>NC_080778.1:15000000-20000000 GCF_020826845.1 Diceros bicornis minor
TGCAAAGTATTTTAACCTCAGTTTAGGACTGCCAGTTTTAAATTGCATTCTTTAATACATTATCCTCAGGTTGGAGAGAATCTGTTTAAATCCCTTCCCTCTTTAAGTTACCGGCAAGATTTTGATAGAGGTTGAGTAGGAAAGCTGCTTAGTAAAAGGAGCAGGTTTAGAGGTCTTAATGTGGAAAAGAAATAGAGAAAAGAAGCAAAGTAGAAAAACATTACTTTCTGGCTTTTATTTCTGAAATGGAATTAGAAGTGAGACATAATAAGTTAATAATTTCCCGTTGGTTGGAAGTAGGTCTGCCATCATTACCACATACTCTCTAGGGGGTGTGAGTTCCTGTGTTCATTTTAGCATTATTTAATAGAGGGGGTGTGAGGATTAATGCCCCCTTCGGCAGATCCGTCTAGGCTGTATTACATTAGTCCTGTGGTCCATTAGAAGGGGTGAGCCTGGGCTGGGTTGGGTGGCGGTAGTGGGGGTAAGAGGAGACAGCGAGGTGGGGTGTGGTGAAGAGAAAGCAGAGAGGAAGCAGTTGCACTCCACTGAGCCAGGCTTTCCTTTTGGCTCCTTGACCTGACTTCCTACTCATTTTTACAGAGGCATCTGCCCCCACAGACCTGCCCCCTGACCCTAGGAACTTCATCTAAGGTTCTGACTCAAGGATTTATTTCATAGGAAGTTAGAGATTGAGTTCTGTGTTATAAAATTACACAGGCTGTGATTTTTGGATGCAGGCACCATTATGTGAAAATTTACTTACCTAAATTAATATTAACAATTAAGTGGAATGTTTGATTTACTTTATAGGTCAGATTCCATGTTTCACAAACCAGTGGCTTAACCAGGTAATATTAACTTAGAGACGGATTTTTCTCTTTTGTGATTTCTCACGTGATAATAATACTGTGTGTAAATCTTGAATCTTCCCCCATGTGTGCAGGCCCCCATCTGTACTCCTCTGTGCAAATGAATATATCTTCCAACAAACAGTCACTCCTCACGATATTAACCCCGACTGGTATGATGAGTGTTACAAAATTAATTTCATTCTAACGATTAGGTAATATGTTTGACGTTTGCTCTAGAGTTCAGGTATAAAAATTTATAAACCAATGACTTAACAAAATGTAGGCCAGCCATTTTTTTTCTCTTTTCTCCTTTGCTGTGACACTGATTTGCTGGGAACATCTGGTACCCATCACCACTGTGGACAAAGTGGCTTTTGGAAAGTGGCAGGGATATGGGAGAGATACGCATGAAACACATAACATTGCTGTGGAAATGAGGAGAATTCTAGATCAGGATCACTTCCAAAATGTGCCAGAGTCATTAATTTTGCAGAGAAGACAAGGCTCTGAAAATAGTGATTTTTAGCAGCTTTACAAGTTCTAGTTGGCGTATCTAAATGAATAGGTACAAAAATATAAAGCTCAGTTTATATAATGAAGCTCTTCTCCAACACAATGATCACAATTTGCTCCCCTCCTCTCTCCATCCTCATGCTGAACCTCAATCCCTTAGATATGGAACTCCTTCTAATGGATTAAAATCTTGGATTGGAACAAAGTTCTATAGTTTTTATGTTATCCACAGTAGATATACCCAATTCTAGAAGCTGCATACCTGATGGTTAGTCCTATCCACTGTATTGGCCGTGGAGGGGTGGTCTCTAGTGTTCTGACGAATTCGAGTGGAGTTTTGCTGCTCAATGGTGGAGGAAGCTGGGATACAGAACTCTCTGAAGCATCGTTTGAAGTTTTCATCCAGAAATGCATAAAGGACTGGGTTCAGGCAGCTGTTTGTGTAACCTAGAGCAATGCAGAAGTGCCAAGAAACGGTCTGGAAAGTAGTTTCTGGGATTGTAACCAAGGCTTTAATGATGACATAAATGTGAATGGGAGTCCAGCAGACAATGAACACAGCCACAACCACCAGCACCATCCTGGTGATTCTTCTCAGGTTTCTGTCCTTTTCTTTGGAGCCAGAGAGCATACGGACACTCTTGAGGCGTAAGATCATCAGCCCATAGCACACCGTAATGATGAGCACAGGCATGATGAAGGCAAAGATGAAAACACAGATTTTCAGAAGGTTTTCCCAGTACCAGGTTGGATGAGAGAATGTCAGTGTACAATCTATTGAACCTAGAAGAAAAGCATTATAAGGAAAAATTAGCAGCAACATTTAATTAAGTCATTGGGTATTAATATTACCATTTTCTTTTAACGTATAGTCTTGACCAGAGCTAACTTAAGGCCACTACTACACAAGCCAGTAAGGAAAGATTTAAAGAAATTGTTGGAGAAACACAGCTCTTTCGTTGATTTTCAGGCAGAGTTGTTTTTAGTTTTTTTTTCCCTAAATATCTCATTTCATTGTCCACTTTGATCACATTAAGCTTTCATTCAGTCAACAATTATGGACCTATTATTGTGAGCTGGATCCTCTATGGGACTATTTTATGTTAAAGAATATAATCACTGTCCAAAGTCTGTAGAAAGTTCCAGCTAATGGATGTTTTCACTCCACCTTTTTTTTTTTTTTTGTGAGGAAGATTGGCCCTCAGCTAACATCTGTGCCAATCTTCCTCTATTTTGTATGTGGAACACCACCGCAGCATGACTTGATGAGTGGTATGTAGATCCACGCCTGGGATCCAAACCCGTGAAACCTGGGCTGCTGAAGCGGAGTACACGAACTCAACCACTATGCCACTGGGCCGGCCCCATTCACTCCACTTTTTGATAGGTGGTTCATCATCCCAATATGAAGTCTAAAAAGATAAATTTGTCATGCAGGCAGCCAGCTGAAATTTTAAAACAAGCCTCCTCTTCTTTGGGTTTAAGTTTTAACTACTCTTGGAGGAGCTATATTCTTATTTCCCTATCATTTTGATAAAGTAAATGCAGAAAAATCAGGAACCAATGGATTATATTCTCTATAAAATGTTTAGTGGGCTTAAAATTATAAGGAAAATTCCTATTTCAAAATATTTAAAGGCATTTTGCTGGAATCATTAAAATTGCAATTTGTCTAAGACATCGGACCACTCCGTAAATTCTACCTGGCTCCTGGCTTCCCCAACGTATTGATCTATATCAACTCTCCTCCCTCAGGCCTGCAACATTACTCACCATGCCTGTATTTTGTTGTTGCCATGAACATCACAGGCAGACCAATGGCTGAAGAGAGGATCCAGTTGCAGACATTGACAATTTTGGCATTGCGGGGAGTACGGAAATCCAGGGCCTTGACGGGGTGGCATACTGCAATGTAGCGATCAACACTCATGGTACAGAGGGTGAATATGCTGGTGAACATATTATAGTAATCTATAGAGATCACAATCTTGCAGAGGATGGTTCCAAACGGCCATGTTCCCATTAGGTAATTGACACTCTGGAATGGCAGCGTGCTGGTTGCTAAGGCATCTGCCAGAGCAAGGTTGAAAATGTAGATGTTGGTGGCAGTCTTCATTTTGGTGTATCTGGCAGATGAAGGAATAGCAGTGGCAGAGTCAGAAAAAGACATTAATGTGAAACACAGGTAAGCTTCCAATAATAAAACAAAAAAAAATGCAAGGATTAGTGGAAAGCATTTGACATTAAGTATGGAAGAACTCTTTCCTAGTACAATATTGGCTATTTATAACCATGTACCTATGGACTAAATACATAATTTATCTACCTATCAGTTTTCTTATCTGTAAAATAGTTATAATAATAGCTGCCATACTGATTTATTGTTTGTTTTTTTGTTTTGTTTTTTTAATGTGCCAGGAACTGTGATAGGTGTAATAGACACAGGGAACTCTCAGTCAAGCACCGAGACACTGGATAACAATTCACTTTAATTCTAAATACATAAGAGAAAAATTTCAGATATGTAGTTGGAATTATGGAACAACATAACAGTGCAAGAGTGTATATATATATATGATTGTATATACATATATACGTATACACATGCACAAGCTATTATGGGCACATAGAGATGAGGCAAAGGAAATAGAAGAGGTAAGATAAGTAAAGAAGGAAGGCATCCTAGAAGTGCAGATGCACAAGTTTAATCTGACAATTGGTAGGAGTAGGTCAGTCCAGGCAGAGAGAGAACCCAAAGGCCTAGAGTTGAAATGGCATGATGTGTGTGTTTGGCTCTACTAAAGGGTAAAATCCCACCAGGGCGTGACAATGAATCTGATCAAGGAGGAATCAGTTCGTGGAGGGGCTTGTATGCCATGGTAAGAAGATTAGACTTTCTCCAATCTGTGATGGGGAAGTTAGGTTGTTTTGTTTTTATTATATAATAGCTTCATTGAGGCATATAATTAAAGTGTACAGTTTGGTAAGTTTTGACATGCACACTCTTATGAAACCATTACCATAATCAAGATCAGGGATTGGCAAACTATGGCCTGCAGAGTCAGTGGGGCTGCTGCCTGTTTCTGTAGGTAGTTTTATTGGAACAAACTCATAATTACTTCTTATCTATGGCTGTTTTGATGACGCAATGACAGAATTGAGTAGTTGCTACAGAGACCCTATGGCTTGCAAAGCCTAAAATATTTGCTATCTGGCCCTTTCCAGCAAAAAATGCCAACTCTTGATCAAGATAATGAACATATCAATCACCACCCCGAAGTTTCCTTGGGTAGCTCTGTAATCTTTCCATCTTGCCCCTCTCTGCGTTGACCTCCACCCCCACTCTTCCCTAGGCAATCACTGATCTTATCTGCTTTCTGTCATTATAAATCAGTTTGCATTTTCTAGAATTTTATGTTAATAGAATCACTCAGTATATATCCTTTTTTTCTAGTTTCTTTCACTCAGCATAATTATTTTGAGATTCATCCGTGTTGTTGCATGTATCAATAATTCATTCTTTTTTTATTGCTGAGTGTTATTCCATTATATGGATATGCCATTACTTCTTTATCCATTCATCTATTAATGAGAATTGAGTTGCCTCTAGTTTGGAGATATTACCAATTAGCTGTTATGAACATTCATATTACTGGTCTTTGCACGGACATATGTTTTTCTTTTTCTTGTGTATCTAGGCATGTTATATGTCTTCAAAGCTGCAGAAAGTAGAACTACCAAGTAAAAGAAATAAACAGGTACACTGATGACACTAACAAATTATATCTGATGGTAGAAGAGCATCTTGCAGATATATTGTCAAATTGTCTGATATATTTGATGTTCCACATCTATACATTCTAATTTTAGGAAGAATACCTCAGTTTCACTCTGTGGAACCACTCTTTTCCAACTGTCAGTCCGTGTGCTTTCAACGGGCTCCATTACTAGTTCAGGCGTCAAGATGTGAAGCAGTTGGAGCCACAGAGAATGTTCGGCATTGGTCTCACGTTTAGACCAGAGACAATAATATTTTGGGGGGAGCTTCTGGGAAAAGAGAATGTTATTTTTCCCACAGGCCCCAAACCTGAGAGGATGTAAGGTATGTTGCTGGAAGAGCTTGTCTGAAAATGGACCCAACCAGGAGGACATGAATTTCAGAGAATGAGAAGGAAACTTATACCTGACACCAGATCTTTTCTGGACTTTTTTTTACATGGTGCAATCAATTCTCTTTAAACCTCAGCTTGTGTTTATTGTTTTTCAGTCACGTGAAGTTAAGAGTCTAACTCGTTTAGCCCAGGATGGCTGCTGGTTGGAGGAGATAGTATTATAGACTCATCTATTTAGAGCCTTAATTCAGTGTTCCAGAGAAGTTTGTTTGGTTTCAATAAGCGCCAGGAAGCTGAAGTTATAAGGGAGGATTTCATGAAACCTCCTCAGGGTCAACAGGCTCTTTTAATATTAGTGAGGACTCTAAATATGGCAAACATAAAAATATAATTTAGACAGGATCCTCCAAAGTACAAAAACTGAGAAATAAAAACAAAATTAAAATTGTGATTTTTAAGACTTTAGAATTGCTGACCTTGATGCTCAAGAAGTTTTTAAAATTTTTGAAGCTGTTTATAAGCAGAAATTTCTCCCCCAAAGCAGAGGAAAAAAAAAACCTTGCTAGCTACACCATTGATTATAGACCTGCGTGATCTAAAGGCACACCCGACTGTATTAGTCACTTTCTCACCCAGCAGACCCTACATTTCACATCTTATCTTTAATAGGGTGTTTTATGTAAAACAATCGAGTTCTTTACTGTCAGTTTTATGACTCATCATACCTGTAACCTTTTCTTCAGGCTCATCTTAGCACTAGGTACCTATTAACATATGTCTATTTCAGTTTAGAAAAATCATTTTCTCCCCCAGAATGAGATGTTTGTGAAACAAAATTAGGTTAGGGTCCTACATCATGAAAAGAAAAGTTAACATTTATTTATAAAAGCTATTTCACATTTTACGGGAACAATGCTGTTTAATTTTTCTCAATTTATTCAAAGAGCCTTACTCTAAAGATAGCCAGGATTCTTACCCCAGTTACTCACACTTTGAATCACAGCAACATATAAAAGAGGGTGAAGCAATTTCCTAAACATGTGAAAGAGAATTATACAAGACTAAAGGTTTGGGAATTCCAATTGCCTCCAGTATATCTCCAAAAGCTTTAATCTAAAGGGACAGTCTGATGAGAAAAGGGCTCATGCAGTCCAGCAAACACGGGCTTTTCATTCTTTTCTGTTCTGATGTGGGGGTACCAACGTTGCCCCAGAAAAGTTTACAAGAAGGATCAGAGTTGCACTACAAGTTGTAGGAGGGTACAAACCAGAGTTAGCAAAAATGTCAAAGAAGGGAACTGAAGGAGGGATTTATCTTTGCAGTTCAGTTTACCTGAATGGGTCTGAGTAGAACTCCTGGATATTAACACACAATTCTTTTTCCATCCCTTGTACCGATTACCTCTTGCTGTGCCATAAATGAGTTTAGTAGCAACGTGGGCAAAGTGAAATGGGAGGGATGTGGAGCATCCTTAGAGTGTCTCACCTACGCTCACAGGGCCTTCCTGATGTTCATTGGTCCCACTGTGCCCACTGAATTGGGGCTTTTCCTCCAGGCAGTGGCCCAAGCTATTTTTTCTTTCTAATTATCCCACTGAAATTTTCCTAGTGTATATTTCTTTAAATTTGTTCTAGGTGATTGAAGAGCTTATTTGCTATATGAATCCAAATAAATTACCATGCAATTATTATTTTTTTAAATTTTTTCTTCTCAAGACCTTCAATGCTTGACCCATCAGAGTGACTTGATGGGGCTTCCAGATGCTGTGTTGGGGAAGAGGCATTATGGAGCACATTTCATTGGCAGCTCATCTATTCTCCTTATACACCTTTTGTTTGCAAATGCCTTCCTTTTTTTGTGGTTATAAAATAATTCCTATTTATCTTTGGACCCATTCTTCATGTCATTTCCCCAACTATTTACTACTTACCAAAACATCATGGATTTTGACCAACTTGTGATAAATAAAGCCACACTGAATAAATTACTCTTGCTTTGCAAACCTTTTGCTGTTGTTGTTTCACTTTGTTTTTGAGTTAGTCTTGAATTGTGATGACCCTGTCTCCATCCAGAAATAAAACTCACCAGGGAAGCTTGAAAAGAGGAAGAACCTATTCTAGACTCCAGCTCGTCAGTTTTGTGCCACATCATGCAGTTCACACCTCCTTTTCAGGAGCTCACAACAGAGTCAATGGAAGGTACAGAAGAATTTCACACTTTTTGGGCTTATTTTCTGCCCTTTGATTTTTTTTACCAAATGGAGTTTTTCTCCTTTTTCTCCCTTTTGCTAATATCAGTGAAGAAGAAAGATATCTAATCCAGTAGTGATTTAATGAGCCCCTTTTATTTGTTCAGCACTGTGCTTGGAAAGATACCTTTCTAGCATCTGCTATGACTTTTGTGTCCACTTACCCTCACATAAAGAAATCCACATTTTTAATGGAGAAAAAAACTCCCTAGAGTGTCATCTTTTAATAGCAATGGTTTATTAGATAAATTCAATGAAATAAAGGTACTTATCATACATTTCAGGTTATTATTTAGATGAAGAAAGTGGTTGTATGAGTACATAACTGAATTTTTCCTTTATCATCCACTCCATTCTGATATCTCAGGCAAGTACATGTGTGTATGTAAGTTTGTGTGTATGTGTGTGAGAGAGAGAACGAGACAGACAGGCAGACAGAGAGAGAGAGAGAGAGAGACAGAGACAGAGAGAGATCGAAAACAACAAAAACCAAAATCAAAACGAGTGATATACTCTCCTTAGGTATTAACACAGAAAGAGGCCATATATTAATGTTTTAGTTTCTGTTATGTTTTCCACTAGCTTAGTGAAGGAGGGAACAGGGGATTTCTCCCTTTGCTATAAAATGTTTTTAAAACATTGCGTTGACATTTGTTTCAAAGTGGTTTTATGTGGTTAATGACCAAATTTCCAATGAGCTTATATTAGCAAAAGGAGAGAGTAGTAACCTCAGACCTCTGAGCCCCAGACAGGAAAGTGACAGGGGCTTGCTAGTTTGTCTCAAAAGAGAAGACAGAAACTTACAGGAAATTAAGTAAAGAGGCCCTTCTTCCAGAGGTCAATTGTCTCTCTCTGTCTGCGTGACTAGAGTGTAACCACCATCAGAATCTTTCCGGTTGAGTGTTACTCTCTCTTTGTCCACACCCACTTCATTTTTTTTGTTCTCTCTATTCCTATTTTCTTCCTCCTCCATGTCCTATTAACGACAATTCCTGAGAAAAATATCTTTCAGACGGAACAAGTGGAAAACCTGCTCTGTTGAAGCGTAGAACGCACATTACAAATAGAAAATGTGAAATGAATAACCGATCGTACTTTTCGTCTTTGCATTTGGTGCTAAGAAAAATCAGAGTAAAATGTGTGGCTTCTCTTAATAACTGCACAGAATTCTAATGGCGTGTGAATCGAATCCATTTCTACTGTGTGGACTCTTCTGCCAATCTCGTTATTCCATTCTCTTTTGGCTTCCTACTTGCCTCTTTTCATCTTTATTTCGCTTATTTGATTGTATGCATTTTTGCAAGGCTCTTCAAATCCTCTTTTTGAAATTGGAAACTGAGGTGGAGAATGAGGGGAGAACACGGCCACACATCAATGCTCACTCCTCTGGGCAAAAGAAAGAAAATGAAAGGAAAGACTCCTCCATGATGGCCAAGAGACTGCTTAACCATATTGTGCTTTTTGGATGTGCCTATTTCCTGCTTTATTTGATTTCTGAAAATTTTACTTTAGGACATGAATAGCATTTATGTCATCAGAAGTTTATATGAAAAAAAATCATGTTTTGCTTCCTTGATTCCTATATTCTATGATAAACAATATTTACGCATTATAGAAAAATATTACTATACTAAATCCTCTGATGTATAAAAACCATTATAATTGGATGAAATGTTCTTGTCTGTGACTTCAGATTTTTGTTTGTAGATATATAGATTATTTATCTCTTTAGACCAAGTAACTTCAAAAACAGCATTGGAGCATTTACTTCAGGAGCTAGAGGTTTTTGCTTCAAAGATAACAATGTTTTGCTTTTATTCTAAAGGTCTGGTTTTTAGAATTTAGAAATATCTTTGCTTTCAAATTTGGGAATTCTAAGAGAAAAGGAAATTTCTTCTATTTTAGGATCTGAGAGTTTTGTACATAAAAAAATAATCGTGTGCATTACCACTAACATCAAATGATGGAGTACCCCTAGGTATTTCTTTAATACTGAAGGAATAAAAAGAAGACGGCTTCAAAATATAATAAAACAATTCTACCAATATCAATATTAGAAAATTGCTTTTTACAGAAGCTCAAGCAGATGTTGTAGATTATACATTTTTAGAGGGCCTAGACTGTGAGTAAAATGATTATCTATTGTACTCTGTGCAACAAATATAAGGCTTCATTTATACTTTTAGTGATGATGTTGGGCATGTAATCACTCAATATAAGTAAAATATGAAAGAAAGTATGAACAAAAAAGTTAAAAGAAATAAAAAATAATTAAATTATACATTCAGCATGGAACCCAGCACAAAATGGGCCCCAGTAAATGCTTGTTGAAGGGAACTGAATACAGGAAGAAGGGTTTGGGTTATTTTATTTTTTGTGTGTGACAAGATGAAACAAACTTTTTTAAGAGAACCAGCAGCTTTTGAAGTAAAAGTGAACAGGGAATATTCCCGTTTGCTTTATCAATTCATTGTCAAATTAAAAAGAACATTGGTCATAGAAGGTCATGGGATGATGAGAAGTAAGGTCTGAAAGGGGCTTTCAAGACCACATTGTTTGATCACCTTGTTTTATGGTGAAAGAACCTGAGGCACAGAGAGAGGTACAGTGTTTTAAACTTTTTCTCCCATTTTTCTAGGCTTCATCTAAAACTAAAATGTGTCTTCTGTGAGCCGTGTGTATTTCTGGATGTGCGTTGCTGATATACTTGGCCCACTATCTAGCTAAAATAAGGGAGGCATGCAAAGCCTTTTTATCTTCTTTTCAAAGATGGCCATCCTGGGAGCTTCTTGGAAATTTTGAGACATTTTCTTATTCTATTGAATGTTGTAACAGAATCATATTTTTTAAAGGAGAGCTGAGTTTTTCCATTTCCTTTGTTTTACTCTCTCACAATCCATCATCTAAACCTATCAGTTCTGTGGAGTTGACTCACAACCTCTCTCTCAAGTTACTTGACTTCCTTTTGGACATCCACACCTGCTACTGGCTTCTCAAATGCAATACTTCTCAAAGTGTGCTTCTTCTCTCATCCACCACCACCACCACTACCACCATAATCAATAATAGCAAAATAATCAGTAACATTGTTTAAGAAAATATAACAAATGGAGATCTGGGATAATTAGGAAGAAAGATCCTAAGATAATTAGGATCTTTCCTAAGAGAGTTAATTATTTTTTTAGAAATATGGAGTAAAGGAGGAAGGGTATCATATGACTCCCAAACTCTAGCATGCAAGAATGGACAGATGGTAATATCATTATCTAACAGAGAAAGAAGAGAGGAAAAGCAGATCTGGTACTGATAAAGGGTTCAATTTTGAGTGCATTATGTTGTGGGACAAAAGAGAAATGTCCATTAGGCAGCTGAATCTGCTTGCAGTTCAGCTGGAGCAATTCATTTACAAGCCATCAGCCTCTAGATGGTAATTCCAATCATGCAAGTGGGTAAGATTGCCTCGTGGGATGATGCAAAATGTGAAGAATGTTGAAAGCAGAGAAGGACAAAATTCCAGAAAAGGACAGAAAAGAAGGGAGGAAAAGAAAAAGTAAGAGAAGAAAAGAGGGGAAGAGAGACTATATGAATGTGTCATACAAGATGCATCAGAATGTGAGTGGGAGAGAAATGAGGTTTAAAATGTCAGAGCCAGAAGCTAGTCTGTGGAAAAGTCTTCTAATCACCAGACATAGATTTTTATAAATGGGGGATTTCGTTTTTATCAATATCCAATCAAAATAGTTATTTTCTATTATGACTATATTTGATTATAGAGTGTAAAGTTCAATTATTCATGGACCATACCTCTCGATGGCAATTGTTTGAAATAGAATTCTGAATTCATCAGAATTCTTGCTTTTGAAAGATAAGTTTGTAGGAGTGTTACAGCCATGAGTATGTCCATATGTGAAATCATGTATTTTATGCATCCTAATATATTAGATCACATCTTACTTATATGATACATATTTTCCTGATAAATCTTACACCTCATATGAGAAAGAAATTTCCCCAAATTTGACAATCTTAAAAATATACATGAAAATTCCAGTACCAATTTGTCAAACTGAAAAAAATTTTTTAAAGTATCAATAAAAATACATACATTTGATCAATTATACTAGAGGAAGAATTAAATTATCTACTTTCCCATAAAAGATGATAATGCAAAATTGTCAAATAATGAGGCAATCAAAAAGTATACAGCCTAAAATTTAGAGAAAAATTGCAGAGGTATGGCAGGGAGTTAACTAATAAAAAATTATTTTTCTAAATCTTGTGATGTTGTAGTATTTGTCAGCTTTTAAAACTTTGTATTTTTCATGATTTTTCAATCTAATTATTTGCTTCAATTTCTAATTTTTATTTGCAATTTTGTATCATTTTCTTAAATAATGCTCCAAAGCGTCTGAGCTTTGAACCCCATCCCACGTATTCTGAACCCATCCCTGGCCATATCTCAGCTCCCACTCACAGGGCTCTTCCTGAGAGTCAGCCTCATGATCTCTCTTGTTTCTGCCCTGGGATTTCTACTACAAGTTAACTAGAGGGCTCACTTACTAAGTGTAGTAAGGGTGCCTCTGGATGACACAATAATTCTCAACTCCAATAATCTCCTACACCCTATTTTTGGGTCTCCTCCATATAGTACAAGACCATCTCAGTTCCTCTTTCTGTCTAGCTCTGCCTTGCCACCATTTCTACTCCATTGTAATGATCCAATGGCACCATGGGATACTCTGTGAGGCATCTCATTGCAGAATTCCAGCCAGGTGTGAGGTCAAAGCTCTTATTATTTTGTATTCGCAACCATATTTTTTTCTTTATACCCCCATAAACAGTTTCCCGCTGGAGTGAGGAAGTGAGGTGGCTAAGTGGTAAGGCAGGGTCCCACAGTAAGTGGTAAACTTTCTGTTCTCTTTTTCCTATCCTTCCAATGGCCTTCCTCCAGCCCAGAAAGTTCTCTTTTCTCTCCATGTGGCAGGAAAATCACTATTTCCACTAGCTTTTCTTCTAACCTATAGTTAATGGTATGAACTGTATTCTCACAGTCCTTTAGTCTGAGCCTTTCATAATCAAGACCACTATTTTGGAATTCATTCAAAACATTTCCCTTTTCTTCATCTACTTAGTCTTGCATTTGAAAGCTAAGGCTTTCAAAACCCTATAACGGAACATATAGCAGAGACTTTTATTTTTTCATCCCCTCTGGGTTCTTTCATAGCCTCCTTTTCCTTGGGACAATAAAGCTCGGTCCCATAGTCTCATTTTAAAGATAAAAAAGCCGTAAAAGTTAAAAAGGAATTACTGAATGGAAATATACACATTGGATAGTGTTTTAGTTTATTGTTTTGCCAAATGTCTATTAGATACCTGGTGAAGAAATTGAATAAGCATTTGGAATATGGAGTCTAGAGGAGAAGACAGGGCTGGAGGTGTGAATTTGGGAATAGTTAACATATGTAGCGTATAAAGCATGGCGCAGTGGAAGAACACTTAAGGAGAACATGTGTGTAGGGAAGAGGAAAGGACCCAAGTTAAATCCCTAATAAATGTAGAAGAGTAAGGAATAGCCAAAGAATTAAAGAAGAAACCCAGAGTCGGGGTTAAGGAAACCAGGAAAGGAAAAATTATCAGAAAGTCTATAGTGGTCTAATTCATTCAATGTTCCAGAGAGATTGAGTAAAATGGAGACAGAGATATATGTCCATTGCCTTTAGCAAAATACACATTATCAATGGTCTTGACAAGTGCCTGGAGTGGCGAGGTTGGAAGATAAATAGATGAGTTAAAAAGTAAATGGGGAGTGAAGGAGGTGGATGATGTAGACAAGTGTTGAGATATTTTACTATGAAGAGAAACAGAGGGAATGTGAGTTCAAGAAATAGTTTTTTAAAAAGTGGATCTGATATATTAGAGAATGTACGTGTGTGTTGTTGAATCCATTGTAGCAATGGAAAATTGATGAAACAGGGGGGATATAAATAGAGGATACTTCTGCGAGCAGTATCCTTGAAAAACTGAAAGGAGATGGAATTCCCAGCACACGTGCAGTGGACGGTCACTTCTTAGACTGTTACTAGCAACAAGACTAAAAATATAAGTACAGATAGAGAAAAGCTTTGCAGACTGGTTGAAGACTCTTCTGTTTCCTTATATTTTTTCAAAATCCCTCTCTTGTCCTCATTTTCCATTTTGTGATTTCCATTTCTGTTTTTCGTTTTAGCAAAGTTTCTAGAAAGAATCCGTATTCATTGTCGTTAATTCTGTTGTGTAGACACACACAAAATATTTGTTGAAAGAATAAATAAAGTAAAAGCCTGGGGCATCAGCTAGAGAAGGTAGTAGAGTCGGGAATATGGGACGTCTAACAGAAAGGAGAGCAGGAAAGTAAATTTAGTAAAGAAACATTTGCTTGGCAGTGTTGAGTGCTCATTTGAGATTTGTAGTTTACAAAACAAGTGGTTAGGTTGATGGATTGGAGAGCTCAGTTCTGCAGGAGGTACCAGATTCAGAGTGTGGAGAATTAAGAGGTGCTGGTCTGAAAGGAGTGGGGGTTCTTTACGGGGAGATTTTGGAGTTCTTGATAATGACTATATTTGGGTGTGACTACGGAAGGTGGGGCTAAAATTTAGCTAGAGTAAAATGCCGCTGGTGAGCCCAATTCGAACACTATCTCTTCATGATGTCTGTTGATCCTTCCCACGGGTGTGATCTCTAGACTCTTCTCATAATGACTATAGTCACCTATAGAATCTTGAAAGCCAAAAACTGTGGTTGTTATTCTCAGGATTTCAAATTTGGTTCTTTATTTAACAAATGCTTACGTGTCAGCTATTGCTCTGAATGCTTTACAAGTGTTAAATAATTAGTTAGGTATTATGATTATCTCAATTATACAGATGAGAAAACTAAGGCACAGATTGGTTAAGTAACTTGCGCTAAGGGCCGCTGACTAACAATTGTTGGAGCCGGGATTTGAGCCCAGGTTATTTGGGCCCTTAGCTGCCATGCTTATAATAATAACCATGTTATTATGGTAATAATGCCATGTTAATAACCATGTCTTATTATTTCCTAATTGCTTCTTGTTGTTTCATGGCATGTTTCAAGCAATACTCTCTTTCATCTCTCTGAAGTTATTTATTTATTTATTTTTTGTGAGGAAGATCAGCCCTGAGCTAACATCCATGCTAATCCTCCTCTTTTTGCTGAGGAAGACCGGCCCTGAGCTAACACCTATTGCCAATCCTCCTCCTTTTTTTCCCCAAAGCCCCAGTAGATAGTTGTATGTCATAGTTGCACATCCTGCTAGTTGCTGTATGTGGGACGTGGCCTCAGCATGGCTGGAGAAGCGGTGCATCGGTGCGTGCCTGGGATCCGAACCTGGGCCGCCAGTAGCAGAGTGCGTGCACCTAACTGCTAAGCCACGGGGCCGGCCCTGAAGTTATTAAATATAACTTATATTAAAGTTCTTGTTTGATTACTTTATTTCTTTATTGGTGAGGAAGATTGTCCCTGAGCTAACATCTGTGCCAATCTTCCTCTTTTTTGTATATGGGATGCCGCCAGAACATGGCTTGATGAGTGGTGTGTAGGTCTGCCCCCAGGATCCAAACCCGTGAACCCCAGGCAGCCAAAGTGGAGCACGTGAACTTAACCACTATGCCACCAGGCCGGCCCCAGTCCTTGTATGTTTGCTTTTTAAATTGTTTTCTCAAGTGTAACTTCTCTTTGATATGTCTGCCCCCATCTCTTTTGTGGTGTAGTCACGTTTTAACAATGTGATAAATATTTATTTTGAGGTGAGCCTTGAAGTTAATATTCCTTAGTAGACTGTTCATTGCCTCTGCTGTGCAGCCTGACTGGGGACAGGAGTTGGAATCCTGAGCCTTGTGTATCATAAAATTTTCAAGAAGAATGGAGAATGGGATGGTTGAGGCAGACATAGTACACTGGTGGCTACCTTCTAATCCTCCAGAGCATTGCTGGTCTCCCGGGTACAACCTAGTATCTCTGCCCCAAACATTGCACCAGTTTTTAAACGGACATTGTTGTTTCTGTCTAGCCTGTAGACTGGAAAACACACAAGGGTCAACTAACATGGCTGCTACCACTGTGGAAATCCACCCCATCATGGAACCCTCCAAAGGGTGACCTCCACAACCTGAGGCTCATATTGTCTATTCTCTGTCCCTAAATTAAAACTTGAAGGTTTTAATTTATCTGAAGTAACATAAACTCCTTTCTTCTGAATTCATATTTCATGAGTAAAGTCATCAATGACTTTAACCTATTGATCTCTCTCTGTTGTATCATTCACTCCTTTTAAAAGGAGGAGGAGTGACTTATCTAGTTTATATGTTTAGGATAAAGAATTGGATATGTATAGCTCTGCCCCTTCCCCTATAGCTTTCTGAGATTCAGCTGCTCAAAGGAAACACATGTTATATTCCACTATTCCAGGTTTTAAACTTCATTTTATTTTTTTTGCTGAGAAAGATTAGCCCTGACCTAACATCTGTGCCAATCTTCCTCTATTTTATATGCGGCTCACCACCACAGTGTGGCTGACGAGTGGTGTAAGTCTGCGCCTGGGATCTGAACCCGCGAACCTGGGCCACCAAAGTGAAAGGTACCGAACTTAAACACGATGCCATGGGGCCGGCCCCCAGGTTCTAAATTTTAAGGGGTCTTGTCCCCTTATGGAGAGGTCACCAACGGTCCAGGCCTGTGACTAGGTGGGTTAGAGTATTTCATTCTGGGATTAGAATTAGGAAGCCATTATTACTGCACAACTAAGTCACCTCAGCAAAGTATTTATCAATAATAAAGCTGATATTTTTCTCCAGCTGCTGATTCATTTTGTATTATCTCTCAGTTGGTTCAAACATCAGCAGAGAAAGTAGGCGTGACATTTAATAGGGCCCTTTAAACATCCATTGCCTACCAAGAATTTCTCTATCGTTTTCAAAAATTTATATATGGCTCTTCATTGATTAACTGCTTTAAGTTGTGTTCTTTAAAAAACAATTTCTAAAAGGCATTCTGAGTTTGGGGGCCAGGAGTAGAGTTTTGTGCCTGTTCTCAGTTAGCCAGCTTTGTATTTGCTTTAAACAAGTTTTTCGTTTGAGTATTTTATAAAGGCAAATCTTGTGCTATTAATGAACTTGAGAATAAATTTCAACCCTTTGCATGCTTCCATATGAAATCTCAGTGCTGTGTAACATATGTGTGGATTATATTAGTATTATCTCTTTTGTCTTTTAGCCTGTAAGCTTCTTGAGTCTAGGGACCATCTGTACTCTACTGCCTGCTTGCCTGAGCAATGTGATGAATTCTCCTGACCCTAAACCCACATCTATAAATCTCTTTAAATATGACATTCCTGTTCATCTCATATTCTTAAGGGATTCCCCTGTCCGTGAGATCTCCATGGGAATAAATCATACCTTCCCATCCCATGTCATCTTCTCCCCCCATTGATCCCTATTTAAATCCTTCCCCTACTGCCAGAGGAGAAGAGGTGATGGCATGTAACAGTGGTGAGGCTGAGTTACGGTGAGAAAGAAAAGAGTCCCTGACAGCTTTTAGGGAGCTAGGCTAGTTGTTAACAGCCAGGCTGTGGCATTCTTTGTGGAACATAATTCTATAGAATATTAACCTCAGGTGAGGACTTTCCATGATGATGATGCAACAAGACAAAAATAAGTAGACTCTATAACCATGCCTGAACAAGGATAAAATGAAAATCACCCACAACCATAAAAATGTCAAACATCTCCCTCTCCTGGTTAACAGTAAGTGACCACTGCTTCTGATTCAATGATAACTCTAGCCCTACTCTGCTAATTCTGCCTCCTAGATAAAAAAGTCATTGATGCCTATGCATCAAATTACTCTTGCTTTGAGACACCACCCTATCTAGACAGACCTCTGCTTCCTTAAATTCTTTCCTAAGTCATCAAACATAAATTAAAATCCCTGTGGTGTTCTGTCCCTTGCTGCAGCAAGCTTAATGAGCCTAATTTTGGTTGGTTCTAGGTGTGTTCCTGGTGGTTTTTGGCTGGTGAGCACCCACGGTAGAGTGTAGTTGCATCAGGAGGTCGCCCCAGAAGCAGCAGGTCAACAGCAATTATCAACTGGAGGTAAGTATTAGGAATTTTCCAGTGATGTCCACAGATGGGTACAGGCCACTTTTAAGTGGGCATTGTAGCTACAACAGCTGCCCGCACCACTGAAATCTTGGCAAATGTATTCACCCAATGTCTATATGAAGCAGGCAGAACCCTTTCCAGGTGGAACTGGGGGCTACCACAGCTCGTACTGAATACCATCTCACATTCTCTCAGGGTTGCTCCCCTCTTTCAAAGCCCACCACTGACCACGCATTGCATCTTTAGCTGGATCCTCACCATTCACCATGTGGTAGGTTAACTCTCTTCACCTACTATGCATTTCATTCCTTCAAGTACTAGTTGAACATGGGTCTTTAGGTCTAGCAGTCATCATAGCAAAGACCTGTTTGCTCAATTGTAGTCAACTGGTTTACATTTATAGTGCTTATTTTTAATATCTTCTAGAGATATTTTGCATTTTAAAATGATTGTCTGATGTTCCTTTAATTAAAATCTTAAGTGTCAGGAGATTAAAGAACAAAAATCTTACCTTTTAAGGTCGGACCATTCCTGGTGATTCTCAAGTCATACCGTTTACTTAATCTTAATAGCAAGGCAAGCCGCATTAAAATGCTATGAACCCACAGAGCAGTGAGTAACTAAACCTATCTTGATTTTGTTAATTTTGTTCCAATTTGGCTTCTTAATCAAGTTAGGTATCAAACACTCCAGCATAGTCTAGTAGGAAGAACATTGGCTTTGGAATTAGAGTGCATAGGTCTGACCACTGTGTCTGGTGACACTGGCCAAGTGGCTGAGCTTCAATTTCGACAACTGTAAAGAGGTGATTAATATTACCACTAAAAATCACCATTAAAACAAAGTAAATTACGATAGTGAAAGGTGCTATTTTTTGTGTTACAACTATAGCCAAATTGATTGAATGCTTATCTTGTGCCAAGCTTTGCTATAAGCAGTTTACTTGGATTTTCTTACTTAATCTTCATAACAGACATATGAGTTGCATATTATCACTTCTTTTGTAGATGAATAAACTGAGATTTGTGGAGGTTAAATAACTTGCTCAAGAAGAACAATGGCAGAGGCAAAATTTAAATCCATATCTGCTTGTTATAGTTTATGCTCTTCACTATTACATTGCAGTGCTTCAACATGCACCATGTAATATAAGCTATCTGTAGGATAAATAATTACTTTTATAAAATGCAGTAAGGTTTCCAAGCAGCTCTACATACATTTGTGTAAACTGATGCTTACAAAAATCCTATTAGTAGCTAAAACAACTGACTATTGTCGCTAATTTAAAGAGAACTGAGGTTTTGAAAAGTTGTCAAGGACAAAAATGTTTAACATCATACATTTGAAATACCTGATTTTTTGTTGCTATGCAAGCAAAATATCGGGATAATTTGGTGGGGTTTTTGTTTGTGGTTTTGTGTGTGTCCAGCCTGTAGATATAACCTTTACCAATGTGTACTAGCAGCACAACATGTTGGAGAGAATTATATATCAGAATACTGTGTAGGGAGTTGAAATAAGAATGTTCTCGTTGCTCCTCAGTTTTGCAACAGAGATTTAATTACGATCCATGAAGACTTAATTTCAAATTCCATTTGTCAAAACTGTTGAGCATTCCCTGTTTATCCCTTTTAATGTGTCATAGCACCTGCTGATGTCTAAATATTTTGGCATTCAATTAATTCCTGCAACAGTAGCTGTCCCAAATCCTTTATGACAAATTGAAGGAAAAATAAAGGTAATGCAATTATTTCCTGTACATGTTGGCTTATATAGAGTCATATATATATATGATGACTATTTTCCATCCAAGAATTATACAATCCTTTATAACTTTATTATACTGACCTGGGATTTTTCTAGGAAACAGAAAGCAGTTTAATGAGATTTTTTTTCCTACGTATTTTCAGGCAGAGAGATTTTTTGGAAGGTATTTTCCTTCCCCTGTGGAGAATTCAATAGCACGTGTTAGGAGAAAATATGATTCATGAATAAACCAGTAATTTGGCAAAGCAAATAAGTCCCATTAGTTTTTATAATTTGAAATTTTAGTCTTATGGTACAATAAGGGTTATTAAATCAATATAGAGTTGTCTTTCAACTTGGAATAGACCCATTTGGCACTAACAACATTTTTAGTCACAAATTAATGTATGTAACTCTATTTTTAATAGGAAAACTCCAAATATGACCTTGATTCGTATTTTAGTAAAAAGCCCTCTAATACAAATTTTACTGCCTTTCAACATCATATAGTACTTTAGAAATTTTCTCCCCTTTTATTTTCATATTATTAATTGTGTTTTTCCTCATTATACCATTGCACATCTGTTTTTAAAAATCTGAAGAATATAAAAAGTAAAATACAAATCACCATAAGATGAACAGATAAAGACAAACTCTGATACCATTTTATGTTTAATACTTGAACTTTCTGATCAAAGTTATACATTTCATGTTTGTCCCAGCTTAAAAATTACATTGAACTTTATATATGAAATAGAACATCTTAAAAATTCTGGCTATGTTTTTAATTTTCATAGAATACATTTATATTTTCACAGTTACTTTTTTTTTAACCAGATAATCCCCTAAGTGTCAACATTGAGTCAAACAAGCATTTAACACCACTTTAATCTTTATTTTTGCCAATTACTATGCTAGGTGATGGTTCTCAACTGAGACATTCCCCTCTTGTTTTGAAGGGACCTTCAGTCTGGTGAGAGACCAGAACCAAGTGATTTCAAAAAAGCTATCTGTAGGATAAATATGCCTAATGTTAGATATTACAGCAAAGTAGGGGGTGATATGGCGATGTTGAAAAGAGAAACTAACCTGTATTTGAGTGTCAGGAAAGTTCTAATTATTCAAAATTTGTTTCGTCACATGAAAGTATTAAATTTGCTTCTCAGGGTTATATGCCTGGCTCACACTACCAAAACATTTTGTCTGATGGTGGCAGGAAGGAGTTAGTAGATCATAAATAAGCCTATTTATTATCTGTTTTCCAGAAATAAAGGTAAATCTGGTTTTTCCAATTAGCCTACCATATATCTGTTTTTCAGAAACAAATATAAACCTCTATAAAATATATTTAAATTGGCAAATTTTACTCTCCATTTTACTGATAGTGAGTAATTGTCACATTTTATTGCCAGTGTGTTTTCTGCTCTGTGAAGTAGGACTTCTTTTTTTGACCTAAATTTTGTACTTTTAGATATCTGTAAAATGGTTGGTTCATAGTAGATTCCAGAAATTTCCTTGAGTCACCCAGTGTCACCTCCTGTGTGGTACATCACCAAGATGAATCTGGATTGCTTAGTTACACATTATCGCTTGATTTCTCTTTTCCCATTTCCTGGGGGAAGAACCTCAGTCTTATTGTTCTCCTGATGTTATGGCTAACATTATTAACAACATAATAAATATTATTGTTACCTCATCTTTCTTCTCCTGGGGAAGAATAAGTCGATTGGTTTTTCATGGGGAAAAAACATCTCACCACTGAGAATTCTTCTCCCAATGTTTGTCAGTTTTCAGTCTATCATGTTGATGCGAGAAGCAGAATCCCATTGCCTGGTAATCTCCCTGGATACCTCATGTTCTCCACTCTGCTTATAAAGCATAAAATGTGGAATGAACTGGAGTACAGTCTATGGGAAGAATTTGGCATGGGAGCCAAATAGGCTAGTTTTCCATACTTTTCATAAGTGAATCCATAAGCCATTTGAGAAGCAGAAAAGGAATTATAGGTAAGAGGCATGAGTGAGAAGAGAGGATTTTTAGTACTTTTGGCATCTGTTTTACTTTATTTAGGCTCTCTGGAGTAACACTGACATGCCTGGTTACTTTCACTTGGCAGTAATTCCAGCTAACTTGCTCCCAGCCTGTCCATCTGGTGTTTTGCTCATAAGGAGACAAGGGCAGGGAGTGGGATGCTTTTCTTTGAATTTAATTAGGAGGATGCATTAGCAAAATCTTTGAGCAAAAGTGTATCTCTCCTTCCAGATTGATTCTTCTTAGATTCTTCCAGAATTAATTCTTCTAGATTCATTTTTTCTCAATCACTCATAGCCCTTTGCACGTTTGGATTCCTTGGGAAAATGAAGTGGGAGAAGGAAAAGGCAGAGACTCCATGGATTCAGCTTCTCTTCTCCACTTGAATGTGAAAAATAACCCTGGAAAATATCTTTGCTCCCAAATTAAACAATAGCTACCCATTTTATAAGAATTTTATTTTTGAGAATTCCAAGTTTCTTTCAACCATTAACTCTCAGAGGAATAACGATCTAAAAGTTATTATTTTCACAAGCAAGAAATGGAACACTGAAACACAGAGGCTGAAATAAATACAGCATCAACATAACAGTATAATCAATTCAATTTACTGAAACATTTCCCCTACAGTATGTCCTATGACCATTTGTTGCTCTGTTAAGTTCAGGGACACAAGAGTTAAAAAAAAAAAAAAAAAGACACAGACTTGTCCTCAAGGAGCTTACATTCTCCAAATTGGAAATTTCCTTTTTTTTCAAAAATGTAAAAAGAGATTACTGATGTAAATGGAAATATGAAAATGGCATGGTGCTTGGCGGAATAACAAATTCAGAAAGACTAGCTGGACCTAGAGCTCTCAGCACTGAGTCTGGTATACTGGTTGTCTCCGGGTCGGTTTGTTGATATGAATTACTAGCATCCACCAGTCACAGCACAAAATTATGCTGTTGGCGATAAAGTATGACAGCACCTTTAGATCACAACTGACTTTTTATAATTAGAAGTTTCACAACTAATTAATGGATTCTATTTTTCCAGACTGAAAGGCAAACTCCATTAAAGACCTAGATCCAGTTAGCCCAGAGATATAAGTTCAATTCAAAATGTCACATTCTAATATCTAGGAAAAACTCCAGACTTAGGCCTGTAAGGAGACAAGTTTCCTGTTTCCCTCATTCCCATTGCAATGCCACAGCCTTTTCATAAAAGAAAAGTCATGAAAGGGTTGTCAATTAGGGAATATTCTGGGAAGTATGATGTAACAGCTAAGATAATAGGCCAATCAGCCATCCTTAGGAAGCCTCAACAACTGGCTTGAAAATCTCGCCTTGACATAATTAGACATAACAGTTTTGAAAGACTTTAAGTTTCAGGGTCATATAGATCTTGTTTCAAATGTTAGCACTATAATTTATTAGCTGGACAAAGTTGGACTTATTACTCAAATTTTCTGAGTTCTATTTTCCTCATCTGTAAAACTTGGAAAATATTAGTACCTTCCTTAAATGGTTGGTATAAGAATGAATATTTAAAAAATAGTGGATTTAAGGATTGTTGGTATGGAGTCTGACGTAGTAACTTTCAATAAATGTTAGCTAAGATGATGGTGATGATGATGATGGTTATGCTTCTCATGGGTGTCAAATTTAATGAGGCAAATACTATTTTCCAACAAGACACATGTTAAAGGTTTATATTTATAAAAGTGCTACTTCTGTTTTGCCTGTATTGACATTGTTTTTAGCATGTTTTCTCATATGTGCCAAAGATAACTGATACATCCTTTCCTATGATTGCTCTGAAAACACAACTATTTTCCTTGACCAATTATCACCTCCAAAAATGTTTTGATTTGTTCAATTCCACATCTTCATCTATTTTAACTAGAATGTTGGGCAATCTATTATGTTTCAAATATCAATTTAACATCAAATAATGTGTGAACAAAATATCTCAGCTACATCAAAACATGGTTTCTATCACTGTACAACAGTTAGAGTAAATTTTTTAATAGAGTAGAGGACATATATCTTTATGTAAAATATGTTTTAAAAGGCAATTAAGGCAAGGGTTTGTAGACAGGCGTGTTAATTAATTCATTCATATGCCGTTATTTTGAATTTTTAAATTGTTGAGAAAATAATAGTCCTTTGTGGAAATTATCATCGGTGTGGTTTATGTGTTTTAATATATTCTTTGTGGCATTGACCCACGTACCAATATACCAATATCTTTTGTGAAAATGTGACCTATTTTTTTATTGGCAGGAAAATTATTCTTTGTTCAGAGCAATAATCCTTTTTCAAAAGATGGCTTCAGTTTCTCCTCTGATACTTATATCCCAAATTCCACAAAAAGAATTGCAATTTTAAAAAACAGAAGCTTCCAGACTGACTTCCAGTTTGAGCTTTCTGCTGCCTGTGTCCGCACGACAGGGTATTCAGAAGTAGACTGGCCATCATTTCAGTACAGTGACACACTTACGAATGTGCTAGAGCAATGATTCTTGAGATTGTCTCCCCCTGAATCTCATTCGTTCCAGATCCTACTATTTCACTGCATTATCCTTACAGTTTGTAAAATGTTTACAATATTTGCTTTGAGAAATACTTGTAAATTATAGTATTAAGAATCCTTAAGAGAATTAAGGATTCTCTTTCATTGTTTTATGAAAATTAACCAAGGCCTCTCCACTCGCTTTTCTCTCTCTTGTCTCTGAGACATGAATAATACCTTTAACACACTTTGGAAAGTTGAATGAAGACTTCAATCTGAATTTATCCCATTGCTGGGCTTGGTGATGTAGGAAGATGAACTACAGTAATTGTGATAAACCTTGGGAATAATGTTTGTCTGATAGTGTGGTTGAAGAACACTAGGTTAGTTATTATAGTCCTATCCTTGGTATTTATTAGCTGGTGAAATGGTTTAATTTTCTCCACTAGACTGCACTTTTGGGGAGAGGTAGGACTATATCTATTTTGCTCATTGGTGTATCTGCCGCTTCTAGGAGAGTGCTTTTCACATAGCATTCAACAAACACAGCAAATAAATAAATGAGCCTCAGTTTCATCTTCTTTAATATTAGTTTGGCTAACAATTTTTTCTCTGTCTATACTTAGAAAAACTTCATAAGAATCAAATTACTCAATACAATGAAAAAATTGAAGTCCTATAAAAATTTACGACATTATCTTTATTCGTTAGATATATGTTTTGTTTATTTTACAAAGTTAAATAAGCTTCTTTTTGTCATCAGAAGGAAAGACCTTTGAAGGATCTCAATTAACTCTGTCTGCTTTTAATAGGACCTCTTATTTTAGTGGCCTTGGATTGCCACCATAATCAGAAACTCATATTTAATTTCATTCAACCCATGTGGTTTCCTTTTCAGAGTTGATGGGGGCTGAGTAAGTATGAAATTATAATGTCGATAATAATTTCCCTTGTTCTTCTTGGCAGGCACAATCAGGTTCTGATGTTCAGGTTATACTGCCGGCAGCATTTTTCAATTAACATTTAATACTCCCCCACAAAATGCTCGAACTTTCCCTGGCATTGAACCCAGTGTTTCAGTGAAAAAATTCTCAGAAGCAAAGAAGGCCTTCTCTTTCATTAATTTCCTTGTTCTCCACACTTTCTGTACTTGGAATACTCTTAGCTCTCAGGGACACTGTAAGCCTCAAGGATGTTGTTTTCTTCCTTGCACTTGCTTTACTTATAGAGCCTATTACTCTGATTTAGGAATTTCACAGACATTGCTTTGCTAGTCCTGGAAAAATCCATTAGGAAGGTGTTAGGAATAAACAGACACACAGACTCACTGTATCATCATTTATGCATCCTCCATGAAGAGCTCTAGCTTTTGGAGCAACGTTACTGTGATTAGTGAGTCAGACTCATAACAGAAACTAGGACCCTTCGCTAGATGGTATTTTAAATGCCTAAATTTCCAAAGCTAGTGTTCAGAGAATGCTATTATTATAAGTTATTTCTCCTAATTCAAATAAACTACTCTGCTGGGTAAAAAGGAGTTTAATCATGTGCCATCAGTCTTTAAACTTAGATTCTGCTTTAGACACTTTGACTCTAACACCAATTTTTTTTTAAATGACCTTTTGTTTTTTCAAGGAAGCTGAAGTTTTTAAGTACCCAATGCCTTTTTTTTGAGGAAGATTGGCCCTGAGCTAACATCTGTTGCCCATCTTCCTCTTTTTCTTTTTTTTCCCCAAAGCTCCAGTATATAGATGCATATCCTAGCTGTAGGTCCTTCTAATTCTTCTATGTGGAACACCACCACAGCATGGCTTGATGAGTGGTGAGTAGATCCGCACCCAGGATCCGAACCAGCGAACCCCGGGCCACTGAAGTGGAACACGTGAACTTAACGACTGTGTCACTGGGCCAGCCCCCTAACACCAATTTAAATGTGTAACATTTAAGAAAAAGTTGCTGTTTTTTTTCAAAAAATAATTAATTTGCCTCTTTTTTCTCCACTAGATTTATTGGACAATATAAAAAGACTTATCAATAGGGAGCCAAGTAAGTTTCAGTTATCTGTCCTTAGAATTCTCTTTACATCATCTTGGTTGCCCACAAGATGATTTTGGAATGATCTAGTGCATTGGGAAGGAGTTAACTGAAATGAAGAGAAGAATGACAACAGCGACACTCGTGCAACATCTTGCTTCGCCTCTGCAGAAATTGTGATTCCAAAAGGAAAAACTGCATTTCAAAATATTATAATGGATGACATATTTGACCTACGGGGAAGGCAAATACACTGGGTGAATGCTGAGATCCCACATGCTGATGGTGTGAGCCCAGTGGGAGGGAAGATAAATTCCCAGTGGGAGGGAAGCAAATAACAAAACTCTACTTTTTGTATAGCACTTCTAGAATTTATAACACACTTCCAAATACGGAAGTGTGTTATAAATTTGGTCCTTAAATTAATTTGGACCTAAAATCCTTGTGAGATTGAATATGATTATTATTCCTTTAGCAGAGGTTAACTAATGAGATTTGGGGAGGTTACGTGATTATGATAACTAGTAAGGAGCAGGGCTTCAAACATGAGTCTTCTCGTTCCAAGTTTAGCACTCTATCCACTCCAATATACCTCCTATGAAGAGAGCCAACTGGTCAATTTTAGGGAAATTTTTGCACCATCCTGAGCTTAAGCTTTTCAGGAGGTAATTTAATTTACTGCTTATTCTATAAACAGCTTCTTAAAGTTTAGAGAAATAAAACAATTGGACAGACTTCTTAAACCTCCTTGCCAAACAGGATTCAGTTTTCTCATCCATAAATGGATAGGTTGGTTCAGATCTGTGCTTCTCAATCTTGGCTGCATATTAGAATCACCTGAGGAGCTTATAGACCTACCTATGCCCAGAAGCTACTCCCAGAGATTCTGGATTAATTAGCCTTAGGTGGAGGTGGGTATCCATATTTTTTTAAAAATCCTTTCCCAATGATTCTAATGTGCAATCAAGATTGAGAATCACTAAACGGAAGATCCCAGAGGCCTTCTCCCTCTGTGTGTCTAAGCATGTGGGAAGATTTTTGCAACAGCTCTAATGTCCCATGAGTTAATTGGAAAGAAACTCAAAATTTTTAATGCATTTTATCCTGGAATTTAGATCCAATTCTCACTTAAGAGATTCTAGAAACTGTGGCATTCTTCAGCTGGACTATATATCATCCAGTTAAAACTCTTCTTAACTTGGTTGTCCTTGCCAAAGAATTCCTGTACATGCCAGAAAGTTTTCTCTGAGCACACCTGATCAAAGAAGCAGTCATTTGGAGACAGATGGTGCCTGAATTAAAGAGGTGAAATCAGGCAGGGAGGAGATCTCAGTAAGTCGTTAGGAAATCATTGAGCAAAATCATGGACAAGAAGCCAAGGGATTAAAAATACCACAGAACACCTCGGTCTACCCCAGTGCTTTTTATCCAGCAGGACAGTCTGAGTTCTAAAACACAAGGAATAACAATTTTTAAAGCCATCTTTGAGAAGTGCAGAAAATAAATTTTTAAAAAATGAGCAAGTTATGTAAGTCAGAAAGAAGAGACAAAAAGGCAAGCAATGAGCTTTTGTGCTTGAAAGGGCATAAAGACAGGTTGAGTGAAGTGAAGTTGCCAGTCACCATCTGGGTGCATGGGGGTGGGTGTAAAGTGGCTGGTGTGCAGGCATAGGTGTCTTTGAGGACAGATTTTATATTTGCTAAGAAGTTAATGTGAATTTGCAGATGACAGTTTCAATTTTTCCTAAAAGCTTCAAATGACTGAAGATGAAAATACTGTGAGAAAGCCTAGAAAATTGCCCTCATTTAAGATAACCACAAAGCATATCCAATAGAGGGAAATTTTCCAGAAATGCTATTTTCCAACCACTTACTCCTTAATCACTGGCTAAGGGTGGTAATGAATATTGCGGATCGTCTGGGTCAAATGGAGAGATGGAGGTTGGAGATGGGGAGCTGGAGTGAAATAGAGACAATCCTGTGTGATTACTAGTTTAATCCAACTTCAACATCAGTTTCAGAAAAGCAACATCCTCTGTCATAATAATCTATGACTACTTTCTGGCTTGTGTTCAACTTCACATTTGTATTGCTATTTTCCGATGTTGAAAAATATTGAAAATATTTCAAGTTGGTACTAGGATGTTTTTACAAAATACTTTGTCTCCATCTATTAAACAACATGCAATTAGATTTACCAAAGAGGGCAATATATTCTTATTTTATGACCACTGCAAGAATATAAATTTTATTCAGCACATTCTGTACCAGAGTTTGCCAAATGTCAGCTCGTGGGTCAAATCCAGCCCACCATTTCTTTTCATGGCCTGTCAGCTAAAAATAGTTTTACATTTTTATTTTTGTTCTTTTATGTGTATGAGAATCAGCTTGATTGTTTTTAATCTCAGGCTGTAAAAAGGAAGTAATTTGGTAATATTTGTTGTGGCACTAAATAGACCTCAATATAATAATTTGCATCATATAATCAAGTAAACCAAAAGGAAGTTTAATATTTTTGTACTGAATGAAGAATCATTTCATTCTTGTAGAGTACCTTAACAAAAGAAAATATGGCATGATTATTTTGCTGATAATTAAATGCATGGATTTTCATAAAAATCAACTAAAAGATTAGATGAAATTATAAAAAAATACTAGTTACAAAATCAATTGTTTTGTCATTATCATTAATAAGAAATATTTAACGAACTGAGTTTTTACATGTCTGCCTTTTACATCTCACAGAGCTAGCATCCTGGTAGAATAATCACAAAACAAGTTTATAGACTGTTCTACAATTTTAAATCGTTGAAAAAAATAAAAAAAAATAATATTTTGAGGCAGGTGAAAATTATATGGAAATTCAAATTTCAGTGTCCATATAAAGTTTTATTGGAACATAGTCATGACCATTCATTTGCATTTTTTCTATGGCTACCTTTGAGCTACAATTGCAGAGTGGAGTAGTTGGGACAGAGACCATCTGGTTGCAAAGCCTAATATATTTACTTTCTGGCCCTTTGCAGTAAACATGTGTCACCCCTGATCTAGACTGAGAGAGGTGACCCCTTTTCATCTGATGGGTATGAGTTGTATGTGTATCTAAATGTAGTAAAATGAAGTGGGATTCTTACTTTGAAATCATTTAAATCCAAACTTTACCTTGGCTCATGAAAGCACCGTGGCATAAAAAAAGCTTTTCATGTTCCAGATCGCATCCCTATTTTATTTGCGCATTCTCACCCTTCCCAGTGTGGGGGGAACAGGCTAATTCACAGATCTGGGGCCCTTTTTAGTTTCTTATTAAAAACTAGAGTAAGGATTTTGTGGCCTAAATATTGCTCTAAAGCTTGTTGAGCTTAAACATCAAGTAATGGTTGCAATTGTACAACTACAGTGCAGTTTCACCATTAGGCAAAAGTTTTCTTTCTGGAATTTAGAGCTTGACTAAAAATAAAAGCATAAGACTTCAGGCAACTGAATGGAATCCTAAATTTTATATATAATCCAGACATCCACTTACTTACATTACATAATCCCAATTCTATTTAAACTTCTATTTTTTGAAATATAAGGGAATCAATTTAATTTTAAGAGTTTTATTTCCATATGCAAAATGAAATATACCATATATAGTTTTAAATTTGTGTGCCATACCTAGGGATCTAGTGACAGACTGATGATTGAATCATATGAGAATCCAGTTTGTCTTCAAGCTATTTTCTCTGATTATGATAAACGATAATAAAAACACAAAACTTGAATTCATTTCATGAACCTGCTGTCTTATTTAACATGGCACATAGCTTGCTGGTTTTCTTCTTCAGCAGTATTTTTAAAATACTGAAGAACATTGCCTTTGCAATCAATCCTCATTATTCATGGATTCTGTATTTGCAAACAAGCTTAATTGCTAAAATTTATTTGTAACCCTAAAATCTGCGCTTGTGGGCTTTTGTAGTCATTCGGAGACACAGGCAGAAAGGCAAAAAATTTGAGTTGCTCTGATGAGCAAGTTGCCAGCTGAGGTCAAACAAAGCAACACTCTGCCTTCCCATTTCAGCTCTCAGACTTGAAACATCTCCTTTTTGAGGTCTATTTAGTGCCACAATTTTGGCATTTTTGTGTTTTTCTCTGTTGGTGATTTCACTGTTTAAAATGGTCCCCAAGAGTAGTGCTGAAGTGCTGGCTGGTGTTCCTAAGCACAAGACGGCTGTGATGCGCTAATGGAGAAAGCAGGTACGTTAGACAAGCTTCGCGCAGGCATTAGTTATGATGCTGTTGGCTGAGAATTCAATGTTAATGAATCAACAATATATATTAAATAAGATGCCTTTAAACGCAAACATACAGAACAGAACGCTACATATTGATTAGTTGATGAAAATGTTGTGATCAGAGGCTCACAGGAAGCTAACCCTGTATTTCCCCGAGAAGCAAAGCTTCAGTCTTCTCTAATTCAGTAGTCACGGTGACTTTATAGAACATAAGTACCGGGAATAACAAAAATTGGCTGCATTCTTACTTTTTCACTTTTTAAAATTTTACTTTCTGTGATTAAATTATACGAGTAACGATCTAATCCCTATTCAAAGTTTGTGGGTTTATGTGTATATGTGTTTATAGACATACTTGTGTGTGCATTTGAATTTATTATTTGCTGATAGCAATCCACTAGTACAGATCAGTTTTCATGACTCAAGTCATAAAGGCTAAATATGCACGAATAAAGCAGTGAATTGAAGGAATTGTCTGAATTAGAATTTACATTTGAATAATCTGAAGTAAATTTAAAATGCTAAAAACTTTGAATTACACAATATTTTAAAGATGGACAGTTCTGTTGCTCAACTTTGAAATGCTGGATTTCTTAGCTAACACGGAGATAGTTGTACATCAAATCTTCAAGGATTATCAAGTGGCATTTTGAAAAGCCATGAGAAAATGCACAGATTTTTCACAGTATTAGCATATATTGCGGGTTACACTGCAGAGAAATTGGTTGTAGGAGTGCTTTGAGGAGGCTGCAAAGAGGAACGGACTCAGGTTTAAACTTGAAGAATAAAAAAGATTTTGTTAGAAAAGGAAATGGAGAGATGATAGATGGAAAATAGAAAGAGTAAAGAAAAAAGTATAGAAGAAATTAACATGTAGTATATTTGAAGACCATGAATGGATCAGGTTGGTTTAATTTATTCAAATATTAATTTAGATTACACTAATATTTTTTAGTAAATCTGAGTGGTTAGTATTTGAATCACTTTAGGACACCTACTTATAGGCAACTGATAAGCCAACATATGATTGAATTAAAAAAAGCAAACTGGGCCCGGCCCTGTGGCTTAGCGGTTAAGTGCGCGTGCTCCACTGCTGGCGGCCTGGGTTTGGATCCCGGGCGCACACCGACGCATCGCTTCTCCAGCCATGCTGAGGCCACGTCCCACATACAGCAACTAGACGGATGTGCAGCTATGACATACAACTATCTACTGGGGCTTTGGGGGAAAAAAATAAATAAATAAAATTATAAAAAAAAAAAAAGCAAACTGTACTTGACAATATTCTTACCTAGACAGACACTGATACCCAGAAAAGAATCATCTCTCTCTCTCGTTAGATAGAACAAATCACACGTTCCATCACGTGTAAGAGCCCTACTTGCTTTACTCATTGGTTTATAAGGTTCACTTGATTAGATTTAGTAGAACCACTATCTCCTATCTCTCTGCATCGGTTTTGGAATGCAACGTCCAGAATATGATTCATTTCTGAAGGCAAATATTAAAGCGATCTTCCCATGAATTAAAGAGAGAATGAGAGAGAGAGATCAGGGTTTAAGCTGAATCTGCGATATCTGGGTCCAGGTCAAAATCCTTTGTGTGACCCTTGAGGCCAACCATTGGCACTTGCAAAGGCTTTAACTGGCAAGCCTCATGGTGGAGAGCCGCCCTCCTACTCGGTTTACCGTCTGGAGGGAGTTGTGGTGAAGGACTCATGACCCTCCCCCACCTTCACCAACCATGGTCTTATGTGTATATGCATTCTTATCCCAAACGCCTCTATTTGGAGGCCTCCTTAGTGAGAGGCCATTGGCAAGGCCCTTCCCAGGTGCATCTGCTGAGACCTACTTATCAGGGAACCTTGAAGAAACTCTTCTCCACTCTGACTCAGTACTTTCCCACCCCTAGCCCTCCCCCTCTCCCTCCTCCTGGCCTCCAGGTCCATAAAATAGCAGGATCTTTTTGTTTGGGGCTCCCTGTGCAGCAAGACGATGACCCCCGCTTTCTCCTTCCCCACCTCTGTGCTCATACAGTGACCTGGTGTCTTTCTGTGTGGAAAAATGGAACATTAGGGAGCTGACACCTTTTCTTTTTCAACCTCTTGCTTATACTGTCACAGTAAGTGAATAAACACTTGACTGTGACTTTCAGCTTGGCTCATTGCCTTAACTGACCCCTTCAACACTGGGCAATTCAGCATTTTCTCTCTCTGACAGAATCCATGTGAGTTCAGTTAGAATCCAAGGGTGTGAAATGGAATTGGAACCAAGATTATCTAATTTTGTGGGTGATTACTTTTTTCTCTATATAGTATAGCTGGAAAAATTACGGAGAAACAGTCATTGAAGTTGCCATAGGAAATCTTAGTGCTAGAAGAGACTTAAGATTTTTACTCCAATTCACACACTTTACGGGCGAGGAGAGAGGCACAGAACAATGTGAAGTCAATCCACAATTGACACTTGGTGTTCTGAGCCAAGGCAAATCTTTTCTTCCATGCTACTCTTCTTTTCTGAAATTCTATCTTGGTTCAAGGACCCTCAGCCTGAGGGATTGGCAGGGAAGGAAGTAAGGTGTCCTGAAGCAAGAAGAGATGGCTAAGGAAAGGCATCACTATGACAAACTTATTACATGATGCTTCTTGTATATGACATTTCTTGTGTCTCTGTTTTAGCTCACTTTTGAGGACCCTGAAATTTTCTTGAGCCTGGTTGTTATAAGTCTCTTACAGTTATTATACAGCTTAGAATCAATGGAGAAGGAAGTGGTAGTGTTTGTCTTCAAATAATTTATTAGAAGGCACAGGGGGCTTTATTTCCTTCACATATCAGATACCCTAGTGCTACCATCACCGTGAACTCAACAAGTAAACTGAACAGTATACATGACTGTTGCCTACTCCTTGTCTGTTAAGCAAAATGTACTAAAGCCTTTTCTGAATCCTGAGGCAGGAAAAAAAATGAAGGAAAAGCTTAGCCTATGAATTCTCTTGGTAGTTCTAATTGGGTCTACTTATTAGAATTTTTTTTTAAAATTTCTAATTGTTATGAAAAACCTATACTCAATGAGTCTGTAAAGCTCTATTTATTAATCAGATTTTACTGTGCCAACACATAGTAGCCAATTACAAAATAACAGGAATGATGAGCTTTGCAGAATCTGAGACAAGAGCTTATGTGAGGGTGAGTCATCTTGGAAAGCAATTACAGGGAACAGAAGTGGGGAAGTAGAGGAGTGAAACCGGAAAGGAGGAAAGCATATCCTTGAAATGGTCACAAAGTGGACCAGATCTTCCGACGTGCCTGTGGTCTGCTCCTCAGAACTGTGCACCTGAGGGGAGAGGGAAGCAGAGGGGACCATTTGTCCACAGGCTCCCATTTCCCTAGTTAAAGGTTGTTCCATGGGGGGGCAATTTCCTCACATTTCCTCAGGCTGATTCCTGTGGAGGCCGGTGGAGTCAGAGAAGCTCCAGAGCAGAAGGCAAGGGATATAGACGCAGGTAAGGTGAAATGTTACCAAGCTGTATCTGGGCGAAACTGATTGCCACAACAATCACTGAAGTAAACGGTGAGCTGAAGGACGAGAGGTAAGATACAAGAAGAGTCTGAAATAATACGAAAACCACTGTTTTAAAGTATTGCCTGAGGGAGCCCTAGAAATTCCACGGAAGTGCCTTAGGGACAGCAATGGAGAGAGGGACAGAGAAGGCAGTTGAGCAGTGCTCTTGGGCCCCCCCACATGATTAGTTCTGAACAACTCTTCTTTGATCTGCTTTGTATATTGGCTTCCAAGTTCTTGAAATAAGTGTCTACACCTAAAAACAACTTTGGAGACTACTGTCATCAATCATTATTTCACTTAAATATACATTAAACTTTGTGAGGGTTAAAGATTTGAAATTCTCATATCTTAAAATTTCACACAACATTTAGTCTTGGTATTTATCATCAATATATTTTAAAATGTCATAGTGTTTTATATTACTTATTAAAATGAGTTTATCTTTTCCTGCTGACTGAAACAACTTGATTTTAATTAATACCTGAAGTGGAATACTAGAAGAAATAACATTTTCAATTTTTATGTGTAAAGGATTTTTCAAGATGTTCAAAATCCCAAAGTAAATATTGTCAGAATTTATCATTTGAATGACATCTTGAGGTAATCAGAAACCAATTATTTTTATTTCCTTCTTAGAAGTAGAGAAATTATGTCTGGGTTATATTCATGAACAGATTTACTTGTTGCAGCAATTGCTGAAAATTTTTTTCTGAATATTGTGTATAAATATTAATGGAAATAGTTTGGGAAAACACTTGAAAAAAAATCTTTACAATAATTTTTAACACAGATTTAGTGATAAGTTAAAAATATTCAGGAGAGTTAGTGGCCAAAGTTTTTGTTTATTTTTATGTTGTTTTGTTTGACATCTGGTTTCTATTATTGATCTGCTAGAACTAGAACAACTCTGGGAAAATAGTGAAATTATTTGTATAACATTAATGTAAAATATAAATATTTAATATATAAAGTTTGAAGAACATGCTTAAAAGCTGGTATTTTGTTTATGGAAACACTCATTTGAGATAAGAGTTTAAAAATATGCATGTGAATAATAACCACCAAATTTATAATAGTGATAGTCTCTGGGAAAGGAATATAATGGGAGAAGAAATCAGGTTTCTTATATATATTATATATTTTTTATATATTGTATTATACATTACATATAATATATAAATTATATATAATTATTTATTATACATGTATATATAAATAAATATATTTATATATGTAATATAAATATAAATAAAATAATTACTAGAAGTATACATAATTATTGTAATTATATATATAGTTTTTAAAGGTGAAGACATTTTATTCTGTATATGTTCCTTTATGTTGAAAATATTTCATAATGTATAAGATAGCTCATTCTTTCAAGAAAGAAAGGAGAGAAGAACAAGAAACTCAATGATAACTTTGTGCAAATGAGAGAGACACAGCTTACAACAGAGAAAAAGAAAAGCAACTTAGTGTTCTCAGGACATGCTGAGGAACAGATGTTGCCGACAGAATTAGCACCTTTGTGGGAAATAGCAGTTAAAGTTCAAATTGTAATAGACGATACTAGAAGCTTTCCATTGTGAAGTGAAAGGCATACTATTAAATTCTTATGTTTCAATGTAAACCATTATATTCAGGACAGATTCTCATTAGTTAGGGTTTTTCCCTCTAAATCCATACTCTAACTAGGATATTTCATAGTTTTTATAAAAAGGAAGTAAGCATTATTAGTATTTGAGCTTTCTAAATAAATTATTATCTTTTTTATTTCCTGAAAATTACTAGTGACCATATTCAGTGACATATGCATTCAAATTAATTTGTATGTATATATGTATTTGTATACACATATGTATAAATACCTACATATATATCCTTAAGTTAGATAAAACATTATTCCTTATTTTCTCAGCTACTTACATCTGAATTAAGTAAAAAAGCTGTACTTCTGTTCCAATCAGTCCTGACTGATCATTTTGCAGTTTAAATCTGAATCAAATCTTTAGTATATATAGAAAGTATAAGCTCATAGGACTTGTTTTAAAATCAGAAGTACTTTTCAATGAAAAAAAAATGACAATAACATCTTGCATATATTTAAATGCTCTTCTCTGATAACTAGTCATATTAAGAATTTATCTAGTCAAGTTAAGAAATAGTCTTAAAAATGAAGGCAATATCATTGGCCCTCTTCATTGGAACTTTACTTGGAAGGATGGTTTAAACAGCCCACAGAGATCTAACAGTTTCTAACCCTCTACATTTTTCAACAGTGTCTTCATAGACCATGTTATGACTACATGGAGAAAAAAAAACTCACAAAACAAACACACCTGGGACTATATTAGTTTTTACAGTTATGTAGTAATAAATACTATATTAGTATTTACAGTATAATTCTATACTTTGGTCAAATATTTTCAATAGCTAAAACATTCCTGGTGGCTATAACTGTGTATTACTTTGATTTATTTTTTCCCTTAAAACATTCATGACAATAATATGCTATCATCCCATTTTAAGTGATTGCTACATTTTAAAATATTTTTATCACCATATTTTCCAGAATGCAAATTTTGTGGTAATTTTTATAGTATTATTATCCTGCAAGTAATTTTTTTCTTTAAAACCAAAAAAATTTCAGGTGATAGTTAAAACATTTCTATTGTTTAACATCTGGATTTTAAATCTTTAGATCATATGACAGTATCTCTTTTCCTCCCCTATGTTCCTCAGAATAGCACCATGTAAGAATTCTACTTATGTTACACGATTTAATAATGTTGTTGATGAAGATATGATGATGATGGAGTTGAGACATAGAACAGAAGAGCATTAATCACAGCATCTGTATTTACCAGTTATTTTTGCCGCCATAGTCATCTGAGCCTCATGATTCACTCCATATGTTAAGACATTCAAATCATTATTACCTTAATCTGGTTAGAAAGCTGTAACTACTTGACCATTCAAAAGTATTTGTTGAATTTTAAACAATAGCAGAAAGTGAGTATTTCACCTCAATACTTTAATAAACGCAGCATTATACTCATCTTTTTACAGAGGCACTAATATCCCTAACTGGTCGTTTGGTAGTGAAAACACCACAGCCCGGAGACAGTCTAGTTAAATATTCTCAGCTAAATAGACATACGTTCTTCAATCCCTAGATGCTTTCCTCGTTACTTCATTGGTCTCTGAGCTGTCTATTTTTCTGTTTCATAGTCATGTTCCCAGAGGGTTACCTGACCTTGGAATTAAACACCCAACTTCCCACAGGTGGGTGTTTGGGGTGACCTTTCAAATTGTACCACGTTTTGTTAGAACTTGCAGGACGGAGAAGTAAAGAATAATATCACGTTCTCAGTAAGAGGCAGTGTCACCGTCCTTCTCCAAGTCATCAAGAGGTCAGAGGTAATGTTTTAAAACAAACTCACCCAACTAACAATCTCTTAAACACGAGAATAAGACCAATCTGCTTATTTCACAGCTGGTTGGTTCTCTACCGGCTCTCTCTTTATAGAAAACTACAAACCAGAGGGATGAAAAATAAGGAAGTAAAACACCAAGAGAAGCAATAAAAGAGAATGAAAGATTATGCTTCAGAGGACAGGATTTCTAGATGCTTTTGTAATTTCTCTTTATCTTTTATTCTTAAAGATTCCAGAAGTAAATTTGGGATAAATGATTATTTCCACATTATTTCTGCTAACTAAACCTACACTGTCAATCTTTTAGTTGAATTAACTCAAATCGTGATTTGCCATTCTGATAAACAGATTATATTGGCTAAGAGAGATTCAGTGGTATTGAACTAATGAACTATTTGTTCTTGGAGAGATCGTTTATATCTTCCATGCCTCAGTTTACTCACCTACCATAGATAATGTCTAAGGTCCCTTCTAGACCTATAAGCTTATGATTCTAAGAATTTTCTTAGGAAAAAAGAGAAACATATTTTCCCTTCATAAGGCAGGCCTTTAATTATGATTTTTATTGTCATAACTGCAGAATGAGTCTTGGTTTTTATCTTTGATGTGCATCTTTGTATTGGATTACATCAAGTAAATGTTTTTAAAAATAAATTCTTCCTTGATTCTCTTCCTAGATTATTTTTTTCTGTTGTTAGCCTTTTCCTCAATAGGTGGTGCTCTTTTCTCAGAGACACTTCTTATCTTACACATCAGGGAAATTAGTTTTACTCTTTGACAATCGTTAATTAAAGAAATCAGATATATAAGTAGACAGAATCAATTACAAGCAACTTGCGGTACCTTGATAATGAAAGCATAATGGGGAAAATTATTGTTAATGATCAAAGAGCTCCACTGAAACCTGCAATATTGCTGAATAGATGAAGCAAATGTAGATAAATATGAAAATGCCACGTTCACTACATACGTGGAATCCCTAGTAGGAAGAAAACTCCAAATCAGGAGCCATTTTAAAGTGTTAAAATGTTTGTCTATTTTAACAAAAGTAAATACATAATATTCCATGTTAACATGTAGGACTTAATATACACATCAACCCTAGCACAATCTACATCAATCTCATTTAATATTGAGAGCTCGCACACTCTTTGCCAAAGAAACTTGGAGTATCTGGGTAAACAGAAAGTGGGCTGCAAACTCTTCTGAAATAATTTTACTGGATAAAAAACACTTTTATTTTTTCCAGAGCGACATTACAGCTTCCTGTATAATTGTTTATAATCCAGAATTATGCTGCTTTTCATTGCTTCTAACTGATTCCCACTTTCAGAGACATGGAAAAACAGACACATCCTGTAGTTCTCTTGAACCACCCTACCTATTCCAGATTCAGTTTGTGACTCCTCTAGTAGATCTGCGGCTGCCAACTGCCAACTGGTCTAGGCAATACAACTGTCATGTTTGTTACAACAAAGTAACATTATTTACTGTGGAGAGACAGCAGGAAAACTTCCTCTATGAGTGTGGCCTGAGGCCGGAAGGAAGAGGGGGGTATAGGCGACTGTGACAAGGGAAGAGGAGGGATGGGGTGGTGGTGCAGCCAAGCACACAGAAACCAGCAGTAGTAGGAAAGTTGCCAAGGTTCATCTCTGAAAAGAACTGAGAAGGAGACCTGGCCCTCCAATTAGGGAAAACGAACTAGAATTCCTCTTCCATTACTCACAAATTAGTATTTCCTCAGCTCTGCCAAAGGGACTGTGGGACTCTGTGCCCAAGAGCCCTCTTGACTCAGTATAAGCCAGCTCTAAGACAGAGATTTTTTTTTTTTTGCCAGAGCTTTACAGCTTTTACCAAGCAACTTCTCTGTTCTTGAAATTTTTTATTCTTTCTTTATCAATGGAGGGAAAAACAGAAAAGTAGATTTTTGCACTCAAACAGCAACCACTCTATCCACTGTCGCTCCCACATTCTCCACTGTTTGCCTCCCTTCTCTTATCCTCCCGCCAAACACTCTGCCTGGGGACTCAGGTGTCCCTTTTTGCCCCCATTAGCCGCCGAAATCTCCGTTCGGAGCCCTGGCGCCTTCCTTACCTGACAATCACATACATGACCAGGAAGTTTCCGAAGAGACCCACCACGCACACGATGGAGTAGAGGGCCATGATGGTGATGGCCGTGATCATGGAAGGACTGCCGGTCGGAGGGCACAGGCTGTCGCTCCCGCCCAGCTCGGTACGGTTCGGACCGCATGGGTCGGACAGGTTGGCATCTACGTGGGAGAAGTTGACCCAGGAACCGGAGCTAGGTGCTGGGGAGCAACTTGAAGAGTGCGTGAAGGGATCAGTGCAATTGCTGGCATTTGTGGGGACGGCGCTGCTGTCCATGGTGCTGACGGCCGGCTGCGACCACGTTGGGAGGTAACCGCGAGCACCCGGACTTTTCTCGTTCCACGCGCCTCAGCCTCTTCCTCTTGCCGCTGCTACAGCTCCTGCTGTTTCTTACAGAGACCAACCCTGGCGGAGCCAGAGAGGAGCAGAAGAGGAGAGCTGAGCCTCTGACATTATCCTCTGCTTGTAGCCCCCTCCCACCTTAGTAGTTCGGAGACACATCCCCAACCCCAAACCGCTGAGGGGAAGGGAGGGAGGGCTGTGCGGGATCCGGAGGCTGGAGGGGAGGGAGGAATGAGAAGGGGTGGATTTTGCGCAAAGCAATCCAAAGAGTTGGTCTCCCCACTCGGCACTCGTCCGTGCAAACACCTCTAAGGAGGGGCAGAATGGGGAAGGGAGTTAAAAGGAAGGGTGGGGAGAGAGACAGAGAGTTTTTGTCAATAGTAAAGCATAGAAAAGGGGTCTGACATCACTCTATTTTCCAGTGTCGTTTTCTCTGTATAATATGACAGTAAGGACGTTGGCTTGAAGCAGCCGGGACAACTCTAACATCCCAATGCTCTTCCGTCTCTACTTCCTACCGCAATCATTAGGGGCAGGGGGTACAAACTCCTCTTCTTTAGTCCTCCTTGCCTCAGTCCCGCACATCCACAATAAGGTAACCGTGTTTTTCATATTACTAAATGAGAATTTCCAACCCTTCAAACCTGCCTGAAACAAGAGAGAGCTTTTCTCTGAAAAAGAAATGAGAACAAACTTTTGTGGAAGAAACCTATTGCCTTTACTCCATATTCCCCAATTTCTCCTAGAGTAGAAGCTCTAGTTGTGTCTGATTTCTATCTGGATGGGGAAGAGGCTAAAGGACTGGTTACAGAAATCAGAGATTTGTGGCATCCAGGAAAGTCAGCGAAAGATAATTATGATCCTCCACATCTTAAATCTCATAGATCCAGTTGGAATCATTAATTATCTCTTTTATCTCCAGACTACCTATGTGGACATGTACTTCTCAGTAGAATATTGTCAAAATCAAATAACATTTGCATTATTTCAGCCTGTTTTCTAGTGTAGAGATTCCAGGAGGAACTACATAGATATCTTGTGTGGAATGGCCCACACAAGGTTGAGGAATATGGGCACATTTTAAAATTTGATACCTCTCTACTAAGTCCACAAATGCTTCTATTTTAGAAATAAATTTGTAAATCAACCAGGATTAAGATTTTTTTTGTTAAAATTTACATTAATTCTAAAGTAATTCTCATTTCTGTACAGGTGTATATTTGTATATGTATATATCTTTTAACAACAAACATTAGCATTAAATATCCCCAATTGGTTGTAGAAAGTTACACTCATGGGGAGCAGGGAGAAGGGTGGGTTAGGGAGCTTGAAAGGAACATTTAATTCCAATACTATTTTTACCATTTTCTTGAAAACAGATAACTCATAGGTAAACTCCACTAATCATAGGTTATTTTGCCAATGTTCAGTATTATTTCAATCCTTTTACATTAAAGGGTTTAATTTCAGCAATAAAATGTTATAGAGATCTCCTAGAGACTAATAAAAATGCCTTACCACATATTCTCCTATGAACTAATACATCAACTCACTCACGTTGAACTGAAATCTGTCTGCCATTATTCAGTCTCTTGAGGACACACAGAACCAGTACAAGCTTACTTCATGTGAAAGATAAATAGGCACAATGTAATAAGACCTGGCCTTGGAGTCAAATCATTTCGTGAATCTTAGATTTGTAACTTTTTAGCTGCATGAGTTTGGATATGCTACTTTAACCTCACTGAGTGACAGTTTTCTTATCATTAAAAAAATGTTAATAATACCTCATATGTCTGTTAGCAGGATTAAATGAGATACACAATGAAATGGTAGTTGTTTAATAAATGATAACTGTTGTTATTACACTTCATATATTTCAAAATAATTGAGTAGTCTCTTCTACAAGTTAAACATTAGTTTCCTTCGGCTGCTTCTTATAAGATGTAGTTTTGAGTTTTTTCAGTATCTCTTTTCTATTCACATTATAGTTTGTATATCTGCTCTTAAGGTACAGCTCCAGGGCTAAAAACAGTGCCCTAAGTTTGGCCTGACCAATAAAAACTGAGCAAGATTATAAACTTCCTCTTTCTGCTGATACAGGTATCGAAGGGTCCCATTCACTTTTTTTTTTTTAAGTCACACTGCTCTCTTGACTCTCCATAGGTTTAATATTGACAAAATTCCCTAAACATGATCCAAGTCTGTTCAAGAAATATTTATTAAAGATCTGCTTTGGACCAGGCGCTGGAGTTAAAAAAGGTAGATACAATTGTTTTTGAACACAGAAGCTTACTTCTTATACCTGATGAGTCATGTTTTTCCTTTCCTATAAATTTATAATTATTCTAGACAGATCTGAGTACAACACTATAAATTTTTTATTTTTAAATTACATCTTCTTAGTTAGATCCAGTTCATGATTCAAATTCAATGAGATCTTTTGGAATGGTGTTTCTGTCATCTTTTGTATACGTACTTCCTACCTCATATATTTTATTTACCTTACCAGCTTTATATACTCTACAATAATGTTCCCGAGGGCAGGCTTGCTCACTACATAGTACTTAATACATAGTAGACTCCCTCCCTCTTACTCTCTCTATGTATGAAATATACATGTATATGTACATATATAATATTTTAATTCAATTGAAAGATAATTAGTGTATGCTTCATAAATGCTATGGACTGAATGTTTGTATCCGCCCCAAATTCACAGGTTGAAATTCTAACGCTCGGTGTGATGGGATTAGAAGATGGGGTCATTGGGAGGTAATTAGGTCATGAGTGTGGACTCTTAATGAATGAAATTATTGCTCTGATAAAAGAAATTCCAGAGAACTCTCTAGCTCTCTTTCTGCCACCTGAGGGTACAATGAGAAGACAGCAGTCTGGCAGTCTGCAACCCAGAAGGGGGCCCTTACAAGAACCTGACCATGCCAGCGCCCTCATCTCAGACTTTCAGCCTCTAGAACTGTAAGAAATAAATTTCTGTTCCTTATCAGCCACTCAGTTTATGGTATTTTGTTATAGCAACCCAAACTGACTAAGACAATAACATCATCTGGGTGATTTTTAAATGGCACAGCTTGAAAACAAAATATGTTTAAGAATACTTCACTGACAACGTTTTGTCCTTTTTAACTCAGTACGCTCTGTTAACCTGCCAAGATTTAAATGTATAGACACATGGACTGGCCAAGTGACTCTTCTGGAATTACTGTTAAAGAGCAACTCAATTCCCATTGACTTTCTCTGGAAACATTATTTGTTTTTCATTCTATTTCATAAAAAATGTAATCATCCTATGCAGTAGGAATTTGAACTTAGTGCTTCAACCATATATTTTTCAATTGAAATTTGATGTTTTCCTTTTCTACTACTCTCTCTCAAGTTTCATTAAGGATAACTATTATGTCTATTTTAATTGTAGGATTTTCTAGATATTGCAAGTCTTTCTTTAAATGGTATTAACCTTTACATCTCAGTATCTCCCATCTATTAAATATACAACTTGGGAAAATGCAGAACAAATTTAATCTCTTTCAAATATTTTAAGATAGCTTTGAGAAACACAGAGAAGAGTTGTTATAAAAATAGCAAATTAATACCACTTAACATATAGTATAAAAGGACCTCAAATTCCAGCTTCCATAGTATTATATTTCCTACCAGAGTTGTCTCAAGTCTACTGTGAAAGCTCAAGTCTCCTGTGAAAGGAGATGGGCTGTAAATAAATGAATCAATTTATTACAAACCTAATTATTTTATATAACATGGATTGTAACCATATAACCTTTAGTTTCCTTGAGCCTTAGTATGTTATCTGATTAATAGGAATATCTGCCTTTTTGTTGATATTTTTTGCATAGCCTAGATTTTCTATTTGAAGAAAGAAAAACTTATCTATCAGTCAACGTTTAACATTGCTATAAAAGCCATATTATACAACATTTTTTCATTAAAATATTTTCTTCAAAACAAGGCATTTAATAATAGCTAGAATGAATCCCAGGCAAGTGCTAAAAGTCACTCTTCTTCCTTGTATTTCAAAATATATAGGCTTTAGTTATTCATGTAATTGTCATCATCCCAGACTTATTTTAATAGCTTAGTCCTGATTTTTTTGAGAGTAGCTGTTAATGGAACACACGATAAGCAGCTACTAATGAGGAATACGGACATAAATACTATGCATAAAGCTATTATAGTGGTTTGAAGCACAGGAAAAAAGGGACCATCATTTTTACATTGGAAGAGTTCCATTGGAAGAAAATTTTATGTATTTGTTTACAGACATTTTCTATGTTATCTAACATCTAAATGTGTATAACTAATCAGAATGTAAATTCATTATGATGCAATATTATCCTTGATCACTTTAGTGTTGCACAAACATCCAGTGAAATGGAATAGGTACTCTTATTTACATGGTAAAAATAAAACAGAAAAGGAAAAATAAACTTCACAACTACCTCAACCTGATCAATCTAAGAGAGAGACTTCTGGGATAGAGTGGGCAAAAGTCCTGGACTTTAAATTAAAAAGCAGCTCAAAATCCATACTCTTTATTTACTTCCCTGTGACTTAGCTAAAATTACTCGTGTTTCCTGATCCTTGGTTTCCTCCTCTGTAATATAAGAATATGAGAATGAACTTCAAAGCAGTGTTGCAGGACCATTTGTATATGAAAGAATTTATCCTTTGTCTTTTGGCTTTTTATATCTTGTTTTATGTGGCCTGGAGATTAGCAAGAATAATGATCAGAAATATTGCACTATATTTAATAGCATAGAATTGACCTTGAAGGACCTGACTCTTTTAAGGGCCTGAGGTGGTGTCTATGAGTCCAACTCTTTCAAATAATTCATTTAAGCAGCTAGTTTATCATCAGTGTAAATATCTTTCTTAAAATCTGGAACCTCATTTCGATTTGAATCTTGCTCTTCAGTTTTCAGTTATAGAGGACTGCCATTTCTCTAGTCAGTCTCTTATCACTTTATATTTAGAGGAACAGTTGTCAGAATTTTTGGTCTCAGGACTTTTTACACATTTAAAAATTATTGAGGATTCAAAGAACTTTTGTTTATGTGGGTTATCTTTATCACAATTTATCACTTAGAAATTGAAACAGAAAAATTTAGTAACATGTCTTTATCAATTCATTTGAAATAACAATAAACCTATTATATGTCAACATAAATTTTTTAGGGAAAAAACTGTATATTTTCTAAAATTAGAAAATATTTAATGAGAAGAGTGGCTTCGTTTTACACTATGCAATGATTTTTAACGTCTGGTTTAGAAGAAGATATTTGGATTCTCATATCTGCTTTTGCATTCAATCAGTTGTAACATGTTGTTTGGTTGAAGTATATAAAGAAAATATGGCCTTGCAATACGGTTGGAATAGGCAAGAGTATTTTAGTGGTCTTTGCAGATAATCGTAGACAGTTTTCTTTGATAATCAACCCAAACTTAACAAGTGCTTATTTCTTAAAGGTTAGTTGGAATGTGGACATTGAAATCATGTCAGTTAATTTTTTTGTGCTCTGTTACATTAAAATCCATTGGTCTATCTTCCACTTTGAAAGAATCTGCTACTCATGCATGGTTGTGCAGCATTATGCCTTGATCACTTGGAAAATATTTCCTTATGCCAATTTTCCAAATGCTTAAACATTCCATTATACAATATCAAAAAATCACATTTATTAATATCACCACTGATATTATAGGAAAGTTCTTCAAATATTGAGATGATGTCAAATTGATAAAGGAAGACAAAAGTTTTCCAATTTCCAATTTTACTTGAAAGATTGAATTTCATCATTGGCAATAAATGAATAACTTTCAGTTTTCCTTGAAGTGACAGGCTCTCTTCCTTCATTTTCTACAAATATGCAATTCTGAATACATACAGTTTATCTTTCAATCATTCTTGAAGTAAAAATAGTATTCCATGGAAAAGTTCAGTTCACAACTAAAACAATCACGCAAGAGTTTTTCCTCGAGAGACAACCATCCTACTTTGGTGTGAGGCAGAAGTGCTTTGTGTGTACTTCCCATTTCATCATATGGAATGTCAAAAAAGTATATACTCAAGGGTCAAGATTTAATAAAATTAATAATTGTTACTGACCCATCAATGACATTTTAAAAGTGAAACTTTATTTTCTTTTCTGTGAAGAGCACAGTGACTACTAGCACAGTTTGGTGTCACTGCTTGATTCCTGCTAAGTTGCTGGCAGTTTTCCCCCCACTTCTTTTTGCATCATTAATGCAAATTTCAATACAGTGAAAAAGCCATATAACTTTCTAGAATTATTATGAAAATAGTTTCAACCTCATGGATCCCTGGGGTCATGGACTACAGTTTCAGAACCACTAATTTACACTATCATAAATATTTTCTGCTTTCATTTCCTATCAATCCATTGAACATATATATCAGTGCTATAAATCTTCCTAAGAATTGCTCCTTGAGTAAGTCACTTCTTTGCACCATAGCCTTCAATGATTTACCAAAAAAAAAAAATCCTTATTAATCTGTATAAGAATCCACATAACTCTATGTTTCTTTTCCCTTGATTAATTTTACTGTTTTTCCCCTCCCTGAACTTCCAAGCACCACGGATCACAGAGGAAGTGATGGTGCAGCATTTTTCTAGCAGGTTAATTCTGCATTCAAACGGTCACACATCTGCCTTTGTACAAGGAGACCCTCTTACTTTGGTGTTAGTACAATCAGACTATTCCATTTTCATTAAGAAATGGCTCATTATTCGTGTTTTTATCTCTAACAAAGCCCTGCCCTCAATCTTCCTTCTATTTTCTCACAGCCCCATTTACTCCTCCACACTTTAAAATCTGGCCTTTCTTTCTAAGGATGTTAGGGACTTTCATAATGCTAACCTAATGGTTTTTAGTCTTATCTTACAGGATCTCTCTTCCTGATACTCCTTACTGTCTCTTTCCACAACTTCATTTCTTGATTATCTTACCACTCTGATCATTCCCTTTTGTTTATTTTAATGATTCCTTCTTCTTTTCTTGCTCCTTAAAATACTGACGTTTTTCAGCATTCTCTCAACTAACCTTCTCAACATGCTCTTCCAAAGTAATCTCAACTCACCTTTGATTTTAACCTGTATGTTGATGGACCCAATCTACATCTCCAGCTATGACCTTTATCTAAATCTTCAGATTCTAATACCCATGGGTTTGGTAGACATTTCCACTTGGGTACCAGAAATGCCATATGTCCAAAGTGTTTTCACATTCCTATCCAAATACACTTATCTTAATGACATCACCACCCCCTGAGTCTCCCATCCCAGAAACCTGGCAGCCATCCTTAGCACTTCCAACTCGGCAGCATTATGTGTGGTTAGGAGCATAAACTCTGGTGCCCCATTTATTGTTAAAATCCTATTTTAACCACAAACAAGCAGTGTGACCTTTGACCACTGACTTAAATGGCTGATAGAATGTTTTTTCATCTATAAAATTGGGTTCCCTTGAGTGTCTCCTTCATAGGGCTTTTATAGGCATTAAATGACTTGTTGATGATAAAGCACTTACAAGTGTCCTTGGCACATGTAAACATGATATAAATATTTGCTAAATAAAGTCATAGACTGCTCCCACTCCCATTTTATTCTCACATTCAATCACCATGATTGCTGTTTCTACCTTTTACATTTCCTCTCATTCTTGCTATCACTCTTCTAGTCCAGGCTTCTGTCACTCATTTAGAATTACACAGTAAGCTCGTAACGGATCTCTCTTTCTCTCTACACATTCACCCTATACACTGTTGCCAAAATGAGATGTTAAAAATGGAAATCTGACTGTGCCCTACTGATCATGCTTGTTGGCTCTCCATAATTTATAGGATAAAGTTGAGTCTCTTGTCATACATGGTCCTTTAGGACAAACCCTTCTAGCTTCCTCTTTGGATAGTCACTGTTTACACTTTGCTCCCCATGAATACTGAAGAGCCTGTAGTTCTTGTACTTGCCATCGTCTTTCTTGTGCCTGTGTTCTGCTCATTTTCTTCTCTAGCACACAGGAAGTATTTAATAAATATTTGTTGACTGACTGTAGGGCACTGTTTTGGTCCTGTTTGACGATGTAGCACAATGTAGCACAATGTAGCGCAATGGCACAGTGATGAAATATATCAGACTTTCAGTAAACATTTCTGTAGCAACCAATTGTCAGGAAAGGAGCAAAGACCCAATGGTTAGATGCATCTAGACATGGAGCAGAGTATCTCAGACCTTAATGCATTTGTGCCAGACAATAAACTAGTCATTTTCCCTGTAAGTACCTTTAGTAAAATAATAATTTAAAATTGTCTAAATACCAATATTTTTATATTAATATTAAGAAACAATTTTTTTTTGTTTTGTTTTGCTTTGTTTTGTGAGGAAGATTAGCCCTGAGCTAACATCCATTGCCAATCCTCCTCTTTTTGCTAGGGAAGATTGGCCCTGGGCTAATATCTGTGCCATCTTCCTCTACTTTACATGGAAGTAAAGTACCACAGCGTGGCTTGATAAGTGCTGCATAGGTCCACACCAGTAATCTGAACCTGGGAACCCCGGGCCATAGAAATGGATCACCTGAATTTAACTGCTATGCCGTAAGATTTAAAGAAATATAAACTCCTATTCACATAGCTTTGGATGGGATTAAACTGTCATAGATTTTTTTCTTTAATTTTTGTTTTGTTCTTATTGCTTTTAATATAAAATTAAAACAGAACTCTACTATAACCCTAGAATTAACTTATGTTTAGGTTCTTTTTGGCTGTAATTTCTCCTCATTGCTTTCTATTGTGTATTCTACAGTTCGTCAGCATCCATTTGCAGGTTCAGAGAGATGTATTAATATAACTTTGCTTTATTTTTTTCTCTTTTCTGTGGCACCTTTTCTATAGGAGCAATGAAAGCAAAACACATATATTTTATTTATTTATTTATTTATTTATTTTTATTGTGGTAACATTGGTTTATAACATTATATAAACTTGAGGTGTACATCATTATATTTCAATGTCTGTGTAGACTACATCATGTTTGTCCATCCACATTGTTGCAAATGGCAAGATTTCATCTTTTTTATAGCTGAGTAGTATTTCATTGTATATATACCACATCTTTATCCATTCATCCATTGATGGACACTTAGGTTGTTTCCAAGTCTTGGCTATTGTGAATAATGCTGCAATGAACATAGGGGTGCACATATCTTTTTGCATTTGTGTTTTCATGTTCTATGGATAAATACCCAGCAGTGGAATACCTGGATCATATGATAGTTCTATTCTTATTTTTTGAAGAATCTCCATACTGTTTTCCATAGTGGCTGCACCAGTTTGCATTCCTGGCAGCTGGTATAAGGGTTCCCTTTTCTCCACATTCTCTCCAACACTTGTTATTTCTTGTCTTTTTAATTATAGCCATTCTAGTGGGTGTGAGGTGATATCTCATTGTAGTTTTTATTTGCAATACATATATTTTTAAAGTTGTTTTTAACTCTGGATTCTTCCCATCTTAATATAATTTTTTATCTTTCAGTGAATAGATTGCAGAAAATTTGATGTAGAACAATATTTATCACCCAAACCTCTTCTCCAATCTCCCTGTACTTTCCAAATTCTGTAGGGAAAATATCCCACGATTTTCTTTACTAAAAACAAATTTGTTAGAGGGAAAGCTGAGAGCATATCCGTGATTAATATTATCCATTCTCCTTTTTCTGGCTTAAAATTTTACTTTTTTTCTCCTCAATTCTCTTGAATGGGTCCAGGAAAACAGTAAGACTTTTGATTCAAGCAAGTAAACACTTCCAAGCTCATTCGTTTTTTTTTTTTTTTTTTTTTAGTGAGAAAGATTAATCCTGAGCTAACATCCATTGCCAATCCTCCTCTTTTTGCCGAGGAAGATTGGCCCTGAGCTAACATCTGTGCCCATCTTCCTCTATTTTATGTGGGACACCTGTCACAGCATGGCTTGATAAGTGGTGCATAGGTCAGTGTCTGGGAGCTGAACCTTTGAACCCCAGGCCGCTGAAGCAGAGCGCACGAACTTAGCCACTATGCTATCAGGCCAGCCCCTCCAAGCTCATTCTTGATAATACACTGCTATTAAAAATTTTAATTCTTAAAGGGACTAGACATAGTTCTATTTTGAATTTTTAAAATTTTTCTGGGCATCAGAGAAAAGTTTTAAAATCCTAGTGTTTCCATAATGCCTCTCTATTTTATTTTCTTAATAAGTCTAAGAACCTTAAGAGCAAAAACCAGGATTTACACTTTGTAAATATGTTAAAATGTCTTCTTCTTAAATGTAAATGTATACCTTAATAGCATGAGGAGACTCATAAGAATACAATATGTCAGGTATTCTACTAATTTTTAAGAAAACATACCTGAATATAAATATAAATAGGAATATGTCTCTTCAAACATTTCCTGATAAGAGGCTACAGAATTATCAATGACAGCCCATGGCGTTTCTAGAAAATCTCATCTGGAGCTGTGTTTCCTTATAATTATTGATATATCCTTAATATAGCTGCAAGTGTTTAAGTCTTCACTATTTGAACGTAAAACTGATTTTTTGGAATAATAGAAAAAGTCTTTTAGAGCCAAATTTACGTATTGTGCTTACATGATTTTATTTTGAGTTTAAGAAAAGAGAGTCTTAGAATATGGACATGGAATTTTTTTTTAAAACTTGGCTTATATACTTTTTGGAGGCAGTTTCAAGATTGATTCTTGAAATGGCAAGTATTTCTAGAAATATATAATCTTACAAAATGACCATTTTGAAAAACTACTTCTGTTTAAATATTCTTGTTCAGAGTGCTTAGTTTAAAAAAAAACATTTAATTTGCTGTCATATTGCACATTTACCACCTTAGAAAATGTCAGTCTTACGTATGTTCAAATATTTCAAGAGATCATTAAAGCATAAAGGGGACACTGTTTAATGTATGAGTCTATGTTTGAGCTCAGAGATGCTCCATGGAGGGGACATAGAGACCCGCACAAAGAGAAGGGGAACCTATAAGTTGGACCAAATAAGATGATTGTATTGTTCAGAAAAATTGTGATATAATGAAATTTTTTATTTGCGAGAAAGAAATTACATGTTCAGAAAGAGAAGAAAGGGACATTAATAGAGGTGGGGGTGGAGTAGCTGAGAGAATAGCTTAATGATGGATGTAAGGAAGGTGGGCTTTGCACCCAAATAGAAAATGCCTTCTTTTTTCCAGAGATGTATGAAACATGAGGAGAAAGGTTATTTTAGGTCTTGGCATAGCAGTGTTTTCAGGACTTCAATCCTCATTCCTGGGCCTAAAGCTTGGTAAGAGAATGACATTGTGCTTAAAAGAGAATATCTAACACTTTCTCCTGGGGAAATGTGAGTTAGCTTAGTCTATTTTTATTATTCACCAGAGCAACAATTGGGTTTTGACTGCCATATTTTTGATGAATAAGATCAAGTAAAGAAGAAGAATCGTTGGGGAACAATACAAAATGAGAGAGGACTTTGACCCCATGGATATGGTTTCTTTATGGGAAAATAATCTCTTCTGTGTTTGCATGTGGGTGCCAACAGCTGAATGTTAAACAAAGTCAGAAGAAATGAGTGACTCTTTTGCCTGTGGTTTCTTTGGACAGTGCTGTGAATAGTCACATTATTCTACATGGCAAATAGTTCAGTGCCTTTCACATGGCATGTGATCATAAACATGTATTGTTTGATGAATTGATGGAGCAGTTGACTTATTTGACCAAATGGATTGAGTGGGTAGATGAGAAAGGACACAGCACAGTTGTGTAGTAACAGCATTTCCACTTAAGTGGTCTGATTTGATTGTTAAAACAACCCAGGTGCTGTACGTTGAGTAGGAATTATTTTATTTCCATTTCACTAATTCAGAAACTGAAGCACAAATTATTTCAAGAGCTTAACAGTGGTCACCTGTGCAGAAAATATTAGAACAGGGACTTGAGGAAATTAGCTGTTAGGGATGCATCATGATTCCTTCACTCTTCTGTTCTTTGTCCCTACTCCCAACTTATGAGTACAAATAAGACATTTTCTGGGAGCCTATTGTGTGCCAAACACTGTATTCTGTGCTTTACCTGGAATACCATATGAGGTAGGTACTACCATGACTCTCTCTGTCCAGGTGAGTAAACTAGGCTCCTAGAGAAGGTGCAGTGAGTAACTTCAGAGACTCTTTTCTTTAGCCACTGCATTCTGCTGTTGATCTCGTGTACAACCTGTGCACCAATGCCATTAAAAGCCTAAAGGAGATGATGTCCATCCTAAACACTTGGATTTATACACATGGCCAAACACACTATGACCATAACAAACCCTGGGTAGAATTTTGGCCATGGCAAATAAATGATATTCACATATTCATTTTATTATTTAATATTAACAAATATTTTTTGGGCAACAGCTATGTACCGCGCACTGGAACAAAGTGCTAGGTTGAAAAAGTGAACCAAAGCCCCTATTTTAATGGAGCTTACATTCTAGAGGAAGGGAGGGAAGATGAGTTGGGAGAGACAGAGAGAACCAATTAGTTTATGATATACTGTTGGGTGGTGATAAGTGCTAGGAAAAAAAACAAGTCAATTTTGTGTCAAAATCAGATTGATAGTCCAACGAGAAACCAAACTAACAGGTACACTGGGATATTTGTGTTTGATTATATAAATGAGATTATAGCCATTAAGGGAATAAACCCAACTGTATTTTTATTTCATAACACAATTATTAACTATTGGGGTTTTCATGTCTAAAGGACTCTTTTATTGGCTTATAACCTGATTTCCAATTGAGAAACTCTCCACTACACTCAGTCTCCTTCCCTGCTGTATAACGGAGCACCTATCATGGTGAGAAATACAGTCCACACATATGGTGCTTTCAAACATGCCAAAATATCTGGTATATAATATTAACTGTAGAAAATAATTTAATGTTATGTTACAAAAGCTGAATTGGAATTTCCAGACTTGAAAATGACTTTGAGTATAAATTCTTCAAATTCAGTGCTAAAACTTAAAGGATTAAAATATGTTTTATCAGCAATTTAAATCCTTAGAGTGAAGTATACAAAGTAAAGTACATCTAAAGAAATTGAACTACTCTCTGCCCATCGCTTTTTTCTCTTCCTCCCTGACTTAAAGGTAGTCATTTTTTTAATTTTAGGTTTTCTCCATAATTTTTTTATTATAAACAGTTACATATATGGGGCCGGCCACGTGGCATAGTGGTTAAGTGCTGACGCTCTGCTGCTGGCGGCCCAGGTTCGGATCCCGGGTGTACACCGACGCGCCGCTTGTCAGGCCATGCTGTGGTGGGGTCCCATATAAAGCGGAGGAAGATGGACACGGATGTTAGCCCAGGGCCAGTCTTCCTCAGCAAAAAAGAGGAGGATTGGCAGATGTTAGCTCAGGGCTGATCTTCCTCACACACACACACAGAAAAAAACAGTTACGTATATGTATTAATAGTGCCCCTCTTCCATTCTCAGATAATTGTTAGCACATCATATATTTTTTTTCTCCTCATCACTTTCTTATGCTTTTTGCATGTTAATTTTATAATCTGCTATTTTAATAAGTTTTCCTGGAGATAGCACATAGGGATATGTAGAGATATGTAGAGATCCATTCCTTTTTATAGCTTTAAGTAACCCCTTTGTGTGGAGGTACCATAGTTTATTCAACCATTCCCTTTAACGGACATTTGAGTAATTTTCAGACTTTTGCTATTACAAATACTAGTGCAGCAAATATCCTGTGCTTCTCGTATCTTCTGCCAGTGTGTCTTTCAGATAGATTCCTGGAGTTATTGCTGGGTCAAAAGTTGAATGCATATGTAATTTTGCTAGACATTATTAAATTCCTCTCCTTGGGAATTTTACTTTTTGCAGCTCTAACAGAAATATATGAGTGTCTGTTTCTTCATCAATTTAACAACAGAGTGTGGTTTCAACCTTTTGGATTTCTGTCAAGCCAGCAGATGAGAAATGGTTATGTCAGTGTAGTCTTAATTTGCATTCTTCTTATCAGTGAAGTTGAATATCTTTCCTTAGAGTTAAGAGCCACTTGCCTTTAGTTTTCTTTGAGCTCCCTGTTCAGGTTTCTATTTCATTTAAAAACTAAAGGGGCCAACCCTGTGGCATAGTAGTTGGGTGCGTGCATTCTGCTTCCGGCAGCCCAGATTCGCAGGTTCAGATCCCAGGTGCGGACCTACACCACTCATTAGCCACACTGTGGTGGCAGCCCACATGTAAAGTAGAGGAAGTGGGCACAGATGTTAGCTCAAGGCTAATCTTCCTCAGCAAAAAATAAAAAAATAAAAAAGAAAGAAAGAAAAAGAAAAACCTGATGGTTTTTCAGTGGTGTTGTATTAAATTTCTAAATTACCTTAGGGAAAACTGATGTATTTATGGTGTTGATTCTTCCTATCTAAGTACATGGTATATCTTTTCATTTATTTACATTTACTTTTGTGCCATTTAATACTGTTTTATAGATTTCCTCATAAAGGTGTGGATATATCTTGTTAAAGTATAGCCTAGGTATTTTATATTATTGTTATTATTATTTTTTGCTGTTGCAAATGTGGTCTTTTTTCCTTTGTATTTTTTATTTGGTTATATTTGTATATATTGCTTTTTGTATATTAACTTTTTATACTTGCTACTTTATAAATTCCATTATTGTTTATGGCAATAAACGATTTCTTATTTAGGGAATTTTAATTAATTTTTGCATGGGGTTACATAATTTAAATTAACAATGGGGAAATTACTTCACTTCAAAATTTAAAACCCCAGAAAACTTTTCGGAAATGCATATGCACAGAAAACGACATTGGTGCTCAATGAGCCTAGCAGTAATACATCCAAGACCATAGCTTATAGTCAAGTCTCTGCTGAGCTGGGCTATTTTCTAAATGCAGCATAAGCAAGTTGTAAATCACCTTACCCTGAATAGCTATTAAATTTCATTTAAGGTATTCTATATGTAGGTTTGCATATACAATTTCACATGTAGAATTTACCAGTCCCTTTTATTGTCTATAAGTACATATTTCTCTGTGGCTCTGAATTAATCTTTCAATTTTCATGACAATCATTAACCTGCCCAACATTTTGCCAGTTTCAGTAAATCCCTTAAATATCAAGTTATATTTCACCTTTCCTCGTGATTTTTACATGGTTTCTCATCTAACTTAAATAAAAGTTCTTTCAAGGACCTACAGGTTCCTATAGGATCTGTGCCCCAATTCACCTTCCTCCACCAGCTCTGTAAACTCATTTCTACCACTGTCCCTTCATTTTCTCCATACTGCCTCATGGCCATTGTACTTGAAATATTTCTCCCAGATTTCCCAGTGGCTCATTCCTTTGCATCCTTATGATGTCTGATCAATTGGACCAAATAGATCAATAACCCCCTTCAAGTAACCTACACACTGTGGTAGATGCATCATTGGCCTCATTTCCTACCCCTCCCTGTGTCTATAGCCTTTGTTATTAACTCTATCTCTCTCTTCTAGTGAGTGAGGTGACTGCTCTTTGATTCTAGGTTTGGTAATATGACTTTCTTTGGCAGGTAGAAGGAATTAGAAGTGACAGTGTGCCAGTTCCAAGTCCAGGTCTCAAGAAGCCTTGGCTGTTTTTATTTGTTCTCCTATATCTCTTTCAAGGCCCTGTGACCCTGCTCAAACTGCCCTGCTGAGGTGGAGAAACACGTGAATTAGAGCTGAGTTGCTCCAATCACCTCACTCAAGATCAACCTTGCTCGTCCTACAGTCAGCCAACCCTGGCTGAGATCTGCGTAGTTGATACACGTGCAATAAACACTTACTGCTGAAAGCCACAATTTTGTGGTAATAGCTAACTAATAGACACACTACTGCCATTTTATTTTACTCCATAGCACTAAGCTTTATTTAGCGTTTATCACTATCCAAACTATTATAAATTTTACTTGTATATTTATTGTTTTCTATCATTCAACATTAATTCCATAAAGGCAGGGAAATTTTATGGCATGAAGCAGGTTCTCAATAAACATTTGTTAGATGAATAAATTCACAAATTATTTCCATAAGTTTTGCCAACATGCGTTGATTATTTCAGTCACTTGAATGACATTGCCAATAGAATTTCTCAAACTATTTATTCTCACACACTCTTACAGTGATGATTTAAATTAAATGTACATAGCTGTTTCTCAACTCTCCTTAGAATTTCATACACTATTTTTTTTAAATGACCTGGCTGCAGCTGGTTGCTACTCTCTGCATAACTCTCTTCTTTGTTCTTGTTTTCTCTGTATTATTGGTTGACTTAAAAAGGCCAGCATCAAAATGTTTAGGGCTCAAGGAGAACAGCCACTTGAGAACTCTCGTCCCCTGCTTTGCAGGGCCTAAATCATTAAGGATATTCAGCAATAAATATTACTAAACAAATTCGCTCATATTTTATTTATTTTTGGAAAAGATTTATAGAACCTATTTTTATGTTTGAACATTGTTGAGGATGAATAAGTTTAAAGACAGAAAAATGTTATTAACTGATTGAAATGTAATTGAAAACATAAACCAATCTCGACCAAAATTCTCCCTTTGAATGTGAGACTTCAGGCTAAGCTCACAGGTGCTAGAATGTGGCATTATTTGCCACTTTAACATTTTGCAGGTATGATACCTTAGAAGGGCTCTGGAAATCGGATATCATAAATACCACTGTTCTGCCAACAGTGGGAGCTCCACGAACTTGTATTTTCAGCCCAAGTCTTGCCCAAGAGCTCTTAGATGAAGGAAAGAGATGTATCCGATGGTGATCTAGACCAAAGGTTGATGATCCATTGCCTGCTTCTGTCTGAGCAGGGTAATTCAATAATGTATAAGTGATGGAAAGTTTCCATCATGACAGCAACTAGAACACAAATGTTTATTTCTGTTGAATTTTACTTGCTTGAGATTGTTTCAGAAGTTAGTCAAATATTAAAACCCACCTTTATAAAAATCTTAGCTTGTTATATTTTTATTATTTAGACCATAGTAAGCCTTTTGCTGAAGCAGTGATTGTAAATACTCAGATCCGTTGGTATTATTGAGTTGTTCCCACTACATAAGTGCTAAAGATATAATTATTTCTCTCCTTTACTTGTCTTCTTGAGACAGAGACTCCATGGCATAAGGAAAATAATTGAAGGAGACATTTAAGCTTTTACCTTTGGAAGTGGAAGTTCAATAACTAACATTATTTTGCTGATAGTTGAGATATTACTTAAGTTATTTGAAAAGTTGTCTTATCTTGACTCTCAATGTATCCCTCTTTTTAGTTTTGAATGAACACCTTTTTTCATATTTGAATTGAAATCCCACTTCTCTGAAAATATTGCTGTGACATAATTTTAATAGCACCATCTATATTAGTAGTCCATCTGTGAAAGAAATAAACGGGCCTATTTTGTTCTCCATTTCAACGTCAGCCAAATATTTTTTTTTGAAAAGAAAAAACTATTCTGAAAAAGTCTACACGTGATTGAAATGGAAAATAAAACAATTATAAAAGTTATTGTGGTCAGAATATTTTTTAATTTTTCTTGTAGCATTCAGATAGTCAAGATGTATTATTTCAATTCAAATTGCTTGACCTTAAATTTTTTTTGTGTGTGATCATGTGTGAAGGCACAGGGGTAAGCATACAGACACTCACGAAGATATTTTATATTTATATTGAAAAATAATACTTTTATGAAACTTTTAATCTGCTGAAGCTTTTCTGTCTTCTCTTCTGCTTTTAGCTGATTTTTCTAAATATTTAATTCTCATATCTAGAAGCCCTAGATTTTCCCAAGTTTTCCAACCTTCCAAATGTATAATAAAATTAAGAAGTAACCACAGAAAATGTAAAATGATTTCTATAAATCATACTTTGGCATAAATATCATTTACTCCATAGCCACTCTGGGAAAACACAGATAATATACACATAAACACTTTCTCATTTAAGTCTCAAAATTGTTAATTACTGCTTTTGTGTTTGCTGTCCCTCACAGGGACAAGGCAGAATGCGGAATATTCAAAAGATGAGTGTCAAGTAGACCTTATTCCTGCCCTTTGAGCGAATTCAGTGGACAAGATTTCTACAACAAAACAAATCAGTCCTTTCTCCCCTGGACCATGCTATTTCAGTAATGTGCCTTGTACTGCTGCTTTTCTGCCACAATATGAGAGGACATCAGAGTTCTATGCTCCAGGTTTCCGGGAAACATTTTGAAGGATGCAAAGGCTAGTTTTCTCATAGAGTGACATTTGCTGCATGTAACAACCACAAGAACAAGGGGCTGCAATTACATGAAGACAGGAGTCCTTTTCTATCATCTTAGAGCAACCCAGTTCTGCCACATCCACTTGACTCAATTCTCTTGTTCTTAGGAGAAAGGGGCAGTTAGTGCAGGCAGAGTCATTACTGCACACTGAGTGGAGAAGCCCGCCTGATTTGTTTGCTTTCCCTTTTCCCAGTGAGTTTACAGAATGCAGACTCAGTGCAAGCTTACAATATTGTGACAGATCACACTTCCCCTAAGCTCTGTGGAGTGTTCTCCAAATGAACCTGGAAGACTTCCCAGCTTTGGTGCTGATGGATTTAGTAGCTATCCTTCTCTTTACAGGAAGACAAACAAAGATTTATTGGGGGGTGGGGTGGGGAAAACTTACACAACAAGTAAATACATAAGCACTAATGGGCCAGAGACAATCTTGTCAGGATTTGAAATAAAATTCTAGTTGTCTATGTGCAGATATAAGATCACAAGTGGTTTAGAGTGATTTGACCGTAAAGCATCTTTTCTCACTAAGGTCACTAGGAACACTCTATTAAAAGGGTGACCTTACCAAATAGAGAACCATTCTTCTTAAGAGAAGCCAATATACTAATGGTTGTCATTTACTGAGGTCTATGGTCCAAGCATTATTTAAACTCATTTAATTCTCATAACACTCCTATGAAGTTAATATTATCATTATCCCCATTTTATGGATGAGGAAACTGCGATAGAGTAGAAGGAATAACTTGCCCAAGTTCACAGATTTAATGTCGAGTGGAATTGGATATTGCACTCAAGCAGTCTGCTTCCTTGCCTACGTTCCTAACCACTTTCCTCTACTGCGGGTTATTTGCTAGGTCTTTGTGACCACTGGCTTTGGAGTTAGACAAGATGGACCTAGACCCTGGCTGTGATGCTTACCACTTGTGTACCCTTGGGTAAGATATTTAACTTCCATAAATCTTAGTTGCCTTATCTGTAACAGTAAAATAATAAAATCAACCTCATTGTGTTCAATAAGAATGAATAGAATATGTTTGGCACACTTACTTGGATGGAAACCGTTAAATTAAAAAAATAGTCCCTTCATCTAAACTTTATATGTTTTCATATTAAATAGTAAGACTAGTTTCTTGACTGCCTCCTTGCAACTAGAGGCTCTGCTCATTCCTTTATCTGTGCTTATTAATCTATTCTTCACCTATCCATATCTTACCATATGTGTGAGAAGAACTAAGGAATTCTCATAGTTGCTAAAAATATCCTGTGAGTTTCGTCCTTTTTGCAGTAAAATTGCAGGAAAAGCACATCTTCAAGTTACATCTGAGGTCTATCCCTCTGCCTTCAGTCTGGTAATGATTCGTTTCATACAGTCAGAGAAAGAAAGCTTTCATAGTAACATATGTCACATGAATTACTGCAATTTTACAAGAATCTGCATCAAAAACTATTCCTTTTTATTAACTAGGATTTTTTTTTTGTTGGATAGTTGTTTCGTAAAATTGTGCTGATACTAATGAGTTTTTTCAATAGGTGGGTTTGCACAAATATTGATGGAATGAATTTCCACATATCTTTCAGAACTGTAAACTGCCATGGACTGTAAACTTCCTTCCTTGATGATACTAGGCCACTGTGATTTCTTCCCCTAACTTATTTATATGCTTCAAATTGGTACCATGGCAAATATTCAGGATCGATTTCAGGGAGGAAAGTGAGGAAAGATTATATACACACTATGGAATCATCTGTCTTTATAAAACTCTTCCTTGCCTCATGTCTCCCTCTATTTACTACCCCATTCCATCCATTTCCTTCAAAATCACTTTTTCCAAGTTATTTGTCACACATGCAGTCTCTACTTCCTCACCTCCTATCTCTTTGCAACCTACTCAATCTGGCTTTACTTCTAATGCTTCACAAAAACTGTTTTTAACAAGATTGCTATTGACTTTTAGAGCTAATTGACACACACTTTTCCTCAACCTACTCACGTTAGCTTTCTTAGAACTTTTCCTTCTCTTGGCTTTTGTGACATCACACTGTTCTCTTTTCTCCTCCTTTTTCTCTGGCACTCTTTCTCTCCCTCTGCATGAAATCTAGATGTTGAAGTTTCTTGGTGTATTAATTAGGGTTCTCCAGAGAAACAGAACTGATAGATTTTATATATATATATATAATACATATATAAAAAGAGATTTATTATAAAACAGTGGTTTATGTGATTATAGAGGCTGGGAAGTCCTATTGTCTGCCATCTGCAAGCTGGAGACCCAGGAAAACCAGTGGTGTCCTTTGAAGGCCGGAGAGCCAGAGAGCCAGTGGTGTAGATTCCAGTCTGCGTCTGAAGACTTGAGAACCAGAAGAGCTAACATCAGAAAAGATCAATGTCCTTGCTCAACTGTCAGGCAGAGAGATAGAGAAAGAAAATGAATATTCCTTTCCTCCACGTTTTTGTTCTATTCAGGTCTTTGAGGGATTGGATGATGCCCACCCACATTGGGGAGGTCAATGGACTTGACTCAGTGTACAGATTCAAGTGCTAATCTCTTCTGGAAACACCCTCAGAGACACACCCAGGCATAATGTTCAACCGGATGTCAGGGCATCCTGTAATCCAGTCAAGTTGACACATAATATTAGCTATCACACTTGAGGATAAGACTTAGGTTCCCCTGGTTATGTTCTTTTGTTGGGTGAGTTTATCCAGTCCCATCCCTTTCAATATAACCTAAATTCTAACAACTACCAAAGTTGTGTTTCTGTTTCAAACTCCTCCCTTGAATTATTTATTCAGCTGACTACTTAACATCTTTATTTTGATAACTCCCGGGCATTCCAAACTTAATGGGCCTCAAACTGAACTCTTGATTTCACCTCCAAACGTTTTTCTCACTCAGTCTTTTCCCATCTCAGTAAATGACATCATTGTTAACTTTGTTTTTCAAAACAGAGACTTGAGACTTGAGGTTGGTTCCTTACCCTTCCTTATCCCCACACATCCATCCATAAACAAACTCTCCCTCCAAACATATAGTCATCCACTCTCTGTATCTCCACCACCACCACCACCTCAGTGTATTTCACTATCATTCTCATTTGTACTCCTGCGTGAGTCTCCTAGTTGATATCTTCACTTCCACTCTTGCCTTCCTCTGATCTACAGATGAAAGTCAAAGTGATCTTTTAAAAACATAAAGATGATTCTGCTATTCCTATGCTTTGAACTCTTCAATGACTGTTGCATTTAAGACCCTGCATAATATGGTTTCTGCTTCTCTTCCAACCTCATCTTGTTCCACTGTCTCCCATCCTACACTTCAACCACAGTGGCTTTATTTCATTTCCTTGAACACACCAAGTTTGTCTTTTCTTCTTTAATATCTCAGTACAAACATATCTCTCTGACAACTCTCTTTTGTGCTATTTCTGTGATTGCTTTTTTTTCATTTAGGGGGTCACTTTATGTGTTCCTGTCTTAGATAGGACTTCCTTATATTATCAAAATTGATTGTTTTATTATTCTCTAGCCACAGCTTCTTGTTAATTTTCTTCACAGCACCTAATGCAATTTGTATTTAAATACTTATTTGTTTACTTGTGTTATCCATTTCCAAAGATTATGTACTTTATTAGTACAGAGACTATTTTTCGTTTTATATATTATAAACTTAGTGTCTCATACAGTGTCTTGACATAGCAGGCAATCAATAAATATATCTTAAATAAACAATAAGTTAAACGGAGTGGGAAATTGCTTTGAGATATAGGTTTCTGTCAGCATTCCTTAGAGCAGAGTAAAATAAAGAACAATTACATTTGTAGAGTTTGGGATATAGTTTATGAGCTCCCAGGGTTTACATTTATTAAAACCCCTATGAACTTCAACCTAAGTGCAATATGAAGTCCTTAAAACAGCAGTAAAAGAGAAACACAACTGACTACTCTTCACAACCTTCACTTCCCCAAACGATTCCCAGAGTGATTCTTCGTAATGTTCTCAATGCAGAAAAAGGTGTCCATAACAAATGAAAGGTACCCAGTCACTCTATCTGGTGAAACGTTCTTCCTTTTTCGTAGCTGAGGAGAGAATTAATAGACCATAGCCGTTGAGAAAATAAAAGTAGGGGCAGACTCAAATGCCTTTAACGGGAGAAATCTTTCTTCCTCCGTTTATTGTGTATGAAGTAAAAAATACATTAAGGAAATACCATTCTTAGTAATCATCTATCTTTTTGCACCCATAATTACACACTTGAGCCAAGTATACGATATCAAACTTTTCCTATTTGGGATCAGTATTTTGTAAATTTGAAACTTCAATTCCGGGACTTCTGCTTCTAATGGAAATGGAATGAAGGAAAATAGATTTACCTTCTTGCCTAAAATAACGAAAAATATATGAAAGTGGTTTACAAGCTATTGGACATTAGGCAGTAAAGGACAGTGACGCCTGGGAGATGGGAAACAAACAAGTTGACCCCGAACATTTCCCCAACTTCCTGCCTGGAGAAAGTTCCAAGACTGCAATACGGGGAGAGAAAATCTAGACAGAACCTGGTGGTCTCCTTCAATTGAAGAAAGAGAACTGGGAGTCCATGGACACCAAGGAGGCTTGAGTTGGCAGGGCAGAGTACCAGAGAAGAGAGAGCTGCATATAGAGAGAGCTGCGGAGTTCCCTCTCAAGTCTTTGGGTGTACACTGATAAGTACATGCCTGTGAGGGAACTATCTGAGATCAGAGGAAGAACCACCTGATAGGATTGGAGAAAACAGTACTTGAACTAGGGTTGAGAATAGTTCCTATTCCTACCAGCCAGAGTGAAAAATCTCTTAACTCATGGAGCATCACGAAAAGTGCTCAAAAGTCTTTCATCTCAGTATTGGGGAAAATTCACCCTAGACTCAATACTACTCTGGTCCTGCCTAACAAAGTTTAAAAGCAAGACCGAAAAGGATCATACTGTTTCCAAGTAACTTATCTCTGTCCCAGAATAAAAGTCAAGGATATTTATAGAAATACAAAACCATCCAGTAAACAGTAAGATGAAAATCATAATTTTGGCATACAATAGAAAATTACCAGTCATGCCAAAGCAACAGAAAAATATGATCCATAATGAGGAAAAAAGTCAATCAACTAAAACAACCCCAAAATGACATACATGACAAAATTAGTAGACAATGATCTTAAGATAGTTATTGCAATTGTAATCTGTATGTTCAGGAAGCTGGGGAAAGGGGCTGGCCTGGTGGTGTAGCAGTTAAGTTCACGCATTCCCCTTCAGTGGCCTGGGGTTCACTGGTTCAGATCCTGGGCACGGACCTACTCACTGCTCGTCAAGCCATGCTGAGTCAGTGTCCCAAACAGAAGAGCTACAACTCTACAACTATGATGTACAACTAGGTACTGGGGCTTTGGGGAGGGGAAAAAAAGAAAAAGAGGAAGATTGGCAACAGATGTTAGCACAGGGTCAATCTTCCTAAAAAAAAAGAAGCTGAGAAAAGATAGAGCATATTAAGTAAGACGTGGAAAAAAGTACACACATTTCGATATCAAACTTCTCAAGGTGAAAACTACAATGTCCAAGATGGTAAATACACTGAATGAGATTAACAGCAGATTAGACACTGCAGAAGAAAAAATCAATGAACTTGCAGATACAGCAACAGAGAATATTCAAAATGAAATAGAGAGAAAAATGGACAAAATGAACATCAGAGAGCTGTGGAAAAACTTCAAGCAGCTTAATACATGTATAATGGAGTCTCCAAAAGAGAGAGAGTAAGAAATAAGTATAAATAAATATAAAATTAAGACAGAAATAAGTTAAAAGTAAAGTGATGAAAAAATATACCATAGTGATAGTAATCAAAGGAAATCTGGGCTGACTATATTAATGTCAAACAAAGTAGATTTCAGAATAAACATTACCAGTGGTAAAGAGAGCCACTTTATGATGATAAAGGAGTCAGTTCATTAGGAGAATTTAACAATCCTAATTATTTATGAATTTAATAATAGAGCCTCAACATACATCAGGTAAAAACTGAAAAACTAAAAGAACTACAAGGAGAAACAGACAAGTCCACAATTACAGTTGGATATTTCATAACATCTACTTTCAATATTATAGAACAAGTAGACAGAAAACCAGTAAGGCTGTAGAAGACTTGAATGATGCTCTCATCCAGTTTGAACTACAGTAATTGACATTTACAGAACATTTCCCTGAATAAGACTAAATTGCATAATCTTTTAAATCTCTATGGAACATTTAACAAAATAGACCATATTCTGGAACATAAAATGAGTCTCAATAAATTTCCAAAGATTCAAGTCATAGGAAGTATGTTCTCTCAGCACAGTGGAATTAAATTAGAACACAATAATAAAAAGAAATAGCTCTAGAATCGTAGAGATCTTCTAAATAATCCATGGGACAAAGAACTCAAAAATGAAATTAGAAAGTATTTTGAAGTGAATGAAAATGAAAATGCAACATATTAAAATTTGTGTGGCGCAGCTAAACCAGTACTCAGAGGGAAATTTATAGCGTTAAAGTCCTATATTAGAAAAAAAAAAGGGTCTCAAATCAATAACATCAGCTTCCATATTAAGATACTACAAAAAGAAGAGTAAATTGATCCCAAAGCAAGGAAAGGAAAGGAAATAATACAAGTCAGAGAAGAAATCAGTGAAATAGAAAATAGAAAAACAGAGAAAATTAATGAAAACAAAGGTTGATTTTTGAGAAGATAAATAAAATTGTAGGAACATCTTTTCCCTTCCCAACTTATGTACCTTTGTAGGTTTTTTGAATGTTAGCTTAGAGGACCTTTTGGATACTCTACCTAATGTCCCATAAATAGGTGTTTTCCTATTTGGCTCTTAGGAGCAGGCATTGTTTACAGCCCTGTGTGAGTGTTAGGAGCTATTTCTTCTAATCCTTTTGGGTGGTTCTTTCTCCAGCCTGCAATACTCTCCTCACACACATGAACTGTTCAGTACTATGTCAAATACTCAAGAGGGATCTTCTGCAGATTTCAGAGTTCTTTCTCTGTGCAGCCCTCTCCTCTCCAGAATTCTGTTTGGTGAACTCTAGCTGCCTTGCCATACCTGGACTCTTAGCTCCATCTCCTCATTACTCAGATCCTCTGCCTAGGTTTCTCTCTTCCTTTGGTGAAGGCCTGAAAACTTTTTCAAGGCAGTAAGCTGGAGTGATTGTAGACCTCACTGCATTTGCATTTCTCAGGGATCACTGTCTTTTGTTGCCATAGTCCAACGTCTTGAAGACTTTTGTTTCATATATTTCATCCTGTTTTTGATTGTTTCAATAGGAGCATTAATTAAGTCTCTATTACACCATTTTGGCAAGTAGGAGAATCTTAAATTTTTTTTTTTAATACTTTTGGATTTATGTTGTCATGCTATTTTTTTGTTTTCTCTTTGTACTGTTTTTGTTATTTATTTATTTATTTATTTATTTTTGTGAGGAAGATCAGCCCTGAGCTAACATCCATGACAATCCTCCTCTTTTTTGCTGAGGAAGACTGGCCCTGGGCTAACATCCGTGCCCATCTTCCTCCACTTTATATGGGATGCCACCACAGCATGGCCTGAGAAGCAGTGCTCCAGTGAGTGCCTGGGATCCAAACCTGGGCTGCCAGCAGCGGAGCATGTGCACTTAACTACTATGCCATAGGGCCAGCCCCCTGGTTTTTTTTTTTTTTTTTTGGTGAGCAAGATTGGCCCTGAGCTAACATCTGTTGCCAATCTTCCTCTTTTTGTTTGAGGAAGATTTCTGCTGGGCTAATATCTGTGCCAGTCTTCCTCTATTTTGTGTATGGGATGCTACCACAATATGTCTTGATGTGCGGTGTGCAGGTCCACGCCTAGGATCCAAACCCCGTGAAGCCACTAAGATGGAGCATGTGAACTTAACCATTATGCCACCAGGCCAGCCTTGTACTTCTTTTTTGTGCCCCATTTTGTTTGGCCTTTTTCTTTTCTTTATCATTTGAGTGTTTAATTGTGCCATTCCATTATCTCCCAAATTGAATTGGAATTTATACATCCTACATTATTTTTCTTTTGGTGGCTGCATAAAGAGTGGCAGTTAAAAAGTGTTTGATTGCTACAGAATACTCATAGGACCTAGAATTACGATGATTACAAACCTACAGCTTTCTTTAGGAGAAGGAAACAGTACAGGTACTTGGGGCTAATTCGACACTCCTAGGCAATAATTTACTGAGAGCTTTTGATATTCAGTATTGCTTTGTAACCATAAGACACCAAAATAAACATTGAAATCAGTCAATGTAGCCTTGAGAATGCGTTCAGAATAAAAAACTATTATTGGTCTTTTTAAATTTCACATTTCATGCTGCTGTTGTTTAACTGTTGCATGCTGCCCGATTTGACCCAGCAATCATTTAAGGCCACTGATAACACACATAATAAGTTAAGATTATTAATACCCTCTAGCCAAAGGCCATCAGAAATATACCTGTAGTTGAACAAGTGGGGTTTATTGCTTGCTTCAGCAAGGGAAAATGCACACCATCAAGAACTATGAGTCATCTCATAAGAGAGTTTCAGAAATAACTTTAAAATAAGATTTGGGCTTGAGTCTCTCAATTTTGAAGAGGGTTGAAGAAGCAGACTTTTTCCTGGATTGGATGCTGTCAGAGAGTGGGGGTATTTCTGTCATAATAAAGCTTACCTTAAAGGAGAAAAGACTAGACTGCAGCTAAAACTGTAGTCATTCCTATTGGCCAGGATAGGGAGACATTTAGACTTTTCTGTAGTTTGGACTATGTTAATTTTTTTGCTGTTTTCAGACATGATTGTGGTCTTGTCTTTGTCTTGATCCGAGTCACAGATTGACCTTGTCCGACTTTCTCTGAAATTACGTTCCATAGGAGAACACCAAGGCCTAGCTATGAGTGCCAGACTGGTTCCTGGCTGTGAGGGACTACTTTTCTCTTTCCCAAGATACATTAAAGTGAAACTAGGTAAGGAAAACCAATAATAGGAAAATCTGTTCAAGCTCAAAGAATGCACAGTATGCAAAATGTGCACCATTTTGTTAGTCAACGTTCTCCAAAGAAACAGAATAAATAGGATATGGATGTGTGTGTGTGTATTTATTTATTTATGTATTTGTGAGGAAGATTAGCCCTGAGCTAACACCTGTTGCCAATCCTCCTCTTTTTGCTGAGGAAGACTGGCCCTGGGCTAACATCTGTGCCCATCTTCCGCTACTTTATATGGGACACCACCACAGCATGGCTTGGCAAGCAATGCGTCAGTCTGCACCCAGGATCCGAACCTGCGAGCCCTGGGCTCCCAAAGTGGAACGCATGAACCTAACAGTTGTGCCACTGGGCTGGCCCTTGTACATATTTATTTTAAAGATTAGCTCGTATGATTATGGAGGCTGGCAAGTTCAAAATCTGGAGGGTGGGCCAGCAGGCGGGAGACCCAGGAAAAGCCAATGCAGCTACAGTTCAAGTCTGAAGGCTGGAAACCCAAAAGAGCTGATGTTGCAATTCAAGTCTGAAGGCCATCTGCTGGCAGATTTCCCTCTTGCTCAGGGGCAGTCAGACTTTCATTTTATTCAGGCCTTCAACTGATTGGATGAGGCCCACCCACATTATAGGGGATGATCTGTTTTACTCCAAGTCCTGTGAATTAAATGTTAATCTTACTCCAAAACACCCCAATAGAATATCCAGAATAATGTTTGACCACATATCTGGGCACCGTGGCTCAGCTCAGTTGACACAAAATTAACCATTTCATTAACCAGGTTAATGGTATACACTTGCTAGAAAGGAACATAAGCAGTTGTGTGCCTCACAGAGTCCAATAACTAGTTGCTCTGTAGAAGCACAACTCTTCCTGCTACTGAGACCAGAGATACCTTCCCCCTTGGTTCTCACAAAATAGATGGACAATTCACATGTCTGTTAATGAAGAAAGAGTCAGTCTGTTTCTAAAGCAATAAGTCTATGCTTTGGAAATATGCCCCACTCTGTTCCTACACCTTTTATTTATATTTAGACACATTACAATATGCTTTGATGTTGAGAGGTTGCTCTGGTTGTCCGTAAACTAGCATGGATTGTTGGATTTCTGAAGCTAATGGTGAAAATATTTGGACTGCTCTCTTAATCTTTAATGCTAAGCACAATTAGACTTCATCACTGTGAGCTGGATTGACAATATTTTGTAGATGTTTAGATCAAATACGTGGCTCAGAAGTTGTCCAAAAGAATAGGTACATCTTCTAAAGTCCTTCAAATATTTGTAGGGGAATAACTGTTTCAATAAGAGTTGAGAAGCCTCTATACCTGGATGTGGTGTGAGAAGCAGTCTATGCCTGGGGCCAGTAATAATTCGAGACCCTCCAATAGGAGGAAATGAACTTTAAAAAGTCTTTCACAAACCCACCTTTACTTTTGCTATTTTGCATTGGGGCTATGTTTCTTGCTTTGTTCTTACATTGCTATGTATCTTTTTTTCATTCTTTCAGGTTGGGTTCAAACTCCTTTTGGGAAGGGAGCCCATCTTCTATTTATTTTGCAGTTGTGGCACAAGATGAAAAAGCATTGCACTAATGGGGGTGTCTAGCACTTGGGATATTGTTGAATGGACAAATGAAGGAAAGAAAGTGTGAATATATGGATAAATGAGTGAATACCAGGATGGGTAGAACCCCAATTCACTCCAGTGCATGTTAGAAAGAGTAGCTCTGTGAAGACTACAATTTGTGCCCATACATCTATGGTTATTGTCTGCAATGGAAAAAGAAAATGCCAAGGAGCACCTTACAATATAATTTATATCCAATGATTGCGTTGAGGGGATAAGACAGCACACTACATGTATAAATTGATACAGTTTATTGATTCTTTTGCAATAGTTTGATATCTCAGAGTTTCCTCTATCTGGTCTTTTATTAAAAGAAAGTAGCCAGAACACTGAGCAAGTAATTAGAGGAGTTGGATTTATGTTCTGGCTCCACCACTTACTATATCTCCAACATGAGACAAATTACTGTGGTTGAGAGACTTGGGCTCTTAAACTGAAAACTAGGAAAATAATTCTTACTCTGCCTATTAATGCAATGGTCAGGAGGTGTGATGAATGTGATGGACTTTATAGTCAATAAAACCATATAGGGTATTAGAAATTATACCTTTGAGTCTCTTGGTTCTGCAGGAACAATGCTAATTTCTTATCCACTCATCTCGCATCTGTGACTTTGTTTAGATATATATTTCTTGCAGTCCATCCCAGACTATAAATGTAAGATGAACTAAAATATGGAAGCAGTTGACCAGATAATTAAGAATACCTGTACACTTATGTTTGACATTTCCAGAGAGTGACAGTAAATAACATTAGAGAGGTATCCAGGAGCAAGATCATCTAGGAGCTGGTAGGCAATGTGAAGGACTTTGAAATCCATTTTGAGTGTGATGGAAATTTTTGGAGCATTGCAAGCCGAGTCGATATGATTATGATAAATCATGACATTATTTATGTTTTAAAAGGATCATTCTGGAGAATGTGGCAGTTAGTCTCCCAAGCACAATGGACCATGCTTCTCAGAATTTATTCTCTGGTATACTCCCCTCCCACAACAATGAATCCCGGCTGGCCTTTAATTTAGGTTAACCAATAAAATATCACAGAAGTGATGCTGTTCCAATTCCAGGTCTAGCTTTTAAGAGGAGTATCACTCACTTTGGGAGGCTTTAGCTACCATGTAAGAAACCTGGTTATCATACTGGAGAGATCACATGGCAAGGACAAGCCCTGAGACTTCATGGAGAGAGAGAGGCCCAGGTTTTCAATGTCCGACTCACTATCCAAATGCAACTGTGTTAAAGACAGCAAGTGAGACTAGCCGAATAATTGCTCAGCTGAGCCCAGTCAAACAGAACCATGAAAAACAACAAAATTATAGTTGTTTTCAAGTCACTTTGCTTTGAAAAAGCAGTAGATAATCAGAACACAGATGTGGAAAGGCAAAAGAAGAAGCAGAGAGAAGAGAGGGGTGTTCAGTTGTCTAAGTGTGAGATAGTGTGGCCTTGAAGGAATATTTCAGGAGGTAAGAAGAGACTGAAGCCAGAGAGGACAAAACTTGTTGATGGATTGCTGGTGGGATGTGAACTAAAGGGAAGAATCAAGGCATTCTAAGTTAACCGGCTGGAGCAACTGGGATAAGAGTGACCCCACTTAGAGTTGAGAAAACTTAGGGAAAATTCAATTTAAGATGGGCAAAAGGAGTTTAGCTATTAGGTATCACTATCTATATTACTATTAGATGTCAAGTAGAGATGTCATGTAACTAGTTGGATAGACACCAGGGGGCATGTTGGAGCTGAGGTATAATTATTGGAGGCACTACTGTGTGGGTGACACTAACGTATGATGCTGGATGAGATCATCTAGAGATGACTGTAGTCAAAGAACAGAAATGGTTCAAGGTGGAGCCGTGGAGTATGCAAATATTTAGAAGTCAGGAAGATGGGTAGAATCCAAAAAGAGGAGACCAAGCAGAAATGACCAGTCAGAAGGAAGAAAAATCAGAAAAATGCAATGCTTCTAAATCCAAGTGGAGAGGTGTTTGAAAGAAGAAAGTGTAAACTGTTGGGTCAAACACCTGAGAGATTGTGTAAGAAGGTGGCCACCACGACCACTGGATGTAACAATATGAATGCCATTATTGACCAAGAACAAGATTAGTTTCAGTGGACTGGTGAAGACAAAAGCCTGAAATGATGAGTTCAAGAGAGAGTGGGTGCGGCAGACCCAGTGGTGTAGTGATTAAATTTGCATGCTCCACTTCGGTGGCCTGGGGTTTGTGGGTTAGGATCCTGGGTGTGGCCCTATGCACCGCTCATCAAGCTGTGCTGTGGTGGCGTCCCATATACAAAATGGAGGAAAATGGGCACAGATATTAGCTCAGGGTCAATCTTCCTCAGCAAAAATAGGAGGATTGGCGGGGCTGGCCCAGTGGCACAAGCGGTTAAGTGTGTATGCTCCACTGTGGCGGCCCGGGGTTCACCTGTTCGGATCCCAGGCGTGCACTGACACATTGCTTGGCAAGCCATGCTGCGGCAGCATCCCATATAAAGTGGAGGAAGATGGGCACAGATGTTAGCCAAGGGCCAGTCTTCCTCAGCAAAAAAAAAAAAAAAGAGGAAGATTGGCAGATGTTAGCACAGGGCTGATCTCCTCACCGAAAAAAAAAAAAAAAAGAGGAGGATTGGCAACAGATATTAGCTCAGTGCTAATCTTCCTCACCAAAAAAAAAAAAAAAGAAAGAAAGATAGGAGAAAGAGTGGGTGATAAAAGAAACAGAAGCAATGAGGATAAAAGTGATTTTATTTCTTTTTGCAACTAAAGAGAGCAGAGAAATGTGTTCAAAACTGGAAGTACCTAGGGTTGCAAGAGGATTTTTAGAAGAAGGAAGATGCCCCATGTTTGCTATGTCATGGGAATAATCCAGTGAACAGAGAAAACTAGATGGCAGAGGAGATGAATAGGTAATTTCAAGAGCTAGGATCCAGAACACAGGTGGAGAGATTGACTTTATCTGGGAGAAAGGCTGTTCACCTATCGTTCAGGAAGGAAGCAGTATACATAAGAACAGATATTTGATCTTGGTGGATTTAGTGGAATAGGATGAAGAGATTATCTTCTGAGTGCTTTTGTTTTTGCTGGGAGAATGATGGTTTGGGGAGGAGATGTTGGAGTTTTGAGGAAAAATGAAATATTGTGCAATAGTCATTTGAGTAAAGTGAATGAATTAGGCATCTGGAAGCATACTTGAAGTTCTGAGTTTCTGTTTCTCCACAGAAGACTGATCCAATCCTCACTCTTTGTTCCATTGCTATATATTCTGCTATTTTGCCCAAAAGTTATGGTTGGAATAGTTCTGAATTAATGTTGCCATAAAGCTTATGTATGCAGGCTGAGAGAATCACCCCAAATTCCATATCTGTTGGGGACAGATTCAGGATGGGGGTACCACTGTATGAGACAGGTGGTACCTATTAGGACACCTTTTAAAACTGTATATAGGCAGAATGCCTACGCTTATTGTTGTGAAAGTTTTGGCAACATCATACGGCAGAGTTTTTTCAAAGGATATAATTTCATTCTGGAGGTAGGAAATGAGTTTGCTCTGCATCTGCTGAGTTGTTGAAGCCATTCAGCTGGCCACGGGCTGGTCCCTTGTTCTTTGGATAGCTGTGAATTATTATCAGTGTGTTATCATTCTGTCTTGCTGGTCCAGCGTTCTTGCCAACACATTTTCATCCATCAACAAAGCTGTTTTTTTTCCCCTGGCTTACTCCTTATTTATCAATGAAGAACCAGAGAACTACAGGAAGATCTTAAACTCCTAATACCCTGGGCTAGTGGTGTCCAGAAAAGCCCGGAGGAATATATATCACTGATTTTGAAAAGATAATAGTTCAATTATTCATCAAGTGGTAATTAAAAAAACCTGCTAGAGAAACCTAAGTTTTAAAAACAGACTAGTTACTGTATCTTTAAAAATAGATATAACTATGCAACATTGTAGAGGAAACAAGTTAAGATGATCTAGTGGTAGAACCCGTGGAGAAGTAAGAGGGAAATGTGATTTGTTTTTCCCAGTGCCAAAAAGAAAAATCGTGACAACTTATTTTTGAGCCATAACTTAGGTAAAAACAGAGCTGTATGAAAACAAAGTCTTACTGGTCAGAACAATAAGTATGGATATGTCATGAAACACATACTGATACAGAGAACATATTTACGAAAGATAAATTTTTTGCCGCTAGTTCAGAAACGCTCTGAGTGCTCTGATGTTAAATAAAACCCTTTGGTCAATTTCAGAATGTCATTTTCTGCACTACAGTATATTTGTTATTTTAGACCAAATGTCGGACTATTCAATTGGGGATAAAAACATCTGGCTTTGAGTCACTGAATCGTCTAGTGGAATAAGCAGGAGAAGCATTCAGAAGTGATAATGGGAAGACGATTTCAACGTGCTCTTTAGCTTCCTTAGCTCCCCAAGGGGATAAATATTTCATTCTGAGGAATGAGAATTGGCTTTTGAAATAACAGTGACAGCACCCAGAATTCACCCAGCCCTATGTCTCTACAGAAACTACCTAATCCAAGTAATCGAACTTTTGGAAATGGGACCAGTGAATGCTCATAGGCTGGGGTAAACTCAGACCAAAGCATGGCAAGAAGTTATTCAGACGTGCAGTAAGTTGGTCTAGCAGGGCATGGCCATACACCAATTATTATGAGGACTCCAAGAGCCAAGTGTATGTCTTCCATACACTAGAGAGAAAAACCTAAAGGGTGTCTGCCTTTGTAAAAGTGGAATAGAATAGGAGAGGGATATTCTGGGCTTTCAATATAAATACTAGGAATTAGAAGTGTAACTACAGCTGAATTAAACAATGTTCAAGACCCCTAGTTTGCATTTCCTTATCTATGAAACAAAGCCACATGATATTAACTTGCATTTTAATTGTCTTAGAATGTTTCACCTTTCCCTTAACTGATATATAGGACTGATGTCCTTTTGGGTATTTTTCTGATCTATTGATGTTGGACATGGACGAAGAATGCAGGCACTATGTAACAGTAATAGTAAAGGTTTCATCGTGCAGGGAGAGCTTTCCTGGATGTTCAGAGCTCAGAATGATGCATAGGAAGAAGTCTCTCAGAATGATCAAGTGCTAATATACAGCCAAGGCAATGTTTGTAACAAGTGGAAAGTGTTTTTTCTGTTTCTTATATGTGCCTTTTATTCAGAAGACATGGGAAGTCTGGTTCTAATTCCATTATGTCTGCCACAGGAAATAAATACAAATCTAAAATTTGAAAACCTGAAATGATTTAATTTACATAAAACCGTAACGGCCACAGCTACTAATTGGTCGTCATGGCAATTATAATAACCCTCAACTGAGGTGCCTAGAGAAGCAATATCCAGAGAACAGACACTAAAATAATTCTAATCCTGAGACCCAGGGAAATGTTTTATAGATAAAACAAAACAAAACAAAAAAACCCAGCAATAACAATAACCCTGCTTTTAGAAAAAAATATCATTTTTAGACTGTTGAATAAGCTCAAAACTCAAAATATTCCTCTTTTTCCCATAAATAGCAAACGAGAGACGAGTCATTGAAAGTAAAGCAAAAATACAGCAGCGATGGGCCTATAGGCAATTAGGTACAAGGAAAACCTTGGGCTTTCTTGGGGTCTATGCAGAGAGAACTGTGCAGAGTTTTCCACACTCTGTCTGGATTTCAGAGATGAGCTCTAGGAAGTAGCAGACCGGGCAGAACTGACAATCAGGGAGCTTGGTCTCCCCATCACCCGGAAGGTAAGAAGCAGCTGAAGGAAAACCAAGTCATTCCTACCCCTGAGGTTGATAGTGTTCAAGATTCTGAGGAGAAGGGAGGTTTCTTCCAGGCGCCTTGGCAGGAAGCATGCTTAGCCCAAAATATTAGGCATTTTGCTTTTCACCATCTGTGATGACCGGGTAAAGAATAATATGTCTCATCTAAGGGGATCCAATAGCTGGAAAAATGATTATCAATTAAAACAAATAGGGCATTTGTTGTAATAAAATTGATTTTATAGGCAGATAAAAAATTGGGGGAGGGGGACTCCAACTTTTAAGGAGGTACAAATGCAGCACCCAAAAGATTTTTCTGGAGTTAGAAACCCAAATAAATCCAGTCAGTAGATGAACTGAGGGAAAGTATTGTCACTCTTAAGAGCTGAATTAAAGGACTTTCAGGTCAAAGAATATAAATTATCTCAAAATCTAGAGTAAACAAGGAGATAACAATTATAAGGGAAAAGACGAAAGATTTGGTTGATAGGTCCAGGAACCTAATATGTGAATAATTCAAAAAGGAAAGAAAAGAACAGATAAAGGATATGCATTACTTAAAAAAAAAAAAAAATCCCTGAGCCGAAGATAGAGTTGAATCCGTAGATTGAAAGGGCTTATCAAATTCCTGGTAGGAATGATAAAAAAATTAATTAGTCCAAACTTATTCTGATAATATTTATTAACTCTAAGGATACATAAAAATCTTACAAAAGTCAATAGAGAGAGAATAAGTTATCTACAAAGCTAAAAAAGTCTGGCAATTGACTTCATTTGCAACACTGGAGGCCCTAAATCAGTTGTAAACTATCTCCTGACCATTGAAAGAAAAAATTGCGATTCTGGAAATTACTGAACTATCAAGGTAGAAGAATTGAGATAGGCTCTCTTAGAGTAAGTACCCTTGAAAAAGAAAAGACAACATAACTGTGAATGAAATATTGAAAGAAATAAAGAGTGATGTAAAAACGAAGATGCAAAAGACACGAGAAAAATAAATAAGCAGATCTGAAAAAGAACCAAATATAAATTTTAGAAATAGAAAATGTTGAAATCAAAGGATGTAGATTAGACATAGCACAGAATAAATGTGCTGGAAGGTGCTAATGAAGTAATTAACTAGAATGCATCCAGAGAGACAAGGAGAGGGAAAACATGGGAAAGGTTAAGATATAGAAAGAAAAGAAGGAGATGGTTTAACTTATTTAAGTGGACTTCCAGAAAAAGAGCATAGAAAAAAGTGAAGAAAAAGAACTACTTGAAGTGATAATGTCTGAGAATTTTATAGATTAAAGAAACAAATCCACAGACTTTAAGAAAATAAAACATCCACCATTCTGGATAAATATGAAGAAATTTATGCTTACACAAATTGTGTTGCAACTGCAGAAAACGAAAGGCAAAGAGAAATATCTTAAAAACCATCAGAGAAAAAGCAAGTCACCCACAGGAATAAAATTCAGATAGTTAGTAGATGTCTCAACAGGAAAAAAATCGAAGCTAGAATCCAATAGTATACCATACACAAAGTTCAGAGAAAAGATATTTGACAACATAGAATTATGTACCCAACAAAACTATTTTTAAATAACAAGGAAGGAAGGAATGAACACTTTTTCAAAGAAACAAAAATTTGGTTCACCAAAAAAAATGTTATATTAATTAGACAGAGTTGCAGTCTAGGGGGCCAGTACAAATTTACCTCCTATCTTGGTGGCTGGAAACATTAAAAATTTATTTCTTGGGGCCGGCCCGGTGGCGCAAGCGGTTAAGTGCGCGCGCTCCGCTGCGGCGGCCCAGGGTTCGCTGGTTCGGATCCCGGGCGCGCACCGACGCACTGCTTGGTAAGCCATGCTGTGGCGGCGTCCCATATAAAGTGGAGGAAGATAGGCACAGATGTTAGCCCAGGGCCGTCTTCCTCAGCAAAAAAAAAGAGGAGGATTGGCGGATGTTAGCTCAGGGCTGATCTCCTCACAAAAAAAAAAAAAAAAAAAAAAAAAAAAAAAATTTATTTCTTAATTGCCCAAATTTTGCTGTGCTTCTGGTGGTTCTCCAGGGTACTTCTTTCCAAAAGTTTGACTTAGAAATTTATATACTTCCATCTTCTGATTCCATATTGGCACAAAACTTTTGTGCGTTGTCGGGAGAAAGAGCTTTTCAATTCGTTAGCTGAGAAGTAGTCAAAGGGCTCGACCTCCCTACATAGAAACCATATGGTACCAGGGAAGGGAAGAGCATTGCTGCATACTAGTAATATTTACGAGAAATAGAGACTAAATTAAATTCTAATAGATGAATCTGAAGAAGTAGGGAAATGGTTTCAGAAGAAATGACTGATGTAAGAAATAATGGTATGCAAAGAAATTAAAAAAAATAGTAATAATAATGATGTCTAATTTATCCGGGCCAATATGACAGCACTATAATGTGGAACAATAATAGCAGGTAAGGTAGGGAGAGGTTGATCTACATTTAAGCATTCCAAATGCCTGTATTGTTTTGGAGAGTTAAAAAATACAATATAGACATTGTTAAGTTTAGTAGTTATGGTAATAGATTGTATACATTCCAATTAGATAAGACAGAATAAAATCAAATATGAAAAACAAATAGGACAAGGCAATATAACAGAGAAAAAAGAAGAGAAAAAATAGCAAAAATAGCCAAAAATATTACAGTAGTAGTGAGTCAAATATATTAGTAATCATATTAATAATATGTGACCTAAACTTATTAATTAAAAAAATTGTGAATTTGGATAAAACGAAGCAAAACTGTTAAAAAAATTTAGCTACATCTGGTTTAGAAGAGACACATCTGAAACTTTAAGGACATGAATGGAGTTTAGTAAAGATATAGAAAATATGTACAAATACTATCCAAGAGAAAACTGAGGTAGCTATATTGCTATCAGAAAAAAATAGACATTAAGAGAAAACATATTATTAAAGATAAAGGATCTAGCACATAATGATAAAAAGTTCAGTTAACCAGAATGACATAGTAATTCCAATATAGTATGTGTCAAATAAAATAGCCTCAAAATACTTAAAGCAAAAATTTAGAGACCTACTGGGAAATACTGATAAACTTACTATCATATTGGATCTTAGCACACTTTTCTCAATTATTGAGAAGTTAAGCAAACAAAAACCTTAGAAAACTTGTGTAAGAATTGAAAATCACAATTATAAAACTGGACACAACTATTGGAGAATACATAATCTTCTTAAATAGGCATGGGACCTTTATAGAAATTGACACAGTACAGGCCTTAAAGTCTGTCTCACTAAATGACTTAGGAACATACAATGTTCTTTGACTACAGTGCAATTACTAGAACTCATAAGAACAATAACAACAACAAAAAACAAGCAAATTACACAAGCACACATGTGTGTGTGTATATATATATATATGAACTTAATAATCAAAGGTCAAAAAGAAAATAAAACAGAAAACTAAAAAGAATAAAAATACTACATAGCAAAATAGTGAAATACAAGAAAAGCATTATTTAAAGGGAAATTGATAGCTTTAAAATCTTGTATTAGAAGAAAAGAAAGGCTAAAAATGAATGAGCTAAGCAGCCAATCTAAGAAGTTAGCAAAACAGCAGAACAACTTTCAATTATAAGATGAATAAGGTCTGAGGATCTAATATATAACATGGTGACTATAATTGATAACACTGTATTGTATAATTGAAACTTGCTAAGAGAGTAGAACTTAAATGTGTATATATATATATGAATTTAATATATAGAGAGAATGGAACAAAATTCCAAAAAAATGGAAGAAGGTAATAAAAAAGCTTACAGTAGAAATTAATGAAATGGAAACCAAAGATAACATAGAAAGTCTCAACAAAATTTGAAGTTGTTTCTTTGGGGGGAAAAAAAGGAAAATCTTTGTAGAATTTCATCAAGAAAAATATTAGGTAAAATAAAGTAAGATTAGGAAGACAAATAGGTACAAACGTAATTTACTATAATTTATTAAAAAGAAAAGAAAGTGTGAATACTCCTATAATCATTCAGGAAATTGCCTCTATAGTTAAAAATTTTCCCTAGGGTAAACACTTGAGCCAGATAGCTTTACAGGCTGATTGTAATAAATTCTTAAGGAATAAAGTATTGCAATCTTATACAAACTCTTCTAAAGAATAGAAAAAGAGAAAACATTTCACAACTCATTTTTTGAATCTAAAAGAAACTTGATGTCCACACAAGACAAAATTAGATGCCTATCTCACTCAACAAAGATACTAAATTCCTAAGCAAAATGTTAGTGGATAAAATCTACAAGCAAAAAAAGAACACATCATGAACAAGTTGAATTTATCCCAGGAAGGCATAAGTATCTAGAAATATGTTCTGCCACATTAGCATGTTAAAAAGAAAAAGATAAATGGCCATACGAGTACGTATAATAAAAGCATTTGATGAAATTTAACATTCACTCATGATAAAAATTCTTATCAAAATAGAAAATGGGGCTTCTTTTACCTGACAAAAGATATCTAACATAAACCAAAAACAAATATTCTGAGTAATAGAATACTAAAAAAATTTGTTTTATTTCAGGAATAAGACAAGATTCTTATTACCACTGTAAGACAATACAATAAAGTAAAAGACATTAAGATTAAAAAATAAGAAACAAAAAGGTAATTATTTATAGATGCTCTCTTATTTACATACAAAACTTAAAGGTTATACTCGCAAATCATTAGAAGAAATGAGAGCTCATTAATGTAGCTGAATATAAAGTCAATATATAAAAATTCATTGCATTTCTATACACCAGAAATTAGGTTAGAAAAATAAATTAAACCACCATTTAAAACTAACATATAAGTTACCTAGATTTAAGTCTGACAAGGGATATGTAAATCCCTGTAGGGAAAAAAAATGTAAATATTTTGTGAAATGTAGTCAAGAGAACAAATGGAGAAATATATTGTATTATTAGGCTATAAAGGTGTTGATTCTCCCCAAATTGATCTGTCAGTTGATACAATTTGAATCAAAATTCCAATATGGTTTAAATTTTTTTGTGTGCGTGTGGAATTTGACAAGGTATTTCTAAAGACGATGGGTAGGAAATTGCCCTACCAATAATCAAACCTTTATAAAGATATGGTAGTTAGGTCCATGTAGCATTGGACTTAGGAAAGACAAATCAACCAATCAATATGGACACAATAGATATGAGAAGCGGAACTGTGGAAGAGGAAAAATTTAAAAGACAATGTTGTTAAAATAGACTGGAAATGGGGAAAATTGAAATTGGACCTCACATCATACACAAAAATTGATTTCAGGTAGATTAAAGCATTAAATGTAAAAAGCAAAATGAAAACTTTGGAAAAATCGCAGGTTGAATCTGTATGACCTTTGAGTAGCAAAAATTAAAAAAAATAATACTCATAAAGTGATTATAATAAATAAAACATTTGAAAAATTTTCCTAAATTAAATTTAAGAACTCTATTCATTAAAAGGCACCACTAGAAAAGATGAATAAGTTACAGAGCAGAGATGGCATCTGAACATTTTCCGATCAAAATTGAATAAAAATTAATTTATCCACAAGAGAAATGGAGACCAAGATAATATCTATTAAAAGAAAATTGAAACGACAGAAAAACAAAATCAGCAGATAAAAACTTATCATAATGAGTTATTTGGTAAAAGAGGAAATCTATACCAAAACTGCAAAATATCTGGAAAATAAAAATAATAAAAAGACTACATACCTGAACCTTTGACACATAGATGGAATAAAATAACAGTAAGTAAATAATCAAAAAAATGAAAAGAAAATATTAAGTACTCAACAAAAGAACTTAGAAAAACTAAATTAAACCTAAATAAAACAAAGAAAGAAACAAACAAAAATAAAAGCAGAAAAGGAAAATCATTAGAAATAGGGAACAAATCTTGTGCTGGTTCTTTGGGGAATAAAACAAGACCATAAAATTGTTAAAATTGTTAACAAAACCAATCAAGAAAAAGAGAGGAGAATACACCACCAAAGAATAAAAAATGATAATGGGGAAATAAAAAAGATACAAAGGAAATTTAAAGATGCAAAAGAGATGGTTCTGCCCATACTATGCATTTTAATTTGATAAAATACATTTTCCACAAGAGTGTAGATTGCCCAAATAGCCCCCAGAAGAGACGAAATAATAATAATAAATGCCGCTTATTCTGTGCCAAGCACTGTTCTGAGAGCTTTATATATCTTGATTCTTTTAATCTTCGCAACAACCTTATGAAGCGGGCATTATCATTATTTGTTATCATGGCTATTCTTCAGTGAAGAAATGGAGGCACAGAAGGATAAGTAATTTGCCTAAGATCATACAGCTAGTAAGTGATGGAACCAAATTCTAACTGTGGGCTTCTGGCACCAGAGTCCATGCTTTCAGCCAGTTTATTACATTGCCTCTAAGAAAACATAAGTAAGCCAAATGCCACAGAAGAAGTAGAGATTGTTGCCAAAGTACTTCCTGAAAAAAACATCAGGCTAGAGAGAGGTGAAGAGAATTCTACCTTGCTTTGAATGAGATGTAACCAATACTATTTGACCAGTTCCACAGAAGAGAAACAGAAAAAGTTTCCAATTTATTTTATGAGGCAAGCATAACCTTGATATTAATGCCCTCAAAATACAACACATAAAAGTAAGTCAACAAACCAAGCTCACATATGGATGTGGATAGAAACACTCTAAGTAAACAGAATTCTAAGCAAACAGAGTTGAAACACATTAACAGCATAATGAGCTGCATTTTACTCTAGTCGTATAACAAAGGTTCAGCACTAGGAAGTCTAGTAACATAATCATCAACAAATACATTAAAATACAGTAATTTTATATCTAATAAATGCTGAAAATAAGGTTGATAAATGTTATCTGTGATTAGAAACTATTCTTGTTAAATAACATCTTGGAACAGGAAATTGATTCATCGGTGCTGATAGTCTATATGCAATAACTTTAGTTTTGTGGTACTCCAGGCAATGTTCTCTTCTAAACAACTGATAAAGAAGGCAGAGAAACGAAGTTAAATATTGAGGAAAAAAAAGAATAATCACGATGTTATTCTGCTACACGTTCATGAGAATGTACTATATGTAACAGCTTATTCATAATAGCCCCAAACTAGAAACAACCCAAATGCCCGTCAATAGTAGAATGGATAGACACATTATAGTATATCTATTCAATGGAGAACCACACAGCTGCAAAATGGAACTACTGCTACCTGCAACAACATGGATGAATCTCACTGTCATAATGATGAGCGAATAAAACTAGACAAAAAGAGTACATAATGTATGATTCCATTTACATGAAGTTGAAGAACAAACAATACAAATGTCTGTTTGTAAAATGGCTGCTACCTGGGTATGGGAGTAGGGGTCGGGTGTGGGTTTTGGCTAGGAAAATACACAAGGGAACTTTCTGGGGTGAAATATTCTATATCTTGATCTGGGTGGCCGTTACAATGGTTTACACATATATAAATATTCTTAAACATTCATCAAACTGTATACTCAAAATTTGTGCCCTTTATGCATGTTAAATCTCAACAGAATATTAGAAAATAAAATGTGCAAAATGTACAAAACATAAAGGCAAAATTTGGGGATTTTAGTTCCAACACAAGTAAATATTTCTGTTATACAAATAGCATCCTGGACAAAATTAACAGACAGGTCATAGACTTGAAGATGATTTTGGCACAATATACAACTAAAAGGGGATTAAAATTTAAATATATAAGAAATTCCTTCAGTTTGGAAAGAATAAGACAGGAAAGCCACTAATTAGCTAAGAAAAGATGTAATAGATCAATTACATTTACAAGAAGAAACATGAATACCTAAAAGGTTATAAAGATTGTTCAACATCAGTGAGGAAAATTTTTAAATTACAAAAAGCAATGAAACGCCATTTTTGCCATTAAAATTAAGGTCAGATATAAGCATGGAAAACTGAATCTCTCCCTGCTTCTGAAATATAAATGGATTTAATTATTCTGAAGAGCCATTTGTAGTAAATTTGTATATATACATATGTTGTGAGTCATCAACTCTATTCCTTTAGATGTACTCTTGAGAAAACCATTCTACATATACATGAAGAAATTGTCCAGCATTGCTAGTACAATCAAAGAGTGGAAAACAATCTAAATTCCCATCAATAGGGATTGGATAGGTAAAAAGTGGTATTGCAAATGATCAAATACGATGTCACAGCGAAAAAGGCAACTACTATATCCACAAGGGACAGAATAGGTGACTCACAAGAGTACTTTGAACGAAAATTGTGAAGTAACATAAAGAGATGATACGAAGGGATAAAAAGGAGGAAAATAAAAACAGATGAAAATAAATTTTAAAAGAAGAATACAAGAAGCGAGCATTAGGGTGTGCCACAAGCTGTGTCTGATTTCCCCAATTCTATGCACTTGAAGTCTATAAAAGAATAACCTCCCAGAAAAGAGAATAAAACTTAAATTGTTTTCTATTTCCTTTAAGTTGCAATTTATGCAGGTACATCATATAAAAAATGAACAAATTGGACAAAGCAAGAACCATGTTAGAATGATATTCGTTGCAGGGTCTTGCTGAAGCTCAATCTATGTTTAGCATATGTAATATTTTTTTAGGTTTTGATATTTGATTGAAATTAAAATATTAAATCTGAAGACAAAAGTAGAATAGATAAATAGTGGTATATTCATATAGCGATATACTATTCATCAGTAAAGGTGAACAAATTACAGCAAGACACAATTACATGGACAAATATCATAAACATAATATTGACTAAAAAACGTCATACCCAGAAGAAGACATTCTGTGTTTTTCCTTTTCATAAATTTCAAAATCTTGCAAAAGTAGCCGTAATGTTAGAAGTCAGGATCATGTTATGTGGGGGAAGGAAGGAGGGGTAGTGATTGTGAGGTGTTTCAAGGGACCTTTGGGGTGCTTACAATATTACTATCTTTTCTTGAGTGGTGGTTACTGGGGTGTTCATTTTGTGATAATTCACTGAGATGAATATTTGTTCTGTACATGTTTTCTGTGTGTTTGTTATACTTAAATAAAAATAGTTAAGGGAATACTATTAGGTCAAAATCTCTTTCTGATAAATAAGTATGTAGACAAACAAAACACTATGGGAGTATATATTTTATACAAATTATACTGTATGGTAAAATTACAGATGATTTTATATTCTTCAATGCTTTTTGTTTCATCTATTTTGTTACACAATTTTTTTTGTAATTTGAAAAAAAATAAGACTTTAAAAAATAAAAACAGGGGCCAGCCCAGAGGCACAGTGTTTCAGTTCTTGTGCTCTGCTTTGGCGGCCTGGGGTTTGCGGGTTCAGATTTTGGGTGCAGACATACACACTGCTCATTAAGCTATGCTGTGGCGGCGTCCCACATACAAAGTAGAGGAAGATGGGCACAGAAATTAGCTCAGCGACCATCTTCCTAAAGCAAAAAGAGGAATATTGGCAACACATGTTAGCTCAGGGCCAATCTTCCTCATCAAAAAAAAAAAAAAAGGAAGGAAACTTAAAAAAATAAAAACAAATACCTCAACCTTATGGCAAGGCACAAAGTTCCCTTCATAATTTTCTTAAACTATTATACCTCCTTTCATTTTTCTTTTTCAGAAGCCTTAAATTTAATATACTATTTTAAAACTGTATCTCTGCATTTCTGTTTTATTTAAGTACTCTGGTTTTAACAATGATTTTTTAAAAAGTTTTACTGCACCATCAATAATTTTGTTTCAACTTTATTAAAAAATAGTTGGCTTGGCTGGGAACTTAGCCACCGTTTTTTATTAGTTTCTATTAGAAAGTACATTCTGAGTCATTAAGAATAACACAGACTTTCAGAATATAAAATCCCTTTGGTCATTTGAAACCTTTGTTTTTAAGAAAGTGTTTAGTGAATATCTCCCACAATTCGTACCACAGGAAGGCAATTCTGTTAAATGCATAAAAGTGCACATAAACGCATATTTTAAATTTTGTTTCTCTCTCTACATTACTCAGTTTGTGTGTGCCTGGTGATTTTTATCATCTTAAGACAAATTTTGTCATAGAAGGTAATAACTCAAGTGGTATTTTCCAAAATATGTTTTGTGGGGATTACTCTTGAGAGGTTTTACACACACACACACACACACACACATACACACATGTTTTCAAATGTATTTAGGAAGTAATGTACATTCTAGCTCCCTTTGGACGTTAACAAATCATATGAGAATATTTAGGACTTTAAATAGTCCTGCAGAAAATGAGCCTTCTTCATTAACATTGACACACTCTTTGTTAAATTTATTTGAAACTGATCATTTTCTCCACTTACTATACTTAACATTCTCACTTCATGAAGTCCTGGTTTACCTCTTAAGTCACACTCCACAGCCCCACATTTTCATCAACGAGTGATGCCCTGTTTTGGTCTCTGGCTGGAAGGCATCTGGGTAATTCTTCGCCATAAATGTGAATAAAAATGGAAATTATTCTTGCCTTTCTCCTTTCCTTCCTTCAAATGCCTTTGTCTTATTCGGTTTTAATCTTAGCGGTAAAACCAGGATACGGTCTGGGGCAAACTATTAACTATGTTTGTTTGATCTTGTTTGCTTCCACACCCCAGTGTCGGCACCACCTCCCCATGGCTGCAACTCACCCATTGTCTCTCCTTGTCTGGTCAGCACCCCACCCTCACAGCCCACAAAGCCTTTCTCAGTAGCAGTCTATTATCTGAAAGGGGGCTTTCCTCCTCTCTTCTACCCCATTACAACTTCCATTTTCTAGGAGAGAATCATTTGCACAATTTCACATAGTGAGAGAGAGCATAGCCTAATGCATTTCTTCCCTTAGAATTTTAGCTTTTTTTTTTTTTTTTTTTTTTTTTTTGGTAAACAATGGGACTTCTAAGTATAGAATTAGAGCTGGTAAAGTAATCAAGTACATTTCATGAGGAAAGAACATGGGGAGATATTTTTCAGAATCCTTATACCGTATCATGTAGGAATGATAACCTCCAATCTTGTGTAAATTTTGTACCAGCCTCACTTGGGTCCGGAAGGCACTGGCTTGGATGTCAGGACCCAATTCCAGCAGGTATATTTCCACTCTCACTTGTTTGCACTTCCCAGTACAAGGGTTGGAAACTATAGCCCTAAGCTTGTTTTGGGGCAGCCTGCAAACTGAGTGGTTTTTATATTTTTAAATAAACAGTTGACAATATATAAAAAGAAGAAGAATGTTTTATGGCATATGAAATTTACATTTCAATGTCAACAAATAAAGTTTTATTGGAACACAGTCACTGGCATTTGTTTACGTGTTGCTTATGACTGCTTTCATACAGTTGTAACAGAATCCATATGGCCCGTCAAACCTAAGATATTTACAATGTGGCCCTTTACAAAGTTTGCCTACCCTAACCTAGAAGACAGAAAAGCACACACATGGAATGGGACAGCCAAAGCACTTCAATAATAGAAATGTATTCTCCTATATTTTATTAAAATCATTTCACAGCTTGAATTTTACATTTTTCTTTAACCTTTATGGATTGTATTTTTCATACGGTGTGAAAATGATTTTCATTTTTTCTGTGCACTGAACTAATTTTTCCAACACCACTTAATAAGTCATCTACCTTGTTTTCACTTATTTGTGGGAAAGGCAGCATGACAGAATGTCTAGGACTACCCAGTTTCAAGTTCTGGCTCTGTTATTTCTTAGTTCTCTGACTTTGGGCAAGTTACATCATTTTTCTATGTCTCAGTTTCCTAATCTGTAAAATGCAGATGAGAATACTAGGTATATCATGGATAGTTGTGACTTAATTTATGTAAGGAACTTAGAGTCATATCTGGCATATTGTGAACACTTATTACATGTTAACCCATATGATCATTTGTGATGACACATCTTAATACACCCAATTTCCATAAACTTATGTAGAAATGTTTCTGGAATTTTTATTTTGCTCCAATTTTCCAGTTCCTGCCCAGTATCATACTGTTTTTTTTTATTGCTATGGTTTCTGTTGCTATTATTTCTGATGAAGAAAACTGGATTCAGCTTTGTGTGGACAGATGGTATATTTTCTCAAATAACATGTAAAAAATAAAGAAACGCATGGGCTGCAGGTCTAGATGATATCAAGTTTTAAAGGAAGTCAATTATTATAGCTTTGTAATATGTCTTAATATTTGTTAATCTGCAAAGCCTATTGTTTCTACTTTTTGTTAAATTTTAGTTATTATTATACCTTTAGTATTAAAGATATGGTTAGAATAATTTCACCAAATTTCTCTCCAAATTTTGCTGATTGATTATGTAGTTAATTATCTATTCATTTAACAATATTTTAGGCATTGTTACAACAAAAAAGAGTCTTTGACCTTATGGAGCATAAGCTCCAATCACAGGAAAAAATAGAGAACACTCAAAAAATACAAGATACAGACAATTTAAAAGTTATTTACAAAGCAGATCTAAAAAATAGAGAGAGAATCTGCGTCCAGGGGAGATAGTGTAAATTCATCTTTATCACACACAGAACACAGACAAGAAATCCATCAAGTACTAGGTCTCAAAGGAAGACTTACTATATTCTAAACAACTCACACCATCCATAAGGTTTCCTGTTACAGTGCAATAAGTTTGGGAATTAATGACATTAATTTAGCATTAAAAAATCCCAATAGTCTGAAACCTAATAAAATTATTTCTAAATAACTTATCCATTTCTTTCTGTGACTGTTGCTTTATATATAAAAATGTTACTTCCTTAAGTTAGTCTTTAAAGGTCAACTTTTAATTAAATTTATCCTCTGCATTGGTAAAACATCTTTTTCATTAGGTAAGACACATCATCTTCAGTTCTATGAAATAAGTTTTAATGATACCCATTTACTTTGACCAGTTCCAAAATCTTCTACATTAGCCGTGAGATATAAAGAACAAGTCTTCATCTGTTCTTTCAGTTAAGCTGGGGAGGAAAATCCAACCTGGGGAATGTTTGTGATAAGAGACATGCATGAGTGCATATCTTCTATAGTGCAAATATTTTGTATGTTTAAAAAATAATTAAAAAGAAAATAAAAATAAAAGGCACTCCTCAATTTTCAGAAACATTGGACTTGATTATTCCAGTGATTATTAAGTTACTAATATTACTGGTCATTTTAATGCATTTTTATGTGCTACTGAAACCAGGTAATTATTATTGGAATTGTGTTAGCTATAAAATAATTGTCATTCAGTATATGTTGAGGCTGATCCTTATTTTGATGGAGATTTGGCAATTTCTTTTCTCAACAAGTAGTCTTTCTTAATGCATCATTAGGGTATCTTATGAAGTCTTTCAACATAGAGATACTTATGTTTGTTTGCTTGTGGGTATATATATACATATATATATATAAATAGTCAAATCTCTCTATTTCCTGAATTTGGTTAATGAGGCTCTCAATAGTAACCTCAAATATGTTGCTATCCAAATCTATTTGAGTCCTGGATTATGAATAAGGAGATTTTGAATAGTAAAGCATTCATTAAGCATTTGTCCAAAATTATTTAGTTTCAAAGTTTGGATAACAAGATTTCCAATTGCTAGAGATAACCGTATGTGATTTTTTTACAATGCTGAGCAACATCAGAGGTTTCACTGGGGTTATGACAAAAGTTGACACACAGAGAATTAAATTTCAGGGAAATGTCAGTCATTTATTTTATGAACCAATTTCTGCAGTAGGAAAACTCACACCATTTCAGGATTTACAGTGAAATTAAGTTGACAAAGCATTTAAGGAAAGCCAAGTCTTGTGGTTAAAGGAGGAACAGTTCCCAAGAACACATAAAATTCTAATTCACAGTTTCTTTTGGTGTCACCAACTTCAAAATGAATAACAATCCCTGACTGAGGAACTATCTCTACCAGCTTTCAATCACTGCTCTTACTCATTTTATAGATTAAATTAAAACCTTAAAATAGCTCGATCTACTATCTCTCTCTCTTTCTCTCTCTTCTATAACTATCTATCGTTTAAGTGATGGACAGGTTGGAGTACACTCTTAGTAGATGCTAAAGGACAAAGACTCCCTGCTGTTCATTTGTTGGCTGTAACTTATGTGTAAGGCCCTCTCAAGTTCTTCTGAAGAACTTATACAACATGACAATTTTTAAAGACAGACAAACATTTTTATGTGAATGTAGGGCATAAGATTATTTTGACCCATTTGCCAACTTTTATTTGAAGAGGAATAATCTATCACCTGCTTAGGAAAATGATACTCTACAAGCCCTTTATATCAGCAAAACTTCAGATAAGACAGTTGTGAAATTAATTGGTATAAATATAAAGCATCTCTATATTTATGGAAATAAATTATTGTCAAAATTCTTTGAAGGTAAGTAAAATTTGAAAATTATAGAATTATGAATTACATAATTATAAAAAGAAGCATAATTTTATCTAATTACTTATATATAGTATCAGAACTGGTACCTAATTTGTTTCTGCTAGGTAATGATCTCTTGGAGATAAAATTAATAGATTTAAAGAGTGAAAAACAAATTGGAATGAGTACAGAAAAAAATGTAATTCTCATATTTGTATCTACATGGATCTTGCTAATGTAGATTTAAGTACTTTCAAAGAGTTTGCTTTCTTAAATTGTTTTGCATTTTTTCCTTCCACTTATAATCTAGTTTATTCTATACTTGACTCATTGCTTTCGTTGTTGTCATGACATAAGGCGAAGTGCACAATAATAGATTCTAAAGAACTACACTGAAAATTAGGAATTCTTTAGGCTTTACTGTATATATAAAGTGGCTTTCAACAAATTCAGAAAATGTCATGAATAGATGGTACTACTATATTTTCTAGTTTATACAAAAGCAATCGATGTTATATTGATCTGAATATCCTTTAAGCCTGACCCAGTAACGTGTTCAGAGAGAATGCTGTGTAAGGCAATATGGCACATATTAGGACTGCCATTTAAAATACAGGGTACCAAATATTGCATGGGATACAGGTATAGGAAACAACTATTTGTTCTTCATCTGAAATTAAAGTTTGACTAGGCATCCTGTATTTTAATTTGCTAGATCTGGCAACCTTACAAGTAATACCAGAATAAAAGTGCCTTTTTTCAGGGCACAGAAATTGCTAAACTTGGTTTCAGGCATGTAGTAAATGTTCAATATGTTAGCAAGTATTAATAATGACAAAAATTAAAATGATAAATCGCAATGTTGACCAAATATGAAAAGAACTTTCCAGTGCACACCACATGCTGTATGAAATAGTGAATGGTAAAAAAAATATTACCCCAAACATTATTAAGAATAATATTGGCTTTCAAGGACTAATTTCAAGCTATATATGTATACTATATTGCTCAGGTATTGCAAAGAAGGATTATTCAAGAATCAATGGAAGGCAAAAATTTCTGTAAACAGGTGAAAATGGGAATAACTATGGAACCCAGACAAGCTAAGACGTACAGCCAGCTAACCGAGGTGCTTTAAAGTGTGTTATTTCTTCAGGAGCATTAGGAGAATGTTTAAGAGGGTGTTTTAAAAATACAATTTAAGGATTTATTGCAGACAATTTTTGGTCACAAACATCTCATAATTTTTTAAAGTGATATTTAAATATTGCAACATTTAGCTTGCTGTTGTGTTTCCAAGTTGACCTGTTAGAGTGTAAGCACGTAGTCTTAAAAAGGATAAAATCAAAATACTTCTTTATAAGACCATTTTTTCCCCTCACATAAGATGAAACCAACCCTCATAAAAATTTCATAAGTTGAGCAATGTCATACATCTAGTTAAGAGAACTGCTGGGACTCAGACCCAGGTTACTTGATCCCAAACCTCGTGCTCTTTCCACAATAGCGTGATAAATAAGAGACAGAAATGATTGCAATTATGGTAATAACTTAGTGCTTAAGAGTTTACTAAAAATTATTATTTGATGTTTGAGATCTTCTATGTTATCACTGCCAACTCTGACCCATCTGAAAACTCCAACTAAACATTGGATTAAGGAATGAGCTTCAGGCAAGTTGGTACCAATAAGTTGTTCTAGTATGTTCTTGGGGGATGTGTGGAAAATAATATTTATTGGGAGTCCCAAGTTCTGGAAGAATGGGATTGTTATGTCATTTACCAGTACCCCATAGGAGAAGACTTAGAAATCAAATTTCATTCAGGCCTTCATCTTTCCTTGCCCGTTTATTTGATGAGAAGCAAGTCAATTTTCACTTGTCCTTGGTTTTCAGTACACAGCTTTGATAGACTCATTGTTCCTCATGATTAAATGATCATATTTTGGTATCCTGTCCAGCTGTAATTTTTTTTCATTCTTTATATGACATATCTAAGTCTGTTTCTGGCAGCCTGACTCTTACTGTTTCAGGCTTTCAGTCAACTAAAAGTTATTGAATGATTTTTCATTTGCTGCCACATTGCAGCCCAAAGAGAGACTGCAAAGAAAATCTTACAATATTTTTAAGTAGTAGCTCTTCTGAGTGGGCAAGAGAACTTGAAGGAGAAAGATCCCTAATCTTGGAGAGATCTAATGTAGGGGGAGAATTGAGATAGCATCTTCTTAGCAGCTCATCTAGCAAATTATGCTGTTAGACCTTTAAATTAGAATTTCAGCTTTGCAAGGAAATCCACTTTAAGGTTATCTATTTAAATCATTCTATGATGCTCTTATTCCTTCAGCGTACACCATATGATCCTTTATCAGGAACGTGGGCACCTTCAGTGACAGGAAAGCCTAATCTCCCTAAGATCAGCCTGGCTACCTCCTTTCTGCTCTGACCGTTTACACTCCCACTTTAACTTCGGTCCTAACCTCTCCTTCTGTGACTTTCACCCTTTCATGATAGTTCATGACAATACCTTTCATCATAATTCCTCTAATAATTGAAGACAGTGAGTCATCACATCCTCTTGACTCTTCCCTCCAGGTTAAATTCTCCGACCTTGTCCAAGAATTCTGTGTGACATGGTTTCCAGGCCGGTCACCCATCTGCTTGCTCAATAGGTTTCTGTACCTCTTTTAAGTGTGGTCCAGGAGCTGAATATAATTATTCAGGGTATTCTCATCAGTGCATCGTAAATATGATATCCTCTTCCTATTCTAGAAATTATGCCTTTATTACAGGATTACATCTGATTTTTGATCATTCACATCATGTTTTTGGCATATATTCATTTTAATGTAGAAAACATTGACTAAGTTGGTTTAATGAAAGCTACTGCTGAGTCAAAATCACTCAGAACTAGAATTTATATAGTTGTTCTATCTATGTAGTCCTATAAAATTGTACCAATTAAATTCTAGTGTGTTAAAGTTTTGCCAATCATTGCAGCTTAAAACAGTTCTGTTTTGATATGGATTCTGTTATCTAACTTATTCACACTCCCATCCAGTTTCTCTTCATCCATATATTTGATAAATATTTTATTTCTACTTCCAAATGACTTGTGATAATGTAGACTGAATAAAATTTTTGGACCAAACTCCAGAAACATATTAGTTACATTTAAAAATTTATTTTTCATTCTGATTGCCATTGTGTATTAGCTTTTTGATCTATTTCACTTAGAACTGCCTTTTTTCCCTTAGAGGGAGATTCCTTAAATAAAAGTAAAGATTAAAACAGTAATAATTCATAGTCTCTCTACCCGTAGGGATCGAACCTATCTAAGAACAAAATAGTAGTCTCAGGCAGTGTGTTTTAAGCAGCTTATGAAAAATACCAACACAATGTTATAAGTATTTGGACAGGCAAAAACACTTTTGCCTGAAGTCAGAGCCATATGGAATTAGCATTTCAATTACTCATTCATTCATCAAATATTTATTTAGCTCTTACTATGTACCAGGCTGTTTCATGCACTGGGGAACAACAGAAGTGAACTAAATGAACTTTAAGAACAGAGAGATTATCTCTAAGCAAAATTTGGAGTGGAAATCTATGTCATTCTCAAATGAAATAATCAGGGTGTTTTGTAACAAGTGTTATCATGGAGTTCTTTTTAAGACAAATCACTAACAGGAATGTAATTCTGATATTTAACTGGATTACCATTCATAAAGTTTCATTCCTATTAACTAACATGTGCGTGCGTCCTTGCAAACACATGCACACACACACACAGCCTCACCTTGACTTCCACATATGGTTTATTTTTAAATAAACCCTGCTGGCTAGTTCTCATTGTACTCACAGCAAAAGAGTTTGTGTTGTGGTTTTGATGGAATGTTCCCACAAAAGCCCGTATTATTTTTAATTTACTCAGGATTCAGACATGGTTTTGTGGTTTTGAAAGCATGGGGATCTTTTGATATCTTGTACATCAGGTTGAGATGCAAGTTTTTGGTAACTTGCCAGTGGAAACCCTGCAATGTCAAGACAGAGTGTTTAGGGTAAGGCACCAAATCTTCTCAAGTCAAGTCAAGGCGGTTCAAGTCTTCTATGGAGGAATTTCTTTTCTTCTATTTTCTCTTTCTTTTTTCTTTCTCTCTTCTCTCTGTCTCTCTCCTCTTTTTCTTTCTTTCTTTTTCTTCCTTCCTCCCTCCCTTCCTTCCTTCCTTCCTTCCTTTCTATCAGATTTATATTCTAGTAATTTTTCGCTTTTAGGCTTCTAATAATTATAGACTTTCGCCTTTATTTCAATATTTCAGCTTTATTAAAAGCTCATTTTTATATAACTTGAAAATTTTATGTGCCTTCATTATAAAAAATTAGAAAATAAGCAAAATGAGGAAAAAAAATCCCCTGTAATACCACCACCAGAGATAACTATTGTTATCATTTTGATGAATTTTAAAATGTGGATTGTGATATAATCATCTTTTATTCCCTTAACATGTTTTGTAAGTAAATTTATAAGTTGCTAAACATACTTCTACATTATGACACTACAGCTGAATTGCAGCCTTTGCATCAAACTCTCGTGATTTCATTAGAGCAATTTTCAAGAAATAAAAAGTCACATTTTAAGGCTTTGTGAACCAATTGTAAATCATCTATATAATAACTTTTATGTTTTTCCTTTTAATTACACATATAACATTTATCTTACAATAAAAAGTTGTTAAAAGCTTATATTCATTCTAGTCATTAATTATTATTTCATATATATAGTATACTAATAGTTACCATTGCAAAAACACTAAACAAAATTCCTCGAAGGCAGAGACCAGATATGACTCATCTCTACGACCTAAGTGGTCAGCCAAAGTCTGGGGTGTGGTAGGTCTACACTTTTTGTTTAATGAATGATTGAACATGAACGAATGAAACCTTAAATTTAGGAAAATAATTTGAATTCAGGATTTCTAAATCATTATTTTCTCATTCTACATTTAATATAAAAATTAATAGAGGAAAATTATCAGGCACGTTTACTGAAATGGAGGTTCATTTGAGATAGTTCCATTTTTTTCCTAATTGAATTCCTAGTGAGGAATATAATCAGTATTGAAAAATCATCTTCTGCTGTTTTCTCATAATGAGGACAAAGAAGAAATGGACATGACATGAGACATCATCGAGATGCCAAATGCTGGCAAAAATAATCACCAGCTGTTTTTAAGCGGTTACAGCTCGTCATCTTCTGAGGAGACAGAGAAGTCACTTCCTCAGCTCTTCTCCATTAACAATCTTAAAACGTCAAATCCGTAACTGGAAGAGAATGCCAGTTCTATTATGTCTAGTGTAAATTTTGGGAAATTATTGAACAACAATGACAGATTAGGCAGCAGTTATTTTTAAAAAGTACAACTTGCTTTTTACTTCCTTTGACAAACGTAACATTGAAGAAATTACAGATAAGAAAAAAATTCCAAAATCTTTGCTAACATGTAGCTCCATATTTTCAAGTTCTTTCCTCCTATATTTATATAAATGGGGTCAAAATATTATTTTGTATCTCTAAATTGATTTTTAAGATTTATTTATTTTATTGAGGTAACATTTGTTTATAATATTATGTAAATTTCAGATGTGCGTCATTATATTTCGACTTCTGTGTAGACTACATCGTGTTCACCGCTAAATGTCTAGTTGCCGTCTCTAACTGGGTTTTATAAAAGATAAATTATATTAGGAAGATAATTTTCAAAGTTACTATTTCTTTTCTCTTTAGGTAACAGCGATGCCAGAAGCATATTACAAAAATCAGTGTTAATGAATTTAATAGTTATATAATCAATATATTTCTTTAGTCACAGACAGTCAGAGTACAAGCGTACATTGTTTGGTTAAGAACATTGTGTTTCTTTCCTCTTACTTTTAGGGAAGATGGATGGGTAGAGAAGCAGGAACACTTCTTGCACAGAAGAGAGAGCTTGGATCTGAATAGCAACATGAAACAGAAAGTGATGTTGTTTACCCTCAGAAAGTTTGAAGTTACATCAAGAAACCAGCGGCATGTCTGTGTTGTCAAACAAGGGTTTGTTCGCAACAATCCATCCAAATATTATGCGTAGAGATTTCTATCTCTACCTTCTTTACTTTTTCTTTCTTCCAGAGACTGCAAAGTTCTCAGTCTGTTTAGCACTTGGCAGGGGTTATGGAGCCTAATGAAAGGCGTCCGGTGATAGCTTTACTCCTTGTCTCTCTATTTCTTCAGGAACTTGTGTCAGTTGGTTGAGTGAAGTTATTGAACCTGCTGATTTTTGAAGCTCTTGAACCACAGCATGAGAAAGTAAGTTCTGTAGTGACGATTTTAGATCCAGCAGGAGTTATCACATGACAGTCTTCTGTACAGGCAGAGAAACTACGGTGACACTTCACACCAAGAACTTGAAAACTTTAGACAGCCCAGAAACACTTCTGAAGGTTCAACGTCAACTAATGTGTGAAATTCAAGACTGACTCCAAAATGGACTGGCTCAAATCCATGTGGAGGATAATGCCCCATACTTTCGTCACACATTTTTGGTTCCATGTTGAATTTATTTTTTAAGAAGAAAGGAAAGAGTCAATTTGCACTTAGTTGTTTTCTCCCGTTAAGTGCTGTTTCTGAAAAGTGCATTGGCAGAAAATGTTTCTGAACTCTATTAATTTGGCACAGTGTAAATCCCCAGGTCATAGGAATTTTCGCAGTCTAAACAGCTTGGGAAAAAGGGTGCAGAGCTTAAAAGGAAAAAAAGTCAGTACTGTACTCCACATCCATGGATGTTAAATGCAAGATATTATCACTTCAAATAATTCTGTTGCAGCTAGAGATTTGGACACTGATTTACATATGGACAAGGGGTACAGGGGTAGCTAAGAAGAGGAGGAGTTCTAGATGCATCTGAAGAGTTCATCTATTGCTATGGAAACAGATTCATCCTAGCAACAGCTGCTTGGTACGTAGCTGACATGCAGAGCTGAAGGCCTTAAACAAGAGGAAAATGAGCCACGAAGAAATCTTTAGTATATGTATAGCATTTATCTTTTAAAGGTTTGAAATGGATAGTGGAAAATTCATACATAAATTTGTCAAAAGAATAGCAAGTTACAGAAATCAAACTTTATTTTCTCACCATGATGGAACCCAGAATATTACTTAATGTATTATAATAGCTACTATTATCTTCATTGCAAGACAAAATGCCACTGATCAGATGGCCAATATACTTAAACATCTTTTGCTGAGTCGAGAAGACAGTATTCAGCCATACTTTAATACGCATTCTTTATTCTCAGCAATTCTTTAGATCTTATCTAAGATTATAAATATTTCAAACACTTCTGTAAAAAAAAATTCAGACAATGACTTACAGTTTTTATTAAAGCTTAAAAAATATTGTAACTGTATATTTATTTATTTCAGTGAATAGAATAATTTTCTTATGCTTTAAATTTTCTGAGTGCTTCTATTTTTCATTTTACAAGTTTAAATAAACATTTATTTATATAAAATCAAAATAATCAAATATTTGTCATAATTATACATCACTTTGTATGAGTGATATGTGTGTGTGTATGTGTGTGTGTGGGGGTGGGTGTGTGTCCATAGCAAATGGTTTCCAGGGAACAGAGAATATTTTTCTGTAACTTTCAATCATGACATAAAAGGTAATGAAATTAACATTAATTAAGGGCCTTTTAAAGCTGTACTGTCAAATTGGCTGGATCACAGAAAGTTACATCTGGAGTGGATCAAATCCTTGTTCTAAAGGAAATTAATACTCAGAGGGGAGTGGTGTACATGTTTAGTGCAGAGCTAACACATTTTGCTATTTGTTTTTCTTTTCCAAAGGAAATATATTTTCTCCCTGCATAAACATGGGACTCTACAAGATTTCTTATGCCAAAATCTCATTGAATGTAATTATAGAGCAAAGAATCCCACTAGGATTAATCACTTGTTAAAGTCAACACATCAAAAACAGTGGGAGGAAGATACACTGTACACAATAAACTATAAAAAAGGAAGTGTTGAGGACTTCTCATTGAGATAGGTTTATAGCTTTTAATACGTCTTAATTAAGGGTAAAATAAATGGAAGCCATTTTCCATTTCTGGTCATCAGTCCTGGAGGTAAATATTTCTGATTTGTACTGTGTTTAATCAAAGCATGTTTTCTGCTCTTAGTATTGTCTATAACAGTAAACCAGAGAAAGTATTTAATATTTTTTTTTTGCAAAAATTCTCCTCCATGTAATAGACACCAATGGAGACAAAGTGGAGCTTATCGTAGTTTTTATATTACATATGACTCTCAGTAAAAATGGATATGAACTAGTTCATTAAACTAACTTTAAAGATCCAGATTAATCCAGAACTCTGAAGGGCATAGATCCCCAAGAAGTGGATTCAGGGAATTTAACCAAAGAACATGAAACCACTAATTCAAAAAGATGCATGCACCCATATATTCATCGCAGCATTATTCACAATAGCCAAGACTTGGAAGCAACCTAAGTGCTCATCAATGGATGAAAGGATAAAGAAGATGGGATTATATATATATACAATGGAATCCTACTCAGCCGTAAAAAAGATGAAATTATGCCATTTTCGACAACATGGATGGACCTTGAGGGATTATGCTAAGTGAAATAAGTCAGACAGAGAAAGAAAAACACCCTATGATTTCACTCATATGTGGAAGATAAACATAGATAAACACAGAAATACAGAAAACAGATTGATGGTTACTGGAGTGGAAGAGGGCTGAGGGGAGGGATAAAAGGGTAAATGTGCACATGTGTATGGTGATGGATAGAAACTAGACTTTTGGTGATGAACATGATGCAATCTATATAGAAGCCGAAATATAATGAAATATACCTGAAATTTACATAATGATATAAGCTAATGTGACCTCAGTAAAAAGAAAAAAATAGTAGATGCAGCTTACTCCGTGGCGAGTTAGGTTTCACATTTCATAGGCTTGTTGTTACTTTTACTGTGGCTGTGCACAAGCCATGACACATTGGTTAGAAACTACTTAATAGGAGTGGCAGCTCATTGCCCTCTCAGAGCCAATGAATTGAGACTAACAGCCTTTTTGAACTCGAAGAACTTCTCTGGTGACCAATGGCAGAACTAAATGTTGGGTTGGGCTTTACCTTCCTTCAGCTCCTAAAACCATCACAAATAAATATCTGTTTAAATATAAAGACCACACTTTATATATGAATGTAGCTTCAAGATACGTCCTCCTGGGGCCGGCCCCGTGGCGTAGTGGTTAAGTGCATGCGCTCCACTGCTGGCGGCCCGGGGTTGGGATCCTGGGCACACACTGACGCACAGCTTGTCAGGCCATGCTGTGGCTGCGTCCCACATAAAGTGGAGGAAGATGGGCACGGATATTAGCTCGGGGCCAGTCTTCCTCAGCAAAAAGAGGAGGATTGGCATGGATGTTAGCTCAGGGCTGATCTTCCTCATACACACACACAAAATATATATATGTCCTCCAGCCTTCCCCTTCCCCTGTTTCCGGAGCCATCAAAGTTAGTGACCCAGCGGTGGAACCACTCATATTTGCTATAGATTCTTTTAGGAACTCATGCTGCTTTACTGTTTTATCTATCTCTTAACTTCCAGAATCGTAATTTTAACACTTAAAATGTACTTTAATACTAACCCAAAGGAATAGACCAGAAGACAGTTATTGAAAACACGACTTTTTATACAGAGCAGCTCAAAAAATTGTAGTAAATGGATGAAATTCACTTTGAATTTAAATGCCAAATACTATTGAGTGTCCGTCAATTAGAAATGTCATTTTTTAATCCAGAAGAATTTAAAAATTTTTTGTGTGTCTCTACTAAATGATTGGAAAGCAAATATTCTTATCTGCACCGTCAAATTGCAAGAAGGGCTCAGAACATTTAAATGTCTATTTACCATCGCATAGAGAATCATTTACGTGACTCATAGAATCAGGTTCTGTGACTGTTGATTTTCACATTAAGTGGACACTGGTGATAGAATTACCTCTTGGTTGTGATTTGTAGTTCTTGTTTTGTAATACCCAGACATCTCATTATCTAAAGATGCATTGAGAGTCTCTAAACCCTGAAAAATTAATTCTACTTTATTTTAATTTAATTATATCCCCACCCATACAGGTAACAAAGTCAAATATCTGGGAGTCATCCTCGGCTTTCTCCTTTTTTCTGATCTCTTATATTCAATCACTAAGTCCTGTCAATTCTATCTGCATTAAAAAATTTTTTCCTGGATTACTGTAACAGCCTTCTCTGCTGTCTGTCCTTGCTTCAATCAATTCCCCTCACAGTTGTTATTTGAGCTTTCTAAGTCCATTTCCAGTGATGTTCTGTTCTGCTTAAAAATTTTTAGTGGTTCCCCATTTCCCTCACAATAAAGTATGCTTTTTTCATAGAATAGAAAACCTTCCACAATCTGACCTCTGCCTACCATTCCAACCTCATATTCCCTCAGCTCTTTAAACTCCAAGCAACAGGCATACAAATGAATTCTGTTTCCTGAACTGTGCTTGCTTACATCTCAACTAAGAAACTTTCCCTTAACCTCTAATTTAAGTTTCATTTGTCCTTCAAGATCACCAGACATATTGTTTTAACTTTTTAAAAAAGGAGAGTTACAAACATATATGAAAGTAGACCAAAGAGTATAATGAAACCCCATGTAACCATTACTCATCTTCAACTATTAATCCATGGTCAGTATTTTTCAGATATACCTCAGCCTTCCTCAGCAATTCTATTAGATGTATTATTCCTTCTGTAAATGCTTCAGTATAAACCTCTTAAAGATAACTCTTTTTTACCAAAATCACAATAACATTATCTAAAATAATTACCAATAATTCCTTAATACTATGAAATATCCAGTAAGTGTTTGATTTCCAACTGTTTCATATGTTATCATTTTTAGAAATTTCCTACTTTTTAATGTTTTATGGTTTGCTATTTGAATCTGGATTGAAATAAGGTTCAAACAGTGCAAGTGGTTTGTCTATTATCTATAGGTTCTCTCTCCAACGTTGTCCCCCGACAACTTATTTGGGGAAGAAATTAGGTTATTTATCCAGCAGAGTTTCCAGCTATCAGGATTTTGCTGATCGCTTCAGTGTTGTCCAATATCCTTCTGTCCTCTCTTTTGTCTGTACATCTAGTTGGATCTAAAGACTTAATCATATCCAGGTTCAATTTTTTTGACAAGACTACTTCAGAGGTAGTATTGTTGTTCTTCCATCAGGAGCACACCTCTGTTTACCTCTTTTTTTTTTTTTTTTTTTTGGTGAGGAAGATTAGCCTCAGCTAACATCTGTTGCCAATCCTTCTCTTTTTGCTGAGGAATATTGGCCCTGGGCTAACATCCATGCCCATCCTCCCCTGATTTACATGTGAGATGCCTGCCACCGCATGGCTTGATAAGCGGTGCGTAGGTCTGTGCCCAGGATACAAACCTGTGAACTCTGGGCCACTGCTGCAGAGCGTGTGAACTTAACCACTACGCCACTGGGCCAGACCCTGTTTACCTCTATTTTAATAGTCCAAGTTGCTGTTTACTCTCCTAATTCATTAATTCATTAGGGGTTAACAAATGGTGTCATTGTAGCTTTATCATTCCTTCCTCATTTAATAGCTAGATTACTTTGACAAACAAACATCTCTTTAACTACTGTTTGGCTATCAGTGATAGAGCTTATTTACCAGTTTTTATTTATTTACCAGTTTTCAAAACAGTAATTGACCAACAATTTTTAAAATTTTATTTGGAATTTTTATGAACAATTGACTTCACATATTTCATGCTTTTCAATCCATTTTAATTATTTTCCTTATTGGTGTTCAATTGTCCCATTTTTGATCAATGGGAGCCTCCTTAAGTTGGCTCCTGATTTCTTTTTTTTTTGGTTAGAGAATTTATTTATTTATTTATTTTTTATTTTTCCCCCAAAGCCCCAGTAGATAGTTGTATGTCATAGCTGCACATCCTTCTAGTTGCTGTATGTGGGACGCGGCCTCAGCACGGCCGGAGAAGCGGTGCGTCGGTGCGCGCCCGGGATCCGAACCCGGGCCGCCAGTAAAGGAGCGCGCACTTAACTGCTAAGCCACGGGGCCGGCCCTGATTTCTTTTAATAACTCTTCAAGTCTTTTCTCTTCTTTATATCTGATATAACAAAATGTTTCAGGCTCAGCTTTTTTTCCTGCCCAGACCTGAAATTAGCCATTTCTCTAGTAAACTATTTTATTTCTTCTTGAATAAAAGATAAGGAATACCATGTGTCATATTTATATTTCCAAATCAAATTCTTGACCATGGGGATTTTACTTAGTCTCTTCCACCGTATATCTGTATCTTCTTACTCTTGCACTGAGAATCCTGATTCTAAAGGATACTGGCTGTGATAGAATAACACAGTTATTTATTTAATGTACCTCATAATATAGATATGATGGTGTCACAATTACTATATGAACACTACCACCGACGAGATGATTTCCAAAAATAGCTCAATTTATTTTTCCAATTATTTTTGTCTTTTTGCCTTTAGGGTATATGTATTGATGATAAATCCCTAACGTATTTAAAGTCACTTAGTATAATTCCTCTCTGTGTGGATATATCACCACCAACTACGTATATAGTTAGGTTCATTTGTTTCATTTTCTTAAGATTTCTTAAGATATTTTGAAAATTAAAAATATTAAATAATTTATTTTTTAATTATGTAAAATTTTTCACAATTTAAAAATCAAAACAAGGAATTTTTAAAGAAGTCTGGCATCCATCTCTATTTCTCTGCTTCTAAGTCCGCCTCCACTTATATAGGTATTTATTTTTAAAATGTTCATTTCTTTTTATCATTTTTTTAATAACAAGCACACACATACATAATTACATTAGTTGTTTTTATAAAGATAAACTGTAGCATACTATGCCAATTCTTTTTCACCTTGCTTTTTTCATTGAAAAATATTTCCCTGAGATTGATCTCTAGTAGTATTTAGAGATATTCCTCATTCATTTTTATAGCTACATTGTAACCCATTGTGTGGATGTATCATATAATTCAACCAGCTCCCTACTAATATACATTTAAATTACTCTAATAAATATTCCTGCAATGCATAGTTTTTTTGCTGGTTTATCTGTCAGATTCAGGCAAAAGAGATCGCTGGATCAAAAGATAAATGCTGTGTAATTTCGCTAGATATGTTCAAATTATTTTCCATAGTGATTGTTCCATGTTGCATTCTCTCTAAAGATATATGAAAGTACTTCTTTTTCCAAGTTTTGCCCTCAGAGTACATTTTCTGATTTTGTACCAAATTAATACATGAAAAATGCTCTTTTGGTGTAATTTTAATTTGCATATTCTCTTATTATGAGTGAGGCTGAATACATATACACACGGTTAAAGCCATTTGCATTTATTATTTCTATGAGTTGGCTATTAATTTCTATAACTCATCTTTATAGGGCTGTCAGCTCTTTTCTATTTTAGAAGGACTTAATATATTAGAAATATTAATTATTTATCTATGATTTAAGTTGCAAATAAGTAATTTATCTTATTTTGCTTATAGTGTTTTTAACCATGCAAAGGTTTTTTTTTTAAGATTTTATTTATTTTTATTTTTTCCCCCCAAAGCCCCAGCAGATAGTTGTATGTCATAGCTGCACATCCTTCCAGTCGCTGCACGTGGGACGCAGCCCCAGCTAGGCGGAGAAGCGGCGCCACGGCGGGCGCGGGGGATCTGAACCCGGGCGGCCAGCAGTGGAACGCGCGCACCCAACCGCCAAGCCACAGGGCCGGCCCCAAAGGTTTTTTTTCAATATGATCAAATTTTTGTATTTCTTTTTGCCTCTGAATTTTGAATCTTAGATGGGTAAATTATTCCCTTTGCAGATTATAGAGTAATTCATCCAATTTTATTCTAGTACTTGTATGTTTTCACTTTTTGTTTAAATGTCTGATCCTTTTGAAGCTTATCCTGTTGTACAGTGTGAGTGATGGATCCAATTTTACTGTTTATTTATACGGCTATCCAGTATCCCCTTATCACTAATTAAAAAAAACAACAACAATATCCACAAATTTAAGGTGGTCCTTTTATCATATATTATTTGTGTATTTATGTATTTCAGAGTATTTATCTTTTTTATGATTCTGTCTGAACTACGCAGATGTCCCACATTGTTTTAATATAAAGCCTTTATAGATAGGATTATTTTAATATGTGGTGAGGTCAGCCCTCCTTCTCCCTCTTCTTGATCATCTTCAGGATTTTCCTGGGTTTCGTCACTCACTTGTGGGTGTCTTTAACCTGACCAAGTAGACAGATGTCAATCATTCACCTCCTGCCAAATTCTAAGAGTGGAGCTCTGGGGATGCAGATGTATCTTGAAGTTCTGAGAATTTTTAAAACTAAAATACCAAAAGATAAATGTGTAAATCAAGACTTCTGATCATTTCTGATTTCATCCTTGACCACTGAAGCAGAGGGCATGCTCTCTCGAATGCCTTATTTCCTGGAAACTTAACCTTGATCTGATAAAATCAAAACTACAGTTATATCATGGAAGTAATCACCAAGCTAACGGACCATGACAGACCACATTCTAGACAGATAATCTGGATAATCAGTCTTTTTCTAGATAAACAATCTTTTTGGTAAAACACTGAAAATTAGGGAAGTATACAAAAATTAAATTCCTAATGTTTTCAATAATGTTTCTGTAAACATTATCTCTATCTCTATCATTTACATTATTTCATTTAAGAAATTAATTCCTGAATAACTATTTGTAATATCTATATATCAATTCATCTTATGTTAGCATAGATCTGATTTTGCATTTGATAGCTGTAGAAAAATTAAATCCCATATGTATAACTAATTGACTTATTTTGCAGTCAAAAATAGTAATATAAAAATATAAACTCCTTTGTAGTATGGGTTAAGGGATTCTACAATATCCCCTAGTCCCCAAACTTCTCTCCTTACTACCTGAAAGGAGAGTAAAAATTTCCAGAAGACGTAAAGTCATTCCTTCTTTATATGAGGCTCTAAAGGATCTAGTTAAAATTCAAATTTTTAAAAAATTGCAAAATATAAAGATTTGTTATGTTGAATAATAACATCTTACCTTGGAAATCAAGCTCTCCTACCTGGCAGGACCCTGAAGATATAGATCCCAAGATAAGTAACTTATAATCAAACAGTAGAAAAAAAGGGCTGCAGTATCTTACTTCTTAGCAACTACTCTCTGACATAAATCGTACTGTGCTTGATAGATATGAGGCAATATGAGTTATTAGAAACTTGAAAAACCAGGTACTTAAATGAGGCAACTATAAGGCGTCAGTCTGTGGTGTAGCCAGTTGGTGTAGTGGACTCTCCTTTGAACGGTTTGATTACAAAATGTACATGATAATTTTCATATACTGTTTTGTTACAGAGTAACTTATGCGAGTGTACATATATATGTATTTTACATGCAAGTATGTATATATAATGTATGAATAGTAAGTTATATTCCTGTATGAGCCCCTTACTTGTTTGGGCTCCGTCTTATCTGTCTCTGTAGTCCAGTGTGGAGCACAATACTTGGAGCAGAGTAAGTACCCCCAAATTTTGTCAAATGAATGAATAACTAAAGATCACACTTTGTCTGCCATTTGTGCCTAGGTCTGACTCTTCTTACACGAGTCAACTGTGCTTGGAAATAGGCTAAAAGAATTCCTGTATGGTGGGATTTCTTTCCATAGAAGAAATTCAATATGGACAAAAAGTATTATTGGCTGTCTTGCCTTTTGTATTTCTGAAATGGTAAATTGGCTTTTGCATGGAAAGTTTTGCTATGTAGGAAAAACCACTGTAACCAGACTTCAGAGTGGAAGCTGAAAATATTGTATCTAAATGAAGAGAGTCCTACGGCTAATTTGCAGGTCACCATCAAAAGCGAATCTTGAATAATAATGCAGTGTGCTCTCTGAGGAAATGGTAAGATGTGAAAATGGATTTGTCCTTGAACAGCTTGGACTGAAAAGGAGGAGCCTGATCAGAGTCACAAAAGGTAAATCAGATTCAGAGTCAACAAAACTTTTAAAGAAATATTTAATTTTTGTATGTTTCCACTGTGATGCACAAATTTTGAGGCCTTCTTTTTAGGCAACTACTCAGCAGATGCCAGTCAATCATTTAGTATAGTTAATCATTTTTACATTTTCAAATTCTCTCATGCTCTTTTGTACTTTATTTAAACAGAGTCATTTTTCAGTGTTCAGAATTTTATGCTTCTTTATTTCGGCAGGCACTTTGCAGTAACTTCCTTTTTGAGCAAGATCTGAGATTAATGCTTTGCTTCTTAATGGTTATAGTGTTCATTCTTTCCTTCTAGAGTATTCAGAACCATGAGGAAAATAACTATAATAAAAAGAGCAAGTGAAATTGTTTATAACTTAAACACAAAATGCCCTAGTTTAGCAAAAATATTCTGATGAAAAGGATAAGATTTTGTTCACATATTAACCATCATTTACAAATAGTACAATATAATAGATTTACACTTGCTAATTATAACAAAATGAAGTGCTTATTTTTTAAATGTTTAGGCATGGCCTACCCACACAAGTTTTGGTCCAAGAGAAGGCAAAAATAAAAGACGGTAGAGAAAGGGGAAAAAATAGAAACATGGCGAAAAAAGTGGAGAAAAGACGGAACATGATGTTAGAGCAAATTAAAATGCGAAAATACAGAAAGTGTGTCAGAAACACAAAATTAAAGAAAAACTTGAGGCAATTATTTACATAAATAAGCACCCAGTGAAGCCCTGAAAAATGAGTATACCGAGAACATCCCAATAATTGATATTAAAAGCAAAACAAAACAAAACATATTTCAAGTCTTCATCTTGCACTGTATGCAGCTTTGTCTTAAATACATTAATCGGTTCTCAGTTAAAACTTTTTGTTTGGCACTGGCTACTCTAAGAATAGAGAGCAAGCCATTGCCAGATTCTTTTAGCAGATTCAGAGATGAAAACATAGCCCAGACCACATTACAGAGAGCACTGCTGGGTTTAAAGAAATGACAGTTTTCTGGCTTGCACTTCCAGCTCATGACCAGAGGTGGCGCTAAGTGTACAGGGAACCTAGGGCCAACCTGAATCAAACTTGGAAAGAAATAGGACTTAAGTCTGTGAGCATGAATCCTCATTTAACCTCAGCAGCACATCTAAGATAGTAAATCTGGAGGAAGGAAAAGAAAAGCATAAAAAACAAATAAGAAAGACTTGCGTTAGGGGAATCGCACATTAGAAAGGAGATAGGAATGAAAATCTTGGCAAGTTAATGTGGGGAGAAGCATGAACCCTGTGAAGCATCAGGAATATAGATCAAAACACTCAGAGAATTGGGGCATCAATGCATTTTCTTAGGTTAAATAACCCGTTAGGGAAGTTTTGCTAATATTTAATGTATTTATTTTGCAGAAGGACCATGGGAGTTTTCATGCTTTTATGTTATATTCTTTTTTTAATTATAAAATATTTATTGTGCATTAAAATTATGCACTTTCCCCCCCAAAGGCATGCAGTCATGAGAATTATAGAAAATTTGCAACACATATAATAGTTTGGTCTAAGAGAATTCAATACCTTTGTCTTTGCTGCTCAGTGTGTAGTGCTAGAGATTTGTAAATCTTTGTGAACATTCTGTACCAATTCCCCAGAGCTATTCATTCCTTGCTACCTGGTTTCGGCACCATAAATATACTACTGCTGTGGGAAAAATGATTTTTTTGTTAATAAGTTTATTATAATGTAAATTATCTGCTAGATGTTTATTTATTTGATTCAATTGTTAATATTCTGCTGCCAATTTCTAATGTAGAAAAGAAATGAAACTAGAACTTGGGCATCTACAATTCCTGGTAAAAAGCTTTTTTTATTGAAGCATAATTGACATACAATATCCTATTAGTTTCAAGTGTACATCATAGTGATTCAATATTTACATACATTATGAAATGATCACCACAATAAGTCTAGTTACTATCCGTCACCACACAAAGTTATTACAATATTATTGACTTTATTCTCTATGCTGTACATCATATTCCCCAGACTTACTAATTTTATAAATGGAAATTTGTTTAATCCCCTTCACCTATTTCACCCACTCTCCCAACCCTTTCCCCCTCTAGTATCCTGGTAGCCACCAATTTGTTTCCTGTATCTATAAGTATATTTCTGTTTTTTTCTGTTTGTTCATTTGTTTTGTTTTTTAGATCCCACATGTAAGTGAAATTGTATGGATATATTTATGCTATATTCTGAAGGTGTGTGGATTGGTTGTACTTTTTCTGTCTTTAACAAATAGGAATCCAAAAGTAATTTGATGTAGTCATGGAGTTGTACACCAAAGTCTAACTTAATGCATTTTAAATTTCATTTTAGTTAATAGATATTTGGTAACCAAAGATATCTATCTTAGGTGAGAAGGGCATAACATGCTTAACTTTCAGCAGCTGGGTGAGCTGATGTGTGTATTCCTTCACTCATATTTGAAAAAAACAGAATTGAAGACTTTATATAAACGTAAAAAGAAAAAATTATTCAAAGTCCCCCAATAAGTACGGCAATCTTTTAAATTATTTTTGTGCTTCTGTGTTGCTTAACCTTCTGGTTTAAAAAAATTAAATAAAAGTTGGACAACAAAAAAACAAACAACCCGATCGAAAAATGGGCAGAGGAAATGAACAGACACTTCTCCAAAGAAGATATACAGATGGCCAATAGGCACATGAAAAGATGTTCAACATCACTAATCATCAGGGAAATGCAAATCAAAACAACACTAAGATACCACCTCACGCCCGTTAGAACGACTATAATCACCAAGACAAAAAACAACAAGTGTTGGAGAGGATGTGGAGAAACAGGAACCCTCATACACAGCTGGTGGGAATGCAAACTGGTGCAGCCTCTATGGAAAACGGTATGGAGATTCCTCAAAGAATTAAAAATAGAGATGCCCTATGACCCAGCCATCCCATTACTGGGAATCTATCCAACGAGCCTGAAATCAACAATCCAAAGAGGCTTATGCACCCCTATGTTCACTGCAGCATTATTCACCATAGCCAAGAAGTGGAAGCAACCTAAGTGTCCCTCGACTGACGATTGGATTAAGAAAATGTGGTATATATATACAATGGAATACTACTCAGCCATAAAAAAAGACAAAATCGTCCCATTTGCAACAACATGGATGGGCCTGGATGGTATTATGTTAAGTGAAATAAGCCAGAAAGAGAAAGACAAACACAGTATGATCTCACTCATATGTGGAATATAAACCAACACATGGACAGAGAAAACTGTACTGTGGTTACCAAGGGCAGTGGGGATGGGGCATGGGCACAAGGGGTGAAGGGAGTCATATATATGGTGATGGACAAATAAAAATGCACAACCCAAAATTTCACAATGTTAAAAACCATTAAAACATCAATAAAAAAATTAAATAAAAGTTAAAACAAAACTTTCCAATTCATACAAAAGGATTTTAAATAGAAAACAAAAGCGTCCTTCCCCACGTTGCTTGTACACCTCCCTACTCCATCTTTCCTTGGAATTCATAACTAGAGCATACACAGTGGTGGACCAAATATTTTATCCTTGCTCTTCAAAGTGTAGTCTGTGAACCAGCAGCATCAGCATCATCTGGGAGCTTGTTAGAAATGTACAATCTCAGGTCTCAGCCCAGATTTAATGGATCAGAATCTGCATTTTAACTACATCCCCAAGTGATACATAAGCACATTGAAGCTCTGCTCTAGATTCCAAAGAGAGAACCATTGAGGACAAGTCCTTCTCTTCCAACTGAGCGAGAGCCAGCAGATGGTCTAACTATATTCAATACCTCTGTCCTTAGACTATATAGAGAGAGGTCTGGTGGGGGTGGGTCTAAGTTAGTCATCATTAGGGACATTGAGACGTAATGTTCACAGCGAGAGACTTTCTCCTTTCCAAGGAAGTGACAGGAGCGCCAAGGGAATCGGTAAGAGATATAAAGTGGCGCTGACAATAAAGGAGCACTTGCATCTCAATCCAAGGCTGGATATTTGTTGAGTTGTAGATTCTACACGGCCACTCTGGTTCTTCCCTTGGAGTGTAAGGGAGCTCGCAAGTTCTCGGATAAGCTTGTCAGTGTTTCCCCAGAGTTTAGGGACATATGTAAATAGAGAGACTGTGCCCATTTACGGTCTTGCAATTTTTAATGTGGGAAGCTTCTTGGAGTAACCAGTGACGACAGTGTGAGAAGGGACTTTGGCTGACTATGGGAAGATGGGTGGCAATCAGTTTCCCAGAGCATCTCAGTTCTCTATGATTTTGGGAGGGGTACAAAACAGGATGTGTGCAGTTCCTGTGGCTCCATGAGATGGAACATAGAGATTTGACATAGGAGTACGAGCCCCGGTGACTGATAAGCCGTGCAAGGTTTTGTCCCTTCCGCAGAAGTAATTGTGTGCATGAACCCCTCTCATAGTTAACAGAGGACATTGCTGCTATCTCTGAATGGGGCATCAGTGACAAAAGAGGACTGGGTGAACATTGCCCTAAGAAAAACACTCATACCACCACGTGTGGACTCTCACCACCATGAAGGTCAGCAACAGCAAGGAGAATGTGCTCAAACCAGAAGAAGACCAAGGTCTAGTGCCCATCATCAGCATTCAAGTAACTATTAGATGAACCTCACCACTACTATCTCTCCTTTTTCATGTCTTCCTCTAAGAAGATCTAAACAGGGGAAAGGGAGAGAAGGAAGTCACAGCAGATTCCATTTTCCTCCTTTACTTCAAGCAATTAAGGTTGCAACTCAAATATATTCTTGAAAATGGACACGGAATAGAAAAGGAAGTGCTAAGATTTAAACTGAGTTTAGGATTGGTGCTTTTAACCAGCCTGGACTTGAGTAACTAAAAATGATCAGAAAGTTACAGAATCTTCTCAAGATGTAGTTAAGGGATGAGAAAGAAGGATTCAGTGTAGCAGGGTTGGAAGTAATGGTAGAAAACATAAAACCACTGACTATCATCCATCCACTTTTCTTTAAAGAAAGAGTTACAAGTGTAAATCATAAACATATATTTATATATCTTGGTAAATCATCTTTTTCTGTTTTCTCAATGAGGAAATTGTAATTTTACTGCTTCCCACTTCTCCCATGTTCATATCTCATGATTCAGAGGAGTTACATTATTGCTGTTTTTACTTAGTGGATAGCTTTATAACTTTACTAAAAGTAATGCAATACTTACTTATTGTTCAGGAAAAGAAAGTATAATTGACTCTCTGCAAAGAAATTGAAAAAAATAGTGCATGCCTTTACCCTTTCTCCACATTTTTTCTTGGCATCCATACCTTTGGGGTGGTATTTGGCAGATGCTCTTTGTACCCTGTCCTGATCTCCTAAGAACTCACCCTCCAGTACTTGCAGATGCAGTCTCACTGTAAGCACCCTACCCTGCCTGTTGGGAAGGCTAGAAGAGCTGGGGAGACGATGATCTCAGGACAGTCCTCAGCCAATGATTGGCAAGAACTGGAGGATAAATGCCCGGATTCCCTTCCCTTGCCTCTTGAGGAAGGGACAAATGTAAGATATGTTCTACACCATTTCCCAGAAGTTTCCAGTGAGGGAACTGGAAATTATTAAAATTAAAGCCACTGTGACAGAATATGTCTAACAAGTTCATTACTACAGGAAGTTTGATGGACTGACTGTGAGTCTAAAAATCCTGATAGTTAATTTGCATAGTGGAAAGAGGGCCTTTTCTCTGACTTGTAAAATGAGATAAGCAAAAAATATAAAATAATCTGGGGAAGTTCACAATGATCATGAAATTGTGTTATGAAATCTGTGAATAGAATCATTCCAAGTGCAACAAATTTTTTAGAATCTATTTAGAGTCTTTTGGAGGGACTGCTTTTCTGTTTTATGTTTTTGGCATCTTTTATTTTTCCTCTTCCTTCCTGCAACCTGCCTTTTAAGACATGTTATTATGTTTTTTTAAGTTTGAAAGAAGTTAGGAAACATAAGAGATAAAACTTGAAGTGGTTTGTTTTACTCTTATTAAAACGATCTTGCAGAAAAGGCGAGAAGGAAGAATTTGGAAACATCTAAAATACCTTTCAGACTACCTGTGGGTTTTAATTTTTTAAGATGATTTCAGTGTTTTAGATGTGCTACCGATTGGCAGGAGGAGACCAACCACATGTACACAAACACTCAGTTTCTCCATCCATTGTGAAATTGGGTTATATTCATGATTTCAATCACCAGGGATACAAAAATGTTACCGAAAGTAATGTGATCACGCAGAAAAGTAGCACATTGACCCAGGGATCAAAAAGCATATGCAGTTGCTAGTGAAACTTCCAGCAATTTCAGTGAAAGGTCAATTCTTTGTGCACTGTAGCGCTTTAATTTGGGTCCCTACATTACTACTCAGGTAGAGGTAACATAAATAATCTGGGTGCTTCCACTTAAGACGGGGTTTCTCAACCTCAGAACTACTGACTTTGGACCAGATAATTCTTTGTTGGGGGGCGTGTCCTGTGAATTGCAGATGTTTAGCAGCCTGCCTGGCCTTCACCCACCAGGTGTTGTGACAACCAAAAATGCACCCAGACACTGCCAAACGTACCCTGGGCAATTAACAGCTTGCAGTTGAAAGCCACGGAGTTACGCCATGTTTACAGATGGTTGGTTCTCCTGGTTCTTGCTGTGTACTCAGCATCATTAAAGCAGTGTCCTCCTGCTGGGGGACAGATGGAGTCAATGTCCATGAGCTCCTCAACTAGAGCTGTCTACAGCTCCCCATATTCCCTGAAAGAGCATCCTTGCAATACCCCTCCCCTCGCTACCAAAACTAATCAGGCTGGTAGTGCCTTACATCATGAACTGTATGAAATTAAATACTTAAGTGCTTGTTTATACCATTTATAAATCATACATTATAATCTATCTCTTTTCTACCTTCCCTTTTTGTATTTTTTTCTTCTTTCCATGTTTTTCACACTTTCCACTCTTCTATTTCTTGTGGATGGTGGTTTTTGTAAGTGGGAGATTAGATAGTCATGTCTGGATTATTGATATTACAAATTTAAGTTCAATCAGTAGGTCAAGCAGCCAATCAAATTAGTAAGTGCTTATAATGTCGTTCTGCATTATATCATAAATTCTTTTGATAATTTACCTAAATGCAGTATACGTTTCTCAGTTCCATCCACTCTGCCATCATTCCTGTTTATATTTTACCCACTCCACTTTTGTTGCAGTCTCTCTTGGTAAATATGGGCAATTTTACAGAGAAATAACATTGTGCTTGTCACCATAAAGATAAATAGATGTGGCAGTCATCTGAAGAGCAATAATAATGCATTTGGTATTCTCCAGTGATAATTGCAAGTAACAGGTCTAAGATATGACAGTTTCAAACGAGAAGAATAAGCATAGCAAGATGTCTCCCCTAGGGTAAAGGCAGGAGCAGAGCACCTCTTACTGAACCTGTTATTTTCTTGGATACACATTATATTATTAAAAATAATAGCCCTTTACCAGTACAGTTATAGCTAGTTTGAAAAATAAATGTCACTTCTTACCCAGTAAGATGGATATAATAAAAAAGGCAAACAATAACAAATGTTGGCAAGGGTGTGTAGAAACACTTTAATAGTGAGACTATAAAATGTTACAACCACTTTGGAAAACACCCTAACAGTTTCTTAAAGAGTTAAACATAAACTTGGCATAAAACCTGACCATTCTGCTCCTAGATATCTACTCACGAAAAATATAAACATATTCACATAAGACTTGTTAAATATAGGAGCATTATTCATAATTGCAAGTGAAAACAATCCAAAGGGCCATCAGCTGGTGAGTGGATAAACAAAATGTGGTATATCCATGCAATAGAATACAACTCAGCAATAAAAAGGAATAAATTACTACTTCATGCTACTACATGACTGAATCTCAAAAAATATTATGCTAAGAAGTCCAGTGCAAAAGACTACATATTGTATGATTCCGTTTGTATGTAATGTCCAGTACACTCAAATCTATAGAGACAGAAAGCAGATCAGGGGTTTCCTAAGGTTGGGAGTGAGAATAGGAATTGATTGCAAGTTGGCACAGAGGATCTTTCTGGGATGAGGGAAATATTCTAAAACTGGATTGTAGTGATGGTTTCACAGCTCTGAAAGTTTAATAAATATTATTGAATTGTACAGTTAAAATGGGTGAATATTATGGTGTGTAAGTTATACCTCAATAAAACAGTCTAAACAAATAAATGAGAAAGACTGCAAACAGAAGGACTTGCATTATTTACCTTTCTTAGATTATCTTGGTTCAGATTTGTACCTCTGTTTACATCATCCCAATTTTATGTGATTCTGCCCTAGCCTCGCTATTGGTTCCTAATCTCCCTGAGGGTCATCTTATTAGAATTCTAACTGAGTTAAATACCACTTACCACACTTATTTATTGTGTAGTGATGAATTAATCTTACCCAAGGAGATGTCTGGCTTTTGCCCTCAGCTATTGGAAGGCAACTTCAAAGTCTTTATAATTTCCTGCCTGATAAGAGTGTCTTTGTTTTCCTGGAGGCCTTGACCACCATCAATCTAATGATTTATGATTGACAATAAATCTAGCGATTGATGATTTTTAGATCTTGTGATGTTTAGATGATAAATCTAATGATGTAATGATTTTTAGATGCTAAATCTAATGATTTATGATGGGGGCTTTGGGTTACACAGTATTAGTTTTGCCTCTGGAAGGAACTGGAAACTAAAGGTATCAGCCTGCTCTCTGGGAGAGCTTGGAAACTAAAGATCAACTGCATAGGCAGTACGTGATTGAAACCCGGTAAAAATCCCTAGACACCGAAGGCTTGGGCGAGCTTCCCTCATTGGCAATACTCCATCTCCATGCATATTGTCACACATTGATGCTGGGAGAGCAGTGTGTCCATGACTCACGGAGAGAGCACAACAGAAGAAGCTCTGTAGTTGGTACCTTTCCTGGACTCTGTCCTATGCACTTCTTCCCTTGGATAATTCTAATTTGCATCCTTTCCTTGTAATAAACCATAACCAAGAGTATAAACTTTCAGTAAGTTCTGTGAGCCCTTCCAGAGAATTATCACACATAATGGTAACTTTGGGAATCCTCCCAACTTGCGATTGGTGTCAGAAGTGAGAGTGGTCTTGTGTGTGATGGGTACCCTCAGCTGAAGTCTCACAAAAAAACAATACTTTCTCTTTTATATTTCCAAGCATTCTGAAATCCATTTTTTAGCTCTTCAAAATGGTCAAATTGTGAGGATAGGGCCTTATTTAGTGTCTTCCTGGAAGTTGAGAGTTGATAAATGATGGTTAGAGCCATAGAAAATATTTTCAAGATAAGACTTTAATCCTTTAGTGGAAAGGCATTATGTAGTATACTCCCAAATACCGAGCAGTGTTCAACGTAGGGCTAGACAGATAACTGTAGTTCAATATATACTGAAAAGAATCACAGAAATTTCCATCTCAACTGATTTATGTTAAGAAGTTCTAACTCAGACTTTTGGCCTGTTTGAGGGAATCTTTAGCAAGCACCTTATTCTTGAGGACTGACTGCAAGTTATTCAGTTAACTTTTACATACACATAATCAAACGATTTTAAATTAAATTTGTACATATTTACATCACATATGTTACTTTACTTTAGGGATTTCAAAGGGCTTCCACATAAATTATCTTATATGATAATCACAAAAGTCTTGTGAGGTAGGCATGTGAAACTTAAAGATATCAAATGACTTGCTCAGATTTCCATAATCATTGAGAGAAGTTTCATTATGTATCAGGCCACAATTCTTGTAAGTGAAAGTTCCTCATCCAAATTCCCGACTGTGAAGACCATGAGAGCTTCCCATGGGCAAAACATAGACGTTGGACCCAGAGGCCAGCTAGAAATCTGTGCCACGGATTAATGTGAAAAGATGACCAGGATCAATCAGATCACCTGTCCTGGGGATGTGAATTGTGAAACAGAGTTGCTGGTGCGGAAGTTGAAGATGCAAGGATGCCATGAGACTGAGCAAGGCCTTGTGGTCTCCTGGCAAGTCAAAAGCATAGGGAAGACAATGTTGTGGGTCAAACAGAAGATGAAAAAAGAGAATGTAACTCGAAGACATTTGGTAACAGGACAGAAATAAGCAGATATACAGAGATAACTGAACCACTCCAATTGTGGACATGAGCATGAAAATATGCACTTCTGTGCCTGAGAGCTCTAGACTGCCCTGGATTCTCCACGAAATATGCTCTGGTTTTCATGACGCTTGGATGTTAGACTAAACCTGGTTACTTATTCGTTTGTATCTTTACAATAACCTTGCTATATCACCATCACCATCATTAATATAAGGTCTAGCTTTATTTTTTAAATCACACATCTTTTGCACTCAAATGCACAGAGCTGAATTATTCATAACTTGAATCAGACATGGCTCACTGCTTCAATTCTCAGAAAAACATAACAAGTTAAAATGAAATATATTCCACAAATGTGCTTCTAACATGCTACTCCACTTTGCGCTGAAATTCTTGCCTCATGAATATTTTAACATAGCTATCAGAGACAGCGCTTGAGTTACTTAGCTGCATGTTGCTTTAATTTTGAAAATTTGCTTTACTTGAGCTATCTCTGAGGTCTAATACAGAATCTAAATCTTAAAAACTGATAAATACAAATTACTTGAGCCTCCAGAAAAGCCCACTGAAAACTTACTATGAAAAGAAGATATGTGATCCTGTGAACATGCCACAATGACATATTTGTACCCGATCTTCCTAGTCGCTTAGGCTGAGGAATGTCTCATCCACACATTTTTTATTGCTTATTTCCGAATATGTGGTGGCAAAATATCCTGACCCATTTTGATGTCCTTGCAAAATGTCATTGGTTTTTACTGGTGCAGATTTCTAAAGTTGCTTCTATAGCCTGTCTCTTTTTTTTTTTTTTTTAATGTTGAGCAAAATTGTCATGTCCATTTAAAACACTTGCTTATGTTTTGTTTTTTAAAATCTGCAGCCACTGTTATCCTTTTTGTATAGCATATTTCCACCTTTTAAATTTTCTCAGCTCTTTCTGCACCCAAGGCTGCCTTATCTTCTTTTATCTTTTGATTTTCTCTTCCCTTTTTTGGGTATATCGGAAGTTTAATTTTGGTGTTGGTAGAGAACATTATTCTCATTTTATAAGAGAGGAAGCTGAGTCTGAAAGAAAAGAAGGTATTTGCCTAACAAAAAATATTATTAGGTGGCAGAGTCGATACTTGAAACTACGTCCGTCTGACTATAAACCTATGCTAATGATTTCTGTACTATTTATTTAAAACTATCAACATAATAATTAGATATTAAGTACAGAATCTTAAATTGGACCAAGATCTCCTAACTTCAATGTCTGTGTTATTTGCACTACATCAAGCTGCTTTGCAGAAATAATTCCATTCACTTCACTTTGGCTTTACATAACGTTTTCATGTTCATTATCTCAACTTGACCTCTGAGATGAGTAGGCCAGGTACTTATTCTACAGATAAGTAGGCCCAGGCTGAGAGAAGTTTAAATAACACACCAAAGGTCACCGAGCTAGTAAAAGCTTGCTCTCAAAAAGACTCAGTGCTTTTAAGATGTTTTATTCACGTATCGTCATGTATTTTAAAAATCAGACCAGATTTAAACTCAAGAGAGAATTTTTATTCATACTAACAGATGAAAAACTATGCTTCAAATCCTCTGTTTAATTAAGCTAGGTGTTTTTTTCCAATTCCTCTTTCAATGTCTTCATTGCAAACAATGGCATAGACTGGGGCAAAGATAAGAGGATTCTGTCAGTGGGGTGGGGATGAACCTCTGTGGGCACGGCCAGCTCTTTGGTAGTAATTGGTAGTAAAGCTCTGTTCTGAGGCTGGACTTATTTCTCGAGTATTGAGTGAAAAGCCATTATTCAAAGGAAACAGGCACCATATGCACAAAGGGCAGGTATAGGCTGGATGTTTCACTGGGCAGCATCCCCAGCGGGGTCAGGTGGGTGCATATCTACCAGTGGATAAGACCATGGAGCATCTACTGAAGCATTCTGCATCCCATGGCCACATTTTGCCTCCATTTTCAAAAAGTAATCAAAATTAAATAGGAACTAAATTCCCAAGAAACCATGCGAATAAAACAAACCTGGTTTATAATATGCAGCCATTCTTATAATCACATTTCAGGTTACTCAAGCAAAGAAAAGTAGTTATTTGAGTATAGACACATTTGGGCACAGTTTGCACAATTGTCTTTTGCAGCCTGCAGATCTTTTCTCACTGAGATGACAGAATAACTCTGCAGCCTTCTAAGCACATTTCTTGCCAGCATGACAGATCCCTAATTCCAGAAAAGGATTCTGTCACAAGAAAGCAGAGCTTCTTCTGTGATGGATTTTCTACTTAGTATGACTACAATAACTTTCTTTTTAAATAAATCTTTACCTCATTCTCTCTTGCATATCTTATTCTATCCATTTGAAACTGTGGATAATAAATTACCAAGACTGACTTTGCCTGGGGAAAATACATGCATTTTTAACATATTACAGTTTCTTGGAGACATTCGTAAAAAATGTATACATATTCCTAGATTCTTTGTTTGAAGAGAGACAAATAAAGATGTAGGGGGAGTAAAACGAGTCAAGCATCCCTAACAAGTCCAAACAATTGAATTACCATTGCAAACGAAGATGAGCTGCAGAGAAGCCATAATTCCTACTGTTTTGGTAGATCTGACAGCAGGTAGCTTGCAATATGTGCAAAGTCTCAGAGAATGACAGTCCCTATTATCAGAGATTTCTGTTGATAGGTGTAAGGTGTGTTATTTTTGCTAATCCAGTGTGTACTTCCTTTTAGTCTGGTAGCTGTGTCCTGATTCCCTTTGGAGAAAGGACTCTCATCATTTATTGTGAGCAGGCTTGTCTGCCATTTCTGTCAAGATGCCATGATCTCTCCTGGCCAAGAAGTAGTAAGCATGCTACCCAGCTAGGCCAATCAAGCTCTCTTTCCAGGTGAGGAGAGACCAAGAGAGGAAGTTGTTGGTGCAGACTTATCCATATGGTGATGTGGGGACATTCTTTCTGTTCTCACTGTCCCCAAATATGCTCTAGTTACTGGCCTTGAAGCCCAGTTTACCAGAACTTTTGTCAATTCTATAACCCTATCACATTTGCTTCCAATTAATTCCTTTTGATTTTGTTGCTTAATTTATCCATTTTTTTTTCTCTTGTATACAACCAAAGAACCCTAAGAGATATAAATTTGCCTACTGTGTTGAGGATAGGGCCAGCTGTTGTCATAGAAGGAGGAGGTGATTAACCTGTATTGCAGTTTGAGAGAGTCCGTAGTGTCTACTTCCAAATATCACCCGTTCTGGGCTCCTACGACTTATGATTCTCACCACTGGAATCACCAATAGTTGGAGAAGCATAGTCTCTAACGAACTATAAGGGGCTTGCAAACTCATCATCATCCCTTTAATTTTACCCAGGTATATACTTGAAGCAGCATACTTTTCTAATGTCACAAGGCTGGTAAGTAAGGGAGATGGATCTGGAAACTTAGTCTTTTGATCATAAATCTAATTCTTTATATACTAACATATGGCTGCTTCTACAGGGACCTGCGAACATTTCCCAAGTAGACTCCTGTTTTGATATGGATTAATTGAAACATCAGATCTGAGGAGATTTAGAAAACTGAGGAGGGACTTTAAGACAAAATATGTTGAAAGTCTACCTCCATGCCTGGAACTTGTCCTGACAAGGGGAAAAGAAGAGTTATTTCTGAGTCACTGACAAGACTGGATAAGGTTGGAAAAGTGATTGAGTGAGATTTAGAAGAGTCCTGAGAATCAAAGCATTGACTCTGAGGAGTCTTATTGCTGAGCTTTGAGGATCATTTAGGTTCTCAAATTTCAAAAATGGAATTTTTATTCTACTTTTACAGATTGATTATACACAATTCTATCAACTTTTATTTTTACGTGGGATTAAGTTGTAAAAATAGCTTACTAAATGGCTTGCTGTGTGTGCCTAAAGTATGCTATTCATAGATTAAAATCAGCCCTGTAAATTGGGCTTTTGGAGTCTTGTTTAAGAAATTCTTTCCCAATTTAATCTCACAAAATTCGTTTTTTAAATTTTGTTTTGAGTGTTTTATAGCACTCCCTCGAACATTTAGATTTAATGCATTTATATCTGTATATGTTGTGTTGAGAAAATCTACTCTTTCTTTTCTTGTTATAGTGAGCCAGTTTTCCCAACATTATTTAATGTATAATCTGTTCTTTCTTCTCTCATTTGTGATATCCTAAACCAAGTTTCACCACATACCTGTGACCCTGTAGGGATTCTCTTTGGTTCCATTGATCTGTTAGTCATTTCCTATACAAGAATGGTACTGATTTGACACCAGTGGCTTTCTAATATGTGTTCATATTTTATCCTTTTTTGTTATCAATTTTCAAAATTTTCTTAGCTATTTGTAGACTTTTATTCTTCTACATCCATTTTGGAATGAATTTTTTAATTTCCCTAAAAATCAGGCTGAGATTAAAGTTGTAATTGCATTGATAAATTAATTAAGGAGAAATAACACTTTAAAAATATTAAGAAATCTCATCTATAAACATGTTATATCACTTATTTTATATCTTTTAATAGAATTTAATTTTTTCTCCATGTTGGTCTTACTCATTTTTATAAAGTTAGCTCCTAGATAAAATACATTTCTTATCACTGTAAAATGTATCTCATTTTCTATTTCACTTACTGTGTCAGTCAGAGTTCTCCAGAGAAACAGAACCAGTAAAATTTATTTATCTGTCTATCTGTCTATCTATCATCTATCTAACTATTTATTTTAAGGGATTGGCTCACATGATGTGGGGCTGGGAAGGCTGAAATTCATAGGCAGGGCTGCAGGCTGGAAACTCAGGCAAGAGTTAATACTGCTGTCTTACGGCAAAATTTCTTTTTTAACTGAGGGAAACCTTATTTATTTCTCTTTAGGCCTTCAAGTGATTGGATAAGGACCACCCACATTATCAAGGGTGATCTCCTGTAATAGAAGTCAGCTGTTTATAGATGCTAACTTCATCTACACAATACCTTCACAGCCATACCCAGATTAGTATTTGATTAAATAACTGGGTACTATAGCCTTGCCAAATTGATACATAAAACCAATCATCACACTTAATAATGAAAATATATAGAAGGATGCTATTGGTTTTTTGCATGTTGGTACATATAAAGCAAACTTTTGACTCTGGTTATAACCTAAGTGTAATCTCTTTGATTCTCTTAGGTTTTATATACAAATGATGACATAATGAGCATATAATTTATCTTTTCCCCTCCAATCCTTATATATTTTTTCTCTCTCCTCTTATTGCGCTGGTCAGGATCTCGCCTTCTTAGGTAAATTGTTTGGAGAGGAATCCTTTTCTTGTTTCCAACCTACTATAGTTTTTCTATTAAGTAAAATGTTTTTGAAGGGATTCGATAGATCATATCAAGTAAAATAAATTCCCTTATATTTCTAGTTTTATAAGAGGTTTTATTTATAAATAGGTATTAGTTTTAATTAAATGCATTTTGACTCCTAATAAGATGACTATTTTAATCTTTCTGCTTCTGAACATTGATGAGGAATATCACATTGATAGATTTTCTAATGTTTAATAATTCTCGAATTTATGGGATATACTATAATTGATCATGATTATCATTTTTGTAATATTGTCAGGATTTTTTGAAACTAATCATAACTAAAATTGGTCTATTTTTCTTTGTACTTGCCTATGGGATTTTGATATTGAGTTTCCTGACTCTTCCAGAGTTGGAGCATATGGACAGAAGGGAGACAAGGGGAGGGGAGAATTCTAAGCTGACTCATGCTATTATGGTGATCTAATATTGGCATTCGCCAAATATGGCAGGTGTTCAAAATGGATTCTCATGGAGTGTTTTTGTGGGACTTTTGGAGTCCCTTCCAATGTTGGGCATCCCTCACCTTGCAATTCCTTTCACGAGGTTGAATGTATCTCTAGTTCTGCTGATCACTTACTCCTTCCTTAGCTCACGGTCATCTAATGATACCTCTAGCTTCTTATTATTGGAGTCTGTTTACTCCTCCAGATGGTCTCATTGAAAAAGACTTAACGCAAGCCTATGTGGCCTATATTTGATCTGTAGAAACTATTTATTCTTTGTTCCAACAAGGAGTACAGGATGCCCTTTGCAGCAACCTCTATTTATTCTAACATTAAAACAGTTAGCTACCCTCTTAGATTTTCCAGAGAAATCAGAATGATCACTTCCTCTATGTTACCCTCAAATTTCAAAAGAGCAATATAAAGCTCTAAATGACCTCAGTAAAGCCCTCGTATTAACTTAAAGAAGGAAGTGTCCCCCACTGCAGCTCTCTAAAAGGAAACGCTTTTCAAAAAACCTCTGATCTCCAGTCCTTGATTCTTTTATACCCTAAAGGAGTGTGAGAGATTTAATTGTCTCAAAACTAGATGTCCAATCATTTATCATAAATTCTGCATCTTACTTTGGAATAGTGTCTATTTTCCTGGATTATGAGTTAAAAATGTCTTTTTAAATAATTTATTATATATACACAATCCCTCCACGATCATAATTGTTTTTAAATATTACCACACCATTATCACCAACCACCACCATAGGTAAACATCCTATGGTCTTTACCTCACCTAAGTGGACTATGGCTGGTGATGTTTGGAGGCACTGCCTAGAACTTGGGGTTGGCGGGGATTTAGTGGCAGTGTATATGTGTGTGTCTGTGAGAGAGAGAGAGTGTATACATGTACATACTTACTTTAGCTTTTATTGGATTATCAGAAGTTCCCTGGGATCAAAATAATTAAGAACCACTCCCTAACTTCTTATTCCCTGCAGATTAATTGATTTTAGCATTCTTTCACTTTTCCTGAGATCTCACTTTCAAGAGCTCTTTAATAAAATAGGTATTTGCATTTGTATCAAGAGAAATTGTGCTCAAATATATTTTAAAACACTGTATAATGTTCTCTTCTTACTCCATTTAAAATTTTATTCAATTCACTTCAATTCAATTCACTATTATTAAATGCCTAGGAAGATACTCTATCCTTCCTTCTCCCACAATTTCCTACCCTTGAGGTAATTCAAATCTACACGGAGCATATGCTTTCTTTACATTATACATTTTCATATCTTACTGCCAATTTCAGTGTTCAGGTTTATTACTTACTGCCAAGTATATTGAATTTCATAGGATTAAAATTAGTGGACATACATGCTCAGGAAAAAAGCTCATTTGAGACAGGTTGTGGGCAATGCTTCTACACAGGAATTTAAAAAAAAACAAGGTCTTGCAGTACAAAGGAAGAGAGAATAGTTCTGATAGAGGGAGTGGACTTTCGAGTTGAAGTCCATGTGCTCTGTGTGTCTTTAAACAAATACACGAAAGGGTCTTCCCCACAGATAAAATATCTTAAACAAGGGCAGAATGTTAGAATGTGAAGGGCATATTCAGAGAAGCGTGAGAAGACCAGGTATGGTTACTGTGAATCATCTGTAGACTAACAGGTCATGAAAGGTCTTATGTTTCTTTGAGTAGCTCTAGGAAGCTATTAGGTGTTTCTTTGGTCAAGTTTTCAATTTTTTGAGGCTAGATATGATATATCCATTTCTATGGTTATGCATGTAGCAATGGTGTTAAAATTTGCTTGTTTTTTATCAAGCATTTCTTTGACTTCCTAAGCCATTCCCTATATATATCCCAGTTCAATCTTCCATGCTGTCTTTCAAAAATAACTCTTGTCACAAAAATAATCTGCAAATAAAATAAAATATAAAGATTATTGTTTATTTACAGATATTGTTACCATTACTAATTAGTTATTTGTGACTCTGATTCATTACCATGCCTCAACAGAACCAAATAGTTCTGGAGTATTTTGAGAGTGGCCCCACTTCTCAACTCATTCACAGGTTCTCTTCAGATCCCAGTATCCAATACTTGTCCTGTGGCACTTGGTCACTAACTCTATCTGAGGGGAGAAAGCTTTTTTTTAAACACATGCTTTTAGAGAATTTGAAGCATAGATTTCTGTGCATAAATATTTTCTGAGGGCGCAAAAGGAAGATCTCGATTTTAAACACAATAAACAGACCAAGAAACAACCAGGAATGAGGCTGATTCCAGGAAGTTCTGGTGAGAATTTTTAACATTTGTAATAGGAAACTGGCTGTCATCTTTTATGAAAATGTTCTAGGATTTCCTTTGTAGTCACATATGTTACTTGGTGACACAAATATAAATGTCATAAAAAGGGGGTTTCAAAATGTTATTTGTTTATTCATTTATTTACTTTTGGTTACTGCTCAATAGATGAATTTGACGTTTAAAGCATATAAAGGTAACCAAATATAACTTTTGATTAATCATGCAATGTAATAAAAAAAGTACAATAATAATAATAACAAACACTTTTTTTCCTACCAATATAGCAAATGAGATCTTTAAGAAAACAAAATAGAAATTCCAAACCCTAAAATAAGTTCACAGCTAATAGCCAGGGAGGTTTAGAATTCTCATCATGTGTTTAGCACATAAAATGGACATATAATCATTTAAACAGTATTTATTCTCTTAAGTAAGATTGAATCTGCTGTTGTAGCTCTGCATTAGAAAAAAAAAATGAAGGCATTTTGGTTGTGGTTTTTATGGAAACCTGTACTTTGATTACTGGTGGATTTCAAGTGTATCGTTTCTAGTCCCACTGGTACAATGTTTGAAGAAAAATATGTAAGATAGAGTGAAACAAGAAGACTGCAAAATTATCAGGAATATTTCCTCAAATACCAATAATTTCAGAATCATGGATATGAGAGATGCTGGAAGAGAACCCAAATTAATTTTTAACTTTAATCAATAAATAGTTATTGAGTGCTTACTAGGTGCCAAGCACTGTCCCAGTGGCTATAGCAGTGAATCAAAAAGATAAAACTTAATAAAAACCCTTTGACATAACTTGATTAAGAAACTTAAGTAATAATTACATGTTTGAGTTTGGCATTATTTGAATTTTGTTATTTTCTTACCTGTATTCATGGAACATCTTAATAAATGGATTCTTGATATAGTTCGTTGAAAAGTGTGTGTTCTTTTCTTGAAGAATACTTTTTGAAGTCATTAATCTTTACTTAAGCAAATGGAGAATTTGTTTCTGCTCTCATCCTTTGTTCTTTTTTGTTGGTTTCCAGACAAAGATTTTAGGGCAGCAGTGAAGTCTGCAAGGTTTTCAACAGTGGTATTTGCAGTGTGACAAGTTGAGCCAGTGCTTCTGTTAAGGGATGACACTTTTCAAAAAGATATTTTTATGGTTCATTTACCTAATTTCTAGTCAGGTAAACTGTTTGAATACATAAGACAAGTAAAGATCAATTTTAACACAGGAGCTGGAATGAATACCAAAAAGTAGCTGAAATTACTACTGACTAGTCGCATCTAAAATATGTGTTTATCACAAATTTAAATCCAAGTACTATTTTTTAAGTTAGGTGATAAAATAAAATGTTTTTTCATCTAAAATGTCCAAAGCAGGGCCGGCCCCGTGGCCTAGCGGTTTACCACAAATTTAAATCCAAGTACTATTTTTTAAGTTAGGTGATAAAATAAAATGTTTTTTCATCTAAAATGTCCAAAGCAATAACGATATGTCTTCATAGTATCTTAATTTGGGTTAAAAATATAAATATCTTTATTTAACTTTTATGCATTCTTGAGATCTTAGTTCAGTTGGCACTTCCTTAGGAAGTATTCCATAACCTCATGACCAGGCTGAACATGCTGTTATCTGCACAATGTAGCTATCGTTTGTAGCCACTTTACATTTACCTGTGAGCTTTTATATGTTTGTTTTCTACATCATATTGAATGAATGAATAAACGAATGCATAACCAGTTAGCTGAAAACATTAATCTCTTCTCTTATCACTGCTTACGGAATAAAAGTCAGGATGATACTACAGTGTTTTATCTACTCAATTCTGATCACTTATCCATTCTATAGCTGAAAAACTGCTCACGAGCTCTCAGAGATCGAGGCAACGTCAGTAAGAGTCTTAGGTGCATATCAGAAAGAGTTCTTAGCTACAAGAAGGGATCCATTGCAACAAACTGTTTTAATATATATTTTTCCTAATAGTCTCTGAGCTTTTTGAGTACAGGGGCTAAGTTTTTCTCCCTCACTACTGTACTCCTAGTACATCTCTTAGTGCCTAGCTCTTAATGAGCGGCAGAAGTTAGAATATTTTCATTTACAGTAATAGAAAACTAACAGTTCAAATGCTTAGAACATGAATAGGAATTTGTTGGATAAGGTAATTATAAGTATCTAGATACAGGGCAAGTTTGAGGCTCAGTTTGAACAAGACTGTCTTACCATATCTCTGCACTTCTCTGAGCCATGATCTCATCTGTGCATTGCCATCATCCTTATCCTAGCTCCCCTCATGTTAGTAAAATGTCTGCAGTGGTTCTATGCTTTACAGCTGCGCACCATGCAATTCCAGAAGAATATAAAGCTTTTGAACAAAAGTTCCAAGCTTCCTTCTAACTGGGGGAAAAAAAACTAAGTGCATACTCCTTATCCATTGCCATGCGTCAGAAGAATTGTCACTCACTGATTGGCTTAGGTCTCTGTTATGTCCTCTGCTTAACCAATAACAGTGGGATAATTTTAGATCAGTCAGAGCTTTGTCCTAGACCTGAGGATGTGGCCAATCCTGCTCAAACCAAATGGCCAACAGTCAATAGCAGCAGCGTGAAATGGCTGAGGGAAAGGCAACTAAAAATGCTCGCTATTCATTTGGAAGTAGAAGAAATAATAAATTAAATATGTTCAAAATATCTTTTCTCATCTAGTACCCACGTCCAAACAAAGTCATTCCCAGGGAGGTGAAAGGCAGGTTGAAGGCTGAAACTTAATTATATACATGTTTATGATTTTCATGGATATTTATGGATACTGGTGAATTGAATTAAAGTTTCTATTTTTTTTCATGTTTCCTACCTAGGGCAAAAATGGAAGATCACACAATCATAGATACTTCTGAAATTCTAGCTTCATTGACTATTATTCTATAACTAAGGGGAAGTAAATACTACTTTCAATGATTGGAGGTTACAAAAAGAAACTGAGTTTAAGTTAAATATTCCTGCACCGATGTAAGCAGCAAGTTAAATATATATAGTTAACTATGTACATTTCACTAGGTTGTAATAAATTGCTCTAAAAATGGTACTTTTAGAAAATAGTAATACCTTCCACGTATATGTTAATTGACAAGATGAGTGCCCATAGTTATATGATCACAAAAAAATATATCATTGGCTAATTCAACAAGAGATAAAGGGAAACACAACACCGAGGAGTAGCCCAGCAGGAAGCATTTGGGGGAGATCCGGGGTTGGAGAAGGCATCTGGGGTTCTGGCAGTGAAAAACTAGGAAAGGCAGAAAGACAAAGAGTCAAAAAAGATTGGAGAAGAAGAAGCTCATAAGGCAAAAATACTCACTTAGCTGGCCAGGTTAGTGGAGTTGCACCTGGTCCAACAGTAATGGATGATTAGAAACAGGAAAATAATACAGACTTGGGAGGGAGAAGTGTAAAAGAAGCCTGAGTTGGGAATAGAATGATATCACATGCCTAGACAGAAGTATTCAAATGATGAGGCCAAAAATATCTGCTCTTCTGTGATGGGTAAATCCCAAGTTGCTTTGTAATCTCTGCCCCTGCATCTGCTGATGGTGTGTGTTGTGTATTCTCATTTATCCTCATCATCTGAAGTAAAGTGGTTTTTGTTTCAACAAGGATTGTGCAATTGCTCTAAATATGGAGATTTACATGGGGAAAAAATGGATGGACAATCTGTTCCTAAAACCTCAGGGCTGAGCCCTAATCCCTCCAAGGCCATGAATTTAGTACTGGGAGAGTTAAAAAGGAAACCAGAATTCTTTACCTCCAAATTCAATAGCGTGTTCACAGAGGCCCAGAAGACCCTCACCCAGTATAAAGGCACAGTGCCAAATGAAATTCTGACAAAGTGTATTAATAGATAGTGGAGAAGACAAGGGTCAGAGGCTGCAGTGTTGGCTATGGGTGAACTGGTTTTACATCTAAAGCGTGTTGAGCAAGGTTCCCGAGCTCCCTATGAGTCACTCTCCTCAGCTGTAAAATGGGGATAAGGATACCTCCTCATTAGGGCAGTCGTGAGGTTTGAGATCAGGTACATAATGTACCTAACACAGAGTAAGGGGGTAAAATTTAAAGCCATTTTTGTAATAGTACAGAAGTAGAGACAATAACTAACCCACTCATGAGTTTGGAAAATACTCCATTTAGTGGATGTTATCAAAAGGATTCTGTCATTTCCTGTAGATTTCAGTGGGAAAAAAATCTTTCCTTTTTTCATTCCTTATAGTTGTAGTTGTTTACTCTTCGTTTCCATGATTAGATTTCATCATCTGACTGTAAAAATTAGCCCTAGAACATAATTCTGGTCCTGCCATTGATTTGCTGTGTGAACTAGAGAAAGTCACTTAAAATTTATACATTTTTCTCCTCCTTTATAGAATAATGGGTCAAACAAAGTGATGGCTAAAATCCTTTCCAGCTGAAGCATTATATATTCCTGGGTTTTTCCGCTTACTTTTCCCCATTGCTAAACTAAGAGAAATAACATAGGTATCTAAGGAAAATATACACTATTTTCTTTCTGATAGATTCCCATTAAAAGAAAGCTGATGGATTGATTAAAAATTGTCAGCATTTTATTTGTCTTAGATCTGAGCTACTTTCTCATGCCTTTGGGCAATTGGGGGGGATTATTTTCATCACTGACTGAATGATAATAAACTGTATGATTTCCTTCATTAAGTAGTAGATAATAACAACAATAAACAAACACATAGGGACAGAAATTGGATTGGTGGTTAACAGAGGTGAAGGGGGGAGGGAGGAGGGTGACAGGGATAATTCGGTACATGTGTGTGGTGATGGGTTGTAATTAGTATTTTGGTGGTGAACATGATGTAATCTATGCAGAAATAGAAGTACAATGATGTACACTTGAAATTTTTACAATGTTATAAACCAATGTTACTGCAATAAACAAAAAATTAAAAAAAAAAATAGCTCCCGGGGGAAATAATTTCCATACTTACGATTTTAAGATATGTGCCTGTATAGGAAATGGCAAACTCTGTGGTGTCCACAAATCAATGAAATGAATGAATTCTTGTGGAATTCTTAATAAAAAATTCCAGGAAGCCTGTGATTTCAAGGCACAAAATGATTTAGGAGGGATAGAGTCCTGGGAAATAACCCCAGAGAGCCATCTTAGAAAATGTACTCTCTGAGTAATTTTTTCTCCAAATGCCCAAGGCTTACAAAATTGATCCTTTTTATTGATGGCACAAGACATATAAATGCACGGGCACTGAAATTCCTGGAGAGGTTAAAAAAAAAAAAAAAGAGCAAGGCTGATTTGTTCAACGAAGCACATTTGTTATGACTAAAGCTGCACGTTAGGTTGACTGGATGGCAACATATATCCATAAGGATTTCTGACCTGGGGGCCTACCCTGAAATAAAGCAGGACAACTTATCACCCGTGGGAGGGAGAAGCCAACAGGTTATTGGTTCAAAGTGGTTCTGCCACTTATTAGCCCTATGACAGTGAGAAAGTTTCTCAATCTCTCTGAGCCTCAGTTTTCCGATCTGCCTCATGGGTTTGATGGGTGTATAGCATGAAATGACATACAGCATTTGACATAGAGCCTTGAAAACAATCGGTACCAGATTTCCAGCAATCTTGTCCTACCACCTCTTCTGAGTTTAGATATCTGTCTGATCACAGAAGCCATCCTGCGAGGTGACAGTAACAAACCAAGGATCCACCTTACTTTGTCATCTTGTCCAGCTCTCTAAAATGTTTTTAAACTCTTGGAAATGAAAGTGGACTGAATGAAGGAGAATACTTGGTTTCGCGTAAACATTCATCATTTTCTAATGGTAATTTGGAGTTGCTGCTCACGTGGGTTCTCCCCTTCCCTCCTCTCCCTTCTCTTCCCTCTTTCTCCCTCCAGAGTCTTTGATTCCTATTGTGCTTGTAAACCAGGGATCTTAGAAGAATTATTACAATTACTGTTTAAATCCTTTTCATTTATACGACACTGCGTTACTTGTATACATTTTATCAACTAACTCATAAGATCAAAAAAAATTATGAAAGTGTTTTTTTCTTCCTAGTCATTTTTTAAATTGTTTTATTTCTCAGAAATGAAATAGAAGTGCACTTCTAAATATCCCACCTCTTTTTCACTCATCTGGACATGGAAAGATTGAATCACATTCACTATGACATTAATGCACTTAGTTTCATTAACTTATGTAGATGTTACAGAAAACAACATGGTAGCATATGTGTGGGTGATTCGTCATGGAAAATGTGTGAATCTTAGGTTTAGTATTCTCTAATTGGGATAGGCTACCAAAGTAAAAAACTACCAAGAGAGTGTTCAACTTTGGCCATATTGTATACATACATTTTAACGTGACAGCATTCTTCTATGTTTGCCAAGTGAAGGTGACTGTCAGAATAGATTCAGTCTCAGTATGCTGGGAATTATAAGCGATAAGTCTACTTGCTGGAAATATTTTGTCTTTTTAATTAAAGACTATTAATCATTTCCTTTTTGGTATTTAACTTTGAGTCCAATCTTTAGTGTGGCAGTGCACAGGTATGCAAGGCTGAGTCACACTTACTCCCAATCTTAAGGAAAAACATTGCCAGAAGTAAAACATGATTTTGCACTCTGGATACGAGACGGGGTTCATCAAGAACTAAACTTGTCTAAAAAAAAAAAAAAACTTGCCTTTATTTCACTTCATTTGTAGTAATTGCTTACTTTATACCTTGGATGTTACTTACATCTACCTTCTCTCCAGAAAGAACTGAGACACCTAAATTTTTTTCATTATGTTATTTTCTTTTTTCCTTGTGTTATTTTCTTTTTTCCTTTTTTTTAATTGATGTTTTAATGGTTTTTAACATTGTGAAATTTTGGGTTGTACATTTTTGTTTGTCCATCACCATATATATGACTCCCTTCACCCCTTGTGCCCACCCCCACCCCCACCCCCATTGCCCCTGGTAACCACAGTACAGTTTTCTCTGTCCATGTGTTGGTTTATATTCCACATATGTGTGAGATCATACAGTGTTTGTCTTTCTCTTTCTGGCTTATTTCACTTAACATAATACCCTCCAGGCCCATCCATGTTGTTGCAAATGGGACGATTTTGTCTTTTTTTATGGCTGAGTAGTATTCCATTGTATATATATACCACATTTTCTTAATCCAATCGTCAGTCGAGGGACACTTAGGTTGCTTCCACTTCTTGCCTATAGTGAATAATGCTGCAATGAACATAGGGGTGCATAAGCCTCTTTGAATTGTTGATTTCAGGTTCGTTGGATAGATTCCCAGTAGTGGGATGGCTGGGTCATAGGGCATCTCTATTTTTAATTCTTTGAGGAACCTCCATACCGTTTTCCATAGAGGCTGCACCAGTTTGCATTCCCACCAGCTGTGTATGAGGGTTCCTGTTTCTCCACATCCTCTCCAACACTTGTTGTTCTTTGTCTTGGTGATTATAGCCATTCTAACAGGCATGAGGTGATATCTTAGTGTTGTTTTGATTTGCATTTCCCTGATGATTAGTGATGTTGAACATCTTTTCATGTGCCTATTGGCCATCTGTATATTTTCCTTGGAGAAGTGTCTGTTCATTTCCTCTGCCCATTTTTTTTGTCCGTTTGTTTGTTTTTTTGTTGTTCAGTTGTGTGAGTTCTTTATATATTATGGAGATCAACCCCTTGTCAGATGTATGTTTTGCAAATATTCTCTCCCAGCTGGTGGGTTGTCTGTTCATCTTGATTCTGGTTTTGTTTGTCTTATAGAAGCTCTTTAATCTGATAAAGTCCCACTTGTTTATTTTTTCTTTAGTTTCCCTATTCTGGGTAGACATGTCATCCAAAAAGATTCCTTTATGACCAATGTTAGATAGTGTGTTACCTATATTTTCTTCTATGAGTTTTATAGTTTCAGGTCTCACCTTCATGTCTTTGATCCATTTTGAGTTAATTTTTGTGAATGACGATAGCAGATGGTCCACTTTCATTCTTTTGCATGTGGCTGTCCAGTTTTCCCAACACCATTTATTGAAGAGACTTTCCTCTCTCCATTGTATGTTCTTAGCACCTTTGTCGAAAATTAGCTGTCCGTATATGTGTGGTTTTATTTCTGGGCTTTCAATTCTGTTCCATTGATCTGTGTGTCTATTTTTGTACCAGTACCATGCTGTTTTGATTACTATTGCTTTGTAGTATGTTTTGAAGTCAAGGATTGCGATGCCTCCTGCTTTGTTCTTTTTTCTTAGGATTGCTTTAGATATTCAGGGTCTTTTGTTGCCCCATATAAATTTTAGTATTCTTTTTTCTATTTCTGTGAAGAATGTCATTGGGATTCTGGTTGGGATTGCATTGAATCTGTAGATTGCTTTAGGTAATATAGACATTTTAACTATGTTTATTCTTCCAATCCACGTGCATGGGATGTCTATCCATTTCTGTATGTGATCATGGATTTCTTTCAATAATGTCTTGTAGTTCTCATTGTATAGGTCCTTCACCTCCTTGGTAAGATTTATTCCTAGGTATTTTATTCTTTTTGATGCAATTGTAAATGGTATTATCTTTTTAAGCTCTCCTTCTATTAGTTCATTATTAGCATACAGAAATGCAACTGATTTTTGTAGATTGATTTTGTACCCTGCAACTTTGCTGTAGTTGTTGATTATTTCTAATAGTTTTCCAGCAGATTCTTTAGGATTTTCTATACATAAAATCATGTCATGCGCAAATAGTGAGAGTTTCACTTCTTCATTACCTATTTGGATTCTTTTTATTCCTTTTTCTTGCCTAATTGCTCTGGCCAAAACCTCCAGTACTATACTGAACAGGAGTGGTGAGAGTGGGCAGCCCTGCCTCGTTCCTGTTCTCAGAGGAATGGCTTTCTGTCTTTCCCCGTTGAGTATGATGTTGGCTGTGGGTTTGTCATAAGTAGCCTTTATTATGTTGAGGTACTTTCCTTCTATTCCCATTTTGTTGAGAGTTTTTATCATAAATGGATGTTGTATCTTGTCAAATGCCTTCTCTGCGTCTATTGAGATGACCATGTGGTTTTTATTCTTTGTTTTGTTGATGTGATGTATCACGTTGATTGATTTGTGGATGTTGAACCATCCCTGCATCCCTGGTATAAATCTCACTTGATCATGGTGTATGATCTTTTTAATGTATTGCTGTATTCGGTTTGCCAATATTTTGTTGAGGATTTTTGCATCTATGTTCATCAGCGATATTGGCCTGTAATTTTCTTTCTTTGTATTGCTTTTGTCTGGCTTTGGTATCAGGGTGAAGTTGGCCTCGTAGAATGATTTAGGAAGTGTTCCATCTTCCTCTATTTTTTGGAATAGTTTGAGAAGGATGGGTATTAAATCTTCTTTGAATGTTTGGTAAAATTCACTGAAGAAGCCATCTGGTCCTGGGCTTTTATTTTTTGGGAGGTTTTTCATTACTATTTCAATCTCTTTACTTGTGATTGGTCTATTTAGATTCTCCATTTCTTATTGGTTCAGTTTTGGGAGGTTGTATGAGTCTAAGAATTTATCCATTTCTTTTAGATTGTCCAATTTTTTGGCATATAATTTCTCATAGTATTCTCTTATAATCCTCTGTATTTCCGTGGTATCCATTGTAATTTCTCCTCTTTAATTTCTAATTTTATTTACTTTTACCTTTTTTCTTAGTAAGCCTGGCTAAGGGTCTGTTGATTTTGTTTATCTTCTCAAAGAAGCAACTCTTTGTTTCATTAATCCTTTCTACTGTTTTTTTGGTCTCAATTTCATTTATTTCTGCTCTGATTTTTATTATTTCTCTCCTTCTGCTGACTTTGGGCTTTGTTTGTTCTTCTTTTTCTAGTTCTGTTAGGTGTAATTTAAGGTTGCCTATTTGGGCTTTTTCTTGTTTGTTACGGTGGGCTTGTATCGCTATGAGTTTCCCTCTCAGGACTGCTTTTGCTGCATCCCATGTGGTTTGGTATGGCATATTTTCATTTTCATTTGTTTCCAGATAGTTTTTGATTTCTCCTTTAATTTCATCAATGATCCATTGGTTGTTCAGTAGCATGTTGTTTAATCTCCACATTTTTGTCACATTCCCAGTTTTTTTTTCATGGTTTGTTTCCAGTTTCATAGCATTATGGTCTGAAAAGATGCTTGTTATGATTTCAATCTTCTTAAATTTATTGAGGCTTGCTTTGTTTCCCAACATATGGTCTATCCCTTAGAATGTTCCATGCGCACTTGAGAAGAATGTGTAGTCAGCTGTTTTTGGATGGAGTGCTCTGTATATGTCTACTAGGTCCATCTTGTCCAGTTTTTCATTTAAGTCTACTATTTCTTTATTGACTTTTTGTCTGGATGATCTATCCATTGATGTAAGTGGGGTATTAAGATCCCCTACTATTATTGTCTTGTTGTTAATGTCTCCTTTTAGGTTTGTTAATAGTAGCTTTATGTACATTGGTGCTCCTATGTTGGGTGCATATATATTTATAAGTGATATGTCTTCTTGGTGGAGTGTCCCTTTTATCATTATATATTTCCCTTCTTTGTCTTTCTTCATCTGTTTTATCTTGAAGTCTACTTTGTCTGATATGAGTATGGCAACACCTGCTTTCTTTTGTTTGCCATTAGCTTGGAGTATTGTCTTCCATCCTTTCACTCTGAGCCTGTGCTTGTCTTTAGTGCTGAGATGTGTTTCCTGGAGACAGCATATTGTTGGGTCTTGCTTTTTAATCCATCCTGCCACTCTGTATCTTTTGATTGGAGAGTTCAATCCATTTACATTTAGGGTAATTATTGATATATGAGGGCTTAATGTTGCTGTTTTGTCACTTATTTTCTGGTTCTTTTGCATTTCCGTTGTTTCTTGTCCCATTTGTTTCGGACTGCCAATTCAGTTTGGTTGTTCTGTCTTATGACTCTTCTAGTTTTCTCTTTGTTTATCATATGTGGTTTTGTTTTGATTATTTGTTTACTGGTTACCTTGAGGTTTGTGTAAAAAATCTTGTGTATGAGATATTCCATTATCTGATGGCCTCCTATTTCCTTATACTAAGTCAATTCAATCACTTTCCTCTTCCCGTTCTAAGTCGTTCTTGTTACACCTTATTCTATCTTGTGTTGTGGCTGTGTGTTTACAGTGATGAGGTTAAATTTATTTTTGGTGAATTCCTTCCTTTGATCTTTGATTTTAGTATTTAAGTGGTTGCTAACCTATCCCGGTAAAGATCTACTATTTTTCTGAGTTTATCTATCTATTTTTCTCCTTGCTCCAAGCTTTGTATTCCCTTTCTTTTCTTTTTTTCAGGCCTGAGGGCATTCTTGAGTATTTGTTGTAGTGGGGGTCTCGTGGCCATGAACTCCCTTAGCTTTTGTTTATCTGGGAGAGTTACTATTTCTCCATCATATTTGAAGGATATTTTTGCTGGATAGAGTATTCTTGGCTGAAAGTTTTTGTCTTTCAGTATTTTGAATATATCATTCCAGTCTCTCCTAGCCCGTAAAGTTTCTGTTGAGAAATCCGCTGAGAGCCTGATGGGAGTTCCTTTGTATGTTATTTTTTGTTTTTGTCTAGCTACCCTTAATATTGTTTCTTTCTCATTGCCTCTGGCTAGCCTTACCACTAGGTGTCGTGGAGAAGGCCTTTGTCTGTTAATATATTTAGGTGACCTGTTGGCTTCGCTTACTGGTATTTCCTGCTCCTTCCCCAGATTTGGGAAATTCTCAGCTATTATTTCCTTGAATAGGCTCTCTGTTCCTCTTTCCCTCTCTTCTCCCTCAGGAATACCTATAATTCTTATGTTACATTTCCTAATAGAGTCAGATATTTCTCAGAGACTTGCTTCATTTCTTTTTAGTCTTAGTTCTCTCTCCTCTTCCATCTGGAGCATATCTGTATTCCTATCCTCTAAAATGCTAATTCTTTCCTCCATATTGTCAGCTCTGTCCTTTAAAGATTCCAGACTCTCCTGTATCTCCTCCATTGTGTTCTTAATTTCCATCAGCACTGATTGGTTTTTCCTTATGATTTCAATCTCTTTTGTGAAGAAACTCCTAATCTCATTGAATTATTCGTCTGTGTTGTCTCATATTTCATTGAGTGTTTTTATGATAGCTATTTTGAAATCTCTGTCATTTAGATTATGGATTTCTGTGTCTTCATGGTTGGTTTCTGGGTGCTTGTCATTTTCCTTCTGGTCTGGTGATTTCATATATCTTTGCATTGTGCTTCCTGTGTTGGCTTTGTTTTTCCCCATCCTGGAAAGCTCTGGTTGCAATTTCCGCCCGCCGCCACTGTGTGGTGGTAAAGGGCTGTGTAATCTAAGACCCCTGCACTCTGCCCCGGTTTTTCCACTGCAATCCTCGGTTTTTCTGCTGAGATCCCTGGGGTCTGCTGCGGATCACTTGGTCTGGTCTGGTCGACTGAGCTGCAGGGTCTGGTTTGTGGGGAGGGGTGGGCTCTCTCTTTTGCCCTCTGGGTCCCCGGCCTGGGGGGCTTCTCGTTTGCCCCTCGTTATCCGCTCTCTGGGGTGCTCAGATGTTGATGGTAGCCCTGTGGCTCTTCTGAGTCCTCTGTGTGGGAGTTTCCCACTGGCTGAGAGAGCCCGAAAAGCTACGGTTTCCCCGCAGAGGGCCGCCCGTCCCCCGTCTCTAGGAGCCTCGTGGACCGGGATCACTGATCTGATGGGGATGGAGAGGAGTTCTCCTTACCTCTCCCCACTTCCTCCAGGGGCCCAGCACATTCCACTCTCAGATGTGCGGCAGTGTGGATCTTTCCAATGTAGCTTTTCACTGTCTGGGATTCCGTTGTTGGTCTGTGACTGTTCCTTTTGTTGTATCTTATCCAGGGAAGAGTTCACGGGAAAGCTCACTCTACCATGATGCTGACGTCACTCTCTTTTTTCATTGTGTTTTTACCTAATCTTTTTTAGTTTAGAATGGTTTTAAATTTACAAAAAAGTTGCAAAGATAGTATAGAAAGTTTCCATATACTTACACCCAATTTTCCTTATTACTAACATCCTACATTAGTAGTTTACATTTGTGACAGTAAATGAACCAATATCGATACTCTATTATTAACTAAAGTCCTTTTTTTAACCTAATGTCTTTTTTCTGTTCCAGGATCCTATCCAGGATGCCATGTGGCATTTAGTTGCCGTGTCTCCTTAGGGATCTCTGGCTGTGACAGTTTTCTCACACTTTTTTTTTTTAATGATATTGAAAGTTTTCAGGACTATTGATCAGATATTTTGTAGAATGTCTAACAATTGGGATGTGTCTTATATTTTTCTCTTGATAGATTAGGCTTATGCATTTTAGGGAGGAAGTGCCCTTCTCATCACATTATTTCAAAGGTATATACTCTCAACATGACTTATTTTTTGTTGATGCTGACCCTGATCACTTAGCTGAGATGTTGTTTCTCAGGTTTCTCTGCTGTGAAGTTATTATTCTCCTTCTATCCTCACTCCTTTTTTCCATACTGTGCTTTTTGGATGTGTTACTGGCTGATGCCCTGGTTTCTTGTCATCCTCCAGGATAGAAATCAAGAGAGACAATGAGCAAGAGTGAGATGATAGAAAATGTATTAGCTTGTGCACAAGGGAGCCAATCACGAAAAGGGAAGAAGGGAGAGAGAGAAACAAGTGGCTCCCCGAATAGCCATACTGCAGGGATTTTTATCAGGCTGGGACATGAGATGCGTCTTCCGTCATGGTGTGTAGAGGTAGGGCTGTGCTTGTGCCTGCGCTGTCACATAGCATACTGTTACGTGTGACACGTCTCATTAGCATGCTAGCTCTCCACCCTGGGTGTGATTTTTACTATGGTAATGGGGCTAATGTCACCTTCAGTCAACTCCTGGGTGCTAGGGTGCATGCTTAAGTCTGAGAAAGTCCTGACGATGAGGAATGTGGATTTTGGTGGTCTCTATCTGAGTCTCTTAGCTTGCCAATTGGTTAGGGCCTTATCTTGTTAGGCCAGGGGTCTTGTGGATGATCCTATCTCATTAGGCTGGTTCCTGTCTCACAAGGAAGTGACTATGCACAGCCCACATTTAAGGAGTGGGGAGTTATACTCCCCTCCTTGAGAATGGGGTACCTACCTAAACTATTTGGAATTTTTCTGCATAGGAGATTTGTCTATTCTTCCTTATTTATTTATCCGATCCTTTATTTATATTCGTATGGACTCTTGGATATTTATTTTATACTTTAGGTTATAATCCGATACTACTTTATTTATTGTGTTGCTCAAATTGTTCCAATTTTGGCCATTGGAGCTCTTTCATTTGGTGACTATGTCCATTTGACACACTCTCTATTGTTGACTATTTTTTTTTGGACATCCTTGTTTTCTGGTCCTACAAGATGCTCCAGGTTTATCTTTCATATTCCCTGCCCCAGCTTGGATTTATCCATTTCTCCAAGGTATCCTGGTTCTTTTTATTGTAGAATTATATTTGAAACTAAGGTCTGAGTACTAGTAGTGCTCATTGCTACTGGGATGTCATTGCTTTTAGGCTGTCTCAGCTGGAAAAGCAAAGAAATATGTGTATACTAGCCCATGTATATACACATATCTATAAATATTTCTATATATATCAATCTATAACTATATTAAACTAAATATGAGTCTATACTGATGTGTCCAAATCTAATTGACTGCCACATGGATCGTTCTAGCCGTCTTGCCTTGCTTATCTGTAACCTCCCAATCCAATAGTAGGAGACCTGGATTCCACAATCTACCATCTGATTACTTAATTGTTCAATTCCAGTAGACATGTATAGTGGTTTCAGCTGTTCAACCCTCCCCCTTCCCAAACACCTGGAAACCACTGATCTTTTAATTGTCTCTACAGTTTTACCCTTTCCATAACGTCATATAAATACAATGATACTGGATATAGTCTTTCTGGACTGGTTTCTTTCACTTAGCAACGTGCATTAAGATTCATCTATGTGCTTGCATGGTTTGCTAGCTCATTTCCTTTTATCACTGAATGGTATTCCATTATGTGGATGTACCATGAATTGTTCATTAACAATCCGTCTAATGAAGGATGTCTTGATTTCTTCCAGTTTTTGGCTATTATGAATAAAGCTGATATATGAATTCGCATGAAGGTTTTGTGGGAATGTAAGTTTACAAATCACTTGATAAAAAGCTAGGAGTACAAGGAAGAGTAACACTGTTTAGTTTTATAATAAAGTGCCAAACTGTCTTCCAAGGTGACTACCATTTGCATTCCAACCAGCAAAGAGTGAGAGTACCTGTTGCTATATATCCAGGCCAGCAATTGGTATTGTCACTTTTTTGGACTGTAGCCATTCTAATAGGTGTGTAGTGTATCTTGTTGTTTAAATTAATATTTTGCAAAGACAAATGATGTTGAGCACCTTTTCATATGCTTATTCGTCATCTATATATCGTCTTTGGTGAGGTGTCCATATGTTTTGCCCATTTTTTAGTTGGATTATTTGCTTATTCTTGAATTTTAAGACTTCTTTAAAAGAGTATATTTAGATACAGGTCCTTAATTGAATATGTGTTTTGCAAATATTTTTCTCCAGTCTGTGTGTCTTGTCTTTTCATTCTCTTAACAGTACCTTTCACAGAGCAGAAGTTTTTAATTTTAATAAAATCCAACATATCTACTTTTTCTTTCACAGATCACGCTTTTGGTTTTGTATCTAAAAACTCATTACCAAACACAAAGTAACATAGATTTTCTTCTGTTTTCTTCTAGTAGTTTTATGATATTATATTTTACATGTAGGTCTGTGATCCATTTTGAGTGTTTTTTTTGGAAGATGTAGGGTCTGCATTTAGGTTTATTTTCTTGCATATGAACATCTAATTGTTCCAGCACCACTTGTTGAAAAGACTATGCTTTCTCCATTAAATTATATATGTACAATATCCATATATATGTTTTGATTTATAAGTATTTCATTTTTTGGTGCTATTGTAAACTGTACATATATTTTTTTATTTCAGATTCAAATTTTCATTGCTAACATATAGGACAACAATTGTCTTTTGTATACTGTTGAGTTTGTATCCTGTGACCTTGCTAAATTCACTTATTATTTTCAGGAATTTTTTTTTAGATACATTGCAATTTTTGATATAGTTATATCATCTGGGAATAAAGATAATATTATTTCTTCCTTTCTGATATGTATAACTTTTAATTCTTTTTCTTGTCCTATTGCAATAGCTAGGACTTCTGTTACACTATTGAATACAGGTAGTGAGAGAAGACATCTTGCTTTGTTTCTGATCTTAGATAAAAGCATCAGTCTCTCACCATTGAGTGTGACATTAATTGTAGGTTTGCCATGTTTTCTGTTTATTAAGTCAAGAAAATTTCTTTCTATTCCTAGATTTTTGAATGTTTTTATCATAAATGTATGATAAATTTTGTTAAATACTTTTTCTACATTTATTGACAGGATCATATGGTTTTTCTTTTTCAGTCTGCTGATATGATAAATTACTTTGATTGATTTATAAATGTAGAATGAGTCTCATGTTCCTGGAATGAATGAAACTTGGTCATGATGTTTTATCTGCTTTATATATTGCTTGATGAGATTGGCTGATATTTTGTTAAGGATTTTATATATATTTATAAGAAATATTGGTCAATAGCTTTTTTTCTTTCTGATGTTCTTGTCTGATTTTGGCAATAGGATAATGATGTTCTTATAGAATGGTTAGGAAGTTCCCTCTTCTTCAGTGATTCTATGTTTTGGAAGAGATTGTAGAGAATTGGTATTATTTCTTCCTTAAATGTTTGGCAGAATTTGCCAGTGAAACCATCTGAGCCTAGTGTTTTCTCTTGCAGAAAGTTTTAAATTATTGATCCAATTTGTGTAATAGACATTCAAGTTTCTATTTCTCCTTGGGTGAATTTTGGTAGCTTGCATCTTTTAAGGAATTAGCCTATTTCATCTAAGTTATCAAATTTGTGGGCATAGAGGTGTTATCTTATGCCCTTATTATTGTTTTAATGCCCATATGATCAGCAGTGATGTCCCCTTGAGGCATCTAATGTTTTGCAATTTTGTTGTGTTTATCATAAATCTTAAAGTTAAAAAAACTTGCAACACTTCACCTAAAAATGTGAATGAGGAAATAAACTGCAAATATAATGGTTTGTTTATAACAAATGACTCTTAACTATTTTCGAAATGATCTAAATTATGCAAGGCTTTCTCTTTTAAAGTTGCAATGTTCTCTTCTGCCCATTACTTTCTCCCTCCCATTGTTTATCTGCACTGCTAAATTTATCTGATCAACTAAATTGAACACACGTTACATTTGTGTAATTCCTCGTGACATTCAGGTCCAATACTTTCAGCCGTTTCAGCTATACCAATGTAGTGAGACTTTATAAATCCAGATGCCATCATTTTATTATAGCAGCATCATTTATGTCTCTATACATAGAGATGTATAAGTAAAAGTATATAAGTTTTGCCATTTTAAGCCACAGATTCAGCATTGTTACTGATATGTCCTCAAAACAGAAACTTAACAACTCATTTTTACAATTGAAAACAATTTCTTTCCAATGACTACACTTTGAGAGTGATAAACAAATAGGATGATGACTGAGTTTAGCAATATAGTTCTAAAGATTCTATTCCCTTCTCTGCTACTAACCTTAACAAACTCCATCTATGCATCCATTTTTATTCTTATCTGCTGAAGTTAAAATGTTTTTGAATTGAATCTAGATGTTGAGCTTCGTGGCATTTTCTGTGAAGAATGCATAAAATCTATGGAGAAACCTCAATTAACATCTGTTTGAATGTTTTGTCAATCTCTGTTTAATTTTTTTAAGCTTACCCTGTAATGCCACTTACTTAAAAATAATAGAAATAGAGGCATATATGCTGCTCCACTAGGGAAGGACACTTCAAACTGCTCAAGTTGGCAGGTTCCCTCTCTAGGGATGAATAATGCCACGCCAAAGGTAAGAAGGAAGAGTCTTGAGGGGAGGGTTGAAAAGTTATAATAATAGTGAAAACAATATAATAACTATTTTATGTTATTGATCACCTAATGTGTTCATTATTTCTAATGTTCATATAAGAGTGCCAAGTGTATATTATAATTCTCATCTTAACAAATTAGGGAGCTGAAGTTCAAAGAGATTAAATAACTTGCCAACTATCACATAAGAGAGTCAAGTATTTATCTGACTGCTAAATTATTGTGTAATACAGATTCATGTCTCAAGAATATAGATTGTCTATGTGGACACAACAGAGATTGTTCTGTGGGGGAACTGGAAGACTCCCTGAGGGACCTACAGGTAAAATTCTTCTTAACCAATATGAGAATGGGAAGACTGAGATAGTCCTGGAATTTTAAGGAGTTTACTGCAGCAGCATCGTTGAGAAGAGCATTTCCAAATGACGTGTTCAAAGAAGTTTCCCTAATGTGATTACAAGGCATTGCAGGCTTGATACTCCAAGATTATTATAGTGTGTGGGTGGGCAGGGATCAATCAAGTTATCTTAGGGTTAGAGTCACTGATGAGAGCAAAAGTAAAGATATTGCTTTGGACTTCTCTTCAAGTGAAATATTATGGGTATGTTTTGAGCCTTCCTTATTAAAAGATAAAGCTACTTCCAAATATGATAAACATCTCCCTTTGCACTAGAGTAGGGATAGAACAGAAACAAACAGCCATTAGAGACTCAAAAGCCCAGAAACCTGCTGGGTTCCAGGTCTAGAAGCTGGCATATTTGGCCAGGGTCCAACACCCTTAGGGCAATGGAAACCAAAAAACAACAAGAAAATGTGACTGCTGCTTGAGACTAGAGTTTGTATCAAACTGGACCTCAGTGACAACTAGAAGTTGAGAAAATGTTACAGGCATAATCTGAGCTAATCTGCTGTTGTCCCAGTGACTGAATCTCAATATTCCTCTAATCACTCCAAGATGAGCATCTCCAGCCACTAACTTAAGATCCATATCCTTGGAAATCAGAAGTTCATAGCAAAACTTCTGTGTTTGGAGGCATGAATGCAGACATGAGAAAAATTCCTCAACATGAGCCTTCAGAGTCCCCTATTGGGAAGATATGCTTGAGATCCTTGAGATGATAAAGGAAGAAATCAGATCTTTTGAAAAAATTATAACTTCAAAATGAAGAAAAAGATATGAATCAAGAATGGATGAATAAGAAAAGAAACCAACTGTATTTAAAAATAGAGACCTAAAAAAGCATTATATCTCTAGAGTGAACACAGTCAAAAAGTACAGAGGAATTCACACAGAATGCAACATGGAAAAATAAAGTGAAAATTTTAAAAGACAAAATAAATGAAACATGGAAAAAAAAAACCCACACGTAGAAGAATTTACAATGAGAGAGGTTGTAGAGAATGATATAGAGCAGCGTTAAGAAGAATTTACCAAAATTAAAAAAGGTATACATCCCCAGATTGAAAATAGTAGAGTGCCAAACTGGATAAATACAAAGAATTTCAAAGACTTCCGAAAGTCCGAGATTGCTAATACCCTCAATATCCATTCTTCTCTTTGTTCTTTTAGTTATAGGACACCCTGAGTTTTATCTGGGCTCATTTTCTTGAATTAATTGAACCAACTCACTTGACAAAAATCAATTTTTGTTCTCTGTGGGTTTTTTCCTCCAATATCTTGATTTTTCTTCTTGTTGGAGGGAATCTTTTAATTCTTCTTTTAATAAGAATCTGTGAGTACTAAATTCTCTTAATATTTAAAAATAAGGAAGCATATTTATTTTCCCCAGCTAATATGTTATAGTTTATCTGGATATATAATATAATATAATATAATATAATATAATATAATATAATATATATATAATTCTAGAATATATAACCTAATATTCTAGAATTACAGTAATTTTCATTCAACACTTTGAAAATTTTGCTCCATTGTCTTAATATGTGGCCAGTATCCAACGCCTTCAGGGCAATGGGAACCAGCATCTCTTGCTGTTGATAAAGTCTATTGCTTGTCTAATCATTGTTCCTTTGAAAATTATCTCTGTTCTCTTTTCAAGTACAAGTTGATCCCAAAGTGCATATAGAAAAGCAAAATATTAGCAAAATAGCTAATACAATTTTAATATATAAAAACCAAGTGATCTACTTGGCCTTTGAGATGTAAAATTTTGTTATAATAATTATAACAATTTAGACTGCTTGACATTACTGCAAAGGTAAATAATCAGGCTATTTGACAGAATAAAAATATATAAAATGATACTTACATATATGACAATTTGAAATACGGTAGAGGTAGCTTTACAGATGAGTGGGAAAAAATTTACTATTGTTTTTCTGTTTTTCATCCATCCCTGTGTCATCCTTCTTGAAGGAAAAGCTTAAGTAACTCCCCTATGTCATACACAAACAATAAATTGCAGGTGAATGGAAGAGTTCTATGTGAAAAGAAAGCATAGAAATGTTCAGAAAGAATGTAGGAGAATATCATGATTATTTTCGGAATTATTTTTCAGACCATAAAGGAAAAAACTGGTGAATATGCCTGCACTAAAATTAAAGCACTACCCTCTAAGCATAGCAAAAGATGCTACAAATAGGAAGAAAACAGCTCACATAGACTGTGAGTAAATATTATGATATTTAAAAGACAAAGGATTAGCACCCAGAGGATATAAAGAATTTCTATAAATCAATAAGAAACTGATGAACAACTCAATGAAATATAAGGACAATGTACTTAAGGGAGAACAAGAATGGACAATAAACATATGAAACCTGTTCAACTTCACTAATTAGGTAAATTAAAATTAAAATAATAATGAGACAGTCTTTCATACTTATCTGGATGGTAAAAAGTTTTAAAGTCTAATATATTAAGTATTTGCTAAGATGCAAGGAGCTGGCAACACAAATGAATTGGCGGTGGATTCTAAACCAAAACAGTTACTCTGAGGAGCAATTTTGTAATGCCTGATAAAATTGAACATTTTTATATCTAACAAAAGAGCAATTCCATTTCTAGGTACTTCCTAGGGATAGACTCACATGAGTGAACAAGAATATGGAGGAAGATAATAAATGTTGAATTTTTTTATGGCAATAATAGTGGTAACTACTCAAATGCCCACCAGTAGGAGAACTGATAAATAAATCATGATATGTCCTCATAATGTACTATTTATTCTTTAATTAAATAAATAAGCTATATAATTGCTTTTCAAATTTTAATGAGCATACGAATGACCTGGGGTTCTTGTTAAAAAATATATTCTGGGGGCCGGCCCGGTGGCGCAAGCGGTTAAGTGCGCGCGCTCAGCCGCGGCGGCCCGGGGTTCGCAGGTTCGGATCCCGGGCGCGCACCGACGCACTGCTTGGTAAGCCATGCTGTGGCGGCGTCCCATATAAAGTGGAGGAAGATGGGCACCGATGTTAGCCCAGGGCCGTCTTCCTCAGCGAAAAAAGAGGAGGATTGGCGGATGTTAGCTCAGGGCTGATCTCCTCACACAAAAAAAAAAAAAAAAAAAAAAAAAAAAATTCTGATCCAGAAGGTCTGGGGTGGAGTCTGAGATTCTGCGTTTCTAATAAGCTCCTAGAAGATGCTTATGCCTCTGTTCTGCTATCTATGCCTTGAGTAGTGAAGGGCTGGATTAATACATATGAACATGGATACATCTTGAAAATATTGTTAAGTAAATAAAACAAGTTACTTTATATAGTTAAGTTAGACTATAGTCTGCTATCTGATATCGTTTATCCTATTTAAAATATTATCGAAACTATATATTCGGAACACTGACAACACCAAATGCTGATGAGGATGTGGAACAAGAGAAACTCTCATTTGTTGCTAGTGGGAATGCAAAATGGTACAGCCACTTGGGAAGACAGCTTGACAGTTTCTTACAAAGCTAAATATACTCTCACTCTATGATCCAGCAATTGTATTCTGTGGTATTCGCTCAAAGGAGTTGAAAACTTATATGCATACAAAAATCTGCACGAGGATAATACAGCAGCTTTGTTCATAATTGCCAAAACTTGGAAGCAGTCAAGACGTCCTTCAGTAGGTGAAAATATAAGTAAACTGTGGTACATCCAGACAATGAAATATTATTCAGCACTAGAAAGGAATGAGCTGTTAAGCCATGAAAACACATTGAGGAACTTTAAATGCATGTTACTAAGTAAAAGAAGCCAATCTGGAAAGGTTACATACTGTATAATTCAACCATATGAATGGAAAAGGCAAAAATATAGCGACAGTGAAAAGAAAAAAGACCGGTGGTTTCCAGGGATTGGCAGGGGGAGGGATGAATAGGTGGAGACACAGAGGATTTTTAGGACAGTGAAGATACTCTGTTTAATACTATAATGATGAATACATGTCATTATACATTTGTTTAAACCCATAGAATGTACTACACCAAGAGTGAACTGTAATGTAAACTATGGACTTTGGGTGATTACGATGTGTCAGTGTAGGTTCATCGGTTGTGACAAATGTACCACTCTGGTGAGTGATGTTGATAATGAAGAAGGCTATGTACATGTAGGGGCAGGGGGTTTATGGGAAATCTCTGTACCTTTTGCTCAATTTTGCTGTGACCTTGAAACTCTTCCCCCCAAATTAAAGGCTTAAAAATTTTTAAAAACCAACTATACTGTTATTCAGTACCTATACTTAGAAAATTTTTAAAATATTGGACCAGCTACAGACCAAACCTAGTATTCATCACCTTTGAGAAGTGAGTTAAATGGGACTAAAGAGGGCAAACAAGAGAATTTCAGTTTAATTCATGATTTATTCTTTCAAAAATTGACCTGCTAGACAAATAAGTACCACATGTCCAAAAGAATTATACATGAATGTTCATAGAAGCTTTATTTTTAATAACTCCATGTTGGAGGCAATTTAATATTAATCAATAGTCATACAGATATATGAGCTGTAGTATATCCATATGATAGACTGCTACTAGCAATAAAAGAAAAATCTTTGATATGTGTCGCTACATGGATGAATCTCAAAATCATTATGCTGAATGAAAGAAGTCAGACTTGCCCCCCTCTCCAAAATGTATATACAATGCCAGTAATTTATATAGTGCTGTAGAAAGCACTAACTAATCTGTATTGATAGTGATTGGTTGCTTGGGGGTAAATTAAAAAGGAGCATGACGAAACTCTTGGGAGTGATGGAAATGTGTGTTGTTTTGGTTGTGATGGTTTCATAGATACATACATATATCAAAACTGATCAATTGTACACTTTAAAATGTGCAGTTTATTGCATGTCAATTATTTCTCAGATAATGTTTTAAAAATTGTTCTGAAGCAATTTTTGGGCATGTTCACATTTATTTATATTTAGATGGTGATAATGTTTGCCTTTTCTGAATTATTTTTATTGAGATAGTATATTGTATGCTGTAGTAGATTTTGTGTTATGCATACAATGGGAAAGCTGTTTGTTTTGTCTACAGAGGGTGTGTCACTTTTGATAAAGAAGGCAAAGAGTAGTAAAGAAAGATGAGGAGAGGTTAATGATGAAAATGATTTACAATGCCATGAATGCTCTGAGTCCTCCTCCCCAACCTGTCTCACCCTTTCTGACCCAAACTGAGCACATCCTGATGTGGTTTAAAACATCCTTCTTGATTTTACAATATACAGAGTCGAGGTAGGTTTGGCCAAAGGGGAGGGATCTTGCAATGAAATCTGATTCTAGAGAGTCCAAAATTAATTCCACTGCTTATGAACATACAACATGCCCACAGATTCATATTTCCAACTGTGGATGTGAGTCTAGGAAGAAGGACAAGCATTTCCTTTCCATTATTTTCTCATTTATAGTTGAGGATCAGAGAAATGATCGATTCAAAGAAAGCAAGACATAAAACTGTAAATATTTTACACAGACAGCATAATAAAGTGCACAGTATGGCCAAAAACAGTTTGACAAGTATACCAGAACACAACCATTGGAATTGAAATCTCTATTAAATATCAGCAACATTTGGTTTAGGGTTATTATCATTTCAGGTTAGTCATAGTACAAGGGTCACTTTCTCAAAACCAAACCAGTGACTTGCATATCTTGAAATGACTTTAAGACTTAAAAAAATAATATAATCGAAGATGACCCCTTTCAAACATAGGTCAACCTATTTGAGCATTCCAAGGTTCCTTGTATTTAGAACATTAGTAACAGAAGTATTTTTGACTGTATATTTTATTACTTCTGGTATAATCCTAACTCAGCGAGTTTCTTTCAGCTTGAGTACATGTTAACATATATTAAAAACTGTCACTTTTAGCCAAAATGATTGTGCATCTAATGTTTGGAAGTGTTCTGGTAAGGTGCCTAATTTTATGAAAAGCTTTGATTTTGGCATTGTTTCAAATTTCTGAGAACTTGGTCTATATTAGGGTAAGTTTTACAATTTTTAAAGCCCACTTTGATAGTGAGATCAGCCTGGAAAAACCAGGCAAAACATTTTTGTAGTAAAAATTAGGACTCTCTAGGATATTATGGGAATGTAGGAAAAAAATTGCGCTGGAATTGAAACTCTAAATACCTTTAAAGAGCAGGAGTATTTAGACACTTGTGGTTGATATTGAGTTGTTTTGCAGAGTGTTGGTGTCAACAATATGACTCTGAAGTTTGCTTTATTGTTTCTTTAACCATTGATTTTCTTTAAAGGATGAAGTACATACACAGAATGCACTGTTTTTAGCTATTCTATAATCTTTGTGCTACTAATTCTTTATAAATCTATTACTTTATCCTATTTTAAACTATTGTCTGGATTATATCATGAGACATAGACCATGAATTGGGGGAAAGAGGAATAAAGACAAATGAGAAATATTGGGTATAGATTCTTTATCTTTTAATTATCATTCATATCTCATATTCTCTGGTACTATTTTCCTGATAAGATTAATTTGTAGCTAACTGAAAACCTTCTAAGACAGAAGGTAACATGAAATTAAGAATCCTTTCAGTCTAGGTCTGAATTTAATCTGGAAGAATTCTAAGTAGTCTTCTACATGGTTTGGGAACAATGTTAGATTTGTTTGATTCTTTCTGAAGCTATCAGAAAAAAATGATAAATGATGTGAGTTATAGCCATTTCCTATAAATTCAACAAAATTGGTAACATTTGAGCAAAGAAAATGGAAGGTAATGATTTGCATTTTAGTAAGTTATTTCTCTATTTCTCTTATTGTAGACTACTTAATTAGTTAGAACTAACCTCCATTAACTACACTCAGATGGAGCTTCTATCAGAAAAATGTTGCCACCACAGCACTGTCTGAAGATCTTCACAGTATACAAAATTTATACCATCTGCTGCCAGATCCCCTGGTGAAGATTTACACCACATGGATTCTCGCTTACAACAATGGTGCCCAATGATACAGAGTTATATTTCCAGTGGGAGACTGAGAGTCTTCGGCAAAGAGTAAAATCTTATCAGAACCAAGTGATCTCTGTGTTATCTTCAAATTCTGGTGGACTCAGGACCTGAGATGATGAAGGAGTGAGAGCTTTAGAGCTCACCAGCAACATGCAGGCCCTTCCTTATTAAATAACTACCATAAGCATCCGAGTAGCTTCTTTTTGAAGTTTTATTTAGTTACATGATCTATAATCTTGTGTCAGAGTCTTAGCATATATTTACATATACTCTCTCTATATAGTTTTTGGTGTACGTTCTCAATGTCCATAAGCACCTACCAAAAATTCAAAACAATATGGTTAAATTCTCTTTATTCTGAAAGGTGCCAGACAAAGAGTTTCACTTGACATATGTCTGCAGCAGATCTCAAAATAGAAATGAAAGTAATCAGGAAGGTTCTTCCACTTCTCCATCCAACACCATCCCTGCCATGGTATCTTCTTTCTTTCTGATGTTCTGGTTTAGAAGGGAGAAGAAAAACTGAGAAGGAGAAAATGGGAGCATCATTTTTTCTAACTCTTTTAGAGGTGGAATTTGTTAGAATGTTTCTGCAAAGCCAAGTCTATGTCTCTGAAAATGGGGTCAGGATTAAAAAACCAACTCGCTATCTAAAGATTATTGATTCTGTTTTCTGGAGCCAAGTAAAATTGGCAGAATGAATTTTAGTAAAATAACCATGTAAGAATTCTTCAATTAGTGGTGTTGATTTTTGACTAACATTGCCAAAGCACATATGTTAAGAAAACAGACTGGAGGCTGAGATTTTTAAAAATTCATCTTTTTTTTTCGGTATTTGAGAGCATTATGTATTCAAGTACAAGCCATTTTCCTGAAGGTTATTTACTTAAATAGAGAAACACTTCAGCTGTACAGGTAATTTGAAAGGATTTTAAATTCTGGAAATTCCATTTTATAGTAAACACCATAGAATGGCATTTATTTAAGATGCAGGCACTCGCTGGCAACATAAATTCGTGTTTTGACTGATAATTGCTAAGTTGTCTGCTTCCAGAATACAATCATTCTCCAGGCAGCTAAGAACAGGCAGGTCTGAGTAAAAGAGGTTTGGCATAAACACCAGTTTATCCTGCTGCTTTCAGCACAGTGAGTACTTCCACCTAAACAGATCTGATTCCTATTTCGTAGTCTAGAATAACCTTGGGCCTCTGGCACCTACAGTCTTTGTCACATGTCTGCCATCAGGATATGTACAAAGCAAGAGTACCCTCTGGGTTGCTACATGCTGCTAAAGTGCTTTATTGTCAATAACTTACTTATTTCTCCAAGTTGTTGATTGTTGACATTTTAAAGTCAAGTTTGAATCTCTACACTTGAGCCCGACTATGGAGAGACAAGTGTCCTGAACTATGCAGTAAGAGCTAACATTTGTTTAGCACCTTAAGAGTTACAAAGATTTCTCATATACATGATCCCATTTGACGTATGCTGGAATAGGAGCTTTACTTATTGTTTTAGTTTCCTGTGGATGCTGTCACAAATTACCACAAATTTTGTGGCTTAAAACAACACAAATATATTATGATACAGTTCTGGAGATCAGAAGTCCTAAAATCAAGGTATTGGCAGGGCTGGGCTTCTGGAGGCTCTAGTAGGAATCCATTTCCTGACCTTGCCTGGCTTCTAGAGGCCACTTGGATTCTTTGGCTCCATGGTTCCAGTACCATATTCAAAGTTAACAGTGTAGCATCTTCTAATCTCTCCCTCTCTCTGCTTCTATTGTCACATTGCTTTTTTCTCTCTCTGACTCTCCTGCTTTCCTCTTTGTGATTATATTGGATCCACCCCAATAATCCAAGATAATCTCCCCATCTCAAGATCCTTAATTTAATCACATCTGCAAAGTCCCTTTCTCCATGCAAGGTATTCCATGCAACATATTCACAGGTTCTGGAGATTAGGATCTTGTGGAAGTTGGCATGAATCACCCTGCCATGCCTATTATCTCACTTAGTCTCATACTAACATTGTGGAGTTGAGATTATTTTCACTGTTTTATAATCAAGGAAGCCGACTCAAAAAGATTGAATAAGCTAATGAAGTTTTAGTCAGTGGCGGCCCAGCCATCAAACTCAGGTCTGTCTACAAAGCCTACGCTTTTTCCTTACACAGTAATTTCTAAATCTTGTGTTCTCAGGGATTCTCTTTCAGATGATAATATCACACACTTCAGGCAAAAAAGGTTCTCAGTGAAACAAGTTGGAAAAAAAGCTTCATGTTGGGGCCGGCCCCGTGGCATAACAGTTAAGTGCACGTGCTCTGCTGCTGGCGGCCCAGGTTAGGATCCTGCGTGCACACCGAGGCACCGCTTGTCAGGCCATGCTGTGGTGGCATCTCACATAAAGTGGAGGAAGATGGGCACAGATATTAGCCCAGGGCCAGACTTCCCCAGCAAAAAGACGAGGACTGGCACGGATGTTAGCTCAGGGCTGATCTTCCTCACACACACACACACACACACACAAAAATTCATCCTGCAGCTCTATTAGAGGTCCATAAGGCGCATGATGATTTCGTAAACTCCAGAATCTTAAAACAACAGCACTCCTATTAAATCTTGCTTAATCCGGAGTTTCCCAAATTTTCTAAGAACAATTGTTACATTGTTTGTGTTTTTTTTTTTGTGGGGGGGGATCACACCTAAAAACCCCTCCCAAAATGGAAACAGTTTAGTTTTGATAAATATTAGGCAGACTCTGCATTCTCTTATATAAAATTTGTGTAGTTTTAGAAGTAACGTTATTTGACTACACTCTCTCAGTTTCTAAGTGGCAGGTCAGAAACTCAAAGTGAAGTTTTCTGACCTTAAATAACATATTCTTTCTATTATGTTACTGTTGTAGAGACCCACAAACATTAAAAAAAAAAAACCACACACACATCTTGAAGATTTATTGCAATAAGATGCATTTTGCAAGTATTTTTTCTTTATCTCTGAGGCAATAGCAGCAAACTAGCTAATGACAGCTATGGAAGAAAAGAGTAATGTTGAGTTTAAGTGGTGTATATATATATACCTATTTATCTGAAAGTAAATGTTCTCTTATCTATTCTGAACCCTAGACAAATTGTCTGAATTCTTTTAATCTGCTTTCATATCTGTAAAATGGAGGTATTACAAACCACATAGAATTTAGATGCTGGCTATATGGCTGCAAATACTGATATTTGTTGAATACTTATCCTGGGCCAGATATTTTTTTGTCTTTGAGCTTTGAACTTGAAATTTTGAACTTAGGGTGTAAAAGCCAATTTCTATAGTTTCTTTCTCCATTTGAAATAATTTTGGAGTAAATCACTTTCAAATACTAAATTTCCTTCCATGTTTATCCAGTGGAAAAGCATTAAGTTGGTTTACTAGAAAAATTCTTACACGGTCACAAGAACACGGCAGCTCTTTTCTTGAATCATCTTCAAATAAACTGGTAAAATACCGCAGGTTTCATATTCCTTTTTCAACTTGCTAATTTCAAGAGTGTAATTTTCTTCATCTTCTAATGAGCAGGCTATAGTTGCATTGGTTGCTTCTGAGTTGTGAACTAGATATAAATAATTCTCTGTTTTATTTCATTACTTTGATCTACAATTAAATCTTCATTTAGCAAAGAATTTGGCATTGCAGAGACTTTATCTGACCTGGCTGAGTTGTGAATTTGATGAGAATAATTTCTTGTTTGTTTTTATTGTGTGATCAGTAATTAAATCTTCATTAAATAAATAATTAGTAAAGCCTTGTTCTCAAATTGTATATTGACGATGCTCATCAGAAGTTTGCTTATTTTCTTTGGTTCCAGTTTTTAAAATTTAAACAAACTGCCTCTTAAGATTTTCTATGTTTTTAATTTCAGCTCTTTTTATTTCCTTACCTCCAATCTTGTATTTTTTATTTCTGTTACTTGATCAACTTGTAATCATTCCCAGGGATCTTAAAGACTGAAAAAAAGTTGTAGTCAAGGGATACAAATTTTAAATATATTTTATCAAATATGTAAATAAAAATAAATAATTGTAATATTAAAATTATCACGTTATTTTTCTTTTCAAGTGTTCAAAATTATTTATTAGAACTTGAGTACCAAATTAGGCTGAATTTTTCTATTTGATTTTTGAAAATGTAAATCTTATTAAACATTTCTACAAAATAAAAATATTTGCAATTCCTGTATTCACTGTCCACTTAGTTGCCAAAGTAAAAGAAAAAAGTTATTATTCGTGTCACTCATGTTATATCTGGACACACATACACAGACACACACAGATATAATAGCAACATAATTGTTTAATTTTGCAAAATGCTCCCTTGCTGTGTTCAAATGTTTCAGTACTGTTCTGATTAGTTAATACTTCTGCAATTACAAATTAGCATAGAAAGAGACAATAAAATACATACTTTGTACTAATTGGAAACAATACTTTGTAATGCAAGAATCTTTTGCAGTGATACTATTTGAGAGGGAGAATTTGATAAGTAAGGTAATTTGACTCATTTCTTACCTAAACGATTCCTCTCCTCAAATCCTCCTCACTCTATAAAGCAGTGTTTGGGCGGCCCCGTGGCCTAGCGGTTGAGTGCGCGGGCTCTGCTACTGGCGGCCCCGGTTCGGATCCCGAGCGTGCACCGACTCATGGCTTCTCCAGCCATGCTGAGGCCGCATCCCACATACAGCAACTAGAAGGATGTGCAACTATGACATACAACTATCTACTGGGGCTGTGGGGGAAAAAAAACAAGGAGGATTGGCAATAGATGTTAGCTCAGAGCCAGTCTTCCTCAGCAAAAAGAGGAGGATTAGCACGGATGTTAGCTCGGCGCTGATCTTCCTCACAAAAACAAAAACAAAAACAAAAACAAAAAAACAAATGCTCTTAATGAAAGGGAAGTTGAGAACTAGAGTAGGGAAGAAGCTGTCTGAAATTTAGTGAAGATGAGGGGAATGCTAAGGCTGTCTTGGTCACTAGGCATTGAGTTTGGATATACTATCTTCCTCAACTTTCATAAAGAAATGTATCTTTTTTTTTTTTTTTTACTTTTTTGTTTATTGCAGTAACATTGGTTTATAACATTGTAAAAATTTCAGGTGTACATCATTATACTGTATCTTAGGCAGATTTCCTATTTTTCTTTGCTTTAAGGTTAAGAATTTGAGGCATCATGGGATCAAATAAATTTCCTAAGATCATAGAGCTTTTAAGTGGCACAAATGACAGTAGAACCTGGGCTGTCTGACAGGGTGTGTGGCTTAGCTACTGTATAATATGACTCTAGGACAGCCCATTAGAGTTGACCGAGTACGTATTTCAAATTGAATCTCCACAGTGACCCTATGAGGTGGTCATTTCTTTACATAAAAGGAACCTCAGACTCACAGAGAGTGATGACCAAAAAGAAACATGACTGGTGAGTGCCAGTCTTGTTACTGTGCCGAAACTGCTCTATTGAAGTATTCGTTGCAGTGAATACTTTTGACTTCTCAAAAATTAAGTGGGCTCTGCAAACAATGGGTAAAGTTGACGTCTTTGACAGAAACGTTGTGTATTTTTGCTTAGTGAGAAAAAGACTAGAGGTAATATTTTTTTTTCTTTTAAAGAAATATTGCAAGCTTACTAAAATTTATAGAAAATAATAAAACTGGACATCCACGTACTCACCATCCAAACTTGTCAAATTTTATTTTGACATATCTGCTTTAGACCTCTGTTTCTTTTCTTTTTTTTTTAAAGAAATAAAATATGAACTTGGAACTCATCGTAATTCTTGAATATAAGGGTTTGTGTTTTAATCAATTCATGAGAAATTTTGCAATCAATTTTCTATTTGGAATTTCCAATTAATTCAGAAAATTGACAATCTTTGGAGGTCTCAATACTTATTCCCCACACACCTGGGAAAGCTTCATCTCTTTTTCTTTAAGGAGCATTGAAATCCATATCCTTGCCAACTTACTAAGACCAACAATATGCTCCCACTTGCAGAGTCCACAGCATAAGCTCATTAGTTTGCTGCTGAGGAATTCAATTCTCTCTACATTTTTGGTCCCTGAAACTCCCTAATTTTCTTCTAACTCAGATATGAATTTAAAAGTATTTTTGTTATATTTTTTCTAGAACTTTTTGCTTTTTTTTCCCTAATAGCAGAGCATTTTCAGATATTTGAGATCCTCATAGTCTCATATGTGTTTTCTAGAGAGCTACTACAGGTTGATCTAGTTACTTTCAGTGACTATGACTCTTGTGACCATGACTATGTATCTTGAAACAAATGTTAATGCACTCTGATTACATGCAAATATTTAGTCCTATCTGAAAGCTTCAGATTAAAAGGTGTTGAATGTGGATTTTTATGTACTTTTTATCTGCATTTTAGCTGTAGAATGTTTAATGCAGTTGAGTCATGCCATAAAAATAAATGGCATTTCTGGTTTCCCATCTGAAAGTTGTAGAATGTGTGCTAGCATAAACTTGTTCTCAGCATAGACTCTTGCATTTTATGGAGCTGTATGGCAATGCAGAACCACTTTAGAAATGAAGAAAGGCAGATGGATGATATGGAGACTGAATCAAAGTTACATACTACAGTTGATCCTATCTTGTTTGTTCAAATATAGTGTGGTTTTGGAGGAAAGTGACAGGCTTTGTCAGCCTGTGTGAATAAGGCTTATTAAAAGGGTCACTCTTTGCTCAGGAGCCATTTTTTCCAGAGAAATTTCACTAAATTGCCATGCATCAAGTTAAATAATTTTCTTAAACCTCTGAGTCAATTACTGTAATGGGATCAATAGCTAATGAATGAGAGTTTTGTTGTGGGGCCATAAATATTATTTCAGCTTATTTTCTTTTCATCTGTAATTTTCCCTAATTCCTTTTCCTCTAATTTTATTTTATATAAAGGCTTCCCTGTTATTAAGAAACTCAGGATCCAGTCTAATGAATTCTCTTATTATTATTTTACTTTAACCCAATAAATATATCTCACATATGTTTGTATATTTGAAAAGTGTTTTTTAACAATTAAAATGTTTTCAAAACAGAACTCCTAAAATGTTAAGATTTGACCTTTTTTTATTATTATAAATGTTACACATATTCGTTGCAAATAATATAACAATAGAGATAGGTATAAAAAAAATCATCCCAAATTACACTGTCCAGAGGTAACATTTTAGGCACTTTTTAGTGTAAATGCTTACTGTTCTCTCTGAGTGTGTGTGTGCAGATCCTACTCTCCATCTCACTTACATTCACACGCACAAAAAATTTAATTGTTTCAAATGAAATATTTTATATATAGAGAAAAAGATAATAATGTATAGGAAATATACAGATAATAAAATAGTCACTCGTGGATCTACCACCTCGTTTAAAAAATAAATCTTTACTAATATTGTTGAAGATCCTGAGTGGACCTTCTCAGTCTTATTTCTATCTTTTACCCCAGGGTTAAAAACTATTAAGAATTTGTGGTTATTATTCCTTTAGCATGCATGCTTAAGCAATATACTATCTAGTCAATGTAGCTAAAGTCATACCATTATGTGAGTAGTCCACAGTTTATTTATCCACTATCTTTGTTGGCTCCCATTGTGAGACAGTGTTTTGTTTTGGTTTCTCAGCTCTCCCTTTCAGTGACTACGTAGCTCCGTCCAGAATCTGGTTTCATATGGATCCTCAGCTGCTTACAGTGCACAAACTTGAGGCCTTATGATCATTTCTGCCCCTGCTCATGAGCAGTCGGAGCTTAAGGTCTTTGGGTTAGGTCTTACCCCAGGTATGTCCCTACTCTCCATAGTTACCACCAGTATCACAGTGAATGATCACCCAGGTTGCAGGCACCGCACAACTCCATGAGACGCCACTCACAAGCAGGACTTATTGCTCATAAGAAACTTCAGTACATTTCTCTTTTTTGGTGTTTGACATCCTTGTGAGTCGAGCAATACATTTAAAATTCCCCTGTGTGTTTATCCAGTTAAAAAGTAGTTTGCAGCAAGAATTTTGAGACTATCTAATCTGCTGTATGGCCTGAAGTGATGTTACTTTGTACACTTGCCTTTTCAACTGACAAATTTTATGAACATCTTTCTGTGAAATAAATCCAATCCTACTATTTTACCTTCAATTGTTATATAGAAATGCACTGCATAGAAATAGTCTATTTATTTAACTAATGCCATACTATCTAGTCACATTTATGGGATTTCTAAATTTTACTTATAGCCATAACTTTACACATATTTATAATTGTTTACCTAAAATAAGTTGCCAGATTACCTTATAGAAGCTTTTAAATGTTAAAACAGAGTTAAAACATTTTAAACTCTGACCAACTATAAGTATATACAAATATATACTTTGTATATACAAGTATATAGAAATATATACAACCAAATATAAGTATATACAACTTATATTTCCTTGATTAATAATAATATTCAGTTTTTAAATGTACTGTTTCATCATTTATATTTTTATCTCATTGAATACGTCTTTTGCTGATTTTTCTGTTGGGCTATTTATCTTTCTTTGAAAATAGTATTTCTTGTACATCAAATACATTGTAATTATAACTTCCTAACTTAGTGATTTGCATCTTGTCACATTTATGTTGATTTTGACTCTACAGGAATTTAAATTTTTTCTGATCTGTTCTATTACTTTTCGCCATTATGTGCTCTGACTTTGATTCTTCTATTAAATAGCTATTTACTCAAGATATGCAATGTATCTAGCAAGGTGCTAGGTATAAGATGCAGGGTTGGGTTAGATGAGATACAGAGTAATCTCTTCCCCATGCCACGATTTTCATACAATTCATTTACATTTTATCTATTATTTTATTTATCATATGTTTTATGAATTCATATCTAATACATTTTGATCTTTAATCCATCTCTAATGTATTTTGGTATAAAGCATAAGATAAAAAACAGAATAAGTTTTCTCCATAATTGTATCTAATTGTCTTAGTGAGTTATTTTTTGGCTATTTTTCTATCCATTTAAATGCCATTATTTTAATATATTCTCAGATTTATCACTGGATTGTCTATTTTATCAAATAAATTTATCAGTTTTTCTTCCACTAGCATGAAAGTAATTTCATTATATGGCAACATAATAGCTTTGATATTTTATAGAGCAAATAACCCTTGTATTCCATTACCTATTTTAGAACTATCCAAGCTGCTTGTATCATAGGTTTATTATTCTAGATTAACTTTAGAATCATTTTCATGTTTAAAAATCCATGGGACTTAATTGGCTTTATGTTACATTTAGAGATAGTTAGTGGCTGATTTATAAAATTTAGTCTTTTTGTGCACTGCAGTTTCCATTTGCCTCCACAGATTCAATCTTTCTCCTTCTGTACCCTGTTATATGCCCTGGGAGGCTGATTTTTATGAAATGCATCAATTAGTAGAGTCCATTTCAAATGGATATAGACAATGGAAGGTGCTAGTAGGACATCAGGGGGCAGGGAAAGAGTGAGATCTGATTATCTGTCTCTCCTTTCCTATCACTCAGGCCATCACGTATCAATGGCTACATCCCTTAGCCTTCATTGGGCAGCTCTCTCTTACTACTCAATCCAACTTCAGATAACTGTTTCCTTCTCTTGAGCCTTCAAGCCTATGGGAGATAATGGCTCCCATCCTTGCTAAACCCAGGGTGCTCCATCTTCCTAATTTATTCTGCTCAAGGCTACCCTTAGTCCTTTCAATTATTTCTCTAAGCGTGTCTTTTGATTCCTGTCAGGGCTCTGCCTGATACATCATTCAAAAACAGATGTTTTTCCACTTTTGTTTCATTGTTCTTTTGTATTCTTCAGTAGTTTTATAATATTTATTATAAAGTTTCTGGACATATTTTTGTCAAGTTTATTCTTAGTTTTTTTTTTTATGGGAGCTGCTACATGGACACTGCTGGACCTTATATGTTTCCTATGAGCCTTTCAACTTTACTTCCTATTTTAAAAGGTGGTCAGCTACATATTCAGGAATATTCACATGTGGTTCTCAAAACTATGGTGCTCTGGAGCATAGATATGTAGTGGATGGATAAGTAGAGAGACAGACAGATATTCTACTAATAATGGAAAAAAGGAAAATCTAACAGTTTTGGTTGTTAGATGTTATGTTCTGTATTAATTCATCTAAGCAAATGACTACTCGAATGCTCCTCTTTTTCTGAAATGTTAGAACGATGATAATCAAATGCCAAAGTTCTGATGTAACAAATGAGCATAAAGCATGAAGCTATTGAAGCGAAACATAGACCATGTTCACCATTGTAAGCATCAATTCTTATTTGAATTGATAAGACATTCGGTAAAGCATTCCAAATTAGATCAGAAACGCTGTTTTGCACAACATTCATCACATTGACTTCTACTCAAGTAGACATAACAGTTCCATTTTCAAAGGAGTTGAAAATGGAGTTCTTTTGGCTGTCTTCAAAGGCCTTCCTTAACACGGCCCAGTACATAGTAGGAAATAGTTTTCCTTCTACACCTGTGGCTCCTCCTCTTTATCCTTCACTGGGTGTTCTTTCCCTCCTCAACATCTAAACATTGGGGTGCTCCAGGGGCAGTCCTCATACCGCTTACGTTTTAGAGGCATCTTGTGGCCTGCCTCACTTCCTCTCAGCCTCACTTCTGACTCCAGCCATGACTATGGCAAAGAGTCCCACGTGTGGGCTTCTGCTCACTTCATGCTATAGCAATCACCTCATCTTCGCTCTCTGCCCTGAGGCTTCTAACCTTGATGTGAGCACCCGCCTGTCAAGGGCACAAGCTCAGCCTGGAAGTTTCTGTGAGTTAAACCCTCCCCTTTTCCATGAACCCTCAACCACTGGAGGATAGGAGCAGACGGATAAATATTTCTCCTGGTCAATCCTCAGATGAGACAATACTGTGAAGGATATTAAGTGATTTTCAGAAGGTTCTGGTAGGATCAATCTCTGATTGCCTCAGCCAGTGACCAACTTGATAATGTATGACTGTACTGGCTTTTCTTCCTTCCCTCGTGTACTCTACATGGTCTTGCATCCTGCTTTTTGGGACCACCTATTAAATAAATTGCTTGCCCCTAAGTCCTGATTTCAGGGTCTTTACAGAGGGAACTCAGACTTAGACAGTGATTTCATCCAATTGCATGCATCAAGTACCTTTTAAACAGTGACGAATCCCTAAAATATATGTCTATTTAAAGCTTTTCCTCTAAATCCGCGTTTGCGTATCAAACTTCTTACTGGACATTTCCACTTGGGTATCAAATTGTTCTGCTCAGGCTTATGACAAGTGGCCCTCTGTTTCCTGGTAGCCAGGTTTGAGAGATGTCAGAAAGAACCATACGACACCATGTTTCAAATCTGCTTCTAGTCAATTTCATGGCTACAGACACTCATAATTTTTTTAGAAGTTCAACTTATCTAATTCTTTATGTAAGTAATACGTTCAAATTTTCAAATGAGGTTTAAGAAAACACTTTGATAACACTTGCCAATGATTCCAATCAGAATGAAAACGGGAGAATTACAAATGTGTATGTTCAAAGGACAGTTCAAAAAGGTACAAACAATAACATATATGAAAATGACCCAAAATGGTTAGTAAAAGCCAGGAATAAGTGCAACATGAAAATTTATGGGAAAATTTAAAAAATGGAAAATATTATATATATGTATATGCAACAAGAGTAAACTTGTTTAGAGTGGGTGACAATAATAGAATTAGTCAATTGCATTGAATTTAAATTTCTTTTAAAGAAAATTATCCTCAAACTGGAAAATCATGGTTAAAAGAGAATGTAAGTCCTAGTTGCTTTAAATGAATTCAGGTCCACATTAAATTGATCAGAGGAAACTAAAGAATTTGTTGATTGAATTCCTTAACGAATGAGGTACACTGGTTGATGGGCACTGTGACGTGGAAAGGCGAGTTGCACCTGATATTTGCCACACAATCTTAAGCCCTGGGAAAATATAAGAAGAGCCTAATGCTCTCAGGATCTGGGCTAATTTCAGTGTTATTTGGCTAAACGTGCATCATGCTCCTACGGTAAGCATTATCTTCTTTCCTTTCTAGCAGGAAAGTCTTCTTGTCTTGCTAAACCTTTTCTCAAATGTATTGAAATGTTGCAGGATCAGGATGTTCCTTCATGAAAGCATTTCTGAAATATTTCTGAAAGTTCAGAAAAATCTTTTAATAAAATGCAATGTGTTTTAAAAAGACCAAGAGCGGTAATCTCTCCACTTGTCTTCAATATCTTATAAAAACACCGTGTGATTTGAAAGTTAGCTTCATCCTAATGAGCTAGAGAACATATCCTACCTTTATCACTTGGTGTCTTTGGAAAAATTGAGAATTCTTGCCAAATAAAAGGACTAATCACATGTAAAATGCTAAAATATAAAAATGATAATTTTTTTAAAGACCAAAGTTTAAAAATTTTTTCCGTACTTAAAAGTTTGGATATTAGGCAAATGGAAGCTAAAAGAATGATCTCAAAAATAAACATTTGAAATTGTCAATGACTATCTCAGAAGACTGTGGCCTGACACAGACATATATCCAAACAAACAATCCATCTTAAAGTTAACAGGAAGCAAGATTGACCACTTGAGAAGGAAAAAATCTTATTTTCCAATGAACTCAAGCTTTTCTGTTTCCTAGGAAATTCTACTTTTGCGCCACCCCTTCCCTTCAGGATGAAAAATCTGGATGAGGTCTATTCCTTTCTCTCTCTCTGTCTCTCCCTCCTTCTCCTACTCCTTCCCCTCCTCTCCTCCTCATCTCTTTCATTCTCCTCTTTCTTTTTACCTTTTTTATAAATCTGTTGAATGACATTCTTTCATTAGGGTGAGACCTACTTTTGCACTCCCACAGACTCTTAGGGATGTTGCTTCTTCCTCATCACATCCTGCAAATGCAAGTAGGTGAGGTCCATGCTCAGTATCACAGTACCACCACCCTTGATTTTGAAGCGGCACTTAAGAAATTCCTAACCATGCTTCTCTCCGCCACATTTGAAAAGCCACTAAGAATAACTTGCATTTTTCTACAGTCTGGTCTTGAGTGCCTCAAATGCCATTGTGCTGGCTAGGAAACATTTTTCTGCTTTGCCTTTGAAGGATTGTCTCGGCATCATTATTACTATATAATTGATGGCAGGGAAAAGAGCAACATCTTTGGGAGTAGACATGATAAACCTCTGACATCATAGTTAAGACCTTCTTGCAGCTACCCTTATTCTCTGTGGTGGTAGATCTACAGCTGTGCTGCCTGGGCTGCTGTCCTGTAATGGGGAATTATAATGACATCCCAGCCCTGAGAATCTAACAACTGGCTTCATATCTGAAATGTCCTGTGTGTAGTTGTCTTTTCCATTCTCACACTTTTTTACTTTTTTTTTTAATTCTTAGGAATACTTTCAGTTGCAGAGTAACAGAAAACAGTATCTATTTTCCCTTCTTTTTTGCTAGCTACTTTCCGTTTGAATAAATATATCTCCCCAGGTAAAGGCCACTTCTATTCTGGCCAGTAAATTTTAGTTCTGCTCAGAAAAAAAAACAGAGATTGAAAATATCTTCCGTGTCAGCAGCAAAGTCTTGATGAAATATTTATGGTTCCTGATTCTCGCCTTATGAAGGTGCCATTTTTGAACCTCCTATTGATTCATTTAGCTCCTCATATTCTTCCAATAAATTCCTTTTTATTTAAGCCAGAACCATATTTCATTGCTAAAACTACGTAATCTTGATAGACACAACTCTACAATTAGAAGTTTGTAATGAATTACATCAATTTATATGAACTGCTTACCTTCTATACCAAGTTTTCATAAAGTGAATACAAATTACATGTTATTAAATATTTAAGATTACACTGTCTGTGAATTTTGCTGGATTCAAAATCATTCTTTTAATAGATTGGTCATAGGTTAGTAACTTTACATAAATATAAAGAGTAACTAGGCACTGATATCTTGGATGAAGTTGGGAAGGGAAAAATCAAGTCCATTTTTTGGGAGGTTTCAAGCACAGGAGAAAGACAGAATTGTCGGGTAGAGAACAAGTATTTTGGACTTTGATCTCTCCTCATTACTGAGAGTTAAATCAATTGTATTAGCAGGTTACGGGATTTGGGACCAATAATTGACATAGAAATTGCATATTTAAGTTTGGGAAGCTAATCATAATTATCCCCTGTGGTATTTTAGGCATGTAACATTTAATTTCCTTGATTAATAATCTAATATTCTTTGTTCAATGACAGCATTTTTATATGTTCTATGGAACTATTCTGAGGGCACTATTGCATGAAATGAAATTAAAATGGAAATTCAACACTCTCTCAACATTGCACAACTATTCAGACCTGCTGTGTCTTGGGGCTTCCATGGGATATAGACATTGGTTGATAAATTTCAGGCGATAGTTGCTGTGTGCACGAATGGACACTGAGATGAGACTATTAAAGACACTCTCCTTTCCTGACGACTAATATTTGGGAGAAATTGTCTTAAAAGAGGAAGATATGTTTCCTTAAAATGTTTCTAAATTTGGGGTAGTGTACAATACATTTGTACATAGTTTTCTCTGGTGCCTCAATTGTGGATAAATGATAGAGAATCAAAAAGTTCTGGAGTTAGAAGGGATTTCTTATGGATGTTGTCATATAATGCATTGTTCTAGTTTCAGTTAAGTTTTACTTAAATGATTTGTATAGCTAGGCAGTTGTTTTGGGTTATGAAAGGGCTCTGACAATTGGTTTTAAATCTTGAATTCTTTATATTTATTCTGAACCGCTCCTTTGGCGATTTAGTTCAATTCAATTCAAATTGTATGTTACTGAGTGATACTATATTTCTGACAATACTCTAGTCACTCCAAATGTGTGTGTATTGGTTGAAGGGAGGAAAGATTAAAGAAAACAAAAATTCGTAACTTCTGACTTTAGTCTGAAGGCTATTTTATGTCTATTTCCTCTGTCTTGGATTTCGTAAAGTTTTATTTTAAGTTTCTGAAACACAAATTTTAAAACGACTTTTACGTAAAGGCAATGTTTACCAATGCTATAGTTCAACCTGGGAATACTTACAATAAAATTGGATGGCCATAACATTTTCTGTCTGCCTCTAGTATTTACTAGCTTTTGGATTAATTCTCTGTTCATATAAACACACATGTTTTTTAAGTGTCTAGAAAGAATACAGCCTAGGATATATTCGTGAATGGGCAATTCACTTCCTTTTCTATTCATGTCATCAAGAAACCTGTGCCAGTTGGTTGAGCATTGAATTCTAGGTTTAAAATGATTTAACCTTAGAATTTTGGAGATTTTTTGTTTTTTAAGATTTTATTTATTCATTTTTTTCCCCCCAAAGTCCCAGTAGATAGTTGCATGTCATAGGTTCACATCCTTCTAGCCGCTGTACGTGGGACCCGGCCCCGGGTTGCACGGAGAGGTGGTGCCTCGGGGCGCGCCGGGGATCCGAACCCGAGCCGCCAGCATCAGAGCGCGCGCACTTAACCACTAAGCCACGGAGCCGGCCCGAATTTTGGAGATATTTTATTGCCCTCTACTTCCCAATGTGGCTAATAAACTTTTCATGACATCTAATTCTCATTCTTTTTCAGAAATCCATTTTCCCCTGGAATTTTATACTTTTCTACTTATCTCTGGAATTCTGAAATTTTACCATGTTGTGGAATTTTTTTTTTTTAAGTTGAGTCTCCTTGACACTCAGAGGTTTCAGTCTAAAGATTCCTGTCTTCTTTTAGCTGCAGGAAATAGTTTTCTATCTTTTCTCTGATTACATTATCTTCTGAAGCTCTAAAAAGTGGTCAAGAAAATCTAAGAAGGACTACTTCTTAGAGTTTCCAATGTCAAAGCATCTTACTTAGCTACTTCTCCTTATGTTTTCTTTTTCATTGTTTTTAAACTTATGGTAAACTTATGTACTTTTTCTATAGTCCCAACGTTCTCTCTAGTAGTACCCTTTAAAGCATCTATCTTAAAATATTAACCTCAAGGCAAATGTTTCTGCTGCCTGCTGAGAACCCAGCTGACCCACTTGTTCCACATCAATACTTCATTTAATAACCTTTGATCACTGCAAGGCTGACTCTGGGTGTTTGTGCTTGTTTTACTCTGTTTAGATTATTTCTCAGATTACTTATAATTCTACAATAGTTGTGGTCTGGGATTTCCTTTACTCATGTTCTTCTATCAATTCAATCTCATTTATTGTTTATCGTCCAGGATTCCTCCAAATTTTAGGTTTTCTCAGGGCACCATTTCTTATATTCTAAGTTGTAACATATTTGTTCCTTTAAATGTATCTTTTCTGTCTTTGGGAATAATTTCTGCTGAATCGTTGTAAGAGGAGACCCTGATGGGTGTGTTCTATTTGTTCTTTTAAACCAATCTCAATTTGATCATATATCACCCTACAAACTAGTTGTTATTAGCCCCATTCTCCAGAAAACTAGTGGCAAAGTTAAGACCAAGACCTTTTGCACATTGCATTATAGTTGTTTTTTTTACCTGTTTGTATTTAGTTTTTTTAATTGATGTTTTAATAGTTTTTAACATTATGAAATTTTGAGTTGTATATTTTTGTTTGTCCATCACCATATATATGACTCCCTTCACCCCTTGTGCCCACCCCCCACCCCCATTGCCCCTGGTAACCACAATACAGTTTTCTCTGCCCATCTGTTGGTTTATATTCCACATATGAGTGAGATCATACCGTGTTTGTCTTTCTCCTTCTGGCTTACTTCACTTAACGTAATACCCTCCAGGCCCATCCATGTTGTTGCAAATGGGACGATTTTGTCTTTTTTTATGGCTGAGTAGTATTCCATTGTATATATATACCACATTTTCTTAATCCAATCGTCAGTCGAGGGACTCTTAGGTTGCTTCTACTTATTGGCTATGATGAATAATGCTGCAATGAACATAGAGGTGCATAAGCCTCTTTGGATTGTTTTTTAATTAAGCAATCCTTTTGGTAGACATTTCATCATGCAGTTTCTTTGCTTGTGTAGAATAATAGAATAGAAGAATCTTCTAGCTAAATTATATGAAAAGAGAGCTGGTAGAAGAATATGGGGTAACTCAAAGAATCAGAGGAAAAAGATGAAGAACAAGTCTCAAAAGGAAAGATGGTACAGTGATCTATGCATAAAAGCTAATTGATAGTCTTTTTAGGGCATTTTAACTGGGAAAAACAGACTTCTTTTCTTTTCAGGTTCTGTATTATTTTGCTGACGATGTAAATTTCAGGGAGATAGCTTGTGATTGACTTAGCTTGGCTTAAGGGTACCATCTCACCATTTGCAGGGGAGGGTTGGGCATTTCTGCCAAGACTGATTTGAACTGGGAGCAAAGCAGAGAATTGAAGCAAAATCAGGATGCTATTTCGAGAAGAAGAGGGAATTGATGCTGAGCAGGCAAAAACAACAGATGCTCACTACACACATAAACCCCCTGGAGTCGTGGGCTTACTTGATTACTTAACATGGCATTCTCAGAGCTAGAATTGTGCTTGATGTACACTGTGCAAATCAACAGTCACTGAGCGAGGCTGCCCTAATTTGTAGAGCCATGAACCATCATTACAGCTCTCTGTCTTATTCCTATTCCTACTATTATCTCACTCTGTTATATACCAGGTTGAAGATTGCTTTCTTGGACTATTAAGCAATATTCAACTAAGACTTTACGTTTTCCCATTTGTCTTTAAGATAGTGACAGAATAAACGATGTCGTAAAATAACTCATAAAGCAAAATTTCAGTAATTAAGACTATTTGTGGAAAGGTCAATCTAAATTAGAGATGCCTGTCTTATGGACTATTTTCATTCTAAATATCTATTGTAATTAGAAGGACTACTGGTAAGAAACTCTTGCCAAACAGAATCTTTTAAGGTCAATTTTAATTGAAGATGCTTTTGTAATTAGCACATTCTAAATAGAGATGTTAAAGTCCCCGAAGTCATTTAGCCACTTTATTATTTTAAGGAAGTCAAATACTTTATAATATCACTTTTAATTTGCCTGTAAAATACTTTTTTGTGTTCATGCATAAATTTCAGTCTACGTCATGTTGGATTATCATGAATTTTAGTTCTTATGTGCTGACTATATGAATTTTTACTATACTGAACAGGAATTGTTCACAACATAAATAAATAAATAAAACAATGTAACAAATAAATAATGAACACCTACTGTGTGCTAGACACCCTTCTAGGTGCTGGGGATGCAGTGGTTAATGTGATGATACAACCTGAATTCATGGAGCTTAGAGTCTAGGGGGAAATTGTTTTTCTACATAATCAATTTTCTTCTTGCATTTAGAGTTTGTTACTAAACAAACTCTTTTTACATTTTTAGAAAATCATCTACTACATAAAAGGAAGTCTATGTATCAGCAACGGAACAAAACAGTAAAACATCTCTATGCCAACGTTATCCAATAGAACTTCTTGAATTGATGGAAATGTTCTTTGGACATGTTGTCCAATAATGTAACCACTAGCCAAAGGTGGCCATTGAGCACATGAAATGTAGCTAGTGCAAGAGGAGCTGAATTTTTAATTTTATTGATATAAATTCAAATTGAAATAGCCACGTGTGACCAGTGACTACCATATTGGACAGAACAGCTTCATGTATTTACTCTAAACCTGATCCTTGGCAATGCATTCACAAAATCAATAGAATTTGATGGTCTCAACTTTGTCACATATGCTTGTAAAGCTAGGGATGGTATATACATTTTTAATTTTCGGAGAGACCTATGTTGCTGGCAGATGTCAGTTAAGTACTTTCATTTGAACTAATTGATTCAAGTTGCTTTCTGTGAGAGAGCCAGTGCTGTGCTGATGAGAAAATATATTTTCATGAGTTAATTCATCTCTCAGATCCTGGGACCCTCATAGTGAATACAATGTTTCATGCTCTAGCTTTGCCTTATGAAGAGTTGATGGAGCCAACATTTACACAGCATTCAGACTGAGATGTGTGATTTTTTTGTTTAACTTTTAAATTTCTTTTTTATATAAACATTTCATTAAGCTGTGTCTCATGGTTAGATTGAGGATGATATATCTAACATCTTGCTTATCTATAACAGCACAACTCATATACACACTCCTTATGATGTATTCTTTGCTTACTGTTTCTTTGAAAAAATCTTGAATGGGTTTGAAAGCAAAGCACCAACACAATCTAATTTAAACAGAATAATATCTTAAAATGCCCTCCAGCTCAAAGCCATATTTCCTAGACACTCTGAGTCATGCTTGGTTGGGTTTGGGAAAATAGTACTTTACTTTTGAAATTTCTCTACCTCCCATACCTATGAGCTGGGTCCAATAAAATGAATGTGGAAATAGTAAGAATTAATTTTTGTCAATCCACAAGTATAATCTTTTTACCTTCTAATTATTTATGTGAGTCCAAAGATAACCTAAGGATTCTCTGCCAGTACTCAAATATATATATTTCATACTATCACTCTGAATATCTCCCTTATATTATGAACATCGATATCTCTTTTTCAATTAATTCAATTTCTTCCTTAACAGATAGCTCCCATCTGGTTACTTATAATTCTTTTCTGTTGGAGATATTTGAGATTTTTAGACTAATAACACATTATTACGTGCTGTCAAAAGCTTCTATATTTTTAAAAATCTACTTTGTTTAAAGTAGTTTTTATCTCTATCTGGTACTTGAATTTTAGGATACACACATATGAAAACACAAACACACACACACACACACACACACCAGTGTGATATTTCAACCCTGAAATATAAGACCTGTCTGTCTAAGAATATAGAAATGTTGAATGATGGTTTACTACTTATTACAAAACAATTCCACTATTAGTATTTGAAATACTAAGTCTAATTCTGTGACTAAAAATTTAGCAGTGTCTCATCACTTGGTTTCCACAAATGAAAGAGAATATGAGTCAAAACTTATAGACGTTACCTGAACTCGATGTTGCTTTCTACTTGTTATTGCTACTTTACTTGGTAGATATACAGAAGATGTTATCTATATATGATAGGAGATTTAAAAATTGTCTATTCATACTTTTTCTATTTGTTTTTTCCTTCGCTCTGTCTCTCTCTGTCTGTGTCCCTCTCTTGCTCACCTACATGTGTACATACATGCTTTGTATGAGGCTTTATAACTTTAGATTTTAGTGAAACAAAAGCGAATTCATACTTCGACAACAAAAGGATTTAGCATCAAGTATAATGAGTGTCAAAAAACAAAGCAAAATAATGAAACATAGTTTGAGATGTTTAGAATTGTTGAGATTAAATCTAAGTAATGTACAATGCAAAATAATTTTTGTCTTTTAATTTTTTATTTTTTTCAATACAAAATATTCTAGAAAAAATGTAATTTATTTCTATAAGCTTATTATATGTTTTAAATTTTATTATATGTTCGGTAAGACATGGAAATGATCTAAACTTCTTGTACATATGAGCTATAGAACTTTCAAAGCTCAAATCATCTTGCCATTACAAATGAGAAAACTGAGGTGTAGGGAGACTAAGTAACTTGCTTGAAATCTTATATCAAGTACAAGACAGGCTTCTGGGTGATGAGACAATTGTTTCACTTCATGTCTCTTCATTAGAGGTACAGATTGTACAGTTTAGTTCCTGATTCTCCACACTACTTTGCCTCTAATTTATAGATTGTTTTAATAACTGTCTTTGAATTGATAAGCTAAATATATATATATATATACTTGTTTTGTTTGTAAGGAAGATTAGCCCCGAGCTAACCTCTGTTGCCAATCCTCCTCTTTTTGCTGAGGAAGATTGGCCCTAAGCTAACATCTGTGCCCATCTTCCCCTATTTTATGTGGGATGCCTGTCACAGCATGGCTTGATGAGCAGTGCGTAGGTCCATGCCCAGGATCTGAACCTGCAAACCCTGGGCTACCAAAGCGGAGCCCGCGAACTTAATCACCACACCACTGGGCCGGGCCTAAATGTGTTTTTTACAATATACTAGTTGAAGAAATTCTAAAATATTTTCCTGAGTCTGTTGGCACCAAAATGTAAATTTTAGCTTGGTTATTTTCTCTTCTCCTCCCCTAATATTACTCTAAACCCACACAAATATTGACTGGCAAGCAATGATTATGACTTGATTATGATTATAAAATGATCATGAAAAAGCAGTTTAATTTTGTTATTGATTAACAAAAGGAGAAATAAAAATAGGGTTAGGGTTAGGGCTTGGATTTTTGAGGCTCAAAAGGTTTAGTTGAGATGTTTAGGGAATTGAAAAGAAAAGGTAATAGCCTGCTTATAACTTCAAACTCCTAGGAGTCACACAGTTTCAGCTGCAATTATACTACGTAATTGAAAATACAGGCAAACCGATCAATTATCCAATATGAGAAGACAGATTGAAGAGAGATGCAAAAATAATTTAACTTTGTAGTCAAGTGCTAAGAGTGCTTAGGAAATGTAGATTGCTTATTTGTGACTAGATCAGAAAAAATGAGATTTGAAATATTGTTATTATACAATTCCTCATTTTCTCTTTAAAAGATAATCATGTAGGTTATTTATAGGATGCTACTTACCACATTATGATGAGCTGGAAAACAGAGGAAGCTGGATGAACTGATTTCTGGTTAGTTTCAAGGTTAGTGGCTGCACTTAGCAATTTTACCACAATAATAATAATGATAGGATTGAAGATCAAGACATTTGGCGTTGCCACCAATAGGATCTCCTGTCCTGTGTATGATCAAATACAACACAGTCTTAATGTCTTAGACGCCTGATGTTTAGGCAGTTGGTGACATGGAGTATTTAGACATGCACTAGCCCGAAGGCCCTGCCTCGCTGGTGAGGAGGCAAATATCCGGGGAAAGAAATAATGTGATTTGGGATGAGAGGATAAACTGGGATTTCTGAAGTTCATTGAGAACCATGAATTGGCTTCTTTCCCATTTTGACTTAGTAGCAGAGGATTTGTGTTCTAATTTCACGTTGTGACACTTGTCATTTCTAGCGACCAATACAGTACATGCAATTATAGCCTCATGGAGAAGAGAGGACATGGCCTTCTGAACAAGATATCATTTATGTTAAATCTGGGTTCTTTGACTTTCTAACTGTGTGACATTGGTAATTTACCTTTCTAAGATTTAGTTTACTCATATATCATTTGTAATAATAACATGCATGTTGGGATTATTGTGAAGAATATGTATGCAAATATATGTAAAGCATTTAGCAGGGTTCGTGGCACTCCAGAATGGGGGAAATCCTTAGCTGAATGTCACCAGAGGGGCACTATTTCAAATTCTTTTCTTCTTTACTATCCTGTAATTTTTCAATTCCCAAGTGGAAGTTCATGTCAGATTTTCATGTTTATTAGTTATAGTTTTACTATATGATTATCTTTTAATTAAATATTAAGTCAATTGAAATGTTTGTGTCATGTATCTTCTCCATTATATCACTATCTTTCTAAAATTCTGAATTCAAAGAATCCATCTAAATATTTTTAAAGGCAGATATTTGAACAGATTCAAACCAACTTACTATTTCTATATAAAATTGTATTGCCCAGACCGTACAGGTCACGTAGGCAGTATCTCCTTCACAAAGGCACCTGAATGATGTTTATTGCTTTTGGGGGTTCCTCAGCAATAAAAGGAATGTTCTGAGAACTAAATGAATTTATGTGTAGAAACTTCCTAATATAATGTTTGACACACAGTAAGCCCTCCATAAATGACACTCATTTTTTAATATCTTTATTGAGATAGAAATGACATGCCGTAAAATTCATCTGAGACATACGTTTCAATTTTTTTAGTATATTGACAGAGTTACGCAACCATCACAACTAATTTTAGATCATTTTTATCACTCCTGTACCCATTAATAGTCAATCTCCACTTTCCCCACTAGAGATGCCTCCTTCCTCCCTCCCCCAGCTCTAAGCAAACAATAATCTATTTTCTGTCCCTATAGAGCCACCTAATCTGGACATTTCATATAAATGGAATTATACAATATGTGTTCCTTTGTGATTGACTTCTTTTACTTACTTAGCAAAGTGTTTTCAAGGTTCATCCCTGTTGTACCATATGTTAGTACTTCATTTCTTTTTATTCCCAAATATTATTCTATTGTATAGATATACCCCATTTTGTTTATCCATTCATTTTTTTATGGTCATTTGAGTTGTTTTCACTTTATGCATGTTATGATAACGCTACTATGAACGTTCATGGATAACATTTTATATGGACACGTGTTTTTATTTCTCTTGTGTACCTAGGAGTAGCATTGCTGGGTCATATGGTAATTTTATGCTTAACATTTTGGGGAACTGCCAAATTGCTTTCCAAAGTGGTTGCACCATTGGCAACTTTTTTTAATATCTTGATGGTCATAACCAATTCTCAGGTGAGAATAAAATTCAGATTGTCCCAGATTTGAGGTGCTTTAATAGCTGGGGTAGGAGATGTATCCTCAGACTTCGCCTGGGAGATTCCAATCTTCCTACCACCTCTCCCTCTGTTAGGGGACTTGATGGGACTGAGCTGCTACTAAGTTCCTTTGCTCTTTTATCTCTAACTCCTAAAGCAATCAGAACACTCAGCCCTTGATGAGCCTGTTTTAGAGTCAGCAGAATATTACTGGCTTTGAATAAAATGAGGTTATTTGAATTTTTTTTAATTAACTTGTGGCATCAGGGAGACATCAGAAAGCTAAAATATGTAATTGCCTTTTATTAAAACAAGTACCAATGAGGTGGCAAAATAATATTTTAGAAATGACTATTTGGTTGCTATAGTACCAAATGAAAGAAAAATTGTAAAAGGTTTTAGCAAAACCAGCAGGATGATAGCAGTCCACGGGGATTTGGACACAGAACTATTTTGCTAACAAACAATGCGATGGGGACATGGGATAGCCTGATTATCCTTAAATAATTTAAATAATAATTTAATGACCAGAGCAGCTCTACACTTGATGTGGTGGTTATCGAGTCAAATGCAATTCATGTCATTTATATGCTTATTACACTCAGAAATCTCGCCCTCAGATGGGGATATTCCTTGTCAAAACAGTCATTTCCCCAGCAGCAACAAGATTAGTTAATTAAGTGAAAGTTACTTAGATTTAAATATATGTAGTTAGAGACATTGTTACAGTGTATAACCAGTGCTTTCTAAAACACTTTCATTTAGTGTTAGAGAAATCAGTCAGTTTTATTTTTCAGAGTGCTATGTTATTTACTTTAAACTCAAAAATAAGTGTTTTAATTTTGTTTACTCCCTGGTATTAATTCTTATAAAACAACTCATTGAGTGGAATTGGTCTGAAAATAAAATGAAGTTCAAACCAGAAATCAGACAGGGTAATCGGCTGAAAATCTTCCACACTCCCTCTACTCACTCTATCAGCCCTATGTGGTGAGGTAAGTTCTCACAATGACTGAAGGGTCGTTGGACACCGTCACTCCGTTTTTTTCTTTGTGAGGAAAAATGTACTTGCAAACAACTTTCATGCATTCTACAAAGAACTGCCAGTAGAGCCTGAAGCAGAAGAAAGCACACCATCTGTTTTTATTTTGGAATAAACAAGCGGAGCACTGTACAGTGAAAATAATGGGGTAAATGAACGCACACACTCATTTAAGGCGCAGTGAAGGCTGCTAGAGTCCTCGTGGTGCGTCATCCGTCAATGTCACATAGGTTCAATTGAAGTGGGTGTTTGTATTGAATGAGGAAAACAGTTTACAGACCAAACAATCCATTAATGTCATGAAACAAAAGAAAATTATATGCTCTGCACAAAATATTTTTGAAAAGGCAATCTAGGCCACAAGCAATTTTGGAAACGCATTAAACATTTCAGAGATTTTGCCATCTCACGTGCTACGGCCATGGCCAAAGCCACACGTCAATTGCTGGTATAAGAGAAACTTTAGTGAGAGCAACGATGGAGACACAAATTTTTTATATGCTGACTCATGCCTCAAGAGAGGTTGATAAGATAGGAATGCATGACTATGCCACCACTTATGAGGTCAATGGTATAATCAAAACCTGATGAGATGCAGTAATATCTGAGATATGATTATTGGCATGGGAATAATAGTGCAGTGTTCAGGACTTTAACAAAAGCAACATCAATTTAAAAGGGGAAAGTCAAAATCATTATACTCTATTGGGTGCAGAGAAAATAAAAATAATGAACAACTTTAGAAAAGATGATTCTTATTTTGGGTACTGGAAGTATGCAGAACTGGTCTTATTTCCCTCTAAATTATTGACACATGGAACAGTAATTCAAAAATATCAAGACACTACTATCAGAACTCCCAGCACACATATTCAGGTACTATTATAATTTAGCTTGCAAGTGGGTGCAGATTTGTGCATCTAAATTTGTACCATATTGACAGTTACACAACCCCACAATATATCTTAATCTTAGGAGTTGAGAAACCAGAGAAAGCTTGCTGTATCCTTCATGTGGTGAATTTGTTGTACTCAGGAGCAGATGTTGCAAAATAAGACATTGAAGGGGCTCCATTGAACATATTTTCAGTGGTCCTGCTGTTGAGTGTTTCTCAGGAGAATAACTTGACAATGATTAACGTGGAAATGGGCAGTGACTCCCCTTTACTCTGGATGTCCTGTGACATAGACCCTGTGTTCTCAATTATAGTGTCCCAAATCCATCTATTAAATATGTTAATGTTTGTAAAGCATCTAGAATGGTGAGGATACAGCATGTGCTATACATGTATTTGTTAAATAAAAATAAAATGCTTTTAGTTTTGTAATTCCCAGAAAATACTAACTTGTGTTATAAAGATGATATGAGTGACAGGACAGCATATGAATATGAACATAATCCATTGTTCCTCAGGCCCTCAAGTAAATACTGAGATGTGGCACTTGATAATTCATCAGGACTTAACTACTGTTTGAGACACAAGATGACATGTTACACAACAGAACACTTGGCGAGTCCAATTGCCCAATTTCTTTAGCAATTTGTTTCAAGGCATCCTTAGTATTCTTCACTAATCTTTAAATATAACCATTTAATTCAGGGTGACAAAGCATGACATTAACTCCTCAGATCAATGATCTGTTCACAAATCCCTTACCTTTATCTGAGATAAATGCAGGGCCATTACTAGAAGCAATAATCTCTGGTAATCCATGCTTCATATAATAGATGCCAAGGTTGTTTCTTGCATGGGAGTTTTAAATTGAAGAATGAGCCTTATGAGGCAGATTGAGATGAAACCTCTCTCAATTAAGAGTTACTCCTCTAAAATGTTCTTACAGAATAAAGCAGAATTTGTAACAATGTTTCCCTATTTGCATCTCATTGAATATCATCCTAAACCACCTGGCGATAATGGAACTCACTGATCTAGAACTCAGGGTCTGACTGTAGTTGAAGTCCCTCACTCACAGTGCCGTTGGACTTTGAGAGAAATGTCATCTGTCATTAAATCTTTTACAGCTGCTACAGCTTGCGGAGTTTGTTTCAGTATGGATTTAAATGGTTTAAATATGAACCTCAAAATTTTTAGTATATGACTCCCAGAAAGTAGGCTGACTGACATAAAAGTATTCAGTAAGTCCCAAATAGCCATTTTAGGCACAGGGTTTGCTGAAGTCCTACGGTGGAAGTTACCCTTTGATGTTTAACCAGTAGCCTTTTAAAGGGCATTAACCTTTCTCATAGCTTCCCAACTTTTTTCCTGCGGGAGTGCATCTCATTACAAATAAAAAAGATGATTACAGAAAAGGAATAAGTGGAATTTCTACAAGATCTTTATTTGTAAAGAAAAAATAATTAAAAATCACTTTAGATAATTCAAAAGAAAAATTCTCTATAAGAGTCAGTACTGGAGACAGCATGTTAGAAGAAAACTAATATTCAACTACACAATGACTTTTGATACATAAAATAAACACATCCCCAAAACTTTTGTTGCTGTACCAACAAGGTTAAAATTTGCCTATTATTTCAAGGTCACGATCAACAAACATGGAACTAAAATGTGAATTCAAGTCAGGCAAGACAAAATGTACAGTTTTGTAAGCACATTTCTTTTTCGTCTACAGAACTTTTGTACATTCCTTTTTTAAAATATGAGGCTGAGGGCGATCTGGTGGTCACGTCTATTGCATCACTGATTTCAGAAGTTATGAAGACAATCTGACCAATGCGTGGTTGTTTTGCTCTCTTGACAACTCCATGGGCAGCTCTCCAGAGCTGTGAATTTTGTCCAAGAACACAATCTTGTCTGACAGAAAAGTTGTTACGCTTCCTTGCAGAAATCCTTTCTTTGTAATAGCTGCCTGCGCGAGTTTACCATGTAATGGTACAATTGTTACAGTGAGAAACATCCATGACAGTAGTTCATCAACGTGTTATTCATTCAAATAAGTATGAAGTGAGCCTTAATACATAAGAGGTCCTTTGCTAGGCACTGGAGGTTCAATAATGGACAACAATGTTATAGTCTCTATGTAAGCCCTTTAGGAGCTTACAATTTAATGGAGAAGACAGACTTTAATCAAATAATCACATCAATAAGTATACAATTAAATGTACGATAAGTTCTGTGAAAGAATGCTAAAAATGTCTACAATAAGGAGATCTGACCTAGTTTGGCAGAGCGTAGTATATGGCAGGGAGAACGGATAGGTTAAGGTCAGGGAAAACTTCCCAGAGGGAGTGATAATTGAGTGAAATCTGAAGGATAAGACGCAGTGAAATGGTGAATATTGTGACATTCTGCCCAGATTGTCTCTTCAGAGCACATGCATCCCTTCCTTAGTTGCTGAGAATAGTGGCTGCTCTTTGCTCACAGCTGTGTCTTTCACTGGAAATTTCCCTCAGCCTCAGGGAATTGTATTGCTCCCGGTTACAGCTCCCCTCTCTTCCAGACCCCAGTGGTAGGAGTGGAAATACCAAACCCCTATTTGAGACAACTCTGAAGAACCTGCCCAGCTCCAGATCTTCCCTTAGGTTTGTCTGAGGCCTCAGTTGCAACTGCAGTGTAGATCTGCTTTTCCCACTACCCAACCTGCTTCCCTTACTTCCTCGCAGATATACCTCCTAAGATCACTTTCTAATACATTTCTCTACACAATTGTCTGCCTCAAAGTCAGTTTCCAAGTTGCCCAACTGAAGGCAGTGGTTAGTAGCGGTCCTAGGAAACCAAATCTAGAATGGAATTCTGGAGATGGATCACTTGTCAGCTATCTGGCAAGGAGGACACTATCACTGGTGGTAGGTGGTGAATGGCTTGTCCCTGGCATGCTTTAGTGGTACCATTGTTAAAATATACAGCTGTGGTGAACTGGAATGGGATACTGGTGGAAGGACATGCACTGACTGATGCATTATTTTTAGCCCTTGAAAGGGAAAAAGGAAAACTATAAGGACTATGGAATTGGATTACTAAGTGCCATTGACTCATTGAAAAGAGATTATTGTTACAGGCTCAGGGTGATTAATCATCTATTTTAGGCAACATTTAAAATTGGAGCACCTAATCTCCAATCAGAAGGCAAAAAATGGAAGACACTAACCAGAACCTAATCATCAGAGTAGTGAGAATTCAGAAAAGGTTGAATTCTGAGCCCTGGCAGGACTTCTCACCAAGGTTAAACCCCTAATAAGGAAGGAGTGGGACCCTGAGAATTAGGATGAGCATATTTGGGAAGTTCAAGGGTGAGGACCTTGAACTCACGAATTTTCCTTACCTTCCTGGTCCTGCAGAACTGGACAACTCCTCTCTGTTAAGAAGATAAGTACCTCTAACCCATCCTTCTACCCATGAAATTGCTTGAAGATCATTCAGAGGTCTCAAATCAGGTAGACATCTTACACGACGATGCTTATCCCCAACAGAATCTATTCCCACCTCCCATCCTGGCAATAGACCAAAATAGAGGTTAAATTCCAGCATAACTTGAAGACATGTGCTGGCACTGCTAAGGGAAGAGAGGAGCTATACACCAATGGAGCTGTAGGATCTGCTAATATGTACCAGCAGGAGCTGTAAAAGTATGCATGGGAGAGGATCCCAGTGACATTGAATCAAGGGGAAACCTATAGATATGGAGCAGTCTTCTCTGATGTAGGGACTCTGAGAGATGTCTCTTATTAGTTTAAAAAAGTGATGTCTCACATTAAATGAAGTGGACATAGAATATAAGGATAGATAAAAGAAAAAGGAATCAAAAGCCTCAGAAAAATGAGTATGCTGGGATAGATATACCATATAAGGTTGGAAAACCCACTGCCTACTAAATTCTACAGAAGACATTCCATTTACCAAAGAGGTAAAGACTGTGGTGGTGAGAGGGGCAACACCATTGTTGAGAAGCTCTGTGGTGTCTCTCCTTTGTACACCAGGACTGAGAGAAGTAGATGATATTACAGAACTGGACTCCCTGAAAACGATGGCGATAATAGGATTCTGAAATAATACAGAGCAGGTGAGGTGCTTAACTGTCAGAAGCAAGGAGGCAGGTGGCACCATTACTGCAATGAGTAGAAAGATCAAAGTGGTAGCCAGGGAGTTCCAATGCAAGATAACTATAGAGGTGGTAGAGAACACTGAGTTTAGGGGCAAGGTAGATGGGCAACCAACAAGAGTATTGCTTAATGGAAACAGTCAAAGGAAATCAGGGATGGGTGATCAGCAATCTGAATGCAATTGACAGATTCTGGACCTGAGAGAGTTCTCAGGCCTGGAATCTCTCTACTGAAGGAGAGGCCAGGTCTTTAATAAGAAGGAGCCTGCAACACTATGACAAGCATATTCAGTAGTAATTCCCCTATTCTTCCTCAGGGGGATATCTATCCATTTACATAGGTAACCAAGCATTTGCAGAAGGGAAACACCCACACGTTTCCAAGATTGCGAGAACGGAGTTTGAATTGACATTGACACCTAAGTATACAAATACTACCTTATCTCCCCCTCTTTGAATGAAGGAATGTAGAAGCTGGGTAATAAATGGATTTCTGGCCCAAGTCCAACTCACAGTGAGTCTACTAGATTTACAGACTCTCTTGGTTTTCATTTTCATGGTATCTGAGTTTACGATTGGAATGGATACAGTTGGTAGCTGGCAGAACCCCCCTCTTGTTTTCTTGACCCAGGGCTGAGGGTGGAGGTGGGGCGAAAGTGCTATTATAATGCATTGAAAATGACCTACTTCCCAAGCAAAATAGCAAATCAAGAGCAATATTATATCCTGGGGGACTTGCAGAGGTCAACATTATTTTCAAAGTTTGAAGAATGCAGGGCTAATGGTCACTGTCATGTCTTCACTTAAATTCACTAGTCTGGCCTCTGTTAAGACTGGATGGATAACGGCAGCTTACACTGGACAACCATAAATTTCACCACTTACTAATTCTAATTGTAGCTGCTGTGCCAAGTATGGTATCTTTACTAGAGTAAAGATATGCCTGCTTTGAACCCTCCAACCAGATGGTCAAGTGTGGCCCTCATGGCAAATACGTGGACTGCTGCATGCCCTACCATGGAGAAGTGGTGCCTCATGATGTGAACACCGCAACTGCCACTATCAAGACCAAGCACACCATCCAGTTTGTGGGCTGGTGTCCCATGGATTTCAAGTTGACATCAACTACCAGCCCCCTACAGTGGGGCTTAGGGGAGTCCTGGCCAAGATGCAGTGGGTGGTCTGCATGCTAAGCAGTACCACAGCCTTGCCTGAGGCCTGGGCCCACCTCTACCACAAGTTTGACCTGATGTATGCCAACTGGGCATTTGTGCACTGGTACGTGGGCGAGGGCGTGGAAGAAGGGGAGTTCTTTGAAGCTTGAGAGGACCTGGCCACTCTGGAGAAGGATTATAAAGAAGTGGGCATAGAACCTGTGGGCAGCAAGGATGGGAGCAAGGAGTTCTAGGGGTACATGTGACACATGGTACATGGCTTTCTTGGAGGTGCATTCGTTTCCATTCTGTCAGAAAGAAGAATTAAAATCTCTGCTAATGTCTTGGCTACTTGGTCTGGAGCTTGGAAAGAGAAAGATTAGAAGCTCAGGGATAAGATGGTCAGGGGAAGAGGCATGGGAATGGACTTATGGGTATGGGCACAGAATGTGAAGATCTTTGTATCACAGGTTAATGCCCATCAGAAGCACTAAACAACCAAGGCCTCTAGTATACTAGTCATTTCTTGTTCATTTGGGACAGTGGGACTGAAAATCAATGATATATCAGCCAGCATCTATCAATTGGCCACAGTGCTGGCATAATAGACACATAAATGAAGCAGCCATGGTGGCAGAAATGGTTTTCACTCAACAAGGGTGATTTTGCTACGACTGCTGCCAAACGTCCAACTTGCAAGTATCATAGACCTACATTTAGCCCTTGATATGGACCGTTCCCCCAAAGAATGCCAACTTACTAGAAAGTTGACTGCATTGGACCTCTTTTACTCTTGAAAAGGAGTGATTCATCCCTAAAGGTATTGACACATAGTTTGGGGATGGGTTATCTTTTCCTCCAGCATCACTATCTAATGATTTCTAGAGATTGATCTGCGAACATGGGATACTGCAGAACCTCTCCTTAGACCACGTGAAGCTAATTATAACAAAGGAGGTCCAGTTACCATAGTGTATACACAACCAGGAGGTCCACTTGTTTTATACAACATGCTATAGACTGAATGTTTGTGTCCTCCCCAAATTCATATGTTGAAACCTAATCCCCAATGTGATGGTATTAGGAGGTGAGGCTTTTGGGAGGTGATTAAGTCATGAGGGTGGAGCCCTTATGAATGGTATTTATGCTCCTATAAATCAGACCCCAGAGAGCTCCCTCATCCCTTCCACCACGTGAGGACATAGAGAGAAGACGGCCACCCATGGACTAGGAATTGGGCTCTCACCAGACCCTGAATCTGCTGGCACTTTGATCTTTCCATTGTTTACAAGCCACCTAGTCTATGATATTCTATGATAGCAGCTTAAACAGAATAAGACATGATTCCCACACATCAGAAAACTTCTGTCTGATATAGTGGTGGAATGGTGTTTTAAACATGCAACTGAGGTACCAGGTTGGAAATCATACCTTGTGAGGAGGGAGTGCCAGCCTCAGGACATGGTATACACTGGAAATCAATCGCTATTTTATTGTCCTATATCCTCTGTAAGCTAGAATACATGGGTCTGGGAAACAAAGGATGGAATTAGAAGTGGTGTCACCATCACCCCTACTTCTCCTATAGGACATTTGTGATTTCTGTCCCCTCAGTTTTAGGCTTTGTGGGTTTAAAGATCCTAGTTCTCAAATAGGTAATACTTTCACCAGAGGACACAGTCAAGTGCCATTAAATTTTAAGCTATGTCTTCCATCTGGTTACCGTCTTCTCATCACAAAGGACCAACAATGAAGGAAAGGAGTGATCACTGGTAGAGGCAGTTGGCTCAGATCAGCAGGAGGAGGTAGGGCTGTTGCTGCAAAATGGGGTCAAGGTAGAATACATTTTGAGCTCAGGTGATCTACTAACGGTCTCATGTGCTCTATTGTCCAGTTTTAACACTAAATGGATAAGTAGAGTAGCCATTATCTGAGAAGGACATGGTAGCCACCGGGACTCAGACTCCTCAGGCAAGCCACCATCTAGAACAACAGAGGAGCTTCTCAAAGGTGAAGGGAATCTAGAATGAGTACTGGAGGAGATGATGATGAGTATCAGTTCTGGCCTTGAGATCAGCTACAATAACACAGGTTGCATTTCTTCCCACTTACTTTCAATCTCTCCAGGAAATAAGACCAACCAGCACTCTGATAAAGCTATTTCCACATGGGGCAAACTTCCTACAAACAGCAAGTGAGTCTGAGGGTGTAAGAGACACTGTGGTACTTCACTCATAATTCTTCTTCAGGCCAACGCACCCCTCCCCCAGCTGGCGGGAATATCAATTGCTGAAAGGTCACAGCTGTATCCCCCACTGGTCGTTGTCCTCAGATGCAGTGAGCTGTAGTGATTGTTCATGCCTTTCTGGGGGGCAGCTTGTGACTAGTTACTGACTGCTGTAAGGGTGCAAACAACCAGCCCTTTTCTACCACTTGGGACTAGTCTGAAGGACTATCCCAGCTCCAGATCTCCCCTGAGGTGGGCAGGTGTCTCAGTTGCAACCGTATTGCAGGTGAGCTTCTTGTTTGCCCAGCCCTGCCTTCTATACCTGCTTACAGGTATATCCCCAAGAACATGTCTCCTTAAACCTCCTGTGTGCAATTTTCCACCTATTATAGACTGAATGGTTGTGTCTCCCTAAAATTTGTATGTTAAAGCTCTAACCCCCAGTGTGGCTGAATTTGGGAATATTGCCTCTAAGGAGGTTATTAAGTTTAAGTGAGGTCATAAGGGTAGAATCCTGATCAGATAGGATTAGTGTCCTTATAAGAAGAGCCATCAGAGAGCTTGTTCTTTCTCTCTTTGCACGCATGCACCTAGGAAAAGTCACGTGAGGCCATACCTAGAAGGTGGCTGTCCACAAGCCAGGAAGAGAGCCCTAGTGAGAAACTGATTGGTTGATGATTTGATCACAGACTTTTAGCCTCCAGAACTGTGAGAAAGTAAATTTCTGTTGTTTAAGCCACCCAGTCGGTGGCATTTTGTTATGGCAGCTCAAACAGACTAATACACCATCTCGATCTGTTTGTAGGGAGCTCAACTTAAACACACACTAAACTGTGCCAGAGGCAGCTGGCTATGTGAATCCAGAGCTCAAAAGCGGACTTAAAGTTGTAGAGTTTTGGAAATAGTTCTGGACTGAAGAGTTCTGGCAGTAATTTTAAAGGAGCAAGCTTTAAAAGCTGTGTTTTGTGATTCTTTGTTGGAAGAGAAAAGAAGGGCCTATAAATTATTTGAAAGATAAACACTTTTTTGGGCTGGCCCGGTGGCATAGTGGTTAAGTTTACACGCTCTGATTCTGCAGCCCAGGGTTTGTAGGTTCAGATCCTGGGCACGGACCTACACACTGCTCATCAAGCCGTGTGGCACTGGCGTCCCACACATAAAATAGAGGAAGATGGGCACAGATATTAGCTCAGTGACAATCTTCCTCAAGCAAAAAGAGGAGGGTTGGGAACAGATGTTAGCTCAGGGTAACTCTTCCTCACCAAAAAAATAAATAAATACACATTTTTTTCAGCAAAGTTTTTAGTTCCACATCTTTAAAGCTACCACAGTAAGACTTCCAAAGAATGATTTTGGCAATACAGAACAGATGGCTTGTTAGTACCTTTTTAAGTGCACACAGATACCAGAGACAGGTAAATATAAATATACTTATGTCATCGAATCTATCTTTAACAAATTACTTGACATGTGTTTAGTCCAATATAATGAATAAAACAAATGTTAGGGTACTAAAAGGAATTATGCAAAAGGATCATGTTCCCTTTAACTTGACCACCTATTAATTTCCCACCCCCACCCCGCCGAAGCAGCCATCATTAGGGCCTTAGATGTAGAGGAGGGGGGAGGTGGACTAAGGTGGAGGGAAGAGTTGAAGAGAAGAATTAAACCTAAGAAAAAAAGAGAAAGGGAGATTGTGGAAAAGCGAAGATAAGATTTAAAAAGACGTCAAGATGAAGATGAAAGAAATAGTCTATTACAAAGCATTTGTTCATAAACCAGGGAGAAATGCTACGACCACATATACATTGAAGAGTTCTGGCAATAACACACACACACACACACACACACACACACACACACACACCCTTATAAGTCACTCTCTCTCTCTTTACTCTTCTATTTCAACCACTTTCACCCCCAGGATATTTTAACATCTTCTCTAGTTTGAAGCAGAATCAAAGGGAACTATTCTACTTTATTTTCATTTTCCTGAACATAGACTCAAATACAACATAGGTTTCAATGGATGCATACAAACACTATGCCCTCAGCAAGCCTCTGAGGAAACAGGTCCCCTAACAACAGCAGTGGTCAGGGTCTCTTTCTGCAATGGGAAATGGCTTGAAATCCATCCCTCCATCTTACTTTAGTTCACTCTATATTTCAATATTGATTTGAGAGGACCATTTCAATATTGAGGAAAAAGTGAAATTTTCTCCCAAGTAAAAAATATTCCTTTATATTTTTTCCCCATAATGAATTCAAATTACACTGAGTGGGAAGAGCTGTAAACAGTGAGTCCTGGTTTTAAACAATGTTCCATTGTGTGCAAAACCTTTCCTCTTCATCCATAAAATTTATTCTTCACGGACAAGGTACTTTAATTCCCTTTGCAGCTACTGCCAAACAATGGATATTGGGTTTAATAGTTTTCCACTTGCTTTGGATATTTTCTTTTTACAGGAATCTTGTTTTTGCATTTCAGGGTGCAAAATGTGTTACATCCAAATCTAGTTTTTAAGAGACATTGTTGTAATGGAATCCTGTAGTTTCAGACTTACCTGGCTAATGTTTCTGAAGAGACAGCTACGTTCAGCACTTCAGTTTTCTATCTATGAAAGAAGGATGAGGATGTGCCCTAAACCTAGAGCAATATACTTCAGCTATAAGATCCTTCAGAGCGAAGACTTGGTTTTGTTTATTTCTCCCTAGCACATAAGACACTGACAGGCACACAATAGCTATTTTTGCAATCAGAATTGATTGCTTTCATTTTGTTTTTCTCTAAAATAATTTATTTTCCAATGACTGATATAATCTGTGACTAGAAAATGCCCCACTCTTGCCATCCTTCTGTTTCTTCTCCACGTGTGGAGCATTTTCCCCCTGAGAGTTCTGAAATCATTCCAGAGTTCAACCTGAAACAGTCTCAAGCTCTTGCCAGCTTTTAAAACGTATTTCATAGTTAATTTTTCTTATTTTCACAAAATTAGTTTGACCTCACTCTATTCCATGACAATGAGCCAAGTATTAAATGTTTATTGAGCATTTTCTGAGTGGATAGCACCACACCAGATGACATATTTAAAATGGAACTTTGCTATACTTCAAAATCATTGCACAGCCAGAGATGTTTCAACGTTACATATAAAATATGTTTCTTTTTTTTACAGCTATTTTCTCACCCTGGTTACGGACATGCATTAGTTTCCTAGGCTAACAGTGCTTCAAATCAATTTCTTCTCCACTAAGTCGTCACTTCTTGAGGCATTTTTACAAGATGATGAGTAAATGCATTGAGTCTGTCCTGAAAACTACATCACCTCACTTGTGAAAGAAAAACTCATATGCATTCAAAAGTGTCTTCTCCAGGATTACAGATAAGATCCTCCTGAAAACATTTTATAAATTGAGAATGAAAATGTTTATTTCTCTGAAGGACCTTTTACAGCTCTGAAGTTGAGGCTGGGGGTAATTTCTTTTGACAATATATCTGTCTCTAAGCCACCTTATACTCCATGTGCTGGAGTCTTCCACTGGGGATTTAGATCATCTTGTTTGTATAGAGATATAGCCTTATACTAGAAAGACTAATACATTATTTCCCCCTGCAGATAATGTATTTGCTGGGAGAGGAAAAAAATAGGGAGTAAATATAAAGATACAGGTATAGAGGGCTCATGTTTTTCCTGGTGAGCCTGGTATATAGGATGAGATGTTAGCTACTGCACAACACGCAGATGCCCCTGACATCACTGCTGCACGCATGTCCTAAATGCCACCCATTGCACGTTTGTAAAAATAAATCAAAGCACATTACATAACAATCTTGGGTCAAAGGGTTATTTTCATAGACTTTTGACATGAAATAATAATAAAATGAACCATGTAACTGACAGCTCCTCAGTATGAAAAATATCACCAATATTTCCTGTAGGCAGAGCAATAAGGAGGCTAGAAGAGATGAAACGGAATACTGAAATTAAAAAGTACTGGGGTAATTGGCCCTGAGTCTCTGTGCTGTTTCTTACTGCACTGATATTGGGCAGCACCCACAGTGAAGCAATACCTTCCCTGAGACATAAAGAATATTAGAAACATGGAAGTGTTCCTTTAGAGTCTCAGAAATCTAAGATCATCTGACTAGCATTTGTTGGTCTCCTAGAATATTGTTTGCTTTACTTTTATTTTCTCCAAATGCACTTTCTCTTAAAGTGCCATAAACATTTTCAGCAGAATTATCAGCCAACTCTCACTTAGCATCTTGCTAAAGCAGCATCTAATCTCTTAGGCTTATATTTGAAGTGGATCAAAACAGGTCTTTTATGACTGACAACTTCCTACCTATAGACATTCTGAATAGCTTATTTTATGCTAAAATTTATTTTTCTAAAACTCCTTAAAATCTTCTATCCTGGTGTTAGGAAAAAACTCTTTGATAATGTCAGTATGCAGTAAAATCTCCTAGGCTGACACTCTGTTGAATGGAACAGGAAGGGGGTCAAAGATACTGTGGTGGTTTTGAACCTTAGTGCTGGAGGGGAGAGAAAATAATTAAGTAGAATTTATATTTTTAGGCAGCATACTTGAAAAAAAAAACGTTGGGTAACACAATGTAGCCAAAATTTGAAAAAAATCATCTGGCTTGTTTTCTAGGCTGCTTTGCCCATCTTTCTGCTCTGCGTGTCCACAGGTTATGGAACACACGCATTTGGCAGGAGAAAAGCAACGGCTACATCCTGCTCCTAACAAATTCCATCACATTACTTGTTAAGGATTTATACAGAAACACAACACAAAATCAACATATTTTTGGCACCATCCATGTACCAACTTCTATATTAGTCAGTCAGACCTATGTTATTTTGTTTAATTCTTCAAAATAACCTATGAAGGAGGTATCATTAGGCAACAACTCTATGAAAGAGGCAGTTGCAAAAACTAAGCCTCAGAGAGCTTAGGCAACTCATTAAAAGTTATAGAACCATTAGGTGGCTGAACCAAGATTTGAATCCCAGTCATTCTAGGAAATTCTGTGGTGTCTCCATTATTATTTGTTGCTATTTTGCTCAACTAATTGATAAATCCACACTAGACCATTTTAGTATTCTTACCTTGATTTCCACTGGTCTTAGTGTGTATTGCATGCTTACTGACTGTTATAGTCTCAAATACCACTGACCATTGTGAAAAAACAGATGTCAGTCCTTAGCAGAAGCAAATTCCTTTTCAGTATGACGCTTTCAAGACCCTGTCTTTGATGTGGCCACTTTGCTGCAAGTTCCTATTTCCACGAAGTAGCAACCCTACTTCTGAAGAGCCATTTAGAATCCTTTCTAAAATATTCAGAATCCTTTGCCACAAAAGCAATCAGTTGTAGAGTAAGGCCTTGCAAGTAATTGCTCTTGTGACAATATGATACTATAAGAGGGAAAGATGTCAAGTGTAAGCCATAGGTCTGTTCCCCGTAGAGAGCAATCAATACTTCAGAGCGGTGGATGGTGACCTTGTAAAAGAGTATGATTAAAAATTCTGCCTAGTATCTGCTACCCTTTTTGAAATACATACCATGATTCTCTCTGAACCTGATCTTCCCTGTCAGGCTGGGATGTTGATGGACTTGTCAGGTACTGGGCCAGAAAAGAGAGGGATGAGGTAGTATGGAATCCCAAGAGATCAAGTTAGGAGCCCAATTTGCTGATGCTGCAGAGAACTGGAAGTCCAGGAGTCAGAGACTAGGGAGAGACATGGAAAGAGTAGACTTGTTCTCAAATGTAGATCTTCTTTTCCCACTCCTTCTGTCACTTCCTAAAATGTGACCTTCATCTTGTCCCTTATGTACTATTGTAAATTTTTGAAAACTGTTCTCACTGCCTTAAGTCTCATCCTATCCCATGTATTGGAACATGTTATCATGTTACTCCTCTGTCTAAAATTCTTTATTGGCATTCCATTTCTTACACGATATAATCTAAGTGCCCTAATGTAGTAAACAAGGACCTCTATGATTTGGCTTCTGCTTGTCAATAGCATTGCCCCCTCCACACTTAAGCATGGTTCCTTTGCCTTACTGTAATTAACTGTTTCATTTTATTTTGTTTTATTTTTTTCCATGCATAATGCTATTCTGTGATCAGTGGATTTTCTCATGCTCGTTCTTTTTATGCACTCTTACATTTTTCCAATCTAGTTCTCCTGATAAATTCCTATTTATACTTCAAGATCAGCCTTATTGTGATGTCTTATTTGAAGCTTTCCCTCATCACCTCAGTTATAGTTGAACATTAACCTCTCTACCCTTTCTGCGGTATAACTTACACAGACTTTTAGCACTTTTTCGTACTTTACTCACGTGTTTCTGTTTATAGGCGTGTTTCCACCTTTAGTCTTTAAATTGTTTTAAAAGCAAGAACTGTGTTTTATTAATATAATATGGATGCTTTTGTTTCCAAATAAGAAAAACCCCAATTAAAACTTACGTTGGAGGAAAAATGCGTGTGAGGATTAGGGGAATGTATATTAGTGCACATCTTGCATAATTCCAAGGGGCGGAGGAGAATCCTCCTTCTTACAAAGAGAAGCTAGGCTTTCTGACAATTTTATAAATTGTCTCTCTTTCATCTCTTTCTCCATATCCATCTTTGTCTCTCTGTATCTCTTGGATCTATTTGTGTCTGTTTGAATTTACCCATGGTCAATCTCTCCTTAGGAATGGTAAGATAGCTGCTGGTAGCCTTGAGTTCACATCATCATTATGACTTAAATAACAGAGGAAGAGAGAGGCCTTCCTCTTCCAAATGTTTTCAGAGTAAATCCCATGGAAAGATTCTGATTGGCCAGGGCCAGGTCCTCTGTCTATTCCCATTGCTAGGGTATGGGCATTGCATTATTTAACAGTTCACCTGAACTACGTGGATTGGGAGAGTGGCAGTTCCCCAAAGGAAGGGAAACTGACCAAGAAAGTAGAAAATATACTACATACAAGAAACACACAAGATAAAGGATTTATTGGATGAATGCATAACTGGATATAGGTAATTTTTAGTCTAATGCAGAGAAGTGCCTAGATTAACAAACAGCCTTCAGGGAATGGGAAAGAAAAAGATGTTCCTTGAAGTGATTGGACACAGTCTGTGAGTTGTATAATGATTATTATTATTTTACAATTCAGTGGTTTTAAGTATATCACAAAGTTGTATAACCATCACCACTATTTAATTCCAGCACATTTTCATTATCCCAAAATAAATCCCATAACTGTTAGCAGTGTACATGTTTTTCAGTGAGATCTTACAGTGCATGCTTGTCTATACTGCACCACACCACCAGAAATTGGATAGTGTAAGCAATGAGGGATCATTAATCAAAATGAGTGGGGGAAAATGGAATAATTTGGTTGTTTGTGTCCTACTCCTTGCTTAAACCCAAGAAATATGGTCATGTGGGAGGGTCCACTGAATGACTAACTATGGTTAAAATGAAGAAGCCCCCATTTCCCTTTTGAATGCTGACTCAAATTCTCTAGGATTCATCTTCCTGTTCTTTGATGATTTTAAGACATTTCTCCCTAGGGTTATCAGATAAAATGTAAAAAAACTCAAAATACATTTTAAACATATTAAAATCAACATATAATATTATGCAAAACAATTAACAAAATTAACCATATTCAAGTAATTTATTAGTGCCCCATAACTAATAGCTATAGTTTTAGGTAGTGGAAATGTATTATAGCAAATAGCATGTTCTCTTGATGAGATACAGCAAAACATTGACAGTTGTTCACAAGACCCAGAGTCTATTTCTCTAGATGCAAGGGTCACCTCTGGATGTTATTCCAGATTACTGCTGTCCTCATGTTTCTGAACTTCTCTCTCACGAGGACAGGATCCAGGAAGCCTCTTTCCACTTGGTTGCATTCACTAAGGCTAAACTCAGGAACAAAGAAACCAATAAAGAAACTAAATTATAGTTTGGAATACATAAAGAGAAGGAAGGAGAGATGAGAGTTGCCCTTGCAGCATCATGAAAAGCAAATTCTGCTCAAACACACAGTATGGGTTTCAACAGCAGATAATTTAGCCATAGTTCTTTATTTGATATCATATACTTTCTTTTGAAAACTTGAAACATCAGGATAATTCAACACACATTAGTTAAAGGGTTGGAGGAAAATGAATGTCTCTATCAGATACATAAAAAAGCAGAATGATGAATCACATAAGACAGAGGAGTTGTTTTAGTGCTGCTGGTAAGTAGCCTTGTGATCTTTAGCAAGCTACTTGACTTCTTTTGGCCTTACTTGTGAAGGTAACAGTCATATGGAAGAAAAATTAGTATTTTCCTGTGCTTCCCCAGAAGGCAGTCCAAAGACTGACAGTGGAAGTTATAGGAGGCACATGGTAGACACTCAACATATTTGTTGCTTTCATTTATGGAGAAACATATAAAGAGGCTCTGCTTAATTAGAATTGTTTAACAAAATAAAATAAAGGCTTCTCAATTCTTAGAAATGTTCAAGTAGGGTTTGTATGACTGTCAAGCATATTCAGAAAAAGAAACTATTTGTAGGAAATTTTACTAGAGATGATACAGTTAGAATAATTCATCTTAATTACTATTGACAAACTTTAATTTTGAAGTAACCACAGACAATAGTTATATTAACAGACTGCACATAAATACAGAAATGTGCTTTTCAGATGAAGGGGATATTGTTTTCATCAACGAGACAGATGTTATTTAATGCCTACACAACCATTCACAATTTCCTCAAAAATGAAACCCCAGTATTCTTTTAATCTTGGGCAATCAAGTGCTTTAGCTTGATTTCTCTAAGATGATTGTGGTAATTGGCTTAGTAAAAGACATGTGATGCTATTATGAAGAGAATTTATCTAGGAAGATTCATTGTTGTTAAAATGGATCATGAGAAAAGGATATACATTCTTCTATTTTGGCCTTTGACTGTAAGTGGATGAGAGATTGATCCCTGGAGCCTGTTGAAGCCAACCTCTTTATTTTATGGTATGAGTGTTGTGTTGGTTAATTTAATGTGTCAACTTGACTGGGCCACAGGGTGCCTAGATATTTGGTGAAAAATTATTATGGGTGTTTCTGTAAGGGTGTTTTTGGATGAGATTAACATTTAAAGCAGTAGACTGAGCATAGCAGATTGCCCTCCATAATGTAGGTGGACTTCATTCAATCAGTTGAAGGCCTGGATAGAACAAAAGGCTGCCCCTCCCCTGAGTAGGAGAGAATTCTCCAGCCTGATGATCTTTTTTTTTTTTTTTTGAGGAAGATTAGCCCTGAGATAACATCTGTCGCCAATCCTCCTCTTTTTGCTGAGGAATATTGGCCCTGGGCTAACATCAGTGCCCATCTTCCTCTGCTTTATATGGGACGCTGCCACAGCATGGCTTGACAAGTGGTGCGTCTGTCTGCGCCAAGATCAGAACCTGCCAACCCCGGGCCACCAAAGCAGAGTGTGCGAATTTCAGTGCTATGCCACTGGGCTGGCCCAAGCCTGATGATCTTTGATCTGAGACATTGGCTTTTTCCGGTTCTACGAAGCTTTGGGTCTTTGGATTTGAACTAAGACATTAGTTCTGCAGATTTTTGACTTGTCATCTTCCATAATTACATGAGCCAGTTCCTTACAATAAATCTCATTCTATATGTATACACATCCTATTGGTTCTGTTTTTCTGGAGAACCTTGACTAATTGTACAGGTGTATCATACAAGGATGATGAACAAAAGACAGAGAATGCCTTGTTCTTTGATGACATCATTGCAAATTAATTAATCAACCCTAGTACCAGATTACTTTCATATTTCTTGTTATGTCATGGAGAGGAAGACAGACAGAAAAGTAGGCAGGGGTAGAAAGCCTTTGTGTTTGATTCATTTGAAATTGGATCTTCTGTTACTTGTTACTTGTAGCCGAAACCACACCCTGACTATTACAGTCATGGAGACTCTGTACTGGGTGTTCCCTATGGTTCCTTCCTGCTCAGAGATTCTAGGATTTATCTGCCTTGTCCAGTTCACAAGGTCATAATAATAAAACAAAATATTTTTATTGGAAAATGCATTGAAGTGTATAAAGTATAATGCAATTGCCAGGAACTATTAGCGTTTGTTTTATGATAAACTACAATACATCCCATGGCTCATGAGTTGACAAATCTTGATGAATTTTTGAAAAAAAATCAAACGTCTGTAGTCATAAAATGATGCAGGTACACATGAAGTACAAGATAAGTTGAAATTCATCAAAGTTATATTAGGAAAAGCTATTTTTTGACACGAATGAGGTAGAATCTTTAAGTAGAAGGGACAGAAGTTCCACGAAGGGAAAAATTCCATGAAGAAGATTATCCTGTAACTAAAAGAACTAGGGTATCTCAGTGGGAAAAGGGCTAAAACAGAGAGATTTGAAGAGTGTGAGAATAAAGGCATCAGACATTCTGTCATTGATTAAAAAAAAAAAAAAGAAAAGAAAAACGAAACCAAAACTCCTTGCACGGAATTTATCACTTAGTCTTTCCTCTAAGATTGTTTTCTCTCAATGGCACTGATTTTTTTCCACAAGTCAAGTGGACTCTAAAAGGATTCTTAGCAATTCATGCCCCATAAAATAAAAGCATCGCTGATGTTTTTAGGTGACAGGTTAGCCAACACCTGTTGATTTTGCCATCTTCCTCTATCTTCCTTTCTGTTGCTTTCAATATTTTTCTACACTTTCTGCTCTGGAAGTTTCCTTTAATCATACATATGCTTCCTTTGCTTGTTTCTAGTTACTCTACACATCCCTTGCTATTGTTTCTCGACAGAATCAGGAAGAGCACACGTGATTTAGTTTTTATCTTGCTCAGTTTTGAATATTGACAGAAGTGCAGTCACACTTAAAATATTTTGTTGACAAGATGAAAGGATGGTTAACAAATGCCAACACATAAATAGTCTGAGCTATGGAACAATGAAATGGCAGTATGTTTGTTACTCAGAACTGATGGCCATGGTTTTTCAATAATTTGTGATTAAAAAAATACAATGTCAGCATCAAATACATTTCAAAGATATTCTGTGAAGCTTCACAGATTGAGTATATGCTTTGGAGTTGAATGCTTGACATCACAAAATGTAGAGTTTATTATGCAGAAAGGGCATACCAGTCACAGATGAATAAAGCCTATAGTGTACTCTATTGAAAGTGTGGTAGCAACTAGCATTCATAGATGACTCTGAGTCCAGGCATGGAGATAGGTATTAACACGTACGAGTTAGCATCCAGTCAACAGATTGAAACTACACCAGCTAGTTCAGCACAGATAATTTCATATAAAGAATTGTAAAGTGGATATTAAAGAACTAAAAGGCAAAAATGAAATACTTAGGTATCATGGAGGTACCAACTGCAGGAAGCAGCTATTACTCCTAGGGTGGAGAAAACAAAGGGAAAAGGGTTGAAGTTATTGAACATAGAAGTTTGGAGTGGGGACACTGAAGTAGAAACTTTGACCTCCAAGGAGGAGGTCCTGCTCTGCGGACAGTGTCTCTAAGGGGGGCACTAAGAATCTGACTCTGTAGAGGTTAGAAAAATTCCAATCCGAACTCAGTTGTTGCTAGTGAAATAAATTGCCACAATCAGGTTGAAGATAATTTGCTAGGGTGATTCTAAAATGTACAGCCAACAAAAAAGAAACAGGAAGGAGTTTGTGCCTTCCTTCCCTCAGGCTGTCCAGTCTTTCTCTGGCACCTTCTCCAGACTGAAAACCTAACAGGGAGCCAACGGCAAAGAAGCATGGCGTGCAGGGGCCCAGCTCCACCAACACAGCGTGGAGGGTGAAGGGTGGGTTTGAAGCTGAGAGGCCATGTCTTAGTAATGGACACATGGAGAAATAAAGATTAACATGACATTTACCTTGTCCTCAAGGAATTCTCATTTCAGTAGGAGAGAGAAACATGTAATTAAACACTTGTACTAAGAAGTACAAAAAAAAATCTACGGAGGAGGTATCCATATATATACATTTTGAATAATAAATTTGAAAATATATGTAATTTTGTTAATAGTATAGTGGTATATTTCCTCTTAATGGCAAGATATATAAGTATATAATAATTATGGAGCTTAAATCTGGGAGAGACTTTAAGAAATAATTTGACCCTGCTCCAAACCTTCATCCAGATAAAGTATTTTTGAAATGATTTCGGATCAGATGCATTGATGGGCTTGCCTAGTGTCACTTAGCTGGTATACCAGGAGAGGTGACCTAGGACTCACCTCTTCAGCCTCACAGCGGAACGTTTTATCTACCACTCCATGCTGTTCCTCTCAAGCCATATAGAAAATAACAACCTGATTTCAAATTTGAATTTAAAAATCACTGGTACCACTAAATATTTCTCACGCAGTGCTACATTACACATGAGTGACAGTATTGTAAGCTAGATGGCCAGAGCTGCTCATTTTTAAGTCTTTGTGTCTCTTTGACAAGATACTTCTGTAAATGTCAATCTCTCTGACACTCAGATCACCCTGACCCACGATCCTCTCTTTAATTTAAATCTGTCTATCTGACGGAAAAGTATAGATAGAACACATAAGTAAATATATCATAATTTTGCCATAAAGCATCAATTGCTGATGAATATACATTCTTTTATATGTGTGTATGTATGTGTGTGTATGTGTGTGTGTGTATGTGGGTATGCGTATATATACATATATAATTTAGTGAAGAGCTAGGATTCTATGTCTTTTTCCTTTCACAGAGCCTATCACAGTTCCTCAAACATAATATTATATATTTGACAGGCACTATGTTCCTGTGCTTAGGAGCACGGATATTGGTAGCACCAGAAATCTAGCAGGATTATCAGAACTCACTAGCTCTTATATGTCATCTGCCCAAAACATGAAAATATCATATATAGATGTTGCTTCATTTATTCAAACCTTTCTTCTAGTCAGCTCTCTATTTAGTTCACTTATACATGCCTATTTACTTAATTTCAATGATAATATAGACGTTTGATATTCTTCAAAATATTTCAGATAAATGGATCCATTTATTAAAAGCAATAAAGTTGCATTCTTACTTTTCTGTTACTTAATTACTTCTTTTCTGGGTTTTGAGCATGTGTTTGAATTAGAATTCAAACTTCTCATAAAAATAACAAAATGATAACACACTATAATTCAGAGTTGACCAAATGCCCTCAAACACGGAGATGGATTGAGCCTCTCAATGACCCTATTCTAAGTCCTCGTCTTCAGTTCTATCTACGGAGGCCGGGCGGTGGGGACATTTCCACAGGCTGACCAGGGTCTCTAACTTGTAATTGTTTTCTGGGGCTCAGGAAAGTGTAGCATGCATTTGTTAGAAGACATGGAGCTGCTCTCAAAAGGGACTGTGCACATTTCTTAGCTGAGAAAAGAAAAATAGTAAGGACTGAAAACAGAAAAACATTCTACGAGTAAGTTTTACTGACTTCGAAATAACAGGAATAGCAAAACCATGTAGTACTTACCATGTGCCAGGCACCATTCTAGGGACTTTATATTTATTAACTCATTTAATCCTCATAACAATCTTGTGAGGTTGGCATTCTTATTATCTTCTTTATTTTACACGTGAGAGAACTGAGACACAGAGGTTAAAATACACAGCTGGCAATAGCAGAGCCAGGATTCAAACCCAAGAAGCTTGACTCTGGTGTTTGTGTACTTAACCACGTACACTATTGCTTTTCAAATACTAGAAAAATAGGTAAGTATTTCCTACTTTTGAGGCCCTGTGCCAATTCGTCTTATATGTCTTCTTATTCATTTCCTCACATTTAAGGTAATATAATCAGACAATATAACATGACCACCTCCATTTTGCATATGGAGAAATGGAAGACAGAGAAGTGAAGTCATTATTATTTTTTATTTTATTTATTTATTTGTGTGAGGAAGATCAGCCCTGAGCTAACATCCGATGCCAATCCTCCTCTCTCTTTTGCTGAGGATGATCGGCCCTGGGCTAACATCCTTGCCCATCTTCCTCCACTTTATGAGGGATGCTGCCACAGCATGGGTACATCAGTGTGCCGGTACACGCCATGATCCAAACTTGTGAACCCCAGGCCACCAAAGTGGAGCGCGCACACTTAACCTCTGCACCACCCAGCTGGCTCGAGAAGCGAAGATATATTCCCAAGGTTACAGGACTAGTAAAAGATCCCTATGTTCAGAAATATTGAATCAGGATTTCTGGTGGTGGATCTTAGAAACTGGCATTTTATCAAGCACTCTGAGCAATTTTTGTAAGCACTAAAGTTTGAAAATCACTGCTCTAAGGGCGAGGATTCTTTTAATTTAGAATTGGTGCTAATCTTTGTATCTTACATTAGAATAACACTATTTACATATGTAGAGCACTTTTAATCAATTAGCTAATTAACTCAACAAACTTTTAATGAACACCTGCCATCTCTTGGCTAATCTTCTGAGCTAGAAAGTTGAATATGAAATCATCCTTTCTCTCAAGGCCATTAGAAAATAGTAGAAGAGGAAGACAGAAAGATATGTAATTGTAATATAATATGGAAAACATTATACAGAGATTTGATTAAAATGCCAGGTCATCAGAAAGAAAGAAAGGAATACCTAATTCTGCCTGGGAGAGTACAAGGAAATTCACAGAAGATCACAGTTTGACTGGATCTTTAAGAATTTGTAAGAGATTAACCAAAAAAGAAAAGGCTTTCCAGGGAGAGCGGAAATCACGTGCAAAAGTATGGAGATAAGAAAGAATGTGGTGTATTTAAGTTGCTTTGGGATATTCAACAAGAATAGTAACATAGGCACCTTGAGGGTGGCAGAAGATGAAACTAAGATTGGATGGAGGACTGAAAGCATGTTTTGTGAGACCATATATATACATTTTGTACGAGCTAGGAAACTTTTTGCTTCATAAGGAAAAACACAACTCAAACTGGCCTAATGGCTTAAAGGTAAAGGTATTTATGGTTTTACAAATCTGGAAGTCCCATATTAAGTGTTGATTAATTCCATGGCCCAATAATGTCAACAAGATCCCAGTTTCTGTCTCCTAACTCTCTCATCCAGTGTTTACTCCTTATCTTAAATCTAGTTTTTCTTCTCGTGGTCATACCCAACCACATCAGTGTTTCAACCTCCTATAGAGTGGGGAAGTACTTCTATCTTGGCAGGGCAGGAAATCATCCTAAAATTCATACTTATTATGTTGGATATTCAACATTGTATTTGTTATCTATTGTCGTGTAACAAACAACCTCAACACCTAGCAGCTTAAAACAATAAATAGTTATTATCTCACACAATTTCTGTGAGTCAGGAATGCATGAGTGACTTAGATCAGTGGCTTGAGGTCTCTTATGAAGCTGCAGTCAAGATGATAGCTGGAGCTGCAGACATCTGAAGACCGGACTGGGCCTGGAGGATCAGATTCCAGATTGCATGGATGGCAAGTTGCTGTGGGCTATTAACAGGAGGCGTCATCTTTCCATTGGGCTGATTGCGTGTCCTCACAGTATGGCGGCCATTTTCCCTCAGTGTGAGCGATACAAAGAGAGCAAGGTGAAAGCCACAATATCTTTTATTACCTAGCTTCTGAAGTCACACTCTGTCATTTCCACAATATCTTATTGGTTATAGAGGTCAGCTCTGTTCATTGAGGGAAGGGACTACACAGAAACGTAGATACTGGGAGGCGTGAATCATTGAGGACCATCTTGGGAAGCTTCATCTTTTTCTGAATCTTCCCAAGTATTTAACTAGGGATATGGGAGGAGCTGAGTCATGGATTCCCACACAGATGCTATTCCACAATGGCAGCCACAGCTACTAAGAGGCAACCAGAAAGAAGTCCTGCTCTCCTTACTGATTACCAGTTTTTCTGCTAATATTCCAAGACTGTATGAAAATAAGAAGAAAGAATAAGTAGTAAAGAATCACATTCTGGAAGATGTCATCTCAAGTGTTAAAAGGTCTTAAAAAGGAGCATTGCAGGAAAAGTACTGTCTTAGTGTTGGATAGAAATGATGGTTTTATCCTTGATTTTTTGAGGAATCTCCATACTGTTTTCCATAGTGGCTGCACCAGTTTGCACTCCCACCAGCAGTGTATGAGAGTTCCCTTCTCTCCACATCCTCTCCAACACTTGTTTCACTGGGTGAAAGGGATAATTCGGTACATGTGTGTGGTGATGGGTTGTAATTAGTATTTTGGTGGTGAACATGATGTAATCTATGCAGAAATAGAAGTACAACGATGTACACCTGAAATTTTTACAATGTTATAAACCAATGTTACTGCAATAAACAAAAAATAAAAAAAAAAAAGAAATGATGGTTTTCAATTTATCTTATCGGTTCACCCTTTTTGAGGAAGGGCCATAGGCGGGAGCACAGATAGAAGCAGATTGCCGATTAGCTAACACAACAGCTCTAGACAAATTCCTGTAACACACTCTATACACATCAGCCTGTCCTTTTATTATGGAAATGTGACAGCTATTCTTCTCACACCTAAGAATAAACCTGCCAGGTATTTATTCTGAATATATTCCATGCAAGAAACAAAGGCCTCTATGAAATGACATTAGCAAGTGTTCCCCCCACCCCTCACCCTCTAGGCCTGTGATCTTTATACTGTGTTAATATGCTTCTTAGATGTTCAAGTGGAAGTCTTAATCTTTGGCTTGATTTTTCTAAATAATATTTGAAATAAAAGACCAGAAACTTTTAAAATTATAACAGCAATACATACTCTTTAAGAATATTCAAGAAAGCAAAAGAAAATAAAAACCATTGCTGCAAGTTTGGTTTATAATAAGTCAATCTCTGTTTTGCCAAATGTACATATGGATATGTGACTGAAAAGGCTTGTAATCTGCTTTCATTTAACTTATTGTAAATGTTTACTTTGTCTTGAAATTTATTTTATGAAAATTATTTAATAAAAACATCATATAGATGTACCACTATTAATTTTGCCAGTTCTTCTATTACTAGGCATTTAGGCTTTTCATAGGTTTTTATTATTATTATAAATCAAAGCATTATTTTAGATATCTGTACACAACCTTAATTTTTTTCTTTAGGTATAGTCCTAAAGTTTTTTTTTGAAAATAAATATGATATATGTGCTTAATTGTCCTCTCAGAGGATTTTTATCAATTTCAGATCTACACACAGCCTTAGGTATTATTATTTACCAATAACAGTAATCTTGTAAAAGATAACTTTGTTTTCAATTTATTTTTTCATTATTGATGAGGATAAATATTTTTCATATGGTTAGTGCATATTTGCCTTTCTTTTCCCATTATTACCTATTCATTTTCCTATCCTTGAATCTTTTTCTATTGGACTGTTAGTTATGTTCTTAATTCTCGTTTATTTGGAAGAGCACTTTTTATTAAAATGCTAGATATTTTTGACATTCATTCTGCAAGCACTTTTTTTTTTTAAAGATTTTATTTATTTATTTTTTTCCCCTAAAGCCCCAGTAGATAGTTGTATGTCATAGCTGCACATCCTTCTAGTTGCTGTATGTGGGATGCGGCCTCAGCATGGCTGGAGAAGCGGTGCATCCGTGCGCGCCCGGGATCCGAACCCGGGCCGCCAGCAGCGGAGCACGCCCACTTAACCGCTAAGCCACAGGGCCCGCCCTGCAAGCACTTTTAAACAAATTTTTTATTTGCTTTTTATTTGTATTTATGAAATTTTTATTGAAGGAGTGTTTAATTCTGATTTGTCATAACACATTTATCCATATTTTCTGTTATGATGTTTTTGCCCTTGGTCAGATGCATATTTGGCTAGATTTTCAACTAGATCAGTTATAGTTATCTATTTTTTTTCCATTTAACTCAACAATCCAGTTGGAATTTATTTTTGTGTGCAATGTGAGTTAAGGACATAAATTTTTTCAAAATAGATAAATTGACAATATGTAGAAAAATAAGTTTGTATACACTTTTTGTAAGGATTAGAAGAATTTCGAGTCAGTAATCCTGCTTCTTTGTCTTCCCACTCTTTGACTATTATGACCGTATCTATATAGCTTTATTTTAGGGAAGTAACAGATGTGACCAAAATATACATACGAGGATATTCTGCATAACATAATTTATTAATAGCAAAAATTAGAAGCAACATAAATGTACAACATTAACATTAACTAATTGGTAAATGAAAAAATTAACATAGGAAAATATGTAACTACTGAAATCAGATATTTGAATAACATTTAATTATTTTGGAAGAATTCTCAAGATAAAATCTTTAGCAGAAACAGCAGACTACAGAGGTGTTTGTGCAGATTAATCTACCTTTCATAGATTACATTCAAATTATATTTCATTTGAAATATGTTTTAGGATTTTCAGTTTTCCAACATAAGTAGGTATTGCTATATTAAATTTAAAACACAATAATGATTTTTGAAAGATAAATATATGATTATAAAGTCAAAGGGAAATAACTTTTTTCCCTTGGACATAATTGTGTAATGATTAATTATGAACTTGTTTCTGATTTGGATAGCCTCAACTGTACGTACCTAGGCTTTGTCATGACAATTAGCAAGCAAGCATGAGAGGCTCATAATTGTAATGACAGAAGCATTTATTGACTCATTAATATTTATGATGAAACATAGTCAGTAGTAATTTAAGAAATGATTTCCTGAAACTCCTTCAAGCAACAAAACAATAGAGGTTTTTGCATTGGAAGCTTCTCTAAAAAATGGTAAAATCTGGTAGCGTTAGAAAGCAGGAGAATCATTCTCATGTTCAAATATAGTCAACTGAATTAAATTTCAGGTTTGATTTACTTTTTTTTTTTTGGTAAGGAAGGTTGGCCCTGAGCTAACATCTGTTGCCAATCTTCTTCTTTTTGCTGAGGAAGATGGTCCCCAAGCTAACATCTGTGCCAATCTTCCTCTACTTTGCATATGGGACACTGCCACAGCATGGCTTGATGAGCAGTGTGTAGGTCTGCACCTGGGATCTGAACCGGTGAACCCTGGCTGCCCAAGTGGACTGGGTAAACTTAACCAGGATACCACTGGGCCAGTCCCTGATTTACTTTTCATGGAAAATTTTTTTTTCCTGTAGTTACTTCTAAATGTTATTTCAATTATTTGTTTCCTTATATACTCAACATCTTATATATCATGTAAAATTGTTTATATGTTTCAATCAAAACAAATTTTAATTCTTATATCTACATGGCACAATGACCTACACATATTAGATAGCCAGTAAATATTACTGATCTAGATTTTAAACATATATGACTGTATTCAGAGCCAGCCTCAGAGGCTAACAAGCTGTACAGTTGCACAAGGCCCCACTCTTAGAAGGGTCCCACCCTCGGTTTAATGTTATGCTGTTGACATCTTGAAATTCTTAACAATTTTTAATTTTGCACTGAATCCTGCCAATTATGTAGCTGATCTGACAGTATTGGGTAGGAAATTTTTGGAGCAAGCAACAATGATATCAAAACTACAACTGCAATTGGCCTAAGCCAAAAAAGGAAATTTTTGGAGGGGCGTATATCAAATGTTTTAGGGAATGTATAACTTCTGGTGAAACTTTATCCAGGGCTCTTACTGTGCGATCAGGTTGTGCTGCCTTGGTGCTAGCTTTGTTTTCAGGCCCACCAGTGCTCCTCTTTCAAAACCAAGATGGCTGCCGGCAGCTTCTGGGACTGCAAGGTCTATTGTCTTTTCCAGGAAGAAAGCCTATCTCTTCTCCAAACCTTTAACTCAAAGTTCTGGACTTCACTCTGGTTGGCTTAACTGACTCTACCTCTAAAAAAATGAGAAATTACTAAGACAAGGAAGGGGAATGTGATGATGCTCATCAGCCCAGACTTGAACCCCAGGAAGACCTCTAGAGATAGTGTGGGGGTTTCCTTCCTGAAGCTGCATTGTATGAAAATGAACAAAATCAGGGCACTCCTACCAGGAAAAGAGGAAACGCATGTAGATGGGTAAAATTAGTTGTGATGAATTTACAGAGAAATTAAAAGTTTATTAAAAAAAGTAAAAGCAATGTCACTAATTCAAGTTTATTTGGAAGAACTATTTGAGAAAGTGGAAAATGGTATATAAGTCACTTCTGCGTAAATTTGCCTTATTTTGTCTGCTATGTAGCTGAAACTCGAATGTTTGATGATTAATTGACCAAAATGGATTTAATGAGCTAGAACGGGATAATTTTACATGTAAGAAAATATGGTAAGAATAACATGCCCCCCTTGCCATGCTGAGGAAAAAAGAAACACACTCTATTGAAAGAAGTTAGAATAAATATAAGGCATTTGCCAGCACTAGGACAAGGTATTTGGGAATTTGGGGTATCTGTAACTTACCACAATTAAAGGCATGCCAGATACTCTATTATTTTGCACAAAGCAATGAAGGGCCCCAATGCTGAAGCAGTCTTCCTCTTGCAAACTAAAATTAAATGGAACTAAAGGCTATATAATTTGTAAGTCAAGCTTGCAGCATTATTTTTACTCTGCCAAGGCTTATTAATTTTCTTTTCTTGTGACATTGTTTTAGTTAACTACCAGGGCACAGCAAGTTAAACGCAGAATAGAAGAGGGTTCTCAGGAAGTCAAGATCATTTCTAAAACACAATCTGACTCTTCTCCATAAAGATTATCATTGCCATTACCTAGCCGGTAAATATGTGTCTATTATTGGGCAGAAAATATACCAATTCAAACTTACAAAAAACAATATACCAAAGTAGAAAATGGTCGCCTCTTTTAGAAAAATGTAACTTCGATTTTTTAAAAAAGTGAAGTTCATGCTTTATTTCAGTGTCACTATAGTCACGTTATATTAACTTAAGAACACAAATTCAACTCTATGACTATTAATGGATAATAAAGAAAAGTATTCTTTTTCCAGCTAAATTGTCAAAGTGGAGAGAAAGAAATTGATAGGAGGGTGAAAGAGAGATGTCAATGATCTATATAACTTCATGTTAGAGAGAAATTGGGTGCTCTGGGTGAACAGACTCTAGAAGGGAGGAAATTACCCCACCTCTTGTACCAAGTGGAGATGAGCTCAAAAGCTTAATTTTCTCCTTTCAATGCCATAGAATGCACAAATATACCCTGATCTTTCTTACACTTTCTGCTTTCTTAATTTGAAGTGCACTCAGTTCAAGCACATATTTGCTCTCTGGAGAAGATGGAAGTCTCAACTTTTATTTCATATAATCATCTAAAAATTGAAGCCCTAAGTTGACTAGTAGGTGTTTTGGAGTTTGGGATCCACAGTATAAGAACCAAAAGATGTTCAGCTAAGGGTCAAGACCAATGTGAAATTGTACAGGAAAGGAAAACTTAGATCATGCAGTCCTTGGTTATTTATTCAACAGACATTTACAGGGTGTATGCAATGTGCCAGACATTGTGCTAAGACGCAAGTAAGTGTTTCCATCCCTAAGGAACTTTCCGTTTAGAAGAGGGAAACAGTCATGCAAACAAGTGCCAAGCAAATTATAGATGAAATTAATATAGTAGAAAACAAAAGAGGAACTAGTCATTTATATTTGTAGATAAAGAAAAAAAGTTTCCAAGGAGGTTGCCATGACTTTATGTTTTGGAGTTGTGTCAGATGATTAGGAGTTTGCAGGAAAGACAAGTGCTCTTTGCCTCACTCATTACTATGAAGCAAGTACTGTGTTAGTGTCAGCCACAAAAGAAATGGTGTCAGTAAAGGGGACTCAGATACCTCCTAAAAATGTATTTTCACCACTTAGTACAGTGCATGGCACATAGGCGATACTCAACAAATGTTGGAGAAATGAAAGAATGAATAAATAAATGGAATGCTCTTGCATTTGGGGAGCTCAGAGTCTCTAAAAGAAGTATGAATCAGGTCTTGTAGGACTGTTGGAGAAGTAGAGCTAACTGGAGTGGTGAAGGGAAGGCTTCACAGAAGAACATGAGTCTTTAAGGACGAGTAAGAGTTTATCAGGTGGAGGAGTAAAGGACTTTTTCAGGCAAAGGGAATCATGTATACAGTCTTGGAGGAGAAGGAGGACTTGGTGTGTTGGGGGGTTGGTGTGATAAGTTTCAAAAGGTCACGGGGGAAGAGAAGCTTGGTGATGTGGTTGATTAAGATGAGATAGAGCAGAGGTTTATTTGTATGCAATATCAAGAATGAAATGAAGACCAAAGAGGTGTTTTTAGAGGGAGGGGTGTACTTTGAGGTTTTTATGGCTCTCAGTAGTCAGGCTCCAACTCTGTACCCTGAACACTCTGCTTTTTGGTTTACATGTATTCTTTCATTCAGTTCCTCCACAATAAGCGATTGAAGTAATTCTATTATCCCATTTTACTTACGGGTAAACTAAAGATTGGAGAATATAATAACTTCCCAAAGGTCACACAACTAGTAAGAGGCAATGGAATGTGAAGCAGCAAAAGGTGACATTCGCCTGTGCAAGTATTTGCACATATCTGTGGAGCCCTGCATTAGCCCAGTGGAGGAAGGCACATTATTGATCAAGCTTACATTTTCTTTCCGTGCACACCACATTCACAGCTATCATCCTGTTTCTACACAGGTTTTCCTTTTTGACAGTTTATAGTGTACATCTAACAGAAAACTCCTCCTTGCTGCCTCAGGCCACAGCTCAAATTGCTTTATCAAGTTTTATGCGACTAGGTGCAATGCTGCTCTGCACAGACAGTAGGCATTTTCATCTACATTTTAATTTTATTTTGTCACCCTCTAGGGTCTTACTTGAATGTCATCTTTTACTTGGCAATTCATTGTTCATTTGTCAGTGTGGTGAAGTATACCCAGTGCTCTCATCCAGTCTCTCGTTTTTCTTACTACTTAAAGAGCCAGGACAGCTCCAGCTATATTTGAGGAGACAAGAGTGGTGATGGTTCAATTTTTTAAATTAATGTGTCTTAACAATGGCAATCTGGTTGGAAGGATTAGAGGACAAGAGGATTGTCTTGAGAATTCATTTGCAGTTAGATGATTGTGTGTGTGTGTGTGTGTGTGTGTGTGTGTGTAGAGGATTGCTTTGAAGACTTTATCATTATAACACTGTAATGAACAATATATTTGTTAAATCTCCCCCACTCTCCTCATTTTGAGAGAACAGTCTGCTCTCTTGAAATCAGTCTTTTGCAAAACCCTCCCAAGTTTTAGCAGCAAAGAGCTCTGTAAGGGATATCTCCGGGTGAAAGTCTCAATAAATTGTCAGACTTGAGCAGCTGCCAGACCTCTGTACCTCCCAGAATTGATCTATTAAACAGAGCCAGGCCCAATGAAGGGTATCTGAGGACAAAGGACTCTCAGATCCCTACTAAAATGTTGTTTTCTTCTAAAGCTTTGTTTTCATTATTTTCAAAGACATGTCACTTACAATACCTATACTTTGTAGCAAGGGTGAAATGCCATTTATTCCAACTTCATTAATCTGTCAAACCAGACAGCTTCTGGGCTGTAGTTAACCTTTGAAATCAAAGACGATGAGTAAACGATAGGATAAGCATATTTCCAGTGTTTATCCCACCTTCTTTAGAGGGTGATGTTCAAGCACTTTAGAAATCTCTATTTACAAAAAGGCATGTTGACTGGAGATCATAATTCCTTAATGTCACGTTTTCCAAGATAATCTTTGATAACACCAGACAAGGAGTTGGAAATCTGAGTTGTGCCGTATACCAGTTGTGTAGCTTTGGATAAATCAATAAATATTTCTGAACATCTGCTTCTTTATTTTTAAAGGACATGATGTTTACCTTCCAGAATTATGGTAAGAATTAAATAAAATGCTATCTGTGAAAAACCTTTGCGAACTAGAGAATACTAATCAAAGTTATGACACTAATATATGACTTCTCTGAGACTCAACACCAAGAAAAATTAATTGCTCATGTATTTTTGGTATCAAAACTTTCTTAATATCAATAAATGTTGCTATTTGCCATATTACTGTTTCAGCTTTGTATTTTTCTGGTTCTCCAATTTCACCAAGTTGCTTGAAGGCAGGTGTCATTATCTTGTGTACTTTCATCCTAGTAAGGTAATTCACTTAGTGGGCACTGTTATAACAAATGGAGTTAGGCAAATGGTAAAGGAGGCCACCTATGTGTTTGGTATTTTTCCAGCTGCCTTTAGACATTGTTCCTGTCTCTGACTCCTCCTCTCGTTTCTCCCTCCATCTGTCAACTTTTGAATGGTCAGTTTCTCAAGTAGGTGCTTATTCATTCCTCATAAATTGGTACATAATTTAGGGGGTATTTGCCTTGCTGTAAACTTTTGAAAGAATAAAACCCTGAAGTTCCCAAAATGAACACACAAATGTATACGTTCAGTCAGCATTTTGGGTAGTGAAAACCAGGATGGATATTTTGGAACTAAGAGGCTTGAAAATTATACCTAAAGCATGGCTGCCTTCTTCTGAGCATCCTCCTGCTTTTTCGGATATTCCAGCCACAGATTCATAGCATCAACTCTGTATTCAAATAGATTTTGGTAAAATTGATTATGATGATGTAATTAAAATGACCCAAAAAAGAAGAATAAGAAAGAGAAAAACAAAGATACTGAAGCATGTAATTCTAATTTTGGAGCTACAGGAAGGAAAAAATAAGGAATACATCTGCTTGTTGAGAAATATGTGCAAATAAGAAATACAGAGGTCAGGGCTGGCCCGGTGGCTTAGCGGTTAAGTGCGCGCGCTCTGCTACTGGTGGCCTGGGTTCAGATCCCCAGCGAGCACAGACGCACCACTTCTCCGGCCATGCTGAGGCCGCATCCCACATACAGCAACTAGAAGGATGTGCAGCTATGACATACAACTATCTACTGGGGCTTTGGGGAAAAAAAAAAAGGAGGGGGATTGGCAATAGATGTTAGCTCAGAGCCGGTCTTCCTCAGCAAAAAAGAGGAGGATTAGCACGGATGTTAGCTCAGGGCTGATCTTCCTCACAAAAAAAAAAAAAAAGAAATACAGAGGTCAGATTGTAAAAGCATGAACTTTATAAAAGATATGTCCTAACTATTTTTCTATAGTTTGAAACTTTACTAAAATAAGTTTGTGGACCACAGTTTGCAAAAATGTTCTGACATACATACACAAAATTGTGATAAACACTTCACATTTTCATTCTGCTTAAAAGATATAATTATTATAGGTTTATAGGTATCAAACTTCTGAAAATTTAAATAATTTGTTATTGAAAAAGCAGACATTTCACTTATATAAATATTCTTTTTTGGCATGTTTTGTTTGTAAACTGAAGGATATAAAACTTAAAAATGCTAAGGAACACATTTTAGTCCATTTCAAATATTAGAACAAGTATGTGAATGTTTTAGAAAAGCGCTCTGTATTTTGACAGGTAAGAGGTAATATAGACAAAGTACTGAAAATGAAAGAAAAAGTATCTTTTAAAGAAGTATCTTTAGTAAGTTATTTAGAGAAGAAATACAACCCCTACAAAATTTTCATGGTGCTTTATTTTTAAAGCCCATCCACTTAATTTTAACTCACTTCTCATCATTGTGAATTCAGTAAAAATGGGTCCTGAAGAGACAAGTTGGGTCTATTTGCAAATTGACACATCATCAGTGTATTCACACATTGTCAATCTATGTGGTGATCAGCTGTTCCAACATGGTTATCGTGCTAGGTGCCTATTCTTAAAACCAGAAGAAATGAATAGAAATCAAACCAGCAAAATTGGGCTGAGGTTACATTTTTAAAAATCAGACAGAGTTGTTCTTAAAAGATTTCATATTTAAAAGCCTCTTGAAACTAGAGCAAACACAGCATTAAGAATTACAAAATAATAAGATTTTTAAACCTCTTAACCTTATTTATTTATTTTACAGAAGTAATTGAAATGTTGAGAAATAAAAGAACTCACCCAAGATCCCACAGTTTCTTTGTAACAGAGACAGGGCAAGAAGTCAGATGTTCTTTGTACCAATCCACAACCATTCATGTGATGAAATCTTATAGAAGAAATGCAAAGTACATTTAGAAAATGTATATGGTAGCATGCCAGAAGAGCTTTAAAATTACAGTGGGAAGAACGAAGGTAAAACACACTGGTGAAATTCTATAATTTTCTCTTAAAACAAGATAGTATCAACCAGAAGAAAAATGAATGGGCAAATCCAAGGTAATTCTCTGGAAGAACCAACAGACTGCACATTTCTGTCTCAGGAAGAAGAATAAGGTAGGAGCAAAGATGCAGCCTAAATGTTTAGCTTTTTTGCCAAAATAACTGTGGATTTACTTATAGAGGTTGATTAAGTCTAGGACTGGAAATCACCACCACCACAATAAAATGGTGAAACTTGAGACTTCTTCCACTTTAGAAGATGGAGTAACATGAGCGTAGATTTATTCTCTCATCAAAAAAACTAAAATACTGGACAAAATATATGACACCACAGCTTTCAAGCCACTGGACATTAGGCAACAAAGGATAGTTATTTTTGAGAATGGCCAAAAATGAGGCGAGCCCTGTTATTGCCCCAGATTACTGCCTGGAGAAAAATTACAGGTGACAGCTCAGATGGGAAACCTGGGCAGAGACTGGCAGTCTTCTGGTTTGAAAATATGGAGATAGAGGTCTGGGAAAGCCAAAGTGGCTAGGTTCCTCAGAGCAGAGAGGAGAGAGCTACACGAAGAGAACTCGAGATCTACAGAGCAACATTTTGAGAGTTAAGCTGAGTACTGATTAGTACGTGCGTTTGGGGAACCTGTCAGAGACTGGAAAAGACCCACTTGAAAGGATTAGAGAGAATGGTGATTAAACAGGGCTGAGAATAGCACCTGTTCCCAACAGCCAAAGTGGAAAATTTCATGCATTTGTTAAGATACTCAGAAGAGGTTTGTCTTATTAGTGGGCCAAAATTAGCCTGAGACTAAATGCTGCTCTGGTCCTGCCTAACATCTTAAAGGAAAACTCTAAAAGAATCAAGCTGTTTCCAAGTAACTTAACTGAATCTCAGAACATAGGTCAGGAATTTTTTTAGGAATTCAAAACTATCCCACAAGGTAAAATTCAAAATGTCTGGCATCCAGTTAAAAATTATCAGGCATGCAAATAATGTACAATGCATTGTGAGGAGATAAATTATTCATTGTTCATTCAGAACCTACTCAGAAATAACATGGATAATAGAACTAGTAGAGGACATCAAGTTATTATAATTGCATTCCATTTGTTGAAGAAGACAGAGGTAAGATGAACATGCTAAATAGAGACGTTAAAGATATAAAAAAGACCAAAAGCAAAGTTCTAGAGATGAAAATTGCTATGCCCGAAATGAAAATCACACTGGCAGATTAGATTGCAGGGGAACAATTACCAGTGATGACTATACAAAATGAAACATACAGAGAGAAAAACTGACAAGAAAAGTAAACAGAGCATGAGTGAGCTGTGAGACAAATTCAAGTTGCCAAACATATACGTAATTGGAGTCCCCGAAAAGGACGTGGGTGGCTTTTTAAGAAATAATGGCCAAAAATTATCCAAGTTTGAAGAAAACTATAAATGCACTGATCCAATAAATTCAATTTCAAGCACAATAAACATGACAAAAACTATACCCAAGCACATCATAATCAAATTTGTCTAAAACTGCAGATTAAGAGACAATACACCAGTCAGAGGTGAAAAAAACACATTACAAAGAGGAAAAAAAATAAGAAAGATAAAGATAAGGCAGATTTATCAACAGAATAAATAAAATCTGGGAAACAGTGGAGGAATATCTTTAAAGTTATCAAAGAAAAATAACTGACAATCTAAAATTCGTTAGGCAACAAAAATACAGTTTTAAAACTAAAGTGGAATAAATATTTTAAAGATACATAAAAGCCAAAAGGAGTAAATACCAACACTAGAAGAAATGTTAAAATAAGTCTTCCATACAGAAGGAAAATGATACCAGATGGAAACCTGGATGTACAAAAATTAAAGAGGTTATCTCAAAAATAGCTTTGAAAATGTTAGCTACGTGAATAAATATAAAGACAGACAAAATTTTAAATCTCTAAAAGATATTCAATTATTTAAAGCAAAAATAATAATAATATTGTATTGTGGGGTTTATAAAACATGTAGAAGTGAAATGTCTGATATTACCACAGAGGCCAGGAATAAAGAAATGGAAGTACACAGTTGTAACTCATATGCTATATGTAAAATAATAATAAGCCTTGGAGGTAGACTGTGATAAGCTAAGGATGTATGCTATAAACCTGAAAGCAACCGTAAAGTAACATGACAAAGTTATTACACCTGGTAATCCAACAGAAGAGATAAAATGGAATTATAAAAACTACTCAATTAATACAAAATAAGGTAGAAGGGGATGGGCGAACAAAGTAAGATAGGGCAACGAGATAACAACAGGATGGTAAGTTGAAGCCTAGCCAAATCAAAAATTGCATAAAATGTAAATGGACTAAATTTTCTCGTTAAAATAGATTGTTGGTTCAAAAAAAAAAAAAAAAGATACAAGCCCCAATTGTGTGCTGCCTATAAGAAACTCACTTTCAATATAAAGACATAAAAATCTTAAAAGTATGAAAAACAATATGTCATGCAAATACAAATCTCAAGAAACCTGGAGTGACTATATTAATATCAGACAAAGTAGATTTCAAAGAGAATGAGAGTTACTTCATAATTATGAAAGTGTCAATTCATCAAGGAGAAATAACAATTCTAAATTGCATCTGAGAACAGAGCTTTGAAATACGTGAAGCAAAAACTGATAAAACTGCAAGGAGAAACAGACAAACTCACAATTATAGTCAGCAATTTCAGTACTCCTCTCTCAATAGAAAAGGAGACAGAAATCAGTAAGGATATTCACATCTTAAATGACATTATCAACCAATTGTCCTCTTTGACATTTATATGACATTTTACCCCAAACAGGCAGAATACACATCCTTTTCAAGTGCACACAGATTATTTACCAAGTTTGACCATATTTGGGTGCTGGAAAATAAATTTCTATAATCAAAAAGTATTCAAGTCATACATTTGCATTAGATTAGTAAGGAATAACAGGAAGATTTTGGGGAAAATTCTTAAATATTTAGAAACCAAATCACACCATTTAAAATAACCTCTGGATAAAAGAAGAAATAAAATGGGAAATTAAAAAGGTTTTTTAACTGAATGAAAATGAAAACACAACATGTCAGAATATATGAGTTGCCACTAAAGCAGTACTTAGGGGAAAACTTATGGCACTAAATTTGTACCTATGTTAGAAACAAAGAAAAAGTTTCAAATTAATGATCTCACCTTCTACTTTAAGCAACTCAAAAAGAAGAGCAAGTTAAAACCAAAGTAATCAGAAGAAAGAAAATAATAAAGATTATAGATAAAATCAATGAAATAGAAAAAGAAAATACCAATTGAAAAAGTAAATGAAATTTTGATCTTCTCGGAAGAGATTAATAAACTACTCAGACTGATCAGGAAAAAAAGAGAGAAGATACAAATTACCAATAAACAAATTAGAGAAAGGACATCACTACATAGTCTACAGATAGTAAAAAGATAAGGAGACCAGAGGGCATGGTAAGATAATAATATGATAGTAAAGATAGTGAGAGATCACTATGAACAATTTTATGACAATAAATTCAATGACTTAGATTAAATGAACAGATTCCTTGAAAGTCACAAACTAAAAAACTTCACTCAAAAAGAAATGGATAACCCAAATGGCTCTATATTTATTATAGACTTCTAATTTGTAGTTTAAAAACTTCCCACAAAGTAAACTCCAAGCCCAGATGACTTTACTGGTGAATCCCACCAAACATTTAAGAAAGAAATAATACCAATTCTACATGAAGTCCTTCGGAAAAATTGTATGACCAAAGTCACATAAAGATGTTATAAGAAGAGAAAATTACAAATATCCCTCATGAATACAGATGCAAATATTCTTAATAAAATTTTAGTATATATAATTCAACAATATATAAGAAAATAACACATTATACTAAATGTGCTTTCTCTTCCCAGGAATGAAAGTTTGTTTTACCATTAGAAATCAAATTTAACTCACTATACTAACAGACTACAAGAGAAAGAGACATAGTCATCTCAAGAGATTTATAAAAATCATTTGAAAAAATTCATCATTTGTTCTTGCTAAAAACTGTCAGCGAAACAGGAATAGAAGGCGACTTCTTCATTCCAATAAAGCACATGTATTAAAAGCCTACAGCTGGGCTCGATTTGTGGCATAGTGGTTAATTCACATGCTCCACTCCAGCAGCCTGGGGTTCACAGGTTCAGATCCCAGGCGCAGACCTATGCACTGCTTATCAAGCCATGGTGTGGCAGGCATCCCACATATAAAGTAGAGGAGGATGGCACAGATGTTAGCCCAAGGACAATCTTCCTCAGCAAAAAGAGGAGGATTGACAATGGATATTAGCTCAGGGCTAATCTTCCTCACCAAAACAAACAAACAAACAAACAAACCAAAAAAAAAAACCCTACAGCTAACATAATTTTTAATATTGGAAGACTGAATATTTCCCACCAAGGTAAGGAATAAAGCAACAATATCTGCTCTAACCACTTCCTGTTAAACATCTTCCTGGAGGTTGTAGTACGTGCAATAGGCAAGAAAAATAAATAAAAGGCATGAAAGTTGGAAAGGAGGAAGTAAAATTGTTTTTTATTTGCCAATGATGATTTTCTCCATAGAAAATTTTACAGCATCTACAAAAAGCTACTAGAACTAATGAGTGAGTTTAGTACAATTAGTTTGGTGAGGTTAGTATAAGTTCAATTATACAAAATCAATTATACTTTAATATGCTAGCCACAAACATTCAGGAATTGAATTTTTAAAAATATCATTTACAATACTATCAACAAATGTGGAATACTTAGGACTAAATATGACAGGAGATATGTAAGATATGTGTATAAAACTACAGAATATTGCTGACAGAAATTAAAGAAGATCCAAATAAATAGAGAGATATACCATGTTCATGGATAAGAAGATTTAATTTTTCCCTTATTTTATCTATACATTCAACACAATTCCAAATGAAAATGTAGTAGGATTTTTTTTTGCAGAAATTGACAAGCTGTTTCTAAACCTCATAAGGAAATGCAAGGACTTTGATTAGCCAAACAATTCTGAAAAAGAAAAAAGTTGGAGGGCTAACACCATCTGACTTTAAAGCTTATTATAAACCTACAATTACAAAGACAGCATGATGTTGGCATCAGTATAGACAAATAGATTAATGGAACAGAATAGACAGTCCAGAAATAGACCCACACGTATACGGTCAAATGATTTTTGAAAAAGTTGCAAAGACAGCTTTGCCTTTCCACAATTCAGTGGAATGAGGACAGTGTTTTCAACAATTGGTTTTAGAAAAATTGGATGTCCAAATGCAAAAATCATCCTCCAAAGCAAAAACAAATAAACAAAAAACACTTCAATCCATTCCTTGCACCAGTACAAAAATTAGCTCAAAATTTGAGGAAGAAACTTAAATAAGGGATAAAAACACTTTGTAGAATATAATCCCTTACATATATTAGAGGTTGTAATTTTTAATTTCATTTATTCTCAGACACTTTTTTTCATTTTTAAAAACGTCTTTGAAATCCATTTGTGATTTAAAATTGGTGGCATCTTATAGTTCCTGTCAGCTGGCAGTCACAGTGCAATTGTCATTTCCTGCACGTGTGTAAATTTGATCACAGTTACAATGGTCTACGTACAGTCCAGGTGATAGATATATCTTTTTTTGTGTGTGTGTGAGGAAGCTCAGCCCTGAGCTAACATCTGATGCCAATCCTCCTCTTTTTTTTGCTGAGGAAGATTGGCCCTGAGCTAACATCCATGCCATCTTCCTTTACTCTATATGGGATGCCACCACAGCACGGCTTGACAAGCACTGAGTTGGTGCGCGCCCAGGATCCAAACCTGCACAACCCGGGCCGCCAAAGCAGAGCGTGTGCACTTAACCACTTGCGCCACCAGGCCGGCCCTTGGATATATCTTAATATAAGAAATGTAACATGATTTTGGCCACGTTTAGTGTAGGAAATCTATATTTAGTTTTGAATTTGATTTTTGCCAACAGATGCAATTTATTCTGAGCCAACTTTGGTGAGTAAGATTGGGCATCCATCTGGGGAATTGTTTAGGTCAATAGGTAATATAACTATAAACAGAGAGTATTTCATGTGTGGTTTATAAACCATCCCTGACAGTAATTCCAAAAGAATGTTCATAACACATTTGTGCAGTATCAGACTAATTTGAATCTGCATTCATAGCTTCATGAAGAGAAAGACAGTATTTCCTTGCATATTAACATACTGATATGTATACCAAAAAAAAAATCTTATTACTTTATAATCTTACTTCAAGAAGTAATTATATAATTACTAATTTTACACAACTAATACATAATGAATGACCATTCCAAAGGATCATGCTAGGTACCAAAGGGGAGACAATACTAATTAGTAATAGTATCATCATTGATAGAACAATACTTAGTATTTGAAGAATATAGTTTTCAAATATTTAGAGGTAATTTATCTCATTTAATCACTACAAAAGCCCTGTAAAATGCATTAGCCTCCTTTTCTAAATAAGTCAATGGAGAAGTAGGTTAACTGACTTTAACAGTGTCACTCAGCACTCAGCTGAGGCAAAGCTAAGAAATGTACCTCAGTGTGATGTGTGAAACTCTGATGTCATCTTCACTTCTGTTCTCAAGCAACTTTCATTTGATAAGGGAACAAATGACAAATGTCATAGAGTAGGTGGAAATCAATAACCATGGCTCTCAGAAGGGGACCACATCTGACTGGAGGTAAAAGAAGATGTTTCAAGAAGCAGTTGAAATTTAACTGAATCTTGAATTCTTTCAATAGGTAGATCTAGAAGAAAGAGACATTGTAGTTGGAAGGGAATTATAGGAGAGGAGGCATAGTGGTGATAAAATGCAGGACAGACTTGCAGAAATTACATTTAACTCACTGATTTTACAGCATAGGTCTATGCCTAGAAAGGAAGGTTAGGGCCCCATCTCTGAGGGTCTTGAACACAAAAGTGAAAGCCGTTTGTCTATTTTTATTAGGTTTGAGTGGAAAAAGGGTGTGGGCTTTGGAGTTTTGTGTAACTCCAGTAACTGAATTTTATTTAAGAAGCTTAATATGGCAGTTGAATATAGGCTAGATTAAAGCAATAAATCAGAAAGAAATATTAAGATGTTGAGCTATGATGATTGCTTTGAAAATGGAGGTGAAGGGATAATAAAGCCAGAGTAGTGTGTTTGCATCAGTAGTAAGTGTGCTACCAGAGATAAATTTTTTTGAGAGACAGCAAGAGACAGACATGTTACTGGGTGACTATTATTCTTTAAGAGTTTCTGAAGTTAAATTCTGATGAGGAACAATTGATTTTGCTCTTGTACACAGTAAAAGGTACCCTGTTGAAACAGAGGAATCTAGTGTTTTAAAGATTACGTAGCTCTAAAAAGACAATAAAAAGTTATTCCTTGATTGTCTCTATCTATCTATCTATCTACCTACCTACCTACCTACCTACCTACCTATTTCCCATCTAGCCTAGCTGTCATCATTTATCATCTTCCTTTAGCTTTTTGGTTAACAGCTGAACTTGTTTTCTCTGAAATTTCTAACACATTCCCTTGAGCAAAATTCCATCATTGTGCTAAGCCTAAATTTAAATGTCCCCATTTAAAATGGGGACATTAATGGTAACTCCCTCCAAAAGTTATTATGATTAAATGAAATAACATATGTACAGTATTTACCATTGACTTTTGTCATAGTCAGCACTAAAAATATAAAAACAGGCACATGTGAATGTATTTAAAAATGTATAAATGCATTTGTCAATGGGCAATTGATTCTGTTGACTGTGTGTTTATTTCTTTGTGGAACTAATCACGGTATTGTTGATGACAGATTGTTGGAAATGTTATCCTATGGGAAGAGATAATGTTTCATGCCTTGTCAATCCTTTTCCTTTTCCTTTGGTAGTTGCTTCTAGCCTGTAGCACCCCAAATTCCCTAGGTCCTCCCTAGGATTCTCATTTTGGCACTATCTTTCAATTGCTGTTGGTACCAAGAGACTTTCCCAATTTATCCCTTTTATCATCAGAGTCAGGTTTTGTTCTTGGGCTCCATTTTCAAGTACTTAATTTAATCATTTTATATATGTGTAAGTGGATTATGATTGCTTAATAAATTACTCTTTCTAGATAATGGATTTACATTTGTTATATTACATTAACTGAAGTTAATAGTCGAAGCTAATGGTTCTCAAATTTGTGTATGCATCAGAATCATGTGAGGGCAACAAAACATGTTTGTTGGACCCTAATCCCAAAAATTCTGATTCAGTTGATCTGGAGTGGGACCTGAGAATATGTATTTCTAACAAGCTCCCAGATAATGCTGATGCTGTTGTGTAGAGACCACACATTGAGAACCACAGCTTTAAGCTAAGGGATACTATTAGAAGGAGTTTTAAGTGTCACAACTAAGTTACTAGAGGAGACATTTGGTGGTAAGAGAGATTTTCAATAGTACTTCAAGAAAATAGGTGAAGATGCCTTGGCAGTCAAGTGACTTATATTTTTAACAGCAAAGATTTTGTGTGCCTTTATTTTTTTTTTTTTTTACCTCCTAGGTGTCTGATGCAGATTGAACTGTCCAAAAATAAATTTTATATTAGAAAGTTTGGAATATTTTTTTAACCATAATTAGTCCCTAGTTTCTTTATTCCACAGAAATTTCTGTGTATGTATACTGCACTAATTTCTCAAGTCCACATGCTTTAGCAATCTAGTGCCTATTGCCAAACACATTTTATTTAGATTTATACTTGCTTTCTAAAGGTGTGAAAAATCTAAAGATAATCCCTGTCTTCTTGGGCCTCCTTAGTGATCAGTTGTAGCCATTAGGATAGGAAGGATGAAAACTGCTAACTCTATAACTTTGGAACTGGTATCAATGCATAAGAGAGCTACTGACCTATATCCCTAACCTCGGGGCTAGTTGCCTTTAGAGACCATGATGAATACAGATGCAATGAAAGGGAAATGCATGTCCAGTGTTATAGGATTACCTTAGTGCTCTCAATGGTTCAGATGATTCTGTTTCTTTTGAATTGTCCACATAATAACTTTAATTTTCTACTTTACTTTGCATATATAACCTGGGCTAAAATCCAACAGCTGTTCTTTAGGATAATTACCAGCAGTATGTTGTAACAATTGACAATTGAAAGGAAATTCATGTTTTGAAAAATGAGTAATTATATGCACAGATATCAAACAATATGTATACTGAAGTACTTATTTGAACCGATTATAAATAATTGGCTAAATTATACTGAACTTTTCTATCCTGAATGCTCCACATGCTGAGCTCCAATCCAGCTCAAGCTTAGTTTCAAAGCCTCCTTTTGGTCTCTGAAAGCCTGCTGAAAATAGTTCAGCTGCAGATATTTGCCATACTGGTACACACTTTCGTCTCCTTTTCCTGCATGCCAAGTCTCCTCTACTCTCCACAGCAAACTTGCGTCTCACCAATCAATTCTCCTTCTGAAACCTTACTCTGTGAAATCTCATTTGTGTATTTGATACTATGACATGTTCTCTTGGTGCACATCTGTATTTTGCCACAATTTGTCATTTTAAAATGAGCTCCTTGACTATTCTCAATTTAGCATGAAATTTTCTTCGATGTTTGAATTTAATTTCCTATCAATTGTCTCATGTGTCTGAAACTTGGTAGAAATGTTAAAAATAAATAATTAAAAATAGATGGCTATTATAGTTAGAGGTACATGCTCACCTGGCCTGTTACCCTCTTTCATCCTTCTCTACTTTTTCTTTTCTCTAAATCTAATCTCTTTACATAGGAAGCATTTTATTGAGCCAGAGTCCTACCTATGCTTTTCTTCCTAGATATAATAAACTGATTGAGGATATTAACAACAGAAATGAAAACACCACTTTGCTCCTTTTTATTCTGCTTTGCGATTTCTTTAAGCATTAGGTCCCTTTGCAAAGGGAATGATTGGCTCATTAGCCCTTTGTGGAAATGGCCTAAAATCATCTAAGGAAGACAAAGCCGGAGGACTCACTGTTCTGCTGGAAATGTCACAGCTGTTAGTGATCTAAAGTCAACACTGTCAAGCAGACAGGTGGTTTTGCAATACCTTGAATTTTATGAAGTCGTTCCTCTTCTTTTCATACCTTTCATACCCCATGGATTTGTAAGAGCAAATTCTAAAAATTCATAGTGGATTATGAAAATAAAGATATTGCAATAATTTCAAAGTAAAAGAAAAACCTTGCACTGAATTGATTGGTTAGGGTATGGGAAACTTGACAACCATAAGAAAGATAAGGATTTTGGTGGAAGGATTCCATATTGAAGCAGGAAGGATGATTAGGGAGAATGCATTTCTATCATGGGAATTTAGTTCTCTGGCCAGTCTTCGTGATTTTGTGACCTCTGGAGAGAATTTGTATAAGATTCTGAAAAAGGGGCTTGCACACAAAAATCTCTGTGTGAGACTTGGTGATAAAAGAAGGTGTTCTTTGGTCCCTAGGGTACCAGGGTATGGTGAGTGAGGTACCTCAGGCACCAATGTAACGGGAGAGAAAAAACTCAGTAATCAAGATACATAATATTTTAATGGTATATATTGAAAATAAGTTGATTAATATAAAAATCCATGATGGATAAAATATCAACTATTTTTTTGCTGAGGAACATTCGCCCTGAACTAACATCCGTACCAATCTTCCTCTGTTTTTTAGTATGTGGTCCACCAGCACAGCATGGTCACTAACAGAGCAGTGTAGGTCTCTGCCAGGAAACTGAACCTGGGCCACTGAGGCAGAGTGCACTGAACTTAACAAGTAGGCCACTGGGGCTAGCCCCTGCTTCAGTTACTTTTGAATACAGAATACCAAATTAATATCTTTCATAGTTACTTTTGAACACAAAATACCAAATTAATAGTTCACATATTGTTTAATTAGAAAACTAGAAATTGCAATAAGATGATATGCAATATTCTCCAAATTTAGTTCGAATAGGATATGTATGTTTGGCAACATTATCAGAATGACTCCCTGGGATATTACACAGAAAGTTATAGATGTAGAAATTGGAAAGAACACTGACCTGGAAATTGGAAGATGGTGTGTTGTACTTTCCCTGAAGAGAATATGTACTAGTCCCTGCTTTGTTATATAAGTTATGATGACATTATTGTTGCTTCACAATTTCCGTTTCCTGATTTCACTTGCAAGTAATGTCAAGCGTGGAAGGACTTTATAATTCACTCAATTTACTCCTTTAACGTTTCTTGGGCTTGGTTTCAGGAAGTTTTGGGTTACTTCCTCAGCTCCTTATATTTTGGCTATTTCAACAAAATATTATTGAGTGCCTAAAATATGTTAGATACCTTGTTGGGCAGTGGACACACAAATATTAATGCCATGTTCTTTTCCCTAGAGTTCACATCCTCTTGAGGAGAGACAGAATAGTAAAGTAGGATTTATAATTCACCGTATGGGTTATGCCAATAAGATACACAATGACATTGAAGCATAGAAGGAACATTTATTTCCTTTAGGCTGGTGGTGTTCAAAGAAGTCTTTCCAATATGATGACTCTTGAAAGAAAGGTCAGAGTATTCCAGGCAGACAAGGTGAGAAAGACACTCCAGGAAGAGGCAGGAGGGGAATATTCACACTTAAAGATGCTGAGGTATGTGGGACCACGAATATGTGGGGAATTACAGGTCTGACCAGAGTTATAACTGGAAGAGAATGCTCTGTTCCTCTTTACTGTGAACTGAAACCACTTCCCTCAGCCCTCTTCAGTGCACACTACACACGATCCTATATATCACTGGGACAGGGTAGAGGATCAAAGTTGGTATTTCCTGGCTCTCAATGCAACGCCCAATGCATTATTCTTCCATCTGTGCGGAAAATTTCATCCTCCTTTGATACGGATGTCATCTGGCTAAGGCATTCTCTATACCTTCTCCTTGTTTTCACCTATTGACTGCAATTCCCTCTCTCTCAAATTGTAAACTTGATGGCTTACAGCCATCTTGTTGACTCTAACTTCTGCTAAAATTGTGAGACTCCAGTGTCAATCCAGTTGACCCATCCAACTGTAAATCATTCTTGTCAATTCCACAGGGTCCTCAGAACTTTATAAAGTCTAAATTTCCATTATTCTCCCATGTGAACCAAACTCTAATCCTTCTCATTCTTTCGTACTCACACTTGTGCCCCATCACTTATTTTCACTGCTAGGATCCCTCTAGTCAGCCCCTCCCAAAGTCTGGAATCCCTAAGCTGGGCCCCCCCACCCCTAAACTCATCCCAACCCCCATAGTTGTATATCTGAACTACTCTTTCATCAGTACATTTGATTCCCTGCCATCTTCATCTTTCTGCTAGACACACTCAGCAAAATCCCAATTATAGACCAATGATGGGTTCTAACTTTTCTTCTCTGATATCTAGACTTCACAATTCTGCAAAAAGAAGCACGTAACACTATAGATTAGCACCACTCCAAAGTCGTAGTTGATAGTCTCAGCTAAGCCCTCAGAACTGACTATCAACATATTATTTTTTGTATGTTTACCACTTTTCCTCAAGCCCAGGTCCCACCCTCTTAGCAGACAATTTTGCTTCCTATTTATTGAGAAAATTAGGGTATCAGGGATGAATGCTCTTAATTTCCCAACCACTTCATTACAACCATATCTATATTCATACCCATGTCTCCTTTTTGAATTTGTAAATTTAGTGGGTAAGATATCCCCTTCTACTCAAAGACCACCTGTTGATTTGTGCCCTTAATCCTATTCTCTCCTGCTTCTTCAATAAAATGATCTCGTAATATAGTCCCACTCTCCTCATCTTCATCCCTTTTCTCTCTTATAAGTTACTTGTGATTTTCAACTTATAGTTAATCTCGTCCTACCAATATTTGTCTCCAAACATTTCTTAAATCACCCTTATCTCCATTCTAGTCACCATTATTTCATCAACTCTTATCTAAGTTGTGAAAAATCCTCCTAGCTGACATCTTTGACTCCAGGTTAGCTTCTCTTATAGCTGTTGTCCACACAGCTGCCAGAATCTGCTAGAGTGAGTGTTTATACTTTATTCATTTTTATGTAATAAGGACTAAGAATAATTTCTATAACATGGCTGGCACTCAATACATGTTACTTGAATGAATACATGCTAGATTGAGGTATGAGTGATGGCCGTAGGGATACATGTTGTATCCCCTCTGCCCTGAATTATTCGCTGTTGTTACCACTGTCTTGACAATTTTAGCACTCTCTTATTAGACTTCCTGGTTTACAATCTCTTCTGCTTCTAGCTTACTCTGTCTTTCTAAACGAATAGAGCTTCCTGGCATATTTTCTCACACTAATCAGCATTTTCTCAACTTCCAAGGCTCCTCAGTGCTGTAAGAAAATAAATCCAACCTTCTTGGTAAATCCTTCCAAACTTTCGAATTATAGCTTGAATCATTCCCAACTATATGATCCACTGTCATGTTCTTCTTCCAAAAAGCTCTTATACTCTTAGCCAAGTAGATTTTCTATTGTTTTCTATACATTGCCATCTCGTTAGTTTATCCGCTTGGAACAGTGCCTCATGTATTTGCTTCTCTTTTCTAAACACCTGAAGGCACAACTTAAATGCAGTGTCTTATAGAAACTCTTCCTAATTATCTCAAGTACCTTGAAAACATTTCTCAGAGTGTCTGAAATTCTTATTGTTTATATCACTCTTTGGAAATTATTTTATGCCACGAGCGATCACTTTTGCTCACTTTTGCAAATGTATATTCTATCTTCAGAAAATATTAAGTATTTCTGGAACAGAATTCTCAAAAAAGCTTATTGCTTCAGGAACTTACAGAGGCTTTCCCATAGTAGATATATAATAAATGTTTGCAATGATGATGGTAGAAACTAAAACAGTCGTGCCTCTTGAAGAAAGAAGCTAAAACTGTTTTTTTCTTTTAGTAAGCATGTTCATCCAGTGTTGGTAGAAAATTCACTGAATTATACCCTGTTGACAGCCTGCTGAAATTTATCAGCTGAGCGGACTTTGGAAATTATAATGCTCTAGAAGCTCACTTAAATCAGTTCATTCAATTGATGAAAATTTATTTCAAGTTAAGATATTCATATTTAAATTTATGGTGTTTTAGAGTAATCTCCAGGTTTGTCTTCATTTAAATAAAATGGAAGATTCAGCTTCACTATAACTAGATATTGTTTCCTGATATGCACTGATAGTAATCTGACTGACAGCTTTAAGACTGTGTAGAAAAAAGGGCGTATGTTTCATTTAATGGAGACAAGAAATTGTCAAAATATGAGTAAAAAACTGGACTGGTATATCAAAAAGTAAACTTCATGAAAACATAATAAGATTTTACTTCACACTACACAATGTTGTATTTCCTGCTAAAAGAGAGTTGTATTAGGACATATTAATATATATCTATCTGTCTTGTTTCTGTACAAAAAAATGTTTGGGATGGCTTTTGACAAAAACACTTTGTGCATATGAGTAGGAAGTAAATGTTAGTTGCATGGACTCTGGGGCCAGACTATCTGTATTCAAGTCCCAGTCCGCTAATGACTTAGTGGGCAATTCCTTCACATCTCTTTAGCTCAGTTCACTCATCTGAAAACTAGGATACTAAGAGTACTTGCTCGTAGAATTCTTCTGAGGGTTAAATAATGAATTAACATTTCCAAAGTGCTTAGAACAAAGTCTAGCACTAAATATGACTACTTGTTAAATAACATCACTGAAACTACCAGGATGAAGACTTATCTATGAAGGGACAACAATTAGATTAAACTGATGGATGACTTCTCAACAACAGCAGAAGTTGCTAGAAGATAATTGTACAATACCTTCAAGAGTCTGAAGGAAAATGTCGGTCAAACTAGATTTCTAAATATAGTTGAACTGTTATTCAAAAATGATGTCTGTGGTATAATATAGACCATGTCTGATCTTTGTCCTCAGTTTTTGTTACAGTTTTAATGACCATTGGAATTTCCTGAGTGATAGGAAAGTCTTCTCTTATTCTTATGAGCCCCTTTCTAGCACATCTGAGTTTATGACAACCCCTGACTCATGGTGGACATTTAGATAGGTTGGCCACTCCAGAATAACTAAGCATGTCATTAGAAGATTAGAACTTTCATCCCTACCTCTTCAGAGGATGGAAGAATGTCTGGAGACTGAACTCAATCATGTGGCCAATGATGTAATAAGACCCCAAAGTCTGGACACCCAAAGCTTGAAGAATTTCCTGGTTGGTGAACACACTGTTGTGCCAGGAGGGTGACTCAACCTAACTCCAAGGGGAGAGAGTATGGGAGCTCCACATCTGGCATCCCCTAGACCGTACCCTATGTGTCTCTTTTATTTGACAGTTCCTGAGTTGTATCCTTTATCATGAAACTTTAACCATAAGTATGGCACTTTCAGTGAGTTCTGTGAGTTGTTCTAGAGTTTTATCAAACCTGAGGAGATCATGGGAACCCCTGAATTTATAGCTAGTTGGCCAGAAGTGTGGGTGGTCCCCAAAGCTTGCATCCAGCGTCTGAACTGGGGGCAGTATCATGGGGGACTTTGCACCTAACCTGTAGGGTCTACACTAACTCCAGATAGCTAGTGTCAGAATTGAATTGACGTGCAGGACACCCAGTTGGTGTCAGAAAATTGGTATCAGAATAAGGTCCAGTAAACAAAACTTAGAGACATAAAGAAAGTAAAGAATCTTATCTTCTGTGTGACTTTACTAAAAATCCCACTGAAGAAGACATTTTAGCAAGAAATAAACCCAGAAAAAAAAGGAGTTGGATTCAGAAGGTAATACCGATCAATGATAAAGGCTAAAATTTATTGGTAATTTTAATTAACTCTTGATGAATAAAAGCAAAAATTTTTGTACTAAAAATAGCTGTAACTAAAATTTTAGATAATATTTAAAACGTAGGAATGCAGTTTTAAACATCATTAAGCCAGGTAATGCTCTTGCTTTGAGATGAAGAAAGAGATTTCAATTAATTTTAGATTTTTTAGAAAAATATAGACATAAGTATCTATATCTCTACAAGTAAATCAATCTATATTAGAGCTATGAGGATAATCATTAAAACCATAAAAACTAATTATATTACTTCTTAAACACAGAAGAGAATAAAGAACACTTTGAATCTTCAACTTGATGAGTAGGGAAAAATAAAATAATATAAAAAGTTTGCTAAATAAGTAATGCAATTAAGATTATATAAATAAATTTATATACTTCATTTATATGAATAAATGTAAACAGATTAAACCCAATGATTCAAAAGCGGAGATCATTATGGCTTATTTTTTAAAAAGTCAACTGTTTTCTGCTTTCACAAATAATTGAACAAAATCAGAAACATTGTACATTAAGTGTGAGAAAAATATACAGAAGGCAAATATTGATCAAAATTGAACTTGTATAGCAATGTTAATTTCAGATAAAATGGCACTAAAAGAATTAATGCAAAAAAGTATTAATAAACAAAATCACAGCTTAAGGTTGAGAGAAACAATCCAATAAAAGCTTAATCATAAACTTTGCACCAAAACACATAAAAACATATAAACATGTAAGATGCAAAAGTTTAAAGCAATAAGTGACAGAATTATAGAGAGAAATGGTGAAATCTATAACCATAGAGCAAGATTACACACTTTTATCAGGAACTGCTAGATGAAGACAGAAAGAAAAAATATTAGTAGAGCTATAGGAGATGTGAAGAAAATTTACAGGTTTCATCTACTAGAAAAGAAGCAGAAGTGAGCAAGTGAGAGAGATCTAATAATAGTTCCAATATATAGGTATAAGAAAATAATTAGTAGAATTACACACACATACACACAAGAACGCATAGGACATTTACAAAAAATGACATGGACAGGATTACAGAGGAAATCCCAACAAATTACAAAAAATCAAATGATACAGTCTACAGTCTCTGATCACAATATTATTAAAATTGGAGAGTGATGTTTAAGACAAGAAGACAAAAGCACTTACATACATATGGACAATTTAAAACAAACAATCAAACCACGGCTTAGTGTTTAAGACTTTCTTCATTCTCTTTCCATTTGCTCTATGTGGTCATACATAATAATAATGAACAAATATTGAGTTCAAGGGAAAAAAATTCATCCCACAGATATCTTGGATTATTTTAAAAACTAAAAGTATAATGCTATGAAATAATTTTTCAAAGACCACCAACTTGTAATTTTTTCAAATGTTTTAGGATACTAAAAAATAATCTTATAATATAGAAAAAAACCTGAAATGATTTTAAAGGAATAAAATTATACTTAAAGCATGAAAGAAAAAAGGACACAAGAACTTTCCCATCAACATGTATTAGGTATTGTCATGAAGAAGTCTAATGTGCATTAGTATTTAGCTGATAATGTCTATAAATATGTACCTTATAATGATTCCCATGCATCAGTTAATTGATGTTCAGTAGTGTTTTCAAGTAAGAGAATGGCCTTGCACTACATATTTGTTGTAAAAATATCTTCTGTCATAGTAATAACCATTTCAGACTGAGAAGAGATTCTCAGCCATAAGAGGAAAAGAAAATTACTTCTGTTTTGCTGCTGAAGATACTTTGCTTAAGCACACAAGCAGAGACGAGAACATTTTAGCTTTCACATTAAAATTATTTTTTTCTGCAAATGTTTTTAACGAGCTCCTTTTCAACTCTAGCAGAGAGTGTATCTTGCCAATATGTTCAAAAACTAATGAATACTGCTATAATCAACTCAGTATATTACCAATATTAGGACTGCAGTTGCTCCTACAACTACAATAGGACATCAAAACACATTATTTCTAACAACTTTTTAAGAAAAAGATATTCTCAGTGTTTAGAGACAACAATGATGAGCCTGTTCAGCTAACAGCAGATTGAATCAGGAGGTGAAACTCCTTGCAGAGCAGTGTTCTCTGGGACTTCAAGTTGGGTAAATGTCACACCAGTAGGAGTTTTCAATAAAAACTGGCTTTGTGGATTGTTTTGTTGCATGCTTATGCAATAAAATATTTAGGAGAGGAAAACAAGTTCAATTTTTCTACTCCTGCCAAAGATAGGCATTCTTTCTTTTTATTTTTTTTTTAATTTTTGTTTATTTATTTTTTTTGAGGAAGATCGGCCCTGAGCTAACATCTGCCAATCCTCCTCTTTGTGCTGAGGAAGACTGGCCCTGGGCTAACATCCATTCCCATCTTCCTCTACTTTATATGGGACGCTGCCACAGCATGACTTGCCAAGTGGTGCGTCAGTTCGTGTCCGGGATCCAAACCGGCGAACCCCGGGCCGCCGGAGTGGAGCGTGCGCACTTAACCGTTTGCGCCACCAGGCGGCCCCTTATTTTTATTTTTTTTGTTGAGGAAGATTCGCCCTGAGCTAACATCTGTGGCAATCTTCTTCTAGTTTGTATGTGGGTCATTGCCACAGCATGGCTTGAAGAGTGGTGTGGGTCCATACCCCAGATCCAAACCCATGCATCCCAGGCCACCAAAGTGGAGCATGTTAAACTTAACCACTATGCCACTGTGCCAGCTCAGCATTGTTTCTTATTTATCTATGTGTACCTGCTATCTACAGAGATTGAACAACTGAATACACTTAAAATTTAACTCTGTGCTTTAGGTTCCATGATTACAAAAGAGTGTCTTTCTAAGCTGGTGAAGTCCAAAGAAGTTGAATTTACATAATGTTATAAACCAACATGACCTCAATAAGATAAATTTTAAAAAAAGAAGAGAAGGAAAAAAATAGATAAAAATAACTTTTCTTACAGCATTGATTTCCAAACTGACAACATGAGGAGCATGGATCTGAATATATTTTGTACTTATTTGTATCTTCTCCACAATGCAGAGATTCATAATTCAACAACAGAATGAATGAATCTGATCACACATCAACACAGAACACTCTCCCTATAAGTCCACATGAGATTCCTCCTTTGTTAGACTCAATATTCTCCCAATGTGAAGAATTGAAGCTTACGGTCAATCTAAGAATTTAAATATCTTGAAGTGGGCCAGACGAGAGATGGGAAGCACTTAAGCATTAGACCTGGGCTAAACCAGGCTTTAAAACCAAACTTGAGTGCATCCATTTCATTCATTCATTCATTCATTCAGTTGTTAATTTATTGTGGGACAGATAGAATAATAATGGACCTTGTCTTCAAGGAATAAGGCAGTCAGCTACAGGAATTGAGTCTGGCATTTTCTAGCTATTCTGAGTATACTCTGTACTGCAATATAGTAAGAATAATTGCATTTTTTTCAGTACTTGCTGTGTACTTTACATTGTGCTAAATACTTTATATATGTAGTAGTTTTGATTAGATGTTTCGAGTGTAAGTTAAAGTAGAGAGTAGAAATATTATGTTGGTTTAAGCTATTACGAGTCATTTTAGTATACATTATATAATTTACAACTACATACAAAGTGACTTGGAAGCTTAGAAGATGAGAAGGGGACTTCAGGGAAGAGTGACATAGAGCTTTTTACAGTGGCATCTAAGGAGATTTTCGATTTGATATTGGTGGGGGCAGGGGATAAAATGGGTATTGGAGAGTGATGCTGGATTGTGTGGTTTTATCATTGCGCCATTATGGAAGATCAATTTCCATCCAGTTGAAGTCCACTGCCTCAGTAACAGAACAGGTTTAGAGGTTGTTGTAGGGAAATTGTGTAGCCAATCGTGAAACAAAGTCACGTTCAGCACACAATGAGGTTGTGACTGGCTGAGTGTTACAAGTGGGCCTTCTCACTGATTGGCTGAAATGCTGAAATACATCAGTAATGTCTATTGGTGCAGAAAGCAGAACAGGACCAATGAGTTCACCCAGAAATCAGATTATAAAACAATGGTAGAGTATTAAGAACTCAGGTCATCTACAGAAACCGAAATGATCTTTCCCTTTATGTCTAGCTGAGGTACTGTTAATACTCTTAAACTCCTTCTGTACCAAGTATCTCTTGTATCCCAAGTGAACAACACGGAACCTGGGCAGAAGGCTTTCTGGTGTACCCTTACTCCTGAGAGGAGAAGCCACTTGGTGGGGTGCAGGGCAGACATGGAGTACCTGACATCCACTATTCATCCACGTATCAGGAAGTTCTCTGTAACTGTTAACTCTCTACCCTAGTGAGCTTTTTTTTTTGTGAAAACGACTAGCCCTGAGCTAACATCTGTCACCAATCTTCATCTTTTTGTTGAGGAAGGTTGGCCCTGAGCTAACATCTGTGCCCATCTTCCTCTATTTTATATGTGGGACACCTGCCACCGCATGGCTTGATGAGCGGTGCGTATGTCGGCGCCCAGGATCTGAACCCGCCAATCTTGGACCACCACTTTGGAGCGCACAAACTTAACCACTACGCCACCGGGCTGGCCCTACCCTAGTGAGCTTTGACTAAGGCCATTGTATTTGTAACTAAGATAAATATTATATGTTATTACCACTCAGATTTTCTTTCTAACCAACAGTGTCATACAAGAATAGCTGAATGGAAGATGGTGCCACAAGTATTTTAAGGATTCACACCTTGTAAATGACCTCCCTTTTCACATGGTGCAGCTTAGGTACCTTCATAAAGCTAGGAAACCTTCCAGGAGGCACCATATGACAACTGTACACCTGCTGGGAGAATGGCTCCCAGTGTACCATCTGGAACCCTTCGTTTACAGTCCAATGCAGCAAGTCCATTTCTTTGGCTATACCTTGTCTACCATAAGTCATTGTAATAAACTTAAACACTCTTGATTATTTGCAAGTCTGTGTTTGGTGATAAGTGGGTTATTTGAAGGTTAAGATAAAGTTTTATATATATATTATTTATAAGTAACATACATATTATACATATAATCTGACTTAATACTTATATTTATTTGGGGTATTACTAGACCCATTTCACAGATGGGGAAAGTAGTAAACAGGAGTAAAATTGTATGTTCCATGTCACACAACTCTTTAGCAGTGGTACAAGATTAAAACCCAGATCTGTGTGACTTCAAGGTGAGTGCACTCGCTCCTTCTTAGAGAATGATAAGTTTAGAACCTCAGAGACAGAAGAGATCATAAACTCGAGGAAGCCTTCCAAAACTTCCTAAATATCACATTAAGCCAATGCTGGAGCATTTCTAGTGTCTTAGAGTCAACTATGTCACATGGGGGCTCATTTCTTTGTTGGACTCCTCTAATAATTTAAAAGTTTCACCTTATATTACACTTAAATCTGCCTCCTTGTAACTTCGGTTTGACATTGCTTTTTTCCCTAGAAAAACAGATCATTCTTTCCCTGAACATTGTAATTTACTTTTTGGACCTGTGTGTAAGGCTTCATATTAAACCCTATTAAGTAATAGTTAAAGCATTTTAAGATGACATACTTTGATATTGAGAAAAGAGTTTGATATTAAAGTCTGTATTTTATTTCATTGAAAAATTAAATAGCAATCTCATGTGAATGCCTTTTAAAAAATTGGAATACAACTTACATGAAAACTGTAATTTCTCTTTTCAGGCTGTGAAAATCTTTCAAAATCATTTCTTTTCTCTTTTTTCTTTTTTTTGCTGAGGAAGATTCACCCTGAGTTAACATCTGTTGCCAATCTTCCTCTATTTTGTATGTGGGCCACCTCCACAGCATGGCCACTGATAAACGAGTGGTGTAAGTTCACATCTGGGAATTGAACCTGGGACACCAAAGTGGAGCATGCCAAACTTAACCACTAGGGGCTGGCCCTTGAAATAGTTTCATATTTCATTAAAGTATTAGAATAATAACTTTTGATGTAAGAGATTAAAATATCATCAGCAATGCGAATTTTGACATTACGTCTAAAAATATTATGTTATTTTTCCTTTATGTTGTAAGACTCAAAACCCCAGGTAAAAATTGGCTTTTCATTTCTAGAAACTGGTTGAACAATATTACAATAGACTACAATAGTGGATCAGACTTTTTGGCTACACAAAATTTGTTCCATTAGACATTTCTTAAATAAAATAAGTCTATGGCTGAGGTTGTCAGTTATGCTGTCACGTATAGTCTGGGCTAAAATGGTATTAGCTGTGATGGAATTGAACCTGAAAAGTCTCCCTTCCTTCCTTCCTTCCTTCCCTTCCTGCTTCCTTCCTCTTTCCCCTCTCCTCCTCCTCTTCTCCCTTTCTTTCTCTTTCTCCTCCTTCTCCTCCTCCTCTATCCTCTTCTTCTTTTTCATCCTCCTCCTCCTTCTCCTCCTCATACTTTAATTTGAGAGCAAGTGTTCTCTCTTGCTCCACGTCTTTTCCAATGTATGTGAATTGAGGAAAACATAAATATTACTTTACATTAAACAAGTGCTTATTTGGGGATCATTGAACAAACCTTAGCTAAATGATGTGGTCAATTTTTCTAGCTACTCTCCACTTATCATATTTGTATATAGTAGAAACTTGCTGAGTCAGTGCATCCAAAGTCAGCAGTTGCCAGACCTGTTTCTCCTCAAACTTGTCTCTTAAAGACAAAGTCAGGCTAAGCGTACTGGTTGATTAGTTTAAAGACCCTTTGATATTTTTAAAAATTACTCTTCTCAGCAGGTGTTGCCATACTCATATCAGACAAAGTAGACTTCAAGATAAAACAGGTTAAGAAAGACAAAGAAGGGAAATATATAATGATAAAAGGGACACTCCATCAAGAAGACATATCACTTATAAATATATATGCACCCAACATAGGAGCACCAATGTACATAAAGCAACTATTAACAAACCTAAAAGGAGAAATCAACAACAACACAATAATAGTAGGGGATCTTAACACCCCAATTACAAGAATGGATAGATCATCCAGACAAAAAGTCAATAAAGAAATAGTAGACTTAAATGAAAAACTGGACGAGATGGACCTAGTAGACATATACAGAGCACTCCATCCAAAAACAGCTGAATACACATTCTTCTCAAGCGCACATGGAACATTCTCTAGGATAGACCATATGTTGGGAAACAAAGCAAGCCTCAATAAATTTAAGAAGATTGAAATCATAACAAGCATCTTTTCAGACCATAAGGCTATGAAACTGGAAATGAGCCATGAAAAAAAAACTGGGAAAGTGACAAAAATGTGGAGATTAAACAACATGCTACTGAACAACCAATGGATCATTGATGAAATTAAAGGAGAAATCAAAAACTATCTGGAAACAAACGAAAATGATAATATGCCATATCAAACCACATGGGATGCAGCAAAAGTGGTCCTGAGAGGGAAATTCATAGCGATACAAGCCCACCTTAACAAACAAGAAAAAGCCCAAATAGGCAACCTTAAATTACACCTAACAGAACTAGAAAAAGAAGAACAAACAAAGCCCAAAGTCAGCAGAAGGAGAGAAATAATAAAAATCAGAGCAGAAATAAATGAAATTGAGACCAAAAAAACAGTAGAAAGGATTAATGAAACAAAGAGTTGCTTGTTCGAGACGATACACAAAATCAACAAACCCTTAGCCAGGCTTACTAAGAAAAAAAGAGAAAAGGCTCAAGTAAATAAAATTAGAAATGAAAGAGGAGAAATTACAATAGACACCACAGAAATACAGAGGATTATAAGAGAATACCATGAGAAATTATATGCCAACAAATTGGACAATCTAGAAGAAATGGATAAATTCTTAGACTTATACAACCTCCCAAAATTGAACCAAGAAGAAATGGAGAATCTGAATAGACCAATAACAAGTAAAGAGATTGAAATAGTAATCAAAAACCTCCCAAAAAATAAAAGTCCAGGACCAGATGGCTTCTCCAGTGAATTTTACCAAACATTCAAAGAAGATTTAATACCCATCCTTCTCAAACTATTCCAAAAAATAGAGGAAGATGGAACACTTCCTAAATCATTCTACGAGGCCAACATCACCCTGATACCAAAACCAGACAAAGACAATACAAAGAAAGAAAATTACAGGCCAATATCGCTGATGAACATTGATGCAAAAATCCTCAACAAAATATTGGCAAACCGAATACAACAATACATTAAAAAGATCATACACCATGATCAAGTGGGATTTATACCAGGAACGCAGGGATGGTTCAACATCCGCAAATCAATCAACGTGATACATCACATCAACAAAACAAAGAATAAAAACCACATGATCATCTCAATAGACGCAGAGAAGGCATTTGACAAGATACAACATCCATTTATGATAAAAACTCTCAATAAAATGGGAATAGAAGGAAAGTACCTCAACATAATAAAGGCTACTTATGACAAACCCACAGCCAACATCATACTCAACGGGGAAAGACTGAAAGCCATTCCTCTGAGAACAGGAACGAGGCAGGGCTGCCCACTCTCACCACTCCTGTTCAACATAGTACTGGAGGTTTTGGCCACAGCAATTAGGCAAGAAAAAGGAATAAAAAAAAATTACTCTTCTCCTCTGCAGATTTTCATTAGCGACCATGTCCAATTACACAAAAGGACAAGCTATGTTCTAAATGTTTCACCATTTTTGCGCATTCATTTTTTGAAGACTTCATATTTACTTTGTAATATGAGTGAAACTTAATTGTCAACCATATTAGTATGAAATTTGAAATAAATCCTTTTCCTAAGGTTAAGCTAGCTTCATATATATATTACATATACATTATATATATGTATTATATACATACACACACACACACACAAGCACATACATGTAATGTAAGCCAAGTAAATAACTGGGTAAGCACATTTTCACATTTTCTACTAGAGAAAATATTTTTCAAGTACTCATCAAGCACTGATTTCTTCAAATGACTCATTTGCTAAATCTTTACAGATGGTACTCGTAAGTAGACAGAAATTCTAAGACTGGAGGGCAAGCCCCAGTTTTGACAGTAAACTTGTCCAAGTCACTTAAGCTCTTTGAGACTTTGTGTGTTCATCTGTAAAATTAGACTAACGGCGCTTATTCTACTTAAACCACAAAAGTAATAAGTGGATAAAGTGAGATGATAAAATACAATTTAATGGAAATAACTAAGAAAAATTAAACTATTATATCATACTGAAATCAGTTACTGAGTTCCTACAGTTTTGTTAGGCAACCATCAGGTGACCGATGCACATGTGGTCTAAGCCATATGTATGTGCTAAGACCAGATTGATTAATAAATGCCTGCGAGGGACCAGGTACAGTGCCTGCAGCTGTGGGGCACAGTTTAATCCGACATATTATAATCTAGTGAAGCCCCTGGCATATTATAATCTGTGAAGGAGACAGACATAAACTATAACAAATGTTACGATAGAAGCTAGAAAAAAGGGCAATGGAGAACAGGGAAGGAAAACTAATTCTAGTGAGATGTGAGAGGATTTCGTGGAGGCTAAGGTCACACTTGAAAAACAGGAAAAGTTTACAACGGTCAATTGTAATTTGAGAAGAGAGCAGATTTAAGTCATTACTCTGTCCATATTACAAAAAATACCTACATTGAAACCAGTAAAAATTGATGAAATATTAATGATGATTTTTAAGCTCAAATTTAAAAGAAGATTGCTAAAGGTGTAAAGTACCTTCTCCAATATTCATATGCTTTTCTTTATCAACTCAACTAAAATGTCAGACTATATGGTCAGTAGTTCTTTCTTGAGATTTTCCTCAGTACTTGGTTTTGTTAATTGTCAAAATGTTCCAAAAGGGATGACTCTTTCTCTTTGCCACGAATTTTAAAGACTAATCATTCTAGCTTCTGAGTTTCCCTTTCTGTAATTAGTACCCCTGTTTCTTCTCGATTTTACATAGAGGCAGACAAGCACAAGAGCAGCAGAAAAGCAATGAAATTATCTGACAAGCAGTTGCAAATTTCTAATCAATGGCTCTTTTCTTTTTTCCAAGAAACAGAGATATTTTCCCGGAACTGATTTTGGGTTTTTTTTTTTTTTTTTTTTTGGCATAGCATAGCCAAGGGAAACATTTGCTTTGAATAGCTGACTCTTTAGTACCCTTTTTAGAAGTGCTTGCCATAGTGTTTTCAATTACAAATAGAATTATGGAATGAAAATTACTTTTTCCAATACCAACTATATTGACTCAAATTTAATTATTTAAGTGTATATGTATTATAAAAATGTTAAATTTATGAATACATTTCAGGAAATATGAGAAATGGAGAAAATAAAATAAATCACCCCAACACCATTTTGTATACTGCTAGTATTTTATCCTTTTACAGTTTTTCCAATATGTCTGATTATCTGTTTGTCTTTCTATCACTCTGCCCAGTCTCTAGTCTATCTACAGCATTGTAATCATGTATCTTGTTTTGTTTGTACTATATCAAAATATAGGTCCTGGATCTTATAAAATCATGGATTTTTTTTTCTTGGTGAGAGAGATTGTCCCTGAGCTAACGTCTGTGCCACTCTTCCTCTATTTTGTTTGTGGGACACTGCCACAGCATGGCTTGATGAGTGGTATGTAGGTCCGCACCCAGGATATGAACCTGCAAACCCTGGGCTGCCGAAGTGGAGTGCACAAACTTAACCACTACACCACCAGGCCAGCCCCCAAAATTATGGATTTTTTGAAAAATGTATTTTCAAAGAGTGAACACATCGTGATTTTTTAATGTAATGCCCTACTATTGGATTTCAGGATACCCCGAGGTTTTTTAATTGAATCATAGACATATTTAGATAAAAATCATTATACATATAACTTTGGTGAAATATCTGGGTAAAAGGGTGTGAACTATTTTACAGCTCTTGATTACATATATATAACATCAGAAAATTTTGAACTTGTCAGTTTCTCTTTTCTAATCCTTGGTTTCCTTGTTAATTGGTTAAAACAGGTGCTGCTCACGATAGAGAAATGATACTGCTTACCAGCTCCGGAATTTGGGAGGTTATAGAATACCCTGGAAATTCTCAGTTTTCTCACCTAGAAATTTAGAATAATACTACCTTCTAAAAATTTTCTGATGTTTAAATAAAATAATATATATATTCATTAAGTCTTCTAGTGCATTGTCTATCTAGTAAACTATTAGTACTAATTTGCTCCAATTTGCATTTTTTCAAAGATTATAGTTATGCTGAAACTCATCTGAAATATTTGGAGGTCACTTGGATTTCTTACTGTTGTTTGCACGTTCATGCCTATTGTCTCATGGCTATGTGACAGTGTGGCAGCAGCCATTACCGCAAGAGGACAAGACAGATGACAGATCAAGGTTCTAGGGTCTCCAGAGTGGAAGCTTCCCTACCTAGCCCACTTTAGCTCCATCTCTGCTTTTTAAGTCCCCACTGATGGGCCATGGCTCCTTCAGTAATTTGTTTCACCTCTCAAAATTGATGATTCCATTATTATTATTATTGTTATTAATATTATTATTATTATTTTAATAAGGGAGACATTTCACATTCTTCACTCTGTTGCTTCACCTGAAATTGTATAGTTACCTTTTGAGGGTAAAGTCTACCTGGAATAAGAAAATGTGTCCTTTGTATGGTCCATAGTAGTGTGCAGAAGCTTGATCTCAGGGCTCATGGTCAAGGCTCTTGTTTGGTTACAAAGTGCTGCTTTGCCTGTTTCACCCTCTTTGTATATAAGCACCTGAGGGATTTCCCAAGGAGAAAAGAACACTTGGGAATCAGGCATCTCGAAAATATCTTTTGAAAATTGTTTAATATTACTCCAAAATCTTGTTCAGCTTTGGAAAGTCCTGCTAATATGTGAATAGGGGACAGCAGTTTAGAGGCAAATTCTAGGCTAGGGTAGGCCTACCATGAAATAGTATTATAGCACGAGGCATTTTTAGCCTTTGAAATTCAGATATGACACTGATATCTGGTGCAAGATTAGTTTTCTCAGTCTTCCCCCACTTTATCTTGTTTTGAACACCACTAATGGAGTTTCCACCTCTCATGATTGAGTGGCTTGTCCAGAAGCTCTTGGAAGTACCCCACCAGGTGCTCTCAATTTGACTGTCTGTCTGATTTATTTGGTAGCCTTGATATGGAGTCTTGGGGAAGAGACCAGTGAAGAGACAAGTGAAAAGATCTTTGATGATTTAGTGGCCTATACATGAGGCATCGGGATATCGAGATGGCCCTCTGTCGCTTTCTTTCTGAATGAGGGAATGTCAATAGTCGTTAGAGTAAATCTCCAGAGGAGAAAATTTTTCCCTTAGATTTCTGCCTCCCCAGCTTGTGCCCAACACCCAGTTGATTCTAGGAAAATTATTAGTCTAATTCATCCAATTCTAGGATATTGAATAGCATATATTTTCTAGAAGACTAACGTTGACAATAAACAACCAGGAACATGTGAGTCATCTCTGCCCTCCCCTCTGCCCATACAGCCGCAGAGGCAGCTGACTCATGACTGGTTCTCTTCCAAATTGGAGTTCAAGATTTCGGACCCACGATTCCAGAACCGGAGGCTCAGTAGTAATCACTGTGGTCTGAATGCCGAGAGCTGCTGTGGCTCCTGTGATTTTCAGCGGCTCCTAAGGATGCAGAGCTCTCAGAGCACCCTCTTCACTGTACACTGCGCTGGCGTCTGGCTGGATGTGGTGCAGAAACGGGTAATTTGACTCTGTCCCCATCACCTTTGCACTCTTTGTCACGTGAACCCTGAAGCAGTACCTCCTTCAGTTTCCGACAGCTTTCTATGCTATTTAGTCCAGGCACTTTTCTTCTTCCTTCCGGTCTAATTTATTGTTCCTTAGCAGAATACATCCGTCAATATGTCACTAATTGTTCTCAATCCTTCCTTATTGCTCTGGAATTTGGAATTTGTCTCTCAGATTTTGAAAAAAACTATTTCTTGTTATCCTTAAATTCTGGAACTGCTGCGAATGTTTGTCTCTCTGTGTGCCTTCATGAGGAGAGTATGAGACAGAGCCCATTAGAAATGGCTTGTCACTTTTACCTGGGTTTATCTGTTACTGATAAATTTAGAAAGAATTTCTCTTTCCAAAACAGATTAATGTTAGAGTTACTTATATTTTCCTATGGCTTAACTAAAAATATAATTTACTATTTAAACCAGGTAACATTTCAATATTGATATAAATTATCTACCTGTACATCAATCAGCCTTAGCTCCAGGTGAACGAAACAGTTTTCACATAAATCAGCTCCAATAAGCTGTTTATAATACCAAGCATGGCGATGGGAATAAAATTTTATCTTCTCTTTGTCTTTTCCTATCTCTTCTCTTCATCAGTAAATGTGGAAGGACACGTCCAATTCCTCTGCCTTCTGGGGAAATACAAAATAGAACTAAACACATGAGTTTACTTTGAAAAGACTTGATTCCCCACTCCTAACACAGATGACCAACGTTATGAAATAGCACGTTGTGACATCTAAATGTAAATCACAAAGTGAACCAGGACCTAGGGGTCTGCAAACTACCAGCCACAGGACAAATCTGTCCTGCCATGCTGCTTGTTTTTACGAATAAACATTTGTTAGCACAAAGCCACGTCATCGCTTTACTACCTGTTGGCCATGGCTGCTTTCCCACTACAATGACAGAATTGAGTAGTTGCGACAGAGGTGGTATGGTCAGCAAAGCTGAAAATACTTTCTATCTGGACATTTAAGTAAAATTTTTCCAATCCCTCGTCTAGATCAACAATCCCTTTAATTCTAAGCACTATCAACGTAGGTAAATAAAAATCTGGACTTCTTATTGGATGACACTGGTAAAACCAAGAGATAGGCAGAAGAAAATTTTAAGAAACAGAAAAAGGTGGGGCCTGCCGGGTGACGCGGCGGTTAAGTGCGCGGGCTCCGCTGCAGCCGCCCGGAGTTCACAGGTTCGGATCCCTGGCGCCCACCGACTCACTGCTTGCTAAGCCATGCTGTGGCGGCGTCCCATATAAAGTAGAGGAGGATGGGCACGGATGTTAGCCCAGGGCCAATCTTCCTCAAGAAAAAAGGATTGGCATCGGATGTTAGCTCAGGGCTAGTCCTCCTCACAAAAAAAAAAAAAAAAACAGAATCGGAAAAGGAAAAAAATGTATTGAGAGATATCAAACAGAGAAATAAGAATAAGAAAATAGAAAAAGAAAGAGGAAAGAATCATATAATAGTTGTGGGTAGTACAGTATTGCTGCCTAATAGATTCCATAGAAACCAAGGTATCTGCACTAGAACTTACCTGTTTTCAGTTTAACCAATGAACGTGTTATGCAGCAATAAACTTTTCAGAGGTTTTGAGAGGAAAGAAGTATTACTGACCAATGAATAGTGTTCAGTTGCATATTCTCCAATACTATATCAATTTGCTGTTTGGTTAATTATTGAATTAATCCGAAAAAAGTATTTTTAAAAATGTTGCTACTGACAGTTTCTTGTTCCAGCCAGCTCAACTCTTTCTGAATATCAGAGTTCTTACATTTTTTGAAAAAATAAACTAAACAGCAATCATTGCCAGCACAGCATGTTTCTGCATAAAATGTTGGACTCTTATCAGTTCTTACAAACAGTTTTAAAATTGAGGTTAAAATCTGACATACCCTTAATAGCAGTGCCAAATGGCACAGACTTAATTTGAACTGACAGTAGAAGTTTTTTTAAGTTGAACATTAATTTCTACTCCAGTTCTGTTCTTAGGAAAAGGGTAAACATTTTGAATATATTAGAAGAAAATACTTATGTAAATGTGAACAAAAACAGGCTTTGATTAAAAATATAGGGAGATAGTGTTTTTCAGAGGAGTAAATATTCTTAAAAGGTAATTTTGTTAGGGCTCACACTGTTATTTTAATTGCTTTTTTTCTTTTTAAGCGAGGAAGATTGGCCGTGAGCTAACATCTGTTGCCATCTTCCTCTTTTTGCTTGAGGAAGATTGGCCCTGAACTAACAGCTGTGCCAAACTTCCTCTATTTTGTATGTGGGATGCCACCTCAGCATGGCTTGATGTGTGGTGTGTAGGTCTGTGTCCAGGATCCGAACCCATGAACCCCGGACCGCTGAAGCTGAGCATGTGAACTTAACCACTACGCCACGGGGCTGGCCCCTATTTTAACTTCTTTTAATAGATATTCCTGCAATAAATTAGAGAAGGGTACTGGAAACAAGTAGACAGACAAATTCAAAGTTTGTTCCTATCACTTAGCAATCATTTGACTTTTGGGGAGTCACTGTGTCTGTATTTCCACATGAGTAAAACCAAGTATGACATGCCCTATAGTATAAGGATTTTGTGTGAAATTAAGGAAAATAATTCACGAAAAGCATTCATCACAGAACTTGGTATAAGTAATAATAGATCATGTATAGTTTTATTATTATCTTTTAAATATCATGTGCTTCTCTGCAACAGTAAACAATAAATATGAATTTGCTTTTTTTTGTGTAGCCTAAGAGATTGTTAGACAACTTTAAACTATTTTCTTCCAGTGGTAGTTCAAAGGAGTGGGTTGCTTCTATGTATTCAACTTTTTTAAAATTCCACTTATAAGTGAAATCATGCAGTTTTTTTCTTTCTGTGTCTGGCTTATTTTACTTAACATAATGTCCTCCAGGTTCATTCATGTTGTTGCAAATGGCAGAATCTCCTTCTTTTTGTAAGGCTGAATAATATTCCATTGTATTTATATATATATATATATAATCTCGCAATTTCTTTATCCATTCATCCATCGACGGACACTTAGGCTTTTTCCATATCTTGGCTATTGTGAATAATGCTGCAATTAACGTGGGAGTGCAGAAATCTCTTCGAGGTACTGATTTCATTTACTTTGGAAATGTACCCAGAAGAAGGGTTGCTGGATCACATGGTAGTTAAATAATTTTAGTTTTTTGAGGAAACTTATATGGTTTTCCATAAAGGCTGTGCTAATTTACATTCCCACCAACAGTGTGCAGGGGTTCTAATTTTTCCATGTACTCGCCATCACTTGTTATCTTTTATTTTTTTGGTAATAGCCATCCTAATAGGTGTGAGGTGATATCTCGTTGTGGTTTTGATTTGCGTTTCGCTGATAATTAGTGATGCTGAGCATATTTTCATATACCTCTTGGCCATTCGTATGTCTTCTTTGGAAAAATGTCTATTCAGGTCTTTTGCCTGTTAGTCAATAAACACACTTCTTTGGAGATTAATTGCTTCTAAACCTGTTTTGGTGATGCTTAAGTCCCTTTGGTTACTTCTGCAGTAGTAGCTTCTCTGGATATCAGTTAATATTCCTTCCTCTTGTTATTTAAAAAAAGAATCCACAATTTTACCTTTAGTGCTACCTGTCTAGAATATGTACTTTTCCTAAAAGTCACCTCAAATATTTACACAATTTAAATGTATTAAAATGTTACAGTATAGAAATTGTAGCGAAACTCAGACTAGAAACTAATATCATACAAATATATATATATGTGTATGTATGTATATATATATATATATTTGGTGAGGAAGATTGGCCCTGAGCTAACATCTATTACCAATCTTCCTCTTTTTACTTGAGGAAGATTGTTGCTGAGCTAAGATCTGGGCCAATGTTCCTCTATTTTGTATGTAGGATGCTGCCACAGCATGGCTTGATGAGCTGTGTGTAGGTCCATGCCAGCGATCCGAGCCCATGAACCCCAGGTCACCAAAGCAGAGCGTACAAACTTAACCACTGCACTACTGGGCTGGCCCCACAGAAATATTTTTATAGTGAGATCTTTCCTAGAAATTCTCCTTAGGAATAATATTTTTGATGGAATGTTTTGGGAGAAAATATCAGGGAAAAAATGAAATCTACAAATGTGCAATATTAAAGTAAAACTATTGTATGAACTCGGAGTATTATAAAATTTGGTGTTATGTCACAAAATATGTTTAGTAAAACCAGGACAGATTTTTTGTTGTGGAATTCTTACAACATTAGCTAAAATGTAATCGACACAGTTTGTAGAAGTTCTGCTAAGTGTATTTGTAGTATCAAACAGAAAACAAACAAACAAAAACAATAGAATCAATAATATGGATTAATACTAACACAATGCAAATATGTGATTAGGAAAATTATTCTGTAGGCAATCTTTAATATCATCATATTTTTTCCACAAAAATTGAAGGACACTGAGATTCCAAATATAAATAAATCCTAAATGATATGAAAGCCAAAAACAAAAAATTCACATAGAACAAATAAAAATCTGCTAATTTTGTCTCCTTGCTTTGAATTCCAGTGTTGGAACTTTTTCGCGTTTTTTGTTCTATGTAGAGTGTTTTGATGTATTTTTATGACCCTACTAATCATTACATTGACAATGCCTTTAGATAGTTTATCTTCAGAAAATTTTTTTGAAAGATACACACATTAGGTGAGATTTCTGCTGTTTATTTGTAGAACTTACGGATGAAAATGTTGAAATGAGAGCTAGAAGTGTTGGCAGCCCCCATTAACAGTGACAATCTAGGTGTCAGCAGCTGCCCTGCATTATTCCTGCTTTGTTTCACAACTTTTAATTCTTTTAATAATGTTTTACCAAATGTATCATAACATAAAACACATAGCTATGTCTTTTATATAAAGCAGCACTTTAACTAAGCCCACCGATCTGCTATTTCTCTCCTTTGAAAAAGAGCCAGAAAAGCTGAACTTGAGAATTTGAAAAATCACATTCTTGCATCCATTTAATAACATTTATGTGAGCTATCCTTACTAGGGTGTCAAAAACTGGAATTCAACAGACTGGATTTAGATCTCAGATTCATTACCTCACAGGCCCAAAGGGACCTTCGATGTGCCACTGTTTTTTGTTTTTTTAACGTCTTGGGGCACTTTTGAATTACGGCAAAAACAACTAACTCATTTAGTTGCTTTTTCAACAAAATAAAGGAAATGTTATCTCCAGGGGGAGGTGGTTTTTAGCATTGCTACTAATTTGCGCTTATGCACATAGATCATGAAAATATTTTTGGTGGATTTAGGCATGTTCCAACCAAACAATTCATGGCTCTCAGACATTTGGCTTTGTTTATTGATGATTGCTTTTTAATTTTAGAAATCAGAAACTTTTGGAAAAAAAAAGTCTCCTTTGTCTTCCATTGTCCTACTTATACTAAAACCAAAGATTAACATAATTTCCACTGGATTTACTCAACTCATGATTAAATTGAAGAAAGATGACTATAATTATATTTCTATAGGAAAAATAACCTACCTTGATATTCTTGGAAAACCCTTAAATTCAAATGAACATTTTTATGAGGGTTTTGAGGTGTGAGGTAAATGTTATGAACAACTATATCAATTGATAGGATTTGCCATTAAATATGTAACCCTGTTTACATCCCAGGCTCTATAACATCTTTAAAAGATTTTTTAGCTATAGTAAATTATGATTTTATTATTCTTCTGTGTAATTTTGCAGAATGAGAGAAGTATTAATCTCTTTAATTAGCATTAAACTTAAAAAAGTTGTGCCTATGTGGAAATGTCTTTAAATAAGTCTTACAAATACAGTCAATATATCTGGCTTTAACTTAAAGGATTTATTTTTAACCTCTGCTTTTTTGAAATAAAGCTTTGTGTAACTGAGTGCAGTCTTAACTTTTATTGCAAGTATTTTTAGAACAATCTCAAACTTACAAGGAAGTTTCAAGGAAAGGACAAGATTTTTTTTCCTGAGCCATTAAAAAGTATGCTGCCAATCTGATATCCTAACACCTTTGAAAAGTCGGAGTAGAGGTTCCTTAAAACAAGAATATTCCTTGCATAATCACAATACCACTGACAAATCAAGAACATAACATCAATATGTCACTACCATCTAATCATCATATCCAGTTTGTTTCATCATTTTCCAAATAAAGTCCTTAGTAGAAAGATATAATTCAAAATCCAGCATTTTATTTAGTTGTTGTGTCTCTTTCAGTCTAGAAGAATTCCCTTAATCTTCATTTGACTTTCATGCCCTAGATGTTTTTGAAAACTGCAGGCCAGTTACTTTGTAAAAATATTGCTCAATTTTGGTTTGTATTATGTTTCTTTGGGATTAGGTTCAGTTTATGCATCTTTGGTAGGGATATAACAGAAATGATGCTGTGGGCTCATTGTACTCTGTTAGGTAGCACACATTTTGATTTGTGCCATTTCTGTTAATTTTCATTTTGATCACTTGATTTAGGTGCTGTCTGCCAGTCTTCTCCACTGTGAACTTATTCTTTCTCTATCTGTTACTAATAGGTGTTTTGAAACTATGCAACCACTCTGTTCTTTACCAAACTTTCGGTTAATTTAAGTATATTGCTATAGACCTTTTTGTTTGATTTAATGTGGTGTTATTTATATTTGTGCTCAAATTGTTCCAGATTTGGCCAGAGAGAATCATTCAGGCTAGCTTTTGTCCTTCTGATGTATTCCCATTATTTTCTGAGTTCTTTTCTTTCTTGTATAACAAGAAGTACCAGGCTCATGTTGGTCTTCGCCACCATATCTCTGGATTCAGTCATTTCCCAAAGAAACCAAGGTTCTGTAAGGGAAGAATGACATTTAGAAGCCAGTAACTGGTGCTAGGTGTACTCATGGATATTGTGGAGGAGGGCTGCTCCTCTAAGCCCCTTTCAGTGGACAGAGCTAGAGAATATATATTTGTATGTTATATGTATACATACACACATGATTACATTTTTATTTCTGTTGGAGCTATATATACATATTTATTTATATATTTATTTTATATTTACACAGAAATACGTATATATTTCTATGTAGCCTCCTTACTCTGATTGGGCTCTGATTTCTCATCCTGGGCTTCCCTTCCCACACATATGCCCTCCTAACTCTACTTGGGCCCAACAACCTGTGCCAGGCCATCTCCTCTGGTGGATTCTCTATTCACACTGTGTGGATAACCTCCGTTCCCCATTAGGTTTCTGACAAACCACATCCAGGCACCACTGTGTTCAGACACCTGTCTTTATGTTTTCCATAAAATGACTTTATGATTAAATTTTTCAGAAAAAAAGAGCAGAGAAAGACGAAAATGAACAGATGATGTTATTTCAAGTACTGTAAGAAGCTGACAGCAAGAAAAGATTAAATATACAAGAAATATTTTAGAGAAAATACCTGTAAAAGAAAATGGGGTGGGAGCCAGGAGAGGCTGGGAGAGCCATGAGATTAGGATGTACACCTGGCCATAAGTGAAAGAGAGAGGAAAGGCAGGATGGTATTTTTGGTTTGCAGTGCAATGCTAAGATTTGGCAAGGCCATCTGGGAATCTTCAAGCCAAAGTAGCTCATGAGAGAAGTCCGGGATCTGCCAAGAATGGGCAAACCTTAGCATCTCTGCAAGACCCAATTGTTATCCAGGAAAGGTCCATGGAGGTGTGGCTTTGGAATAAATAAGGGAAATCTCAGAGGCACATTATCATGGCCATAAGAGGGAAGGTCTAAAGGTCCTGACAAAATAATTTTATTTCTAATTTGTCTTTTTAAAGAAGTTCTTATTTTAAAATTTAAAACAAAAAATCCCAATATATACTTATAAATATTTTGGAAAATTATATATTTGGTCCTACACCAAAGGTATGCATTTAAACTAATTAACAATAATAAATACCATGGATAAATAATATATTAATATTTACATAGTATTTTCATGATGATTAGTTATGTTAAGATTTGGCTTCAAGTAATCGAGGCCAAAATATTGGTAGCTTAAACATGATAAATTTATTTCTCTGTCAGCTAAAGGTCCAGTTTTGACAGAATTGTTTTGTTCCATGGAGTCTTGGACTCCTTTTAGCACGTCATCTTATTGTCCAAACCAAAGTCTTAAAGAATTTCTCTTATATTTCCTTAAAACTTAGAAGTTTTATGGTTTTAGATTTTACATTTAGTTTGCCAGTCCATTTGGAGCAAAGTTTTTTGTATGGTAACGGTCAAGGTCCATTTTTTGCCGTGCAGACATCCGGCTGTTTTGACACCATTTGTTGTAAAGCCTAGACTTTCTCCACAGAGTTTGTCTTAGTTAGCTCAAGCTGCTATACAAAAATACCCAGACTGCATGGCTTAAACAACTGAAACTTATTTTCTCCCAGTTCCGGAGACTGGAAATTCCAAGATCGAGACCCAGCAGGTTTGAGTTCTGGGGAGAACTCACTTCTTGGCTTGTAGATAGCTATCTTCTCACTGTTTGCTGTAGATTTTTTTCATAGATGCTCCTTATGAGATTGAGAAATTGCCTTGTCTTTCTAATATGCTTAGGATTTTATTACTTTTTAAAATTATGAATGGATATCAAGTTTTGCCAAATGCTTTTTCTGTATCTATTGACATGATCAAATGTTTTATTATATTAATCTGGTAAATAATATTGATTTTTAAATGTTAAACCATTTTGCATTTTGGAATAAACTCCACACTTGATCGTGATATATTATTATTTTTATGTGTTTCCAGATTCAAATTGCAAACAGTTTTTAAAGATTTTTGTATCTTTATTTGGTTTAATTAGTTGTCTTTACTGCTTATCTGTTTTCTCTTTCATTGATTACTACCCATATCTGTAATATTTATCTATATTATCCATACTTGTGTTTCATTTACTCCTGCTTTATAGTTTATTAAAGTGGATGCTTTGTATTAGTGATTTTAAAATTTCTTCCTTTTTAATGTAAGAATTAAAACGTATTGTTTTCTTACTAAGCACTATTTTAATTCATTCCACCAACTTTCATATATTGTGTTTCATTTTATTCAATTTCAAGTATTTTCTAATTTCTCTTGTGATTTATTTTCTGTTACATGTGTTACTTAGAAATATGTTCAATTTTCAATATTTACGTATCTTCTAGATATCTTTCTGTTATTGGTTTCTAGTTTAAGTCTATTGTGCTCAGAAAATATACTCTAATAATTTCAATATTTTTACATTTATTGAGATTGTCTATGGCCTAGAATATGACCTATTTCTTTGAATATTCCATTTGCACTTGAAAAGAGTATGTATTCTCCTGTGTCTAGGTGGCGTGTTCTATAATTTTCAGTTAGATCAAGTTCATTGATAGTGTTGTTAGTCTTCTGTCTCCTTAATAATTTTTGTCTACTTGTTCTACCAATTACCAAGAGAAATGTTCATATCTTGAATTCTAATTGTAGATTTGTCTGCCTATCTTTTCACTTCTGCCCATTTTTGCTTTATCTATTTTAGAAATTTGTAATTAGGTGAATACACGTTTAGGACTGTTATCTTTCTTAAGGAATCTCATCATTATTATAATGCAATGTCTCTCTTTATCCTTGGTAATATTCCTCGTTCTGAAGCCTAATTTGTCTGATGTTAATATAACACCTCCAGATGTCTTATGATAAATTTTTCCAAGGCATACTTCTTTTCATTTTTTTTTTTACTTTTAACTTACAGTGTCTTTAAATTTAAACTTTCTTGTAGGTCTTATAAAGTTGGAACTCAATTTGTTTATTCAACCACATGATCATTGTCCTTTGCTTGGGCTTTTTAGACCATTTACTTTTAACGTAACTTCATGGATTTGTGTTCAAATCTATGTTTTTATATTTGTTTTCTATTTGTCCTGTCAATTTTTCCCTTTCTTCTTGCCTTCTTTGACTACTTTTTCTCATTTCATTTTATCTCCACTCTTGGATTTTTAGTTATACTTCTATTTTAAAATAATTTTTTAGTAGTTGCCCCAGAAATTACAATAAGAATTTTTACAATTATTACAGACAATTTAAAATAATATTATATCACTTCAGGTATGTTATAATAACCTTGCAGTATCATAATTCCACTTCTCCCTCTGTCCATTGTTTTTTAAGAATGATTATTTTCTGAATATTGAATTCTAGGTTGACATTTTAAAATTTTATAACTTTAAAAATATCAACTAATCATTGTCTGGCTTCCATAGATTGAGACAAAAATTTCCAGTTATTCTTTCTTTTATTTTTATTTAATGTACCCTTTACTCTGGCTGATTAAAAAGAGTATTACTTTTTTTTAATAATTTGATTGTGATGTTTCTTTGTGTAGGTTTTATGGTGTTTATTTTAAGTGGAAATTGAGCTTCTTAGATTGGTGTCCTTACAAAAAGGAGAAATTGGACACAGACACACACAGGGAGAATGCCATGTGAAGTTAAAGGCAGAGATTAGGATGATGCAGCAGAAGCATAGAACAACAAAGATTGCTAAAAAAATACCAGATTCTAGGAGAAAGGCATGGAATAGATTCCTCCTTCTCACCTCTCAGAAAGAACTAATGCTGCTGACATCTTTATATCCAATTTCTAGCTTCCTGATGTGAGACAAAAAATTGCTATTGTTCTAAGCCACTCAGTGTGTGGTACTTTGTTATGGCAGCCCTAGCCAACTAATACAAATAGGTTCCTATTTTTTCATCAAATTTGTAAAATATTTGGCCATTGTAACTTCAAATATTTTGTTATGTCTCCTTGTTATATTCTTTCTGGTACTCCAAATACATGTATAGCATACTTCTTGATATTCTCACACTGTTCATTGCACTTTAGGTCGTTTCTTTTCAGTCTTTTTTCTCTTCATGTCTCAATCTGGATGATTTTTTTTTGGTGAGGAAGATTAGCCCTGAGCTAACATCCATTGCCAATCCTCCTCTTTTTGCTGAGGGAGATTGGCCCTGGGCTAACATACATGCCGATCTTCCTCTACCTTATATGGGATGCCGCCACAACATGGCTTGACAAGCAGTGCGGCAGTCTACACCTGGGATCTGAACCCATGATCCCTGGGACTCTGAAGCAGAGCGTGCAAACCCAACTGCTATGCCAATGGGCTAGCCCCTCAATTTGGATGATTTTTATAGCTATATTTTCAAGTTAACATATCTTATGAAATATCTAATTTGCTATTAGTCTCATTTGCTAATTTTTCATTGCAGATATATTTTAAATCTCTGGAAGTTCAATTTTATTTGTTTTCATATCTTCCATTTTTCTCTCATTTTGTTCACATACACTGATTATTATTATTATAGCTTTCTTAAGTTCTCTAATTCCTTAAATCTGTTAATTTCATCACCTCTTTCACTTTTATGTCTGTTTCTATTTGTTGATTTTTCTCCTGGTTATGAGTCAACATTTTCCTCTCCTTTGTATATTTAGTAATTTTTGATTGGATACTGAGACTTATGAATTATTAGTTGTTAAACATTTGGATTTTATTATTTCCCTCCAAAGATCCTTTGAGCTTGTTTTGGAAGACAGTTGAATGACTTGCAATTCTTTAAATTCTTGTTTTTAACCTTTATTAAGTCTGGAGTATGTAAGCCTTTACTCTAGAACTAACTTAGCTATACTGCTAAGGTAGATTACTTCTATGGGCTCTACTAGTTGTCTCGAGTGTTTAATGAGGTGTCTTTATTCTGTCTAGATTGAATTCAAATGTCTCTTAGCCCTATATAAGCTCTGGAAATTGCTCACCTTATAGTTCCCTGGCTCTTGTTCTTTGTCTGGACTTGTGGATTTTTATCCTATGCATATTCTGATTACTCTTCAGCCAAAGCAGGGCACTATGCAAATTCCTGGAGCTCTTTCTCTATGTAGTTCCATACTATTTGGTAGTCTGCCTCACAAATTGCTGCCACATCTATCTCCATGTCCTCTGATGTTGATCTCCTCAACTAGGAAACACTGTTGTACTTTGTTTGCCTTAGATCCCAGTCTCTGCACCATGATCCAGAAAGGCAATTGCAGGGCTCGTCTGATTTTTTTCCCTTCTCTCAGGGACCACAATCCTTGCCATCTTGACAGTTCCTGAAAAGAGTTATTTTATAAATTTTGTCTATTTTTTAGTTAGGTTTTTTTTTTGTGTGTGTGTGAGGGGGTAAATCTGATCCCAGTTAATTCATCATAACCAGAAGCAAGAGTCCTGCTCTGTTAGATATTTTAAGAGATCTTATAATTTGCTTTATTAATTCACTTCATATTTAGACAGTAAATATAGATTTCTTTTCTAAACTTTGTTTATATTTAGAAAACATGAAGTTTTATTAATTCTTATCTAAGCTAAAGAAGCCAATTTTATAAAGTAGTAGAAATGGAAATGCCAGTATCCGTTAAGAATCGTCCATCATTTAAAGACTCAAAGTCATAAATCAAGCCCATTAGGTCTTTTGAGAAGCATCATTCTTGAAATTCTATGCAACTTTGTGATTTTCTTTTGAATGTAGCAGAATAAGCTTTTAAATTTTTTCTATAGTTTTCTTTAAAAGAGTAGCAATTTCCTTTCTTTAGCTTATTTAAAGGGTCATGAAGGGACACTAATTTGGAATCATTTTATCATTGGAGGTGTCTACATAGGAACAATAAAAGTTGACCATTGCATGTTAGAGATTTTTTGGTTTGTTTTTATTCAAAAGCTCTCCCTGATAGAGGAATTTATATTGGTTCAAACACAAATCATATAAGCAGAGAAGATTCTACCAATGGTTAGAAAAACAACAGAAACATTTTAATCTTTGGTTCTTGTATGTCAAGAAATATCAAAATTTTAAGACAAACACAGATAGACAAATTAAATGAAGACTACTAATAGGAAACAGATTCCCGATTTCTTGTCAGCTATTCCCTGACAGAGACCCAATTTCTGACATCTACCACATGTCAAAGTATAATTCAAAATCAGATTTCACCACTGCTGTCACCAGAAACAGACTTAATCATAAAACAGTGTTACAGAGCAGAGCCAAATAGCTCAGTCACTATACATGAGATCTGTCAAAGGAGCTAAGCAAAGTTGAGTGAAAGGTTTAGCTGGTCCAGGTCCAGACTGTAATGCCATCAAGCTATATGCTTCTATCAGCTTTGATGGCAGAACACGGGTGAAGAATAACTTAATGGAACCTATAAGAATGACTGTCAAAGAAGACTTAGACAGAAATGCACTTGGAAAAACCCATACTTGCAAAGAATGCAAGGGAATCAGATTTCAGAAAGAAAAATTTGTCAAATATAAAACACAACAAAGAAAAAATGTAAAATTAGTAAGATTACTTAGTATACATTCATCTGCTCATGTAGTCAAACAGTAATTTTTTTCAAATTATCATATTCATACTCATAAATGATGTGATATATCTTCAAATATCAGGATACCAAGAATTAACAATAAAATTGTTTTTGTTAGGCAGTCTAGTTTAAGGAAAATATTCATTATTTTATTATTGTGAGGACAGGAACCAATCAAGATGACTCCCTTATTTTTAGTCCACCATAGATTAAATTTTGTTTCTCTGACCGTGGTATGTAAAGTATATAGTTGTATTAGAAGCAAGACAAAGTGTTGGATTTCACTTTTCCGCAACCTATTATCTCTGCTCCTTAGGCAAATTTCTTACCTTCTTTGTGCTCTGGGTTTCTCATCTGTAAAAAGTGGATGGCAATAAAGTCACCTCTCTCAGTGAACCGTTTTAAGGATTAAATTAGTGCACAGCAGTGTCTGCAATATAGTTAACAGTATAAAAATGCTTGTCATTATTATAATTATGTAGATGGAAATGATTCAATGGAGAAGAATAACAAATGATGCAGGAGAGAAAAATTTCCACAATGATGTCCTTGAGTAGTTGAGGATAGGCATATGGGATCTGTTGCCCAAGAGGAAACTTTGGGCTTGAACATAGGTATAAATGATTTGTCCATAAAAGCATGAAGCAAGATAAAGTACATGGGTGCAACATGGAGGCAAAGTATATGGGAGATGTGGTGGAGGCAGCATGAGGAGGTTTCCTCCAGACTATTTATGCTTTCTCCAAGAACTAAGAAGTAATGTCATCATCTGGAAGTGAGAATAAGGAAGAAAACATTGGAGGAGGAAGGAGGGGAAGGTGTGATATTGTCATCTCAGAAAGCAATAAAGTAAAACATGTAGTAGGATTCTGAGGGCAGAATCTGAAATACCAAGAATCATGGCAGAGACTATTATTAACATAGTCTGAATATGTTCCTCCTATGTTTTTATAGGATTTGTTCCACTTTATGTTGGACTTAAATCCTGTAAACAGCTTTGTAGAAGTGGTTGTTGTAGTTTTTATTCTTTTTTGTGTAGCATTAATTAAAAGTAATGTTATCCGCTGGGGTATTTTCACTACATTTTAAAAAACTCAAAAAAATTGTTGGCGGATATAAGCACACTTTTATACATATACTTGCTTTATGGATATCTGCGAATTTGGTTTTAATGGCGAAATGTAACAGTAGAGAAATTTAGCAACAGTGAGGGCCCAACTCAGCTTAGTGGTTATGAATAAAAAATGAAATCAGTCACATGGGTTCTGTCGGTACAGAGAAGTTAGAGGCATGGACATAACCAGGATTACCAAGACAGATAAGGGAAAGGAGGTTAAAGATACGTATAAGAAGTTCATGTAGAGATAGTTCGTACTAGAAGTTCATTTAGACATGAATTATGTAATAGCTGGATAATGCGAGAAGCAAGAACTTAAGTGGGTGAGGTTCAAGGAAAATATGTTGGGATCAATAGATTACGGAAAGGGCTCAATTGGTAACGGTGTGTTCTGGGAGTAAGTGGCTGAACTAAGTTAGGGGACAACGTTATGGAGTAAAGGAGTCCAAGGACCTGGGAGGTCTGTATATTGGATGGACTATCCATACACATATGGAAAAATTACCATCTTTATTTCAAGGTAATAATATTCAAGTGTTGGTAGAATTACATCCCTATGCATCCCTAATCTTAGAAAATGTGGTTCATCTTTTTTTTGTTTTTTCCCATCACCTCCAGCCACTCCAGTCGTTTTAAAAGGAAAATTTATGTGAGGTAGCCTTTCACACTTAAGATAGTTCTACAGTGTAGAGATATAATTTTTGATGGAATGAAAATTATAGGATGGAAACAAGACTTGGATATTCCCTCTTCACACTCAAGTGGTTCATTCTCAATGTATTCTGTATCTGGAAGAGAAAATCAAGTCATGTTGCCTCTGAGAATAGTAATTCATTAATTTATCTTTTCTAAAGAATATATTTTGAGGCATTTGATATTTATTTTTTTTGTGAGGGAGATTAGCACTGAGCTAACATCCATGCCAATCCTCCTCTTTTTCTCTGAGGAAGATTGGCCCTGGGCTAACATCCATGACCATCTTCCTCTAGTTTATATTGGGACGCCACCACAGCACGGCATCAGTACACACTCGGGATCCGAATCTGCAAACCCCGGGCCACCAAAGCGGAGCGCGCACACTTAACCACTACTCCACCAGGCCGGCCCCTGGCATTTGATATTTTTATAGATAGTAATTTGACATTGCCATTCACAGTAGATAGTTGCTAAAAATCATATGAGTATATTAGAAAAATTAGTGATAAATCTCATTTGACCTTAATTTAGAATATTAAAAATACATGGAAGATTCCTTTTATTTATGAATGATCTGTAAAATTCCTCTTTTCTTACGTGAAAGAATATTTAGTAGACCACTGATTTTATAGTTTACAAAATAAAAAGCATATAAAAAACTTCTAAAACTGCCTAATGAAAAGAGATAGTGTGGACTCTTACCAGAAAATATTGTTTGAGCAAGACCATTTTACCTATCTGTAGTGGTATTCTTAACTCTACTTTGTTAAAGAACGACAGGAGATAGGCCTGTGCTCTTATTAGATTCTGAATTTTCGTGTTCAAGAGCCTATTCTTTGAAGCAGGATTTGAAATATAAAGTACTACTGCCAAGAGCATTATTGGCACAGACTGGACATTTTGTTTATGTTTTCACAGTGGATTATATTTATGCCATTTCCACTTGGTGTTGGAAATAAATCCTGCCAACAGCTTTGAAGAATTGACTGTGCTGGATCTTTCTTCTCTGTTTTCTTGTCTATATTTAATTAAAAACAAAATAGTTATTTATCTACTGGGGTATGTTTATCCACTGATATTCTAACTGCAAATTTATATTCCCTAAAAGTAATCTTTTTTTGGCAATAAACAAAATATTTTCCATATGTACTTGCCTAATGGATATGCTTCAATTTTGGGTCAGTGCTAAAATAAAATGGAGAGGTAGTGTTAGCTGGTATAGCTATGAAAATTCACTCAAGTCTTGTAAACAGTGACAGTTTAGTAGAAGACTATAACTTCTTTGTGAATAAACTGATTATATAATCAAATTTAAAATTTTGTCTGAGCTGTTTGTAAGCCATCGAACTCCCCCCAGATGTCAGTTATTTTATTTTAATAATCGTGAAGTAAATTGAGTCATGATTTCTGAACTAAGCAATTGACTTTATTAAGTCAGTATTTTCTGCATCTTCATTTGAGTTTAAAATGAAGTCCATTATCTTAACACAGAGGCAAAATTGATTCTTGTCTGCAGCCTGACATCATGATGGGCTTGATCTTTTGGGTAAGAATTATTCTTGTTTTATTAGAAAGAACTAGCAAATACATTTTAAGGAAGTAGTTGATAAAATTTTCAGCAGGACAAATGAAACAATCAGTTTCATAATTAACATTCACTCTTCTATCTATAAATCAGTCTAGATATACAGAGTGAAGGTAGATGCTACTCATCTCCCTTGAACAAGGAGTCCTTTACAGAGATGTATGATGTGCATAAGTATGCTCTTGTCACACATACAAAAAAATGACATTTTGCTTCTTGAGATCCCTATGAATCATCATGGATTAAATTGGGCTACAACTATGACAAAAACCTAGGAATCAAAAAAATTTTATTTCACAAATTGTCCTAGCTAGACAATGACTTCCTTTCCTCTGCCCACTGTAAGTAAAGAGTCTCTTTTTTCCATTTCATTCCTTCTTTTAGCCTCTGGCTTTCTTCCGTGTGAAGCCAAGATTAGCTAACAGGTGTTCACTTTTTTAGATAATAAGCCAACCCTCTCCGCAGGTCCTTGAGCTGTATCCGGGCTCCTTTCTTAGCTTCTTATGGCATATACTCTGGACTTGGACAGAAAACTACATTTTCTCAAAGTCTCCAGGAGCCTGTGACATAATTTCAAAAGGTAAGCCCCTCTTCTGCTGAGAGCTTTCACAAAATTTCTCTCCTATCTTTTTCAAAAATGAACATCCACTCTCTTGTCTAAGACAGAGAAACGTTCACATATCCCTAAGCACAACCAAATTTGTAAATTCAAATATGCTTAGCTATCTTCTTAATGAAGTCGAAGAAATTACTTTAATTATCATGTTGGTAATCACTATTTGTAGTGTGTTGATCAGTAAGGAGTGGGGAGAAAGTATGACGTCTCTTTTTTTTTTTTAATTTTATTTATTCATTTATTTTTTCCCCCAAAGCCCCAGTAGATAGTTGTACATCATAGCTGCACATCCTTCTAGTTGCTGTATGTGGGACGCGGCCTCAGCATGGCCGGGGAAGCGGTGCGTCTGTGCGCGCCCGGGATCCGAACCCGGGCCGCCAGCAGCAGAGTGCGTGCACTTAACCGCTAAGCCACGGGGCCGGCCCTGACGTTTCTTAATTTCTGTTTTGGGTCATCATTAAGGAAGAAACTTTTAATCTGCATTGCACTTTTGAAATTATAGCAGATACAGAAATTCAGCATGTAATATATAATAGGCTTCAAAAAGTAATTGATGCTGATATTTAGTGTTTATGGAAGGAAAGAATTTTATCTGATAAAATAAGTTCCTAGGTTTATTCGTTCCTTTTTTTATACACCAATTCCTCACTTCATAACACAGTACTGTTTTAATGGTTCATTTCAACTGTTAATAGCTCTTTACATCATTATACACTTCCATAGGTGGAAGAATAAAAGCAAATATCAAAAAAACACATTTGTATTGCTTTTATTTTTACCTATGTAGTTACCTCTACTGGTGTTCTTTATTTCTGCACGTGAATTAGAGTTACTGTCTAGTCTCATTTTATTTCAGCCTGAATGTAAATAAAACTGGTGTTATGGGCTGAATCATGTCCCCCCAAGATACGTATGTTGAAGTCCTAACCACCCGTATATTTACATATAACTGTATTTGGAGACAAGGTTTTTAAAGAGGTAATACATTTAAAATGAGGTCTTTAGGGTAAGCCTTAATCCAATATAACTGGTGTCCTATAAGAAGAAGACATTTGGATATAGATATGTGGAAGGACGATAAAAAGACAGAGGGAGGAGATGGCCATCTGTGAGTCAAGCAAAGAGGCCTCAGAAGAAACCAACCCTGCTGACACCTTGATTTTGGACTTCTATCCTCCAGAACTATGAGAAAACAAATTTCTGTTGTTTAAGCTACCCAGTGTGTGGGTAAACTTTATTATGAAAGCCTTGGCAAAGAAATACAACTGGGGGTGAGGACGACAGTTTGGTGTCTATAAAAGAAATATTGGTGGGGAGTGGTAAATGCTTTACCTTAGATAATACTGTGAAAAAAGAGATAAGAGAACAGATCGGACTGATATTTAGAATTAGAATCTGCAGGACAAAGAAGTTGTCGGCTCTCCAGGTAGATGGTGAGCGCATCCACATTCACAGAGAACACAGGTATTAGAATGAGTGGATATAGGGTAGTGGGCAGATACTGAGTTTAATGTTGAATGTGTTGAATTTGAGATGCTTGTAAGACAAATAGAGATATCAGGACTCAGTTATGTACATGTGCATAAAGCTAAGGCCATATCAAGAGGAAAAAGGAGAGTCAAATATTTCTTTTTCTCTTTTTCTTATGAAGAAGATTGGCCCTGAGCTGACATCTGTTGCCAATCCTCCTCTCTTTGCTTAACGAAGGTTGTCCCTGAGCTAACATCTGTGCCAGTATTCCTCTATTTTGTATGTGGGACGCCACCATAGCATGGATTGATGAACGGTGTGTAGGTCCATGCTCGGGATCCAGAGCTGTGAACCCCAGGCTGCCAAAACAGAGTGCACCGACTTAACCACTATACCACCAGGCCAGCCCCAAATATTTCACTTTTTAAATGGGATAAATTTGAGTATATTTATATGCCAAGGGAAAAACCAGTAGAAAAGGAGAAGCTGAAAATAAAGAAGTGAGACAGGCTTCAGAAAGTATGGCCTCTAAAGAGGTTGGAGGATATGGATTTCAGAGCATAGGTAAAGGGATTGGCCTTATACATGAGGGAGAACACCTGTTCCTTTAAGGTTAGTGGGAGAGAAGTAAAGATTGGAGAGACTGCAGCAACCTATGTTTGTGGAGAATCAGTCAGGAATTTCTGCTGTTCAGTTAATATTTTTTTGGTAGTAATAGAAAATGAGTTTATTTTCTAAGGGGGAGGAGTTGGAGAAAGTTGAACTGGGTTAGGAGCCTTGAAGAGAGCAATAAAGATCTGCTGCATATAGAATTCTTGGTTGACAGGTTTTTTCTCTCAGCACTTTGAATATGTCATCACATGCCTTCTGTCCTCCATGGTTTCTGAAGGGAAGTCAGCCGTTGTCAAGGATCCTTGCATTTGATGAGTCACTTATCTCTTTAGGCTTTGTAGATTCTATCTTGCCCTGTCTTTTGAAAATTTGATCATATGTGTCTAGCTGTGTATCTCTTTGAATTTATCCCATTTGGAGTTTGTTCGTGTATGTGTAGATTAATGTTTTTCATCAAATTTGGGAAATTTTTGAACATTACCTACAAGTGTTCTTTCCGCCCCTTCCTCTGACTCCTTTCCTTCTGGGACTCCACTATGAGTATGTTGGTACGTTTGATGGTGTTCCACAGGTTGCTGAGATTCTTCTGTTCATTTTTCCTCATTTGTTCTCTTTCTGTTCGTTAGACTAGATAATCCCATTTGATTTATCTTCAAGTCCACTGATTCTTTCTTCTGCAAGTTCTTATCTGCTGTTCTTTTCTAGTAAACTCTCATTTAAGTTATTGTATTTTTTAACTCCAGAATTTGTGTTTGGATCTCTTTTGTAATTTTGTCCCTTTCATTGATGTTTGGTGATATCAATAAAATATTGTTCCTCTACTGATATTGTTCTGATACTTTAGTTCTTTAGACATGGTTATCTTTAGTTCTTTGAACATATTTTATTAGCAGATTGAAAATGTTTTCCTAGTAGTTTGAGAATTTGGCTTCCTCGGGGGCAATTTCTATTGACTGCATTTTTTCCATGTTTCTAGGCCATATCCTAGATATGGTGTGTTTTGTGTGCCTGTAAGTTTTTGTTAAGAATTGGGCATTTTAAATAACATAATGTGCCAACTATGGAAATCAGAACACTCTCCTTTCCACACCCCTACACCCCCAAGCAGGGTTTGTTGTCCTTCCTGTTTGTTGTTGTTGCTGGTCTTGCCGTCTCTTTGTTGAACAACTTTTCTGGATTAATTCTTTAAAATCTGTATTCTTTGCTGTATGCAGCCACTGAAGTCTCTCCTTATTTAGTTTAGTGGTCTGTAAGATTCAGTCATTTTTCTTGAATAAATTCTCCTTGAATTTTTGGTGAGATATTGGTTAATTTCCAGAGTTCAAAGAAGTTAATTTTGACAATTTTATTGAAGTGTTCCCATTGCTTTTATGGAGGGGAAGATTTTCATGTGAACCCCAGCTTGTGATTCAAATTGTCTCATTAAAGATTTTATTTTTGCTTTCTACTCAGCACCAAGGCCAAGACAGGCTGTGTGGGGGTGTGTATGTGTATAGGTTTTACCTATTGTTTACATTCACCTTTAAAATAAGGCTGTAACCTTCTTGAGATCCACATTTATGCAGATGTATTCTTTTATCTGCACTTCCAGGAGGGACCACTAGGCTTTAGCATGTATTCCATTTGATCCTCTGAGCCAGAAAAATGGAATCTCAGTATCATGATAATTTGGCCCCTCAGAGAAAGTTATCCTCAACACTTGCTTTCTCCCTAGGATTTCCATTTGTTTGGTTCTTGGCCTTTGTGGATCCTTCCAATTCTTGCCATCTATGCAATCATCTAATTATTCAAAATGCTCTTTATTCAGTTTTAGAGTTGATTTGTGAGAGTTGTTCAAACTTTATCATGCACCAAACCATCAGAAATAGAATTCAGATGTTTGTTTTTAGTGAACAATTTTCCCTAAGACTTGTCTTCTCTTGTTTCTTCTCCCAGTAGTAATAAAACTTTAAAATCAAAGTCCATAAATTAATTTTGCAGTGGGATTTCTTTTTCACTCTGAGTAGTATTTATGCCTATGCTGCCATTTCAGAAATAGCAAGAGTTTTTCATTGCATTTATTTATTTACTCTAATCCTGATAAGGAAATCAGTTAAGTAAGAAAGGGTGCTGCCCTTGACTTGATCTGTTGAGAGTGATGTAGTGATTAATTTCAAGCAATCTTGCTTAGAGATTAAAATGTTGCCTTTACTATATATACATACACACATATACACATATATATGTGTGTTTGTATGTATAGTGTACTCTTCTGAAAATATACTTATCTTTGTCTTGCAGTAAAAAGTATAATATAATAGATGTTAGTCTAGTCCAGAGGTATAAAATTTATTATACTTATCTTGCCACTTTTGCCTCTCATGTACATTGCAATTATGACTAATCAATCATGACAATTTACCCTCTAATTTCAGACATGTCCTTAAAAGCCTTCTTAACATGGTACACTGGGCAGTACCTGCTAATTGATCATAGTCGACACAGTGTACAAAACTTACCTGCCATCCATGATTAATGACTACTATGTCAGTATTCAGATTTTAAAATCCCAAAGAGAAATTACCAACTCTGAAGGTGTCTGAAAACAAAGGCGTCTCAAATTGTTAAAACCAGAATGATTTTATAAATGCATTTATATCCCTATTGATTTATCATAAATATTTAAACTATTAAGCTAGCTCTTTTACTTTTAATCAGATATAACGAAAATGTCTTGATTCATATTCCTAAAGAATGCACTCTGGAGCCGGCGCAGTGGCTTAGCGGTTAAGTGCAGGCGCTCCGCTGCTGGCGGCCGGGGTTTGGAACCCCAGGCGCGCACCAACACACCGCTTCTCCGGCCATGCTGAGGCCGCGTCCCACATACAGCAACTAGAGGGCTGTGCAGCTATGACGTACAACTATCTACTGGGGCTTTTGGGGGGGGGGGGCGGGGGGAGCGCAGAATGCACTCTGGATTACAGGTGTTGAAATGCATTGGCAGTCAAGGTCAAATGCACGTTGCAGCAGTGTCCTGGAAAACCACAAGCTGGCATGTAGTTGAGTCTGAGATGAGGAATCAGTATTATCGGAGACGTCTAAGACAGATTACCAAGATTTAATTTAAAGATGCTGTAAACTTTGCAAAGAAGGTACTAAATATAGAGTTGTAAAGATAAACATGGGTCAAGATTTAGGAAAATAGCCAAGGTAAGAGAAGAAGAGAAGTTCCTGAGTGGTTTCTCTAGAGTAATTGGACTTACCTAAATGATATCTCTCTTAATTAGGATATGCTTTAAAAAAATCACGAAACATTTTGTTAGCTTTTGCATTATAGAACCTTATCTCAGGCAACATTTGGAATATACTTCATAATATACCTCAGCTATATTGTGTGAAAACCTTTGGACCATACAAAATATCATCACTTTCATTTTAAAAGTTTTTATAGCAATAGTTCTGCTACATGAGAAACAAACGTCTCATCATACTGATGGATATGCTTAATAGAAATATTTTTGAGAGCTTAATTACTGTTCCTCTCATATCTAATTAAGCAAAAAGTATTTTCAATTTTAGCTCTAGAAAGTGTTTTTTTATATGCAGCTACAGTTTATCAAGGTACCATATGATGCTACCATCTAATGCATAATCTGGTTTTTTTTTTTTTTTTTTTTTTTTTGTGAGGAGATCAGCCCTGAGCTAACATCCGCCAATCCTCCTCCTTTTTTTTTTGCTGAGGAAGACGGCCCTGGGCTAACATCGGTGCCCATCTTCCTCCACTTTATATGGGACGCCGCCACAGCATGGCTTACCAAGCAGTGCGTCTGTGCGCGCCCGGGATCCGAACCAGCGAACCCCTGGCCGCCGCAGCGGAGCGCGCGCACTTAACCGCTTGCGCCACCGGGCCGGCCCCTGCATAATCTGGTTTTTGACATTTTAATATTAATTATTCTTCCTCTAGTTGCTGTTCCAAATTGTGATCCTGTATTTCAGGATCAAAAAGATATCATTGAACTAAAGTATTAGATCTTTGAGGTCAAAGCCAGATAATGTTCAGTAATAGATCAATTATTGAGTACTTCCTATGATGCGGCATTGTGATAGACTCGCATGAATTAATTGTGAATAAAAAAGACATTGTCCTTGCATTCACAGAGTTTATAATCTAGTAAAGGATAGGGAAAATAAAGCAGATAATTGCAATAAGGGGTGATAATGAAAACCAAATATGAACTCAAGGAAGGAGAGCCTTTATTCAAAAAGATTATTGCTATAAAGGGAGGGGCACACTGTGATAGGGATAGAGGGACTATTGCAACAGGGAGGGGGTTCTGCCCGTAAGAGCTGAAATAATCTCTGAGGTCAGGTAGAAAAAGGCTTTTCTTTTACTTACAGGAGAAAACAAGGTGAGAAAGAACCAGGTGCAGGGGCATGGAATGAGGTGGTGTGATAGCAAGGTGAATGTTCTTCCCTAGGATCGGTGGTTCTCTCCTTGAGGTCCGTTAGGAAGAACTGTTCCGTGTTCCAGAGCTCTAGGGTATACCAAGTTCAGGGACCTGGGGGAAGGAGAGAAGCCTGACTAAAGTTTGGTTAAGTCAAGTTAGTGGATATTTTGTTTTGATTGTTCAGTGTGGACAAACAGTTGACCTCACCATTTATGAGACAAAGAAAGGGAGTCTAGAGGGTCTCCGTCTGGTTTTATCCAGGTGAACAAGCGGGGCTATCCACGAGTCTTAACTCAGTCATATGGCGAAGGGCAGTTCTTTGCGCTAAGTCACTTTCCTGAACTCAAAGGATGGGAGGATTTCTTTAACCATTTCTGTTTTTCAAGAACACAAGGCTCAAGTAAAATTGTATATACCATTCTACTTTGTGTATGATAAAATCTATGATGGTGGATTTGCAGAGTTCTATGGGAACACAAAGATGCATCAGGGAGGGAGTGAATCTAAGCTCTGATTTTAAGAATTAGTAGGAGTTAAAAAGGCAGAGGGATCAGTGAATTAAAAGGCAAGGAATGTATCATTTACACACAGAGTAAATGACCTTGTAGATTGCATGCCTGAGTTAAAATATATCCTCCACAGATTTATAGACTTGCACATTTAGATTTTCATTTGTTCATGTGTCCTTCTTGCCATTGTAGCTTCTCTTAGCTGAGGCACTTGGAACCAGGCAGTGGTTGATGTTTATTCGGAAGGTCTAGTCAGTGGCAGGACTCTAGGCCCTAATTTTGAGGGCTAATGGGAATCACATGGGCACCAGAGCTGACATTCAAAGCACAGCCCAGTGTTAGGTAGAAGACGAAGATAAACATCTGGCTGAGACACTTGCAGTGAGGGGAGAAAGCAACTGGATTCGGGTTCTCTGACGTCTTAGCTCCTGAATCAGGAAGAGTGTTGGAAAGAAGAGTAAACAGTTTGGATCAGCAGATTTCAGGCCTGGGGAGAAAAGATTTATTCCAAGATCCCTGTCCTATTGCTAGGACTACATCTTCTAAACGATCTCCTGCTTTGCTGATTTAACTCAGACTGAGGCAGTACTTTGCCATCAATAATGATACCTAAGCACTGTCCTGAATGGTTGGTATATATTAACTCTTTTAATTCTCCCAACAACCTTTTGAGTTAGGTACTGTCATTATCTTCATATATTTAGAGGTGAAGAAATTGGGGACAGAGAAATTTAATGACTTACCCAGCATCACTAGGTAATTAATAATGGAGCTGGGATTACAAATCTTGCTCCCAAGCCTGAGCTCTTAAGTACCACACTATGTTGCCATTTGGCATCAAGGCACCATGGTCACCAAAGTCCAAGGTCACCCCATTTATGTTGGGGATTGTAGGGCTGTGATCCAATCTGAAGATTAAGCACAGAGTACACCTTGACTCAGGTTTTTGGACTCCTTCTAGAGGTCTATGTCTCAGATATATTTATTAGAGCAGAGGAGGGAAGATCTAGTCCTTCTTTCTAAATGCAAATGGTTCTAGATTGATTACTGTAGCACCGTCTTCAACACTCATTTTTCACCTCTTTTCTGGTTTGTAGAGGAAGATAGAAAACTGTGAAGATCCCTAAAGAGAGGATAGAAGGGACTGGGAAGAGAGGAACACAGTGAGAAACGAAACTATTTTTTTTTCCCCCAATAGAGTCTAAGTTGGGCTCAATCTGAGACCTGAATTTAAAGTCAATTTGCTGTGCGCTACAACTGCTACTCATAACAGGGACAGGATGGATGGTCCTATCACTGATTCTCAGTGTCTTCCTGAATAGTAAATCTGCACTGATATATGTTATCTGCATTCAGTTTCAGCAAATCATCATCCTTTTAAAGATGTGAAACAGTACTTTGTGTCTGAAGACAAAATGTCTTAGGATACTTTTTCTCCCTGGATTTTTATGGAAGTTAAGTTTTTAAACAAGTGATCCCCCAGGAATTATAATGAACTACATTACTGTCAGTCAACCAGCTGAGCTACAGACTCACCAATCTGTTTTTCTTTTTTCATGAGACTCTTTATTCGAGAATGCCTAACCATAATCCAGAGTTCTGGCGCATTTATTTTTATTTCATAGCAACTTTAATTTGGGGGGAATAGGAAAAGGGATTCTGTTCCAAACTTTAAGATCTCCTTCATTTAATAACCATTGTAGCCCTCTTTCCCAGCAAGATTGTTTCAATGTTTTTTCTACTGTACCTAATTTTTATTTAGACTTTAGCAAAATTGGCTGCTTTATGGTGAAATCACTATAAAAATGTAATTTTGTCCATAGAGTGGGCATAGAATGCATGATCATAGGAAGGCTATGTTTGTGCTAGATAACTTTTTCTTTTATAACTTGAGCATATTTCCTGGCCCTCATATGCATACCAAAAGTGCTTTACTCTTTCTTTTATGTGACTTGAGCACTCTCACAGAGCTTGTTAAACATCTCTGCCTTTAGTAGCATGCTGCTTTGGGTAGTTAAAAAAAAGGGTACAAACCAAGTCTAGCCAAATTACACTGTTGCTGCATGAGGAGCACTTCTCAACCATCAGCACTTCAACTGTTTTTTAAAATTAATGTTTATCCGACATAGTAAAATTATAGAAAAGTGTAAGAAAAAATGTAAGACACAGTTAACTATTCTCTACCAGAATTAACAATTATAGGTGTTATATTTGCTTCATATCTTTAAATAAAACTTTAGATTTACACAGACATTGTATGTATATAGAGTTGAAATTTCATTTATCCCTTATTTCCAAAGTTTTCCATCATCTCCACATTCCCAATCCTCTGACAATCACTGTCGAAAATGTAATGAGTTTCCTTCTAAGCCAGTTTTCATACCCTTACATATACCCATACATGACCATAAATATGGTGTATTTTTGCATGTTTTGAAAAAAATAGTACGTAAATTGTATATATCATTCTATAATGTTCTTTTTCATTCAGCATTTCATTTTTGCGATCTGTAAAATACCCCAACATTTTTATAACTAGTGATGTCTTTAAAACAAGCACCAATATTCTTGTTAATAAATGGGGTCTGAAACATTATTGTTAAAAATAGCATTAAGTAAGTAGATTTGCTGCAGGCAAGAATTATAAAAAGAACACAACAAGAAGCGTGACTGAACCGCAAAGCCAAGATGGAGGGGCTCCAAACGCAGTGTTCCATAATGACGCTAATCGTTATAAAAATGCTGACTTGAAATGTATTTTAGAGGTCAGCTGCTGAGAAAGCATTTGATTCTTTCTCCCACCATGCTCTGATGGAGAGAATCTCCTGGGGTGGTGATTCTAATTTGCCATATCCTCATGCTAGCTGTGCCCAGATCTTGAAATGAAAAGGACGGAGTCTGGTTGTGAATGGCAGTTCATACACACCGTCCATAATTGGGAGTGCAGTGCTTGAGACCGGTCACTGGGCACGGAGATGGGAAAGGACGTATTGTATGTGGCCCCATCTGGCCAGCATCTGTTTCAAACGCTGTCTTTTGGAAAGCCTGATGTGTCATGGATTCAGTTTTAGTATGAACACTGTGAGACAAAGCCAGGGACTGGACTCCCCATGTGAACGAGAGTTGACAGGCCTACTTCACAATATTAAGCATCTGTGAAAGCTTGAACATGTACATCATTGTTCCTGGCAGCAAATGTATGTTCACAGAGTTAATACAGTATTTCCATTTGCCTGAAGTTACATTTCCTGCTAAAATGTTGAGAGAGACACCACTCCAAGCAGTGATAGAGGGATGACCCACGTCTCATATCTCAGATGCCCTTATGAACTCTAAATTGAACTTCAGCCTTTCTTAATATTTTATAAGAATTATACACTCAAAATTTTATTCTCTTTGAATTTGAGTTGCTGAAATGCAGGAGAAAAATAAAAACCTAAATCATCTACTTAAGTGAAAATTTCAGAAACTAGAATTTTCCATTTGAATATAGATGGACAAGATGGTGTCCTATACTTTTTCATTGCCCTGCAAATTACTATCCATCTTTGCATACAACACTTCCAATTTGAACTCTTTCATAATACCTGCTAAGGTATTATCTCTCTTGCCCATATGTGTGTGCTTTTCTGAGCTACTATAGCAGTTTGTTTTCTTGTAGTATTTTTATCTCACAACAGTTTTTGTTTTCCATCTTAGAGTTATTTATATATGTTGTATAAAATATATATCTCATGTATCTTATATTTTAAATTGCTGGTACAAATGAACTCTCTTCTGTTAATCTTTGCAAGTTTCACAGTGTCTGTCACAATACTAGACAGATGGTAAAGACTTGGTAAATATAAATCTAATGAATGAATGAGCAAATGAATGAATGCCTGGGGACAGGCATTTTAAATGACAGAACATGCAAAATATTTAGTCTTCTTAAATAAAATAATTTTATTCAAATTGATTACCAGCTTAAATATTCTATTAGGTAACTCTAAAGATTTTAAAGTATAGATATAACATATATTTTTTTAATTTTTAAATTTTTTATTTATTTTTATTTTTATTATTTTTTTGTTTAATGCAGTAACATTGGTTTATAACATTGTATAAATTTCAGGTGTACATCATTATACTTCTATTTCTGCATAGATTACATCATGTTCACCACCCAAATACTAATTACAATCCATCACCACACGCATGTGCGGAATTATCCCTTTCACCCTCCTCCCTACCCCTTCCCCTCTGGTAACCACCAATCCAATCTCTGTCTCTATGTGTTTGTTTATGGTTTAGATAACATATTTTTTAATGCCACTTGTAGATATGTGATAGACAATATCAAGAATGTGTATATATATATATATGTATATATATATATAGAGAAAGAGAGAGAAGGAGAGAGAGAAGAAATATCGATGAAAGTGTAGACAGTAAATTAATATGAATGGAGTGCATACTGTATGCCAGTTGCTTAATTAAGCACTTTTGCTACATTATTTATTCTATATTTAAAATATTTTATATTAAGGCTTGTTCCCATTTTACTTTGTAGAAACCACTGCATAAAGCTTCAATACCGTGTTCGAGGTCATATGGCTCTGAAACAGTAGAAGACATACACAAAATGAGTATAAACAAATTAAATATCAGTCATTCCTCTTAGAATTACATCAACCAGAAGACCATTTATTTTATAATTAGACCAATGCCAGCAAAAATCAATCTGGCAGCACTCCCAAAGGGTACAATTTTCAACACAATAGTTTGAAAAGTCTGAAGACAAATTTAATTTATGTTAACTGAAAATATATACTTACTCTTTTTGACAATGTTAAAAAAAGACCTATTTCTTCATAAGCCACACATATTCCATGACACACCGTTTTTTTTTTTTTTTTTTTATTGAGAAATGATTATGATTCCCAGAGTATACTAAGTCCAAATGCACATGAGAGGAAGATCAGTGTACCTAGCTGTTGGTCACAGTAACTTCAGCAGAGCTTTGTGGCATATTTGTGGCATGGGTTATCTGGATTGACTTTGGATCCAGTCTCTATTAACTACATAACTGTATGCTCATCCAGGTTTTCCTGGGTAACTAAACCAATGTTGCTTATTTGATGAAACATATGTGAATTTGCATATTGGCACCTGGAAAGTTTATACACTTTCTATAAGTGAGTTTATAAAAAGTTTATAAATGAATGAAATACTTGGCTAAGGAGAAGTCCAGAACAATGAATAAATCACCATTTCAGGACAGGAACGGTGTTTTTGTCTTTGATTATTCCTTGTTGTTTTATTCAAGCACACATTTAAATAGTCTTTCAACTTTTAATGGCTAATGGTGCAATGTGCTAATTATACTAATGGCACACCATGGGGGATGGAAGAGCACTTTTTTCAGAGCTGCCAAAAAAGGACAATATTGAGTAGTTTGTGGAATTTGCAGTCAATCAGATCTAAGCCCAGTTCACGAGCCACCATTTTCTCAGTTGTCGACAGCAGTAGTCTCTACCTCATCAGATCACTGTGAGGATTACAGCAGATGATACATGTAAAAGGCTTGGCAGAGTTAGTACTCAGAAAACATTAGCTATTTTTAAAAGAGATTATTAATTACTGGTCTATGTTTAAAGAATTTCAACAAAATTGATTGTTATAATAGTATCATGACTATTAAAAATTGCTGATCAGTTATAAAGCAAATTATATCAATAAATGAGTGAACTATATCAACTTAGAATGCTAGGAAGACAGTAGTTATTTATTATTTTTTTTTTTTTGGTGTTTATCTATCAACCATAATTCCCACCTGATATCTGTGATATCCACCTGATTTGCACCTCAGCTCTGTTTGAAACTGTTACACGTTGTTTTCTTTTGCCTTTTTGGAAATGCTCCATCTCATTCGATGTGAATTTCTTCTCTCCTATTTTGCCCCTTCCTGTTTTCCTTCTTTCCTCTCCTTCCCTGGGGACTACATTATATTCTCACTTGCTTTCATTCTCTTATATTCCCATTCATTTTGCCTTTATTTCTCTCTCAGTATATTATCACTCCCCACCCCCCCGTTTACTATAAGCCAATCTACTTTACTTTTGTAAGCATTTCATGAATTAGTGGCAGCGTGGAGTAGGGAAAAATTATATCATTCTCTTTTATGGGTATCTTTTCCACCCCTTATGTGTAGGTAAATCCACAAGCTACTTTTGCCTCCTGTTCTTCTAATTCTAAAAGTTTATCCTGGAGATCAACACTGGTTTAACTGACTCCTGCCTTCCTCACTCTGAAATCTTTAGCTCAGTCTTCTCTCCTGAGACAACAGCCTCTTCTCTCCAACTGCCTCTAGATATGTCCAACTTGACATCCCAAAGACATCTTAAACTCATCATGTTGAAATCTTATATGGACACTAAATTAGTAACATACAGCTACTTGAGCTGGAAACTTGGTAGTTACTCTTGACTCTTCTCTTTCTTATACCACACATCTAATCGGATTCAGCTAAATAGTTCTTGAAATCCTCCCCACCTCTCTATGCCAACTGTTAGATTCAATCTCTCTCTTATCTAGACCTTAGCAGTTAAGATTCTTAGGATTGCAAGTGACATAAAATGTTTTATGCCAATTTTGCCAACTTAAGCAGCTCATGAAAAATATAAATTGCTTAGCAGCCCAGCCTCCAAAAGGGCAGGGACCAGGACAGCTCCAGGAACACTAGAGACTCATGTTTTTTCCTCTTTAGTTATATTATTTGGAAAAATGTAATTGTTCTAAGAGACAAACAATGACACACTAATGACTCAAGCAAGACAAGTTTATTTCTCACTCACAGAACGTCAAGAATGAGTATTCTTCATTTATAGGAGATTCTGTTCCAAGTTGAGATTCAGAGATCCAAGACTTTCACAACATGTGGCTCTGCAATATTGTACATGAGGCATCCAGCATAGCTTGGCTCGTTTGCATCAAGTGGTGAAAGGGGAAAGAAGATGGGATATGGGAGATTTTTATGGGCAAGCCTGAAAGTGTCACATGTATGACCATTCATATTCCGTTGGTGTGAAATTCATCACGTAGCCACACACGTTAGCAAGGTAACCTGGGAAATGTCTTCCAGTTGTACGCTCAGGAGAAAAGAGAATACGTTTTGTAATTAGTAGTAGGCAGGCCACACGTACCCAATATACAATGATGGCACAAGGACAGGAAAAACACAATAAGAACTCCTATTAAGGAAAGGGAAGAATAAAAGATACACAGCAAACATGCTCCCTTACAAATATAAATTTCTTCTGGGCAGAATTTATGAAGGCCTCTACCATAGTTGGGAGGCCTCTTGATTTGTCCCTGATTCTGCTTTCTTGGAGGAGCACCCTTATCTATTATCTGTGGCACCTGGTTCTATTCTCTTGGGGTTTCTTTCTAGGACATTATCTTCTTTGGCCCTAGTTTGAGGGAGTCTTGAGGTCTATGTTCCTTTTGCAGTCTATTTTCTGATTACAGTTTGAGATGCACTGAGGGTAGTTTTAAGATTAAGCAGTCAAAACTTTTTAAGTCCAGGGTCACAGGTTCTTTACAATATAATACGATTCTCTCAAAAACCTATATTGTTACTCATCTATTGTTTCCAGAAGTCCTGTATGCTAGTAAACATCTCTGAAGTTCTTTTCTAGATACCATTCTCAAGCCTGATATATTTCTTGGTTTCCTAGCTCCTATTTTTTTAATTCTCTAAATTTAATGGTGACAACATTGAGGCCATCTGAGATAGCAGATGGGAAAGTCCTTAAATCTGATTTTTAGCCACATAGTTGTCACTTTCTAACTAAATACCTTTCTGAGTCTTTCCTTTTACAATTTGGGGTCCAAATGCAGTTGGCATTGCTAACCCTGTAAGACTCACGATCTCTGGACAGTCTCCATTCTATTAAATCTTCACTTAAGAAAACTAACTTCTTACCTAAGCTTGTGAATACTTTTTTTCTTGTAATGCCTTGCTAAATGCAGCCAAAAGCAGCCAACACATACTTATCCTCTACTCCCAGGGCTCGAACTCAGTAAGTGAGGGCATTTGTTTGACCGATTGCATTGCCTCTACATAACATGATTCTTCAGCGTTCCCACTTGTGCTGTGCTTAAGTCCTGGGACGCTGTGGTCTTTCATCCCACTCCCCCACCCTCAGACTGTGAATTTCTTAATTAGAAGAGCTTGATCTTAACTCATCCTCATATCTCCAGTGCCTAGCCAGTGAATTCATGTATAAGTATTTAATTAATATTTTTTGGATAAATGAATCATCATGGGTTAAAGAACTAGTCATTATATAGCTGGGTGGATCATTAGAAGGATTCCTATTAACACATCCGTTCTCTGCATTTTTTTTCTCAACTGTAAAATGAAGAGGTTGATTGAGTCGTCTCCCAGCTCAAGTCTTCTGCATTTCTAATGATTTAAGCTTATTCTCTCTCCTTTTCACATTCAGACAACTTCCACACAGAATGAGAAACAAAAGGTAGAAGCAGTGAAGAGCAAGGAAGAAAATAATGCATGCATTTCTCTCTCCTTTTCTTCCTTTGTTCATTCGTTTGAAAGCATATATTGCTTTCCCCTGCTAAATTCTGCAAAGAAATTTCAAAGATGAGTAAACTATCGTCCATGTCTTCAATGAGCTCTCATGAAAGTTATGAATATAGATGTCTTACCTAATTAGTGTCTTCTGATATTTTATATGCTATAATAGTAACTAGTGCAGAGTGTAGGGAAAAGAAAGATTTACCTTCCTAATGGAGATCAGGTAAAGGATCAAACAGAAAGAGAACAGCTGAGCAGAGCTTTGGAAAATAATTGAGAATTTAACAGGAATAAAAGCATAGAGAAGGACTCTCCAGGCAAAGGAACAGCTTGCACAAAAGACATGAAATTATACAAATGAAAGGCTTGTTTGTTTCAAGATTGAAAATCCATGTGTGGTATGGAAAGACAGTTTTTGGTAAGAGGTAAGAGATAAGATAAGGAGAAGGCAACATAGAATGTGTTTTAATCCTTGTTGGTTGAGAAAAATTATTTATGACTTTGAAATTTCTTTTCTACTAAATAGTTTTGTTGATCTGTTTTTATCCATTCCTTTCTCTCACATTTTTTAGCCTTAGTAAAATAAATGCCCGTGGCTTATGAAATTCCTATAGGAAGGTGCTTTTTTTTTTTTAACAACTCCTCTGTGATCTTTGATTTGATTTCTTTTCATATGAGGCTTATAAGAAATTCTTGTAGGCTGACTCCAAGTTTTACATCTAAGGTACTAATGCGTGGTATTGCATATTCAAAGCTGAATTTATAAATCCAGATTTCGTACTGATTTTCCCCCAGGTGAATTTACTATCCCTCCACCAGCTCTTCTGTAAGAAGGGGAGAAAGAGTGGGTAGCACGTTTTCAGCGTTTCTGAAGAAAAACAAAGGAAGCATTTCCTCTCAAAAGACTCACTGAAGAAGTGGCATGAACATGAGAGGGATGATTCTAGTATAAAAGAACAATGTTTCCAAATTGGGGTTGGGTGTTCAGAAAACTGCCAAAAAAGGCATTTGCTAAAGGAGCATCAAAGTTGTCAGCTCAGACATAAGCAACCAAAGTATAACAAGGACTTCCCAGTGCTGATTATTCTTTCTTCCTTTTGGCCTAGTCTATTTTTGGTGTGTTACAATCATCTGCCTTACAGACCTGCCTCCCACTTCTAATTAATTCCAGACTCAATTTCAAGAGCCCATATCCTTCCCACCTACAAGGAGACTGATAAATATCAGAAGGCGTTTGGCCATCTCAGCCTGTGACTATTACAAGGAAAACCTTCTGGGATGCATTAGTGCTGCTGGCTGGCAGGAGCCAGATGGGAAATAAACTGGTTCAGAGGCTCAGGGGCAAGCAACGGAACTACATTCTCAGGAGAGCAAAGAAACAGCCAAATATCAGGCTTTGGAGTTAGCGTTGCACTTTCAAGCCATGGCATGGTGGGAATCGCTGTAGGGTAGGACAATAAGTGTGTGAAAAGATAAAATCACAAAATTATGCTCAATTTGCTCTGTACCAGTAGTCTCTGTTAGACCTCAGGCATTCTCTGTGCTAATCTGCATTTTCTCTAATGCAATATTCTTACTGGCTTGACATTCAAAGATTTTAAGGTTTTTTGGTGGGAATCTGACTTGCATTCCATATTTGCAAAATGAGGGCCCTGAGATAGTCCAGTTCTAAGATCCTGTCCATCTCTGATGGTCTATGGTTTCATTGGTTGGTGAGATGTGATCATGGATGTTCCTCCAGCGTACATATGTTTCTAGTAATCTGATAGGAGTGGGTGAACTCTCATCTCTCTCAGAAGTTTCTGGAAAGTTTCATGTCCAGTTTCTTGTGCTTGAAAAAACACCACCGATCCACCAAAATCAATTTCTTTAATCAAAAAACACCTAAAAGTAGTATTGAGAAAACAAGAAACTCTATCTATATTCATTCTCTGTTTTGTAGGAAAAGAGTTCAAACTGAATAGATTGTCAGATGAGCTCATAACATACTTAGTACTTTTCATGACTTCACTTGTGATCTTACTTGTTCTCATGCACAGTCACACACACAGTCACATACCCACTATACAAACACAAATGCACAGCCATTGTAGGGGGGGCGAAAAATAGCGATGACTAAATTCAAATAATAAGATAGTAGCTTATATATATATATCAAAATTGATTCAATGTTTTTAGTGTTTAAAAATCCATGATTTGTATATAGAATAACTTCTATTAATTCATCTGTTATTCTAATCAGAGCTTTAAGAAAACTGAAGACAACAAATTGGTATTTTCAGTAGCTTCTAATAGTCTGAATTTATCAACCAAATAAACAGGTATCTGTTCCTAATGGAATCCTGTCTCTAAATTGGTAATCTTTTGGAACAGTTAATTTCATTAGAAATAACATTTTAAGTGTAGCTCGTTATTTATAGCTGAGTATTTAATGACAGTCATGAAGAAAAGAAAATTAGTTGTCTAATATGAAGGAAAAAAGAAAAATGGAAATGAAAGAAGATTAAACCTGTTGATTAGTTTGAAGAAGGCAAAGAAGAAAATGCCCACAATTGGGAGAAAAAGGAGAAAAGCAAGAAAATAAGTATTTTAATAGTAAAGGCTTAGGTTGGATTTCAGAGACAAACTCAGAAAGGCCAGTACTCAAAGAGACAAAATTAATAAAGAAGAAGAAGAAAAAGTGTTGCAAATTGATAGAAGCAAAAGAAAGGTGATAAGAGGATAGGAGAACAAAGGGATGGTTTTAAAATTGACGTGTATAAACGTTAATGAGGAAGTGAAGAGGAACATAAACTGTGTAGACGCTGACATCATAAACATCCTTGTAGATAATATAAATTGTATCCTTTAGGCTTTATTTTAAATATATTTAGTGTGGACACTTTCAGGATTACGAATAAATATTGATTCTGCTGCAATCACTATATGATAAAAAGAGTAAGGTGTGATATGTAATTGAAAATATGTTTTAGGGAATACCAGATGCTGTGGTCTGAATGTTTGTGTCCCCCTCAAATTTGTATATTGAAAACCTAACGCCCAGTGTGATGGTATTAGGAGATGGGGCCTTTGGGAGGTGATTAGGTCATGAAGGCAGAACCCTCACGAGTGGAATTAGTGCCCTTGTAAAAGAGGGCTGAAAGAGCTCTCCTGCCCCTTCTGCCATGTGAACGCATAGAAAAAAGTTGGCCATTGAGGAAGCAGACCTTCAACAGACAATGAATTTGCCTGCACCTTGATCTTGACCTTCCCAGCCTCCAGAACTGTGAAAAATAAATTTCTGCTGTTTATAAACCACCCAGTCTCTAGCATTTTGTTAGGGCAGCCTGAATGGATTAAGACATTGGACGAACTTTTTGGAGGTTGTTTCTTGATATTTTACTAGTCACCCAAGAATGCCTAAATCCCATTCTTTCTTCACTCATCCTCATGCAGGGGTTCCCCCCAAGGCAAACTATTCAGAAGAGAAACAGTAGCCAAGTGGGAAATAAGATGTCTGGGCAAGTTCCAGGTAACTCACAATGAATATATCTGGTGAAGACTGTATTAGAAATTTGGAATCTAGTCTAAGTCAGTCATTCTGCTTACAGCATATTGTTAAATTTCTCGGTTTCACACTTGATTGTAACAGATTAATGCCCTAGTTGCAGGCACAGAAGTAGTGTAATGTATAGGGAGAGGCTGAGATTCCTGTGCCCTGTGGAGATAGGGTCTACCTCATTTGCCTACTTACATAGAAAGTAGAAAGCGAAAGGCATAGAAAGCAAAATAAAAGGTATTTTTCCTGGTTGTTGACCTTTAAAGGTTGATAATCCAACACACTAGAAAAATATCACCCCCAAATTTTTCTAAACTCTTAGAGGTCATGAATGTCCTCTCTCTATGAACTGAGGTTAAGGCACGGAGAGAAGATATTCAGCATTCTTTTACCTACAGTAGATTAGAAAAAAGAGATTGACCATGCTAAATGGAGAGAAATAGCATGAACCAAGGCATAGGAACTAGTGGTGTATGTAGGGAACCATCAGAAGGTCCAATTTCCTGAAGGGCCCTTACTGAAGGTGTAGCAGGAGATCAGCTTTACAGGTGAACATACACTATGGGTGTTGGGTGATTGCAAAAGGACCAGAAAAGGCTATTGGTCTCCCAAAACTGTCTTCCCTGTTCAGTGAATCTTTGATGCACCTTGAAGTGCATCAGAGCCTTTACTTCCACCATTAGAACTATGGTTTCCCTTGCACATATCAGTGGAGAAGTTAATATGTTGGCCTAAATACAAACTAAAATTCAAGTTAGGATTTGCAAAACTTTTAAAGGGACAGGAAAATAATCAACAGAAATATTGGAGGGTAATGACACAGGTGGTTACCTACATTTTATTTTGCCAAGTAAATACATTAAAACAAATAAAAAAGTATGTATAATAATAATATTGTTACAGAATGGGTATTTTATTGTGGATAGAATTAATCTATGAATTGATATTTAGACCAACTGACAAAGTTTTCCCTAGATAGTTGGACTTTGTTTTTTGCTCTGCATACATAGTATGAACGTTCACGTTTTTTTAACCTGAGAAGTAAAATATGATGGACAGGAAATCATAAGTAAAATAAATGTCAACTAGAATAAAAATATTTTAGTCAATGCAGGAGTTTTTGTTTTAGAAGTTTCTAGCGAAATACTTCCCAGACTATTTAAGAAAGGAAATGATGAAATCTCAAAGATACTCGTGGTATTTAAACACCAATGGTAGATCAATGAATGGTATCTTGATGCTAAAGAAAGAAAATCTGGCGGAATCTCTTTTCATAAATCAATGAAACAGTAACTGATAATTATAAACCAGTTGGTCAATTTTCATTTTTTGGAAAAATTTATTTTAATAAAATACCAATTTGGGGGCACTTGGAGCACCAAGTCTTAAGTAGCAGTGGATACAGATTTGTTAGAAGTAATTTCTCTCAAGCAACCCTAATTTCTGTCTCTGTCTAAATAATTTACTTAGTAAACAGGGAGGAATTGGCAAAAGTAAATAGCATCCATTGATATTTTTAAAAGGTATAATTAAAACATATTAGAATAGATATATAAAAATAAAACACTCAAATTGAACAGAATGACACTTTTATTGCACAAGTTTTCAGTTGTATTTCACCCATGTAGAAATCATTAAAATTCATCCAAATTACATACCAAAGTGATGTCAGTATCTTTTAACAATGTATGATATTGGACAAAGTTTGTAGATTTCTTTCATTTCACTAGATTGGTAGAAATACTGATTATTTTGTGAAGAATTTTTAAACAATATTCTGTACATTTATAATTCATTGTTTCCATGAAAAAAAGATTGAAATCATAGCATAATTACAAAATGTTGTTGAACTCTCCCTATCTATTATTTTAGTATTTATTTTTTAGTATTTATTATTTTAGTAAACAGTGCTGATGATGTGGGTTGCATAGATGTTGATATTATTCTGGGTATAGAACCCTGGGAGAAGCATGGATGATACCACAAACTAATCTTTATTTATTTTTTATTTAGTGCTTTATTTGATATTGGTCCCCCAAATTCTCATGTATATTATTTATCCCCCATATCCACTGATCTTAAAACCAATCCATATTTTACTTCCAATGATCCTGTCTCCCTCTGGTAATATTTTGCGTTTAGATAGTAATCTAAAACTTGGAAAGTACTAAGATCATTACCATATGTAGTCTACCCAACCCCCGACCATTCTCTCCATTTAACAGATTTTAAATCAATGAGGCTCAGAGAGATTGAATGGTTTGGCCAAATGCACATAGTAACAATGAGATATGGGTATTATTCTGGGTCTTCTTACTAGAACCCTGTTGCCCTTCTGTTCTATTGTGTTGAGCTTTGAGCTCTGGTCTTGGAGAGGAAGATGGTGAAGTGAGTAGATAGCCTTCATACTGAATGTTGGGCATCTGGAGGAACCCACTCAGTCCATATTCTGTCAGTTCACAGGTGCCATCTAGAGGTAAAGCGAATAAAAAAAAATATTGTTTTTTACTTTTGTTTTTAAAGAAATGTTTGTTTTGAAGAGAACAGAAACAACTATACTTCTGATTCTTACTTTCAAAACATACAATATCACAATTAAGTGAGGATTAATAGAAAGAAAAACGTGATTAAATAGATCATTATTAACTGTTAAATTCTATTCACTAAATGTATACATTTAACATTTCTTTCACCTAAGCATGGGTTTGTCTGGTCCATTTTTAAGATCGTTGCTCCACATGTTTTAACTAATTTCCTATTTTCTCTCCAATGGAGGCTTCTTTCCTTATTTGTTGAAATGTCTGCAATCTGTCCTTTATCTCTGTTCTCTCTCCTGCAATTTGCTCTGATGTGACTTTTAAAAGAACCATACACCATTGATTATATATGCATCTTGAATTGGCTTTTCATAACTCTAGACTCCTTTAAACAAGTGACTTCTTCTTGATGCTCAAAGTCTCATTTTTAACATTATAAAAGCATGAGGATTATAGAACATAAAATAAAAATTCTGAAAGACAGTTTTATCTCCTAATCTAGATCAGCTACACAATATCAACCACTTTAATTTTCCATGTGAATCATTAGAGATTGTTTAGACACTGGCATGAATATGAGAAACCTTTAATTTTGAAATAAAATTGCAAGTTTAAACTTAAATAAAATTCTACATAGAAGTACAGGGATATGAGCAAAAGATTTTTTTAAATGCTGTTCCAACATTTCTTTGTTTTTTTGTTTTTGTCTTTTTTTTGCTGGGGAAGATTCGCCCTGAGCTAACATCTGTTGCCAATCTTCCTCTCTTTGTATGTGAGTTGCTGCCACAGCATGGCCACTGACAGCTGAGTGGTGTGAGTCCATGCCGGGGAACCAAACTCAGGCCACCAAAGAGGAGCACACCAAACTTAACTACTAGGCCACTGGGGCTGGCCCTTGCTTCTGTTTTTTACATAGAGGTATAGCTTGCACTCAATAAAGAATGTAAAGTGCAGCAATCATAGGAGAGTTTGGTGAGTTTTTCATATGTTCACAAATGTGTCAAAAATCCTGATGCAGATGCAAACCGCTTTCAGCACCCCAATGACTTCCTAATGCTCTTTCCCATTCAATACCTTCCACCAGTGGCAACTGCTTTTTTGATTTCTATAGCAATAGACGAGTTTTGTCTCTTATTGAACTTCATAAAAATTGGATCCTGATGGATGTGCTCAATTGTGTCTGCCTTTTTTGCTCAATATTTTACATGTAAGATTCATGCATGTTGTTTCATGTAGTTGTGGTCAGTGCATTCTTATAGTGTGTAATCTTCCGAAAGCAGAAGTCGTGATTAAACATTTACATTATTTTTACAAAAACATGAAAAAGATAATATATGCTAATTTTTCCAGTTTGTGATAATAGAATCTTGAAATTAAGAAAACATATTTTACAAAAGCCTTTTTTTTTTTTTTTTGGTGAGGAGATCAGCCCTGAGCTAACATCCACCAATCCTCCTCTTTTTTTTTTTTTTTTTTGCTGAGGAAGACGGCCCTGGGCTAACATCCGTGCCCATCTTCCTCCACTTTATATGGGACGCCGCCACAGCATGGCTTACCAAGCAGTGTGTCGGTGCGCGCCCGGGATCCGAACCAGCGAACCCTGGGCCGCCGCAGCGGAGCGCGCGCACCCAACCGCTTGCGCCACCGGGCCGGCCCCTACAAAAGCCTTTTTAACGAGATATATCTGCTTGTGTTCCATTTTCTGTTGTATTATAATTTTCTTTGTATTCATTGTAATAAAGTACTTCCTGCTTTGTTTACTTTCTCTCTTATGACTAAAGTTATTATTTTCATTTTTATAGAACTGTAAAAGAATTGATTGTTCTGCAGTGTTCTATTTAAGAAGTACATTCATTTGTAAAATGAGATGTATTCTTTGTTTTCAGTGTCCATGTAGTAGTTACTGTGCATAAAATTATTAGCAACTGATTAAATAAAGGATAAAAGAAAATAATTACATCTGGTTTTTATAGTTGGATTGCAACTGAATTCTGAAAATGCATTATGAGTACTATTTAACACGTTTGTTGAGACCATAAAAAATATCAATATTTAAAATAACCAATCTGATATAAAACAACAATGGTTAACACTGCAAACAATATAACTGATGAAACTTATCTTTACTGTCAAAGATAAAAACTATTATAATGGGAGCCAGCCCCATAGCTGAGCAGTTAAATTTTCATGCGCCCTGCTGCAGCGGCCAGGGTTTGTGGGTTCGGATCTCAGGCATGGACCTACTCCTCTCAACAACCATGCTGTGGAGGGGTCCCATGTACAACATAGAGAAATATTGGCACAGATGGTTAGCTCAGGGCTAATCTTCCTCAAGCAAAAAACAAAGAGAAAGATTGCCAAAGGATGTTAGGTCCGGGCGAATCTTCCTTAAAAAAAAAAAAAAAAAAACTATTATAATGAAACAGTGAAAATTTAGACTTGATCAAAAGGAGGGAAAAATAAAACAGATTATGCTTAAAATTGCACGCAGCTCAAATTTTGACCTGGGAATATCAAACTATGAAGAAAAATGTTCATAAAAGCAAACTAAAGATGGAGGAAGTTATATTTGGTAAAATCAGACATCATTAAATAAACTGATAAATGTTTTATTGAAAAATATATTCGGAAAAGAATTTATCCAGAAGAATATAATTTTATAAAGTTCAAATGAAAATGGGGAAAGTTGTAAGCTCTCAATTGGAAATTGGTTCCGTAGCAAACAACTAAAATCAGCTTCACTGATTAGGATGTTTGTTTGTTTTATGCGACAACAGTCTAAATTTAAACTAAGTTGAGGTTTGTATAGCAGCACTGAAAGGTCCAGGCTCCTGTTATCTTTCTGCTCCAAGATGACTGATAGTCATATATTTTTTTTTCAGGGTGATAAGATAGCTGCTGCTTTTCCAGTAATCCTATTCAACCACAAGGCAGAAAAAAGAGAGAGAAGGCACAAGGCACAAAGGACATAAACCAAAATGACATTCTAGCTAAATCTATGCCATGAAAAGAGTTCGTCTGAAACTTCTCTCTGTGCATCTTCCTCTTATATTTTATTGGCCAGAACTGGATCACATGGCCACTCCTAGCTGCAAGACCACATGGATAAGTGAATATTGCAGTTTTCCTACCCAGATGGTTGGGGAATGTAGAGGAGAAAGGGACTTTGAATGATTTGGAGCAAGCAGTTCAGTGTCTACTATATGGTTCCACTGTTCTCTTTGGAAACTGGAACAAAGAATTAAACTGGCCTAATGGAGTTCTTTACATGAACAATTGTATTAAAGTTTGAAGAATTTTGGTTAAAATTCTTGTTTAGAAACAGTATAAAAAATATTCACCTTGCAAAATGGCAGAGTAGATATTTTCTGGTGGTCCAAACGATGGGCACAAAGTGGGGATGAGTTTCTAAACATTTGTTAACAATAAAAAAAAAAGCAGGATCTTAGGAACATGTTCAGTGATAATCAGTGAAATTACACTGAGTATACTCACAATTCCTTAGTTTTAGAATTCTTAAAAATGAAGTATTTGGAGAAATATTGGAAGCCATGGTAGAGTGTCTTCCCATAACACTGCATCAAATATCATTGTTTGAGGACTGCTGATTCCTCCTGAATGCGATTATCTTTTAACTTTGTAGCTATTCACCGCCCTGTGTCTTGAATACACAGAGATAGTATTTCATTTAGTTTAATTGCTTGCATTAAACTTGTATTATTTTTTTACCGTTGTTGACTTTCTCTATGTGAACATACACAAATTTGCCTTCTCAGTTTTCTTTCCTTTCTGTGACACCTTGCCAAAAATATTTGTAGAAGGATAAGAATTTTATTTTCTTGAATTTTTTATTATCTTCATATTTACCCTATTCCTATTAGCCACTCAATTTTCTTTTAAGGACATGAAGTTCTGCACTAAACTATTTCTAGCCCATGTTTTTATTTTAAGGTCTCTGGGAATTAGCTTCTGCTTCTAACACCAGGGAGAGAAGCAGAGTACGTCTTTGCCTAATTTCATAGCAAATTCATTAAATCTTTTTGAGATAGTTTTGAAATATGTGTTATTTTCTATACAGACATTCATAGATATGCAGTGTTGATATTGAACTTAATAAATGAGAGAAACATTTGAAGAAATATCTATTTCTTAAATTTTAGTGACATCTAATAGCATATGCAAACATAATAGCAGTATTTAGTTAAAATAATCACTATGTGAAATGATTAATGAGCTCATGGGATCAAATGGGTTTTACAAAAAATTATTATTTTTTCACTGCTGATGGACTTTTTCAAACCCAAGCAATGCAGGCCTCTATTAGATCTGAAGGAGTTTCCCCCAAAGCTTTAATTAGAGGAAACATTTATTCTGATATAAAACGATGTGGTTTTTGTGTTACCACTCATTTGACAATCTGTAAAAATGGCATTATGTATATAAAGATTTATAATGTTTCTTCCCCACGTCAATGGATCCAGAACCTGGAGAGTATGAATTAAGTTCAGGGATTTTAACAAAGCCTACTGATATATGCCGTGTCACTTCCACGATTGATTCAGTATCTGGAGCAGCATTAATTAATTATCAAGTGGGCTTTCCTAATAGATCCAGTAAGAAAGTGACATGCACAAAAAAGGAGAGGAAAAAGAAACAAAATCTGGAGTTGTTTCAGGCACTCCAGGCTACAGCTTAAATCTTGCATTCAATGAAAATGCTCAAATGTCCTGGCATGTGGGATGAGTTCTTAGATTGTATATCACAAGTGTGTATATGTGTCCATGTATATATGTGCCCCTGCATGTGTGATGTGTGTGCACATGCATGTCTGTGCAAGCATGTGATGGGCGAGGGATAGGGATTCTGCATGTATAAGGGACCAGGAAAAAAAGTGAAAAAAATTGGTTGGCTGTACTGGGGAGGATGATCATCCTCTAGTGCCAACTATAAAGATGCAGAAATCCCTTGTTAAGCCTCCAAACAATATCTTGATTGGTTAAGAACTTCAGTTTGGGAATTCACCCTGGGAAGAAAGATTATTAGGGTACTCAGTCTTCATCCAGGATTAATGCATAATTCATTCATTTACTCAGCAAATAGCTGCAAATGTAGAGCAAGGGAGAAGTTGACAACATTCCTACCATCCTGGAGCTTATGTACTAGTAGGGGTGCAATCTTTAAGATAAGCAATCCAAATATATTAGGCATTTGATGATGATAAATTTTGTGGAATGGATCCGACCCCATGGCTTAGCGGTTGAGTGCGCACGCTCCGCTGCTGGCGGCCCGGGTTCGGATCTCGGGCGCCCCCTAATGCACCGCTTCTTTGGCCATGCTGAGGCCGCGTCCCACATACAGCAGCTAGGAGGATGTGCAACTATGACATACAACTATCTACTGGGGCTTTGGGGGAAGAAAAATAAATAAAATTTAAAAAAAATTTTGTGGAAGAAAATATAGTGAAGAAGGGGAGAAAGAGAGTAGATTGAGGAAAAGTAGTTGCAGTTTTAGTTGGGATGGTTATGGAAGTCTGTAATGAAAAGATGGCATGTGAGTGAGGCCTGAGAGAGAAGAGGGAGTGGGCTCCACCAATATCCAGTGAGGAGAATTCCAATAAGAAGAAACAGTAAGTGTAAGAGCTCTGATGTAGAAGCATTCCTTGAATGACAGCTAAAGGGCCAGTATGTTAACAGAGAAAATTAGAAAGGCATTGTGTGGTTTTGAGTAGAGAAGTAAAATGATCTGATATAGCAGCTCATTCTCACTCTTTTGTTGAAAGTATTCTGAGGGGAGACAAGGGCATAATAAGGGATATGGTCCAGGAGAGGAGACTATTGCAATAATCCCAGCTAGAGATGATGATGGCTTGGGCTAAGGTTGTAGCAATGAAAATGGTGAGAAGTGGCTAGCCTCTGAAAAGAAAGCCAACAGGATTACCTAACTGAAGAAACGTAGAATCTGAGAGGACACCAAAGTTTTTGACTGGAGCAAATGGCAGAATTTTGTCACTTACTGAGATGGGTAAGGTTGCAGGAGTCATGGAGGGAGATCAAAGACCAGAGGTTCAGTTTTGGACAGATTATGTTTAAAATACCTATTAGACATTCAAGTAGAGACATCAATTATCAGTTGAATACGTGTGCCTAGAGTTTGAAAGAAAAACAGAATGCTATGAACTGGAAATATTTATTTGGAATCTATATACAAATGATACAGATGCCACTCAAAGTACTGAGATGGAGGGAGTCATGAAAATAGCTAAAAGTCAAAAGAGAGGAAAATTTGAACACTAAATGATGTTTAACATTTATTTGGCCGAGTCCCCAGAGTCTCAGGTTAGAGAGAAATGTATAAATAATAAATCAAGTAAGAGATCTCTATACAATAATGCATTCAATGTTCTTATCATGGAGTTTGGCATATAAAAGTCACTCATTAGTTATTATTTTTATTGTTAAATGTATACTCTTGTTTAGTAAGTCATTGAAAGCACAAGACAAGATTATATCGTGGAAGTAACATACAAAGGTAATGTAGGCAGGTTAATTCAAATCAATGTCAGTTCAAGTGTAAGAAGAGAAAGTCATCACAGCCCTCTGGAAACTAGGCATATGAGAGATGACTATTTGGGGAGAAGAGCACACGACCACAGCATCCCTGAGAGCTACATGATGAAGGTCGGAGCAAGAGTGGAGAAAATGTTCTACATAACAAGGTGGAGGAATGCCACAGTGAAAGCATTTGTTAGCACTGTGACATCCTTCATACTGGGAAGGAAGGTTTCTGAAATTCTGCAGTTTTAATTTAGTACAATTATTATCTCCTGCACTGTTCAGACTGGTTGCTCCTAGTGACAACTTAGTTCTCAAAGCCAACATATAAGGGAAATATGAAAATCATTGAGGTACTCTTTTCTAGGTTCTAGATTTCTTACTCTTGCAACCCACAGGTCTTATAGCAAAAGTTAAAGATAATGCGGTTTGAGGGAAGCAAGAGAAAATATACAAGGTAGAATAAGATATCTATTTCCATGAACTCCTCAGTTGAGTTCACTGAATATTTCATAAAGGCTAATTCATTCTTCACAATTATTTCTCAATAATGATTCTAATTTGCCCTACATGGCAAGCAAGAATATTAAAAGATGCTGCTTTATACATCAACAGCATAGCTATCACCAAGAAAACAAGAGATGTGTTGGCGAGGATATGGAGGAAAGGGAAATCTTTTGCACTGATGGTAAGAATGTAAATTGCTGCAGCCACTATGGAAAACATTGTTGAGGTTCCTCAAAAAACTAAAACCAGAACTACCATATGATCCAGCAATCCTGCTTCTAAGTATATATCCAAAGGAAGTGAAAATAGAGTATTGAAGAGACATCCGCACTTCCATTTTCATTGCAGCATTATTCACAACAGCCAAGATATGGAAATATGGAAACAAACTAAGTGTCCACCTATGGATGAAAAGATAAACACACACACACACACACACACACACACACACACACACACCATGGTGAATCATCCAACCATGAGAAAGAAGGAAATCCTGCCATTTGACAACATGGATGAACCTTGAATGTATGATGCTGAGTAAAATAAGCCAGACAGAGAAACAGAGAAAGATAAATACTGCATAGTCCCAGTTATATGTGGAATCTAAAACAAAAAACAAAATGTCAAACTCAGAGAAACAGCAAGTAGAAACGTGGTCGCCAGGGACTGGGGGGTGGGGGAAATAGGAAGTGGTCAGGAAAAGGTGAAGGGAAGCAGAATTTGCTACCCCAAAGCATGTCTCTTTGGTATAAGGATTATTTTAGGCTGATTATTTTTAAGAAACAGCCAACATAGGAAAAGCTCTGAAAACTGAGTAGAAGTTACGCTTTTGTAAGAGACCTTTGCATTTATAAGGGAAATCTCCATGTGTAAGGGTATTTCTCTCTCCGTAAGGAAGAGAAAGGTGAATAAATCTCTAGAAACTCTTACCAGTGGAGAAAGCAAGGACCTAAATCTAAAGAACAACCTTACCCTTTTGTACTGTGCTTTTCCTGATAGCCTCCCATAACTGGCTCCCCCACCCCACAACATCTTTTGTCTTTAGCTGGAGATGGTATTTAAGATGGTGGCTTCCCCCATTTCAGAGAGTTACTCAGTTTTTCTGGGTCTCTTCCGTGTATACAGGAGGTATACATGTTATTAAACTTCTGTTTGTTTTTCTCCTGTTAATCTGTCTTTTATTACAAGGGATCTCAGCCAAGATCCTAGATGCGTAGAGGAAAAATTATCTTTCCTCCCCTACTAAAGGTACAAACTTTCAGCTATAAGATGACTAAGGTCTGAGGATCTAACGTAAAACATGATGATGGTGTAACCACGGACCATCCAGGACCAGTTCAACTGACCCCATCTCTTACCAACAGAGTGATTAAGAATTGTCTTTCAGGAAATGTGCAAAGTCACATAGCCAGAGCATGCACAGAAGAAGAAATCTTGACCTGAAATGACTGCAAAACCAAAGATCCAGAACCAAATGACTGGGACGCCACCAGAACTTGAAAGTCAGACTCTTATCAGAAGTGAGGCATCCCTCATTCAAGAAGATTCAGTATTAACATCCCTTCGCCCCCTCAACAAAAATGTTCAGAACCCTGTCGTAAATGTTTAAAACCTTACCATAAATGTTTGAAGCCCATCAATCAAAACCTTTCTGGTCAGTGTTTCCATGTGCCAGCCTGTCTCCCAAACCTCTTAAATTTGGCACCAAATCCTGAGTCGGGGAGACAGATCTGAGGGCACATGACCCCTGTCTCCCTGTAGGTCCATCTCCCAGAATAAAGCTGATCTCTTTTCCCAAAGTCCGATGCCATAATTAACCAGCCATTTATGCACATTGGGCAAGAGAACCCCAATTTTGTGTGGTTACAATGGTAGTTGATAATACCATATTGTGTAAATGAAATTTTCTAAGAGAGTAGAACTTAATGGTTCTCACCAAAAAAAAAAAAAAAAATAAGAAAAAGATAAATATGTGAAGTGATGGATATGTTAGTTAGCTAGTCGGAGAGAATCCTTTCATCATGTGTATGTATATCAAATCACCAGGTTGTATACTTTAAATGTCTTACAATTTTATTTGTCAATTATATCACAACAAAGCTGAATTTTTTTTAAATGAAAACGATCTAAACATTCATCAATTGTGAATAGAGAAACAAAACATGGTATGTCTATATGATGGGATTCTATTCAGCATGAAAAGGAATGAACTATGCACACATGCTACAATATGAATGAAACAAAAACATTATGTTAAGTAAAGAAGTCAGACACAAAGGCCCCATATTATATTATTCCATTTATATAAAATGTACAGAAAAGGCAAATCTATAGAAACAAAAGTAGATTAGTGGCTGCTTTCTGGTGGTGGTGGGAATGGGAAGTGAGCAAGAAATTTCTTTTGGGGATGATGGAGATGTTCTGAAATTAAATTGTAGTGATGGTTGTATAACTCTATAAATTTAGTAACTATTATTGAATTGTGCACTTAAAACAAGTGAATTTTATGGCATGTAAGCTATCTGTCAATAAAATTGTTTTATAAAAAAGAAAAAAACATAAATAAAAAAATGCTTCCGTGAATTGTTAACATCCAGGATTAAGGAAATTGTCTAAATTACGCTGTTTTAAAAGAAATGGACTTTTTTGGGTAGAAAAAAGTCTTCTCCAAGTAAACTGAAATTTTTATTAGATGAATATGAGACTCATACTCAGCAGAGTTTCCTCTGTATGGTTCCTCAAGAAGAGAACAAACCCAAATGTCAAATAAATACAGATACGTATCACTACTCCATCATTAAGAGTCCATCAGAAACAGTACTTTTTAAAAAAGACATTTGAACAAATAAGATTAGCTATTACAAAACTTGCTTTGTTGATTAAAATGATTGTAGCTTGTTGCTTTCTCTTATTCTTATCAATCTTTAGTGTTCACTGGAAAGAATGAGCAATTGTTATCAGTTTAATTTCACGGATGGGAAATACTTTCTTGGCACCATAGCTATAAACTTAGAGAATAGCACGTAAGTACTGGAGGTGGAAATAGAACTGAATTCTTCCAATTCCCTATTCATTAACTTGCCAATTAAAATTGCCTACAGGTATGTTTTCCTGCGGAAACTTTAATTAAAGACCTCAGTTTTCAGTTTCGGCTCAATAGAGCCTAAAAGACATCTTCCTTTTAAAATGAGCAGTTGTTTTTCGTAGCAGTATTATTTTTGTTAGTAGTAATAGTAATAAACATTTAAGAGAGTGGAAATAATAAATGTAGAAGAGGAGAATTTTAGAAAATCATCCAGATTGATCCAGCTAATGAGGTCACATGGTTGAAACTTATTCTTATCTTCTGAGATTCAGGCAAGATTAAAATCTAACCCTCTGGGAATCTGCTCTCAGAATATGTTCCATAGGGCAATAGTTAACTCTGATGTTAACAGTTAATTCTGATGTAATAATTCATAAAAATTAAAAAAAAAGATCTTTTCAAAACTTGGGAAACATTGGGATAAACAAAGTTAAAATGATTTCTTTACTATATGACTTCCCAGAGTCTAATAATTAAAAGTGCATGGTAACTCCCTACTGGGAAAAAATAGTCTGCAGTGTTCTCAAAACTTATTTGACTGTGAAAACTTTTTATTTCTAATGGAATCTCATGGGGATAGTTTCTCATTTGGGGACCTACTGCTTTAATGTGGACCCAGACAGGCAAACACAATCTCAGTACAGACTTGAAGGCTGACTGCAATTCTAAAATATACTATGGTCTCAAGATGCCTAATATTCATTTCCTTCTTCCGGGCATGCAAGAAGACTACATTTTTGAGACACTTTTGCTGTTCAGCTTGGACCATCTAGGCTCGGGTCAAGGGAAGGTAAGTGAAAGTGATGTATTTACCCGTCCCTACAAAATCCTGCTTGATCTCCTATTCTCTCTTCTGACCCCACAGGCTGTGCTGAGGCTGATGGCATCACAGGACGATAAGAATTTGGATTTCAGAGTCGCTGCCTAGTGTGTATCTGCACAGGATAATGGCCTGATCTGATTGGAGTTGAGTGAGAAATTTTTGATGTCATAAAGCACTGGGATTATAGGGTCTAGTGTAACTATCTTTATCTGGCCTATATTTTAATTCTATTTAATTCAACTCAGAGGAACACATATCATGTTCCTAATTTAGGAATGGTTCCAAAGCATTCTGTTAGTAACAGAAAAATGAGTGAGCCAATGTTCTGGCCTTCAAGGACTGGCAAACACAGATGGCTTCCAATCTTAATCCTTACCTATTTAACTTTCCCCAGTGCAATTTTTGCTTTGAAAAGACTAACTACTGGCAATGTGCTTTAAATAGGTAAACATGCTACTCGTCCCAAAGTGTCTACAGGTTCTGCTCAATCAGTTGCAATGAGAAGATATCTTATATTCACATTCTGACATTGTGTACCTATTACCCTCTGTGGAAAATACACAATCCATGGCTTTCAGTATTTTCTACATACTGTTATGGAGACGTGACTTCAGTTCAAGATGGTTGGGCGTAGCGGGCCAGCTGAACTGCTCTCTGAGTCCTTTGTTTGGACTTTTACCCAGATAAGCCGGGGCCTACATAATGAACCTGGATTCGTTTTCTGAGGATTAGAGATGGATGCTGTAATTGAACAGGATAGACTATCAGAATATAGAATATGAAGATGCAACGGGGGTGAAATAAAATTGGAAGCTAAAAGCAAATTCAGGCATAGAGCATTAGGACTGCTTTCAGAGCAGAGAAAGAGAATGGAAATGGAATTTGGAGAAATTTGCTGACCCTGTAGCTATGGGCTGCAGGCACTTTTCAAAAGGCCCCCATAGCTTGGGCTTGGGTAGCGAGAGAGCTCTTCAGGCAGCCATACTGCCTCAGGCAAACTTTAATTGCCTTTTCCATTTTCTCTTCTGTGAATTGCACCCCAAATACACTTTCTTTGTGTCTACATACAGGTTGCTCTGCAACCACTGCTGGAAAAATTAGAATAATGTTGTGGATCTGTGGTACCAGATAGTTATGGCTTTTCAGCTTTTAGTACTGCTTAATTAATCTTAAATGTGGTCAATTTTTTTCCAATTTTCCAGTGTGACTCATCTAAATATTTAATTTTCTTTCTTTTTGCTTTTTTCATTTTCAGAAAGATACAGAGGCTCAAGGGAATATAGTTCCAGTATGCCCCTCGCTAATCTCCCATTAAATTTGTTTTCATTTGAACATATTTTTACTTTTTTTCTCCTCCAGTCCCAAAGCCTAATTTCTCCACCTTCTTCTGCATTCCCTCTTCTCCTACCTTCTCTGAGACTTTATTTCATGATTTTATCTCTTCTTTATTGTTTTATTTCGTGGCCTGATTCTTTCCAATCATTTCTCTATCTTTCCCTCCCTCCCTCCTTTCTACTCTTTCTCTTCCCCTCCCCCTTTACAGACAGGTTCCAGAGCTTTAGCCTCCCAGCTACTATCTTTTTGGACCTGCCTTCATTTTAGGTTTTTGGAAACAGTAATCTACATTTGCCATTGTCACTCTCCTTCCTTCTTGTTAATCACAGTTTACTGTCATTTGGCTGCTGACCTCAGTCCACTGAAACCCTCATACTAAATGCCAGTACATAAGTTTGAAGCTTTGCCCACTTGGATCCTTCCCTTCTTCCAACTCTCTCCTTCCTTGATTTGTACCACAGCACTATTTCTTCATTCTCTTCCTGTTATCGCACAAAGATGGGGTTCTCCTGCCTGATGCGCATAAAAGAAGCCAATTATTACGGCATCAGCTTTTGAGAAAAGAATACAGCTTTTTTTTTTTTTTTGTGAATAAGATTAGCCCTGAGCTAACATCTGTTGCCAATCCTCCTCTTTTTGCTGAGGAAGATTGGCGCCATGCTAACATCCCTGCACATCTTCCTCTACTTTATATGGGATGCCGCCACAGCATGGCTTGATAAGCAGTGCTTAGGTCCACAGCCAGGATTTGAACCTGAGAACCCTGGGCTGCCGAAGCAGTGCATGCGAACTTAACCACTACGCCATTGGACTGGCCCCAAGAATACAGTTTTTTTGCAAGATCAGTTTGCAAGGAGACAGGAGGCCATGCTCTCAAATCTCTCTCCCCAGCCAAGGTATGGGGAAAGGTTTAAGGCATCAGAGAGGGTTGGCTGGTATGCAGAAGCGCTGGCAGGATGGGTTTTGATTGGCATATATTGTGATTTATAATAAATATATAATTGGTCTGCATGTCTTCATCGTGGTTGCTGACACATAGCTCCTAAAACCCTCCCATTTCCTTTATAAGAGCCATAGTGGCATCATTTGTTATGATATTTAGTTTTGTTCTCAGTTCTTGAAATAGCTCCAGAGCAATACAGGTGAAATGAATGTCTTTTGCTTTTCATAACAAGCCCCTTTCAACCACACCTGAGTTTATGTTAATGAAATGACTATCAGAAAGCCCCTTAGGATGGGGGCTGCTTGCCAGGGGTACAATCATATGATTAAAGTGTTGGGACTTTCGGTCTCACTTCTGCCCTCTAGGGAGAGGAGAGGGGCCAGAGGTTGAGTTAATCACCAATGGCAATGATTTAATCAATCATGCCTACTTAAGGAAGCCTCCATAAAAATCCCAAAAATATGGAGATCAGAGAACTTCCAGGTGGGTGAACAAGTAGAGTTTCTGGGAGAGTAGTGCACCCAAAGAGAGCATGGAAACTCTCAGCCCCTTTCCACATAACTTACCCTATTCACCTGTTCTGTCTGACTGTTTCTAAATTATATACCTTTATAATAAACCTGTGATCTAGTAAGTAAACTGTTTTCCTGAGTTCTGTGAGCCACTCAGCAAATTAATTTGACCCAAGGAGAGGGTCATGGGAACCTCTGATTTATAGCCAGAAGCACAGTAACAGTCTGGACCCGCTGTTGGCATCTGAAGGGGGTCAGGGGACAGTCTTGTAGGACTGAACCCATAACCTGGGGGATCTGACTTTCTCCAGGTAGACAGTGTCAGAATTGAGTTAAATTGTGTCACAATTGTTTTTGCAACATATATTCCCAATTCTCTTCCTCTTTTAATATTCCTCATTTGGGTGACTAGAACCCCTTTTCACAGAACAACCAAAACATGAAAACTGAAGAGTATTGAGAAGTCTATTATATGTATTTTTATAACTCCTACATCTTCTCAATGAGACCTGCTTAAAATTGCAACTCCTCCTGTACTCCCAGTCTCTCTTACACTGCTCTATTTATTTATTTTCCAACATAATGTGCAATTTAATTGTTATTTTCATTATTTATTATATATAAAGTATAAGCTTCCCAAGGATAGGGAATTTTTGTCTATTTCAGTTACTGAAGTATCCTAAGCATCTAGAACAGTACTTAGCACATTTTGGTCACTCATTAAAAATTTAGAAAGTGTAGAGTGAATTTGTAGAGTGAATAAATATATGTAGACTGCAGAATTTGTAGTGTAAATAAATTCTTTTTTGGTTGATCTCACAGCCTTCACTATTCTTTGAGATGGTGAATACTTATTAAATGTCTGTCGAATGAATTGATTACAAGTAAACAACTCAATTTCCGTAAATAAGAAATTGTTTGAGAACTCCTCAGTGTTATGGATTTTAAATGAGATGAAATGAGTAGACATAATATCCTTCATAAACTACAGAAACCATACCACAAATTGTAGATTTTGTCATTTCCAACTTGAGGTTTTCTCCTAGGTATCTAATAAGCAACAAACAGATATTCTATTGTCAGTAACTGTGTCACTCATAAGCGGTGGTAATAAGTACCCCAGGTATTTTAATAGAATACTCAGATATGTAATTCCACTCTACCCCTTGACTAGGATTAGAAAAAGAGTCTTGTTTTGTTGAATACACACCAAAATTTGCGGTCACACACTTTATCTATAAATTAGCCAGATATGTTGTATTCTGTGCACTTGGTCAAGAGATGGATATGAGAATTTTCTTGACACATTCTTCATCACATTTGGAACAATAAACTTCATTTAGGGACCAGCCCCGTGGCTTAGCAGTTAAGTGCGCGAGCTCCGCTGCTGGCAGTCTGGGTTCGGCTCCCGGGCGCACACTGAGGCACCGCATGTCCAGCCATGCTGAGGCCTCTGTCCCACATACAGCAACTAGAAAGATGTGCAACTATGACATACAACTATCTACTGGGGCTTTGGGGAAGAAAAAAAGGAGGAGGATTGGCAATAGATGTTAGCTCAGAGCCGGTCTTCCTCAGCAAAAAGAGGAGGATTAGCATGGATGTTAGCTCAGGGCTGATCTTCCTCACACACACACAAAAAATTATACCATTCATGACCTATCTAAATCCTATAAGCCATTTATGGCAAGTATTTGTTAAGTAGGGTAGCCATATAATCTATCCTTCAATTTGGGACATTTTTAATAGTGAAGGAGCACAATTATTTATTCTGGGGCATTGGGTTTACCCAGAATGCCCTGAAAAAACAAGGATGTCAGATAACCTATTCTTAACCTATTACATCTGGGTTTTGGTCCATGAAAAGATAATACCAGAGTTCAATAACACAATGGTTTTCATATAAACCATTATAAGCAGCAAGAGTAATTGATGCTTCCATGTTTTATTTTATGGAAGCATCCCATGTTTTATTTTAACTAAAATGTTATCATGTTAAAAAATGTTCTTCTCTTAACAGCCTACCATGGTTTCTCAAATTATTAAAATATACTTAAGAATTTTCTTAACCAACAATTTAATCCGAATTTATAACAACTAATTTATCCAGGGACTATTATATTGAAGTTGTGGTAGATACTTTAGGACTCTGGATCATTTAAGGGACTACTAAGGCATAATGTTTTGTGAGGATGGCAACATTTTATTGTCATTACTGGTCAAATGGCAGAAATCAAACTCTGATGAAATGAGTAAGTTTTTAGAGGACAGAGATGTTTGAACAGAAGTGAGTTCATTCAGAATATATGAGCAGAGAACAGTGTTGCAGCGCAGTATAGGAGAATAGAGGAGCGTCGTGTCACTTGATGTCCAAAAGGAAGAAGTAACGATGACAATTCTGGTTGATTTCATAGTTTTCTAGTTCTTAGCTCTGTCTATGGGTTATATACTACTCATCTTTAAGAAAGATATTCTTTATAATTCATTTCTCTTTTTACTTAGATAAATCTTGCTTTGAAGAGAAAAAAGGTACATTTATTCATTCTTTAAATTTTACCAATACTGATTTCTATTTCAACAGGTTTCATTGCATTTATCTTCACATGTAAGTTCTGTGGATACTCACAGAAATATAAGTGCCAGATAACTGAAATGAAATGAAATGAAATGACTCCATTTGATCTGTTCATGCCTTGTGGAATTATATTTAAGGAATTCTTGAGTAGCTGTCTTTCAAGAGCATGTTTGATTGATGATTAAAAGGTGATGAAAATGCATATTCTTGCCTTTATTTATTGTATTCACTATGTTTAAAGTGGTTTTCTTTCCCAAAGAATCCCTAATTTTTGGTTCTTTAGTATTATAAAGTGCACAAAATCCTAAAGTAAATTTATTTTTCTAGGTCAAAACTATAAAACATACTTTGAGCTAAGTTGAAAAAATTCTTCAAAAACAGTGTAATTAAAATAGAATCATACCTATTTGAGTTAAAAACACTTAAGTATTGGAACAATAAACTTAAGACTAGCAATAAATCCTTAAGGCTAGTGGAGAGATGCCGATTAATTTAGACAGTAAAAAAGCATATATAATTTAAAATGTAAATTTCTCATGGTGTGTTAATACTAAAAGAGTAACCTATAAAAGAAAAGTATCCAGGGGCCAGCGTGGTGGCATAGTGGTTAAGTTCGTGCACTCTGTTTCTGCAGCCCGGGTGTTCATGGGTTCAGATCCCAGGCATAGACCTACGCTCTTCTTATCAAGCAATTCTGTGGCATGCATCCCACATATAAAGTAGAGGAAGAAGGGCATGGATGTTAGCTCAGGGCTAATCTGCCTCACCAAAAAAAAAAAATTATAGTGATGTTAAGCAATGCTGACAATTTTGGAAAACTTGCATGGATGTCATATCCAAGTACAGTTTAAAACTAGACAGAACCAGGAAATTAAAAAAAAATAAATATTTGAAAGACTGTACATTATTTCTTTTCTATGGTTAGTGAATGTTGTTTACAATCTGCTTATCTTAACCAAGTGAAAATTAGATCTCCATCTTAAAGTATCAGAAGACTAATCCATGTCTGAATGTATGCTTCATGGTATTATTTGAAGAGGGAAAGAATTTTTGCTAAAGCACTGTAGTTCTGCACTGGAAAATGAAAATAGGTCATGTGGCTGCTCTATCTGACCAGGCACTAACTAAAATACATAATCATAGTAAGATAACCAGGTCATAGATAATTTTCATTATGGACAGGTTGAATTCTATGCTGCTGATACTTTTAATGTCATGAATATGTCAGGGAGCTCTAGATCCTCTGTTATCAGAGGGATAGAGATGTAGACTAAATAGTTTAATTTATCACAATTTTCCCCTAATGTACTGGTATAGACTGAATAGATTAATTATATTCTTAAAAAGGCAAAAAAAGATGCTTACTTATTTGTATCAGTATTCAAAAAGAAAGAAGTGACTAATAAATTACTGTTCCCTTTAGTATCCTACTCATTCTTCCAAAGTAGGACACTCACTCTGTGGGTGCCCCGCCCTCAGGAGGACTAGAGAAGAATCTGAAGTTGTGATTCCTCCACTGCTAACTCTATTATTCCTTACTTTAATGGGTCCTTGTACTTCTCCTGGAAAGCTGTAAACTGTAAAATTCATTAAAGATAGATCCCTTGTTTTATCATTCTTGTTCACGTTATAGTGCCAATTGAGTATTTGGCATGACTGTAGGGAATCTAAAATTACTCGTTGAATAAAGGAATAAAAGTCTCTTCTCTGCCATTTTTCCACATCTGGAGTTTACTCCATTGATATTTTCTTCATTGTTCTAAAGTTAAAACTTGTTTTTTGAGAGCTTTGAACTGGCTAGGGATGGGGTGCAGGGCAGACCACTCCAAAATATGCCATTTTATCATATTGATTATTTTGAATCGAAGTTACTTAAGAAACAACCTGTGCAAGAAGGACACTCTGACCTTCCTTTGTCCCCCTAAAGCAGTAAATGAATCTCCCATGTGAAAGGATTTCTTCCTGTACTAGGAGAGAGAGAGAAATTCTTATCACCAGAGATAGGGAATTCAGGGCTGAGAAGGCTGTATAAAAAAACCTTGTTATTCTTTACTAATCTACTACATCAAATCCAAACCCCTTTATCTTGTCAATTCTTAACAAATTTATTGTTTCTTTGTCTAAAAGGTATAAAAGCTGCCTGCTTTGTTCACTTCTTTGAGTCTCACATTTTTATGAGCTCCTGTACATATGACATTAAATTTATTTTTTCTCCTTTTAACCTGCCTTACATCAATTTAACTATTAGACCAGCAAAGAACCTAGAGAGGAGGAAAGGAAGAGTTTTTCCTCTCCTACTCTAGCTAAACATGTTACACAGCCAGAGGTTTTTTTTTTTTTATAGTTTGTATTTATTTATTTTTTTCCCCCAAAGCCCCAGTAGATAGTTGTATGTGATAGCTGCATATCCTTCTAGTTGCTGTATGTGGGACGCGGCCTCAGTGTGGCTGGAGAAGCAGTGCATCGGTGTGTGCCCGGGATCCGAACCCGGGCTGCCAGCAGCCAAGCATGTGCACTCAACCGCTAAGCCACGGGGCCGGCCCATAGCCAGAGGTTTGATTGATGAATCCTTTTTCAAAGGAGAGGTTCTCCAATGGGCAGGTTTTAGCCATTGTAACAATATGAATATTTCTTGACAATTCAAATTGTACTTAACCAGAGACTACATATTCTTCAGCACACATGATCAGTCATGTGTGAGTTCTTCAACATTTAACACTACAAGGAGTGATTTGAAGGCTTCACAGGGCTCAAAGTAATACTTCTAAACTTTTCCTTCTCAGGGCCTCCTCTCTATGTCAATTTCTACCTCCTTCATTTCACTTTAAACAAGAGTGTATCTGGAGGTATAATTCTCATTTCTCTCTCTCTCTCTCATAGATCTTTTTGACCAACAAATAAAGTAATTCCCAGTGTGATATGCACAATCAGATTTTATTCTGTCTTGGGAAGAATATAAAATAAGGTATCTTTTCATATTTGTGCATGACAAAACACTCCATCCATGATATTTTATTAAAAATAGATGCATCCTGCACATCTTTAAAATAAATATAAGGAAATATCAAATTAAGATCTTATCCATAACAAGCTGGAGGCATTTAACTTAGTATCTAACTCACTCATTCATTTCTTCAATAGTAATATGTATAAATGCCCAATGTATATACAGATATATAATCGTTTTATTCATAACATAAGTAAATATCCCTATCCCTCCTGCACTGTCTCCGCTCCTCATGTACTTCTCCAAGAGGCAAAAATGTGGCCACGTTTTGTTGATATACCCTCAGATACATTCTTTGCATATACAGACACACACACATGAACACGCACACAATTAAAATGCATATTACATGAAGATTATAAATTTAAAAAATAGCATACTATAATAGTATTGTGCACCTTGATTTTTCCCTTACTAATCTAACTTGAACATCAATTAATATCACTATCTATAAAACTAAGTCAATCTTTTTAATGCAAGGCTATTTTCACACTTGTGGGATTATAAAAATAAAAGAGAGTTTCTTCTTATCTCGATATAATAAATCTTGAATGAGGCATGTATTTTTATGACCCAATTTTCCCTCTCTCCGTTAACATGAAAACAAAAATAATACCTAATACGTAATCAGGAACTTTCATTTTTCAAAATTTATTACTACATGTGTTACACAGGCTTCCCCAAAGCACATCTTGAGACGAGCATTCATGTGTAAGCAGGTAATTATAGATTTGCTTACAGAAGAAATCAACAAAGGAATAGCAGGACAGGGAAGGAGAATCAGCCAAACAAGGACACAATTATAAGAGAATCCTTAGCATCAGCCTAATCCAAAAAGGAGCTCTAGAGTGCAAATCAGCCCTCAAGGAAGGGAGCTAGGCTTTCTTATTTCCACATAAGAGGAGCCTAGAATTCCAGGAATTTCTGACTCCATGCATAGGTGGAAGTCTCTCCAGGATCCTAAGGGCAGTCTTGTGAAGATGTTTGCAAGTAGGAAGCGTTAAAATGATGAAATACAGAAGCTGAGGAATGAGTGCACAGACCGATATGAGTGTTCGGAGACCATGTAGATGGTACACAGGCAGTAACTGCTCCCGTTCAAACTTGTACTTTGAGAAAATCAATTTGTTTCTCACATTAAGTTCACTCCGTTTTATCCAGGCTTCCCCAAGATTGTTATCAGTCACAACTTCTGGGGAAAACCTACAAGTCAAGAGTAGTGGAGTGAGCTACAGCCCTTGCCGCTTCCTGCTTTGGGTGCTGAAGATGTAGCTGATATGGATCACTAGGAGAGACGATGAGTGTGACCATTGCTAGTTTCACCTTTGGTTCTTGGACCTTATATTACACATACCAGAGACACAACACTATATAACGGCAACTGGTTTAAGGCCTATATCGTATCCTTGAGGATAGCACCCAAAACTCACTAGATATGATCTCCAATCTGGTGCCTTGACCATACCTGAAAGCGTCTGTTGCAGTGTACTATTGGGCCACCAGATCCTAGATGATGTGGTATCAGGTGGAACCAGTGGCTCCTATGGTCATATGCCTACGGCTAAACTTCATTTTTCATAAAGTGGGATTCCATGTTAGTAACAGGAACTGTGAGTGTGCTGTTGGCCAAGGCACTACAGACAGAACAGTTAAAACTAAACCTAGAATATATATCAATTCCAATCAAGAGCAGTCACCTCTCTTTCAAGGCTCAGCTAGAGTAGATGTAATCATCTTGCCACCAAGGTGGTTGGTGGACTCTTTAAGGAGTACAGTCGTGCATCACTTAATGATAGGAAAATGTTCTGAGAAATGTGTCATTAGGCAATTTTGTTATTGTGTGAAAATCATAGAGTGTACTTATATGAGCCTAGATGGTATAGCCTACTACACACCTAGGCTATATGGTACCAATTTTATGGGACCACCGTTGTATATACTATCTGTCATTGACCAAAATTTGTTATGTGTCTTATAACTGTAGTGGCATAACGGGGGCTTGGCATCAGTTTTCATTGAAGACTAGCTGGACATCAGGAGTAGAAGTAGCTAGATCAGTCTTGTCGGGTGAAAGCACATACTGCTGGGCCCAGGCTTTCCGTCCATTTCTATCATCATGGTTATTACTTTATTCATGCACAAGTGGCAGAGTCGCCAAGACAGAGGCTGGTCAACATCTACTGGAAGAGTCGCCTTATCTACCTGTTGGTTATGTACCTCTTTTGCAATGAATGCTCTCTGGTGGCCGTTAATGCAAGGCACATAGGTTCTTACAAGTTTTCTTGCAAACTCCCATAGATCCATCCACATGACTTTTCCAGAGAACTCTTTATCCCTTATATCCTAACCTTGCTTCTTTCAGAACCCAACTTGCCGTTAAGTAGTGTATCTCCTTAGCTTGGGTCACTTATTTCTTCACCTAAAGTGAATGATGATCAGATTCACTGAGTGGAGCTGAAATGTAACAACAGCCCATTCCCAGCTCTCCCCAACTAATAAGCACACAAACTCTGCCCTTTGGAACTTCTGGGACCCCATCCTAGATTTATCACTTCGACAATATAATAGATTGCTGCTGGGTGCACTCAACTTTGTAAGCTGGAAGGTCTGATAAAACCAAACTCAAGATGAATAACTTTCTCTCATAGTCACATAATCTCTCATGGTCAAAAGATCAGGCTCTACCAGGCCTTGTATAATGCGAGGAGCTGATTTTTAATTGATGCATTGTCCCTTACTGTAAATAGTATGGCCTTGTTCCAATATCACAGACTTTTGTGCTGTGACTCTTCTACTGGGACTTAGCAGAAACTCCACATGGTAACTGCATCTACCATAGACACATCTAGAACCAAGGAATCTGCTTGGTTCTATACAGTTATAACCTAACTGTATATTTAACTGTATAACCCAACAGTAAGGACTACACATACAGCAGCCTGGAGCTGCTTCAGAGCTCTCCCTTTTTCTACACCTCTCTCAAAACTGGCAACCTCCAAGTTACTCACAAATGAGTCAGAGCAGTATTCCAATATGCTACATGATACAAAACCCAAAGAGATCTACCAAGTGCATGTAAAGTGCAATAACGTGTCTTTTACCTTGAAAAAGATGTCCTAGCGTTCCCAAAACCCTGGACTCCTAAAAAGTGTCCTGAAGTACCATGCCCCAAATCATTTTAGAGACTTTCTCTCACTCACCAGGTTACTTGCTAATTTCTGCTCCTCAGATTAGATTAACATGGCATCATCAATAGAGTTAACTAAAGTGATGTTTGTGAAATATCCAGATGATCCAAGTCCCTTAGATTATATTCTATATCAGAGAGTGAGAGAATAATACGGTCCTGAGACAGGGCCATTAATATACAATCTTTGCCATCCCATGTGAATGCAAGCTCCTCTGGTTTTATTCCTGATGACTATTGAAAAGAACATATTTGTCAGATGAATAGCTACACACCACAAACAAGAAACATGTCAATCTATTCTGTGAATCTATTGCAGATACCACTTCTGCAACACTAGCTGAATTGAGGGTTACTATTGATTAACTTTGCAACTGTCCACATTTATCCTCCATGATCCCTTTGTCTTTTTCAGAAGCCAGGCTAATAATTTAAATAAGATGATGGCACCACAATTATAGCATTCTTTAAGACTTTGAGAGGCGTACTGATCTCTGTCATTCCCCTAAGTATACACTGGTTTTTTAGGTACTGTCTTAGCCAGGACAGTGTGACATTTTTCAAGGCCTTCCGCTTTGCCTTTCTACTATATTATTTCTCACTCCACAGGTCAAGGAATCAATGTGAGGGATCTGCCTGATGCCAAGCATGTGTGTCCCAACTCCGTATTTACTTACTAATGAAAGCCCGGTTGGTCCTTGAATGTATTGAACTACTGTGAGGCGAACTTGAGGCAGAATACTCAAATGCTCTGGTTTGATGTTCTCCAGTTTGATGTTCTCTGAGTTTCCTGTATCTGTGGTTTGATATATGTCATTAATATTGGAAAATTCCCAGCCATTATTATTTCAAATATTTCTTCTTTCTTTCTTCCTTTAATCATATCCTTTTTCTTTCCTCCCTCCCTTCCTCCCTTCCTTCCTTCCTTCCTTCCTTCCTTCCTTCCTTCCTTCCTTCCTTCCTTCCTTTCTTTCTTCCTTTTTCTCTTTCTCTCTTTCTTCTCCTTCTGGTATTCCAATCACCCACATACTACCTTTGGTAATTGTACAAATTACAAAGTTCTTGGATATTCTGTTCCATTATTTTTTTTTCTCTTTGCATTTCAGTGTGGGAAGTCTCTATTTGCATGTTTTAAAGTTCACTGATTCTTTCCTTGGCCATGTCAAATCTACTTATGAGCCTATAAAAGACATTTGTCATTTGCGTTACAGTGATTTTGACTTTTAGTATTTCCTTTGATTCTCTCTTAGAGATTTCCTCTCTCTATTTACATTTCTAATCTGTTCTTGCATGTTGTCTACTTTTTCCATTAGGGCCCTTAACATATTAATCATAGTTATTTTAGATTCCCTGTCTGATAAGGGGGGAATACTAGCCTCTACCAACGGAGTGGAGCACTTCTTCAGACATGTGGGGTAAAAGAGAATTTGAGAGTTGGATGTTCTTAAATTTATCTACCCAGACATTCCTATCTCAAGACAAAGTTTCACTTGTTCCCTATCAAGACCAAAATTTTCTGTGGGAGATTTGTTGAGGCTAGAAATTTACCTTTCTCTCAAATTTTGCTACTTTTTCAACTAGATTTCAAGGCTGTTGGCCTTCCACTATAGGAGATGAGGGTCTTTTAAACATTGCCAAAGAGGCAATCTGATTTTCACACTGTATCTCAGGTTGGAAATTGATTGTTCTGAGCTTGTCATTTTCCTTGTCAATGGATAAACCACACCTTGTGAAGACTAACTAATTCCAAAGTCCTGATACTCATCATTTTCCTCAGTACCTCTCAAGTGCTGGCCAAGTTGCAATGCAAAACCAATGCAGCTCCTTCCGCCTCTATCATATCCAATTCATTACAGGAGAAAGTCTTAGCAATTGCAATGATATATCACATCAGGGGCTATCATCTTATCTGCTACAAGCAATGGGGCTCTTTATTGCTCTGTGGACAGTGAGTGATCCAATGTCATACTGCCATTTATAAAGTCAGTTTCCTAGAAGCCCTTTTGTTTCTAATTCTCTTAGGTCCCAGAAATAGACCTTAAGCTGAGGATCCTAATGCAAATGATTTGTTGAAGAAATACAGAAACTAGTTGACTTGTATCCATATATATTCTCAGTCTTTTCTGCAATCATTGACATGCCATTTAATATAACAAAGAAATAAATTAAATAACGGCATCCTTATGTGCGGTCCTATCATTTTTAGATGCCTAGAAAGCCTCTTTCCCTTCTCTTTCTGCTTATACCATACCCATTGCTTTGCAGAACCTCCTTCTCACCCATAAATATTAAGTAAACATGTAATCCAGGCCTATCCAACTATATCGTTATCCTATCATTCTGGTCAGAATGATTCGACTATGGTTGGCCACGGAACACAAAGTTGATCCAAGTCCTCCGGGGTGTTGGCAAAAAGAAGGAGGTTTTATCTGTTACTGACTCTATGGAAATGCTATAATCTGATACACCTATGAACATATTTCCCATTCATGACATATTAAGAAAAAATGTGGCTGAAACACAGAAAGAATCAAAACTGAGAGATGGAGAAAGGGGGAGTCCCTACAATATCAATTGTGCCCTGGATTTGGTCTTATACCATTGACTCTTTCCCGTGCATGTGGGCCAAAACATTCTATTTTTTTCAAGCTCATTTATATGAGTTTGTACTACTTGAAGGTGAAAGGGTGAGATTATTATTCTTAATAAGCTGAAACTGTTAATGTAATGAATTATAACTGAAGGAAAAGGAAACAAAATCCAAAAGAAAATTGAATGATATACTTAAAATGATGAAAGAAAGTAGCTACTAACCTACTACTATAAAACCAGCAAAAGTGCTGAAAGTGACATGTTTTCAGACAAACAAAAAATTGAGAAAATTTGCAATTAACAGACTTGAATTAAAAGACATTCTTAAGGGAGTTGTTGAAAAAAAGAAAAGTATTTATAGACATAGAGAAATACGGGAACAAATAAAGAGCAGACTATATGGTGAATATGTAGATAAACTTAAATGAATGTTGATTGTGCAGAATACTAATAAAAAGTCTTTTATAACTTAAAATTAAATTAAACTATACATCCAAAATACTGCAAATGTGGAAGTAAGCTAGGATTCTTACAGTATTTTAAAATCCTTGTATGTCTGAGAAGTAACAAAGTATTACTTTATATTAGGAGCAAGTTGTAATCTTTAGAAAACCCACTGAAGAATAGTTAAAAATGTACAAATGACAATCTAACAAAGGAGAAGATTGAACAATAAGATTTCATTCAATTATTTCAAAAGAAAGCTAGACAAGGGAAAAACAGAAACAGAATAGATTGGATAAATAGAAGACAAATTTTAATATGGTATATTTAAACTCAAATATGTCAGTAATTTTATTAAACATAATGGACTAAATGCTCCAAGTAAAAGTAAATAAATTCCCATACCAACAGAGAAATACAAAGTCAATTATATACAGCTTATGAGTCACACCTTAAAATAATGAAAGAAAAAAAATGAGAGTAAAAAGATTAAAATATACACCAAGCAAACAATATACCATACCTACTCCTACCCCCTAAAAAAGATGTGGCTATATAATAGCAGATAAAATTGACTTTAAGGCCAAAAGCCTTATTAGAAATTTGTATATTCTAATACTATAGACCAGCAGTCTGTAACTGTGGACTTTTTCCTGTATTTGTAAATAAAGTTTTATTGGAACACAGATTTTTTTTTTTGAGGAAGATTTGCCCTGAGCTAACATCTGTGCCAATCTTCCTCTATCTTGTACATGGGTCACCACCACAGCACAGCTGATGAGTGGTGTAGGTCTGCATCTGGGATCCAAACCTGTGAACCCGGGCTACAGAAGCAGAGCATGTGGAACTCAACCATTATGCCATGGGGCCGGACCCCAATTAATTTTTTTATGTATTGTCTATGACTGCTTTTATGCTAGGTCAGTGTCAAGTGGTTACAACAGAGACCACATGTTCCACAAATCATAAAATATTTACTATGTTATACTTTACAGAAAAACGTTTATATACTTTTGTACACCTCTAATGCATACTCAAAATATATAAATTATAAATGTAAGGATTTAAACAGAAAAATAGGTAAATCCAGAAACATTTTGTGAGATTTTCATATATCACAATTACAAAGATCAAAGAATTACTAAGTACAAGCAAAATTCAAATAAGCAAATTACAAAATAGAACTAATTTACATACTTAGAACACAGCACTTAAAACCTACAGAATTTTTTCAAGTGACATGAAATATTTCCTAAATTTTATTGTATTTTGGCTCATAAAATAAGTTTTGACAAATATCAGAGTTGAAATGATACAGCATATTTTCTAATCACGACTAAATTAAGCTAACAGAAATAAGATAATTATAAAATCTTCAAATATATGGAATTAAGCAATATACTTCTAAATACACTATGAGTCAAAGAAGAAGTCACAAAGAAAATAGTAAATGTTTTGTACTAAATAATAATGAAAATATTACATACGAAAAGTTGTTGGATTCAGCTCAAGCCATGTTAGAAATTTATAGTGTAAAATGAATGCATTAGAAAAGAATTTCATAAAATCAGCCATCTAAACATCCATCTTAAGTAGTTAGAAAAATGACAGAAAATTAAATGCAAAGAAATAGATGGAAGGAGATATTAACAAGAAGAGGTTAACTTAGTAAAATAGAATGCAGATTGAGAAAATCAACAAAGTAACTTGTAAATGAAGAGGAGGACATCCTAAAGATCCTACATGAATATATTCACACAAAAATACAGCCAACCAAAACTGATGCAGAAGAAATATCGAAATGCTCCAACCTTTCTGAACTCTTCTTGTTAATATCATTTAACAAAGTTAAGAAAATTTTTTCAATAGATTTTTAAACGCCATATCTTTTAATAATTTAGTTAAAAATTGATATTTTTTCATAAAAACCAGCACAAATAGTATATCTTTATAGTCTTATGTGATATGTAGCATAGTTAATTACCCAAGAGCATGGAACCAACCAATCAGAATGATGCAAGGTCCTGGAGGCGTCTTACTTTATTAGGAGGTAACCCTATTAACGATGGGAGGGACTAGTGGAATTAGAGGAAGGTATGGGGTCATCAGGATATTGAGAGCAGTGATGAATGGAATGCTGAGGTTGTGGAGAAGAGGGTATCCTGGGAACCAGCTATTAACTGACCGTTATGAACATTTTTTAATATTTATACAGCTGATATGGTCATACGTGTTTGTATTAAACGAATATTAGCCACAAAGAAAACCCAGCTTCTCTACCCTGATTATTTATAGAAAAGGCAGCTATGTAAAAGTTGCATTGAAAATTTTAGTTATGCAGATAAATGTAAAAAGATAAGAAAAGACAGCTTTTATTTATATCATAGTCACATAGAGCCAGAATTAGAGAAACTCTAGAAAACATGATATAGCACCATCTTTTTAGAGTTGAGGAAATGTTGACCTGGAAAGTTTTTCCCAAGCCATTTAGCTTGGCCACAGAACAAGTATTAGGCTCCATATCTTCAGACATATTGATTAGCTGTATTTCCATGATAGAAAATTATAATTAATATTATTCCTATTATCAGTGACTGATGCCTTGTGTAAACAAGATTAGTTGTAGAGGACACCATTCTACTATTAAGGCATTTATGTTTGTAATCCCCTCATAGAAATATTTGCTTTGGACTTCTAAATATCCTTTTACTGAAACAAAGGAGGAGGCTTAATAGCATCCGTCAGGCTTTGGAAGCTGAAAAATTGCTTGTTGCTGGCTAGACCCGTGCCAAATCTTCTACCATAGAAGCCAATAAAAACTAGAGGAAAATGTTCATGATTAATGAGAACTATTCCCAAAATTCTCATTCCTCCTTTCCTACATTTTGCCAAAAACAAATGTTATTTTTCTTTTTTTATTAACATGGAATTTTGTAAGTCATTCTTGGCAAAGCACATTTTTTTCTATTCAATTGTAATCATTAGAAGACCAAAATGAACAAATATTATTCTTTCACAGTACTTATTTTCATTTGGGGTGATGGTCAGTATCCACTTGAAATTATAATATCACACTTAATCAAGATCCTCTGATTTTAAAATGTAGCAATTATAGTCTAAGTAAGGCTTAGTAAGGCTTACTTATAGGCTAAGTAAGAACAAATTATGAAAATTTTGTTCTTCTTTGTTTGTGCCTTTTACTTTCTAACAAATGACATAAACAAAAAGACATTAAGTGATCTTGCAATTTAAATGTAATTTAATGAATGTTACTTTATGACTGGTCTTTAGCAAATGACATTTAGTGATGCAGTCTGCTCCATCAGATCGAATTATCTGTTCTGTAACCATAGCACTGGACTATAGCGCTGGAAATGTTTATAAGGGTCAAAGGATTCTCTTTCTTTAGACAGGAGGCAAAACATTAAAGCAATAATGTGGTTGCATTATAGCTTTCCCCATCATTAAATCACTTGGTTCTCATTTTTTTATTTAAAAATTCTGCTTATTCAAAAATGTGCTCCAAGTTTCTTAAGCATTTAATGACTGAAGTGAAAGAGCGATCCTGAGGATGGTTTGGGAGAACTACATTCTATTGGGACATTTCTGAAATTTTCCAAGATTTAATGTACATTTTATTGTATAGGGAAATGCCTGTTTTCTCTTCTATCCTTAAACAGGATCAGCCTTAAACATAGGCAGAATCAATTATTATTTCTACTGTGCAGATTAAAGAACTTAAAGAAATAGATTGAAACTTCAGTTTCTGTTACCTACTTACAATTGGATCTCTTAATGTCCTCATTTATCAGGAATCTGCAAGCCAAACTATCTGCATTTAAGGGATTATTAAAGAGGTAGAGTCAGGGTGTGTCTGTGAAGTCAAGCCGTGAAGAGAATAGGAACAGAACAATGAGTGTCTGTAGAGAATCATTTTAATACGTGAGCATGTCTTGAGACACAGTACAATGAGCCTGTTAAGAGGAGAAGACAAAAAAGGAAATAAGATACAGCTGAGTGACCAAAGTGTTAATGCTGCGAAGAAGGATAAGGGACCACAGCTGCCATTGTTGGTACCACATGCAGATCTTGGAGCACCATCTCTGTGCACTGTCCCTCAGGTTCTGCCTCCTTTGAGGCTAATGGCTCCCATCCAAGAGGACGACCTTTGGAGACTGGAGCTGGAAATGGACTCCTGAAAAAACACCATATTTTTTGCTTGCTCCAGAAGGGACACAGTTCCAGGTGTAGTTTATTCTCTAGAGCTCCCCAGAAGACCGTCTGAGGCCGCAACTACACCTGACATTGCCCCTTTACTTGGCCTCTTTCCCTTTTCTGTCCTATTCCCTCCGGACACTTACTGGTTTCTCCTGAGAACAATTTGAGACATCCCATGCACAACTGCTTCATCTCAGGGTCTGCTTCTGGAAAACCCAAACTAAGACGGGTACACTTTATCCTTTGACGCAAAATTGAGACAGAGAGACGGTAAAGATGCCAAGTGCTTTGCAGTTAGAGGGACAGGAAATCCACCATGTGATCTTAATTTCATTAAAATAGATAGCAAAGAAATTCATTAAATTGTAGTGAAAGATGGTTCAAAGACAGTACCATTTTAAGGATTCTTCCAATTAATAGTAGAAGGATTTTAGAACCACTGTTAGAATCCTGCAGGAATTTTAGATATTTGGATTCTTAATAAGGGTTGGGGGGTTTGTGGCAAGAAGGTGACATGGTGTCAAAAGTAGAAGCAATTCAGAGCATGGAAGGAACAGAGGGCAGGCCTTTGTGGTTCATCGTGGAGTGGGTTTCAGGGACTGCAATGTACCATAAGTCAGGGGGGAGCTGGAACCAGGTGGAAGGTAGAAAACGCAGTGATGGTGCATGGAAATGGAGGAGAATGTGGAAGTGCCCAGTAAACGCTTATCCTAAAGTTTATTTTTTTAAACTAGACTTGACTCCCTGCACCCCAAAGTATAGTTTCTTACTCTTAAATGGAATACACAGAGTAATTTTAGGTGAGAGTGGCTTATTTTTTACCTAACAGCACAAGAATTAAGATTACCCAGGATACCTTACATCTTATGCATAAATAGCCAATAACAAATCAAGATGTACTTTTCCTTTTATTCAAACTTCAACAACACCCATAACTTGATAGATTTGCTTATTATTCTCCCTTTATGATCTGCATTCGTAAAACGATGTCCTCCACTTTACGAAGGCAATACGTCCAAGCCTTACTAAGGGAGATGATCATGATGGTATAGGTGTGGGTTGGATATTAAATACATTTAATAGGTTGATCACTCAACAAGAGTATTCTTTGGTACTCAGAAAACACAAAGCATCTCTACTTTTAAAACTACTTTCCAGCAATATTTTATATACATATCAGCCCTCTCAGAAAATGTATACATGAAAGAGCATGAAATAAAGTTGAAGTGAAATGACAAAAAATAGAATTAGGAAGAATGAGCATCAACCATCACATTCTCTCTTTTCTCTCTTCTCCCCATGCCAAACATCTGTGAACGGACTGTACTTTACTTTGTGAATAATAGTCCCTGATGCTTTAGTCCTTAACCATTTCCTGGGTAGTACAGTCACTGATTTTGGACAGACCATACCAAATAGTTTTTCTTTTCTTTTCCATAAAGCTATCAAGCTTTCATTCACAGGATTTTGATTATTTCATTTGCAGCACAGATTACAAAAGAAACGAATGATAAAAAATATTATCAGCTTCTATTCAACTCCTTTTATAATCAGATTCTGGTATCTTGAACACTCAATGCAAGATATTACTGAAAGTGGCTGGTTTTCTATCTTTTATCCCAGAAGATCCCTTTATTTGAGTTATATGGCACAAAGCAAGAGTTCCCAGGTGACCAAAAGTGTCAACATATCCTATATCTGTACCATTAGCTCCATAAAAATTAGATAACATAGTATAATATTTCTGCTTAATTTAGAGGGATAAGCTCAGGATGGGAGGCTAACTTCTGCCATTCATTGGCCCTGGACAAATTACTTAAACTCTTAACTCTGTATTCTTATCTGCAAAAAAGATTGCCTATTTTATCTATCTTGCAGATTTTTCATAAAAATAAATTGAGATACACAGAAAAAGACTATTAACTCTCAATATTATCCACAATAAATTATCATTACTCTATACCTCAAGAAGGACAGAGGTTTTAATATTTTTCAAGGTAAGAGAAATAACAATAACTCATCAATATCTTGTGTCTATTACCATATGTCATCATCTTGACTTGTTGAGATTGATAACCACACCTTAACTTCGTATCTTTTATAAGTGGAAAAAGACTGTGCTCAGAGAAATTTGGTGACCTATCCAGGGTCACTAGACTCCAAATTTAGATATTATGAGAATTCCATGTAAGAGTAAGTGGCCATACATTGGGAGGAAAAGCCAAGTCTAGTTTTCAAAAAGAAACTCCAGGATGAGCTTTTTATTGGGAACTTCCACTTTCTCTTTCTGTATTTTCATGCACCATCTTACAGGACTTTGGGTTGAGCTGAGAACACTCTGTCCAAAACTCCATGGCATTTTCATTTTTGTTGTTTCACAAGAAAAGAAGCTGAAAATTTAGAGTGGCTGCTATTAAAAAAAAAAACCAACGATGAACTCATAACTTTAGTAGTGCAGAAAACCATTCTTACTCTATACATGGAATCAGTGAACTAGTTTAAAAATATTAGCCTCTGAAAATTATCTGTGACCTTTTTGCCTAGGAATAAGCATCATATCAACTGTATTACACAGGCTACGGATTTGAATATATCACCAGGATTGCATCTAGGTATAAAGCACATTCTACTCCTTTCTGTTTGAAGAACAATTGCCTTCGATTTTCACTTAGTTTTTTCATTTTCTGGGGTCTTTGCAACTCAAATGCATTCTAGAGTCCAATGCAGCACTTGGAAACTTTTAATGCAATTCACATTTCAAGATTTCTTTTTATGCACTTACTTTTCATTTCATCATTCTTAGTCTTATAAAGTGCTAAAAAATTAAGTATCATCATGCAAAATGTGATGGCCTTAATAATACTGTGATGATTGATCAGCAAAAGTATCTAATGACATTTCATTTCTCTAATGCTGATGGTAACTTGGAAATTGTGTCCAAGAAACTCTCATCTTCCGTATCTTAACTACACATGCTAGTTGGAGGAAAGCAACTAATGAGAAGATAAATCTTGAGGGGATCAATTCAAAGAACAGCCTTATTATCTACGAATTTCATGCTAGTCGATAGTTTAAAGCCTTCTTCTTCAATAGGTTTTGATAATAAAATTGGAGAGAGAACACATTTTGATACTGAATTCGAAATGTAAGAAATTACCATTAGAAAAATTAGTCCTGTCACATTTATTAGGAAGCCTACTTTGCATACTTTAATCAGAGCTGTTTAACTTGTGATATAGAAAATGTGGTGAATTTTTATTTGAGAGAGGTTATAAATGAGTGCTAAGGAGCTATTCCAAAATGATGGTCACAACATTATATTCATGCATTTTCCCCCTATGCTTTGAAAAGGATTTGCGATATCTTATAAAATGAAACATAAGAAAAGATAGACTGTATCTATATCTATATCTATTGATAGATAGATATAAAATATAAAGATAGGCATAAGATAGTAGGAGAAAATAGTCATAAAAAAGAATCAGAGAGATTAAGAATTTCCAGGCAGTAATGATGAAATAATTAGTGCAGTTAGAAACTTCTCTTGTCTCTGAATTTTTTTGGAAAATAAATCAAAACAGGTAATGCACTATGTTACATAGTTTTCAATAGGAATGGAATAAATGCATGCATAATAATCATACTAATCCATGATATTAATAAAAGAGAAACTGGTTGTGGGGTATATGAGAACTCATTTTTCTGTAAATCTAAAAGTGTTCTAAGATAAAAAGATTACAGTAGTCCCCCCTTATCCATGGTTTCTCTGTCCAAGGTTTCAGTTACCCATGGTCAACCACAGTCTGAAAATATTAAATGGAAAATTCCAGAAATAATTAATAAGTTTTAAATTGCACACTGTTCTGAGTAGCGTGATGAAATCTCTTGCCATCCCACTTCATCCCACCCAGGTCATGAATCATTCCTTTGATTCATGTGGCAGGTGGCTAACACTACCCGCCTGTTAGCCACTTAGTAGTTGTCTCGGTTGTCAGATAGACTGTCACAGCATCACAGCTCTTGTGTTCAAGTAACCCTTATTTTACTTACACAAGAGTAGTGATGCTGGCAATTCAGATACGCCAAAGAGATTATTGTTAATCTCTTACTGTACCTCATTTATAACAAACTTTCTCATAGGCGTGTATGTATAGGAAAAAACATAGCATATATAGGATTAGGTGCTATGTGTGGTTTCAGGCATCCAGTGGGGGTCTTGGAAGGTATCCCTCACGGATAAGGGAGGACTACTGTATTTACAACAAAACAAAACCTATCAGAGACAATTTCTGCTTAGCATAATGGTTAAGTGAAGAGAATCTACTACTTAGCACTTGCGGTTCTGGAAAAGTTATTTATCTTCTTTTGCCTAATTTTTGTTCTCTGTAATATGAGAAGAGCAATAGTACCTTACTCATAGTATTGTTATAAGAATTAGTATCTGTTAAAAAGCTAAGTAAAGTGCATAACACATAGGAAGTACTATGTAAATGCTCTCTAAATAAATAATATGCCAGAAATCCCCTGGGGAGAACCTTGAATGAAAGGAGATCTTTGATATGCCCCTTGGATGACATGAGGAGATAACAAATGGCCACACAAATAAAAGCAGAGGGCTGCTAACTGCCTTTCAAGGAGGAGAGCTTCCATTAATTGCATCATTCTTTTTGTGTGTGTGTGGTGAAGGAGATTGGCCATGAACTATCATCCATTGCCAATCTTCCTCCTTTTGCTCAGGAAGATTGGCCCTGAGCTAACATCTGTGCCTATCTTCCTCTATGGTGTATGTGGGACGCTGCCACAGCATGGCTTGATGAGTGGTGCGTAGGTCTGTGCCCAGGATCCAAACCTGCAAACCCCAGGCTGCAGAAGTGGAGCATGTGAACTTAACCACTATGCCACCGGGCCAGCCCCAATTGCATGGTTTTTATTTTGTATTTAAGAAATATTTAAAAACACGAAGACTCAGTTTTCAAACAAAAATTTGTACACAAATGATTATAACAGTGTTATTCATAATAGCTAAAAGGTAGAAACAACCCAAATGTCAAACAAGTGAATGAATAAACATAATGTGCTATATCCACTCAATGGAAAATTATTATTGCATAAAGAAGAATGAAGTACTGATATATGCTACAACTTGGATGAAGCTTGAAAACAGTCATAGAATTCCACCTATTATATGGTTCCATTCATATGAAAGCACAGAATAGGGAAATTTGTAGAGACAAAAAGCACATTAGCGGCTGTTTAGGGGTGGAGACGGTAGATTACTGTTAGCTAAAGTGTATGAGGTTTCTTTTTAGGTCATGAAAAAGTCCTAAAATTGACTGTGGTATTAGTTGCACATATCTGTGAATATAGTAAAAAACATCGTATTGTATACTTTAAATGTGTGAACAGTATGGTATATGAATTACATTTTAATGAACCTGTTTAAAAATAAAGGCAAAATGAAACTATTTTCCAATAAACAAACCAACCAAAAATACAAGAAAACTCAAATTATTAGCTTATCTTGTTTGTTGACATTTCTCAGTCAAACTCTGGCTGTGGTCTAGATTCTAGAAATATAAACAGAAAGCTACACGCAGAAAGTATTTAGTATCATGCTCTGTAACAGCCAAAATCTGGTTCATCAGTCTAGAGATAAGCACGCTTTGTTTTAGAAGGGAGAAGAAGAGCTATAATCAGTGCGAGCACAAGTCTACATTTAATCCTCTGATCTTATGTAACTGTAAATTACTGCCCTTGCTTACAGTGGGGAATGAGTGAAGAATGTGATCTGATAGAAGATAAATGCTAAGCAGTAGACATTATTACTAATTTAATTCTTTTTTTTTTTTTTTTAAGAATGAATGAAGCCAATTCTAGGAATACTAATCAAGTCTCTGTCTTTGAACTTAGAATATATCAAAATGTAAACACGTGCATGTGATATTCACACTACTGTACAACTGATTCCCAGTGCTTGGAGCGTCTGCCCTTCCCCTTCTGTGTCCACACCTGCTCACTCACTTACCTGTCTGCTTAGAGACCCCCAGCCTCTTTTTCCAAGCATTGCCTATGCCCTGCCAGACATGTTTGTGTGCTGAGCTCTGCACTTCCATTACATCATGTCCACAGTGTCTAGTTGTCTACTTACCTTTACATTTCCTCATCACACCCTCAGCCTCTTTGAAGGACAAAGGAATCCTCTCATTTAGTTACCTCAGCACTCAGCTGAGTTCACTGAAAATAAGAATTAAATAAATAGTTAATGAATGGAATTCAAAGTTAGTATATCTTCTTTTCCGATATAAAGAACAAAATGTCTTCAGGCATTGTCTTCTATGAACTGATGATTTTTTAGTTGGGATGTACACTTCTAACAGATAGGAAATAGTCAAGGTAGACTGAGACACCAAAGATAATGCATAAAAGGTAGCTATTAAAAATTGGATAAAATTATGGGGCCCGCCCCTTGGCGTAGCAGTTAAGTGCGTGCAATCCGCTGCTGGCGGTGCAGGTTCGGATCCCGGGCACGCACCGAGGCACTGCTTGCCAGACCATGCTGTGGCGGCGTCCCATATAAGTGGAGGAAGATGGGCACAGATGTTAGCCCAGGGCCAGTCTTCCTCAGCAAAAAGAGGAGGATTGGCATGGATGCTAGCTCAGGGCTGATCTTCCTCACACACACACACAAAAAAGAATTTAAAAAAAAATTGGATAAAATTAAATGATGGAAGAATAAAAAAATGAAAAATAAAATAATCCATTACATTTATTCCATATTCCCTTCACAGCGACCTTTCTAAAACATATATCAGGTCATAAGACTTGCGCACCAAAACCTTTGAGTCTTCATCACTGACACGGCTAAAACTCTCCACACTTTCAGCCTCTGCTGCTTCCCATCAACCTGGAAACTTCAACAATGGGAAAGTGATTTCATGTCCCTGAATTCTGCTATTTCATACTCCTTGCCTTTCTACAAATATATTTCTTCCTCATCTCCTGGGAAAATTTGTTTTCATTTCAAATTGCAACTCAGAATTAACTTTTCCAGAAAGCTCTCCTTAACCACCTCCTTTCTACCAAAAATAGAGTTAAGTACAATTTTTTGTTTATACTGGGTGTTTTACCTGCCTCTATTTTTGCACTTATCACATTGAATTTGAATTGAAGCTAGTCTTCCTAATTCAGCGGGGAGATGAGCATGATTAGGAATTGTACTGCTTTTCCTTAGCACAGTATCTTGTACATAATAGGTATTCAATAAATGTTGCTTTTCAATAAATGAATGAAGGAATCAATGAACAAATGAATACTTCGACACTTGGTTTTTGAAATACTTCTTGTGCATCAGGTCATGTATTTCTTACGACCATATTGAATTAGGCATATTAGGTATGAAACTCCTTGAAGAACCAAGAAAACTAAGAATCTGAAAAGTGTAATGACACCAGGTGTAGAGATCCAGGTTTTCTGATGTCTAGGTCACTGCACCATGCTGAAAGGTCATCTGAATTTGAAGCAAGAATATTTCACAGCCATGGAAGCTATGGAATGCAAGTGATAAAAAAGAGAAAAAAATGAAAGTAATTCAAGGAAAGACATGTTGTTGCTATCTGGATTGTATTATTTGTTGTTCACCGGGAAAGCGATCTTCTATAAAGACTTCCCGGAGAGTCACATTTTCTCCAATCCTATTAATATTATTTCCATCAAATGAAACTACTTATTACAAATGAATGAATGTTGCTTTGGGAACATTTACTTCCCAGGTCAATTTTTATTTAGGAATTGTAGCCTCTTTCTTAAATTAATATAGATTTTTCACTAATTAGATCAGTAGTCTCATGTCACTAGATATCTACACATCCTGCAAAATAGATGACAACCTTCTGTCTGAAGAACTAATTTCAAGCAGTTGAAAATTGATAATACATTAGTCAAAGTAAAAAGAACCTTAAAAATAATTATTACCAGCCCTTTTATTTTTAAGCTAAGAAAACCGAAGACCCTGAGAGGTGAAATAATTTATTTAAGGTGACTGACAAGGTTGCAATAGATCTGGGAATTGGCACCTGGTCTCCTGAACTGAATACAGGCTCTTGTTTCACTCCTTGTCTACACATTATTTTTATGCAAATTGATCAACATGCTCTTTGCATCAATTTTGTTCTCTTATACCCACAACTATCTTTACTATGGGATAATTCTTGAATTTTTTTTAAACAACTTCCCATTTTAATTACGTTATCATGGTAAAAGGGTCTACCTATTATCATCTTTTCATCAAGTGTTATGGAAGAATACCCACATATGACTATGGTTAGAGATAGTGTTGTTAAAAATGTGTGTGTTTTTAAAAACAACTTGCAGCATCAGTTTGGAAAGCATTGTCTTGGTCCCTGAAAAACAGCTTTTAGCAAACAAATAGTGTCAATTTAAATCCAGTTGTATAGCCTTGTAATTCCCGTCTTCAGTTACCTTCTTCGCGTTGGCCATTTTCTGGTTTGGCTCTGGATTCTGGTATTTCCTCTACTCTTTGTTGGCCTCCAAGGCTAGATTTAATTTTCTTTCTAATTCTATAGAAGTTATGAACATAGATTCTGAAGACAAAATGCATGGCTTAAAATCCTGTCTCTGATACAAAATTAGCTGTGAAAAGTTAGGAAAAATTTCTAGACATTCCTGAGTTAATTTCCCATCTGATAAATGTGGATAATATTAGTACCTACCCCATGAAGTGGTTGTCACCATTATATGAATTATTCCATTTAAAACAAATAGCAGATTGTATAGTACTTAATAACTCTTTGATAAATGTTAACTAATAATGTTGTGATTACAAAACTCTATGAATATGGAAAATGACAATTGTGATTTGTCCCTGACAAAATCGCTTATGTGACAATACAATCTAGCCATTTTTCTTACATCTTTTTGGTAAATATACATTAAAAATAAATAACATTGAAAACAATCTTGAACCAAAATCACTGCTAAAAACTGCCTCAAAAAAAAAGATTACAACAAGTCTTATGAAGGTAAAATTATTAAAAAGCCTCTCTAAATTAGATTAAAAATAAGGATGCAATGATGGATCATATTCATAAAGATGACAAATGGTTTCATTTTAACTAGAAAATTTGACACATCATTATTCCACAGTAATGCAGTCAAATTACTTTCCTTAGTTGGGGAAGTATCTAGGCCAGGAGAGCAATAAATGAATGCTTTTTTAATGCAAGTAGCTCAAAAACTTTAACTTGCATGAAAAAATAAAAGCTGAGTATGATTCAGAGTTATGACTCAGAAGAACCTGAAGATAATTTTTACATTTTGTACTAAGTGAAATATGCTGTTCTTTGCAAGGTTCTCTATTGATGTATTACAACTGCAACTTAAACTCATAATTAAATAAATTATTCTCTACTTATTAAATACAGTATTCTTACTAGAATATTTTAATACAAAACTTTCTCATCAGTACATAGAGACCCTCTGTCCAGGACTGAGAATCTATGTGATGAGTTCAGTGGCGAGGGATCACTGAGAATCAATTATCTCCTATAGCTCTTAGATTTTTGGCGATAGAGGAGGGGAAGGCTCCTGGTGCCTTCGAGTACCTCTTCTCTAATGCCAGTGCAAGAGAATAGGAATTACCTCTTCTACTGAGGGAGGGGTGGAGTTACTGGCTGGCACATGAGGTGTAGGAAGGCCCACTTTCTCTGGAGCGTTTCCTTCTAAATATTGACTGTTCCCCTCAATGTCTGCACCTCTGCATGTATTTCTGGACAAGCAAATCAGTTTTCTTTTGCCTTGAATTCTCTGCGGACTAGGGCCACAGGAACAAGAAGGAATATGACTCATTTCAAGCTCGGCATTAAGATGCTACTTTTCCAGCACTCAGATGTCTCTCTTTTTCATTTCTATTAAATGCCCACTCAGAAATAGTGGCTTGGAACATAGTCATTTAGTCATTAATGTTCAATACTGTGGCATAGCCAGAGGTTAAGATGCAATTTTTTTAAAAATTATCTTTGACAGATTCAATTCATTAAATGTCCATTAAAACAACTTGAAAATTGTGATAGCTAGCTTTATACTTTATAAAGGAAATATTGGCTAAATTGCAATCTAGAACATTACGTACATTACTTGAGTCTGTTACCATCCAGATAAATGATAGTGACGCCTAGGTTGGAGATATCTTTCATCATTATATTCTATTCAAGTCACACTGTTATGAAACTAGAGCAAAGAGGATTTGATTTCTAACAATTTTTTTTCTGGGACTACTTTCTTTTAGGTATTAGACAACTTGTCAGATTAAGAAGCAGTACTAAAGCTATAACCAACAATAACAGGCAACAATCAATCAGATATCTGATATTTTCTGGACCGAGCCAGGTTATTTCCTAGTGTTATGAACACATTTTTTCTCCATTGTTGATCTTGGGAGAAACAAGGCAAACATAAGCCAGAGGCCAAATGGAGGGTTGGGAGAGAGAGTTGTCATTGAGTTGGCCAAAAAATACTTTGCTAATCAAAGAAACACTGTAGGGATGGACATGGTTTGCAGGGGATTTGAGGAATTTACCCAAAGTGGGAGTGGTTTGAAATGGATGAATTTAAGTGGTTGGATGCTACGTGGATCCTTCTGTAAAGTTTCTTGTAGAAGAATTTCAGAGCTAATTAGAATTTCAGAGTGAATATTCTCTTGCATTGGCATTAGAGAAGAGGTGCTCGAAAGCACCGGGAGCCTTCCCCTCGATTGCCAAAACGCCAAGAGCTATAGGAGATAATGATGCTCAGTGACCCCTCACCACTGAATGCATAGCTTCTCCTCAGTCCTGAACAGAGAGCTTCCATGTACTGATGAGACAGTTTTGTATTAAAATATTCAAGTAGGAATACTGTATTTAACAAGTAGGGGATAATTTATTTGATTATGCCTTTAAGGTGCAGCTATAATACATCAATAGAATTTCTACTCCACTTGTTCTCTGACTCTCAGCTTCATTCCTACCGTTCTACGCTCTCCTTTGTATCTTACAGGACTCTAACAGTTGACTGTGAAACAGCACATAAAATATTGACCAGCTTAAACTAGTTTTGCTTCCTCAAAACAAGTTATTGATTAATCAAACCTTGCTCAATAACAGAGACAGCACTGTGCGTATGCCAGGTGGGAACCCATAGCCCCAGGATGACCCTGGAACCAAGAATCTTATAAATGTTGCCACCTGAGCCCTTCACAAAGGAAGAAGTCCTTCAATAGGGAAAATCCAGCTTGCAGCAGCTTGGATACCATATATGGACTGATTCAAGGCTAGCCAATCAGCTTCTGCTCCAAACTCCTGAAATTTCACCCTGAACTCTGGATCAGGGAGACAGATTTGAGAGCCTTGCCTCCTGTCTCCTTGCTGATCAACCTCGCAATAAAGCCTTTTCTTTTCTCAAAAGACAGTGCCACAGTGTTGGCTTCTATGCTTGTCGAGCAGTGGGCCCTTGCTCTGTAGCAACTGCAGGCCACACTAGCATGGGTGTGGTTTCTGAAGAGCAGAAGCAGGAGAGCAAACTCCTGCTTCATTGCTGCAGTGCAATTCAGTGGCGGCAGATGCCTGAGAGGAACTTTTCATACAGTGATAATGGAGGCATGAGAGAGCAGGCAGAAATATGGGAGGACTCTTTAGAACTGGAATGCTATCAGTTCTGCCCCATTCCTTTGTCTAAATGCAGGTAACATGACTGAGCCCAAAGTCAAGGAGTGGGGAAGTTTGCTCTCGTCCTTTAATGTGAGGAACTGCAGTTACATGGCAAAGGGCATCAAGGATTGGGGCCAATAATGCAATCTGTCCCACATGCTCTGTGTGCTCCTAATTAGACAACAACTGGCACTGCTCGCAAGTGCAAGAAACATCTCATCATCATGACAGACATGATGGCTTGAGAGACTTGGAGTGCTGCTGTTTGTCTTTTCTGTTTCTTTAGGAAAGAAGGTGATGGGAAGAAGGTGAAGATTCTGAAAGGGGAAATTGTACCTGAACAAGGCAGCTTTAAATGTTACATTTAGTCAGGGAACAGCAGATAAACCCTGTGAAACCTAACGTGTTGCACAAGCTCAGAATTATTTTTGCTGCTAAATATAACAAAGTGTTAAAAAAATATTTCTATAAATATTACACTTACAGAATATAGCGATATCTATCAAACATTTTTTCACTTATATATATGGCAGCATTAAAAATACTTATATCAGGATATGAAAATATTTTAATCACATTATTTTGTGTAATGCCGTTAGTTTCTGCTTTTATTTTCCAAAAAGACAGTATAAAACCTCAAGGATTATATCTGTACTTCTATAGCATCGAAAAAAAGACCATCATCCTGAGAAGATGTTTACATAAAAACCAAGGCACACTCAAAGACTCTAAATAGTGAAAAAAAATTAAATTTCTCCAAAGAAAGATGTGAAAGGTCTTTAAAAATCTTCGGAGGGAGAGAATTTTACCTTAAGCCAAAAGGATATTATAGAAAAAATGTAATTAGTTTCAGGATTTAATAATTTTGCCTCTTCTACTTGATAAACATTGTGGCTATATTTCTGCTTTCTGATATTTTAATTATTTAAGAAATTACAAAAGAGGTTCTTGTAACTCTGCAATATGAAGCCAAGTAGATTTAAGAAGGGACTGGACACAACTGCAAGGGAAAAGAAATGGAAAAATCTAGAAAGTATTTTCTTATTTCATATCTTAATTAGAATACTAGTGAGCTGAAAAGACTAGACACAAGTCCCACAAGAACCTGAAGGCAACTCCAAAATGGATTCCAGAAAGGTTGGCATATTATGGATAAATAGAGTCTCTCATGGAGACTATGAAGGGGACAGTACACATTTACATGTATAAATTTTTGGAAATTCATTAAAAATCAATTACATGTATTAATGTAAATATACTTTTGTAATCCCCCTAGGTGAATCTCAAACCTGACCTCAAAGAAATAATAATACTAAATAACACAGGTCTACACACATACACACACATGAAAAGTACTAGACACATGTAAATACAGCCTAAACGGAGTGGCATTAAAAAAAGTGGGAACAAATCAGTTGATTATCAATATCTCTATAGCAATCCGAAAAGAAAAATGCAAATGTGACACAGTTTATTTCAGTGTCCAAAGACACAAACCAATTGTCTCTATAAATTGAGATTTCAATATCAACAAATGATTCCCTGTCAAAAAATATCTCTGATTATCACCTGCCATGGTGAAATGAACTTCCCGTCATAGAGTAAGCACACAGGATTAAAGCACTACTTACAGAAAGCTTAACTTAAAACACGAAGAAGTATGTTAATTGGAGCGGAAGAGCTCTGACTTGACTTCTCCCAGTCTTTGTGTTGTAATGCATTTCTATGCCATGATCAGTTTTTGGGCACAGTAGAAGTCCTAAAATTTAGAAATGATCTCCAGTTTTCTGTTTTTATTTGTTTAAAAGAGGAGATTTCTGCTTTCTGCCATGATGGAGTAACAGGGACTGGATCACTTTCCTGCTGTAAAAAACAAGAAAACTGGGCAAAATACATGAAATCATAGTTGTAGATATCAGAAAACAGGCATTACAGGACTGTGATCCTTAAGAGAAGAAGGAAAAACTGAGTGAACTTTATGATAGCCCCTGACTTTATTCCTGAAAGCATACTCTGTAGAGTGAGGCAGGGAAAGGCGTCCCAAGCAGGGAAAGGCGTCCCAAGCAGAGTAGGACAGTTTCACTGAGTCAAAGTGTCAGAGTGACACTGAGGTGATCTAGTGACACTGAGGTGATCGGAATTAGGCAGAGTTCCAGACGTGAGGGAGCTCTGTAGCACAAAAGAGTTCCAAAGATCTGCATGGGGTTCTTTGGAGAGCCTTGAGTCTTTACTAAACACAAAAGTGTGCATATATAGGCTCACACTCAGTGAAGTCAGGTAAAGAGTAAGTCTTGAGTTTTTGCTGAATACAAAGTTGTGCATGCATGGGTTGAAACTCAACAAGGTCTGAGAGAAGAGCTACTTAGGAGCTGTGAATTGAATGGATCTCAGAGCTGACCTGATTTCCAGTTATGACCTAGCCACTATGGACAGTCTCATTGATTACTCAGTGAATTCAGTAGAGAGATCAGAATGACAAGCTGTAACAGTGGGTCTAAATCATCTCTAGAGTAGGGCTACTGTACAGCCACTCCAACAAAGATCATACACAATCCCTGAAAGAATCAAATAGAACCACAAGAAACTTAACTGATTACCAAAAAAAGGCCTACCACTCATTAAAAAAGAAAGCAAAATCCAGACACTCAATAATGTAAAATAAAAATATCTAGCATCCATTAAAATTTACTAGATATAAAATGGCAAAGAAAACTGTAACCTATAATCATGAGAAAAACCAGTCATGGGAAAGGGTTTGCTTTATATAGAAATCAAACTAGCAAATCCCAAGAAAGAAAACTGGAATCTGTCCCAGATAAGCAAGTGTCCCGTTTCTGTTTCCCCTTGGAGACACTTGTCTTTCCCGAGATTTGGCATTGGTAGTTTGCCCTGCAACCACAGGTTTCTGATGGGCTGGAGAAAAGTTGTTAATTGGCATTTTTTCCAGAATTTTGTAAGTATGGGAGCAATGTTCTTTCTAGTACTCCACATATTTAAGCTAAACTGGAAATCTCCATATTCTTTTAATCATTAAATTCTACAGTATACTTTTATATTTTACAATTTTCTTCCTTCTTTTTAACAAAATTGTCTAAGAATTTCTTGGTTTACTGTTTAATATAGGGTGAAAGATATCTTTAAAATATTGACCATATCCATTAATAAACATGATAACTTTTTAGTTATTCAGTTTTTTTTGTTCTTCAGTAAGGTTTTTTAGTTCCTTTTTTATATGACATGTATTTCCTGTTAGATATGCACTTTATACAAAGGAAAAATTTTTTTCACTATTTCAAATATAAAATTTAATTTAATTATATTTTCTAATTGGTCATTACTCTATATAAAAATGTTTTATTCTTTTCTTCTTCATTTGTAGTTCTGTATCTCTCCATTTTGATGAATTCTATTAGTTTGGCAATTGATTCTCTTGAATTTTCTAGGTAGACAATTATATAATCTACAAATAGGAACATTATGCCATTTTACTTCTGGTATTACAATTTACTCTTTTTTTCTTGCGTTTTTGTATTAGTATCTCCAATATAATGACGAATGCTTGTATTACTTTAAGAATAATTGCATTATTTCCATTTTAATGGAAATGCTTCTATTATTTTAATATCCAGTATGATATTTGACATAGGTTTCTGATAGCTAGACTTTATTATTTCAAGCAAATTTCTTTGTTTCTAGTTTTAAAATCATGAACGAATGTTAAATTTTACAAATGTTTCCCACTTTCCATTGAGAAAAACATATGACGTTCCTCCTTTAGATTAATTTAATAACTTACTCCGAAAGAAAATTCTAGTGTTGAACAATTCTTGCAATCTTAGGATAACCTTATTTGGTCAGAAGCTTTTAGTTCATGGTGATCTGTGCTGTCTCTGTTCTGTTCGGTACATGAGTAAACAAGTCATATCATGAAGTTGTATTCTGTACTCGGGAATAATTTCCTAAGACAGGAGTTTCCAGTACTCTGCTCTTTGTAAGAATGCCCCTCCCACAGCCACCACAACTAAGTCAACTAGAGTCATTATGGAGCTCCAGAATTCTGCAGATTCCTGGTAAGACTCTCACACCATCGTACTTCCATCCCCTCCCAGTCCAACTTAAACAACCTCACTACCACCACCTGCCTCCATGATCATTAGGATCCCTCCCCGACTCTTTTTATTACTGTTTATATTGGTAATCAAGAAGCCTTTCAACAAGAACTTCCAACAAGTACAAGAAGACTTCCAAGCCATCACATATACTTCATTCCCAAATGAGTGTGTATATCTGTGACGTGACTCCCATCCTCACCCCTCACCGAACCATGCACTTTGCTCCTGAAATTCATAATCAATCAATAACAGAATTCCCCATGCCCTCACCTTCTTCCCTGGAGTTTTTTAAACTTCTCACTCTAAATAAAACCTACCTATTCCCTCTAATAACAGTGATTCCCTCTAGTTCTCTCAAATGGTGACCGATTTACCTCTTACTACTGTTGTGGCACTGTGCCTTGAGAATTGTCTTTGAGAGAGTTGTCCTCCTTGCTCCTCATTCTCATTACCAGGTCATTCTCTCTAAAGGCCCAATGCTGAAAGTCCATTGCCATAGTATATACATCAGTGTATACAGACTGCTCGCCATTCATGCTTCAGTCAATCTTCAGAACTTACTATTAGTCCCCCTCATTTTGTGAAGATTTTAGCTTCTATATCACATTCTTTCCAATATTAGCTCATAATTCTTGGTGATTTCAATACTCATTTAGATAATACATTCACTACCATAACACTTCTCCATTTCTTGACAATTTCTACTGTAATAACCTTGTCCTCCGTCCAATGCAAGGCTCCCCTCCCAAGCTCATATTGAAGACTTTGTTATAACCCGCAAATGAACTCAACCCATATTTGAAATATTAATCACCCCAGTCTTTTCTGTTTCTGGTTTATCCCTTCTAGGATTCTGATGTCGATAATTCTTCAACTGGTTGAGAACTATACTTCATTGGTTTTACCATCTTCTTATTGACCCTCACCCCCTTTATGTCTTCACTTTCCATCCTTCTCCTGCTTAGATTCCATAGTCCATAGTTGTAATCATTCCTTTACATATATTTTAAATCATTTGGCCCTGCCTCTCTTGGTTGAACATACCTAGCATATTGCTATCCCTGATTGAATTACAACTTGCTACCTATTGCAAGGAAGAACATCATGGAAAAAACACAACTATGATGATTGGTTCACTTTAAATTTATGATCCTTAACTTCAACTGAGCTCACAAGGCTTTTCAGAAACCAATTCCATTTCCTCCTCTCCATTCACTCTTCCTCTCGTCTAGATGACTAACTCACGTGCTTGTTGAATAACTTCACCCACCTCACCCATTTCACCCCCTCCATATACTTCTTACTTACCCTGCTATATTTTTTCCCCATAGTACTTATCTCCATATGATTTACTGGTACTTACATTGTTTTTCTTCTTTCTCAGTCTGCAAACTACAATATAAGCTCTATGATAGCAGGCAGCTTCTCTATTTTGCTCACTATTGAATCCTTACCGGCTAAGACAGTGCCTGGCACAAAATATTGTCACTTGACTATATTTGTTGGCTGAATTAAGAGAGTGAATTCTTCCTTTGATAGTTGAGGAAAATGTGCATGTTAATTTATTTAGGACTGGTGTCTTTGGGAGGAATAGATTTTTTACTATAATTGACAAGATCTAGTAAGATCATATGTACGTGCAAAAGAGCTGTATATCATAGCATTCTCTATATGCATAAGTTAACATTAATGTGTTTTTCTTAATATTAGACACAAAGTATTAATTGACTAATAGTGTACTATTGTAGACACTGGGGTATGAATTCCTGGGATCTGCTTATACCTTTAAGGTTGTAAAAGGCTTGATTATCTCAAAGATCATAATATGTATCCATTTCTAAAATGTTCCCTATAACACTTTTTGAGACAACAGATAGTCCCCACCTCCATTCCATCAAATTCCATCCTTTCTTTCCAGCATGAACAATACAGTATGCCTACATGTTTAGTTATGGTCCCGGGGAATTAAAGAATATTAGAGATAAGTTGGGTTCTGGCACTTTTGTGCTTTGGAAATTAATAACTGTTTGGTCTGGCACAGACTTGATGAATTAGATTCATCCTAAACAGTTTAGCCAACGAATGACTCCTCCAAACCATCTGTGAGATTTAATCATATAATCTCTGGGATCAATTCCGAGGAAATTATCCTATCATCACAATTACTGTGGTTGGATAAACAACCACTTTCCGGGCTAGAGGAATGTTTGAGATAAACAGAAGCTGGGAGTAATTTGTTTCATGATCCCCCAAAACAACAGGTGCAATTTAATTGTACTAGGCCTTTCAAGGGGCAAATTCAAACATGACATGTTATAATGTTAAGAATTACAAAAACAATTCTCTTTGGCCGACAGTGCTAGGTTCTCTGTTTTCAAGTTTTTTTCTTTGAAGTGGCACCTATGGTGTAACAATTTTCTGACCTGATTATTTACTGTGTCTAATTGAGATATTGACAGGCTTTTGTAACGACTTCTCCCCTTGAAAATCATTCACTTCCTACTAGAGTTAATGTCTAGCACCATACATCAGAACTTTGTTAAGTCAGGGCAAATCAATTTGGTTTTCATTATATGTAGATATTAATTTTGTTAAAATTAATCTGAAATATATTAATGAGGATTGTGATTTCAACTGCGCTGAAAATGACTGTATTTTAATACTGATTCCACTACTTATGAACTATGATCCAAAAAGATAAAAATAAAAGTATACCACACATAAAAATGTTAGCTATATACTAAAAAGTATGTTTATCCATCTCTCCACTCAACTCTACATCTATTATTATGATAATATGTAGCACCTATTATTGAAAGAAATTCACGGAAAAGAGCATCTTTCAGGTCCAGAGCAGTTGAAGAGCAAAGATGTCATAAATATATGAGTCAGGAAACATTAAAATGGTACTATTTTTGGAGAATAAAACCCCAAATAAACCATTCTTTCTTCTTACACATTTTATATAATTGCAATAATAGAAAAAGAAAAGAGTTTAGGCTGGATTATACTCTGTATGCTTTCCTTCACTACATATTCAAATTTTTGATTCCTAACTGGATTTAAATATTTTTACATGATTTACTAATCTAATAGGATCTAATTAAATTTTTAAAATATGTATGCCATATTTTTAGCATTAATATGATAATAAATAATGATTGAGTCTATTTTCCATTTTGATAAATTGTATTATCACTCCTTATTCCTCCTAATATAATATAATGCACCACATATATAAAACAAAACTGAGATTTAGAAAAATTACCTTCCTGAAAAGCAAGGAAGATAAAAAGATACTTTTCTTTTTAAATTTACATTTGATTTGAAGTAAAATTAGTTTCAGGTTGACTTGTCTAGAAGTGATAATAAATAAACAATAAAAAATCTGAAGTAGCAATAGAAACAGGATGAGATAGGTTTGAGGCACATTTAGGACATAAAATAGGTATCCTCAGAAAGTGATTGGAAATATTGAAGTCCAGTGAGAGAAGAGGTTGAGCGTGGTAGCTGAAATCATACACTTAAGTGTCAAATATAATTAGGCTACAATTGTAGCTTTGCTACTTAACAACTATGAGACCACAGGCAATTGGTATAACCTCACTTATCCTCTTTCTCCTATCTTGTAAAATAGTGTGGTTGTGATTATTAAATGAGATAATGTTTCCAAAGCATTTAATGATCCCTGGATTATAGTGAATATTCAGTGAAAGGTATATACTACATTTATGACAGTGACGACGATAATGCTGCTACTGCTGATGACGGTAGTGATTAGAAAATAACTGAAGGCTTTCAGCTTAGAATACTTTGTGACATAGGGGGACAAAAATGGTCTGGAATTTTGGAGAAATGATTACTTTAATGTCTGTAGGACATCTGGATTAATCCAGAGGGGAAATTAAGGCTGGAGGTAAAAATTTAGGATGACTATTGAATAGGTGACATCTGGAGTTATGACTCAAGGTTAGTGTGTTAAGTTAGGTTTTAAAAATGACCAAGAACAGAATCTTAAGAATAATTGCATTTAAAAAAGGGAAAGAATTCTGATAGAGTCAGAAGAAAAATAGAAGACTATGTTATCAAAGAAGCCAAGGAAAAATAATTTCTTGATTAATGGAAGATCAAAATGCCAAGTGGTGAATGTCTTCAAGACATTCACTGAAGGGAGTGAAGACTGAGAGGAAATCTTTGGATTGGGCAGTTAAGATATCCTGTTCATCATCATAGGAGCCAATTTGGTTGTGTTGAGTTGAAGAAAAATATGGTAATTTGCTTGAGAATTGATTAAAAGTTACCAAAAAGAAGACACCAAACATAGGTTCATCTTCAAAACACCCTTCTTGTTAGCCCATTTTATATGTGAGAAAAACAGAAGTGCAGAGAGATTAATATACTTACCCAGGATCATAGTTCATAAGTACTAGTGAGTTTTGTTTGCTTTGTTTAAATTGTTTAACGTTCTTATTTCTTTATTCAGATTTCTACTTCAGTCTATGACGGAGCTACAATCACTGAACTTAACCTGCCAATATAAACAGAAAGCTGGAAAACATATATAAAATAACTGTCTGATAACAGTTATCAGACAGTTATTTTTTTTTTTTTTTTTTTTTTTGTGAGGAGATCAGCCCTGTGCTAACATCCGCCAATCCTCCTCTTTTTTTTTTTTTGCTGAGGAAGACGGCCCTGGGCTAACATCTGTGCCCATCTTCCTCCACTTTATATGGGACGCCGCCACAGCATGGCTTGCCAAGCAGTGCGTTGGTGCGCGCCCGGGATCCGAACCAGCGAACCCCGGGCCGCCGCAGCGGAGCGCGCGCACCCAACCGCTTGCGCCACCGGGCCGGCCCCTCAGACAGTTATTTTATATATGTCAGACAGTTTGCCCAATGGCAAAGGGAGTTCGTGACTGTGATCCTTGAGAGAAGTGAAACAAATGAGGTTAGTTACATGATTGTCCCAGCTTTATGCCTGGATGCAATTTCTAGACCACAGAATCAGAGAAGTGGAAGCCAAACAGAGCCAATGGGTTCTCTGTGAAGCATTATAATAAGAACATTTTGAATCAAAATGAGAATTTTTTTCCTCAAAGGGTCTATGTTCCTTATGTAAGATTTAGAAATTCTGTCTGTTTCACCAGGTTTGCTGATCTAAATGTGAAGTCTTTCAGATATAAACCGAAGGACTTTTCAATGTTCAAATCCACTTTTACTGTAAAAATTCAATGAGACCTCATTCATTTTGATTCCAAGTTTCAATTATTCTTCAAATGGTATTCCATAGGGGTTTTCTTCCTCCTCCTCCACATACGGTGACCTAAGGTAGAAAGGTAGCTTTTAGTGATGGAAATGTGTGTGAACATCCCAGCCACCCCAGCCTCTGTTGCACAACTTGAGATGGAGGCTGGAAAAATCTCCCACCTCCTATGCTAACATCTAAGGCAGCCACCGAGCACGTACATGGGAGCAAACAGAGGAAAAAAAATTTTATTTTCCATTCAGAGTTAATTCCTAGTACCTCAGAATAGTGCATAAAAGCTATGAAATATCTATTTCTTTCCAAGGTAAAGGTGAGGCCATACTTCTTTATAGAAATAGTGCTGAAATCATCCACTTTAAAGATTTCAGATTTGTCCCACAGAATGCAGTCTAGTATTTTTTAAACTATTTTATTATGTATTACCAATACGCAGTGATATTGGTAATTAGAAAAGTAATCCTTATATTATATGTGAATCATATTTTAATTAAAAAAAAGAAAAACTCTAAAATCCTTTAACTCTTGGTGCTATATCTTTTTTTTATACTTGAGATGTCAATCACATGCGGAAAATCAACCTTTATTGAGTGAGTCACATGTTATTAATATATAGCTTATTTTTCCCATTCAAAGTAATGTTTTTTTAAACTATCTTACATGTTAAGTTTATAATAACTAGTATTTGTTGAGGACTGAATTGATGTCAAACACTGTTCTAAACACTTTACATGGATCAAACTATTTAATCCTCACACCAACCCCAATTTGCTGAAAAGGAAACTGAGGCACAAAGAGGTTACATGATTTGCTCACAAAGCCAGCATTTAACAGCTAGCAGTCTAGCTCCAAAGCCAAGTCCCATCTGGTTCAGAAAAATATTTTTTAATAGAAAGAATAAAGAAACATACGATGTAATCTTAACATTCCTCATGTTGGTTACTAATGCACTTTTTTGTATTTATCATTATTGCTGACATGGTTTAAAAGAAAGACTGAACGGCATACAAGTAGATCAGGGCTACAATCGTACCTTAGAATAAACCAGCCACATTAATAGCAGAGACCTCTTATACTGTCAGTTTATGACAATGAAAAAATGTGTGTCAATTTATGTGCAAGTTGAGTCCAAAATCCTAGATCCTCTCTGTAAGTGATGCTGTTGACACTCATTCCAGAAAAAAACACTGGAGAACAGACCAACAAACTCTTATTTACAGCTGCATTTATATAAATTTGATGCTTTTGGCAATATCATGATCTCTGTATCACACGATAATTTCCTCATTCGTTGTGTGGGGATTGTTAATTTTTCCCCAGGGGAAAACTGTTCATGCAATGCTCATATTACCAGGGAAAATGGGTTGAAAATGAAGCATTCAGTCTTTTGAGAGTGTCAAGTAGTGAGCCTTCCAAAAATGGTTTCAAACTCCTAGTCCATCAACCAATTTTGTTGTAAACATGATGCAGAATGGTCACTGTGAATGGTTTTTTCAACAAAGACTGGAAAAATGGGCAAAGCAGCTAGGAATTCAAATAAATTAATATAGTCTGACATTTTAATTTATTCCATCTTAATGATTTTTATCAAATATTGTTTCTTCCTTTTTCTATTTTTCAAAGATTTTTTTACCTACTTCATAGGAAAATATTTTTGGAGACCTACTTATTTTTCCTTTAAATTTCATAGACATAACTGCTTAGAATTCCCCTCGTATCCCTAAGTCTTAATTAAAATTTACTCTTAAGGGAAAAAAGTCCAGATGGTCAATATATGTTATTTGATTTCCTGAGTGCCTCTTTTATTCTTCACTTTTATAAAACCCTGGCTATATTATATCTCGTTTGCAGTCTGCAGTCTTATTATCATTCATCAGAATTACCTGGAGAAGTCAACAAGATAAATCATTCCTCATTTCTTGGCTTGCTTTGTAAAATTCCTGCTTCCACTCATAGTATTTTTAAAGAACATAAAGCTTTTAAAAAGATTATTTTTCTTTTGTGAAATCCCATTATATCTGAAGTACTGTGAACCTAAAATTTTTTCAAGAGTTTTTGGGTTTCAAAGTACATAAGAAATGCCTTTTGCTCACATATTTGATTATTGGCTGTCTCACGGCATATCGTTAGATCATCTGAATGACCTCAAAGCGAGAGGGGACATTTTGAACATCAAATACCAGATGAGGAAATAAAAAAGCGATTGCTGAAAAATGAAGAACAAATCAATAGCAGTTTTCTAAAAGAAAGTATTGATTTGATCCTCATTGTAGAACTGAAGATGTTCTCTTGATTCACTTGATAGTTTTTCTAATGAAGGTTTTGTTACATAACCTATTAAGGCTCTCAAAAAGTACTTGGAAGTGATATTCAGCATAACGCAATAAATTTTTCTTTTTCAAATGCTACATTAAGAGAGAAGCTATGATTAGAGACTAGATTGAGTTTAAAAGGAATAAAAATTTGAATTAAAATAGTGTCTTTGTGAAATCCAGTTAGCATACATGTCCCAAGACACAGAGCTCAACATTTGAGAGTGAAATTTAAAAACAAATTAAAATAAATGCAATCTGAGTGTATACAATATAAATTACAAGGAAACTATTGTTAGTAAGGAGGAAATGATCAAAAGGGTTATACGACGTAGCAGAAACTTATGAAAATAAAACTGAATTTTAGAATTAAAATTCTCAAAGCAGTGGCATAAACCATTACAGATATTATAATAGCAATTGAACATGATACATTATCTGATCATGATAGCTTCCTCAGTGGCCTTAATGAAAGAACCACCTTAAGTGGTACTCCATTGGCATTTCTTGATTCTCGTCTCTCAAGTGGCTGGAAGTGCTGCCCTTGCCTTTTACCCAATTGATTCCATAGCAAATGCAGAGAGACCATGCAACTGTAGAGCTCTGATCATGGCACGCTGGCAGAGAGCCAGGGAATCAAAACAGTGATTAGACAAAACTGTACTTGGTGGACAATTATGAACTTTACAAATTTGAAGTATTTTAATTGTTTTAATTTTTAAGCAAGATAAGATAGAGATAAGGGAAATATGAAGCCAAAATGAAGAAGTTAGAAAAATTCCAAAAAATTAAACTTATACAAATCAACTCTAAGCGATCACTGGTAATGCTCTGAAATGCTTATTTCTAAACTTTAGTTTTCTTCTGTTTCTTTTAAAAGGAATCTTAATCTCAGTCAAATATACATAATTATTTATTATTTACTGTGATGATGATGACACAGTTTTACTAGAGTTGGTCTGTAACACTTTGTTCCTGTCATAATTAGACAACAGGACCATTTTTAGATAGATTCCATCTTTAGTGTGTGATAAGGGAATTAAATCGTCTTACAGTAAGCTTTCTGTTTCCTGTGTTAGTGGAGATGTACATCCATCTCATCAAAGGCAGTATCCCCTTTTTCCCCCACTAGACAGTTTTATATAATCTGCCTGGAGATATTTCTTGCCTACACTGATCTGTGGTGCCATTATGAGTTTGTATGTGGTTCAAAACATGGGGAAAGAAACCAATTACTAGAATTGTGTATAATGTGAACTCACGTATTCAGGAACAAGGCAAGAGTTTCAACGCCAGAGAAATACTGGTAACAAATGTGCTTTACTGCTAAGCCCAGATCTGGTATATCACCAGCGTTTAAACAAAATCCGGAAAGCTCAGAATTGCTCTTCTGTTGTAGAAAGAGTCATACAAGCAAGTAAAATGAGGAAATTATATGAAAAGTGAAGGTTTTTCATTAGCTTTCAAACTTTATGATTCTGAAATCCAAATAGAAAGGTATTGCAGTCAGTTTTGCCTTAATTTCTGTTTTGAATACATAGATTTATTCAAAAGTGTCTGATACATTAAGGAAAAATTTGAGCATAATGTGACTTTCATGCTTGCTTATGCATGATTTTATCTGCAAGAAACACTAGATAATCTGCCACCACTTCACAAAAATTCACAAGCTGTAACCCTTCTCACACCCACTTCCAGTCTTTTTCCAGGTAAAGGGTCATATTTATTATAGTATTTATATATTTTTTAACAATTGAATATGTAAAACTTCACTGTTATTAACTCCCATCTATTTTTTACATATCACAAAGTTTTTGAACGTTGTGCTTCAACCCCATTTTTCCTTACACTTCAAGTTTTGTTCGTTTGTTTGTTTTGTTTTTTTAATTTTTTGTTTATTGCAGTAACATTGGTTTATAACATTGTAAAAATTTCAGGTGTACATCATTATACTTCTATTTCTGCATAGATTACACTTCAAGTTTTATTATTGATTTTGGATTGGGCAGAAATCTTTAGGAATGCATGTCATATTACAGCAGAATTGACTATATTTTAACCTGAATATATTAATTAATACGTAAAAATTTTTTTTAAATTTAAAAAGATATTAAAAATAAATTTTAAACAAAACAAAAATTGAGACTTACTATAAGAAATTAGTAATTAGAAAGGATTACCAATTGAGATCACTATATGAAAACTTTTCTTACTTGTTAAATTTAGAAAGATATTAAAATAAACTTTAGTCTAAAACAATCGGAAAAAGTATCACTAGATAATGCATCCTAATTTTATTTTTTGAATACTTAGGAAAAATGTAAAAAATTACTGCAATTACAGTAAACTATTATAAAAACACATTAATCCCTAGAGTAATCATGTCTATGTTACTGCCATGAACATTTACCATAAAACCGAAGTCCTGTAGAATTTATGTAATATAGATTTTTACTTTAAATTCAAAAAGAAAAAATAAATTAGTCTAAACAGGGACAAATGCCATGCCGTTTTATTCTTCTGGTAAAATATTTGTTGAGTCACAGAAAATGCTGAAGAAGAAAACAGAACAGAAGATAAATTGAACTTGAAAGCTCCCAGTAACTCCCCAAATTAGTTGATTTGAATTTAGTTATCACTGGTATCTCTAAAATATCTCTTGCAGAGTTTAAAAAATGGTAGTGTTTTTATTTTAAGCTAGGAAACTACTTAATGTTGATCAAGTTAAAATTTACTAAGTTCTCAAATGTATATTAGCAACTCAACATTTTCCTCATGCAAACTTTAGATTTGATAGATAACTTTTATTAGAAAACTCAGATGTCTTAATTCTTATTTATTTTAATTTGCGGTTTTCCCACTTTTAAATAAATTCTTCTCTCCACCTAGCTTACTGTTAAAGTGCTTAAAAATATATCACTGATAATACTGTCAAAAATATAGCCTTGAGGGCTGGCCTGGTGGCGCAAGCGATTAAGTGCATGCGCTGCGCTGTGGCGGCCTGGGGTACGCCAATTTGGATCCCCGGCGCGCACCATGCACTGCTTGTCAAGCCATGCTGTAGCGGCCTCCCATATAAAGTAGAGGAAGATGGGCATGGATGTTAGCCCAGGGCCAGTCTTCCTCAGCAAAAAAAGAGGAGGATTGGCAGATGTTAGCTCAGGGCCAATCTTCCTCACACACACACAATATATATATATATATCTATATATCCTTGATAATATTGTCAGTCTTAACTGTTAAATTTTGAAAATATTGTTGATACTCTTCATCTAAAACCAGTAGGGAAATGCCTATAGTCAAATAAGGATGGATTTATTAGCTCATTTCAATGACGGAGAAAACATAGAATGTGGAACAGTGCAGTGTCTGGTATTAAGGTTGTTAGGAGGGGCTTGTGTTAGGTAATGGGGAGAAGAGTTCAAGGACCCATGACTTTCCTCTGAATTGCATGATATTAAAAGCAGGGAACAGAATAGAGAGTGCAGAAATAAACTCACACATCTATGGACAACTAATCTTTGACAAAGGAGCCAAGAACACACAATGGAGAGAGGAAAGTCTCTTCAATAAGTGGTGTTGGGAAAACGGGACAACCACATGCAAAAGAATGAAAGTAGACCATTATCTTACACCATGTACAAAAATTAACTGAAAGTGGGTTAAAGACTTGAATGTAAGACCTGAAACCATAAAACTTCAAGAAGAAGAGATAGGCAGTACATTCTTCGACATCAATCTTAGCAGCATTTTTTTGACTACCGTGTCTCAGCAGGCAAGGGAAACAGACAAAAAAATAAACAAATGGGACTACATTAAACTAAAAAGCTTCTGCACGGCAAAGGAAGCCATCAACAAAACGGAAAGACAACATATCTGGGTTGAATTTGAGAAGATATTTGCAAACCATGTATCTGATAAGAGGTTAATATCAAAAATATATAAAGAACTCATAGATCTCAACAACAAACAAACAAGACAATTAAAAATGAGCAAAAGATCTGAACAGATTTTTTCCAAAGAGGATATACAGATGGCCAATAAGCAGATGAAAAGATGTTCAATATCACTAATTATTAGAGAAATGCAAATCAAAACTATGATGAGATATCACCTCACTCCCATCAGAATGCTATAATTAACAAGACAAGAAATAACAAATGTTGGAGAAGATGTGGAAAAAAGGGAACTCTCATACACTGCTGGTGGGAATGTAAACTGGTGCAGCCACTATGGAAAACAGTATGCAGATTCCTCAAAAAATTAAAAATAGAACTACGATATGATCCAGATATTCCACAGCTGGGTATTTATCCACAGAACTTGAAAACACAAATGTGTAAAGATACATGCACCCCTATGTTCACTGCAGTGTTATTCACAATAGCCAAGACTTGGAAACAACCTAAGTGCCCATCAAGTGATGAATGGATAAAGAAGATGTAGTATATATACACAATGGCATACTACCCAGCCATAAGAAACGATGAAATCCAGCCATTTGTGACAATATGGATGGGCCTTGAGAATATTATGCTAAGTGAAATAAGTCAAATAGAGAAAGTCAAATACCGTATGGTCTCACTCATAAGTAGAAGATAAAAACATCAACATCAAACAAACACACAGATGCAGAAATTAATTTGGTGGTTATGAGAGGGGAAGCAGGGAGGGAGGAGGACGAAAGGGGTGACAGGGCACATGTGTATGGTGATGCATGGTAATTAGTCTTAGGGTGGTGAACTAGACATAGTTACACAGAAATGTAAATATAGTGATGTACACTTGAAATTTATATAGTGTTATAAACCAATGTTACCTCAATAAAAAAAAAGAATGATTATTTAAAAAAAAAAGAATGATTATTTTAAAAAAAAGTGGAGGCAGTTCTATGATTGGGTATCTTAAAAATTTTATCTAGAAGGCAGGAAGAATGGATTGGAACTAAACACTAACTGGTAAAGAAACAAGTCACTCATACCAGCTAGGAGAGGGGCATGTTTGATCAGTTTTGTGGTTGGCGCATTGTTGTGTTTATCCTCAAATATGATTATAAAAGTGGTCTTTCTTGCTTTTTTCTCACTCCATTGTGATCACAGAGACGTCTTGTCTTGTATCAGTGTTCTATGAAATTGTTTATGTTCAACACGAGAGCACTGTGGTCTAGATGTGTCAGGCCAGTACCCACGTGATAGTTTTCAGGACCTGATTTCTTGCATTCTCAATATATTAAAATCTCCCACATGTTATATTGATTAATTATTGCTTATATATTTCCTACATGATGTTATTTGCTCCTTTATTTTAACTTTTTAGTGGATTGCTCCTTTTATTATTATGTAGGGCCCATTTGATATAAATGCATTTTACCTAACATAATATCTGATAGGAATATTATATAGTATTTTATTTTGTTTAGTATTTTCTGGATATAATTGTGGACATGAGTTTTTCTTTCCTTATTTTCAACACTTCTGGTTTTTTTCAGAATGTGTCTTCTGTAAGCCCCATACAGCAAGATTCTAACATTTGTAGTGTGATTCTGCCTCTCTCAGTCTCTCTCATTCTCTCGCTCTGTGTATATATATTTATTTATATAGGTAAATGGATAAATAAATAGAAATAAATATACTAATGTAAATTTATGTCTATATAAAATTATATATAATTTATGTGTATATAATTTATATATATAAAGAGAGATATATATATCTTTCTCTCAGTAAATTAGCTTAAGTAACAATTACTATAGTGATTAAGAATATATTTGGGTTTTTTTCTGCCATTTTATTTGTGTTTTTAATTACCATGCTGGTATTAGTTACCTATTGCTAACAAATTATCTCAAAATTTAGCAGCTTATATAATTAACAAGACAGGAAACAACATGTGTTGGAGAGGATGTGGAGAGAAGGGAACTCTCATACACTGTTGGTGGGAGTGCAAACTGGTGCAGCCACTATGGAAAACAGTATGGAGATTCCTCAAAAAATCAAGGATAGAACTACCATATGATCCAGCTATTCCACTGCTGGGTATTTATCCAAAGAACTTGAAAACACCAATTTGCAAAGGTACATGCACCCCTGTGTTCATTGCAGCATTATTCACAATAGCCAAGACTTGGAAGCAACCTAAGTGCCCATCAAGGGACGAATGGATAAAGAAGCTGTGGTATATATACACAATGGAATACTACTCAGCCATAAGAAACGATGAAATCCAGCCATTTGTGACAACGTGGATGGACATTGAGGGTATAATGCAAAGTGAAATAAGTCAGAAGGAGAAGGTCAAATATGGTATGATTTCCTTCATTAAGTAGTAGATAATAACAACAATAAACAAACACATAGGGACAGAGATTGGATTGGTGGTTACCAGAGGGGAAGGGGGGAAGGAGGAGGGTGAAAGGGATAATTCGGTACATGTGTGTGGTGATGGGTTGTAATTAGTATTTTGGTGGTGAACATGATGTAATCTATGCAGAAATAGAAGTGTAATGATGTACACCTGAAATTTTTACAATGTTATAAACCAATGTTACTGCAATAAACAAAAGAAAAAAAAAAGAAAAAAATTTAGCAGCTTAAAACAGCATGTATTTATTATCTCTCAGTCTGTGGGGCATAAATCCGTGTACAACTTAGTTGAATAAGTCGTCTGCTTCAATATTTCTCTCAAGACTGAACCAGAGTGGTGGCTGGAGCTGTGGTCTCATCTGAAGGTTTGGCTGGGGAAAGATTTACTTCCAAGCTCACTCACATGGTTTTTGGTAGGATTAAGTTCTTCAATTGCTGCTGGACTTAGGGCCTCAGGACCTCATTGGCTGTTGGCCAGCGACCCCCTTCAGTTCCCTGCTATGTGGTCTCTTCCATAAAGCAGCTTATAATTTGACAATCTGCTTCATCAGAGTAAGTATGAAAGAAGACCCAGAAGAAGGTGCAAGCAAAATGGAAGTCCAAATCTTTTATTGCTTTGGAATATAACATCCCATTACTTTTGCTGTTAGAAGCAAACCACTGAGTGTCAGACAACTGGCAAATCAGTAGTAAGATCTTTGAGCCAAATCTGCTTGGCAGCATTTAAAATTTTACAAGTGGTTGGTTTTAAACTATTCTTTTAAAAATTGGATTTTGGATTACAATTAAAACAATAAATATCCATTGAGAATGAAAAATAAACTTAAACATGGATTACTCATTTAAATATTAAGATTTCATTTTACTTAAAAGAGTGCTTGCTATTCCTAAAGATTATTTTAAAGTATCAAGTTTATTCTTCATGTTGACTTTGGCAACTCAAACTGTCCTAACCGTAGTAGTTGACATTGAAATCATATGATACAGAGCTTTTAAAAATGTTTTAGGCCACTTACTTTTACTTAAAAATTGAATTAAAATAAGCAAAACAAAATCAAAGCTGGCTATAAAGTATAAAACCTGGCTATAAAGCTAACATTGTCACACTCACAATTCACCTAGAAGATATGTCTCAATAATAAGTACTGTTGAAATGATTCCTTTTGTTGCCAGATATATCAATCACAAAATAGCTGGGGCAAAAGTGATTATCTCTTTCATTTCTCTTGGATGAACAACTCTTCCTTATTCATATTCAGTTATTGAAAGTCTTTCCAATTTTTAAGAAACAAAATCATTGCTAGACACATTATTTTTAGCTGATAAACAATATAGAATGAACTCATTTTCATTTTATCTGGACTTCCTTTAATTAAGCACCTTTAAAATGAATGAGACAAAGAACTGTTCAAATACTTATAAAAATTAATCTTACTTTGCGTTATACTTTCAGTTTATAAAGTCTTTTTCACTTTTCAAAAATATAATCAGATGTTATCTTAATTGATTCTTTCAGTAGCCTTTTGAAGTAGATGAGGTAGCTATTATATTTAAACCCCAGGTCATCCTGTGAAATTAAGTTAAAATGGATTCATGCTTTTTGAAGGAAAGTAGTTCGAATTCCACTGAGTAAAATTTTCTTTCTTTAATTTAAGGAAATTCATTTTTAACTAATAACCTTTTTTGTTCAATCAGCCTGGAGAGTTCTATATTAGCATACAATCATCCCTTTGCAAGGTTTCCTATTTGTATCTGGACTCCTTAGTGATGATGACCATCAATGCTTCTTTCACATTCTCTAATGACATATGTTTGAGTCTAAAATCCTCTTGGAGGGTGAAGTCATGAGTATTACAATACTTATCTTCTATACAAACTATTCGTACCTATATGGTATACTTTTTTTTTTTTTGTGTGAGGAAGATTAGCCCTGAGCTAACCTCTTTGCCAATCCTCCTCTTTTTGCTGAGGAAGTCTGGCCTGGGCTAACACCCGTGCCCATCTTCCTCCACTTTATATGGGATGCCTCCAAAGCATGGCTTGACACGCGGTGTCTCGGTGAGCGCCCGGTCTGAACCCCGGGCCGCCGGAGCAGGGCGTGCGCACTTAACCACTATGCCACCGGGCTGGCCCCCCATATGGTATTCTTGTTGAAGGTATAACTTGATAAAATTGTGTTGGTCAGTTCCATCGATGATGATTTAAGTTGATAATCTTAAAAATCAGATCAGGCCTCAATGATAATTATTAATTCAACATATTCTACTATTTAAAGAGACTGAAGTAAAAGGAAAGTAAATATATTTGTAATAACTCATCATGAAATCCAAACCTGGCAGCATTTTAAATTTTAAGTCAGGCTTTGAAAACATGTGGCCAGTATTCCTTGCTGCTCTGATCCCCAAATAAAGCTAAATGACTTGTAAATTCAATAAATAAATAAAATCCTCTTCATCTTATATCATGTATTAGTATCTCCTCCTTATCTGCAAAATTTAATAGAAGAAAGTAATATATGCCTATGCTTTCTACAGCTACAGAGTAGAAACCTTAGCAATAGAGTTTAATAAACTTTTAATTTGGATTCATATTTCACTTTGCATTTTCTTCTATATATTACTAAATGATATGATATACTAAAACAACATACAAATAAATAAAACATCTAGGTGAGATGAGTTTTGCTAAGACATTTTGTTAACTAGTGAAGAAAACTGGGTTCAGAGAAGTCTTCCAAAGGCATATAGCTAAAAATTGTGTAACTCGTATATGAATCTATATTTTCCCGACCCCAAAGCTCTTACCTAGATCCTTGTGATTATGAATAAGGCAGTTTGGAAAATATTCCTAGAGCTTGAGGCAAAATTTTTAACACTCAATGAATCAGAATACCCATCTGGAAGAATAATTGATCTTTAGGGATCTTGGTAAAGTTGTCTGAATCCTTCTTATAAGTAGCCTATATTACCAGAAGGCATGATTGAAATATAATTGATATATAGGAACTTATAAAGATTTAATGTTAACTTAGAGGAGCTAATTTATAAAAGGAAAGCGTATATTGAGAGTCTATCTTTGTTTATTTCATCATATTTAGTCTTATTCAGTAAAGAGAGTGCACTAATAAGGTAACATGCTCATTCTTGAAAACTTGTCAAGTATATCCCTATAGGAGTAAGAAATACTTCTAGTTACTAAAACTTGAAATTCTTAGGTTTACTCAAATACCTTTGGTCTAAATCAAACCTCACCAAATGACATTATAGTTGTAATTTATGACCCCATGTGGCAATAGTCGAAGATATCTTAATGTATTTGCTTAATATAGTATAAATTCAAAATAAAAATTTCAAAATTTTTGGTGTAGCATACAATTCAAGATTGTGTACAAATTTCTTTTTTCTGTAGTAAAATTTTTATGTAAGTCACTTCTTAGAAAATAATTTAAATATTTTATCAATTTATTAATATTGTATATGAATCCTTTAAAATCTAAAACTTTATTAAAACACATTTTCAGTTTTTACTGGTATTATTATGTAATTATAAATATTACATTGAAGTTATTCTTTGTGCGTCTGCAAATTATTGGCAATTGCTAAAGGGTTTCAGTCATAGTTTTAATATGACCAATACAAATACAATTTGCTTTTCTATGAGAGAAGAGCAAAGGAAATAATCAGTTAACTTGATTATCTCTGCTTTGCAGTTTTCATTTTCACTGTATATTCATTAAATATTACTCTGGTTTATAATTTTGAGTCATCCAATTTATCAAATATTTCCTGAGCACTTATCCTATGCAAGGCAAATGCCAAATAATAAGTCATGCCATACAAGATTAACAAGATATCAACGCATATATTTTAGTGGAAATAAAGAGAATGGATAAGTGTGTTCAGGGAAAGTTTATTAAAATGAGGACAAAGGAAAAATTTTACGGAATATTCATGTTTGAAATTTAGTTATTGCAACTGTAACTAAATCCAACTCCATTGAATTGTGAATTATTTGTGAACTAATATAAATTACCTAAATTAATATATAGGTTTACTGTTTTAAGAACCAGTAGAAATGCAATAAAAGTATTCATCTAACTACTATACCTTTGCAATGAGATTTTCATATTAAAACCATTTCTTATCCGTGAAAATATAATACACAGTAAAATGGATATGGTTAATTAGGAGACAAGGACTCCTTAGTCATGGTATTATCAATGGTTTTTGGAAATGTAAGGCTCAAATAAACAGCTGAAATATTAAAATTAAAGCTATAACAGTGTATTATCCTTCAGTTTTTATTTAAATGTTTTGCAAGGTCCATTAGACTTTTGGGACCTTTAAGGCTACCTTTTAATTATACTATATTCAATTTAATCTTTGTGAGCTGTTATACTATAGAATCCCCCATGTAACTAAACTAAATGATAAATGCCAAGGAAACATGAAATCAAATAATTTAAAATTTCACAAAAGTCGATTTACCTTGAATTAATCTTTCACCATATAAATATTTTGTTGCAATTCTCCCTTATAAACACAGACATTAAAATGTTTTTCAAGGAGGACTTCTGGTTTCTGATTCCACATTTTAGGAGCTTGGAAGTCACCACTCCATCCTAACAAGTCAAAAGCTGAACAAACTGAAAAATCAACAACTCTTCTTAGATACATAAGAAAAGTGAGGTCACATGGCAAATTGCTGAACCAAAAATTGGAGAGACAGGTCAGCAGATACAGAGAAGCACAATATACCAGACCAGAAATGTCTGCGAGAACTAGTGCTGATGTAGGAAAAACTGAACTGTAGTTGATGGATTGCTGGACTTTAAGTATGGACAAGTCTGTGAGTTAAAAACTCCAGGGGGACCCAATTATAGGGAAGATCCCATACTTTTGGAAGTTTTGCCTATAGGAACTTGACCAGGATCTCACAGAAAATATCAGAGAGCAAATATCTTTCAGCACAGAGAGGGGAAAAGGAATCATTTTGAAACAGACCAGGACAATCTGTTCTTCTTAATAAGATCCACTCTCAAGAAACTAGTCAACTAATTGAGGGTATAATGCAAAGTGAAATAAGTCAGAGGGACAAGGTCAAATACCATATGATTTCCTTCATTAAGTAGTAGATAATAACAACAATAAACAAACACATAGAGACAGAGATTGGATTGGTGGTTACCAGAGGGGAAGGGGGGAGGAAGGAGGGTGAAAGGGATAATTTGGTACATGTGTGTGGTGATGGGTTGTAATTAGTATTTTGGTGGTGAACATGATGTAATCTATGCAGAAATAGAAGTATAATGATGTACACCTGAAATTTATACAATGTTATAAACCAATGTTACTGCAATAAACAAAAAATTAAAAAAAAAAAGAAACTAATCAACTAAAGCCTAAACTGCTAAAGTTTTATCAGAGCCTAATTGACCTGGGGAAAGGAAGTACCAAACTGCAGCCCACTCTAGCCATCCCATCCTACCTAAGGGTAGGATGCTTGTGAAAATGAAATGCTTGTGAAGTTCACAGTCTAGAAGCATAGGCTCACTTTTAAAAGACTAAGACATAAAAATAGGTTTATAGAATTCTTCCCCTTCCCCACATCTTACCACCACATTACAAGAGGCCTATTTGCTGCAGTTTCTTTTACCTAGTGCATCATGTTTAGCTATCAGGAAAAAATATTATGAGGCATACAAAAAACACAATTGGAAGATATAAAGTAAGCATCAGAACCAGGCAGAGCAGGGATGTTGGAATTATCACACAGGGAATTTGAAACAACTATGATTAACATGCTAAGAGCTCTAATGGAAAAAGTAGACAACATGCAAGAACATATGGCCAATGTAAGCAGAGACATGGAAAAACTAAGAAAGAACCAAAAGGAAATGCTAGAAATCAAAAACACTGTAACAGAAATGAAGACTGCCTTTGATGGGCTTATTGATAGACTGGACATGACAGAGGAAAGAATCTTTGGGCTTGAGAACATATCAACAGAAACTTCTAAAACTGAAAAACAAATACAACAAACACTGGAAAAAACATAATAGAATACCCAAGAACTATGACACAACTACAAAAGGTGTAACATATGCGTAATGGCAATAGCAGAAGTAGAAGAATGAGAGAAAGGAACAGAAGAAATATTCGAAATGACAATAAGCGAGAATTTCCCCCAAACTTTTGTCAGACAAGAAACCACCAGTCCAGGAAGCTCAGAGAACATCAAGGAGGATAAGTGCCAAAACAACTGTGTCTAGGCATAACAACATATTCAAACTACAGAAAATCAAAGATAAGGAAAAAATCCTGAAAGAAACCAGAGGAAAAAAATATCTTACCTAAGAAGGAACAAAGATAAGAATTACATCCAACTTCTCTCCAGAAATAATGCAAGTAAAAAGAGAATAGAATGAAATATTTAGTGCTGAGAGAAAAAGCCCACCAACCTAGAATTCTTTACCCTGCAAAATTATCCTTCAAAAGTGAAGAAGTAAAAACATTCTCAGACAAGCAAAAACTGAAATTTGTTGCCAGTAAACCTGCCTTGTAAGAAGTGCTAGTTAAAAAGATTTCTTGAGAGAGAAGGAAAATAATATAGGTCAGAAACTCATATCTACATAAAGTAAGAAAGAACATTGAAGAAGGAAAAAGTGAAGGTAAAATAAAAACTTTTATTTTAATTATTCTTAATTGATCTAATAGATATCAATTTGCTCACAGTAATAATAGCAACAATGTATTTTATTATGTATGCTTATGTACATATTGTAACAAAAATACATGCTTATGTATGCTTCTATATAGATGGAATAAATGACAGCAATGATACAAAGGGTGTGAAGGAGGAATTAGTATTATTTTGTTACTATCAGGTACTCACATTATCTGTGAAGTGATATAGTGTTATTTGAAAGTGGACTTGGGTTAACTGTAATGTATATTGAAAAGTCTAGGGTAATTGCTAAAAAAGATGTATATATATATACATATATATATAAAAGAAGTATAACTGATATGTCAAGAAAGGAGCAAAAATGGAATCATATAAAATGCTCAATTAAAGCCACAAAAGGCAGAAAAAGAGTGGAAGTCAAAAATAGGAACAAAGAACAAGGGCAACACATAGAAAACAGTAATAAATATGGCAGATATTAATCCAAATTTATCAATAATTAAAGCAATTAAAAGACAAAGATTATCACACTGAATCAGAAAACAAGACCCAACTATCTGTTTTCAATAAGAAACCGACACACATACATTAAAAGGAAATGAATGGAGAAAGATATACCATGCTAACACTAATTTATAAAATAACAAGAGTAGCTATATTAATTACAGACAGTGCAGACTTCAAAAGAAAAGTTATCAGGAATAAAGAGGGACATTACATAATGATAAAGGGGTCAATTCTCAAAGAAGACATAACAATCCTTAATGTGTATGTGCCTAACAACAGAACATAAAGATGCACAAGGTAAAAACCTATAGAACTACAAGGAGAAATAGAGGAATCCATAATTATAATTGGAGACTTCAACACCCCTCTATCAGAAATGGACAGATCCAGTAGACAGAAAATCAGTAAGGACATAGTTGAACTCAACAACACTATCAATCAACTAGATATAGAACTGACGTCTATAGATTATTTCATACAACAGCAGAGTACACATTCTTCTCAAGTTCACATGGAACATTCACCAATATAAAACACATTCTCGGCCACAAAACACCTTAACAAACGTAAAAGAATAAAAATCATATAATGTCTGCTCTCAGAGAATGGGATTAAACTACAAATCAATAACAGAAAAATAACTAGAAAATCTCAAAACACATGGAGACTAAACAACGAACTTCTAAATAACATATGGATCACAGAAGAAGTTTCAAGAGAGATTTATAATTTTATTTATTTTTTTTCCCCCAAAGCCCCAGTAGATAGTTGTATGTCATAGCTGCACATCCTTCTAGTTGCTGTATGTGGGACGAGGCCTCAGCATGGCCGGAGAAGCAGTGTGACGGTGTGCGCCTGGGATCCGAACCTGGGCCACCAGCAGCTGAGCGTGCGCACTTAACTGCTAAGCCATGGGGCCGGCCCATCAAGAGAGATTTAAAAATATTTGAACTCAGGGCGTCCCTGGTTGCATAGTCTTTAAGTTCGCATGCTCTGCTGCGGTGGCCCGCGGTTCGTGGATTTGGATCCTTGGCAAGGACCTACACACCACTCATCAAAACATGCTGTGGCAGTGTCTCATATGCAAAATAGAAGTCGATTGGTACAGACGTTAGGTTACAGACAATCTTCCTCAAGAAAAAAGAAGAGGATTGGTAACAGATGATGGCTCAGGGCCAATCTTCCTCACCAAAAATAAAATATATATATATATATTTGAACTGAATGAAAATAAAAACTCCATGTATCAAAATTGGCATAATGAAGTAAAAGCAGTATTTAGAGGGAAATTTATATCAGTGAAAGCATATATTAGAAAAGAAAAAAGATCTAAAATTAATAGTCTAAATTCCACTTCAGGAAGTTAGAAAAAGAAGAGCAAATTAAATCCAAAATAATCAACAGAAAAGAAAAAAATAATTAGAAGAAATCAATGAAATTGAAAATACAACATCAATAGAGAAGATAAATGAAACCAAAGACTGGTTCTCTGAAAAGATAAATAAAATCAATAAGATTCTAGTCAGCCTTATAAGAAAAAAAAAAGAGAGAGGACACAGTTACTAACACCAGAAATGAAAGAGGGGACATCATTAGATCTCATAGATCTCCTATCCTTTATTAAAAGGATAATAAAGGAACACTATGAACAACTCTATGCCCACAAATTTCATAACATAGACAAAATGGACCAATTCCTTGAAAGACACAATCTGCCAAAACTCACACAAGAAGAAATAGACAATCTGAATAGGCCTATTTCTAGTAAAGAAATTGAATCAATAATTAATAGCTGTCAAAACAGAAAGAATCATGTCCAGATAGGTTTACTAGTAATTGCTTCATTAAACGCTTAAGGAAAAAAAAATGTACTAATTCTCTACAATTGCTTTCAGAGGATAAAAATAGAAAGAATACTTACTAGCTCATTCTACGAGGCTGGCATTACTCTAATATCCAAACCAGATGAAGACATTACAAGAATAGAAAGCTACAAACGAATATCTCATCAACATAGATATAAAAATCCTCAACAAAATGTTAGCAAATGGAGTCCAACAATGTACAAAAAGAATTATACATCATGACCAAGTGGGATTTATTCCAGGCTTGCAAGGCTAGTTCAACATTCAAAAATCAATTAAGATTGTCCATCATATAGATAGGTTAAAGAAGAAAAATAACATGATCATATCAATGGATGAAGAAAGCATTAGACAAAATTTGACACCCATTCATAATAAAAATTCAGTAAACTAGGAATACAAGGGAACTTTCTCAACTTGATTAAGAACATCTACAAGAAACCTACAACTAGCATCACACTTAATTGTGAGAAACTCAAAGCTTTCCCACTAAGATCAGGAATAAGGCAAGGATGTTCCTATCACTACGCCTTTTCAATATCAATATGCCTTATAAATATTGTACTAGAAGTCTTAGCTAATGCAATAAGACAAGACAAGGAAATAAAAGGCATACAGATTGGAAGGAAGAAATGAAATTATCTTTGTTTGCAGATGACATGATTGTGTACGTAGAAAATTAGAAGAATCAACCAAAAAAAACGCCTGGAACTAATAAGCAATTATAGTAAGGTTGCATGATTTAAAGTTACTATACAAAAGTCAATTGCTTTACTATATACCAATAATGAACAAGTGGAATTTGAAATTTAAAACACAATACATTTACATTAGCACCCCACAAAATGAACTACTTAAGTATAAATATAACAAACTATGTATAAGATTTATATAAGAAAAACTAGAAAACTCTGAGGAAAGAAATAAAAAAGAACTAAATAAATGGAAAGATATTCCATGTTCATAGATATGAAGACTCAATATTGTCAAGATGTCAGTTCTTCCCAACTTAATCTATGTACATAGCGATTCCAATTAAAATTCCAAGAAGTTATCTTATAAATATCTACATTCTGATTTTGAAGTTTACATGGAGAGGTAAAAGATTCAGAATAGCCAATACAATATTGAAGGAGAAGAACAAAGTTGGAGGATTGACACTGCCTGACTTCAGGGCTTACTATAAAGTTATAGTAATCAAGATGGTGTGGTATTGGTAAAAGAAAAGATAAAAAGATCAATGGAACAGAATATAAAAACCAGAAATAGACCCATATAAATATAATCTACTGATCTTTAACAAAGGAGTAAAGGTAAGATAATGAAGCAAAGATAATCTTTTCAACAAATAGTCATGGAACAACTAGATATTCATGTGCAAAAAAAATGAATCTAGACATAGAACTTACACCCTTCAGGAGAATTAACTTAAAATGGATATCAGGCCTAAATTTAAACTTCAAAGCTATGAAACTCCTCAATAACATAAGAGAAAACATAGATGACATTTTTTGCTATGCAGATTACTTTTTAGATACAACTCCAAAGGCACAATCCATGAAAGAAATAATTGATATGCTGGACTTCATTAAATAAAAACTTCTGCTCTGTGAAAGTCAATGTAAGAGAATTTGAAGACAATCCACAGACTAGGAGAGGATTTTTAGGGCATTGAAACAACTCTTTATGATACTGTAGCTGTGGATACAGTCCTTATATATTTATCTAAACCCATAGCATATTCAACATGAGTAAGAGTAAACTCTACATGCTCAATAAGAGTAAATCCTAATGTGTACTATTGACTTTGCATGACTATAATATGTCAATGTAAGTTTATCAATTGTAATAAATGCACCACTCTGGTAGGAGATATTGAGGGAGCCTATGCATGTGTAGGGGAAGTGGATATACGGATATATCTGTACCTTCCTCTCAATTTTGCTGTGAACACAAAATTACTCTAAAGAAAAAAGTCTTAGAAATGTTTTAAATTGCTAAAGTATTAAGATTAAAGGTACTTGCACTGAGTATTAAAATTATTTTCAATTCAGTTATTTTTTAAGGATGGTCCTATGTGAGGAGTGACATCAGCAAGTTGGAATAGGAAACACAAGTCATTGTTCTCCCACAGAGATAACTACTTAGCAACAACATATGATGCAATCAGCCTTTATGAGAACTCCAGAAAACAGTTAAGAATTTGCAGTACTGCAAGCAAGCACAAAGACAAGAACATTCACACTGAAATGGATATATAAGCTGTTGCTATTTTGTATGTGATTAAATTTAAGTTATCAGCTTAAAATGGATTGTTAGAAGTATAAGGTGTTTTATCTAATCCCCATGGTAATCACAAAGAAAACAACTATAGAAGAAAAACAAAAGAAAATGAGAAAGGAATTAAAGCATATCTCTACAAAAACATAAATGGAACACAAAGGAAGGCATCAATAGAGGAAAAGAGGGGCAAAATAGCTACAAGATACACAGAAAACAATTAACGTAATGACAATAGTAATTGTCATTACTTTTCTATTAAACACTTACTGTAAATGCAAATGGATTAATCTCCCCAATCAAAAGACATGGAGTGGCTGAATGGATACAGAAAAAAGATCCAACTATATACTGTCTACAAAAGACTCCCTTTATATATAAGGACACATGTAAGCTAAAAGTGAAATGATGGAAAAAGATATTCCATGCAACTTATAACAAAAAAAGAGCATGGGTGACCATACTTATATCAGACAAAATAGACTTTAAGTCAAAAACTATGACAAGAGACAAAGAAGGACATTATATGACAAAAGAGTCAATTGACTAGGAAAACATAATAGTTATGAATAAATATACACCTAACATTGGAGCAGGCAAATATATGAATAAAATGTTGACAGAATTGAAAGGAGAAACACAATAATAGTAGGAGATTTCAATACCCCACTTTTAATAATAGAACATATATGCAGAAGATCAAAAAGGAAACAGATGACTTGAGCTATAGACCAATAGAGCACTACAGACCCATTGGACCTAAAAGACATATACAGAACACTCCACCCAACAACAGTAAGATACACATTTTTTTCTTAAGCATACACAGAGCATTCTTCAGGATAAATCAAATGTTAGGCCACAAAAAAAGTCTTAGCAAATTTAAGAAGATTTAAATGATACCAAGTATCATTTCTATCCAAAATGGAATAAAGCTAGAAATGAATAGCAGAAGGAAAACTGGAAAATCACAAATATGAGGGCATTAAACAACACATTCCTGAAAAACCAATGGATCAAAGAAGACATCACAAGGGAAATTGGAAAATATTTTCAGACAAATAAAACAAAAACACAACATACCAAAACTTACGAGGTGCAGCAAAAGCAGCATCAACAGCGATGTCTATATTAAAAAAGAAGAAAGGTCTCAAATAAACAAGCTTACTTTACATCTCAAGGAACAAGAAAAAATTAAACACAAAGTTAATAGAAGGAAGAAAATAATAAAGATTAGAGAAGCCCTAAACAAGACATTGGATAGAAAAACAATAGAAAAAATTTAATAAGATTAAGAGTTTTTATTTTTTAAAGATCAACAAAATTGACAAACTCTTAGCTAGAGTAAGAAAAAAAAAAGACTAATAACAACAAGAAGTGAAAGAGAAGATACTTATTTTAACTGAAGTGACAGAAATAATAGGGAGTATAAGAGATTACTATGAACAGTTATATGTCAACAAATTGGATAACCTAGAAGAAATGGAAAAATTCCTGGAAAAATAGAGCCCACAAACACTGATTCAAGAAGAAATAAAAAAATTGAACAGACTTACAACTAGTAAGGAGACTAAATCAGTAATAAAAATCCATCCAACAACAAAAAGCCCCAAACTAATTGGCTTCACTGGAGAAGTCTGCAAAAATTTAAAGAAGAATTAATGTTAATCCCCCTCAAAGTTTTCCACAAATTGAAGAGAAGAAAACATTTCAAAACTTATTTTATGAGGCCAGCATTACCCTGGTACCAAAGCCGGAAAAAGATATTAAAAGAAAACTACAGACCAATATCTCTGACATATATTACTTCAAAAATCATCAACAAAATACTAGCAAACCAAATTCAACAGCAGGTTAAAAGGATTATACAACTATGACCAAATGGAATTTATTCCTGGAATGCAAGGATGGTTGAACATATGAAAATCAATCAAGATAATATACCACATTAACAGAATAAAGGACAAAAACCAAATGGTCATCTCAATTGATGCAGAAAAAAGCATTTGACAAAATTTAACATCCTTTCATGGTAAAAATACTCGACAAACTAGGAATAGAAGGAAATTGCCTCAACATAATAAGGGCCAGATATGTAAAGCCAACAAATGGGGGCCAGAATAAAATCTCTGCTCCATAATGTAAATTGTGTACTCTAGTACTGGGATGAATCTACCTAAAGAGAGACTTTTCCAATTTGTACAAGGTAACTTTCACTTGCTAAGTGTGATTCCATAGTATTTTATCTACCTAAAGGAGATGCCTTTTCTAAATTTGCGCAGACATGCTGTATGCATTAGGAACAGTCTTATATCTAATTATTGAGAATTGGACTCCATTTGTATGCTTACATTCTGTGATCATAAAGCTATCCTAAATAGTTTTCGGTGCGAAAACAATAGATGTGTTTCACAGGAAACTTAAAAGTGCCCCCTGTATTTTATGTTGCCCAAATGAATAAATATAGACTCGACTATAACAGCTTCTTTCTTAGTGAAAAATATGGGTTTGCACATTTGCAAGAAAACATATGGGATATACATAGTTTTGGATTAAAACTTAATTCATTTTTAATGAAATTTTCTGTAGAATTAATGGAAACTGATTTTTTTCAACAAAACAAAATCACATAGTTGTTAAAAGTTAGGTTATTATCTTGCCTCAATTGATATAAAATTAATTGTATTGTGTTCTAAGCCCCAAGATTTTTATTTAGTTTAAGTAGTTCTATTCTTTCCATGATCTGGTTACATTGTGTGGGTCTTATGTTATGTTGGCAAAATGAAATGGAGATTTAATAATATGTCAAATTACTTCAAGCCAAGTGTATCAACTCATTGTTTATGAATTATAGGACTTAAGTGTTTCCTTACAGTATTTAAATGCCTCTTTAACTTATTTTCCTATGGTTTTATAATCACTATTCTAGTCACTCCTATAAACATATCCAAAGCTGAATAGTCATATTTTCATATCAACTCTGCTCATCCTTTTAATTACTTCTGTTAGAATGTTAACAGCATTGACCCAGTCACCAACACTGCCCATCATCTCCACCTCCCACACTCATGTGCTCATTATTCCTTTCAATTCTACTTTCTACATATTTCTGTAATCTTTCCCCAACTACTCAACTCTATTGTCATTTAATTTTCGTGAGAACTACTGGAATACTTTCTACTGTCTAACACTAATACAACAATAGTTCAGTGAGCAACAGCCAAGCAATGAATAAATAACGTGTGTGTGTGTGTAGTGTGTGTGTGTGTGTGTGTGTGTGTGTGTGTGTGTGTGTGTTGGTATATGTTTGTATCAGCAAAGGTAAGGATGTGGAATTACTTATGCCAATCTGTTAACATTCGATAACTCAGGGGGATGGGACTGGGAGAAAGGGTAAGATTTTATTTTATAACCCTTTGTAATATTTCACGGTTAAAAGAGAGCAAAAAACACACTTTTGAAAGATCTCCTGTTAACTAGCCTTCTGTGACACTTTTTTATCCTTTATCAAAACCACAGTATGGTGCCAACTTCTTAGACATGGTCTGTTCGGCAGTTAGTAGATAATTGCCACTTGAAAGCTGGACAAACTCAATTCGTGGTAGAGCTTTTTCTCTGGGCAAAAATACATCTTGAACTCTGCAGGCTGGATTAAAATTTAGAAGAGTAAGTGAAAAATCCAGGATGATTATGTAATTATTATATAAAATTATGTAAAAAATGTGTGCATACATATATATGTGTATGTGTATACACATTTGTATATATACAGGTATATAATATTTACATATTTGTGATAATCACGTAAATTGTTTTCTATACATTTTAAATAAAACGACACCTATAAACGCTTGTGTATACCTCTAAGGTCAAAAACCAATTCACAATTTTACTTCTCTTTGGCCTAAAAATTTCTAAAAGGAATTACCATTCAGTAATTATCAAACAGATACCTCAGTTAGCACTATTATCCTGTAGACACTGTCGGTGGAAGAATTGAGGATTGTACATATTGGAAGGAAAGGGCGAACACAACTTCCTCTGTCAAGGATAACTCTAGAATATACATTAAGTTAAATCTACTTCTGTGGGATAATTTTAGTATACTTATACATATTTAATTTGTTCAGAATAAAATTGCATTTCTTAGTCTAACCTGAAATGTTTAAGATAAAGTAATGAAATGCATATGTGTGCATTTGTGCATGAACACACATACATTTGTGACTAGTGTTAAAAAAAATTGTCCCAAATTCCCTTTTGTTTTCCTTTTGCTTTCCCCTGCAGAATATTTAGCAATGACTGATCAGTCTCACCGGCTTCCTTGAATCTTCTGTGGCCTCAATAACACTTTCCAACCAACTAGAATACAATTTTCTAAGAAATCAGTTAAGGAGAGTTGCAGTGAATCATGAAAATGTTGAGTTTTGCAAACTTAAAAAAGGTTTCCAGTTTATTAAAGTGAAAAAAAATCAATATCTGTGTGAAATGCTGCAGGGTGTCAAGTGTCTTTTAATTTCGAACCGCAAAGAATGCTTGGGTATTCAGAAGATAATCAGATTAGATGTCCATTATCCAGCTGAGCCAGTGCAAAGAATTGCTGAGGTCTTGAACCACTGACCAAATTGGACTCAAAATTAGCAGAACAGAATTTTGCCTATTGACTCTAGTTTTTCTTTTATGGCTCAGATTTATCTCTGGAAACAACCACTGAGTTCATTTGGAACAATCTTCTTGTTTTACAAATGAGGAAACTCAGCAAGCTTAATTGTCAAAAATGATAAAGTTATGTCATGGCACATCGCAGAATAGAACTCAGATCTCCAGATCTCCAAGTCAGAGCTCTCTTCATTTTGTCTTTGTCTTCTGCTCCTCCCTTTTGTTGAGTTGACCATAACATTTCAATCTCAGCGTTAAGAAGGTGAATGGGCAGAGGATGAGGATCGCTTGAATGGGAGGGACAGGAACGTTCTCTACATCCTGCCTAACAAAACACAGAGTGGCTGAAGCCCTGTCTTTGGAAACCCACCAACTGACAGAGACAAGCCAAGGACCTAGCGGAGATTTGCCTACAGTTCTTTCCTCCTGTGAAGCTTCAGCAATATAAAGTGACTCTAGACACTCACCAGGTAATTGCTTTCCCTTGCAAAGAAAGCTGATGAGATTTCCCAACTTCTGCTGATTAGAACATATTCTAAGACACAGGCTGACTGCTCATAAAATTTTATGGATTTATTGATTAAGAAGTTGTCAAACCGTTGTTAAGTATTTCCTCCAAATCTTAATTTTATAGTCTCTTGTTTTGCAGCCTCATTTTCAGTTTTTCAAAAAGAATATTTTTTAAAAAAATCAAGGATCTGACAAAAATTGCTAGCTGTCCAGCAAAAATTCATGCCCCTCCTTCCATAATGCATAGTTATTTCTGAGAAATAGCTACGTTCCAAGAACTTCACATGCCAGCCCCCTCAAGTTCAGTTTGAGTATGTGGCTTAGAGTCATGGAATGCAAGTAGGATGAAGTGCATCACATCAGGCCTGTTTCATACACACTTCCACGGAGAGTCTCCCACTGCTCTTTTCCCTTCTGGTTGCCTATCGTGGAGATGTACTCAGCGCAACCGTAGAACCCTCAAGTAGAAGATCGTACAGACTGAATCTGTGAAATATTGCATGAAGGAGCACCCCTAGCCCATCCCACCTCTGACTCCACGGATCTGTTTACCAGTTGGTATTACTTACTCCATGTTCGGGAAATAAACTTATACTGTGTTTGAGTCATTATACACTATAAAGTTCCTTTGTTACAACAGTTAGGCTACTTGAAAAAAGACAAAGTAAAAATCAAGGTGGATAGAGTTGCATTATATCCAGATCTTGTTTTTAACGATAAAATTTAATTATTCTTGTAACACTTCCCATTTATAATTACAAATACATGTAGGCACAAGCTAATTACTTTATAATCACTTTATAACTTCTTAGAATTGCTGTACATTTATTATACCCTCACAATTATAAAAATAGAGAATAAAAAAACACTAGAGATTATTTAATTTACTTCTTAATTTTATCAATCAAAAAATTAAATCCTCAAAATATGCAATAAATTATGGAAGTTCATGCTAATGAAATGATAGAATCATAAGTCTTTTCCCAACTTTTACTAAAGTGTTTATTGCAATAAACTGGGCTTTTCTGGAATAATAATTATACATTTTCCTCTCAACAATGCTTTGTGCAGTTCTCCTAACACAATGAGTGTTCAAAATATGTTGACTGGATGATTCAATGAGCTTAGGAAGTAAATAAAAATTAAAACTAAATTTGTATAGATTTATTATAGCAATGAATTGGGTTGGTGGAATAATATTCTCTAAGTAAACAAACTATTTCATCACAAAATGAAAATTAAATTGTTGTAACCACATAATACATTTTTAGGTAAAACATATTAAATGTTCGAAGCTATTCCTTGTAATTAAAGTCCAATGCAAACTGCATATCTTATTCATTCTTATGATAAATCAATATAAATATGATATATTTGCTAAGATGAAATGTATACTGTCTGGTCTGGACTTGACATATCTAAACAGTAATACATTTGAATGTAATTATAATGAGTACATTTTATCATTATCGAATTTTTCAATCATATTTCTGCACATGTGTTTAGAACTTATTTTCATGTTAATCAGGTCAATTATATAAATATAGACATAATATACTGAATTATATATTTCTGTGTAAATAAACACAGTTAGAGAAAGAGTAAACTTCCTTTTTAAGTCTGGTTTTCAGTTGTGCAACTCACGATTCCTGATCTGGTTGCAAAAGATAAAGTTATAGGGCCGGCCCCGTGGCTTAGCTGTTAAGTGCGCGCGCTCCGCTGCTGGCGGCCCGGGTTCGGATCCCCGGGTGCGCACTGACGGGTGCGCACTGACGCACAGCTTCTCCGGCCATGCTGAGGCCGCGTCCCACATACAGCAACTAGAAGGATGTGCAGCTATGGCATACAACTATCTACCGGGGCTTTGGGGGAAAAAAAATAAATAAATAAAATTAAAAAAAAAAAGATAAAATTATGGCAAATTTCCAGAAAATCTGGAAAATGTTGGTTAGGAAAAATGCCTACGTGATAACTACTTTTTTAAATAAAAACTTACATCTAACTATTTATTAATTTAAAGTGACATTTTTATTTTAGAATAATATTTTCATAGCTTTAGCATCTTGATAGATAAATAGAAAGATAGATAGACAGATGATAGATAATTTTTTTGATGGATATACACTTGTGAGTAAAAATTCTGTCTGCGTGCTAATTAAGAGTAGAGCAGACAGGCTTCAAAGAAGCAGCCACAAAAATCAAATTGCTTTTAGTAAACAATTAACATATGTGTTAAATATCTAAATATATGAAATCTTTATATATAAAACTTGTAGCTTCAGTATTAACTTTTAAATGTAAGCTACATTAATAATCTTATTCATATTTGTGGTAGAATGTGTATGTTTAATTTACCCATTGTGTTGTGATCTAATAGTACCACAATACTAGCAAAACATTTTTCCTGGTGGAGGTTTTGAGAAAGCTAAGTTGCACTTGACACTTCTATTTACCTTTTATAAGAAATATTACCCTACATAATAAGACTGAAAATCACAGTGACAGAATGTGAACACCTGCCCAAAACAAAATAACTAAAAACCCTGAAATTAAGGTTTATTTCCTTTTTTGTGTGTGTGAGGAAGATCAGCCCTGAGCTAAAATCCATGCAAATCCTCTTCTTTTTGCTGAGGAAGACCGGCCCTAAGCTAACATCTATTGCCAATCCTCCTCCTTTTTCTCCCCAAAGCCCCAGTAGATAGTTCTATGTCATAGTTGCACATCCTTCTAGTTGCTGTATGTGGGACGTGGCCTCAGCGTGGCTGGAGAAGCGGTGCGTCGGTGCGCGCCTGGGATCCGAACCCGGGCCGCCAGTAGTCGAGCATGTGCACTTAACTGCTAAGCCACGGGGCCGGCCCCTGAAATTAAGGTTTCTCCTTCTTGGTTGTGTTTCTCTGTCTTCAAGATACTAACAAGGGAAACCTCTTTAGGAGGCCTTTACAATCGCTATTATACTTGAACACATTTACGTGAAAGGTGAGCCCAGTCTTCCAGGTGTTGATTTTAAGGAAAGAGTTTACTTCCAGGGCCCAAGAGATGGACTAAAGAGCTAGTCTTCTTAGGTGACATGAGGATGTGATCATAATACTATTAAATTAGGTACAACTGAATTAGTCTTTGAAAGGAAACTGGACAACAATCTCATAAAAAATTCTTATGTTAACACACTATTTAGTAGTAAAATGAATGAACTACCACTTCAATAGGATTAACATTATAAATATAATGATGTGGGGTTGAGGGTGGGTTAAATGGGTGAATGTGGTCAAAAGGTAGAAACTTACAGTTGTAAGATAAATAAATTCTGAGGATGTAATGTTCAGCCTGGTGAATATAGTTAACAATATGTACTATGTATTTGAAAGTTACTAAGAGAGTAGAACATAAAAGTTCTCATCACAAGAAAAATAATTCGTAACTATGTGAGGTGATAGATGTTAATTGAAACTCATTGTAGTATTCATTAGTTGGTATATACCTATATCAAATCGTTATATTATACACCTAATACTAATACAATATTACATGTCAATTACATCTTAATAAAACAGGAAGAAAAAAACCTTAAAAATATATAACGTTGAGCAAAAGAAATGTCACTCAATTCAACTGAGAAAATAGTTGTTTTTAAGTGCAAAATCAAATGTGTAAAACTTTACACATTTAAATATAAGGCACACACACAGAGTAAAGCTAAATTTAAGTGAACGACGACACAACGTCATGATGGTGGCAATATCTGAGGGTAAGGAGGTTGGTGGCAGGAGCGATGAAATCACCAATTGTTCATCTGTGTCTTAATCTGTGATGAGCATGTTTTTGTATCCTGTTATTGATACTAGTTATATGAATAATCATATACATTATTTTATATGTATGAAAAGTTCAATTAACAGCAATAACACATTGGAAAATAAGTGGAAGAACTTACTCTTCAACAGAAAGTTAAAACAGCCACTAATGTACAAAGTATTAAAAATGCAGTTGTCCTTCTCCCTCTGACCTATTTCACTTTGCATAACAACCTCAATGTCCATCCATGTTGTCACCAATGGCTGGATTTCATCGTTTCTTATGGCTGGGTAGTATGCCATTGTGTATATATACCACATCTTCTCTATCCATTCATCCCTTGATGGGCACTTAGGTTGCTTCCAAGTCTTGGCTATTGTGAATAACGCTGCAATGAACACAGGGGTGCATGTATCTTTATGCAATGGTGTTTTCAAGTTCTTTGGATAAATACCCAGCAGTGGAATAGCTGGATCATATGTTAGTTCTATCCTTGATTTTCTGAGGAATCTCCATACTGTTTTCCATAGTGGGTGCACCAGTTTGCACTCCCACCAGCAGTGTATGAGAGTTCCCTTCTTTTCACAACCTCTCCAACACATGTTGTTTCCTGTCTTGTTAATTATAGCCTCCTTCATTAAGTGGTAGATAATAACAACAACAAACAAACACATAGAGACAGAGATTGGATTGGTGGTTACCAGAGGGGAAGGGGGGAGGGAGGAGGGCGAAAGGGATAATCAGGCACATGTGTGTGGTGAGGGGTTGTAATTAGTATTTGGGTGGTGAACATGATGCAATCTATGCAGAAATAGAAGTATAATGATGTACACCTGAAATTTATACAGTGTTATAAACCAATGTTACTGCAATAAACAAAAAATTAAAGTAAAAAAAATAAATAAAAATGCAGTTGTCCTAAAATGTCTTTTTTTCCTAAAGATAATCATTGGGGGAAAGATACAAACCTAGGTCTCTTTTTTACTCCTTTTATATCACAAGATTCCTGATGCACTAGAGAACTAAATGTAAAAATTAAAATCACAAAGCTACTAGAGAAAGTGATTAATTTTACAATTATGAGAGAGAAGGTCTTTCAAATCAAGACTGGGGTGAGCTGAAGGAGACAAATGCCTCACTCACCTCTTGTGCACAGTTAAAGAAGATAAAAAATTTGTAATCGAGATAATATTTAAAACATAATATTTAAATATTTTAATGCATTTAATTAAATGTTTTGAACATAAAAGCCAATGCAAAAATCCATGATGAATAAAATATCAAAATTTTAACAAAACATAGGATCATCATTGTTGATTTTTCAATTAAAACGTTGCTCTAAATCCAGAAGCCATGAAGAAACAATGAAAATGATAACATGAAAACTAAATAATGAACAGAGATGAACTACAGATGCCAAATTTCTATGAAAAAATTCAAAAGAGAAGAGAAAATTGGATATAAATTAATTATAACACATCTTACAAATGACCGATTCAATATAAGAAATTGACAAATAATACGAAAATCTCAAGAAAAAAGAATCCTAAATGTCCAGTTAGTATATATTTAGATTTACACACAATTAAGGACATCCATAGCAGATCATTCAATATAAATTATTATATAATAGAATAATAAATTATAACCTCTTATCACATATAACATTACATAACTAATGCATTCTGATAAGTAAAAGATATATATAAATAAAGTCAATATCTCAACATATGGACATTACCTATAAAATTATAGTGTAAAACTTGAACAAAATAGGCAAAAAGCGTGAATATGAAATTTGATTGGACAAAAAAGGAATAAAAAAGGATTTAAACTTTTTAGAAATCAAAGAATCCAAATTATCACAATAATGAGAAACTAATCTCATATTCTAGATTAGAAAAAAACAGAATTTAATGATGTATACTGTTGGTAATTCCTGATTCAAGGAAGGTTTGAGATACTTATGTTCAGTGTGTCATTTCAATTCTGGAACTTTCTCCAAAAACATTATTGGCTAAAAGGCATGATATAAAAGGAAGTTCATTGCAGTATAAACTATACTTGTGAAAATTGTGAAGCAACTAAAGGGGCATTGACCAAACAAAAATGATAAATACACAAATTTAGACACCATATTATACTGTATTCATATTTATCAATTTGGAAAGGTGTTTTCAGTATAATGTTATCTGAAAAATCAAATTACAAAATAGCACACACATTATGATCTGATTTTTATTTAAATATTATGTGTGTATTCATTTGTTCCTAGAAAATTTTGGGAAAATATTTATCAAAATGTTATTGCAAGTCGTCTATGTCTATTAAAGGTGATATTTGCTTCCTTAGTCACATCTTTTTATATTGTCTTTAAGATTAGTTTTGTAATTCCACAAAATTAAATAAATTAAAGTGTAATTTAGAAATGTAAAAGGGACTTTTTTGTTTGTTTGTGAGGAAGATCAGCCCTGAGCTAACATCTGTTGCCTATCCTCCTCTTTTTGCTGAGGAAGATTGGCCCTGGGCTGACATCCTGTGCTCATCCTCCTCTACTTTATATGGGATGCCGCCACAGCACGGCTTGACAAGTGGTGCGTCGGTGCGCGCCCGGGATCCGAACCTGCAAACCCAGGGCCCCCAAAGCAGAGCACGCACACTTAACCACTACACCACTGGGCTGGGCCCAAGAGGGACATTTTTTTTTTTTCTTTTTTTTTTTTTATTGATGTTTTAATGGTTTCTAACATTGTGAAATTTTGGGTTGTACATTTTTGTTTGTCCAGCACCACATATATGACTCCCTTCACCCCTTGTGCCCACCCCCCACCCCCACTGCCCTGGTAACCACAGTCCAGTTTTCTCTGTCCATGTGTTGGTTTATATTCCACATATGAGTGAGATCATACAGTGTTTATCTTTCTCTTTCTGGCTTATTTCACTTAACATAATACCATCCAGGCCCATCCATGTTGTTGCAAATGGGACGATTTTGTCTTTTTTTTATGGCTGAGTAGTATTCCATTGTATATATATACCACATTTTCTTAATCCAATCATCAGTTGAGGGACACTTAGGTTGCTTCCACTTCTTGGCTATGGTGAATAATGCTGCAATGAACATAGGGGTGCATAAGCCTCTTTGGATTGTTGATTTCAGGTGCGTTGGATAGATTCCCAGTAGTGGGATGGCTGGATCATAGGGCATCTCTATTTTTAATTCTTTGAGAAATCTCCATACCGTTTTCCATAGAGGCTGCACCAGTTTGCATTCCCACCAGCTGTGTATGAGGGTTCCTGTTTCTCCACATCCTCTCCAACATTTGTTGTTTTTTGTCTTGGTGATTATAGCCATTCTAACGGGCGTGAGGTGGTATCTTAGTGTTGTTTTGATTTGCATTTCCCTGATGATTAGTGATGTTGAGCATCTTTTCATGTGCCTATTGGCCATCTGTATATCTTCCTTGGAGAAGTGTCTGTTCATTTCCTCTGCCCATTTTTTGATCGGGTTGTTTGTTTTTTTGTTGTTCAATTGTGTGAGTTCTTTATATATTATGGAGATCAACCCCTTGTCAGATGTATGTTTTGCAAATATTCTCTCCCAGCTGGTTGGTTGGTTGTTCATCTTGATTCTGGTTTCATTTGTCTTATAAAAGCTCTTTAATCTGATAAAGTCCCACTTGTTTATTTTTTCTTTAGTTTCCCTAGTCTGGGTAGGCATGTCATCCGAAAAGATTCCTTTAAAACCAATGTCAAATAGTGTGTTACCTGTATTTTCTTCTATGAGTTTTATAGTTTCAGGTCTCACCTTCATGTCTTTGATCCATTTTGAGTTAATTTTTGTGAATGACGATAGCAGATGGTCCACTTTCATTCTTTTGCATGTGGCTGTCCAGTTTTCCCAACACCATTTATTGAAGAGACTTTCCTCTCTCCATTGTATGTTCTTAGCACCTTTGTCGAAAATTAGCTGTCCGTATATGTGTGGTTTTATTTCTGGGCTTTCAATTCTGTTCCATTGATCTGTGTGTCTGTTTTTGTACCAGTACCATGCTGTTTTGATTACTATTGCTTTGTAGTATGTTTTGAAGTCAGGGATTGTGATGCCTCCTGCTTTGTTCTTTTTCTTTAGGATTTCTTTAGCTATTCGGGGCCAAGAGGGACATTTTTATTAAGATACTTCTTAAAAGTAAAGCTGTCCGTGGAAAGTAATTAATTTGGTCAAAGTTTAGCGATACTTTATATGCCCTTGAAGCAGTAGCAACAGAAGTATACCCCTTCAGCGGGAAGTGGAATGATTTAGCCTGAATTCATTTGCCTCATGTATTTCTTTCCTGGGGTGAGAAGCTCTAGAGTGTGCTCTGCTTTGATTTCAGTAGGCTGAATGTATAGCATCACATATTGTCAGGAAGACGTAGTGCAAATTTATGGACCAAAGACAAATGCAAATATGACACTTTTTAAAAAATATGATAGCATGGACATATAAGCAACACATCTTAATATCCCAAGTGAAGATGCATACCAGTGAAATCCTGTGTCTAGATATTAAGGCCAAGCAAAGAAGCTCTATTTGCTTTCATGGGTAAAGTTTATAAAATTAAGTGTCGCAGAACTGTGAAAATACAATCAGATATGCTCCATAAAGGATCTTTCATGATAGCACCAAAAAACCCTTATTTTGAAGAATAAAGAAATGCAAGCACATTGGGAAGACAGCTCAGCCAACTTGAATTATTATGTTTTCAAATTATTATTATTGCTATTGTCATGATTGTTGTTATTTTAAATACGTAGTGCATCCATATGATGAACATTCAAAATTGCAAAAAGATTAAAAAACACCCTCTCACTATGTCCCCAGGGATTCTAGCTCCCTGGCTTGAAGGCCAGGACCCTTACAGAGACTCATGCTATGACTGAGGGAAGAGGGTGACTATCTCCATAATTTATTGCATAAGCTATATTTGATGTTTAAATATTTGAGTTTCATAATCTTATTTGGCACACTTTTATTATTTTCTTAAAATGTTGTGAGGAAAGAGAAGATATTTTTAAAGTGAATCATTAAATTCTAACTTTATTTATCATTTTATCCTTTAAATAAGGATGAGGACCTGGGCTATGTTGAAAAATACAGTTTATTATCATTAGTACTATTTTTTAAAATAATGCTTTCACTTAGTAAGTCCTTCTTTGGCTTCAGGTATGATAGCAAATGTTTACATACATTCAATCTTATTCAAGACCTTGCTGTGTAGCTTTATTATTTTTACCTTGTAGACAAGCAAGTTTAAACTAAAAGAGTTATAGAATTAGTCCCCATGATGTGACTAAGTGGCAGGTGCAGACTAGAGTAATCTCTGACAGTCCTACTCTCTGGCACCAAATTAAAAATAATCAAGTGCATATTCTTACTTAATTATCTGCTATGGACTGAATGCTTGGGTCCCCCCAAATTCGTGTGTGGACCTCACCCCAAAGATGATGGTATTAGGAAGTGGGGCCTTTGGAAAGTAATTAGTCAGGAGGGTGGAGCCCTCTTGAATGGAATTAGTGCCCTTATAACAGAGGCTCCAAAGCATACCTAGCCCCTTCCACCACCTGAGGTTACAGCTAATAAAGGGCCGTGTCCATGAACCAGGAAGCTTGTTCTTACCAGACACCAAATCTGCCCACACCTTGGTCTTGGATTTCCCAGCTTCCAGAACTGTGAGAAATAAATTTCTATTGTTTATAAGCTACCAAATTTATGGTATTTTGTTATAGCAGCCAAAATAGACTAAGACACTATCATTCTAAAATGGCAGACCATAAACAAAAAAATCAGTCAAAATTTGGAAATGAAATAGAAATAGTTAAACTCAAGAAATGGTCAGTTTAATTTTTTGATTGTGATAAGAATGCTTAATATGAGATCTATCCTCTTAACAAACTTTTAAGTGCATAATACAGTGTTGTTAACTATAAGCGTAATGAAATCTGTAAACTTAGTTACCATAGTCATGTAATTGGCCACATAAACTTCTCTATCGTGACATTTCAAATCATGAATTTTCATAGCTATGAACAAAGATTGTCTCCCAAGGAGAAAATATCACCTCTGCCTGCCACAGAGGGCCTTTTAATTTGCACACTGTCATTTTAGTCTCCTCTATCGCACTGTTTCTAATCATACTGTATGCTCATTTTGTCCTTAGTGTTGAGGTGTTTTATGAATAATTTAAACCCTCGTGTCTGATAAGTACAAAAAGCTCCGAGAGGGTTGAAGGTGCTAATAAGATCAGGCATACACTTAAAACGAAAATGGAAATAGAGATGATTTAAAAACTCAAAGGAGTGAGAAAAATCACACATGTTGACAGTTCTGATGGGAAACATCATTCCAGAGGAGGAATTATCCTGAAGAACATAGAGTAAATGATGCATTGTGTAAACAATGTAATCGACAATCATCAGTGAGGGTTAGGGAAAGTGATTCATTAAATACAACATTTCTGAGTGTGTGCCTAAAGGATCACCACCGTAGGCAGAAGCTTATTTGCAAAATGTCGATTCAGAGGAAGTTAAGGAAGTTAAACAATATTCATGTTGAAAATGCTACCAGTGGAAAATTCTGCTTAAGAGCATATGTCGTGTATGTTCAGGGTTCAATTCTGCAAATCAAAATGAGTAGCAAAGAAGGAAGTGTTAAGCAGTTTTCTGAAAGACCTACGGAATCGTCAGGAAAGATTCTTACTTGTCTCACTGGAACAGGTAGGGCAGAACACATTATTCTATCTTGGAAAAAGTTGTACCTTGCAACATATATCTATGAAGAAGGGAAGGATAAACTTAATTTGAAAGACTTGAAGGACAGATATATTTCTCTTTGGCCTTCAAACAAAGTTTGGGCTGCCTTTGGAACTCAACCTTTCTCAAATAATTAAAGACACAGGGACACGCCCGGTGGCGCAAGCGGTTAAGTGCGTGCACTCTGCTGTGGCGACCTGGGGTTCGCTGGTTCGGATCCTGGACACGCACCGACGCACCGCTTGGCGAGCCATACTGTGGCGGCGTCCCATATAAAGTAGAGGAAGATGGGCACGGATGTTAGCCCAGGGCCAGTCTTCCTCAGCAAAAAAGAGGAAGATTGGTATCGATGTTAGCTCAGGGCTGGTCTTCCTCACAAAAAAAAGATACAGACCTATCTATCTCAAGTATAGAGGCATTGCTATGCATAATTTATTTTTTTAAATAGTTATAATTTATAGATATATTTTTCAACTTTTGACAAAATAAATCAGGCAAACTTTCAGAATACGTCAGTTGAATGTAAAGCAAAACTGATACATGGAATTAAAAGCAATTAAAATGTAGTATATAGAGAGACAAGTAATTTATCAAGAGCAGCCCTGTCCAATAGAAATATAATGTGAGCTGAAAATGCAAACCACGTATGTAGTTTCTTTTTTTCTTTCTTCTTTTTTTAGATATTGTAGATTCACATGCAGTTACGAGAAATAATATTGAGAGAGATTTTGGATCCTTTACCCAGTTTCTCCCAATGTAACATCTTGCAAATGTTAGTACAATATCATAGCCAGGACATTGACAATGATACAGAACATTTCAATCACCACAAGCATCCTCATATTGCCCTTTTAGAGCCACATACACTTCTTCTTGCCTCCCCTGCTTTCTTAAGTTTAAACCCTGGCAACCACTAATCTGTTCTCCATTTCTGTAATTTTGTCATCTAAAAATTGTTGTATAAATGGAATCATGCCGTATGTAACCTTTGGTATTGGTTTTTTTTTTCCATTCACCATATTTCTCTAAAGATTCATCCTGATTGCTATGTATATCAATAGTTTGCCCTTTTCATTGCTGAATAGTATTCCATAGTATGAGTGTATCACAGTTCCTTTAACCACTCACCTGTGTCCTCTTCTGTGAATCTCCTATTCATAGATTTTACACATCTTTCTTTTCAATTATTTGTCTTTTTTCTTTGCATTTTGTGAGGTTTATATCTATTCAGGATATTGATTTTTATGAGTTATTTCTATTGCAAATGCTTATATTTATCTGCGGTTATTTCCATTTCATATACTTATTTATCTGTGGTTTATCTGTGGTTCACATACTTCATGACGTCTTTTCATTTACAAATTTTTTTTATTTTTGATATAATCAAATGATCAATATTGTTTGTGGCATGATTATTTTGTGGATTTGTTTCATAATCCTCCCTTTTTATAGGACATACTTTTACCTAACACCTTTAAAGAGCGTTTAAAAATATTTACTTCTTAATCTATAAATAATTTCTTGTTACATAAAGATAGAGATAGGGGTCATACTACATATATATTTTTTCCTACAGTTGACCAATTATTCCAATGGCATTTGTTGAAGAAAAATCATACTTCCTACACTAATATGCAATGCCAACTCTTGCACATATTAAACTTACAGTTAAACTTACAGTGGGATCATTTCTGGATTTTTTCATTCTGTTTCTATTTTAATTTCTCTGAAAATATCACAGTTTTCTTCATCACTATAGCCTTCTTTTCTTAATATACAATAAGAGAAAGTCCTTCCTCCATGTACTTCTTATTCAAAGTTATTTATGCTGTTTAATTATACATTTCTGAATCTATATATGTTCATGAGTTAGTCAGCAAACTTCACAAAGAAGTGTCTCCTCTTGGGATTTTAATTAGGCGTTTTATGTGGAACACTTTAGGGGAGATATATGTCATGTTAACAGAACTTTTAATTCAGGAGTCCAGTATATTTCATCATGTATCTAGGTATTCTTTAAACTAATTTAAAAAATTTATAACTTTGTTCCATACAGCTCGTGTATTTCTATTACTGAATTTCTTACTAGATGACATTTTATTACTATAAATACCCCTTCTGTAAATATTATATTCTCTCAGTATATGTTATGCAAAAACCCTATTTTTAAATATTGATGAATGATATACAGGGATATTGTTGAACTCTATTATTAAAGCTAATTAATTTCCATATATTCTATTTAGTCTCCTACATAGAAAATCATGTCTTTTTTGAATAATGATATTTCTATTCAAATTTATAAAGCTTGTACTTTTTCTCTTTTTACTGCTCTGGATAGTGCCTAAGTTTAATGTTTAATACACATAGTGGGGATGCATGTCTCATTTTAAGGAAAATTGTTCCAATAATTTAGTACTGAGTGCAATGTTTTTTATATGCTTTTTCAAATCAACTTCATTTAGATTTAATTTATATATAATAAAATTAATGTACCTGTTTTAGATGTCAGTGAGTTTTGGCAAATATAGTTAGCTGTGTAAAAAACATCCAAATCATAGTAAGAAAAATCCCCACTGTCCCCAAATTTCTCTAGTGCTCTTTCCTAGTTAAATCACCCAATCACTGACTCAGGTTAACACTGATCTAATATTATATTTTCTGTTCAAGAACTTCATATAAAGTGAATCATATGAGTGTGTATTTGTTTATGTCTGGCTCTTTCACTCAGCATAATGTTTGAGAGGTTCATTCATAATGCTATATGCGCCAATCCAATCTCTGTCTCTATGTGTTTGTTTATTGTTGTTATTATCTACTACTTAATGAAGGAAATCATATGGTATTTGACCTTCTCCCTCTGACTTATTTCACTTTGCATAATACCCTCAATGTCCATCCATGTTGTCACAAGTGGCTGGATTTCATCGTTTCTTATGGCTGAGTAGTATTCCATTGTGTATATAGACCACATCTTCTTTATCCATTCGTCCCTTGATGGGCACTTAGGTTGCTTCCAAGTCTTGGGTATTGTGAATAACGCTGCAATGAACACAGGGGTGCACGTATCTTTATGCATTGGTGTTTTCAAACAAAAAATTAGAAAAAAAAAAAGCCAACAGCAACAACAACATCATGTGTCGGAGAGGATGAGGAAACACTGGAATTCTTGTACATTGCTGGTAGTAAAATAAAATGGTAAAAATAAAAAATAAAAAATAAAAAAAACAAAATAAATCATGGCACATTTACAAAAAAAAAAATAATGCTATATGCACGATCATTGTTATTGCTGAATAGCTTCCCATTCTATGGATATACTACAATATATGCCTCATTCTACGTATATCCATTCACATGTGGTTGGATATTGGAATTTCAAGTTTGGGCTATTTTTAACAAAACAAAAACAAAAATAATTTTATGAAAAATCTGTACCAGTGATTTCACGAACATGTTTTTATTTCTCTTGGGTATGTAATTAGGAGTAAAATTGCTGGGACATGTAATTATTGCATGTCTGACTTTATAAGAAATTTCTAAACAAAGTGGTTGTGTTATTTTACATTCCAACCAGAAATGTTTGACAATTCAATTGTGCCACATTCTCAACAAACACTAGCTATTGTCAGTGTTTTTAATATTATTTTACAATTTAATTTTAGTCAGGTAGTGGTACCTCATTGAAATTTTTAAAAATGTTTTAATGCAATATTTAAAAATTAAAATTTATGCCAAGAACCCATAATAAAAAGATATAAAAACTTTAAATAACAAGATGAATCACAGTGCTGGGTAGAACTATAATAAAGTTTGAGGCAAAAGGAAAAATCAGTAATACTGATCACCTCTTCATTTAAAATTTAGATATGTTTTCCTCATTGGGATTTAATTTTCGTTTCTTTGATGACTAACCAAAACTTCTTAAAATTATGAATGGATATTGAATTTGATTGAATGATTATTCTACATCAATAAAAATGTTATATAATTTTCTCCTTCAATGTAGTGAATTAATGATAGCAATTTTCTAAAGTTGTTATCCTTTAATCCTTAATGTGACATTTGTTCATGATGTAAATTTGGAGAATTGCTGGATTTGATTGTTGATATTTTGTTTTCAGTTTTTACATCCAGGTGAATGAAAGCAATTTTTCTTTCTCAAACTCTGCTTTAATGGTTCAGGCTTTTTATCTTTTCAGTTTTCTGGAAGATGTTGTATAAGGCTATAATTATCTGTTCTTTAAATGTTTAGTAAAACTTGCTTATTATATGCACCTTGGTCTAGTGTTTTTTTTTTAATATCTGATTTTTGTTTATTTTAAAAGTACTCATTATATTTTTTGTTATTTTCTATTTAGATTTCCTGTATCTTTTTAAATTAATTTTAATAATTTGAAGTTTTAGAAAAAATGTCTTAGTTTACATCATAATTATATTTGAAGAAAGTAGTTCATAATATTTTACAATCATTACTTTTCATCTCTTTCTTATCTATACGTATGTTTCTTTTTAATTACTTATATCATATATTTGATATTTCTCCCTTTTTTCTTTAACATTGCCAGAAATTTACCTCATTCATTAGTCTGTTCAAAGAAACAAATTTTGGCTTTCGTGACCCTTTATATTGTATATTTATTTTCTCCTTCATTACTCCCATCCTTTCTCTGTGTAATGTCATTCCTTCTACTTTCTTGGATATATTTTACCTACTAAAGTCAGATTCTAATCTCATTAAATTTCTCTTTCTTACTAGTGCATTTAAGTTTCCAAATATGTAAAGATCGCTTTAGCTGCTTCCCACAAGTTTTGATATATGATATATTCACTTTTATCCCATTCTAATTATTTCCAAAATTTAATGATTGTTTCTTCATTGAGCAATTGCTTATTTAGAAGTAGGTTATGGTACCTTTCTAGTTTTTGTTTTTAAATATTTTCTAACTTAGTTACATTTAAAAAAGAGAATATTCTCAGGCTGAGGCTAACTCTTTGAAATTTGAGATTGGCTTTACAATGTTGCATATTATCAAATTTCATATATATTCCATGTCTGCTTGGGAAAAACGTATTTTGTAAATCATGAATTATAATCCCCTGGATAAGACTTTTAAATAAACTTTGTTAGTGTGTTGTTCAAATATTCCATAACCTTACTAATTATCTGACTAACCAGTTTAACAATTACTGAAAGAGGAAACACAAAATAACTTTCTACGTGCATTTGTCACTTGTTTCTTATAATTTTGTCAGTTCTTGCTTCTAGTACTTTGACACTTTTGTTAAGTGAATGCAAATTTAAAATTATGACACATTTCCTAATGTATTGAATTTTTCTATCTTTATATTATTGCTCTTTTATCTCTAATAACACTTTTTGGCTTATAGAGAGAAATTCTGCTTTCCAGATATGCTTCCTTTTGTTTAAATACACTGGGAATATAATTTTCCAACCTTTAAATTCAGGCTTTCTACATCTTCATATTATAGATGTGTACGTTTTGAATAGTAATATGGTAATTACAACAGGCATAGATATCTATTACATTAATTAGCAAGTTGAATCCATTTGCATTTATTGAGATTACACGTAACTGTAGATTTTTTCCTATCATTTTATATTGTGCATTTTATTTATCCTCCTTTGCCAAAGCATCTTGCTTTTCTCCTACTTACTTTTCTTGTTTTCTTGTTTTTTTTTTTTTTTTTGTCATTTGTTTACCTCTGATAATCTAAAGTTATATGCAGTTACTAGCTTTGGTCATTATGTTTTAGAAGTTAATAGGCATATTTAACCGCAATCTAATTTTTTTTTTTTGGTGAGGAAGATTGGCCCCTGAGCTCACGTCTGTTGCCAATCCTCCTCTTTTTGCTTGGGGAAGATTGTCACTGTGCTAACATCTGTGCCAATCTTCCTCTACTTTATATATGGGACACTGCCACAGCATGGCTTGATGAGATGAGTGGTGCATAGGTGTGTGCCCAGGATCCAAACCCGTGAACCTTGGGCTGCTGAAATGGAGCAAGTGAACTTAACCACTATGATACTGGGCCGGCACCAAAATTTTAATCAATATCTTTACTTTATTCCCAGTCATCATAGTGACTTTTCATTTTTTGCTGTAGTTATCTCTCTCCCATATAACAAATTATTTTCTAGCATTTTATTTTCACGTTACTTGTTCTCATTAAACTAAACATTGCTATTATTTATTTATTTTTTGTGAGGAAGATTAGCCTGGTGCTAACATCTGTTGCCAAACCTCCTCTTTTCACTGATGAAGATTGGCTCTGGGCTAACAACCATGCTCATCTTCCTCTACTTTATATGGGACACCCCCACAGCACGGCTTGACAAGCAATACATGTGTCTGCACCCGGGTCCGAACCTGCAAACTCTGGGCTGCTGAAGCAGATCTTGTGAACTTAACCACTACACCACCAGGCTGGCCCCAAACATTGTTATTGTTTTATATAATTGATATTTGTTTAGATTTACTTACATGTTTACCAATATTTTTGTTTAACCATTTCTTCTTGAATTGCTAAAGCTCATTCTGGTACTATTATCTTTCTTCCTCAAGTTTATTCTTTATTTTACAGAAGATATGTTGGTAGAAAAAACTAAATTTTAGTTTGTCTGAAAATACCTTGTTCTGAAAACATAGTTTTGCTAGGTATACAATTCTAGGTTGCCTATTTTCTCTTCACACTTTTTACATGTCATCCATTGTTTTTGACTTTCTCTCTTGCTGTTGAGAAAGCAGTTGTCAGTGAAATTTTTATTTTGTGCTATATTTTATCCTGCTGGCTGTCACCCAAGATAGCTTTGTCCATTTTGTTATTCACTTGTGGAAATAGGCTGAGTTCTGGAATGAGTGTCCTCCTAGAGAGGATTCATTTTTATAGGTTCTTGGTGGCTGATGCTGCCAAATTTTGACCAATTTAAGTTAATTTTGTAGCTTAGAATTTTATACACCAAGAAAATAGTAAACATTTGAAATAAACCTATGCAAATACAAGCCTAATGCTATGATTCCTAAGGGAAGACTTTTTTAAAATCCAGAAGTCTGAAACAGATTAAAAACAGTTAAAAACTGTTAAAAACAGTTATCTTGGGGAACATATTTTACCGAGAATACTTTTCTTTGTGGATCCTGGATTTACGTGAAGATTGCATCTCAGACTCACCTTGTTTGAGTTTCTCTTTCTGTCCCTTGGCTGGCCATTAAATGCAAGGCTTTTGCTTATGCAGATCCAAAATGCCAGGATGAAATTGCACTTTCTGCCTAAATCTATCACTCTGTTGTGCAGCTTTCTTGTTTTGTTTTCTACGTTTTTGTTTCTGACTTGTGTTTTTTTTTTTGCTTTTTGCTTTTGTTTTTGACCTGTAGAATTTGTTTATCTTCTTTTGAATCCTGTTATACATTTAAACGTACGTTCTTAGTAATTCATCCAGCATTTCTAAGTGTTCTGTAAATGGAAGTTTTTCTGGATGAACCTGCCTACAATATTACCAGCTAATGAAGTAAAAAACCTGCTTTTTCACTCAACAGCACATTAGTTATCTTTTTTTATTTTGATACATAAGAAATCTCCTTCATTTGTTTCTTGTCAGTAGAATCTCATAATATAAACATTGAGAGGTTTTTTTTCTTATCTTTTTTTTTGTGTGTGTGTGAGGAATATTGGCCCTGGGCTAACATCCATGTCCATCTTTCTCTACTTATATGGGACACTGCCACAGTATGGCTTGACAAGCAGTGCATTGGTCCACGCCCAGGATCCAAACCTGCAAACTCCGGGCTGCTGAAGCAGAGCACTCGAACTTAATCACTACACTGCGTGGCCTGCCCCTAAACACTGAGAGTTTTAATTATTCATTTCTCTAGTGATGGGCATCTAAGTTACCTTAACATTTACCATCACATACAAGACTGAAATGAACACCCTGATATGTGCCTTCTTGTATAAAAGTGGAAATATTTTTCTAGTGGAGAGAGAGGAATTTTGGAATCATAGAGTATGCTCATTTTCAATTTTAGTGAAATTTCATGTTGCTCTCAACAGTGGCTTTGCCTGTTTACGCTGAAGCCAATGTGAGTTCACCTGCAACCTGACCAATAGTCTCAAAGTTAAAGACTGTGCCTTATCAAATGGATGAAATATCACACCACATTTTTCCTTTAAATTTACCTGATTACTATTAGGTAGTATGCCTGCACATATCGCTTGGCCATTTAAATTACCATTTCTTTTGAATTACCTATTTTTATCATTTTTCTATTGAGTTCTGTGTTTTTTGTGATGATTTGACAAACATTTATATTTTCTTTATATCAGTCTTCTGTTTGTATTGTGCTGCAAGTGTGCACTCCCAGTTGTGTACTTAACCTGCATCAATTCATAATGTCTGTTTAAGAACTTACAATGAAGAGCAAAGATTACTTTGTACTGGGTTCACAATGGTTTTAGATTTCTTTATCCAGTAGTTGAACTGAAGCTACACTTACTTCTTCAGAGTAAAGACAGAACAAACAAAAAACTGAATAGATTTAATGGGTAATGATGAACATTCCCCCTCTTGTAATTTCTGAAAAGCTGTCAGCGTTCCTAGTATTTCTTTAAGCATTTCTGATGATGTTCACATAGTTAGATAGGCTGCTCTGAGAGAAAAATGAGGGTGGGTTTTCTTATTTGTTTGGCTTTTGTTCTTGTTCGCTGTCCCTTTGTGACAACATGCCACTCTTTTTGTCACTCCACTGCCAGGATTCTGGAGAAAGTTCATCTTGTAACATGACACATTAACCTTATAACTACAATCTGTTTGTTCCCTCTTGACAGTCCGCAAGACATTCTTTTGTTTCTTTCCATTAGAAGGATAGTTAATAGTCAAAAGCTTCCCTGGAGCTTTAAATCTTTTCAACAAATAAAAACACAGACACACAAAGTTACACAACTGTTATTTCAGTTACTGTCTGAAGCTGTAATCCTACATGGCATGCAGAAAGACTGGTCATAGGAATATATCGATTCCTCATGTAATATTACAAAAAGAATTGAGTCCATAATAGGTCTCCTTAGCCCCTTTCAAATAGAACTGTAAAGAAAAAGCAATGCTTAGGAAATAAACTCATCTTAATTAATTACATATGCAAAAATTCTATTTCCAAATAGGGTCATATTTTGAGGTACTGAAATTCAGACCTCAGCATATGAATGTGGGGGTTCACAATACAACACATAACAACTTACAAGAAAAGTGATGACACTATGGATTTGCTTTAGTTTATTATTCCCGAACTTAAGGCCATTGAATTTAAAGTTTACCTTATTCTGCAGATAAAATTTGAATTGTTTACTCTTTGACTTCCAGTTGGGATAACATCTATTAACCTATCCTCAAGTTTGCTGTGTCTTCCCTCAACTCTATCCCCTCTATTGTTAAGCATGTTGAAGGAATTATTCACTGGTGATATCTTTTTTCTTGTAGCATTTCCATTTGACTCTTACATTTCTGTCTCTCTGTTGAAATTCTCCAGCTGCTGTCTACTTTTTGAATTAGATGATTTATCATATTGATCATAGCTACTTTAATATTCCTAACTGATTATTCTAACATCTAGGTCTTCTCTGAGTCTGTTTCTGTTGATTACCTTGTTACTTGATACAGGTTTTATTTTTCTTTTCTTTTCTCCCCCTCAGCTTGATTGAAATATTGTTGATATATAATGGATGTAAGTTATACAATGTGATGATTTGATACACATATCTATTGGGAAATGATGACCACAAGAAGATGGGGTTTTATTTCTTGTTTTGTATCTGTGTTTCTCATAATTTTTGATTGAGTGTAGCTCATATGAGTCATGAATATTATTTATGCCTGAAAATGGGGTTGCCTCTTCTTTTGTCATGCTACTAGCATGAAGGGGGGTGGAAGATTAAATCAATCTAATCAAGAGTTGAGCTTGGCTTCAGTTTTATTGTTGATAATCTTATCTTCAGTGAATTATAGGTTTAGCGATGGGTTCTTACCTAGTGCTTCGAGTGAGGTCTGGAGGTTCCAGAAAGATTTCTCAATGTTCCAGCTCCTCTCTGCACTTTTGATGATCCCTATATGCCTGTGTCTCAGAGAATTTCTCTGTGATCTTGCCCCTCCCCCCACACCCCATCTCCACTGTCAATCACTGGTCCAGTCTCTCCTAGGCAGGCCCTGTGCCTTTTTTATCAGCATTCCTGCTTCTGTTTCCTTTGGCAGACAAACTCTGCTTTTATCTACAATTGATCTTGGGCAAGATTTTCTCGCTCCTCCCCCAGAAGTAGTAGACATTTGGTATTGGTGCAGAATTCTGAGTCTAAGAATTTTCATATGCTCCCTTCCCAGTGGTAGAGGGTTTTGCTTTTATTTCTCTATCACAGTGTGTTTTACCTGTGTTGACAAATCTTTGCCTAGAGGCAGAGACAGTTGTACTTCTACTCCTTCTGCAGACTTTGTGGGGTCAAGAAGCTGTTCCTTCATCAGAAAGAAGAAGGAAGGGTCTAAGGAAGCTGACACAGCTTTGTGCTTCTCCCAGATGCTGCCAATCACCTCCTGCTTTCCTGAGCCCCTAGGGGACCTCCCTTCACTCTTCTGCCTGCCCTCAAACTTTCTCATGGTGCCCTTGTGTAAATGAGCTTGTGACTGAATGTTAAATTCCTTGCGCCTGGGGAGCTATTTGAAACTGACATGCTAGCCCACACTTGGTCTAAGAATTCAGTAAATTGTAGCTGATTTCTTTTTACTCAGTTTTATGGAGGCCATCATTTTTCTCATGCTCTGCCAATGATGGCTCTCATTTCTCCTTGGATGAGATTTTCCCTCCTTAAAACTCAATTAACCTGTTGCCTTATTATCTCAACTCTCTGATGAGCTCAAAAAAGTTATTTTGTAGATATCTGGTTTTTTCTCATTGTTTGACAGGGTGTAACACTTTTACAGTTTTACATTTGCTAAGAGTAGGACCCTTAGTTTCCTTTTAATGTCTATAGTGATGTCTTCATTTTCTGTTTTTATATTGCTTAGTTGGGCTTTTTCTCCACTTGGCTTCACCAGTTTTGATAGGTGTTTTTTCTCCTTTTGTCTCGGTAGGTGTTTATCAATATTATTATTGACTTCAAAGAAGTAGTTTTGGCTTCATTGTTTTCCTCTATTTTTGAATATGCTTTGTTTTTCATTGATTTCTGTTCTTATCTTTTTTATATTTCCCTTGTATTTATTTCGTTCATTTTTCTCTTCTTTTTCTAGCTTTGAGAGTTGAAAGCTTAAGTTATTGATTTTAAAATTTTTTCCTCCAATAAAAGCATTGAAAGTTCAAAATTTCCCTCTAAGCATGGCTTTAGCTGCATTGTATAAATTGTGCTTCCATTACTATTGAGTTTGAAATACTTTCTTGTGGTTTCTTCTTTGACTCACAGATTTTATTTGAAGTATGTTTTTATTTCTAAAATCTGCGTATTTTTATTTATGTCTCATTTTTATTGTTTCATAATGTAATTCCACTGTGGTCTGAGAACATAGAATGATTTCGGTATTTTCAAATTTATTAATTTTTATCTTATGCATCAGCGTATGGTCTACCTTGGTGAACAATCCACCTGGACTTGAGATATACGTATTTGGCATTTGTAGGTGTGGAGTTCTGTAAATGTTATTTAGGTCGGTTTTGGTGATAGCATTTTCTTCCCCACTCTTTTTTTTAATCTGCTTTATCTATCCGTTACTGAAGGATAAGGGTTAAAAATATCCAAATGCATTCAGGATTATTTAAACTTCTCCTGTTAATTCTGTCAATTTTTGTTTCTATAATAGACATTTAGGAAACCGAGGAGGAGGATGAAGATGAAGAATTGACCCTTTCATAATTGTGACCTGTTCCACTTCATCACTAGTAACAGTTTTTGCCTCAAACTCTACTTATGGTTATTATTTGCATGCTGTATAGTTTTTTATCCTTTACTTTTTTTTAAATTAAGACTTCATTTTTTAGAGCAGTCTTAGTTTCACAGTAAAATTCTGCCCCTACATTTGCAGAGCCTTCCCCATTATCAACAACACCCACCAGAGTGGTGCATTTGTTGCAACTACATTGTGCAACCTACATTGACACATTGTTATCACTCCAAGACCATAGTTTACGTCAGGATTCACTATTGTGAATAACGCTGCAATGAATATCGGAGAGCAGATATCTCTTTGACATCTTATTTTCATCTCCTTTGGATATATACTCAGATGTGGAATTGCTGCATCATATGGTAGTTCTGTTTTTAATTTTTTGAGGAACCTCCATGTTGTTTCCCATAATGGCTATACCAATTTACATTCTTACCAACAGTGCACAAGGGTGCCTTTTTCTCCATATCCTTGCCAACACTTGTAATCTCTTGTCTTTTTGATAACAGCCATTCTAACAGGGGTGAGGCGATATCTCATTGTGGTTTCGATTTGCATTTCCCTGATGATTGCTGATGTTGAGCACATTTTCATGTACTTCTTGGTCATTTGTATGTCTTCTTTTGAAAAATATCTATTCAGGTCCTTTGCCCATTTTTAATTGGATTATTTCAGGGTTTTTTGTTATCTAGTTATATGAGCTCCCCCCCCCCCCCAAAGCCCTCAGCATGGCCGGAGAAGCAGTGCCTCGGTGCGCGCCTGGGATCCGAGCTCGGGCCACCAGCAGCGGAGCGCGCACACTTAACCGCTAAGCCACGGGACCAGCCCTGAGTTTTTTAATATATTTTGATATTAATCCCTTATCAGATGTATAGCCTGCAAATATTTTCTCCCATTCTGTAAGTTGTCTTTTCATTTTGTTTATTTTATTTCATTTTTGCTATGCCAAAGCTTTATTTTTTGATGAGGTGCCACTTTTGATTTTGGGATTTTTTGCTTGTGTGCAGATTTTTCTTACTGTGATCATTGAAGGAAAGGTCTTTCACACCCTTCTACACCATAACCCAAATTGGAAGTTCCTATTGTTTTTTATGGTGAATATTGTCTTTTATCGTGAATATTTTATATGTTGATAAATATATGACTATATCATATTTAAAATAACATCAGAGTAACCTATTACATTTTTATGCTGTACTTTGCTTAACATAGCCTCTGGTTAAGAATAGACTTTAGATAAATATTAACGTCCTTTTAGGTTATTTCTGATTTTTAAACATTTAACGTGTAACTCATAGATCGGCCTTTCACAACCACTTTTAGAGCTAAAGTTTTCCCAGGATAAAATGAGAAAGTAATAGGTTTTAGTTTTTATTTCTCTTCAATTTCCTTAACAGCAGCTCTAGAAGATTGTGTTATTTTTCCACAGTGGCAAACGTAACATCCAGGACACAAAAAATGTTTTAGAATTATTGGTTTAAAAAACAGTAGTTGGCCAACTATTGACTATGGTCCCAATCTAGCGTGTTGCCTGTTTTATAACTAAAGTTTTATTGGAATGCAGCCATATTCATTTGCTTCTGTATTGCTTATGACTGTTTTCGCATACAGCGGCAGAGTGGCATAGTTGTGACAGAGACTGACTGGCCCACGAAGCCTAAACTATTTACTACCTGTACCTTTACACAAAAAGTTTACTGACCTCTGTTCTACCACTTTGAAAAGAAAATGAACTGAAACTTACCACTTAACAGATGACAAAAATGACAAATGGATTAACATACATAGAAGTAAGCAAAGCAAATTCTAGAATTTTAAAATAAATACTGCTGTGATTCTGTGATAACAACCTACTCCTCTTTAGGACATACAAAATGAAGGAAGGTAGAAGTGATACATCAGTGCTGGATCTTGTTCTTCTCTTTTGGGCTGTGCCTTCTCCGTCTCTATCTGTATTGTATTATTTTACACCTGATGATGCTTAGCTTCATATGTGATGTTCACATGTGTAATGTATCTGTGCTGATATGCTCATGAAAAGGAATGATCTGTGTGCATTTTCTCAAATTTGAATCCTAAAATAGAAGATTTTCTGACTTGGATACATAGCTGTCTCAAACTCTTTTTCAACCCATTTGCCGCATCTGCTCGTAATTGCTAATGAGGCATTCTGGGAAATGGAGGAATGACATTCCCATAGGAATCATTCCTATGGGAGTGGACTTCCCTTTCAAGTGTGAGTGTACTTTACTTAGAAATACATTTCTGATAAACAGAGAGGAATTGGCTTAACTTTAAGCAAGGAAAATGTAATATTCTGAATAAAGCGTTACCTGAAATACTCCACTATTTTACTTAAATTTTGTTTAGCATATAGTTGTTTTATGTCTTTAATGCAAAAGCTCCCACTGCAATGGATCAGCCTATACCTGGAATTCAGCTGGAAAAAGCAAGAATTTGCTTTTTCATTCTTTTCACATTTTCTTTAGAAACATTATTTATTTATTTATTGCCAACAAAGTGACTAGATCTACAAAATTTTAAAGCCAAAACAACCGGTAAGTTAAATTTTAATACCAGCCATTCCAATCAAAAATATATCTCAAACACAACGATCAAAATATATTGCAATATAATTCCAAAATCAAAGTATAAGGTAGCCCATCACAATTTATTATGTTATGTGTCAGGTTTGAGATGGTACACATACTGAATGGGCTCTGGCTGGAGACCTCTGGAATAAGAACATCTTCTACCTGGAAAAGAGGCATTTAAATATAAGTGAGGCCACAGAAATTTTTACCAGCATTATAAAACAAAGCACTGAACTTAGACTATGTGGGGTGAAACTTTTATTATTCAAACTCATCAACAAATTTAAATTGCAACTGTGATCTTATTTTGGAATTAATATTGTTTCAGTTAAACACATGTATTTAGCAACTACTTTGTTCAAAGTTCTGTGTTAGCTGTTATGAGAGAAAAGAATGAGAGAGATTACCCCTGCCCATAGGAATTCAAAATTAAAAAAATAATATGGTATGAATATAAATGAATGAATATGAAATGAATGAATATGAAAATCATACAAGTATAAAAAATAGTCACATCTCTTAATATGCAAAGATATTTTAACAAATTAGCTCAAAATTAAGTCAAATTAGTAAGAAATCACTGCATGCTGATTTTTTAAAAACGCAAATGGCATGAAAACAAAGTTAAAAGAAAAAACGTATTGGTCAATAATATGTAAAATTATTTTCACTAGTTATAAAAGTATAAATTTGAGATATAAATTTTTACCTATAAAATTAGCATATATTAAGATAGATAATTCCCAAAGCTTGCCATGAGTGTGACAGGAAAGACCTAAAATTGGAACATTGTTATATAGGAGTTAAAAACTAAACAGATGTACAGATGTAAAGCCACTTTTCTACATCACTTTTAAAGACTCTTTATAAAAGAAAACCTGCCTCCTTTAATCATAGCTTTTGGTAAAATAGTATGTTCCAAAACCATCTATCTTGGTTATGAAATGATATAGTAAATTACATTTTGTATATCCATATAATAAAGAGATGCATTAATATAAACTATAAACTAATTGTCATGCTGCAACAAATATGCCAAATGATTAATATCCTTAACATATAAATCTCTCTTACAAATTAATTTTTTAAACACTAGGTTTGTATTAGTTTTATTTTGTCTACCTGATGTATCTTCTTTTGGGAAACTGATTCCGTTTCTATTTCTACTATTCTGGTAAGTTACCAGTCATAGTACCCCAACTTCTAATCAAAAAAGTGGGCAAAGGACCCATGTGAAGAAATTGGATTCTCTTCTGAGATTTGAAGGTACTTGGAAGACACACAGAGTTGTGTTGTATGATATTTCTGGTCTCTGGTTTTGAGATTCTCAAAGCTACCTTGATTCCCATCCATTAAGAACCCTGGTTATTCAGCTCGTCCTGAATCTGTGAATTACTCCATAAGCTATCAATGAGTTTCATTTGCATTTAAGCTTTAGTTACCCAGCATTGCTTTATGTTGTAGACAATGAAGAAATTTTACTCAAAGTCAACAAAATAAATAAAAGACTTCCATATATAATTCGTAAAACAGGAAAATAAATGGTATTTAAGAACAAAATAGCCAACTTCATTCGTCATCAAAGGTATGCAAGTAAAATCAGTGAGTTGAACCTTTGCTAAGAACCCTGCAATCATTCCCAACCTATTTCACACAAAGTAAAAGCCAAAGTCCTAACAGCATCTACAAAACTCTTCATAATCTGCCCCCATTAATATCCTGAGATGTACATGTCTCTCCTTTTCCCCTTTACCTGTCTCACACTGGCATCCTTGCTGTTTCTCAAACACACCAGGCATACTTCAGTCTTAGGACCTTACCTTGAGCTATTCCTCCTACTTCTAGCTACTTCCTTGGCCATCTCCTTCATGCCCCTCTTTGCTTAAAGCTTTTCTACTCTATGCTGATACTTCAACCCACCGTCCTTCTACGTCCTTATTCCCTCTACCCTATTCTAATGTTGCTTTTACAGATATCACTCAATGAATTTTAACCTAATGCAGGCATACCTCAGAGATATTGCAGGTTCCGTTCCAGACCACTGCAATAAAACGGGTATCGCGATAGAGTTGCATGTTATTTTTGGTCTCCCAGTGCATTTAAAAGTTATGTTTACACTATACTGCAATCTGTTAAGTGTGCAAGAACATTATGTCTAAAAAACAATGTACATACCTTAATTAAAAAATATTTTATTGCTAAAAAATGCTAACCATCATCCGAGCTTTCAGCAAGTTGTAATCTTGCTGCTGGTGGAGGGTCTTGTAAAAAACGCAGTATCTGCAAAGTGCAATAAAGCAAAGAGCAATAAGATGAAGTAATGTAATGTACTCATTTATCACGTAAATTGTATTTTCTATTCCTCCCCTAGAGTATAAGCTTTATGGAGGCAGAGATCTATGTCTGCTTGGTACATTGATGTATCATAAGCAATTAAAATAGTGTCTAGGACATAGTAATTATTTAGTAAATATTTATCAAATGAAGTATATGCTCTTTTAACTTATTCTATTAGCAAATCTGTAAATGATAAAGATGTGGTAAAATGTAAAGGAGAATAAAAAATTGTGGAGAAGCATCTAGAACTCGGAACCAAACTGCCTTATTTCAAACCTTAGCTCCACCACATGCCTTCCATCTAAACTTGAGCAATTTACCTTATGTATTTGTGCCACAGTTTCTTCATATCTACAATGGAAAGAATAACAAAGTCAACATTTTATGATTCCTGTGTGATCACATGTAAAGCACTTAAAAATAGTACCTAGCATATAGGAAACACTGAATAAATGTTACCTTTAATAGCATATAGCTCGTGTAAATGAAAAATTATTGAATTTATTCCTGAAAAACCAATGATACTCTTTGATTCAGTCAAATTTTAAAATATAATAATAAATGTGGATAAAACATATTGAAATATTGAAAATAACCTAGATATTTGATAATACAGGGTAGCTATATATATGATAAAATAATTCTACACCTTAAATTATATCTATAAAGATGTTGTAATAATGTCTGGATAAGATTCTGCTCTGATAATATGTGAAGGAAGTAAGACATATTTTGCAATCCTATTACTTAAAATATGTGAAGAGTGAATGGGAAACGTAAAAAATAGCAAAATATGGATAATTGTTTTTCTGTTATGTATTTGTAGGGAATCTGAAATATATTATTTTATAGTTTTCTTTGCTGTATTAGTTTTATAATCATAATAACTTGTTTTAAAATGTAATTCATCCAACAATGCAGCAAACAAATCCATTGCCCATATGCAATCTCAATCACATGAATGTACAGTTTAATACAATACTTCTAAGAGAAAGCATAAAATACAGTGTTTTATGGGACAACCATCCATCAAGCTTCCAGCAATATCCTTTCTTCTTTTTTAAATGTGATGCTGTAATAGGAAATTTCGTCACATTGTGTTGCATCTTACAGAGTGAAAAATAAAACAACACTTGCCTATACATTTTGGATAATACCATTATATGATTGAAATATTTTCCAATACCGTAAATATAATTGATAGTTAGAACTTATATTATTTAAGATCCTGTTAAGCCTCAAATCTATAAATTTATTTGGTAATGAATAGTTGAATCTTCTATAGGAAAAAAAAACATTTCCTAAATTTAAAAAGACAGCCATTGTCCTGTTTCATCTCTAACGTGTAAAGAGCTTAGGAGTCATTACTTCCGTCCCTCCAACAAATAAAACCTGGAAAAACTGAAAATCAATCACTTTTATTGAACCTATAGTAGAACTGAGGTTACAGGGCACATCACCATCCCAAATCTAAAGAGACAGGTGCATCTGGAGACATACAGCAACCAAGATCCACTGACCCAAAGCAGAAGCCCAATGGAACTATAAACTGGTAGCAAAACTCAAATGTGTGAATGCACAGGCTGAGTGATGGCCAGCATGAGAGCAGGAAATTCCTGGGAGCATAGTTTTAGGGGACTCCCACACTTTTATTGGTTTTATCACCAGGACTCTACTAGGCTTTCATGATGAGAATCCAATAATGATCCTCTTGTGGCTCTGACAGGGAGATGAAAAGAAGAACAACTTTGAAACATACTCAGAGCCTTCTCTTAATATAGACCTACTCCCCAGGGGCAAGGACCTTGCCAAAGTGCAGTTCTGAAAACTTATCTTGGCTGGAGGAAGGGGAATCCTCCCCTTTTGCCTCTACCAGCCTTTCTTTCTTACCTAAGGGGGTGAGAGAGACATAGTCAATGGAAGTCGGGCATTCAAGAAATGGATAGAGAATGCTACAGCCAAGGAAGGGAGTGAGGGGCAGGGCCAAAAAGAGCTATACTACTACAGGAAATATTAAACCCTTGTGAAGAATACAGCCTGAGTTATAGGCACACTAAACAACTGAGATTTAATTGGAAGACTAGAGAACACTCTCCACCTCCCACTCCTTACTACACTACCAACAGGATTCCAGAATAATAAACAGTGGATTATGGGTGTAAGAGCTGCAGATACAAACTCTCTGAGAAGTACTTAAGGAAGATGCAGGGCAAAGAGGAAAAATTAAAACAAAAACACTAGACAAAATGGTAGCCTCTGGTACATATAGGTATAACAATCAGTAACACAGGCCAACTTATAGTCAAATTAGCATAAATGTCCATACTAGAGGACCATTTGCCTCAGTCCTTTTTATCCAATAAGTCTGATTTTCAATAAAAAATGGTAAGGCATGCCAAAAAGGCAAGAAGGAAAACAATCTGAAGAGATAACCCAGTCATCACTTAAGATGCAGATGTTGGGATTATGAGACAATTTAAAAATGATTACGATTAATATGTTAAGGGCACTAATGGAAAACGTAGACAAGATGCAAGAGCAGCTGGGTAATGTAAGCAGAGAGGTGGAAACTCCAAGAAAGAATCAAAGGATATGTTAGAAATCAAAAACAAAGCAACAGAAGCGAAGAATTTCTTCAATGAGCTAATCAGTAGACTCTGTATAGAATAGAAAAGATTCAATGAGCTTGAAGATAGATCAATAGAAACTTTCCCAACTGAAATGCAAAGAAAAAAGAAAGAAAGAAACAGAACAGAGCATCCAAGAACTGAGGGACAATATCAAAATGTGTAACATACGTATAATTGAAATACCAGAATGAAAAGAAAGAGAGACTATAGCAGAAGAAATATTTGAAGTAATATTTCCAAAGTTAGTCACAGACATGAGACAACAGATCTAAGAAGCTTAGAGAACAGCAAGCAAGGTAAATAATAATAAAATAGAAACAAAAAACACACATATGTATATCATATTTAAACTGAAGAAAACCAGACAGGGAAAATCCTGAGGGAAACCAGAAGGGGAAAAATGCCTTACTTAGAGAGGAACAAGGGTAAGAATTTCAGGATATTTCTTATCAGAAATAATGCAAACAAAAAGAGAGGGGGTGAAATTTTGAAATATTGAAAGAAAAAATCCCACCAACATAGAATTCTATAACCAATAAAATTAGTCTTCAAAAGCTAAGGAGATATATTTTCTCAGACAAGCAAAACTGAGGAAATTCATCACCAACAGACCTACATTGTAAGAAACTTTTAAAGAAGTTCTTCACACATAAGGAAAATTACATAAACCAGAAATGTTTATCTATATAAAAAGAAAGAGCCTTTGGCAATATATAAATAAATGAAAAATAAAATATTTTATTTTTCTTGTTCTTAATTGTTCTAAATGATAACAATTTGTTTAAAGTAATAACAGTAAAAATATATTAAGTGATTATACATATAGATAAGTAAAATGAATGACAAAAATATGACAAGGGATGAAAGGGAGGAATGGGGAATAACCTGTTATAAGGTGCCTGTACTACATGTGAAATGGTATAGTGTTATTCGAAGGTTTACTTAGATTAATTAAAAATTTATATTGTATAATCTAGGCACACACTTAAACATCTTGTAGAAGTATAAATGATATGCTGAGAAAAGAGATGAAATGAAATCATATAAAATGCTCAACTCAAACCATAGAAGGCAGAAAAGAGGGGAAAATGGAACAAAATACAAACTCAATAGAAAGGAAACAGTCACAAAAAGGGTAGATATTAATCCAACTATATTAATAATCACTTTAAATGCTAATGGTCTGAAACACCAAGTAAAAGACAGAGATTGTCAGAGTGGACCAAAAAAAGACAACTATATGTTGTCTGTAAGAAATTCTCTTTAAATATAAAGACTCAGATAGGTTAAAAGTAAAGAGAGGGAGAAAAATATGTCATGCTGACACTAACCAAAAGAAAGCCACAGTAGTTACATTAGCTTCAGACAAGCACACTTCAAAACAAGGAAGATTATTAGGGTTAAAAGAAGTCATTACACAAATATAAAGGGATCAATTCTCCAAGAAGGCACAGCAATCATTAACCTATATACATTTAACAAGAGAGTGTCAAAATACTTGAGAGAAAAACTGATACAACTGAATGGAGAAAGAAAACTCCACTACTGTAGTTGGAGGATTCAAGACCTTTCTGTCAGTAACTGATGCAGAAAAATCAGTAAAGATATAAATGACCTGAATAACACTATCCATCAAATTGATCCATGTGACATTTAGGAAATATTCCATCTAAAACCAAAAGAATGCACATTCTTCTCAAGCTCGCATGGAACATTCAACAAGATATACAACATTCTGGCCCATAAACACACCTTAATGAATAAAAATCAACAAAAATCATGAAAGTATTTTTTCAGATCATCATGGAATTAAACTAGAAATCAATAACAGAAAGCTGGAAAATCTCCAAATATACACAAATTAAACAACAGTGCAAAATACAGACTGTAGCTAAAGCAGTGCTTACAGGGAAATTTATGGCATAAATTTATATATAGTCATGTGCTGCATAACGAGGTTTCGGTCAACAAAGGACCACATATATGATGGTGGTCCTATAAGATTAGTACCATGTTGTAGTAGGCTATACCATCTAGGTTTGTGTAAGTACATTCTATGATGTTTGCACAATGATGAAATCACCTAACAATGCATTTCTCAGAGCATATTCCCATCATTAAGCCACGCATGACCATATTAGAAAAGGAGAAAGATCTAAAAATCAATAACCTAAGATTTCACTTGAGGAAACTAAAAAATGAAAAGCAAATTAAACCTAAAACAATCAGAGGAAAGCAAGTTCAAAAAATTAGACCAACAAAATTGAAGGCAGAAAGAGTGGCAGAAATCAACAAAACCAAAAGCTAGTTCTTTGAAAAGATCCATAAGTGATAAACCCCTAGCCAGGCTAATCGAGAATTAGAGAGAGAAAAGATAAATTACAATATCAGAAATTAAGGAGAGATCATCATTACTGACCCTATGAACACTGAGAGGATAATTACGGAATACTATGAGCAACTCACTGAACACAAATTTGATAGGTGATATGGACAAATTCCTAGAAAGATACAATCCACCAAATTCGCTCAAGGAAAAATAGATACCTAAATAGCCATATGCCTATTAAAGACATTGAATTAATAATGAAAAACCTTCTGAAACACAAGGCAGCAGGCCCACCTAGTTTCAATGAATACTACTGAAAATTTAAAGAAGAAATAATGCCAATTCCCAACAATCTTTTTCAGAAAACAAAAGCAGAGGGAATTCATCTTTATGAGATCATCGTTATCCTAATATAAAAGCTATCACGAGACATTACAAGAGAGGAAAACTACACACCAATATTTGTCATTAACATGGATACAAAATTCCTTAACAAAATACGAGCAAATTGAACCCATCAATATATGTAAAGCATAACGCATCATCACCAGGTATCGTTCACTCCAGGAATGCAAAACTGGTTCAACACTGATAAACTAATCAATGGACTTCATTACATTAACAGACTGAATACGAAAAAGCATATGATCGTCGTAGATGCAATAAAAACATTTGATAAAATTCAACACCCACTCTATAAAAATTAGGAATAGAAAGGAATTTTCTTAACCTAATAAAGGAAATATATACAAAACAACAGTTAACATCATAGAAGATAAACAAGAAGATGAAGCAGAATGCAAATAGTTCTGGTAATCTCTTGGCGTATTGGGCAAATCCCAACTCTCTGGAATATACTAAAATGTGATAATATATACTGAAGAGAAAAGATTTCAATCATCTCAGTATAATGTTAATATTGAAAATTTGAAAACGCCTATAATGGAGGGCAAAAAGGAAAAATGGTGATCAGATTTAATGCATTATCAGCTAATAGCTTACTTCTTTTACATATTACACTTACAAAAATGTTCAGAGATGGCATGGAAAAGATACTCAGCAACTGGTACTTTTCATAGGACAGCTCCCCAGTCTCCCTTTGTCCTAGAAAGGTGCATTTTATGCACTTAAAGTAGCCAAATTGTCTATCTCCACCACAGCCATATATTCAACTTCTTATGTGCCACAAAAATAAGGACTTTTCTTGAGGAACAGTGTTTAGATAGCCAAACTGGGACATGAAAGTACTGTCATAGTAGTTTTCCTATAGACACCAAGCCTTATGATGACCGTATATTTTTTAATTCTGATTTTTCTTATCTATCATGACATAATTTACATATTCTGACCTGAAAAAGTCACTTAACTTCTTAAACTTCAGCTTTTCTTATTCTACAAAGCGAGAAGTCCATGTCATGTTAGGTTTCTTCCCCTTGCAGGTCATTTGGTCCTGTCCAAAACATCCGTAAGACATTTGGTCCGTGTCAAAAGGTCCTTTTGAACCTGAGTATCATTTCCTCCAAGTAATAGTAGTCTATGCTTTCATGTTTATCAGTCAGGGTACTTGATGTTAGCTAATATAATAATGAACCCCAGCATTTCAGTAATAAAATAAAGCTTTAGTTCTCATTCATATTACCATCCATTTGGTTATTTAATAACTTCTTCATGCAGTGATTCTGGGGTTCCAGATCCTTCTGTCTTTTGGGCCACCGTCTTCCCAGGCATCCTTTGGGTCCTCCACTGGTCTGTGTTCAGTAGACTAAGGAGTAAACGTAGAGAGCAAGGAAGATTGTTTGGGGTGTGTTAGGGGCCAGGTCTATAGGTGGCATTTGTCATTTGAGCTCATATTCTACTGGCCAAACTTCTGTAATCTAGCCCCAAACCAAAAAGATGGCAAAAGTAGTCGTCCTTTATTCCTAGGAAGAGAAAAGGGATCAGGAAATTTTTAGCTAGTATCTGCCAAACTAAAGGTTAAACTATTTAATAGGTTAAAAACATATACGTGGGAGCCAGATGGCCTAAGTTAGAATCCTTGTTTCACCACTTCCTTGTTGAGCCAATCGTGTAACCTCTTTGGGTGCTAATAGAACTCACAGGGTTGTTGTGAAAATTAAATGAGTTAATATATGTAGGGTTCTTTGAAAAGAGCTCTGTACTTGTAGGCACTGCAATGGGTGATGTATGCCCACAAAAGTTCATATGGTGAAGTTCTAACCCCAGTACCTCAAAATGTGACTGTATTTGGAGATAGGCCTTTAAAGAGGTAATTAAATTAAAACGAGGTCATTTGGGTGGATCCTAATCCAATATGACTAGTGTCCTTATATGAAGAAGAAATTTGGACAACAGACGCACACAGAGGGAAGACTATGTAAAGATAAATGAGAAGATGGCCATCTAGAAGTCAAGGAGAGAGGCCTGGAACAGATGTCTCTCTCAGGGCCCTCAGAAGGAACCATCCCTGATAACCTTGATCTCAGACTTCTAGCCTCCAGGGACTGAGAAAATAAATTTGTGTGTCTTAAGCCACCCAGTCTGTGGTACTTTGTTCTGGCAGCCCTAGCAAACTGATATGGGCACTATTGTGTGTTAGCTATGAATAGTCATTTCTTCTGGAAAACAGGCCATTTGCTCTCTCCATGTAAATTTAACCTTTATGTATAGGGTAATTGAGAAATATTACCCTTTCCTAGAAAGTAGATCTCATGTTACACTTTTATGAAACTAAAATTTTTCTCTCAGTAAAATCCCAAATAGCTAAAGCACATAATACAATGTGATTCGTACAGTGCACGGTCAATAATTCCCTTCCTCTTGCTGCTACAGTTACTGCGATGCCCACGTTTTATTCCCATTGCTCCAATTTGAGCTACATGCCCTTCCCTGAATCAATTATTGTGTGTTAGAAGCCAGAAAAGACCTTAATCTCCAGTTTAGGAAGCTCAAGCAATACTTTATAACAATTGCTAAGGCTACAGTTTCAGTTAGGAAATCATCTCTTTTCTCTGAATGCTTAAAAGTATCATACATTTTATAGCACAGTATTCTAAGTTTGAGGGATTATATACAGCTTACTTGCTAAAATACCTGATAGAAGTCACTGCATTGCTCTTAAATGATAACAATGGCAATGTTAATGGTCATAACATTATAGAGTTTTAGACTTTAACGCAGTTTTAGAAATCATCTAGTTCATTCTTGCACTCAACTGATGTGGTAACCAAGCCACAGAAATGGGAAATAAATGCCTTGCCTAGTTCTCACAGATGCGCGGGGGACTTAGTTCAGGCCCCCTGACTCTAGGCTCTGGCTCTTTCCACTCAACCACAACATCAATAATAAAAATGAAATGTATTTTCAGATGAGAGTGAGAATTTACTGGCATGAAACATTGAAATTGTTACATTTTTTCCCAGTTAAAAGATATCAGATTTAGTTTTGCTCTGCCTGTGTGTGACTAAACGTAATTCTTCCATGACTACAAATGATCTCTCTCTGAACACTTTGAGAAATTGAAACAGTGTAGTGGGAAAATATTCATGTCTGTGATTTTTTAAACTATCTAATCACTTGCAACGATGAAACAGCTAACCGACCCCAAAATGGTGACACTGACAAAAAAATAAATACGGTCTTCTTAACGGACTGGTCCTTAACATTTACTTTGTAAAAATGATTTTAAATACTCCTAGTTTTAGATTGATATCAAATTAAGACTCTGATGGTCTGGCCTAAACAGCAGGTTTCCATTTTCTTAAACTACTGCAATCACTTAACCACATTAGCAGACTAACAAAAAGTAAAATAACAGTGCTTATTCCTTCAGAAAGGAAAGGCATTCATGCTTCTGTTATGTTTGGTAACATAAATATGTCAAATTTTGTTTCCTCTCCTACAATAAATCAATTGAAATTTAAAGAGAACTATTCAAAATATTATGCTACTTTTAACAAGAAATCCTTAAGTGCATGAATCACATATGTATTTTGGATAAAATGTCCATATTGCACTAACGTCTTTCCAGAAAATTATTCAGCATAACAAAAATGCACGTGGTAAAAGTGGCTCTCAAGGGAAAATGGTGTATTATACATAAGCATCCTCCTGAATTGGGGAAGTGTTTCTTACTTCTGGTGTCTCCTGGGCAAAAAATATACTTTTTCTGATGTTAAGAGAAATATGAAACTGAATAAAATGTTTGCCATCCTGATATTTCAGGCCTCCTTTACTCTGTTGATAATATCCACATGAACGGTGCAATTTCAAAATTATTTGAACCTTCCTTTCCTCCCATGCAGTGGCATGCTGTGGATTCAGCAAGCTTTCTGGAACAGGAGAGTAACATTGTATTTTGTCTCATTCCTACAGGTTTACAGTACTTCTGGTGGCAAAGAGGGTAAATTTTATTGTTCAGTCAAGAAGATGTTATATTTAAAAATGTTTTCCTCTGATTTTTAAGCTGAGTGGTCTTTGGTGTTTCGTTAGAAAAAGCAATATTCCCCTTGTAGACCTTTCTACCATTCGAAAGGATGATCTGGCTAAATCTAAAAAATCTTTAGTGAAGTTGTAACTTGAAGCTCTGATCCAATGCATTTCCTTTAGAATGACAAATATTTCACAAATGGAGAGGACATGATTATTATCCTTATTTACAGGGAATCCTTTGGCAGCACAAAGAACCTCTCTCTCACCCACCGTGACTTTGAACAGGCAGATATTCAGTTCGGCAGGAAGAATAATCACTCTGACTGATCTGAACTACAGGCTCAGAGAAATCAATCACCAGGGAGAAGCAATTCTGCTTCAATTCTGACTCACATCTTGGAAAAAATAAAGGGAACCATTTCTTTCAATGGCTTTTCAAAGAGTCTGCACAACATTTGAAAAGACTTCCATTTAATCATGATTTCTGTATATTAGTTACTTGCCCGTTAATGCCACCAACATTTGCCGCACAGGAGCAAGGGGCAAAACTTCTGTAGAGATACCAATTAGAGCTGGTTAACTCTCAACTTCTAAGTAGACTAAATAAAAATGTCACAAATGAGGCACAAGAGGAAAGGCTTGTCTGGTTTTTCTGTTTATTAGCAGCTGACCTTTCTCCTTTCCATATCTTTGATGGAGGGGAGGTCCAACTGTGAAAAGCTTTTTTTTTTTTTTTTTTTTCCAATAATGGGAAAAGAATTGAAGGTCCAGAAAGTCTTTCTCTTTGGTTATCACGAACCTTATCCTGAAAACGGAAAGCAAACCTTTTGGTCATTTTATAGAAGGGTGTTAAGTTTTCCAAGTCTCCTGCCATCTGGAACTCTCTCCACGGACATGACCTTGTCCACCGTGCTCTCTTGTATCTTAGTTAACATCTCCTCATCTTTGAAGATTCAATTCAAAGTACATTTGCTATATGAAGCATTTGTTACACAGTGCTCTGCTCCCTCACTATCCCCACCACCCCCAAATCTGACCATTCCCTCCTATTTACCCTCCCTGTACATGCTTCAACTTCAACTCTTAAACTCTCTTCAGAATTCTCCCTCTGTGAGAAAGTAAATTATTTAATGGCAAGGAACCTGCAATAGCCAGCCCTGGTGGTTCAGTGGTTGAGATTCTGCCATGGCCCTGGTGCCTTTCCCGCTCAGGGAACCACACCACCCGTCTGTCAGTTGTCATACTGTGGCAGCTGCGTGTTGCTGTGATGCTGAAAGCTCTGCCACCAGTATTCCAAATACCAGCAGGGTCACCCGTGGTGGACAGGTTTCAGCAGAGCTTCCAGAGTAGACAGACTAGGAAGAAGGACCTGGCCACCCACTTCCAAAAACGTTGGCCAGCTAGGAGTTGGAATCCACTCCGCTACGCTATCAAAACAAACCTGCATTATTAGTATTTGATTCTCATTTTCTCATGTATTGTCTGGCACATTATCAATGCTAAACTCATATTTGTTGCCTGAATACATAGGTTAATGAACAAAAAAGTATAATTTTCTCCCTATATATTTATTTTTATATATGTCTGTGTATACACACAGATACACACACACATTAATATGTCCTCTATATTGTCACTTATAAAATGACAAAGGTTGTTTAGTAAGATTCTATGAAAAAAATAAAAACATTTGGCTAGGTTGTTATCTCTGCTATGATCTGGTCTGAATTTCTCTTCTTGTTTTGTCCAAATTTTTCCGTCTCTATTTGCTACATTCTGAAGCAATTGCTACATTCTACATTCACCCCCTCAACAATTGTATCATTTCCTGACACAGAGACCACATCTTCAGTCTTTCCAGTGAGCTCACACAAAGTCACCTGACATGCGGTCCACATCCATTGATCCTGTGAAGTTGTCTCTGTCAAGCCTTCTTGCTTTCCCTCTGATCCCAGAAATGACTAGGAGTTCTGTTTTTCTTTGCATGCTATTGTTCTGCTCCTAAAATTTTTAGGAGAAATACCTTCTATTCCTTTAAGCAAACACGTTTTCTTGTGAAAAGAACAGTTAAAAATGGTTTGCCCTCACGTGTAGAATACGCCTTAGAAAACTCCAGTGATCTTTTACTATTTCTTCACCAAAGGCAAATAACTAGGAAAGCAGAGAAAAATCTATCAGGTTCAAATGAAATCTTTAATTCTATAAGTAAATGTTCAGTAACCACAGTGATGACTGAATGATTCACTATGTAAATAGTATTAGTAAAAAAAAAAAGATTTCTTGGTGTTATTTCATCACAATGGCTTATTTCTCCATATACAAGCTTTGCACTTAGTATCTAAATGCACTCGCCTGCCTCAGATCCCAAGTCATTTTTATTAATTTCATTTGTCTAGAATAACTCTTAACACATTGAAGGCAGAGTCTACGTTTGCCTGGGTCTTGTGACTCAGGAACAGCATTTTTTTTCCTCAAAAATCTTAGATTCCATTTTCACATGTAATTTCCTCAAAGTTAGCTCTAGTTACAATCTATCGTAATTGATTTCTCTGGCATTTTCCTCTGAAACAGTTGCCTGATGCTCTGTCCATTCATCCAGAAATATCTGTGCTCTCAGTTGGCTGCATCCTGCTTCACGTTCTGGGAGGATCTTAAAAGAAAAAGACACTGATAAAGAAAGCAAGCACAAAAACGACTTCTGGTTATAATTCTTTTAATCCTCTGCTACCCTGAGTTCAATTGGTCTTTGAAAAATGATGTCATCTGATCGTTTCATCCTTGAAGATCAGAAACCTTTGAGAAATTGGGTTATATCAGTGGTTCTGAAATCTTGGATCACTTGGGTATTTTTTTAAGCCTTTATTTTTTTTTTAGAGCAGTTTTAGGTGTACAACAAAATTGAGAGGAAGGTATAGAGATTTCTCATATACCCTCTACCTCCACACAAACATAGCCTCCCCCATTATCAACATCACCCACCAGAGTGTTACATTTTTACCAAGGATGAACTGGCGTTGACACATCATAATCACCCAAAGTCAAGCATTAGGGCTCATTCTTGGTGGTGTATATTCCGTGGATTTGGACAAATATAAATGACATATATCCATCATTATAATATCATACAGAGTATTTTCACTGCCCTAAAAATCCTCTGTGCTCTGCCTATTCATCTCTCCCACTCACCCCACCCCTGGCCACCACTGGTCTTTTTTTTTTTTTTTTCCCACTGTTTCCCAGTATTGACTTTTGCAGGCTGTCATATAGTTGGAATCACACAGTATGCAGCCTTTTCAGACGGGCTTGTTTCACTTAGTAATATGCATTTAAAGTTTCTCCATGTCTTTTCTTGGCTTGATAGCTCCATTCTTTTTAGCACTGAATGTTATTCCATTTTTCTGGATGTACCACAGTTTATCGATCCATTCACCTACTGAAGGACATTTCTGTTGCTTCCAAGTTTTGGAAATTATGAATAAAGCTTACCTGGGTCTTTTGAAAACAAAACAAAACAAACAAAAAGGCCAGCATCCTAGACCACTGTTTCTCAAACTTTCATGTGCATATGAATTATCTGGGGATCTTTTAAAATGCAGGTCTGGGGTGGGATGGGGCCTGAGTTTCTGATTTCTTACAAGCTCTGAGGTGACATCCACACTGCATGCCCAGGGTGAGTATCAAGTTCTTAGGATCCACTTACAATTTATGAAAAAATGATGTCTTATAGTGAGACCAAGCGCTTCATGTTTTAAATAAGCTGCCCTGGTGGGATATATTTAACCTGTTAGACAGCTTCCATGGACCAGCATTCAGGAACAAATGGAATATATGATCCTACACTGACTTTCTGTTCTCTGTGATTGAATTTTTTTTGTTTTTATAGAGACAGAATTACAACAGGGCACTTTTAATACAATACCTCAGTTGCTATGAGTATTTTTTATGCATTGAAATGAAACTGAGAGACTTGTAATTGTATCCTAAGGTAACTTACATGTAATACTCATCATTTTTAAAATTGAAAACATGAAGAGCAGAAATAGATGGGCCTGTACTATTAACTATATGTGCTACAACCAACGTGTAAGTTGAAATGGTTAAGTATCTTTTCTCATATAGAGCTAAATTTTTAAAAAATGATGCAACAAAACATGCTGTCACTAGCATGTGGGATTATTCCTATGATATATCTCTGGCCTTATTAATATCTCAAAGCCAACATGCCACCATTCATCAGTTTTTATCATCTAATTTCAATTTGAGAAATTTCCCTTCTGCTCAGTATCAGAAATTATTAAAGGAAATTTTTGAAAGAAAGATAAGTTATATAAAGTTGCATAACTCTTTGATAAAAGATTATCTGCTACAGTGATAAAAAATTGCCAAACAAATGACTATTATTAAATCTTAGGTGATAAATATCCAGGGAGATTGACTAAAATGTGTATCTGATGTATACTTAACATACGGCAGGCTTAGAATCATGGTATTTTAAGCACTAGGAATTGAGCCTCTCTCAGTTTCACAGTGGCTGACTTTATTAGCAGGGTCTTTGACAATCATATGCTTTAACTTCAGGCTATAAATCCATCCACTTAGGGGACACACTAAACTCTAGCTGTGTACTAATTATACTAGGGACACAGGATTTGTCTTGCTCTTTGGTGGCTGCTGCAACACGTACTTATATTTTTTGTGGAGACCACTGTATTCACTTGTGTCTATCAGTTCAATAATCAGTATTTTGCTGTGTATGCAGGAATTCTTAGAGTCCTGCAGGGAACAGAGACAAGAGCCCAGAAGATTCTTTATATTCTATCTAGGGCCTTTCTAGATGAAAACCTTCAGAATGCATTTATCTAAATAAAAAAGGTTTTATTCTTTTAAATTTTTTGGCATTGATTGATCATATCTCTGAGGTATCTGACTGCTAAAGGAATACAGCATTATCGTTCTAGCTCAAATTTTATGGGAAAAGTTGATGGAATTGCAGAGCATAAGAAAATTTGATCTCTTGGCTTCAGTTATATAAATAGATACTAAAAATCTTGATTATACCCTTTCTACTTCTCATTTAAAATTGTGATGATGATTTCTGGAACTTTCTGTATTATTATAGTAATGTTAAATGCTTTCAAACTATATTTAAAGTGTCCCATATTTTTAACAATTAAAATATTTTTTGATTTTTTCTTTTATAAATCCTCACTGAATTCTTTTATAGCCTCCCTTAATTTAAATATTAACTCCCATCTCATTTGTGGTCATAAAGACAAAGGAACCAAAATAACTTAAAATCTTAGCAAGCTTCAGTAATTTTCTTCCTATTCTCCCTAAAAGGCTCCTATTTCCTCAGCCCATGCTTAAATTAAATGATAAACACTCCACACTTGGGGCACACTCCTAGAAACTGCACTATCTCCCTATTACACAGAATACAACTCTCTCAAATAATCTTACTCGCTCCCCATATCTATCTACTTTCTAGGTTAGTTAGGAGAATCATAGGTTTCACAATATATAGATAATAGCTAGAGAATTTGCAGATATGAAGAAAGACCTTGTGACACTTTATAAAAAGAAAATGAACATGCATGCATAAAGAATCTTAATCTTTTGAAAAGACCCATGAGGCTGTAAACATGCTTAAGCCTAGAATGTGTTAGATGATTAGCAGGAGCACTAAAGTATATAATGCATGATAAACTGAGAGAGGAGAAAGCAAAATGAGACTTATTTTTGGGAAATTATTTGCACCGAAACATGCAACATTTCATGAAACATGCAACATCCCTGCCATGCTATTTCTAAGCTTTAAATTGTTTCTAATCTTTACATAGTTAGATACAACAAACAAAATTCAAGAAAGAGGGTACGTGAATATATCTCCAGGGCCTCTTAGTTCTGGCCCAGTTTGGATCTTTTTCTGGGTGTACCTCTAAGTCAGGTACATTTGTTTCTAGTTTCAGCCCCATATTACTTATTTCTTATTAATTTCTGCTTTCCTGCTATTTTGAGTTTTAATTCATCAATTACTACAAACGTTTTGCTTTCCTCAAAAATGCTTTGCAAAATTATGTCTATGGAATTCTACAGCTCCCGGTCTCTCTAAATTGGATGTTATTGATCTGTAACAATCAGCAATTATTCTTCACACTGGGCTGCTGGCAGGTATGGTGTTTTTAAAGCCCTTTTGGCACGAAGAAAAATTTCTATTTGGAATCTAAATTAAAAAATAATTACTCATGTGTGCAGTCACTTCACTTGCCAATTCCTCTGCGACATTGTTTAACAGCCTCAGTCAACAGTAGTGCAGAATATAACTCTATAATCACTTATGGAAATGTTCTGGGGCTCTGAATTGGTAGGAGTTGGAAAATAATTAAAATTGTATATACACTTAAAAATGCACATGGAAATAATATGAGTGAACATGCTCTTAAAGCGTATAGCACTATAGAAAAGTGGGAGGTTATTTCTAGGCTAGTGAGATATCATTGTCAATAACCTTTGGGCAATGTAGAAGGGAGATCCAAAATACAGACAATAGCTAATGTACATTTCAGGAACTTTGGAAATGTTTTATTAAAGAGAGCAGGAGACAGAAGGAACTGGATGTTGTGCCCAATTACCTATATTTATAAAGTAATGATGATGAGACAGCGATTAGCATCACTATAGGGTACAGCAAATGAGATATTTGACCCGTATTTCTACCACCGATACAAGAGATAGTAGAAGAAGCAAACTTTAAAGCACAAGATACAATGTAAAGGAACTTGGGGGAAAACAATTGTCTGGAGTAACATTAACAAACTTGGAAAACTAGATTATTCTCCAAAGAATCTTGATGCAAACTTTACTTATTCTTAAGACACTTTGTTGTATTTTGTTTTGTTTTGTTTGCAGGATGGAAAGGAAAGCAAAGGTGTTAGCTCTGCAAAACTAGGTTTGCAATGATTAAATTTGACAAACGGAAAATATGAAAAATGACTAGCATTAGTCCTATCAACATAATAGGATGATGTAAAGTGACTTAAGAAGAGAGGATTATAGACAATACCATCTACTGTTATGTAATACCATGTTATTGGATACTAATTATGTGTCTGTCAAGTTACAGACATCATCTCTGCTTACCTGAAAATTGTCCTGGTAAGTATAGCTGTTATTTTCATTTTACAGTTGAGAAAACTAAAGCTCAGATATGATATGTGGCTCACCTAAAGACACCTCTCTATGAAACTTGAGCAATTTTTAGATCAGGTCTCTCTCACTCCGGATCTTTGCACTGGGCCATGTTATCTGGTGAATGAGGAGGGGGTGGACATATAGAAGTTACATCTAAAGTCAACTCACTGAATCCAAACAGAAAGTAAATGTAAAAATGAATCCAATGATTCCAACACTGCCTGGGATTTGCTGAATGCAATTGTCTTCAGTATCATTAAATAAAAGAAAAATGACTCATTTCTCTGAAATGTTTAAACAGCCCATTTAATGACCATATTTTAAATACATCATCTTAAAATTTAATAACCCATTTTAAACTAAGCAATAGAAGTACATTTCAATGTCTCATTACCATAAAAGAAGAAACACAGCTTGTTAGGGTACCCACAACTGTGTGAATTTTATATCCAGTACTTTACAATTTAGTTTTGGAGGCTCTGGGGACTAACAGCTCTTGGAATTTCCAAGGAAATATGGAGATTGACAACAGATCTCTTGGGATTCCCTAATGAAAATTATCATGCTAGCCGAAGGCATGCCTAAATTTTAAAAAGGCCTAAGTGTCTCTTCAGTATACGCCAGAATACACAATCATCTACACGGACCTCGCTTCAAGTCAATTCTAGATTGCTCAGGGTTTGATTAATTAGGCTATAAATTTTCCAATCCCCGTCTGCTCCTAAAGGACAATATATCTTGTAAAGTTCTCAACTCATGTTAGGTTTATAATTTACGATAAAGTTGAAAATTGCAATTTGCAGTTGAGTTATAAATAGTAAGGCATTTTTAATTATTAAGTTCTTATACTCAAGAATGAGAAAAGGCTGATTTCAAAACTTGGCTCTGCTACTTAATAAACATATGCCATCTTCTTCCTCTACTATAAGAATAATAAAAGCATATCTGTGGTTCTTGTTAAGAGAAAAATGAGAAAATGCTTATAAAGTGTTTAGTACCTTATTGGTCTAATGCTGATTTTTCTCCCCAGGCCATAGCTCGTCTTTCCTTCTCTTCTCATCGTCTCTTTCCAGATCATATTTTTCCTATTAGAAACCATGCAAGTGTTGAGCAATAGCACATGTTAAAACAGTATGTGATAAATGAATTAAGAGCAAATATATTAACATGCCTCCCAAACTCTGGACCCAACTTGTTACAAAGTTGCCCATGGAGGTAGTGGCACTGTGGTGTGTGGATCTTTCGTGAACTTCTCAGTGTTGACGTCCTGGGTACTAGTGATCACATTAGTACTTGTTGATTTACTGATTAAATAATACAGGGAAAAGCTAAATCATTTTAGAAAAGACTGTTTTCTCACTTGGACTTTTAAAAATGAGTGTGATTATCTTGGGTTTTGCATAGGTTCCTTAGTATATCCCTCTCTGCACCGATCGCATCTTCGTATAATTAACTGAGATTACATATTTTCTTAGGGTAACCAGACTGAATAATAAATAATTCCCCAACCATTACTACATATTTAAAAGAGATCTAGAAGTATACTGCAAGCACCTGTCTTTTCCCTCTTCCTATTTGTCCTGAAAATTTTCAATCCAGCAAACTTCGTTTTTGGTGTGTGTGTGTGTGCATATGTATGTGTGTATATGTTTAATATGATAGGTAATTACCTATGAGTATTTATTTTTTCTGGGCAAGGAGTTGAGTCACCCCATTAGTTTGACAATAGTTTGTGACATCCAAAATGAAGTCTGATTGGTGAGGAGGAATAAATAAATAAAACTGGTGTTAGGAGTAAAAAGGCAGACAGCTCAGCTAGGCTGCCTTCTTCTTAGACTGTTTGAAATCATATTTTCGGGCATTAGTGTTATTTTATTTGAATTAGAAATAGCAAAGCGCCAATAATTTGAAAGGGGTCATAGACACAAAGAGACTATGAACCATCAAGAGTAATTGGTCAATGAAAAAAATTCAGAAAAAGATATAAAACGGGGTTTTATTTTTTGGAGTCCCTTTGCGTATCAGTCAGCTGTGGCAATGCTTCAATAACTGGTTACTTAGTTGGGATTTAAGGCTAATAGGAACCTACTTATAAACAAAATATGGTCTCTGGTTCTTTTATTCAGCTGCTTGTATATCAAATATAGTAAATCAACTTTGCAAATAGCTACTTGCCAATAGCTAGAAATCCACTGGATTTGGCAGTATTGAGATTGTTTATTCTGTGAGGCATACAAAGTCTAGTAAAAATATGAATAGCTTACAAGTAGTAAAAAAATAAATAAATGAATTAAATCATGAAACTATGATGATGAGGAAGAAAGGGCAGATTAAAAGCATGTTTTAATTAGAAGATAACATGGTACTAGTGTGGAAGACTCTGGATGGCTCCCACTCACCAGGACTGGTCTAGCTTTTGTTGTTGCCAAATGTCCAGCCCGCCAGCGAAGTCTCCACTGCTGACCACTGTGATTCATCCCTCAAGAAGACAAACTAGCTACTTTGTAGCAACTTAATTACACTAGAAATGGCAGCAATTCATCTAGACTGGAATCAGCATATATTCTGCATTTTTATTTGCTTTTCCTGCCTTCAGTAACACCAGCATTCCTACTCAAGGGCATATTGAATGTTTGATTCAGCAATACAGGATCAAGCATAATATGACATCAGACCAAGGGACTTCTACCTTACATCCAAGGGCTTGCCAGGATGGGCACATGACCATGGGATCCACTGGTCACATCACATATTGCAAACTCCAGGAGCCCCCCTGTGACAGAGCAATGGAACAGCCTTCTGGAGGTGCTGGCTTGGAGTTGACACCTTGAAATGATGGGGCATCATCCTTTACAATGGAAAATGCACCCTAAATCAATAACCATCATATCATGCTATGTCCCCTATATGGCCAGGGAATTGAAGGATGGCAATAGGAATGCCCCCCTTTACCATCACTCACAGTGATCCACTTGCGGACTGTGTACTTCCTCTCCTCACATTTTTAGGTTCTGGGTGTCTAGATTTTCTAGTTCCCAGAAAGTTAATGTTTTCACCAGGAGGCACAGCAAGAGACTCATTAAACTTTAAGTCATGGTTGTAGCTGGTTCCCTATAGCAACTTGTCCAAGAGATCAGCAGGCAAGGAAAGAAGTCACCATGCTGGTTGGGGTAATGTACTCTGATTATTAGAAAGAGGTTCTATTTCTGGCAGGGTCTGTTCCTCCCCTTCCCAATTTTGATGGTCAAAGGACAAATACACCAGCCACGGCCTGAGAAGGGCATTGTGACAAGGTCTCAGCCTTCACGGGGGTGGTGCTGGGACCACCCTATGAGGTAAGTCACTGAGACCCAAAGAGGATGAGGGGAAGCTAGAATCTGTAGTAGAGAAGAAAAATGATGAGTACCCATTTGTGGCCCGGAGGTGGTGCTGTGGCAGGGCTGCAGTTTGTCATCCTAACCTTTCTCTTGCAAATTTATCCGTGAAAAGTGACCAATCAGAACCCTTGAGAAGCTGTGCAGACTTCTTATATGAAGCAATTCGATCCAAGCAGTGCAAGAGAAGAAGCACAGTATAAGCTGTGGTGTGCTGCTAAGAACTCTCCTTCAGGACTGACACTCTCCCGGATGCGGAGATGGCTCTCAGCCCAGTCCTTCTCGTGGGGCGTTCAGCTGAATAGATCCAAGGCATGGCCTCTCCCCTGGGTGCACGCACCTATAATGACTCTTCAAGGCCAGGCCCAATTCAGCTATTTTGGAGGGCAATCTCAGCTCCCAGGCCTCTGAGGCAACCTCACCACAGTTCAACTTCTACCTCCACACAGTCCTGATTTATTCTCATTGTATCTCATCATCTCATAGGTTTTGTTCCCCAAAACACCCTCCAATAAATCCTCCCTGCGTGCAAATCTCAGAGTTTCAATATTGTCTCAGGAAACCCAAACTATGACAATTGGAATGGAGTTGCAATGGTTGCGGCAGCTTGCTCCCTTAACTCCTGTCTCTTGCTACCAACACCACGGAATGTAAAATTCCTCCCATTCCCACCCACATCCCTTCCCCAAAGGGATCAGAGAGGAGTATGCCCACAGGTATCAGTACTTGATTAGAAAGCTCTATTAAGAACATAAAGTATCTTGAAAATTGATGTCTGATTTCCTCTGTTTCAAAGTGTAATTGGCTTGTGGTTTAAGAAATGACAATGATTATATAAAATAATGAAGGAAATAATAAGCTATCATAATAATCTGTGCACAGGATACATACACATAGATACATAGATGAGAATGAAAAGAAATAATAATTTAGACACTATTAGTCCAATTAACTGTGTAAATAAAACATTACTTTCCCAGTTTACTATTAAATCTATTTGATTTGAAAGAAAGAATATTATTTTTTAACTTTAACTTTGAAATAATTTTGGATTCACAGTAGAGTTGCAAAAGCAATACAAAGTGTTCCCATATGCCCTTCTGGCAGCATCTCCGAGTGTTAACATAACCACAGTATAATTATCGAAACCAGGGCAATAAAATTGTTACAATAATGGAAAGGGTATTATTTTTAATTTTTGGCTGGAGATAAATCTTGCTGGTAACTGTCTATTGCAGACTTGTAAAAGCAAATAAGATAGCTGCTTTATCCTCTCTCATTCTGAGCAAATAGGTCATTACATGGATAATCAAAGCAGAAATCTCAGAAGCTATTTTAAAGATTATGTAGCCTAAGCTGCCCCCTTATGTAGTAACTCTAAAAGTATTTGCGTATTAGTAAAATTAGTAAAGATTAGCATGTCATTACTTAAAAATCTTTAATTTTCAAGAAAGTACTAATTTTGAAGAGTTATTCAATAGTGACCGAATGTTTAAATTTCTCTTTTCCTCACCTATTATACTCAGAATTTAGTCTATTCCTCTTTGTTTAATCACTGTGCATGTGGCATGATTTGAAGACCATTTACTACCTATTTACTCTCCTCCATCTACAGTACATTTTTTTAATATCATTTTTTAATTATTTATTTATTTATTTTTTAATTTTTTGTTTATTGCAGTAACATTGGTTTATAACATTGTAAAAATTTCAGGTGTACATCATTGTACTTCTATTTCTGCATAGATTACATCATGTTCACCACCAAAATACTAATTACAACCCATCACCACACACATGTACTGAATTATCCCTTTCACCCTCCTCCCTCCCCCCTTCCCCTCTGGTAACCACCAATCCAATCTCTGTCCCTATGTGTTTCTTTATTGTTGTTATTATCTACTACTTAATGAAGGAAATCATACGGTATCTGACCTTCTCCCTCTGACTTATTTCACTTTGCATTATACCCTCAATGTCCATCCACGTTTTCACAAATGGCTGGATTTCATCGTTTCTTATGGCTGAGTAGTATTCCATTGTGTATATATACCACATCTTCTTTATCCATTCGTCCCTTGATGGGCACTTAGGTTGCTTCCAAGTCTTGGCTATTGTGAATAACGCTGCAATGAACACAGGGGTGCATGTACCTTCATTTTTAAAATGTGGTGCCCAGAACTTAAAATCCTATCCTTTCTCCAACCGGTGACTGAACAATGCAATATAAAGCAAGGGCACCATATCTTTTATCCTGAATACTGTACTTGCATTGATTCAGTCAATGTTTGCTTTGGCATTTTGTCATGCTTATCATACTGTTGACTTATATTTAACTTGATGTCACAAAAAACCACTAAGCCCTTCTTACACGTGGTGCTGTTAAACTAGCTACACACAGCCATGCAAATATTGAAAATCCTGGAAATCCATTTATGTCAGTAAATTGTAAAGATTTTCACCTGAGACTTTATTTTGGTAATGTAATCAGATATGCAAGATCTTTCATTATGTTACCTAGATATTCAGAAATATGTGACATAGAAAATATTGGGCTAAGCAATATATTCTCCCTGTCTCCCAAGAACAGTTCAAAATTATAAATATGTCAATTTTTTATTTTCATTACAGAAAATCTAACAGTAGACGGTTTTTCATTTAGATTCAAAAATCTATGTCGTCTGATCATTCAGTTTTTCCTGAGTGACTATCCAGATGGATTTTTACATTCTAAAGTACTGTTCTGCATTGAGAAAGTTCCCATAATCTTGGTTTTACATCCTGATGAGACTCTTAATTGTTTGTTTCCAAAATGCAAACTCATTTAGGAGAATTTATGGTAATATAATGATTAGTTGAGCTCTTGCTGAGAAATATCATCCTGGAACTATTGCCTAATCTTAACAAAGTTTAGGTGCAATAATAAAAATATTAAATATTATATATTCCCATTTGCATGGAATCTTACACATTAACTAATTGCTATTTTTTAACAGGAGTTCATGCTTATCGAGAAAAATATCACAGTTTTGTAAGAAAATTTGCCCATAATTTTGTCAGTACTATATGTGATATCACTTTACTAATAATGTGCAATTAATAATGCTACAGCCTATACAACAGACATTGACAATCATTTGTTTAAAAAGTATTAGAATTATTTAGTCCAATGATACAGTTATAACACAAACAAAAAAGTCTACCAAATTAAAAATAAAACCATATTTGTTTGTTTGTTTTGCTGAGGAAGATTCGCTCTGAGCTAATATCTGTTGCCAGTCTTCCCCTTTCTTCTTTTTGCTTGAAGAAGATTAGCCCTGAACTAACATCTGTGCCAATCTTCTTCTATTTTGTATGTAGGTTTCTGCCACAGCATGGCTGACGAGTGGTGTAGGTCTGCGCCCGGGATCTGAACCTGTGAACCCAGGCCATTAAAGCGGAGCATGCTGAACTTAACTACTAGGCTATGGGGCCGGCCCCCCCCAAACATGTTTTTTTTCTTAGTCAGACTTGAATGTTTCATGATTACCTTGTATGTTTTTATGTGTATGTTATTAATAACATTGATTCAAATTTCAATGTGGCATATGTGGTAGATTGGTTCACTATATTCCAGCATCTTTCTAGGATGTTCCTATGCATCAGAGGCTGTGAAATTCAAAACTACATTTCCCCAAAAATCTTGCAAAAGAGATCTCTACTTGTTTTGCATTCTGGTGACCCAATGCCCGTGCATGGTCCTTGAAGCAGAAGGCGTACTCCAGTGTGTAAGACAGCAGCTGTCCTGACCTAGCAGATGTCAGCAGTTCTGGTGGCTGCAAATTTATCTGGGGATCTCAGTTAAAGTGTTTTAATCTGGAGCCAACAAGCATGACAGCAGCTTCTTCACGGCCTAGCTTTCCGAGTGTGCGATTCTCTGGCTAGCTCAATTCCTAGGCATGTTCTGGGAATCCTTTCTGGAAATCCAACCTACACACTGCCCCCACGATTCTTCCAATAATTTTATAAACATGCCTTTCTCTTTAAAATAGCTAGAATATTTTCTATCATCTGCTTATAAACCCTTACTAATAGATTTGTAACTACATTTCAGTGGGATTTGAAAACTTCTATATCATTATTGCCTTGGCAACACTTCTTTGGGCACTATGCAAATTCAAATTTCTATCTAAGTGAATCCTCCTCCATATAGAATATGAGACCGCAACAGTAGTGAAAATGAGTTCCTGTCATTTATGCAAACCCATTAATTACCGCTGATTTTTTGTGGGTAATAAATGCAATAATTGTGTATCTCTTTGAAATGTACTGTTACAAACTGAATCAAATAAAAGAAAAAGTAAAATTTTATTTACCATTGTATCCTTCCTTTCTGAGTCAATTGAACAGAGCCTATAGCTACCTGCAACAGATTTATTTTAAATGCTTTAGCATATGCCAGTCAACCTTCTGCCATCAGTCGACAGCCTGAGTTTAAAAGTCATAAGATCAAACTGTTTTTGTTGCAGAGACATAACCTGTGTCTATCTTGTGGGTTTTATTTCCCAAGTGATATAAAAATGTGTCTAAATATCATGTTAATTTGGACCAATGATCACTTTATGTCAACACAGTGGCATAACCAAAATGATTATAACTTCTTTATCTCTGGAGAAAATTTTAAGGAAAGTCCAATAGAACTAATTTGACCAAATATGGTCAGAATTTTCCTCAATAATGTTTCACCTTGATCTACCAGGTGGATAGGAGCTGGGATTTAATATATAATATTATATAGCTCCTTTTGTATAATTTTACTGTTGGAAGGGAATGAACAGCTTCACCATCCAGTTCTTATATCTCAAATTTTAATGTCGTAGAGGGAGAAGGTCAAATACCGTATGATTTCCCTCATTAAGTAGTAGATAATAACAACAATAAACAAACACATAGAGACAGAGATTGGATTGGTGGTTACCAGAGGGGAAGGGGGGAGGGGGGAGGGCGAAAGGGATAATTTGGCATATGTGTGTGGTGATGGGTTGTAATTAGTATTTGGGTGGTGAACATGATGTAGTCTATGCAGAAATAGAAGTATAATGATGTACACCTGAAATTTATACGATGTTACAAACCAATGTTACTGCAATAAACAAAAAATTAAAAAAAAATTTTTAATGTCATAAAATGTTTGCTGAACACCATCTACTGTCCTAGACATGGACCCTGAATTTGAGGAGCTTCCCATTTCCAGAAGTAACAGGGGATCCCCTAACCCCCAGACTCCCAATGCAGAGTTCTCACGGTTATGCTGTACACAGCACATGTTCAGGAAATTCATACGTTCTTTCTATTCACAAGATCCTTTCTAAAGAATCTTTCCTCACCGTAAAACGGAAAATAAAACATAATAAGAACTGTCCACACTTGCCCACAAAACTTGCTCAAAGATATGTAATATATCCTAGCTATTTCTCTCAAATTGTAAGACCAAATTAGGCTCACTTCAAATCTTGTCTCAATATTAATCCAGTGGGATTCCATATAACAAGAGAGAGTTTAAAACAGAAGATTATTATCTGAGACTATCACTTCAAACTAGAAGAAATTACTATAGTTCATATTTGAAAAATGAGGAAGAGAATTAATTTTAATATAATTCGTTTTTCATCTAGTTCACTAAGAGGATAATTTAATTCAAAAAGATCAAATGCATTGATGAAAATATGTTTCCATATACTCAACAGGAGGGTATTGGTAATGAAAAGAACCTTGGCTTTCATCTTTATGATATATCACATGTTAACATTTTAATGAATAGAGCAATTTATATGGAGTCAACGACTTGACATTTGATATTAAGGTCATTCTTTTGAGAAGGTCAGGTTTTCTCAAACTATATTAAACTTTAGTATCTTATTGAATTTTATTTCTAGATTACTATCAGTTGTATATTACTATAATTGATAGTAGATGAGAAGCCAAAAAAAAAAATCAGGTTTCTTATAGTTTAGTTTTTAATAATTAGAAGCATCTCTACACAGGTACTAAAAATAGAGTCCCTCTTAAACACGATTACTGATAATCTTTCCTTGGTATCCTTTAACAGATACAAAGTAAACTTGGTTTTTCAGAGACATGATTTCAAATTGGTTGCTGAGAAGCTGAGAGAGTCCAATGAGGAGTTAACCTAGTCTGAGGGCAATTCTTTGAAAAGGTTCATTATAAGGGAATCCATCAGATCCTGGGCATTTTTCTTGGCTGACATTACAAGTATCTATAGGAAGACACAGTTCTCCTTGCACACTAAATACATGCACGTGTGTACACACAAGTATACTAAAAGCATTACATTACAAACATTATATTACAAGTTGTATTACTGTCTCTTTTGCAATGTAGTAGGGAAAAAAGCAGACCTATCAATCTGGATACATGAAATCTAGTCCAACATCTGCTATTTATTTTGCTAACTAGTGCCAGAGAAATAACTATGGCCTTCTCTTATTGGAAAATATACAATAACTAATAAGAGAAACAAAACAGAAGATAAGTCCAGTATTTGTAATTATGTATATTTAAAACATGAAAAACATTGATATTAAAATCATAACCAAAAGAATATTAGGGCTCTGGATTCACCATTCAAGAAGAGAACATTTCATTTGCATATTAATAACTCAGTGATTCACATTCAATCTAGTTGTCCTCTTTGAGCTTAGGAAAATTCTAATTCTGTGACTTGTTGAGCACAAAATGGAATTACATTTTTTGGCTTGCTTTCTGGATGCCCTTCTTTGCCATTCCATGTTTCATCCTCCAATGATTCTCAATGATGGATGCATATTAGAATTTACTGTGGATCTTTTAAAAATGGTGATACTAGGGTCCTGCTTCTAGGGATTCTCAATTAATTGGTCTTTGAGAGACTTGGAATTATATTTTAAAAATTATCCTAGAGTAACCTAATGCGTAGAAGAGTTTTCTTAGATGAAAGAAGCAGCAGCTATTGGCTTTCGTGAAAGTAGTCTACCTTCAATTGTCCTAACTTCTAGGTTCCAAATGAGATCTACATCCTAAATGGGATAGCTGATACCTGCTAAAACGGGATGTCGCAGAGTCAGTTTTGGGGACTATTGGTGAAAGACGGAAGTATGGAGAAGAAAGATGGGGAGGCAACCCTCTCTCAACTTATAATAAAGTCCCAAGTGATGAATATATAATTATTAAATTTTGCTTAATATCATCTTGAATAAATGTTTAACCTTTTCATTGCACTTTCACATACATTGGCTATTCTAATCTTCATTAGAAATTTCAATTATTCGAGATAAACTTTTATCTCTACTTTAGAGTTGGGGTAAACTCTAAAGTTTATGTCTCATGGTGATGAGGGTAGAAAGCAACATGAAAACTGTTTAAAGTCAAAAAGTGAGTTTATCTTGGAATATAAGTTTTTTGAAACTGAGATTATAATTTTTCCCGCCATACACCACATTCTCCCTATAAAAATAAGTATTCGTAGTCAACCACTATCCGTAGATTGATAAAGCACATATTCTTAACTAAATTTTACTAATGGTGATGGAATGATACCAATGCCATCCAAATATCTTTACAACCCATCTTGTTAACATTGACATACGTTTGGAATATGGGTTTCCAAGTTCAGGGTACAAGTAATACACAGTTTCAGCATATGACTCACTAGCCTTCAGAGAAAAGCAAATTTAGGACCTCAACTTTCTTAACAAAAGGCTACAAATAATTGAGAAAGTCGAACATGATATATGTGAATTCATGTAAAATAACATTGAATGGGCACCTATTCTGCATAAGTAATTTTGCCAGAAGATGTAAGAGTGCAATGAACAAAACAAGAAGGCTTGGTGTCTAAAAGGAGGAGATAGACGGGTGCTATACTGGCCACAAAATAATGTGCTAGGACAGTGTGGTAGCCTGCCTCCAACATCTCAAAATCCATACCTCCTGGTATTCATGCCTTGTATGGCCCCCTCCCACATCACACTGAGGCTGGTCTGTGTGACCAATAGCATATGGAAAAAGTGATGGTATGTCACTTCTGAGATTAGGTGATAAAAAGACTGTGGCTTCCATCTTGAGTGCTTATTGTTTCTTTCCCTTGGACCACTTGCTCTTGGATCACTTGCTCTGGGGAAATTCATGTCCCTCAGGAAGGACCCAGGTGAAGGCATGGAAGCCTCATGCCAGCAACCATGTGAGTGAAATTGGAAGCAGTATCTTCAGCCCCAGCTAAGCTTTGAGATGGCCGCAGCCCTGTCCAACTTCTTGACTGTAACTTCAGGAGACACCTTGAGCTAGAAGTAGCCACCTAAGGTGCTCCTCAATTCCTGACGCTCAGAAACTGTGTGAGACAATAAACGATTGCTATTTTAAGCTGCTGATTCTTGGAGTTATGTTTTACATACCAATAGATAATGAATACAAGGAATATTCAGAAGAAGGCGGTAGGGAAAGATCTGTTATAACTAGATAGCCAGGACAGAGCTTGGAGAAGGGATTTGAGCTTGGGGAGATTGGTTACCGGAACTTCCCATAAACACATATATGATAGGAATGGCTGGAAAATGTAAAAGTGGTGGGCTTGGAATGCCAGCCTGGGAGTTTGTATGTTGTCTGATAGAAATCTGTATTTGTAGAAAACAATTTCAGCCACGTCTGACAATGAATTGGAAGAAGAGAAACTACTGCCAGGAAGACCAGCCAGCAGCATTCGGAGAAATAATGAGGCCTGCAAAGGCTTTGGCTGGGCAGTAGAAAGAAGAGAGGGGAGAACAACTCGATGGATAGTGTTTAGGCCTAACTGAAAGGGGTGATGGCTGAACTGATGCAAGGGAGGAAGGAGAAGGAGGAGTGACAATGACTCATGTTTTCAGCCTGCAAGTCGGGGAAGGAGAGTGATGTCTTTAATCTAACAGAGGAAACATAGAAGGAGGGAAAGGTTGGGGGAAGATGACGAGAGCGAACCAGGCACATAAATAACAAGTCCTTACATTGGCGCAGCACTGTGGCATTTACAATGTAACCTGAAACCATTATATTTTTTGTTCCTCACAATGATTCTGTAGAGAAAGGGCAAACCTCATCTTCATTTGGGAGATGAAGAAAATTAAATGTAATTAAGTTGGCCAAGGTCACGGAACTGGTAAATAGCAGATCTGGAACTGTTATTCACATGTTCTTATTAATAGCTCTGTGCTTTTCCATTATATTCAACTAGTAATATAACTAGTATTATAGTTTTAATTAAAAAACCTCTTTAGCTATACACATCTGTGTATATTTGGGTCGGAGGGAGGTAGAGAGCGAAGTGAGGGCAGCAAAGCTTTCCTATAGAGTCCTCTACTATTGTCAACCTAGAAAATCAGTGAATCATCTCAGGTTTAACCATTTCAGGGACCTACCATCAGACTGAGTGTAAGCGAATTCATTCTTAGGAACGTTCATTTAAGGGGTGTAAATAAAGTTAATAATTAAAATACCAGTAGAACACTGAAAATCCAATCCAGCTCTTAGATTTATTTTAAACCAGAAGTAACTACTACAACTACACTGAAAATGTTTTAGAATAGTAATGCAAGCTGCTAACATTTTGTCCATTTCTTTTTTTTTTTGCTGGAGAAGATTAGCCCTGAGCTGCTGCCAGTCCTCCTCTTTTTGCTGAAGAATATTGGCCCTGAGCTAACATCTGTGCCCATCTTCCTCTACTTTATATATGGGACACATGCCACAGCATAGCTTGATAAGTTGTGCAGAGGTCCGCACCTGGGATCCGACCTATGAACCCTGGGCCGCTGAAGTGGAGTGTGAGAACTTAACCATTATGCCACCGGGCCGGCCCCATTTTGCCCACTTTTTTGAGGCAGATACTGTCTGGTAGATTAATCAGATAACTGAATAATTACAAGAAAATAAGAGTCCACATCTCAAGGTCCTTTAGGATTGTCATAAGCATGTATTTGTCTACAGGAAATTCAGAAAACATTGTCTATTGCTTTCTGGTAAATAATTATTATAATTGTTTTCTGTATAATTCCATTGTATTTTATTGCTAAATTTTCATAGGTTTTCTCATCATCTGCTGATATGTTCTTATAACATTGTACTATGTTTTTTTAAATCAGTTGTTCTCTTTATTAAAAGATCACCATCAGGGGCTGGCCCAGTGGCGTAGTGGTTGGGTTTGTGCACTCCACTTTGGTGCCCCGGGGTTCCCAGGTTCAGATCCCAGGCACAGACTTACACACCACTCATCGAGCCATGCTGTGGCAGGCGTCCAACATATAAAGTAGAGGAAGATGGGCACACATGTTAGCCCAGGGCCAATCTTCCTCAGCAAAAAGAGGAGGATTGGCAATGGATGTTAGCTCCGTGCTGATCTTCCTCAGCAAAATAAATAAATAAATAAAAGATGACCATCAGGATCTTCATGTATAAACTCCTGACTGAGTCAAGGTACACTGTTAAAACGATTGAACTCATACAGACGTTATAGAATTAACAGATAATTCCCAGGATATTGACCCAGAATTTGCCAAAGATAACTACTTTATATTTTTAAGTATGAAAACTGACGACTTACAGATAGAATATTTTTTAAAGAACACGTTATGTATTATTCAATAATATTTTTGTAAGAGGTCTTAAAGTAATGCATATTGAACAAACGCTAATAAACAACGCCTTGACAAAAATGTCCTTAGTTTTTCTTCCTATTAAGAGACTTTCCATTCTTTGTTTTGACTTTATATATTCATTTTTAAATTTTTTTCAGCTTTATTGAGGTATAATTGACAAATAAAATTGTATATGTTTAAAGTGTACAATGGTGGTTACCAGGCGCTTGGAGGGTGGGGGAGATGGAGAGATGCTGGTTAAAGGGTACAAGCCTCAGTTGTAAGATGAAAAAGCTCTGGGGCTCTAACGTACAGCATGGTGACTGTGGCTAAAAATACTCTGCTGTATATTTGAAATTTGCTGAGAGGAGACCTTAAGTGTTCTTAGCACACACACAAAAAAATGTACCTATGTGAGGTGATGGATGTGTTAATTAACCTGATTATGGTAATCATTTCTTCCATTAATTTTATGACATTATAAATTAGGTTAAAGAATTTTTGATCAGCCTGGTCTTTAACTTCCCTATTTGTTACAAGGTGTTTATTTTTATACCTACCTGAATTTTACTTGCTTTTTATCAGTTTATAAATTTTTTACCCATCATTTTAAGTGACATCAGCCTTTTTTTAAAATTCTTTCTTTGTCATATTTTATGTTAGATTTAAACTAGGTTGTGACATGAAGTGGGAAACTTTCTTTTTGCATCTAAGATCTGAAATAGTAAAAATAATCTTAACTGTCTATTTTTAACAGCTTTATTGAGATGTAATTCACATACTATACAATTCACCCATTTAAAGTGTAAACTTCAATGGCTTTCAGTATATTTAAATAGTTTTGTAACCATCACCACAATCAATTTTAGAATATTCTCATTATCCCTATAAGAAATACCCACATTCCTTAGCCATCACCCCAAACTCTCCATCCTCCCTCCCACAGCCTTAGGCAACTATTAATCCACTTTTTGTCTCTATAAATTTGCTTATTCTGGTGAGTTCTTAGAAGTAGAATCACACAATATATGCTCTTTTGTGACTGACTTCTTTCACTTAGCATAATATGTTTAAGATTCATCCATGTTGTAGCATGCTGCTGAATAATATTCCCTTAGATGGATATGCTACATTTTATTTATCCATTCATCAGGTGATGGGCATTGAGTTCTTTTCACTTTGGGGCTATTATGAATAATTCTGCTATAAACATTCATGTATAAGTTTTTTTGTGGACATGTTTCTACTTCTCTTGGGTATAAACTTAGAATTGCTAGATCCCATGATAACACTATATTTAACCATTTGAGGAGCTGCCAAACTCTTTTCCATAAAAACTGGTGCATTTTCATTCCCACTAGCAGTGTGTGAAGGTTCTGATTTCTCTGCATCCTCGCCAACAGTTGTTATTTCTGTCTTTTTATTACAGTTATCCTAATGTCAGTGAAGGGGTATCTCAGTGGCTTTGATTTGCATTTCCCTAATGGCGAATGATGTTGAGTATCTTTTCATGTATATATTGGTTATTTGTGTATCTTCATTGGAGAACTGTCTATTCAGATACCCAGCCCATTTTTAATTTTTTGTCAATCTTATTATTGAGCTGTAATAGCTCTTTATATATTACAGATACAAATCCGTGGTCAGATATAAGATTCACAAAATTTTTCTTCCACTCTATAAGTTGCTATTTCACTTTCTTGATGGAGTCCTTTGAAGTACAATTTTTAAAAATATTGATGACGTTCATTGTCTTTTCTTTAAAGTATCTGAATAAACATGCTGCAGAGCTTTCTGTTCCTGGTGACTTTTCGGCTCTAATCACTTTTCCAATTTTCCTTCTGATAATTTACCCAGTCAAACATCTCACTCCTTCTCAGGTTCATTTTTTAATTTGCATTTTGACAGGCAATCCGTATCCTCTATATTCTGAAGTTGGTTGTTACATGTACTAATCTCACATTATCCTATTAATTTGTCTTTTATCTCTAATTTTCTATCTTTTTGACTCATAATATTGTCTATCTATGCTTTCTCTTTTTTACTTGATCCAGCTAGCAAGTATTTTATTAGTATCTTTAAAGTACTATTTGATTTATATATTCTTTCAAATATTTTGTTTCTATTTCATTTATTTCAGCTTTTACCTTTATTAATTCTCTTATTTCTGATTTTTTTTTAATTTGGTGACTTTTTCCTACATTAAAGAAATATATGTACAGTACTTGTATTTTCATCTCTTTTTTCTTTAATAATGAGTATTTTTAAGACAATATCTTTGTCTCTGAATATTGTCACTCTTTTCCCAGTTTCACTAATCCAAGAAAGCCAAATTCTGAGAATCCTTTACCCCCTCTGTTGCTCCATTCTGCGCTCCTGGCCTCTCTCACAGCTCTTTGTTACATTTTCCAGACTACAGAGCAGAGAACCTCATGTCAGTTCCCTCTTCAAATTCTCAACGGAGCAGTCTGCCTCACTTACAAACAGTATCATGCAGGTTTCACAGCTTTCTGCCTCAAGGGGGGCAAGTAGTTTAGAGTTGGAAGTAGAGGAGAAAAAAGCAATGTTCAATTCTCTCTGCTTCCCGTAGTTTCCAAACTGTTCTTAATGCAAACAAGGTATCCACGATGAAGAATATAGCTCTCCGGCGGGCCCTGTGGCTTAGTGGTTAAGTGTGTGCACTCCGCTACTGGCGGCCTGGGTTCGGATCCTGGGCGTGCACTGATGCACCGTTTCTCCAGCCATGCTGAGGCCGCGTCCCACATACGGTAACTAGAAGGATGTACAACTATGACATACAACTATCTACTGGGGCTTTGGGGAGAAAAAGGAGGAAGATTGGCAATAGATGTTAGCTCAGAGCCAGTCTTCCTCAGCAAAAAGAGGAGGATTGGCATGGATGTTAGCTCAGGGCTGATGTTCCTCACACACACACAAAAAGAATATAGGTCTCACTTCACTTGTTGACTCTTTACTGCATGCCTCAATAATTATAGTATCCTAATATATCCATCTTCTGAATTTTCACTAGTTATTATACCCCTGCAATATTAAGTTTCAGAAATAAATGTGGATTTAATGATCTTTAAGAATATCAGTTAGGCATTCCATGTTTTTTGTGGATATTTTGGGTTTTTTCTTTTTTTTCTTATTTTATTGTGCAATACAATATACGAAAATGGAAGAATTGAAACATATATAAGCACATTTAAATTTGACAAAATCTGAATATGTTAAATTGTAAATACGTTGATGGCCATCTTTGGAATTACTTGATATTTAAATTGACAGTCTTGGAATCCATTACAACTGAATTCAGCCTAATGGTATTCAAATTCAATATAACATTCTATTTGATTGAGATTCAAATTAAAGGAGACATAATTCATATCAAAGTCAATTAGAAGCTTTGCAGAAACCAGTTCACAACATTCTGTCCCATGAAAATGAGCCCTGGCAGTCTACCTGGCAACGTGCCAAAGAGTAATTTAGAATGAGCACAATTGGGTGCTTACTATCTATTGTGCAAAGGACTTGTCAAAGACGGTATATTTAAACATTTCAAAGTGAATAAGTAAGTTTTTTTTTTTTTGTATTAGGCTGCACATAACATCATAAAAGCAAAAAGATGCCTTGAAATTTTCTGTTTTGAATTGTTAATTGTGTCTCATGCTCACTGCTCTTTAATGTTTATAATGGTAATTTATGTGGGTATAAGACTTTCCAATATGATGTCAATTATATAAGGTTTAATACACTCCCAGGCAACTGAACACTAATAAACAAAAATATGAAAAAAACAACCACAAACACTGATCCTACTTTTGGGGATGTGTTGTGAATGCAGAAAGAGGCAAGTAAGTTAGGGTTTGTGTGCACACACAGGAGTCTATTATCTTTAGGCTGGTGGCCAGTCACAGGATGCGAGGGAATGCAGACTTATTAATAAAATACTTACCAGAGTAGAAAGAGCCTTGATCCACTTGCCAGATAATCTTCTTTAAAAATTTATAGCTGACATAAAGTACGGCAGCTATTTTCATATCCAGAGATGCTGCTAAAATAAAATCTCTTGTCTAGTAGGATAGCCAGTAGACCACGGTTTGTTCACGGAGAACAAACCATCACTAAAATTGCTAGTCGGTACTGAAAATGTAATGTATCACCTTTTTTGTTTTTTATAAGTCAGAGGGAGAAGGTGAAATACCGTATGATCTCACTCATTAAGTAGTAGATAACAACAACAATAAACAAACACATAGAGACAGAGATTGGATTGGTGGTTACCAGAGGGGAGGTGGGGGAGGGAGGAGGGTGAAAGGGATAATGCAGAACATGTGTGTGGTGATGGGTTGTAATTAGTATTTGAGTGGTGAACATGATGTAATCTATGCAGAAATAGAAGTATAATGATGTACACCTGAAATTTATGCACTGTTATAAACCAATGTTACTGCAATAAACAAAAAATTAAAAAAATAATGTATCATCTTTAATGTTACACCTACATTTTGGCAGACTAGAACTAAAATAAGAATACCAATAATGAATGTATTTACTAACTTATTGGCAAGGAAAACTAAATTGATCCAAAGAGATGTCATTATACTCAAAATAAAATGGAGAGTGATATTGTCTACACATTTTACAATAACAGCTAGAAAATTTGTAAAGAACTTATTTTCAGAATACAATCCAAGGCAAAAGAGAAATAAAACAAAATACAGCAAAAAGACAAAACTAAACCCCACTGAATACAGCTATGATCATGTAGAATGTTCTATAAAGACGTCTCTCTGGACCAAAGTCATATATCTGACAACCTCTTATCTGGAACATGATGAGGAAGCAAGAAGAAATACTTAAAGACAAAAGAATCAAATAATTATAACAAGGACGTGTTCTAAAATGCATGCAACATACTCATAGGGAGCCCCTGACTTTCAGGCCCTCATTAGGACCTTATGTACTTTTATTTTATACACAGTTCTAACAAGCTTTGTTCTCTTACTGCCCCTAGACAATTAAAAGCAATAGATCATTGAAAGAGAAAGAGTGGGAGAGGGAGAAGAAAGGGAAGCCAGGAGAGATTGGTGCTTAGAAGAAGATTTACTGCTAAGAGTGAAAAATAACAGCTTGTTAGAGGAGGAGACAGAAAATGGACACAGAGGCCTGGGACCATTTGGTGAACTCTTGACAACACTGCTGCGTTATAGCACAGGAGAGCTAATGATGGCTCTATGTCTTCATGAAAAGACATTTCCTTATATTAAACCACCTCCAGTCCTTCCTGGAAGAAGGGTAGATAACCACTAACTAAATTCATAAATAAATAAGCAATCAAGCAACTTCGATTTGCTATATTCAATTATGAAGGGAGCAGTATATTACAGCTTTTAGATAAATGTCTATTAAAATGGTTAGACTTCTTTTGTAAGTTTTCTTGCTTAATGGAGTATATTTTAGTTCTCTGGAAAATGCACTTAAATATGAACAGCTGATTCACCAAGATTGCTGAAAAGGTAGCATGTCTGTATTTTGTTGTTGTTTTTCTTTTTTGGCCTGTTCTCATCAACTGACAAAAAATTAAGATGCTAGACAAATCTTTGGTAGATTATAGCTCCGTTTGTAACCAGATATTACAACATTTAAAGGTCATTATGTGAGGAAGTTATTGATTATTGTTGGAATAAGTTACATCTGTAATAAAGTAAACATCTAATGAATTAAACATATTATATAAAAAATATTTTTCTATTACTAAATAAACACAACTTTTTATCTGAAAAAAAATAAAACTAAATTGAGAATAAGTATTAAAGGAGAAAGAATCTTTATAAGCCTGATAGAGATTAATCTTTCTAACAAACTATTTAGTTAATAGTGACAGAGATGTCTGAAATTTCGATTTGCAAAATCTGGAGATTGCAAATCATGAAAACTCATCAAGCAGTGTGAATCTCAATTTGTGTTTTGAGAGCACTTGTTCTTTGAAATGCTCTTTGAGAAGAGATTGAGTAGATAAATAAGCTTGTGAGTCAAATTTACTGCCCACCTTCCTTGACATACATTTGTACACTGAAGACTTAAGAAGGCTTACAGAAAAAAAAAATTATTTAACTTTCTTCAATTAACTTTTAATCAATCAGTTTACATTTGATAGAACTAGTGTCATACAGAACACACTTTTGGAAATAAAAACATTCTATAGTTCTATTATTTTTCATGTTTTGATTTTATATGTTGAAAGAGAAGCTGAAAGACACAAATATTTAACCATGAAATTTACCATGAAATGGTAAATTGTGAGAAAAGAACACCAGAGAATCCATCTTGCATGATAAAATGTCACGTTATACATATCTTTTTACATAAAATTATTTAACCCAAACTCTTCTTATTTCAGGAAGGATCAGTTGTTTTATTCTAGAAGCTTCTAAAGCAGTTTGTATATGTTTATCATCATATGTAGCACAACTTAATTTAATGCTTTAATGTGAAAAATAAGATTTTGAAGTACATACAAACACACAACTTTTTAAAATTAATACATATAGATTCATCAATCAGGTTAATTAATACAATTTATCATAAGAATAACAAGTCCTCTGTCATCCCTCACTGAATGCATTCTCTTCTATTCTTCCTTTAGAGTTAATCATACAATGAATTTTGTTTCATCATTTACTGAACATTTTTTAATGAGATTTACCTCCTATATGTGTATCCCTGAATAATACGTTGCTTATTTTCATAGCCTTTTTGAGGTCTAATTTACATACTATGAAATTTACCTATTTATAGTGTACATTTCAGTGAGTTTTAGTAGATTCATGGAGTTATTCAACCATCACTAAATCCAGTTTTAGAACAGTTCTATCACTCTTCCAAAATTTCCCTCCTCATGGTTTATAATAAATTCCCCCATCTGCCTCTAGTCCCAAGCAACCACTAATCTGCAGTGTGGTCAGCTGATCTTTGACAAAAGAGCAAAGGCAATCCAATGGATAAAACATAGTTTTTTCAACCAAATGGTGCTGAAACAATTGGATATCCACATGCAAAAAGAAAAAAATATCTGGACACAGACCTTATACCTTTCACCATTATATACCTAAATTTAAAAGACAAACTATAAAACTTCTAGGAGGTAACAAAGAAGAAAATTTAGGTGGTTTTGGGTTTGGTGATGAGCTTTTAGATACAAAGCTAAAGGCATGGTCCATATAAGAAAAAATTGATGAGATGGATTTCATTAAAATTAAAGACATCTACACTGCACAGACACTGGTAGGAGTGAAAAGAGAAGCTACAAATTGAAGGAAAATATTTGCAAAACACGTGTATGATAAAGGATTTGTATCTAAAACATACAAAGAACTCTCAAAACTCAACAATAGGAAAATAAAAATCCAACCAAAAAATGGGCAAAACATCTGAACAGACATCTCAGCAAAGAAGATATACAGATGGCAAATAAGCATATGAAAACATGCTTAATGTAATATGTCATTAGGGAATTGCAAATTAAAATAGCAATGTGCTACCACTACACACCTGTTAGAATCGCTAAACTCCAAAACACTGACAATACCAAATGCCGACAAGGATGTAGGACCACAGAACTCTCATTCATTGCTGATGGGAATGTAAAGTGGTACAACCACTTTGGAAGACTGTTAGTGTTTTACAAAAGATTGTGTTTTACTAAACATAATCTCACCATATGATCCAGCAATCATGATCCTTGGTGTTTATTCAAGTTGAAAATATATTTCCACACAAAAACCTGCACGTAAAGATTTATAGAAGCTTTAGTTATAATTGTCAAAAATTGGAAGCAACCAGGATGTCTTTTATAGATGAACAGATAAACTGCAGTACATCCATACAATAGAGTAATGTTCAGCAATAAAAAGAAATGAGCTGTCAAGCAGTGAAAAGACATGCAGGAACCTTGCATGCATATTGCTAAGTGAAAGAAGCCAGTCTGAAAACGCTACACACTCTAAGACCTTCTGGAAAAGATAAAACTATTGAGATAGTAAAAAGATCAATGGTTGGTGCGGGGAGAGGGAAGGAAAGATGAATAGATTGGAGCACAGGAGATTCTTAGAGCATTGAAACTGTTCTGTATGATATTGTAATGATGGATACACGACATTATGCATTTGGCAAAACCCATAAAATTGCACAACAAAAAAGAATGAATCCTAATGTAGCTTATGGACTAAAGTTAATAATAATGTGTCAATACTGGTCCACTAATTTTAACAAATATACTACACCAACGCAAAATGTTAAAAATAGGGAAATGGTGAGACAGGGAATAGTTGTATATGGGAACTCAACTCTCTACTCAATATTTCTGTAAGCCTAAAACTGTCTCAAAAAATAAACTATCAATCAAAAAAAAAAAAGACACACTGATTCAGGAAGAATTTAGGAGTGTATACATCTGGCATAAATTTAAAACGCTATGTTTTAATTAAAAATAGAACAGTCGCTATATATGCCAGGCTGAGATATTATCAAAGAATGACAATAGAGTAAATCAAATGAACTTCAAATTCCCATTTAATGTAATTTAAACTTTTTTGACTACTGTTAAAAACTCTAATATTAAGTTCTGAACCACCTGATTATGACTTATTAATGACTTCTAGAAGAACTAGAAATTCTGCTGATAAAGTTCTGGTTAATAAAAAGTTGGATAAGCAATAATTAAGAGTTCTTGGCAGATAGCAGATAAAAGTTTGGGGCATTGAACATTTTTAAACATATTTGTTCTCTCACTTTAGATTTGTGCTATGGGATAGAACTTTAATATTTTTGACAAAATATAGAAAAGCATTTTCCCAGGTGATTTATTAAAATTGTAAAAAATCTTTGGCAACTATTTTCACCAGAGCATTGAACTAGGTACTGGGGTTCCAGCAATCCTGCTTATAAGGGGTTTTGAGTCCTCAGATAACTCTAGAAATAAGGTAACATATGTGACTTGGCAAAGGGTTAATCCAGTCAGGGTGTCTTATAGAATTCACTTCCTTCAACTATTAGCCCAAATGTAACATTCTCAGTGAAGTATACTCTGATCCCTCTATTAAAATTGTGGATCCCTCTAACCACAGCATTCTGACAGCCTTTGCCCTACTCTGATGTCCCATAATGTTAGCCTTTCCCTACAAATGCACTATAGAATGTATCGATTTTAAAAGAACAGAATCTGAGTGTAGTGGAGAAGGGAAGAGAAGTAACTGTAGGCAAGGACATATTGTGAAGTGTCTTGAAAAAAGTAGTTGTTTCTTCCAGCATTTAGTTTAGCATGGTTTTTCTAGTAACATGATGATGAATTACCATGGATAGGCCATGCTATAGGCAATAAGCTCTGAGCAATTACAGCAATAACACTGGGTAACAGCGCACCGTTAGACTCACTAGAACAAAAAATAATTCTTTGAACCATCCGTAGGAAAAGAGAAGGTTTTTAAAAATCAGAACAAAACCTCTGGATATATGGTTTCTCTGTACTGTTCTTTTTGACTTTGAAATTGTCAACTCTATAGTGTTTTTTTAATCTATCGTTCTCTCTAAATTTCATTCCATCAAGGAAGATGAATGTGCTTTTTATGGCACAGCAAGTTTCGAGCCTACAAAATGCTAGAGTAAATCATTAGAAGGAAGCAGAAGTAGTTCTGGGTAAAAATATGTTCACCTCTTATCTTTAGCCACTTGTTCAGTGGGTTTGGTCCTTAAGAACCTATGTAATTTTTCTCAGGACATTGATTATCTATCATATTTTTATTTAGCATAAAGTTGAAAGTATAAAACACCTGGTTAATATGCAAAAGCCTTGCCATGTGGCAATGGAAAAGAGCTTTTCTGTCAAACATTATGGACACTGTGAAGGGAAGAAGCTCTGGCTGTGATTACAGTGGCAGTTCTGGGGTTGAGTTGGCCCAGTGGTACTTGAGTGTTGCAGACAGGCTTCCTCAAAGCTAGTACTGCTAAATCCTATATTAGCCTATCTGTTCTCCCAGTTGGAAAAGTTACCACGGAGATACTCTTTGAAATAAAGAAAGAAAAGGAGGAACTTTTCTTCTCATTTCCATCTGGCTATAAGATGTTCACCCTTGTGTAACAGTCAAGAGGATTAGCCTTGCCCAGTAGGTGAGGCTGCTGAAACTACGGACCACTGAACTGGATACATTAGGTGGGGAACACTATTGTCTTCATTCCAAGGCTTTGGACCAAATCGAGAGGTCAGTGTTTTGACCTAGAATAACCTGTGCTGTAACACATGTTTTTATATTTCTAAGTGCAACAGAAAATTAACATTCTCAAATGTGCTTCATACTATTGACAAACAATTTATCTCCTCTAGGATGTCCCTCTTAGAACATTTAATAAATTGACCTATGAACTCCATCAGCAGCAAGATACAGATTTATATGAGCTTAAAATTTTTTAAAGAAGTGCTGTATAAATGATTTTAGATATCAGTTAGGTGCATGTTTCCTTTGAAGGAAAAGCAATCTCTTCCTTCTCTGGTTCTTAATGTCCTCCTGCCCAAACACCCACCCCCTAATCTAGCTTAATAGTAACCTACTTTGTAAGTAAATTCATACAGTAAAAAACAGATTTTTTTAAATCTCAAAGTCAAAAGAGCATAACTACAAGTATTATTAATGGGAAAGAAAAAATTGTGAACCTGTTTTTGATTCTTCTGAGAAGCTCTATATTATAGAATGGTACATGGAAAGAACAGTGAATTAGAAGATACACTATTGTAACTAGAATCCAGGTCCTTCCACTAGTTAATTATACTTCTTTGGACAAGTCACATAATTTGAAAGAGCTTTAATTTTTTCATCAGAAAAAATGAAAGCAGTAGTAAAATATCCCCTTGATCTACCTATATCACAATTGTGTCATGATAACCTGAAAGATAATGAATTAGAGAGTGCTTTGTGAATACTCAAACACAATACAAGCTAGTCACTATTATTAATATCTGTTTGCATTGTGACAGAGAAAAGAAATATATTAGCTGCAAATCAGCCCATAATAAAATGAATTGTAACATATCTCAGAGAAGGCATGCCATTGACTCCAAGGGTCTCAGCAGAGTCATATTCATGAGTAGCTGTGGCTGGGGCCCACCAAAGCATTTGATTGTAATTAATTTTCTTCTAATTTAATTTGCTTTTAATTTTTAAGAAAAATTTGCTAAAGGCATAAGTGCATAAATTCTGGCATTAGGCATTATTTCAGATTCATTGTCAAATGCAGATAATTTAGGATCATACTTAAGCTCCTTTTTTATAATTATTTAAAAAATATAAAACCCTAAAAATGTTTTTCTAATCTTTAATAAGATAATCTCCTTTTAAAAATAATTTGATGACTGTCGAGATAGTTCAGCTAATTACTCCTAAATATTTTGCGATCTTCTATAAATTATTAATTTCAGATTTCTAGTTTTCCACTGCTGTGATTCCACTGCATACAAAGTAGACCAGTAGGCACAATATCCAGAGGCAATGTTCCCCAGGATATAGATAAATATATGAGCTAGTTCACAGATCTTTAATATATTCATAAGTCTAATCTATTATATTTCTATTTCTCACATATCCCAGCCTCTAATTGAAGCATTTGATATAGGCCATTCTATTTATATGTGTTTACTTTAGTCCACATGGGAGATAAATTTATTTTTTCTGAAGATAATTATAATAGAAAATTTTTCCTTCTCTACTCTGTCCTAAACATTACATCCTCTTTCCCTCTGTCAGAGTATTCTCAGTATTATAACATGATATTTCCTGGTTGCTTATTGGCAATAGATTCTCATTTGTTATCAGTGAAGAAACATGGATCATTTTATTATTCCATTTCCAAAGAAATCTTAATCTCTGTCTCAATTGTTTACATCAAAATTTGCCCCATCACTTTCATTTTTGGAGTATCTGACGCTTGTTTACAGAGTCTTTAAATATCTGATCCCATAATTGATTTTTCTCAGTTTTATTCAAATGAAATACATATACATAACCTTATGAGCCAACAATTATGATAAAATCATTTAAAGTATTATTTTTATTCTCCCAGGGGAATGTTAGTTCACTGACACAATATAATGTGAACTATCCTTTTTAATAAAAAATATTCAGAAGATAAATAATCATGAATTATGATGACAAAGCTTGAGACTTTAGTTCTTGTAGCCATTGAAACTGATCAGGTTCTCATAAAATTTCTCTACAGTGTCTGGAGTGATAGGATACTTCCAAGCGCTTTATGGTAATATTCTTTCTGTCTCTGTGAATGTGTACTAGATGATAGCTCCTCTTCCTAGTTCTTTAATCCTCAGAGCCAAGGCAATAAGCAAACAACTTTCGTATACTCTTCCCAGCTCCACTCTTGAATGAGGCAAAACCATATCTAGAGTTTCTCAGACTCAGAATGCTGTTTCTCAGACTCTCTTCTGCCAAACTAGAAATGTTCAAAGCAAGTGTCTAAGGAAGGGCATATTGGGCATCATAGCACTATGAACAGTGTCCCAGAGCCAACAAGCCACAAACCTCTTTCTCTGGGTAGAAGAGACAACCCTGAGAGTTTCCCCCAAATAGAGTCAGAGTGGACTCCAGAGGAGGTCAAGCCTGCAGAAGAGCGATGTTAGTTTCATACAGTAGTCTGCTTCGATATTCATCCAGTGAATTTGTATTGGAAATAACTTGAAAGCAAAGCAATGCCAACCTTCCATCTGTATTCCAATTGCATGCTCTCTAGAATACTTTCATGTTACAGGAGTGCAGTGTCTTCTAAGATATTGCATCTCAAATGATGTGTTTCACAAGTATACAATTTGCTGGTATTCAAATAATATTTCAGTTACTTTCGATCAGAGTTGATGTGACTATATGTTTGGAAATTACCCCAAAATGCGTGTGTACAGAACATAGATATATCTTAAATGACTCACAATTTGTCTACTTAGGCATGAGAGAGAATTCAATAAAACAGAAAGTTCAAGTTAAAAGAAGAGATACGTTAAGCAAGTAGGTGAATGTAAAACATTTTATTTGGACAAAATTTAAATTTTATTAAGCTTTACGGCCAAAGAGTTGCAATAAAAGTGAAATTGAAAATGTCTAGCACAAAAACGTTAGAGCTGATGAAGAAGGAGAAATCAAAATTAATCAAGTATCTTCAACTGAAAGGATGCAGGGAGTCGTGGACACGCATCAGGGTTTAATCATCTTCCCTCTAAGGATGTTTTGTTTTTATTCTGGCACCAAGTGTTGTGGCCTTGGTGTTTCTGCTAATTTCCCTGTTTGTCTTAATGACTAAGCTGTTTTTAAAGCTGAATGACTAACAATATAACGTGCCACCTTTGTTGTTTGTGTCAGAAACTGGCTTTAAATTCCTTGAGCTTTCTAACCTTGGTCAAACACAGTCCCTGAGGAATTTAGTGTCTTAAATTATGCATTTAGCTATTAGCAGACAAAAATAAACAATTTTATGTCCTTGGAGGACACCAGGTAGGTATAGAGAACTCTGTTACAAAACGTAAGACACTCAGAAGGAAAAAAAACGATGATATACTATACAGCTAACAGATTTAAGAGAAGGAGAGTGTTAAATATGAATTGGTTGAAATTTTTCTAGAATTGGTGACATACATGAATTTTCATATGCAGGGAACACAATAAATCTTAAGTACAATAAATAAATATAAAGCCACCCATGGGTTACATCATAACAACAAGGAGAAATAAGTTAAAAGCCAGAAATAAAAGGTAGATTAACCATAAAGTAAAGATAAGACTGCAGTGAATTTCTTAAAAGCAAGAATAGATGCAAAAATATGAGGGAATATGGAAATGGAAATGGTACAGATACTCTGGACAAGAGTATGCCAGTTTCTTGAAAAATTAAACGTGCACTTACCATATGATCCAGCAACTGCGCTCTTGGGCGTTTATCCCAGGGAAATGAAAACTTATGTTCACACAAATTTTGTTACACAAATGTTCATACCAACTTCACTTATAATAGCCAAAAACTGGAAACAACCAAAGTGTTCTTCATAGGGTGAATGGTTAAACTGTAGAACATCCACATCATGGAACGCTACTCACCTATAAAAAGGAGCAAATCATTGATAGACACAACCACTTGAAAAGATCTCAAGGAAAATATGCAGCGTAAAAAAAGTCAGTCTCAAAAGGTGTTATGCTGTGTGATTCTAGGATATACAACATTCTTGAAATGGCAAAATTATCAAGATTGAGAACCACTGATAGAGATTAGTTAGTTGCTGGGGGCGAGAAGGCTGTAGTTATAAAAAGGATTCTCGTGTTGGAACTGTTATGTGTTTTGACTATTGGTGGACATGACAGACACATATGTTACAATTGCGTAGAACAAATACACACACAAATAGATGCATGTAAAATGGCTGATTTCTGAATAAAGTTGATGAGTTGTATCAATGTTGATTTCCTGTTGTGATATTGCACTATAATTACGCAAAATGTCACCATTGGGGGAAACTAGGTGGGGGACATACGGGGATCACTCTGTATGATTTTTTACAGCAGCATGTAAATCTCAAAATAAAACATTTTTTAAAGTTACTTTAAAAATTGAAAATAAAACAAGAGATAAAAAAGCGGGAGGAGGATTGTCATTCACAAATTCACAGAGATTGTCAGTTGCCATATTTAATTCTAAAATGCAGTTAGTTTGTAAGAATCTAATTACAGATTTTTAGTGTTGAGAAAAAATAAACGTCAACCTAGAATGTTATATCTAACTCTATTTTTTGATTTTTAGAAAAGGGTAAATAAATACTTTTTTTTTCAGACAACTAAAACTGAGTGTGTTTCTACCACATCTCATTGTTTTGATTGAATTGTTTGCCTCTAAAACTCATATATCAAAACCCTAGCTCCCAATGTGACTGTATTTGGAGACAGGGCCTTTAGGGAGGTAATTGAAGTTAAATGATGTCATAAGGGTAGGGCCCTAATCTTATTGGACCTGTGTCCTTATTAGAAGAGGAAGAGACACCAGAGAGCTCTCACTCCCTCCACGGGCACACCGAGAGAAGAGGCCATGTAAGGACACAGCAAGAAGGTGGACACCTACAAGCCAGGAAGATCTCACCAGACACCAACCCTGATACCACCTCGATCTTGGACTTTCATCCTCCAGAACCATGAGAAAATAAATTTCTTTTGTGTAAGCTGCCCAATCTGTGGTATTCGGTGATGGCAACCCAAGCAGACTAATATACTTACTAAAGAAACTTCTAAAATGCATTTAAGGAAGAAGAAAATTGAAATCAGGAATGGAATGATGAACAAAGTCACAGGGATCAATATCAGAGAAAATCCAAATAAATAATGACTGCACAAAACAATATTAGAAGTAAAGGCTGATTTGAGGGATATATGAAACTGGAATGTAATTACTGAGCAATAATAATATATATACTTGAAAAGAATATTGAAGTTAAAGTACAGAAAAGATATATTATTTGGAGGGAGAGCAGAGATATTATTTTTGTCTTAAACTTAAGAAAATGTGTCAACACAACAACTTACCAGTAGCACATAATTTATATAACAGTGGAAATGAAAGATTTTATTTAGATATATGTAAACAATTCAAGAGAAATCAAGCAAAAAGAAAGGATAATTTCGTTTTAGAAGTCTTTATATAGTCTGGATACAAACATTTGTCAGGCATATATTTACTGTACATATGTATGTATATATATAGCAAATATATTCTCCCCTTGTATTCCTAATTGTGACTTTGAAAGAATGGAAATTTTTATGTTGAAGAAGTGTAATTTATTACATTTTTTTAAAATAATTAGTGCTTTTTTTATATCTTGAAATCTTTGACTCAACAAGCCTGCCAAGATACCCTGTCGTGTTTTGTTCTAAAATAATTATTAAACTTTTTAATGCTTATTAAGATTTTCATCCCTAAGGAGGACAGAAAAAACAGTCTGGGCAGTTTAAGCAGTGTCTGCCCCTTTCCTTCTCCAGTTGGTATTTGGAGGGGGATGGGGATGGGCAGTGGTAGACTGTCTCCATATCTTCCCCTTCTCCCTGTGAGAGCCTGTGCAAGAGGATGCAGACTCCCTACGTCTGCACACTCCCCCCTTCAGGGCTTCTCATTCTAGCCTTCACTTGCTTTTAGCAGTTTGTTAAACAATTGCAGGTGATACTCTTACCAGTTTATACAGCGTTCAGTGGCATCTGTCCTACATAAGCAAATGCTTGGGTCCAGTTGCTCCCTGAAGGTTCTTTTCTCTCATCAAATTTCCAGTTAGTTGTTTGCCCTGAGAACTTAGTTCTCTGATGAGTTCAAGAAAAGTCATTACTTTGCAGTTTTCCCAGTGTTTTTCCTGTCGTAAGGATGGAAGTCATGTTCTTTCCAGTTCTCTAACTCTCTGTATTGAAACTGTACCTTGTTCATTTTTTTATATTGTTATTTATTAAACATGATATTCACGGATATTTTATATTCAGTCATCAATAATTTCTGTTTCTAATGGGCTTAGGGATATACTGTTGATTCTTGCTTATTGTGTCTTGTTATCTTTTATGTTCATATTTTATTGATATTACACCAAGGGCCTAATTTGGGACTAAGCTCTCACAAAGAGGGTAATTTTGCTTATGGCATGAGCCAGGAGACCACTTTAGACCATTTCCAGTCTTACAGCAGCATTCTGAAATTCAGTTTTCTCATTTTGTGCGGGCCCAGTATTAGATCTCAAACTCAGAATTAGAACATCTTGTCCTCAGGGAAACTCCAAATTTTCTTACTTATAAGTCTTTTATTTATTTATTTATTTGTTTATTTGTTTATTTATTTATTTTCCTGTAGTTGTGTTCTTTATTTCTTGTGAATGTAGTAACATACCTGAAATATGTTTTATTGAAACCGAGTTCTACTATATTGAACTATATAAAATTGTCCGTATTCGACTATTGAACCACAAAAATGGCATTTTCACATGGTTCAACTTTATATTTTTAGTAATAATATCCTCCAGAATAACTCTTCCACTATTTTGCTAGAAAACTATATTGTTCTCCTTGCCTTTTTGTATATCTAAAATATTTCATGGTATTTTAAAGTATGAGAAACTTAGGTGATTACAGGAATTTTAAGTAATGGGACCTTAGTAAGCACTGCATGCAATTCAGAATGTTTATAATTTATTTAGAGTGAAATAATCAGTTCATTTTTATGGGAATTTATTCATAAGAAGAATATTTATAAAAGCAAGATGAGGCCATATTTTGAATGCCTTAACATTCCAGTTTAACGTCTTTGGTTATAGGACATGAGCAAATTAGGATCACCAAAGGATTACACATGAGGAAGAATCTCGATTAAAAGTGACATATTAATACAATTCATTTGACACCAGAGTAGAGACAGGACCTGAAGACGGAACCTAAAGGTTAAGGAGATGCCAAGAAGACTTTGTAATATTTTATGCACGAAGTGATCAGAATTAAAATCAGGAAAATAACAATAAGGATGAAAAAGAATGTGTTAGAAATGCCAGGATTCCACATTGAACTGGCTGGAAGGGGAACAGTGGACAAAGCAAGACTGTCTAATACTAAGGCAAATCACCCCAGAGAGGGAGGAAATGTTTTATAAATGAAAAGGAAACACCAACATAGAAAATCATTCATTCAACCTGATCTTGAGGTGTCTGGCAAACACGATCCCAATTTAAAGGAAAAGAATTCTCTTCTGGCATCAAACGAGTGACATGCGTAAACTGGGTTTAAATATAAACACCAAAATCATCTAAAGAATAAGACAGGTAAAATTAGAAGTTGAATTATGGTCCTTTTGGACTAGAATTTGTGTAGAGGCAAAGCTACAGATAAAATTATTTTCTTGTTTCAGTTTTAGTCAGAGAAAGCTCTATATGTCAAAGATTTTTGTTTTGTTTTGTTTATTTGTTTTATATAAGTGTGGAAATTTGGTATGTAGATGTTGGGGCCTGCAGGAAAGTTAGGAGGCTTCTCAATACTATGAGAATCCTTTGTACTTGTGAAATGAGCATCAAGAAATATACCCATACTAAGAATTTAAGTAAAATTAGTATGATACATTCTTGGTTGAGCTTTGATACATTCAGCTGGCATTCTGTTTTATTCTTTTTATTTACTGTATAGTCCGTGTAGTGCTTTTTGTTTCAAAATAGTCATAATGCATAATAAGAAATTCAAGATGGCATATTTCAACATTCTTCCACAAGAAGGACACATTCTTTCACACAATAAAATTTTTTCTTTAATTTTTAGAACAGCTTTGAAATTGGCCAATTGGAGCCCATCACTTTTATTAGCTAAGTGGGAATTCTTGAAAGTATTACAGACAGTGAATATTTAAAGAATCATTTGCTGTGTAATTGATTTTAATTTTAAGTTTTTATGATTTCTGAGTGCTGCCAACTGAAAATACAAGAGAAATAGAATATACTAGTCCATTTAATTAAATTTTAAAAGGTAAACTCAAATAGCGCTTCTGGATTAGCATCACTAGAGTACAGATAAAGTTCCAATCATCCACTAAAAATGAAGGAATAATTTATTATATTACTGTGACAATACCTATCCTATTCTATTTGTGTTCATTCTGTCTATGCTTAATGTCATGGGGCAGTAAATATATTTCAATATATTATCAATATTCTCTCATGACTTTCTTTGTTCAAATAAGTCAGGAAAATTCACAGAGCATCAATCACCACAATCATTCCCAAATAACATTAGTGTATGTTGCGTGTTGAATTGTGCAGCCCAGAAAGATATGCTGAAGTCCCCTGGTACCTATGAATGAAAACCTTTTTGGAATAGCGTCTTTGCAGATGTAATTAAGATGTAAATTAAGATGTGGTTATAGTGGTGTAGAGTGGGTCCTTAATCCAACATGACTGGTGTCCTTTTAAGAAGAGGGAAGTGACACAGAGGCACACAGGGAAAATACCACATGAAAACACAGGCAGATTGAAGTGATGTATCTACAAGCCAAGGATTTTTGGGACCAGCAGGAGCTAGGAGGTAGGCATGAAACAGATTCTCCTCTAGAGCCTCCAGAGAGAGCATGGCCCTGCTGACACCTTGATTTCAGACTTCTCAACCCCCAGCACTTTGAAAGAATCAATTTCCTTTGTTTTAAGCCACCAAGTTTGTGGCACTTTGCTTTGGCAGCCCAAGGAAACTAATACAGTGCAGCTGGAAAATAGATTATATTACAGACATCCAGAAAATATATATGCCAATCACTGACTGGGAGACTTGACTCAACTCTTTGTCTATTTTTCTTGCATTAGATAAGAAAATGTGATTCTAAGAGTTGAAGTAACATGCCTGAAATCATATATATAGAAAGTGGCAGAGCATAAATTTGAGTGTAGGTTGGAATACAGGTTTCATGTTCATTATATTACATTTTGTAGAAACAACTTTTGGACAAGATAAGTTGGAAAAAAGTGACAGATTAGTTCTTTTAGTTTCAGAACAAATGGTATTACCAATGACAGTTGGCACAATTTGATGGCAAGCACACAGGATTCAGAGTAAGGTGACATAGTTTTCAGCTCTGGTCTTGTTAGCTATTAATTATGTGAGCTTTTAAAAAAATCACTTCGATTTTCTCAGCTTCAGTATATTTTTCTAAAAGGAAGAGATTGAATGGGATGTTCTGTAAAATTTATTCCAGACCTGAGAAACTGTTATGGGCATTGTCTTGTATTAGATGTTAATATGCTTCTCTCTTTCATTAATAATTACTCATAAGTTATCATCATAAGTACTCAAAAAATAGCCCCAAATCACAGATTTTACCACTAATTAATCTATTCCAGTTATTCACATGAGCAATCAAATATTCTTGAAATTATTGACTCATGGACTGTTAAAAGATGCAAGTCTAAGACAAAATGTTAATTGAGATAGAAAAGATACATTTTCAAATTAATTTGGGAATCAGTCATCATTGAAAAAGGTTTCACTATTTTAAAAAATAAAGGTTATAGTAGAGTGTCTGGCACATGGTAAAAATACCATACTTTTTAATTACCTCTTTCTTCTTCTGACCTTATGAAAGGTCAGAAGATATAAAGATATAATTAGTCTAAATTGAGCAATTTCTGCCTTCATGTATCCAAAAGATATTCTGAAAAGGATAATAATTGAGAGTACTAGAGTTAAGATAAGAAAAATGAAAGTGAAATATTTCAAGACTCCATGCCCATGAAATTATGTGCCAGGATACTGAAAATATTTACAGATATCATCATATAATAAACCAATGGAAAACTGAGCAATCAAGAGGAAGAGAAGAGGCACCAGGAACCTAAATTCAAGCTGCGAAAGATCAAGCCTCCACTCAATGTCTAGAATAAAAAATTGAATTTATTGTTTGGTAAGCAAAGGTAGGCTACTTGAGAGAGACTATTACTGAACGGCTTACTTTCAAAAGTGTGTTCACTGAAGTGAGGCAGTTGATGATTGGCTGTTCAGAAGCACAACCTGTCACTGATTTGCTGGCCTTCTGAAGTGTGGTTATTGAGGGTATTGATCATATGGAATGGCTTTAAACCTTGTTCTGGAGGTAACTTGCTTTTATGGCCAAATAACAGTCAGTGTTTTCCTAGGAGAATGAGAATTTTTCTCAGTGCATATCCTTTTGCTACTTTGTTAATTTGCTAGCCAAGTAATAAATGCAGTTTAATTTGCTAGCACATTAGAAGATATATTTGTGCACTTTAGAAGATATATTTCAATAAGTTTGATATTTAATTCCAGAAAACTCAGGATATGTCATGAAAAAATGTGTGGGCGTTTAATCAAGAATTCTCTGGTACTATTTTGATATCACTAAAAATAGATTTTTGCCAGTAATAATCTTGTTTTCTTTATTGATAAGCTCACAAGATTTGACCAGGAATTGCTAAATAATGGAAACACCATGGTGCGGTTGAAAGATCAGAAGAATAGAGTTTGAATACCAACTCAGCTCCTCAGTGATGACAAGATTTTGAGTAGTTCAAATAATTTCTAAGCCGTATATCAAGAGGCATAGGTTCAGAGGATAATTTAGATACACGACCACTGTATAACTAACTAAATGATCTATGATGGTGAATTAGAACAGGAAATATATGAGCCTTAAGGAGTCTTGTTGCCCCATTTTCTTAAGACTTAGTCTAAAGTCATGTCTCAGGGGTCTGACCCATATACCAGTGCCTTGGTTTTCTCTCTGCTTTTCATAGTCTTACATATTACTTGGTCCTCTAGAAAGCAGAACCTGAGCCAGAGATTAAAGTTATGATATTCTATTTGGGAGAATCAAACCTAAGGCAGTGAGCATGATTAAGAAACATGAATTGAGGTAATTAAAAGCGCAAAGTAATGTGCTTTAAGATGAGATGCAAGATGAACAGGTTGCTCTGTGAGTATTTTTGCTTGCCGTGGTATCTGACATGTCTCTAGAAGAACTACGAGGAGAAAGTACCTTTAAGCACACAAGGAAGGGAGATTCAACTGCCTGGTTTCCTGTTTCCTGCTTCCCATCAGCTGTGGTTCACTCTACACTTCCGAGTTGCATATATGGTCCCTCTCAGATCTGCTCAGGAAGGCAGATCTCATGCAAACACAGGTTGGAATTTCATCTAATCTGGAATTAGATGGGTGACAAAGTACAGAGAGCCTCTACGTGGGACCACTGAGCTGTGTAGCTCTGCATCTTCATCTAGCTGGGTGAGCTCCAGCAAGGATGTGGAGAATCAGCAAGGGCTCTAGCTAATGCTGGGTCGCGTCCTCACACTGGGGCTGAGTCAGGGCTGATGGTGGTTTAGTGATAGCTTATAAAGGAAAAAGGTAATAGAGGAGATCCACAAAGCTCATAAGATTTGTTTCTGACCACTCCAATGGCCAGAGTACTAAGAGAAAAGAGAACTTCATCTGAATTTCCCATTTCGTGTTATTCGTTCCTTAAACCATAAGCTGAGTCCTACTTGGTCTACTAACGGCTGAGAACTCCCAAGCAAGACTCCATTTCCTGACTTGATCATACCTCACTTTCCACATACAGTAATGCAAGAAGAGGTCTTCATCTCGTCAATCCTCCAAAAGCATCCTCCCTACAAACATCCAAAGTAGTTGCTTCAATTCATTTCCTTGATGATTCCATTTTGTTCTTTAAGTACATACAATTTTCCAAAAGAGTGAAAGAAATGGTGACTTTGATCTCTTTAAAGTTTAGAATTTCTTATAAACCATGCCAACAAATGTCAATATTGAAATAATATTATGTTAATTTCTTACCACCTGCTGTATTGGTCTGCTAGGCCTGCCATAACAAAATAGCACAGACTTGGTGGCTTAAACAACAGACATTTATTTTGTCACAGATCTAGAGGCTGGGAAGTCCAAAATCAAGGTGTCGGCAGAGTTGGTTTCTGGTGGGACATCTTCCTGGCTTGAAGATGGCCACCTTCTCTCTGTGTCATCACATGGCCTTTCCTCTGTGTGCATGTAGAAAGATTTCTTTCTTTTCCTCTTCTTATAAGGACACCAGTTCTGTGGAATTAGGGCCCCACCACTATGACCTCATTTAACCTCAATTACCTCCCTAAAGGCCCCATCTCCAAATATAGTCATATTGGAAGTTAGAGATTCAACATATGAATTTTACAGGGATACAATTCAGTCTACTACACCTGCTTTTAGGTTTCTGATGATGATAATGATGATGATTATTATCTAAAAAAAGGTGAGGTGGGAAAATGAATACTTTTGGGAATACTAGGGACTTACAAAACAATGGAAATTTTAGTTACAGGTGTGTTTATTTTTTAAATCAGTTGTGTTATTTTAATGTTTAGACTCAGGAAATAATGCATTTACATAGAGGCAATAAAATTAGAGAAGACCACCGCCAACTGATGAGTTAAATGTTTTTGGTTGCATGTAACAAAAAGTAATGCTAATTGGCTTAATTAATGGAAGGAATTTGTTGGCTCATGTAATTGAAAACACTCCATCAGTAGAAGAATTGTAAGTCTTGTCCTACCCACACTTTGTTTTCAGACTGGCTTCACTCTCAGTGATGAGATAGCTGCCCCAGTTTCAGTTCTTTTGTGCAGGTATCATACCATTCAGAAAAAGACAGAGCTCCCAGAAAAAAGTTCCAAGATGCACTATGAAAAATGCATTTTATAAACACATTTACCTTTATAAAGGTAATCTGCCAACTACTACATTAATAAATGTGGGCAGGGATATGGAGCATGCTGATTGGCCTATTCTAGATCTTTCAATAGAAATAAAGAATCACTGGGAAAGAGTAAAGAAAGCACAGATGCTAGGGATACAATAAGAAATGTCTAATTCCCCCACTTAATCTGACACAAGAGTATATTCTTTAAGAAAAAATTTACAGAAACAGAAATGGTTCAGTCATTTTCAAAATGAGGTACAGAACTCAAGGAAGGCTATTCCTGGTTTATTACAATGCAAAAGTTTCCAATTTTCTTTCCATAAGTAAATTATTATAACAATTATTTGCAGTATGTTAATAAAGCCAGTGTCATTGTGATATACTACTTTTTCTATCTTTGAGAACCTGGTAGACGAACAGAATATAGGCTTCTAATAGCAAGTTAGGCATCGCCCTTAATTGTCAGCAAAATTATAACTACTGTTGGAACAACAGTCCGTTATAGACTAATCAGGCTATCTACCTCTGCTATTCCCTTAAATATGTTTATATAATACTTAAAATAGTTTATAAGTGCTTCTTAAAAAGTCTTCTCTATTATTTAAGTGACCTTTACTTTGGTTTCCCTACAACAGTCTATACAACAAAGAAGGTGTATTTTCTATGGCAATCTATGCAGATTAACCACTATAATCAACCAGAAAAATCAACAAAAATTAATGTATTTTAGAATATGAAAAACTAAATTTAATCCCTGTGAAATCTATATTTAAGATTTTTATTTTATGTATTTATAAAGTCACATGAAATTCCAAAATATTTATTATGTTTTACTGTATTTTACTAATTCTATTTGAAATTCACATGATTCTGAATCCCAGGAAGCCAAAAACAAATATGCATAATATTTTAAAATTAAAGGCTGTGTTTATTTCATTTCCAAAACCTTTCCATTAAAAGGGATTTAAAAACTACTTACGACCATTGAAGAATATTATTAGTCACCCATCAAATTAGTATGCAAAATGGCCATACAAGGGAAAATGATTTTGTTGTTTTTTTAAATCAGTAGCTTAAACTCTTCTCAAATTTCCTAGGGGAAAAACACAGTATTTGAATCTCCTAGTGAAGAAATTTCATAATCTTCACAGTGGCAATCCTCATAAACCGACTGTGAAAAATCCAATAATCAATGTTATAGTGAAGTTTTTTTGAAAACACCAAAAAGAAAAAATTAAGGAAAAATAATAAGTAAATATAAAACAGTATTTACAGGATAGCAGTTTTAAAGTTAAAACAAAACTCATCAGTCTCTGCCTGTTCATTAACCAATTATTTTAGCGGGAGTCCTGAAATCTCATATAAATTAGAAAAAAAAAATTTTAGGAATGGCTTATGATCATGACCTTGAGAAAAATGGCATATTTTTCTTGTTTCTTTTCTCCCCTAAAATTGAGTCATCTTTTCCCACATTTTCTCACTCATTTGTTAGAAAGTGGTATGATCTGACTACTGATGTTTGGTATTGAACACATTCAGTAATATAGCACTTCATGCTTAACCAAGACCATTAACAAACTGACTCATTTAATGATAGAACCTGACTTTCAGAGGCAGATATTATTCCCATGATTCCTGCAGAAAAAAACAACTACTGTTTGGCTGAGTGAGCCCATAGCTAGGATGGACTTAAATGAATAAAGTTTACTTTGATTTATAAATTCCCAGATGCACTTAATTGGTGTGAGTATAATATATTGAACCATGCTCTCATTCAGGAGTAAGCGCATATGGATTCTAATTCCACTTGCGCTAGCTTGGCTGTGTGATCTCTGCATGCCACTTACTCACCGTGTTTCTTTTCTCCTGGAGAGGCAGGATTGCTAGCTATAACAGCCCAAGCCCTGAGGCCAGACTGTCTAAATTTGAACCCCAGTTCTATTGCCTTTTGCTAGGATGACTTGGTGACGTTTACTTAACGTCTCTGCATCAATTTTCTCACCTGTAAAACGAAGTAAATAAAAGTAGTAACTCACCGGGCTATTACAAGGATTAAAATGAATAAATATAAAGTGCTTAAAACATTGCCTGGGTCTCTGTAAGCCCTGTATTAGCCTTGCTAAATAAATAGGCTTTTATGTAAACACATTCTTTAATTCTTATGACATTCTTAAGGAGGCAGTAGAATTTTTTCCAAATAAGAAACCAAAGCTTGGAGAGCTTCAAGAATTTACTAAAGGGTATTCATTTAGCGAGTGGCAGAGCTGGTTATGCTCCAAAGCCAAAGATCTTTCCATTATATGATCCATAGCCTCAAGAAGTTCACTTTCTAGTGGGAGAAACAGAGATAGGCCAAATAAAATATGATACAATGTGTATCTGAATCTGCTGTCTCCGATATTAACGCTACAAAGTGTCATGGGAATATCGAGGAAGAAGTAATCAATGAACAAATGAGATAATATTCAAGTTGTTTGTGGAAAAATAAAGAGTATTTAATCAGTGGAGATGTGGCAGCTAGACCATGTCATTACGGAATTGCTTGAAAACTATTTTTCCACTGACTCGTAATCTCAGAGGTGAGCAGAATCCGGGTCACCTCTTCACAGAGTGTCTGGCGGTCCAGCATGGAAGAAGTCCAGGGTATATGGAAAGTGATGACTTTTCTGTTTACCTCACAAATTTGTTACGTGGTGTATTCTATTTGAAAGTGCTTTCCAAGCTTCCAACTGCATAAAGTGACATTTTAAATTAGGGAAAACTAGTAGTTCTAGATGCTAAATCAGTGTTTCCATTTTCACCAGGCTGTGTTTGAAAGCTAACATTTGGAGCTGCATTTGTGGTAAAACATTAACTGTTAAAGACACATCTGATTAGCACTGTCAGTTTCTTATTCCAAAAATCATATGGCTAAGTTGCGCTATCAACCCACGGAAAGTGAAGTCCTATTACACTTTTCCAAATTCTAAGAAATTGCATTGGATAATTGTGTATTCTATGATACCATACCAGTTATACCGTAACATGAATAATGTGCTTTCTCTTGGGCAATTTTACAAAATTTTATAATAGTATGTTGGTTTAAATTCTGGTTTTCTAGCCTTTAATCTTTTTAAGGTCAAGTTTACGTTAAGATTAAAACAATTGTCAGCCTATTCATTCTTTTACTTATTCATCAAATACTTATTAGGTTCTTGGGACTGTTCTGGGGCTTAGGATACCAGAGAACAAAACTGACAAGCTTACTCTTTTGGAGTTTTCAATATAACAAAACAAGAGAGAGGGCTGGCCTCGTGGCATGGTGGTTAAGTTTGGCACGTTCTGCTTCGGTGGCCCAGGTTCGGATCCGGGGTGTGGACCTACACCACTTGTCAGCCATGCTGTGGCGGTCACCCACATACAAAATAGAAGAAGATTGGCACAGATGATAGCTCAGGGCTAATCTTCCTCAGCAAAAAAATAAATAAATAAATAAGATAGAAAATAAACAACAGATACAATAAATAGATAAATGTTAGAAGATGATATAAACTGTGAAAAAATAAAGGTACATGAGAGGAATTAGAAGTGCCATTTGGGGGAGAGATACAGGTTGTAGTTTGAAATATGGTGGTCAGGATAAGATTCATTGGAAAGGTGATATCTGAAGTAAAATGTGAGGAAAGTTAGCCATGTGACTATTTGGTAGAAGGCTTTCAGGAAGAAGCAACTAACCATGAAAGGTCAAAAGTCACGTTGGAAGAACAGCTAGAAGTTAAATATAGCTGAAGGAACATGAGCATTGGTTATAAGAACGGGGGATGCTGGAGGAGGAAAAGAGGCCTTGATTATGTGGGGACTTAGAGGCATTTTAAGACTTTGGCTTTTAGGCTGATATGTGGAGCCATTTTCAGGGGATCACCAGAAAAGTGACATGATCTGATTTACATTTTAAAGAGGTGGTCCTGGCTACTGTGTCGAGAATACTCTATAGAGGCCAGGGGCGGAAGCAGAGGTAGCTGTCAGGAAGTTATATTCTAAAGAGAAACACTGGCTTTTAGCTTTCCTGTATCTTTTTCTTGACTCTTTCCCTGGTTATCAATGTGACCTTGAGCAAATCATCGCGTTTCTCTGGGCATACATTTCCTTATTTATAAAAGGAGAAAATTAGTTCACAGAGGTTCTCACTCTCCTTCTAGCTCTGGAAATATGGGAACCATGAATTGCACATTTTGTTAAAAGCAGCAATACTCAATAAAGTACTGATGATTTTGAAGATCATTGTTTAATTTCCTAGTTTTTTGGCAGGCAATCGTTGATTTTCTAACAACAGGGACTTGAAAATTTGCTGGGAACTTAGTTTTAATTTGACAAATACTTGCTGAGTTGAAATAATTTATCTGCTAAAAGCTAGGCTCATCTTTGTGGCTATTTTGCCAAAGGAAGAGAGGCACGAGAACATGAATTTAATGGTTGTAGAGAACCTTGAAAGAGATGGGAAGAAAGTTATATAATGAACCAAAAGTCAAAGTGGTAAATTCATTCATATTTAAAAAAAGACTAGAGTAGCTTCAGAAAAAAAGGAAATGTTGAAGATCGACATTTTAAAGGATTCAGGCCCAATATAAATATTTGGGTATTAGAAATGATTTTCCAAATATGAGAGGCTATTGGCTCTTTATTATAACATTACACACTTTGTAAAGTAATGGAAGGTGTTCATATTTGTTTTATAGCTTCTTAATTAATGTTAGGATATTCAGTAAATCTTTGATGGTGATTTTTTCAACAGGGACTATATGAAAAATGTTAAGGTGCTATCCATCTTTTAATTTAAAAAAATCCTATTATGTAAATTAAGTAAAATTTCAAATGTACAAATTGTGGATTCTTTGGATATCTTCTCAGCAATCCCCTGAAATCAAATAGTTATCTGGGTAAAAAAATACATTTGGAAGAAATAATAGGCATTAGCTCAGGATCTGGCCTGACAGATTTTAGCTTAAATTATGATTCTGAGACTTACTCACTCTGTGACCTTGAGAAAACTTCTTACTTTTCTTTGAGCCTCAATTTCCCTCTAAGACATATATAATGGGATTAAATGACATAATGTGTTAAAGTGCTTAACAAAGTAGCCAAAAAATACTCAAAATGCTTCCTATTATACTCATTATTAATTCATTGAGAATCTTTCTTGACTTTCACTGTTGTCTGTATTTCCATGGCAACTGGAGCCTGGAAGAGGTAAAAGAAAATGAATTTTACAGTTTTTCTTTCTTACATGGTCTCAACTATTGTGTGTGTGTGTGTTTTTAAGGCTGGTTGCAAAATGCAAAGACAAATAAAAGATAGCTATTTTTAAGACTAGCATTTTATTTCATGTTTATTTTCACAACTATCAGTAACATAGACAGAGGGAAGAGAAGAGTTGAAGATAGAAAATGTAGCAGTTTACCCTCTTTAACATGTGAGATTAGTCCTTTGATGTGTTTTCAGTACACAGGACATTATATACAATCATGTTCATTTTCTATTCATCTACTTTTCTTGATTTTCTGTATGTCTATTTCTCCCCATCTGTCTCACCTCCAACATCTATAAGATTGTATTCACAAACAAAGCCTTGAAAACATATTTTTAAACAAATACAAATATCACAATAAATGTAGCTGTGTTGGTAGACAATATAATACATCACGATACTCAACAAAGGGTCATGGACATGTGCAATAGAAAAATTTGAATAAATATAATATAATATTACATACGAGTAATAAATAAATATATTTTAGTGTATATAAATATACATAAAATAAATGGGAGAGGATGATGTTATTGGAGAAATGATAATTACAAAAGAGGTCATATAAAGTAAAATAAAGGAATCAAAACAGAGGTAGCATTTATTTATTAATTCAGCAATTGTTTATTAAGCATCTAATATATGCTGAACGAATTGCTAAATGCTAGGAATATAGTAATGAATAAAACAGACAAAAATGAAAATCTCTTTCTTATGGAGCTTATATTCCATGGAGAAAGAAAGACAATAAATAAGAATTTATTTATTCCTATTTGTGCTATATATTCTTATGTTATTTATTCAAGAAATAAATAGCATAAAATACATGTTAGATAGATAATAACAAATGCCAAGAATGGGAGAATAAAAAAGCTAAAGCAGTTAACAGGCTAAAAGTCATCAGAGGAGAAGCCTGATGGATTTTCAAGAAGGTAGCCAGGAAACGTCTAACGGAGACGCGGATTGCAGAGAAAAGACTAGGAAGTGGAGAACTGGCCATGTAGTTATGTGGGGTAGGAGTGGCCGAGGGGAGGGCACAGTGACTCCAATGTCCCTGACATACCTGGCATGTTCAAGGAACAGTGTGGCCTTAGTGGGACATTGTGGAGAGAACGGAAGGGAGAGGAACAGGAGATGCATTGGGTGGGTATCTACAACCACATGTTGAGGCTTTTAGGTGCAATCGTTAGATTGACTTTCAGTTCGCTTACAGCCTTTCTTGGCTCCCTTTGTGGCTATCAGTGTGACCTTGAGAAAATCACGAAGTCTTTTGGGCCTAATTTGTTTACTTGTTAAATGAGTAAATTGCATCAGAGACTTAAACTTCATCTAACTCTGGTGATTTATGATTCCCAGAACCTGAACAAATTTTAAAAAACTTGCTTTTGCTAAACAGTCAGGCTGAAGGTGGCCAGGAGCAAAAGGAAGTAGACTAGTTGGAGGACTAATGCAATAATTTATATGAGATATGAAAGTCTGGAACAGAGCAGTAGCAGTGGGGAGTGAGAATTTTTTGGATTCTTGGTATATTTTAAAGGCAGAGCCGATATCGATTGCTGCTCGATCAGGTGTGTGGTATAAGAGAAAGAGCGCACCAAGGAACGACACTAAGATTTCAACCTGAACTGGAGGAAGAATAGAGTGATCACTAACTGTGATTAAAACAAAAAAAAGCTACTAAAGAATCTTGGTGGTAGGGTTGGATTCTAGGCACAGAGTTTTAAATACTCACTTTGAGATGACTATTAGACACCCATATGTAAATTTCGGTGAGCACAAATTTGTTAAGCATGTAATGTTACAATATAAAACAGGTGACCTTTCACACTCTTGACATCTTTCCTAATACCAAAATATTTAAATTGAGCCCAAAATCTTTAAAATGTAGAGTTCAGAGGATAGGACTCAATTGAAGATATAAATTGCAAGTCATTACAATACAGGTGATATTGTTCAAAACAAGACTGGATGAGATCACCTTGCAACACAAAATGATGGTATGCAAAGAAGAGAAAGGAGTCAAGGACTGAGTTCTGGGCACACAAAGAGTGGATATTTAAATAGATAAAAAGAAAAAGTTAACCAGATGCCTCAAAATTATTTGTTCTTTTCATTACTGATTACTTCTAAATATGATATTTTCCAAACTTAAAAGACAAAAACACTGACTGAAATGGAATATATCATTCAATTGCTATTTTTCATACTTAGACAAATACAGAACCCACGTGGATACTTTTTGCACCTCTTTTAAAATTTTCACCTAGATGTTTGTCATTGTATTGACAAAGCAATGATTTCCTATTGATTTTTCTTTCAGTATAGACCATAAAATGACAGAAATTAGCATTACTCTGATGAAACTTAAACCTAATGCTTTCCTACCTAGGCTGGTAGGAAATTTGAAATATTAGAACACTACTATTCAAAGAAAAAGAGACAATGATTTCAGTGGCTACACAAATGTAAACTATTTCTACAAAGCTCTCAAAGAATCTAAATGGACTCTCAGACTGGTGAGAACTTAGATTTACATTTGAAAGATAACATTCTCCTCTTGATACATCGTGGAGGATTGATGAATTCCGTTAGGTGAAACTTTCAACTAAAATGGCTCACATCAGTCTTCTCTTGGGTGGATTTGACCTCGCATTTTACTCTTTGAGTCTTTCTTTTCCGAGAATATTTTTCATCGTATTTGGTGAACGCTTCTCGTCCAAGTTGAGTAAGAGTATACCCATATTAGATGTTAAGGCATGTATCGGTCATTGATTTAACAAGAAGATAGAAACCACATGTTAATTTGAACAGGTACAGTTTAATATAAAGAATTATTGACTGTTATAGGAGATTGAAGTAATGGGGGGGGTGAGCTACTCAGAAATAAAGAGAACTCTAAAGAATACAGGAAGAGCGGAAATAGGAAGTAGCTACTAACTCCATGGAAGGAAAAAATGTTGAAGAGGGCACCCCATCCCAGTACTGGGATCCATACTTGTTGGAGAAGGTATGGCCTGGCCCATTGGATGGCTGAAAATTTCACTGGAGTGCCTTTTGGAAATGGATCTGGAAAGCCATGAGAGGTAGTGATGTGGAGAGCTGGCAGCAGGTAGATGCCAAACCACAGAACTCACTCTGATTCCTTGACAGGGAGTGCTGGGGAAGTCGTTCACAGGGGGATGTTGCACTTGATTAGCTGCCGTGTGCAATAGAAAACAAAAGTACACCAGGACCAGGAAGAAAGCTTCTTTCTCCTCCAGTGCCTTGTCCTGCCCCTCTGCCAGCACCTTCTACTGCCAACTCTTCCCATCTTGCCAGCTGCCAAAGGAGAAATCACAAGCAGAGTAATGAAGGGCAGATTTAGAGCTGAGAGGCAAGAGATTGATAACTGACACAAGGCACTTCTTCAAAAGGGCTCTGTCATTCATACCATCAGAACCCCTTCGTAGTGATGACAGCAATACCTTTCTAACTTTAGTGTTATATAGCATTCAAAACTCTTATTTTTCTTTGAAATTTTATGTGCACGCAAATCATTTCTGTGGTACTATATCCAGGAATTTCTGCAGCCTGAAACTATTTGTAGAAAGTACTATTGCCAGAAAGTTCTCATGGGTTGAGACCTACGAAATGAAATGATCATTGCAGCAATAAGATGTTTTACTTTTTGGAGAATGTTAAGCTGACACCTAAAAAAAAATTTATAGCATTCTGAAAAACACTTCCTTGGACATTTAAGATTGTCCCATTCTTCATAGACCTTTCATGGTCTTCAGCATTGAGAGAAGTTGAAAAGCACCTGACATTCATTCATTCATTCATTCAACAATCCATTCATAGACTATTTAGCAGGTGCTTGCACAGACACAATGTCATTATGTCACAGCCTGAACCCTATGTGTTAGTTTTTATTTTCCACTGTATAGATGACAACAGTGAGACCAAAAGAGATGTTGAAAACATACAGAAGCCACATATCCAATAAGTGCTGAGCAGAGATTTGAGCTCAGGTTTGTCATATTCTACGCGATTTCTACTTCACCTTTGCTAGTCTAAGTGTGGTCCGTGGAACAGCAGCATTGGTATCACTTGAGAACTTGGGAGAAATGCAGAATCTCAGGTATTAACTGAGACCTATTGAATCAGAACCTGCATTTGTGTGCATGTTAAATTTTGAAAAGCACTGCGCTATGTCTCATGGCTTTTTATCACTACTGAGAGTATTGGTATATTTCAAGTCCTATGCTGGGCACTGCTGAGATCTGCTGAAATTTGCAATAAACTCCAAAATCAAGCTATAAAATTCACCAGAAGACTTGATTATGATATTGAGTACATACATACATAGTCCCATATGTACACACACACACACACACACACACACCTTCCTGAGAGAGAGAGAGACAAACAGATAGAGACAGAGAGAAGACCTTACTGGAAACTGCAGCAAAAAATATAGATAGATAGTTACCTAAAAGGTTGATTTAATAATTTTTACAGAATTAAGATATGCAATTCATTGTGTTCAGCAGAGCAACCTGCAAACCACTTCCTGACACTCTTTCATGTGAGAAATTCAAGACCTACATGCCATAAGAAGAGAAAATACAATAAATTGTGGGTGTAGACGCCTCACTTATTCCCAGATTACTGGTTGCCAGACTCTTTGTTATTAAAACTACAAAAATATTGGAAGGCCTCCAGGCATCATTTACTCTGCATCTGGAAAGAGCCTCCAGTGTCAAAATATTAAACATATTTATCACTTCAAAGTCATTGCTCTGTGATGTCTGCATGTTTTTAATAAAGCAAGAAGCACTGTAGAAATGATGAGAAAAGTTTCTGTGCCAGGACGTAGGAAGCATTAAACTAAACTCTAGGATCTCAGACCTAAAGAGAGTGTTTTGATCATAGAAACAATCCAGTCTGGCACCGATGCAGTAGGTTTTCTGGGACAGATTTCTTGTTCTTTGAGTTGTTTTTTTCACTTCCTCCTATTCTAAAATATTTTATACCTTAGGATTTTTTAAACATATTCTTATGTATCATCTTTGGAAAATATACAAAAGTTGGAGTCGATAATCCTGACACACTGTATATTCTGGCGTATTGATGTGCCAGGCACTGGGCATGAAGCCATTGACAACTCAGTTCTCCTTAAGTTTACACGTAAGGCAGGGAGGGTGACTGGTGGAGGTTAAGCTGACACTCGGGTGATGTAACTGAAACTGACTAGGCTACTGGGCATTGGTAGTCAGGGGGTACCTCTTGAAAAAAAATTTGGGCTTTATTTTGTTTACAGTCTGATATAGCTTGTTGACTGACAGCTTGCTATAGAATCAACCCTCTTAATTCTGGCTGTGTGGCTCTGAGCAAGTGAGTTGACTTTTCTGTGGCTTGGTTCCTTCATGATTCAAGTGGAAATAAAAAATATATATCTCCCTAATAATGTTATGAGCATAAAAAGAAGTAGCAATACTTTTAAAAATGTTGGCAAGTACTCATTAAAGTTAGTTATAATGATTCTACTCTTTTAGTGAAACATTTTATTGATAGTATTTCTCCATATACCTGATTAAACATTCTTTGCAGGTATGGTTTTTAATAGTTGTATAAAATTCCATGGTTTGTTTATGCCATAATTTACATATCTATTCCTTGAGTTTGATGGACATCCAAGGACTGTCTAGATTTTCGCTATTTTTTTTTTTTTTTTTTTTTTTTTTGTGAGGAGATCAGCCCTGAGCTAACATCCGCCAATCCTCCTCCTTTTTTGCTGAGAAAGACGGCCCTGGGCTAACATCGGTGCCCATCTTCCTCCACTTTATATGGGACGCCGCCACAGCATGGCTTACCAAGCAGTGCGTCGGTGCGCGCCCGGGATCCGAACCAGTGAACCCCGGGCCGCCGCAGCGGAGCCCGCGCACTTAACCGCTTGCGCCACCGGGCCGGCCCCTAGATTTTCGCTATTTTAAGTTAAATCTGGCTACTATTCTTACATACAAATCCTTGTTCAAATGTCTGATTGTTTTCCTAGAAAAAATTCTTATTAGTTGAAGGAGACAGATGTTAAATGCATTATTGTAAAAATTTACAAATAAATACCAGCTATGTACGAGAGCACCACTCACAGCCCTGTCTCCGAAGTTCTCTTGCACTTTAAATATATGAATCACTGACTAGTAGCCTACAACTGCCTTAGATTCCCAAAGGGTAATCTGTAAAGTGGGCATGAAAGATTCTGGCTTTTATAGTATATATCTAAACAGGATTAGCTTAGAACATAAAAGATTACTTTTAGCTAAATTGAGGTAAACTCAACAATCTTCATCTATCTGTCTTTTTCCTGAGTACTTTCTGTTACATCTTATGCCATCTATGTGGAAGCTTTTCTGCTTTAGGAAATTTTTCTATATATAAAACAGAAATATAGGAATCCGACCATCTAGAGATAATCACTTTCACATTAACATGAAACCATTTATTTGAATTTTTGAAATTTTGGGGTTAAAATGATGTCCCTTTTTAACATACATTTTTATACTACTAATGCAGTAGAAATTTTTTGATGTTTATTGCCTACTTGCATTAGTTTCCTGTGGCTGCTATTACAGATTACCACAAAGTTGGTGACATGAAACAATAGAAATTTATTCTCTCACAGTTCTGCTGGCCAGATCAGTGGCCTCTAGGAGGCCAGACTGAAATTAGTCTCACTGAGCCAAAATCAAGGTGTTGGCAGAGCCACATTCCCTCCAGGCTCTAGAGGAGAATCTGTCCCTTGCCTTTCCAGCTTCTGGTGGCCGCCAGCATTCTTGGCTTGTGGCTGCATCACTCTAACTTCTTACCCAAGTACTGTGATGGCATTAACGACTCACCTGGTTAATTCAGGATAATCTCATCTTAAAATCCTCAACTTAATCACATCTGCAAAACTTTACCATATAAAATAACATTCACAGTTTCCATGGGTTAGGACTGGATATAGGGCCACCATTAAGTCCATTTAAAGTTTTGCTTTTGAAAATGAACTGTTAATATAGTTTGTCCTTTTCTCTAGAAGCTTTTAATTTTCCCTATAGCATTAGGTAGTATCCTCTTGTCTATAACCAGTGATACAGGTTTCAAAAATTTCTTCCCACTTACCTGTTTTTTTTTGAATATTTCTGATTTTAAAGATGGAATTATAAGGCAGCTCTGATGATCTAGTGGTTACAGTTCTGGGCGCTCCGCTCCAGGGGCCTGGGTTCACTCTTCGGTCGCAGAACCACACCACCCATCTGTTCAGTTGCTGTGATGTGGTGGTGGCTGACATAGAAGAACTAGAAGGACTTACAACTAGGATACACAACCCATGTACTAGGGCTTTGCGGAGAAGAAAAAAAAAGGGGGATGATTGACAACAGACATTAGCTCAGGGCGAATCCTTCCTTGCAAGAAAAGATAAATAAATAAAGATAGAGTTATTATGCAGGAGAGAAATAAAACATAGCTTGTTCTTAGATAAGAAGACACAATATTATAGAAATATCAATTCTTATTAAGCTACCATATCCATATATCAATAGTATTTCTTTTGTTTGATGGTGAATTTAATGCATTATTGTAATGTCTGGAGCATGAAACCTAAAGACCTTGAGACCAGTGCTGTTTTACTTGACAACTTTGAATTATAATTTATATCCAAAAAATCCACTCACTTTAAGTGGAGAGTTCAAAGAGTTTTTTCTTTTTAATTTTTTTATTGACATGTATCTAAAGTGTACATTTTTGTAAGATTTGACATATGTGAACATGTGAAAGCACCGCCACAGTTAAAATAGTGAACATATCCAAAATTATCTGGATAATTTTATATGGATAATATTATATGGATAATATTATAATATGATCCGTTATCTCAAAAATGTCCCTGGACACCTTTGGAACCACTTCCTCTGTCATTTCTCATTCCCTACACCCCTGTTTGTGCCCCGGGCAATCGCTGATCTGCTTTCTGCCACTGTACATTAATTTACATTTTCTAGAATTAGTATTTTGTCTACTTTTTTCCCTCGGCATAATTATTTCCAGATGCATTCATATCAATTAGTTTTTAATTGCTGAATAGCATCCCATAATATATGAGTATATCACAATATTTTTATCCATTCATTTTGTTGACATTTTAATTTACTCCAGCTTTTGACTATTACTAATAAAGCTGCTTTGGAAATCTGTGTACAAGTCTTTCTAGGGACCCATACCATTTCTCTTGGATAAACACCTAGACTAGATAATATTGTAGGTATACGTTTAACTTTTTAAGAAACTACCACATTGTTTTCCAAAGTGGCATACTATATTATATTCCCACAAGCAGTGTAGAAAGCTCCAGTCGGTCGACGTCCTCACCAGCTTTGCTATTGTCAGCCTTTATAAATTGGAGCCATTCTAATAGGCATTTAGTGGTATCTCATTGTGGTTTTCATTTGCATTTCCTTCATGACTACCGGTGTCGACCATTTTTCATGTGCGTATTTGCCATTTGGATATCTCCACTTGTAAAGGGTCTTTCTAAATCTTTTGCCTGCTTTTAAAAAATTAGATGTTTATTTTCTTATTGTGAAGTTTTGAGGGTTCTTACATGGCTTGGAAACAAGTCCTTTATCAGATATGTGATTTGCAAATATTTTTTCCAGCTTGTAACTGGACATTTTCATTCTCCTAATAGTGTCATTTGAAGAAAAGACTTTTTTAATTTTGATGAAGTCCACATTAATTTTGTCTTTCATGAATCTTGTTCTTGGTGTCATATGTAAGAAATATTTGCATAAACTAAGGTAAAACAGATTTTCTGTTGTGATTCTTGTAGAAGTTTTTATTGATTTGAGACTTTCTAATATAGACTTTTAATGCTATAAATTTTCCTCTAAGCACAGTTTCAGCACTGTAGCACAAATTTTGATAAATTGTGTTTCCATTTTCATTCAGTTAAAAACACTTCCTGATTTCCCTTTTGATTTCTTCTTACACCTATGGGTAATTTAGACTCATGGAGGTTTTTTCTAAACATTTGAGAATTTTCCAGAGTTCCCTGCTATTGATTTCCAGTGTAATTCCACAGTGATCGTAGAATATACTTTGTGTGACTTGAATTCCTTTACATTGCTTGAGGTTTATTCTATGGCCCAGACTATGGCTATATTAGCTATATACTGGTAAACGTTCCATGTGCACTTGGAAAGAATGTGGATTCTGTCATCACTGCTTTGACTGCTCTGCAAAACCATACCTGCAGTTAGGTCTGGTTATTTGACAGTGTTGCTGGAGTCCTCTGTTTCTTACTGATTTTTAGCCTATTGCTTCTATAAATAATTGAAAAAGAAGCATTAAAATCTGACTACAACTGTGAATTTGTTCTTGTCGTTCTCTACTTTTGCTTTTTGTATTCTGAAGTTCTGTTTTTAGACAAATAAACATTTAGAATTGCTATGTCTTCTTGATGAATTGACCTGCATTGTCATTATATAATTACCTTCTTTATCCCTAGAAGTATTCCTTGCTCTGAAAACTAATTGGCTTTATAATAATTTAGCCATTAGCTCTCTTTGTTTAGTCTTTTGCTTAGTGTGGGGTATATTTTTTTATCCTTTTACTTGTAACCTATTTGGTCTCCATATTTAAAGTGTGATTCTTATAGGCAGCATGCAACTGGTTCTTGCTCATTTAAAAAAATACAATCTAAAAATCATTGACTTTTAATTGGAGTCTTTAGAGGATTTACATTTAATGTGATTATTGATGTGGGTGGGGGTAAGTCTGTAACCATTCTATTTGTTTTTTATTTTTCCTATCCATTCTACTTTCTTTTAGATTAGGTATTTTTATTATTCTATTTATCTCATTTGTTGATTTATTAGTTAAAACACTTTTTTAATTTTAGGTATTGCTTTAGGGTTTATAATTTTTACATTATCTTAGAACAGTTTACTTTCGGATGATTTGATTTTATTTCATTTATATGATAAGGACCTTTGACTAGCATACTTCTCTTTTTCCCTGCAAACTTTATGCCATTTTATCACACATTTTACTTTTACATATATTATAAACCCCATACTAAATTGTTATTATTTTTGTTTAAATAATTTTAATATCTTGCATATTTACTCATGCAGTTACCATTTCCAGTGCTCTGCCTTGGTTTGTATAGATCCATACTTATATCTGTTATCATTTAACTTTGGCCTGAACGTCTGCCAGTGATTAATTCTTTCAGGTTTTGTATATCTGAAAAGTCTTCTTTTTGCCTTCATTTTCTGATAAATATTTTCAGTCATTATAGAATTCTATGATGATAGTTATATTTTTTCAGTACCTTAAAGAATGTATATATATATAGTCCAACTTTCTTCCTACTGGCATTGTTTCTGTGTGGAAATTTGCTATAATTCTTATCCTCATTCCCCTGTACATAACATGTCATTTGGAAAATTTGACCGATTATCTCTCCAAAATTTTTTTGCCACCCCCTCCTTCACTTTTTCTTCTCCTTTATGGACTCCAATTACACATACATTAGGCCTCCTAAAATTGTCCACACCTCACTACTGTTTTTTCCTCTCATTTTTTTTCAGTCTTCTTACTCTCTGTATTTCATTTTAGATAATTTCTATTGCTATGTCTTCAAATCTACTAATTATTTCTTCTGTGATGTCTCGTCTGTTAATCCCACCCAGTGTATTTTTTCTCTCAGATATTTTAGTTTTCATCTCTAGAAGCTGAATTTGGTACTTTTTTATATCTACCATAGCTCAACTTAACATTTTGAATATATGGAATACAATTATAATAACTCTGTCCATATCTTTGTGTGCTAATCTAACATACTTATCAATTCTGAGTCAGCATCAATTGACTGATTTTTCTCCGCATTATGGGTCATATTTCCCTGCTTTTCCCCATGCCTTTTGATTGGGTACTAGACATTGTGGATTTTCCTTTGGGTGCTGTAGATGTTTGTATTCCTACAGATATTCTTGAGCTGTATTTTGAGATGCATTTAAGTTAACAGGAAATGTCCTGAACTTCTAGTCTTGTTTTTAGACTTACTAGATGGGACCAGGTACATGTTTAGTCTAAGCCTTATTAGTTCTCACTACTGAGATAAGACCCTTCTGAGTATTCTACCCAATGATTGAGAAAGGGGGTATGTTTTCTGTAGACCAAATGTGGTCCTTCTGAAGGGATATAGACCTAATTCTGCTTGAAAGGGAATCCATTTATGAGGAATGATTGAAAGAAAATGGTGAACTCGACCGACGAAGACTGCGTAAGATGGACTGCTGGAAGTCAGAGGTTTAGAAAGGGACTTCGTAAGGAACGCTGCTTATGTCATGACTCTATGATTGGTAGTCCCCCAAAGAAGTTATGAAAGCTGTCCTCATGAGAAGGACTCAGCCAGCTTTTGAATATCTGACACACAGAGTCATGCTTGTTTACAGCCTCAAAAGCTACTTAGGATTTTTGTCTTTTCTTCTAACTCTCCCCACATCTCCCACAACCCAACTGTGGAGTTTCCTAAGAATAGCAGGAATGGAGGAGGCAGTAAAAAAATGAAAAGGGAAGAAACGTACAGCTACCATCATACTCACTCCTCTTTGGTATGATTCTTTGCCTGAGTTAAGTCTGAGCTAGGGTAGGAGATAAACCTTATACTGATTTTTTTATATTAGTTCACACTGAAATTTTTATACCTTAGCATTACCAGAAAATATATGAAATCTACCTGAGATTTCAGTCAAGGGAAGGAAAGTCGTTTTCTACAAGGAGAGTTTAAATGATCATGATGACAAATATTAAAGTCATTTCAGCTTGTGCCCTGCCAGGTACAGCTCATTTAATAAACTAGTTACACTTTCAGTGTGTCATCTAATGAATATTTTGTTTTAAAAATAAAGAGCATGTATATCAAGGAAAAATAAAATTAGAAACCACATTAAAAGGGAAATGACAGGACATTTATAACATATATAACAGCAAAAATTGGTCTTAAGAATATGTGAATCATTTGCAAAGTAATTTTTAAAAAGCAGACAATCCAATAAAAAATGGACAAAGAATTTGTATAAGCACTTCACATAAAAAAAGAAAACTAAAAGGTTTCAGTTTTCCCTGCAGTGTCCTTCCAGTGCCCTCTACTGAGAAAACTAAAAGGTAAATAAATATACAGAAATACTGAACCTCCTTAGTAATCAGTGAAATGCAAATTAAAATATCTATGATATACAATTACTTCAATCAGATTATCAAAATTAAGTCCTTGGCAACACTGTAGGTTGCTATAAACTCTCACACATTCTACTGAAAGATCTACAACTACATGGAGAACAATTTGATATCATGTAATAAATTGAAGATGTTCAATTTCACTTCCTATTATTTAAGTTAGAGATAAATGTCACCAGTGTGAAGTATACTTGTTAATTACACCATTGTTCATCAACAGAAGATTTTTCTTCTAATTTTAAATCATCATACTTTCATCCATCAAAATATTATGCAAATGTGTCAGTCTGGATTCAGTCATGAGACAGAAGCAACACAATGGGTTAAACAAGGGAAGTTTAATGTAAATAATTATTAATCTGTGACTTAAAAAGTAACCATAAGATATAAGGAATCTCTCAATGGTACCCAAGGGGTGAAGGAGAGTTCCAAATGAAGTATAAACTTGGAACTTCAGACCTTGGAGAAGTGTAGCTCATCCCACTGGATAACAGAGCTCCCTGGTTGCTCAAGCTGGAAGTGGTCTGCAATCACTAGGCAAGCAAGCAGGAAGCCTCCAGAGTTAGCAGTTGGCACGTGTGGCAGAGGGAGTGGGAACCCTGTGGGCTACAAGTGAGCCTCATGGGGCCTGGAGAGGGAATCAGAACGCCAGACAGGAGGACTTCAAGTACCTATGCGGATAGGAATCTTTCAAGGCACCAGTTTTTGTGTATCAGGAGGACCACGGGAAGGTTATCATCAGGCCAAAGCTGCAAAATCACTGGGGGGCCATGTATTCTGGGTGTGTGGGCGGGGCAGAGCTCCATCAGAGGTCCTTCCACCCACACGGCCGACCCACGATGCAGTGTAAACTGCAGGAGAGCCCCTTCTCCCTGCAGTGTCCTTCCAGTGCCCTCTACTGAGAAAGCTTAATATCGTGCTCACTTGAAAGGAGAAATACGTAAAGGGATTCTGTCTATTATCACAGCATATATCGAAAGGGACATTTGGAACAGAGAGGCAATAAATTAACAACTGGAATGACAAAGTAGTGAAATGAATCAGCATGAATAAATCCCCAAGAGCCTGAACTTTGCTACACCTTGGATGTGTCCACTTGGTCCACGATCTTTAGAAGCTCAAAGTCCAGGGTAAGAAGACAACAAACAAATAATAAATAAAACTCATAACTGAAATTGAAATATTTTGGCAAGACCCAAAGAGTTTTTTTTTTTTTCCGGTGGGAGAAGAGCAGGGTTCCTATTTCAGATGGAATAAGAAATAAGCCTTTATCTCTCTGAAATGGTAACATTGAAAGTGGAGACATGAAAATAAAAAGAAGAGGCTTTTTCGGGAAGGATAAAATGATCAGTGTTGTATAATCTGCTGAAAAGATGAGTAAAATGAGGAATGTTAAACGTTCATTCATTTTGGCAAGATGGCAGTCATTAGCGTTCTTGCCAAGAACAATTTCAGTGGGAAGAAGCTGGATTGGAAAGCCTTTCTACTCCCACTCTCCTGTCGTAGACACCCACAAACCAGATCTGATGTCTTCATCTTCCCCCGACCTCTTGCTATTCTGCTCAGCCCTGTTATACTTCTCACTAGACTCACACAGACCAGCTACTGGGAAATGGTTTGTTTTAACTTCAATGCAATGGATTTTGCATTTTTTTTGTTCAGGCTAAAGAAAATGAGATGTTTGCCTAAACCTGGAGGAGCTAACTCTATTTTCAATTGTATACAGCAAAATTTAATATTGATTTGAAAGTATGGTTTTAAAACTTCTCCAATATATTTCACACATATTAATATTGACCAGATTTGTTTGGCTGCAAAAGTGAGAAAAATTCTTTACCAACCCTAAATAATATTAAGTTAAAGTTTTCAAAACTAATTAAAGATTTTGTCAGGTGGAATATTTTCAGTTTCTTAGGAAAATAACATTACTATTCTTGCTGTCATGCTTAAACTCTTAGTAGAGAAGAAAGAAGCCATGGTTTTATAGAAGTAATAAAATTATTTTAATAGACTTATGAATCTAGATGTTACTCTTTTCAGCTCTTGATCTTCTATAAAATTAAATGTATCTTTCAGGATGACATAAAAGGCAAAATTTTATCATAATATTTGCTGACGTAGTGAAATGGCATAAAGATATTTACCCAATATAATCGCATATACTCTACTTACCTGTGATTTAATTACTATTACTTATAACTGTAATGAGACGAGGAAGAAATATTCACATTTTTGTTGGTGTTAGTCTACGGCATTTTCCCAAATCATGTAATTACTTGGATACGTGGTAGCTTATCACTGTCTCTCAGCATGAAACTATGATCTGATAAACAGTTGAAGCATATTCTGGTTGTCATGGATGCCAATGCAAGGATTTGGATAAAGAAAGCTGAGGACATTTTGTGCAGAACAGTTATAGGAAATCTACATCGGTATGTAAGGATAACTCTCTCTCACTGAGCGCTCTTAAAAATGTATTTAAAAAATGAAGATTTAAGAAAATTGCTATGAAATATGTTTCTCTAAGAGTGCCTGAAGTAGTAGCAAAGTATATTTCACCTGGAAATATTCCCCTCAACCCCTGGCTCAAACCATAAATATATCCACATTGTGATTTTCTTGCTCATTTAAAAACAATAAAAATGTATTGCTTAAATATTGTGAGTGTATAGAACACATAAGTAGGGTTTATAAGATACAAGTAAATGTGTATGTAATCACCACAGGGCTTAAGAAATAATAGTTTATGCTTCAGAGTCTTCCTGGGTGTCCAAACCAATAAAATATACTTATCTTGCCCACAGAGGAAAGTGCTACTCCAAATATTATGTTAAGCATTCTCTACTCTGCTTTATAGTATTACCATCAATGTATATATTGGTAAATAATAAAATTTTTATTATTACCTATATTTTGCACGCTTTTAATCTTATGCTCTGAATTATTAGTTGAGAATTATCTATATTAGCGATATGGGAGTAGTTCATTTGTTTTCATGGTGGCACAGTATTCCATTGTTTAAACAATCACAGTTTACTTATCCATTCTTCTGTTGATAGACATCTGGACCATTTTAGTTTTCTGCTCTTACAAACAATATTGTCATGGGCATTTTTATATATGAACCATGATGTAGTGCACATGTACAAAGATGTTTATAGTTGCATGAACCTGAGACTTCTAGGATATAGGTCCAGGGTTGGAACTGCTGGTATGTGACTTTACCTAGGTAAATTTACTAGATTTCACCGGTTTTTCCAAGTGGCTACACCAATTTGTACTATGATCAATAGTGAGTGAGAATTTACCTTGCCTCATATCAAATTTGCTATAGACAGACAATTTTGGCAGTCTGAAGGGTCTGATAGTATATTTAATTATGGTTATAATAATGTATCTCTCTGATTAATAATGAAGTTGTAACTATTTTTCATTTATTTATGAGCCTTTTGTGTTTCCCCTTCTGGACATGTCTGTTCTTGTCTCTGGCCTATTCTCCCATAGGGTTGTCTTTTTCACAGACTAGTAGGATATGTTACATATGGAAGATACTAATCTTTGTTGTTTTACAAGTGTTTCAAGCGTCTTCTGTAGAGTTCTGTCTTACTTTACACTCTCCGAAGTTGTCTTATGATAAAAAGTTCTTACTTTTAATCAACTGGAAATGATAGATCATTTAGTTTATTTTAAAAATGTTTGGGGCCGGCCCGCTGGTGTAGTGGTTGGGTTCTCGTGCTCCACTTTGGCAGCCCGGGGTTCGCAGGTTGGGATCCCGGGCTTGGACATACACACCGCTCATCAAGCCAGGCTGTGGAGGCATCTCATATGCAAAATAGAGGAAGATGGGCACAGATGTTGGCTCAGGGCCAATCTTCCTCAGCAAAAAGGGGAAGATTGGCAATGCATGTTAGCTCATGGCCAAGCTTCCTCACACACACACACACAAAAACAATGCTTGGGTCTTGTTTAAGTATCTTTGCCAGGGTTTATGAAGATATTCTCCTAACTTGGCTTCCAACAACTTTTAGAGAACTGTCTTTCATATTTGTGACTTTTGTCTTTGTTCCTTTTGAGTAGTGCCTCAAAAGGAAATCCAGCTTCATTTTTTTTCTTACATAGATAACTGACTTTTCTACCCCATCATTTCACCACTAATCTGCAGGATATACGCTCAGATCTCTTACGTTCATGCTTTTGCTTCTAACTCTTACTTTGTTCTAGGCTTCTATGTGTCCTGTATCCTTCTAAAATGTATTGCCTTATAATAAGTATCAAGAACAACAAGTGAAAGTTCTTCTATCTGCTTCTTCTATTTCAAGGATAACTTACTCATGTTTGACTTTTGCCTTTCTCTGCATATTTTTAAATCAATGTTGTCAAGTTCCATTAAGAGATCCTGTGCAAATTTTAACTGGAATTTCATTGACGCTACAGAGTAATTTATGATGAATTGACATCTTTACACTAGACTTCCTTTCCAAGAAAATAATATATTTCTCCATTTTTATAGGACATTTTGATGTCTTTAAATTATGTTTTATAGTTTTTCATTACAATGTTTTTCACACCCCTGATTAGATTGTTAGGTACTTTATATATTTGTTACTATTATAAATGTCATACTTATTTAAATTGCATTTTCTTTCTTTTTGTTGTTGTTATAAATAAAAGCTATTGTTTTTATTTTATATTTCTTGGTCTAGCAAACTTGATAAATTATTTGGTTAATTCTAATTATGGTTTTTGTAGGTTTGGAGAGGTTTATACACGATAATTACACTATTATAACATTTTTATATCTTCCTTTCCTAATCTTTTTTAAAAATAACAGTTTTGTTGTGATGTAATTCACATATCATAAAATGCATCCTTTTAAAATATATAATTCGTGTTTTCGGTATACTCCCACAGTTGTGTAACCATTGCCACTACCTAATTTTAGAACATTTCCATTATTCTAAAAAGAACGTGCCTATTAGCAGTTACTCCCATTCCTCCCACCTTCCAGCCCTAAGCAACCACATAGCTATTTTCTATCCTATGGATTTACCTATTCTGGACATTTTATTTAAGTAAATCATGCAATTGTTTTTTTTGTGCCTGGCTTCTTTCACTTAGCATAATAGTTTCAAGATTCATCTCTGTTGATGCATATATCAGAACTTCATTTTTTTTTTTTAATGCCATTGCATGGATATACCACATGTTGTTTATTCATTCAACAGTCCGTGGATATTCGGGTTGTTTCCACTTTTTGTTTCTTATGAATAATACTGCTCTTAACATTCATGTACAAATATTTGTGTAGACATATATTATCATTTCTCTTGTGTGTACCCCAAAGAGTGGAATTGCTCGGTCATGTGATAACTCTATGTTCAACATTTTAAAGAACTGCCAGAATATTTTCAAAAGCAGCTATGCCATTTTAGAAAGCTGTTGGCCATAGTGACTTCAAATACGTCTTCTACTTCATTCTCTTTTTCTTCTCTTTCTGGTATTCCAATTACATCTATGTTACATATTTTGAAATTGTCCCACAGTTCTTTGAGGTTCTGTTCTGTGTATTTTTCATTCTATTTTCTCTTTGGATTTCAGCCTGGAAAGTTTCCGTTGACAAATCTTCAAGGTCGCTGATTCTTTTCTTGTTTGTGTCTAGTCCGCTGATGAGTCCATCAAGGCTGTTCATTTCTATTACAGTGTTTTTAATGGATGTCTTATATTTCCTTTTGATTTTTTCTTGAGTTTCCACCTTTGTGCTTCTGTTACTTGTCTCTTCTTGCATGATCTCCGCTCTCTCCATTAGAGCCCTCAGCATGTTAATCATATTTATTTTAAATTCGCTGTCTGAAGAATCTAAAATCTGTGTTATATCTCAATCTGCTTCTCACGCTTGCTTAGTCTCCTCACACTTTTTTTTTTTCTTGCTTTCTTTCACGACTTAGAATTTTTGTTGATAGCTGAACATGTATCTGGTAATAGGAAGTGAGGTAAATAAACCTTATGTGAGGATTATGTTAATATGGCTAGGGGTCAGGCTGTATTTAATGTTCCTTATCGCTTTATGTACCATAGGCTTGAAATGCCTCCCGTGCCCTTGCTCTTGTCTCCCTTCTGAGTTTTGGGATTTGCTAAGCACTCCTCCTCACAGAGAGTCTGTGTCTTTTAACTCTTTCAGCTATAATCCACTGTTATCATGCTGGAGCCTTGCTGTGTGGTAGTGTGTGAGAGAGAAAGAATATTCTATAATTTTCTAATTAAATCATCAGTTTTTTAACTGGCCTGTGTCTCTGGGCTGTGACCTTCACAAGCGTTTCCCCAGTGGAAGGTTTTTTTCCCCTCAGTCTCGCTACTCTCTTCCTTGACTGCAACATTCCAACCTATTTTCTTGAAACTCTGAGCCCTGTTGACTCTTTTTTTCTCCTTTACGTGAGGAATAAAAGCTAGAGGGAGAGAGAGTGGGAAGAATTCTCTTCTCTCAGCTGGGATAAGGCTCTGACCTTACTCTGGAGAGTAGGCCTTTGTTATGGAGAAAACTCTGGGCGTATTTCAGGAAGATCACTCTTCAGTTCTTTCTGCCTGAGCCACCAGGGGATCCTCATCCAATCTTCACGATGAGAACCTGGTGAGTTTTCTGAAGGTAAAGCATGCCAAAGTATGGAGGGCTCCCCTAAGACTGCAACCCCCAGGAGTTTCTCAGTCTCATGCTAGTTCACACCCAGTCTCTAGCAATTCATAAAAATTACCATTTATTAACATCTAAAAACCAAACAACCCAGTTAAAAAATGAGCAAAGAACCTAAATAGACATTTCTCCAGAGAAGATATACAGATAGCCAGTAAGCAATAAAAAGATACTCAACTTCACTAATGATCAGGGAAATGAAAATCAAAACTACAATGAAATATCATTACACACCCATTAGGATGACTATTATAAAACAAACAAACCAAAAAACAGAAAATAGTGAGTGTTGGTGAGGTTGTGATGAAATTAGAACCTGTGGGCATTGCTGGTGGGGATGTAAAACGGTGCAGTCGCTGTGGAAAATAGTATGTCTGTTCCTCAAAAAGTTAAAAATAGCATTACTGTAATTTAGCAATTCTGCACATATATTCAAAAGAATTGAAAGCAAGGACTCAAACAAGTTATTCGTACACCAACACACATAGCAGCATTACAGTCATGTGCGCATAATGACGTTTCAGTCAGTGACGGATCGTATATACATAGGTGGTCCTACAAAATTCATACGATATAGCCTAGATATGTAGTAGGCTATGCCATCTAGGTTTGTGTAAGTACACTCTATGATGCTATCACAATGACAAAATCCCCTAATAACACATTTCTCAGAACTTATCCTCATGGTTAAGTGACGGATGACGTATTCACAATAGCCAAAAGGTGGAAGCAACCCAAATGTTCATAGATGGATGAATGGATAAACAAATGTGGTATATACACACAATGGGATTTATTCAGCATTAAAAAGGAAGGAAATTCTGACACACGCTACAACATGGTTGAACCTTGAAGACATGGTAAGCAAAATAAACCAGAATCAAAAAGGACAAAATATTGTATGACTCCACCTACATGAGATACCTAGAGTCATCAAAATTATAGAGACAAAAAGTAGAGTGGTGGTTGCTAGGGGCTAGGATGAGTAGCAAATTGGGAGTTATTGTTTAATGGCTACATAGTTTCAGTTTGGCAGGACTAAAATGTTCTACAAATGGATGGTGGTGTTGATTGTACAACAATGTGAACGTACTTAATGCCAATAACTGTATACTTAGAAAAGATTAAAAATGGTAAATTTTATGGTATTTATATTTTACCACAATTGTTAAAAATTACCAGTTAAGTGTTCCTACCAGTTTATGGCCACAGTGGCTTTTGTTCCAGATTAGCAGATCTCAGCTGTTTCTCTCTGAATTTACCTTTCTTTCCAAATTTCAGGGTAGTGGTTTGCCCCGGGACCTAAGTTCTCTGAAGGGTCCAAAAAAAAAAGTTGTTGATTTTTAATTGGTCCAAATTCTTCTTGTACACACAGAAATGACAACTTCCACAGTACTTTACATGTCAGAGCTGAAATTTTACATTTGCATCAGCAGTGTATAAGAATTCCAATTTTTCCACGTTCTGGCCCTTCCAGAATCTTAAACCATTTTTCCCCTCATGTCTTACTTCAATAGCTAAAATCTCCATTGTAATAGAAATATAAATGATGTAGCAGCATTGACCTATTAGTGATCTAAAGAAAATGTGTTCAACACTTCACCATTATGTATAGTTCTCGTAGATATTTTTGGGAAAGCATCACACTTAATGTAATAGTTTTAAAATGGTAAATTTCATGGAAAAATTTATCAACTAATTTATCCCAAACATTCATCATTCTATGGTTGATTAAAAAATGAGAATTTGAATTTTATACTAAAATTTTATGAAATTGGGGAAGTTTTTTACAAGTTTAATTGCCCCATTTTCCCAAAGAAAGGGTAGAATAAATAGCTTTAAGACATTTTCTGCTCTAATACTTTTTAAGTAATTCTTACTAACAGTATAGAAATTTTAGGACATGAGAATCTTCCCTCATTTAACTAATCCCTTAATACCCACGGAAGAATGTATCAAAAGTTCTTATAACCATGATTATTTCAAAAATTCCAGTAAAGGGGAAAATAGAAAAGTGCCTCCATTGATTCATTTTTTTTTAGTGATTTTTTTTTAATAATTTTTGTTTATTTATTTTTTGCCCGAAAGCCCCAGTAGATAGTTGTATGTCATAGCTGCACATCCTTCTAGTTGCTTTTTATGTGAGACGCCTCAGCATGGCCGGAGAAGCGGTGCGTCGGTGCGCACCCGGGGTTCCGAACCCCGGGCCGCCAGCATCGAAGCGCACGCACTTAACCGCTAAGCCACGGGGCCGGCCCTCCATTGATTCTTTTAGAAAAAAAAAAAACTGATTCCCAAAACAGGGCATATACGAAAGATTAAAATAATGGCTAGACAATAACTAAGTCTTGATTTATTGCGGCATTTGAGAGGATGCTTTTATAACTGTGGTCATTATCAGGATAATGACAATAATCTTTTTAGCAGCATAAATTTTAATTTATGAAAATGTAGTCCTCTGACTAAAACTACTATACTTTTTTTAAAAAGATGATTGTGAAACTACACAACTAAGCTAGAAGCAATATAAACCAAATTGTTTTTATTAAATTGACTTTCTAGTTCATAATAATCTGGCAAATTACTAGCTTATTAGATCATTTTGTTGTAGTGCACAATTCACTACTATAATTTACTCGTTCTACTTCCTGTGCTCTGGAGCACTTTCATCTTTTCAGCTTAATGGCTTTAGCTTTAAGGTAAATTGAACTCCTAATCAAATCTCCTTCTTTTTAAAACAGTTTTCTCTTCAACTTCATTTTACACCCTTTCACAATCTTCAGTGAAAGTTTACATTTTATATTTGTAGGAAGAATATGACTAATAAAGTCGATAATCAGATTGACACATTATTTTCTTTTTTCTGTGGATGGTTAAATAACAAGAAATTGTAATTTATACTGTGCCCATCTAATTAACAGTATCTGAGAGGAGAGAGAGAAAAAATTCAAGTACAGGATGACACAGTTTTATTTAATTGATAAACATATATTGGGTACATACTATGTTCCAGAATATATTGGCTCTAAAAATTCAATAGTAGATACGATGGACACAGATTACAACTTTAATAACACAATTTATATCCTATATCATATTGATTTAGATTAGTTCTGTATATGTTTGTGTTAGAAAATTCATTTTTAATTCAATATTTCAAAGTGAAAGAATTTTATATGTTACCAATAGAAAAATGCGTATTTTTTCTAGAGAATGATAATATCTAAAAAGGAAAAATTAAACAAAACATACTTGAACAAAATTTTTCTCTAAGTTTTTTAGTTTTGTTTTTGTCTTCTGGACCTAGTGAAGTTGGCAATGAGGGAAAAATATACGGAAAAAATAAGCGTGTGAGAATAGTTGAAAATAAAGAGCTGTCAAAGAGAATATTATATCTTTAATGTGTCAAATATATATTAAACATTTAATACATAATATTAAATCAATATTAAAATGTTATATTATGCCTCTGTACTTAAAACTGTATGGTAACATAAATAGGAAAGCAAGCTTTTGGAATGAATAAGAGAACAGAGATAGAAATAGACATAAGAACATATAGAAGTTTAGTATATGATAAAGTTGGCATATTAAATCATAGGGGCAAAGTTAAATTTTCATAAAATATGTTGGGGCAACTGGAAGGTCATTTTTAAAAAGACAAATTTAAACCATTTCTCCTGCCATACACAAGAATAAACTCCAAATAGATTATAGATCTAAATGTAAAAAATGGTCTACAAGTGGTAGAGGAAAGTGAGTGAAAGACTCTAACATGGTTATTGGGAAAGATTTCCTATGGCTCAAAATCTAGACTCAATAAAATAAAAGATTAATAAATCCCCTCATATTGACAACAAATTTTACATGGAATAAAAAACAAGAGCACCATGAGAAAGTTCAAAAGGTAAATAACAAGCAGGGAGAAAATATTTGTGACATATCACAGAAAAAGGGCTCTTGGCACTCGTATCTTTTTCTAAATGCCATGTACCACTAAAAGGAACCAGGAATCCTTGAAAAAATGGCTTAATCCAGAGCTAGAGGAAAATAAAATGTACACTTTGAATCTCAACATCATGTTGTGCCAGAGTTAGGAAGTACCCCCAAAATAATAAGAACAAGTCAAAATGACATAAGAGTCAGCTGAAAGGAATTCCCACAGCCAAATCTGGGACAACTGAGAATCAATATGAATAAAGACAGTAATGGATTATAACCCCATTAAACAGGAATTAATAAATCCATACTTAAATCAAATACATACACATGTGTGCATACAGATATATGTATACACACAGTATACATATACACACACAGGAGAGGGGAAAGCTCATTCTTACAGAGATATACCAAGTAATAAATGTAAATAGAATGACGGAGTTTGAAAATCATTATTTTCAACATTATGGTAATAAATGATTCAGGCAGGAATCACCAAAGAATATTAAAGCAATCGGATGAAAGTTTGAACTGACTCTAAGTATCTCTCCTCAGATTAATTATTAATTGCAGAGGAAAAGTGGTAACTTGACAATGGAGAAATCTGGCAGATGCCACCAAATCAAGTGAGACAAAGTTAACTAGAGTAGTGGGATAAATTGACATCATATGCTTCCTGATAGGATGCACAGGTCAATTCTACTGTTTTAGCTGGCCTGAAAAATGTGATAATAAATATTCTGTAGAATATAATCATAGATATATGTCATTATGCATTCATCCAAACCCATAGAATATACAACACCAAAAGTGAACCCTAAGGTAAACTATGGCCTTTGGGTGATTATGATGTGTCAATGTAGGTTCATCCTTGGTAAAAAAAAAATGTACCATTCTGAACCAAACCTGATGGCCAAGTGGTTAAAGTTTGGCGCACTCGACTTCAGCGGCTGGGGTTCAATTCCTGGGCACAGAACCACACCACCCATCTGTCAGTAGCCATGCTGTGGCAGTGGCTCACATAAAAGAACTAGAAGGACCTACAACTAGAATATACAACTATATACTTGGACTTTAGGGAGAAAAAAAAAAAAAGAGGAAGATTGGCAACAGATGTTAGCTCAGGGAAAATCTTTCCCAGGAAAAAAGAAGAAAAAAAGTACCGTTCTGGTGAGTGGTGTTGATAATGGGGGAGGCTATGCATGTGTAGGGGGAGGGGATATATGGTAAATTTGTATCTCCTTCTCAATTTTGTTGTAAACCTAAAACTGCTCTAGAAAAAATAAAGTCTTAAATCCATTGCCACATTTCATTAATTTTTTTTTTTTTTTTTGGTCAGAGGCAATGCTGCTGGAATACCATGTTGGCATATATGGCTCCCTATATAGCCATGGATGGCAGCTTTGTAGAAGCGTTCTGTGGGTGTGTTTTGCATCTCCTCATGGTCACACTTGCATACTTTGTACTTGTCTTCTGGGGTCTGATGAACTTGGGGCTGTTTACCAGTCTAGAAGCAATGACAGGTGGTAGGAGCAGGTCCTGAGAGGGATCAGCAGTCCCCTTGAAGACAGCTATCTCAGGGGAGGCCATTAGAGTTTCCTCAGGCAAGGAACATCCTCAAGTCACTGTTTCTTGCAGAATTTAGAGGTTTGAGGTCTCTGGCTTTCTCAGATGCATATGCCTCCATCCTAGTTTTCAAGATCCCCCTCCTTCCCAGTCAATGCTCTAACCTTAACACATGGGACCTTGTGTGATTGTGAATCAATCTGCATAATGATTCAGCCACTTATAGGTTTAGACTTTGGGTTTAGTATCAGCAATTTCAGGCTTGTGACTACAAAAGATAAGAGTTTCTTTCACGGTAGTAATATAAGCTTTCTGATATTTTCCTTTTTACTTGGGCCTTGAGGTGAGATTTTACATCCTATGCTCAATATTTTCTTCCCCATTTCTTCAGACATTTAGAAACAATCAACTAGTTTCATTACTTTTGTTATTTTCAATAAAAACGTTCTTTGGCAGCAATGACTTGGTTATCCAAAGCATTGTCATTTATAGATATTTGTTACAGGTGTTTACAGGATATCATGTAAGCAACACTTTTTCCAATCCATGCCATGGACTACCAGTGTCCCCTTTTTCACTGGAAAAAGAGTCATTAATGCCTTTAAATCAAACCAAATCAGAAAACCAATTCCAAATAACTCAGATCTAAATCAAAGAACCCATCTTTAAGGTTCTGTTCCCCTAAAACCACTTCTGGTATTAATTTTTATGTCAGAGTTTGATCAGGGAGGCAGCGTCACTGTGAGTGGTATGGAATAATGGATTTATTATAGGGATGAGACCTTCCACAGTTGTGGAAGCAACGGAAGAAGCCCATGGAAGGTTCTTTCTTCTGTGTCTGGTGAAGGGCCTGGAGTCTCTGAGGCAGCTGAGCTGGCAGGTGGGAAGTATTAGGAGTGAAGCAGGAGGAAAGTGAGGACGCCCTGGAATCCATCAGTTCCAACTGGCTCCCATGAGGACAAAGTGAAACCCACATGGGCCTCTCATGGCCCCCAACCTTAACAGTGCGGTTGACCTGCAGAAAGACCTACAACCCTTTGCCGCGGAGTTGCACGCACATAGTGCAGGACTGGAAACACTGAAGGAGGAGTTCCATGGTTGCTGGAGGAGCTGTGGCCCTGTCTGTTGCCTCTGCCGAAAGGTGCAGCAACAAATTAGGGACAATGTGCATGAGCTGCAACCCATACTGACCTTCATGTTAGCCGCCACTGCTTCACTTTTACCCTCCAAATCTCATGCAGATTTTCTCTTGTGGCCAACTTAACTCAGAATCATTCAGGGAAAGGAATTCTGGGGAAAAAACCCCTGCAGTTCTAGTACAGATAAGCTGATCCAGTACAATATCATCACGGTGTTTTACTCAGAAAAATGAATGAGTTAGAGGGAGGGAAAAGGTGGAACGTTTAGATCGTTTGGCCTCAAAGGCATTTCTTCACTAAATTTAGTTGCCAATCAATAAGTAAAATTACACGGTGTGCACAAATAAATAATAACTGTATCTATTTCATTTTCTTCGCTTTCTCTCTACAGTGTTGATGAGCTTATTGATTCTTTTGAAGCACACACAGAGAAGGACAGTTTTTTCCAGAACCTTCTCTTGATTCTTGAAATTAAATAATGATTCCATTCTTTACAGAATGCAGTAATGTATAATGGGGAAGGGCGTGGTCCTTTGAGCCGAATTGTCTTAGGATGAAACTCAGCTGCCCTGCCTATTAGGTGTATGATCTTGGACAAGTCATTTAATCTGTCTATGCCCTAGCTTTCTCTTCTGTAATACAGAGATAACACACTCACCTATCTCAGAGCTGTTGTAAGGATTAAATATATACGTGTGTCTGAATATTCACACATATTCATGTATGTATATTCATATATGTGTATTATATTAAGTGCTATAAGTAGTAGTTATTATAAATTAAAGCATTATTCTTTTCAAATATCTCTCTTAAATTTAAAAAATAGAAAAAGTAGAGTAAATTTTTCTTATTACCATTTTTCATGATGAAGTGAAACTTCTCTACATGATTCGTGTGGAAAGGCATACGAATATTGACATATACGCACTAATTAATCATTCTCTTCCATGCCTTTGGATTTTATGACAGCAAATATAGGGTATTCTTGATAGCACTGAGACCACCATTTTAGTACAACACTACACATGTACATGTATTTCTTAAAAAATTATTAAGATCTATGATATTGCACATTGGGAAATAAAGAATCAATATTTTATGTTTATCTTCTATTTACATATAAAGTTTTTTGTATTTGAAAACTTCAATTTCAACATCAATTGGTTATTTTTTAAATTTACATTCAGATCAAAATTATGAAGTGAAATTTTATCATTTACCATTATAATTTTGTCATACTAACAAACTACTGAAAAATATTAGTAAATAGCCATTTTTAGACATCAAGTATATGATTTTAGAATTTTACATGTTTAATCACAATTTTGTTTGCTAAATTAATGTCATATGTTAGTATATGCAGCTAGAATGTATTCCATTCATATCACATTATACATGTTTGTATTTTTTGTTTTTGTTTTTTTGTCTCTCTATGCCAAGAACATTTCAAAAAGGTAAATAATTACATGGGGATATGTTTCAGCTAATCTGAACGATATAATAATTATATCTTTGGATACCTTTTTCTTATAAGAATCTGAACACTCTTCTTTTAAAATAATGGCAAATAATGGTGCACAATATATTAATAATAGCATTTACTCAAGAGGGAAAGGCAGAAAGTGGGAAGTGGGGATTGATGTGGAACTTCCAATTTTACACAACAATATATTTGTGTAATATGTATATAGTCATAAATATGAAATCAAATTGTGGAATGGGGAAGCATATGAGGAAGGGCAGATACAAGAAAACCAAAAATTTTCATTGAAGTTTTAAAAAAATCTGTATCAAGTATTTTGACATCGAATTTCCTTATATTTTGATTTGATTTCCTAATTATGACAATAGCTTTCACTGGAAAACCTGTAGATTCCTTTATAGTTCCCCTTGAGTCTTATGACACAAACTTACAAGGACCAGTTAAAAAAAAAGTGAAAATGAAATTGAATTAATCTTTTCTGTGCAAAACAAACTACAATTAAACTTCTATCATTGGCCTTATGAGCATAATACAGTCAAGTGTTGCTTAATGACGGGATACATTCCGAGAAATGCGTCATTAGGCAATTTTGTTATTGCGTGAACATCATATAGAGTGTACTAGCGCAAACCTAGATGGTACAGCCTACTAAACACCTAGGCTGTATGGTACTAATTTTATGGGACCACCATCATATAGTGGTCCATCATGAACTGAAATGTCATTATGTAGTGCATGACTGTAATCTAACCATAGTCACCTTTTGGTACTTTGTGTGCTGATGCTTTGTCCTCCCCCCATTCTTCTCCTTGTCTAGTCCATTAATTGTCAAAAATATGTTGCCTCTATGGCCATTCATCCTTTATTTTCCATGTATTCCTAGACTTTCAAGAATCAGAGTATTCTGATTAAAGTGGCCTTAATACTGGCATCAATCTGTTATTTGTTACATTGATGCCTTATCAATTTATCTTATTATTTATTTACAGATCTTTTCTCTACTTCTGCCCTCAACAGCTTGCTTTCACTTATCCCTTACTTTTAAACTCGTCATAAATATAAAGCCATTTTGCAGAGCTTGCTCTTATAAACTCTTGTTGCCTCAAAATATAATATGCACCTCTTCTCTCACACGACTCTGTCTTCCTCTCTGTTTCAGCAGGTTACCTTCCTCGCTTGCCTAGGCATTTCCTCTCTAAATAGTATCTACATTGGTGATTCTCAGTATTTAATTCTCCATTGCTCTTACATGGTATCTTCAATCACTTAACTTGGCCTATATCTGCTTTAAAATCTGTATAATCCCTTTTTTCCACTTTGTCTAGCAAGTTCTCTGACATTGAGTTACATACTTGTCACTCTTCTTTTTAAATTTAAAACTGTTATTTATAGTAGGAGTTCAAAAATATTTAATGAGGGGTCAGCCTGGTGGCATAGTGGTCAAGTGCATGTGCTCCACTTCAGCAGCCCGGGGTTCACAGGTTCAGATCCCAGGCACAGACCTACACACCGCTTATCAAGCCATGCTGTGGCAGGCATCCCACATATAAAATGGAGGAAGATGGGCACAGGTGTTAGCCCAGGGCCAATCTTCCTCAGCAAAAAGAGGAGGATTGGCAACAGATGTTAGCTCAGAGTTAATCATCCTCACCAAAAAAAAAAAAAACAAAAAACAAAAACAATGAGTAAATAATTAGGATTATCTTCAACTGAGATCTCTTTTCTTATTTGCAAGTTCACATATCTGTTGCCAGTTTAACATCTCAAATTGTCTCACATCTTAAACTTAGGGTATACAAACAGAAATATTGATTTATGTTCACAAATCTGTAAATCTTGGTAAATGGTGCCATCGTGACTAGAATCACTCCAACCAAAACAGATAGTTTAGTTTTCCTAATCCCTTACCTTCTGTTATCTAACTCAATCCTGTTGGTTTTATCTTCACATACATATCACCACTTTGCTCTCTGGTTATTCTCTCAACTACCATCCGTTGAGTGGATTCAGACTTAAGGTTTAACACTTACATTCAGAAGTATACACCTAAATTCCACCAAACTTTAAACCTGATATGCTCAATCTCACTAATTACCTCTCCTACATTCCTATGTGATACAATTTGCAAACATCCAACATTCTCTTACTGATAAAATACTAGCCAACATGATAGAATGGTAAAACAATTTGAAGGAAGCTCAGATAAGGCAATAGCAGAGCTGGAGGGGTGTTTTCAAGGATATAGTATATGCATTGAACTGATGAATAATCTATGGCCCTGTGTCTCCAATACCTAGGGTGCATCAAATGTGAATGAAGAAATGACAATGGTAGTAGCCCCTCTCACTCACACTCTGTTGTTCATTTGCAGAGTATTTCCCATTCCCGCAAACTTGGCATCTGCTGGCTTCTTGTGATCTGTGGTAGTTCCCAGGTGGGGAAACTTCCTTCCAGGGGACAAAGTTAGGCTAATGTTGAACTGGAAGCTGTGACTAGCAGTTGACTCTTTGGGTTCCTCTTGCCAAGTCAACATGGTCTGGTATCGCAGAAAGTGACATTGATTAAAATGCGTTTGAATCAAGTCCACAAGCTTAGAGACTAGGTAAATTCTAGGATGAGAGAGTTTCTCATCTTAATTGCTTTTATGGCCTTTAACTAAATGAGTATGAGTTTGCCTTAGGTTAACAAGCTTTCCTGATTCGTTATTTTGATTCTGACCTCCTGAGGCACTTGGACTGCTCCTGAGTCAGGGCAGCATTCTGGATATGAAGGGAGAGATTCCCACAGCAAGAAAACTGAGATTATGTAGCTGTAGGAAATCTTCCCAACACTTTGGTGCTATGTGTACAGGACTTTGTGGAATCCTGCTGAGCTCTCAAAGTATCTACTCTGCACAAGGCCACAACTAGGAGAAATACCCTGTTATAGAATGTCTTCAGAGTGTTACTTCACTACTGAATTGATCTATAGCCATGGAATTTCTTGAAGAGATTGTGAACCCAGAAAAATGAACATGTGCCCAGGTCCAGAATATGATAACTTGAAATTATGTCTTCTACTGGTTTATAAATGGGTCATTTCAAGAAGAAAGAATAATGGTTACCTCGACAGGGATGATGGACTCATATAAGTTGTGCCAAAAATCATTACATCAAAAGAAGAAATGCTTTGTACCAGCAGAGGGAGAAAGAGGAGAAAATTAGGAAAGAGAGGAAGAGCTCAGGAAGCTTGGCGAGGATGCCAAGAATTGCAAAAGATTGCGTGGGGGAGGAAGACAAATCCTCTACCCACTCTGGGTCCTTCTGGATGGGCTACAAAATAAATTGACATGAGACAAAATAACAGGATAAAATCTAACAAAGCTTAATAACATGTATACATGGGAGAGACCCAGGAAAACTGAGTAACTCGCCAAAATGGTGGAAGCTATCATCTTAAATACCATATTCAGCTAAAGACAAAGGAGGATGGTGGGGGTAGGGGGTATCAGTTATAGGAGATGACCAGAAAAGCACAGTAAACAATAGTAAGGTTATTATGTAGATTTCAGTCCTCGCCTTCCACGCTGATAAGAGTTTATACAGATAAGGTCATCCCCGCTTCTTCCTGATACAAAGAGGAAGATATCTTTACAAATGGAGATTTCCCTTACAAATGTAAATATCTCTTACAAAGGATAACTTTTATTTTTACTTAGTTTTCAGAGCTTTTCCTGTGTCTGCAGTTTTTAAAAGTAACCAGCCCAAAATAATCCTCATGCCAGAGACACATTTTGGGATGGCCAATTCTGATGCCTCACAATTGGAAAAGATGAAAATTCTTATAGTTGAAATATACCACCCTATAGTACAAATATACCACATATATACCACTAAAATTCTTATAGTACAAATATACCATTTCTCATGGACTGAAATATTTGCAGGTAAACAAGAAGGCAATTGGTAGATTCTTAAGGTCTATAACTAAGAAGGGAATGGAAACACACACTAATCACAGCTATCTATTTGGGGTGTTTTAAGGCAAAAAAGAGATCCTGGCTAGTATCATTCACCTGCCCCCACCTGGCTCCCATCATGAGGGCAACTACACAACAGCTATCATGGAAGTCAAAGTGTAAGTGAGCATAAGTGAGGCCATCTTGTTACACTAAATGACCCCAGCCCCTCCTCTGTGTGACTACTCACTGCTCTGCACGTACTCCAAAAATTCACGTGCTCTCCTGATTTATGGCTTCTGCTTACATATGTACTTCCCAATAGCTTGATAAATTAAAAAACTTTGTTCTGTGAGTTCCTCTCCAGGAATGGGCTGACCACTGGCAGGAAATGCACCTACAAGGTATCCATCACAGCTGACAGAAGAATGGAACAATGGGATGCCTGGAGCCCATCACACCTGGAGACCAACGTCCCTGGACCTCCTCCTTACTGCCCATTTTCCCTATATAACTGCCTCAAGATTCTGTAATCTTTGAAGATGGTTTTTTGAGACATTTGTCTGCCGTCTTCCAGTTATGCCAGCTAATCAAATTAAAATTTTGTTTCTCAATCCCTAACTCATTGTGATTAATTGGCTCTGATCATGGCGAGCAGAGTGAGCCCATTGCTCAGTAACAAACTCTGGTGACCCAGATGGGACCATAGCATCTGCCCATGGCTAGTCGACTTAGAGGAAGCTGTTTTGGGATTTTCCCTGCAGCTGCAGGGCAGCTGGGGAATTCTCCTTGTGGCTTCCTCACTTGCTGACTGCCTCTAATACTCCAGTGACCAAGAAACGAAGGACTGGATCCTAAGCTGATGAGCTTGTGTCTGCAGCTAGGTGAGTCATCTGGAGTGCACCTTCTGGGTACTATATTCCTTTTTCCTTGTCTGGAGGCCTTGGTTAGGCCAAGATCCCTCTGGTTTATGTGCTGCTGTTCAGGGATAAAGGAAAGTACAGACTGCCTAGCATATTATCTGGAAGACTAGCATCTGGTTTTTCTGTGGCACGCATGCCTGTATGGTCTGTTCTCCTGAGTATGTTTGTTGTTCCACTAGTCTGTGTGCCAGTTTTTCTCTGTGTCAGAATCCCACAGCATACTTCCAGTGCTTGTAACATCATCCATAGGGATGTAAAGTTTGCAATCTTTTCTGTCAAGTGTCAAGCCAGAATTGTACTCCTCAGTGTGGGCACTACTGTTTGTGTGTTAACCCTTAGGTGGAAGCCATGAGAGCACACCCGACCACCTTTTCCCCCTCTTTGTCTCTCTTGCCTGGCATCTTCTTTGTTGTCATTGTGTGGAAGGTAAGTTTGAACTTAAAGTAAGCTGGACTTGGACTTCGTGCAAAATAGAAACTTTCAGCCAGGCACCTGACCTCCTACGCTGGTATTGGGAAATTAGATCTTACTTCTTGCCTCTTTGGCTTGCTTAGCACTGGTGTGAGAACTATATGCTTGGGTGGAGGGGAATTTGATAAGTCCCATAGTTATCTGGACGCCTGGAGTCAAGCCCTGCACCCTTTTCCCAGTCTATTCATTGTCAGACAAAAACTGTATTGCCATGGGCAGCCCTCCATCTGTTCCAAAGAAAGGGCTCGCTAGGATGCATGCTGGTCAGTTGGGCTGATTTCAGTTATAAACCCATGACAAAGAAAAGGATGTTCTTTTACCGGAATGTAGCCTGGCCCCAATATACACTAGGCTCAGGTAAAAAGTGGCCCCCAAACAGATTACTCAATTATGATATGATCTTGCAGCTAGAATTGTTATACAAGAAGGAAGGAAAGGAAAATAAAAGTGTCTATGTTTAAGCCTTTATGCTGCTGTATCTAGATCAGGGAAGAGAGGACAATGGATCGAGGAGTCCTCTGGCTCTTCCTCCTCCTCCTCCTCCCCTTTTTCCCAGGCCTATGGCTTATCCAGGGGAAAATGCCTGAAGGATTGCCAGGTCTAAGAGAGGGACTCTCTCCTTCTCAAATCCAGCAAGGGACACAATGCGGTCATGGGGCCCTTCCTGGAGTGGGGCAATTTCCACTGTGAAAATATCCCATATGCATAAGTGGACAAGGGCTACTGGCTGGCTTCATTTGGATGCACTCTCCTTTCTCTCCCTCGGACATTTTTAATTGGAAAAATTTTATATGCCTGAATGCCCTGTTCTCCTCCTGGGATGAAACCTTCTATGTAAACTGAATGCTCAGTGACTTTTGCTTCAGGCCAGCTAGAGGAGCAAATGCCACCAGAAAAATCATCCTTACAGTTCCAGATGGCCCTTCTAGGTGTTGGAACACCACCGCCAGACCCGCTGCCTCCCGAGATCTTCAAGGAGGTAAGACGGGACATGTGGGCAGATGGGAAGCCTGGGAAAGCAGAGAATGTCCAGCCAAAACATAGATCCTTGAAAACCCAAAAGATAAAGCCTAGCCTGAAACAATATCTGCCAAAACAGGAGGCTCAGATGGCATTCAGTCAGTGCTGCAAAAATTCCTGGCAGCAAAATTAATCAGACCTGGCCAGTCACCATATAATACTCCTATTCTCCCGGTCAAAAAAAAAAAAAAAAACAAACACCATTCAGAGGAATATCAGTTTGTCAGGACCTTTGTGCTATAAATGAGGTGGGTCAGGACCTGCACCCTGTGGTGCCCAGCCCTTACACCTTGCTAACCAACATTCCAGTGAATACACCAGGTTTTGAGTTTTGGACTTAAAAGATGCATTCTTCTGCATACTGCTCGCAGAATAATCATAACTCTTTGCCTTTGAGTGGTGTGACCCAGACGCTCCGACCACTCAACAATATTGTTGGACAGTTGCTCCCCCAGGGCTTCAAAAACTCCCTATGCTATTTGAGGAGGCCCTAGCTAAAGACACAAGCCACTTACCATTACAAAAAGGATTGCTGTTACAGTATGTGGATGACCTGTTGATAGTGAGCCCCACTTATGAGCAGTGTTTGGCCAACACAATCAAGACCTTAAATCGTTTGGCTGAATGTGGGTACAAGGTCTCACAAAAGAAAGCACAGATATGCAAACAAAAAGTTACATACTTAGGATTTACAGTATCAAAAGGCCAGAAGGAACTGCTGCCAGACTGAAAAAAGGACTATAGCACGCCTGAGCCCTGCCACCACCCTGCAACAGCTACGAGGATTCTTGGGCATGGTTGGTTTCTTCCGGGTCTGGATTCCTAACTATGGTCTCATAGTAAAACTCCTCTAAAGGGCTCTAAAAGGGCTAGACTGGGAGCCACCGAAATGGACAAAGGAGTGTCAGGTAGCCTTGAGACCATTAAGACAAAATTAATTTCAGCCCCAGCCTTTGGGCTTCCTAACATGGACAAGACCTTCAGCCTATCTGTACATGAAAGGCAGGGAATAAGCTTGGGGGTTTTAATTCAAAAACTGGGCATGAGCCCCCAGCCAATGGCTTATTTTTCCAAGCAATTGGATCAGACTGTCAAAGCCTGGCCCTCTTGCCTCAGGGCAGTGGCTGCTACCTCTGACATCCTGCAGGAAGCTGAAAAATTCTCCCTGGGCCAACCCACCATGGTATATGTGCCACATCAACTACTCACATTATTGGAGCAAAAAAGAGGATACTGCCTCACTTCAGGATGGATGGACAAATACGAAGGTCATCCTTTTGGACAATCCAAATGTACAGACGCAAGTATCGTCCTCCCTAAACCCAGCCACTTTAGTCACCAATGAGGCCTCAGAAGCCTTAGAATATGACTGCTTACAAGTTATGGAGACAGTGTATTCTAGCCAAGTTGATTTGTTGGACTGTCCACTGGAAGAACCGGACTTGGAACTCCTCACAGTTGGCAACAGCTTCATGGATCAAGGTAAGAGATGCGTGTGGTACATGGTCATAACTACAAGAGACTTTAGAGGCTAAAGCCCTACCCACAGGGACATCGGCTCAAAAGGCAGAAATCATTGCCCTAACTCAGGCTCTCCATCTAACTCAAGGGAAAACAGTAAAAATATACACAGATTCCCATTATGCCTTTGCTGTAATTCATGCTCATGGGACAATCTGGAAGGAAAAGGGACTCTTAACAGCAGGAAAAAAGGAACTCAGACAGGGCCCTAAAATCTTAAAACTGCTTGGTGCTATGAATGATTTTGTTCAGGTAGCTATCATGCATTGCCCTGGCCACCAGAGGGAGAATCTAATGGGTCCAGAAGTACATCATAGGGCCCCATCTACAAAAGACTATAGAACAGATGACCAAAATTGCACAATTTGTGCAAAGAACAATCCCAAGATTGCTTTTGGCCCCCCACATCTAGGCACCCAACATAAGGAAAATTGGCCTACTGAAGACCGACCAATAGACTTTACCCAGATGCTCCAGGCAACTGGGAATTTCAGGTTTTTGTTAGTGTTTGTGGACACCTTCACCGGGTGGGTAACAGCCTTTCCCACTACAACTGAGAAAGCATCAGAAGTCACTTGCATGTTGCTAAAAAAATCATCACTAGGTTTGGTCTGCCTAATATCTTACAGAATGATAATGGACTAAATTTTGTCTCCCAAATAACCCACAAGTGTCCAGTAGCTTAGGCATCTGATGGATACTACATTCAGCTTGGAAACCTCAATCAACTGGAAAAATGGGGATAAAATGAATTACACCTTAAAGAAAACCATTGCCAAAATCTGTCAGGAAACACAACTAACTTGGAATAAGGCACTGCCCCTTGCCCTTCTACAAGTTAGAGTAGCTCCCTGAAGTAGATTTAAATTGAGTCCTTTTGAAATTCTATATGGGAGACCCTTTCAGGCATCTTCCACTGGGACTGAATCTTTGGACGTTTTAAGAAATGTTATGATTACTAATTATGTTAAATCATTAAGCTCTGTATTAACTTCTGTCCATGAGTTTGTTTCTCATAGGTCTGCATATCCATCTGAATTCCCTTGTGGGGACGCATTGCTGGTGATCATGTTTTGCTGAAAACTTGGAAAGATCAGGGGCCCGAAAACCAGTTGTCACCCAAACGGATGGGCCCCTTTAAGATTCTTCTCACCACTCACTCATCCTTAAAACTTGTAGTCATGAAACCCTGGACACATCACTCCCAGATCAAGGCAGCCCCCAAATCACAGGAAAGTCTCCCACCTGTATCGGTGGGTGGCAGAACCCCTTGGAGAGCTAAAATATGTCTTTAAAAAAAACCTTTCATTTCTTCTATCTAACCCTTCTTCTCACAGTTTTATTTACTGGGGTCTAAAGAAAAATAACTCTTTTCCACTCTATGGGCCCCTATGATGTCCTGACTAAGCAGAAAGTAGCTAGAGGAGTTATGATGCTCTGTCCCCCCCTTGACCATAAGATTATGAGTTACTACTGACAGTGGGGAGAAATTGTAAGTGAGCATAAGTGAGGCCATCTTGTTACACTAAATGGCCCCAGCTCCTCCTCTGTGTGACGACTCGCTTCTCTGCATGTACTCCAAAAAATTCACATTCTCTCCTGATTTATGGCCCCCTCTTACAAACGTACTCCCCAATAGCTTGATAAATCAAAAACTTTGTTCTATGAGTTTCTCTCTGGGAACAGGCTGACCACGGGTGGGAAACACACCTTGAAGATATCCATCAGAGCTGAAGGAGAATAGAACAATGTGATGCCTGGAGTCCATCACGCCTGGATACCAACCCCTGGACCGCCTCCTTACTGCCCATTTTCCCTATATAACTACCTCAATATTCTGTAATCTTTGAAGATGGTTTTTTGAGACATTAGTCTACCATCTTCCTGGTCATGCCAGCTAATTGAATTAACACTTCGTTTCTCAATCCCTAACTCGTGATTAATTGGCTCTGATCACAGTGAGCAGAGTGAGCCCATTGCTCAGTAACAAAAGTAGAAAAACATTTGCTAGGCAGGGGAATAGTGTGCCAGGGGTAGAGAAAGAGCCTGCTTGGGTCAGCTAGAAAATTGCTGTGACAATTACCTAAGCTTGAGCAGAAACTGCAAAAAAACAAAATAAATAAACAAAAAAAATATCTGGGGAACATGAAAGGAGCCAGCCTGATAGAAGCTCTTTGCATCAAACAGACTGTTCCCTTTCATCACAAGTGCTTCTGTATAGCCGGGGCCACAGGTCTCAAGGTATCAAACTGGGCATGCCCTAAAATGTTCAGACAATGTAATTTACTAGTATGCAGCTCTGTTAGAGTCTCTAAATCAATAGTCTCACCCAAGGGTTCATAGCTGGCAGCCCTTAATCAAAAGATTGAAGAAGATGGAGAAAGGAACAGGACCACAGTGACAGCAGTTCCTCTGATATCTGAAAGAGCTATGAGAAAGGAAACAATGTGTGACTAAGAGCCCGAGCATTATTAATAACAGTGCAAGTTAAAGTTGTAATTCTTAATAACACTACTAGAATAACGTTTGTTTTTTAACTGCCTCTTTGTAGGAAAAATAAAATAAAAATAAACCAATAACCCATTTCCAATGGGCACTGTAAATTCAGAATTTAAAGTTGTGCTATATAAGGTTTATAGTGTACAAGGAGTTAAAATTCAGCTTATAGAGTTTTCAGATCTCACAAAATAATAAGTAAATAAATAATGTTACTTTTGTATGTCCCTTTTAATGGAATGTAAGCTTTAGAAGACAAGGGACTGTATGTGGCTTCTTCAGAGCAGTACAGCAGGAGATCATGAAACCAGCATGAGAACCTTGACACTGTTACCCCACAAAGCGCACGATCTTCTCACCGCAAGACAAAAGCCAATCGTCAAGAGGCAAGATGGTGGAAGAGAAAGGGCGGTTTATTACAGCTTGCTAGCAAGGGAGAAGATGGCTGACTAATGTCTGAAAGAACCATCTTAAGGGGGCACAAAATCTTACAGCAGTTATATAGGTCAGTGGGTTATAGGGGAGGGGGTTAGAAATGTTGACCCTTTGGTGTTACAGACTGGGAGTGCCACACCAGATCTTTCCATTTTCATTGATGGTGGCTATTAGCATAGACTCTCTGTTTGGGGGTCATCACATTCCTAAGGAACTCAAAAGAACAAAGTTATCATCTTATCACAGCTGGGAGGTACATGCACTAGCAGGGGTTGTAAAATCTACAGAGCAATTAGATCTCCTGGAGGGTGTACATCCAGCTGGGTTAGTTTGTCAGAGGTCATTCAAAGTTACAAAGGATTTCTTTTCTACAATATGGCTTCCCTCATGTCAACCTTGTCTTGAGCTGGTATCAACACCATAGACTGGACCTCATTACCACCCAGTAGTGATCAAAGTCCTGGCTCCTTGCTGGGCCCTCTCTGACATCACTCTGTAGGGGAGGAAAAATAATTTTCCCTCTACCATTCTAGGTTCTTAGCTGAGACCCAACTGTAATAAAAAACAGATTAACAGGAGAAAATCAAACAGAAGTTTAATAACATGTATTCCTCCTGTATACATGGGAGGTACCCAGGAAATCTGAGCAACTCCCCGAAATGGCCCAAGCCACCGCCTTAAAACCATCTCTAGCTAAAGACGAAGATGTTGGTCGGGGGGCAGTTATGGGAGGTTATCAGGAAAAGCACAGTAAATAGGGGTAAGGTTGTTATGCAGATTTAAGTCCTTGACTTCTCCGTTGATGAGAGTCTCTAGAGATTTAGTAATCCTCGCCTTCCTGGTACAGAGAGGGAGACACCCTTACAAATGGAAATTTCCCTTATAAATGTAAATGTCTCTTGCAGAAAACTAACTTCTGCTTGGTTTTCAGAGCTTCTCTCATGTCTGCTGTTTTTTTTTAAATAACCATCTCAAAATAATCCTTATGCCAAAGAGGACTACATTGGGGTGGCATATTCTGCTTCTCTTCAACTCCTGCAGGTGGTTGATAACCTCGTTATAGCCTGTCCTGGGTAGAAGTTGTGGCTCCCATCTAGGCCTCTGCAGGTAGAAGTAGGGATGGGACTGATGCCAGCTCAAGACAAGGTTGACATAAGGGAAGCCATATTGTAGAAAAGAAACCCTGTTGTAACTTTGAATGACCTCTGACTAACTAAGCCAGCTGGAGATGCACCCTCCAGGAGATCTAACTGCTCTGTAGATTTTACAACCCCTGCTTGTGCATATACCTCCCAGCTGCGACAAGATGATAACTTTGTTCTTTTGAGTTCCTTAGGAAGTGATGACCCCAAACAGAGAGTCTATGCTGATAGCCATCATCAATGAAAATGGAAAGATCTGGTGTGGCTACTCTCAGTCTGTAACACCAGAGGGTCAACATTCCTAATGACCTCCCCTATAACCCACTGGCTTATATAACTGCTGTAAGATTTTGTGACCCTTTAGGATGGTTCTTTTGGACATTAGTCAGCCATCTTCCCTCTTGCTAGCAAGTTGTAATAAAATGCCCTTTCTCTGCCTCCATCTTGCCTCTTGACAACTGGCTTTTGTCTCACGGAAAGCAGATCCCGCCCTTTGTGCAGTAGCAGTCTCAAGGCTGGGATATATGAGGCAAAAAGGAAACCCACGCATCCCACCACCATGCTATTCCTCGGGTCTCAAGGTTCCCAGCTGGCCTGCCTTCTTCTCTCCACCAGTCAGAGACATTTTATGTACAATAACCAGGGTGGTAGTTATACTTAGCAGGAGGAATAGGTAAAAGTATATCTACTTCATATTCCCAGAAGCAGAAGTTTCTCCAGACACCTATATTTTTCATTCTTAGATGTAACACTTCCTTGCCTTATAGTGGAAGGCAATCTGTACAGTGTTATGTTTTTGCTTTGTTTTATTTTGTTTTTCTTGTGATTTGGAGATATAATTAAGAGAATAAGCTCTGCTTTGAAACACTGACATAAATCCTTACAGCACTGCACTACTTTTTCTTCTGTTAAAGGAAAACCACAGGCCCAAAATGGCATCACTTGTGCTAAAGCCCAGGATTCCATAGATTTAATACCTAACCTGGTTGTAGCATCGAACTTCCCCAGAAATGTAATTTTCGTCAACCAGTCTGGAATTTTCTGGTCAGTACCAAGAAGGTAATCTGCCACGTGGGCCCTCTCCATCCCCATCCCCAAGAGGAAGAAGAGGCAATCTGCTTGATAAAACCCTTGCCATTCCCTTCCCTCCCAAAGGAAGATGTCCTAGCCTAAAAATAATCCTTTCTTCTCTCTTTTTTTTTTTTTGTGAGGAAGATCAGCCCTGTGCTAACATCTGCCAATCCTCCTCTTTTTTTGCTGAGGAAGACTGGCCCTAGGCTAACATCCGTGCCTCATCTTCCTGCATTTTATATGGGACGCCGCCACAGCATGGCTTGCCAAGCGGTGCATCAGTGCACGCCGGGGATCTGAACCAGTGAACCCCGGGTCGCCAAAGTGGAACGCGCACACTTAACCACTTGCGCCACTGGGCCGGCCCCCCTTTCTTCTCTTTTGCTAATATCTTCTTGTCCCACTCTCCTTCTGCCCATAAAAACCTTCCATTTTGTAAAGCCCCTGAGAGCACCATTCTATTTGCTAGACGGGACGCTGCCCAACTAGTAAATCATTTAATAAAGCCAATTAGATCTCCAAATTTACTCAGTTGAATTTTGTTTTCTAACACTACAATGCTAAGAAATTTATGCAAATAAAAAGTCATCTAGTTTAAAAAGAAATGATGATTTTGTAAGATATGCTAAATAAGTAAGAAAGTGATGGAAGCTTACTTTTTATAATCTAAGACCATTTTTTTCATTGCTCCTGCTACATTAGAGTTTTAGAATAAATTGTAAAGACTAAGAAGCTCTTTGTAGTTACTTGAAAATGTTCATTTGCCCTGTAAAGTTAAGAGACCTCATAAGAGAGAGAAAGAAACTCAATTCCATTTCAAAGAAATACATTTTGTCTTAATTTTATGTAGATTACAGGATGTTTCCCACAGTATAGCTCAGCAGGTGAGATAATTTGTGGTCTTCTGTTCCCGAATCATGTCATCATTATCTTATTTATTAGAAACGGTTCCACACTGTGATTTCCTGAAAACTCTTAGAATTTCAGAACATAAAATTGGCTTCTTAGTTTGGATAACCCCAAGTGTTCAAGTGTTTACATTTGGGGTGGTGAAGCTCTAGATCTCAGGCTGTTCATAAAATATAGTAGGAAAAACAAAAAAAAAACAGTCTTAAAGGTGAATGATAAACATTCTAAAGGAATTTCTCAAACCTGAGCAATGTAATAAGTATTTTACTGAAAAAAGGATTTGTCTGGCTTCAATGATAAGCAAAAGTGATCATCAGAATGCTATTTAGGTATGCACTTACATGAAGTTACACATAAAGTTCTTCAATTTAAAGCATTTAGACAGCCCCAAAACCAAGATATATTTATGAATTGCATTAAAAATGTCCTAAAGCAATAATATTAAAGTTGACATTCATGCGATATGATACATTATTATTTTGCTGAAACCAATTTAGCTATTTGGGATGAATATATTGTCACTTTTATTTTATTATGCTTTTTGATTTTGAGCAGATGTCATATAATTTGAGTCATAGATGTTACCACTGTCCTTGTTTTCTTTAAAATGATGTGCTCATTTTAAACTGACAATTCACTCTTTTGATTAGCCTGTTGATTTAATCAACGCTGAGAAGGAACATCCGTTCAATGAAACATTCTTCTACTGTATAGAAGAATTTCAGCTACTTAACTGTTGGAATTAGGAATATACTACATCAGTATGCACAGGCTCGCTGACAATATGAATATGTTACTGACAGCTACTGTGCGGTACTTGTATTATTTTCTCCAGTTTGTATATTGGAAATGACTCATCAGGCTCCACAGAGCATATAGTCACATAAAGCTTTTATTTAAAGGCAAAGAATGCGGTGAAGCAAGAGAAGGAGAGTGCAGGCAAGCATTGATAGTAAAACACATCCCACAACACAAGCTCCCTGTGGACCAATGGCACTTTGGTACTGTGCCGAATCTCTGGCTTTTGAGAGGCCTGTGAAGGGAGTTTCTGCTTCACAGAGCTCAGGGAAGCTGCCAGCGGGGGATCCTTATAAATCTGCTGGGTCATTTAATCAAACTGGGCTTGTCAAAGCAGTTAGGTCAGATGCAAACCTTAAATAAAAAACTAACCTTGGGAGTCACCAGCGTAATTGGAAACTTAATCAGCACATCATAAATTCCCCTGCCCTTATCTTGGCCAAGTGTCAAAAGCCAGGCATCCAGGCATCCCCTGAACCAGAGATAAAGCCTTTCTAGTCCAACTGTAGATCAATTCTGTCTCCTTTTCAGTTAACCACGACTATACTACTTTTTGTGATGTAGTCGGGTATGATCTCCTTCGACCGTGTCCCTGATAATGTGATAAATGATAAACACAAACAAAAACAAAGTTTGTGTGCTACTCAGTTACATGGTAGTCATCTAGATAGACTCTCCATTAAAAATATATCTTTTGAAATAGTTTTTAATAAATGAATAAGCTGACAACATTAACATACTGGTGTATTTATTTTGTTTTGGTCTATTTTTAACTGCAGGCTTTTTTCTTTTCCTTTGTTTTCCCTCTATTATCTCCTTACTCATTCTTTCCTCTCCACATATACTTATATCACAATATTTCATAGTAATAATACGGGTAAAGTATTTTGTTTTGTTTTATTTTTGTTTTATAAATGCCTTTTATCAGGTTAAGAAAATTTCCTCAAATTTTTAGTTTTTATGCTGAATGAATATTAAATTTTTTTGAACTGGTTTTTTCTTCATATATGAGATAAATATACTGTTTTCCTCTTTAATTTATCAAAGTCATGAATTACATTAAATATATTTAATATTTCAATTAAACATGCATGCTTGGGATAAACTACAATTTTACACTATATATTTTATTTTGTATATTATTGGACTTGTGCTAATATTTTATTTATTTATTTTTAATTTATGTTATGACTTTCCTTTCTAATATTGTACTAATCTTGTTTTGGGGCCAAAGCTATGCTAGCCTTACAATATGAGTTAGGACATCTTCACTGTTTTTCCTATCTTTTAAAAGATTTTTTGTATTATTGGAATTTTCTGTTCCTTGAATGATTGGTAGAACTGAGTATAAATCTTTCTAAGTTTTGTGTTTTCTCTATGAAAATTTTCGAATAATGATTTAATTCCTTTTACAGTTACACTATAATTCAGATTTTGTATTTCTTCTTGATTTTGTTTTGGAAAGCTATGTATTACTAGAGCTATACCAGCATTTCAGGGGTTACTGTTTGCCTTGGTGAACTTTCCCCGTGCTTTGACTTTCAGTTGCATAAGAGCTTATCTTTTAGTTGGATCTGTTGCTAATAGACTATAACTGAGTTTTATATTTCTGAACAAAATGGTGATTTCTATTTTCTTAACTTGAGAATTTAATTTATATTCATAGTAATTGTTGTTTATATATTTAGGTTTATTTGAATCATCCATGTTAGTGTTTTCTATTTTTTATCACATTTTAGGCCCTTCTTTCTTGCTTCTTCTGGATTAATGTCATTTTCTTTTTTTCTAGGTCGGTTATTTTTATAACTTTTTTTTTTTTTTTTTGATGAGGAAGATCAGTTCTGTGCTAACATCTGCCAATCCTCCTCTCTTTTTGCTGAGGAAGACTGGCCCTAGGCTAACATCTATGCCCATCTTCCTCCACTTTATATGGGACGCCGCCACAGCATGGCTTGCCAATCGGCGTGTCGGTGTGCGCCCGGGATCCGAACCGGTGAACCCTGGGCCGCCACAGCAGAGCGAGTGCACTTAACCGCTTGCACCACCGGGCCGGCCCCTATTTTTATAACTTTTCATTTGTTTGGAAGTCCTATACTCTGTTTCTTCTTTTAGTTATTTACTCCAACATGGTAAGCATGTATAATTAAGTTAAGATGTTTACCCTTCTTTCAAATAACACAAATGCCTTAGACTTCTTTAACTCTGATCCATCTCCTTTCAAATCTATACTTTTCTAATAATCTATTTCCAGACTGTTTCTCCCTAATATTATTCATGATTACTCTTGTACTGTACAATACAATTCTAATGACTGGATTTACTCACAAATTTACTGTTTTTACTCACCACTCCTTTCTATAGTTTACATGTTCAAGCTAGGAAATTTCCCTTCTGCCTGAAAGCATCTCCTACTGAGATATCTGTTAGTGGCAACTTATCTAAGATTTTGTTTTTCTGAAAATTTCATGCTAATTCTCAAAAGTATTTTAACAGGAATAAATTCTAGGTTGAGAGTTATACCCTCTCAGCTTCTAAAATATATCAGATCACTGTGTTTTGGTTTGCATTATTATATTGAGAATTTAGCAGTCAGTCTAATTTCCATTCTCTTACAGATAATTTGTTTTTTCTCTCTGCCATCTTTTTGTTTCAGTTCCTTGTGTTTTCTGCTCTAGGCTTTCACTATTATGTGTCGAGCATCTATTTTATCCCTCCTGCATGATAATTTTCTACATTTGTGGTAAATTCTCACAAATAATTCCTTCAAGTGTTACATCTTCCCAGTGTTCTCTCTTACATCCTTCTGAAACTCCAATGGAGAGAAAATATTATCTTTCTATTCTATGCACAATAAATCTCTTTTTTCTCTCTCATTTTCAAAAGTTTTTTCTCTCTGGACTCTATTATGCATAATTTCTTTGAAGCCTTACTTCCGGAGTATCAATTCTCTTTTGCATGTATTTAGTCTGCATTTTAATCTACCCAGTAACTTTCTAATGTAAGTAATATATATGAAAATCTACAGGTTATATATTTTTATGGCTGCATGTTACCTGCTGATATTTAAAGGTTTCTATTGTATTTCTTAAACTTATAATCATAATAAAGAAGAGTAAATACTTAAGAATAAACTTACAATAAAAATATGAAAACTCTACATGAGGAAAACTTTAAAACAATCTTAAATGAGACAAAATTATAATTTCGATGCATGGAAAGTTACTCCCCCTTTTTTAATAGCATGACTCAACATCATAAAATGTCATTTTCTTTAATAATTTAAAATTTTAGCACAATTACAATTTTTAAAAAAAACTTTTTAAAAAAAATTATTTTATTGAGATCACATTGAATTGAGTCAAACAAGTTAATGCTAAAGTTTATATAGAAAAGTAAACATGTAAGAATACTTAGGAAATAAAAAAAGAAAAGCTATAAAGGCAGACTAGACCTTCTATACCAGACATCAAAACATATTATAAAGCCTCATAATTAAAAGAGTTTAGTGCTGGCCCATGAATTGATAAGCAGAGCCTCGGAGAGGAATAGAAACTCCAGAAATAGACCCAGGTACAAAAGGTTGTTTGGTGTATGATAAAGTGAGCATCACAAATCAGTTTCACAAAGATGACTACTTAATAAATTTTGCTCAGACAATGGATTAGTCATTTACAAAAATCCAAAATTAGATCCATTATTTAAACCATATAAAATAATAATCTTCAAATTAATTGGGGATCTAAATGCAAAACAAAAAAATAAATAAACCATACAAGCTTTAGTGGGAAATAATGAGTGAATTCTTTTATAACTTGGGTTTAGGAATAGGTTTTCTAATCATGACTAAAAATTCAGATAAACTGAAGATCTATAAATTTGACGACATAAAAGAAGAACTTTTGCATGGCAACAAAGACTGTAAACAAAATCAAAGACAAGTCACAAACTGGGAAAAAAATACCTATGACATACATTATGGCTATACGACTAATATTCCAAATATGTGTAGAACTCATTTTAAAAACAAGAAAGTACGAATAAAAACCTGATTAAAAAATGGGCTAAGCACGTGAGTAGATAATACACAAGAAGAGAGATTAAAATGGCTGTTAAGCCCATGAAAAGATATTAGCCTCACTTATACCTGGAGAAATGCTTATTAAAAATATGTTGAGATACCATTTCTCACTTATCAAACTCATAAAAATTCATAAATATGACAACAGAGGTTGGTGAGGCTGCGGAAAAGCAGGCACTCTTAAAGGTTGCTAATAGAACAACCACTTTGGAGTGGTATTTTGGAATACTTGACAAAACTACATATGCATTTACTCTTTGACCAATCCCACCTCTAAGAAGTTACATTGGAGATACATATCCAACAATACAGAGTAACATGTACACAAGGTTATTTCCTGCAACACTGTTTGTTTTACAAAAATATTGGAAGCAACCTAAATGTCCATATGTAGGAGACGGGTTAAATAAACATAGACATATTATGCAGCTTATAAAACGACCTAGGAAAATCTCTATGAATTGATATGCCATGATTTCCATGATATATCATTTGGTAAAAATAGCAAAGTGTCAAAGATTACCTATCATATGCTACCTTTTGTGTAAGAAAAAGGGGAAAATGAATATAGCTGAAAATGCTCCTTTGTACAAAAAGAACTATAGAAAGATAAGGCAGAAACTAACAGGATTGGTAAACTACAAGGATATTTGTGAATGGGGTAAAGAGTGGGGAATGGTAATGGGTAGAGAGATGCAGTGAGAGTCACATGTCTATGACTATAACTTTTTATAAGTTTGGCTTTTAGAACCATGCTACCATTCACATAGCCAAACCTGTAAGTAAAATCAGCAAGGAGAGGGAAATAGCCTAAAGTTCAATGCAAACCAAACCAAACAACAAAACCAAAAAAACCAGCTGTATTTCAAATAAATGGCATAACCACTCTAATGGAGGAAGGACTAAAGCATCTATTGAATCTAGTATTTTGACTACATACTCTCAGTACCAATAAAAAGAAGTGTACGTAAATATGGAACTCCAATTAGTAGGTTTGTTTTTGGTCTTCACAATGGTATAAGTTAGCAACTCTTAAACCAGCCAAAGTATATTCTGGTTTAAGGTAAACAAGTAAATATACAGTAGCTAAAGAGAGCTTTTCACTGTTGTGAAAAAATTGTAGATCTAAAAAAATAGAAGACCATAATGAGCTGAGGTATTGGACTGGAATCAATGTTATCAATACGTACTCATGATTTGTAATAAATAGCTAGAAAGAGAGATAAAGAGACATGGAGTTATTTTCAAGCTCTGTAAACTGAGGCTCAAGGTAGACTAGCTTGAGAGTTAAAAAGTCTGAATGGGCCTAGTTTTAGGGGGCATTATAATCTCCTGAATTTTACCTCCAGGAACCCTATCAGGCTCTCATCGTGAAGATCAGAGAAAAATCTCATGCTTCCAGCAGAAGGAGGTGAAAAGTAACCATTTTGAAACACATCCAGAGCTTCCTGCTCTCCTTAATAAGTTCTTCCCTCGAAGGAAAATATTTTTCAAAGGAAAATATTTTAGTACCTAAGTGATGGGAGTTTTAACAAAGCCTAACCAACCTGGGAGATGGGAAAGACCTAACTCCAGCCCTCCAGACTTCAACATGAGGAAGAGAAATATCACCTCAGGCTCACTAAAGGACTGAGACCAGATCATAGGACTATAGGATGCTTCCCCTCATTCCACACCTTACGAACACATCGATAGATAGCTCCTGTATAATAACGGGATTATAGATAAAAGAACTGAAAGCCTCAGGTCCTATTTAAGAACTCTCTAGGGAAACCCAAAGACCAGGGAGACAAAAACAAGGACATTAGAGGAAATTTAAGCCTCTCACACCGGAGCTACAGTAAACAATAAACACAGCCTAACTCCTAGCCAGGTAAACATAAAACTTCAATAAAGCCTATCTAGGTTAATTCCTTTTACCCAACATATCATGTGTGGATTTCAACAAAAATTACATGGCATGCCAAAAGGCAAAAACACAGTCTAAAGAGAGAAAATAAGCCTTAGAACCAGACTCAGATATGGCAAGTTTTTGAATTATGAGACCAGGAATTTAAAAACAATTATGATTATAGAGCTAAGGGCTCTGAAAGAAAGAGTGGATAACATATAAGAACAGATATGTAATATAAGCACAGAAATTGAAACTCTAAGAAAGAATCAAAAGGAAGCCCTAGAAATCACTAGCAACAGAAATGAAGAAACTTTTTGATTGGCTCATCAATGGACTGGACACAGCTGAAGAAAGAATCAGTGAGCTTGAGGAAATGTCAATAGAAACTTTCAACACTGCAATGCAAAGTGAAAAAGAATGCAAAGATAAGGTAGAACACCCAAGAACTATAGGAAAATTGCAAGTGATGTAACGTATGCATAATGGGAACGTATAGTATGCACAGTGTGAATATCAGAGGAAGAAGGAAGGAAGAGAAGAAATATTGGAAATAACCATGACTGAGAATTTTTCAAAATTAATAACAGATACCAGATCACATATCTGGAAGCTTAGGGAATACAAACTTGGATAAATACCAAAAAATCTACACCTAAACATATCATATTCAAACTACAGAACATGAAAGACAAAGAGAAAATCTTGAAAGAAGCCAGAGGGGTGGAAAAAATACCTATCTACAGGGGAACCAAAGTAAGAATTATATCAGACTTATCTTCAGAAACCGTGCAAGAAAAAGAGATTGGGGTAAAATATTTGAAGTGTTGAAAGAAAAAAATCACCAACTACAATTCCGTACCCTGGAAATTATCCTTTGAAAGTGAAGGAGAAATAAAAAATTTTCTCATACAAACAAAAATTGAGAGAATGTGTCACCAGAGGACTCATCTTGCAAGAAATGTTAAAAGACATTCTTCAAAGAGAAAGAAAATAACATAAGTCAGAAACTCAGACCTACATAAGGAAAGAAGTGTTTGAAAAGGAATAAAGGAAGGTAAAATAAACTTTTACTTTTCTTATTCTTAATTGATCTAATAAATAACAGTTTGTTCAAAATAATAATAGCAACAATGTATTTGGTATATAGCTTATGGGTAAGTGAAATTGCTGGCAGCAATTTTATAAGGGACAGGAAAGTGGAATTGGGGATACTCTGTCACAAGGTACTTGCATTACCTTATGAAGCAGTATAGTGTTATTTGAAATAAATTTTGTATTAGATATAAATGTGTGCTGCAAACTTGGGCAACCACTTAAAAACATTACAGAGACATATAATTGATATGCCAAGATTGGAAAGAAAATGGAATCATATTTAAAAAATCAATTGAAACCAGGACTGGAAGAGTGGAAGACAAAAAAAAGAAACAAAAGAACAATATTTGGTGAATGTTGAAGGAATTAATGTTCCTTTCTCTAGTGTTCAGATTCATCAGATCTTTAAAAATCTACAGTCAGAATTCTCTCATAGGGAAAATAAAACAGAAACAAAGAGTTTACTTCCTAATAAATTTGTCCAAGGATTGTAAAGGAAATTTTGGTCACTGGACTATAAAAGATATTGCTCATGATCCTGGGTATTTGCTGTCTTTTTAGGTAGCAGCTTCGTTCATTCATTCTTTTCATTATAGTTCCTAACTGAATAATGTCTATCCATTATAAGGTATTTGAGTGCATTAAACGTAGCTGGAGAGTCTTCTCTATTCACAGTTAGAAATACTTTTGTTTAATGTGACTGACAATTTTACCAAAAAATCAGAAAATGTGAATTTCTCAAATAGAATGTGAAAGGAAAAAAGTGCATGCTTTCCAAACAAGTAATCATTTGGCTGATTTATTATATCCTACAGGCAATCGAAGGAAGGAGCTATCTGATTGCTTTGGCTCACCTGGGAAATAAACGAGCCTCATAATTTTTAGCTGTTTACTGTTTTCTTCAGGGGGATTTAATTCAAATTCATTCCCTTTCAATAACTGCTCCTTTCTTAGCCATGGAAAAGAAAATGTCTCACAATCATTTTAAAGTCAGGTTTAAATAAGGGCATCAACATTTGTCAAAGTTGACATTAATAATTTCCTGTTATTGAAACTGCCCCGTATTAAGAGATTTATTAAATAATCCCTTATTTGCTTTGAGAAAAAAAATATTACATAAACACGTCATTGATCCTCCTCTCTAGCCGTGCTTTGGTTACAATTTGTTTTTGTCCATTGAAGGGCTTTCTAAATCAGTAATGTTGTCACCCATAGGTCACTAAAAGCAATCAGATTAATCACATTAAATATACTTATTCTATTTAATAATAATTATGAATAGAAAATTAATTCATTGACTTCCCAAGAGTTGGGCAGAATTGTTTGATTCTGTTGTGATCAAGCTAGAAATAGTCTGGTGAATTAATTATTCAGGAGAAAAACTAAAAGTGTCAATGTGCATGAAGCACAGGGGAAAAAAAGGGTGATAGAGAAAATTAGGATAGTCACCAAAGGGTATATCCAACCCAGTTATCAGCTGGAGGAGTTGTTTGACCATTATTACTTTTATCAATTCCATGAGAAAGTTATATCTCTAAGTTACAGGGGAGGAAGGGGCAAGGGATAAGTATTAATTCACAAAAGGTATTAAAAAACTAGTCATAATAATTGTCATTATGTTTACTGTGACAAAGGAGTAAGAAAACAACAATACAAAAGAATAATGTGGAAGTTGAACTCCGAATATTAGTTAATTGGAAAAGTTTTCACAGTTTTATTACCTGCAAATAGATGTAAAATGATAGCTTTGCCTTGCTTTAATTTGCATCTCTGATTTCGAATGAGTTTGAGCATCTCTTCCTAGATCTGTTAGCCTTTGATTGTCTTATTTTCTATTGATGTTGCTAACTTTTTCTTGATGTTTTGCTGGAGTTCCTTGTATATCTAGAAAATAATTCTTCGCTGGTTCTAGACATTGCCATCACCTTCTCCCAGTCTGTCATGTCTCTACTATCTTTGTCCACGGCATTCTTCATTCAATAGAAATCTGTAATGTTGTGTATTCAAATTCATCAATCTTTTACTTTACGTTTTGTGATTTCTAAGTTTTGTTTTATAAGTCCTCTGCTGTGCCTAGGAGATAAAGATAGTCTCTTACATTTTTCTTATGCTCTACACTTTAATTATTTTCCCATTTAATTCTGTCCTCTATTTTGAGTCCATCTTTTTGTTGAGGTCATTTTACTTTTTTACTTAAAGTGAACCAGTTTCCCAATTTTACAATCTGAACCTTTCCAATTAATTTGTGATAGTATCTTTTTATATAGCATGGGATTGGGAGTTTGCACACGCTCACGTGTGCATATCGGTCTAGTTTTCTTTTTGTGTGTGTGTATTGTGATAATATCTTTCTGCTTGCATTACCATGACTTTCTAAAATGTTGCTACTAAGGTAAATTATCCCTATCTCTAGTTGCTAAAATTTACTTAGCTATGTGTGGACCTTTATTCTTTCAAGTTGCATTTTATTATAGGTTTACTGAGTCCCTCAAAAAACCAACTGGAGTTTTGGTTTATAGATTATGACATTGCAGATTAAAGATTAATTTGAAGATACTTGGTATGTTTATAACACTAAGTCTTATTGTCCAAAAAGTGGAATTCCATTCCATCAGACTATCTTCTAAATTTTTTATTCAAAGTTTTAAAGTTTTATTAAGATAGTGTTAATATTTTCCTGGTTAAATTAATTATCATAGAACTTAGAGTTTTTGTTGTTGTTGGAATGGCATATGACTTTTTTATTTTATGGTTGGTTATTGTTGCCAAAACATTCTTTTCATTTTTTTGTAGTTTGATTTTATATCAGAAGACACTGTGAAACTCTCTTATCATTTAAATAGAATGTCAATTGCTTGGTTAGTTTTTGAGGTATATGACTGACACTTTCATTTTTTTCTTTCAAATCCTTATAACTCTTTTTTTTTTCTTTCCTCAAAGAAATAGTCAGAAATTCTGAAATTACGTTAAAGAGTAATGGTGATAGTGGACATCCCTGTCGCTTTCTTTACCTTAAAGGAAAGGAAATTAAATATTTTTGATTAAGTATAATGCTTGCTTGAGGACATTGTTGTGTAAGACTTACCAATTTCTAGGAGTTCCATTTTATTCCTAGTAGCTAGGAGTTTTTCATCTTTAAAACATAAATAGGTATTGAACTTTATCCAATACATATTTCTGCATATACTGGGATAGCCATTTCATGTTCTCCCTTTAGTTTAGTAATTTGGTATAGTGCAAAGATAAGTTACTTGATATTGGATTATTAATGAATTCTGGGAATAAATTTCTCCTTATTATGACATATGGTGTTTATACTTGTTTGATCTGATTAGCTATTATTTTATTTATATTTTTTGCATCATCCTTTATAAATGACATGAGTACATTATCTCTTTTTCTTGTACTGTTTTCCTGATTTTGGAATCCAGATTTCATTAACTTCATAAAATGATCTGTGTGGTAAGCAGAATGGCCCCCCCGAAGATATCCATGTCATAATTTCTAGAACCTGTTAATATGTTATATTACAGGGCAAAAGAGACTTTGCAGATTAAAATTATAGACCTGGATTATCGGGTAGGCGCAATCCAATCACATGAGCTCTGACAAGCAGAGAGTTTTATCTGAAATCAGAGAGATGTGGTGAAGGAGAAGACAAGAGAGATATGGCAGAAACGGAAGTCAGAGACATGCCATCTCCAGCTCCAAGATGTAGGGGACCACATGGAAGGAGCAGAGACATGCCAGTAGGATCTCAGGGTGCCCCTCAGCTGACAGTGAATGAGGACAGAGAGATTTTGTTCTGTAACTGCAAGGAGCTAGACTTGGCCAGCAAACTGAAAGAGCTTGGAAGTAGATTCTTTCCTCAGCCTCCTTGATAAGAGCTCAACCAGATTACTGACCTACAGAACTGTGAGGCAATAAATGTGTTCTTTTAAGGAACTACGTTCAGGGCAATTTTTACACACATTAGATAACTTACAAGGGGAATGCTGTATAAAAATATCTAAAAAACGTAGAAGTGGCTTTGGAATTGGGCAGTGGACAGAGGCTGGAAGAATTTGAGGAGCTTCATAGCAAAAACTTAGATTATCTTGAACAGCATACTAGTAGAAATATGGAGTTTGTGACTCTGCTAGTCAGGACTTGGAAAGGAATGAGACAGCATGGTAGAGAAATCTTAAATCGCCTTAGGGAAAACCTAAATCACCTTAGAGAATACCTAATCATTGGGACAGTTAATGGGGATATTAACTTTAAAAGTGTTGCTGCTGAGAGCTCAGAAGGAAGGGAGACACGTATTATAAGGGGGATTCTTGTTAGATAGTGGCAGAAACCTTAGCAGAATTTTATCCTGCAGTTATGTGGAAAGTTGTACTTGAAAATAATAAACCTGAATGCTTAACTGAGATTTCTCAGAGAAGTGTTAAAAGCGCAGCCTGGTTTCTTCTTGCTGCTTGTAGAAAAATGCAGGAGGAGAGAGAGAAATTGAGGGAAACACTGTTAAACAAACAGGAATCAGGACAAGATGATCTGGGTATTCTTAGTCTATCCGGATGGCAAAAAATTGTAAAATTAAGAAATTGTTTCAAAAAAGTGGCCAAGAGAAATATCTGAGGGTGTGGTTCTACAACTTTTTGCTAACACAGCAGAATAACAAAAGATTATTCAGTCACACAAAATTTTTGAGAAGATTAAGAATGTGACTTACCATTTTCCTCAATTGGACCAGAGAGCATCTAGGAATCTTAAGATCATTGTCCCTCATCCATCTCAGCAGAAGCTAAAAATTGAGAAGAAATCATCTAGGAAATATCTATAGACATGCCATGTAATTTTTTCCTCAAGTATTATTTATCATATAACAACTAAGGCAACTTTCCTTCCTCCCTCCCTTCCTTCTTTCCTTCCCTCCTTCCTTCCTTCCTTCCTTCCTTCCTTCCTTCCTTCCTTCCTTCCTTCCTTCCTTCTTTCCATTTCTTTAGTTGTACTGTTGAGGACAATACTACCCTAGACTCAGACAAGTAGACTCTCTCTCTTAGGCTCACGCCTGAGGGAGCCCAACATTTTGGAGTATCTTACTAAAATATTCTAAGTCTCGGGCTGGCCCTGTGGCCTAGTGGTTAAGTTTGTCATGCTCTGCTTCAGTGGCCTGGGTCTGGTTCCCAGGTGTGGACCTATACCACTCATCAGTGGCCATGCTGTGATAGTAACCCACACACACAATAGAGGAAGATTGGCACAGATATTAGCTCAGGGCAAATCTTCCTCAGCAAAAAAAAAAAACATATATATATATATTCTAAGTCCCCCATTCTAGTGCCGAAGTTCAGCCAGGACTGCAGTATCATCTGGGCAGTACTGTCTGGGCATTGAAACACCATCCCACACAGGGAGTCTTGTAGTACAGGTGTTCACTTCTCCCCTTTGTGAAGCTCTCCAAATCTCTACCCACATATACAGGTTGACAGTTTGCCCCAAGAAGCTCCAGGCCTTGTGCCTATGGGGCTGTTTTGGGTCCCTTTTGCTGGCCCTGGTTCCAGGAGGGCAGTTGGATAGTGGACCACTTCTGCTAGTTGGTTTGGTATTTCTTTCTCTTGAGTGGGAGATTAGGACACCTGAATGATGCTCACATCTTCACATTGGACACAGGATGAATTCGGGTGTCTGCACCAGCAACCCATTGCCAACCTTGGACTGGAGCCTCCTGTGTGGACCTGAGTCAGCTCCTGCTCAACTGAGTTTGACTATAATGGTGCCTTTGGTCTGTAGAACCTGAGGGCAATGAGGTGGCAACAAGTATCCTTTATTTTGTACATCAACCCTCACTGGCACCTGAAGTGACTACCCCATTCCTTCTGCAAGCTCCACACATTTGCCAGGATGACCTCTAGTGGTGGTTAAGCTTATCTCTTTCAAGGGCTTTCAGGGCCCTTCCCTACAACACTAATAGTTCTTCTAATCAGCGTCCTTTCTTCTTTCTGGTGGGCATGGTTGATGCTGTGCTCTCCCAGGTCAGTCTTAAGCAATGCCTAAGGAGGAACAAACATTTCATGCATGAATGGGACTGATCTTCTTGCTCTGACCATGGATCTCTTGTCTATCCACCCAACTGGTGGTGACATGTGGAAGGCAGGAGTAAGGTCAACATTGAAAGAGACTGCATCCTGGAAATGCAATGGTAATACCTAAAGAGTTCAGGGTAAAATGAGATTGGAAGATGTTTTGATCTATGTTTATGCTATACAATTGTGAATGATAAATTTACCCTGACCAGAAAATGAATTTTCATTCACATTTTTTTCTCCATACTTTAGTTGAGACTTGCATTTTTGATGATCATCATTGAAGCACAGTATCAGCCTTTGAGAGTCATTAGAAGCCAGCACTCACAGGCTTCCTGTGCATGATGCAGTGTCTTGAGTAACCAAGTACCCAGCACTAAATAAGTGGTATAAGGGAGCTGCAGAGGCAATAACATCTATGCTGTTTTAAATACAAACAGGTTCCAAAAAGCCATGACATTGCCAGTTCATTACATTTTATTCATGGTGAAAGATATTAAACTAGGCAAGAATGGTGCATTTTAAATAAAGAAGGAAGAATAGGTTCCTGGAAATGAACATGAAGAGGTGGTATCTAGAGACTATGAAAAATCTTCATGTGCACTCACTGAAAAATAAACAATTAGGTGAGGAACTCTTCTTTCCCCATTTTTCTAATCTTCAGGGATAAACCACTGAATCCTACATGGAGCCATGAATTTTACAATTTGAGTTTTTGAATCAAATTGTTTATGTAGAGAAGCCTCTCCCCACGAAATATTTGCCCAGGGCCCTGCACATGGAAAGAGCAGCACTGGTTGAGGATGGAGATTCTTTTCCTCTGAATTCAAAAAACATTATCATAACTGGAAGCTTTTACTATATATATCTCTTAAGTCTGATAATTTCCCTAATAAAAATAGAGTTCAAGTTTACTCTAAATAATTGCCATTGCATTTGGAAAATATTTTTACTTTAGATTGAAAGTTTTTTTCTGAAATGCATTTTAATGTATATCTTAAGAAACTACGAATATGCAATATCTTAATACTAATATTTACAGAAACTACTTTAAAATTATGAAAAAATTGTGGAGGGTATATTGTATTGGGTATACTACAGATAAATGAATGATGCAATTAATTATTTACAAGTACTAATTAGGTAGTAACATAGATCTATAGTAATTATCATTTATTTTCAATTTCAAATATAAATTAATAATTAATATTATGCAATGACATTTATTAAGTTTTGAAAACACGCTTACCTATTAGTTTTTTGATAAATACTCTCCTTGATGTTTTATTAAAGATATCTCTAGAAGTTTAAAATGTCAAAAGAGATAAAAATTTTATTTTCCTTAGATTTTTTTTTTCAAGATGTAATAGCCATGAAACAGCAATTGGCTTTCAAGAAAACATAAAATTAATAATAAATTTCAAGTTCCTTTTAGCTATTTGAGAAAAAACCATAAACGTGATTCATTTTGGTACTTTAGATATAAATTTGAAAGAGTTGAAAGCAAAAAGAAGATTTTCTATTTGGTGATGGTTTTTGTTTTGTTTTTCCTCTTTCTAAAGCTTTCTAAAGCTAATCTAAAACAGTTTCTAAAGATAATCACAGGCAAATTCAAGGGAAATCAATTCCAGAATTTTTTCAAGAATTTTCAAAATTGTTGTCTTTTTCATCTCAAAAACAAAATGGAATTATTTTTGTGTTTTCCTTACAACTTTGTATCCACTGCCAAAAAGAAAAAAAAGGAAAAATGTAAGGGAAAGCTTCCAAAAGATCAAAAGAATACAATAGAACATTTCTCTTTTATGTTTACTGACACATTTAGGAAGCCAATTCAGGCTGTGCAATGAACCACTCAAGGCGTAGGTAAATGCAGATGAAATGCAGACTACCCCAGGGAAATGCTGATAATTTTATCTCCACTGAAGAGCAGAGCTAGCAAATAGATAATGATCTGAAAGAGGGTCATAAATAATATGAATTCAAATCATATTGACATTTGTCAATGTCAAATCCTTATTTTCACAAGTTTCAGAGTGAGAAATGTCAGGCTCAGAAGAAAATAGTTATGTTAAAATATTGCTCTTAATATGTAAGTAATGATTTCTCTGATGTTGAAAAAATGTAAAGCCCAGTAATAAGAGTCAGGCACACATTGTAATTTACACTAGAAATAGTTATTATATTCAATGTTATAAAATAGTACCTCATAATTATTCTTTATTAGAAAATATTAGAGCATATCTTCATTTGGATAAGTAGGTCCTATCTACATATAAATTATACATATCTTACATGTATATATGTAATTACAATGTCATATTTTGCAGTATTTGCTACATGAAAAGCTATATTATATTGGAATTCACAAGATGTCTTGGCAAGCAGTCAGATAACATTCATTTTCAAGATCAATGTTTCCTTTTCTTTTAGTTGTATTTCACTTCACTTTGACTTATTTAAATTCTTCATCCTAATTTTCATCATTTCTTGCTAAAATATCTGTGTAGGTACTTTCCTATTCCTTCAGAATTTATTCTTTCCTGTTTGTTTCAACATGCAAATAGTTTCTGCGTTTCTGCTGGCTACATTAAGCCTTTTATGTCTATTTAATTATAACACATTTCATTATCAATTTAATTATAATACTGAATTTTTTTGCATTAACTATATGCCAGTCAATCTTTTGGGTGTTTTATGGATTAATTCATTTGACCTTCACAATTGGCCTAGGAGATACATGTACTTCTCACACCCATTTACAGATTAGAAGATTAAAGCCTCAAAAAAACTAAGTGCATCGTCCAAGGTTGCACAGCTCATGATAGAGATGCTGGGATTCAGACCCAGGCATTCTGTTTCCAGGACACATGTCTTTAACTATCACTGACACACTGGTCGGAAGAGGCATCAGGTCTTCTGCTGACTATTAGCCAGAGGGTTTTTAGTTGCTGGGTGAGGGCCCTCACCCAAGATTTAGTCTTTGACATTAAGTAAAGTCACATGGAGTACAGACAGAATCTTTCCAGGGGCAGTAGGTAAACATGACGTGATGTTAAACATGAGCCTTGTGATGATAAACATGAGCCTTACATTTGTCTTCTATATAAATGACCACGATGTGCAGAGGCTTATGCAGTCTGTCTTTTTCTTGTGGATGCCGCATGACATGCTGAAGAAGGCTATCAACAGTGGTCCTAGAATTGTAATATCAAATGCCTATTTCACAATGCAACATTCAGGCCTGAAGAGAAGTTTAGATGATGGATGGATCTTCTTACTCATGTAAGAACGTGTAAGATTGAACAAAACACCAATAATGCACTAACATTGGAAACTCCCTCAATCCCACTTCACTATTGAATGTCTTTCAAATATACCCAAGAAAATTGGGTAACTTTAAGTAAAATAAGTTATCTGGATTTCCTACCTCACATATTTAGGACAAAAAGAAAAAGGTCTATGACAATGCAATATTTTAACAAACGCAAGATAAGGGAAAACTCATCCAAGGAAAGCCACTTTTTTTTTTTTTTTTTTTTTTTGTGAGGAGGACCAGCCCTGAGCTGACATCCAATGCCAATCCTCCTCTTTTTGCTGAGGAAGACTGGCCCTGGGCTAACATCCATGCCCATCTTCCTCTACTTTATATGGGACACCGCCACAGCATGGCTTAACAAGTGGTGCGTCGGTGCGCACCCGGGATCCGAACCGGCGAACTCCGGGCCGCCGCAGCGGAATGTGCGCACTTAACCGCTTGCGCCACCGGGCTGGCCCCGCCACTTCTTTTTTATTCCGGTTTAAAGATTATTAATAAGTAGTTTAAGATGATTCTGATACAAATGGTCTGAGACAACACATTTGAAAACAGTGTTCTAGAAATGTTTTCTCCAATCTCGCTTCATTTGATTTTCTTAATATTTCTTGGGAAGGGCCAAATAATTTTCTATATTGCAAATGAATAAATTGACTTTCAGAAAATTTACCATAATCCTACAATATACGATAAGAATTAGAGTCTGGCCTGGTGGCATAGTGGTTAAGTTCGTGCGCTCCACTTCGGTGGCCTGGGGTTCACAGGTTCAGATCCTGGGCACGGACATACATACCGCTCATTAAGCTATGCTGGGAGGCGTCCCATATACAAAAAAGAGGAAGATTGGCACAGATGTTAGCTCAGAGAAAATCTTCTTCAAGCAAAAAGAGGAGGATTGGCAACAGATGTTAGCTCAGGGCCAATCTTCCTCACCAAAAAAAATAAAATAAAATAAAAAATAAATTAAAAAAAAAGAATTAGGATGAGAATTAGACACCAGTGCTAATATGTCGCCCAATTATTGTGTAGTCATGGCCTACCAAACCAAGTATTTGGGCAAGTTCCATGTAAATCATTGCTTTTTATTTAACTATGTTTTAGTGTTATAAAATATTTTATAAATGCCAAAATTTACACTCTGAAAATTTTAAGTCTCTCTCCCTCAATCTTTCTCTCTCTCTCCATATATATGGATACATGCATCCATATGTATTTATTATGTATGCGTATATACACACATATTAATTTATATATTTCTGATTATATTATATACATATGTGTTCATGTTATGTTATATATGTATATAATACACTGATTATATTATATGCATACATGCATTTTCTAAGTATAAAATATACTTACTATATACACTAATTGTATATATATAATATACTTATATGTGTATGTATATAATGTACAGATTATATTATATACATATATATAATTTTCTGATTACACACATACACATATGTGTATGTATACATATATATAAATATATATGTATGGTATGCACACAAACACGCACATATACCCCAAATCACTAATTACATTGCCTCAAATTTCTGATTTATCTTATTCTTACCCACTCACCCTTCTAGAACACAATCAGTAATACTTCAGACATAGTTACAGAGTCCACATATGTAAAAATGTTTGTATTTACTCATGTGTATATCATTGGCAGCATTCTTTGTAATAAAAAATGATTTGAAGCAAACAATCAATAGAGACTGGATAAATAAAATATGGTACATACTTATTTTAGATCACATGCATATCTAAGAAAGTAAACAGTCACTATTTGAACCAATATAAAATGATCATCAAGTTATTTTATTAAGTGAAAAAGTAACCCACAAAGAAGTATGCTATTGAAAGAATAAATTCTATATATTTCTAGAATGATCCCCAAAAAAGTGCATTAGTGGTTGACTCTAGGGAGGGAGCTTGGAGGACTTGTGTTCATATGTAGAAAGAGACTTATTGCTAACTAGCTACTTTTTCAAAACTTTTAAAGTCTATTACATAGGCATTTTTACCCATTTAAAGTAAATTAAATAGTTAAAAAATTAGATAATAAGCACAAAAGCTTCTAAATGACTAAAAGAGAACTCATAATGTTTATAACCAGTATTTCCAAAACCAGCATCCTTAGAATACTGGTCTTGAAAGATATTCTGGAGAAAAACAACACAAAAGTACATGATCAGATACATACGGAAATGCAAATGAAATATCCACCTCTTATTCATTATGAGCCCTATATGTTGCAGGTACTGATTAATCATTCCATAAAGGAGCTTCTTTAACTCTTTCCATCCCATAATTTTTAAAATGCATTTGACCTTTTTTTATTGAAATATAATTGACATATAACATCGTATTACTTTTAGGTGCAAAACATAATGATTTGATATATGTATGCATTACAAAGTGATTACCGCACTGTTCAGTTAATTTGCATTTGCTTTAAAGTTAAAAAACATTTGACCTTTTAATCCTTTTTTACAGAGCAGCTGCTAACATGCAAAGGTACCAGTTTTGCCAGAACTGGTACTATTGCAACTATTTTTGGTTTGATTAAAAAGCATGGGAATAATAATGAATTGTTGTATAGAGTAACTGATGACATAATGAAGTCACATTGATTGGTATGATTCATAAAATCAAGATATACCCTTAAGAAATAAGAAAAGACAAGAATATTCCTCGCACAAGGCAAGAAAATACTCCCAATTGTGTTGCGACTTTGATAATGCGTTGTCATAACAAAAGGATTACAGTCAGTGTGCAATTCACGCAGAAAACAGAAAGCCAACACCAAGGAGTTCCTAGGTTTTACTCATTAGCCTATTTAGAAGGAAAAGATATGCTGATTTTGACCCACTTACCAAAAGTTTTCCAAAAAGATTCATCTGTTATTGGGTGACATTATCCTGACAAAATAGTTCTTAAGAACATCCAGTTGTCTTTGTTTTAATTCTTTGTTCATTAGCCATCTTCTAATATTTCATTTGCTTTCTTCAATAGGTTTACCTCCCAAGAACATATACGTTTTTCAGATGAAGGAACGTAGCTTTCAAGCAGCTGAATCTCTTTGTTAATCAGAATACATAAGTAAGCAAGGATATTTTTGTGTTTGAGCCTTTTGCTGAAAGGCACTAAGGGAAAACAATGCATTTCAAAAGAACTACAAAAAATATATAACACTAAAATGTCATCCAACATCTCTTGATGTAATTTTTTCACTATTAGATGTAGTTTTTTAATCTCTTATGGAAGTTTTTATAGATGATCAATGGAAGAAAAAACATTAAGTAAAGAGAAAAGATACGTAGTAACACGTTTCCTGAGAGAGATACAACAGGGAAATTCACTTGGTCTGAAATATTCCAAATATTTGGGAACTGGAAATTTTTGAAATACCATGACTTAGGTACTTAAGGTTTATATTCAATCGCTGCCTAAATAGAAATGTAATAATGCAAATACATTGTTTTACTTGACATTGTTTAAGTGCTAATGTCAATTCAGATACATCTAGGAAAAGAACAGCCCCATTTTGAAGCCTTTAAATTTTTGATAAGCAAATTATAAACTTGCCCTTTTCTTTTTTATTTAAATGACTTTGTTCTTATTGCTTTTGTTTTGTTTTTACTTCTTATTCATTGAGTTCAACTACAAGAAGAAAGAAAAATAAGGTGGTTGGAAAGGAACATATTTTCTAAGCACAATTAGAGTTTTGTAGAGAAGGAAAAATAAGCAAAGAGAAAATTAAGTTTTCTGAGCCAAGTGCATTTACCGTTTAATAGAACAAGCCTCAAGTTCTTTCTTACCAAGTAATGATTTTAAACCATGAAAATTTTTTTTCTCTGAAAACAAAATACATCATGAAATCCAGAGCACTCTGCAGGGAACAAGATAACTAGAGAAGCAACAATACACTTTAGATACGAAAGTGGTAAATTAATCCACATTTTGTAGTAGTCTAGTCAACAGGAGACCAAAAAATTTGAATTTGCAGGCAATGACACTTCAGTATGGTCAGAAACAGAGAGAGTCCTGACATTTTCTCTGAAAAATTTTCAGGCATTACGTAGTCTTTTTGGCTGTAAGCAAGCAAAGATATCCAATTAGATTGGAGTCATCCATTTCCCATCACGGAACAGTTTTGGGCAGGAAGAAGGAAGGAAAGAACTACAATCAGATCTAAACATATAGACACATATATTCGTAAGCCATTAGAATTCATGTCTGAATACTGGGGCAGAGACCCATCCTCTGGCTGGATTTTAGGGTCAAGATCATGTCATTCTCAGAGGAAAAGAAAAACTACTGTTTGGTAGAAAGAAGTATTAGTAGGTTAATTCAGCACAGGGTTACAATATCGCCTGCAGTATGAATGGCAGATATAAGATATATATAAAATCAAATCCAGTCTTTGCCTCTAGGTAGCTTTGTAACTGAGTTACTAAGTCTCTCTGAGCCTCAGGCTTTTTTATGAAATGGGATGAATATCTATAATGTGAGGTTTTGTAAGAAGTATAAAGGGCCAACAGGGCACTTACATTTTTAGAAAGTAATGTTATTTATTACTCTTTCTTAATATACACATTTACAGGTATATATTTTCTTCTAAGTATATTTTTTGTTCCATTATCACTTGCTTTTATATATGATAGTTTGATTTATTTCAGGTCTGTATATTACATAATTATAATAATTTCTTTTATAACCCTCAATTTAAAATGTGATTTCTAATTTCTAAATATGTGGGAAACTTGAGGCTAACTTCGATTATATTATTTTCCATTTTTATTGCATTGTCAGGCTTATATATTTTGAGTTTGTTGGGATTTATTGAGACTTTTTGTGGCTAAGAACATGGTCAGATTTTCGTGTGTGTGTGTGTGTGTGTGTGTGTGTGTGTGTGTTTAAATGAACATTCAGTCTTCATGTTGATCTCAACTGGTGGCTCTTTTCTTTCCCAAATTCCCCTACACCTCATGCCTGGAGACGGGGTCTGGAGGTGAGGTTAATGTCCTCTTTGCTACTCATTGCCTCTTACTGTCCCTTTTTTCTTTCACTGCTATAAAAACACTAATCTTTGTAGCTCATGTCACTAGACTACACCATCTACCTCCCTACTTTGCTCCTTGAAAATGTTTAACTATTGTATCACTATCACACTTTCCAGCACAACTATTGTCATAGTTCTTAAAATGATTTCACTATCTATTTTTCTGATTCCTTCCAGTACTCTTGACCTTCAGCCCCATGTCTGCTCCAATGATCATCTCCTCCATTTCGCCTTAGTCATTCACTCCTATGGTTATACCTTTGACCTTGTCATTACACATATGTGCAACCCATCCATAGGACTGCAATAATCTCACAATTACCTTCAATGCATTGACCCTACCACATTTTCACTACTTCTCACACCTCCAATGTACGCTCTTGTCTTCTTTCTTAGCATAAACTCCATAGTCAGTCACGATAGTCACTCTCTTTCATGTATCCTCAAACTGATTTACTCATTTTTGCACTTAGTTGGTAAAAATGCATCTCTGATTAAAGCTGTCTCTTTATAAACTCCACACAGCTGAACATCTGTGGCCCACTCCATGTGGAGGAATATGGCAGGAGAAAACACTCAATTAACCTGCCTAGTTTCACTTTAAATTCATCATTACTAACCTTAAGTGAGCCTCTAAGCTACCCTCTATGAGCCTATTATATTTTCCTGGGCCATTATTTCTTCCACTCTAACTGATAACTTTTTCTTACTTTCTTTTCTCTCATTAAACCCAACACCTCTTCCCCGTTCTCATCCACAGCCGATGACCTTTCTTCCTATTTCACTGAGAAATATGAACTAACCAGAAGAAAATTTCCACAATCTATACCAACAGCTTTACGCAAACAACATCAACGACATTTCTCCAGTATATTTTTTACTGACTATCCTGTAACATCAATTTTTCTCTCTTTACTGGATAACACTATTAAGATACAGATATGCTGTTCTTTCTCTTATCAGGAAAACACACACACACACCTTTCTTAACTCCACTTTCCACTCTAGCTAAAATCCATATTTCTTTATCTCTTAAAGTAAAATACTATGAAAATGTTTTATATGTTTACATCCAATTTCTCTTTTCTAATTCTATTTGAAAAGAAGCAAGTAATATTTTTTTGATCACTCTTTCAAAATTGCTTATCAATAGATGTTGGCTCAGAGCTGGTCTTCCTCAGCAAAAAGAGGAGGATTAGCATGGATGTTAGCTCAGGGCTGATCTTCCTCACAAAAAAAAAAAAAAATTGCTTATCAGAGTCACCCATGACTCTACATTGTCACATGCAATGGTCAGTTCTAACTAGTGGTCACACTCTTCTTGTAACATTCCTTCTCATTGGTTTTATAGTTTCATTTTGATTTTTTTTTCTTAAACGTGTATTACATTTTGTTCTGGCTTCCAGTGCTGTGACCGATAAATGTATTATATATTTCATTGCCTTTCCCTTGTAAGTAATCAGTCTTTGTCTTTGTGATTGCTGTAATATCAATCAGGGAGAAAAATAGAAGAATTCTAAGTAGGCATCAATGTAAGTTATGGAAAAATTTTACTTGATTGTCTGAATAATTGCTTTATGTTTTTTTTTAACTAGTAAGCTTTTCAAGGGTTATTTTCAAACATTTGATTTTCATATAACTTTGTGGGAAGATATAATGCTCAAAATGAAGGAAAACTGTGCTAATATTGCCAATTCTTGAAAATGATAAAACTTATATGATGAAATAGAGACAAGTTTTAGGATAAAAAAATATTTTAATATTAAAAGTAAATCAAAAGAAATGTACAAGTAGTTGGCAGAGGTAAGTAAATATTTGATATGGCCTGAAGTCAAATTTAAATATAGTTTTTATTTTGTACAGAGATATGTTCCCCAAAAGCAATGTTAATAAGAAAAATGATAAAAATAATAAATGCTAACATTAATTGAATGCTGAAAAGTAACATACAGTGTGAATGATATCTCTGAGATTGTACAACAGGACATCCCTACTGACTATTTATAAAACACTATGCTAAGTGCAGCAATTATATTATTTAATTGAATAATTAAAACACTATGAAGCAAGTACTTTTATTATCCTCATTTTAGAAATAAGCAATATAAGGGATAGAGAGTTTGAACAATTCATATAATTTTCCAATTACTAAGTGAAAGAGCCAGATTCCAGTCACATCAATAAAGATTCAAACTCAGTTAACTACTACATTATACTGCTTTCATAAGCCCAAAGCAATAATTTCCCTTATCAAATTATTAATTCTATGTATAAAATACATAGAAAACTGAACCACATCTTAAAATCAAATTGAACACTAAAGCAATTAGAATAGAAATTGTAAAACTAAATCTTTTAAAATCTTGTCTTTCAAATACTGGTACTGAAATACTCAAGAGGCAGACATGAATAAATTTGTACACCAAATTTGAAAATATAACCTAAAAGGGACTCCAGAATATAAAAAAATTTTGAAAACATGTTTTCTGAAAAGAAATACAATTTTAGAATCTTTTTTTGACATTGATGAATCAACAGAGATAGATTTACTTTAATACCTTAGATAACTAGAAAAATGGAGAAAATGTTTGAAACAACTCTTTTCAGACACTGGGCAACAAGCAGCAAAGTACTGTGATATCTGAGAGAAGAGAAAAAAATGAAATGAACCTAAAATTGCCCATTTTTTGCCTGAAGTCCCAATTAGGACTACGGAGCATGGAAGAGAATGATAGGTGGAATATGATGGACTCATTGAGTTGAGGAGGGACATATCGGTACTCAGAAAGTCCAAGGCTGCTGGAAATTGCAGGACAAAGCTCCAGAGAGGAAGGATCTACGCAGAATAAAGTCTACATAAGGGCCTCTTGCATATTTGATAACTAGGAAGATGTGCATACATTGGGTGAAACTCCAGGAGATCAGGCAACTCCAGGATATGTGATCTGAACAGTTTCTAAATCTTAAACAGGACTATGAATTGTTTTTAATTCCTACCAGCTAGAAGAGAGAGTCCTCAACATTCACTTTAGGCATGCAGTAGAGACACTAGAAGGGCTACACCTTAGTAGTGACTAAAACTATCTCTAGAATAAAGGCTATTCTAGATCCACACTAATGAATATTTTTAAACAGCCTCAGAAGGAAAAAAAAATAAAAGCAATTCAACTAACTAGTGGAATAAAAACCAACACTTTTTGAAGGAAGACAATAAAATCCTCATAAAAATGCCAAAGATCTAGAAATTACAATGTGTAGCATCTCCTCAAAAATTATTAGACAGATCAAGAAGCAAAAAATGTAACAATGTTCAGGAAACAAATAAATTAAAAATAATGCATAAATGAGACAGATGATGGGATTAGTGAACAAAATGTTAAAACAGCTATTATAAATATGTTCAAGTGTTTAAAAGAAAACATGTACATAGTGAAGAAGGAAACAGAAGATAAAATGATAGAGGATAAAAATTAAATGTAATGAAAAATTCAATGGATGAGAAAAATAGCAGATGAGACAAAATAAAAGAAAATTCAGTGAACTTGAAGATATGGAAATAAAAATAAAGCTTAGTGGGGGCCAGCACGGTGGCATAGTGGTTAAGTTCATGCGCTCCACTTCAGCTGCCCAGGGTTCGCAGGTTCAGATTCCAGGCACAGACCTACGCACTGCTCTTGAAGCTATGCAGTGGCAGGTGTCCCACATATAAAGTAGAGGAAGATGGGCAGAGAGGTTAGCCCAGGGCCAGTCTTCCTCAGCAAAAAGTGGAGGATTGGCAACAGATGTTAGCTCAGCACCAATCTACCTCACGAAGAAAAAAAAAAAAAGGCAGAGAATTCATCACTAGGAAACTTCCACAAAAATAAGTGTTAAAGTAAGTTTTTATAAAGAAAAATAATAGCAGATGGAAACAAAGTGGTAAAGTATGGAATAATGCTAAAATCATGGTTAAATGTGAAATTTTTCAATTTCTTTTGAGACTGACTGCTTAAAATTTAATAACAATATATTATTTGAGTGTACATATATAGAAGTAGAATCTACAATAAAAATACCATAAAAGATGGGAGGATAGAGACAAAAGCATATTGGGGTAAGATATTACACTGCATGTTAATGGCATAGAATCACTTGAAGTATATTGTAACAAATTAAAGACATATAATGTAAAACGTAGAACAACTAAAAAATTTAAATGAATAACTAATAAGCCACTGTAGTGACAAAAATGAAATCATGAAAAAAAAAAAATCCTCAATCTAAAAGAGGCAGGAAAAGCAGAAAAAAAATAATAGAAACCAAGGACTCATTAAAAAAATAGAAAAAAATTACAAAGTAGCAAAATGGTATATTTAAACCCAAATATATCAATAATTTTAAATTAAGCAATTTATATTAGCTCCAAAAAATGAATTACTTAGGTATAAATTGAACAAATATGTACAGGATCGCTATGCTGAAAACTACAAAACCCTGATGAAAGAAATTAAGGAAAGCCTGAAGAAATGGAAAGACTTATTATGTCCATGGATTGGAATACCTTACATAGTCAAAGTATGAATTCTTCCCAAATTTATCTATAGATTTACCACTTTACCATCAAAATACAAGCAAAGGTTTTTTTATGTACAGACAAGCTGATTTATAATTTCTGTGGAAGAGCAAAGAAACTAGAATAGCTAAAAAAAATGTCAAAAAAGAAAGTTGAAATAATCCGGGCCAGCCCCGTGGCTTGGCGGTTAAGTGTGCGCGCTCCGCTGCTGGCCGCCCGGGTTCGGATCCCGGGCGCGAATCGACGCATCACTTTTCCGGCCATGCTGAGACCGCGTCTCACATACAGCAACTAGAAGGACGTGCAACTATGATATACAACTATCTACTGGGGCTTTGGGGGGAAGAAAAAAAAAAGGAGGAGGATTGGCAATAGATGTTAGCTCAGAGCCGGTCTTCCTCAGCAAAAAGAGGAGGATTAGCATGGATGTTAGCTCAGGGCTGACCATCCTCACACACACACAAAAAAAGAAATAATCCAAGTTTAAGACATAATATGCCTTACGGTAGTATGGTATACTATAAAGCTGTAGTAATCAAGAAAGTGTGGTTTTGGCCAAGGGACAATAGACACACAGATTTTGAAACAGAAGATGGAGTTCAGAAATAGACACATGGTAATTATCAAATGTTATTTTAAAAAATTTAAAGTGGCAATTCATTGGAGAAAATGTAGTTATTTCAACACACGGAGCTGGAACAATTGAATATCCTTATGCAAAAAAATAAAAAAATAAAAATAGACCTTGACCTACAATTCACACTTTATGGTGAAGTTAATTAAAATGGTTCATAGTCCTAAATGTAAATTTTAAAACTATAAAAATTCTATTATGTAGCATAAAGAAAATAATTTTCTGACTTTGGTTTAGGCAAAGAGTTCTTAGGAATAACATCAAATGATTTATCTAAAAACAAATAAATAAATTGGAGTTCATCAGAATTAAAACTTTTGCTCTGTGAAAGCCACTGTATCCATTAAACAATAACTCCCCATTCTCTCCTCCTTCCTCAGCCCCTGGTAACCCCCATTCTACTTTCTGTTTCTTTGAGTATTAGTCCTCTAGATACCTCATATGGTTGGTGTCACCCAGGTAGGCAGGAACCTTTACTCGGCTAAAAGAATTATTAACCTTTTGTCTATTGTCTCCTATTCTAGATAAAGTCAAATGTTCGGGTTGCTGACTCATGATCAGTCTTTTGGAAACAGGACAGCAATCAAGAGGGAAGAAAGTTGAGACATTATCAGGAACTGTGGTCAGCCACATGGAGACAGATGTCTGGAGGAACTGCGTTCCCAGAATAACTTTGTGCAAGACTGCACCTCCGCTCACCTATATAACTGCTCTGTGATTTTTGTTCTGGGAAGATGGGCTTTGAGGACATTAGTCCTCCGTCTTCTGTCTTTGCTAGCAAACACGAATAAACCAGCTCTATTCCGCCGACTTGCCTCCTAACTTCTTGGCTCATCTGTCAGCAAGCAGAACAAGCCCCTTGCTCGGTAACAATATGAGTGGAATCATACACATACATTTGTCTATTTGTGATTGGCTTCTTTCATGTTTTGTTTATTCCACATTTTGTTTATCCATTCATCCATCAATAGACATTTGGGAAGCTTCCACCTTTTGGCTCATGTGAATAATGATTCTATGAACATGGGAGTACAGATTACCTCCTTGAGACTCAGCTTTCAATTATTTTGGATATATACTCAGAAATGGAATTTCTGGGTAATATGATAATTCTATTTTTAATTCTTTTGAGGAACTGCCATACTACTTTCCAAATGGCTGCACCATTTTACATTCCAACCAGCAGTGCACGAGGGTTCCAATTGCTCCACATCATCACCAACTCTTGTTATTTTCTGGCTTTCTGATTTTGTTTTTTTAATAGTAGCTATCCTAATGGATGTGATGAGTTACTTTTTAACAAGACTACTCTAGCTGCTCTGGGCGAGTCAAGGAAAGAAGGAATGTGTATATATAATAATACATTTACACACATACAGCTGAAAGAAAATAACATATACCCTTTCTACATGAAGTTTGCTCTGATTTATTTCATTTTATTGTTGTTCGTTGTATTTTCTTTAAAAGAATTAGAAATGATTTATTGACCTACAAAAGATCTCCACCTGCTACTGTAAAATTACTGTTTAGCTTTTAAGAGCAGTTCAGCATGGTGTTGAAGAGTATCAACTCTGGAGGCAGATTACCAGTATTGACTTTGGGCTTCTCCATTTATCCGTGATGGAGGTACGTGCCCTTCAACAAGTTATTTAAACTTACTGTGCCTCAGTTTCCTCATCTGTATAGCAGGACTAATAATAGTACTTGCCTCATAGAGATTTTTAAAGGATTAATTAACAAAGGAAATCACTTAGGACATTGTTTGGCATATAATAAGAACATAGTGGTTGCTTTATTGATAAATTATTATTATTATTATTATTATTATTAATGAACATTATCCTTTGCCTTCGGAGAAGCATTCAGAAACAAATGCTGGTAGAGAAAATACAATGATCATAAACATGAGAACTATAGTGTATATATGACAATAAAAATTGAGGTGCTGGTATTGTGACTTTCATAATTCCTTGCTGTCTAAAACACTGTGCTGGGCCTAACAATATAGCAAAAAAAAAAAAAAGTGTCTAAGAGTCATTGCTGCCATTAGACACCAACTGATTACTCTTGGCATAGATATAATCATTAATTTAGGACGGCAGATAAATCAGCCTAACAAATGTAGCTCTGACGCAAGTCAGAGTTTTAATTCTGTTAACTAAACACTTATGGCATGTCCACATTAAAATTAACTTTATGATTTGAAATCTCATTATTAAGATTTAAGACAAATCAGCAATGGAGTGTGTGTATGTGTGTGTATCCATATACATATATACAATATATGCATATATATTATGTATACATATACACATATATATTTTAAACCATCTTTGCATGTATATATTTGTATACACATATATATATTTTAAATGATGTTTGCAGTTGCAATAATTCACTCATGGATATGCAACAGTACTTCTTTTCTTTGAAAGATTGATGAGAATACTATTTTTTTCTTTAAAAATCAGTATTTAATAGACTGTTCTGATATCTAATTAACTGGTATACTTTAGGTACAGAGTGCTTTACCTTGTCACACTGTTTTGTACTTGAGAGAGTTTCTACGTTAGAAGCTTTCCAGAAGAATCTTAATGAATAGGCAATTCTATTGAAATTCTTCAGCCTACAGTTTGACACATAGACCTACTCTTTCACTGTTGATTTAGTAACAAAATAATTTTATAAATTTTATTATAAATAAAATATAATATAAATGTTAATAATATAAATTTTATTATAAATAACTGTAATAATTGTTACTGAATTTCTATTTCTTTAAAGTGTCTTGAATATTATAATGACGATTTTCTGTTTCTTATTTACCAAAACTATAGCAATTTTTAACAATAATAAACACTGTTTAGTTAATTTTATAACACCCTATACTATTATATTTCGGCCACTATGCTATCTATTTGGAGTAAGGGAGGAGTTAGAAAATAGTATTGGAAAAGAAAAGTAACAAGAGATGTGATGGTGTTTTGGTATGTCAACTTGACTAATCAAATGCTAATCTAGGTATTGCTGTGAAGGAATTTTGTAGATTAAAGTCCATAAGCAATTGACTTTTAGTAAAGGAGATTATCCTAGATAAGCAATTCTAGATAATTTGAGTGGGCCTGAATCAATTAGTTGAAAGGCTTTAAGAGAAGGGCTGATTCTTCCCTGATGAAGATGAAATTCCACCTGTGGACAGCAATTTCCACCTATGCCCAAGAGTTCTAGCCTACCCCTCCTGATGGCATGCTTTATGTATCCCAGACTTGCCTATCCAGCCCTCCGGCTCATATTAGCCAATTCCTATGGTAAATGTCTTCATATGTATCTCCTACTGGTTCTGCCTCTCTGGTTAAACTCTGATGATACAAGGTCACTTGTCACTTGCTTTGCCAGATATCTTAAAGTTACAATTATAAAAATGATATGTTACCAGTACGAGAATTAATAGATGGATCAATGGAGGATAGTAAGTGATGTATAAATACAAAAAATCAAAAGTGGAATTCTGAATCAGCAGAACTTATAAGGAAATACAACAAAATGCTATTTTTATCTGTTGGAAACACTAAAAAGTTATAAAATAGTGTAATAGTATAAAAGAGGAAGAAAAATACCAACAGGAAAAAGTTTTCAACTTTATTATTTTTATTATTAAGAAAATTTAGTAGCAAAAAGTTTTCTTCACGAAAAGTTACAGAAAATCCACTGGGAATAATAGATGAAGTTCAGCTATTTTTTGAAGCCAACTTGTCAACCCTCAAAACCCACTGCCTGCTAGGTGAGGAGATGCCAATGAAACCTAGTCTTCATCAGGGACAGTTGGACAGACAATGAAAAGTGACTGTAGGTTAATAAAGCCCTTCATTACATCTGTACTGTCTCTAGATATTTCCATTCTGTCAAAAATTCTTTACCTTACACCCATTAGAATGGCTATAATCACCAAGACAAAAAATAGCAAATGTTGGAGAGGATGTGGAGAAAAGGGAATCCTCATTCACTGCTGGTAGGAATGCAAATTGGTGCAGTCTCCATGGAAAACAGTATGGAGATTCCTCAAAAAATTAAAAATAGAAGTACCCTATGATCCAGCTATCCCACCACTGGATATTTACTCAAAGAACTTGAAATCAACAAGGCTTATGCATCCCCTATGTTCATTGCAGCATTATTCACAATAGCCAAGACGTGGAAGCAACTCAAGTGTCCCTTGACTGATGATTGCATAAAGATGTGGTATATATACAATGGAATACTACTCAGCCATAAAAAAAGACAAAATTATCCCATTTGCAACAACACAGATTGACCTGGAGGGTATTACGTTAAGCGAAATAAGCCAAAAAGTAAAAGACAAACACTGCATGATTTCACTTGTATGTGGAAGATAAACTAACACTCAGATAGAGAGCACAGTTTGCTGGGTGAAGGGGGGTGCACGAAGGGTGCAGGGATGCGTTTATATGGTGATTCACAAACAATAATGTACAACTAAAATTTCACAATGTTATAGACTATTATGACATCAATTAAAAAAATTAAAGCTTATAAAAAATATTCTTTACCTTGATGTAAATGTTGAGATATTCACTTGGCTTATTTCTTTTACATTATCCCATTTATGTCATTTAAAATGAATACTCACCTTGTATTGAGCTCAAATCTCTGAATCCTTTAAGTTAATAAACATATCTTACTTTTCCATTGGTTCGTTAAATCCAACTATTTTTCTTTCCTCGACAATAACTGTATAAACAGCAGTTGCCTATAGGAGAAAAAAAATACCTGGATGAGAAGTGGTGATAAGATAAGTATCACACACTAATAAATGAGTTGCCTGACTTCCTAAGCACTGCCCAAATAATAGCAAATAAACAATACTAAAGAAAATGTAGTGCTGTCCACCTTTCTACAAAGATTATTCCAAATAATTATGTGATTTGTTTTAAGTTGAAGAATACATAATTTAGACAGTTAGTATTTAAACTCACAGAAACTGACAATTCAGAAGTAGCAGCATGATAATGTAAGTTTAATTTTCAAATATTGTTTCCATCAAATATTTAAAATTTATGTCAAAAAGAATGTACATATACACTTAAAGCTTCATAAAATATTTTCACATCTATAGTTATTAATATTAAATCTAATAAATATTAATGTAGGTGATACTTAAAATAAAATTTCTTAGCAGAAATTTCCTTTATATATTAGTATGTACTATCTAAAGGGAAGCAGATCTGCGTGACACGCATGTCTTTATATTCAGTGCCTTAAATTTGCTTGTTTAGGAATCTGTCTTTTGTTGTGAATTGTTTTAATCAATATTAAAATGGCTTGAATTAATACATTAGACTTAACTGCCTAACAATTTTTAAAAATTTTCCTTTGACCTTACTAAACTCAATCACTGAAACCATTGTTGTCAAGGTTACCAATGACCTACTCTCTGTTGTTAAATAAGAAGTAAATAAAATAAATCAGCACTTAATCTTAACTTCCCAGCAGCATTTGATCTCGCTCACGGCTTCTTTTTTACCTTTTTTTTAACTGCAAAATATGTCAAAATTGAGAAGGATTCAAATAACGTAGACGTGTCTGAACTATTAACCGAGAGGCATCGCCCCATTGCTCCCACTCTGCAGAGGTGACTACAATGAACAATGCGATTGTTCTACAACCTTTCAGATGTGTGTTCATGCTCATCCAAATGCACCGTCAACAGAAATGTTAAGAATATTTAAAATAAATTAATAAACACATCACCATTATTAAGAAGAATAAAACAGGAAATTATCTTGACGGACAAGATAATCTGGTGATGACCCCTAAAAGATGACTCAATGTTTAACTCTTCCATTTTTGGTTTGTTGTTGACTTAATCAGCTACTCCAACACATGGCAGCTCAGCTGAGCTCCTGACAAATGGTAATTTAAGGCTGAGGCAGGAATCTGCGTATAGCATCTAAAGAAGCCACCGAAGTCCTGTGGCATTCTGCTACTCTGGGCCTGCAACGTATAGGAGAATAAATTTTGCCACTAAAGGTAAGAACAAATGAAGAATCAACAAATGTTTGAAGAAAGCAGCAGCGTAAAATTAAAAAAGAACTTGCATGGAAGGGGCCAGGCAGGTGGTTAAGTTCACACACTCCGCTTCACTGACCTGGGGTTCGCAGGTTCGGATCGCAGGCCTGGACCTATGCACCGCTTATCAAGCCATGTTGTGGCAGGCGTCCCACCTATAAAGCAGAGGAAGATGGGCACAGATGTTAGCCCAGGGCCAATGTTTCTCAGCAAAAAGAGGAGGATTGGCAACAGATGTTAGCTCAGGGCTAATCTTCCTCACCAAAAAAAAAAAAAAAAGCGTGAAAAGATTTATGAGAAAAAATTATTAAAACAGAAACTGACATTGATACATGTATTTAATATTCTCAGAAATATACATAGAGAGGGATACGAGAGAAACACATGGGCAAATAACTCACACAGGACAAATAAAAGGAAAATAAGGAAGATAAATTGATAGATAAGGAAAGATATATACAAACTCTCAACACATTTGGTAAAAATTCCTGCAGGAGAAAACAAAAGAAATAGACAAAATAATGGAGGAAACAATAAAAGAATGTTTTGATGAAGTGAAAACTTTTTTTTTATGGCCCGAGCTTTCCAGGTCTTTTCTAAAAAATCTTGGTCTAATCCACTATCACAAAGGTTTTCTTCTATGCCTCTTTCTAGATGTTTTGTGGTTTTAGCCCTTATATTTGAGTCTTTGATTCATTTAAATTGTTTATGGTGTGAGGTTAGGGATTATGTTTTCTTTTTTGCCTAGAGATGCCCAATTGTTCCGGCATCATTTGTTGAAAAGACTATGCTTTTCCCATTGAGTTAATTTTGCATATATGTCAAAAATTAATTGGCCACATACATGTGGTCTATTTCTGGTCTGTATTGTCTTTCGTTCTTCTACATGTCTATTTTTCATGCCAATACCAGATTGTCTTGATTACAATAGGAAACTATTTTTTTTTTCATGCTCGTGATTAATTATTTGCCCACATTTTTCCTCATACTCATTGGCTCTTTGTATTTCCTTTTCTATGTATTTTTTAAAATTTTTATCCATTTCATTTTGGATTGTTAATGTTTTTCTTCTTAATATGTAAAAACATTCTTCATCCTTTTTTCTACATTTCCTACGTTTTGCAATTGCATTTAATTTTGTTTCTGGTTTTCTATTATTAATTTTGAAGTTTTAAAAACACTGTTTTTATGATTTTTTCCTTTATGATTTTTTTCCAGTGTTGATGTGCTTAAACAGTTCTTCTCAGCCGCTAACCCGTTTACTATGCATCTACATTTTTCTAGTGTTTTAAGTTTTTATTTTTTTCTTTATGTTTCACTATTTTTAAATTTTTAGTCAATTTTGTTTGCAATCAGTCTTGTTCATCAAAGTTCTTCCCTGAGATTTTTTCCAAATTGAACTGTAAAGGAATCTCTTTTTTCTCTTTGATCTCAGTGCTGTAGGGTTGTGATCACATAGGTGGCAATAATTTTTTCCCATTACCTGGCAAAAATCCACTAGAGAAGCATGCCAGCACACAGATGGGAGATAGTTCTGATTATCTTAGTCCTGTAACAATGAGTGCAAATTATAGCTTGTCATTCTACACATATATGTCTAGGAGTGCCCCTATAAAAACTTATTTATCTTCCTTTCTAAATTTCAATGTCCCACAAGTCAGGAAACATATCTATTGTATTCTCTGGACAGTCCTGGAATAGAGAAGTTATACACAAATATTTGTTGAATGGAAAAAAAATGTCTACAATTTGGATACACGGACCAATATCTTTCTTCTTATTGTTTAAATTGTGTTTTTGTCACTGTCAACTAAAGCATGCTTGTGGTATGCTCTTCCTCTGTTTCTTCAGGATAATAACATTTTTTTTTGTTTGCAATTATTTGGTGTAAATACAATGATTTTACTTTGTTTTTTGGTTTTGTTTCAGCTTACCATTGCTTAGATGAAGAGAGCTCTATCTAAACACGGAATGCTTCAGGAGCCAGAGTGTGTGCGTAGTCCTACTCTGTACTCTTTGAACCTCAGAGAGATGTGTTATCTTCTGGCATCTATTGTGTGTGTATCTGTTGTGATTGTACTGGAATAAAATAAATCCATTTCTTTTTCTAATGCATGGTTCTCCATCTGAACCATCGAAGTTCATGAAAAACAGTAATTTCCACACGTGTTGCTATCAAGGCTCTTCTTTGCTAGCCCACTGCAGCAAGTGCTTTTTATTTATGGACTGCATTTTCTAGAACATGAAGCTATATGCTGTCACTGATTTCTTCCTTGTCTTGTTTCCTGTCTTCCTTTTGTTTTCTGATAATGAAGTCTATAAACTGATGTTAAAAGAGGTTCACTGGGATGATGAAGACACATTCAAAGCATATTCCTTAGGTAGAGGCGTAGTCAGAACACCCCCTAGGGTTCTCAGTGCCAAGGCTTGATGAACAGCTTAAGCTAGCGGATCCATGTCAGGCAATTCTGGTTACTGAATTTCAGTCAGGACACAAGATCTCTCACTGTCAGAAATCATTTCTGCCCTGCATCCTGCCCAGCTGCCCATAATATAAAATATTCTAAGTACACCACTGAGGACAAGAGGAAACAACTACGTGTGGATGGTTTCCCGACGTTCGTTGTCTAATGACTAGGATATTATGGAGAGAGGTGAGACACTTGAGTCAAGAAGGAAAAACGGAAACAATTTTCCCAAAGGGGAAAACATCCACAGTGGAAAACAGATGAAAAAGCTCCACTGCTGTGTAATTTCATCTGGGAGAGCCATGGGAGGCTGCTCGCTGATCTCTGAGGGATACACACATTGTTTTTCTTGTGTTGGCACCTCCATTTACAATTCCTTTAAAATTTTCCAGAACTTAATCTTTCAATGTATTATTTTCTATTCCATCCTTGTTTTTAATTTAAAAATGTTAATGTGAGGGTTTTGAAGGAAATGTGATTTATAAATCTTATAAATATTCGTATAATTCACAGTCCAGGATACTATATGACGTTGCTTTGAGATGATTAAATACTTCCCGTCATTAAATGCTCCAAAGAGCAAAGTCCATGGAAATGAAGTTCTTATATTAAATAGTGTATTAAGCAACACAATAATAATTAATCCCCCTGTGTTCAAAACAGTAAGCTGTTAATAGGTACATTAAATATAATTATTACACACCATTCTTGACATAAGATTTATAATAGTTTAATTATTTTGTCTTTTGAATTCCTCCAATAAAAACTTATGGAATTTATTGGCTCCTGAAAGGTAAGAGCTTATATAACAGAATCATTTTTATTCTAACATGTACATTTCAAAGGCAATTGAGAAAAAATAGTTTTATTTCAGTTATTATTATTATTGTTATATTTTAAAAGATTGTAAAGCTTTATTCAGAAGTTCTTCATTTTCTGATAGGTAGATGAAATCTGATACAGTATGCCTTTCTCACTAAAAAATACCTTTCTTATTTTTAAAAAATATTGATTTTTCAGAATTTAAGTGCAGAGATCCTGTCTCTTCGTCAGGGTCGGGTCTAACTCCACTCCTTTCTTTCATGGAAGGCATATGGAAAATAGAATTTATATTCTTTAATTCCACTTTTATTCAACATTCAGAAAATCAACATTCCTTGAATGGTTACATTGTAGGAATACATGGTTGCTTTAGATATGTTATTTACCTTGTCTAACGTGTAAACAAATGATAATGATACATTGCCTTACAGGTCCTTAGGGTGGTGATTATTATCCCTCACCCCTCAATCCATTGGTATGTGATGATTTTATTCCACTCCATTGCAGAACAAGCTCATGTAACGATCACAAATATTTTACAATTAATAGGATCCAGTGGTATCTTCTTAATCTTCCTCCTTTCTGGGTTTTCTACATAGCACTTGACAAGTATTAACTCTCAAGTTCAGCATTTAAGATGAGTAGCATGGCTGGAAAGTTTCATTCAACTCCCTTTAAAAGGATCCTTGTAACAGTAGTACTTTGTTCTTCAGAATTAAACAGGGTTGCTCACATCTCCATATACTCTGCCTCCCGTGTCCTGTGGCCTGTTTCTCCTCTGCATGTCCGTGATACGGCTCTTGATCATGACTTTCACTCTTACATGTGAATTCCTAGGTTTTTCCTATTTGGTCAGTCTCTTGCGGTGTCTGTTGCTGTACCACTTCCTTGAATGCTGCTGACTCAAATGTCTCCATCTCCTTCCAGCCAATTTCACTGGATGAGTCCAAGATTCAATTTATATTGACTCCTAAATCTGAATCTCTAGCCACAACTTCTCCTTTATATATTCTAAATATGTTTTTTCCAACTGTCTGTAATTTGTTTCACCCTGAAAGAGTTTGCAGTCATTTTAATGTTAAGAGTAAATGTATTTCTTCTACATGTATGAATTCATCATGCATTCCATTTTGTGGCTTTGAGAAAGTCAATTAAACTTTTTCTCATCTCCGGTTGCTTAATTTGAAGAAACATAAATATCCTCACAGTCTGGCCATTTTTAAAGGTCCATTCACATATTTCTCCCTCAGACTAATATATCCCCAATCTTCCATTTTGTGTTTGAGGTCAATTTCCTGGGGCGTGGATTGTAGTAGGAAAGAGTTAAGAACCGATATAAAGGAGAAACTGATGATAGCTACATTTTTCTCTTGACCAACACTTTCAGTTTAGTTTTTTTTTTATTATTATTACTATACCTCACTTTAAAAAGGAATATATAACACAACTAAAACAGAATCCTGATTTGAAATTCGAAGACTTCATCTTAAATAGAGCTCTCATAAAACACCTTCATGCATAATACGTTCCATTTTGTTAACAACACATCTTTTTTCCAGCTTATATGTGATAAGGACTAAGGAAATAGAATAAGTAAGAAACGAAGATACCGTGGCGCAGGCGGTTAAGTGCACATGCTCCGCTGCGGCGGCCCGGGGTTCGCCTGTTCGGATCCCGGGCACGCACCGATGCACCGCTTGTTAAGCCATGCTGTGGCGGCGTCCCATATAAAGTAGAGGAAGATGGGCACGGATGTTAGCCCAGGGCCAGTCTTCCTCAGCAAAAAAGAGGAGGATTGGCATCGGATGTTAGCTCGGGGCTGGTCTTCCTCATAAAAAAAATTCAGGGGAAATACCACAGTTTTCCTGGAAGAAATGAAATGACTGCTAAAGAGTCAAAGAAACTTTAAGAAATAAAATGACTTTCTATTTCATAAGTCAGATTGGAAACTCACTGACAGATTTATTTATTCATTTATTTGAAAACAACATTTGTTAAATAGCTACTGTGTTTCAGGAAGACAGAGCATTTGTAACTAACAGAAAGTGCAAACTTTAGGGAAAAACTTACTAAATGTTTTGTTAATAGCTAGTATTGAGAACCATTGTACAGAATGCTAGGTTTTTCCCCTTGCATACTCTATATTTTGGGACATAAAGCGACATCATGGGCCAGAAAGAATAGTGGAATAGAGACTAGGAGTTTCTTCTTTGTTGTTGTTAGCCCCGTGGAGTCTTTTCTGACTCCTAGTGACCCTGTGGACAGCAGAGCGGAACCCCGTTCAATCTTTTTCACCATCCTCTCACCCTCTGGCACTGTGTCAGACAAACACTCCACTGCTATTCACAGAGTTTTCATGGCCAATTTTGTGAGGGTGGCCAGGTCCTTCTTCCCAGTCTGTCTTAGTCTGGAAGCTGCTGAAAACTGTGCACCATGGGTGACCCTGCTGGTATTTGAAATACCAGTGGCATAACTTTCAACACACAGCCACCACAGTATGACAACCAACAGACGGGTGGTGTGGTTCCCTGAGCAGGAAGTGAACCCCAGGTGGTGGCGGTGAGATCCCTGAATCTTAACCACTAGACCCCCAAGTTTCCTTCTTAGGGTAGCAGACACGTACAAAGGATTAAACATCACACATTTGACTAGGGGGGAGCTGACTATCGACTCGTTCAGCTTGTGATCTGAAAAGGAGCAATTCAATAACAATCATGAGACCATTAGAGTGCACCAATAGGAATTTATTTTGGAAAACAGAAGAATGATTAAAAAAGAAAAGTTTGTGTTCTCAGTCTAAACTAAGGGAGAATAAAAGTTAGAAATAAAATGTTGGAATAACATACTGAGCAAAAGAAAGCATAGATGTATAATTAAAAAGAAAATCTACAACTGAGGGTTTAAAACTCTATAAAACTGGCTTATAGAAAATTGGTTCAATGATGTTGAGAAATTATAAAAGAAATTCACTCAGGATGCAGATTAAAATGTGACCAATGAAGAGACAACAACTAGTGAGAAAGAGAATAAAAATTCAACATAAATATATTTGAATTTCTTTAAGAAGAGAGCAGAAGTAATGGCTTAGAAATAATAACTGAAGAAATAACAGAGGAATATTTTCCTGAGATGAAGAAAAATCAGGAACTACGTAATGAAAGAACTCACTATACACCTAGAAACCAAGAATATCCCAAATCTTTAAGGAAGATTGCAGCTGACTGCAATTGCTTCAGACATACAGCCCCATACCCCAGCAGCATGCAACAGTGAGAAATTTTTTCTTATGCCTCTGCAGATCCACTTGTACAGCTCTGTGATCTCAACTGGAGTTACTCACACGTCTGGGAGTCATCTGGGAGGTGGCTGATCCAGGCAGGGGTTGGCAGGGTGGCTCTGCTTCAAGCTGAAGGCCTAGCCACTGCAGGTCTGATCCACATTTTTTTTGTAATTGAGGTTACAATGGTTTATAATATGTAAATTTCAAGTGTACATCATTATATTGCATCTTCTGTATAGACTACATTGTTTACCAAAAGTCTAGTTTCCATCAATCACAAAACATATATGTGCTCCTTTATCCCTTTCACACTCCCCCCACACACTTCACCTCTGGTAACCACCAATCTGTTCTCCATATCTATGTGTTTGTTTGCTTTTTTTTTCTTCCACATACGAGTGAAATCATATGGTGTTTGTTTGTCTCCATCTGACTTATTTCACTTAGTGTAATACCCTCAAGGTTCATCCATGTTGTCACAAATGGCACGATTTGGTGTTTTTTTATGGCTGAGCAGTAATATTCACCTCTATGTTCATTGCAGCAATATTCACAATAGCCAAGACTTGGAAGCAACCTAAGTGCCCATCAATGGATGAATGGATAAAGAAGATGTGGTATATCTATCTATCTAACTATCTATCTATCTATCTATCTATCTATCTATCTATCTATCTATCTATCTATATGTCTGCCTCTGTCTCTCTGTCTATTTATCTACCTATCTTTGAATACTGCTCCACATCTTTATCTGAGACCCAGGCTGAAGGACAGCAGCTCCTGGGATGGCCCTTCTCATGGCAACAGTGAAGACACCAAGGGCAAGTCCAAACATACAAGCACACATCAAAGTCTCTCTTGCATAATACCTCTTAACATCCCACCACTAAAGCAAATCGCATGGCTGAGCTCCTTCAAGGAAATTTTGTAAGCAAACCAGGTCTATCTAGTGAAGCCAAAAAGAACAGCCATTTGTCATAAGAGCTCTAATTAAAGAAAATTATCAGTAGCAATTCAAAGCGAATGCCTATGCTCTTGTTTGCTGTGATGAAAGATATGCATTCATGGATTTATGCATTCTATCAAGCTAATTTTCATGTACTTCCTTTATAATCCTACTTCTAAATTAAATGTAATCTATAAATTTTATTTGCAAAGGATATAGTTTGGATTTTTATCCTCATTGAACAAGAGGAAAAACTTTAGTTCTGTGGTCTTTTTTTTCTAATAACATATTATTTCTCCTTTTCCTAGTGATTCATTTATTTCTAAATATAAAAGTATGCAGTTTTACTTTGGTGAGATTTAGAATTATATCACTTCTATGATTCATCACTCATCTCCAGAAGAAGATAGGCAATTTTGGTTAAATCACTCCCCAAGTAATAAACCTAAAGGCTTCTTTTCCGGCTTTCAGAAAATCTAAAGAGAGCTGACCTGCTAATGAAATAGCATTTATGTAACAATGCCTGGGTCTCTTATCAGTGTTTCCAATAAATCAAATTCAATGGCATTACAAAATGAAAAGTACTATTGGAAAAAGTTTGTTAAGAATTCCAAATGTGATATTATGTGTGTTTGTGTGTGTGTGTGTCTTGCGTTTGCTTACAATAATTATTGGGGCTGGGTAGACAATTTTACATATTTAAAAAAGCAATAACAAGAAATATGGATCAGAAGAGGAGATGTAGGAAAATAGACACTTTTGTGCACTGTTCATGAAAGTTTCAACTGGTGCAGCCCCTCTGGAGAGAAATCTAACAGTGCTTAGTAAGATTAAGTATGAATTGTCTTTGTTTGAATATAAAGTTACAAAATTTAAAAAGACATACATGTGAGGGAAGGTTGGGTTTTATTGATCATAAATAAAATACATGACACTAAATAAGCAAAATTATTATATTCTAAAATAAATACATTATTCCCAGCAATTCTAGTTACTATAACCACTCTTTATGTGTACAATATATAGTAGTAAAAAATGTTTGCAAATGAAATAAATAATGTTTAAGGCCAAAAGAGAGGTTCTCTTATGAACTCTGAATTGGAGGCAGTATTAAAGTGGATAATAAGATTGTAGGCTAAGGGCTTTGATAGTAAATAAAAAGAATTTACTGAGCATGAATGCACAAGAGTACCTTGAATATGATATATTCTGGTCAAGATCAAACAGTTTATTGATCTATATTGCCTCAGCTGTTCTGCTAGACATCTTGAAATACATTCACAAGCTCAAATTCCTACATGGATCAAGCTGATACCTGAGCTGATTGAAGCCTCTTTGAATGTTACAACAAGAACACAAGCCCCTTCTCGAAAATGCAGCTGCTACTCAGAGCAGCATTTTTGTTGCCACAAAGGAAGAAAGATCCAGTGTGTCAGGTTTAGAGTTTTTCAAGAACAGATAGAAACAAAAATGTTTGCATGAATCTCCTGTTTTTACATTTATTTGGTTTTATCTTCAGAATTCAGGAGCATAGGGTTAAATTAATAATATTACTCAGTACATGATACACAGTTTTAATTAATTCTGTAAATTCAAGATCTTGTTTCGTTTATCAGTTTTATTTTTATATTTCATTATATTTCATTTTAGTCTAGCTTAATTATTTCATTTCATTTTATTATCCCCTTCACTCTTATTCTGGGCACACATTCCTTTCCATTTCTTATGTATTTCTCTAACGTTTTGATATATGGTTGTGGTGTGTGTTGTTATAAAATACATGAATATTTATAAAATATGTAATGTGGTTTTTGTGTATTTTTTAAAAATTACTGTAAGTGGTATTGAGCTAATGATAATTTTTAGCATTTTAAGCTCAATTTATGTGTTTATTCCACATTAGTACTCCTTTGGAGCATCCTCTATGTTTTAGTCACTTGTATCTCTATCAGTAGCAATATGGATTAAATGATCTCCCCCAAAAGAAGATATGTTGAAGTCCTAACCCCCACTACCTCAGAATGTGGTTTCATTTGGAAATAGGGTGGTTGTAGATTTAACCAAGTTGAGATGAGATCGTTAGGGTGGGCTCTAATCCAATATGTTTGACACCCATATAAAAAGTGGAAATTGGGACACAGAGACAGATATGCACATGGGAGAACACCATGTGAAGATAAAGGAGAAGATTGGGGCAATGCTTTTATAAGCCAAGGAATGCCACAACTTACCGGCAACCACCAGACGTTAGAAGAGAGGCATGGAACAGATTCTCCATCACAATCCTCATAAGGAACCAACCTTGCTGACACTTCATTTCAGACTTCTGGCCTCCAGAACTGTGAGACAATACATTTCTGTTATTTAAAGCCACCCAATTTGTGGTACGTTGTTACAGTAGCCCTCACAAACTAGAACAGGAAGCCATTTAGATAGTCCGCTGATCCCAATATGATCAATAATGCTCTGATAGATACACTCATGTATGTTCCTCTAGGGATGCGTGACAGTTTTCCTGAGTTAGATGACATAGGACAGCTGCATCGTATGGTATAAACATGATTAATTTCATTAAATACTCCCAGATTTCTCTCCAGAATTACCCCACCAGTTTACACTACCACTACAGTGCAGAAAAGTGTCCACTGCTCACTCCCTAAGTATTTTTTAGATGTGTCAGTCTTTTGTCATGTGCTCTTAATCTGCACCGCATTTCCCCCTTTCGGGGAATTATCTATTCATAACATTGAGTCTTTTTCTAATTAAAGAGTAGGATGATTCTTTTCTTTTAATATTCAGAAACTGCGTTGAAAGTACTTTCTCCCACTCTTTTTAATTTTTTATGTCATCTTTGATGAACAGAAACTTTTATGAATATTTTCCTTTAGAAAAAATGCATTAATTTTTTCCTTTATGGCTTGTGCATAAAAATATATAGTTTAAGAATTTTCTCCCTACCCTGAAATCATAGCCTTACTCCCCCAAAATTTGCTTCAAAATTTTTAAGGTTGGCTTTACACATTAAAGTCTCTGATTCACATGGAATTGGTTTTTCTGGATGGTGTGAGGCAAGAGCATTTATTTTCCCATGTCTCTGAAATATTTATTGTCTGATCCATTCTTTCTCACTGGTATACAATGCCAGCTCAGTCATACATCATAGTTCCACATATTCGTATTTCTATTTCTAGGCTCTTGATTCTGTTTCATTCATCTATTTTTCTATCTATGAATGAATGTCATATAGACTTAAGCACATTATATCTGCAATAGTATGGTAGAATAACTTTTTAGCATTCTATATAAATTTAAAAAGCAGTTTAAGTTCCTCAAAAATTCCTATAGGAATTCTGATTGGAATTGTGGCGAATTATAGATTTATTTCAGAAGAACTGATATCATCAAATAACCATAAAGTCCCTCATCCAAACAAGGACATATTGGAGAGTTGCCAAAAATTTTATTATTGCCCAACAATGTTTATACGGTTGTTTTAAAATACTGTTCAAAAACTCTTTTGAAAAATAAAATCCTTTTCAAAACAAAAATAACACATATCGTTTACTTCAAAAATTTTTATAACCATTTTATATGATAATTTGGGCATTAAGTATATTATAAACAAATTATGTTTGGGACATATAAACATATTTTGGTGTTTGTTTTTCATATCTGCCTTTGATACTATATCCCTTTAATGCCTTTAATACTATATATTTCATACATGCATTTAACACTGTATAAAACTACATAGGAATATAGTTATTTCTAAAGATGTTTTTACCATGCTCTTATTATTTCGTAATTGTTCAAAAACTGTATATACATTTATTTGAAGTCACATTTTATGGTTATTAAATTTGGAATTGTCAGCCTCAATCAAGTTATCTCAGTGGACCATAATATGCTTCATAAAAATATTATCACTGCACATGTTAGTAGACTTGTAAAGTGAAGAACAATTTCTGTTAGAAGATATTCTTGGTTATAAATTTCTCACATGAAATATAGTAACATTACAGCTCAATTAATTCCACAAACACTGTCTTTTGGCCTCCTTTCCGGAGACCCTTTCTTTAGCAACTTTCTTTTCTTGAGAAAGATTGGCCCTGAGCTAACATCTATGCTGATCTTCCTTTATTTTGTATGTAGGTCGCCGCCACAGCATCGCTTGATGAGTGGTGCAAGTCCGTGCCTGGGATCTGAACCTGCGAACTCCGGGCCACCGAAGTGGAGCATGCAAACTCAACTACTACGCCACTGGGTCAGCCCCAGCAAATATTTTTAACAGAGAATTCATCAAATAATAATTTATATTTATGTTTATTTTTGACTGTTTTGTCAAATTTAGGTGCTACAAAATAGAAGGACTTCTTATATTCATTTGATTCTAGTATAGGGTATAAGGTGATTTTATCAAATATAGGAATCTATCCAATAATTCTTTCCAAAAGTCAAGATACTGACTGCACAAGTGCAGAATTTAAATATTAAAACATGTACATCTTTTTTTAGATAATTACTAAATCATTTTCTAAAATTTTGCTTAATATATAAGGACATTATTTTTTGAAAAATATTTTTTAAATTTTTGTTTGCATAAAACTATTTTATAGGTCCACTAATATAATAAAACCAAATTTTTAATCAAGCAATAAATATGTGTTTAAATTATATAGTTTTAATTATTCTTTAATATCCCCTTTTACTCTCCAGAGTGACCTAATAGGATGATAATATACAGTCAGCCTATATATTGCTAAACTCTGTACAGTCTGGGTTCCTAAAATATATATATATATTTATTTTCTTGATTCGTTCCAGTGATATTATTTAAATGAATAAATATCTCATCATTATTTAAATATTTCTTGCTGCTGGTTGATTTTGTTTCCCCACATATCTACTTTATAGTCTCCAATTCCAACTTGTCTTAATTTTTTTAATCTTAAATTGTTATTTCATCACAAAAAAATCCCACATTTTTGTAACGCCCCAGGGCCAAAATTCTCTAAAGATGGTAACACCCTTATCATCTTCTTAGCACCTTTTCACCTTATCACCCTATTATCATTCTAAAGGGTAGCTTTAGACTAGCTAAAATAGAAGAGACTGACAAAATCAAGTATTTACAAGGATATAGAACAATTGAGATACTCATATATTGAGAAAGAGAGTGTAAAATAGTACTTTCACTTTGGACAACTGTTTTTTCAGTTTCTTATTAAATGAAATTAATGTCCACAGAAAGACTTTAGGAAAAAATGTTTAAAACAGCTTTATTGATGATAACCAAAAAGTGGAAATAATGGCCCAAAATTGGAACCCAAACGTCCATCAACAAGTAACTAAACAATTTTGTTATATTCTTACAACAGAAGACTACTCAACAAGAATGAATGTACCAGTGATATATATAACAATATGGATAAATCTCAGATCGTTTATTGAGTGGAAGAAGCCAGATACTAAAGCATACACACTGTATGCTTTGACGTGATAAAAATCAGAAGAGTGGCTTCCTGGGTAGGGAGGTGTGACATGGGGCAAATGGATAATGAATATATAGGGATATGAGGATATCTTGATTGAGGTGTTGTTTACACAGGTGTCACACTCGTCAAACTATATTTTAAATCAGTATATTTTATTTTATGTAAATTATAACTTAATTAAGATGGTCAGAAATTCCATTGCTTTTTTAACATTTATAAAATCACATAAAATAAGATCAGAAACTCTAAGCAATTCTATACCTATGCATAATCAATTTAAATCTATTTTTTCTGTGTAACTAAAGGAATTTTTAAAAACTCTTGATAGAGTTTTAAGAATAAAAATATAACAGCATCAATAAAAGCTCTCCTCGTTAAAAACAATAATTTGTTGGAGTATTTACATTTTATTCAATTTTATTTCCCAGATATTATTTTACCATTGTAAAAACTGAGTGAAATAAATAGATTTGATGCTATTATATCCATGTTCTGTTAAGGAAACTAAGTTAAATAACTTTCTTATATGTGAAAAATATGTACATAAAAAGAGCATATAGTCTACATTTTTTATTACCAGCCAATAGGCTTTTCATTGGACTAATATTTCCCAAACTATGTTTCATGAAATAATAATTCCCCATAATATGTGTTTCAAGAAAAATACATATGTTTGTGATATGTTTTTTAAAAATTATTTTGAACGAATGAATATAAAAACTTTTATGATAATTTAAGAAGTTGTGCATTATGCTTTGGAAAATTGGAGAGTTGTTTACAAGATAATCTGATGTGTAAATGCGTTAGGTATTTAGACAAGGTGGCATTTTTCTTAAGAAATCCTCTGGTAGACATGTCCTTTGTAGTCAATAATCACATAGAATGTGTTTCTTTTTGTGATACGGCCTTTTAAAATTCTTAATAAAATAAAAAAAGTAACATATCTTTTCTATTTCTTATGTGTTAAGAAGCTTAAAATTCCATGTTGATATTATGATAATTTCATGCATCGATTAATTAACCAGGGAGATGTTTTATTGTTTTCTTTAATCTAAGCATGCATTTTGGTGTTCATGTTAATGTTCTGTCAGCTGATTTTAATTAAAGAAGTGTTCATGGGCAAAAGAAGGAAATATTTATAATTCATAATCTAACTCACTGTTACTTTAAGCATTTATTTTCTTGAGGGTAGAAATATTTTTGATACATAGATCAACAATGATTCCTTACTAAAATTGATGCATATTCTATACATGGAATAGTCACTAAGCCTGCAGCTTTTGGGGGCAGTAACACTCACTATCCAAGGGCTCACAGAATATCTGATTTATGTGTATGAAATCCCACAGATTATTACCTCAATGTAAGGGACTCACTTTTCGGTAAAAGAAGTTGCAAAAATGGAGGGATGGCAATGGGATCCATTCATGTATCACATCAACCAGAACCTGTTTGCCTGCAAACATAGCGGATTTGTCTCTTAAAAGCAGAGCTATGGTGTCAGCTTGGGGATGAAATCTGTATTAGCCAGGGTTCTCCAGAGAAACAAAACCAATAGGATACATATATGAAAATAGATAAATGAGAGGAGATTTATTACAGGAATTGGCTCACATGATTATGGAGGCTGAGATATGCCTCAATTTGCCACCTGAAAGCTGGACAACCGGGAAAGCCAGTGGTGTAATTCAGTCCAAGTCCCAGCTGCTGAGAACCAGGGGGCTGCTGGTGTAAGTCCTGGAGTGTGAAGGCCTGAGAACCAAGAGCTCCAATGTCTGAGAGCAGGAGACGATGGACTCAAAGAGAGAGAATCTGCACTTCCTCCACCTTTTTGTCCTATTCAGGCCCCCAGTGGATTGGATGATGTCCACCCGCACTGGTGAGGGCACTCTTCTTTACTCAGCCTACCAATTCAAATACTAATCTTAATCTCTTCTGGAAGCAACCTCACAGAAACATCCAGAAATAATGTTTTATCAGCTATCTGGGCATCCCTTAGCCCAGTTGAGTTGACGTAAAATTAACCATCACATCACCTTTCAAGATTTGAGCTCTATGCTCAAAGATGCATTTTTATACTTTGAATGAATAGCCATTATATGGTGCTTTGGTCCCATTTCTAGCATACATGGATAAGAGACTGGATACGCAAACAGACAATGGCCAGGCCATATATAAAAATAGAACTCTGACTCACAATCAGCAGCAAACAGCCCAGGAAGCCAAATAACAGTCTCTGTAATAATCAGCCCCAAACAGTCAGGACTTAATCAATAACTGCCAGATTCCTTAATTTGAGCCCCTTTCCAATTTAGGACCAATCAGAGAAGGCCAAATATGCTGCCCTACCCAATCTCATAGGATTTTAGTTAGCCCACCTCCAGCTCCCATGTCCCAAAACCTCTAATCAAGGCACACCTGGAGCCTTTCCCATTTTCCACCATAAAACTTTCCTGCTCTCTGCCTGCCTTTGAGTCTCTGCCGAACACAAGTGACAGTGGCTAACTCCTGTGCTATAGCAATCTTTAGCCTTTGCTTGCTCTCATTTGGGTGGCCTTTGTTTATTTCCATATGGACCAGGAACCAAAGGATAGAAGAAAGAACGGCTCCTTTCACTATACTTCCAGTGACCCACTTCAGGAAATTGTTTCCTGTCTCAACACATTTAGGCTCTGTTGAATTAGTGGTCTTGGTCCCTAGGAGTGGGACATTTATGCCAGGTAGTAACTACGTTGTTACATGGTTACTTTGGACTACCCATCCTGTTTCTTTGCCTACTATTCAGCAGACAAAGAAAGGAGCCAATATATGAGCAGGGGTAATTTGTCCTTATTCACATGAGAAGAGAGGTACAATTGTATAGTGGAGGAATGGGAGAGTTTGTCTAGTACTCCAGCTATTTACTGGATGCCTCCTGCTAGTTTTCTGCCTGGTGATAACCAGAATGAGCAACTGAAACAGCCATGATATGATAGGGGCATGGTAATCGGTAACTCAGACCCCTTATGGTGCAGGTTGGTTTACTCATGTGCAAGAAAGCTACACCAGCAGAACTGTTGGATGAGGGTGAGGAGAACTAGAAGGGTATAGAGGAGGGAGGTCACAAATATGAACCGTAGGTTCAAGACCAAATGCAGAAGTAGAGAATGTTGCTTGTTCCACTAACCTTCTCTTAGAAGTCTCGGGAATTGTGAGAAGCCGCCATCTTGAAAATCAATTTCAGGGGACAGTGAACTTCAAAGGGGGCACAGGTGGCTCTGAGTGGTGCATGGGGAGACTCTAATTGACCCCAGCAGGGCCTCAGCCATTCCCGTACATGCTAGTGCTTCTTACTGTAAGAGACTGTAAGGCTGAGAAATACAGTGCTGAAAGGAGCTATGGGAGCTTGCAGCTATAGGTTGTGCTATAGGAGCATGTGTATTAGTCAGCGAGGGCTGCCATAACAAAATACCACAGACTGGGTGGCTTAAACAACTGAGATTTATTTTCCCACAATTCTGGAGGCTGGAAGTCCAAGACTAAGGTGTCACCAGGGTTGGTTTCTTCTGCGGACTCTCTCCTTGGCTTGCAGAAGCCACCTTCTCACCATGTCTTCCCACGACATTTTCTCTGTGTGCACACATCCCTGGTGTTTCTTCCTCTTCTTACATGAACACCAGTTATATGGGATTAGGGCCTCACCCTTATGACTTCGTTTAACCTCAATTACTTCTTCGTAGGTCCTACATCCAAATACAGCCACATTGAGGGTTAGGGCTTCAACATACGAATTTTGAGGGGAAACAATTCAGCCCATAACAGCATGCTTGGGGCAAGTGTGTGCAGTCTGAAGGGCCAATGGGTTGATGTCTCTAAAAGAAGCCTTCATTCAGTGACACAGCTTTTTTGCCTGCTGAGTGAAATATCTCAGAAATGTATTCCACACTATCCTAGAAATCACCAGAAGGATTAAACCTAGGTTGACTAAAGCAGTAACCTTATTAATACACACTGAATTGTCTTCTTTCCCTTCATATTCATCCTATAATAACTTCTCACATAATGAGAAAAATGCATTCAAATTATTTTCTTGGGGTCGGCTTCTCAGATAACCAAACCTAAGACAAAATACAACAAAGATATTTGTGTTAAAGTAGTACCAGCTACTGGAATAGTCAATCCCCCATGTCTCAGTGACTTAACAAATAAAAGTTTATTTGCTACTTATGTAAGACTAATTGGCATGAAGGGATGGGTATTGCTCAAGCAATTCCAGAAGCCAAGCTGATGGAGGCTTGAAGAATTTTCAAAAGCATGTTTAGCACTGACATTCAAGATGCAGATGGAAAATGAGAAAGAAAATCATGCAAGTGATTTTTATTATCTAGACATGGATATGGCCAGAATTTAGTCATGTGGGTATACTTAACTGCAAATGAGGCTGGAAAATGAATTCTAGCTGTGTGCCCAGGAGGAAAGAATTGGGTGAAAAACCAATGAGACTCTGCCATGGAGAGTATTGCCAGTTGCCACATACTTGTTTTGTTCCTCTTCTGATCAAACACAGTCACCTACTTCCCAAGGGAGAAAGCCTCAGCTACATCTCCCGAGGTGTACAGGACTAGGATTTCCACATAATGCATTATCCTTTTCTCATATCTAGATGTGACCCATGTTATGACAATCTCTATAAAAACAAAAACACTGTCCCACTCCTACCCACCCATATAAGAACAAACACAGGGCTGGCCCCGTAGCTTAGCAGTTAAGTGCACGCGCTCCGCTACTGGCAGCCCTGGTTCGGATCCCGGGCGCGCACCGACGCACCGCTTCTCCGGCCTCGGCCGCGTCCCACATACAACAACCAGAAGGATGTGCAGCTAAGACATATGGCTATCTACTGGGGCTTTGGGCAAAAAAAAGGAGGAGGATTGGCAATGGATGTTAGCTCAGAGCCAGTCTTCCTCAGCAAAAAGAGGAGGATTAGCATGGATGTTAGCTCGGGGCTGATCTTCCTCACAAAAAAGAATAGTAACAAGAAAAAAAAAAAAAGAACAAACGCAGCAATAGAAATTCACAATCAATGGGAAGCAATGGACACACACAGTAGTCTCAGGACACAGTAATTTGGAAATCCTGCAGCAAGCCTTGTGAAGGCCCCAGAGGCAGGCAGAGTTCATTAAATGACTCTATTTCTGCTCTCTGAAAGAAATAACATCCGTGTCCACTGTTCTCTGCGGCTGCTGGATCTGCCTTCCGTGAGCTTCTTTGCGTCCATTTTCCTCCACGGACACATCTGAAGTTGGTGTCGATGACTTTGCCCTGCTTGTGAGGTTTAAAGCTTTCATGGCCTACTTCCTACTGGTGCATATTTGACAGGCTAAGTTATTTTAGAACTTGAATGGTTAAAGCCTTTTAAAAATTGGTCTCATTTCTTCAATTGCTTAATAGGCTTCTTACGTGTATATTTTTAATCGATTTCATTTGTCAATAACCATACTCAAAGATATTTTTCCTAGAAATAATTGTCAAGCCCGAATTGGTTTTTGCCACCTTGTCCTATTCTATCCTCTTGAACTTTATAGCAGCAATCTTGATAACTTCAAGCTTGGGTGGCAAGATCTTTGTCACTCAAAGCCATTTCAATCTTATTTCCTAAGGTTTGTGGTTTTTCCAACTCTTTGAAGCCCCATATTTCTGGATTTACTCTATTTACATTCTTTCTGCCTACAACAACCAATTGTTAGTTCAGCCCATCTTTTTCTTTATATTCCTTGTTCCACTCAGATAATATTATCCCAAATACCTGACTAATATTCCATTTCAATGTGTTCCCCTACAATTCTAGGTTTAATAAGTGTTGTGGGTTGAATTGTGTTCCTACAAAATTCATACATCAAAAGCTTAATGCCCAGTACCTCAGAATGTGACCTTATTTGGAAATAGGGTCATTGCAGATGTAATTAGTTAAGTTGAGGGCTTACTGTAATAGGCTGGGCCCCTAATCCAATAAAACTAGTGTTCCTATAAAAAGTGGAAATTCAGACACAGATACACACATACGAGGAGAACACCACGTGAACACGAAAACAGAGATCAGATGGTCTTCCATAAGCTGCAAAACAGCAAAGATGGCCAGCAAACCACCAGAAGCTCGAGCAAAGGCTTGGAACAGATTATTCCTCATAGCACTCAGAAGTAACCAACTCTAGCAACACCTCGATCTCGGACTTCTAGCCTCCAGAACTGTGAGACAACAAATTCCTGTTATTTAAGCCATGAATTTCTGGTACTTTGTTATGGTACTATGTTATGTCTTAGCAATTAATACAGTAATAGTTGGTATTCTACATTATCACAAGCAACAATTTTCTCTTTTGCCACTGAATAATACGACTTTCCATAATTCTACCTTTTTAAAAAATATATATACATTATTTTTTAGAGCAGTTGTAGGTCCAAAGCAAGATTGAGCAGAAAGTACAAAGAGTTCCCACATACCTCCTGCCTGCTTCACATACACAACACCCCCCACTATCAATATTCCACACCTAGTGGTACATTTGTTACAATCAATGAACCCACATTGACACAATCTTGTCACCCAAAGTCCATAGTTCACATTAGAGTTCATTCTTGGTGTTGTACATTCTGTGGGTTTTGACAAATGTATAACGGTATGTATCTACCATTAGAGCATCATACAGAATAGTTTCACTGCCCTAAATATCCTCTGCACTCTGCCACCTTATTCCTCTCTCGCCTCCAATCCCTAGCAACCACTGATCTTTTTACTGTCTCCATATTTTTGCTTCTTCTAGAATGTCACATAGGTGGAATCATAAAGTATATAGCCTTTTCAGATTAGCTTCTTCCACTTACTAATATGCATTTAAGTTTCCTCTATGTCTTTTTATGGCTTGATAGCTCATTTCTTTTTAGCATTGAATAATATCCCATCATCTGGATTTGTCACAGTTTATTTATCCATTCTCCTACTGAAGGACATCTTGGTTGCTTCCAAGTACAAAGCTGTTATAAACATCCATGTGCCAGTTTTTGTGTGGACATAAGTTTTCAACTCATTTGAGTAGATACCAAGGAGCACGACTGCTGAATCACATGGTAAGAGTTTGTTTAGTTTTGTAATAAGCAGCCAAACTGTCCTCCAAAGTAGGTGTACCGTTTTATGTTCCTACCAGCAATGCCATCTACCTTTTTACATCACTTTGATTACTTCCTGCCACCATGACCAAGACAATGGGATACATTTAGATTTTTGTCATGGCAACACTCTACTTTAAGATAATGTTTTCGTGTTAATTAGGATAATTCCTGCTGTTATAAATAACACCACCAAACCTCAGTAGTATAGCACAATAGGTATTTATTTCTCACTCACACAAAGCCTAAGTAGAAGTGGTAGGTGGATAAGGACTGTTTACTCCATGAAGCCATTCAGGGTCTCCAGGTAATAATGTAATCTCTGCCATCTTCAACATGTGGTTCTCACAGTCACGTAGGCATTTATATCAATACAGCTTACAGAGAAGAAAGAGATCAGAAGAATATATAACCAGGCATGGAAGTGGCATTCATTAGTTCTACTTGTATTTCATTGGCCATAGATGAAACATATAACCACATCTAACTGTAAGAGAGACTGAGAAAGGTAGTCTAGCTATGAACTCAGGAGGAAAGATAAATGGAGTTAATGCCAATCAAACAATTTCTGCATTTGATTAGCATAAAACTGTTCCATAAAATTTTAAGTAATTTCTCCTTTGGTGAAATAACTATACACAAAATTACTAAAATCTTGAACATTAGAAATGAATTAGGGTGGAATTCATTCATTTATTCCACAAATTCTTATCTTCCAATGTACCAGGCACTTAAGTAAGTGCTTGGCATATAGGAATAGATAAAACAAACAAATATCCCATTTTAAATGGAACTCACATTAATAGTAACAATTTAATTGACTCTTTAAGATAAAAAATTTAATGCAAAAATTGTTGATTTCTAAGTTTCACTCAATTGTAAAGTCCATTGTCTTCCTACTAGAATAAAATTAGTTTGGGTGAAAATCATAGTTGCTATATTGGACATTCTCACTAATGTATTCCTTTCAGGACAGATCCCTGAAGATATCCAAGTGGCAAACATAATTTTAACATCAAAGAAATGACTAGAGAGGCAAAGCAGGAAAATTCATACTTAGCCAACTTAATTTAAATTATAAGATGAAGGAGGAAAATTAGTTTTAAAAAATCAAATGTTCTCACCACAAAAAAGAAATGATAATTATGTGATGTGATGTGATAGAGGTGTTCCCTAATCCTATGGTTGTAATCATATTGCCTTATATAAATGTATCAAATCAACACATTGTACACCTTAAACTTACACAATGTTATATGTCAATTATACTTCAATAAAAAAAAATAACAGATAGACAAACACATGGAGACAGCTAGTTCCAAGGTGATTGCCAATATTAAAGAAACAAACAAAAACATTAACAAAAACCACAATTTGCTCCTATCTCATTTACTTGGGCTTTTTGTAAACAACACCATGAAAGCCATAGATATGAGGTCATTGAAAATTGACACAACTTGTAAGAATCAAAGATTAATAATTATGTGGAATGTTTTAGGATAAATATATATAATTATTTACAATACCATTACATTGTTTATTTAAATCTGTATAGAGATAATTTAAATGTTATTGTGCATTTGTAGAATTTGACATGCTGATTTTAAAGTTTAAATACAAATGCAAATCACCTAGAATGGCCAAGATGTTGAAAAAGAAAAAACAAAATTGGAAATCTCAAACGGCATGGTTTCAAGATTTACTATAAGGCTGTAGTATTTAGGACAACATAAATTGGAATAAGGTTTGAAAAAGTAGAGAAATAAAACAGAACAATGCCTCTAGATATAGACCCACATACATACGATAAATGAAATTTTGATCAAGATGAGGTAATTTGATAAGAATGAAAAGATTTTTCAATAAATGTTACTGGAAAAAGCGAATATCCAAATGAGAAAAAAAAATAAACCTTACCCATTTCCTCAAAACATACACAAAAAATTATTTCAAGATAGATCATAAGCTTAAATTTATAAGCTAAAACAATAGTTTCTAAAAGAAAACATAAGAGAATAACTCTCCTTCCCTCTTTCTCTCTCCCTCTATACCCACTCTCTCTCTTTCTCTCCCTACATCAGCTCTGCCTTTAAGACCTCCTAATTGATTCAGTCACACCCATCTAGATTTTCCAGAATAATCTCCTTTACTTACACCTGCAAAATATCTTCATAGTGATACTTAGATTAGTGTTTGATTAAAAAAAATAAAAACTTATCTCCTAGTGAAATTGACACAACAAAAACTTATTTTAAGGAAACAAATTCACAAAAGGAATTTCATCAAAATTAAATTTTTTGCTCATTGAGAATCATAGGTAAGAAAATGAAAAGTTAATTCATATGCAGGGGGAATATAATGCCTATGCTTAAATCTGACTAAGGACTTATATTGAGCACGTATAAAGAATTTCCACAAACATAAAAAACAAAACAATAAAAATGGGCAAAAACTTTAATGGACAGTTTTTTAAGTGGGATAAATGCCCAATAGGCACCTAAAAAGGGATTCTACGTCTTTACGTATCAGGTAAGTGCAAATGAAGGGAAAACAAAATATTTTTGCAGCTCACTAGAATAGCTAAAATTAATTAGACTGACAACACCAAGGGGGAAAGGTGTGGAGCAATATCGCTTGTGGGAGTGAAAAATGGTACAACCACTTTGGAATATTCTTTGATAGTTTTTAATAAAATGAAGGGTACACCTACCCGGGCCCAACAATTCTATGTTAGGAATTTACCCAAGAAAATGGACACATATATCTACGAAAAGTCTTGTAAATGAATGGTACAAATTTTGTCATTAAATTAATCAGCTTGTTGGATTTTTAAGCTTGTTCTTTTGAACAATTAAAAAATTGTTTATAAATCTGTTTCATTTTTATAATAAAAAAATCCACTTAAATTCCAAGCCCCAGACATCACGACTGCCATATTCTGTTCATGATTCTGCTAGAGATACATACAACACATACACATGATTCTATAAAAATAGGGATTTGAAACAAAATAAACCAAAAACTTCTTATTATAAAGCAAAACAACATAGAAACACTATGAATTAAGAAGTGATTGATTTGGTGCTAGATAAATCTACATGACTCAGAAAATACTTTGCAAATTGTAGTTTATCACAGAATTTTCTAAAGGCTCAAATAGTTGGAAATTTTCATTTTGTCTCCTCCAATTCCACCTTTTTGCCTTTCTGCATTTACAGAGTACATACTTTGGGCAAAATACACTGTGGTCATTTTGAGATAGTTTATCAACTTTGCTATCACAGAACCGAGAACAAAAGCCAAGAAAGCTAGTCTTTTACCAATACTGAATGAAGCAAATGAAGAGTGACAGAAACTGAATTCAAAACTGAGACTTGCACATAGATCGGAACACAGGAATGAGAAAACGTGGCATTTTTCCAGGAACTATGAGATCATCATATTACCAGGCTTTAGGGCAAGTGGTTGGATAAGCAGTCAATATAAGATTACATTCATAGGCCAAACTTCTAAAATTTCAAGGAAAAATATTTCTCATGGATTTTAAATGCTTTAGACTCCAGAGCACAGAGAACAGAAGAAAACTTGAACATAACATTAATACAGACCTTAAAAAAAAATGTTATGTAAAAAAAAAACCACAGACCAATGGAAAATACATGCAAAATGCCATATAACATATTAGCAAACAGAGTCTGGTGTTTGTTAAAAGTATAATACAAAAAGACCAAATGAGATTTTTCCCAGGAGTGTAATAGTAATAAATGTATTTATTAATAAATTTTAAAATGAGCGTACAAATAGATGTCTAAATGCTATTTATTAAAATTCAACAAGGAACCAAGCAAAGGTTAGTTCTACTCGCCACAACCCTGAAGCCAAACAATTGAGAATGAGTTGGTGGTTGAAAAAGGGATTTATTTGATTAGCTAGCAAAATCTGAAGATGGTGGACTCATGTCCCAAAGACCATCTTAAACAGGCACATAATCTGGAAGCAGTTATATAGGGACTACTGGGCTATGAAGGAAGGGCTGAGGAACATTGACCCTCTGGCATCTGTGACTAGAGACAGCACACCAGGTCTTTTAGTTGTCATCAATGACGGATGCCAGCTTAGATGTTCTTCTCGGAGGAGGTTACCATGTTCCTAAGAAACTCAAAAGAACAACATTATCATCTATCACTATTGAGAGGTACATGTGTCAGCCAGGATTATTTCCCAGAGGGTAGCTATTTATCTTCTAGGCTACATGCAAGGTAAAACATAGACAGCTCGGGTGAGTTAGTCAGAGGTTATTCTAAACTACAACGTGGCTTCCCTCATGTTAACCTTGCTTCAGGCCAGTATCAAAGATATACTCTTGACGAAACAAATACTATGAAAAATAAGAATATGTGGCTATTACCAAAACCAAAAGAAGTTCACAATTTCACACACACACACACAAAAGAATTATAGGCCAGAAACAATAAAGACATGATGGTCTAAGAGGGTTAGGAGCATCCAGGCTGGAGTGGACTGCTTGGGGGTACTTCCTGGCTCTTTGCACTTTGATTGTGATCTTGGGCAAGTTATGTAACTCTCTGTGCCCGAAGCCTTTGTATACAAAATGGGAGTAAAAATAGTCCATACGCTATAGGATCGTGGTGAACATAAGTGAGTTAATGTATATTAAACCGACAAGTGTCTGACTTTCAGTAAACACTATGTTAGAATTTATTATTGTTACTATCATTATTATTATTCATACCAAGTTGAAAGAAGGTACTAAGAACACGTGAAACTCCTCTTCTAAAGCCCACCACTGATTTCGTTAAAAATAATTTGAAGAAAGTGACATTGCTCAGATTAACTCCTCTTTGGAGTAGACAGTGGCAGAAGTTGGGTTGGGTGATAGGAAAGATAAAGGTCAACAGCAAAGCCAGTACTCCTTTCCCTCTACCCCAGATTAATCAGCCTCTGAGATGGTGACTGGAATAGCTAATAGGTCTGGATATGTTTCCTTGCTGAAAATAAATCTAAGCATTCCCTAAACACATGCAATAGTCAATAGCAGAGACAAAAATGTAAAACATCAATACGAAGTCCCATCTGGAAAGGGAGAGAGAGGGAAACCACATACAGTACAAAATATTTTGTCTCTTAGCAACAGATCTTAGTTGCTATGCCACCTTCACTTTGCACTCTCTCTGAGACCCTGAAACAAAGCTCAATTTTCCCAGATCCTGGGAATTGCCCAAATTAGGAACTGTTCTCGGTGCCAGAGTTACCACACTGAACAAATGGACAAAAATCTCAGCCTTCATAAAACTTACGTTATGCTCTATGTGACAAAAAATTTAAGTGTAGAGAATGCTATATAAGTCCTAAGTATGAAAATGAAAGCAAGAAGAGTGGTGGGAAGTGTTGGTTTGGGGGTGTTGCAATTGTGGAAAGGGTCGTGCAGCAAGGCTTCTCTAAGAAGCAAGATTTGAATAACGACCTGAAGGAAGTGAGAGGAGAGCACGCAGGATATCAGTGGGAAAGGACATTAGAGACTGAGAAAATAGCCACGCAGGGACCCTGAGGTGGGAGTGTATGCAATATGCCCAAGTGGGGAAGCCAGCGTGGCTGGAGCAAAGTTGAGCAGAGAGACAGCGACCGGTAGGGGGTCAGATGTGAGGTGGGGCCAGACCAGGATGAGCTAGAGCATTGAGAGGAATTTAGAACTCAGTATGTTTAAGGCATGATCTTACTTGTTTCAAAAAGATCTCTCTTGGGGCTGGCCCGGTGACATTAGCAGCTAAGTGTGCATGGTCTGCCTCGGGGGCCCCAGGTTCACAGGTTCATATCCTGGGCGCACACCTATGCACAGCTTGTCAAGCCATGCTGTGGCAGGGTCCCATATAAAGTAGAGGAGGGTGGACACGGATGTTAGGTCAGGGCCAATCTTCCTCAGCAAAAAAAGAGGAGGATTGGCAATGGATGTTAGCTCAGGGCTAATCTTCCTCACACACACACACACACACACACACACACACACACAAAAGATCACTCTTGTTGTTTAATTGAGAATAAGGTAAAATCAAAGTGATTTATTGATCAATGATATTGTGGGTGGATATTATTTTATTATGGGAGGCAGGGATTACCCAAATGGAGGTGTTTGAGGGAAGCTTAGGGCATTATCCTCCTTCTTTTTCCCAAACTCTTCTTGTTTCCCAATATTATTTCATTGCCTGTTTTTTTGTGTGGGATAAAGAGATTTTTGAAATTTCACATTACATAATCCACAGGAGCAATATCTGATCCTAAATTACCTAGGATTTTTAGGTAGAGGCAAAAAAGGTCGCTTTTAATTAAAAAAAAAAAAGAAATCCAACACATATGTTACATCAGAAAGAGAATCTGGGCCTCAATGACAGCGTGGAGTTGTTAGTCCAGCCTTGTGGTTTCCTGCCTTCAATACTCATGAAGAGAAAAAAAATCACTATCCTCATGGTTTCAACCCCTTGTAGTTGAGTTTTGTGTTAGTCACGGAGATATATCCTTCTCTACTGTTTGATCTTTGGCCATGTGCATTTAATACTTTTATTAAAAGTTTAAATATTAAAGCAAAAAAGTATAAATTCAATAATCTGGAGAGTCCTTGCCTATGGAAAGTTTATAGCCTAAAGAAGAATCTCAAAAGTCCCTTTTCAGTTACATAGAGCCAAACGAGACCATAGAATATCAGTAGAAAAGCTCATTATAAGAATTAAAAATGGTTCAGATAAAATATAAAGGTTTTATTTTTTGGTTGTGTCCAGTGATACCAGCTCGAAGAAAGTAATTCCACTCAATTGTATTCATTGCTAAAGAGAGGACTTGGTGTTATTTTACACGAACAATTTCGTGAGGGTTTTGCATTTTTCTTCAATGTCTTCCTTGTGTTGAAGAGAAAACCAGAGGCACAAAATGGCATCACTTGTGCTAAAGCCCGTGATTCTCTAGGGGAGGAAGAACTATTCCAGGTTCTTCTGGCTGGTCTAAGAATTAAACTGACATGAGAGAGAACAATAGGAGAAAATCAAATAAAGTTTAATAACATGTATACATGGGAGAAACCCAGGAAAACTGAGTAACTCGCCAAAATGGTCAAAGCCTCCACCTTAAACACTATCTTTAGCTAAAGACAAAGGATGATGTTATGGGTAGTGATGTGGGACTTCGAAGAGGAGGAAGGCAATTCACATGGTGGTGGAAAAGCAAATGTTTGGTAAACAAATGTCTGCCATACCTTGGGAAGACAATGGGACATGGGGAGGACTTTGAGTAGGTGAGACTTGCTAGGTACCTCCCTGTTTGTCATACCTAGTTTATGTTATACTATAGTTATCTTCTGATATTAGCTCCTTCCTGGAACAGGCATTCTATTCTATTAAGCAGTTATGGGGAAAGTCAAAGTTTCCTTCTGAGTCTTTTGTTCTTAAAAATAGTCAAGCCAGAGAGATGCATTTTGAGGTGGCAAATTCTAATCCCCCACAATTCCAATCCCAGATTTAACACCTAACCTAACTGCTGTTTCGACTTTCCCCAGGAATGTAATCTGAATCAACCAGTCTGGAATTTTCTGGTCAGTACCAATAAGGTAATCTGTCATGTGGGCCCTCTCCATCCCCCTAGAAGAGAAAGAAGCAATCTGCATGATAAAACCCTTGCCACTCTCCCCCCAAAGAGAAAAAGTCCTGGCCCCAAATAATCCTTTCTTTTCTTTTGCTAATAACTTCCTCGCTCCACCCTCCTTCCTATGAAAACCTTCCATTTTGTGCAATTCCTCAGAGCACCCCTCTACTTACTAGAAGAGATGCTGACCCATTCATGAATCACCAAATAAAACCAATTAGATCTTCAAATTTACTCAGTTGAATTTTGTTTTTTGAACACTTGCTATATCAGAACACTAGCTATATGAAAACGCAATAATACATTAATTTGAAAGAACCTGCAATTATAGTCTAGGATGAATAGAGATAAAAAGACAGGGCAAAATTACTGTCATTAAGAAAAATAAACTAAAGGTGAAGAGGTGATTTCTGGGGAGAAAATGGGTTCCAGATAATTTAGTTTCTTTTGTCTCTGAATGTTTCCTTAAAGAGTAGTTGATAAATTAGGGCATATTTAGATATTATTGAATGTCCATTGTTAATATATTCTTCTCCTTGGGAGTATTTCCATGGAACACGTGGAAAATTCTTTTAACTTAAATACACTCGCTAAAGTGAAACTTATGGCAGACAAACTCCAGACCTAATTGGGAGATGTTAGGATTTCCTATATTTTCCGATTCTTTCAAATAATACCACAGAGGTGGTCAAATTACTTCAACCACACATAAGACCTGAGCTTTAGGATAATAGTAGTAGAATTTACTGAAGGAGCCTGCAATTCAGCAGTTTAAAGACCAATGTAAAGATGGCATATCATTTGAAAAATCCAACCAGTAAAGAAAAACTATCAGCTTCCCATTAAATCTGAAATGCTTTTGGACTCAGCAGTGCGCTATAATGTTTGTCAACTTGACTTGAATGTTTTCTGTCAAACTGAATTTTAGGCTTTTTCAAAGTGTTGATATTCAAGATTCCGAAAAAAAAAAAGGCTGGTGTAAGTCGAATCCAACAATGTCCTCTGCAACCTTGAAGAAATAGTATACTCCTCTCCTTCCTCCTGCTTTCATTATTTTTTTTCTAAAATAACTTATTTCCCCCTATGAATCACTTACTTTTGCACTTCACAAGGTTTAAATATCTGCTTTCCACTTTGGGATTATTTGAATTCCCTACTGCACTTCAAACCTGCGAATTGTTTCAGACATTCTTCCAGTGTCCTGGTTTTATCTTCTTTCCGAGGGAACGAATCACACACAATAGCTGATAACAGTTAATTGCACAATATTTGAAACACTTCATCTCAAAGAAGGGCAGGGTGCTTGACAAAGAGTATTATGTAAATGATTGCCTCACTTCTGAAAAATAGCCCCGTCTGCACTCCGGGACATCACCACCCATCATACCACAACAAAAAGCAGAGCCTCCTCGTCTTATCACAGGCATAGCTGAAGCATGAAATTTAAAACTCAGGAGTTTAAAATCCATGCTGACTTTTCCAAGTGCTTTATAGAATTAGCGGCCACCCACACTTGCTCTACTTTTTCATTTTGTGGCTCAAAACTATAGTAGTTCTCAGAGAACCTTATGTCTGTATACATTCTGATAATCATCAGCTGGTGTGTGTCTGAGTACTGATTCCACAAAGAGTAAATCAAATAACACATTAGGGATTTGTGTGAGGATGATGGCTGAGCTGCACGCTTTAACTCAGTAGGGTGACTCCTGCATACTCCTCACTGCAGAAGAACACTGGTCTAGGAAGCAGGGATCTGAGATTTTGTCAGGGCTGCTGTGTGGCATCTCAGAGGATGCGTCGCACATCCAATGGTGCCAATGAAATTATGCAACGTGGAGGCACCGGCTCTAGTCCCAGGAACGCTATAAACTAATTCTCACCTTCAAAGTCTCTTATCTCTTGAGGCTTCAATATACTCCTCCCTAAAAATTATAAATGTGCCTTTGGTGATCTTTAAAAAAACTTCTAACTATAGAAATCCATGGTTTAAAGAAATCATTCTCAAATGATTAGTCTCTGAGTCAAAATTCACCTATTCTGAATCATGTGAATATTTATTTAAAGCCATAATATATAACCAAGAATTTCAGAAAGAAAAAAATAATAAGGTGTTGGAGAAGATATTTGCTTTACTGAAAAAAACAGTCAAGAAGCAAGAAATAATGTGGATATAATATCCTAAAACAGAATATTTAACCAGCAATTGCTGCTGGCTCCAAAGATTAGGAAAACAAATTAAAAATTTTACAACTTTTTAAATTAAAAAACTGCTTGCATTTAATTACAGTCTATCCATGAAAGGAAACTAATTTTTTTTTATGCCATGAGATCATGATTGCTTATTCTCTGATGGATTATCCCTCATTTCTCTCCTGGAAAAAGAAAAATGGGCTCTTACTTTCTGAATTTAAAGTGGATTTTTCACCGAATGGGATTAAAACATGAAAAGTCATTTGGCTTTGTTTATTTTTCTCTTCTCGTTCATGTGGTTAGAGTAGCCTGACATTTTGTCACTTTATAGTCTAACTGTTAAGTTAGCTACTGGCCTTCTTTTGTGCTTAGCCACTGTAAGTCCAGACACATAAAATGTACCATCTAGATCTTTCTAAGTAATTTCAGGGAAATGCTTTTTAATTACTAATTAACTTAGATGGCCTTAAATATAGGCTTAATCTCTCCTCTTCTCTCCATTTCTTCTGCCACCACTATAATCTAATTTATCATTTCTGAGTTATCTTTGTTGGATAATTTCTTTTTCAAAAATAAAAACTGTGTCATTGCCACCATCTGCCCCTTTCAATGGCATCCTAGTATTTAGAGTTAGGATCTATAGGATCTTTTGCATAGTCTTGATCTTGCTTGATGATTATGGTTCAATGCTGAGCTCCAGCTATACTGGTTTCTTTCAGGTCCTAGAATGAACCATGCTATCTCACCAAAAGGCCTGTTCCACGGGTCTGGGTCGATATATTCACTCTCATTTAATCTTATTGAAACCTACTCTTCTTTTAATTTTACCTTTAATAACACAACACATCCATAGGAATGTCTTCCCTGACCATCCACCTCAACACTATATCTACCCTTTCCACGTACAAAAAAATATACACTTACCTAATAGCAACTGCCTCTCCTGCATAGCACTTACCTAAATTGTAATTTTATATGTAAAGTTGATTCTTGTTATCTGTGGTAGTTATGATCTATAGAGTTGCCGTGGACACTGAATTAGTGAATACTGAACCATTGCTCCTAAAAAAAATACAGGGTTAGGTTTTTTGGGAGCCTCTAGTGACACCATTTTCATCACCTGATCAATATATAACCTTGTTTTTTGTGTGTTTCTGTTTAAAGACACCTTATTTAACATATATTGCTTATTCATTAACATTGAACTCACAGCCAACAGCATTGTAAGTCATGCCTGAACCAAACTTATCTGGCGCACGTATTTTCTCCATAAGGCCCATGACAGCCTTCTTGTGCTTAGGAACACTACATAGCACTTCAGCACCACATATGGGGGCTGTTTAAACAGTAAAATCACCAACAAAAAACATGGCATTAAAAAGACCACGAAACGGACATGTTTACAGTAGGAGAGCTGAAACATGAAGACAGAGAGTCAACTTGTTCTACTTTAGCCCAGAATATATGCATCAGAAGACTAAAATATTTTACTCTTCTTTACATGCAAGTCTGTGAATAATTGCAAAAGTACAGCGAGTATTGATTCTGTGGTTACAAATAAATTTAGCAAGTAGGCAAATTTGTAAATATAGAATCCTTAAATAATAAGTATAGACTGTATTTATATAAGCATGTGGTTAATGTGTATTTCTTCCCCTATACTATAAGCTCCATAAAAACAAGAATCATTTCTTACCACTGTGACACCTGCCCCCAAATCAGTCACACATACACATCCTGCTTAACACATATTTACATTAATGAATCAGTCCTAGATTCCTAGATATTATGTGAAAAATACTGTTTGCCGCCTTGAAAACCTTTCGCTTGGTTTTAACCACCATCAATGAAAATTCAAATAGCTCATGTTTTAATTCAAATCCTTCCAACAACTTTTTTTGTGTGTGAGGAAGATCAACCCTGAGCTAACATCTGATGCCAATCCTCCTCTTTTTGCTGAGGAAGATTGGCCCTGGACTAACATCTGTGCCCATGTTCCTCCACTTTATATGGGACGCCGCCACAGCATGGCCCGACAAGCGGTGCGTTGGTTGGTGCGTGCCCTGGATCTGAACCTGCGAACCCCAGGCTACCAAAGCAGAGCACACGCACTTAACCACTGAGCCATTGGGCCGGCCCCCCAACAACTTTTTTTCTAGGAAAGAATGATATGGCAAAACCTAAAAGACCAATGTGTCACAGGCAAGTTAAGAGAGGAGAATAATGAGGTCAGTCCTACTTGAAAAGAAGAGAAAAAAATTATTCAGGAAACTTTATGTTCCATCTAGAGAAATCCTCAGAACACAAGGCTACTTTTTATCTCAAATTAAACAACCTTAAATCCAACATCTTTCCTCCCAAACCATCCCAGCTATCTACATCAGAAACCCACAAGTAAACACCGGCTCTTTTCTATCTTAATTTTGGTGATTGGTTGATCTCAAATTACAATCTAGGTTATTTTAACTTTCTATTGCTTAAGATAAAGTCAAAATTCTTCGAATACCATTTATATGTGAGCTTGGTTTATCTCATCCATCTTATCTCCTGGCAAAGCCTTCTCACTCTGTTCCTGAGGTGCGCCACGCGCTCTCGTGTGTCCCTGATCTTATAAAACAAGCTGCCTTCCCAAAGAAAGAGCCACTGACTGTCATCAGACAAATTAGTCACCAGACTAATTTCTTTCTTGTCTATCAAGACTGCTCAAGCATCATCTCTTATTTCCAATCCTGCTTCCGATTTCCGTGGGATTAACTTTGCCTGTATATGTTCCCATGGCACCATAAACAACTCTCTGCCGTTGCAGTTTTAATCACCAGTGCCTTGTCTGTCTCTTCTCTGGGGATGGGATTGTGTTTAACTTCCCTTCGTATTTCTAGTATCTATCGTGGTTTCAGACATACAGTGAGAGATTTGTTAGTGTTTGCAAAATAAATGCCTGCCTCTTTGATGAACTTGCTAAATGAATGACTGAATGAAATGAAATCACACTGGGCTAGAATTGTAGTGAATGTTAGACAAATTTCGAGCAGCAAGGATATATGGATGAGGCTAATAAAGCTTGGTTAACCTTTTTATTTTTTATATGGAGGATTTGCCACATGTAGACCCTGGAACATCATAATTCTGCTATGCCAATTTGTAGAGATTTAGATCCTAATTAAATTATTAAAATGACCTTCTTAATCACAACTTATTCCATCTATTGTTCATCTCACAATGAACCCACAGTAAAGATATTCTTCACAAATATAAGAGGATATATAAAGCAGTTGGCACATTCTGGAAGAGATGCATTGTACTCTTGCTCCTAGGTCAGAATAATTCTTTAAAAACACACTTGGTTTCTGATAATCATATCAATGTAAAGCAGGTCAATGGCAAAAGGAAAGTTCTAGCAGAAATAAGTGTCTAAGAAAGTCATAGAAAAAAAATCTGACAGTTGAAATAATAAACAGAAACCCAGTCAGAGATATCTTTGTGGTAGATAAGCTGACAGGAGATTAAAACATACTCTAAATCTGAAACAATCTGCAGTCACATTCTATGTGTTTTTTTTTTAATAATCAAGACCATTTTATTTGCAGTGTTTTAATATTTTGAAAAGGTCTTCAGTTCTCCAGAGGATGTGAAGGCAGAATCAATGATCATTCTTACCCAGATCCAACTGGCCCTTTTCTGTACATCAGTTAAGACGGACCTGATGATGCTGGTGTCGTGGAGTAGACCCAGACTGGGAGTCAGGAAATCTGGGTCCTAATATCTGTACTGCCAGCAAATAGCTATGTGCCTCGAGCGTATCATTTAATCTGCATCTTAGATTCATCATTTGTGTAATCTACTATATAACTCCTGATGTTAGAAATGATAAAATAAAGCATACCATAGAATACAAATAGTAATGTAAGACATAGTAGCACAAGAAGTGTGCATAGTAATATGATGAATAATACTAAGATACGAAAATTCTTTCAAGTAAAGTTATCCATTGATCATTTGAAGGCACTCATGTTTGGTGAAGTTCCAGAAGACTGATTTTGCCTCTTGAAAAATATATTTGATTTGGCTGAATGAAGGCATAGTTTAAATCAACTTTCCTGAAGAATTACAGAGAACACATAGATTGGGTCCATACCATTCTGATAGCCATGTTTTGTTAAAATATAGGAGGATGTAGTTTCTACATATAGGCAGGATTTTAAAAAAGCCAATATTTTAACACAAGTTATGTTTGTTACAATTAAGGGCTTATTCTTGGACTATAAATTTGGGAACAAGGAAAAGATCTTAATACATGCTACATTATAGATTTATTATTATGATTGACATCCTGTTAAGTATTGATGGATGGGTCCCTGTTAGGAAATAAAAAGCATTTAATAATAATGAAATAATTCTTACTAAGAAATAAATGTTCGAGCTTCAAGAGAAGCTGGAGCTTATGGGGGCCAAAATTGCAGAAGATTTTGGGACCTAAACAAATAGAACGAAATACCGATTTGACAGTCTAATCTTGGGGATCTGGGAAGAAGAGTATAAGTTATGACAATGATATGTACTGTTAGATCAGGGTCTGAGGATTAGATAAAGCAAATTACCTGAAGTAACAAGGATGCAGTTGGGGATGAGGGGATAATTGAGGAGAGAATTAATCAACTGAAGTGACCAAACAAGTAAAGACCTCTTTTTGCTTAATTAGACGATAATCCTGGTTTCTGATGTTCATTCTAGTTTAGCGTTTGTCCAGAATTTTTTGATTTTTTTTAGCAAAGTATTATTATTAATGGTTGCACTAGAACAAACCAGGAATAGAGATGGAAGAGATATTCATAAAGGACATAATCAGATGACTGGTGAAATCTGAGTATAGATTATAAATTGTATAATTATTATATATTATAAATAATGTTATATCTATGTAAATGTTCCCAAATATATATGTATATAATAGCTGTGTAAGAGAATTACTTGTTCTTAGGAGATATGTATTAAAGTATTTAAAAGTCAAGTCATGATGTCAGCAGCTTATTCTCAAATATTTTAGTAGAAATAGCATTAATAATATATACTGTTTAGGGTAGAGAGATAAAATTTTAAAAAATTATTAACAATCATTGAATATAGGTAAAAGGTACATGGGTCTTTATTATGCTATTCTCGCAACTCTTTATAATAAGAAGCTATAAAAGTACATTGTGTGCCCTTCCCCAAAATAACCCAAATGGAATGGGTAGCCCTCCACTTTGAACTTCCAGCTTCAGATGTGGTTTTGTCTAATTGTGTGTGAGATCCATGTGCAGTGGACAGAGTTCTCATTTTAATACATAAACAATTCTGAAAGATGATTTACAAAAGCTGAACTCTCTCTTTCCTACCCTTTCCCAAATCCTGTATATAAACTCTGACTAATGCTCTGGCTGACTCCTGAATCATGATGTATGAGGCAGCCTGCAAGAAGTCTAAATTGAAGTTAGAGCCGCCTTGCACCAAAGACAAAACGTTTTCAGTTTAAGTTAATTGCCTGCTAAAAGTCATCAACATTTTTGTAGCAACATAGCAGAGCCCAGAATCTCCAAAACATAGCATTCACAATACCTATGATTACAGTGCAAAGTTATTTAACATAGCAAGAAGAAAGACTATGTAACCTTTCCTCAAGGAAACAAAAATCAACAAATGCCAAGCCTAAGATGAACAGACACTGAATTTACCAATCACAGACTTTAAAAGCAGCTATTCTAATTATGTTAAGCAAGTAAGAAAAAATATTCTATAATGAGTGAAAAGATAACAAACCTCACCAGAGAAATAGAATACACAATAAAGAAGTGAATGGAAATTTTAGTATCAAAAAATATATTATCTGAAATAAAAATTTACTTGATGGGCCTATTAGCAAAATGGAGATACCAGAGGGAAGAGTTAGTTAGCTTAAAGAGTAATAGAAATTCAATACAAAGAAGAAACAGTTAAAAGTTTGAAAACAATAGAACAAAGTCTGTGAGCAAGATGAAAATTTTTAACCTTGGAGCATTGTAGGCTCAGAGAGAGATATCAGAGAGAAAGGGGCAGAAAAACCATTTGAAGAAATAATGACTGAATCATTCCCTAATTAGTGGAAAGGTATAGGTTAACAGATTCAAGAAGCTAAGCACAAGCCTAACAGTATATTGCTCATAAAGATTAAGGGAATATATTCAAGAAATGCAGAGAAAAAATGATATATTACATAAAGGCAACATCAATTCAAATGATCATAGAAAATGATTTTATCAGAAACTTATGAGAAACTTAGAGTCTTATCAGAAACTATGAAAATGAAAAGACAGTGGAAGAACATCTTTATAGTACCAAAGGAAAAAAAAAAAAACTACACAGAATTCTATAGTCAGCAAAAATATCCTCTAAAATCAAAGGGAAATAAACACATTTTCAGAAGAACATTAGAAGAATTCTTTCACATAGTACAAAAGAATGCTTAAGGACAGTCTTAAGGCTGAGAAAAATGATACCAGAGAAAAACTTGAATCTTCATAAATTCATGAAGACCATTGGAAATGGTAAAAATCTGGGAAAACATAAAAGACTACATTGCTGTTTTAATTTATTTAAAATACATATGAGTGTTAAAATAGGAGTAAAATAGCAGTCTTGTGGGTTTTTTAATATATGTAGTTGAACTCCATACGACAAAAATAGCATAAAGATGCTAAGGTTCTAAATATGTTAACTCTGTTACCGAGCCCTACGGGACCAGTGGCCTGCAAATGGGTCCTTTTGCTGAAAGCCGTTCACGCCAACAGAACGAGACTGGGTTCAGAATAGCAGAGCAGAAAGTTTATTCACTGATCAGTAAATGGAAGTAGCAGAGCTCATGCTCTAAAACACCTTCTCCTCAAAGGGAAGGTGAGTAGGGGTCTTATGGGATGTGAAAGGGGTGGGGTCTCCACATCATCGCTCAGGGCATCTTCCCTTCTTGCACATGGCACCTTTTGCACATGGCACCTTTTGCACATGGAGCCCCAACACCATTTTGGACCTTTCTGGTTTGGACCAGTTCTGCTGTTTGACCATCTGGCAATATTCTGCCTTTGTTCCTATAAGTAAGCGCAACTTAAAAGCAAAACATTATGACACAATATGGAATAAATTTTGAACTACAAATAACTGGAAAATATCTAATAACGTCCCCACTTTAATATTATTTCTAATTTATAGTTTTGAATTAGTCCATTATATATTATTTCAATAAAGATATTATTGTAAATGTGAAAAAAAAAAAGCAAAACATTAGACATGGAAAACATTTTTAGGGACTACTCTGCGTGACAGACTGTGAAAACTATACTGTAGTTCCTAGAGTAACCCCCAAAACAATGTAAAACTGTAAAGATAATAAGCAAATAGGTAGATTCTGCTGCTGCTAAGAAGCTGGATAAACTCCAATCATAATTTTCTTGAACTCTCTAGAAAACTGAGATTATTAGGCAGCCAGATATATTGAATTCTAAGCGGTGCCAGGCCCCCAGAAGAGAAATGGGGCACATGAACTTTTCACTTTTTTCAGAGTGCAGAAGGAAGATGAGCTGTCATAAAAGCTGGTAGGAAGAAGACAGCTAAACTTGAATGAATACTTAAAGACCAAATGTGAGCTGGCGTAGTTTAGTATTCCCTGAGTTCTATGATCCATGGTAGTTCTAACTCACTCACCAGCTCCTTTCCATGTGTCTTCTACTCAGTACTTACAAGAAAAATTGGAGGTACAATAGGAGACTTAAGAGAACCTTATTCAGTGACACATAGGCAAGAAACCTTGTTTGGTTCCCAGACCCTTCCTTCATTGGAAGCTAAGCTATTAGCCCCTAATGAAAGGGGAGAAAACACTCCTGACTCCTGGCACAAAGCAAATATTCAGTGACTCTGAAAAACGGCTAAAAGCAAAAGCTGCCACCGGTGGGTAGGGGTGGGGAGAAGGAAGCCAGCTTGAGCCCATGACCTTGCATTGACATCAAGCAGAGATATACTATCATAGAGAGAGCACCAGGAACCTTACTTCTATCCAAGACCTCTCAACGATACAAAGCTCAATTTTATTGACACAAAAAGGAAAGAGAAGAAGGCCCAGACAACCTTATGGCAAAGGTCCATGGGCACAATGACTCCCTAAAACTCAGGCTAGAGTAGAATAAAGGAGAATCACTATCCCCACCACTACCCTTGAACCGAGTAACCAGCAACAGCGTTCTATTGTGTGATGAGGCGAAAGAACGCGAAAACAAAGCTCCTCAGGCGGAAGGCATGTAAGGGCTGTTGAAAGTTAAAGGTGGAGCAGGAACATGGAGGGAAATAATCTGTCCCTCCCGCCTCAAACCAAGCACATGGCAGCAGCGCTCCAATGTTGAAGGAATTTGTAGTTCGTGGTGCACTGAAGGCAATTACAACAAAAACAAAACCTAAACCCAGACGGACAACGGACCAGATTGACTCAAAGCCTCACACTGAAGACCTTTCAGAAAAAGAGACATGTCCCTTTCTAAGCATGAATATTAACGATTTTAATGTTTACTGTCCTTATATCCAACATTAAATAAAAAAGTATGAGACACAAAAGAGTAAGAACAAAGTAAGGAAAGAATCCATTGTCAAGATAAAAATCTGGTATATAGAATCAGACCCAGACACGACACACATGTTGGAATTATAGGACAGGTAATGTAAAATAACTAAGACATTTTTGGTTTACATCAATTACCTACAGTAATAATTAACAGAACTCCCTTTCACCTTCAACAATGTCCTGGTTTGGGCAGTAATTTACATGATCATCCTACTTGTAAAGATTTCACATATTTTATTTCTTCAAATTTCACCAAGTGTTGTGAACCAGAAATTACTATCTCTATTTTACAGATGATAAAACTAGCCTCAGTAGGCTTAAAATCTTGCCCAAATCACATATCTAGAGAGAGACTGTGTTGCTATTAAAATATAGAGCATTTGGCTTAAAGTCCCAACTTTACTCATTTGAAGCATCACGAAGTCATATAATTCTTAGATTTTCATACATTTCTCCTATTTTAGCATAGAGTTTAAATAAACAAGTGATGAAATTTACTGAAAGTCTCATTTCCAATGATTTTCTCTGCCAACTTAGATTCACTTGGGCAGAGACTAGATTCTTCTAATCTACATCCATATATTTTCAGCTGTTTTTCAGACCCAATCATTGATCTTTCTTATTGTTTCTGAGTTTAACATCAAATGCAAAGAATTATCTTTTGAGTGAACTAGATGAGAGTCACCATCAAAGCAGAAATACTCTCACCTTCTGAATCAAAGCTATTTCCCAACCAAGTTTTAAACTCAAAAGCAACAAAAAATTAAACATCCTGCTATAGTGGCAACAAGATAAAAAGAATATTAAAAATATATCAATGGAAACAACTTGAAATAAACAAAATAAAATATTTTTCTCTTCTTTCTTTTTAATTCATAGTCACAGGAATGAACATTTTTTACTTTTATTGATATTTATGCAATTTATTGATATTATGCTTTTTTTTACTTTTATTGATATTATGTCTAGTTTACCCTCAAAAGTCTAAGGATTTGGTATATTGTAATCAGGAATTAGATGGGGATAAAAATATTGTTTAAAAAACTCAGCAAGCCATGCTGTGGCCGCATCCCATATAAAGTAGAGGAAGATAGGCACAGATGTTAGCCCAGGGCCAGTCTTCCTCAGCAAAAAGAGGAGGATAGGCAAGGGATATTAGCTCAGGGCTAATCTTCCTCTCCAAAAAAAAAAAAAAAAAGAAAATCCAACAGATGTGTCTTTGAGGAAGCATTCAATTTGCTGTGATGATGGCAATGAATTCACTGAACAATAAGATGAAATTCATCAAATGGCTTCTGCTTTTCTACTAAACTCCTCTAGGAGGCATTAGATTGAGTAGATTGGACAAGAAATCAATTCTAAGTAGATTTCTAAAAGTATTATAATTTCTACTGTCAGTATAATTTGGTGATCTGTATAAAACCGGGGAATGAGAAACTCACATATGATGTGAATTGTCCCTATGGCTGAAGATTAATTACCAGCAATGATTTTGGGCAGGCTAAAAGCTTTTTCTTGCTTGCTTGCATCCCTATCATAACTATATTTTATTGAAAACCCTTTTGAGTTTAGCTATGCTTTTTGAAGAGAGTACGTAGAACAAACTCCTTTGTTTTCTGCTGGCTATTGAAGTGGGCTTTTGTTGTTATCATTTGTTGCTGTTTCCCTTCCTGTTTCTTCAATATCACACTGTGAATTGCCAGGTTTTGTCTTTGATAATGTTACTTCTTCTGGCAAAATATTTCTTAATCTTTATTTAAGAAACATCTGGGGCTGGCCTGGTGGCATAGTGGTTAAAAGTTCTGCTCTCCACTTCCACTGCCCACGGTTCGCAGGTTCAGATCCTGGGCACAGACCTATGCACCGTTTATCAAGCCATGCTGTGGTGGCGTCCCACATATAAAGTAGAGGAAAGTGGGCATGGATGTTAGCCCATGGCCAAGCTTCGTCAGCAAAATGAGGAAGATTGACGATGGAGGTTAGCTTACAACTAAGCTTCCTCATCAAAAAAAAAAAAAAAAAAAGAGTAAAAAATAAAGAAACATCCTATTAGTTATTCTTCCTCTAATTTCTGATAATAAGATTCATTTCTAATTTAAAATGAATCATGTATTTGGTGTTGAATCTGAAAACTAAAAGTCAAACCCAAGGTCACATAGATTTTTTCCTATATTTTCTTTTGGACATTTTGTAGTTTTACATTTTACTTTAGGTCTATAATCCATTTGGAGTATATTTTTGTATATCATACGAGGTATGTGTCATGGTTTTGTTTTGTTTTGTATATGAATGTCTGTTACAGCACTTCAAAACTATCTTGTCTCCACCAAATTGCCTTTGAGTCTTTGTTAAAAATCAGTTGACAATATTTGTGAGTCTATTTCTGATCTCTCTATTCTCATCTACTGCTGTACACATTTATTAACTCCAATTTCTCTAACACCACACTGTCGCAATTAGTGCGGGTTTATAATAAGTGCTTAAATCAGGTAATGTGAGTTCTGCTTGAGTGCTGGAATCAGTACATGTGAGTTCAGAATTATTTTGGCTATTCATTTATTTTGCCTTTCCAATGTACTTTACAATCACCTTGTCAATATCTACAACAAAGATTGCTCTGATTTTATAGGTCAAATTGGGGGAAAATGAATTTTAATAATAGAAAGTCTTCCAATCCATAACCCAATATATCTCTCCATTTATTTATATCTTTGATTTCTTTCATCAGTATATTGTAGTTTATGCATACAGATCCTGCACATAATTTGTTAAATTTATAGTTAACTATTTCAATTTTTGTGTTATTGTAAATGGCATTGATTTTTAAATTTTAGATTTCAATTGTTCATTGCTAATATATAGGAATACAAATAACTGGCTTTTTAATATTGATTTTGTACTCTGGGACCCTGCTAAGCTCACTTGGCAGTTCCAGGATTTTTTTTTTTTTTGTAGATTCTTTTGGATTTTCTACGTATACAAATATCTTTTCTGTGACTAAAGATAGTTTTATTTCTTTCTTTCCAAACTATATGCCTTTTATTTTTCTTGCCTTAGTGCACTAGCTGGGATTTCCAATGCAGTTTTGAATAGGAGAGATGAGAGATGACACCTTCGCCTGTTCCACATCTTAGTAGGAAAGCATTCAGTCTCTTACCATTAAGTGTGATGTTAGCTATACATTTTTCATAAATGTCATCTGTTAGGTTAGGAAAGTTCTTTAGGCAGAATGATTATGATATAGGTCAGAAACTTATTATCTCAGATATAGATTTTTGAAGTCTACTTTGCCCAAAATTAATTTATACAATCTATCTTTTTTTTGGGTTAATGTTTGTATGGTGTATCTTTCTCCATCCCTTTACTTCAAATGTGTCTAAATCTTTATTTTCAAGTGCATTCTTGTAGACAACCTGCAGTTGAATCTTGCTTTTATATCTGATCTGATAATCTCTGTCTTTTAACTGATGTGTTTAGACTATTTGCATTTAAAACGATTATAGATAGAGTTGAATTAAAATCTACCATCTGGCTGTTTTTTTTGTTGTTGTTATTGGTGTTTTGATTTTCCAGATTTTTAAAGATACATTATCACTTTGTACTGTTATAAATGTTGAGCTTGTAATTTTTTTTGTTTGTTTGCTTGCTATTTTCATTGCCCTGTTTTTAAATAGAAGATATTTAAGGTAATTTCAAACTATGCTGTTGTCTCTGCCGCTTTGCTGCCAGCTGAGCCAGTATATCTATATGAGAAGAATTCTATTTATGAATCACACTAATAAGAAAAATATACATTGTGCATCAGTTTAGTTCTTCTAATCTAACTGTTGATATGATTTTATTACCACCTTATCTTTCTCAAAATGTAAGGTACTTTCCCTTATGTTTTCCTATTCAGAAGATAATTTAAGCAGTCAAAGAATATTGTTTCAATTTTGAAGATTGTAACCCCATTATAGAGCCCACAGTCAGAGCTCATGGAAAAGCATAATCATGTAAAGCACAGAATCTGGAGATAGATTGCTGCATTCACATTTGGGTTCAGTCAAATTGTTAGCAGTGTGACCTACTGCAAATTGCTCTATCTTTATATCTTACCTTTCTCATCTGTAAAATAGAATGATATTAGTACCATAGAGTTTTGTGAGTATAAAATCAGTTTTCTGTTTTTTGTGGGGTTTTTTGGTGAGGAAGATTAGCCCTGAGCTAACGTCTGTGCCAATCTTCGTCTATTTTGTATGTGGGTTGCCGTCACAGCATGGCTTGGCAAGTGGTATAGATCCGCGCCTGGGATCCAAACCTGTGAACCCGGGCCCCCGAAGTGGATTGCACTAGACTTAACCATTACGCCACAGGGCCAGTTTCTTTATGTAGCTCTTATATAGAACCCAATATGTGATTGCTAAAAAAAGTGTTATCACTTCTGTCATCCTCTTACCAATCTCATGAGACAGACAGTTTTGCACTTAATTATATTTTACAAATGAGAATGCATAGACTCAGTATACTTAACATTCCTGAGGTTGAACAGCTTTGGGTGCCAAAGACATTACATTAATTCAAGCTGCAAAGAAGAATACTTTAAGCGGAGATTTTGATGTTGTCACATCATTTGCTATCATTGATACTTTCACTGGCAAACATTTTTATTTCACAGATAATGAAATTGAGCCACTGGAAGAAAAAAGAAGAAAGCTCTGAGTTTCTGGCTTAATTTTTACCTTTATACTTATGTAACACAGAATCTACTTTTGTTGCCTATAATGGGATGTTTGTTATAAAAGAGAATATTATTAAAATGCACATAAGCCCAAATATCCTAATCCTGGTGAATTATAGACAGGACTAGAAAATTTACAACTGCTTCATGAATAACAAGTAGAACAATTATTTTGAATCTCCATTATTCGTGTTTTGCAAGAAAAGTCTCATGGAATTTCATTATATAAAACTTTCTTTAAAAAAGGGTAAGGAAAAGTTGAACTTTATCTACTTACATTAAAACCTAGTGAAGCATCATTTTATTAGAGTATTAAATCCAAAGTTTTCATTGCAACTGTATTCTTTAATTTTGGAAAGTGTAATGAGAGCAGAAATCCTTGAAAAGAAATCAATTTCTCTGTTAAGGTATCATTATTTACACTTTAGGCAATTTAAAGTGTATGAGAAAATCACAGAACTCTGTAATTTGGTCCCTTGTTTCTCTAACCTCCAACTAAAGTTTGAAAAGCTTTGTACATTTTGGGATAGTTTTACTCTTCTATTGTTTAGAAATTCTTCCTCTGTTCTTCTCAAATTCCTTATCCATCACTGTTCAATGGACTCACAGATGTTCATTCAGAGAAACATTTATGATTTCTACTATATGCTAGACATACTTTTGGCATTAGAGATGCTGTGGAGAAAAACCCAGATAAAATCCCACCCTCATAAATCTTTATCCTAGGGGGTGGGAGGTGCAGAGCGTAAGCAATTTAATCACTAAACATAATATTACAGAAGATTTCCTGTGCTTCACCTGAAACAGAGAAGGCATCAGAAAAGAATATCCAACTTCTCTTTACATCCATCCATTCCTCTTTCCTGTTCTAAAGAAACTGGTGCCCTTCCTATTGTTTGAGGCTTATCTCATCTTGTGTTTTCTCAAGCAACTCCCTCTCTTCATTCTTTGTCCAATCTATGTCCTATCACTTTTAAACGCTTTCTCTCTATTGGCTGCTTTCTAGCAGAACACCAATTAACTTAAGTTCTCTCCCATCTCATCCCCCCTTTCACATCCAAACGTGTGTGTGTGTGTGCGAGTGTGTGACACACACACAAATACACTCAGTATCTCCACTTCCTCACCTTCCACTAACTCCTCAATGTTTAGTCTTTAAAATGTTCTCAGGATTAAAATGTTCTCACCAAGTCACCAATTATTTATGAAGTGGAAAATCTAAAGGGCACTTAAGATTTTTTCTTGTTTCTTCCCTTAACGGCATCTGAAATAGTTGATTGTTCCTTCTTTCTCAAGCCACGGTCATCCCTTGGTTTCCATAATACCACACACTTAGATTTAGCCTGCATTTCCGGCTATTTTTATTCAGTACCAGTGCTGGCTGTTTCTCTCCACTCGATTGTCTTTCAGACACCTCAACAACTACCGCAAACTGTATAAAAACTGATTTCTTCTTGATTTCACCCTGTAGTATATTCTCTGCCATTTGGTAGCATATCTAGCAAATTGCCCAAGCCCCAAATTAAGAAATTGCATTTAAACTCTTTTCTCTTGAAAAACTCCTACCCCCAATCAATTGCAAAGTGCTATCAATTTTTAGACTTAATTATCTACCAACCTCATTCTCTTCTGTCCATTTTCATTGGTAGAATCATAGTAAAAGCCAATATGATATTTGATCTATAGTAGTTAACATTCATTCAAAAATCGTAGCATGTTCTAGGGTTCAGGCATTGTTCTAGGTGCTGAGGACACAAAAGAGATCACACCCAGACCAAATCCCTGCCCTCAGCATGCTGAACTCCAGTGGGAAAGAGATTATTGCAACTTAACTAGTTTCTGTTTCTCAAACATGCATTAGTCATGTAAATTGTTGACATGGCAGCCAAAGCAATTTTTTAAAGACAGGAATATGCTCAAATGACTTCTACATTAATGACCTTTCAAAGAATTTGCAATTTCCTTAACAAAAATTATACACTTCTTGCCAATCATTTCACTGCTTATCTGTTCAACTTCCTCAGGTACTTTGGTATTTACACTGTACACTCTAACTACACTGAGCATCTTTACATAAATAACTGGGGAAAAGAGAAAGCTTTATAAAAATGAGGAGGAGCAGGGGCCGGCCCGGTGGCGCAAGCGGTTAAGTGCGCGCGCTCCGCTGCGGCGGCCCGGGGTTCGCTGGTTCGGATCCCGGGCGCGCACCGACGCACTGCTTGGCAAGCCATGCTGTGACAGCGTCCCATATAAGGTAGAGGAAGATGGTCACGGATGTTAGCTCAGGGCCGTCTTCCTCGGCAAAAAAAAGAGGAGGATTGGCGGATGTTAGCTCAGGGCTGATCTCCTCACAAAAAAAAAAAAAAAAAAAAAAAAAAAAATGAGGAGGAGCAGGCAGCAAGTGGAGGCTGGATGGAGAAGAGCAAGCCCTTAAATTTCCTTCTGAATGCACAACCTATCAGAGTAAGCAACCACATAAAAAACTACAACACAAGGCAAAGATTTATTAATACCATGAAATCATGCAAAACTGTTGTATGGTGTTTCAGAGAAAGAGAATATTACTTCCCCTTGAAATATTCAGGAAAATCATGGAAGTGGGAGAGTAATGGCATATGAGCCAACCCGAGGGAGAATGTCAATGTAAGAGCTTCCTTAGCAAAGGAAATAGCATAGACAGAAGAACAGAGGAAAAGAGCCTGAGGGTTATTGGGGGATAAGGAATGATGTAGTTTAGGTAAAATAATCATAGATTAGAATAATGAGAGACAGAGTTTGAAAGAGAGGTCATAATATTGAGTGCTTCCAGGACTAGAAACAAGGAATTTAGAATTAATTGTATATGAAAAGGTGAGCAACTAAAATTTTCTAAGTAGGAAAGTAACATTATCTAAGCAGTATTTAATAAGCTCATTCTATGTTGACCCATTATTGGACTTCCGGATCAGGATGCTTGATGAAATACAAGTTGAAATCTACATTTCTTTCCCAAACATACCTGCATGCACACGCACACACACACTTTATATACCTTTGCTCAAAAACAAGAAAAAGAAAATATCCGCAGGCAAGAAATAAAAACAAAATCCCTGTAGTAGGGAGGAAGTGAAGTAACACACAGGGCGTCGCAGTTGGATATGGATAATCACTAAAAGAACAGGAAAAATATTCAAAATCAGTAGCGGGAAAATAAAGGTAGAAAAGAAGACTTGAAGAGTACCTTGTACATACGAGTACTATATAGATACCCAATAAACACTATCTGAAGGAAGAGGATTTAACACACATATTAATTTTTTATGCATCCTTTTAAAAGTCTTCATGGTAATTAACTAAAGCAAGAACTACTTTATACACATTCATTAATAATGTATCATAAGTGCCTTATCTCAGTTTAGTTCACAGAATTGTAGGCAACTGGAACCTCTGTCTTCTGACTCCCCACTTGCCTCTCTTCCTTCCACATGATAACAGACTTGGGAGTTCTCTGAATGTAGGAAGCTATTCACCTATTCCTGATTTTTTAATGTGAGATTGTAATCTTTATTGCAGTTGATAACCAGCTGCATTCTGGCTCACAGCGCCCATTAGCATTTTTTAACCTTAAGGCTTTGTGAAAAGTTTTCTGTGTCAAATGCCTAAAGTAGATTAAACTAAATTTAATAAGTCCAAATTCTAACAACTGAGATAAAATTATGGCAAATCAAATTTTTTTGAACTATTGTTAAGTGACAAAGCAGAGAAAAATGGAAAATAGTGTTCATTAAAAATAAATTCATTTCCATAACTTCAAACCAAGATACTGGGTAATAGTCTGAAATATATAAAGAAAGGTAATGAAATTTAGCACATTAGAGATTATGCTTTTATTGTCATGGAAGAAAAATTAAACATAACACTGCTTTGAATTGGAGTCTAGTAGCAGAGAAATCATTCTTTCTAAAGTTTTTTCAGATATTTGTTTAGGCTCCAACGTTGAAATATTTTGTCAGTATTTTAATACGCTTTGTTGGTATAAGCCACTCATGTTAAAGTTAAATTGGGATAGTAAATAAATTTGATTCAAAATTTTTCTTCCTTAGGTTTTCTCATTGTACACCGGGTAAAGAAAGAATATAGCATAATCTTTAACTGGATCCCTGAGGTATGTGAAGTACTAAAGTACCTGAAGAAAAGATAATATATTTAAGAGCTAGTTTTCAAAAAGAATCATTGAAATTATTAAACCACCAGCTAGCCTAGGGTAAAAAGAGGAAAAGTGCATGTTCACAAATTTAGGATTAACAGGGGGAAATTAGTTACAGACATAAGGGGTAGAAGTATGAGAGAATACTTTGTACACCCATAAATGCCTGAATTAATCAAAAAATTAATTAGTAAAAATGACCAAAGCAGACTTATGAAGACACACATATGCATGAGAAACACGCCATTATTTGTTCAACTACCCTTTAGAGAACTCCCATACCCAGTCTCAAAATAAACTCTTTCTAACTTTAAGGAACAGATCATTTGACCTTCCTTAAGCTACCAAACCCTGTACTGCTTCTCTAAACATGGTCTGTGGACCGCTCGCATTAAATTTCTCAGGTTGCTGATTACAACGCAGACTGCCATGACCGAGGTAAGACCTACCAACATAAACCCTCTGGGTGTTGAACCAGGAAATTCACAAGCATCTCAGGTGACAAGCATCTCGGGTGAATCTGATGCACATTAAAATTTGGCCAAGAGAACAAATTAAAAATAGCCAATTGTTTTTATATAGCCATCATAGTAGTGATAGTGAAATATGAAAAATATAGTTTAAAAAATATATTTAAAAATATAGCTGAAGAAAATTTCAACCCACTCTTATTTATGAATTTTGATGCAAAATTCCAAATCACACAGTAGTAACTGGAGCCAGTAGTACATTTAATATTTATTTAATTTATTAAATTTATTTAATTAATAAATTTATTTAATTTATTCCAAATTAAGCTTATTCTAGGAATTCACAGATGGATCGACATATGGTATTTATAAAAACTAATAAAAATTCAAAGGAGAACAAATATATTATCACATTTGATCAACTCAATACATACCAAAATGCTATTTATTAATGTTTAATATCCACCCCTGATTAAAAAATATAAAACAAGCAATTGTAGAAAGTTACAACAGATTATAGACCCACGATAATTCTAACAAATATGTTTATTTGAATTGAGATGATCTGAATTTGAGAAATAACTGTGATAAAAATAAAAATTTTATAAAGGGCAAATATATATTATCTGGCTACCTTCCTAAACCTTCTAATTGTGTCTACCAGTTAATTCTCTTGCATATTTCAAGTAGATAATCACATCATCTTCAAATAATAATAATTATACTTCTCTCACCTATTCCCCCTCCTATTATTTAAAAGACATAGCTATACCTGTTTTAATTTGTATTTCTAATTTTATTGACTAGCATCTCCAGAAAAACATTAATCAATAACGACAATCAAACATAACCTTGTGTCACTTTTTGCTATAATGGGCAAAATTGTAAGAATTTTAGTTTTTCACTGTTAGCAAGATGAAGTTTAGTTTGTTAATGAAATATCCATCTTCTCAGCTATTGCTCATTTTTATGGTCAAGGACTTCTTTGATACAATCGCTTGAAAGGTATGGACCCTCATTGCTTAACCCTCTCAAGTGTGCATTGATGTATAATATTTGAATAAAATTAAACAATAGTTTAGAGATGCCCTGAAGCCCATCCGTGAAGCTTCTCGGAGTCTAAGAACCAGAACCTACAAATTGACCATCTTCAGCCTCCTGCTTCTCCATTCTTCCTTGTTAACTGCCCATCTCTCCTGCCCCTAAGAACACAGTTCTCTATTTACCACCTGCACAATCCCCTGTGGGTTAAACCCCTTGGCTGCGCCTCCAAGTTTGCCAGTCATTGTGGTAATAGGACCCCTTGGCTTCTGACAGTCAAGTAGTACCGCCACCTGGGCCTCTATTTCTTTGAGACTTCACCCTCCCTGTGGACATTAATGAGCCCAGCTCTGTGATGACCTCATCTGCTGTCATCTTTGGCTTGCAGAGGACAGCTCCCACTGAATCAGTGTAGCTGGTTCCCCTCCTCCCAGTGCACTCCTGATGACCTTGGTGAATGGTGTGTCTTCCAGGCCTTTCCTTTGAACATAAGCCTCTGCTGAGCCTCCAGACCCTATATAATATATCCATTCCAGCATGCCCATTTTCCTCTGCTTCTCCACTCTTCCTCTACTCTTGGGGCAACTCAAGCATTTCCTCTTCATTGAGAATTGGCCATCATTTATTCCAGACTTCTGTAGGTTACTCCAGCAGTGAGTTTGTTCCATCCTCTGGGGTTCTTATCAGGGTATTAAATCATGTGTTCCAAGAAAGTACCTCAAAGCCAATGAATTCTTGCTTATCTGGTCTTATATTCTGGCCTCTTGATCAAGCATGCCCAAACTCCAATCACAGGAGTTTGGCTCCTGTCAGTACACGCTGGATAATTCTTGCAGCCCTTGGAGTGTATAGTTTCTTTCCTCTTTATAAAGTTCAGAATATTCTTCACTTAGTTATGTTGGGATTTAACCCAGTTATTGGTCTGGTAGTGGTTGGTCTCGAGGAGAGGAGATAGGGACAGTTCCTCAGGGAGGTACCTGTTGTCTTGCAGAGGGGGAGGCCTCTGCAGTGCCTTTCCCCACAGCTGAAATGCCATCATTTAGTAGAGAAGTGTGGGCCACGTTGCAAGTCCACAGGTTCAGGGAGCCTGCAGAGTCAATGTCCTCAAAGGCATCTATTCAGATATTCCCATAGTAGGTTTTCCAAATCAAGTTCTGACCTTTGCATAACAGGCCTTCCCTAGCTGAGTATTCAAACAACTCTGCAGTTCTGTTACACCTTCACTCATTTATTCAATATTTATAAATGTTTTCCAGACAAGCTGTCCTGGGTGGCTGGATGTTTAGTGCTGAACAAAAAAGACAGGACTTCTGCTCTCATGATTACACTTACACAACGTGTAATGGTGAATATCACTATGTGTGAGTGTGTAAAACCTTGCAATGTGCTTCTACAGATTATAATTATTTCCACAATTTATTTTTATTTATTTTTTATATTTTTATTTTATTTTATTTTTTTTTTTTAAATTTTTTGTTTATTGCAGTAACATTGGTTTATAACATTGTAAAAATTTCAGGTGTACATCATTATACTTCTATTTCTGCATAGATTACATCATGTTCACCACCCAAATACTAATAACAACCCATCACCACACACATGTACCGAATTATCCCTTTCACAATTTATTTTTAAATATATTAATTAATTGATGATTTGGCCTATTGTACAGATATATTGTAATTTAATAATTTAATTCTACTTTTGTTGCGACGTTTAGGTTTTATTTCTAATTTTTCACGATCATAACAAACATTATAATGAGGATTATATCAGCATACTTTTGCTTCAAGAAGCAGATAGCCAACTGAAAGTGTCTAGAGCTCATGGACATTTATTATTTTACATATTAAGAGATCACAACATAGCTGTGCTTTGCATGGGATAACTTAAAAATACTATTTTTAATCAATGTCTTATGAGCAGCTGGTAACTGATTATTAAATAATAAAAATAGTACTTAATACTATTGAAGAAGGGACAGGAGTAAAAAAATAATCAGATATCCAGTAGAATGATTCGATTTCAAGGAGGCAATCTTGCAATTGCAATGTGACAAACGCTACTTAATATATGAATGTTCTGTTTATTTATTAGAGGAGGTAGTAGCTATATATAATTGTATGTACTGTAGGTAATACAAATGCAAAAAATACTTTTCAACCTAGAGTTACCAATGTAAATATAAAATATAAATCATTTTTCTACGAAGAGTTTTTAAGACTTAGTGATTTCAAAAAGGAAAACATATGGGAAACAAATATCCAAGTAAATACGATAACTACTCTGTGGTTTAAGCAGCTAAATCATTCCACGGTTTTATAATTTTAAGATTTAAAAAAATATGCTGGACTTCCTGATTTTGTTTATGATATAGTATTTTGTATTAAATGAGCCTTCTAGCTGGAACCAACTATAAAATCTGGACAAAATTTGAGGGAAAAGAATAGCTATTTGAAAATATCAGAGAGCAAACTAGGTATGTGTCATTCAGGAATATGTTGTTTACATTATAAATATTTGCAGATTTTCTAGATATCTTACTGCTACAGATTAATATTTTAAGTTGTGATTGATGAACATTTTTGCATAAAATACCATTTTGCTATGTATTGAGACGTTTTATGAATCAGCATACAATCTATTTTGGTGATGTTTTTCACGTGCACACGAAGAGAATACGTATACTTCAGTTGTTTTGAATAATCTTTGTATCTGCAAGTTAAATCAAGTTAGTTAATAGCACTGTTCAAATCTTTTATACGCTTGTTGATTTATTTTTCTACATGTTCTAGCAATTACAGAAATGAGAATATTAAAATCTCCATGAGGGATTTCTTCCTTTTATTCTGTTTCTTTTCTTTATATTCTGCAATACTGCTGCTATGTTCACATACATTACAAATTCTTATGATATCCTGACAAATTGACATTTTTATCTTGATGAAACATTCCATTTTATCCATGGTATTATTCTTTGTCTTGTAGACTATTTTGTCTGATATTAGTATGTCCATTACAACTTTCTTATAATTAGTGTTTAAAAGGTATATCGTTATCCATCTCTTTACTTACAACATATTTGAGTCCCTATATTTAGGGTGTCTGTCTGTTAGATTCTATGCAGCCAGGTCTCAATTTTTATCCAGTTAGACAATCTGCTTTCATTTTTAGTCTTCAGTCTGTTTGCATTTGACGTAATAAATTGTATCTGGTTAAGTTTAAATTTACTACTTGCTGTTTGTTTCCTGTACACCTCATCTGTTTTTTTCTTTACCTTGCCTTTCCTTGTCTGTAGTGCCTTTGGTTAATTGAATATATTTTTATGTTTCATTTTATTTCCTATATTGCTTCCAAGCTTTTAAACTCTGCTATAATTGCTGTTCTAAGGATTACAAAATGCATTATTAACTCATTATAAACTACTTAGAATTAATATTGTACAACTTTGTATAAATCTTAAAAAGCATACCTTAGTAAAGTCCTTTCACACGTACACTGTGGTTTGTGCTATTATTGTCATATATTTTAGATCTACATGTGTTATAAATTCCACAATAAAACGACAAATTGTTTTAAACGGCTAATTGACAATTAAAGAAATAAAAAGGAGACAAAAAAGTAGTCTTTTACATTTATCCATGTATTTGCTTATTCTGCTGTTCTTCGTTCCTTCCTATAGACCTGAGTTTCTGTCTGGTATCGTTTCATCTCAGCCAGAACTCCACTACATTTCCTATGGTGCAGCTCAGTTGTCAAGAAGAGCTTTCTGCTTTAGTTTCTTTCATGATTTTTGAAGAGTTCTTTTACTGGATACAGAATATTAGATTTACAGTTTTTGTCCTTTTAACACTTTAAAGATATTATTCCATTTTCTTCTGGCTTCCTTTGTTTCCGAAGCCACATCAATCATACCAGTTCTCCTGTATGAAAAGTGTCTTTGTACTCTGATTGCTTTTAAGATTTGCTCTTTTGTTTTGTATGTATGTAGTACATATATATAACATAAATACGTTTAAGTCCATGAACATATTTACATTATATAATATTATTTAATATGAGATACGTGTATATAATTGCATAATTTCTGTCACTGATAATTTCAATATGTGGGCTGTGTGGCCTCTATTGACTACTATATTTCTGAATTATGGGTCATATTTTCACCCTTGTTTAAAGGTTTAGAACTTCTATGACTGCCTGCTAGAAATTGTGAATGATATATTCCACAAGTTTTGGATTATATTTACTTCTTTTTAAAGGTTTCTTTTTTTTCCTGGAAATTAGTTAAATTACAGATGATCCACTTGGTCCTGTTAGGCTTAGATTTACTCTTTTTTGGTCTAGTCTATTTAAATTTAGTCTTTATTCCTAGGGTTTTCGTTTATTGTAGGGCATGGTCCTGACCCCTAAGGTGGGAACATTCTGCCATCTTATTGGCGTATCCCAAGTGGTGAGTGAGCTGTCTTCACTGGGGCTAAGCCAGAACCCCAACATTTCCTGGCCTGGAGGACCTCGGCTAGCTCCATGCAGCTTTCAGCTCTGCAGCACTCCGTTTTAGGCCTCACGGAGTCACACGCTACAAATGTGCAGCACAGCCCTTGGCAAATGAATCTAAGGGCACCTGCTTAGAGTCCTCTGGACACTGCCTCCGTACAGCTGCACTGTTTCTGGCAAATCCCAACAGATTAAGCAGCCAGAAATTCTGATCTTCCTCTCATTAGCTCAATGAGATTGTTCTGTTCTGCTTGGACATTTTCTTCCTGTGTTCTGGTTTAAAAGTGCTCCTCATCCACAGCTGGGGTGATTATGTATCTTACTAAGTGTTTCCTTTATCTGAGTGGTCACAGTGTGCCTCAAAAGAGCTTCTTCAAATATTTTGTTTTGTTTTATTTTTGTTCATGCCGTAAATTGAAGATAATCAGTCAACCTAATCCATGGAACATAGTTTTCAGAATTAAAGGCATCTTCCAGATAAGATGTAGATGACTGAATTACTTTCAAGACAACAAGTTGGATGAGTGGGGAGGAATTACCAAATTTATATATATTTTAAAGACATCAGAGAATTTTGGAATGCATGATAATTCTATAAAATAAATTTCTGAGAAGTAAGGACCCTTCTTAAGTAAGCCAAGGATGCCTAGCTCTTGTTTTCTTTGACACACAAATTCTGGGTGCAAGCTGAGGACTGAGGATGGCCTAGATGGAAAGATTCTACCGGGGAGAAGAGAAACCAGGAGAGCTTTAGAAAGTCATATATGTTGATACACAGATTAGAATTTTAGTCTCAAATGCATGGGTAGATTTCCAAAATCCAATGCTACCTAATATCAGCATCACTGATTTTGGCATTAATAATATACTCACTTAATAGTTATTACATATTTAAAACCATATGTCTTTGTCAGCTCATTAGCAGGTACACATGTGTCAATAATTTTTTAACTCCTAAAGACCCAGCACATTGCTTATCTCAGGAGCCATCTTTTATCTTCATATCTTCTTTTGATATTTTACCTGTTCCTATATTCTAAAATATTTCCACTACATGTATGGACCCCACACGTTTCTCCAGTCAAATCTTGTCTCCAGATAAGGTATGCTATTCCAAATATCTGCTAGACATGTTGAGTGAAATAACCTGCCAAATATCAAACTTAATATATTCAAAGTAAACTTCTATGTACCTTTCATCTGTCAAGTCAATTAATGACATCATCATTCCACAAATCATCTAGTTTCACCATTTGTGAGTAGACTTTGATTCTTCCTAAATGCAATTATCAGGCAAATTTTTCCCTCCTGTTTGCATTGATGCTGTTGTTACTCTGCTTGTCAATAATTCTCATCCTCTTTGTTATAATAGTCTTGCAATTGTTCCACTCACCTCTAGTATCTTCATTCAATTGATGCTTCCAGATAATTCTTTGCAAAGAACTTTTATTTTGTAGTTTCCTTTTTCTTTTGCATTAAAAAATCTTGTTCTCAAAACAGAGCATAGAATTCATGGGGTAATATCCTCTCTATCACCGGGAATTTAAGCATTAGAGGTTTTGGAAATAGAGCTTAATAAGTCAATGGTGGTCATCCTGTCTCTATGTAATTCCCCAAGTCATCATTAATATTTCAGTAACAATTTTAAATAAACCTTCTACTTTTACTTTCACGTCTTACACTAACAGATCTCATCAAATGCAAACAGCTATTAACTGACAGAAGATGCTTCACTTCATGTCAGAGAGCATTAACATTGGAAAGCGAAATTTTAAACTTTCATGCACATAGTGAAATATTCAAGGGGATATATTAAGGGAATATATATATATCTTGTTATTCTAGATAAAATGAATATATTCTACATCTAGTTTAGTATTCAGTTCAACATTTGAATTTAGGTAATGAAAATAATGAGGAAAATGTATAGATTTTGCAACAAAGTAAAATAAATATATAACTTTAAGATATGCCCTAAGCTTTCTTAGTTATGTAGTCTGAAGAGCTTCCTAATAGCATGAGAATTCATATATTACTTGTAGTCAATACATGGGATTTTAATATAAGAACCTATAAGGACAATAAGAAACAGTTATATTGGTATAAGCACACCTCCTCAATTTTAATACCTCTTTTTTCATTTTTATGTGATACAATTTATAAATTATACAGTATTTTGAAATCTACATCCACTGATTGTATCAAATATTTTTAATCTTGAGACCTCCAAAGTTTGTTTCTAAAAGTGGTGATAAAGACAGATTGCTATTTCTTAAGATAGTTTGTTTTAATGATGGCGTGTCAACTAATAACGCTTGGTAACGAATAGTAAAGAGAAAGTGGTGCAAAAGAGGAGATCTGATTTAGATTGGTGTCTGATTAGCAGTTCTTGAGACAGCCTCTGAAGTCATATCCAGGTCTTAAGAAATAACTTCCATGGGCCTCTTTCTATATCATTTTCATCTAAATAGCTTTACTATGGGGACCAATTCTCTATTTCTGGTGCACCAATTCCTTGACTTCCTACTGGAGCTGCAATCATTTATTGCATGCCAAAAACGAATTGATTAGAGGCCTGGTCAAGAAGTGGGGAGCCAAATTATGGCCACTTCATAAAGCAATACCGCAGGTGGGCATTCATGTCCTTTAGCTCTCTAAGCCATTAGGCAAACAGTGGGGGAAATACCCTGCTGTTTCCTGATCTTTTTCAAACTGTGAAGCCTGTTCTGCTGAAGAGATAAAAAGCACTTGTGATCCATCAAGTGTATTTCTTGGTCTATCTCTACTGGCTATTTTCTCCCAGATGTTGGCAAAAATTTGCTGGCTAATCTTTATTTGGGCACTGTTGTTGAGTCTTCATTTTTACTCATTATTGTGTTTATTAGCATATGTTTTCTTGGACCTTTGTTGGTATATTAATGAGATCATAGAAACTACAGTAGAGATTGTTAGTATTCACTATTTTTTTTCCAACAATTAGCAAAAAGGATTTTGAAAATCTGACAATAATGAGAGGATACTAACACTATTAAATATTAAAATATTCTATTATAATGGCATAGCAAATTTATAAACTAGACAACAGAAAAATATAGAGTTTTCAGTCTTATTGACTCTACTGGATTGAGTAAGATATAACTAAGTTTTTGCCTTAATTTGTCTTCAAACCTTGTCTGTCAGATTTACTTTCCCTGCACCTAGATGATAACACAAGTAGATTTCATAGCCTGCAAGTTATTTTCAGATATTGATGAACAATCCCACTTTCATATATTAGAAAGTCCAGGCTGATCTTCATCAAATCTCTCAATCAGCTCAAAGCTTATCTGAAATAAACCTCAAGTGGGAAAAGGGATGCTGCTGTTGCTATTTTTCTCCATTGATTTTCTGTTACTTCTCTCCTAATAATTTTGGTGTTTGTAACTCCCATGGGGTTAGTAGAGAAAGAGAATGAAGAGATGAAAGATTGAGTTGCAATCTGGTATTTCTCTGTGCCATTTGGTGTAAGGTGACCAACTGTTAGATCTTTCTCTCATGGGCAACTTTTGCATAGTTGGGGATATGCCTATCACTTAATCACCTCTAGTAATTCATAGTTTCGTGATGCAAGTTATAATCTCTGGGTAACTACCTTTTGCATCCTCTAAGGCTCTGGTTCCAAAAGTAAACTCCATGCAGCTTCTTTCTGCTGATATAACTCAGGGAGGCATTAAAAGCTGATGAGTAAGGATTACTCAATATACCATCTTTAAAATATTTGTTTAATCCGAAAAAACTCATGTTCCATCTTCATCATGTATGTACAGTTTTAAAAATAAATTATGGACAATCAACTAAAAATTAAAATTTTAAAAAGTAGAATAATACAATGAAACATTTTTAAATCAGAGGAGGTGTTTCAAAATATACAAAGGAAAGATCTGTAGATTTGCTAGTAAAACTTTAAAATATTTGAACAAAATGTTGCAAAGGAAGGGTAAACAGAAAGTATAAAGTTTTGAAATAATTCAACAGATATAAAACATTTGTTCGATCTTGAAAAAGAAACTACTTGAGGACTCTGAAAAGTGAATAATAGTAGGGGGTTTGAGAACTGAAGTCAAAACTTATAATGATCCACAGTGGGGATGGCCTCAGTTGCAAGGAATTGCATGAGAGTATGGAAGACTAAAACTCTGGAAAAATAAAACAAACTGGAATTCTGGCCTGAAGAATGAAGAAAAAACCCTTTAGGAGCCAAAGAATGTAGGGCAAATCCCAGAAAAGTGAAAGCTAGAGAAAGGGATTTCTTAGTTCTACATATGAACTGACACAAGTCCTTAGCTTACTACTGAGCCATTAGCGTACTGAGCAAAGCCAAAGAAGGATAACAAGGCATCCTGAACTGAGCTATGACATAAACCACTGCCCAAGTTCAAGATTAACCTCTGAGTGGTGCATATGCTGGGTAGACCCAAACAATACAGCAAGGGCTTTGAAAACTGAATTGAGCCACTGAAAGAAAACATAATGTGCTGTCTGAACCTTACCAGGTTGATTACCTACTGAGCAAAACAAACGAACAAAAAAATTCAACATTTTTCAAAGAATTTTAACAGGACCGAGAATATTAATGTATTATTCAAAATGTCCTGGTTGTAATCCAAAATTACTTGACATACAAAAAAAAAAAAAAAAGGAAAATCTGACCATTTCTCAAGGAAAAAGACAATCAATACATGCCAACCCTGAGATAACTCAGATACTGGAATCTTCATGTAAAGAATTTAAAGTGGTTGTTATGTTGGAGACCAGGGCAGCACACACTAAAATATCCCACTATAGCATACTGATTGCTTTGAACTAAAGTTACGTGAGAAGCAAAGAGGGCATTCTGACCTCCTGTCTCTGTTCTCCTGAAAGCAGGAAATAAATCTCCCATGTGAAAGCTGCCCTCCCTGCATCCTTATCACCAGAGCTAGGGAAGTCAGGGTTGAGAAGTCTGCATAAACAAACCTTGCTAATTTACTACCTCAAGCTTAAACTCTGCTCAAATTCCTCACTAATTACATAACCCAAATCTAAGTTTCTTTGTCCTGTCGTCCCTCACAAATCTATTGTTTCTTCATTTAAAAGATATATACTATCTGCTTTGTTCACTCTCCGAGTATCATTTCTCTTTTATTACCAATGCATACATATCAAACTGGGTTTTTCTCCTGTTAATCTGGTGTTGTTATTAGTCCAACCATAAAAACACAAGAAAGGTAGAATGAGGATCTTCCCCTTCTCCAACAGTTTTAACCATCTTCCTTAAGTGAAAGGTTAACATCCCTGAAATGAAAGAAAGATATAAGTTCTCAATAGAGAAATAGATGGTTAAAAAAATGGAAATTTTAGAAAGGAAAAATTACAATATCTGAAATAAAAATGTTCACTGAACTCAATAGCAGAATGAGATGATAGAGGAAAGAGTTATGAAATTGAAGATAGATCAACAGAACCTATACAATCTGAAGGAAAAAAAAATCATAAAAATTATGAGCAGACTTTTAAGGACCTGTGGGACAATATCAAAATATCTAACACTGCTACAGAAGTAGAAGAAAAATAGATTGATACAGAAAATATATATTTAAAGAAATAATGGCTTCCTAAACTTCTTAAATTTGATGAAAGATATAAAGTTACATAAAGATTTAAGAAGCACAGTGAACTCCAAACAGGATAGAGTCAAAGAAAACCATGCTCAGGCATGTCGTAATCAAACTTCTGAAAACCAAAGATGAAGAAAGAAACACTGAAAATAACCATAGAAATATCATTACATATGAGGGAGTCACATTTGAGATGACTGTTGGAATTGTGAATTGTGGAGGCCAGAAGAGAGTGGAACAATAGCTTTGAAGTGCTAAAAGAAAATAACCATTAACACAGAATGGTATATCCTGCAAAAAATATACTTTAGGAATGAAGGCAAAATAAGGACATTCTTAGATAAAAGAACTAAGAAAATATGTCACCAGAAAACATTTTCTAAAACAAAATGCTAAAGAACATTTTTCAGGTTGAAAAGAAATTTACTAGAGTGAAATTTGGAACATCAGGATGAAGAAAGACTAACAGAAGTAAATAAGTGGATAAATATAATAAATTGTATTTCTTCTCTTAAAAATGTGTATAGTAGTTGAAAACAAAAAATTATATGATTGCCTTGGGTAAGGTCAATGTATAAAGATGTAACACATGAAAATTTAATATAAAGGGTAATTGACCTATTTGATTATAGGATTCCTAGGTTTTTCTTAAAGTGATAAAATATAAACTCTTATTAGACTGCAAAAAGGTAGGATTATATATTGTAATCCCTAAAGCAAACAATAAAAGTAATTTGAAGAGATTTAGGTAAAAAATGATAAATATCAAAATGGTATACTAGAATATATTCAATAATCCAATAGATTGGGGAAACAGAACAGAAAAACAGAGAAGATGAACAGGAAACAAATAATAAAATGATAGACACAAATCTGACCAAATCAACAATAACAGCAATTAAAATACACAAATTGTCAAATTGTGAAAAAAATCAATTCTATGCTTCCTCCAATATAATAACTTTAAATATAATGATTTGGATAATTTAAAAGTAAAGTGATATAAAAAGTTATACTATGCAAGCATGAATTATAAGAAAGCTGCTACAGTGATTTTAATATAAGTAAAGTTTAGAATAAAGAAAATTGTCTAGGGTACAGAGAGACATTACAAAATGATAAAGGATACGTTCAACAAAAGAACATAAATAAAAGGACAAGTTCACCAAAAGAACATAAACATCTTTAGTGCATGCCCCTAAAAACAGAAGTTCAAAATACATAAAGTAAAGTTGATAGAACTAAAGGAGAAATACTCAAAAGCACAATTATACTTGAAGACTCTTTCTCAGTGCTTGAATACTGAGAACAAGAATACAGAAGATTAGCAAGTATTTAGAAGTCCTGAACATCATCAACCAACTTGATCTAACTGACTGTGATGGTTAATGTTATGTGTCAACTTGGCTAGGTGATGGTGCTCAGATATTTCATCAAACACCAGTCTAGATGTTGCTGTGAAGGTGTTTTTCAGATGTGATCAACCTTTAAATCAGTAGATTTAAGAGAAGCAAATTACGTAGTGTGGATGGGCCTCATACAATGCATTGAAGGTATTAAGAGCAAAGACTGAGGTTCCCTGAAGAGGAAGGAATTCTACATCCAGACTGCCTTTAGGCTCAAGACTGAAATGCAGACTCTTGTCTGAATTTTCAGCCTGCTGGCCTGCACTGTGAATTTCAGATTTGCCAGCTCACAACTGGGTGAGTCAATTCCTTGATAGAGAGATAGATGATAGAGAGAGAGATAGAGAGATAGAGAGATAGAGAGATAGAGAGATAGATAGATGATAGATAGATAGATAGATAGATAGATAGATAGATAGATAGATAGATAGATAGGTGGGTGGATAGATAGGTACATAGGTAGATAGGTAGGTAGATAGATCTGAGTAGAACCAATATTTCTTATTGGTTCTCTTTCTCTCAAAAACCCCGACTGATACATTGGCATTTATACAACATTCCAGACTACAACAGCAGAATATACATTCCTTTCTTTTTTATTTTTTTAAATTTTTTGTTTATTGCAGTAACATTGGTTTATAAAATTGTATAAATTTCAGAGGCACATCATTATACTTGTATTTCTGCATAGATTACATCATGTTCACCACCCAAATACTAATTACAACCCATCACCACACACATGTGCCCAATTATCCCTTTCGCCCTCCTCCCTCCCCCCTTCCCCTCTGGTAACCACCAATCCAATCTCTGTCCCTATGTGTTTGTTTATTGTTGTTATTATCTACTACTTAATGAAGGAAATCATACAGTATTTGACCTTCTCCCTCTGACTTATTTCACCTTGCATTATACCCTCAATGTCCATCCATGTTGTCACAAATGGCTGGATTTCATCGTTTCTTATGGCTGAGTAGTACTCCACTGTGTATATACACCACATCTTCTTTATCCATTCGTCCCTTGATGGGCACTTAGGTTGCTTCCAAGTCTTTGCTATTGTGAATAACGCTGCAATGAACACAGGGTGCATGTATCTTTATGCATCGGTGTTTTCAAGTTCTTTGGATAAATATCCAGCAGTGGAATAGCTGGATCATATGGTAGTTTTATCCTTGATTTTTTGAGGAATCTCCATACTGTTTTCCATAGTGGCTGCACCAGTTTGCACTCCCACCAGCAGTGTATGACAGTTCCCTTCTCTCCACATCCTCTCCAACACATGTTGTTTCCTGTCTTGTTAATTATAGCCATTCTGACGGGCGAGAGGTGATATCTCATTGTAGTTTTGATTTGCATTTCCCTGATAGTTAATGATTTTGAACATCTTTTCATGTGTCTGTTGGCTATCTGTATATCTTCTTTGGAGAAATATCTGTTCAGGTCTTTTGCCCATTTTTTAATTGAGTTGGTAGTTTTTTTGTTGTTGAGATGCATGAGTTCTTTATATATTTTGGAGATTAAGCCCTTATCAGATGTATGGTTTGCAAATATCTTCTCCCAATTGTTAGGTTGTCTTTTCATCTTGTTGATGGTTTCCTTTGCTGTACACACTCTTTTTAGTTTGATGTAGTCCCATTTGTTTATTTTTTCTATTGTTTCTCTTGCCCGGTCAGACATGGTGCTTTAAAATATGTTGCTAAGACTGATGTCGTAGAGCGTACAGCCTATGTTTTCTTCTAGAAGTTTCACAGTTTCGGGTCTTACATTCAAGTCTTTAATCCATTTGGAGTTAATTTTTGTGTATGGTGTAAGGTAAGGGTCTACTTTCATTTTTTTGCATATGGCTATCCAGTTTTCCCAACACCGTTCGTTGAAGAGACTTTCTTTTCCCCATTGTATGTTCTTGGCTCCTTTGTCAAAGATTAGCTGTCCATAGATGTGTGGGTTCATTTCTGGGCTTTTGATTCTATTCCATTGATCTGTGTGTCTGTTTTTGTGCCAGTACCATGCTGTTTTGGTTACTATAGCTTTGTAGTATATTTTGAAATCAGGGAGTGTGATACCTCCAGCTTTGTTCTTTTTTCTCAGGATTCCTTTAGCTATTTGGGGTCTTTTGTTGTTCCATATAAATTTTAGGATTCTTTGCTCTATTTCTGTGAAAAATGTTGTTGGAACTTTGATAGGGATTGCATTGAATCTATAGATGGCTTTAGGAAGTATGGACATCTTAACTATGTTAATTCTTCCAATCCAAGAGCACGGAATATCTTTCCATTTCTTTGTGTCTTCTTCAATTTCTTTCAGCAATGTTTTATAGTTTTCCGTGTACAGCTCTTTCACCTCTTTGGTTAAGTTTATTCCTAGGTATTTTATTCTTTTTGTTGCAATTGTAAATGGGATGGTATTCTTAATTTCTCTTTCTGCTACTTCATTGTTAATGTATAGAAATGCAACTGATTTTTTATGTTGATTTTGTATCCTGTAACTTTACCATATTCGTTTATTACTTCTAAAAGTTTTCTGGGGGATTCTTTAGGGTTATCTATATATAAAATCATGTCATCTGCAAATAGTGACAGTTTCATTTCTTCCTTTCCAATTTGGATCCCCTTTATTTCTTTCTCTTGCCTGATTGCTCTGGCTAGGACTTCCAGTACTATCTTGAATAGGAGTGGTGACAGTGGGCATCCTTGTCTGGTTCTTGTTCTTAGAGGGATAGCTTTCAGTTTTTCACCATTGAGGATGATATTAGCTGTGGGTTTCTCATATATGGTCATTATTATGTTCAGGTACTTTCCTTCTATACCCGTTTTATTCAGAGTTTTTATCATAAATGGATGCTGTATCTTGTCAAATGCTTTCTCTGCATCTATTGAGATGATCATATGATTTTTATTCTTCATTTTATTAATGTGGTGTATCACGTTGATTGATTTGCGAATGTTAAACCACCGCTGCATACCTGGAATAAATCCCACTTGATCATGTTGTATAATCTTTTTAATGTATTGTTGTATGTGATTTGCTAGTATTTTGTTGAGGATTTTTGCATCGATATTCATCAGTGATATTGGCCTGTAGTTTTCTTTTTTTGTGTTGTCCTTGTCTTGTTTTGGTATCAGGGTAATGTTGGCTTCATAGAATGAGTTAGGGAGCTTCCCCCTGTCCTCAATTTTTTGGAAGAGTTTGAGAAGGATAGGTATTAAGTCTTCTTTGAATGTTTGGTAGAATTCACCAGGGAAGCCGTCTGGTCCTGGACTTTTATTTTTGGGGAGGTTTGTGATTACTGTTTCGATCTCCTTACTGGTGATTGGTCTATTCAAATCCTCTACTTCTTCTTGATCCAGTATTGGAAGGTTGTGTGATTCTGAGAATTTATCCACTTCTTCAAGATTGTTGAATTGGTTGGCATATAGCTTTTCATAGTATTCTCTTATAATCTTTTGTATTTCTGAGGTGTCTGTTGTAACCTCTCCTCTTTCATTTCTGATTTTACTTATTTGTGCCTTCTCTCTTTTTTTCTTGGTGAGTCTAGCTAAAGGTTTGTCAATTTTGTTGATCTTTTCAAAGAACAAGCTCTTGGTTTTATTAATTTTTTCTATTGTTTTTTGGTCTCTATTTCATTTATTTCTGTTCTGATTTTTATTATTTCCCTTCTTCTACTGATTTTGGGCTTGGCTTGTTCTTCTTTTTCCAGTTCCTTTAGGTGCATTGTTAGATTGTTTATTTGAGATTTTTCTTGTTTGCTGAGATAGGCCTGTATTGCTATAAACCTCCCTCTTAGAACCGCTTTTGCTGTATCCCATAAATTCTGGTATGTCGTATTTTCATTTTCATTTGTCTCCAGGTATTTTTTGATTTCTTGTTTGATTTCTTCATTGACCCAGTCGTTATTCAGTAGCATTTTGTTTAATCTCCACGTATTTGTGGCTTTTCTGATTTTCTTCCTATAGTTGATTTCTAGTTTCATACCGTTGTGGTCAGAAAAGATGCTTGGTATTATTTCAATCTTCTTAAATTTATGGAGACTTGTTTAGTGGCCTAATATGTGATCAGTCCTGGAGAATGTTCCATGTGCATTTGAAGAGAACGTGCGTTCTTCGGTTTTTGGATGGAATGCTCTGTATATATCTACTAGGTCCATCTGTTCTAGTGTGTTGTTTAAGGTCAATGTTTCCTTATTGATCTTCTGTTTGGATGATCTATCCGTTGGTGTAAGCAGAGTGTTAAAGTCCCCTACTATTATTGTGTTACTGTCTATTTCTGTTTTTATGTCCGTTAATAATTGCTTTATATATTTAGGTGCACCTACATTGGGTGCGTAGATATTTACAAGTGTTATATCCTCTTGTTGGATTGTTCCCTTGATCATTATGTAATGCCCTTCTTTGTCTCTTTTTACAGTTTTTGTTTTAAAGTCTATTTTGTCTGATATGAGTACTGCTACCCCAGCTTTCTTTTCATTGCCATTTGCGTGGAGTATCTTTTTCCACCCCTTCACCTTCAGATTGTGAGTGTCTTTAGGTCTGAAGTGTGTCTCTTGTATGCAGCATATATATGGGTCTTGTTTTTTTATCCAGTCAGCCACCCTATGCCTTTTAATTGGAGCATTTAGTCCATTGATGTTTAAAGTAGCTATTGATAAGTATGTACCTACTGCCATTTTTTAACTTTTTTTTCTCAGTGCTTTAGTAGTCCTTCTCTGTTCCTTTCTTCTTCTATACAGAATTGATGGTCTCTTTCGTTTGACCTCTGTCTGAAAGCTCTACTCGTTGACTCCTCTCCTCTCTCCTTTTATGTTTTTGATATCATATCTAACCTCATTTTTGTGCATTTGTAACCATTACTCTCTTATCATGGAAATAGATAATTTTTCCTATTTGTAGTCTTCTCTTTTACCCTTAAATTAGTCCCTTTAACATTTCTTGTAGCACTGGTTTCTTGGTGACAAACTCCTTTAATTGTTGCTTTTCTGGGAAATTTTTTATCTCTCCTTCCATTTTGAATGATAACCTTGCTGGGTACAGTATTCTTGGCTGTAAGTTTTTTCCTTTTAGCACTTTAAATATATTGTGCCATTCTCTTCTAGCCTGTAAGGTTTCTGCTGAGAAGTCAGCTGATAGCCTTATGGGCTTTCCTTTGTATGTAACTTGACATTCTCTCGCGGCTTTTAGGATTCTCTCTTCATCTTTAATTCTGGACGTTTTGATTATGATGTGTCTTGGTGTGGGCCTCTTTGGGTTTATCTTGTTTGGGGCTCTCTGTGCTTCCTGTACCTGGATGTCTGTTTCCTTCCTTAGGTTAGGGAAGTTTTCATCTATTATTTCTTGAAATAGATTCTCTGCCCCTTTGTCTCACTCTTCTCCTTCCAGGACACCTATAACACGGATGTTAGTGTGCTTGATGTTGTCCCAGAGGTCCCTTAGACTGTCCTCACTCTTTGTAATTCTTTTCTCTTTTACCTGTTCAGCTTGGGTAATTTCTTCTAGTCTTTCGTCCAGCTCACAGATCCGTTCTTCTGTATCCTCTACTCTGCTTTTGAGTCCCTCTAATGAATTTTTCATTTCCAGTATTGTATTCTTCATTTCTTATTGGTTCTTTTTTATATCTTCCATTTCTTTGTTGACATTCTCACTGAGTTCATCTATTCTTCTCCCCAGATCAGTGAGCATCCTTAACACTCTTTGTTTAACTCTCTGTCGGGTAGGTTGCTCATTTCTGTTTCACTTAGGTCCTTTTCTGGGGTTTTGTCCTGTTCTCTTAGTTGGAATGTATTCCTTTGCCTCCTCATTTTGCCTCTTTCCCTGTGCTTGTGTCTACATGTTAGGTAGGTCAACTATGTCTCCTGCACTTGGATAGGTGACCTTATGTAAGTGATGGCTTAGGAGGCCTGCAGTGTGCTTCCTTCATTTCTCAATGTTCCAGGAGTGACCCCTATGTGGGCTACTTGTGTCCTTCTGTTGTGGCCTGTTTGCTCTCCCTGTAGGCGCCCAGAGAGGCCGAGTTATGCTCCTGGCCAGCTGTTGTAATGCTCAGCTGCTTGTAGTTGTTGTGGGCCCTTCAGTCTCTTTATCAGGTGTGGGGAGCCCCAGCACAATTGGCTGCAAGTTCTAATACCACATTTGTGTTGCAGTATTTCTTTTAAGTGAGTAGGCCCCCAGCGTGGCAGCTTGTTAGGCTCAGGGCCTTACAATTGCTATAAGCCTCCAGCCTTTAGGTCTCTTGTCAGTTCTCTGAGGATTGCAGCTGGGTGGGGCTGGCCTCAGGCATGGGAGCACCCAATTGTTTCAGGCTTTGGAAGGTGGGGCAAACCCCCTATGTGGGTCTTTGAGAAGCATAAGTCTTCTGCAGCTGACAAGCCCTGCCGCCCACAGGTCCACACACACACAGTCAACACAGTCCTGCCCGGTGTGCGCGCCCCAACCTCCCGATGTGGACCCAGTCTCTCCACGGTGGGAGCCCCACACACTCCACCACCGCCCCGCACTCTCCACCCGCTCCTTGTGCACACCCTGCCCCACTGAAGTTGCTCAGTTGCCAGGCTACAGAGAATCCAGTCACCAATCTATGCAGGCCCACAGGTTGCCTGAGGGCTTGTTGTTGCGTGGGGCCAGTCTCTAGGGTGGGCTGCCTGCCCTGGCTGAGCTGGATTAAATCGGTGCTCTAGCGGGTGGGGCAGACCCTGGGCTAGCAGGCCTCAGGGAGAACTCCAATGGCGTCTGTGTCAGCATGCCCACACCAGGCCACAACAATGGCCGCCGCCAATGTCCCAGTCCCTGGAGAAGTCTCACCTCTCACCGAGATGCACACAGGGCCTATTAGGTGAGTCTCTTTTCACCAAAGCACTGTGCACCTTTCTTTCTGGTGATTTTAGGTTGCTTTCTGAAACGGGTGAGTTTGCGTGTGGGCCCTTTAAGAGCCGGTTTTGATTTCTTTGTGAACCAGGTTTTCTGGGGGTCTCCCCAATGTATTAGTAACAGGCAAAGTCAGATATTATGCCGCTGGTCTCGATTGTGCTGGGTCCACAAAATGCCCCCAGGGTGGGCGCTCCCCGGCTCAGGGCCCCGTTCCTCCAGGGAGGCTACGTACCTGTGGGTTGTTCCCCGGCGGCCATGAGGCTGGCAGCTTGTGAAGGCGGCATTTTTTCCTCACCAGAAGGGAGTTTCTGCCTCTTCTACCTCAGTTAGGATTGTCTGTTGTTGCAGGAGTTCCTCTTATCCAGTTTTCAGTTCTGTCTCAGGGGTAATTTTTCCATGAGTTCTTGTAAATTGGCTGTGTCCGTGGGAGCAGTTGAGTTCAGAGTCTGCCTACGCCGCCATCTTGACTTCCTTTCCCTATACATTCCTTTCAATGCACATGGAACATTCACCAAGATAGAGCATGTTCCACATTCTGGGCCATAAAAAACCATAAAAACTTAAAATAAATGAAATCATAGCAGATGTCCAGAGATCAAAAAGTAATTAAATTAGAAACCAATAACAGAAAGATATCTGAAAAATTCCATATATTTGGAAATTAACACACTTCTAGATAAACCATGGAGACTTCTCTTCTGAGATGGAGTAACAGGGACCAACTTACCCTTCTATCTGAAAGAACTGAAAAAAAAAAGCAACAAAATATATGAAACAGGTTGTAAGACATTGGACATCTACGAAGGAATGGGATCTCTTAGAATGGGAAACAAATGAGGTGAGTGAGCTCTTTGAGTGCCCTAGTTTATTGCTTTGAGGGAGTTTCCAAGCATCAGTGCAGGGAGGGGGAACCAAGTCAGAGCCCCGTGGACTCTCTGAGTGAAGGAGATAGAGACATTGTAGGCAGTCTGGGGAGACCAAGGCAGAGAACAAGAGAGGAGAGAGCTGCACAAACCTGAAGAAGGTCCCTCTTATTATTCAGCAGAATACTGTTCTGTACATATGTATGAGGAAGCTACCTGAGGCTGGGGAGAGAAACAGCTAAAAGGATTTGAGACAACAGTATCCAGATTAGTTCCTGTTCCCATGAGCCAGAGGGGAAACCTCACAATTCACAGGACGTTTAGTAGACTACTCGAAAGCATCCCATCTGTTTTGGAACCAGAGAGCTTATTAAAAATAGCATTATCTCCCTTTTGCATTCCCATTAGAAAAAGAATGTGTTTCCTTTACCAAACAGCAAAGTATTTCCTAAATTTTTGGCAAGAAGAAGTTCTTTTGGCCCCTCTCAATGGACATAATTAGGAGATGCACGCCGTGCTTCAGTATCCCCATCCCTTGAGCTCTTTGAATTCCTGCCTCTGTTTTATACCAGTGATCTCTGGTTGACAATCTCCTTTCACATGAGCTAATGATAGATTCAATTTTGCTTAACAACTCAGAAAAATTGTTAGACTCTATGCCCATTTGAACTAACACATCAAATGTAGCCTCTCTGCCTGGAACACTTATTATCAAGAAATTTACTCTCATCTAAAATATATTTAAATTTCCTTAGGTGAGCCACTTCAAAACTTATTTCCATAAATATCCTGAGATATGGTCTAATATGAATTACCAAATCACTGCCATTCTCTGAGTGTATTAGCTTTTTCTTCTCTATTCCAATTCAGTATTTAATTCCCAGGGAGAGCTAAGATCGGGTCTAGTGACTTCGACAGGATAGAATTATTAGTTTCTCCTACAAAAGAGCTCTGTCCAGTGGGAGATTAAAAGTTTAACAGACCTGGAGTGAACGAGATAAAAAGGAGTCCCAGCCCAAGGGAAAGGAGGCTCAATGGGGTGCTACGGAAGGCTTTGGGGGTTAAGCGTTCTGCAAATTATTCTAATCCTTCCAACAGCGCCATTATGATTGTTGGCATACCTCTCTTTCCTGCTTGAAGCCACAGTCTCACATACAGAAATTGAATCTGAAAGTGATATTGTGGTTATGTTTTCAAAATGGTCCTAGTCTTTTGGAGGGACATAAAAATACACAAATGAAATGATTTGATTTTTTGGAATAAATTCAAAATAACAGAAAAAGGAAGTGCATGGGTGTGAGTGTAGCTGAAAAGTAATTAGCCACGAGGCACTAATTATCGAGGCGTATGTTAACATGTGTACTATATATTTCTCTATATTTTCATGTTTGAAATATCTCACTGGAAAAATAAGACTGAATGGGGAGTTAGAAAATTAATATGGTACGTATAAACAAATCAATTCGGAAGCTTATCTGTGGTTCTGAGAAGAATGGGGGTTAGCAAATGAGAAATATGGGCCAAGCATTTTTAACTATTTAATACTTATGGGAATGACTTCTCAGAGAGAGAGAAGTTGAAGACACAGGAGCAAGTGGGCATAACCAAGGATATGAAACATTTTATAACATGAAAGAGAGTGATAGATACAATATGGAGAGGGATTAGTCTTTTATAGAAAAGAAGACACACATGTCAATGTAAATAAGAGGAAAAGAAACAAAATGAAGACAGATAAAGGAGGATGTGGAGATTTAGGAGATGAGAAAACACAGAAGATATTGTTTAATTGATCCTATTTTGTTCTATGAAGTATGAGACAGGATTGATGCCAGCTCAAGACAAGGTTAACATGAGGCAAGCCACGTTGCAGAAAAGAAACCCTATTGTAACTTTGAATGACCTCTGACTAACTAACCCAGTTGGATACGCTCCCTCTGGAGATCTAATTGCTCTGTAGATTTTACAACCCCTGCTTGTGCATGTACCTCCCAGCTGTGATAAGACGATAACTTTGTTCTTTTGAGTTCCTTAGGAATGTGATGACCCCCGAAAAGAGAGTCTATGCTGATAACCATCATCAAGGAAAACTGAAAGATCTGGTGTGGCACCCCCAGTCTGTAACACCAGAACGTCAGCATTCCTAACCCCCTCCCCTATAACGCACTGGCCTATATAACTGCTGTAAGATTTTATGCCCTCTTAAGATGGTTCTTTGAGACATTAGTCTGCCCTCTTCCCCCTTGCTAGCAAGCTGTAATAAACCGCCCTTTCTTTTCCACCATCTTGCCTCTTGACGATTGGCTTTTGTCTCGCGGGGAGCAGATAGTGCCCTTTGTGCGGTGACAGGATCATCAGATGATATTGTGTGTGGAAGGCTGAAGAGAAGTCTGGGAAGGTGAAAAAGTATAATATTGCAAGATTTCTAGGCAAAACTGAGTGCCATTAACAAATGTAGCCAGTTTGCATAATTGTTCCTCAGCCTGTACCCAATGTCAGGACTCTACCAGGTCTCTCTGGGGGCTGCTTAGCAGAGAGTTGCTGCCCATCTCCAAGCTTCTGAAAGCAGGCAGACCCACCAGGTCTGTCCCTTCTTTCTGTTTTATGCTAACCCCTTCTTCTGAGGCAGGGCCTGGTTCTGGGAATTCTTCAAAATCATCTGCCTCACCCCATCAAACACAGGTTTAAGACAATGTGCACTTAGGTGAGGAAGACTATTCCTCTACCCTCTAGGTTCTTCGGGCTGGTCTAAGAATTAAATTGATGTGAGACAGAATAAGAGGAGAAAATCAAAGTTTTATAACATGTATACATGGGAGAAACCCAGGAAAACTGAGTAACTCTCCAGAATGGCCAAAACTGCCACCTGGTATATACATCTTCAGCTACAGACAAAGGAGGATGTTGAGGGTAGTGGTTTGGGGCTTCAAAGCAATTTACATGGAGATGGAAATCCAAATATTTGTTAAACAAGTGTTTGCTATGACCTAGAGACACATTCTACAATACACTACAGTTATCTTATGATATTAGCTTCTTCCTTGAACAGGCCTTCTATCTTAAATTCTTTTAGGCAGTTAGGGGGAAGGTCAAAGTTTCTTTCAGAGTCTTTTGTTCTTAAAAATAATCAAGGCAAAGAGATACATTTTGGGGTGATCAATTCTGATCCCCCACAGCACACACCTAATTTTACGAATTGCAGCTCAGTAATCATTTTTCCTAACTCAGCTGCTTAATAAGGCATATGAAAATACTTGCCCAAGAAAATGGTAATTTATTAAAATAATGCACATCAATTTTCTCTGAAACCCACTTTTTTCCCAAACTCATACTTCATCATTATACAGTTCATTTGCATTTTCTAAATTTGTAGTCTAACAATTTAAAAGTTATCTCACAATAGTTAAATTATATCAAAACTTTTTTGTGCAATATGCCAACACTTCCAATTAACTAGTTCTATTTTCTTAGATGCATAAATCAATTATAATTAACTATTAATTAATGAGGTCTTTCAAAGGAAATAACTAATGAAAAACTTTATTGTAGACATACTATTGCATTATCTGGGGGACATAATAGAATGAAAAAATATTTATGTACAGTTCTATTTTCTAACTCAGTGACAGACAGTAGAAAAGAATAATAAAATGAAATTCTATAAGAAAAAACTTTATGATGGCCATACTATGCTAGCTCAGCTTAAGTTTCTTTGCTGAGAATCTCTCAAAAAAAGTCAGTTCATCCGTAGTGTGATTTAATTGGGTTGTTTACTTTAAACAATGAGACAAATTTTTCAAGTTTAGAAAATTTAATAAACTATGGTTCTCCTCATTTGTACTTTGCTGCAGATGATTCAGCCTTCAATTCCAAGGACATATTTAATCATATTTCACTCAAGTGACTTTTTGTTAGCAGAAAAATATCGTTTATATGCTTTTATCCCAGGGACAAGGCTTGTTCAGTATTTGAAAATCAATCAATGTATTTCACCATATCGAGTCTAAATTAGAAAAACATATATAGTCATATAAATAGATTCAGATTTGATCCTTGTGGTCTTGGGTTAAGCAAATATTTCTTATATGAGCCATTAAAATTATTACTGCACAAAGGGCATGATCTGCTCACCATGAGACAAAAGCCAATTGTCAAGAGGCAAGATGGTGGAAAAGAAAGGGCAGTTTATTACAGCTTGTTAGCAAGAGAGAAGACGGCCAACTAATGTGTGAAACAACCATCTTAAGGGGGCACAAAATCTTACAGCAGTTGTATAGGCCAGTGGGTTATAGGAGAAGGGGTTAGGAATGCTGACGTTCTGGTGTTACAGACTGGGAGTGCCACACCAGATCTTTCAGTTTCTGTTGATGATGGCTATCAGCATGGACTGTCTGTTTGGGGGTCATCACAGGAACGCAAAAGAACAAAGTTATCATGTTATCACAGCTGGGAGGTACATGTACACGCAGGGGTCGTAAAATCTACCGAGCAATTAGATCTCCTGGAGGGTGCATATCCAGCTGGGTTAGTTTGTCAGAGGTCATTCAAAGTTACCATAGAGTTTCTTTTCTACACGTGGCTTCCCTCATGTCAACCTTGTGTTGAGCTGCTATCAAAATCACAAGCTATAAAATAAAAAATTGTTAAATTAGACTTCATCAAAATTGAACACCTCTGCTCTTTGAAACATACTGTTAAGAGACACAGAATGGTAGAAATATTTGCAAACTACATATCTGAAAAAATGTCTTATATCCAGTATATATATAGAATTCTCAAAACTCTATAAAAAGAAAAAGAAAATATCCAATTAAAAATGAGCAAAATCTTTTAATGGGCACTTGACTGAAGAAAATATACTTTTGGCAAATAAGGACATGAAAAAATGTTCAACATCATTAATCATTGGGGAAATGCATATTAAAAATACAGTGAGATATCACCACACATACATCAGAATGTCTAAAATTGAAAAGATTGACTATACCACATGTTGACGAGGATGAACTTCTCATAAACAGAAGATGGAAAAGCAAAATGGTGCAACCACTTCAGCAAAAAGTGTGATGGTTTCTTATAAAGTTAAGCGTACACTTAACTTATGACCCAGCAATCTCACTCTTAGATGTTTAACCAAGAGAAGACAGCTGTCTATGAACCAGGAAAGGAGATTTCTCCAGACACTGAATCTGTTGGTACCTTGATCGTGGACTTCCCAGCCTCCATAACTGTGAGAAATAAATGTCTGTTGCAAGCCACCTAGTCTATGGTACTTTTGTTATAGTGGCTCAAATTGATTAAGACAGTGATGAATTACATCCCCCAAGATTCATATGTTGAAGCCCTAACCTCTAGTACCTCGGTTGTGACTAGTTTTGGAGAAAGGACCTTAAAGAGGAGATTAAGTTAAAATGAGATCATTAGGATGGGCCCTAATCAAATCTGACTGATGTGCTTATAAAAAGAAGAAATCTGGAGGTCGGCCCAGTGGTGTAGCAGTTCAGTGCCCTCGCTCTGCTTGGTGGCCTGGGGTTCGCAGGTTCGGATCCCAGGCGTGCACTGAAGCACCACTTGTCAAGCCAAGCTGTGGCAGTATCCCACACAAAGTAGAGGAAGACGGGCACGGATGTTAGCCCAGGGCCAATCTTCCTCAGCAAAAAGAGGAGGATTGGCAACAGATGTTAGCTCAGGGCTAATCTTCCTCACAAAAAAAAAAAAAAGAAGAAGAAGAAGAAGAAGAAATCTGAACACAAAGATACCAGGGATGTGCAGACACAGAGGGAAGACCATGCAAGGACACAGCCAGAAAGTGACCGTCTGAAAGCCAAAGAGAGAGGCCTCAGGAGAAACCACCCCTGCACACACCTTGATCTTGAACTTCCAGCCTCTAGAACTGTGAGCAAATAAATCTCTGTTGTTTAAGCCACCCACTCTGTGGTATTTTGTTATGGTATCCCTAGCAATTAATTCGATATCCCGAGACAGGATTAAGCCTGACTATTAAAACAATAAAGAAACTGAAAAGTTTAACAAGAGTGTTAAAATATAACCATTAAACCAATCTCAGAGAAATATGTGACATGATCTACCAATAAGTTTATCATTAGGTGATCTATTAGCTTTTCTCTGAAGAAGTTAGGTTATACAATTCTGATCAAAACGGAATCTCTGAATTTTAGAACTGGAAGTTCCTGTGTCCTTTTTGTAGGTTAGGACACTGAGATGCAGAGGTTTCAGAGAACTTGTTAAGACTTACAGTTAGACTTGAGCAAAAATACAGTCAATAAGTCTTTAGACAATCTCTGTTGTTCCCTTAAGAAAAAAAGCAATCTGTCTCTGACAGTCCCTTTAACCAACAAGATTTCACTCCTTGTACAGTCTGCTCATTACTCACCTTAATTCAGTTGCTTTTTCTTAGCCCATTATCAGGAGTGTGAATCACTTCTTAAATTTCCATTTTCTGTCTCCTTGGCAATAGGAAGATCAATTTAATTGTAATTTTTTTTCCTTAGCAGTTCAAATACCCTCTGGCTTTTATGTAATATCTTCTTCTTTAATGTTTGCTACTTTTTGCTCCTGATTCATTGAGGCTAGTGGTTTAGCAATTTTGAAAAAGACAGTGCTTCTCTTCAGCACTGATATTTTTTCGTTTGCTTTTAGCAACAATGTTTAGCTCAAATTTGTGTACCCTTAGATTTTTGCCAAGTAAGCTTGTTCTTTGACCATTAAATATTAAAAAGGAAAAGTTCTGAATTCTTCAGTAATTCAACAATATTTCAACATCAAGTCATAATTGGAATTTCTCACATGTAGCTTTGCTTATATTACTTTCTTAAGAGATTCGTTGAGTAGCTATAGTGACCTCTTCCTATATAAAGTATGTAAAATTTGCCTGTGTATCTCATAATGCAGTTCTCAATTTTAGCTCTGCATGTTGAAAATACTCGATTCAATGATTTTATCTGTTCTAAATGACAACTAAAATGCAGTGCATGCCATAAAAACTGGGCTAAATCTTAATAAAAGAACTTTATTATAATAATAATCACATTTGTTAAATATTATAGCTTGCCAATATCGTTATTTCCCCATTTTTCTTCAGAGCAGAATTTGAGTCCCGGCTGACACTTTAAATTTTTTTCTTTCACTTTTGAATTAGAAAAATCTCTTCTCTTCAAATTAATCAATTTCTCCAAATTAATTTTCAATAAGCCCAATCTTTCCCATTCCAAATTCTCATCCGTGAGTCAAACTTTGAATAAATGCAATAGGTTCTTTTTTACTTTCTCCATCTTTACTTGCTCATCTGAATCACAAGACTAAAACTGTGATTAGAAAACAGCATTATATGATAGATGACTGGTGTTTAAGTCCCAGAAATTCCATTTGGTAGCTGTAACAAAATATATCCTATTCCTACCTAATTCACAGGCTTAGTGAGTCTTAGATAATGTATATAGAAGCCCTTTGAATACTAAAATCTAATATAGTAACAAATGAAAAGAATATCTTTGAACAGGTTTCATCTCCTTCACCATTTTCTCCTGTAATAACTCAACCTTCATGATTCCAGTTTCAAAGTTCTCCCTCCATCATTTAATTTATTTCTCAAAGCGTAGTCGCTAGAACATCTCTGTTAGTATCATTGGGGAATGAGATGATTTTATTTGATTAAAGATTTCTAGGCCAAATCCTAGACCTAGATTCATAATATCACGGGATATGGCCCAGGGATTTGCATTTTAATGAATATCCAAGACAATTCTTTTTCATATTAAAGTTTGAGAAACATTTATCAATGTGTTTTTCATCTCTTTCTCACATTTTCCTTTAAGAGTATCTTAATGCAGTAGGTTGACTATAAAAACGGCCAAATTTTTCATCCCTGTTTATATCCATGCTCTTTGAAATGTGACTTTGCAGCTCCTCCCACCAATAGGTAGACTCTGTTTCCCCATCACTTGAATTGGACTTGCTCTGGCTAGTCAAATGCCATGGAAGTGGCAGTGTGCCAGTCTCAAGCCTAGGTCTTAGAAGGACTTAGGTACTTCCTCTCAGTATCCTGGAACTCTGCCACTACCACCAAGAGAACAAATTTAGGCTGGCCTGCTGGAGAATGAAAAACCACATGGAGAGACCTAATTGTCCCAGCTGTCCCAATTGAGGGCACCCAAAACCAGCCACCCATCAGCAGCCTGAATAACCAACTGCAGGTATATGAGTGAGATCAACCAAGACAAGTATCCAGCTGACCAATAGACCCATAAGCAACAATATATGCTTACTGTTTAAGCCACTGAATTTTGGGTGGTTTGTTATACAGGAGTAGCTAACTAATACACTTCACAGATCAAGAAACTAAGGCTTAGGTAATTTGAGTGGTTTTCCAAAGTCTTCATAACCAAAGTCTACCCTTTCATCTTTAACTTAAACATACATATTGTGTATGCAATTTCATAATTTGAAATTCTCCTCTGACTCTTTCTAGGCTTGCAACTTTTTATGTCATAAGTATCATCATGTTATTATTTAAAATATATATGTTAAATATAACTATGTCTTTAAAACTCATCTGAAATTGTACCTCAATTCTTATTTTTTCTAAATAAACAAAAAAGGGGCATATGAGTGATTTTAATTTAATTTCACTAAGCAAAACATAGATCCAAGTAAATATACTTCATCATTGCCTAACTTAGAATTGCCTTCAATCTATTTGTTGCACCTTTATATGACTATATAGTCCACATGATCTTAGACAGTTTGTTTGCTTTACCTCCAAACCTCATTTGAAGAAACAGAATAATAATTACTTGATTAATTGAGTATGTTTAAGTATGTAAGATATTGTAACTATACAATATCTGGAAAGGGAAAAATAACAATGGAAATTTTCTCTTTGGCTGTAGACTTTCCTATACTTTTTGCCTTGACAAATTCAGTCACTTATTGACTCAGTTAATAATTCTCCACAGATAACTCCAAAATATCTATGTCCAGCCATGGCTTCAGCTTGAAGCATCAGATACGCTGTATCAACTACATGTTAGATAATTAGACTTGGCATCCTGCAGGCACCTATCAAAACATAGAAAAAGTTCAAGGTTATGTTTGGCTTAATAAACTTAGCTTTACTTTTTCAAGGGTTTGTTTAAACTTTTGTGAAAATCATATGTTATGGTTCAATACAATTTTTTCCCAAACAAAGCAAATGTCCGTTGGAATTGTTACAACTCTAAAGGTTAAACTTGTATGTCAGAAATAAAGCAATTTGACAGCAAGAGAATGCTTAGGGGTTTTTTTCAAGCATTGAATTTCCAATATAAACAACCTAGTATTCAATCTATTAGAGGTAAATTTAACACTTAAGAGGTTACTTCAACCCTTTTATTTAAAAGACATCCTCTGCCTAGTAACGTGACATTTAATTTGTGATCATTTGTTTGAATATAAGTAATGTGCAACATGATGTCTGGAATACATAAAAAATGTTTTAGGGTCACAGGATTTGTTTCAAATTTTCCTTTTAATGAAATCTGTTTCTCTACTTAACAGCTGACTAACGTTTAAGATTTCATATTTTCCTTTTTCAGAGAAGGATTCACTTAGTCATTTCCACACTCACAAAACAGATGTGTTTAAAACTTAATTCTTCATTTTCTTCAGAAAATCCCAGATAGAACTTTTTGTTGCTGTTTTTATCAATGTCAAAAATCATCTCTTTTTTATTTTATTTTATTTTTTTAATTTTTTTTACTGGGAATTCCCTTACATTTTTATTTCTTTCTTTTTTTTTTAATCTCTTTTAAGGACCACTAAACTTTCAGGTTTTTCTATTCACATATTGTATCTGTAAATATTTGCTGAAGGTATGAAGAACAAATACTTAGTTCTACAAATAGACACACTGTTTTTATAATATTCTTATAAATGACCATTAAATGCAAATAATAATAATAGCAATGCCAGGAAGAAAGGGTGTGAATAGCTTGTAGGTTTCCAGCCACTAACTCCTAGTTGGAAACTTGATAATGCAGCAAAGAATATCCTTATACTGTCTGCATAATAATTTATTTTAATAATTTGCTTAATAGTCTATTTCACAAAGTATAAAGTGCTTCTTTGTAATGGTGCGAGGTGATTTTTAGGCAGGCTGAAAATGCTACCTACAAATGGATATCAACTGCCAAGAAACCTTCTCCCTTTCATCACTTACTGCAGCAAAGGAGGAAACATTCAGGATAGTGAGAATCCTGCAGATTTCACAGATATATGTAAAAGGCACCTGCGCTCTAGGTCCTCACTAAATCAGATTTCGTGTAATCTGAAAATATCAGGTTGTCAAAATAGAACCCAAATTTTGAGCATTCTGTAAGCAACATGAGAGCAAAAATGAAGGAGCTATCATTCTAATTTTCATATCAGCCCTGATAACCAGTCTCTCTTTGTTCACGGATTAAAGTAGGATGCAGAAAAGGATAGGAGAAAAATAGCAATAATAAAAGAGAATATCTCTATATCATTTGTGTAATAGTTTATTTTAATGATAAATCTGGATAAACGGTTTGATGTTTGCCTTTAAATATGAGTTAATATTTGAAAAAACCCAATCAGGAATTCCAAGAGGGGATTTAAATAGCATAAAATTTTCTTTCAACACATTAACACCATCATTAACACATTTGATAAAATTCAAATTTTATTTGTAATAGGCGTGATTAGTTTTCACTCATGGAATGAAATAAAAGAATCCAATAAGCACGGAAGTTTTACCCCTCAGAGTAGCCCATTGTCCTCTGTGTTCAGAGTCCCTGTATCTGTCCATTTCATGGAGGTCCTGTCATCAGATTCCGTCATGTCTGGCCAGTCCTGCCATTGGAATATGGTCATTTGCCTTCGTGAGCTTTCTGTTCCAAGTGTTGGAGTGCCTGGGGTGTAGGGAGTGTCTTCCCTGTACTTCAGTGTAAGGCTGTCCTTGTACCCACTTCTATTAACACATAGTTTGGGTCTGGCAGAATTTGGTTTAGGGCTTGCTCTCATTATAATTTATCACCTGGGAACAAGGTTGTGGGGGAAGGACTTACATAATTCCCAACCAGTTCTAACCCTTGAAAAGCATCAATATTTAAACAAGCAACCTGACATTTGCCATTTAATGTACGATATTAGCAAATGAAATCCAGAAACGCATTCAAATTAATGAATCATTGTCAAGTTCAATTTATTCCAGGAATGCAAAATTGATTCATCATTTGAAAATTTATGACTATAATTCACCATATTAATACATAATTATATACTTATATATATGATCATCTTATTGCAGAAAAAACACATTTGATAAAATTCAAATTTAATTTGTAATAGAAATTCTTAAATTAAGAATAGAACATGGTGTATTACTGCATCATACCATATTGTCTTAATCACTATAGATTTACAATATATCTTGTATTTGTGAAGACTAGTACTTCTAACTTTCCCTTCTTCTTCTGAGGCAATCCATCAGTATTCTCGGACCTTTGTTCTTTTAATTAAACTTCTTAAATTCTATTAAAACCATGGTGGAATTCTTAATCTAAGTGGATTAGATTCAATTTCCAATCAGCTTTATTATTTAAAGTTTATGGTTTTATTATTTAAAGTGAATATATGTGTTCATATGTATGCTGTTGTATGTATGACACATTCCATTAATTGAAAAAAGCAAAGGTTTCTTGAAAACATGCATGGTAGATTAACAGATGCAAATCAATAGGTCAAATAGAACATAGAGAAACAATCATAACACCAGTGCCTGATAGGATGGTTGTTTATACAAAAGTTTACAGTACTTAGTTTTACCCACTAGGCACAGATGATAAGCTAAGTCCATATGGTATGAAAAGTTTAATTGTTCCATTTCCAGACAAGGTTATATTTGAATTTTAACTGGGGATTAAAAAGGTATATATTATGTTTAATATCCTTCCAGTTTAGTCATCTACAGCAAAATAATCATTCAGAAGTGTTTACAGAACTCTGTTTTTGAATTCAATGTGACTCAAAATTTATATATAACAAATTATGAATTTTTCCGCAAAGTCGTTTTGCAATTGTGATAGATAAAAAATAATGACCTAATAATGGTGAAAAATCAAAAATGACTACTTGGGCCCAATAAACTTTGGTGTTGTATTAGTAACCCACATCTAGGATATGATACTATATTTCAACACACAATTCAACGAATTATGAATGATGCTGTAGTTTTTCTCTTATTTCAGATTTTTAAAATACATTTTAAAGCACATAATTGAAAAAAGTCTCATATTCTATTGAGGTTTTTTTTTTAATGTGTCAGAAGCAGTCTCACAATAGTCATCACGTAGTCATTAAACGAGGCCCATAGAAAAGGCACTAAACATATTTTTAAAAGGAAAATGTCACTCTTTGATACAAAAGTCAAATGTGTTTATATCCACCCTCTACTTAGATTTCACATGTTGTCATGCCATGGGACACAGAAATGGAAGACTAACCCTAGCCTACATGAGAAGAGCCTCCAGAAACACCAACTAAGCATCCTTAGCTGAAATAAAATTTATGAAAAAAAGACAGTATTTTTAGAAAAATAATTTATGTTGATTACTTGTATTTTATTTTAGAACGTCTCTACCTAAGTCCAAGCGACAATCAAAGAAAAGTTAAATTCAACTGAATGCAACAAATGTTCTTTAGTTCTGAAGTATAATAAATGAAGAAGAAAGGCTTAAACACATTTAAATTTCATTTCCATGACACCAATCCAAACTGCCTTCTTATCCCATTACCTTCCACTGCAACTAAAGTGCAAACTGCTGGCTCTTGCTTTTTCTTTGCTTTGTTTCTTTCTTTATTTTTGAAATATGGAAATCAGAAATAGGATGAATAATTGAAATCCATTAAAGTTTTATTTGTCTGCATATCATTGTTTTTTAATTCTTCACCCATGTAGAAAGCACAGTAACAAAAGTGAATGATTGAAATTATTGCTGCTTCTTGGTCCCAGGTATCAACTGCGACAGGGCACACAACCAAAAGTGTGGACACAGAGAGAGAGACAGAGACAGAGACAAAGAGACAGAGAGAGAGAGACAGACTATATAAACCACTAACAAGCTAAGTAGCACTAGAACAACCAAGTGGTCATCAAGGCACATCTTACGCATTGAGAACATCAGTAATAGCCTATTTCATGTTTTCTAAAAGGCACTAAAAACATCTATCTAAATGCCACTTAGGTCCTATCATGCCTAAAACTCTGTAATTATAAATCTAGTCCATTATTTTAATAAAATTGTTTTCCTCCTGACTCAAATTTATCCATTTCTCTCCTTCTTCACTGCCACTATCCATCAACTTTCCTCTGGAAAGTTCTGCCCCTTGCCCATTTGCTTGCCTATCCGTTCTCTTCCATTTTATTATCCTTGCTAAGAGTAATTTTTATAAAACCTAAGTCAAACCATGCCATTATTTGCCTAAAAACCTTCAGCAGCTTCACAACGCACTTGAATAAATTCTAATTTTCTCGTCTTGCTCTACTAGGTCTTACACTATTGAAACCATGTCCACTCTAAACCTCAACACGTGTCACTGTTCCTCTTTCTCACCAGGCACTAGTCACACTCTCTCTTCCTAGAATGTGACACTTTCCACTATAAGTCATTTATACTTGTTTTTTTTTTTTTTTGTAAGCCCCGGATGCTATTTTCTCCAGATCTACCCCTGACTGGCTTCTAATCCTTCATCTCCAGGTTGCAATGTTGCCTCCACTGAAACTACATTCCCTTTCCACCATAATTCAAGTGGGCCCTCTCTATAGTTCTTTATCACAAAGCATTTTATTTTTTTCCTGGTTCTAATCACAATATATATGTGTTTATGTATACACGTTATCATTGTTTAACTCTTTTAATTGAACAGCAGCGTCATGAGGACAGGGACTATGTGTGTGTCTTGTTCACCATCATATACCCATCACTTTGGACAGTGTCTACTACACTGTGGACAAAAAACTTGTTGAATGAATGACTAAAAGAAGAATTGAGTAATTTCAATTACATCTGTATACATACAAACATAGAGTCCAAAATTTCAATTGAAGAGTATATTCTCATACCTTTGTTTCTATTGCCCATTTCATTTTTCATCCCCTTACTGAACAGACTCTTAAACTCTAGTCTAAGACATTAAGTATCTGTGAGCCATACAAACGCAATGTGTTTACTCTCTAAAAGTATTTTTTTTTTGAGTGGCAATAAGCTATTGCCAAAATAAAAGTTCACTCTTTTATTTAGTTGTGCAGTAGACATGTTTAGTAAAAATATTGAAAAATAAGTACATAAATCCTCAGCTCCCTAGAGGGAAAGATTTTACAGAAAGTCAAGACTTGAAGAAACCTGCAAGTAAACTTTTATACTAAACCTCATTTTTCTGTATTGAGACTGTATTCCCAGCCTTCAGGGAACTGAAAGAAACAGGAGTGAAGAAAAATAAAACATGGAGAAGGAAAATATTTGGTTTATATATAATGGAAGAATATTTATTATTTCTATTACTGAATTTACCAATTATTTATCACAAATATTTTTATAGTTTTTGCATAGATATTGCTTTAAGAAGTTGTTTCAAAATGTGTAGTGAGATGTTCAATTAAGGGGACTTTGGTGTTAGACCATGATCTGAACCCCAACCCTACATTTCCTAGTGGCGTGGATTCAAGCAAATGTCATTCCTAGGATGTGGGTGCAAATATCAAAGTCAACGGGTTATTGTTGAATTAGATCAAATAAAATATGCAAAATAACTACCACAATTCCTGACACGGAAGTCATACTAAAATATTGTGTTGTTGGCATTGGGATTGGGATTGTTTTTGATACAGGTATAAGGAGATGATGGGCTTCCAAAACCACACAGGCTTTGTTTCTGCCTTTTCTTGCCTACTCCAACCCAAGACCACAGACTCTGAGCTGTTAGCAAAAAAGATCTGCAACTTTAATTTAAGCCACATTGTATTTCCTAGAGTACCTCGTCTCCTGAACATTGAACAACATTCTCAAAGAATCTGGGGAAACAGAATGTTAGATATAGTGTAAAAAAAGGTATAAATACAGTCATAAATGCTGGATAAAGAATAAACAATGAAGACCGCAAAGCACCTTGGGGCCCGAATTCTAAAAGCATAAGTGGCATCACCATAACATACACAAAAGGAAACAAAGACAACTGGATCATTGTGTTGATCATGTTGTTCCATTATATTGTGTTGTTACACAACAAAAGTTTATTGGAGAAATAATAGGCATCCTAAAAGGTGTAAGATGGTATCTAATTGTGGTTTTGATACAGTGGTCTTGTGCAAGAGTTGAACTGCATCAATCAGCCCAGCCTGAGCTCCGGGTTGTCTCTCAAACATTATTGATCGTCCAAGCCACCGTCTTTACTCTTAGCGGCTCCCAGTATTGAGGGTGTGCCAAGACCCACCACTGTCCCAAAGAGGAGGACTGGAGTTAACACCTGGATGCAGGCTGAGTAGAAGTTGGACCCTCAGGTAGCACGTGGGAAAGTATGTAGTTAGGCCCCTTCCAGGGGGGAAATGAGAAATGGCTGTTTTTGCTTATTACCTCTGTGCAGAGCCCGGGTGTACAGCGGTGAGGGTGTGCTTCTATGTTCATTTAAAAACTGCCTCTTTGTTTGCTATAGTCCTGTGGGACACATGAATACAAGCCCTGTTAATTTTCAGAGGTAGATGATTGGGCGGGCCTGTCCCGCGGGTGGCAGCCATAAAAGTTGGTATGATAGATATGTGTACAAGCTCCTTCCAGAGAGATGCTGGCGACCTGGTTTTGTCATTGGAGCTAGTTGGAGGGTGAAGGTAGGAGAAGTGCCCACCAGCTGCCCCACGCTCCAGGGAGGATTGCAGCCAGCCTCTAGATGCATGTTAACTAGAAGCCAGACCCTCAGGCAACAGCTTGTAGATATACAGTCAAACCCCTTCCAGGGAAAGACTGGGAGATGGGCATTTTTGCTGCTCCCTCTGTGCTAAGCCCTGAGGGGGATAAAAGCCAGGGCTCGGCTGGTGCTCAGGCAGCTGCTGAGAACTGCTTCTTTGTTTGCTCTAGTCCTGGGGTCACAAGGACGCAAACCTCACTGGCTTTCAGAGCTAGGTGTTTTGGGGCTCTGTCCCTCAGATGAGAGCCTTAAATGTTGAAGCACTAGATGTGAGGTCCCAATCCTCTGCTCTTCAGAGTTCTCTCCCAATTGTTTGGCACTGTGCTGGCGATGGGGTTGGTGGCCATAGTGTGTCTCAGCCTTTCCTACCCTTTTTGGTGTGAGTGTTTTCTCATTCACCTGATGTGTAGGAGTCACTCAGCTAGTTTCTGGTTTTTCGCTCAGAGGGAATTGCTCTGTGTGTAGCTGCACATTCAGTGCATCCATGCGAGGGAACTTCAGGAGCCTCCTATGTTGTCATCTTGGTCCTTCCAATAAAGCAGTTTCATAAACAGATATAAACCTGCCTTCATGGAGTTTGCAGTTCAGACACGCAGAAAGAAGTTAATCAAATAATATCAACTGTATTATAAAACATTATTAATTGAGATAAATGCCGTTGAATAAAAGAAAAGGGTTCTCAAAGTCACGTAAAACACACAGAATTATGAACTCATGGAAGAAAGAAACCTGAACTGGTTTTACAAGAAGTTGAAAGATAGGAGTCATGTGTTTCATTACTAACGATGGTGCAAGGGTAAAGAACAGGAGCTAAGTAGCAAAAAATATTCACAGAAGTTCTAAAAGATCATGACAGACTAGATGGGATGTCATATTAGCAATGGAAGGGAACAAGACACCTCAAATGTGAAGACATTTCTGGAAACTTACAATGGGCAATTCAGTAATACACATTTGAAGGAAAAAATTACTAAGAAAATGTTGGAGTGATACAAGACCTATGACTAAAACGTGATCAATCATTCAATCTAACATAACAAACAAACAATCAGACACCAATCTCTTAATTATTTTTGGAAAGGAACCAATTCTAGGGACGACGATACTAGGGCTCTATTCCCAGCTCTGTCACTAAATAATTGTGTGAATTTGGGCACACAACTTAACCCCCATTGGTTTCAGCTTACTCATCTGAAAATTCTTACCAGTGAAATAGCCAATTTACTAGTAAAGTTAATTATCTCTGTTGTAGAGTAAAGGGTCTTGAAATTTTATAACACTTCATTTTTGAGTGACAATTGTCAACATTGTTTGTTCTTTCCCTTCAGACAGGAAATCAAGGAGCTCCATTCTGCAATAAACTCCGACTACGTGGAGTTAAGGGAGTCTTCCTTCATTTCTATATGGTCCTTTGACTGATCAAAAATCCTGGGGAGAATCATCCCCACCGAGTCTGTCAGCAGTACAGAGAAGCCGGCTGGACTTAATTGGGAACTGGTAAGAGCTCTCACCTGAAATGACACAGCAACTGAAGCCCATAAGTATGCGAACTGCATTTTTGACAAAACGATAGACGGCAACCTAAATCTAAGTGGAATCTTCTCGTAATAAGCTTCAGGCCAAGCTCTAAATTATGTAGCTCATATTAACTGTATTACTTTAGGGACAAATTAGAAACGGTAAGGACATACTTTCTAAAATATTAGTGTGGTGGTTCCTTGGGCCTTCTCATTTTTAAATTGAATATGGATATAATAAATATTTCCCCCTGGCTACCAAAATAGGTGTGTAGTCAGGACGTAATTAAGTAGCAGAATAGTGTTCCTCTGTGCCTTTCGCTTTGAATCTATTCCTCTATCTAATAAGTGTGTGTGTGTGTGTGTGTGTATGCACGCACACGTGAAGCCTTAGCCACAGGCTAAGGAGGAAAGAGTTTCTAGGGTGTTGTGTCATAGCCTGCCTCAGCTCCATGTGTCAGAGTGACAGACTTTTCTCTGTCACTGTAGCAATTTTCCTAGAAAGGCCTTCTGGACAGGAACCTAGATCTGGAAGGAATGAAATAAAAGCTAGAACAACATGTGTTAGAAATAGGAACAGTGTGTTTCACCCTGCCTTAATCAGAATGCTACTTCAGATTTCAGGTTAATAAAGTAGACTGAACACATGTGTTTACTTCTGTTTACTAAACACACCCCTCTAAAATTACATTTAAGAGGTTTTTTTAAGGAATAAACCCACAAAAACAAAGAGAATGGTAGAGGAGAAGTACAGACAAAACTTTAGAAACTAAAAGTGAAATAGTTAGATGAATAGAAAAGTGATTTACTGACAGCACAACAGGACAAGCTGAGGCTGTGTGGTGGACGCTCTGATGCGCCATTCAGAAGAACATGTTGATCCAACTGGGAGGGCTGAGGATAAACAACCCTCCACTCACACTGCTTTGGGAATAGCCTCCGCTGAAGAAAGCCATCAAGTCCAAGGGTGTGCCCCCTCCCCGGTATCCTGCCTCCAATGACTCACAGACACTGATATAAACACCCTGGCCCTCACTCATTTCTGAAGGGCAATTCCAACTTAAGCTGAGGACAACTGGAGTCTTCATTGGAACTCTATTGGAACCGAACTTCCTCTCTTCACTCTTACTTCCTTCCCTTCTACAAGGGATGATCTTAAAAGTATCCCCTCGTAAATTTCCTGCATGCTTAGGGGGGAAATCAACTTGTGGCAGTTTGTTCCAGAAGAGATTTGAGAAAGTCGATGGTAAATATGGAATTTAGGTTTGGATCACTTGTCATCCAGAAGGTAATGAAGATCTATCACTGATAGAAGCTAAAATACATTTAGCACCTGACATAAGGTAGCAATGCAAGTGTTAAAACTTTCGTGGGCAGTGAATGTGGATGGAATTCGGGTACAAGGTACAGCATCAGCAGGTACACTGTATCTGGTAAATGACACATATGGCATAAATTGTGACTATAAAGCAATGGAATTGGATAGCTATTGATAAATGCAAGTGATGCTGTGGGGGAAAAAGATAACTAAAGATTGAGAATAATTTGTAGGCAAAATGAAGGGTGAAAGATAGAAGGTCTTCTTTTAGCACATAAAGAAGCTCTCACCTCCTGCACCTGATAGGCAGAAAAAGCTGAGGGGTAGATATAGCATTAATGTTAGAGTGGAAGATCTCCAACGCTCTTAAACATAGCAGGTCTATATGCTGAGGTCAGGACCCTGGCTGGGAAAGAATGGGACCCTGACCCATGAAATGGGAACACTTGGGTTGATGCTCTTGAAAATCTTCAATTCCAAGATTCCCCTAATGCTCTGTGCCAGCAGAAATGAGCCCCACTCCCCACTGAAGCTTAGTGCTCCCCTCTTGCTTGAACATGAAGAAGATCCTTACCTCCTGCAAGAAAGCATGCACCCCTACCCCAAGGTTCTGCCCGCCGCCGCCAGTCACTATGTCAATAAATGTCATGTCACACCATAACCAGTCAGAGGTTTGCTGCACCTGCTAAGAGAGAAATCAGACTATATGGAAGAAACTTCAGGAATTAGGTAGCATGTTCATTTAGGAGCCAGGAGAATATGCGTGGGACTGGATTCTGAGTGTGCAGGATTAAGAAGCACAAAACATGAATTTAGGTAAAGGAGAGTTTATCCATATGGGAGCATTTTCCCAGAAAATAGGATTTAACAGTCCTGCAAGGACCCTGGGAAATGGTACATCAAGTTATAGGATAGTTCCAAGAAGCATGCCCACTTATAGTAAGGTGGAAATGCCAGAATGACAGTGGCAGAGAGTAGCAAAATGTGATGGATTTATTCTAAATTCTGATACTTGTACAGCAAAAAATTAATTTTATAGTATGTCATTTGATACTGTCATACCTAACATATAGTCAGTTCACAGGAGAGGAAATGCAGAGGTCAACGAGTATCCCCAAATGCCCTATCACATGAGATATGAGAGAAATGAGAATCCAAACCATAAGGAAACAAGAGTTTGCTCCCATCAAATTGGCAAAAAATAAAAATCAGCAGCAATACCAAATCTTGGCATAGCTGAGGAGCAGCAGGATTCCTCATACGAGATGGATTTAGAGAGAAAATAGACAATATCTAGTAAATATGATGATGTATGTACATTCAGGCAAAGCAATTCAAACCTTAAATGTATACACCATAGCAGAAGTTATCAGACTAGCTTTATATTAGGACTTCTTTACAGTCTGAACATTTATTAAGGATCGTGGGCATGTAAAATTTTGTTTATAAAGATTATATTTACCAAAATGTAATTTACTCAAAATCAAAACAGAAAATTTTAAAGTATTTATTGTTTAAAAAATAAAGCAATTATATATTAATATACAGAACACATTTTTAATAAAATAACTACGTTTTTTAAAACAAAAAAAATAGTGAAAAGAAAGGATTGTTTTAAATTTTTGCAAATCTCTTCACTGTGTGTCTTAAGAGAAGACAATTGGAGTTCTCATATCCACTTCCACACCCAATCTGTTGTGATAGTGTGTGTCGGTTCTCCTCCGGGAAACTTCACTCTGCACCCATGAAAGAATGAGAGTGAAAAATACAAATAATATTTCTTATTTTATAAAAATAAATTCGGCCTCACAAGCCCCAAGCCACACTTTGAGAACTGCTGCCCTAGAGAAACACCCTACTTGTTAATAAGGAGACATTCAAGAATATTCATTGCAACATTATTTGAATGAAAGAAAAATGGAAACAACACAAATATCCATTCATTTGGAATTCAATACTATTAGTGGCATATCCACATAATAAATATTATTTAGCAGTAAAAATGAATAACTAGAGATATATGTGTACCTGCCTGGATAAATCTCACTAATAAACTTGAGAGAAAAGAAAATGAGTTGCAGAAGAATGCACACAGTATGATAAAGTTAATATAAAATGTTTAAACATGCAAAGCAAAATCACATATTTTCTTGGCATACATACATGTGTGCTGGGCAGAGACATTGAAGATGTTAACTGTCTGGCCTATGATGAAGCCATCATGGCTCAGCAGGAGAGAATTCAGCAAGAGACTAGAGACTGCTGTGCAGAACCCTCTGGTCTCCGAGTGGCTGGAGCTCTCGGTCCTGCACGAGGAGTGTGCTGAGGATGAGAGCATCTATCAACAGAAGATCAGGGATCTCCACAAAAACTACTCTACTGGTACATCCGCAAGACCAGGCCTGATGGGAACTGCTTCTATGGAGCTGTGGGATTCTGCCACTTGGAGGCGCTGCGGAGTGACAGCAAGGAATTGCTGTGGTCCAAGGCTGTGTCTTCCAAGAGCAAAGAGGACCTGGTGCTCCAGGGTTTCACTGAGTTCACAGTTGAGGATTTCCACAACATGTTCATGGGCCTGATGGAGCAGGCGGAGAAGCAGACCTCCGTAGCCGATCTGCTGACTTCCTTCAATCATCAGAGCACCTCGGACTGCCTGGTGGTCTACCTGTGGCTGCTCACCTCAGGCTACCTGCATCCTGAGAGCAAGTTCTTTGAGCACTTCAGGGAGGGCGAGCAACTGTCAAGGAGTTCCGCCAGCAGGAGGTGGAGCCCACGTGCAAGGAGAGTGACCACATCCACATCATTGTGCTGGCCCAGCCCTCAGCATCTCCCTCCAGGTAGAATACATGGTCCACTGTGAGGGCAGCACCAGCAACCTGCACATCTTCCCCGAGGGCTCCAAGCCCAGGTCTACCTTCTCTACCAGCCTGGACACTAGGATATCCTTTACAAACAGGGCTGGCCCCAGCCTGCCACTGCCCTGCCCGCCCTCCCCTCTGCCAGGTGCTAGACTTGTGCAGAGCAGGTTTTGTGGCTGAAAGTGGTCATATTTCACTCCCCTCCCCCTTTATCCCACAACCGTCCATGTTTTACTAAAGCGGATGCTGGTGATGAGCGGAGTGTGTACGTGTCCCTGCTCGTCTGCTGTCTGCCCGCCTGCTATACATCTGTCTGTCCCCCTTCCCCTCAGGTGAGTTCCTCTCGGCCTTCTGCCTGTACACCCCTAAGCCTCCCCACCAGGAGCAGTTTTGAGGGGGCTGGGCCTCTTGGGGACCTCTCCTGGTTACTTGGAGTTCTGCCTCCTTCTCTTAAGGCCTCCCCTTCTTCCCTTTCTGGCTGGCACAGAGGCTTCCATGGGAATCTTGGAAGTTCCTTATGGATTTGCCCAGGGACCCAGCCGCTCCCTGATAGGCCCTGCCTCCACCCTGCTGTTCTGGCCAAGGGCCCCAGACCCTGGCTGTCTGCCCTCTATCAGGGGTCTGCATAGTGGAAGAGTCCCGGGTGGAGAGGGCCACCATGATGGTGGGGGCCCACTTGGGGAAGATGGAGGAGCTGGGGCACCCCCAGTGCATCCCAGGAGGTGCCAACCTGGCAGGGGAAGGGCAGCTTTCAAGCTTGCGCATGGTCCGTGGTCCCCAGGTCTAGGCAGGTCTTGCCAGGCTGCCATTGTTCCCCAGCCCACCCCTTGGCCCCTGCCTGGGCCTGCTTTGTACCCCGTTTGCTTGGGCTGTGGTGTCTCTGCATTGTCTTCACCCCTTTTCTTACCCCATCTCAGCATGTGTGGGGTGTTGACCCTGGCTATGAGCTCCTTGGAGGCAGACCCTCAAGAAATGTAAAGTGCTGCTGCCCCCTCAAAAAATAAAAAATATGTTTGAGATGGATAAACAATGAACTCAAAGGAGTTACCTGTTTTCTCTGGGTGTGGTAGAAGGAAATGCAAGTGAAGAGGGGTAGACAGATGATTTGGATTTAATTTGTTGTTGAATTTCTTAATTTTGGTGATTACTTCATGAGTTAATTTTATTGATTTCTACTATTTTGCATGTTTGAAGTAGTTTATACTTCTACTACTGATAATTATGATAACGGCTCCGATAATGATTAAAAATATGAATGAAAAAATGAAATAATGAGTGCAGATTCTTTCAAGAAACTTAGCTACAGAGGAAAAGGATATTGTGTAGGAATGAAAAAAAAAGTAGGGAGCTAGCCCGGTGGCTTACCGGTTAAGTGTGCGTGCGCGCTCCGCTACTGGCGACCAGGGTTCGGATCCCGGGCGCGCACCGACGCACCGCTTCTCCAGCCATGCTGAGGCCGCGTCCCACATACAGCAACTAGAAGGATTTGCAACTATGACCTACAGCTGTCTACTGGGGCTTTGGAGAGAAAAAGGGAAAAAAAAGGAGGAGGATTGGCAATAGATGTTAGCTCAGGGCCGGTCTTCCTCAGCAAATAAAAAAGAGGAGGATTGGCATGGATGTTAGCTCAGGGCTGATCTTCCTCACAAAAAAAAAAAAAAAGTAATATAGGATTAAAGAGGTTTCTATTTTTCTTTAGGTGGGAGTGACCAGAGCACAGGAGGGGCTTGAAGAAAAGGGGAGGATAAAGATACAGCTAAGAAACGGAATGATGGATGGAGCAAGGTGTGAGCATTGATGAAAGGAGACAGAATCCACAGCATAGACAGAAATGCTACCCGTGCTATGGAGGAAAGACAACCTTTTAGTGAGACTCTCTAAGAGGTAACGGAAGGATTACGGTTATTGCAAATAAGCTAGGTAAGAGATAGAAAGTTAAAAAAGAGTTCACATCTGATGAACTCTACTTTTTCTTTATTAATCAAGAAATTATACACTGTGTCAAATGGAGTATGAAGAAGGTGGATGGAGCATTTCAAAAAAAGCAGTTGACTTAAAATCTTCAACTTGGTAAATAAGATATATAGAAGGATATCTGGTCAGGATTGAGGATTTTGCCTCTTATTTTCTTTTCCTCGTTGTTACAACGAATGAATTGTCCGTGCTCCTTTATAAAGCCAAGTCTTCCACTGTACGGTCGCTCCCTATCTTCTTTCCCTTACTCATGTAGTTATGTTCTGTATCACACACATGACCAATTTTCCATTTTTTCCTAGAATATTCCCATAATTTCACAAATATAATACATTATCTCCCATCATTGAAGAAAAACTCTCCCTGGACCTCAAACCTCCTTTTAGTCGTCATTCCTTCCCTGCTATCCCTGCCGCAACAAAACTTTTATGTGGCATCTAATAAAGCCAAACCGTAGAACCAGAGTATAGAACATTGGTTGCCAGGGACTGGGAAGTGGGGGAAATGGGGAGATGTTGGTCAAAGGGTACAAACTTGCAGTTATAAATCCACTGGAGATCTGGATGATCCAATATACAGCATGGTGATTTCAGTTAATAATACTGTAGTCTACACTTGAAATTTGCCAAGAGAGTAGATCTTAAATGTTCTCACCACACTTATACAAAAAAATGCTAACTATGTGATGTGATGGAAGTGTTAACTTGATTGTGATAATCATTTTGCAATATATATGTATATTAAACCATTACATTGTAGCCCTTTAAAAAAATCACATTGTACAACCTAAAAAAAAAATCTTCTCAAAAGTGTTATCCAGACCTCTCTTCTTGTGTTCTCATTTTCTTTCACTCTACAATCCAGCTTTTGTCCCCAATACTCAACTGAGACAGCTCTTGTCAAGGTCATTGATGATCTCTCTCCTTTTAATTGTAATCTAAAGGGCATTTCTCAGATATTATCCACTCAACCTGTCTGCATCTTATGACAAAGTTAAACACTACCTCCTTCCTGGGCCTTCACCTGGCATTCAGAAACTCACTCAGTTGGATCTCTGGCCAACCCTTCCCATCCTCATTTCTTATTTCTTCCTCCTCTTTCTAAAAAAACATTTAAATGCCCCAGAGTTTAGTCTCTGGATTTATTCTCTATTCTATCTAAATTCATTCTCTAAGTAATCCCAACCAGTCCCATTGAAACATTTAAAATTTTGATACTTTTTCATTGTGGATTTTTACATTATTTTTTATTTTTAAAATATTGAGTTAAAATATCATTTATCTTGATCACTAAGATTTTGGTGCCTTTCTCTTAAATTCTGCACTGGAGGTGAGTGCCTTACTCACCCCCACGCTAGTCCCAGACAGATTAAATTCCATCTATATCCTAATAATCCACATATTTCTAACCTCTCTCCTCTGAATTCCAGTTTCTTATGTTGAATTATCCTCTTGGCATCTCGATTTGCCTGTCTAAATCACATATCAAACACTGAACATATCCAAAATTGACTCTTCATCTCCCTATGACCAACAGCTTGCACTAGTCTTCCCCATTTCATTAACTGTCCACGCTTGACCAGTTCCAGGAATAGCAGGATTCACTCACGATATCTGGGTACAGTCAACAGTGTGATACTGCATTGTCGTTTCTCTACATTGGCCAGCTTTCATCAGAAAGTACAGTTATTATTAGATCTCTTTATCTCTTTCAAGCAGGGTCTTAAATACCAGCAACCCCTTTCCTATTCTTAAATACTCATGATTACATTGTTACATCTCTTCTCATCTCCCAATATTTTTATATCTAGAGATTTGGGAGACTTAGAAATAACTGTCCCCAAATTCTAGGGATTCCAGGTCTATATTATATCATATATTACCATAATACTCGCATATGCTCTTCCTTAAAAACTTAAGTGCATTTCATTTTTACCCATTTTTGATAAAAGTAATTAATTCCATTAATATTTATCAATGACCTAGCACCTATAAATATATTATAATTTAAGTTCAAATTCAGGAAGAAAAGTATAATTTTAAAAAGATTATAAATCCTTCTGATTATGAAAGATGAATTGATTTTTGTAATTCTCTTTTACTCAAAATTTAATACAGCAATAGTGTTCTGATTGTGAACACCTTCCTTCCTCATGTCAACCATAGGAGTAATTTCACACTGCATTCATACATAAATAGACTCGTTTAAAAGGAAATGAAACTAAGCGATGTTATCAGATTCAATCCTTGCATGCCACATCTCTGGCATGTGTTATTTTTCTTGCAATGCTGTCATTTTCCTTGCGAGGCAGAGGTTAGCGAACACCTGATGATTGACTGAGCCTGCCCAAAACAAATCCACTATATGATTACTTATCCCTGTATAATACGAGTGTCGTGGGGAAAATAAGATAAATCAATAGTTCTTTTATCTGAGGATATGTTTCTTAAACCCACAGTGCATGGGTAAGAAGGTATGGTTTTTGTTTTTGTAATAAGAGCAGTGTTTTGTTGAACCAATTTTACTTAGCAATAGTCTAAATATTTTTTCCTTTCCAAGTATATTTTCTCTTAGAGTGTCTACCATACAGTGCGAACACCTTTATCTTCTCTTTAGCTATTCATTCATTCATTTACAATCTCAACTTTTTGTGCTCCCACTCCTTAAAACACCACCAATAGTTTCCATTTTACCTTATTTTTCTCCGTCTCTTTCTCTTCCATTTGTACCCACTGATCGTTTTTCTCCTTCCGTCTGAGCAGAGGTGATAAGAGCAAAGATGAGTGGTTAACAAAAAACATCCACTGTCCCGAGCAAAAGATAAACATTAATGTAGGTAAATGATACAATAGCAACAGCTGAAGACAGCTACATGGAGCAGTAGACAATGCATCACTGCCAAGCAGACAGGTGAGCCAGCAGCAAGTCAAAGGTGCTACCAAAACTCCCAGTTATTGATATCGTCATGAGAAAGCATTAGAAATTCCCTCAGGTCCTTTGTGAAACTACTAAATTCTGGCTCATGGGTCAGAGTACAACAAAATAGTGAGTAACCTCTTTCAATTTGTATTTTCAATGTCTCTATATCATCCACAGAAACTTGTGCCTATGGGTAGACAAAGGTAGCCTAGACTTTTGCAGACTTAAGATCATTTTTCCAAGCAAACTTCTAACAAAAATGTCCAGAATATTTTAAATGTGAACATGATTGTCAGACTCCCAGCAGCATCTAAATAAATGCCTGATGATGTTATGACCTATTGATTGATGATTGTTGGTTTTGACTATTGACTATTTAACTATTGATTATAAAGTTTTGACTACTGACTATTTGGCTATTGACTATATTGTAACGTATTGACTTAACCATTTCTGGCAGAAATAACTCTAATCTGGTCATCATGAGTTTCACGGGAGAGTTAAACTTCTTCAAGAGATTTTTGATTTCACTCTATTGATGTCTCTTTAGACCCTTCAACACCATTTGAAAGCTCTAAATGTTATTCTCTAAGCTGCTGAAACAATTCATTGAGGAATTCAATCACTTTAATAATTATGTCAGGTACTCTGCTAGGAACAAGGAATAAAATAACAATAAAATAATAAAACATTAATTTTCACGCAGGGATTCATAATGAAGAAGAAGATACAGACATTGAAGCCTGAAGAAATGTTCACAACTTCAAGGTAAAAGCACAAAGAAAAGCTAATGATGAGATATCCATGTCAACATACAACATGTATTTTGTTTTGTTTTTAAATTTATGGAATTAAGAAATATTTATACAACCATCCAAGTAATAACAAACACCTTATTATAAAGAAAAATAAAAAATTGGATTGGCCATCGGGTGACCCATCCACTATAACACATTTCAAGCAGACAATATTCATTATAAAAACTCAGTTTTAAATTGAGCTATTATTCATATGTAAGGACATTCTCACACAGAGTCAATGATGCATAAGGTTCCCAAGTATTCTCATAAATAAAAACTTGTCAATTAAATATTCCAGAGGAAACAAAAACTAATAAAAATGATGATCTAAACAGCAATGAAAATGTGAGATTAAAAAAAAGTGGGCAGTGAAATCAGTAAAAGTGATCTAAAGTCTAACAATTATATTTTAATGAATATGAAGCTCATTCAAATATTAATATAAATATTGGAGGAAATGTACACTACACAAAAAATAAATTAATAATAATATTGAGCTCATAACTATCTCATAGAGTTGTGTGTAAGGATTAAATTATTTAATACATTCAAAGTGCTTAGAGCTATGAATGGCAGATAGTAAATACTTAATAAGATAAACTACAGTGATTGCATAATGATGATGAGATGATATTATCATTCTTTAATAGCCCATATTATTTTAATAAATCCAGAGTATGAAATGAAGGCAGAGCATTTTACAATCTTATAGAAGAAGAGAGCCATTGTGTCCATCCTCAATTGGATCTCAATATTATCCAATCAACTTTTTCCTCTCCCTTGACAACTCTCTTTCTGAATCCTCAATGGGATAATTTCAAATATTTATCCAAGGATCTCAACACACGCTTCTTCACTCTGAAATAATATTACTTCTTTTAGCACAGAGAAAATCATGCAGCAACCACCATACTGAAACTTGCTTAAATTTTGACAAAAAATACTTGTTCATATGCTCAATCTTTTTTTCTTTCCTTCTTATTTAAAAAAAGAGGTGATTCTGTCACTATGTAAATAATTTCAATAATCTTAGGGTATCACTTTACCAACAGCTTAATCCTTTCAATCAGCATTGAAAATGATTGTCTTGCCTGTTTAAAGTAATAATAATTTAAAACATTTTCCGCTCTCACTCTATCTTTCCCCTGTCTGCCTTTCACAGTGAAAGTTCTTGAAAGAACTATTTTGGGATGATGTTAAGAGGGACCAATACATATTACTCCTTATACTCCAGAGTCCATAACAAATTTAGAAAACAAGACTGAGCAAACTTAGAATCAAAACATTACCTTCACTTATTTTTTGTTTTATCATTATTTTTTTTAAATTTTTTGTTATTGCAGTAACATTGGTTTATAACATTGTATAAATTTCAGGTGTACATCATTATACTTGTATTTCTGCATAGATTACATCATGTTCACCACCCAAATACTAATTACAACCCATCACCACACACACGTCCCGAATTATCCCTTTTGCCCTCCTCCCTCCCCCCTTCCCCTCTGGTAACCACCAATCCAATCTCTGTCTCTATGTGTTTGTTTGTTGTTGTTATTATCTACTACTTGATGAAGGAAATCATACGGTATTTGACCTTCTCCCTCTGACTTATTTCACTTTGCATAATACCCTCAATGTCCATCCATGTTGTCACAAATGGCTGGATTTCATCGTTTCTTATGGCTGAGTAGTATTCCATTGTGTATATATACCACATCTGCTTTATCCATTCGTCCCTTGATGGGCAGCTATTCCACTGCTGGGTATGTATTCTCCTTCACTTTTAACCACTGCTTATTGCTTCCGCACTCTACTGCCCTCCTATTGTTAAACATTCACTTTGTGTATGTTTATTTTATAAATGCATCACAAGATTTAAAAGAAATTAATACATTTCCTGCAATTTTGAAAATGCATTTAGTGGCTTGCATTACTAGGCTATCTTTTTATAATTACTCTTACAGATTTTCTGAAAGACATAGAGTATACTTTTAGTTTACTGAAAATGCTCTCTGGTTGAAATTAAACACACGCAGATGGCAGAGTTGATTTTACTCCCTGCAAAGACGCTAATGAACGTTTCTGAACTCAAAGAATAACACGATCTCCAACGAAACATATGTTTAAACATCACAGAAACATAAAAGAAAAAACAACAATATTTGGCATATACGAACCAAAGCTTTTTGATACAATTATGAAGGAACATTTTCATATTTAACAATTTGCATAAAATCTTAGAAATGAAAGGTTGATTTTTTTTTTTTTTAGTGTTATCTAAGAGAGTCATAAACACAGGAACATCCAATTTTGGCTTGCTTATTAACAATCATCTTAATGGTTTTCTAAGAGATTTATATCCATGCAACATGAATAGAAATCAAAGCACAAATATATATTAGCTGGGATAATGTCTGGAACTACAATTTCTGGTGTGTACTTTGAGTCAACTTAAGTGGGGCCTTTGCTTCCCACTAAAACCCACACATAATTCTTGAAACATTATTAATAGTCTTTGGTTGGCCGCATGTAATAAAGTCAAGTCAGGGGGAAAGAGAAAAGTCACACTAGCTAATTCACCACAAGCCCAGGCCATCTTAGCCTACATCTAACAAAATGCGATAAAGAAAGAACTAGACCCATCCTTTTGCACTGACCTCTCAGTGCACAAGGACCCTAAACACTAGAATATGCAACACAGGCAATGTTGTGTAATTCTGTGTCAAAGACTAGAATTCCCTCTGAATCAGAGGACAGAAGGACAATGAAGTAAGAAGCACTTGTGGCAGAGGCGGAAACACTATCCCCCTATGGAAAAATTGCATAATACAAAATGGTCCAGGAAAACAATTACTGCCATCCCCCTTTGTCCCACTGCTCCCATTCCATTAGCCCTTAGCTCAGTCTGTTATCGTAACAGGTTCCTCAGTTTATGCTTGTATCCAAGGCTTTATCAAGGTAATTAAGCCTGTATTTTTCTCCCCTATGTAAATATCTATAATCAAGAAGTTCCTGACTTGTATTCAGAGATTTCTTTCATCCCTAGACTCTTCCTTCCACTGAAGGTCAACAAACCTTTTTTCCCCCTCCTTTAACCACCTAATGGTGAGTTGGATCTAAGATTCAAGAGAGAATACTGAGCAGGGAAGGGAAGTGTGGTCAAGGTGGTCTTTGAGGTAGGGATAGGTGGGGAATAACTCAATGGGGAGAAGTCCAGGAAGTTTTGTGTACAAGAGTAACTCCTGGAGGGAAGGCTTATTGAAAAGCGGAGAGAAGACAGAAATAGGGGGAGAATAAGCGCAGACTTTTTCCAAAGGTTTTTTTTTTTTCCTCTCTAATTATTTTCAAATGTTTATGAATACAGATGGAACACCTGGTTTACCACTTCTGAATTTTGCTTCACCAAAACCTCATAAAAAGGGAGTGGACATGGATGTCCCAAGTCGCCATTTTACAGAGTGCTGAAATTACAGGAGGAGCTAAAGAAAACAAAGTGAGGGGCTGGCCTGGTGGCACAGTGGTTAAGTTCAGCGCCCTCCACTTTGGTGGCCCAGTTTTGCAGGTTTAGATCCCAGGCACGGACCTATCCCACTTATCAAGCCACGCTGTGGCATCGACCCACATACAAAATAGAGGAAGATTGGCACAGATGTTAGCTCAGGGCCAATCTTCCTCACTAAAAAAAAAAAGAAAACAAAACAAAACAAAGTGAAAAATTATCCAAATAAAAAGCATATTTAGAAGGTTGAAGGGCAACAAAGAAACCAATACACTATTCAGAAAACCAGCAATACTAAACAAAATCTTCAGACAAACCACAAACAAAAGGAAATCAGAGCTTCAACTGATATTAAGTGCTGCAAAAAGGATGTCAGCCTCAAATCAAGGAGCTGTCCCCAAAGGTAGACATTTCCATATAAAATTAAAAGAATCAACCAGTAGTTTTGACTGCACTCTCCTATATAAATGAAACCACAGGGGATTTACAAACCAAATACAGTAATAGATATACAATATAATATACATTATATTTAAAGTAGAGCATCAAACAATTCTAACAAGTGAAACAAAGAATTTAGAATAACAAATTTCACTAGGTAAAACAGTATCTTTAAAAATACGTCTTGAAATCTAGACCTGGTTTTAAATGCAACCTAACAGAAGCATTGAGTCATATTTAGAACTTGCTTACATCGTGGACTTAAAGACACCATATTTATCTCTGTTGTGCTATTCCATAGTAAACCTTAAACAATTAAGAAAATCTTAACCAGTTTAATATAACGTTGACCTGAGAGCATCTTATTAGAAAACATATTATTTAAATGTGCTTAACTATCTAAAATAATTGGAATGATGCAGTTTAGAAGTGTAAAGATTTGAGCTAATTTTCAGCAGGTGCGTTAGACTTATATTAATTTTTCTAAGTCACAGAAAAATAAAACCAAATGAGATCTCTATGAAATTTACCATTACTAATTTTAACTCACCCCTCTTTAATTTACAACAAAATTAAACATTATTCTGAACAGCTTTTTTAAAACTAATATGTGAATATTTATCTATTTATCTCAATCTGGTAGCAGGCTTAAAGAAGATCAGCAATATCTTGTCCTCACAGAATGATTACCATGTTCTAGGCACTGTTCTCATATATTCAATCCAAACAGCTACCCCACAAAGGAGGTAGTATCATTATCCCCCTTTGACAGACAAAGAAGCTGAGGTTCTGAGAAGTTAAGTGATTTACCTAAAAGGAGGCACCTGGGATTCAAACGCAGGCTGATGCGCTACAGAGACTGATGTCTTAATTATCTCATTATGTGAATGGCCTCCCCAATGATATTGAATGAAGAATAAAGATTAGGTGAATTGTAGGGACCATCCTTTCTAGAAATACCAAATTTTCCTCTTGTCACCTAGGTTGAGACTGGATCTAAAATATTTAATAGCCACCATTTTTTTGCACATTCTTTGTACCCAAATGACTACTTTTAAGTTGTCTAACACTCCAGAGCCTATACTCTCTACACAAATGTCTCTATCTCTCTTTCTCTGTGTCTCTCGCTGTCTCTGTCTTTGCACGTATCTTTCTCTTTTTTAAACAACACTGATGAATTCAAGTGCATCTAGTGAAGAACTTCTTAGGGCATGTGTAGCACATGCACTGATATTGATTATGAAATGGTTACGTACAAACAGAACAGTCAGGGGAGGACGTTTAATAGAATTACACAGAGAGTCCGGAATTATTGTCTCTGCCCATTGGGAAGCTGTTTTCAGTTGAGAGTCCAATAAGGAAGCCACTCTTCCCATCAAAACCAGTCAAAAATGACTCCAAATTATGATAATATAAAAAATACAGTCTTTAGATAAAGAACATTGTTCTTCGAAAAAGAACATTGGGTTCAAGACACAGCAGAGAGAGAGAAAGCAAGTGAGCTCTAAAGTTAAATAAGAAAAAAAAAATAAATAAAACCTTCTTTCTCTGGGGTAATTAGATATGTGTAGCACAGCCAACACATTAGAGAACAATATATACAAAGGAGTCACAGAAGAGAACACATAAATGGCCTATAAAAATATAAAAAGTTGTTCAATCTCAGTGGTAATCAAGGCAAAGACTGAATAAAACAGAATACAGTGAGATCAGGAATACCAATTAGAATGTTTAGCCTCCTCTTCTTTTGCCCAATTAACTCTCTTTCCTCAAAGAATAATTATTCTGTTTATTCATTTTGGTCTTTCTTTTTGTGCTGTTGCTCTCCTTCAAAAGTTTGGTAGTCTTTGAATATCAATCATGTCTCTGAATGAAGTCTTTGGTTCCTGTATATAAGTGTCTTGGGCCTTTTTTATTTCTATGTAAGCTTGTTTCCTGTTTCCCCAGTAACCCTCTTGAATTGGAAGGCTGATGGTGAACTCCGTATATGGAAAGAGGATAGCTCTACTTTAAAGGGTATGGGCAGGCCTTGAATTGGGTTCCTTGGAAACAGACTTTGAGATGGGACATTACATACATGACTCATTTGGGGAAGGCTCTTGGGAGATACAGCTGGAAGGAGGTGAGTATGGCTGCCCTGAGCAGAGACAGGAACTGATTCACAATGCAGTGGCAAATGGGACCTTGGGTGATTCTCCAGGGAGCTATAGAGCTGAGATGGCCCTTCAGAGTTGTCCCAAATTGAGGCAAAGGAGAGGACCTTGTATATCTGAAATAGTCATTAGCCACTGACTGCCCCTAGGAGGAGGTTATCTTGGGCAAGGCAGTTCCCTTGGGAAATCTCCAGCGAAGGTTCAACAGTGAGCCATCAGCCCCAGATATGTTCAGCTTTTGGGGGATGGACATATCAGTGCTGAAATGAGGATCTGTTATGACACCACCACATCCACTAGGCCAATCATTTGTGTCTCTCAACTATACTTGCTCTTTATAGTAAGTTCCTGACATTGGAGAACAGATTCTTCAGGATATTGATTAGTCTTATATCCTGGGAAATTATAAGAGAAATCTTAGTGGGACAAGTACAGCTTCTACTGCTGTAGTTAATCTTAAGATCATGAGTGATAATCATCCTCTGTCTTCACTACTGATTCAATATTTCCCCTACTCTTTGCACTGCACATTTGTTGTTATAGGGTAGATTCATAAAGGGTAAGCAGAGTCTTGGCAGATGCCTACCACACTTGAGGTTTCTGTATAATCTTCAAGCAAGTGAGACCACTATCTTGTAATAAGGGTCTAATGGGTCCCCTGCGTAGCCCTGAAGGGTTCAGAGGAGTCTACATATACCTAGATACCCCCATCCGAAGTCATAGGACCCCACTCCATTCTACTAGTGATTTAAGTTTGGCATAGAAGGCCTGACAAGGTTGAGAATTTAACCTTCTCTGAATCTCTGCTACCCTTATGATTAAGTTTTAAGCCAGCTCTTCCCATCTGTGTCTACTCCTGGTGCAGGAGGTTTTCCTTAAGTATTGCAAAGAGACTCTATGGCTTTTATATTTTGCCTTGGATCAGCAGTGAATCATCATCATTGTTCAATAAACCCTTGAATCAAATGTTCTCAGCAACTGCCTCTCAAATTCAGTGTCCTTATACTTATCCTTTCCATCACACTTCTCAAGCACCAGAGATGCTGAGCATCAGCCAGTGCATCCCCTCCACCCGTAACTCATCCCAGTTCACCACTGGTGAATATTTTGACAACATGCCAGAGTTACTCATATTCTATTTTCCACCGATAATGGGATATTCATTGCCAGCCAGCCGATAAAAGACCCAGTACCAAAATAGTGTATAATGTCTGTTTCCTAACCAATTCTGATATTAAACATATTGGCTTGGGTTCCATTGGGAGACTCCAAAGTGTGGAGCTGCGTGCAGAAGATTTATTAGGGGGTGGTCTCAGGAGGGAGACTATAAGAAAGTGAAGAAGGATCCAGAAAGGAGCTGACCCTCAATGTGGTTGTAAATGAGCCCTTAGTTGATCATGTGGAGATCCCTGGAGCTGGGATTGAACCCTAAAGTAGTCTCAAGTTGAAGCAAGAAGGCTGAGACATTCTATCTCTGTAGCGACCAGTTATTAGCCCTATGCCACCCTCTCTCAGGGGTTGAAACTTTTGGTGATACATTTCTCTGCTTCTGACAGCAATTCCCTGAGAAGAATACAGCAGTGACCTTTCAGCAGCCAATATTCTCAGCCACTGGGGGATGGATGCATGGGGGATGGATACATTGACCTTAAGAAGGAAATCTAAGGGTAAATACAATAAACTACACATATACAAGTGAAAATTTCATGAGTTTTGACATATGAATACACCATGGAAACTATCACCACAATCAAGATAATGAGCGTTATCAATCAACCTCAGTAGTTTTCTGTAGCCCCTTTGTAATTCTCTCTCTTGCTGCCACTCCACCCCCAGCAATTATTGATAAGATTTTTGGATGCTATGGACTTGTTTTCATTTTCTACAATTTTATATAAATGGAATCATATAGTTAGTATTCTTTTTTGTCTTGCTTCTTTTACTCAACATAATTATTGGTTTCACCCATTTTGTTGCATTTATTGATAATCTATTCCTTTTTTGTTGAATAGTATTCCATCCCATGGATATATCACAAATTTTTTTCCGTTCTCTCACTGACAGACATTTGGGTTGTTTCCACTTCTCAGTTACTACAAATAAAACTACAATGGATATTCAAATACAAATTCTTGTATGGATGTAGGCTTTCTTTTCCTTAAGTAAATACAAGGGAGTGGAATGACTGAATCCTATGCTAGGTGAATATTTAACTATTTGTGAAACTGCCAAACTATTTTCCAAAGTGGTTGCATCATTTTACATTATCACCAGCAGTGTATGACAAACACTTGCTCCACATCTTCACCAAGACGTGGTATTGGCATTCTATTGGGAGTGTAGTGGTATATTATTTGGTTTTATTTTGACTTTCCCTAATGACTAATGATGTTAGGCACTTTTACAAGTGCTTTTTTGCCATAAAGGAGATCTTTTTTATGCAGACCATCATTAGTCATATTAGTCATTATATATGTATATAAAATATATGTAGATAATACATGTATTCTTTAGTGAAACACTTGAAATCTTTTGCTCATTTTAATTGGGTTGTTTGTCCTCTTATTTTTAAATTATAATAGTTCTTTACATATTTTAGATAAAATTCCTTTGTTGGCTAAATATTTTCTCCCAGATGAGGACCTTACTTTTTGGTATTCAAAACAAGATCCTATCCTATGAAGGTTAAAAATATTTAATTCTGATGAAGTCCAATATACTGCCTTTTAAAATAGTTTGCATTGTGTTTAAGAAATATTTGCCAAATCCAAGGTCACTATTTCCTCTTGTTTTTGTCTACAAATTTTATAGTTTTTAGTCATTGTTCTTAGGACAACAATCCATTTTGGGTTAATTTTTATACAAGGTTTGAGGAAAGGATTGAGGTTAATATTTTAACATATGGCTATAAAATTGTCCCAGCAATTTGCTGAAAAAATTTTCCCAACTCCCATTGAATCGCCATGGCTAGCACCTTTCTTGTGTTGTTGCATGTTTGGTAATTTTTGATTGGATGCCAAACATTTTCAACTTTAACTTGCCAGATGATAGATATCTTTGCATTACTATAAATATTTTTTAGCTTTGTTCTAGAAGGCAGTTAAGTTACTTGGAAATTGTTTGATCCTTCCAAAGTTTACTCACCTTTGTTAGATGGGACCAGAGAAGCCTTTAGTCTAGGGCTAATTTTTCCCCGCTACTGAAGCAAGAACGTTCCTAATGTTCTACCTAGCACCTCATGAATTATGTTTTTCCTTCCTGGTAGGAAATCAAACTCTTCCTGGCCCTATATGAACTCTAGGAATCATTTCTTTTGTTTCTTTCAGATGTTTCTTTCTCTGCTCTCAGTTACTTTCCTCACACACATGTGCTAATTAGTACTCAGCAAAAGAATTGGGAGAAACCCTGGGCAGATCTACAGATCTCTCCCTCTCTCTCCTATTGTACTCTTCCCTTTGAACTCTAGTTTCTTTGACCTCTCCAGACACCTACTGCTATCTTGTCTTCTCAGAAAGATCACTGAGCTCCACTGTGGCTCCCCTCTCTGCTCTGCAGTCAGTAAACTGTGCCATACGCTGAGGCAATCATTGGGTTCACCTCACTTATTTCTCCTCTCTCAGTGATCACTGTTCTGCACTGCCTGATGTCCAGTGTCTGAAAAAATTGTCAAATATTTTCATAACTCTGGCTCCTGTCACTCTATCTCAGTCAAAATAAGAAATCTACTATAGGCTTTCAACATATTTTAAAGGAAATCTTGCCACTCCAAGTCAAGTGGTTCAATTTCCTTAGTGTGACAGTTCTCAAAAAGTGGGACCAAAAGTAAAATCATTGAGAAACTTGTTTAAAAGGCATATTCTAATGTCTTGGCCCCAGAATTTCAATTCCTTAGAACTGGAGTACAATTTGGTATCTGAATTTTTAACAAGTCCCTCATGCAACTCTGATACAAGTGGTTAACAGAACATAGTTTGAGAAACTTGTTTTGTGATTATTGTTCCAGTTTACCTTGGGCAAAAATGACTCAACTGCATGCATGAGGTGAGGAGGGCAGACTAGCAGCATTTCTGTTGTTAATCCTTTGATTAAGTGTCCTGATTGTATCCCTGTTTTTCACTCCAACCCTGAATGCCTTCTATCCAGAGTTTGGAGCCTTTCCATAGCTGAGCAGAATGAAAAAGACTTTTTAAATGCAATCTGGCCATTCTCTGTGCTTGTTTCATGTTGCCGCCTCAGCTTTAGGTTGTCATTATGATCCCATCTGCTTTCTGTCTTCCAGAAATTTCTCAAAAGCTCTGCGCTTCTAATGACCTTTGTCTCATTCTCAGATTGCTATGAATCTACTTACTTATAAATATGTCATTGTCATTTCAGTTGAATTTGTTGGGAAAAAGAGTAAGGATAGACTCAGTTCACTATCTTCAACTGGAAGGCATATGATTTTTAAATAGCATGAAAAGTAATCTTTTAAATGAGTGGTCTCTTATTATTTGAGTGAGGAATTTCTACGTTTCCACAAGGCAACATTTGTATAAGTGTTAGTAATAATATTTGCATTTTCTATAGTGATGAATCTATTTTCTAACATTGCATGTTATCACTTCATTTTATCCTTAAAGCATCCCTATTATAAAGATCAGTATTTTCGGTGTATTTTACTAGGTACATTATGTGATTTACTGAAAATTACACATGGGCAAGAATAAAATTCCAAGTTTTTCTGATTTTAAGATCACTGAGGTTTACTCATGTGTTTTTTTGTTGTTGTTTTTGGTTGTTTATGTTTTTAAAATCATATTAATTATAATAACATTTACTGCTACTAAAGTCAATATTGCTGCAAAATTTTCAGGGCGAATAAAATTAATTCTATTGGGTATTTTTCTTCAACCTATTGATATAAATAGCTTAGCTTGTTGTCCTATATTGATTACTGTATGCTAGGCATTGATGTGAGTGACTGCCATATACTAATTTAGTTAGTCTTCATGAGAACACCATGAAGTATGGGTTATTACTATTGAGATTTTAGTGATGGAGAAACTGAGGTACAGAATAATTCAAGTCACACAGTTAAAAATTGTAAGAGTTCAGACCCAAATTTGAAAAATTTCCTCTAAAATCTGTGCTTTTAACTGCTATACTTCATTGCCTCTTATATTGAATAATTCTCTGTATTTAATCTAAAACATCATTTTTTAGTTGATCAGTTCAATATTATAAACACTGTCAAAAGACATTTTAAACAATCTGCTTCACAAAAATACAATTCCACTAAACATCTGATTGTTCTCTTTAGTGATATTAATTGACTCTGAGTTTTGCAACCACTGTTACTGTTAGTCATCTTCCTGTCACCTGGGATTGAAGTATTATGTTTGAATACTAATTTACATTACCAGTCAAGAAGCACTCTATTAGAATCTTAAATTGACTTAGCAATAAAGACAAAAAAATATGTCTACTTAGGAAATTAATATTTCAGTATTTCATGGTTAAAAAAAGTGGTCTTTTGTGTATTTAAGTGTTATTGCTTACCTTACTCTTTGATTTTGATTTCACCTTCCCTTTTAATCAGGTTTTACTTTATGACTGCAATGTGTGCAATGGAGTAGTTGACAGGTGACATTACGAGTACCAACTTGAAAGAAGCATTTAAATTTTATTAAGAGATTTCAACCAACAGGTTGACTAAGGACATATCTCATTGTGGATAGATTTGCATAATTGGCACAATAAAGTATTCATGGAGCCTCCTGTTATTGAAAAAAATGAGCAACATACTGTTCCACATTGACTCTTGAAAGAACAATACAGGAGAGAAAAATAGCCATATTATAGAAGAAAAGCTAACCCTTAGCATGATTACCTATATCCAGATTTATCTAGAGAAAGCAACCTTTATAAATCACTAATATTGCAAAATAAACAATAGCTGGAAATAACAAAATGTTGAAGGAAAAATAAGTGAGGAATGGAAAGTTCCCTTATATTCCTTTTGTACTTCATGCAGGTCTAGAGCTGGCCCATTTCAAGAAGGATATCATACAATAAAACAAAGATATATAGAAGAAAAACCAGGAGAAGATTCTCATGCAGGATTAGGAGGGATTTTTCCACAATCTTAAAACATCAGAAGATTTCCTGTGGTCAGAATACTGTTACATCTCTACACACTGAGTTTCTTGGGCACTTTTATTTATGTAGTGGCAGCACCTAGCATATTGGCAGGTGCCTAACATGTGATAGGAATTCAAAAACAATTATGGAATAAATAAATTTATATTACTAATTTTTAAATTAAATGAGTATATTTTTGAAAGGTACAAAATAATAAGAATATATGGTTTAGAAGTTATTGACTAGAATAAACATCTTGCTTTAAAATATATAGATTATTTCTCTTTCTTCCATTTTCTTTTCCTAATGTTTGTTGCCTCATGAGATGCACATCTTCACATTACATCTGAATGTATTTCCACCAGTCTATTTACAAGTAAGATCCAATAAGAGATAAATATCTAATTGCGTATTTCCAAATTTATAAGTATAACAATCTTTTCAACTTGATCCTTAAAAGCAAAATACAGATGCATCTGCTTGTCATATAATGTTGCTACAACATGGTTTTGGCAACAGCAAGAAGTAATTTTTCCAGGAATTAATAGAGAATTAAATTTACAATATGCCAGCTTTTGTGAGATAACGCAACTCTTCAGAACTATAATAATTTGTTATTTTTTAAATAGACTAAAAAAATGCCGTGATACGCTATCAGAGATTCAAGGTATGCAGTTTAATTATCTGCTCATATTTTTTTGTTGTTGTTTAGTTTCCTTGTTAACCAGCCATCTTTATGTTTGAGACAATCTTTTATTTTATTCATTTATTTATTTTTATTGAAGTAACCTTGGTTTATAACATTATATAAATTTCAGGTGTACATCATCATAATTCAATTTCTGTGTAGATTACATCATGTTCACCACCCAAAGACTAATTACAACCCATCACCACACACATGTGCTGAATTATCCCTTTCACCCTCCTCGCTCCCCCCTTCCCCTCTGGTAACCACCAATCCAATCTCTGTCTCTATGCGATTGTTTGTTGCTGTTGTTATCTTCTATTTATGAGTGAGATCATAAGGTATTTGACTTTGAGACAGTCTTTTAATACAACATTTAAGTAGAGGAAAGAGCACTGGAGTCTGAGTGAGGAAATGTGGATGTGTCCTTAGGTAATTACCATCAGAAAAATGAAAAAGGAAATCGGATTAGAACACCTCTCCTCTCCATCCATGAAAAGTTTAAGTTATATAATATAAATATAATTTATATAATAGAATGCCTAATATATAACCAGCCAGCTGACTGTGGAAAATAAGGAATAAAATATAGATGTAGATGAAAGATAGCTGATTGGGAGTCCTATATCCAGCTCCATCCCACACTCATAGTATTACCTTTGAAAGTTATGTAAGGTGTTTTGGACTTCAGTTTTGTCATCCATAAGATGGGCAAATAGTTTGGTCCAGTTGATCTCTAAAATTCCTTCCAGCTCTCAAAATCATGTTCTTATGATTCATTTCAAGACACTGGTTTCTTCTGTCAATTGAATCTCTTTGCTGACTTGGACGAGGTTAAATATTTGAGTAGTTTTAAAATCAGAAATGATTTAGGAAGCAGAATCGTCAATACAATTATACAGCTCTTGCAGCCTCTTTTTGGCTAGATCACATCTTGAGCCAGAATTGGCATCCAGCAGATGGCACTATGCCATCAGTATGAGACCAGCCAGCCCTTAAGAGCAGGCACTCACTTCTCTCTCAATCAGCAATCTTAATCATTTGCAGTAATTAACAGTGCCACACTTTTTTCTTTATGATTACAAGATGAGCTAGATACTTTCTAATTTGAATAATTACGCTTCATTTAATTCTCCTCTCTGTAGTCACGTGGATAAAAGGTGAAAAGGAAGTTTGCTATGCTGGACCAAACAGTGAGACTGTGAACTCGATGAAGGAAAGAACCATGCTTGTTCGTGTTTGTATCCCTATGCCTCAGCTTATTAGGAGATGCTTAATAAATCTATTGAATGGATTAAAAACAGAAACAGGGTGGTCTGCCCGCTGGCGTGGTAGTTAAGTTCGGTGCGTTCTGCTTTGGCGGCCGGGGGTTCGCAGGTTTGGATCCCAGCCACTCATCAAGCCATGCTGTGGCAGCAACCCGTATACAAAACAGAGGAAGACTGCCACAGATGTTAGCTCAGGGCTAGTCTTCCTCAAACAAAAAGAGGAGGCTTGGCAACAGATGTTATCTCAGAGCCAATCTTCCTCACCAAAAAAAACACAAAAAACAGAATATAGGATCACTGAACAGAGGATGTGGAAGAATGTATAGATGGTAATCTGTAGAAAATTCTCTACTGATTGTTTCAGTTTTCTAAGAAAAGTAGGAGGCAAAGTGATCATCTGAGAGTGAAGATGAGGGAGGAGGTGTTAGACGTTCAGAAGGCAGACAAGTTGTGAAATGTTTTCTAGGAAAATAGGAGAATGAATGAACTATACTAGTGCAATATGGTATGATTACTGTCTACTTTTAAGGATAAGCTCAAGTTTTGGGGTTACGATTTAAAATGAGAATAATGAAATTGTGAATTTATCTCCAACTATATTCACAGGTCCAGGCATGGTATAGGCAGAAAGTCTGATACAGTTATGATTGAGTTTTATCAGGCAGGAACCAGGGAGCAGAATGAGGACAAAGGAGTAAGCTTATATGCAAGGGAATGATTGTGATGATTGACCACAGAATTTAAGGTAAGTAAAGAGAAGAGAGAAGGTCAAGGAATGAAGGTGAGACAGAGTCAATGAATTGGAAGTCCTGGTCAGGTTGAAGAATCGTTGCAATACTATATAAAATCAGACGAAATGTCACTGGTGGTGGTCAGCGAGAGGTGTATGCAACTGACATGATGAAAATATTGCAGGTATTGGCAATGACAAGTTCAAGGATATGACCACTAGAGTTAGAGTAAGATGAAGGACAAGATTATGGAAGGAGAGAAGTCTTAGAAAGTAAAAGGCAAAGGTGTTGGAAGCATTATCTAGATGTATCTTGAAATCAATAGGAAGAAAGTGAAGAGTAATGTTAGAAAGAGTGACAGTGAACAAAAATATGTCATCAAGAAATAAAGCAGACTAAGACAAGGGCCTCTTAGATGAGCGCAACAATGTTGATAATACTGTCTAATGAGATGACATGCAAAGATAGAGGATTTTAGGGAGGAGGGAAGGAGAATGGTTTGACAACAACCATGAGGAATAATGACATTTCTTCAACTTGTACCTACAGGTAGGGTACAAAAGTCACCACTTAAAAGGGCTGCCAGGAAAACAAGGTCATCAGAGGAGATCTAGATTTCTGTTAGAGGAAGAAGTTGAAAGAATCATATAGGGAAGGCATGTAGCATATAGTATTCAGGGAAGAGCTAGTGATGGACCGTGATAGCCAGAGGGCACAGCGGAAAACCTTTCAGAATTTGTGAAGGGATGGGGAAAAGAGCAGCACAGGGGATAGCAGAACTTTATTAGATTAGTGTAAGAGATGAGTGCTGACCTAAAGGATGCAATAATATTTATAAATTCTTAGAGGTTCAAGGCAGATAATAGAAGGGAGGCTCTGGATTTCGGGGCTGGGTTTAGTCCCACTATATGAAACCCTCTTGATCCATGCTGAGGGGAGTAGAAGCCCCTCCCTTACGTTGAAGTTCACTCTAAACACCTGTTAGGAGAAGGGTGACCCAAAACACCAGTGCACAGTTGCTGTCTTGAAGTCTGATAATGGAGTTAAAGCTTTTCAGGAAGTTACTTGTTACTTTCCGCATGATAGGTGCCCGCTCCCCTATACCCGTGGTATCGAGGGCCTAGATACCCATGGTACCCACGGTAATGGGTATAGAAGGCCTAGGTGAGGCACAGGTCCTCCCCAGAAAAGTTCCCTGTTTTCTCTTTCTGGAATTCCTATTATTTGGGCGTTGGGCCCTCCTGGAATGACCCTCTAATATTTTTGCGTTTTTGCTGCATTTTTTTGTATATTTGCCTGTTCTTTCTGAAAAAGTTCCTCACCTTTATTTTTTCTACATTTGTATGGATAATGGGGGGTGATATTTAAGAGCGCTCTCTTTTATCTTTTCCAAAAAAACAACAAAAAAAAGAGCGTCTCGTGATTGTTTTATGGATGCAAGATTTTTTTCTTCTCCCAGAAGATATTGTAATTTCTTCAATGCTTTCTTTTCCACAGATTTTCTCTGTTTCCTTAGAGTCCTTTCTTTTTTCTTTAGGCACTAAAAAGCCAGTTGTAGTCTCTGTGCACTGAGGGAAGAGCTTGTCAACTGGTAGGGTCAACCAAAAGAGACTAAGGACCCAGATGTTTCCCTGGACTTCTGCCCAAAAGCAGTCTTTGGGCAGAGATATTTTCTTTGGGCCATACAATTTTTCCGAGAAGAGTATTTCAATATCCTTGGGAAGTGAAACAATGAAAATGATCTAAAGTATATAAACTTCAATCTAATTTCTGTTTCTAATAAGATAAGTTAGTCTCCATCCTTCACTGTACCCTTATTCTCTCCAGTTCTAATTATTCAGAGAATAAACATCTTGCATTTGTGAGAGAGAGGATAGTTGTCTACAAGCACATGTGAAGAAAAACTTCTAAGAAGTCCAAGGGCTTCTTAAGGAGATTCACAACAAATGTCCCAGTGTTCACTCCACTCCTTGCCCCCAGGTTCTGAGGTTTCCAGAGCTTCTAGTTCCTTAGGCTTTAAGGATTCTGCCCTGCAAGTTCTCTTGTTTCCACATGGCATTGCCTTCTGCTGGCCCTGGGTTTCAGCTTTCTTGGCTCTGCAAAACCTCTTACTGCTAATACACCTGCTTCCCAATTTTTAAAAGTCTATTGATGTTTCTCATTTGTTATGGTTTCCTCTCCTGTACCCTTTGACTTGTGATTCATTCCTTTTTTTATTCCTGTGCTGTTATTTTCGCAAAATATTTGAATAAGGCAGAGATCTGCACATGTGTTTAAGTTCCACTGATACTCCTATTCCCTTCCCCAGTCATGACTAGAATCTGGATTGTAATGTGAAGACTTTTTCTAGGACTCCTGTTGGAGAGAGTGGGGCCTGGGCTTAATGTTCATGTGTTCATAGCACCAGCAATGATTTAGTTATTGCTGCTCTAGAAACCGCTAATAAAACGAGGATGACAATTCTGTGGATTTTGCCATTTTCTCAAAGGAAAATGATTTATACCCCTTTCCTATTTAATCCTATGTGGTAAATGTCATTATCGACATTTTACAGAGTTGCCAGCTGAACTTCCCATAGGACAATTCAACACGGTTGCTAAGTGAAGAAGTGCACTTTGGTCCCAGATCTCTGAATCCAGAGACCATCTTCTTGACACTATACCACACACCCTCCTTGACAACCTCAAACTACCCTTAGTTACCTAGTTAGGAGAAGTTGTCTGGAATATGTTATAATTTAATGAATTTCAATGAAAATATAATTACTATAATTTTGTGTCACAAGTTTGTTGCATTAAATTTAGCATACAATAATAATCTTAGAAAAAAGTACAAGAATTATGCAATATAAATATTGTAAAATGCTGAAGTATTATGGGACATCACACTAATGATTTCAAAACCTTCCAAGTAACTTTACTGTAAAACCTCCTGGATTAGAAATTTTTTAATTGTTTCCTAAAATGTCCTCTAGGCATGTGGTGGTGGTGGTCAGGAATGGCGGCAGAGGGAGGAAGGAAGGTAGAAAGGGAATTATGAGGACGTGGACCACATGCTTAATTTATGCCTGAGCCTCACATCCAGGGACACCATCCCCAATTCACTTCAGGGTGAGAGACCAAAAATAAATATACTAAAAGAGAAGACATTCCCTAGCCTCAGAAAAGGTGGACTACCTTAAAACCATGTAAGTATTTGAAATACGTGCAAGTGAATTTCCTGACAGAGGCAAGATAAATGTGGTGCCATAATTCAGCAGATGAGAGTTAAGACTCTTTGGGGAATGGCCATTACTCCTCCTACAAATTGGATTTACATGCTTGTATACTCCATCAGTTCTTCGCCGTCAAATCTCTGGCATCCTAAATGGCATTACAAACACAAATGCTCTTCTTCTAATGAGTTTTTCATGTCTTTCCCCCTCTGTTTTCTGCTAACATTCTTTCCTCATCAGTGAGGGCAACACATTTGTTCTTTAAAATAAATTCGCGTTGAAATTCCAGAAGAAAAGTGGGCGGCAAATGGCTGGCAAGGTAAATAATTTGATGAGACATAAAAATAACGAAATTTCAGCCACCTTCCCTGGAGCTTGAAGGTTTAATTCTACTGAGAACTATCAGAGAAAGGAAAATCGGCAACAGTAAGTTAAAATTGCAAGATTAATCCTTACGAAAGCAAAAGGGAGGATGATTTACTGATGGGAGCTTTCATGTGCCAGTGATATCAATATGCTTTTCACTATAATAACTAGAATCTGGATTGTGATCTATTTTTATATATTGTTTAGCTTTTATTTTCAACGTATAAAGAATGTGCAGAGGGAACTCCCTTCAAATGTGATCAGGCTCAGGATAGAACTCTGTCTCCACCTCCCCTTCCTCTCACCCCTCAGCCTGGGCAGTGATAAACACCATAGAGCTGCTGGAGGAGAAACCACCCTATGCTTCTATAATGTTCATTTGTTTCTTTGCTTGTCTTTCTTATTTTCACATTATAGGATTTATCTCAGAAAATCACCTGAAAAAATTTTTTTAACTTTCATTTTTTATTCATTATTATTATATTTTTTTGCCGAGGAAGATTCGCCCTGAGCTAACATCTGTGCCACCTTCCTCTATTTTATATGTGGGTTCCTGCCACAGCATGGTTCACGAGCAGTGTAGGTCCACGCCCAGGATCCGAACCCATGAACCCAGGCTGCCAAAGTGGAGAGTGCCGAACTTAACCACTAGGCCATGGGGCTGGCTCCTGAAAAATTTTTTAAAAGGCATTAAGGTTAAGATTCTTATTCATAACCATCAACTAACATATTGAGTCATATTTAGGCACTGTGCAAAGCACTTTACATGAATGATTTGACTTGGATTAATATTCAAAATTACCATTTTTGGAATACTGTTATTTTCACCAATTTACTTTTGAGAAATGTGAGGCTTAAAAGATTCAACAACATATTCAATGTCGCACAGCTGAGAAGTGAGTTAGGCAAGTCCCTCTGAGTATTAATTGCTAATAAAGATTTAAATTGTATCAGCAACAATATACTTTTTTAGTAGAGTCTGTTAACTAAAAATCAACTAATAGCAAACTTTAAAAAATGCCAGTTCAAGCATCTAGTAAACTCTATTTAAAATGTTAATAATTTAATGAGCTTAATTAGGAACCAATAGTCCCACTTGGAATACATTATTCCTTTGGACCAACATAATCGCCTGAAGGAAGTAAATGATACTTAAAACTTAGGCCACAATCAAGCCACCATATTTGTTTCATAGAAAATATGCACTGCTCCCTTCACGTTGGAAGAATCTAAAGAACTCTGGAAAAAAGACCAAAATGTCTCTTCTGACTCAAATTTACATTTCCCATAGCTTGATATAAACCTCAGCAGCATATAGCTGAACTGGTATTAAATATATTGCCAAAGGTACAGATAAGTATGCTGTAGGCACTCTATAAATGGTGGATTTATTCACAAAATTTCTTATATAGAAAAAAAGGTTTTTAAATTCAGTCAGAAAATGTTGCATCTGTTCACAAGCTTTTCCTTTCTGAATTGATCTCACGTTGTGAAGGAACAGACTTCAACGAGGCAGAAGCCTACCAAAAGCAGAATCCCAAAATGCGGTTGTAGTTAATGAAACAAAGAAATGAAGCAAAACACACAAAAAGAGCCCTTATTTCTTAATCAAACAAACCTAAGGAAAAGGCAATAGTCAATATTCAATTCTCTGTAATTTTCCCTTTTTCTGCCTTTTTGAACTTGATTGTATCTGAATGCTTTGTAAGTGGCAATGAAATGTTAGATTACTTGTTTTGTAAGAATAATAAATGTGTTGTTTGCCATTTAAATATTCAATACATCTAAAAATAATAGTGGCTGTCATTTGGGTCACTTCCTGTATGCCATCCATGGTGAGAGATTTATTTATATAATTTCCTTATTTTCACTCTCTTGAAAACTGCTACAAACATTTGTCTGTAAGATTGGTACAGTATTCAGTGTTAGAGGTGGCACTCCCACCCACACTATAGAAAAGGTTAGAATACAAACAGGATCAAGATGAAGATTTAGAGAAAGCATGTTACGTCTCTCTATAATAAAATATGCCAATTTAAATGAAAATCTGGCATAAAGATGCCAATCCTGCCAGCAGAGTGTGGTTCCTACAGTCTGAACTGGGAAGTTCAGTGGGTCACCCTGCAGATGTGTTAAGCTCACTGCCATCAGCATTTCCATGCAGGCCCCAACAGCTCCTTCTAATTTATAAGGATAATAAAATATATCAAATCGATCCTATTCACTGTTAGAAACTGTCACATTAACAGACAGAGTACCACAGTCTTATTCTTGCCAGACTTGTTCCATTAAAATCAAATCAGAGCAAAATGTGTCTAGGCAAAAACCTTAAATGTATTTTGCCCCCAATTTTCTTAATTTCGAATGAGAAATGTGTGGTTTCCAGTAAGTAGCTTCTAGGCTCATGCAGTGCAGAGATAAATTTATGCACCTTGTGATTAACTGACTAAGCACAATTAACTTAATTAGGAATATTATTTTGCCTATCTCTATTACTCCTGTTCTAGAACAGGAACAAAAATAAATGCCTAAAAGACTGAGGGTTGATTAGAGTCATGTCATGATTCCAGCAAGATGCTTTACATAAGAAAAACAATCAAGAAATACTGAACACCATTAGCACTAATAAACATTTCCCATCTTCATTGTTTGTAATGTGATTTGAAGATGAGAGAGTTCTCAACTCCTGCAAGCGAGTGAAAACACATGGAACATTCGAGTCCTTGTTTTGTCAGGATAATAAATATATTTCATTGTTTGTTGCTTAAACATTAAAAAGATCTAAAAAGATTAGACGCTGTCGTTTGGAGGCACTTGCTGTGTGCCATGCACTGTGAGATTTGTTTGTATCATTTCACTTTACTTTCACAATCACCTAATAAGGTAGTAGTTAATGCTCCATGAGTAGGTGAGGAAAATGAGAGCTTGAGAGTGGAACAATCTGCCTAAGGTCAAATAACTAGTAAGTGATGGGCCCTGACAGTGAACCACAGTTGTCTGAGCTCCAAACCTGTTTACTTTTTTTTTTTTTTTTTGGTTAGGAAGATTGGCTCTGAGCTAACATCTGTTGCCAATCCCCTCTTTTTGCTGAGGAAGATTAGCCCTGAGCTAACATCTGTGCCCGTCTCCTTCTGTTTGGTATGTGGGATGCCACCACACATGGCTTGATGAGCGGTCTGTATGTTCACGCCCGGGATTCAAACCTGTGAACCTCGGGCCGCTGAAGTGGACTGCATGAACTTAACCACTACACCACCGGGCCAGCTCCACAAACCTGTTTTCTTGATGACTCTGCTACACTTCTTCTTATCAGATATTAGACTCGTGGTAAATGTATTGATTACATCCTAAAGCATAACCATCTGGACCTTACAATTGATCTTTGAAGTTGGAGAGCCCGTTTAAGACTAACTCCCCAGGGCATGCTGGTCATATACGAGGGTGTATGTCTGAATTTCTAGGTGCAGCAGATTGAAGCCCCTCCCCCTCTTGCTGGAAAAGCAGTGAGAAAGTTCGAGACACCCTCTTGGCTCAGTAAATGCCCATTTGCCCACTTAGGTAGACTGACCTTTTGAAGCAATGTACCACACCCGTTAGCTTCATGAAGTGTTTAAAGTAGGAATAACATGCTCTACAACAATAAGGAAATAATCACAAATAAATTACCATGTTGCATTTCTCACTTTAATTCTCAATCCTTGGACTCTGTCCATTTTTGCATCAAAAATCCAGGCAACGGCCTATAGGATACCTCCCAATTAGATAGTGTTTCCTGATCAAGAAATATTTTTTCCTAACTTAAATTCTAAGAACTTTGGAACAGGATATGTTGCTATGACTTTGTTTATTATCCTTGTTAAATAGAATTTGAATAAACAATATTTTTCAATAGTGTTCTTGCAACACCACATTAAGTGATTAAAGGGATTGAACTTAACTTGTCTTTAATAGTTCCTGTATTTTATCTTATTCAACGTTAAGTGTACAGTTGCTATAACATCATTTAAAATTATTTATCAACAATTTTTCAAGCATATTGAGCAACAGCAATATGAAAAATATATTGGAAACAGGTATTAAGGGGGTCTTTTTGCTCAAGTTTATAGATAGTAACAAACAATTCAAAGAAAAAATTGGATAGATTGAGAAAAGGGAGAATTTTTTTAAAGAAGGGCAGTGAAATAGCGGTGTTTTTCAAGTTATGTTACCATGAACTCGTGGGAGGGTAGATGGGAAGGGTTAAGCAGTTTTAAAAGTCAACATATTAAAGGGACGGCCGGGTGGTATAGTGGTTGGGTTGGCGCGCTCTGCTTTGGCTGCCCGGGGTTTGCCGGTTCTGATCCCAGATGCGGACCTACACACTGATCATCAAGCGATGCTGTGGCGGCACCCCATATACAAAATAGAGGAAGATGGGCACAGATGTTAGCTCAAGCACACTCTTCCTCAAGCAAAAACAGGAAGGTTGGCAACAGATATTAGCTCAGGGCTGATCTTCCTCACCAAATAAGAAAGTCAATATATTAGGAATAAACTTATTGACCAATAGCCATGACAACAGAAATGACAAATACATGTCCATTAAATGCTTATTTGCCATTTGTTTTCTATTTTTTATTGATATATATATTGTGATATGATATATATATTGTGATATGTGATATATATATTATATACGTATGAAAAAATGTATAAAAATATATACATTTTTAAAAAGAGGCAATTTAGACTCAGAATTTTATTTCTCTTAAATCAGACAGCCAATAGTACTGGAGCTGAATTCAAATCCAAGACTGTTTACTTCCAGAGTCCAGGCTTTTAACCGTTAAGCACAGATGGCAAAAAAAAAAAAAAAAACCTGTCTACAGTTTCCAAGTCTGTGCTAGAACTGGGGACATGATTACCCTTATTTGGCATCCATTTCAATAGAATCACACTGCCTTTTATCCCCCAAAGCAGCCAAGAATAGATCCTAAGAATTTTCTGCAAGAGAGCTGTCAATTCAAATAATGTAAAACACTCATAGTAGTACTGTAGACTGTATGTAGTATGACGTTCTGGGAGAAAGAGAATGTAAATGCCTATTGAACCAAGATTAATTCATTTTAGTACCAAGATTCTATTTTTAAGAAGTATATTTTGTTAAAAAATAAATTGATTTGGATAACAGAAAGAAAATATTTTAATCACTTTCTGTCCATGGGAACTCGCTAACAATAACAACAAATGGAAGGATCCTGGGCATTAAGGTGTCCAATAAAAATTCAGTGATTGGAGAAGAGGTTCCGAGAGGTATCAAGAAATGTTTAAATGTATTAATGAATATGTTAATTAATTAATTCACACCAGTTAAACCTAGGAGACCAACTCATTGATAACATGGTTTTTATTTTTTTTTAAACTATATTAATGTGAAATAATTCAATTACAGTACTGGGGCCCAAATTAAATTATTCCACAGCTATGCACTGTATATCTATGCTCATTATAGAACAATTAAAGAAGTATATCAACCATTAGCATTGTGACTCATTATTAGAAAGCAAACCATAGAAGATATAATTTCTATCGCATGGTCTGTAAGAAATATCACTTGTTTTGTTCTATTTGCATTTATGTAATCTTTGAGTCAAAGCCACAGTTCTCGTCAAATCCATATTGTGAATTGAAACTAAATGGCAAAACTAGTATCCAAATATCTGTTGATGCCTCTTGCAGAAAATAAATAACACACTTGTTGTCTGAAAAAATTCAGATAAATATTGTAGAAGACAAAATTGAGAAATAATCCCAAAAGGCAAAGAACATATTTATTACTAATCATGAAAATTCAACTTGTAGCTAATAATTATTCCTAGAAAAGGAAATTGAGTAAAGTTAATAATCATGAAATTGAGTCATCAAAATATTTCTTCTTTCAATGGGTAAGATGAATAAAGGCAACATGTACAGTATGTCCTGCTGAACTTTTTGAATTATAAAAACATTAGGAAAGGTACCTTCACAGATATAAAAAACAAAGTTTTTAAACATTAAATTTCAGAAGACAATAATGGAGTACTGCAAAACTTTGAGAGAGAAGTATAATTGTCCAAGAATTTAGACACATTCAAATTATAACTCTTGTGGAAAGACGACAGAAAGACATTCTCCTCATCTATGAGGTTATGTGGAAAAAATAAAACGACATCCTCCAAATCTTGGAAAGAAATAAAATTGTCACTCAAAAACTGACATATGGGATTTAAAAAGCTACTGGAAGGAGTATTAATATCAGAAAAAATACAGCAATGCAGTTGAATAATAAAATAAACAAATTGAAAATAATATATATTCGTATATTAGTATGTTAAGAGATGACACATCTCTTAGTATGGTAAGAGACAAACATTGTTTATGACTATTATACTTAATTAGAATTGTATACTTTGTTAAGGTAAAATGAACAAACTCCTTTGTCTAACTCATTTTAACTATATATTGATTTAATTGCCAACATTCATGCTTTTTTTTCTTATTTACAGTCTGTTGTGCTAAAATGCATGTTTCTAAAACATGAATTAGTTAATTCTTAGTTAGCAAATAGGGGAACCAAGTAATAGCAGCTGAATGTCAAGTATTCCAAAATAGCCAAATGCAGCAAACCGCATGAATTTTATACACAATGTCTATTTACCCCAGCTTCTTTCTGTCGGTTCGGTTTGGACGTTTACTCTGTTTTGGAAGCAAAGTGCATTTTGTGCTATTCTCTTCATATTTGGTGAAGTTTTCCATTGTCTTCAAAACTCAGTAGCCTGAACCCTCCTTCACACCACTTCCATCACTCTTCCTTCTTTTGGTTTGTCTTTATTTTCTTTTAAATACTTTGTAATGGAAAATTTCAAACACATACAAAAGTGTATAGTATAGTTTAACAAAACCCCATGTACCCATCACCTAGCTTCAATGGTTATCAAAGCATGTTTGATTTTTGATTTTTGAGGCAATTTTGCCTCATCTATATCTTCATCAATTTCCTTCTACCCCAAGTCATATTGAAACCAATCCCAAATATCATGTGATTAAATCCATAAATTTTTTAATTTCTAAAAGATAAAGTCATATTTTAAACATAAATTTAACACCATTATTAAACAGAAACATAACAATAATTTCTTAATATCATCAAATATCCAATAACTGATCAAATTTCTCCAATTGTTTCATAATTATTTTTAATAAGTGGCATAATTTAATCAGAATCTACACCAGGCCCATACAATGTATTTCGTTGATATTTTCTGATATCATCCCGTATCCTTTATTCTACAATTTCCCTTTCCTTCTACAGTCATGAGCTGCATAACATTTCAGTAATGGATCGCATTTATGACAGCTGTCCCGTAACATCAACACCATACAGCCTAGGTGTGTAGCAGGCTGTACCATCTAGGTTTGTGTAAGTACACTCTATGATGTTCACACAACAACAAAATCGCCAAAGGATGCATTTCTCAGGACATATCCCCATCATTAAGTGACACATGACTGTATTATCCTTACGAATTTTTTGTTGAATAAATCAAGTCTTTTATTCTATGCATGTTCTAATTCTAAACTTCGTTGAATGTATCCTCAAGAGGTTAACATGTTTTTGGTCTCCTGTATTTTCTATAAACTACTAGATGAATCCAGAGTCCTGGGTAGATTTGAATAGTATAATTTTACTAGGATATGCATAATATCTGGTCATTTATTTTTTTTAACAATACAGTTCTAAATTTACTATAGCAAATTAGAACCAAAATTACTGCATATTTTTCTTTTTGTGATTTTAAGATGTCATTTCATCTGTTCTAAGATATTGTTTAGGATTGTTATTGTTTTTGATAGAGCCTGTTTACAAAGTTGCATAAGTTTTCAGAGGTCTAGTTCCAACGCTATTTTTCCCATGAGCTCTGCTATTTTTAGTGATTTTTGGAAATACATCTAACATGTTTGAGAAACATAATATTTAATTTTAAATTCAAGCTATAAACTTTGCTGGAAGTAACTGGGGAACTTCAATCACGGATGTTTAACTTCATTTTTCTATCTTGTTTCATGCTATCTGTTTTTAACCTTCTATGTTGTGCCTTTGACATATGTGTTTTGTTATATCAATATTTTTAAAATTTGTTTTATATGCATTTTGTTTGGAAGACATCATTCAGTACTTCTATTAATATCAACATTTAAGTTTTTATAGTTTATACTTTCTTTAGTTATCAAAGTTAAGAATGGAATGATATTTGTCAATTCCACCTACGTTACAGAAGAAATTTATGATGCATTTATCTTACTCCTCTCACTTCAATTTTTTTTCCTGAGGAAGATTGGCCCTGAGCTAACATCTGTGCCAATCTTCCTCTATTTTGTATGTGAGATGCTGCCACAGCATGGATTCATGAGGGGTATGTAGGTCCACACCTAGGATCCCAACCCACAAACCCCAGGCTGCCAAAGCAGAGCACACAAACTTAATAATTACGCCACCAGGCCGGCCCCCTCTCACTACAATTTTTGGAGTTTTTTTGCTAATACAATTTGGGAGTTCAAAAACAGAGTATTGGAGTAAGTTGTATTTTTAAATTTTCAGTTTTTGTTAAAATGTGTTTTGTATTTGCAATCGATCTCATAAGAATCCTAACAGTATATATCAAAATATACAATCCTAATAATTATTCAATATTTATATATTATATAATTTATATGCCACATATATTTAGTTCAATAATAAACAATGTATTTATTCCAAATCTTTTTGAGTCATTATTTCTTAATTTATTTCATTTGTTATTCAAATTTAAGTGAATTCTCTCAAGAACGAAAAGTTTTAAATCCACCTGTACACTTCTCCCCATGGGACACTTCTCAGTATATTTCAAAAACATTGTTCAACTGATGTACATAAGATGATGTGTCTCTGGTCCTCACATTAGAAACAATTTTTAGAAGTTGAATTTTCATAGAAAATTGAAAAAATGCATGAAATAAATGGAAACGATAAATAAGTATACTAAAGCAAACGTATCAAGCATTACCAGCAAAAAAATCAACAAAATATCCATTTTTACCTTTATAACTGGTAAATAATTTTAAAATGTTTTTTAATTTTTTAAATTGAGCATTGACATGCATGATGATATGGACCTTCTCACACACTGCCAATGGGCAGCTAGCTGTTAAATAATGTTTGGAGGGCAATGGGGCATCATGTTTCCAGAGACATAAATATATTTAATCTCTTGATTCAGTAATTCCACTTCAAGAAAATTCCCCTAAGAAAACTGTCTTAGATTGTTGTATTTGGATGCCCATCAGCTGTTTTTTCCAATACCAAAAATAGGAGACAGCATGAACGCCCAATAACTGGGAAAAGGTTAAATAAACCATAATCCATATAAGAAATCAAGTATGCATTATTAAAATGTGATTTTGGAAGACTATTTTATGACCTGGGTAAGAATAAACAAAATAATGTTAAATGAAAATGCTGAATAGAAGTTCCATATATAATTTGATCCTATGATGGAAAATATATGATTAACGATCAATAGGTTGGTCAGATTTAAGGCATAGATTCAGAGCGGGCATACTTTTATTCAAGATATAGTTGAATTCACCTCCATACTATCCTTTTGAATAAAAATGAAAGAGGAATCCTATCTTTTTCAAATATCTTTTCATATTTCTTTTGAGATACACATCCATTTGTACGTTACAGAAAAATCTTGTCTATGCTCCTTTTTTCCCTTCAGAAGCAATAATTATTCCTTAATTCTTAAGATATTTTTATATTTTCAAAATTTCTCCAATGGTTTCATGCTGTTTTCTTTCTTTCTTTTCAGAGTCAAGATCCTTAGCCTTATAATTCTGTTAACCTTTTGTGATATAGCTTTAGTTTAGATTCTGATTTTTCTTCCCTATATAATTATGGTTCTACTTCTTCCATTTATCACACCTCTGCACTTTCTTTTCTTTAATCCCTACTTTTCCTGCAACTTTAAAAATAATAATATTCTCATTTCCATTGGTCTTCTTGTTTAAAATTAATGTTCTGGAAGTTATCTCCCACGTCTCTCTAATATTTCCTCACAGTCTTTCATTCTTCCATAAACATCAGATAGAGGTGTCCGTTCTGCAGCAAATTTTTTTTCTTTTCCAACACCAATCCATTCTCTGCTTTGTTGCTATAGTTTCCTAAAATATTATAAATTCTGATCATTTTACTACTTTGGATATATTTGTTGATTCTCTTCCATCCAATCCTCTTGTTTTAGTCTACAAAAGTCCTTTACAAGATAGCCCTAAGCACTCATTATGGAATCAACCCTCTCTTTCCCTCTCCCCTGCTCACCACCATCAGTCCACCTCCCAGACCATCACCACTTATTGCATACCAGATAACATTTCTAACTTTTACTTTACCCCTCTTCACAACACATTTCCTTGACACCCATAATGTTGAACCTGCTGATCTTCATAGCTAGAATATCACCATCTACTCCTTAAGTAGTATCAAGAAAAGGTTTAATAATTCTAATTCCAATTAATGTCATCTCTTTGATAGATGTTTCACAATCATAGACAAAAGAGGTAAATTCTCTTTGTTCCCACAGCATTTTGCTTACATCTTAGAATACTGTATTGAAGATTATCTGTTTATCTTTTTCTAACTGCAAAATGGACTCAGATGATTTTTTTCAGCGCTCTATTTTCTGCTGGTATTTTCCAATCTCAGTTCCAAACAAATTTGACTATTTTTCATGGACTATTTGTACCACAAAAATGTCTTGCCAGCTAAGTCACTCTGCTTCCTTTATTCACTGCTTCATTCCTGTTGAGCATAAATTGAACCTTTAACCTTAGCTCTCTGGGTGGAATTACCAAAATAAATTCTCCCAGCAGTCCTTGTCTTTGTTTTTTAATACTTTCTCCATAATAAATGCATTTTCCTGCTGATTAAATTGCATTGAACTTCTCTACACAAGCATTTTTAAATTAAGCTCAGCAAGAAAAAAAATGAAGTAAATATCAGTGCGAAATAAATGAACCTACTGATCAATGGTTACTCATTTCCTCTTAAATAAATATTTATATAATTTCACTCCTGCATTAGAAGTGGAAAATATTTTCTGCGCAGAGCACCTTCCTTTCTGCCAAAATGGATAGAAGATGACATGTCAAGAAATTTACATATGTCAGCAATGGAAACATGCCAATAACTTTAGTCAGAACTGCAAACAAATTGTTAATTATTTGGAACTCTATGGGTTGCTTACATGTTGCTTCCAGGTCTCCATTATGTCTCCTTTATGCTCCAAGTCTGGCACGTGGATGTGGCTGACTACAGAAGGGCTGGTTAGTGACTTGCCTGTGAATCTCCAATTCAACTGAAAGATCTAAAGAAAACCCTTATGTTCCAGCTTCTTCCACAATTGTGTAAGATCTCATTCCCTTAATGAATCTCTTGTTCTATAATATTCGTAGAGGTTTTGCTTCTCTGATGGGAACACTGACTGATACCATTACTGGTATCAGAAGTTGGTCTGGGGAACAGAAACTTACAGACGGGAATGTGTGATTAGTTCTCTGATCTGATTACATTTAAAAGCAATAAAAACTCTGTTGTCATTGGTAAACCAGACACTGATAGTTCACAACATACGGTGGCAAAAGAATTGTTTTATTATCACCTGTAATTAAATGCAACCAGAAGGCCAGGCCTTGTGTGACCAAGTATTTGTTTCCATAAAATATTTTAGTGGAAAATAATGAGAATAACAGAGTTGATTGTTTGCTTCTAATGCCAGAGAACTTAGAGAAAGAGAATCACAAGCTCAGGCCTTTAAATTCTAAGCTCAAGATTCAAGTAGGGGCCCAGAGAACTTTTATGACTACACTAAAAAAATTCCTTATTTCCTGTAGCTTCAGGATCAAGATTTTGGAAAACTAAGCCCCAATTCTAATCTACAGAAGTCTAAATTGTTATGCAAACTAAATTCCCAATTTCACAGATGTTTTTACGTTAAAATTATCCCAGAGATTGGAAAAATGTAGAGCTGAAAACTGGGATGAAGATTTACAGGCAGATTGTGATGAAGTTGAAGACCTTGAACCCTAAATTCTACCAAGCCTCATTGGTCTGTAGAAGTAACTTTTATTTCTCTTTCTGAAGAGGTTAGTCTCCCCTTGCCTGAAAGCCTGTATTTGTCTCCAGTGAGGTAGGTGCTTTGCAGGGGATTGCGGATCCTCTTCAGGTCCCATACCCACCACATCTCGTTGTTTCTAGACCTTTAACCAGAATCAAGTTCCAGCAGGCTTTAGGAAGTCTGGCAAAATATAAGCCACCAGGAGTTACCCAACACACCAAAGGAATTGCATAATTTTGCCGATTTTTAACACAAACCTAGAGAATATGTATGGTAACATAACCTAAGCTGTGGAATCAGGGTGGAAGGAATATAATGTTCGATCAGGTTGAATATATTGATACGGATGCATTAAACACACATTCTCTATTCAATGTCTTAGCTTGAGTGGTTGGGAATGGCTCCGACAATTTTCTTAATCAATACATTCAAACTTGGACCCAAAGATGGTCCACATTAAATGCACTTGAGATTCCAGAACATCCTTGGTATATTCTAGAGGAAGACAATCAAAGGCTGGAGAGATTGAAATGCTGGGTGGATTTTTTATGTAAGATCTGCTCACTTACATCCTAACTGTGAGAATTCGGAAGACAGTTCCTATACCAATCCTTTGAGAAATACACTGGGGAAGGGTGCCCCGCATCTATGAAGAGTGCCATGTTGGTTCTTCTCTGCAGGCCAGGAACAACAGGGGGGACTTTTACTGTCAAGTGGACTCTCTGAATCTAATGAGGATGATGAGATCCACGAGTGACAGGGACCAGGTGGAAGCACTTAACTGCCAGAGACTAGGTACTACCATGGGCGGCAGATCCAAAGCAGTTACCAGAATATATCAGAATGGTTTGACCCATGAGAAACTTTGATGTTATCTAACTCATCATAGTGTCCCTAGGACTGAAGTTCATGGCAGCCCACTAAAGTCTTAACTTGATTTCTATGACTGCAAAAGTGTCAGATATTGTGAATGTAAGCCTGAACTTAATCAGCACAATAGAGGGTGTGGCACATCAACTGTTTTCCAGAGTTGTGCCAGTTCATAGATCTAGAGCCCTTAGAATGAAAAGTGAGCTCGTTTTACGCCAAATGAAGAATGAAGTGAGATCATGGTTTAAGGAATTTACTACTCTCACCATGTTCCCCATTTCTATGAAGAAACTGGCCTTTTAGAATAGAACAGCATTTTGAAGTGCCAATTGTGGTACAAACTGAGTGATCTGAGTGATAACACCTTGTGTGTATCTGCTTACAAGATGTATACAGCACATGCTCCTATGACGTGATCAATATACAGTGGTGTTTCTCACATAGCTAAGATACTAGAAGTTCCAATCAGACCAATATAAGAAAAAAAAAGGAAATAAAAGGCATGCAGATAAGGAAGGAAGAAATAAACCTGTCATTATTTGCAGATGACATAATGGTCTACATGGAAAATCCCAAGGACTCCAAAAATTCCAACTTACTGCTTGACCTCCAAAAACTCGTATGATTTCGGCTGAAACCCATTTGAAGGTTGTGTACTTTCAACCTTCAGTCATTACAAAGATTTCTGCAAAGCCAAAGTTCTCTGCTCTGAGCGGTATCTAGGACCCTCATCCTGTGGTAAAAGGAACTACTGTGTCCTGGAGGATGAATTGTGAATCTAAGTTAATGGGTCACTTGCATTCAGGCAACATGAACCTGCTTGGTATTCAAATAATCTTTGACCCTTAGTGTGTAATGAATAGAAAGTTGAATAAAAAGGAATTAAGTACTAGGGCTAATAAGTTTAGCTTTAGCTTCATATAAGCCAATTTGAATTTCTAGTCTCTACACTTATTATCTCTAATTTAGACAAGGTTTTGGACAAGCTTTCTAAACATCAGTTTCATTATATGAAAAATGAGCATAACTTCGGGGTTGAGGTAAGGATTAAATGCATTATGTAAAGACCTTAGTTCAATGTCTAGCATAGAGTGAGCAAAAATATCTTAGTGACTCCTTTCATTAAAATCATTACTGCTGTATTTTTATGATAAACTAGAAACTCATGGTCTGTAACTACAATGGGACATCATCACATGAATTTCATGAACTAAAATAATTTCTGGTTGGTTTTATTTCATACCCTAGAATTTTTTTCTGTCATCTTATATTTCTCATACACTTCTGATGTATGCTGTCTTGCTCTATTATATCCAGTATTATAAGCTACTTTCAATTGTTTTGTAACAATGTGGACTTTGTATAAAAATATAGATGAATAAATAGGTAAATATATAAATAATTTTGGGCTACAAAGAAAGAAAATGTCACAGAATCTTAAAAATTTGGGGTTTACATAATAAAAAAGAGGAATTAGAAGATAAAATCTCAAAGAATTATACAAATCAACTAGAATTTGACATTTATCTATCACTTCTTTCTGTATCAAATCTAAATATGAAAACTACTAAAAACTAAATAGGCCAAAACATTAAAAGTAAATATTTTGTAAAAGAGAGTGATTTGAGCAATTGTTTTATGAATTTATTCAGTTTCTAACCACAGTGAGGAACATGTGTCCCCAAATTTGCATATTTCCCATCAGCTGGGTTACTTAACCTTGTTCTTTTTGTACACATTTGATCCAAAAAGAAAGGTAATTCCATGCTGTTTTTAATTTTTTAGTATAGATACAGCTTATAAAAAGAAAATGTTGCTAGAAATCAGGTAGGATCTTGAGACAACTCACCTCATTATCAATGAACACTGATCTTTTTTGATTGAATCATTCAGTCGAATTATATATATAGAAAAATAGATAGGAAACAAAAGTAACATATACTGTGAGTATTAGAAATATCCATCTGCATTAGAAAAGCATTTTCCTTCATAACCAAAGATTTATGGTAATTTTCACATATAATAGAAAACAATTTCTATAGAAAACATTATGATAACAATGTAGCATTTACCATTCTGGCTCAGCATACCCTTGTGGGTGGTAATTTATTAATGCAGGCATTTGGATAAACACTACCATATGGTGAAAGACACAAAAGCAAAAACAGGAGGTGGGTTAACAAATAGTATTCAAAGTTATGTTACCCATAATTCAGGTTGTTTAGCAATTTTAGACATTTATGTTAAAACATCATCATGCCGAATTCAAATTTTCCAACATTATGTGTGATATGTATATGACATTCTGGATTTTTAACAGCAAAGATGTAAAATGGAGTAGTTAACATGACCTTTAGATATATCAATAATCACTATTGACGCTACTTAAAAAACATAATATTGGATTTTTGAATAAACATGATTTGGGACATTTTAAATGCTTCTTTTGAAAGTGTATGCATACTTTATTTCCTTTAAATGTGTCTATTTTAACATTTTGTAAATGTGTAGGAAAGGTCTGAGGATAGCTTATATATAAAAGTATATTTCTTTTCTTTGAATATGCTTTTCTTTTATCAATAAAATATTTCTGGAATCCGTGGTGCTGTGCAGACTAGACAATTAAGAACTGTTGGCTTATTCTCACTGGGATGTTAGAACGTATTAAAACTGACCTTAAAAATCTCACATCTGAAACACGTATTTTGTTCTCTATTCATATTAACTATTGCTATTATTTCCAGAATAGATTTTAGTTATTAGAGTTGCTAACTAACATTCTACTTTTGAAGGGAACACTTTCATTCTAAAAACAGAAAAGCAGAACAGGCGATAAACAAAAGAAGACATAATTTACAGGCAGACTTTTATTGCTATCTTTTGCACAGTCTTAAAATACAATTGCTTTGGTGTTTTCTTATCATGGGGTTACATTATGGAATGCTTACCAGAAAATTGCATCCTACGCATATTTTCTGAACAGATGAGATTCACTTTCCTAATGTTACCATTACTGAACCAATTCATAGTCTCTATTTTACAAAAACCAAATCATATATTTAGTAGATGGCATGCATAGATAAATAAAGAAACTAAATGTTCTAAATGGAATGTGCTTTGATTTAAACTATTAAATTGTTCACATCCACATATGTTACCTAGTTGTGAGGTTATACAGAGGTAAACAGAGCAGTCATCTATTTACATGCATGATCTTATGGTACCAGGACAAATATATGTTTCCCATATATACTTGGAAGTGAACAACTCCATTTTGAAAGTTGTGTTTATTTGGGTCTTGAAAGAATTTTTGCCATTTAGAATTTTGTGTAAAAACATAAACACTCCAAATAAATGGAAGTTCTATCATATGACTTCCATTGATCTAGTCACTAATTCATTCTCAAACAATATTTGCCAAGTATAATTTACATGGCCTTTGTGCTTTGGATATTCCAGGCAAAGAACCCACTATCAAGTAGCTGTGGAAGTTAGGGGAGTTGCTCAGTGACAAAGAAAATACATCAGTAATTTCAGGTTGCACTGCTACAAAGTTATGTCCTAGAAAGTAATATGATGAGGGGGATTTGCCTTGGTTGATCATGATAAGCCTTGCCTTATTTTTAAAAGTTTGTGGCTATGAAAAGATGAGGAAGAGTCACTATTTTTCCCCCTCTTTGTTTGCCTATCTGAAAAAAATGCCCCTGGTTGTAAAAGTTAAAAATGGAAGCAAGGAGACTTCTGTAGGAGTCCAGGCAAGAGAAGATGGGTGACTTAGACTAGGGTGGTAGCTTTGGAAGTTGAGAGAAGTAGTACATTCAGAATATATTTTGGAGATAAAATTGACAGCTTTGAATGTTACATTTTTTTCTTTTCTTATTATTATTAATTTTTTATTGCAGTAACATTGGTTTATAACATTGCATAAATTACCAAAGTTCCAACAACATTTTTCACAGAAATAGACCAAAGAATCCTAAAATTTATATAGAACAATAAAAGACCCCAAATAGCAAAAGGAATCCTGAGAAAAAAGAACAAAGCTGGAGATATCACACTTCCTGATTTCAAAATACACTAGAAAGCTATAGTAACCAAAACAAAATGGTACTGGCACAAAAACAGACACACAGATCAATGGAATAGAATCGAGAGCCCAGATATAAACCCACACATCTATGGACAGCTTATTTTCGACAAAGGAGCCAAGAACATACAATGGAGAAAAGAAAGTCTGTTCAACAAACGGTGTTGGGAAAACAAGACAGCCACATGCAAAAAAATGAAAGTAGACAATTCTCTTACACGATACACAAAAATTAACTCAAAATGGATTAAAGACTTTAATATAAGACCTGAAACCATGAAACGTTTAGAAGAAAACATAGGAAGTGCGCTCTTCAACATTGGTCTTAGCAACATATTTTCAAGCGCCATGTCTGACCGGGCAAGAGAAACAATAGAAAAAATAAACAAATGGGACTATGTCAAACTAAAAAGTTTCTGCACAGCAAAGGAAACCATCAGCAAAATGAAAAGACAACCTAACAATTAGGAGAAGATATTTGCAAACCATACATCTGATAAGGGGTTAATCTCCAAAATATGTAAAGAACTGATGCAGCTCAACAACAAAAAAACTAACAATCCAATTTAAAAAATGGCCAAAAGATCTGAACAGACATTTCTCCAACAAAGATATACAGATGGCCAACAGACACATGAAAAGATGTTCAACATCATTAACTATCAGGGAAATGCAAATCAAAACTACAATGAGATATCACCTCATGCTCGTCAGAATGACTATAATTAACAAGACAGGAAACAACATGTGCTGGAGAGGATGTGGAGAGAAGGGAACTTTCATACACTACCGGTGGGAGTGCAAACTGGTGCAGCCACTATGGAAAACAGTATGGAGATTCCTCAGAAAATCAAGGATAGAACTACCATATGATCCAGCTATTCCACTGCTGGGTATTTATCTAAAGAACATGAAAACACCAATGCATAAAGATACATGCACCCCTGTGTTCATTGCAGCGTTATTCACAATAGCCAAGACTTGGAAGCAACCTAAGTGCCCATCAAGGGACGAATGGATAAAGAAGATGTGGTATATATACACAAAGGAATACTACTCAGCCATAAGAAATGATGAAATCCAGCCATTTGTGACCACATGGATGGACCTTGAGGGTATTTTGCTAAGTGAAACGTCAGAAGGAGAAGATCAAATACCTCATGGTCTCACTCATAAGTAGAAGATAAAAACAACAACAAACAAACACATAGAGACAGAGATTGGAGTGATGGTTACCAGAGGGGAAGGGGGGAGGAAGGAGGGTGAAAGGGATGATTAGGCATACGTATGTGGTGATGGATTGTAATTAGTATTTGCGAGTGAACATGATGTAATCTATGCAGAAATAGAAGTATAATGAATGTTACGTTTACTTCTAAAATAAGAAAATGGAAGAAATCAAGAATGACTCAAGCCTTGGCTTTATCAACTGGATGATAAGGTAAGGTAATAGCATGATTTTTTTTAATTTAAAATTTTTGTAGGCAATGTAAGGGATCACGATATATGCTTTGGTGATGTTAGTTTTAAGATAACTATTAGATACACGGAGACATCGGTTAGGCCATTTTATGTATGTTTGAGAGGTCATGGGAAAAATAAACTTTTGAGGCATGAGCATTTAGGTACTGTTTAAACTACATGAGCAAAACGCATTGTTTAGGGAGAGAGAATGTAGATAGAAAAGAGAAGGAGGCCCAGGACATAGCCCTGGGGTATTCCAAAATATTGGTGTCTAGCAAAGGAGAAGGAACAACTCAAAGAAACTAACAAGGAGCCAAAGGGAGGATAATATCACAGAAGCTAAGAGAGGGAAGTGCTTTAATAAGGAGAAAGTAGTTAGCAGTGCTGAACGCTACTGAGAAGTTAACTGAAGAAGACAGGGAAGTTGCCTTTAGATTTGACAATATGGAGGTCGTTAGTGACTCAATCCTGTGCAGTGTCAATGGAGTGTGGGATCAGAAGCTAGAATCTAAGAGGTGAAGGGTCAATGGAAATTTCCGGTTCAACATGGTGTCTAGAACACGTGTTTACCTTCCTTTGTTCCCAAAACTATACTAAAATGACAGCAAAGAAATGTAAAGGATAAAAGGTCAACATATTAGATTCTTTGATAAGGAAAAATTGTGATATGGCTATAGTGGTAGGATAGAGAGACGGGTGATGTGTGTTTATCTGACAAGGTAAAAGAGCTAAACATCATAAATATGAGGTAGTCTATAGTTATTGTCTTCATATTGAAAATCAAGACCTAGTAATATGAACAATTCATTTAGAATTATGCAATTAATTGTAACAAGAAAAATAATTGCGGTAATACTTATGTATTATAGACAATGCGCTAAACACTCTTCCAACAATTTTATCCTCACAATAACCCTTTGGTAGGTAACATTGTTATATCTATTATGGAGAAGAGACAACCAAAGTACACAAGGCACTTGCCCAAGGTCACACGCTAGCAAAGAACAGAGCTTTGAAGAAAATTTTGCAGGCTGACTTCAGTTTCTGCCCTGAAGAGGTTCAAGTGTTGTCTCTGGAGAGCCTAAATCAGGGATGAGTCAAGTGAGGAGAAAAATGCTTTCTCAGCCCAATGTCTTTGTTCTTTAAAAATATGCACTTGTATTACTTGATAAAATTATGAATTAAATTGCTTAAAAAGGAGGAGCATACACTAAAATTTTAAGCTTGGTTTTCTCTGGATGTTGAAATTATTGATAGTTTTTAATTTGTTCCTTTTCCTTATCTGTGTTCTGATTTTCTTGTAATTGACTCCTATTAGTTGTGTAATTAAAAGAATGCTATTTTATAAAACTTTTAAAAGTGTGAATAGGAGTTGAAAGAGTAAAGACATGTCTTTCTAGAAACATTGCTGTAAAAGAGAGAGTAGAAATGGGGTGTTGGAGATGTAAGACCAAGAAGGGAAATTCCAGAACATGTTGGTATGGTGATGGGAATGATCCAGCAGTGAGGGGAAAACAGATGAAAAAGAGGGAGGAGATAATTGCCAGATGAAGTTTTTGAGGAGATGAGGGGGAATAGGATATAAAAAACAGGTCTTGAGGCCTGCCCAGTTGCACAAGCGGTTAAGTGCGCACGCTCCGCTGCGGTGGCCCAGGGCTCGCCGGTTCGATCCCAGGCACGCACCAACGCACCACTTGGCAAGACATGCTGTGGCGGCGTCCCATATAAAGTGGAGGAAGATGGGCATGGATGTTAGCCCAGGGCCAGTCTTCCTCAGCAAAAAAGAGGAGGATTGGCAGATGTTAGCTCAGGGCCAATCTTCCTCACAAAAAAAAAAAAAACAGGTCTTCCCAGGAGCATGAACATTTCATCTCATCCATTTCTACAGGAGTGAAGACAGAAAGTGTAAGTTCAGATGTAGTTAAGTGGATAGATCCTGTAGCTGAAAGATGAGGAATTTCAGTTCTGATAGTCTGTATTTTCCAAATGATATTGCAGGCCAGTTCATTAGTTAACGGGCAGTAGGGGAATGAGGGAGGCTGGGAATTTTGAGGAAAAATTAGAAGATATGAAATGGTCTGCAATTGACTCATTAGTAAAACAGATTTCTTGACCATGTTATTTTCCTATTTAAAATTTGTGCCCATCAATTTGAAGTGAGAATAGACAAACTGATTATGATAATCTAAGTAATAGCCTGACACACAGCAGGTTATCATATAAAGTTGCATACTATTTCATTACCACGCCACACCCCTAACCAGAAGTGTCAGGGCCGGATTAGAGTTCACAATCTCTGTCACTGGCTTCAGCCCCTCTCAGACATCCTGAGACTCGATTCCTTCTAAGTCATCTTCTAGATCTGCGCTGCTCTCCTTGTGCTATACAGATCTTTAATGTGGCATTCTCTATCCACTTTCCACACTGTGCAAACAAGTCAAGCAGTTCAAATACTTTCTCCATTTAATATCCTCATACTTTTCCTAGCGATGGGGGAAAAATTGGAAGGAGTAAAGCCAGGCTTATGTGGGAAGGATTCTCTAGTCTCATTTTTCAGGTGCTTCTTGCCATCCATATCTTGAACATTCATATTTCTTTTAGTCCTTGGGATTTTCCCTGGGGGAAAAATCCCATAGCATCCCTCCTTTGAAGGAAGAACTTCCAGAATTCCATTCCCTGTATCTATTGATCCTTCTGTGGCGCTATTGACTCAGCATCTGCTTCTTGAATCCATCCAATTTTTCTCATGAGTTAGTGATTAAGCTTCATGATTAGATGCATATGTTGAATTCTACTTTACTGACCGTTTTCAGGAGAGTTAAGACAATCAATATAACAATATTATTCATAGTTTTCAATAAGGCAGCAGAAATACAGTCAGGTTGACTGACTTGTCCAAGGTAATCTGGCTAAAAGCCAGCAGAATAGGACTCAGGTCTTGTTCAATTTACCTTCTCTGTGACCATGGTTCCCAAATTTTATAATGCATCATAATCACCCGAGGTGTTTGTTATAACACATTTCTGGGCTCCAATCCCAAAGACGCTGATTCAGTAGGTCTGAGATGCAGCCTGAAAATCTAAACTTCTAACAAGTTCCCAGGGAATGTGGATGCTGCTGGTCCTTCTCTGTAGAACCAAACATAAAGCTTTTTGAAATTCTGCCCTCCCAAATCTCACCTTCTGGGTCCAAGTCCAAGAATCTTACTAATTTTCTATGTCTCCCAATATGTTTATGGTCTCTTGAGACGTGCATGCCCCAATCTTGGGCTCAATGGGCACCATTTCTGCAGGTTAGACAAAATACTGGTAGTCTCTCCCTGCAGCATTTTCTTTAAACTCCTAGAAGTTACCCTTGGAAGAGTCCCCTGTTAATACTTCCCTGTAAATATCTATATGGTATGTAGAATTTCAGTTAAAGAATAGCTCCTCTAGGGGCCAACCCGGTGGCGCAGCTGTTAAGTGCACACGCTCTGCTTCGGTGGCCCGGGGTTCGCAGGTTCAGATCCCTGGCGCGGACTGACACACCACTTGTCAAACCATGCTGTGGCAGTGTCCCATATAAAGCAGAGGAAGATGGACATGGATGTTAGCCCAGGGCCAATCTTCCTCAGCAAAAAGAGGAGAATTGGCAACAGATGTTAGCTCCAGGCTAATCTTCTTCACCAAAAAAACAAAACAAAACAAAAAAAGAATAGTTCCTCTATAGGAAATGGACTTGTAACCTCTCCAGGTATTACGAGTGTAACATCCCTGGCTCTCTCCTCTACTCGTCTGTCTATAGAGCCAAATCCATCCAATGCAATGTGAGTTCTACTTTCTCCAAATGTCTTCTCAGGGCACTGATACTTTAAAGCCAGTCAGTTATTTCAGATGGTGTTCAGAATCACATACGTGTGAAAAACTCAAGTTATTTTTCACAAGCCACAAGGGGCATATCATTAAGTCAATCCTAAGAGAAGCCGATAGTTCCCCAAGAAAACTATACAGCCAAAACTAAATATCTAAAACCCCAGTTGAATCTCATATGCGTGTTTTAAATGTGAAAAATGATTCTTTTAATGCAAAATGTCATTTTGAATGTAGTTATTCATATGTTATAGCTTAGATACTGACAAGATTTTGGACATCTGTATAATCAATCCTCGGGAATATAGTTTTTTTTCCTTTGCCAGTTGAAAAAAAAATGCAGTGGGCAGATACTTTCAGACAAATGAGACAGCCTCCAGGTAAAACTGACTTTTTGCCAAAGATTTATTTGAATGTGAGTTATGACAATCCAAAAAGAGATCTTCTCTTTAAAAGCAGTATATTTGAAAATGTACTGTGACATGGAACATTGTGTACAAAAATATCTGTAAAGCATTAAAAGAACCGAAGACAGTAAGCATTTTTCATTAAATTGTCAAAAAGATTTCCAAACAATGAAACAAAGTCATATCATAAAGACGTCAGAATTGTCGTATCAAGCCAGATATGTATTTTGTTATAGGAGACAAAGATTAAATGGCATCCAAAAGACATTATTATGCCATCGAAGATATTTCATTTGGTTTGATAACAAGTATGAATTTATCCAATGAACAATCTTAATTAAAAACAATTTCGAGAAAACCTCTACACCTGTGCATGTTGGTCTATAGCTCAATTTTGAATATATGTCTCTAAATCTGTATTAAGAATCTTTATGAAAGTTTGGAAAATACTAAGGCAAATAAATCCCAAAGTGTATAAGTCATCAGATCATTGATACGGTCTCTATCGATGGAAAAGCAAAAAATCTTCTCATCTCAAGACTAAGCCGTAAAACCTTGCTTCTTGGACACAACTGTGTTTTTTTTTCTGGGCATTTAGGGCTATTAGCCTCAAGTTAAGGTCAGCCCATCTTTAATATCTCCATCTCTGACTTAGCAAGTCCATCTGTCCATCTCCTCCTGAATACTTCCTGCCTATTCAGATACCCTTCTTATCTTTTTGCATGTTGTTAATAATGACTCGTTCATTAACAATTCTCATTCGATGATCATTGTCCTGTGCATCCTCATGCCAGTTTCGCAAAAACCCATATTTGCTTTCACCAGTAATTCCATGATGGAGCATATAATACATATCTAATTATTCCCTAGGAGAAATGTCCCAGCACACAGCACAAGCACACAACACCATTTAGTATAAACTATTTCCAGAGTTTGACTCCATTTACATAACAGTAACCTTTAAGTTTAAGTGAAGAGCTACGAGAAATTTTTGGAAAAGTGTTATGTTTCAGTTACCTAAAGTTCATGAGATTATCACAATAACGGACCCAAATAATAATGTTGATGTAAAAATTCCTTAACTTCAGAAGAACTCAGAGCTCTCAAATCAGTTATAAGTACCACTTGGTACAAAGCGAGTAAGGCATCCAAATTTTGAAAATATCAGAACCAATGAATGAAAGTGATATGCACAATCATGGTGAGGAAGCTGTAAATGAAGCCCACCTCTTTAGATTTTCTATGAAGATATTATTTCAAAACAGTTCAAAGCTGACAGTATTATATACAGCGTACTTTGACCTCAATTTTCAATAGCACTCATGAATATTAACCTCGCAATAAGTTCCAAAAGAAGTACGTCTTACCAATTCGGTGAACAAAATAACACCACTTGTCTTTTATTTCTTATTCCAATCATATACCCACTTCTCCCTCATCATGAGAACGTCTTTATCCTCTCCCTGTGATTAGTTCAAGAACTCCAGCTCCACTTAGTCATTGCAAGAGTTCAGTCTCAATTATGGAGAGAAAACTAGAATGTCTTATCTGTCTGTTGCAGAGATCCCTTTTTCTGCTGGTATTGCTACTTCCAGCACCACACAGTGTCCCTGCAAAACACTGGGGCTACAGAATTCTGGGGAAAACCTGTTGCAACCAATATCTCCACCATTCTTGATGGCTTGGTTTTGTGGATTATGGTTTCAGGCAGGTAGTGTGGGAAGAACCTTTCTCTGCTAGGTAGCAGGTCTCATTCTCTTCCATCTGGTTGACTTCAAATAATTTCTCAACTACAACCAATGTCACTAAATGTTAAAAAAAAAATCAAAAATCTTTCTTGCCTCTAATCCTGCTTTCATATATGCAGAAGCAGCTCACTGCCACCTCTGAAATGCCTTTTTAGAATGATTTCTCAGTTGGTGGGCAAGAAAAAGTAGATTGTTCCCTTTTTTAATTTGTAAACCTACCTGTATGACCTTGCATTAACCACATCCCAAGATTATTAACAGAAGGCCACTCCTTTCATTCTTATTGCTAAAAAACCTTTATAACAACTAATATTCTATACTGACACACTTATTATCTATTCCATAACAATAACACATGGCTGAGCCAGTTTGGAATCACTAAGAAAATATTCTGAATTAAAAAAAATTAACAGTTCTGTTCTTGTATCTCCTTAATGACACACTAAAAAATTTAAGAATAAGTACAAGATATTTTTATATATAAATATAACTACCTGCTGAAAATAATTGCACTCATTGGTTTGTCTCTTGGAACTCAAAGCTTTATGAAACGAAAAAGACTGTGGCTCTAAAGGCAAGAGGCCCGGCTCTGGTTCCTGTTTTCTACTGGTTAACTGTGTCATCCTAACCAAGTCACAACTTGAGACCCGCTTTACTCAACCTCATCTCTAAAATTAGGGTGTTGAAATTTATAAATCCTAAAATCCTCCCACTACTGAGTTTCCATATAAGAGAACAAAAGCTCACCAAACACACAGATCATGAAACTCTTGTCTATCATTCTTTTTAAAAAAAAATACTTGGACACATATTAGCATTTCATTTCCATAAATATTCACTGGGCACCTTGCTTTCAAGATATTGTCACGTCTAAATATTGTTGGACGTGTAGAATGAAAAATCTCCCAATTTTGGTGCAGCAATGGAAATTAGAAATCTTGTATCCTATCATCTTGAAATTATGATAGGGAACCTAAGGCCACAGGTAAACCACACCACAAGAACCTGTCATCTTGACTTTTATTTTAGCAATTTTTTCAGGAATATGTGTCATTGAACAAAACATCCTATATCTCTTCCCTCTCAAACTTTATACTCTTTGAGAAGGGAGGGGGAGTTGGTATGGCATGCACACTTAGTATGGCATGTACAAAAATTTCTTTAGTAGAAACGTATCAAGCTAGATTTCCCATTCGTTAATTCGTGTCAACAAACAATTATGCAAAGTACTATTTTAGCGACGTGGAGATGAAGGTAAAGAGGCATTATAGATAAAAGGAACATAAAATTAACATTGGAGAGTCAAGAAAAATGATAGAAAAGGAGGAGGGGATAATGTTCACATTATTCTGGAGATCCATTTTAATTGTATCAAGGGCATCCAAAAGATAATATTTGGGCCAATGAGTCTGCAATGATCAAGTATGGATTTTAGATGCAAGAGTTGAGGTGAGGAACGCCAGTTGGTGTATTGTTGCCAAATGCATGTGTAGGCAATGAATGTCAGTAATGAGGTACTAAAAGAGGGTGAATGCAATAGGAATATCCAACAATATGCATTCAGAAAATAATTTACGGGCCATATAAAACATTTAATTGCTCTGCTAAAAAGAATTCATAAGTTTTCTCAATTTGTCCCTTTCTCTGTATTTTAGAAAAATAGGATCAGAGAGGTTAAATGATTTGTCTAAGATCACACAATTTGTAAATGGTGATACCACGATTCAAATTCAGGTTCCCCTGATTACAGAGTCTATGTTTCCACTTTACTACACTCTCTCTCTGAATGAATGAATAAATAAATTAAACAAATACATGGCAAATATAAGAAAATATAGAAGGAATGTGATAGATAAGAAAGTCACGCACACAAATTTAGAAATATGGTTATTTACTGGAAGAAATAAAGCAAGCTAGAAAAGAGGAAATAAACACGTATTATTTAACAATCGGAGCCGAGAAAAGACAAGCTTACAAATCAAAAAAAAAGCTATGATTCCTAGGCAGAATCTGTGATGAAATTCATCTATAGTCAATCAAATTTTGGCAACTTGTTCATATTAAAGGAGTTAAAAATAATCCCATGAGTTCCAATGAAGAAAAACATAAAGTATTTATAAAAAGATGAAAACTCAGTCATTTTCCTTGGCACTGCTGAGTGACAAAAAATGATGAAAATATTAATTGAGGAAAAAAATGCTGTGAATCAAGTATTTTATATCTAGTACACGTTAAATATTTAGAATTGTGTGTTGCACAAATGGTAAATACTAATAAGTGATTATTATTATCACTTTCGATTCACAGATAAGAAAACCAGAACACAGAGAGATGGAAAAACTTGCTCGCACAGCTAATAAATGGTGGAAACATGGTTTAAGCACAAACAGCCAGATCCCAGAGCTCATCCAGCACACACACAACTCTTAGGCATGGCCCTAAAGCTACCTCCCTGGGAACAGAAAGACACTCAGATATGCAGGAATGCCACAATCACTCTATTCATCTACTGTTCCAACAGACCGAAAGGAAAATCCAGGACTCAATAATATGAATTAGTGAAAGGTAAGTTTGGTATAAATATAAATCAGTTAATTAGATGAAGTGAGTTTAAACAGATGTTATAAAATTCAATGCAAGCATTTAAAAAATTATCTTTAAAAATAATGAGTTTACCTATACCAATCTCTGTTTCCAAAGACTTTGAGAAAACTTGAGTTACCAAACCAACAGAGGAATAAATTCTTATTAAGAATCTGAAAAACATAGAAAATGTTTTTTTTAAAAAAAGGCTATCAAGTTTATTCTATAAGCCATTGTACCAAAATAAGGCTACTATCCAATCCTAGAGAAATATCTAAGTAAAATGTGGGGGAAAATAAAAGAACTGTGCCAAAATGCTAATGGTTTTAAAAATTAGAGATAAATTTATTTTCTTCTTTTTTCCTTAATTATATTTACAAAATTCATATTCATTTTACAGTTAATTATAAAGTGCTGTGTTGTAATTTAATATAGTTATAAATTTGGTGTGCATGGATTTAATTCAAACCAATAGGATTTATTGTTAAGAATTAAACTTTACTTGGAAAGTAATAAAAAAAACTCCAGCAATTTCAAAATGTTCTACTTTACAATCTATTTTTTTAGTAGTAATGTGTGGATATTTGTTTATTCTTTTTTTAATTGGTATTAACATTGGTTTATCACATTATATAAATTTCAAGTGTACTTTATTATATTTCTGTTTCAGTGTAGACTACATTGTGTTCACCACTCAAAGTCTACTTGCCATCCATCACCATATACATGTGCCTTTCACCCCCTTCTGCTCTCCCCCAGCGCCCCCTTCCCCTCTGAGAACCACCAATCTATTCTGTCTATGTGTTTGTTTGTTGTTGTTGGTTTTTATCTTCCACATACGACTGAAATCATATGGTATTTGCCTTTCTCCATCTGAGTTATTTGGCGTAGTTTAATGCCTTCAAGGTCCATCCATGTTGTCACAAATGGCAAGATTTCATCTTTCTTTATGGCTGAGTAGTATTCCTTCGTATATCTATACCACATCTTCTTTATCCATTCATCCATTCATGGGCACTTAGGTTGTTTCCTAGTCTTGGTTGTTGTAAATAATGCTGCAATGAACATAGGAGTGCAAATATCTTTTTGAATTAGTGTTTTTATGTTCTTTGGAAAAATACCCAGCAGTGGAATAGCTGGATCATATGGTAGTTCTATTCTTAATTTTTTGAGGAATCTCCATATTGTTTTCTATAGTGGCTGCACCAGTTTACATTCCACCAGCAGTGTATGAGGGTTCCCTTTTCTCTACATCCTCTCTCACACTTGTTATTTCTTGTCTTTTTAATAACAGCCTTTCCAAAGGGCATGAGGTGATATCTCATTGCAGTTTTGATTTTCATTTTCCTAACAATGAATGACGTATGTGCATCTTTTCGAGTGCCTGTTGGCCATCCATATATCTTCTTTGGAAAAATGTATGTTCAGATCCTATTTTTTAATTGGATTATTTGGTTTTTTGCTATTGAGTTCAGAGTTAACCCGTTAGAAATCCTCTTTCATGAGATTTTACGTAAAATAAAGAGTTCCAGAAATGTTTGGTAAACACTTTGATATTTCCCATGCACACAACAACTAAAGGTTTTTAGACGACCTTCAACAAGGAAATGTCAAATTGGCTTAACTCAGATTATCCCACAGTTATTGGCACTAATCCCCACTTTCTTCATTTTTTTTCCTCCCAGAATAGCTAATAATATAGACACACTCAGAGAAACACTATACTAGGTTAAAATGAAAAATGGAAAAAAAAAAAACACATCTCTTTTCTAATGCAATTTTAAAAATACTTGAAGTATTATTTCAACATAATGTTTTTAGAGATAAGTTTACAAATCGATGTCAGCGACGATATTTTGGGATTTATAAATGTCAACCCCTAACTTAAACTAGCTTCAGCAAAAGGGAAAAACATTGACTGCCCATGAGTGACTCAGGCACGCTATGATCTAGGAATTACACTTTGTCATTGGTTTTCTCACGGTCTCTAATTTTTGGTTCTACTCTTCTTTTAGTTCTTCTTTGTTTCTTTTCATTCACTCTGCATCTATAGGCACTTTCCTCATAATAGGATGGTTGATAGATGTCAGCCTCAGCACCACATCCTGTGAGCTCATGACCCGAAAGGAAAGGAAGAGACAGTCTCTTCTATTACTCCAACAGCAAATCCAACATTACAGCCGCATTGTCCATCTTATCATTATGGACAGTGGGTCCAATTCTGTGGTTGGCCCAGCCTGGTCACGTGATAGAGAAAGGGGGTAGGGCTGTGCCCTGAGATTACCAATCCCAGGAATTGGGTAAGAATTTCTCAAAGTCATAGAATTGGAATGGAAAAACAAGACCCACAGACAGAAAGTCCTGTTCCCACAGCCAAGACATAAGGTTTATTAAATTTACTCTGAGGTCTACAGAAACAAATAACTATAGGTAAATTGCTGAGAAGTTCTGAGTGGTTCTTCAGAATATGATGATATATTACAGTACATAAAATAATTGGTTTTAAAAGATCAATTCTCCCCTAATTCATCTGTAAAACAATTTTGGAAAAGGAGAAGAATGCTAGAAAACTTACACTACCACACTTCAGGATGTACTATAAAGCTGAAAAATCAAGAGAGGAAGGATTGTCAGATAGATAAGTAGAGCAGAAAAGAGATTCCAGAAATAGGTAATTGAATAGGAAAAGGATAAGATGGAATAAATGGATATCCTATAAAAAAGAAACGAATCTCAAACTTAGTTCACACCATACACAAAAATTAAGTCTAATTGGATAATAGATCAAAATATAAAAGCTAAAACTATAACTTATAAAAGAAATCTAGTAGAAAAATCTTTACAACCTTGAAGCAGTAAAGTTTCTTGGATAAGAAGTTTGATAAATTCAATTTCAACAAAATCAACTTCTCTTCCAAGCCCACTATTAAGAAAACAAGAAGGCTAGGTACATTGGCAGAAACTGTTTGCAATACATACATCTGATAAGGACTAGAATCCAGAATATATAATGAACTCTTAGAACTCAACAAGAGAAAGAAGAAGGAGAAGAAGGAGATAGGAGGGAGGGAGAGGGAGGAGGAAGGGTGGAGGGGGAGGAGGAGCCAAACAACACAATAAAAAGTGGGCAAGGTGCTGGCCTGGTGGCATAGTGGTTAAGTTCACACACTCCACTTAGGAGACCTGGGGTTCGCAGGTTTGGATCCCGGGCACAGACTTATGCACCACTCATCAAGCCATGCTGTGGTGGCATCCCACATACAAAAAAATAGAGGAAGATTGGCACAGATGTTATTCAGAACCAATCTTCCTCAGTAAAATGAGGAGGATTGGCAACAGATGTTAGCTCTTCCTCACAAAAAAAGTAAATAAATAAATAATGGGCAAAAGACTTGCAAATGTATTTCACTAAAGAAGATAGAAGAATGGCCAATGAATCCACGAAAATACATCCAACATCATTATATATCAAGAAAATGAAAATTAAAACCTTAATGGGCAACCACTATACACACAAGAATGGTTAAAATGACAAAGACTGACAATGTCAAATGTTTAAGAGGATGTGGAGCAAATGGAATTTTCATAGATTATAGACTGCTATGCAAAATTGTACAAGAACTTTAAAAAATTGTTCAGCAGTTTTTGTAAAGTTTAAGATATACTTATCATGTGATCCATCAATCTTAGTCCTAGCTACTTACTCAAGAGAAAGGAAAACATATGTCTTCCCAAAAACTCATACACAAATGTTTACAGCAGTTTTATTTCTAGCAGTGCCAAACTGGAAGTAACCACACATTCATCAATAGATGAGTTCATACACAAATTGTGTTATGTCCATACATTGGAATATTACTCAATCGTTAAAATTACAAACTACTGATACATACACTAATATAGATGAATCTCAGAACAGTATACTAATTGAAAAAAGCCAGGCATGAAAAAATACAAACTATATGATTCCATCTGTATGAAATTTTAGAACAAGCAAAATTAATTTTTGTCAACAGAAAGCAGATTGATGATGTGGTCTGGGGCTTGTAATGGGACTTTGTCTGCAAAAGAGCAAGAGGGAACTCTCTTAACAATGATGGAAATGCTCTGCATCTTGATTGTGTTGACAGTTACCATTGATAATACTTTTGCAAACTAATTGAAATGTACACTAAAAATTGTTACATTTTATTACATGTGATTCTACCTCAATAAATTCGATTTTTAAAAAGAAGTAGGCTTAGAAGATAAAGTAGAAAATTATGATTCTCATTTATTTTTTCTAGCTGACCAACCCATCATACAAAGATGTAAAGTGTTGAAGGCGGGAACCATGTTTCCTTCATCTCCTCCTTATTCCCCAGCTTTCACATTCACGGGCTCACAGTAAATGTTTCACATTTGCTGATAGTAAGAATGGGCTCTGATTATTCAGAGATTTTACCTTTTAATTCTTTGATTTCTTTCCAGTATACTAGTTTCCAGTATTTCTTTCCAGTAACTTAGTTATAATAACCATCAGCATTTGAATAACATGGACTTTTTTTTTTAATTTTTTTGTTTATTGCAGTAACATTGGTTTATAACATTGTATAAATTCCAGGTATACATCGTTATACTTCTATTTCTGCATAGATTGCATCATGTTCTCATGTTCACCACCCAAATATTAATTACAATCCATCACCACATACATGTGCCTAATTATCCCTTTTGCCCTCCTCCCTCCCCCCTTCCCCTCTGGTAACCACCAATCCAATCTCTGTCTCTATGTGTTTGTTTGTTGTTGTTATTATCTACTACTTAATGAAGGAAATCATACGGTATTTGACCTTCTCCCTCTGACTTATTTCACTTTGCATAATACCCTCAATGTCCATCCATATTGTCACAAATGGCTGGATTTCATCGTTTCACTCAGCCATAAGAAACATGTACAATTTTAAGATGCTTTCATATTGTTTATTTCATGTGATATTCATGGCAGCCCTATGAGATACATAAGTCTATATTAAATCTACTCAAAAAAACATTCTTCATATGTCCAGGCCAAATTTACTTTCTAATTCATGAAATCTTACCATGACAAGTGCTAATCTATAACATATCAATTTTCTCTTATACTAATAAAGAGACAATGTAAAGCATGCAGAGTTCTAATATTTATAAGAAATGGGAATAAAATAATTCATAATTTGTTTATTCAGCAAATATGGAGAGAGTATCTCCTAAGTGATATGCATTATATTAGGAGCTAGGTACCCGGTTATGATTGAGCCTCTCAAAGGACTCAGGAGAACCAATTATGAGAGACAGACAGCTACACATGTAATTAAAGTGAGCTAGAATAAGGGCATGATAGGGACACCAAAAGAGCTGAAAAAGCACATAGCAGTGCTGTCCACCCTAGAAAGGCATTGGGGGTAAGGAGGGGCAAGTGTCAGTTCAGACTTCCTAGAGGAAATGAAATTCAAGCTGAGATCAGAATACAGCAAGTCAAGAGAAGGAGTGGAGAACAGAGGACTCCAGGATGGGAAACACCAGCAGTGAAAAAGTATGATCTGATGAAAGAAACAAAAGGAAAAGCATCAAACATTGTTTTAAGAAGAACATGATTGGGTTCAAGGAGAGCAGTTGGCACACTAAAGGGCAAGAGAAGATGGTCACTTAGACTCCAGTAGTGGCAGTCAGGATGCACCATGAACTGACTAGAGAGAACCTGTCAATGGATCAGCTGGGCAAAGTTTTAGAAAAAGGAATGGTTCCCTGTGTAACTTAAAATGACAGTGTCCAATAATCAGATGGATAAGAGTGTCAATCAGACAAGAAATTTTGAAGTACAGATTTGAGAATAATAAGAGTGAGTATAGACGGTAACTGAAACCAGGAGACTGGATGAGATGGCACAGAAAGAAGGAGGAAACTGCAAGGAACGCAACAGCAAATCCAGCCAGCAGAGCAGATTTGTTTTCTTTGGCCTGTAATTTACTTTTTTTCTTTATTGAATTTGTTTTTTGTTTTGTTTTGTTTTGTTTTGTTTTTAGAAAGATTGGCCCTGACCTAACATCTGTTGCCAATCTTCCACTTTTTCTTTTTTCTCCCCAGAGCCCCAGTACATAGTTGTATATCTTAGTTGTAGGTCCTTCTAGTTCTTCTATGTGGGGCGCCGCCTCAGCATGGCTTGATGAGTGGTGAGTAGGTCCACGCCCAGAATCCGCACCGGTGAACCCCCGGTCACTGCAGCAAAACACGCAAAGCCAACCACTATCCCACCAGGCCAGCCTCTACTTATTGAATTTGAATGTCTTTAATCAGGTCATGCATTCTCTACTTGGTTACAATCTACAACACTATCTACACTATTTTACTGGTTCATTTCATACATATATATCATTTGCTTGGTCCTCGTTTGCTATATCTAGTGTTATAAGGAGTGCACAGCTTTAAATAGAATGCTATGAACATCATCCTCAAAGTGAGGAAAAAGAAAGAGGGATCTGAATAAAGATAGTAAAGGAGCAGTCAGAGAAAGAGAAGGAGAACCAGAAATGTATGGTTTCACAACAGAGGTCATTCATGTCAAATGCTAGTGAAGTTAGGCAAGATGAGGACTGAAATATTTCCTTTGGTTTTTGTGAAAAGGAGGTCATGAGTGACCCTGGAAAGAGCAGTTTCAAAATAGTATGGGGTGCAGAGTCACATTGTCGTGGGTTGATAAATAAGTGAGTTGGGGAAGTCGGAACATAGAGCAAGCAGGAAAAGACAAGTATTTCAATAACCTTGTCTATGTAGGATGGACACAGATTGGGCTAGAAGGAAGAATTGGGTCATGGGAGAATTCTTAAAATTACTATTATTACAGGATTTATAAATCCTAAGATGAACCTTTTTGTAAGTTTCGGAAAACAAATGCACCTTACAATCACAGTCATCAGATGCCAGATGACTGTTGTGGCATGCTCTTCTTTGCCTGTGCATATTGATATCACTTCAGTTGAGTTATGTGCATCATTGATACTACATGTTGTTTAATGTCTTAAAGAAAGTATGACATTATAATTAGGCATTAAAATTAAATGTTAGTTTGTTCACAGAGATGCACAAAAACACAGTATAATACAAAAATCCAGGGTGATATAAAAATAACACTGTAAAAAGCAGTGTGATATAAATAACTATGTACAAGAATTCTTAAAGGACTCATTTATTAAGCATAAAATAAAACATTCCAGGTGAAAATAAGTCATTGTATCACAGTTTCATTGGCACAATTTGTTTCCTAATGGCATGTAAGATATAGGCCATCTGACAATCAATATGATTTTAGATTTAAAATACTTTTTTATTATTATTTTATTGAGATCATATTGGCTTATAACATTCTGTAAATTTCAGGTGTACATTGTTATATTTCAGTTTCTGTATAGACTGCTCTGTGTTCAGCACCACTGTCATTATCCTGGAGACCTGTTGGTGTGGCGTTAATAAGAACACTTCTCCTATGATCTTAAGATTAAATATCAGTCTTTTAGTGGGCCTGTGTCCATGGGCTGTGACTTTCACAAGTGTTTCTTAGCTCCCCTCCTCCCCAAGCCTTAGAGGAGACGGGAAGTAGTGGAGGCTGGTGTTCTCTGATGGGTCCAAGAGTAGAGTAGCACAATTGTTGTCTAAAAATCTTCTGTGCCTTCTTGGTCCTTTGGCAGCAGAGAACAGGCTTTTGCTGGGGCTGTTTTCATCTACACCCATTGGTGTTTCTAGATTGCTGGCTTCTTCGACAATAAACCTGGGATATATGAGGGAAAAAAAATTCAGCAAACTCACTGCTGTGTCATTCCTTGGGTCCTAAGATCCCTTGCTGGTCTGCCTTCTTCTGTTCACCTTTCAGAGTCTCCTTATGTTTGTTTTATATATAATGTCTAGAGTTTTTAGTTGTATTTAGCAGAAGGAAATGGAAAATTATGTCTACTTCATCTTTCCATAAGTGGAAGTTCTGTTATCGACATTTTTAAGGATCCTAAATATCTATGCCCTGGCTGAAAACAGATTCGATATCCTTTTTAGCACTATAATATTATAATGAAGAGTCTATTTATAAAATTGAAATTTTTGAAACATTTTATTACTTAATAATATCACTGCCCTCCTAATTGACTTGTTTATTTAGATAGCCTATCTCTTAAAGTGAGGTACACTTACATTGCATAGTAATTCTCTACCCCTTAAGTTAACACTTAAGTTAATTCAGACTTAATCGTGTTCCCCCCTAGAAGTTGATGATACTACACACAGTTCATACATCACTATATTTTGTAATGTATTAATACATAAAGTTGTATTTGTGCATTAGGCAATGTCCAATAAGCATCTAATTACAGCTGATTTTGGTCCTTAAGAAATAAGGAAATACACAAACTGTAGAAAAGGTAGTTCTAGAACTTATCTCATAGACTGTGTCTAGTTCAGTGCCTGGCACATAATATACACTGAATAAATATTTGCAATGAATGAATGAATAAGTGAAGACGGCATTGAGAATTTGGTGAAGATATCTTTTCCTCTGAAATAAGAGAACTTTTGTAACAAAGACGTATAAAGAAAATCCAAAAGCCTCTAAGGGGAATTTGTTATCCCCAGGGTAGCTATCTGTCGATATGTAGTTTATGCATCCATATGCAAAGTGTTTTTGGTTACAAGTCTCACATTTATGCTTGTTTATGGTAGATACACAGAGATTCTTGAAATTTTGTGTCAGAAGACAAGAATCTTTTCTTCATTTAACATTATCCAAAACATGAGAAAATTAACAATCACAAAGCTAGCTCTCCTCTAACTACAATAAAAGTAAGTTAATGGTTAAAACTCCTGAGCTCATTTAGAATTCTTTTCTTTCAAAAGATGTTCAAGGGTGTGGTCTTTGTCAGAAAACTCCTTCTTTTTCAGGAAAACAAATGACTTTTCTCCTGTTCTCTGCTTTCCATGTCTCATGATAATGTGTTTCCAAGTGGCAGAGATCTCTCAAGCTGTGGTTCATCCAAGCCCTGTAGATTAAGCCTAATCCATGGGCAGAGAATAAACAGAAAATCAGGCCCTGGCTCAGCTGACACAAATCTAGTTTCCCTGCCGAGCTCTCCAATGCTGGCTGAGTCCATTTCCATTTCTCATGGGCAGAGTTACAGTGGCTGTAATCACTTACACCTAGATGTACAACATAAAAGGAACTCTTCTGATGGCTGCAAATATTTTGGGTAAAAGAAAGAACTCCGACATCAGGATGTTCATCTGGTTGAGGTGACCACTTATAGAAGATGAAGGAGAGATATATGGAAAATCTTAGCTTTCTCCACAAGGAAGAAAGCTAAGATTTTCCACAGTCATGAAGGAAATGGATTGTATGGCTCTCTACTACCTGAGGTCTTCACTCAAATGTCACCTTTTCTGTGATATCTTTTCTGGCTACACTGCTCAAGATTCTACCCACACTTTCCCTTCAACACAAAAATATAAATTTATTCCCAATTTCCTTTTCCTGCCTTGTTTTTCTTCAAAACACTTATCATCATCTTGCATACTACACGTTTTGCTCATTTATGCTGTTTACCATCTGTCTCCTCCACTAGAATGCTGCCTCTAGGAGGGCAGGGCTCTGTTTTCTTCACATACTGCTGTATCCTCAGCAGTCCTGGTGTGTGGTAGTTGCTCAATCAATATCATAGAATAATGGTTGAATGAATTCTCAAGGAAAGAGACAATTGTCACAAATAGTTTAGCCATCAAGATGGTGACAGCCAACTGAACAATTCAGTTGGTTTTAATCACAAAGGAAATTTAGGCAGAGAGAGGAAGGACTAGTCTGGGAATAAAGCAAATCTGTGTTCTCACTCTGGAGGTGTTATCTGAGTAGGTCTCTTGACCTCTTTGAGTTTCTGTTTCTCATATTTTTTTAAATTATTTTATTGAGGTTATATGGGTTTATAACATTGTGTAAATTTCAGGTGTACATTATTTTATTTCAGTTTCTGTATGGACTGCATCACATTAACCACCAATAGTCTAGTTTTTACCCATTACCATACATATGTACCCCTTTACCACTTTCACTCTCCCCCTAACCCCTTCTCCTCTGTTAACCACTAATCTGTTCTCCTTATCTGTGTTTGTTTATCTTCCACATATGAGTGAAATCATACAGTATTTGTCTTTCTCTGCCTTATTTCGCTTAGCATAATACCTTCAAGGTCCACCCATGTTGTCGCAAATGGCCCTATTTTGTCTTTTTTATGGCTGAGTAGTATTCCATTGTGTATATATACCACATCTTCTTTATCCATTCATCCATTGATGGGCACATGGGTTGCTTCCACGTCTTTGCTATTGTGAATAATGCTGCAGTGAACATAGGGGTGCATATATCTTTTTGAATTAGTGATTTCATGTTCTTTGGATGAATACCCAGAAGTGGAATAGCTGGATCATATGGTATTTCTGTTTTTAATTTTTTGAGGAATCTCCATACTGTTTTTCATAATGTCTAAAGCAGTTTACATTCCCACCAGCAGTGTATGAGGGTTCCCTTTTCTCTACATCCTCTTCAACACTTGTTATTTCTTGTCTTGTTAATTACAGCCGTTCTGACAGAAGTGAGGTGGTATCTCACTGTAGTTTTGATTTGCATTTCCCTAATAATTAGTGATGTTGAACATCTTTTCATGTGACTGTTGGGCATCTGTATATCTTCTTTGGAAAAATATCTGTTCATATCCTCTGTCCGTTTTTGGATCAGGTTGTTCATTTTTTTTGTTGTTGAGTTTTATGAGTTCTTTATACAATTTTTAAATTAACCCCTTGTCAAATATATGATTTGCAAATATTCTCTCCCAGCCAGTGGGTTGTCTTTTTGTTTTGTTGATAGTTTCCTTTGCTGCACAGAAGCTTTTTAGTCTGACATAATCCCATTTGTTTATTTTTTCTTTTGTTTCCCTTGCCTGAGTAGACTTGGTATTTGAAAAGACAAAAGACTTGGTATTTGAAAAGACACCAGTGATGTCAAAGAGCATACTGCCTGTATTTTCTTCTAAGAGTTTTATGGTTTCAGATCTTACATTAAAGTCTTTAATCCATTTTGAGTTAATTTTTGTGTGTGCTATAAGATAATGGTCTACTTTCATTCTTTTGCATGTTGCTGTCCAGTTTTCCCAACCCCATTTATTCAAGAGACTTTCCTTTCTCTATTGTATGTTCTTGGCTCCTTTGTCAAAGACTAGATGTCCATAGATGTGTGGTTTTATTTCTGGGCTTTCAATTCTGTTCCATTGATCTGTGTGTCCGCTTTTCTGCCACTACTATGCTGTTTTGATTACTATAGCTTTGTAGTATATTTTGAATTCAGGGAGTGTGATAACTCCAATTTGGCTCTTTTTCTCAGGATTGCTTTGACTACTTGGGATCTTTTGTTGTTCCATATAAATTTTAGGATTCTTTGCTCTATTTCCATGAAGAATGTCATAGGGATTCTGATTGGGATTGCATTGAATCTGTAGATTGCTTTAGGTAATATGGACATTTCAACTAAGTTAATTCTTCCAATTCATGAGTATTTAATATCTTTCCATTTCTTTGTGTCGTCTTTGATTTCTTTTCAGGGTGCTTTATAGTTTTCAGTGTACAGATATTTCACTAAGTTAAATTTAAATTTGGTTAAATTTATTCCAAGGTATTTTGTTCCTTTTGTTACAATTGTAAATGCGATTGTATCCTTAATTTCTCTTTCTGCTATTTTGTTGTTAGTGTGTAGAAACACAAGTGTTTTTTGTATGTTGATTTTGTATCCTGAAACTTTATAGTATTCTTTTATTACTTCTACTAGTTTTTTGGTAGATTTTGTAGGGTTTTGCATGTATAAAATCAGTCGTCTGCAAACAGTGACAGTTTTACTTCTTCCTTTCCAATTGGGATCCCTTTTATTTTTTTTCTTGCTTAATTTCTCCGGCTAAAACTTCCAGTACTATGTTGAATAAGAGTGGCGAGAGTGGGCATCCTTGTCTTGTTCTTGTTCTCAGAGGAATGGCTTTCAGGTTTTTTCCATTAAGTATGATGTTCTCTGTGGGTTTGTCATACGTGGTTATTATGTTGAAGTACTTTCCATCTATATTCATTTTATTGAGAGTTTTTATCATAAATGGATGTTGGATCTTGTCAATTGCTTTCTCTGCATCTATTGAGATGATCATGTGATTTTTATTCTTAATTTTGTTAATGTAGTGTATCACATGGATTGATTTGCCAATGCTGAACTATCCCAACAACCCTGGAATAAATCCCACTTGATTGTGGTGTATGATCCTTTTAATGTATTGTTGTATTTGAGTTGCTAATATTTTGTTGAGGATTTTTGTATCTATGTTTATCAGTGATATTGGCCTGAAATTTTCTTTTTTTGTCTTGTCCTTGTCTAGTTTTGGTATCAGGGTAATGTTGGCTTCGTAGAATGAGTTAGGAAGCTTCCCCTCCTCTTCAATTTTTTGGAAGAGTTTGAGAAGGATAGGTATTAAGTCTTTGAATGTTTGGTATAATTCACCAGGGAAGCTGTCTGGTCCTGGACTTTTGTTATTTGGGAGGTTTTTTGTTATTGTTTCAATCTCTTTGCTTGTGATTGGTCTATTCAGATTCTCTATTTCTTCTTGATTCAGTTTTGGGAGGTTGTATGATTATAAGAATTCATCCATTTCTTCTAGGTTATCCAGTTTGTTGGCACATAGCTTTTCGTAGTGATCTCTTATAATCCTTTGTATTTCTGTGGTGTCTATTGTAATCTCTCCTCTTTCATCTGATTTTATTTATTTGAGTCATCTCTCATTTTTTCTTAGTGAATCTGGCTAAGAGTTTGTCAATTTTTTTTATCTTCTTAAAGAACGAGCTATTAGTTTTATTGATTCTTTCTATTGTTGCTTTAGTCTCTATTTCATTTATTTCTGCCCTTTTACTATTTCCTTCCTTCTTCTGACTTTGGGCTTTGGTTTTTCTTCTTTTTCTAGTTCCTTTAGGTATAGTGTAAGCTTGTTTATTTGAGATTTTTCTTGTTTGTTGAGGTATGCTTGTATCACTATAAATTTCCCTCTTAGTACCACTTTTTCTGCATCCCATAAGTTTTGGTATGTTGTGTTTTCATTTTCATTCATCTCTAGGTGTTTTTTGATTTCTGCTTTGATTTACTCATTGATCCAATGGTTGCTCAGTAGCATGTTGTTTAGTCCCTACATATATGTGACTATCCCAGCTTTTTTATTATAGTTGATTTCTAGTTTCATAACACTGTGGTCAGAAAAGATGCTTGATATGATTTCAATCTTCTTAAATCTATTGAGGCTTGCTTTGTTTCCCAACATACGGTCTATCTTTAAGAATGTTCCATGTGCACTTGAGAAGACTGTATTCTGCTGTTTTGGGAAGGAATGTTCTATATATGTATCTATTAAGTCCATCTGGTCTGGTGTTTCATTTAAGGCCACTGTTTCCTTGTTGATTTTCTGTCTGGATGATCTATCCATTGATGTAAGTGGGGTGCTGAGTTCTCCTACTATTATTGTGTTGCTATCAATTTCTCATTTTAGGTTAGTCTGTGCTTGCTTTATATACATTGGTGCTACTGTGTTAGGTGCATATATATTAATAAGTGTTATGTCTTCTTGATGGAATGTCCCTTTTATCATTAGATAATGCCCATCCTTGTCTCTTGTTATCTTTTTTATCTTGAAGTTTGCTTTGTCTGATTAAAGTATAGCTACACGTGCTTTCCTGTGCTTGCCATTTGCTCAGCATATCCTCTTCCATCCCTTCACTCTGAACAACTGTGTTGTTAGAGCTGAGATGTGTTTCCTGGAGGCAGCATATTGTTAGCTCTTGTTTTTTAATCCATCCAGCCACTCTATATCTTTTGACTGGTGAATTCAATTGATTTACATATACAGTGATTATTTATATGTGAGGGTTTAATACTGCCATTTTATCTCTTGTTTTCTGGTTGTCCTATATTTCCATTGTTTCTTTTTCCTTGTATTTCTTTCTGTCATTTCAGTTTGGTTGCTTTCTGTGATGGTTTTTTCAGTTTTCTCTTTACTTATGACTTGTGACTGTGCTCTAATTTCTTGTTTTGTGGTTACCATGAGGTTTGTATAAAAGACCTCATAGATGAGATAGTCCTTTTTCTGACAGCCTCTTATCCCTATTAGCCAATGCAGGTTCCACCCTTTTCCTCTCCCCTTTCTATATTTTTGTTGTCACAAAGTATTCTTTTTTCTGTTGTGAGTTTGTGACCAACTTGAAGTGGTTATAGTCATTTTTTATGCTTTCTTTCCCTTTATCTTTTATGTTATAATTAAGTGTTTGCTAACCTCTTCTGATATAGAGCTGCAATTTTCTGATTTTATCTGTTTATTTCCTTGCTTAAAGCTTATACAACTTTGCCTTTTTGTTTCAGGTAGGCAGGCTCCCTTCAACACTTTTTATGAGGTGAGTCTAGTGGTGATGAACTCCCTCACATTTTGTTTGTCTAGGAAAGCTTTTATTTCTACATCATATCTGAAGGATAATTTCACTGGCTAGAGTATTTTTCGCTGATAGTTTTTGTCTTTCAGCATTTTGAATACACCATTCACTCTCTACTAGCCTGTAAGGTTTGTGCTGAGAAATCCGCTGAAAGCCTAATGGTGGTTCCTTTGCAGTTAATTTCCTTCTCTCTTGCAGCCCTTAATATTTTTTCTTTGTCACTGGCTTTTGACAGTTTCAATATTATATGCCTTGGAGAAGGTCTTTTTGCATTGATGTGATTAGGAGTTCTATTAGCTTCATGTACTTTCATGTCCTGTTCCTTCCCCAGATTTGGGAAGTTCTCAGCTATTATTTCTTTGAATAACCTCTCTGCTTCTTTTTCGTTCTCTTCTCCCTCTGGGATACCTATAATCCTTATATTACATTTCCTAATTGAGTCAGATATTTCTTGAAGAATTTCTTCATTTCTTTTAAATTTTAGTTCTCTCTCCTCCTCCACCTGAATCATTTTTAGGTTTCTATCTTAGAGCTCACTAATTCTCTCCTTCATAAGGCCTAGTCTATTTTTAATGCTTTCTACATTATTATTATTATTATTATTATTGTGAGGAGATCAGCCCTGTGCTAACATCTGCCAATCCTCTTCTTTTTTTGCTCAGGAAGACTGGCCCTGGGCTAACATCCATGCCCATCTTCCTCCACTCTACATGGGAAGCTGCCACAGCATGGCTTGCCAAGCAGCGCGTCGGTGCTCACCTGTGACCTGAACCAGCGAACCCCAGGCCGTCACAGCAGAGCATGCACTTAACCACTTGCGCCACCAGGCTGGCCCCTCTACATTATTTTTTTTATCTCATCATGTTCTTCATCTCCAGAATTTCTGTTTGTTTTCTTTTTCAGAGCTTCGATCTCTTTGGTGAAGTACTCCTTCTGTTCATTAAATTTATTCCTGAGCTCACTTAATTATCTTTCTGAGTTTTCTTGTAACTCATTGAGTTTCTTTATGACAGCTATTTTGAATTCTCTGTCAGTTAGATTGTAATCATCTGTCACTTCAGGTTTTGTTTCTGGAGAGTTGTAATTTTCCTTCTGTTCCGCCATGTCACTGTAGTTCTTCATGGTGTTTGATGAGTTGATGCTCTGCTGGTGCATTTGCGGTAGTAGCCACTTATTCTTATTTGGGTACAGCTTTGGTTACTTTGGTTCCAATCTGCTTCTGGTTGTATTTGAGAGCCTGCACTTTCCACTCCTATTGCCTCTGCCAGAGGCATTGTCAGTGTCCTCCTTGTGCCACTTGTGCCTCTGGAGTTGCTGGTGCCTTGCTGCTTATGATGTCACTGCAGTCTCAGGTGACACAACTGGGATCACCAGGCTGTGAGAACTTCTGCTGCTTCTATTCATGAGACCAGGGGTCACCTGGGTCTCATGTTCCTCCACTGACTCTCTATGGGCTTGACTGCTGCTGCCCTGTGCACCACCTGTGCTACTGCTTCTGGGTTGTTCGAGGTGCTGGTTGCACTGCTGTCACAGGCGCTGGGTTCATGGGTGTCACTGTTGCTGGTGGGGGCCCAGGGACCAGGGGACTTGTATGTGGCCCCTGCTGCTGGTGGAACTGTTGTCAGGAGTGCTCCCACTGGGGGCTGGGTCACTGGTTCTGCTGTGGTTCCTGATGCTTTTGATCAGTTTCCATCTGCCACAGGTGGGAGGGGACACTGGCTGTTTTTTCTGCTCCCACCCAGTCCACTCACAGTTGTGCAGGTCAGGCTACCACTGCCACCACCTCTCTGCTGGCAGTCACGTGGGTAGGGCTACTGCCACCACTCCACAGGCAGTCACATGCAGGCTGGGCCACCCTCACCTCCACTAACAGCCATACAGGCCTCAGCATGAGGATCCATGCCCTGGATAACTGTGGCAGGGTGAGGGGGAAGAGACTGCTCCCCTAGTTCCACTGCTTCCTGAGGGTCCAGTCCACTTACCTTCAGATATATAGCTGCATGGATCTCTTAGCCTTTCTGTTGTGCTGTGTAGGGAATCCTCTGTTGATCAATGGATGTCCATTTGGTTGTAACTTAGAGGCGAGAGATGGAAGTAACAACTCACTCCACCATGATGCTGACATCCCTCTCTAAAATACTTTTTAATATCACAAGTCATGCATGAATATGCTTTTCTTTAAATATGCAAATGAGCACAGATAAACACCTATTCTCAATCCCCTTCCCTAGTTCTAATAACTTTTATCTTACTTATCCTTGGGAATCAAAATAATCTCTTTGATATATATTCTTTTAGAATTTCCTGTGCATTGAAATACAGATGCAAATACTAAAATAAAATATCTAATTGGTTTACTGCTTCTTTTCTCCATTAAATACTATCACTCTGCATTTCTGTGGCTACCTTTTTTTGAAATGGGATAATACCACGTTTTATTAAAGAGACAGGAAATGGTATAAGCATATACTGCCAGAGAGAACCTAGATTGATACAGACTCTTCAAAGCAATTTGGCAAATGTATATTAAAATTTAAAATGTGCATGTCATATAAGCTAAAATACCACTATCTATTTCTACCCCAATGCAAAATTCCTATCTATGGATGAAAGAGGCACACCACTCTTTTTATAATAGGGCAATAATAAAACATTATAGGAATGTCAAAAGGGAAATTGATAAAATTAATAAACAAAGGTTGATATATACACACTATAGAATATTATACAGCAGTATAAAAAGAATGAAGTAGACTCATATGTACAGATATGGATAGTTTCTCAAAACATCTTACCAAAGTTTTCTTTTTAGATGAAATTTACCAGGATATATTTAAATGCTAACAGGAAAGAGACTGTGAAAAGGGACACAGAGGGAGAATATTAGTCAGAGTGAAATCCCTGGGAAGGGATGGGAGCTAGAGCTCTCACCGTGGATGAGCACTCTTCTGTAACAGGAGAAAAGGAAGAAGGGTGTGTGCAAATACTGAGGGGCAGAAAAGTCTTTATTCTCTTAGCCATTTTATCTCTCTCAATTTTTTCTTTATCTTACAAGGTTTTTATGTTGAATCTCCACCCACCCACCTGCCCAATCTAACTAACCCTTTGTATCTCCTGCTAAATTTTTGGAATACCCTCTGTGTTACTTTCCTAGGGCTGCCATAACAAATCACCACACACTGAGTGGCTTACAACAACAGAAATTTATTCTCACACTTCTAGAGGCCAGAAGTCAGAAATCAAGGCGTCAGCAGAGCTGTGCTCTCTCGTAAGGCTCTAGAAGAGTAGCCCTCCTTGCCTCTTCCAGCTTCTGGTGATTCCTTGGCTTGTGGTTGCATAAGGCTGTCTCTGTCTCCACATGGCCTTTTCCTCTGTGTCTTTCCTCTTCTGTCTGTGTTTTCCATAAGGACACTCGCAGTGGGATTTATGGCTCATGCTAATCCAGAATGATCTCACCTCAAGATCTTTAACTTAATTCCATCTGCAAAGACTTGCTTTTCCAAATAAGTTTGCATTTACAGGTTCTAGGGGTTAAGATGTGGACATATATTTTGGGAGCCACAATTCAACCCACTATACACTCTTAATGTTTTTTCCTTTTGATAAGGATGTAGCTTCCCCTATTTTTATGGATGAAGAGTATATAACTTTAGATCTTAAGGGAAACATACATGGAATTAAAATATCATAATGTGCACCAAGTAATGCAGAATGATTGGAGAAGTCTAGTATTTGAAACGCTCAATATCTAATACTGAGTATCAGTGAAAAGAATGGGAGAAGAAGAGGAATTCCCAAAAAAACAAACTCTCTTTTCAATAATTTTTTTATTATAAGAAGATGCTGGTTATGGTAATTGGAAAAGGAAGCCAATTATAGGAGATTGCAGTAGGTATAACGTAGGAAGGGCATTATCTATAAAAAACTCTTTATATAATTTACTTATCTTTAGCATGTATAAACAGGGTCAGCTGGCTCTGATTGTTCTGATAACCACCTTAAAATTTCAAAAAACAATGTTACTATCTTGTGAATTAAACTATCCTCTATCTTCTCTATGTAATCCAGGGAGTCAAAGAGAAAACTGTTACAAGGTCTTGCTGTTGGTAATGCTACTGATAAGAGCAACTTGTCTTGTGTTGTTTGCTATTATTTCATGTGTCTCATTTTCCTTGTGAGATTACAAACTCCATGAGAACAAGAACTTGGAATCTAATACAATCTCCCATTAACATTGCTGATCATATGCTCAAAAAACAGAAATATTTTCCCCACTTGAAAAGCGAGGAAACTAAAATCTAACATTACAACACTGGTGCTATAATGTCAGGAAGAGAAAGCCATGTCTCCTGACTCACAGAGCTATAAATTCCAAGGAGACTCAGAACAGACTCTCCCCTGAACCACAAAAGAGCTGAGTGCTGGGGAGTGGCATGTGACACCATGACAACAGGACAGTGGGGACTAAGGGAGATAATGCTTAGTCTCTGAACCTACATCGCCCTCTTAGCAGGTTCTCTGCCATGGAGAAGCTCACAGTCTTCTGAACTTCATCATTTTCATAGGTCAAAATTATGTAAGGATCACACAAAATAATATCAGCAAAGGCTTTCAAAAGAGTAAAGGATGGTGTGTGTGTGGTATGGAGAATTATTTTGTTACCACACAGTAAGTGGAGTAATCTACACCAAACACATGCTTATTTGTGGAGTAACAAATAAGCATAAGAGATTTTAGAAGCAAGTGTCTAAAGAATGATTAGACTTAAGCAACAAGGTGACCAGTTCATGAATCAGTGGAGTCTCTGAAGTATTCCTTTACCCGGTTTTGTTTTATGTTTCATTTTAGAAATAAACCATGAGGCTATTACAAGACACTCCCTGGCTAAATTCACATATCATAAGGGTAAATAAAGAAAAGAGGAATAAACCTGGGTAGCTGAGAACTGTTGCAAAGGAATTATAGATCAAAACTCTTGCTCCGGGTGGTACAAGCAGCAGATCAATAGCAAAATGTTTTCTTTACGGGTCTAAAAGAGGCAGCAGGGAAGAAGAAAAACTATCTCAGCTCTTTTTGTACAGCCTGGCTTTACAAACAAGACACCAAAGGGAAAAGAGAATCCAACACACTCCTTCACTCGATTTTTTTTCTTTTTTGAAGATATGCTTACTAATTCCACAAGGTGTTTTGTGGCACAAAACAACACAGTAAGAAAAACAGCCTCACAAACCATCTGGCTCATTTCCCCAAGAAACTGCAGAAGAAGAAAGCTTTTCTCCCTCAGCACATTCCCAGTTTCACAGTATCTATCTAAATAGTCCCTGAGGGAATTAGTGTGTGTAGAAATACTAGGCATGAAGAGACGGGTGAAGGACTGTGAGCTTTTCAATGCATTTTAGCTTTTCAATGCATTTGATACAAGGCGGTCTATCAGCAACAGTGTGATAAAATTCATAAAAATAATAATCTAACTTGCAGAGATATTTTATAAATATAATAAAGAATAGTAATAAAGAATAGTAAATAACTGTGTTATGACTTATTACAGAAGCTTTTTTGAGGGGTGGGGGGTGGCGGATGGAGGGATGGACCTCCAGGCTGTATTTAATGAAGCATAGTAACGTAGCCTTCAATGAGAAAAGAAAATATCTTGTTCTTATCTGAGTGTACGTGGAGAGTGGGTAATAGGAATAAAAGAAAAAAAATATTGAAAAGAGTGGCTATCCAGGCACTTGTTTACAAAGTGGCAAATTTTAAAGATCCATTGATATTGGTAGCATCAGAGGAACACATTTCCCCAGAGTACCGACTCAGGTGGTTCCCATGCTGGATCAAAACTCAAGTACGTCCTCAATCTGCCACCACCAGTAAAAACCCGCTGATGACCACTTCTCAGGATATGAGGTTTGATCTGGTATATGCTTCTAGACTGAAATTACTAATTGAAATGTTTTCTAAACAACACACTTAAAAACTGAATCATGATTAATTGCCACTCAGATATGGTTTATTTAGCCTAAATATATATATATATATCAATATCCTGAGAGAGGCCCCTCCGTTAAAACACCTTTAATAACATGGTCATCATTCATTTTCAAGATTTCTGCTGTTCCAGCCTATACTAGGACTCAGAAATTGGATTTCTAATTTCATACTAAATAACGACCTAAATAGATCTTTTCCCACTATATTAGGTTACCTATTTTTGTTCCCCTTAGAATTGTGTCTCTGTGATAACCTTATTTTTTCCTTAACCTGGGTGAGGCAAGTTTCAGTTAATTCTTGTAAAAGAGCAACTTCTCAAATATTTTAATTATAATTCTAAGATGATATTGAAAACCTGCTAGCTTAGTATTCAACCTATTTTTTTCCTGCAGCTAAAAAGAATGATTACTGAATAGAACAAATTTCACACTTGTGACACATAACTTATCTTGCCTCTTAAAACCACTCCTTCTTCTGTATTAGTAATATCTACACAACAACTTCTATTTGCCAGAAATTTTCTGGTAATTCACCACCTATCCTGTGAGTCAAGCAAAATACCACACACTGCAAATCCTCACTCCTCCTCTTCTCATCCTTTTTACCTATCTCTTACCAAGCACAGCATTTTTCATTTTGAAATAAATTCAGACTTACATAGAAATTGCAAAGTAGTATAAAGATTTCGCTTGTATACTGTACTTAGGTTCCTCAAATGTTAATTCCTCAAATGTTCATTCTCTTGACCAGTAGATTGATTGATAGAATAAATAGAAAGCTAGAGATGTTGATATAATTTCTCCTGAAATTTTTTAAGTTGCAAATATGATGTGCCTTTATCTCTAAATATTTCAGTGTGTATCTCCTAGAAACAAAGATATTTTTATAAGACCAAATATACTTATTAAAATCAGAAAAGTAACATTGATACAATACTGTTATGTAATCTGTAGATCATATTCAAATTTGCTAATTGTTCTACAAATGCTCTCTTTGTTGCATTAAGTTGTGACATCTCTTTAGTCATCTTTAAACTGGAACAATTCTCAGCCCTTCGTTGTCTGTCCTCTCCTAAACATTTTTTAGAAGTACAGGCTAGTTATTTTGCAGAACATCCCCTAATTTGGATTTTTTGATGTTCCCTCGTGATTAGATTTACATTATGCATTTTTTATAGGAATGCCACAGAAGTGATATGTCATCCTTCTCAGTGCAACATATCAGAAGGCACATTATATCCATTTGTCCTGTTATTGGTGACCTTAATTTTGATCACTTGGTTAAGGTGGTGTCTTCCAGATTTCTCCATTGTAATGTTACTATTTTTCTTATTGTAATTAGTAAGTTTTTTATGGGAACAGACTTTGAGGCTGTGAAAATATAGTATTTTCCATGATATTATTGCCTTCTCATTTTAATATACATTGACTTCTCTTCTCTGAAAAAAAAATTATTACTGAATTCTTGGCAAATGGAGATTTTTTAATGTCATCATTTTTTCTACATTTTTAGTAGAATCCTTCTGTAGAGAAGAACTTTCCCTTTATTTAGTCATTTATTTGTTCATGTCAGTATAAACTCATTGGTTTTTTTTATATTCAATGGGTTATAATTTTTTACTATCATTAATTTTTTCTTTAAGTTCAAATTATCCCATATTCAAGGTGATCCCTGTGTCTCTTTGACATATCCCCGTTTTTTGACATTTTCTTATTTTTTGTAATCAAAGATATTCCAGGCTCATCTTATACTTTCCCTGCCTGGATTAGTTTGCCAGGGCTTCCATAACAAAGTACCACACACTGGGTGGACTAAACAACAGAAATTTATTGTTTCGTAGTTCTGGAGGTTAGAACTCCAAATCAGGGTATCAGCAGGGCAGGTTCTTTCTGAGTGCTGTGATGACAGGATCTGTTCCAGGCCTCTCTCCTTGGCTTATAGAAGTCCGTCTTATCCCCGTGTCTCTTCACATCATCTTCCCTCTATGCACCTCTCTGTATCTTCATATGACGTTCTCCCCCTTTTCTTTTTGCTGAGGAAGATTGGTCCTGGGCTAACATCCGTGCCCATCTTCCTCTACTTTATATGTGGGATGCCGCCACAGCATGGCTTGATAAGTGGTGTGTAGGTCTGCCCCTAGAATCTGAACCTGCAAACCCCAGGCCGCCGAAGTGGAGCATGCCAACTCAACAACTATGCCACTGGGCCGGCCCCACATTCTCCCTTTTTATAACGACACCAGTCATACTAAGTTAGGGCCCACCCTAATGACCTCGTCTTAATTAATTGTCACTGCAATGGCCTTATTTACGAATAAAGTGACATTCTGAGATGCTTGGCGTTAGGATTTCAACATATGAACTTTGGGAGGACACAATTCAACAAATATCACTGTCTCAGCACTGGAATTAGAGATTTCTCCAAGGAGTTCTGGCTCCTCTTATTGTAAATTGGTATGTAGAGGAACCAATATCTAGGTGGTAAGTGGCTGATTCTGAGATGTTATAGGCCTTTTCAATGGACACAGCTAAGAAATATGTGTATATATGCCAACACATCTACTTCTGCTTCTGTGTCTACATCTAGATCTAGATATGTGTATTTGCGCATACATATACCTACTGAGTTCACAGTGAGACCAACAATTCTAATCCAATACTACAAGAGTTATTTTAACCTCTTCCCACTCCTTTTTTCAGCTTCTGTCTAATAGTTAGAAACTTAGGCCTCATTTTCCATAGAATATTTATTTATTTGCTCAGACCAAGAAAATAAATATAGTAGTTTTGGAATTAATAAGGCATACCACTGTGAAAAACAAGCATTGTGAGTTCTTGGTCCAGCATGTAAGGAACTTGGAAGATGCCAGTCCAAGTAAAGATAAGTAAAAAGCTGAAAAAACTGAAGAATCAACAATTCTCCTTAGATCCATCAGGGAAGTGAAGTGACAGGGCAAACCACTACCCCAGAATTGGACAGAGAGGTGAATAAAGAGATTCACAATTTACCAGAGCAAAACCCTCAAGCAGAAACCTCTGAGGGAACCACATCCAAAACCCCTGCAGGAGCCAGTGTCGGGGTAGGAAAACCTGAACTGTAATTGCTGAGTTACTGGAGGCTCAGAGTGTATAAGTCTCAGAGTTAAAAACTCCAGAGGCCTAGACATAGGGGAGCACCCACACTTCTGTGAGTTTTTCCTCCAGGATCTCAACCAGATTCTCAGTGAAAATCACAGAATAATTCCCTCATGCTTTTGGCAAGAGGAGAGCAAAAGGAAGCATTTTGAATTGTGCCAGAGCATTTTGTTCTTCTTAACAAGCGCTGCCCTCAGGGGAAATTATTTTATCAGATCCTAAGTTATTGGGGTTGTCTTAGCACCTAACTGACCTGGGGGAAGGGAAATACCCAATTTTAGTGCACTCTAGCCATCCTGTTCCACCTAAGGGAGGAAGGGACTGAGAAAGACTGTGAAGTTTGTAGTTCAGAGGCACAGGCTTACTAACGGTCCTGATCACAGGGCTATAAAATGCTTCCCCTTCCCCAACACCTTATCACCACACGACTAAAGGCCTATGTACTGCAGTTCTGCTACCAAGGAAAAATTACAAGGCATACTAAAAGTCAGAAAACACAGTTTGAAAAGGCACAGCGAGTATCAGACCCAGAGTCATATATGGCAGGGATGTTGGAATTATTAGACCATGAATTTTAGAAGAACTATGATTAATATGCTAAGGGCTCTAATGGATAAAGTAGACAGCATACAAAATCAGATAGGCAATGTAAGCAGACAGATGGAAATTCTAGAAAAGGATCAAAAAGAAATGCTAGAGATCAAAAGCACTGTAGCAGACATGAAGAATGCCTTTGATGGGCTCATTAGACTGGACATGGCTGAGGAAAGCATCTCTGACCTTGAGGATATGTAACTAGCAGCTTTCAAAATGGAAAAGCAGAGAAAAAAGACTGAAAAACATGAACACAATATCCAAGAACTCTAGGACAACTACAAAAGGTGTAAGAAATGTGTAATGGAAATACCAGAAGGAAAAGAAAGAGAGAAAGGAACAGAAGAAATATTTGAAACAATAATGACAAAATTTCTCCAAATTAATGTCAGACATCAAACCATAGATCAAGAGACTCACAGCACACCAAGTAGGATAAATGCCAAAAAAAAACTACACCTCGGCGTATCATTTTCAAAATACAGAAAATTAAAGATGAAGAAAAATCTTGAAAAACGGCAGAGAGAAAAAAATACAGAGAGAATCTGTAAAATTGATGATAAAAAAGAGTTTCCCATATTTAAAGCATTCAAAGATGTCACCTTCATTTTTAAGATTGGCTTTAATTGATAAGGCATAAAAAGCTTAGGAAGCCAGCCTACTAACAGTGACCAGTAAATAGAGAAAGCTGTAGACATCAATTAATACATTGCACTGATATGCTATAAATAAATATGTGGTGTGCCAAGCACACAGCTTACAGCAGAGGTTCCAGAGGCCATTAGTATGAGTTTAAATCTCTACCTATTTTACTTACTATTGATGTAGGTTAAGTTACTCAAACCAATTCCAGCTACCTCACTATAAAAAGCACAGAATATTACCAATACTACAAGGTGACTGTGAAAAGTTAATTAGGGAAAGTTTATAACACAATTAGCACATTACCTGGCACTTGGTAAGTCCTCAATAAATGGTAGTTGTTGCTCTACTTTTATTACAAAGTGTCCAGAATGGTTCTCAGATCTGAACACAATGTGAAAAATCCCCGGTTTTCAGAGATAAGGTTCCTTTGGCTGAGCAAAGTGTTAAGTGTCGCTGTAGGATGCCAGACCTTTAATCATTATATATAGAGTGGAGGGACACTAAATCAAAGAAATAACTATTTACTGGGAAAAATAATTTCTGGACATATGGGAAAGGAAGTATACTAGGATAGGTTTTCAGTGGCATATTCAAAATCTATGGAATGACTACCACACAATGAAGTCTAATTTTTCCAGCAGGGAAAAATGATTTTTTCTAAAATTAATCCCTCTAATACCAAATTAAAAAGAAAAAATATAATTAAACCAGAAAGGAATGCTAAGATATACATATTTAAATGAATATTTTTCAAGAAAATTGATGATGGTTTAAGAAAAACAAGACAGGGACCAGCCCCAAGGCTTAGCTGCTAAGTGCACACGCTCCACTGCTGGCGGCCCAGGGTCGGATCCCGGGCGCACACTGATGCACCGTTTGTCAGGCCATGCTGTGGTGGCGTCCCATATAAAGTGGAGGAAGATGGGCACAGATGTTAACCCAAGGCCAGTCTTCCTCAGCAAAAAAAAAAAAGAGGAGGATTGGCAAGGATGTGAGCTCAGGGCTGATCTTCCTCACAAAAAATAAATAAATAAATATAAATAAAAGAAAAAGAAAAACAGACATTGTAAATGTAAAAATTATATATTATGTGCCCTATCAAAAAAGTCTCACAAACTCCGGGCCGGCCCCGTGGTGTAGCGGTGAAGTGCACGCGCTCCGCTGCTCTGCTGCTGGTGGCCTGGGTTCGGATCCCGGGCAAGCTTGGATGCACTCCTTGTCAGGCCATGCTGTGGTGGCATCCCACATAAAGTGGAGGAAGATCGACATGGATGTTAGCTCAGGGCCCGTCTTCCTCAGCAAAAAGAGGAGGATTGGCGTGGATGTTAGCTCAGGGCTGATCTTCCTCAAAAAAAAAAAAAAAAAATCTCATAAATTCAATCAAAATTCACCTGGCATAGCAAACTGGCAAAGTCAAAGAAGTTACTGACTGAAAAAGGTATTATTTGCATTATTATATTTTGAGATTATCTGTGAAAAGACGATACAAGTTGATCAGAAGTAAAGATAAAATTGCAGAAAAAATTGAATATGCTAGAAGAAGCTCCAAAATCAAAGAAAATAAGATTTGCTTTCTTTTTATATATATGAGGTTGGAAATCAGTCAAGCCATCAATGAAAGGCCTTGATTAACATGGTACAAAAAAAATGAGACTAAAAATAGAATTATTTGCTTTGGATTTTTATGAGGAAGATACTAGGAAAATTATCATTATAAAATTGTCTTTGAAGTAATGTCAAATTTGAAATAGAATAATTGTTTAGAATGTTGTCAAAGTGGGGTATTTGAAAAACCAAATTCAAATAATTATAAAGATTACAAGCTATACATAAAAAGGTTTTAAAAGACACAAAGCAGTGAAATTATAGAATTGTAAAATTAGTGCTGTGACTTATCTATAAGAAGAATTTCCCAAACACTCTAGATATACATACCCAAGTCCTCTGAATATGGCAAGACTTTAGAACTAAAATGTTACAGGCAGTAAATTCTTAGCCAAGCCATCATTGGAAGAAAAATAAAAACATATTTTCTTAGCAGAAAATGTTAACAAATGCACTTTTGCAATGGACCTGAAGAATTTGACAAAGTTCCAGACCACTAATTTATTTTGATTTTCATGATAAGGATTTAACATCTCTTATTCTCCAGCTTTATTTGTTATCTAAGTTAACTCTTTACGTATGACAAAAAAGACACTTTTGAACAAAAAGGATGACTGAAAAAGCAGGAATCAGAGCACTCATAATCACATTTAATATTTTCATAAATTATATGGAATAAAGCATAACTGAACAAACCATGGAGCTAGTGTTATTTTTCAAACAGCTAAGTGCTCACAACATCCCAGATGCAGCAACAGTGCTGAGGTCATAGAAGTGGGTAAGTCATGAGCTTTCCCTTAAGTAGTTCACACTGCCCTAGAAGAGACAACCTCAAACCAATGATTGGTTTAAGTGAAAAGACAGAAGTGTGTACGAGTTACAGGCGCCCACCTCTCCAGATCTGCAGATCTCGCGAAGCTCTTTCCCACAGAGAGATTCCAAACATATGAGAACAAACAGAAGCCAGAAACCATGAGACTGTTCAACTTAGCACAGAGTGGCAAATAACATCAATTTTAAAGTAAACAGGGTCATGAAAAGCTGGTCCAACTCTCCTAGATGGTGTGCTTTATACTCAGTTTTAATCCAGTTACTGCCTCTAAGAGTCATCACATACTAACTCCAAGAATAGTGTGTCTCCATCTGTACCAAATATGCTTAATGCAATGCTTGCCCCTTAAACTTATGAGCAGTAGAATGATGCATAAAGTCCACAGAAGCAGCCCTAAGAGACTCAAAACATAGAAATGCTGTTTTATAATGACTTTCACCAGCACAGAACTTCCTTCCTTCAGGCTTTGGGGAGATGAGGGTCACTTGTTTCTGCCTTCTTGAGAACAACTGCTGAACTGCAATTATGACAGATGGAGTTTACAGATTAAACATGATTCTTTATTTTGAAGCACCAAAGCCTTTGCTTAAAAGATTCTTAAAGAACTGCTAATGCATTATGTAATTTATTCTGAGACTCACCACTGTCTTCTGAATTCTCTTCCTTTTATATACATTTAAAACATTTTCAAACACTGTCTTTTTTTTCTGGTTATTATAGTCTTAACTGATACCTTAAAATTTTTATCGCACACTCATTTCTTAGATAGCAACTATTTCTCTGAAGACAATTTTTTAATGATATCAAGTTTATTTCTGAGGATTTTGTTCCATCTGTAAGACTGTGTAAAAAATCAATTTATTTTCAAATTCTTTTTATCTATCTCATGAATCATCCGCTTCTTGGATAGATTCTATCCCTAATATAGTGACAAATATATTAAAATATGTGTTATCAGTCCCTCTCAACATTACCTCTAAAAAAATTGAGTTTATTTCATGAAGAATCTGAGAAATGACAATTATGGTGTCAGTGAGATGATTCTTTGCTCTTATTATAAATGTATCAATCTTATCAACAACCACTTGAGGCCCTACTTAGAATTATCTCCTTAGAATCTAGGATAAGACCCCATACCCACACTCAAACACCTCTCTAGTTGAATATAGGGATCAAAAAAAGCATAGAAATAAGTTTAGATCTTTAGTGAGTCTAAAATAAATAGAAAAGACAGTAAGTTTTAAGATGTTTTGTAGTGTATCCTGCCTGGTTGAGTAATGAGTAGTTCCCAACCATAGCAGAAATTTTTATTCTTCTCGCTTCTGGGAAATGGATTTTTATATTATTTTATTTTATTTGCAAAAGGGGTATTCACCATAATATGCATAAATGCACCATTTGGCAGTCAATTTTGAAATTATATATAGTAATGGATCCAGAATTAAATTTGTAGGATAATAATGCCTTTTTGAGAGCAAAGAAATGAAAAGCAGTTATTTCTTTTAAAACCTTTGTTCTTAATTTTTATAAGTTTCAGTGCTACTGAAGAAACTATCATAGGACAAACTGTTTTTGCAGCTGTTATTTTTTAAAGGGAGTTCATACTATCAATTAGCAGCTATATTATTTCTCAAATATTTTTATAATGTTTCAAATTTCTGGAATCTGTCCAAATAATATAAACAGGCAGCCAATTAGTCTATGAGCCCAGTGAAGAAATAAAGAAGGCCCTACTTTTTCTGGCGTAGCAAGAACAATTCTCACCAAAAAGCTTTCTCCTGCAAATCAGCATTCTCCCTTTATGCAAAACCATAGGCTTTGCATTTTTGTTGCTTTCTTTGCATTCTATAAATATGTCTACAGCCTGCTGCCCTTGAGTAGGAGATGAACATAAACACCCATTCATTTAGTCAGTCAACTCATATTTTGTGAGCCTACACTGTGCTCGCCAGATAATTATCAAGACAATAAAAGACGTGGCGAAAATTCCTGCATTCATATGGTTGACATTTAGTAGGAGGAAACAAAAGATAAAAATATTAATATATCAAATATTGGCATCGATGATGTCAAGTGGGCTATGGGATACACCAGTCCAAAGCTTCAAAGAGGGGGTCAGGTTGGAAATGTAAACTTAGGAATCAACTGCACAAATATTTAAAGGTTTTAAGATTTAAAATACTCAAAACAATGGGACTGATGAGATTACCGTGGGAATCCATGTCATTGGAAAAGACTAAGAACCAAAAGAGAACCCAAGGGCATTCTAACATATAGAGGCTGGGGAGATGATGAAGAAGAGTCTAAGAGAAGGAATCGGTGAAATCAGGAGGAAAAGAGACAACTGTGGTGTCCTGAAAACAGAGAAAAAAAAGGAGATAGCAGTCATCAACTGCATCAAAGTGAGGACCAAGAATTAACCATTGAATTTAGCAATATAAAGGTCATTGTTGACCACGGCAAGAGCAATTTCAGTGAAGCTACGATAGAGAGAGAGAATAAGAGAGAAGAATTAGATACAGGAAGTATAGATAAACCATTTATAAAGTCTGGCTGTAAAAGAGAGCAAAGAAATTGAATATTAGCATGAGGGAGATGTAGGGTAAAGTAAGGGGGTTGTTTGTTTTTGCTTCTTTGTTTTTGAGATGGGATAAACTTCACGTGTTCATATGCCAATGATGATGATCTAGTTCAGAGAGAAAACCTTGTGATACAAGACTGAGAGAGAAGGAAACTTTCTGTATAGATGTCATTGAATAAGCCAAAGAGGATGGGATCTAGTGCACATGTAGAGTGTTCAGCTTTTGTTAGGAGCAAAGCACAGATCATCCAGAATAATGAAAAGGAAGACAGTTCATGAGCTCAAATGGGTAGCTGGGTGTTGTGGGATGAATTGTGTGCCCCAAAAAGATATATTGAAGTTCTAAGTCCCCCAGACCATGTGAATGTGACCTTATTTGGAAATAGGTTCTTGGTGGATGTAATAGAGTTAAAATTGACTCATTAGAATGTGCCCTAATCCAGTGTATAGTGTCCTTATGAGAAGAGAGAAATTGGAACACAAAGCCAGAGACACACAGGGAGTCCATCATGTGACAATATAGACAGAGATTGGAGCGATATGTCTAGGAATGCCAAGGATGCTAGCAACACCAGAAGCTCGGAAGAGACAAGGAAGGATCCTCCCCTAGGGTCTTTGAAGACTGCTTACCTCTACTGACACCTTGATTTCAGACTTCTAGCCTCCAGAAGAGTGAGAGAATAAATTTCTATTGTTTTAAGCTACCATGTTTGTGGTACTTTTATATAGCATCCCTAGGAAGCTAAAACAGTGGTATACACAGTGGTAGACCCTTAGGGTAGTTCTCCTCTGATTGCTTCCTCTGTATGTCACAAGTCAATGACAAACTATTTTTAGAAACATTTCTCAAAGCTTCTGACATATTTGTTTTTTTTTTTTTTTTTTTTTTTTTTTTTTTTTTTTTTTTTTTATTTGTGAGGAGATCAGCCCTGAGCTAACATCCGCCAATCCTCCTCTTTTTTTGCTGAGGAAGACGGCCCTGGGCTAACATCGGTGCCTATCTTCCTCCACTTTATATGGGACGCCGCCACAGCATGGCTTACCAAGCAGTGCGTCGGTGCGCGCCCGGGATCCGAACCAGCGAACCCCGGGCCGCCGCAGCGGAGCGCGCGCACTTAACCGCTTGCGCCACCGGGCCGGCCCCCATATTTGTTTTTAAAAATGTTCTCAAGGGCCGGCCCGGTGGCATAATGGTTAAGTGCGCCTGCTCTGTCTGCTTCAGTGGCCTGGAGTTCACAGGTTCGGATCCTGGGTACGGACCTATGCATTGCTTATCAAAGCCACGTTGTGGCAGAGTTCCCATATAACTCAGAGGAAGATGGGCACAGATGTTAGCCCAGGGCCAGTCTACCTTAGCAAAAAAGAGGAGGATTGGCAATAGATGTTAGCCCAGAGCTAATCTTCCTCAAAGGAAAAAAAAGTTCTCAATCATGTCAAAGTTTTATTTAGCTCACTAATAAGGGAAAGGATAGAAAAGACAGAAGATCTAGGTAAAAGAAGGTTTCAAGAAGGTAGTCAAACAAGAAAGGTATGCCCAAGTGAGATACTAAATTACATGTAAAACTGGCTACATTTCTACCCAGCAATAAAACTTTAATGCCTTTAGAAGCTTTCTCTAGGGCTATCAAATCATAACAAAGTACACATTTCTGTGCCTTAATCTCTACCCCTCATGGTGGCAAATCATCAACCTCTCTATCCATTGCATATTGTTATTCAACTATTCTGTGCTACAAGTTTAATTTCCTAAGATCCTCTGAAGAGGGGTGATTTATGAGTAGGAAAAGATGCTTTTATTCAAACAAGCTAATTAGAAAATGCTCTAGAATAATATCCAACTTTCAAGCAATCAGCCTTTTGTCTTTTCCAAATTTGGATAATTTGAGATAATTTTTCTTAATTGTGATGCAACCAAGATTAATACACAGACTGTATGACATCAGAGTAGACATTATCAACCACTTCAAACACTCTTATAAGTGTAAATTATAAAGACAAACATTTAAAAAATTATAAATTAGTTCACTTTCATATGATAATGAACTATAATATATCAATTAAAGAAAACAAAAGTAGTTTCTAAAGATTACTTCTATTCCTATCTCTAGAAAATTCTCATTTGATTTCAATATTAGATTTCCACATTTATATAGAAGATTAGCACATTGCCTTGCACCCTGCTACTCATTGCCACAAGTCTTGAATTTGCATAAACTGCCCTCTGCTTTCTTTCTTGCCAACCAGCTCATAATATAGACTTAATATGACTACTTTCTAGAATAGACCAGATCTACTGGCCTAATATACTGGCCACTGACTCCACTGTCTTTACGTATTTTAACAGTTTAAGATAGTCTACCTATCTCTAGCACTTCTAATTAATCCCTCATATTTTTCTTGGTGAGAATGATTCTCCAACCTGACTATTTAAATTGACCAGTTATTATAATATTTTTAAGCAATATATGTTTAAAATAGAGTTGATTTACTTCACACTAATAATTTATAGATATAATAACATCCATATAATAAGCATTTTAGATCTAGAGATAGAAATGGCTGTTTTTGTGATCTAAAATTAAGCATCTGTTAATGCTCAATCATATTTTTTATCTTAGATAAGGACCAACTGCCATTCAGCTGGGAATATTTCTTTATTCTTTCTAATTAATCTATTGAGACATCCATTCTATTTGCTTGAGAGAAACAGTAATTTGAAAACACTAAGTCAATAAAGCAATGTCACAATTTTTTGAACTCTGTGTTGTCTTAATAAGTTGGCTTTCTAAAATCATAGTGAAATTGACAAAAAGTTTGGTAATTTGGTTATTTTAAATTTACTTTTTTTTCCAACGTAGCAAAAGTGTCTTTTTGTTAAAATGAACTTCATTGATTTTAATGCCTGGAACAAGCTTTCCGTTCTGTGTCATGGCTGGCTACCCACTGATTTAAAGAATGAATGGCTCATTTTAAGTTGGCCAGTTTATGCATTTGGCGAAAAAAATCATATTACTAATCTTTAGGGTGCCTAATGACCTTACAACTTATTATTAGGCTGTTTATATGCTCTATATGGACATTAATCAATCATATGAAACATTTACTTATTCAGACCCTAAAGCATCAAGGCAGTCCATAATTTATTTAGACTGTCATGGAAAATAATTCATAATACAGTTTCAACTATAAACTATGCTCAAGGTCTTAATACCTCCCTCAACTCCTGACTGATTGTTACTATGATAGTTATTTGCAGCCATAACTACCTAGATGGCAAAAAGCAAAAAGATTTTGCTAGGTTAACATATTTTCCATCTAGAGTTACAAGGAGTTAAAGAATGCCACCCACATACATATTGCAAATTATTGGATATAGTTAAACTGTGTGTATTATGCATCCGTATATTTCAATTAACAAAATACATATAGAGGGGTGTTACACATCTATACAGATCAACTAACAGAAGTTATTAAATATTTAAATAAATAGATTTATTTCTTTGAAATAATAAGTTTTTAACACTCAATCTTTTTTTCCAGCATGGGCAGTCGAATTTATGGGGTTCAGCAATCAACCAGTGGCTTCAGTAGAAAGATATCCTACATGGAAACTTCCTAGATCCAGAATGTTTTGGGCTGCATAGAACTTCATCACGTTCTTTGAGCAATAGCCGAGTAACATTATTACAACATTTGTAGAGAGGTGAAAATCAGAAGAGGAGGGAAAGAAAAGAAAAGAAAGGAGCGAATATTTAGGGACCTTCTATTACATATAATTGAAATTAAGATTTTAGATGAGGTTTATCACTATGATACCATTTTGAAAACTTCTTGACTAATATTAAGAAATACATTTTTGGGGCTGGTCCAGTGGCGCAGCCGTTAAGTGCGCCCGCTCTGCTGTGGCGGCCCGGGGTTCGCAGGTTCTGATCCCGGGTGTGCACCAATGCACCGCTTGTCATGCCATGTTGTGGCAGCGTCCCATATAAAGTAGAGGAAGATGGGCGCAGCTGTTAGCCCAGGGCCAATCTTCCTCAGCAAAAAAAGAGGAGGATTGGCATAGGATGTTAGCTCAGGGCTGATCTTTCTCACCGAAAAAAAAGAAAAGAAACATATTTTTTCTTTCAATATACTCTCCAGTCAGCTTTAGCCTAGATCAAGTACCAAATGCTGCTTTTAAAATAATTTTAAACAAAATCCTTATTTTTTCACATTAAATCCTTAATCTTGCTTCACCTGATATAAAATAATAAATTTTTAAATAATAAAAAAACTTTTCCTGGAATGAATATGAGAAAATGTCAATTTCAACACTTCTTACATTTACAGTAAAACATAGATTTTTATACTACATTATTATTAGACATTAATCTTTTAATCTAATAAATTATAAACTAGCTTGTTTTTGTGCCTGTGACAAAATTCATAGGGCTGTGCCATAGGACCTCAGACTAATAGGGGTAAGAGTTATCTAACAATTATTTCTTAATTTCTGTTAATGGAGTTTGGGAAGCACATATAAATCACCTTTAATGTGTTAACAAATGTTCTGAGGAATTTTTTTAAATTATTACTTCCATGTTCAAGTTGCAAATTGAAGCCAGATCTCAGTCTTCCCTCTCCTGAAACTAATTGCATTAACAACAAACAGTAATAAAATTAAAATTCCATTAAACATACTAGCTGCAGTCAAGCAGAGAAAATATCTGGGGCTTGCAAATGGCATAGAAGTTTCAAAGCATCCCATGACTTGCTTTGGTGCAATTCTATGCTGTTTCTAATTCTATCACGATTCCAGAATCGTGATGTGAGAAGGGGACAGTAAACAAAGTCCCAAAATATCTCACAGATAACCCTCTACTAGGAAACAGATCTAAGATAAGAGGCTGTAGCAAAGTTTCAAGATTTAGCAAATAAAGATGTAAGATTCCCAGTTAAATTTAAATTTCAGAAAAACAACAAAAATTTTTTTAGCATAAGCATACCCGTGCAGTATTTGAGACATAGACTAAAAATTACTCATTTTTATATGAAATTAAAATTTAACTAGGTGTCCTAGTTATTTGGTAACCTGAGGTAGGCAACCTGGGGAGGAGACACGCATGTTTCCAGAGCATTCACCCACTACTCAACCATTCCTGTGTGCCACCAAGACAAAATTGTGCATATGCGCGCACACGGCACACACACTGAGTTTCACCAATTTGGAACATTCCTACTAAAGGAAAGCAGGAGAAGAAACACCAAAGTTTCATAATGCCCCAGACCTAGTTTCTCCAGTAGTAAATCCGAAAGTAGTCAAATGAAAGATAAACCAGGAGAGACCCCCTCAGGTGGAGCACACGAGAGGCATGGGTGGAATTGCCCTTTTACCATCATTTCCTTTGTTCTGCTTAGGCAGAGTGGAAATGGAAAGAAAGGTAAATGGTTAAGAGGACAGCATCCGGGTGATATACTGATGGAAATTCCGAAGCTGCCGTATTGAAGCCAGGTCTTCACAGAGGAGCTATCTGTATAATTTGCATGTATCACTCAGTAGAGCACAGAGGTGTATAGCAGTCCCCACAAAGTGGGTCCAGCTGGGTATAGGGCTCTTAGGAAATGACAAAATGGGCTTGGATCTACCCACACCCACCACCCCACCTCCCTTGTGTTAGGCCACAGGAAACTCTCAATCTTCAAACTGTTGCACACACATACACAAAACCACCAAAGGTCTTATATGAGATGAGGAAAGGAATCAAAAGTATCCCATCTATATCAATAAAAAGAGCTTAGGGCTAGCCACATTATCCTAAACAAGAAAAGAACATATGCCATTCTATCTAAACAAATACATTTGCAATACTGATGAAAGAAAGAAAGAAAAGAAAGGAAGGATGGAAGGAAGGAAAGAATAAAACACAAGCAGAAGATAAAAAATATAGTTTGAAAGGGGGAGCAACCATAGAAAAATAAAAAAGTCCCCATAAGCGCTTCATCATATAAAATAGTTTAAAAATAAATAAAATAAAATGGTGGAACAAAAGAGCTGTTTTTGAGATTTCAGAATAAAGAAAAAATTAACATCAAAGTAATATCATTACATAAAAGATAAATTAGAAATAAAGCTGAAAATAAAACATTGAATAACAGTAATGCATGAAGTAATTATAGAGAATCTAGATGAAAAATAAAGAATTAAAGCAATAGAGAGGTTTATAGAAATGAAGCTCAGATAAAAATGAAAAACATAAGCCTAATTATATTTTATAAGATTTTATAAGTATATTTATAAAATATGTGACCCTAACGAACCCCAAAAATGGGACAGAAAACATATTCCAAAATATAAAAAGAAATTTTTCTTGAAATAAAAAAGAACAGAATCTGCAGATTAAAAGAGACTTCAAGTTTGAAAAAATAATGGCACAGAAGAATTGACACCCAGATATCTCCTGATTGTTATTAAACTTAAAGGAAAAGAAAAGAATTCTTCAAGCATCTTGGGAGAGAGGGCAAGATTTCTTACAAGGGAGAGAAAATCAGACAGACTTATAATTGCTTCGTAGCAGCATGCAGAATCAAGAGAAAATGAAACAATATCCACTAAGTGTCAAGGTAAGGAAAGTTTGACCTAAGATCATATAACTAGTCATTTAATAGAAAGCTGGCAGGCAAACACTCTCAAATATGAAAGCTCTCAGGAAATCCAGCAAGCATGATTCAAACCTTAATAAATCTAGAATGGAATTGAGACAACCAAAAAAAAATGAAAGAAGAAACTGTGCTAAAAGGACCAGTGGGAAACATTGAATTTTTATTTTTTAAAGCACTATGCCTAAACAACTGTGTCAAATGTGGATTAACAAGCTAAGATAAATCTTGAAAATATAAAATAATCATATTTTAAAGGTGAAGAAAGAATAAAAATGGAAAAATATTGAAAGTGCTTGAATTTCTTCTCTTCCTTTTTAGGGATTCAATAGGCAGCATTAAAGTTGGATAATCAAGAAACAGAGGATTACATTTATTGCTTAGAGCTATAAATGGGATGACATGAGGGAATAAGCCTAAAAAGAATACAACCAGTCTAAAATGGGAGCCAGAAGTGGAAGAGGAAACTGGGAGAAAGACTCAGTTTAATTATGTTCCCCAAATTTTTCCCAGCAAGGAGGCAGCAGAACCCTTCTACAGTAGGTAAAACAATCAACGTAGTTAGATATATTAAACAATGACATAAAGGCAGCCACTAGAAGAACAAAAACAAATTATAAGCCTCCCAAATTACCACAGGGAAAACATTCATGTAACTACAACAACACAAATTAAACAATTAAGGGCAAGGTTCAGAACAGTACACAAGAGTTTTCTGGAAGGAATCACAAGGAGTTATTAACGGTGGTTTTCTTTGGAGAGGATGACATGGGGAGGGGATGCGAAGGGAAAGTAGAAAGTCTTACAGCTTTTGCTTTAAATTTTCCTGCGCTGCTCATATTTTCTAACTGCTATATATTTATCTGCATTAACAAGTTCTATTGTGTAGTATATATTAGTCATAAGAAAATAATTACCGTTAAGATGCATGGTGATTTGCAAATTCCATAAACCTTTATATGTATACTACACAGACACATTTGTTTCTGCACGATCATTAATTATAATATTTATGGTCTATATTGAATTTATTGATTCTGCCCACGTACACATATAATGTGGCTTATGCTCACATGGGCAGAGAGAGACAGAGAGAGACAGAGAGAGAGGGAGACATGAAACGTTACAAGTATTTTACTATGTTTTCAGTTTTCAATTTTTCTTTCTCTTTGTAAAATTCCTTTTTCTCACCATTAGAAATGAAAGAGAATATAGTCAACAAAGACAGGAGAAATTGGAGACTTTCTGTTCACTACATATGTTGAGATTTCCTTCAAAAAGTGGGATTTGAAAGAAATTGAATCCACAATACAGAGTGCTATCAGGAGATAGAAGATGAGGGTAGTTGAGAGCTAGAAGGGTAAGATTCTAGAAATAGTGACTGACAGCAATGGAAGCAATTCCTACATTAAATAAGAAACATGACTAGGGATGTTTAGAAGGAAAACTGTGAATAATTAGGAATATTCAAGATTCAATCATGGATGTGACTAGAGAATATTTCCTGTAGAGAGAAGACATCCAATCAAAACAAAAAATACTTGGTCAGTGGTTTTCATTGTTAATCAAATATAAATGCGTTAATTGTTCATTAAAGGCACTGAAATGTGTTAGGTATTTAAGAGAGGTCCAAGACTCATATCAGATGTGGTTCTACACTTAGCAATCTACAATCTGTCAAGACAAATATTATTGAAGAAGTTGTTGTCATAAATAGTGACAAATATACTCAAAACTTTATGGATACGGAAAATCACTAAATTCTTAAATCAATAGATAATAGATCAGAGATATGTAAACTCACCATAAAACCAATGCATATCTCCAAGGTCTGCAAAACTTAATTATTATCTAATTGAATCTATTATCTAAAGAAAGATTGTTTCTCTCAGTGCAGAAATGATATGAAAAGGAATATTATCAAAACAAAAACCAATAGTACAATCCTAATTATCCAGGAAAGAGATGTTTTGGCCCCGAAACAAGAGAAGTCCGGCTCAGTTGGCAGCTCCTAGTTTTAGAAATAAATGTATCAGACTTTCCTAGCCTAATACCACAAAATATTAAAATTGTATAAATTCAGATAACTCATTTGGATCTCACATTCATCAGGCTTTTTTCTAATTGTCACTTGGCTTCTCACATATCTTTTCAGGAAAAGAATATGTTAGTCAGAAAACATAATAGTATAATCCTCTTGGCTTTTCTAATTCTTATCATAAAGTAATACATTAGTATTTTGATTAATGTACCAGCCTTTGAAATATTACTTAATTCGAAGTCATTCTTGAGAGATGGATCCATTCTTGGCATAAAAAAAAAAGAAAAAATAGACTTCTGATATTGCAAGATGAGAGTTGGGGAGATGTTTTATATTTAAGGAGAGAAGGCTGAACAGTATGGAAGTCATCAAAATAAGGATGCCATCTAGTCAAAGGGTCTCTGAGCATCCAGCCCACCATCCTAGTTGACCACACTCTGTTATTCTGTATTGTGTACCCACCTTTCTTCGGAACTCCTAAGAAACATAACAATATGTCATAGTTCATAGTAAGGGCCAAGTTACATAGTTAAAGTGAGAAATTTTATAGCAATTAAGGGAAAAGAAGAAAACTGTAAATAGAGAAATCCAGAAAAATTTAATGAGACAGAAGAAACTGAAACCTAAACTTGAAAAATGGGTAATATTCGACCATACAGAAAAATAAAATTGAGGAAAGTTATTCCAGGCAAAGAAGTGGTCTAGGCACAAAAGTCTGAAGGTAAAAGAAATAAGTACATGATAGACTGTACGGTCTGGCAGGTCATTTTCTTATGATGAAAATTGAAATAAAAGATCACAGGTAATTTTAGCTTTTAAAAGATTCTAAAACAGCAACATTATATTAATAGAGACTGATCAGTTTATGTTGATTTTTAGTAATCATCAAAGTTATTTACATAGATTCTATAAGACCATGCTCCAGTATTATTATCAATTTGTATTTATATCACATCTCATTTTGTAAGAATCTCAAAGGACATTTACAACATTATTAATGGTAAACCAGGAACTTAAAAGAGTTGGTTTAATGTGATCAATATTCTTAATCTGAGGACAAGGAACTGTTCAGGATTTAGCAGAATGTAGTGTAATATTAGGTTAAAATTTTGAAGAGGGTCTCAGAAGGCTTAGAAAAAAATGATGAGTGTAAATACTCCCACACACCAAAATGACCTGCTAGACCACTATACTGGACTTGTAAATGAGGTGGTTAAAAATAGGTTGTGCAACCTTCAAGCCACCTTGAGGACTAAAAGTGTTGAGGTGAAGAAGCCAATAGAAAGAATTTCTTTGGAGAGAATTCTCAGTGTATATGCCTCCCTCACATGATCTCAAACCTGGTGAGACAGGTTTCAAGGAGACACTTACGGAGCCCAATAGGATTCCCCTAAAGATTAGGAGACACAGCAGACTGTGTCTACACAGTGTCTAAGTCATGACTGAAAATGATTCCAAAGACAAGCCTTCAGTGAGAGCCTCTATCTCTACTGTCTCCTCCTTTTCTGGGATTCCAATTGCATGTGTGTTAGACCATTTGACATTGTCTCACACGTCACTGAAGCTCTGTTCCTATTTGTTTTCTATTAATTTCTTCTTGTTTCAGTTTGGATAGATATGTATTCAAGTCCAATAACCTTTTATTTTGCAAGTCTGTTATCTGCTGTGGATCCCATCTAGTAAATTTTTTAAGATAAACTATATTTTTTATCTCTATAAATTCTAGTTGGTATATTTTATCTTCTATTTCTCACCTCATATATTCAAGTTTTCCTTCAAATCTGTGAGCGCATTTATAATACCTTTCTTAAGAGATCTTTTTATGAATTTTAGGGCAGTAAAAATACTCTGTCTGATACTATAAGGATGGATACATGTCGTCTTTTTATCCAAACCTAATATAGGACACCAAGAGTGAATACTAATGCAAACTCTGGACGTGGGGTGATTATGATATATCAATGCATGTTCATCAATTGTAACAAATGTACCACTCTGTGGGGGATGTTGATAATGGGGGATGCTATGCATGTGTCGGGGCAAGAGGCATATGGGAAATCTCTGTACCTCCCTTTCAGTTTTGCTGTGAACCCAAAACCGATCTAAAAAAATAAATCTTTTAAAAATACATTTTAAAAATCGCATCCTTAAGAAACCAAAAAACATACAAACAGAAAGTTCTTGTGTTATAATTTCATTATTTTTATCATTTCTGGGTGAGCAGTATTTGACTCCATTAATCGCTCCCTTCTTCCAACACCTTCCTCACTTGGCCTCCAGGATCCTGGATTTGCTTTTGTGTCACCCTAGCTACACACACTCCATTAGAGAGCTCACAGAGCAGTATAGCTTTAAAAATAATATGTCAATGGCTCCCACATAGTATCCCTAGCCTAGACATCTCTCCCTAAATCCAGACGCATGTATCCGCTGCCTACGCCATATCTCCACTTGGATGTCTAACAGACATCTCAAAGTTCACTTGTACAAAACTCAATGCCTAATCTTTTCCCCAGAACTGTTCCACTTGCAGTTTTCACCATCTGTCTTTATAGCCCAGAACACTCTTCACAGCTGTCCACAGTTAAGTGCCTTATCTTCTTCAGATCTTTGTTCAAATGTCACTTTCTCGGTGAGGTCTACCCTAACCACCTACTTTAAATTTTGCACCCCAAACTTCCACAATCAGCCCACTCAAACCCCCTTACACTGCTCTGTTCTTCCCAAAGCATTTACTGTGCTCTAATACTTCATACACAGCACTTTACATACTCATTTTATTGTTTATAGTCTCACATCCCCAGATAGATATCAGCCTCATGAGATTAGGAATTTTTGTCTGTTTTGTTAGCTGATATATGTCAAATTTGGCACATAGTTGATATTCAATACATTTATTTGCATGAATGGCATGCAGCAATTTTTGTTAGTGTAAGTCAGTTATTTGGAATTATGTAGGCATGGCATTGAGACATCAGTTCTATAGTTAATATAAACTATGATTTCAACCTGCTATTATATTTTCTGAATATTTCTTATAATTATATATTTTATCTCAAACTTGGTCTAAGTTCTTCAAGGATAAAAATTATGTTTTGGAATTTTAGTCCCTCTGCTATTACTACTGCCTTGCTTTGTGCATGGTAAGAAGTATGGGCTACAGAAAAGTGATATTTTTAATTTTTATTTTATTCTGGAGACCTGGTTTCTAACACTGGCTATTTTAATAATGCAGCTAGTGAGTTAAACAAACAAACAACTCAGTTTATTCCAAATCAGCTTAATTTTGTCTGTTCTACAGCATTCCCATTTGCTCTATTTATTCCCATTTTTCTCCTATACCCAATTCCTATTCTTCTCCCCCATTACCGTAAGCAACTACTTTAATGTAATTCATTTATATAAATTTACTTGTGTGTCTTTTTCTGAAACATGTGATGTTGTTTGGGGCATATTAATTTTTATCTTACATAAATTGTGCTGTACTCACGCATCTCATTCTGTTTTCTTCTTTTTTCACTCTGCTATGTTTTTAAAATCTATATTGCCATGTACATAGCTAGTCTACAAAATAGTCCACTGTATTTGTCCCTTGACCTATTATTCTTCAGCTAATGAAAGTGGATAATAATAACTTTTCTGCTTATTACACCATGTGATTCTGAAGTACCAATATGAAAACACTTGGAAAGAATTAAAAATTTCTCTGCAAATGTAAAGTAGTAATATTGTGCAGAGCACTGTAATAGTAGAAATTACAACAGAAGCTTAAAAGATACAATACAGAAGATAGTCAATGTGGGCTCACCATGTTCAAGAAGTGTCTTGAGCTTTGCTGGTCTGGAAAGCCATTGAGAGCTGGTTGTGTCTTGGAGTCTGGCATGACTGATCTATAAGCCAGAATGCAAATACCTTTAGTTAAATTCTTTCTGACCATCAGAATACTCAAGTTGATCACCAATTTGTAATATAAGTTGAATTAATGATCAGAATTCTACTTTTAAATCTAACTCAGATCAAGGAGATTTAGATGGTCGGCTGCGTTAGGCGGTTGAGGGACAGGGGGCAGGCAGGGTGTATTTTATTCAAGAGAAAACAACATGCATATGATTCTTTTTGAATTCTCTTGTCCAACTTATGAGGCTTCTTTCTGCCTTGGACACTACTAATGTACATTGATAATTTATTTTTCTTAGTATCTTTTTTAAATTTATATCCTAAAGAATAATTATTCCTTAACACATTTTGTTTATATTATATCTTTAATATCTTTAAATAGGTATATACATTTCATATATAGAGTATACCAAATACATGTATATGATTTTACTATTATAAATCATAAAAATAGTTAAGTGAATAATCTTGTAAACAACACACAGATGAAGAAATAAACATTGCACATAGCCTAGGAGACCTATACTTCCTCTTTACTGCATTCCTCTCATTATCTCTTAGAAAACCACTATCCTGACATTTGTGATGATTATTTCTTTAACTTTTTTTTTTCAGTTTTATCAAATCTGTTCTTACTAATATACAATGTATTTTAGTTTTTGAACTTATAAATAAAATCATACTGTATATTTTTTTGATAACCGGCTTCTTTTCACTGTGAGGCTTGAGAACTTTTCAGTGTCAATACATTCATTTGTTTTCAGTAGCTATAATTCATTTATTTTCATTGTTCTATTGCAGTCGTATGTCTGAATAAACCATAACTTAGTATATATTCTATTATTGAGGGGAGTTTTGCTGTTCCCAGTTTTTTTACTATTATGAAAAATTCCACTGTGTACGTTATTTACGGCTCTCCTGGTACCAGTGTGGAAGAATTTCTAGGCTTTATTCCTGGGCCTTGAATTCTAGGTCATAGCACATGTGCATCACCAGTTTTATTACTGTCAGGAAATTTTCCAAAGTGTTTGTACCAATTTACACTCCCACTAGCAATGTGTGAGAATCCTCTTTGCTACACAGCCTCACTGGCCGTGCATATTATTTATTCATGCAATCCACATGATTAGGCTATTGCTTTCTCTCATATACTCATATTTTCAATTCTCTCTGAGACTACAGTGCTTCTACTGATCCTCTGTTCTGCATAGAAAGCTACTCTGTCTCCCAAGGTAGTTTTCTCAGAGGGCAATTCCCACCTATGACTTTCTGAATAATAGGTACTAGTTTATCCAGTGAGAGAGCTTGCTACAGCAGGGTTTCTTGACCTCATCTCTATTGACATTTTGGACTGGATAATTATTTATTGGGAGGGTATGTCCTGTGCACTTTGAAATGTTTAGCGGCATCCCTGGCCTCTTCCACTAGATGCTAGTACAACATGCCGTCTTCGGTTGTGAAAACCAAAAATCTCTCCAGGTGTTCCCAAATGCCTTCCTTGGGGGTAAAATAGCCCTCAGTTGGGAGCCACAGTGTTACAGTATCACCCCATATCCTGACTAAAGAATTTAGGCTAAAATAGTTGTAGCAAAGTCAGCAATTTGAGAGACATCACAGACCCTAAACACAAATGGGCAAACTTCTTCCTGGATGCAAACTTGAGGCCCTGAAAAGGGCTATGAGCTTAGAAATAACATGTTTAAGACAAATGAAAAGAGAGGTGTTATTTCAGGAAAGATTAGTTCAAGTTAGTGTTTTGGTTGGTTTGGTTGTTTTGATGAAGGGCAAAAACTATCTCACCTGTCAGCAATTTCCGTCCGGAAAAGAAATAGCCCGTTAAAGATGGTTGACCCCAAATTCCCCCTAATAAGGCAGTTACACAGAAAAGCAAAAGTGTGCTTGAGACAGACTTGCACTTCTTGGAACATGGAATAGACGTACTTCCTTCTAGTCCTCCCGCTAAGTACAACTAAAAACCCTGGACATTATATTTAAAACAAGAAGACGCTCTGAAAAGTGGGAAAAACAGGTCAGAGATCTCAGGAGCCAACAAACGACACAGTTGTGAATTCCATGATTTTTTTTTTTAGCTCTTATATCCCAAGCTTAGAGCTGAAGGAGCCAACAATCTGTTAATGCCAACAGATGCAAAGAAAAAACTACCAAAGAAAAAACGCCTGCTTTCTCTTGCCAAAGAACCAGGAAAGGGGCAGTCTAGAAAGACAGAAAATTTGTAGACAATAACCACTCCACTTCAGCCAAGCAACCCAAAAGAATCTGTGCCTCCCACCACTCGTGCAGCCAAGACCAGGTAAGAAGCCTAGATGTCCATCCTTATGAATTTGTCAAGAGGAGCCTCAACACTCTTGCCAGAGTGGTGTCAGAGAAGGCCCAGCAGGGAGCCAGAACCACCTACCCCGCTGGCTGGCCATGAAGCCCTCAGGTGGTGTCACTACAGAACAAGTGGCAAACATGGACTTCCACACCCCACCCGAAAATAATGAGGCTCCTCCCTGCTGGGGTGTTGTCAGAGGAGGCCTGGTAAGAGTCAGAACTATGACCATTGCCAGCAGTAACCAGGCTACCTTACCACAGTGTCAGTGAAGACCAGGTGGGCAGTGGGAATACCCACCCCGTCCAGCAGTAACAAGGAGTACCCCCAACCTTAAGTGTCAACAGGTGGGGAGCCTGGACTTCTACCTTAACCGGCAGTAATGAGGCAATTGATAAAGGGGTACGTAAAAGTACACTTCAGCATAGATGAGTAAAAATTGCAAAATATGATTTAATGTCAGCATATCAGTGAACTTGATATGTAAATTATAGAAATCTAACTCATTACTTTAGAATCATAACACATATATCAATTTTATGATTTTAAGTCACTTGTGGAAATATTTGAAAGGAAGCGTGACGATTTGAGATGACCTAATGTAGTGTCGATCATGGCCTCATGCTGTCATGGACGTCGATGACATTTCTTCACAGAAACAGGTTAGGGGAGCTAGTACTGGACACATAAGTGTTCTATCTCAACTGCAGGCCTCATTCCGACCGGCTCTAGGGGCTGTGCTTTTGTGGCTTGTTAAAAGAACAAAAACACAAATAATAGTGTAAAATGTCAGCAGTGTTGAAAATCATGGGGTACTTCAATTGTGTTTGTTACTTGTGGTTTCTAGCATTTTAGATTTTGTGGTCAAGCTTTCACTAAACGGCGTCTTCACAAACTATCATTAAGTAAAATTGGGTTAAAAGGAATGCAATTATGTCATCTCTTTATAAGAGAGTATTTGAGATGTGGGGATGTGTTTAGCTTTGTTTTTGTCAGCTTTTCCTCAATATGTGTGTTTGTTTTCGATTTGTTAGCAGAGTTAGCGAAAATGGATTTCAGACTGAAAAATTCCAGCCTATCTGGGAGGCTTAGTCCCTTTGGATTCCATCACAAATCTTGGATTGTTTTTCAAATTTGCGTTGTATGTTATTTTTTTTTTCATTTTATCTCAAGAATCCTTTTCTATTAACATCCGTCCTTATAGTCCATATGCCGTTCTCAAATCACTTATTCAAATTAAGAAAAAAGTCCTAAAATACAGATACTTAATCTTCTAGGATTAGGCTGTTTTAGCCTTTCGTTTAGGAGTTATCACTTCAATTTGTCTCTTCACAGTACCACATATACAACTTTTATTGTCTGTTATGATTTTCCTCACAATGCACTACCTTCTAGAGGTATTAACAACCAAACAGCCTCAGGTACTTGTCAATGTCTTCCTTGTCTTGGTACGAAATATACAGATAAGTATGTATGGAATCCATGTTAATGTAAGTTCTGATAAAAGTATAAAATATCAAGATATTTTAAATCATGAAGCCATCATATGGAACAATAATAAGGAGAAATAAAATATAATGAAAGCTTATTTTTGTACCTTTTAGTGGCCCCGAAGTTCTCTGTTGGCTTATGAAAATAAAAATGTTCTCCATAATTTACGTACTAATAAAACTATTAAACCTATATGTAAAACTACTCAAAATAGTTTTAAACTTATATATAAAACTACTAAATATATACATAAAACTATATGCAATATAAAAGATTAAGTTGATTCGAAAAAAATTGTAATTTTGTGAATTTAATTTGGTTATTAAAGCGCGTTACTTTCACATTTCTATTGTATTTACAAGAATAATACAAGTTGAGGAGCTTGAAGTCATTTTGAAAACCTGGGTCTTTTCAAAACCTTGTTATTAGAATTGTCCGCCATCCAAAAAAACAGACTAAAAAAAGTGAGATGCTTTTTGTCTCTTTATTAGTGGTATAGTGAAACATGGTTTTATTGAATATTATCTCCTGAAAATTGGCAATTTGTTACACTGAGTTTTCATTTTCAGAAAAAAGAGCTAAGAAAAAAAATTGAATATCTGTAGTCACTATCAAACAGCAATTGTGTTGTTTTAATCTTAACGAAGTAATTGCAGTGCTGTCACCAATTACCTTCTGTAGAAAATTTGCAAAAGCATGTAATACCTAACAACATTTTCTATTCTTAATTAGTTTGTTTTATATTTTTCTGTGATTATTTGTAAGAATAGAGAAAGTAAAAAAATTTTTTGTATTTTTTCAGATCATTGGTGATAAACGTGAATAAATTCATATACAATAAATTTAAAAGTAATAGATATTAGAATCTTCCTCAAGGGTAATCCAAAATATATCATCTGTAAAACATAATTTTCTTTGAGATTCTCAACATTCATATTTCTTAAAGAATAAATCACTTCATTAAATTGATTGATTTAATTTTGATGTCACAAATTCGTTTTTTGCATGTTCTCTTATTTTATCTAAAGAACAGACAATATAATGGTAGTATATTTTTGAAGTTTTGTAATTTATTTTATTCTTTAACAAACTTTTTCTGAGAACATCCAATACAATACTGTCATTAAGAAACAAATTTACTTCTAGGTGTTCACATCTTAAGATAGGTAAATGAATCAATATTCCCGATAACATTTCCATGACTGCTATCAAATGATTTTCATTGTCATAAAATCATATGATTGCAGAATTCTAGATAACCTCAGAAAACAGAGAGGTTATCTACCCAGGGCCTGAGCATAGCCCATCAACATCAGTGATCGGTGGTCACTGAGCTCTTTTGAGATATCTCCAATGACAGAGCATCATTTAATGTCAGAAGCAAAAAAAAAAAAAAGAAAACGTTGATACTGCTTATGACACTATAGAGAGATTTTTGCATGATTTAAAACACAAATACTTTGCTAAGTGTTTGCTGTCTTACCAATAAAATACATATGTAAAAATTTTTTTTTAAAGTAATGATGTTAGGAATAATTATTCCTAACTTTATGATTGCTTTCCATCACACACTTTTCATCCATGAAATGATCCCTCACTCTTTCAATTCTAACTCAAGAAGCAGCATGATATAAGAATGCCTGCTTTTCTTAAAAACTTTGTATTTATCCCAATATGTGATCTCAAAATCCACCATTTTACTGCTTTCAAAGAAAAAAATAGCATCAGAGAAAAATAGTTCTTATATTTTGCCAGAGGTTTTAAAAACTGAGTTTCCTTCCCCCACTGCACCCCAGGCATGCACACTTCTAATCCTTTGTAAATTATCCCTGAATTTCTGCCTAAGGATCTTTCCTTCCTGTCACTCTCCTAACGTTCATGACCAGTGATTAATTTAAACAGACACAGCCAGTTATTTCTTTGCTTCCATCACAGGCACCCAAACACTAATTTATGCCATCAAGAACGAAAGGGACAAAGAGAAATGAAGTGCGTTCTTGAGCTCACTTGTGAAGTGTCCCCTGTCACATGCAGAAAGAAAACAGGAAATGCCCTGTATTTAAATATCATCTAAAATCAAAGGTAGTTACAATGTACCCCTCATTGTCAATCCCTCAGTTTAGCGTTCTGTGCAGAACAGGCTGCGAATACCACCCAGACCACTAACTGCAGTGTTTTAGTGCCTTCTGGTGTTGGTGCCTAGAAACGCATCTGGCTTTTTATACCATGTTTAACATGTGACATGTACTGATTTTTCCCATTTTTGCAAGAAGTTTTCTATTGTAATTGACAAATGCACCTCAATGTAAAATCATATTTATTAATTGCTGAAAGCAAATAAAATCTCAACAATAGCCTTTTGAATTCTGCATCTTTTTATTTCTAATAGATGTCCTTATTATTTCTCCGGGGAAAAGATTTTGAACAAAAACAGTATATAGCATACTCTTTCTAAAAATGTACTAGTTAAGTAAATGTAAACAACGCTTCCAATTTATTTGAGAGTCCTTTTACATTTCATATATTTTTAAGAAAAATACTAACCTTGAACAATAAAGAGATGACCATGGCCAGAACAACTTCATTCATTTTTAAAAAATTATTTTTCCATGGAGTAACTCCTATTTTGCAGATATAAGAAAAAGACAGAAGATCAGCTTTAAAAAGAGCATACTAAAATAAAAATAACATGAAAGTAGTTTGACTTGTCTTTTCACAGGATTGTTAAGTGCCTGAATGGACATTTTTATGCTTCAAGAAGAGAGATTAGGAGAAATGTACCAAATCAGGTTGACACCGGAACTAAACAGGCTGAACTTACGTGAAAAAGCAAAGTAAATATCTCATGGTACAGTGAAGGTCCATTTAGCAAATGAGTTTTCCAGTGTGCTAAGGCGTAGCCTTACAAAACCCCCAAAAGATAGTCATTTATCCACCATTCTCATGTATCATTGGGACCATACCCACGTAAAAATTAAAGTCCTACACAGGAAGAAATATACAAATTACAAGCAAACCAATTTCTCCTGAAAGATATTTTAAAACATTTAAAACCCTCTGTCATGTAAAAATCATCCAAGTCAACGTGCTGCAGAAAGAAAATAATTAAAGGCAGCGGCGCTGTCTGGAATCCAGTTGATAACAGATTTCAGAAACATGAAAAAGTTTAATATTCTAGGCATTATAGTCTATTTCACAAGTACAGTAACTTATCTTTACCATGTCAAATAGGCATAATCATGAGACTATATCCACCATCGTGCTAGGAAAGATCATTTCTTAGCTTTCTCTAATGAGCAGTTTAAATTCAAATTGTACGTTTTTTTAATTCAAAGGTTAGAAAACAAAGCTTCTTGAATTGGAACTTAAATGTCACACTTGTTTAGCTCTTAATCAAGTAAAACGCAAGGAAATTATTACCAAGTCCTTGTTTGAAATAACATAAGGCATAGTTACTTTTAAGATGCAACCATTTTCTTAAAGTAATTAAGCCTTTAATTAGATTCTAATTCAAGATGGCATCTGGGTATACGGGAATGCTCGTACGTAATCATGGCAGAAGGGAGCATGGCCCTTGGATCCACATGTGGGATATTGTCCTGTGTTCTGGGTCCCCACTTGCCCTTGTAACACAATGTGCTTTTCCTTCCTGGGCGCTGGCACCCTGCTAGCAGCCACTCCTGAAGTCAATGCCGATTAATCTAGTGGTCTGCCCTTCCAGTAAGCTCGTAGCCTAGTGGCTGCTTCCCGACTCAGACCACCATGATTTGGTCCATATCATCTGTTTGGCTCCTGTCTAGGCAGCACACCTTTGTCTCTCCTCTGAGGTCACACTGCTCTTCTCTGCAGAAGCCCTATAATAGGTTGCAGGTTCCAAACGCGGCTTCTTTCCCTGCTCCACTGAGAATTTCTAAATCCCCTCCAGGCCACACGGGAGCTTAGAAAGAATGAGCGTGGAGGAACACCATCTCTACTCTTTTCTTTGCCTGAACACACTGTCACCACTTCTCAACTACTGGGGTTGCCCTATTGCACACTGTGAGGCCATCTCTCCCCCATTCCCAAATGTGAAACTAAGTACAGCCCCTTGGTACCAGCTGTGTGGATTCCCTCCACCCTTCCATTTTTCCCTTGAAAGATTTCTACATTCTCTTCCTGGATGATAGTAACTTCCCTTACATCATAATCTCCTCCTACCCCAGGATATGGGCACATAGACACACACACACACACACACACACACACACACACACACACCCCTATTCTTCACTAGGGCCAAAAATAGTGGAATGTACACAAGGAGAAGAAGCAGATCATCAAGAATAAAAAAGCACCCAGAGTTATTTCTAAAGTTATCTCCATTCCAGTGGAAGTATTTCCTCGGCACTCTTAGATACGTGTTAGATGGCGTTCTACACGTTGAGGGATCTATAAGGAAGACTAAGCCATCAGTTTCCATTATCTGATTTATTTCACTGTTTAATTTCTTCTTATTAATGTATTCAAAAATCCCACCTACGATCATCCCTAGGGGAGGTGATGCAAGGTCATTACTTTGCCCCTCTTCAAGCAAATACTCTCTAAACATTAGTTCGACCTCTAATGTGTGCTGGCATAGAGAACCTAATTTATGTTAATTAAAATTGCCTAACTGTCCCTTTCTCTGTGTTCATAAAAAGATTTGTTGTATTTACTGAGTGTAACATTGCATTTTTACTTATTTGGAATTGTGTTTTACTTCCAAGTCTTCTTCATTCATCACCGGATCACATTAGTCACTCATATTTACTAAAGATTGAGATCCCTTACTTGGATATACTAAAAATGTTGTTTTTTTGTATATCAGTTTTATGAATCAGACTATGTCTGGGGAGGTATAGTTGAAGGCTTATATTTAGATGATACAATATATTGCTCATTTCCATGTTACAGTGCTTACTATCCCATGCCTTACTTCTGTTTGGAAGGAAAATGATGGTAACAAAAAATTTCAGACTTCAAGGGGCTTCTAGTTAGCTGGTCTCCTGGTCAAACACAAGGTCTGCAGTTGTTCCTCCCACCACGTCCCTCCATGATCCAACAATATTCAGCAATCCTGACATAGGTCAGGAGAAGCAAAGCATGCTGTGCTATTTATGCTCAAAGGTATGGTCTACTTTTCTTGAAGCAGGATCACTTTACATTTCACCAGTTATATAAGGTCACAAGTGGAAGCCTGGCTTACCTGGCACCATAATTCAGTGTATTTCTGTCAAATTTAGTGTCTTTTATAGATTGGCTCTCTGCGGTCCCAGAGCCAGCACCCTTTGGTCTGGCTCTGCCCAGATGACTCGATTACTTCTTGTCTCCTATTTAGTTTTTCTGGTAAAACAAATACTTTGGTTACTGGAAAAAAATGTATAAAAAGCAAGTTTTTATTTTTGTCTCACAACAGGTTGCTCTCCCTTGTGTATAAATTTGCGTTAGAACCTCCTAGAGAAAGCAACAGTGAATCTACTTCATCCGTTCTGAGGGTCAGCATTATCAGAACTCCTCTGGTGGGTTGAGATGGTACAAACTAAGCCCTTGAGCAGGACCGCTGAGACCACAATAGCCCACTCCAATCAAGACTGTCATCTTTGGTTACCCCAGATGAAGGCCTGCATATTGGCACCCTGTTTACATCCTCCCTCTGTAGATACTGTTGTTAGAGGCAGCCTCCTCCTTCCAAAGATCTCTCTTCCTGCCCCAATGAACTCTGGCAGGTAACCTAAGTTAACCAATTTGGTGCTTTTCCTGAACTTTGAACCTTGGGTAAGCGAGCTGAAGGCAAGGGAACATAGTTTGAGGTCACTCATTACAACAGTGAAATCGGTAGTGGGGAATGGCACTATAGCCATATGGTTTCTGCCAAGAGGGTTGTTCTCCTCCCTGCTCACTGTCCCCTGTCCATTCCCAAGCCCAGTTTCCCAGTCTCTGGCCAGTTTCCTTCCAATAAATTCTCTCTTGTTTGAAGTTAGCTAAAAATTGATTTTGGGTTTGCAACCAAAAAATTGATAATAAACTCACCATGAAAAAGTGGTCGTCAGGACCGGAGTCCTCAAGTCAGGATCAAGCCTACATGGTCATGGAAGTTATTTCTAGGAGATTATTTTTAGGCTCATGTGTGGCTGAGCCTGTAACTATCAGCAACCCTGACATGAAGGAACTGCTTTTCAACGACAAAGCATGGGAATCTTGGGAATCACGCTGGGGTAGCTTGACTGAGCACTTTTTAAAATCTGTTGCAAATTTATTATGCATTAGGAAGCTTAACATAAAAGCCAACAGTGTAGTGAAAAGATCTTTTTATCTCTCCCTGGTCATGGCAGAACAGTTTCCAAAATAAATTTCTTTTAAATATATTTAGTCAGTACACAATCCTTTGTAAAAATTATATATATCATTTCTGGCAATAACTTCATTACATTTACAAATACCAGATTTATACAATACCCCATCAAAAAAATTAAAACCCTTTACAAATAGCTACATGTATTTCATACCTATAAAACACTCAAAAGAGTGCTCTGTTAAAGGTGGGCCTGATTTAACGGTTCATTTATTGATGCAACAAAATAGATATAAATTTATGAAGGTTCTCTTCGCCCATAAATATCTCAACATTAGTAAGACATTTGTCATGAAACCGAGCTTCACTAAACCACCATATTTTACAAAGGAATTGATATGTATATTCCCAAGAATCTTTCTTTGTCAAAGACTTTGCCAGAAGCTGCATTCATGCCTGCAGTTTAAGAGCAGCAACAGCCAGGCTCTCATCCACAGCTGATTGCAATACTGTGAGAGGCATTCTCTTTCTAACTCTTTGTTTTTACCTCTTTCTAAGCCTCAGAGAATAAAAAAAGACAGTCATTGGACAGGGCACTGGGCAGTATGCAGCCACATTTTGCTATTGCTGCCTCGTGTGGCACAGTAACAAGAACAGGACAGAAGAACCCCAATAGCTGTTCACGCTTCTAGAGACATTTTTGCTTGGGAACCTGATTTGTCCATCAAAGTAAACCTCTGTTGTTCTGAAAATGAAGGGTGGTGGGAAAAGGCCCCGAGGGGGCTATAAATGTTCCTCTATGATGAGACAGACTGCATTTATTGCCAAACTGGAAAAAAATCATGCTTGCAAGAGTTATTTTCACTTCTGCCTTCTTCCAAAAAACACTTGAGTAAGGACATGTTTCTTAATTATTATCTTAATATTTTATTTTTAGGTGTTTTTAATGATAGTTTTTGACATTTGTGTTGTTGAATTTAAAATAAATCTGTACATTTGGGATTCATTTGTCTTAGTTTATGGTACATTTTTTGTTTGAAACATAGATAATAATAACTTAGAGTTCTCAAAAAAAGTTTGGTGATTTCTATAAGAATAATGGCCAAGTGCATATGCCTAACTAGTTACAATTTGTTATTTACAAAATCATTAAATGCATGTTATAAATATGTCTAGATGTATCCAGCACTTTAAAGTAGTTAGGAAAAATGTTAATTTTTACTTGCACTTTTATTAATATCTTTATCCCGTAAATTTGTATTACTAAAGTCAACACTAAATAATCAAAGTCCCATAGTCGTATATTTTTCTGCTAAATATTTGGCTTTGGAATCTCAAAAATCCAATGTAATCCATTCATTTGGATTCTTTTCCTTTCGATTTGTCATCATTCGTATATTAAAAGCACTGAAAACTAACATAAGTTCTAAAAACTCATTTTCTGAATAAGTTAGAGTGTAAATAAAATGTCACAGGAAATCTTTACACATTGAGAAATTGGTTCAACAGCTTAGAAGCACTTGGCAGATGATATTCTCTCAACTAAGCCTGAAAAAACAGATTTTAATAGACATGTAATAGATAAAATGTTTGCATTAATTATATTACTGTTTATCATCTGAAAAAGTAGGAGTATAGATACAGACTCTTATTTTTTAAATGTATTTTTAAATTTTTTATCTTCTTTTTAAATAATTTATGTGTCCTTTAAATATATTCGAAACCATATATACGAATAACTGTGCTTTCAGTACTGGCTCTCGGTGCATTTATATCATGCTCTTTGCTACTGCTTAAAAGTTTTGATTTATCTTGTTTAGTTTAAGTACATCTTCTTTTAATATCTTTTAATAATTCCTTTCAACTAAAAGATAACAGCAGACATTCTGAGAACTGAGAAAATATATACAATGAACATATCCTCACCAAAGATTTGAAGACGAATGAGATTAATTTATTTAATTATTAATTTATATTAATATAAACTTCCTTAGTCATTTGGAGTTTACTTTTGTGGGAGAAGACTGAGGCAAGCTAATTTGTATTATTTTTATAGTAAACGGTTTTGTTTTCTTCTCTTTTTTTCCTGCTTGAATGCCTTTCTGCTTGATTAGATGTTCCCAAACTTTCTTGATTCACGGCACCCTTAAACAATATTACTTAATAAACACCCTTAAATTATTTAATAACCACAATTATATAATCACAAATGTGTGTGCCTGTTGATCACAGCACAGCTTCTCAATCCTTGGAATCAGCCTCCAGCCTCATTTCTTGTTCCACACTGAATTACATGTGGTATGTGCTTTTTATCAAAGCACCCACCAAAAAATCCAGTTTCACAAAGATATGAAATCATGAAAAGGAATGCAGTGTAATCTAACATTGGAATTATGAACCACCTTAAGCTAGTAATTTACACAGCATCTGAAAGATGTCCAGTTTCCCTGAAAAATGTAAAATATCCCATTGTGCCCCTGTGAGTTTACGGTAGTGATCTAAGGCATCTCGACTTGAAGTTTGGGAACCATGAGTTTAAAAGATTCTTTCTTGAATCTTGAAATTGTCCAATATCGTGATATAAATGAAAGTGTTGGTCTCTTGTAATTAAATATTTTCGCTTATAAGGAGCCATTTTTGTATCAGTAATTTTGCAGTTTAGGTGTATCCTCTAAATATTTTATAATATTGTTTAGCTATTATTTTTGTTATATTTTTCTTATCAAAAATATATTCCCAATATCTGTATATGTTGAGTCACCATTCTCTGTTCCTCAAGACTTACATCTCCCCACTCCCTTCTTCAAATCACTTTCTGTTTTCCTCCACATTCTAAAAAAGATTCTGAAATTATTCTTCCACCTTACTCTTTTAATTTTATACATTCCACTTCTGTCTATTACTGCTTGAGGTGTGTTTAAGTAGGCTAGGGCTGCCATAACAATGTACCACAGACAGGTGGCTTAAACAACAGAAATTTATTTTCTCACAGTTCTGGAGGCTGGGAAGTCCCAGATCAAGGTGCCAGCAGTGTTGGTTTCCAGTGAGAAATTTCTTCCTGGCTTACAGACAGCCTCCTTCTCACTATGTCCTCACATGCCCTTTCCTCTGTGAACACACACTCCTGGGATCTCTCCCTCTTCTTGTAAGGACACCGGTCCTATCGGATCAGACTCCCACCTTATGACCTCGTTTACCCTTTATTACCACCTTAAAGGGCCCATCTCCAAATACAGTCTCACTGGCTGTTAGGGCTTCAACATAGGAATTTTGAGAAGGCACAGTTCAGTCTATAACAAGATGCGTATGTGAATTCTGTGAGTATGTTAGTTTAAACCGAAGAATTTTTCACCTCACTCACTTTTCTCTTTTTAAATTTATATATGCCTCTCAGCTCCCTTTTTATGCTGTTTTGTCATCTTGTGTTTTATTTCTTATTTCATATAGTTAATGTTTTCCTGAATTTAGTCAATAGAAAAAAAAGAGCACCTTTTAAATTGTATTACTAAATGTTTTTCTAAAGAATACCATTTCTCTGCTATAATCTTTATCTTTTATGGTACAGAATCTCTCCATTAGACCCTCTTAGTTGGTTTTACAGCTGCTCTTGTTCTAGTCTGTTGACTTAGCTTTCATGAGGTGGAAAACTACTACTAAGTATCCCCTTTCTGTGTTTGTTTTTAAACAAAATAAAAGTTCTAGGAATTACCAGTGGCTCCCTTCACTGTACACAGGGACTACTCTCAGAATCCTCCTCTCACCTTTTAGGCTGGAGGCCTGGTTGATGTGCGCTGACTCTAACGAACCTCTCAGCACCTTGAAATCTTTGTTGAGAGTGAAACTGTAGGTCTGAGAGGGGATCTGGTGGTTTTTAGTATTTGATCATCCGATTATGATCACTGGAGTTTACTCCTGAAGTCAGAAATAGTCCAATTACTTTTTCTTTCCAAAATACCTATGTAAGAAAAAAAAAAAAAGAATGCACCTCCTCCTTGAATTTTCTTGGCCAATTCCTTTCTATCCCCTGATTTCATATCTGATGTAAAGTACTTTTTTCTAACCACTTCTGTCAACAATGACACTGTATCAATGGAAACTGAGGTTTCAGAATCTAATCAAACAGATATTACAGGAGGAATAAGGGTGATAAATATCTATGGCTGGCCTAGACTCTAGCTTCTTTGTAGGAAAAATGGGTGTCTTTGCTCTGGTATAGAGACGCACAGTGTCTGCATTGTAGATAAACAATGGTCATAGAGGTAACCAAGCAGTCTCCTAGCACCTTCAAGTACGCAGACTTCAAGGTGAGTCAAACAAATATACTCTCACTCTAACATGAGAAAGATGAATCCTCAATGGCTTTGTGTCAGGATAAAAATTATTAATCTATAAGTTCTCCCAGTCGTCTTTTCCTTACCCTCAAAAAAAGAATTCTCTGCCTTGTCTCATTTTGGTCTCTTTTCTACCTCTACTTTTCTATGGAGGGGGCTTTCTTATTAGAACAAATATTTTGGCTTTTGTTGGGAGAATTGGAGGAAGGCAAGAGGGTCTGAGGAAACTATGAGATGCACAAAGGTGATGGTTGTAGAATAATTTTGGAGAGGCGTATGCTGGGCGTGAGAGCAGTTTTGGTGTGAGTAAGGTAGATGGAAAGAAAACAAAGGGGATTTTAAGTGCTGTTGGGGACAGAGTGTTCCCTTTATGTGTTATTTCAGAGTTACTCTTGCTTTCCAGGACATTCTTCCTTCAACAGTGGGGTTGAGTCACCCAAGTCAATGTTTTAAAGTCTTATATTTGATCGTGTTAATAGAACTAAAATTGGAGTTTTGAAGCCAAGGTGCTGTACCAAGCTGGATTTCAGATTTAAATCATACCTTTGATCAGAGCCACATGTGTGTTTTCACCAAATCTCTCCGAATTCTAAAGAGAGGAATAGAAGAAAAATCTGAACCCAGCATGAACAGGGGAGGTTTTTGGACCACCACCAGAAAGTAAAAGAGATCTCGTGAAGACCACACTGAGACTGGAATTTCAGTTTGGGGGAATGCATGGTTTGGTACTGGATGTTTCAGGCAGAAAACCAGATTTGTGCAATGTTATGCTAGTTGACTTTTGAAATTGAGAAAATGCTTTAAACTTCCTAGTGAATACAACCAGGAACTGGACCCTTAAGTGGACATCAAGTTTCTTACAAAGATGTCAGATCTACTGCGGCTGATGCAAAGGTCTGTCCTGGCTCCATGAAATACAAACAGCCTGTGGACATGGCTCTGACTGTGTCTTCTCAATCTGGACCCCCCGAGGCAAGCTACTTGCCACCAGAAACTGGAAACATTCTTGGGAAATAATTGGAAGAATATAGAAAGAAGGACTTTGACACCAAGTTAAATCCTATCAAAGAGACAGTAAATAGATGAAAAATCTCACAATCAGATAAAAGTTTACAAATCTTTGTTGCAAAGAAAGGTTCTTTCTCGATTCAATTTCATAGAGGTGGCTTTTTCTGTTAATGTCAGCCCTGGAAGAAGTGACTTGCGACAGAGACAATTGCAATAGACATACTAAACTCAAAAGTAAACACCAGTGATGTAGGGAACAGTATTCTGGCTTTGTGTTCCACTGAGAAGAACCACTCCACACTGTCTGCTAGGGGCCTTGTAGTGGGGTGAAGTTTAGATTACACATATCAAAAATTTTTTTAAAAGAATATAATATTGGCTTACACAAGATTCAATTATTTCTCTGTCATGTAAGAAAATATAAAGTTAGGCAATGCAGGACTGGTTGTTGGTTGTTCACAGTATCTTGAGGAATGGTCACCTCAGGCTTCTAGTTGTTCAAGGCAGCAGAGTGAAGGAAGGAATAGGGGGCTAAGATATACCCTTTTACTTGTTGCTCCCTTACTTGGAACTTAGTGAAAAGGCTACATCTAGCTGCAAGGAAAAGCAAAAATTTGTATTATTTGCTAGTATATTTTCACTCCATTATTGGAGTTTTGTTAGCAAAGAAGAAGGTGATCAGGAATACTGGGGTTAAAAAAATACCAGTAGTTTCTGCCTCAGGACTGTAAAAATAGTATTACAGGTGGAGAAGAATATAAGCTTTGACATAAATCAGGTGTTAATATGCAATTCTAGTCTTTATTCATGTGCTGAGGAGAAAAGAAAGGCGACTCTAATGACTAAATAAGAAAAGAATCAGGTGGGAGTCCCCTCAAGGCTCAGCCCTCTCAGCTAACCAAGGATACAAAAGGTTTACATATATCATTTCAGGTTCAAGGGCACACATACACTTACATGAATGTCAAGATTTTAACTAATAATTTAGTTTCTTTAATAATATAAGACAATTCAGCTCTCTATTTCCTCCTGATTCAGTTTTGGTAGTAATTTTTCCAGAAATATGTCCACTTACCCTAAATTTTCAGATTTCAGCAATCAAGCTATTGTGACACTCTGTCTTTTAATACACACTGCATCTAAACTATGGACCCTTTATCATTCTTAAAAAAAAAAAAAACCACACACAATTATTTCTTACTTCTTTCTTGCTATCTTAATCAGTCTTGCCAAACGTTTGTCAAATTTATTTTTCTTTAAAATATTTTTTGGCCTTTTCAGATTCTCTCAATTATAACTTTACCATAATTATTTCTTTTGCATTTCTTCCGTCCTTAAGAAGCCTTTTCTAAGATAAACATTTAAGACTACAAATTTCCCTGTAAGTACTGGTTTAGCTGCATCCATGAGCTTTGATACATAGTATTTTTGCTATCATTTAGTTCAAAATATTTTCTAAATACTGAAATCATTTTTGAACCATGATTGGTTTTATTTTTTCCACTTCCAAATGCGTGGCAGTAAAAAGCAATTTTTTGTTAATGATTAACAACTCAATTTCAGTCCTTGCAGACCGCTCCAGGATCGTCTCTATCCTGCACAGTTCCCTGACGTAAGCAGCTGTTCTCTTGTGATTTTCCCCAGGCTCAAGGCTCTGGCAGTCCATCCACATCATCTTAGTGCTAGGGGTCTTCTTATCTTACCCAGCTGCCTTTTTGGAGGGATCCCTCAAAGCTCATTACCTTCCATGCCACCTATTTGCCCTCTTGGCTAAAGCAGCCTGCTTTACCAGAGTGAGGATGGAAGTCAACAGTAGGAGAGCCTTCCACCCCCTGTTTTGCACAGCATGCATGTATGAACTCTAAACATGCTCATGCTGTGGGTGAAGAAAGCTTTAAATGGGATAATGTTAGAACTGTGATGTTATAAAAATTATGTGATTACTAAACTAGGCAAAACTCATCTTAAAACGACAAGAAAAACCATGAGACCTCCTGTGCAAGATTTTATCCACAGTCTAGAAAAGAAATAACTCATAGATCAGGATTGAAAAGAGAAAAATAAAGCTGATATCTGTTTAAACTCTAGAAAACGCAGAGCGCATTTACATAACAAGATATAGAATGAGACTTTTCTTGTTCTTAGAAGTTTGGCTAAAACCTCAAATCCGAGTACCATGGAAACAAACTCTGCATTCTAAAGACAATAGCCAAAAAACTGCCAAACCTCTCTCTCCAAGGATTGCCCAGAGATGGCAACTGGCTGTCACCCTGTCCAGCCCATATCAGCCAAAGATTGGGGTTTATTTAGAAGAATGAATCTGTGGTGACAATAGGTTGTTGGCTTCTGCGTGACCATAAGAGGAGAAATGTTGCCCACTCCTCCCAGTGAGTTCCAAAAGAGTGACATTCCAATCACTCACAGAGACTGAAGTTTTCTGCAAGAAGGGGAGATAGGCACTTCACACCCTGGCTTGATGCTTACTGAGGTGCTGAAAAGTTTAGGCCCACATCAGTGCACCAAAATCAAGTTGGTAAAAGTTCATAAGAGTGCTCAACTTGCATGCCCTGGACATTGGGAACTGATATTAACTGTGAAAGAAAGAGGAACTCAGAAGCAATAAAGTGATGGGAAAGGAGAAGTGAAGATCAGGAAAGAATGGAACAACAAATGGCTTTCTCCCCACCCTTCTCCAACGCTAGCCCACAAATGATAGGTAGGGCCTGAGCTGGAAAGGGGGAGACATTTTACATTGGATGTGAGATTGAACTTTTAAACTGAAACTTGATTGGACTCTTTAATGCCTGAAAGTGGGTGGATCTGTCTGAGATATTAAAGGATGAAGGAGAAAGATGTGATAAAACATGTTTGTTTAAAGGAAAAAAGAGAAACACACTTCCTATTTGTATCTCTTCGAGTTTAGTCCATACAGTACACTACAAAACAAACATAAATTTAGATAGATGACAAATAGATAGATATACAATTTAAAATAATTTAAGTACGAATTATCATGTTAAGAAGTATTTGTTCCTGTTGTAATAAATTTTAATTTTTATATTTCTGGCTTTTCTATTTTGATCTATTAATATGAAATTGATTGATTTCCTGGTTTTTGCACTATCTTATCAGTTCTACAATGGGTGTATTCACGTTATAATATCCTTTCTATATGTTGATGCATTATATTTGCAAATATTTAGGATTTGTACATTAATATTTATAATTAAACTGGACTATAGTTATCTTTTGTTTGTGTTACCTTTTTTTAGGTTTTGGTATCAATGTTTTATAATTTTATAGAAAGATTTGAAATGTTCATTATTTTTTTATTTTCTGAATAATTTTAAAAACACAGCAATCAAATTATTTACAATAGCCAAGATATAGAAACAAACCTAAGTGTCCACCCATGGATGAATGGACAAAGAAGTTGGGGAATATTATTCAGCCATAAAAAAAGAAGACATCTTAGGGCCGTCCCAGTGGCGCAAGTGTGAGGTGTGCGTGCTCCGCTGCGGCGGCCTGGGGTTTCCTGGTTCAGATCCCAGGCGTGCACCGAGGCACAGCTTGGCAAGCCATGCTGTGGTGGCGTCCCATATAAAGTGGAGGAAGATGGGCACAGATGTTAGCCCAGGGCCAGTCTTCCTCAGCAAAAAATGAGGAGGATTGGCAGATGTTAGCACAGGGCTGATCTTCCTCACAAAAAAAAAAAAAGAAGAAGAAGACATCTTACCATATTCAACAAATGGATGGACCTTGAAGACATTATGCTAAGTAAAGTAAGTCAGACAGAGAAAGACAAATACTGTATGATCTCATTTACATGTGGAATCTAAAAAAAAAAAAAAAAACAAATTCAGAAAAAGAAATCAGACTTAGGGTTACTGGAGGCAGGGAGGTGAGGAGGGGGAATTGGAAATAAAAAAGTACGAACTTCCAGTTATAAGATAAATAAGTTCTAGGGATGAATGTAAAGCATGATGGCTGTAGTAACACTGCTGTATGATGTGTAGGAACGTTGTTAAGAGTAAATCCTGAGTTCTCGTCACAAGGAGAATTTTTTTTTTCCTTTATGCTTTTCTTCTTTCTTTTCTTTTTACTGTGTCTATATGAGAAGGTGGATGTTAGCTGAACCTATTGTGGTAATTGTTTCACAATATATGTAAATTAAACCATCATGCTGTACTCCTTAAACTTATACAGTGATATATGTCAATTATTTCTCAATAAAATTGGAAATAAAAAACACTGCAATCAGCTTTATTGCTGCTTTGTAAAAACAATTTTTACATAATAGTCCAATTCTTTATACTTTTTGTATCTTCTGTGGCCAATTTGGTCATTTGTATTACAAAAATGCAGTGCTACATTGACAAATCCACAGTTTAACACAGTTCTTAGTAACTGATAAATCAGTCGACTTTCAAAAGATCAAGATTTGAACATCAAAAGTACCAGTGTTTCAAAGTTTACAATAGAAAGCCTAAAAATGTTGAGATTGTGACATCCTAGTGGATGAAAAGACACTTGCCCACTTTCCTTATCCTCTTATCTGTATTTCAACATCTCCGTGAAAAGTGGTAAGGTTGGCATCTGCCTCTTGGCTGAAAGCAGGGAACATCAAACAAATGATTCCACCAGGGGTTCTATGAACTTGCAAGAATATTCCATGTAAGAGTGACTTGAGAGGATACCAATCCCTAAATACAGTTCTACAAATGCTGGGAGACTGTACCATTTGCCCCACACCCCAGTTTTCCCAATGCAAACAGTAGAACACATAGAGCTGAGGCTGAGCAGATGAAAACGGACTTGGAATGAGGAAACAGAAAACCTCCATTGCATCTTGATGAGGGCAGTACCTCACCTCTGATTGGCAACTTATGACCACTTCCTCTGGCGACCATCCACCCTCTCTTATGGTCACGTCTCCCCTCCAAGCAGCACTGTTCAGTGAGATCCCTTTTAAGATAACCTCATGCTATCTCCCTTTCACAGGGTCCACATCTGGTCCCCAGACACCCATATCTTCATGATGTTATCTACAGAAGTGCAAATGTCTCCAAAGGCAGGCCTCTTTACTTCACTATCAAGCAGAGGCAGCTACAGCCACAGCCTCTCATTTTTATTTTTCTCCTAACAAGAGTCAGCCCCAAGTCCTTAAGCTGCCTCACCTCTGGAGAAAATAAACATCTAAAGTTGTCTATGAAGCAAAAATGATTTCAAAAATAACAACATTCTTGCAACTTGGAACATGTTCTTGGAAATCTAGAAGAAAATAAGCAAAAATAGGAAGGAAAATCTGAAAAAAGAATAATAAAGCAAGACCGACTGTAGTGCATATTAAAATATATTATAAAGCTACGATACAAAATTCCTAATCTTGTCTATCAGTGGAGTCAAGAGAAGGACTGAGGCAATGCCTACGAGCATCACGGAGTGTAAGCAGGAACCCACAGGAAGAGGGCACATGTGTTAACAATCTCATCCAACCCCACAGAGACACAGTCTGAGGCTGGGCACAGGTAGACTTCATCATGGAATATGCTCCAGCAGTGGGACTCCACCATTCTGTTGTTCTGTATTGTTACAGGGTTAATGTAGAGGCCATCTGTCCAGAGTTGTTGTGCAATAGTAACGGAGACTGCAGTACCAACACTGTACACCTGAAGACCTTGCGAGAGGTTGAAACCACATTGACCCTTCTCACAGGAGGACGAGAAGCCACGGGTCCTAACTAGGCTGTTGTGAGGTAATGCAGAGAGAGCTACCAGGGATGATAGCGGACAACCCTCTCTCAACAAACGGGCATAAGAGAATGATCATAAAAAGATCCACATGGGTATAGGAATTTAGTAAATGATAAAGATGGAGTCTCAAATGATGAATGCAAGATAGATAACTCAAAAAACAGTATTGGAACAATGAGATAACCTGGAAATAAATTCCAAATGTGTCAAAGATTTAAGTATTTTTTAAATGATAAAACTGTGGAAAAATAATTTATACATACATATATATGTATATGCATCCCATTTTTCAAATACAAGTGGAAGTATACTATGCACGCTGCTATGCATTCTGCTTGTTTTCACTTAATGATACACACATCACAATATATACATATATACACCACACATATGCATACACATATGCACACACATACATATGTACACACCCACACACACATACATATGTAGATATAAATATATAAAATATCTCTCTGGAAAATTAAGCAATTAATAACAGTGACTGCTTCTGGGGATGAGTAATGATTGCCTGTGAAACAGAGAGACTAGATACAAAGTGCTTTAAAATTTTGTCTCATTTACTTATACTGCCCATTATTAAAAAAATAAGTAAATTCTTAAGGAAGTAAAAAAAAAAAATCAAGCTAAGTGAATTTTAAGGAAATATATGTTATAAGCTGAATCGTTGGCCCTAAAATCCATGTGTTGAAGTCCTAACCCCCAGGACCTCAGAATGTGACTATATTTGGAGATAGGGTCTTAAAAGAGGTAATTAAGTTAAAATGAGATCATTGGTTTGGGCCCTAGTCCGATATGACTGATGTTCTTATAAGAGGAAGAGATCAGAACACAGACACACACAGAGGGAAGACCATGTGAGATCCAGGGAGAAGATGCCCATCTACAAGCCAAGGAAAGAGGCCTCAGAAGAAACCAACCAACTGACACCTTGATTTTGGACTTCTAGCCTCCAGAACTATGAGAAAGTAAATTTCTGTTGCTCAAGCCACCCAGTCTGTGGTACTTTGCTATGGCAGCCCTAGCAGACTAACATTATATGTATATAGGTACGTGTATATGTGTGTGTGCTTATATATATGAATATACATGTATGTATATATGCAGTAATGCAAAATTGAAAGCTGATTTGAATAGAATTTGTAGCTTTTCTCTACAGCGATAATTGGAAATGAACATTTTCTTTACTATAATATTTATATAAATTCGCTTGGTTGCTAGAGTTCTTTACTTTTTAAATAAAACTCGGGGTATTGTCATTGCTTATTTCCTTACACAAATGTTGAGTTTTAAAGGCCAATTACTCTTCACTATCTGGACCAAACAGATCAAAGAATAGTATGACAGGCTCTTCGGGTCTTTCACAAAATTAACTGGTGATCTCATTGTATTTCTTATGGCAACGACTTTTATTAATTATCCTCTGAATTCTTAAATGGAGTAGCAATTAACATTCATTTTCACCTCTTTTATTAATCCACAAGTGGGAACCAACAGCTAATTTCCAAAGCTTAGCGCACTGATACCTGAGGAAGACACCGCCAAATTTCAGGACTGTTAAAGGAAAATAGTGGAGGATTCCAACACTGAGACGATGGGGGGGCAGGAAGTGGGCATGGAGTGATCTACTAAATATAGAAAAGTGGATATGAGTTATTTTAAAAACACTTTAGTTCTGTTTTTATTTTTCACCCTTGGCTCATAATTTCACATAATTTCACCCCTACTCACTATTTAAAATAAGCAACACATGGTGTCAATTTTATACCATACAGTGAAAACGAACCAAGCAGGAATATATCACAGTAAATCAGGAGTTCAGATTAGGAAGAGTAGATTTTGGATTGCTTAACAGGAAAATAATTTGAAAAGGAATAAAGACAGGAGCCACACGTTCTCTGATATTCGCCCCTCCCTCTGGAGTACTCCCCTTTTCCAGGTTCAGCATGTTTGCAGAAGCAGCTGCTCGCATTGCTAAACACCAGATTCCTTCCTTTATTTTCCTCACTCTGAATCTGCAAAATATTTAAACTTTTTCCAAGTAACGTTGGACATGATAATTTGACAGATGTCAATTTTAAAAGAAGAAATGCTCCTTCTGCTGCAGCTCAGAGCTCCACTCTCTCATCCTGCAGCAGCAGGAAAAAGTGATTTTTGGGGGGGGTTTAAACTTTTGCGATGCGGAAATTGACATTAAATTTAAACGGTTAGGTAGGCATAATCCCTGCCTTCTAGAAGTTTGAAATCTATGACAGACCATCCAATTCCATTTATAAAAAACAACAGAATAAGAACATGATGCCAGCAGAGCAATAATATATTAATATCATAGAGAGTTTTTAGTGATGTGAAGGGGAACAATTCATGATCAGCTGGAGATCTAGAGAGGGAGCAGGGATTGAGGACTAGGGAGCAGGTGGAGTTGACATGCTCGCTGCCTGGATTTCCAACAGATCTGGGTAGATTTTGCAATGAGAGTGAGATTTCAGAAGCTCTTGAAGTGATAGGAGAGAGCCATGTTTTTCTAGAGCAGGTGATTTCCCAAATGTTCTAGCACCTAGCTCTATTCTACATTGGACTCAAGAACATGACTTAGACTATGTGCTTAGCCTGTATCTGTCCTTTTCCTGAGGGTTATGGTCTATATAGGTAACGGAGACAAGGACAAACTTAAACTGAAAAGCCAAGTGTAACCATCAGGATGTATTAGTTGTATATGAGTCAGCAGGTATTGATTTAAATAACTGGTAACATCATCTCTTTTATATTGTTGCAACTACTTTCCCACCATTTATCTGTTACCTAAATAACCATCAAAAGTCAGGTATGTGCATAGCATTACTCTACATCCCTTTCTCAATGCATTTTGAGTTTTTTCCAAGCCTTAAATATTTTTTTAAAATACGAAAAGATACTTTTGCCTATCTTACCCTTAATGAGTGAAAAGTGGCAACACAGCTAGAAATGTTGTGGAATAAGAATGAATAAAATAATACGTGTGGTCCATCACAGTCATGCCGTCCAATGCAGTAGCCACTAGCTACATGAGACTATTTAAATTTAAATTATTTTAAATGAAATAAAATTTAAAATAATAGTTTTAAAATATTAAAATTTTAAATTTAAAATTCAGTTTTTCAGTCACACCAGCCAAATTTCAAGTGCTTACTAGCAACTAATGGCTAGTAGCTGTCATATTGGGCAGTACCATAAGTGAACATTTCCATCACTGCAGAAATTTATATTGGATGCTGCAGATCTAGACATATTTTAAGGTCACTACTGAAAGTATTACTGGGTGGTTGTTTCCTCCAGAGGGTCATGAGTTTCCACTCAATAAGAGACAGAGGAATTCTAGTTTTTTGTCTAGTGTTTTATATGCGCAAGAAGAGCTTTAAATAGCTTGCAATCATTAATTTTTATAACTACCCCGTACTGTGTAGAATTTTTTTTAAAAGGAACAAAATTAATATTTTGGCTGGAAACAAAGGATAGAAAAGAGAGGCTAAAACTTCACCAGTAGTGTTGGAGCCAGTAAAGGAGGAGGTAAGCTACTGAACTCAGGTAATCCTCCTGTTATTCAAGCAAAGAAGAAAATGAAAAGGTAGAGGAGGAGATGATTCTTCTGATGGAACTCTCTGTGACAAAGCCCAAGATAAAACTACATTGCCAGAGAACCAGCAAAATTCTAGCTACTGGCATACTTTGGTCATTTCCTCCCATTCATTCAGAGAGGTGCTTGAGAGTGCTCAGCAATACATTTATTTTGGCTTCTTTTAGTAAAAAACATAACAGATGGAAAAGAAGGTTAAAAAAATGTCCATTTGACATTTCTGGCTGAGGAAAATGAATTAACATTATTGCTCAATTAATTTTTTTCATCCCGAGAAAACTTAAAAGCACTAGTTTTAAGCAATCACTTTGAATAACTTTGCCACCATTATTAGGGCACCTTTAGAGAGAAGGAGAGGACTAATAAACTCCATTTTAAAAACACCAGCTTTACCAATTATCTTCAATAATTTGTTTTTATGTGATTTTGCATTACGATAATTTTTCTTTCCACTTTAACTTTGTCACTTTGGCTTTTCCTCACCTAGCAATGAAAGTCCTTCAGTGAAGCCAAATTATAAGTAAAGCTGAGATAGAGACAGGAAATTGTGAAGTGGTTTTCTTAGCAATGGGGATGATTTCAATGCTTTCGGAAGCTAATTTCTTGGCTTCTATCTCTTCTCTCTGCCTCCCTTGCCATCCCTCACGACCTCATTCACAAACCTATTTTTCCTTTGGCCTTATACATATTTTTGTTATTTACTTTAGGACAGATTTTAAATTTAATTATTTTTGTCATATACGCTATTTTTAAAATCATAAGTGTTATATTTACCGTTATTTAACAAGACTACTTACTAAGGGCTGAACAGTGGCCCCAAATATATCTGCATCTGATCCCTGGAACCTGTAAATGATGGTACCATATTTGGAAAGAGGGACTCAGCAGATGTAATTAAGTTGTGGATGTTGAGATGGGGAAGTTATCTTGGATTATCCAGATGGGTGCTAAATGCCATCACACATCCTTATAAAAGAAGCACAGGGAGATCACACACACACACACACACACACACACACACACACACACACACGAAGTCTATGTGAAGAAATGAAACAGAGATTGGATGATGCAACCACAAGCTAAGAAGTACCAGCAGCCACCAGAAGCTTGAAGAGACAAGGAAAGGTCCTCCGCCAGAGCCTCTGGAGGGAGCGCGACGCTGCTGACACCTTGGTTTCAGATTTCTGGCCTCCAACATTATGAAAGAATAAATTTCTGTTGTTTTAAGCACCAAGTCTACAGTAATTTGTTAAAACAGCCACAAGAAACCAATACACCAAGAATAATTAAAAAGTATTTTGAGCCAGTCCTGATCGCCCAGTGGTTCAAGTTCGGCACTCGCACTGCTTTGGCAGCCCCGGGTTCATTTCCTCGTCGTGGAACCACACCACCTGTCAGTTGCCATGCTGTGTTGGTGGCTCACATAGAAGAACTAGAAGAACTGACAGCTAGGATATACAACCACGCACTGGGGCTTTGGGGATAAAAAGCAGAAGGAGGAGGTGGAGGTGGAGGTGGCAGAGGAGGAGGAGGAGATTGGCAATAGATGTTAGCTCAGAGCGAATCCTTCCCTGCAAAATAAAATATATATATATATTTGTGTGTAATTTAAGAAGGTTAGTTTCTAAAAGAAAAAAATCCTTATTTTTCAAACAGGCATAAAATTACATTTTATCACATGCTGAAAGTCCAAAGATAAGAACATGAGCGCACCATAACTAATTGGAATCTCTTTTTGATTAGTACCTATAGATATTGTCAGATAGGTAGATTGCTAGCTCTTAAAACTAGAAATCATCCTACACCTCTGCTCTAAAAAAGCAGTAGCAGTCCCAACAATATCATTAAGATATTCCCTCTAGAGTAACTACTGGAAATAGCAACTACTTCCAAAGCAAGATTGAAGGATATTGACTGTCCTCATCATCACTGTAAAATCCTTTCTTTAAGATTGAGTGAAGCCACTTTACCTTTCATCTCTGGTTTGCAGACAAGCAATCCTGTCTAGGGCAAGCACATAAGAAAGACAGCCCCAGTCCCGAATTGGTGGAGGACAGAGCTATGCTGTTCTGGGGCCAGCTGGGTTGGCTGTGACAGAGGAAGCAGCTGTGCAGGAGAGGCTCTCCCAGCTCTGGACTGATAACAGGCAAGGACAATATGCAGGTGTCTCTCTAGGTTTGTGAGTTGTCAAGTGTTTACTAAGTCATTTGGGATAAATGAACCTGCCTAAAGGGAAAGAAAAGAAAATTCACATTTCTTGGAAAAGTACTCTGTGACAATTCGGATATAGAACATTCTGCAAATGATGTCATGACAGAGTCCACTTGAGGAAAATGCAGAGTTTCCTCCCTTAGTGCAATCTTGAAAATTGTTCTCCCCAAGTGAGGGTCTTAAAGAGATCCCCTAGTGCTGGCTGAGGTGTCAAATGTATTTACTACGCCACCAGCTTAAGGAATGGGATAAGGTTGTAGACTTTACGTGTACAGTGCAAAATTCTAGCTCCTCCCAGATGTAACTTGACTGTATCACTTGTGAGAGGGGACATGACAATCAAAGACGGCAATAAAAAGAGAAAAAGCTGGGAAAATTTTCCATTCTTCTGAATGAGGTCTCACCATAATCCTGTGGGAGTCCAGCACTTGCCTCTGCAAATACGCAGCAGGAGAAAAGTAAAATAATGTATATGTAGTACTTATGATATGATGAGCTCTGTGCTAGGTACTTTATATCTGTTATTTTATGGAAACCCTTACAAAAACCCTATAAGGTATAATTCTGCCACAGTCTATGAGATTTGCCTGTTTCTACAAACAGCGATTAAATAACTTTGCTCAAATACAGATAGTAAGTGAAGAAATCACATTTTGAACCATTTAGCATGAGTCCAAAAGCTACGTTCCATCATTACACCTCACCAAGATCCTTAGGATAACTAGATGAGCTCTGAAAAGTTCATCAGATTGGTGGTTCTTCTATTTCTTTGCCATCAATAAGAACAGAGAAATCAGCAATGGCCATGATCTTCAAAATCAATGAGATGAGAAACAATTTTTTATGAGACTGTGAAAACAGCTTGAATGTTTCAGAGATGGACAGATTTGCACCTACTGTTAGGACAAAATAAGATGAAAATTCCCCAACTCTTTTTCTTTACCTGGACCCCCATCCCACTTCTACATATAGCACCCTTTCTATTAGGAAAGAAATGTGTGTCCCAGAAGGAAATTTTCCTTCATTGCAGTAATGCCTTCATTGATTAAGGTAATAAGCCTTTTTAATGAAAATCAAGCCAGGAAAAAAAATGTGTATTTACATAGTAAGGTCAGCTTTATCATCTTTGCAAGAAAGTTATATTAGGAGAAAGAATATGCATCCCTCATATAAACCAGATCTAGGAGTCTTTGAAAGAAAATTAATTCTTGTGTGTAGCAAAGTGTGCTGCCTTTATGAATTTTAGGAAGAAACACTACCAAAAAATATCTAAAAGGGAAAAACCAAATGACAAAGGAAGTATCTACAGGTTTACACCTCTCCTCCCTTTCCAAGAGAATGGAACTCAAGCTACCCCAGGCCCCAGAATCAGCAAAAGACTAAGCATAGGAAGACCCCATTATATCTAGCCCAAGATGGTAGAGAAAGAGGAGGCCTGCCATACTGATTTCTGTTCGAAGAAGATAATTCACGTTAGGAATAAGAGGACACTGGAGGTTATGAAGAAAATAAAACTTGGAGTATTTTGAGCATAAGGCATCTCAGTTTCTACGGATCTCAACTTCACCCCATCCAGAGTCTATGTGAGTTTCAGCTTGGAGTTTGGTTTTTACCTGAGAAACAGGTCAAAAAGGGAGAGTCTTCAAGCACTCAGTCCTTTGGAGGTTAAACTATGGCTATTAAACCCCCTTCAGTAGAGAAGAGCCCTAGGGAAAAGAGAAGTTACCTATGTATTTAAGGACTCTTGAAGTGCTTGAGTCTGAATAGAACTTCTATTAAGTTTGTTAAGAGAGGACTGAATGGATATTGATGAGTTTATTGGGCACTGTTGATTGATTACCTGCCTCATCACATGCCTTTTCCATTGGCAGCCACCATATGCTTTGAGTGGTCTTAGATCCCAGTCCAAGCTTCAAAACTCTGACAATTAACATATTTTTTTGTGGCGTTTGCTGTGAAGGGTAACAGAAATACAATATTTAATTAGGAGAGTCTAGGATTAAGGGAGGACTTTTTAATTTAGGAGAAATATAGCATGTTCATATGTTGATGGGAATGACCCAGTAGACAGGAAAAAATGAATGATGAGGGAAAGAGACAATTGCAGGGGCAAGTCTGTGTGTTCTGTAGAGGAATGACAATCAGCTTTTGGAGAGATGGGCAATCACTCACTGTGACAAGAAGGAAGGTAGGTACCATAGCAGGTTGTTTGGCAGATTTGGTGGAGAAAGAATGTGGAAATTCTCTTCTGGTTGTCTCTATTTTCTCAGTAAAATATCAGCTGAGAATGAAGAAGTAGTATCGAAGTATTAAGGAAAGTGTTGCACAGTTTCTGAGAAAGCTGACTATATAACAATTATCCATATATATGTACCTAGAAGCGCAGCTAAAACTAATAGAATTTCAACGATAGTTTGACAACTCCACAATCATTATCAGGAGGTATTGGCGCACCACCCTCAGAAACTGATAGAACAAACAGACAAAAGTAGTGAAAGTAAGGAATATTTTAGCAAAACAATTAATAATTAATAAGTATTGATCTAACAGATATAGAAAACTTCCTATACCATCACCCCCCAAAAAAAGTACTTCAAATCATCTATATGCAAAGCTACTAATAATGTCTCAATGAGACCTAATAATTATTACCATATAGATTGTTCTCTGACCCATTCTAGGAAAATTAGAAGTCAACAACAAGCCAGTGCCTCTCCCCAAAACACCACAAACTAAAAAATTCACTCCTAAATAATGTGTGGGTTAAAGAGAAAATAATAATATATAGTACAAAATATTTAGAACCGAACAACAACGAAAGTGGTGTCAAAAACTAGAGAATATAGCAGCAAAAAGTAAAACATGGCCCTTGTAAAACATTTCATAAATGCAGAGAGATGTAAAGAAAAAGAAACTCTTAATCCCACCATCCAGATATAATCAGTGAACATTTGTATAGTCTTTCAGGCTACATATACTAATGCAATGCACTTTCCTCCATCCTCAGGAGGTTGTTTGCTGGTCTCAGTGTTCGTGCTCTGTGGAGAAGGTGCTTCAGAGTATCCTCCAAAATAAGGATAAGTTTTGTCCTAAGAAGAATTTTGTGGAGTAAAAAATTTTTCATTTCATTATTTAATCAAATATAATATTTTTCGTTATACTACTGTACAATTTACTTTTGTAAGGTCACGCTTACAAAGAATGTTCTCATGCTTCCAACATCTTTAGTTCACCTCAAATGAAATATGGTTTAAGATGTGAGATGTGTTTCTTACTTGACTGATTGGCTTGCCTGTTTATTTTCAACATCATTAGCCAATTATCACATACTAAATAATCACTCTTTTCCCCAAAGATCTAAAGTTATTTCTTTTCTAATCTATTTATCCATGTGTAAAGTAGCCCTTGATGTACAAGAAAACACCCCAAAATTTAGTGACCTGTAACACTAAGAATTTACTGTTGCTTACGAATCTTCAGGTCAGCTAGGTTGCTTTCTGATCGTGGCTGAGCTCAATCATGCATCTACACTTAGCTTCAGAGTGGGTAGAAGACTCTGGAATGGTGGCTAGGCACTCTCATGTATTTGGGATCAGGTGGCTCTAGAATGGTCTAGCATGGCCTTGGTTGGGACCATTGAGGTCTCTTCCAATTGTCTCTCAGATGCATGTGTCTCTCATATCACTCCACCAGCCCAAGCAGGAGTCCATGGTAACCACAGACAAGAAAGAGAGAGCAAGAGCAGGATTCAAGAGGCCAAGTTCTAATGTCTAAGAACCTCTCAAGTCTGTGCTTGTATCACATTGGCTAACCTCCTATTAGCCAAAGCAAGACACATGGCTGAGCCAAGAATCAGGGAGGAAGGGGAGGCCTAAATTATGGTGCAAAATACAATGTGGCTACAGGGAGGCCATTAATAGGAGCAGTTAATGAAATCAGTCTACCATAATCTGTGTTCAGTGACAGAAGTTCTGTAAAGTAGTTATTAATATAAGGTAGACAAAATTCAACCTAGTACAAACATTTTTTAATCTCATTCCTGAGAAATTTATAAAGTAGATTTTTTTTTTTTTTGGCTGAGGAAGATTGGCCCTGAGCTAACATCTGTCGCCAATCTTCCTCTTTTTTTTGTATGTAAGGCACCCGCACAGCATGGCCACTAACGGACGAGTGATGTAGGTCCATGCCCGGGAACTGAACCCCAGCCACGGAAGCGGAGTGTGCCAAACATAACCACTAGGCCACTGGGGTTGGCCCTATAAAGTAGGTTTTATTGTGACTGCTATCTCTTTTTTCATCCTACTTTTTAACTATTTAATGTTCACTATTTTCATTTATATATCTCTTTTTCAATCAAAACAATTTTTTGGTTTGGCTATTTTTTACTTTCCGTCTATGTAATTATTTTGTCTGAAAATAATAATACTCATTCTCATCTTTTCGATTACTTCTTGTTTTGTTTCCTTGTCTAATTCAATGTGCTATAACTTATAAAACAATTTCTTTTCCAGAATTGAATGTAAATGCCCCTAATTTTTCAACATTAACTTGAAGACTACCTATTAATTTGAGAGTTATTTCTTATAATGTGGAAAATTTATCATTCTATTTAATAAAGTTTTTTGCTAAGCCAGAATGCAGTTACATTTGATATAATTTATTATTTGTCAAGATGATCAAAATGTTTTTCCCTTGGATACGAATGTGATTGACTATGTTAATAAGCTTCCTAGTGTGGAATTGCTGAAAAAAAATCTATTCAAGGTGCTGAATTATTCTTATAGTGTTTGGCTTGATTTACTAACATTTAATACTTTTGTCTATATTCATAAGTGGAATTTGTCTGTAATATGGTGTATGTTTCAGGAAAACTACAGAAGTATTGGTATTAAATTGAATTGGGAAGATTTATATGCCCCGAAGAGTTTAAATAATATAGAAATTATCTATTCCTCTAAAATTTGGTGGATCTCACCTGTCAAATCTTTTCAGTTTGGTTTTAATGATCAGAAATCCAGTATAAACTAGATTAAACATAAATAACAAACAAACAGTGTTGGCTTGTAGAACTGACAAGTCCATGGTTACGTATTGGTTTCAGACCCTGTTGGCTTCAGGTACTGAAATGTCTTGCAGCCTCTACACCATTCTTCACTCCTCAGCCCTGCTTTCTCTTGTGATTGCTTTATTCTTAGGCCGACTTACTTCACGTGGTAGAAAAGATGGCCAACAGAAGCTCTGGGCTTCGATCTTACAACCACGGAGAAAAAAGAAAAGACACTCTTTCTGACTTTATGTATATATAGGTAGTAACAGTATTTTACCTTGTTTGAATTGCACACTGATGACCTAGATCAGTCACTGTGGACAAGGGGGTGGGAAACTATGATTGGCTAGACCCAAGTCACAAACCCACCTGTGGACAGGTGCATTAGTGCATTATGAAAGATTGTTAATTGAATAAGTGATCCTCTGCGTTACCCTCTTGAGGAAATATTTTAATTGCCACTCTATAAATTGTTGTACCTGCATTTTACGTATTCCTCTTCATCTCCTAGGCCATTGGGTATGTTTAGGGGAAAAAATGAACAAATGTAATTAGGGAGAAAAACCTACTATAGTGAAACTAACATGAAAAATTCAGTTAGAATATAATAAACAGAGAGAATAAGCAAACATTTTTTAATCTAACAATTATTAATGTTCTCATTACTCAGCTAATTCTATTAAGTCCCATATGGGCAATGTATTATCTATATTTTATATTAGACTAACATTATATTTTATATTATCCTCGAGAATAATCAGAATACTAGAAAATTCATTTTACTGCATAACCATTTACACCATGAAAACTCATATGAATATTTATTTGTTTGTTTTGTTTTCAACAAAATAAAGTTACAGACTTAGGATATAATTTTCTGATTTTCTAAAATTCGATCATCATTTAAGCCCAACAATGATAGAAACAAGAAGCCTACCAATGCTGCTATTTTCTTATGTAAATATATATATAGTGCATATATAAATATCCTAAATACACTAACTTCAAAACTATGTAGTTTATTAGCTTAATTTATGTCTGTGTCTGAGCAATCCAATTTTAGCATATTTATATATAAAAACGTGATCATTTTTAAAAATGAAACATAAAAATAAAAATAATAAATTGATATAAACCTTGGCTGGTGAATAATTGCTAATCTCCATTTTCTTTTTTATAATTTTGTCAACTTTTCATATTTTACACAATGAACATTTATTTTAGTAGCATTAGAAAAAATAATAATAATAAAAATTCTTTTTTAGCTCTTTACACCTACTAATAATGAAAATGTTCTTTTCCTTTTGTACTCAAATTCAAAATGTTACATTATATTTTGATTTTTAAAAAATATTGTATAATTATGACTGCATATATAGTATTTGTTAGCACTGAGTTTATCTTAAATATTATTCTCTCCATTTTCCTAATCTTGATCAGAATTCTCTAATGAATATTCATTTTTGAATACAGCAATTGTTTTTTAGCTTAACTTGAATGTTGGAAAAAGTCCCAAGAGAAATTAGCTCTGTGGTCACTTAATTAATTTTAATTGGTCAGGGATTTAGAATTAATTGCTAGGACTTTTAATCACTTTTGAATTTTCATATTTCAGGACTTTTTCGCACAATTGTATGGTAACCAGCCAGGTCCTTAAAATGTGTTTTCTTTACATAAAATGTTTTCTTTGTCTCATCCTCTTTGCCTAGTTAACTTCTTATCCCTCAGGTCTCAGCTTAGACATCACAATTTAGGAGATCTTGAACTGCTACCTTACCTTATGTCTCCCTGACATATGTTGTCATTGGCCTTGATAATTTCTCTTCTACTGTGTATAATTTTATATCAACTGGAAGGCAATCTCCTTAAAGACAGCAATTTTATCATTTTTTTCTTTCACTGCCTTATCATTGCCACACACAGTAAATATTCCAGAACTATTTATTGAATTTGTTAAATAAACCGATGTAAATATTTGATTAATATTTCTATGCCAAGCTATGCGTTCAATAAGAGCAGGGCAGTGTCTGTCTTGTCACTACCATATTCTCAGTTCTACACACAGCATCCGGCACAGAGCAAGCACTCAATGCACATTTGCTTAATGAAGGATGGGAAACATCAGCAAAAAGAATTCAATTCTGAGATGGCGCAGTGGGGGAGGTTTCAGTATCACACCTCAGGTGGATGATGGATACAGAGGACCACAGCCACTCTGGCCTGTACTGGAGTTTAGGTAAAGCACAGTCAAGAGGAGAAATGATTTTTCAACTTGACTGAAGCTTAAATGCACAAGATTTGGGAAGTCCTTAAAAGACAAAGGTCTAAATATAGGACAAGTTCACTCTCTATGTCTCTCATTCCAGCACAGGAAAAAAATTTGAATCAGTGGCTACAGATGAGGAGAATATTTGCCCCGAAAGTTTCAGTGTCTATGTGTAAATAGTACAATAAGTATTTAATATAAGATTTGGCTTACCATATTTTGTATAAAAGGTGCTGAGAAAATACATAAAATCCCTAGTAACTTTCTATATACTTAATTCCCTGAAGAAATACATTTAAAAGTGAATTGATTATGTTTGAATTGATTTCACGGAATTTTGCTCCCTGTAACACTATTATATGGCAGAAAACATTTCATTATTATTTGTTTCTAATAACTAAAGTGTTCTCAAGGTTTTATAGCTAGAGACCAGCAAAGACTAGCATCATTTATCGAGCAATCTAGATTTCTGCTGAATAGACGCTGCCCAGTTTGAATCAAGTATTCAACCTCAGTTCAATCGATCACGGCCAGGGGATCACGGTGATATATCATCACACTGGGCTTTTTTTTTTTTTTTTTTTTTGGTGAGGAAGACAAGCCCTAAGCTAATATCTGATGCGAATCCTCCTCTTTTTTTTGCTGAGGAACATTGGTCCTGAGCTAACATCCGTGCCCATCTTCCTCTACTTTATATGGGACGCCGCCACAGCATGGCTCAACAAGCAGTGCATCAGTGTGCTCCTGGGATCTGAATTGGCAAACCCCAGGCCTCTGCAGCAGAACACATGCAGTTAACCGCTTGTGCCACCAGGCTGGCCCCCGCACTGGGCTTCTACATAATAAACTTGTGACCTTGTGGGTGGGTGAGAGACGTGAGTCCTCAGAGAGAAATGAACTGGGTAGATATTATCCAAATGCACCAACTTTAATTTACTACTTTATTTTCTGACATGTTTGTTGGTTTGCAAACTTGGCAGTTCCCCGGGTGAAATTCAAAATTGGCGCCCAGAGGTGGAGGGCAAGGAGAGACTGAAGAAAGAGGCAGATCACTCCAGATTGGTAGGTGCAGTTTTAATAAACAGGGGAACTTACATACAGAAACTTGTCTTGGGCAGACACAAGATGAGTAGATCTCCGCACCCATCTATCAGAATCTCAAAGTTTATGAAAAGGCCTTAATGGGGTTCAGTCATGTATACAGTCCAGATGGTCTCAACAATACATTACTCTCTCAAGGCTGCATCCTTGAAATGGCTCCTAGTGCAGGAACAGTGGGCGGGACATCATTCGAAGGACAGGGGAGATGGTAAGGAGCCTCTGATTGTCAGGGTCCAGCTCATGAGTCAATCTGCAGTCATGTCCTCTCAATGACCTCCTCCAACATTAAGCTTCAACTCTTCATGAAAGAATATCAAAAACAACGTCCCCTAATGTTTCCCTAGAAACCATCAAGAAGCTTTATGGACCACGCCAAACAAACTAACCATCATATAGAGGTGTGTTCTAAATATTTAATTGTCCAATTTATTTTAGTCTTCTTTAGTTAAACTCCGTAACCAAACTTTCCTTATGCTGAAGGGCTGAATAATCATCTAAAAGACCTTTGTTTAATGTCTGAAAACTACCTATGTTAACTCTCAATGCACTCTTGCCAAATACCCCAGATATGTGGATTAATGCTATTCACACAATGTCATGCTTAGAGTTGTAGTATTCTATCCTACTTTACAGCCAAGTGACTCTCTGCCAATGCTTCTGTTATTCAGAGGGAATCATATAGAAGGACAGAAATTCTTCCCCAACAAGGATTTAGTCTAATAAGATGTCTTAGTGGAGGTGAACTAGGCTTATTGAAATCTGGTGTGCTACGCAAGTCAGAAGCTGTATAAATAAAGAACACAAAAATTGAAAAGTAAATATGTTGACCATGACTCTCACAACATTTTGCAACAACTCCACAGATAATTTTTTTCTTGAAATATTGCAAGATAGAGACATAAATGCATAGACTTTTTTATGGTTAAAAATCACTTACTCGGGTGCCAGCTTCGTGACATGGTAGTTAAGTTCAGCTCTGCTTCAGTGGCCTGGGTTTGCAGGTTCAGATCCTGGGCACAGACCTACACCACTGTGGTGGTGACCCACATACAAAATAGAGCTAGACTGGCACAGGTGTTAGCTCAGAGCTAATCTTCCTCAAGCAAAAAAAGAGGAAGATTGGCAGCGGATGTTAGCTCAGGGAAAATCTTCCTCAGGAAAAAAAAAATCACTTACAAGAAACTTGGGTTGCAGATATCCCCTCATGTCTAACTGTCTCAGTCTAATGCAGTCAACCTGTAACATAATTTTGGCACAGACAATAGCAAATTTGCCACACCCATATTTATATATTAGTGTCAAAACATTATTTCTGAGTCGTGTAGCACTAGAAAACAGATCATCAATCCCCCCCCAGACGCCTCAACTCCCACCGAGAACCTGAACTATTGTTTATCCTTACAGCCCAATAAGTGTTCTAGGGACTGAATTGAATGCACAGCTCTACAACCAAGTCAGTACTGTATTTCCTTTCCTCTTCTACAGCTACTGATTGCTCCCAATACATTGTCTAAAATATTGGATGAAAAAAATGCAAAATGTTGTTAAAAGCTGGAAAATAGGCTTTTCTACAAATGCATTACTAATTACAAGATTTTTAATTATTTTAAATAAAAAATATTTTATCACGGAAGTAACCTAAATTCACCATAGAAAAATCAGAAAATACAGATAGGCAAAAAACTTTAAAAACAATCCTAACATACTTCTACCCAGAGATAACTACTGTTATCATGTTAGGGCATATCTTAATAGGTATTTATCTATTTACAAAAATACATATATTTTCTTTTAGAAAAATGGGATTATTCACATTTGGCAACCTAATTTCTTGTTGAGGAATATATCAGAAACATACATGTCAAAAAATTTAATGGCTAATAGTTCATGATATGAATGTATTGTGAATTGAATTGTATCCCCCCAAAAAGATATGTTGAAGTTTTGACCCACGTTACCTCCAAATGTGATCTTATTTGGAAATACAGTTGTTGCAGATGTAATTGGTTAAGATGAGGTCATATTGGAGTAGGGTGGGCCTCTAATCTGATATGACTGGTGTCTTTAGAAGAAGATGGCATGTGACAACAGAGACACACAGGAAGAACATCATGTGATGACAAAGGCATAGATTAGAGTGATGCTATTATAAGTCAAGGAATGCCCAAGAATGCTGACAAACCACCAGAAGCTGGGAAGAGGCAAGAAAGGATTCCCCCACAGGTTTGTCATAGAGCATGGACCTGCCAACACCTCATTTTCAGACTTGTAGCCTTCAGGACTGTGAGAGAATAAATTCCTGTTGTTTTAAGCCACCTGGTTGTGGTAAATTGTTAAACAATCCCAGAAAACTTGAGTACTACAGGTAAAAGTTTAAAACAGTGACAATAGTAAAAAGTACCACAAAATAGATGTGTATATGTAACAATATACACAGTAGTTCTTCAACTCAACAAAAGGGTTAGTTGAAAATGTGTAAACTCACAGAGTAGCATGAGAACTCCATTTAGTCCTAAATTTAACTTAATAAATATTATAATAAACTACATAGGCTATTGAGCAAAGTTCTTATTCAAGGGAAAATTTTTTTAAAAAATTAAAAAGTTGTATGTATCAGTCAGGGTCCACTCAGGAGAGAGAAACCTCATCAGGAATTTGAACAGCAAAAATAGAATTTCTAACTAGTTAAAACGTCATTACTAAGGTGTACAAGGGTAGCAGCTGTAGGATGGTTACACTGCCTAGGGTTGAGGGAAAAGTGAGTAAAGAAGAAACTCAGAAACTCAAAGGGAGCTGCAAGGCTGAGATTCAGACCTCAGAGCAGGTGGTGTGGTTGCTACATGCTGCCCACCACTATGAGGAGGAAGAAGCTTGATGGAAGCACTCATTGTGAAACCAAGAAGCCACAAGAATATCCTGTCATTGTGGTGACCAAGAAGCTTGCTGGAGGATGCTGCCACTGAACTTCAAAAGCAGTTCATGGTGATGAAAAACTTGCTAGGAGGTGTCTTCATTAAAAGGCAAAGGGCATTGAGCTGTGGTATATGCTGTTGTGTCCACTTCACACCAATCTTCTCAGCGCCCCATGGAACACAGAACGTGGAAGCAGAAACATCCCTCCTGCTCTTCCTGCCCTCCAGTGCCCCTCCAGTGTCTTCTCAGGAGAGCTTAATATCAAGCCAGCTGGCAAAGGGTACATGTAAACTTTAGAGTCTAATTCCATCATCACAAAGCAGGGCAAACAAGGGTGAGTTTGGAGCTGAGAAGCAATAAATTAATAACTGTCGTAGTCCACCCCTTTGGCTACGCAGTAACTATACACATACTTCTACATACATCTAATCCTCCTACAGCAACACAACTCTATTTCCACCTAACAAGATGGAAATTTCTTTCATACTAGTAAAGAAGCTCTCCCCATATCCTCAAAAGGGAGAGATACACAATCTCAGCAGTCATTCCACCCATCCCTGGCTGTATTCATCATTCCATAAATTCAGTTACAGCCTCATTGAATATTCTATAACCTAAAGACTAAATTGTAAAGTTAACTTCCAACAAACTTCTCTAAAATAATAACAGGAAGAAGGAGACAGAGAAGAAAAAAATAGATAATATATATACATACATACACATAACAAGCAAGGAGAAAATACACAAAGTTACTAGACTGTTTCTTTGTGTAATTGTTCCCAAGGCAGCAGTTGATAGCTATAACTTCCTTATTTCATTACCCGTTCCGTCTTTCATTTGCCCTTAGTCAGTCCTAAGCTGCTCTAGGTTCCTTGCCTGAAGAAGTAACCAAAACTTTAATTCCTGAAGAGTCTGAGTCATTCATCATCCTTTCTTGTTTGGTCGCTGTTATTTTCCTTTGACTTTATTAAAGGGCAGGAACTCAGAGGGAATCCAGAAAATTCCTTGGGCTCCGGATATCATTGTGCTTGCCTCTACTGTATAGCAGAAACCTAATTTTCACTTGGTAATTGGAATCAATCAGTCTGGCTATTAGAGTACCGCCCTATTTGCCGGTTGCTTCAGTGAAGTGAGGAGCCCAGGATGGCGGCAATCTTGTCTTCCAATTCAATTAAACCATTGTTGTGTCACCTAGAAGAACATTACTATAAATATGAATATATGATTTTAAAATATGTAAGATTATAAGATATGTAAGATTATATATCCTCAATACGTGTGCTATAGACTGAATGTTTGTGTCCCCCCAAAATTTATACGTTGAAACCTAATCCCCAATGTGATGATATTAGGAGGTGGGGCCTTTGGGAAGTGATTAGGTCATGAGAGTGGAGCCCTCATAAATGGGATTAGTACCCTCCAAAAAAGACCCCAGACAGTTCTCTCACTCTTTACACAAAATGAGGACACAGTGAGAAGATGGCCATCTATGAACCAGGAAATAGGCTCTCACCAGACACCGAATCTGCGGGATCCTTGATCTCGGACTTCTCAGCCCCAGGACTGTGAGAAATAAATGTTTGTTGTTTAAGTCACAGTCTATTGTCTTTACCTTAGCCTGAACAGACTAAGACAATATGTAATTTATATATTAATTCATATATTATTCAATGTAATATATATATTCATATTCTGTTTGTTAGCCACTCCTTTTCTACTTCTTAGTTCCTGGACCCATGTATTCTGACTATGGGGGAGAAAACATCACATAATGCTCTGATTCAAAGCATATACTGCATCCTTAAGATGAAAGCTCCTTCCTTCAAGGTGTAGTCTTCTAAGTAACACTGTAACTGAGACTTCAATGAGCCATTCCATCTTTCAAGTAGACCAGCCACTTCTAGGTAATAGGTTTTGTCACCAGACCAGTTACTTCCTTGGGCACGAGCCAACAGCTGTACTTCTTTTGCTGCAAAATGAGTCACTTCCCCAGATGCAATGCTGTGTGGGATATCGTGACCATAGATAAAGAATTTGGTGAGTCCATGGCTGGTGGTGATGGCAGACGCATCACAGGCAGGGAAGGCAAATTCATATCCAGAAAACATGTTTTATCAAGTGGAGATGACTCTCTGCCCCACCATAATGGAAATAGTTCAATGTAATCAATCAGCCACACGACACTGGCTGGTCCCCCCAAGCATTAGTGCCACATTGAGGGCTCAGTGTGGCTCTCTGTTGTTGAGAGGTTGAGTACTCAGCAATAAGCAGTAGCCAGACTATCTTTATTAAAAGGAAAGCCCAAGTTGTTGAGCTCATAGAGAATCACCATCCCTGCCATCATGGTCACTTTGTTCCTGGGCCGTTGAACAAGCACTGAGGGGGTTGGGGAAGAGGCTGACTGATATCCACCTAACTGTCATTTTGTCCATCTTATTATTGAGATTATTAAGAAGGACAGCTTTTGTTAAAATTCTCTGCAAAATTCAGGATTTGCACTTTACTTCAACTCTAGAATGCTACGTTCAGCAGTACTTTTGGCCCATCTTTGTGCACTTCTATCATTTCAAGTATTTCTATTTTCTGTGTATAGATCTGTTTGCTGTGTGTGAATGGAGGAGAATTTTAAATAGTTCTTTGTATAAAGAATAATTTTATTGGTAATGTCCAACTTAAAATTAGATTTCTCCATTGTGAAAAAAACAGAAATGCCATGACACACTCTTTGTTATGTTATTAGGCGTTTCCTGTGCCCGTAACTGTTAAGTAGGTTTCTTCTTAACTGTGTTATATCTAAAGTTATGTGGATTATATACATATACCACTATTTTTATTTTTATCCCAATTCCACTTTCTCCCTAGCTTTCAAAATTTATAATGTAATTGTGTTTTCCACTCATATCTTTTAAAAAGGTGTTCCCCAAACTTTAATACTTGTGTCAGCGATACAATCCTCGTTAATCAAGAACCTCCCCAACCCTGAGACTGGCCTGGACTTAAGAGTAAAATTTCTAGTACTTCTTAAACTTTAATTCAAGAGGAAATTACCCAAAGGTCTTGTTAAAATGAAGACTCTAACTTGGTAGATGTGGGGTGGGACTTGCGACTGTATTTCTAACATGTCCCAAGGTGGTGTTGATGGAGTGCCAATCTGTGGGACCATGTTTTAAAACCAAAGGAGCAAATACACGAAACACGCACTGTGCTGGAGCCTGTTCTTACAGCTCACGGGAGCCTATTGCTACGTTTTCAGGAATTTTGCAAGCCAGCTAACATAGCCATTATTAAAAGTTAAATTTTGTAAAAGTTCAATTAAATTACATTAAAACAAAGGAAATATATGTTTAAAATTCATCACTTCCTGGTTAGTTTCCTACATTTTATTTTTATCCATGCTCTTTAAGGTCATTCACATCTATTATGTCTATATGATAAAAATACTATATAATGGTGTCCTGTCGCACATCTCTGTTTCAACTCTGCCTTCAGGAACATCACATTGGCCACTAGAAATGGCCATGGTGGTAGAACTTATAACATAGAAATTGGCAAACACTACAAATCAACCTCTCCACCCTTTTTCCCAAAGAGTCTGTTGTTAAACGTTTACCAGCACACCATTGGTCCATAGTGAGGTTTTGGTCCCTTAATCTAAGATATCACCCAAAGCGTAGACCAGGAAGGTTCAATACTCAGTACTGCACTCAAATCCAAGAACTGAAAGAGAGAGAAATAGACACAAGTTTACTTCTCCCATATCTGAAAAGAACTGTACTCTTAGGACTAGAATACATATTGACTCTGAAGAGAGCAAAAGGATACATTTAGGGGTCAAATGAAATTTGCAACCACAATGAACCGGTTCAACTTGATTGCCAAGAGTAGCTCAGAACTCAACATGAGTCCTTTGACGATTATATTGTTTCTGCATTTACACCTTAAAGCGAACATTTATATTCATTTGTGATAATGTCCTTGTCACATTATAATAAGTGGAATGGTTCTTAAAATTTTTCTCTGAAATCTTTGGCTCCTCTGCTGTACAAAGAAAATGGATTTTAGTTTAAAGGCTCTTTTAGAAGTGAGATTTTTGTGACTACATGGATTAGAATGTATGCAGGTGTTAGGAATCTATATTAACACTCAAAAAGCTTTGGAGCAAACTAAAGTCCCCTCTGGAATGAGAGTTCCCACACCAGCAGGCTTCATTTACACTTTAATTGGTACATACACTCATATTTACCTTCACAAGGAATTCTCCGTCTTCTAATTTTGTCTTACAATATCTCTAATGCTTAATATATGTAGGACTTACCGAGGTGAAAACTGATATCTGATAATGTTTCAAGTATATAAAATTTATTTTTAAACCTTTGAACAATTCACCTATTTAAATTCAGCTCAAATATTTCCCCACTCCATTAATATCCATTGACCACAAAGGTAGAAATACTCTCTCTCATCTGACCTCTGAGTTCCTAGAGTATTTTCTACTTGGGGAAGAAAATCAACCAGAGCACCATTCAGATAAGACTTTATTTGAAAATGCCTAGCACGAGAAGGCTCTGAAGGAGTGAAGGAGCATTCTAAATCGGGGAAGGGGGTGGAATGTTTTATGGGGCTTTAGCAGGAGGAAGGAGGTGGGGCAAAATGTAGCTAGTTCCGGAAATGGGAAGAGAGGAATGTTCCACGTGGATTAGCAGCCATTGTTCAGGCAGCCTGGACTTTATCTAAAGATGAAGAGGAATAGTTCAGGGCTATGTCACGTGCAAGAGTGGGTAGAACAGCTGCCAGGGACAAGTGCATATGAAGGCCACAGGGGGAAACTCTCAGGTTTTAAGTCCTTCAGTTTCTCTCACACGCATCTACCACTCATTTGACATTTTTAATGTACCCTACAGTTAGGGTGATGATAAAAATTATCTCCAACACTAGGAGAATGAAAAGAAATGCTGCTAATAATTACTCCAGGAAAACAGGCATGAACCCTATGGTCATAATACATTCAGTCATTCGTATCATATTTTTTCTGCTTACTCTGCTCAAGTAGATCTTAAGCTTCCAGGTATGACAATGCAGTACCAAAGAGGCCTTTAAAAAAAAAAATCACTTGATTGACGGCTGTAAAATGATAAGTATATGCTTCCTCATAGAGAGGATTCACTAATTATAGCTGCAAAATCCATTCAGGTAGTTTTAATCCAGTCCATGTTTGTTACACTCTTCCCCAGGCATACCTGTTATATGTACCCCTGTGTCAGAAAAGATATCACAATGTTATTTAACTAGTTTCTATAATATACACCATCCCATTATTTTCCTGCTTTTAGAATTCCAAAGATAGGAAAAATTAATATCACCTCTCTTTGTAAAGGAGAAATACAATATATATGAAAATTAGGAAAATGTACTGACTCTAAACATTTTAATTTGTGGAAACTCATTACAGTTTCTATCTGAACAGCCCTCAATTCAAGCATAGTGGCTTTTTAAATTTGTAACCACAGTATATTTAAAGTGTTATACATTTATTCCATATCTTGTATTTATTACAAATGTGTATACAAAAAAAGTTTTCTGTAGGTTATTTAGAAATACATCAATGACTATGAAACATAAAAGAAAAAACAAAATCAGACCAAATTTCTTGAAAACATGATATATTCAAGTTATCAAATTAAAAAGATACAAATCAAAACACATTCAAAGTGTTTTACATTATTGGATAATTTTATAAACCGCTTACTCTTTGTATAAGTTTCCATCTCCTGAAATTGAACTGGAATAAATTCATTCAACTCAACAAATATTTGATAAGCATTATCAATATGTGAAAAACACATTACCACATAGGCATTTTGGGTTTCTAATATTAATAAAATAGGATATCTACAATTGAGACCAGCACTCTCCAGTCAGCTTTCTAATAAATGATTAAAAATATATATATATATATATCCACTAATAGTTTGTGTGTGTGAGTGTGTATATATATAGGGAGTTTTGAAGCAAGGGGGAGGAAATGGGTCAAAGTAGGTTTTATTGATCCGTGATCTTGGGAAAAGCTGTCTACTTCGTGATGTCGGCTGCTTCTGGGGCCTGGGTTTTGGCCCTCGAAATCCTTAGTTTAAGGTCTCCTGTGGGGATTATCTCCCAGTTGTCTTGAGAGCGATGTTCTGGGTCTATTTTGGCGTGGCTCGCATGGATCCAGGAAGATTTTTCTTTTATTTTGATGGCAGTGCAGGTCGTCAGTAAGACTTCATAAGGTCCTTCCCAGCGAGGTGACAGTGCGTGTTTTTTTTCTAAAGACCTTGATGTACACCCAGTCTCCTGGTCGAAAGGGATGGCAAGGCTTGTCAGAAGGTGGTGGCCATGCCTCTTTTACCTGTTGACGATATGCTTCAAGTATACTAGTTAATTTTTGTATATAACAAGTCATAGCATCAAATTGTTCACTTAAGTTCCCATAATATTCATTTAATCCAGGAATTGAAGGTTTAGAGACGCCAGTAGGCATCGGACGTCCAAAAACTATTTCAAAAGGAGACAGTCCATGCCTTCTATTTGGAGTATTTTGAATCTTCATAAGGGCCAAGGGCAGAGCCTCTGGCCATTTAAGTCCAGTTTCTTGACAGACTTTTCCTAGAGTTCTTTTTATATCTAGATTTTTACGTTCCACTTGCCCTGATGACTGAGGGTGATATGGGGTATGAAATTTTAATGAATACCCCAGAGTTTTTGCAAGCAAGTGGTTTATCTCTGCTGTAAAATGAGATCCTTGGTCTGATTCAATCCATAAAGGAATGCCAAAGCGAGGAATAACTTCAGTTATTAATTTCTTTACCACTGTTGTGGCATCTGCATGTCTGGTCGGATAGCATTCAGTCCATCCACTAAACATGCAGACAATAACCAAACAGTGAGAGTAACCTAAAGCTGAAGGGAAGTCTATAAAATCTATTTGGAGTGCCACAAAAGGCAGCGTGGGCCTGGGAGGACTTCCTGGATCACACTGATTTCTCCCAGAGACTTGGTAAGATTTGCAAGTTGTGCACTGGGAGGTGATTTGGTCAGAAATTTTATGGATGCCAGGGCAAAACCAATTGTCTTTTAGTTCCTTAACTATCCCCCGTTTGCACATATGTCCCATTTGGTGGGAGATAAGTGCAAGCCAAAAAGTCAAAAGAAAAGGAGCTACTGGAAGTCCATTTGGTCCAATGTATAATCCATCTGATAATTGTTTGGCACCCTTTTGTATCCAATTGTCTTTTTCAGATTGTGGGGCATTTGCCTAATAGTTAATAACATCAGTCAGGGATAAAGGCAGATTTAAAAATTGGGTGGAAAACGGATAAGGGGGTCTATAGTGAGCTGCATGTTTAGCAGCTCTGTCAGCCTTGTCATTCCCTAAAGATATGACATCAGTCTCCTTAGTATGGGCTGAACAATGAACAATGGCAATTTTTGAAGGAAGGTGAATAGCTTGTAATAAGGCTGTAATTAAGTGTCCATTAGCAATAGGAGTTCTTGCAGAAGTTAAGAATCCACAGGATTTCCAAATTGTGCCAACAGCATGGCAGACTCTAAAAGCATATTTGTGTAAACGAAAGAAAAACAAGGTTAATGGTTAGAGCAAATTGTAAACCAGTTTTTGAGTTCAGAGGACAGCCAGTGAAGAAGAATTTTAGATGTCAGCGTCAAAGTATCTTTTGCAGTTTAAAATGTCTCTGATGGTGTCGTCAGGTCATCTCTTAAGTTTATATCAAGTTCATCAGCTTCAGTTTGTAAGGCTTCAGGAAAAAGGGCAGGTTCAGTTCTCAGTGATTTCAAATGAAAATGATGGAAAAAATCAAAAACGTTAGTTTGGACATCTGTAGCCAGATATTTCAGGAGACTAGAAGAAATCAGGATCCAGTCCAGTCAACAGATATAAAACAAAAACCTCAAAAGACAACAAAACTAGGATCTAATATCTGCAAACTTATACTGAAATAGTTTTTACTGAAATATAATTTTTCTCTCTAAAATCACCCTCATTTTTATTAAGATAGCAAAATTAAAACTAGTTTGCAAAATAAGTCTAGTTCCAATAGAGTTGGCCCAATTATTTACATAAGTACAGCAAGAATAGCAGTTGATCACATAGGCTCTTTTAAATCTGCTTTGCTGGAACTTTTTATAAGGAATCTCACATTGAACTTTAAAGGTCTCTCGAGGCCAGGAAAGCCAAGCCAAGGATTTTGTCATCAGACTTTGCCTGCAATACCTATAGATTTGGGTGAATTCTTCTATTCCGAGGTTTCCCCAAAATATTTCAAGGTTCCTTGTACCTGCCAGATAAGTGACATTCTTTACTTATCCTGGTAAGTGCTGCTTGGAACATAAGGTACCAGGCTAATATTTCCATGTGGCTTTATTCCATAAAGTCCAATCTTCATTCCTCAAAGGCTGTATGGTTATATTGTAAATATGATGTTCCAGTCACAACCTTGGTAATAGAACCAGTGTTTCTAATTGTGTCCTGTTATAAGGAGAACAGATTCTTATTGAACTTATGCAAATAACTATATTGCCATGAAAACAACAATACTCACTTACTAAGAGTTTTTAAATTCGAGGGATCAGGTAGAGAGAAAAAGGTAAATATTTCAATTTTGCTTACAAAAGTATCATTTATCAAATTGTTATGTCATAGCCAGCTCAGGAGAAAAGAGAAAAAGTTTTTCTTAAATCTGAAAAAACATAAAAAATTCAGCAATACTTCAAACGAAAAATCATAAAAATTATAATCATCCTTATCAGTTTATTCAGTCCTGTGTAATCCATTCTTGATCCCACTCTTTTTGTTAGCAGCTTCATGAAGTTATCAGTCTCTCCATCAGATTTCTATAATTTTTTACCCAGTTCAGTTTTATGATCAGAAAGTTTGTCAGAAACCTGTACTCCAGTGTAAATGTCAGAGTCCTTTCCATGAATTTTTCTGAAGTCGAAACATTTTGCAAAAGCATTAGAGCAAAGAAATAAGTCTGTAAACAACAAGACCTCAAAATGGCAATTGACAAGGAAATTTGGTTAATTTTGTGACATAAAACACTTTAAAATGATAATAACCAGAATTATGACTGATAACCAGGACAGATCAGAATTTCAGTAATGTTATACAATTTTAAAACACCTATATCAATAACATTTGCCCCCATAATAGCACCTAAGCAGGCTTATCACCACTTGTCTGACAATGCTTTCCATGTAATTTAACATATTGAATAAGCCTAATAAGTTTAGTATCTTTCCCCTTATAGGAAGAGAGCAAATTTCTTTGAGAAGTTCCAGGGCCCTTTGAAAATTCTCAAAGAAAAAAGTAAAAAAAAGACTTTATTTAAGATATGAATTTTGGTGGAGCTTGTCAAAAATATAAACAATCAAAGCAAACAGAGCATTAACAGTCCAAAAGCCTTAATAGAGAGACCTCAGTCTTTTGAATGTAGGAAATTATTTTAACAGGTTTTTTTTTTTTCGGTCTTTTAGGTAGACTTACTCAAAGGTAAAGAAAAATCTTTTGTAACCTCTTTATCAAGTTTAAGCAAATTATCCTTTTAAGAGACAGAAGACCAAATTTTAATTTTGCACCAGCTTATTTCTGCTATTAAAACTCATTTACTTAATTAAATTCATTTCAATCTTAGCCAACTTGACCATGCATAAAACTCCTTTTCCAGAATTCTTCTTCCACAAACCTTCTATAACTTTCTTTTTACATTCAGAATTTGTCCCATGTCTTTTTTTTTCCCTCCTAGTACTTGAGGACAAATTTATCTTTCTTAACCAAACAAAATATTTCCATTCTTTGTACCTTTATACATCTTACTTTCCTTGTACACAGACATATTTTTCTTAATTTTCAATCACATATACTAATTAGAAATTTTAACCTTTAGAAACCTTAATTTGTGAGTAAAAACTAAGTAAACCATTATAAACTTTCTTTTACATTAGTATCTTGTGGCTTGGAAAATTTATAAACACTTCATAACTTCTAGAAATATGTTACTTTATAGTACAATCTTTTAATAAAACACATGTTTACCAATAGAGCCAAAACACCTTTTAGTTTTCCTGTAATGAAAAGCCAAAAGTAGACAAATGTACATTTAGCAATCAATGTCTAATATCTTATCTTATTTGGAAATGATGATACTCAGAGAATTTTTATCATAAAACTTAGCAAAACTCTCAAGTTTTAAGTCACCAAAAAGAGTTTGGAAGCTGTAACCACCATAACACATAATTATTGTTTAAAGTTCATCCAACATTCATCTTTTTCACAACTATTTAGTTACTTGTTCCCAATAATTATTTAGATTGCCTACAAGACTTCATAAGACTTCAGATAAAATTAGCCATCATTTAAACTACTATTTTTGTTAACCAGTTCTGTAATAGAAATAACATCAGGTTTTTTTTTTTACAAAATTTCATGTAAATTTCGTCACCTCTTATACCTTTAAACATAATTATCATTAAGATTTTTATCAATAGGTCTTGATCTTCTAATTTTGGACAAGAGAAGCATTCCCAGTCAGACATTTTAAAACATACTCAGGCAAAGTTGATGTAACCTCTTTGTATAAAATTAGCTCAAACATTCCAACCTTTATAATCTTATCAACACTTACACTTTTACATGTTCTCAATTTAATTGTAACCTGAGTCAAGGTCTTAAGACTAGTCAAATTTTTCCCTTCTTTTTTTCTGGCCTTTTCTTAGGTACCAAATATATAATTATGTGAGAGCTCTCAAAACATTTTTTCCCCCAATTTAGAAGTTTTTCCAATTCAAAGGATCCGTCGTCTGGCCATTGACGAGTAGGATCTTCATTTGTATATTTATTCCAATAGTGACTCGAACCAATAAGCCTTTTTAAGGAAAGACCCGGAGGTAACTTTCCACGCTTAAAATAAATCTTTTCCATGGACGCAAGAGGCGTCCCTGGTGAGGGCGCAGATGATGTAGCCCCCATGATCCACAGAATTCACTCCCAAAGATATTCAGACTCCCCTGAGAGCTTGGCACAGCCGGACAGAGACAGTTCGGAACCCCAGTCTACTCGACTGACCACCAAGGTGCACCCCAGTAAATGCACCATCCGTATGGTGGAGACCAAGGAGAATATTCTCACTGGTCACAAAGCCAAGTTTTCTCAGGACACAGAACAAGACAGAAGGAAAAACCTCATCCGGTTTTTTTTTTTTTTTTTTCTTATGTGCACAATGACAGCTTTAGCCAAGCCTTAGGTCTCTTGGAGCCAGAATAATACCTAGCGGGGGAGGTGCCGCGGGGTTGGGGACTGTGTGCTTTACAGAGTACCTCGTCATTGCATGGACATTTTCTTGCAGTTGGCGGGGGACCTGTGTCATCTACCCCGTTCCGTGACCCAACTTATCCTGACACGGGAGTCTTCTGAAAGTGGCGAGCGCCCTAATGGCTCTTAACTGCTCGACCCGCGCCCACCAAATTTGCGGCCTTTTTGGCTTCCAAGATGCCCTTGGCAATGACCTTCACTTCATGTGTATAATAACCCACAGCAAAGTTTGTAGACGCCGGTCTGGTGAGACCCGCAAACTCACCAGTCTGTGGGGCCGGCCCGGACAGCAGGCTTATAGGGCCTATGCCTGCGTCCTACCCTATGGTCTTTCCTTCTTATGACAAAAGACACAGACAAAAGAGAAAAACAGAGACTACCTCTGGGAGGAAAAGGGATCAAGATCAAAACCAAGAGTACTCTACCAAATTTAAACCAAGAGTCACTAAAAGCCCAAGAAACTAGTTTCCCAAATATTTTCTCCTGCCAATCTAAATTTAGAAAGAGAAAAAATTCTCACCATTTCCTTCCGCCGGACCCCGCAGATAGAGATTCCGGGAGGCTGACGTGGTAAGAAGTCTTACCTTGTGCCGGCTTTCGTCAGGCGTTCCCGTATCTCATCATCTGCAGTAGTCCAGGGAGAAGGCAGGTCTTCCAGCCAGAGAAGGCAACTTGCCAGCCAGTGTGGCTCCTGGCGACTATGCCAAAACTGTCGGGGGGGAAGAGGGAGAATCTCCCTCTGCCCTTTCTCTTAAGGTTCTCCTGGCTGGCCAAACAATCAACAAGACAGGTTAGCAGGAGAAAATAATACCAAGTTTAATAACATGTATACATGGGAGAAAGCAGGGACACTGCATTTCTCAACACAATAGCAGAAATTCTCGTCTTAAATATCATTTTCAGCCAATGACAAAGGAGGATTTTGGGGGTGGGGGGAGTCAGTTACAGGAGATTACCACTAAAGCACAGTAAACAAGAGTAAGGTTTATTATACAGCCCCAAGTCCTCATCTTCCACATTGATAAGTTACTAGAAATGAGCTCACCCCCCCTTTTTCTCAATACAGAGAGGGAGATACCTTTACAAATGGAGACTTCCCTTGTAAATGATTGCCTGACAACTCCTCGCAGGGCCATCCAAAGAATGTGGCCAGAGACAGGACTCCGGATAAGATGGGCTTGTTGGTGCCTTTTCTATTGTAACCTCTATCCTAAATTATCTTTTATAGCAGCCATGATAATAACCCCTTCCTAAAACAGATTTTTTGGTTTTAAATTTTTTAGGCAGTTTGGGAGGGGAAACTCAAATATTTTTCCTGAGCTCTCTGAATCCTTATTGTCTTCAGCTCGAAATAATCCGCGTACCAGAGTGGTGCTTCCTGGGGCAGCTTGCCCTGAGCACCATCAGGGGCTTATAGTCCAACAGATAGAGACAAATATATTAACAAATTAAAAAAAATAACAACATATTTCTTTAGTGAGTGACAGAACAGAAGGATAGAAAATTCTACCTGGGGAATGAGAAATAACAGAATTAGAAAAATATTCAAATAATTCAAGCTAAGAGAAAAATCCCAAATTATTTTGTAACCTAATACAAAAGAAGTGGGTATACAAAAGAAGTGGGTATGTTTAAATTGCATTTTATTTTAAAATTGGTTTATGATGACAGTAAATTTTGGAAATATATAAAACAATAAAATGAAAATCACTCATAATTCTAACATCTCGCAATAGCATTGTTATTTCTTATATTTCCTTTTATTCTTTTTTATTTTCATAAATACCCTTTAAAAATAGAATCTGAGTACTGAAAATTTATTAACTTGCTCTTTTTCATTTAATATTATACCATGGGAATTTTCCATCATTTATATATTTCAGAAACATAAATTTTAATGGCTGCAAAGTATTCCACTTTAAGATTTCTCTTTAGTAAAATACAATAGAAAAAAGTTTTTTCTAGCATAAATATATCTGTGCTAAACTCTGTTTTAACACATTGTTGTGTGAATAAATGCTTTTTTCCCCTAGAATAAATTCCCAGAAGTGAAATTACTGAATCAAAGAAAATGAATAGTTTAAGGCTTTTGATACAAGTCACCAAATTGCCCTCAAGAAAGATTGCTAATTTATATGCCTGTCAACAATGTACGAGAATTTTCAATTACTTGCAAATTCAAAGATGTCATTATTATTTTAAAAACAAAATGACAAAAAAAAAAAAAGACCACTTTTGTCAATTTAGCTGATGAAACACACTGTCATTTTCTTTTGATCTCTAATTGGGTTACACTTTTTCATGTTTATTTGTTGCTTCCATGTGTCTTATTTTTGCCATTTTTTATGATTTACTTATTTTTCTTTTGAGTTGCACAATTATTTTTATTATTTTTAAGAGTTTTTAATATTAAAAACTTTATTCATTTGTCTGCCACAAATATTGTTAATATTACCCTAGATTTACTGATTCCTTTTAATTGTGTTGTTGATTTGTGTATTTTTTTAGACATGTAGAAGGCTGAAATTTTGAAACTTCAAGATCAATCTGTTTTTCCCTTTATGGTTTTTGTCTTTGTGACAAGCTTAGAGAGGTCCTGGCCCACTGCAAGATTACATAATAATTGACGGAAAAATTTATTTTAGTACTTTACACTTTTATTTTTACATTAAATCTTTAAATTTTTTTGCCCCACTTACTGCTTTCCAGCCATTTAATGCTTTTCATCTGAAACTCTACATATCTGATACTAATATTATAAACCCTCCATTTGCCTGATAAAATCACCTGTTAATTTGAAAACTTTTGCACTTTTTTATATGACACTCTTTTAATAAATTTTATTTTCGTTTTACCTCACCCAAGAGCTCCACCTTTAAATTAAAACAGCCTTTCTGAATTACTTTTATATGATTTTCAGATTTTTTTCTTTATCTTTGTGATTTTAAAAATTGCAACAAAATATCTAGAGTGGGTGTCATTTTACTGATGTTTATACTGACTGATTCCTCTCAAGCAGCACATACACATCTTTTTTCTGAGCTCACTGAAAGCCCCTGTTTGGCCTGATTTCTGTTATCTTGTTTTATGTTCTTGCTGTTTCCTTTGTTTTGTATTTTTTACTATGTGGACTTTTAAAAAAATTTTATTTTCCTTATATAATATACAGTGTTTTAGAAGGAATGTATTCTATTCTAGTAGCGCTAACCTTTAAATTTTTCAAATTTTTCTCATTCATGTACTCATCTTTATTAATATAATCTGAGGTATTATACAATAATTGTTGTTATATTATTTTTAATATTACATATTTTAAATACCCTCTTTTTCATTTTTGTATAGAAAATATTTTTTCTTTATTCCTTTTCTACATTCCTCGTCATTCCACTTAATATTACAGTTTATTTATTTTTATCCTTTTTCATCTTCTCAACCTGTCATTCAGCCTCTGATTTATTTCACCCCTGTCAACTGGTGTGTTATCAAGTGATTTTCTTTTAGAATATCATATAAGTGTCATTTTTTATGAACCATTTCTGTATTTGAAAATATTTTTATCTCCCTTTGCAAGCAAAGACAAATCAACTGATTATATAATTATTAGATCAAATTAAAATTTTGCAAAATGTACTCTATATCTTTGGCACTTAGGATTGCATCAGACATTTTAGTAGATTCTTACTTTTTTTTTTTATTTTTGGTGAGGAAGATTGGCACTGAGCTAACACCCCTTGCCAGTCTTCCTCTTTTTGCTTGAGGAAGAGTGGCCCTGAGCTAACACCTCTGCCTATCTTCCTCTATTTTGTATATGGGATGCCACCACAGCATGGCTTGATGAGTGGTGTAGGTCCACGCCCGGGATCCAAAACTGTCAACCCCAGGCGGCTGGAGGGGAGCGTGCCAAATTTAACCACTGCACCACCAGGCCGGCCCTGTAAACTTTTTTTTCAATCTCTCTGATTTAGGGATAATTTTCAGATTTATCTTCTCCCTGTTTTCATGATGATGTTCCTTTCCCTTGTCCTTCTCTGTTTTCTATATCATTTCATTTCTCTTCTCATCCTTGAATGAGATAGAACAAATAGAGATGTGGTGCTGCCCAACAGACCCTTTGTGGGATTTGCCCATGATACTGCTAGTTTATGCAGATCGTGGTTCAACTACTTTCTCAGGTTTATACCTCCAGAGTAGATTACTAGGCAGAATCCCAAGGCCAATGTCTAGTGTCCAGTGGTATTTATCTGGTGCAGTTTTGTTTCACTGTGGTTGATTCATGGAAGACAGCCATTGTCTAGTTTCTCTGACTTGAAAAATTCCACACTCAGAATCCATTGTTGCCCGGTGCTTCCAGGTTCCTTTTATGTCTTCTTTTCTCCTCTTCATCTTATTGATTGTTAGGTTACTTCTTTATGTTGCTGTTTCAGTTTTCACATTTGTCTGTGTCTTCTTGGATATTGGTAAGAAATTGAGAGATGCTAAATTTGGAACTGCTGAGTAGAGGTCATTTAAAACTTAAATATAAACCTCCAAACTCTTACACCTAGTGAGTTTCTTCCATTTAATACTTAACCCCTGACTCTTCTAGCAGTATATCGTGCTGTATTTCTCTAGTTCATTGTTATGGGCTAAATCATGTGCCCCCAAAATTCATATGTTGAAGTCCTAATCCCCAGTATCTCAGAATGTGACTATTTTGGAGATAGAGTTTTTAAAGAGATAATTAAGTTAAAAGGAGGTGATTAAGACTCCAATATGACTGGAGTCTTTATAAGAAGAGGAAATTACACACAGACAGATGTAGAGAGATCAGGTGGAAACACAGGGAGAAGGGAGCTAATCTACAAGCCAAGGAGAGAGGCCTCAGAAGAAACCAACACTGTCAACAGCATAATCTCGGACTTCTAGACTCCAGAACTGTGAGGCAAAAAATTTCTGCTGTTGAAACTCCCAGTCTATGGTACTTTGTTATGGCAGCCTTAGCAAATTTATACATCCTTTTACTCTCCCACGCTGATAGATGACTATCTCACTCACTCTCCTTATTTTTCAAGCCTCCTTCTCCTCTCCCATATTCTCATTCTCAGCTGATGACCCTGCTTCTTATTTCACTGAGAAAATATAAGCAATCAGAAAAGAATATCCACAGACACTCACTACCACTTTTACTCATAAACATATACGGCACATGTATGGAACAGACATAGAACATTCAAGACCTTTGCATTGGCAAATCCCACTGCTAATACACTCTTCTCCAAGACATCTTCATGGCTAACTTACTCCCCTCCTTCAAATCACTTTTTCTATGAGTTCTAGCCTAACCAAGCTTTTTATAATTACGATGTGCTTCCCAACCCTAAACTTACCCTTACCCTGATTAATTCTTTTCACAGCACCTTCTAATATTCTATATAATTTATGAATTGTTATTTACTGTCTGTCTCTATCAGAAGACAAGACCCAAGTATGTAGAATATATGTCTATTTGTTCCTATCGATCTCAAGCTCCTAGATCAGTGTCTGGAAACAATAGTGCCGAATAAATATTTATTAAATCCATTAATAAGCTGAAAATCTTTGAACAATTACAACTATCCTCAGCTCCACCTCCTCCTCCTCCTCTGTGTTGTTTGTGGCATACTTATACAATTTTTTTAAAAGATTTAATTTGGTGGCATATACTGAAGGGTAACAGGTACACCAGTGTTCTGGGCACACCAGTAGATTACCATTGTCCTGGGACAATGAATAAAGGATCTGATATTTACAACAGTACCGTTTTCCTCACCAGCAGAATTGCCTTTGTCTGCTACCTTATGCCTAGAAGAGAATAGAGTACTAAGTATCCACAAAAGCATCAAGCTACAGTCCACCTAGATAAATTTCTGTTCTTAATGAATCTTATTCACTGGTTTACTGGCTTTTCCCAGAAAGCTCCCTGCTCTGGCTCCCACTGTACGGTTCCGGCATGACAAATTCACCAAGGTGTGATTCTGTTCTATCTCCTTTATACCTGCTCAGACTTCTCAGATATGAGGCACTGTGACACAGAGGTCAATAGCATGAGATTTAGAGCCAGGTAGCCTGAGTCTGAGTCCTCACTCTGACATTTCCTGGCGCACTTGACTTGTCTTATTTGCAGCGTCCTTCTCTGTAAAATGGATCACGTGACAGTGCATATCCTATAGAATTTGTGAGGATTGAAATAGTGAATGCATGCAATATTTGAAAATAGTAAGCCCTCAAAACATGTTATCTATTGTTCTTTTCATTAACTGGCCCTAGCATCCATCTGAGACCAAAGATAAATTTTTTTCAGAAACTCTCACAGAAGCAATTTGTTTCACTCTGTTCCCTTTAAATTGGCATCAACCACACTAGAATTTTATTTTCTCTATTTCCTAGGAAATCATCGCTTGGACTGCAGAGATCAGACACATTTGTAGGTAAAACTAATTTTTATCTGGCCCTGCCCTCCTTACTCCCTGCTCTTTGGAGCTACTAAGATGGCGTGGCTATGGGTGCCAGGGTTATCATGGTTCTCCAATGGAGAAGTGTCTGGCTACATGACACTCAGCATCCCCAGGAGAAAGCTGTCCTGTCCTATGTGCTGTCATATCTCTAGGACACCAACTATGTATCCAAATCTGCATTTTGACTTGGATTTTCATCATTTATCTCTAATATGTCTGCTTTTGAGATTATAGAGTCATACAAAAATTCTCCAAATCAAATCATATAAATTCTCTCCCACTTGGACCCAAATCATGATTATATATAGGAATAATATCGAATCATACAAACTAGTTTTCTCAATATAATCCCGATGTTTGACAGCTTCATTTGATAAAATTTTCCTGATCATTTATGTGCCAGTCCTGAACAAAACAATCATAGTTCCTGTCTCAGCATTCGACAGTGTAATAGGGGAAACGGATCTTGAACAATTAATCCTTAACATTGACAAAGCCATGAATGCAATAACCTGAGATACAACACAGTAGGTTATTAGTTTCACTGTATCAAAATGAAGTTGCTTTACCAAATATAGATATTGTTACACCCTAAGAATGCTTAGTTGCTTTAATAAGCATTTCAGTGAAATCTGTGAAATGACTTCTTTATCATCAAAAAAATATGTGAAGGAACAAACCTAGAACTTTTCTTCAGACTTCCTAACGAGAAATTCTTGTACATGGTTGATATTAGATAAATCCATATTACACGAATACAGTCATCCATATCTATTCTTTAATTAGAAAGAAAGAAAATTCATGAACAATGGACTCAACTCTGGACCTCAGCAAGACACTCATTTTGTTGTAGCCTCACAATTTACTAGAAAAATTTCACATTTTACCTGAGATTTATGGAGTGTTTGATCCAGAAACAATTCAGTGTATTTAAGAGTCTCCTTCCAGTACCTTTGGCTTTTTGCCCAGTTTCAATCAAAGCAACGTTTTTATTATCAAGTGGTTTCTTTCTGTCCCTTTGATGTAGCTTTAGCTTGTTAAATGCATATTCAGTTCATTCCTTTCCATCAAACTTTTTCTCAGGTCGATTTCTAAAGGTAGACAGTATTTTTAGACTCTAACTCTTCTCCTCGCTTTATCAAATCCCATAATTGCAGATAGACATTCAGGTAACGATCAGGATGGAGAAGGGGACTGCATGCGGTAATCAAAATCCAACACATTGATTCTGGAATCTGACTGGAGTAAATCAGTTGCCACATTTCTATTTTCTCAGCTGGAAATGGAATCAAATGTATGAGCCCCATCAAAACTCCCTGGTGCCTTTAAGGCCTCAGAAAATTAACTATAGCTTCAGTTTGCAAAATTTGGGAAACCCACATTGCTTGTACCTGAATATTGCTGAAAATAGTATGTTACAGTGGAAATTTTCAACTGAGTGCCCATACTTTCGTTAATGTATTTATTTTATTAATGCCAATATTTGTATTTGAAAAATCTTATAAATTACTTAACTATAATTGGCGTGGAAGAACACATTACTCATGGCAAAATCTGTTGACTTACCCTGATGTGCTTTGGCTCTAGCTAAGTCTTGGGAAGGATTATTGCCTCTTCAGCTGTCAGGACCCACATTAGATCTTAATCTCTCTATGAGCAGAAACCAAGTGTGAATTTCCCCACTGGATGCTCCGAATTCTCACAGTAAGCAGCTTAATACTTGTTCAATAAATATTTGTGAAATGAATAAATGTATGATTAAGTAAATTCACAAATCAACTCTCAAGGTATGATTTTCAGCTTTTGACCCAATCCTCCACATTACTAGAAACGTGAAATCTGTAGCTAGATTATTTAGTAATGCCTACATTCCTGAACCTCTGTCTTTGTTGCACCTGAGTCCTTCCCTAATTTCCATTTGTTAGAAATTTTTGATCTCATGATTATTTTAAACCTTTTGCTGTTGAAGCCCATCTTCCTGGCTCCCTCTCTCTCACCAGGTAAACTGAAATGGTAGCCTTATCTCTATTCTCAATTCATGATCACATGACTCCTTTGTGAGGCGTGTTGAAATCTCAAAACCTGCCAGCAGGGAAACAGACGAAGCTGTCTTAAAGATTTCCAGTGAAATCTTTTCTTTGAGGTTTTCTCTGACGTTTTGAAATTTTCCTTGAGGTTTTCGCAATTACTTTCCCCCCATAGACAAAAACTATCAAGCAAACAAAACAACCTCAGATTTGCCTCATGGGAAATATCAGAATTTACTGTAGGATTTAAATATCTTTTTTACTCTGATCTTCTAGGAAACTTTCAGGGATTCTCTTGACAGAGAAAATTGATGCCTCAATTACGTCAGATTAGAACTTGCTCTATGTCCTTGATGAATAATATTAAAAATGTAAGTAGCTTCATGCATATTTCAAAGCATTATAAATATACCAACCTAATTTCTTTTATTTTTAATTCGAGGGGAGTTTGTGAGCTCTTCCCAAAGAGGTGTCAAAAGTTATTGTTGGTTTTCTGATTCAAGAATGCAGACTTAGAGCCAGTGTTTATTTCCATCCCTTCCGATATCCCTAATGAAACGATATTACATAAATAAACCCATTACATCAGTGAAAATGGTCCATACAAATATAAAAGATTTTTAACAAATTTCTGAAAGACAGAAACTGAGCGGAAACCTGTTGACAGATTGAAAACAGCAGTGCAAAATATGCAGAGGAGGATGACAGCAAAGGAAAGAGTTTATATTTCAAGCCGGATTCCAGAGAAGTTCCAGAATCAGGTGGGCAACTACCAAGGAGGAAAAGACACAGAAAGGACTATGATATGGAAATACCTTCGGAATGAATGTCTTTTTTTTCAATTTTATTGATATAATTGACAAATAAAATAAGATATTTAAAGCATTCAATGTGACGACTTGATATACATAGACATTGTGAAAGGATTCACCCCATTGAATTAATTAACACCTCCATCATCTCACATCCTTACCTTTTTTTCTTTCTTTCTCTTTTTGCTGGTGAGAACATTTTAGTTCTCCTCTTTTAGAAAATTTCAATTATACAATACAGTGCTATCGACAATAGTCACTATGTTATACATTAGATCCTCAGAACCTATTCATCTTATAGCTGAAAGTTTGTACCCTTCTACCAACTTCTCCCTATTTCTCCCACCCTCCTGCCCCTGGCAACCACTTTTCTACTCTCTGTTTCTATGAAGAACTAATATCTTAAGCCTGTCATTTCCTTCATACTCTACTCCCAAGGCAGCCCAAGTTTTACCCTAGCAAACACCTGAAAATTCCAAATAAATTTACCAAACTACTATGGAAATATAGGGCTGATGGGATGGCTTCTGGAACTCCAGGAAAAAACCCTTCCCATTCTGGCACGTTGGGAACCCCACTCTGAAAACTAGCCTCTTTCCCTCTCATCCTCAAGTTGATAGGGCGGTTGATAAGCCCTTTTCCATACACAGAGCTCAGAGTAATATTTACTATATTTCTCTGATTTGTGGCTAGATCTCCATTCTTTAGATGTCACATGCCATAACTTACTGAATTAGTGTCTCAGTGCAAGTGTCATTGGGTTGACTAACTGGTCCTTAAGCAGATGAAAAGGTCAGATCCATCTACCTAGAGACTCCCTGTCCAAATCCCACAGGTATCGTCGCAGAGTAGTTAATATGTGACCCAAGGCCGAGAATCATCACCTTGGGTACCCAGGCATTGAGAAAGCCCATACACACACCTCACTGCCTCTACTATTGGCTTTGACCTTCCACATTTTTCATTTCTTCTTGACATAAGACTGCGGGCTCCTTCATTCCTAACTTCACACTCCACTGTGGCTTGTCTCAAGATCCATCTTTGCCTTAACATCTCAATTCTAATTCCTACTTATTCTCTGGATTTATGGTTTGATTTGGCATTTTTGGACCCAAATTGCTTTGATGACCCCATCATCATCAGCAAAGCCTATATACCACAGCATGAAACTGGCATTGACCAAATCGTTTCTATCAGACACCATACAATCCTAAAGAAATTATCATGGTACTCCTTGAGGTTCATGAATTGACACAATAACTTTGGTAATTCAGGTTAAGGAACTATCACATAGCCAGGAACCTGAGCAATTAAGTTCATAGCATTCATCCTTCTCTGAAGGGTGTTTCAAGAGTTTGCCTCTGTTCATACTATATTCTATAAATAATTTTCTCTAGAACTTACTGCTAAATATTTAAATCATAATTTATTTTTATCAGTTAACTAAATCAATATTGCAAAATACTATAATTTACACTTCACCACTTAATCCTAATTGCACACATTATAATGTAGTTTGAAATTTATTTGTTTTACATTGAGCTTTGCACAACAGCAGGTATTCCTGAAGAACAACAACAGACATCAAGATCATAACGATATTAGGCATAGCATTTACCAACGAGAGTGCCAAAAAATAAAGAGTCGTTAAATACCTTAGTATTCAACTGATAATTGTCTTATACTGTCTAAAAAATTTTAAAACCTTCCTTTGGAATACCAAGAAAAACCCCATATAACCATTGTTTAAATGAATGTGTTGATCATTTAATAGAAGACTTAACAAAGTCTTAGAGTGGGGATAATACATGTTGAATTCTTTCTCTACTATTTACTAGCGTCAAGAACTTGAACAAGATTCGTAATCCTTCTCAAGCTTTTCCCTAAACATCCACGTGAGGATGCATTAGTCAGGGTTTTTGTTTACAAACCACAGGGACTAACTTAGAAAAAGAATGTCTTCGAAGGATGTTGGGTTGCTCAGAGCCTGAAGAGTAGCCCTATTGTTGGCTCATGAAATGATCAGAAATTAGGGGAAGTGAAATGATGTGCAGGAATATTCTGCGTAAGACATCACTGGGACTTGGACCACAAACATCTCAGATGCAGGGCATCATTTCAGACAAACCCCCTGCATCTTTGAATTCCCACCTAAGCAAGAATATGTGATCAACCCTGCCCTCCACCCCCCTTGGCAATTCCTGAAAACAAAAATAATAGCTAATATATATATATATACATATACACATATATGTGTGTGTGTGTATATATATATATATATATTTTTTTTTTTTTTTTGCTGGGGAAGATTCACTCTGAGCTAACATCTATTGCCAATCTTCCTTTATTTTGCATGTGGGCCACCGCCACAGCGTGGCCACTGACAAGTGATGTAGGTCTGTGCTGGGAGAGCACCAAACTTAACCACTAGGGCCATTGGGCCTGGCCCAATAGCTAATATTTTTATAGCACTTCATGACTGGTACTATTCCCAACCTTACGGACATAATAGCTCATTTAATCCTCACAACAACCCCATGGAGTGTTCTTTTTTCTCATTTAACTATTTTAACTATCTTCTAACTAATGAGGTACCTACAATAATTATTCCCCATTTCACAGATTAGGAAACTGAGGCACAGAGATGTTAAGTAACTTGTCAAAGGTCACACAGCTGGAGTGGTAGTACTAGAATTCAGACCTGCTGTTTACACTGATTTGTGTGACTTCTGTGGTGATTAATATACCAACCCCACAGATTATCAGGGTGCTTGGAACATAGCATATGCTCAGTAATTACACGATAATTATGTGATTGTGTGATAATTCCCCTCAAGTCTTTATGAAACAGGGATCACTAATAACGAAATATTTTATAATGGTTTGCTAAAATACTTATGTTTTAGAAGTACAGGCTGGGTTCCTGTAATGAGTGGGTACAGTCTTTGGGGGAAGACACATTGGTGTCTGAAGACCAAAATTGCACAGACAATGAAGAAACACGTTGACAATAAAATCAAGATGAGCACCTTAGCCTAGTTCCCACCCATTCTCCATCATGACATTCAGAAAAAATGATAATATTTCTTCAGCACGACTGTGAAACAGACCAGGACGTTTGCAGCTGGAGCTGCCCCAGGCCGCACCTGCCTCTCCTGAAAAGAGAAGAAATGGGTACCTGAGGACACCTGTCACCCACTCACAGCACATCAGTATGAGGGATGAGCACTGCCTCGTCTGCCGTAGAGAATGTTCTCAGACGGCCACAATTAATATTTGAGATTATGTTTTAATAAAATATTCTATTCCTCCTTTTGAAAAAAATCACCAAAATATCACTAACCAAATTCAAATCTACTTATCTCATTTGCACAGACCTTCAAATTCATGCAAATAGTGTTTTTTAATTATGTTACGTAATAGGCCTAAACTACTAACACAGAGGTCACAAAAGAGCCGCTTCTTTCCTGCTTATGCGTTGGGGTGTTGATCTCTGTTGTTGAAGGTCTCTCTCTGCCTCCTGTGAGACATTGTCACTCATGTGGAGGGACACTCTTTCATAGAAGGCAGTGTGGGAAATGTCGAGTTGCATAAAATAGTCTTCTCTTCCTCTTCTTACCACTACATCCCACTGTAATGTATTTTTACTTCCCCAAGTGTGCCATACTTTCTGTACCTCTGGCCTTTGCATATGGTATTCACTCAACCTAAAATGCCCTTCCCTCCTTTCTCCCAACCCTTTACCTAGTCAGCAATCACCTTTCAGCAAAAAGTCATTGTTCTGGGGCTGGCCCGGTGGCATAGTGATTAAGTCCGGCATGTTCCACTTTAGTGGCCCGGGGTTTGCAGGTTCATATCCTGGGCACAGACCTACACCACTCATCAAGCCATGCTGTGGCGGTGTCCCACATAAAATAGAGGAAGATTGCCACAGATGTTAGCTCAGGGAAAATCTTCCTCACCAAAAAAAAAGAAAAAAAAAAGTCATTGTTCTGACTCCCTAGAACTGCTGTAGGTTCCTTTCCTTGTCAGCTCCCCTCGTCACCCCCTCTCATGTCACTATTTATTCCATCGCATAATGATCTATTCACTTGGCGGCCACCCAGTAAGCACAGTGAAAGTAAGGCTGGGGTCTTGTTCACATCCACCTGTACCCCTAACAGCAAGCTATAGCACCAAAGAAAGAATACGAACTTTCAAGTCACATGGAATTGTTTCTGAATACCAGTTCTATACACACCTATTGTGCAATTTTAATATAAATCGCTCAACCCCTTTGAGTCTCAGATTCCTCTTATGTGAAATGGAATAAGGAAAACAATAATAGTAGTAATAGTTATATTACCTACCTTCCAAGGTTGTTGTAAAGAGTGGAGATAACACAGGTCAAGCATCTACCACAGAGTCTTGTAGACACTAAGTGCTGACTAAAGGGTATCTATTGCAGTTATTGTTATCACCATTATTATTATTTTTGGGGGGAGGAGTGAATGAGAAAAATCTTCCTCACAGTGGTATCTGTTTGGAAACTCATTCTACACCACTCAAAAACAGAATAATTTGTCCCCACTTATTTTGGGTGATTGGGAATATGTGTATTCTCTAGAAGAATTTTTAACGCTTTGTGACCCAACAACCATGCTGAAGGCATAGAGCCAGAAGAACTCCATTTCTGTCCCAGGTTCCATAATCTGAACAATGAGGGTAGCAATGGAGGATTGTTGACAATTCACACCTTCCTTTGGTCACCTGGGCAGCCAAAGCTTCCTGGAAAACTGTCACACTTGAGAACCTAATCCCACTGAGACTCTGGCAAGATCCTGCCCACTTCTCCATGCTGGACGTTTAAAGGATCTTTATACGGCGGAGCCCTCCCCATGGTGGAATAAAGTGGAGGCCAGGAAAATTAAGCCATACATTCTAAGATGATAAACTGCTCTTAATGAGACTATTGTGTGCCAAAATCAAATCATTTTATAACAACATAATATATTATAAAGACAAAAAAAAAGTCTGATGGCTTAAAAAATAAATCTCTTCCATCAGTTTGGATATTTTTGCAAAACATTTAATTGACCTATTTCAGAAGGTTGTCTTCATGAAAAACAGTCTGAAAACCATTGAGGTAAGTAACTGTTTTCTAATCTTGAGTGCTTTTTAACACTAAAGGAGAGGGAAGAGAGATCTATAATATGAAGCCAGCCGTGTCCTGGGAGTCCTAAAATCACTTAAACATGCAAATTAAAGTACAAATGTGCTCCTAAGCAAAACGCACTGCTTTATTAGAGCCTCAAATGACTCGAGCACAGTCCTGATTAAATTAAAGTCAGACATGTCTTTCCCAAAGTAAGAGAGGATTCTTAACAATGCATGAGGAAACATTCTCTGGATAGTCCACGTTTTTAAGATAAAGTTCCCATTACGTGGCTCTGCTTGGAGCACTTTGGATTAACATTTCAGCGCATGAGCAACTTCCAGCCTCCCAACAGATCACAGGTGTGGCTGCTCTGCAGAGGTCGTCCGGAGTCACTCACCCGCCATCATGGGTGATTCCCAGTGGAACACCACCCAGCCAGCACAGCCATCTGTGGGGCATCTGAGAGGGCGATTCATCCTCCACCGGTATGTGCCAAGATGGGGAAACTTACATTTAGTATGAGAGATGTAAATAAACAATATTAATTTTGTGCATTGCCATCATTCAATCTTACACCTTTAGTCGGTGTTTTCTCTGATTCCACCCCGAAAAAAAATTATTATTTTAGGAGGAACAGGTGTACCAGCAATGGCAAACAATTCTCAGTTCTCAGAATATTCCCCGTTCTGGACCACCTCTATCAAAATCCCTGAATCTTCTGCCCCAAGCCCACCAGCAGTGTCCCCAATCTTGTTCAAAATCTCACCTGCTGCAGCCACAGCCTCTGCCTCCCCACCCCACCCTCTCTGCCATGGGACTTCTCCCTCCTGGAGAGACCATTGGGCCTTAATATTCCCATCCACACCTGAACCACGCACAGTGCTGCTCCTACCAGGGTTTCTGTCCTGAGCTGGGTGTGAATGCCTCCTCCCCAATGTATGTAGCTTAACAGCCTAAAAAAGCTAGATTTATGATCCAGCCATATTTTCTAAGGCAATTAGTTCTATTCCCCACTCCCCTTCTAATCTTGAACACTGTGTTCAAAAGAAAGTAATCTAGGTGAAGTTGTTTGTTGCCAAATGAAGTTAGACACTGCTTGGTTCTACAGGAACCAAGTAGGCCTTCAACAAGTTAGTTGAGTTTATGAGACAAACCATATCACATTTGATAGAGATAGAGAGATAGAGAAGGTGATAGTATATGTGACTATGACATAATGACAGCAATTTACAAACTTCATTAAAACTCATTCTAACTTCTGTGTGTTTCTGTAGATGTCTATGTTCACACACCTCCTCTGTGTATGTGTGTGTGTATATGTGTATAAGACATATATACATATACATGTGTACTGTACTGTACTCTTCTCATGATAAATTCTCTCTGGCAATACCATCCATACTCCTGGCTTCCATTATCACCTATAAAAGTGACTCATGGGGGCCGGGCCCATGGCTCAGCGGTTAAATGCGTGCGCTCTGCTACTGGCCGCCCGGGTTCGGATCCGGGGCGCGCACCGATGCACCTCTTGTCCGGCCATGCTGAGGCCACGTCCCACATACAGCAACTAGAAGGATGTGCAGCTATGACATACAACTATCTACTGGGGCTTTGGGGAAAAAAAGGAGGAGGATTGGCAATAGATGTTAGCTCAGAGCTGGTCTTCCTCAGCAAAAAGAGGAGGATTAGCATGGATGTTAGCTCAGGGTTGATCTTCCTCACAAAAAAAAAAAAAAAAAGGTGACTCATGGGTGCACATCTCCAGCCCACACATCACCTCTGAGCTCTAGCCCTGTCTATTTGACATCAAGCTGAACACATATCATTTCATCATCTTGCTTCCTCTTCCCCTGGTGGGATTAAGGTCCTTTTCAAGTGTTTACTTTTGCACCACCATCCATTGAGCAGTATAAAATAGAAATCTGAGTCACCGTTTTCCCTTCCTTCTCCTTCACCCTCACTATCTAATCTATCACCAAGTACTGTGTATTGTATCGTGTATCTTCCCGGCCTAGCACATCATCTCCATCTCCTTTAACACTATTATAGTCCAAGCCATATAGGAGTCCAAAAAAGATGTTACCCATTGCAATAGAACAAAGTAGGAGCTAAAGTTAGGGCTCAAAAGTAAAGATTACCCCACATTCTAAAGACTCCAGAAAACACGTGTGGTCCAGATACATCCTCTGGGTTTATTAAGGAGCATCAAAATCTGCTGGACCCTCCAGCCATGATCCTACTGTTTCCTTCCAGTCTATAAAGCAGATGGCTATGAGGAGGAAGAAGATTCATAATAGTAGAAGTTTTGATTAGAGGAGAGTTCTGTAGTTTTGCCAACCACCGAACACCCCACCAACACCATCACTACCCCCAGAAAGTCAGGTGAAGAGAGTGGAGGATGGCTTCTCTTTCTTCTGCTAGATTTGTTTGTATGTTACTTGTGACTATCTGAGCAAAGAGAAAAAAGAACTGGAAAAAGATGTCAATTGGGACGTGCAGCCACTTTTGTATTGAATTTTCACATTTGTTTGTGTAAGGATGAGTAAGTGTCCCATGGGTCCTATGGGTCTGGTAAATGCCATGGAAGTTACTTGAGTGTGAGTCATCTAGCCAACACCTTATGCAAGAGGACCGGATGCTGAGCAAGGAAAAGCCAGCAGCAAGAAGGTATGGGTGAGACGTGAGGGGTGGGAGTAAGAAGTGTAAAGCAACAGGGAAGCCCTCCAATGTAAAGAACTCACACATGTGTTCCAGCAAAGACAGTGGCATTTAGAAGTCTGCCCCAAAGGGAATGTCATCAGCCCATTGGAATTCACCAGAGAAACAATAATGGTCAAAGAGGATGGCACCATCATCAGATAAAAGAAAAGGCATTTGATCCCTTTTCTCTTAGTCTCGTCTCCAGATTCTCAACATACCAAAGAAAGGAGCTTAACAGAAAGGGGAGAAGATGTGAAAGAACAGGAAGCATTCTGTCATTACTGAAAGTTCTTCAAGCCAATGCCTGGATGATGCTGAGAGAAAGGGAGGAGGAGAGTCCGAAAGCAACTTGAAATTGAAGTTTTAAATGGGCCCAACATGAACTGAACCAAATGACTGTGAGTGTCCAGTAGATAAGGGTCTGTTTAGATGTCACTAAGAATGGAAAAACAAGATCTGACAGGGTATGTCTGAAGGAAGGAAGAGGAGAAAACAAAACTGTTATATTTCATATTTATGCTTAATGAAGCATAGACCTTTTAATAAACTAGATGTAAAAGCTACCAACATCTTTCAACTAGACCACTATACTAAATCACTGACAGGTCTACCAGCATCCACTCTGGCCTCCCCCAAATGTGATCTTGTAAAAGAAATCATATCTAACCATGTCACCCTCGCATGTCTTTTAAAAACCCTTCCATATTAACACCCATTATTTTTAAGACCAAAACAAAATGCTTTAACTTGAACTATGAAGACCTGCAATATCTGGATCCCATCTAAAATCTCAGCATCATGTTGTTCCAAGCTCTCTTCTGTAGCTATTTACTCTACCCTGCTTTCAATTCCTCGTACACTATGTTCCCTCATGCCACAGGACCTTTGCACATGTTCTTCTCCCTGGATTTGTCCCAGTTTGCCCATTTAACTCCTAATCTTCCTTCAGATCTCAGCTCAAACATCATTTCCTCAAAGCAACCTTTCCTATTCCTGCTAGCTAGGTTACATCCCATGATTAAAACTTTCATAGTACTGTGGATAATTCCTTCTGGTATTTGCCAGAGGCGCACATTTTTTTTCTTGTGAAGAAGACTAGCCCTGAGCTAACATCTATTGCTAATCCTCCTCTTTTTGTGCTCAGGAAGATTGGCCCTGCGCTAACATGCGTGCCCATCTTCCTCTACTTTATATGGGAGGTCGCCACAGCATGGCTTGACAAGCGGTGCGTCTGTCTGCACCCAGGATTGAACTTGTGATCCCTGGGCCACTGAAGCAGAGCGCATGAACTTCACCATTACGCCACCAGGCCGGCCCCCAGAGGTGCACTTTTATATTTATTTGTGTGGTTATTTGAATTATATCTCTCTCTGTGCTCTCCACCCTCCCCACCCCCCCCCACCCCCCAACATTATGTTCTGTGGCAGCAGAAACCATGTCTGTTAATGCTCATTTTTGTATCCCCACTGTCTAACGCACTGTTAAACACATAGTCTAAAATAAGTCAATGTTTGATGAACAAATGAATTATAAAATTCTTATGTTATGATCATAAAAATAATAGCTACTAAATTTAAAATCCTGGAGTTCATCAGCAGCTTTTCTCTTAGTTAATCCGGATTGATGTTATTGAATATGCCACTGATCACCAATATTTTGGTCAGTCCGTCAAAGGCCATAACAACTTGAAAAGCTGATGCTGAAAACCAAGATGCAAATGAGATATCAAGTTTCAAGCTTATCATCCACATGTTCCAGGTCACAGAAATGCTACTCCCTGAGCATCCTCAGGTTAGAACCAGGGAGTACTTGGATAAATCCACTATGAAACAAAAGTAAAGAACAGAAGACAATAATATGCAGACCTAGTATCAGGATCTACCCCCCAGTACTAAATGGAAGGGAAATTATACCAGAAAAAGCACTACAACAGTAAGTATATTGTAAGTCCGCAGTAAGAGCTAGAGAATTAGTATAGTTATTATAAACGTATAACATTTTTGTTTGCCAATAAGGTGTGATCACGTGCAAAGTTCAACTGCAATTTCTTTCATGTTTAATTTTTTAAATGTGTTGCTATTTTTAAAATTCTGACCAAGCTAATTTTTTTACGTGTTTAATAGCAGACTTGTCACAAGGTCCAACTTTTCTTACATTTTTATTTCTATTTTTCTTACATTTTTAAGAAATTAACAGCACATTATTTTATCAGAATTCCCAGAGAATATTCAGTTGGCTTAATTCATTTTATATTTCAATCCAGGGAGAGTTGACTCTTACAGACATACAGCAGCCAACCTTTCCCGCACCAGACAATACATGGAAAATTACTTCTCCAAAATCATTGGTTAATAGAAACTGTTATGTCTCACTAGTACTTTGAGTTTCTGATGCCGAAGCAATGTCAGTCTTACATGAGCTTATTCTTAGTGTGAAATTGGCTGCTCACTTCCGGGAATACCATTTGAAAAACAACCTAATGTTTTTAAGGTTATTCTCGGAGTGATTAAATAATCTCCAAAAGGTTATTCCATGCTGGGGAATTTTTTTCTTTCTAGAAAGTATTTCACCATTTTTTCACTGGTGGAATGCCATCCTCAATCTACAACATAGATCATAAACTAAAACATTAAAGTAAAAACCAAACCTTATATGTACATCAAAGGTTCAGTCTGTGCCAAAGAGCGACAAGCTTTAAAAAGAAAAGAAAGAAAAAAAGCCAGCACTCTTTGGAATATAAAGGCTCTAATCCTTTGCTAGAAACTCTGTGATTTAAACATGTGGTCTGAACACTGTAGACGCAGGAGCAGCATATAATTAAGAACATATTTAAGGTAAGAGTTTCTAAAAGACATATTTCTGCAGTCCTCTATCTTACTATTCCAGAAAGAGTGCATGTAATCTTATTTTAAGTATTAACCATCGTCATGGTAACTATGGCTTAGATATGGTAGTGATAGTTTTTCATTAATTTTTGAGACTAGCAAGATTAATAATTAGGATTTAATTTAAATGAAAATGGCTGATTGCTTCTCAGTTTTTTTGTTGAATTTCTTGGGCAAGCAATAATCCAAAATGACTATCCCATGTTATCATTCATGATTCTCCTATTTCATGACTTTATTGGCATCATTTGTAAAAAGAAAAGTATGTTTCTGTGGTTACTACTGTATAAAGTCATTAAACATTAATGCAAGCGCAAAAAATCATGATAAAAATGACATGTTCTCTTTCTAGAAGTGTAGCCTGCAAATTGATCCAAATAACATGGGGAGGGCTGGGATGCAGAAGTGAGTGAGGGGAGTAGAGATGTGGTTGAGACCTCCGCCCTTTGTGTAAGAATATGATGCTCCTGAGTCATTGTCAGGAAGCCACACTCTTCAAATTTCAATAATGGTGATGAGTTTGTCCTGAGTCATCCACATTCTTGCCCAGATGTTTCCGTGACTAAGCACTTAATTTTCAACAAGTGCATTTCAGCAAAACAAACATATAGCACAAGATATTTATATTAATTTATAATGTTTATAAAAATCAGTAATGTATCAAATAAGTATAATTTGTAAACCACCTCCCATAAATGTACAGATTTGCTCCACAAAATGATTGAAAGCATCAATATTTTTCAGCACTAGTGACTAAAGACTCTCCCTCTCTGACTTCCAGCAGCTCAGCAAGGATTCTAAGTCACCAGCAGCTTAAATAGGACAATTTCTAGGGTCATTTTACCACTATTCTCAATCCATTTAGTGCCACACAGATTTTGCTGCCCTTCACTTCACAGGACAGGAAGCAAAAGTGATTTTCCAACTGGGCTGTATGCTTAGAGTATGGACATACGACAACACATTCTTTTCACATTAGGTTGCGTGGTTTCCTGTTTAAGGCAACCTGTTCAAGGATGGGGTCGTGATCATGAGCACTTTTTCACTATTTAGCAGTGTGTTCTACTCAACGAAGCCAAGAGACAGTTGGAGTAATTTGAAAAATAATCCAAAAATTACAATCCATAGCTACATAAGTCATAGATACTCTTATAAATACAAATACTATAATTAAAATACTGCTTGAGAACAGAGATCAATCCCCTTTCTTTACGGTAGTGTGCAAAGAACATAAACTAAGCCAACAGAGTCTTTTTTGGGGGGGTCTCCAGTTTAAAAACAGAGAATACAGTCAGTGCTGTATAATTATGGAAATATGAAATATTAGGCAATGTTGGCCACATATTTTTTGAAGGACTGTTACAACCAAAACGGGCTGCCTCTTTCCCAAAAGTACACTGGAAAAAGCCAAGCCCTAGTCAATTTCTCTACAGATTTCACAATTAGTGAAGAGACATGTTGAAACTCTGGAAGGAGAAAATAAAAAACAACAGACATCGAAAACCAAGTGGATCATCTCAGAAATCACTACATTGCAAGAAGACCAGTAAAAATTTCAGTAGTCTTATTAAAGACTCTCCTGTAGAAGGTGTACAGGGGTGTGTAATTGACTGATTTTTGTTAAAATTGAGTCTTCAGAGTCATAACATGAAGCCCTCCTGAAATTCAAGACCTTCCTCTTTCTTGTTCTTCTCTATTTGCATGGATGGTCCAATAAGTAGAGACTGTATAAGACAGAAATCAAGGTATGTTTAGTACAGTTGATACTAGTAGTGGATTTATAGTAACGTGCATGTCTACCTGATTTTTCAATATAACCCCTTAGAACTAGGAAGTTTAACTGTGGAAAGAAAGTGGCTTTGTATAGAATGGTAGACACATCATGGATAGTAATTCCTATCCCTCCATTATTTTCCTATTATATTAAATAAAATGTATGAAGAAAATATGCTATTATAGAGATTCATAAAAATATTTTTAAAGAAAGGGCATTATCATACCTGCATTTTGAAAAATCCTTTGTGGGGGGCAATATTGAGAGTGGCTTCAAGAGTAAAGAGCACAAATTCAATTAAAAGGCTATTTCAGTGAATGCAAACAAATAGGAGCCTAAGATTGGTGGTCCAGCTGTCCATTTGTGCCCTAACCCACCACCACTCCTTTCTCTTCCACCACTCTTAGTAAAAGCTGAAATGAAAGCCAAGCAAATAATCAGTGCAGCTGAGGTAATCATCCAAAGTGACCGGTTAGAGTCAAAACTCATGAACAAGGTAAGGTGGTGGGCAGAGGGAAGACCAGCCCAAAGCAATATTTTAGATGAAAAGGTTGGAGAACTGAAGCTCTGGACCTTAGCAGTGAGCACTTTTTATTAGGGTCAAGAGAATATCCTGACTTCAGCTATTGGTGGAGAAGCTCTCAAGAAGAGAAGATTGGAAGGGCCAGCCCCATGGCCTAGTGGTTAAGTTTGGCGTGCTCTGCTTCGGTGGCCTGAGTTTGGTTCTCAGGAGTGGACCTATACCACTCGTTGGCAGCTATGCTGTGGCGGCGACCCACATACAAAATAGAAGAAGACTGGCACAGATGTTAGCTCAAGGCGAATCTTCCTCAAGCGAAAAGAGGGAGATTGGCAACATTTGTTAGCTCAGGGCCAATCTTCCTCAGCTAAAAAAACAAAAGAGAGAAGATAGGAAAGAAGAGAACTTGGAAAGCAATAGTACAGGCAAGCAGTGATGTGGGCTGAAAGAATCCTTGCAAATCATTGCAAATTTGAGTAACTGATGTATTGTTCACTGCAAAACTAAGCATAAGATGATTCTGCACACAGGTATGGGATGGGAAAGCTGGGAACCATACTTCTACTTGGCTCCATTACTACTATTATTTTTTCTTTTGGTGAGGAAGATTAGCCCTGAACTAACATCTGTTGGCAATCCTCCTCTTTTCTTTTGGCTAGGGAAGCTTGGCCCTGGGCTAACATCCATGCCCATCTTCCTCTACTTTATATGTGAGATGCTTGTCACAGCATGGCTTGCTAAGCGATGCGTAGGTCCATGCCCAGGATCCGAACCTGCGACCCCTGGGCTGCTGAAGCAGAGCACACAAACTTAACCACTACACCACTGGGCCAGCCCCATACGTGGCTCCACCATTTTATTGAAAGGTTGAGCAATCACAGACCACCAGACCCACTCATATTCAAAAGGAAATTGAAAAATACAACTAATATCAAAGATAATTGATTTCTGTATTATCATCCATTTAAGGTGATCTTTTCTTTTACCTACTCCAATTATGCAGATAATTTGACATAAAATAACCTTTTCTTTCAACTCTTTCTATTTTTTTATATTTCATTAATTTTCAAGTACTCACAAAGTAGTGAACATGTAGGATTTCATTACCGCATAAATATTCTACTCTTGATTTTTAAAATTACCAAAACTAGACTTCGTTGATGTAAGTTCTCACTGTAATTTCATCTCTATGTTGTGGAATAATTTGGAAGGGGCAGGGATCAAGAACACCGTGAGCACAGCTTTAGCGATACACACTTTAGTTCATGTGCAGACTATATTCAGATAGAATCCAGTTAAACACCTCAAAGGATCTTCTGTGCTACATGTAAGAAAAGTATAGGAAACGCTATAATTCTATGTTTAACTTTTTGAGAAATCATCAAATTTTTCCACAATGGCTGCATTATTTTACACTCCCACCAGCAATGTATGAGGGTTCCAATTTCTTTATATTCTCATCAACATTTGTTATTTTTCTCTTTTTTGTTATTATAGCCATCCTAGTAGGTGTGATGTGATATGTCATTGTGATTTTGATTTGCATTTTCCTATTGACTAATGCCCATTTATTTATAAAAGCCACATTTAGTAAAATAATTAATATTTATGTTTCTAAATGTTCATTTCCGGTCCTTTATTTTCTAAAGTAGTCTCTAAATCTTTGTCCTTAGATCAATATTTTATAATGTGTTTTAAAGGAAAGAATAAACTTGGGATTTTTTTCCATTTGTACCATCTTCTGGAGCCAAATTCAGCAATGTTTTGATGAAAAATATGGTTTTAATTTATTTTAAAGTACCAACATTTGTAGAGCATTTCAAACAAAACTGATAGCTGTAGAGAACACTTTCAATTTTCAGATATTGTTAAACTCTTTAATAAAAGCTTCTTATTCACCTGATTTAAATACACTGTTCTAGTTCTAAGACTCTTTAAAAGATTATATAAAATACTTTATTACCTTCTTGATCAAAGTACATGTCTGCTTATTAAAAATGTAACTTTGTTTTAAAATACCTTAAGAATGTCTTCTGATCCACATGACTTTGTAAGATACAAATGAAAATATTTGCTTGTCTTCATACTTAGGCCTCTTTCCAATTCATGCCTGTTTTCATATTCTTATTTTATTTTTCTCAAAGAATAAAAATTGGAATTTATTTTTTAATAGCTGTTGGACATGACAACACAAGAATTAATTATCATACTTTAAACATAAGCAAAGTGATTCTAAAAATATGTTTATATGTATCACTTGATAACTAACCTATAATTTAGACGCCCAGCGGTTTTAAAGCATCAAATTCTGTACTTTGTGTAGACACGCAGATTACCTGTTCCTAATATTAAGATAAAGCTCCTTCTAAAGTTTTTTTATTTTCATAATTTATTCTCCATAAAAGTATATATTAATTTGGTATTTCCTTTCCTAATTTCCTAATTCATACTAGTATAGAGAGAAAAATGAGTAATGAATAAATGTACTATGACTAAATTATATTCAATAGTCCAATGACTAATAAGCAACTACTTCTCATTTCTTAATAGCATTTCATGAAAAGTTCTAAAATAAGGAGGAATGGGAGCTTTTCTGCTTTCTCTGTTTAAAATGAGAGTCACTTAGGAAGAAGATTGCCAATTTATCTTTAATTTTTTCTCTTATCTGTTTCCAACAGCCGTGCTCACCAACAAACCTCTCCCACTCAAAAGCATTGAAATAGGCATGTTGAAAATGTGAAAAGGATATATGCCTGTGATATGAAAACAGGAGTGGGTTGCTTCACTTCCTTCTCCTTCTGGAGGGTTAAACTGATACTAACCCTGAAAAATACACGGAGAAAATCTCCTTTCCCAAAACATACACTCACACATAAGTCATCCTAGTAATGGAGGAGGATTCCTAAGCAGCTCTAACTTTGAAAAAGGAGAGAGTGATTTTTAATTGCTTAGATAATTGTTTAATAAACAGAAATGTTATTAAATATTTACTTGTTTATTAAAAAGTTAATAAACATACATGATTATTGGTAGGTTGTGAACATCCGTTGCCCAGAAGACCCTAAAAATACACTTTACTAACAATTTTTCAAGTCATAGTGGGGAATCCTTGACAGAACATCTTCCAAAAAGACAGAAAATAGACAGAAATAGCTGGCTTAAAAATAAAGTACTGGCAAGCATTATACTCTTGTTTCAACTAGACTTGCTTCTACCAATGAGAAGAAAATATATCTTGATAGTATGTAAACTTTTGAGTTCCTGGATAGCATGTGGAGTCTTATTTAACAATAATAAAAATAAACAGCAACAATAACATAAACTTAGAGTAATGTTTGCCTTTGATCCCAAAAGAAATGGTTAAGCTGTGTTTGAATCTGAGGAACTTAACCCACAAAATGAGACGATGGAACACAATACCGCCCTACAACTACTCCTTAGAGTTCTTTTAAGATCTGAGTGCATGAAATACTGGGTAAAGTGCACCTAACCATGCTCAGGAGAACTGCAACACCTAACTGATCCCCAGCACTCCGGAAAGTGTGTCATCACTCAGGAAGCTCCATCTCAATTCTTTCTTTTAAGCATGACCACAAGCCCTACGGAATAAAGCAGGAGACTCGCGAGCAAGAGCGCAGCACTAATTTACTGCCTCTTAGTTGCAAAAAAGGAAGGCATCTAAGTGATAAAGGGGTTCTGCTCTCAGCTAAGTGTGGTGGGTATCTGAAAAATCCTAAGGAATATGTGGATACATACACGTCCACATCCTTCAAAAGCATTTCTGAGAGAAAGTGGCTACAATAAGGAGTCAGCTCACTGCTAACTATCTAACCATTCTCTAGCAAAGAGAAGTGCTTGGACGTTTTGATCAATCATAGCACATCACCTGGAGCTCTCGTTTGCCATAAATAAAATTAAAAAATGGTGTTTCTAAGCATCAATCACACACAAATACTTCTATCGCCTCTTGATAAATTGGGATAGATATCTTGAACAGGAATGTACCTAAATATATTTCTGAGTTTTTTTAGATACAACAACACGTATGGTAATGAATGCGCTAAACTATATCTTTTATGATATCTTATTTAATTTTATTATTTGATAATTTATCTAAATATCCCTGGATCTAATATTCAATGATTTATTTTCAACCATCTTCTCCAGCTTCCAGGAAAGCTTTAACATATAAATAATATATTTATATGTTATTTTTATATTTCTATATTATTATATATATTTATATATTATACATATCTCCCCTTTAATATATAAATAAAAATGTGTTGATTCTTTCTTCACATTGAGACAGCAAATTTGACTCACTAGGAATCCACAACGTTACTGGGACTCAAAAGAAATATCTCATGTTTGTCTTTGTGGTCAGTTTTCACCTAAAGATGGGTGCTTAATCACAGCTCCAGGTTTCTCAATTCTTCACCAGCTGTTTCAAAGTAACTTTTTCCAGACTCTTGCATCTCAACAGAGCATAAACAGCTCTCTTAATTCTTCAATGCACAGTTAAAATAAGGTTGTTTAACAAAACTTGATTAATCTGGTTCTCTAGTAAAGTCAGTGATCCCAAAACTCAGAGAAGAATGGCCCTGGGAACACTTTTTTAAAAAGTGCAAAATAACCATTCAAAATTGAATTAAAAGTTATGCTGCCTCAGCCTTCCCCCTGGATTTAGGTCAGAAAAGGGAATTGTCCTAGACCTCTGTCCTTATTCAAAGTTGAATGAACATTAAACAACAACAACATAACGCCTATGAAAACCACCATGGTTCACTATATTTATGACATCATGCTGACGGACCCGGTGAGGAGGAAGTAACATATACCCTCAATACCTTGGGGAAGAAATACACATGCCAGAGGATGGATGATCAAGTCCAGGAAAATTCAGGGACCTGCCACCACAACAAGTTTCTAGGTATCCAATGTTTGCAATATTTCTTTCAGGTCCAAAATTGTTACTTTTTCTTGTATATCCCTAATAGAGAGAGAGCCTCATTTGATGGCCTCTTTGGACATTGGAAGCAAAATGTACTGCATTTGGATGCCCTGCTCTGATATGTACCAAGAAACCCAAAAAGCTGACAGTTTTGAGTGGGTCAGTGGGAGTGAAATTCCTAGAACTGGATTCAGCTGGGTCAGACTTCAGTGTAAGGAGCTACGCTAACTGGGCTTTCTGAGCCATTGTCCATTAACCTATTATGGCATAACAAACCACCCCAAGTCATAATTACTTAAAACCGCAACAATCACTTACTTAGCTCACAAATGTAAAATTTGGACAGGGCTCAGTGAAGATAACTCATCTCTCTTCTACAATGTTGGGGCCTCAGCTGAAGTAACGCAAATGGCTAGGGAGCTGAAACAACTGAACCTGGCCAGGTAATCTCTCTGCACGGCCTGTTCATATGGTCATTCCGTGTAGCTGGAGCTTCCTCACAGTGTGGCAGCTTTGGGGTGATTGAATTTCTTACATGGCTGGTCAGGGTTCCAAGCAGAAAAAATAGAATCTGCTAGTCCTTTAAGAGGTGAGGCTCAAAGTTGGCTATGTATCATTTCTGCCATATTTTATCAATCAAGCAAGTTAATAAGCTGTCCCGGATTCATTAGAATACTTCTCAATGAGTGTAGTAAAGAATACACAGCCATCTTTAACCTACGACAATCAATGGAACCAACAGTGCTCAAATTATCTGTGATTGAACAAAGTGTAACAATCCTATGGTAGGCATTAAATATAAAATCACACTAGAAGCTGCAGACAAAGTCATGTCCTCCTTAACAAGTAACCGTTCTCTTTTTGAGAAACAGTTTTTGGCTTGCTGCTAAGTTCTGACAGACACTGAACGCGTGACTATGGGACACCAAGTAATCGAGTGCCCTGAACAACACTTCATCAAGTGGGTGTTATCTGATCCACCAACTAAAGAAAGCCATGCCCAACTGACTTCCATATCCAAGTGGACACGGTATATACTTTATCAGGCTTAGGCAGGTCCTGAATACACAGTTAGTAACATGGGTGGGGTGTTCACATTCCCAGGATGCCTATCCCTGCTGCCCATCACTTAGCTATCAGCAAACACTTGGGCTTCATTCAGAATTCCCTCTGACTAGTTGCCTGAGAAGGAAACAACCTCAAGCCTGGTTTACAGATGGTTCTTCCTGATATCCTGACATCACACAAAATTGGGTCACTATGGCTCTACATACTCCTTTTAGAGTGGTCCTGTAACACAATGGGATTGGGAACTCCTCCAAGTGGGAAGAACATCAAGCAACATGTTGTGTTGCCTCAGGTAAGTGATTCTTGCTACCAAGGGGACGTAGGAGTGCTGATGTATGGTTGGAGACAAGGAGGAGCATGTTTAGGGAATCCTGCTCTCCCTGTTCCTTCCTCATTCTCTAATAGTCCAATCCCAACACAGCAACTATAGTGATTCTCTTGAAATGTACACCAGAGTTTCTGTAACATGGTGATGTCAGCAGTGTGGTTGTTTTAAAACTCCCGAACGTCTCCTGAAAACCAAATAGAAAAACCACTATAGCTAAAGACAACACGGATAAGAGATCTACCCAGAATATGGGTAGATGCTGATGACAAACCACCAACAGCAGCAGAATATTCAGAAGATCAACAGCTGTGTGACAAGGGAACAAGAAGTGAAAGAAATCACTAAGTGAACTAAATAGCTTAAAAGTCACCAATAAATACCCAAAAAGGAAAGAACTTACCCTGAGAGGAAAAGTGTGAAGAAAAAGCTGAGAACAATTAGTGAAATTAAGAGAAATCCTCACAGTCTCAGAGTCGCAGATAAGTGCCCCAAACCACACAGAAATAGGGGGAAACTAAAATAGATGTGAGGGTTCTAGCCTTCAATAAAATCACACAAATATCTGGAAAGTACTTCCCTCCTCCAGAAGGACAGTGCCTCATCCTACTGAAAACAACGAAATTGAGCAAGAAAATAACCGTGTGAATGAAAGATAAAAAGAGAGAATTTTCGAGGGGCTCAGAGAAAGGAAACCCTAGGAAGTATGAAGCACTCTGGAAGGCAAGGCTTGTGGGCCTCAGGGACAAGAGGCAGAGAACCTTTCTCAGCCAGACATAGCTTCAAGAAACAAGTAAGTGACTAACAGAGAAAGGGCATATTTTGAATCTTTACTGGTAAAAACACGGAAAGAAATTCTTAAACTGTGATTCAGAGAAAGCTACCCTGAAGTACTACCCTGAAGACAGCTTGTACTTCTCCTAATATCCCAGGAAATCCCATATTATTTTGTTCCCCACGTTTGAGTGGGGAACAACAACAAAAACCTTTCTAACACCATACGAAATTATTGCCATAAAAATATAAATGAGGCCTTAATAACATTAAGACAGTGAGAATTTATCAGAAAAATGAGGTCACAGAGCAGATGAAAACTGCAAAGTAATATTTCAATATTAGAGAACAACTAAAGCTTTGACAAAAACAGCACAAAAATGAAAGAGAAAAGCTCAGAAGAAATTAATAGATATCAGTAAAGAATTAGAAAAAAATTTCATAAAATTACACTAAATTAGAAAAACACAAGAGCAAAGAGTCACCATAAAAGGCACAATAAGGGAAAGAGGAACAAGAAAGAAGAAAATTGAGGAGAAATCAAACAGAAATAAAGAAAATGATTTTAAAAAGGATTTGAGAAGTATGTGTGTAGTGGGGAGAATAATAAGTCAGCCCTGGTGGTCTAGTGGTTAAGATTCAGGGCTCATCACCACTGCCCAGGTTTGTTCCCAGTCAGGGAACCACACCAGCCGTCTGTTGGTAGTCATATTGTGGCAGCTGTGTGTTGCTGTGATGCTGAAAGCTACGCTGCCAGTATTTCAAATTTCAGCAGGGTCACCCATGGTGGACAGGTTTCAGCAGAGCTTGCAGACTAGAAAGACTAAGAAGGCGCTGACCACCCGCTTCTGGAACATTGGCGATGAAAACCCTATGAATAGCAGTGGAGTTTTGTCTGATGTAGGGCAAGGAAAGAGCATGGTGCAGAAGGACCAGGCAGGGTTCTGCTCGCCTGTCCACAGGGGCACGAGCAGTTAGAATCAACTGGATGGCACTAACAACAACAACAAAGGAAGGCAGAATAATGCAGCCCACCAAAGATGTTCAGATCCTAATCCAAGGAACCTGTGAAAATGTTGCAAAATCTTGCCTTGCATGGCAAAAGGACTCTGAAGGTGTGCTCAAGGATGTTGATCAAGTTAAGGGTGTTGAGATGGGGAGAGGATTCTGGATTACTCAAGTGGGTACAATATAATCACACGGGTATTTATAAGAGTCAGGCAGCAGGGTCAGATTCAGAGGATAGGTGACAACAGAAGCAGAGGTCTCAGTGATGTGGGGCCATGAGCCACGGAATGCAGGCAGCCCCTAGAGCCTAGAAAAGGCATGGAAGTGGATTCTCCCCTAGCTTCCAGAAGGAACACAGCCCAGCCAATCCCACCTTCTGACCTCCAGAACTGTAAGATAGTAAATTTGTGTTGTTTTAACCCACTAATTTTGTGGTAATTTGTCAGTAATAGGAAACTAATACAGCATGATTGTTTATAAGAAGATAGAAAATAAAAAAGCCAACATACACATAATTGAAGTCTTCAAAGAAGAAAACCAAAATAATGGAAAAGACAAATTTTTAAAACCATGATTGAAAAATATTTCCTGAAATAAAATGTTAAAGAGAAGACCACCCTGCGTACTTGGGAAAATTGACCAGAAATGATCAACATTGAGCCATATCCTAAGCCAAAATTACTATATTTTTAAAATGATGGGGGGAAATCTCTTTAGTATCCAGACAAGAAGTCAAAACCACTTATAAGGAAATAACTATCAGATAGACACGAGAATTCTCCAAAGCAATATTTACATTAGAAAAAGAAGGTAGCAACTTTTTAAAAATAATTTTAAAGGAAAGAAAACATGAGAGAAGAATTTTATGTCCAACCAAATTTTTCTTCAAAATAAAAGCCACAAACAGCTATAAATATGGAAGACCTCAAGGAATATCATTCTCATAATCACTTTGTGACAAATCTACCCAAGAACGAGCTTTAAACATACAATGTTTGTAGAAGTTTTAACATATATTTAACTTAGCGGAACTAAGTTTAAAATATAGGAATAAGAGTGAAAAAATAGGGCCGGCCCGTGGCTTAGTGGTTAAGTGCGCGCGCTCCGCTTCTGGCGGCCCGGGTTGGGATCCCGGGCGCGCACCGATGCACGGCTTCTCTGGCCATGCTGAGGCCGCGTCCCACATACAGCAACTAGAAGGATGTGCAGCTATGACATACAACTATCTACTGGGGCTTTGGGGGAAAAAAAATAAATAAATAAACATAAAAAAAAAAAGAGTGAAAAAATAATATGTAGTTTTTATATGTTCAGACATTAACAGGAAATGCAAAGTAAGAATACTGGATAAAATAAGCTTGCAGATTACCACATATGAATTAGTTAGAAGTAAAATGATATTACTTGAAGGTAATAAAAGAAATAGTAGAAGCTTAAGTATATTTAAGACTTGAAGTATATCTAAGACTTAACAGTATACATATATTTTTATTGAGGTAACATTGGTTTATAACATTACATAAATTTCATGTGTACTTTCATTATATTTTGATTTCTGTGTAGACTACATCATGTTTACCACTCAAAGACTTAATAATATATTTTGACTAATAAATGAGGTAGCAGAAGCTTAAGAAATTTATGATGTAAAGATGAACACTAAAAGAATGCTAAATATTAAACTTGGAAGGTGAAGGCAAAAGAAAGGAACTAATTTTAGTCTTGTTTGTGGTAGGAAACCAACAAACACTATCTAAAGAAAGAGATGATTAAGAGGAATATAAAACAATTAGTATAAATAAAACTACTAAATCTAAAAGTCAAAACTTCCTAAATACCAGAAGAAATATCAACATAAAAGATCAAAAAAGGGCACATAATTGGAATAGTTTAATTAGAAATATTGAGCCATACAGAAAATTGTTATAAAACAATATAGCAAACTGAGACCAAAAATATCAATTACTAAGTAATACAATCAAGTCTGCTTCTTGCACTCAATATACTGTTTTCAGATCTATCCATTTTATTACTGAGTAGTGTTCTACTCTAAGAATATACTATAATTTGTTTATCCACTCTTCTATTGAGGGAATTTTTTTCCAACTTGGGATCATTATGAATAATTCTGCTATAGCATTCATGAACCTTCTTGTGAACATATTTTTATTTCCCTTGGGTAAATATGCAGTATGGGATTGTTGGGTCATAGGGAATGAGTATGTTTAACTTTTTAAAGACTGTCAGTTTTCCAAACTGGTTGTACTATTTTATACACCAGCAACATATGAGAGCCCTATTACTCAAAATCCTCTTCAAAATTTGATAATTTCAGACTTATTAATTTTACCTTGTCTAGTGGTTGCAATTTGCATTTCCCAGCTCACTAACGACATTGAGTACACTTTCACATGTCTATTGGCTATTTGTAATATTTCTTTGTGAAGATTCTGTTCAGATATTTTGCCAATTTTAATTGTGTTTTCTTTTTTATTATAGATTTTCAGGAGTTTTTAACAGATTCCAGATAGAAATCTACATCAGATACATGCATTGTGAATATTTTCTTCCCAAATATGGCTTGCTTGAATTTTCATTTTTTGAACTGTAACTTTTGATAAAAAATTTTGATGACATTCAATTTATCATTTCTTTTTTCATGCAAAGGACTATTAAGAAGTTTTGTAGATTCATAAAACTCTAGCAACTGTATAATTTTAGGTTTTAGAATTATAATCTATTTCAAATAATTTTTTAAAATATGGAGTGAAGTGGTGGTCAAGGTTCATTTTTATCCAATATGAATATCTGGCACCATATGTCAAAAAATACTCTTTCCCTCATTGAATTGCATTGGCAACCCCATTAAAATTTGACTGTAAAAGTGTGGATCTTTTTCTGGATTCTCCGTTCTGTGTCATTGACTATTGTCTATTCTTAAGCAAATATCACAATGTCTTGATTATCGTACCTTTATAGTAAGTTTTAAATCAGGCATTATAAATCCTTGAACTCTTGCTTCTTTTTCAAGATTGGTTTGTCCATTCTAAGTCCTTTGTATTTTCATACGAAGTTTATAAAAATTGCACTAGAAATAAAACACAATTACTTTTCCAAAATTGGCTTTGTATCCTCATACCTTGCCAAATACACTTGTTAATTCTAGTAGGTTTTTATTTTCCTTAAAATTTACTATGTACATAATCATGTCATCTGCGAATAAATGTGGTATTGGTTTTTGTTTTGAATCCTCTTGCCTTTTATTTCTTTTTTTAAATCACATTGCGCTAAGACAGATCTCCAGTACAGTATTGAATAGAACTGGTAGGAGTGAATTTCCTTGCTTTGTTCCTGATCTTAGGGAGAAAGCATTTACTATTTCGCCATTAAATATATTTGCATATTTTACAAATATATTTATATTTGTTTATATTTATATAAACAAATAAGTTTGTCATAGAATCTCCTTATCAAATTGAGGAAGTTCTTTATTTTTTCTTGTTTGCTAAGAGTTTTTTTTATCGTGAACATGTGTTATATTTTGTCAAATGCTTTTTCCCAACTTATTCGGATGATTATTTTATTCTTCTTTATTCTGATAATATGCTTAATTATACTGATTGATTTTCTAATGTTAAATCAAACTTGAATTCCTGTGATAAGCCCAATATTTATGATGTCTGCATTTCCTGTCTTTATTGATTAATTAGATATATCAATAACATTAAGAATTTTTTGTTTATAATTAAATGTGTGCTATTGGCATATAATTCTTTTCTTTAACTATAATTGTCCTTTTGGGTCAAAAGCAGGGTTATTCTAGCCTGCAAGATTAGTTGGGAAATGTTCTATCTTCCTCTTTTTTCTGATAGCACTGATACAAGTTTGGAATTATTTCTATCTTAAATATTTATAAAAGTCACCAGTGAAGCCATCCGAACAAAGATGTTTCTTGTGGGAAAAAGGTTAATTGAAAATTAAATTTCTGAATATAATATAGGAAGATTCAGATTTTCTATTTCTTCTCATGTATGATTAGACATTTTGTGTCTTTCAAAGATTTTGTCCATTTCATCTAAGCTTTCTAATTTACTGAAAAAATCATTCACGATATCCCTTCATTATCCTTTTCATTGCTGTAGGATCTGAAATGCTATCCTTGTTTTCTCTCTTAATTTTTGTAATTGTGTTCCCTCTCATATTTCATTAATAAGACTTGATAGCAAAGGTTTATCAATATTATTGGTGAATTCAAAATACTTATTCTTGCCTTTGTGGGTCTTCCCTATTTCCTTTCTCTTTCCTAGATTTCCTCTTTAAACTTTATTTTTTCTTCCCTTCTTACTGTTGATTTATTTTATTCTTCTTTTTCTAGCTTTTTAAGGTAGAAGCTTATTCCATTGATTTTACATTATTTTTCTTTTCTTAATAATTTTCTTGGCCTGACAATTCTTCCTGACGGTAACTACTAATTTTGTGGAGAAAAGGGAAGAGAAGCTAGGACTAAGTTGCAGAAAGAACACATTCAACTTTGGACATTCTCACAATGCCTAGAACCCTGAGCACTGCAGCATAGACAGAAGCATAACCCAACCGGCTCTGGGCAAGATCAGGGAGATTAGCCCCTTGGTGGGGGCTGGGAGTTGGGCTAACAGGAGATAATCCCAATGTTATTAAAGTTGGTTACCCCCTCACTTCAGTTGCCAGACATAGGAAAGAGCTTTCACTGGAAAAATAATATCAAAAAAGTGTAACTTAATCTCCACTATTATTTTATATACTTCTGAAATGAAATCAAATATTATGAGAGTTACAAAGAAGCAAGAAAAAAGAACCCATAAAAAGATACTGTATCTAGCAGACAAGGGCCTTGAAAGTACTAATACATATAAATTGTAATAAAAGAATAAAGAATGGATAAAGGTGGTAAATCTCAGCAAATAAATGGGTACTACAGAAAAGATACAATAGAAATTCTGGAGCTGAAAAATATAATATCTGAGATAAAAAATACATTAGATAGGCTTAACAGCCTAATGAACACTGCAGAAAAAAATAGTAGTGAACTTGAAGACAGGTTGGCTGACATAAATTATCCAAAATAACAGTAGAGAAAATAAGAGGATCAAAGAAACTGAATAGAAAATGTGAGTGATGTTCATTAATTTTACATACATAAAATTGAGTTTTCAGGATAGTGGGGAAAAAAAGAATTAAACAAATAATAATAGAAGTTAATCTTTTGTGATTTGTAGTACTTCCTTCTGTTTTGATGATTATTTCCTCCTTGTTGTTCCTTATTTTGAGTATTTGCTCTTCATCTATGTTTAAGCATTAATTTTACTGATGATTTCTTTATTGATTTTTCAGCTTTTTTGATTTGTTTATTTTACTTTTATATTTATTCTGGCTCAATTATTTCTGCTTATATCTTTAGTAATTTCTTCCTCTGCTTTTCTTCAGATTATTTTGCTGTTTTTTTCCCTAACTTTTTGGAAGAGATAATTAACGTATTTGTTTTCAGTCTTTCTCAGCTCCAAGAATCCAACAAATTCCAAACAGGTAAATGAAAACAAATCTACAAAAAGACTATAGTGAAACTGCAGAAGAATAAAGAAAAAAAGAAGGTCTTAAAAGAACCTGGAGAGAAAAGATAGATAACATAAAAGAAAAATGATTCATGGATTTACGATTGACTTCTCAGGAGCAAATATGGAAGCTGAAATATATGAAATATCTACAATTTCACACCTAAATGTAAACCTAATGAAATTTGTGCTCACATGAGTCAGGGGGTATTTATAAGGATATTTATACAGCAATGTTATTAACAGCCCAAAACTTGAAACTACTGAAATGTTTATTATCAGTAAAACAGATACATAGATGGTATATTACATTCATTATATTATGGTATAGTATATCCATACAATGGAATATTATGTAGTGATGAAAATAAATACTCTACAGCTCATGGACCACCATGGAAAAAGCAAATCACTAAAGAATACATACCGTTAATTCGGCTTATATCAAGTATGAAAACAGGCAAAACTATACAAAGTCCTTTTCAGCACTAGATACATGTGGTAGGTAAAATAATGCCCCCAACAAAGATGTCTACGTTCTACTCCTCAGAACCTGTGAATATATTACCTTACCTGGCAAAAGAGACTTTGAAGATGTGATTAAGCTAAGGACCTTGAGATGGGGAGATTACCCAGGTGGGTCTAACCTAATTACATGGCTCTATAAAGGCAGAGAATCTCTTCCAGCCATGGCCAGAGGGAGACCAAATGACTAAGTGTGACTAAAGAAGGGTCAGTGAGTTGCAACATCACTGGCTTTAAAGACTGAAGGAGGCCTTAAAGAGCCGAGGAATGTGGGTGGCCTCTGGAAACTGAAAAAGGCAAGGAAATGGACTCTCACCTAGAGCCTCGAGATGGAACGCAGCCCGGTCGAGGCCTTGATTTTATAGCCCAGTGAGATCTGTGTCAGACTCCAAAACTACAAAATTGTAGGATGTTACACTTGTACTGTTTCAAGCCAGAAGTTTGTGGTAATTTATTGTGACAGCAATAGAAAATGAATATAATAAACATGCACTAAAATTATTTTTGTAATGTATAAGAATGAATTAAAATCCAGAATCAGAGAATATACTCAGGGATTTCTGATGTACTGGGAAATGTTTTAATTCTCAAAATTTTAAATACACGTTGTTATTTTTTTATGTGTTCATTAAACTATGCATAAAAGTTTATGCACTCTTTATTATGAATATTTTCCATATAAAAATATTTTAAAAGACAAAAGCAATAGATTAGGGGTGCTTGCTACAAGAGGAGCATCACCTTCACTAGCCTGAAAAGGCATCTGCTTAGTTTGTGGATTTGCTCATCAACCCCATGACTAGATGGATGGCAGGGCAGAAGGCATGGGGGGGATAGGTTCCTGCACTCTCTACCCTTGGAGGTAGCAAGGTTGTGTGAATTTCTCATGACTGTGTAGACATCATGAAACTTATCTGTGTATGAGCCAACTTGCTGGAGTCCCAGTCAAGAGGGCTGCCCACTCGGTGATGAGACTCAAGCAACAAGAGTCTGTGGGGAGACCGCCAGCGGCAGGAGCTGATGTAAGAGTGGCTGTGGAAGTGCTAGAGCAGCAGCTGGATCTCAAATATAAGGGAACAGGACAGTGGGAGTCCCTGCATGGCCCTCCTAAGAACCCACGCACGTGTTCATAGCCAGCCAGCATCTGGACACGTGCCATACAAATGAAAATGCCAGCCCATTAGTGACTGTCTCCAAAACACAAACAGCCAACAAGGAAAGAACCGTGGCCAAAACCAGTTAAATAAAGAGATGTCTGCCCTTTTCTCTACATCTCTCCTCCCTGACTCCCTCCGACACAGTGGAGCTGGGTCCTAGTTAGGGCAGGTGTGGGAGGGAATGACAGAGCATACTGTGCCCAATCTTCATTCCAAGTACCTTGTGCCAAAAGCCTGTCCTGCAATGGAAAGAAAATGTTTTGAAAAAAGTAAATTAAAATTTTAAGCTGGGCTGGAGTGAGTTTAGTAACGGAAAGTGACCAGATCATTATGGGATCTGCCCAAGACACCATCAAGGAATGGGAAAAGGAATGGCACAGAAAGGTTTAAGGCTGTAACTGCAAAAAAGAAAACGGTGACAACTTAATATCTTACCAAATTGATACTGCTAAAAAAAAAAAAAGCTACATAGATATGGAAAGGTCATATGACCCTAAGAGGTGAAGTGGAATGTTCAAGATCAAAGATGGTGGGGATTGTTGCCCCTACATCAAGTGCCATAGCTCAGCCACTCTTTAACCCTAGATAATTTATCTAAGATTTACACAATCATCTCACAATATAATCATCTACACAATATAAAATAAATCTAGAAAATATACATACATCAGTTTGCTCAATTTAAAAAAGGAGAATAATGGTACCAATTTCATAAGGGTTGTAAGGATTAAATCAAATTGTAGACACAAAGTAAGGGCCGGCCCGGTGGCACAGACGTTAAGTGCGTGTGCTGCACTGCAGCGGCCCAGGGTTCGCAGGTTCTGATCCCGGGCGTGCACCAACTCACCGCTTGCTAAGCCATGCTGTGGCGGCGTCCCATATAAAGTAGAGGAGGATGGGCACGGATTTAGCCCAGGGACAATCTTCCTGAAGGGAAAAAGAGGAGGATTGGCATCGGATGTTAGCTCAGGGCTAGTCCTCCTCAGAAAAAAAAAAAAGAATAGATACAAAGTAAACACCAGGGTATTTGACACATAGGGAGCACTCATTGAATATGGACTTCAATGACTAGCTGAGAGTTACAGAACTCGGGAAGACTTTCTGGAGGTGGTGACTCTTGGGCTACAGGATGAATAATAGTTAGCCTGGAGACAGGGGCCCAGTGGCGGGGGGGTGAGGGGGTGGGTGTTGGTGATAAGAGAGGATGAGGACACTCCAGGCGGTGGGAACAGCATAAGCAAAGAAACAAAGCAAAAAACAGAAGCATTGCGATGTTTGAGTGTGCCCACCCCTCAAACATCACAATGATGTATAAACATTTTGTACACCATTGGGGATGGCGGAGCATAAATTGTTAAGGAAAAAAGTCTGAAAAAGGGAGATAAGTACTAGACCATGAAAAGCTTCAGGTGCCCTATTTCATATCCTTCCATGCTCTGCATCCCAGGAAAAGGTCCAAACCCTTTAGTTATTATACATACAAGGTCCTTTTGATCTGGCTCCTGCTCGCCTTTTAAAGTCCAAAAGCTCATACTTTTGAATAGACATTTAGATGACAGTTAGATGACTCCAGCAGGACCTGAGATTCCTTCAATACATTGAAGGTCTCACAGCCTGTCACTCTGCTCACGCTCTCCTTAATGCTTGAAACAGTCCTGCTCCTCATTCACATGATGAATTCCTTCTTTCAAATTGAATTTAATTGGCACCACCGATGGGAAGCCTGTCATTCTTTTTTTTTTATTCAATAAATATTTATTGGGTACTTCTTCATACATGGCATTGTGCAAGATGCTGAGGCTACAAATGTGAGCCAGCAAAGTCCTGAACCACAAGAGGCAAAAGTCTTATGAGATGGTCAAATAAATAGGCAATTATTAAACCACGTTATGACTCAGACCAGTACAAGGTGTTTTGAGAGCCCTGAACTCCTAACCCAGGCCCCTGGCATCAGAGAATTTTTCCCTCATGCCAAGGATTTTCCTGTGTTCCTATCACACCCACTTACACTGCTAGGAGAGGAAGGAAGAGGCGAAAATGAAGATGTACTAAAACTTATTGTACTCTAGTATGTGTCAGAAACAATGATAAAGCACTTTACGTGAATATCTTATGTAATCCTCACAACAGCCCTATAAGACAACTAGCTATTATTCCCATTTCAGAGATGAAGAAACTAACGTAACGGAGGTAAATTAACTTGCCAATGTCACCCAGCTAGTGAGTGGGATAGCCAAAACTCCAGCCCCGATCAGATGAACGCCAATCCCAGGTTGCAAAACACTGCACCACGCTCTTTGCACAGCAGCAAAATGTCTACATTTTTAAAAGATGATTATAAATTGAGGGCATTTATCACAATTCACTGTAAATATTGTTTACATGTCTTTCTAGACTCCAGAAGACTCTCCAGGACATGGAGAATAGAGCCTACATATTATTCACCTTTTATCTACAGTCTCTAACAGAGAGATGACTCAAAGTTAGCACTCAGTAAACGTTCATTTGAATGCATGAATGCAGATATGAATGAATGAATCCTTAAATGAATGGATTATCTTAAGAACTAGAAAGAACTGAACACATGGGAAAAGCCACAGGGTTTTAGGGGATGGTGACAGCAGGTAACAGGCAAAGGTCCAGGCCAGGATGGCAAATTGTCAGCATCAGAGAGGTCCAACTGTAGGCAACAGGCAGATGTCCTGGCAGCCAGGCAGATTTCTGTGTCAACAGATTTGGCAATAGGAAGGAGATGGGAAACCAGGAGGGCAGGTGGTTGACATCAAGGATTTTGGAAGCAGGTAGCAGGTAGTTCAGCACTAAAGCAGGACCTCATCCCAATTAAGTACTTGACTGATGTAGAATGGCACTCTTATCCAAGACCACAAAAGTAAGCATTCAGAGGCAGAAGGAGTGGGATTCAAGGTCAGAGCTGCACAAGCATGAGACTCAGAGCCAACAGGCTGTGCATACAGGTTTCTCGGTATTGCCTCTTTCTGGAATCTCTCTTGCTCTTTAGATCAAGAGGCCCTGCAAGGACTGTTGGTTAAACCTGTTTATAGTAATTTATTGGTCTCAGCTGTGGGGATAGGCAGGCTCTGGAAGCAGGAAGTCAAGCACATCATTATTAAAGGGAAGTTTCCATGATCAGTTCAAAACCAGTGGAGCCATCCTTGATTCTTCAAATTCTTTTGTACCACATATCCAGTAGCGGATGTGTGAAAGTGCAGCAAGCATCTGACTACTCTTTACTGCTTCCACAGGTCTGGTCCACGCCACCATCATCCCTCACCGAGTTAACTGCAATAGCCTCCTAACCACACTCCTGGCTTCTGCTCTCACCCCCTTCAGTCTATCCTCAGCACAGTAGCCAGAATGATCCTATTTTCCTTTTGCCCCATTTTCTGTTTGGTTGTTGTCTTTTCCTTATTGATATTGAGCAGTTCTTTATCAAGCTGTGTTATAGACACATTGCAAATAATCTTCTTGAAGGCTTGTCTTTCATGGCAGTCCGTTCAAAACCCACCAGTGGCTCTCCAGTTAACTCGGAGTAGAAACCCCCATCCTGAGCTACAAGGCAGTACGCGATTACCTCCTCTTTCTCTCTGTAACCCCATCTCTCACCACTTCCCTCATTTCTTCATTGCTGTTCTGTGACTATGACTGACATACTCTCACCTAGGGGCCCTTGCACTGGCTGTTCCCTCTGCTGGAATATCCTTTCTCCAGATAGCCGCTAACTCAATCTCTTGCTTCCTTCAGATCTTGGCATAAATATTATCTTCTCAGAGAGGCCTTCTTTGCTACCCTATGTATAGTCTCAGAACCCCTTCCAACTCACATGCCCACCTACTATCCCGTTTTCCTGGTTTACTTTTTCCCCTTAGCATTTATAATTATCTAACTTCCTGTATATTTTATTTATTTACCTTGATTTTTGTCTGTCTCCATCACTAGACTATAAGCCCCATATAGGTGGGTATTTTTGTTTGTTTTGTTCCTTGCTATATCTCCAGCGCCTGGAACAGTGCCTGCCACAGAGACACATAATAGATGTTCAATATACATCAGCCAAATGAATTAAGAAAAATAGACATTAGGTACTTTTATGTGTGGAGAAGATCCTGATTATGACTTTATGACTAACTAAAACTAAAACTAATTTTATTTTAATTTTATATTACAGAATCAATAAAATTGAGATCCTTGATACCACGTGTGTGTATATGTAAATAGTGTGTGTTTGTGTCTGTGTGTGTGTGTGAAAGAGAAAGAGAGAATCTTCTCATAGATTTAGTAGCCATTTTGGCACTTTTTTAAATCCTGGAGCTTTTCAAAGCCTTTAATATGCTAATTTATTTATGAAATCCCAAGAAAGAAATTGTGAGATCAATTTTCATTATCCCAGCTTATTTCTCAAGTGAGAAATAATAATAATAATTTAATAATAATAATAATAATAATAATAATTTCATTGTTCTTAGAATACCAGTTTTGAGGGAAAATAACAATTTGACAGTTCTTCAAGAACTATTGTCCTGACTATGTAAGACTCCCAGTTTTCAAAATCATTTGACTCCCAATTGACTAGACCAGAGATTTCAAACACTAGACAAACACACCAACAGCCTATCAGACATTGCTAATAATCACAATAATCTTTCTTGCTTAATCTCAGATTTGGCCTCAGAATCCTATTCAACAAACTACTAGTAGCAGTTGATTAGAGTCAGTATGGAGATGAAACAAATTTGCCACACCCGAGATTTTAACCCCCCCATCATAATGTAGCCTCAATATAACTTTATATAACTAAGCCATACCAATCAAATTTTCCTATGCATATCGTGTAACTCTCACTGAACCAACAAACAATCATGATACCATCTTATGATTTCCAACCCAAATGTTCTTCCACTCTTCTCAGCATATATATGCAAAGGTCTCCATTCTTTGCAGACTCAAAGGACCACAGTCATCTATAACCACTGAGCCGAGAGTGATCTCTCTAGACTGTATGCCACTCACCACTTTATTCTTTATGTTTTGATTCATCTATGCAAACTTCACAGAGCCCTGTACAACGCCTTGTGTATTGAAGGTGCTTAATACTTTCAAAGTGGGCTGTCAACTAACAGTATAACAAGTAACTTCTTGTTATATTCTAAATCTCTCCTTCCTCGAATTCCTATTACAAATCTGGAAAGCCATTCAAAACTAGTTCCATGTAATACAAAGGAAGTTCTCAGTGTGTACTTCAACAGACCACTTTGATCATTTGTAATTTCTTTGCTGTGCAGTTGAGAGTTCTGATTATAAAATACACAATTTCCTTTTTCATCACTCTCTGGCCTACCTCCTGGAAAGAAAAGAGAATACCACATTATCTCAAGTGTTCTCATTGATATCTTCTGTTTACTTCATGGATGTAAAACCTATCTCACTTGGATTATAAATCCTCAAGGATAAGAACAATATTTACCACTGTGCTCCTATTCCCTGCAATGCCAGGACAGACACTCTCTAAGAGCTTCTTAAGTGAATGGGTGAATGGATGGAAGGATGGATGGATGGATGGATGGATGGATGGATGGATGGATGGATGAAACTCGAATAGGCAATCATACTATATTAGGTAAATTCTACTAATATTCGAATGGGAAGACTTAGGTGAGACTATAAATGACTTTCATACACTACTTTAACATTCATACTATGAAACTAGTTCACAGAAAATCAAGAAACCAGAGAGCCTTTAACAAAATTTTGCAATGTGAATATAGTTCTTCTGATTTGCAACTTAAGCATATTTCAATATAGAACTCAAAAATTAATCACCTGGACCCTTCTAGATACTAGACATCTTTAGCAAACTATCCTTCTCCACACACAGATACACAAAGATCTGTATTAACCTCACATGTCTCTGAACTTGCTCTGCCATGAAACAAAACATAGCAGAGATGTGAGATACTACTGTGAAATCAAACCACTGCCTCTCTCTACCCTTCCTTCCTTCAGACCCTGGAGGTAGGTCTGACAAAGCAGAAGCCTATTCTACAATCCAGCTACTATCATCTAGAAACCTTCAAAAATCTCAAGATAATATAATATGGACCATTAAGTTCTGGAATTTTTTCTCCATCCACAAAGAATCTGACTGTAATAACTGAATGTCATCATGTTCTCCAGGTGAGATGAACATTTTGCTATTTTTCCATATTTGCTATCATATAATGTTGTCCAACATTATACGGTAGATCTGTTAAACCAAAAAGAATGTGAATATCCAGGATTCATCTAATGAGTACTTTTATAAAGTATTTAGGGTGACTCAAAACCAACTCTATCTTGTTAAGCCATTGTGGGAACTTAGTTATACAAAATTGGGCATAAATGATAAAAATCATACAAAGGTATTTATTTCTACTTCCATGGAATCATCCAATTACATTGAGATATAAATGCACTAATGCTATTCTGAAAGAATAATATTGTGTCTTTTGAGTTCAAGGCTGATAAGTTAAATATTAAGGAAACATTAATAACTAATAATTTATAAAAACTAAAGTGCATATAAAATGTAAAACTCTAATTATACCTCATTTTATATATTTGGGAGAAAGACTATCTTGTGTTTTCTTTTTCTCATCTCCTTCAAATATTGATGAAGAAACACAAGTATTTTCTATCTAAATAAGTTCCCTGAGAAGAGCATGTCTCTAAGGCTTGATTAAAACCAGTTCAAGAAACAGGATAAGCCCGTTTACTAAAAGTAAAGAAAAAGTGATTTTAAGCAGTCATATTCTAACTATCTTTCCGTGCTCCACTCTGGAGAAGTATGCCTGGATGGAGCAGTCAGGGTTTTTTAGATTCAAGCAAATTTCTTCCTTTTCTCTCTGCTTTTCGAAGGTAAAACAGTTGCTTTTAAATAAATGAGCATGTGGGAAAAGAGAATGAAATGTAAAGATGCTACATAATTTCTTCCTGAAAAAACCTTCCAAGGGTATCAAACTCACTGAGGTAGAATCCAGGTCTCCTAACGATGACAAATACCCCTAATTATGAGTAAATGTACTGTAAATATTTTTATGCTCTGTCCTTTTCCAATACCTTCTGTCTGCAAATATCTTGCCTGCAAATCTCCTGTCTGCCTTACTATGAAGTCATTATGCCAAAAATCCTGCTGCTGTATCCAGATTCTCTGCACTTGAAAAACACATCCATAACAGTATGGAAATGATCAGGATCAAATGCTGCTTTCTGTAGTTACCACACAGCTGTTTAATGATGATAAGCTCAATGAGCTCCAAAATTCTGTGTAAAGAGAAGACATTCCCATGGCTGAAATGAACTGAAATCCATTTCTGAGTCATATATAATAATTTTATATAACATTTACAATTTTTGCAAAAAAACTTGAAGACATAATTCCCCGCATATAGTAGACATCAATAAATTTTATTGATCAATAAAGTTTATTGAATTGAATTATTGACCTAGTCATCATCTGATGTCACTGGTGTTGCAGATATTTCCTAAGACCCAGATATACACACAGATTGCAAGTGACCAAACTCTATGAGGTGAAGGTCATTAATGCCATTTGTTCAACATTAAGATCATAGGCGACACGTCCAGTTCCTAGAACACTATCACTGAAGATTCTGGCTAACACATAAAGGATTACACAACAAACCATAGGCATGAAAGAAAGTCACCAAGAGGTTACATTTGACTTTAGCAAGTAAATTATTGGCAGAATAGCCAAGTTGTCCTAGGTGCAAAAAATTGCCCAAGTAGCCATTATTACAATTTAGGGAAGCTCATGGAAGTAAGGATCATTTTTTTATTGAGTATGCTTGTTTTCAAGTTGGTTCTAGGAACACGACTCTGGCGTCTAGTTTAAATGTGTGCCATTACATGGAGCCATCTCTGACAGGGTGGACAGAGGAAACAATGTTGTCTCTCTGTGTACTGCTGGGAAACAAACAAATTGTGACAGGCAGCAATGAGGATCCAAGAAGAAGAAGCATCAGAAAAAATAATAAAATACTTTTTTTAAGTGTGTTATTTATTCATTCAATCATGCATTCATTCACTAAATACTTAGTGAGTAAACAATACGTGCCAAATCTTGTTCTGGGCACCAGAGATAAAAGTGCAGGCAAAGCTCTTGAGATCCTTTATTCTAGAGGAGGATGAGGAGATAATAAACAAGTAAACAAATGCAAGCTGATTCAGATAGTGAAAAGTATCTGGAAGAAATCAAAGCAAGGAGATCTAACAGAGAAGAACCCTGGGGCCAATTAGATCAGGTGGTTAGATAAAGCCTGAGGAGGTGATACTTGAGCAGAGACCTGTAGGATATGAAGGAGCCTACTATGTAAAGATCTAGGAGCAGAGGATTCCAAACAGAAAGAACAGCAAGTACTGTAAGCTAGACTTACTCAAGAGAGTAACAGAAATAGGCCGATGTGGCTATAGCACACATAGGTATGGTCTATGGGAACATGGCGTAAGAGAACTGGGCTGGGACAAGATTATACAGAACCTTCTAGGCTGTGGTAAGGATCAGGGGTTGTATTTAAAGTGCAATGAAAACTCACTGGAAAGTTTTAAGCGGAAGCATGACATGATCTGGTTACGTTTTTAAAAGATCACTCAGCTGTTGTTTGGAGAATGTGTTGTTTGGGGTTGTGGAGGAGACCCCACTGGCGGCTTTTGTAGTAGCTCAGGTGAGAGACGATAGAGGTTTGAACCATCGTTATAGCAATGGAGAGGGAGAGAAGTGGAGGAATTGGGGCTATATTTTGGAGGTGGAGACAACATGGCTAGCTAATTAATTGGATGCTGGCGTGAAAGGAAGAGACAAAACAAGGATGACTTCTAAATTTTTGACGTGAGTAACCGGGTGGAACAGTCTAAAGAGGAACAGGTTTGGAGGGGGCGGGTATCTGGAGTTCTGCTCCTGAGTTGTCAGTTAAACATAATAATAGTATCTACCTTGTAGAGAAAATAAGAAACATATGCAAAACATGTAGATCAGTACCCAGCACACCGTAATTGCTCCATAAATATTAACTATTATAATCATTCTTCAAATGGAGTTGTAAAGGTAGTTGAGGGCATAAAAGAGCTCTGTGAGAGGTGAGGACTGAAGATATAAATCTGGGAGTTACATAGAATTCAGTGCCCCTCAAATCATTTTTGGTGAAGGACTTCTATTTTTTATTTTCAACGCGTCGTGGACCAATACTTTTGTAAAATCCAACAAAAATGAATTACTTTACAAATCAAAAAACAGAAAGTACAGCTGATGAATGTGCTTGGATGTCAAGGCAATGTCAAAGTGCTATAAAAGTTTCTACATCTTACTTTCAATTTCTGTACTTCTCTCTCCTTACAGACCGATAAGGAACAATTTGCAGACCAACACCAGTCCAGGCAATACATTTGGAAGAGCACTAGTCTTCAAAGCCATGATGTAGCGAGAAGGAGGCCCTGGAGCAAACTCTGAGACACACTTAACTCAAGTAGAGGTGGAGAGGTGGGAGGCCAGAGCACGTTCCATAAAGGAGACTGAAATAACAGCACTGTTTGAATACATGAGCACACAAACAATGGGAAATCATATATACTTACAAGTAATTAGTTTGCAATAGGTATAAGAAAAAAGCCTAATCATTCCTGCCAGGAACTCACTCCTCTTCCCACAGATGTCACATCTGAAGAGAAAGACACCCGCTTCCCTAATTCACCCTCACAAACACTTCAATCTAATCATCGGAGATGCAATCTAGCGCTCAGGCTGCATTAAGTAGCCAAAGCTCCTTCACTACCAAGCGGGGCTCCGCTTGTGACTAGAACAATTATCAGACCTGATAGCTACTGAGCTGTCCCTGAAGGATGCTCCAGGCCCCAAGCATCAACACCTCTGTTAATAATTCACGACTCCTGCCTTGTCATCGGCTTCTCTCAATCAAAACTCTGGTTCTAGTGGTCCAGACTCCTGAGACAGAACATATGCCCCAGACCAGAGAGCATCTGAAATAATTCTTAGGGCAAAGGGTCAGATTCCCGGGTGAGGACGTCAATAAACTAAAGAACTCTTCCCAAAGTCGAGTCCTTGGGTAAGCAAAACTTGCTTAACTTCACACTTTCTTGAACCCCCACACAGGGACTGCTTCCACTGGGACCCCGCTGCTGCGGCGCTGTTTTGTTCCTTAAAGACATGCTTCTGGTGTCAAGCAACTCTCCTCAAGCACAGGATGAAACAGACGAGGGCTGCGGGTGAACGTGAAGTTGGAGCCTGGGCGCGAGAGCCTCTCTAATCAAGGAAGGCTCCCAGGTCTCCAAGGCTCCCGCGAAGCCCTGCACCCGCGCCGGGAGCTCCGGCCGAGACCCTCCGCACCGCGGGCGCCGAGCCGCGGGCAGCGCGCGGGGGCCGGGCGGGGCGGTGACTCACGCGGCCGCGCGCCCGGGGAAGAAGCGGCACCTCCGGCCGCGCCGGGCGAGGGGCTGCGCCCGCCCGCGGGGCGCATGCGCGCTGCCGAGCGGCTCCAGCTCCCTCCCCGCCCACCCCTCCCTCCGCCCCCTCTCCCCTCCCCTCCATCCTCGCCTCTCTCCCTCTCTCCTCGCCCGCTGGGTGCTGAAGTTGGGCGGATGGCAGCAAACCGGCTCCGCTAGAGGACCGAGCAGCCCAGCCTCGCGCCCCCGGACCCATCGGTGCGCTGCCCACACCTCCAGGCGGCTGGGTAAGATGCTGGCTCCGAACCCGAGCGGGGCTAAGTAAATGACATCAAAATGTCTGCTTTGCACCGAGGGATGAATTTTTTAAAGGTGGTGGTTGGGGGGGGGGGGAAGTGAAGGAAAGAGGGGGCGGAGAGTGCAACTGCCAGCGCCCTGGCGGGGGAGGCTGCGGGCGCGGGGGGCTCGGCGCTGCTGCCGCGCCGCGGGTGCGAGCGGGGGCCGCGCCGCGGGTTTGGGAAGTTGCGTCCGGCGTTGCTGCCTCGGCGCGGTCCGCTCGCCGCCCTCCAGCTGCGGCGGACGGGCTGGGCGAGTGTCCTGCCCGCCCGGGGAGCCCTCGGTCGGGTCCCCCGCGGAGAGCTGGGCGCCTTCGGGGAACCGGCAGAGGGCCCAGGGCGGCGGAGACCCCGCGGGGGCGCGAGGTCCTGCGGGATTTTTGTGGGGGTTTGTTGGAAAACCGAATGTGAATTGACAGTGTCCAGTCGACCGATCACCTTGGCATGGTATTTTTTCTTTCTTTACCTTTGGGAAAACGCACTATTCAGGTGGGGAAGGTGTAAGCCAAAGGGATTGCAGAAATGCATACCTTGAGCATCGGTGAAATGTCTGAGGTGTGTGTGTGTGTGTAGGGGGTGGGGGTCTCTTTTGTTCTTTGCCCTCTCCTTAGTCGAAGGAAAGGGAGTTCTTGTGTGCTTGGCTTGGGGTAGATTTCACAGCCACCGAGGGGGCGAGGAGGAGGAACGCCCACCAATTCCCTAGCCGCTGCCCAGGTGGGTGTATCCGAGACTCCCCTGCTGTGGGTGATGATTCTTTTTATTATCGATAGAATCACAGTTTAATAGCCTCCCTCCTCCTCTCCTCCTCATGTGCTGCGGCAGAGGCTGGGTGCAGACGCTCGGCCGTTTCCTCTTCTCCCTACCTTCCTGTCTCGGTGAAAAATGTCGGAGGACTTCAGGATGGCGGAGGGACAGAGCTGGCCTCGGAAGCCGCGGATGGGGAGATGCTCCTCGCGAGCTGGAGGCTGCTGGCAGTGCGTCCCGGGCAGCCCGCGCCAGCCTCGGGAATCGCCGGGCTCCCGGGGACAGAGCAGGGGTCTCCTGGCCAAAAGGATGCGCGCCGTGCGGGACCCGCCCTGCGCCCTCCGCCTCCATCCAGAGCCCAGGACACCGGCTCACCTGGGACAATCTCAGTCGCTCTGGCAAGACTGACCCTGGCTCCTGGCATAGTTTTCCTAACCTCTCTGACCCTTTGATAAATGCTTCCTTCTTTAAGCGAGTCACTGGAAGGTTTGTCTAGAGAACTTTGCAATCTTCCCATAGTTTCTTTTTCTTTTTTCAGTTGTTTTACAGCGAGATTACTTCCATCATGGGATGGCTATCACAAGTAATAGAGAGAAATCTTAGAGTTTGGTTCCCGTTTATAATAAGCATTTATAAGACTGGATATCTATCATCTGCATTTCCGGATTTCATACATACTGTTTTTCCGGGTGATGAACCCTTCTGAAAATCATTTAATTGGAGAAAGGAGAAACAGTTTTTACCCTTGTAATGGAAAATAATGTTTTTCTCCTGGTTTCATAGCTGCTAGACACTATGTGTATTAAATAATTTTGAAAACTGTGACACTTTAAGTCAATTGTATTTGTTTCTAAAGTCTTTTGTAGTAATAGCAGGTATCAGTGAAATATACATTATAGCACTAATATCTAATGAAAAGGTGATTCGGACTCATTAATTCAAATGAATGAGCATTTTGATCACCTCCAGTTAAGTCACTATTATTAAGCTGCTTCTTCTGTTAGCATGAACTAAAACAGTAATTAACACACTCATGGAAGAGTAGATTTATTCACTATTTTAAAAATCTTAAAAACTATATTTAGAGAAACCATGAGAAAGTAGTTTATTAACAGTTTTTGGAGATGAGAAAACAAGTGTTTATTATTACAAAAGGATTGGATGGTATCACATTAAATAAGATGAATCTCCATGACAGTGACATCTGATCTCAGAGCCCTGGGCACTCATCCTTTGTCCTGAATTTATAGTCTGAGAGGTTAAGAAAACCACCTAATTTACAGAGCAAATAACATAAGGTGTCTGTGCCGATTTCTACCCTTTTTTCTCTGGTTCCTCAATTACTCCTTGGTGTTTAATTCCCATAGAAGGGAATTAACAAGGAGTTACTTTGCTGTCCAATTCTAAGGAATCCAGCTTTTCCTTCTCAAATAGCTATCTCTTTGCTTTTAGGGATCTTCCTACAGGGTCCTAATTTATTTGAACTCATCATGTTGAAAGTCTAAGTCATTATCATTCCTATGGACTTCTTACACTTTTGCATAATAATAATAATAATAATAATAATAAAACATTTCTTAATATTTCCTACTATGAGGGCCAGGGGCTTTGTAGAAAAGGAGAAATATACACATTCTTACCCATTTGACCTTATTATAACAGCCAAATCTAAATCTAAATTGATAAAAATTCTGGTTGACTCATAGACTAAAAAGTAAGAAAGCGTTTACCTGTGTTCTAGAGATAATGGCCTTCATATTAAAAGTCCATTTGCTGAAAGACATGGGCTTTTCTGAAAAATGAAAGACGGGCATGAACGATGAGATGTGGAACCAAGAGGGATAGGAATCCATCCAGTTGCATTTCTGCTGAGATTCTTTTTTCTGAATATCCAGCTCTGCTTACTTAACAATGAAGATACAGCACTGCATAGAAGGGCAAATGCAAGGACCACTGTACACTCAGTGGATGACAGTAACGCTGTGTGATGTTAAAAAGCATTTTATTTCATCTGATTACTACAGTTAGCGTATAAGCATAAATGCATTGTAGAGGCTTAAAATTGCATGACATTTCCAGGAAGGTGTTCTGGATCCTCAAAAATATTGTAAGTTTTTATGGAAAGCTTAAAAAAATAAAATAATCCTTAGATGTAGGTAGCCAGGACTCAATGTAGATTGATGGATACTCTCACCTTCCCTATCTCGTCCTGTCTTCCCTTATCCCCTAAAGACTTTCCCAATATCCAAAGAAAGTCATTTAGACTGTTATTCCTGCTATTGTGCAAACACCTAGCACAATATCTGGCAAAAGGCGGATGTTAAATAAGTATTTCTTGAATGAAAAAATATTGCAGAATTGACGGGACTCACAAAAGTCTTCCGAGATTTGGGATTACATTTTTAAAAGAGCGCTCATGCTCATTACAATACACTCGTCTAAGATCTAAAGATCACATTCATGGTCCTGCATCTTTGAAGGAAGCAATTTTTAGAACTGTCACTTTGCGAATATGCATGTTTTTACTATAACATTTATATTATGATTTGTTTCCAGATTATAAAAGCAATATATGCTTATTTTTAGGTCCCCTAGAATGCAGAAAAAAATGAATAAAACAGAACATTTAGATTACCTGTGGGCCCTCATGGACATGATGAACATGAGCTTTGGGGGCAGCTGATGTTAACTTGTGTCTTGGCTCCTTCATTTAATAGCTTTGTCACCATGGTCAAGTTAGTTACCTGCTCTGAGCCTCAGTTTCCTCTGGTATACAACAGGGATAAAGACCCACCTTCTAAGATGTTTGCAAGCATGAATATAATTCACTGTATATAAAGTGCTGAACACGTGCCTAGCATATACTGAGTACTCATAATTATCCCAATGCCTAAAGAACCGCTATTGAAAATACTGGTCAGTTTCCCGCCGGTTCATTTCCTATGCATAAATGGACCATTTTTTAAAGAATTTTTAAATGGACCAATTTAAAGTAGTAGAACTTCATACTTGCTTTTTAAAAATTTAACGTTACTTTGTTGATGTTTCCCAAGAAATTAAAATTGGTATTTTTTAATACAATTTAGTGACTGCAAAAGAATTCATCTTATGGATGTCTTCATTTATTTAGCCATTCTTTTATTTTTGGATTTTTATGTTATTTCCAATATTTTACTGTTTTAACCGCTGTACCTCCTTATGCCTAGGTTTTTTCTGCATATCTGAATGGCATTTTTTCCTTTAGGCTTGAGGCTTAGAACATTTACTTCTCACCAACATAATATCATCTTTTGAAAAATCTTTGCTAACTTGATAGCTGAAAATGATGTTTTTGAAACTTTTATTTCTTTGGTTACTAATAATGCTGATTCCTTTTTTAATATGATTATAAGCCATTTTTTTTTTTTGTCTTTGAGGATGGCTTGTTCAAGTCTTTTGCCCATTTTCCATTGATATTCTAGTACATTTTTCTTATTTATTTGAATGCTAATGTTAGTTTTATAAAACAGGCAAAAGCAAACAAAGAGAGGAAATACCTAGTGACAAAGAAGACGTGGCAAAGACCACAGAGATCATTGTGGCTGAACTGGCATTGGCAAACATCGCCAAAGGCTGGAGATGGATCAGCCACAGGATTAGGGCTGCCACGGTGTCTGTAACATACTGCCACCTGCCACCAGGTCTGGACTTTCCAAAGTTCACGGTTCCTTTTAGAAGCCCAGAATCACTTAATAGTTGGGATCTGTCCTTTTTCTCTTTGGCCACTGTGCACACACACTCCCATCTTACATGTACGTGAAGAGTTCCCAGATATTCACAGATTGTTTCTGCCAGTTGCTGATGTTGTAGGAGAAAACTTTCGTTTTTCTGAGATAAATGAGATTGAAAGGAAAGATGGGAGTAGATGGAGGTCCTACAAGGCATTAATTGAAATTTCTCATCAGAATGAAGTCAAATAAATTTCATTATAAATCCATGTCAGATTAGAATCATATCTTATCCCAAATTTTAAGCTGTAGGTGAAATTTAAATATTTAAAAGGTGAGAATCTAATCTGGTACCTTAATGAGTTCTGTATCTGTAGTGTTTCACGTGATTCAGTGCTCTTGTAAGCACCTGATTTTGACTTTTTAAATTCTGTGTGACAAATTCTATTTGACAAATGTGGTTTCCAAAGCTTAAATATTTAGCTTGGAAAATCTTTAAAGTTTTTAGATATTAAACTACCTAAAAAGTGTAAAATTTTATAATTATTTTTGGTTCCAGTTTATCAAATATAGTAAAACTTCAGTAATTCAGAATAATGAACCTGGAATTTATAATGAATGCGGGGCCCGTATAGGAGAAACAATGAGCTGTGGTGGAATATCAAATCTCATTTCAAACAGAACTGGATTTGAATTCTTGCTCTACTATTTACTAGATGTGCAGGTGTTTTCATTAAATTATATAAATGCTTCATACTTGAAATTCTAGCCTGAATAATAAACATCTAAAATCTCTCTAAATTTCTTAAACTTTGTATTTGAGATTTTTTTTAAATCTCTATGTCAATAAATATAATTTTATTATAGACAATGAATGTAGTTCACAAAGCAAATATTTACTTCCTTATGTTAGGTCATAGGCTTTTCACAGTACTGCTGATTGGCTGTTGAAATACAAAGGTTATAATTCAAGAGCCGTGGCATTACAATAAAACAGACACAACCCAAGGGAAATTACAACGTAAATGAAATGAGCAGGTAAGCATTTATTTCATTTCTTCAATTATCTCGGTTCTTCCCAATGGCATAGTGAGTTAAATCCAGTGAAAACTCTTTTGTGAAAGGTGGTAACACTTTCTCTATTTATTTCTAGTCTTAATGAAACGTAGGGGCTTGTTTGGTGTATTATGAAAGGCTATCTAATCTAGAGATTTTATGAGTCAATTTTGGTCCTAGGAAGACCGACCCATGTCTCTACCCTGTTTCTCTCAATATTTCCATTTTTTCAGGCTTCGATTAATCAAAATCAACAACTATTTGAAAGTCTGCTGTATGAAAAGTGGCAATCTATATGATTTAATTTAGAGGATGTGACAATGCATATGTAAAATTGCTCTTGGAAGAAAGAGACTTTAAAAGCAGAGAATTAATTCTTTAGAAAGAGCCCAGTTTTTGGATTCAGATAACCAGAGATTTGGCCTTAAACTTGTTGAGCCTTGGTATCATTATCTGTGAAGTTGAAGACTGACTATACATACCTCAAAAATGTTGAAGGATTAAATGAAATTTTGTCCATAAAAATGCCTCATATATTGGCAATCACTATGCAAGTGTTAGATACTCTACTAGAGATAAATAATTAAAATAAATCCAAGAAACATTGTGCAGATGATAAGTGCTTGAAGAGATTTTCATTTCTTGCCAGTAGTTGTCTTAACGAATGGGTCCTCATTAATGTTGAAGTGGCTCTCCATGTGTTTCCCCACCAGCATCTTCAACCAACCAGTTAAATGAACATTCATTCATTCATAAACATTGTTGAGCACCTACTATGTGCCAGGCTCTGTGATATGATTTCGGGATGCAAAAATTAATTAAACATGGCCCTTTTCCACAAGTATAAGCTTCTTCAACGTATTATTTATTTTGCTTTTATCTGGTGAGCACTGGCCATTCTAAGTTTAGAAGTCATGACTAAATACAACGTGGAAGGAACGAGCAAGGTTCTCCTTAGGATTTAGCAATTTTAGGCTAATTGACCTCAAAGCATAGTAGAGGTCTCTACCCCTTATGAAAGCTGCTTAGCAGAGACTCAGATAGGGGGAAGGGAAAGCAGAAAGTGGGTCTCTGGTAGATGATTTAACAACCACCACCATGTCCGAAAAACAAAAGACAACAAAAGAGGCTTAACCCTCTTTGTGAACCCACTCCAACTCCCAACTCTCCCTCATTAAAATAAAGAAAGTGTCAACATACACGTGCACTGGGCCTTTTTTCCCCTCACTTAAAGGCTCATCATAATATAATTCAAGGTATATTAAAACGTTGGGGTGAGCAAAGGGAGACAGCGAGAGTGATACCCCCACCCTTCCTTAGCATCCACATTTCCCATGCAATGAAAATGGTATAGAGGGCCCAGCCCCGTGGCCGAGTAGTTCAAGTTCTACACACTCTGCTTCTGGGCTTGTGTTCGTGGGTTTGGATCCCGGGAGCGGACCTACTCCACTCACCAGCCATGCAGTGGCAGTGTCCCACCTACAAAGTAGGGGAAAATTGACATAGATGTTAGCTCAGTGCTAATCTTCCTCAAGCTAAAAAAGAGGAGGATTGGCAAGGGATGTTAGCTCAGGGTGAATCTTCCTCAGCAAAAAAAAATAGTGTAGATTTTTCTCCTGATATTATTGCAATTCCTTCTTTGATAATAATCTTTTTGTAATATAGTAAATTGACCAGAAATCCGGAATACTCTTTTCAGATAAAAAAAAAAATTACATTTGATTTTGGAGAAAGAAAACCATCTTCAACACCCACTTGTTGAAGTCAGTAGGGTGATCTCTAAGTCTAGCAACTAGATTTATCCTGATCTAGGAAGATTTGATATCATTTATAAAATCAAGATAAAGACTTCAAGTCCTTTCTAGCAAAATGTTGTGAAGTGAATAGACAGTTAACTTGCCTAAATACGTAATGAAAGGCATTGACATTATGAATGAATTAACTTGAATGAAGCTAAACCCTCCTTGCAGCCACTATATTTAACTTGCTTGTCATTAAACCTTTAACTGGGCTGTTAATAAGTAACCATATGTGCTAATTTAAGGTTTGACCCTATTTCTTTCTCAATTTATTTCTTCTCAGCACTACCATACAGCATTTTACCTGTGACCTGTGAGTTTAGTATGATCAAGGCTCACTGGATAAAAGCAAAGGAAAAAAGAATATCTTTTATGAGGGCACTAATGCCTAGACATGCTATAAAGCAATACAATGACCTATATAGTTTACAAACTGTCATGACTAACTGAATGTTGTATTTTGATTTGGAGTATTAAATACTCTAATGTAAATTGGAGTATTAAATATTCCATTGTGAACTAGAGTATTAATTTTTCCCTACCTACTGTTTGCATGAAGCTTAACATTTGACTTTCCCATTTCTCTCTTTTTATTATTACTATTAGTGGTATTAGTAGTATAAGTATTATTTCTAAGTAGATAACTTGGAGAGGAAGGAGTATCAATTCTTTTTGTACGTCTAACTCGGAACAGAAAAATAGGTGTTTATGTTATTTTACATAATTTTTAGGATAGTTACATAATTTTTTGCCTGAAATTTAAAACATATCAAGAACTCAAATGTTAAATCTGTCAGGAAAAAAAAAAATCCTTGCTGCTTTATTCTCTTCTCGTAGTCAGGGATAAACTGGCCTGATTGGCATATCTCTGTTAATTTATGAGTAAATCATGTTGGCAATTTTTTTTTTTTTTTTTTTGTGAGGAGATCAGCCCTGAGCTAACATCCGCCAATCCTCCTCTTTTTTTTGCTGAGGAAGACGGCCCTGGGCTAACATCCGTGCCAATCCTCCTCCACTTTATATGGGACGCCGCCACAGCATGGCTTACCAAGCAGTGCGTCGGTGCGCGCCCGGGATCCGGGCCAGCGAACCCCGGGCCGCCGCAGCGGAGCGCGCGCACTTAACCGCTTGCGCCACCGGGCCGGCCCCAATCATGTTGGCAATTTTGATTCAAGCTATTGGAGCCCATGTTTTCCTCATCTGCTCATGTGCAGTAATATGAATTTTTGCTGTTGAAGAAACAGTTTAGACTAAATTACCTTTAGTAAATCCAGTGTCTGGATGACCCAACTATATTTATATAAATGATGGATTTAGTTGAGGGATGTATTTATATATCATTTTTAATGTTGAAAACCAAGAGATAGAGAAATCCTCGTACACTGGAATTGTCTCCAAAGTTTAATATTTTGAAAAGATGATTTTATGTGTCAGTGTCTGAGTGTGTGTGTGTTTCGCCTTTTTACTGCTGAGCTGATATGCAACAACTGACCAGATGCCTGTGTAACCATAGCCAAGTGTTTGGGAGGAAAAGACACATACTCTAGAATACAGAGGGAGGTACCAAGGCGATAAAAAGAAAAGTCAAGTAAAAAGCAAGAAGGCTGGGCTCAGAAAACAAGACTATTAGCTAAAAACACATTATATCTTAAAGTATAATATCATGCAATACATTATTACATAACTCTGCTGTATTATGTAACCACTTCCAGTTTCGTGAATTCACGTGACCTAATCTTAAGAAGGTAATTTTTTTTCCATTAATTCAATAATTTCATTGACCGAACCTCTGAGTAATGCAAGTGGTGTTTCGTGAGGTAGAATTTCATTAAATAAATGTTAATTCCAGGAAGGAAAAAATGTGAAGCACTTTCCTTGACCTGACGTAGGTTATGTAGAATAGTTAAAAATTCTTGTGGGTGATACCAGAATTCAATCACATTGACAAAAAATTTCTGCTTCAAATTTTTCTTTTTCAATGTAACGACTCCTAAGTCCATCCTGTATAAAATCAATTTTATTTTTGTGATGTAAAGAGACCTTTACACTTGCTTTAAAATACCAGGAATGAATAAATGCCCATGCTAAGCTTTGTTTTACTGAGCAATGGGGCAGTGCAAGGACTTAATGTCTAAATTATTTATTAAGACTTTGGGGGAGTAACAAGTGCACTTGGAGCAGCTTGTCTGCCATTGTCATTGAAATTATTTTTAAGGGAATGCGGATTTATGGCTTAGTAGGAGCACCGAAAGTAGTTTCTCAGTGAAGCTGTTGATTACAACCCAAATGAATGTTGGCACTTAGTGTGCTAGCCTCTGACCACTGGCCCTGGGAGACTCCCAGTCTGGTTAGATCTCAGAGAAGAAGGAGGTTGTGTGCTTGAGAGTAGAGCTCACAATCTAAAAACTTCAATTAAGGGAGGCAGAAATAATGGAAAGATAGAATGGTCTTTTGGTGCATCTGTGAATATGGCCTCTGTGGGTCTGAGTTTCCAAGTGTTTGCATTAGATTTCCAACTTTTCTTCGGGTTCAGCTAGTCATCAATTTCACCTTTTTTGTTTCCTGCCTCCTTGTTCATAATTAGTGCAACTAACTGGAGCTGTACTCTGTAACTGGGAACAATAAAATTAAATAAGCGATAGTCAAGGCTTAAGGAGCTTAAAGACTAGTTGAAGACAGAAAATATGTATGTAAGTTGCTGTTACTGTTATATTCTAGGAGAGAAATAAAATGCTGGGAGAAATCAGGAAGCTTAGATTAATTTTAGATGGCCAGACCAGGATCTGGCAAAAGTTTCACAGAGATTGTGGCATTTTCTCAAATTATTGAAAGACAGAATTTTGACAGGCAAAGAAAGCCCTTCCAGGCTCAAAGACAACATAAATTTTATAAAGGTGCAGAACTAGGAAAATTGAAATATACTTTGTGGCACAGTTTTCCGGAACTATATGGTACGGGCAGGAAATCACAGGATGATAAGGCCGGAAAGGAGACAAGATACTGGAGGGTGTTAATAGCAAGTTGAAAAGCTAGAATTGTCCTTGATAGGCGCAGAGCACCGAGGGCCGCTTGGTCAGGTCTGTGCAGTGAAGAGAAGGGGGGAAGCGGGAGCAGGATTTCAGCTGTCCGGCTGAGAGAACACGCAACCTGAGCTGGGAAAGGGCAAAGGGCCCAACCTAACGCGGTGCAAAGATGACATTATGAAAACGTGTTTGATTCAGAGCCTTCGTGACTTGGTCGCCAATGAGATTTAGAAGATGTAGAAGGAGACTTAAAGCCCACATGGAGGATTGCAGCTTGTGTGTCTGCGTAACACAGATGCCGTTAAGACCTGGGGAAGCCAAACTGATGGAGAGGTTAGGGAGGAAATAAGCTGAGTGCAGTTTGGGAAATAGTTTGACATATCCATCAGATGTCTAGCAGGCTGCTGATGAAAAGCCTAGTTGATTCAGCAACAGGAATGATCTTAGGCTGTGTCAATAGAGGTATACAATATCTAGAATGAAGTTGGTGACAGTTCTGTTCTGTTCTACACATTCAAACCACAACTGGAATGTTATTTTGAATTTCTTTCCTTCCGGACACCACGGTTAGAGGTTTGCAATACAGATGGTGAAATGAACAAAAACCAGTAATTCATGTGAGAAGTGATTGGAGGAATTTATACTTTCTTATCCTAGAGCAGAGTGGTTCCCATAGAGAATAGGCATGCTTCACCATTTGGAGAAGAGCCATGTGAAATAATTAGACTAATTTTAAGTTGCCCCAGTGATATAAGGGGAATAATAAAACCACATGGCAGAGTCATAAGGAGATAATAGTCACAATGCCCCTGACATACATTTGGCATTTGGTGTGTCTCACTCTTATTGTTACTCTTTAGAATAGCATTAGAACCAGTGGGCACACATCCTAGAGATAGATTTTGCCATCCAATTGGAAATAAGTTTTTAACAGTCAAACCCTGCTAGTTAGATGGGCTGCCCTGAAAGGTGGTAAGTTTGCTGTCAATTGGTTGGTGGACAAACCCTTGGCAGAGGTGTTATGGAGGAAATTCAAGGATTGGGAGTGTAAAAGATCTTCATTCTAACTCTGAAGATCAAATGGTTGCAGGGAATTTGGAATGCGAACTCAGGAGAGAGGCTGGGGCTAGAAATAAAATTTGAAAATCTTCTATTTAGAGGTGACAGTAGTAGATGATTGCCAAAGGAAAACGTGTAGAGAGTGGTGTGAGCTTAGAATAGAATCCTGGAGTATATCTGCATTGAATGGGCATGTGGGAAGAGAAGGAAACTAAAATACATACATACATTCATACATAAGATGGTCAGAATGAAAAAAAAAGTGCTAAAAAGAAAATGAAGGCACTGTAGTATGCCATGAAACCAAGCAAGTGGAGCTGTTTTTAACCAATTTTGTTCATATTTATAGTAATCTTTGCAAAAGATTGGAAACGGGAGACAGATTTAAAAAGAGCAGCTGAGTTCTGTCATGTGGCGGAGAGGGTAAGATCTGGAACAAGGCAACATGTTAGATTTTGCAATGAGGAAGTTACTTGTGATTGTCTAGAAAACACTTGTGATTAATGATTTATACATCATCTATTTCCAAAAGGTTTGAGGCAGCTTAAATAATAGCAGTTTCACACAGGGCAATGAAAATGAAACTAAAGATAAGACGCCACGGCGAGAAATAAATGAGGGGAGGGGGTGAATGTGCCGCAGAGCATGGATAGGATTGTTGTTGTAACAGGAGCCCTACATTTCAGCTCTGAGGTTCCAGCAGCCAAAATAAAAGGCTTACAGGACAGGTTACCTATAACTCATTGGTTAGCGAAAGAAAACAGTTTTCCGGAATTTTTATTCCTTGCACTAAATTCTATGAAGGGTCTATCCCATGGATTCTCAGATAAGCAACAGTGACATATTAGACAACGGGGTCAACAAGAGTTCTGCTGAAGATGCAGGTTGGCTTTGAATGGCTGTTTCTTTTTTAAGCCCTTGCAGATCAAGTATGTAATATTAAGATGAAGTCTATAAAAGCCAGTAAGTCAGAGGTAATTTCAGTTGGTCATCTGAACACTCCTGAGTCTGAAAAATCAGCATACAGGACAGCACGAGAGAGGAGGACATCGTAGACAGGAGACACCAGGGTTGTTCCAAGAACGTGGGGGAGAGAGGGCACCAGATGCCTTGCAACCTCAGGTCCTTTGCACTTGCCACTCTCTTCGCCTAAAAAACTGTCCCCTGATCTTTCTCATGTTTCAAGTTCCTGTTCAAATGTCACCTCTTCAGAGAGACCTTTTCTGGACTCTCTGCCTAATGTTGTCCCTTCTTCATCCCTCCCCTCATCTCTCACTCTCTAACAGTGATCTATTTTATTTAATTCATAGAATTTACTGCTCTGTTAAATTATTGTATTTATAATCAGTCTCCCTCCTCCCACAAGGTAGAATGTAAACTAGTTCACTGGACAATGCCGGGAACAGAGTAGGCTCACTATGTTGAAGGAATGCATGTTTTGTGAATGGGGAAGAACTCAGCTCAGTACTGATGTGATAACCAAATGGATGGTAGTGCTGCGAAGAGGATGGTGATTATGATAATGACAAATTTTGTACTGGGAATTTTAAGAACACTGAGCTTTGGAAGAAGAGCGCAGATTCTCTGTACATTTTCCTTTCCACTCACGAAGAGCCAGGGTACTAATATGAATGGCAAGTTCATGACTATTCATTGATCATGTTTCTATGGGGTGAGGCATAAGTGAGAAGAGTGCAAAGGGCCCTACATTGTGGCGAATTCCCTTTTCTCTCCCTTTGGATAAGGTTGTTTAATGTTACCCACTTAAATTTTGGAGAATATCTTTCAAAAATATCTTAGGCTTTTTTAGCATAATTAATGTTGCAGGACTCTTTCTAAGAGTAATTAGCTCTTAGGTACAATTCCTTTTCTGATCCCTCCTAGCAGCCAACAGTAAAACCCCTATTGTGTTAAAATGTGTGTGCGAGAGTGCGTGTGTGTGCACGTGTGTGAGTGTGCATGTGCACGAGTGTGTCTGTGTGTGTTCGTGTGTGTGTGTGTTGGTGGTAAGTAATGCATCGGAATTGCCTAAAACGTAAATCAAGTCGCTGACATACTAACAGAAAAGCGTTAAATGCCCGTTGAGAGAAAACCCTTAGTATTAGAGAGGAAGCTGGAACCAGCTGATGTGAGGCTGGAGTCAGCATAGGAGGTGAGTCAGAGAACACTGAATGTAGGCTAGTGGTTGGAAAGAAATACAGAGAGGAGAGGAGGAAATAGAAGAGAGGTAGCAGCAGCCTCAGACAAGTAGCAGAACCAAGGAAAACTTCTTTTAAACATTTCTTTTAGGTTTAGAGAGGACTTAAGTTTGTGGACAATGAGAAGCCAAATTATCAGTGGAGAAGTTTCAGGGAAAATGCCATGGAACTTTCTGGAGCACCAATTTTATTCATGCTTGAGAAATTTAAAATGTTTCTCTGTCAAAATAAAAACAAATATTAGAGAATGGTGTATGATATTTATTATTTACTTATTCATTCATTCATTTAAGGTTAAACCTGGTGCTTGGAAGAAATTTAGATTATTTAGGCCCTGCTTTGGGGTTTGCCTCCATAGTCTAGGGGGAAGTTAGCAGTTCAGAGATAGTGGAATTTCCCCAAGGCTATGGACAGGCAAGGGATTTTAGAATCACGGAGCATAATAAGCTCAAAAGGCACCTTGAAACTGAGTCCGAAAAAATAATGGGTTCCGTTTCCCTCATATCTTCCTCACTAATATTTTAGCTCATAACCAGGAGAAAGATGTCATGGGATAAATATTACAAATTGGTTTTTCTCTAATGGCTTTACTGGAAGCATCCAAAATAAGAAAAAGTGTTTTCAGCTTAGCGGAAGATAGGATAAAAAATACTCAGTCTAGTTTTCCTTGTATGCCAAAAGAGGAGTTTTGATCCTAATATTCACTGTATTACTTAGTCAGTTGACTAAATGTTTGGCTGTTGAAACAAACAAGTATATAAAGACTTTCCTAATTATAATTTGTTAAATTGTTCCACAAGGGGACGTCCGATCTTAGAAGTGTTGCCTTTCTCTGATGAGAAAAAGTAAATTACCATGTTTTTGATCAGGTAAGAAAGCAAGCTTAAAAAATGAAAATGAACATTACAAGGAAAAATAATCACCTCACAAACTCACTGGGAAAGCAGTCTTTTAAGTGCAATATGAAATAAGGTAGATTTTTATGTAAGTTCATTCTCTTATTTGCAAGCAGAACAGTGCACTGTCATTCAAAAGTAGGGCGATAAACAGGAAATTGAAGTTCAGAGAATAAAAATGAAAGGAAGAAATCAGTGTTTAACTGCAGATCTTTCAAACCACAAAGCAGAAGCTAAATTCATAATCTATAGTGTTGTGTTGTTTGTTTCTAATGTTCCCTTGCATTTGGCTTTTATAGGAATAATCTGGGAATGAAGAATAAGTGATTTGGGAAAAAAGTTGTAAGTAAAGGGGATTCATGCTAAATGACTGAGAGACAGTATTTTTGTGTATGGTTCATCCAGTGAAGTTTCTCTTTTAACAAAAACTTATTGAGCTCCTACTATGCTTCTATGAGACATGTAGTTGTTTGATCTTTGATTTTTTTAATTGGCTCACAGATGGAATCCTTTGTAGAGCAGGTCTATCAAATATATATATACACTTTCACCTTTCCTTCCTACATTAGGTGCAAATAAATGAGGCTAAGTGAGGGTATACCAAAGGCATGGTGACAGATCAGATTGGAATGTAATGGGAATTTTCTATATCTTAATTTCTTTAAAAATTGACAGGACTTGGGACCAGCCCCGTGGCCTAGTGGTTAAAGTTCCGCGTGCTCCTCTTCGGCAGCCTGGGTTCGTGGGTTCGTATCCCAGGTGCACACCTACACCACTTGTCAGCCGTGCTGTGGCGGCACCCCACATATACAACAGAGGAAGATTGGCACAGATGTTAGCTCAGGGCGAATCTTCCTCAGCAAAAAAAAAAAAATTGACATGATTTAATATCAGCCTATTTCAAACCAATATATTGCATTACTACAAATGTATTCATTGCAGTTCAGAATGTATTGGAATGAGAGGTTAGAGGAAGGAGAGATTCCATTCTCCTGCCTTCTCTCATTCAAGGAAATAGATGGCTGATGGCATCCAAAGTTCTGGGCACAAGGGGGAGAAGTGAGCTCATTTTTCTTAGGCTGGAAATCTGACTTCCCTCCAGGAATTTCCCAGGAATAAGCTGCCTGTTTTATCTTCCTCCCTTAGCTGTTTCTTGCGTTCGCCTGCCAAACTTGCTTCCTAGTGTTCTAGGCTCTGAGGTACATTTCAGAGAATTCAGAGCATAATTAAGTGAAGTAGAAGAATTCTGAGGTACATCAGAAAATTTAGATCATATTTAACAGAGGTGGAAAACCAAAAGGAATGTATTCCTGAAATGCATCTTAAGGCAACAAGATAGGAATGTAGTTTTATTGTGTCTAAGCTCTTGGCAAAATTATGTATGGAAGCTGTATAATATGCAAAGCCAGAGTGGGAGTGAAATGAATAACGCTGTAAAAGAGAAGAGGCAGAGGCACCTTAAAATTACAAGGAGCAATGTGGTTCTTTTTTTTTTTTTTTCCGACAGGTGTTTAGCAGATTGCCCTATAACTGACATGTACTCAAAGTTTCCAATTATATTATAGAAGAAGCAGTATTTCCTGAAAGAACACATTTAAAGCAGTCTGCTCTCTCCTTTCACCTATGATTTGCCTTGGTTCATAATGACATGTACAGAATCACAGGATGGCTTTGTTTTCAGAGATGGCACTGAAGCAAGAAATGATGCATTATCAGGAGCTGTTAGGGATTTGATTGTTGCCAAGGGGAAATGAAGGAAAGAAATCTGAATGTATTCCAGGAAAATAAGTAACTGTGGCTAATGCTCTGGCTGGTATTTTATTTGTTTTGCAATGATGGACTTGAGAAGATATTACACACACTCAGCCACCACTTGGAATAATTTAAGGCTAAACAGAGCAAGTGATATTTTTATAGCTGAGATTTTTAAATATTAATTTTTGGAGTTATGTGTTATTTGGATGGAATTAAAATTTGATTATCATAGTGCTTGTTATGATAGAAAATACAGTATAGACTTTAAGAAGTTTCTTTTGTACTTCTAATTGTTTTATACAAACAGTACGAAAAATTCATTAGAAAATTATTTGGTTTAATTTCAAAGAACGATTAAAGGCTTCATGGCAAAATGAAATCAATTTTAAAAAAGTGTTAAACTTTTTTCGGGGGGAGGAAGATTAGCCCTGAACTAACATCCGATGCCAATCCTCCTCTTTTTTAGCTGAGGAAGACTGGCCCTGGGCTAACATCCGTGCCCCTCTTCCTCCACTTTATATGGGACACCACCACAGCATGGCCTGACAAGCAGTGCGTCTGTGCGCGCCCGGGATCCGAACCTGCCAACGCGGGCCGCTGAAGCAGAGCACACGAACTTAACCTGCTAGCCACTGAGCCAGCCCCTAAACTTGTTTTCTGACACTTCAAATATAAGTATAATATTAGGTGTTTGGAGAAAACATGGCGCCAGCGGTCATGAATACTAAACTACTACGATGTCTGTTTAATCTTGAGATGGGATTCGGGAGAACTGAGTTCTAGTTCTAGCTATAAAGCTGCACAGCGAGCTCATGAGTCCTAGCGTGACAAAGAATTGTAATTTCCGCATGAGATCCCTATCAATATTGTCAGGACGTTACGGTGGCTACCACGGGTCATCTAGAATGGCAGATTAACCGTGGACTGGGATGCCTTACGAGTAGTGCATTCTGTCTCCCTGAAAGGGAGATTTCAGATGCAGAGTCTGTATCATTTGAGGATCAACCTCATCACCTCCTTCCTTCCACCACTCTCCTATGTGCCAAGACCAATATGCTTGCCTCCAGAAAATGGTTTCTACTCTGCCACTTCTGTGCCTTTGCTCAGACTGCGTTCTGCCTGGAATGCTGTACATGTTTTCCTTCACTTTCTAAATCCTGAGCATCTTTGAAGGTCGGAGCTCAAGTCCTAAGACTTTCATGAATCCTTGTCTGGCCATCGCATAGTGACCTCTCCCTCCACTGAAACCGCCTGCATCATAACGATGACAGTTGTATTCTTGTCTGCTCCATGGGCAAACCCTTTGCCGGCCCATATTCTTATCAGAGAGTGGCATCTACACCGTCACCCGTGCTGGAACACCAGCAGTCAACCTTGACCCCCACCCCACTCACTCCCTGCTCACTTGTAATCTATCCCTGATCTAGTCTTAGTCACCTCCTGGGTACTTCTTACCTCTAGCTCATTTCTCCATTTCTGCTATCCCAATTCACCACCATCATCTTGCCTGGACTATTGCAACAGCCTCCTTTCCTCTACTTTCACTCAGCTCCACCTGTCCTCCACACTGGTGCCAGAATGACCAAACATGTGACTCCTAAAGCCACTCTACACCCTGAAAGCATGCAGTGTCTCCCCATCACCTGTGGATAAAATCCAAATACTGTGCATGGCTCTCTCCCTGATTCCTCCCTGACTGTCTGCCCCCAGTGGCTGTTACTTCTTAGGCACTTTAGGCCCAGTCACAAGGAATGAATGAATGAATGAATATATCTTTTAAAAATAGGCTATACAGGGGCCAGCTCCATGGCCTAGTGGTTAAGTTCGGTGTGCTCCACTTCAGTGGCCTGGGTTTGGTTCCTGGGCGCAGACCTACACCATTTGTCAGTGGCCATGCTGTGGCGGTGACCTGCATACAGCACAGAGGAAGATTGGCACAGATGTTAGCTCAGGGGAAATCTTCCTCAGCAAAAAAAAAAAAAATAGGCTATACTATCACAAGCCTTCTGTTTTTGCTAATGCTGTTACCTCTAGATGGAATGTTTTACTACCTTGTTCCACTTGGAAAACCTCACCTTACATATTGCTTTCAATAACTGTCTCTGGCTGCCCTGGCATAATTGTGTGCTGTTTTCTCCACAAGTGAACACTTGGTACAGACTTTTATGGTCACACAGCTAAGTTATAAGCTTATCGAGAGTAGAGACAAAGTCTTTTTTGCGGGGGGCGAGAGAGGAGCTTTTCTTCAACTATCCAGCACAGATAATAGGTGTAATAAATTATTAGCTGTCCCTGAAGCTGTAAGGTTAGTGCTTTCTAGAATAGACTATGCTTTATAATACGATAACAAGGTAGACACAGAGTAACTATTTGTCAGGTAGCCCCAGATTACACTGGACTGTTGAAGTGGGCAAACTTGGAATGCCTAGGACAGATTCATTAAAGTTGACCAGATTTTAAATTCCATGAGGCTACTCTGCCTAAGGCTATCACTTTGCTCTGGGTAAATCCTAGAGTCCTTACCTTGGCCCCCAAGGCCCTATGTGATCTGTCCACAACCCACTCCCCAGCCCCTCACCCCCACATGTCTCTGAACTCATCAACTTCCCCTCCCCCTGCCTTGCTACTCTGCCTCAGCCGTACAGCCTCCTAGCTGTTCATGCAATGGCCCGGAACATCCCCAACTCAGGCCTTTTGTTACTCCTGCCAGGAATGTTCTTCCCACAGGTATCCATGTGATTCACTTCCTATTTCCTTTATCTTTGCTCAAATGTAACCTTTTCAGGGACACCTTCCTTGAGCACTATTTAAAATGGCAAGCTCCCCTCCCTGCTCACCCCTTCCCACCTTGTTTCTCTCTATAGCACTTAAGAAGTTCTGTGTGATTTTTATGTCTTTTATTCACCACTGTATCTCAGGTACTAAAAGGGAGCCTGGCTCAAAGTAGCCATTCAATAAGTATTTGTTGAATAAATCAATGAATCCATCTGACATGTGCAACAGCTCTTCTTATGCATCGAACAAATATATTTCTCTTTGAATAATCTTTATGTCCATGATCTAATTTCAAGCCTGGTAGTTGGTCAATGTCTGACCTTAGTCACACATGTTTTGGATTAAGAGTCATTTATCTTGGGTTTCACTCCTGGCTCTGCCGCTTTCTAATTATGTGACCTTGAGCAAGTCATTCCATCTTTCTCGGTCCAGTTTTTCTCATTTGTAAAACAGGGCTATGATACCCAGTGAATTACTAGGAGTAAGACAAATACTTCAATAACTGTAAAGTTCTATAAGCAAGATGGTTGGTTGGTAACTATTTTTATTTATTATCTGTGTGACAAACTGAAAAGGCAACGTCACACAATGAAGAATTTGAACATAATAGTCAAACAGATATGCATTTAAGTTTGGTCTCAATCGCTTATTAGCTGTATGGCTCTGAGAAACTTACTTTTCCCCCTTTTCTATAAATAAGTAAGATATTTTATCTTAGAATTGATTGAAATACTGAATGAGGTCATATACCATGTATCAACAATTCTAAGATGCACATTTTTTTTCACATTTTAACATTTCAGAAATCATTATGCACTTTACAGTCAAGTCTTCAGTTCAATGAAATGTGACATATACTTCAAAATTTTATATGTGAAACAGGATAGTAATTATAGTTCAGAATCTTTCAGGTCGCTCTGACAATTTTAAGACCTTTTCCTCTCTTCCTCTCTTGGGAAAAAGTGGCTTTCAATGAATAATGATAAATGGTGAGTTTTCTCTTAAAGTGTTTAATAGCCATACTTTGCAGGTTGTCTTTAAAACTTGGGTTTGTTTTTTTTTTTTTCTGATTTTACCACAAAGAAAAGAAATTACCAGTAAAGTATTAACCATGTAGCTCTTTGTTTTTCTGGGTGCCTTTCCCTGTATCTTCACCTCCAGTTTGGTTTACACTTTCTCTTCCCGTTGGTTTGATCATGGATGACAAGAATAGAAGAATATCCTGGCAACCTCAGCAACTGCCCTTTAACATAACACGGTTGCTAGGAGAAAAAGGTAGTAGCTACTCTTGAGAGGACACGTGGCTCTGCCATCCTGGAGGAGACAGTGGGCTGTGGCAAAAACCAACAGCTCAAAGCAGCATTCTCCACCCCACCTTCTGCGGAAGGGCATGGAAATATAACTATCCTATCAAACCACCCATGCCGTAAAATGAGTGGTAATATTTTATGGCCTATTTTAAATAAAATATAAACACAAGGGGAATAAAAAAATTACTACTAAAGATGCCATCATAAAGAAATGTAACATTTCAGCCCATTATCCCTTAAACACTTTCTATTAAACTGAAACTACTAATGCGGCGTTATAATCTAGCAGCAGGTCATTCCTCAAATGTTCTATCCTCCTCTGTATCTTGTGGTTTGTTGTAGTGTCCTGGTTTTCAGTTAATAGAATTGGAAAAGAATAACTGAAGAGTGCTATATGGGTTATTGCAAGAAATTCTACACACATTAGCCATGTTCTTTGTTCACTGAACTATAAAAATTCTGAGATGTACTATACTTCCATAATGCTTTTCTGTAGAGAAAGCTCAATTGCACAACTCATTTTATTCATTCAGTAATTATGGTTGAGATTCTACCAAGTGCCAGCCACTGAGTGTCTGGGCTGTGACTAAAATTAAATATTTTAAGATAGAATGCATAAAACAAGACACACACAAAATGAAAATAGAATGCCTAATGTTTGCGTTGTACTTTTATTTGAGGAGGGCAATGAAATGTTTTGAGGTTGGCCCTTATTAGCATTTGAAAGAAAGTAATATTCAGAAAAATAAATATTTTTGGATCCATGTACATAGGCCAGCCCTTGGTTGGCAACTGTGATTAAATTCTTCTACGTGCATAGAGGGCCTGGAAGAACTCTAAAGGACCACTGCTTTCTGGGACATTGTCTGTGTTGCAGCCACAGGAGTGAGATAGGTTAAAGAAGGTCAATGAACTATCTCTGGATAATTTTAAGGAAACTTAGATAGTCATCTGTCCTACCAGTTTTCATTATGTGCTTGGTTCTGGACAAAGGCTATGATTCAAGTATACATTTATTACATTTTATATCTGCATTTCTTGGACTGAGGACATATGATTCAGTTTATCTAGTTTGAAGGCCTGTATAATTCAGCTACCCTCATTTTTCCCTTCTCTGAAGAATTGATTAACCAGATTAACATATAGGAAACTCTTCTAACTCATGAGCCCATGCCAACTAATTCTTTGATTCTTTTTTCCCCTTTGATCTGAACGTTAAAAAATGAGAATGTTAGCTTCCATTTGGGCATGCTTCAATCCAAAATAAAAATGGAAAGAGGTTACAGAGTGATGTGGATGTGACTTCCTTATGAAACTGAAAAATATTTTTTTTCTTTGACTAGGAAAGACTAAAGCCTTATATCAAATAAAAAGTTCCAGTGTGGTCAATTATTCTACTCCTTCACAGCCCAAATCACATCTCTAGGACTTAACAACTCTAGAACTAGTATTTTTGTGTGTTCATATATATTTGTGTACATACACACACGTCGTATTTGTAATTTTACTTAACTTGGAAGATGTGTGAATTTTGCCAGTTTTATCCCTGAGAAAATCAGAGATAAAGTGTGTCTCTGGCATGTTACATTTCCTGTCCTCTCTACTGGTGTCCCATCAGACTCTCATAGCATCATCTGGGGTCTGCTGTTGGCACTTATTGAAGGAGTTAGGTGATAAGGCTTATCACTTCCCTTAATAGAAAGCTGTGAGGGAGCAAAATGCCTTCAAAGTACAGAGGCAGGTCGCTACATTGATGGAATGCCAGACAATGAATTTGATCTCTCGCTGGTGGGTACCACATCATAACCACCTCACATAAACTCAAGGATGACATATATTGTTAACTGCTAAGGTCAGTCCTACGAGTCTCCATTTGCATTTTATGAAGGAATTCTGCTGTAGATAGGAATGACAACTGCCATTACTTCTACATCAGTAGCATACAATATGGTCACTAATAGAATATATAGTAGAATGGACATGAACTTTGAAGTCTATAAGACTGGGTTCAAATCTTAATTCCAGTGCTTAGAACATGGGCAAATTGCTTAAATTTTTTGAAGCTCAAGTTTTCATTTGTAAAGTAGAGAGAATATTTACTTGATAGAATTATAAGGAATAAATTAGATAAATTAAAACATCTAGCAGTAATGTCCAGTGCATTAGTACTTAAACTATTATTTCCATTCCTTTTGCTATCTGAATTGTAATTCCAGTTATACCATTTGATTCTAGTGAAAGGTTGATACAGAGAATTACATCAGAATATAAATAAGTATCTAGGATAAATAACAAGTTTCTGGAAGAAAGAATACATAAACTGTGACAAATAGGAGCTTGTTATTGCCTCTTACACAAAAAAATATACAATGTATACAAGAAAAATGTGGCAGTATGTGGCACATAAATGAAAGTATTTTGTATTTAAATACATAAACTGGGGCCCGGCCCCGTGGCTTAGCGGTTAAGTGCGTGCGCTCTGCTACTGGCGGCCCAGGTTCGGATCCCAGGCGCGCACTGACACTCTGCTTGTCCGGCCATACTGAGGCGGCATCCCACATACAGCAACTAGAAGGATGTGCAACTATGACCTACAGCTGTCTGCTGGGGCTTTGGGGAGAAAAAGGGAAAAAAAAAAAGGAAGAGGATTGGCAACAGATGTTAGCTCAGGGCCGGTCTTCCTCAGCAAAAAGAGGAGGATTAGCATGGATGTTAGCTCAGGGCTGATCTTCCTCACAAAATAAATAAATAAATAAATAAATAAATAAATAAATAAATAAATAAATAAATAAATTGTCTGATATTACCCTCACATAAAATTTATTTATTTATTTATTTATTTTTATTTTTGGTGAGGAAGATCAGCCGTGAGCTAACATCTGAGCTAACATCTGTGCCCATCTTCCTCTATTTTGTATGTGGGACACCACCACAGCAAGGCTTGATGAGTGGTGTAGGTCCACGCCCAGGATCCGAACCCGTGAACCCAGGCCGCCAAAGCAGAGCATGCCGAACTTAACCACCACACCACCAGGCCACCCCATAAAATTTTGGTTAATGAGAACACTCAGGAGACTAGAGTCTCTAGATAAATAATCTGCCAGGTTAATTAAGGCTTAACAACCCTTCTTTACTTTCTTGGGGAAAATTCCTGTCAAATTGAAAATGTATTAATTTACTTTTATGCCCCATCATGAAAAAATGCCCTGAATATAGTCTTTGACTTGGGAATTGTAGCATCTTGAAAATAACATTATTAAAAATATCCCACTCTAAGAAGTATTATTCCCTTTGTGGAGTAATAATTGTACAGATAAGGAAAGTGAAGTGTAGAGAATTTAGGTAAATGCTTACAGTTATTGAAGTAACGAGTGGTGCAACCAGCATTTGAATCCAAAACTTCTGGTTCAAAAGCCTACCCTCTTTTTTCCACCCAAGCTCTTTTTTATTATTCACAAAGCCACTCATAAAATACAAAGACACTTGTATTCCAGCAAGAGGGCAACTTAGTGTGGGCCGAATGCATGCTTCCTCTAAGGACACCTACAGCTCTGCTTTTTTATGAATGAATTTTAGAAAAGACTTTTTCTCATAGTTATGCTTCTCTAATAATAGCAGAGTGGAAAAATAATTCAAATTAAATCAGGGTTATTTTAACTTCATTTTTTTCCCCCAAGAGGTATTCAAAATTTAGTCCAAACCTCTTCCACTAAATCTTTTAAAAAAAAAGATTAATTAAAAGTTCTGAAAGTACCTAAATGTAAATCAATAAATATTAAATATTAAAAATAAAGAGATAAAGTCACTTTCACTAAACTCTGCTAGAAGAGAAAGAGAAGGAAAGGTATGAAAGTCATGGCTTCATGTAAAAGGTGTGACAAGGGATTAAACTTATATTTCAGCTAAACGCCAGGTGTATGTTTGTACGTGTATCTTACTAGCGTGTTCATTTGCATCCCAAAATTCACTATGTCTAGAGTGATCACGTAATTTACTATCCAAGTCAGTTTCACTTCAGAAAGTGAAAGGGGGCACTGGAGACAGTCACCTTGAGCCAAGATATGTGAATATGAACAAGACCACACAAATCAGGATGAATGGTCATCTAACAGTGACTCCAAGAATCTTCCAGTCTGGTATTTTTGGTCCTTCCTTCTCTTTCATCTCCTTTTAATTATTCCTAGGGACATTATGCCTATGTAATCCTTCTTGCACACCATTGCCTCTTCTGGACCAATCTCTCTCTCTCCTCCCTAAAAATCTCCAAATTTGAACCTCACGTAATCAGAGTCTATCACCTTACTCCACTCATTGTTGCTATCATCTGCTTAACTCCTGTGTCACTCTCCCTCATTTCTCACCAAGTTTCGCTCTTGGCGTACTGTCACTCTCAAAACCTTACTCCTAATCTTAATAATTTTAGAGATCCATCCTAGAGTTCCTTGTCCTCCCCTTTCCCGGTGATCTTGTCCTCCATCCTATGCTAGACCCCCACTCCCATGTCATGCCTCCTTAAACTGACACATGACAAAATTCTGCAACTCCTCCATTATCACAATATTGGGCATCCCGTTCTCTGACCCCAGTGCCCATATTACTAGCTCATCCTTCTCCCAGACTTCAGCAATCCTTTGACTCCATTAATTCACTGTCCTCCATCCCCTGATATCTTCTTACTCCTAAGTGCTGAAACTTTTTAAAAATTCATCTCTGGAATTCTATTGCCTCAACCCCGCTAGGCACATAATAGTTCAATATACGTCTGTTAATTAAAGAAATATATGTAATGAACTAAACCCACAGGTCATTTTTTCTTGCTTTTGCTCTTAAGAAATAACGGACCATTCTCTCATGCAGTGACGATACATAGTATATCAAAAGCCACAAATAACAGCTGACTAGTTCACTGCTTTTTCCATGATTTGTCAAGAAACAAATAAGTCAAAGTGACGGTTAAGCTGTTACATTTCATTCTTAAGTTACAATCCAAAAGATACTGAGTTGAAACAGCCACAAAACAAACAAGTTCTAAATGGTTCTCCTATTGCCAATGTTATATTTAGAGGAAGAGGCCCTGTTATAAAAAAGAGGCAGTCTCTACCCTTGGCCATGTTTTTGAGATGCTTTCTGAAATCCTTCAAGAAAAGTTAATTTATTTGAAATAAACATGAAAGTCAGAGGTTTTCAGTTTTAAATGAATCGTTCCACCTGAACACGTGAAAGCCAGTTCTATGACCCTTTTTCCATCAAATTTGACACGTCAAAATTTTATAATGGGACATTTTCCTTATAGAACAAATATTCCTGAGTTTTAGAGGTTACTATGAACTAATATTTATGTGGCAATGGCCATATAGCTATAAAAATCTGTGAGCTGGAAGAGACTGGAGATCATCATCTAGCTTGATCCTTCTGTTATAGAAAAGGAAGAGGAAACCCAATGGGATTAAATGTCTGACTTAATGTGATAAGGAAATGAACCCAAGTTGACACCCAGGATCTCCAGTTTGCAGCTGCTAATGCTTATTGAGCGTGTAAGTGGGGAGCAGACACTTTGCCAAGCATTTCACATGCGTCACAAAACCGTCACAATAAGGTAGTGAGGTAAATCTTATCATCTCTATTTTTTTTCAAATGGGGAAACAGCCCAGAGAGGCTAAATAATATTTCTGTATTACACAGCAAGGAAGGACAGGGCCCGACTCAGCCTCATTTAACTCACTTTTCTGCAACACTTTATGCCCTTTCCTAACCCTGTGCCTTTGCATGTGATGTTTCTTTTACCTGGCAGGCTGGTTAGCCCTCTTCCCTCATCCTTAACAGTCAACTGAAACATCACTCCAGCCCTCTCCCCTGGATTCCAGTAACACTTTGTGCATACCTCTATCAAAGCCCTTATCTTGTAGCGTTATGAATTATCTATTTATGTACCTTTCTCCCCACAAGAGTGTTAGCTCCTTGAAGACTCTGTCTTATTTTCTTTTACATTTCTTAGACTTAACATTGATCTAGAACATAGAAGATGCCTAACAAGTATTAGTTGCATGACTATAAGACAAACTATGTGTTTTAGAGAAATGAAGCTGATATATTCACATTTTCAGGGTTGAAAACAGTTTGGATCCTAAGTATTATTTGTAGTTATTTGCAAACCAAGCTATAAATATTTCTTGTAGACTCTAAATAATCAAGTGCCTTCCCATATGGAGAGTTATGCATCCATTTTACAAGTCAGTAAATATGGATAATATATAATTAGATCATTTTTTCATGAGTCTGCCAATAAAATTGGAGAAATGGTATTCTGGTAACTAGTTTGAGACTCTTCCTCTTAAAATGCTTATTTCAGAGAATCATTTGGAGTACTTTTAGAAATTCAATTCTGTATCTCTATAGAATAGTGTATATAATTTGAAAGCCTACTGTACTACAGATTCAATTATTAAGTGGATAGATTTTCCTAGAGGAAATACATCTGGTATTCAATTTCAAAATCATTTATTAAACTACAACGTTTTTTCAGAACACAAAGTAGAAATATTTAAAACTGTGAACATAACAATACTATTTCAGAAATGTCTCTCCTGCTTTATTCATGTTGTCTGCTTTTTGCTGCTTCTGTTTTTTATTTAAATATCACATGGTGGCCAAGATATACTCCCTTAAATTCCTTTTAATGGACTCTCTTTAGTATCAAAAAGTATTTCATTATGAAACATAATGACTTTCTCTCTGTACTACTCAGGATCTTTAAATAATTTGCCAGTGACTGAACAAAACTGAATTTCATAAATATTGTCTGCCCTCAGAGAATAAGTTACTTAAATTTCTATTTTCCCCAAATTATTTTAATTATTTTTCTAAAAAATATGATGATTACTGGTAGTCAGAATTATAGAAGTGGAAAGTATAATGGTGGTTGCCGGTGGCATGGGGGAGGGGAGAATGGGGAGTAGTTTAATGAGCACAGAGTTACGGTTTTACAAGATGAAAAGAGTTCTGGAGATGGATGGTGGTGAGAGTAAAACATTATGAACGTATTTAATATCACTGAGCTATACACTTAAAAATGGTTAAGATGGTAACTTTTATGTTTGTGTATTTTCCCACAAAGAATAGTTGGAAAAAAATAAGATTAAAATAGTCACCTCTAAGTCTGTTCACCCTGGAAAAAAGTGCTAAGATGTAATAAGAGTTGTTCAATGATATTTCACCAACATTTTGTCAGAACTCTACTGAAAACAATTGAAGAGCATGGTGCTGTAATTTCAACACTGTCATCATTAACTCCATCTGTTTATTGAATGCCCACTGTATGTCCAGCTTTCTGCTTAGATCTTGGATGATAGTTTAATTAAAAAAACATGCTATTTACCTCATTGATTTCTATACACAAAAATAAATAGCATATTCATGATGGATTAATAAAAATGTATACATATTCTAAAAGAATATGATGAATCTTTCAGAAATTCCCACAAAAACATACCGAACAATATTAAATTCTTAATGGACACATCTGAGATTTTGCATTATTATTAAAATTGTTATTTGGGTGAGGTAAATGTTTATTTATGAAGATTGTGTTAACCACAAAACTCATCGGTGAATTTGGTAATTATAAAAAAGATTAAAAATTGAATGACCTAATTAAAAAATGTCTAATAGAGCATTGATTTCATTGATAACAAAACTACATATTATATTTGGGAGAAGATATGAAACCCTGCCACTGAGAATATATGCCTGTGTATAGATGAGGAGGGGAAAAGAAAGAAAGAGGGCTGGAAAATTATTTTGAGACTTGTGTCCTTCTCCCATTGATTGCTTATGTAATTTTCAAGTTATCAATATATTGAAAACATCTTGAAGAGCTACAAGAAAAAAAATCTGACAAAAAATTAAAAGTATTAAGTTGAAGCTTATCTATTCCCTGGTAACACAGAACCAGACTTTCTGGAAAAAAAAAAAAGTGTTCAGTGTTCTGAATTTTCTATGTTTGATTTTCAAAATGTATCATGATGAAAACATGGAAATTAAGTAGAGAAAAGCAGAGGTCTGGAAGTTGTTCTTAATACAAGGGGGATTTTTTTTGTCTAGTCATCAACTTTAAATTCATATCATTTAGTTAGTTCAATATACTTCCTTTAAGTCTTGGATGTGTGTAACGTATTGTGAAAGAGTACATACCGAAAACCTCATCCCTTGATGATACCAGATCTAACATAATCACATTTCTATATTGCACTTTCCTACACATTGCAACATTTGGGCCTGAGAACAACCCTGTAGGTACTAGAGGATTTTATCCCTGTGTCACAGATGGAGAAACCAAGGCTCACCAAATTTAAGTGACTTGTCAAATGTTACCCAGTGATTTAGTATAGGTAGGGCTGAAGCCCAAGTCTTATGGCTCCAAGACCAATGATGTTTTCACTAGATCACTTTGAGTCTCCAGAAAGCTAAGTGGAAATTCGTTGTATATTTGTCCCTTTATCTACTAAGTCAAGTCTGTGTTGAGTAGGTGCCCTTCTGGGTCCTCTCTGTTCTCCCTATCTCTGTCGACTCTGTAAAGTATTGACCCTACCCTTTAATTACCTTCTCCAGTGTGTTCCAGTATCCCCACCACTTGTCCCCTGTTTACTCCTCATCCCTGGAGAAAGGAATGATCAGGAGTTGGGTCTCTTGCCTGGTAGGTAAGGAGTCTGTAGAAGATAAAGTGAGCTTTCTCCTAGTAGAGAAAATAAAGGTGAACCAAACTGATACTAGAGTCACACATGCTTCATTGACTTAGCAAAAAGATCACCATACTGGGTACCAGTGAGAAGACATCCCTTGAGAATGGTGAGTTTCAGAGATACACAAAGAATCAGGTCAGATTACCCTGATAATCTAAAATGCAGTTCATCTCTCTGTAGATAGCTTGAACGTACCATAAAAATATCCATTGTTGAACAATACCAACCCCAAATCTGAAATCAAATAAGACACTACATGTGCAATATTTTGAAAAATTTTTTTAAAAATGTTTCAAATACATAGTACCTGGTTGTAAGACTAATTAATTACTGTTGATGATAACATTTCCTAAGTAACATCTTCATATTTCTTGGTTTCCTCAAGTTATTTGTAGTCATTGGTAGGACTCCCTCCCCAATACAGGAGAGTGAAAATTTAGAACTCTGAAGCGTTGATAATGTCAAGGGTTAGTCCATTTTTCCCCCTTTTACTGGTTTTCAAATGAAAGCAAATCATAGAGGGAAATTGAAACCACACTGCCTCCATAATACTTTGTTCCTCAGGGGGTACTTGGACTAAAAGGAATGCACAAAAGCAAAACGCATTTAAGGTACAAGTTATATGAGTCATCAGACGCTGTTTGTATAATTCCAAAACATTCATAAGCTAAATTGTACTGGGATAATTTGTGAGCAATGTTCTGACCTCTAGCATTTCCAAGTCTCACTCGACTTTGTAGCTTAGAGGTATTTTTTTTAAGTGGACTGTGTCACTTTAATTTTGTGATATCCCAAGCTCATTCTGCTCTAAGCTATGTATAATTGTATATTCTCTATTCAAAAGGCAGAATGAGCAACGGTGGGGTTGGAGGTGGGGTGAAGACAAGAAGCACTCTATGACAAAACAACCAAATTAATGGAGTGTTACTTTAGAATACTGATACCAAAATACTGTAGTATCTTAGCTCTTAATAAAACAAATATTGATAAAAGTTTCAGTGTAAAAAGCCAAAGATCAAGAACACTTTTGACTGTCCTAAAGAAATGTTACCTAAGTCTTCAACTGCCACCATCAAAATCATGAAGTTAAAATTACACCTTAGTATTTAGATATATCAACAAAACATTTTCTTCAGGCAAAGAAGAATTATCCAAAGTGGATAATCATATACCTTGTTAAATTCCAGCTCAGCACTGACCTAGGTGGGTTAAAAGATAAATTATGTCTAGATTTTTAAAAGAAAAAAATGAAAAAGTTAAGTCCAGTAATCTTTTGAAAAATTTTTAATGATTGGCTTAAATAAAGATTTTCATGTAGTGGTATATATCAGTCTTAGGATATTTCCAGCTGAATTTGGACATCATATTTCCACCAATTTCCCTAATGCATTCCTTCTTTTTCATTTAAGAAGCTCATGGCTTGATCTAAAAATGTGTCCTGTCAAATACTGATTGTAAATTGATATTTATTTTTTAATTTCCTAAAATTTACAGGATATTATTCAATGGAAACAGTATTTTGAAGCCAAGTATTTGTATTAGAACCTTTATATTTAAATTATGGATTTTAAGTGTTATATCTTTACATAATATATAATTATGGGAATATTGGCTCAACAACCATTAATGAAGATATTTCCTTAAAAATATTCATAGATTTACACTTAACAAAATTATGTGAGACAGTTCTTCAAGCTAGCCATTTTTTTTTCATGTTCAAGAGTGGAATTCAGTATCTCAATGCATCAGTGGAACACATTTTAGAATCAGTTGTGCTTTTAGATGATTGCATTCCTAGGCAGCAGCAACATGTGAATATCATTTTACAGTGTTATTAATTAGTAGGAATCTATCCCAGATTCGTGCTGTTTCTAAATTAAACTCTTTTTTTCGGACCTGCCCCGTGGCTTAGCGGTTAAGTGAGGGCGCTCCCCTACTGGCGGCCCCGGTTAGGATCCTGGGCGTGCACCCATGCACCGCTTCTCTGGCCATGCTGAGGCCGCGTCCCATATACAGCAACTAGAAGGATATGCAACTATGACATACAACTATCTACTGGGGCTTTGGGGAAAAAAAAGGAGGAGGATTGGCAATAGATGTTAGCTCAGAGCTGGTCTTCCTCATCAAAAAGAGGAGGATTAGCACAGATGTTAGCTCAGGGCTGATCTTCCTCACAAAAAAAAATAATAATAATAATCATCTCTTTTTTCCTCGTAACTTTCTGACCTATAGAATTAGGTAAATATAAATACTAAAATTTTCTTTAAAATATTTAAAACTGTTTAAATTATTTAGTCTTTATAAATACCTTCATCCTTGCCTAAATCATTGATTTATTATTTTATTAATTGATAAATGGTCTTAGTGTAGGCATTAGCAACAAGGGGGTGAAATGTGTATTTTTACATCGACCTATTGTAGAAGTGAACACCCTTAATAATGAAGTTATCAGCATCCTGATTTTTCCTTTTTCATAAACTGATAATAATTTTTCTTTTACCTAAATTGATTTGTTTCTCTGACACTATAGAACAAATAACATTTATGAAAAGGAAAATTTAAACTGGGAATAATAAGTGATTATTCTGAAAGCTTCCTGTACTGTTCAATCCTTAAGTTAATCAAAGAGAAGTAGGTCAAAAATAATGTGGTGCTACCAAGAGATCATCTGTTAAAGATTATGTGGACTATATATTAATATCTGGAGAGGGATTATTAACACTTTATATTTTACCTGGGAAAAAGGTTTCATAACACGTCAGCCTAGACACATTAACAAGCATGCTATAAAAATTATAGAATGAAGTTTTAAATTATATGTATAATATATATGTATGTTATAAAACAAAAACCTGAAAGAATCATCTTTCTCTTTGCCCTACTCATCAACTAAAATATTAAGAGATTTTTTCGTGAGCAGACTATAAAATGAGTGGATAGTGGAAGAAAAAACAAGTCCAAATAGATTGTTAATGTGGTTAATTGCCCTTGAAAAGATTGTGTAATCATGTGTATCAATTTCAAAACCACACTTTTTGTATACATCTACCCAGATTTTCTAAATATCACTTTATAACACGCAAAGTACCATGCCTCCTTAATGTGTGGATGACAGAAGCAACGTTTACCAAATGACTGGACCACTTCCTAACTGTTTCTTTCAACTACTTTATCACCAATATTACAGTTAATTTAGATTCATGGTTTTCAGTTTTATTAAAAATGGACTTTGTTTCTAGGTAAGGTCTTATTTAGAACTCTAATTTCAAGAATATAAATGTATTTTGCTAATTGGAGTCAATAGGCAAAATGAGCACATAAATCTATTTCTGCCTACCCAGCCCCCTTAATAAATAAATATGTGTGTGTGTGCGTGCACGCGCGCGTGTGTGTGTGTTTGGGGTAATCTGTTATGTAACAACAGATGTTGAATCTGATATAAAATTGAACACATGTTTTATTACTCTGGTTAAACATTTCATATGCATTAAACCTGACCTATTATTCTCATTGTTTACAAATAAATGCATAAACTACATTTTTAAATATGTGTTTATGATACATCTTTAACATTTATGAAGGAGGAAAAGAGAGTACCATTGGCCAATCAGAGATTTTGAAGCATTCCTGAAAGAAACAAGACAAGAGGGAACCACGGTCCGAACAGTGTTTGAGAAAATTCTTTTGTAGGTGGGAACAGTTCTAGAGATTCTGCAAACATATAGTCACAAAATACGCAGGGTGGGATGTGTTTCTGGGAAAACCATTAGGTGAGCAATTGGAACCGCATTTGGAATAGTCGCGTTGTTACTCATTCTTTTTCCCCTTATAATAATCTGTGGGCAGCTGCAGTGTTTACCCCAGGCTCAAGTACCAAATATGGCTTTAAAAGACCTGGTACTATCCCAGATGGCTTGTAATCTGAAATATAAATGGATAAACCACATACTCCAAAAATAAGCTGCCTGCACACCTTACTCCCAGCATGCCACACTCTTTACCCCACAGTCACCAGAATCATCTGCAGAGGCAAACAGGGAGACTCACACACCAAGATGAGTAGACCGCCAAGCAAGACCAAGAAAAAAGAACATCATGAAAGAAATGCAATAATGCCAACCAATTAAAAAAACTGACACCTGAGATAACAAAATAAAAACTTTAAAATAAGAATGATGACTTCTTGAGAGTTTGTATAAGATATAAAATACCTCATTTGTAAAATAAAAATAAACATGAAAAAGAAACAATTAGACATATTGGAAATAAAAAGCATTTAAAGAAGAACAATGTAGTTTATTAATTTAGGTTTATGCATTTATTTGTAAACTTAAGAATAATAGGTCAGGCTTAATGCATATGAAATGTTTAATCAGAGTAATAAAACATGGGTTTAGTTTTATATCATACTCAGCATCTGTATTAGTTATTTATTGTTACATAACAGATTACCCCAAAACTTAGTACTGAAACTGACAGATATTATCTCTCGGTTTCTGTGGGTCGGGAATCTGGGTACCATTTATCTGAGTGCTTCTGGCTTAAAGTCTCTCACAAGGCTGCAGTCAGTGTGTCAGCTGGGGCTTCAGTCACCTTGGGGCTAAACTGGGGAAAAACCCACTTCCAAACTCACTCACGTGGGTGTTGGGAGGAGCCTTTTAGTAGTATCTCTGGCTGTTGGCTGGAGACATCTGTTCCTTGCCACATGGGATCTGCTGCAAAATGGCAGTGAGGATGACAGAGAGGGAGAGGGAGGGAGAGAGGCCAAGACAAGCCACACTCTTTTTATAACCTAATCTCAGAAATGACATCCCATCACTTTGCCATATTCTGTTCCTTAATGGTGAGTCAGTAAGTCCAACCCATATCAAGAGGAGAGGATTACACACTTGTGTGAATATGGGGAGGCAGGGATCAATGGGGGCCATCTCAAGGTTCTCAAAAGTCTCCTGCCATTACATCATCAGCTCGAATCCCAGAATCTCCTTCTCTAACTCAGATCCAGGTGTGGTGCTGCTTAGGCATAGTTCCTTAATTAGAGCTCACTGAGTACCTTTCTTTCCATCTGTAGACTGAAGAGACAGGTTACCTGTCTCCCGTACACCCAACATACCACGGTGGGACAGGCAAAGGATAACCGCCACAGACATTTCTCTTCAAATGGGGTGGAAATTGGAAACTCAAAAAAGTCTCTGCTCCATGGTAATTCTGGAATCCAGCTGGGAAAATGTTGGAAACTCTTGATTAGGTCTCAAGGCCTAGGATTAATTCTCCATGGCTCTCAGCTCTGCCTGAGTCATATTTCCTTTCTTTTGAAAGGTAGCATGTGTTTGCAGCTGAGTAGTAGGTGCAAACATTTGCATTTATAGAAGACCAGAGGAGGTGTGTGTGTGTGTGTGTGTGTGTGTGTTAAAAGTTGTTTCTAGGTTATGGAATATTTTCATCGATGTGAATATCTGTGTTTTCTAAATTTTCTGCAATAAACATTTTCAGCTTTTGTAACACACCAAAAAAACCCTTTTTTAACAATGGAGGAAAATACACTTGATCTAAATACCCAAAGATAATCTAATGAGCTGATTTACAATACCAGATCAGAAGACACAAAATGTATGTCACATTGCCAATTTATTGATTCATATTAAGATATATTACTGCTAGCATTCTTTCACTGTAATAATAATTATGTGAAAACTAAGTCAAAATGAGAAGGTTGCTTGGTGAACATTGACTCAGAGCAAGAGATAAAATAAGTGACTAGTGTCCTCACACTATAAGTTGATAAATGTTTCTACTGTAGAGTGATTGATTATGTTGAGTCAGTTTGTCAAGCCATACATTTACTTGAGCTGGGCTAGTTTTGCCTTTTAAATCTACTTTTTCAGCGTAAAGAGACCATCTTCCCTCAGTTATCACAATTTTCCTCATAGAATACATGTCAGTAGCTTAGATTTCAGTCCTTTAAAATATAATTGCATTTGTATCATGTTTCCTAAACCACTTTATCCCCATATTTACAAAAAAATTGGAGGGTCTTTCTTGCAAATATAGATGGGTACCTTTACATTTGAATTCTCGCTAATTTTATTCTCAGAGTAAAATTGAGTTTCTTTATTGTTGACTCTTGTGAACCAACTAAAAATATTTTGGTTGCACTTCCTAAATTTCTTTTTAAAGATTTAGTCACTTAAACATTAGTGGACTTTTCTTCCTCTATAAACCTTGCCACTGTTACCTACTATCTTTATTTGCAGAGTGCATTACAAAAAGAAAGAGCGTGTAAAAGCAAAATGGATGGTTGATTACTGAGAATTTTAGTGTTACTTTAGACCAGTGCTGTCCAATGGAGCTCTTTGTGATGGAAATGTTGCACTGTCCAATGCACTAACCATGAGCTGCTTGAAATGTGGCTAGTGTGACTGAGGAGCTCAATTTTTAATAGTATTTTATTTTAATTAATTTTAATTTAAGTAGCCCCATGTGGCTTGTGGCTACCATATTGGACAGCTCAGAGGACTATTAAGATTGAAAGAATCATAGAATGGCTCAATCACGCCTCCAGGTAATGTCACAAATTAACTCATCCTAAAGCATCGAGAAACATTTCTCTCGTGATTAAGAGCACAGGCTCTCAGGCCAGATTCCTGGGTTCACATCTGACATCTGTATGGTTAGTCTAGAGCAAGTTATAGATTTAGTAATTTAGTTTCCTCCTTTATATGATGGAGTTAAATAGTAGTGCCTACCTCTCAGGGTGTTTGTGAGAATTAAATGATTTGTATATTTAGTGTGCTTAGAATATTGCCTATTGCCATTAACGGTAGTAATAATAATGCTTAAGCATTCTGAACTGAATAAAGGCAACCTATTCTGAAGGGACATTGTAGGAGTTCAGGTTTCCTTCAGGGTAGCTGTAAATATGTTATCCATCACAGTGATTGTGGCATTGCTTCTTCCTCTAGAGATCTTTAAAAACAGGATTCATAGTTTCTTTTCAGCATAATTGACGTGCAGGGTGATTTATAAAGTGAGAAATGAAATCAGTGACCACTGGTGTACTGTTTTAGGTGATTCAACAGTAATTTTTCTCATGCTTAGAATTAACTTTCAGATGGCCTGTGAGTTATAGAATATATTTTTTAAAGCACTATGTCCAAATTTGTCATTAGTTCTGAAAGTCAATTCACATTGAGTATGATGAGTCATAGCATCATGCCATCCTGTATGATTATCATTATCTTTTTAGTATTGTCATTTTCTCCAGTTTGGAAAAAAAAAAAAAACAGAATGCAATTACCATGGTGCATTTGGTGATTAAATCCATAGAAGAATTCTTGGAACAATTATTTTAGTAGTGGTGTGGAATAACTGAAACCCATGAGTTTGTGGGGATGTAATTATCCTTCAAGGGTATGTTTCTCTCAGACAAACACAGGAAAACATGGATCCCAAAAACTCTGCTGAATTATCAAGCAATAAAATTGATCAGGTTAGAGGACAGCCTACCTCGTCTACACTCCATTTTGATGTGTGAATCCCTCTAAATAAAGTCAGGTAAACGTGCACGGAAGCATACGACACTTGTACTTGCAGAGAGGGTTTATGTGCTTTGTTTTTGAAAGGTCATTGTCTTGGGCACTTATTTGATTTTGTTAAGGAAAAAAAAATGTAAGAGGAATGAAGTAAATGTGTCTGTGAAACTCCAACATAATATTGACTAATGCCATTCATAGGTACAGAGAACCGGACATTTTGTGAGTAACTTTTCTTTCAATTGGAGCTGTCCTACTCAGAGCATAATCTGTGGACTAATGCTGGTTTGTGAGCCAATAGTTCCTGATCAGTCACAGAATATAAATCAATGCACTGCTTCCCTTACTCTTTTGCAAGCCCCTTATCTCAATGTGGACCAGTAATAAACATTTTACAGATGAGAACTTTGGGAAGCACTGAGCTAGAGTACTGTAGATCCAATCCACTCTGCTAGCCTGCCCCTTGCCCACCTTATGGCGTAGGGCTCTGGTCTTCACTGCTGCTTATGTGCTGTAGGATCCTGATGGCATTCACTTAGTCGTTTTGTATCTTGGTCTTCTCCTCTGTATGAAAAGGATGTGGCACCTGATAATCCCTGAAGTTTTCAGAGAGATACTTCAAATTTGTGCGGTGATTAAGTTAGGTATAGCCATGGCTAGCAATAGAGAAAAGGCTAAGTAAATTACAGCAATTAAATATTATTTTATTAAAATAACTGTGAATACTATATAAGATAGAAACATTATTATGATAAGCAAAACAAACAGTATGCCCTATACTATTTGCATATATACCCTATTACTACTACATAAAAACACATATACAGAAAGACTGAGCATAAATTTTTAAAAACACTATTTTAAAAGCATTGTGAAGGGGCCGGCCTGGTGGCATAGTGGTAAAGTTCTCGCGCTACGCTTCGGCCGCCCGGGATTTGCAGGTTCGGATCCTGGGCGCGCACCGATGCACCACTTGTCAAGGCGTGCTGTGGCGGTGTCCCACATAAAGTAGAGGAAGATGGGCACGGATGTTAGCCCAGGGCCAATCTTCCACAGCGAAAAAGAAGAGGATTGGCAACGGATGTTAGCTCAGGGCTGATCTTCCTCACACACAAAAAAAAGCATTATGCAACTATGAGTCCTGTGCATTGACTTTTTTCTTTCTCTGTTATCTAAATTTTTATAATATGGTTATATTGTTCAGAAATATAAATGAATAAATACAATACAAGAAATATAAATGCCACGAACAAATGCATTAAATTAAACATAATACACCTATGATTTTGAGTCTTTTTTTCTATACCTTTATGAATGTAACTGCCCTATTTTCACCATTTGGAATTTCCTATGCCATTTCTCAGTTCCTTCTTCATGCACCAGTTAAAGCTCTTCTAAAGCAAATATTTGTATACTTCCAGCCACTCTGGAGTCAAAGAAGCTGTCCATTGGACAGTACCTACATAACCTTCTATGACATCAGAGGAGGCCCAGCTCCTCTTAGCTAAGGTAGCCTCCACCTCTCTTTTATATTAAATTCTAATCTTCTCAGAAACTTTAAGTCACTTCCATCTTTAAAAATAAAAATTTCCTCTGTTGACTCTGCATTCTTTTTCAGCTTTCTCTACCATTACTCTCCCCTTCACAACCAAATTTTTTTTTCAATTATTTTATTGAGGTCATATTGGTTTATAACATTGTGCAATCTCAGGTGTACATTATTATATATGAGTTTCTGTATAGACTGCATTGCGCTCACCATCAATGGTCTAATTTTTATCCATCACCATATATGTGCCCCTTTACCCCTTTCGCCCACCCCCCCCATCCCATTCCCTTCTGGTAACCGCTAATCTGTTCTCTTTATCCATGTGTTTGTTTATCTTCCATATGTGAATGAAATCATGTGGTGTTTGACTTTCTCTGGCTTATTTCACTTAACATAATACCCTCAAGGTCCATCTATGTTGTTGCAAATGGGATGATTTTGTCTTTTTTTATAGCCAAGTAGTATTACATTGTATATATATACCACATCTTCTTTATTGATTCATCAGTTGATGGACACGGGTTGCTTCCATGTCTTGGCCATTGTGAATAGTGCTGCAATGAACATAGGGGTGCATAGATCTCTTTGAATTGTTGATTTCCTGTTCTTTGGATAAATACCTAGTAGTGAGATAGCTGGATCATATAATATTTCTATTTTTAATTTTTTGATAAATCTCTCTACTGTTTTCCATAGTGGCTGCACCAGTTTGCATTCCCACCAACTGTGTATGGGGGGTCCCTTATCTCTGCATGCTCTCCAACGTTTGTTATTTTTTGTCTTGGTAATTATAGCCATTCTGACAGGTGTAAGGTGATATCTCATTGTAGTTTTGATTTGTATTTCCCTAATAATTAGTGATGTTGAACACCTTTTTATGTGCCTGTTGGCCATCTGTATATCTTCTTTGGAAAAACGTCTGTTCATATCCTCTGCCCATTTTTGATTGGGTTGTTTGTTTTTTTCATTGTTGAGTTGAATGAGTTCTTTATCTATTTTGGAAATGTACCCATTGTCAGATATATGATTTGCAAATATTTTCTCCCAGTTGGTGGGTCGTCTTTTTGTTTTGTTTGTGGTTTCTTTTGCCTTGCAGAAGCTTTTTAGTTTGCTGTAATCCCATTTGTTTATTTTTTTCTTTTGTTTCCCTTACCTGAGTAGACATGGTATTCAAAAACATGCTGCCAAGACTGATGTCAGAGTGTACGACCTATATTTCCTTCTAGGATTTTTATGGTTTCGGGTCTTACATTCAAGTCTTTAATCTATCTTGAGTTAATTTTTGTGTATGGTGTAAGATAATGGTCTACTTTTATTCTTTTGCATGTGGCTGTCCAGTTTTCCCAACACCATTAATTTAAGAGACTTTCCTTTCTCCATTGTATATTCTTGGCTCCTTTGTTAACAATTAGCTGGCCATAGATGAGAAGTTTTATTTCTGGGCTTTCACTTCTGTTCCATTGATCTGTGTGTCTGTTTCTGTGCCAGTACCATGCTGTTTTGATTACTATAGCTTTGTAGTATATTTTGAAGTCAGGGACTGTGATCCTCCAGCTTTGTTCTTTGTTGGTAGGATTGCTTTGGCTATTTGGTGTCTTTTGTTTTCCATATAAATTTTAGGATTCTTTTTTCTATTTCCATGAAGAATGTCATTGGGATTCTGACTGGGATTGCATTGAATCTGTAGATTGCTTTAGGTAATATGGACATTTTAACTATGTTTATTCTTCCAATCCATAACCATGGAATATCTTTCCATTTCTTTATGTCTTCTTCAATTTCTTTCAATAATGTCTTATACTTTTCAGTGTATAGGTCTTTCAAATCCTTGGTTAAGTTTATTCCTAGATATTTTATTCTTTTTGTTGCAATTGTAAATGAGATGTTATTCCTGACTTCTGTTTCTGCTAGTTCATTATTAGTGTATAGAAATGCAACTGATTTTTGTAAGTTGATTTTGTACCCTGCAACTTTGTTGTACTTGTTGATTATTTCTAATAGTTGTCTGGTGGATTCTTTAAGGTATTCTATATATAGAATCATATTGTCTACAAACAGCAAGAGTTTTCATTTCTTCCTTTCCAATTTTGATACCTTTTATTTCTTTTACTTGCCTAATTGCTGTGGCCAAAACCTGCAGTACTATGTTGAATAGGAGTAGTGAGAGTGGGCCCCCTTGTCTTGTTCCTATTCTCAGAGGGATGGCTTTCAGTTTTTCACTGTTAAGTATGACGTTGGCTGTGGGTTTGTCATATATGGCCTTTATTAAGCTGAGGTACTTTCCTTTTATACCCATTTTATTGAGAGTTTTTATCATAAATGTATGTTGGATCTTGTCAAATGCTTTCTCTGCATCCATTGAGATGATCCTGTGGTTTTTATTCCTCATTTTGTTAATGTGGTGTATCACATTGATTGGTTTGCAGATGATGAACCATCCATGTGTCCCTGGTGTAAAGTCCACTTGATCATGGTGTATGATCCTTTTAATGTATTGCTGTATTCGGTTTGGCAATATTTTGTTGAGGAATTTTGCATCTATTTTCATCAGCGCTATTGGCCTGTAATTTTCCTTCTTTGTATTGTCCTTCTCTGTTTGGTATCAGGGTAATGTTGGCCTCATAGAAAGAGTTAGGAAGCATTCCATCTTCTACAATTTTTTGGAATAGTTTTAGAAGGATAGGTATTAAATCTTCTTTGAATGTTTGGCAGAATTCTCCAAAGAAGCCATTTGGTTCTGGACTTTTTTTGGGGGGAGGTTTTTGATTACTGTTTAAATTTCTTTACTTGTGATTGGTCTATTCAGATCCCCTATTTCTTCTTGATTCAGTTTTGGGAGGTTGTATGATTGTAACAATTTATCCATTTCTTCTAGGTTATCCAATTTGTTGGCGTGTAGTTTTTCATAGTATTCTCTTATAATCCTTTGTATTTCTGTGGTATATATTGTAATTTCTCCTCTTTGTTTTTAATTTTATTTATTTGAGCCTTCTCTCTTTTTTTCTTAGTGAGTCTGGCTAATGGTTTGTCAATTTTGTTTATCTTCTCAAAGAACCAGCTCTTAGTTTCATTGATTCTTTCTACTGTTTTTTTTTAGGCTCTATTTCATTTATTTCTGCCCTAATTTTTATTATTTCCCTCCTTCTGCTGATTTTAGGCTTTGTTCACTCTTCTTTTTCTAGTTCTGTTAGGTGTAATTTAAGATTACTTATTTGAGATTTTTCTTGTTTGTTGAGGTAAGCGTGTATTGCTATAAATTTCCCTCTTAGAACCACTTTTGTGCATCCCATAAGAGTTTATATGTTGTATTTTCATTTTAATTTGTCTCCTGGTATGTTTTTATTTCTCCTTTGATTTCTTCATTGATCCAATGGTTGTTCAGTAGCATGTTGTTTAGTCTCCACATATTTGTGGCTTTCCTAGCTTTTTTCTTGTAGTTGATTTCTAGTTTCATAGCATTGTGGTCAGAAAAGATGCTTGATATGATTTCAGTCTTCTTAAATTTATTGAAGCTTGCATTGTTTCCCAACATATGGTCCATCTTTGAGGATGTTCCATGTGTACTTGAGAAGAAGGTGTATTCTGCTGTCATTGGATGGAATGTTCTATATATATCTATTAAGTCCATCTGGTCTAGTGTTTCATTTAAGGCCACTGTTTCCTTGTTGACTTTCTGTCTGGATGATCTATCCATTGATGTAAGTGGGGTGTTGAGGTCCCCTACTATTATTGTGTTGCTATTAATTTCTCCCTTTTGGTCTGTTATTAGTTGCTTTATATACCTAGGTGCTTCTCTGTTAGGTGCATATATATTCATAAGTGTTATGTCTTCTTGGTGGAATGTCCTTTTTATCATTATATACTGCCTCTCTTTGTCTCTCCTTGTCTTTTTTATCTTGAAGTCTGCTTTGTCTGATAAAAATATGGCAATGCCTGCTTTCTTTTGCTTGCTATTTGCTTGGAGTATCCCCTTCCATCCCTTTGCTCTGAGCCTATCCTTGTCTTTACAGCTGAGATGTGTTTCCTGGAGGCAGCGTATTGTGGGGTCTTATTTTTTAATCCAGCCAGCCACTCTGTGTCTTTTAATTGGAGAATTCAATCCATTTACATTTAGAGTGATTATTTATATATGAGGGCTTAATACTGCCATTTTATCTCTTGTTTTCGGGTTGTTCTATATTTCCATTGTTTCTCTTCCCTTGTATTTCTGATTGCCGTTTCAGTTTGGTGGTTTTCTGTGATGGTTTTCTCTTTAGTTATGATTTTTCGCTCTATTGTGATTCTTTGTTTAGTGGTTACCATGAGCTTTGTATAAAAGATCTGATAGATGAGATAGTCCATTTTCTGATAGCCTCTTATCTCTATTAGCCTAAGCAATTCCATCCCTTTCCTCTTCCCCTTCTGAGTTATTCTTGTGACAAATTCTTCTTTTTTGTGTTGTGAGTTTGTGACTAAATTGAAGTTTTTATAGTTATTTTTGATGCTTTCCTTCCCTTTATCTTTTATGTTGTAATTAAATGTTTGCTAACCTGTTCTGATAGAGAGCTGCAGTTTTTTAATTTTATCTGTCTATTTATATCCTTGCTCAAAGCTTTGTAAACCTTTGCCTTTTTCCTCCTTCAGGTAGGGGGCCTTTCTTCATCGTGTCTTGTAAGGGAAGTTTAGTGGCAATGAACTCCCTCAGCTTTTGTCTGTCTGTGAAAGCTTTTATTTTTCCATCATATCTGATGTATAGTTTCACTGGAGAGAGTATTCTTGGCTGAAAGTTTTTGTCTTTCAGTGTTTTGAATATATCATTCCATTCTCTCCTAGCCTGTAAGGTTTCTGCTGAGAAATCTGCTGAAAGCCTGATAGGGGTTCCTTGATAGGTTATTTTCTTCTGCCTTGCTACACTTAGTATTTTTTTCTTTGTCATTGACTTTTGCCAGTTTTACTATTAATATTTTTTTCTTTGTCATTGACTTTTGCCAGTTTTACTATTAAATGCCTTGGATTTAATAGTAACATCTTTTTGTGTTGATGTAATTAGAGTTCTATTGGCTTCATGTACTTTTAAGTCCAGTTCCTTCCCCAAGTTTGGGAAGTTCTCAGCTATTATTTCTTTGAACAAGCTCTCTGCTTTCTCCCGCTCTTCTTCCTCTGGAATACTTATGTTGCTTTTTCTAATTGAGTTAGATGTTTCTCAAAGAATTTCTTCATTTTTTAAAAACCTTAGTTCTCTTTCCTCCTCTACTTGAAGCATTTCTGTATTTTTGTCCTCTAATTCACCAATTCTGTCCTGTATAACATGAGCTCTATTTTTTATGATTTCTGGATTATTTTTTATCTCATTAATTGTGTTCTTCATATCTAGAATTTCTGTTTGGATTTTTTTTTTTTTTAGAATTTCAGTCTCTTTGGTGAAGAATTCCTTCTGCTTGTTAATTTTATTCCGGAGCTCCTTGAACTGTCTTTCTGAGTTTTTTTGTAACTCATCGAGTTTCTTTATGACTACTATTTTGAATTCTCTGTCATTTAGATTGTAAATTTCTGTGACTTCAAGGTTGGTTTCTAGAGACTTGTCATTTTCCTTCTGCTCTGAAGTGTTACTGTAGTTCTTCATGTTGTTTGATGAATTGATCCTTTGCTTGTGCATTTTTGGTAGTATCAAATTGCAGATTCCATCCGCCACTGCTTGGCAAGAGCAGGAGCTGTGTTTTCTGATCCCACTCCCTCTACTGGAAGTTGTGCAGGTTCAGGCTATTCTGTGTTTACCTGGGCTGACCGCAGCCTCTCTGAAGGTTGTGCTCACCCGGGCAGAGCCTCTGTGCTGGGCGAGTGCGTTGGGCACTGTGGGCGGGGCCTCTGTGCTCAGCAGGGGACTGGCGGAGCTGCTGTGTGCTAGGCAGGAGGGGCACGTATGCGAGGGCTATGCTGCCACTCAGTGGATCCTGTGCACTGCTGTCCTCTGTGGGTGGGGTGCCTTTTGAGCAGCCAGGGCACTTTCTCACCTGCATTGCACTAGGAGGGAGGGGCGCCCACACAAGGGTTGAGCCACCAGTTGGCGGGTCCCACAGGTTGCTGTGCTCTGCGGATGGAGGCACCTTCTGAGCAGGGACGGCACCTTCTTGCCTGTGCTCTGCTCAGTAGAAGCATGCCTTCATGGGGGCTGAGCTACCACCACTTGGAGTAGAGCATTCCCACCAGTGGGTCTGTCACAGAACAGTGGTTGCTCCCATGAGTGGGCACTCCCATAGGCCAGGCTGCAGCTCTGAGAGCATTCACACAGGCTGAGCTGTCTCCACCTCCTGTTACAGTCGTGCTGGCCACTGTGTGAGGATCCGCAACCTGGCTCACTGCCACCGGGGAGGGGTTCGCTCACCTAGTTCCACTGCCTCCCAGAGATCCAGTCCTCCCACCTTCAGATATATAGCTGCATGGATCTCTCAGACATACTATTCTGCTGTGCAGGGAGTTATCTGCTGGTTAATGAATGTCCATTTAGTTGTAACTTAAAGAGGAGAGACTAAGAGAACAACTCACTTCACCATTATGCTGACGTCACTACCTCCAAAACTTTTTGAAAGAGTTGTTTAAGCTAGCTGGCTTCCTTTCCCTACCTCTCCTTTGTGTCTCACTCCCCCAATCAATCTAATGTCCTATGACTATGTTAAAACAGCCCATCCTCTGGTTGTCACTGATTCCTGTGTAGTTAACTCCAATACATTTTCTTGATTTCTATGTCAATGAGATATAGAATACACTCTAGAATAAAACAGGAAACAGATTTGTTAAGGGCTTTTAAGTAGCTCACAGATTTCTAAGACGGTCAGGGGACTGGCTCTGTTGCTAAGCATTCAGGAGCAAGGCCCAGTGGGGCAGCTGTAGAGAAAACACCACTGCTACTTCTGTCTAGCATTGATAAAGCTCCAGACTGGGTGATGGAAGCTCTGCTATTCCCATCCTTGAGTAGCCAAACCCTTCTACCACCCTGTATGCCAGAAGACCTATTCTCTCCAATGTGGCCATCTCCTCCCTCTGCTAATTGAATGAACTAGTCATTCATTCAAATTCCAGGGAGTTATTCATCACTACATTCTCACAACCCAAGATCACACATCATGCCTGAATATTATGTATCAATACTGCCAACATTCCTATTTCATGATAATGAGGTTTATAGTGATATTTTCAGTATTTGTGCATGCATGTGTGTATGTGTCTTCAAAAATAAACCCTTTATCTGGAAAGCTATATTAAAGTTTTTAATATGGTAAAACTAACATTGTCTCCTCAAGATTAGCATACGATTTTATAGTTTGCAGCATCAACAAATTCAAGCAATTTTAGCTTATAATCTCAAATTTTTCCTTGTTAAAATACAGCTCTTTTGGTTTCAATTTAATTCATGTTATAACAGTTCTTACATTTCAGTTCCAAGATCTAAGCCATGAAGTGATATTTACTCATTCTGTTTCTTGTTTGTTTCTCCTTCCCTCTTCTCTCATCAGTATTGTCCAAGAGTAAATGAATTGTTTCCATCAAAGATGAGTACTAATGACCTTATTTCCATAAAAACAGACTCATCACTCTGCCAGCTTTTCCTTCTGCAAGCTTGCCTGTAGGAAATGATCCATTAGTTAAAAATTTAAAAGAAATTAAAAATGTTTGTCTCCCATAAGTCAGGCTATGGCATAGACCTTAATCTGTTTCAGCATTTTCCCAAAGAGAATTTTTTTACAAATCTCTGATGGCAGCTATAATAACTATTTTTTAATCTATCCCCTAAAAACTATTGAAGAAAACTAGCTTTCTTACTCTCATAAGATATTCTTTGTAAATGAGACACAAATGTTTTCTCACCATTGGAATTCAGATAAATATTTAATTAGAGATACGAGAGAGTTCCGTGAAGGAGGTAACTTTTCGGATAAAGAATTGCAGAAATCTGCTTAGGGTATTCTTCAGTCCCTGATGGTGATGCTGATGCTGCTGCTGCTGATGATGATCATGATGATATGAACAGAGCCTGAGTGTCAAGCTATGTAATATGTATGTAACTGGAGTTCCAGAGTTTGGGAGGAGACAGTGCACAAAAAATATTTGAAGAAATAATAGCTAACAGTTTTCCAAAGTTGATGAATTCTGTAAACTCACAGTTCCAACAAGTTTGATGAAGCTCAAGCAAGATAAACCACACCAATAAACATTATGATAATATAAAAAACAGTAATAAATAGAAACCTAACAGCAGCCAGAACACACAGACACACAAGGTACAGACAAATAATGGTAAATATGACTACAAACTTCTCTTAAACACTATTCAAGCCAGAAGATAATGGAGTGACATTTTAAATTCATTGAATGCTAGGGTGCTGAATTCTAGGGTGCTGAAACAGTCACCCTAGAATTTTTACACCCCCCCATCTATCTTCCAAGATAAACATCTAAATAAAAATTTTATCTGGTCACCAATAACTGAGAATATTTGTGCCAAACAGAACTGTACTACATGAAATATTAGAGGAAGTTATTCATCCAGAAAGAAAATGATACCATGTGGAAACAGAACTGCACGAAGAAGTGAAGTCGGCCAGACATGGTAAATATGTGGGTAAATATGAAATATTTCTTTTCTTGTTTTTCATTTTCTTTCAATATTTATTGATTGGTTCAAGAAAAAATAATAACAATGTATCATGGGGTTTATAACCTATGTAAAAAAGTGTATAACAATAATAATACAAAGAACTAAGGCATGTGTAATGGAAGTATACTCAAGGGAGAAGAAAGGAGAAAGAAGAGATGAGACAAATAGAAAACAGAGGAATATGGTAGACTTAACACTAACCGTGTCAATAACCACTTTAAATATAAATGGCCTAAACGTTCCACTTAAAAGGCAGATATCCTCAGACTGCATAACAAAGTAAGACCCGACTATATATATTACCTATAAAAAATCTCACTTTAAATATAAAGGTGCAAATAGGTAAAGAGGAAAAGGATAAACAAGGATATACTGTCAAATCAAGAATCATAAAAAATCTGGAGGAGCTATGTTAGTATCAAAGACCTAGACTTCAGAATAAAGAGTATAACCAGGAATAAAAACGGACGTTTCATCAAGAAGAAATGACAATGATAAATATGTATTCACACAATAAGAGGGCTGCAAAATACCCCAAACGGAAACTAATAGAACTGGCAGAAGAAATAGAAAAAATTGACAATAATAGTTGGAGATCTCAAAATTCCCTTGTGAGTAATTGGTAGAACAAATAGAGAATTAGGAAAGATATAGAAAACTTGATATTTTTAAAAAAACGGTAAATTTTTATAAAGTAGTAGTGGTGATTATGTTTTACCCCACACTCTGCTCCTTAAACAGTACATAATCTTATTTACTGAGCACTTACTAAGCAATGCAGATGCTAGTGGTGCTTACTAAACTATACAAGTGATATACACAATATTTCTCCAGTGGTCGATTGAAAAAGGTTCTAAAAGTATGGTTGAATATTTTTCTCATGAGCTTCACCTTCCTTGTTACCAAACTATTTTATATAAAATTATAATAAAAATATTTTAAAATTCTGAACACTGAATACATTAGTTAATACCCTTTATGATGTCCATTAATGGTTATTTTAGGTAATGGAAAATGTACAGATCGCCCCAAAACAACTCCATCAAATATTTTCTTCTCTCTTCCCAAGTGGTACTTTGACCTAACTTGGCAGGAAAACTCCCCACCTCTTGTCCCTATTACTCATCTAAGGAATAATTTTACTTGTAAATAGCTACAATTTAGTTTTTGTTGTTAGGGATAATTTTCTTCTCTTTAATTTTCGCTGCAGCTTTTTAATTATGAAATTTTAAAACATGCAGAAAGATGTAGCATTTGAAAGGCTGCAGATGTCATGGAACCTTATGTCTAAGTTATTTCAGCGTATATCACCAAAGAATAAGCATGGTCTCCTACTTACTCACAATACCATTATCACACGCAGTCAAATTAACAATAATTCTATAATATCATCTAATATCCAGAGTCTACTGAAGTTTCCCCAATTGTCCCAAGAATTATTTACAGCCATTTCTTTTCCCCAACCGGATTTAATCCAAACTTGTGCCTCACATTTAGTACTATTTCTCTAATCCCTTTTAATCTAGAACAATCCCCCTACATTTTCCCCCATAGTAATGATTTTGCAAGGAGCTCAGGAGAGTTGTATTTTAGAACTTCCTGTATTTTGGATTTGACTTATTGTTTCTTCTTGGTGTCATTTAACTTGTTGCTCTGTCTTCTTTATTTCTGTAACCTGAAAGTTGGGTCTAGAGACTTGATATTCAAGTGAAATACTTCCTGGGAAGAGTAGTAGATGACTGAGTATTCCATGTTGTACTTCATGCTGCATCAATTACAAGTACACGATGTCAGGTGGTCCCCCATTCGTGATGCTTGCTGAAAGTGGTTACTGAAACATCTCTTCACTAAGCAAGTACATTTTTTTGCAGTAGTAGTAAAGATTCGGTGATATTTCAGCCCCATACAAAGGTTTTGTTCCCAGGTTTTTATGTTATGGTTTCAGGGTTCATTGGCTATTATTGACTAAATCAATTCCTTTTTTTTTCTTTTTTTTTAATTTATTTGTTTATTGCGGTAACATTGGTTTATAACATTGTATAAATTTCAGGTATACATCATTATACTTCTATTTCTGCATAGATTACATCATGTTCACCACTCAAATACTAATTACAACCCATCACCACACACATGTGCCGAATTATCCCTTTCGCTCTCCTCCCTCCCCCCTTCCCCTCTGGTAACCACCAATCCAATCTCTGTCCCTATATGACTGTTTGTTGTTGCTTTTATCTTCTACTTATGAGTGAGATCATATGATATTTGACCTTCTCCCTCTGACTTATTTCACTTTGCATAATACCCTCAATGTCCATCCATATTGTCACAAATGGCTGGATTTCATTGTTTCTTATGGCTGAGTAGTATTCCACTGTGTATATATACCACATCTTCTTTATCCATTCGTCCCTTGATGGGCACTTAGGTTGCTTCCAAGTCTTGGCCATTGTGAATAACGCTGCAATGAACACAGGGGTGCATGTATCTTTATGCGTTGGTGTTTTCAAGTTCTTTGCATAAATACCCAGCAGAGGAATAGCTGGATCGTATGCTAGTTCAATCCTTAATTTTTTGAGGAATCTCCGTACTGTTTTCCATAGTGGCTGCATAATTGGGGAAACACAATGATTTTCTAATTCTATCATTCCTAGTACATTTGTTAGCTGGCATTCTTCTGTAAAAAGGAGCTTCATGCCCCCTTTTTAGTATTACTATGGACATGAATTTTTATTTATTGTTTGTTAAAATAAAATGCATGCATTATTTTTCAGACGTTTAAATTAATCTAACTTTGGCCAATGGGAGCCTTTTCAAAGTGACCCCTCTTGCTTTTTATGTGAACTCGTTGCTCCTGAAGCATTTCCTTAGGATTATCTTAGGATTTTCCTACATCAGACCTGGAATCACCATTTCTCCACAGAATTCTGGTTCCTTTTTGTAGGGCATAATGTTTGTAACCCAGGATCTGGATGCTATGTATGTTTATTGCTACTGGGGTGTCATTGCTTCTGAGGCTTTTCAGTGGAAAGAGCAAGGAAATATATTTTAAAAATCATGAAGTCATGTGACTAATTCCAATTCAGTTGCAATATTATAATTTTTCTTAACTTATATCTCTACTCCTTTTCTCTTAGATTGAATGTTTTTGTTTTTAATAATACTATTATTTTACGTTTATTTATTTGTTTATATATTTGTGTTATCTTATATGTGTGTATAATAGTTTCATAATGACCATACTAATATTACTGCTAACAGAAAGCCTACTGAGTGAAGTTTCAGATTTCTTTGCTTATATCTCACCAAGGATGTATATAGTCAGAGTGTGGTGTTTAAAAATTACTTGAGTGAATTCTTTGGTCTATGGTTATATTATTAATTTACTGTGCTATTAGGTTTATTTGCTTATGTTTAGGTTCAATTTCAGAATTTTTTAAATTTTATTTCTTGAACATGAAAAACATGGTTCAAAAGTCAAAACTACGTAAAAAGTTATACTCTGAGAAATTTTCTAATTGTCCCTATTTCCTCTACTCATTTCCTACCCACCCACTAATGTAACTACTATCATCATCTGGTTTATCCTTTTTGTGTCATTTTCTTTGGTAAAAGTAAACTAATATGTATATGTGTGTATGTGTATATGTGACACACACATACACTCGTACATATTCTATTTCCTTTCTTTTATTTTTATAGACATACAAAACCCATTATTCTGTCTTTTTATTTCCTCATTTCACACATCTGTTAAATGTGCTGGAAATTATTCCATATCAGTCATAGACATATTTCTCAATTTTTACAGGTGCATAGTTCTCCATTTTATAGTTGTGCCCTCGAGGGAGTTTTCTTAGGTTCTCCTAGCCATTCAGACTCAGGAGACTATCAGTTTACTTAGAAGGATAAAAGACAGACACCCCAAGGGCAGCATCAGTGTTGCTCTCAGCAGGAAGCCATGTGACAGTCCATGTTGGTGACAGCCCACAAGGCACTTCAGGGGCTCTTCTCCCTAGGTGACACATCTCAGGTGCAAGGAGATGAGATCCATAGCAGACAGGGTGGGAGTAGGGATTGGGGGGGAGGGGAGGCACTCTAGCTCTCACAGGAGCCAGGATCTCTTGTAACAGTTCGTAGGCATAGTTTTCAGGGTCTCCACAAGGCATTAGCCTAGTTACGAAAGTCACCACCCTCAGTAAAGGTATTTATAATTTATTTACAATTCCCCCCAGTCCAGATGTAATTTACCAGTCAGGGGTCTTTTTTATCAGAGGCAATATTGGTGGGATGTGGTTGATATTCTACTTTTATCAAGTTGTCAGGAATACAGTGTTAGACAGTTAGCCAAAAGTTAAATCCTCATGCAGAAGGGAAAAGGGTTTGGCTACCACTTTACCCACAAAACATATCATAGTTTATTCAACCAGCCCCCATATTCATGAACATTTTGGTTGTTTCCAGTCTTTTATTACTATAAATTATGTTGTAATGTATAAACACATGCATGTGCTGGTTCATATTTATAGAGATGAATCTTCACTGTACATTCTTGGAAGTGAGATTGGCTAGTTCAAAGGATAAATGCATGTGTACTTTTGTTAGATATTGCCAAATTCCCCTCCATAAGGGTTAAACAATTTTGTTTCCCCTCCTGTAGTATATGGCAAGTAGCTCTTTCTCCACAGCTTTTCTGACAGGATACATTGTCAAGCTTTTGATTCAAAAATCTGATATTTGAGAAGTGGTATATATCAATGTAATATAATTTGTATTAATTTTGTTACACATAGGGTTAAACTTTGTTTTCTTATGTTTAAGTGCAATTATATAATTTGTTTTGTGTGTGTGTGAGGAAGATTCACCTTGAGCTAACTATGTTGCCAATCTTCCTCTTTTTTTTTTTTTTTTTGCTTGAGGAAGATTAGCCCTGAGCTAACATCTGTGCCGGTCTTCCTCTATTTTGTATGTGGGTTGCCACGACAGCATGGCTGACAGATGGTGTAGGCTTGCACCTGGGATCTGAACCCATGAACCTGGGCCACCAAAACAGAGTGCACCAAACTTAACCACTACGCCATGGGGCTGGCTCTGTAATTACATAATTCTTTTTAGTGAATCATCTATATACATCTTCTGTTCATTTTTATTAGGTTTTTGGTCTTTTCTTCTTTTTAAAAGGGCTCTTTATTTATCTAGAAATTAACCCTTTAAGCGATAAATTAAAAATATTTTCTTCCAGTTTGTCATTTATCTATTGATTATGTTTATGGTGGTGTTGTTTTTGTTTTGTTTTGCTTTTTGCCATGCAAAGTCTTTTATTTTTTCTAGAATTTGATCATGGTTTGCAAGACTTGCCCTTCTCCCGGGTTATAAAGGAATTCACCAATGTTTTCTTGTAATACTTGTATATTTTCAATTTTCACATCTATGTCTGGAATATATATAGAGTACATTCTGGTATTTGGTTGAAAGATGCAATTAATTTTATCTCTTTCCAAATGGCTATTCATTTCTTCTAGAACTAGGTAAAAGAGTCCTTTTCACTTTTATTCTATACTGGTTTCCACTTTTTTCTCTGTAAATGTTATCAATATTGAACTGGGTTTACCTGTGAATGACAAGTAAGAATGGAATTTTACAAAATTATAAATCAAATTATTTTCAGTTTATTTGAAGCCAGGTTACCTAATTTGATCTATATAAGTAATTTTTAAATACAGCACAGAATAAAATGTATGAACTCATTTATTTGTATTGTTACGTACTCATCATTTTGTAAATTCATCTAGTTGAAATAATCAGCCCAGTTTTGCTCTCTATTCTGATCAGCATCCAGGGCAGGGCAGCTCGTGGTTTCATGCTGAATTGCACTAACAAGAGAGGAGATGATGGCCCCTGCCTCACCAAGCTTCTTCTCTCTTAATAGTGTACTTCAAAAGGAAAGCTCAAAGAATGGATTTTAGCTCCTTTCCCAAACTGAGTTTTCCATATGAAAGGCAAACAATCAACCAACCAATAAACAGTCTGTCTTTGATACTAACCATGGACTGCTGTATATACAAAAATCCTTTTTGAAATATTACCAAACCAGTTAATGATGAGACTAAAGATTGCTGACAACATCCAATTTACTAAGGTTAAGGAGGAAATTCTAATAAACTCTATCCTGTTTATAACATCTATATACCTGGCAACTGGGAAGGCAGCCTTTTTCCTGCCAATTACAGAATTAAGAAACCATTTTTTTTTTCATCTTACTCCGCAGTTGTTTCAATATAGTGACTAGAGAATTCCAAGTATTTCTGACGTCCATTCTACTTTGACAGAGTTTTGTGGTGAGGAAGCTGTTGAGAATGAAGTGTTCTTGATAACATATTTTCGTGACTAGTTAAAACAAGGGATGCAGAGCCAAACAAAATGAAGGGGATGTATTATTAGAAGAAATACTACTCATGTTGAATTGATTTTGTCTGCCTGTTAAAACTCAGAAACACTGGTTTGGAATCAACAGAACACTGCTGACTTCTGGCTGTGTTGTGTACAATTGAGCAGCCAGAAGTACATGGTTATACAACAAGCCACAGAAAACACTATAGCTTTGGAAATGTAAGAAATTGTGTAAATTTGTCTCACGAGTAGGGGAAGCTCTTTTCTTGAGGATAGTGGGGTTCATTTCCTTCTCAAGAATTTTTTAAATGCTGAAAAAAATTCCTTCTTTTTTTTTTCAAGAGTGACATGAAACACTCATCTTAATAGTCCTAAAATACATCCGAATTCAAACACACCTCTTGAGGCAGATCTGAGTTTCATTTCCATGTTATTTTCAGTCTAGATATCATACTTAGATAGAATACTTATCATTCAGTAAGGATAATTGAGCCCCTTTCAATACATTTTGTCACCAACCCATCAGTACACAGAAGACACATGAAAATGGGCCGACAGAGCAGCCCCCACTGCTGGATGAGTCACCATTTGTCCCTCCAGAATATTCTCCTCTCTTCTCTACCCTCCTCTGTAGTAGGAGACTGATTTGTATGGGCTCCATTGATGGGTTTGGCCAATATTAACACCAGCAGCAGATCAAAGGATGGGCAGTGGGAGTGGAAGGGATACTTAACTCCTGCAGTCACCTGAGCTGACTCCTTGTCTTGACCTACCTCAGGTTACAGCTTTGGTCAGAAGGCCTCTCCCCACACAGCCCTCTGTCCACAGGTTGTGATAACTGCTTTTTCTCCTTGTGCCTGCACACCTAGGAGTGGTAACATCGCTTCTCTGTTACCTATACCTATTACCTATGACCTAACTCCACGATACCTCCTTTTCCCTTGAGGTCTCCCTATTTTTTCCACACCTTTAATAAACAACCCATTAATAAACACTCTTTAAATTTGACTGTGCTATCGGTTACCTCCTTGGACCCTGATTGCTAAAGCCTCTTGGAAAATTTCACAGAATATCCTCAGGCCATCAAAGGCATGCCTGTGACACCTCAAGCTGCACCTGGAAAAGAAGCAGACGCTAATAAGACTTTCTCAAGTGGAGCAAAGCCTGTTTGGGTGAAAAGATGGTAGCTGCATCTCCTGGGCTTGGGATGGAGGAGGGACTGGAGGAGAGGATGGAACAGAAGGGGATGGTTGCACAGGAGACGAGTGATACATTTCCTTACGGTAATTCTAGGGAAATAACATTTACACTGTTTGCTGAAATATTTTAGAAGCCCGTTGGGAGGTGTATTTGCAACCAAGGGGATGTCCTTTTATGGCAAATCAACCTAGGCACTTTCATGGCAAACCAACTTAATGAAAACTGATAGGTCATTAAGATGAAGAAGAAGACACTATCTTTGGCCTGATAGGAGCTATACATAGTAGGAACTTAATATATCCATGTTCATTGATTTTCTGGGTTTGTAAACCTTCAATTATAAACTACAATCTATATACTTTTAATTTTAGATCGAATATTTCACAGCTCATGTGAAATGTAAACCAAGTACTGTAAATTTGTTTGTGTAATGAACCACCAGCAGGTATTTAAATAAATGGTGACTCTTCTTTATGCTTCCTTGCTGAATAAAACAATTTAACTCTGATGAGTCCAAGTTCCTGTAGAAAGATATAGAAGCCTAGACCATCAAGAGAGGTTGACAAAATCATATATCATGGATGGACTCAGCCATCCAGCCTTTCTGGAGCATCTGGGATATGCCCATTGCCTAGCAGAGAAATTTGCATGAGGGCTATTACTTCAGCGTCCTGGGTCCTATCAGGGCTTTGCCCTAGAAATCTGTGCTAGACCACATTGCCTAGGAATTATTTGCAGAGAAAGAAGGATCATAGACTCTGGAGATAGGCGGTCTTAAGTTTAAATGTGTACCGGGCATTGACTGGATATCCAGTGACTAATCTCCCTGGTTTCAGTTTTGCAATATATAAAATGGCAAGAATCTACCTCATAGGTTTCTTCTGAGGGTTGCATGAGAATACATGTAAAAACTGATCAGTAAAAAAAAGATAATCTGGTTGAATGTAAAATGGCACAGCCACTTTGGAAGACAGTTTGGCATCTTCTAACAAAACTAAACATATTCTTACCATGTCCAGCAGTCACACTCCTTGGTATTTACCCAAAGGAGCTGAAAACTTATCCCCACACAAAAACCTGCACATGATGTTTATAGTAGCTTTGTTCAGAATTGCCAAAACTTGGAAGCAACCAAGATGTTGCTTGAAGAAATGGATAAATAAACTGTGGTACATCCAGACAATGGAATATTATTCAGCTTTAAAAAGAAATGAGCTATCAAGTCATGAAAAAAACATGGAGGAACCTTAAATGCATATTACTAAGTGAAAGAAGCCAATCTGAAATGGTTACATACTGTATGATTCAAACTATAAGACATTCTGGAAAAGGCAAGACTATGAATACAATAAAAAGATTAGTGATTGCCAGGATTGGGGAGCAAGGGGACAGATGAATAGGCAGAGCACAGAGGACTTTTAGGGCAGTGGAAATACTCTTCTGACATTATAATGATGCATGTGTCGTTACACATTTGTCCAAATCATAGAGTGTACACCACCAAGAGTGAACTCATAGGCAAACTGTGGACTTCGGGTTAATTATGATGTGTCAATGTAGATTCATCCTTAGTGAAAATGTACTGTTCTGGTGAATGACATTGATAATGGGGGAGGCTATGTATGTGTGGGGGCAGGGGGTATACGGAAATCTCTGTACCTCCCTCTCAATTCTGTTGTAAACCTAAAACTGCTCTTTAAAAGAGTCTTTGAGGAGCTGGCCCGGTGGCGCAAGCGGTTAAGTGCGCGCGCTCTGCTGTGGTTACCCGGGGTTCACAGGTTCGGATCCTGGGTGCGCACCGACGCACCACTTGGTAAGCTACGCTGGGGCAGCGTCCCATCCCATATAAAATAGAGGAAGATGGGCACGGATGTTAGCTCAGGGCCACTCTTCCTCAAGAAAAAGAAGGGGAGGATTAGCATCAGATGTTAGCTCGGGGCTAGTTCTCCTCACTAAATAAATAAATAAATAAAAATTTAAGAAGTCTTAAAAAAATTGTCTGCATCCCACTCATATTTCATTATATAATCCATTTCTCCCTAACTCAGTAACAGTGTCAGAAGCCCTTGTTTCATGAGGCTGACTTTTGCTAAGACCTATGATAATTGCATTGTTTTATTTTTTTAATATTTTAATGGCTTATGAATTACGTGGAATAGAGCAATGCAATGGCATTTTTTCCAGCAGGATGTGAATTGCTTATACTTTTTCACACTCCTAAGTATATTAATATTTCTGTTCCTACATGACAAATTATTATCAGCAGCATTAACTGAGCAGCTACTGACAGTAGGGCACTGCCTTAGATGCTGAAGATAAATAATTAGTCCAAAATCTTGTATAGAAAAGACAAAAGCATAAAAATAACTGTAATTTTCATAAATTGAGCGCTCACCATGTGCCTAGCACTGTGATCATTACAGGGGTCTTTTCATTTAATCCTCACACATCCTGGTGAATTAGGTAATATTATTAACTTGATTTTATAATTTCATGACCTAGGGCTCAAAATGGTTAGGTAACTTGCCCAAAGGGTAAGAGTTAGAGTTATAATTTGAATTCTCAGCTACCACAGTAGAGAACATTCTCCCTGACAATGCTAGTTCTAACATTTGGTAGAGAGAATAAGAGTTAGAACGTTGCTATTCAATGTGTGTCCACATGAGATCCATGTGCTGATTTGCAAAACATTTGTTATTGGTCCACAACAAAGTAATGAAATTGAGAGTAAGCGTTTAGAAATGTTTACAGCAATTTGACAGATTGCTTTTATGTCTATTAAATCTGACAGTAAAAACTAATTGGGGCTTATAGATTGCATTTTTTAAATTTTATTATTCATTTTTGTTGTATTTGACTGAAGCATTGCTCCCGTGGCTGATTGGAAATTTAAAAACAAAAAAACACCCTGATCCTTCACCAGCAATAGTGTGAGAGTCAATCTTTTAATCCAGAGGATTAGTGAGATAGGAAAGTGTCATAGATGAAGTAGGAATTATGATGACATTGTGAATAGCTAATGATAATTGAGTATGTACTGTGTGCCCATTATGTGCTGAGTTTCTCTCTCTACATATATATATAAACATGCGTATATACCATATATATGTATATATATATGCCATATATAGAAAGAGTACCATACACACACACACACACACACATATAATATATACCTGTGTATAGAAAGAGTTAGCATTTAATATCTTCACAATAGCCCTGGAACTTTGAAGTAGATATTTATCGTCTGTTTTGCCTGATTATGTTCTGGATATTACTGCCAAGATCCATTTCTCCCCCCAGAGTTGCTCTTTGTTAAAAACCAAACCAACAAGGCTCCTGTCATTACCAGTGCTCTTCTACAAATACGTGATGATGGAGAATAATTATGCTCCCCTACCCGCCTCCAAACAAAACCTGTCCTTTTACTTTTTATCTCTCTTCTATATTTCAGAAGGTATTTAGTGGGAGGTTAGGAATAGCTGTGTCAGAGGCTTCTGGGTGGAGCCTTTATTCCTTTATCGTCATGCATAGCCTTTTTTTCTTCTTTTTATAACTACTTTATTGAGGTATTATTGACATAAAAAAAGCTGTAGACATTTAATGTATTCAAAACTTGATGTGTTTGGAGGTAAGTATACACCCATGAAACCATCATAAATATCAATTTACCATCACCTCCAGAAGTTTCCTCTGGCCACTTTTGCTTTTTTTTATTTTTTTCCTTTTGTTATGAAAGCACTTAATGTAAGAGCTACTCCCTTAGCAAATTTTTAAGTATACAATATAGTACAGTCATGTATCGCTTAAAGATAAGGATACATTCTGAGAATGAGTTGTTAGGTGATTCCATCATTGTGCAAACATCATAGAGTGCACTTACACAAAGCTAGATGGTACAGCCTACTACACACCTAGGCTATATGATGCTAATCTTGTGGGACCAATGTCATATATGTGGTCCATCATTGACCGAAACGTCATTATGTCGCACATGACCGTATTGTTAATCATAGGCCCTATTTTGTACAGTAGCTCTGCAGACAGTATATATTTTGCATAACTGAAGCTTTGTACCCTTTGACCAGCACTTCTCCATTTCCTCCACTCCCCGGTCTCTAGCAACCACCATTCTACTCTCTGCTTCTATGTGTTTGACTATTTTAGATTCCACAAATAAGTGAAATCATGCAATATCTGTTTTTCTGTGTCTGGCTTATTTCACTTAGCATACTGTCCCCCAGGTCCATCCATGTTGTCACAAATAGCAAGATTTCCTTCTTCTTTAAGGCTAAATAATGTCCCATTGTATGTATATACCATTTTTTCTTTATCCGCTTCTCCGTGGATGGATATTAGAGTTGTTCCATACCTTGGCTATTGTGAATGATGCTGCAGTGAACATGTGAGTGCAGATATTTTTTTGAGATCCAGATTTCAGTTCCTTTGAATATATATTCAGAAATGCTTTCTTTCTTTTTTTTTTCCAGTTTTATTAAGAAATAATTGACATACATCACTGTATAAGTTTAAGGCATACAGCATGATGGTTTGATTTACATATATTGTGAAATGATTACCACAATAGATTCAGCTGCCATCTTCTCATATAGATACAACCAAAAGAAAAAAGAAAAGGCAAAAAATTTTCTCTGTGTGATGAGAACCCTTAAGATTTACTCTAACAACTTCTCTATATATCATATACAGCAGAGTTAGCTATAGTCATCATGGTGTACATTACATCCCTAGTACTTATTTGTCTTATAACTTAGAGTCTGTATCTCTTGACCACCTTCCTTCCATTCCTCCTCCCCTGCCCTCCACCTCTGGTAACCACAAGTCTGATCTCTTTTTCTATGAGTTCGATTTTTGGATTTTTTTTTTTTTAGATTCCACATATAAGTAAGATCATACAGGATTTGTCTTTCTTTGTCTAACTTATTTCACTTAGCCTAATGCCTTCAAGATCCATCCATGTTGTTGCAAATGGTAAGGTTCCTTCTTTTTTATGGCTAAATAATATTCCATTATATATATATAATAATATATGTAGTATATGTATACTATAATATATTCCATTATATATATATAATAATATATGTAGTACATATATATATATAATATGTACTACAACTTCTGTATCCATTCATCCATCAGTGGACAGTTAGGTTGTTTCCATGTCTTGGCTATTTGTAAATAATGCTGCCATGGACATGAGGGTGCAGATATCTTTTAGAATTAGTGTTTTTGTTTCTGTCAGATATATTCCCAGAAGTGGAATTGCTGGATCATATGGTAACTCTATTTTTAATTTTTTGAGGATCCTCCATACTGTTTTCCATAGTGGCTGTACTAATTTACAATTCTACCAACAGTGCACAAGAGTTTCCTTTTCTCCACATCCATGCCAGCATTTATTATCTCTTGTCTTTTTGATGATAGCCACTCTAACAGGTATGAGGTGATATTTCATCATGGTTTTGATTTGCCTTTCCCTAATAACTAGTGATGTTCAGCATCTTTTCATGTACCTGTTGGCCTTTCATATATCTTCTTTGGAGAAATGTCTATTCAGGTCTTTTGCCCATTTTTTAAATTGAGTTATTTATTTTTTTGCTATTGAATTCTTTATATATTTTGGATATTAACCCCTTATCATATATATGGTTTGCAAATATTTTTTCCCATTCCATTAGTTGTCTTTTCACTTTGTTGATGGTTTCCTTTGCTGTGCAGAAGCTTTTATTTTGATGTAGTCTCACTTGTTTATTTTCGATTTTGTTACTTATACTTTAGGTGTCATATACAAAAAATCACTACCAAAGCACATGTCAAGGGGCTTTATCCCTGTGTTTTCTTCTAGGAGTTTCTTCGTTTCAGTTCTTCCATTTAAGTCTTTAATCCATTTTGAGTTAATTTCTGTGAGTGGTGTAAGATTTGGGTCCAGTTTCATTCTTTTACATGTGAATATCCAGTTATCTCAGCACCATTTATTGAACAGACTATCTTTTCTCCATTGAGTTTTCTTGGCTCCCTTGTCAAATATTAGTTGACCATATATACTTTGGTTTATTTATGGGCACTTAGTTCTGTTTCATTGGTCGATTTTTCTGTTTTTATGCCAGTACCATACTGTTTTGATGACTGTAGCTTTATAGTATAGATTGAAATCAGGAAGTGCGATGCCTCCTGCTTTGTTCTTTCTCTGGATTTCTTTGGCTATTCAGGGTCTTTTGTGGCTCCGTATAAATTTTAGGAGTGTTTTTTTCTACTTCTATAAAAAATGGCATTGGAATCTTGATAGGGATTGCATTGAATCTATAAATGGCTTTTGGTAGTATTGACATTTTAACAATATTAATTCTTCCAATCCATGAACATGGGATACCTTTCCATTTATTTGTGTCTTCTTCAATTTCTGTCATCAATGTCTTATAATTTTCGGAGTAGAGATCTTGCACGTCCTTAGTTAAATTTATTCGTAAGTATATTATTGTTTTTGATGCTATTGGAAATGGGATTTATTTTTTATTTCTTTTTCAGAAAATTCATTATTGTATAGAAATGCTACTGATTTTTGTATGTTAATTTTGTATCCTGCAAGTTTCATGAATTCATTGATTAGATCTAACAGTTTTTTGGTTGAGGCTTTAGGATTTTCTATATATAAAATCATGTCATCTGCAAATAGAGACAATTTAACTTCTTTCTTTCCAATTCTGAGACCTTTTATTTCCTTTTCTTGTCTGATTGCTCTAGCTAGGACTTCTAGTACTATGTTGAATAAGACTGGTGAGAGTGGATACCCGTATCTTATTCCTGATCTTAGAGGAAAGGCTTTCAACTTTTCACTGTTGAGCATGGTGTTAGCTGTGGGGTTGTCATATATGGCCTTTATTATGTTGATATGTGTTCCTTCTATGCTTAATTTGTTAAGAATTTTTATCATGAATAGATGTTGAATTTTGTCAAATGCTTTTTCTGCATCTATTGAGATTATGATATGATTCTTTTCTATCATTCTATAACTGTGATATATCACATTGATTGATTTGCATATGTTGAACCATCCTTGCATCCCAGGGATAAATCCCACTTGATCATGGTGAATGATTCTTTTACTGTGCTGCTGAATTCTGTTTGCTAGTATTTTATTGAGAATTTTTGCATCTATGTTCATCAGGGGTATTGGCCTGTAGTTTTCTTTTCTAGTAGTGTCCTTTTCTTGTTTTAGAAAGGCTATCAGATGCATAGGCTATCTAATAACTGCTGCCCCCTCTTCCTAGAATGAGTAAAAATGTTTTGCTGTGTGAGTGAAGACTGCTGATTAAATTGAATTGATTCCATCACTTGTGTCTTTTCTGGAGGTTGGTGTGTTTCTTAAAGAAATAAAAAAGATTGACCTCTGAACTTTATAACAGGACCAGTTTGCTGAAAATACTTATGTTAAAGGCAGAGTGAAAGGAAGTAATTATTTTTGATTAAATAGACAAAATAATGTACTGTAAGGAGAGATAACCATAAATCTTCTTTGATGAATTTTTACCTTGAGTAGAACACAAGCTTTTGAAAGTTTACTGGTTACTTGACTGTATCTTTAAATGTTTTTTTTTAGATGTATATTATTGTAAGAGAAAATATACAGAATGTCACTTTGGAAAGAATAGGTAATATACTGCCTAGTATGCTCAATACATATACTGAATACATCTGCAGAGACAGCAAAGTGAAGCTGTTCTTCAATATAGAAATTATTATGAAGTGCAAGAGAGAATCAGAGGAAACCTACATTGACTTAGTTGTAGAAAAATATTTGAATAGCACATAGAGATATTACATTAAACACAAGCATAAATGGGATCCATTTTGTGTGTTTTAGCTCCTTCTGGGGATCCTTTCACACAGTATTAGTCTCTTTAGTCCTGTTTAACATGTTTATATAAACATTGCTCTATATTGAATTTCCATAGCAATTATCCCTGTTTGTGTAACTATCAAATAATTATATGAATAATTACGATTAGGAGAAACAGTCTCTGGCACACCCTTTTTCAAATGTTGTGGTTTTGTTTTCTCTACTGAGTTTTTTTTCTTGTCACATTTTAAGTCTTTTTACTTCTTTCTTTATGTTAACTTGCTTATCTTCTTTATGTGATTTGAAATAATAAGCATGTCTGCTCTCTGAAAAGCAGTTTGATGAATCTTAAAATGAATATGTCATATAGATGAAAGTGCTGTCAGTACTTTCCTAAGTAAACACATTATGACTCTATATTAATCACTAGTATTTTCTAGAATGGCATAATGAAAGTAATAGGGCCATGCTAAGGATTCTCATTGTCACCATGCAGTGTTTATGACAAATATCGCTCTTACTGTGATGTATTTTTGGTCCCATTTCTAAAACATTCACCCTAAGCTAATGCTACTGTTCTAAACTAAAGCAAAGCCCGAATGAGTCAGGTAAAAATCGAGTTTTTCAAAGCTCTGCTTTATCCGTATTGGTCTTCTAGACTTTCTGAAATAGCTGAATAATTGAATGACCTTCTTCTTCATCTTAACTGTGCAAATCTGGCCTCTGTTAGAGAACCTGCCTACTCACCTATGCTAGAAAGAAGCCTCCTTTTTCTCTTGTTTCACTGATTTAACACACATTGACTGAGCTCACTGGTTCTCAAGCTTATTCATGTGATGAAGTTCCTGGAAAATATGGTGCTTTTTACCATATATCTTTTTGATGATATTAACATCAAAATAACTAATTTTAAATTTTATGTGTAAAATTAGATACTGGCTTATATTAGATCCCCAAATACATAAACATTAATAGCTACCAACATTTTAAGAAGAAAAAAGAGAATAAACTTTATGAGAGACATTTCTCCTTATTAAATTAACTTTTTTCCTCTGAGTAAAATGAGGGATGGTTCTATGTGGAGTGGAATACTTGCTCTAGCTTACGAAAATGTCAGTTCTTGGTGGGAGTTTAATTGAAACGCACAATTAATCTTTTCATTTGTACCAAGAGTACTAAGATGAACAGCCCAGCCTCTGCCCTCAAAGAACTCATAGTCTTGTAGGAAAAACTCACAAATGGCAAAGCTATAAAACAATATGGAATTACAGATCAGAGAAGGTCAAGCAGTGCCAGGTACCTTCCCACAGGCTGGGATGGTCTGCAAAGATTGCTAGGAGGAAGCGCCTCCACCAGATGCTGGTGATACCCAGAAGGGAGAGACTCTCTAGGGTGTCAGAGCCCAGTAATTTAAGCAGGCTTGTGCACAGATTACAACTCAAAGTGGTAGGTGTACAATACTGTGTGGACACTGAGGGAAGCACCTCTTTCTGCCCAAATGAAAAGAAAGAAGACAGAGAGGGGATGATAAGGGAGATGAGCATTGAAAGGGTAGTAGTTCAACAAGGCCTTTGTGATCTTTCCTCTCGTAGATTTTTCCCTAGAACACACCATTTCTTTCCGACTCTTGTGAATATATCTCCTCTACACACCAATCACAATACCTCAAGTTTGCAACTTAGTGTGACCTGAGGCCTTAAAGTGTACACAGATTACCTGGGGATCTTGTTAAAATTCAAAATCAGATGCAGTAAGTCTGAGGTGTGGCTTCAGATTGTCATTCCTAATAATCTCCCAGGAGATGTGATGCTGATGGTCCGTGGACCACACTTTAAATAGCAAAGGCCCAAGTTTTAACTCTTCGTGTGAAAACCTTGGCAATTACCAAGTAAGTCTATCACCCTTGTAGTTATATTTAAAAATCCATCATAAAATTTAAAGAAAAATCACCATTTTTTGTAAATATGAAGACAAAGTTTGTCTAGGGGTAATAAGAAGAACAGCAATTATTATTATTGTGATTACAGATTATTGAGTGCTGCTCACCTGTCATGCTACTAGGTTAGCAGTAATAACAGCAATGAATATGTTTTCTTCTATTCCTTACAACTACTGGGTGAAGTAAATATCGCTTCCCTGTCTTACAAAGGCAGAGGTTAAGTAACTTACTCAATGCCGCATAGCCAGTACAAGGGAGACATTTGTGATCCCAGTCCGGATCTTTCTTACTTTAAAGCCACTATACTCTAAAAAAAAAACATAGTCAAAAGAAGAAAATAGAAAGTTGATAGAAGTGCAGAATCATAAGAGTAGAAATTGTGATGTTCTGTGGAATAGAAATGGCTGAATCTCCTAGGGACGAAAATTCACAGCAGAAGCTGCACAAGGTGCCCTTATCAAATAGCCCTGTCAAATAATGCTTTTAAATGTGTCCAGTAGATGCTTGTGAACCAAAACAAGGAGAGGGACTGACACTGATCTGATTCTGTACTTTGAAGAGAGAGGAAGGCACAGCAGTAATTACTTTTCAGTCTTTTATATGTTTATATATATTTATGATATATGTTTATATATTTATAAATATGTGTGACAATATTATGAACGTGAAGAGAGAAGTGATGACTCAACATCATGACATTTTAGCAAGCTTTGTATATCACCTAGGAAAAGGACTTGCATGGATATAGTCACTGAGGGAGTTACAGATCTAAGCACCCAAAGTGTGGACCAGAGTCATATTCTTAGGATTATTCACTCTGAATGCACGATGAGTTTACTTCTTGAATTTCTCATAGTTCTAATGTAATCATAAAATGGTGATTTCGAAAAAAGTACACTAGAAAATACCGCCCCCCAAAAAAAGCAAAAACTGGTTTGGATACAACTTTTTTTAGGTAAACATGTCATGAGACAGGAAGTGACATTGAAAGCTTGCTCCGTTACGTAGATATACGCTGGCTTAGCTGAAGCAGAGTGGTTATCAGAAATTTTAAATTGAGTAGTGAGTTGTATTCCTTCACAGGGAAGATACATCACAACTAGGAATAAATATCTGTGTGTGGTGAATTGCTTCCTTGTCCACCCCAGTGCTAAAGAGGGCCTCACAACTTTGGCTTATTTAGCAAATACCTTTTTGGGGCTAAACACTGAATCAACAACTATGTGGCAAAACTGAATGCTTTCACTAAACGTGACAAGATGGCTGCAATTATGATGAAGTTTGATTGTTGGATAAGGAGTTGATTGTGGGTGCTATGAGTCACTTGAGACTCAGTTCCTTTACATGTGATAAAAATTACAGTGTTAGTGGTGAAATGAAAAACCAAGCCATTAGTCTTCTTTCTTCACTGAGTAAGCCTTTGTGTAGATCCCTGAGATGAGAAGATTCTACCCAATGGATACAAAAACTTTGCAAGCCACCCTATAAGACATGAAATGTTCTCTCAGCAAGAAGATACTGATGGAAATCTTCGGCATCTGTAGCCTGAAAACATTGTACCACACCAACTTTTTGACAACATTATGAACATTATGAACCTTGAGAGAGCTGTCACTTAAGGAGTGCTTACTGTATGTACAAAGAATTGTTCCAAGTATCTTACCTGTTCAATCCATTTAATCTTTACAGTAGTAATGATGTACTGATGTGTTCTATTATTATCAACAATTATCTGCAGGTGAGGAAACGGGGACACAAAGAGGTTAAATGACTAATCAAAGGTCATCCAATTGATGGCAGAGGCAATATTTGGACACAGACAGCCTGACTCCAGAGCTTGTTTAGTCACCATACTGTACTGCCACTTGGGGGTGGGGATGGAGGATAGTGCCATTTGTATATTTGTGAGTTTGAGTTCTAAAAATATTCTTACAGCAAGAGTTAGGTGAAAAAACACTAATTTTGGTGTGCAGAGTCAGTTCTTTTCCAATTCAGCCTAATTTTCCAAAATTGATTAGCTCACGACAGCAACATCTTGACCATTAAGAAAAATGTAGGAACATTCTTTTTTTTTTCCAAAGTTAGGAAATACAAAACAACTGTTCTTATATTTATACTTGAATATATCAGAATGCCAAGCAATTTTTGTGTGGATTTTTAAGATAAAATATGAGCGGACAAGGAAGCATTGCAGCAGGCCATTCAGCCTCCAATTCTCTGGGCTTCTTGGATATGAGTGTACCGCCATCCTCCATGAGGGATACGTTGGGAAAGGATGAGGAGCACTGTTCAAACTTGACAGTGTGCCTTAGAGCTCTAAGAATTGTATGTAAAAAGATCCAATCTCTGCCTGTGGAAAATAGCTATTTTTAATAATCAGAGGAATCTTTCACATTTACCATCATCGATACTCAATATTTATTGTGCATCTACTATTGACAGAAAACATTGCTAGATTTCAGGAAAATCAACATCTATGAGATATACTTTTTTTCTCTCTACTTCCCTTAAGAGTTTTACAGTCCTACTGGGAAACAATATATAAACAAAAAAGATGAAGACCACTATTAGTCAATGCTCAAGGATTGACAATATGATCTACAAGAGTGTAGAAATTGATCAAAACAGGAATTCCTCATCTCCCTCCCAAATGAATTTTTTTCTTTTTTTTCTTTTTTTTCTTTTTTTTTTTGGTGAGGAAGATCAGCCCTGTGCTAACATCTGCCAATCCTCCTCTGTTTTTTGTTGAGGAAGACTGGCCCTGGGCTAACATCCATGCCCATCTTCCTCCACTTTATATGGGACGTTGCCACAGCATGGCTTGCCAAGCGGTGCGTCGGTGCGCGCCCGGGATCCGAAACTGTGGACCCCGGGCCGCCACAGCGGAGCGTGCGCACTTAACCACTTGCGCCACCAGGCCGGCCCCTCAAATGAATTTTGAAGAGAGTAGTTAGCTTGGGCAGCCCATTTCAAGAACAATAACCTTAGAACTAAGAGAACTAGGATTTTCTCAGTCTAAACCATCCATGTAAACTTGAAGCCACTGTAAATCACCTTTTATAAAGAGTTGTTCAGCCTTGGCTTGAACGCTCAAGAATTGTTGGCTTGATGCTAACCAGGTAAATTAAGGTCTCATCTGAGTGTCAGACAGACTTTCCACATATGGAAGCAAGAGTCTCTCAACTGCTTCTATTCATCAATCATCTTGTAACATTTGGGATCTTACAAAGCCGATCTATATATTCTCTTCTACATGGCATCACTGCAAATATTAGAAAACTATGATTCTGATTATCTGAGTCTTCTCTTCTTTAGAGCAAAAACTTTTGTTCTAAAAGTAGTATTCTTATGAGATATCTTTGAGGTTTTTTATTAACTCTCCTCCTTCTAGTCTTCTGAACATATTTCAATTTCTTTCTTAAATTGTGGTGACCAGAATTGAATGTAACTGTTCAACCAGCCCAGAGAAGATCTTTCATCAGCCTGTTTTAGAAAACATGCTTCTAGTAATGCATTCTAAATTTCCATTAACTATTTTGTTTACATTGTACTGTTGATTAATACTGAATTTATTGTCTAGTAGATTGCCTAGAATTTTTCATACCCTACTGTTAGGCTATGTTTTCCCCATCCTAGTTTTATGCAGTTTTTTTAGGTCCAAATTCATTTCCTTATATTTATCCTTTTAAGTTTTATCTTGTTTTATTTTGTTCATTGCTCAAACTGTATAGATGGGTTTTTTTTAATTGACATATAATTGACATATAACACTGTATAAGTTTAAGATGTACAATGGGTTGGTTTGATATGTCTATATATTGCAATACGATTACCACTGTAGTGTTAGCCAACAACTCCATCACATCACATAATTATCATTTCTTTTTTGTGGTGAGAATATTTAAGCTCTAGTCTCTTAGCAACTTTGAAGTATATAATACATTATTGTTAACTATAATCACAATGCTGTGCATTAGATCCCCAGAACTTATTTATCTTCTAACTGGAAGTTTGTACCCTTTGACCAACATCTCCCCATTTCCCCCACCCCTCAGCACCTGGTAACCACCATTATACTCCCTGTTTCTATGAGTTCAGCTTTTTTAGATTCCACATATAAGTGAGATCATACAGTATTTGTCTTTTTCTGTCTGACTTATCTCACTTAGCATAATGCCCTCAAGGTCCATCTATGTTATCGCAAATGACAGGATTTCCTTCTTTCTCATGACTGAATAATATTCCATTGTATACATACACGACATCTTCTTTATCCATTCATCCATTGACAGACACTTAGGTGGTTTCCGTATCTTAGGTATTGTGAATAATGCTACAATAAACATGGGAGTGCAGGTATCTTTTCTATACCTGTTTTCATTTCCTTTGGACATATGCCCAGAAGTGGGATTGCTAGATCATATGGTAGTTCCTTTTTTTATTTTTTTGAGGAACTTCCATACTGTTTTCCATAGTGGCTGAACCAATTTACATCCCCACCAACAGTGCACAGTGTTCTCTTTTCTCCACCTCCTCAACAATACTTGTTATTTCTTTTTGTTAATAGCCTTTCTAACAGGTGTGAGGCGATATCTCATTGTGGTTTTGATTTGCATTTCCATGATGCTGACTGTTGTGGAGCATCTTTCCATGTACCTCTTGGCCATTTGAACGTCTTCTTTGGAAAACTGTCTATTCAGTTCCTCTGCCCATTCTTTAATCGGATTGTTGTTTTTTGTTATTGAGTTGTATTAGTTCTTTATATGTTTTGGAAATTAACCCTTTTTCAGATATATAGTTTGCAAATATTTTCTCTTTTTCTGTAGGTTGGCTTTTCATTTTGCTGATTGTTTCTTTTGCTGTGCAGAAGCTTTTTGGTTGGATGTAGTCCCACTTGTTGATGTTTGCTTTTGTTGTATAAAGATGGTTTTGATCATTGCATCTGATCCTGGAAAAGGGGAAGAAGCAACGTGGAGTAAAACTGTGTACCGCAGGAGGAGAGATCAGAATTTTCTCCTCATTTCTTGGAATATACAAGTAATGAACAACAGAGGAAAGCTCTCTCTGATCACGATCTCAGATTTATGGGTTTTCTTTGTTAATAAATTTGCCTAAGCTTTGAAGAGAAAATGATGATGCTGGAAGATTTATCTTTATTCCATAACGGCTTTCCCAGCACCTCACTATAAGAATTAAATGAAGTGTTTTCAAGGGGGGCCAGTGTGAGCAGGGCAGTCTGGGATGCCACTGCACATGATCCCAGCCCTGCTCCCCCCCGGCTCATGGGCCCTTCTGGGGCTGCACAGCTCAGAAAAGTCTGAGGACTCAATTTGGTACACAGGTAGGTACTTCTTTGCAAAGGAGAAACCAATTTCCCCAGCCTCATTCTCCTCTACCCCCTGGAATTAAATGGTTTCTTGACAGTCTTTCTCCCTAGGGAGTTAGAGAGGAGGAAAAAAGAATTGGCCTCTGTATATTCAAAAGTGTTTGAGAATGTCAGTCCCTGGTTATGCATCATTTTGCAAAACTTTTTTTTCTTCTTTCATTTATGACATTAAGAAAATTTGTTTTGCTTAAAACTAGGATTGGCAAACTCTAGAAAAGAAAAATAGAACAGTTATGCAGATTTTCCCTTCTGTATTTACAGATAAACCCCAGGAAATTCCCTTTAGCACCACTGTTTTTACAGTGGCAAACAAGAAGTAGATGCAAATAAGGCTTCCAGGATGTGACCATCCAATACCCAAGGGCATGCCACCCGTGCGCCATGCTTATTCCCCCACCGACAGATTTAGGAAAGTGCTTCCTAGGCACTGTCGCCAAGTAGCCTTCTCAGATAGTTTTTCTTGCTCCAGCTCTGTGTGTCTAATTCTTTGGACAGTGCAGCTATGTAGTAAAATGTGATAGCAGATTGTTTTTCTTTATACATAGTTGTATGCCAGGCAGCCCAGGAAAAGTTTAGACTCCAAACAGTTGAGATGCTGACTACTAGTGTTCTGGGACATATATAGATCAGTCAGAAAAATAGAAGCGACCTGCTCCAAATGGTGTGGGAATCTACACAAAAGAAATCAGTAAGTAGTAATTTTTTTCCAGAAGGAAAATGTTTATTGCACAACACACACAATTACCTCAGAAAAGCACAAAGAAGGCATTCACCTGTGATTTTTTTCCTAGATAGCCAAAAAGCTTAGAAAACAGTGAAAGAGCCTAAAAATGGAACAAATAATATTAGAACTTTTTTATGCTGATTTTAAACCACAACGTTTCTAGAGGTTGTCTGAATAAATGCACAGCCGAGATGGCATTTCCCTCTGAATTTTTCAAAATTGAACGTTTGACAGTGAGAAAATTAACGGATTCAATTCTCAAGAAAGTTATTGAATCTTTCTGCAAATTTTGGGGATATAGATAAGGACCTCTGTTGGGTATAAAGCTCTATGGTATTTATGTTTGTGTGCGTGTGTGTTTCTGAAGAAAAAAATTATATATAGATAAGTACAAAATATAATAAAACAAATACTCCTGTGCTCAATACCCCAATTAAACAAATATTAATATTTTGTTTTGGCTTCAGACCTTTTTTAAAGAAATGATCAGAAAAAGTTAAAATCCTTTCTTCTCTAATCACATTCCTATCATTATCCCCCAGTAACATCCAAAGTCATGGATCTAGCTCATGCTTTTATAACTTTGCTGTATATATTATCCAGAAAAAAAGTGACATTGTTTTGTATACTTATGAAAATTATATTAGTAGTAGAGGCTATATTTAATATTTTGCAGCTGTTTTTTCCATTCAACATTGTTTTGCGATCTGCCCAAGTTGATTCATGTAAATCTAAGTTATTCATTTTAAGTGCTGTTTTATATGTCATCATGTAATATCACCATTTTTATTCATTCCTGAAAAGAAGAAAATATGGATTGTTTCCAGTTTAAGATATTAAAAATGCTGTAATTGATGTCTTCATATGCATATGAGAAAGTTTCTCCAATGAATAAATATGAAAATGGAATTTGTCATAGGTTATGTATATTGTTAACTACATTTTTTTTTATTTTTTTGGTGAGGAAGATTTGGCCCTGAGCTCACATCTGTTGCCAATCTTCCTCTGTTTGCTGAGGAAGATTGGCCCTGAGCTAACATCTGTGCCCATCTTCCTCTATTTTTTGTATGTGGGATGCTGCCATAGCATGGCTTGATGAGTGGTGTGTAGGTCTGAGCCCAGGATCTGGGCCGGCGAACCCCGGGCCTGTGAAGCAGAGCGCGTGAACTTAACCACTACACCACCAGTTATGTAGTCGGTATTGTTCTTCAAAATGATTGTTTGAGAGATTTTTGTTTACCCAAGTCCTCTCCCAAAATTGGTGTTGTGTAACCCTTTAACTGTGAGACATTTAGATGTGGAATAATTTTTTTATTTGGAATTTCCCTGATTACTAGTTTTGAGCATCTATTCATCTAATTTGGGGCATTTATATTTTCCTCTTCTATAAACTACCTGCACATTCCTTTGCCCATTTTTCTGTTAGGTAGTTTGTATTTTTAAACTGTGATGTTTTACCTATATATTATAGATAATGAGCCCTTGTATCTTCCAGTCTGGTGCTCATTTTTATTTATGTTCTCCTTATTTGTTCAAAGGTTTTTGATAAATTAGACTATATCGAAAATAATCTTTTCCTTTTTGGCTTGGTCTTGTAAAAAAGCCTTTTCCTGCCCTGAAGCCATAAAAACATGCTTCTATAATTTCTTCTCATAGTTTTATGATTCGTTTGTAACACCAGTCTTTAATTCATCTGGAGTTTATTTTTGTGTGTGTTTTAAGAATTATGCCTTTCTTTCTTTGATAGATTCCAATTAGTTATTGATAGTCTACTAGAAATATATAGGTTGCTTGTTTTTGTTTTTTTGTGAGGAAGATCAACCCTGAGCTAACATCCAATGCCAATCCTCCTTGTTTTGCCGAGGAAGATTGGCCCTGGGCTAACATCCCTGCCCATCTTCCTTTACTTTATATGGGATGCCACCACAGCATGGCTTGACAAGTGGTGCGTAGGTGCACGCCTGGGATCAGAACCTGCGAACCCTGGGTCGCCAAAGTGGAGTGCACACTCTTAACAGCCATGCCACTGGGCCGGCCCCCAAAATATGTGGGTTTTTGAAGCTTGACTTGGTATCCTTCTTGAACCGTCTGTAATAATGTTGTTGAATCTCTTGGTCTTTCTTTGTAGACAATCATATCACATGTAAATAGTAAAATTTGTGTTTTCTTTTCCAATATTTATTTACTTTTTCTTATTTTATTACATTGTCTAGGAAATTAATAATTTTGAACATTGGGTGTGATAGACTTCATTGTCTTTTTCTTGTCATTAATGAGATTGCTTGTAAAATTCACCATTCAGCAAATATTTTTGTGTACCTACTTTGTGCTAGGCATTGTTACAACAATGAACAAAACAGACAAAAATCTCCACCTTCATGGAACTTGTTTTCTAGTTAGTTAGACAGACAAATGCATAAAACCTGTAGTATGACCCATGATGTTACGTAGTACAGAGACAAATTAAATAGGAAAGGGTGAGAGGTCATGCGGGAGTAGAGTGAGGGAGTTGTGATTTAATAAGGTAGCAGGGGAGGTTTCACTGAGATTGTAACATGTGAGTAAAGACTTGAAGGAGTTGAAGCCTAAGTGTGCAACAGCAAGTGCAAAGGCCCTGACAACATGATTGTACCAGGCGTAGTTGAGGAGCAGCAAGGAGGCCACTGTGGTTAAACAGCGTGAGTGGGGAGGAGAGGAAGGGAGATGCATTCAGAGAAGTGGTGAAGGACCAGTTTGAAAAACGTTGGCTTTTACTTTCAGTAAAAGTGGGAAGCCACTGGAAGATTTTGAGTGGATTTGGGTGGAAGATTCTCTGCTGAAATCATCTGACTTATGTTTTAAAAGACTCAGTTTGGCTATTGTGCTGAGAATAGAATGGAATAGAATAGGAACAGGAAGCCATAAGAAGTGGAAGAAACGGAGGGCAGTGGAGGAGACCAGTTGAGGGGACTCACATTTGCTGATCTGCTGATGTGCGTCTGAATGAAATAGAGGAGTTGAAGATGACTCCAAAGTTTTTTTGGTCGGAACAATTAGAAAGATGAGACTTTTCATTTACTGCAAGTGGGAAAACTGTGGAAGGAACAGGTTTTGGGGGGAAGATAAGAAGGTCAGATTAGAACATATTATGTTTGAGTGCCAAGTTGAGAAAACCGAGTGGAGATGCCAAGTAGGTGGTTGGACAGATGAGTCGTGAATTCAGGGAAATCATCTTTACTGGACATGTATATTTGGGGATCTTGAACAGAAAACTGGTTGGTCCAATAAAAGTCTCAATGGGCTCATCAAAGAAATAACGGATTTCTTTTTGTGTGTGTGTGTGTGTGAGGAAGATCAGCCCTGAGCTCACATCCATGCCAATCCTCCTCTTTTTTGCTGAGGAAGACTGGCCTTGAGCTAACATCCGTGCCCATCCTCCTCCACTTTATGTGAGATGCCGCCACAGCATGGCTTGACAAGCGATGTGTCAGTGCATGCCCGGGATCCGAACCCAGGCTGCCAGAGAGGAGAGCATGCACTTAACCGCTACGCCACGGGGCCGGCCCCGAAATGACGGATTTCTAAGGATAGAGCACCATGGCCATCCAAAATTTGGACATGAGGGAGATAAAAAGGAAATAACAAAATAGACTGAGAAGAAGTGACCAGTAAGATAGAAAGCAAACCGGTGAGTGTGGTGCCAGGAAGGCAAGAGAAGAATGTGTTTCAAAGAGGATGGAGTGATCACTGTGTCAGATGCTGCTGATGGGCCCAGAAGATTAGGATAAAATGATTCTTAGATTGAACAATATGGGGACATTGTAATGTTTACCAAAAAAAAAAAAAATGTTAGTAGAGGAGTAGGGCAACTGTCCCATTTTCCTAATTTATGTAGTCCTCCATTTATTTCTGCCAGCCCTGGTGGTCTAGAGATTAAGATTCAGTGCTCTCACCACCAAGGCCTGGGTTCATTTCCCGGTCAGGGAACCCCACCACCTGTCTGTCGGTTGTCACACTGTGGCAGCTGCGTGTTGCTGTGATGCTGAAAGCTCTGCCACCAGGATTTCAAATACCAGCAGGGTCACCCATGGTGGGCAGGTTTCAGCAGAGCTTCCAGACTAAGACAGACTAGGAAGAAGGACCTGGCCACCCACTTCTGAAAAAACTGACCATGAAAACCCTGTCAATAGCAGTGGAGCATTGTCTGATACTGTGCCAGAAGGTGAGAGGTTGGCGCAAAAAGACCAGGCAAGGTTCCACTCTGCTGGACACAGGGTCTCTAGGAGTTGCAATCGACTCTATGGCACTAACGACAAAAATTTACTTCTAGACTGTTTCTAAACAAAGAAACATGGGGTTTTATTTTGGCCAGTCATTAAGTTCAGCATCATATTTTATCAATTTCAATAATTTAATTTAATTTCAGTAATTTTAATTTTATTATCTTTAATTTAATTTAATTTCAGTATCAATTTAATTGCTTTTTATATTCCACTCCTTCCCTCTGATTTTGTTTTCTTCTGTCTGAAGTAGATTCCAGTAAGAGTTTGAGTTTTTATGTCAGAAATAATCTTCACTCTTGAATTTTTGTTTAGCTAAATATAAAATTGTAGGGAGATAGTTTTCTCCCTCAGCACTTGAAAAACATTATTCATTGTCCTTTGTCTTCTGGCATATGATCTTGCTAATGCAAAGTCTACTGTCAGTACATGTTACTCCTCTGTAGGTAATTCAACTTTTTTCTTTATCTTGGACTTCTGTGGTTTTATTATACTGTGCATAAGCATGGATTTACTTTTGTTTCTATTTTATTAATCCTGCTCAGCATGTGGTGTACTCTTTCAATGTGAGGCTTTGTACTGTTTTGTTTTCTTCCAGTTCTGGAAAGTTCCCAGCCAACTTCCCTGACAATCTGTTAATTCTCTCTTTATGATGAAAATCTTGTTGGACACATATTGGAGCCTGTCTATGTTACTGTTGTCCTTGTCTTAATTTTCCTCCTCCCTTTTATCTTTTTATCTCTTTTTGCTGAATTCTGGGTCCATTCTTTGGCGCTATCACTTACTCTCTTTGGGGTTGCTTGTGGAAGAGGTTATTCTTTCTGAATCTTTTTAATGTCTATGTGTTTTGTTTTTACATTTCCATTCTTCATTCTGTCTATTCTTGTTTTATATTTGCCTAGATTGTTTTTATAATTTCTTGTTCTCTTATATGAATAGTTTTCTTTCCTTTATCACATTTTTTATCTTAAGCATATGCTTATTAAACTAATTGTAGGTGATTCTGTTATTTTCATTTGATCAGGAGTATATGCATCTCCTGATTGTTGAGTCAGCTGTCTGTTTTTTAGTGTTAATTTGGATTTTTTGCTTTCAGGCAGTGCTCTGAGTGAGAGGTGTACTCTTCACTCTCACTTACTTTTCACAATGGAATGTTTTTCATTTGTCTCCACTAGTCCCTCAAGACCCTCAGTCCCAAAGTAGCTCTTTCATCAGCATCTCAGGATTCCCTCCCATCCACCAATAATTTTGGACATGTCCATGACCCAGTCACCAAACCCAGCCCCTGTGGGCTCCTTGGCCTACCTCGGTCTGGATGGCTTTCTCTGCATCCTCTGTCTCCTGCAGCTAGGTATCATTGAATGGTACACATGGCTTTTTAAGCATCCTGTTATGCATGGTGGAACCACAGCCCCTGATTTTATGCAGATAGCCTGGAATCTGGTCTCCCACTACCATAGTGGAGCATTTTATACGTCCCTGAAGTATGAGGCCTTTGTACTTTTCGGTTCCCTTCCCTGAATTACAAAATGGCTATGGTTTGAGCCCCCATTTACCAACCATTGTGGTTTTCTGGTCCATTTCTGGTCTAAAGAGATGTTTATCTTGTTTTCAAGAATACAGTGTGTTTTTTAAAGTATCTATCATTGTATTCAGAACTGAAAATATAATTTTTTTATAATCTAGTATTGTTTTAGTCACCCTTTTTCTTACAATATGCTGTCATTCCAAATATACCTCATAAGTAACTCATGCATACAGTAGGCACTCTGTAAATATTGTGATTTATTAATTAGATATTTTTTAGAATGACTAAAAATCCTGATGTGAAATCCCAATTGGGAAGTGCATAATTCCACTGTAGACAAAATATATTACTTTATAATAAAAATTTTTATAAGAATTTACCCCAAAGAGGGAACACTTTCAATTTGCAAATTAAAAATTGAAAGCAAGATAAAACACAATACTAACATATTTAGACAATGATCCCTGGATGGATAATGCTTACAGTCCAAGGGCCACCTGCACCCTGCGACTTAAGACCATCTGACATTCAGTTAAGAACATAACTATATACCTGATAACCTCTTAACTGGAAATGTTGCAAGAGTATATAAGAAATAGCCTCTGAAAATTTTTAAACTGCTTTCCTTACATGAACACAGGAAAAAAATTTTTTGTTTTTTTAAATTATATGAACTTTTTTTTTTAATAATTATTTATTTATTTATTTTTCCCCCAAAGCCCCAGTAGACAGTTGTATGTCATAGCTGCACATCCTTCCAGTTGCTGTATGTGGGACGCAGCCTCAGCATGGCAGGAGAAGCGGTGCATCAGTGCACGCCCGGGATCCAAACCCGGACCGCCAGCAGTGAAGCGCGCGCACCCAATCACTAAGCCACAGGGCTGGCCCAGGAAAAAAATTTTAACACATGTTTTATTCTCCAATTTAAAAAAAAATCAGGACCGGCCCCGTGGCTTAGCAGTTAAGTGCGCGCACTCCACTACTGGCGGCCCAGGTTCGGATCCTGGGCACACACCGACGCGCCGCTTCTACGGCCATGCTGTGGCCGCCTCCCACATACAGCGACTGGAAGGATGTGCAGCTATGGCATACAACTATCTACTGGGGCTTTGGGGGAAAAAAATAAATAAATAAAATTATTAAACAAAAAAGTTTAAAAAAAATCAGAGCTTGAAAATATAATTTTTAAAGCATGAGCTCACAATACCAAAATAACCCAAAATATTTTATATTTTTAATAAGTATTGCTCTCAGTCACACATATGACAGTATGTATATGATTTACATACATCACCTATTTACAAAAAACATCATTCAGTAGAATTCATTCCTTTTTCTAAGAAGTGATGCTAAAGTTGATATTATTCTACTAAAACAAAACTTTATTTTTTATCCTCAACAAAGTCCTAGATCAAGATTGGTCTTGTAAATAGGTGACAAATCATTTGGCCTGATTTGTAAGGTCACAGTTGGGGCATCCTGTACCCCAATATTTTTCTAATCTGCCATGATATATAAATTCCATCAAATTTCCCTGGATTTGATGACTTTTTATCTTTCCACAATTATCTACTAAATGAAAATAAATTTGGGGTGTGGAGGAAAGGGAGGTGGTGCCTTTGCAACATTGAGACCTAACAGAGAATAAGGCGCTTTGCCAATATTGTCAAGATTAGGCCCCTGGACGGTGACTCAGAAGTGCCAATAAGGAGATTGAGTGTTTTAAACGGAGGTGAGAGAACACCAAAAGCAAACTTGATCTTCCTCACCGTGTTATGTATAGTTAGAAACCTTGCAATATGATTTGTAAAGCTCAATTAACCTTACTGTAAACAACAGCGGAGAAGCGAGTCGTATACACCTGTTAGAATCATTTAAAGGTGTTCACTAAGGAGAGCAGATGAAATCATCCTTAAGTAAAGAAGGAAGTTAAAAATAAATTTCCAAACCTTATCATATTTGCCTTACCAACCGGTTTTGATTACATGGCAACATTGTCACTATAATTTCATGCAGCAGAGAACGGTGAAAGTTTGTCCCCCAAGTTTTTAGGATTTCTCCTAAAAAATTTTCTAGAGAATTTTTAATTTGACTGCTAAAGCTTATTTGTTTTTATCTTTTCTTAAATTATCTTCCCCGCCCTCCTTTAATTAAATTATGCTTCCTTCAACATAGGCAACTTATCTCGATTGTAATTTTTTCATACCTTATGTTTTCTCTCTTCTCTCAGCCAGTTGGGTACTGAAGTAGCTGAAATGCGAAAAAGGCAGCAGTCACAAAATGAGGGAACACCTGCTGTGTCTCAGGCGCCTGGAAACCAGAGGCCCAACAACACATGTTGCTTCTGTTGGTGCTGTTGTTGCAGCTGCTCCTGGTATGTCCTGTTATCTTTACGATACCACACCTGAGCTAGGTAATAACTGGACTGAGCGTGCATGTCAGTTCTTGGGATCACAGAAACTTCTCATTCTGTCTTTTTTCTTTTTCCTTTACAAGTAGGAATTATTGGAGACCATCATTGGTTTCATGCAACCATTTCCATAAGCTAAATATAATATGTCCTCAGAATCTACATTTAAATTCATAGTAAGATGAAGAATGAAAAATTATTTTATATCATGTTTTTCTTCATCCATGCTTCTTAAATATATGGGTAAAAATAACATTATGGTTATATATTTAGTTAACAATACACAATATTCTCCAACGTTATAGAAGGTGCAAGAACGTTAAGTACTGTATGTAGTATCTGGTGAAAGTGTTTCAGTTATGTGCTGTTTCATAGGGTGTTGATCATTCACTCACAGAGCCAGAAAACTGTGAGTCAGGGGGGGCAACCTCAGCCACAGACTCCTGACAAAGGACAGAGAAAGAAGTACCACAGACTCATGTCCACAGATCTAAAAGGCCAGGGGCAACGATGGATATGAAGGTCAAGTCAGTTAGTTAAAAACTCTGAACTTAGAGCCAGAGAATCTGCTTTCCATTACGATTTTATCACTGACAGGCTCTGTGACATCATACAAAGTTGTAATCTCTGTTTTGTGGTTTTCTTATTGGCAAAATGAGGAAGAGTTAAGCAAGTTGATTTCCAAGGTCCCATCTAACGCTAAATGTCCATGAAAACCTGTTCTAGTTCCAAATTCCCAAAGTGCCTTCAACTAAGAAAATCCGTAAGACCTAGGGTCCTAAGATTTATGCAGATGAGATTCCTCAGGGGAATGCTAGACTCAAGGGAACTTTCCATAGAACTGTAAGTTTCGAGGTCTTTTAAGATCCAGTTCACAAGCGGATCTTCCAGATTAGCCGTGGTCTTCTGGATCTCCCTGACCTATTTCTATATCCTCAAGAAGGTCTCAAAAGCTTGAGTAATCTTCTTGTGCATGATCTCTATTATTTTCCAGCATCTGTTGAGGTTATTGTTATGATATGGTGGCATAGTGTTCTATCGTTGTGGCCAAAGTAGAAGATGAAATGTGTTATGCTACAGTGGTAGCCTTGGTGTTGAAGAAGCACTGACTCCCCTAGAAAACTTTATTTCCAGAAAACCCTCAGATATTATTGTAATTTGGAAGGTTTATAGTGGTTTCTATCAGTACCAAAATTGCTTCACAAGGGAGTCATATATGGGGTGATGGACAAACATAAAAAATAAAAAATAAAAAAAAATAAAAAAAATACTACCCACAAAGAAAGGTCCAAATACAGATGGCTTCGCTGGTGAATTCCATCAAATATTTAAAGAAGAATTAATGCCAATTATTCACAAGTTCTTCCCAAAAATGGAAGAGGAAAGAATACTTGCAACCTGATTCTATGAGGCCACTATTACTCTAGTACTAAAACCAGATAAGGAGATCACAAGGAATGAAAACTATATATTAACAGCACTTATGGATAAAAACACAAAAATGCTACATAAAATACTAGAAAAACTATCCAACAACATAGAAAAAACTATCCATGATGAAGTGGTATTTGTCCTAGAAATGCAAGGTTGATTTAAAACCTGGAAGTCAGTTAATGGAATGCACCATCTTAGTAGAATAAAGGACAATGGTCATGAAAAAAAAAAAAAAAAAATTGCTTCACAGATGATGATTCTTTGTTAGGGAAAGTCATATATGATTCCTTTTCTTTCATTCTTAAGCCTTAACTATTTCAGGTGGAGGAAATAGAGTTCTGGAGGAGGGAAATATTTTAATAAAATTGTGTAATTATTTTTTCTGTATCTTTTTTCCTAAAGAGATCATCTAGCTCTGGTCTTAATCCGTGAAATACAGTGTAGTGACTTAATATGGTAGTTCTGAAGTCAGTCTGCCTGGGTTCAAGTCTTGTCCCCATCCCTCACTATCTGTTTGACCTTCAACAAGTTACTTAGTGTCCTCAGGTTCCTCATCTGTCAAATGACAGTAATAAGAATCCCTACCTCATAAGGTTGTTGTAAACATTAAGTGAAATAAAACACATATGAGCTGAGAACAATGTCTGACACATAGTGTGCATTTAATAAAAGTTAGCTCACTGGGATATGGAACACTTCATATTGGAAAAATAAGATCTCTCTAAAGACGAGTTGGCTTGAAATGATGTACATTAAAAAAAAAATGATCAGCATGTGGATATAATACAAAAAATTACCTTGGGAAGAAAAGATATTTTATTTTAAATTCCATATAAAACGTTGCATATGCATTGTTACATAGTGTTGAAGATTATACTTCTATTTCTCATTTGCACTCTGCCAGGTTCCAGTAATCAGTATATGATTTTATTTACCTGCCAAAACTTGTTTCTGATTTGCTTCAGGATTAAAACAGTAAAAGAGAGAGAGTGCTGAAGTTCTGTTGCACTTCAAATAGATATTTGCTGTCAAATAGAATTTAGTGGAATTTGCTTTTATCTGTCATACAGATATTTAGTGAGACTTGCTTTTATTAATTCTTAAAGTGCACAGTAAATAACAAAGCATTCAATGTGAGCTCCTGAGCATCAGATTGTCACAGAACACAGACTATGGATCAAGAATAAAACAGCTTTTGGAAGCTGCATTAACTCTCCACACCTCTAGGGTGACACATATTTGGACCCCAGACACGTGGTGCAATGGATGAGTGCTCTATTAGTTCTAGACTGGAGTATCCTTGTCAAGAACTGTGTTTGTTAGCAATGAGTCATGGATACCTGAGTCTAGGCCATAAAATGCACAGTCTATAAATTTACAAGTCTTCTGTAAATGACAAATGATAGGTAATTTCTCATGTAAACAACTTGATGAAAAAAATGAAAGTTAGATTGTCTTGAAGTGTGGATTTTAATTGTGACTATGTTATCTCATTGCAAATGAAAATGTCCTTTCCATGTGCCATTTTAAAATATCATTATTTTTGTTCTTTGAGCTTAGGAAAAGAGTTATAAAGGCTTATAAGAGTGAAAACAAAAAAAAAAAAGAAAGAAAGAAGTGTTCTTCAGATTTTCCAGGCTAGGTCAAAGGAGCAGAACAAAAAGAAACACTAAAAAATGCAATTTAGGGACTAAAAAAAAAGTTAGAAGTCAAAATATGACCTGTCATTCGTGAATAGGAGCTGTTGTCAAGTAGTTGATTTTACCTCCTTTTAAGGAAATAGAGTGTTAGGAAAATACATTTCTGTATCTAACAATAAATATAAATACATCACCCTAGCCTCACATGTTATGGGTTTTTTTAAACAATATAGTATTTCCCTCAGATTTGCATTTCTTATTTGCATTTTGTTGTCAGCTCTCCCCTCATTTTTAAATTTATTCTTGTCTTTATAGAAGTACTACTATGATTTATTCAGGGGGATGATATAGAGAGTAAGTACATAGCTGCTGAATGTTTCCACAGTTTCCTTCAAAAATCTGAACAGTTAGGATTTACTTCACAGTGACTTATTAAGCAGATCTGTTCTCTGTTCCTGTCAAGGAACCACTTCCTTCCCCAGATCAGTCTCTCTCTATCTCCCTTTTCTCCCCACAGCCCTCCTCTTCAAGACGAGAAAACAAGGGAATGAGGTTTAGACCATTTAAACTGTCTTACGTAAATGAGTCATGGATGCCTGAGTCTGGGCCGTAAAATGGACAGTCTGTAAACACGCAAATCCTTCTATATGTGGGACTAGGCTGTTCCTGACGAGGAGAAGAGAGAGTTTTGTCAAGACCACTTGTCTAGAGGTTCAGAGTTGCCAACAGCCAACTTAACGTTCCTATTACATCAGGATTCAAACAGAATGACCTGCCTCCTCAGGTAGTTAACTCTCTTCCCTTTTCTTTATGAGAAGGAAACCTTTGCAAGATGTGGGCTCCTCATGAAACTGCTGTCTCTGAGACAGCATGAATCAGTGAGGTCTTTCAGATGCTCACACGAGACAACATGTGTGAAAGTACATTCGTTGGCAACTAGAAAGTGCTGTGTGCTCACAGAAATGAAGTGCCTCAAAAACGAGATAGAAAGGTAGAGCTTCCAAAATTTATTTCAAGCTAATTTTCAAATTGTCTCACGAACACTCTCCTAACATCAGAGGTTATAGTAAAATAACCCAGATTTTTGTTGTTTTCAAATAAAATCTTCAGGTGCTAATCCATCCTTGTTTTAATTCCTCCTTGCTCCTGGTGGTGTCCTATCAAGCAAGACAGATTTCCACGTTTAGTCATAAGAAATTAGAACTCAGGAGATTTCAGCTATAATTTCTCCAAAACGTTCCCATTGACACCACCCTTGGTGGGCCAGGGGATGGTTCTAGGGGAGTGGGGGACTGAAGTATTGCTGGCCACAGTCCCGGGCTTCCCATGTGCAGCTATTTTACACATTAGACTTAGGTATAAGCTTTTGTTTGAAAGAAAAAATGCCCTTGCAAGCCAGCCCTGATGGCCTAGTGCTTCAAGTTTGGCACCTTCCGCTGCAGTGGCTGGGTTCGTTTCCTGGTCGTGGAACCACACCACTCGTCTGTCAGTTGCCATGCTGTGGCAGTGGCTGACATAGATGAACTAGAATGACTTACAACTAGGATATACAACCATGCACTGGGGTTTGGGGGAGGAAAAAAAAAAGAGGAAGATTGGCAACAGATGTTAGCTCAGGGCGAATCTTTCCCTGCAAAAAAAAAATCATTGCCAAATTCAATGTCATAAAAAAAAAATGCCCTCACTAAAAAACTAGCTTGGAAAATGCTGTGTCTGATTCTACAGATAAAGAAACTGAAGACTTGCCTACTGTCACTAAGCTCATGAGTGACAGAAGGGCAAGTCTCTTAATATTCAGTCTATTGTTTTGTCCACTTTGAGGATGACACTTCCAAACTTTTCATTTCCAGGTTTGATATGAACGATTTCCAAAGCTTCTTACTTTACGAGCTCTTCAAGAATTATATCAAATACAACTTTTCAAATCGAATTCACAATCTCATGTGCTACTGGGCATTGCCTACAAGATTTGGCCCACCACACCAGATATGTCTTCATTCTTCTCAGAAGAAATTGGTCATAGACTGAATTTAGTAAATTAGCCCTGTGAAAGCTAAAATTGTCTCCCTTCTGGACACATTAGTTCCCAGAGTTCCCAGACCATGGGATAGATCTGACTGCATAAACATTATGTACTTCAAAAATGTGCTTTAGGTTGCCCCTCCTTCCATCTTTAACAAGTACCACAGCCTCTATAATTCAAAACAGTGTCTAATTCCAAACAGTGCAAAAATAATGTCCTGTTTTATCCTCTGACGCTGTCACGCTTTAGCTCTCTGCCAATGGAAATATTAAGAGGCATGCTTTAAAAGCCAAAGCATATTTTTTTTTTTTTATGGAAAAACAAAAGCCATGTTTGCTCCGTGGTAAAGAAACCACTCCCTAGAAATAAATCTGCTCATACATGCAAGGTGAATCATTTCATCTGAGGCACCAGTGAATAAATAGTCTCTTCTATACCTGTCGCCTTCGGAGACCTAATTCATCTCACATGGGAGCATAAGTTATCTGCATAGGACTTTCAAATACTTGTAACCAGATCATCATAAATTTCACTTACAAACAATTCTATAGTTTTGAAACTCCATCTTGCCATGGCATAGGTAAATGTCCTCAATAGTTTTTATAACTTACATAAACTTGAAACTCACACAGTCAAAAGACATCTACCAAAATGAACCCAGGTTTCCCAGGCCACATAGACAAAACCAAAAAGTGGAGATTAGGACTATGGACCTTCCATATGTCATGCATTTGTTAATTCACTCATTTACAATTTATTGAATGCCTATTATTGCCTGGCACTGTTGTACTTCAGTAGCTCTCACCAGATTCTCCCCGCCTCTATGTTGACAGGGAACAAATTATCAATAAACAGTTGAATCTAGAGATGAATATTTGTTATTACACCTCGAGTCACCCTCTAGAAGAGCTTAGTATTCAAGCTGCCTCTGCCAAGTCTGTTAGCTATGACCAGAGTCCTCTCTAGTGGAAAGCTGCCAGAATTAGAACTTCTTGACCCTTTTCCATTGAAGGCATACCATTGGTACTGTTTTTGACTCTGTGTTTACTGTAAATGCGTATTTTTCTAAGTGTCACATTGCAGTGTTTAGCTCATCAACGGAAGGATGGATGTGAAGAAAACAAAATAATAGATAAAAATATTATACCCCATCTTATTTAGCAAAGTAGAAAGAATGAACCAAAAAAGGGCTGGAGAAAGGGAATTAAATTAATTCAGGCTAGAAGAAGGCAAGAGGCAGCTTAGGAGGTGAGGCAGCTCACAGCCAGTGAAAGCTAGTTCAGCAAGGAATGAAGGAAGCATCCTGCTGGATGCCTTGGGGACATCTGTGGGGCCACCTGTGGCATGATTCCCCTGAGGGGGAGGGTAAGAAGGACAGGGAAGAGTCCGCAGTGTGAGGGATCACAGAGCAGTAAGAGAATAAGGAGAGGTGGAGGAGGGGAAAGTAAGATGGCAGAAGCCTCAGAGGATGCAGAAGAGGAATGCCAACCCCACCTTGCCCTGTGGTGAGTGTGGGAGGAGCTGCCTCTGAGAGAGGCATTATCTTCAGAGAGCTGGGCCAGAGAGGGGAAGTGAGCCACAAAAGATTGAGAATGTAGGAGAGTGTGTTTGACCTGGAAAGGGAGTTCCAAAGAAAATAAAGGAGTGTCCTTAGTGGGGAGAGAGTGGGTGGTAGGAGGAGCCTTCTGGTGTAGAAGCCCAGAGTCCTAAGCTGACAGGAGGAAAGAGACTGTAGGTGAAGAGGTTGGGTGGTGCACTTGGGGACAGGGCTCTGCACAGAGATGTGAGTGGGGTCCACTGACCCCAGATACCCCAGTTGGCTTCAAGTCATTTCAGAGTCAGACCCCGGGAGGATCTCTCGAATCTGAGCTGACTCGCTATATGTGGCCATGTGGTGAGGGCCATCTGGGTCTGGATGGGGCCAGGATGTGGCAGAACATCTGGGATGACCTTGGCAATGGGCCAGTGTTGTTCATCCCCATGGCCACGGCTCCCTCTGCCCTGGACAAGGCTAAACACGTGGAGGCCCAGTTTGACTCCCAGTTTACTGGAATGGTTTTCATACTAGTGACTCTCCTTCTGTTTGACATATTTTGGTTTTTTAGGTTAATACCTTCAGTAAAATTATATTATGAGGATTTTATATTTAAGTTCACAAAAGTTCACATTGGTCAAATGGCATTGAGCATTTTCATAAACATATACTAAAGTTTCATGCTTTAAAATAGCCAAAAATAAATTTTGGCTTATAACATATTTGGCACACAGTAGGTATTTAATTAATACTAAGGTGTTGAATGGATGATTGGATTTGGATTTTCGATTTGAGTCTACTTTATAAAATAAGGAAATTTGTGTCACAAAAATTCTTTTCAAAAATTACGGGCACATTCTCCCGGGCCTTCGTAGAATTATGCAGCAGGTAATGCTTATTAGGGCACCAACAGATTTCTTCTTATGCATCAGTTTCCTTCATTCTCCTGTGTGTGTGTGTGTGTATATTATTAGTAGCGCGAGTACTAGTAGTAATTAGTAGTAGAGAGGGGCAAGGATTCTTGGAGGGAGACGTAAAATCTGTTTAGTATTACTGGGATAAAAAGTCAAGAAGGACAAAATAGAAGACTAGAGAGATGCAATGACAAGTAATACAGTGTCTTTTATGCCATATTAAGGAGTTAGGATTTTACACTTTTTTGGATATGAGACATGATTGAAGACTATTAGGTAAGGAGGGGACAAAGTCCACTATAGGTTTTAAGTATATCCCTCTGGAGGAAATGGAAAGTATGTGGAAAGACAAGACAAAAAACAAAGAGAATATTAGGAGACTTTTGTAATAGCCTCAGTGAGAGATGTCAGGGGCCCAAAATAAAGAGATGATGAAAGGAATGGAGAGATTACAAATTCAAGAAAGTCTTAGGCTGTACTGTCAACCTTTTGCAATGGATGAGAAAGAGGAGAGAAAGATAACTCCATCTTGCTTGCTCAAGTGGCCGGGTTGATGGTGATCCCATCAGTTGAGAGAACACTGGAATGAGGAGGTTGTTTAGGCCAGGATAAGATGCTGAACTGGACTTGCTCTGTTGGAGGGACCCACGAGGTAGGTGTGGAAATGAATGTGAAGCTCACAGAGTAGGTCTCAGTTAGACAGAACAGTCTGGAGTCATCAGTTTACAGTACAGAGGAGATAAGAATGGTCTCCCACTGTGAAGAGCTGTGAGCTAAAGACTGAAACCTCAGGAAATACCAACATTTAAACAGAAAGCAGGGAAGAGACGGTCTCAGAGGTGACATGCAAAACACAGCATCAGCATTGGGCTGGCACAGAAGCCAAGAGAGTCGAGAGTTTCACACAGGAGAGAATGATCGATGTGGCAAATACCCCAGGGAGGTCCAATGTGATAAGAATCGTAAAACGTAAAAATCGTAAAAAAAAAAGTAAGAATCTTGTCATCTGGACAACCGGGAGGTTATCAGTGAATTCTGTGAGAATCAAGTTTCTCCCTAGGTACACAAGGAGGAAGAATTTAGAGAGAGAAAAGAGGCTGATGAAAAAAATGAGTGAGCCCCTCTTTAGAGGTTCTGAGACACCCCAATCTTTCGGAACGTTCTTTTTGAACGTTCAATTTGAGGGAAGCTGGGGCTCCCGTCTTGACTTAATCAAAGCAAATTATTCAATTTCTAAAACAGTATGAAATTCAGCCCTTCCAAATCCAGGCCAAATTTATTAGCTATCTGGATAATATTTATGAACTTGCCCCTAGCCTCTCAGAATCAATAATAATACAAAAAAAAATGAGGTTATTTTTGCTACCCCTACCCTATCTATAAAATGTCGTAGTTGTGCTACGTCTGATTGAAATATGTATTAATTCTTTATTTTTGTCCCTCTCATTAAAAGTCTTCGTTATTTCTTTTAGACCTAGCCTACTTTTTTTCATGATCTAGACATGTTAGACCTATTAAAATCTGCCTGCCATTTTAGGACATCACTGAAGAATTACTTATTCTTTGTCAGATAACACAAAAAAAAATCTACTTTTTTGAAGTATATAATATGAAGTTGATTGTATAGTAATCTGCTTAATTGGGTCTTATAAATATTGTAATTTCCAATGCTATAAAATTCATATCTTTGTTTCAGCTATCATTATACTATGTATTAATGTACATCTCATGCCTGGGAGCATGGTTCCTAAATAGAAAGCAAATTTCTGCCATTGCTACTTTTTATGTAAAGCAACATAGATTACTTAAAAGTACAGAACCATTTTAAAGGACCAATTCTATAAGTAATAGTGGAATAATAACTCCATGAGCTTCATTCTAAATAGATATAGTCCTGCCATATTTGAAGATTACACACAAATTCTGATAACATGTCTTCTTCATATAAAGCCTACTTTCAAGAGGCAGCATGGGGCAGAGAAGAAACAATGCCACAGGACTTAGACAGACCTGGATGTGTCCCACTTTCATAGCATACAACTGTGAAACTTGGCAAATTACTTAATCTCTCTGAGCCTCAGTTTCTTCATCTGTAAGGTGAGATTAATAACATATATAAGTCAGATAATTTAGGGTTCAGTACATTCCAGAGAGTCCCTGAATAAGCCTTTATTTATAGGTATTAATTCTGATCCCCTCGCAAGTCTCAGGCTGCAAAGAAATGACCAGACTTTGTAGGATTTGACCACTGTATGCTTAGCATGTTCTATTTACGTGTTGTCTGTTAATGTAACAGAATCCGGTTCTGCATTCTATATTCCCAGCCTTTTCTTCCCAACTCTCACATTAACTAGCACAGGTATAGCTGAGCTTTCCTGGAGCATGCACTGCACAGCCATAGGATTCCCAGAGTGTTGTAAGTTCATGCTATACGGGGTTAAGTTTCCCCACAGATCAGGATTATTGCCTTCAATCATAATTGTTCTCAAGGATGCTGCTCGCCTCATCCCATACATATTCCCACACACAGTAACTGGAAAATACCAGGGTAGAAATGAATGGGTGGATGGATAAGTGATCCTGCCAGCTATAAGATGTTGTTCTGAGTATTAACTGCTAGAATTCTAGCTTTTTCGTTTTGCTTTTTCTGATAGGGACATAAGTTAACTAAAACAAGAAGCTTTAACTTAACTGATGCATTTAAAGACTTGGATGATTACGTGCCATTTTAATAATAGTGTCTACTAACTAAATAGAAGTCCATTAGGGCTTTTCACATCCAAGATATTTGCTTTCCCATGAAAGCATCCACTAACTTAATTATGACTTACAGGAAAAATTACAGTGGGTTGAAGGAAGAGCTTAAAATAGGATTTCAATCAATCTGAGAACTGAAGTAGAAGATTCCGATGATTGGCGAGTATTATATAAAGTACATCTAAATATTCAGTCCTGTAATTCTCTTAATTTTAAGGGAAAAAAAAGAAACCCTGTTGATGCGAAATAGGAAGTTTTGGTTATTTAACTGAACGTAAGCTTACGTAGTGGATCTAGATTTTAACCTTGTAATAACTAGTTAAATGCAGTTGGCATTCTAAATCAAATTAATGTGTCGATAACCCTGAACTACATGGCTTAGAGTTTGAAATAAAAATTTAATACCAAGAGAAACAGGGAATTTTTGAAACCCATCTTCCCAAACAGAAGCGTGTATGTAGGGAAACTGGTAGCCAAGAGAAAGAATATGAGACGATGAAGAGATTTGTCTTCAGTTTCCATGCATCACAAGAAGAAATTAACATTTACGTAGAACTCAAACTGGAATGGAAATAGTTTGGAGAATCCACTCTCACAATGGCTCTTTTGGAACATTTTCTTTTTTTACTGAGGAAAATTGGCCCTGAACTAACATCTGTTTTAATCTTCCTCTTTTTACTTGAGGAAGATGGCCCCTGAGCTAACATCTGTACCAATCTTCCTCTACTTTTTTGTATATGGGACGATGCCACAGCATGGCTTGATGAATGGTGTAGGTCCGTGCCCAGGATCTGAACCTGAGAACCCCAGGCTGCCAAAGCAGAGCGCGCAAACCTAACCACTATGCCATGGGGCCGGCCCCTTGGAACATTTTAAATAAAAAATATTTCCTGCCTGTTTGTAGTTAAAAACCTTTTCTAATTAATTTGTTCTAAGAACCTAAGTTCCATATTACGCCAACAAGAGACATTAGAGTTAGAACAACTTTTTATTGGAAAAGATAACTACAGTGTTAATGGGATTATGTCTGCCTTTTTTTTTTTAAGACTGAAGTATTCATAAATCAAATGACTTGGGGCCAGGGAGTATCCAGAACATTTTCTAAATACCAAAAAGGAAAAAGTGGGTACAATTATGCTCACTTCCCAAGATTAAATTTAGCACCTTCAAGTTTGATTATTTTGCTCACAGAAAAATTGAATGACTCTTTTCAAATTCCTTAGAAAGATATAATTATCGAAACTCCACACATACAAGAATAGATTTTTTTTCCAAATAAGGGTAATTACTCCCAGAAACTTTTCTGTTTTCTTTTATTCTGATTTGGTGAAAATATTATATTTACAAAGGCAACACGGCCATCTAGTGGACAGATTTTTAATAGCGGATTATGTTACTTGAAAGAGTTTTGAGTTTATGAAATAAAAGCTTAAGCCAAATGAAATGCTTGTTTTATGACATATGATACGTGATTATAAAAAGTAGAAGGAGTATTTACAGGGGCAATGTTTCTTTTTAGATAAGTGTTGTATAACATTTCCAGACACAAATTTCTAACCACCGTGCCCATATCCACACATCCCTTTCAAAACCAAGTTGTTTTATTTACCAAAATGTAGAAATGACAGAGATGAGGTTCAAGTCATTGGTTTTACTATAAATGAGTTTGTAGGTCTGAAATTATTGATGGTCTATGGTTACTGTTTCACCCTCTGTGCCTTTTTTCTTCCTTTTGTGGTCTTTTCTAAGCAGTGCATTGGTGCTATTTTCCTTTCCTCATTGCCTTCTCCCCAAAGTTATCTTTGCTGATGGGAGCAAGTTGTACTTCCCAGCGAGGCCCTTTGCAGGAGCAACACTTGTTCTCTAGTCATGCGTGGTATCACTTCCTCTCTTCCTCTTTCAGGCTTTACAGTCAAAACCTTCTGTAACAACTCCTTTCTGGTAATCTCAAGTTCCAGGGAATTAGGAAGAACTTGCCTCTCACCGATATCTGTTATATACTCAATCCTTTGGTCAATAACTCATAGAGACTGATATCTGTGGGATAATGCCCCGATAGAGGGGCATTTGCACTCAGTACTTTGGTTGGTGAGAGGAGGTTGACTGTTTCCAAACATTTAAGAGCAATCAATTTTTGTAAATAACTGAAAAGGTAAAATACCAGAATTAATTGTTAAATTAATTTATACAAAGAGAAGCAGCATTGCATAGTGAAAATGAGCATGAGACAAGAAGTCAGAAGACATGAGTTCCAGGACTAACCCTGATATGTGTTAGTTGTGGGTCTGGTATAAGTCAACCTCCATGACTGTTTCGTCTTAAATAAAATGGGAATGATTAATGACAAATGCCCTGCTTACCTTACAGGACTGTTGTGAGGAAGAAGTAGTCAGGTAACGTATGAGGAAGTGTTTTATAATAATGGCTAAGTGTAAGTCTTTATTGCCTCAGGTTGGAATGAAAAGCTCTTTGGTAAACTTGGAACCATCATTTTAATATGCGACCAATTTGCCCTTACATTTAATTAAGCATGTATAATAATTTGCCTTTTTGTCACAAGTTTTTAGTCTTTGCTTTACAACCTTGTGTAGTAGGTCACTACCATAATCACATTATGAAGGAGGAAAATAAATCATGGAAAGCCAAAATCATCTTAAAGGAGGTATATTCTAGATTCAGAGTCCATCTCACTGTTTTCTTGGCCCATTACATAATCACACATCACTGTATAGTCTAATTTATTGTTCCCACCCTGAAACATCTGATCTGTCCATTTTGTTCTACATTTATATCATGACTTTTTACAACTCCCAACCTCTACACATGATTTTGTCTCCCTCTGCTTGGCATTCTCCTTCTCCAGGTCTCCATCTGGCAAACACCTGCTCATTGTTCAGCCTGGTTTAATCATTACCTCCTCTGTAAAACTTTTCTCGTGCAAAAGTATGGATGCTGTACCTGTGTCTAAGAAACACCACGTGAATTCCTCTATTTTGGCTCTCATTGCAATGCTGTGTGATGCTTATTTACCTGTCAGAGTGCCTCGATTTCAGAGCTTCTGTCTTATTCATCTTGAATTTCCAACCCAGACAACGTTGCATAAACCAGGTGTCTCACATGTATTTGCACAAATTGTTATTGACTCCTAAATAAAGCTGTAGTATTACTTTACCATGATATTTTGACTGAGCGAAATGAAACATTTAGAGAATAACCTACCAATTCTTTCTCAGAAGCTGAAGGATGTTAGTTCCATTTTTGCACTGGGGAATTTTGAGGTAGAAGCTGTTAAATAAAAAGGATAAAAGTGATTTCACAATGTAAGATTATTAAAATATTGAAAAAATACCTGCCTTTACCAATGACAATGGTTCTTTCTTGAGCCTGATGTCCTACTGTATTAAATTTAAGCATCTTATTGATTCCTTAGTCGAGTTTTTGTGTAAATATATGTGGTTTTGTGATTGGCCTTTCTACCAGAGTTACCATGGCTGCTGCAAAGTTTTCATCTTATTCGCAATCATTTCAAGGATTCTCTCTAAGAACCAATTGTTTTTCTTACAAGACTAGACTGTCTTCCAAAATAGGCCCCAAACACACACATATCCGTGATGACAAATCAGTAGGTAAACCCTATAATGGGCAGCAGGTAACGTCTTCCCCACCTCACTATCCAAACTCCCCTGTAAATAAACAAACAAAAATCCACCCACACACAAAGAAGGCGTATTTATTTTCTGAAATGTCCCAAATGTGTTTCTCCCTTCTCAAAATTACCATTCTAGAAAATTTCTGGTGGAATTTTAAATGCTCATTTTAGTATACTTAGCCTAGGTTATTGGCATTTTCTTCCATAGAATATTTAAGCTTTGATCAAGATTCCCACAGTGAACATTGTCTATGCACTCTGTTCTCTTTATGGCTTTAGTTATTTAAAAAGTAGAGATGCTAGTTAAAAATGTTATAAACATTGTAAGTGAAAAAAATCATGTCTCCACGTGACCTCTCACTACTGTTAAGTTTGGTGTTTTCCTTTTACAGCTTTTCTCAAGCACATATGATATGTATATGTGGATCTAGAGCAAATATTTCCGGTACTTTATTACCTTAAAAAAAAAAAACCCACCAGGGGGCCAGCCCAGTGGCGTAGTGGTTAAGTTCGGCACACTCTGCTTTGGCGGCCCAGGTTCACGGATTTAGATCCCGGGTGTGGACCTACATCATTCATCAAGCCATGCTGTGGCGGCATCCCACATGCCAAAAATAGAGGAAGATGGGCACAGATGTTAGCTCAGGGCCACTGTTCCTCAAGCAAAAAGAGGAAGATTGGCAACAGGTGTTAGCTCAGAACCAATCTTCCTCACCAAAAACGAAACAAAACAAAAAACACTATATTACTTGAGTAGGACCAAGTGAAATTGGAGACGGACATTAGTCATTCCTAAGACACACATGGCGAACAGTCCAGGACCAACTCTCCTATTATTTTCTCCATTTCTTGTCATCTTAAAATGGCATCAGTGAACTCTGATCATGGAAACTTTGAAACCAGTTTTTTAAGAACGGTACTAAAGGATAGTTGATTAAAAGGACACGTCAATTGCTCAAGGTCAATTTCTTTCAACAGGGCCGTGTTGTGTCGAATAAGAGATCAAGAAATGGAGCAAAGTGTGAACGGTTAAGCATTTATTGAATGTCTATTATAAATAGTTTTAGAACAAATGTGTGTCCATATTTTACCATCTGTAGAAATGAAAGATATAAACACAACCCAATATTTCATAATGATCGCTCTAATATGGTGGCATTTGGGATGTTTGTAAATATCACAGAAACAGATATAAGAGCCAGAATTCGTGTTCAGAAACTTGTGAATCATGCGTCTGGATTCCAGATTTGTTGCTCTACAGCAAAGCACAATGGAGAATAAAATTTTTCAAAGATGTTGCATAAATAAAGTATACCTGCATTTGTGTGGCACACTCTGAGGGACACTGTGTGGAAATGTAACAAATTCTCAAGAAGTTTATTATTTAATCAGTGAGAGGGAGCTCTTTTTCTAGTCTTTTTATGGTTCCTTACTATGTGTGTGCACACACATATAAGCTCAGTAAAGCTCGGCAATTTCCTATTTAAATATGATCTTTCTAGAATTAACAAAAATCTTGCATATTTTGTACATTTGGCATCATTAATTTCTCCCAGGAAATTTCGCAGAATATTGTCAATGGTATATTCCTCCCTCCTCCCACCCACTTTCCCATAATTACTGGAAATACATCAAATTCCAGGGTAGCACTCCTACTCAAAGACACTTTGAGAAGTTAATGAATCTCCTCTCAAACACGTGCCTGACCTAAGTGGGTAGCGAGATGGAGAACTTAGGTTTCCTAGGCTTCCTCACGCTGCAGACACGTTCACAGTACCCAGAAGCAGAGACCTAAACAATTGTGCTGCTCTCTCTGAATCCCCCGTCACTGTTTTCCCTGGGCTACCCTGCATTGAAGGCATTGAGGGCTCTAACTCTGAAATTGCTGCCTCCCTGTAGAGCAATCAGTTTGCTGGATGTTTGAGTAACAATCAGCTGTAGTTTCTGCTTCCCAGAATTCTTTGGGCCACACCACTTTAGCGAGAGGTTTACTCTTTTCTCTCCATAGTTCTACACCAATAAATCTGCCACTCTCCCTAGAAATTGGTAGAAGAGAACTTACTTTATTTCGCTATTAAATCTTATATTTTTCCTTCAAGTGTACTTTTTGTGACTAAAGAATCTTTCCCAGTTTCTATTGGGTTCTCTTTTCTCCAAACTAAGTTTTCCTATCTAGTCTCACTTTCAGCTGTAGATTGGCCCGTCTTCCTTAAATTCTTCCCTTTGCCACATCCTCTCCACCCTCACCCTTGCTCCTGAGAGTGAAAGACTGAATTAATGAGACATTGTCTCAGCTTCCTTTACCAAACTTTCCAGATTAAGGATAACTACTTGTTGGAAGCCTTCTCCTTTCTCAGTAAAAATTACACTCAATAAATATTACAGGATTGTTCCACAGAATTGGTTTCCAGTTCTACCCATACCACATATTTGGTGTCAGACTTTGTGCCAGTCTGCCAGACAGCTCTGTGCCTCACTTTGCTCATCTATAAAATGGGGATAATAAAATTATAGGTGAAATGACAGTGCCCTGCACCTAATAGGCACGAGAAAATAGTAGTTTCCATTTCCCCTTGTTGAATAAAAGAGTAAACAAATGAAAGAGATGTTATCTGAACTTCTTTTGCTCTCATGAAGCTCCTTGGCTTCCAGACAGAGGGATAAATTTGCTAATTCAGTAGCTTGACTTTTCCAAGGCCATCGAGTCATCCTCCTCACCCTGCTTCTTAGTATCTGCCCATAACCTCCCCCATTACATCTCGTCTACACCTAAAACCTCGGATGTTCCACCCTAAGGCGCTGATCAGATACTGTTTACCTGAATCGGACAATTCTCATTCTTTTGTTCTGGGTCACTAAAGCCCATGGGATTATCCCAGCTCCTGTAATCCTGTAGAAGTCCCAAATTTATGTCCTAGAGACACAGAGACTCCTCTCACCCAAGGATCTCCTATCCAAACCCTCAGAGTGACTGGGTGTTCCTCTGGAGACATTGGAGATTGACTAAATGGGATAAAGGGCAAAGACAAAGTCAAATATAAATTCATTAGTTCGAACTTGAGTGAATGGAAGAATGATGGTATTGGTGACAGAAAACCTGGTCTGCATAGAAAGATGATGTGATTTAGCAAATTCTGTTTTAGATTCTGACACATTTGATCTTTTTAGCTATCAGTGGGGGGAAATAAATGGAAAACAAACTATGAATAGAACTAACCAAAAGTCAAAATGATGTTACACCAAAGAGTAACATAATGATATATGTCAAATATTAAAGCAGATAATCATGTAAGTATCTCAGAGATTTTAAGTGATTCAAATTATGTGAGGATGAAGTCAGAATGTATGATACTATCTGTTTTTGAGATTGTGATTTACTGTATTATTTTATTAAATAATGATTCTCTTTCCTTTAGTTGACACGGGCTTACCCATCATTTAAAAATGGTATTGCTCTTTTTTTACTTTAAATATTCTCACATGGTTGAAAATAGAATTCTTCCGTGAAATATTTTCCTGCAATTTTTTTCTTTTCTTTAAACAATTGGTTTTCCCTGGACAAAATAAAGTATTATACTATATTACAGCCTCACTGTTAGGAACGAAGAAAGAGGGGAAAATGCAGGAAGACCCACACATACCACAAAAATGGAGAGTATCCAGGTCCTAGAGGAATGGTGAGTGTGATTCACATTATAATTGTGTCCTGTATTTATATAGTGTTTACATCTACTCAGTGCTTAAGTATTGTCTCATGCTTCCTGGTACTCCTAAAAATGGTTTTGTGAAATGAATGCATCCTCAATCTGGGAGATCTTATTTTGTGATTGAAATTGCTTTTCATCAATTTTTCTATTAGCTATGTTAAGCTATCAGCTAAAACATTGCCTGAGTTTATCTTTCTCTTTCAAAAAATACTGATTGTTACATGAATTAGCCCCTCAAATTGCCCTAAGTCTTTACTTCCCTTTTCTAAGAATATTTTTTTAAGTTGCTATCTTTATAGCAGAAGAGTCTAAAACACAGAAAATTATAGAATTACCTACATCGGTCAGAAAGGGCACCCAGTTAGTCCCTGGTCCCATTTCCATCAAAACAGACTCTAACCAAGTATTTTCTCCAAAATGAGAAGTTGAAATGCAGTATCTACAGAATAAAATTAAAATACAAGTAGGTTATTTGTATACTTATAGGTGCTTTCTTCTTCCGCCTCTTATGAGGTTTTGATGTTGATGCTTCATAGTAATTTTTCTGCCTTTTAACATTTTTTAAATGAGTAGGGAAGTTCAGACATTTCAGAATAGTGACAAATCTATTTAAAATATTTGGTCAAAAAGGTAAGAAAAAGTAAAATATTAAGTACTTCTTTGACCAAATGTATTTTTGGTGGGAAAATTATTAAATAGACCAGTGAATGGGAAAGCAAGATCAGGATCAATTTAACCATAAGAATCTCCAAGCTTCTCTCTTCCTCTTCTTTGATGTATAAGCAAAGGGAGTAATAACTGATGGTTTCTGCAGAAAAGTAGTCACTGAAAACCTGAATATAGTATCTAAAATGTCCCCAGTGTCATTATAAAGGCCCTGTGCTTTTTAACTGTGATAACTCCATCATGGGTAACCATTCATAATATTCAATAGAATAATTATTAAAAGTTTAGGAAAATATGTGACAAATGCACATATTGTATTCTTATTTTAGATCCAGTGACAAATGAAAAAATAGCTACCAGAGATTAAAAGAGAAACTGTATCTTATGGCTTGAAAATTAAAATCTACATAAGATGCAAACAAAAAAGTTCATTTTGCCCTTCAAAATAATGTATGGACTATTTCTATCAACTGGCGATATATTGTTAAGGTTTGAACATTTCCACCCTTCATTTGGAATTTATGATGAGCATGTGCGTAGCGTGTATAGCCTCTTGTTATTTGAACTCCTGGCTCCCTAACACGCAGCTTGTGCCTACACGAATTTTTGTCAAGACCCAGAAATAATTAACCTACTCTCAGCAGATATTAGCCAGACTGAGTGACAATGACCACTAGATGGCAGCAATTGAATAGCATTTCTATCTGCTCCTCTCTCTACCTGGGCTAGTGTTCAGAGGTCCAAGTCGCCTTTGATAATAACCCCATCCTGTCTCTGCAGCCAACACCCCACTACAGATGAAGTCTTGTCCTGGTCTCAAAATTTTGACAAGATGATGAAGGCCCCAGCAGGAAGGAACCTTTTCAGAGAGTTCCTCCGCACAGAATACAGTGAAGAGAACCTACTTTTCTGGCTTGCCTGTGAAGACTTAAAGAAAGAACAGAACAAAAAAGTAATTGAAGAAAAGGCCAGAATGATATATGACGATTACATTTCTATCCTATCACCAAAAGAGGTAAAAATCTGAAAAATATTGATGTGGGCTTCCTAAGACCAAGGATGAACCTAAAGGGAACTCGGTCCAAATTGGGTAGTGCATGCGGTGTTGACAGGCTAGAAGGCTTCTCTGGGTAGATAATTTAGATTCCATTCTGTGAATCTTCCTCAACGCGTATTTGAAGGCTAGTTTCCCCACTATGCTTGGATCGTTTTTCTCTGGCTGAATCGTGTGGTAGTCTACTTGCTTTTCAGAACTAACATTAGGAAGCCTGTTAAATACAATTTGCTGTGACTTAAACTAAAGTGGAAAAGAAGAATTTACTTTGGGGCAGTGTTTCTCAAAGTGTGATCGCCAGATCACCTGTATGAGAATCATTTGGAGCATCTGTTTGAGAAGCAAATTCTTGAGGCCTACCCAGGACTTCTGAATCTGAATTTTTGGAAATAGACCCCAGGAATCTGCACTTTTAACAAGCTTTCCACATACATACTAGTTGGAAAATCTCTAGTATAGGGGTTCCAAAAAAAAAACCTGCCATGTTTGTTGATGCTTATGATAAATTTTTGCTGAACTGAAGAATGGGTCTTTATGAATATTTTTAGGGGAGAGATGGGTAATGGCAATTATTTTCTTTATTCTAGTTTTCCTGTTATTGAAAGTGCAAGACGCTATTTTTCCCATTGCGAGAATGTACCTAATAAATAAAGAACATTTCAAGCAACCAAATGAACACTTTTCCATTAACTTTTTAAAAATTAACTTGCTCCTGAGGAATGTTCCAGCTACCAGCATTAGAAGCATTTGGTGAGGCAGGGGTTCGTAGTGTGCCCAGGCCTCTGGTGCACTGAGGGACAGAGTCCCAGGGTGCTTTGAAGCATTTGAACTTAGAGGTTCCTAGATGCCTTCTCTTCTCCACGCCGCCCCCCCTCTTTTTATCTTTTCTGTTTCTCCTAAACCACTGTGATTTTTACCTGCGCATTTAAATGTCCTAACCTGGTCCTTTCTGCTCCCAGAATTTAGCCTCCACACCCCTCTCCTGTGCACGAGGACATTTATAAAGTCTCCTCGAAATAGGCTGTGCTCACCTGTGCCTCATCCAACACCTGATGTGGCCCCAACTTTACACTGCATACCTTAAAATCTATGCAATGAATTAGTATCTACTTTATCAATCTCTATGTCTGGAATACTATATAAACTATTTCACTTCTAATGAAGTATACTTGAGTAATTAAAAAAATTTTTATTAGTTAGGTTATAAATGCCATTGGTATTCCAGAGAACTCCAGTAGTATTGTCTCTACAAAATGAGAAACCTTGAATTGGATACACAAAAGATTGTTTTATTTTTTATTTCCTGCATTAACATAGAAAAAGTATTCATAGAAATAAGGGGGGGAGAATATTTTCTGTAGCCTCAATACCTTTATTATTGACGCCACTTTGTATTTCTAACACCATTTATAATTCTACATCCTAAAAATACATTCTTCAAGTTCCTGGTCTGTCTAGAACCTCAGCGTCTAACTAATTCTACTTGAATTTTATTAGCATATTAATTTCATTCTCATTTTTATTCTAATAATGCATTATATGGCAAATATATCAAATGATCCGAATGTGCCCGAAAGTGTGCTTCTCTTGCCTGTAATGACACATAATTACAGAGTCTTTGAGTCTGTAATTTGCAGACTGCATTGTCTAATTTTTAGTTTTTGTGGGAAACACTCTCCCATTGTCCTCACAGCTCCTGATTTTCAGGTGTCACTCATTTGTGGAGCTTTGTAAAATACTTAATTTTCACAAAAGTACTTTTTTCGGCCATAGTTTAGAGCTATCATAGTTATTGATTATGGAAGTATAAACTATTGGATTTTCATTCTTTTTTTGAAAGTAACAGAGTTTTGTTTTAGCCTAATTTCTTTACTTTGAACATGAGTTTCAACCAAAAACTCATTAAAATACTGTTTTATGATCAATAACACAACCTTTCTGAAATTAAATAGACTAATATTTAGTGTAATAACCATAGGTATTCTCTTCTTTATCCACTCTTTAATCTTTGCAAAATACTACAAAGAGAGAGAGGGACAGAGGTGAAATTCAAATTTTTATCATTTTTCTACTTGTGTGCTGACTTGTAAATAACTCTTGACATAGAATCTAAATTATTGGACTGTATGAAGTGCCTTTGTTTAGCCAACTGATTGCTTTCCTGTCAATATAGTACTTATATTTGACTATCATTTAGCAGCAAAAACAAATAAACCAAAAGTAGGTATTTGCAATTATAAAAGAATTGTTAAAAAGTTATATTTTAAGCCATGGTATAGATATATGTACTCTTGAACCATGTCAAATGATACACTCACATTATGGCGCTTTCCAGCATCTCAGAGCCCCTTTGGGACTATTATCTCACTGACCTTTCTATGCAAAAACTTGTCGATTTCTAATCAGCCACACTACATTACTAACTGTTTGATGATACTGAGTTATCACCCTTCGAATTTTGTTTTCCAACACTGGGATGGCACATGTCACATCAGGACAGCCTTGACTATATAGTAGTAAGATCACTGAACTAATAATATTCAGGTGCATAGGATGCTTGTCCTAGCTATGCTTCAACCCCATTGTATGGCCTGGGATAAATTAGTTCTCTTCTCTGGGCCTCAGTATTCAGTTGATTTGCTTACAAAAATAAGAATAAAAAGGGGCACAGGGCATAGTAAACCAAATCCAGAACGGCAGCTGTAAGGGTCTTATGCTCCTGCTTCATCCTCCCCACCAAATGACGTGGTCCTCCTTACTGCTGTACCCAGATTCAACCTCAGAATCTCTCCCAACACGGTACTCAAAGCAGCCACTACAATCCAGTTGGAGTTGGGATCTATTTCCCATTTGGGGGCCAGATAATCTGGCCTTTCTACCTCTGAAATTCTATAACTGTTTCTACTTGGAATATTTTTAAAGAACGTAAATGTTTGAATAATTTACAAAATGGTAATGACTAAATAGCAAAAAATTGTCCAGATTTTATTCTTAACCAGAACCTCATTTTTCCTCACTAGACTTTCATTTTCCCTTAATTTGCTCGTGTTATCGTGTTCCTCTTTGTTAAAGGTGGAGAAAGTCTACATTCTTAAAATTATTTATATATACATAACTTATTTCCTTCACAAAGCCAGTGTGCTGAAAATTGCATTTCATTGTTTTAAGAGCACGTTTTATGCATTTTTAATAATTTCAGCATTATGTTATAAAATAGGTGTTTCAATCAGGAGGCAATAGAACTTTCGTTCCTTAGGAAGAAAGGGCCTACACATTTCAAGAGGGGAAAGGGCCAAATTTTAAGTTTAAAAAAATCTACACACAAATAAAAAATAGCATTTCTTTCAAAAAAGTAAATTTTCTTTTTATGAGATGTCCTCAAACAGAAAACAAATGAAGGTAACAATGTGGAATTTATGATGAATAGTAGCCTTGCTGCACATTGCAGATGCTGGTGGCGGCTTATATTTATTAAGTATTGAAAAGACAAACCCAGCAAAATAAAGAACTTTAATAAAAAGTCTATTTAAAAGTTATTACCAACTATAAATAGCATCGGGCTATCGAATGAAGAAATAATTATAAATCCTCCAGCAAATGTAAGACTTTTATTTGAATTGAAGAAAACTATACGTGTTCAGTTACCTATAAATCTGCTTAGTGATGGCATTGTCCTTAACCAGGGCTGTAATTCAGTGCTGCCTTACCATCCATATGACACCAAGTAACTCATTTCAGTGCTTTACAGACTCAGCTTCCTTGTTTTGTAGAATAGTGGCATGGAAAAAGCTCTAAAACCCACTAAATCTGTGACTTTTGGAGTCGGCTGCATGGTGATTTTCACAGTAGTAGGAATTGTTTGTTTCTTCTGATTTCACCCTGAACTTCCCATTGCTCTCTGGGAGAAAAAAGCAATAAACCCATTTAAACCCAGAATTATCTAAAAATAATGCATATGTGATAGACATGTGGATTCTGTGCGTGCATGTATATGCCTCTTCGAGCAAAATTACATGCATTTAGTACTTTCAATGATTTAAATCAGTTTTTCTAAACAGGGCTCATTTAACTGGATTTTCCTAGATTCATTTCTTTGTGCATGCAGATTATCATTCAAAAAATATTTATTGAGTATTTCCTATGAGCCAGGTACTGGGGTAGATGTTGGGGATATGATGGTGAACAAGAAAAACATTGGCTTATCCCTTATAAACCTTGCATTTTAGGAAGACAGACAAATCATGTCAAAAACAAGTAACTAAAAATTGTGATAAACGTTAAAATGGGGGTGGAGGTCGAATGATGTAGTTTAGAGTAGAGGTAGTCAGGTAAGGTCACTCTAAGTAGGGAAAATTCAAGTTGATACAAAGAATAAAGACATTGGGTTTGATCAAAAAGGTGTCATCATATTTATGATCAATTATTATTATTACTATGATTACATTGAGCTTCAACTTTGTTGTTGGCAAAATGGTCTTACCTATATTATTACAATAGGAGTCTCACAACAATCCTTTAGCCGCTAGGACAGATGGTACCATTTTACAGCAAAGGAAATTGATTCTCAGGTAAAATGACCATTCAAGGTCATTAGAAATATATCTGGTAGAGAGAGAATACAAGCCCACTGTCTTCTGGTGCCAAATGTAGAGCTCTTCCCACTATAATATGCTGATTAGTTATTCCATTGTCTAGTATTTTCTTCATGACACTACTATAGATTTCTATGAACGCAGCTTTAGAACTTGAGACAAAATGAGATATAGCAACCTTAACGGCATGTCTGAACTCACCCTCAGATAAGCATGATAAACTTTCTCAGCCCTTGGACCCTACCAAGACTCTGATTACTCCACTCTATCCCACCAATGATCTTAGCTCTAAGAAATAATTTCCAACAGTCTTATTTGCAACTTTTAACTAACTAAAATAATTTAACTAAATAATTAACACAAAGTAATACGACTAAAAGTACACATGGTAAAAATTTATTAAAAGTGATAGGAGAATCGGATATTCTTTAGATCTATAAAATTTGACATGAGAAAACCAAATTTAGTTAAAATTAAAAAGATCATCTCCAGTGGCAGAAGATATAATTTAATATGGACTTACAAAGGAAAAAGAAAAAACAATCAGAATTTTACTTAGAAAAGAATCCTAAATAAAGCAACTTTAGTAAAACATAAGAAAAAAACATAATCGTGATGTGTAAAAAATTTTTCAAGGGGGGCCAGCCCGGTGGTGTAGTGTTTGGGTTCACGCACTCTGCTTCGGTGGCCCGGGGTACATGGGTTCGGATCCCAGGTGTGGACCTGCGCACTGCTCATCAAGCCATGCTGTGGCAGCATCCCACATACAAAAAATAGAGGAAGATTGGCACAGATGTTAGCTCAGGGCCAATTTTCCTCACCAAAAAAAGAAGGAAAAAAATTGTTAAAGGAATTAACTTAATTGACTTCAGGGAGGGTCTAGATGAGGGAAAAAGACTTTTAGTGGAAATTCATCATTTTCAGTATAATTCTGCCAGAAATGTCCACAGAGTCAAAATTCCTGTTGCATCTTGATGGCTAGAACAGAAATGCAGGGTCAAAACTTGGTATGTTCCCTTTCAGCAATGTTCACCTATCTTAATGTTCTCTGCCATTGGGTAGGAAATCTAGTAAGAATAAGCATGATATATAGAACTCAGTTTGACCCAGGTTTTCCCAAGCCACAACAGCAAGATTTCTGTTCTCCCCAGCTTACCCCCACGCTCTTGTTGAACCTTTAGCTCGCATTACAGTTTCCTCCCAACAAGTTTGTGGAGTTGCCGGTGGATATTTTTATGTTTGCAAGCCGTTTGCTTTTCTTCTTCCCTGTCTCCTACCCCCTGTGGGAATAAATGCTTCCAACTTCACAGAAGTCTATCACAAAGTCATGTATGCCTTTTTAAAACTTCAGTTGCCACCTGTCAACACTGCCAATGTTTCCAGCGCTGCTAAAACTGCCAGTTAAAGGCCACCAAATCTATCAGTATTGTCTTGTGCCCTGTCCTGTCCCACAGTTGTTCTTTTTTTTTTTTTTAACTCACTGCTGCACTGCATCCCTCTCCTCCCCTCACCTAGATGTGAGTCTGTGAGGACTGAGTAAAGAAAGAATTTCCATTGCCCAAGGATAGCTCTTGTCTTGTGCTACTCCACTTTCTCTCCCCTTAGGATGAGTTCTTTACAGGAACCTCCTCAGTCCCTCATGCATTGGACCCCAGATAAGATGGCCTTATAAGCCACCCGGTCGTGCCTGAATCCCAGGGTGACTATAGCTCAGGCCCATGCTGGGGTCCACCTCCACTAACTTGTATTATAGATGTTCCACAATCTGAAGCACAAAGATGCCACAAGATGAAACAATAGGTTATTATACCCATGGGGTTTATCTTTGTTCTTTGATCTCTCTACACTTCTTTTGACTGACCGACAGCCTTTTCAAACAAACAACCAGATATTAAGGTAAATATTTTATTTTTTAAATGGAAATAGCAAATGCGTTTTTGTTACAGATTACTAAATGTTGAATGATACTGCTTTCTTTACTAGTAGATATTTCACTACTGTTTTTAATTTGCAAGAAAAAATTGAAAAATTATACAATGAGAACTCAAGACATTTAATAATTCAAGTTATTTTATTCTCTGTCTTGAGATAATTAATATGATTCCAGCTACTGTTATATTTAATTGTGCTATTATATAAGAAATAAATGACCTTCTTTATCACTAACCTAGCATTTCCTTCTCCACTGAAACAAAAAGTTCTCAAGGTTGAAAGTAAGAGCACCATTTACAAAAACAGTGGAATGTTTGGTAAGACTTCATCTTACCCTAACACCACATTTCAGAATAAGATCAATCAGTTTAAACTCCAGTGTCAACATTTTCCTGTTGAGGAGAAACACAAACAATATTTTTAAATAAAAAGCTTAAAAAAAATTCTGTACTTTTTATTACTTTGTACTTGCTGATAACTTCATATGGCAATAACATAGAGAATAAAACCTAAATGATCCATTTCCAGAATATCTTTTCTTTTTTTCTATTTATAAGTTGGTCTAGCTAAACCATAGAGATTTAGTCTGGATCACCATTGCCTGACAAATCCTCCCATAGTAGTCATTCCTGGGACATATCAATCAACCCAATTCCACGTGTTCCATTACGCTCAGGAATCTGGGGCCACCAGATGGAATGTGAGTGGCTTCAGTCATTGGGACTGTGTCAGACCCCAGGCTCAGTCCAAAGAGTGGGTAAGAAAAGAAGCCAGAACCAAAAAGGATTTTGCAAAATTACTTATGACAAAACGTTTGCATAGAAATATGAAAGGTTTGTATAGACTTGAGTACACCCTGAGACAGATAACTATGGATCACAATGCCCTAGTCCTTGTTCAACAGTGGGGAATGAGGAAACCAGTCAAGATTCAGTGATGGTTTGCCTCTTAGAGGGTTTTGCTAACATATCATTTCAGGGCAGAGCTTAGTTCCTTTCCTCAAGCATGCCCTTACTGGTATTTATTTTTCCTCACTTCCCTTTCCAACATGCCCTACCAGTTCCAACAGGATTAGCATTTAGTGAGGGGAAAAAAATAGCTGAATCATTGGCAGAATTAATTTCTGTACACTTTTCAGATAACACTGTATTGATTACTTTAATGGGTATTCTGAATCCCTACTTACATTTCTCCTTTCAAAGATTCCGCTTCAACCAATTGTTCTGCTTAATCTTTAGTACAGAGATCTTTGGATACATTCCTATATAAGTACCATATAGGTACTTGGCCAGGTAGACATAAGACATGAAGAATGCCCACTGTGGGTCTGCTCTACGAGGCCCTTCCACATTCCTGGTTTCCTACTTTCAACACAGTAGGACTTGTTGGGATATGAAACTATCAGGAATCAGCATTTGATAAACATGTTAATTTTTGCCAGAGAACTCCTCTCTGCCAGATTTTTACCTTATTCCATCAAGAGAGTCACCCCAGCAGTCACATAATAGGAGGAGGTAAATTTGTATTCTGCCTAGGGCACTCTCTGGTACCACAACAATGAATAGAAATTGTCAATAACTCCTGAGGAATGCATAGAAAAGATAAATCCGAGTTAACCCCAGATATCTGTGAACTAAATTTCTGGTTTGAAAGACTAGTTGTTTTTTGTTGGTTTGTTTAATTCAACTTTTGAAGGAGAAAAGTATGCAAGGTTATATAGCCTTTGAAAAGATAACTTCAAGATTTTAGGTAGTTGGATTTACTCTGAGGTTTCTCTGAAATGTCACAAACCTACAGTTACTTAATGGAGATCTTTTGAAAAAATATTATTTAATGTATATGCTCTTATTTCTTTTTAGGTCAGTCTCGATTCTCGAGTTAGAGAGGTGATCAATAGAAATCTCTTGGATCCTAATCCTCACATGTATGAAGATGCTCAACTTCAGATATACACCTTAATGCACAGAGATTCTTTTCCAAGGTTTTTGAACTCTCAAATCTATAAGTCATTTCTTGAAAGTACTGCCAGCTCTACTTCTGAATCTTAATTTTAATTTAAAAAAAAAATCGTTTTGGAGGGCTGGGATGGGAAATAAAAGTAGTTAAATAACACCAGAAACTGAGTTCCTGGAGAACTACAGTTAAGCATTCCTCAGGCTACTGTGAAAATACAACCATATGGTCTTTGTCTCCATTTTTATCAAGTTGATCCATGGTTAAGTTTGGAGAAAATACCACATAAAACAATGAATTGCCAAATTAAGTTTGTTTTATTCAGCACTCATTCTACTTGCAAGCAAACTGTATTTGTAGTCGTGTGAACAGTCTCCTAGTGTCTCTCCAGAGACTGCATGTGCGAATTAAAACTGCTTCATTTGCCACATAATTGTTGTAATATTTAATCCAATGGCATAACTTATATCTGTATTTAAGGACTTTTGTGCAATATGGTCTTATAGAAATAATTGCCAAAAAGTTGGCTGTGGTTTGCATTTTTAAATATAATCTAAGACAGAAAAAGCCAATTTTTACATTGTAACAATGGTATTCATGCTATATACTGTGTTCAGTACACTAATTTTGAAGCCAATATTTCTGTACCTGACAAAAGAGCTATTTATCTCTGTTTGTTGGAAGATCCTAACGGGGGATTCCACTGGTTGTTCACTGCCAAAACTGTGGCATTTTCATTACAGAAGAGTTTGCTATGTAAAAAAGAAGAAGAAGAAAAGAGAAAAAAAAGCACAAAACAATTTGAAGATATTCTATCTCAATGACAAATCAAAGAGTGATATTGTTTTTAATTGTACTAGAAGAAAATGAATCTATGTATATATCAGATGTCCAATACTGTAATTAATTTATTAAAGACTGGCTCTCCAGTTCTAAAACAGTTGTGTAAAGTATGTACTTTAGTAAGAAAAAAAATAATAAGCTTGATAACTTAGTTTTGGAATATAAAGAAAGGACTTAATAAAGGAATGCCTACATGTAGCATCATAAGACATTTTGATGAATAGCATCTCTCCTGTGGCATATTTTCCTTGTAAGTGAAATCCAATGAAAAGCTAAGTTTTTAACAAAGAAAAGTTTTATAAGGGTTGTGAAGAAGATAATTCTCTACTTCAGACCTTAACTGTTTTCACATAGTATCTTAAGAATGATTTATTTTAAAAATGTTGAAACCAAACTATTAATTTTCATCCATAATTGAAAAGCAGTACAGTGCTCAAATCTTCTAGCTGCCATATTATTTTTTTATACGTATCATTAAATCTTTAAGACAAAATACTTGCCTGACATTGGCATGTACTTTTGACATTCAAGAAAACAGTATCTATTGTGCACACACACACAAAAAAGTCAGTGTCATATTTATATCAAGGTGATACATTTAAATATTAATATCCCCTGGAGGCTGTATTTTTAATATTAAACTCAATAAATATAATGTTGAGTAACCTAAAATGAAAGTTTTAAAAATATTTATATCCACTGAGAATACTAGCCTTATATTAAGGATGATATTAAAATTATAGGTTTTCTTTGTCATTTTTTAACTACCTCTCATTTTTTAATTTATTAAACATTTTTAAGAAAAAAACAAGTTTGGGGTTTTCTTTTTAAAATTTATTTTACTTGAAAGGTTGGCACCATAAGTTTCTTTTTCCATAAACTTAAAACATTTCAAGAATTGTTTTTTTAAGTGAATTTGATTTTCTAATTTATATAGAATTCAGGAGTTATGATTAAAAGGGCTATTATCTATTCCCTATGCAAATATTTTAACTGTTGCAGTGTTTGACAAAATGGGATTTTAAAAAAAAGTTTGCAGAGTAGAAAACAAAATGTTCTGTTTACACTGGTGTCGCTGACTATCCTATCATATTCAGCACTTTTAAATACCTTATTTATGAAAATGTAGTTAAAATACAAAATAGAAAATATTTATAATAATCATTTCTTTTAACAAATGCCTGTTTTTGTCTGAAAGTGTTAGTGTGTTAAGATTTATTTTATTCACGTCAATTAGATATTTACTATTTGAATAATAGTTTTCAGTAATGCGTTGAAAAAAGATAGCTATGAAGATATTTACAAAAAGTCATATTTTTTCCTAAAGAGTGAAGAAAAACATAAAAGAATCATCATTTCTATTGTGAAATTATATTGTACCTGAATTATTTAATTTTTTTCTTGATTGGAATTGAGTTTATTATGCTACTATGATGTATACACATGTATGTTGTAATATCATACTTGCTGTGTTTGAGGCACAATAAATTGGTGCACGTAACTAGAAAATATGTAATATACTATGATACACCGCATGCATCAATCTTTTTAAATGTAGACTTTATATTCTTGTTGTTACTATATATGATGGTGACCTAGTCATAAGTTATCTTTATAAGATACTTTGGACTATTAGATGAATTGTCTGTTTGACAATACCTTTAATATTTACCAAATGTAAAAGATAAGGGCCTTTATAAAGAGTCCTCATCTCTAACCTGGGCATTTGTAGAGTACGGATTTTGAAGTTAGTATATCGTTTTGAAACCTGATTAGGAAGTTGTGTTGAGAATGATTCTAGAGCAGATTTACACATCAGATGTTGGTAAAAATGCTATGTGAGCATTTCTGTGCTAAATTCCTATTTTTCGGGGAGGGGTGGGTTTCTCATTTAATTTCAAAATGTTTAAAGTTTCTATCTAAGAGTATGTCTGTATATTTGCAACTCTACCAATTTTTAAAGTATGATATAATTTCTTCTGTTTTAATTACAGAGCTATAATAAACAAACAAAAAAGCCCTCAATGGTGTCTATACTACCATTCCAAGAGCACAATATTTGTTTTAGTAGAATTTGATTTCTCCTAGTGAGTAAATTCCTCCCTGGGGAAAAGTTAGCACTTTAAAAGGTATATTTTGCCTTTTAGATTGCCAAGATATCTTTGTATATCCTTAGAAACTAATGCACACAGAAAGAGGCAAATGCTTTCTATAGTGCCTAACTTCAGATGTGTCTATAATGGAAAGAAAAGTAGAGGATATAGATGATATATAAATATATATAAATAAATTGGAGAGCCAGAGTTCTTCGGCAATGGATCTGGTACATAGATCACACTAATAATGGATGGTTGACACTGCTTCTTCACTCTGGATAATTGTTACTATGTTACCCAAAGGTAATATAGATGTCCTGACAGTGTTACAGGGCAGCTCTACGCACAGTAGGTATGAACAACAATAGCAAAACATAATTTTGATATCAACATTATGAAGTGCAAAAAATCAAGACCGTAACGTGGTCTCTTTTTTAAAAAAATCTTAAAATATGTACATAGGATGACCAGTTCTGATATTTGGTCATGGTGCATGGGGTGTTTATTAGTTTCCTTTAATGCTGCCTAGGTTCTTACTTACAGAATGAAATGTGTATAATATATTTACCTGATAGTTCAGCTTTGCAAAAGGACTATAGAAATAGGTAAATAATGTTTATTTATTAGGGGCAAAAATACATTTTCACCCCATTAAGCTGATTTAAAATAATACCTGATTCTTAGTTTTGAATTTATCTATTTTTTCTATACAATTTTAACTTATATTGAAAAAATGTCATATTGTAATTATAACAAATTACATTTGCAAAAAATACAATATATTAGATGCTTTGAGGAAGAAATATACAAGGAAGAAATATCAAATACAATCAGAAAATAGGAAAATAAGAACTCTTTTGAAAGCCACCTAAAATTTCTTAGATCTAAAATGCCTGTAGATAGAACCCCATCGAGCATGAATTTTGAAAATTTTGTGCTGGATACATTGGCAAATTGTTTTGAATGATGGTAAAGATATTTCCAGAAAAATCTTCTTGCCTATGTATGTATACTGACAGTTTATGACCCTAATTTTCAAAGTATATTTTGCAGACACATATTTGTGTGCTGTTTTCAGTTCTTTTTAAATTTCTGACCAATATAAAATGTTTGTTCTCCTGAGAAAACAGTATTCAATCTGTAAAAATTTTAGATATTTCTCACTTGCTACAACTGCAAATATTTATCAATAAAACTGATACAAAAAACTTACTTCACATCTTCCCTGCAACACTCTTAATAGTATCCTTGCAACACACAACAGTGTACAGATTGATAAGTATTGTTTCCAAATACTATGCTTTTATTGTAAATTTGATTTCAAGTTACATTTCTGTCTCATGTGACTTTGAGAAAATCATTTATCCTCTCTTAACATCATCATCTTCAAATGAGGAATATAATGCTTAATTTACAGGATGGCCATGAGAATTAAATGAAATAAACATGGAAAGAGTAAAGTGTTACATATAATATTATTATTTTATCAAAGTTCCCCAGCTCAATAATAATTCCCATTTTTCAGGAATGTGTGTATTAAATGCCATTTTAATGCACTTTCCCCCTATTTTTTTCAAACCATACTTTAAAAATCTGATTTAGTTATTCATCCAAAAAAAATACAACCAAGCTTGTTTTAAGATGTAGGACTAAATGAACATCTTATTGCTTTGTTTAATGTGATTCAAAATCACTGTTTTCAGCTCACCAACATCACAATGAATCTACAGTCAAGCAATATGGTTCTTTCAATAACATTCACACACACACGCACACACACACAGATATATAGAGATGTGTGTGTGCATGTGTGTGTGTAATATTGTAGGTTTAAATCAAAGTTTAAATAAGAGAAATCATTTGAAAATTTTATTTCCAAAGGAAATAAAACAACATTCCCAAGGATAGGAAAAATATAAATATCAATTTGCCAAATAAATACAATCATGCGTCACTTAATGACATGGATAAGTTCTGAGAAATTCATCATTAGGCAATTTTGTCATTGTACAAACATCACATTGTGCATACACAAACCTAGATGGTATAGCCTACTATACACCTAGAGTATATGGTACTAATCTTATAGGACCACCGTCACATATGTGGTCCATTGATGACCAAAACGTTGTTATGCAGCATATGACTGTATGTGTGGGGTAGAGCTAAAACTAAGTTATAAGAGATTGGCCATTAGTAAACGTTAATATTGGCATGGAGTAAAAAGCACTCTTTTTAATATTAGGGTGGTATAATTTTGCTATGATAATAAAGTAAAAGGTGGTTGTGTGTTCACAAAATTTTTCATTATACTTTATTTTAGAATAGTTTTAGATTTACAGAAAAATTGCAAAGATAGTACAGTGAGGTTCCATATACCACATACCCATGAGACGTCAAAATTAATGAACCAATATTGATTGGTTGTATGGAGTCCACACTTTATTCAGATTCCCTTAGCTTTTACCTAATGTCCGTTTTCTGTTCTAGGATCCCATTCAAGATATCACATTACATTTAGTCATCATGTCTCCTTAGGCTCCTCTTAGCTGTGACAGTTTCTCAAACTTTTTTTAATGATCTTGACAGTATTGAGTACTGGTCTGGTATTTTGTAAAATGTCTCTCAATTGGAACTTGTCTGATGTCTTTCCCATTATTAGACAGGTGTTATCAGTTTTTGGAAGGAAGACCAGAGAAGTAAAGTGCCATTAAATCACATGGTATCAAAGGTACATACCATTACCATGACCTATCATTGTTGATGTTGACCTTGATCACCTGGCTGAGGTAGTGTTTGTTTAGTTTCTCCACTATAAAGTAATTCATTTTTTAAGCGATTATATTGGAGGTAAATTTACTGGATATTTACACTGAGCTAAAAAGATTCTCAGTACTTCTGAAGGAAAAAAAAATTCTCAGATTCCTCAGTACTGCTATTAGGTTCCATGAAATGACTGCTAACAAATACTATGAAGAAAATACAATGAACTGGAAAGGGAAATGGGAAAATAAAACTCAAAACAGTGTTAGCTTGAATATTCACTTAATGGAGGTGAAAGTGAACTTTTCCCTTTTGAACTACCGTATAATTACCTTAATATACATCCCTTGGGTAGTAAAGATTTTAGTCTTATGAACTGTCATAAGAGGTAACTTAAACTGATAATCATTTTGCTGAGTACTTTTCTATATTGCTCTCCACTGAACAGTGAACACTGAATATTGAATAATGTAAAAGACTTGATTTTTCCCCCTTCCTTTAACCTATGTCATAAATACAATGTTTCTTGTATATGATTTTAGTATGTTTGCTAAATATTAAAAATAATTTCAATGTTTGGTTATGTAAAATTTATTATAGCGAATGTGTGTAATTTTTTACTACCGTGTTCATTGTAGTTAATAACCTATATCCATATTTTGAACTCCAACAATATTTATTAGTGGACAATAAAGAAGTTTTGAATGCATGAATACAATTTAGAGGACACCATGCTTGGTTATTTTGAAATGCCAGAATAACTCTAGGTACTTATAAATTGAATGGATAATCCAGATTATTTTTCCTCCAATTTAAGTTGTTTTGGGTTTTTGTTCCCCGTTTCTTGAATCTATTTTTATCATTTTACCTATGTACAATAGACTTCCTGAAAATGCTAGAATTTTCAACATGTAATAGAATTTGAACATGACGATGTAAGAAAATTCAGAAGTCTTTAGGTGTATTTCTTTGAGTTTTCAAAGTAAATCAAACTACAGCTGTTTTCATTTGACTATATTGTGGAAACCTATGGATATTATTGTAAAATGCACATGCATTACATTGACTTTTTAAAAATGTTTTGAAATAATAAAGAATTCACCAATGTATCCTTAGACAAGTTACTGTTTCCTCATTGGTGTAACACTATAGGAGTAATAGGTACACTTGATATTAAATTGCTTATACATCTGAGGGGAAATAATTTCTGGCTGGATTCTTTACATTGTTCTATAAGTTCATTGCTTATTACATTTTTGCATCTTTTATAAATAATAAAGTATATTCTGGAAATGACTTGTTTTGAGAATTCAGCTGAGAGATTTATCATGTTGAGTTCAAATGACTCCCACCACTTCTACGGTTAAAAGAAAATTCAAAGTTGGGTTTAGACTTGGGAAATAACTGTTCCTAATAAAGATTAAAATAACCTGATCAATCCCGTTCTACACTCAGATCAGAATTAAAATAAAATGGGTTTCAACTACTATCTGAAAACAATTTTATAAAGTAGTGTGGCTTGAATGCACATTCTAACTGAAACGAAGAATTGAGGTAATGAGTTGGAGCTTTTAAGTGGCAAAACCTATTTTTGCTTTTTATTATTTGGAGAGTCATCTCATTCTTCCACTTTACTTCGCATTTGTATGTAGAGCTAAGGAATGAATAGAGAGGCAATGCAAGCTCATTTTCTAAGAATTGTATACTTAATAGTTTTGATTAGCTGACTTAAGGAGGACTTAACCTTGTCAATGGCTCCCGTATTTTACCATCTGATTTTTTTTTTAAAGAATAAATTACAAGTTTTTTCAGTACTCCAGTTTTGTCAACAGTGAAAACACCCCTTAGCAGTTCCTGCTCAAACCGGTTAGCAGTGGGAGTTCCCAGACTGGGCGTTGAACGCTTGCATGCCCAGGCTTCTCTTGGTTGTATTTATTCCCTCATATCCATTCCTCTGGCGGGCTTTTGAAAAATGCAAAGCATTAGACCAATAAACTTCTGCATCCCTGGCACCATCGGCGATCTGAAGTTTTCTGGGGAGGGCCGGGGGTGGGGCTCCCGGAGGCGGGGCTCTGGAGGCTCTGCTGCGCTGTGGTCTGCTGGAACACGGAACCACTCAACCTCTTGAAAAATCAACCGAGCATAACAAGGAGTAAGTGAGAATGGACGGGCAGGAGACTCGTCTGAAAGCAGGTAAGTTACGTGGCAGATCAAGGGCAGGAAAGCAGATTTTGCGAAATCAGTCCGTGGTTGCCTTCGAGGACACCTGTCACGTCCTCATTACCGCGAGCCTTGCCCACCGTCGAAAAGCAGGAAACAGGGACGAAGAGTAGACACGCACACTGCTGCCCGTCCTGCAATTGGCTCTTGCAGACGAGGGGCCAGGCTGGGTCTGGAGAGGACTTCCCACCCCACGGCCCAGCACATCCGAGGAAGCGTTCCCGACCAAGCGTTCTGACCGGGTGCCCGGAGCCGCCGCCCCCATCGCTTTCCGCTCCGCCCCCTCAACTTCCGGCCTCCGCGGATAACGCCACGTTTAAATGCCTGGCCGGAAGTTCCCGCCGAGGCTTCCGGGAGGCCCTTTAAAAGCGGCGCGTGCGCTGGGCGGGGCCTGGTCAACTCTCGCCCGTATTTCCAAGCACCGCGCGGTGTCGCGAGACTCGCCCTTTCCGAAACTTGCGGCTGTGCTGCGCCTCGGAGGCGGCGGCTCGGCGATGCGGTCCCGGCTTCTGTGGAGTGCTGCTCGGTGGCTCTGGGCCCGCCGCGCTGCTGGCCCGGCCCGCCGGCACGTAAGCTGCGGCAGCCCGCCGCTGGAGGAGCTGTTCGCCCGCGGCGGGCCCTTGCGCGCCTTCCTCGAGCGCCAGGCGGGGGCTGAAGCCCCGTTGCAGGCCGGGGGGCCTGAGCTGGCGGCGGCGGCCAAACTGCTGAGCGAGAAGGAGCAGGAACTGCGGGAGACCGAGCACTTGCTGCATGGTAAGCGCCGGGCCCGGGGACCGGGACTCGGAGCACAGTCTTCGTTCGCCTTGTCCACTAAGCCGCTGGTCAGGTGTCCACGCGCTCCCGGGGTTGGAGGCTCTGTACTCAACTGCAGCCCATTTTGGTTTGAAGCCGAGAGCAAGGCATCATGTGCGCTCTGATCCCATCCTCGCCTGTTTGAGCCCTCGTGCTCCCTGGACGCAGTGCTCCGCCCCCTTTTACACAACTTCAGTGGAAGTTCATTGGTTGTGTATTCGGGCAGAAGAGCATCAGCTCACCAAGGACAAATAAGGCACTATCCCTGTTGGGGACTCCAGAGCGGTGTTTCTCAAAGTGTGGGAAAGGGACCACCTGCAATAGCGTCAGGAGAGGGGCGTGCTAAAAGCAGGCTTGTGACTCAGAATCTGAGACCTAGACACATACGTTTTTAACACGTGTGCATTTTTAACAAGATTAGTTTCACAAGATTTAACAAGATTTTAACAAGATTAGTGTGTATTCAGATCTGGGTGAGGTCTAAGTTTCTGCATTTGTACCAGCTCTCAGAGATGCCGAGCTGCTAGTCCATGGACCACACTTGGGGTAACAAGGCTCTAGAGAAGGTCATAGTCTATTCGTGGGGAGAAAGAATTAGTTATAATACAGCTGAAGAGTAAGAACAGATATCTACATAACGACCTAGGAGAGCAAGAACTTATTGGGAAGGCCTTGTGCAGGGATAAAGGCCCACCCTTAGAGGATATATTAATAGTTTAACTTTTATTGATCCTTTATCATACTCCAGGTTTTGTTGAGCTTTCTTTGTGTATTAAGTCATCCAGTTCATATAACAAACTGTGAGGTAGGTACTGTTAGCCTCACGCACCAGAAAAGGAACCTGAGGCAGAGAGGTAAAATAACTTGGCTCAGGTTACAGCTTTTAAAGAATGGAGTTTGAATTGGACTGACTCCAAATCCCCTGCCCTTAATCCCTGTACTCTTTGTTAACCAAGGGAGAGAAGAAGTTATGGAGAATGGCAAGATGAAACATTTGGGGGGGGTGTCAAATACTAATCTAAAAAGGTTGATTTTATTCTCTTGGCCAAAGGGAGCCAGCAGAAGCTTTTAGATTGGGGAGTGGATGATACAAATAGCTTTGTTGCTTAGGAAGCTTGATTCGTGGTAGTTTAGCAGTCAACCTGGAATGAGATTGAAGATGCCGTGGAAAACAGAAAGTTAATGCAGTAGTCTAGGTGAAAGTTAAGGAGAATCTAAATTAAATGACTTAAGAGAAAAGGCAGATGCCCAGAGTGTAAAAAAAGGATTAATTAAGGGTAGTGGGAAAAATATCTTTCGGGGAAAAATTAAGTTGGTTTTAGAGTTTGAGCCAAGCTTAAACTCCAAGTGGATTTAGGGGTTAAATATTTTTTGTCTGTTTTTGCGAGGAAGATTAGCCCTGAGCTAACATCTGTTGCCAATCCTTCTCTTTTTGCTGAGGAAGATTGGCCCTGGGCTAACAGCTGTGCCCATCTTCCTCTACTTTATATGTGGGACGCCTGCCACAGCATGGCTTGATAAGCAGTGCATAGGTTCGTGCCCAAGATCCGAACCTGTGAACTCCAGGCCACCGAAGCAGAGCACGAGAACTTAACCACTATGCCACGGGGCCGGCTCTGGGGTTAAATATTTTGAAAATCAAACCATACAGAAGTAAACAGAATGTTAGAAAATTGTTGCTGGCAGAATGCAACTCAGCTTAAAAACAGCAGAAAATATCATTCAGTAACTCCTGAGTTCTTACTATGTTAGATACCACTAATTACTGAAAAAGTATGGAACTACTTTTTAGGAGCTTACAGCCTAGTGAAGAAGAGAGATGTTTAAGAAGTTAAGTAAAAAAAATAAATGGATGAGTGTTTATTTTGTTTTAATAGCAGGGTGTCATAAAAAGCAAAGGCTGGAATATAAATAGATCTTGAAGGGTAAGCAGGAGGTTGCCAGATAGTGCAAGAGAAGGGAACTGAAGGCAGAGGTGACCAGCAAGGATAGAGTACCAAAGTGGGAGATATAATATGGCAGGAGCATAGAGTAGGTGTGGGAGTTGATAATGTAATAGAAACTTGAAATCAGAAAGACAGTTAAGAGCCTTGCATGACAAAGAATCTGGATTTGTTCCTATAAACCTTGAGAAGTTAGCACATGTTTTTAAGCAGAGAAGTGACTTTTTTGTGTGTGTGCGTATGTGTGGAAGATCAGCCCTGAGCTAACATCAGATGCCAGTCCTTCTCTTTTTGAGGAACATTGGCCCTGGGCTAATATCCCTGCCTATCTTCCTCTATTTTATATGGGACGCTGCCACAGCATGGCTTGACAAGTGGTGCGTTGGTATGCGCCCGCGATCCGAACCTGCGAACCCTGGGCTGCTGAAGCAGAACATGCACACTTAGCGCCACTGGGCTGGCCCCGTGACATCTTTTTAAAGAAAGATTAATGTTGGCGTCAGTGTTGAGGATGAATTGGAGTATTCTCCAGGCACCCTGGTGGCTGAAAGGCCAGTGAGGAAACAGACCAAGGCAGAGGTGGTGGTAGGCACGGGCCTGACTCACAAGACATTCTGAGTAACAGCAGTCAGGATTTGGTGGCTTATGTCCTGAGAAGGCTGAAGGAGAGGCAGAATTCTAAGAAAAGTCTTAGGCTTCTGGCTTCAGAGCATGAATGTACTGTTAATTAAGATGAGGATATAAAAGTTGGATCAAATTTAGGAAAAAGATGAGTTTTGTGCTGAACAGCCATATCAAGCTAGAAGTACCTATAAGGACATTCAGATAAGGATATTCAGATAAAGATACGATCTAGGGGGAAAAAAACTACTGGCACAGGAGAAGAATTGAGCCAGAGTAATCATATGAGAACTCGCAGCATATACTTGATAAAGTAAACCTTGGAAGTAGGTAAGAATACTCAGGAAGAATTTGTACAGATAGAAACAAGACATCAAAAAAGCCAGAAATACATAGGATTTGAGGAACAGGCAGAGGAGGAAGCTATAAAAGATCAAGAAAGAACAGGCAGAGCTTTGACACCTTGAACAAGATAAATGAAGCTGTAGAAACCAATTAAAGAAAATTTCAAGTAAGGGATTAATATGATTATGGAATCCAATGTAACAACTTGAGAAGTAAATGAGAATTAACAAAAGAGAAAGAATAAACATGGCATTTAATCTCCAGGAGTTTGGGTGGGGAAAGAGGGGGGTGACAATAAGTGGTTTGAAGGGTTGAAGAGAAAAGGACTCTTATAACATGGGGAAAACAAAAACATTTTAAGCAGAGCAGAAGGAGAAGGCAGGCGTGTGGTAGGTGCCCAGTAAATATATGTTAATTAATAATATTGAAGGAGAAGTTAAAGAACTAGTATATTTCCATTGCCTAGGAATAACTCCTCAGTCTAAATCCTCTAGAGCTTCACTGTCCGGTGTAGTAGCCATTAGCCACGTGTGGTTATTGAGCACCTGCAGTGTGGCTAGTCTGAATGGAGATGTGCTGTAAGTGTAAAAAACATACCAGATTTCAAAGACTTAATATATAAAAATTTAATATTCTTTGATTACACATTGAAATGATGATGTTTTGGGTATACTGGGTTAAATAAGATGTAGTATAAAAATTAAATTACTTCTAGACTTTAGTTCCAATCTCCTTAGCCTTACAGAACACTGCATTTCAGAACTGAAAGGCATCTTAGAGATCATCCAGGTCAGACCTTTCATTTTACTCTTGAGGTAACTGAGACTCAGAGAAGTTGCGTGTGTTCCCCTTAGAGAACTTGAGTGGTTGAACTATGGCTAGAATTCATTTTTCCTTTTCCTAATTCAACACATTTTCCATTTCACCAAATTTCTTCCATACCAAATTCTTGCCAAAATAATTTCCTGCCTTTCCACCAATACTTGCTGTACTGCTAATCTCAATTTTGTTGTTGTCATTCTCTCCTTGAGTTAATCCTTCATTCCTTTTTCAGTCCATCCCAGAAATAAACACACAAAAATCCTTCACTGTGCTACTATTTTAATATTTAATCACATAGTGATTTACGTTGTTATTCTTTGTGACTTTTTCTCCCCTAGAAAAACATAAGGAAACTAAAATTATCTAAAATCCTGCCTTTATTATTATCCCCAGTTCCCAGCATAGTTGGTTCTTAATAAATGGCATACAAACTGATACTTTGTAAAGTTTGATCTTTCAACAGAGAGCAATTTGTAATAGCTAAAAAAAATTTCCCCTTCGCTCCTTTCTATAGGCTGCATATTGTCCATAGGATAGAGGAATGAGAAAGTACAATTTGTAAGATAAAAATGAAAACTCAAAGATGAAATAAGAAGTAGGTTAAGCCTGAGAGAGACGCGTACTTCATGTAAACAATTCTGTAAACATTAGGCAGAGTTTAAATGTTTGGGTGGATACTTATATTAATGAAACATAAGATAATAACTTTCCAGTTTTTGATTCAGTGTGGTTTAACTGATGAAAGCTTCTATTCCCCATCTGGTCTTTCTGACTAGCTCCATGCTTTTATTATTATTGTACAGTAAGTTGGAAAACTAAAAATATATTTGTTAATATGAATATTTCATGGAGGTAGAATTATAGAAAAGTTTACTAGTTTCTTTATATTTTTCTATAAACTTTTTTTCTTTTTTAATTTTACTTATACTTTCTTCTGTCATCAGGAAAAAAGGTTTTTCTTTTTTTTTAAAGCTACATGCTTATGAAAACTAATGCATAAAATGCTACTTTCAATTAATGACAGTTCTTAAAAGTACAATAAAGACATTTTATTTTTCCCTTCAGCTACAATAACAATAAAACTATTACCTTGACTTCTTTTGGCATTTTAACACTAATTAAGGAAAACAACCTACTGCCTTTTTTTCTTAGATGAAAATGAAGACTTAAGGAAACTTGCAGAGAATGAAATAACTTTGTGTCAAAAAGAAATAACTCAGTTGAAGCATCAGGTATGGTATTTGTGCAAGGAGTAAACATTTGTGCTACTACTTCTAATGAATTTTATTAAAAGTTTATAAAAACAATTCAAGAACTAACCAGCTTGTTAGTATTTAGAATTATAAACTGTTTTTTAAAGCAAGAAAAAGCATACTCTGTGTGATCCTATTTCTGTCATACTAAGAGGATTATAGAGCTCTGAAAGAAAGATCAATGTCACATTAATAAGATTTGCTGGAAAGGCAATGAAATATTGGTGTTATATTTGCCCTCTTGGTTTTTTAAGAGAGGTGAGGATGGGTGTAGATGATGAGTAAAAGAGGTCATGGAATGACCATGGATTGTGAGCTCCCTGGGAGCAGGACTATCTCTTTATCTTTGTGTCTCTGGCACTAATAGAGTGCCAGACCCAGATTAGGCCCTCAGGACTTCTAGAACTGAATTGTTTTGCTTCGGTTTTATATCTAGGAGAATTGCAGGAGAACATACAGGAGTTAGATGAAGAGTAATCATTACAGTATATGAAATTAGAACCACTTTGCTAATTTTGTAAAGCAGAGCTTAAAGGTTTACAGCAGTTATCTCTGGGGATATAAGTGAAAGAACATGGTAAGGTGAGGAAGGAGGCTGGAAAGGGGGTGCTAACTTAGAGGTTCCAGCTCTTCTCTAGCCAAACGTGGAACTCATCAAAAATTCATGTCCCCATCACCTGTGCTAGAAGGAAAGTTCCACTATAGAGAGAAAAGTCTTGTGTAACTTGCTTTCTACCAATTTTCTAATTTTTTTGTGAAATGGACATAAATATATTAAAGGTTTCTGTTCACTGGCTAGTAATTGACAGACATGTAAATTCTATCATTTGTTACTTCAGGATTTGAATGATCATGTTGTCAAGTGTGATATTTCAGAATTCAGGTAGACTTGGGTTCCTATTCTAGCTCTTCCCTTTCTAGCTGTATGATATTGGGCAACTAGATCACTCAACTAAACTTAAATTTGTTTTTCACATCTTAAGGGGAGCTGTTCATAGTACCCACCCAAGATTATTTTAAGAATTAAAGTATGTAAAGTGTTTAGCAGAGTGCCTGTCATGTACTAAAGAACCAATAAATATTGGTGGCTTTTCTTATTTAATTCACCTAATCTAAGAAGCTTTTATTCTGTAGCCCCTTAATTAGTACATACTGAAGTGTGAAACATATTATTGTAATAGAAGGAAGACTGATGCTAGGCAGAAGGATTTGCGTTCTTATGCCTGCTCTGCCAATAACTAATACTTTGCCCTTTAACAAGTCATTTTAACCTCTGTTAACCTTATTTTCCTTTACATGTAAAATGGGGGAATTGGACCAGATCATCTCTAAGGGCCTTTTCAGTTCCAAAATTGCAAGTTTATTTTCCATATTGAAGAAGCTTAAAAAAAATACAAATGCAATTTGAATGCTTTTTTTTCCCTGCCATACTAGGCTGTAAATTTCAAAAGGAGTTAGAATCTTCTTTTGCATTCTACATACAATAGAGTGTCCTTATCACAGCAAGCACTTAATTATTAACTGAAGAGAGAACTGAAGTAAAGTATACATGAAGAACAAAAAGTAATAAAAACAAACCTTTGAGTTTTAGCTGGACCTTATAGCATTTATAATAAGATGTAACATTAATATTTTTTAGAAGTTATGCATTATACGGTTCTAATTGGCAAGATGGTTGAACAGTAATCAACAAAGTATTTCCTTAGAGAAACTTTAAGTAAATATTTAAAATTCTGCATCTAATCATTTAGCTTTTTTTTTTTAAGTTTTAAATAATTCTTAATTATAGGAAAGGGGATGTTTTTCTGTTTACAGATTATCTTACTTTTGGTTCCCTCAGAAGAAACAGATGAAAATGATTTGATCCTGGAGGTAACTGCAGGAGTTGGGGGTCAGGAGGCAATGTTGTTTACTTCAGAGATATTTGATATGTATCAGAAATATGCTGCATTTAAAAGATGGCATTTTGAAACCCTGGAATATTTTCCAAGTGAAATAGGTCAGTAAACTGTTTAATTTGTTTTGGGAAAAGTGTAGATTTAATTTATCTACATGTGTCCTAGGAAGAGGGTTGGAAAGACCATAACTAAGCTTTAGAATTGATTTGTAAGGCTGCTTATGTAGTTTTATGTATCATTTACTTAATAATTTTGAATGCAAATACACCAATTTTGAAATGGCCTATAAAATGTTAGTTATTCACTACTGACCATTGAATGACTAATAGTCTTTTAAAGTTGGTCTTTTAGATGTGTTATTGAACCAGTTCATTAACACCATAAATGCTTTATGTTTAAGAATTATAAACAATAAAGATATTAAGTATTAAAACAATGAATATCATAGATTTACTTAAGTTTTTCAATATGTTTTACAATCTATATGCCTATATTGTAGCTCTTTTAAATATATTTCAAGATAATAGAAGTGATGGTCAATTGTTCATAAATGGTAGGAATAATAAAAGAATTCTGTGTTCCCAATATTTTCAAGGTGGCCTTAGACATGCATCTGCCAGCATTGGGGGTTCAGAAGCCTATAAGCACATGAAATTTGAAGGAGGTGTGCACAGGGTACAAAGAGTGCCGAAGACAGAGAAGCAAGGCCGCATCCACACTAGCACCATGACTGTAGCCATATTACCCCAACCTACTGAGGTGAGGCTATCCCCTCTCCTTGGAATCCTGGGCCTAGCACAGTGCCTTGTCCCTGGAGTAACACTCACTTTACTGAATTGAGTATCTCCTTTTCTTATCATTTGACCTTCATCACATATTGAGTTGTTTTTAAGAATCTATTATCTCAGTCCAAAAAGGATGATCTTACAATGTATAAATGATCTAGTCTGGCATTGTCTATTTACTAATTTTTCACCACCACTAAGCTTAAAGTTGTTATTTTGAGACCAACTCTATAGGAAAAACAATATTAACCTTTTTTAAATAAGGTGTAAGAACTACCTTTATAATGACTTTTGCTTTCTGTGACTGGTTCCCAGAGTATTAATAGCAAGAATGCTGTTTTAACAAGGGTAACTACTTAAGAGAATTGCTGCTTCATAACGCAATCACATTAAAATGGAAATTTAGTGTTCATAATGAGTATACTTTATTCTCACAAAGCAGATTTTCAGTCTATATAATATTGTAAAATAACTCAGTTGAGAAGTTCTGTTGCTTATATCCCTTCTGCTGAAAAGTGATAGGAAATATTTGACATGTTTCTCAGGATGAAGTATGAATGATTTGCGAAGGAAGTTTAATTGCGAGTTTCTGTTCATTCATTTTGGGGGAAAGTGCTATTTGACTCTCTGAGTTAATGGAGTTCCTTTCTTTTTATCTAATTTTTGTATGAAGCCTAGATGAGGAACAGCACAGTTAAGGCAGAAAGTGAAGTAGAATAAATGGCAGAAGCCATACCTAGATATAGTCATGTTGGTTTAAGCATCTTAGAGATGGAAGGAGTTTTCAGGAAAAGATTGGAGACTGAGATCCATGTATCATCTCATTTAATTCTTATAGCAACTGTAAAAAGGAGCCATATAGGGAGACAGAGAGGGCCTGTGAGTGGTAGATTTCCTACTGCCAGGGTTGTGGACATGTCACAGGGTGGTCCATAGTTGTTCATGAGCCAGAGCTTTTTAGATCTAGTGCTTTTGATGGTGACTCCCAGGACAGAGCATTATCCTGACATCAGATCCCAGTGTATCTATGAATTGGGTCTATACCTTTGACTTCTTCGCTTTGCCATTTCCATTTGTCTCTGCCTCCAAATATGTTTAAGTCCTCCTTTATTTAAAATTAAACAAAATAAGCCCTTGTCATAGTTCTTAAGCTAGCATTGTTTTTTTCCTCTGCTCAAGTCTTTTTGAACTCAGAAATATTCCACAAAAATCTCATTTTAGCTCTTATATTTATGTTTCTAATAATAGCTAAGTTCTACAGTTTATGTAATAAGAAGAGGGTAATTTACAGAGAAAGCCCAGTTTTTGAGGATTAGGGAGTGTTTGTTTTTATTTTGTATTATATTTTGATCCACTACTCTTCCAAAAAGAAAAGTTTAGAAAACGGTATCCTTCTGGGGCCGGCCCACTGGCGCGGCGGTTAAGTGCGCGCGCTCTGCTTCAGCGGCCCGGGGTTCGCAGGTTCGGATCCCAGGTGCACACCGATGCACCGCTTGTCAAGCCATGCTGTGGCGGTGTCCCATGTAAAAGGTGGAGGAAGATGGGCGGTGTCCCATGTAAAAGGCTGAGAGGAAGATTGGCCCAGGGCCAATCTTCCTCAGCAAAAAAGAGGAGGATTGGCATCAGATGTTAGCTCAGGGCTGATCTTCCTCACACACACATAAAAAAATGGTATCCTTCTAACTGCTTTCTATTTATAAAATTAAACCTTCTAAATCTTATATAAACTCTATACATAACATGTATTTATATTTATAAATGGATAGTTCTTGCCTTTGAACAGTTCATACATCTAATATCTTTAAATCCCAACTTTTCCTCTTGTATATAGATTAATCTGGTGATTAATCCTAAAGATTTGAGAATTGATACTAAGCGAGCCAGTGGAGCTGGGGGGCAGCACGTAAATACCACAGACAGTGCTGTCCGGATAGTTCATCTTCCTACAGGTATGCACCTATTTCAACAGGAAACATTGAAGAAAGAAATCAAATTCTGAATGACTTGTCTGATTTTCCACTGAAATAGATCGTCACTTACCAGAGGAATATATAGTATTAAGGATTGTTATTAAATACTTGATTTATTTAAAATTCTTAGCTGAAACTCTGCAGGATAATTGCAAAGCCAGGAAGATGGAGGCATCCAAGCCCAGGGAATTTCCGTTATTAGTCACTATGAAGAGAAGGTGTGGATAGTCCTTCCAGGTAGCTTTCTCAAGTTTATACTTAATAGATATCGCTATTAAAAAAATCCTCACAGTAAAGTCATTGTCATGGGTTCTTCTTTATCAAAAAATGCTCTAAATCACTAGTTCTTAGCCTTTTTTTTTTTTTGAAGGGAGGAGGACATGGACTCCTTTGAGAAAATGAAAGCTTGGACCTCCTACCCAGAAACATACTTATATGCAAAGTTTTACATATAAATTTCAGGGGCTTTCCATTAAGTCCCTCCACGGACCTCCAGGGGTTCTGATTCTAGATAGGCAATGGAGCTATATCTAAATGTTTCTTAAGCCTTCAGTATACTACTAGATAAAACTAAATGTGTTTTATAAGTGTTATTGCAGTGATTTACAGGTGATAAAGAGCATATGGATAGCAAATCTCAGTTATCTAAGAAAAATACAAGAATCTCTTACTATGACCTACCTGAAATAGGCATAATTCCCATTGATCATTAGTGGTTGATGGGAGTGATTGATATGTTTTTGTTTTAAATATGAGGAAATCTTCATGTTAAACTTTAAGATGATGTCTTATATAATACATAGTATGTTAACAGGAAGATAAAAAAATGGATGGAAATCCTCAAAAATATTATTAGTGATTATCTCTGGTAATAGGATTAACTTTTATATTTTAATTTCTGTGAGTAGTTTTACTTAAAAAAATGGTTGGATAAAAAAATGGATGGAAATCCTCAAAAATATTATTAGTGATTATCTCTGGTAATAGGATTAACTTTTATATTTTAATTTCTGTGAGTGGTTTTACTTAAAAAAATAGTTGAGGGTTTAGGAAGATAATCCATATTAAACGATTAATGCTTATTGTTTAGTACGTATGCCTTTAATATGGAAATACTTTACCCTATAGCTCAAACTTAAATTTTCAGTTTTATAAGAGTCCTATTTTTTCTCCTCATAAAGGAAGAAGAAAAAGGATGAGAAGGAAAAGGAGTATTCCTTGATAATAAATGAAGAAGATTTTTCTATTAAAACTCTTTAATTCTCATAACACTATTCAGGTGTTGTTTCCGAATGCCAACAAGAGAGATCGCAACTGAAAAATAGAGAGATGGCTATGAAAAAGTTACGTGCAAAACTATACAGCATGCATGTAGAAGAAGAAACAAGTAAAAGATACAATGCTAGAAAAATTCAGGTAAAACTGAATTTTAAAAATGCTTCTAAAGGATAAAAATATTTTTAGATAGCCCAGTTTTTATATGGTATAATTGTTTTAATGTATTTGTCAAAATAAGAAAACAATTCAAGTAGCTCAACCAAGGGCTATACTTGTTTTATATAGTAATCTTATACTCTGCCTGTTTTCTGTATTCAAGGGTATATTTCTCAGACTTAGTCATTACTTAAAAGATATACAGAGTCCCTATTCATTTTTGAATCCTTTGAAAATTATGGAAGAAAGTTGGAAAGCAACCTGAACTTAACTTTATTCCTGTTTGGTATTTAGTTTTATAACAACAGAACCCTTTTATTAATTCTTTATTATGAGAAATTCATCACTTCGTCGTCACTGAAGATGACCACATTAATTCATAAAAATATATATATTTAGCTACCATCTGAATATCAACTATTTGCTAGGCTGTATGGGTACATCATCACTATGTAGTAGGTATTATTTGTCTATATTTACAGATGGGGAAACTAAAGTTCAGAGTTGAAATAAATCGCCTGAAGTCATAGAGCATTGAAATGGCAGAGAGAGAATTCACATACTAATCTGTCGGACCTTAAAGCCCATATTCTTTTTTCTCTGTCATGAGGATCCCATGTTATCTGAGGATTCACAATGTTTAAAACTTAGTTCTTATAATGTGTTTCAAATTATAAATCAAGAGCTTAATCTCCAGGTAGGTTAAATTTGTAGGTTTAGTTGCCCTGACTCTAACTGTATCTCATATCTTTTTATATATATGTATAGATTGGAACTAAAGGAAGGTCAGAGAAAATAAGAACGTATAATTTTCCACAGAACCGGGTCACAGATCACAGAATAAACAAGTCACTTCATGATCTTGAAACTTTTATGCAAGGAGGGTATCTACTGGATGAAGTTGTACAGTCATTGAAGGACTACGCTGATTATGAATCTTTAGTAGAAATTATTTCCAAAAAAGTTTAAGTTGATTGGTTATTAAAGACTTTTATAGCTTATGAAAATTCTACTACTGTAAATTGCATCGTGTGTAAATACCAGTATTCTTGAAAAACATCAGTTAACAGTTGAAAGTAAGCATACTTTTAAGTCATAGATAATTTATATAAATCTTCTCTTAATGTATTAATAAAAAACATACATTATAACCATGACTGGTTGTATATTTTGGACTCTTCCTTACAAGAAGTAGAAACAGAAAACTAGTCCTTTGTTTTATGTAGAATATTTAATGAATGATCAAAAATTTGGTTTAACTATTCCTGCAAACATAAAATAGAAATACAACAGTAAATACTCTATTAATCAAGGTCTAGTCAGGAGACAGAAACCATACCATTAATTTGAACAGGGATAATTTTGATATAAATAATTTTTAAGTGAAAATGGGATTGGCTATTAGAGGATAAAAGAGAACTTTAATATACTTAGAGGACTGAGCGTGAGTACCCAAGGAAAGAACACCCTTGGAAGGGGCTTCCTTTCCTCCAAGGTAGAGAGTCAGGCCTATTGGAGAGGGTGTGGCTCTGGCCCACCTGATGACAAGTTCCTTGGGTTGCCCTGGGCCAGAGCTGGTCTGCAGGTGGTGGATCAGGCCTTGCAAACAGAGAACCTTACTCTCAGGGACTGGTAAGCAAGAAGCCTCCTACCAGGGTGTCAGCAAAACTTACAGGGTAAGCATCAGTGGGTGTCTGCATCAGTCAGAGCTCTCCAGAGAAACAGAACCAATAGGATGTGTATATAGAAACAGATTTATTATGAGGAATTGGCTCATGTGATTATGGAGGCTAAGTCCAAAATCAGCAGTGTGGGCCAGCAGGCTAGAGAGCCAGGAGACGCAATGCTCTAGTTCTAATCCAAAAGCAGTCTGCTGGCAAATTCTCTCTTGCTCAGGCGAGGCCAGTCTTTTTTGCTCTTTTCAGGCACATTATGGAGGGCATTCTGCTTTACTCAAAGTTCACTGATTTAAGTGTTAATCTCAGCCAAAAACACTGACAGAAACACCCAGAGTAATGTTGACTGAATATCTAGGCACCCTGTGGCCCAGCCAACTTGACACTAAAAATTAACCATCACAGTGTCCAAGACAGCACCCCTGGCAGCTGTGCCATAGAAGCAGGAGGAGGAAGCACATTAGAAACAAGAAGAGAGACCCCTTCCTCCCACACTCTCTCCACCACCGCCTACTGCCAAAGTTTAACATGGTACCAGCAGCCAAAGGAGAAATGTTTACAGGTCCAGCTTCAGTATCACCAAGTAGGGCAATGAAAGGTAGAATTTGTTGCTGAGGGGAATAGATTGCTAACTGACAAACACCCATACTCATTACCTAGTTTCAATAATTGATATGTTTTCATATTTGTTTAGTGTGAGAAGTTACAAATATTGTTACACTTCACCCTGAGATATTTCACCTTGCATTTTAAAAAATAAGGACGTTGTTCTAATCATTTGCTATCCATCACACCTAACAGAATTCACAATAATACCCTAATATCTTCAAATACCCAATTCAAATTTCCCCAGTTCTCCCATAATGTTTTAATCGGTTTCTTCAAACCAGGATCCAATAAGGAATCACATGGAAATTGATGGTTATATTGCTTAAGTCTCCCTTAACCTAGAACAGCCCTGCCAACCACCATCCGTTTTTTCATGACACTGCACTGAACTTTCATTTGAGAAGATCAGGCTATTATGGTGTCATTTAACTTGTTCCTCAAGTCACAATATTTCCTACAAACCAGAAGCTACAGCTTAAGACTCAGCTACTTTTGCATTCTCCCTCCCTTTCCCATGACTTGGCATTTTTGTCATTAAAATATTTACTTATATTAGCCAGCTGTGAATGCTCTGATGTACTGAGATGTATTAGTCTCTAAAAAATGACAGGAGAACCAAATAAATTCACCCTTGTGAACTGAGAATTTTTTGTTGAAAGTGAGCTTAAAGCTAAGTCAGTATAATCTTTATCAATGTTTTTCTCTCATAAGATTTAAAAGAAATAAGTTGTTCCTTTTTCCATGAGAATCCTGGTTATGAATAGCTCTTTCCTAAGAAGACTGACTCCAAAGAATTGGGGCCGGAGAGGGAAGGAAAGCCCAGGAATGTTTGCTTGAGGCTCTATAGCTGTAGAAGACCTTGGTGTTGAGAGCAACAGAGAATGAGGAAGTCTGCTTGATAAAGAAATTGGAGACCATGGTTCTCTCATGGTGTGTGTGCTCCCTCACAGCAAGGAGCAGTAATAAATTCAACCTGTTTAACTGCAAAAAAAATAGAAAAGAAAGAACCATAAGACATGTCAGTTATCTGATAAAGAAGTGAGAGAAGCTGGAAATGTTGGCTCAAGAATTTTCTGAAAACATGAGGTAAACTAAGGACTACAATTAGAGAAAAGCTCTACCTAGTAGAAAATAAAGGTGAATTTGTAGTAGTTACAATAAGGTAGGATTTCCAGAGACACAATGCTTTCACTACTAACGTTATATGATTAAAATTTTAAAAAATTAGGAGACATTTAGTTAACTCTCAAAACTGTCACACCTTTTCCATATCTAAATTCTTATGAGCATATGTACTGCATAAATTCAAAACTATAGTATTGTCCGATGTGTTTCCTCTTTCTTAAGTCAACCTTTATTAGCCAAATTTGCTTTAGAGTCCCATCTTACACTAATTTGCAGAGTAATTTTAGATTGATAATTCATTTTCTCACCTTATTGCTTTAAAAGGGAGGCGCAGAAAAAACATTAGACAGGTTAGAATTTAAAGCTGGCCAAAGGTTATCAAATACATCAGAGAATTTTAGTTTGAAGAGAATCCCTCTCCCCTATAATATTCTGCTCATGAAAGGCATTCTGCCTTCATAAGAACAGTCGATGAATGCAGCTTTCAGTGACCTATGCAATTCAACAATACAGCAAGACATGTTCATTCCACCATGATCGGCATAAGGCCCAATGCAAGCCTGTGTCTCCCACACTTGGATCACTTTCCTCTTGGGTCTTTCAGTTCCTTTTTGAATGAAAGGGACATATTTACAGGTTGTTAAATATTACAGTGTAATATTACTTCTCTTTATCTCTTGTAAAGGGTAATAATTAGAAAAGTTGGATTGAGATTGTGAAGGGTCTTGAACATTGGATTCCGTTCTGTACACAAGGGAGTTTACTTGTTCTCCCCCATCCTCTCCACTCCCTCACTCTGCCCCACGGGAAAAGGAGGTGTGCATGCTGTACTAATGAGGGTGGAAAAGAACTTTGGATCAATTTTCAAACTTCTGTCCATTAGAACATCATAGTTAGAAAATCATCATCATAATACCTAGGTAATTTTAAAAATATAAATTTAAGATATGTATCAGGTGTATTGTAAACACATACAGGGTAACTGACAAATTCTGGTCTGTGAACTGACACTTGCTCCTACTTCACTCACTAAATTAGTGATTCCTAGATGATCAAATGAAATTTTTGGAACTCAGGAGAGGGTAAGGGTAGAGCAACATAATTTTGGCATGAAGCCTACTGGAACCCTAAGTCTGAAATTTTAAGGGCCTTGGAATTTTGTAGCTGTTTACACAAACAATGCATCTACACAGCTATTTACAAATCATGCATTGTCACTCCTACCTGCCTTTGCTTATGCTGCCCTCTGTGCCTAGAAAACACACTCCATTTACCTCTGCACACAGATTTCAAGGTCCAACCTAAAGGTCACCTTAGCCCCTAGGCAGAATTAACTGCTCTTCTTGGGTATTCCATTGTACTTTACCATACCTGAAAATTTATGGCAAGGTAATAAACCCACTGGCTTCCTCCTCTCAGGATTGAGTGCTTAATAAGGAAATGGTAAAGGGGGTAATGTAATAAAAACATATCACTAGACCTGTCATATCTCATTAATGGACAAAACTGTGTTCCTTCATTCTTGTCTCTTCAAGACCTAACATCATGCTATAACTGGCACTAAATAGATGTGTAAAAGGCAGTTACAGCTGAAGTATTTGTCTAGAAATCTGGTGTCTTGTTCAGAAAAAAAAACAACTTAATTTCAAAATGGCCTACAACACCACTTAATCAACACTCGTATAGCTAGAACGGCAATTTTGAAGATGTATAAACATAATCACTACGTGTAAAATAAAACTTGTCATGTTCCCCTGAAACTTGTTTCTCATTGTGCAATCTCAATTTCTTTCACGGTACTACCATTCTCCCTCTCTCTCAAATTTAAAATGTAGTCATCTTTGATTCTTCCTCCTTACATGCAGTTTATTGCTAAATCCTACTCTCCTACTAAACACTAATCCTCTCCAACCCTATTATCACTACTCTTGTCCAGAATTACTCCTCTCCTGGATGACTTGAATAGTCCCCTGACTTCTTCCTGCATCCTCTCTATCTGCTAATTCAGGCTACATACACATAACCACCAGATTCATCTTCCTAAGAAGAAAGACTGATTTTGTCACTCCTCTGCTCAACAACTTAATAGCTTCCTGTTGCTTCCTAAATAAAACTCCAACTCGTAAGTGGGCATACAATACATCCACATCCGTATCCAGCATCATTTCATGTTAGCCCATTTTACACACCACCCCCCCTTATGTCACATCAAATTTTTCCTGATAAATGCACTTGCATTTTTTCCCCATTTTGTTCCTTATGCTGTGGAAGGCCTCCCTCTTCTCCCTTCCCTCAAAAGACATCCCCTACTGCAGTGGTTCTCATCCAGAGGCAATTTTTCCCCCCAGGGGATATTTGTCAATATTTGGAGACAGTTATCACAACTGCGAGCGGGGGAGTTGGAGGTAAGGATGCTGCTAAACACCCTACAATGCGCAGGGCAGCCCTTATAACAAAGAATTATCTGACCCAAAATGTCAATAGTGCTGAAGTTGAGAAACTCTGTCCTACAGATTATTGCCTTATCCTGGCATACAGAAGTAGCTCCTCTGTTCTATAAAAGTTCCCACTGTAACTAGGTGCATTTGCCTCATCTAGTCTTCATTATAGCTATATTTTATACTTATCTCCTCTCTGCACCCCATGATGCTTTTATCCAAAGATTACTTACTGAGATCTGCCATATCTATTAGGTGGCACGCCCAACCAGATGATAAGCACAGAGCAGATACCATGTCCCAATTATTTCCAGATACTTTACGATGTCTTGCATGTTACAGGTCTGCAATAAGAATTTGCTGAAAGAATGAGGGCAATTCTCTCTGCACTTCATTTTGCACCTAAAAACTCAATAATTCCGACTGATACTGATTTGCAGGAAGAAGGAAGTATATACATCTGTTGACATTTAGTAAAATTCAGAATGACATTTTCTAAGTTTCTCACTAAAGATGAAATTAACAGGTGCTCATGAACCTACTGAACAAGTTAATTGTCAGTTAAGAATAATATTTCACTATAATCCACCAAAGCTCAAACATTTAAAATTAATAGTAAATAACCTAATAAACTGAAAAAGACTCTGACCAACTACTCCAGTGTTAAATAAAACATGCTCAGCTTTCTGTTATCTTATATTATGACAGTAATTTTTACTTTTCCAATAATATACCTTAGCCTTTTCCTGAAAATAAGTAAGTAAATAAATGTTTGAGAATACCTTTTAAGCTGTGGTTAATATCCAAAGGTTATAGTTCAGGTGCTCAACTAATTTAATAAGGACCTCACCTCCCCTCAAATTTCATATATTTGTCTGCATCTGAAAATAAAAGATGAATAAAGATGATCTCTAAGGTCAAAGGGGGAAGTGATGTGAAAATGTACTATAAACAATCAGGCCTCCAGCAAATACTACTATTCCTTAGCATAGCACAGAGGAAAGTACCTGCACTTACCCCACAGGCTCGGGATGGAATCTTGGCTTACTAGCTGTGTGGCTCCGCGGGAATTAACTTTCACATTTAAGCACAATCATAAAATGAAAATAATGCTAAGGTTATTGTGAGAATTAAAGATTAACAAAGTGCCTAGCAGATCAAAAGCTACTGTGGTTTTAACAGTCACTCAACACACCACTCCCTTGCTAAAATGCCTCCAACAGCTACCCACTGCAGTCAGAAGAAACTCTCAACTCCACTCGTAAACCTACAAAGTCCTACAGGATCCGGCTTCCAGCTCTCCGACCGCATCTCCTATGTCTTCCTTGCTCAGTGGGCTCTGGACTTCCTTCTTAAGTGCACCACTTAAGTGCACAAGGAGTGAAAAGTTCAGCACGACTAATAATATGGCATCGAAGACTCGACACGTCCACCCATTCCTGCCACCGCTAGAAAATCACGCCCTTGGCCCGGGGCCTCCAGCTCCAACGGGTGGGGACCGGAACCCCCACGCCAGTACTTTTTATAAATGTATTTACTTCTTTTGGAGGAGGACGACCCTCTCTGGCGCTTGACCCTTGAAAGAAAGAAACAAAAAAACCCAGGAGAGAGTAGACATAAATTTAATAAGCTTAACGACCGTACAAAGCAACGGTGGCTGCAGAACTGTGGTTGAAAATACAAATACATACGCTTAAAAAAAGAAGTGACTCTGTCCCACCCTCACCCCCGCCCAAGGGGACCAGGGCGACGCGCCCTCAGGTCTCGCGCCACGTCAGCGGCGGGACCCGCAACGCGCGCCGGACCAGCCGGCTCCTCTCCCCTCCCTCCGAGACACGCGGGGGAGCTCAGCGCGCAAGCGCCAACCCGCCAACTCGCCACCACCACCCGCTACGGGCGCCTGCGCAAAAGCACTCAGCAGGGGGAGGGGCGCCACTCGGAGGGAGAGAAGAGCGCGCCTAAATCCTAGAGAGGCGGGCTAAGTAGAGCTGGGGGGAGGGTTCGTCTTCCGGAAAATCTGGATTCCCGGACGACCAGAGTCGCCGCTCACCGAACTACCACTTGAGAGATGACCGGAGACACTCGGCTACCCTTTGTACCCATCGGAGATCTTCAGACAGAAGCCGGAGCTGCCTTCAGGATGCAGTCAGGACTTGCCGGAGGCCGGTTTCCAGCACGGCAGATGGAAGCTTGGCGGGGGCGCGCATGCGTGGTATGCTGGCTCCACGTGCGGCTGAGTCGCGGCCTCCCCGCGCTCCGAGGCCCCGCCCCCGGCCTCAGCATCTTTCCGGACGCGCCGCGCAGGCCAGAAGGAAGGAGGTGGGGCCTCGCTTCTAGGCCCCGCCTCCGCAGCCTCCAATTGGGCGTGGGCGAGGGCGCTCCCTCCCTCCGCCTTCCCATTGGAGCGCGCTTGCGAGCGACGCGTCCCATTGGCCCCTGCGGATTTGAGCACCAAATTCAAAGATTTTAAAAGTACCAGCTGGCGCCTTTTAGAAGCTAGAGATCTCTGTGCAGGGGGTGGTCAGCTGCTCTGCCGCGGTAGCCGCTCCCTCACCTGAGGAGGACCCCACTCCGCCTGGCATGAGCCGGAGCCGCTGCAGCTGCTCCCCACGGCCCCCCTCCAGCTCGTGCCGCTGCAGCTCCAGCGCCCTGACAGCCGCCGGGCGCCCTCGGCCCTCGGACAGTGAGTGAGGGGAGAGGGCGCGAGGGGGGCGCGGGTTCCCGGAGCGGGGCGCGGTGAGGGATGTGGGGGGCCTGCGGCCCAAGCCCGAGCCCGGGCGCGCGGCCCCACGCTGGGCCTCGGGCGGGCGGCGGCGGCGGCGGCGGCGGCGGCGGCGGCGGCGGTTCCTGGGACGGGGAGAGAGAAGGCTGGGGTTCGGGGAGGGGGAGTCAGACGTGCCGGGGCGGGATGGCGGGCCCGGGGCCCGGCTTCCACGCCGACCCTGGATGCCGGCTCCGGGGGCGCAGGTGAGGCCTCCCCAGGCCCTGCCTGTCCCCACCCGGCTTGAATGGGCGCCAAATGCCCCCTCCCCTCCCCCTCCCCCGGGCCCGGCGCTGACAGGGCCCGCAGCCGGGGCCCCAGGGCCGGGCCGGCCCTAGCCCGCTCCCCGCGCCCCTCCCCGGCCTGCCCCGCACCTGGGCCCCGAGTCAGCTCCCCGGGCTCGGCCGCCTCGGTCTTGCTGGCGGGCGCGGGAGATCGTGCTCGCCCTTATCTCCCGCCTCCTGCGCCGGGCCCGCGCCCTGAGGGCCACCCCCTCGACCCCTCGGCAGCGCCAGGGTCTCCCGCCAAATGGAGGGACCCCCCTCATCCGACCCGGCTCTGCTGGGACCTCCGAACAAAAACGTTCCGTCTCCCCTTTTTTCCCTTTGCCCTGTCGCTCACTCAGCCTCAAGGCCTGGCGTCGCAAGGAGAGAGAGGGGAGACAAGTACTTTTTGATACAAAACCGTGAATTTGTCTACGTTTCGCTGATTTTGTGAGAATGGAAGAATTCCTTCTCTTTTTCCCTGTGCTCCCGGAGAACTAGAGCGTCTTTTATGCCAAAACTTGGGCAGAATGGAAGGCACTCAAATAAACGCTTATTTTTATCCCCTTTGTTGCCATCTCCACAAGAGATCCAAAAGCATGGATTGTACCTCAGAAATGACCAGAAGTTTTTTAAATTATCAATTCGATAGTGTAATGTTTGGTAATCACTGAAAAATGCCTTTTTCTTTAGAAAAGGAAGTTAGAAGACTCAGGAGGGAGAAAAGACTTCCTTTTAACAGGTTAAGTCTGTTTCTAGAAGATCCTGGATCCTAAGTCTCCCTGTGAAACTCTGCAGCTTGATGGCTTTAGGAAGGGGTTTTTTGATTAATTCCAGTTGTCTTTACTACCTTGCTCCTCAAGAGAATATATTTGCTGTCCCCTTGAATTTTTTTCCCTGGTTAGGAAATTTGAGGAAATGAAATAAAAAATATAATTGTATCCAAATATTTTTGTAAGTGGGCTCTTCTAAACTTTTCTCTTAGGGATTATGGCTGGTTTGCAGTTTATGGCAGCGTGCCCTGGGGCTCTCATATTTTTAAGTAAAGGAATGTGATGTTGGGCACATGGTGGTTACCTTATGGGTATTGGAGGTTACAGAGCTTAATTATTGAGCACTGGAAGAGCTGTAAAGGTTTTTTAAGCACTGTAGTCTACTTAACTATGCTATTTTACTATGAATTGTCAGATTTATATTGGAAAGCTAGATGAGAGGTTAAACTTTGTACGCTTAACTGTAATATCACCTTGTCATGAGTGGACTGAGAGTTGGTAAGCGAGAGGTTTAAAAAAAGCAGTGTGTTGAATCCTTACCAACTTTAGGAGGTAGAAATTAGTATCTCCATTTTAGAGAAAATGAAAGAGATTAATTGAGTGTTCTAGGTCACAAAGCTAGTCAAAAGGTTGAGCAGGGATTTTCATTTGAACTTGGATCTAATTCCTAGGAAAAATATGTAATATGCAGAAATGCATACTTCTGTGTGGAAGTATGTTTTCTGCTACTTTTTAAATGTTCATGATGTTCAATGTAAGGAATATGAAGGGATTTGGCTTACAAGCAATGTGATGAAAATAGATTCTATTGATTAGACTGTATGTGACAAGGACTCTGCCATGCATTTAGTCCAGTTTTATTTTCTTACTCCCATTTTATAAATGAGGAAACAGACTTTAAAAGTTAACTTCCTCCGTTTTCCCCAGCTCAGCAAATGACACTTTATACCTTAGATGCCCAAGACTCAAGCCCCAGGGTATTTTTTACTCTGCTTAATCCACATCCAGTGCATCAGCAAGCTCTGTTGACTTTATCCTCCTAAATAAATCTCAGATCTATCCAATTATCTTCGTTTTCACTGCAGTCATCCTAGTCCTAGGTACCCAACTCTCTGGACTCCTGTAGTATACACTTCTGACTAGCCTCCCTGCTTCCACTTGTACCTTCCTACAATCCATTCTCCACAGCTGCCAGTGATCTTTTTAAAATGTAAAACAAATGTCTCTCTACTTAGAACCCCTTGAAGGCTCTATATTGCACAATGAGTAAAATCCAGCTTACCCTAAAAATCCTGTGGACTATTCTACCTCTCCAACCTATTTTTCACCATTCTCCCCCTGGCTCACTAAGTTGCAGCGCTAAAGGCCTTTCTCTTCCTTGAATATTCAGCACTTGTCCTTGCTTCCTGTGCTTCCCTCTGTCTGGAACTCTCCCACCAGATTTTCAGAAGGCTTTCAGGTCTCAGAATGTCACCTCCAAAAGATCATCCCTGACTAATTTCTTCCCTTCTCCACACCTCGTCACTAAGCAGGCATTAAATGAATGAAGTGCCAGAATTAGACTCTTAATTCTCATCTATCTGATTCAAGAGGTCATGCAAGCATGTAATATTTTCTCCCTCTCTCGGTAATATCAGATCAATTATATAAAAACATTTTCCAAATTGTTTAGGTACATTTTGGCTTGGTTATTGGAAAGCACTGAACTATGAACTGGTTAAAAAACATGGAATTAGCCTTGTACAGTCTGCTTCAGCTTCTTTTTGTGTAAAAGGTAGTACTTACTCATTTTATTTTGCAGTATTATTATGGAGATAAAAAAGTTCATTACATACATTTTACACCAAAATCTATACCTAGCTTCCAGATTTTGAAATCAATAAAAAGAAGCAGAGTTCCCTGGAGCAAAGACTGGTTCTATGGCTGGAACAGGGAACATACAAGACGAGACTGGAGCATCTCATGCTAGCAAGTAAGGAATGATCCAAAAACAAAATAATGGAAGGATGTCAAATGGACACAAATTTACAATTTTACAATGGCAAAGGCTGAAACAATTTGAGCAACAACATATATAATGTTATATTGGATTATACCCAAAGTCCATGAGTCTATACTCTTTTTTTATACGTTTATCTCACTTCCCAGGTGAGATAGCGGAAAGAGCACTGAATTTACAGTCAAGAAGAGTGACCTGTCGCTTCACTACCTGTCAAATCTTGGGCAAGCTACTTAGCTAAGCTTCAGTGTCCTCATTTGTAAAAATAGGGTAATAATACCTCTCCATCCTACCTCGAAAGTTTGTAAAGACCAAGTGTTTGGAAACTTCTAAACATTTATAAAGTAAAGAACTGTCCATATTCAAAGAATAGTGTTGAATGAAAGAGGTCCTGTAGGATAGTCTCCCAGTAACTGGGTTCTAAAGACTGAGCAGAAGGAGAATGCCTTTGAAAAAAATTAAGAGTTTCTGAAGTACAGTTTCAAGCTTCTTTTTAGGCAGCTAAACAAAGTAAAAGGTTTGTCGTTGTAGATGGCTTCTACTTTTTTATTCTCTCAGATAAAATGTGGTCATATATAAATCATAGCTAATTCTTTACTTGAGGCAAAAGTAAAAACAATCTCTCAGAATTTTTTACTCTTCTGAGTGGAAGAGAACCACTCAGAATAATTTGCTCTAGAGTTAGGGTTAATTTGGGGGTTAGAGTTTGTATAGTCTTTATTTACTTTTTATGCCCCTGAAGTCTTAATTTAAACCTAGTTTTTAGGGTTAGTGCAAGGTTTACTGGGGTTCTGGAGCACATACTATGTGTCTTCCACTGTGTTAGACATTGGGAATTTAAAGAGTCTCTACCTACAAGGTTACTTTCTATCGAGGTGTCTTTTCATACTTTGACCTGAAAAGTTTTGCTCTAAGAAAAATGGTACGGTTAATATGGACAGATTACCAATATTTAGTACAAACTAAACCTACTGACTGTTACATACATTTACTTATAAGATTGTTACCCCCCCACCGCACAAGCCAATCATAGGTAGGTAGTAGATGAGGCGTACATTTGAAGCCTGTGAAGTCCACACTTATCCTGGCATTTGAAACTTGCTGAGGTTTTCCTTACCTCATGTGCCCGCTGTTCCCCTCTTCATATACTCTGCCTTCAATAATGCTGAGCAGTTTTCCTGAACCCATTTGCTATATTCCTTCCCAGAATTGTGCCTTTGCTCCAGTTATCCTTCAGTGAATGCACTTCCCACCCTGTACTGACTGACAGTGTCCTAATGAGCCTTTAAAGCAGTGGTTCTCATCTGAGGAGTGGCGGAGATTTTGCTGCCACTGCCTTTCCCCCAGTCCCAAACATTTGGCAATAACTGGTGACTCGAGACATTTTTTGTTGTCCTGCCCAGGGAGTAGGGGCTGCTAATGGCATCAAATGGGTAAAGGCTGCTGAACATCCTACAATGCACAGGACAGCCCCCAACAACAAAGAATTACCCAGTTCAAAATGTCAGTGCAAGAATTGAGAAACCCTGCTTTAAAGATATCTTTAAATGCTGCCTGCTCCATTATATCTTAATTGATTTCTTAGGCCCTGAGTGGAGGTGATGATACAACTCTAAAAACAGGTCTTGGGCTTTTTTGAAACTTAAATTTGAATCAGTAACTATGAATAATATCCAGAAATAATTGCATCATTTGTTAATAGTATCATAACTTGTTTTTCCCTTTTTATGCTGCTTATCATAAGTAGCAAGTACATTATCTTCTCTAGTTATTTAAAACAACTGAACAGTAATTCACACCCACTGCCCTATCACCCTCACATTCTTACATCTGGTCTTATACTGATTAGAGTCTCATTCTTATTTACCAAATTTTATTTATGATTGGTAGCTGAACTGATAATTCTTCTGGTTCTTTGGTTAATTATTTGTGAGAAATCTTTGTTCAGCAATTAAAGATAGAGCTTCTGGCACATACGAGGCGAGATATAGGGAGACGTCCCTGCCCTTCAGTTCACTATTCTGTAGGGTAGACAAACACCTTAAATACATCAGATTGTCACCCAGAGCATCAGTCAGAATAAAACTTAGAGATGAAAGTGGTGGGAGTTCAAGTAGACTTTAACTTATGAGTATATAAATTTATTGCCTTTTCAGTCCTTTCTCCAAGCTACCTATAGATTTCTTGGTTAATTATCATAAGGCTTATAATAATTGCTAATGTTTAAATGATATACAAGTTTTTTATTTGTTTCTTTTATCAAAAACTATTTTGACCCTTACACATTCCCCTCCCCCACTGGTCTTAACCATTTTTACTGTCAGTGGTTTTGGTTATTCTTAAGGCAGAGCTAACCGTAACGCCATTTCAAGTCCAGGGTGTGAACACTTGATTCTAGAAGCATTTGTGACATATCTTTGACCTCAGACGTACTCTAGATGCATCCCATTTATTTCTTCCATAAGCACAGATATTTATTAAATAGTCCCTTTTTCCACTATTTTTTACTCAGTAAGATGTAGACTGTAAAAATCAAATGTTATACAGACCTAAAAGCAGTATCTTCTGAAGTACCCTTTCAAGAATAAGATGTATATACTTATAAGATTTAAGTAATATTTCCTCATATTATTGTTACATCTCAATAATTAAACTTGGATAATCTCACAGCTACATAGGCAAGACATAGTGCTGAAAGAATGCAAAGTAATTAAATCTGTATATCCCAGTTTAAGAAGTGGGGATGTGTGAAAATTTTGCTATTAAGAAGTAAATATGTTATGTTCTTTTCATAGGTTATAAAGAAGAAAGTTCCACACTTTCTGGCAGAATGAAGTGTGATTTTAACTATAACGGTGTTCATTCTGGACTTAAACTGGTAAAACCTGATGACAATGGAAGAGTAGTTTCCTACACTCCTGCATATTTGGAAGGTTCTTGTAAAGACTGCATTAAAGACTATGAAAAGTTATCATATCTTGGGTCACCAATTGTGAGCCCCAGAACTGTAGAACTTGAACAAACTGAAAGCAAGCCCTTGCATAACAAGGAAAATCAACATGTGCAACAAACACTTAGTAGTTCAAATGAAATAGAAGAACTAGAGACTAATGGACCTTATGAAGACAGTGGCTATTCATCATTTTCCCAACCAGGTGGCCTCAATGAACATGAAGAGGGTAGCCTTCACCTGGAAGAAAATTTCAGTGACAGTCCACAATCTTACCTGCTACAGATGCAAAGCCCAGACCAATATCCCAACAAAAACTTTCTGCCAGCTCTTCATTTTGCAAAACTGGTTTGTTCAACATTGAAAAAGAATGCCAAACGAAATCCTAAAATAGATCGGGAGAAGCTGAAGGAATTTATATCCAGTGATTTTAGACTACAGAATATAATTGGCAGGAAAATGGGACTAGAATATGTAGATATTCTCAGTGAACTCTTTCGAAGGGATCTCAGACACGTCTTAGCAAATATTTTAACACAGCTCAATGATATGGACTTAATCAAGTAAGTATTGCTGCTTTGAGTGTATTGATATAATCCACTGAACATTTTTGTTAGATGCTCAGCATCACCAGCTTGTGCAAAGATATATTTGTAAAACAACCGCCTAGTTCTAGTCTGCAGGGCCAATGAGCATTACAACTTTTGTCACATCTGAAAGTGTGAAATAATTTCTGTTCTTAGGCCATTTTCAACGTAGGGCTCTCTTAGGTTTGACAGTGATGAAAATATGGAGACCCACAAATGGATCTGCTTCTGACTATTTCTTAGAAACCTTATACTAAGGACCCTTTCTTCCTCATTCCACCAAAGAAAATCTGTTAGAAGGAGGTAACTATGAGAGTTAAGAAGATTATACAGACTATTGGATTAGATTGGATTCATCTCAACTGGGTTTTTGGCTTTTGGAAAAAATGTTTTTAGAGGTACTCTTTGCAAGTGTTACTTTACACTGGTCTTTATGAAATATAGCTAAAGTAAAACAGATAGAAGTAAGTATTGACTTTTATTGTTGGCTAGACTCGTGAGGAATAATCGACATCATGGGTTCTATTTTTTCTATTAACAATGGATTTTTAAAATTAGTGTCTACTAATAACAGTGTGTCCTGGAGTCTGTTGAAATTTGTCTACAACTTTTACCAAATAACTAATGTGGTACTATATATATGGTGGTGGCTACTTATTGTTTGCAGATACTGTGGAAAAATGAAGTACAGAGCAGTGGTTCTAAGCCTAGATGCACTTAGAATTACTTGATGGGGAGCTTTTAAAAAAAGTACAGAACCCCAGCCCCCATTTTAGACCAATTAAACCCAAATGAGTAGGCATCGGGCATCTTTCAATCTTAAATGCCCCCAAACAATTCTAATGTATAACCAGGTTTGAGAAGCACTGCTAATAGAAATTTTTGCATTGCTAATGTTTCTGTAATACTCATCTTAGCTCTTTGTGATGCTTTAATTGTTTCCTTTATAATCATTTACTTTTCCAGTGTGTCTAAAGTGAGCACAACTTGGAAGAAGATTCTAGAAGATGATAAGGGGGCAATGCAGTTGTATAATAAAGCAATACAAAGAGTTTCTGTAAGTCTCTGCATTTGATGTTTTTATTTTAAAATATAGCTGCTAGTGTTCTTTCCCTTTAGAAATAGGAGGGAGCGGGCTGGCCCCGTGGCTTAGTGGTTGAGTGCGTGCGCTCCGCTGCTGGCGGCCTGGGTTCGGATCCCGGGTGCGCACCGATGCACCGCTTCTCCAGCCCTGCTGAGGCCGTGTCCAGCATACAGCAACTAGAAGGATGTGCAGCTATGACATACAACTATCTACTGGGGCTTTGGGGGGGGGGGAATAAATAAATAAAATCTTTAAAAAAAAAAAAAGAAAGAAAGAAATAGGAGGGAGAACTAGGAAAGATAACAGGTAATTTGGAAATCCTTTATGTTGACAGAGCGTTTCAGCCTTTCATTAAAAGTCATTTATTTCTTGGATTCTCCCTAGAAATAGAATGTCCAAAAGTAACAAAGGGAAAATTACTCAGTTCTCAGATAGTGAGTTGACCATATAGGTAATCTTGGTTGTCTTTTGTGTGTGTTTTTTCAGTTACCAGATAAACAGTAAATTATCAACATATTGAAGATTCTTAATGTAGAGGGAATTCATTTACTTTCCAAAATACTTGCTATCTCTGGAGATGTTTCTGAGAATCAAGATCAATACATGATTAAAAGTTTAGGCCTAAGAGTTGGGCAGACTTAGGTCCAAATTTTGGTGCTCCTGCTTACCAGCTATGTAACTTTAGATGGGTGTTGCTTAAATTCTCCAAGTTCAGTTTCTTTATCAGTAAGCTGGCGTTAATGGAAAGTTTTCTAATCGAAGAGGTTTTTGAATTCATTCGTGACACTGAAGTGACACTTAAACATGGCTATTGCCATCTACTAGTGGTGAGAAGAATGACCTTTTGTTCTGGCAGTAGTACTTTATAAATCATGTATTTAATGTTGTATAGACTAAGCATGTAAAGTGCTCTCTCACAATTTCTGTCAGTAATTATTAGGTTTTAAATGTTTATGAATAGTTGTGTGTGGCTGTGTGTAAGCATGTGCAGGTAAATTGGATGTAGGGCTAAATCCTTTATATTCTCCTTTGCCCTTTCTTACATGAACAATCATAATAATTGCTTGATTTTGGAAAATATAGGAAAGTGTTTTTAACTCCTGTCAAAACTTTTTTTATTAGGAAAAGAACAGTAAGTTTTCACCACAAGCTTCAACCAGAGAATATGTTATGATCAGAACCGCATTAGCTTCTGTTCAAAAATCAGCAGCCCAGGCTCCTCCCAAAAAAGGTGCTCGAACCAAGTTATCTGATCCAGGTGATCAGAAAGATTCTACATACAGTCGGCACAACGAGTTCTCTGAGGTAATTTTTGTTGTTTATCGATAAATTAGAAACGTATGGGACGTTTATTATTTAAAAGGATTTAGCATAAGAAATGGAGAAAAACTTTAAATTTAATTACAGCATAATTAGAACTATTAGAGAATTATTAATGGAGATTTTATCTTCTGTCCCCTGTATCCTACTCAAAAATGTTGGAAGCCGTTAAACCATTTATAACTCTAAACAAAATAGAAAAGTACACAGAAATGTCTTTCTATGCCAAAAATAATAGATACCATTTGGCATTGTTTATGAAAGTTCAGTGATGTTGAGATCTAATTTAAAACACGAAGAAAAATGAAAAGCCTTCCTGATTTTAAATTTTCTTATAAAACTGTTCGTTACTACATTTCACAATTGCTGCCTTTAATATCTGAAGAAAAGAGCTAAGCAGGAAAAGGCCAGCTTTCAGAAATCGAAGGCCTCCTATTATACCTTCAAATTATTGAGTAATGCGTATTACAAGTTCTACTCACATAGGGGAGTTTTGCAAGCTTAATTTTTAAAACTATAATCTTATCTAAGATTGAAATAAAATGTTGACTGTCTCATGTTGGTCAATAAATATGTATAATGAAATTTTCTGTCTTAAATGTTCGTGACGTAATGACTAGTACAACACGTAAATTTATTCAAAAGCCATTTATTGAGCATCTGCCATCTATCAGGTACTGCATAGATAAGAAAACATGGTAACCTTGAGAGCCTTACAATCTAGAGTGGAAGATGGCTCCAGAGAAATATATGCCGTAAATGTGGTAGGTGCTTTTTAAAGAGATAGAGCTAGAGGTAAAAAGGCAACCTACTCCTGAGTGACACTAGTACGACTTCACAGGAAAGGTAACATCTAAGTTAGGCATTGATGTGTGAGTAGCATTCATGAAGTAAAAGAGCATATTTAGAAGTACCAGGAGAAAATAGCTACTGGTGGGGCTGGCCCCATTGCGTAGCACTTAAGTGCCCTCACTCGGCTGCTGGAGGCCCGGCTTCGGATTTCGGGCACGCACCGACGCACTGCTTGTCAGGCCATGCTGTGGTGCCGTCCCACATAAAGTGGAGGAAGATCAGCATGGATGTTAGCTCAGGGCCAGTCCTCCTCAACAAAAAGAGGAGTATTGGCGTGGATGTTAGCTCGGGGCTGATCTTCCTCACAAAAAAAAAAGAAAGAAAATAGCCACTGGACCAGTTATCAAGTGATGTTATTTCTCATCCTTTGAAGGGTAGGAGTTGCCTTATGTATGACACTGATGCTTTATACATGTACTGGGGAAGATGCAGAGGTACCTTTCTTGTTTTTACTAAGTTACATTCAGTCATTACTAAAATTTGTTTATGGATTTTCTTCTTTCTAGGTTGCCAAGACTTTGAAAAATAACGAAAGCCTCAAAGCCTGTGTTCGCTGTAATTCCCCTGCAAAATATGATTGCTATTTAGAACGGGCAACCTGCAAACGAGAAGGCTGTGGATTTGATTATTGTACAAGGTGTCTGTGTAATTATCATACCACCAAAGACTGTTCAAATGGCAAACCCCCAAAAACCGGTTATAAAATGGGTCCTCTGCCTGGTACTAAGAAAAGCAAGAAGAATTTACGACGATTGTGATCTCTTATTAAATCAATTGTATCTGATCATGAAGGTTAGTTAGAAGGTGTTAGGTTTTAATTTAAAAAATAAATAAAAATAAATGTATTGTGATTTTTAATTTTATGTTGTAATCAATATAGTACATGGGATTTTTCCCCCCAGTGAATAATGAGGATACACGACCTCTTAAAATATTTTACAATTTCATGTGAAAAAGTTTAAAATTTCTCAGTATAAATCACAAAATTTAAATATTTTAAGGAAAAAGGAAAACTGGTTAATTATCTGATATTTGTGATTCAGAGGTAAAATAAAATTGATTCAGTTGTATGGTAAAGAAAGGCCATGTAATTTTACCTAGACAATCTTAACTATAAATCTTGTTTACCATCTGTTAGCATTTGAGACATTTTATTTGCCTTACCAAATTCATACCAACTGAAATACCACCTTCTGGAGTCTGTTAATTTAAATGTTTTGTCACCTTTCTTAAACCTCTTTCTCAGTATGTGTGTTTCCAAAAAAGTATCCTTTGTGAAATCTTGTTATCTTTATTTGTAAAGTCTGTGTGTTTTAATATTTTTGTACATATGTAAGTATGTCTGTATTTTTTGTGTCAAAATAAGAAAATAAGTCTTTTTTGTATATACATGTAAAGGTAAATGTTCTTGTTATGAATAAAATTGTTACAAGCTTAATAAATAATGTGAATCTTTCATTTTGAGAAACATCTTAATCCTAGAAACAGCTAAATTAGGATTGCATTTGTATGTGTGAAGGCATTGAGTTTATCAATGTGTCTACTCATCTGGGGAGCTTGTGAGATTCCCAGGCTCCACTCTGATCCCAGTTTTTTCCTCACTCCCAATATCTTAGCAGTTGTGGAGTTGTCTTGAAATAAGCATCTCAAGATGACTCGCTACAAGAAGACGGTAAAACACACTTTGAAAAATATCGAAGTGTTAAGTCATCCATCAGTACAGGAGTTAAACTGTATTGACTAAACAGCCACAAAAAGGTAAAAATCATACTAGAAAGATTAAAAATAAGAATAAAATTACCTTTGACTAATTGGAGCATTTGTGCTACTAACAGCTCAGGACAAGGACATTTTTTTTAATTCTAATTCTAAAGTTGAATATGTTTTGGTTTCAATTATGAATATGGAGAAACTATAAGAGTTTGAGTTCAGACTAAAGGACTTCTAAAGGTTTAAGGGTGGGTATTACAGATCCTCTCACTAGGCCTTGAAAGAAGCTTAAGGGCTTTTAAGCTCTCAGACACCTAAAATAGAGGATTTATCTCAAATGGATTTGTGGGTGTGTCTTTTGTGTAATGGAGTAAAACTTCCAATGAAATGAACAGACTTTTTTAAGCAGCTTTTTTGAGGTAAAATAGACAACATTTAATGTGCATAATTTGATGTTTTGACATGTATACACGCATGAAGCCATCACTCCATTAAGGTAATAAATATAACCATCATCTCCCAATTTTTTCATGCCCATTTGTAATCCCTTCCATTAGTTCCCAGGTAATCCCTGATCTTTCTGTCACTGGATAAATTTGCTTGTACTAGAATTTTAATTTTTTTTTTTTTTAATTTATTTTTCCCCCAAAGCCCCAGTAGATAGTTGTGTGTTATAGCTGCACGTCCTTCTAGTTGCTGTATGTGGGACGCGGCCTCAGCATGGCCGGAGAAGCAGTGCGTCGGTGCGCGCCCGGGATCCGAACCCAGGCTGCCAGTAGCAGGGCACGCGCACTTAACCGCTAAGCCACGGGGCCGGGCCTGTTCTAGAATTTTATATAAAGGGAATCATAAAGTATGTAGTCTGCCTGACTACTTGCACTGAACATTATTTTGAGATTCTTCCATTTTGTGTGCAACAGTAGTTCATTCCTTTTTCTTACTAAGCAGTATCCTTTTAGATATACAAGTTTGTTTATACATTCACCTGTTGATGAACGTTTGGCTTTTTTTCCTAGTTTTTAGAAATAAAGGTACTGAAAACATTAGTATGCAAGTCTTTGTAAGTGGTATGCTTTCCTTTCTCTGGGGTAAATATCTAGTAGTGGAATGGTTGGATTATATGGGAAGTATGTGTTTAACTTTTGAAGAAAATACTGAAATGTTTTCCAAAGTAGCTATACCATTTTACATTCTCACCAGCAATATATGGGAATTCCATTTACTTCACATTCTTACCAACACTTGGTGTAGTCAGTCTTTTTAATTTTAGCCATTCTAATAAGTGTATAGTGATATCATTATAGTTTTAATTTACATCTCCCTAATAATGATATTTAGCATCTTCATGATATTTACCATCAAGACATTTTTTTTGGTGAATTGTCTAGTCAAATAATTAGATTTTTAAAATTGTTTTCTTATTATTTATATTTTAGAGTATATATTCTGGATACAAGTGCTTTATCGAGTGTATTCTGTCTTTCATTTTCTTAGCATTGTCTTCAGAACAGTTTTTATTTTTGATGAAGTCCAAATTATCAATTTTTTGTCTTGTATGGATCATGCATTTGGTGTTGTATCCAAGAAATCTGCCTAGCCTAAGGGCATACAGATCTTTCTGTTTTCTTCTAGAAGTTTTACTGTTTTCAATTTCACAGTTAGCCCTGAACTAACATCTGCTGCCAATCCTCTTTTTGCTGAAGAAGATTGGCCCTGGGCTAACATCCGTGCCCATCTTCCTCCACTTCATATGGGACACCGCCACAGCATGGCTTGCCAAGCGGTGCGTCGGTGCGGCCCAGCATCCAAACCGGCAAACCCCCGGCCACCAGCAGCGGAGCGCACGCACTTAACCACTTGTGCCACCAGCCGGCCCCTGTAAATGGTATTTTTAATTTCAATTGTCAATTGTTTATTAATATACTGAAATACAATCGATTGATCTTGTATCCTACTACCTTGCTAAACTCAGTTATAATGGAGAGTCTATCTATTCTCTATGTAGATGATCTTGTCTTCTGAAAATACAGTTTTATTTTTGCCATGATGGTCAATATACGTATTATCTCTTTTTCTCGTCATATGAAACTGGCTAATACCTCCAGTAAAATGTTCAGTAGAAATGTTGAAAGGAGACATCCTTGCCTTGTTCCAGATGTTAGGGGAAAAGCATTCAGAATGATGTTAGTTGTAGGTTTTTCATAGATCCCCTCTATTAAGCTGAGGAAATTCCTTTCTGTTCCTGGTTCGTTGGAAGTTTTTATCAGGAATAAATGTTGGATTTTGTCAAAAAATTTTCTCCATCTATTGCTATGATCATACAGTTATTCTTTTTGAGTTTTGCTTGTAATATGATGAATTTCATTAATTGATTTTCAAACGTTAAAGCAACCTTACATTCCTGGAGTTAACGCCATTTGGTCATGGTGTATTATCGTTTTTATATATTGTTGGAATCAATTTGCTACATATTTGTTAAGATTTTTTGCATTTATATTCATGAGGGATACTGATCTGTAGTTTTCTTATAATGTCTTTAGGACATAATTCTCTTTTTCAATTTTCTGGATGTTTGTATCTTATTGATATTATTTCTTCCTTTATTGTTTGCTAGAATTCTCCAAAGAAGCCGTCTGGGTCTGGAGTTTTCTTGTGTGTATACAATTTTTTCCAATAGATATAGGGCTATTGAGGTTATCCATTTCTTCTTGAGTGAACTTTAGTTTGTCTTTCAAGGAATTTTCTCACTAATCTAATTTACTTAAGTTATTGGAATAAATTGGCCACAATATTACCATGTTATCCTTTTAACATTTATAGAATCTGTAGTGATGCCTTTTCTCTCATTCCTGATATTGGAAAATTGTTTCTTCTCATTCCTTTTACTGATCAGTCCGAGGAGAGATTTAAGATTGATCTTTTCAAATAATCCGTTTTTGATCTCATAGATTTTTTTTCTGTTTTTTCCGTATCATTGTTTTTTTATTGTTTATTTTATTCTGTTACTTTGGATTTAATTGGCTCTTGTTTTTCTAGATTCTCAAGGAGGAAGCTGAGGTCATTAATATGACCTTTTCTAGTATAGGTGTTTAGTGCTGTAAGTTTCCCTCCAAGTTCTGTTTTAGCAGCCTACCTCAAATTCTGTATGTTGTGTGTTTTTATTTTCATTCATTTATAAATGCTTTATAATTTTCCTTTATTTTTTCTTTGCTCCATGGGTTATGTAGAAGTGTGTTATTTAGTTTCCCAATATTTTACAATTTTCCAGATACCTTTCTGTTACTGATTTCTAATTTTTTTCATTGTGCTCAGAGAAGATACTTTATTTGACTTGAATCTTTAGGAATTTATTGACATTTATTTTATAGCCCAGAATCTATCTAGGTAAATATTTCATGTCTGCTTAAAAAGATTGTAAATTTTGCTGGTCTTTGGTGTAATGCCTTGTAAATGTCAATTAGGTCAATTTGGTTAACAGTGTTTTTCATATCTTCTCTATCCTTACATATTTCTCTCTACTTGTATTATTATTGAAAGATGGGTATTGAAATCTCCAAATATAATTGTGAATTTCTCTGTTTCTTTTTGCAAATCTATCAGTTTTTGCTTTATGTATTTTGGAATTCTGTTATTAGCTGCATGAACATTTAGTACTATGATGTCCTTTTGGTAAAATGACCTCTTTATCATTTTTAAATGACCTTTTTAATCCTTGGTAATGTCTTTACTATGGAATCTATATTGCCTAATATTAAAATAGGAACTCTAGCCTTTTTTTTTTTAATTAATGTTGGCATAGTATATCTTTTCCACCCATTTACTTTTAACTTATTTTTTCTCTTTGTATTTGAACTGTGTTCCTTCTAGGCAGAATATAGTCAAGTATTGTTTTTTTTACAATTCAATAATCTCTGCCTTTTAATTAGGATGATTAGACCATTTTCATCTAATGTGATTATTGATATGGTTAGATTGTACCATCATGATATTTGTTTTCTATTTGTCTCATTTGTTCTTTATTCTCATTTTCCTCCTTTTCTGCTTTCTTTTGAATGGAATATTTTAATCTAATTTGTTAGCTAATTAGCTATAATTCTATTTTGTTATTCTAGTTGTTGCTTTGGGATTTATAGTATTTCTCTTTCACTTATTTGTCTAGCTCCAAATGACATTATACCCTTCTACATATAGTATAAAACCTACTATTCCTTCCCTCCCAGTCTTTGTGCTATTATCATACATTTACTACTGCATAAATATCACACCTGTACTACATTATTTTTGTTTGTTTATCATCTAAGATATTTACATAATTAGAAAGTTATCATATACATTTACTTACCTGCTGAGTTGCCATTTCTGGTCTCTTCATTCTTTTGTGTAGAAATATATATCCATCTGATATAAAAACTTTTTTTAATTTTTCTTATAATACAGATCTGCTTGTCTTTAATTCATTCAGCCTTTGTGTGCCTGAAAATATCTTTAGTTTCCATTTTTAATTTTAGTATAGAGAATTTATTATGTGTCAAATGGTATGTCTTTTTTTTGAGATACAATTCGTATATCATGAAATTTATAATTTTTAAATATAAAATGCCGGGGTTTTTTTTAGTATATTCACAAAATTTTGCAACTATCACTAACCATTATCTAATTCCACAGAATTTTCATTACCCCAAAAAAGAAACTGTGTCATCCCATTCCCAACTACCCGCAGCTCCTGGCATTCACTAATCTACTTTCTGTCTCTACAGATTTCCCTATTCTAGAAGTATCTTGTTAATGGAATCGTAAAATAGGTGGCCTTCTGTGTCTAGCTTCTTTCACTTAATGTAGTATTTTCAAGGTTCATCCATGTTGTAGCATGTGCAAATATTTTATTCCTTTTTCTAGCTGAATTATATTCCACTATAAGGGTATATCACATTTTGTTTATCCATTCACCACTTGATAGACATTCAGGTTGTTTCCACTTTTTGGCGATTATGAATAACGCTTCTATGAAAATTCATATACAAGTTTTTGTCTGAATATATGTTTTGATTATCTTGGGTTTACCTAGCAGTGGAATTGCTGGATCATATGGTAATTCTGTGTTTAATTTTTTTGAGGAACTGCCAAACTGTTTTTCACAGCAGCTGTATTATTTTCCATTCTCACTAGCAATGAATGAGGGTTCCAATTCTTCCTTTATAATCTGGTTGACTTTTATTTATTTTTCTTATCTAATTGCTTTGCCTAAAACCTCCAGTACCATGTTGAATAGAAATGACAAGAGTGGGACCCCTTGACTTGTTCCTGATCTTAGGGCACTCCTCTGTCTGTGCCACCATTGTATATTGTATATTGTTTGAAGAATAGATAAATTGTCCCATTAGTTCACAGGTCCTTAGATTGAAAGGAGCCATACTTGAGGAATTGTATTTCAGGAACATAGCTAAGGAGCCCCATCTACACCAGAACCTGATTTAACTGATGAGATTCTAGATTTTGAGCTGAAGCTGCAATGGAATGAGACCTTTGAGAGTTCGTGGATAGAATAAGTGTATTTTTCTTGAGAGGGATGTGAATTATTGGTGGCCAGAGGGCAGACTGTGTTATCCAGCCTCTAAAATGTCCCCCAATAGTCCCAACCTCTTGGTATTTACAACTTTGTGTACTGCCTTCCCGCAGTTTGGTCTGTGTAAATTATAGAATACAGCCGAAGTGATGGCATGTCACTTCTGAGACCAGGTTAGAAAGAGATTGTGATGCCTAACCCTCTTTTTCTCTTTCAGGTCACTCACTAGAGGAAGGCCAGTTGTGAGCAGCCTCCAGAGAGGCCCACCATGTGAGAAATTGAGGTCTTGGGAAAGTCCCAAGTGGAGAAGAATTGAGGCTTCCTTCTAATTGCTAAGACTGTGAGTCTTCTTGGAAGCAGGTCTTCCAGCTCCAGTCAAGCCTTCAGATGACTTTAGTCCCTGGCCACATCCTGAGTGCAACCTGAGTCACCCAGCTAAACTGCTCCCAAACTCCCGACACCCCCAAGACTGTGAGATAATAAATGTTTTTGTTTTAAGGATGACTTGTTATATAGTAATGGATAACTAACACAAAGTGGGCACATCCTTCTAGGAACATATGCAAGAGAAAGATGAGCAGAAGTCTTTCCTCACGCCCTTCAATTAGCTACACAAATTAACATTAAGGAGATTCTTCCCCAGGACTCTGAGATGTATAATTACTTGACCCGGAATCAATGCTTACATAGATACAGGACAATAAGCCACCTTGCAGCTATGTAGAATGTTCCCTAAATAAGGAACTCACACTCCCAGGCCAAAATAGGTTTGGAACTGGTATGATCACCAAACTGGACTATTTTAGGTCTGCTACATAAGAGAGAATCAAAAACTTATAGATGTTAGTATTTTCCTGGTTACTGTGATATATATGGTATTTTTTTTTTTTTTTTTTTTTTTTTGGTGAGGGAGATCAGCCCTGAGCTAACATCCATGCTAATCCTCCTCTTTTTGCTGAGGAAGACCAGCTCTGAGCAAACATCTATTGTCAATCCTCCTCCTTTTTTTTCTTCCCCAAAGCCCCAGTAGATAGTTGTATGTCATAGTTGCACATCCTTCTAGTTGCTGTATGTGGGACGTGGCCTCAGCATGGCCGGAGAAGCAGTGCGTCAATGCGCGCCCACAATCTGAACCCGGACCGTCAGTAGCGGAACGTGCGCACTTAACCTCTAAGCCACGGGGCCAGCCCCATATATATGGTATTTTTAAAAATTATTCATGATTTTTAGAAAGTCACAATACTGGCTTAGAGCTTACTAAAACATCTTTCTTTGTATTCCGCCATCCAGGGAAACCCTCTATATTTTATGGAATGAATTTAGATAAAATTTATCCGAAAGATTCCTTAGATCATGTTGCAGCAAGAATACATGACCACATTCAGAAGGGCCCTTCATAACCCTGGTCAAATGTGGTCTGACCTGGGAGCTAGTCTCCAAAATAACTTCATTTACATGACTTCTCTGGTAAATCCAGTGAACAATCTGTACCCTCACATGTGATTCCAGGCCACCCTAAGATAGTGCTGGGACCAACTCTTATTTCTGATCAGTTGGAGTGACCATTTAATAGCAAATGCTGCTTCATTGAGGCCTTTATTCTAGTGAAGAAAGTGCAGGTTTGCCAGCCCTGTAGTAGTTCTGCTCTCACATATGGATGCTGGGAATTATATTTCAGTGTTTCTGCTAAAATCTCAATGTGTTCATACACCTTGGTCTTTTGTGGGTGTTCTTAGTGTCAGCCTCACACATTTCACTGAAACAAATACTGTATTAGCATACTGGCACTGAAGCCTAGCTTGCCTGTAGCCAAAGTTCACATTGGAGTGTCATCTGGCACCCAAAATTGAGCATTTCCATGTCCTCTGGCTGGGAAGTTTGTCACATCTGGTTTACACAACTTAGGGACCTGCCAAAAAGACTACATAAAAGAGAAAACAGTAATAGTTCCTCTACTAATCTTTAAACTCATAGTCTTAGCCAGATTGTTTGGCACCATTCCCTTTCCTCTCAATTCCCCTTCAACGATGTAAACACAATGCCACAAGATGGTGCTCTTATAACACCATACTTTTGAGTTTGTTCGTTCACGTGAAGTTTAATATAAAAATAGATGAAACAATATTACTGCTTTTCTATTCAATTTGTGTTGTCAGAGTATAAAATTAAGCTCACAGCATAGTGTTAAGCCAGGATAGGTAAATATAAACTATTTACTTTTTGGTCTCAGGTATCAAGAACACAAGTCTTGCTTATCTTCAACATTTTTATCCATTGTTTATATTCAAAGTCTAGATCTGCACTGTCCAGTGCAGTAGCAACATGTGATTACTGAAGACTTGAAACGGGGCTCTTCTAAATCCAAACTGAGATTTGCTGTAAATGTAAAATACACACCAGATATCAAAGACTTGGTATAACAAAAAGCAAAATCACGTTAATAATTTTTATCTGGACTACTTGTTGAAATAATGATATACTGGGTTAAGTAAAATTCTATGAAAACTAATTTTACTTGTTTTTTTTTTTAAGTATGGCAACTAGAAAATTTAAATTTCATATGTGGCTTACATTATGTTTCTATTGGACAGCATTTGTCTAAGATCACAAAAAAAATAAGTACCAGAGGAGTCTTTCCTGGCCCCATAACTTAAATATATCACACTATAGTACCCTAATACCCACGTCTCCCATACTTTCTACAAATAAGTCAAGTTCTAGATGTGGAGATGAGAGGGCATTTGCTAGAAAATGAAGGACTAGAGGTCTTCTAAATTGATTTGGATACTTTTCTTCAGAACTCCCGCCATTCATGGTTTGCAGTAACTCACTCCTCATCTGACCTCTGCCCCATCCTCGCTCCCAAACTGACAGGTAACTCTCTTACCAATGCAGATCAGGTCCTTGTATCCCCATCACCCAGAAAATACTTAATAAATATCTGTAGAACGAAAGAATGAAAGAACAAGCGCATGGATTCAGGCTGACTTCTTCTCCAAGAGCCAATGGAGCACCATTGAACTTGGGCACTGCCTCCACATCAGAACCTGCTGTGACCCTTTTCAAACCCTTTTCTACTCACTTTCCTCAGGAATAAGCGTTTCCTTTCTTCCTGAGCTTTGAGGTCCATACAGAACCATAATTTGAGGTTTGTAAAATACTATTTGGTTAATGCCTTTTTTGTTTTGGTTGTTAGGGCTTATGTTTGGCCATAAAAACCAAATATCCCTTTCCATATTGGACATAGATGAGAACGAAAAGAAGAGTACAAGAGTCCAACTGCACTTTGTCGTTTGGTTTCAAAAGGGTTATGGAAGAGATAAAGTCAGTGAAAAGCAGTGGCTGACCATTAGGATGAAAGTGAAGAGCAAGGAAACCATTCCCTTCCTCCTTTTAAGCACTGGCGGTTAAACATCCACTGCATTTTGTTAATATTATTTCTATGTTGCCAATGTGCAAAAGATAACTCTACCCATAGACAGAAGAAGCTACATAGTTATATGTTACATAAACCTGAACTTTTATTTGTCCAAAACACCTGTGGGATAGTAGTGTCCCACAATGGAAAGAGTGATGACTTTACCGTCAGACATTTCTGGTTTCGAATCCTGACTTTTCCACTTACTGTTAACATTGGGCAAGTTTTTAACATCTTTGAAGTTCAGCTTTCATATTTATAAAGAGAAGGTAATAACACCTACCTGACGTTATTAACATAATGATTAGATTCGAAAATACAGGTAAAGTGCTAATGCAATATCTGACACATAATAAACAAATGTAGCCGTTGTAATTTTTTATGATGGCCAAAATGTTAATGCTCACAAATATCTGAGTGTGTATGATAGTCTATAAAGAAAACCCTTTCTAAATAATTCTATAATTTTGCTAAGGCTAGAATAATTTCCTATTAAATTTTCCATCATCTATGTTCTCTGCTCTTGAGAATTTAAAAGCTTTTTTGTCCTCAGTAGATGAACAGAAAAAGTCAACTTATTACTATAAAATAATTTTGGTAAAGCATGGACTGAACAAAACTTCAAATGATTTCAAAGCTCACACTTAAAAGGTTACAGTTACTCTATCTGTTTATTAAAAAACACATATTGAGTACTTTCTATGTGCAATGCAGTATGCTAGGTGATGTCAAATGCAGAGCCTTTCTCAACCAGGGTTCCAGGAGAGACTTGTGCTTTAATAACCTAAGGCATCTATTGTATGTAATGAATTAACATTTCTTTTAGGCATCTAGAATAGCATCAGTTAAGTACCTTCCTTGAATAAATTAAGAAAATAATCACTCAATTTTCTGTATTCTGTGGCTCAGATAAAAATTTCAGTTGAGAAAGTCTAGGGGGTAGGGAGAAAGAGAAAAAGAAATACTAAATTACCTATAATAGAAAGAAAAATGAAATAAATAGAATGTAAACAAAATATGATATGGAATGGAAGGAAAGATTACTTCTTTTTTTTTTTTTTGGTGAGGAAGACTGGCCCTGAGCTAACATCTGTTGCCAATCTTCTTTTTGCTGAAGAAGATTGGCCCTGAGCTAACATCTGTGCCCATCTTTCTCTATTTTGTATGTCGGATGTGGCCACAACATGGCTTGATGGGCAGTGTGTCGGTCTGCACCCGGGATTCGAACCAGTGAACCCTGGGCCACTGGAGCAGAGTGTGCAAACTTAAACACTACATCACCAGGCCGGCCCCCCAAAATTACTTCTAACAAGAGGAGCAGAACAAAAGAAATGTTGAAAAGCATCTTGAATGATGATAAGAATGACCTCTTCTCTTGCTCCCCCCCCCCCCCCCGTTTCCTCTTTTTCAAATGTGCAAAATATTCTACTGTGAACTGTGATTGACTTGGAGATGAATTGGTAAAGGATCTTGTGTGGTTTCTGGAGCAGTGGTAAGTGCTATAAGAGAGGTACACTAGCAAATTACTGTGTGAATTCAGAGTGGGAATGCTCGCGTCCTCAGAAGTTCCTTTACTATTGCAAAGAAAAGTAATTCTCATCACTTATTTTCTTCCCATAATAGAAAAAACAGTATCTATTTCATGCCAAGAGTTAGGAAAAGTCCATTGAAAATTGTTTTTTAAAGACTTCAGAATAGGGTGGCGGAAGATGAAACTGTGACGTGACGCTAGAAATTGTGCCAACCCGAAGGAACATGTGCCTTATCGACCTAACTTCCGAACACAGTTAGGTAGTAATTTATTTTTAAGGACCAGTCCTAATTTTTGTAAGTAATTTTATTTTTTTATTTTAAGTAACAATACTTCAATATTTTAAGGACTAATTTCCTCATCCCAGAGGATGAATTAGAAGCACTAAAATGAATGGATGATGGGTTGCAGGAAGATACAGTAATGCCAGTGGATCAGCCTACTGAAGGATCAATTTTTTCGTCCCAGGGCAAAGTAGATCATGTTCTCTCTCACTACATAACGTCCCAGATTCTCAGAAGACGGATGCACAAGCAATGTCTACTGCCATCGCCATCTTCCCGAGAGACCCAATGAAGAGCAGAGAGAAAAATCCTTAGCCAAAGGACATAGATGAAGGTGACAGTTTCTCACCACTCCAGGGAATACCTGGAATAATAGTCTTTCCGAGAGCCTGCTAGCCTCCAGGGAACAAGGTGCTTATCATGCTGGGACTGAGGGGGAGAGAGGAGAGAAGCACAAGAGAGCAACACTTCCCGTCTGTCCTCTGCTGCCTGAGCACAGGAAAAGTATCAGAGTTGGTGACTTCTTATAAACTGCTGTGCAGCCCACAAGTTGCACCAGTCAGCTCACATTTTTAAGGCTTAGTGGCTTCAACTACTTGAGTGTATAGCCTGATAAGCAAAGAAACAAGGTCTTCTTCTACAGGGGCATTTGCTTGGGGGATGGGGGGTAGGGAGAGTAGAAGCAGCACTTAGCGTCTTAGGAGCGCCTGTCCCAGGAATTCACGAATCCTGAAAACTCGAGCACTGCGATGAAGAGAATGCCGCATTTGCTGTTAGCAATTCATTCCCGAGAAGACAGTGTACCGCAGCTTCGTGATCATGTTTTTTGACATACTGACAAATCCTTTTTAAATTAAAATTATTTCTAGTAAAAATTGCAATTCTGAAACTTATTCTATGAGATTTTACCTCAAGATTCCTTCGCACGGTTGTCACCCTGGAGCCTTTGCTGTGTAGCCAGCATGCGAGGGATCTACGTCATGTGGATCATTTAGAGTCTTACTCGGTATTCTCCTGTCTTGCTCCTGGAAGATTTTCCAGCCACTTTCATGTGCTTGCAAACTTTTCAAGAGCCCAGAATATCAGTAAACTTGCCGCCTTCTCTTCCTGTGGCTCCTAACATTCCTTTTCTGCCCCTTTTTTGGTTTTCCACCAGAGGGCATGATAAACCTAGCAAATACATGGTTTGGCACGGACATTTTTAATACACGAAGTGAAACTTTTTGGACTTGTTTAGAATGGTTCTCATTTTGTTACTCCAAGGCTTTGTGGTTAAGAGTAGGGTTTCTGAAGACTCACTATCTGAGTTCAGATCCCAGCTCTGCGGCCTTGGGAAATCCTTTAATTTCTTCGCTAAGTATCAGTGTTCTCATCCTTGTAAAATGAGAATACCAACGCACCTCACAGGCTTGTCGTTAAGGATTAAATAACTAGAGACACATATGTAAAGCACTTAGAACCGTGCCTGGTTTATAGTAAGCACTATGTAAGAGAGCTGCTGTGGAAGCTTATGAAAATGGCAGTTCTACTTGCTAGGAGTTATCTGGAAAGCACCAAAGAGTTGAAAACTACTAAGTAAAGCTAATTACCACCATTTTTGAGTGTCAGGTGTGTGCCAGGTCCTACTTATATGCATATTTCCACCCAACAGACCTATGAGGGAGAAGTCTATTTCCATTTGTTCATCTATTCATCCCAGTACTAGAATAATGCCTGGTACATTGGAAGTGTTCAGTAGATAGGTTTTAAATGAATGTAAGATAACTTTTATTAACCCGTGTTTACAGGTAAGAAAACGGAGGCTCAGGGAGTTGATGTAAGTTGCCTAGGATCACACAAGTGTAATATATTTTATCTAAACCCAAATCCTATCCAAAACCTATCTTCTTTCAATGGGATTGTCTTACCTTGAAGCAAGGTTAAGAGGGTTGAAGGGTTGAAGAAAATGAACTCTTGGTGGACTTTCATAACTGAACTGCCAGGCTGTGTTTTCATACTGTTGGCAGGGAGAATTTGCGATATTTCTTTTAGTAACACTTTATGAGGACTGTTTCTCTCAGGATTTAGATGGTGCTTAGCAAAAAATTAACTTAACAAAGGAATTACTTAATTACTTTTAAGCAAGTCTAGCAAATATTCCTAACTCACGTTTTTCCTAAGGCATTTTGCCACTTATTTTCCAAAACTGAAATAGAATAAGCAAAATAGAAAGGAAAAAGAACTTCAAAAGTCTGCTTACGGGGCCAGCCCCATGGTGTAGTGGTTAAGTTCAGTGCACTCTGCTTTGGCAGCCCAGGTTTGCGTGTTTGGATCCCAGGAACAGACCTACACCACTTGTCAGTCGTGTTGTGGTGGTGACCCACATATAGAATAGAGGAAGATTGGCACAGATATTAGCTCAGGGTGAATCTTCCTCAGAACACACACAAAAAAAGTCTGCTTACATATAAAGTTACTTTTTAGAGGGCACAATGGCTGATTGACAATTCATGCTTAATATGTGTTTGTTGAATGCCTGTGTGTGAGAGGGAATGGAAACAACTATGGCTAAGTTTTCTAGTCCCTTGGTATATATCGTGTGTGGTCTGCTTGCCAGCAGCATCAGCATCACCTGGACACTTGTTAGGAATGCAGAGTCTCTGCCCAGATGTTCCGAATCAGAATCAACAGTTTAATAAGATCCTCAGGTGATTTGTATGCACATTAAGGTTTGAGAGGCACTGCTCTAGCTAAGAAGGTTAATTGTGGAAAAAAAGATTGATTCCCATTAACTAATTAATTAATCACTTCTTATTGAGCATGTTTCAAAAAGCAAGGAACAGGAAGAAAATTCATGCTAGGCACTGTAAAACTCCAAAATATTTTTTTGAGGCAGGGAAGGGGAACTCTGTGTGAATGTGTTAAAAAATGGAAACTACAAACTTTTGTTTTTTCTTTTTAGGGACTTGCACCCATCATGCCAATTTAGGACGGGCCTCTCCAGTTTTACAAAATGATTTTTTGCATGGATTACTTGTATGAAAGGTTTGATTTTTTTTTTTTAATTTATGGGTTTGTATAGTCTGAAGTCATTTTATGGTCAATGTCACCCTTAGGCTATATGTATGAATCATCAAAATGTGTTTCTTAAATCCAAGGTAGTGGTGGATAGCCAAGCTAAAATTTATGAGACTGTCATTCTCTTGACAGATGTCTCATGTTAGGTTATAAAACCTTTCTGTCTATGAAAAGGCAAAGAAATCTGCAATGATATATATATATATATTTCAGTTACATGGAAATATATTGTAAAAACATCTCTGCCTATTATACTATATAGACTATACACATATACACACATATGTATATATATTATACATATATACATTTATAGATATTAATATCTTCTCATATCTTTTCAAAAGTTTGTTGGCACATAATGTAATAATTCATTATAGCAAAAACAGATGTTTATTGGGGCCAGCCCCATGGCCTAGTGGTTAAGTTCGGTGTGCTCCACTTCGGTGGCCTGGGTTCGTTCCCTGGGGCAGACCTACACCACTCTGCAGTGGCCATGCTGTGGCGGTGACCCACGTACAAAATAGAGGAAGATTGGCATAGATGTTAGCTCGGGGTGAATCTTCCTGAAGCAGAAAGAGAAAGATTGGCAACAGATGTTAGCTCAGGGTGAATCTTCCTCAGCAGCAAACAAACAGATATTTGTCTTTGTAAATACTTTTTAAAAAATTATAACAGAGTATTTTTTTTAAAAAAATAACATTGGAACATCTTGGTAGATTTTTTTTTTTTAGTATTCAACCATATCTGTATGGTCCAGTACTATGAATAATTGTTAATAAACTAGGAATAGTAATAATAATAATAATAATAAAGCAATGATTTACAAAGTTACTTTCCTTAAATTATCTACACATATATTTTTCATCTGCAAAAGTGAACTCTTTCTTTTTAAAATATGAATTTGATTCCCATCCTTGGGTAAGTTCCTTGTGCTTCTCTGACTTGAAATTCACTCATCTGGAATACAGAATGTTTTGATTAGATTATCTCTGAAATTACCCTGAGTTCAAAATCAAAATGGTAGTGTTTCTTTCTCTTTAAACCTCCGAATTTGCACAGAATTGTAGATTTTATAGCTCTGGTGTTTTGTCCTGACTTCAAAATCTAATTGAATAAAACAGCAGCATTCGTTAGCTTGTTGCTCATTTGAGGACGCTTTCTCTTGTACCAAAAGAAAAGGAAATGAAACAAAATGGCACCATCGGCTGCTGTGATGTGTTCACCTGAAAAATACTGCGACCGAACTTTCTATTTTATATTTTCTCACATAAAGCAGGATTTTATCCCGCTGAAAATAGTTCTGCACTTGTTTGTGAAGACAGCTGTGCTCTCTTGCTCTTTCCCTCCTCCTCTTGTGTACTATTATAGATGATGAGTCCACAGAAACCAAAAGGGAGCTTTGGCAGTGTTTTAGTGATTATTGAAGCTATTTGGTAATGTAGTCAAATTGAAGAATTTCCCTAATAGCAATAGTTTAGGTCTTTAACAACAGAAAAGTGTTTATGAAGCAAAATTTCTGTTATACTTGAACAGATTCCTGTTTTATTTTAGTTGAAAATGCTTTGATGTATTATGGACTCCATAGTCAAGGTCTTAACCTAGTGATTCAATGTCTGTAAGGAAAGGGAACACCAAATATAAAGAAAGGCATACACTGACGTTTTTTGTCAAATATGTTCCATGAGAATTTGATCTCTGAGGACTGATAAGCAAAGCATTTTCAAGGGATTTCTAGTGACAAAGTTTTCATGATGCTCAAATCAATAGAAGACTAGAATGAATACTTTCACAAACAGCAAGACCACTTCAAGAGCTTCTAAACTTGCCTCCCTGCTTCTACTCCCATCAAATTTCCACCCAGTGTAAGAGTGATATTTATAAAAAGTAAATCAGATTATGTGCTAGACGCTCCCGAGGAACAAAAGTTTTAGAAAAAAGTGGCCCCATCCTCAAGGAAGTTTCAATTCACTGATAGACTTGGGAGTGACTCTGTAGTTGGGCCAGCTTCGTGAGTGTTGAGCTGTGTAGTCACACCAGGCTCTGCACTCAGGAGGTCCAGAATGGCTGAATGCTCTGCTGTCACTCTCTTGAAATCCTTAATAACTTTACCTTTGAACTTACTTTTTGTAAGTAAAGTCCAAAGGGACAACTCTGCCTTGTTATTTCTTTAAGCAGATTAAAAAGTATTTTCTACACCTTTTCTAATTCTTTTCAGTGGGAGAACATATATAAATCAGCAGTTTGCCATTACTTGTGGCAGATAAATATTTGCGCTTAGATTTGATTTGAATAGTGTTTATATATTTGTTATAGTTTATTTCCTTTGAGCCAATTTTTCTAAGATGTATTTCATTTGTTTTGAAATTTATTGTCATAAAGGAAGTCATAATGTGCTCTTTTAATTCATTTAAGTTTTATTTACAGTTCTTTTCCTTTTTTCAGTCCCAGTATAATTTATTTGAAAATTTCCATCATCTTTATGAATCCTGTCAAAAAAAAATTATCACCATTTTCAAATAATCAGCTTTTAACTTTTTGGGCGCTTTTCCTTTATTTTCTGTTATTAATTTCTACTCCTGTCCTTACAATTTCCTTCCTCTTATGTCTTTGCATTCCTGCCACTGTTCTAGTTCTATTTTCTCAAGTTAAATAAATCCATAATTTTCAATCTTGCCTTTATTAACATATGCAATTAGGGCAATACATTTCCTTCTCAATACCGTTGCAGCTGTAGGCTAAAACTTCTAATATGTATTATTTTCACTGTCATTTCATTCTAAATGTTTTATTATTCCAATTACTATTTATTTTTAGACCCACAAATTATGAATAAATACGTTAAAATTTCTAAATGAATAGAATTTCAAGTCTACCTTTTTGCTCTTGATTTTTAATTTTATTTTACTGTAAAAAATACAGTAAGAAGGTGGTATATGTGATATTGATTTTCTGAGATTTGCTTTGGGGACTAGTATGTAGTCCAATTTTATAACTCATGGATATTTATTGTGAATCTCTTTTTATTGTCTATTGTTTCTATTTTTACTACCTAGTTATTGACATGATGAGAAGCAGGGTTTTAGATGCTCACAGTTCAAGTCTATTTCTGACTTATCCTTACACCTGTGATGTAGGTCCCCAAACTCCAAGAGTCTCAAACTTTTTTGGCAGATCCTGAACACCAACTGTTGACCTTACCCCTTTAAGTTTGTGGAAATCTCTGATCAGCTTTTCAACCTTTCAGTAGCCTCTTCTGGAATCAGTAGATACTACTGGAATCAAACCATGAATATCTAGGTATTCACTCTGCCTTGAAGCCCTTTCATAACCGAAAAGGACAAAATATGTTTGCTCCCAATATGAAAGTTGCATTATCTTGATACTTAGTTATATTTAAACACTAGAAAATTCTGTATGTGCAGGGATAAAACCCACATATTGAGATTTATTTAAAAGTAGATGTTTCTCAGGGCCGGCCCGGTGGCGCAAGTGGTTAAGTGCCTGCGCTCCGCTGTGGTGGCCTGGGGTTCGCCGGTTCGGATTCTGGGCGCGCACTGTCGCACTGCTTGTTAAGCCATGCTGTGGCAGCATCCCATATAAAGTAGAGGAAGGTGGGCATGGATGTTAGCCCAGGGCCAGTCTTCCTCAGCAAAAAAAGAGGAGGATTGGCATTGGATGTTAGCTCAGGGCTGGTCCTTCTCACAAAAATAAATAAAAATAAATAAATAAATAAAATAAAAGTACATATTTCTAATCCTCAAATAGTGGACCAATTCTTTTGTTTGCTACACTTACTTGGGGTGAAAAAGAAAACTTCAATAGTTGATGATCTCTTTATACTTACATAAGGCCCGTAAAACATTTTAAAAAATATATCTCACTTCAAGAAAAGGAGAAAATTGTTACTAATAAGTATGAAATTCTGTAAATAGAAATCTTGTGCGTATATATGTGTGTATATATATTTCTAATTTAGTTCCAATATATATTTCCAGTATAGTTAAGGTATATAGTTCTAATGGCAATTCTTTGGAAAGATTCCTCTTCTAAAGTAAATCTCTCCCATATTGTTCTTAAAATATCTTCCCTTAATTTTGGATAAGTACAAGACACAATTAGAGGGAGCTTGACCAACAGAAACTCAGAAAAGGCTGGGGGATAAGGACAATGGAGAGAGACTGAAATGCCTGATTTTGGAGTCTGATATCCAAGAACCCAATGAAATCCAATGAAAAGAAGTATTTCAGATGTTACTACAATCCACTGTATCATATGATCAAATTAAGTTATACCCAGGAGGAATATAACAAAAAGTTGGTTCTCAAATGAATACCATTACCTTCCTTACATTAGAGTTAATCAAAAATTCTATATAAATTGCAATTCTTTCTCAGCAACAGCTTTCTCTTACTCTTTTCCTGCTGTTTATTTAGTGCAGGCAAGGGGTAATTCCAAGAACTGGGTTTGGAATTTGGGAAGAAGAAAGGCGTGACAGACAGAACAGGGTTTTCCGTCTGTTCTGGTGTCAAGTTACATAGACTTTCTGCATATAGCCATATGGCACTTTCCAGTTGGTCTAAGTTAACTTAATACATGTTTCTACTGGATTTGGGGACTCACGACTCAACTAAAGACAAATTGTGGTTTGCTTTTCTTTCATATATATCTGTTTTCTTGAGGCGAGTTGGGTGTGAATATTTTCAATTCACTTAAAAATAAACTAACTGAACAAAATACTCTTTCTCCTTAGCCACTACACTCCTCCCAGGCAAGAAAACCCTCCAGAGAAACAAAATTATTATCAAAGGGTGCTTGTGATTATTTTAAGTTTGGTATTAAGCTGAGAGAGCATCATTCACACTTTTCCACTATTGGGAAGTAGGGCTCCTTTTTAATGGACTTGGCTGAAAATACCTAACTGTCCAAATCTTTGTTTGGGCATTTTCCTATAATTCATGTAACCTATTTCCTGAGCTAACTGACTTGTTATATATCAATTTACTTCATGGTTATTACCCTCCATAGGGTCTCTGTGAAGCTTCTGTCACATCAATTAAACAGGTACTAGCCTCTCTAAGAGAGAATAATATTTTCCGTCTTTCAGTAGCCTCTTTACATATGTCGTTTGAGGATTTATTCCCTCATATCCTGACCATAATTTATGATTTATTTAATTAAAAGATATTCTTATGGACTCATTAATGAAAGCTATCCCTCTGTCAAAATTCAGCATTTTCTGCCTGGTATTCTATACCATGGGTCAAACATATAACTTTTATTGAATTGAATTGCCCTGACAGCAAAACCTTCTGCAGGTTTGCATGAGGTGTCAGAGCAAAATGCCTTTCCCTCTCTCCTCAGAATAGTTGAAGAGTGGCTCTGTGAACAGCAGCATCAGTAGGTGAATAACTAGTTGAATAAACCATCATAGGACCAGAGTCTCACGGCAGGATGCAATCTAACGGACTCGAGCCTGATTAACTTTCCTTCATGATCCTTCCAGGCATGCAGCCATGTTATACCTGATTTATCCGCCATGAGAACTTTTCTATTCTACTTACAGAAATGAGGACAATTATGGCAACTAACTAACATCGTTGAGTGCCTTCTATGTGTTCACACTAAGCTAAGCATTTTGCATGGTATAAACTCATTCGACCCATTTATCCCCTCCTCCCCTCCAAATCTGCCCCCCCCACCACCACCAAATTGGTGCTTTTTGGACCCTGATTTTACAAATGTTTATCTTGAGACTCACGGAGGCTAGGTACCTTAAGCCCAGGTGTATCTGACTCTTGAGACTGCGCCCTTAGGTTTGAACGTGCAATGCCTTCCCACCAGCTTCACCCACGTTGGGTTCTCTGGATCTTTGTATCTTACTCCTTCTCTTTTCTGCCTTTCTATCTATAAAACCCTTCTATCTAGAAGGGTTTACTTTGATAGTAAACATCACTGTAAATTTAAGTCAAAGTGTCATGTCTTTGAAGAACTCTTATTTTTATTCTCATCCCTAACTGAAGTAAAATAATACATCCTGTGGAATAAATTTTGGAATTGGTGAGAAGATGTTTTGAGAACAGGAGCCTTTCTTAATGCCTCTGAAATCATACCGCACAGATGTCCATCTCCTTATCTATGACTAAGACTGACCTTTATAGGGACGATTGGTTTCTTTGCTCTCCACTCCTGGAGCTATGACTGCCATCTCAGATGAAAAAAGAAAAAAAAGAACTAAAGCTACAAATGACGTAAAAGTGAATCAGAGGAGGAAAATGATGATGTATCTATTCCCGGATGACAATTATATTTAGGATAATCTACCTCTCATCAAATACAGGGTGTAGACAGAATTATTACTTTTATTGCTTTTTCAAAATACATTTTCAACATACTTCAGACATTTTTTATGACAGCTTTTTAACAGGATTATAAGAGAAATAGACGTCAGACAGATAAAGTGATATTTTAAATGTGATTTAGCATCATGTAACTGGCTTCAATTTGGTAATTCTCCTTTGCCTATTTGCACATACGCACTGTGTCAGTTAAGGAGAAGTAATGTCTATTTTTAATTTTTTCTGTAGTTTTCATTTTATACCAAGTTTATCTTATAATTTAAGTGCTTTACCAATTGTTCTTTAAATTCACTCAAAATGTGTTTAGTATAATCTTTTGCTGTGTGACATTATTGGTTTGATATCTTTTACAGGACAAAACACTACTAGGTGGAAATAATTGATGATGCTGAAAAATTGAGCATATTATTAAAAGTGACAGATTTATTCAGGCAGATGGAAAGAGGCAAGCCTGAATGAGATCTGTGTAAATTATTATGAGATAATATAGCTTTGAATAATTCAGACCTCAGTTATCATCAGAGTTAAAAGAGAAATAAAATTATTTTTAAATCCTAGGATACTCTTAATTAGCCTGATTTTTGTCTTATGATTATAATGTAATATCAAAATACATTAATTAAATCATTTATTTATTATTTTAATGTGTTCACTAGGATCCCATAATTAATAACAAAAACAAGAATTGAAAAATAACAAATAGGTAAATAGACCTAATATTATCTGCAGGCATTATGCAAAACAGATCGGAATACTAATAATCTGCCAAAATATGTTCTTTCTTTCTTTCTGAACTTTGAGTATACATTTATTTTTAAAGTATACATTTCCAATTATTAGAAGCTACTATATATTTCTGTTTAAAAGTGTTCTTATAATACTAAAATGAGTTTAAATGATAAAGACCATAAAAGGCCTTCCTTTATTTATAAGCATCAGAGAGTACTGGTAAGATGGTTATCAGAATGATTATCAACTTGATGCAAATTAGCCCACACAAAATATTTAGCTTTCAAAATACAGAGGGCTTTGGAAATAGTGGCAGAATGGAGATTGGAAAAATGCAGTCCCAGTGATATTACACGTTAATCATTCATTCATTCATTCACCCTGTATCTTATACAGGGTGCCAGATTCTGTTAGACTAACGGGATTCATCTGTGAAGAAGGCAGGTACTCACCTTGCTCTCCAGTACCTACAGCACCAAGTCTAGTAGGGAAAACAGAGAATTAAACAATAACAAGCAAGTGTGATGGATTTTATAGATCCTCATATCCCTACCATACCCTACCATAACTTGATATATTAGGGAGACCGCTATAGACTGAATATTTGTGTCCCCCCAAAATTCATAGATTGGAATCTAATCCCCAATGTGATGGTATTTGGAGATAGGGCCTTTGGGAGGTGATTAGGTCATCAGAGCCTTCCTGAATAAGATTAGTGCTGTTATCTAAGAGGCCGCAGAGAGATTCCTTGTCCCTTCCATCATGTGAGGACACAATGAGAGGAGGACCATCTATGAACCAGGAAGGGGGATCCCATCAGACATCAAATCTGCCAGTGCCTTGATCTTGGACTTCCCAACCTTAAGAATGGTGAGAAATAAATTTCTATTATTTATAAGCCACCCAGTCTGTGATATTTTTGTTATAGCAGCCCTAAATGACTAAGACAGAGACCTAACCTAGTGTAGGAGAGAGTCAAGAAAGGCCTTCCCTTTGGTTGAGACTGAAGAGTGTATTGAAGTTAGGTAGATAAAAAAGAGAGAGGAAAAGTGTTCTAGGCAGGCAGAGTATGTTCAAAGGCCCAGAGGAACGAAAGAGCATGGTGGTAAGAGGAATTAAGAGTGGTGGGAGGTAAGGCCCGACATCCATTCTCAAGTTCCTGGCAGCTCTGATGAGCTGAATATAGAGCACGTTCAAATGCCAATGGGGACCTTTAACAGAAGGATTTAACTAGGAAAAGGATATGGGCAGATTTGCTCTTTTGGTAGATTGTATTGACTGTTTATGTAGAATGGATTCAATTATCTTTTCTGTTGTGAAAATTAGGATAAAAAGAAGGCAAAAGAATAGACAAAAAAAAAAATATTTCTCTTCCAAGAAGAAAAAATACCAACAGCTTATGTCTTTTGGATGATTAGAAATTAGATTAAGCTCTTTTTTTTACTTGAAAAGTTAGAATAGGTTTTAGAAAAACAACTATAAGTGTGTGTAACCTGTAACTGTATGTTAAACTTACAGCTTTTTTGGCACCCAATGCCTTTGAGAACAAAGAAAACTGTAGTTGGATTAGTCAGTGATTATTAGTAGTTGGCGACAATTATTTACTCCCTTAACAAATATTTAAGTCTTCTCTGTACCTGACATTGTTCTGGGCACTGGATACACAGTGAACAAGATAAATATGGTGTCTGCCCTCATGGAATTTGTACATTATGAATCAAGATGTTTATAATTAAAAAAATTTTTAAGTCAGGTGTACAACTTTGTTTATTGCAATGGCCTGCCCAATTTGCCATCCTTCACAGTCCTAAAATCCTTAGCCACTGAGCCCATTTGACCTCCAACTCCATGCCTGCATTTCCTCCTTCCCACAGGGTCAACCTTGCCACATGTTCCCAGAGTAATTCTAGTGCCAGACAATGAAGACCTTGGTGTCAGTAACTCTGGCTCAGTATGTCTTGCTCAGTATGGTACCAAGAACCATAAATAAGTCATATTGAAGGGATTTCCTGGTTTGCACTTGAATGATTAGACCTTGAACCTGACCCAACAACCCCAGCCTTCCCAATGCCTTGGCTTTCCGGCAGTAATCTCTCCCATACCACTTAGATAGACACTAAGATGATAACAATGATGATAATGATGATGTTGATGATGATTGGCTATGATAGCAATTATAATACAAGCTAATATTTATCAAATGCTATTACTTTTCCTCAGATCTTGGCTCACATCACTTATGGTTTTAACTGGTCTTTTGTCCTCGAACACCTCTCTCTCTCTTTTTTTTTTTTTTTTGGTGAGGAAGATTAGCCCTGAGCTAACATCTGTTGCCAATCTTCCTCTTTTTGCTGAGGAAGGTTGGCCCTGGGCTGACATCCATGCTCATATTCCTCCATTTTATATGTGGGACGCCTGCCACAGCATGGCTTGATGAGTGGTGTGTAGGTCTGCACCCAGGATCTGAACCTGTGAACTCCAGGCGGCTGAAGTGGAGCTCATGAACCCAACCACTACACTACCGGGCCAGCCCCTGGAACACATCTCTCAATTTTGTTTCTGCCCTCCAGGCTTATGGATTGATGTGTCTGCTCTGGAGTAATGGCGTCATAGGCTCAAGTTATTCACTAATGTTAAATGATAACTTTACTGTTTTTTTCTGCTAGTTGAAATTTTTGTTTGTTTTGGCTTAGCTTCAAGCACTTTTAAAATTTAAACATTTTATTTAATAGAGCTTGAAATAGTTATTTTTGTAATTTCACAGTTGCTAAGGTTTTAAAATTATAAACAACTTGTTTTAGTAAGAAAATTAAATTAAGCTTAAATAGCTAGTACCAATTTGTGTCAATGCTCATAGTTTAAATATTTAGAAATTCTTTAGTGGATTAATTCAGTCAACAAGTACTTATTGCAAATTACTATGTGCCAGGCACTGTGCTGTGTTCAGGGGATGCTAGTGGGAAAAGCACAATCCCTCTGGTGAGAACTGACATCTGGCATTTCATCTGTGATGGCCAGGCAAACCATGTACCCTTTATTAACAGGTTTATAGTTGGCTTGTGGAGCTGACTTATACCATTATTAAGTGTTGCTGAATGAATAATAGAGTGCATTAGCCTTGCAAATACTTCCAAAATTATTAAGGTCCAAAAATGGCTTCTGTGGGCTTCTATATTTGCCACGTCCTTTTCAAAAATACTGCTTCCTTTCTGTCCATATCGTTATTCGCCACTACTTTTCATCCCTTAGAACATAGAAATTTAAAATTTACCTTAACAAATCAATCAATCAATAGATGCATTTATTTACCACGACTTCTGTGTGTAGTGCTAATGGATCTGAGAGATGCTTGGAATCCCCCCCTGCGTACTCCGGGTCAAGAGCCATAACTGCATTATGTGCTTTGGGAGAGAAAAAAGTTTAAGACACAGTGTTTTGATTTTTGGGAGATTGTAGTCAAATTTCAAGTATACAAATAATATGTATGAAATAACAAACAGCACACACGTGTTTAAATGCTAAATTTTGAACTATTCTAAGATTCCAAGAAGAAGAAAACCAATGGGGACTTGCTCTGGGTAGAGGGTATTGGATTATCAGGAGTGAGAAGGATGGCGATTAGGGAAGATTTTGTGGGAAGAGATGTAATTTGGTCTAAATTTGAAGAATCGACACTGTGATGGATGAGGAAAGGGAACGTTGTCTAGGCAAGAGAGGGAAGATTATGAATGAGAGCAAGGGAGCAAGATGGAGTAAGGTTTGTTCAAAGGAATGTCAACCTTAGGGCATAGCACACTACTGGAGGATATGTATTGAGAACTTATTACAAAATTAAGTCGAGTAGTATAAGCTCAAATTATGAAAGAATCTGGAAACCCAGCTAATGGTTAGGTAGCCACAGAGGGTGTGTGGGACAGATTGATGTTGATGGCTGTATGCAAGGAAGGTGAATCATGCAGTGGTGGTCCAAACGAAGAACCAGAGAGATTGGTTTTGGAAGCCATTCTCTTTTCTCAGTTGAATCTACTCAGAAAATCTGTGTACATACTCTCCATGTAAAGAAAGGAAAAGAGCAAAGAAACCAGTAAGAAATCATTAAACAATAAGCAGATATTAAGATACCTCAGTGACCTCCCATTTTTGCATACTGAAAAGATATTTTTTTCTGTCTTGGCAAAGGGACTAGCTACCTTACACATTTTTTTTTTTTTGAGGAAGATTGGCCCTGAGCTAACATCTGTGCCCATCTTCCTCTTCTTTTCTTTTTCTTTTTTCCTCTCCCCAAAGCCTCCAGTACATAGTTGTATATCCCAGTTGTAGGTCCTTCTGGTTCTTCTATGTGGGACGCTGCCTCAACATGGCTTGGTGAGCAGTGAGCAGGTCCACGCCCAGGATCCCAACTGGTGAACCCTGCCAGGGCCACCGAAGCTGAATTCGGGAACTTAAACCTCTGTGCCACCAGGCCAACCCCCCTTATACATTTTATATCCATAAATCTTCAGATTCTGCTCACTGAAAAAGTGTTACATGGTAAAGACTTTGACGAAAGGATGAAAAGCAGGACACATTTTCATTTTTGAAAAAGTGGAACAAATTAGCTACTGTTCTCAGAACCACTTTCACTCTTTTCTATACAACCATTTAATATCAGAGAGAATATAGCTAATATCTGAGGTCTTATTACTACATGATGATATTCTTTCCACATGCAGAGCAAATAACTTTCTAACCATATTCATGAAATGGACCTGATCTCCTTTGGATTCTTTAAGAGACATGCTTCAAAGGTGACATGGAGTCTGGCATGCCGTGAGCAACTCTGTAATGTTAAATCCCATTGACTGGATTTGTGCATCCCAGATGTCAGAGGCCACTCAACAATTGAATGCAATATTGTTGAAACTCATGACAAAGAAGGAAGGACAAAAAGGGATTAATAGTCAATTAGGATCTAAAGAAAACATTTGTTTATAGTTACAGTTTTAAAGGCTTTTTAGCTACATTTTAAAAGTCTGGAAACATTAAGTCATCTTTATTTCTTTTCAAAAAGGATCGAAATAGGAAATTATGACTATAAAGAATATAACTTTAATTTAATATCTCCACATGCATGTGTACTGTAGTAATAAAATTCTAATTTTCATTAGGAGGAGATAAAGGAGGCAAATTGCTATTAGCCATCAATCTACCCCTTTTGTGTATTAAACGATGACTCACATGGATTCAACACTGGTCAGAACATTATTCATATAATGGCTACTTTCCCAAGCTTCTCAAATTCAGAGCAAGATAGAAAACTTGAATAGGTTTCAGGGGAGAACCAGACATCCACATTGTTAGAATATTGAGGCATAAAACCCAAGAAAGGAGATTAAGGAATTAACATTATTTGATCTGGGAAAAAATTTCAAATATATGATATCTTTTCCAAGAACAGAACAGAAAAAGGAAAAAAGTACTAGCTAAAAGATAAGGTTTTTTTGAGTATGTATCAGGAAAAAATCTTTCTGACAATTAGTTCAATTAGACAGTTAAATGCTGCATTTCCTTGGAGGTATTTTAAAGTAGGATGAAACCATCTTCATTCATTCATTCATTTGCTCAACAAGTATTTACTGAACAGCAACTAATGTACAAGATAGATAAGATCCCTGGTCTCTTAGATCTGACATTATATTGGCGAAATAGACAATAAGTAAAGAAATACAATAAGAATTTCAGATATTAAGAAGTGCTATGCAGAAAACAAAATAAAGCAATAGAAAAGAGAATGGCCAAGTTGGGGATTTATACTACAAATTGGTGAGTTAGGGAAGTTTCTTTTGAGGTGGCAACATCGATGTTGAAAATTGAGTGACGAGAAGGAAACAGCCATGAGAAGTCTAGGAGAAGAGCATCAGAGGCAGGGTACTTAGCAAGTGCAAAGACCCTAAATTGAGCCTGAACTCAGGATACTCCTGGAAGACAAGAAGGCCCGAGTGCCCAGAGAATAGGTGAGAATGGAGAGAGCAGTTAAGAGGAGAGGGTTGAGGCTGAGTCTCTGCAAGCTTTGTAGGCTACGGTTAGGAGTTTGGATTTTATTCCAAGTCCAGTAGGAAGCTACTGGGTGGTTGTAAATGACAAGAGAACTAGGATAGGTAGGTTTTTCAGTCTGCTTCACCCCTATGATTTGACAGTAGTAACCCAAGTGTTGTTTTTTAAAAGTGTTTTCTTCCATAGAAAAGGACTCATTCTAAATTTGGGCATAAAAGCACTTTAGTTTCCCAACTAAATTTAACAGCCAAAACCAATGTGAGTCTTAGTCTATCAAAGAAAGTTTGTGTCTGAACAGACCACAAGAACCCGGCTATCTTAGGAGCCTATGTAAATCACTTGCCATCTAAATACCATTCCAAGACAGCATTCCCCATCTATTCCCCATCTACTACTTTAAAATAAGAAAAAATATTATTTTGGCATCAAATTTACCCTTATGAATAAAACTAACCATTAAATTCATTAAAATTACTGTATTTTTTCTATTTTCTGTGTAAATTTATTTACTAGCTTAAGCTTAATGTTGTAGAGTCCATATGTACTTCCTATATAGGGAAGTATAGATGGGAAATAATTGTTTAATATTTAGTAATGTAGAAAAAGAAGAAGGTTAGTCAATATTAGTGTTATTATATCACTTACACTCTACCTAGAGTGTCATATAAAATACTAAGAAAAGGTGACTCTCTTGAGGTCACAGAGGGACTGTAGAGACTAGGACTTTGGAATCCTGAATTCCCTACTACCTTTCTACAACTTTCTGGAGTAAGTCAAACCTGGTGCCTGAATTAAAGCTTTCTACAAAACCCAGCACTTAAGGATCCATAATAACTCTGGCTTTAGTTCCTTGGGCCTCTTACTGTCAAAATGAGTTTCTTTTAAAGGAATATTATAGGAAACAGATCTGTGTTTCTACTCTATCTCCACTTATATTTACCTAAATGTCACATTTCAAGGCCTCCTTTTGGTTTTTAAAGATATCCTATTAAGGGACAGACTAAGGAGATGACCACATTCACTACAATTCTTCTAAGTTATTATACTCCTAAGAATTACAGGAAAGTTGGGGCTAATTAATAGAATTCTGGTCTGATAAATTCTATCCTTCTCACTATTTTTTAAGTTTCTGTCATATTCACCATTTCCCCCCAATGCTTAATTAGTGATTTACACATAGTAGATGTACAGCATATTTTGTTGAATGAATGTGTACTGATGACATTTAGTTTTCTTTATGAAAGTCTTATTTATAAAAACACAGAGTAGATGTTCAGCACATTTGGCTGAGAAACTGCATCTGTATTGATAATGTTTTAGTATTTTTTATGAAATTATCATGTATAAAAATAGCAGAGAAAATGATCTTTTCCTAGAAGAACGACAGTAAAATATTTATTCTATTCCCATGTCAAGACGTACTGACACTCTTTCTATATCTGATAAAAAATGACTATTTATATTTTACTTTGGCTGCTACCAAAAAGAATTTGAGGTAGGTTACAAAATAATTCAATGAAGCAAATCAATGAAAATGTGTTGGTATCTTCAGTGTGCTTGGCACAGCGCTATGTGATGGGGATACCAAAATGGATGTGGTGTGTTCTCTGCACCCAAGAAGTTCACTGCCTAGCAGAGGGTAGCAATTACCTATAATACATGCAGTCAGTACTACACTGGTGATCTGAGAAAAGTGCTCTAATGCAATAAGAAAGCACAAATGCAATAAGACCACAAAATCATTGCAATTCTGATGAAAGAACAAGAGTCCTGCATTGGGTGGAGGCAGAAAACCCGGACTGGGAAAAGAACGACTATAATTGAGCTCTCATCTAATAAGGGAAATCATAATACTTTCTCAGGAGAATTATTTTATTATTATGGCACTAAATACATCATGATTGTCTTTATATGAGTGCAATGAAAAGCAAAATTGGCACAACTTCACGTAGTTATACAAATATACAGAATTTTTTAATAGTGTATTTTTCTTACATTAATAATTGGCAATAGCTGATAAGACAACTCTATATTGTACCTCCATGAAGATGTTCCTGTAGGAAATAAAGAGGTATGGTCAGGCTGAGAGTTTTTTGGGCTATCTGATTTGATGTGAGAGTCTAACCTAGATGTTATAGACAAGTAAAAAGCATATTCCATATCCCAACTGGGCAGACTACTGCTGGTCATACACCATGGGCTTCCGCCTCCAGCTGTGGCACATACTATTTATACTGTCTTTTTGTAAATATCTGGCAGTCATTTTGCTGTTAGCATCAGCATTTCCTTCTTCAGAGGCTCCTCAAATTCTCCACCAGTTTAGAAGGCAGAGCATTAAAAGTAGAAATTAGGTTCCTTGCACATCAGCTTTTGACAGCTCTAGACTGATAATGAGTGTCAGAGTTTAAGAGATATGGGGGCTGATCAAGGAAAAAGATATGCCCATACAACAAGCTTTGTTGAATGGTGCTTGGACAAGGTTGCATGAGAGGCAAGTGCCTCAGAGCAGAAGGCCACCATCCAGAAGGGAGGAGGGCAAGGGGACTCCAAGGGGAGAGGGGATCAGAGAAGGGACTTATGCATGTAGATGATGTCGCTCAGCAGCGCCGTGGGGAGTCCCTGAGTCAGAAGGGCCATAGCACCTTGGGGTCTTATAACCACACGGCTCAATCTTCTCAATAGCCAGTAGACGCTGGGTGAGGTTTTGCAGGGTATACAAAGTAGGAAGGCTCTAAATAGCTCAAAATCTGCTTTTTGTGCCATTTTAAAAATAAACGGATGTGTAAAAATTTGAGTTTGGTGTTCTTGTGCTTTTGAACTAACAGGTCTCAGTCTGTAGTGAAAAAATAAACATCCTAGGGGCCAATACATACATCTTTGGGTCATTTATAAAACAACGAACTATTATTATTTTTTATTACAAAGAACCAATCTCAGTGATCTTTCCATTGCTTAAGAAGTAGCAATAACTAAAATATCTTCCATAATTTTCAAAAACTTCTGTTGAAATGCCTTTCCTGTTTCCTGTCTTCCTTAGATATATGGTAATTCACCTTGAGATCATAACATAATATATGGAAGCAGATATTGAATTACTACTCCGTCGTGTTTTCTCTAGCCTAAATAATTCAAGTTTTTTGCAGGCTAATTCCTCTTTTTACTGTATCTTTTGTCTCAGATAAGCTTGAATAAAACTACTGCAAGGTTCTTAAATCCTGATGAAGTGAATGATTTCTTTCACGTTCATCTAGGTGCTAAATACCATGTCAACTATTTTTTTTCTCTTATATAATGATGCTAACCAAATGGATATTTTATGATTCATAAAGGTTTCCGAAGAAGTTTGGATTAGAAAAATAATCACATATTGCTAGGTTTACACGCTCATTTATAAGTGTAATTATTATTGTATAATTGAACTCCAAAAAAAATTAAATGAATTTCAAGCTATTTCTCGAAAACCTAGTCTTTAGATTGTGTTCAATATTTTTCTATTTTTCTTATAACATTCCTACAGTTTAAAAATGGAATGTATTAAAATAAAAAACAAATATAACCTTTGCACATAATTGCATAGCTTCAAATTTAAAGTATTAATAATAGAAAAAACAATATGTGCAGCATAATCTTAAGCATGATATTTCCTCCCATTTGTTGGCTTGGCCCCTTCTAAAAAGTAAGGTGAAATAATAACTAAATGTATTATCATGTGTCATAGGCACTTAACAGACATTGTCTTTTTTTAAATCTTGAAAAACAACTTTATCAAATAGGTTCCATTGTTATTGACATTTTCTATATGAACCTACTTAGGCTCAAAGAGATTAAGTAACTTGCTTAACATCACCAAGCTTATAAGTGGGAGGGATTCAAACCTAGGTGGTTTGATATCAAAGCCCACCTGCTTTCCTTTACACCATGCTGCTTATGGGAATGTAATCCTGAGGGCACTGACAGAAAATTTTGGAAAATATAATGTAATGGATGATATTAAATATTAATTAAAATGAAATAAACTATCGTTTATAAATTATACATGGTCAAATTGAGTTATACTTATTTATCTAAAGAAAAAAGTATTTTAAAACTGGAATATTTCTTGTTTTTGTTCGGAAATTCACAGTCTTATTTCTGATCTTATTTATTTTTTTCACTATTTATGCTACTTATTTCAATAAAAGTCTAAGATTTGTTCTTATGATTTGAGAAGCAAGAAGGATAATTTAATAATCTAAGGCTAAGAATTTAAAATGGCATAGAGGAAGATATATTCCACAGAGCTTTTTAACAACTAATCTAGATCTCATGATGTACAAGTTGGCTGAAACTCTGCTTGATGCATCTTATGAATCACTTAAACTCAAGTAATTAAATTAAACATTTGAATAGTCAGAGACCCACGAAATCTGTTTGTGACTATGGAAATACACAAGGAGGTGGTAGCCTGCCATTTGATTTAACTTCCTCTACTGAGGTTCTTTACTTTCCTCCCATATCCATAAAGCCATTTGATAAGAAATTGTGACTTGTAATTTAATGCTGTCTGGTCTGGTTAAGCAGTAGTAATAACTAAACTTTCTTTTGCTGTTTTAAGAGAATTTGCATGTATGTTTTATATTTGATCTTCAAACCATATTCAATGTGTGCATTATTTAATAATTTTGGATCAAAATAGTTTAAACAAATTTTACAAAACTTCGAGGAGTAATTTTCCATAAAAATTTTGGAGCAAACATTAAATGAGTGTTGAATGGTTTTATTATGATTACGAACATTTATCAAGTAAACTTTTATAGATAAGCTAGTCTAGATCTTTACTTTTCTATGTAATGGTCTTAATTTGAATATTCTTAGTAACTTATTTTAGTCTTTGACTCTCAATATTGAACACACTAAGTACTTGAAAAATTCAGTTTCTGAGTTCTACCGTTACATTCTTTTAATGCTATGATGAATGATTTGTCTTTTCAAAGTATTGATAATTGTGACAAATCTGGTAATATCTTGATATTATTTTTCATTTAGTAAATGCAATTTTTCATCTTTTAATAAATGAAAGCATTCAAATTCAAAATATAATAATAATTTTACAAGAAATTATGTCAATTTTTTTGAAAAGTTGTTGAGGGCTTTATGTAGCAAAGTTATAGTCCCTCATTCAAGGTAGGTATAATCGAGTTGGGAAGAAAAGATGTCTGTATTAGAAATAATCTGAAACCAATTCACTGAAACACATATTCAAGACTGTGCATACAAGAGTTTCAGGTGTTCAAAATAATTAAAAATTCCAAGGCACATTCTATCCAAAACAAAAACCTGATATAGCTTTATTAAAATCAGCCAAAATAAACTTTAAGGCAAAAAATTACTTCAGATAATGAGAGTCATATAATAATTTATCATAATGCTAGAAGATTCAATTTGCTAGGAAGACACAATTATTTTAAGTTCTAATGCCTCTAGTAATGTAACTTCAGACTTTATATAGCAAACATTGACAAAATTGCAAGGAAAATTAGCAAAATCCATATTTATAATGGGAAATTTAACATATTTCTAAGTAATTGACTGAACAAACCTAGAAAAAAAAATAAGGATAAAGGAAATTAGAATGATTAGCAAAGTTGACCCAATGGACACTACACCTAAAAACTGCAGAATATACAGGTTATTTTCAAGTCCACATGACATATTTACAAAACTGTTGGTCCACAAGGCACATTTCAACAAATTTAAAAAGTTTGAAATTGCACAGATTGTGTTCTTTTGCCAAAGTCCCATTAATTTAGACATCCATAACAAAATGATAACTAGAAAAACCCATTTGTTTCAAAATTAAGAAACACACTTGTAAAGAGTCCATGGGAAATTAGACAATATTTTCATCTGATTGATAACAAAGACACCATATATCAGCTAATGCAATTTTCAAGAGGAAATATTTAGCCTTAACAGTTTCTACTAGAAAAAGAGGCAAGCTGAAAAATAATGAGCTAGATAATCACCTCAAGAAAATTAAAAAAAAATTAACCAAATATTTATTGTTTCCCCACCAGTAAGCTGTGGACTTGCAAGTTCTCTATTGAATGATTCAAATATTCAACAACGACTGTCCACTCTGGTTGGTGGAAACTTGAATGATTCCCATCCCTGTAATCTCTTTGTTCATTGTAAAGCTCATGGTGTCTTCGTCATTCTTTGCCTGATCTCATGGAGTTTCACCTTGTGAATTCACACGCTCATCAGCTCTTTAGGAATATTTCTGTGGTTCTTTTTCTGTGTACCTCCTGCCTAGCCAGAATTCTCCCCTTCAAATTCTGCTACCTTAGACTACCTAAATTCTGGCTTCTGTCTGATCGACTCAGCTAGACCACCATAATCTGGGAGGGTTCTGCAATCAATAATCGACCTCTAGGTAAGAATCCTAGATGGTCGTAGGACTCACCTCAATTGTTCCTCATCTCTTAGGGATCAGAGTCCTGCGTTGCCTGTTGACCAATGTTTGAAAACAGTTGTGTCATATACTTTGTCTAATCTTCTATTTGTTTAACATATAAGAATAAATCCATCCTTTATGACTACATTATGGTTGGAAGTGGAAGTATTCCACAGTCTGAAGTTTTTTTTTTTTTTTTTTTTTTTTTGGTGTGGAAGATTTGCCCTGAGTTAACACCTGTTGCCAATCTTCTTCTTTCTTTCCTTCTTGTATGTGAGCCACGGCACAAGCATGGCCACTAACAGACAAGTGGTGTAGGCCCGTGCCCGGGAACCGAACGTGGGCTGCCGAAGCAGAGCATGCCGAACCCAACCACTAGGCCACCAGGGCTAGCCCCACAGTCTGAATTTTTAAATTTTCAATTAGCAGTTAGCCCTTGACTTCTTGTATAACAGAGTTAGAAGTCCTTTATTCTACATTTCTGAATACTTATTGCTTTCGAATGGCTTTCCTTACTGTTAGAATAATTGGTTCTATGATAGTTTGTATTTCCATATTAAAAAGATATAGAACTATGCTTTGTTTGTAAAACTTGTTTTGGAAATTCCATGCACATACTTAGAATTTATTATTCACACAACACATGCCTAATACAAAAACTAGAAATCTATTGCAAACTCATTTCATGCTGCAAGGAATAATGCCAGAAGGTGGAAGGGAATATTGAATCCCCTTCCTTTATTTTAAATTGATGATTCTTTCTCATGTTAGAAGCCATAGTATGCTTTTAAATCTTATGATATATTATTACTTTAGCATAGAACATGATCAGAGTGTATGGATGTGAAAATTTCCTTTTCCACGGAAGTTTTCAGAGATTCAAAGTATTTCATTGATTAAAAAATTTACTGCCGTAACTGTTTGTGAATCTTGTAGAAGCAGCTTTGAAGATTAGTTAATACCTTTTATCTTTCAAATAAACTCAAAATGAACCAATTTACTATGTATTGCTGGCTATATATAGCCATAGAAATACCCTTTACATTTTCTGATGTTCTTAAAGAACCATAACTTTTATTTGATATGCATGTAATTCTGAAGAAATGTTGCGTAATTCACTGACACTGTTGTCAGAGGAATGCAAGCCAAGAACTGAAATTTTTGCAGATGTCTCTTCAATAACCCTGGGTCCATCAACTATTGTCTGAAGTATGAGTTCTGCAGCAATGTACCACCTCCCCTTTGAATGAAAAATTAAATAGAATGAAGGAAGAAGAATCTTCCATAAAATATGCGTGGGAGCAATCTGTGTTCAGAAAGTGAGAGAGGTGCTAGCAGAAAATAATAGCTGTTGTTTAAAAAAGGAAAAAGAAGACAGAATAAAATTAAAAGCCCCCTAAAAGATATCATGCATACAGAAATAGCAAAGTAAAACTTATAAATAGAGGTACAAGTCAAATTGTGAAAAATTATTTTAAGCAAAAAAGACAAATTTAATCAATACAAGTAAAATGTAAATAGATGCAAATAAATATGATTCTCTCCATATGTATATAGAGATATAATATAGATAAGTAGACATGTCTATATATGGATAATCCCTTTATATTAATCGATCTATATTTATATCTATATCTATATATAATTTGTAGAATGAAACAATATTTTAAAATTTTATTAGAGAATCCTTTGTTAAATTATAGAACTTATTTGAAGAAAACTATAAAACTATTCCAAGGATATTAAAGAACGCTTAAGTATCTGGAGAGACACATACCATATTTTAAAACATCAATTTATCACAATTAATATATAGATATAAACAGAATATAATTATAGTTCAAATCCCAATGGCATTTTCTTTTTTGGTTTGTAATATTTAATGTTAACATATTACATGATAAAAGAAGCCAGTAAAATCAGTGCTGAAACAGAAGGATAAATTACAAATTACTTTATTTTATTATCTAAGATTATCTATTCAGTGCCACTGATACATCCATTTATGTGTTTAGAATTTAATTATTGTAACTTTTAAGCATTCTTCTAGAACTCTTGTTTTTCAGTCCCAACATTTCGAAACTATTTCTTGCTACTTATTCCAGATAAATTTTTATAATCATTTGTCAAGTTCCATATCAGTCCATTGAAATATTAAGATTTCAATAATTATACAAATTAAACAGCTGAAAGAAGGGACATCTTCTAAATCTTCCAATCCATAATCATAGTAGATCTCTTTCTATTTATTGAAGTTGCTAAACAAAAGATCTCAATACAATTTTGTATTTTCCTTCATTTAGCAGCCCTATATATCTTGTTAGATTATATTTGTGTATTTTATGTATTATTATTGTTATAATAAATGGAACATTTTGCATTACACATTGGTGGTATCCAGAAGAGCTATAAATTTTGTAATAATAATAATAGCTGTTATTTTTTGAGGACTTAACCATGAGATAAGTATAAGACATGAGATACAGTATCAGAACTTTACAAATACTAATCCTATAAAGTAAATAGTTTTTGTTCTCCTTTTATATAATATCAAACTAAAGCAAAATAAAAAGGCAATAAATGTTCTTAGAGTTTCTTAGAGTTTCCATCTCAGAGTTTCCACTGTCTTAGAGTGCTTGCATTGCTCATCTTTTCTTACATGTTGTTATTTAAATTTTTTCTTTTTTTTTTTTTTTGCTGAGGAAGATTTGCCCTGAGCTAACATCTGTGCTCATCTTCCTCTATTTTGTGTGTGGGTCACCACCACAGCATGGCCACCAATGAGTGGTGTAGGTCTTGAAGACTACACTGCAGTCTTCAGTTCTGTGAGAGAAAGGCTATGTTTTATTCAACTTTGCATCTCTAGAACCTATCCCAGAACATGATGTATACTAATACTACATGTTCAGTAAATATTTGTGGAGGCAAGAATTAATGAGAGAAGGAAGTAAGAATGGAAGGTGTTGGGGAAATTGAATTAAAAGCGAAATCTTCTGCTGTATTAGTTTGGTAGGGCTGCTGTAACAAAATACCACAGACTGGGGAGCTTAAATAACAGAAATTTATTGTCTCACAGTTTTTGGAGGCTGGCAGTCTGAGATCAAGGTGTCAGCAAGGTTGGTGTTTTCTGAGGCTTTTCTCCTTGGCTTGTAGACGGCCATCTTTTCTCTATATCTTCACGTGGTCTTCCCTCTGTGTGTGTCTGTGTCCAAATTTCCTTTTCTTATAAGGATACCAGTCAAATTGGATTGGAGCCCACCCTAATGACCTCATTTAAAATTAATTACCATTCTAAAGACCCTATTTCCAGGCCGGCCCTGTGGCTTAGCGGTTAAGTGTGCGAGCTCCGCTACTGGTGGCCCGGGTTTGGATCCAGGGCGCGCACTGACGCACCGCTTCTCCGGCCATGCTGAGGCCGCGTACCACATGCAGCAACTAGAGGGATGTGCAACTATGACATACAGCTATCTACTGGGGCTTTGGGGGAAAAAAAGGAGGAGGATTGGCAATAGATGTTAGCTCAGAGCTGGTCTTCGTCAGCAAAAAGAGGAGGATTAGCATGGATGTTAGCTCAGGGCTGATCTTCCTCACACACACACACACAAATTACTTAAAGACCCTATTTCCAAATACAGTCACATTCTGAAGATCTGAGGGTTGAGACTTCAACATATGAATTTTAGGGGAATAATTCAGTGAATAGCACCTCTCTACCTCCATGAAGATAGAAGAGAAAGAAAGCAGTTTTATTATTGAATAAGCATTAAACCAGAACGTGATGCACATCACACACAATCCACTAAAGAGATTGCAAGACAGGAAGAAATTTTACCCTTTCATATGGTTGGGCAGATACAACACACTCCATACAAATTCTTAAGATATAGGATAACTAGCCTTCAGGTGAGAGGAGTCAACAGCACCATTTGGCACAGAGTTCATCCTAAATTCACTTGGTGAGGTGGCCACCTGTGTTTGCTAACTGCTTTATCTAAAGAAAAAATAAATTTCTCTTATCTTTACAACAGGAGGTAGTTTTTCAACTTGGAGGAAGGCGCCATTGGAAGTTAGGCTCCTATCCTCCCGCAGAGACTGAGAGATAGGAGCTCTGTCTTCCTTGATGACTGTATTTTGAAGAGATGGCTCCCAGGTCCTTAGGAAAAACATCCTGGGCTGTAAAACTGGACAGAGGCTTATTAGCCTTTTAAAAAGATTTACATACGTCTCAAAGGGACAGAAAAAGAATTTACAATGACAAGTTTTCTAAGTAAATACTGAAAGAATAGGGAGAGAGGGAAGTCTCTTCCATTATTTTCAATGGGAAGAATTAAACATTTTATTTTTCGTTTGTATTTGCCCTAACAAAGACAAATGAGAAGGTGTAATACACCAGGTGTCTCAGTCTCTTCTCTGAGATGACACTTGATGTAGGACATTCACACGTACGGCACATCCATGGGTATGCCCCGGGGTATGTTCAAATCCCATTTCAACACCATCCCTCCTGCCACTATTGTTCAGAAAGCACAACAGAACTTAAGTTGATGGTAAGTATAGTTTATCCATTCTAATTTATTAAGATGTGAGTCATTTACACATACTCATAATTTAACCGTTAATAGCAACAACATACTTGCTTTACCCTTTTTTTTACTTTTTTTCACTGTACTATATTTATTTGTTTATTGCAGTAACATTGGTTTGTGACATTGTAAAAATTTCAGGTGTACATCATTATACTTCTATTTCTGCATAGATTACATCATGTTCACCACCAAAACACTAATTACAACCCATCACCACACACATGTATCGAATTATCCCTTTCACCCCCCTCCCTCCCCCCTTGCCCTCTGGTAACCACCAATCCACTCTCTGTCCCTATGTGTTTGTTTATTGTTGTTATTATCTACTACTTAATGAAGGAAATCATATGGTATTTGACCTTCTCCCTCTGACTTATTTCGCTTTGCATTATACCCTCAATGTCCATCCATGTTGTCATAAACGGCTGGATTTCATCTTTTCTTATGGCTGAGTAGTATTCCATTGTGTATATAGACCACATCTTCTTTATCCATTCGTCCCTTGATGGGCACTTAGGTTGCTTCCAAGTCTTGGCTATTGTGAATAACGCTGCAATGAACACAGGGGTGCATGTACCTTTACAAATTGGTGTTTTCAAGTTCTTTGGATAAATACCCAGCAGTGGAATAGCTGGATCATATGGTAGTTCTATCCTTGATTTTTTGAGGAATCTCCATACTGTTTTCCATAATGGCTGCACCAGTTTACACTCCCACCAGCAGTGTATGAGAGTTCCCTTCTCTCCACATCCTCTCCAACACATGTTGTTTCCTGTCTTGTTAATTATAGCCATTCTGATGGGCGTGAGGTGATATCTCATTGTAGTTTTGATTTGCATTTCCCTGATAGTTAGTGATTTTGAACATCTTTTCATGTGTCTCTTGGCCATCTGGATATCTTCTTTGGAGAAATGTCTGTTCAGGTCTTTTGCCCATTTTTTAATTGGGTTGTTAGTTTTTTTGTTGTTGAGATGCATGAGTTCTTTATATATTTTGGAGATTAAGCCCTTATCAGATGTATGGTTTGCAAATATCTTCTCCCAGTTGTTAGGTTGTCTTTTCGTTTTGTTGATGGTTTCCTTTGCTGTGCAGAAACTTTTTAGTTTGATGTAGTCCCATTTGTTTATTTTTTCTATTGTTTCTCTTGCCCGGTCAGACATGGTGTTTGAAAATATGTTGGTAAGACCGATGTTGAAGGGCGTACTGCCTATGTTTCCTTCTAGAATTTTCACAGTTTCAGGTCTTACATTCAAGTCTTTAATCCATGTGGAGTTAATTTTTGTGTATGGTGTAAGGTAAAGGTCTACTTTCATTTTTTTGCATGTGGCTATCCAGTTTTCCCAACACCATTTGTTGAAGAGACTTTCTTTTCCCCATTGTATGTTCTTGGCTCCTTTGTCAAAGATTAGCTGTCCATAGATGTGTGGGTTTATTTCTGGGCTTTCGATTCTATTCCATTGATCTGTGTGTCTGTTTTTGTGCCAGTACCATGCTGTTTTGGTTACTGTAGGTTTGTGGTATATTTTGAAATCAGGGAGTGTGATACCTCCAGCTTTGTTCTTTTTTCTCAGGATTCCTTTAGCTATTCGGGGTCTTTTGTTGTTCCATATAAATTTTAGGATTCTTTGTTCTATTTCTGTGAAAAATGTTGTTGGAACTTTGATAGGGATTGCATTGAATCTATAGATGGCTTTAGGAAGTATGGACATCTTAACTATGTTAATTCTTCCAATCCAAGAGCACGGAATATCTTTCCATTTCTTTCTGTCTTCTTCAATTTCTTTCAGCAATGTTTTATAGTTTTTGGTGTACAGATCTTTCACCTCTTTGGTTAAGATTATTCCTAGGTATTTTATTCTTTTTGTTGCAATTATAAATGGGATGGTATTCTTAATTTCTCTTTCTGCTACTTCGTTGTTAGTGTACAGAAATGCAACTGATTTTTGTATGTTGATTTTGTATCCTGCAACTTTACCATATTTGTTTATTACTTCTAAAAGTTTTCTGGTGGATTCTTTAGGGTTTTCTATATATAAAATCATGTCATCTGCAAATAGTGACAGTTTCACTTCTTCCTTTCCAATTTGGATCCCTTTTATTTCTTTCTCTTGCCTGATTGTTCTGGCTAGGACTTCCAGTACTATGTTAAATTGGAGTGGTGACAGTGGGCATCCTTGTCTGGTTCCTGTTCTTAGAGGGATAGCTTTCAGTTTTTCACCATTGAGGATGATATTAGCTGTGGGTTTGTCATATATGGTCTTTATTATGTTGAGTTACTTTCCTTCTATACCCATTTTATTCAGAGTTTTTATCATAAATGGATGCTGTATCTTGTCAAATGCTTTCTCTGCATCTATGGAGATGATCATGTGATTTTTATTCTTCATTTTATTAATGTGGTGTATTAGGTTGATTGACTTGTGAATGTGAAACCATCCCTGCATACCTGGAATAAATCCCACTTGATCATGGTGTATAATCTTTTTAACGTATTGTTGTATGCGAATTGCTAGCATTTTGTTGAGGATTTTTGCATCGATGTTCATCAGTGATATTGGCCTGTAATTTTCTTTTTTTTGTGTTGTCCTTGTCTGGTTTTGGTATCTGGGTAATGTCAGCTTCGTAGAATGAGTTAGGGAGCTTCCCCCCCTCCTCAATTTTTTGGAAGAGTTTGAGAAGGATAGGTATTAAGTCTTCTTTGAATGTTTGGTAGAATTCACCAGGGAAGCCGTCTGGTCCTGGACTTTTATTTTTGGGGAGGTTTGTGATTACTGTTTCAATCTCCTTACTGGTGATTGGTTTGTTCAAATTCTCTACTTCTTCTTGATCCAGTTTTGGAAGGTTGTATGATTCTAGGAATTTATCCATTTCTTCCAGATTGTCGAATTTGTTGGCATATAGCTTTTCATAGTATTCTCTTATAATCTTTTGTATTTCTGAGGTGTCTGTTGTAACCTCTCCTCTTTCATTTCTGATTTTACTTATTTGTGCCTTCTCTCTTTTTTTCTTGGTGAGTCTAGCTAAAGGTTTGTCAATTTTGTTGATCTTTTCCAAGAACCAGCTCTTGGTTTTATTAAATTTTTCTATTGTTTTTTTGGTCTCTATTTCATTTATTTCTGCTCTGATTTTCATTATTTCCCTTCTTCTACTGATTTTGGGCTTGGTTTGTTCTTCTTTTTCCAGTTGCTTTAGGTGCATTTTTAGATTGTTTATTTGAGATTTTTCTTGTTTGTTGAGATAGGCCTGTATTGCTATAAACTTCCCTCTTAGAACCGCTTTTGCTGTATCCCATAAATTCTGGCATGTCGGATTTTCATTTTCATTTGTCTCCAGGTATTTTTTGATTTCTTCTTTGATTTCTTCGTTAACCCAGTCGTTGTTCAGTAGCATTTTGTCTAATCTCCACGTATTTGTGGCTTTTCTGATTTTCTTCCTATAGTTGATTTCTAGTTTCATACCGTTGTGGTCAGAAAAGATGCTTGGTATTATTTCAATCTTCTTAAATTTATGGAGACTTGTTTTGTGGTCTAATATGTGATCAATCCTGGAGAATGTTCCATGTGCCTTTGAAAAGAACGTGTATTCTTCGGTTTTTGGATGGAATGCTCTGTATATATCTACTAGGTCCATCTGTTCTAGTGTGTCGTTTAAGGCCAATGTTTCCTTATTGATCTTCTGTTTGGATGATCTATCCATTGGTGTAAGTGGAGTGTTAAAGTCCCCTACTATTATTGTGTTACTATTTCTGTTTTTATGTCTGTTAATAATTGCTTTATATATTTAGGTGCACCTAGATTGGGTGCGTAGATATTTACAAGTGTTATATCCTCTTGTTGGATTGTTCCCTTGATCATTATGTAATGCCCTTCTTTGTCTCTTTTTACAGTTTTTGTTTTAAAGTCTATTTTGTCTGATATGAGTACTGCTACCCCAGCTTTCTTTTCATTGCTATTTGCATGGAGTATCTTTTTCCATCCCTTCACTTTCAGTTTGTGAGTGTCTTTAGGTCTGAAGTGTGTCTCTTGTATGCAGCATATATATGGGTCTTGTTTTTTTATCCAGTCAGCCACCCTATGCCTTTTAATTGGAGCATTTAGTCCACTGACGTTTAAAGTAGCTATTGATAAGTATGTACTTACTGCCATTTTTTAACTTTTTTTTTTTCTCAGTGTTTTAGTAGTCCTTCTCTGTTCCTTTCTTCTTCTATACAGAATTGATGGTCACTTTAGTTTGACCTCTGTCTGAAAGCTGTACTCTTTAACTCCCCTCCTCCCTCCTTTTATGTTTTTGATATCATCTCTAACCTCTCTTTTGTGCATTTGTATCCATTACGTTCTTATCATGGAAATAGATAATTTTTCCTATTTGTGGTCTTCTCTTTTCCCCTTAAATCAGTCCCTTTAACATTTCTTATAGCACTGGTTTCTTGGTGACAAACTCCTTTAATTTTTGCTTGTCTGGGAAAATTTCGATCTCTCCTTCCATTTTGAATGATAACCTTGCTGGGTAGAGTATTCTTGGCTGTAAGTTTTTTCCTTTTAGCACTTTAAATATATCGTGCCGTTCTCTTCTAGCCTGTAAGGTTTCTGCTGAGAAGTCAGCTGATAGCCTTATGGGCTTTCCTTTGTATGTAACTTGACATTCTCCTGCGGCTTTTAGGATTCTCTCTTTATCTTTAATTCTGGACATTTTGATGATGATGTGTCTTGGTGTGGGCCTCTTTGGGTTTATCTTGTTTGGGGCTCTCTGTGCTTCCTGTACCTGGATGTCTGTTTCCTTCCTTAGGTTAGGGAAGTTTTCATCTATTATTTCTTGAAATAGATTCTCTGCCCCCTTGTCTCACTCTACTCCTTCTGGGACACCTATAACACAGATGTTAGTGCGCTTGATGTTGTCTCAGAGGTCCCTTAGACTGTCCTCTCTTTTTAATTCTTTTCTCTTTTACCTGTTCACCTTGGGTAATTTCTTCTAGTCTTTCGTCCAGCTCACAGATCCGTTCTTCTGTATCCTCTACTCTGCTTTTGAGTCCTTCTAATGAATTTTTCATTTCCAGTATTGTATTCTTCATTTCTGATTGGTTCTTTTTTATATCTTCCATTTCTTTGTTGACATTCTCACTGAGTTCATCTATTCTTCTCCCCAGATCAGTGAGCATCCTTAACACTCTTAGTTTGAACTCTCTGTCAGGTAGGTTGCTCATTTCTGTTTCACTTAGTTCCTTTTCTGGGGTTTTGTCCTGTTCCCTTATTTGGAATGTATTCTTTTGCCTCCTCATTTTGCCTCTTTCCCTGTGCTTGTGTCTGAGTATTAGGTAGGTCAGCTACGTCTCCTGCTCTTGGATAGGTGACCTTATGTAAGTGATTTCTTAGGGGGCCTGCAGTGTGCTTCCCTCAGTTCTCAATGTTCCAGGTGTGACCCCTATGTGGGCTACGTGTGTCCTTCTGTTGTGGCCTGTTTGCTCTCCCTGTAGGCGCCCAGGGAGGCCGAGTTACGCTCCTGGCCAGCTGTTGTAATACTCAGCTGCTTGTAGTTGTTGTGGGCCCTTCAGTCTCTTTATCAGGTGTGGGGAGCCCCAGCACAGTTGGCTGCAAGTTCTAATACCACATTTGTGTTGCAGTATTTCTTTTAAGTGAGTAGTCCCCCAGCGTGGCAGGTTGTTAGGCTCAGGGCCTTACGATTGCTATAAGCCTCTAGCCTATTAGGTCTGTCAGCTCTCTGAGGATTGCAGCTGGGTGGGGCTGGCCTCAGGCACAGGAGCACCCAATTGTTTCAGGCTTTGGAAGGTGGGGCAAACCCCCTGTGTGGGTCTTTGAGAGGCACCAGTCTTCTCCAGCTGACAAGCCCTGCCGCCCACAGGTCCATCCACACAGTCAACACAGTCCTGACCGGTGTGCGCGCCCCGACCTCCCCAAGTGGACCCAGTCTCTCCAAGGCGGGAGCCCCACACACTCTGCCACTGCCCCACACTCTCCACCCGCTCCTTGTGCACACCCTGCCCTGCTCAAGTCGGCTCAGTTGCCAGGCTGCAGAGAATCCAGTCACCAATCTATGCAGGCCCCAAGTTGCCTGAGGGCTTGGTGTTGGGTGGGGCCAGTCTCTAGGGTGGGCTGCCTGCCCTGGCTGAGCTGGATTAAATCGGTGCTCTAGCGGGTGGGGCAGACCCTGGGCTAGCAGGCCTCAGGGAGAACTCCAATGGCGTCTGTATCAGCACGCCCATCCCAGGCCACACCAATGGCCACCGCCAATGTCCCAGTCCCTGGAGAGGTCTCACCCCTCACCGAGATGCACTCAGGGCCTATTAGGTGAGTCTCTTTTCACCACAGCACTGTGCACCTTTCTTTCTGGTGATTTTAGTTGCTTTCTGAAACGGGTGAGTTTGCACGTGGGCCCTTTAAGAGCCGGTTTTAGTTTCTTTGTGAACCGGGTTTTCTGGGGGTGCTCTCCAATGTTTTAGTAGCAGGCACAGTCAGATATTATGCCGCTGGTGTCGATTGTGCTGGGTCCACAAAATGCCCCCAGCGGGGGCGCTCCCGGCTCAGGGCCCCGCGCCTCCAGGGAGGCTGCGCACCTGTGCGCTGCTCCCGGCGGCCGTGAAGCTGACGGCTTGTGAAGGCGGCGTTTTTCCTCTCCAGAAGGGAGTCTCTGCCTCTTCCACCTCATTTAGGATTGTCCGTTGTTGCAGGAGTTCCTCTTATGCAGTTTTCAGTTCTGTCTCAGGGGTAATTTTTCCACGAGTAGTTGTAAATTGGCTGTGTCCGCGGGAGGAGGTGAGTTCCGAGTCTGCCTACGCCGCCATCTTGACTCGAGATCTCGCTTTACCCTTTAAAACTACACTGTGGCACTATATTTGAGAACCACTAGAAAAGAGGCAAAATAAAAGGAGGAAAAGAAGAAGTTGTGATATTTTCCATTAAAATTAGTTTAGAATGTACATTATTAACCTTTCCTTCCTGTAAAGTCAGAGGAGGGAAAATGAGGAATTATGTAGATAAATTATCTCACTGGTAATGTGTGTAAGCGACTATAGCTGCCTCAGATAAGCACTGAATTTCTCCAGCCTTCCATTCCCCAAAGGCCATGCTGCTTCTATCACAGTAGCAAAGAATGTCAAGAAGTGTGTAAAGACACACGCTTTTTCCCTGGAATCAGATTACTTGTGCAAACACAGTAAAACATTTTAAAAAATGATTTGAATTATGCACATAAGGATAGACACAGGAAATACAGAAAGTGTGGTGGTCAGTGGTTGGTGGGAATAGGGACAATTTTTTTGAATATTTTTTGTTTTCTAAATTTTGTAGAATAACTTGTAATAAAACTATAGTAATAATTATATTAACATTTAAATAATGAAAATTGCTAATTTCATAATTTTGTAGGTCATTTCCCCTGCTTCTGTGTGTTGGGAAAAATATGTATACATGGAATTGTTTATCTCCATTCCAGCGCCTGCTGTCTCTCGGCAACAGGAAGCATCTAGTTCCCAAGGACAGCTGTTGAAGAGAGTAAAATAGTCATTAACGGGGTTGTGCTTATTCTTATGATTTCCACGATGATCTTGAAGACAGTCTTATCCACCCCCAAGATAGCATTTGGAGCCACATATCTGGATTTTGTCATTTCCCATGTGGCTGCATCGTAGTATCAGATCATTGAATTCTAGTTACATATTTTAACTGTGATGCAAATAAAGAAGTCTTTGTGGTTCTTTTTCAGTTATTTACAAATTTTATTGTTGTGTAATACAGATACATGGAATTCTGGTAGGATGTAAGATTCAGCAGAGCATTTTGAAAAATACCCCTCAAGAGTAGAGTGATGGATGGCCTAGATGTCATTAGCATCTGTTTTTGGATGGTGTATTTCATTTCTGGAAATGGATGCAACAGCCAGATCAAACCACAAGGCCTTTAGTAAAAGCCCAGGAGTCTGTGAAAATGTGGATCTACGAAAGGCCCCTTTTTATGACCTCCTTAAGGGCTAGGTGAATAGCTACAAGTTCCACTAATTGGACCAAGGCTGAGCCAAGAGTGCCCTTCTCCGCTAGAGAGGTGCCCAAGGCCGGGTGGAATGCTGCAGCCCTCCAGTGAACTGCTTTGCTTACAGTGGTGGCACTGCCATCGGGCTGACTCCCTGTCCATCTCAGACAGTTGGGCCCAAGGGGCTTCCCAAGTAGCCAGAAGAGGAGGAAGTGGAGGCCTTTGCTACTAATTCTGCAAGGCTCTCAGGCAAGGGGCTGGGCATGGGGGAATCGAAATCCTCCTGTAATTTGGAAAAGTCTTTGATGTCAGATTTAGCCCTCTCCTGAAGGTACCATTTCCATTTTACCAAGGAAGCATCAGTGGCCATGCTGAGCTTCTGCTGGAAGTCATGTCTAATCTAGGGTATTATAGGAACTTGGGTACAGAGTAGTACCAGGTGGGTGCCAGTTAGGACCTTGGTTTCTAAAAGAGCCCAATAGGATGTCAAAAGTTGGCACTCAGGAATACACTGGGCTGCTGCTGGGGGTAGGCAGTTAGTCCAAAACCCCGTAAGAAGTCAGGTAGACTCATGTTTGGTCCAGAGACTCCAGGAGGCATAGTCAGGTGTGGCCAAGGACTCAACTCGAAATGTAGAACCCGGTGGGAGTAAAGGTAAGGCTTGTTGGACTGCCTGTTGGGCAGCTTCTAAAGCACACTGTTGGGCCTTACCGCAATGGAAGTGGCGACTTCCGTGTGATTGCATATATAAGGCTGAGAATTAGTGAGAGAAGATGAAAAGACCTAGCATGTGTTGTGCCTGTCTGAGTGTAGTGGGTGGTTTAATAGTAAGCAGTTGATGTTTGATGGCTGGGAGGATCTCTCAGCCTTTAGAGGACCAGATGATGCCCAGAAACTTGACAGACGAGGCTGGGCCTTGCATCTTGTGAGGGGCTGTTGCCTACCCACATTGATATGAGTGGTGTACGAGGGTGTGCAAATCTGCCCATACCATTTCCTCAGAGGGACCCTTCAGCATAATGTCATCAATATCATGCCCAAAACGGCAATATCCCAATTGTAAGGTATTTAAACCCTGGCAGCAGAGGTTATGTACCATTACAGGGCTAAGTATCCCTTTGGGAGCTGCATAAATGTATATTGAACCCCTTCAAAAGGGAAACCAAATTGGGCCTGGGATTCCTCTGCGATGGGAACAGAATAGAACATGTTAGCTAGGTCGATGACCACGAAGGATGCTCCTTGGGCCCGTTGTATGTTCTCAATCAATTCTATAATATTAGGAATTGGAGCCTTAATCAGGGGAAACTGAGCATTGAGGTTTCTACAGATAATGGTTAGGTGCCACTCTTTAGTGCCTGGCTTAGGTACCAGACAAATGGGGTTATTGAAAGAGGGGATTGTGGGCTTAATGACTCCTGTCTCAAGCATATCTTTAATGACAGTGTGAGATCTTCAGTGCCCTGTAAGTTGGTATTAGACAGTGTTTACCATCTTGACCAGAAGAGGAAGAGTCATCAGCATCCATTTGACGAGTCCCACCAGGAAGGCCCTCCAGCGCAGATGGGGGCATTACTACCACAGCTGGTTGACGGTAGGAATGAAAACCATCCAGTTCATGCCCTTTGCTACATTTCCAGGTTTATTTAATCACTTTCTGATTAAAATCCCCTTTCCCATGTAAACTTTCCTATAGAGAGGAGAGTGCACTGACTGAATCTAAGGATTGCAGCTCATGTAACACTTATATTTTAGGACTAAATTAATAAATCAGTATTCTATTTTGTAAAAAAAAGTTATTGTAAAAATTATATTTGAAAAGTGCACATAGAAATACATTGATAAACTTAAAAGCACTTTATGAATGCACAATATAATGTTGGCAAGAGCTCACCATAGTCTGAGAAAAATCTGCATTAAAGAGAAATACCTTCCTTCCTGTCACAAGTAGTCACTGAGTGATGAATCTGGGGAAGACATGGCTATAGGCACTTAGTATACAATAGCAAACAAGTTCAACGAAGTCTCTGTTCCCAAGGATAATAACCACAACAGAAGCCGTACATAGTAATAAACCAAAATAAATCTCTCTAGAGGTAAACTAATAGTTTAATGGTCACTTGTAACTTGAAAACTAATTGAGTTTTAATTTTATCACAGATGGGTTAAAAAGAAATTTATCAAAAAAAAGGCAATCTATCATGACTTCTAAATGATCTTTCAAGCGGAAACTTGGGGCGCATAGTAATAGATGCTGAATGAATTGTATCACGGTTCTGGTGTCTGATAATTTTGTATTTTACTTCCTCAAAGAAGAAATTAAACAACATTAATTAGTACTAATTAATTAATAACGAAAATTAAAAATGTTAATATTGAACTATTTAAGGATCATAAATGCAGATCTTTTCTCCATCTCACCAAATACTTGTTTGGCCAGAAAACAAAACTTCAGCATTTGATTCAAACTCATAACAAGATCTCAATGGCTTTATTACAGTTGCATTTAACTAAATAGTTTAACCATCCTCAAAACCTTTTTTGGGAGACACTGTAGGGGGATGGGTAGTAGAGAAAGAACTTTTAGGCCAATTTGTCCATCCCAGGATTATGATAGGTAAAACATATTATGAAATAATGAAGCAAATGGGAAAGAATCAGAGTTTAAATCAAGCATAAAGAAGGTTTTCAGAAGAATAATGTTATTGAATTATTAGTTAGAAGAAATTTAAATCGTATTTTGAAATAAAGAGTAAGCTACATAGCAGTTAATCAAAATTTGACAAAATTTGTTCAGAATTTAAATGCACTTCTTATGCTAACTCAAGCATTGTCCTTATCAGTTATATAAAAACTGCAAGATTCACATGTATATTCATATAAATATGAATGCTTTTAAGAGTTTTAAAATAAATGTGATATGTATTTTAACCAGGACCAAAAGCCCTGTAATCTTTGGTATCTCCTTATATTGACCCATCCATCCACTTTCTCTATTATCTTCTAAAGTATACCCTTGAAAGAAGATCTAATTAATTGAGTTCATCTCCCCCCCAAACCTATTTGTATCCTTCTTTCAAGGTTTTGTGTCATTTGGTGGTAAAAAAGTTACTTCAATTATCACCTTGAGTCATCTATAATCACATGCTTATAGAAAGTAAGGTTTTTATTGACTGTGTAGTTATTGCCATAGAACATCTTAGTGAACATAAGAGATACAGTGGTTTATTGGTTGTTTCTAAGAGGAACCAACTTGAAGAAAGAAAATTTGAGTTCAGGATCAAGGTCTTAGTAAACGACAGAGCTTCTATGACTGCCCTAAAAGAAATCCCTGGCTCTTGCAGCTGGAGGATCAAGATTTCTGGAAGCCAAACTCAAACTATAATCCTGCACTTGGCTGAATAATAACGCAAAATGAATGCCCACTCTCACTGGGCCTCTCTGGTTAAAGTAGATTGTAAAAGATTGGAATCCTAAAAAATTTGGGGATTGTAAAATGTGAGCAGATTCTGATGAAGCTGAGAAAATCAAACACTAAATTCTGCCAAGCTTCTTTTGCCAGTAGAAGCATCTCTTTCTCTCCTGTCTTAGAAAGTTAGTGTCTCCTTGCCTGTAGAGACTGTCATGGTTTCCTATAGGTTGTTGTCTTGCAGGGACTTTTGATTCCCCTCAAGACTTACCTCCACCACAGCACAGATCTCAGAGTGAAGCCCACAAGTGAAGGCTCCATTCTTGTGCAAAACTCCCAATCAGCTCTTTTTCTTCTACTTTTATATATGACCTGATAACCGAGGCTCACCAGACATCTTAAGAAACCCTATATGAAAGACAAAACCAAATAAACAAAAATAAAACCACCGACCAAAAACCAACATCAACAACAAAAATAAAACATAAACTAAAACAATTTGAAAAAAACAAATGATGGAAGATGCTGGAAAAACAAAAAGAAAGACAAAGTATCCATGAAACAAGAATGGAGTACTATACAAAGAGGAGTCAGAGAATAAGAATGAGCTCATGGGAATTAAATATATAATAGCAGAAATGAAAAACAGTAAGATATTTTGAAAGATAAGGTAATATCCCACAAGTCAGATAAAAAGACATATATATAAACTAGGAGCAAAAGGATATGAAAACTAAAGGATTAGTCCCAGAGGACCAACATCCACATAGTATAAGACTAGGAAGAGAGAATAGAGAAAACAAGAGGGAGAAATTGTCAAAAATAGTTCAAGAAATTTTCCAGAGCTGAATGACCTAAGTTTCCGTATTGAAAATGTCCACACAGATGCCCTGTAACATAAATGAAACAGACCCACACAAGTATATCATCGTGGAATTTCCGAACGTTTCAAATAAGAAGATTCCAACTAATTCCAAGAAGAAAAACTTAGCTTAGAAGGATCAAGAGACAAAAAGAAACTGAATTTCTCATTAGAAACCCTTGAAGCAAGACAACAATGAATCAAGGTCCATGCGTGCTTTCTCTGGAAGCTACTGGAAGATGTGTTCTACTAAAATGAGAGGACATCCAAAGGGGAGGAAAAAGAGACATGAAATACACAGGAGACATTCAGGGAGTCCCCAGGATTATGGTCCAAAAACTCTCAGGATGATGACCTGAGCAGCAGACCCAGAGGGCAAGCAGTTCATATGGGACTGGGTCAGGAGGCTTCAGGAGAGTTGTCTCCAAAAGATAAAATTAATATAATATATCTGTGTTTCAACTTAATGAGACAGGAGTCACACAAAGAAAGGACATATGGGAGATGAATTAACTATAAGTACATAGTAAACTAAGCAAACAAATAATAGAAGACTCCAGGGCAGAAAAAGTTGTACAAGGGAGAGTGATATCAGCAACATGGTGGAGTGAGCTGCTCCCTGTGTCTCTCCCCCTTCGAATTACAACTAAAAGGACATTCATTGATCAGCAGAGGATACCCACACAGCACACCAGGATGCCTGAGAGACTCGAGCAGTTGTATATCTGAAGGTGGATAGACTACGCCCCCAAGGAGGTGGTGGAGATAGCTGAGCACCCTCTGGACCCCAGGTAGCCCAGAACATGTGTGCAACTACTTTCCCAGCTGGAGCAATCATAGCACCACTGTGGCCCCAAGGGTGGGAGTGTACCTTAGCGCGGCTGTGGAAACACGTGACAGCAGCCCTGAGCCCCCTGTGTGATCACTTCCACATCTAGTGGGGGAACCCTCAGGGCCACACAGCCCACAGAGAGCAGCACAGGCTTGGACCCAGTGGGGAAGCCCAACCCACCAAGCACAAAGGCCAGTGCTACCTAGGAGCAGAGGTCAGCTGAGCTGCTGCTCAGGTGAACAAGCTCCTGGCTGCCTTGAACACCCATAGTACTGCTGTGGCCCCGAATGGGGAAGCATGTCTTGGAGGGACTGTGGGAGCTTGTGGCAGTAGCCCTGAACCCCCATGTGACCACACTCTCATCTGGTGGGAGAATCCACACTCCCACCTGGTCCCAGGGAGTGGCTGGCTCGGCTCCAGAGGGGAGCTCCCGCCCACCAAGCACAACTGCTGGTGTGACCTAGGAGCAGAGGGCAGCTGAGATCCCAGTCCAGGCAAACAAGCTCCCGGCTGCTGTGACCACCCATAGTACTGCTGTGGCCCAGAAGCAGGGAGCACAACCCCGGGGTCTATGGGAGCAGGTGGCAATGGCCCTGAGCCCCCTGTGACTACTTTCACATTTGATGGGAGACCCCGTAGGGCCACTGCAATCCCAAGGAGTGACTCAGGCTTGGACAGGCACAGCTGACAGAGATCACGGCAGTGGGCTCAGATTACACAGCTCCTGCCCCCCCCAAGTGGCAGCAGGTGGAACCTGCATCCAGAAACTATCACTATGCGCCAGCACAAATCCACTCCATCAAATGGCATAAAGAAATTTATTAATACTCCAGACCAGAAGGAAAAAGACAAACACCCAGAAACCAATCCTGAAGGCATGGAAATCTACGATCTACATGACAAAGTATTCAAGACAGCCATCATAAGAAAACTCAATGAGCTACAAGAGAATTCTGAAAGACAGTTCAATAAAATCAGGAACCAAATTACTGAACAGAGGGAATTCTTCACGAAAGAGATCGAAACTATAAAGAAAAACCAAACAGAATTGTTAGAGATGAAAAACACAATGGATGAGATAAAGAAAAGTATGGAGTCCTTAAACAACAGAGCTGATAATATGAGGGACAGAATTAGCAATCTGGAGGATAGGAATACAGAAATATTTCAGATGGAGGAGGAGAGAGAATTTAGACTAAAAAGAAATGAAGAAATTCTCTGAGAAATATCTGACTCAATTAGGAAATGCAACCATAAGTTTTATAGGTATTCCAGAGGGAGAAGAGAGGGAAAAAGGAGCAGAGAGCTTGTTCAAAGAAATAATAACTGAGAACTTCCCAAACCTGGAGACAGAGCTGGAATTACATGTAAAAGAAGCCAACAGGACTCCTAATTACCTCAATGTAAAAAGACCTTCTCTAAGGCATGTATTAGTAAAGCTGGCAAAAGTCAATAATAAAGAAAAAATATTAAGGGCAGCAAGGCAGAAGAGAATAACCTATAAAGGAAGCCCTATCAGGCTTTCAGTGGATTTTCCAGCAGAAAACTTACAGGCTAGGAGAGAGTGGAATGATACATTCAAAATTTTGAAAGACAAAAAGTTTCAGCCAAGAATACTATATCCAGCAAAAATATCCTTCAGATATGATGGAGAAATAAAAACTTTCCCAGATAACCAAAAGCTGAGGGATTTCATTGCCACAAGACCCTCCCTACAAGATTTGATCAAGTAAGGCCTCAGACCTGAAAAAAGAAAGAAAGAAAGGGTTTACAAAGCCTTGAGCAAGCAGAAAAACAGGCAGACAAAATCAGAAATTGCAACTCTCTATCAGAAGACATTAGCAAACACTTGACTATAACTCTAAAGATAAAGGAAAAGAAAACATCAAAAATAAATATTATCACTTCATTTTAACAACAAATTCACAACACATAATGGAATAAGTTGTGACAACAACAATTTAGAAGGGGAAGAGGACAGGGGTCAAACCTTCTTGGACTAAGGGAACAAGAGGCTATCAGGGAATGGACTGTCTCATCTATGAGATCTTTTACACAAACCGCATGGTAACCACTAAACAAAAAATCAGAACAAAGACACAAATGATAAATAAAGAGAAAACTGAGAAAACCACCATAAAGAGCCACCAAACTGAATTAGCAGTCCAAAATACCTGGGACGAGAAACAAGGGAAATACATAACAACTGAAAAACAAGAGATAAAATGGCAACATTAAGCCCTCATAAATCAATAACCACTCTAAATGTAAATGGATTGAATTCCCCAATCAAAAGACACAGAGTGGCTGGATGAATTAAAAAACAAGACCCAACAATTTGCTGCCTCCAGGAAACATATCTCAGCTCTCAAGACAAACACAGGCTCAGAGTGAAAGGATGGAAGACAATACTCCAAGCTAATGGCAAATAAAGGAAGCAGGTGTTGCCATACTTATATCAGACAAAGTAGATTTCAAGATTAAAAAGGTAATGAGAAACAAAGAGGGGCAATATGTAATGATAAAAGGGACACTCCATCAAGAAGACATAACACTTATAAATATATATGCACCCAACACAGGAGCACCAAAGTACATAAAGCAACTATTAACAAACCTAAAAGGAGACATCAACAACAACACAATAATAGTAGGAGCCCTTAACACCCCACTTACATCAATGGATAGATCATCCAGACAGAAAGTCAATAAGGAAATAGTGGAATTAAATGAAAAACTAGACTAGATGGACTTAATAGATATACATAGAGCACTCCATCCAAAAAGAACAGATTACACATTCTTCTTAAGCACACATGGAACATTCTTAAGGATAGACCATATGTTGGGAAACAAGGCAAACCTCTATAAATTTAAGAAGATTGAAATCATAACAAGCATCTTTTCTGAAGATCTTTTCTAGTTTCATAATGCTATGAAACTAGAAATCAACTACAAGAAAAGTTGGGAAATTGACAAAGATGTGGCGACTAAACAACATGCTACCGAACAACCAATGGATCATCGAAGAAATTAAAAAGGAGAAATCAAAGAATATTTGGCAACAAATGAAAATGAAAATACACCATACCAACTCATATGGGATTTAGCAAAAGCAGTCCTGAGAGGGAAATTCATAGCCATACAGGCCCACCTTAACAAATAAGAAAAATCCCAAATAAGCAATCTTAAACTACACCTGACAGAATTAGAAAAAGAAGAAAAAACAAAGCCCAGAGTCAGCAGAAGGAGGGAAATAATAAAAATTAGAGCAGAAATAAATGAAATTGAAACAAAACAACAACAAAAAAAAAACAGTAGAAAGGATCAGTGAAACAAAATCTGGTTCTTTGAGAAGATAAACAAAATTGACAAACCCTTAGCCAGACTCACCAAGAAAAAAAGAGAGAAGGCTCAAATAAATAAAATTAGAAATGAAAGAGGAGAAATCACAATGGATACCACAGAAATACAAAGGACTATAAAAGAATACTATGAAAAACTATATTCCAACAAATTGGACAATCTAGAAGAAATGGATAAATTCTTAGAGTCATGCAACCTCCCAAAACTGAATCAAGAAGAAATAGAGAACCTGAATAGACCAATCACAAGTAAAGAGATTGAAACTGTAATCAAAACCCACCCAAAAAATAAAAGTCCAGAACCAGATGGCTTCTCTGGAGAATTGTGCCAAACATTCAAAGAAGATTTAATACCTATCCTTCTCAAACTATTCCAAAAAATAGAGAAAGATGGAACACATCCTAACACATTCTACAAGGCCAACACCACCCTGATACCAAAGCCAGACATGGACAATACAAAGAAAGAAAATTACAGGCCAACAGCGCTGATGAACATAGATGCAAAAATCCTCAACAAAATATTGCCAAAGCGAATTCAGCAATACATTAGAAAGATCATACACCACGATCAAGTGGGATTTATACCAGGGACACAGGGATGGTTCAACATTCACGAATCAATCAGTGTGAGACACCACATTAACAAAATGAGGAATAAAAACTACAGGATCATCTCAATAGATGCAGAGAAAGAAGTTGACAAGATCCAACATCCATTTATGATAAAAACTCTCAACAAAATGGGTATAGAAGGAAAGTAGCTCAAGATAATAAAGGCCATATATGACAAACCCACAGCCAATGTCATATTTAATGAGGAAAAACTGAAAGCCATCCCTCTGAGAACAGGAACAAGACAAGGGTGCCCACTCTTGCCACTGTTATTCAACATGGTGTTGGAAGTTCTAGCCAGAGCAATTAGGCAAGAAAAAGGAATAAAAGGAACCCAAATAGGCAATGAAGAAGTGAAACTCTCACTGTTTTCAGAAGACATGATTTTATATATGGAAAACCCTAAATAATCCATCAGAAAACTATTACAAATAATCAACAACTACAGCAAAGTTGCAAGGTACAAAATCAACTTACAAAAATCAGTTGCATTTCTATACTCTAATGATGAACTAACAGAAAGAGAACTCAAGAATACAATCCCATTTACAATTGCAACAAAAAGAATAAAATATCTAGGAATAAATTTAACCAAGGAGATGAAAGACCTATGGAATGAAAACTATAAGACATTATTGAAAGAAATCGATGATGACATAAAGAAATGGAAAGATATCCCATGTACATAGATTGGAAGAATAAACATAGTTAAAATGTCCATACTACCTAAAGCAATCTACAGATTCAATGCAATCCCAATCAGAATCCCAATGACATTCTTCATGGAAATAGAACAAAGAACCCTAAAATTCATATGGGGCAACAAAAGACCCTGAATAGCTAAAGCAATTCTAAGAACAAAGAACAAAGCTGGAGGCATCACAATCCCTGACTTCAAAACATACTACAAAGGGATAGTAATCAAAACAATATGGTACTGGTACAAAAACAGACACACAGATCAATGGAACAGAATTGAAACCGCAGAAATAAAACCTCACATCTACAGGCAGCTAATCTTTGGCAAAAGAGCAAACAACATACAATGGAAAATGGAAAGTCTCTTCAATAAATGGTGCTGGGAAAACTGGACAGCCACTTGCAAAATAATGAAAGTAGACATCTGCTTTCGCCATACACAAAAACTAACTCAAAATGGATCAAAGACCTGAAGGTGAGACCTGAAACTACAAAAATCCTGGAAGAAAATGTAGGCAGTACACTATTTGTCATTGGTCATAAAGGCATCTTCTCAAATTCCATGTCTGCTTGGACAAGAGAAACAAAAGAAAAAATCAACAAGTGGGACTTCATCAGACTAAAGAGCTTCTGTAAGGCAAATGAAACCGGGATCAAAATGAAAAGACAACCCACTAGCTGGGAGAAAATATTTGCAAACCTTATATCTGACAAGGGGTTAATCTCCCAAATATATAAAGAACTCACACATCTGAACAACAAAAAAACAAATAACCCGGTCAAAAAATGGGCAGAGGATGTGAACAGACATTTTTCCAAGGAAGATATACAGACCGCCAATAGGCATATGAAAAGGTATTCAACATCACTAATCATCAGGGAAGTGCAAATCAAAACTATACTAAGATATCACCTTACACCCATGAGAATGGTTATAATCACCAAGACAAAAAATAACAATTGTTGGAGAGGATATGGAGAAAAGGGAACCCTCATTCACTGCTGGTGGGAATGCAAACTGGTGCAGCCTCTATGGAAAACAGTATGGAGATTCCTCAAAAAATTAAAAATAGAAATAACTTATGATTCAGCTATCCCACTTCTGGGTATTTATCCAAAGAACTTGAAATCTGCAATCCAAAGAGGCTTATGCACCCCTGTGTTCATTGCAGCATTATTCACTATAGCCAAGACGTGGAAGCAACTCAAGTGTCCATCAACAGATGATTGGATAAAGAAGATGTGGTATATATATTCAGTGAAATACTACTCAGCTGTAAAAAATGACAAAATTGTCCCATTTGCAACAACATAGATTGACCTGGAGGGTATTATGTTAAGTGAAATAAGCCAGGCAGAGAAAGACAAACACTGTATGACCTCTCTCATATGTGGAATATAAACTAACACACGGACAGAGAGAACAGTTTGGTGGTTACCAGGGGGAAGGGAGTTGGGGGATGGGCACAAGGGGTGAAGGGGCACATTTATATGGTGACTGACAAATAATAATGTACAACTGGAATCTCACAATATTATAAACTTTTATGACATCTATAAAAAAAATAAGTTGCACAAGTCACCATAGCATACTACACGGCTTGGTGCTAAATATTTTACCAACCACAATGGTGATGTACAATATTGGGTGAATGGCGAAATAAGAAGTGTGTCTACAGGGTAGGTAGTGGTGGAGATAATGAAGTCCTTAGCTTCCACAGTGCTAAATCCATAGATTATGCCTAAAACTGAAAACTCAGGGAGTGGCAGTCTAAGTAGGTTATACAGAGATAAGCAACCAAAAAAATTAAAATTATGCCTTGAGGGTGAGATGGAGGTGAGGGGCATAATGAAGCCATGTTTTCCTTGGTAAGAATGTAGAAATATTTGACTCCTTAAAATATGTGTTTGAATAACTTTGTAGAACTCTTTGACTACACCTGTGCATGTATAGCTTTGACAAAAGTTAAAAAAATTAGGGCCGGCCCCGTGGCTTAGTGGTTAAGTGCGCGCGCTCCGCTGCTGGCGGCCCGGGTTCGGATCCTGGGCGCGCACCGACGCACCGCTTCTCCGGCCATGCTGAGGCCGCGTCCCACATACAGCAACTAGAAGGATGTGCAGCTATGACATACAACTATCTACTGGGGCTTTGGGGGGAAAAAATAAATAAATAAAAATCTTTAAAAAAAAAAAAAAAGAAAAGAATTTAATAAAAAAAAAAAAAAAAAAAAAAAAAAAAGTTAAAAAAATTAAAAATACACAATTTATTCCTGAATGATTAAACATTTCTGATCATACCTAAGTGAGGTTTTAGGAGGTTAACCACAAACCATGATAAATGAGTGGATAATTGTAAATCGAATACATTATAGTTCATGTGATTTATAGTGTCGTTTATTTTAAACTCAGTAGTTTGAGTGAATCATTAATAATGTATGGATGACATTGAAAAAGGAAGAACTTGTTTTTTAAGTCATCCATATTTTGTTTTTTTGGTCAGATTATGCAGGGAATGATTTTTCATTCCTGCATGTCGTCATTTGCTATAGTCTGGTGAGGTGCTTCTCTGTACATCTTGACACTCAGGACAATTTTTCTTGTGATCCTCCAGGTCGGAGTTGGAAATCTTCAATACCCAATCTAGATGTGTTGATCTCACCATATTTTTATATACTATTCTTCTCTCCCAATCAGTAGTGTTTGTGACCAGTCACTGTCGCCCTTCTTTTCTTGTCCCTATAAATGTTGGCCAGCTTGAAAATCTAACGTCAAGACATAATGAGTGTAATCAAGTGTTGGAAAGAAAAGCCATCTGAAAATGGTTATTATTTCCCCTCCACCTAATGTATAGATTCTTGTAAAAATGTTCCTTCTGTTATTTTTAAGACTGCCTAAGGCTGAAATAGTTTCCTCATAGAACGAGCTATAGAGAATGAATACACTCAGGTCACGGTCAACCTGGTCCTCAAAGACCTATTTGATTAACTTCAGCCAAAAGATAAATTATATAGTTATGTGACATCTGAAAGCCGCTTTAATAAAACTGGGTATGTGGTGACCTAGAAAACTTTAGACTTTGTCAGATAGGAGTAAGTGTGACAATGTAAATCCCTTTTCTCCCTGTGGTCAAAACTCACTGGATCAAAATAACCATTATGTTATCCTCTGTGCTTCTGTCTGCCCTAGCTTCTTTCGTTTAATCAGATGCCCCTTTGGAAACCATTCTCTCTTCAGCTTTGTTTCCTAGAGAGAACTTGTTTTTGTCCTAGATTGTCTTGGCATGTATTCTGTCCTTCCATTTGGCAATAAAAGAAACAAAGAGAGCTTTAATGGAGACGTGACTACTCATGTTTCCCACAGTGGTGACTTGTAAATTTCATGTTTATTAACAGTTGAATTAGGATTTATAGTCACCTTTTCTTAGATGTGTTAAAATAATACATAGAAAAGTCTAAAATTGAACAAGTTTTTCCATTCTTTTTTTTTTGTGTGTGAGGAGGATCAGCCCTGAGCTAACATCTGCCAATCCTCCTCTTTTTGCTGAGGAAGACTGGCCCTGGGCTAACATCCATGCCCATCTTCCTCCACTTTATATGGGACGCCGCCACAGCATGGCTTGCCAAGCGGTGCGTCAGTGCGCGCCTGGGATCCGAACCTGCGAACCCCGGGCCGCCGCAGTGGGGTGTGCACACTTAACTGCTCGTGCCACCGGGCCGGCCCCAAGTTTTTCCATTCTAATCATTACTTTTTTTTTTCTTTTGTGAGGAGGACTAGCCCTGAGCTAACATCCAATGCCAATCCTCCTCTTTTTTGCTGAGGAAGATTGGCCCTGGGCTAATATCCATGCTCGTCTTCCTCCACTTTATATGGAATGCTGTCACAGCATGGCTTGACAAGCAGTGCATCGGTGCGCGCCCAGGATCCGAACCTGCAAACCCCGGGCCACCCAAGAGGAGTGCAGGCACTTAACCGCTGCACCACTGGGCTGGCCCCTACACATTACTTTCTTAACAAGCAACGTATTTAACAGTTTTAACCCTGTATGAAGACTATGCAAATCCTTTACGGTGAAGGAATCCTTCCTTCATTTAGCCCTCCCTTCCTTTTATTCACTATTATTCCTCCCTGTATATATTTTTAGCTGGTAAAAGGAGCTCGGAGAATGGAGTGTAATTTTTTCCTTCTCACAACTTTGGCATCCCTGCATCCATTACAAAGTAGGAAATCCTTACAAAGGTATATTTATTGTCTCCAGAGGCTCTGCTTATAATAATTTTCATTGTATTACTTAACATTTAATTGGTCCATTCACTGGGGTAAAATCCCAAGCTTGTTTCTAAATAGATTGAGTCTAGACCAATACTTAACAAACAGAACAATTAACTTAAGAAAGAGGTATCTAAGAATAAAGAAAATTTTGTTATATCTTAGGTTTGGCTATTGTTTCTCTGACTAGTTTTGTCTTTGTTTCCGTTAGATATGGGTTTAATGGTGATTTGGGAGTTTTTGTTAGAGAAACAAGCCCTGGGGGATTATTTGAAGTAGGATAAGAAAATTGTTTTTCTGTTTTCCTAAACCTGGTAGGAATGAAAGAATAAGAATATAAGAATAACTTGAACATATTCAATTTTTTTAACCATCCCGAATTAAATATTTGTAAAATATTTGGAATAATGACAGAATTTATTCCATCCACATATGAACGATTTGGACGGACGGTAATGACGCAGTGATTTGCTTGATTTATTGCCTTGGCACCAGCCTTTTTTTTTTTTTGTGAGGAAAATCGGCCCTGAGCTAACATCTGCCAGTCCTTCTCTTTTTTGCTGAGGAAGACTGGCCCTGGGCTAACATCCATGCCCATCTTCCTCCACTTTATATGGGACACCACCACAGCATGGCCTGACAAGTGGTGTGTCGGTGTGCGCCCGGGATCCGAACCAGCGAACCTCGGGCTGCCGCTGCGGAGCGCGTGTACTTAACTGCTTGCGCCACCGGGCCCGCCCCGGCATCGGCTTTTTAACAAAAAGACAGTGAAAATGCTTTTGTCATTGTACTTGGCGCAAACAACTCATGCAAGAGTGACCAGCTGACAGTCTTATGAATACCAACATCATGAATATATAACGTGTCCTAAGCGAGGGTCAGCTCAGGGAAAGTGACAACAATGTAATTTCCATTTCGTTCAGTGAAGTAATCTTTTGAATTTTACACCATAGTCCAGAATGTTCTGTGAAGTCACTTTTTTGTCTAATGTAAATGAAACATAGGGTTTAGAATGTACTTGTCAAATCAATTCCAGCACAATGTTCTATTAACTCTAACGATACTAGTGGAGGGTGCCTTTGTTGTCATGAGGATTCTGAGAAGTCTAAGGGAGAGGTTGTTCAGGAATCCAGAGCTTTTGAGAAGCTTCTCAACGGCATTTTCCTCAGGCATGTGACCTTTCCTCTGCTTGAACACTGATAAAAAACTCTATAAAATTCTCCATATTGTATTCAATAAATGATGAATTAGAATAATTTTCTAGGTTTAAGATTTTGAAACTTCAACTTCATCATTAGCAGGTGTCACGAAAAAAGTAAGCAATTGTATCTAATGCTGAGTCACGAATTTAATACACTTTGATTTATTTAAAAGTATTTCGAGCACCTACCATTTTCCAGTTTCTATATTAGTGCCTGTAAAGTGTTAGGTCCGGCACAACTTTTACCCTCCAGGATTTAGGCTTCCAGTGTTTGCTACTGACGTGGATCCTAAACTTGTCATTCTATAAACTAAATGCACCAACATTGGTTTAGATGCCTCCACTGAGGCTCTGGGGAGAGAGCTCTCTCCATGTGCTGAGGATGCTTTGAAATTTGCAAAACCTTCACAGAGGTGATATTTGAGATATGCAGAGAGAACTATATAAAATTTCTAAACTGACCCTTTGAGATATTCATCTTACATCCTCTATCAGTTGATAGGTCAATAATTTGGGGAAACTTCTAGGTTACTCTTCTATTATGTATGAACAAATAATATCATATTGTTACTTTGTATGGGATAAAATATACCCCAGTAATAGCGGAATTTTCCTCAAATTTTCTTTGAAAAAATCATTTTCATCTACCTAAAGCCAAACTGGTTTACCAACTTCAATATGATTCAAATTAAGTACGTTATTTCTCACGAAAGGTCAGGCAATCCCTGCTTTTGCATGCTGATGGACAAATGACATCTAGGAAAGGGCACCCATAATTAAGAATGGAGGATAAAATAGTATTTGTGGAAAGGCAATCTTGAAGTAGTCTTCTGTGTGGGAGTGCAATATATCATACGATGCTTTGTTTTGAGTGTCAAAAGTTCAATAGATTTTGGAAACTAATTTTTTTATACTAGCAATTTAAAATTAGTCATCCTCTTGACCTTTGTGAGCTACATAGAGTTTCAAATAAATCATATGCTTACTATAACTGAAGCCAGGTACCTGAGGGTTACTGTACATATTCAATAAGAACATGATTACCCTTCGACCTGGTTCCCAACACAGACTCAGATGAAAAGAAGTTAATCTTGTTACTTTGCTATTTTCTTTTGTAACTTGAGTGGTGACTCAAGGGTAACAAGGATTTATGAGCTTGTTTTGCAGAAGAAAAAGAATGCCTTCAAGGAAGTTATAACCACCAGATAAACAGCCCCCAGCTATAGCTGATGCCCAGAAGTCTGATAGCCCAAGGGCTTATCTGGAGTGAAAGAAACATGGATTTCCCCTTTGTTTCTGCAAAACCCCTCCTCCCAAGCCCCTTAGCTTTATAAAGACCCCCATGCTTTCTTCTTTTGTTGAGGCTGATTTGAGAAACCCTATCCTCCTGCATTCTCATTTTGGCCAATTCAAATAAACCTTTCTCCATCTCCAAGCACAGGTGTCTCAGTGATTGGCTTATTGTGCATTGGGCACACGAACTTGAGATTAAGAGGTGTGGTATCAATTTTGGCAAGCCATCCAGGAGTCTTATGAGGGTTCAAGTGGTTGGTAGTCCCCAGCAGCTGCCCAGGCATCTTTCGCCGGGAGACTTCTCCTGCTGCTCCCCACTTCCCACCAGTATCAGCCAACCTTGGTGCAACAGTCACTTTGAGTGGAGAAATGCATTGGACCTTGGTCTACTTTCCTTTTTGCATTTGCCAGGTGAGTTGCCACATGTGCAGTTGTGAATTCTCTGTATCTTCATTTGCATTTTGTATGTTGGTAGAAGGGACCCTCGTTTGGGAGAGTTCTAGAGGATTGTTGGACTTCATCTTCTATTTTTGTCTTGCAGAAGTAGGATTTTGTCTTTGTGTGTGTGTGCATTTGTCTTGTATGTAAGTCAGCTATAGGGACCACTAATTCTATCGCTGAATGCAACCTCCTGGGATGCATACTCCAAAACTGCATTTCTTTTAGTTATGAGACTCTGAAACATAAAAAGATGAATTTCCTTTGTAGTGTTGCCTGGCCATAGTACTCCTTAGGCTCTGGAGAAAAGTGGCTTGTTAATGGATCTCTAAGTCATGTTACCATCTTGCAATTGGAGTAGCTCTGTAACAGAGAAGGGAAATGGGATGAAATCCTGTATGTGCAGGCTTTTATGCTATTGCACCAAAATGAGTCAGCACCAAGGTGGTGCAATCTGATGGTGCAAAGGACTGAGAAGCCCAAGCCAGTTCTGCCAGACTCCAAGGGCATGATGGAGGATGACGAAATTTTGATCATTGCTTTAAATCCTCCAACAGTGCCCCCGGATCTCCTGTCAGCCTCTGTGCCCTCCTTTTCAGCTGGCACCCCCTCCACAAGTTCCCAATCCATAACTGGTGAACCATTCATCCACGGCAACCTCCAACCCACCCCTATATGGGGAACAGATCGTGGGAATCACACGACCCCCGATAGTTGAGGGAAGCCAGGATATGGTTTCTCCTTCCCATACCTAGCAGGGTATGCAATTTGGCCAGAGAGTAGGGGATCCTCAAGTAGGGTAGTTTCTACTCCACCAGTTTGCAATCGGAGGACTGAATTCTAATAGTCAACTGGCAGGTATGATATGGGTGCATTCCCCTTTTTCTACTTGGGATCTTTTTAATTCAAAGAAGAATAATCCATCCTACAGGGAGGACCCTAATCATATGACTGAGTTATTCTCCTCCATCTTTTTGACATACCGTCTCACTTGGGCTGACATCCAAGCCCTAATGAATATTTTTCTCAGGGCTGGGGATCACGTACAGTTATTGAAAAGGCAGGAGAGGAAGCCCATTGGCTCTATCTTGAGGGTAGGAACAATTGGCCTGATTTCACCAAGGCTGTCCCCATAGTTGAACCAAATTGTGTTATAAATGAGGGAGGAATGCCTCACCCAGAACACTACAGGAATTGTATTCCAGAAGGATTAAGAAAAGGAGTCCCACCACTTAAAAGTTTAAACAAAGTTCAGGAAGTTCAGCAAAAACCACAGGAGGACCCTTCCCAATGTAAGTGAACATAAGTGATGCCATCTTGTTATGCTAAATGGCCCCAGCCCTTCCTTTGTGTGACTACTTGCTGCTCTACACATACTCTAAAAAAATTCACATGCTCTCCTGATTTATGTCTCCTACTTCTGTATGTACTCCCTTATAGCTTGATAAATTAAAACTTTGTTCTATGAGTTTCTCTCCAGTAACAGGCTGACCATAGTCAGGAAACATACCTACAATGTATCCATAAGAGCTAACAGAAAAATGGAACAATGTGGTGCCCGGGGCCCATCATGCCTGGAGACCAATATCCCTGGACCCCCTTCTCACTGTCCATTTTCCCTATTTTACTATCTCAAGGTGCTGTAATTTTTGAAGATGGGTTTTTTTGAGACATTAGTCACCTTTCTTCTGATTTTCCAGCTAATCTGATTTAATTGAAACTTCCTTTCTTGATCCCCAACTTGTTGTGATTAATTGGCTCAGATTGTGGTTAGCAGAGCGAGCCCATTGCTTGGTATCACCAGTTTTTAGAACGAGTATATCAGGCATATAGGAAGTATATAAACACTAATACTGAGGCCCTGAAGAATCAGAAAGTGGTCAATATGACCTTCATCAGTCAGAGCACCCCAGATATCAGGAGGAAACTACAGAAGGCGGATGGGGCCCTTGGGCTGCTCATCTCTCACTTCGTTGAGCTTGCTTCTCAAGGTTTACAACAGCAGGGATCAGGTCCAGGACGTGAAGGAACAATGGAAAATGAAGTAGCAGGCCTCTCTGCTGGTGGCGGTGTACGTTTGACGATCCAATGGGAAGACAGCAAAAGAAGGTAAGACCTCCTCAACCCAAAGGGTGGAAATAGAGGGGAGAGATATAGATGAGGAATGAAGAAGCCCAGGGGGTCCACTTAGACTGGAACAACCTGTCGTCATATCCCCGCGGAAATCCTGCGTTCAAATGACAGTGAGGAAGAAGTTAATTGATTTTCTCATCGATATGGGGGCTACCTACTGTGTTGTTAGCACAATGTTTCAAAGAGAAAGGCCCAAATTTGTAAAAAGACTGTTCAATGCTTGAGATTTGATCTGTCAGAAGGACATAGAAGCCTGTTCCTAGATAGGAGTGAAGCAATCACTCAAGTTGCAACTCCCACTACCTGCAGACAGTTGTTGGGATTTTTAGGGATGGCAGGCTTCTGTCGAATTTGGATATCCAACTTTGGACTAATTGTAAAACCTCTATATGAGGCCTTAATGGGAGGATACCTTGAGCTTCTAGGAATGTCAAGTACTGCCTAGTATTGGCAGATACCTTCACGGGATAGGTTGAAGCTTTCCCTTCCAGAACAGAGAAGTCCACCACTGACCAAACCTTTGCTCAAGGAGAATATTCTCAAGTATAGACTCACGCTGTCAATCCAGAGTGACAATAGAGCTGTGTTACTCTCCCACATAACCCAGGAAGTATCAAGAACCTTGGGGATCACTTGGAAACTCCACACCTCATGGCGGCCCCAGTTGATGGGAAAGACTAAAAAGGTGAACCACACATTAAAGAAGACAATTGCAAAAATTTGTCAGGAAATTAATTTAACCTGGGACAAGTTGTTGCCCTCTGCTCTGAGGATCTGTGTAGCCCCTCAAAGTAGGCTTTAATTGAGACCCTTTGAAATGATGTATAGGAGACCATTCTCAGCTTTACCAACAGAGGGAGATTATGTACAACAAAGGAAATAGCAAAATTCTAACTTATGTTCATGAGTTTGCCTCTCACAGGTCCCTGTTCCCGTCAGATGTTCCCCTCCACATCATCAAGGCAGGTGACCAGATTCTCCTCAAGTCTTGGAAGGAGCATGGACCAGAGGATCAATTAACCCCAAGTGGATTGGGCCTTATGAAGTCCTCCTGACCATCCATTCATCAGTCACATTGGCCAGAGTCAAGCCATGGATTCGCCACACCTGAATGAGGCTTGCCCCTGCAAGACCACAGCACATAGAAGCTGAAAAGGGAAAACACTGGTCTTGCAACCTGCTAAAAGACACAAACTTGAGATTAAGACATTTGGTATCATAACTACTAAATCACAGGAAAGTTTTCCTTGACTTGATAAATTATCTGGATCTATACATACCTTCACAGCTTATGTCTGAGCCGAGATGGAGTCAATTCTCTGAAAAATGGACCGAGCAGCTGCCTTGGTCCAATTTTCTTACAATGATGATTCATGCAGTTTCACCATTCGAAAGGTCACTGAAGGTTGTGTTTGTGCAAATTTGGGAAGGCTGCTGACTCAGAAGATAACTTGAGGCAAGGTTCTGTCATTGTCATATGTTTTCAAAGGATCTGCAAAGCTTTAAACATGAAACTGCCCGTTCCTTCAAATAATCTCTTCAAGGGGCAAAAAGAAAACAGTAGTTGGGAAAATAAAATCTAAAACAATGCTGGCAATTAAAAAGATATATCTGCAGGTAATTTCAGTAAACAAAGACCAAAGGTGAGTATGTTGTTCATTAAAAATTTGGTGTTTTTTTTCCAATATAAAGTTTTAACATTCAACTTGTTTTTACTTTGAAGAAACAGTACCTAATAAGAAACACAAATTTGGAATATTGCAAAGGATAAAGAAATAAGCCCATAGTATAGACATGCTAGAATGAAAAATTTCTTCTAGTTTATTGTTTCTATCTGTAAATAAAGATTAACCTTGATAACAAACACTATGCAATTTCTAACTGAAAATGACTAAACTCAAATTAAAAATAATATTTGTCTGTAATAATTAGTGTCTACTTCTATTATGTAATTCAATCCTGTAGAACTTTACTATAATATACATAAAATTTTTGCCAGCAATCAATAAAATAAAATTTCTACACACACTAAATGGATTGCATATTCCAGTTCTCATAAGCACATTCAAAGTTTTAGTTCCTCTTCTAATTCTGTGTCTTCACTTCATCTCTTTTATTGATTCCAAAGGTTTATCATTTCTTTTTTTTCTTTTTTTGTTAGGAAGACCAGCCCTGAGCTAACATCCGTGCTAATCCTCCTTTTTTTGCTGAAGACGACCAGCTCTGAGCTAACATCTATTGCCAATCCTCCTGCTTTTTTTCCCCCAAAGCCCCAGTGGATAGTTGTATGTCATAGTTGCACATCCTTCTAGTTGCTGTATGTGGGATGCGGCCTCAGCATGGCCAGAGAAGCGGTGCGTCGGTGTGCGCCGGGATCCGAACCCGGGCCGCCAGCAGCGGAGCGCACACACTTAACCGCTAAGCCACAGGACCGGCCCTATCATTTCTGTAATTTGCAGTTGTTTTTTCCCTTCACAAAATGATTTTATGGGATTTGTTTAGGGGGTTTGGTTTGGTTTTATGTATGTATTTATTTATTTTTGTGAGGAAGATCAGTCCTGAGCTAACGTCCGATGCCAATGCTCCTCTTCGTTGCTGAGGAAGACTGGCCCTGGGCTAACATCCATGCCCATCTTCCTCTACCTTATATGGGACGCCTCCAGAGCATGGCGTGACAAGTGGTGCTTGGGTGCGCACCCGGGATCTGAACCTGTGAATCCCAGGTCAGTGAAGCGGAACACGACACTTAACAACTGCACCACTGGCCGCCCCAGTTTGGCTTTACTTTTATTTTTTAAATTTTTTGTTTATTACGGTAACATTGGTTTATAACATTGTGTAAATTTCAGGTGTACATCATTATACTTCTATTTCTGCATGGATTACATCATGTTCTCATGGTCACCACCCAAATATTAATTACAATCCATCACTACACATATGGGCCTAATTATCCCTTTCGCCCTCCTCCCTCCCCCCTTCCCCTCTGGTAACCACCAATCCAATCTCTGTCGCTATGTGATTGTCTATCGTTGTTATCATCTACTACTTAATGAGTGAAATCATACTGTATTGGCTCCGGGAAAATTTTAATGTGGCACCTTCAGAGGCCAAGTATGAAGCTATCATGTCTTTCTTACACTCTCCTCTTAGGTAGGTGGGGACTGACTCTCCTTCTTTGTTAACATATTCCGCAAGCCATGTCTGTTTGCCTTAATTCCTCTGTTATTTTCATTGTCTTTATGATCTTTTTAATGTCTTTATCATCCCTAGTACACTCGAGGGATAAGACATATTCCCACCAATAATAGTGGCTCATTATTGCCCTGATTCTCAATCATGGGAGCATGTCACTCTAGCAAGCACATCAGATTCTTGGTGTGTGTGCTCGCACACGTGTGGTATGGTTTTATAAAAACCACCCAGATGATTCTGAGGCATTTTTCCCCTTCCTACAACCTGTCATATCAGTGATACAAGTGATACTCATTTTTCTTTTCAAAGTGAGGATTAACTCTTCTATTTATTTGTTCTTTTAACATCTGAGAACATTACTCTTCTCTTTACCTTGACTTTACAATGCTGTTTTTGTAGGGTCTCTTTTTCCCATTTTTGGAAATCCTTTCTCTTGTACACAGTATTTCTACCCAAATAAGAGGAATTAGAAGCATGCACCTCAATTAGTGTTCTTGTTTTTTAATATTGACAAATAAAACAAAGCAAAACTATAAAGTAACCTTGTATTGACTGCATTAGCCCTGAACAGCGTTTTAAGTTTCCTCTTGTTATTCTAGAGGGTCATGGAAATGGTTTCCTTTGGTGGAACCAGAGTTCTTGTTGGTGTGTTGTGGTATTGTTATATGCATTATTATATACGTATTTTATTGTATATGCATTGTATATGTGTATATTTATTGTCATACATAGCTACTGAACAGAAATTTGGCCCTGGGAACAGCTTGATCACTCTTATTGTATGTTGTAAAATAATCTTTAATTTATTTTTTTAAAGACTTATCTATTTATTTATTCCCCCCCCCACCCCCAAAGCCCCAGTAGATAGTTGTATGTCATAGCTGCACATCCTTCTAGTTGCTGTATGTGGGACGCGGCCTCAGCATGGCCGGAGAAGTGGTGCGTCGGTGGGTGCCCGGGATCCGAACCCGGGCCGCCAGCAGCGGGGCATGCGCACTTAACCGCTAAGCCACGGGGCCGGCCCTAAAATAATCTTTTAAATTTGTTATCTTCTCTTTTCTCTTTCCTCATTTCTCCCTTTTTTTTTTTTTTTTTTTTACTCTTCAAAATACACTTCAAGGATTCTCATTAGTCTAATTTTCAATTTTACGTATTCATTTACATACTCTTGGAAGTCTTTTCTAATTTTTCCCCCAACATAAGGCATTTTTAACATTTTTATCTTCTTCACTAAACTGTAAGCTTATCTAGGATTGAACAGATACTGAATATCATTTTACCTCTTACATTTAACACTATCTGGCACACAAATAAATGACTGAATAAACTGTATTTCCATTTTTCTTAGATGATTTTTTCACTTGATTTGTATTTCTTCTTATCAGATTTTTAAAAACATATTTTAATAATTTCCTCTCTTTTTCTATTCTTGGCAGTTTTATGTTATATGTCATATATATGCTAGATATATAAATATATGCTATATGTTATATATAGTATGTTATGTTATAGATATATAGTCAAAAGAAAATTCAGAGAGCTTTACTTGACATGAATATTTTACTGAGTGAGAGACCAGCTGTTCACAAACAAGGAGACTCCCAACCCAAAACTGGTATGAAGTTCAGAGGCATGATATTGTAGGATTGGCTTATAAAATGAAGATGAGGAAGTTGTTAAACTTTTACAGTGATTGGTTATTACAATAGGGGTTTCCAGATAGCAGGGGATTGGTTAAAAGTGATTATTTTATACCATTTTGGGAAGATGACTCAAGTTTTGTTTATGATTATCAGAGGCATTCACAAAAAATAACCAAAGTTGGTCCGGCCCGTGGCTTAGCGGTTAAGTGTGCGCGCTCTGCTGCTGGCGGCCCGGGTTCGGATCCTGGGCGCGCACCGACACACCACTTCTCCGGCCGTGCTGAGGCCGCGTCCCACATACGGCAACTAGAAGGATGTGCAGCTATGACATACAACTATCTACTGGGGCTTTGCGGGGGAAATAAATAAAATCTTTAAAAAAAAAAATAACCAAAGTTAAGTTTCCCTTATGTTCACGAAATAAGCTAGATTTAGTTTTGCTTATGTGGCTTAAATGATTTTGTCTGCTTGGGGGATTCTCAAGTCTGGTCTCCATTTTATTTAATTTTAACAATACGTATATGTCATATGCCATATGCTTGGGTTCAGTCTGAATTTCAAAGTATCTTTGTCATCTTCCTTAATCATGTCTCTTATATTTGATGCTGTTCTTTAGAGTGGAGCCACAGGGGACAAATACCATAAGGGCATGTGGTCAGGGTCGGACTTGGCTTACTTATATTTCTTTTCCCATCAGTACCTTAAGTGTGGGGATGCTACTCCCATATTTCATATCAATGTTTTTAGATATCTTTGTGATGTTTTTGGCATGCAACTACATGGTCTTGAAGAGAAAATGATGGCTTTAGCAAAACATTTAAAAAATTTTAGATATAATAAACATTCTTTCTATTTCTTTCCTTTAGTGTATTCTATAATTTCTCTTAAGTTTGTCAAACATATATTTTCTGCCTGATTTGACTCTATCTTGAGTCTCATATTCTCTGTTATTATTTCTACATATTTTAAGCCTTTCTATCTCCTAAAAATAAATTTAAAGAGAACACTTACTGCTGCTTGAACCTCATGATGTTATTCATTTCACCTTTCTCTCAAGAACCATAGAAAACTTGTGTCAAAGGTTTGCTCTAGAAAAACAAATCACAGTCAAATCTGAAGTTCCAAAGCACAACCAAAAAGACAAAAAAAAAAAGAAGATTGTGAAATGATGAAATCTGCCAAATAGAGGTGTGAAGTTAGTAGTTCTGCATCTAAATCTTAGATCTGCCACTCACTATCTGTGTCAACTTGGGTAACTTACTTAGCCAAGGAGCCTAAGTTTCCCCATATTTCTTCAGGATAATGAAAACTTTTTTTTTCCATTATGAGATAACCTTGGAAAACACACACAACTTTTTCTCAGGCACAGTGCCTGACCCTAGCAAGATGAATGTGAAAAGATACACTCTTATCTTCAGGAAGTTCACAATATTTTTTGGTTCCCATCATACCACTGCCCTCCTTCCCTTCAATCATCCCTTCAAAAAATGCCCTCCCAGGGCCAGCCCCGTGGCTTAGTGGTTAAGTGTGTGCGCTCCGCTGCTGGCAGCCCGGGTTCGGATCCTGGTCGCGCACCGACGCACCGCTTCTCCGGCCATGCTGAGGCCGCATCCCACATACAGCAACTAGAAGGATGTGCAACTATGACATACAACTATCTACTGGGGCTTTGGGGGAAAAATAAATAAATAAAATTATTAAAAAAAAAAAAAATGCCCTCCCAATGGATCACAAGAAATGCCAATGAGTGATGTTCTCCAAATCTCACTTTGGGGAAGGTCTTGATGTGAGGTTACTGGATGCAGGTCTATGATTTGGAGAACATTCTATTAATAGAACTGCAAGCACAGATGGCCCGGAGTTCTTTTCGGGGACAGCTTTCTGAACCACATCCATGGCAGCTGGTTCGTACGAGATGGTCTTTACCAGTGGAAGAAGGAATCAGGTGGCCTGGCTCAATTTCAACTGGGTGGCACCCCATGGAATTGGACGCTATTTAGCATAAATATACTGGTGTTGGAAACAGATTGTCTTATGATTCTATTGCTCTTTCCTTACAAAGAGAAGTTTCATCTGCTACGATGCTTAGCTAGTTTACTGCCTTTAGAGCTCATGCTTTGCTTCTGTGTGACTTATCAATACAATTTGTGTTTCAGATAGAGATAAAATTAAAACCAAAACTAAAGGCAAAATTTGTTTAAAAAGTAGCATAATGCGACATGAAACCATGTAACAAGCAAATATATCCTAATGCTGCCAGTGCTGTTTGGTTTAAGTTAATATCGTATTCAACCCTGCTCTTTGTCAATGTTCCCTCCATGAAAAAAAAAATCTCAAAGAGGGAAAAGACTCAGTGATAATGGAAAATGATATTCAATTTGAGAACAGCAAGAGGGCCAAAGGGATTTTTACTGTTTAAAGTATCGATATGGGGCCGCCCGGTGGCTTAGCGGTTAAGTGCGTGCGCTCTGCTACTGGCGACCCGGGTTCGGATCCCGGGCGCGCACCGATGCACTGCTTCTCCAGCCATGCTGAGGCCACATCCCACATACAGCAACTAGAAGGATGTGCAGCTATGACATACAACTATCTGCTGGGGCTTTGGGGGAAAATAAATAAAAAAAATAATAAAGTATTGATATGCCAGAGAACTATTTTAAACGCTGTTACAAAACAAATGACAAATGACAAATGATAAAACAGACTTTGAGGGGGCTGGCCCCGTGGTGTAGTGGTTAAGTGCGTGCGCCCCGCTGCTGGCGGCCCGGGTTCGGAACCCGGGCATGCACTGACGCACCGCTTGTCAGGCCATGCTGTGGTGGCGTCCCATATAAAAAAAAGGGAAGAAAGACGGGCACGGAGGTTAGCCCAGGGCCAGTCTTCCTCAGCAAAAAGAGGAGGATTGGCTTGGATGTTAGCTCAGGGCTGATCTTTCTCACAAAAAAAAAAAAAAAACAGACAGACTTTGATGTCTTTCTGTGCTGGAAATCTCTTATTTGCTACAACACTCACAGAATTTGCAAGTTGACATTTCCTCTGCTGTGAAGTCGTTATGTCAGCTAGCTGGTACACAGGGTCCTTTTCTTCTCTGCGTCTACCGTGGATTCCCATGGTAGGCTCAGCCACGACCTTTGATTGGTGGGGTTTGCCGTGATGGTTGTGGTCAGAGAAGAGAAGTGTGAGGAGCCCTTGTTTAGTGCTCTTCAACCCTGAAGAACATCAGAGTTACCTAGAAGAGCTTTTATAAATTTATATGTCTGGACTCCACGCCCAGAGATTCTGATTTCCTAGGTCCAGTGTGGGGTTTAGGAGTACATATCATTATAACACTCGTTAGGTGGTTCTTATAATGAACCAGAATTAAAAACTTACTTAAGGAAACGTGCGTCTTGTCTTACTTCTAGTAACTAGGCTTCTGCCTTTCTTACTTTGTCCCCATTTCTAGTGACTAAATCCTGGATATGTTCTCCAGTGCCCAAGTGTCTTTTGATATACTACCTGGAAGACTTTAAAATTGTGGACTTGACTTTGCTCCTTCCGATTGGCTTTCTCCCTATAGTCTCACCTAGAACAGATACCTAAACTCTAAATCCCAAATAGCCCAGACCATCTAGGAGGGGGCAGAACGCCTTGCTGCAGGCCTGTCTGGATCTGCAGTCTTGTCTGCTCCTGGGTTTTACGACACGGTGCTGTGTTCTGTTTGTTCACCTGTGCGTCAGACATCTGCTTTTGTCATATTGGATGTCCCTAACTTCACTTTCTTCTATGCACTCCCACCTGTTGCCTGACATCAAGTCCCTGGATCAGGAATCTCAAATTTAGGCTTGCATATGGACCATCTGCAGTGTGGATTAAATAGAACGTTGCACTCATTTACCCCAGCCAATAAATCAGAGACCCTGGGAATTGGTCTTAGGAGTCTATATTTTTAGAAGCACCCAGATAATTATGAGGGAATTACTGCTGGATCATATTTTATAGAAGAGAACCTACAGCTGGGTTCATTTCCCTAAGTTTGGCTCCTATTTTGTGGGTATAGCTTATTCAAGGCTTAACTCTTTTAAGTCTAATCCATCCTTCATGTGTTAACCTGCCAACTACCTGGTTCTGTGAGAAAATACACCAGTGTTGAAGTAAATCCAAATGTCACCTCTTCCGTATCTGATCCTCTACACTGGAGATTAATCTTGTCTTTTTCTGAACTTTCCCTGCTCTCTATTTGTTTCCTTCTTTTGCTCGTCATCATATCCCATCTTGTATTATAGACATTAATCTATCTTTAAAAATTGTGAGCTCCTTGAGGGCAGGCTCTGGGTTTGAGTTGTGTCTCTATTTCCAGTGCTTGGCACAGTGACACAAGGCTTGGCACATAATGGGTGATCAAAAATGCTTATTGAATGAGAGAAAGATAGTGCTAGGCTTGGAACTGGAGGTATGAAAAAATTATGCGATTTCCAGAGGTTTATTCTCTTTTTAGAAAGTAGTGATTTGGAGGTATTTCAAGACTTTATTTGAAAACATCAGTGGAAAGGAAAATCATTCTATGAAAGAATTGTTGGTTGTAATGGCAAAAGAAGGAATATTACAAGAAGGACTATAAACATGACAATGATGAGTCTTTCTGGTCACAGGTGTCACTAGAACATTGTTGATGGATGGGACTTGGGAATTATTTGGTAGAGTTGAGTTAGACAGCAATCCAACTGGGTTCTTTTTTTTTTTCTTTTTGTGAGGAAGATCGGCCGTGAGCTAACATCAGCTAATCCTCCTCATTTGCTGAGGAAGACTGGCTGTGGGCTAACATCCATGGCCATCTTCCTCCACTTTATATGGGATGCCACCACAGCATAGCTTGCCAAGCTGTGCATTGGTGTGCGCCCAGGATCCGAACCAGCGAACCCGGGCCGCTGCAGCGGAGCACTCGCACTTAAACGCTTGCACCACCAGGCCGGCCCCTCAAACTGGGTTCTTAAAAACAGTGCGTGCAATATCTTTAGTTCCTAGAGTACTTGCCTGTTTTTAGGTCAAAACAAACTAAATCAGCTAGCTTCAGAAATCGACCCCTCAGAAACATTGTTTCAGAATGTTTGAAAAACAAAGAGGCCTCAACATTAAACATTATTGTTCCATTTTGATACAAAGAAACTTAAATTTTTCAGACTGCTCAATAAAATTCTGAAAAGAAAAAGACCAATTCACCTCACCGTTTCTCCTACAATGCATTTGATACCAGGCTTGGACTCTCAGTTCTATGTATATCTTTCCCTTTTTATTAAAGAAATGACTAAAGAAAAGAAGTTTGTTTGAGTTCCATCACTTATTTCTCTTTCTCCTATCGGCTTTGATGTGTCACTTACAAAATTAGGTAGTAACAACTGAAGCCAAAGGCATCTATTTCCAAGAAAATTAGCCAGCATCAGAAAATTCCTACTTATTATTACTAGAAGTCCTAATGCATTCACCAGTTGGAGGAGTGAGATATGGGAGTTAATGCAACTTGATAGCAAGATCCCAATGGAAAAGTCTATTTAAAAAAAAGAAAAGCATTTGTGTACAAAAATCTGGATGTAAAGTGTACAGATAAGCTTTCAGAATGATGAACTCAGCCAATGCACTTATTCCAATCTCCCGACATTATTTCAGTCCTCTCTCCTCTATTAGTCAGGGTCCAGTCTAGAAAGAGAAACTGACGAGGTTGGCCCCATGACCTAGTGGTTAAGTTTGGTGCGTTCTGCTTCCGCTGCCAGGTTTGCGGGCCCAGATCCTGGGTGTGGACCTACACCACTCATCAGCCATGCTGTGGCAGTGACCCACATATAAAGTAGAAGAAGATTGGCACAGATGTTAGCTCAGGGCTAATCTTCCTCAGCAAAAAAAAAAAAAAAGAGAGAGAGAGAGAGAAACCACATCAGTTAATTTAACAGGATTTAATATGAAGAATTGTCAATCAGGTATCAGAGAACTGAAAATCCAAATAGATAGGACTAGTGATTCACAGAGGTAGTGACTACAGGAAGTGGGTTCACCCGTAAGGGTGGGATTAAAAGAGAAAAGACTAGCATTATTAAATTTGGAAGTTAACAAGAGAGCTTTGTAGAATTGGAACCCACCTTACCAGAAATGGGGCTTCTTGGCTACAGTTGATACCTGAGGGACTTGCAAGAAAACCCCCATGGAAATTGTGAAGCTTGAAGGTTACAATATAAATGAATTAAAATCTCTGCTCTTGAGATGTGCACAAGGTAGAGGGGAAGGTAATAATATATGTGAAGGCAATTTGCAAACTGCAAACTACTGCACAAAAGTAATTTTCTATAATAGTGATTACGACAGATTTCAGATTTATATTTATCATGATCATTCAAATAAGATATTCTGGGGCAGCCTGGATTTCATGTCTTCTGTCCAATTGTCAAACTGTGTATTAGACTACGAGACTTGATTTTTGGTTCGGAATATACAATAATCAGCTATAATCCTACATATCACAATCAGCTTCTAAACCTACTTGACTAGGACTTAGACTTATTAAAAGTAACATAAAAATTTCAAAGTCCCCCCTTCATTGTCTTCAAGATCTGTTTATTCTAGTCTAACCTTCCTGAGTTGACTGCTTATGACTTTAGAGACTACATTAGCTTCTTGGAGGCTGGACAGGGTAGAGTTGGGAGTGGGGAGGGAGTGTTGCTGTTGTCACAGTTTTTGAGATATTTTAGACACATTGAGCAGAGATTGAGTCATCAAATACGGGGAAGAAAATGTGGGCTGTTCTACCCATTTCCAATTCTGCCTTTTTGTTTCATGGGCAAGAAATTATTTATTAAAAACTTTAAGAGTTAGAAAACAGTGCATCAAGAGTCTACAAATTACATACACTTTCAGGTGGAAAGTAATTTCCTACCTATCTTTCTCAGCTCTACTTGTACACACAAGTGGCAAGATCAACACTTGTGTTTTGGTTGATTACAACAGAACATGAAATTTAAGTATGAAATAATGGGCACAGAGAATACTTCCTCTTGATTTAGGACAACCATCTTTTGCTGCACCATTTCACCCCAGAAATCAGCTGATTCACTTAAATGTTGCATAAATATTCTGCATTTTGTCAGAAAAGAAATATTCTACAGATATCTGGAGCCAGGATCTCTCCCTGTAATTAGCTTCTCATTATGCAGTTCACGCTTCAATGCATTCAAATAGTGCTTTACGCTAATTGCATAATATTTCATTGTTAGCAGAATGTGTGCTGGTTAACAGAAGTTGCATTCTTAATCCAGACCTTTTGTAAAAGAAAGCACATTCCCTGGCACCTAGTACTTACAAAGTTTTGGTTGATTTATTGAGTTGTTATAATTAAAACACGGATAGGTACATTTTAAGTGACACTTTATATCATTGTAATATATTACTCAACAACTTGTCTCCTGAATAGCCCAGTATTTCTCTACATTTCTCATTATTACATCTAAAACTATAAATAAATGACACTAAAATTACTTGTAGAATTTAATGAGATGATTCATCTGAAGTTATGAATTACAAAGACAGTCTATTTTTAAAATATTTATGCTCTTTTTTCACTTATTTTCATCTTCCCAAAAGCAAATCTTATGATTAATAATAGTAATACTTAATAGTAAACCTTTTTGAGTCTTTCTTATGTGACAAATAATGTGTTAAAATCTTTACATGATTATTTCACTTAATACAACTTGTTTATAAGTAAGATATTATTATTATTCCTGTTCTATAGATTAGAAAAACTAAGGTTTAGAGGGATTAAGCAAATTGCTAGAAGATACCCAGGTAGTACATGGTAGATCCCAGATTCAAGGCCAGGTCTTTCTGATACCAAAATCAATTTTGTTAACCACTGTACTATACATGGTAGAATAGAAAAAAATGGGTCCTTTCCAATTGTAATAGAAGACCAGATATTTTCAGAAATAAACTTGAATTGGAAGTGCAACATAAAATAAGACATATACCAAAACAATTGGAAAGTAGAGTCTGAAATTCAGAAAAGAAGGAATAACTTGAATTGTCCATTGAGTGAGAATTAGAAACAAAGCAAAAACAAAAAAACTTTCAATTCTAAGCAACGTGAGTACTGCTTGAAAACTCAGTATCAGGAAACTTAATTTTGCAAAGTTTTTGACTGCCCAACATCCTTCTATTGGGGAACCACCCCTTTCCAATTTTGTCTGGTCCTGGTAGGGCTGTCTGTCACAGTGCATTGCTGCCCTTCTCTTCCCCCATCATCACAGAGACGGTTCTAAAATAGCCTATGTTTGGCCAAAGAACTCTCTCCTTCCACCAGCACAGACACATGTGTGTGAGTGCACACACAAACACACAGAGCAATGGTGATCCATTGGTGGACTGGGCACCTGACGGCTACCAGGTAATCAGAGTCCTCTGGAATGGATATTTGCATTCTGGGATAAGAAGCTGTTTCTGTGGTTGTGGCTAATCTGAGACATTATAAATCTTAAGCTGCAGGTGGCTACCTTGCTTGGCCCCATAGAATGAGGCTATCAGTTCAGAGGGAAGCAGATAAGGGAGAGCTGATGATATTATTTGAGTTCCAGGATTCAAGCCAGAGCTACCGTTGACTTTCCAGCAATGTGAACCAAACACCTTTGAGCCACTTTGAGTTTTTTCCCCATCATTTGCAATGAAAAGACTTCTGTTTAACAGAAATTTGTACATGACACTGGGTGTTATAAAGAAGAAACTTTAAATTTAGCCAAGATTAATTGTGATCGGAGCAGGGACAATCTCTTTATTCAGAGGTTAGACAATCTTGTTATGCATTAGAAAATGAGCTGATTAAATGTCCCTCCCAAACACCAGCTGTGTACTCTCTGCATAGAGGTGTTAATTCTACCACTGAGAGTGAGGATGAGATCAGGGGTCAGATTAGCTGGGCCTCCACTCTCAGGACTTTGGTTTTGCCTTGCCCTGAGGCAGAGATCAAAGTAGAAGAACAGAAGTTTAAGTTTAAAGAGCTGGGAGTCGAGCAAGTTACAAAGAGGAGAAAAGGAAAAGATGAGGTATGATTTTATGGATCATAACTCCATAAGATTTCTCCCAATCGGGGTACTGGAGTGTTACTGTAAATATTCAATAAGAACATGATTACCCTTCAACTTTGTTCCCCACACAGATACAAAAGAAAAGAAGTTAATTTTGTTAATTTGCTCTTTTATTGTTTAACCTGAGGGGTGACTCAAGGGTCACAAGGATTTATGAGCTTGTTTTGCAGAAGAAAAAGAATGCCTTTCAAGAAGTTACAATCACCAGATAACCAGCCCCTAGCTGTGGTTGATGCCCAGAAGGCTGGTTGCCTACCCAAGGACTTATCTAGAGTGAAAGAAATACAGATTTCCCCTTTGTTTCTCTGAAACTCTTCTTCCCAAGCCCCTTAGCTCTACGAAATCCCCTGCTTTCTTGTTTCATTAAGGTGGATTTGAGAGAACCTATCCTCCTGCCTTCTTATTTTGGCTAATTCCAACAAACCTTTCTCCATCTCCAAGCACTGATGTCTCAGTGATTGGCCTATTGTACATTGGGCACACGAACTTGAGATTTAGAGGTTCAGTAATAGTTCCTAGGCAATTCTATCAATAGTAATCAAACACAGGGCATAGAATCACTGGTAATAAATATATATCCAGAAACAAAATTTCCTACTAGTTCCACTACTACTAACATGACCTGCAGATCAGGGAAGGGTCATGCATCAGCATATTTTGCCTGGATTTATGCAATAATTCCTGATAGCCTTGGCTCAACCTGCCCTCATTCCCTCCAGCCACAATGGCCTTTTACATTCCTTAGACTGTCGGGCATGCTCCACCTGAGCATTCTCTGAACTTTCTTTGTTTTCCCCCTCTTGAATTCTCTTCCCTTAGATATCTGCTTGGCTGACTCTCTCTCCCTCAAGTCTTTGCTCAAATTTTGTCTTTGCAAAAAGACCTCCCCTGACCATATGAATACTAAAAATTAATCATCTCTCCTCCCACCATTTTTCTGTCCTGTACGCCTGATCCTCCTTTTCACAGTAGATCATGCTCTGCTTCTTCTTTATCACCAGCACTAATTGTAACCATGGGCCCTCCAAGACCAGTTCTACTGACTCCATCTTGTCAACAGAGTAATTGATAAATTGTCTTTCAGAAAATTTGAAAAGTTACATAGCCAGAGCACGCGCAGAAGAAGAAATCTTGATCTGAAATGACCGCAGAACCAAAGATTCTCCTCACCGAACCAATGAACGGGGATGTGACCAGAACTTAAAAGTTGGACCCTTATCAGAAGCAAGGAGTCCATCATTTAGGAAGATTCAGTGTAAAAATTCCTTCCCCACCTCATCATAAATGTTTAGAACCTTACCGTAAATGCTTGAAGCACACCAATCAAAACCTGCTCCACCAGTGTTTCCACTTGTCAGCTTGTTCTCTCTAACCTCTTAAATTTTGCCCCGAATCCTAAATTGGGGAGACAGATCTGAGGGCCCATACCAGCTGTCTCCCTGCAGATCAATCTCGCAGAATAAAGCTGAATTCTTTTCCCAAAAGCTGATGCCATCGTTAATTGGCTTGTTTATGTGCATTAGGTAGGAGAACCCCATTTTTGTGCGGTAACATAATCACCTTCTGAAATATATATTTTACTTACTATTGCGTTCCTCATTGACTGTCAGCCTGCTCCCACTATACCACAATCTCTTTGAGGCTAGGGATTTCTGTTTGTTTTGTATCCTCAGGCGTTCCAAGTATCTAGAATTATGCCTGAAAAACAACACACTCAGTAAATATTTGTGGGATAGATAAAAGATCAGCCCCAAGTTGAAATTTTAAGGGAGTTTATTGCCAGAAAATACCAGCATCTGAAAAGAGAGCCATGAGTGCTCACAAGCAAAGGCAACCATCCTCTCTTCAAAACCTACCAACAGGAAGGGAGGCGCTAAAGCAAGGCAGCCCTGGAGAGGGAATCTTCCCCCGGGCTAACTTCAGGTGTGGCAAGAAGGTCCTTAGAACACGGAGAACTTTAGTCAATCAGAATGTCCTCTACAGACTTCATTCTACAACAGAACAGGAAATCATTTCTCTTCTTCCCATGGGGATATGTGTCATGAACCACTCACTTTCTCCTTCTCTATTTTTCAAGGGGAAGTTCTTATGGTGATAATGATGTTGTTTATCCTTCACTATGGTATTGTGAGCATTTGGTATGATCAGATTCATCACTTAGCTGGACCATTTATCATTTGCTGGACCATGAGGAGCCACATCTGGAACTACCAAGAGGAATTCACAGCCCTCAGAGATCTGAAACTCAGAGCAGAATCCAGAAACTGGACATGACTTTTGGTGTCTCTCTTTGAGAAGAGGATGCTGCATTTTCAGTTGGGCATAGGTGTTTGAATGAGATTAGATGTGTCATTTTTGAAATTGGGTGAGTGGAAAGAAGAGAGAAAGTGTGTGGATGTGGGCACTGAAGAGGGTGGTTAGTAATGAACAGTAATTACTAGTTTTTAAAAATATTTTTTATTGACACAAAACATAATCAGAAAAGTGTACAAGTTATAATAGATGGATGACCTATCATAAAGTAAATAAGCTCATGAATTAAAAAACCCAGCATTTCAGAAGCACCCTTTGCCCATACCAATTACAACCTCATCTTACCTCCCCAGAAGCGACCACTCTCATGACCTCTAATACCATAAATTACTTTTGCTGATTTTTAGCTTTAATAAACAGAACCATGATGTAGGTATTATTTTTGTATTTGGCTTCTTTTGGACAATATTATGTTTGTAAGATTCATTATGTTGTCTCAAATACCAAGAGTTTTTTCATTGCCATTTCTGTATAGTTTTCTACTGAATGAATATACCACAATTTATTTATCCATTCCATTGCTTATAGGTATTTGATTTTTTCAGTTTGGTGCTATACAAACATTTTTGTACATGTCTTTTAATATAAATGTGCATTTCTACTGGTTATTTATCTAGGAGTGGATTGTAGATTTGCTGGGTCATAAGACATATATTCCTGCATATATTCAGATTTGGTAGATAGGAGTAAACACTTTTTAAAAGTGGTTGTACCAATTTACACTCCCACCAGCAGTATGTGAGGGTTCCATCATTCTACAGTTGTTAGAATCAGTCATTTTAGTTTTAGTCATTCTAGTGAAGGTGTGGTGGTATTTTATTGTGATTTTAATTTTCATTTTCCTGCCAACAAATGGGGGTGAGCATATTTTCATTTTTTAGTTTTTTGTTGGGGGGGTCCATCTGGCTATTCTATTTTTCGATTGCATAATTCTGTTTCTTTCTTATTGATTTGCAAGAGTTCTTACATATTCTAGACACAAATCAGTCCTTTGTTAATATATGAATTCCAGATATCTATTCCTAACCTGTAATTAATTTTTCACTTCCTTAATGTTATCACTTGGTGAACAAAAATACTTAATTTTAATGAATCTTGATTTATCTATTTCTTATTTTATGGTTTTTGTGTTTTGATCCAGAAATGTTTGCTAATGCCAAGGCCATGCATATATTCTTCTATAACATCTTCCAGAAGCTTTATTATTTTCTCTTTTACATGTGGAATTGATTTTTATGTAAAGTATGATCTAGCGGTCAAGGTTCTTTTTTTCTCAATTTGCATTTAAAACACTATTTATTAAAAAGACCATCCTTTTCCCTATTGCTTTGCAATGCAAAGCATTTGACAAAAGCAAGTGTTCATATATGTGTGAGTCTATTTCTATACTATTTGTTCCATTAGTCTGTTTGTGCAGATTTGCACCAATACTAACCTGCTTTAATATTGTCAATTTATTATAAATGTTGATTTATGATAGTGCAAGTCTTCCAATTTTATTTTTTTCCTCAAGACAGTTTTGGCTATTTCCTGGACTTTTGCATTTCTATGTATATATTTAAGATCACATTGACATTTTCCATAAAAGATTCCTGCTATGATTTTGATTGACATTTCATAGTATCTATAGATCAATTTGCAGAGAATTGACATAGTGGCATTATTTCATTTTCAGTCTATGAACGTAGTGCATCCTTTCCTTAATTTTAGTATTTTAAGTTTCTCTTATCAATGCTTTATAGTTTCCTTTGTAGAGATCTTACATGCTTTTTGTTATATTTATTCCAACAATTTGAAGTTTTTTGATGCTGTTATAAATAATATCATTTAAAAATTTTATGTTCCTATTTCTTGTTACTCATATGTAGAAATACAATTAATATTTGTATATTGAATTTGTAACCAAAAACATGCTAAATGTACTTATGAATTATAATAACTTATAGATTCTTTTGGATTTTCTATGTTAATATGTATGTCTTACAAATAAGCACAGTTTCATTTTTTCCTTTCCAAGTCTATACACTTAGTTAGTTATTCACATAGTTATGTTCTATAAGATCACTATGGGCACTGAATTAGCAAATACTGAACCACTGGTCCTAGAAACAGAAGTTTGAGTCCTTGTAAGTCTCTGGTCACAACATTTTCATCAACTGATTAATGTATAACCTTGTTTGGTGTGTGTTTCTATTTAAAGATGCCTTATTTAATGTATATTGTTGATGCATTAACACTGAACTCATGTCCATCAGCACTATAACTCATGCCTGAGTGAAGCTTATCTAACACACTTATTTTCTCCATAAGGTGTGACATAGCCTTCTGGCTTAGGAACACTAGACAGCACTTCAACCCTATACTTGGGGGCTATTTTAAACAGTGAAATCACCAACAAAAACACAAAAATGTGAAAAATGTGGCACTAAATAGATCATGGAAAGGTACTTGTTTGCAGAATAAAAGCTGAAATAAGAAAGTGTTACTGCACAAGTGGGATTCTCTGCCTGGTGCGCATAAAAAAACCCAATTATTATGGCATCAGCTTTTGAGAAAAGAAACAGCTTTATTGCAAGGTCAATATGCAAGGAGACAGGAGGCATAAGCTCTCAAATCCCTCTCCCCAATTCAGGATTTCGGGCAAAATTTAAGAAGTTAGGGAGAACAAGTTGGTACGTGGAAACACTGGTGGTGCAGGTTGTGATTGGAGGGCTTTATGGTAACGTGTGGAAGGGACTTTAACACTGAATCTTCCTAGATGATGGACCCCTTGCCTCTGATGAGAGTCTGACTTTCAAGTTCCAGTCCTATCCCAGTCCTTTGGTTCCCTGACGGGGAGAATCTTTGGTTCTGGTGTCATTTCAGGTCAAGATTTTCTCTTCTGCTCATGTTCTGGTTACATGACTTCGCAAATTTTCTGAAAAACAACTCTTAATCACTCTGTTGATAAGAGATGGGGTCAGTTCTAACTGGTCCTAGTGGGCCCATGGTTACAAAAGCAGAGCAGTGCCTTGTTCAACCTCAGCTGGGAATGTGAACATCAGCTGAATCAAAGTTTTCTCGGGTCTGCACATGTCCACCAATGACCACAAAAACACTGCAAGTGTTGACTTTGGGTGACAAAGAAATTTTAGCTAGTAGATGAATTCACATATATGCATAATCCACAAATAATGAAGATTGACTGTACCTTTTGCTTTTTTCTCGCTTTACATTGAACGGACTCTCTATTACTATATTGAATAGAAGTGATGAGACTGGTCCCTATGGATTGTTCCTTATCCAAGAAAAAATTCTTTTAATAATTCATGATTATTATATTTATTGTAGACTTTTTTTACAGATAACTTTTATGAGATGAAAGAATTTTCCCTTTATTCTTTTTTGCTGATGTTTTTTAAACTATCTACTTCATTTATTCCTATTTAAGTAGCAAATGTTATCATTTTCCTGAGTGGGAAGACAATTTTTTTAAGAAGTGAATTAATTTATAGTTTTAACGTAGTTCCAATCTCAAACGTAAGAGATTTGTGTTCGTATAGTGGAAAGTGGTAATGGGGTAGGGAACTGAAAAATCACCTTTAAAAATATCTTAAAAAATCTTAAAAATGCCCCCTCTATCTTAGGGGAAAATATAGCAAATCACATTTTAGATAGATTAAAACAATGATTTTTAGTTTTTTTCACAACTTTTTAAGAGTGTGTAATGGATATTGTTATGTGTCATCTAGATCCCCCTTCAGGCATAAAGGACTTATTACCCCAGCTCCTGGCTGTGCTATGAGCTGCCAGCTATCAGCTGTCAGCCTTCTTCAGGGTTCTTTCTGCTCATGACAGCTGTCTTGTCCAAGGACCCACCCTTTTCTCAGGACAGCTCACATCCAGGAACTGATTGATGTGGGGGTATGAAGGCCTATCACTCTCTCCAAGTTGGAAGGCTCCTAGCTTCAGAGTGCCCTATGGGGTAGCTGGAGACTTCATTGAGAATGCATCACAGAACAACCTCCTCCTCAGCCCAATCTTACTTTCTTCTCTTTCCTTCTCTGGTTGTTGAACCTAAGAGCACTCCATAATCAAATCCTACATGCTATTTTCCACCTCAGAGTTGGCTTCCTGGGGAAGCCAACCTACACTAGGTTGCTTCTGGTATATGGTGGGTAGGGGCCAGGTATGCCCAACATCCTGCAACAGAGACTGTCCTGCCCAGCAAAGAATTGTCCTGATCCTGCACAACTTTCAAATACTCCACCAGACATTCACGTACTTGGAACACCTTCTTATAATTCTTAGAGCCTAGAACTGAATTCTTTTTTACATATAAACACAAAGTATATTTTGCATGGTTTTATGTTTTGTTGATTTTTATTAGCAGTGCAATTACAGTGTAAGAGGAAAGACATTTTTATTTTGTTTTAGTTGGAATTTTCCCAAGCATTATTCACCATTTCAAAAAAATGGCAGTAACATCAATATCATTCATGATGCTTATGCTGCTAACATAGTCATCAATGGTAGTCTGCATTTATAGCTACCTCATTCATGAGGAGTCCATATTCAGGGATAAACATCTGACTGTTTTATTATGTATTCAAATTCAAATATATTTGTACCATAATCATAAAATGTTGTATTATATGTTATTTTATGTTACTTTTCTTTCCTTTCCTTTAAATTATAATTAAGGCATTATATTAATTCTTTTGAAGTTACATGTATGTTGATTCAATAATTTTGTTTAGTATAAAGTCCCAATTCAAATTTCCCCCAAAATATCCGCCACAGCATGGCCTAACAAGCGGTGCGTCGGTGCGCACCCGGGATCCGAACCGGCGAACCCCAGGCCGCCGCAGCGGAACGCGCGCACCCGACCGCCTGCGCCACCGGGCTGGCCCCTTTTTCCTCATATTTTAAGAGTTATATGTGAATTAGGGATATAGACCGTTATTTATAACATATATTGCAAATGAGTTCTTGTAGTTTGTCATCTGTCTTTTGACTTTGCTTCTTGTTTTTTTTTTTGTCACGTACTTTTTCATTTTAGTTTGGTCCCCAAATTCTTTCAAGTCATTTCCCAAGGAAAATATATAACTATGACTAAAAGAGACATGTAATCAAGGCATTTCCATGCTTTATTTTCCCCTTGCGCATTACTTTTATGGTGTCTTCATCTGTAAATTTCAATTGATACCACAGAGTCTTCATTCAATGCCTCTAGAGCACTGTCCACATCTCAGAGGAGTGTTTGTGGAATTTGTGCAGAGAACACACCACGTGGGTAATGGCTGTGGAGAACTAAAGCAATTTCCATTGAGTATTCAGTTAATTCACTCGAGTAGGTAAATATTTCATGGAGGTTATTAAATTGTTTTATTGAATTTCTGTAGCAAACACAGATGTGTTCTACTATTACACAATTTACCTCTTATTAAGGAAATACTTTAAGAATATGATTGAGTCCTTAAAAACTATACAGTGCATGGGATATTTGCACTTCGAAGTATTGAGATATAAATACAACATTCATTGCCATCAGAAATAAGTGGTTTTTCACTCAATGTAAAAAAGTGTGGGTATGATAAAACTAGTTTCCTTTCCTGTTATTTGACAATTTTTATGGGAGTTATTGCTTCATCTAAGTAATTCAGTGCATTCTTTTCAGCAATCTTATTTGCCAATTAATTATGTAAACACAAATGTCATTAGAAACCTCAATTAATATATTAGATATTATATATTTGTGCTTAAATTTTTGAATTCCATGATAAACTCTTAGATCTGTGAGAGTATCAGCATGAGTTGACAAGTTGATTTAAACTGATCCCAGAAGATTCAGAAGCAATGTGAACTTAGAAAAATTATTTAGAACTTTCATTTTTAAAGGTATGTATTTATATTTGGTTACAAAATGTAACCGCTGTCATTATAAACGTTTTGGAAAAAAAGAAAAGAATGAAAAAAAATCCCCCTAGTTTCAACATACTTAAACACACAGGGTGTCATCATTTTGGTATGGTTTCTTATCTATTAGTCCATACATATTTAGAGATTTTTTACACATATATTATTGTTTTACACGTGTATCTTGCTTTATGTTTCTCCATTTATAATACTACATAATATTTTATTTCACAGGATCTAAAATAACTTAATAACATTTCTGTATTTTTTCAATATTTTAAATTGAATTCAGTTTTTAATTGAGTGCAATCTTTTCATTTGAATCTTTAAATATTTGTAGAAATTGCTATAGAAGAGAGGAAAGCATAGTTAAAAATGTAAATAGCAGATAAGTTGATTAGGAATATTATTTTATTTTATTTGTTTAGTCTCATGTGGTATTATTAAGAATAAAAAGCATTGTAGACCTGAATGGTTAGCAGAATTACATATTCTTTTTCAGTAGTATTGGTAATGTTTATTTTTCTAGGATGCATGTATTTAGATATTGGTTCTTATATCTCAATCATTTTTGTTTAGTTCATAATCTTACTCATTCCCTTTTGATTGCATGGTCTCTTCAAAGGTGTATGAAGAATAAAAGAGATATTTTCTGTTCTTGAGGTATTTTTATCTTAGTAGATGGTGAGAATTTAGAATTTTTTTTCCATGAAGCATACCATATATAAATTTATATTTAACTTAAAAATTTGAGATTGGAATTGGTGAGGTAACTTTTTATTCATTCAGAGAGAGTAAAATGTATATTGATGAATTGATAAGCACTCAGGATTACATTTGAAAAGATTGGCCAGGGCAGAAAATGTCAGCAAATATCGCTAAAAGAGAACAAACTAAAATTATAGTCAAAGGAAATGATGTTGTAAACCCCTATTTGGTGTACCACAGCACTTTTGAAATCGTTGACAATTTGTTCCTTTTTAAAACTATTTTCCCGGTTGCACTGGGATGGCACAGCATTTTCCTGGTTCACTTACCTTTTTATTTTCCTTCCTCTTTTAGTTCCCGAACTGCGTGCACTTTTCAAGACTAATTCTTGAGTTATTTTCTTTAGTCCTTCCTCCATGCCTCAAAGAACTCATAGACTCTTAAAACTTCAACACTCCAACTCTTGCATTTCTGTACAGATGTCTCCTTCAAATATGTTTAGAGCCATGATTGTTCTTCAGATTTAAATTCTTAACTTGGTAGGAAGAAAAAGAAAGACAGAAAGGTAATTATGATATTTCTTTAGCAAGTATATGAAAACTATTGTAAACCAATCTCTTAATACCATGTTAAAAATTTAGAATACATTTTAATTACTCCCTGACTTTGTATTCAGCCAAGCCCCAATGAGACTTCTTTGGTCGTGCTTTGCTCACATTTATCTCATTCATTTCAGTTCCAGCTGCCATAATTCAGACACTTATTCCCAGACTTTTACTTTAATTTCAGTGATATCCTTCTAATTTCTTCTTCACCAAGGCACCGTCCACTCTGTTGCCAGGCAAATCTTCCTAAAATATGTCTTTCATAATAACTGTCCAGTTGACAATTGCCAGAGGTGCCACGTTACATATTGGGTAATGTCCGCTCCTGGCCTTTGAAGGCTTCCTGCTCCTGAACTCAATCTGACATTCTGGATTTTTCTTACACTCATTCTTTCGCCACACAATCTCCCATCTGTGGTCTGTTACTTAGCTTGTTACTTAGCTGCTTAGAATGCCCTTTCTCTGTTCCTTTCTACCTTTAAATATTTAATACCAGGCAAAGGCTCAATTCTTTTGTAAAGTCTTCTTTATGAGCTTACAGTATTTGTAAACATGCTTTTACACCATCCTTAATCATATGTGGCATTAAGATACCAAATTCAATCCATAATTGTTTATATACAGGGTATTGTGGGCAATAAAAGTATTAAATTTATCCATAATCTTGGGAAATGTACAGTCTAAACCTGTGTTTTTCAATAGAGAAAAACACTCCCCACTTTAGGCCATTGAGCACTTGAAAATGTGGCTAGTCTGATGGAGGAACTGAGTTTAAAATTGTATTTAATTTTAATTAGTTTACATTTAAATTTAAAATCTGAAGCAGTGTAAAGGGGTTTCTGTTAAACACAACTGTATTGTTTTGGTAGGATTACATTTTACTTTGTTTCATCACATCGGTATCATTACTGCATTGCAATGTGTGTGGGGGGCAGGGTGGGCATCTTCCTAGTATTACAAATAAATACATCATCCATCCAGTCAGTTTCAATAGGCTGACTCAGATTGAATGATGTTTTCTACACACTGCTGTAACATGGTAACGTGTTTGAGTTTTTAATACAGATAGCACAAATTACAGTGATATCTATTTAATTATAATTAGTAATACAATGGGAATACTTATTACTATTTTCATTATAATTCAATTATTTTTCTGGTTGAAAAATAAGTATGGACATATTTTTAAATTTAAATGAAGGCATGCTACTGATGTAGAATCAAGAGTTGCAGAAGCTAGCAGGATGCCTGGAACAGTTAGAGAGAGAGAAAGAGAGAAAGAAACCAGAAGATATGTCACAAATTTCCCAATGAATGGCAATAGCGTTTTCCTGTAGCAGAGCAAAATCAAAAGCTGTTTGTTGTGTAAAAAAAAATTTTTAAGATAATAAAGTGAATACTATTAAGAGGCATTTTCAGTAGATACGTAGTAAATTTGATAAGAACTTTTCTTTCAACAGTAAAACGTCAAAAAAGAATCAACAAAATTAGTCACCAAAAATAGAATTAATACTCTAACCAAAATAACAAAAATATTACAATTTTAAACAGAATACGAGCTTGTAACTATGGCATGTTAAAAGGTTTGTATTTTTGGAAAAAAAAAACACCATTTTTAAATGGCCAGGTATAAAAAGAGTTATTTAAGATATGAAAATTTTGTTAGAAAATCTTGAGGAAAAGCCTAAAAACGATATTTTATAAAAAGTGAAAGATCTACAATTAGGCCACCAAACAGTTGTTCCATAACACAAGAGCTTTCTAACAATATCCGTGGTCAATTAAATCTAAATTGGGAGTACTTTTCTTTTGCTTTAGTTGAGTCTTACAATGGAAGAGACACTTCCAATTAGGGCTGTGGGTACCTTTTGTCTCAAAGGATTCCAAAGATACAAAGAAATGTCGATCACAGCTGCATGGCATCAATATTTTTGAATTTTTTATATTTCCAAAGAAGAATTTAACCTAAATATGAAAGAATTCATTTCTGTCATGATGGCAGCGCTCTCTTGAAATTTTACAAGAGACTTTATTTTCCTATTTGTTGATTCCATTCTATGATACATATTGTGTATGTTCAGTTTTATGAAATAGATTCTATTAAATGTCTCATGAGTACACTTGTTAGTGTCTGTGGGTGAAAGCTATCAAACATTACCAGTTTGTGGAACTATTGAAAGAAATACAAGATGAGGAATCTAAAGATCTTGAGTTCTTTGCCAATGGTCTTTCTTTGAGTCACGGGGCAGTTTTAAAGAGATTTATTGTGCTGTTAATTCCAGTTCAAGATGTTCTTGAAACTAAGAAATTCTTGCCAAATATTTAATAATTAAAGACAAAAAATGGCAGTATGGGGGTAGGCCCAGTAGTGTAGCGGTTAAGTGTGCGTGCTCTGCTTTGGTGGCCCAGGGTTCACAGGTTCAGATCCTGGGCGTGGACCAAGGCACCACTTGTCAGGCCATGCTGTGGTGGTGTCCCATGTAAAGTGGAGGAAGATGGGCACAGATGTTAGCCCAGGGCCAGTCTTCCTCAGCAAGAAGAGGAGGATTGGCAACGGATGTTAGCTCAGGGCTAATCTTCCTCACACACACACAAAAAATGGCAGTATGGTTTATAGTCTCTCACTGATATCGCACTATATGTAAATCATATAAATCTGAAACTCCAAGGAAGCGAAAAGCTTATTTGTGACTAGGTAGACATGAATGAGAACTTATGTTTAAATCAAAACTGTACATAATACAAAACAACAATAAAGATTTTATACATTTTTATGAATCACTATCAGAACATTTAAATTGTAATTGACAACATTATATAATTTGGCTGCAGAAACTACAAGAAAGATTTGAAAAATGATTTGTTGATATTGATTAATTTAGAGTTGATTTTTAATTCAATAGTCCTTGAGTTCAATGTTAATCATATTGAGTTGGCATAAGAGTTAGTAAATGTACTTAACTTGGAGAGATGTAGTTTTGAAACAAATAGGCTTTTGCTTCAGTCCAACTAATTCTTTAAAAAAAGATGAACCAGTTTTATCAATATGGATATGAATATTAACAGAAAATAATTTGGGGTTACTCAATTCAATTGTTGGAAAACGTTGAAGTGTGTTTAGAACAACTTGAGTATGTGAATCTACTTTTTCAACTGTAAATTTTATGAAATCCAATTACAGACCAAGTATTTCTGATGGAAATCTAGCATTTGAGTTGACATGTCTTATAAATGTAAAATGCACTCTGGATTTCAGAGACAAAAAATGTAAAATACCTCATAATAAATGTTTTGTATTGATCACATGTTGAAATGATAATATTTTGGATATATTGGGTTAAATAATATATTATTAAATATATTATTAAAATTAATTCCACCAGTTTCCTTTTACATTTTTAATGTGGCTACTAGAAAATTTTAAATTACGTTAAGTTCTATTGGACAGCACTGCTGTAGACAACTCATACTGTGACATGGTATTACTATTAGTTCCTTAATATTATTTAATTCTTCAAGGTGCCTGACTCATGTTCCCTACTAGGGCTACATTCTACTTGAGACTAGGGATCAAGTTCTTTTCTCATTTTTGCAACTTTTATTGAGAGCTTGCATGGAGAACAGAATAACTTCTGGCACTTAAGGAACTCATAGTCTAACGGGAAAACATATGTAAATCATAATCAAACTATGGAGACATAAGCGCTAAGAGATGTAGACTTAAAGCACCATGCCTCTATACAAGAAGAAACAACTAAAATATCCACCATAACGTTCTAGCAAGCAGAGAACGTCCTTAGTTAATTGGCTTTGAAATTAGTGTAATAAATGGAATTTAAACCTTTGAATGTAGAATGGAGTCAGAGCAGTGGAAAGAAATGCTAGTGGGAAAGAAAGAGTAATAATAGAATTGAAGGTCAAGCAAGAACTGTGAGAGAAACTGCATTAGTTTGTGTCCGGTGGATTTGGATGCAAGTCTTAGTTTCACGTGAAGTTCACGTTGAGAATAAAGGATGTGACGGCACAGGATGGCAGAAACTCCTAGGTTTTTTGCAGAGTTGGGAGTAACCAAATATAGTAATATGAAAGCATGCATCTTATCATATCTGCTTGTTTTGAAGATATTCTTTACTTTGCAGTGGTGTTTGAAGCAAGGACCATCTCTTTAAGCAGAAATGTAGGCAAAGCAGGTCTCAGAAGTGCTGATATGGGTCAGGACTCTCATTGCTTCTGTTTTGGCGCCCTCAAGTGGTCATTTGAAATTGGCCATTTAAGGTACATTATCCATTCATGAAATGTGCTTGTTTGCAATTATGCACCATCCTTGCGTTAATTAGTTTTTTGCCAAATATGTCAATACGAGGTTGCCCCTTTGAACATGAAATTTTTGGTAAGTTATTTCAGAGAATTGTTCTTTCTAAATAAATGGATAAAATTACCACCTTATGAGTGGATGTTTGTTCATTTCAGGCATTTCAAGGCCTAGAAGAAGTGATAAAGTGCTGGCCTTGGGTGTTTTGAGAGAAAGACAGAAGTGAATCATTTGTCTTTTGAAAATTCTCTACAAATGTTTCTGTGCCAAAAAAAAAAAAAAAACGCTTGGAAATTTCCAATACTCAAGGAGTGTTCCTTAAATGGCCCAGGTTGACTGATGGGAGATGAGTCTATATGTTTATCTATGTGCTGTAGTTCTTTAAACTTCCCTTGGGTTGTAGAGATGAGCATCATAGGTCGTTGATAAAGTCTTTCCAATAGCCAACCTTAGACTTGGGCACAATGTTTTCGAATACATAAAATACCCCATTTAGTTACATATACCTAGACTGACCCTATTATGACACATGCTAGTATATTATGTGGCCAAGAGAAGATTCTTAGTTGCTAAAACTCACAGTACGTGGATATATCCCAGTCATAAGAAATGAACTCAATACTCATTCTTTTAGAAGCAATGAGCTGGGTTTCATTTTGGAATGAAACCAATTCATGGAAAATTTTATACCATATTTTTATTTCTGACTAAGTGTAAAATGATGCCTCTTTAGTGAGATGCATAAGACTTTGCATTTACTGTAGACCTTTCTTGTGCAAGTTGCAAGCACTTCGTAGTCTATTATTTCATTAATCTTGACACAATTCCTCCAAGGTGATAATTGTAATTCCTTCTGTAGGTTTTTAGAGTCTTCAATTTAATAGGAGAAGAGCTGCCAGGACTGAGAAATAAAGAGAACCTGGTAATTGATATTTGGCAGAAGGAGAAAGAATTCTGAGTATCCAACTGGGAAGCAACAGATGCAGAGCTTAGCCCATTAAGAATAAAAATCCTAGAAGATTGACTATAGAGCCAAGTGATATTTTATACATTGTAGACAACGTATAAGTATTGGAAACATATTTCAAATTTTCTAAAATATAACATTATTATATGAAAGGTCCTCTCATTATAGATTACAAAAGAGAAAGAAAAAACAATAGTATGGCAGGATTCTGTTGTATAGTAACTCTGACAAGCACTTTTCATAAATATTTGCGTATTTTTGTCATTATGAGATGAAGTTAATTATGATTTTTATGAGACATTAATTTAGTTTGGATTTACAATGCAACTTAAGGATTTTCCCATTGAATGTATGACAGTTTATTACACCTGATTTGAACTGCTTTTTATTGGCTGTGGATGAAAAATCTTTCAACTAGGCAGACCTCGTGTAAGCATATCAGATTTGAATGAAATTATGGCATCAAGTATTAAAATATGTTATGCATCCAACATATATTTATTAAATGCCTATCATGTATAACTACCAACTCCCACGTACTCTCTTGGAATAAAAACCTCAGCTAGGAATAAAATGACTTGGGTGTTTATACTTGTACATCTTCCAACAAATAATATTGGCCTCTGTGAATACCTTTTGTCTCACTGGTGAAGTAGTCAGGAAAAGGCGTGTTTTCTTTAACTTATAGGGTTTTTGAGGAACAAATGAGATAATTCATATAAAATACATTTTTGAAATTCTAAAATTCTAAATTCTAGTTGTAATTCACTCCATTTATTGTATATTACTACATGAGCAAGACCAGTGAATTCAGATAATGGTCTCTGTATATAATATCTCTCTATGTAACAATAAAAAAACAATCATTTACTAGGTCTATAGCAAAGAATAAAAAAAATGAGCAAGTTGATGCTCTTTGGTTAGCTCATATAATTATTTAAGAAAAGATTTTTTGTCTTACTCTCTTCTATCCTCTCTGAGGTAAATGTTTGTGTCTTACTTGTTTTTGAATTCCCTTGAGTCTAGCCAAATGTTTGGCACAGAGAAAGTGCTCAAAAAGTAATTTTGTTTGTTAACATATTCATGTATTAATAAGCTCTTAGCAGATGAAATAAACTCTTAGCAATGAGCCAAAGTGTTCTAATAAAGGCTAAAGTGACTATAATAATAGTCACAGCTATTAGTAATCATAGTAACTGCAAAAATGATTTTGTAATAGTAATCATTTTAGTAGTATGTCAAAATTGATTTAGTCTTAATAGTTTTTTTACAAAAGATATTGGAATGCACAACAATTAATTGTTGTGATAAGTGTGTATGGGAAGTCACCAGAAAGCCTAACAATAGAATGACTGACACTTCATACCCTTGGAGAATGATATCCTACCATTGATAAGGCAATGCAGAACTCCACTGAGATGAGAGTAGGTAGTAGAAACCAAGATAAATGCACTCCAGAAAAGTGAATTCATATATAAACCTGGAAAAAAAAAACATTCTTTAATTGACAAGCAAATAATACATTGAAAATGCACAGAGACAGAATTTTATGTAACTCGATGTGAATTTTGTATAAAAAGTCCAATAAAAATGAAATTCTGAGATGTTCCAATGGATATGACAACTGAAGTTGTGAGTGTTCTAGGCTACCCAAACTTTATTTGTGAAAGGATATATTTGTGATAGAGGATAGTATTGCTGTGGGCTGTGTATGTACAAATAAGTTAGCAAACTAATTTTGTAATAGATGAATCTTTTGAAAATTTGAACTCTGTGTTTATTGTGATGTCTTAAATATTAGTCCTGAGGTTTGATTTTTTTCTAACTAATTTGATTCCAAGTTCCCTGGAGTAAAATGATGGCTTTTCAAATGGAAATATACTTCTGTATATAAAAAGAAACAGTAATTACCGGTAAATATTTTACATAATAATTTCTGACTTACATTTTTATTACATATATTATATAGAAATAAATCCAAATTCTCTAGCATGTCATTCAACATCCTCTACGACATACCCCAAGTAGGTAGTTCCAGCGTATTTCCAAACATTTACTCCTATTTCGCTGTATTTTTCTGTCATCCAGAACTACCTTACAATTTAACCAAATCTTCCTCCTTTCTCTTAACAAAAACAAAAAAAACACAAAGAAACAACAACAACAACAATTAAATGGATCAGACACAGCATATGCTATGTGAGTCCCCTTACATCTGACATTTTGATTTGTGACTACACCTGTGTTGGTTCCATATTCCACATTCTGGCTTTATTTTGAGTTATAACCAGCCACGTTCAGAAGTAATCAAGTTGGAGCTGACAATATATTAAGAACTTTGCCCAAAGGTAATTCTGTATGGGATGAGAAACAAAGTTGACAACAGGGATCAATTCCTTGGTAATAGGAGCCCAGTGAGATGAGATGTTATGTACAGGATGAGAGAGCTAAAGAAAGGAATCAGATGTAGATGGTTTGAGAGACACTGTGGTGGTAGAAATGATAGGAATTGGACATTTCCTGGACATGGCTATCAGATTTCTAAGTCTGAGTGACAGGGAGGTTTTTGTTGTCATTAACATTAGCGGAAAGGGTGTGATCTTCTGTCTGGACACCCAGGGGGAAATGTACAATAGAATTCTAGAAGTGTAGAGTTGGAGTTTGGGAAAGATGACATAATTATGCATTCCTAAATAAGAAAGGATAATCTCCTAAGGGAGGAGGAGTTAGTCAGGATCTAAAATCTGGAACATTCCTTTGGGTAAAAACAACAACAAAACAGAATTGAGAATGGAAGAAACCATGTACCTTAAGAAAAAAATTATGGTTAATAATTTCAGCCTATTCCAAGATTATTAACAACACAATATAATTACCTCCATATGAAGACTGAAATTTACTTGGCCAATATCTTTTGGTTACTCTCTAAGTGGCTTGTGCTCTTCTAGGCATGAGCACGGGTCATGGTGATTGAATGAGGTAGTGTGTAGAAAAGTTAACAGCATGGACTTCAGCTCTGAAACTACCCTTGATTTGATCTGAGGCTCTGCTTTTCCATGACTCACTGCTGGGGAGGTGGCTGAGCCTCTCTAAGTCCCAGTTCTCTCACTTGTGAAGTGGAGATTTTAATGCCTTATAGAGTCGTGAATTAACAAGGAACAACTGTCAAAAACCTGTTTAACACAGCCTGACACACAGTAAGAATTCAATAAGTGGTTCTGCTTTTGGACCAAGGATTTAGGGTATCTGTCCATTTGGGAAGGTTTCAAAGTGTCTTTTCACCTTTCCAAAAGATACTGACCTAGAGGCTAGTCCTGTGATGTAGTGGTTAAGTTCAGTGTGCTCTGCTTTGGCGGCCTGTGTTCACAGGTTCGGATCCCGGGCACAGACATACACCACTCATCAGCCATCTGTGGCGGTGACCCAGGTATAAAGTGGAGGAAGACTGGCATGGATGTTAGCTTAAGGATAATCTTCCTCAGCAAAAAAAAAAAAAGAGGAAGATTGGCAATGGATGTTAGCTCAGGGCTAATCTTCCTCAGCCAAAAAAAAAAAAAAAAGTGACCCAAACTGAAGTCTCCTTTTACATTTTGGCCCATATACATTTCAAGGGCTCTTTTCTTCATTGTATTCTGAATCATTCACATTTGCAGCATGAAAATTTTCTTCTGCACAAATAGTATTTTATGCTTACGGCAAATTTTCAAACTGTCTTGAGCCTACTTTATCTATACCATTAGGCCTTAATGTTTTAACAACAACAAAATAATTTAACCACCATAGTAAACTTGTAATGAGACTATTTGGATATATTTAAAAAGAAAAGATTTATTGAGGCATAGTCTACATACCATAAAATTCACTGAATGTAAGTGTATAGTTTAATGATTTTAGCACATTTATACTTGTACAATCATCGCCACAATCTCACTTTAAAACATTTCCATCACCCCTAAAATTCCACTAATGTCCTTTTGCAGTTAAACTCAGTTCTTACTCCCAGCCCTCAGCAACCATTGATCTATTTTGTCTCTACAAATTTGCCTTTTCTAGACATTTTATACAAATGGAATTATATAATATGTTGACTATTGCATCTGGCTTCTCTCACTTAGCATACTGTTTTGAGGATTCATCCACGTCATGACATGTATCAGTCCCTCTCTTCTTTTTCTTGCTACATAGACTTCATTGTACGGATGTATATATTGTCTTTATTCATGCACCAGTTGACGGACATGCGAATAATTTCCACTTTGAGGCTATTATAAATAATGCTTCTATGAACATTAGTGTACATATGTTTTGTGTGAATATGTTTTCATTTCTCTTGGATAGATTCCTAGGAGTGGAATTGCTGGGTCAGATGGTAATTCACATTTAACTTCATAGGAAACTGCCAAATTGTTTTCCAAAGGGGCTATATCACTTCAATTCCTATCAGAGATGCGATAGGATTCCAGTTCTCCATATTCTCACCAACACATGGTATTGTCTGTCTTTTTAATTATGGCCATTCTAATAGATGAGAATTTATTAGTGATTCTTGTACATTTTATTGTGATTTTATTTTGTATTTTCCTAATGACTAATGGGCCAGCACTGGTGGTCTAGTGGTTAACATCCTGCTCTCTCACTGTTGCCCCCTGGGTTCATTTCTCTATCAGAGAACCACAGCACCATCTGTTGGCTGTCATACTGCGGCAGCTGTGTGTTGCTGTGATGCTGAAAGCTAGGTCACCAGTATTTCAAATACCAGCAGGGTCACCCACGGTGGACAGGTCTCAGCAGAGCTTCCAAACTAAGACAGACTAAGAAAAAGGACCTGGCCACTCACTTTTAAAAAATTGGCCAGGAAAACCTTCTGAATAGTAGTGGAGCATTCTCTAATACAATACTGGAAGGTGAGAGGATGGCGCGAAAAGATGGGGCAGAGTTCCGCTCTGCTGTCCACAGGGTCCCTGGGAGTTAGAATCGACTCCATGGCAGTAACAATAAAATGACTAATGAACTTGAATATCTTCCATCTTCTTAGGTTCTTATGTGGTTATTAGTCATTCACATATCTTCTTTTTCTTTTCTTTTTTTGGGGGGTAGGAGAGTCTATTTAAATCTTTTGACCATGTTTTATTTGAGTTTTTTGTCTTATAATTGAGTCATAAGAGAACACATTTTTAAATGGTAAACTCTATAAAATATTTACATTCTACTGAGCCACCATTCAAGGAGAATAATAAAAACATAGTTATGCAGAGAATTTTAGCAAAGTTAACTTAGAAAAGGTTTATATTTCTCAAGTATGAGGATATATGGGGGTACTCTGTTGAGGGCTAGTTCAAGCATATCCAACATCAAGAGTTGGGCTTCACCTTCCTTATCTTGTGTCTTCCTTCTTCAGGCTTGCAAGCTGGCTGATGCACCTCTAGGCATCACATCCATATTCCAAACAGAAAGAAAGTAGAAAGGTGAAAGACAAGAAGTACAGGACACCCTGATTCGGTTTGTTTTTATTTGAACACCCTACCTAGTACACTTCTGCTTATACCTTATTGGCCAGTGTTGAGTCAACTGACCATCTCAAAATACTACAGAACCCAAGATAGGGCAGGGGTATGATATTTTCAATGTACCTGTTGCTGCTCAGGATTTTTTACTAAGGAAGAAGAGAATAATGGATGTCAGCTGGGTAACCAAAGTTGAGAGTGCAAATTTATCCAAACATATATCTAAAGGATGTTCATCACAGGATAATTTGTAATAGAAAATTTAATTAACAGTAACTAGGAAATGGAATTAGCTAATTTTTCAGTACCTATCATACAGAATTTTATGCTATTAAAATTACATGTAAAAGATTGCTTAATGATGTGGGAAATACATTAAGTGAAGAATCGATATACCAAATAACATATAAAATGACTATGTTTTTGTTTAAAAATCTCACTTTTTAAGGTTTAAAAGCAAGTGTCAAAATGTTAATCGTATTTATGAGTTTATAGGGAAATTAGGTAGAATGGTATTTTTTCCTAATTTTGTTAATTTTCAATTTTTCTCCAATGAACTTGACATACTTATATTTGTCAGAAAAAAACATTGCAATATTTAAACTCAATAAGCTTAAAGTAGTGAGAGGCCGGAATAGTGGCAGAGTCGAGTATACTCTATGGTGCCATCATAGGGTATCAAAAGGAGCAAAGTGGGAAAAAGTTTCAGATTTGTGTCTTGCCCAGGAAGTTGGCGTACCTGCATGGACATGCTGCGGTTAGTGATAAAACACACAAAGACATTGGGAATCTACATAAGGGGAAGGAAAACAGGTGTCAGGAACAAGATTAAGGACAGAGGAGAAAAGGAGAGAAAAAGGCTTGCTTGGCCACCTCTACAGCTTCACTGGGTTATTCCTGCCTGTTAGACAACGAAGTCTGAGCATGAAGTTATTATTCGTGTTGTTAGTCTTAGGTTTTCATTGCTTCCAGGAGGTCACACATTCCCAGCAAGTACCTAGTCAGCAAATAGATATATATTCAGTTGGGTCCCAATGCTTATTGACATCCATCGTTAAAGGGCTTCAAGACACAAAAGGGTCTGTTTTGCAGGAGAAGGAGTGGACGTGTGGGATAGGTACCACCTAGGCAAGGCACAGAGGGTCTGGTGGCAGGAGAATGCCAAAAAGGGGTAAGGTCATCTAACGGGTTTGAATTAAGTCTTTAGACTTGCATTGAGTAGACGCCTCTTCATCTTTCTATTATAGCAAAGAGCCTAGCATCTGGCACATATTAAGCATTGTAAATGTTTATTGAATGAGTCAATAAATGAATTAATGAATGTGAAAGGTCCCCTCTAGGAGACAAGACAAGAGCCTGAGACACATGCTTAGGTACAGGGACACCAAACTGGGGGATCAGCTATGAGACATGAGGTCAGTTCAGGAGCAGCAGTTACTGTGCTCTAATGCCAAGTCACCCATCACAACTCCTAAGGTATCTCCCTCCATCTTGCCCTGTCTAGGATAGGTCTTGGTTCTTAGAACGTGGGTAGGGCTGAGCGTTCATGAGCATCATCTGATGAACAGTGAGGATTAAAAAGACCAGAACTGGGCAGATTCTGATATTTGTCTTCAAACTTGCTTTGAAGTAAGTAAATAAGATAAATTTAATACTATTTCAACTCTTAAAGCAAGTTTTTTTCTCTTAATGTTCTTTTAAGTTATGCTAATTTCTATATAGGCCTTGTTATATGTTCCTCCTGGGGTGAATTATACCCTTGAACATATGAAGACACAAGTGGCTCTTTTTCAGGCATCTTTTAAAACATCAGACTGGCAAAGATGTACTGAATGGTTTTGAATGTGTTTTTCCAGAGATTTGTTAAAAGACCAAAGAAAACAGAAACCTGAAGCCCTTGAGAGCAAGGGTGGTTGATCTTCCGTGAAGACCATACTCTAAACTCTAACTCTTTAGCCCAGGCCCTACACTCTAAACTCTTTTTGTCCTCTTCATTAAGACAACCTTCCAAGACATAAATACTCATACTTTTACTTACAAGTCAGAAACATCTGGACAAAAGCCTTTCAACTACCTACTTTATTTTATAACTACAAAATTTCATTTGTAGGTGGATGTTACAAGCATAGTATGATGCGTGGTGTAAGCCATAAACATCGTGATGTTTTTGTTTCTAGAGATTTTCACAGGGTTTGTCTTATTATGGAGAAGTGATCTATTTTATAAAAATTTTACTCATCTTCTTTGACTTGATAAGCTAAGGAAATATAAAAGTGAAATAGTGAAATACAAAAAAATCCAACTGAAGAAGGAGAAGAAGGAGACTGAATTGTTTCCATGACAGCTGTGGCTAAAGGGTCCCTTTATAGGATGCAATATAATTTTGGTATAACAGTGATGTTAACCTTTGCTCCAAAGGGTAACTATGTCCTGTGAGAACAACAAACTCTGCCTCAGGGGATGTGTCTAGTTGCCATATACTCCACCCACTGAATAATACAGATTCAACTAGGTATTGAATCCAAGCCTACTTTACTTGTTAGAGCAACTCTAAGAGGGATCTAGATGGTCTCATGAATTTTGATTGACTCCAAACTACTTATTTTATTTTAAATGAATTTTCTCTCAGACTTTTTTCACAAGTCAATAAATTAATAAGAGAACCACTAATTATTTCATTAGAATATTACACAAAACAAATATATCTTGGATTCTATTTACTATAAGATTTCTTGATAGTTCTTCTTACTGCCCTTCTTTCCTTATACATTTAAAATTTTATATTGAATAATCCCTTTGATTCTCAGCAATTTTTTAAGCTGTATTTGCCAGTCTTAAGGCTGGTTATATAATTTATAATTCATTTTAATAAAGTTGGAAGGTATTTAATTACAGATATGCACTAAGCAACTCATGCAGATACCTACTTCTCATTCTAACTATTACTGGTGACAAGTAGCGGGTAATGGTAAACAGAGTGCTAGACCCAGATGAGAAGAGTAGAAGTCAAGTTCCAAAATTTCCATGACACTTTATTTGGTTGCCACAGAAACAACTAAGTATAAGCAGAATGTAATAGAAGTTAAATGGGACCTAGTAGAGAAGAGACATAAATGAAGACAGTGAGGGAGTGGTCAGAGAGCTAGGAAGACAAGCCATAGAGCCAAGGGCACAGTCTTTTGAAGGATGTTGAGGACAAGGAAGATTGATAAAAGTCCACTTGATAAGTTTAGGGTGCTAGGCCTACTGGGAAGTTTCTGGTTGCCTTTGAGTGCAGTCTAAATTGAATGGAGACAGCAAAAGTTTGATTAAGAGAGGTTAAAGAGTAGTTGGGGGTGATCAGAAAATGAGATCAATTAAGTGTAAGTGATGAGAAAAAGACTTAGAACAATGCTTTGAGGGATCAGCGAAGTCACAGAAAGTTTCTGAGTTGGTTTTTTATTGATGGGAATATACCCAAGGTTATTAGGCAAAGAGTCAGGTGTTGTGGAGACTGAGATCAAAGAGTAGAAAGAAAAGGGGGATTAAGGCCAAAAAATGGAGAAGTTTGGAGACTATGGAATCAAGAGTGAAAGTTCATACTTGAAGGAGCATCATTCTCAGAGAGAGGAGGAAGAAGCAATGTGAGAGCAAAAGTACTCAGGTTAAAAGTGGGAGAGGAAAGGAGTATGTGAAACAAAAAGATTGTACCAAGTTTAAACGGTGAAACATCAGTCACTAAAATAGTATTCTCACTGAAGGGCTAATGGTATTGTAAAATACTTAGCTAGAGAAAGGAAGGTACAAAATGTGTGTGTAATATGTTCAATATCAATTTGATAAAAAGAAAGAAATAGAGAAAGAAAGAGAGGAAGGAAGGATGGAGAGGAGGAAGGAAGGAAGAAAGAAAGGGAACTTACACTTCTGCATAGACAAAAGGCTGGAAGGAGACATAACACTTGAGTAATAGGGGGAGGAACGAAGGCATCCTGGGCCAGCAAAAGCAACACGGAGATGAGGGAGAAAGGAATTCTTTGGAGAAGGTAAGAAACTCAATCAAAGAATCTCAGCTACCATGGCCATGTTTGAACACACTTGATTTAGAAATAACAATAGCTGTAGGGACTTTTCAATTTGATCTGAGACATTTTCGGGGATTGTGAGTTCTTTTATTTCTGCCAGCACAGCTTAAGGTGGAGTAGTATTCCTTTAGAATGGAGAAGAATCCCAGTGGAAGGTTAGTGTTTGTGCAAGACGATGTGCAATAAAGATTAGTAGATTAATAGTTTGACTTAACTCAAGACTAGTGAAACAAAAGTTAGTAAACAAAGATACAGAAAGGAGCTGAGGAAAGACGTATTTCTCTTTAAGAGATCGCTGCTTAAACTAGAACCATTTTAATATCCAGTAGCAAAAGCATGAACTAGAAAGTACTATAGCAAATGTCAATAGGAAAGAGTCACAGAGACAACATTCAGAGATAGATAAATTTTCAAAGGGGTTGAAAAATCTTAACATGAAAGTACAACTTCTAAACCTCACTTCCCACAGGAATTTGTGGAATACAGTGGAATTTGATGAACTCCAAGAATATCCTTAGTCCTCAATTTCTTCTCTTTATTACTGTCAAAATGCACAAAATTTCAACAAGAAAAACAGATTCCTTTGTTCAAATATTTTCCATGAAAAGTTAGCAGAACTTCTAGTTAACATTGGTGGATTAACTGGACACACATATTTATAGGGGCTTTACCCACAAGAGCAAAGAGAACAGAAGAGTAGGTGGCAGTAGAAAATTCTGAAAGCTGGAAAGTAGACGAACATGTGGTAATCAACTTCTCAGGCCACAGAAAGCTCAAAGCTAAGCTGGGAGTGGATGGTGCCCAGAAGTAAGTTGATTTGTGCTACAAAACCTCAGAAAGTGCAGGAATTGGATACATCCGGTTAACACGAAAAGTGAGATCCATGTGAGGCTGGAATAGGAGGATTGGTGAGTTGTCTACATAAAAATAATTAGATTTGTTTCTGAGAGTCCATGCAATGTATCTAGAAAGATTTAGGAATAAAGATAAATCACCTAAGAAAGTTTCTGCCTACTGGATTTCCAAATAAGTTTTGACTTTTGACTAGACTCAGAAAAACCGTTCCCTCAGATCTTTGGAAGTCGCATGCCTATCCATTACGCATTCAAAACCAGCCCTTTTTCTCCCCAAATGAAGGTTTGTATATTGGCAATCTTTCATTATAAAATAGGAGCTCGAGTTTTTAGCTTGAGTCATCCTTCTGAATAGGCAGCTGGTCTCTTTAACAGCTGATATTTCATATTAAATTGTCCCCCAGATATTTCATCAAAATGGCTTTTGGCGTACACCCTACACTTACCTCATGTCTCTTTTGTGGCTCGTTGTCAATTTGCACAATGGGGGAGTCTGGGCGGCAGCTGCAAATTTTCTGGTTTTCAATACACACAGCGTGTTTGTCAGCAATTTCGTCTCAGCTTCTCTTGCTGCACATGGATTCTCAGTACAGAGTAGTGATGGCAAATTAATTATTACAATGAGCTGGACTGGGTACTCCCTTCCCTATAATGCAAACTGAAGTCCTTCCAATGAGTGGATTGATTATTCTAACCATCAAGAAGTGGAAATAAAGAAACGACAGCCTCCATATGTTTTGAAATTCTTTGAGGCTCCTAAAATGCTCTTCCTAAAGATAGCATTATTTTATCTGTAATTCCTAGATAAATTTGCTACACATATTTATTGCCCTTGAACAGCACTTTTCAATTTTTCAATAGTATACTTTTAACGGTAGAAGAAATTAAATGTTCATCTTTGGAAGGCTGGGAACACAGCATAAGACCCTGGAAAGGATGAAAAAAACTTTAAATCCCAAGCTTTAATTTAAAAACTATACTAGTTCTATGTTCCAATAAAAAAGATAATTTTTTTTTATAATTTTATCTGTTTATTTTTTTTCCCCCAAAGCCCCAGCAGATAGTTGTATGTCACAGCTGCACATCCTTCTAGTTGCTGTATGTGGGACCTGGCCTCAGCATGGCCAGAGAAGCGGTGCGCGACCGGGATCCGAACCTGGGCCGCCAGCAGCGGAGTGCGGGCACCTAACAGCTAAGCCATGGGGCCGGCCCCTAAAAAAGATAATTTTTGTATGTTATCATAATACATGCTGTGAATTTGGGGATATCTTGGCACAACCTCTCATATGCGTGGGCTCTGTGCATTTCAGATTTAAAAAGCAAGGGAAAAGATTCCTCGTAAGGAATCAAGACTTCAGTTGCCTCTAATTCCATTAAAGTTTCTTTTCTCTTTCATCCTCTTGAAAAGTTAGTCCTTTCTGAATTTGGCAGATTTTGAAGACTTTTTTTGTAGGTTCCTTCAGATGACTATCTATAGTTTTGTCCTCCAATTACCTTTTAAATTTCAGAATTCCAAATTAATTATTTTAAGTATGTAAATATGTATTTAGCATAGTTACTAGGTATGTAAGTTTGCAAGTCAGACAATCTGGATTTGAAGCCTAGCTCCTTCATTTTCTCGACATGTGAATTTGAGCTTGTTAGCTTCTCTATCCTTAATATTCTCACCTATAAAATAGAGGTGAATATAGTACCTACCTTTGGGAGTTATTGTGAAAATTAAATGAAATACTAAATGTAAAATGCTTAGAATAGTGCCTGGTGATAGTACAAATGATCAATATTGTTAGCTCTCTTTCTTAGATAAGAAAACTGAGTCCGGAAGGAGAGAAGTTCTAACTGCAATGAAGCTTTTAGTAATCTCCAAAATTACAACCACACGTATCTGTTTCTAGAATTCTCTCATTAAGAATTAGTGACTATTTCTCTCCAGATGGCCACCAATTCTGTGAAATGTTCGCACATCTTTCTATGTAGCCATTCTCAACAAAAAGCCAAAATGATACTGTGGTCATCTTGATAATGAACTCCGAGAGAGAAAGCGACATACACATTACATATATTGATTCATTCATTCGTTCATTCACTCATTCCACACACATGCACCAAGTACCTACAGAGGGTTGTTCACATAAGTTGAAAACCACTGAAAGTTCATGGCTATGTCCATTTTACAAGCAGCGTGGTAATCCCTAATCTTGGGTTAGAGTCTCCGTTTCTGCTTTTGGGTGCATTTGTAAGAGCTAATGGTCCAAGGCACAGCACTATACTGAATGATTTGAGCCATGCTTTGCCAGTTCAGCTGGACCTTTACTACTGCTGGAAAATTTTTCTGGAGAAGTCTGTCTGTTGCATTACCTACAACGGCTTTTCTAAACCTTCCTTTTTTTCAAACCCGCCAACTCCGCCACATGCCTTTTATCCTTGCCAGTGACCTCTCGAGATTTTACAAAGTTCAAGGTTATTTACAGTAAACTGCCTGAACTCTCTCCTGTCCTTCTCAAATGTGAGTGTGTGTGAGCCCATCTTCTCCCCTTCCTCTTTCTGTTAGAGAAGCAGACTCCCCTCTTCGCGAAGGCTAATCCTTTCCCCTAAGTTCTTGATTCCGTTCAAGTTCTTTGTTTCATCAGTTCCTGTGCTCGGTCCTTCTCACCTGGCTCCTTTCCTGGCAGAATCAAAGCAGCCCTTTCTCCCCACTGCCCACTGGTCACTAAACCCTGTTGTTATTAATCTCTCAGTAGGCATCCCCTCTTCCAACATAATCATGTGTTTTCCACCAAGAGATCTAACATCTGCAAGCAAAAGAAATTAGAATTATTTTCAAAATAAATTCAGCTAATAATTTAGTGGCACATTATGAGTAAATAATTTAGATTATTTACTCGTAATTAGATTTAGTTGCATGTAGATTTAGTTGTACATTATGAGTAAAATAAAATGGTCTGGCTGTGAATAATCTCAAAAATCACACAATATTTTAAGGAAGGTGGTCCACACAGAAAACAAAGACTACCTTATGAAGAAGTTGCGTGTTAATATATCTACTCTGTACCTTCCTGGGATTTGCATGTGCCAGGCATTGTAAAGGAATCTCTGTCCCTTAAGAGTTTGCCTTCTAAAGATGTTATCAGCTCTGCAATAGGCCAGTGACCCAGCAGGGAGGATGCACAGGAAACGAGGTGGTATTACAGACTTATGGTATAATCTTCCGATACTTGGGGCAGGAAAAGGACAGGTATTAGATTCTTCTGATACTTTTGGTCAGAAAAAAACTGTTGTAGAGATGCTGAAGTTACCTGCTTTTAAATATTTATGTACTGAAATCTCGAGGGGATGCTAAATGACGCATTAAGATTTATTTGTTTCTCTTAAATTGTGATGATTAGATCTCTGAGTCTCTGAACAGCAAATACAGATCCATACTTCTCTTTCTATTTCATTACTCGCTGATAATTTTATTTTATGCTGCTTTGGAATTCATCTCATAAAATGTTATATGTTCTCACATTGTGTTGTGCTCCTGTTATCTGATTTTTGAAGACATAGAAAAGTAAAGGTCCATAGGAAAAAATGGTCTGCTGCCTCTTTAGGAATATTTAAAATCAACTGACATTTGAGAATGAAGCAAAGGGAGATAATGATCATGTTTTAATAAAGCTATACCTAGAAAAATTTGCTCTTAAATTACAAAATCCTTTAGAAATATATAACTCATGGCTATCTAAAATGTTTATTTACAATGTTGAAATTCAGGTAAAAGCAAGTTTTAGGTTGAAAACCTTTATTATATATATAAAAAAAACTTAACGGCATTTTCCATACCCAGAATAAAGAGGCCCCAGAGCTGACCGGGCTGTTTGTTTGGGGAGCATGGAGCACTCTAACTGCTGTTATAAACCTCTCCTCTTAATAGGCAAATCACTGGAAACAGTAGCCTACATTTATAGCGCCCTCTCTAATATATCCCATACACTCCTTAACCCAGTGCATTTTGGCTTCTGCCTAAAAACATTTATGTAAGCTTTTCTCTAAGATCAAGAATTACTTGCGTGTTGCCAAATCCAATGAAAACTGTTTTGTTATACACTGGACCCTCCACATCCGCGGATTCCGATTCAAGTAACTGTGGGTCACGTACAACGATGTTGACCATCCGCAGGTGGTTGGATCCGCAGATGCGGAACCCGCGGATAAGGAGGGCCGACCAAGGAGCTTGAGTATCTGCAGATTTGGTATCTGCAGAGGTTCTGGAACCAATCCCCCGCAGATACCGAGGGACGTTGTAATTATATTTGACTCTCAGCGTCACAGACACCATCCTCTGCTTCTGTCTTCTGAATCTCTCTCAGCTTTTGAGATTCCACTGTCCTTGCTTATATTTTCCTGCTCCTTTATTTATTTATTTTTTTTTGGTGAGGAAGATTAGCCCTGAGCTAACATTCGTTGCCAATCTTCTCCTTTTTGCTGAGGAAGATTGGCCCTGGGCTAACATCCGTGCCCATCTTCCTCTACTTTATATGGGACGCTGTCACAGCGTGGCTTGACATGCGGTGCATCCATGCACGCCTGGGATCTGAACCTGCAAACCCCGGGCCACCTCTGAGGCAGAGGGCATGAACTGAACCACTACACCACCGGGCCAGCCCCTGCTGCTCCTTCTTAGTCACTTCCTTGGCTCCTTTCTTCTACTTAGTTCTCAGAATATCTGGACTCCAGAATGAGCATACATAGATATGACTTGGGAGTCCAGCTGTGAATAAAGGAATGAACAAATGAATAAACCATCCACTGATTGTTTTGATTTCAGAGCACCAAGGAAGATCCTCTGTATCTACAAAATGGCTCTCCCCACTCAACCTACTAAACAAAGCCTGAAATACCTTTAGTAGGAAGCAAAACTTTGCAGGCTGATTTCACACATAGAAAGAGCTTGGAGTCAGAAGGCTTGTGTATTGCTCTAACATACACTAGCGTGTGACTCTGGCCAGTTCACTTATCATGATGAGTTTGTTCTGTCGCTGCTGTTACTAATAATAATAGCAATAATAATTTACAGTTATGAGCATTAATTGTGATATAATAATGTATAAAAAACACTTCATAAATTATAATGCACAATACTTGTTTAAGGGTGTAATTATTCCTGGGTAGGTAGTGCATCGACCATGATGCACTCTAAAATACAAATGAAATAAGTTTCTCTGTCTTCCAGGCCCCTGAACTTTAAATAAGAACCATGCATGTATCAGTCACTTGCCATCCGGTAAAGGTAAGCTTCAGATATTTTAGAATTACTCTAGGTCATTATCTGGGTCTTCCTTGTCTGTCCTTGATTCGATTTCACTCTTTTTCCAACATGTAGAGAGCCCTTAGACCCATGGTTCGGGACTCAGTCCTGCCGTGTTCCCACCTAATCTTGGTTTCATCTTACACTCCTTTGAATCTCATAACTTCCTTGATGAGAATTCTCTGCCTTTTCCTTTGTTCCTCAGATGAGAAATAACTCTGACCATTTTTTTCATGTCCATTCACGTCAACTCTGATGCACGTAGAACTGAAGAGTGAGGATGTTGGTTTCAAATAATTGGAATGAAAGGGAAGCCCGAATGATACGGCACATGTCAGAACAGTAGAATCAACTAAGCGCAAAGAAAGTAGGGTGATGAGTGATGACATTGCTGAAATGTGAAAAAGGACAGGGCTCAGAGTTAGGTGAATTTTTACATTTTGATTCTTTTCTCCTTTCCTGCCAAGGAGGGATTCTACCCCTGTCTCTTGAATTTTGAAAGATTAAAGGGAATGCTTATAGATCCTGAAGCTTAGGGTCATCCCAGAATTTGGAAGAGCATTTTCCAGGTGAGAAGAAAGCACGCAGAGCAAAAAGAGATGGAACACTGAAGATAAACTCTGTCTGCCTTGGAATTAAGCTAAAGGTCAGCCCTACTCCAAAGGCTTCGTTTGATCTATCTCACTAATACGAATGTCTCTGCATTAAATTCTTTTAGGAGAGTTGAAGCAAATCTTAGCTCTTTCAGGTGGCTGTTATCAAATAGAAACTATTATTAAGAAAGATATTTTGGTGCCCATTTTGTGAGTTTAAAATGTCCATGAAACTTAAATAATTTTTTGGCTAATTATATAGTTATGATTCTTTCCTCACCAAATATGGGAATCCCCTCGGGGTACCCCACTCAACTATAAAAGGTATCTATTAGGCGCCAGCCTGGTGGTGTAGTGGTTAAGTTTGTGTGCTCTGCTTCGGCAGCCCGGGGTTCGCGGGCCCGGATCCCAGGAGCAGACCTACTCACCGCTCATCAAGCCATGCTGTGGCAGCATCCCATATACAACATAGAGGGCACGGGTATTAGCTCAGGGCTAATCTTCCTCAGCAAAGAGAGGAAGATTGGCAATGGAAGTTATCTCAGAGCCCATCTTCCTTACCGCCCGCCTCCAAAAAAAGGATCTATTAATAAATGACTAACATAAGATGACAGTATAATTTTTGTGAAGAATTAAACCACATTGAAACTTTATCATTAAACAGGATATTTACCCAAAATCAATGCTTAGATGCACTGAGGTGGTATAGCCTGAGTACTATGATAGGGTGAAAAAGTACATGATTAATTTTTCCTTAGTTAGAACAATGCACTTTTTTTTAAAGAAAGTGACTCAACATCTAAGATGTGGGAAAAGATGCAAAAAGGACAATGAAATATTACATAGGGTTCTCTCGACAAACTTAAAAAATAAAATCTTTTATTAATACTCCTGAAGTCTGCTATGTACTTTTTCCAGCAGTGCATCACTCTGTCACCAAAAGTAACCACTGTCCTGAATTTGTTGTTTTTCATTCCTATGCATTTAATATGGAAATATGCATCCATAAGCGATATATAGTATTATTTCCATGTTTTTAAACTGTATATAAATGGTTTTATACTGTCTGTATTTTTGGCAACTATTTTTTCAGTCAACATTTTTTTGGAGATGGTCACGGATGTAGACATGTGTAGTTCTAGTTCATTTACATTCCCTACTGTATAGCTCAGTTGTGGGTATATGTTTACTTATTCATTCTTTAGTAATTCATTGAATATCTGCAATGCATTGTTTTAGGTGCTGGGGATATAGCACCTAGCTTTTATAAACTTTACATTCTATTTGGAGGAGTTAGTAACAAATAGAATAAACAAGGAAATATGTGGCATGTTAGATAGACATAGCAATATGAAGAAAAATAAAGCCAGAAAGGAGAAAGAAATGTCAGGGAAATGGATTGCAATTTTAAATAGGGAATTCAGGGAGATCTCACTTAGATGGGGACATTTGAGTAAAGATCTAAAGGAGGTGAGGAAGCAAGTCATGTCAGATCTTTATAGGAAGAATGTTCTAGGTAGAAGAAGCAGTACATATAAATGTCCAGCTGCAGAAGCATAGCAGGTGTGTTTGAGTAACAGTAAAGAGGCTTGGTGGCTGGAGTAATATTGGGAATATTGGCTAGTTCATTTATCTGCTCTGATCAATATTATTTCCTTCCTCTGCTTTCTTTGGGTTCAGTTTGCTGTTTTTTTTAGTTCCTTAAGGTAGAAGTTTAGGTTGTTGATTTGAGATCTTTTTTCTTTTTGACATAGGCATTTGCTTGTATAAATTTCCCTCGAGCACTGCTTTTGCTATATCCCATAAGTTTTGATATGCTGTTTTTTTGTTTTCATTCAACTCAAAGTTTCTACCAATTTCTCTTGTGAGGTCTCTTTGACTCGTTATTCGGGAGTCTGTTGTTTAATTTCCACATGTTTGTGAATTTCTCAAATTTCCTTTGGTTGTTGATTTCTTTCTGATTGTATCCATTGTGGACAGAAAATAAGATTTGTATGGCTGCAATCCTTATGGATTTATTGAGACTTTTTGAAGGGCCTGATGTATAGTCTATTCTGGAGAATATTTCATGTGCACTTAAGAAGAATGTGTCTTCTGCTGTTGTTAAGTAGAATGTTCTATGAATGTCTGTTAGGTCTAGTTGGTTTACACTTTTGCGTAAGTCCTCTATTTTCTGGTTGATCTCCTATCTAGATGTTCTATCTATATCATTATTGGAAGTGAAGTATTGAAGTCTCTGGTTCTTTTGTTAAATTGTCTATTTCTTACCTCAATTCTATCAGTTTTTTGCTTCATGCCATCTCTTCCTTTTATTGGAGTGTTTAATACATTTAGTGTAATTACTGATAAGATAGAATTTTCGTCTGCTATTTTGCTATTTTCTATATGTCTTAACTAGTTGCCTATTCCTGTTAAAACAGATTACCGCAAGCACGATGGCTTAAAATAATCCAAATTTATTACCCTAGAGTCTGCAGATCAGAAATCTGAAATGAGTCTCACTGCCAGAGGAGAATCCATTTCTTGCCTTTTCCATCTTGTATACGCTGTCCACGTGTTTTGGCTCATGGCCTCTATTCATCTTCAAAGCCAGCAATTGCCAGTTGAGGCCTTCTCACATTGAATCATTCTGATTTCTGCTACTGCCAGCATATGTCCTTTTCTGAATCTTTTGCCTCTTTCTTCCATCTTTTAATCATCCTTGTGATTATACTGGACCCACTGGATAATCTAGACACTATTTTCATACTTTCCTTTAGTTATTTAGATATACTTTACTTTACTTTTTGGAATATATTTATAATAACTGATTTAAAGACCTTGCCTAGTAAATCCATTGCTTGGGCTTCCTTGGGGACAGTTTCTAATGACCACTTTTTATCCTGTATATGGGCCATACTTTCCTGTTTCTTTGCATGTCTTGTGATTTCTTTTTTTTGTTAAAATTGTTTATTTTAAATAATATAATGTGGCAATTCTGAAAATCAGATTTCTTTCCTCTCCAAGGTTTGTTGTTGATGTTTGTTTGTTTAGTGACTTTTCTGAATGAATTCTGTAAAGTCTGTATTCTTTGTCATGTACGGCCGCTGAAGTCTCTGCTCAGTTAATGTAGTGGTCGGTTAATGATTATGCAGAGATTTTTTTAAATGCCTGGAACCAATAAGTCTTCCAGCCTTTGCTGAGGGGCTCTGTATGTTTGTGTTGGGGCATGTCTTTATTCCTCTGGCAGGCAGTTTACAACCCTACCTTAGCCTTCACTTCCTGCTTGTGCAGAGCCTCAAGGTCAGCCAGAGGTGAGAGATGAAGGCCTGCTCAGGTCTTTTATGAGTCTGTGCACAGCCCTGCACAGACATGTGACCTTATAAGTTCTCAGTAATATTTGGAGCTTTTCAAAACCCTCTATGGATATCTCATTTCTTTCTAGCTTTTCCTTTTAAGAATTTTGGTCAGCCTCTTGTTTGTCCCAACTCTTATAACCACCTCAGACTGCTGCAATATTAAACAGTTGTTACTGATTGTTTTGGCAAATGCTCAAAGTAGGTAAGTCTGTTCACTCTGACCAAGCTCTAAATCAGGTCAAATAAAGACAAGTCCTACAAGTGGGTGTTCCCTAGGAACTGCCAGACAGGTCAAGTTGTGGTGATTCTCTAGGGATGGGCCCTTTGAAAGAGCTTAAAATCCCTTTTTTTGTAAAATAAAAAATTTACCTCTAAGATATATGCAAAATCACTGCAGTTTAGAGCAAATTTTTGCTTTTTTAATATTCTTAACTTTATTAAATAGATTCTCTCTGCATCCAGTCACTTTTGATCCACCCTAGAGAGTGCCACATTCAATATGGCAAGTATCCTTCATCTCTCTAATCACCTTACAGTCTCCTCTTACCTCTGCTGGGATGGCTGTCATTACTTTTTGGAGTTTACAAGATTGCTCATGTGTTCACATTGGTAAAACTTTATAATAAAATTCTGTGAGCAATGATTATAATTCATAGTACATAACTGTCATCTTACTGCTTTAATTGGGTGTTTAGGACATATTAGTATAAAAATACTTTTGGTTCTACCTGACCTCAGCTCCAATTTGATGATTATATTACAAGTGTCCTCCTGGTCCACAAAACATATAAATGTCAAAAATGAAAAAGTATTATGTGGTGATGGATTGTAATTAGTCTTTTGGTGGTGAACATGATGTAATCTACACAGGAATCGAAATATAATGATGTACACCTGAAATTTATATAAAGCTATAAACCAATGTTACCTCAATAAAAAAAAAGAGAAAAAGTATATATGGAAGTGGATAGTACCTTTATTTCTCTCCACCCTCTACTCTCTACCAGCAAAAAATAAATAAATAAATAAGAAGAGAAGGAAAGAAAACATCCCACTATTTCTGAATTTTTGTCAGGTCAACTTGAATTATTCAGGACTAAAATGCCTAGTTGTGAATCATGGTTGGCCACACTCCCCAAGTTCACTGGCATCTGTCCATTATGCATAACTATCTGGTCACCCTCCCAGGTTGTGCAAAATATTTCTAATTTCAAAAACATATCTCTGATTCTGACAAAGCATAAAATTATAATTTTCTAAAATTAAATTAACAATACATTAAAGAAATTCTACTTGCTAGAATAAATGTAGGAAACAGTTCGTTATGTATAACAACATGTCTGAGATATACAGGGACTTGGCAAGTAAAAATATATGTAGTATAAATTTACAAACTAAATAGGAGACGTTGAGTTGAATAATCTTTCTCTATTATTATTACCAATTAGAGAGAAGGGAATGAGTAGATGGAAGCCAGAAAAAATCAAAGCAAGTGGAATAAAGGCAGATAAAGACAGAACACTGAAGGATATATTTCATGGCAATATTTGTCTTTGCTTCTTTCACAGAATAAGCTGGAGACAGAGAAGCGTCAAAAGCAAAAATATGATAGTGAATTAGAGAGAGAAGCTTCAAGATTGCCATAAGAAGGTCTTCTAAACCCAAGGCTTTAGATGAGTTCCTGAGGCAAGAGATGAAATTGTCCTCCAAAATCACAAAAGCTGAGGAGGTGAAGATTTTTGCATGAAGGGCTAAGGGTAGGCTGGCCGGTTTCCTTGATGTATTCTGCCATCTGGTTTAAAAACAACTGGAAGGGAAAAACATTTTCTATATTTAAAAGAAAGGCATTCTTGGGGCCGGCCCCGTGGCTTAGAGGTTGAGTGCATGCGCTTTGCTGCTGGAGGCCAGGGTTCGGATCCCGGGCGTGCACTAACATGCTGCATCTCTGGCCATGCTGAGGCCGCGTCCCACATGCAGTAACTAGAAGGATGTGCAGCTATGACATACAACTATCTACTGGGGCTTTGGGGGGAAAAATAAATAAATAAAATCTTTAAAAGAAAGGCATTCTTATAATAGTCCTCTTTTATTTTTCTACCCTCAGAAGTTCTTTTCATTTGCTAAACATTGTAGTTTTCCCTGTTGCTATCTTAACTGAAATGGGATTACATGATAAAAAACTCCTGTAGGCAATTCTTTGAAGTAAAATCAAAACCAAGCTAAACTAAACTAAAATAAGGGTTTCACATTTCCATAGTTATGAGTTTCCTTTCTTTTTATTTTCAGGTCCTATATTTTATTTTAATAGCAAAGATTGCACTTACTTATAATGGACATATATTCTCATTGAAGGCAAAAGCTTGCCTTTAAGGATATCAATCTGAAGGAGAGAGAAAGTGAGAACTGTGTTTACTTATGGTAACTTTCAGACGTTATTAGAACAGGGTAAGAAAGATTCAGTTATGAATTTGCAACTCCTCGTTTCTTCCATAACTTTTACAAATAAACTAGAGGTGATTTTAATTTTTTAAATTGTCACAAAACAAAATTCAACTGAGTAAAATTTTAAGATCTTATTGGCTTTATTCAACGATTCATGAATCGGGCAGCGTCCCATCTAGCAGACAGAAAGGAGCTCTGAAGAGCTATACAAGAGATTTTATAGGCAGAAGGGAGTAGGAACAAGGAAGTTGTACTGGGCAAAACATCGGGTTGATTATTGAAAGATTACTTTTCTTACAGGGGATGGCAGGGGTTTATCAGGCAGGTTATCTAATAATGCTAATCAGGCAATCGCTGATTGGCTGGTTTAAGATTCCGTTTCTAGGAGAGCTGACACTGTAGTTAAGTCTTGGTTTGGTGATATGGTGCTTTTCATAAGCGACTCCATTTTGGGTCTATTGTCTTGATTTTAACTAATGCATAAACTTATGTGCATAGCTGCAATTTCTATAACTCAGAAGTTAGCTAGAGTCCTCTTGTCTCTCTCAAAGTCAAATATCTTCAGATTTCCTTTAGAAGTTCAAAGCTCTTCTCTTCTTATCGGCAATCTAGGAGTTTGCCTTCTTTTCTGTACCAGACTGCTCAATTCATATATTTTGGTTTGTTTTATTCATGTAAACCCAGACATAGATCTTAGTCCTTTCACATTTTTCCATAACAAATCAACACATGCTAGGCCTTTTGTGGGATTAATAGTCCTTGCTGAAGATTTAGGGGTGACACGGGTGGGTCATGTTTGAGTGTGGACTTTCACTATCTCGTCAAGTCTCTCTCCTCTATTTTTTCGTGTCTGCTCCTCTCCCTCTCAGACTGGCCAATTCTCCTTGGGTGGCTACAGATTTTTTCCTCTACTTAGCTTTCTCCAGTTTCTATACCTCAAATCTGCGTAATCAAATCCGTCAGTGATTTCCATTTAGCAGAATCCACCCCACCTAAAAGACATTTGTGTTATACATGGTAAAAACATTTCAGCAAGACTCGCAGACACAAAAGTGTATTCAATGAAATTCTGAAAATAGGAGAATAGGTAAATTTGGAATCTAATCTCAGTATATTGACCTTAGAATTTTAGCTGTTCTTTGATTAGGTCATATAAAGAATGATGAAATTAAATGATATTTACAAGATTATCCATACTGTTAAAGCCACTATATTCCAACATGTTTTGGGGTAAATAACCAGCTCTATCCTACTCTAAGAATTCTACGCTCTCCTGCCCCAAGCAAAAGTTGTAACAGGCACCAGACCAGAGTCAATATCAGGTTTACATCTTCTATTGTTTATCCCCTAACACCAGGTGTAATTCTAAACAAATGTCCACTATTTTATATAGGAGTTGAACATAGGTAGTGGAAAGATGGTAAGGATGTCCTTTCTGAAACATTTCTTTAACAATTTACAGCATAAACCAGGAATTTGGTTCTTGGACCAGGAGTTCTAGTACTTTCTGCTTGTCTCAAATTCTTTGTATTTGTAAATATCTCATAGGAGATAATTATCTTGCAATAAGTGCGTCTACATTAAAATAAATGAACAGGACCTGCCTAAACTTAGAGAAAATCTTCACTTTATAATTGAGCAATTTAAGACATATTTGTGTATGATCACTTAAATGTTGGAAAAGTCCTGTCTGGTTAACTCCAGTTGCCATGGTTCAGAATTTACCTTAGGTTTACCATGCTTGATTCAAAAATGCGGATTCAAACTTTTCCAGAACTTATGATAACCTTGTCTTCACTCAAAAGTTATAGACCATTTTTGCCTCTGAAATAGTCCCTTAATGTAGGATTTGAAGACCATATATCTATTACAGTGTCTACTCTCTTTTGCAGATCTAATAATTTTTGTAACCAAGTATTTTTTCTTTCAAATTATTTTTTAATGTGTCTTCTTACGTACTGCATGTCTAAACTCTCAACCTCCTCTAGTAGAATGGATTTTAGACTCTGAAGCATATAACTCAATTGTGCAATTCAGGATTGACCTCTGGGTTTTATATGTCTCCAGTACAGTTGTTTAAACTACTTAACATTAAAATATGAAGCCATTCTGTCATTTTTGAGCAATTTCCTGAATAATTTCCAATTTCCAAGCCATTTGTACACAGGAAACTGCTGATTAACAAAGGTTGCACCCAATGAAGTCAGGAGTTTTCATCTAATTATGAGCATCCCTTATTATCTTCAATTAAGTCTCTTGTGACCCTGAAACAGCTTTTCACATCTGAAACCAAACTACAGAAAGACACAAGGGGGTATCAAAAGCACCACTCACCTGCCCAAGCAGCTGATAGTCATGATCCTTATCAAAATCTCTGCTGCAGAGATCTCTGGAGAGACATGTTTGGCAATGGTTTCTATTTACTAAGGACTTACTTCATATCAGGCTTCTAGAAATATCCTCAGCTCAATTTTAGAGTTAACATTCCCACTTAAATAGACTGAAGTCTATTGGATTAACCTGATCCACCCATTATAATGTTCCCTATCAGTCTTCCACTTGATGATTTTAACAACCATTGGTAAATGTTGCCTGGAGGTATTATTTCATTAGGACAAATATTACATATTGTCTCTTTCTTTCTGCATTTCTTAGAATTATCTCATAAAGAAGTATATTCTCTCATCAACTATTAGGTTATCCTCACATGCATTTTATGCAGGAAAGGCAGAATAACTGTTTAATTCTCAAATTTATTCCTAATAAATTAGGACACTTTGTATATCCTTATCGAGAGCTTTTCAATCTAGCAAGAATTAGAGAAGAGTTTTAATTTAATTTCCTTATTTTAGAGTGAAAGAAAATTATTTTGGTTTGATTTCTTTAGTTTTCTTTTGGTTGTGAGTAGCTATGGAGTGTATAATCCTTTTGTAGGAGATATGATTGATTATCTAGAAAGTCATTTCTAGTCCAGAAATTCTGTGATACAGGACGTGACAGTGAAGAGCTGGTGAACTAGAGAGGAAGAAAAGATGAAAATGAGAAACTTGTCTTTTAGAGGGTGGTTTGAAATGAGATGGAAAGTATGGGGAAAAGAGAAAGAAATAGAGTGACAAGTGCCAACAATTCTTTTGGTACAGTTCTGATTTTTAGAACATGTTAGTTTTTACGTACTCAAGCAAATAAGATAAGCAGAGAGAGAGATAAGGAGAGAGAACATGGAATACAAACAGAAGGAGAATTAATAACAACATACTAAAGCAGGAAATAAAGAATTAACCCAATTAATCATTAAGTATTACTACAGTACAATATTTCGACTCTACATACTTTCAAGCCAAAGGCAAAAAGAACTATAAACAAGTTTGTTTTTCAGTAGTATTGGCTAGAAATTCTGAAACTATTTAATATGTATTCTAGGATTGAGCAAATATGTAGATGAATTAAGCACAGTAGAAGTCAGGAAAAGGGTATTACAAAAATGGAAAGAGGCAAGAGTTTGGAGAGGCAATCTACCATGGGCCCTAAGCATCCCTGCATGTTCTTGCTGTTATGCTAAGAATGCAAGGCCCTGATCACTCTTTACCCAGACCGTTTCTCGGGGTTGGATTTGTAAGCAACCTTGAGGGATGAAGTCATGACTCCCTCTAAGACAAAAAACAGGTTGGCTTACTTTTTTATAAAACAGTGAGTTCTCCTAACTCAGTGTCCTTCAGCTGCAATGGAAATCCAGTATCCATCTGGGCCCCTTGCACCGTCTCTTTGGGACTTAAGTGCAAGGGGGAACCAATGCAAATCATGCTGCTTGCTGTCCTGTGAGTAAAAAGTCCTTTGTCTCTGACTCAGAAGTGTCATGTCTTCTGCTAGCATCCATGAAATAGTAAAAGGCTAATTAATTAGATTGTAAGTATGGTAAAATCAAATTCCAGGTTGGAAAGACTGCTAGAATGATATATGGTATTTTATTAGAATTAAATGAGTATGAAGTCATAATTTTAAAGATAGACAGATAGAAGATAGATTAGATAGATAATAGATAGAGAAATAGATATGGAAATAAAATAGATATTGACATGTGTGTATATATATATGTATGTAATTAGGTAAATACTTATACAACATTTCTTAGCCATGTCTGCTGAGACCAGCTAGAACCAAAAACCCCCCAGTAGGTTGCTACTGGGTTCGCCTAGCTCCTTATGTCTTGGTTTCTAAACACCTTTGTCTCTAAAAGGGAGCAGGGCTCCCTGGAGAACTGGTTAATTCCAAGGCACGAAACGAGAAAGTACAAGATGGACCTGAAGCAGCTTTCTATACCAAAAAGTAAGATGATGCCCAAAGAATGGCGAGGACACGTGAAAAGGGCATAGAAGAGGGATCCCACTGGCCAAATTTAGGATAATTCTGAGGAACAAAACTAATGACAGTAAAGAATTATAATCCACTGAAACAAATGAATAAGTGAATAAATAATGGCAGCCTTTACAGTAGAATGCCACCTAATATATGCTGAAGGAAAAATGGAAATGTAAGGTCAACATTTGGCAACCACTATGATAATATTGTTTCAGGCAAGCAACTTCAATGGAAGCTAAAACTGGTGGATGTAAGTTTGATGAGAAACAGGTCATTTACATAGTCTCAGAGTATCTCTTCCATGTGATACTTATTAGTTACAAAGTGAAAACAGTGACTTTACAAAGTGAAAATGTGGAAAACTGATATAATGTAGATCTTGATATGATGCACAAGTACATAGCCTTACTTTTGTGCCACTTCTCAAAAACACATGAATCTAATCATAAGGAAACATCAGAAAACCACCAAGTGAGCAATATACTTTAGAATAAATGGCCTATGTTATTAAAAATGTGAAGGTCAGGAAAGACTAAGGAAGAGTTCCAGATCAAAAGAGACTGAATATGCATGACAATTAAATAAGAAGAGGAATCTTGGATTGGATTTTGCACAAGACAATAATTTGAACCTTTTATTTAAAGAACATTAATAGGAAAATTAGTGAAATTTGAATAAAGTCTGTACATGTGATAATAATATTATATCAAAGTTAATTTCCTGATTTTGACCACTGTTATGTGGTGGTTATATAAGAGAATCTCTTTGCTTTCAGGGAATAAAAACAAGAATTTAGAGGTAAAGGGACATATGTCTATGACTTACTCTTAACTGGCTCGGAAAAAAATGTATATAATATATTTACATAATTAACGTATATGCAGAGAGAGAGACTAAAGCTAACATGGTAAAATGTTAATATTTGGAGGAATTTCAGTGAAGGGATTATAGAAATTCTTTATGGTTTTTGCAACTTTTTAGTAAGCGTTTAGTTCTTTGTTTTGTTTTTTATAAAAATGTCAAGCTTTACACAATCCAGTAAATTTTGTTTCTTGGATTTAGTCAAAAGATTTTAGGGAAAAATTAAGGAACTGGAACTGACAAAACTATGTTCTTAATCTTGGCTGAGCATGGGCTGGTAATTTAATCTCCCTGAGCTTCAAAAATGCATAATGGCAATGTTAATATACATGCATTCATTTACCTCATTATACTTAATTTTATACAGCAAGCATAGGCTAAATCCTGACTTGTATTTAAAACAAAGTTGGTGGCAAGAAACTGATTAGAGAGTGACTATAATCTCAAATAGCACTTCTCAGTCTCAGGTTCATGACATACTAGCGAGTTGTAATGTGACTAATTTGCTTCTACAAATATTTAAAGTAAAAATTAAATTGATTATTTTCCTTTGCAGATTAGAGCCTGGCTGTCACTATAGTAACATCACTGGCATTTTTGTAAGTTTTCCTGAGTGGGAGAGAAAGGGTCAGCATTATGGCCTGTGCACTGGGAATTGTGTAAAACCGGGAGTTACTGCTCCCATCTGTGATTGATCTGTAATCCATAAATCAATAGTAGCAGCATGTGTGAATCATTACAGTCCTTCATATCTCTAAATATTGGGTTTCATCAAAATTTAATACTACACATGGGAAGAAGTGTGTCCCATATTTGAATATCATTTGTCATGTATTTTATGAAGAAAGAACATTTGAAAACTGCTGGTTGAAAAATGCAAATGATTTGAAAAAAACTACAACTTTTAGTTTATAAATACGTTCATACCTGAATAGGGTTTATAGGGGACACTTTAGTGTTTATGACTTATTTACATAAAAAGTGATAAATTTTTCTATTTTATCATTTTCAGAATGAAATTATTTTCAGAATGAAAACATTTTGAAGATAAATGTAACTACAACATTTCCTAGAAGAAGTTCTGGGTCATTGCAGTTAGTGTTCCTATAATAATTGTAAACAACATTTGATTTGATAAGTGCACTATTGCTGCAAAGCTAGCTTTTAGTTCCTTTAAATTAATTGCCTCTGCATAAATGGAATTGGCTTGGTCAAAGTTTATGTTTTAATGAACTAGATTTTATGTTCAAGAGTTAGAATAATCTCTTGATGCAAGAACCACTGAGATGAACAAGGAGTTGATTTACCAAATTGAGCCTGAATTTAGTTTTGTATTCTTCATTGATAAGGAGCTGCTGGAGACACTTGGCTCATTTGAAAAGTCCACTATGTCAAAATTAACTTTTATCATTACCACTTACTTCAGAGCATGCTTTTCAATTGTTCTAAAATACAAATTTCCCAAAGAATATAAATGAATAGTGATGATTCATTCAATTGAGTATTTTGAAATTGATATGCACTTAGATCTTCCAGAGAATACAGAAAATGTATTATATGAGTCTTGGCCATAAAGAATTATACTAGTTAGTGAAACAACCATTTTCACATGAAATAAGTAAAGCATATTATTGATAAATACAAAACATATTTGGTAAACCCTAATAGATGCCCAGATTTTTGGTGTTTAATTACCCTCTTTATTTTTATGTGAGGATTGAAAGAGATTGCAGAACTAAGCCATCACACCACCATCTTGCCAGAATCAATCAGTATGTAGCAAATAAATAATTTTGAGTATCTGGGGGCAGTGTCATGGAAGAGAGAGAATTTTTAAATTTTTCTAAAGGTTGGACAGAATTTACATATTTGAAAGTTAATTTTTCAAATTATAATGTTGGAGGTTGTTCAGTTTGCTGTAAAATGTTCAAATATCGATCTTGGGGTTTTTTTAATCGTGATTACATTTGAGCTATATTTAATATAGTTCTTATATTTTCCAAATCACAGTTTCCTCATTCAATACTTAGGCAAGAAAGAATGGGATTGAGGCAGAAGGGTCTATGCATTGTTTTGTTATTGTATGGGGGAGGGAGAGCTTACACTAATTAGCTGTCTGTCGACTCAGCAAGTTTAGAGATCATTTTCACCTTCTGCAACTAGAGCTCAAGTCAGTTGGCTTAAGTTCCTTATGGTTTGCCACCTCAAATTACCTTCCAATGTATAAGAATCATACACATGACAGCAGAAACCCAAAGTTCTCTAAAAACGAGGAAGCACATTCCAGACTTAGGTTTGTAGCAAAAGATTCAGGAGTAGTTCCAGATTTTTGTGGGTCCCGAAACTTTTACAATTGAGAGAAACTTAAAAAGATGCAAAATAAGAATCCCAAAATTGAGAATAAAAGTAAATATTTATTTAGAGTGAGTAAAGAAATCTCCCTCAAATGACTAATTGTAAAAGTTTACGAATGCCACAAACATTACAAAATGCAAACGAATACCTCAATATTTTTATTAATTAACTGCCTGACATTCCTTTACGATTTCTTTTTTTCTTATTTTTTCCTGCTGCATACTCTGGGTGGCCTCTTCGTAGACAATAATTTTGTAATGTCCTTTTCTCTGGGCAGAATCTAAAGATTATTCAGTCTTTCCTTTGGCATAGTTGACTAGATTTGTGTTTATTTCTCCAGGATAGCAATAATCTAACTATGCAACATAACTATACACTATGAACCACATGAATAGCTCTCAAAAGGAACATGTGTAGCTAAATAGGCTAATGTAAGCAGGAGTTCTCTGAATTAACTTCCATGTAGCATACTATGCTTATTAAAGGATAGCATTTAAAATGTGCTAATTTGAAGCTAATAAAATAAAAGTTCAACGGTAACAATAGCACTTGTTTTGACCCTAGACTAATAGGAGATTTTGGAGGGGAGGAGGATTTTATCACTGACATTGTTTAGAATTACCAATGCAGTGACAATGCAAAGCAGATCTATTTATGTTGGTTTGATAATTATTAAGTTCTCTACAGACAGTGCAAACCCTTATTGCCTGTGTGGGTCAGGTCACTTCCACCATCTAGATCTTGACATGCTGCTGAATACAGGTATCAATTCTCTGATTAAACTGTGGTTACAGTAAGTAGAGTTGGACACGTTATTTTGAGTTTGTTTAGATTGATGAGAAAATGTGTTCCTTTGGTGACATGCTCAACATTTACTTCCTCAATAAAGGGTAGTATACTTTCAGAAATCGATAGATTTTATAAACACTCCCAAATATCTGTGCTCAATGTCAGAGTTTGGAATTTAGAAACAGACTGTCTGTATTTATCATTCTGAAATGTTCTTCTTTAACTCTTCTAACGCTTGTTTGTTTGAAGTCTACCTTTCTGATCTTAGCATAGCCATGTGAGGTTTCTTTTGTTAATTTTTTTTATAGTATGCATTTTCTGCTCTTTTACTTTCAATCTTTTACGTCCTTATACTTAAGGTGTGTTTCCTATATGCAGCAAATTGTTGAGTTTTGTTTTTTATCCAATCTATTTTATTTTTTATTTAATATAGTCAACATTTACTTGTTGTAATATCCGATATAGTTGTGTTTATGTCTAGCATCTTACTATTTATTTCAATTTGACCCACTAAGTTTATGTTCCTTTTCCTCTGCTTCCTTTTTTCCTCAATTAATCAAGATATTTTATTAGTCCACTAATCTCCTATTAATTTATTAGTCGTTCTATTAGTGCTTACCTTGAAGGCTACACCTAAATTCTTGATTTATTACACTCTAAGGTAAATTTCTTCTTTTTATTACTTCACTGATATCTTGGAACCCCAGAATACTTGCATTTTATTTATTCCCCTCCTGCCTTTTGCTTTATGTAGTGAAATTTAATTTTCTATATATTTTAAATCCTACCAGATATTACTTTGTTATTTTGTATAGTCAATGACCATTTATATTTGGGTTTGACATTATAAAAGTTGAGAGTGATAATTGGAAAACAGTTTTTAATTTTTGATTCCTTCATCTCTGGATTTTACTAACATGCCACTTGCCTCTCTTTGTTCCAGCTCAGAAACCAAGGCCACATGCAAAGAATCCAATATTTGAACTATCAATGCAAGATTCATTCTCTGTTTATTAAGGTCATTTTAAATAAAACCAAATTATAGAAATGGAAAAATAACTGTTTTTATAAAATATTTTTACTTTCACTTTTTAGTTTCAAACAATGGACATTAATATGCAAATTTTTCATCTTAAAGTATTACCTATTTATTTATAACAAAGCATCTAATAACATATGTTAGCAGATTATACTTTGAAATTAATAAGTAAATGATAAGAAATAATTATAAATAAATACTAAATCTTTTAGAAGAATCTAAAAAGCTTTCGACTCAAAACAGATGAAAATGTAAAATTCCAAATCTTGAAGACAATAAGCTAATAGATACGTTTTCTCTTATAATGGAGAACTGTCTAACCTTAGTGATGTTGATTTTAGATGAAACATAAATTTATTACTGATAATTTTAGGGAGGCTGGTTGACTTTCATTTCTCTGTTTTAAATTTCTAATCTATATTTACTGCATAAACAATAGCATTACTGCATGAGTTGTGTAGAATTTCTTCATTTAATTCATGTATCTTCTCTTTTTCATCTCATTTGTATTAAACTTTTCAGTTGTCTGTGCCCTGAGTATATTAATTAACATATTATTTTCCAGGGAATGACTTTTACTCAACACTTTTCCTGCATATCTTCTTTCAAGATCACTTCTTAATTTCTCTCGAATCTCTTGCTCTTTTGTTAGTGTTTATTGCAAATAAAATCATCTAGTAAATGGGGACATCAAGTCAAATTCATTTTACATAGTTCTAAATTCCTCTCTATATTCACCCTGTCAATACAATTTTCAAGTGCAGTTGAGGAAATGGCCCCTGTGCCCAGCGTTCCTTGTTTTTCATTACTATTTTCAAGTATTCAGCCCGCAGGCCTTCCCTTTCTGCATTTTGCCTTATCAAACATATGTCTTCAGGCTGAAACAAGCGCTGCCAAGCCATGAAGGAGCCCAAAGCCAAAGGAAAGATATGTGCCACGGTATACATTTATCAAAATATCTCCTCATAATTTGAGCCAAGTGGAAAAATCAATAGCAGCTCTATAATTTAGTAAAATCTGACTATATATGAATCCCTGTGTGGCCTAATCTGTTGTCACACAGTTGTCAACCCTCAGATGCTCTGGCCCTGGGCTCAGACGCTTATCATTGCACAACAATGTTGTGTGTGAGACGCCTGAATTTATTTAAAGTTTTGATATCTTATTCATCATAGATTTTTTTCTCCTTAATTTTAATTTCTTTAATATTATTTATCTTGATTACTGAGATTTTGGCACCCTCTTAAATTTTGTGCCCAGGCAAGTGCCTCACTGGTAACACCCTAATCCCTGTCCTGAGCTGGAACTATCTTTAAAATTAACCTCTGGGGGCACCGGCCCAGTGGCATAGTGGTTAAGTTCTGGTGCTCCGCTTTGGCGGCTAGGCGGTCAGGGGTTCGCAGGTTCACGGGTTCGGATCCCACCACTCATCAAGCCCTGCTGTGGTGGCTTCCCATATACAAAATACAGGAAGATGGGCACAGAGGTTAGCTCAGGGCTAATCTTCCTCAGTAAAAAGAGGAAGATTGGCAGAGGTTAGCTCAGGGCCAATCTTCCTCACACACACGCACACAAAAACTAACTTCTGAGCACTCAGCATGGTAAATTCCTTTACCCCTTTTCCTTTGAGGAGATAAGAATATGTGCTTCTCTCCTTGACTCTTCATTGGGTTCAGCTCCTTGACCATCCTCTCTTTCTCTCCCTGGAGAAGCTAGATGTGGAAAGGAGGAAAAGTTTCAACCTCCATGTGCTCATCATCTGGTGTGTCAACCAAAGTGCTCTCCTGTGATTCCAACATTTTCCTGCCTTTCTGGCCCCTCCTCCTGAGTCTCTTTAGCCAACTCAACCTCATCTAACCTTGTCATTAAATGTTGAGCTCCGGGATTCCATCCCAGACCTCTCCTCTCTCCCTCCTATCTTTCCTTACATCTTTGCCTTAGCTTTCGGGACCTCAGGAACATTATGCAGCCGCCTGCTGCCCTCTCATTGCATGCATGTCATTGTAAGTTCTCATACTTAAGGACTATGAGAATGATGAAGCTTAATGTTATAAATATTTTATACACATTTAACCCAAATACCAACCTGTCTTAAAAATGGCCCAGGTCATGCACCTACTTCCCTATTTTCTAAAAATTAATTGGAGATTAAGGCTAAGGTCAAGTTTATAACTTGGATGGGGGGTTTATTTACCTAGTAAAAGTAGAGAACAATTTCTGAGTGGCTGTTTGTAAACACTATTTTTTCCCCTGAATCAAATGAGTTTGTACCAATCGCAGAGTTTCAAAACCAGAATTTCCCGTGGCTCTGTAAAAACAAAGATTTAGTCCTCATACAATATACTAATCATGTAGAATCTGAACACTTTTCTTGTAAATATATTTACTCTCCTGCCATCATTTTAATATATGTATTATGTTATTTGTTTAATATTTTAAATTTTATATAATTTTAAAGCATTTTATTTTGCAACACAATAGCTATATCACCAATGTTTTTTAAGTACATTGTACAATTTTTAAAATATTGGTTCGGGATCACAGGTAAAATATTTTCCACTGATATCTTTTTTTCCAAAGTATTGTCTGTATTACACACCAGCTGGACAAACCTGGGTAAGGGACTGAAATTCCTATTTCTCAGTCTCCCCACTACAATAATGAGGACATGATTAATACCCACCTCACGGACTGCTCTAGGGATCCACTGAATCAGCATGTGCAAATTGCCCGGAACACTGGCTGTTGCACAGTAAGTGCTCACCCAGCAAGTGTTCACCATCATCATTGTCATTATTAATATGTATGGGGTTCTTCCACGTGGAAGTCCATTTGTCTTCTTTTGTCTAAATTGTTTCTCACGTTGAATAAATTGGATCATTCTGAATTCAAAACGGAGCTTAATTATTGCATTAATCTTTTTATTTTGTGAAACGAATTAATAAAAAGGAGTATCACAACTTACAAAATAAAAAATAATCTTTTTTTTACTTTTTATTGAAGATCAGAATTTTCTGGGGTAGGAAGCATCCCAAATAGGATAAAGAATTTGTCTTATTAGGTAATAGAAATAACACTGAATTTAGGGTGTTCTTTTTATTATAATGTATTTTTCAGGCTGAGATAGATAGGAACTACTAATTAAGTGATGCTGGAAATGTTCATTTAGAAGGAGTAGGGACACAAAATTCTACAGCTCTGGGTGGGTCTTTTCTAACTGGAAAAATGCATTTTATAGTTCTTCAAGTTTATGGTTGGACAAGATGATCTTTACTTTAGGAAAATTCTAGAAAAAATGAAACTTAAACTTGGAACAATTACATTCAGCAGGATTCCGCTCACTTCTTCGTAGAAATTTAGAGCCAGAAGAAATCTTAGAAATTGCACAGTTTTACCCCTACAGCATGTTTTGAGGGGCAGTGCAATCATACATATGCACATGATGGTTGAGGTAGACCTTCGTCTTAAAGCTCTGGGCCTCAGCATATCTAAAACTTGTCTTCCATAGTAACTCCTTTGGGGTTGAAACTTTTTCAAACTCATCAACAACGGAATATTGTTTCTAATTTCGCACCTAAAAGTCTTTCTCTTTTGTTATATAATGCAATTGACTTAGTGAAACACACCATTTCAGTGAAATGTTGACGTTCTGTAGATTTATCACCTCCTGATAAATCATATCATCGTATCATTCATCCTTGAATGAAGCTTAGATATGAGAATTGAATTCTTAAGTTTGAAGCAGAACAACTCTCATCCTTTCTCAAAGAGAAATATGTACATTTAAAAGAATTATTAGATGAATTTCTCTCTATCCTTGTTTTATTTTGCCTTTCCACAAATCAAGTGCAGCATATAATTTTGTCAACATAATAACACAGGCAACTACTGTTTATTAAGAACTTCCTGTGTGTCTACATATAATGTCAATTTCAATTCCTACAATAATTCTTTAAGTTAGGTATTGGTATGCCCATTTTATAGATGAGGAAACTGAGGGTCAGGAAAGTCTCATAACACATTCAAGGACACAGTCAACAACCTGGACCCAGATCTTTCTGACTCAAATTTCCATACTTTTAACTACTATGCCATAATGAAGAATTTTTCTTTTTCCTGGAAGACTTTTAAAATATTTATTTATACACACCATTGTTTTAAGTATTTCCTTCATTGTTTCTATGCATAATGAATGATAATGACTTTTATAAGAATATTATAGAGCTTCATGCAGGAATTCACTCTGACATCTAAAACAAAGAATTCTGTGTTATAATACATTTTTTTTCCATGCTACATCACAGTGGACTGGTGTTTGTCTTTTTAAACTATAACTTTATTTTTCAATATAGATTCAGAGTAAAAATACGTGGAGATGGGTAAAATCAGAATGATGGGTTTCTTTTAACATTTTCATGATTATTTATAGGGACTTGTAAGAACAAGAGTCCCAGGCGAAAGTCTTGCTGGGCGATGTTAACCTGCAGGATTAGGAGTTGCTACTCTCAGAGGAGAGCGATGCTCTCCCTTTAGAAATGCTGGCCCATTAAAACGAGGAAAAAGATCTTATCACTTGTTCTCTGGAGCTTGTAGGTAAGTGTGAAGGAGAGACTGGTGTTTGCTTTTCATCTAAAGATTTCTGAGAGTAATGCTTACTTGAAGAGTTTACAAGAACGTGGCCAGAAGGGCCCTGCTCTATCATGCCAGGGAAGAAGATGGAGGCAACCCCATCACTTCATTCCAATTCTCCAATGCTCTCAGAGGTGTGGAAGAGAACTTGAAGATTCCTGTATCTTTATGTGAAGGAACATAAATATAGATGAGAGAGAAGAACACGTGGTCTCCACTTAGGACATAAGGGGACAAAGCAAGATAGAGGCCCACCATGGATGACCCTAGCCATTGGTGGTGCTGTAGGGGAAAGTGGCTGTGTCTGGCTGAGAAAGTTTTCAAGATCACCTTGAGAAAGCCCTCCACGGCATCAGCAGGGAAGCCTCCAAGCTGTAGAGACCATCAGCGACAGAAAAGAATAGTTTGCACCAGAGTGACACCAGGATTACTAGATGGAGCCAGCGTGGGACGAGAGTTGCCGCCCCTCCACCAATACGTGGCCAGGTCTGACAAACCTGAAGATTCTTCTCTTTCAAAACTCATTTATTCTCCCTGCCACACCCCCAGAAAAGCTAGACTCAGAAGACAAAGGAGAACAGAGTGTGTAAGAGAAGTCCAAGTAGCTCCCTACCCCATCCACTCCAAAACCCTGTTGTGAGAGAAAGGGAGAGAGATCAGAATTTGGCTCTTCCTCACTTCCTCCTTAATACAAAAAGAGAGTAGCCTTACATACGGTTTGAGATTGAAGCTTTAAAGATGCCATTATGAGATAAAAATGGGAGATTAGAATTTCATTAAAGGCAGTGATTGAAGAAAAACAAAACTATTCATATTTGTGTCCCATTGAGTTATCACCTCAGCAATCAGGTGCACTCACACGAGACGAGAGTTAGCACAGAATGAATTTTGCTTCTTTTTTTCATTTAATGTTTTCACACTGCGTTTAGCACATTACTAGTGACTTTAGTTTATGATGGACACACTAACTATTAAATTTAGCAAATATTGATTGGACAAATGCTATATAATTCACACAGTGCTAGGTAACATAGAGAGCACAAAGGTATATAAGATAAGACATGTCACTTCCTCTCCAAGAGTTTACAATCTACTAAAGTAACACATAAGCACTTTATAAGTTATACAAAAGATAGGAGTCAATTAACAATATAAATTCTTCCAATATTCACAGGAAAAAAATTTTAAAGAAAATATTGAATTTGTGCAATGTTAGGAAAAAAAAATACCAATGTTAAACCTTCTCATATTTTCTTTACCTACCTCCTATCTATTCTCTTTGAGTCCATATTTTTTGTTTTAGGTCTGGTGATACATTTCTAGTCATTACTGTTAAGAACATGTGAAAGTGAACTTTTGTTCACACCAATGAAGATAATCAGCATTTGAAAGCCTCTGCAGAGGGAAAATTTCTCCATCTAGAGTCACACTGGAAAGATCAAAGCCCTCTTGTTTGTTGTTTCTAGGATCCAAAGCTCAGGCAAAAGCTGCTCTACCAATCCACGCTGATGTGACTTTCTACCTTTGTCCCCTTTTCCAGGAGATGCCCTCTTAGCTCTTTCTTAGACTTCCTTGATTTTAACATTTTGCCTGGACAACCTCTTACTATCTTTCATATGACTTTCCGGCGACTATGTTCTCTTCCTGTCAGCCTAGACTTTTCCTTATCTGAGGCCAGAATTGCCTTTGAGCATCTATTCAACTTTACTTGATTGTTTTAGTTTCTAGGCCTCATTCCCTCTTGGCAGGCACCATTTATTTCCACTCGTTCTTTTTTTAACAGCTTTATTGAGGTCTAATTGATATACAAAGAACTGCACGTATTTAATGTGTGCAATTTGATGAGTTTGGACTTATGCAAACAACCATGTTACTATCACATTCATAGATATATGTCCACAATCAAGGTAACAAACATATCTGACTCTGACGCTTCCCAGAGTTTCTTTGTGTCCCTTTGTTTGTTTTGTGGTAAGAACACTTAACATGAGATCGACCCTCTTAAAATTTTTTTTTTTCATGAGGAAGATCAGCCCTGAGCTAATATCCATGCCAATCCTCCTCTTTTTGCTAAGGAAGACTGGCCCTGGGCTAACATCTGTGCCTATCCTCCTCCACTTTATACGGGACTCTGCCACAGCATGGCCTGACAAGTGGTGCATCGATGTGCACCCGGGATCTGAACCCAGGCTGTCAGCAGCGGAGCACGCGCATTTAACAGCTATGCCACAGGGCCAGCCCCAACCCTTTTAAATTTTTAAGTGCACAATACCATATTATAATCAATAGGCACTATGTTGTACAGCAAATCTCTAAAACTTATTCATCTATCATAACTGAAACTTTATGCCCATTGAACAACTCCCCATTTCTCTCAACTCATAGCCCCTGGAAACCACTCTTATAGTCTATGCTTCTATAAGTTTGACTATTTTAGATAGCTCCTATAAGTGGAATCATGCAATATTTGTTCTTCTGTGACTGGCTTATTTCCCCTAGCATAATGTCCTTAATATCCATTCATGTTGCCACAAATGGAAGGATTTCAACCCTTTTTAAGGCTAAGTAATATTCCATTGTATATATATATATACCATGTTTTCTTCTTATCCATTCGTCTGTTGATGGTTGCTTGGGTAGTTTCTATATCTTGGTTATTGTGAATACCATTGCAATAAACATGAGAGTGCAGATATCTCTTCAAGATCTTGATTTCAATTCTTCTGGATATATAACCAGTAGTGGGATTGCTGGATCATATAGTAGTTCTAGTTTTAATTTTTTAAAGACTCTCCATACTGTTTTCCTTAGTTGCTACACCATTTTACATTCTCACTAACAGTGCACAAAGGTTCTAATTTCTCCACAACCTTGTCAACACTTGTTATCTTCTGTTTTTTTAGTAATAACCATCCTAACAGATATGAGGTAATATCTCACTGCAGTTTTGATTTACATTTCCCTAATCATCAATGATGTTGAACATTTTTTCATGTACCTGTTGACCATTTTTATGTCATCTTTAGAAAAATGTCTGTTCAAGTCTAAATAGGGAAAATCCTACCCAGTTTTCCACCTGGGTAGGGTCAAACCCAGTTCTTCCCTCCTGTGTCTTTCTTTCCTATATGTCTACTGTTATACTACTACCACACTCACATAGGACACCTCACTTCTGACACTTCTGGTCACCAAATGTTTGATGGTTTTTCCCCACACCAAGCAATTCTGGGACAAGAGCTGGGTATCCTACAATTTAACTCAATTCTAACACTATCTACCTGGAGATAGTATCAGATCCCATGGACTAAGGGCTCAGTCCCACAAGACTGCCCCTATTCCATTCAAACACCAATATCAAGTAGTAGGTCTCCAGATTACCCACAACTTCCGTTTGACTTGGCTATAAATCAGAGGTTCCCACGACTTCCTCCTCAGGTTTTATTAATTTGCTAGAGTGGCTCACAGGACTCAGAGAAACATTTAATTACATTTACCGATTTATTATAAGATATGATAACGATACAGATGAGCAGCCAGAGGGAGAGATACACAGGCGAGGGCTGGGAGACTCCTTAGCACAGGAACTTCTGTCCCCATGGAGTTGGGATGTGTCACCCTCCCAGTGTAGGTACGTGCACCAACCTGGAAGCTCTCTGAACCTAGTCCTTTTGGGCTTTTATTGCATATGTGTGATTGATTAAATCATTGGCCATTGCTGATTAATTCAACCTCCAATCCCTCTCCCCTCTCTGTAGGTCCAAGGTGAGGCCGAAAGTTCCAACCCTCCAATCGCAGAGCTGGTTCCCCTGGCAACCAGCCCCTAACATTGAATGAACTAGGAGCATTCCAAAAATCACTTTATTAGCGTAACAAAAGACACCATTATGTCTTTCACCACTTGGGAAATTCCAAGGGTTTTAGAAGCTCTGTGATAGGAATGGGGACAAAGACTAAACATATATTTCTTATTATAAATCACAAAATCACAAAGTCTTTTGCCCATTTTTAAAGACCAGGTTATTTGCTTTCTTGCTATTGAGTCGTAGAAGTTCAATATTTTACAGAAACAGAAAAAAAAAGTGCTAAAATTCACATAGAATCACAAAAGACCCAAAATAGCTCAAGTGGTCTTGCGAAAGAAGAGCAAAGCTGGAGGCACACACTTCCTGATTTCAAAATAAATTACAAACCTACAGTAATTAAAACAGTATGGTACCAGCATAAAGATAGATATCTAGACCAACAGAACAGAATAGAGATCCCAGAGATAAACTCACAAATGTACAATTAATTGATCTTTGACAAAAGTGTCAAGAATACACGATGGAAAACAGTCTCTTCAATGGTGTTGGGAAAACTGGATATCTACATTCAAAAAGAACATGAAATTGGACCCCTGCTTTACACCACACACAAAAATCAACTCACAATGGATTAAAGACTTAAATGTAAGATCTGAAACTATACAGTTCCTGGAAAAAAACACAGGGGAAAAGATTCTTGATATTGGAGTTGGCAATGACTTTGTGGATATAACACCAAAAGCACAGACAGCAAAAGCAAAAATAGATAAGTGGGACTACGTGAAACTAAAAAGCTCTTGCCCAGCAAAAGAAACAATCAACAGAATAAAAAAGCAACCTATGGAATGGGAGAAAATAATTGTAAAACTGTATATCTGATGAGAGGTTAATTTCCAAAATATAACCACTCATTATGACACACACCCCCCCCCACAGAAATACTTTAAAAATATTTTGAAGTTACAATCATCAATATAGTCTTTTATATTCACCTGATCTAAACAGCACTGTAGATTATGAAATCATATCTAAAATGAAATCAAGGTATTCTTACGTCCGGAAATAAATATTTAATTCATTTGAGAACATTTTAAGCTGACGTCAAACAGTATAATATAATTTTCTTGATGGGGGGAGCATAATATGACAAACACACACTTGAGAATGTTTAGGTATCCTCTCAAATGTATTAACATGATAAGATAAAATTTAGTTCTCAGACTGGAACAGAGCAGTTAAGGTAGCAGGCACTGGCCGTTAATCAAACTAAGGCTTGCTAATTAAATTGTACTGCAACAGATAACAATGCAGTTGATGATGCCCAGCATATTCCCTGATTGCCACAAATTGCTGTTACTTATGAAACAGAGCAGTAGCTTTCCACTTGAATATCTTCCAGACCAAAGAGAACTGCTTGTATATTTGCATAGGCTTACAGGTGTTTTTAGCTATTTCTAAATATTTTTAAACGGATGTTTTAATACACACAGAAAGCTCTGTATTTTTTTTTTTTTTACTGTGAATTGGCATTGTCAAGTACACCATCACTTACAAGATTAAAGTCAGAAACCTGAAATATCCTGTCTCCACCAGGAATACATATGGAGGCATATGTATCTTGCATCACCCTTCACTTGTCACGTATCTCAGCGTACCAGAATACAGTGCTAATTCTGAGTTTTAACTCTTGGGCGGTAGCTATGCCTTAAACCAGTATCAAACAAATGTCTTTACCACTCTAAAAGAACTCACTGCATATGGAATGTGCTGCCTTGTGAGGACTCTTCTCAACACTGGAGGTATTCCAGTATACACTAGATAGCCATGTAACTGTGATGTTGAATTGGAATCTCAGCATCAGGTGATAGTTAAAGATGTTTTGGCTGACTCTAAAGTCCCTTTCCTGAGAACCTCGTCACAGGGCACAGAAGCTATAGGTCTGATTGGTTGGCTTGTGCTATGCTGGCAAAATTTAATGTAAACAAAATCTTCTACATATTTTTCTCAGAACTGGTGACTAAGGGAGAAGAAAGTCAACCATGTGAAATCATGGCTAACATGATGAATGGCCTCAGTCCTTAGATTTCTATACCATTGTTATCCTCCACGCCAGGTGGCCTGAACAATAGCCAATCAACTGAATAGGAAGAATTTATCTAACATGCACAATGGGGTAGACAGTCTAGGGGACTGTTCTGTGAAGTAGAAGATCTGGGTTATAGTTATACTTTGTTCTAGCTGATGGTGGAACCTATGGAATGATCATTTCTCCTATTATATATCCTTTTATATCACCTTAGACCTCTTTTCAAGATGCTTACCACAATTACAAATTTCACATTTTAAGTGATAATTTGATTAATGGCTCAATCCCTCCACCTGACTGAGTCCATGAGAACAGGAACCCTGTTAGTTATCCCTCTGCATCACATACTCAGCATTTAGCACAGTGAGCCAGGGTGTGGATGCTCGAACATATACTGAATACATGAATGAATGAATTTAAGTTTTCTGGGCCTCAGTTCGCCTGTATGTGTGATAAAGAGATGGGATTGTGGACTACTGTTTCATGGTCCCTACCCTTCAGAAGCTTAGCAACTATTTAGAAACAGAAGATATGTGTATGAAACAAATGGATAAAAAAGATATAGGCAACACTCAAGTGTTCTCTTGTTGGTTACTGAGTTCAGAAAATAAAGTATGTCAGAAAGGAGGACTTCACAATTTGGATAATAGAAAGGATATAGGAAGACATTTCCAGGTTAGCAGTAGAGAAATGACAAAAGGAAAGATAGAGGCAAAAATGAAGATGGGATGTGCAGGGGAATGTGAAGATTTTTTCCATATCTGCATGTTTGTATGATTAAAATTTCAAATTATTCTATTAATGCTTGTTTCTTTACATAATTCAATGATGGAGTAAATGTCATAGCCCAGATCTTTGTGACTGGCTTCATCAGAATTATTTAATTGTATTTGCTGGCTCCTGGAAGTTCAGATTTCAAATATCACATCCCAAATCTTGAGCAGATCAAATGACAATGCACTACTCCCAGGAAGAAAAAATGGCCATCTCCGTCATGCTGTGTGGAAGCAGGTTGTGACAATAGACATGTTTGCCTCCTTTCAAAGATAAAGGGAAAAATTTCAAGTTCTTTAAGTCTGAAAAGCAGGTAGATAGTAATAGTTTATAATAGTTTCTGAAAGGACCAGAAAGAGAATTCCAATTGCCTTAACTGAAGTCGGGAAATTCAAAGCCTCTTTACAAAGCTATGCCCTTCACATTTATTTAAGGATGTATGTGATCACAGGCACACAACTGTACAAGTCCACCATCCTTTTTGCTTATCCAAGAGAATATACAACTACCTGGCACAATGCTTTTGATTAATACCTCTGAAATCAGAAAGGAGAAATCCAAGGAGGAATAAAGCCACCTAAACGCACACACAATAACAAACAACTTCATTTGTTTAACATGAATGAAATATAAGGTGCGTTTAAGAAGAAATTTTAAACTTAAAATGATTAGCAAGAACAGCATTTCTTTCAGCGAACCTCAGTTGATCTTTTACTTTTGGATTTAAGTAACTAGTCTTTCACATCAGACATACTTTAAGTTGTGAAAACTTCAAAATCGCTATTTATAAATTACTGTGTTAAAATGTTCCAAAAATATCTCCTTTTGTTTGTTTCTCACATATGCTTGAACAATAAATTCAGACGTTCCCCCAAATCATTCCTTCAGTATTAGTAGAATACTAGCTCATATAGTATAGTTCTTAGTGCTTTGGGATACAAACAAGGGGAAGTTATGATTCTTACCTTCGGGAGACTTAGGGAAAAGCTGTGGGAACATGAAAAGATAACTAATAGTATAGAACAGTGTATGTATTAAGAGAGTTCTGTGTTAAACAAGGATTATAGCAGCTGAGAGAAGAAGATCAAAAGAATCACTGAAGTCCCTCCATGAGGGACTGTGGTTTAATACGGGCTTTGTAGAATTACTGAAATTTCGATGGTTGGAGAAATGGGGAGATGCAAGATGGAAAAGACAGCGTGAACAAAGGTATGGATGCTGGATTTGATGGTTTGTTTGGGTTACAGAAAGTAGGACAATCTATTGGGAATGGAAGATGTATGAGAAAGGTAAAGGAGGAGGCAAGATTGATTTTTAAAAATTAAGATCATGAATAAAATGAAAGAGTAAACATCATTACAATTTAAAGTCTTCTTTAATATCTATAGATACTCTCATTTTTCCTAAGTGTTGTTTTCCATGATCTCTGATATTGTAGGGACCAACGATCTGCAATCTTGGATTATCTTAAATTCTGTGTCTGATTATGGAGAATGCAGACTAATCCCGGAGGCTTTTCTAGAGTTCAGAAGGGAATTCTGAAAGCAATGTTCTCATCTTAGTGGCAAGCCCTCATTCTCCAATGGGAAAGTCATGTTTGTATTGAAGTATCATTTTTAGTATCTGCAAATGTCACACACAGACCTTCTGTTTTTACTTCTATAACCTGCACATAGTATATGTTTAGTCAGAAGATCTTCCAACTTTAAGAGATCTATTTTCCTAGCGCAAAAATGTCCTCAGTTGATATATAAGTTGTATAAACTCACCAAATATCTTCCTATCTTCTAATGTAAAGATATGATAAGACAGTGCGTTAATAATTCTTCACATGCTTCTAATATTGATAAAGAAGCCAAAGTTTTTTCTGTAGCCAAATTATTCTCTATCAGAAGTGACAATATACACTGTCTTAAAACTGCATTTTGACATATTTAAACATTTTAAATCACGCTTTAATATAATTTAACAATAATATTAAGAGGGTTGTTTTTAAGTTTTTAGAAAAGTTTTTTAAAGTTGTTTTTTAATTTTCATGGATAAGTAAAGCAATTACCCACAGTTTCACATTATGATATGCTTATTTCTATTTTTGTGCATTCCTGCACTGGTTTACTGACGTGCATATACAATTCACGCACAACTTTCCAATTTTCTCTTTCACTTAACATTGTATCAGAAATATTTTTCCATGTTTCTATAGTTTTATAAATAGCAATCATATTAGTGCCAATAATTAAACTTATGTCATGCACTTTTTAAATGCTTCTTTAAAACCTTCCTCTTAGTAATTTTGAAGCATTGATTTTGCTGTTTTCATCTATTTTTGCTTTTGTAATGATTAACTCAAACTCCCTTTATTTTTTCTAATACTACAATTATGTATTTATATTTTATCTTTATTTACTTTCAATGCATTTCTAGAGAAGATAAGGTGTAATGTCAAAACCATATGTCTTCTCATAGCTCATTAATTAAATTCTAGAACCTGAAACCCTTATTATTTTTAATCTTTAAACAAACTCTTGTTCTATTATTTTAAAATTTTATTCTAAAATTTACTCCAGTTATTTAGATTAATCAGTAGCATCTCTTCTCCTTGTAGGACTCTTATTTTACTATTATTAAGCAATACCCATACACTGTAGTGACTTTGTTCTATAATGAGAACCTGGTTTCAAAGATCATCAAAGGTGTGTTTTTGTTTGTTTTTTCCCCTGATCCATAATCTGATTGGAGAGTTTCATATCCTTCAGGTTTGGGGTTCTGGATTATATCCCTCTGTGTATTTTACAGGAAGAATTCTTGGGTGGACAATTGTCTGAGAGCTTGCAGTTCCAAGAATACCTTCCTATTTCTTTTACATACAAATGACACATTACTGAGTGTTTGGTTAAGATCTGACACCAGGCCGTGAACTGACATGGACGTTTGCATTGAAGTTCAAAGGGGTCCTAATTTCAATGGCCTTGAAAGTAAATTTTCTTTGCGTGAAGGCTTGAAGAAATTTCTTTTCATCTTGGAAGTTTCAAAATTTCACCAGATTATGTAGAAGTGCTGACTTCTTAGAATGATTTTGGTTGCAATATGGAAAGCACTTTGAATATCAAGCGATATTTTTGATATCAAGATTTTGATATCATGACTGCCTATAAAGTCTTTTTCATATTCTGTTTTCTTCCTTGGTAATTCCTACTATTTGCGTGTTGGCTTTCCGTATTTTATCTTCCACGTCTGTCGTTTTTCTGTCTCCTTCTCTTCATCAGGTTTTTTCCCCCCTATTTGTTACTAGCTCTGCTTTTATTCATTTTCCTTCATTTTGGTAAAATTGATTCTCAACATACTGCTTCCAGTAGAAATCTTCCTTGTTCTTTTGCAAAATTAATTGTGATCTCTACTCATAGCTGAAAATACACAATATTTTTGCCCTAAAATACTGCATCTCGTATATTGGGCCTATTTCTAGGGTGAATGTTAGCTCCAGGATTTTTCTTCCTTTTCTCTTTCCTTTTTTACCAGAATTTTAACATTGATCTAGAATATTTATATCTGTCTTGTTCATGTTTCATTAAAAATCTGACCATTTCTTAGAGGAAAAGGCAACATGATCCCTTGCCTCTAAATTCTCTTTCTTTGGTCAGTTGACAACAGAATACACTTCCTTCCCATCCCCTAGGTTCATTGTCACCGTCAGACTCTATAGTGGTACTTTTGAGTGTAAATTAATAGGATGATTCTAATGGAGAAAGAAGTTGACAGGTATATCCCCAGAATTCAGAAATGAGGAACACACTTATTTACCTTCCACCATTACTTATCACAAAGGCTTCTCCAAGATATGACACTGGAGAGCCGGCCCTGTGGCTTAGCGGTTGAGTGTGTGCACTCCGCTACTGGTGACCCGGGTTCGGATCCTGGGCACGCACCGACGCACCGCTTCTCCAGCCATGCTGAGGCTGTGGCCCACATACAGCAACTAGCAGGATGTGCAACTATGACATACAACTATCTACTGGGGCTTTGGGGGAAAAAAAAAAGGAGGTGGATTGGCAATAGATGTTAGCTCAGAGCCGGTCTTCCTCAGCAAAAAGAGGAGGATTAGCATGGATGTTAGTTCAGGGCTGATCTTCCTCACAAAAAAAAAAAAAATATGACGCTGGAACAGAATAAATGGAGGCGTTACTTTTGACCAGCTAAACTACATAGGACTTCCAAATTCGGAGGATAGAGATAATTTTGGATTAGAGAGTGGTTTCTAATTAATTTTTTAAATTTCATTATGTGCAAATGCATGTAACCTTACATAAATGTAATTATATATATTTGTAGAAATGACTATAGGCAGTGTTTTTCTTTTCTCCACTTTTACTTGGCTCCCTCCTCCTCCTCTCGTTTTTCTGTCCCATCAACTTAATACTCTCTTGCACAGGTAATTCATGTTGATAACCTAGTACATATCAAGCCATACTTTCTCCATGTTTTCTTTTTAAAAATGGGATGAGATTTTACACACTTACCTGCATCTTTACACTCCCAACAACTCCTAGTGGAAACCTACTTAAGTGGCATGATTTATTCTTTTTAATGGGAACATAATATTAAAAACAGGACAAGAGGCCCAAAATGGAGTCACTTATGCTAAGCCACATGTCATCAAACTGAGACAACTACAGTTTCGACTCTCCCAGAAATGGAATCTTAAACCAGTCAATCAGGAGTCACCTGATCAGCATTAGTTAGGTCATCTGCCTGGTAGACCCTTGCTGTCCCCTAAAGAAAAGTAACCAAATAACCAACCTACTTTCTGCCTACTATAACTTCCTTATTCCTGCTCCCTTCTGCCTATAAAAGTCTTTCATTTTGTGCAGCTCCTCGGAACTCCTTTCTATCTGCTGGATTGGATGCTGCCCAATTCATGAATCATTGAATAAAACCAGTAAGATTTTGAAAATTTACTCAGCTGAATTTTGTTTTTTAACAATAATATAATGAGTATATAATTTTTAATGGCATGAGTATACCCTACATTTTCCAGTCTTTCCCTTATTGACGTGTTTTGCCATGGTGAGCAATGTTGTATATAGGTACTTTGATTTCTGTGGGACAGATTTCCAGGAGCAGGAAAGTGTTGGATCAAAGGACACAGTATTGTACATATTAATCTTCTGTCTTCAGAATTATAACTTGTTTTTACCAATCCATTGTTTATCTAGTACTTTTTTTCATAGTATCTTTTGAAGCTGAGTCTTAATCCTACCCCATAGTAATAGAATATTATTGAAAATTCTACAAAAAATATTTGAATAGTTAATTGTTGTCATTTGCAACTGTAGCCATATTTCATTTTCTGTTTGCATATTATCACCTGTTTCTTTGGAGTTTATTGGCAAGTTGATCCCAAGACCTTTTACTCATTCTATTTGCCTTCCAGAATGCCCTAGTTTTCTCTCCTTTTTTTTCTGCTGAGGAAGGTTAGCCCTGAGCTAACATCTGTGCCAATCTGCCTCTATTTTTTATGTGAGTCACAGCCACAGCATGGCGGCCGATGAGTGGTGTAGGTCCACGCCCGGGAACCGTTCTGGGCCACTAAAGCAGAGCACACTGAACTTAACCTCCAGGCCATGGGCTGGCCCCTGCTATTGATCTTTTGGCTCTATCATCTCAACACAAGACCTCCCCCCAGTTGATAAGGCGGGAGAAAGGAAAAAGTTCCAACTTCCATTAGATAAATGCATATCCCTGAAAAACATAGTGTTGTTTCATGTGAGTCTTAAGTATAAATAGGTGTATTTGTTATAGATCTCATTTCTAGAATGTAATCTCTATGAGTAACTTGATTATTTTGTTTACTGATTTTTCGTCAGTATCTAAAATGTGCCTCACACTTAGAAGGCACTCAAAAATTATAAATGAATTATCTTTCTGATTTTATTTTTTACTTAACCTTATGATTATTATTTTTGGATTAGCTTATTCATTCAGACTGCATTGTTTCCTTGTATTTATCTATCATATTTACTTATCCATTTCCCTGGGCACATAGGTTGCCTCTAATTCCTTTATGCCACAACCATTGCTTCTAAGAACATTCCCCTGCCTGTTATACCTGCCCCTAAACCTGGTGGGTAAAATATATAAATACTTAACTTTACTAAGTCTTCAGATTGTTATCCAGAGTGGTTGTATCAGCTCATTCTTCAGCTCACTCTTCATAAAAGTGCCTGAATGTTGTCAATTCCCAGTGTCCTTGCTAGTACTTCACAGGTGTCAATGATAACTTGAGGCTGCTTAAATTTTTCTTTAACCATTTTCCAAGCCATTTCCTGACATATTCTTGTTGACTTTTAGGAGCACCTTGTTATTCTTAACATTATTTTCTCCTGGTTTAACACACTGCAAATATCTTGTCTCTCTTTATCTTTCTATCACTGGCTTCTGTTTACTTTACACTTCTGCTTGCCCATACCTTCTACTTACACCTGGCTCGTTTCTCAATCACGACTTCTACTGCCGCAGTACCTGGGTTTGTCCTTCTCTCTGTGTCTGGAACCAAAAACTCTCAATATCTAATCAGATTAATTAATCATTGTCATTCTTGTTGAGCAAAGCTCTCATGCTACTTCACCTCAAAGACCTTTGGTCTAGCTTATAATTGAAACTTGGGTTATATAATTTCCCATGGAACGTCAGCTGTGGGGCTAAGGTGGCAGGATCAGGCTGTTCCAACATGATGTTTTATTTAGAAGAGAAATGGGGATGCAAATCCTTTAGAAGGGGGTAGAGAATGTAACAGACATTCTGAAACTTGGGCTTTTTATTACTAAGTCTCACGCAGTTAATAAAAACCCTTGGTAAAATAGATAATAATGTCTGGTTTGTGTTTTCTTATAGTTGTTATTTGAAGTTTGTGTGAATTGACTTCCTATTCATTTTTTATTTTTACATTAATGCTTTAACCCTACTGGAGATTATTTTTCTATATGGTATGAGGTAGAGATTGAAAAGTAATTATTTGAAAAATAAATATTTAGTTATTTATTAAATATTCCACCTACTGACTTGAAATGCTATCTTCATTATGTATTTAATTTGTGTATATTTGGCCTACTTTCTGAACTTTATTCAATCAGTCCTTCTATTTTGCTATCAGTACTTCATTGTTTTAAGTACTGCTGCTCTGTGACAAATTTTCATTATTCTCTTGAAAAATCTTGTACATGTGAGAATTTTTACAAAAATATTAGTATTTTAAAAATATCAGTTTTATCGTGTATTGGGGAGCACATTTATTTGGGAACTCATTTGTAAAATTATTGTACAATTTACCTTGAAACAAGAGACAAATATGGATATTTGTTTTTAAAATGAATCTCATATAAAAGTCAAATTTTAATTTAAAAGACTTTTATGGGATTCTGTGGAACTTGTTTTTATGAAGTGTTACTTAATGGGTAATGTATCCTTACAGTTAAATAGTAACAAGGAGAGATATTCAATCTAGACATGATTTGAAGGAACTATTGGTAATAATGTCATGAAAAGGCTGATCATCATCTTTGCTAAGAGGTCTTTGCTGAGAGGTCTGCTTAGTGTCTATGCCTGGCTAGCATCCAGCTCTTACCAACAAGCTCTTACCAATTAATGGCAATGTTTTTTATCTGAGCTCATTTAAAAGCACTTTTAAGAGTTCAGACAATGAGGAATAGATTGCCGTCGATGCCATCTCTGTATTACATAGACATGAGTCACGTTGGATAATTTCACCTTAAAAAGACAAAGACATCAGAGTGTAACTTAGCTCAGAACCCCAAATATTCAACATTTTGATTCATTCATAGTAATACATCTACTCTTCATCTTTTTTCTGGGTACTAGGGGTATGTCGTTGGGTTTGAAATGAATACTGGGTCGAAATGCCCAGTAGGACATTAAATATATGGATCTGAAGCTCTCCAGAGAAGTGTAGACCAAAGAATTGAATTTGGGAGTCACTGGTTTAATAAATGCTAGTTTATGATATGGGAGTTGATGATATCATGCAGAGAGAGAGAGTATATAGAGTTAACATAGAAGTGTGCAGGATGAAACCCTTAAAGAATACCAAAACTTAAAGGGTGGCTAGTAAAATAGGATCCCGTAAAGTAAACTAAGGAAAAGTTTGTAGAGAGAGAAAGATATCATGAAACCAAGAGAATAGAATGCCAATCTTCAAAATACAAACAGGATGGATTGAAAAGCATCCATTGGATTTGAAAATTAGTTGGTCATCTGTGAACTTACCATAAGATACCTCAGTGTGGGGTTCCGAAGAGAGTCAGCTTGAAGAGGGTAGGCGAGTGAGTGGAAAGTAAGGAAATCAAGATATTTGTTTGCTTTGGGGTGGAGGGAGGAGAGGAATATAAAATATAGTATGTATGAAGGGAATGTGGAGGCAAGAGACATTTTTTAAGGGGATAGAGTCTTAAAGAATCTTATATAAATAGAGTCAAACCAAGTAGAGAGAGAGTGTGCTAATAATTAGTGGATTAACATAGAAAAAGGAAAGCAAGGAGATCAACAGCACAGAGAGATTTAACTATGAACAGGAAGAAGAACATCTGTTCTGCTGAGAATAATTGTTGTGGCTTTAACTATGTTCAGTGAGAAAAGTGGGAAGTTGAGGAAATTTCCCTGTAAAATGCAAGATAAAGTTGTGTGCTGAGAAATACAAAGGCAGAAGAAGAATGGATGATTTGAGAATGGTTGTGTAGATATCATTAGTTATTGAGGACTATGTGAAAGGAGTTGGGAAGTAATTAAATGTGAGCCTATGATGGGAAACCATGATGCTCCACTTGCACAATATCAGTGTGTTCCAACTATTTTCATCAGTCTGAGTGTGGAAGCAGAGCCGATGGAGAGCAGGACTGGTCCAGAGATTGAAGTCTGCAGAGCAGGCAAAGTAGGAAGGAATTCAGGGAGATGAGCGTATTGATCAGAGAATGTCTAAGTGATTCAATACATGTCCAGGTTAAGGAGGGAAGATAGGAAACGGGACCAGGTCTGATAAACTGCAGGGAAACAGAAATTGATAGATGGTGAGTGTCCATGAAATTGAAGTAGAGGAGAAATGGAAGGATAGGAAATTCACACTAAAAGAATGGAATATTGGAATTTAAATTCTCAGAAGATGTACAGACTTAGGTGATAATATGACGTAGTCATGTAAGAGATTGAGTTTACTGGACATAAAAATGTTTATAGTTAAAGAGATCAAGAAATCTAAATCATGCTTCTATTTCCAGAAGCTTAGCATACTACACATTTCACCAACTCTCCCAATGAAAGAAATAAAAAAGAAAACTAAAATTACTGGATAAAATATTTTTTAAAAATCTTTTGAGTACATCAATGAGCTGAACAAAGAGTGAGAAACCTCCAAAGGCCAAAAATTAACTGAAAAAGAACAGTCAAAGAGGTAAAAGGAGCAGTGAAATGAACTTTAGCCTGGAAGATATTTGCTAACCTGGGTTTACATGAACTTTGGATTTCATGGGTTATGGGACACAAAGGTCAGAAGATGAAGCCCAAGAACAACTGAAATTTGTAAAACTATAAGGATAATCAGCAAATTAATTCATTAAACTCCAAGGACTGCACATTTTGTGTAAAGAAGAACAAGAAATGGACTCACTGTATAGAAGGAGTAGGAAATAAAACAAGTGCTTTGTCAATCTTTTGTATGATGGGAAGAGAAGTCAACTCTCAAGGAGGCTTGCAGCTCGAGTTCACACCACATGGAAAATGCAAAAGTAACCCGAGGTATTTATTGGCCCAACAAGTCAGCCAAAAGCACATGCAAATCCTCTCAAGATGAATTCTACATCATCCCAAGCCTATAATAGTTCTCACATATAAAATTCCAAGAAATGAAATCTCATAGTAAAAAAAAAAAAAAAAAAAGACAAGATCACAAGGCAATATGAGTAAGAATCTACAGAAAAAAAGATTTAAGAATAAGCCTTCGGCTATTGGTTTATCTGATCAAGAACATAATATAGAAAAGTTTAATATATTTAAAAAAAACTAAGAAATAAGGAGCAAGAAAACACCAAAAATTTCTACAAAGGGAAAGAATAGGTAATCTTCAAAGGAATAACAACAAATCAATGGATTATTTTATTTTGAGGTCATATTGGCTCACAACATTGTGTAAATTTCACATGTACATTATTATATTTCAGTTTCTGTATAGACTACACTCTGTTCACCACCAATAGTCTAGTTTTTATCCATCACTATACATATGTGCCCCTTCACCCCTTTCACCATCCCCCTCTCCTCTTCCCATCTGGTAAACACCAATCTGTTCTTATCTATGTGTTTGCTTGTTTATCTTCCATATATGAGTGAAATCATATGGTATTTGTCTTTCTCTGTCTGACTTATTTCGCTTAGCATAATACCCTGATTTCTTAACAGAACAATGGAAGCAAGACGACAGTGGAAGAAATGCCAAACTCTAAAACTTTCATTATTCAATAGGTACTTCCAGATTTCACACAAGACAATCTTTTAAGATTTTAAATTCTTAGAAAAAATCTAATAAAATATGTAATGTGTTTATTCAGTGTTCATGGTAGTGATTTAAGCTTTTTATTAATAAAAATTTAAAAACTGAAGAAAAGATCTTTATCATCAATTTCACAGATTTAATTCACTGGCAACAGATCTAAGAGAAATCAGAAACTCAATTTTCTCTTGGTTGTAATGAAATTTTGAATTTACATGACAAATCAGTGTATAATGTTTTCCTCTAATGAATTAAAATCCTGGTTTTTCTGTGGTGCTCTGTGCAAGAGCCAAGTTAGCCTCTAATTAAGAGTGTTCTTGGTGTTTTCTTACATTCATGATTGATGAACTAATTCAGAGATGATAGCAATTCATTTATTTATTTTTTTAGAAACATACTGAATGGTGGGCTCTTCCTTTGATGTGGTTTTATTAAGTATTGTTTTGTTCTTGGGCTTAAAAAGAGCTGAATTATTCAAAGAGATAAACAGCAAGTATTCAGCATTCCATCATTGGAAACTTTTAGCTTTACATCCTGACCACTTAGATTCATGGCAAACATTTCTGCTGTAGTCATGTTCTTTTTTTTTTTTCTGAGGAAGATTCATCCTGAGCTGATATCTGTTGCCAATCTTCCTCTATTTTGTACGTGGGTTGCTGCCACAGCATGGCCACTGATGAGTAGTGTAGGTCTGCACCCAGAAACTGAACCCAGGCTGCCAAAGCAGAGCGCACTGAACTGAACCACTAGGCCATGGGGCCAGCCCCAAGTTTCCAAGTTCTTACTGTGAACAATAACCCTTTCTCCAATTCCCACACCTGTCAAGTAGGTATCAGAAGCTCAACAGGTAGGAAAACTCTAGAATTATTTTGCTCCCTGTGACCCAAGCAGGAAGTACAGAGTTGAAAGAAGCTGCTCCCTACAAGGATAGGTTTATTTATATTAAATAAAGTGTAATTTTCATGGAGGAAATTATGCAATGTAAGTATCAAAAAGTCTTGACAATGGTGAATACACTTGTTCAAGATTCTGCTAGCAAATTAAGATGAAATATTTTGTAAACTCTAAGAATTAAGAGTAATTTCCACTGCAAATATGTTCAATTTAACCTAAAGAGATTAGAAAATAGTAGAAATCAAATTCTTTAGAAAAAAACTCTATTATAGCTTAGAAAAGAATTTCAAGTATTATTGAATGCAAAAAAATTAAAAGTTGTATTTTTCAAGTGAATGGGCAAAACTGTATGATTTATGAGTAAGTTGGAGAGAAAATATTACTTGTCCTACCTCAGGAGAATCAAATGTTATGTGACATTTAACTTTGTGATTATCTTACATATAATTTTTCATTGTATATTTCCTTTAATATTATATCACAGTTTTCCAAGTTGCTGCAAAGCCTTGTGGTTGTGATTCCACATATTGTTCCACTTGGTAGATATACAATATTCAGGCTGTTTCAGTTTATCGTTGTAAATACTATGGGTTTCTTTGTGATGACAACATTTAACTTCTCTTGATTTGTTTCTTTAGAGTAAATTCCCAAGAGTGGTATTCCTGAGCAAAAGGGAATGAGCAGAGTCTCTTCTGCTTCTAAATTTTGCTCATGAAGATAATCACAGGAGAATAGAAACACATGGGCTAGAAAAGGCTAAGCCTGTGTCTGGAGGGAGGATGGAGAAGAGCACTCACTCAGTTAAGATGAACTGAGAAGGAGACAAGAAATGGAGAAATGACACACACACAGGAATTGTGAGGAGAGACAGGATCTTCACAAGTTCACTTTGGCCTGCCCACGAGCTTTCTTTCTCCAGTGTGTTATTTCATCACCAGAATTCGTACCAGGAATAAGGCTAGGATTACACAACCTTTGATAGAAAGAAATGAACTTTTAATTGAAAGAAATGGACAATGATCAAAGAAATTCACAAAGCTTTGGAACAAAGGAAGCAAGTAGATGTATAATGCCCAAGCACCGACTGATAAATTTTTAACAAAGAATATAGCAAAATAAAAGCACATTGGGTAATAGGTTGTAGTTAGGGAGAAGGAAAAAGTAAGACAGATGAAGTATTATATGAAGAATTTATTGACAATGATTTCCTTCAATTGAAATCCCAAGCCCTGGGGAAATACTCTAAAAGAGCAACACTCCTGAAGTGGTTGATGGGTGATACGCATGTGCTCCTATGTTTTCCAAAGGAGACTAAGCTTGACAGTTGACTATCAGCAGGAAGAACCAAGGAAAGAAGAGCCATCTAGCAGATTTAATATCAAAACTTTGAGACTCCTCCACACAATTTGAGTCCTTATGGAAATTTCCATGTGGAATTTTCAAGTGATCATGAGGGAATTAGCTTGACTTGAGACCCAGGGAGTATAAAGTATGAGCACAGGAAGACTTCTTGTGCCCTCCCAGAAATATGCTTTATTTGTCTTTGTGTCTGAGATGAGATGTGAACTACACATGGAAACTGGTGAACCTTGGAGTAAAGAGCATAAAATAAGTGCTCATGCTTAATGGAGAGAGTGAAAAATCTCTGGAGAGAAGAAATGAATGAAAAGGAAGTCAGGGAATCAAAACCAGCATCAAGAAATTGCCAGCAATAGAACATGAGAGAGGAGAGAGAACTCTACATTATTTACTATACAATGATGATTTTAAGAGGTACTGGGTATTGAATACTTGTCACTGTGCAACATGATCATAACCTCTCCTTCTTTTAGTTCTGTCATTAAGCATCTCTGTTTTAGAAATGAAGAAACTATGATTCAGCAGTATTAGTTAATACAAGATCACATAGCTCTTAAGTGACAAAGAAAGGATTTGAACTCAGACTATTTTGCTCTAAAGAGACTATTCATCAGTCTCATGAAATACCGAAACTTTTGAGGAAGAAAATACATTCCATGCAGCATGTAAAAAATTTACAATAACTACTAGAAAGTCAGGAACCTTTGATCAATGGAAAGAGAAGATATGTGATGATGTATTTTGTATCTGACATCTGGTAGAAAGACAGCAAATAATATCAAACTCACCGTTGTCTACCTATTCCTGCTGAAAGAGATGAAAATAAATACCACAGAGCTTCAGAACTATGTTCCATTGCAGAGTAAATGGTCATCAGTTGGTAATGACTTATTGCTTTAGGGAAAATTCAGAGTAGATGACCTCTCCAGTCCCTTCCAATCAGAAGATTCTAGGATTTTAGTGTTCCTTAAGACATAATCCTCTAGAGTGACTCAGTGGCTTAAGGGACAAACATCATTCTCTGACTCATTGCAATTCTTTCACTGTTTGGCAAATGTAGATTCATTTTGGAAAATAGTCAAGGAAAATTAAAAAGCATTTGGAGGAATAATTTAAAAGACTTAATTTGTAGTGGCATTATGAACTAGGCATTCTAGTAGTATATTTTATTATGTATATTTATATCAATAAGGGATAATTTAGATGGTATGAGCCCTTTAAGTTCTTTCCATTCCCAGGCTTCTCTGAAATTTCACATAAAATAGCTGTGACTTTAACTCTATGGATGCTTACTAGGGAAGAAGCATTTTGCACATGGTATAAAGAACAGAATGCAGGGGGCCAGCCCCATGGCATGGTGGTTAAGTTTGGTGCACTTCACTTCAGCAGCTCGGGTTCATGGGTTCAGATCCCGGGCGTGGACCTACACCACTCATCAACCATGCTGTGATGGCGACCCACATACAAAGTAGAGAAAGATTGGCACAGATGTTAGTTCAGGACAAATCTTCCTCAGCAAGAGTGCAGGATTTACATGAACAAGAACAGTACCTGGTCCAGTTCTGACACTAACTAACTGTGACCATGGACAAATCACTGAACTCACATTGATCTCAGTTTCCATATCTCAAGAATGGACTACGTAATGTTATTTTTCTTTCAGTTCTTATATTAATTTATTTTTTATAATCCAATCATTTAAAGAATGTTGGACACCTATTTTGCTATACAATGTACTAGATATAGTAGGTTATGTTGTGATCAATAGGATATTGTTTCTGCCTCAATTAGCTTAAATTCAAGAACAAGAACTCCAAGAAGAGACTAAGAACTAATAATTTTAGACGTATGAAGAGTACACGAGGGAATGGCATCCCAGATTCCAAGGAAGGAGGAAGCTTGAGGGAGTATGAGATTATTCAGTATCATACACTGAAGAGTAGTCAAGTAGGTTTACGACGGATTTTCACTAATGGATTTGGGTTGATTTCATTTTTGGGCTGTCATTGGTAAATCAGAGCAAGAGCAGTTTTAGCTGGTACAAAAGCAATACTGAACAGAGTCGAAGAATAAATGTGTTGGAGGAAAAGAAGAGAGAAGGTAGAGAAGACTCTTCACAGAAATTTAGCCATGAAAGGAGGGAGGAAGATAAAGTTGCTTAAGGAGGAGTTTGGGTTTCTTGAGTGATTTTTATCATTTTACTTAATATGTCAGTGATCATCTCCTTCTTTAAGGTTTTTACTAATTTAAACTTCACAGGTAGCACCATCTGGGAAAAATGCTCCTTTGGGCTTAGGATAGGGAATCTGTTTCTCTTCTCCCATTGAGCAGGCCAGATCGAGTGCATCTCTTCTGCACACTGGGGAGCATGTTCCTAGCTGAGTGGGCAGAGGTAAACTCCTTCATAAGGATCATCATGTTTCTCCAATTAATTTATTTCACATTTCCTATCCTTGGATTCTTGAGAAAGAAAAAAATATACTATGTGTTCTTCAAACCACATTTCTTGGTGTAATTTGCCAAATCACCCTAGCAAATAAGTGACATACACCACAGTTTGCTTGTGTGGTGTTCTGATTTTTGACATTTAGATTTATAGATCCAAGATGCTGGTCTTAGGTGGTGGCATGGATGGGGTGACAGGTTAGTTTTGTGTCAGGTTTGAGGAATGCCACGTAGAAAGCTCCCTAAGACCATATAAGTCCAGAGTGAATGATAAATATAAATGCTTATCCTTTTTGAATCCTCTAGAGAATTGAAGGGATACAAACATATGATTTGCTGTCATATCTAAATCATCTAAGTCTGAAACGAAATAATGCCCCTTATGTTGAGAATTCTTTCAAATATGGATCCATTTGGCGTCTACAAAGTCAGCATCTTTGACACATGTATCATGCTTCTTAGACAAGGGAAGAATTCTTAGTTTGGGGAAATGATTTTTTTTTTCCTTGCCAGCTGAAACAAGTCCTTTTTAGAGGAGATTAAAGTTTGGTTTTAGAAATCACATTTGGATTCCCTTTTGCTCAAACAGACACTGCCCTCAAACAAGGTCCAGATTCAAAACTCTGAGTAAGTCTCAGAGGTGAGATTCTCTGGGCCAGAAGATAGTGAATGGAATACGAATTCAGCATTCTCCAGAAGGCAAGCTGTTTCCCACAATGAGACGTGAAAGACATAACAAGGAGTCGCAAGACACAGATACTTTCAAAATGCAATAGATAATCTCAAAAAATTCTCAGGAAATATTGTGTGTCTCTCTGAAAATATCTCATTCTGAATAGAAATCTGAAAAAAATTTGGCCCATTCAAGGATAGCTGCTTATGAAACCGGGCTGAGGGTCTGCACCAAGTACTCACTTCTTCGCCAGTTCAACAGCCATCTCTAAAAAAATCAAATACTACAGTATGATTTCACTCATAAGTAGAAGACAAAAACAACAACCGCAAACAAACACATAGATACAGAGATTAGACTGGTAGTGACCAGAGGGGAAAGTTGGAGGGATGAGGGAGAAGGGGGTGTCAGGGCACATGTGTATGGTGACGGATGGTAATTAGCCTTTGGGTGGTGAACATGATGTAGTCTACACAGAAACTGAAATACAATGATATATGCCCGAAATTTATATAATGTTACAAACCAACGTTACCTCAATTAAAAAAAAATTTAAAAATCGCATGAAAAACAAAACCAAATCTCAAAAACTATTCCTAAATTCCACATCCATCTCCAGCTACCACCCTACGTCTTTGATTCTGTCATTTACCCCCAAGCGTCTTGAAGTGCAGTGTGCCCTCACAATGTTTGGTATGTTCTCACAGCATTAGTAACTCTGAGTAAAACAGCAGCATATTATTCTCGTCACCTAGCTTTACTCTAGATTTTGAAACCTACTATGAATCCTTAAACACATTTTTTCTTTTGCAAAAAGTGGTATAAGCCAAATTTTATTAATAAGGAATACATTTTTAAGGTTAAAGAGCAAAAGATGGTATGAATTAAAACTTCATTTCTTTAGAACAACAAAAATTCCCCTATTTTGAGACTATTGATTTTTTCCGCCTTTATATGTCACTATGAACATGCAAAGGGTTATGCTTATGGCCCCGTATTTCTGACTCAGCTGGAGCCAAGAAATAGCATTCATCTGTGAAAGAAGTCAGTTACTGCCAAATTAGTTCACTGACATTTGGGACAGGGATGGAGAATTTAAAATGGTTAACCTAACACATCATAAACAGAATCCTTGGAATGAACCTTCAATAGCAGAAATTTCATTGGGTTGGGTCAGAAAATCTGAGTTTAGAGGAGATAAGATTTTGAAGTAACAAGATATGGAATTATTTTTTCGTACAACTTTTCAAATGTAATTGTGTTTAAAAGCTCCTCACCCTGAGCCCAATGCACTTTCCCGCATTTCTATAATTAAGTGATTGCGAGAGTCACTCCTTGTACTTTTCTTTCCAACTTGTTTATTTCAAGATACTTTTACCAGAAAAAGATAACTTGGGGGATTTTTAAAATACTGTATATATAAATATATATATATATATATAAATCAATACTCTCTATATAAAGCTTTACCGTATTGAGCATTTAACTTACACAAATTCAATTGTATTTGTTCTCTCTTTTTGACAATTAAAATATTGTAGATTATATTTAATGTATATGCTGTATGTTATGGTAAATGTTGTACATTGATAAATTCATATTTAGGTATAGGTTTATATAGATATAAGGAATTTTTTGAGAGGAATTTTGACAACATTATTCTGACCTTATTTGCTAACTTTAAAGAATTATCCTTAAGTAAGATATAGCACTACTAGAAATGTATCCTTGCAATCAGTTTGTACAGTTTCTATCTCAGTGCTATATTCATAGGAGAGTTTACTCTCTGCTTCTACGTTTTCCATTTTTTAGGTTCCACATATAATTTAGTTCACTTAGCATAATGTCCTTCAGTTTCATCCATCTTGTTGCAAATGGAAGGATCTCCTTCTTTTTTAAGGATGAATCATATTTCGTTGTATATATATACACACCATAATTTCTTGATCCATTTATCCGTTGAGGGACACTTAGGTTGAATGTCTCCGTTTAAGAAGTCAGCATCATTGGAAAGGAAATGCTCTTCATTTTATAGCAGAAGAAGGTTAATGTTGAGAGTAGTGAGAGAGATATAAGACTTCAGAAATGTTGAGAGAAGTGAGAGAGATATAAGGCTTCAGGATCTATTAAGAAGGATCCACTAGTAGAATAGTATTATCAACTTTATTAGATGCTTATTTTAGTCATTAGTTTAGTGACTGAAAATGAGATACCCACATGCAGCACATTGACTAAATATTTGCATTTATTATTCTTTTCCAAGTAAGCACTATTTTCCCTCATTTTATCCATCCTGATTATTCACTTAATGTCAGTTATGACTCCTTGATCTTTGGAATATAGGTATTGCCTTGAATTCTCCTCCACAGCAATGTATGCCCTTTAAAAGTCCAAAGTTTCCCTAAAATTTCTGTGAATTCTACTAGAGTGTGAGTTGGTAACAGGTAAAATGTACATGTACTTCGAGCTTCAAACACCTGCACTGGTCAAATCAATTCAAGTTATGAGTCATCTCACCATGTCAGAAGCTCTGTCTTTGTTTGAGCAACACATTGAATCAAATGTGAAATTTATCTTAATAATGCTCTCTGTGATCCCTTCCCCGAAAACTGTTCCCCAGACCTTTGGAAATAGAATAGACAAAATAATTTGATAAAGAAGGACAGAGGAATGGTCAACATTACAGCACAGCGTCAACACTAGGCACTCCAGTTCTTACAAGTCTTTTAATTGCCCCAACTCAGATTTGTGTTCTGCCTGTTGCTCTCCACGTAGTGCCCCACGTTCATGACTTCTTTCACTCTCTTCTGTTGCTGTATTTGCTCTTTCTCTCTCATTTTCTCCTTCTCTCAAAGTATAAAAAACAGAAACAAACCAAAAAACCCCAAATCACTCTATTACAATACAGTTTGGCCATTTCTTATGTTGTCTTGACTCTAGATAACATCTATGCCATGGAGGTCTCACTTTTTACCAAAGCTGTTTAAAGCATTGCCTCTACGAGGAGTCTTACTTTCTCTCAAAAGAATTCTTATGCCAAATATTAAGGCTGAAAAAATTTCACCAGCAAATACCCCTTTCCCCTCCCCCTGCTTATATAAAGATCAACTCTCTGGGTAACATCAGAGTTACCAAAATAAGATGGCGAGCATACAATTTTTCCATATCTTTTAGTTTGTGAGTGAATGGATTTTAGTAAGAGCTAGTTCCAAACATTACCTTGAGATGTGTGGCTGTTCTCCTTTTCATTTGAATTTAATAATATATAGGGAATGGTAATTATATATAAAGAATTGGCAAAAAAGTAAAATATCTCATAATGTGTCCCTCACAAACTGCATATACACAGAATTTATTCTTCACTCAATGTAGATGGCCGATATTTACCAAGCCTATTTTCAATTATGACTCTGCGTCATGGACAGAAATGATTCTTTATTCTCATATTATTTCCTCACCGTCCATGACTCTTCTTTAAGCTGGACTTCAGCACACTGCTGCGTCACGGTCCAAACTAGAGCATTGTACAAACAAACCTTCAAGAAATTTTCTTATCTAGGCACATAGGAAATGGTATTTTAATGTAGCTATTTTATCATCATTGACAAGCACTCAAGAAGTATCTGCTTGTGTTTTTCTGCTCAGATATAAAAGAGAAACTTTGCTGATGGTTAAAGAACTGTGAAAGAGAAACCAAAGAGAGTAAGAGCAAAATTACAATGGATTCAGGCTATCAAGAGGAACAACGAAAAGAGACGGTGGCTATGAAACACAAGACACAAAAGAAATTACTGAAATTAGTGGCATAATATTAAAAGAAAAGAGCATAAAATTAAGAACATAAAAACATGCCGACAGCTGCTATACAAGTAGTATTTAAAAGTATAATTCAGGGGAGGGCTACTTGGATTTGCTTTCTGGCCCCAGCAGCTACAAGTAAGGTGATTTAGGAAAGCTTAATTTACCTCTCAGTGGCTCAGTTTCTTCATCTGTAAAATGGGGACAATAATAAGACCACCCTCTAAGTTGACATAAATAATGTACATAAAATATTAAGCAAGAATTTGGAACAAAGAAGAACACAAAAATACTATTATTATTCTGGTACTAATAATAAAAATGTATCTAGATTATACAATTGTGCAAGTTATGAAGTATAGTTTTATATTATGTTGTTTTTATCAAGAAGAATGCAATTAGCTACACAGTAGCCGGTGGTTTCACATAGCTGTCTCAGAGACTATAACATAGGCACTATTATTGTTCAAATGAAGTACCTCCTAATGAAAAATTTTTAAAAACTGGAAAAACACTAGAATCCATAGAACATTATAACGGAATGGAACTTGTATACAATCTACAGCAGAGACGTTCATTTCCCTGCCATATGTAACTTCCTTTATGGGTTAATTTGCTTCATTGACAACTTGAGGAGAGAATTTCTCTCTGAAAAGTTGCTGCCAATACATGCAGATGAGCATCTGTAGCTCCTTTAGTGAATGACCTCTTTCCTCCCTTTTGCAGGCCCAGCACTTCTCAATAGGGTCATGTATTCTATCTGGTTGCCGTGAGGAGAGGTGAAGGCAGATCCAGAGGAGGGCAACAACTGATTGTGTTGTGAAATGTCTCATTTGAGATCACTGAGCAGCTTTCAATAAAAGGGGGACTCTCTCTTACATCACTTCTGAAGGCCCAGAGGGCTAAGGGGAAATAAGGAAGGTCAAGGTTCTCAAGAACAGCATCGTCATATGTCTCAGATCCCACTACTTCCCTGTCAGGGCCTTGGCTTTGGCTTGAAAGAGTTGTCTGGGTTCAGAATTGAGTCTTCTTTGAATATTTGTCATTCTTCCAATCAGCTCATCAGCCTGGTCTCCATCCAGCTCTCTTTGCTGCCTGGCTGCAGGAGATGAGGGTTTCCGTCAACACAGGTAGGGAGGCACTCGACACGCACACTTCGTTTTCGTTTGTGGGTTAATGTAGCTGAGCCTGCTCTCCTCAATGCGTCAATGGCACTTATCAAGAGCCATCCAATTCTATAGTCTTTGGTTACTATTCCCTTGAAGTTCTCAAATGCTAGAGACATTTAACCAGCCAATGTACCTCCTTCCATCTATTTCCTGCCACAGTCACCATGGGTGAAAATGTTAGCAATCCCTCTGCGATAGCATGCTGGCTCTATCAAAAATCTGTCTTTTACCAGAGATGATGCCCTGATTGCCTTCTGGCCAACCAGTCATCCAAGTCCACAATTCCATTCTTAGAGTCTGCTTCCCAGGTCCACTTCTGATACCAAATGTCTTAGGTAGAATTTCCTCAAATAAAATCCTGAGAGAGGGATTCTTGCAAGAGAGATATGTTGAAGAGTGCTCTAGGAGGAGGAGAGTGAGAGAAGTAGGGTAGTAAGAAAGCTAAGCAACGAGGAATCTCGGCTGGAAGTGGGCCTCAGTCTATCTGTTCTCATGAGAGGCTCTAAAGCAGGAATCATACTCCAGAGTTGGTTCCATTTTAACAGAGAGGAGCAGGTCTTTGTCCTCTTGGGTCAATCAGTCATTACCCCCTGGCTGTCCTCTGAGAGTAGGGAATGATGACCTGTTAGAAGAGGCAGCACCCATTCAGTCAAGGGCAGTTCTCAGACAAAAGGTGCAACTGTGAGGTAAGCACCAGCCCTCACAGCAACTGGGAGATGGGTAAATGAACTGGTGAAGGTGATCTGGGTGGGCCCCAATAGCATTGCTGCAGGTTCCACGATGCCAACCCCAAGCCACTCCACTCTTCATTGGTTTCCCCCAGCTCAGAACTCCTCTACACTTATAGTCCATTCCTCACAGATATTTAAATTGGGACATTTTGCTATGCATATCAATAATTTTACATATGTTCATCTCGTCCAACCAATTCTCTTGGCATTTGAAGGATAAGAATTGGGTAACACATTTGATTTTTCTCACAGTTTGAGTCACAGTGTTGAACTCTTGGTTGAAACACAATAAATAGTGGGTAATTAGTGGACTTGACAAAGAATCTATGGTATATAAGTAACTATTAATACTGTGCTTCTTCTACACTTATAAGAAATACTTTACTGAGCAGAGACCAGCAGAAACTGGATGGAACAGAAATAAATCAAAAATTAAAAATCAATAGGGGAATAAGAATGAATAGTGGAAATTCTATATTGTTAAGGAATAATTATTTCATGCAGAAGTTAAAACAGTTGAACAAGTGACACAAGAAACTATCTAATACTCTCCATTATGTAAATTGTGAAAGATAAAGAATAAGAGATATGACATTTTAAAAAATTTAAAAACATTGTATGTTTATAATTGCTTACATTTGCTTAACACAACATCCATAAAATGTTTTTTTTTTCTTGTGGTGAATAAAAAGTAGGAAAGTAATCAGAAGTGATAACTATATTTTTAAAGAGAGCAAGTAGAAATGGATGATGATCCTGAACATATGAGGCAACTTAGGTAGACAATGCTAATATTCCAGAAGACTCAGAAATTGGCACACCTAGATGAAATAGGTATTATTCAATATCATTGTAGGGAAAAATTCCAAATACAATCATGTAATTTATAAATGCGTCCCACCTGACCTTTTAAACTGTTAAATATTTTAGACAGTGTGGCAAATCTTCAATGAGACTCAAATGCATTATTTAGGTGAGCAGGTGTTTGTTTCTGCGGAGTCATTTCAAAACCTCTCAGTGTAGAATCAAGGGAAACACGTTTGGCTCACAGAGAACAGTTCAATCACCATAGCATAGTGTCATGACATAACGTTTTGTTTAATTACTGCCTTTCCAAGGCCCAGCTTCCATGGAGTCCCCTTTCAATCCTCCAGGCAAGAAATTTAAGTAAAATTAGAAAGTGCTATGCTATTTAAGTATATCTAAGACACTGGCAAAGAGGCAGCACAGCTCTTTAACCCACAGAGCAAAACAGCACTATCAGGAAAGAGTTTCATGTTATGTTGGCAAAGAATACAGCATGGCTTCGGTATATGAAGGCCCCAGGAGGTCAAAGCCAGCTTTGACACACAAAGAGTTTAGCCAAGCAGCAGAGGTCAGTCTCAGCGTGTGGTGGCTACACTTCAGCGAGCCCATCAAGCCTGAGGCACCGCTACAGAGTTGAGAAGGCTGAATGGTGAGCACACATGAAATGTTTCCCAGTTTCCACAAAAATGTTGAAGGCAAGACTCTGCAAATAATCCATAGAGATCCAGAGATTTCACAAATAGAAGCTATATCAATTAGGGTTTTCTGTTTGAAAACTATAGAGAGCAACTCAGGCGAGTCAATAAAAAAGAAACTCATTAAAGCGATAAGTTGGGGGGTACCTCACAGATTCAAGGGGAAGGCAGGAGAACTGGGCAGAACTGGTATAGCTCTGGGCACCCATAGACAGTCTCGTCTCAGGCCTGCTGCCTGCATGAATTTCAGCTTCACCGTTAGTAGTTTTTTCACTCCGTTAGTGACATAAATGCCAGGAAGAAGAACTGATTAGTCTAGCTTCAGTCACATGCTCACTCTTTCACTAGGGGAGAGCTCAGTACCCTAATGAGCAGACTGTATTTAATAGGACATTAAATAGACTGTATTCAATGGGGAAAATGGGGCAAAGATAATTTGACCAAATGGAAATCTGGGTGTTGTTCTAACATTAGGCATATTTCGGTGGTGGTGATGGGGGAAGGTGTTAGAACTACTGAAGTTTAGCTGCCTGTCAGTACACTTAACATAAATTGGCACAGGACACAAACGAAAAAGTTACAAAGATTAGAGCCCATGGTGACCAAAGTGTGGAAAATGAGGTCAGTGTCAGGGAAAGACAAGGGAAGCAGGGCAAAACAGGCTGTGGGTGGAGAGAAAAAGAACAGAACTAGAAACCAGTATTTTCAAACTCCTAAGCACAAATGTGATATCTTTGAGGGCAAGGACCAGGTTTTATTCATATTTATTTTCATAGCTTCCCCCCTCTCAATTATATAGTAGATAGATGTTCTACAAAGGTTTCCTGGATTAATTTTGAATAAGTGAATAAATAAATGAGCAGATGGATGGATGGATGAATAAATTGAAGATTGATGGATAAATAATGCTAATTTGGTGAAATCCAACAATCTGCCAATAGAAATAGATGAAGGGTAATAGGCTAGGTTGCCCCTGTTAGAGCAGAGATCCAATAATTAAGGTGGGGCCATTGTTAGCTACAAGACATCTTATGACCCATACCTAAATTCCTAAGGTGTCTTCTAGAAATTATAGGGTTCAATTTTCTTCAGTTCTGTGCACTCAAAGAGCACAATTGGTCAGCCTCAAACAACTTGTGTTACTGAGGAGTCATGATTTCAATGACATGGCTTTGGAAAGTGACCCAAAACATGCCGAAATCGTTTCACCTTCTAAAATCATCTACAATTGATGTCTAGCCAATCTGTTTGCTATTTCCCCCCGAGAAGGTTTTCTAGAACAATAGTTAAAATAATCCCATAAAAGCATTCAAAGTACACCTGAAGTTTGATGAGAAATGGGAAATAATAAATTGATTTAACTCCTTCACAGAAATCTTGTTGAAATCGCCACCATTTGGCAAGGATCAATATCATGTTTTAAGGGTTCTATTTCTTACAAGATTTCCTATTTCAGGAAAGGAAAAGAGAAAGACTACAATAATCTAATCCTACGTAATCAAAATTTGGGGGTTGAGATTATATTATTTTGCGTCTTATAGCAAAGTTTTACTTGTTACAACTTTCTAAAAACTTATGGCATTTCTAGCTTCATCTCAGCTTGTAGTTTTTAGGGTGAAATTTTCAGACAGACCAACTAGAAGTTTGGTATGTTTTTTAATATAACGTACACAATAGTTTTTAGCATCTGGTTATAAGTATGTCTTTCACTGCTCTTGAGGAAATTGTTACTTCTGAGCTTAAGTAATGCTAATGGGAATATTATGAGAATTAATTAAGAACATAGTTAATAATAATGATAATGATAAAAAAGCCAACATTATTTCATACTCATTATATGCCACGAGCCATGCTAAGTGCTCTATGTAAGCCATGAGACTCAACAAGATTCTCTATCTCTATGAGGCCCCTATGCGTTCCAAGGCATCAGTATGCAATCAAGAAAAGGTGACATTAAATAATTCCTTGAAATATTTTTATTTCTTTGAACTATTGCATGCTTTGGTTCAGTGTATACTATAGGCCACATGTATATCTTTATAAGAACTTCACAATGCTTTTGAAAAATATAACTTGCAACAATCTTCATGACATATGACAGGCCAGGCCTAACATTTTAGTGAGTATCAATAATCTGATTACTAGGTGTGTCGGAAAGCCCAAGATTATGTAGATGCCACAGGACTGAGGAGATGCCTCGGAGCCAAAGTGGAGAACAGAGGGGAATATCTGATTGATGCTCTTATGCAAAAGTGTACATCCCTGCTTATTAACTTAAATTTTCAGTGTGTGTGATGGTAGCTCAATCCTTTAATACTGACATTATTCTATCTGATTTTGTGACACATGAGTCCAGGATCCAAACCATCAGAGAGTTACCTTGGGGAGGTGATACAAGAGAGGAAAGTGAGTTGGATCACCTCCTGCTGCTAGAGAGTCAAAGAAGTTGGTTCTAGGCATGAATCCTCCCAACTGCACCTATAGATAGTTAAAGCACAGTTTTACACAGAAGATTCTTCCCTGTGATGCTCTCATGGGGTCCTGGCACTCTTTAACCATCTGAAATTCTTCAAGAATTGAGTGACAACTCAACGCAGCTCACAGGCCTCTAGCTCATTTCCTATCACACTGCACTTGCTCTGACAATGTCTGTTGCAGCCACCCTAGCATTTTAAAAAAATCTTCTCCTCTTGCTTTCCATTTTCCAGCCCTCCCCAACCCCCATTGTGAGAGCCTTTCCAGTGACTCACGACTCATTCTAGAAGTTTCTCTCTCTTCTTCATTTAGTTCTTACTTGTCCTTCCCATCTCAACTGAAACATTACTTCTTGAGGGAACTCTTCTCTGCCTCTCAGACTGTGGCAAATTCCCCTGTTACAAACCCTCAGAGCACAATATATCTTCATTGGTGGAACTTGCCTTACTTGTAATTTATATTTATGTGGGTGATTATTTATCTTCTGTCTGTTTTCTCACTGCACCACAAACCCACGTTCCCCGTTCTATACTTAGGGCCCAATGCCCAGCATGGGGTAGTTATTTGAGGAAAATTTGTTGAGCGAATGAATGATTCATTGTACATCTCTCAGAGAAGTGAAGAGAAATGAAGATACATGAGTGCTTTATATAAACTGTTTATGATGACTGATTGACCAAGATGGACTTAATGTTCCCTCAGGCCAACTAAATTTTAGACAAATTTCTTCCTGCCTATATGCTCCCAAACTACCTTTTCTTAGAGTTCTTGGGAAAATTTGTAATTGCATTATTTCTCTGCCCTTTTAAAAATTTTTTTTGTTTGTTTATTGCGGTAACATTGGTTTATAACATTGTATAAATTTCAGGTGTACATCATTATACTTCTATTACCACATGGATTACATCATGTTCTCATGTTCACCACCCAAATACTAATTACAATCCATCACCACACACATGTGCCTAACTATCCCTTTTGCTTTCCTCCCCCTCCTTCCCCTCTGGTAACCACCAATCCAATCTCTGTCTCTACGTGTTTGTTTGTTGTTGTTATTATCTACCACTTAATGAGTGAGATCATATGGTATTTGATCTTATCCCTCTGACTTATTTCGCTTAGCATAATACCCTCAAGGTCCATCCATGTTGTCACAAATGGTTGGATTTCATCGTTTCTTATGGCTGAGTAGTATTCCATTGTGTATATATACCACATCTTCTTTATCCATTCGTCCCTTGATGGGCACTTAGGTTGCTTCCAAGTCTTGGCTATTGTGAATAACACTGCAATGAACACAGGGGTGTATGTATCTTTATGCACTGGTGTTTTCATGTTCTTTGGATAAATACCCAGCAGTGGACTAGCTGGATCGTATGGTAGTTCTATCCTTAATTTTTTGAGGAATCTCCATACTGTTTTCCATAGTGGCTGCACCAGTTTGCACTCCCACCAGCAGTGTATGTGTTCCCTTCTCTCCACATCCTCTCCAACACTTGTTGTTTCCTGTCTTGTTAATTATAGCCATTCTGACTGGCATGAGGTGATATCTCGTTGTCATTTTGATTTTCATTTCCCTGATAGTTAATGATGCTGAACATCTTTTCATGTTCCTGTTGGCCATCTGTATATCTTCTTTGGAGAAATGTCTTTTCAGGTCTTTTGCCCATTTTTTAATTGGGTTGGTAGTTTTTTTGTTGTTGAGATGCATAAGTTCTTTATATATTTTGGAGATTAACCCCTTATCAGATGTATGGTTTGCAAATATCTTCTCCCAATTGTTAGGTTGTCTTTTCGTTTTGTTGATGGCTTCCTTTGCTGTGCAGAAGCTTTTTAGTTTGATGTCGTCCCATTTGTTTATTTTTTCTATTGTTTCTCTTGCCTGGTCAGACATGGTGCTTGAAGATATGTTGTTATGATCGATGTCGGAGGGCGTACTGCCTATGTTTTCTTCTAGAAATTTCATGGTTTCAGGTCTTACATTCAAGCCTTTAATCCATTTTGAGTTAATTTTTGTGTATGGTGTAAGATAATGGTCTACTTTCATTTGTTTGCATGTGGCTATCCGGTTTTCCCAACACCATTTGTTGAAGAGACTTTCCTTTCTCCATTGTATGTTCTTGGCTCCTTTGTCAAAGATTAGCTGTCCATAGAAGTGTGGGTTTATTTCCGGGCTTTTGATTCTGTTCCATTGATCTGTGTGTCCGTTTTTGTGCTGGTACCATGCTGTTTTGGTTACTACAGCTTTGTAGTATATTTTGAAATCAGGAAGCGTGATACCTCCAGCTTTGTTCTTTTTTCTCAGGATTCCTTTAGCTATTCGGGGTCTTTTGCTGTTCCATATAAATTTTAGGATTCTTTGTTCTATTTCTTTGAAAAATGTTGTTGGAACTTTCATAGGGATTGCATTGAATCTATAGATTGCTTTAGGAAGTATGGACATCTTAACTATGTTAATTCTTCCAACCCAAGAGCACTGAATATCTTTCCATTTATTTGTGTCTTCTTTAGTTTCTTTCAACAATGTTTTATAGTTTTCAGTGTACAGAGCTTTCACTCCTTTGGTTAAGTTTACTCCTATGTGTTTTATTCTTTTTGTTGCAATGGGATTGTATTCTTAATTTCTCTTTCTGCTACTTCGTTGTTAGTGTACAGAAATGCAACTGATTTTTGTATGTTGATTTTGCATCCTGCAACTTTACCATATTCGTTTATTACTTCTAAAAGTTTTTTGGTAGATTCTTTAGGGTTTTCTGTATATAAAATCATGTCATCTGCAAATAGTGGCAGTTTCACTTCTTCCCTTCCAATTGGGTTCCCTTTTATTTCTTTTTCTTGCCTGATTGCTCTGGCTAGGACTTCCAATACTATGTTAAATAGGAGTAGTGAGAGTGGGCATCCTTGTCTGGTTCCTGTTCTTAGAGGGTGGCTTTCAGATTTTCACCATTGAGGATGATATTAGCTGTGGGTTTGTCATATATGGCCTTTATTATGTTGAGGTACTTTCCTTCTATAACCATTTTATTCAGAGTTTTGATTATAAATGGATGCTGTATCTTGTCAAATGCTTTCTCTGCATCTATTGAGATGATCATGTGATTTTTATTCTTCATTTTATTAATGTGGTGTATCACGTTGAATGATTTGTGAATGTTGAACCATCCTGGCATCCCTGGAATAAATCCCACCTGATCATGGTGTATAATCTTTTTAATGTGTTGTTGTATGTGATTTGCTAGTATTTTGTTGAGGATTTTTGCATCGATGTTCATCAGTGATATTGGCCTGTAATTTTCTTTTTTTTTGTGTTGTCCTTGTCTGGTTTTGGTATCAGGATAATGCTGGCTTCGTAGAATGTGTTAGGGAGCTTCCCCCCCTCCTCAATTTTTTGGAACAGTTTGAGAAGGATACGTATTAAGTCTTCTTTGAACGTTTGGTAGAATTCACCAGGGAAGCCGTCTGGTCCTGGACTTTTATTTTGGGAGAGGTTTTGATTACTGTTTCCCTCTCCTTACTGCTGATTGGTCTATTCAAATTCTCTATTTCTTCTTGATCCAGTTTTGGAAGTTTGTATGATTCTAGGAATTTACCCATTTCTTCCAGATTGTCCAATTTGTTGACATATAGCTTTTCATAGTATTCTCTTATAATATTTTGTATTTCTCAGATGTCTGTTGTAATTTCTCCTCTTTCATTTCAGATTTTATTTATTTGAGCCTTCTCTCTTTTTTTCTTGGTGAGTCTAGCTAAAGGTTTGTCAATTTTGTTTATCTTTTCAAAGAACCAGCTCTTGGTGTTATTAATTTTTTCTATTTCTTTTTAGTCTCTATTTCATTTATTTCTGCTCTGATTTTTATTATTTCCCTTCTTCTACTGATTTTGGGCTTTGTTTGTTCTTCTTTTTCCAGTTCCTTTAGGTGCATTGTTAGATTGTTTATTTGAGATTTTTCTTGTTTGTTGAGATAGGCCTGTATTGCTATAAACTTCCTTCTTAGAACTGCTTTTCCTGTATCCCATAAATTCTGTCATGTCATATTTTCATTTTCAGTTGTCTTCAGGTATTTTTTGATTTCTCCTTTGATTTCTTCATTGACCGAGTCATTGTTCAGTAGCATTTTGTTTAATCTCCACATATTTGTGGCTTTTCTGATTTTCTTCCTATTGTTGATTTCTAGTTTCATACCGTTGTGGTCAGAAAAGATGCTTGGTATTATTTCGATCTTCTTAAATTTATGGAGACTTGTTTTTTGGTCTAATATGTGATCAATCTTGGAGAATGTTTCATGTGCATTTGAAAAGAATGTGTATTCTTCGGTTTTTGGATGGAATGTTCTGTATATATCTACTAGGTCCATCTGTTCTAGTGTGTCATTTAAGGCCAATGTTTCCTTATGGATCTTCTGTTTGGATGATCTATCCATTGATGTAGGTGGAGTGTTCAAGTCCCATACTATTATTGTGTTACTGTCTATTTCTCTTTTTATGTCTGTTAACAATTGCTTTATATATTTAGGTGCTCCTACTTTGGGTGTGTAGATATTTACAAGTGTTATAACATCTTGTTGGATTGTTCCTTTGACCATTATGTAGTGCCTTTCTTTGTCTCTTGTTACAGTTTTTGTTTTAAAGTCTATTTTGTCTGATATGAGTATTGCTACCCCAGCTTTCTTTTCATGGCCATTTGCGTGGAGTATCTCTTTCCATCCCTTCACTTTCAGTTTGTGAGTGTCTTTAGGTCTGAAGTGTGTCTCTTGTATGCAGCATATATATGGGTCTTGTTTTTTTATCCAATCAGCCACCCTATACCTTTTAATTGGAACATTTAGTCCATTGACATTTAAAGTAGCTATTAATAAGTATGTACTTACCGCCATTTTTTAACTCTTTTTTCTTAGTGTTTTAGTGGTTCTTCGCTGTTCCTTTCTTCTTCTTTTGCTCTCTTCCCTTATGGTTTGATGGTTTTCTTTAGTATTATGTTTGGGTTCCTTTCTCCTATTTTTTTGTGTATTTATTATAGTTTTCTGATTTGTGATTACCGTGGGGTTCATATACAGTAACCTACGTATATAGCAATCTGTATTAAGTTGATGGTCTCTTTAGTTTGACCTCTGTCTGAAAGCTCTACTCTTTAACTGCCCTCCCACATTTTATGTTTTTGATATCATATTTAACCTCTTTTTTTGCATTTGTATCCATTACCCTCTTATCATGGAAATAGATAATTTTTCCTATTTGTGGTCTTCTCTTTAACCCTTAAATAAGTCCCTTTAGCATTTCTCGTAACACTGGTTTCTTGGTGACAAACTCTTTTAATTTTTGCTTGTCTGGGAAACTTTTTATCTCTCCTTCCATTTTGAATGATAACCTTGCTGGGTAGAGTCTTCTTGGCTGTAAGTTTTTTCCTTTTAGCACTCTAAATATATCATGCCACTCTCTTCTAGCCTGTACGGTTTCTGCTGAGAAGTCAGCTGATAGCCTTATGGGGTTTCCTTTGTATGTAACTTGTCTTTCTCTTGTGGCTTTTAGGATTCTCTCTTTATCTGTAATTCTGGACATTTTAATTATGATGTGTCTTGGTGTGGGAATTTTTGAGTTTATCTTGTTTGGTGCTCTCTGTGCTTCCTGTATCTGGATGTCTGTTTCCTTCCTTAGGTTAGGAAAGTTTTCAGCTATTATTTCTTCAAATAGATTCTCTGCCCCTTTGTCTCACTCTTCTCCTTCTGGGACACCTATAACACCGATGTTAGTGCGCTTGATGTTGTCCCAGAGCTTCCTTACACTGTCCTTGTTCTTTCTAATTATTTTTTCTTTTATCTGTTTAGCTTGGGCGATTTCTTCTAGTCTTTTGTCCAGCCTGCAGATCTGTTCTTCTGTATCCTCTACTCTGCTTTTGAGTCCCTCTAGTGAATTTTTCATTTCCAGTATTGTATTCTTCATTTCTGATTGGTTCTTTTTTATATCTTCCATTTCTTTTTTGATGTTCTCATTGAGTTCATCCATTCTTCTCTCAAGATCAGTGAGCATCCTTAATACTCTTTGTTTGAACTCTCTGTCGGGTAGGTTGCTCATTTCTGTTTCACTTAGTTCCTTTTCTGAGGTTTTGTCCTGTTCCCTTACTTGGAATGTATTCCTTTGCCTCCTCATTTTGTCTCTTTCCCTGGGCTTGTGTCTATGTATTAGGTAGGTCAGCTATGTCTCCTGCTCTTGGAGAGGTGACCTTATACAAGTGATGCCTTAGGAGGCCTGCAGTATGTGTCCCTCAGTTCTGAATGTTCTAGGAGTAACCTGTATGTGGGCTACAAGTGTCCTTCTGTTGTGGCATGGTTGCTCTTCCCGTAGGTGCCTAGGGAGGCTGAGCTATGCCCCTGGCCAGCTGTTGTAATGCTCAGCTGCTTGTGGTTGTTGTGGGCTCTTCAGTCTCTTTGTCGGGTGTGGGCATCCCCAGCACATTGGCTGCAAGTTCTAGTAGCACATTCCTGTTGCAGTATTTCTATGAAGTGAGTAGGCCCCTAGCATGGCAGGTTGTTAGGCTCAGGGGCTTACAATTACTATAAGCCTCCAGCCTTTAGGTCTCTTGTCAGCTCTCTGAGGTTTGAATCTTGGTGGGGCTGGCCTCAGGCATGGGAGCACCCAATTGTTTCAGGTGGGCAGGTGGAAGGTGGGGCAAACCCCCTATGTGGCTGTTTGAGAAACACAAGTCTTCTGCAGCTGACAAGCCCCACTGCCCACAGGTCCACACACATAGTCAACACAGTCCTGCCCTGTGCATGTACCCTGACCTCCTAAATTGGACCCAATCTCTCCAAGGCAGGAGCCCCACACACTCCACCACTGCCCAACACTCTCCACCCACTCATTGCACACACCCTGCCCCACAGAGGTGGACCCAGTCACCAGGCTGCAGAGAATCCAGTCACCAATCTATGCAGGCCCACAAGTTGCCCGTGGGCTTGTTGTTGGGTGGGGCCAGTCTCTAGGATGGGCTACCCACACTGGCTGAGCTGAATTAAATTGGTACTCTAGTGGGTGGGGCAGACCCTGGGCTAGCAGGCCCCTGGGAGAACTCCAATCTCACGTGCCAGCATCTGTGTCAGCACACCAACACCAGGCCACAACAATGGCTGCTGTCAATGTCCCAGTCCCTAGAGAGGTCTCACCTCTCACCGAGATGCACTCAGAGCCTGTCAGGTGAGTCTCTTTTCAACAAAGCACTATGCACCTTTCTTTCTGGTGATTTTAAGTTGCTTTCTGAAACGGGTGAGTTTCTACATGGGCCCTGTAAGAGCCAGCTTTAATTTTCTTGTGAACCAGCTTTTCTGGGGGTACTCCCCAATGTTTTAGTAGCAGGCAAAGTCAGATATTATGCCACTCGTCTTGATTGTGCTGCATCCAAAAAATGCCTACAGTGGGAGCCTTCCCTGGCTCAGGGCCCCGCTCCTCCAGGGAGGGCTGCAGACCTTTGGGCTGCTCCCGGGCGGCGGTGAAGCACTGCGGCTTGTGAAGGTGGTGTTTTTTCTCTCCAGAAGGGAATTTCTGCCTCTTCCACCTCAATTAGGATTGTCGTTTGTTGCAAGAGTTCCTCTTATCCAGTTTTCAGTTCTGTCTCAGGGGTAATTTTTCCAAGAGTAGTTGTAAATTGGCTGTGTCCGCAGGAGGAGGTAAGTTCAGAGTCCGCCTACTCTGCCATCTTGACTTCTCTCCTCTCTGCCCTTTTGAAATGCAGACAAATCTTTTCCAGCCTCTTGCCGGTTTTACAACCCAGGAATGTCTTTAACAAGGACCTAGGAGCCATCTTCTGAAATGTAATCATGGAAGGAGATAATACCTCTCCCCCAGTCTCAGTGTGAGAGTAGCAGCCTAACTTTGATGAGCATCAATTAGCAAACACAATCGCCTAATCACATTGATTAATCTCCTTCCTAATGTCCTGCGGTCTTTTTCCACTAGCTCACTTCAGCGCTTAAAAACCCTCATGCCTTTTGTTTTAGTAGAGTTGAGTTCAGTCTCTCTCCCTTATTGCAATGATCTTGAATAAAGTCTCCCTTGCCTATTTAACTCTGTCTGGCGCAATTTTTCTTTGACATGATGAAATTGAGCATTGGTTGACAGTATCTTTGTCACGGGATAGTCTTCTGCTTTGCACATCAAAAGAACGTGTGTGCCCTCACCTCTGTAGACTTTCCATGACCAAAGCTGAGAACGTGACCAAATTGCCTTAAACATGAAAAATCTTCAACTGCTAGGATTGTTAAAGGGATGGCTCTGTGTAGAAACAAAAACAGAAGATTTATCCATTAAATTTTTATCTTACAATATGATTTTCTGATTTTTTTCATATTTTCCTCCCTTAAATTTTCTTGGGTTTAGCTGCATCACACTACCTATAGCATCTCCTTATTCTCCAATGGCCTCACATTGCTTTAGATTTCAGCATCTATAGCTAATTAAACTGCAAAGTTTAATTAAATTAGTCAATCACTTAGTCCATGCCACTTAATTAAATGTTCAATTGCTAGTTGGAGGTCTCCACTGGAGCAAATTTTCAAAATGGCTTAGTAAGCAGGGCAAAACCTGATGCTTGACTCATCCTTGACAGGTAACTGGGTGCTAAAAAATGCCTTTTAAAAATAGGAAGCCAGATCCTCCAAGGAAAGGACAAGCGGTTTTGGAAAGTTGCAACTTTAGGAATCAGGAAGTTTGGCCAGAGAATTGAAGCACTGGAGGTGGACGACCTGATAGACTAATGAGAGGGTCAAGCAGGTGGGTGGTCTGCCATAGAGAAATGTGCTCATATTTGCACTTCTCTCCTCTCTCCCCTTCTCTTTCTTTCCTCCTTCTTCTCTTCCACAAATATTGACTGAATAACTATATGCCAGATACACTCCTAGGCCCTGGGGATATACTAGTGAATAAAACATATTTTAAAAATAATCCTGCTCTCATAGAGTCTACATTCTAGTGTAACATTCTTCCTTCCTTCCTTCCTTCCTTCCTTCCTTCCTTCCTTTCTTTCTTTCTTTCTTTCTTTCTTTCATTCCTTCTTTCCTTCTTTCTTTCTTTCTCTTTTCTTCTTTCCTAGAATCAGATTCCGGAGATAGAATCAAAGTTTTTGGTGGGGCTGACAATTCAAAATCTTAGTTCGAGAGCAATTAAAAAACAAATGGCTTCTGTAAGCCCAACAACTCAGTGTTGGGCTGCAGAGTTACATTCCGTTTCCTGAGATTTTATCTAAGCATTCATCATCACTCATAGGGACATATGTCTCTAACTCTTGGGAATGAATTAAAAGACAATGTTAAAGAATAGGATAATGGTTAAGATCATAGGATTTTTCTTTTGTTTTTTTTTAATTTTTTGTTTATTGCAGTAACATTGGTTTATAACATTGTATAAATTTCAGGTGTACATCATTATACTTCTATTTCTGCATAGATTACATCATGTTCACCACCCAAATGCTAATAACAACCCATCACCACACACATGTGCCGAATTATCCCTTTCACCCTCCTCCCTCCCCTCTTCCCCTCTGGTAACCATCAATCCAATCTCTGTCTCTATGTGTTTGTTTATTGCTGTTATTATCTACTACTTAATGAAGAAAATCATACGGTATTTGACCTTCTCCCTCTGACTTATTTCACTTTGCATAATGTCCTCAATGTCTATCCATGTTGTCACAAATGGCTGGATTTCATCGTTTCTTATGGCTGAGTAGTATTCCATTGTGTATATATACCACATCTTCTTTATCCATTCGTCCCTTGATGGTGCAGCCACTATGAAAAACAGTATGGAGATTCCTCAAAAAATCAAGGATAGAACTACCATATGATCCAGCTATTCCACTGCTGGGTATTTATCCAAAGAACTTGAAAACATCGGTGCATAAAGATACATGCACCCCTGTGTTCACTGCAGCATTATTCACAATAGCCAAGACTTGGAAGCAACCTAAGATCATAGGATTTTAAATAAAATTCAAAATTAGCTCTACTACACCCTGCTGTGTGACCCATGGGAGACAACTGACAGGATGCCCCTAATAGGGTGGCTCTGGGCAACCTGTAGATTCTGGGCTCTAGAGAAAGGGTCTGAAAAACAGAACAAAGTGGAGAACCTAACAACAAATTGTTTCACAGTGTAAATTGTGGTCTCATGTGCCTGTTGGCCATCTATATCTCTTCTTTGGAAAAATGTCTGCTCAAATCCTCTGCCCATTTTTGGGTTGTTTGTTTTTTGATATTAAGTTGTGTAAGTTCTTTATATATTTTGAATATTAATCCCTTATCAGAGGTATGATTTGCAAATATCTTCTCCCATTCTGTAGGTTGCCTTTTCATTTTGTTAATGGTTTGTTTCATAGTGCAAAATCTTTTTAGTTTGATGTTATCTCATTTTTTTTATTTTTGCTTTTATTGTCCTTGCCTGAGGAGACTAGTTCAAAAAAATATTGCTGAGACTGATGTCGAAGAGCTGACTACCTATGTTTTCTTCTAAGAGTTTTATGGTTTCAGGTCTTACATTTAAGTCTTTAATCCATTTTGAATTTACTTTTGTATATAGTGTAAGACAAATGGTCAACAGGCACATGAAAAGATGCTCAACATCACCAATCATCAAGGAAATGCAAATCAAAACCACAATGAGATATTACCTCACACCTGTCAGAATGGCTATCATCAAAAAGACAAAAAATAACAAAGCGTTGTGAGGATGTGGAGAAAAGGGAACACTCGTGCACTGCTGATAGGAATGTAAATTGGTGCAGCCACTATAGAAGACAGTATGGAGGTTCCTCAAAAAATTAAAAATAGAACTACCATATAATCCAGCAATTCCACTTCTAGGTATTTATCCAAAGAAAATGAAAACACTAATTTGAAGAGATATATGAACCCCTATGTTTATTGCAGCATTATTTACAATAGCCAACATATGGAAGCAACCTAAGCGTCCATGGATAGATGAATGGATAAGATGTGCAGTATATATGTATATAATAACATTCTATTTTATATATACAAAATGAAATGTTACTCAGCCATAAAAAAATGAAGTCTTTCCATTTATGACAACATGGATGGACCTAGAGGGTATTATGCTAAGTGAAATAAGTCAGACAGAGAAAGACAAATACCATATGATTTCACTTATATGAAGAATCTAAAAAACATAACAAATGAACAAATAAAACAAAACAGACACAGACTCATAGAGACAGGAAACAAACTTGTGGATACCAGAGTGGGGAGAGGTTGGGATTGTGGTGAAATCGATGAAGGGCATTAAGAGGTACAAACTTTCAGGTATAAAATAAATGTCATGGAAATATAGTGTACAGCATAGGGAATATAGTCAGTAACGTTGTAATAACTTTGTATGGTGACAGATGGTAACTAGACTTACTGTGATGATCATTTTCTAATGTATATAAATATCAAATCACTGTGATGTATACCTGAAACTAACAGGATATTGCATGACAATTATACTTCAATAAAAATTTAAAAATAAATAAATAAATTGTGGTCTCATCTTGGCATATGGTATTCACTAAAAATAAAGTGAACTATCCCAGGAGAATTCTATTTTCTCATCTTTTTAGGCTCAGTACCATATCTTAATTGTACATGAATTACATCAAGCCTTCCTACATGTAAGTCAACTAAAATCACCCGAGTTCCCCACAATATGAAATTGTTATGTTGGCAACGTTATTATGGCTCCCTAGCAGAGATGGTGTCTTGGACACTTTAGTGGTGCATTACTAGTCATGAACATGATTAACCAATTCCATGAGCATTTGAGAATATAATTACTTATCATCTGCAATATTTATGTTCCCTTTAAGCATCATTATGTTTTCCCATGTGAATAATTTTATAACCAACACATCTACAAAGGACCAAAGATATTTGAATATGTTTATACTTAATTTCACTCAAAATATCTACGTTATAGTCATTCTTAAATTTACAAAGATACAAATGAGGATTATGTGAAACTAGTTACTAGAACAAAAAATGTTAAATATAATTCTCTAAAAATGAGATTGGCTTCAAATATTAAATAAAAATTTTATAAGCATACACTATAAAATATATTCATGAATTTACATAAAATATGAAAATATGAAGTTAACTATAAGTAATTATTACTGCTATTAATTCACTAATTGGCTAATTATTTTTAAAAACAGTTTAAACAACGTGTGATTTAGGTACTAAGCACTGTGCATTCACAAAAGAAACAATCTCTCCCCCTCAAACAAGGAAAAGATAACATAATGTATGTGTAACCAGAATAGTAGATTAAACTATACAAGAATCCAAAGGAAGTAAAGTTAAAGAGTATCTGGATTTTATGTTTATCCTTATTAGTTCTTTCCAGTTTGAGAATATTATAGGCAGTGCTGCTAAGAACATTCTTATACATATATGCTGGTGGACATGCAAAAGTTTATTTTTATTGTCTTCTTTCCCTGACTAAGGCCTATAGTACAAGGTTGAATAGACACAATGACTTTGAGCATCTCTGACACGTTCTTAATTTTTTTTTTTTTTTGTGAGGAAGATCAGCCCTGAGCTAACATCCACGCTAATCCTCCTCTTTTTGCTGAGGAAGACCGGCTCTGAGCTAACATCTATTGCCAATCCTCCTCCTTTTTTTTTCCCCCAAAGCCCCAGTAGATAGCTGTATGTCATAGTTGCACATCCTTCTAGTTGCTGTATGTGGGACGCGGCCTCAGCATGGCCGGAGAAGCGGTACGTCGGTGCGCGCCCAGGATCCTAACCGGGGCCGCCAGTAGCTGAACGTGCGCACTTAATGGCTAACCCATGGGCCGGTCCTGACACATTCTTAATTTTAAAGGAGATGTTTCTAATGTTTTCCCATTGAAAATGATGTACTGTAGGTTTTGGTATATAACCTTTACCAAGTTATATATTTCTATTTTTCTAAATTTTTTTATTGTAGATGGGTACTGGAATTTATCAAATATTTATGAAAGTCTATCATATTGTTTTAGGTGCTTTAACCTGTTAATGTGGTGAATGGCATTTTTAGGTTAATATTAAAACACTGTTACATTCCTGAGATAAATCCAACTTAATTTGTGTTACCTTCTTAGATATGGGTGAATTTGTTTGCTAATATATATTTTGTTTGGGATTTTACATTTATGTTCAAGAGTGACATTGATCTGTAGTGTTCTTTTTTTCAAATCCTTTTAATCTAGTTTTGTTATCAAAATCTACGACTTCATAGACTGAGTTGAATAGTAGATCTTTTTTAAATTCTCTGGAAATTGACTTAAGATTGGACTGATCTGCCCCTTGAGTGTTTGGTAGAATGCTAACATATAAGACACTGGGTCTGTGGTTTCCTTTGCGGAATTATGTTTGTGTTAGTCATCTGGGGCTGCCACGCAAATACTGTAGAGTAGGTGGATTAAACATCAGAAATTTATTTCTCACAGTTCTGGAGGCTAGAAGTCCAAGATCAAGGTGTCAGTATGGTCAGTTTCTGGTGCAAACTCTCTTACTGGCTTGTAGAGGATCTTCTTGCTGTGGCTCCACATGGCAGGAAAAAAGTGAGAGCAATCTTTCTGATATCTCTTCTTATAAGGGCACTAATCCCATCATGAAGCTTCCACCCTCATGACCTCATCTAAACCTAACTACTCCCAAAGACCTCGTCTCCAAATACCACCACATTGGGGATCAGGGCTTCAACATAAAAATCTAGGGAGAACACAAACATTCAATCCATAACAATGTTAAAAAATTATTTTAATTTCCTTAGCAGTTACAAGGTCATTTACTCTTTCTAGTCCTACTTGAATACATTTTGATAAGTTGCGTTTTTCTAGGAATTTGTCCATTGGGTCTATAATCTCAAATTTATTGGCATAGAAGATACTCTTCCTATTTTCTTATATTTTTAATCATTTCTCTATGTACAATTAGTTTCTCCTTTCCATGTCTAATATTTTTTATGTGCCTTTGCACTTTACTTATTCTTTTCTGGATTAGTATGGTCCGAGATTTTTTAAAATTTCATTAATTTTTTTAAATAACAGGTTATACAGAGCTTTATAGATCTTCTCTATGATTTTCTTATTTTCTACTTCATTGATTTCTGTTATTGCCTTTTTTCCCGATATAGTTTGTTTTAAAGCTATTTTTCAAATATTATGACTAAAAAATAAAAAGATTTTATTGAAAGAGACATTATTAAGTAAAAATTTCTATCATTTTTATTTGTTTTCTTACTTTCACACTAATTTAGAAGAGAATAAAAAGATAATGAGTCTCTTCTGGGTATATGCCTGTACCAATTGTCAATTTATTGCTTCTCAACTCCAAAACCAGTGTTCATAGCTCTGCTTGAGATACTGGAGTTAGAGGGCACTGGAAGGAACACTGCAGGAAGAAAGGATTTTTTTCCCTGAGTGTGGTTTGCCTTCTTTTCTTTAGCCCCTGCAGGGCTAGGCTAGCTTGTGAGACACCCAGTGGAGCTCCCCCTCAGCTAGTTTCAGCAACATCCCCTGTGGGCATTTCCCAGCACCCTCTGTGGGCAATTCTCAGCAACCTCTGTGACTGACTTCTCATTGAGTCTTGCAAGGACCCCAGCCAACATCCCAGAGAGTACATCCTCCTCCCAGATTCTTACTAAAGTTCATAGGCACTCCAGCAAGGGTTTTTCTGTCCACTAGCACCCCAGGAGGATGCTTCTATCTTCCCAGTTCTGGTCCTCCCTTCCCTGCCTGTCAGCTTCCACTTGCTGATAATGGAGTAGCTCAGGCCCGGGGCAACTGAGCTAACTTCTGCAACATCCATTGTGCTGCAATCCCATTCCCTCCATAGGGCTCTGAATCACTGCATTGGAGAGGGGCCCTCTTCCAAGTTTATGCCTTCCTTGGGCAGTCTTCTTCAGCATTAAGTATTTTTTAGATCTCTCTTTTATCCCCTCTTAGTGGCTAAACTGTAGTCAATATTTTTGATATTAAACATTAAATCTTTATATTAAGCCTTTATATTAAACCTTCCCTATTCAAATTACCATGTCCTTTCTGTCCTCTGACTGGCCCCCAACAGATCCAACATGCCCCAAGATATATACAACTATTTAATAGACAAAAATTGGAAACTACTGAAATACTTACCAATAATAGAATGAAAAGTTAATCGTAGTATGTTTCTACAGAGCATAGTTTACCATGGAGAAACCTGGTAGATGCCCTGCTAACCAAATACACATCACAAATATGGGGACAGACAAACACCATATGCCCCCTGTGGTAGTCCTGCCAAAAGTTCACACCTGAATTTAATCATGAAAAATATCAAACCAAAATTGGGAGACATTCTAGAAGATAATTATCCTCCTCTTTGAAAAATGTCAAGGTCAAGAAGGACAAAGAAAGATCAAGGAACTGTTCCAGATCCAAGGAGATTAAAAAGAATGACAACAAAATGCAGAGCATGGTCCTGAATTGAATCCTTGCCCTAGAGGTTGGTGGGAATACCTCTAAAGGCTTTTATTGGGACAACTGACAAAATCTGAAATATGGGCTATGGATGAAATAGTAGGGTTGTATAATATTAAATTTCTGATTTTGATAATTGTTCTATAGTTATGCAAGAGAATATCCTTAATCCTGGGACATATACACCGATGTATGTAGGGGTAAAGTGGCAGGCTCTCAAATAGTTAAGAAAAAGAGAGAGAAAGAGAAAGCAAATAAGGTGAACGTAAATAATTGGTGAATCTGAGTAGAGCATATATGGGAGTTCTTTGTACTATTCTTGCAAGTTTCTGTAAGTCAAAAATTTCTATCAGTTCTTGACTTAATGTTGTTTTTAACATGTGATCTCTTTTTCTATATGAAATGTTTATTCTGAATCAATTTTCACTTGGAAAAAGAAATTCTTTGAGCAGTTTTTTTAATGGTCTCAAATATTTTTTACATTCATAGATGAATAATTAGTTGGCTGAATATATAATTCTATTCTAACTTTCCTTTTAACTCCTAATTCTCTAAGCATTGTTTCACACAAGTTGTTCAAGGATCTAGTGCTACAGAGAAGTCCAAGGCTAGTATGAGTTTCTCTGTTTGAATATAACAGCTTATAAAGCTGTTATAAAAGCTTATAAAATTTCCTTTTCTTTGGATAGCTGAAGTTGACTAACATCTTTTTTTGTTCCTTCTTAGTATGTAGACAGCTTCTGTTAGTTAAGGAATCAAGACTTTCTTGAAAGTTCTCTCTTAGTATTTCTTTGGTTTTGTTTTCCCTACGTACATTCTCTTCTTTCCTTTTTTATCTTTTATATTTCAGATATTAGCTCTCCTGAATCTAGACTTCAAGTCTCTTACTTTTAAAATTTTTTTCCTCTCGCAATATTCATTTCTTTGCATTCTGAGTTAATTTGATTTCTTGGATTGTTAATTATTTTCCAACAGTGTTCGTTTTATTTGTTATTCATTGCCTCTACTGATATTTTCTAACTTCCAAGACTTAGGTCTTGAACTCACATTGTGGCCTTTCCGTTGGGAGCTGGCTTACATTTTATTAAGATATAATCCTATATTACATATTTATGTATTTATATACCTATTAGAGATTCCACATCATGGTGTCTCTCGTTTCTTTCATTAACTCTGATTGTTCAACTGGGTATCTCTCCTTCAAGCTCTCTCCTTCAATTTCAATTATGCCTTAACAGTATAATTTCTTGTATGCTTATTGTTCATGTAATGTCAGTATATAATTCAGTAGTTATAAACTGACCCTATGACTTAAATTTGGTCCAAAGGCTTGGTGTGTTTTGCCAATAATATACTTTAAAAAAAAATCATATAAATTCCTTTATAGGATATTTCCTTTCCAATAGATAAAAATTCCTACCAGCCTATATGGTATCATAGAATGAGAATTCTCATATATTTATTTTAACTACCTGGCCCTTGGAGCCACTTGAGTTTCAGACCCTTAATGTTTTAGGTTTGAATTTTCTCAGCACTTATGTAGATCTGGCTAATGATTTCCTTCATGCAATGGTGGATTAGTAAGGTGTGAACTGGAAAGAATGATTCTGTCTCTGCAAAGTCTAGGTTAAAAGGGCCTTCAAGCTGTCCTCTCAATAGGAGAGGGGGAAAAGAGGACTCCAGAGGCTCATAAACTTCTCTCAGAGCAGGAGAATTTGAGAGAACCAGTCAATCCTTTTTTATGTGAGAAGGTGGCATTCCATTCAAACTGCCGAGATCACTGAGAAGGCAGCAGGACTGACATCTAATTCAGAGTACAGTAAGAGACTAGCTGAGCTGCCATCCCCACAATGTCCCCGTTTCCACAAACTCCCACTCCCCAAGCTGAGTCCTGCCCCAATCTCACCTCTGCTTGACTATGGAGACCCAGCAATTCAGGCGTAGCATATAGACTATGTCTCCTCTGGTCAACAGATTTGGGAAATATTTTATGTAATTCTATATTCTTGAGTAGCCTCAGAGAGTAGTAGGGACAGGCAGGAAGATTCCGCAGTGGCTGTGAGAATTCCATTATTGCCACAATTTTCCCAAATCTTTTTAAGTTTCTAATTTCCCCTCTTATTGGACCACAAGATTTGTGCTTTTGTTGTTTTGTTTTTGAAGACTGTCATTAAATGTCTGAGAAGATCAACAAAGAAACAACTTTTAGAGTAGCAATATCAACAGAAGTGAAGTTCTAAACTTATAGGATAGCAAAGTTAACTGATTCCTACTTTATTGGAATAGATAATCTGGAATTTGGTAGAGCTTTGGTGTACAATGCCACTGCTGAGAACACTGGATTTTGACTCTAGTAAATCATATGTTTAAAATAGTTTTAATGTCCTGTTTACCACATATTTCCTATAAGGTTTCTTTAATTTGAATTTTGGCTTTAGTAATAATTTATGAATTAAAATGAGCTCATTAAAATGAGATAGAGCAGGATTAACTCATGTCGAATAATCCAAAATTCCCAAACAATTTTCTGTGCTCTGATCATGGTTACAATTTGAGATTGGATTCCTTTTCTATGTGAATTGAATTACACATTTCCCACATGAATTACTTTCACTGATAATTTTCTTTTCCCAAAATTCTCTTCTGTAATCTCCTTGCCAGCATTTCTGGCATAATAAGTGAGAAATAGCGAAAGAAATATGGGAAATCTAAGCATGGAGTAGAGATTTATTTGTGCGAAGTATTGTAGCTATGTTTCAGGAACAAAATAAATACTGAGAGTCAATATTCACTGTGTTTTAGTTAAACTGGAACCAGGAAGAGCTATTTCTGTCTCTGAGTTGATCTGTGGGTTGGAATAGTAAGAAACTGATCTTTGCAGTTTGGCACTGGAGCAGGAATGAATTGTTGACCAAGGTTGAGGCAGCCTCTTGAGACCATTCAATCCCCTTCTGAGTGGAGGTGCTGGCCCTGTGCTGGCGGATGGACCAGAGAAAGGTCGCTGTGCTGAGAGAAACCAAATACAAGCTCTGACTCGGGCGGATCCTGGGCTGCAGAATGGCCCTGGGGAAGGAGCCCTGGTGCAAACAGGCTCCCGCTTTAATACCCTCAGTGTTTGATTCCTGGAAAAGCTAATCTTGCTTCTCGGCCTGCCCGCGGCTGTAGACGTGAAGCACAGTTCCTAAGCATTCATTTCAGAGTCCTGAAGCTAAATTCATTCTTGTGCTCTCCAGGCAGTGAGACTGATGTCCTCACGACTCTTTGATTCCATGGGGAAATTTGGCCTTTGTTCTTTCTTGTAGTAACTCTAAAGTAGCTCAAAAGTGTAGGCACTAAAGTTGCATCAGCCCATGAGTTGCATGCTCAAATTATGTGCAGACACATGTTGCTCTGGTGTGAAGTTCACTGTGTTTCTGGAGCAGGCTCTTGCTCTCAGTTCTATTCTGATACTTCATTTTCAGAGTCATAGACTGATGCTTCATTGTCTAACCCAAAGATGAGTTCCTGAGTCCCAATGAGGATATAGAGTGATGTCAGAAGTTATACAAAAGAGAGGTCCTTATTCATCTCTACACTCTGAAGCCTTTCTGTTACATAAGCTGGCATTTTTCAGCACTAGGAAAGCCAAAGAACAATTGGATGTGTTATTTGCTAGTCATCCATCTCTTTAGAGTCGTGTTTTCCTTCTCATAATATGGACTGAAAGGAAGAATCAGTAATTAGCAATTTTGCTTATCACAAACACACGGTGAGTAATGATATTCATCTTCTGGTTTATTCAAGCTAACGTGTGGAAGGTGTTCATCACCTGGACATTATCCATTGAGAAACAGTCTCTCCTATTTAGTCCCTGTCATTAGTACCCCCCTGGGAGCCATCGGACACAGAACAAATATGCTATTCCTGCTTTATCGTTTGTTCCAATACATCTTTTATAATCAATACTTAAGCATTACTTCCCCCAAAAAAGTGTGAGTCTTAGCAAAAACTTGAATTCACCTTTTCACTTACAATTCACTGAATTAACACGATCCATATAATATTATTTCAATACAAATTAGACATATATTTATTCAGTTTCCAAACATTTTTTCTAGTTGTAAACAACTGGGCAGTTTTGTCTTAAAATTGAGGAAGTGACATTCAATTTGGGAAATAAAACACTCATATATTTCATTTTTTAAGATCATTATATACATAGTTTCAACATAACGTTTAAAAAAAGATTACTATAGTAGGCCCTACATGGAACTCAACTTTTGCTATTCTCTTTTATTTACCATTTTGCCTTTACTTTGAAGGTATATTTTCAGGCCAACACTCCTCTAAGCAGCTAAGACCTTAAAGTGGGAATTTTCTAAGTTCTGTTCCGTTAGTCTTATCTTCACTATCTGCACACAAATTCAGATTTACCCTTCCATGATAGATTCTCTTTTTTGATATATGCCTGCTGTTCCAAACTTCTATCTCGTTAATCTCTACTCAAACATACAAAGATATGGCTAAAGTCTCTTATCTGTATATGTATCAATGTAGGGAGAAACGTCTCTGGAGTAAAAATTAAGAATAACAGCATAGTTATTTTTCTAGCAGTAAATTATAACCTTACATGTAAGGGCAACTTCTGGCTCAAAGATTCTATGTTTTTTAACCAGAAAGATAAATAAAATGTAAATTAAGAAATATATCTTAATGAGCATCACCTGTGTGCCTAAGACCTCGTGGAAAGAAAATCTAAGAGACAAAAAGAAATCTTGGGAGATCTATATAAATTTTCTGTCACTGGAACAAATGAGGTTAACATGTAGGTAAGGCAAGAACCTGAGCAAGATGCCCGAGTGAATGAACCCACAACTCTACAGAGAATAGACGAGCAGAAGAGAAAGAAGCAAAATTACGAAACCAGGGCGAGTCTCCAAGGAAGAGAAAAAGAAAGAGCCCGATTGTGTGGGGAAAAATTGAGAAAAGTCCAAGTATGAAAGGAGATGCATCTTGCGAGAGACTTATAATTACATAAGGCAGAAGAGAAGGATCAAAGAAGGGCTTTCTCTCTAGTATTCGGGGAGAGAAAGCTGGTAACATAAGATTGTGAAAAGGCAGATGCTTTTCATGTCTCTCCCTCTCTCTCCTTTCAAACAATCGCAGCTGCTCTCAGTGAACCAGAGGGTACCAGTTGAGTTTGGAGCACCAAACAAGAAGAGGCAAATAAATAATTGGAGTATATTTTTCTAAAGTCTACATCTATTGAAATGTGCAGCTCCAAGCGTTTTCAGGAATTCATAGATATTATTATAGAATTCTTAGTCTTTATCTTTGAGATACCATGTAGGATAGAGTTTCTGTTTCTGAAACCCAGAAACAGAGTGTGTGTGTGTGTCACAGTATTAATATTAATAGAGAATATAGTATGTTAATAGTAATATGGAATGGTTTTCCTTTTACGTAAAAATTTGTAGAAGAAAAGATGTGACTTTGTTTACTAGATTGGATGGATTCACTTTAATTCTTACAGAGATGTTAGAAAACTAAATATTTGGAATTTATCTCCCCCAGAAGTTGTAAATATAAACATGCTTAAGATGTCTAGAAATATTTTAAGAATTAACTTGCCACATTTGTAATTCGTTATCAGGGAAAATTTGATGCCCGTCACAAAAGAATGTATTCCCAAACTGACAAATTCAGCAAAGTAACTAGACGCTCTGAGATAGTTAATATAGGATACAATATGGATTCATATGGTAGGCACGCAGTCAGATCTCACGTGAAGTACAATCTAAGGAAGATAAAAATGACTTTTCTGATATTTCTTTGATTGTTTTCTCTCCTCCCTTTTCCCCATTCTCTTTTTCTGAAACTTCTATTTATCAGATGCAAGACTTCTTGTTTTGATTATCTGTGACTCATTTTTTATTTCTAATTTATCTCTAATATTGTAGACAATTTGCTTGATTTTGACATACCACTCTTCTGTTAAATTTTGTTTTAACTTAGGCAATTTTAAAGTTCAAGAGCTTTTTCTTTTCTCTGTTCCTGCATCAGGTTCTCGTTTTATATATGCAATAGTTTCTTAATGATCTCTTAGGCTTTACCTTTTCTCTGACATTTCTTTTTCATGCATATTCGATTCTTTTTAAACTTGGGTCTGTCCTTCAAGTTTTCTTCAAATGCCTGGACATCCTTGGTCGTTCACTCATATTCAGCATTCATAAAAGCACCTGGCACCATTAACCAAGTTCTGTTTGGATAAATTACTAAAGAAAGAAAGGGAGAGAAAACAAAGGAAGGAGTAACTAGGAAGTCTGACTGGGATCGTTGTATGTGGATGAAGTTATCTGAAGGCAGGTTTCTTTCTAGGCTGAGCAGGGAGGGAGCTGGATGTAACCCAGGGTGGCCCAAATGGAAGAAGGCTTAATTCTGGGGCATCAACTCTCACACTAGCCATCTAGTTCTCCCCAGGCAGTTTTTTTTTTTTCCATTTCTTTAGAGATAACTCTCTAATTTTTATCCCTCAGGGCATCCAGGTATTTCAGCATTCTCTAGCAAGCATGGGAGGCCAACAATCCTGTATGTAAACCTTCTATTTACACCCCTATATTTAGGCCCTTCCACAATCTCGCCCTCCATTGTAGTGTTTCCAAATTCCCGACAAATATTAATCTTTGGTATTCGGGAAAGATCAATCAGAATTGGCAGGAATTCTCAGGAATTTCCAAAAGAAGTTGTTTTATGTTTTTCTTAACACCTTATTTACATATTTATAAAACAATAATGAATAATCATACTAACAAGAGTGAAGATTTTTCTCTGATAAGATCATACTGAAAGTTTCAGAGGTTTTCTATAGCAAAAACAACATAATAACAGATGCAATATTATTTTATACTGATATATTGTAGCAAAATTATATATTTCAACAGCATTTACAAATTATTTCTTCCTAATATAGATGTTTGGTAATAGAAAACATTATAAGAAAGGAACTCCAGGGGCCAGCCTGATGGCATAGTGGTTAAGTTTGTGCCCTCTGCTTCAGTGGCCTGGGGTTTGTGGGTTCTGGGCATGGACCCTACACACTGCTCATCAAGCCATGCTGAGGCAGCATCCCACATACAAAATAGAGCAAGACTGGCACAGATGTTAGTGCAGGGCCAATCTTCCTCATCAAAAAAAAAAAAAAGAAAGAAAGAAACTCTACATGTCAGTGTTTTCTGCTTTTGCTTTTGTCTTGATATCAGTGGTGTTATGGGCTGAATTATGTCCTCCTATAATTCATATGTTTCAGTCCTAACCACCAGTACCACAGAATACAGTGACTGTATTTGGAGAGAGCATCTTTAAAGATGTAATTAAATTAAAATGAGGTCATTAGGGAGGATCCTAATCCAATGTGACTGGTGTCTTTATAAAAAGAGGAAATTTAGACACAGATGTGAGTGTGCACAAAGGGAAGACTATGTGAAGACACACGGATAAGCCAACACCTTGACCTTGGACTTCCAGCCTCCAGAACTTAGACATTAAATTTCTGTTGTTTAAACCATGTAGTCTAGGCCGCTTTGTATGGCAGCCCTAGCAAACTAATACAAGTGAATCCCTTCAAATGAATAACATTTCTACCTAGATTGTCAAACTTTTTATTCTCGTGTTCCCTATTTCTTGACTGATTTTTCTTGGGATTCAGCATTTGAAAAAGTATATAAGTTTTTGGAGAAATTCCAGGAAGGAATTTCCACATGGAAAACAATAATTACTGTACTTGTCAAAATACAAGTACATCTGAGCTTGTCTATAGGATGGATCGTCTGCTGCAGGCTATTCACACTGGTTCGGCATAGATGTTCCGTGGATCTGCTCTGCAATCTACTGCCCATCTTCCCCCCAAAATGTATTGCAATCTTTGACCGCTCATGGCTCATTTTTTCTTCTGTTTGCTATATGTAATAATATTTCCTTTCTCTTTCCAATAAGTGAATGGTATTTGGGGAGTAAATAGAGACATGTTTATGGGCTCAGTCTACCATCTTGAACTGGAAAAGCTTTTGAAATATTGTGTCATTTTTGGGTAGATTATATATGTATTGACTGAAGGCAAATGAAAAGACAAAATATTCTTTTCAGGTCTATAAAGAATGATTTCTAATATATTTCAGGGGACATGAATCTCAGTCTCATTTTGAACTCATGTGTACAAGAATATGATTTTATTTTTTATAACTGAAATTAATTTGTATCTCAAACACCTATTATGTTAGATTTTTTAAAAATCATCTCAGTTAATTCAGAATCATCTTAGTCAGTTCAAGATTACCTCAGCAAATTCGGGTTTTGACATCTCCTTTCTCCCTGAGATTACACGAAAAGTCCAAAGGAATGTTTAATTTCAGTGGTTTGCTGTATCAGCCTTCTCTAAAACAATGGATACCAAACTCAAGTTCTATTGTCATTGGAGAAGGACCACTGTATTCATTTCCTGTGGCTGCTGTAACAAGTTACCACAAACCTGGTGGCTTAAAATGACACAAATTTATAATTTATAGTTCTGGAGGTCTAAAGTCCAAAAATTGGTCTTACAAGGCTAATATCAAGGTGTTGGCAAGGCTGTATTCCTTCTGGAAGATCTAAGGGAGAATCCTTCCCCTGCCTTTTCCAGCTGCCAAAGGCTGCCTGCATTCCCTGACTCCTGATCCACTTCAAGCAGTGACATCACTCCCATCTCTGCTGTTTTGTCATGTCTTCTGACTCTACTGCCTTCCTCTTCCATCTTTGTTGGTGAGGAAGCTTCACTCTGAGCTAGCATCTGTTGCCAATCTTTCTCTTTTTTTTTTTTGTGAGGAAGATTAGCCCTAAGCTAACATCTGTTCCAATCTTCCCCTATTTTGTGTGTGGGTTGCTGCTACAGCATGGCTTGATGAGTAGCGTAAGTCCGTGCCTGGGATCTGAACTCGCGAACCCAGATCACTGAAGCAGAGTGTGCCAGGCTTAACCACTATGCCACGAGGCTGGCTTCCTTTCCTCTTCCATCTTTTAGGGACCCATGTGATTACATTTGGCTACTTGGATAATCCAGTATAATCTCCCTATCTTAAGATCCTTAAATTAATCACATTTGCAAAGTCTCTTTTGCATGTAAGGTGAAATATTCACAGGTTTCAGGTATTAAAGACATGGACTTCTGTAGGGGTCATTATTCTGCCTACCATAATGATGTGGCAAATTTAATCTATGGGATATGAAGGACTAACACATCAGTTAATGTGGCAAATTTAATCTATGGGATATGAAATACTAACACAACAGTTAATATTTCAAAAAAATATTCCACCACAGAGTAAAACCAAAATAAGTTCTGTGGCACTGGTGGTTAGGTTATCTAGTATTAAATAACTTATTTATCTAGATAACTTATTTATCTAATACTAGATAAGTTAAATAATAACTTTGTACTGCAAGGGCCTCAAAAAGTAGTTCAATTGCAAGGAGATATTGTTTTGCTACTTGTGCATTAGATATTAATTTATGAATGTAAAACAGTATAAAATTGAAAGTTCCTCTTTTCCTTGAGTCAGTCACAAGCATCAAAGCCACAGAAAGGACTCCACCCAATGATCAAAGCACTGAGATGAATGTTCTATAGTATATTGTAACAAGTCCTTTTTAATCCAAGTCTTTTTTAAATCAAGAGGCAACTTCTTTAAAGATTGTCATTTTAGAAATTATTGCAAACAAATGTATTTGTTTTGTTTCAGGCACAATAGGCTGATCTGTTAAATGGTAAACATTTTCTATCCTGGGCTGTCTTTCTAAACACAGCAAAACCCAAATTCCCCAGAGATTTCAATTCTGCATAACTCACAGGAAAGCATTAGTTTACAATGGCGGAGAACACGCAGGGAGCAAAGAGAGAATGAGCTGGAGGGAGGGAACAATTGGGAAGTGAGATTATCACAAGGGAAGGAAATAGCACAGGCTGCTCAGAATGGGACCAGCAATCACAAACGAAGTCTTTGTGACTCTTGGAAAACTCTGTCCAATTCCAAATAGAGATCAAGTTCCAGCTAGGGAAAGAAGGGCAAAGGATTACAGACAAGGCTCATTTGAGACATTCCAAGTTCTCCATATGTTCAAGACAAGGTAAGGAGAAACTTAGTGCAGCTCTGGGAAAGGTTTGGCAGAGAACACTATAAGAACTAGCTGAAGCTGGGTTTCAAGACTAGACTTTTGAAAGCCAAGAGATAAGTCTGAGTACACAGGAAACCACACAGGCAGACATTGCTCCCACTCCCATGGAAGGGATGAGATTTGAAAGGCTGCAATCCAATATCACTGCTAAAACACAGAGGGGTGGAGTGTCCTCCAGGTTTCCTGGATGTGAGATGAGAAGCAGAGTACTATGTCTGGAAAAGCCTGATCAGTGAGGCAAGCACTGGCTGGCCTCTGAGATTTTAGAAGGGCAGGGCAACCTCTCCAGAGATGGGACTGAGACTGGGGTAAGCTTCAAGGGAATCTACGCAGAATGCATTGAATTTTGCCAATTTCAGTGTTGAGCATGAAAGTGTAAGATAAGATAAAGAGTAAGATGGCTCCTTCTCTGCCACCAAATAATTAGGTTACCTTGGGAAAAGTCCCTTAGTCTTTCCAGGATCTAAGTAAGACTCATTGGGATACTGCATGGAATAGTTCTACGTGAGTTTCCAGGGCTACTATTCTGCGCTCTACTTTGTACTTCAGCTTCCTCATCTGAAAAATGGATTGAAGAATAGTATGTACCACAGAGACTTTACCTGATTTAACAACCTAAAATCCCCAGAAAAGTGCCTGCTACGTAACGTGTTAACTGTTACTAGAATTCCTTTCCTTTCTCATTACCACCAGTCTCCTCCAAACCCTTGTTATTCTCACCCTTGGATGACTTTAATGGTGTACATACCATATTCCCTATTTGCAGGGTCCCTTTCACGTGACTCCAACCACTATATGACTACAAAGTATTGATTCTTAAAGACCAATGGACCCTCTAAAATTCCATGCACAGATGTGTAAGATTCAGGGAATGCACTGAAAACACAAAAAATAATATGTGCATATTTCTGAGAAAAGCTCTTTAGCTTTCATGAAACTTTCAAAACAATAAAAAATAATGTTGGACTAATTAAGTTGACCCGTATTTCTAAATCACTTCATTCATCACTGAATTCTTCAGATTAGAAAGATATTTTTCATAGTTCATTTACTTTCCTACTTAATAAACTTTTTTGTTTTTTTACTTTTCTCACATCTCCAACATCTCCTCACTTATCCTTACTCTCAGCTATTTCCCCAAGAAAATAGATAAAATCAAAAGAGGCGTTCCGTACGCTTCCACCAACTCATCTGTCCACTCATCATCTTTGACTCAAACACTCTGCTTGTTACTTTGGTTGAAGTGTACTTGTGCCATACAAATGTCAAGCTCTCTACTTGCGTTTCATGCCTTTCCTCTTTCTTCTCAAAGACACCACTCAAGCAAAATCTCCCTTTATCTACAGCATCAGATATTGCTTTGTTGGATATTTTTCTTCAGCGTGCAAATGTGCCTATGATATTTCTGCCACATAAAAACAAGTTACTGACATCTCTTTCCCCCACTACATCCCTCCCCTTTTCTTTGCTCACCTGTGCGGGAAAATACCTTAAAATACCTTACAATAAAATACCTTACAATATTCACAGTATAGACACCTCCCTCCCTAGTTTCTTGGGTCCATTCTTACCCAGCTTTCACCTACATCACTCCACTAGTACTATTATTGTGAAGGTCACTTATGATAATCAATTCTCTTAATGGCATCCCATCTCATTCAAAATAAAAGCCAAAGTTTTGCTATGACCTACAATGTTCTATGTGGCCTGGTTCCTCATAACCTCTCTGACTTTCTATCTTACATGGTATCTTAATCATTCTCCTCTTCAGCCAAATTGGTCTCTTCTCTGTTCCTCAAAATAAGGGGTATTCCCCCCACTCAGGGGCTTTTGCGTCTGGAACTCCTTCTGTCTAGAATGCTCTTCCCACAGAGACTTACAGCTGATTCAGAGCTTTTCTCAAATTCACCTTCCTGTGAGGCCTTTTTGGGGAACTCCATCTAAAATTTCAACTTCTTATTGAACATTTCATATCCTCTTTCCCTGCATTAATTCTTCTCCTTAACACTTAGCACTTTCTAACATAATATGTATTTTTATTTAACTTATTTGTTTATCATCTGTTTCTTTCAATAAAATGTAAGCTCCATGGGGGCAGGGATTTATGTCTGTTTTGTTCACAGTTATAGCATCAGAAGCTAGAACAGTGCTGGGCACATAGTAGGTTCCTTATAAATACTTGATTAAGGAATCCACAAATGAATCTTATTTTACATGGCACCAGCATATAAATCCGTTAATGATGCTTTCTTCCTCAAAAGACATTTTTCGCTTGTTTTCCAGAACTATCTACTTTCCTATTTTTCTCCTATTTCCCTGCTTCTGCTTTCAGTCTGTTTTACCCCATTTGTTCCTCAACATTTCAACCTATTAATGGTGGAGTGCCTCAGTGTTTTGGGTTGAATTGTATCCCCACACCTCCCAAATTCATATGTCGTAGTCCTAACTCCCAGTACCTGAGAATGTGGCCTTCTTTAGAGATACCTTTTACAGAGGTAATCAAGTTAAAATGAGGTCATTAACATGAGTCCTAACCCAAGATGACTGGTGTTTTTACAAAAAAGAGAAATTCGGAGACACACCCACACACAGGGAGAACACCATATGAAGATAAGATCAAGACAGAGATCAAGGTGATGCTTCTACAAGCCAAAGATTGCCAGCAAACCACCAGAAGCCAGGGAGAGGCATGGACCAGATTCTCCCTCCCAGTGCTCAGAAGGAACCAACTCTGCAGGCACCTTGATTTCAGACTTCTGCCTCCAGAACCGTGAGACAATAAATGTCTGTTGTTTAAGCTTTCCAGTCTGTGGTACTTTGTTACGGCAGCCTGAGAAAATGAATATACCCAGGGATCGTGGGTTGAGATTCTTATATAGCTACCTTTAGTCCCTTGGTGATCTCACTGACTTGTGCTTTTAAATCCTATCTATGTACCAAAGTCTCCCAATTGTTTATCTCCAGCCCAGCATCTTGGAACTCCTCACGTGTATCTCCAACTCTGTACAACACCAGCTTTAACGTGTCCCAAACTAAACTCATCTTCCCCTGGAACCTCCTTCCTCCCACAGTCTTCTTCATCTCAGTTAATAGCAACCCCTGTCCTTCAAGTTACTCAGGTGATTTACCTTGCAATCATTCTTGACTTTCCTCTTTCGTATCATCAATTTATCAGCAAAAATTCGATTCTACTTTCAAGATACATTCAAACTCCACTTCTCAGCACCTGCACTGTTTGCACCCTGGTAGCCACCATCATCTTTCACCTGATTTATAGCAGTAGCCTCCTCATTTGTCTCCCTGCTTCCATCCTTTGCTCCCCTTCGTCCTATTCCCAATATAGCAGCCAGAATGGTGCTGTTAAAATGCAGCTCAGATAGTATCACTTCATTGTCCAAAACGCTACAATTTCTCCTCATCTCACGCCTCACGCCCTTACGGTGGCCTGTGAGGCCCCACAAGGTCCAGTCCTTGGCAACCCCTTTGACTTCATCTCCTACTCAGCCCTCATCCAGCCCATGTTGCTTCGGCCGTCCGGTCCGTGCTGTCCAGGTATGTCAGGGCTGTTCCTGGCTTGCACTTACTGTGCCCTCTGCCCAGAACACTCAACTCTCAGATTTCACATTGCACCTGAAGGCCATTCAATGAATATTTTTTGAAGAAATAGGGAGTTGAAAAGATTTACATTAATAAGATACAATTAAAACTCTTTAGATTCATATTCAAATTGCACTGCAGTTACGCCCCATTGGATCTTTGTAAGCTCCTTATGTGCAAATAACATCTAGATGTTTCCTGGTTGATATAATTCATCCAATTCACTTCCACTTGTGTAAACTGCTTTGCAGTTACTGGTGGTTCTAGACCAGTCTCTTCTTATATAGCCATTTGTTCTAATTGTAGCAAATGAAGCTGAGCAAAGCTTTGCCTTGTGATGATAATGATTCCTCATTAGTGGTTAGAGTCTGTCTGACTCTCATTTCCTTTGTCATTTCTTTAAGCCTTTTTGGTACAAATTTAAACTCCATAGCCTGAGATTTAAAAAAAAATCTCCATCTAAATCTATGTTTTTCCCAGTTTTATGTTCACAGAACCCCAGTTTTTACTTGGGCACATGGCCATGCAGAAAAAAAAAATACATTTCTCAGCCTCTCTTGCAAATTACAGTGACGTTAAAACTATGTTCTAGTCAAGGGGATGTTAGTGTAGGATATCAGTTAAAAGAGAACCAACATGTACTCTTTGCTCCCTTTTCCTCCGTGTTCCTTCCTCCATCCTGCTGCCTGGAATGTAGATATGATGGCTGGAATTCTAGCTGTAATTTTGTATCATGAGGAGAAGATATACACACACTAGGAAATGAGGGGTGAGCTGCAAGGGGTTTAGATTACTGAGGGCTTCATGGAGCAGAACCATCGTACCAACGCTTGACATTTTACCTCTGACCTTATGTGAGAAAGAAATTTCTCTCTTATTTAAGTCATTGCTATTTTAGGACTCACACAAAATCAAACATCCTACCTCAAACATCACAAAAACTATCTAGTTCCTGGAACTAGAATTGAAAGAATTTGAAAGAATCAAAACAATAGAAAGTGTCTGCAATGATAGTCAAAGGTCTTTATTTTCCATATTTAATTTCTTACAATCATTTTGGAAAAATAGTTGTGCCTCCAAATATACTTTCACTGAAGGAAGCTGGTTTCACCAAAGCATTATTTGATTATGGAAAAAATATTTATTACTGGAAAACAAATGTTCCATTCAGTTTCCATTTTACACATACTTAAGACAAGCATAAAGCAAAGATCCAATGTCAGAAAGAGGCCATTCTCATTCACTGAAACACTAGCTCAGAAGAGAGTCTTTGACAATAGAAATCCAAAGATTTTTAATTCCATTCAAAATCAAGTTTGCCTAAAAATGTGGAGATGCATAACATTTTCTGAAAATCTTTTTGGAGAATGTCTTTTTGTCTTTGTTGTTGGTATTCTTTGAAACATTTTGAAGTTTATTTATCACAGCATTGTATCTGCTTAACATTCAAATTTAGAAACACTGATTATCTGTTCTACTCTTCTGAATAGTTAAGTACACTCTATAAATAAACACATCAATTTTGCTCTATTACTACCCTTCTAAAAAGCCTCACATAATTGGAATTAACCTAGTATTTACTTATCATTAAATATATTTTTGTTAGAAAGAATACATAGCATATGAAATTACAGGATTTTCATGAGTTAAAGACAAATTTAAGAACTTTGAAATAATATTTACAATGTAAACATCACAGTTATTACATTAGAATAAAATAAATCACAACATTCACAACACAATATATTTTATTTGGTTTTGATATTGAAGTTGTTTTCTTGAATTACTTATGTAGAACTCAAAATATAATTACTTCACCTATCATTTTCCTTCAAGAATTCTGAAAAAGAAAGAATTGGTGTTTTAAGCATAAAAATATTTTTATTTACAGCATCCTAGTTTCATTCATTTACCCACTCATTTGATAAGCATCTATTTCTCTTTGCCCCTTATCCATAGCTTGTGTTGGGATCACGTTCTGAGATATCAAGAAGGCATCTTCCAAACAATTGATTGTCAAAAAGGGCACTGGAATGTGAAGGGGCTCCCTAGTCATTAATAATTACCCACTTGTAATTTTCACAAATGGTTGACCCACAAGATTTCCTGTTAAAAGAATTTGTCCAAAGCCACCCATTCAAAAAAGAAAAGAAGAGAATAGAGGATGGAATCTCTTAAATGATCTTGCAACTTACAAAAGACAGAGTGATTAATCCTCCTTTATACTTTAGTGTCTCTTGTATTTCTTAATTTAATGGAGAAGGTTTCTTCTTATAAACATTTTTTCAAGAAGCTATGTATGATTAGCTTTTTTCTTTGAGCAAAGGGACTTGTTTCTCTGAAATGTCTATTCACGATAAGGAATGGGTATGTGCAGCACTCCTGATCATGTATCTCTCTTAGAGGTGAAGGGATAGTTAATGGACAAAAGCAACAAATTGGGCAGGTGTCTTTCCAAACACTGTGTCTATTCTTGATCACTCTCATGAAAACCTTACATATTCACTCCAGGAACTGAAGTAAGACCATGAATTGCCTTCAATCCGAGCACGAATCTAGTTTAATCTTCTTGACCTAGCCAGAGGTTGTAGTTCAGCTTACCTTCAGGTTTTACAAATAAAATTTTATTGTAACACAGCCACTCTCATTCATTTTATGTATTACCTGTGACTAGTTTCATGCTACAATAACAGAATTGATGAGCCGTAACAGAAACCATATAGCCCACAAAGCCAAAAATATTTACTCTGCAGCCCTTTGGAGAAAAATTTTGCCAACCTCTGATATACTGATGACATAAAATTTCTCTAAGCACCAAGTATTATAAATATATTTTTATGAACTAATGTAAACATTAATGTAACTCAGGAAAGAAACATGTCTTGTATCCATGTATACATAAAACAATCATGATAAGCTTATTACTTAACAAAGCAATAAACCTATTCATGTTTTCTCTATTCAAAAAATATTTTATAGTGAATATTATTGGAGTCATAGTACCTACACTCACTTTATAGGTAAAATAAGCAAAATTTGACTTCTGCTGTGTGAAGTTTGCCATGTTCCAAGGAATACAATTAGTCCCAGAGTGCCTTGGTATTTTCACAATAACAAACCATGCTGCAATTTGGTGGTATTTCCCTGTACTTAAATTAAATGAGGTGCTAACAGCCAATCGTGGGATTAAACTTTAAACTAATAAAAGCAGCATGACTTGATTCTCAAAAAGAAAGCCAGTTTTTCTCATTAGTGTGAGTCAGTCTCTTCTGTTTTACATCTTGGCAGAAGGCTAGGAATAAGTGTGAATAAACAAGGAGATTCCAAACTGTTTACTCATTGCGAGCTTCTCTTTTATGCCATCAGAACATTGCGTGAATCATTTTAAGCCATTTACTGGGTTGGGGTCCACTTCAGGTAGAAGTGTCCTTCTTAGATGTGGTCTCATTGTGAGAAATCTAAGATGTTTCTTACCAAGTGATTCTTATCTACTTAAATGATTAGACGATTGCTATAAGAATATAGTAGGAATGCACAGATATACCCACCATTGGGAAGTTGTCAGCAGCTTTGCTCCTGAGAGCTTTTTCATCATTTTTCTAACTCTTCAAGGAAGTCAGGAGACTCTCCCTCACTGCTGCAGACCAGAAAAAGAAAATTGTGCGTGTTAAGGCCCGTAGATGCGAAAGCATCTAAAGAAATGATGATGTGTGACCTATGCTGTTCTCTGCACTCTGTCAAGTGCTCTGGGGGCTAAACAATTATCTTTGAGGTTAATTATTACCTATGAATTTTTCTTCAGTCTGGAAGTATCTAAAATTATTCTTCCAGATTATAATCTTGTGGGCAAAGAGAGTCATCTTGTCTGATCTCACTCAAACAGAATTGTCCTTAATGCTCACTATCTAAACAAAAATAATTGGGACAAAGAGAGAGCACTCCACTTCCTATTGTGCTCCAATATTTACACACCATAGAGAGACATAGGTTTTGCAGAATGGGAGGAGACAAAAGAACTCATGGTTTAACTTGGTAAAATAAGGGTATTTAATATGGACATGAAGGGAGTTCCATGTGATACCAAATTGCTAATTAATTGTGCTTTATATGTTTTAGAAATCAGCACTTTTGATAAAACATGTTCCCAGATTCAGACTGGATGTCTCTACAGTCATCATTTTTAACTCTGGAGGCACAGTAGAATCAACGGGGAAACTCTTAAAAAATACCAATGTCTAGAGCCATACTAGAGGCACTAACTTCCTGGCAACTGGTTTTCGGTAAGGTCCAGACATCAGTAACTTAAAAATTCTCCAAGGTAGTCTAATGTTAGCCAAGGTGCAGAATTACTGCTTCTCACACTATAAATAGATAGTGAGGTAGAAAGAGAGGTAGATAAGTCTCCATACGTAGCTTCTATTTTGAAAGTCATTTATAATTTCTCATTTTAGCAAGTTCTCTGTTCTTTACCTTCTCTTCCCATTCAGAATTGAGTTCAAGTATTTCTTTACGGCCATTTGTTTGCGAAGGCGGGTGTAGTTGTCAGTGAAGACTGCATCCGAGTGGCGTTTGATTGGTCCTTGGTCTTCTGAGATGTTATTGCTAAGGAATGTGAGGAAAAGGAAGTCAAAGAATTTTGACAAGAAATGATAAATATGCCAAAGTACCAAATTTCTTGGAGTGCGATAAAAAGGAATTCCAACACCCAACTTATTTTCTATTGCAAAAAGACTAGGAAAAAAATACATGTAAACCTAAGGATAAGGGAGCAAGAAATAATCCAACGAATTTTGGCATTTACTAGGAAGGCCTTAAGACACATTCAGTACTAACTGAGCAAATAATTTATCAAAAAAAGGGGGGAGGGAATACTTAAGTTGTGTTCTGTCATTGAGAGGAAAAGTTCTTTGAAAATAAAGCTTTTTAGAAGCTTTGCTGCCTTGACTAGTGCCATCTAAATATTCAGCTATTGGCCATTTAAAGACAGAATCTTCCAATGCTTGGTTTGAGCAGGAAGTAAAAAACAAGTACTATGGTGAACCTTAAAATGTGCTTCATTTGTACTATGTCTTATTTATTTTTTACTGTCTAGTTCAATTTGATTGCAGATTTATAAATGATTGATACTTAAGAAAAATAAGTATGCTTGGAGCCAGGGAGTGTGATATTACTGGAAAGCCTTATTTCCTTAATTCATGAGTTTAATATATTTATTGAATAATATAAATTATTTTACCTCTATTGAACATTATCGTTATCAATTTTGAACAAAGTAAGTAAATGGTTGAAAGTGAAAATATAACTTGAAGATTAAATAATCATAACATGTTTGATAAAAATAATAAATTCTCTTTACCTAACTCGTTTTCCAATAAGAGACTCAAGGTATTTTTTGGCAGAAATTTGACCCAGGAGTCTGCTAAAGTCACTGGTGAAAACTCCATCAGCATGTCTGGCATTCCTAAAATAAGGAAGAAAAAATAACCATTATCTTGTAACTGGTTTTCTAAAATATTAAATTGGCTCGTTACATTAGAAAGAAACTTATCAGCTTATTAGGAAAGCTTCTCATGCAAATTTAAGTCCAAATGGAGGTTTCCTAACAACTTAATAAAATATATTTTGTAGTCACTTATATCAAGACATTTTCTATAGTTCCAGCCCCAAACTTTGAAAAATTTAAGAAATTAGCTTTCTTGGAAGTATATCTCAATATTAAATAAAGCTCTCTGGTAGAATCTATAAAACTAATTTTTCTCTAAGAAATATTGGTGCAAAAAAATATATTTAGTTAGTTTTATTTATTTATTTATGGTGCTTTATTTCTTCTACCCTGAATAAGGACATATCCAAAGGGAAACCATCTTGATTTTAGCAAAAAAACCTACTATATCTTTTGATATTTCTTCTGCTAAAATATTTGGAAACAAAATCTCTTAAGATAGAGAGGATCTGAGGGCCTGTCAACCAACTTTTCCACCCAAGTGAGGAACCATTTATACTTTGTCTTCGGTATAGAGCTGCTGCTATGTCTATACTTGAATGCTTCTCTAGAAAAATGGTTCTGTGAATGAATAGCTTTTATTATTAGACACTTTTTCTTTACAGAGAGAGGAAACTCTTGCCTTAGAACTCCCTCCATCGTGGAGTCCTAAATGCTGTGGTTTTACTAGACATAGTACAATTTCTGATGTTGAAATTTTGTGCAACAGAATGTAAGGGAATGATTTGTTCATCTTGGCTTGTTACAACCTCTCTACATGAAAATCATGTACAGCTGCAGGAGCTGCAATAAATCAGACTGGATGAAGCCATGACACCTGGAGCCCTGTAGTGATATGCTGTAAGAATAGCTTCATGGTGACACAAAAATAAAACATTTGTATTTCAAAAATATATTTTCTAAAATAAGACAATGAAAATGAACTCACCTGGATACATCATAATAGGGTGTGTCATTTTCAGCTAATGCATTTTGCAAGATGTCAGTGTCTGCTTTTAATGAATCTTGATCAGGTTCATTTGCTTCTTCAAATGATATTCTGTCACCTAACCTATTAAGAAAAAATACAGTAGAAGTATAATACATTTCTTTCTCAAAAGATAGTGCTTATGGTTTTACAATCATTTGAAATAAGGTACTCAAAATCTTGAGCTTCTATGGTTTATGAAAGTATAAATAGTGAACTTTTTTATTATCTCACAAAATAGATGCCATACAACTTTTACAAGCTCTATGTTCCAAGCATAAGAGCTACTTTGCTCAATCTTAGAGCATTAAGCAAAGTACACTTCCTTGATAATATCTTCATTTTGCAAAGTTAAATTTTACAGGTAGAAAGATTTTATACAAAATAGAAACTTGGAAAATTTTTTAATATTCAATATGAAAACTGGGAGCAATTCGTGTATTTGTTAATGTTTAGTATCATTTGTCTCAAACATTTCTCAAAAGCTGAGTATTTTTAACTGCTTTTCTTTCTCTAGGTCTCTAAGATTTGCTTCCAAGATTCACCTTGGTATGATACATTTCTCAGTATTAATCAAATCCAGAGAATTTCTCCATGGGTCTTTCTGTTTTCTAATCTTATGTATTAATACAATTTTAATGAGGAATGTACAATGCTTTATTGGAAGACTAAGAATAGTCATGCCTATACATGAAATATGACTATATTTGTGAATGTATGCATATTTTGAACTCCAGCATGCTATGAAAATTATGTGTGTGTATATTTTCACTGTTATGGTAAAACTCCAGGAGTGTGTTGGCTCCTGGGCACTGGTGTATCTTTTAGTGATGTAGTAGTAGGTGGTCAGTTAACAAGCAGTTCTCCCTGTGTGAAGGCTGGCAATCAATGCAAACTTCAGCATTTTTGGATTGTCTTCTGTGATATAGCCATTCAGATAGAATCATTCTATTTAGCTGTCAAAGCAACGTAAGATCTGCCTTTATGTAGCTTTTAAAGAGAACACTAACAGCTAAGAGATTATTCACTCTATTGAGCATAAGTCTACCGTGAGCAAAGAATCAGGAATGGGAAAATAAGCAAAGAAATCATGATTTTGCCCTTAGTATAGTAGTGCTTGTAAACCGGAAGGAAAAATCAAACTAATGTAGTTATCATTTACTGTTTATTTCTTTAGCATAAATTTATTTTATTTCACATAAAGATTTAAATATGTGTTGTGTTATACTTTATGAATTTGAAATATAAAATATAGCATAGAGAACAGTAAAACTGAGGATTTATGGTTAAAACCAAGTACATTAAAATTCACTCATTGGGGTGGGCATCTCAGTAGATCAATTACAGAACAATTTTTAATATTGGCTAATGATTCTGCTTACATAGGTCTGTCCAATATGATTTTATACATGTTTCATTAATCAACTAATAATCTTATGATGAGTTACTGATTGATTTTGAAAATGAACTAAAATGAGATAGGCAGTTAAATATTTATTTTTCCATCAGAAACTGAACTGAACTGAGATGACAATGGATAAAAGCTTATCATTTATCTAAAACTAGTTTTGAATGAAAGGAAAGGCAAATCTTCTCTCCGCCTTGTTTATATGTGACCCAATCTACTCATAAAACTGGTGATTGACACTATCGCTCATGCCCTGAGCGTGAATTCCAAGACCCGGAATAATCATGTTGACCTGATATTTAAAAAACTTGCTTAACACATCAACCAAAGGATTCAAATAAATAATACATAATTTAAAAAATTGAGTTGTCCCAAATAACATACAGATGAAGAAGGGATGTTTAACTGTCTGAATTGAAAGAGACCTTACCTCAGAGCAGAAGGTGCTTCGAAAAGAGGCCAAGCCAATGTCTGTGAGAAGAGCATGCTAAAAAGCATCAGGAACACGAGGAGCTGAGGCTTACTTCTGGTTTCCATCTCTGCAGCTCAAAAGGGAGAGAATCACATCAGTTTTTCCAAACACAGATGTCACCAGCAAGGTAATTCTGAGTGTCTAGCAGTAATTTCTGAAGGCTCTTGCAGAGTTTGGAAAAAGCAATTTTTGTCTTACAGAAAGAGTTAAACTACAATATGATTACTTTTAAAGTCAAGAAGATTTCTCTTGATGACAGGTGCCTAAATAAAAATTAGGATCCTTTTCAATTGCTTCCTATCTTTCATCGGGCACATAGTTGGCTCAAGTATATATTGAATGCCATATTTTATAGTGCTGGAAATAACCCTGGGGACAATCTCCTTATAACAGAGTTGTAGCATCCAAGTTTAGTGTCCTTTCTAACCAAGGAAATAGCTTCAAGAAACTGATTGTTTCTTCTACTTTAAGGTTTTGCATCTGATTAATATGAAACTAGAGTACCATCTATTTAATAAATGTGTGTATCTATGTATGTAACTATCAGTGTAAGAGTTATTTTGTATATACGTTTCTTTTTCCTTCTTTAATCGTAGATATTACTGGGAACTTATTTCCTTAAACCTGGGTTTGAACAACTTAATTAATTAGTCAAAATTAATACAAAAAAATCACTGAAACACATATTACCACTGAAATATGTTTTTCTATAAAAGTAAAAATATGTTAAAAACAAAGCTTGTGTTTTTTACATCTAATCCACTTACACATTTCATTTCTAAGTAGTTTCTAGATAGAAACTTAGGGGTTCAAGTTCTGTTTCTCTTGCTGTCTATAAAAATCAACTTAAAATAAAGAGAAAATTAACTGCTTCCTAGGTTCACATAACCAACATATGACATAAAAAGAACAGTACTGAAAAGACAAGTTGAAAACTTCAAAACAAAAAGTACTCACTGAACCCTTTAGTCAAAAATTTATACTCAAGCAAAAAAAAACCTACTTGAATGCATTATTTAGAAAAACACAACAGTAGTGAGTAAAAGAGCAAGCAGGAAAAGCATCTTGCAACAGAAAGAATTCAGAAAATCCATTGATATATGAGAAGTTGAGGCATTTCCATACCTACCACCAGGTGACTTGAGAAACTTGTTTTTTTGTTGTTGTAAAGAAGGAACGCTGTAAAATCATTTTCAAGAGAGAGTAAAATTCAATACCCTGAGAAAAGTTCCAGAGGCAGGGGGAGAAACATAAAGAAGAAAGGTAAAATTTTCACTTACCTTGCTCAGTAGTGTTCCCCAGGATCTTTCAGTTCCGAAGATTGTTGGAGCTGTCTCAGGTGCTGAAGTCCTGTGAGGCCGAGAAAGGCTCCGCCAGCTTTCTGCCCTTAGAGCTGAACCAGAACTTGGTACTGGCTAAGGGTTGGCTATTATTGCCAGCGACTGCTTCTCGCTCTACCCTGACCAGCATTTCAAAGCCCATCATTTTATAGGGCTTATGCTTAGGGCTGAGCAATCACCGAGCTCTCTGAAAGACGTCACAGGAGTACTCCCACGGGATGAATAGGGCTTGAAGTTCTTGTTTAATTGTCATTACGTCTGATTTATATAAGTTTATAGTGAGTAACTTCATGATGTAAGACACAAGGAGGAAATTTACTTTTCTTTAAACAAAAAAAGGTACCAAGCTTAATATGAAATGTTTTAATCTTTAATTAGTAACAATGAAATAAGAGAATGATGAGTGTTATAGCCAGGGCCACTGGGGTTCCTTCAGAAAGTAAGAATTTTATGTACAAGAACAGATGCAGAAGGCAAAAAAAAAAAAAAATATGTTCATTATGCTTGCAAGTGTATCATTCTCCTTTATTACAAAGCATCAATTCTCCTAAAACCTATTTTTCTGCTATTCATGTAGATCTTGATTTAATCTTTATTGAGATCTATCCTAATTTTAAAAACACCTAGAAATAAGTTTTCATCTTTCTAGTCTTACATTTCCTTTATGTTGAAAGGAATCCCAGGATAAAAGTTTCAGACAGTGTAATGTGCACACCATTGTATAAAGCAGCAGTGGCACTGCCATCTCACGTTTGTATCAAATGTCCTAGTGCCCAAGGCGCTTTCACATACATGATCTCAAATGATCCAAAAACTAAATTATCACACTGCATACCTGAAGGGATTCATCTTTTCTTCCTTTCTTAACGTTATACTCATCATTTTTATAAGTCCTTGCACCATGTAGAATTATTTTGTTTCTCCCCCTAAGTTCCCAAACACACACCCACACCCACACCTGGTTTTGAACATTTCCAACTCGATCACTTGACAGGTGGTTTAAAAGAAATATTTGGAAAACTTGTATGGAGTGCTTTGATAAATCCTTAATTTCTGCATCTGGGTTTTTTAACTCAAAGTAGCCTAGCACACACGCAATCAAAGTTTAAGGTAAAAATGCAGCCACATGGACAACTTCATAGACAACAAAGTAAAATGCTATCTTTCCTTTCATTTTTAAACATTTTCTGTGTGTATTCTTTTACATTTTTGTTCGTAAGTTTCTCAAGGCAAAACAGCTCTAAAGCCCCCTTTCTTTCTTCTAGTTTAAGATTTTAGTATCTATTTGCTTCATTCAAAGTCAGACTGATCCAGCAAAAGAATATCCTGCTATGCTTAATCATATTTTCTAATCCAGTTACAAGAAAAATTAAATGAATTAAATTTCAAAATGTCTGGAAATTTGTTTTCCAGTTGACAGCTCTGACTTAAGCCAGAGCTTCTGTGGCTTAATTCCAGGAAATCTTTTTTCACTTGATTATTACAAACTAGAGGTTGAAATCGTTCTCATATGGAATTTTTTTTATCCTTAGCTCTTTGTCACCCAATTCTCAGTGAAGCAATTTTATTTAAGAACAGCAACAGCAAAGTAAGTTGATTGAGAGTCACCAAAAAGCCAATGCTGAATGATAAGCAGAAAAATCTGAGAAAAAAGACATAAAAATTTTTTATTATTTGGCCTAAGCACATTCACAAAAAGTAACTGTGGTAGATTTTTCCAATGGTAAAGGCAGTTTCTCCTGTTATAATAATAAAACACAAAAACAAAGAGAAATCATTCAATTTTATCTCTGAATAAAAAAGTAAATTATACCAAAGAAGTGCATTTTTTCCTATGAATTTAAACTAGAAAGCAAAACTGAATTTCAAAATGGAATCATAGCACCATCTGCAGGTTCAAAATCTTAATTTACAGATTTTTTTTTTTTTTGTAAATGTGTTTCTTCTCTTTTCTTTCAAGGAAACGGGTGTAAACCAGAAGACCTTTAACCAGTTAAATTACAGGTGTTTCCAGAAAAATGAACATAAGAAAAAATGCTGTAACTGAATTTATCCTGAATACTTTGTTAGCATAAACTTCAATAGATACAAAAATACAAATGTGGATTTACTGTTTAAATCTGCTTTTTTTCTACTTTACATATATTACCACAATTTTCCCATATCTCTAGCAAAACTTATTTCCTACCTTAAGTCTTCTCAGTAAAGTGATATTTATAATAAGAAGAATCATCATTTATTCATACAGTTAGAACGAATCTCCAAGATTTTTCTTTTACAAACAGGTAAAGTGACACCCAGAGAGTTTAAGTAACTTTTGCAAGGTCACTCAGATGGGTAACAAATATGGGATTGAAAAGTAGATCTTTTGATCTTGATTTAGCTTTCTTTCTATTAAGAACTAGTGATTTTCTGTAACTGTTGTTATCATCATTATAGATGCTAACAGGTCAGATAAGGAAAACAAAAGCCCATAAAGATATTGGCATCTCCCTTCTCCTTTTCTCACCAACAGGACGGGGCAGAAAAATAAGACTGGCATTCTAAACCAAACATACTAAATGTAGGGAAGTCGGATGGAAAGGATTTTCATGCTCAGGAGATAGGCAAAAATCCAGATTCACCTTTTCTCCTTAGTGCAGAGAGCTAATAGAGGGTCCTTATCACTATTATGGATGATAGGCCAAATCTATGCTCTTCAGTCTCTTGGTGTGACAGTTTAGCCTGCCTCACTCACCCCAACTCACACTCAGCCCTGAGACCTGTCCACTCTCTGCCAGAGTAATCCTGAGCCGTTAGGTCTAGATGAGAGATCTGCAATCTACTGGCTGTGAGCCACGGATGGCTCCCCCTCAAGCTAAGAATGATGTCTACATTTTACAGGCTGAAAAAAATTAAAAGAAAAATAATATTTTGTTAATTGTGAAAATTATATGAAACAAAGTTCAGTGTCCATAAATAAAGCTTTATTGGAACACGGAAATGCTCATTATATATGTTTCGGCTATGGCTGCTTTTGTGCTACAGTGGCGAAGTGGAATACTTGCTACAAAGACTGTACAGCCCACAGAGCCTAGAACGTTTACTCTTTGGCCCTTCACAGAAAAGCTTTGTCAAGAAGGTATTTAAGAAGTCACGTCTATATTCTTAAGTCCTATAGCTTTCAATAACTTGTATTAGAAAACATATATGTGTATATATGTATACATATATACTTTTAATATATATGTGTATATATGTGTAATATGCATAACATATATATACATCTAATATGCATATATGCTTTTAAGATTAAAGTAGAGATATACATATACTTTAATATATATAATATTTATACTGTATATTAAAATAACTAAAAGTGTATATATTAAAGTATATATACTAAAAGTATATATGTACTTTTAATCCCTTTAATTTAGAACATTTGGATTTACTTCTAGGATTCTTGTACTCTTATAATAGTGTTTTGATGAAAATAATGTTATAGCAAAGATCAATTTTTCCTTTATAGTTACCTACTACAATTCATTCTGGAGTCTGACAATATGTTATTGAATATTAAGCAATTGAACACATAATGATCTAAATGATATGAATGAGGACAACCTCCCCTTTAACTCCAAAACACCATCCCCTATCCTACTTCCTGATGCTGAGAATTTTATAGAAAATTATTCCATTGTTTCAGAATTGTCTTGTTTTAAACCAAAAAACATGTAGAAAAAATAATGTATTAAGTGCTGTGAGTCATTTATACCTTACTGGGGTTGTATTTACCAGATAATTTTATGAAAGTAGATTTTGGAGGGAAGGCTGTGGAGAAAACACAAGAGCACAAAATTCTGGGATATGGGAGTTTAAAAATAAAGTATTTTACAGATTTAAGGACAAATTTCATCTACTTCACAATGTCATCTGTCATACATGTGCTCCCCTCCCATACACACATTCCGTGTAACCAGCCTTTAACTCACTGACCCCCTCTTCTTGGAGATTAAAACACATGAGGTCAATGAGGAGTGGGGGAGGTTACTTACCAGTGAAGAAAATGGAAAACAACACGTCTAATTCCTGGCTGAAGTCTAGATGTTAGAATGAAAGATTTGGCAAGAATATTTATTGAATTCTCATGGCCTCTGCACCACTATACCCATCCTCCCCAGACCAGGGCAGAGCCTCTGAAATGGGGAAGAGGACAGATTATTAGAGATGGAGAGGGCCTCTGCCCCTAGTTGCTAGAAGTTTGTGTCAGGGTTGAAGGGATGGATGACAGAACCGTGCTCTATTAAGCTTGAGGACTGAACAGTAGAGGCTAACATGGCTTCATTTCTCATCTGATTGCCATAGCAAACCATGGAGAAACACTCTTTGCAATGGTACAGGAGGAAGTAGATAAACCTTAGGACAAAGAAAGTCCCCCACACCCTGCTTGAGAAGACCCTAAATGCCCTTCAGAGGATAAAGGGTGAAAAAAGCCTACCAACTTTAACTAAGGGCCAGATCTTGAACAATTTATCAAGAGCCAATGTGGGGTGACCATACCAAGGACCAGAGGTAACTGCACATCTCTGTGGATGACAGCATGGCATGGAGCCTGTCCCAAGGACCCAGAGGCAGCCTCCTGGATTTCACGCTGTTATATATGCTCTCAAAACCTTAGATGCTACTCTGAGGAAAAACAGGGGGAGAGCAAATCCTGAATTGACAGAGTTTTAAATCTTAAAATTAATGTGTTTACCCAAATACTACTAAGATTCCTTTTTCTGTGGAATGGAGGATCAAAATAAGAATTAGAGAAAACATTTTAAAACTAATTTTTTTGTACATCATACTACGTAGCCTGTGAAAATTTGTACTCACTGTTACTTTACAAATGTCCTTGAATTTTGTACGATCATGCTTTGCCTAGGAGGAGAGTGCTAGGACCCTGTACCCCACTGAGTATCAAAATCAATTTAAAAGAGACTGTGAGACAGAAGCCTGGTAATATTGAGACCCATCTCAGAAAGCCTGCCCTTGTATCTTCCCTCCAATCCCTTGTCCTTCAGTTGTTCTAGCTGGTCCTCTGCTTTGGCATCTGATTTCCTCCTTAGGCCTTCCCAGCCCACTTCTTGGCCTCAAGCTCTCAGCCTGTTTCTTTCATTTTGCCTCAGTCCACATGACCTCCCAGTACATCTGAGTTTTTGACTTGCTCTTAGGACAGATCTGATCCCCCAAGTTGCAAATGCAAGTGCCCCCCTCTGCTGGATATTCCTCAGTTGTCCCTTTGGATCTGCTCTCTGCTCTTCTCCACTCTGCCTTTTTTCCCCAGAGGCTGACCTCCAAGTCCATGTACTTTATGTCCTTTGGTTTCTGGTTGGGCTTAGCCAAAGGGAGGCACTGTTAGGAAATCAAAGGGACCAAAGATTAGAAGAAAGAGAGTTTTGAATATTCACTCCTCATAGACCATGGTTTGGAAGAGGCTACATTCCTCCCCAAGACGCAGCTTCTGTAGGGTGGCCCCTCTCCTGTAGCCCTGGATTTGCCAGCAACTTCCTGCTGAGGCTATTCCATGTTCCTTTGCCATCTCATTGGTTTTTAACATCTTCATTAACTCCCCTCAACTAGCCTTTGGAGAGAACTACCTGTGTCCCTACCTCATGCGCTCCCACTCCTGCACCTGACCTCACACTTCTAAGAACATCCGGAGACATTTAATTTTAGGATTCTATAGCTTTAGAAGGTCTGCTCATTTTGAAACTTTAATATTTTTCATTCAAGTTGGGAGACACCTCAGAATAATCAATGTCGAAGCTTGGAGGAAGGTCACTGTAGCCCTGAGCAGGTCTGTCGAATTGGTGAGCAATTGGTTTTTGAATATTGTGGCTGAAACATAAATAAACTAGAAGCCCGTTCAGACCTTTGATGCTACTCAAGTCCCTCCAGGAAAAGAGCTAGATCCATTGTTAATACATGCCAGGAGGAAAGGTCAATGGCTGCCAGAAGCCAAACACTAAACTCTGATGGGGGTCTTCACCCGGAGCAGCAGAATGGCCCTGGGGAAGGAGATCTGAGGCAAACACAGCCTCCACCTCTCCAGGGCTCCTGGCGCCTCCTCCTCAGGAAAGAAAACCTCACTGTTCAGGAAGCAGGAGCTGTGGCTATTTGATAAGCTTTGTTTTTTCTTAATCATCATTTTAATATCCTGTATCTGTAGTCATTTCATTGCACTTCCCAGCCTGGGAGACTGATGTTCTAATCTCTAACTCAAAAAATCATAATTTTTTGCTAGAAAGAATTTAAGATAATTTAGTCCTGCTACTTTGTTTCGAGACATTATAGTGATTGAAATCCAAAAGAGACAAGTGACTTCAGTGAGTAGCAGAGCTGGGTTTGGGACCCTTCTTTTCTCTCTCCATGTTCACTTACTTTCCACTGGATTGTGAAGCCAGCAAATTAGCAACCTACAGAATAGACTGTGTTGTGTAAACCCAAGTGACAGAGAAGAGAGGAAGAGAGTTGCCTTGTTGCTGTGATCATGTGGGTTTGTCACAGACACTTGATTAATGTGTATTAATGATATTAACAGTTAACTCCAATGATTTACATTTGTTGGGAAATAATTCTTACCCAAAATAATAACCAAACAAAACTGTATTGAGCGGCATCAGAACAGGAAACATCTTCCTAGGTCCACACTAGTTGCTTTATGGCTCTAGCGCCTTTAGATTGTCTCATAGAAACTCCAGGCAGAGAGAGGGCAAGCCAATCCCTGCCAGCTCTTCTATCACAATAGTTCTGAGCTTAAATATTAGATAGAAAAAGCATGCAGTGCTTCTTTCTTCTCTCCAGCCACAAAAAGGGCTGTTGTTGGCATTTTTCTTGAGACGGGAAGCAGAATTAGACGCTTTTGGAGGTATCTGTGTTTCTAGGCACAGATATCAATGACCTCTTACAATCGTACTTATATGTATATACATGGGAGTTCTTATCATTTGAGGAAGAAAAAAAAGTCGAATGTGAGATTCCAGGTTCTTTGGATAACAAAACTGAGGATTCACTGAAGAAGGCCGGGTCTTCATTTTTCCCTCTCCCGTATTGATTCAGCCATCTCCAACGTGGCCCCTCTACTGCCAGCCCTTTTTCCTCCAATCTCTTCTTCACATACTGCCAAAGTGATCTTCCCCCAAAATGCCTCTGATCACATCACTCCCTTGTTTAAAACCTTTCTGTGGTTCCCCGTGCCCTTAAACTAAAGTCCTGACCCAGGAACAAGCTTATAAGCTCCGTTTATGCTGTTCTCCTCAGTGGCTCCTTGCTGACCCTGCCCCATCCACCGTAACCTATTCTCTAGCCGTGCTGAACAGCTTGTCCTTCCTCAGAAGTACCGTACGCTCTTTTGCCTCTGGTTTTTCACAACTACCATTTCCTTTCTCAGGAACACCCACTCCAATCTCTCCTTCTCCTTCGGGTCTTATAGGACACTTTTCCAGAAAGATCTCAAACCACTCTCCCATTAACTCTGGGCTAGATGCCCTGCTTTTGGGCTCCCATTTAGCTCTGTATTTTCCCTAGCAAAACACTGAGCACACTGTGATGGTATAGCATATTGCACTTTATCTGCCCTCAGACAATTTTAACATGTGTAAGCACAGTGCCTGCCACATAGTCTGTGTTCGGTAACTATTTTAGATAAGTGAATGAATGAGATGGAAATTGTACTCATTTCAACTTTATTTGGTTTGGATCTCAAATCTTTTTATTTTTTGGTTCTCACGGTGCAATGTCTAATTCTTCTTTCCCACCCTTAAATTCAACTTGGCCTTAGTACAGGATCCTTTTTGCTCAAATCTTACCAATTTTATCTTTTTAAAAATTTCTAAGTCCTGTCCATTGTTTCTCTAGAGCTAAGTCTCACTAAACGATAAATAGATTGCTTTTAGTCCCTAAAAGAAATATTGGGTATATAGCAGCCCTCTGAACGAATTCTTGATTAGTATATTGGGGAATATTTTAATCTGGATAAACATTGGTCGCAGCCAGTAAAACTTTTATAAAAAGTAGCATATTTTCACAAAGTAAAAGGGAATATTTTCTAAAAAGTGGATGATTCATTACTCCTTCAGAACGTCTTCTCTCACCATTCTAGACTTGCTTTTGTAGCACTCTATCTGTATTTTTCTTTCAGAGTATTTTCCACACTGCATTCAAACAATTGATTTAACTATGTCTCTTAATGGAACTGAGTCTTATGCATCATTATATCCCCAACACCTGGTACGTTATAAGTTCCCCAAAATGCTGACTGATCAGAATGAAATGAATAAATGGGAAAAAGAGAAAGTTCTTTTTAAATTCTATTTGGTATCATTTAATCAATGTTGAATCTCCTCTATCTGAGCCTGAAGTAAAAAGAAAAAAATCTAGAAAATCTTTTATATAAAAGAATTTCAGGGGGCCGGTCTGGTGGCGTAGTGGTCAAGTTCACTCGCTCCACTTTGGCAGCCTGGGGTTCGTGGGTTTAGATCCCAGGTGCAGACCTACGCACTGCTTATTGGGCCATGCTATGGCAGGCATCCCACATATAAAGTAGAGGAAGATGGGCACGGATGTTAACCCAGGGCCAATCTTCCTCAGCAAAAAGAGGAGGATTGGCAACAGATGTTAGCTCATGGGTAATCTTCCTCAGAAAAAAAAGAGTTTCAATTATTGTTTTTAATTTATAAAGCCTCTAGAGTTGTATCTATTGAAATAATAGGACAAGTTGTTTGCAAGCTAGCATAACATAGCATGACATCTCTTCAATTACGCAGTTATACTTTAAATCTACATCAAGGGTTGGCAGACTATAGCCTGTGAACCAAATCCAGTCTATCACCTGTTTTTATGTCCTGTAAGACAAGAATGTTTTTACACTTTAAATGGTTAAAAAAAAAGAAGAAGAAGAAGATTTTGTAACACATGAAATTGTATTTAATTCAAATTTTAGTGTCTATAAATAAAGTTTTATTGAAACAAAGCCGTGCCCATTTGTTCACATTTTGTCTTTGGCTGCTTTAGTGCTACAAGGGCAGAGTGGAATCATTGTGACAGACTGTATGGCCCACAAAGCTGCAAATATTTACTATTTCTCCCTTTACAGAAAAAACTTGTCAACCTCTGGTCTATATCAACCAAAAGGTTTTTAGCATGTACTAATTTTTTCTTTTTAATGGAACTCTTGAAGTTAGTTACTCAGCATACTACATTGACTGAAATTGTCTTGTGGACAACAAGTCTGACATACTTTTCCCTTCCTTCTGGCTCTATTAAATTTTTCATGCACTCCATGTTTGAGGCATTCAAAGAGAGGCCAGACTGATCAGAATATATTTGAATTTTTAATACCATCTAACTTTGTCTCATTAGCAGTTTAGATTTCAAACTACACCTTTCTAGGGGCCAGCCCTATGGTGTAGTGGTTAAGTTCAGTATGTTCTGCTTTGGTGGCCTGGGTTTGTGGGTTCAGATCCCAGGCATGGACCTACACCACTCGTTGGCCATGCTGTAGCAGCAACCCATGTATAAAAAGTAGAAGAAGATTGGCACAGATGTTAGCTCAGGGCTAATCTTTCTCAGCAAAATAAATAAATAAATAAATAAAATCTCTTTCTAAAAGATGGGTGAACAAATAAAATGAAAAACACATTTATTTGCTAGACAAATTCTGTACACTAGTATAACCTGTTGCTTCTAATCTTGGAGGAAATGTAGTTCTTCCATTTCATTTTCTATTTCACTTAGAGACACAGAGTTGAAAAGCCGAACACTGTCTCAGTTCTCAAGGAGAGTAAAAGCCAATGGAAAATATAGACATTGAATAAATAATTATAGGGTGGGCTGACCTAAGAAGTATGATGTATTATGAAAGCTAGAGCAGATATTTCTGAGGAAGTTATTTCAAAGCTGAGTTTTATTGAGTAGGTGAACTTTGGCTTAAAAAAATAAATAAATAAAGGAGGGAAAGAGGGAATAACATTCCAGGTATAACAAAAAAACATGTGGGAAGACCTGGAGGTATGGCATAAATGAGAAATTGATATAGGGTCTTATCCTAAGGGAAAGGAAAGCCAATAAGTACAGATATGATGTGAATGATGTGAGCTGGTATTTGTTTTTAAAAGACTGCTTTGGTTGCTCTATGTAGTACAGGTTAAGTAGTGAGAGCAGAAAGACCAGTATATCAATGTGATGAAAGACCAGTATTCTAGTTCCAGAGGATACTAAAGCAGATTTTTCTCTCTCAGAATGAGCAAATCTTTTATAGATATTTCAAGTCACAAAATATGAGGAGAATACAAGCAAACTTAATGCTGCCTCACAATACACAATAGGAATCAAAGGGGAAACACTTGAGTTAAAAAAGGAATTAAGTTACAAGCTGAGTTCAGTGTGGGGATATGGCGATAGTGACTGGGCAGTGTGGAGTGGGTGGGCATGCTCTTAATATCTGCTATTCCTCAGAAAGCTGGGTCCTTTGTCTGGCACAGAATATTTTTTAGCAGGAACAGAATCCGAATAGGCTTAGTGTGTGTGCTGGAGAGTTGAGCGTCCTCTCTTTCTTTTTAAAAGACCAGCTGCGTGTATTCCTTCCTCTTTTCTCAGATAGCAAGGCATGCAGGGGCTAGGGAGTTAATTGATTTGACAGCAATTGGGCATTAAGTGGTTGGACTGGCCAGATGTTCAATATCTGGGCAAGAACAGCTCACCAGTCCTCTAAAGCACACACCTGACACATCAATCACACACTTACATTTCAAAGCCATGGCACTAGTGCTTGAATTCAAACTGCTCTGTTTTGATCAAACTACATTAGCAGCTTCTATAGCTAATGGTTGTAGGATTTGAATACTTTATTCAACAATCTTATAAAACAATGAAAGAACATTTCAAGATGACAATGTTTGCTGGTAGTGAGTATGTGTGGATGAGGGTTGCTTAAAAGGGCTTAGGCCCCAAAATAGGTTTTTTCCAGCAATCCCTATCAAAGCAATGAGTTAGGAGGTGGTACAGGTGAAGATATAATAGTGGCTTGGCTTAAGGTGGTAGCAGTGGCTGGGTTACTTAGTGAATTTTTGGGTATGGGAGATGTGGGAGAGAAGTCCAGGAGGTTTCTAAGATTTCTAGCTTGAACTGGGTGGGTGGTAGTAGCCTCCACTAGAATAAGGAATAGAGGAGAAGGAACTGACTGATTCTTAGTGAGGTTAGGTGGGGAGAATGAGGATTATAAGTTAAGGCTTGGACATGTTGAGTTTAAGGAGCTGTAAGTCAACTAGCATAAATGGAGAATAAATGGAGAAACTTGTGGATTGGGAGTTCCAAAGAAAAGGATGAGTAGGTCATACATCAGATTCATCAACCTGAGTAAGGTAAAGGAAACCACAGGACTAGGTTAGTTTCCCTAAGAAGAAAGTGTAGAGAGAGATGAGAAGAGGGATCAGAACAGAACCCTAAGGCACTCTGATTTATCACTAGATGTAGAAGGACAAGTGAAAAGAAGACTTGGTGATGTAGGATAAAAATCAAAGAATATGGGTTTTAAAAGTAAATGGAAGCTACTTCTTTAAAGGTGATCACTAGTGTTGAATCTTTCTGAGACTTCATATAAGATTCAATTTTTTTGATATGGGGTCCTTAGCAAAGCAATATTGGTGAGATGGGGAAAGAACAATCCAGATTCAAATGTGTTAGGCTGTCCGAGGAAAGTAAGTAAAAGAAGCCAGAAACTCTATTGAAAATTCTGGCTGTGAAGAGGGGGGAGAAGACAGTATGGTAATTGCAAAGGGAAGGCTTTTCATGATGAAATGGGCTTGCACATATTTTAATGATGATGGAAAGAAACCAGTGGAAAGAAAGATGTTTAACATGCAAGACAGAGAGTGGATTAATCAATAATGCAAGGTTTCTGAGAAGTCACTAAGGCCTATTTACTCCATGGCACCTGGAGAAAGGGGGAAAAGATTTGATACAGTTGCCAGTAGATACAAGAATTTATTGGTAGGAAGTTGAGCAAATTTCATCTTATGGCTTCTATGGAAAATAGAAGGTGAGATCTTGATCTGAGGGCAGGCAGAAGTATAATGTTTTTATGACCAAAGAAATAGTTTTGTGAGAGATGAGGGTTGAAAATATTCACTACAAAAGAAAATTAAGGTAGGCAGAGATACACAATGGAATATATAGGAAATGTTGAGAACCTCAATGGATTAGTTTTTTAGTCATCTGTCCTTTGGTAAGTTAGTTTCCATTAACGAGAATGATGACTGAGAATATTAGAGCACAGACAATATTTTGAGTTGATTGATGCCATGTGCCAAAATGAGAAATGAGAAATCCAGGAAGGGGAAAAGAATTTAAAAGGATGATGATTCACTCTGTTTTGGAGAGGTTGAATTTGAGTAATGTATGAGCCATCCCAATGCAGATATTTAAAAGGCACTTAGCTACGTAGGTCTAAAGTCCAGGATAATAATCTGGACCAGAGATATTGATTTGAGAATTACTAGCATAGATATTATAGTTGAAGTCAGATGAGTAGACGAGCTTGCCCATGAAGGGAGAAAGCAGAGTAAGAAGAGAAAAAGCCCAGAACAGACTTTTGAAGGGAATATCAATATTTAAGGAATGGACAGAGGAAAAGAATCAGGACTGAGGAATTCAGAAAGAACAGCACAGAAGTAGGAGTGGTCATGAGAAAGCAAAGGGGAGAAATTAAGAGAGGGGAGAATTTCCAATCAGGTCTCTGGGGCATTAGAAAGGTCATGATACAAAAAAAAGAAAGATCATGACTGAAAAGTCTCCCCCTGGGTTTGACAAACCTGAGGTATCTTTGACAAGAGTCATTTCAGTGAGGTGAATTTCTGTAGGATTTCAGTTGGCTCTAGGAGTCTCCATTTCTGCTAATAAAGGATAGTCCAAACTTGCCAATTCCAGTTAACAAACACTTCTAGGTGAAAAAAAAAAAGACACATTGGATCAATATTTAGTCACCTTTGGGGTTTAGGACCTTCCACTGCCTGGTTCTCCTCTTTTCTCTGGAGGTGATCTAAGCCCCTGAAAGTCATTGGGGAGGTTGGGAGGTGGAGACCTGTATGTGAGATGCCCACTGTCCTCACTGGCTCCACTGAAGGCAGCTGGACCCACTCTGCTTGGCAAGCCTGGAGGCTTCCTAGACCAAGTAGGAACACTGGCCTAATCTGGTTTATGCAAAGGGTCAGGTCCTCAGAAGAAATATTTATCCATTATGACCTCAAGTATGGTCACTGAGCGACAGAACTCCATGTGCCTTCAGGAATAGTTTCTAGGAGTTAAAGAAAAAAGTCAAATTGACAAGAACCTATAAGAAATTTGCCATAAAGAATTACAATTAGTTAAGGAAAACACAATTATAAATTGTTCCCACATGACAGTAACTCTGCCAAAATATTACAAGAAATAAATTATATTTCCTATTATTTATTTCTGCTCAATACAAGTTAGTGAAAAATATCAAACAATAAATAGTTCTTACATCATTTTAGTCTATATTTTGGATAAGATATAAATGGCTTATTATCTTATAATTTTTGTGAATTTTCCAGACGACTGAGAAATACTATATAAAGAATTTTAATTATGTTGTATTAACTGTTCATTAATTAAAAAATTAATTAAATTGTCAAAGATTGAGGAAGAATAGAAGAAAACTATAAACACAAAAACAGAAAACTAAATGAAAATAGAGAAAGAACAGAAGAAAACTGTAACAAAAATAGAAAATTGAATGAAGATAATATAAAATAAAACTATGGAAGAAATAGAAGTTTATCTCAATTGAAATTGGTACATGTTCCAGACATGACTTTGCCTTTACTGACAAGTGGGCCTCAGCCAGCCAAGGTCTTACAGAGTGCTTGATCTATAAAAACTGGATCCCACAAGGGATCAAGGGGCCCCCTTACAGCGATGGAGGTGAACAATGGCACATACCTAGGGGACCCACTAGTGCAGTTATATATTGCTCCTCCCAGAAGCTGCTGGCTAATACTTGAATACTTGAACTCAGGAACTAAGGAATGGGAGTAAGAATGATCCTGTTTACCATCATTCTCAGTGACCCGCTTTAGGAATTTGTGGCTCCAATCCCTGCCAATCTGGTCTTGTGGGTTTATAGAGGTCTTGGTACCTAGAGGGGAAAAGCTTCCACCTGGGGGCACAGCAAGAGTCTCATTTGCATTTCAGTTAGCATCTTTTGGTGCTCTATTTTCCACTTTTTATTGTAAATGGACAAATACAGCAGTCACATCCTGAGAAGAGAATGGTGGCCAGAAACTCAGATGTCTCATGGATGAGAGTCTGTTTCACCCCACCCTATAGGTATGCTATAGAGTCCATCAGGTGTGCTAGCTGAAAGGGAAGGAATTCTAGAATGTGTAGTAGTAGAGAATGAGTATCAGTCTCAATTGTGGACTACAGACCAGCTGCAACAGTAGGGGCTGTATTTTGTTCCATTATCCTTTCATAATTTTCCTTAGGAAAAAAGACTCATTAGCATTCTGGAAGAGCTCATTCCAGAATGTATTATTCAAGCATAAGGGGAGGACTGTAGTGAATCCTGTGACGTGCCACCCAGATTCTCCACTATTTCGTGACTGAAGCATTCAGGTACTGGGCATGTTGGTAGCTTACATCAGGCCTTAATTGACATGACTGAGAATTGCTCTTGGCTGAAAAGAGTCACCTTGTCCAAGGCCATCCTCCTGTCACAGGGGTAGCCCACTTCCAGTGACTGTCCAATATGGAGGGTAAGTCACAGTCAGCTTGCCTCAGTTTGGGACAACTCTGAAATGTCATCATAGTTTCAGAATTCCCTGTGGCATCAGCTGAGGTCTTTATTAAAATTACGTTGTAGTTCACCTTCTTCTCCTTCTGTCCAATGCTGTTTTCTCTACTTCTCCACAGATTTTTGTCTCTTGTCAATATTTTGTCTTTTGTCACTTTCCAATAAATTTCCTACCTTCAAATCTTCACCTCTGAGTCAGTTTCCCAGGGATTCCAACCTTCGACATAGGAGCTATCCTAATTTTCAAAGAGTAGAGAGAAATAGCTGCCAGCTCCTTAATCAGAAAACCTATCTTCGCCAAGTTTGCAGGGAAGGCTTGTGCATTGAAAAAAAAATACAGACACTGCTAATTAGAAAGCTAGATGGTTTCTTGGTTTCATTACATTTGGGAGGAAGGAGTGGACGGGGGAAATTGTGCATATTGAGCTTGCACTTAAGTACTAGCAGGGCATCTCCAGGCTCCTCAATCCATGTGAGGCTGAATGATTACATGTGCCACGACATGGCCAAGCTGATTAGCACAGGTATAGGAGGCTTTGCTGACTGTGTTGATTTGAGGCAAGTAGAGGTGACAGAGACAGCCCCCATTACTCAAATGAGATAGTTGGATATGCACTTTACTAAGATCACTGGGTGATATTCCAGGATGAAGCACCCCCACTTCATTTTTTAAAATTATTTTTGCACACAAAAGCAAATTAAAATAGAGGAAAGCATTAAGACATATGAAGGGTTATTATATTTAATAAAGAAAGAGCTCTGGCAGATTTTTTTGTAAAAACAAAATGAACACTCCAATAAAGAAAATGAGCAACGAGCATGCTTCCATAGGCAATTTACAAAAGAATAAATACACAAAGCTGATGAACACATGAAAAAAATGCTCAACATTATCAGGAGTAAAAGGAATTCAGATTAAAATATTGAAATTGTTTGTTCTATCAATCTGATGCAAATTTAAAGATTATAGTACTTTTATCAAAGAAGGTTTAAAAATGGAACTATTATCTAGATGTTCTGGGAGTCAATTTGAAAAAATATATACAATATGTTATAGATGTTAAAAATATTTTAACTTGGGCTCCATGGTTGACCCAGGTATTCTACTTCCAGAAATTTAAACTGGGCAAATAATTAGTTATGAGCCCAATTATTTTTCTGAAGTAAACTATGGCTGGTAGCAAAATCTGAAAACAATCTAAAGGTCTTTCTTCCTCAATAGAATTTAAGTTCCCAAAAAATAAAGACCACTTCTGTTTCGTTTTCACCATTCTTTCTCCGTCATCTACTACAGTGTCTATCATGCATTATGTAGTCAATAAGTATTTTTTGAATTTACTTTTGGTGAAATAAGTTATAATATATGCATAAATGGAGTACAGTGTACTCCAAAAATGTTTATAATTATGTTTATTGAAATAGAGACTTGTTAACAATAATCATTTTTAAAAAAACCTGACAAAATGCTCTTTAGAATATGATCCCAGTTTGGGGGATATATTGTACGTACACATATAAAAGCTCTATAGGGATACACATTAATATCATAATAGCAATTATGTGTGTGGCAGGGGTGTTACTAAGAATTATTTCTCTTCAATCTACTTTCCTAGATTTTAATGTACTTGCATTTACTATGCACTATTTTTAAGGGATACATGAAATTCTAAAGAGGTGTCCAAGAATAATTGAGTGGTACAAAATACATTTTAAAGATAACTCCTTTGAGTGATGTTTCTATTCATGTCTAAGACCGAAAGAAAAAAACAGAAAATCCTTGGGATCTAGTAAGGAGAGATACTTGTTTCAATCATTTTGACAAATAGAGGAATTAGAAATTGGATACTCTCATCAATTGTAGCTTTTTCTAAGAAATAGCAGGTTTCCAATGCATTAGGATTACTGTGTCTTTACAGAAATCTCCCAAAAGCCAATTCATTCATGAATTGTGACTTAAAGTGTCAAGGAACAGATTTGATAATTCCAGGATTTAAAATCTTCCAAAGTGCGGTCTGTTTAAGTTAAGAGGTTTTCTGAGGATAAGTGGGCATACTAGATGTTAAAACTTCTTAGTCAATTTACCTAAGATTGGAAAGACTACCAATGCTGGGTCTTTTTCTTTGTCCTCTGAAATAGCTTCAAGATAATCCACCAAAGTAGGGAAAAATTACTTAGGTTCAGCTTCAGAATTATGTATATGTACTTATTCCACCCTTTTCCATTTCCATTTCCTCTATATATTTATCACAGCTAGCCTTCCTAAATCTTCCCTCTCAGCTTTGTTAGGTGAGTGCCTTCAGGTAAATAGCTAGCTTCTTAAGTTACTAGACTAATACAGACCATGGAGAAGGCATATGCTTATGAAGTCAAATTGAGAAAAATATATCTTAGCTGTCCCTAAATAGTTTGAATTTTGAATATTTTCTCTCTTTCTTAGAAACTACCTAGAGGACTTAGAAAATGTCAATAGCTTGAAAAAAGTAAATAAGTGAATAACAGGATAAATAATTATAATAAATTAAACAAAGATAGTAACTAAATATGAAGAATCATAAACTAAAGAAATACCAAATATATGTACAAAAGCTACACCAATGGAGGCCATAATCGATAGTCTAAAGGTAGTGCTTCAGAGCTGTAGGATAATTTGCCTGCTTTCTTGTGTCCTTCTCCAGGGGAGTTGGGGTGAAGGTGAAGGTAGGCAGGTGGCTAACCTGAATGGAAATTTCTAGAAAAGGGAAGACATTTTTGAACTGTCCTTACAACCTTATCCTATAAAGACCTTTCCAAATTAACTTTGTATCCTTAAAATTATTATTCTTCAGAATGTGCTTATAGTTAAAGGAAAAATATATCTATAAATCAAATATGACTAAACATACTTTAATTTTTACACAAAATAATAGTTTTTCAAACCCAAAGAACATTTACTCTTTTGTTCTTACTTCCTGTTAAGACATCTTAATCTAAAAATGATTTTCTCTGAAAGAAGCCCATTCACTTAAAATGACTAAACTTTAGGCTTTTTTGGAGCAGAGTAATTTACCAAAATGAAATTAACTAATTATGCATTTACTTCAAATTTGTACTTATAAAATTTACTTCATTTCATAAAAGTAATAATTATTTTAACCCTCTGTGTTTATTTTTCAAGTATAGGTTTCTATTTCCATATTGTCTACTCTTGATTATGTAGGGCTCTTTTGTCAATTTGCCTAAGATTCTATCTGACTGAACAGTAATAAAAGAAGCAAATTTCTAAGCACTTATCAGAAGATGAGGACATTCTGGAACTTTCTTCCGGTTACTTAAATGGAAGTTACCATGGTTTTTTTTTTGTTTTTTTTTTTTTGGTAAGGGATAAGAGAAATAATACCTATAGCATTTCAGAATGAGTCTTTATTTATTCTTTAATTTTTTTCTTCTTGCTCTGGGAAGCCAAGATTTCTAAAGAGAAAGAAACTTGGATGTAAAAACAAACACCTTCTTCTGATAGGAGACCAGCATGAATAGGCAATTGAATTCAATTATCACCAAAATAAAGAGTTAGATACAAATAAATAAAACTGAATGAAAACATAATATTTAACAAACATAGAATCAGGGGCCGGCCCGGTGGCATAGTGGTTAAGTTCGCTCGCTCTGCTTCATTGGCCTGGGATTCGCAGGTTTGGATCCCTGGTGTGGACCTACACACCACTCATCAAGCCATGCTGTGGCGGCATCCCACGTATGAAGTAGAGGAAGATGGGCATGGATGTTAGGTCAGCAACAATCTTCCTCAAGAAAAAAAAGAGGAGGATTGGCAACAGATGTTAGCTCAGGGCCACTATTCGTCACCAGGAAAAAAAAAACAAAAAACATAGAATTGAATACTTATCAAGTTCATGACATTGAAAGATGTAAAATTTAAAGTAAAATAAAAAGAAGTCATAGGCTCATTTGAATACATTTAAAATTTTTGTCTTTTTAAAAATATCAAATTTAAAATGGAAAGACACTGGAGAAATACTTGAAGAAAATATGGCAAAGGTAACATTTTCCTAAACTAAAGCATTCATACAAATTGGTAATGAAATATGAAGTGCCTAAAAAATAAGTGAGTAAACAATGTGAATAGACAATGCACACAGAAAAACTAAAATGGTCAAAAATGCAGTAAAAATATTCTACCAATAGTTATGAAAGACGAAGGAAACAAATTAAAATGACAGAAACTCTCAGTTTTCAAAAAGTTCAGGTTTTTGTTTTTTGTCATTTTTTATTCTCTATTCATTCTTTGCCAGCAACATAGTATATCAATCTATATCAAAATCATTAAAAATATTCTTGATTTTGGGGCCAGCCCCGTGGCTTAGCGGTTAACTGTGCGCACTCTGCTGCTGTCCGCCCAGGTTCGGATCCCGGGCATGCACCGACGCACCGCTTCTCTGGCCATGCTGAGGCCGCATCCCACTTACAGCAACTAGAAGGACGTGCAACTATGACATGCAACTATCTACTGGGGCTTTGGGGAAAAAAAAAGAAAAAGAGGAGGATTGGCAATAGATGTTAGCTCAGAGCTGGTCTTCCTCAGCAAAAAGAGGAGGATTGGCATGGATGTTAGCTCAGGGTTGATCTTCCTCACCAAAAAAAAAATATATATATATATATTCACAATTTAAACCAATATTCTACCTCTAGAAAACTATTCTGAGGAAAATAATGGAATAATCTTAAAAACCAAAACAGCTTTAAGCACAAAAATATTCATTATAGCTTTATTTTAATAGTGACAAACAAGGTACACTATTGTCAAATATTTTAATAAATTATATTATCTAATCAATGTAATGTTATGTTGCCATTACTATTCTGTTTAAGGAAACAGGCTAGCAACAAGGAAAACCATTTCTGATGTTAAGGGGAAACAGAAAGACAAAATTGCAAATATAATTTTATTACTTTTGGAAAAGTAACTTATGTGTAGGAAACAAAAAGGCTGAAAGTAACTCCTTCCAATTGTTAATAACAGCCATATTTTTGGAGGAAGCCATTGACAATGTTTTCTCTTTTTCTCAATTTTCCAAATTTTTGTTGAGTTTAAGATGCTTTTCATTGAAATAACTTTTTTCCCCTAAAATAGCAGCAAAAAATGAAGTTGTGTCTGATATTTGGTATTCTATGATACATTATTCATTTTCTATCAAGACAGTTAAAAACAAATTTCATTCTGACATATTAATCACATTTTTTCTCTCACCATTTAAATGGTAACATCCTACATATTAGTCTGAAATTCTGAACACTCATCAAAATGGTAGCTGAGTTTGCTTCTCCATTTGGGTTCATTTTGTTTGTTTCTTTAAGCACATACTCTATAGAGGAAACACTGTAATAAGGATTAATTTGCATTATCTCATTTGATCTAAACAATCCTATGAGATAAATGTTTTCTCCATCTTCAGCAGGAAAAAGAAAAATGCAGCATAGAGAAGTTAATTAATTGGCACAATATCATCCCAGTAATGTGTGGAGGAGACAGTATTTGAAAGGTTGGAAGACCATTAACAACTAATGAAATCCTAAAAACCTCTAATGAAAGCCCAGGAACTTGTCAACGAATTTTCAAATGTTCGTTAGAAAGATAAAAATCAGAAGATTAGGGAAAGAATGACAAAATGTTTATTAAGTCCTTTACAATATTACTATTTCCTTTTTTTTTTTTTTTTTTTTGCTGAGGAAGATTCACCCTGAGCTAACATCTGTTGCCAATCTCCCTCTTTTTGCTTGAGGAAGATCTGCCCTGAGCTAACATCTGTGCCAGTCTTCCTCTGTTTTGTATGTGGGTCACTGCCACAAGATGGCTGCTGATGCGTGGTGTAGGTCCACACCTGGGAACCAAACCCCAACCACTGAAGCAGAGTGCACCAAACTTAACCACTAGGCCACAGGGCAGCCCTGGCAATAGTCTTTTATAAGTGAATAGTAGGATTGTGTTATTGCACATGGAGAGAGCCTAGGTTAGTGGCTGAAGTGTACACTCTGGAGCTATACTGCCTTGGTGGGAATCCCAGCTCCCCATTTACTACAATGTAAGACCTTAAGCAAGTTAGTTGATTTCTCTGGGAGATATATACATATAGATATGATTTTACATAAATGTTTCATATGTTAAGAAAAATATATTAATAATATACACATATGTATGTATGCATGTCTGTATAAATTAAGATGTCATATATGTATTTCATACACTAAGAAAAATATATTAAAACTTTATGAAAACATATATTCTTAATATACAAAATATATATGACAACTTAATTTATACATATATATACACACATACATACACACGGTGCTTAATAAATTTTTATATTATGATCTAGCCAGGACCTTAAGAAACTTCTGGCCTGACTCTCTATGGCCAGAAAGAAAACTTTCTTTCTGGCCATAATTTATTTATAGCTAACAACCCCATTCAGCAAGGTATCTCATTCAGTTACAGAGGAAAACATTTCACAAGCAATTTATCTCTGTACTTTGTTCCAGGAAATTGCATTGCTCAAAGCCAGACGGTCTGTGGGTGATTTATTCAACTTTTCTTTTGTGATGTTCAAGATAAGCTTTCGGTTACACCTGCTTTAAAAATACTCATGTTAAACTTAACTAACTACATGATATTTTTTTTCATTTCATTTAGAATTTGCCACAAATTATTTTCCATAAAAATCTTTATCATACCTGAGAATACACCTGGGCTCAACTTTAAACATACATGAAGTGGGTTTCTCTACCAGTCAGTCCTAAATCAGCACCTCAACTTTCATAAGAAGAGATCAAGACTGCCCTCGTGAGCTGACTCACATATTTTCTTCCTTTAGTGGACACACAGAATTTTTTCATTCTGAGAAGTGGGCAAGGAGCACAATCTCAAAACTCATTATCATATATATTTTTAAAAAGCTCATTAAGAAAAAGATATTCATAAGGGACATGCAGCCTCTTCATTTCTATAAATCAGCACTTCTCAAATCTTTTCTGAATCAAAGGTCCCTATAGTTTGTAACTATGAAAGTTACAAACCCCGTCCTCAGAAAAATGCATCCATGCCCATATATGCCCACTAATGTACACGATTTACAGGATTTCTACAACTCTTCTTTCAAAGTTTATCTGTCAACAAACTCCCTTTGAGTTCTTGAAATTGATTAATAAGTTTTATTCAAGACCCTCCAAAAATCTCCCAAGACCACTAAGGTGCTGCTTACCTCAAAGATACTGTGGCATTTGCCCCAATAATTTTATTTTCACTGATTATTTTTTGTCATGATGACAACTGCGTAAATTAAGACATACCCTCATAAAGCTCCTTGCTGCAGTTATTCTAAGCATATTGTTTAGGGCTTTGCTCATTACACCACACAGGATCCTGTTTAGGATAAACTTTAAATCAGAAATGACTGTGCTTCTCCTCATGGATGATTTGCCTTTATTTTATGAGCACTTTGAATGATATATCTATTCATATCCCCATTTTTAAATTTATAGCTAGAAAGCTAAGAGCTAAATCTGTGGCCATTTGCTATAAGCATTTAGGATGTAAGACTCTGTTTTTTGAGCACTAACCTCATTACTGAGTCACTTTACTTCTTCTTGGCCCTAACTTTATCATCTACTTCTTACTTATGTTATCTTGTTTAGAAGCCCTCTTATAAATACTGTATAACAATGCAAAGAAGGAAGAAAGAAAAGGTGGAACAAAGGAATAAAAAGAAAAAAAAAGTTTTTTTAACTGTTATATTCCATTATATCCAATTTCTTTCAAAGCAAGCAATTAATTAAATATTTAATTCTGATTTACATTTTAAAGTTTTAAAAGACTTTAGCAAATTTAGAACGAAACAAGGAAGAGTAATAAAAATTATTTTATTAATCCACGTGTTTCATTGGTGGTTGCAAAATCTCAACTGCAAACAATTGCCAAAACATTTTTTTCTAGCTACAAAACAGTTAAAAATTTTTTATTATTGAAACTTTCAAATATACAGAAGAGTAGAGAAAATGGTACCATGAACGCTCAGATACCCATCACCTTGATTTTAAAATGTTTAATATTTTGCCATATTTGCTTCTTTTAGTTTTTTCCTGTTAAAGTATTTTAGAGTAAATAACAGACACAAAAGTGAAGACTTGTCATACTACACAAAGTCAGTACAAAAGGGAACACAGACAAGTTTTTTTTAAGACAGAACACAGAGAAATCCACATACTAAATAATGGGTCCACGATGACTTAGGGAATAAGCACGTATTTGTAGGAAGCAAAACAAAAGTTTCAGTAAAGAAACCACTTTCACGAGATGATTAGGTGGACGTGAGTTTTGTTTCTGCATCTGTCACTTGGCGAATGAAGAGACTATCTTCAGGATGTTCCGTGTCATCCATTTCATACATATATGATGACGCAGTTGCGGGTGTTTGCATCATTACTGAAGGCAAGTGATGGTGGGGGATCAACGGAACTGGTACAGCTGTTTTTTGTTAAATGGATCCCAAATATTTACAAAGCCATCAGAACCACCTGTGGCAAACATATTGTGGATGTTGTGAAAGGAAATGACATTGACCGGGTAATTCTGCTCAATATTATTTTCTTCTGGTCTGTGACACTTGAAGGCATGCTTCTTCTGTACCTCAGGGCTTGGGTCCAAGTACTCAACTGACACTCAGCCTTCAAAAGAGCTTTAATACATAACACTGCTTGTTTGGAAGTGCTCAAATGCAGGGCACAGTCTGGCATGTAGCCCACATTTGTGTAATTCCATAAGATCCACATTAACACTCTGCGGCCCACGGTGCCCATTATCAGCCAGTCTCCAGGCACTGAGAGGATATAGACCTTTTCAGGCTGAGAGAAGGTCCAAGCGTTATAAGGAGTTCTGGGATCCCATGATTATCTATCTGATCCCAACTCCCATTAACCATCACATTCACTGCTGGACAGTATTCAACACATCTGATTGGGGGCAACATGGGCTCCACAAAGTTTTCTGGATCAGTGTTCAAATCATGCATTTTCAACTAATGGTCTAATCCCCCACTCCAGGCATACGTAGATTGTAGGATCAGGGCAATCTACATCCAGGACAGCGCAGGTGTGCTAGTACTTGAGCGGCATGGAGTTGGCCGGTACATCATGGAGATGTGCGGACACGAACCAGGAGGAGACCAGCAGGAACTGAGAGGTACTGGGGCTGAGCTTCATCGAGGAGAGCCCATCCTCAGGTCGCTGGTTCAGCTTTAACTTGTTAGACCTGGTCGTCTTGGGCTCCTCTTGGAAGCAACTTCACTGCCACTTATGGTCACTTCATTGCTTCCCTCAGACATTACAATATCTCACGTCCACATGTTTTAGTATCCATCTCTGAAAAGTAATCGCCTGTTTCTACATAATCATAACAACATTTTTCACACCTAACAAAATCCATGATAACCTCCTAATATCACCTAATACCTAGTCTATATTCAAATTTCTATTATCCTGCCCCCAAAATACTTTTTATAACTGCCAAAACTTCTTAACCTTAGACTGAATGAGGTTAGCATCCTCCAAGTTCCTATTCAACTCTATTTAGCCATTTCATTTGCCTCCAAATGCCGATATGCATGTGTATAGCTAAATGGTTCATAAAAATAAAGTGCTGGAATTGATCATATTATGATCCCATTCAGTAGCAAGAGTTAACTCTAGACTACTCAAGTCATTAATAAAAATTATTCTTTATGAAAATTTCATCTTTTTCCAGTATGCATTGGTTTTTAAACCTAGGCTTACTGTACCAAAAAGCTTACTAATTTACAATATTTCTAACTTTGAAGTAAAGAAGAGCTTCTCTTCTAGTTCTTTCAACAATGCTAAACATTGTCACCCTTTTAACATTTCATTCTGTTCTCTGCCTCCCTTTAAAGAAGTGGATTCTATCTTAGTAATTTATGCCACTCCTTGCGTATTTTCAGCTCCTTTTGTATTTTCAGTCTTATTCTTTTATGTGCTTTGGAAATATTAGAGATAAATTTCTTTTTTAAAATTTTCTCCCAGCAGCATTACCTCATAAGCATTACCTAATTATATAAAGCATCTGTAGATCAGGGATCTGGCATATGTTGTTTTATTTTTAAAAACAAATTTCCAGTAAATGCAGTTTTCAGTTTACACTTACGAAGTCAAAATGCCAAGATGACTCAAAAACAATACATTAAATTGCAAGTGAACTTTACAGATTTGATTTGGTAAAGATAGCACAAGATTCAATGAGACCATGTGTCTACAATATGCCTGAGTGAACAATTAGAGATCATTCAGGAAGATAACGTCAAAGGCCAGATCCACACCACTTATGCAAATACCTTGGGGTGGAATTAACCTAACAGGATGAAACATTTTTCTCAAAAAAAAAAAAAAAAAGTCAAAGCATGTGGAAAATGTTACTGAAGTGTCCCTTTTAATGAGAATTTCAGTGAGGAATAAACTGTGGAAAAACATGCACTTAGGGGTAAGGCGGAAGACAAAGTCACTACACACATGTTCCATCTCTTATTTCTATCCAGCAAGAATACTACTTATTACTGTATTTCCCTCCAGTCAGGGGAACAGACATGTCTAAAAACTGACAAGAAAATTTTCACATATTGAGGTATGTGGGGTAGCTATTCTGGTTTAAAACTGATTCAGCTTGAACTAAAGAAGCCTGACTTATGATCTATCAAACATACATTGTACATCTGCTTTAACCATGAAAGTAAAGAATGCATTCAACGTTATCTTAAAGTAAAAGAATGCACTCTTCAAAGATGAGAATGCATAATTCCCCTCCTACAATGCCAGTATCAGTAACACCCATATCAGTACTCCTGAAGATATGTTCTCTTTCCAGGCATTAGGGTCTTGCTGACTTGCCAATCTGCAACTGAATGCCTCTTTGAAAGTTTGATGACTATGTATCCTGGGTGTGTTTAATGTATGTTCTTTGTTCCAAAAAGGTATAAAACTGTACTGAAAACCACACTTCTCTGGAACGCTTTCTTCCTTTGCGGAGACTGTCTTCTCAGGTTATAGTCCTCAGCCTGACTCAAGTAAAGGTCACCTTATCTCTCTTATCTATAGAATGGTTGTTGGTGATTTTCTGTCAACAACACAAAGATTGAAATTATGTCAAGCAACTGTTAAAAAACAAAATTCAACCTAGTAAATTTAAAGATCTAATTGGCTTTATTAGGCAATTCATGAATGGGCAGCATCCCATCTAGCAACTAGAAGGGCACTCTGAGGGGTTGTACAAAATGGAAAGTTTTTATAGGAAGAAGGGTGGGGCAAGGGAGCTATTAGCAAAAGAAAAGAAAGGATTATTTTTAGGCGAGGCTATCTTTTCTCGAAGTAAGGGAACAGCAAGGGTCTTTAGATTGCCTCTACTTCTGGGAGATGGAGAGGGCCCACAGGATAGATTACTTTACCAGTGCTTGACCAGAAAATTCCAGACTGGTTGATTAAGATTAGGTTTCTGAGAAAGGTTGAAACTACAATTAGATTAGATATTAAATCTGGATTTGGTATCAAATCCAAGCCCATGCTAAAGGGGCTTTAGCATGAGTGATGCCATTTTGGATTTTCTTTTTAACACAACACTTTATCTTGACGTTTATCACACATGAGAGTTGTCTCACTCCAAGACCTTTTTGGAAGGGATTTGAACAATAAATTCTACATTTGTCCCAAAGAAATAGATTTAATGAAGTGGGAGATTTATTCTAGAGAGTTGGAGGACTGAAAATCTTGGAATATATGGTCCATATTTTGAAATTGGGATATGGTGTGGCAGTCCTTTGGTGATCAGTAGGTATTCCACATTCTGTTCTCCGTAACAAGAGATTCATGGTTGAGGAAGGGTATGCCATTAAAATCCATCAACTTCTTCCAAAGAATGGTCCTGACTCTCACCTGTTATTTCATATCATAAGAGAAGTAGAGCCAGGAGAACTCATTATGTTGACACAAATAATCCATAATAAATCCAAAAATCAAAATTGGGGTGAATTTATTATATGAGCCAGTTTGAGGACCATAGCCTGGGGGCTTCCTTCCCTGAGGAAAGAAAAACTCAGAAGAAGCAAGGTATACAGAGTCATTATATACTGTCTTGGAACAAAGAACGTACATCACATATAACAGAACTATCTCTTTTACAACAGTCATGAGACGCTTTGCTGGAACAGCAGGTCAGTGGTCGCAAGGTGAACACAGCAGGTCGGTGGTCATCAGGTCAGTGGTCATGAGACGAGTTAAAACAGGTCAGCAATTAATCCTTAGTTTCTGGGAAGAAATACTTATCCTTAAAGAAATGCTGATATGGGGGGAGGCAACATCCTTATGTTTAAGGGCATCATTCTTGGCTTTGGGACATTGTAAATGTTTAAAGCAGATATACAATGCATGCTCAACAGGCCACATCAGGCCCTTCTGGAAAAACAAGGTCAGGCCAAGTTAGTTTTAAACCAAATGGCTTCCTCATATACTCCAAAATATTCTATTGCTTTTTGTTTACTCATCAACTATAATACTCTGGTGAAGGAATGCTAGGTTCTGTTTCTAATTTTTAGGAACTGTGCATTTTATGCCAATAGATTTTTACAGCAAGATTGTCTAAATACCAAGATGTCAATAAGCACAAGCATTTCTGGAGTGATGGAATAAAGACCTCTGAAAATTTCCTCCTTCAAAAAACAATTAGAACACTGGCAAAAATTATAAAATTTTTCCAGTACTCTGGAAATTAGCCAAAGACTTGTAACAAGCCAAGGAGCATTTATTCAAGAAAAACAACTGAACCTTGGTAAGAACAGTGAGCTATGTGGCATTTTAACTGGCCTATTCCCAGCTCCTTCTTGGCAGCTCCATGGTAGCCTTGAAAATCAGCAATCTTGCAACCAGAGTATCTGTGAAAACCAACAGCATAACTAGGAAAGTCAAAATAGGTTTTGTCAAAGAAAAAACAGAGCTGGACAGTAGTTAAAGTGGTAAAAATAGATTTATTTAGAGAAATTATTGTAATGCGGGAAAAGAAACCTCAGTATAAAACTAAGCTTAATTCCAAATAAAACAAGGAAAAGTGGGAATTTATAGCCAAGGAGCAGGGTGGGAGTCAGTGGATGGAAAATTACTAAGAGGAAACAACGGGGGTAAAGGGGGATTCTGACTAAATTGGCCTAACAGGATTCTTACCAAAGGCAGGCCAAGGTCATCAGACATCCCCTAGGAGAAGGTGGAGGATAGGGAACTTGATGAGACATCAAGGGTGATCAGATGGCGAGGATGCAGGATTATGGTTAAACTGATTTTGCAGGATTCTTGCTAAAATTGGACAATGCAGAGACGAACATGGAGGCTCAAAGGTCACGGCCTAGTTGAGAAGAGAGATCAGAGGAGCCTGGGTAGGGTTGGTCAAGGAGAGAATCTGTGTCAGTTTAGAGCTTCTCAAAAAGCCCCATGCCCGGGGAATAGTCACGATTTGACCTCATTGGCAGCTCCTTGAAAGCCTCATTCACAGGGCATGTCTTTATATGGCCTCATTCAGAGCTCACTCATCCCTGACCCTGACCCTAACCCGGACCCTAACCCTAATTCCTAGCCCTAACCACTGTCTGGCCCTATGCCTCAATTAGGGACAACTCTGCAGGAAGCTGTAATGAGGCTTAGATTTGGGTTTGGGTTTGGGTTTGGGGGTAGGAGATTTGTTGTATGCTGTCTACTCAGTGGAGGTTTTCATTTAATAATCATCAGACACCCGAGGAAGCTACAATATGAAATTTTATAACAGCTAGCTAGCATTACTTTCCCAGGGTAAATCCTCAAAGAACACTCAAATTTTACATTTATATGGTCAAAGTACACTTCAGAAAAGTATATTTTCAAGGACACATTGGCCATTTTTAGCTCTTTGTTTTGCAAATTACCTGATCCTTTGTACATTTTTCATTGAGATATTAGTCTTTCTACATTAAATAGTAGAACATTTGATGTATATTAAGTCTTAACTTACTGACATATATATAGCAAATATCACTTGTAGTTTGTAATTTGTCTTTTAATAGGGGTTAATAGCATTCTCCCCACCCCCAGGATAATGTTTTATTATTTTTCTTTGTTTTTTAAAAATAGCTTTAGAGGGACCGGCCCGGTGGCATAGTGGTTAAGTTCGCACACTCCACTTTGGCGGCCTGGGGTTCGCAGGTTTGAATCCAGGGCATGCACCGAGGCACTGCTCGTCAAGCCATGCTGTGGCGGCATCCTACATACAAAATAGAGGAAGATGGGCACAGATGTTAGCTCAGGGCCAATCTTCTTCACACACACACACACAAAAATAGCTTTAGAGACTTCCATCTCCAGCCACAGTAGATAAAATTTACCCTTTGACCACAAACTATAAAACTGAACAAAATATATTAAATAATTGTTTTCATATATTGGGCAACAGGCAGCACGTAAGTTTGACTGCTGACGTAAGGAAACCAGATGAGGTAAGCCCTACAGTCACATCAAATTTTTGAGGGGAAGACACATTCTGGAGCAGGAAGAGGGATTCCAAACCCAGCACACTGGTCTTTCCAAATTGAGGAGAGAGTTCAGAGGTCAGGGGCCTGGGGTAGTCGCAAGTTGCTACATAGTTATTACACAGCAGGAACAAGTTAGTCCAAAAATCTTTCTGATTTTGGGGTGGGTAAATATCATGAAACATTAAAAATTGATATAATTGATTTCATCAAAACTAAGAAATGTGGGCTGGCCCCATGACTTAGCGGTCAAGTGTGCGCGCTCAGCTACTGGCGGCCCAGATTCGGATCCCGGCGCGCACCGACGCACCACTTCTCCGGCCATGCTGAGGCCACCTCCCACATACAGCAACTGGAAGGATGTGCAACTGTGACATACAACTATCTACTGGGGTTTTGGGGAAAAAAAAAAAAAAGGAGGAGAATTGGCAATAGATGTTAGCTCAGAGCCGGTCTTCCTCAGCAAAAAGAGGAGGATTAGCATGGATGTTAGCTCAGGGCTGATCTTCCTCACAAAAAAAAAAAAAAAAAAACCTAAGAAATGTGTTTTTGAAATACACATTAACAAAATGAAAAGGCAAGCCAAAATTGGGAGGAACTGTTTTCCAATACACGTGTCTGATAAAGGACATTTCCCACCCCCACCTCAGGCTAGCTGTGAGGTTGGCCTGTCCCATTTGTGATCACTACCATTTCCGACAATGCCCAGGGCATGAGGTTTGTCTGCATTCTGCTCCGAATCAAGTCAGCTCCCTCTGCTGGTGAAGCTGCTGGAGTTCATGGCCTGCCCTGCTCTGGTAGAACTATGGAACTGGAGGGGGTGGTGGGCGGGAAGGTGACAGATGGAGTTGACTACGGGCTAAAATACCACAGAGTCTCGATGTTCTTACCCCAAGCTCAGTAGTCTTTCTTGAATAAATATTTCTCAAATTTTATATTCCTTGGACAGATTTCCAGCATCTTGATAATGCTGTTTTTGACCATTTTGCCCAGTTTTTTTTTTACTTTATTTATTTATTTATTTTTTTTACTTTTTTATCCCATTCACTCATTTCTCCCACCCTCCACCCCTGACTCTGGAAACCATCAATCTGTTCTCTGTACCTATGAGCTTGTTTGTTTTTTTGTTTTATTTTTTTTAACTTTACGTATAAGGGAGATCATATAGTGCTTGTCTTTCTCTGTCTGACTTATTTCACTTAGCATAATTCCCCCAAGGGAATTTGTTGCAAAAGCAAGAATTCATTCTTTTTTGTGGCTGAATAATATTCCACTGTGTGTGTGTGTGTGTGTGTGTGTGTGTGTGTGTATATACACACACACAATTTCTTTATCCATTCATCCATCGGTGGACACTTAGGTTGTTTCCATATCTTGGCTATTGTAAATAATGCTGCAGTGAACATGAGGGTGCATATATCTTTTCAGAGTTAGTCTTTTTGCTTTCTTTGGATAAATACCAAGAAGTTGAATTGCTGAATCACCTGGTCATTCTGTTTTTAATTTTTTAATCGAAATAAAGGGTTTTTATCTAGATTACATAAAGAACTCTCAAATTGCTATAAGAAGACATCACAGTTTTTTTAAAGTGGCACAATATTTGAGAAGATACTTCACAAAAGAAACTATACAAATGGCCAATATCACAATAAAAGTTGCTCAGAATCTAGTCATCCGAAAAATTTAAATTAAAACTACAATGAGGTAATGCTATACAACTACTAGAATGGCTAAAATTAAAAACAAAACAAAACAAAACAGAAAACAACAAGTAACAGTAAGAATATGGAATAAGTGGAACTCTCATACATTGGTAATGGGAATTTCAAATGGTAGAGCCGCTTTTGAAAATAATTAAGCAGTTTCTTATAGAGTTAAACATAGAGTTACTATCCAATAGCAATGTCGTTCTTAGGTATTTATCCAAGAAAAATCAAAACATAGGACTTGTATTAGTTTTCTATGGCTGCTGTAACAAAAGACCACGAATATGGTGGGTTGCTACAACAGAAACATATTCTTTCACAGATCAGAAGGCCAAAAATTCAAAAATATTATCATCGGGCCAAAAACAAGGTGTTGGCACCTCTGCTTTCCCTCCACAAGCTCTAGCAGAGAATCCATGTCTTGCCTCTTCCAGGTTCTGGTGGCTGTGGGCATTCCTTGGCTTGTGACAGCATTACTCCAACAGCATCTTCCAATCTCTTTCTGCTCTGTCTACACATCAGCTTCTCTTCCGTGTGTGTGTCAAATCTCCCTCTGCCTCCCTTGTAAGGACACTTGTGATGGCATTTAGAGCCCGCCAAGATAATCCAGGATAATTTCCCCATCTCAAAATCCTTAACTGAATCACATCTGCGAAAGCCCTTTTTCCAAATAAAGTAACATTTATAGGTTCCAAGCATTAGGACCTGAAATTTTTGGAGGCCATTATTCAGCCTACTATAGTTCTGTGCAAAGATTTGTAGAAATTTGATTCATAATAGGCAAAAACTGAAAATAAAGTGTCCATCAGTAAATTAACAAATAAACAAGTCATAGTATATGCATTCAATGGAATATTATTCAGCTATAAAAAGGAATGAATTATTGAAACATACGACAACAGGGATGAACCTCAAAATACTTATCTTGAAAGAAGCCAGACACAAAATAGTAAATTTTGTGTGATTCTGTTTGTACAAAACTCTGGGATAAATAAACCCAATCTATGATGATAGGAAGCACATCCATGTTTGCTTGGAGCTGGGGAGATGAAATGGGGATTGCCTGGGAAGGGGTATAAGAGAACATTTTGTGATGATGAAAATATATATATCTTGATTATGGTGATGATAACATGGGTGTGTACATATGTCAAAACTGATCACACCTAAAATGCTATGCATCCTATTGTATATGAATTAAATCTCAGTAAAGTTTATTTCAAATATAGGTTTTAAATAATTGATTTGTTCGTTTTAAAAATTAAACTTAAGGGGCCAGCCTCCATGGCATAGCGGTTAAGTGCACACGCTCTGCTGCTGGCGGCCTGGGTTCGGATCCCGGGCATGCACCAATGCAGCAGTTGTCAGGCCATGCTGTGGCAGCATCCCATATAAAGTAGAGGAAGATGGACATGGATGTTAGCCCAGGGCCAGTCATCTTCAGCAAAAAAAAAAAAAAAAGGAAGAGGATTGGCATGGATATTAGCTCAGGGCTGATCTTCCTCAAAAAAAAAAAATTAAACTTCAAAATTTACAATGATCTCATCTCCCACTATTCAAACTCATGTAGAAAAATTATTCCCATGTAAATATTTTTTAAATATTTATTTTTTATTGCATACTTTTACTTCATTTTAATGTTTACATTTCTCACCCATTTTGAACTTATTTTAAGACAAATGAGAAACAGATTTTTCTCTGTGGCCACCCAGTTTTCCCCAAAACATTGATAAAATAATCATTTTTTCTCACTTATGAGAAATTCCACCCTCATCATAACTAATTTTCCACATATACCTGGTTCTATTCTGTATTGTTTATTCTGTTTGGTTGGTTTGCACATTATTTTCCTTTGAGGTTTTTTTGTTCACATGAGTTTTTAATTGTTATTTTAACCTTAAGAATATGTATATATTTTTTGTGTGAGGAAGATTAGCCCTGAGCTAACATCTGTTGCCAATACTCCTTTTTTGCTGAGGAAGGTTGGCCCTGGGCTAACTTCCATACCCATCTTCCTGTACTTGATATGTGGGACGCCTGCCACAGCATGGCTTGATAAGCAGTACGTACGTCTGCGCCTGGGATCCAAACCTGCGAACTCTGGGCCGCTGAAGCGGAGCACACAAACTTAACTACTACGCCACTGGGCTGACCCCAAGAAAATTTTGATATCTAGGAGGCCAAGTCTTTCCTCATTACTCTTCGTTCTCAGAATTTTGATAACTTTGTTTCTTAATTTTTATATCCACATGACTTCCTATCTTCATCTAAGTTAAAAGACAAATAAAAGTAAACACAAAAACAAAACAAAACATAAGCTCTTTGGGCGGGATTCTGACTAAAATAATGCTGAATGTATAAATGAATTTAGGTATAAAATAGCCTAAAATATTGAGGTTTCTTATCCATAAATAAGACCTGTCCTCCACATATATTCAAATATTCTTTTACATCCCTCACTATGTTTGTATTTTGTTTTACAAAGACATTTCTGGTCTTTTGTTACCTGCTACCTAAAATTCAAGATAACTTATATCCTCATTGGAAGTATGTTCTTTAATATTGTAAAAGAACACTCTTTATCCTATTTCACATGTTTTGTCTTGTGGAGAATCAGAATTTTCCACACTAAAATGTATCTCTTTAGCTTGGTTATTTCTAAGAACAAAAGACTCAGAAAGAAAATTTGACCTTCCTCCTAACTGCCTAAAAGAATTTAAGATAGAAGGCCTGTTCCAGGAAGGAGCAATCCCCGTAAGATAACTATAATGGAATATGAACGAGGTGTGATAGACAGGGAGGAACCTCACAGGACTCATTTGACTGAAGTCCTCCCCGTGTCACATTGTCTTTGCAAGGTACGGCAAACATTTGTTTACCAAACATTTGCTTTTCCCTCTCCATGTGAGTTGCCTTCCTCCCCTTTGAAGTCTCAAACCACTGCCCCTAACGTCCTCCTTTGTCTTTACCTGAAGATGGTATTTAAGGCGGTGGCATCTGCCATTTTGGCGAGTTACTCAGTTTTCCTGGTTTCTCCCATGTGTACAGGTTATTAAATTTATTTGATTTACTCCTGTTATTCTTTCCCTCTCGATTTAATTCTTAGACCCGCCAGAAGAACCTAGAGGGTAGAGGAATAGTTCTTCCTCCCCTACGTTCTCAAATTCAACTTTTTCAGATATTGATAATAGGTGTACTCTAATATACGTTTGTCAATCCTTTTATTTTCAACTTTTCTGAATGACTTCATTTTAGGCGAGCTTTACAATTGGCTTTATGGTTGGTGTTCTTTGATTCAATAGAAGCCTGTTGTTTTGTGTGTGTTTATCTCATTTGTACTTACTTTTGTAAAGAATGTCATTGATTTCATTTTAAATCTGTTTATCTTTTGCTTTCACTTTTTACTTTTTACTGTATTTCCTTTGTTTTCTACCATTTTCTATATCATCTGTTCTTTATTTGTCTACATACCTATTTTCCTAAGACAGATACACTCTACTTAATTTTACTAGCAGTTGCTGATATACTTTCTCATAATACGCTTATATCCATATTTCTCAATTTATGTTTCAGAAATAAAGCAGTGTATATTAAATACCTGTTTAGTTAGAAACCTTTTTGGCAAGTTATTGTAATCTAACCCAATTTGGTTTATATAAAAATGGGAATTTGCTAGTAAGCTATTGTGGTATCTAGTGGAATCCCAGAAAGAGTCCATTACTCAGCCATAGGAAGGAGAAGGATGTACACAGCCAGCCTTCTGGAGCTACAGGGACTAAGAATTTCAAAGCCATTGGCACTTCTATTTTTTTTCTGCTTCTCTCTGTGGATCGGTTTAATTTCTTTCTTACCATATGGCAGAAAAGAGCTTTTAAATTTTACTTCTTATAGTTTTAGCCATCTGAGCGATATTGGCCTGACCCAGGATCCCTCCCACCAAATCCTTTGCAAAGGGCCACTGGATTTGCTTGATCAGATACTTTCTCATAGACCAACCAGTGAGGTTACATTTGGTGCAATGATTGTTCCTGCCATAATCATGTGGGTAGATAGCCAGGCGAGGGAATGTGGTTTTTGGCATAGCAAATGTTTTGGCAGACAAAATAGTGTGTCCTGTACTCTCATGCTATGAAAGATAAGGAAACTATCCCTCTTTTGCTCCCATCAACTAGTAGCTAATTAATTTTGCAAATTTCTGGCTTTATTCACCCCCCCACCCCCCACCCCGTACTGTACTGTGTGATCAACATGTTTTTTTACATTACAAAAAGAAAGAGACGAGATGCATACATAAGAGAGAAAGAGAAAGAGACTTCGCATTTGAATCCATGATTACAGTTTATTTCATTTGCTTCTAAAGCATGGTTTCCTCCCTGTTGGGGTTCCCTTGAGATACTCCTCTAATCATCTAATATGGAAAAGCCAGCTCAGAAGGATTACCAGTGAGAGCTAATACAAGGAAAGCTCTACTCTCATCTGCTATGTCCCCAATTACAGTGTGGTGGAATCTCTTGTGTCCTTACTTCTTTACCTGGGGCCCTTTTGTTCTTCTGCAGAGCCCCTGAGATGGAGGGCAGAATGTGTAGCTTTGAATATTCAGTATGCTGAACAGATAAAGCAATGGGAGTCTGCAGTCTGAGTTGTGACTCTGTAGTTTTTCCTTTAATTGGTGGCATTTCCCTCAACTGTGGTCAATTCCATCACTTTGGGAGATTCTCCTGCATGTGTGGTAGATCTAACTTGGATTTCAGCTTGGTTCACTGCCTAATGTTTAGCCAGCTATTTTGGTTATATGACATTCTCATTAGGGGAATATTCCTTAACTTCTGAAACTTTTCATATATACATATGTATGTATATACATGTACCTGTGTGCTTACGTTTTTACTCTACAACTATATGTGCATTCCTAAAAAAATCTCAGGCTCTACAAAATCAAGCACTAAAAAAATAACACTGCTTATAGATAGAATAATATTAGGAGCAATCCTCTCAAAAAACCTAAAAGACCTGTGGAACTTTGTAACTAGAGAACTAACAAAAACCAATAGCAATCCTAATAATAATATGAGTGCAGTTAAATTTCTAAACAGCATTTGCCCTTAGCTTCAGAGCAAGTCAATCAATCCATTATAGCCTTAAGCCTGAAGCTTATGCTCCCTCATTCAAGACACAGTCTTGGAGGACATTTAATTCTCTACTAAGAGACTATTTTCACACGAATTAAAAATCTGATCTAGGAAAGAGCTGTCTTCATTAACCATTGTTTTGATATAGGAGAAATATTTTTGCAGCTTCTTCATCTATCATCACAGCCTTGACAGATAGCTTAAGATATGGAAAACACAGCGCCTTGTGATGCCTATAAAGCAAACACTACTTGCGCTAAAATTAGGCACTTCTGTAGATCTTCAGCTTTTTTCTTGTGGTTTTCATATGTTGCTAGGGCTCTTTTTCTTAATTTGAGAAAGTTTATTTCTGATGGCTTCAAGACATGAATGTGTTAGGAAAAATCCGAAATGAACCAATAGGACTTTATACTGATATCATTCCATTTACCAGTTACATACAAGGTAATTGACATTAAAGAAAGATGTGTTGTAGCAAAACAGGTTTTATATATATATATGTATTTCTCTGAAGGTACAAATAAAATTTGTCTTCAGACTTCCACAATCTCTGCTGGAAAGCCTGTGAGAGGAAAACAAATGGCTCTGCCGGGCAGAGTAATTTGTCCTTGAACTCTGTCAAATCTGTTGATTGGCGACTGCTTGGAGTAAGGTGGATTTAATCCTTCCAATGGCCTATTCAGGTCTACAGCCCACTCATGTCTCCAGCATTTGTCTCTCCAGACTAGGTATTCACATTACCTGTTGAGTTTTCTCCATTTAACTGATTCTCTACAATTTCACACTGTGTCCTTGGGCTGCAAAGTGCATGTTATTCTTGGTGTCCCTTGTCAATCTTACCAGAAGTCTACTATATCTTGTGCTGTTCTTTGTGGATTCTTAATTTTTAGCTTTCCTTACTTTCAGTGTAGATGGAATTTTCTTTTCTATTTAGAACTTTTATGTCCATTTTCACCAGTGAATTTCCTAGTTTCTCTCCTGTAATAATTTTTCCCATTGATCATATGAGTTCTTTATGTAAAGATCATTAACTCTTTGTCATGCATCTTGTCAATATTGTCTCTTGATTTGTTCTTCCTCTTTGAACAAACATCTTAGGCTGTTCCCATCATACCCTGAATACCTTTACTCTGGGATTCCCATGACCATTTGGCTATTAGGCTTGTGTCACTTCTAGCTGCCAGTCCTAGCTTCTCCTATCCTCGTTGTAGCCAAGAGTACAATTTAAGTTTCAGTCCTCCCACTACCTGCTTTTAGCTATTAGCTAAGCCAGGGCTTACCTACAAAGCCTGAGTTTTTTTTAATAAAGACTCTCTTTAATCATGGTGTCTCTGGCATTCTAGAAATCCCACAATTCACAAACGTATCCATTTCTGCAGTCTCAAAGTGAAGGCTACCAGCAGCAAGGACTTCTGGCTGCAGTGACACATACTAGCCCTGAAGTTCTATCTCCCCCTGATGAGCCACTTTAGGACTAGGATCCATCCTTTCCACAACATACCTTACAAGTGCCACCATATATGCTAATGTACTTACACGACTGCTCTCTATTTTACCTAGACTGTAAGAGAGATCAGATATCTGTTCTTGCATGGCTTCACCCCTTGGAATCACTTTAAATCTATAGCGACAGTACTCAAAGCTGTTCAGTAACTTCAGTGTCTGAACCACAAGAGTCAGAAATGGCAAGCATTTTACCACCACAAAGCGTCAACTGTTTACTTTCCAAATCAGATTAGGCAAATATCTTATGTCTCCTGGCATGGTCTCAGCACAGGGACACACCTAGGTTGTGTGAGGCTCTGGGCAAATATTTTTTGCAGGACTCTATCTTGTTTAAAAAAATTAATTAAAAACATTTTACAGAGTTCATGGGTACATGTGTGGTATAGTGATCTTTCTATGAATATTTTAAAAGAGTTGAGAAGTACTTAAGTAGTTGTTTATTGCCCAATCAACGCACATGAAGATTCTTCATTCTGAGTGACTTACCCCCAATCGGCATGTTAGCACCATTCTGGTTGTCCAATATGTGATTCTAACGAAAAAATATGCCCCAGTCAGCAGACAGGAGTTGCTTGCCAGGATGCCTTCCTGGAATTGAGGCTCAACCATAGAGACCCAGGAAACCCCACAGATAAAAGCTGTGGAGCTCCTGAGGCATCTAGTCAACCCCGCACGTGAGCTAGAGGATCAAAGAGCACCCCTAAAGAGAAGAAACAGGGATCAGGACCCACATGGGTTCCGGTCCAGCCTCAGGGTGCCCTATCCAGACAGCATTGCCAGGCCTGGCCAGTCCTGTATACTGAGTTGTGACTTAGAAAATTTCATGTGAGTAATCCAAAGTGTGGGGCCTTGTGAGACATGTCGCCCAGGGCAAGGATCCCACTTGCCTAGATCAAGGCAGAACCATCCCAGTGTATACACGCTAAGGGTCTATTTCTCATCACCTGCTCCTTGGACTGGTTTGGGAATTAATTTCTTTCAAGTTATGGAGTCATAAAAACATATAAGTAACCCCAAGTAATGGGAGTTTACTAAAAGGTTGTTGCAGCATTTTTGCCACAGGTCTCTGCTATTCTAGTAACTTCTTTCCCTTCGAGGTCTCTTATGGTCTTGCTGTGGACAATTCTCCCACTCTGTCCCTTCATCCTGACCTTCTCTCCTCAAAGCAGGAAAGATCTAATTTGGTTGGTTACTCATCATCTGATATGGGATGTTCTGCTTCAGTCATATATGGCCAGTATAACAGAATTGGTCCCCCTAAAAGCTCATTGCCATATTTCTTAGAGGAAAGTGAGTACCTAGCAGACTATGAGACTTCATGATCTGTCCAGTGCAAGGCTCCTGGCCATTTTATCAGATTGTCTTCCAAAAGGGCAGTCCCAATTTATCTTGCCACCGGAAAGGTGTGAGAGCACTCCTTTCTCAGTATACTTGTCAAGAGCGAAGAGATTCATTCTTTTTTAAATGATCAGCTAAGGTGGTAGACAAAAACTCGGGAGTGTTGTTTAAATGTACATGTGGAATTTCTTGGTAGTAATATTGGCTCTTTCACCATATACTAGTTAATCAATTAAATTTTGTCTTTGGTAAATGATCCGTTTGGGTCTTTCACTCCTTTGTCTATTTAGAACTGAGTGTTTTTCATGTCTACTTGTGTGACCTAATCATAACAAAGATATTGGTCATTTGTTTGCTGTATTTCTGGTGAGTCTTTTCCTTCTCCTGCTCGTCCTCTTCCTGCCCCTCCTCCTTCCCCTTCTCCTCCTCCTCCCTCGTCTCTTCCTCCTCCTCCTCCTTCTTTTTTTGCTTTCTTTTAAACTTTGGATAAATTAGTCTTTTGATGAACATGATTTCAGAGTGTTTTAAATAATCAAAGCTATTAATATTTTCATTTGTAATTTATTCCATCCTTTTGGCTCTTAAAAGTATCCCCTTCCTATTTCATAGATTTGTTAAACATTTCAAATTTTCTCTAGTTTTAATATCACCTTTATTTAAAATGTTTATTATCTAGAAAACTTAATTAAATAAGTCTGGAATTGTTTATATAGTAAGATAAGAATTTAAATGTTTTAAACAAATCACTGTGTATCTTTCACCTGCGTTAATTTATTGAAAAATCCTGTTCAATTTATTTGTTATGTTACCCATTTTCTGTTATATATTTTAATACAAAATAGGGCTTATGTCTCAGTAGTAGTGTATAGAGAATGGTCTAGATTGGGTTAAAATACCAAAGTAATAAGGAGATACAGGTTATTCAATAAATAAACTGGGAATCAAAATTGACATCAGTTTAATTTTATTTCATAATCAACAAAGCATTTCAAATAAAAGAAATACAACTTTAAAAAGCCTCCAGTTTCTGCTTTAATTTCACATTTCATACATTGCACAATATTTACTAGATGCTCATTTTGATTGTTTCATAACTTGAAGAGGGGGAGGCAATAATTCTGCCAGATGGTTAAATATTCCAGAAGATTTCTGCTCTCATTTTCCTAACTTGAGAGATACAAAGCGGTGTTTACTTCCAATACAAATTCTAGGTAAAAATCATAGCTTACTTCTCATGTTAAACATTCAGGATGATGACAAGCAAAAGACAGTGTTGTTACTAAGCTAATGCTTTCTTGAAATCTTATGTAGCTATATGACAATTGATATATTTGTTAAAAACCAACTTACAACAAATTGGTTATCCTGTGAGCTTTTTGTTTTTGCTTTCTTCCTCCTATTTTCTCTTATTCCTTCCTTCCATCCTTCCTTCCTTCCTTTCTTCCTTCCCTTCTTTCTTGCTTTTTTATTTTTATTTATTTATTTTTTGATGAGGAAGATTAGCCATGAGCTAACGTCTGTTGCCAATTCTCCTCTTTTTGCTGAGGAAGATTGTCACCGAGTTAACATCTATGCCCATCTTCCTCTATTTTATATTTGGGATGCCACCATAGCATGGCTTGATAAGTGGTGCCTAGGTCCACACCAGGGATCTGAGTCTGTGAAACCCAGGCCGCCTAAGAGGAGCACGTGAACTTAACCACTATGCCACTGGGCTGGCCCCTTTCTTTCTTTTTTTTTCCTTCTTTCTGTCTAGCATATTGCACTAGAAAGCATCTACTGACGGACATCAAGAATAATTGTCCTTGAGAAATAATGGAAAATATAAGCTAAATAAAAATAATAAAGAAAATGCTATATGGAATCACTTATTAGGTAAAAATTATTACATTCTTGAGCCATATACAGACACTATTAGCTGTGATCACTGCACTGCAGAAACTAAAATAAGAGTACATTTTTCTTCAATGAAAATCCCAGCGTTAGGAGAAACAAACAAACAGCAACATAAGCAACATGTTCACTATATCAGAAACAAATCACAGGCCTTTGGAGTTATACTCCAGCGAGTTTGTGTCCTTAAACGAAAAGCGGCAGCCACAGGCATCTGGCCACTGATCCTCTCTGGTACTCACATTTGGGGATGTACCTTCCTTTAAGAGGGTGGCCACCTATGGGAGTGGACGTCTAGATAACTGCACAAAGGATCAATGGCATAGTTTAATCATTGTACAAAACCCTTCAGAGAATCTGAGGTTGAAGTTCATAGGGAAGCAAACAGGGATAATGCCTGATGAGTCAATACAAGAAGGAGAATTCTTCACGCTTGTAACGTATATTTCGATGACAGACTTTTTCCCACTGACCCTCACTTATTTGTCTGTGAAGTTACAGGAGAAGGTCCCTAGATAAAGTACGTTCCCAGTTGCTACATTTAAATCTAAGAAATAAAATTTATTCTTTAATAAATATATAAGCTCAGATTTAAAGTTCATTTTTAGATCAAATGAATTGGATTTGTTTTCGTTGCTTTCCTGACAACATAACACAATGGCAAAGAAAAGTTAAATCATCTTGTTAGTTAATTCAATCCAAATCTTGTTAAAATTCAATCCAAGGATTTTTCCTCAATGATGTGGACAACTATTCTTGGGAAAAGCACAAAAAGATCCTATCTGGGAAAAAAAATAAGTGTCTAATTGAAGTATCGTAAAATATACCCACAGAGTTCAGTTTCCTTTGCTTGATTCCCACACTTCTCGTAAAGGAGTGAAACCAAGGAACTTTAGAATCTTCTATGTTCCATCATTTTGAGTCCATATAATTCATTAAAAATCCAAGTTTTTAAGCTCGTTCACTTGTCATTCCAAAAAAAGTAAAATTAAAATTCTTTAGGATAAAGTTTTTTTTTTAAAAGTGACAGTGATTTTTTTTTCCCTTTATAGTCACTTTGGAAAGTGAATGAGGATTGTAAATCACAAATATCTAAAGTTTTTATTTTAGTTTAAAATATATATACTGCATCACAGCTGATTCTTAGATTAGCATCACTATCTCTAATAATCCTCATATTGAATAAAAAAAGACATAAATATATAACTATTTGAAAAATTATTACTTTTTGTGAGACAAAAAGAAAAAAACATGTTTAAGAAAAGGTGTTTTACATTGTAATGTCCAACTTGCACAAGCATATTTCACCTTGGAAAGGCATTAGTCATCTGGGCCATTTCCTCAAAATTCTGTTTAGCCTATTTACGATTTCCTTTCAATAAAAGGCAAGAAAAGAAAGAAACAAATTAAAAGCCAAAGCACCCTGCTCAGGAATCTGGGAATGCCTTTATGATGGACTCATAGGCAGGTGGGGGCGGTGTTGAAAGGCCAATTCGAAGACTGTTACTGGACCAGTGGAAATCAGGACGGCTCAGACTGTGGGAAGTGTTGACGGTAGGAGAGGTGTTGGAAGAAGGGAGAGTCATCAGCTGACTGTCAGTTTCCACGGGAAGTGGTGGGCTTTGCAGAAAGGGATGGAAAGTTGAAGCCCTGAAGCTTGATTTTCTTGGAAAGGAATTTGCTTGTTCCAGGGAAGCTTGTCGCTGAAAAGTGAGACTGGCCAGGCTGAGGTTGCTTCGACGTTCACAGCCACTGTGGCGGTAAAATCCAGTTCTGTTGAGGCCGTGGGTGTAAGAAGACCTAGGTCGCCGGCTTGAACTCCACTGCGAGATGGGGGCACTGGCTCTCCTTCGAGACAAGCAAACAAACAGAGCCCAAATCAATCCTCCAAGGACAAGTCCAATTGCCATGGACACTGTGAAGGACATTATAAGATCCTCTGGAAGAAAAAAAAAAGATGTAATTTGATTTGTAAATAAGCGTTCAACTAAAAACATAGAGTAGAATACAAATAGTAACTATGGCATACATGATGAATTTAAATAAATTTTGAATTAGGTAAATAAAAGATGGTGCTAGGTGGATGTGAGTAAATGGAAGCTGCTGTGCTTCTATGTATTAAAGCAAAAGGATATAAAATAACATTTTTAGCAGTAGCATTCCACATTGCCTTTGCTGTTTTATTACCTTTAAGAAATGTCATAAAAATAGTCTCACTTTTTTTTAAAAAAGGCTATTCTTTAGCTCATAATTTTTTTATAGAGTTGCAAATATAGTCCAAAGATTGCTTCCTTTTGAGTTATGGTAGTAACCAATGTGCCAAAAATTGATAAAAAATTTCATAGTCACGTTGGCTTTGCCCTTTCCTCTGTCTGCTTTCATCAACCCTTCTGATGTCTCCCACCTGCAGGCTGCATGATGTCTCACTTCCTGCACTCATTTTTGAGACTGGAAGTGCTAGGATAGAACCATCTGGTGGGCTGACTGATTTATGTCGTATTTCCTGAACTCCTGGACGGTCACCTGTACCTCTGACTCATTGATAACATGACCTATGCAAACTACTGGGCTCTTTTTTGGTCCCCAAGTTCCAGTTAATGCTGTCACAATACCATTGTTAAATTCCTGTCCCCTGAGTCTCCATAGAATGTCTGCTGTGATAATAAAATTCCTGTCCCCTGAATTTCCATGGAATTTCTACTATACACCAGTACCCTTCAATTCACAGCACTTGTATTTATTCAGATTTCCTATTCTGGGAGGGGGTGGGGAATGCCTTCCCCAAATGGAAATTCTACCTTCTGCTTCTTCTTGGGAACTAAAAACATATTCTTGAGTGCAGCTGGGTAGCAGAGCCCCTGCTTTGAAGGGAAAGACACTCTTGATAGTGGAAGACCCCTCCAGCCTTACCACCCATCACATTTCCCCACCCTCCACTCCATAATCTACCCACAAGCCATGTTGATTGTCTCACTATCCCAAAACGTGTTTCTCCCTCAAACTCTGCGCTTTTCCACGTACTTTTCCTTATATCTGGATACAATTTTTAAGTTTCCGTCTAGAAAACTCACTCTTCAAGATCCATTTCAAGTATCACCTTTTGGATAAAGACTTCCAAATTTCATAAACAACAATTTATTACTGTTAAGTAGAGAGGTAAGCTTATCTAATCGTTTATTTAAAGATTCTGTCTTGAGAGAGCCATGGACTGGAAATTAGCTAATTGGTGTTGTGAGATGGGAAGAAAAAGAGGGAGTTGCAAATGCTTTGAAGTGCCTGCCGTCAAGAGGTAGAATCTATTTCCCCAGCCTTTGAATCTGACTTCTCAACTTGCTTTGGCCAATAGGATGCAATGGAAGTGAAGCTGTGCAAATGGAAGCCTAAGCCTGAAGAGGCCTTTCGGCTTCCATCCCTCCTGCTCTCAAGAGCCCTGCAATTGCCAGCATATGAATGCACCTAGGCCAGCCTGCTGGATGCTGAGAGACATATGGCCCAGTTGCCCCAGTAGCCCTAGCCAAGAGCCTGCTAACCTCCAAACATATGAATGAGATTATCCTAGATAAATCAGATGCTAGTCAACCCAACAACTGACTATGACATATGAGAGAAGACCAGCAGAAAATCCATCTAGCTCAGCTTGGCCCAAATCACCTACTCTCAGAACTGTGAACTAAGTAAATGGCTGTGTTTAAGCCACTGTGTTTTGGGGTAGATTGTTACACAGCAAAAGCTAACAGATTCAGGGTTCCAAACTCAGCTCTGTTCTGATGTATTGTATGGTTTTTAAGAAATTTGTTTAGCCTCACTGATTTTGTTAATTTTTTTAATGAGAGAGTTAGATTTTATGATTACTGGGTTGTTTTCAGTTTGTTGTAACCTGTGACAACATATAGAAAATCATAATGTAGAAATAACAAACCAAGCTAGGGTTAATAAATACATGAGAATAATCATTGCTCCTTAATTTTAGGATACATTTTAGTGTCCTTCCACCTTATATTGTCTCATTTGTCTCCTGCGAAAAGACTATATTTGTTGTGTCCTATTTTCAAAATTACCTTCACAAATGCTCTAAAACAACTGTTTATATCAAATCTAAACAATAAATTCTTTATAATAGGAAGATGACTTCTCAATTACAAGATGATTTAGGATAGCTCTGCTGGACCAAGTATTGTTCTTCCAAAATGTGTCTCATAAAAATAGTATTGAGTCATAGCCTTAAAATGCAATCTCTTGAGACAGGGATTTCAGAGAGTTAGGCTTTATCTGGAAAAAGCAACTAAATACAGTCAGAACCTAAAATTAGCCTTATTGGTAATACAGCAAAATTCCAAATCAACTTGTAACTATCACTGCTCCAAATATTTGGAAACTAAGAAAGAAGTTATAGGAATTCTGAGTTGCCAAGGCAATGGCAGCCATGTAAATCAGAAATTCCCAAAATTCATTCCAAAAAAAAGATGAACAAATAACACTGTACAAAACCTATGTCTTCAGCATAATTAGAAGTCAAAGAACATCCTAATATCAAGTTACCTAGTAAGTGAACAGTGATAAAACAGATTCTAATAAATTATCTCCCATGCATCCACCATGAGCCTTCATGGAGAGGAAAGGGAATTCTGGAAAAACTGTGAAAATAAAGAAAAGACATTCTGGTCCATGAGCACATTGACTGTAGGAAAGAGACTTAAAGTGCAGAGAGGAATGTGAGGAGGCAGTCTTGGAAAGTTTTCCCTTCCTGAGGAAGAAGAGGGTAAAGTCTCCAGTCACAAAACACCACATCTTGGATGATTCCATTTACATGAAATGTCAAGAATGTGCAAAACTATGGAGATAGAAGATTGGTGATGGTCTGGGGCTGGGGGGTGGGAGGATGGAATGAGAGCAACAGCTGATGGACACGGGGTTCTTTTTGAAGGACAAAGTGTTCTCAAATTATGTTGTGGTGATGGTCACGTAACTCTGTGGCTAAAACAAAAACCATTTAATTGTGCCCTTTAAGGGGGTGAATTATAATGGTATGTGAATTATATCTCAATAAAGCTGCTTAAAAAAAAAAGAAAGAAAAGGAGAGGTGCTTTTTGAAAACCGCACAATAAAGGAGACAAGAGGCAAGATTGAGGGGAAAGTTTAGAATCTTTCAAAACAAAAGAAAATGTAAAAAAAAAAAAAAAAAAACCAAAGGACACACAATCCCTCCCCCACCTCCTCCCTTTAAAAGTAGAAGTCAGCCAGTAAAAACACCATACTTTGCTTCACTGAGGAAAGGAATATTCTAGAATGACTCCCGGGATTTTGGCATGGGCAGGCAAGGGTGGTTACTAGTGTCATTCATCCAAACAGGGAAGAAATGTGAGACTGAGGGTGAAGTTGATATTAGGAAGATATTGAATTTGAATGTCCCTGGGATATTCATTTTGAATTCAAGGTTAAATAGATGTGGAGCTTAAAAGAGAAGCAAAGTTGAGAATCTTCATGTTACAAAGGAGTTTCAATCATCCATAGCAAGCACTTAGACTGAAATAAAAGAGTGTGTTTATAGAAGTTAGTTGTGGATAAACTTCCAAGAAAACCAGGAATGAACAGGTGGCTGAAGTAAACAACAAGGAAACAAAGACTAATTATTAGGAAGCTAAGTGCAAAAGACATTTTCTCTAGTGTTAAAAAAGTTATTGATGGAGAAAGCAATCCCTCTATCATATTTTTAATTTTGATGAAATTTCTCAGTCACAAAATAAGAAAAATCTAGATAATGGAAAAAAATAATACATCAGTCTTAGTAGCATTTTGTTGAATATGATGTCTACTCAGGCATGAGAAACAAAAGAAAAAATAAACAAATGGGACTACATCAGGCTAAAGAGCTTCTGCACGGCAAAGGAAACCATGAACAAAACGAAAAGACAATCCGCCAACTGGGAGAAAACGTTTGCAAATCATATATCCAACGAGGGGTTATTCTCCAAAATAAATAAAGAATTAATACAACTCAACAACAGAAAAACAAAGAACCTCATCAAAAAATGGGCAAAGGATATGAACAGACATTTTTCCAAAGAAGAAATACAGGTGGCCAACGGATACATGAAAAGATTTTCAACATTACTAATTATTAGGGAAATGCAAATCAAAACTACAATGAGATATCATGTTACATCTGTTAGAATGGCTATAATTACCAAGACAAAAAATAGCAAATGTTGGAGAGGATGTGGAGAAAAGAGAACCCTCATACACTGCTGGTGGGAATGCAAACTGGTGCAGTCATTATGGAAAATAGTGTGGATATTTCTCAAAAAATTAAAAATAGAAATGCCATATGATCCAACTATCCCACTACTGGGCATTTATGCAAAGAACTTGAAATCAACAGTTCAAAGAGACTTATGCACCCCTACTTTCATTGTAGCGTTATTCACGATAGCCAAGACGTGGAAGCAACCCAAGCACCCATCAACTGATGAATGGATAAAGAAGATGTGATATCTATATAAAATGGAACACTACTCAGCCGTAAAAAAAACACATAATCATCCCATTTGCAACAACATGGATGGACCTTGAGGGTATTATGTTGAGCAAAATAAGCCAGACAGAGAAAGACAAACACTGCATGATTTCTCTCATATGTGGAAGATAAACAAACACATGGATAGAGAGAACAGATTAGTGGTTACCAGAGGGGAAGGGGGTTCAGGGGTGGGCAAAAGGGGTAAAGGGGCACATATGTATGGTGATTGATAAAAATTAGACTGTTGATGGTGAGCATGATGCAATCTATACATAAACTGATAAATAATGTACACCTGAAATTACACAATGTTATATACTATTATGACCTCAATAAAATAATTGAAAAAGAAAAAACCACATTATTATTTGAAACCCATCAAAGACCTAAGGTTTCAAAGTAACATAATGAACTAAAATCTGAGAAATGCCAAGTTCTTTTAGGAGAGATGGAACCCATGGATATTTTCATTTTCAGCAGAGTAGCAAGGAGAAGAGGAAACTACCATAGACACAGTAGGAAGAAAACAGGTGAACTTTTTGTGATTTTTAAAGGCTGAGTGTAGACTGGTGTAAGAATTTAGAAATCTTGGGGGTTCCATACATGAGGAATCCACACTACCTGCCAACTCCTTAACACAGGCCTTCACTGAGTGCTCACCAAAAAGATTGATGGCAAGGCAGGAGAACTGAGAGACCCTTCTAAGGTGCAAGTTCCCGCAGCCTGCTGTAGTCTGAGGGCAGAGCAGAACCGAGAGAAACCCTCCCACACTCCAGACCTTATACTGATTATGAGACAGATGGCAGCAATCTATGACTGGAGATGGGGCCAGATAGCCGAGAAAGTCCCTTCTGAGGCATACACATATGGAGCCCGCCTAATTATGATGGCAGAAAGGAGAATTGAGAGAGAGAAAAAGAAGGACGAATTAGGGAGGTCTGAGAGGACAAGAAAGATTACTAGCACTGAATGAAAGTAAGAAGAGAACTTTAGGTAGAAGTGATGAGCAGTCAGATGCCCCAGAGACTTTATCCATTTATTTGTTCAACATATAAAGCACCTGCTGGGTACCAAGTAATGCTAAGTATAGAGACAGCAGCAAAGAAAACAAAATCTCAGCCCTGATGGAGTTTATATTCTATATGACTTCAATTAAGATAAGAAAGATGTCCTTTAAGCCACGAGGCAATGAGTCGGTCATTGGCCACTTTGCTCAAACTCCTCGTTTCATTGATATTGGAACAAAGGCTAAGGTTTGTGTAGTAGAATTAACACTCGATTTATTTTAATGATTTATATTAACAAGTAGCACTCGTCAGGGGACTGTCGCTTCCACTCATGTTATGACGTGAAATGAGAAGACAAATAACGTTCACAAAGTATGTGCCCTTGCCTTTATGTGTAAACCTTATGACCACTAAGGTCTGATTGAGGACTCTAAATATCTCAGGATATAAGCACGTATCATAGATGAAATGAAAGAAATACATTCACTTTATTTCAACTCAATGGAGATAAAACCAGAATCTTAAAAGAGAAAATAGATTCAGTTACCCAATGAAAGCATTCAAAGGTTTCAGGAGTTTCTACACATGGTCTCGGTGTATATACCCTTTGAGCCTCTCTACTGCAGTGTCTTCTGACAAAATGTTCCTAAAGGTTTATTTATAGTGAAAAATAGCATAAAGTTCAATTTCAAGAAAAAAATTAGAAACTTTTTAAAGGTAGAATCAAGGGGAAATAATTTCTCATGTATTAAAGTGATTGAGAAAATTAGCAAAGACAGCCAAAATACATGGAGTGAGGAACATATTTATATGCCAAATGACTGTTTGATTTCTAAAATATATTATTGTTCTAATATAATAAAACAAGGGTAATATCCAAACTCCAGCAGATAAGTTGTTATAGAATAGGTTCAACCACCATGATCTTCTTAAATGACAAATTTCAGTTTTGTGAGTAAAATATTATATTTTGGTGGCACTAAAATGAGATCAATATTTCCAGGAGAGCAATTTGGCAATAAATGTATTTTAAATGATTATTCTCTATGGCTTGATAATATCTGTACTTGACACTGTACGCCTATTGTCTGTGCTCAAAATTTGGGGAAATGGCAGGCAGCATAGATACTTATGACTCAAAATATCATATTAGTATTATAAATAGAACACTATATAGGGTTATATAGATATCTGAAAAGGATTAAATAATAAATTTTTTTGTTTGTTTATTTGTTTTTTGTGAGGAAGATCAGCCCTGAGCTAACATTCATGCTAATCCTCCTCTTTTTGCTGAGGAAGACCCGCTCTGAGCTAACATCTATTGCCAATCCTCCTCCTTTTTCTCCCCAAAACCCCAGTAGATAGTTGTATGTCATAGTTGCACATCCTTCTAGTTGCTGTATGTGGGATGCCGCCTCAGCATGGCCGGAGAAGCGGTGCCTCAGTGCGCGCCTGGGATCCGAACCCGGGCCGCCAGTAGCGGAGCGCACACACTTAACTACTAAGCCACGGGGCCAGCCCTAAATAATAAATTTTAAATGTACTGACAATCATGAGACTAATATACACACAGTAATAATAAACTACTTAAATTTTGAATGAATATAAAGTAGAATAAGATGGAGCTACAGAAGTTATAAGAATGACAAAGAAAAAATATCATACTACCTTTGACATGTATTTGCTTAATTTTTGTTGTTCAGCTGAGTGCACATACCATGAAAATGACTTCCTAACCATAAGGTCAGTCAAATATCTCTTTTAGAAATCATAGCACCAATTCTTATGCCCTTGCCTATATGTAAAGAATTTTTTAAATAGTTGTAAATGATAGTAACAACATAAGAATCTCTAAGACTTGCTGAAATACATTGTAAAAAGCTTATCGATCTTGCTAAGCTCCTTTAAATCCAAACTGCAAAGATAAGTGTAGAAATGATAATGGTAGTACGGCCTGTTCCAGATGGTCTTTCATAAGGATTCTTTTTATTTAACTAGTGAATCATTTTTCTGACACAAACTGTAGAATCCAGAAAATATATAACGAGGGGCCGGCCTGGTGGCGCAAGTGGTTAAGGGCGCACGTTCCACTGCAGTGGCCCGGGGTTCACCGGTTCGGATCCTGGGCACGCACCGACGCACTGCTTGGCAAGCCATGCTGTGGCGGCGTCCCATATAAAGTGGAGGAAGATGAGCACGGATGTTAGCCCAGGGCCAGTCTTCCTCAGCAAAAAAAAAAAAAAAGGAGGAGGATTGGCAGATGTTAGCACAGGGCTGATCTCCTCACAAGAAAATAAAAAAAGAAAATATATAACGAAAACAGCATCTATTTGCCATACAGCTTTCACTTTTCATATATGTAATTCCATTCTGACAGACTTGACAATAACTTTTGGGAGCCTTTTTAAAAACCTAGTGTAAAAGAAAATGTATCTGAAAAATACATGGCACAGATATTACTTTTTTGATAACTATTTGCCTCTTTATTTCTCAACAATCTTAGAGGAGGAAAAATGAGCCATAATTTTTCCTCATATGATTACAATATAATGCAGTTAATGAGACCAAATGATTACTTTTTAAAAATGCTGATCCCCCTTTGAAGGAAAAAGGAACAAACTCAAACAAGAGTGAGGTATGCCATAGGAATTAAGTATTGTTGTCCTCATTTGTAAGATGTGTCTATACAACTAGCAAGGTGTTGGCATACAAGTCCTCAATGAATGGTAACTGTTATTACTAATAACTGTATAATTTACCCAAGTCATTCACCTCTTTTCGGCTTAATAATAATGGCTACTATAGTGCCTTTCAATACTAAGATTCTGATATTGGATCTGGTTTTCAGTAAATCTAATCAATGTCTCAAATTCTGTTCATTAGTATTAAAATTTAGTAGAGGTCACCATCTAGTGGCTTTGAGTTGAATCGTTCCAATATCTGAAAAGTGATTTTATCAGTGTCAACAGACTGGAACACTGATCAATTCACAAAACACTTTGCAGTTATAAGAATCATAAGTTCAGCTATTACCAAAGTAGGCCACACCATTCTTGGTACCCTAGAGTATATACAAGGATTCAGGCAATAAAAAGACTTTGGCAAAAAGTTTTTTAGGAAGAATAATATTTAGGGCACAGAAAACTTGATTAATTACAATAATTTAAACAAACTGTAAGTCTTTTCTATATGTATCTCATCTGTCAGAAAATCTCATTGGGTCTGTTTTCACAATATATCCCAAATTCAATTCTCACATTCAATTCAATTCAATTCTCACTATCTACTCTGCTACCTCCCTGGTCCAAGTGTCCATCACTTCTGAACTGGAATATTGCAATAGCCTTCTATCTGGTTTGTCTGCTTCGATCCTTGCCTCCATACCCCCAACTGCACTCTTCTCAAGACAATCCCCAGAGTGAAACTTTGAAAATCTAAGTCCAATCACATCACTTCTCTGTTCTACACCCTCCATTTCTCCCAGAGTAAAAGCAAATCCCTAAAAATGGCCTTAAAGTTCCGACTTGATCTGTTCCCAATTATCTGTGCTCATCCCTATTCTTCCTCTGGCTCATTCAGCTCCATCCACACTCCCGTCTTTGCCATTCCTCAAACACACCAATGTGCTCCTGACTTAGGGCCTTTGCACTGGTGGTAACCTCTCTCCTCAGCTGTCTGCACAGTTAATGTCAGCTTTTTGCTCATATGTCACCTTCATTGAGGCCTACCCTGACCACCCTATTGAAAATTACATCCTGTCCCACCTCTGATGTTTAACTGGCAGTCTTGATTTTCTTTTTTCTTTCTAGATTAATGGAAACTAAACTCATTAATTCATACTCTTTGAAAAAAGTAAATAAGATACGTACGTATCAAGGGCCAAAATTGTAATTAAATTTGAAAGATAAAATAATTTTTATCTAGAATGGTTAGAAAAAGCTCATGAATGAAGTGAGAATTGAGACGTCTCTTCATGTATGAATGTGGGGTAAATAAGCAAAAGGCTGGGAGATTTAGAAGTAGTTTTGACCAAAGGCATAAAGCATAAGCCATATTCTGAATACAATTAGTCAGTAGTATTTTTAGAATAGAAGGTAAATTCAATTATGTTCAGAAGGAACAGAGTGGCACACCCCTTTTTATATATGATGCCATATACAAAGACCAGCTTATGGCAAACCACTGAGAACATGATAAAGTACCAATTAAAAATATTTTTAAAAATCTGTTTCAAGGCGTCAGAGGTCTACCAAAACTGTTAACTTGAGGGATAAAATTCGAGGAGAAAAGAAAATATTATGCCACAATAAAGAGAGGTGAAAAATCTAAGTAGAATTCTGTGCAATCTCAGTAGACATGGAAAATAAAAAATTGGAGTTCAGGGGATAGCAAGGAAGATGGGCTCTGGGAAACATTCCAACCTCTGAATAGGGCCCCTGAAGAGCTCCTCCCTGAGAGTAATAGTGAACAAGAAAAAGAACAGACCTCATGAAGATAGAAATACGGGTGCACATTAGATCAATCTCAGATTGCATTAAGGTGATCTTCCCCTAACTAACTCCAGAAGGAAAATTAATTATTTCTAAAGAAAGATAACCTTACTCAGTCTTAAATTGTTTCTACAATGCCCCAAACAATATTGGGCATAAATAATAAATTACAAGGCATTCCAAGAGACAAGATCAAATGAACAAAAATCAAGAGAGCAAGTATATAATAGAAAAATATCCTGAATTATCAAGATACTACAGTTAACAGACACAAATATTAAAATAATTGTGAATTAATACGTTAAAGAGAATAAATAAGAAGTTGGAAAATTTCAGCAGAGAATGGGAACCTATAAAAATAATCAAATAAAACTATCTGGTGAAAATAAGTAGATATTTTAACTGCATTATATTAAAAATGTGAAATATCAAAATGTGAAATGCACCTAAAGCTATGTTTAAAGGAAAATGTGTAGCTTTACAGACATACATTTAAAAAGAAGAAATGCTGAAAAATCAATGATACAAGTTTCCATATTAAGAAGCTAGCAAAAGACAACTAAAACAAACGTTAGTAAAGTAGATATGGAGAAAACTGGATCCAATGATGTAGAAAGAAAGCAAAAAGGAAAAGAAAAGAGATCGAGAGAGAATTATCAAAGCCAAATGTGTTTTCTATGAAAAAAAAACTAATAAAAATTGATTAACTACTTATAGGAACTACCAAGATGAGAAGGGTGCAAGGGGGTGGGAGAGGAAGAGAGAGTGAATGAATTACCAATATCAGGAATAAAAAAGATGGCATTGGAACAGATTATAGAGGCAGTGGAAACATATGTAGATAGGATTCTAAGTAAGCTTTTGTACACTGACCGTTCCACGTGTAATGACTATAAACATTAGAAACAACACTGCCCATCCTCCTCAAAAAATCCTGCCTTAAAGGCACTGAAGAATGACCAAATGTAGGCAGCTACTAGAGAAAAGTTGGCACTTGGAAGAAAAGCATAGCAAGCCCTAGGTGAGTTTCCTAGCTTTCAAAGGAACAGTTTTCAGTCTGAATTATGTAAGGCAGTAAAACTCCAATTAAAAATCTGCAGTATTTCTGGTTTGGAGAAACAAAGGGCAAAGATTGTGGCAACCAGAGCTGCTAGAATGTATGAGAAAAAAATTCTGGAAAAGAGAAAGCCAGAGAGGAGGACCCCCAAATTTTAATTATAAAGATTTCCCATATTATCTATGGCTGGCTCTTGAATCACTCTGTATATTCCAAACAGCACAGCTAGAGACAAAAACTAACTAACTAAACTAAACTAAGATTTGAACTGCCTTCCAAGAGACAGGCTTTATAGGGTTTTGTAGTTTGAGTTCTACAAAGTTATCTGCCTATGAAAACAAGCTGAAAAAAAAAATACTCTTTAAGGTGATATAGCAGAATCCAAAACCCATTCAAAATGTCCAGGATACAATATAAAATTACTTTACATATGAATAAACAGGAAATTGTGACCCATTCTCAAGAGAAAAGATAGTCAACAAAGATAGACTCTAAGATGACCCAGATGTTGGAATTAGCAGACAAAGATTTTAAAGCAACTTATATATCTATGTTAAATGATGTAAAGAAAAATGTTCGTAATGAATGAAAAGGTAAGAAATGTCATCAGAAAAATATAAACTCTAAGAAAAAAACCAAATGGAACTTAAAAGAACATAAGAACTAGAAAAATTCAGTCAATTAGTTTAGCAATGAAATTAAGATGGTAGAGAAAAGAGTCTGTAAACTTAAAGAGAGATTAATAGAAATTATCCAATTTGAAGAGTAGAGAAAAAATATTTGTTGGTGGGGAGGGGAGAACAAAACCTCAGGAACTCATGGAAAAATATAAAAATATTTAATACAGGTTTAATTGTAGTGCCAGAAGCAAAGGAAAAAGAATAGAGCTAAAAACTATTTGCAGAAATAAGGCTGAAAATTTTTCAAAATTTGTTAAAGAAATTAATTTATAGATTCATCTTAGCAATATCAAGAAGAAAATATACAAACAACTATGCATAGGCACATCATAAAAAAACCGTTGAAGAAAAAAGATAAAACATTGAAAGCAAACAAATTAAAAATTACAATGATAATGGCATATTACATTCAGAAAAACAATTATTTGAATAACTGCTAACCTCTAATAAGAAAAAATGCTATTTCAAAGTGATTAAAAATCAGTCAGCCCAGAATTCTATATCCACCAAAAATATCCTTTAAGAATAATGGTGAGATAAATACACTTTCAGGTGAAGGAGAAATTAAATTCATCACCGGCAGAACTACGCTAAAAGATATGCTAAAGAAAATCCTTAGGCTGAAGGAAAATGATATCAGATAAAAAACTTGGACCTTTGGGAAGAAATAAAGAACATCAGAAATAATATTCCGGTAAACCTGAAAGACTATTTTCTCTTAATTTATTTAAAATACATATTGCTATTTTAGAAAATTAAAATATTGTTTTATGAGGTTTGTAATTTATGTAGATGTAATATATATATATATAATGTCCATTATACAAAGGATAGAGGATAGGGTATAAACAAACTTGTTACCTTTATTTTTTTATGTAGAAAATCCTGAGGATTCTAAAATACAACTGCAAGATGAATTAAGCAGACTTGCAGAACATAAGGCTAGTATATAAAAATATTTTATATACTAGCAGCAAATAATTGGAAAATGTAATTACAATATTGCAACAGTATCATTAAACATAGACTTCTGAGGATTATTATTATTTTTCTTTTATAAAAGACATGTAAGATCTCTACACTAAAATCTTGAAAACATTACAGAAAGAAATTAAAGGCCTAAATAAATGGAGGAATATACTATGTTCATGGATTGTGAGATTCAATATTATTAAGATGTCAACCCTCTTTGGATCCATTTATAGATTCAATTCAATTTCAATACATAGACTTTTTTGTAGAATTTGATAAATGATTTTAAATTTTATAGGAAAATACAAAGGACCAAGAAAAATCAAAGTGACTCTGAAAAAGAACAAAATTGAAGGACTTACCTAACTTCAAGACTTACTATAAAAATCAAGAAATAGAGTGAAACAAAATGTAGTCCAGCAATAATAGGCTTGTATTTATATGGTCATTTGGTTTTCAACAAAGGGACTAAAGCAATCCAATAGAGAAAGTCTTTTCAACAAATTGTGCTGGAAAAGCTGGATATCAACATGAAAAGAAACCCTTAACTTCTATACTATATGCAAAATTTTAATTTGAAATGAATAATCATAGATCCTAAACATGAAACGTAAAATTTTAAAATCTTAAAGCCTTTAGAGGAAAACAAAATAATATGTAAAAGACTTCTGGTTAGCAAAAGGTATCTTAGTTTCCAGAAAGCAACACTCACACACACACACAAAGATAGGTAATATTTAGATAGATAGATAGATTAGACTTCCAAATTTTAAAATATGCCCAGCAAAAGACACTGTTAAGAAAATAAATAGGCAAGCCACAGACAGGTAGAAAACATTTACAAATATATATATCTGACAATAGCCTGATAATCAGGATATATAAAAGAGTTTTCCACTCAATAATAAAAAGACAAATGATGTAGTCCATGCAGAAATAGAAGTACAATGATGTACACCTGAAATTTTTACAATGTTATAAACCAATAAAAAAAATAAATAAAAATAAATAAATAAAAAGACAAAGAAAGGAAATAAATAGGCTGAAAATTTGAACTGACACTTCAAAATATATGTTTAAAGGCCAATAGGCAAAAGAGGAAATGCTCAGCTAACTTTCTTCTGTAAAGGCCCAGGTAGCAAATATTTTAGGGCTTTCAGGTCAAACTTTAGCAAAACTGTGCAACTCTGCCCTTGTAGCACGAAACGGCCGTAAACACATAAACAAATACTCCAAGAAAACCTTATGTACAAAGATAGGTGGAGGAGTAGCCCCATGGCCTAGTGGTAAAGTTCGGTGTGCTCTGCTTTGGTGGCCCAGGTTCTCCAGTTCGGATCTTGGGTATGGACCTGCACCATTCATCAGCCATGCTGTGGTGGCAACCCACATACAAAAATAGAGGAAGATTGGCAAAGATGTTAGCTCAAGGTGAATCTTCCTCAGGAAAAAAAAAAGATAGGCGGTGGATCATATTTAGTCTATGGACCATAATTTGCAAATACCTGCTCATCATCATTAGACATCAGGGAAATGCAAAAAGAAAACACAATAAGATACAACTTAATACTGACCAGAATCACTAAAATTAAAAGGGCTGAGAATAAAAAACTGTTGACAAGGATGTAAAGCAAATGGAAGCCTCATACATTGCTGAAAGTAGTGTTAAATGGTACAACCACTTTGGAAAAAGGTCTGACAGTTTCTTATAAAATTGAACATACACATATCCCATGACCCAGCTTCCACTTCTAGGAAGTTACCCAAGAATAGTGAAAACATACATCAACAAAAAGACTTTTAGAAGAATTTCCATTGCAGTTTTATTCTTAACAGCCAAGTTGAATCAGCCAAGGTGTCCATCAATATGAAAATGGGTAAATAACTTGAGATATATATTAAATACTACCCAGCAATTAAAAAAAAAACAAACTACTGACACATAACAGCATGAAGAGATATTAAAAATGTTATGTGAGGGAAAGCGGTCTTCCACAAAAGAGTAAACACTGTATGATTTCATTTATATGAAGTTCTGGAAAAGGCAACACTAATCTAGCCTAGAAAAAAAAAATCAAAATAGTGGTTTCCTCCCTGTAGAGAGGGATTGACTAGGAAGTGGTATTAGGGAGTTTTGGGGGTTGGTGGCAATATTCTATACCTTGATTAAGGTTTGGGCTATTCAGATGTGCCTGTATTTGCCAAAATTCAACCTATGTTCAGTTATGATCTATGCACTTCATTTTTGTTCATTTTACACATTTAATTGTACATAAATTTAACCTTAAAAGAAGAAAACTAGTAAAAGTATTGAATTCTTGTTAATGATACCTATGCTGAAGTAATTAGGGGGAAGTGTACTAATATCTTCGATTTACTTTGAAATATAAACTAATAAATTGGGTAAAATGAGTATCATAAAAATGTTGATAGAATCCAGGTGGTAGGTGTATGGGTATTCACTGTAAAATTCTTTAAATACTTCTGTATATTTGAACATTTTCAGAATAAAATATTGGAAAACATATGAGAGAATATCATAAACAACTTTAAGACAATATATTTGGAAATTTAATTCAAATGGACAAATTCCTAGAAAACACAAACTATCATAATTAATAGAAGAATCAATAGAAAATCTAAGTAGTCTAGTATTGCTAAAGATATTGACTTTGTCATTTAAAATCTTCCTATTAAAAATACTGCAGATAATTACACTGGTGAGTTTTTCTAAACATTTAAACAATAAACAACGCCAATCTTACACAAACTTTTCCAGGTAATAGAAAAATAGGAAACACTTCACAACTTTTTGTAGGAGACCTACCTAACATTGGTATCAAAATCTGACAAGGCTGTCATAAGAAAAGACTATTACAGGCAAATTTCTCTCATGAATGTAGATGCAGGAGTTCTAAGTCAGGGACCTATTTAAAAGTATAGCCATCTAGGCTCCATCTTATACCTACTGAATCATAATCTCTGAGCATGGAGCCCAGTGAGAGATGAATTATTAAAATTCTCTCTACATAATTTAGATGCAGTGGTTTTAAAGATGAACATTTGTAAACATGTTTTTCAAACTTTTCAGGTAACAGAGAAAAGAGAAATAATTAGTAGGCTGTTAATATGCAATGATGCCTAGATGTCCAAGAGTATCTAAAATACAAATTAAGGGGGTTGGTGTCAAGATGGTGGCATAGGCAGACTCTGAACTCACCTCCTCCCACAAACACAACAAATTCACAGCTACTTTTAGAACAATTACCCCTGAGAGAGAACTGAAAATTGGATGAAAATAACCCCCACAACAAGGGACAGCCCTGACTGAGGTGGAACAGGCAGAAATTCCATTCTGGAGAGAAAAAAAAGCCACCTTTACAAGCCACAGTGCTTCACAGCTGCCCGGGAGCAATCCAGAGATACGCAGCCTTCCCTGGAGGAGTTGGGAACCTGAGTAGGGGAGCCTTCCTGCTATAAGCATCTTTTGGTCCCAGCACAACCGAGACAAGTGTCATAATATCTGGCTTTGCTGGCTACTAACAACAACAGGGAATCCTCCCAGAAAAGCTATTGCACAAAAGGAAAAAAAAAGCCAGCCCTTAATTGGCCCATGAACGAATTCATCCATTTCAGAAAGCAACCTAAAATCACCAGAAAGAAAGGTACACAGTCCTTTGGTGAAAAGAGACTCACCATATATGCTCTGGGTGCTTCTTGGTGAGAGGTGAGACCTCTCCAGAGACTGAGACATTGGCAGCAGCCATTATTGTGACCTAGTATGGGCATGCTGACACAGACACTGGCCGATGCCATTGGAGTTCTTCCCCTGGCCTCTCAGCACAGGGTCTGCTCCACCCACTAGAGCACTGATTTGATTCAGCTCAGCCAGGGCAGGCAGCCCACCCTAGGGACTGGCCCCACCCACCAGCAAGCTCTTGGGCAACTGATGGGCCTGCATAGGCTGGGTGCCTGGAACCCCTGCAGGGGGTTCACCTCTGTGGGGCAGGGCAAGTGGGAGCAGTGGGTGGAGTATGTGGGCCTTTGCAGTGGGGCAATTGTGTCTACTTCAGGGGGTCAGGGTGTGTGCATGGGGCAGGATTGTGTTGACAGGGTGTGTGGCCCTGTGGGCCATGGGACTTGTCAGTTGCAGAAAACTTGTGCGTCCAAAAAACCACATAGGGGATCGATCACACCTTCCAAAGCCTGAAGCAATTGGGTGCTCCCATGCCTGGGGCCAGCCCCACTCAGCTGCAATCCTGAGAGAGCTGACAAGACCCTTGTAGGCCAGAGGCCTACAGCAATTGTAAGCCCCTGAGCCTAACAACCAGCCACACTGGGGGCCTACTTACTTACCAGTAAAACCACAACAGGAATGTGCTATTAGACCTTGCAGCCAGCTGTGCTGGGGCCACCCCAGACCCAGAAAAGAGACTGAAGGGTCCATAGCAGCTACACACAGCTGAGCAATACAACCAGCCAGCCAGGGAGACAGCCTACCCTCCCTGGGCACCTGCAGCAAGAGCAACCCTGCCATAACAGAAGGATACACATAGCCCACACAGGGGTCACTCCTGGAACATTTGGAATGGTAATAAGAGGGAAGAACACTGCTGGACCTCATAAGGCATCTCTTACATAAGGCCACCTCTCCAAGATAGGGAGACATAGCTGACCTACCTAGTACATAGATACAAGCACAGAGAAAGAGGTAAAATGAGGAGGCAAAGGAATACATTCCAAGTAACGGAACAGGACAAAACCCCAGAAAAAGAACTAAATGAAGTGGAAATGAGCAATCTAACTGACCAAGAGTTCAAACAAAGATTCATAAGGATGCTTACTGATCTTGGGAGAAGAATGGATGAACTCAGTGAGAACGTCAACAAAGAATTGGAAAATATAAAAAAGAACCAATCAGAAATGAAGAATACAATACTGGAAATAAAAAATTCACTAGAGGGACTCAAAACCAGAGTAGATGATACAGAAGAATGTAGCAGCAAGCTGGACAAAAGACTAGAGGAAATCACCCGAGCTGAACAGCTAAAAGAGAAAAGAATTAAAAAGAACAAGGACAGTGTAAGGGAGCTCTGGGACAACATCAAGCACACTAACATCCATGTCATAGGTGTCCCAGGAGGAGAAGAGAGAGACAAAGGGACCGAGAACCTATTTGAAGAAATAATAGTGGAAAACTTTCCTAACCTAAGGAAGGAAACAGACATTCAGGTACCGGAAGCACAATGAGCACCAAAAAAGATGAACCCAAAGAGGCCCACTGCAAGTCACATCATAATTAAAATGTCCATATTTAAAGATAAAGAGAGAATCTTAAAAGCCACAAGAGAAAGGCAGCAAGTTACATACAAAGGAAACCCCATACGGCTATCAGTTGACTTCTTAGCAGAAACCTTACAGGTTTGAAGAGAGTGGTATGATATATGTAAAGTGCTAAAAGGAAAAAACCTACAGCCAAGAATACTCCATCTGGCAAGGTTATCATTCAGAATGGAAGGAGAGATAAAGAGTTTCCCAGATAAGCAAAAATTGAAGGATTTTACCACCAAGAAACCAGTCCTACAAGAAATGCTAAAGGGACTTATTTAAGACGGAAAGAGAAGAACACATATAGGAAAAAATTATCTATCTCCATGATAAGAAGATAACAGATATAAATGCACAAACAAGAGGTTAGATATGATGTCAAAAACATAAGACGTGAGAGGTGGGGAGTAAAAGAGTAGAGCTTTTAGAAAGAGGTCAAACTAAGGAGAGCATCAACTTAATATAGGTTGCAATATACGTAGGTTATTATGTATGAATCTCATGGTAATCATAAACCAGAAACCTATAACAAATACACAAAACTAAGAGAAAGGAATCCGAACGTAATACTAAAGAAAGCCATCAAAGCACAAGGGAAGAGAGCAAGAGAAGAAGAAATGAACAGAGAAAAACTACTAAAACATTGAGAAAAAAGGTAACAAAATGGCAATAAGTACATACTTATCAATAGCTACTTTAAAGGTCAATGGACTAAATGCTCTGATCAAAAGGCATAGGGTGGCTGATTGGATAAAAAAACAAGACCCATATGTATGCTGCATACAGGAGACACACTTCAGACCGAGGGACACTTGCAAACTGAAAGTGAAGGGATAGAAAAAGATACTCTATGAAAATGGCAATGAAAAGAAAGCTGTGGTAGAAATACTTATATCAGATAAAATAGACTTTAAAACAAAAAGTTCAACAAGAGACAAAGAAGGGCACTACATAATGGTCAAGGGAACAATCCAACAAGAGCATATAGCACTTGTAAATATCTATACACCCAACATAGGAGCGCCTAAATATATAAAGCAATTATTAACAGACGTAAAAGGAGAAATAGACAGTAATGCCATAATAGTATGGGACTCTAACACTTCACTTACACCAATGGATATATCATCAAAACAGAAGATCAATAAGGAAACATTGGCCTTAAATGGCACATTAGACCAGATACTCTTAGTAGATATATACAGAACATTCCATCCAAAAACCAAAAACATTCTTTTCAAATGCACATGGAACATCCTCCAGGATAGATCACATATTAGGCCACAAAACAAGTCTCAATGAATTTAAGAAGACTGAAGTAATACCAAGCATCTTTTCTGACCACAACAATATGAAACTAGAAATCAACTACAGGAGGAAAATCAGAAAAGCCACAAATAGGTGGAAATTAAATAAAATGCTACTGAACAACGATTGGGTCAATGAAGAAATCAAAGTAGAAATAAAAAAATACCTGGAGACAAATGAAAATATGACATGCCAGAATTTATAGGATACAGCAAAATGGTTCTAAGAGAGAAGTTTATAGCAATACAGGCTTAACTCAACAACAAGAAAAATCTCAAATAAGCGATCTAAAAGTGCACCTAAAGGAACTGGAAAAAGAAGAACAAACAAAGCCCAAAATCAGTAGAAGGAGGGAAATAATAAAAATCAGAGCAGAAATAAATGAAATAGAGACTAAAAAAACAATAGAAAAAAATCAATGAAACCAAGAGCTGGTTCTTTGAAAAGATAAACGTAATTGACAAACCTTTAGCTAGACTCACCAAGAAAAAAAGAGAGAAGGTACAAATAAATAAAATCTGAAATGAAAGAGGAGAAATTACAATGGACATCTCAGAAATACAAGATTATAAGCAAATACTACAAAAAGCTATATGCCAACAAATTGGATAATCTAGAAGAAATGGATAAATTCTTAGAATCATACAACCTTCCATAACTGAGTCAAGAAGAAATAGAGAATTTGAATAGACCAATCACCAGTAAGGAGCTCAAAACAGTAATCAAAAATCTCCCCAAAAATAAAAGTCCAGGACCAGATGGCTTCCTTGGTGAATTCCACCAAACGTTCAAAGAAGACTTAATACTTATCCTTTTCAAACTCTTCCAAAAACCTCAAGAGGAAGGGAAGCTTCCTAACTCATTCTACGAAGCCAACATTACCCTAATACCAAAACCAGACAAGGACAACACAAAAAAAGAAAATTACAGGCCAACATCACTGATGAACATCAGTGCAAAAATCTTCAACAAAATACTAGCAAATTGTATACAACAATACATTAAAAAGATCATACACAATGATCAAGTGGGATTTATTCCAGGGATGCATGGATAGTTCAACATGTGCAAATCAATCAACGTAACATAATGAAGAAGAAAAATCACATTATTATCTCAATAGTTCCAGAGAAAGCATTTGACAAGATACGGCATCCATTTATGATAAAAACTCTGAATAAAACGGGTATAGAAGGAAAGTACCTCAACATAGTAAAGGCCATATACGACAAACCCACAGCAAATATCATTCTCAATGGTGAAAAACTTAAAGCTATCCCTCTAAGAACAGGAACCAGATGAGGATGCCCACTTTGACCACTCATATCTAACATAGCATCTAAAGTCCCAGCCAGAGCAATCAGGCAAGAAAAAGAAATAAAAGGGATCCAAATTGGAAACGAAGTGAAACTGTTACTATTTGCTGATGACATGATTTTATATATGGAAAACCCTAAAGAATCCACCAAAAAACTTTTAGAAATAATAAATGAATATGATAAAGTTGCAGGAGACAAAAATCAACATACAAAAATCAGTTGCATTTCTATCAACTAACAGCAAAACAGTTAAAAGAGAAATTAAGAATACAGTCCCACTTACAATTGCAACAAAAAAATAAAATACCTACAAATAAACTAAACCAAAGAGGTGAAAGATCTGTACACAGAAAACTATAACACATTGTTGAAAAAAATTGAAGAAGACACAAAGAAATGGAAAGATATTCCATGCTCTTGGATTTGGTTCATAGTTAAAATGTCCATAATTCCTAAAGCAATCTATAGATTCAGTGCAATCCCTATCAAAGTCCCAATAACATTTTTCACAGAAATGGAACAAAGAATCCTAAAATTTATATGGAACAACAAAAGACCCCTAATAGCCAAAGGAATACTGAGAAAAGAAAACAAAGCTGGAGGTATCACACTCCCTGATTTCAAAATATACTACAAAGCTATAGTAACCAAAACAGCATGGTACTGGCACAAAAACAGACACACAGATCAATGGAACAGAATTGAGAGTCCAGAAATAAACCCACACATCTATGGACAGCTAATTTTCAACAAGGGACCCAAGAACATACAATGGAGAAAAGAAAGTCTCTTCAACAAAAGGTATTGGGAAAACTGGACAGCCACATGCAAAAGAATGAAAGTACACCATACACAAAAATTAGCTTGAAATGGATTAAAGACTTGAACGTAAGACCTGAAACCATGAAAAGTCTAGAAGAAAACATAGGCAGTACACTCTTCGACATTGGTCTTAGTAACATAATTTCAAGTACCATGTCTGACTAGAAAAAGGAAACAATAGAAAAAAATAAACAAATGAGATTACAACAAACTAAAAACCTTCTGCACAGCAAAGGAAACCAAAAACAAAACAAAATAACAACCTAACAATTGGGAGAAAATTTTTGCAAACCATATATTTGATAAGGGGTCAATATCCAATATATATAAAGAACTCATATATCTCAACAACAAAAAAAGTAAAAACCCAATTTAAAAATGGGCAAAAGATCTGAACAGACTTTTCTCCAAAGAAGATACACAGAAGGCCAATAGGCTCATGAAAAGATGTTCAACATCATTAACTATCAGGGAAATGCAAATCAAAATGACAATGCAATATCACCTCACACCTGTCAAATGGCTATAATTAACAAGACAGTAAGCAACAAGTGTTGGAGAGGTTGTGGAGAGAAGGGAACTCTCATACACCACTGGTGGGAGTGCAAATTGGTGCAACCACTATGGAAAACAGTATGGAGATTCCTCAAAAAATTAAGGGTAGAACTACCATATGATCCAGCTATTCCACTGCTGGATATTTATCCAAAGAACATGAAAACACGAATGTGTAAAGATACATGCACCCCTGTGTTCAGTGCAGCGTTATTCACAATAGCCAAGACTTAGAAGCAACCTAAGTGCCCATCAAGGGACGAATGGATAAAGAAGATGTGGTATATATACACAATGGAATACTACTCAGCCATAAGAATTGATGAAATGCAGCCATTTGTGACAACATGGATGGACCTTGAGGGTATTATGCTAAGCAAAATAAGTCAGAGGGAGAAGGTCAAGTACCATACGATCTCACTCATAAGTAGAAGATAAAAATAACAAAAAACAAACCCATAGAGACAGAGATTGGATTGGTGGTTACAGAGGGGAAGGTGGGAGGGAGGAGGGCGAAAGGGATGATTAGACACATGTGTGTGGTGATGGATTGTAGTTAGTCTTTGGGTGGTGAACATGATGTAATCTACACAGAAGCTGAAATATAATGATGTACGCCTGAAATTTATATAATATTATAAACCAATGTTACTGCAATAAAAAAAATTAGGAAGAAATGGAACAAAATTAATGAATATGTGCACAATGCTGGAAATATATCACTGAAAATTGCATCCAAAAATAATTAAAATAAAATAAAATAAAAATTAAAGATATGCATTTGAAATATAGTCAGTATTTGTTTACTATTCAGGAAGAGGGAGAATAGAGAACATTATTGGGGTGCATGTCCAGCCCACGAGCTCACTCCCTCCTTAACTTCTCTAGGAACATCCTGCTCCCATCTGTAGGGGTAGATCCCTAAGAGCCATATTTTTCTGCAGGCTAAGGAATAAAATTTTCAGCGGAAAACCACGATTTTTTCCCTTTGACAGCTCTTGATACTAACAAATCAATTCAAAACCCTCCATCTCTTCAATTACCTTGGAAAGGATTAGGACTGTTAGCAAAGATGCATAGAAAATGAAAAAGTTAATGCTTAGAATTACTAACAGAATTATTAAATATATAGAATAGATGATAGTCTTGAAAACCTATTGTTTTACTGCAATCACTAGACGTTTTGAGAGAGACAAGAACGTTTCATTTTGTGGCAGTTTCAAAATGCTAAGAGCCTAAAGGACTCAAGAACATATCTTTTTATCATAAAGAACAGTATTGGGGCCGGCCCCGTGGCTTAGCAGTTGAGTGCGCACGCTCCGCTACTGGTGGCCTGGGTTCGGATCCCAGGTGTGCACCGATGCACTGCTTCTCCAGCCATGCTGAGGCCACGTCCCACATACAACAACTGGAGGGATGTGCAACTGTGACATGGAACTATCTACTGGGGCTTTGGGGAAAAAAAAAGGAGGAGGATTGGCAATAGATGTTAGCTCAGAGTCCGTCTTCCTCAGCAAAAAGAGGAGGATTAGCGTGGATGTTAGCTCAGGGCTGATCTTCCTCACCAAAAAAAAAAAAAAAACAGTATTGGGTGGGGCCAGCCCGGTGGCGCAAGTGGTTAAGTGCCCACGCTCAGCTGCGGCAGCCTGGGTTCGCCAGTTCGGATCCGGGCACGCACTGACACACTGCTTGGCAAGCTATGCTGTGGTGGCGTCCCATAAAAAGTGGAGGAAGATGGGCATGGATGTTAGCCCAAGGCCAGTCTTCCTAAGCAAAAAAAGAGGAGGATTGGCAGAGGTTAGCATAGGGCTGATCTCCTCACGCACACAGAAAAAGAACAGTATTGGGAGAAATAAATGATGGCCTGTGAATCACGTTCTTGTCAACTTGGGCTGCCATACAAAATACCATAGACTGGGTGGCTTAAACAACAGACTTTTGTTTATCACAGTTCTGGGGGCTGGGAAGTCTAAGATCACAGTGCCAGCATGGTCAAGTTCTGGTGACAGCCCACTTCCTAGTTTGCAGATGACCACCTCCTAGCTATGTCCTCACGTGGGCTTTGCTCAGCGCATGTATGCAGAGAGAAGGAGAGAGAGCAATCCCTCTTCATCTTCTTACAAGGCCACTAATCCCATCATAGGGGCCCCACCCTCATGATCTAATCTAACCCTAATTACCTCCCAAAGGCCCCATCTCCAAATACCATCACGTTGAGGGTTAGGGCTTCAACATATGAATTTGGGGGAGGGGACCCAAACATCCAGTCCGTAACAAGTCAGAAGCTTTTCAGAAGCAGTGTAAAGAGGAGAAGTTTTGGAGAGAGAAGGAGAAGAGCTATAAAGTATGTGACCAATAAGGGTTTTGGAGAAGGGACCATCACTTCATCGCTGCCTGCAATGAGCTACAGATTAATTGAGGGAATCCCAGAGAAATTGGTATCCATTCCCAGCTTCCTGGGGTCCAGATGGGGAAGAGGACAAGCCGCTCTGAGACACCCCGGGTGCCTGAAGGGCAGAGTAGGAATGGGGAGGGGTGGATGTTAGTACATCCAGATCCAGGGCCCTGATATACAGCCCAACCTCAAGAGGCTCCTGCAAATCCAAGGTTATGCCAGAGCATTCAGTATTGTTCTATGCCACTGAGACCGGTGGAAAAATACCTGAATAAGGGCCAGTAGAACAGAGGAGGCATAAAGAAAGCAAAAATCACGGTAGTAGCAAATGTTGCATAGATCATATGATCCAGATTTTGTGGTAAGAACCCTCAGCAGTGGAGGCAAGGAGAAAAGGCAATGCCCCAAGAGCCGATGAGAAATATATATCAGGAGATGTCAGCAGAGAGCAGAACCTGATGAAGAACCAAAGGCCCTCTCCTTCCAAAACCCTTGACAATATACAACCCACAACTCCACCCTATCCCCTTTCCAACCTTAGAGAATAGATCTAGGGAAGAGGGAAGTGGAGAGACCTGAAGTCACTAAATTGAAAATTATGTTAAATCAGATCAAACTTTTACACTGACATTCAAAACTCAACACAAATCTACTTTAAGTCCATCACTTCTCCACAAACATGGCGTGTGTGTTTTTACTTCTGCATATTTGCTGATAACATTTCTCCTGAAATTCTCCAACTATGCCTTATTTATATCACTAACACCTAACACATTGTCTAATATATAATTCGTGGTCAGTCAATGCTTCTGAGTAAACTAATGAACTGGATAGATGAATGAATGAATGAGTTAATAAGTTAATGTAAGAAAAACAAAAGACTAAAGCATCCTTCCTAGAATTATCTCCCTATTTGAACATTCTCTGACTTCTAGGCACAGGTAAAACCTCATTTTTATCTAAAAAGGATTTAGAGACCATTTCTGCCACATTTTATTAAACTCATACCAATATTTGCCATTTTGCCATATATTATCTTGATTATTCCATAACAATATAAGCATATATTTACGTATGCATGGACACATAATCTCCTCCAAGAGTGTAATTTTGAGAACAGACATTATAGTTTTGGTGAGGATTAAATGAGGTGAATAAATGCAATCTCCTAAACAAATAACTTTCCCAATTTTTCACATGGCTAGCCATAAGAGAAGAAAATGCATGGTAAGGCAGAGAATATAACCAAAACTATGTTTCTTTAGGACTCTAAGTACCAAGAGGATAACCAAGTTTAACAATACATACTTGTCTACCATTTCATTAAAGCAGGGTGCAACAAAATTTCACTGGTTATATTTCCTGCTGCTTTCATGAGGGATGTTTACAGGGAAGGAAAATTCATTAAAGAAAGCAAAAGTGAGAAATGCAAGGTGATAGTCTTCAGCTGGATTGTCACTCTCAGGCCAATTTTATTGCCCACCCTTGCATTAATTCCTTTAATGCTTGAACGACATTTAGTAAGTTTTCATGGGTGATTACCATGAAAATGCAAGCTATCATTATTAGTAATAACCTGATATCATTATGCTGTTTTTCAGCATTAATTAAGGTAAACAGGAAAATCATATTTGTAAAACAACTTTTTATGCATCTTAAGTGTGTTGTCTGGGAAATTTATATGGTTCAATGTACAAATTTTGCTTTTCTAAGCTATTCTTTCTTTATTCTCTGAATTCAAAATGCCAATCAGACAATTGATTTTGGAAGCAATAGACAATGCATTGCACTGCACTTTACAAGATTTTCAAAATGATATTTTTGTGGAGTAAGTGATCAATATAGATACCAATTTATATCCAAAAAGAAATGAAAATAAAAAAGATTGATGTTTATGTTTTAGGAAAATTTTACATTTTATATATTTACATTTACATTTTTGCATTTTATACTTAATATTTTTTACCCCAGAAGAAATAATGTGATTTTTCATATATATTTTCCCCAAATCATCAAAGTATAGCTGCTCTACATGTTTGCATTGGTTTTGTTAATACTTATCAATGTAACACTCTCCTTCCTGGTTTTCATAATTTCCATCCATTTTCCATTGTATTCATACACTAAGACAAAGAAACACAAGGAACTATCTTTGGAACAATAAGTTTGAATTCTTTCTCAAGCACAGATTTCTATATTTAAAAAAACAACATTTTTAGGACTGGTAAATAGACTCCAATTAAACATTTTCTTATTAATTCAGGTTTATTTTAGGATTATTATCCATATTTTAGTTAGTGGACAGTGATTTCTTTTTCTGAAGTGAACTTAAAATTTAACTGTGAATGGTCTGAAAAAAATAGACTCTGGCTTTTACAGATTAATTTTTGCAATAAGAGTTACTTTACTTTGAATAATTTACAGAGTTACTTATTTTTGTAATGATGAATTTAGTGTAAACACACTCTAGCTATTTTTCAGTGTGTGTTTGGCACGTTCATTTTCTCTGTAAATGGGGACGGCAAATAGTATTGTAATAAACATAAATAATTGTCTCCCGCAATTCAAGGGCTTACTCTCTATAGATGTCTACCCAGAATAATTTATTACCAAAGCCAATCTTTACAATATGCAAGCATAATTTAATTTCTTCTTCTTAATTTTTTTTAATAATTCTATTAGGATGTTCACTAATATCCCTCATTTTCAGGCTTGAAGAAAACATGAATGGTTGATGGGAAAAAAGAATTAATCAATTCCCTTCCTGCAAATTTCTGTGATGGTGGACAACCAAGTCAGGGCATCAGGGAAGCCAGCTCTGCTGCTCACTTTTCAAACCTAATCGTTTGTAAAACATCCCACTGAATCACAACTGAAAGTCTGAAATAGTTCTCTGAGAGGATTAAAAACTGTTCTGGATTGATAAATAGGGCTATCTATATGTTCATAAACTCCATTTTCTCCTTTAAAGTTTTTTTTCTGGATTTAACTCAAATTGCGCCTTTTAGTTTCAAAATTTCCCTGAACCCAAGAATACAGTCAATTTTATGACTTAGCCCTTCTTCCCTGTACATCTAACCTTGAACGACTGGCAGTTTTGACCTCAGCTCCATCCTGTTGCTGATGTTTGATTAGTAGCTGTGTCTAAACTCAGCCAAAAAGGACTTTCGTATTGTTCCTTCATTCCCCTGGGATGAGTTTTCTTTGTAATATTATATGTGATGTTATTTCCACTTAACTTTGTCTATTATGGTTTTTTTCCTCTGATTTCATAACATGACTAACTATTTTATATATGTCTTCACACCCCTTAAGTACAGATTTGTTATTTTGGTTCACTTTGGAAATTAAAGAGTATAACATTGACAAGGTAAGGTAAAATAAGCTCTATAGAAATTCTTGGTTTCATTAAAGAAAATACATGATCTATAATCTTAAGACAAATAAAACAATTTTCCAACAAAATCCACATGATCATATTCCAAACAGCAATTACTTCCGCCTTTTTTTCTCATTTTCATTCTCATTATTTTCTAATTATATTTTGTAACACCAGCCAAAATCTATACTCGTTGCCCAGCTTGTTCTCGAATGTCTTCAGAGCCCACTTTAAAGACATTTTATATGAACAAATTTTTGCAATAAATCTATGAAAAACTTTAAGTAATCAGTACAGTAAATAAACGTCTCAGAGATTTCCAATGTTTTCATAAACCATACAGTACATTTCTCTGCATCTTAATTTTAAATTAAAAACAGTTAAAGAAAATATCTTACCCCAAAAGTTTTCTGGCCATGGACTCCCTAAACTTGTTGTATTATTAGCCATAATATCCACAAGAGAGAAGGAAAAAAGAAAGAAAGAAAAGCCAGTATGTCCGAAAGAAGCACTTTGATTCTATGCCTTTGTGGTTCAGCGAGAGAAAAACAATTTTCACACAAACCTTCATATACTTGTGTTTGCATAAAAGGAAATAAGTATATCATGTTTCCTGCTTTTATACTCAAATTAGCAACTGTTTTTCTTATCTTGGAATTCCACATGGTTCCCGAGACACGAAACAATTTCCTTCTCGTCATTTCCTCAGCTAAATTACTAAATCCTCTCCTCTCGGCCACCTCCAAAATGCTTTGGGATAAGAGCCTCTTTTCTTGTTCTTTCCCCATCTCCTACTGACATAACATAGGAAGAAGATTTCAAACTCTCAGCTACAGCATTTTGGGTTAAATTTATACAAGATAGAGAAATAGTCTGCTTTCCAATGTTTGAAAATTATATTTATATAGTAAGTTGGGGGGGAACTAATATTTCTTCTGAAATCCATGTTCTGCTCAAGTACAATTAGTTCTATCTAATACCTATTCTTTATAAATCTCAGTTACTTATTAAAATTTTTAACAAGTCTCTTGCTCTATTTGGTATATTAATTTTGAAAATTTATATTTCTTTCTACAAAAATGGTATAGTTCTTTAATTGATTTCATAAATATTTATCTAAAATGTATTTTATATTTAAATTAAAACTGGTAGTTAAATGTGGAAAATAAACAGTTTCTATACAAAGGAACTTATTTATAATCAAGTAAAGCAAACAAGTTCAAACACTCAATTTCAACAGAACATTAAATGCTATAGCAAGGAGTAGATAGCACAGTAATTTCTTCTTCAGGGAGAGGTCTGAGAGAACTGATGACTATGAAAGTATGAAAATAATTTTACCAAGTGGAGAAGGAGTGAGAAGGCAGAAAGAGAAACAAACACAAAGGAGGGGAATCGTTACAATTCACACTTGGGATATTCTGGGTGTGACTATAGACTGTGGGAAGTGTGGCTATGAGAAAGAATTATGTGAGGCTTTTCAGGAGAGGTAGCTCAGTTAAAATTTTAAGAGTCTTTGCAAACTTTATTAGTTAAACTAGATCCTCTGAACATTAGGCAGCTACTGGAAGTAGGAATGACAGCGCCGAGTGGTAATTAATAACTGCCCCAAACAGCATTCAACAATCTGATTGCCTCAATCTTTGTAGCATTAACGCCTGCCTACCTTGCATCCACCCTAACTGTCATTAGAACACGACTGAGTGTGAATCAGTAATCGTCTCTGTGAAGTCTGTAATATATTCCTGAGTAGCTCTGGGAAAATCTGAAAAAAATAAAATGAAGTTTACCCCATATTCATTTTTGCAGTCCTAATTCTCTAAAAGCTAGGTTGCTTCTGCTCATTTTCTTAATTTTGATAGATTTACAGTGACCAGAAATTGAAATATAGACAATCTAAAGGAGAATCATATAGTGTTATAGAAAATTCACAAACTTCACTGAGCAAATACGAAGACTCATCTCTATAAAATTCTTGCTAAGGTTTATTTCCATATTATCAAATAAATAAAATACTGATATTATTGCTTAAGAAAAGCAAAAAAGGGCTCACATTTTAATAGTTACCTTTACTTTTCAGTATTTATAAAATAATAGTGTATTTTTATATATTATATATCATAAAAATATAAAATAGTAAAATGCAAATTTTATAAAAATAGAAAATTAAAAGACTATCTTATTTCTGAAAGAATATAATCTGGATAAATGTACATTGTAATACTTCGAAATTCTTCTAGAAACAAATAGAATGGGCTTCTTCAATTACTATATATATTTTTAAATACACATTTGGTTGTATTTATAGGCTACCTGATTCAACAAATACTAATTCCAAAATGGATACATTTTTATAAAGAGTTATATAGAGTGCATTTGCTCTAAAACAGCAAACCAAGTGAGTGGAATGAATGAGTCCGACTTTGTCAAAACCACCTTCTGTGCAATAACCGACTCATTCCATCTCAGGGCTGGGATACAGGCTGAGACTTCCTTTGATTGTTCCATGTTTAATTACCTAGATTTTCCTCCAAAAAGTTTTCACTTTTGCAGATGGTCAGAACCCAGTCAAAACCCTGAAGAAAACTTGTTTTCTATCAATTTACGACCTAGGAATATTTTCCTTTTCTGTTAACAACTTGTTGAGAGCATTAGTTCTCATCTGTGCAGGTAATTTGCTTGGTGAGGATACCTACTTTTCCTTGTCAGAGAGCCATATAAGTGAGTGCTTGTGTCTATGTGGTTTTCGAGTCCCATGACTTGTAATGCCAAAACAGGAAGTTGATTTTTATCTTTACAAAAATGTTAGGTCTGTTTTTCTACTGTTCATTATTTCGCAAGTTGGGTCTTTATATCTGGATTCTCCAGTGGTCATAAAATACATTTAGAGGTTTGTTCTTCCCTCTAATTGTCACAGGTCTAACTTCCTCCCTTTATTCAGGTGTCCTCCTCTTCTCCAGGCATTCTGTAATCACCTTGTCTACAGTGTTCCCACTTGAACCACTCTCTCCCTCCACCCTGCATTATCAGTTTCTTCTGAGCATTTATCACTCCCTGACATTATGCATAAATACTCTTGCATTTTTGGTTGTTTTTTTGTCTCTTCCACCAGAAGTTAAGTTCCACAAAGACAGGAACTTTATTGATCTTGCTGACGTCTGTATCTCCTGTGGCTAACATAGTGTCTTAATAACATTTGTTAATGTTATTAATAAATAACACAACAAGCTCTTAATAACAGGCTCTTAATAAATGTTTATTCAAAAAGGGAATGAAATAACTCCAAGAGATCTGAAGATGAAAGTATTTTGGACATTTCAAGTCAGGTTAATAAAAAATGTCACTAATCATTTGAAAACAAAAGTTAAAAATCTCTATTAATAGATATTCTGTATTTTATTTATTTTAATTTTTTTATAATTTTATTTATTTATTTTTCCCCCAAAGCCCCAGTGGATAGTTGTATGTCATAGCTGCACATTCTTCTAGTTGCTGTATGTGGGACGTGGCCTCAGCATGGCCAGACAAGCGGTGCGTTGGTGCGCGCCCGGGATCCCAACCCCAGGCGGGCCGCCAGTAGCGGAGTGCGCGCACTTAACCGCTAAGCCACGGGGCCGGCCCTTGCATTCTGTATTTTAAAAGTTTGACGTAACTTGGCACAAATGATACAAAAGAATATTGTTACACTTAAGAGAAGATACCCATTTAACTTTAAACTTCCTCTTTTAGCCTTATTTTTTAAACTGTCATGGGTTTTGCCTTCCTATATTAAATTGATCCAAACAGTATAGCTCTTAAAAATAGAGAACTTTCTCTGCATGAAGTTGGAGAGATGTGGTGGAAGAGAGGCCAGAGGGATGCTCTTTCCTCTGGCCAAGAGGAAGTCAGAGAGTTCTCAGATGAAGAAAGATTTTACATACTGTTGGTGGTTCTGAGATGTAGGTGCCATGTTCAAGGACCAGAGAGAGGCTTCTGGGAGCCAAGGGCAACCTTCAGCTGACAGCCAGCAAGGAAACGGGGAGCTTAGTCCTACAACCACAAGGAACTGAATTCAGCCAACAACCTGAAGGAACCTGGAATTAGATTCTCCCCCAGAGCCTCCAGTCAGGGATGCAGGTCTGATGACATCTTGATTTCAGTCTTATGAGACCAGTAGCACAGAAATCAGCCAAGCCACACTGTGGCCAGACTTCCAACCCATGAAAACAGATTATGTCCAAATGAACTCAGTTTTTCTAAAAGAAGACCTGTAATGGTAACAGTGAAAACCAAAAGATAATGGAATATTATCTTCAAAGTTCTGAGAGAAAAAAATAACCTGTCTACCTAGGCAACTGAGTATACAGTGAACCTATCTTTAAAAGATAAAAGTGAAATACAGACATTTTCAGGAAAACAAAAATTGAGAAAACAAAAATTATCCTGAGTTAATTACTAGAGAATTAAGGTCAGAAAGAAAGAAAATTATTCTAGAGAGAAAATTCAACGTAAAAAAACTGGTAAATGTTTGGGTCAATCCAAATGTTTATATGATGAAAATGATAACAATAGATTTTAAGTTGCTGGAATAAAAAAAATCAAGACAGAACTAAAAGCCCATAGGAAAATACAGCTTATAAGTAAAAGGTACAGAATGAACTGAAGCATTCAGGTGCATTAACTTTTCAGAAAGAGGATAAAGATCTTGATGATTAATTATAGTCTGAAGAAAAGAACAGAACTTCCTTGATCTGAAATATAGTATGAATTGAAAACAAATTCAGCAAATATCATAATCATTGAAGAAATATTAAAACATTCCCCTTACAATTCCTTTAAAACATTCCCTTTAGAAACCAGACAAATTTGACCACTGTCACCATTTCTATTCAACATCAAACTGCACAACATTGCCAAAACAATAAGAAAAATAAATAAATATAGAAAGTAGAGCCAGCCCCGATGGCCTAGTAGTTAAAGTTTGGGGTTTTCACCACTTCAGCGGCCTGGATTCATTTCCCCATTGCAGAAACACACCACCCATCTGTTAGTTGCCATGCTGTGGTGGTGACTCGCATAGAAGAACTAGATGGAATTACAACTAGGAGATACAACCATGCACTAGGGCATTGGGAAGGGAAAAAAAAAATGAAGATTGGCAACAGACATTAGCTCAGGGGTAATCTTTCCCTGCAAAAAAAAAGTATATTTATTTATAGAATGTAAAAGGATTGGAAAGATAGAAATGAAAGTATAATTTGTTATAGATTGTATGTTTACATTACCACAAGCAATATAAAACGTACAAAAAAAGAAGTCATTAATAGATATAAAACATAACAACAAGAAAAACATAACAAAAATGTACAAAATTTATATGAAAGATGATATTTTATTGAAGGATGTGAAAAAAACTTTTAAAATGTAGTGGCATAGGGCCAGCCCAGCGGCTTAGTGGTTAAGTGCGTGCGCTCCGACGCTGGCGGCCTGGGTTCGGATCCCGGGTGCGCACCGACGCACCGCTTCTCCGGCCATGCTGAGGCCGCGTCCCACATGCAACAACTAGAAGGATGTGCGGCTATGACATACAACTATCTACTGGGGCTTTGGGGGGAAAATAAATAAATAAATAAAATCTTTAAAAAAATAAATAAATAAAATGTAGTGGCATAATATGTTCATGGATAGGAACACTCAGTACTGAAAAGATGTCAATTCTCTTCAACATACGTATTTTTCTTAATTCCTAAAAAAAATCTTAAATGCATTCTTTAAGAAATTTGGCAAGCTGATTCTGAAATATATACGGAAGATCAAAGGGCCAAAAATAGAAAAGATACTTAAGAAGAAAAACTAGGTTAGGGGACTTAATCAATATTTTGACTTATTGTAATGCTATATAGTATTCAGTGCAGTGTAGGTTTTTCTTTTCTTTTTTTTTTGTGAGGAAGATTAGCCCTGAGCTAACATCCTTTGCCAATCCTCCTCTTGTTGCTGAGGAAGACTGGCCCTGGGCTAACATCCGTGCCCATCTTCCTCTGCTTTATATGGGATGCTGCCACAGCATGGCTTGACAAGCCCTGTGTCTGTCCGCACCCGGGATCCGGGTGGTGATCCCAGGGCCCCCAAAGCGGAGTGTGAACTTGACTGCTAGGCCACGAGGCCGGACCCAGTACAATAGTTTTGACTCAAGGGTAGACGAGAAGACCAATGATACAGCATAGAGAAACCAGAAATGTAACCTTAATATATGACAGAGCAACCATTGCCAATCTCTGGGGAAAAATAGTCTGTTCAGGAAACCGTGCTGTTGTACAATTGAATACTCCTTTGGGGAAAAATGTATTCCTAATTTGTGCCCTACAAAAATAAGAGTTCCAGATAGATATTTTAAACAAAACACAAATCTAAAAGAAAAGATTAAGTGGAATATGTTAGAATAAAGAACTGATATCCATCAAAAAATGTGAGGAAAATAATGAAAACACAAGCCACAAACTGGTATAGAAATTTAATTGCCTTTTGTGTATTGATTTTATATATTTGTATATTTTGTATATTGATTCAGCAAATTTTGTAAGGTTCTTACTATTTCTGATAATTTGTCAATAGATTTTAGAATTTTGCATGTACACAATCACTCCATCTGCAAATAATTATACTTTAATTTTTCTATTTCCAAAGACATTGTAATAGAATGCCGTATGTCAGGTGCAAGATGCACTAACTCTTCCTTTACCTTGGAAGGAATATCCCAGCTATAGGTCACCTTGCAGGGGGATTGAGGAAATCACTACTATCTCCTCTTGCCATCCCATTACAGGTTCTATCTTCAGGGGGACCTAGACTAGATTTTATTTGATACATTCTGGGTCTAAGATTGGCTCAGGTCTGGAAACTGAGGGAGGGATCATGATTTTTCAGTGACAGACATCAGCCAAGAAAATTAACTGTTAAACTACGAAAAGCAATGAGTGTTTGATAATTTTACTGAATAAAACACCAACAAGTACTCTTCACCTAGAGTCACCAGCTGTCTGCATTTTGTCACACTTGCTTTATTTATTTTTTTCCCCTGAACTAATTGAGTTAATTGTAGATATCATGACACTTTACCCATAAATATCTCAGCATGTACCTCTAAAGAAAAAGAACATTCTCCTTTGTAACCAAAATACAGTGATCAGAAAATTTAAGATTGACACAATATTATCTAATGTACAGCCTGAAATGCAATTTAAATTTCCCCAGTTATGTCATTCTAAACTGTTTGTTTTTGATCCAAGAGCTAATCCATGATCATGCATTGCATTTATTTATTTTTTTAAGTTGTTGCAGCTTCATTGAAGTATAATTGACAAAATTGTAATGTAAGTGTGCAGTGTGATGATTTGACATAGATATACTTTGTGAAATGATTACCATAATCGGATAAATTAACACATCCACCTCACATATTCGCTTTGTGTGTGTGTGTGTGTGTGGTGAGAACATATATGATGACAACTGGTGACTCTAGGTGAAGAGTATCATTTGAAGGCTTTTAAGTAAAATATTAGAGCAAACTTAGAAAGTGTGTTGAACTTAGAAAAAAAATTCATTAAAAATCATTTTAGGGCCGGCCCGTGGCTTAGTGGTTAAGTGCTCGCGCTCCGCTACTGGCGGCCTGGGTTCGGATCCCAACTGCGCACCAACACACTGCTTCTCCGGCCATGCTGAGGCTGCGTCCCACATACAGCAACTAGAAGGATGTGCAGCTATGACATACAACTATCTACTGGGGCTTTGGGGAAAAAAAAAAAAAGAGGAGGATTGGCAATAGATGTTAGCTCAGAGTCAGTCTTCCTCAGCAAAAAGAGGAGGATTAGCACGGATGTTAGCTCAGGGCTGATCTTCCACACACAAAAAAATAATAAATAAATAAAGAAATAAAAATCATTTTACTTCACAATTTGCTATATATATATCCAATACTTCTGTAAATATAATCCATCAGCTAAGAATTGCTTATATTATCTTTTCTCTAGGTAACTGCATACTTTTCACAGGTGTGAGCCAATAAAATAATGGATTGGGCTGATGATTCTAGAGATACCCTAGTATTTTATTGCTTTTGGGAAGGAATGTGGATGATACACTTCATCATCAGTCTATACTTTCTAACTTACTTTCGTGTTTATTTTCACCTTTGTTATTTATTATTTAACTTATTTATTTATTCCTTTTCATCCTGACTCACCACTCTTATTTCCCTCCCTGCAACAACAATCATTCCAATGTGTTACCTTGCTATCCTTTATTTGGATGGATCCTTGTAAAACATATAGAGTATTTGAGTGCATATGTTTTTAATAGTAAGCAATGTGCTCTAGACCTCATTCTATTTCTTACCTTTTGGCTAACAGCACTATATTTTTAAGTCCTATCCATTTTGCTATGCACACGTCTGGTCTGTTGTCTTCATATTTATGCAGTCTTTGCATTATAGTACTCTGCTGCTTGCATCACCACCTTTTACCTATTCATGAGGAACACATTTTAAAGATTTCTCTCATAGACACACGCTAGGTAATGTTTACAGCCATTTGTTCTTTGCTCAATGTTTATTCTGTCTTTCGTGTCTGTAAACATTTTACACATAATTACTAAATATTTTGAATCTCATTAATTCCAAGTTCTTAGAATGTAAATGTGTTTTTATTGCTTCAAGGAATGGAATTACACACATCATTGTTTATTGCCTCATGTATTTGGGGGTTTTTTTGGTATTGTTAGTTTATATTTGGCAGAAGACAATCTATGGGAATCTGGAGAGGTGGGATTAGGCTGCTTTCTTCTAGAACAGGTTTGCATTTTTTTTTTCTGCTGGGACCACTTGAATTTGTATCGTGGTGGGGGATTTCCCCACAGCTACTGTAAATTTCAAGCCCATTCATACATGAGGGCAGGTCAATGATTACAAATTCTCAGGGGAAACAGTTATCTCTCTGGAAACTTGGAGCTATGGCAAGGCAGACATTGTTTTCTCCTTATCTCTCTTTGCTCACAGGCAGATTTCTTTTTTAACTAATCCTTTCACTGAGGTGTAATCCTTTTAAGAGTGGCAGCTTTATGCAAGGGTTTCAGGCTTACCTCCCCGGGTTAAGTGTGCCCAAGGCCTAGTGTTCTCTTCTCTCCTTAGATCCTAATCGCCAGTCTTTGAATGCCCGGTTTTAGCACCTGTTCCCAGACAACACTAACTTTAGAGTTTGCTTCTTTCTCCAGTCCCAATTCCATATTGTTTTTTATGTTTGTCGTTGTTACTTGTTTTTGTTTTTGCCTTCGGACATGTTTCTTTCCAGAGAGCTCAGAAATTCACTTAAAAGTATTGATTTTATTTTTATCCTAAGAGAAATGTCCACTGATGTGGAGGAGTGAAGGAGAGAAAAGAGTGTGTGTTAGGGGAAATGAACATAATTTCATCTCAGAAAGATTTCTTTGGCTGCATAACGGAAAATAGATTGAGGGGGAGCTGAGGAAAATAGGTAAATTAATTAAGAGGCTATGGCAATAATCCAGGAAAAGTACTGTTGTAGCTTATTCTAAAGGAGTGGCAGTAGAGCTATAGAAAACTCTCATGTTCAAGAGATTTTTAGGAGACAAAAGTTGAGAATTGGGTGGGGTTGATAGAACAGGATTGCTGGCACATATAAATAAAATCTGAATGAAGGCAGATTAGTGGGAAGGACAATGGTTTAATCTGGGGTAAATTGACTTTGAGATGTCTCTGAGATATACAAATTCAGATTTCAATTAGGCAATTGGATGTAAAGTCTAGAGTTCTGAAGAGAAGTATGTGGTAGACATAAACATGTATGAGTCTTTTTTGGTTGGGTTTGGTTTTTGATGGTCATTAAGTTGATGGATGTTCAGGAGTTCACCATCTGAGTGGTATAGAGGGAGAGAAGAAGCGATCTCAGGATTGAACCTTAGGAAGCTTTAGTATTTAGCATCTAGGTAGAAGAAGATGAAGCTGAAAGATAAGATCAAGTTGGCTGCAAAAGAGAGAAAACCAGAAGGGCATACTGTTATGGAACTAAGAAGAAAGTATGTCTTAAAAAGAAGAGATACTTAGGGCCGGCCCCATGCCTTAGTGGTTAACTGTACACGCTATGCTACTGGCGGCCAGGGTTCGGATCCAGCATGCACCAAGGCACCGATTCTCCAGCCATGCTGAGGCCGCGTCCCACATACAGCAACTAGAAGGCTGTGCAACTATGACATACAACTATCTACTGGAGCTTTGGGGAGAAAAAGGAGGAGGATTGGCAATAGATGTTAGCCCAGGGCTGGTCTTCCTCAGCAAAAAAAGGAGGATTAGTATGGATGTTAGCTCAGGGCTGATCTTCCTCACAAAAAAAAAAAAGAAGGGATACTTAATATAGTAAGGATGTTAATTCTCTCCAAATTGATGGTTTAATAAAATTCCTATGAAAATCCCTGCAAGGTTTTTGGTAAACATAGACAAGCTTACTCTAAAATGTATGTGGAGGGCCAGTCCCGTGGCTTAGCGGTTAAGTGCACGCGCTCCGCTGCTGGCGGCCCGGGTTCAGATCCCAGGCGTGACCGACGCACCGCTTCTCCGGCCATGCTGAGGCTGCGTCCCACATACAGCAACTAGAAGGCTGTGCAACTATGACATACAACTATCTACTGGGGCTTTGGGGAAAAAAAAATTAACTGAGAATGAATCATAGACATTAATGCAAAACTATAAGTATGTAAAATATGTTACTATAAAATGTAATTAAAAAAAAAACATAGGAGTAAACCTTTGGAATCTAGGGCAAGGTGAAGAATTCTTGGATTAGACACCAACAGCAAAATCCATAAAAGGGAAAACTTGTAAATTAGACCTCATCAAAATTTAATACTTTTGCTCTCAGGAAAAACCTAAGAGGATAAAAAAGACAAGCTATAGACCTGTAGAAAGTGTTTGCAAACCACATATCCAACAAAGGACTAGTATCTAAGATATATAAAGACTTCTTAAAACTCAACAGTGAAAAAACTCCAATCTGAGAATGGGCAAAAGACATGACCAGGCATTTCAACAAAGAGGATATATAGATAATAAGTAAGCAGATGATTAAATGAGCATCATCATTATTCATTAGACAAATGCAAATAAAACCACAATGAGATATTACTACACATCTACCACAACGGCTAAAATTAAAAAATAGAAGTAGTGACAACACCAAGTGGATGTTGAAAAACTAGATTGCTGTTATATGGCTAGAAGCAACGTTTAATGGTACAGCCACTCCTGAAGACAGTTGGCAATTTCTTATAAACTAAGCATGCAACTACCATATAACCCTACAATCACACTCTTAGGTCTCTATCCCAGAACAATAAAAACTTGTGTTCACACGAAAAGCTGTATTAGAGTGTTTATATCAGCTTTATTTGTAATAGCCCCAAACTGAAAACAACTCAAATGTCCTCCAATGGATAAATGGTCAAACAAACTACGGTACATCCATACCATGGAATACTATCCAGCAAAATAAGGGAACAAATCATTGCTACGTGCAATAATTTTAATGAATCTTGAGGGAATTATACTGAATGAAAAAAGCCAATTCCAAAAAGATACATACTATATGATTCCATTTATAAAACAATCTTAAAAAAAAATTATATATAGAGAGAACAGATTAGTGGTTGCCAGGGATTAGGGATAGGGGTTGGAGGCAGGATGGAAGAAGGTGTGGTTACATAAGGGCAAGAATTTTTGTGGTGATGGAACTGTTCTGTATCTTGACTGTGGTGGATAAATGAATCTACACATGTGATAAAATTGCAAAGAAATAAGTACATACACACACACACACACGAAAGCGTGTAAAACTGGTGAGATCTAAATAAGATCAATGGATTGTATCAATGTCAGTATCCTGATTGTGATGTTGCACTATAGCTTTGCAAGATGTTTCCCTTGGGAGATACTTGGTAAAGGGCACAGGGATCCCTCTATATTATTTCTTACAACTGCAAGTGAATCTACAATTGTCTCAAAATGAAAGATTAAAAGAAAAGGAGAAGGAAGAGAATATACATATTCACAACAAAGGGGAATACATGTTTGGATTTTGAAAAAGGAATTTCAAACCTTTCTGAAAGATTGAAACGAATTATGGGGTGGTGACTAACAGGAAAAAAGACACAGGAGGAAGTCTCTAGGAACTGAATCTTTCTACCTTGCCCAACCTCAGAGAGTCTTGGGTCAAGAAAGTGCCTGGTTTGAATAAAAGTATGAGATGTGGGAATGAAAGAAAGAAGAAGAAAGAAGATTAACTATAAGTATGTACAATGTGCAATCCATTGTCTATTTCCCCCACAAGGTTCTCCAACCTAAGAAGCATACCTGACAGCCTGATAACCAGGCATTTCCCCATACTGCTTCCCAACCCCCACTCCCCCATTGCCACTCCCCACTCCTCCCTCCCACAAAAAGTGGTTTCCTTTCTAAAGAGATTCTGTGAAATTTCTGGGGAAAAGTAGAGCACCTAGTCTGGGAGTCCGTGTTCCAGAGCAAAGCTCATGAACTCAAGCATTTATGGGATTTCACAGACAACGGCCATCTCCCCATCTACTCCCAGTCCAGCAAAGGCATTATCTGTAAAATGGGCACTCTAATATCTGGCAGGTATGGTTATGGTAAGAATTAAATAAGAGAATGGGTATGAACATAACTTTGCAACATGTAATAGGTTATGCAAGATTTGGTTAATAAAAATACAATAAACCAAAAATTTAAATAAATAAATAAATTAGCTAGTAAAAAAAAAAAAAAAATACAACAACTGGGGGCCGGCCCAGTGGCGTAGCGGTTAAGTGCATGCGCTCTGCTGCTGGCGGCCCGGGTTCGGATCCCGGGCATGCTCCGAGGCACCACTTGTCAGGCCATGCTGTGGCAGCATCCCATGTAAAGTGGTGGAAGATGGGCACAGATGTTAGCTCAGGGCCGGTCTTCCTCTGCAAAAAGGGGAGGATTGGCATGGACGTTAGCTCAGGGCTGATCTTCCCCACACACACACACAAAATACAACAACAATAATAATAGTGTTAAATCTGTTAAATTAATTAAACAAGGAGGTCACAAGACTGAGGTGGTTCAAATACCTTAGCATCCTATGTGAGCAAAACAAAACCTAAGCCTGAAGTGCCTCAAGGTTAAGAAATCAAAACCTAAAGACAACCAGTCACAAACAACCAGCCAGGCTTTTCCAAGTAAGGAAAACACTTAAGCTTTAGCCAATCAGATAATTTCCTTACTTCTGCATCTTCTCTTTGAAAGTCTTCCCCCTAGCTCCTGTGGTGGAGCACTACGTCTAGCTTGGTGCTGCCCAATTCAAATCAACTTTTGCCCAAACAAACCGTTAAAATTTTTATGTGCCTCAGTCTATCTTTTAACAAATCTGAGAAGTGATTTAATGAAAGGACCTACATAAAGCATTTGGATCCTGAGGTCAATATATAGTAACTATAATTAGCGCCCTATTATTAATATCTTAGAAAATGACTTGGATTAGAAAGTCTCTAAGAGCTAGTCTCGCTATTATTTTAATCTAATTTATGGTGATTATTTCCTAATTATAATGAGTTCATATATTATAATGAGTTCTCTCTATTTTTGGTAAGGATGATTCGCCCTGAGCTAACATCTGTTGCCAATCTTCCTCTTTTTTTTTTGGCTTGAGGAAGATTAGCTCTGAGCTAACATCTGTGCCAATCTTCCTCTGTTTTGCATGTGGGATGCCACCACAGCATGGCTAATGAGTAGAGTACGTCCGCGCCTGGGATCTGAACCTGTGAACCTGGGCCGCCGGAGTGGAGCACACAGCAATTTAACCACTTGGCCATGGGGCCAAACTCGTGGGTTCTCATTTTTTAATGTCAGATTATTATTCTGAGAAGATAATAAAACAAAGTTAAGATTAAACAATGGTAGTGGACTTCACCAAAGACTAAAATCGGTTTACCAAATATCTGAATACATATTTTTATAGAAACAACATTTATGTAAAATAACTGAAAAATTAAATGACTAGTAGAAACAGAAAAGGGAGTCAGTAAAACAAGGGCAGAAAATTTTTGTCATTGAGTGTTAAATCTTGAACATAATTTATTGCAGTTTCTTACATTATAAAAGAGGCATGATTTTATGATGTTAAAGGGTTAAAAGTAAATATTACCTTGAAGAAATGTACTTAAATAATAAAGGAGAAAGACAGTTTGTATTTTTCCAAAAGTGGAAAAAATATCTTTATCACATCTACTTGTGTCAAGGGGATTCAAGACACATAGAAACTTATGGCTAACCTGCTCAAATAAATTGTCCAGATACAAGACATTCTCAACAGTGTTCTCTACCAAATCTACTTTTTTATTGTAAATAAAATGCTGCCAAAGCTTTGGAATGATGTTATTTTATTAAGAGAAATATAATACTCTAAATAATATGTTTTCTCTGGCTTTTCCTTCTATCAGCCTCTTTTCTTATCTCTTACAGTTCATTAAAATTTTGAACGCAAAAGCAAAACGCAAGCTAGCAGTGGAGTTGTTTTTAAGTTTTATTAAAGGCTCATTTCCTCTTACTTGGTTCACACCCTAAGGGAAGAATTCCAGGGGAGGACACAGTAGAGAAACGTCCTTGAAAATCTATGTATAATCGGTGGAATTGTATTCCACTGGGAGTGATTATTTCTTTTATCACACACAGTTTATGCAGCAGATAACAAGTGCCCGTACATCCAAAGTTCTCAGTGCCCAAATACTTTCATCTTGTAACTGAGCTTGTGTTATATACTCTAAGGTACAAACTTTTGCTGGAAACAACTCTGTTTTTTTTTTTATTACTGTAACCTGAATTGGCCCTTATCAAAATAATTTTAGATGTCTCATACATAAGCAATAGATAGACTCTCAAAAAGATAATTGTAATCTATTTTTAATAAGGCATAGGAGTCCATGATTTAAAAGAACTTTTAGAGGATTATTTTGGTAAAACAGTGATTCATTTTATAATATGAAAAAAGTCAAATAATAAGTGATATTTTAAAAATAAGGTAGAGAGGTATTACGTGGGTCCATATTATATCTTTACATATCTTTAAGGTTTTTAGAATTTAAACACATTTCATCAAATATCTTAGCTTCTTTAGTAAATACATTTTGTGAAGAACATCTTTAAAAATTTTTATATGAATTACGACTTACCCTCAATTCATTTTAAGTTTTTAAAAATGTCTTGGTACATAAATTACATGACATAGGGGTGATACCCCACCATGTAGAAGATATAACCTCAGCCCCTTTGCACCTTAAATACTAAATGCATTAGTATAAAGCACACAGAGCGCAAGAAACGGTGTTATACAGCAAAGAAAAGCTGTTAATTAGTGGTGTTAAAGGAAAACCTTTACATTACACACTGAAGCTAATTAAGTCCCAATTAAAGACAAAAGAGTTAAGTTTTTAACATTCATGGAGAAGCTAAGCAAGAGCAAAGATATATTGTGATGACATAATATTTTTCTTAGAAATTAACATTTGAAAGTCGTTTCAACTAACACAAATTACCAAGATTACAATCAAGAACTCAAATTATTTCTTTTACCCTTTTCACAGTGATTTCAAAGTGACCAAATGGAACAGAAGACCTAAAAGTGGATGAGTGATGCTGTGACACCGGACAATAGGAAACAATTGCAGAAAGCTTGAACATTCTATAGTCACACTATCCCGTATGGTAGCCACATTTAGCTATTTAAACTTAAATTTAAATTAATTAAGATTAAATTAAATTAAAAATTCAGTTTATCAGTCATGCGAGCCATATCTCATGTGCTCAATAACTACATGTGGTGAGTGGCTGTCATATTAGGCACCATAGATAAAGATTTCCATCATCTCAGAAAGCTTTATCGGACAGTACCATTCTACAATTGCCAGATTTGGAAAAGCATTCATGAAAATAAGGATTATTTTCAAATGTCTTTGGGGTTATTTTAATTTTATGAAGTAGTGATGAGATAGTAGACATATGCTTCTGTAGTATTAAAAGGTTATATAATCTCATGGGAAGAACACAAAATTTGGACTCAGATAATTCTGGATTCCAACCCTACATCTGCTGAGTGACCTTGGACATATTACTTTTAGTTTCTGAGCCTTTGTCCCTTTATTTGTGAAACAGGGTAACATAATGCTTGCCTTATAAATATTAGGAATAAAATATGTAATGTGCTTCCTACAATGCCTGACACATACTAGGTATTCAGTTCTGGTAGTTATTGTTTTTATTAATTAACCAATAGGAAAAGAATAAAGCTGTTGACAGTCATACACAAAAATCATACTTTTGAATAAAAAGTATGACTCTTTATTTGCTGGAAAAGTATCTTATAAGGCCTCAGTTCATTTCAGAAGCTTCACACCAAGTACGTTTGCGATCATGGTAATCACAGAACAGTGAGGACATGACCAAGCCAGGACAGGAAAGTATATAACCTCAGAGAATCAGTGAGTCAGGAAGAGGATAATGAGAAAATAAACTAGTCTGAAGGGGAAAAGGGAGAGATGATAAAAGAAAAAGGGTACAGAGATACAGGGCAGAAAAGGAAACACCAATCTCAGATGAAGTTCCTCCTGGAAATATACCAGAAATAAGTGTGAAGCATAATGACATAATGAAATAGGAGGGGAAAAATCATTTCTCACCACAAGACTGCGGGGAAACAGCTTTTCTATAAAATTATTTATCCTGTGCCAGAGAGGCAAATATGTCTAAAAGATTCAAGAGAAAAATGATGACAGAACTGCTGAAGAACATCTGTTCCTGGTGAGCTTTATAACCTTAAGCAAGTCGCCTAAACGGACGAGCCACTGTTCTGTGATATACAAAATGCATAGGGTGGACTAGATGATATTTAATCCCTCCAGATTCAGTATGTAATATTTATGGTAAGTCGTTTGGCTCTGACAACGAAAATTTGTATTCTTTGAGATCATTCATCAGAAAGAGGCATCCTGGAAAAGATACATGGCCCAATGACCACGTGTGAAGGATATGTGAAGGGTAACACAGTGAGGCAGAATAGAACTGTCACACGTCGCTAAGGCCAAACCTCCCGTAATAGAGAATAAAGGAGTCAAACAGATAAAATTTCAGAGCTAGGGAGGGATCTGAGGCCTCCTCTGTATGTTCCATGGGGAAAACATCAGGTGCCTGAAATTAACCTGGACACTGGTTAATTTCTTATTTCTTATCACTGGAAGAGATAAGATGTTTGCAAGAGGAAGCAAATCATTCCTGTCATAGAAGACTGGGGTTTTTTGTGTGTGTTTGTGTGAGAGGAAGACTAGCCCTGAGCTAACATCTGCCAATCCTCCTCTTTTTGCTGAGGAAGATCGGCCCTGGGCTAACAACCTTGCCCATCTTCCTCTACTTTATATGGGACGCTGCCACAGCATGGCTTGACAAGCAGTGAGTAAATCCATGCCCAGCATCCGAACCTGAGAATCCCGGGCCGCCGGAGCGGAATGTGCAAACTTAACCACTACGCCACCGGGCAGCCACACTGGGGCTTTTTAACACCCAAAAGTAGTAGGAATATGTTGGAAGAAACAAGAAACAACGTGAAGAACTTAAAAAATGGTGAGCTAGCCCTGAGGCCTCAAACTCAGGAATCAATTTCCATTTGATCCTGAAAAGTAAAGCCAAGACTATATAAAGACAGTAGCAAAACCTATTATTGTTATTTAACGTATGTATACTGAATACCTGTATTGTGCCATACACAGTGTTAGGTGCTGGGGCTTCGATGATGAACAACACAATCACAATCACAGCCCTTTGAAACTCAAAAATCATCTATGTCTAAAATTAGGTAATTTTATTTGTCATAATTTATATTGTTAATTTAATAAACACATGTATTTGTATTGAAAAAGCATTAGTTTAGAAGTCAGCTGTGTTAACAGTCTATTGCTAAACCTTATCCAAGATCTGACTCAGTACTGCAAGGAGCTGAAGAAACTCACCAGAAGATGGCAATATTGCATAACTCTGTATCTCTCTGCCATTAAAATTGCTGCAGCTGAAAAATTAGCGACTGCTTATATTTAACCTATAACACCTCCATTACAATTGCAAATAATACTTTTGGTTTTAGTCATTTGCATTAGGCATGCTATGTATGTTTTGATCATCAAGCAGTATAGGCATTGTCAGATTTAGACGTTTTACTGATGACCAGGTAGCTAAAAAGTGCAATGTTATAAAAACCTCAGCTCTGAAGGCCCATAGGAAGATATTTTTTTCATGTCCCTGCTCTCTGTATCCTTCTTATATTTTCAATAATGTACATAGCAAGATTCATGAACATAAAACGAAATATCCTGTCAAAATTAGTTTTATTTACATTTCAATCTTTAGCCTTAAAATGTATTTATATATTTATTGTATTATAAAATTTTTCGTGTGTTTTTTTTCCGAAGAAAATTGAAGTTTTTACTTCCATTAGTTATGAAAAATAGGTTTTCTCCTCTAGTTGAAATTCAAGAAAAAATATTTTAAAGTTACTTCCTCTATTCTTTTAACGGAACAAGCTAAACATTCAACCGCCCACTTTTAATTCGGCTGGGTTCTACTTAATGTGGATATAGCACTAATAATTTAAAATTATGAGAGAATCAGTCACATTCATAAAAACGTGAGAGAAACTTGCCATCTATTCAAGCAGAACATGTGTGACTTACTACCCTAGAAATCTAAAAGTGGTTGAAAAATAAAGATTTATGTTTAATTCCAGTTGATGCTGTGGTTGCTTAGAGTTAATCCTCTGATAAAACAGAAGACATAACAAAAACTGAAAGCTTGCTGTACATGGAAACAAAAAGTACATTCCAGCTCCCAGTAGTACAGGTCAAAAGTGTTCGTCAAAAATAAATGCACTAATGTTCAGGCTTAGGAACTACAAAAGGACCAAATAGTCAAGCAGTATCGTTGCGTTCTTTCTTCTAATTTTATTTATTTATTTTTTCCCCCAAAGCCCCAGTAGATAGTTGTATGTCATAGCTGCACATCCTTCTAGTTGCTGTATGTGGGACGCGGCCTCAGCATGGCTGGAGAAGCGGTGCGTCGGTGCGCGCCCGGGATCCGAACCCGGGCCGCCAGTAGTGGAGCGCGCGCGCTTAACCGCTAAGTCACGGGGCCAGCCCCTGTTGCATTCTTTCTTAACTTATCTCTAAAGTATACAAGAAGACTCAAAAAAACCAAAATCATAGGACCGAGATTCAAGCACCTTCCAAAATCTAGGAGGAATTTTGCTAACTATAAAAGTGATGGAAGTGGATAAGAAATGAAATCAATGACCCAGAAAGAAGACTTATTCTCCCCTCTGTACTAACAGAAGCTCTCCCTCTTTATGGAGAATCCAGACAACCGCCGTGCATTAATAATGGGAGTAATAGTAATGAGAAGAAAAATGTGCAGATTTGAAAAATCTCAACTAGGTAGATGAAAAGTGTATATTTTTACAATTTGTAACCCAGATGCTCTGATTTTTATTAATGTTGTATATATCCTTGGCTCATTAAGAGTAATATTTCGTATCTTGAAGGTCTGCCAACACCATCTCTAACCAGCAAAAATCCCTGATTTTTCATGGTTTCCCCTTCCACAAATATCTCCAGGAATCCTTAAAAATACTTTCAATTATAATCTGAATCATAAATCTTGGCAAATTTGATAAGCAGTCTCTATCAGCCATTAAATAAGAGCTAATAAATCAAGTAATGCAAGTTTAAGTATATTGAATATATAAGCATAAACACTAAGAAAAATTATACAATTAACCAATGTTGATGTGAGTAGGGAAGGTGGAGGAAGGAAAAAAGAGGAAATACACTTAATATGCATTGCTTATATTTAAGACTAAATTGATACTGTCTAAGTATGTAGAGGATGTGGAGATACTAAATTGAGTTAGGAATAGGTATAGGTATAAAAACAACCACTAAAATGAAAATACAGAGCTACCAAATTACCCGAGTCACACGTACATAAAAAAAGAAAACCAGACTATATAATGAAATATGTTAAAACACACACAGAAAAACAAGGAGCATAACAAACCATGATGACAGAATTAATACTGAACACATCTATCATATCAAGTGATACAAATGGACTAAACTCACTCATTAATAAAAAAGATTTTCTGATTGGACTACAAAGCAAAACTCAACTGTCTGCTCTGTACAAAAAATACATCTAAAATAGAATGACTCTGAAAGTTAGAAATATTTTTAAATAAGATCTAAAAATCCCAAGCAAATAACAACAACAGCAACAACCACCACCACAAAAATAACAGGTCACACTCTCAATATCAGATGGGATAAATTAAAAGCAAAAAAAAGCACTTAGAAAAATTTTTCAGTGTAAAATGCACAGTGAAGTTCTAATAGCTATGAATATTTATCAACTAACATAGCATAAAAGTTCATTAAGCAAAGCGTAAACTGCAGGAAATGCAAAGAAAAGAGAAACACATTAGAGATGGAAGTCTTTAATTTACCTATGATATCAGTTTGAGTCTGGTCAAGAGGCAGAAACCCATAAGTTATTTTAACAGAGAGAATATAATATAAAAAATTCTTAACTAGGTATTTTTTGTGACCATCTGTCAGAAATGGCATGGACCTCCACCCAATATTTGGTTCCAACGTCAAGACTGACGATGCCCCCCACACATCAAGAAGGTATGAAAAGTTTTATTTGCGTAATGAGGTTTTCTAAGGAGAGCAAAGCAAGCTTCCCAGGAAGGTTTGAAAAACACTTGAGAGAACAGAGACAAGAGACAGGCTTAGGGTCATTATTGTGGTTAGAGAATGGAATGGGGCCAGGGTGAGAGTTCTGATGTGGGCAAGGTCTTGTGTGGTTTAAACTTCCCACTGGAACCAAAAGAGGGCGCACTGGGCTTTCTTATCAGCGTGCCAGCCTTGAGCAGGAGAGGAGGGTGACAAACATCAAAATATATGGAGCCATGTTCTTTATTACAGCATTAAAGAACTGAACAGCCAAATAGAACACCAAGAATTACAGAACACCAAGACTTCAGGAAGAAGCTACCACCTCTAGAGCTGGAGAAACAAAGGAAAGAGGTTGGAATTGTTAAGCTTAGATGCTTCAAAGAAGACGTCCAGAGAGCTGAAATTAGTAGACTCTTAGTAAGGTGCCTTGCTTGGCTGGTGGTGGTATCTCCAAGCATGGTGGAGGGGCCCCATCCGGATAGTACCAAGACTTGTGAAAAATAAGTAGGAATGTGCTAGGTCTCAGCACCCTTGAATTTCTCAATTCTGATTGCACAGTCCAAAGCCACAGGGCTTATTATTGTGATAAGAAGAGGAAGTTTCAGTGGTTTCCACTTGAGTCTTCCTACCAAGTAAGGCCCTTCCTCCATAGGTCAGAGAGCCAAAGTGGGGTTCCTCCAGTTAATGCATATGTCTATTCCAATTATGCATTCCAAAAACGGGGGACCAACCACAAGCTGGATCAATGAGCCATTGTGATTCAAATTTGGGATAAAACTCTGTTTATCATCTGACCACCATAAGCCCTCACTTTGACTGGTGGAACAAAATAGCGTTTTGAATCCTTAGACATTAACATGAATTTAGAACTAGTGTCGAATAATCCCTGAAAATCCAGAATATTTCCTTTCTCCCCAGTATACAATCACTCTAGCAAATGATGGGAGGAATATTTACGGTGTTATCCCTGTCAGTGGTGCAGCGTCCTTTCTCTAAAGAACCTGACACTCCCTTCTCAAGAGACTCCGAGTGTGGTAATTGGCTTCTATCTGGAAATCAGACTTGGAGATATTTTTCTGTTATTTGGATCTAGAATATTTAAGTAGGCTGTCACTCCATTGCAATCCTAAGGACACTGTGATCAAATACCCCCCACCAAAGATCCCTTCAAGACCAAATATGCTGGCATTTTGAACCTGTTATCCACTAAGGTAAGTGTGTCCACTTTGTCTTTGGTGATTAGGAGCTGCCACAGCCTCTGCTACTCCGTTGTCCCCAGTGAAATCAATGAGCCCGTATCTAACCATCACATCCAGTAGACCAAGGATAGCCGTCACAGAGCTTTTTAAGGATGCTGCTACTCCCAACACCAACGTATTTCTCAACGCCTTAGTGAAGGTCCTTTTATATTACGTCAGGGGCACTCAGGCAGCTCAACCTCATTAAATGTAAGTCATCATTGAATCTAAATTTTAGTCAACCAACCAACTAAATTATTAGAGAAAAGTGGGTTACAGAGTTAATATTTATATTAACTACTTCAAGTAATGTTCAAGAACCTTTTAAGAAACAATAAAATGCCTTCTTCAAAATACCACTAGAAAGATCACTACCAGCCTCAAAAATATTTTGAAGATCTTATTTTGTTCCCCTGTGCTTTTAATATGTTGAATTTAAAAAGTAAATACTGCACTTTCGCCATATATAACAACCTTCTTAAAAATAGGTGACAACAACAACAAAAATACAGGCACTATTAGGGATACATTCCTCCTACATTGCCTAAGAGATCTCAGATCACAAATCTGAGTATGGGAGAGTAGGTTTGAAACTTAGATAAATGGTTTATCAACTGATAAGCCTATTTCAGTCCATGATAGATCAAGTAGCAAAAATTAATAAGGTGTATTCGTTTCCTAGGGCTACTGTAACAAATTGCCACTAATGAGTAGCTTACAACAACAGAACTAATTTACTCTCTCACAGTTCTGGGGACCAGAAGTCCAAAATCAAGGTGTCCTCAGGGCTGGTTCCTTCTGAAGTCTCTGAGGGAGATTCCATTCCATGCCTTTCCGCTAGCTTGTAATAGATGCCAGCAATCTGTGACATTCCTTTGCTTGTAGACTCATTACTTCAATCTCTGTCTGCATCTTCAATCACCTTATTCTCTGTGTCTCCGTGTCTTCTCCCCTTCTTATAAGGACACTTGTCATTGGACTTAGGTCCCACTTGGATAATCCAGGATAATCTCATCTCCAGATCTTAAACATTTACATCTACAAAAACTGTTTTTTCCAAATAAGGTCACATTCATAGGTACAAGTGACATATTTTCAAGGAGGGTCACCATTCAACCAGCACATGGGGGTAATACAGTTCTGTATTAAGTCGGGAAGGTAACGTAGTAAATTAAAATAGTAGAAGTAGAACTAGCAATATTCTCTTCTTAAAATGTAATCATGCTAGTTCTGTTATGTGGATGTAAGCTCAACGAGGTCCATCCTTTCTGCTAATTACAACTAAAAATCCTGGTAAAATACCCACCCCGCCAAGAAAAAGCAACCACCCGAGGACTATGAAAAACACTGAACAGAGAAATTAGAAACAAAGAGGACAAACAGAAAACAAACAACAAAATGGAATACTTAAATCCAACACTACAAATAATTACATTAAACGCTAATGCTCTAAAAGAACACTGCTAATAGAAACATATTGCAAGCCACTTTTGTCATTTACAATTTTCTAGCAGCCACATTAAACAAGTAAAAAGAAACCCATATTTCCAAAATATTATTGTTTCAGCATGCAATCAATATAGGAAATTATTAATGAAATATATTACATTCTTTTCTTTTGGACAATCTTTGAAATCCAGTATGTATTAACACTTAAACACATCTCAATTCAGACTAGGCACACTGAAAATGCTCAGTAGCTACATGTAGTTAGTAGCTACTGTACTGAACAGCAAATCTCTAAACACACCAATAAAATGGTTGAGATCCACACAGTGGATAAAAAAGTAAGACTTTGGTGATTGACAGTTTCTTTAAAAAGTTAAAGATATACCTACAATATGACAAAAAATATTCCACTCCTAGGTATTTACCCAAGAGTAAAAGAAACATATATCCACCCAAAGACTTACACAAGAATATTCATAACAGCTTCATTTGTAATTGCTCAGACTGGCAACAACCCAGATGTCTATCAACCGGTAAATGGATAAACAAATTGTGATATATTCATACAATACCACGTTACTCAGCAAGAAAAAGGAACAAACCATTGATACAAACAACAATAGAAATGAATCTCAAAATCGCTGTGCTGTATACAAGAAAACAGGCAATAAAAATACATATCGTATGATTCCATTTCTATAAAATTCTAGAAAGTGTAAACTAATTCAGAATGACTAAAAGTAGAACAGTGGTTGCCTGGAGAGGGAAGGGTAGATTACGAAGGGGCACAAAGAATCTTTTGGGGGTCATGGAAATATTTTTTTACCCCGATTGTAGTGAAGATTTTACATATGCATATATCAAAACTGATCAAAGTGAACACTTCAATATGGGAAGTCTATCATATTTCAATTATACCTTAATGACCTTTTTAAATGAATAAGCAGTAAGACTAGAAATAAACAACACATCAGAAATCAAAATACCTTACCATCTGCCTATTTTAATACTCTCTTAAACAATTCTGTCAGAAAAAAAAAATTTATATAGCAATTGCAGAAATCTAGACAACAATAATTATTACAGGAACAATGACAACCCCTGGAAGTGACTGAAGCACCAAGTTCTTACTCTGAACCTTGGAAACTGAGAGGAAAGAACTAAACATTTGTTCTGTCCTGCCTGAGCAAATTGTTTCTCTGGGTTCACCCTAGCTGAGGCAGCAAAGGCTTTCTTACAGAAGATTCACAACTACTAAATGCAGAAGAAATGATAGAGGTTTTTTAAAAAATCATCATTTTGCAATGCCTAATAAAATAATTAATTAAGCAAATGTCATCATTGAGTAAACCCATCAAAAGATAGGTTAAAAGGGAAGATTACAATAAAGGTATCAGGCTGTTGTCACCTGAGCCCACCAATCAATTTTAGCATCACAAAAAGACCAACAAGATATTATGTGCCTCCTAATATGAGGTGATGTCAAGCTCCCTACAGCACTGATGAAGAATTCTTAACAAAAAAGTGTACCTGGGGCTGGCCCAGTGGCGCAAGCAGTTAAGTGCTCTTGCTCTGCTTCGGAGGCCTGGGGTTCGCAGGTTTTGATCCCTGGTACCCACTGATACACTGCTTGTCAAGCCGTGCTGTGGTGACATCCCATATAAAGCAGAGGAAGATGGGCGTGGATGTTAGCTCAGGGCCAATCTTCCTCAGCAAAAAAAAAAAAAAAAAAGAGGAGGATTGGCGTCAGATGTTAGCTCAGAGTTGATCTTCCTCACAAAAAAATAAAAAACAAAGTGGGCCTGAATTTAATCAAATTTTAGAACTAACTTCCATTTACATGAACTATGACACCATGAAGAAGCACAGATAAGTCCAGAATGTCAGGCATCATGCCAGACAATTGATGATGTCAAGGATCAATGGGATCAGTTGATGCCATTGGATCAATGCATTGATGCCAAGACAATTGACTCAGTTTCAGTAAGAAATCAATGGCAGGAGAAATAAAGGAGAGGGAAGGAGACTGCTCTAGAAATAAATATACTTAAGAGATTTAACAACTAAATGCAATGTGGGTACCATGTTTGAATCCTGAGTTGAAAAAAAAGAAATCACTGAAAAAAGCATTTTGAGGAAAATTGTGAACATTTAAGTATAGATTGAATATTAGATGCATCAAAGAACTGTTGTTAATATTGTCATTGATGATGATGCTGCAATTATGTAAGAAAATGTCATTGTTTTAGAGACGCATACTGAAGTATGTAAGGATGAAATAACTTGATGTCTAAGATTTGCCTTAAAATACTTTATCAAAGGAAAAAATGTTTAAAAGTTTGGATAAAACAAATATACCGATATAGTGATGAGTATATGGGCGTTCTCTCTACTTCTGTATTTGTTAAAATTTTTTTATATAAAAGCCACAAATAGTACATTGTTAATATAACAGAAAAGAAGAACCTGGTTCAAGACAGCAAACAGGACACTCATTTGCCTCCCATCCATTCTGACACCCCAATGAAATAAAGGAATAGAAGCACAAAAAAAGGGATGACCACAGAATGAGGTGGATAATAGAAGAGAGTATCTTTAGTATAGGAGAGACTCCAACAGATTTCTGGAAGACTGAAGGGTGTATGTTGATAGATGAAACCGGCAAAGAAAGCCACACCAAGAATACCCTACGAGGTTTCTACAGAGCAAACTAGGAACCACACAGGGATTCCTGCCCAAAGTCAGAAACATAAGCAGAGCAGGAAGGAGAAATAGCGCTGAAAAGGGGTGGTTAATTCAAGATCTATATATAGGACACAGACAACATATATGGCACCTCATATCTCTTTCCCACCTCATATGCCAATATAGGTTTGCTAACTCGGGTACTATGTGTCCCAGTTTGCTAAGGACTGAAGGGAGGTTGGGGAGAAGTGAGGAGAAACAAACTTTATGACTCTTCCTAAGGAATTTTAACAAACTTTCTGGAAGAAACTATGGCTTCTAGTGTCAACTTTTGTGCCAAGAGCAAAGTTCTCTTCAATCTGGTAATTGAGTAACCTGTTTCTGTGCAACCACCCGACAAGAGTGATGCCTGGTAGATGACACACAGCCCACCCTTCCCTACACAAAACTCCTCGTCAGAATTACTAGCACTCCTGTCCTCTTCCCTAAATGTAAACAAATGCCCAAGAATTGCCAGCTGTATGAGAACCGGCATTATAAAGAGGAACCAACGTAAGTAACCAAACAAGCAAAGACTGTGCTCAGAGGAAACAGAGAGAATTCAGGAAGCCAGATTAATATGCCAAGAGAAGTTTAAGAAGTTACTACACTCATAGATAAAAACAGAAATGCTATAAAAAGCATAAGAAAGAACGCTTAAAGATTAAAATTGTGATTGCTGAAATAAAACTTAAATACCAAAAATAGGGTCAAGATAATCTTCCAGAATGTATCAGAAAAAGAGATTTCAAAAATATCAGAGCAGAGGTAAGAGACACAGAGAGCCAATCAGAAGGTCCAACATTCAATAAATATTCTCCCAGAAAAAGAGACCAAGATAAGGTAGACAAGAAAAATTTTAAGTAAAGGAATTTTAAATGAAAAGTAGAAGAGAATGTCTCAGAAATAAGAAAGACACATTTTTTTTAACTAGCCATAACTATTGAAATTTCAGAATATTGAGGAAAAAGAAAAGATTTTAAATGCTATTTGAAAGAAAAAATAACACCTACGAAGAGACTCAAACCGAGACTCAAGCATCATCAGATTTCTCTTTCATGACACCAAATCTTGAAGACAATCAATTTCAAAATTCTATGGGGAAATGACATACATAGGAGGAAAATTCTATGTGTATTTGGCAGAAACATAATTCAAATTGTCGAAGTGGGGATTGACAGCCTCTTACTTAGTTCTCAAATCTTTACCACTTTGCAAACTTTGTGTCATTTGAGGGGAAAAATAGGTTTCTGTTGAGGAAGGGCCCTATAAAGTAGCCACAAGTAGAAGCTCTGAATATTTCCCTGAGCCCTCGCCAAAGAATCTGAGGCTATTTACTGGGGATTACTGGAAAAAGGGAAACACTCCATCCTTCCAGAAGTGATTTGATTCTATCTTGATTCTGGGAAATCCCCAAACACCTGTCCATAGTCCGAGCAGAGACTTGTGGATCAATGACAGTCTTGTCGAAGTCAGTCTTCTACGGCATGATGGATATAAGGGAGTTCTCTCTACTTCTGTATATGTTTAAAACCTTTTCTAATAGCATATTTAAACCCATAAATATTACCCCATGGTTATTTTCCCAGTTCCAAAATGTTCAGTGGAAATAGGTATAATTAATACCTGATAGAATTTCTAAATTGGTTCCCTGATACACGGAGTCAGGTCCATTCTGGAAGAAAAGGCAGACGGGAAATTCCCAGAATTAAATTGTCCCCCTTTAGGTCCCCCATTCTCCTCAAGATAGTGAACAACATGCAACGCCACATACCTGGGGAATTGTCGAGATAAGTGCCACCATCAAAGACTTGAAAAGTACAAGGCTGGTGATTCCTACCATATCCTCATTTAACACATCTATGTTAGCTGAGCAAAAGCCAGACGGGTTACAGGGAATAACAGTAGATTACAGCAACGTTAGTCAAGTAGTGAAACCAATCACTACTGCATTTCCAGATGTGATATCTCTGCTGGAGGACCTAAAACCAGCCCCTGGTTTAGTATGAAGCTACTGGCCTGGCAATTTTTCCTGTTCTCATCAGCAAGGGAAATTAGAAGCAATTTGTATTTATATGGCAGAGGCCAAAGTATACTTTTAGTGGATTATATTTATTCTTCTGCTTTCATAAGATAGTTTAGGGGAACCTTGATCATTTTGATATTCCACAGATCAACACTCTGCTCCGTTACCTTGATGACACTACTCTAATTAGACCTGGTGAGCAATAAGTAGCAAGCACCCTAAATTCCTTAGTCATATACGTTAATTGCCCTTAAATGGGACATAAATATTCTAGTTCAGTGGCCTGCCTCACCGGTTAAGTTTCTAGGGGCCCAGTGATAAGAGGCATATCAGAATATCTCCCCTAGAGTAAGGACATGCTGCTGTACCTTGCACAGCCCACCCTGGAGCAAGAAGTGTAATATGTGTTGTGCCTCCTTGACCACATTTAGAGGTAAATCACAGCATATTTGGTCAAGCTGCTCCAGCACATTTACCATAACCCATAAAGTTGCTAGTTTCAAGGAGGGCTCAAAGGAAAAAAAGACCCAGCAGCAGGGCCAGGCTGTGGCAGCTGCCCTGACCCTGGGGCCTTATGATAGGGAATAGAAGTATCTAGGGCAGAGAGAGGTTCTGTATGGAGCCTCCGAAAAGCCCCAATAAGAGAATGATACGGCAGACCCTTAGGCTTTGGGAGTAAGGTCGTCACGTCCTCTTCTATCAACAACCATTCTTGATGGGAAAAGAGTTTTCCTGGCCCTGATAGAAACTACACACCTGACCATGGGACCAGAGGTGTACTGAGTTGAATAATGTCCCCCCTAATTCATGTCCTCCCAGGAACCTCAGAATATGACCTTACTTGGAAATGTAGATGGAAATGGAGATGTAATTAGTTAAGATGAGGTTAACTGGAGTTTGGTGGGCCCTTAACGCAATATGACTAGTGTCCGTATAAGAAGAGACACAAAGACAAACACAGAAAGCAGAATGCCGTCTAACAACAGAGGCAGAAATTGGAACGATGTGTCTAGAAGCCAAAAAATGCCAAGGATAGCCAGCAACACCAGAAGCTAAGAGAGAGGCATAGAACCAATTCTCCCCTAGAGTCTTCAGAGAGAGAATGGCCCTGCCAACACCTTGATTTGGAATTTCTGGCCTCCAGACTGTGAGAGAATAAATTTCTGTTGTTTTAAGCCACCCAGTTTGTGAGTACTTTGTTGCTGCAGCTCTAGGAAACTAATACAATAGGTGATTGCACAATCTGAGTTGCCTCACATGGGTATTACATGATCACCAAACCATAAACTCGAGTGTACACTGCAGCAGCCCACCGTAAAGTGGAAGTGTTATCTGTGAGGCCTGGCCCCACAGGTCTGGAAGGCACAACAAAATGCATGCGGCTCAGACTCTCATTTCCCTGGCCCCTACTGCTCTGCTGCCTTTCTCTCATCCTTCGCCTATGACCTCACGAGGAGTTTCCTATGACTAGTTAAAGGAAAAGCTTGGGTACTAGGGTATGGAGATGAATTCCTGCTGCGCCAGCACGGCTGAAAGGAACAGCCACAGTACTAAAGCCCACTTAAGGGTGTCTCTGGAAAAATAGTAATGAAGGAAAATCCTCCCAGTTGGCAGACTTTGGAGCGGTACATATGATTGTTCACTCTGTGTAGAAGGAGAGATGGCCTGAGCTATTGATCTACAATTATTTATAGACAATTAATAGGTTGGTCAGCTGGAGAGGGACTTGGACAGAATAAAATTAAAAAATTGATTACAAGTAAATCTGGGGACAGCTATATATATGGACCCCTTAGAACAGCAAGAGAGTGTGAATGTATTTGATTTCCACCTTAAATGCCTACCAGAAGGCATATCTGGTGGGGAAATTTCTCAGTCATCAGGTGGACAAGATTACTTTTCCTATGGACATCAGTCAGTCTCTTTCCCCTGCCATGTGCTTGCTTAAGGGGCCTATATATGTACAAAGTGATCATGGTGACAGGAACGAAGACCATGCATGAAGGCAACAGCAGGGGCTTCCCTCACCAAGGCTGACCTGTTCAGTGCAACTGCTGAGCGCCCAATCTGCAAGCAGCAGTCAACTCTGACATCTCTGATAACTCTGACATAGCACCTATGAGAAGGGGACACAATTTATAGCAAAGAAAACTTGATAACCAGTTCATACCCATGAAATCCATTGATCTTAAATGTGCTTCATCCCCCAAGTGGAGCTGTCTTGATCAAACAGTGGTATGTAATATCAAAGTCCAGTACCATATGAGCTGTGAGACCAACGTGTTATCTTACAGAATGCAAGCTATGCCTTAAACCAGAGACCAATAAATGCTGCTCTCTCCCTCATAGCACAGCGATGATGCACAGGTCTGGAAATCAGGGCTAGTGGAAGGAGCAGCTCCCCTTACTGTAATGTCTAATTACCACTGGAAGAATTTTTGCTTAGAGTCCTCACAACCTTAGACACCGTGAGTTTGAAGGTCCTGTGGTCGAGAAGAGAAATGCGTCCACCAGGGAACAGGGTCACGATTCCAGTGAACTGGACATTGATACTGTCTGCTGGCCATTGTGGGCTCCTCATGCGTCTGAAACAAGGAGTAATGAAGAGGGTTTCTCTACTGAGCGTTGTGATTGTCCCAATTCCAGAAGGCAATTGAGTTGCTATTATTCAATGAGACATGAAGAATTATAATTGGAACCTAGGGGATTTACTGGGATGTCTTTACCACTCCTTTGCCTAGTAGTCCTGAATTGAGTACTACAGCAATGCATTACAGACAAGCCCACCAAGAGCTCAGATTCTTTGGAATGAGGGTTTGGGTCACCCCACCAGGGAAAAATCCATCCAGCTGAGGTGCTGGCAGAGGGAAACCTAGGTCTCATGGCTGTTGCAGCTGTGTTTCCTGAGATTTCCTTCCCTACTTTTATTCCTCAGGTGCTTTTTTGAAGAACACAAATCCGGCTAACATTTAGTTTTCAGAGGAGTATGACTGAATTGATATTACCCCGCAAAAGCACAATAGCTGGTGGGGTATCTGATTCATTTGTCCGTATTGAAAGGAGATTTAGAAAATTGGCAGGGAAATATCTGGAGGCTGATACTGTGAATATTTCAGAAAAAATAAACTAGAAAAATAACAAGGAAGTCATTAACTCCAGGGAAACCAAGGAATTGTACAGGGAATGATGAGCAGTCACAGCATAATCTATGGTTCGACTGTGAAATCCACTCACCTGGTCATAATACTGTAAATACTAGATCTTTACCAAACTAGAGTTATGATTAAGCTCTATAAGGAACATGGAGGACAGGAAGTGTATGTGCATATAAGGGAGGTGGAGAGGGGTATTAGTGTAGAGTTAAATGCTCTTCCTCCATGGTGAGAAGTCAATAGATAATGCCTAAGATATCAAAATCAAGAATTAGCAATATAAGCCTGTTCTTTAACGATGTGGAGGTAAATACAAATTAAGCATGGCTATAAGTGTTCCAATTTGATGCCTCTGGGAAAAGAAAAATAAAAGCGAGTAATACTTCTGAGTATTTGAGCTTCCTTTTGTTTTGCTTTACAGAACAAAGGACATTGAGCAGGAGATAAATGTAGCTTCAGATTGTAAGGTGATTTGGGTGGTTACCTGCACGTTCAATGGAATCAAATACCACGGCTGAATCATACGCAGTTGGAATAACATAACCAGTTTCTTAGTAATCGTTTGGCTTATTCTTTATGGATGTTTGACACTGCAAATTTTCTTTAAATTGTCACAACAGTATTCATTTACATGCTTCATTTTTAATTCGGTAAGTGTTAATAGATTGGCATATATTTTTGTGTAATAAAAAAGAAATTAAAATTACTTGCAAGATTTATTATCAATATTAATTTCTAATTGTAAATTCCTATATAATAGTGGTAGAAGTGGTTAGATTGTCTTAGAAGTGAAGTTAGGACTTATTTATTATTTTTTCTTTTCAGCGCCAGACCAACAGTAGGTAAACAAATATTTTTGTATGCCTACTGTGGTCAGAATTTTCAAAATACAAGAAGGTAATTTTCATTTTTTGTTGCTTTGGTTTTCTGGCGGCAAGGATCTCATTTTTTACTCCATTAGCGTGACATTTCTTTTCTAAAACTACCTATAGATTGTTCCATTATGTCAACTTCAAATAGCAAAGTTGACCATTTTGCTAGACTCATCAGCCTTTTTCTGCTAGAGGAAATTGCAACAGTTCCTAAACTTGTCGGATGAAAACCTGTATTGCCAGTATTTAGGTCTTATGTCAGCCACAGAAGGGAGAGTTGTTCTCTTTGAAACTGGTTCTGAACCTGCCTGGGTGTCCAGATTTCCTGAGTTTAATTAAAGTACAGATTTCCATGCCTTATCCCAGACCTGGAGAGGCAGAACACAGGATGTTGGGGTCCAAGAAAAGGTATTTTTAGCGAGCTCCTCAGATCATTCAGATATAGTATTTGGAAAGCATTGCTGTTACATAAACTTCAAAAACTAGAAAAATACCCTCAAATAACACAATTTCCATTATAATGTATTTTCTAATAACTGTCCACGGATTTATCTAAGCCTTCTTTTTTATAATCTTCTATGTGGGCTCCCTCCTTCCTGAGTTTATAATAACCTATTCATCTTTGAATCAGTACCGCTTTGGGGAATTGAGTTCCAAAAGCACATTGCATAGTTTCTAAAGTAGTGCTGTTTTATTTGCATTATGTTTCTCTCCTTCAAAATAAATGGCCTTTAAAACGATCTCTTTACATGTCCATTTTCTAGCAGTAACTTGGATATAATAATTCTTGAGGGCAATAACTGAGACCAAATAAGAAATGACAACAGAAGTACATGGGGAGAAGGTTAACCAAGAAAAACAGATGAACTAGGAAACAGGTAAAGCAATCAAAAGAAACAATTGCAATGCCTGAAAATGTAGGATGAGGGACAGAAAAGGGCACGGTAGAAGTGACATGAAAGGTTTATTTCCTGGAATTGTCTTAAGGAAGATTAACTTGGTTGAGAATGCCAGAATTTCTGCTGCAACAACAAATGGGAGGAGACGGAAAGTAGAGAAAGAAATAGAATTGGAGGTGGTATCTAGAGAAAATAAATGAAGGGCAAAGTGAGAAGAAAATACACGTATAAAAAAGGTCCTATTTTCATTTAAGGACAATATCATTCTCCTTGTTACTCAGGCACAATACTAGTGATTTATCTCTCCTTCTCTCTTGGCTCCTACCTTCAACTGCTTCAATCAATTGCTTAGTCATTGTAGCTTTTACCTCTGAAATGTCTTTCGTGTCCATCTTCTTTTCCTTTCCACTATGATCAGCTTAGTTCACGTCCCACTTTCCTCCCACTTAGAAACTTACAATGATATGTATTCTTGCCTCTGATTTCATACCCCTCTGCTATGGACCCCTCTGTTATTGTGTCTTCCCAAAATTCATACGTTGAAGCTCTAACTAATGTCACTATATTTGGAGATAGGATCTTTAAAGAGGTAATTAAGGTTAAATGAGGTCTTAAGGGTGAAGAAGAGGAGGAGACACCAAAGATAAGTGTGCATGTGAGGACACAGCCAGAAGGTGGCTGTCTGCAAGCCAAGGAAAGAGGTTTCAGTAGAAACCAACCCTGCTGGTACCTTGATCTTGGACTTCTAGCCTCTAGAACCCTGAGAAAATACATTTCTGTCGTTTAAGCTGCTTAGTCTATGTTGTTTTGTTCATGGCAGCCTTAACAGATTAACATATCCTCACAGTGAAGGTGGATGAAGCTTTTTAAAATGCAACACTCATACTGTTACTCTCCTCCTCACAAATTGTTAACGACTCCCCATAGAGTCTTTAAAAGCATTCTTCCTGGATTTACCTTTCCCCATCCCCAGGTTTCCACAAAAGATGACGCCTGACTATTTCTACACTTGCCAAATAATTTCTTACTTCCGTGCTTTTCACAGTCTATGCCTCTCTATCTGGGAATGCACTTCTTTTCTCCAACCTCAGTATCAGTCAGCAGTGGCAGGAAGCCATGCAAAGAAGTCCCAGGGAGCCACCTCCACGATGTACCTAGTGACTAGGCTGAATGCATCATCAGAAAGTCATTGGAGCAGCAGCTGAGGCAGGAGAGGCTGTGAAAGCCCGAGAAGGACAAAAATGCCTTCTGTGTTTTATTATTGGCCTTAGGTTCTGTTAGGTCTTGAGTCTTTGAGAGAGATAAGCCTCTAGGTGCATTGTTTCAGGGTCTTAACTTGCCTGGCTTCCAGTCGTGTATATTCTCCAGATAGATTTAGCCCAGCCTCCATCTCTGAGACCAGCCCTGGTTTAGCAGAGGCAATGCAAAGAGTCTGAGGATAATAGGTCAATAAGTAAGCATCAGATTTGTTATGCTGTTGCTCTAGCTCCAGCCTGGGAGTCTTAGCCATCTGTTAGTGTCTTGATTCTCTGTAACTAGATCTCTCTCTGAACCAATGAATTACTGCCTTGTTCCACATGATCAAATTACTGCCCGTTACCCAAAGTCCACCAGAGTCAAAATTATCATGACACATGCTCCTAGGAATCCCGGATGCCTCCGTGATCACCTGATATAGATCTGTCAATCGCTTTTTCTCAGCCATTCTTGCATCACCCTGATTCACTCTGGATCTTATCCGAGGTTTAGAACATTTGTTATTCTGTATTCATCCTCACTGGCCCAGAATTTCATTTGTTAGTTGCTCCATACAAATGGCCCACTTCCAATTTCAGATCTGTTGGAACTCAAATGTTTTCATGGAATCCTTTGGGAACACTCTTCTGGTCTTAATGTCCTAATGACTTTTCTTTCATGAGTCACATCCAGACTGTCAATAAATCTTATAATCTCTCACTTCAAAATATATTCAGAATCTAGTCACTTCTCACCACGCACATTGTCACCACCCTGGTCCAAGCTACAATCATCTCTCACTTGTGTTATTGCAATGGCCTCCCAATTGGTTTTCCTGCTCTTGATTTTGATAATTCAGGCTCCTATCAACATAGTAGCTAGAGTTTTCTTAAAATACAAATTGCATCATGTCATTCTTGTACTCAGGATTCCCATATCACCTACAGTAACAGCAAGTCTCTATAATGACTTATCAGCACTAAACGATCTGTCTCTCACTACTACTTGCTATTTCTCTGACCTCATCTCCTATGGCTCTCCCCATCACTCACTGCACTGTAGCCACTCCAGCTTCCTTCCTATTCCTCAAATAGAACAGGAAGTTTTCAACCTCAGGACCTTTGCACTTGACCTTTGCTGTCCCCAGAATGCTTTCTGCAGATATCTCTATCACTTCCTGATTTACTACCTTCAGGACTCTTCTTACATTCTCAGTGCTGTCTTCCCTGGCGACACTAACTAAAATTTCAGCCATTTACTGGACACAGCTTTTATCTTTTCTCTGCTTTATTTTTTTCTCCTTAGCAGCTACCATTATTCAATATAGTACATATTTGTATGTCTATTGTTTATTATCTGCTTTCCTTTCTAGAAGATAACTTCATGAAAGCAAGGATGTTTTCTACTTTTTTCACTTCTTCAATCAGCATGAAGAACATTGCTTGGCACGTACATAGTAAGCACTCAGTAAATATTGAATGAATGAATGAATGAATGCATTTCTGAACCCTAACTCTGCTTATCTTCCTGGATTTTGAGTCTTGGCTTTTCTAGTCTATCCTATCATTCCATGCTTGTGTCTCTGTCACGACACATGAAAGTTGGAGAGAAATCTGAGCACTCTGCTTGGAGTGCAATACCTTGGCCATCAGAATTACCAGCTAGCACTAAATGGAGATGGAAATACAGTCCATTGGCCTTAACGACCATGACAACTGTCACTCTGGTAGTCATCTTGGGACACATTGCAGTTCCGTGCTTGGAGAGGCAAAATTAATTTTTTATACCCATTTTAGACCCTGTTGGTTGCCAGATTTATTTTAGAATATAGACAGAGGAACCCCAAAACTGTGCTCAAAGATATTCAGGGGGTAAAAACTTTGGGATTTAGCATATCCTACTGTCAAGAAATTCTTTCTCTATTTAACCTAAATATTTCATGCTAACAGCAAATTCATGTTCTCTTATTTTATGCTCAAGAGAGATAGGTAATAGGAGGTCTCTCTTTTCCACATGATGACGTTTCATGTGCAAAATATTTTTGTCTAGGAAGTTTTTCTAGAAGTTAATTAATATGTCCCATCAATTAGTTAATACTCTTTCTGTAGCTATTGATATATATGACAACAATAAATGTAGTTAATTAAGATAAATAGTCGGTCATGCTTTTATTCATCGGGGTAGGAAAATACTCACATACGTATAATGTGATATAGTATTTTTAAGACGCTTTGTCTGTTTTTTGGAATACAAGATGCAGCCCCAAGTAAAAGAGTCCCTAGTAAGATGAGTGAGTAAAACACTTCTAGTCTGTAGGAAACATTGGCAGATTGTCTCCCCAGGATTTATTATCCTCTCTCACCTTCCTTACGGTACCTACTACCTTCCTCATAGTGGTTCGTTGGAAGGAGGGTGTTGGGCACATAACCTAAGCTAGTCCAGTTGGGGTAAATTTTAGGGCCTTTGCCTGGAACTTTTAGATGAAAGTACGTTCTTTCCCAATGGGCGGACCGAGAAGTATGCAGCCCATTTTCTGGTAGTACCTATCCTACAACCATAAGAGGAATCAGCCTTAGAATGAAGCCAACCTGTGGGCAGCAAAACAGAGAGGAAAAGAAAGAAAGCAAACCCTTGATGGAAACTTTGGGTGAGTCCTGAAACTTATCCCTTTGGACTTGCATGAGCTAACAAATCTCCTCTTGTTTTTGCCAGGTTCAGCTGGCTTTTCTGCTGCTTGCATCACAGTGAGTCTGAACCGACACATATTCATACAGAAACTTGATTCTGATGATTTCTCACAAATTTTCCAGCTGGAAATAGGTACGGGTAGTGACATAAATCAGGAAGAAGAAATTCACAAATAACTATCTCTTTTCCTTTCTCAGAGGTTCCTTAAAGTATTTCCAAGTGGCCAATAAAACTGTGTACCAGCGAGCTCATTCAGCCATTCTGGAACACTCTTTGTAGAAATCCAATTAAGAAGTTGTTCAATCCACCTGATCTTTTCCCATTGCAAACTCATCTACAACCTGATGTCATTACTGGCACAGTTATCTCGTAAACAAAAGCCCAGTTCAAAACAGTGTTTAGGAAAATTATTGTACACAAGTGAGGCAGAATGGTGGTGGCTTATGAAATTTATTGTCAAAGTATCCAGAAAATGTTAAGATCCTTTGAAAAAGAGAGGAATTAGAACAGAAAAATGGTAGATGCTATTAATATATGATGAAGAATAAAGAAAAGACTCCAATATGTCTAGACTGTGACACAAACCCAAGGGACCTGAGAAAAGAACACAAAATCTCAGAAGTGAATTTATCAGCAGATTTCAGAAATGTCTACTTAGCAAGAGCCACTTCAGGCATAAAACTACATATCCAAACAATGCCAAAGTACAGTGATAGATATGCTTTGGAGTAGTTACAAAATTGTGAACCAAGAAGAAATGATAGAATTAAGAGCTGAAAAGAAAGAAAAATATTGTTTTTTACCACTTTACATCATGAAACATGGAATCATCCTGTATTGATCGCCCATTAAGGATCCAGGTGTCCCAGAGGTTTGGTTAACTAATTTCCAGTGGGTTTGACAATAACGTAATGGTATAATTGAGGATATGTAGAATTCCATAAGGTATAGTAAGATTAGTACATTATTCATTTATTTATTCAACAAATATATATATATATTTTTTGTGAGGAAGATCAGCCCTGAGCTAACATCCATGCCAATCCTCCTCCTTTTGCTGAGGAAGACTGGCTCTGGGCTAACATCCGTGCCCATCTTCCTCTACTTTATATGGGACGTTGCCACAGCATGGCCTGACAAGCGGTGCATCGGTGCGCACCCAGGATTCGAACCCAGGCCACCAGCAGCAGAGCATGCACACTTAACCACTACGCCATGGTGCCAGCCCCAACGAATATTTATTATCTTTTCTGCGTCCATTTTAAATGCTGGGAATATAAGAGTTAACAAACAGACAAAAATATCTGCCCTTACGGAGCTTACATTCTACGGGTAGACAGAAAATAAACCAGATAAGGAAGGAAATATATACATATACCTTGTTGGTTTTAAATGCTGGAGAAAAAAAAATAAAGTGGAGAAGAAGGGTAGAAAGTTCAAGGTAAAGTGGAAGGTATTTTAAAATTTTATGTAGGGCGTACAAGACAGACTTTACTGAGAAGGTGATATTTGATGAAAGAGCTGAAAAAAGTTAGGGAGTAAGCCCTGTGAATAATTTTCAGAATTGAGTTTCTTGGCAGAAGGAATATTATATGAAAATGCCCTGAAGCAGGAGACTGGGAACCTTCAGGAACATCAAGGAGCGCATGTGACTGCTGTGCAGAGGGTGAAGGGGAGAGTAGTAGTTGAGACTAGAGAGCTGATGGGGAGATGGGAGCAAATCATGGAGGGCCTTACAGATCATAAAAGGACTTCAGTCTTCACTCTAAGTAAGATGGAATGCTATTGGAGGATTTTGAGCAAAGGAGTGACAGCACCTGATTCATGCTGTAATAAGATTTATGTGGCTGTTATATCAAGAACAGCCTGGAGTCAAGAGATGATGGTCCAGCGTAGGAACAGTGGAGCTGACGAGTAATGGATTTTAAGTATATTTGTTGTAACCTGGAGAAAAGTGTCAAGAATATTACATAGAACTTCCATATACTTTTCAACCAGATTCATTGATTGTTTACATTTTGCCCTATTTACTTTCTCTAAATATTCCTCTCATCTTTCGTCACATTATTTTTTCTGAACTGTCTGAGAGTATTGTCGGATACATCATACCTTACTACTACTATTTCAGGATTTATTTGCTAAGAACAAGAATGTTCTATAGATATATTTTTAAGATAGAATCAATGTGATTTGCTGCTTGACTGAAGGTGAGGACTGAGAAAAAGAATTGTTAAGTGTGACACCAAAGCCTTAGCTTGAGCAATTGAGAAGGATGGAGTTATCATTAATTGAAATGAGGAAGGCAGAAAGAAGAGCAGGTTTGGAAGGGAAGATCACAAATTTAGATTTGGGCATATTTTATTTGGGATACCTTTTAAACTTCCCAGTGGAAATCTTGAGTAGGAGATTGGGTATCCAAGTCTGGAATTCAGGAGAGAGGTCTGGGCTAGAGATTTAAATTTGGGAGTTCACAGCGTACACATGGTATTTAACACCGTGAAATTGAATAAGATTACCTAGAAATCAGTGCAGCTGGAAAATAGAAAAGCTCCAAGGATGGAGCTTATGGTCCTCCAAAGTCTAGAGGTTGGGAGATGAGAAGGAAGTAGCAAAGGAGACCAAGAAGGAGTAGCCAAAGCGAGGGAAGTGTGTGGTGGGTTCAGAAGGCAAGTGAGGAAAGCAGTTTAAAGAAGAGAGAGGAGATAAAAGTTGTCAAATGGTTCTAACTGGTCAAGATAGGGACAGAGACAGGACAATTTAATTTAGCAAAGAGGGAGTCATTGGTAACCTAGATAAGGTGGCTGCTGTGAGTTCAAAAGAAAGTGGTTGGAGACATTGCCAACTAAGAGTATAGCCAACTCTTTCAAGGAGTTCGCTTGAGAATAAGGAAAGAAATGGGGTGGTGTTTGGAGCTCAGGTGGCGATCAAGAGAGTTTTTTTTAAATATGAGATAAATAGCAGCATGTTTACATGCTGATGGGAATGAACTAGTAAAGAGAAAAGAAGTTAATGATTCTGGGAAGAGAGGAAAGCATTGTTGGCAGGAAGGATGAACTGAGTAGATGAGCGGAAGAGTGAGCCTTAGGTAGGAGCTTGAAGAGTTCATTCGCAGCGAAAGACGAGTTTGAATATTACATACAGCACTGATGCAGATAGTGCAGGTGGTACTGGGAGCTTATGGAAATTCTCCTTTGATGGCCTAAAATGTTCAAGGGAAATAGGAAAAAGGGTTAGCAGTTGAAGATTTAGATGTGGAAAAAGATGTTGGAAGTTTGGGGAAATAAGAAAGAGTATGAAGTTTGTTTAGGAAAGTGGGAGAGTGTATGGATTAGAGTAACACAGTATTCAGTGGCATTTGGTTTAGTCATCATGGATGCAAAGACCAGTTAGCATGACTGAGTTTTTCTCCAGCCATGTTCAGCAGTGTGAGTGCATGCACAAAGTAGACAGAGGTGAATCTAACAAAGTATGAGGTTTAGCCAAGTGGGTATGACAAAGTGAGAGGAAAGGTAGTTGAGAATAAATGTAAAGAGGTGAATATAATGATTAAACACGGAATTTAAACCAGTTTAAGAGAAATAAACATAAAAGGAGGGATGGACAATGAAAAAAAAATGGTAGGATCAATAGTCACTGAGTTGCCACATATGGCTAATGTAGGTTATGCGCTGTATACACCTAAGGGTACACTTTCTCCCCCTTGTTTTTTTTTCAGGAAGATTGGCCCTGCATTAACATCTGTTGCCAATCTTCCTCTTTTTCTTTTTTCTCCCCAAAGCCCCAGTACATAGTTGTATATTATAGTTGTAGAGTTGTAGCTCTTCTATGTGGGACGCCGCCTCAGGATGGCTTGATGAGCAGTGAGTAGGTCCGCGCCCAGGATCCAAACCCGCAAACCCCAGGCCGCCGAAGCAGAACATGTGAGGGTACCCTTTCTAAGTGCACACCATTCATAGTTGAAATTTATCATTTGCATATGTATTATAATGCTTTCCTGGGAGATGGAATTCAAATGTTTTGTTTTATCAAAAAATGGTCTAGTATAACAGTTTCCAAAAGATGGAATTGAAGTGTCTTGAAGAACAGCTCCGTCTCTAATTCAAAGGCATTGTAAGGGTGAGCAGTGGCCCTGCCAATGGATAGAAGGCCCTATTCAGTTGAGGGGTTATTGGAATTGGAGCTCTAGAGGGAGGGGGCTAGAAACCAAAGAGGTGGTGATCAGAGAGTGGGGTGTTGACAATTGAGATTATCATTACCAAATAATTATCTTTATTGATAATGACAAGGTCAAGACTACGATCATGGGAGTGGGTAGCTAGCGTAGACGAGGAGCAACAATGGTCCAAGAAGGACAGCTCCTCAAGGAACCATGGGGAGAAACTGACAAGAAAATTACACCAGGGAATTAATAATACCATCTTAAAATTCATCAGTAATGCTAAATATTTTGTGTTCTTTTTAAAAATAGTCATAAAATCCTAACTTTAAAAATTTTTAAACAATATTAATATGAGACTTAAAATAGATTAAAAAGACCCAACGTTTTAAATTGGAATTTCCGTGAGTTTTCATTTAAATAAATATTTGTATTATCCTTTGCATTCACCCCGAGTCTGTGTTTGTAGTGAACACTGTTTTGTTGGCAAATAGCCTTCATTCACAACCTGTTCTATGCTGTCTCCTGTATTTCAGGGGCTGGAAGGCTGGGGATTACATTTTCCAGGCTCCCTTTCCTGCTGGGATTGGATGAAATTGGCATCCTGCCAAAGTTCTTACATTAGATTAGAAAGAGGACATGGAGAAATTCCCCCTCCAGCAGCAATGGCAGCAGTTTTACAGTAACTGCCTGAAGGCAAGTGCCATCACCAGGACTAGTGTCAGAGCAGGGACACCGTGATGCTGCTGCCCGTTTGCTGCAGTATCCTGGCCTCTCGGTGGCAACAGCAAGTCGCTGAGTTCTGGATCACACCTGCAATGGTGCTACCTGGAACTAAAGGCAGCCACACTAATGGCCACTTCTCTAGCCTTACCAACAGCTTTTAAGCACCTAAGTCCCTGTGTGAAATCCTCAGGTTGTTCCGATTTTTCTTTAATGCATCCTGACAATATTTCATGCCAAGACTTGCTCCAGACCTTCAAAGATGGGAATCTCAAATTGGTTAGTTGACCTGGTTGGGTTTGCACACCCTGATGATCTGATTCCAATGTCAAAGAGAATTCTAAGGAGACGTGAGTGGCAAACAGTTACTTAAATTAACGCCTATGGCTGCCTAAAATTAAGGGCCTATTGAAGACAAGAATTTAGGAAACCAAGTTGGCTATTACTGTGGAATAGAAAAGAGAACTAGAACTATGGAGAGTGTCACCTACTTTCTGACTGCAATGGAGACGATAAATAAAGAAAATGACAAGCTCAGGAACTTTCCAGTCTTGGAACAAAGCATGGTCAGAGACCCAGAGAGCTTCTAGGATCCTCACCCTTGGAGCCATGTTGTTGATGCAGCCAAAAATCAGACCAAATATCTGTTGCTGCAGGTTGTAAACGTATAACACAAGATCAATTCGAAGCCTAGCTAGGCCTCTTATGTGAATGTTAAGGCCTTTGTTGGAAAGAGTGGGCCCTAAGAATTGGGAAAGGGGCATTCTGGAGGATTTGGGTGAATCTTAGTACTCTTTGAATCCCAAATCCTCCTAAGCCTTCCTTGCCAGGAGAAGTAGTCTCTCCTTCCCTGGCCGTCCTTCCTCCTTGTCAGCAGATTGTAATGACTCCATCAGCAGTAAGGGGCTGCCTAGACTCCATTGTCTAGTAAGGGGCTGCCAAACTCTTAAAGCCCAACCAGATCATTACTGATTGCATCAAGACCCTGACTGATACAAAGTCCCTTTATCTTTAAAAAGTGAGAGAATCATTTTACTTAGTTTTCATGCACTGTACATACAAGTATTTTTTTCTTTTTGTTATTTTATTGAGATCACATTGGTTTAAAACATTGTATGAATTTCAGATGTACATATATTTCGGCTTCTGTATGGACTGCATGGTGTTCAGCACCAAAAGTCTAGTTTCCATCTGTCACATACATGTGCCCCTTTATCCCTTTGCACTCCCCTCACCCCCTTCCCCTCTGGAAACCACCAATCTGTTCTCCTTATCTATGTGTTTGTTTGTTTGTTTATCTTTTACATATGAGTGAAATCATATGGTACTTGGCCTTTCTCTGTCTGACTTATTTTGCTTAGCATAACACCTTCCATGTTGTCCCAAATGGCACAATTTCATCTTTTTTATGGCTGAGTAGTATTGCATTGTATATTTTTACCACATCTTCTTTACACATTCATCCATTGATGGGCACCTGGGTTGCTTCCAAGTCTTGACTAGAAGTTTGTTTTGAAGAGACTTGAGACTAAGGCAGGGAGGTGGAAGGAGAGGTCCACTTGTGGAGTTGCACATGTGCTCCTGCCAGTAAAGATGCACCTCTGGTAAGAGCTTGGGGCTGATTCTTTTGATCAATTAACGGCCTATTTTAATTACGGCAAATTTTTGCCATAGTATTAACGCAATTATGTAATCAGAAATGATAGAAATAGAAATGATTATTTGCTGATTTCAAATGGCTCTTATTTTATAAATATATAGAACACAATGATGCCGGCATTGGGATAAAGCTGTAGTGAAAACAACGTGTAATGTTTTGCAGTTCTTTGGCATCTCCTATTAATGCAAAGAGGAGATATTGGGGGCCCAGCTGCCACGATGTATGAGAATAGGATTCTATATAAACTGAGAGAGCATGAAGAGAAGACTGATGAGGAGGGCAGGCCCTTGGGCTTGGTGGAGGAAGAAATTGGGTTGCTGCCCTGGCCATTGTCTCTCAGCCCACGATGGCCCCATGATTACAGTTTGCTGCTCTCAGGAAGAGGTGTCTGAGCCCAATCAGCCTATTGCAAAGTGAAGTAGACACTGATGACTTCCATTTATTTGCCAACTTCAGAAATATACAGAATAATCGTAAAAATAACTACAACTATAATAATGATATTAATTATATTGCTTTCATTGACCACATGCCAGGCACTGGCAGGTACGAAGTGCTTTCCAAGTATTAGCTCATTTAGTGCCCACAACAGCCTTATGAATGAGATATATTGTTATAATCCCGAATTATAGGTTTGTAAAATCTGAATTTGTGAAAGGTTAAATTACTGGGTAAAAATCACACTGGTGGTTAATGACGGAGCTGGGACTCAAACCTGAGTCTTTCTTGCTTCAAAACCCAAGATTTTAACCACTATACTATTCTGACTTCCTTTTGCCTCACAGAGCTTTATGTCCTGTATGTTTTAGCTATTAAATGTCCCTCAAATCCATCCACTTTTTCTGTCGCCATCAATCTGATCATGAATGCTGTGATCTGTCTAAAGGATTACTGTAGCAGCTTCCTAACTAATCCACCACTTTTAGCCCCACTTCTAATCTGAGTTCCACATTACAGGCAGGAAAAATATCAAACACGTATCTAATTATGTTGCACCACCTACTGAAAACACGTTAATGGCTTCATGTAAAGACTCATCTCTTAAGGCCGGTTTTTAAGGCCCACACAATGTGCCCTTTGCTTTTTGGGCCTATTGTTCCTGGAAGCCTCTGTCCCCTCCTTTGCTTTCTCTTCTGCAGCCACGTTGGTCTCCCTCAGATCCTCAAATGCACAATGCACTTTTCTTCCATGGGGCCTTTGCACGTGCTGTTCTGTCTTTCTGGAGTGCTCTTCCAGACTCCCACCCTACCCCTCTTTCACCTCATTAATGCCACCGTTCCTGCCGGTCACAGTTCAAATGTCACCTCCTTAGCAAAGTCTTTCTGAACGCTAAACTAAATGAATTCACTTCCATGAAAGCCCTCACAATAACATTTGTCTTCTCTTGGAGGCTGAGGTTTTATAATTATTTGTGTGGTTCTTGGATGAATGTCCATCTTCCGGATCACACTGTAAGCTCTGTGAAGGCAGGAACCAGGTCAGGTTCTGTTTACCACTGTAGCTCCAATGCTTAGGGTGATATTTGGTATACGGTAGGTGTTCGAATAATAGTTGTTGAATAAATGAAGCTACAAGACACCTCCCTGGGGTGTATGAAAAAGATATGCCTTTTCCAAAAGTCTATAATGTGCTTAGTCTTTTTGTGGAGGACAAAGTTGAGCTGAGAGTGGAAGCTCTGCTCATCAGGTAGCCAGTGCCAGCCAGCCAGCCCTAGGCTCCTGCCTATCTGAGCGGGGGAGAGCAGCACCTAGGACTAGTTAAGGAGTTTCAGTTGGTGGGAGCAATTTTTCAGGCTCAAGGTTTAACTGGCTCACTTCTCAAGTAAGTCAACCTCAGGAAGCAACTGCTTAACACATAGAGTGTCAAGTTTTAGAATCTTCCCACCCCATCCTCAAAAGCCTTCAGAGTGAGTTGGTTAAACAAAGGTAGAGCTTGAGAGGAAGAACTGAGTCTCGTCCATTTTTTCCCAATTGGTAGGCCTGGAAGTTTGGATCTCAGAGTAGTGGCCGCCCAGGCAGAGGGTGCTATCTGGAATGACTAGGCTCCGGCAGGTTATTTCCAGAAGGAGCTCTGGGCCTCCATAGTGAGTGTAGCCCTCATTGGGTACATGAGGCAGAGGCAGGATATGGATTGAGGATGATCCCCAACGCCACTCTCTACAGGCCCAACTTCCTGGCATCACAAGTTCTGCAATTAGAGATTTATTCTTTGGTCTCTAAAAAATGTAAACACAGGGAAAGATAACACATCAGGTTGGTTTACCAGATTCATTTCAGATATTATTATTTTGATGGAATCCGGAAGAAGGAGAATGTGAAGAAAATGCAAAACTAAATAGTGGAGTGTTGGCAGCAAGTGAGGGAACAGCAAAAAGAAACTTCATCCACTTTATAAGCTGGTCCTTCCATTCAGCAAATTTAGAGAATAGAAACCCGTTTTGTTCAGATTGAAAATTCAAGGGGGTAATTATTTTTAAGATTCTTGCCACATAGCTTCGATTCTTTGAGCTGCCATAATCCTATTGGACTTGAGCTTCATTGTTGGTGAAGAGAGACTGTGTTTGACTTTGCTTGGAAACCATAAAACCACAACAAAATAAATTCTCCCGACCGCTACCAGGCAACACAAGGACCTCCTCTACATCGTAAGGACTTGTGATAAGAGACTCGAATGACTGCAGAGGGCAGCGTGCATATGGTGCATCCGAGGAATCTGAAGGCGGTTCTTCAGCCTCATCTTAATGAGCAACCGAGAATAAACCTGATCACCACGTCAAGTGCCTTCTCAGGAAATCCAAGCTTTATAAACAACAGTAACAAAAAACTGTAAAGTCTGACCAGTCTCCCTAAAATTATTTGCTACTGATTTGACAACAAAAAGGTCAGCTGTTATGATCTTTTTGAAAGTTGATTTAAAAGGAGCAGCGGAATGTCCTCACTGAACTGCATCACTTCCTTCCTGGGACCATCAGGGAACCTCCCCAGCCTTTCAAGATAGGTTCTGCTCAGAAAGGTCAGCCAGGCAGTGGAAACCGTAGGCAAAAGTTAACAGCCAGTGCAACGCATCGCCTTCCCGGCGCTCTCGGCCATTTCTTTCCGTCCTCGACCCCCCGGGAGGTGGACCCCGTGGAAAGGCTCGCCGAGAGAGTGGGTCACAGCGCGGCTTTGCAGCTGCGGAGAGACGCCGGAGGCCGTGCATCTCCAGGAGGTAGGGGAAGCCTGCGAGAGAGCCTCCAGGTCCCCGCCCCCCGCTCTTCCAGGGACCGGCGCATCCCGGAGCCCGGCGCGGGGCGCGGGGCCGGGGAGGGGTGTGGCGGCGCAGGGGTAGTGCTGGGACTCTGCCCGGGTCTGAAGCCGCCTCGCTGACCTTCCCCTCCGAAAAGAGCATTAGTGCAGGGAGCGGGGGAGGCCTAAAACCCCAGGGTGCAGCCGGGAGGAGGACCCGATTGCAGAGGGAGGGAAGAGTCGCCGAGCAGCTGGGCGCAGGAGTGAGTGAGTGAGCGCGCCAGCGCGCCCCGGGGAGCGCGGCTGCGGGTCCGCCGGCCCGGCTTGTTGTACCCTGTCACCAGGGCGGCCGGCTCCCCGCAGCCCTGCCACCGCGCCGAGCTCCCGGGGACCGCGGCCGGCGGTTCGCTCGCTTCGCTGCCTGGAACCTGAGCGAGCCCGAGCGAGAGAAGGTAAAAGGAAGCAGAGAGTGAGAGAGAGAGAGAGAGAGAGAGAGAGAGAATATCGGTGCAAGCCGAACAAATTGCAGACAAATTGTAAGCAAGTTTGCACTTGCATGCTCGGGTTGTGCGTGCTTCATGGGAGGCGGAGGGTGAGGAATGTGGTGGTGGTGTGTGTAGGTGTCTGATACTCCTGGATGAGGAGATAGGGAGGTGGGGGGCGTCATCCTTGCATCTTGTACGTAGATATCGCTATTAATAGCCCCCTCTCGGAGTTGTCGTTTCCGCTTGCGGCTCGCGTTTTCGGCTCCAGTGATGCAGACGCAAAAGGCAGCCACCCTGTTATTGTGATGGTCGGTACCGTTGCTACTATCAGATGGGAGATGTAGGGCGTTGAGCAAATTCTAGGAGCCTCCCTTCCTCCACCCTTATTTTAGGAAGGGCTGGGGGAGGAGAAATGGGAAGCACAGTCCAGGGTTTGCAGACAAGCGGAGGCCCGGGCTTCAGACTCGACTCTGCTGTCACTGTGCAATCGCTTCCAGGCTGAGCCTACGCTAGAGGGCAAGATAACTTTCATCTGCTCTACAGAAAGACACGTTTCAGACAGAGATTGCATTGCTGCCGGAGGAGTTCTGTGAAATGGTGGCTCACAGGGCTGCAGGTGAATGGCAAAGGGCAGGAAAATAGTGCAAAATAAGGCAGCTGTCAGCCTCAAAGCCAAGAAAGCCCGTTGGGAAATGGGGTTCAGTGCGCTGCCTGGGATGACAGAGCTTGGAGGATGCAAGTTCAGGCCCTCTCTGTCAGTAGAGTCAGGTCCAGCCCAGGGGAAAACACCAGCTGTGAAACAGCGTTAGCATCCTGGAATGTTCATTTCTGAGCTTTTCATTTTGCAGTGGAAAACCTGTATGTATCTGTAATTTTTCTGTGAATGTTAAGAAAGTTGAAAATGAATTACTTTTCTCTTTTTGAGTGTCTATTTTTAACTTCATCTGAAAGCCACTTCCCTAAAGATAACATTTGTATACAGAAGCCAGACCTATGCAAGAGAAAGTGGAATACTTTTCAATTAAGTGAAGGTTATTAATATGACCCCCATCTGATTTAATCATGAGTCATGAAGATTGTTAAGAGACTTTCTATTCCCAATGATGAAAAAGATTCATAGTATAGATAAAAAGTTCATGACATCACCAGAACAGTGTAATAAAACACATATCTATTATTCTTGTATTTTTGAGTCTGTTCATTACTTTGTGGCAAATTTAGAAGAAAATGTGCCCAATCAATGCTAACTTAATATGTTTCATGCTGAAGGTTAAGGCACATCTTCAGACTGACTTGGATAATAATATTGCTAGCCTTTGCAAATATTTGCACAGCTTTTACGTTAAAGTCTCATTTTTATCTTTCTTAACTAGTGCTTTTTCTCAAACTGGTGTATTTCTGTCCTCATTGTCCCCATATAAGAATTCTTTCCGCTTGATTTCTTCTTGCAATGTAGGGATTGGGACAAGGTAGTTTACCATTTAAAATTTGTGAAGAATTGCTTGTGTTAAATGTGTAGGGTCCCACACTAGGACCCACTCGGATAATTACACAGCACACGCAGCTCCTCGGAAATGAAAGGAAGTGTAACTGAGACAGGATGTGAGAAGCCCATGACTGGGCGAGGTTGGTAGCATTTTCTCGGGTGGCTTTAGCTGTAGATACTGCAGCCACACCCCGTGGTCTGAAGGTGACAGGCTCTCAGGACCCAAGCAAGACTCCCTTGTGAAGAAATCTGCATTTCTCCATCTCTTAAATCTGTTAAATGCATCCTTCCTGGTGATCTAATCCAATGAGAACTAATGCTTGGCAAGGAGTGCAAAATATACTATAGCAAAGTAGGGGAGGAAGGCAGCAGACATCTATGGGCATGATTTATACTTCAAGCTTACAAAAAAAGTTGAATCATCTTAACATCTTTCATGCTGATCAGCTCTGCACTTTGTCTTTTGATTATTTGCTCACATTTTTGTTATGCCAGGGAAAGGACCAATTCTTATTTGTTACCCTATATAATTCATCATAGTAAATAATTACCAGCACTATTTGCTGATGGCCCATACACATATATTAGTAATATATTTATATTAACTCCAGGATGTCCCTCTTCTTCCCTACTGTTTAACCATCTTAATGTTTATTAATTAGCACCATCACTAAAGCGTGAATAGAGAAAAACAATAATTAAATGTAAAATTAGACACTTATGTGACTCATCAGCAAATGACTCAGAACAGAAGGGAAGTTGAAATGTATTCATTAGCTTTTTTATTTTTGTTTAATAGTGGATTTTCATAGGGGTGCTATTCTTGAACATATTTAGACATATAATTAAATAATATGCATACTTCATACCCCTCTGTGACTCTGTTTATGTTTTATGGCCTCAGTTCATGTTTCTCAGTTAGAAATGAGCCATATCATCTCTGGTTTTTACAGGGTTTGGACTTTTCTACTGTAGTTTCCTAATATCTAAAAATTTAGTTGCATTGCTTTAAGATGTATTCTTGTGGCCTACTAGTGCTTTTCTTAATGTATTCCTTTTTAGTAGCACAAACGAGAAAATGCTTTTAGTAGCCAACTGCTCATTCTTCTTAGAGACTGGAAAAGTCGAATTGTGGTGATTCACTACTGTGCTTTTCACAGGTGTTGGTGTTAAGAGCACATTGTTCAGATAGGAGACTCCCAAATAGCAGGTAGTCTAAATTCCCTCTGCATCCTGCTCGATAAATGAAGCAGATGGTTATCGATTGGGTCTTCTGTTTGCTCCCACAGTACCCTGGATTTCTCCATTACAATGATCAACCTACTGTGTTGTAATATTGTTCATATCATCTCCCGCTCCGGTACCTAAGCCCCATCTGTCTTGTTCACTGCTATTTACTCAGTACTATTGTCCTTTACAAATAGTTTCTCAATACATTTACTGTATGAAATAATAAATATAAGAATCTTACCTCTCTACTAGCTATGGTGAATATAATTAGTTGCATTGTAATCTTAGTTCCTTCCCCTGGAAAGATTTGGACATGGTGCAGGGACTATAAATTGGTACACAACCCATCAATGTCTACCTGATTCTCCCTTTCCATTCCAATACGAGTTGTACCCTTATCCTCTCTTCCTCCCCTACCCCTCACGATATCCTGCCTCTAATTTAAAACTCTTAATTACCCTGGGAAGTGAGCTCATTGGTGGTGCTGGATCTTCCCCTCGTGTTCTGGTTCTCTATATAGGTCAAGGCCACAACCAGAACACCACTAGGTAATGATTCATTTCAAGGAATGAATTTCAACATCTCGTGACCTTGTACCCTGTAGTCATTTGAGTGGTCACTTGTGCTGCCTTGGTTTTGGAACTGGAAAGCACACTTAAGAGCATATCTCCATTCTAAACTCGTCTCTCATATTGCAAATGGAGAAACTGAGGCCAAGGGAAGAGAAATGGAAACCAGTTATCGGCTAAAACTCTACTATATACCAAACAATCTGCTAGGAACAGTATATATGGATCTTTTTAAATTAGTTAAATTAAACCTAATTTAGCATTAAACAAAGTTCACTTTTCTTAAGATCACATGGATGATAAGAGACAGAATTAAGACTCAGCTCCATGTCTTTCTTAGTCCATGGTACGTGCGTTTCCCGGTGCTACAATCCCTGTGACAAGCAGTTGTTGAGGACTTCCATGCACAGCACCAGCTCAAAATCACCCAACTAGTGGAACAAAACTAAGTCTAGAACTCATATCTTCTAATTCCCAGTCTCCTTTTATTGTTTATTAATTTCAAATTTCTTATCAAATCATATTTCCCTTTAACTTAAGTATCAGTAAAAAGCAAGAACATTGTAATTTCACAAAAGGGGAAATATGTGTATACATGAATGATGAAAGCAAAATATTTTATCTTATGTCTAAAAAGGGAAGGATATTGCGTTAACTTCTTCTGCATTAGGGAGGAAGGGGTTTTCTGGGGGGTGTTTTGTAGAGGTTAAGTATTAGGAACTTGATTCAATAAAACAAAAATATATACTGAGGGCTAGGATGCACGCAGGGATATAATTGGCATCAATGAGTGGGATGTCAAAACAATAAGAGTTATAGTGTCTATGTCTGAAAAATGTTCACAGTCTATGAATATAAGACAGATCATACTTATAATAGCATGGGTTGTTAGTGCTGGAGGAATTGAAGGAAAATAATGCTGAATATGCGCAGGTGTGTTTAGTGATGGCTTCAAGCAGAGTGTGGGTCCTGGGCTAGGTATTTAGTGATCTTTTGGATTTGTTCAGCTACAAGTGTCCTTCAGAGGGGTGATGTGAAGGGGTAATTAAGAAATTGTTCAGCAAGGATATGAGGGTATGAACTGAAGAGTATTGGGCAGTGAAGCCTACATAGTTCCTCTCCTGCTGAGCTCAGTTGAGGGCACCATTACCTACAAAATCTCAAGTCAGAATCCCGAGAGTCATCCAAGGTACTCTGACTACCCCACCTCCTATTTCCTATCTCCTCTTCCCAACCAATCACCAAGTCTTGCACATTTTGCCTCCTAAAGATTTTTCAGATTTTACCCTCCAATCACTGCCCTACTTCAGTCTCTCATCATCTCCCACCTGTTCTCCTAAGATGCCTTGCTAACAGATCTTCCTGGATCTTCTGGTCTTGTCTTTCTCAAATACACCCTTAAAAAATGTAGCTAGAATAATCTAAATTATACCTGGTCACCTTCAGCTTGAAATCTCTCAGTGCTTTCCTGTTGCCTCTTGGAGAATCAGGACCAAGCTTCTGAGCATAGCACGCAGGACTCTCACGGTCTGGCTGTTACCTCCTTCTCCACACTCAGCTCCGGAATGTCACCTGGTGACATTCCTTCACTAACCCTGGGTAGTTCCACGTAGAATCATGGCGTTTCTTGTGTCCACACCTTTGTTCAAGCTATTCATTCTGCCTGGAATGCATCTTTCATATTTTTCACCTGACTAACTCTAACTCATTTACCAAGACTCGGTTCAGGGGTTCGCTCCCTCCCAGGACTCTGCAGAACTTCCAGATTGCCTTAGTGCCCATTCTTTGTATCCTTCATCTCCATATTTGCAATTACCCATGGTATTGTTATATTATCTTTTCTATGCTGTATCTCCCTCTATGTTCTAAGCTCCTCAAAAAATAGGTCATGTGTCATATTCATCCTAGTTCCCCCAGCACTGAGCTCTGACACTCAGAGTGAGTTAGTTATACTCTGGAGGTAAGACTGAACACCTAAGCTGAGGGTGGACACAAGCAGAGAAATTCTGAGTTTAATGTGGTAACAAAAGAGAGAGGGAGAGAAGGAGAGAGAGGGGGAGATATTTCAGGATTAATCTATGGTGTAATATGAATGTGAACTAGAAGAGGGTGGAAGCATGATGATCTGTAATGCAATGACTTTCAGAAACCCATTTTAATTCCATAATTCTTGATTGATGGTGGGGACCGGGTTTTAATCATTTATGAACTCCAGTGCTGAGCAGGGCATGGCATGAAGTAGCTAAATTAAAATGGATTTCTTCCCTCATCTCTGCTTAGTATGTATGTAGGTAGCTAGATAACTAAACTTCAGAAAGTTATTTTCTTACATTTGGAGAACCTAACTTTCTAACAGCTTAGAGGAGCCATTTGTAAGATCCCTCAGGCACTTCTCACTGTCTGTTAGTCTTCAAATTAAGGTAGCTTTTGTATGTGGGCAGGTGGAACATTTTCCCCGAGGAGATAGAGCCTGCTAATGGGCACACAATTCCAGCAGGGCTGTAGGCCTGGTGCGTGACAGGCCAGCCATAAGTAATTATTTCTCCTCTGAGAATCCCTTGGAGAGCCACCCACTGAGATGTACCTCTCTATCCCAGAAGCTGCCAAGTATTGGATCCTTCTTCTAGTAAATATCCTTTCAAGAAGCCAAGAGAAGCCTACCTTGTCTCTACCTTCTCACCAATTAATGCTCTTCACTGCACTGCTGCCTCCCAACTTGCTCAGTGACCAGGTCACCCTTTCTTGCCCCAGTACATCTTTATGCTGCGGTTTCACACAGGGCAGCAGCAATGTGCAATGTTTTGCATCCTTTTTAAGACGGTAGTCTAAAAAAGATATTATGAGCTTTGCATTTGCGCGTTCTAACCAGATACCAATAATGCAATTCTTAAAATAAATTGTAATTTGTAATTACACTCTATTACTTGACCAATCTTCATAAATAATACTGTTTTTATGACCATATTCAGGTGATGACGTAACTTTGGATAGCACTCATAGACTCCTCTTATTTTCCTTTTCACAGATAGACCATCCCACACATGGGCTGTCTTTTCTTTTCAGTTTTTTTTTTTTTTTTTTTGCCATCCTCCCCTACCCCATTCTTTTCCTTCACCTTCATGATCATAACCAAGAAATGAGTGTGAATTGTAATAAAGCATCATTCTCACATAGCCCTCCTCAATTTGGCCCCTTGGTTAAGTTTCGTTCTCCGGGTGCATTTTTTACCCTCCTCTTCTTTCTGTCATTAATTATCTTATTCATGGCAAGATCTTCTCTTAGCTACCCCTAGGGTTAGGAAATCCTTGTTCAAGTTACATGTCTCAATGTCAAGATTTCATCACTACTCTCCTCCCTCTTTTATCTCCCCCAGTCCAGAATGATGAATTAAACTTGACCAAAGCAGAGAATTCAGGAAGGGGTTAGCAGGAAAATGTCCTCTCTGCTTAACCCACCCCTACTCCAGCCTTACAACTTACTTAAGAGTCTTTCTATATGGGGAGGAAAAAAGCTAAATCAAACCCATTTTGACTTCTAAAATTAGAATATTTGAAACTCAAATTTTTAGAATGAAATAGTTTTACATTTATACAGTTTCAATTCATCAAATTATTAGGACCTAAGATTCGATCTCATTCCTGAAAAGTGTACAAACGAAACAGAGCAAAACACTGCACACTTTGTGCACAAAGCAGGCTAGAATAGCGTAGAGAAGAGAACCTGTGAATATTGAGAAGTAGAACTCAGTGTTTTGAGTACTTTCGTAAATCAATGAAAAAAGTTTATGGTTTAAAATGAAAACATGGGATAAGAGTGAACATGCCTCCTTTTAGCAACTGACTTTATTGTGTGCGTCTCAAGTATGTATATATTTTATCAAATATCGTAAGAATTCCTAGCATGTGCCTACCACTTCATAGAAGTATTTTTACATTAGTTACTTCACTTGGTAATGAATCATCTATTCAAACTGAGTAAAAATAGGTCTCCTTTTAGCACTAGGGTGACCTATGTAGAGTTTTTAAAAATATTGTACCTTTTCTATTTGTTTTTCAGGTTCCTGAGTTCATTTAAGAAGATAGTCTTAAAGCAAAAGAAGTGGTTCGATCTCTGGGAGTGCTGTCTCCTCACTGACTGTTGCAAGTGCCTGGGATTCGTTTATGACTCGATAGATCTGGAGAAGTTCAAGTATGTTTTCTGGAGTGGCGTAGTGCTGCGCTGTCTTGGGCGAAGAGTCTCTAGTGTTGGTTTTCTGCTACAGGAGGCACCATGGCAGCCTCCAGAACAACCTCGCGATCTCGCGACATCGCCAATGTAATGCAAAGACTGCAAGGTAAGGGGCAGAAAGGTCGGGGTTTGTTTTGGTTTGGGTTTTTTAATAGGCTTTAAATTTCAAAGAGCAACTTACCTTAGAATCTTTTCAATTGGCTTGCTTTTTTATTCAGCTTTATGAAACCACAGCAAAGAATAGCAAAATGATGTGTTTTATCCCAGTGTTTTCAAACTAGTCCATGCTATTTTAAGATACTGTCTTCTTTATGTAGGAAAAAGGCAAAGCTCCTTTTTTCCTTTTGTACCTGCATTAGTGTGACCTTAGTGGTTATTCAGTGTCCAGCTGGGTATTCAGAGTTACCACCAAACTGTCCGTCAATAACTGATGACAATACAACATCGTGACGGTGCCCCGATAAGGTTATCATGACAATGGTAGACAATAACTATATGCTATAGTCAGATAAGTAAAGTAGTGGTTTACTTATCCTAACTAGAAAGTCCTTAGAGATCCAGAAAGTCTTTAAGCGAGATGAGGCAAAGATGCCAGAGGAGTGAAATGATGTGACGAGATTAATGGTTAGTGGCAGCATATGGCCTGGAACCACATCCCTCACTAGTGTTCCTTCTCTAACAGCAAACCGTTGAGAGTTAACAGTGAAATGTTATGGCAGCTCATAGATAAATTCCTAATTGTGAATTTTTGTTAAATATGTAAATTCCTTGAACCATAAAAATAATCCTCATCTATAGGTAGATGAAAATATTGCTTCTCTGTTACAATCCCAATGCCGGCTCTCCCAGGCTTCAAATGGATATTTTTAGGATTTAAAAATATCGATATTTAGCAGGGTTTTGCTCTAGTCTTTGTCAGGAAAGCTTAAATATAATGTCATAGGTTGGATTTTAGGTTTTCTAGTATCTCCAGCAAGGGGTCATTATGGTTTTGCACCACAGCCATCATATTAACCTGTCACAACCCCACTTTCTTTGCTTATAATATATTTGATGGGCATAGCAGGAATTTCCAGTTAAGCACTCTTGACTCTCAAATACAGACTAAACTCTTAAATCTGGATATTCGCGGCCCAGAACATGCTCACAGCTATAGAAAATCAGGAGATTGGTGGAACTGGGTCTTTCTCCATGTCTGCCCAGAGACCACCAATTTGAGTGAAGCGTCTGCAGTCACGTGACTCTCACTCATGTATTTCTACCCGGGCTGATCTGGGATGCCTCGGTGCAAGTGGTGCTTGTTTCACATTTATTGCTGAAAGATCCTACTCATCATGCCAGAAAAAGCCTGTTTAATTACAAGAACAGATCCGTGTTGAATATGTGAACATAGATCTCCTCGAGGCTGAAAAAGCTCTGATTGGGTCTGCCCAGTGCTAAGGATCTCCAATTTAAGTTGTACATCTTCACTTGGGTAGATGGAACACAGAACTTGGAGTTCCATTCCCCTGTCTGTGTCTGTCTTTGCTGTTAGTCTGGGCACAAATTCCCGAACCATTTTATCCCTCAGTGACCTCATCTACAGAACGATGGAAAGGAAACCTACAGGTCCCTTACAAAAGGGTGGGAGCGATGATTGGGTAATAAAGCAGATTTTCCTCTGAGTCTATTAAATGTGAAAATTCTCTAGATGAGATATATATTGACAATAAAGAGAAATTATAAACAGTAAATTTGAAAAACTTAATTCGGAATCGGATTACGGTCCTACAGATACTTTCCTCTTTATTTTTATTTGGCTTGAAAGGAAATTCTTTTATTAAGGTAATGGTTAGGGAGTAGAAAGGGATACCTCAGTGTTTTATGTTATTATTTTTTGTAGTGGATATGTAAGTGATTTTTCTTGAGAAGTGTGTGGAGGAGAGGAAGTAGTGGAATCCCCCCACGCCCATCCTACACTAGGCCTGTGACAGTGGGTGTCCTATTTAGCATCTCCGCATTTAGGGACCCCACTTGCAAAATGTGGACTGTCTCACCTCGCTTAGCCGTCTCAAGATTGCTGTCAAGCTCTGTGAGATAACAGATGAAAGGTGCTTTAAAGACTATAAATACTGTCATATGGCATGCTGTTCCAATAGTCCCGGAAGGAAATTGGATGAGAAGGCACAGGCATGATCATTTGTTGCACGTTTTTCTAGTCATGCAGATTTTGGGAGGAATGTTAATGGTTTTACATATTCTGTGCTGTATAAAACTAGTAATTTTATTACATAATGAAGTGATTTTTACTTACTATATTAGTTATTTTTTCCTTTCTAGTAAAAGAAAGAGTTATAACATCATAAGGGGACCTGACAAGGTTAGAATAATAAACCTTACAATTCAGAAGGAGATACAGTTCCTGGGCACTAGATATTTATCATTAGTTTTCAGCATGACTCATTTAATATAAATATAGGTTATTAATGGCTACAAAATGTAAGGTCTGCACTGCCACAAGATGCGACATAGCTAGGCTGCATCAGCAGAAGCAAAACGAAGTGGCTGGAAGTGAGGGTGATCTGGCAGATATGTCTGTTAACGTATTGACCTGCTGGGTTTATTCTGCCCATTCGGCAGGCGAGCTTCGTGTCTCCTCCATCTCAGTTCTCATTGTGCATCTTACTGATGCTTCGAGTCCAAACAAGAGATAACCGCCCTTGGCAGTGGAGACCTGTCTTCTGTCAAGGGTATTTAGTAACTTTTTCTACCTACTGGAACTCCAAACCAGTGACCAGGGTCCTAATAAATGGTGGGCTGGCATTATTGCTCAGATGATTAGGACAAATGAGGGCATTTATTCTAGGAAAAATCAGTTTATATCAACATAATAGAACTAGAGGTACTATTTTCAAAGTTCAAATTCATAAGAACATTCTTCTAGAATCCCCTTTTGTTTGTCTGGATAGATAATCCAAGTAACTGATGTTTTTTCCTCCTCTTGGGTTTTACTGTCATATGGGATCCGTGTATAACTTATAAGAATCATGTAGCGTTGAATAATGACAACTTGGCTTTACTGTCCTGTTTATTTAGTTTGCAACCATAATTGTGGACTGTTTTTCTGCTTTTCATTTTGATGCCTAGTGCTAGGAAGTTAAAGCGCACACACAGATTGCTACATAATTTAGCTGCCATTGTAGCAGTTCAACATCTCACCTCTGCCAATATTTGTGTCTGTTGGAGCATAATGTTTTCGGCTGGGATCCTGAATTATGGATGAGCAGACAGACTGCCATGCAGAGTTTCTTTTGCTCTTAAGAATAATGAATGTTTCTGTAACTTTCATCAATTGAAATATAACCTTATGGGCCGGCCTGGTGGCTTAGCGGTTAAGCACTCACGCTCTGCTGCTGGCGGCCCGGGTTCGGATCCCGGGCGCACACCGACAGACCGCTTCTCCGGCCATGCTGAGGCCGCGTCCCACATACAGCAACTAGAAGGATGTGCAACTATGACATACAACTATCTACTGGGGCTTTGGGGGAAAAAATAAATAAATAAATAAAATTATAAAAAATAAATAAATAAATAAATAAATATAACCTTAAAAGCAAATACAGGACAATAGAATAATACAGGGGTATTAAAATTTTAAATGCACGTAACTAGTATATACATTTTCTGCTCTTAAAGGCTAACTAAGGGATCCATTTAACAGGTGGCTTGTGGAGTTACTTCAGTTTTTTAGTCACATCTAAAAAAATATATGTCTGAACTCTTCAGATTAGAAATTTCTTTAAGATAGTGACAATAGTTTAAGGCTCTTTGTAAATTTCATCATGCTGCTGCATAACATTTGCCTAAAAAGGACTTTTTGACTGACTTATCAAATACATCTTTTTCATTTAAAGATAATCTATTACATTTTCAGGATTTTTAAATTAACATATCAGTGTTTATTATTGTAAGAGGGGGGGAATCAACGCAACCTCATTGAGCTAGTGGTGAATGCTAGAGAATATTCAAATGGGCAAGCTAAGGTGTCATGTAGAGATCATTTTAATAAAAAAGGAGGATTATTGACTGCAAGGTCAAATTTTGATTTTTAAGCCTTGTGAATAAATTCAAAGAAAAATAAATGAGAAAAGGGATAAGCATTCTTACTCTTTGAGATATATCTATGAAATTTGCTAACTGTTCAGTAAATAGTAATCATGACCTGCCCCTAAAATTGTTTTTATGAGCAACTTTAAACTTTTCTTGGTTCAATATAATATTTCCTATAAATCTATTCCACTGTAGAAGACAACCTCAGACTAACAAAAAAGTTGACTGAGAAGTAGAATAAACAACAATAAATAAACAATGAAGACATAATTTCTTTTAGTTTAACATCAAATAAGCATTGGGAAAGAAAAAGTTTGCCATTTTGTGAAGATTATGATTTTTTTATAGTGCCTTGAGAGATTAAGTTCTATACTTTATTACTCTGACTTAATGAATATTCTTATTAAACCACAAAACAGAGTCAAAAATCCATTTATTGTTTTTAAGCTGAAATTCTCCTTTTGGTTTAATCTCTTTCCTCCTATAATGAATGCTGTGTGATAGTATTTTGAATTTAAATACTAAACAAAACTCAGCACAAAACAAAAATCGTTTGTTTATATTTTGGAACATCATAGTTAAATACATATTTAATGAATAAATGGATAAATTATGATCCTTAAATTAATGAATTGAAGATGAAATTAGTCACAATATATGTAAAACCAAAAGAAGAAACCAGTTAAATTTAATCCTACTTATCTGCCCTCTTAAAAAATTTTTATCTGATTTTTATTTTTAATCAAAATTGGTTTTTTGACCATAAAATCACTTTAAGGGCACATATCCAGCCTGAATGGGTGACCGTATTGACCTCTCAGATATGTGTATTGTTTTTGTAACTGTAATGCTTTAAACACATTTCTCCTTCCTAAAAGTATATTACATGTTCATATTACTTTTAAGTGCGTTAAAGCATTTACATTGTTTCATGATCCTCCAAGCCTTTCTGTTTGCAGAGCCATTTTTTTGTTGTTGGTAGTTTTGAGGAAGATTGGCCCTGAGCTAACACCTGTGCCAACCTTCCTCTATTTTGTATGTGGGACACTGCCACAGCGTGGCTTAACGAGTGGTGTGTAGGTCCGCACACCTGGGATCTGAACCCACGAACTCCGAGCCGCAGAAGCAGAGTGAGCAAACATAATCACTACGCCACTGGGCCAGCCCTGCAGAGCCATTTTATCCATTGTGCATTATGGATAAAGTGCCTGAGGACTTCAGGGTCTTCAAGGGCCTGCAAAAATATTGGCTTTCCAATAGAAAAAGAGAACTGCTAAATTAAAATTAACAGAGGTTTACAAATGCTAAAATTATGTCAACTAGTCAAATGTAAATCAAGTAAATTCAAAAATTATATATGTACAAATATATTTAATGGGGGTGTGGGCACACTTTATTGCTCTTGATATAGTGTGTGGATGTAGGAGCCTCTAAGGCCTACAAATAAAACTTAGAGCATTCCCACCCATTGCCTCCAAATTAGTTCCTTTTAACATAGTACTTTAATTTTGTTATCCCCATGGTGAAAATCTTCTTTGATTTCTTGACTTCCCTATTAAAGTCCCAGCTTCTTTGGCTTGGCTTCCCTCTTCCAACTCTGTCTTAAATGCCCAGCATTTGTCTCCTCCAGCTCCCTTACCTATCCCTAGATGTCTGCCAAATGGCACAACTTGCAATGCTCTTAAGATGCCCTGACTCTTCTGTCTCTTGCTGGGGCACTTTCAGGAATGAGCTCTGTTGACTGCTCCTAAAACTTGACTTATCTTCAAGGCCCAACTTAAACACAGCCTCCTCAGCAAAGGCTTTATTGTGGATATAATCAGAAATTCTCTCTCCTTCGAGTAAATTCCTTTAACACTTCGTAGCACTCTTATGGCAATTACCTAGCATTGCTTTGCATTACGGTACGTGTATATGTCTAATCCACCCACTCAGAATATAAACACCTTGAAGGCAAAAACTGGGTCACACTCACGTCAGTGCCCTACACGTTGACTAGCATAGTGCATTTAATAATGAAGATATTTCATAAGTATTTGTTGAGTGAGTACAATGTATTTAATATCATATTGATTTTCAATGATGGAAGCAGGAAGACCAGAAGGGAGGTAATTTTGTTAAGTTGCAAGAGAGATGAGTGGCTTGGATTAGATATTAAACAGTGGATGGGGAGAGAAGTAGTAAAAATCTAGATATATTTTGAAAGTAAAGCCCAAATAATTTGCTGATGGATTGGATGTGGTGTATGAGAGAGAGGAAGGAAAGTTGGCCTCCTCATTTTTCATTTTGAAATGAAGAAAGACAAAGAAGTCCCAAAAGAAGATTGTTGGGAACAGGATTGACGAGAAAAATCGAGAGCTTTTTTTTGCACATGTTACATTTTAGATGCCTGGAGGACATCCAAGAAAGTGGTTGAGTATACATGACTGTAGAGATCAAGGGAGATGACACAGCTGGAGAAAACATTTGGAAATCATGAGCATACAGATAGTATTTAAAGATGTGGGATTGGTTGACACCACCCAGGAAACTAGGGCAGATAGAAAAGAGAGGATATTTGAGAAATAAAGCATCCAGCATGGAGGATGGGGGAATGAGGAGGGTCCCACATCTGAGACCGAGAAGTTGCAGCCTATGTGGTAAGAAGAGGGAAGAGAGAAGGAAGATCTGGAAGCCAAGGAAAGAAAGAATTCAAGGAGGGAGTGATCAATTGTGTTAATGCTATTAACGTTCTTAAAAAGTTCATGTTTAGGGGCCAGCCTGGTGGCGTTGTGGTTGGGTTCATGCACTCCACTTCAACGGCCTGGGGTTCGCAAGTTCAGATCCCAGGCGTGGACCTACACACCGCTCATCAAGCCATGCTGTGGAGGCATCCCACATACAAAATAGAGGAAGATTGGCACAGATGTTAGCTCAGGGACAATATCCCTCAAGCAAAAAAGAGAAGGATTGGCAACAGATGTTAGCTCAGGGCCAATCTTCCTCACCAAAAAAAAAAAAAAGTTCATGTTTTAAATGTTTATAGTATATAAAAAGGCTATGTGTTTTTTATATATAAATATCAGGCTGAACAAGTGCAGAGACATGTGCCTATAGTTTCAAAATCATTTCTGGGAGAATAAAAGAGTGACTCTATGCATTGCCCATAAAGAGTTGCAAGGTTCTTGGAAGTTAATTGGATAGCAGCAATTCCTTAAAAATTTAGTAAATAGAATTCTTTACTTTAAGTAGAGCCCAATCAACAATGCATCCTAAGGATAAAATGTCTTTCACTCGGGCCCCAGTCAGTTCTCCATTCTTGTGGCATTGGGGGCCCGGCCATGAACTGAAAGATGGTCTTCACGAGAATGATACTCCCACTGATGCCACTTGGACACTTGTGTGTGACTGTTGCGTCTCAGTGCCTTCCTTCCTTGTGCACCTACTGCTCTCATAAATCTCCACTTGTACCCCTTGACATTATTTTTCTAGATTCTTCCCACATAACAAAAGTAATAGCATTCCTGTCACGTTTTGGAGAAAATCCTCACGGAGTCAGTGTCGTCTATTTTCATTGCTTCGGTGGTTGTTCAATTAGCTCCTCTAGGGCACAGTTTCTTGAAAAGAAAAGAGAAAATATGACATTATAGGTGTTTGGATTACCTGGAACGTTGTGAGGACTCTGGGATTTCCTCTCCATCAAGACTGGGAAGGTACCCTTCCCAAAAGTACTGTAACTGAATTTGGGAACACTATATTTGCATTTAGGAAAACTCTTCTACTGTACTGGTAGCTATTTAACCCTGCCTGTGCTCAATCAGACCTGGGACTTTGAGTTGACTTCTGTAGGAGGAATGAAGACCACACAGGTGCCCATGAACTTTAGAGTTTCCTTAATGTATAATTTAAGGTAATAGATACTTGTGAGGGGAAAAAAATACTAGACTTTAAATTTCATATAATAAATCCCTCATATATCTTAAGAGCCTTACAAAAACAATTCACATCGTAGGTTATTATTTTTCTCTTCTATTTTCTTTCTAATTGGGGCTGATGAGAATATTAACACATTCTTTTTGTGGTATTCACACCTAAATACACAGTTCCTGATTTTGTATAATGTTCTGTAATTTAATTAAGCAATTAATAATCATAAGTATTCAGTTAATCATGCACTCATTCAAATAGTTGAAAAGTTATCATATAAGAATATGTGCAGCTTTGCCATAATGCTGAGGATAGGCAAGTCATAGTTTTCTGATTTTTTCTACTCAAATAAATGAATGAAAATATTTGGGAGAAGACATTGGCAACTGCCTCAAACAGGGTCAAATGATTTATATAAGATTTTAAATTTTCTTGGATGTAGTAAAGTTTGCTTCAGTATTTTAAAATGGTTTCTATGGTAACTGTTCTTTTTTTTTTTTTTCCCCATTGTTCACAATGACCTCTTGGATTAAAAACAAACAATTCCTTCCTCTACTGATAATAATCTTTCATGTTTAGTAAACACCCATCTCCACCCAAGTTTAAAAAAATTATTTACCTTGAATTATACAATTGTCCTTTTATTCTCACATGTGTCACCAACATTGTTCACATTGGCACTTTGAATCCCTTTTATCTGTTTATTCTCTATTGTACTGTTCACCTGTTTACTGCTTTAGGAAGGATTTTGAGATTTTCAAGACTTATCTTGTGTTGCTTCTGTTGTTGTTGATGTTCTTATTATTTCATTAGCCATAGTGTTCATTTTGCCAAGAATTATATTAATTACACACCCATGACCTACATTTTCAGCTCCTTTGCTTTTCTGATACTTCTCACAGATTATCTCACTCTCTCCAGTTGTGGTTGATATGAGCATTCATCACTTCAATACTGAACAGAAAAATGTGGAATTCTTACCTAGAAACCTGGGAGTTAAACTAGATTGTACCCTTGTTATTGTAACGAGAGATCTTTCAAAATACAACTTTGACTGTGTCCTTTTCCCTGTTTAAAAGCCCACAATGACTCATCAGAACCTTCATGATAAGTTCATTATGCATAAAGGATCATCATTATCTGGTTCCTTTTAATCTTCCTATCTTTGTTTCTGATCACCCTCCACTGATTCCGGTGTTCCAATCACCCTGAACCACTTCTAGTTCTCCTCAAGCTGGCTTTGATCTCACGTCCATGTCCTTGCCTGTTCTCTCTCTCCTTTGTCTTTTTTATTTACCTGGGCTTCTACTCAGGCTCTAAGACTCAGCTCAAACATCATCTCTTCCGTGAAGCCTTTTCCAATACCACCAGCCAAAGTGAGAGGATTCCTCCTTTGTACTCTACTTGGAACATGCTTCTATTAAAGTATTGATTACATCAGTCTGTAATGGTTTCTTTCTCTCTGTGTCGCATTAGAATATTAGAACCTTGAGGATAGGAGTGTTGTCTTATTCAACTCTGGATCTCCAGTACTGAACACAAAACTTGACGTTTAGTGGGTATTCACTTCATTCAATTGTACATTCCTGTATTTTCCTGTATTTAAGAAGTATTTTCCTAGCATGTACTGTGTCCAAGTCCTCTGACTATAGATATAAACATGATATACAGAATTCCTATCCTTATGGGGCTGTAGGCTGCTGGAATGGCATGATAATTAACAAGGAATTTATAAACTAGATGATAGATATGATGATGGGTAAGTATATGTTTAATGAATAAATGAATGAATAAATTAAATTTCCACAAAAACATGCAGTTGTGTTTAAGTAAATTGACCAGGGTAGCAGATCATTTAATGGTCTAGATTATTTTCGTGTAATCTTTTATTTTGCCTGAGTTGAAAACAGCTCACTCGTAAAAGCCCAGGTCCCTAGTTTTATATAGGGTGATGCAGTAGTTTATAGTGGAAGGGGAGGGGCCGGCCCCGTGGCTTAGCGGTTAAGTGCGCGCGCTCTGCTGCTGGCAGCCTGGGGTTCGGATCCTGGGCGCGCACTGAGGCACCGCTTCTCCGGCCATGCTGAGGCCGCGTCCCACGTACAGCAACTAGAAGGATGTGCAGCTATGACATACAACTATCTACTGGGGCTTTGGCGGAAAAAAAAGGAGGAGGATCGGCAATAGATGTTAGCTCAGAGCCGGTCTTCCTCAGGAAAAAGAGGAGGATTAGCATGGATGTTAGCTCAGGGCTGATCTTCCTCACAAAAAAAATAAAAAATAAATTAAAAAAAAAAAGATTGGAAGGGGACTTATAGTTTATAATTTGATGTTCTTATTTTGCAGATGAAATAACAGAGTTCTAGGGCAGTGAAGTGATAAGCCAAGGTCATAAGTAGATATTTGAGGAACTCCAATCACTGAGAGAATTGAGGGGTAACTCGATATTTATACATTAGTTCATATTCCTTTACGGTTATTCTTTGGCATAGTTGCTAATGATCACTGGATCATTATGGGTAGGAGGCAAGACTGGCTACATAATTCTTTTATTTTGGCCCAGCACAAAATAAAAATGCATGGCCCTTTTTTGAACAGTTATTAAGAATAATTAATATGCAACAGAGCATTAAGCCATGTGTGGGGCCCATCTGAGTGCAGGGCCCTGTGCAATACTCAAGAGGCCATGAGGCCACCACTCACAGGAGATCACACTTTGTAGGGCTTGGGGCCCTGAGGACTTTAGGGCCATCAGAAAAGAGAAATTAAGAAGTGGAAAAGGATGAAGAGGAAAAAAAGCAAAACATCAAAGACAGCCCTTAGCTATTTCAAAATTTTATCTGGAAACAATCTTGCAAATGAGAGGAGGAACACTCTCTCTCATCCTCATCTCCACACTCCCTGGACCAGAACACAAAGCTAGTCTTTGAGCACTACCACTTCTATTAGCCAACTGCTCTGTGGGTTCAATACACGGGGGATGGGAGCTTCCCATCACTCACAAATTTATCTTTTTAGGTTCAAAATAACTTATCATGAAAATGAATTCATGGCCACTTAGTGAATTGAAGCTTGCCTATACATTTCATCAAAAGGAAATATTAATTATCTTAATATCTAGTTTTCTACCAAAAACATTTAGGTCATACTGAATAATCATGATGAGAAACTAGCAATTTTTTTTTTTATTTCTGGATATGTTCATGCTAATTATATCCCTTTAATTTCTCTGTCCCTGCAATTAGTAGCACTATAGTCAAATTTGTAAGAAATGGGATGTATGGCATACAAAATGATTTTGTGGAAATTTCTGTCTCTTGACTTTACCTTATTCAGCGAAGTTGTGAAAAATCCCTAAAGAGTGCATTGCACTTGTGTTTACAAGTCAAAAGGTGTGAAAACAGTCATGAAAGCATTGCCAAGTTCATAGGTCTCATACAGTGAGAGTCAGATATTCTGAGATCGTTTTGTGTTCTAATGTCATAATACTTCTTTATTTACATAATTGTGGTAGGGAGACACCTATGCATCATTAATGAATTTAATAAATTAATATGAAGCATGTTTAAATCAGACTAGAAACATGTATACAAGTAGCAGTTTTTAACACTTTCTATTTGATTTTAGAATGTTTGTTTTCTATGAAATGCATATCTCACCTTTGTGGTAAAATGGCTCCATTAACTCCCATCACCACAATAATAATCAGATAAACAATGAAGGAATGTTATTTCTGATGTATTTTAAAGCTTTTCTTCTTTTGTTGCTTTGTACTTTTAAAAAGAATAGTTTCAGGGCTGGCCCCATAGCCTAGTGGTTAAGTTCAGCACACTCCACTTTGGTGGCCCAGGTTCGGTTCCCGAGCATGGACCTACACCACTCACTGGCCGCCATGTTGTGGCAGTGACTCACATACAAAATAGAGGAAGATTGGCACAGATGTTAGCTCAGGGCGAATCTTCCTCAAGCAAAAAGAGGAAGATTGGCAATGGCTGTTAGCTCAGGGTGAATCTTCCTCAGCAAAAACTAAAAATAAAAGATAAATAAAAAGAATAGTTTCATGACAACATTGAGTATTGGAGCTACTTTTATGAGTATAATAGGATGATAGCAATGGTCACATAAACTCCATTAATTATTTATAAATGTTTGGAAGATGGCTAGTTACAGTAAAAATCCAACTTTGTCTATTTAACTTTACTCAAAAACAGCTGCATTTTTTAGATTTCCTAGGTGACACTTAATGGTTGAAATCTAAGTGTTCTGAAAGACTTACAGAATCCCATAATTTTTGAGGGAAGAAATCGTAAAAGATCAACTTGTCTAACTCCAATTTTTAAAGATGAGTAACTAAAATTCCTAAAAATTAAATGATTTGTACAAAGTCATGCATCTAGTTAAGGCAAAATAGGACTAGAACCTAGATTATCTGACTCTCTCCAAATTTATGAAATTTAATAGAATTTTCTCCTCCTGATCAACTTATATGGCTTATGAATAAGCATTGCCTTTTTAGCTCTGTTCTGACTTGAAAAGCAAGGTTGATATTTAGTATGTGCTTGCTTTGTATAAAATTATGCCCTTCGTATTTACTTCTAATTAGAGCACTTATTACAAATAGTTTGGAGCTGTTGACCATAGAGCCAACGTCTTCTTCAACTTTGCAAAATGTAGTAAATGTCCACTGAATATTTGTTGAATGGATGTTAGGTTAGTAAATTCACCTCCTCCACGATGTGCCTTTGAAGGGAGATAGAGAGAGAGAGAAATCTTTAACTCATCACTTCACTTTTAAACTGTTGCTTCAACAGGGCTGTTGCAAAAATTTCTCTATAAGTACTACTTATTTGCCGTAGTCACTTGAACTAGTAAATATTAACTATTAGGCTATAGGTTAAAAAATAATGTTGTTCTCAAGGACGTTTTTTCTTCTGAAAGCTTTGCCATAGGATTGATTAGTTTCTTTGCATTTGTGTGATCTTTTGTTTGTGAAATGCAGTAATGAGTGGCAATTCAGCAGATATTCCATTCCTACGCCAAATATAAATTGAATACCTTCTATGTTCTAGATATTGTGTTAAACATAAGGATCTAACTCTGAAAATGACAGTGACATCCTGCCCCTTCAGGGACTTCAAAGCTAGTGACCAGGTTGTAACCACCACGGAAGAATTTTGCATTGAGTCACTCTGGACGGGGGGCAGGGGACCCTTTGGAAGTTGGTTGAGATTTCTCCTGGGCTAACGCCAGGCAGCCCCAGAGCCTCCCTGGCTACTGCTGTGTTTGTGCTCTGGCTTGGGCACTGGCCCTTCCTCATGTTAATTCTCATGCCGGGTTTTAGGAAACTAGGCCACATTCTGACAGAACTGCCAATGAGCTCCCCTCTTGCCACGCTCCAGATGGGCCATTGGGTTGTAGACAGCAAACTGTGGCTCCTTCTCTTAGGCAGTGCCAAGCCACAGACTGTGAAGATGGAGAGTTGAAGGATGCTCACTTCCTTCCCCGCAGTGTAACCATGTGTATTTATGCCACAGATTTGTAATGTTAACCTATTTTTCATTATACGAGGGAAAGTTGGCTTTTGTTCCACATATAAGACATTTAGGAATAGTAATTGTTAATTATTACTTTCCTAAACTTCATATTTTCACTCTGTTTTGGGGAAGGTATGCACTAGTTGCACAGCATACTCTACCCATTTTATTTAAAACCAAGCATTACTCTAAGGAACACATATCGCTCCAAGAATATTTTTTAAAATTCCTTTTTAAATTAGCAAAAGCTCTAAGCCCAAATCACAACCACAAAAATATCTTTAAACATCTGCATTTAGAAAAGTAAAATTGTTCCTATGCTCCAAACTGTAAAGAGAGCCTTTTCTGCTCAGAAAGCTATACATAGTTTCAACCTGGAATTGGTTTTAATTGGCTCAATTATTGATGTCTCAAAAATGGAGTTTTATAAGGAAAATGTTGAATCAGTCTTAAGTGCAGACCACTGGGCTGAAGTGCTGTAATATATTTCCTCTTGGCAGAGTTGCTTTATAACCAGCTACACATTAATATGAGCTTTTATATATTTGATAAAGAAAACTATTTCCTGTTATCCAAAATAACTTCTAATGTGGGTCAGATTATTGATACAGAACATTAGACACTCCCATTACATTTCAAGAACAATTGCTGCTTTGAAGTACCAAGTGGCTTTTGTTTCTGGTTTAAGAGAGGAAACATGAGTCTATTTCTTTATTTCTTCATTGCTAGTTAGCTATGTAATAATTTAACACAGAAAATGTGATGCCTAGAAAATGTAGAGATTTTCTCATTACTTTTTTAGCCACATAGACCAAAAGAAGTTCAAAAGGAAAATTAGTAAGATTTTTGTCCTTTAAGCAAAAATATTCTTCATAAACTGTAGCGATTATCTTTAGCACTCTATCAGTGAGATTAGCCAAAACATATATTTAATAGGTGTCTAAATTTTTTTCTAGAATTTAAATAGCTTAGTTTTCCCAGATTATACAAGTAATATGTTTCTTTTTTTTCTGGGAAAGATTTGCCCTAAGCTAACATCTGTTGCCAATCTTCCTCCTTTTTCCTTCCCTTTTCCCCCCTAAGGCCCCAGTACATAGTTGTGTATACTATAGTAAGTCCTTCTGGTTCTTCTATGGGAGCTGCCACCACACTGGCAGATAAGTGGTTTGGTTCCATGCCCGGGAACTGAACCTGGACTGCTGAATCAGAGGGCGCCAAACTTGAACCACTAGGCCATAAGGGCTGGCTCAGTAATATGTTTCTTAAAATTCAACAACATAGAAGAGTATAAAGAACAAAATGATAATCTTTCCAATACCACCACATTGATAGATAGATAGAGAAATTAGCTAGCTAGCTAGCTAAATGATGGATGGATAGATAGATTAGACAGACAGACAGACAGACAGATAGATAGGTAGATAGACAGATAGAAGATAGATAGATGTAAGTATTTTGGTATATATCTTTCCAGGTGTTTTTCAATATACACACACATAAATGAAGAAAAATGGGTTTAAACTGTGAATGCTATTTTATGTCCTGTGGGTTTTTTAATGAAGCAGTTATATTGCGCACATCTTCACACGTCAATAAATACAAATCTACATTAACACTGAATGGTTAAATAATATTCCATTTTAGATATGTACCGTTGTTGGTTTAACTAATCCTCTACTGTGTCTAGTTTTTCATTATTATAGATCAGATCGATAATCATTGAACATAGGATGCTTTTCTTTCTGTATTGAATTTTACTTTAAGAGACATAGAACAAATATGAGATAGTTTATGCCTTTTAACAATCAGTTTTATAATCATTTTGATGGACAAGTTTCCCGAACAATAAGATGGTAAAAGTTTTATCATCATTATCAGTGACTTAAAAGTTTGAATATGTTTGTATAAATTTCCTATTATTATGGAATATTTTCAAATGAAGTCCCCAAACATTTCTTCAGATATAGTCAAACCAATTAACCTGGAAAGACAGTCGTTCTCTTGGCATCCACATCCAGCTTGAATGGAAACTTCTGAAAGGAGATTTATGTCAGGAGCTAACGCTTCCTTTCTTCTGATCAGGCTGATTTCCATGCAGCTAAAGGCAGAGCTGTCAGCAGCGTTTCATTTAAAATGACACAAACATTTTTGCAAAGTAACGCCAGATGTTTTATACTAAAGCTGAATTTAGTCCTTATATTGCAGAATATAATGTTGAAATCCAGGATGCAGGCCAAAAAAAGTCTCCGACTCCAATGTAATATAGAGGCAATTGAGGTATTAGAGTTTTATTTTCCTTTTCCTTGAATCACTCAGACAACTGTCTCAGCTCTCAGTTTTATGCTGTGAGTGGGAGTGAGAAGTCATGAAAATAATAGGCGCCGAGATGCTGAAGTCTTGTCTCATCTTCCTGGCAACGATTATTTCACCTGCAGAGTAGTTACTTGAGTCTGAAATACACAGATTCTCTTCCCGGTCTGGCCTCTGCTGCTGCTTCTGCATTCTGACCTGTCTCATGTTTTCGTCTATTTTGTTCCTTGGCTCGTGGGTAATGGCCACAGAGGGGGCTTCTCTCCTTCCAAGTTAGTTCTTATAGCAGAACTCACTCAGTCCCTCCCTCACTTCTCTCTCTCTCAGAATAGTAGCTACCTAAAACTCGGCAGGTAATAAGAAAAAAACAAAACAGCTCTGGGCCTGGTTTCAGATCACGAGAAAGCTTTATTTATATCCTACTCGTTCCAGAAAGGATTTAAAATAACAAAAATACATACTACCAGATGCGGTTTGTTTTTAAATGAGGAAGTAAGTAACTTAGGCCCATGGAAAGTACTAATTAACATCCCCTCCATTTTTCACCTAGTGCAGACGTGTCCAAATTTTTCTCAAGCTGAGTGTTGGAGGAGTCAGTATGGTGGAGGAATGGAGAGTGGAGAAGATCCACTGAGTATCTTATCTCCAAGTTGCTGAGCTCCAGACTTTGGCATCAATTGAAGGAGCATAAGCATTGACCAAAATGAGTGGGAATCAAGGGGCAAGGCAATCCAGTACAGGGAGCATCTGGGTAAACAAGCAAAGTGGCCGATGAACACGGGAGATGAACTTCCAAAGCATGTGTAGCTTTTTACACACAGCCCGTGACTGATTGCAAAGGGGTCAGTATGGAAACAACTTCAGGAATAGATACCCTCCTCACTCATCTTTCAGATAGTCTCACGTTGCCTAATCCGTGGATCTCATCTTATGAACAATTTCTCTCGGTGCTGTTTCAATTCCATTCCTACTGGAACTGTTACTAAGTCTAGTGACTCTCAAATCATTTCAGATCATGATTTGTAATCTTTTCTATGGGTGTCCAAGGCGTCCCTCTGCCCATGACTTGAACTTCATTTTTCCTCTGTAGCTATTCTGCAGGGCTGTATCCTGCCTGGCTCCTTTGTCCTTCAGGAAAGGAAAACATTTACATCCCTATCCTGCTGTAGTTTTCTCATTTAGCTTAGGCTGTTGTCTTTCATTTGCTTCATTGGCCCCTACCGGAGGTCTCAATGGCATTGGTTATGAAAGTCGACCTTAAACCTATTGCTTCCTCTTCTTCGGTTTGTCTAAAATTATTGATTAGCCCATGGTTAAGGAGGAATACCCAGTTAGATGAATCTTTGTTTCTTCAATTAAGTTAACCCTATGCCTAGCTAGGTCTACTATTGTTCATTGTCTTGATAACTGGTGCCATCAACCATAAATCCTGTTTCTTGATAATCAGCAAATCTTTGTCTTCTTCCTATTTTTAGGCATTTATCTCCCTGTTGAACTTTTACCAATGTTCCTGCTTTTGGTATAAATGAGTGCTCCCTAGCTTGGTGTAAATCATTAGAATATACCCTGTACTCAGTTGAATGATCAAGGCTTTCTCACCTTAGACCACCTCAGACCACCTCAGATCAACAAAGGCATTCTCATTCACAAGTTCTTTTCGGTGTCTTCTTAGATTTAGAAGGAGATCTTCCCAAATTATCTGATTTTAGGCTTGCAAATACATGACAATATAAATACATGGGGAGAACCATAGCATAGTCTCCATTAAAAAAAGAGGAAAACTATTTGTTCATACCCTCACCGGGCAGTTAGGTCCTTATTGAAATATCATTTTTGCCATGGCTATATTTAAGTAAGAGCTTTCTAATTTCACAGTGCGTAAATTCATGTTCAGTATTTCTGAGAACTTTACAGATTACGTTTTTTTCTTTATGAAATAAAGAGCCATCTAGAGGAAAACTTTCCTCCAGTAATTCTAACTCTTTCCCATCTCTCAATTTCTGTGAACGTCAAGGAGAGTTTAGACTGCCTGAGGAGAAAGCCAAGAAGAAGGAGGAAACATCATGGGAGATGGAGCTAAAAGATCGTCATTAGTTAGAAGAAAAACACAGAGGCGCATTTTTAGTGGATCCATTTGCTTCTCTTTTGAATTATTTGACAGCAAATAAACACTTGTTTGCTTTTGTATTAGGAAACTTTTTTGACACAATTATGAGCATTTACTAGCCACTTAAATAAAAATGATTGCTTAGATGACACATTTTATCCCTCTGTGTCTAAAAGAAAGCTATGCAAAGGTGAAATTTGTTTGGACTATCAGTTCCTTCTCACCTAGGTGGTGGCAGCTGTTCCTTGTAGCCTCTCGCCATCTGTTGTCTTGTTTTGTCACCTTCTCTAAGGTTTTTGCCGCATCAGATCTCTCCTCTTACCATTACACTGTTCATCTTTGTTACTATATGTGAAATTGCAGGGCTTGTCAACTGCCACTACATTTAATATATTGGTCAGTCCTGACCAATATTACTGGGCTTTGCTGGCTCTTGCTGGTACTAAAAGAGAGACATTTCAAATAAGTCACTGAATGTTTTCAAGTCCCACATTATTTTGGGGTTCAACCCAAGTAGTACTTTTCATCATCCAAGCTGTTCTTGTGTCTCCACTTACCTTATCTTCCACTTTTTACCTACCAGATATCATTGCATGTATTTAATACTCATCTGTTGACTTGTAGTACCTTATTAGAATGCTTGTGTCTGACCTTCTAGGCTATAAGACAAATACGCAATTTAATGCTTGCTACTGCTTTCTTACGCTAAGTAGACAATAAAAGACACAGTGGTATAAATAAAATAATATCCCTGAATGCACTTGACTCAAATGAACCTGGCCAATGGATTGTAATTCTTACCATAGACAGGCAGAAGAAATTTAGTTATATAAATGATCAATTTTATAATCAATAGTATGGGTATTCTTAACAAAGAGAATTGACCAAGCCTTATGCAACTTTTTACAGTTTATTTGTCTTTATCTGAAAATTAAGAGAAGCACACCAGTATATCTGGTTGTGATAGATAATGTCCAGAGCACTAATTCCAAGATGCATGTCTATCTGATGTTTAAAAATAAATTCACTTCCCTCTGCTTAATGGGAAAACATCACGTTGCTCAAAACTCAAATGTCTGTTGATTTACTGAAATATCTAGAACCTCCGAGAGCAGTGCATTTAAGTGAAATCCATCATTTCACATTCAATTTAATAAAAATCCTCTATGTCTTACTCTTTTAGGAACCACAGATATTTTTAGTTCTCTGGTCTGAAAGTGTCACCTACCTAGGATTGCTCAGTATGTCAAGAGAGGGAAGTGGGAGGAGTTCTGGAAAGTGTGTGGGTGTGTGATAACCTAATGCCATCAGATAGGGAGATCCAAATAGGATTGCAAAAAAACCATTCTTCCGCTATATTCCAAGCACTTAGAGTAACCCACAGTGATGTTTTTCTTGGCAGGCTTGTAGAGCATTTATTAGCTGTGGGTTCTCCAGTGTAAAATTTATGACAATTTGAGAGACACGCAAGGGCCTGGACTAAGTGCTTTAAATAAATTCAGAATGATCATTTTTCTCTCCTGTGAATTTTCATTATTGAAATTACTAAAAAACAGTAAACTTTCCTGGACCATGTTGCTTATTTATTTATCTCACATGAAGATTGAAAATCAAACCCCTGTGTTTGTTCTTATCTTATTTTTTGAATATTGTGAAAGACTCAGAAGAAGCCTCTGATCTCTTAAAAAAGAAGATGACATCACTTGAAATTGCTAATTATTCTACTTCTCTCTGTGACACAGATGAACACCAGCAAAACATCTGGGTTAACAGAGAAGAACAGCTAGACGAAAAATAACACTATTAATTGTGCCATAAAATGATCTTGTTGGTCAGTGTATTATCTGTCAGATATAGATCAAATATTGAATCTATATATATCTATTACTGATATTCAGTTCCTTGATTCTCTTTCTGCATAAAAAGAGCAGATTTACCCAGACTCTTAGAAGTTGTTACTAACTATTTACAGTGATGAGTAATTACCACACTGTCCCTTCCTCTTGTGCTCAACAAATGGTAAGCTTTCTTTTAACATTGCAAATTAAGAGTATATCATGTCCACATGGTGTTATTTTGAAGATCCTGAAGCCAAACCATATTTATTTGGGGAGATATTGCTAAGAGACCATTGAGTTTGTGGAAAAATTGACCAATGTGATTTAGTTAATTAAATTATTTAAAGAAGAATGATTTTAATATTTTAATGTGTATATTCATTTCCTGAATCTGAGCTTCCAAGGCTGAGCGTTTTCCTCCCTAAGCCCCATGAAATATTTCCTGTCTCTTACCTCATTTAAATGTAATGATAAAACAGTGCATTTGTTCCCACTTCATCAACTCAGTGATTCTGCTACTAAATTAGAAGGGACTCATGGATCAATTCTTAGTCTAAGGAAAAAAAGCAGAAAAAAATATACATATAAAAGAATTATCATCATGTAAAAAGTCAATGGTATTCAATACCGTAGTTGCCACAGGGACTATGAAAGAAAAAGGGAATTTTTCTAAGGGAGAAAAACTTCCCATTTGACTGTAAAGGATACTACATATTCAAGCATGTATTTTGATTTTTTTGCTTATGAATATGTTCATAATAGTTACAACATAAGAAAGAATTCCTCATATGCAGCTATTTTCTCCTTAGATACCCACTCTACAATTGGATAATAGTCAATATAGTCTCTGGAGTTTATGGTCACTCATTTGGAGCACAACAGGTATCTGGACTACTGAATTAAATCCAATTCACAGGTATTTATCTTGCACTTACTAAACCGTATAAATTTCATAAGGTAGAAAGTTTGAGGCAAAGAGGAAAATGCTTTAGGGAGTTTTAGTACTGTAAGATGAATGTCTATTTGGTGTTTAAAGATAAATTTGCCTACATATGCTTAGCGGGAAAACATCATGTTGCTCAAAACTCAAATGTCTGTTGGTTTACTAAAATATCCAGACCCCCCAGAACAGTGCATGAAAATGAAATCCACCATTTCATATTCAATTTAAGAAAAATCATCCATGTCGTTAAAGACTTAAAGAAGACGGTTTTACTGAACTTTATTTTATCTACCAATTTGATGTCCACATTTTCCCTGGACATGTGGAAGCACTCATGTTCCTGGCACAGAAGTCGGGCAGTTTTTGTCTGTGCCTTTGTCTGTTATAGAGAACCAATCCTTTATGAAATAAACCAGTGCTCCAGTAAGTGAAAAAGTCTGCAATGCCAAAATTACTTAAGGCTGTCAAATTCAACAGGAAGGGAAGATAATAGGAAGGAAGATCTCTTTTCAATTTACTTTTAAAAGCTTTGTTTTATGGGTCCCATAGTGAAGATGACATAAGTGAAACAGTCCTATAAAAATCATGACTCTCGTACCCTTTCCTTTCACTCTGCTTATATATAACACTTACCACGAGTGTAACTAGACAGTTAACACTACCAGTCAACATACGTAATGGAAGGCTTAAAGAAATAAGAACAATAGAAGGGAACTCAAGATAAAACTATAACCAACCCATTTTTAAAATGAGGAAATAATTGAAACATATCTCATCATGCAAAGTTGACCTCTAGGTATATATTGACAAATAATTCTTCTCTAAAGAAGATCCAGCCAAGGAACACAGATCAGAGGGGGCCATTTGTTTTTTTTTCAGATCTTCCTTTCCCCTAGGTACACCCTTTCAAGAAAGAAGCACAAAGAATAGTGAAGAAACCTATCGGATCAGCCTTGGCCCTCTGCCTGTGATGGCCTTGATTAGAGCAATCAGCTCAGCCTCTCATTTCATTCCTATGTACAAGTATGCATCAGGCTAATGTCCTTGTTGGTTACTCAGGATATAGGATATTTGAAGCATAAAAGCATAGAATTTCAGAAATGGATAGGACTGTAGAGAACATAGACCCAACAGTGGCATCTTACAGGTGAGGCAAGTGTGGTCTTGAAGTTTCATGATTTGTCAAAGCCTGAACTCTGGGTTAACTGCTGCTATCACACCCCATTTGTAAAGTTTCTGGAGTTCCCACTAGGGGCAGATGTACAGCCAAGTACATTTTCCCACAACAGCTCTGTTAACAGATTTCTGTCCCAGTGTTTCCAAATTCAGGAAAGAATATATAGTGTCTGGCAAGGCAGTTTAGAATAGTTAGAGGCAGCATTTTTAACTATTATGATAAAAAGAGATCAGTGATTGCTCACGTATTCATTCACTAACTATTTAATAAATGTCTACAATGCTACTTGAGTCAGCAAAAGCATATGTAAGAGTTAACATTAGCTCAGAGACCTGCACAAGAAGCACGGAGACTTGAAATGGGGGAGTACACTCCAGGCCATGTAAACCACAAACGTAAAGCTCTGTGGAACAATTTGGCCAATATATCTGGAGGACAAGGCATGGAATCAATTGCTGTGCTTTAGAAATGTTCACATTGAGATGTCATGAGACATCCTGTGGAAACGTTGAGAAAGCAGATTTATCAGACAGGCTGGAGTTCAGGGGGGAGAACAAGACTGGGGATAGACGTTTTTGATTCAGGAGCATATAGATGACATTTATATGGATGAGATTTACTGAAGGAAAAATGTCAGTAGAGAAGGTAGTGATCATTGCTCACTTGGTCCTCTGCAATATTTGTAGTTCAGCAAAAGGAGAGGAGACAACAACGGAGACTGGAAAGGAGGGTAAGGGAAAAAACAAAGGAGAAGAGGATGACTTGGAATCCAAGTCAATAGAGTTTCAAGAATGAGAGTGTAACTAGCAATGCCAATGTGCTGAGAGGTCATGTAATATAAGACCTGAGGATTAAGCTTGGGATTTGGTAAGGTGGAGGTGTGGCACTGACAAGAGTGTTTTCATTGAAACAGTGAGGATGAAAGTCTGATGGGTGTAGGCTCAAGAGATATTGGGAAATAAGGAAGTGGAGCTTGACATATTAGAAATTCCTTGGAAGAGTTTTCAGTACAAGAGAGTAGAGAAATTGAGGGTAGCTCAAGGGAGACATGACATCAAGGGCGGTATTTATTTTAATGCACTGTTTTAAAATATTTTCCAATAAATATACTGCAAAATTTGATAATTTAAAATATTTGACTCTGTTTGCTATAAGTTGAGTCTTATGCAGCACCAAACACAAGAAGTTTCCTGAAGATTTCGCATATTTATTGAATATCAAGTTTAGAATAAATCCTAAAGGTGATATAGTCTTACTTCTTCTCAGACCAACATCGCTGCCAGTGAGGCAGCATATTTCATCTTTGGACAGAACAAACAGTCAAAAACAAGTTCTTCATGTGTGTCGAACAGAAATCCGTCTTCTCATAACTTCATTTGGGTGTCCTAGATTTATCTCATTGGGCTCCACAAACCTTGTCTGTCTCCTACTGCACATAACGTGACCCTGGTCTCCTTGGTACTTCCGTTTTACAGGCCAACATACCCATCCTCCCATACACCCTTCATATAATATGAGTTCAAATCCCTTCCCTAATCTGACGACAGTTCCTTTCCAGTGGTCCACGTCCCACATAAAATGGCATAACCTGCAGATTTTCTTTGTGGAACTTGAGCTCTTCTTGAAAAATGACTCCCCTATTCAGCCACTTAAGCCTCTCCAGAATCTGAGTGAATAGGAGTTGAGCAGAATGGGAAAAAAATGAGCATTTTCTTGATCTAAAATATTGGTAAAAGGAAGTTAATGAGAAGGTAGGTGGGTGCTTCTCAGTGGAGAGTTTGGTTTAGTGGAGCTTAACTTGCTTAGTCAATATTGTCTTCTCCTGGCCTTGGTGATTAGAGAACGCTTGTTGATAAGGTCCTATGTTATATATGTGCCGAGAACATACCTAGGTGCTCTGCTTAGTGATCTCATAATTTTTACAACCCTGTGAGCAACGCGTTTCTATCCCTGTTTAGTAAATGAGAAGATAAACGGCCAGAAACTCTAACTAAATTGTCCGAAGTCACATGGTTTGCAAGTGGCAACTTTGACATTAAAACCAAAGTCTGTCTGACCTCAGAGTCTCTTAGACTTGACCTGAGTACTTGGCAACGTACTCAGATCACACGCCTGGACCATCTTAAATGCTTCCTTCTCTCAATAGTTCTCTAAGATGTGTCATCTCTTAACACATTTCATCATATTATACTTTAGTGTGCCCTTCATTGCACTATACTCTTCAGATGTTTTGTATTCTGAAATATTTCGTTATATTATATTCTTCTGTTGTGACCTTCTTTGAGTCTGATACTATCCAAGTCTCTGTAGAAGATGCTAAGATGGGAAAAACTCAGTCGCTGCCCCTAAGAGGTTGATGGTTCTGTAGAAAAGATAACATAAATACACAAATAATTACATAAGGCATAATATGATGGATGACTCTGAAGAAAGGCACGAATAAATTCACTGGTCTCTAGAACTACATGTGGAGGTAGGGAGGACGTGATCAAATGGAGGACCTTGACCTCTTTTATGAAAAAGTTAGGGGGCAGGCCCCATGGCTTAGCAGTTAAGTGCGTGCACTCTGCTACTGGCGGCCCGGGTTCGGATCCCTGGCACGCACCGACGCACGGCTTCTGCGGCCATGCTGAGGCCGCGTCCCACATACGGCAACTAGAAAGATGTGCAGCTATGACATACAACTATCTACTGGGGCTTTGAGGAAAAAAAGGAGGAGGATCGGCAATAGATGTTAGCTCAGAGCCGGTCTTCCTCAGCAAAAAGAGGAGGATTGGCATGGATGTTAGCTCAGGGCTGATCTTTCTCGGAAAAAAAAAAAAGTTAGGATGTCAGATGAGTCAAAGGATGAGTGAATGAGATTGTCCACAGGAGGGCATATTCCACCTCTAGAGAACAGCATATGCAATGGGGTGGAGGTGAGAAACCCTGAGGTAAGTCAGAGGACATCTTGTAATTTAGTTTAGCTGGAGCCAAGGATGCACATTAGAGATCAATGAGAGACAAGCTAGGAAAGTCAGGGACGTATTGACAAAGGTATGACTATTATTTTGCACCTGGCAACAGGGGGCCATATAGGAGTCTTATTTTTTAAGGAAAGTAGTAATTTCAGTACATATAGGAGGCTCATGGTTTTTTGGGTTTTGGGGTTTTTTGTTTTCGTTTTTGTGGTTAAGAGAAATTATGTTTTTAATTATTATAAGAATAATTAATTGTTTTTGCTTTTTGACATAGTACAAAAACCATTTAACGTATAAGAATGAGTACTATGACCTATTTGGAATATGACTTATTTGGAATCGATGGGTTTGGGCCCATCCATTTCTTAACTTAAAAGTTTTCTTGGGGGCTGGCCCAGTGGCATGGTGGTTAAGTTTGCATGCTCTGCTTTGACAGCCCGGGGTTCGCGGGTTCAGATCCCGGGCACGGACCTACACACCGCTTATCAAGCCATGTTGTGGCGGCGTCCCACATAGAAAGTAGAGGAAGATGGGCACAGATGCTAGCCCAGGGCCAATCTTCATCAGCAAAAAGAGGAAGATTGGCAACAGATGTTAGCCCAAGGCCAATCTTCCTCAGCAAAAAGAGGAAGATTGGCAACAGATGTTAGCTCAGGGCTACTCTTCCTCACAAAAAAAAAAAAAAAGAAAGAAAAAGTTTTCTTGTAACCTGAAATGTTGTTTATTATATTTTCAGGTGATTATTTCATAAGATGAACACAGTTTACAAGGTTATTGGTAATAAGAAATAAAGAAAATTTTTAGGGGAAATTAGTTCTGATTCCCCTGTTAAGTGAAGTATGCTTTTATATATTGAGACTGTAAATTCAAACTAGCAAATAAACAAACTGGTGAAACATGAAAGACTGTGTATAAGAAAAAAAAATTGATTCCACTAAGATTTGCTAAATCCTTTATTTTGTTTTGAGTTAATATTCCAAATGAATCACTGTAATCCATGTTTAGTTAAGAAAACCACCCCAGATTGTCATGCTTGTCCTTTGCTGTCCCCCTCTGTCCCTCAAGATTGGTAACATGATTCTTGCTTGACTCAAAGCTGTCAAATATTAATGGCGATGTGAATTGATGGATAAAATGTTGTCTGCAGACTTCTCAGACAAAACGTCCCCATTCGGTTCTATTTTTGTACCTATCAAATTGTAACTTATGCCATGCACCCCTGTCTCTTTAGATCCATTTATTACCCAAACTCATTTTTGTGATTGATTTTCTACTCAGAGGATGAAAAATTTTCACATTAATGGGTTTTTATTTGAAGCCCATAAAAGATAAGAATTTAAAATAAACTAGGTTTATATTAAATTTCCTGATAGGAAAAGGTTTTCTGAGATTACTAGTAGCCTTTCCCAGATAACCAAAACTATTAATAGAATATTTATTTATTACATATTTCTGTTTTGTGTGTGTGTGTGTGAGGAAGATCAGCCCTGAGCTAACATCTCTGCTAATCCTCCTCTTTTTGCTGAGGAAGACGGGCTCTGAGCTGTTGCCAATCCTCCTCCTTTTTTTCCCCCAAAGCCCCAGTAGATAGTTGTAGGTCATAGCTGCACATCCTTCTAGTTGCTGTATGTGGGACGCGGCCTCAGCATGGCCGGAGAAGCGGTGCTTTGGTGCGCGCCCAGGATCCGAACCCCGGCCGCCAGTAGCGGAGCGCGCACACTTAACCGCTAAGCCACGGGGCCGGCCCTATTACATATTTCTTAATCCCATGAAATGGCTAAATACCCAGGATCACTGTTAAAAGGAAGGATTGAAATACAAGCATTTAAAACTCAGCTTTTTCAGTTTTGCTTTGCAATCTACTAGCTGAGTAACTCTGCTTACTACGTGGCTGTAGAGAGATAAGCCGGCTGTCTCAGATGGTGCTATTAGTGCTGGGTGCCCTCCCAGGGGCACAGCTGGATGAATCTTTTGAGGACAGTGGTCCCCTCAAGGCCTATGTGGATGCAGAGTAGGGAGGGAAAAAAATTAGCCACCCAGGGTTCTTCTTTAAAACGTGCCTGCATGTCTGCCCCTGGCCCTCCTAATGTTTGTCAGAACTTCAAGGGGAGAGAGCCTAAGCATGTGTGTTTCAAAAGAGCTCCTCTGGTAAATCTGATATAACCCACTCCTCCCTCCTCCCCAATCCCCACCGTCCATAATCTAGGGGCAGCTTGGCCCTCTGAGAGGATTCTTTTTCCTTCCAGTCTAATCTTGATCTCCTTATCCAAGAACCCGGTCAAACACTGATCAGGACTCTCATTTGTCTTTACTCAGGGAGTAAAACCATAAAATAATCCAGACCAAAGAACCTATAGAATATTTCCTGCCTTTCTGTGTAATGCTATATCACTGGTCATTTCAATCTTAGAATATTTTACCCATTGTAGATTGTCATCAGTATGTAAATGATCTATTTAACCCAATACAGAGTAAGACTCTTAAGGCACAGATCATATAATATGCCTCTTTGTCCTTACTGCCTAGCACAGAGCCTCAACATTACAGTTTTTTAAAAGTTTCTGCAGTTTTTGTTGTTGGTATTGATGTTGTTTTATTCTCTACTGTCTGCCTTAGCACTCAGTCTGATTTGAGGCATCTGTATCTGATGAAGTAGATGGGTGGTCAGAGTTGGAGAGTCTTGAAGGCCAATTAGACTAAGTCTGTAGATTCTTCAAATAAAGGATAAAAGTGAAACATTTAAAAAATCTTGTGGCATCTATGTCTAAGATAGGTGACTGATAAAATGTTACTATCGTTATTCCTAAGCGAAACAACATAAACCAGCCCAAGGTAGGAGTTTCCCTCTTTTATTCAGGGTGACCCATCCACCTGACTCTAAATCAATGTACTAGCCCCGTAATCATAATTTATGGTCGCTGAGTTCCATGTGGCGTAAAAGGAATTTCTTCCAGACAATAAGTCTGACATAAGAAACATTTCTATGATTACAAATGGCAACACTAGTATCTTAGCATCTTACACATCGAGTCAGAGAGGTGTTCTAATCTCACACAGCAATATTGCCACAATAGATCCTGTATGAGAGAGGATGTGGGAAGAAAAAAGAGAAGAAGACATTAAATAAGAGGAACTTGCTAAAGAGATTAAGTTCCCCTTATGCTCCTTTCTGCCTGAGCATCTCACCCCCTAAAAGAAGCACTAATTAGTACCCAATCATTATTCTATAAGCATCCTCTATTTTTCAGCTAGTCATTATTTTGTGTGATGGAATTGGATTTTCTCCAAATCTGATCTTTTGAAATGTTCCTTCTTTTCAGTGATATTTATCACAGTGCAAGTTTGGAACAACCTAAATATCTAAAAGTCGGAAATTGGTTAGATAGTTAAGAAGAGCCGTTCAGTGGAACAATGGACAGCCTTTAGAGTAATGGTGTAGGAGTTCTGGTAAAAGGTTGTGAGGAAGGATAGTTTTATTTTATATCTCTTCCTGAGACTTATCAAAAACAATTTAAAAAAAGGGAAAAATAATGGGAAAAAAATCAACTTTTGTAGACTGGAGAATAGTCATAATCCAACCCCCTCCAAAAATGTCTACCAAATAGTAGTGACATTTGGATCACCTCAAGTGAAGGACATTGAGAACCAATGCACATGTCTCCAGAGCTCAAATAGGGTCTGGGCCTCTCTAAAAGGAAGCATCATGGTCCTGAAACAACCCTTTACAAAGATTCCGTGATTGAGGCCATGGCAAGCCATTGTAGATGTGGAGGACATTCTGATACAGACTTGTTTCCTTACTGAAGCACATCAGAGAATCAAACTTGAAGAAAGAAGCATAGAGGTATGTTTATTCTCTCCGACTAACATAAATAGAATTTAGCAGTATATTAAAATAATAATATATCACCAAATGGGGTTTCTTTTAGGAATGTAGGAATGATTCAATATTATGAATGCTATTAATATAATTTATTTAATAATAACTGAAAGGAAGAAAGCCATACACTCATCCAAAAGAAAAATAAGTTATATGATATTTGCACTTAATTTTGATTTTTAAAATATTATCATAGTGTGTATGTAGCCAGCATCAGGCCTAATAAGTTTTAGAAACATTTCCACTAAAGTCAGCAGTCACATACCAGCCAATGTAATCAGACAAGAAAAAAAAAAACGAAGGAGCTGGCCCGGTGGAGTAGCAGTCAAGTTCACGCTCTCCGCTTCGGCAGCCGGGAGTTTGCCAGTTCAGATCCTGGGCGCCAACCTACTACTCACTGCTCATCAAGCCATGAGGCAGCGTCCCACATAGAGCAACTAGAAGGATGTACAACTATGACACACAGCTATCTACTGGGACTTTGGGGAGAAAAAAGGAAAAAAGGAGCAAGATTGGCAACAGATGTTAGCTCAGGGCCAATCTTTGTCAAAAAAAAAAGAACGAAAAACATAAATATCTGAAGCAGTATGGCAAACGTTATTAGTTACATTAATATGAATGAATGAATGACCGGAAACACAAAAGAACAACTGAAAAACTGTTAGAAAACAGTAAGAAAATTCAGTAAAGTGGCAGATTTCAAATGTGGAAGAATTACATGAAGAAAAATTTGGACATCCTTTTGAGGAATATATAAAAGAGGATTTGACTAAATTGAAAGACATATCTTTTCTTTGACAGGAAAATTCAATGTAAAAATATCAGGTCTCCTTAAATTAAGCTAAAATTGCACTCAAGCAAGATTTTTTTTAATTTGAATTAATCAAAAGGACTATATTCACTTGGAGAAATATGCATTATGTAATATCCAGAAAAAAATCTGCAAAAGAAGAGTTGTGAGAGAAAACTAATTTTATCAGACATTGGAATATATTTAACCACCACAGTAATTTAGATAGATACCTCCTTGAAGCAGAATATATAGTCTAAAATAGGCCCATAGATATAAGAGATGGATATTCATTAAGTCATTTGGAGACAATTGGATAGCCACGGGGAACCTGGGGGGAACCAGCTGACTTATCACCTCATGTCTTCACACCTCACACACGCACAATCACATACACTCACACACACACAATTTCAAGTGGACCAAAAATTTAAATACATTTGTTTGAAACTGACATTTTGTAGTTCACTCGATTATTGGTGATTTTATGTGGTTTAATGCGAAATTTAAAAACACGAAACTACAGAATTAAAAGAAATTATAGAGGTTTTTTTTTCTCTCCTTTATAATCAAGTAGTGGGAAATCCTTTTTTAGCTTGTCAAAAACCCAGAACCAGATCATTAGGCACTTGTGTGTGGTGACAGATTGTAGTTAGTCTTTGGGTGGTGAACATGATGTAATCTATGCAGAAATAGAAGTATAATGATGTACACCTGAAATTTTATAATGTTATAAACCAATGTTACCGCAATACAGAATAAAACAGAACCAGAAAGAGATTGATTGGTACATTTGAGCTCGTAAAAATATCTGCACAACAATATGTATAACTAAATAAAAGGCAAATGAAAATGTGGGAAAAAAGTATTTGTCACATATATGACAAAAGTTATATAATTTTGTAATAAACAAAGGTCTTCATAAATCAGGAAGATAAAGAAAATCAACGAGTAGAAAATGTGCAAAAAACATAAGAAAAAAATCTGCATTTTGGCAACGTTCCTCTAAGTAAAGATATGTGTAAACATCCAGTCATTAGTTTTGCTTCTAGGATTGTATTTCATGGATCCACTCACACTTGGATGCAAAACTGGATTACACAGTCGTTGACTGCAGCATTTTTGGCAATATATATATATATTAAAAACCTAGAAACAGCCTAAGTTTCTCTATAGGGAATTTAAATAGTAAAATGCATCCATATAATGAAATATTATGCATCAATTAAAAAATGCAGGAGATTTATATGTAGAGTCATGTGCCGATGCAGAAACGTATGTACACTTTCATCCCAGAGGTAGTCCCTGCATATGTGTGAGTGTGAGCCTATATAAATATTAACTTGTTATATTAAACATTATATTAAAGTGGTAAGGATAACCAAGAAGCTATTAAGATGTATTAACATCAAGATAAATTAAGTAGAAGAAGTTAGATAAAGTATAACATGATTCTATTTATAGTCTCATTTTCTTTCTCTCTCTCATACTTATTGAAACTTTGTGTCGGGCACTATTGTGAGTACTTTATGTGGGTTATCTTACTTAAACCTCACAACAACCCTAAAGAAAGCTTGGTTTATTATGTCCTCAGTTTAACCAATGAGGATATTGAGGCATAGAATTTAGTTTTTGCCAAAGATCGCAGAGCTAATGAATGCCAGAGCTAGGATTTGAACCCAGGCCGTCTGGCTTCAGAATTTACGTTCATAAAACCCTTAAGCAATAAAGCTCTCCTGTGCATCAAGGCACAGACGTTCATCACACAGATTCACACAGAACAAGCTTTTGGAAAAATATAGCTTTAGAGTCCCTGTGTAGGATAGTATAAGTAATTTTTTTTCCTTATAATTTTTCTAGATGTTCTACAATGCATGTGCATTTTTTGCATGACATTTTTATTTATTTATTTTATTTATTTATTTTTTTTGTGAGGACGATCGGCCCTGAGCTAACATCTGCCAATCCTCCTCTTTTTGCTGAGGAAGACCGGCCCTGGGCTAACATCCATGCCCACTTTCCTCTACTTTATATGGGACGCCGCCACAGCATGGCCTGACAAGCGGTGCATCGGTGCGCGCCCGGGATCCGAACCTGGGCCGCCACAGCGGAGCGCGTGCACTTAACCCCTTGCGCCACCGGGCCGGCTCCTGCGTGACATTTTCAATAGAGTGTTTTTATTTAAATTATACTTCTGTATGTAAATTATACACTCTGTGGCCATTGCACAGTTTTACTATGCTACTACTTTAAAAAAAAAAATCAGGCATAATACTCTATTATGTACTGCAAAAAATCTAAAGCACATGGGCCTGCCTTGTCCTCTAGTGGCGAAATCGAGCATGTTAACTGGCAGCTAGTTGTGGTGTTTTAAATTTTATACTTTCTGTTAAGAAAGTGATCAGGTCAACACTTTCTTCTGTCCGCGCCCCCGTGTGCCTTTTATTAGGCTGTTTTCTTGGGGAGACGCAGCACAAAAGGCAGCTCTCTTTCTATTAAGAGCCTCTGGGAATGTTGTTGTTTGTTTCAGGCTGATTTCTATTCTCACCAAACATTTAACCAGCCTATGCCAAGTGCAGTTTTCTCGTTTTAGGTTTTCTCCTATCATTCATTTTTTTCTCATTGTCCTTCATTCCTGATTTTTCTAAAAATATTGATTTTAATTTTGAGACAGTGGGATGCTAACATCTTGTTTCATGTTTATATTGCTTTTCAAGGCTTGATGACTGACCTATCTTGGTTGATTATTGTCAAAAATACATTTATTAGCATGTATTTATCTGTGTCGTGATTTTCGGTGACGCTGTATGGTATGTTGTTTGAGGTGGCTAAATTCCATCGTTTTGAAGTTATATTTCCACGTTTCCTGGGCTGTTGTACAAAGGAAGCCATGACTTCCTCTGGGCAGTGCTTACAGCCAAGCTGCTCCTGGCTCGGGCTCACACAGCTCCTATACAGAAGCCTTTCAAAACTTTTAAACTTACCCGAAGTATTGTACGAATGATTTAGCACGTGAATTTCATTTTTTATCCCAGTGAGACTATTATGTAGTTATTTTGATGCGAATTTTTGACCCTTAGATTGGTACAAAGATAGAAGCTGAGTTTTTACTCTTCATAAAACAAATAAACCTACTTCCTTTCATCCACCTCAAGTAACTTTCTCTTCCAAAACCCTATGCCTATTTCACAGCAGTTTACTTAAAAGTGTGACTATTGTGGTTGCAGTCTGCAAGGTTTTTCCTTGGCCACACACCATCAATAATACTAACTCCATGTCTGAGACAAAATCATTTTGCATCATAGGGCTAAAACCAAGTTGTTTTTTGGGGTGTAGGAATAGTTTAGATAGCCAGAGCCATACGTCCATACTAACATAATGTGTTTATTTTTTTAAAAAAAGCTTTCATGAATTTTTATCTAGTTATATTACCCTTTTGTTTATACCCCAGGAGGAACTAGAAGAGAAAGAATCATAAATAGTACGCCACTGGTTGACAACAATATGTAAATAGATATTCCACTCCAATCCTAGGGAAAAGTTTCAACTAAATACAAAGTAATGAAATAGAAAATAGGCAGCTTACTGAAATGGACACTTTGTATTGCTATTTGAAGGTCAGTTTTTAGAGTGGGTGGGAGAAGCTTAACAGAAAAATGAAATAAGTAGCCCGGGTCTTTAAATACACCAGTATATCATTATTATCATGGCTATATATCGCAATATATTGCAGAAGTTCTGTATTCGCTCAGAAGGTACAAGCTATGCTTTGGTACTTTCCCTTTCTGTCTTCCCAGCATTAGGGGGATGGTACAGGGTCATGGTTAAGAATGCAGACTCTGGCCATCCTGCTGGAGTGTGACTCTCTGCCACTTGGCCGTCCAACCTTGGATGATTTGCTTAACCTCTCTCTACCTTTGCTTGGCCATACATAACATGGGTATTAGGAAAAGGATAGACTTCTTGATTTCTTTTGAGGATTGAACGTCTATCCGTGTCAAGTGCCCAGAACACAATCAGTGTGTTTGACAAATGTTAGCTATTGCATTATGTGGACACAAGCAAATTCAACCGCGTCCATTGAAGGTGAGAGGGTTGGGAGCAAGAGAGTGGAAATTTATCGAGATGGTACTGCGGATTCTTCCAGTCTTTCCCCTAGCTCTGGAGCAAGTTTGAGAACAAAGAGAAGGGAATCCAGAGCCTGTTCTTCCCTCAGTCAGTCTCAGCATCCACTTACCTCTCGGTGCAGGCATCTCATCTCCCTGATGTGATTCTAGGCTTAAAGATGTGTGATTTCTGTATGACGTGGCTAACACAGGCTAGGTACATCAATCTATGGAATTGCCTTCATTTGACTGTTTTTGACCTACAAAATGGGCAATTTCATGTGGTTCAGCCTAACAAGTTATCAAGTGCTAAGCTGGAAAACTTTTGAGTTTGCCTCACTTTAGAATCTAATTATTGAGAAAGATAAGACATTATGTACTTTTTTGCATCACCTTTTTTTTTTTTCAGGGAGTATGTTCTCTGTTTTTCTCCTTCATTGTGTGTATATGTCTATTTTCAAGGCGATTTTGAGTAGTAGAAATGCGTTTTTGGCGATTCCTGCCTCCAATCCGTCCCTGCTTCTTGACTCTCTGCCCCAGGGCTCATTTCACTGTCTAATCTGCTCACATTTGCCCTCAGGAAAGGACCTAACTGATTCAATCATGCAGAGGAAAAATGACAAAGAAGCCCTAGTGCTCTCCTCCAAGAGATGCACAAATATCAATAACCATTACCCTCTTTAAGAAGGGCATGAATCACAAATTATAGACTAAGAGGCTCTGCTGAGTCACTGGAGGCTTTCATGGGGGGGAGGCTGACGGGGGGATTTGAGGTAGGAGAATTTCTGGAACCTGTAAAAACAGATACAGCCTGTTTCCCAGCCTCTGGAGGGAAAGAGTTCCCTGTTTCTTCAATTTTTCTGATACGGACTTGAAGATCACTTGCTGGGATTGTAGTAATACAATAAATTACATTTATAGGTTTCTTATTATCCTACACAATAGCCTTAGAAAGCTGGTGGACACTATTTTGATTCCCATTTTAGAAATGAGGAAATGGAGTCTTTACAGCAGTGAGGTGACTTGCTCAAGGCCACTCAAGTAGTAGTGCAAGAGATGTCACTGCAAAGTCAACAGTGATGGGCGGGGGTGTGAGAAAGAGAATGTTGATTGTCGTGGTCCTACAGCCCCACCCTTCTGAACTTCCTTGATTTTAGGATGTGACCCATGCGGCCAAGGTGTATAAGAAGTCCCAGCTCATGGCGGTTCTTTAATGAGCATCATTATTCATAATCTGAGATAATTCATAACACATTTTAATGTATTCCCTTTTAGTGCAAAATAACTTTTAGTTTAGGAAAACTTTCTGAATATCAGCTTATTTACTTATTTATTTATTTTGTGAGGAAGATCAGCCCGGAGCTAACATCCATGCCAATCCTCCTCTTTTTGCTGAGGAAGACTGGTCCTGAGCTAACATCCATGCTGATCTCCCTCCACTTTATGTGGGATGCCGCCACAGCATGACCTGACAATCGGTGTGTTGGTGTGTGCCCGGGATCCGAACCCGGGCCACCAGCAGCAGAACACACTCACTTAACTGCTATGCCACGGGGCCAGCCCAGATATCAGCTTATTTTTTTGTTCTTTATCAATAAAATTATAAAATGTATAGTAAGATTTGTAACTTCAAAAGCCCTCTACTCTAATTAAAGTAGTAATTTAATTCTTTCTTTTTTCTTTTTCTTTTTTTTTTTGCTGAGGAAGATTCTCCCTGAGCTAACATCTGTGTCCATCTTCCTCTGTTTTGTACGTGGGTCACTGACACAGCATGGCTGACGAGTGGTGTGGGTCCATGCCTGGGAATCAAACCTACAAACCTAGGCCACAGAGCACACCAAACTTAACCACTAGGCCACGGGGCTGGCCCCCAGTACTAATTTAATTCTAACAGCACTCCGTGATTTTGTTCATATTTATAGCCAAACAAGTGCTAGATATAATAATCTGATAAAAAAATAATTTGAAATATTAAATGATTGCAACCTTCCACAAAGTATTTAGAAGTTATGCAATACATTTTCATTGCAGAATTACAAATATCAGCAAGTGTTGAAAATACCACAATATAGGTGGCTGATAGTGTTTGAAGTACAAGGAACTGATGTAACACAATTGTACTGAAAAGGAAGTATAACCTTTGTGTTTGGGGCTATTCATAATTATATAAATAATGAGTGATCATTTTTTGCCAAAGAAGTATAATTCTCTAGAAATTAATAAATAAAAACCAGTTTTTTATTAGAGCGACTGCCACTTTAAATTATATTTTGTGCTGTATTATTTATGAACCAAGAAAGCCATTTACATCTCAAAAGCCCTTTGAAAGTAGACATGCTTAGAATAAATTATCACAAGGTGATATAACATATTTTACTTTTGAATTTCCTGCTGAGATAACTTGATATTTGCAGCTCTCCAGGACTGCCACAAATTATAAATTTGATCTTTTTAAGTTTAACTCTGTGTGTATGTGTGTACACACACACACATCTTTAAGCACTTTTATGGGATGAGCGGGGCTAGCTATGTGGAATAATAGGTAAATATTAATATTATTAATACAAGGAAGGATGTTGGAGCTACTATGAGAGTGTTGAAGACAAAAGTGTTACAGTTTTTTTTTTTCTCTTCTTTTCTTTTTTTGGTGAGGAAGATTGGTCCTGAGCTAACACCTGTTGCCAATTTTCCTCTTTTTGCTTGAGGAAGATGTCACTGAGCGAACCTCTGTGCCAGTCTTCCTCTGTTTTTTGTATGTGGGACACCACCACAGCATAGCTTGATAAGAGGTGTGTATGTCCGTGCCGGAGATCCAAACCCGTGAACTCCGGGCCACCAAGGCGGAGCACCTGAACCCAACCACTACACCACTGGGCCAGCCCCAGTGTTACAGATTTCGAAAGGAGGGAAAGAGGACTTCCAGGTATAATGATATCACGGGGAAGCTTGCGTTTGAGTTGGGCGCTGAGGAGGAGGGGGACTTTTACTAGATGCAATGGAGGAGCTGAAGGCATCCAAGGTGGCAGGGCCAACTTGAATAAAGATGGAGCAGGGAGGCAGCTGGGGAGACGAGCCCAGGCTGTGTTGAGGGGGTGTGGAGCAGGCACACTTTGCAGAAGCAAGCTGCAGTGCAGAACTAGACCTCTGGTTATTGGTGACGTGACTAGAAAGTAGGTTAAGGCCAGACTGGAAAATGTTGGAGTCCTGGGGTATGGAGTGAGAACCCTGCTAGGCAGTGGTAACCCATTTTAAGGTGGCAAGGGAATGATGTTATCAGAGTTATGCTCTGAAAACTTAATCTCCTGTTAGTGAGTGGTGTGAATTAGACAGCAGAGAGACTGGAGTCGGGGGAGGCCAGAGCAGATGCGTAAGAAGCAGATGGGAGCATTTGCAAAAATACCCAGGACCCACCAGCGTGATTCTGAGTCAGTGAGTCTGGAGGGGCCCAGGGGGCTGCGATGTCAACGAGGGCCCCAAATGATTCTTCGGCTGGTGGAGCACTATGTACCCTTTAAGAAACATCGAGGAAGAGTTCAGAGGTGTTTGAACTAAAACTGGAATGGGAGTGGCCTGAGGATAGAAGGAAAGGAAGCAATCAAAGGTGTGTGAGTTGGAGAATTGGCTCAGAAAGACAGGCTCATCTCTGCTGTCATACTCACCATGCAGTAACCTGTGTTCACATGGTCATTTTCCTGAAGTCCCTGCTGGGTCCTCTTAGGACGCAGTGCGCGTTCAGTAAATATTTGTGGCGTGACACCATTCTCTGCAGGCTCAGAGACGCCTGCGTAGATCCGGCCTGTCTCTCAGAGGCCAGGGAGGCATCAGTTTGAGGCCCTGGTTGTGCACATTGTGGCCGATGGAGGAGCCGTCTGACGCTCTTCCCTGTCCCGGCACATTCCCTCTCATCCGTGGCCCACTCAGGCCATCCCCGGTCTGGCCTGCTCCAGTGGCCGGAATTCAATGAGCTGCCAGCGCCACTGGGGGGGACATTCTCAGGGACGCAGTTCTTTGCACACATCAGTTCACACATCAGTGCTTCCTGAGGCCTCCCAGGAAAACTTTTTAAATACTTTCACGTGACTAGCTCTGCGAGGGTAGATTTTAGTAAAGTTTACCAAGTGGGGAAAAATTGGTAAATGGAGAAAGTAACAGATTGTGTAAAAAGCCAAAAGACAAGCAACTATTATTGGTGTTGATGGATGCCCCGCATTTAATGCCAAACAGCCTTCTGTGCATGCTCAAGTCTAAGTACACACGTATTGTGCTTATCTATGGCTCTGTAACTAATTACAAAAACTTCATAGCAGAATACCGTCGTTTACATTATGCTCACACATTTTGTGGATCATGAATTTGGACAGGCCACACTTGGGATGGCATATCTCTGCTCCACAATGTCCTCGGTTAGGAGACTTGGAGGCTGGGGCTGGAATCATCTCAAAGCTCTCCTACTGCATCTGGCAGCTGATTCTGTCTCTTGGCTGAGAATTTAGCTGGAGCACCTGCATGTGGCTTCTCCATGTGGCCTGGTCACCCTCAAAACATGGTGGCTGGGTTCCCAGGACAAGTGACCCAAGAGAGAGACCCAGGCAGAACTGTTTTGTGTTTAAGAGCCAGCCTCATAAGTCACACAGCATCACTTCTGACACATCCTACTTGTCACAGAAGCCCAAAAGCCCACTCAGTTTCAAGGGGAAGGAAAATAGTCTCTACCTCCTAAAGGAGTAGTGGCAAGGTTCTGGAAGAGCATGTCGGACCAGAAATATCGTCGTCTTTTTCAGAAAATAATAAGTATCACTATACTTGTAGATTTACATTTATTGGTTATAGGCATATGATGTCAAGTATCTTCTGAAATAAAATATTAAATTAATATCTGTTTCCAAAGACTTAATAGATTTTTAAGTGGATAACCTGGAAATAAAATGTGGCTCTTACTGTTAAAAAATGTTAATGAAATGAATAGACAAGCGACAACGATTTAAAATATTATTTAGGTTAATTCAGAAGAGATATATTCATAGTAATTAGAGGTCGAAATTCTTGGCAAAGAAAGTTAGCAAGAAAGCAAGGCTATAGACTTTCCAGGGTTAACTAGCCTCAAACTCCAAAGTAGGGAACCTTGAAATCAAAGTCAGAATATTGGAATTGAAGAACATGAAATTTTACATCTCGTAAAATTAACAAAGGAAAAATAGTTTGCTATTATTTTGCTGCCCATGATAGGAAAGCACTGTTTCTGCTATCTAGATTTGTATGTTTAATAGAAAGAATGACACTTTACAAATATACTGATGTACACAGACACACCCACACAAACACTGTGTCACATTACATTACATACAGGGAAGGAAAATGCGGGAAGTAAGGAAGATGTGGGGCTTGTTCCAAGAACTGTTTGTTTCTGGTGTTCACTTTCTAAGTGAGGCCTATTGGATGCTATCAGCCTTTTTGTAAGTAGGTAAGGTATGGTATAATAAATAAGCAAATTATTTTATTGTCATATTGCTTGCAAAGCTAAAAAATCCCACTCGAGTCTGTAATGATGGGGAGATATGATATAGTGAATATCGTGCTTCGCTACAAATCTGGTCTGAAAAATTATTATAATGGTTAGAAAGATTTCAGTGTGAGAAAATGTTTTTATGATTTAAAATACCACAACTATGTCATTTTTAGACTTGGTTGTTTTCATGGTTCTTGGTGGATTTTCTTTACCAGCAGCAGTGTACATGTCCTCTTGTCAAGAATATGGCAGTGGTGTCTATATTTCTGCCTGCAAACATGGGCTCTGGCTTAGCTGTGTGACTTCTCTAAAGCCCTGCATTCATTGTAGCTCCTAATAAAAATCTTCCTATTACTGAGCTATTTGCAACGTGTTTTATTCTTGGTAAAGAATAAAAAATGCTAGCCCCAGTGACGATGAGCAGTCTTACTGTCCAAAGTTTGATTTAATTGAAAGAGAAGACAAGAAAATCCCTTTCTCTTGTATGAACAATTATGATTGTCCAACAATTAGAAGCTGGCATTTTATGTATTCCCCAATTTATTTTTAAAAAGCCTTCTTTGTATAAAAATGATTAGTATAAAACATATTTGCTTTGGCTCACAATCCATTTTCCATAGATCTTTTGTTAATGAGCAATCATTAAGTCAAGTTGAATCTCCATTTCCTCTGCTTGCTTTGGGCATTATCTACTCTCCTTTAATCCAATTAGACTAAATGGGATTAGATTTGGGGAAGCCCGAGGTGAAGCTGGATTTTTCCACTGATTTTTGACAACCGAATTTGGAAGAGTGTAAGATAATTTCCGCACTTCCTCCAGCTAATTTTAATAGGAAGGTCGATAATCTGGCTATCTATTCTTATACCTGCTGTGACACAAAGTATCTTGCCAAGGCTTTGAAGGCCCTTCGGTCTGCGTGTCATCGTCTTACTTGGAAATACCTGTGTCTTTTGGGGTGAGCCACCTTTTCATAGTAATGATTCTTTATTTACTTACCTCTGACAAATTTAGGGACATTTACCTTGTAAGTTATTTTGATGGAAACGTGACTAGGTTTAGAGAAGTAAACACACCAAGTTGCAAAATATTAGTCATCAGGAACCTGAGTATAATGTACTCTTGGAAAATGATTTACTGAAACAAAAAAATAAGACTGCATATGTATCTGAGAATGTTGAAGAGTATGCATAGAGGACTCAAAAATCAAGATTATAGTATGTGCTAGTGTTTCTGCCATAAATGCCTATTAATTAGTTATTCCCAGTCTGTACTTGTGAGCCGTCGCTCCATACTGCTCACCCTGTCACTCAGCCTTATTAGTAAGCACTGTGTCATTTTGCCTGCTCTGGACCACTTGAGGATCTGCTTATGCATAACAATTTTTATTTATCTTGGATATATCCTATAGCTATAGAATCCGAATACATACCAATAACTGCAGGAAGCAAACAGCTAATGCGGATTAGATTTAATATTAGTGAAGAAAGATGGGTTGGTACATATTAAAAAGAAACCCGCAGCAGGAACAATGTAATAGCTGACTGAATGGCTACCAGAAAGGCATGCATGGGCTTGTCTGTTGATTAGTTAAGGTCCACTCTGTTCTTATTTGGCAGATTATGCAATAGTTGTTTCCCAGAACATTACTGATAATGCTGCGTGAATTATAAGAGAAACTTTATTTAAACTGAATATTTTTAAAGAGGTTCTTTTCACATCAAGTTGCTAAGATGGAAGGTAATAATAATAATAAAATTTACCATAGATTAAATGCCTATTATGTTCCAGGCTGTATGGCTTGCACATATATAGCTCATGTAACTCCCCAGCAACCCTGTGAGGAAGCTGTTATTAGTTTCTCTATTTTAGACCTAGATACTCAGATAGGTTAAGAAACTTGCTCAAGGTCACACAGCTAGTACTAGTGGTGACAAACTTAGGTCATTCTGTCTCCAAAGATCATGTTTATTCCCATGACACCGCGCTCTAAAAATGGAAAGACATCTCAGTTGATGACTAAACTATATTGAAATATAATATCACTGCTCTCTTGAATGTTATCAGCAGCTAACGTAATTATATTATCATACAAATATTTGAAGGCTCTAAAGCACTGGTTTTTCAACTTCGGTTTGGATAATAATTGCTTGAAGAGTCTGTCCAAAGCAGACCTCTAAGCCTTGTCTCAGATTCTCATTCAGGAAGTCTGATGTAGATTTCAAGAATACACATAGGACTCAAGAATCCACATCACCCATTTAACACAAAACATCAACGAGCAAAATACGTGCCAGTAGTTTTATTTTATAGCTTTTGGTGTGACATTAACTAATTCTGCTTACCTCTGCTCTCTCCCCTTTTAAGTGACTCTTCATCCCCTAGCAAAAAGTGAGTAGCCCTTAGGGAAAGACCTTTCTGTAGTTAATCCTTCCAAATATAGAGGAAAGTGCTTTTGTGCGTGTGGCAGAGATAAACATTATTTCTGACTTTCCATGGCTAACTGGTTTTGTGACATTGGGCAGATCACAGAACTGCTTCCTAACCATTCAAAGTGCTCTAGTTCAAGAATTCTATTATTCTTTGAGTCTCCTTATTCTGTTTATTTGCTTTGAAGCCCTTCCCATAAGGAGTATGAAGTGAGCCATTGTACAAGACATCTAAGACTGAAGTGAATTGTTCTAACAGCTAAGTAGATTGTTGTGCATTTTGGATACGTATAATAATAGCCTTGTCGTTTAACCAGGGTAGTGAGATGAATTGGGCCTCAATTGACAAAATTGCGAGAACTATAAACATACTTTAGTTTGTAGAAGTTTCAGTTTACATGGATTGTAGTAAAAATTACCTTGGTTGTCACACCCATTACAGTAAAATGCTAAATATTGTGTAATGACAATGATCATCCAGACACCTTAAGGAATGTCATTAAAGGTGTAGACATTTTATTTTTAAAAATATAGATTTCCACTGTCTTCTCACATGCTTAAGGCAAAGGCTAGTCCAAGATTGTGGTTTCGAAGCTGCCCTCCCTCCTTTATTCAGAAAGCAGCTGGAAAGAGTTTTGTCATTGTACTTAGAAATATGATTATCTCTTCACAAGGACATTGTGAAATTTCTTGATGAAGCACAAAGTAGCATTAAAATTTTTAAAAATCCATTAAAAATAACAAGTTAATTGCACTTAGCAAGTAAGCAGGAAACAATTTGAAAGTAAGTTGTTACATGTTACTCTCTCCTTTTTAAATTAAGAAAATAAAAGGCTGATATTCTCCCTACCAGAAAAGATGTCCCTTCTGTCATAGTAATTGGTCCAATATAAATACAGCTATAGTGAGACAGTTTTGTTTCTAAGACCCATTTTCCTTCTTCCCTCCTTGTGGGCACTTTACAGTCAAATTTTGCAAACAAGTTGAATGGCACTGTTTTTCATAAGCAAATAACATGCATGTTCCTTTCTTTCTTTTGTTAGGGTAAAAAAGTATATACATATATAAATTAAATATACATCCTCCCCTTCATCCTGCAGCCATTATGAACTGTCTCTAAAGGACTGTATGTGTGTAGCTCTAACTTTCAGGTGGTACGGGATTCATACACGCACATACATGCTTTATTTATTAAGGATTCCTTGGATCTTTTTTGTTTCTCCACAATGTGTTTTCCGTTCTTCTCTTGATTTTCATTTCTGAAGTGCCAGTTCTCAGTTACAGCTTATTGCCAAGGCTGTTGTTTAAAAAGCAAGACTGGTAATGGGTCCATGTTTCCAGTTCTTAAGCAATCTCAGAAGACAGAACACCAGCATTTCCATTACACTGGGGTAAAATGAACCTCAGAACTGAACACACTGTGAGGTAAAGTTTACTGGTTAAATCGCCTGAAACTAGGTCACCGAGATAAATGGTCAATTGAAAAAAATCTCCGTATTCCTACATGGGTCAAAAAAGACCAGATGAAGAATCATATTAGAGAAGCAGTTTGATTTCCGAGCCGAGTCCCTTCCCTTCTCTTAGGTTTCCAACCAAGGGGATGAATCTCCCAGTGTTCCCCCCCGAGACTGGGCAGAGGGGTCTCCCATGGATCCTGTGATTCGGGGCTTAACAGTGTAATAAGCCTTAAGCTTTTTCTCATTGATTTTGCTTAAAATTTTAACTATTATATTTTTTGCAAATATTTTCCTCATATTTTCTTTGCCATTAATTATGTTCACAATTTGTTGAGTGTGCATTTTTAATTTTTATGCAATGAAATCTATCCCTCTTCTGCTACTTTTAGGCCTAAAATGTCTTTCTTCATTTAATAAACATAGATATTTACCATATTTTCAGGTAGTTGTTATAGTTAGTTTATTTACTTTAATTCTCTAACCCATCTGGAATTTATTTTGGTGCGGAGTGAGGCTCCAAATTGATTTTTTCTGTTTTAATTTGCCTTCTAGTTTTCCCTAAACCATTCATTAAATAATCTTTCTCATTTTTGTTTAAATAGACTAGAGTCTCTTTCAGGACTACGTATTCCATTCCATTCTGTGGTTTGCTCCTTCTCTGTTATGACACTGTTTTAATTAGTTTAGCTTTTTATTGTATTTTAATATTTGGTAGGGCGAGCCCCCTGCTCCCCTCATCATTATGTTTCTTTTTTATAACTATGATTATCTTCATAAAGGAGTCAGATCTTTCTCATTTTTTCCAGAAAGCAGATAAGAAGCAGCTTTTTGACAACTTAATAAAGATCACTATCATCTTGGATTTTGCAGAAATATCTATAAATGCAAGCTAGCTGTTACAATAACTATTTGGCGTTGGATAGCAGGAGAGTTTCAGACTAAAGGCATTGTGACAGAGGAAAAATATTCTTTTATTCTTCTTGGTTGACTTTGCTTCAGGGAAAGGTAGGAATGTAGACAAAGAATTCAATAGAAGCATTCAAATAATCTGTTATGTATACTTCACTATAGGCTTGTAGATCAATCTACTGATAAGGATCTTTGCTATTAAAGAAAAATATGAGTTGTGTAGGTTAGGAAAACAAAAGAATGTACAGTTTTATACTATTGTGAGAAAGGAAAATCTGTTTCATGGCTGAAGAGTTAGCATTTGGTTAATGTTTAAAATAATATGTAGGACACCAAAGGGCACTTCACAGAGCCACAAAAAGCTAAGAGTTTGTAGATTGCTTTTCTGCCACTGAGATTATATCCTTAAATGATGAGAGTCACTGTTATAACTAGTTGTTTGTGAAATTAATATTTGAGTCAGGCCAAGCTCTACATGGCGTGATCCTGCAAAGTCATCTTGCTGCAAGTAAACCTGTGGTTTCTCTTCCTGCCTGATGTCCATTTGGCATCCACACCGTTTTGATAATTCCACTAAGCCTTATCCTAGAGTACAGTGCCTTTGAGATGGACTGCCAAAAATGCTATTTTAACCATGCTTTTAATGTAACTTGAAAGGTGGTGGATTGGACTAAAATTGCCCCAAATCTATCTTTTGCTGCTCTTGTGTCACCCTGTGTCCCCTCTGCACCTCCTTCCTGTCACACTTCTCTGTTGTTGCTACTTTTTAATGTGGATATTTTTGTCTCCATGTTGGTATTGTTTCTTCCCAAAAAGAAACAGCATTGCCCTTGACAGTGCAAACTGTGAATAAAAGGGAAGGTCATGCTGGTTGCTTGCTCCAGTTTGAGAAGAGAGAACATGTTCTTCTCAAACAAGCCAGCATCTTCCTCTTGCCCGTGTCTCTCCTAGTCACCCTTTTTTCTAATCCCAATGGGGTGAGATGATTAACTCTCGGTTCCTACATAAACCACAGGTTCAACTTTTCAGAGCAATAAAACAAAACTGAGGCTGCTATATTTGGCTGATTATTCTTCCCCTAACACACACACACACACACACACACACACACACATAGAGCTGTACTGTTGGAGGGGAAAAAATACTTTATAAGGATGTAAAGGAACTAAGTTTACAAAGAGGTTCATTTTAGGATCTGTATATTCTTCCTCTTTCTCCCTGCTCACCTTTGCCCCGCCCCCCAAAATCGTCAATATACCTAGGCAGCGCTTACACAGAATTTATGTCCAATAAATCTTTCTTAAAGTCAATCAAGGAACTCGGTACTTCTTTAGGACTACAAACTCTGTTTAATCTAACTTTTCATCCTCACGGTTCCTTGCCCTTAACATTGAGTAGCTGCTTATGGAATGGAAACAAGGCTTAAATGAGAAATTTGAAAGGATAACACATCCTATTTGTAAATCCATTGTATATCATCTCTGCCTTACTTCTTTTCTTCCTTTTCTTAGAAATATGCCTTTCCTTGGAGATATTTTTTCTTTCAGCAAGGGAAGTGTTTGAATAAGTGGAGATTTTAACGCGATAGAAAGATTAGCAAGTTTTGACTGTCTCCTGGGTCTTGAGTGAGCACTTCAAGAATACTGAGGTTGAAGATTCAATGTTGAAAATATTGGTAGTGCGTTGGAAGGGACATAGCAAGTAATAGAGGCTAAAAGAACAGTGCCGGTAAACGCAGAGGAGTACTATTAAGTCCATACTTTGCACTGATTTTCCTGGCTGCACATGCCTTACTGGGGGACGGGCCAGCTAACCCTTAGGGGTGAGTAGTAGATGCTGGGCCCTGCTCTCAAGGCTTGAGGATTACTTTATCCCAATAGTTAATTAACTTACTTGCTAGCCCTGAACATGTCAAGATAAATTAAATCTAGCCGCTCAGATTTGCTCAGTAAGTGTACGCTGGACTGACTTAAATTTTACATGAAGCCATAATTCTTAGTGTTAGGAAGCAGATGGGGACAAAAGGAGCCATCTACATAAATATCAACTTTCTCCTGGTTTGTAGAAACTTCTTAGCTTTCTTGCCTTTGTTAAATGCATATTCAATAAGTAATAAAATAATGCAATAAAGTAATAATAAAATGCATATTCAATAAAGTAATAAAAGAAAGCAATGGTCTATTCTTTTCTCTTAACACAAATTATTTGTTGCTATCATGTTTAAATCAATAAGAGTAAAAACAAGTATAACATTAACTAATATTTATTGATGAATAAATACTATGTGATAAGCTTTGGGCAAAGCATTTATGTAAAATATCTAATTAAATTTTTACAGTGATTCTATGGGGCTTGTGTTATTATTTTACAAATGAGTCAACTGAGGCATAAAATGGCTGAGTCACTTTTTTAAGGTCTCACAGTAAATGTTGATGCTGGGGTTCCAAGTTAGTCTGTTGTACTCCCAGAGTCCAAAATTTACTGCTGAGAAAATTAATTATTCCATTTCTGCCTCTACTGAAAAGTAGGGTTTCTTTTTTTCTATAAGTCGTAATAATAGTTAACATTTTTTATAAACAAACTTTTGGGGGCTAACAAATTTTATATCACAATAAACATTCCTCACTCTAAATGGGGTAGGAAAATGAAAACATTCCATTCCTAATTTTGTTGTGGTGTCGTTTTAACAAGCAGGAGTTACATGAGCTACAGCTGATTGCTATTTTGCCTTGAAATCCCAGGTCAAGGAATTATTTTATTCTAGAATGGAGAGACCCACAAATCTGTAGACATTTCTTGCTTGAGAATCTAGTGTTAAAGTGAACTTTTTAAGTACTCTTTATGGATTTTTGCACCTATATTTGTTTGCTTTTTGTATGGCTTTACTTTAGCTGATATTTTATGTCTTTAAATAATGTAAACCCTCTCCAATATTGTATGCATATATATTTTTAAAAAGCAGTGTGATTCCCCTGACAACTTGTTATAATGTGTATTTCTAATATGGTAATTATAATTTTTAATGTGTGTGTCACAATATTAGATATTTGGAAAAATTTCCAGCAAGTTCAAAGAACAAATTAGAAATAAACAAGGTTATATCTTCTGTAAATATGAATATGAGAAATTAAATGCCATTGTAATATTGGTCGACAAAGGATTCATTTAGTTTCTTTCTCCCAAATTCTAAAATTAAAACTTTACATACATATCTAAGGTTACAACTTGGAAATTTTAATTGTTTGAATGATTTTTTCCAACCAAAAGAAATTTATTAAAGTTTATTAATATTTTAATGCAATAAGAATGCCTGAATTCCTAAATATTGACTGAAAAGGTGTCATTTTTTTTCTCCTGAAAATGCATCTGAAGCACTTCTTATAAATCGATGTGAAACTGTCTTTGTAGAAACGCTGGCACGGGGGAGCAGTGCATTTGCTCAGTAAGCAAGGGGTAAGGCTAAAGAATGAGAGAGGATAATATGCTTTCATAGAGGTGTTGCTATAGGGATATTTTAAGGAGAATGTGCTGGGAGAGTTGGAAGTTCCCTTGGTGAAAACTGTGTTTGGTTTAGATATTGAATGAATTAGGACAACTTCCAAAAGTCACTACCATAGGTGGAATATGATAAAAACAAACTTCAAGACTCCTGGTGAGATAAAAGGTACTTTTGTTGTTATTGTCTCCGTGCGTGTGTGTGTGTGTGTGTGTGTGTGTGTGTTTGTGTACTTTTTCTTCTAATATAATTCCAGGAACAACAAAATTGGGATTACACAGAGTAGATTTTCAAACAACTCTAAGTTTCAAATTTTGTCTTTCTATTTTATCTGAATCTAACACTAATGGAAGTGAAATAGATAGTATCGATTTATGCTCATGATTTTGGAAAACCTAAAGCCAGTATTTATAATGAAAGCTTGAAAAGTGAAAATTTACTAGGAATGCTAAGATAAGATAAAAGACAAATTTTAAAACAGAAATTTAGATGATTTATATTTAGATATTTCTAAGAAATGTTTTCTAATACTTAAGGCATCAGTGCATAAATGTCTGCCACTTATGACAGAGCTGAATATCTTCCTCAAATTAATGAACAAAAATACTCTTGAAGCTGGATTCTCAGATCAAAAATTTGTCATAGTCTGTTAATGACTTAATTTTTTTTTCTTCCACTATTATTGTTTTTAAATCCTAATTTTTAAGTACATTAATTCATTTCGTATTTTTATGTGAATATAGTGGAAATGTTTCATCTGATCTTTAATGTTATTGTTTTCAGATGTCTTGTAAAATGTGGGGATGACTCAGAATTTTCACCTCCTTACCACTATGTTTAGAGAGAGGACTGTAACCAGATAGCACTCTAGTTGGCTTCTGGCGTCTCAACAAGTTTTCTTCAGTGATGACTCTCAAAACATGATTAGGTAGCTGAACCATTTTCCTTACCAAGGAAACAAATGTAGATACAGTAGCAAGTCTCATGCTGGTGTTTGGCTACATGGAAAATACTGATAACAAGTTTGCTTTTGATATAGGCTCCGGTGATTTCCAAAGTTTTATAGAAAATGTACCATCCATTATTATAGCCAATTGAAATTTGGAATCTGGTGGGTGGTTGTATATAAAAACACCAAAATCTTATATTTTTATGTATATTTATCAAACTATATGTGTTTCCTTTATTTATATCTTTACATCATTACATGTAACTTTTATTTAGTTCTAATTGTTCTGAGTTTCCATGAAATAATTCAGTTAACCTAATGTACTTACTTGAATTTATACTAATTTAAAATACTGTGGCTGGGGTGGAGAAAGTAAACAGAAGACCTTTTCTACTTTCTCCAAGGATATAATTAAAACAATCATATAATATAATTAATATAATATATGCAATAAGGTAATATAATTTATTTAGTATAACAATATATAATATATATATCTTTTCCCCAAGGATATAATTAAAATAACCATATAATATAATATATTATAATTAATATAATATATAAGTTAATGTCACATAATATATTATATATATCCTTTCCCCAAGGATGTAATTAAAATAACCATGACAAAAAAATCACAATAGTTTCTTTTGAAATTGAGAGAGTCTTTATTCTGCTTATTACCTCTTCCTAAGGCTTCTCATCATGTTGCCTCTGAGAAGTGGCTGGTCTAAGAAAACAGAGAGTAACGGGTCTGTGGAAAACTGGGAAATGTTAAGTCTCACCAAAAACCCTCACATTAAGATGTTTTCTTAGAACGTTGCTGGTGAAAGAAAACGCATTCTGGGCCCAGATTCTGCCTACGTGCTATTACTTGTGAATTCCCTGTTTCTTATTTGTGGAAGCTCCTGGCTGATGATGTTTAAGAGCTGGAAGAGTAGAGTCACGTGCAGGGGAAGGAGTCAAATAGGATGGATGACCAGGTGGAGGACAGACAGAGGGCAGGAGTAGATAGTGGTTGCTAGAGTCTTGTTGGAGAAGTAGAAAAGGTACTTTAGGTCAGCAGGCACTCAAGAGAGTAGAAAGGCAGAACCAAGCTTGGTTGGTTGGCTTGAGAAAGCATAGGAATTAGTGAGAAACCATGCAAACTGGTAGAAGGACTAAGACGTCCGAGACGATTTGAAGAACTCCATGTAATTGGCTGACCCATGAAAGGTGTGGCCCTTTCTCTTTCTTTGCACTATCCTCTTTGCTGCCACACTTCTGATCCAGTCCTTAGAAAAGTGCAACAGTGGGCCTTGGAAACAGTGTGCATTTCAAAATTAATAGAGAAGGCAGCATTTCATGGCAGTAAAGGGTTTGACGCTGGCGTCAAACAGAAATGTGAGCAAATGTTGTCTCCCTCTGTATGCAGTATGTCTGATATGACATGCAGCAAATGGGAGCTGCTGTTCTCCTTGTTAATTGGAAGGAGCCAGTTCTCAGGCCTTAGTAGTTAACATTGTAACAGGTATAGCTCATGCTGTGGGGTGCAGCCCAGGTCCTGCCCTTCACTTCTGGGGCCCTCATTCTCCCAGCTACCCAGAGGATTGCCTGCTGAAGGCTCACAGCTGAGCCCCTCCCCAGGATGTGTCCTCGGCCCAAGGGCAGCCCATATCCGGTGAGTGGTCAGTGCCTGGGGACAAAGTCCTGGTCCCTTGCCTCAATTTAGGTCTTTCTCTGAAAGACCATCCCGGCTTCAGAGACATAATTGCATCTCAGTTCAACATCTCTCTCTGCCCAGTCTTGCTTCCTTCACACCGTTAAAAGTGTTATTTCTGAGAACAAAGCCACCTACTGACAAAATTCCTCCTAGAGTCTATTTCCCTGTTAGCCTGACCTATGACACATGATAATACAAAGGTAGGTGCAAATATAGAGACGTGGAAGGGAAATCATTCTGTGGATTCGTATGTGAGCCGAATTCGTATGTGAGCTTTCCTGAACATCTGTTTAGATGCTGTTTCTTGCTCTGTTGAGGGTGCTGGAGCAGGGGTGAGGTGGGCTGAGAATGAGGGATGAAAAGTTCGGAGAACTGAAGACAGGAGGTCATGGCGTCACTGGGGAGAAGTTCTTATAGCTTGTAGCTCAGCAAGATGGTGGAACGTACATGGCCTAGCTTAGAGGTGCTCTATCTATTGGCTAGATTCTAGACAAACAGTTGCTCACATGGTACCACAAGGGGACAAGGGGTCAGAAGGACTTCGTTTGGCCTTGGCACTTACTTGCTGGGACACTTTATTCAGAAACTGGATTGTTTCATCTGTGGGTTGGGGATAGTATCAGTGTTGACTATCCCTGGGGTTTGGTAAAGATCAGATGTATCCTGGAAACCCCAATGGGCAATTTGGACTTGAGGGTAGAGTGAAGTGATTGAAGGCACAGGCATTGGAGAGACACGGAGCCATGCTCTGCCACTTAGTGTCTGTGTCACCTCAGGCAAATTGATTAACCTTGATGGGGGGAGAGGGTATTTCCTCATAGGGTTGTTTAAATTAGGTAATGTGCATAATTAATGTATACAATATTATGCCTGACACGTGATACTTTCTGACTAGATGATAGGTATTATTGTTATTATTAAAAATAAACTTATAAATAATATATTACTATACAAATTAGCTTGAACATGTGAGGTTGGGCTGACACCCAAGAAATCCATTTGGGGCACTCACTAGCTGCTGTCTCTTGTGGAAGCCCCTGCAACTGGCGTGGTGGTCACAGATTCTGTGACCCAGTGGATCTTCCTTTACAACAAAGGTCACTGGTGTCACCCCAGTCCTGAAGCAACCAGAAGCTACAGCACCATCTGGTGCTCTGTGGGTGACTGAACACTGAATGCAGGTCTTCTGAGTGGCTCATTGAACATTATGTGCTGGGGTTGAATTTGTTTGAGTTTGGAATTTCCAGCATCTCTCCTCAAACTCTGTGATTTGATCTTATTTTTCAGCTTTAGTCTTTTCAGCTCTTGTTTTTATCATTTCATCACCATTTCAAATTTAGGAATTTCAGTGTTAAAACGGTAGCTGTCTTTACATCTTCTTAAGAAGACATGCGGTATAAAATAGAAGATAAGTGAAATGGTGTCAAATTATTATATTTGTGCTTGGATATTGATATAAATAATATATAAAGAGAGAAAAGGAAAATTTAGATCACAGGGTGAGAATAAGAGATAATATTAGCAGTAATTAAAAATACAAAATCTCAAAAAGTTGGATTATAATCCTAAACCCACTTAAGACAATAATTCAATGAAAAAAACAAAAACAACCGGACTTTGAAGGCACTAGCTGGGGAAAATCATATTTATTTGGGAGAACTATACGTTTTTAGAAAGCCAGGCTAAATATTGGATATAAAATATTTGAACACTGATCAACTACTCTCTCCTCTCTCCCTTCCCCAAAATAAAACATTGTATTTTAATTGAATGAAACAGTAGTATTGAAGTACAATTTAGTATTAAAATAAAGTGGTTGTCTGAAGATGGTATTTCAGGAGATTTCCAATACCCACTTTCTTTCTGCTGCACTGATCTTGCTAAATGCTCACAACAAGAAAAGATTTCAAAGTTGTGGCAGCTTTCTTGCAAAACCAGGAGACACGCCACTTTCTATAATAGGGCGCTACATGTGGCAAGGTCATCCAATCCTGGCTTGAAGCTCTTCTAAAGGCTTCAGTGCTCTCTAATTGGAAATAATGCTTCATCAAGGAGAGGAGTTGTCCTCACTCTGCCTTTAACATGTGCCTTTGTACGTAATTTATCAGGAAAAACCTTAGATGTCGAAGCAGCATTTTCCCCCAGTTCCTATCCTAGCAAACGGTAGGGGGTGGCTTTCATTTTTTCCATGTTCAAGTTGCCTTTAATTTCATAACTGTGGTCTTTTTTTATCCACTCACGTATTCCATGTCACTGTTTCTTCTTACTTTTTGCTGCATGTACAGAACAGGCTGTGATGTACTTCTTTCTGATTCCTGTCCTCCCTCCTGGACTGAAGAACCACATCCTTCCTCTGAGATCGCATCCACAGCTAGCCAGAGCGGGGTGCTGGCACACAGGAGGGGCCCAGCGACATTTATTAAATAAGTGATCAAATCATCAGCAAATGAATCTGGGACAAATCAGATTAGAATAGGAGTCAGATTTCCTAAATTCTGGCCATGGTTCTAGAAGTCTCTAGTCTTTGTTCCAGTTTCTAGCCACCGGTATGAATTGCCATAATGTACTGTGCTGTTTTCACTCTCTCGTTATATTGATTGCTTCTCTTCTCTAAATGGTTATTACTCTTCTGCAGGACACATCTCTAACATTGTACTTCTAAATTGTACGCATGATCCTTTATGCAAAAGTCTAAGTGTTCCAGCTTTGTTTTTAAGTTTGGAATCTTTTGGATTTTAGGAATCTAATGTGGTTCACATACCACATATTATGTATCACCCCCAACCAGGGACTATGGTGGCACTTTATAATCATAGAAAAGTATGAATTTTAACATTGAGTGGGATAAAGAAAGACTGTAAACAGCTTCTTCTCAATTCAGGTGAGTTTGTTTTCCCACCAAATGATTTTATTAAAAATTTATGAAATTGAGGCCTATTTAAGGGTTCAAGGCTGATGGTCTGTTACCTACTTCCTCCCACACCCTCGTACACACCTGATTAAAATTCCTCCTGGGAAGAAAGCATTTTCCCCATCATTATTTTCCGAGAGACTAACCCACTGCCTGGGCCACTGCCTGGCACATTGTCTGATAAATGTGTCCTTAGAAAACCAGCCATATTTAATGGCTTCCCAAAAACATACATTAAAATTCTCTAAATATTTAAATAATTTTTCATATTTGGCTGACTGACATATGCTATATGCTTTTTCTGGTCTAGTAGTGATAAAATTAAAATATTACAATAAATGGTTCAAATTATATTTCTAACTAACAATAACCAACTGAAGCCAATCAGCTATTTTTTGTTTTGTTTTGTTTTACAGTTCTGAAAAAACTGTTAAAAAAGTTTAGAACAGTAAAATAAACCAAACACAATATCAGGATATACACACCCTCTCCCTACCCACCCACTCCCCATCCATTCCCCACCGCATAAGACCTAACTTTCTGGATTTGAATGACAGAGTATCTCAGACATCATAGGATATTTATTCATGTGGGAAAAATCATGTAGTTTCTATATAATCTTTCAGCAAAGGTCCTAGACTTACCGTATTTTGGCACTTCTTAAATAGATATAGCTCAGGGTAAAGGATTTCTGCCTAAATAAATATATAAACTATAGCAATAACCAACTACGATAATGACTTTTTAGGGTAGTTCATTGGACAATAATAATTCAAATGAAACATATATATGTTTTTTCAAAAGGTCATAGCAATTTATTCTCATCATCTTACATAGATGCAAGGGACATAGCTTAGGCCAGTGATTCTTGACTAGGGTAATTTTTCCCCAGCAGAAATTTGGCAGTGTCTGGAGACATTCTTGATTGTCACAATTGTCAGGCAGGGAGAGAGCAGGATGCTACTGGCATCTAGTGGGTAGAGGCCAGGGACGCTGATGAACAGCCTATAACGTGTAGGACAGCCTCTCATAACAAAGAAGTATCCTGCCCAAAATGTCAATAGTGTTGAGGTCGAGAAACTCTAAATTGGAAACTGAGATAATTATATTCTTTTCATCCTTTGTGCCTTAGATTTAAAGTAAGATGGCACTAAAATTTGCAAATGTAGCTTTAATGAAACTGGGCTCTTTTAATCTAGTCACTGATTTTATACATAAAAGAAATATAATTCCAATTCCAAAAATCTTAAAAGCATGTGTCTTGACTGATATTTTCTTGAAAAAAAAAATCGAAGCAGTGATTAGAGCGTCTAACATAGGCAAAACTCCCTAAAAATTCTCTTTGCTCATCATTTTCCTCAAGCCCACTCCTCCAATAGCTGTTGGTCTTCTGTTGCCCCACCCCCAGGTCCTCTCCCTTTAATCTGTGCTCAAACTTACGCTGAGTAACTTTGGATGCTCTTGCTCCTTGCCACTTTTTTCTCCATTGCTCATCTGATCAGAACGTCAAAGGCCCAGGAGATGGACCCAACCAAGCAAGCCTAGAACCCTTCCATCGTAGAAGGCAGAGTGAAGGAGGAGGAGAAGGAGGATTATACACACACACATGTGTGTATGTGTGTGTGCATCTGTCACACAAGTAAATGCCTTTGTTCAGTTAGCCCTTGCTGCGTAACAAATCACTCCAAAACTTTCTGGCTTAAAACAATCACAATTCATCATTTCTCATGATCTGTGGATTGGCTGGTTAGTTCACAGTTAAATATTGATGGTTTTCTAAGGACACATATATAAGACAATGTGCCAGACAGTGTGTTAGTCTCAAGGGATACAACAATGGAGAAAATGCTTTCTTCCCAGGAGAAATTTGTTATCAGGTATGTATGGGAGTGTGGGAGAGAGGCGGTAACAGATGGACCAAACTTAAAGCCTTAGACAGGTCTTAGTTTGCTAGCTTCACTTGGGCTGAGTTCCTCTGCAGGGTTGGCTGAGCTAGAAGGTTCAAGGTGACCTCATCCACGTGTCTGGCAGTTGGTTCTGGCTATCGGATAGGGCATCTCAGTTCTCCAATACAGACTGCTTTCCTTATGTCGTGATTCTATGACAGTGGTCCAAGACAGCTAAAAGTTGCAAGACTTCTTAAGGCCTAGAATCAGATGACATAAAATTGTTTCTGCTGTGTTATTGATCAAAGCAAGTACAACAAGATCAGATTCAAGGAGAGGGAAAATCAATTCTACCTCTCAATGAGAGGAAAGACAGAGTCATGTTGCAAAGGAAGATGCATATCGGGATGGGAAGATTTTGTAGCCGTAATTTAAAATTTGTCCTCTGGTCACTATTATTTATATTCTTTTTGCATCAATACACTCCTCTTCTCTCAAGACATCAAAAGTCTCATCCAATTATGGCATCAAGCTCCCAGTCCAGTATTATGTGATCTGCATCTGGGCCAGATACAGATGAGGCCCCTCGGGTGTAACTCCTCTCCATCCCCAGGCCTGTAAACTAAAACGAGAAGTTACTGCTCCCCATTCACCCAACTTGTGATAATGAGACAGGGGCAGGGCCGTGGCAATACATGCTTTTGTTCAAAGAAGGGAAGGATGGAAATAAGATAGCAGTGATGGTCTGAAGTAATTCCAAAATCCAGCCGGGACACTCGGCCAGTTCCTTTAATCCAGGGGTGAGGGATAGCCCTTGATTTCTTTTTTCTTTTCTTTTCTTTTTTTTTTTTAGTTAAGAACTCAGAAAGATTTAACGTGGTGCCTACTTGACCTTCTCAATTGACAAATCAGATTCCAAGAATCTTAAGGGCGTTGCCTGTAGCAGCCTCACATGTGGTGCAAAGTTTGCTTCAAACTTGGGGTTTTGGGGGCACAGAATAAACTCCAAGCATATTTTTAGGATGCCAACAAGTTTGTTAAGCAAAAACACCACCAGTTTGAACCAAAGGAACACGACAGTTCAAAATGAAGAGAGGACTTTGGAACCACAACTTCTCATGGCTAGGAAGAAGGCTAAGAAAACTATTAGGCACAAATATGTGCCACTTCTTAGTGAAAAAACAAGGAATAGGGGCCGGCCTCGTGGCGTAGTGGCTGGGTCAGCATGCTCCACTTTGGCGGCCCAGGTTCATGGGTTCAGATCCCTGGCACAGACCTACACCACTCATCAGCCATTCTGAGGCAGCAACCCACATACAAAATAGAGGAAGATGGGCACAGATGTTAGCTCAGGGCCAATCTTCCTCACTTATTGTTACCTTGAATCAATTTTTTACTTGGCAAATCTTTTTCCAGGAGAGACTGGGAATGACAAACTGTCATATTTTCCAATCCACCACATCATAGTCCCTCTATGTTTCCTCTAATTTCTGCTTGCAGACCAAATAGTTTCTTCTTTGGTTCATCTCGCTCTCTTCCAGTACCTTATCATATGCAGCTAAAAGAAGCCAATGGACACTTTCAGCAGTCTGCAGGGAAATCTCTCCAGCCAGATATGCAAGCACGAGTTACTGCCGATTACAGATTGTATAACCGTGTGGCTCTTCCTCTAACCTCTGATAGCAGTTCCCAAACTGTTCTGTCAGCCTCTACTGACAGTCTCTCGGTGTCCTTCCAGCCTTCTTCCTCACCTGGTTCCAAGGTTGACGCCACGTGTTTTAGATTTTTGTTGAAGCAGCACTACACTCCCAGTAGCAATTCTGTTTCAGTTAGCCTTTGCTAACCACTACCAAAACTTAGTGGCTTGAAGCAATTTCAGGTTACGGTTTCTCATGTTCCTGTGGGTGGGCTAGGTGTGTCCTCTGCTGGCTGTGCCTGGGCTTATGTATTTGGCAGAGTTCAGCTGGAGCATCAACAGGGCTATCAGTTGGTGCTGGTTCTCACTGGGGTGTCTCAGTCCTCCTCCAAATGACTTATTTCCTCTAGGATGCTAGAGCAGATTCCTTGTGTGGAGATCTCAGGGCAGAGCTCCAAAATGGAACCTCAAGGCCCTTTATGGCCCAGCCTCAGAAGTCGCATATAATCCCTTCAGCTACACTGCAAGTCTCAAAGCCAGCACAGATTCAAGGAGTGGGGAAATCAGCTCCACATCCTGATAGGAGGAGCCGCAGAGTAACATTGCAAAGGGTGTGCTGACCTAGATGGGAGGAATTTGTGGACATAATTTCCAGCCAGCCACAGCCTGGTCCTGTAAATTTTTTTTCCATTTATATGTTTAATTTAAAAATATAAACATTGGATAATTGTAAACTGTTTATTTCATTATGTTGAAATATTCAGTATACCATAGACCCTACCCACATGTAACAAAGTTAGCAGTGATTTTAGTAATTATAAATCTATAATTGGGATAATATAATTCTGATCCCAAAACAAATTATTTGACTTAGGTCATCTGATTGTGGCTGTTATTTAAGTTATAATAATTACATTGTCACCTTATGTTTTTGTTGTTTTTTTCCTTTATAGCTACACCATTTGGTTGTGTCCAGAAATTTAATCTGCATATATCTATATTTAAATTTTTTTCCAACTTTTTTATTGAGGTGAATCCATCTGCATTAAAAATGAGGAAAAAAATCTGCTTTATTATGAACGATGTGATTTTACATGTGTGGTTTGTTTTAAATTAACATTTACATTTTCAGGTAATTGAAATCCGTAAGACTTTCATTTAAGCCATCATCTCCTTAAAACATATAAAGAGTATAATGATAATCTGCAAAAAACAAAAAAGTTAACCATAACCTTTTGAAAACTGTGAATGTATCATTATGTGATACCCTAATATTTTTGTCAGACATAGCAATTTCAGACTTAACAACTATATCTATTTATTTAAACAGTCTTTCTTCTTGATATTTATGTATTAAAGATGACATTGGCTAAGGATGGATACACCTGGAAATTCAGTGTTTTGCTCTGTATGATTTTTCATGATTCTGATAAAAATATATATTTTTATGTGCATACTCATGTATGAAGTGCTATATCTCTCAGAAATAAATTCTTAGAGAAGAATTTGTTAATTACATTGAAATATACTAATTTAAATTTAAATTAGTGCTTTTTAAAATACTATCTGTTGAAAGGATATTGGCACATATTTTAATTTTTTTAAATTTAGTAATGCTATTTACTTTTTTTTTACTTTTTTTTTTTTGGGGGGGGAGGAAGATCAGCCCTGAACTAACATCCGTGCTAATCCTCCTCTTTTTGCTGAGGAAGACTGGCTCTGAGCTAACATCTATTGCCAATCCTCCTCCCTCCCCCCACCAAAGCCCCAGTAGATAGTTGTACGTCATAGTTGCACGTTCTTCTAGTTGCTGCGTGTGGGACGCGGCCTCAGCATGGCCGGAGAAGCGGTATCTCGGTGCACGCCCAGGATCTGAACCCCGGGCCGCCAGCAGCGGAGCGCGCGCACTTAACTGCTAAGCCACGGGGCCGGCCCTAGTAATGCTATTTAAAAGCTAGTGACCAGAGGATCCTGTGTCACAGTTTCATGTAACATATTTTATAAGGTAAATTCATCATATATAGTAAAATGAAAATACAATTAACATGTTTCTAGGCAGCGAATTTTCATGATTGATTGCAAGGGCTCCACATAACCCAGGCCACCTTTTCCTGTGGCCTCTGTGCTTCCAGGTGCATGTGTTAAGTCACCTGGGACATACCACAGCTGTGCAAAGTCAGCAAGTCACTGTTACTGTGACTCATCAGGAAGAAAACTGCTGACTATAGTCAAGTGTGACAGTGTCTTAATGGTCAGATTTAATCATCCTTGCCAAGTTGTACCTCATTTCTGCATGTGTCATGATCTTGTCCTGAAATGGCAAAATATTGAGGAAATATCTTAAAAAAGCAAAGAAATACAGAAATTGAATATCAGAGCCAACTCATTTCTAGAGAGGGATATTGCCTTGGGATTTGGAAATTATTTCTTATAACAACCTTACTTGGGGCCATGCGTGTGCTGTAGCCTTCTCATACAGAAACCTCTCAAGGCCTAGGAGCCTTCAACTCCTCAGGTCTGTAAGACCAACTGCTTTTGAAACAGAACCAGTGAGGGAAACCTCAAGGGTGAAGGAACTAGAGAGTTTCCATAACTATTTTTTTTCCCCACACAGTCTGGTCTTTAGAAGGGAATCAAGATTCAAGTTAGAAGAGAGGAGGGGAGTTTGAGCTTCCTCTGACCAGTAATACTCACCTGGACCAAAGCTCAGCCTTAAATCAGAGCCTATTACAGGTCCCTGTCTGTGGAGCACCCACCTCATAATCTGGCTTCTCAAGCGCCACCTCTCCTCTGTGCTGATGCTGCTGTCTCATCAGACATTTCACAAAGCATTTACAAGGGGCCTGAATTCTCATTATCTTCCCTCTCTAGCCTGCTACTTGTGTCTTTCCTTTCTTGGTTAGTGGCATCATTGTCTGGTTGCCCAAGATAGAAATCTAGCTCCTTAGCTCCTGTCTCTCTACTTGCTTTTGATTCTACTTCTGATAGTTCCCTTGCAGCCATCTCATGCATCTCATCCTTGTTGGAACTGTTCTAGAACAGAATTTGTCACCTTTTTTGTGTGTGTGTGTGAGGAAGATCAGCCCAGAGCTAACATCCAATGCCAATCCTCCTCTTTTTGCTGAGGAAGACTGGCCCTGAGCTAACATCCGTGCCCATCTTCCTCCACTTTATGTGGGACGCCACCACAGCATGGCCTGACAGGCGGTGCGTTGGTGTGCACCTGGGATCTGAACCCCGGGCGGCAAGCAGCAGAGTGTGTGCACTTAATCGCTACGCCACGGGGCCAGCCCCCAGAATTTACTATCTTTAACATGTGTTCTGATACTATGTTCTCAAATATCCTCCCTGCTCCCAGCCTCTTCTCCCTTCAATTAAACCACTACACTGACATCAGAATATTATTCCTGTGTCTCAGGTCTGATATGATCATTTCTTTGTCCTGTCCAAAACCTTGATGGCTCCCCATTGTCCATAACATTGAGACCAAACTCTTTGGCATGTTGTTCAAAGGTTTTAATAACCTGATGGCTACCTATTTTCCAGGCTCACCTCCAGTCCCTTCTTAACCCTTCTCCACTTTATAATCCATAGCAGATTTTCTTTGTCACTTTGATATGTCATGCCTTGCTTTTAACAGATTGCATCTTTTTCCTACAAAGTTCCCTACCTGCAAATTTCCACTTATCTGCTAATGTTCTACTTAATGGCATCTCCTTTTTTAGCTTCTCTGGACCTTCCAGCCTGTTTCCTTACCCCATAGGAAAATTGCTTGCTCCTGTATTTATATGTTAATCCATTACAGTAGCTGACACATTGCTTTGAGCTATTGTTTACACACTTGTCTCTTCCATTGTATTACCAGTTCCTTAGAGTAGGACCTGTTTCTTAGTCTCCAGCACTTCCTTAGCAAATTCACCTATTCATTTCTTTGCTAAGTGTCTACTATGCAGTGATGAATAAGACAGTGATGGATAAGTCAGACGTGGTCCCTACTGTCTAATCTAGAACTTAGATTCTAGTAGTGGAAATGAACCGGCACCCAGAAGATGATGGTGTGTTAACTAGACTGATGTTGGTGGAGATGAACTATTCAGGAAGTAAAATGGACAGCAATTCCTTATGGATTTGGTGTGGGGGCGGAGGAAGAGAAAATAACCAAGGCTGCCCTCCAGGTGACTGGCTTAAGAACTAGGTGCATCTTGGGTTACATTAATAGAAATTAAGGACTAAAACTTAAAAACAGGATCAACTTCTTGTTCTCTGTGATTCTTAGAACTGGAGGACTGAGTTTACTTGTGCGATATAGACAAACTTTTCTGTGTTTAGAACTAATATACATGTTCAGCAGAATGTCTAAATGAATTACTGTTTTTACGATTTTAGTAGAAATATTAAGCATGCAGATATATGAACACTTGGTGAGACTACACCACGTCGTTGTTCTGAAAAGTGGAAGATAGAAAAATTACTAGTAATGTTAACTATTACATATATTTAAACAATAGTCCCTTTAACATAGCTATATATACACAAGGAGAACTTTGTAAATCTGTATCACAGGGGTTAGTGCAGTTCCTCGTCAGCAGCATTATAAAGAAATGTTACTGTTCATAACATTTTTTAATGCAATGTGGTAGAAGTCATTGCATGTTTCATATTACTTCCATAATTTAAGCAGTTTATGATGTTGGTATCATATTTAATTTCCAAATCCTGAACTAAATTATTCAGATTTTTATATCAAAAATGAGGATTTGTTGTCATGATGAAGTTTTAAGAATTGTTTTTCTTTCGGGAAAATAAGTAAAATCAGAAAATATTTAGTTAGAATTCAGCTAGCAGTGTCTGATGATATTAAAAGCAGATTGTTAGGACCCAGTAAAATCTGCTTTTGCAGCCACGATATAAAAGGAAACACGTAGAGAATTTGATATTTCAATATATACAATGAATGCTACAAAAAACATGGCTTGAGATTTCTAAAAAAAAGACCTTTGAGCTAAAGTCTAAAAATAACCTCAGAGATTTGCCCTCAGATGCACCCGTTACAATAGCAGCATTGTTTCATTAAAGGTGGTAGTAGTAAAAATATAACAATTTAAAATCAGGAAGTAATATATCATCAGTGGATTATATACCTAAATTTATGACTCTATACACTAACATTATGCTAATATTTTTAAGACTTCAAAACACTGACATCTTGTGATATTTATAAAATAGTATGTAATCTCAAGTTGAGTTAAAAATTTTATACACACTCTAACTGTATCTATAGTCTATTTTAGACTTAGAATAGCATTTTATATATTATAGATAAAGTTCTGAATTCCATCAAATCTAGCTTCATTAGTTAAGATCATTCTGCTGCTACATGACTTTAGCTACAGCACCTAAAGATTTTAAGGTCAAACTCAAATTGATTTAAGTATAATTTATCATTTTGATGTGATTACTATTGATTTGACTAATACAGTGGTTTCTTTGCCATCTTTGGGCAGCAGTATTGTGATACAGGAACCAGACTTGTGGTATCTAAAACTCGACTCTGCCACTGAGTGACTTTGGTAAAAATGCTTAACTTCTATGCTTTGGTTTTCTTATCTGTAAAATGGGCATTGTAGTAGTTCCTGCTTATAGATTTGTTACAAGAATTAAATGAGTTAATACATACATATTACATATGATATATAATAATTAGTTAATTAAAATATAATGTGATCTATAGATAGAGAGATAGCGATAGAGATATATCAGTGCCTGGTACATGGGAATTGTTGCCTATTATTATACTGGTTTGCTTTTGGTATGTACTTGAAAGTTAAAATAAAAGCACATGCTTAAAATACATTAGAAATAATGACATTCTGTAAATTTTATAGATATATCCAAAATTTCTCCAAATTAAAAGGTTTTGTTATTGACTGTCTTCATTCCTTCATTCAACAGTATTTATTTGTAGGCATTGAGAGCAAAGTTACTGTCCTCATGGGGTTTATACTCTAGTAGGCAGTCAAGTGTTCTGAGCAGAAGCCCAGGAGGGCTCAGCTCTCGAGATGAGGTATTTGAGGATTGTCCCTCAAAGGGTAAAGAATTGAAATTATATCTTGTTCATCTGTGTTTCTTACAGCATCTAGTCTACAACAAACAGTTGACACTCAGTAGATGTTGATGAAATGAATAGAATTCATCCTTTCTTTGAAAGGTCTTAAACTGGTCTCTCTCTCTCTGTGCTGTTCAACTCTTTATACCTCTAATTATAGCCTTCCTGGACTCGACCTTTTTTTCTTCCTACATTATTTTTCTCTTGTTGCTTAACAAATTACCACAAACGTAGCAGTTTAAAACAATGTTGATTTATTATCCCCAAACTTTTGTGGGTCAGGAGTCCACGCACAGCTTAGCTGCATCCTCTGCACAGGATCTGACAAGTGGAGAGGTCAGCAGGGCTTCATTCTTATCCAGAGGCTGAACTAGGGAAGAATCCACTTTTGAACTCATTCAGGTTGTTAACAGAGTTCATTCCCTGTGGTTGTGTGACTGAGGGACCCATGGGCTCTTGGCTGGAGGCAGCCCTCCACCTCTAAAGGCAGCCTGCAATTCCCTGCCATGTGGCCCTCTCCACGGGTGGTTCACAACACAGCTGTTTGCATCTTCAAAGCCAGCAGGACAATCTCTCACTCCAGTCAGCTAAGATGGAATTTTACATAAAGTAACATGTTCATAGTGTGGCCTCCCATCACCTTTGCCATATTCTGTTGATTAGAAGCAAGCCACAGACTCTATTTGAGGTCTATTTGCACAAAGGTGACTCCAGGAGGTGGGATCCTTGGAGCTCACCCTACACTGTGTTCATCACACTCCCCATCCAGGTAAAGTCCCTGTAATGCCTCATGTATACAACTCTATCTTACTGCCTACTGATAACCCTCTACCATACATATGCCCTTGCTTGTCTGTCTCCACCTCTAGATAGTTCATGGTGGAGACCTTGCCCTGTTCATCTCTCTGGATCCCCTTGCATCTAAGATAAAACTTGGCACTTAGTTGGTCTCAATAAACTTTTTAAAAAACAGCTTTATTGAGCTGTAAGTGTTCAGTGAACTTTCAATAAGTGAATGAAGGTAAACACAGGGCTAATGTTTTGCAAATTTTAAAGCATTTACTGATAATTTTTAAAGGAATAGTCTAGTTTATTAATATATTTGGAATTGTACTGACTCTTCCTTCAAGATAATAATTGGCAAAATGAATTAGAAGATAAAATAATATTATGATTACTTCTAGAGTTGTGTAACTATAAACTTTTGCATGATACAACTTCATGACATACTATGTTTTCTTACGCGATGTTTATTTTTCTTCTAGATGAGCAAGAGATAGTACAAAAACGGACTTTCACAAAATGGATCAACTCTCACCTGGCCAAGGTAAAGGAAACTACCCAGAGTTCTATGTTTACTTAGTTTGAGCCAATAAGTCATTAAATGCATGGTGTGAAGGAATACTGCTGTCGCTATTGTCACTATGACTAATCAATGGTATTGGCAATCCTATCAGTTTAACTGTCACCTACTTGTGGCATTTGCTAACATTGCCTCTGGGAAGGAAGGAATGGATAGCTAGATTCAACAGCAGTTACCTCATGTCAATCTCATGAATCTTGATAAAATTTTCATCTAATTATTTCTTCTGCACTAATGTGTGTGTTAGATGAAAAGGAGAATCCATGCTGGATTTTTGTCTGTGTGTTAGTTTCTATTTGGAACAGAAAGAAGGAAGGAGGGGTCTGCCCTGAGCAAAGAATTTTATCTGAGGACATTGTGACAGTGTTTGGGTTCTCCTCTCATGTGCTTTGATAGAAAAATAACCATGGTGGCAGGACACTGAGAAGACTTATCATTCTGAAATTATCCACATTGACTTTAGGTTGTATCAGATGACTATGTATTTGTACATTGAAATGACTTTGAACATAAATACTAATATAAAACAAATTCTGATAGAGCTACATTACAATAAAATTAATCTCTTATAATGCTGATGAAAAAATATGCAAACCAGAGCCAGCCCTGATGGCCTAGTGGTTAAAAGTTTAGTGCACTCCCCTTCGGTGGCCCGGGTTTAGTTCCTGGTCGCGGAAACACACCATTCATCTGTCAGTAGCCATGCTGTGGCAGCAGCTCACACAGAGGAACTAGAAGGACCTACAGCTAGAATATACAACTGTGTACTGGGGCTTTGGGGAAGGGAGTTAAGAAAAAAGAGAGAGGAAGATTGGCAACAGATGTTAGCTCAGGCCAAATTTTTCCGAGCAAAATAAAAAAAAAAAATGTGAACCAAAAACATTGCATTTGCAAAAATAAATATAGACAATAAGACAATTGTCTGAATTCAGTCAGAGGATCCTTTTGCTGAGAGCAGTGCCTGTAGTGTGCAAGGCATAACCCTACGAGCAGTTTTTGACCAAGGACTTCCCCAAAGCCTTTTATAGTTCAGAAACAAACAAAGCATGGCGATTTATTTCAGTCCCACTGTACAAATTAACTGCTTACTGTGGTCTATGCTGGGCTTTGGAGACAGGAAAAAAGTTAGTAAGACGCTTTCGCAGGCCTTGAGAAACTCACAGTCCAGCAAAGACAGAAGACTAGAACAACATGTCTACATACAGGACAAACTGGGATTCTCTCTCCTATAATCTCTTGCCAAAAGCCACTTGATGAGAAGGGAATTCTGGGGCCCAGTGATTTCACCCAGAATCTGCCCTGTGAAAAGGCAGTAAATGCCTCTGGGGGCCCAATGCTTCTGGGGGCCACTACTTACACTAGAGAATTGTCATCAATTGGGGAAGGTTATTTTTTTCTAAAATGAAAATAGAGTTATTATTTTTTCATATTGTAAAAAGATTACATGCTAATTGTAAATAATATTAGTAATAAACCTTTTACAAAGTGTAAAGAAAGTAAAAATCACTTTAAATCTCACAATCCTGATGTAACCATTAACATATTGATCGCCATTCTTCTACACACAGACACACACAATTTCAGAAAAATGGTTTTATAGGATACTGTTCTGTATGCCTCTATTTCACTCAGCACATCTTTCCATGTCAATGGGTACCTAGTCACATGATTATTTTAATGGTCGAATAATATTTTGTTATTATAAATATGATAAAATTATTTATAAATTATATAGTATAAATTAGCCGGTAGCCTATTGATGGTCATTTAAGTGGTTTCTAGTTCTTTAATTTTGTTAAATATTACATAAAATACTACACTGAAAGCTAGTGGGCATATATCTTTGTACACTTGTGTGATTTTTCTTTTTAGGATAGATTTCCAGAAGTGGGTGGATAGTCAACAGGTATACACATTTATGATTTTAATATATACCAAGAGCTTATGAGACTGCCCATTTCCTTACACTATTACCACTCTTTAAAGTTAATAGTTTTCCAATCAGATTGGCAAAAATAATTCATAAATAATTTTTTCATATTTTTTTAAAATATGGGTTGAATATCTTTGTGAAAGTTTTAAAAGCAGAATTCTTAGGATACACTTATTTATGTACTGATTACTTAAAAAGAAAGGAAATCTGAATGTATGTCGTGGCATACAGTACACGAAGGGCATTTGTGGAGGGATTATATAGCCAGAGTTTGTTTTCAAATCTGTTTCATCTTTGTTCAAGCTACTTTATATATTTATGTGATAACTGGTTATTGGAATAGGCTCTATCAATGTGAAGCCTTTTCTGGTCTCTTTTTCAGTCCTGCTTTCTGATCTCACCCCTGCTATTTCCAGTCTAAACATCTAAGTCCTACCTTTAATGTGTAATGCAAACCTTTCACATTCACAAAGGCATTTCTGATCACATGTGGCAGTGACCTGTCCCCTAGCAAATGCCCCAAGAATGTTAGCAGTTTCCTTTGCACCTCTCGTCCAACACCATCCCCCACCTTCTCTGGTTTCCCTGTGGTAGGATCTGAAACCTCAGCACTCCTCTAGAACCTGTAGCATAGATGGAGAAGGTCAGTATGTCTTAAATTATTTGGCACTGCTTCATATCTTACCTTCCCAACAACACTGTAAAGTCTTTAAGGCATATGCTAATTCTTGGAATTTCTTTATAAATCCTAGTAGCTCTAAGTGCTATGCTGAGTACCATAGAGAGGCGCTTAATAAAACAACAGCAAAGAGTTAGAATAGTAAAGACATCACTGGGGAAAAAATAATGATTAATTTCTGGCCCTGTGCGAAGTACTTCACACAGTTTATTTAATAGCATTCATCTTCACACACTTGGGAATTGGTGCCACTGAGAAGTAATCCAGACATGAATCTACAGTCCACGTTTTCCCTACTTTACACATTTTTGCATCAATGGTATCATTTTGAAAGACCCAGAAAATTATTACCTTCCCAATGGCCTCATTATAACCTTAATGTGATAGAGAATTTTTTGTTCTTTTTTTTTCTCCTCTGTACTTATGATTTTTTGACTTTCTTGGGTCATCTTGAAAACTGAAAACTGAAGCAGAACACTGATACCTATACTTGTTATCCTGAACTTATTTGTACTTATTTGGTATTATCTTGACAAATACAGCCCAAACCCACAAATTAGTTGTAGAACATTTTTCTTTTATGACTCATCTATATTTGGAAAACATTCTGAAAGTCAAATTTGACCCTATTACCCTGCCTTGGCAGTTGAGAGTTTTAGGATAGCTATAGAGTCCATGTTCGTGTCTGCATCGCTCTCAGCAGCTGATCGTATGATTCACTACTCATCTCTCTCTCTCTCTTCCCATCCTTTACCCAACTTCACCCCCATTTGAGTTTCCATTTCCAGTTTTATCTCTTTCTCATTCTCCCTCCAAACCTCTCTCCCATCCCTGTACCATCTCTGTCTCTCTCATCTCGTCTCCTCCACCATTACACCTCCACCTCGACCCAACCTCTTTTCTGTCTCTATCTCAATCTTCCCATCCCCATCTTTATCCCCGTTTCCGTCTCTATTTCTATCTGTACTCTATAAAAACACATGCAACCTGCACATCCTGGGCTTCACGGTCTCACTGAGGTCACATTTGCACATACAGCCAAATTAAAATGGAAGCACACTCTTCCTTCTCCATTGCAGTGTGCTCACTTATTTTTGAGAAGGATAATATCTCACTTGCAACAGAAATATGGTCTATTTCATACGTTTGATTCAGCCTCTGGGCCAGGACATTGTGTCACTTTTCCTGCAGCCTCTGTGAGAAGGCTTGCTCCCAAAGCCATTCTGCAATGCTAGAGTGTGCTTGGTCCCATCACTCTAACACCTCATGGACAGCAAGCATAGGTACAAACACACATATGCACGCACATGTGCATGCATATCCGTAGTCAACTAGGCTCCACAGAAGCGTATGTTATGCCCAGAGTCTCACTAAGTCTCTCATGAAAACAACTTAAATGTTTGGTCCTCAGCTCCTGATCATCCATTAGCAACACATAGATATCTCCCCTGACAACAGCTTTTCAGTCACAGAACAGGCCCAAAACCATACTTGGAATAAAAATATTTCTCACTAGAAAAATAATCCACAAAGAAGCAACTTGACGTGCCTCAAAGTCTTTCCTTATCCTCCAGAGCTTCTTGAAGCCAACTTTTCCTCTTCCTTCTTGCTTATTAAATAACCAAGGCCGATGGTTTCTCCTATAACTAAGAAATAGTCTGCCCCAAGGATGGAGCCATAATTGCTGTCAGCTTTGAAAGGATCTGGTGTCTTGTGATTTGTTGAGCCAGACTGAGTCTGGTTTCGTGTGTTGTTTGTGTGTTTGTTTGTTTACTTTGTCCAGTAAATATTCAACCAATTTAGACCCAGTATTAGTCACTTTGGGATACCATAACAAAAGACCATAGACTTTGGGGGGGGGTGCTTCAACAATGAACATTTATTTCTCACAGTTCTGGAGGCTGGGAAGTCCAAGATCAAGGTGGTTATTCATTTGATTCCTGGTGAGGGTCCTCTTCCTGGCTGTGTCCTCACATGGCAAAGAGAAAGAGAACTCTGGTCTCTCTTCCTTTTCTTAAAAGGACACTAATCCCAACATGGAGGTGTCACCTCATGACCTCATTTACACACAATTACTTCCCAAAGGCCCCCTCTCCAACTTCTATCACATTGGGAGCTAAGGCTTCCACATATGGATTTGGGGGGGACACACAAACATTCAGTCCATAAAGGGCTCCAAGTTCATCTGAGCTCTGGCTTGAAGCACAAGAGAATTTTGTTCAAGCCTATAAGATAGGGATGAGAACTCGGTCCTGGAAGGTGACAGTAATGAGTTTGTCTCCTCTTTCATATCGAATGTTTCCTCATGTGGTAATCCCTGTTGTATCTAGCTCTGTGCTTTAGAATTGTTTCAGATAATCTCACAACCAAACCATTTAAAAGACAAAATGCATTTCATTCCTTGGTTCTGTCTGTTTTTTTTTCCCTATGATTTTCTGTTAACATCTTCCAGTAAAGGTAAGAAAATGACTCAAGTTGAAAATATTTTTTATGCCCGTAATCAAGTCTTAATTCACCTATTACTTATTAGACTTAATAATTATTATTAACTATTACTAGTCTTTGTTTACCTATTATTTATGCTATGTAACATGCGAAGTTATTTTATCTCTAATAATAAGAAAGGAGAAAAGTGCTAAATTGACAGAAAAAAAAAACCAAAAGATTTTCAAATTTTTTCTAGAATGCAAGATATATTTTGCAGGATCTCTATTGTCTGAGGGCTTTTGCACAACAGTCATGGGAATTTTTGTGAATTTAAACTAGGATGATAAACGATTTCACCCTAAATTCTGTGATAATGTCTTGTTACTGCAACACCTTCTTTAAAGTTTTTAAAAAATAAAATTTTATTTTAAGGGACAATTTTTAAAACTCCTTATTTAGAAAGAAAATTTATAACTGTTTTCTCAAAATCTTCTTTGGAAACTGACCATTTCAAAAAATAGCTTTAATAATAGGTTGTGGCAGGTTTATGAGCTGGGATGTTGAATTGAGAAGCAAAAAGTTGATCCTTCTTTTCTAAGGTCATTCAATCTTGGGGGCGTTGGAAGATGTTCAAAAGAAGCTTCATGGAGATAAATTTGGGGAGGGTTTTTGTGTGTGTGTGTGTGAGAAAGATTGGCCCTGAGCTAACACCTGTTGCCAATCCTCCTCTTTTTGCTGAGGAAGATTGGCCCTGGGCTAACATCCGTGTCCGTCTTCTTCTACTTTATATGTGGGATGCCACCACAGCATGGCTTGATAAGCAGTGCTCATGTCTGTGCCCAGGATCTGAACCTGTGAACCTTGGGCCTCCGAACCTTGGAGCACACGAACTTAACCACTAAGCCACCGGGCCAGCCCCTGGGGAGAGGTTTTAATGGGAAATTTTCATTTTGTTTTAGGCTTCTTTGCTCAGTTGCAAGTTAACAAATTATTTACTTCTAATTAAATAATAATCGACTCTTTTACTGATGACAAAATTCCATTCTATTGTAACAACTCTTTATAAATATTATGACAGCAGTATGAAGAGATAGCATGCAAATAAGAGAGCAATCTGTTTTCAAAAAATATGCTTTTCTTAAACAAAAATCTTATTAAAAGTAGGAAAAAAAACCAAGAATTTTCTGTGTGTGTGTTTTTATGCCATTTTTAGTACACAGAAGTAGATTATTCAAACTTGTGGATGTAATTATCAGTTCATTTTTTTTTTGTCTTTGCTGTGTTTTCAAATTGAAGTCTTTATGCTTCTGCAATTATGCCAAACACTGCAAATAACAAACTGTGAATCTAATGTAACGTAACGTGAACAAAAATCAGTGGTTGTATTTATTTCATATACCTGATATATCCTTTCAGGAATGGGGCTTCATATTTAGACAGGAATCCGATAATTTTCTTCCTTTTCGAGAAGAAACCTGCATCTTTCTATTCTGTTTGTTCTGTCAATGAAAGAAGGTAGAATATTTGTTTTTTAATTAGCCCAATATTGATTTCAAGTAATGGTTTTTTAAAGTTAGGTTCTGATTCAGTTCTAGCTTGTCATCATTCACTGCTAAAAATGTTTCTAAATTGCAGGGCTGCCAATTACTGAATTCTTACCATGTGCTGATTACTATACCTTAGCAACTTTATCTTTTATTTTATTTAATCTTCACAACAGCAGTCAAATATAAGTATTAGCTTCACCATTTTATAGATTGTGAACCTGAAGCTTAGATTTAATTAATAAGCTCAAGGTCATATAACAAGTAGGTGAAAAACCAGATTTCAATCCCAGGACTCCTAAGCTTGGGCACTAACCATTATGCTAGACTCCCATCCTTCATTTGTTTATTTAGCTATTCATGTGGCACATACTTTTCAAGCACCTATTATGTACTAGAGGTTGTGGATACAGTGGTGAACAGAGACAGAGTCCATGCTATCATGGAATTGATGGTCAAGCAGAAGAGACAAACTACTACAGTGAAGTGGGCATGGTAAATTCCACGAGAGGGGAAGTACAGAGTGTCCAGGAGCACATGGCAGAACAACCAACCACCCAGTAATCTGAAGGAGGGCATCAGAACAGGCTTTCAGAGGAAGAAACGTTTAAACTGGAGCCTGCGAAATGCCTTGGGATTGGGTAGGTGAAGGAACCAATGTTTTCAAAAGTTGAGAGTTGAGAAAGAGCATGGTACAGTAAAGGGGATGGAAGAAGTTCAGAATACCTGAAAATGTGGGTTCCAGGACTGAGTTGGCAACAGAGAAAACTGAGAATTGGTCAAAGCCAGTCATTAGGAGAGTTTGGATGTTGTGTTACTGTACAGTGGGAGACACGAAATAATCTTAGGCAAGAGAATGAGATGATCACTCTGACCCCGAACCTCTTTCTCAATCTCTCTGTCAATCTCTCTTCCCCCCTCTCCCTCCTGCTCTCTCTCACACACATAAAATGGAGCTGGAACAAGTAAGATTGGAGGCGCAGTGACCTTGCAATAAGTCGGATGAGAGGTGAGAGCAGTTCGCACTAAGGTAGCAGTGAGGGAATGGAGAAAACTGGATAGATTGAAAGATGTATAAGGGTGGACTGAGTAATTAATTGGAATCTTGGAGGAGTCAAGAATGACTTCTAGATTTCTGACTTGAGCAAATGATTAAGATCATTCACAGGGAGAGAGAATACCGGATGCTTTAGGGAAAAGCTAATAAGTTTAGTCTTAGAGAAATTCCTTAGTAGAGATGAACCCATTTGATTTGGCAATCAGGAAGTCATTGGCCACCACTGGGAGTGGCCATGTCATGGCAGAGACCCAACTCTAGCAAACTGATGAGTAAATGAGAGATAAGGATGTTAGGATACTGAGTGTATGTTACATGTTCACAAGACAGAGTATTAGCTAAAGTAGAACATAGGATCTGGTAAGAGCTGTTTTAATAAAAGGCGGTCTTAAGTGTGTGTCTGTATTGCAGAGAATGATCAAAAACTAGTAAAGAGGGAAAGGCTGAAAAAGAAGGAAAGGAAGGTTATTTTAAGACACAAGGCTCCTGAGGAGACAGGGTGAGAGAGAAAAATCAAGAGCACAGGTGGAGGGTGTAGGTTTGTACCAGGGAAGAGACATTTCCCCTTCTCTGAGACCAGAGTGGGAATAGGAAGGATGGATGTGGATGCGCCTAAGTTTGGGATAGGGGAAAGAGGAAGGCAGAGGTGAAGTGGACTTGAATTTGAGGGGATCCCCATCTCACGTCTACATGTTTTTTTTTTTTTTTTTTTTTTTTTTTTTTTTTGTGAGGAGATCAGCCCTGAGCTAACATCCGGCAATCCTCCTCTTTTTTTTTTTTGCTGAGGAAGACGGCCCTGGGCTAACATCAGTGCCCATCTTCCTCCACTTTATATGGGACGCCGCCACAGCATGGCTTACCAAGCAGTACTTCGGTGCGCGCCTGGGATCCGAACCAGCGAACCCCGGGCCGCCGCAGCGGAGCGCGCGCACTTAACCGCTTGCGCCACCGGGCCGGCCCCTACATGTTTTTTAGGTCTAACAGAATAGTCTTCATTTTTGAGCAAAGGAATTTATGTTAGGATAAATATTTTAAAAATTGGCAGTTAAAAATGTTAGTTCTTTCACATTTTAAAATTTGTTTATCTTAGAAAATTCTTAAATTTTATGGAAAATCCATAGGCTATTGTATGGTGCCACCTTGGCCTCCAAAGGGAACAATTTAAAGATATGTGTTTTCCAAAAACTTTTCAAGAAAGTTGTATTTTTAATTAGAAAAATATAGTATAAGTAATCTTAACATAAACATTGATTATACTCTGTTATCATATACCTATAGTTTCACATTTTGTCAAATGGAATAGAAAGTTATATTCATATTTAAACACCCTTGATTCAATCTTTATGATATTTGTCTGTGAAATAAATATATGGTGTGGCACTAAGTCCTTTGGAAAAATAATTGGGCTCAAATTGCCATTGTTTGGTATTTCTATAAATGAACCTTCTCTTTCAATATGAAACAAACAGTCCTTTCTCCGTCTGCCAGCCTTAAATCTATGGGGCTATCCAGGATAGGCACTGAACATTTTAATTACTGTCTTTTGGATGACCTCAGGCATGATATGAGCATCTCCTCACTTTTTAGAAACAAAAAAAAGCATAATTAAACATTATTTAGGCTCTGTATTAGTTTTCTAGGGCTGCCATAATGAACCACCACATACTGGGTAGCTTAAAATGAGAAATTTATCATCTCACAGTTCTCAAGGCTAGACAGCCAGGCTCCTTCTGAGACTCTGGGGAGAGTCCTTCTTTGCCTCTTCCTAGCTTCCGGTGGTGACCTGCAATACTTGACATTCTTTAGTTTGCAGCTGCATTGGTCCAATCTCTGCCTCTGTCCCGGTCTGTGTCTGGGTCCAAATTTCTCCTTTATATAAGGACACCAGTCAAACTGGATTAGAACCCAACCTGACGACCTCATTTTAACTTGACTACCTCTCTAACGATCTTATATCCCAATTCCCAATAAGATCACATGTTGAGGTCCTGGGGGTTAGAACCCCAATATATCTTGGGGGGAGCATATAATTCAATCCATAACAGGTTCCATTAAGAGCACATTTTGTTTTAATACCAACTTAGATTCATATACTTCTTTAAAAAGAACACTTTTGATTTTCATTTTTTAAAAAAGAGTAATCCATGAATGATGACTTTAACTGACATCTTCACAGTCGTAAAATATCACTTTGGTGCCTGCTTTGTTCTTTTTAGTTGTCTTTCCACCAGCAGTGCTAAAAGATAACACGGCAACTCTTTCAGGATTGAATTTTACTCCCATCTGTTTCCTTGTACACACTTTTGTGGCACTATTAATGAACTAAGAGGAAATAAAGAAGCGGAGGGGAAAAGCTAAATGTAATAATTCCTCCCCAGAAATCATTCTTTAGTTGTTTATCTAAAGCTAAATTTGATAATCCTAAACATACTGATAAATTAGTTATTTCCAAATATGTAACTATAAGATTACAAGGAAAAATTATCAACATGAATAGCATTTGTCAATTTGTTAATAGGATGTATTAATTGATTGATAACATAGATATAGATCTAGCAAAGTTGATGCAGATTATTAAACATTTTGATATTTATCAAAGTTCCTTCTTTTATAAATATATTTTATTTATTTGCACATTCATTCAATAAATACTTTAACATGCTGTTTATATCCTCGGCAATATTCTAAGTACTGAGAATGTAGCAGTGAATAAAACAAAAAAGATAATCCCTGCATTATGGGACTTATATCCTAATGTGGGAGATGGACGGTAGAGAAGGCAAAGGAAATGTTCTCTGAGAATAAACTGAAGAGGGTCAAGGGCAGAAGGAGGGAGATAAGTTAAGAGGTTGTTGACGTCATCCAGGTAAGAGACCTGTGACTTGGACCAAGGTAGTAGTAGTGGAGGTGGTAAGAAGTACAGCAAGTCCTCCGTATCCACGAGTTCCGTATCTGTGGATTCAACCAACCGCGCATCAATTCCTGGTTGGTTTGATTCGCGGTTGGTTCAATCCATGGATACAGAGGGCCCACTAAGAGACTTGAGCATCTGCCATCTTGGTATCTGTAGCAGATCTTGGAACTAATCCCCCGCGGATACCGGGGGACGACTGTAGTTGGATTATAGATGTTTTGAAAATAAAACCAACAGGATCAGATATGGAGTACGAACAAAAGAGAGGAGTACAGGATAACCCCAACTTTGTACTGAATAAAACAAATAACTTGGGGAGTATGCTTCTTTAATACTATGTAATGAAAAGTATTTTATTACATGTGAAAGTTGTTAAGAGCAGAGTTTTCCAAGCAGATTCAAAGTTGGGCTGGAGCGCAGTCATTGCCTTTGGGATATTTATTCGGAATTGAATTAAGTAATTAAGGAAGTGGAAATGATTATGCTATCTATCATAGGAAAGAAAAAAGAATGGGAACTAACTTCTCACCTTTGCCAAGTTGAGGTGGAAAATAATCACAATAGTGCTTTTATAAAGGGAGTGAGAGAGAAACAGATTACACGTAAAATTTTTAAATTACTTCATCTTGTTTCTGGAGATATTGGGAATATCTAATTCAATTTTTTTAATACGATGACATAAACCTTTTAGACACTGAATTAATTTTATTTGGCTGCTGTCGGTGGTTATGATCATGATTTTATTCATCTGATCCAAGGCTACTTTGGCATTTTTAAACATTTTAGTGTGGTGGGCTCTTTGCCAGCCTTGGGGAGGTAACTTGCTGCACATCTGCTGGTCAACCTCTCTTCCCTTCCCACTCTCCTCTCTGTTCCTGTGTTTAGCTTGCTGCTCTGCCCATCAGATAACCATCAGAGCATGCAAACACTGTAGACTGGTCCCGGGATGGGATTTCCCCCATATGCTGTCTCTAAGTCTGTTAAATATTTCCTTCCTGAAACTTACATACACCAGAGGTAGTGGTTTGCCTGGCTCTAGAAGTGACGGGCCATTCTGTGTACAGAGGTTTCAAGGCACACAGAAGACACTTGAAAACAAGCCTTGGGATCTCTTTACACACTGCGCAGAAGGCTGTTTTGAGGATATCTCAGGCCGTGATTATGTGTCATTTTCAGCAAGCCTGGTGCTCAACAGTGTTCGTGTCTGAACTGGAGTAAAGAGTTATCTATGTCATGTGCTTTTCCTTTAGGCCTTTTCTAGTTCAGTTTTATTGGTATCATTAGATGTCCAGCAATCACAAATTTTAAACCCTAGGATATATATTTGGTATTTTCAAGTAAAATGCTATAGCTTTTTTGTGTGTCATAAAATATTTTGAAGGCTCTTTCCCCAAGGGGAAAAAGCATTTAGTAAAAGATTGCCCAATCATTCTGTGGCTAAAAGTAATGATGGTAAATGAGGACCTTTGGTTGGTCCTGATATGAGACAGGTGATTTTTACCCTTTCCTTTGCTAAAGACTAAAACTTTCGTGCTGTAAATCTCCTTGATAGCTGTGTGATATTTGTCACTAAGGAACTCTAAGATTCTAGCAAATGTGTAGATATCTGTTGATAAAGCGATATACTAGTAACGTTTCAAGGTAGGTTTGCTCTCTTCCGCATCACTAATTTCAATCTAACACCAGAAGCTTTTACCTTAATTGATGTGTATATGATTGCCCTATTAATGCAAAGTTAAAAATGATAAAAATATTTTTAGTCCATCAGCATTTTTATAATCTTGGATATACAGGCATACACTTGTAAAATGGCTCTAGTCATTTATTTTATTTATTTAATTTTAAAAATTTGTGTGTATGTGTTTATCAGTGACACTCACCTGTTTCCACCCTCTTTGTTTACCAATATCGATTGGCCCAAAGGTTATAAAACAGCTTTTCACATCAGATACACTCAGGTTCCCCTGAAAATGCACACTCTTATCAATAAAAAATGAATTTATTTTTGGTCACTTATATGAAATTCATCATAGAGTGGGAGTGGGAGGACACTGAGATGTAAATTGTTACACTCAGAACAGTGTTTACAAAGTAATCACAAAATAATACACATGTAAGTTGTGCTTTATTTTGTTGCAAGTGAATGAAATTGACTTGAGATGATTTAACCAAGAAGTGAAATCTATTAAAAAGATACTGGGTGCCTCAGGGTATGGAAGGAAACGCTGACTGGGCAAGAAAGGGTTAACTCAATGGACCTGGGTTGCTCAAACTATGACATTCCAAATAAAGACCTGTCTTAAGGAATGGCCCTTGACTGGCTCCTGGGAGATAACTTCTGAGCACTTGGAATATTCTACTTGATAGGAATGTTTTGTATGCCTGAGGCCCTGGGCTGTGCTGTACCACTTGGATAAGATCAGTTTATCTTAACAATGTGTTTTGTGTGAACACTTTGTTTTTGCTGGGTGAGCAGGGAAAGGGCTGGAGTCTGAGTAGCTGAGGTCAGTTATGAAAGTTCCGCATAAATAAAAACCCTGACACTGAGGCTCAAGTATGCTTCCTGGGTTGGCAACACTTTGTGTGCAACATCGCACACTATTACTGGAAAAATTAAGCATGTTCCCGTGCAATTCCATTAGGAGGGAACAAGTCACTCACCTCTGGAAGCCTGCACATGGTATCTCCTGGAATTTGCTCCCTGCACCTTTTCCCTTTGCTGATTTTAATTGGTATCCTTTCACTGTAATAAACTGTAACCATGAGTATAGGAGCTTTTCTGAGTTCTGTGGGTCCTTCTAGTGAGTCATAGAGCTAAGGATTGTCTTGGGGAATCCTGACACACTGATTAACCCAGTCTTAAGAAAGACAGAGGCAGAATGACTCTTGGGGACTCAGCAGCAGGACCTGGTGACACTTGTCCTTAGGTCATTGCCATGTGACAACTTGGCTCCAGCCATCTTCTGGCTCCAAGCAAAGAATGTGAGGGGTCCAGCTAAGGTCACTTGTGTAATAAGGATGGGGTAAGCACAAACATGATCACTGGGAACATGGTGTAAGTCAGGCTGACTTGTGTCTATGTCAATATATATTTGTACACATGATGCTTCTATTACTACTTTTTAGTCATTCTTATATCCATCCATATTTAAAAGTGGATTTTTGTTAATAATTTTTTGCTTCTAGTAGAGTGGCAGGTACTTCAGCTGATTAGTTAATACTTTTCATATTGATATCAAATAAAAATCACATTTATAAGTTTGTGTATTAGTAAGAAAAAATTAATGTTAATATCTGTGTTTTTATACTAAGCTTTCTGTCTAACGAGGTGGCTCAAAGTATAATAAAGCCGGGCTCAAATCTAGTCACTTTCTAGGTGGTCTAGACCAATGGTTTAACATCTCTGAGATTCAGATTCACTTTTAAAGAAAGGGTGATACTCTCGTATGTGGTGGTTATAAATATTAAATAAGATAGCACGTACTAGCCCTCAGCATAGAGCTTGACACTTTGAGATGTTCGGCAATATATTATTCATTCTTTCCTCCCCTTGCTATTCTCCTTCCTTCCTTCCTCCTTTCATCCCTATTAAGACATCTACTAAATTAGAATGCATAAATATCTAAACCACAGAAACACCTAGTAAATATTGGAATTCATATCTATAGTCTATACCTGTGACTATTTTGTCATATTTACTTTATGCACCAACATTTTTCATTTTCTATATAATTTTTAAATGTGAGAATTCCTTAAGCTTTTATTTCATGCAAAATAGTTATGTCTGATGTCTTTTTTCACCAAAATTATTCTCTTAATTCTTTTCCCCTAAGTAATGTAATTGTTTCTAGGGACATAAAATTAACACATGGCATAACAAACATAGCCATCCTTTCATAAAAAAAAATAAAGAAAATAGATGGTGGATAAGAGTTAAATATGTACTGGTGCTTATAGACTAGTAAAGTGACACAAGTTATTTACACACGTACACACGTTAGAGAATAGATTATTTTCCCAAAATACAGGAAATGGTCAGTAAAACATTATGTCAAAGATACCTATGCTTTCTCAGATTTCATAAATTTCAAGGAGAAACTTTTGATCTCCTTTAAGTCCTAAACAATAGGGAATGAATCTCATTACATGTTATTGAAGGGACTGTGTAGCAAAAATGGAGGGAGAGGAGAAAAAATAGAGAAAAATGCTCTATGAGGTCTATTCCACTCGTGAGTTAATACCAAGGGTATAGTCAGGCCCAGAGGCACATGCATTTTCCTTGAGTTTCTAGAGACTTTTAGAGACCAGGCAATCCTCTTCTCTTTGAGCCAGAACTTAGGGTTTAAACCTAGTTTGAAGAAAGCTTCTAGAAGGAAGTAGCCATAGAAGTGAAGTACGTCTTTCTCTTTTGTTCTCTTCCATCTCCTTCTCCCCCTCCCCTCACTCAGGCAGGAAATTCCATTTTTGAACCACCTCAGATTCAGCATGAATATCTGTAGAATATCTAAAAGTGACTGACAGGGTAAAGGAGAATATAATTTTTCCAAAAACTGTACAAAAAAAAGAGCTTATCATAATTTTACCTTAATAAAAACAAAAGATAATTGTAGTCTTAAAAACTACCTGATAGATTTCTATCTACTGCTTGAAACTGAAAATTGGCGAGCAATAGAAACAAAACCACATTATCTTCATTTTCCATTAGATCAGGCTCCGATAAATGACACTCATTTCTACCTCTTCCTTTTGGCCTCCAGCACCATGACCTGAATTCTACCAAAGTAATCAGATTAGTGCTGTAAGTAATTTTATATATGACAGGAGAGATATTTTAGCTGAAAGTTTTCTGTTAAAACATTGTTCCAAAAAATGTGTGATACAATCACAATAGTAAAAGTCTCTTCTAGTTGATCATTAGCTATATATAAACAGTACTTTATGCAAAATGGGGTAGCAAAACTCGTCCAATAATTACTAGGACTTTTTTATTGTAGTGTAATTTTTGATAAATGAAGGTGTTTCACTGGTTTCATGCAATATTTATATTATGTGCAATTAGGTAGCACTTATAGAAATATAAATATTCTCTAGAATTCATTTTTGCCAGCTCTTTGCAGTAAGATTGGCAAGAGGTTTATTTTCTCCCTCTTTAACTGATTGAGGTTTTAAATAAAGAATTGATTACATAATGCTAGGTTCTATAATTTAGTGTTGAAAATACAGTCACTGCATAGTACAAATTAAATTGACATAAACATTTTTATTTTGAAAAGAAATATTTTCTTGCAATTTCTATTTCATCAGCTGATAGCCATTGGACTACACCTCTTTACTTTGTGCAGGAAGACACTGGTGGAAAAATTTTCAGAAGCAACTCATATTTCCTATAAAAAGAGAAATTTTTGCCTTATGATCTTATTTGTAAGGATCTCCCTAAGATTCCAAAAGATATTTGTAGATATCCCTGTTGAGTGTGTTTCTGTCACCATCTATGTGTTTACTGCCAACTAGTGCCTGGTGTTAGGTATATAAAGACATATCTAACTTCTTCCTTGTACTCAGTATGCCCCATGATCTGAGTTCCTGGAGACACAGATTGGTAAATAAATAGCTGTAATGCAATGTGATCATTATAATCTGAACCATGTACTTAGAAGGACAGAAGAAGTGATATGAGCTGAGTCATGAAAACTGATCAAGAATTTACTAGGTGGAAAAAGGAGAAAGCAAAGATATTCTAGGCATCTGTGTTCTTGAAATAAAAACCATCTACTACTCTTTTCCAAGCACAGACTAGAATCTTTATTCATTTCTTCAGCAAGTATTTAATGAGTTCCTACTGTGAATGAGACATTCAGAAACAAGATACTTCTAGGTCTGTGTTGTGTTGCAATCTGTGATTGCCGGGAACCTGGAGAACATTTTCTTTGCCAGTTATGTATGTATCACATTTTAAGAGCCATTAATATGGGCATAGGGCTTACAAGGATAATTGTTTTAGAAAACTACATTCATTTATTCATTCATTCAGTCAGTCAACCGACAATATATATTGAGAGCCCGCCATGTTCTCGAAAATATTTAGGAGAGAACACTTAGCTGGAAGGAAGGATTCAAAAGTCATGTCTATCCAGACAAAATTTTGTAAAGAACAGAGGCCTCAGGCGTGAGTTTGGTGAATGGCCAGTTAGGAAGAAAAGAGAAAGAGTAGTCATTGCTGATCTGAAGGCCACTTCCAAGAGCACTGGGCAGGAGCTTCTGGAAGGGAAAGGAAGCATGTAGGGCTCTAGTAGAGATATAAGGGGAGATACATTAGAGATAGAAATGGGGTCAAGAGAAAATGGCAGAGACTTGTATATGTTTAAAGGCAAAATGGACAGATAGATGCATTCGATCAGTTTTTTATGTCAAATTTCTTGAAATCTTTATTATTTCATGAAAATTCCCTACTTTATTTTCATATGTTTTTCAGGTTAATACAATATATGAAAAACTTCATTTGTATTTGTTCACTGAATATATCACATATTTATGAACTTTTTCCTCATTATTCTACTGTATTTAAATTATTAAGATACAAATGGACATTTTGAATGATAAATGGACCATATGTTTAATGATTATAGCTGATACAATAATTTTGATTCGCATCACACTGAATAGTTTTCATTGTAATGGCTCATTTTATTCTGAATAATTTTATTTATATGCTTAGAAGATAAAGTCACTGTTACATTTTTCCTATGTAAATAATAAGTAATGAGAATAGTGGAATTGAAAAGAGAATGGTTGAAAATGAAAACTCTGTTATTTTTGAATATGTATTTCACAGCATGAGGACAAAATGCATTCAGCTGTTCATTTTATAGAGAAAAATGCATTTAAAATTAGAATTGTACCATTGAGACACTGTAATTCATGCAGTTATAAGAGAAATATAAATGCTCCAATATCAGTGGGTAGAGAAAAAAGTCACATTTCAATAAAATATTTGGTGATTAAATATCTCTACCTAGAACTTTTTTTTTTTTTTTTGAAAGAAAGACTGTTGAGAGTCAAGAATTCAGCGTTAGATCTTTAACATGATTCAGGGAGAATCAGAAAACTGTAGAGCTTGAACCCAGGTGATAAATGGAAAAAAAAGTTTTTGTCTGAGAAATCTGAGGATACCTACCCTCCATTGACCATCAACATTAGCATCAGCCCTTTTTTACTTTCTTATAAGGCAAGATAGACCTTAATTCAAGGTTTGATGAACTCCAGTCTATTAAGTATTTGAATGACCTTCATAAAAAATAAAATACGCTCTATAAATTGACAATGGGCTCCCTTAGTGGTGATGGATTCACAGTGATCCATCTGTAGTCTTGAGCTTATGATCCTTTGGGGTCGATGCCACACTGTGAGAGAAGGGTTGCCAGATTTTCAGACTATGAAACAGAACATAGCCAGCTAACCCACAGGAGATTAATTAAATCTGCCACCTTGGCTGTGCTAGCAGTGCTCCCATAGCAGATCACTGAGCTAAGGAGGTTACCTTGGAGAACGTCCTATGGAAGTGTGGCACCTGGGTAAGCCCTGGTAATGTGCTCACTCAGAGTGAAGTTGGGAGATTGCTCCAGTTTACCTGGGGTACCTCCTGTTCCCCTTTTAGATCCTGCTTTAATGTCTCTCTCATCTTGTATGTTGATAGTGCCCTCTCTTCCTTCCCTTATCCCACACCATCCCACCCTTGTCAAAGCTCCCTTTCTAGAAAGAAGCCCCTATGTATGTGAAAGCCCACGCATTGAATCTCCTGAGGTTTTCGAACATTGAGTTTATCTCCAAAGGATTGGTTTTCTCCCCATAGCTATCAAAAGGTAATTGCCAATCACATCCAAAATGAAGAACTTCGGTATTTAGAAATTTCTCTTGTGAATTTCACCACAATGAGTAGGAAATGTAAGACAGAGACAGAAGCATGTTTTGTGTTTATTCATTTTTTATTTTATAGCGGAAACCCCCAATGGTGGTAGATGATCTTTTTGAAGACATGAAAGATGGTGTTAAGCTGCTTGCTCTTCTGGAGATCCTGTCCGGGCAGAAACTGGTAAGGATTTTTTCTTTGAACAGGCTTGGCCGATTGTTCTCACTGGGAATTGGGGGATGTGGAGCTGGGAGTGTAAGGGGTCCTGCCCATATTAGAGAAAGTTGTCTTTTGTAGTCTGTAATACACCGGAAACACTAGTCTATCAGTTACATTTGAGAGCAAGGAATATGTTTTCTTTCTTGTTCCTGCACACCTATAGTAGATTTAAAACATTATCTATAGTAATAGCAACCTTAGAAGTAAAAGTAAAGAACTTCATCATAATCTTTCATGGTTAACCACTCCATCTGTGCCGTATCCAGGAAGATCAGTTGCAGATTAATATCTACCTCACTTTAAGTGTTTGCTTTCCATTTGGAAAGAATTAATTAAATAAGTAGGCCATGCATGGACCAATGATGAGATTATGGCACATATAGCACCTAAGTGCCATAAGTAATGAATTTATTTAACGAATAAATAAACGTTTAAGTAACGAATAAATAAACATTAAAAATTTTAAAAGTATATTTTCTACTGAAATATTTTCTTAAAATAATACCCTAAAAACTATTACCTGGTACACTATTAATTGGAAGTGCGAAGATACTTGGTTTTGAGCTTTAATGAGAGATTATTTTGAGTTCTGGTGTCGCAGAGAAGAGACCAGTTTACCAGCTATGCAACCATGGAGAAGTTACTTCACCTCAGTTATCCTCTTAGTTCCTGTAAATGTCAAGGATGTTAATGATATCTACTTCATTAAAAGTATTATTTTGAGTTTTAAAATTAGCAATGTGGCACATAGAAAGCACATAATAAATGTTGATAAACACACATAACTACAGTATCTATGTAGCAGAACATACTATTGTGTGAATAACATTTTCCTTCTCACAATCCTAGTTGTAAAGCTTGGCTCATATACTCCATGTATTTTGGTCATTCAAACCAAGAAATGTTACTCAGACTGTCAGTAACCTTTCAAGTTAGTATGACCAAAAAAATGGTGAGTCACCAAGAGTCCTTTTTTTGACTTTATTTGTTTAGAGCAGTTTTAGGCTTGCAACAAAATTAAGAGGAAAGTACAGAGATTTCCCGTATATCCCCTGCCCCCCTACACGTGCCCCAAGAGACTTTTGATATAAATATTTCCTAACTTACAGGAGTGACAGTCTCAATGGACAACACTGGAATTCTGTGAATTTCTGCCCTCAGGTACACAGAAACCTGAAAGGCAAATGCATTAACAGATAAGCTAAGAATGAAGGTCTTTACTGAGTAAATTCATACACCTTCAAAGTGCTGTGGGAATAACGCTCCTCTACGTATCTGCTAACCTTTATAGAAACTGAGTAGTGTTGGTTGTTCTTGAATATTCTTCATGTATATTTTTAATCCATTTAAATAGACAATAACTATTTATAAAATTATTTTATTGAAGTCATATTGACTTATAACATTGTGTAATTTCAGGTGTACATTATTATATATCAGTTTCTGCATAGACTGCATCGTGCTCACCACCAATAGGCTAGTTTTTATCCATCACCATACGTATGTGCCCTTTTACCCCTTTCGTGTTCCTCCATCGTCTTCCCCTCTGGTAACTACTCATCTGTTCTCCTTATCCATGTGTTAGTTTATATTCCACATATGATTAAAATCATATGGTGTTTGTCTTTCTCTGTATGGCTTATTTTTCTTAGCATAATACCCTCAAGGTCCATCCATGAACAACTATTTTTTTAATGTGTACATTTTGATTCATTCCTATTCTTAACCCCTTTTCCAGCCTTGCGAACAAGGACGCCGTATGAAGAGGATCCATGCTGTGGCTAACATTGGCACGGCACTCAAGTTCCTTGAAGGAAGGAAGGTAAGAGAGAAGGAAAAACAAAACATTTCAAGAAGAAGGTGTAGGCATACTGATGTTTTCGTTGTTGTCTGTGGGGTGAGAACACTGCATGTAATCCACGCAGCATAGACATGCAATATTTTTGTAAAATAATTTTAGATTTACAGAAAAGTGGCAAAAAAGGGTACAGAGATTTCATGTCTGCACTTCACCCAGCTTTCTCTAATGTGAAGAACTTATATATATAGTACATGTATGGATACATAGTACACTTATCAAAATAAGAAAATTGAAATTGGCATGATACTATTCACTAAAGCAAAGACAATCTAATTTCATCAGTTTTCCTCCAATGCCTTGTTCCTATCCCAGGATCCTCTCTAATAACATATCTCGCATTTAATTGTCGTGGCTCCTTTGTCTTTTCCATCCTATGACCTTGTCTTTCCTTATCTTTCATGACCTCGATGATAACTACTGGTCAGTTATTTTGCAGAATGTCTCTCAGTTTGGGTTTGAATGATGTTTTCTCATGACTAGATTGAGGTTATACATTTTTGGCAAGAATTACGAGAAAGTGATGTATTCTTCTCAGTGCGTCATATTAGTGGATGTAGGATTCTGATGTGTCTTATTGCTGGTGATGTTAACCTTGATCACTTGGTAAGGTCATCTGCCACGGTTTTTTTAATCGTAAAATTCCTATTTTTCCCTTTATAATTGAGAAATAATTTAGGGGAGATGATTGAGATTATGCTAATATTCTGCTTCTTCTCAAACTGTTTCTCATTACTTTTGGCATTTGTTGCCTTCAGTAATTACTTCTGTGCTGTTTGCTAATGATGATTTTGTATTTTCCTCATTCCTTCTACATGGATTATTTGGGATAATTCTGTAAGAAAAAAATGTCCTTCCCCTTGCATTTAATTATTCAATTATTTATTTCAGTGTGAACTCAAGTATATTTATTTTATTCTATAATTATAATCCAATATTATTTTTATTATTTTGTTGCTCACATTGTTCCAGTTTGGGCTGTTCAATGATCCTTCAAGGCTGGTTCTTGCATTCTCTTGACATGGCCCCATCCTTTTTCAAGCATTTCCTTGTTTTCTGGAACTACAGATTTTCCAGATTTATCTTATATTTTCTCTTCCCAGTCTTGGAATTAACCGCTTCTCTAAGGAGGCATTGTTCCTTGTATGAGTAAATGGCATTTAGAAACCAAGATCTAGGTGCTAGGTATGGTCATTGCCTCTGAGGTTTCATTGCCCCTAGGCCTTCTCAACACACAGATCTAGAAAATATGTATGTTTACTAACGTAGCTATACATACAGGTATATCTATGTCTCTCTCTCTCTCTTCTTTCTTTAAATATGTGTGTGCGTGCACATGTGTGTGTACACACAGCTTCTCCTATATGTGTGTGTCTATAAGCCAGTAGTTCAAAGTGATACTCCTGATTCCAACCCAACACGGCAAGGTTCATTCTGCCTTCCATGCTTATTTGTTTCTACTTTCTCTGAAAAGGGGAAACCTGGCTCTCATCTGCAATATAGTCGCTTATTTTTTTCAACCCTAGTATACACATAAAATAGTTTCGCAATTGCTCACCACACCCCTGTGAGAAACAGCCTTATTAACTGGAGTGTGTGTACAGTTCTTTTGGTCTTTAGCATTATGACATCTAGTCAAAAGACTGTTTTCCAAATTTACCTAGGTTGCTTCTGTTCTTCCCATCCCCCTCAGTGTGACTATGTTATTCATTTGTTATAGAGTCAGATTCCTTTGTTATTGCTTATATTCCATTTTGGGTAACCCCACACGTGCATCCTAGTTGATTTTAATTTTTTTTTTTTAATGTTGGGGAGTGAGACATCACTGTGGTTCTAAGAGTAAAAATTGGAGAAGTGCCACTCCCTCCTCTACCCTACTCTATTCTCATTTCCCTTCCTTTCCCACCTCTAGGTAACCAGTCTCTCTAGTTTTGATTTATCCTGTATGTATTTCTTTTGCACAAATGAGCAGGTGTATTTTCATATACCACCTTCTTTCTCACGTGAGGAGTAGCATACTATTGACAGACTTTCACTTTGCTTTTATTTTATTTTTATTTTTTTGTTTTTTGTTTTTTGTGTGTGAGGAAGATCAGCCCTGAGCTAACATCCATGCCAATCTTCCTCTTTTTGCTGAGGAAGACCATCCCTGAGCTAACGTCTATTGCTAATCCTCCTCCTTTTTTTCCCCAAAGCCCCAGTTGTATGTCATAGTTGCACATCCTTCTAGTTGCTGTATGTGGGACGTTGCCTCAGCATGGCTGGACAAGTGGTGTGTTGGTGCGCACCGGGGATCCGAACCCGGGCCACCAGTAGTGGAGCGCAAGCACTTAACCGCTAAGCCATGGTGCTGGCCCCTGCATTTTGCTTCTTTGATTCAACAGTTTATCCTGGAAATCACCCAAATCAGTTTGCAGAGATTTTCCTCCTTTGTTTTTACAGCTGCATAGTATTCCATTGTCTGGGATGTGCCCAAGTTTATTCAAATACTCTCTCATGAATGAGCATTTAGGTTGTTTCTAATATTCTTCAAATAGAAACAATAATGCAATTAATAACTGTGCCTAAGTACTTTCATATTATTGGAAGTGCATCTTCTGGGTAAATTCCTAGAAGTGTGATTGCTAGGTCAAAAGGTAAGCCTGTATGGAGGTTTTGTTAGATATTGCCATATTTTCCTCCAAAAGGATTTCGCCAATCCTGTTAGATTTAGCCTTTTCTAACTTGTGGGAATTCAAGAAGTCTGTGTTTGGCAATACCAAAACCAGCTTTATACATGTATATCCAGGTACTTCTGGAAAATAGAATGATTCTATTATTTCCATCTCAGTCTATATGCATGGGCACAAATGCATAACTGAATATTTTCTACAAGACAGTAACTCTGGAAAATACAGAATTAAAGATAGCTTAGATTCTGGCTCTTAAATAATTTATATTTTGATTATATAGTGGTACAATGAATCAGTATAAAGTTCAGTCAATTGTGCAAACTTTATGCCAAAGAGAGATTCTGAGCATTAAGATGGTGTAGAAAAACAATCTTAGCTTCTTGTAGAATATTGGACATTATTTCCAGATAACACTAATATCCTTCTTAATGGGGTGTTTCTTTTCTTGCAGCTCTCCCTCCGTCAGTTTTTCATAAAAGGCTGAATAAGACCTTGTTGGACAGGATCAGTCTCCCATTTCAGTTGTATAAAATAGTGTCCTACTTTATTCTGAGGTATATTCATTCGCTAGAATATAAAAACAAAATTCCTTTTATTAATTAATAAGTTTTGGAGAAAAATGTAATGACTTAACCTATGAAAGGAATTGTTTGTAAAGAGGGCCACAGAATTTTCTTTTCACAGAAGACTTGTTTGCACAAGGTGCATTTTCGTAGAACAACCCCAAGTAATAAAAAAAAAGTGGAGAATTCAGATTTTAAATATTATATTTACTAAGGGCAGAAAGTAATGTATTTGAATCTCAGAAAAAATCCAAAGTATTTCCCTTCTGTCCCCGCAAATCCCTAATCTCTTTTAATTAAAAAAAAATCTACCTGAAACATGCAGTTTGGAGGTACTCTGTCTTGCATTTCTTCACGCCATAGGCTCAAGAATAATTGACTGAGGGGAAGAATGAGTTTTTGAAGACTTTTTGGTGCCCTCTCTCTTGCTATTTAGTTTTCTCCTTTACAGTTAAGAACTTATGTCTCAATCATATTTTCAAAATATGTACTTACTTTGTCCTACATTTGGATTTTTTTCTTTAGATAATAGAAAATGTGTTTAGTCCTTGGATTCTTATTTAGCTTGACTTAAGGGATAATGAAGACACTCCTCAAGTTTTGCTGGAGAAAACTCTACCATTGTGTTTATGTTTCGGCTTGTTTACAGGGCTATTGAAAAAAGCAGACATTAGTATCTGATAAGAATTGTGTGAGTGTGACTCTAATGGACAGATCCATCACTTTCCACAAGTTTCTTTCTCTGATGAGGTGTCAGGTGGATCATTTTAAACAGTAATACAGGGAACCAACCGCTGACCACTTTTCCTAAAACTTGCCATAGTGCAGAGAAGGGACATATATTTAAATTCCTATGAGATCCAGAAATGACATCTAAAAGGTGAAGCGAGTTAGAGACTTACCATGGTAATACGAGAACTAGCAGTCCCAGCCCTGAAGAGGGAAGCAAATACTCAGTTCCAACTATAGGTACCTCGATGAAATGAATGCACAGCAATGCTAAGTTTTCCAGTTGAACAAGAAAAGCCCGTAATCTGGATTATTATTGAAATCTAAATATTTATTTAAGTTATTTGTTAAGTAATGCAGGTAGTTGGCTACCTGTATTACTGTTTAGAATGATTCACCTGACACCTCATTATGGAAAGCAACCAGTATAAAGTGGTGATGCACCTATTCATTAGATTTTCCAATTAATCAAGAAAAGCTAGTAATCTGGACTTTTTAATTGAAATTTTTTTGAAATTTATCCCCAAATAATTCGAATATTTTTTTTTGAAACACTATATAGTCCCTGTATTAGCCTGCTATGGTTGTCATAACAGAATACCACAGACTGGGGGGCTTAAACACCAGGAATTTATTTTCTCACAGTTTTTGTTTTTGTTTTTGTTTCTTTGTGAGGAAGATCAGCCCTGAGCTCACATCCATGCCAATCCTCCTCTTTTTTTTTGCTGAGGAAGAGCGGCCCTAAGCTAACATCTATTGCCAATCCTCCTCCTTTTTTTCCATTTTTTTCCCCAAAGCCCCAGTAGATAATTGTATGTTATAGTTGCACATCCTTCTAGTTGCTGTATGTGGGACGTGGCCTCAGCATGGCCGGACAAGCGGTGCGTCAGTGCTCACCCGGGATCTGAACCCGGGCAGCGAGTAGCGGAGCACGTGCACTCAACTGCTAAGCCATGGGGCCGACCCCTATTTTCGCACAGTTCTAAAGACTAAAAGTCCAAGGTCAAGGTGCCAGCAGGGTTGGTTTCTTCCTCTCTTCCTGGCTTGCAGACAGCTGCTTTCTCACTGTGTCCTCACACGACCTTTCCTCTGTGTGCATATGAAAAGAGAAAAAGAGAGTCCTGTGTCTCCTCATCTTCTTTTAAGGACACCAATCCTATTGGATTAGGTCCCCACCCTTGGGATCTCATTTAACTTTAATTGCCTCCTTAAAGGCCCTGTTTCCAATTACAGTCACATTGGGGGTTAGGACTTCAACATATAAATTTTGGGGACACACAATTCAGTCCCTATAGGCCTCTGGTTTGCAAAGTCAGACTTCTCCACATTACATCAGCCAAGCACAATTGTCTAATCCAGGGTTTTCAAACATTCATTTACATCAGATTCACATAGAGGTTTTGTTAAAACAGATTCCTGGGCTATACTCCCTTAGTTTCTGGTTCACTGGGTCCAAGGTGAGGTCCCAGGTTCTATAGGTTCTATATTCTTAACAGATTTTCAGTTGATATGTTTGCTGCTGCTCTGAGGATCACACTTGAGAACCACTTGTCCAGTGTCCTGCTCTGGTTTTATCCATCAGTGTTATCTCATCCTCTTTCTGGCTTCTGGAAATTCTTCAGTCTCTTTGGATGTCTCTCTATTGCCCATCCTACCCTCCTAGGCTATGAAGAATTAATTGTAAGTGTAATAGGATTTTGCAAGGGAGTGAAGGTCAAAAAAAACCTGTGCTCCATAAATCCGTTATGCAACACAGATTTTTTAGGAGAAAAAATAATTATGAAAAACATTTTTCTTCACAACTTGAGCAGAAGGTCATTAAGTTCTATAATAAGTTGAATATGTTAACTTCATAGTACAGTTAGAGCTGGGTTGAGGTAGGAAATTCAACTTATATTCAACCACATTTTAGAAAAGAATGATATATAAGGAAAGGGAAATAATCTGTCCTCTATGAAATGCATTAGTCTTATGGTTATTAGCATATATTATAAATTTGTGGTCCATGAATACTAAAGTGGATGTGGAGAAAATTCTGGAAAATTGTAAAATAGAGTAATCAAAATGATTATAAAGATTGCAGTAGGTTCTGTCATAACAGATTAAAGGAATTCAGTGTTTTTCATTTTTCACAAACATGTATTATGTCTTTACACTGTGCTAGATTTAAAAGAAGTGGAGACATAAGCTTATAATTTATGACAGTTCTCAATTTTTTTTCCTTTCTCTGAACATGATGAATGAACATCACCAGTGAAATAAAAATCCCATAGGTGTACTTCAAATTATTTACAGTGATTTTTGTGCTAGCTTTTACACAACCCCTCTGATGTATAACTAGTAAATTTAAACTAATTACTCAAGAGTAAAGTATTTGTGGGATGATTTTGCATCTGATAAATTTTTATTAAAGTAAACCATTTACAAACTTCTGAACTTTATTATTAATAACATACCTCATGAAATCTTGGCTAAGAATTCTTGAGTTAGAAGTTGATTATATTTGATTATATTAAGTTGATTATATATAGAGTACTTGATTATATTTTTTTCTTATTTTTTTATGGATTATGAAAAGGATGATGAGCAGTTGTTATTTGTATTCTATAGAGATTGACTGAGAGAGACTTATCATACAAATCCATTTTGCTGGGACTTAGGAAATAATTTTTTAATAGTTGGGAAGGCATTGAAATGAATAATTGGGACCAACTGTAGACGGATTAACACCTATCCTGAGTACTTTATAGTTATCAGTGCCCAAAACTGAACCCTAACAGTCTCTTTCTATTTTACTATTTCTTGGGTTTCCTTTGTTTGTGATTTAAGTGTATTCCCCAAATTATGCTCTGAATTTACTACCTACATTTTCATTCCCTTTGAACAAATAACGCTGATTTTGAAATATTATTTATGTATGTATATCATCTTCTCCCTTTGTTTTTCATGTCAGTCTATGCACAGAGGATCACCGGTTAGTACAAATTTTAGAATTTTTAACTCCTGACTTTTATAGGTAAAAGAGAACATAAGTTTCATGCTATTTGGTAATAAACTTCAAAGTAAGTGCGTCTTCTTAAACTACTTATCAAGGTTTCTTTTAAGTTTGAGTCAACTTCTAAATGTAAAGAATAACCTTTTTTTTTCTGTCTGGCATTTTGTTGGTAATTCCTTGCATGATGTCATATTTTTTCAACTGTAAACAAGTTTTTGAAATTCACTCTATAGTTTTTTTTATTGTGTGCACCCAGTGAATGCTCCTGAAATTTCCACTGAACCATGTGCTTGTATGTTTTTATGGCTTATCCTAGTTACTTTTGTGTGCCACTGCACAGGCATGATCCAATTTTTTTTTTAATTTTTTGTTTATTGCAGTAACATTGGTTTATAACATTGTATAGGCATGATCCAATTTTATCGATGTCTAAAAAAGTGCTAATTATTGCATAATTTAATGGTCTATCATCTTATACTACATTACTAGTACAGTTTTTCTTTTTAAACAGATTAAATTAGTCAACATTAACTCCACTGATATAGCTGATGGCCGGCCCTCAATAGTTCTTGGATTGATGTGGACCATTATTCTATATTTCCAGGTATTGTACCACAGCTCCCTTTTCAGTTGATATGATGTCACGGATGGAGGTAGGGGTGGACATTTTAATAATGCCCTCATTTGCCGTACCTCTGGGGTTGATCTTCAAGCTGGCAGAAATGTGACCTTCACACTTACGTTGTTTTTTGTTAGCAGGAGGATTTCCTCTTCTTCCCTGCTAAGGTGTTATACTGAGAACTCCCCCAAAGAACTCTAGCATAGGTACCCAATCTGAAAAAAGTGGGCAAGACACAATGGAGATGAAATATTGGTGTAGAAAGAGTTCAGGAAAAGTTTCTTTGTTCTCTGGAAGAGAGTAGTTCTATGCTCCTATGAGACATGAAGGGGAGAAATGAACTTGCCATTACATCCAGAATAATTATTCTAGCCATCAGGTTGGTTTTCTAAATATAGTCTTTTTTTTAGAGCAGTTTTAGGTTCACAAACAAAATTGAGCAGAAGGTGCAGAGATTTCTCAATACCCCCTGCACCCACACATGTGTAGCCTCCCCCATAACCAACCAGAGTGGTACATTTGTTACAATTAATAAACCTACATTGACACATCATTATCATTCAAAGTCCATCATTTATGTCACGGTTCACTTTTGGTGTTGTACATTTGATGAGTTTGGATAAGCATTAGGTTGTATTTGATTCATTCATTCATGTATTTAACAAGTGTTTACTGCGGTGTGTAAGACACAGCTTTAGATGCAGTGGGAAGTACAAAGAGGAGCAAGACATCACTCATGCCTCTTAAGAGCTTACGTTGTCAGTGGTGTTGAGGATGTTAAGATAAATCATTTTTAGTTAGAAAAGTAAGACATTTGTGGAAAGAAGAGCAAAGATAATTCTTCCATTTTTGCTGACTGTTGATGCAGATTGAGGAGTTGACCAGCAACCTGCCCCAGCTACAGTCTCTGTCCGGCAGCACATCCTCTGTGGACAGCGTGGTCAGCTCTGAGACTGCCAGCCCCCCAAGCAAACGGAAAGTGGCCACCAAGATCCAAGGAAATGCGAAGAAGGCTTTATTAAAGTGGGTTCAGTACATAGCAGCCAAGTAAGTACCAAGAGTTCGTTTACATTTGAAAAAAAGTTGGATAATTTGAGTTATCGATTTATTACTGAGTGCACCTTCCAATGAGTGCAACATTTGAAGAGACATTTGAATGAAAGGCTTTGCATCAGATCTTGTTTCACTCTTTCCTTGAATTAAAATATAAACAGAAATCATCACTAATACTCTAGGAAGATGCTGTAATAAAACTAATTCCTTCTTCAGTCATGTGATTGGCTCCGGTTAAGTTGTTTAATCCCTACACTTTGATTAGTAGCATGAGGACTAATTCTACTTAGGCCATTGTTTGAACTTTCTGCTTCTATTAAATAACCTTTGCACAATAAATTAGGGGTTTAAATTTGATTCTCTCTTCATAAGACTATTGAGTTCTATTTTATAATCATGTGAACTGAGATTCACATTCTCAAATAATTATATTTGTTTTTATTTCGTGAAACTTGCTAACAATTTTATTTAACATTTTTCTTTTCCTTTGGTCTCATCTTTTATCTGAAATGTAGATTCCTTTGTCAACTCCAGCTTTATGGACTGAGAATTTGCTTCTAGTTTTATTTGCTTCTAGGCATAATAAATTTACCTGTCTGTACATTGATGTGATAATACTGGATAGAAAATGACTACTTTCAGAAAGTTTCTTCTTATAGCAATTTCAATAGTTTTCAATTGATCAGACCAATGTTTTGTGGTCAGTGGTAAGATCTCTTCACATAGAATTTGTGCTTTTGTATGATTTTCTTAAACCATGTAAAATTAATTCACTTTCTATTTTGTTTTGCATGCCTACATCTAATCTGAATCTTATTCTCTACTTCTGGAAAATAGTTGTAAACAAGTACTTATCATCATAAAATACTGAAGTGCTAAATATAGGGAGTTCTATTTTTAAAGTGTTCGAAGAGCAAAAATAAGGAGAGAGAAATAAACATAGAGAAGATGTAATTAGCATTACTAATTTATATAGTTTTGTTTAACTTTTAAAGTGTGCTGGTGGTTTTCTCATTTAGGGTAAAAAATCAACTGATGATTCAAGTTGCACTCAAAAATATTTCTGAAAGCAAAGCTTTGGAGCTCTTTAGAATCTGTAGTATAAATGAAGTAAAAAGCTCTTTCCACATTGCTAGTATGCTGTTTGCATTCCATCTATAAGGGGCATTACTAATGTCTTCTGTAGCTTCACGGGGCAAGGAGAAGAAACGGGCTGGGTAGGAGGAGACTGGTGACCAATGCTACGACATTTGTCATGACGCTATCGCAATAAAACTTTGTAATAATGTCCAAGTGATAGTCTCTTGTCCATTGTTCCACACGGCATTAAATTAACCAAAAACAAATTGGTTTTCATTTAATATTATAGTAGCTCAAAGTAAACTCAAATTTAATGCTGTTGGAGTTTTCCTGTATTAGTTTTGTTTCACACATTGTGTGTTGGGTTCCAAAGATGTGCTAAGGTCTTATGATAACTAGAAGTCATTCCTGCAACTTGTATATTTGTAACATTAGTGGAAATTATTTTCCTTATCTGTATAAATATCCAGATTCATGGACCCGAGGGTTCTCCACCCATCAACACGTCAATGAAATCCATTTATTTTACAGCTTCCTAAATTGTAGAGATTTGGGGAGATGACTGTTTTCTGCCATGCGCATTCTGTAATGAACACATGATTTCATTATGCTACCAAATTGTTGACAATTTTTCTAAAAGTTGCCTTTTAGACTATCCAAGCATGTATTTTTCAAGAAACTTCTTACCTGACATGGATCAAAGACGTTAGGATCTATACCCATTTCAGTATATGACATGTTTCTAAAAGCATAATCTTTGAGACTCTGTATCTGAAGGTTTATCAGTCTCACAAGACTGAAGTTGGTGAGAAAAGATAAAACATCCAGTCAACACAGAAAAATTGTTGGAGTGTATTCACTGTTTTCATATAAAATTTCAAAATATTTGAGAAATAAATCAAAAAAACTGTTTCAGTAACACGGGAGAGTTAAGCCTTTTCTTTCTCTCTCTCTTTTTTTTATTTTACCAATTTTATCTACTATCGGTATACACTGTCAGAAATGAAAGCATTAAGTTATAGCATATCTGACATTTGCATAACTATTTTCAAATGTCTAAGAACAATTGCATTTTAGGACAAAAATTAATAGTATAACCAAACAAATGAAGTTATTTATATCCAGATCCATTCATAACAATTTGAAGTAAAAATATTTTAGAGGTCAGAAATGCCTATAAACTGAATGTACTTCATCACTTCTTTAAGTGATATATCTAAGTGTCTTTAAGTTTGTATCACTTCTGTAAGTGAGGTATCTAGGTTTTCTTTGATTTTGTAACAAAGATTCTTAAATGAGAGGTTTGGACTAAAACTAACATTTTTTAGGAATATCACATACTACTTATATCTAATATGAAACACTATAGGTATGTGTGTGAGGAGGGGTGGTTGTATTCAACAAATGTAGAGGAAGAAAATGTACTGAGACATTTTTAATTATTCCAACATAGTAAATATTTAGGGAAACATTTTGTGTATTTATTTTTGAAAATGTATAAAAAGATAAACAAGTTCAAGAAAATCAGAAAATGTTATTACATGACGAATATTTATTAGCTAATCATTTATTTATTTACATCACACCTTGTTTTGGTAAAAAATAATTTGAGGTAGCTTAAGAGACTGTGAATACAAAAACATTTTCAAATGAGGAAGTATCGGCAAAAGGAAAATATAGGTAGAAAAGTAAGATGAAGCAAGAGATATTTGTACAACTGAATGAATAATAAGAACACTGCTCAACCTAGATGGATATTTGCCAGTATGTCAGACATTGGCTGAAAAAAATTATATCTGCACTACCAGAGACAGAAGCTCTAAAAGAACTAAGAGAAGATTCGAGATTACACATACTGGAATCTTACAAAATTGTTTTTTGAATATTTATTTATGAGGCCAATGATTAGATCCAATGATGCTATTTTTAGGACAATATATTTTATGCATACTGAATATACATTGATAAAACATGATTTAAAGTGAGACTTAAATTACTGAGATAAAATTTAAGGGCATTTACCAACTTTTTATGTTAGTCAGTATATCAGTCAGATATATTGTATCTTACAGTTCAGGGAAATTTTGAGAATACAGAAAAAAAAGAATTGAGTGATGTTATTTCTGCTTTATTTAGAAACAACTGTAATGAGACTAGTTTTTGTGTGTGTGTGTGTGTGTGTGTGTGTGAGGAAGTTCAGCCCTGAGCTAAGATCCGTTGCCAATCCTCCTCTTTTTGCCAAGGAAGATTGGCCCTGGGCTAATATCCGTGCCCACCTTCCTCTACTTTACATGGGACGCTCCCACAGCATGGCTTGACAAGTGGTGTGTCGGTGTGCGCCCAGTATCCGAACCTGCGAACCCCAGGCCGCCCAAGGAGGGTGCGAGCACTTAACTGCTTGCGCCACCAGGCCAGCCCAAGACTAATTTTTTAAAAAGAAACTACCAGGATATTTTATCCACTGAATGCTACCTAATTAAGTGATCACTTTTAATGGCTCTAGACTTAATCAAGGGATGCTACCATTGCTCAAAGACATCTTTGCAACTCTCTTTTGGGAATTGCCTTTATGGTTGATAAGTTACACGTAGAAAAAATTACTCACTGTGAACTTGCCTCACTTGTGTTTTCCACAGCAAAATATTATTGCCAACTTGAATCGCTTTCAGAATTATCATAACTGGCTTTGAAGTAATCAAACCCACCGCCAAAGAACACAGATTTGCCTCCAGGGCATTGCCCTCAAGGCAATTCCAAAAAGAGTTTAAGAAACAGTTTGATTGGTGGGATAACTGGAATCATTGTCTGGACTTATGTGCAGTATAGACTCCTTTGTGACTGCTTTAGAGATGTGATCACATCCATTTATATATGTTCCTTCTAATGCATTTGATATAATTCAGACACATTAGATAATGTCTATTATATGTCTGTTATAACCTGTGCATATACAACACAGTACTGTTTATCATTATCATTAGAAATGTGCTAGGTACTGCTTAAAAAACGTACAATGAGGAATTATTGCCACTTTTGGTGTTTTTATCATTTTCCCTTTTTTTTTTGTTTTGCCAGACACTGTTCCTCCAAATTGGTTTCCTTTGAAAATGTGCTTTAAATTGTGTATCTCCATTACTGAAAAATCTAGTACAGAAAACTCTACGTATCGAACCAGAATTTCTACATCTTATCTTCTTACCCTCTAAAAATTTTGTTTTGCTTAATTTTTCCCCAAACCAGTTAATCAATATAGCTAACTGCACATCATTCATTGCTGAAGAGGATTGGATTTTGCATGAGGCCTTGAGGAAAGTGCTGATTATGTACTTAGAACGTGACGTTATTTTATTTTTTTATCACCCTAAGGCAGACTGCAATCGAAGTAAAAGACTTTGGGCGGAGTTGGAGAAGTGGGGTTGCCTTTCATTCAGTCATCCATGCTATTCGACCGGAACTAGGGGACTTGGAGAAACTGAAAGGAAGATCTAACCGAGAAAACCTGAAGGAGGCTTTCATGATTGCTGAAACGGAACTGGGGATCCCAAGATTACTAGATCCTGAAGGTCCGTTGAGTACTTGTTGGCTCTTGTATATCTCAACTCAGTAGGTCTGTATGTCTTAAACCCAGAAATTACAGATGACTTCCAAAATTCTATTAGAGGCCAGAAAACTTGATAAAAGTAGGAAGAAATAGTATCGTCCTGCACTGATTTTCTTTGGGAAAAATATTTACCACTGTATTCTGGAGGAAAATATAGCTCTATTGCTCCAAACAGCACTTCAGCATTGGTGGTACCAGCCAGGTGAACAGTACTTACTCAATATGCTTAAGGACAGAATGAAAGTTTTGAAGTGTTTGTCTGGAGGAGGTGCCACAGGATAAAACAATTACTCTATTTACGTAACTCCAAAGAATCTGGAAGAAATAAAAGATTATTGGTAATCTAAAATCGTATCTTAAAACCATCAGTCATTAGATACTTAGAAATGTTGATAACCTTCCAATGTTTTCGTGTCAGTTGGGCAAACTATGCAAATGATTGACTAATATTTTTCCTTCTAGTTATTTGGCATCTTTTTGGTAAGACTGTGAATTTTAAGACTTTCTGGAAATGGAGTTAACTCTTTCAAGCCTTCAAAAGACAATTTTGATGCCTTTAGTAAAAAACCTGAATAAACTGAATAAGTCATTTGTTATATTGAGATAAAAAGGTACAAGTGAATTTTCCAAATGTCACATTTCTTATTTGGGTTGGCAGTTACGGAAATTTCTGTTAATGAATGCAGAAATGTAAATACAGCAAAAGAAAGTTATTTTTAAAGATAAGATTTCAGAATGAACCTTTCTAGCTCTAAAGCAGTGTTAAGTGGAGACACTTGTGTTTCCGGAGTAAGTTACAGAGACCCACAGGCCCCTTGTTGGTTTCTTTTGAGATGAGGGGCAGCGTGGAGATCGCTTTCCGCTTGAGGAGCATGCTGTGGGCCCCCTAGTTCACTAGGATGGCCAAGGCTTTCCACCTTGTTTCTGCACACAAAAAAAGCCAATAGTATCCAATACACTTACTCACCTCAAGGGGAAAGCCACACACATATCCCAGCTCTCAACCTTAGAGCTGAAATTTTTCCTAGAGTGGAATAGGAGGGGATATAAATGGTTCTTTCGTACCTACTAGATTAGAAGATCTTAATATTTTCTTTGATGATCAGAAACTGAGGTTGCCCAAATGCAAGGCTATCCCAGATATAAGGTGATCCTGTATTTTCCTAATGAGAACTTCCCTTTTCAAAAGTTATTTACGCAACTTAAATGTATAAACTTTTAGGGATACAGATTAAATAGACCAATATCTATTATAACAATTATTTTACGATTTAGTTACACATATATTCAAAAGTATATACTATGTTAAATCGTGTATTAAATGTTGCTTGTCTTTCCAGTTTCACATTTCATGAAAGTTTTATTCATTGTTCACAGGCATCTTCCACCTCAGTGATCTTGTCATTTCTAAAATCACCTTTTAGTTGTCTAACAAATTTCAGAATACATTATCTTTGTTTCCTTTTAAGACATTTGCATTGTAGCTCTTTTTAAATCCTAAAGTGATGGTCCCTAGAAATTATATCTCAAATCACAAGGAACATTACAGAATACTAGGGCGGTTTTATATTTTGATTTTGATGTTTTTTTGTTATGTTTTATTTTTTGCTCTGTAGGTGTGTATTTTATATTTGAAATCTCCAAGATGTAATCACTTTTTAATTGCCTTTAAAAGCGATATTTAAATGACATTTTTTGTACCACATTCAACACTTTTTATTTATGCAGTCTTAACCCCATGTATAATTATTAAATTTGTATAAATATCTTTGCCTGATTTTTACCGATTTTATTAGGTAAACATCTAAAAACTTCAAATGACAATGATTGAAATCTTTTTAGGCTGTGTGTCTCTCTCAAAAAGTACTGGATTGAGGGGCCAGCCCGGTGGCGCAGCAGTTAAGTGCACGCGCTCCACTTTGGTGGCCCGAGTGTTTGCAAGTTTGGATCCCAGGTGCGCACCAATGCACCACTTGTTAAGCCATGCTGTGGCAGCGTCCCATCTAAAATAGAGGAAGATGGGCACGGATGTTAACCCAGGGCGGGTCTTCCTCGACAAAAAGGGGAGGATTGACGTGGATGTTAGCTCAAGGCTGATCTTCCTCACACACACACACACACACACACACACACACACACATACACACAAAGTACTTGATTGTTGGGGCTGGCCCCGTGGCATAGTGGTTAAGTCTGACGCCTTCCACTTCGGCGACCCAGGATCATGGGTTTGGATCCCAGGCACAGACCTACACCATCCATCAGCCATGCTGAGGCAGCCACCCACATATAAAAAGTAGAAGATAGGCACAGATGTTAGCTCAGGGCTAATCTTCCTCAAGCAAAAAAAGAGGAAGATTGGCAACAGATGTTAGCTCGGAGATGAATCTTCCTCACCAAAAAAAAGTACTTGATTGTTCAAAGAACAGTAATTTAGAGAGAATGCTCCACAATGGAGAGCTTATCTAAGGAATTGAATATAAGGCATCTCCCTCTTTTCTAAAGCAAAACTTGTGTGTGTGTGGGGGGGGGGGTAGGTTGGGGGCAGGGAGGCTTATCTATATTTGGCCATATATAGTATACAAGCTATAGAGTCAGTTGTCATTCAGTGCCACAGCTGTAAGCATTTTTAATACTACTCATTCACACCAATTCTGAAATTTACATGTTAGTTGTATTTTGTTAACTAGACAGAATGTCTGAATAACCATATAGTATCTCAGATTTCTGATCAATTAATGTTGAGATTATTTAAATGAAATGTACTAGTTTCCTAAAAGCTCTTAGTTAAAACGTGTCATCTTTCTGAATCATAAATTTTCCACCACATATCATCCAGACTACATATGTCTCCCCGCCAAAATCTCTAAATATTAATTCTGTTTTTCTTCTGCATTTAGGACAGTATCTTTTAGATTTCAAAGCTTGTATTATTAAAATCTAATTAATGCTAATTCATCATTCACGTTTGGTTTTGGTTTTTCCAGATGTTGATGTGGATAAACCGGATGAGAAGTCTATCATGACCTATGTAGCCCAGTTTCTGAAACATTATCCTGACGTCCACAGTACAGGCACTGATGGGCAGGAGAATGATGTAAGTACTTGTTTTTCTTCAAGTATTAATAATGCACTCAATGATAGTGACTCAGATTTTTAACCATTCTGTTTTCTAAACATTAAATTGTAATGCATTTTAATATAGAGCAACTGAGTGAAGAATAGATATGTTAGTTGGAGAGATGATTAGAGGAAAAGATTTCTTTGATTTGTTAGCTGAATGTGTCAGAGAAAACATTAGTAATAATAAATGCTAGATATAGAATACTGATAAATTATAATTGAGGAAAGAAAGCAGTGTTGGGAAATTCCATTTTAGTAATTTGAGGATTGAAGTAATTTTATATCCATCACATCATTTGTGCATCTAGATCTTGAGTCCCCTAGTTCTGCTCAATCTGGTAAAATCTAATTTTGACTTTTAAATTTTATTGTATAACTTGCTACTCCCAGCAAACATACGGAAATAAGACAAACTTCTAAAAGTTATAATTTTTCATTGTGGTTAGATTTTTCAACCTTTCAATAGTTTAAATAACATTTATATTTTTCATACTGCCCAAATGACATACATTCATTGTCATAAATAAAGAAAAAGAAAATTGGAAAAAAGAAAGAGAAAATTATCTGTATTTGACCTTCTAGAGAGAACTTAACCGAGAAGAAAAAATTAATATGTTAGTTCCCAACATTTTTCTATGTATATGTAGACACATATAATATTTTAACAAAAAACAGATTCATAGTATACATACAATTTTATAATTTTATTTTTCCATTACATTATACAAAATTCTTTCCATGTCATTCTTTCCAGATCATCATATGGATATACAGTAATTTATCCAATCCTAATTGTTGGAAATATCTGATTTTTTGCTATTATAAACAATGCTTCTATGAACAATTTTGTAATAAAGCATTGTTTTACAGTTCTTTCTTAGAAGTGGAGCTCCTAGGCTAAAGAACATGCAGACTTTTAATGCTTTTTTGAAATGTTTTTTCAAATTCCCCTGCAGGAAAATTTGTCCTATTCTATATTCCAGCCAGCACATTTGAATGCCTATTTTCCCAATCTTTAACAACAGACCTTACCACTCCCCTAATTTTTTAAAAATAGTATTTTTTTATTATAGAGAGGTGAATTTACTGCTGAATTTATAATTAATTATAAGGCAAAATTATATCAGGGAAAGTAATAAATGGAATTTTCGAGATGTGTGAAAAAGTATCTCTCTGTCTTCATTGCTCAGGTCTCCATTAGAGTGTTCAGAGCAGTTTGAGATTATATTAAAAAGCAACAAGAAAAACAAAAATTTTTGAATATGTTTTCTAAATAGAAAAGGTTTAAGGAAGGAAAAGTTCAAGGGAGCTTGAGCCCAAAGTTTTCAAATAGGAAAAGATATTACACTAATAGGAATCAGTGACTTCATAAAAGAATTAAGCAAAACAACAGTAACTTGTGTTTCCTAAGTCGATTGGATGGTGTTAATCTGGCATTTGATAGAACAACATTAGTTTTTTAAAAACTGTACTTTTAGGAAACCGTTATTAATCCTTCCCAGGATTCAGGCATAAATGTTGACCACCAGAGTAACTTGTCTGCAGTTAGCAAAGTAAAGGTTTCTATGAAGCACCACAGAAGGCAAAAGCAAAGACTCTCTGTGCTGATCCTAGCATAGATTGAGGCGTGTGCTTGGGAATCATTTGGGGTTTCTGGGTCTTGAGAATATAATTGAGCATGGATGTTGCTGTGTGAATAAGAAATTCTGTAAGAAAGTGTATTAGACTTACCCCAGACAGCATAGAGAAAATCAGCTTTCCATATGATTTTCATATCTGAAGTCTTTATATTACCCAATTGGATTTATTTCTGATCTGGTTTCTGAGTTTGTACCATTTTAATTTCTCTGACATTCATCGTGTCTCCAGATGAGTAAACTCTGTGGCTGGAAATGTCTGAGAAACAAAAGGAGATGCTTTCATTAATACTCATGAGCAAGAATTTAATGCAAAAACCCTTAGAGACTTGAAACACACACACTCCTGACATAAGCTTGTTAATGTACTTTACTAAAGAGGCTTTATTATTAAGAGATTAATCTCATTATCTAGAAAATAAATTCTGATTGGTCTTTTTAAAAAATTCCCTCTCTCTTCCCTAAAAAGAGAATGTATATGATTTCTTCAGGGTTATTTCAAAAATTAATTTTGAGAAAAATGTATTATAAGCTTTGCCCTTTTTTTTTTTTAATGTGGCATTTGTAAGGTAGGGCATAATCATCTAAGAATGAATGTTTTGAATAAGAAAAGAAAGAATTGTATTTTTTTTATGATGTAAGGCTTATATTTGTTTAATACAGCTAAATGTCCCCTTAATTCTGTCTAATGAACCTTTAAGATTTTATACACTACATGTATCAGAGCTATTAATGCTATCACCTTAAAATATTCAGCATTTGTCTACTCAAGTCTTAGTAAATAGTACTTTTAATTCATTTTTAAAAATCTTGGCATCAACATATCTACCAGGTTTCTATTTTTTGGTGTATTTGATTTGTATATCCCCTTTTTGAGTTTACTTAGATATTTTATAGATACCATTTTAACTCTAACTTTCTTATTGGAAATAGATAAATAATAAATAACCTGGTGAAGAACTTTTTCCCTAAAAGTATTCCTTGGATACTTAGCACTCAATCATAAATAAATAAAATAGGCCTATTGGCTCATCTCTCTCTCCTATTAAACTTTCAGTTATTTATTCACTCATTCCTTCTCACATTTCAACAAACATTCTTGACTGCTTTTAGAAGCACAGCACAGTCTTAATTGTCATAAGGATACAGAGATGCACATTATGAGTGTATTTATAGAGGAAAAAATACGAGTCCATATATTTCTTCTTTACGTCATTCTCCTTTTAAAGTGTTTAATATTCCAAGACATGTTTATAAAGTATAAATATTGCCAAAACTTAAAACAAAAAGGTCAAATGCCAGAATACTACATTGCCTAAATGGATTCGAACATTTTGATACTTTGAAAAGTTATGAAAACATCTTAAAGTAGCTATGTCCTTAAAATTATGGTCTATTTATAGACAGATGCTTCTCCATTGGCTTTTTTTTCTTGTTTCCTATATAATTTTTGTCCTTGATTTATATTACTTTTTTGTATGTTATCTTTTCATATTGTTAGGAAATATTTCCAGGTTTCCCATCTTTTGCAAATTGTATCCAAAATTTTAAGGTAAGAGTTAAGTAATCTTGAATTAGTAACCTCTTTCAAACATCCTACATTCCATAGTTTGTTAGCCATTCCTTTGCATGTATTTGTTTTTATATACACATTTCTTTCAATACCTTAATTCTGTTATTTCCTTTTCCTTTCTAATAGAACAAATAACATATGTGTTATTAAATGTTAGTTACAGTCTGATACTCTCATGGACTTTCCCACTAATCTTTAATTATGAGATGGCATCAATTAATTTCTTTTTAATAACACTTAATAGCACTAATCAAAGGAAGAATTCACAACAGCAGTGTTTGATTTCTTCATATGTGAATGGGTAATAAAAATAAAGTTTTATTTTTATTTTAAAGTCTTAAGCAGGAAATAATTAATTGAAAAAGGTAAGTATTCAGTTAGCTTGTAATCCTGAGTTTCGTCACATCTTTTGCTCAGTATTGGCTCACGTGGTTTAGTAAAGTTCATGACGCAGTAAGTGCTCAAAAAGTTTGTGGAATTAATGATTATGAATTCTTTCCCGTATTCAAGCTATCTAGTACTTCAGTTTTTCCATCTGTCTTTATATTTCATCTAGGTTTGAGGTTAAGGATCTAGCAACGCAATAGACTTTATGCCAACGTGGGAATAAAAAATCAGAAGTAACTCATGTCATATCAAATGTTAAATTAATTTTTATTTCGTGCTTCGTGCGGCATGAGTTTATGTACATGCGAACATGCTACGAAACATATAAATGTGCCTATGTGTATGTTTGAGTGAAAGAAAATGAAAAAGAGAAAGAGAGTGAGAGAGAGAGAGAGAGAGAGAATAGTGAGGATGCTGACTGCTTAGCTGCTCGGACTTTAGGGGGTCCTCTATAGGCAAATAGACCCCCAGTCTGTGAACGCACGTGAAAGTTACCAACTGAAGAAAAGCCACTGGACTAAATGGGTTCTGGGGGTCTAAATATTGTTTTGTACTTCATTTTCCTTTCGAAAAGGAGAATGTCGAGTGTACAAGCAGCTACATTCTTCTCACGTTATCGCAATTTGCTTGACTAGAAAAGTCATTTACTAAATGGACTCATAAAGTAATTTTTAAGACCGTAATTAGTTTCTGTCAGATGACTTTGTGAAATCATGTCAATTGGTGAGAAACAGGTAATGACACACCTGTCCTTGGAGGTTCACAGCGAAGTCTCATGCTCACTGAGGTCATGTAGTGGTGACATTGACCTCTGGTGTCTTCGAGGTAGACCGTGAGCATTTTGTTCCTCTGAGCTCACAAGAATGTGTCGTTAGTGCTTTTATGGGTGTGAAAGTCAACCAGTAATAAAACGTGTGCCTTGATCATGGTCACATGTTTATTCAGAAGAGAACATCGTGAGAAGAGCTGAAGATTTGGAGTCTTGGGCTCCTGTTCCATTTCTTTCTTTAATTAACTATGTTACCAATCAATCATTTATTCCACAATTATATATTGAGTAGTGCTGGGCGCCAGACACTGTGTTAGGCTGGAAGAAAAGATACATGAGGGGTTTGTAATATGGGGGAAAAAGAGACAATTAAGTGCAGAATACAATATAGTGCAATATAGGTGAATATTTGAGCTCAGGTTGTCACAGGATCATAGACAAGTGTTCTCAAAATGTGGTCCCCAGACCAGCAACATCAGATTCACCTAGAAACTTGTTATAAATACTAATTCTCAGCCTGCACCCCAGATATGCTGAGCCAGAAAGCCTGAGGGTGGTTGGTGCCCAGTAATCTGTGCTTTCACAAGCCTTCTGGGTGATTCTAGTGCACCCTGAAGTTGGAGAACCACTGGTATAGAAGAGAGACCCCTAACCCAGTCTTCTGGGTCAGAAAAAGCCTCCTAGAGAAGATTGTGTCTGAGCTGATCTCTGAAGAAGGCATTATTCAGGGGAAAATGTTCCAGGGTTGCCTTTGCAAGACCAGCAAGTGAGGGAGAGCATGCATCCTGACAGCATCGTGTGCCAATCTCTGTGCTAGTTGTGTTACACAGATTATCCCGAATTCTCCCCCAAACCATGGAAAGGGTGTGCGGGGACTGCTTGGATGATGGTACAACAGCAGAGAGGTTAAAATGCCCAAAGTCACAGAGCTAATACATGCCAGAGTCAGAATTTGGAACCACCTTCACCTGCCTCTGGCTAGCACTCTTTCTACCCTGCCACTTCACCTGTCAACAGACAGTCATTTCATCTGTGTTACGGGGCTGTGGGCATCAAGTGAGATGCTGTAGTTGAAAGCTATTTGTAAATGCCAAAAAAATTCAAATTAAATATGTTTATGATTACTTTGGCATTCTTACCAGATAAATCTTGATGAAAAATTAGGATATTTTCGCTAAATCAATTCTAGAATTGTTCTTATTATTTGTGGAAACAAGTATGTAAATCTCCAATTTTTTTTCATTTTTGAGATGTGATTGATAGCATGGAGACTTTCATTCAACAGATAATTTGATTAATATCTGATAGGTGTCATTTTGCCAGGGTCTAGAAATACCATATTGAACAAGATATTCAGTTCATGTGGGGTTTATGTTATAATACTGAATGGTCTTTTTTATTTTGCTGAGTAAGATTCGCCCTGAGCTAACATCTGTTGCCAATCTTCCTCTTTTTGCTTGAGGAACATTTGCCCTGAGCTAACATATGTCCCAAGCTTCCTCTGTTTTGTATATGGGTCGCCACCACAGCACGGCTGCCGAAGAGTGGTGTGTGTCTGCACCCGGGAACCGAACCCCAGGCCACCGAAGAGAAGCATGCCTAACTTAGCCACTAGGCTACAGGGCCAGCCCCTGAATAGTCTTTGTAAATAATCATTTACACAAGTGGTCCAGTGTTACTGTGACTGTAACTCCTTGAATTCAGTCAAAATTAATCTCTTCCAGAATAGTCCTCTGGGTCACCAATGGCCTTGGATTTAGAAGCTACTGCAGGCCTGTTTCTACTCCCAGTCCAGCAATTGCTCTGAGTATTTTGGTACTTAGGTCATTCCTTCTTGAGCATGTTTTCTTAATTGAACTAATGTTTCTTGAGAAAAAAATGGAGGTAGATAATTTCAGTATTCAGCAAGATAATTAAGATACTTTTCTAGAATCAGGTTTTCCTTCTTACTCTCCAAATAGGGTAATGGCAGGGAGAGGGAAAATTTTTCAGGGACAATTGAAACTTATTAAATATTAAGTCTATTTGAGAATGAGTCAGTTATTAATTAGAAATAAAATGCACAGTTACTAATAAAATTGTAATGTTTGCTGGTTTCTAGAGAGAAGACAGGCTAATTTTGAAGGAAGCGAAAGTTTGGATAGAACAATTTGAAAGAGATTTGACAAGGGCACAGATGACAGAATCAAATTTACAGGATAAATATCAGGTAATGTATGGAATAGAGATTTCAATTTTTCAAAAGCTTTTCATGAGTAGGATTTATATACGTCATTTAATCTATGTTTAATCTTTCAAATGAAATTAATGAGAAAAGACTTTAAAGAAATAGTATGCATTATCTTAGGTTTGCTTGTAATTTAATAATTGTATTTCTATGTAAATAGGTAGTTTTATTCTTTAAATTTGATACATTTGTGTGTCATAATATGATAGCCATTGTGGCGATAATTAGTACCTTTATCTCATTAGATAACTATCATTTCTTATTAGTGGTTGGAATAATTAATTTCTAGTTTCTTAGCAAGCCTGATGATGATAATACAATGTTGTTGTCTATATTCACTATACTGTGCAGTAGATCTCTAGGACTTATTTACTATTCATTGCAAGTTTATATCCTTAAACAACATCTGTCCTGTCCCCCCACCACTGTCCCCTGATAACCACCATTTTACTCTCTGTTTTTACTAGTTTGGCTTTTTTAGATTCCACATATAGGTGACATCATGCAGTATTTGTCTTTCTCTGTCTGACATCTCATTTAGCATTATGTCCTCAAGGTTCATCAGTGTTGTCACAAATGGCAGGATGTCCTTCTTTCTCATGGCTGAATAATATTCCATTGCGTGTACTGTATCAACATACAATGTATCTTTATCCATTCATCCATTAATGAGCACTTAGGTTGTTTCCATATCTTGGATATTGTGAATAATGTTGCAATAAACATGAGAGTACATATGTCTCTTCAATATCCTGTTTTCATTTCCTTTGGGTGAAGTTGGTAGTTTTAAACTGTATATGTCCACACTGTCTATTAAGCTCTGAAGCTTCGTGACTTTTTCCAGAACTCAGAGTCTTGTAGATGGCCCAGAACACAAACATCTAGTCATTGTTTTTGTGGACTTACGATCTTGTAAATGTCACATAACAAAAAATTCCACCAAAAAATGACTTAAGTGCCAAGTTGAAAATGACTAGAGAATAAGTTGAATTTAGTAAAGGATCTCAACATGAATATTTGAAGTGGGCCCATTAATGGGATCAGTTTCTACCGTGACCTGCCTAATGCAACACTATTGCACTCAGGTTGAGGCCAGGGATGTTGTTGTTGTTGTCATTTCCTCCAGTCTCATCACACTGTCATTAATTGGATTTCTGCTTCCAATTTCCACTTCCAAGACACGAAGTCTTATAACAGGCTTTCCCATTAAATTGTGATTTATTCTATGCAGCATTGACATTTTCCCCTATTTAAAATAGCATTGCATTTTGGTGGCAAAATGATAATATATTCAAGTCAACATTATATTTCACTCATTTTGCTACAAAAAAAAGGGTACAGTGATGTGAGAGATTCAACATGGCAGACAATAAAAGATTTAACTATTGCATTAGTGTGTGATTTTATATAATCATATATATAAATCATGCCTGAATTTAGATGGATGATGCCACCAATATTATATTTGATGATCTTGGCAAAGCAATCAATATGTACTTATAGGTATGTACTTTTTGCTTTGAAACTCAATGTACTCTTTTTTTCCTAAAAATACAATTTTCTGGAATGAGCTCCATTAGAAAATTTTTAAACTAGTAAATTAAGAATAGGAATGCAAGAACAGAGTGAATATACTTATTTAGTCCATTAGTGAGTTTTGGTTTTGGCATAACTTGTCAAAAAATAAATTACAAGTGATCAAGTTACCTTTATAGTACAGATGTTATTTTATAAGAGGCAACCAAAGACCAGAAAAGTATAAAACAGAAAAACTCCTTTCAAGCCAAAGATGATCATCAGTCTTTAAAAATAGGGTTAGAGACCATCTGAAATCTAAATATAGGGAGCATTTTCTTTTGTCTGTGGGTTTATTATGTCCTCAGCATTTTCCATCAGTTTCTACTTATCAATCAATAGTGCATTTTCTATGCATAGAATTCTGTGGAATAAAATTGAAGATTGCTTTTATGTTTTGGTATTTTTTAATTACATTAAGTTAGAGGGGATGGAAAATAACTGTAGTGAAATATTTATTTATTCACCATCTCCCTCCAGTGTTCTTCATGTGAATTTACATGTTTATTTACTCTATGACATAGAAATTCTTTTAGATGTATTATCTATTAGATTCTGCAGGGGCATTCTCATGTTCTTTAATGTAACTGCCCATTTTAGTGGTATTTTCTATTCGTGTTTGGACTTGGAGTCATATTTTAGGACGTTAATTTAATATAAAATGCAGAACTTTAATTAAAAGACTACTTTCTTAGGTTAGTTTTAGACTCACCGTGAAGACTACATATTACAAGTTTATGTTAACCATACTGTGACAAAAGACCTAGTATAATACTTAATATTTAAATGCCGTAAAATTAAAGCAAAGGATTATCATGTAAATGGGATCCCTTAAGTAAACCTCGTTATACAGATTTACTTAAACACAAATTTAGATATCTTTAATTCGGTATTATTTTGATATGTGAAATTTCTATTTATAAATTGGTACTTTGAGGTAAAGCAATTATTTTTATTATTAGCGTAGATTTATACTCCTGTTTACTATTATTTCCTGATGAGCATGGACTGGCATGTAGATGAAATGAGAAATCCTAGGCTTCCGTCCTGCCTCTACTACTTGTCGTCTGGGCTTCTTAGGGTAATAATAATAGTGTGTGTCTATACGGCAGGGTTGTGGAGAAAGCCAGAGGAGATAATGGGTAGAAAGGACTTAGCATGGGGCCAGGCTCCTTGCCGGGATTTCATGAATGGTAGCTGCTATTAGTATCATGACTGTCATTGTTAGTATCAACAACACATATTGAATGTTATCCAAATATAAAGAATTGTTTTTTAGGAAATGTGGTTTCCTTTGCTTTTGCTTTTGTTGACTCATTGCCATATTGTTGCTGTTTTTCCTCTTTTAGTCATTTAAGCACTTCAGAGTTCAATATGAAATGAAAAGGAAACAGATTGAACATTTAATACAACCTATACATAGAGATGGTAAATTGTCACTTGACCAAGCACTGGTAAAACAGTCCTGGGATAGAGTGTCCTCTAGGGTAAGTTCTGCCCCCTGATGAATTTCACTAGGGCTTACGTGATTTAGTCAAGAATATTTTCCGTTATCTTTTTCCATGCAGTGACATTGCATTGGGTCCTTCTGCCTCTGTCTGAGGTCGGAAAGGCTTACCTGTGGGAGAATCTTTGCCCTCTTGTCAAGTTTTCCTTTAAATTAGTGGCAGTGCTTGGCAAACAACTCTTTTCCTGCCTTGCCTGCCCTACATGTAATATCACCTTTGACCAGATGATAGATTGAAATCCTGAAAGACCATCTGGGTCAATTCTCACTTTATACAGTTTAATTCTGGGTTGTTTAGAAGAGGTGACTCTCCCCAAAACGGAGCCCCAACAGCTTCTCCATATTTCATAACCAGATTTCATCAACAGTTAATAATCTTCCTATATCCACATTCATTTTTATATTCTTTAAGCATATTTTCTTATCCAGTCTTTCATGAACCTAAAGGAAAACTGCTCAGTAACTTTCATATTAATATTTTGCAAACTCAAAGACCAAGATTTAAAGACCCCTGAAACTTCTATCGCTAATGAGAATATTTGCCTTGTACTTACCCTATTTTCTTTATTTTGATAATCTGTTTTTTTCCCATAAACTCTATCAAAGAGTGGGTTAGTTTCGAAACACCTCAACCCATCCACCAGGCATTCCCAGGAAATGGTGCTTGAGAATTGGGTAAAGTGGAAGAAATGGAAAGATGGTTAGAGAATCATATTGTTATAGGAGAATCCTCAATACTTGTCTTCCTCCAGAGATGTCTAGATGTCCCTGATTTTTCTGGGCCTGTTCTCATCCTGTGGAGGGTTTTAAAGGATACACATCTGCTGGTATATAACTACTGCATCCTTGAACATGTCAACAAACCCATCCCTTCCCTTTCAGAAAAAGCCAAACTAAAAATTAGTGGATTCTTTATGGTATTCCCATAATAAGAAAATTGCTTAAGCTCCCAGTAATACCTTCCATGTCTAAGATATATTGTAAATTTCCTCAAAATTCGCTTGGAACTGTAATTTCCTCCCCATCCTCAAAACATCAGATTCAGAACATAGATATCTACTTACTTGATATTTATTAAATTAACCTGAAATCCTTAACTTAAAACCTTATGTAGGCCCTAAAATCATTTGGGCTAATTTTAAGAATTGTCTTCTGTATTAGAGATATTCTATTTTTCTACTTTTGTATTTCAGCTCTTCGATTGGCATATTCAGCTTGATAAGTCTCTTCCTGCACCTCTGGGCACCATAGGGGCCTGGTTATACAGAGCAGAGGTGGCTCTGAGAGAGGAAATAACCATTCAGCAGGTCCATGAGGAAACGGCCAACACAATACAACGGAAACGTGAGCAACACAAGGTAAAAATTCTGGCTGGGAAAACTTCCAGCATAACAGTCCTCACGTGATCTGGAGATGTGGCCTGTTTAGAACTTGCACTGACACGGGCCTCCAAGGCATCCATGCACACTGATTCAGAGATGTCACACCTTCTTAGAAGTTCTCTAATCTGCACTTCTCTTTCCTATACTTGTTATTGACAGTGGCAGTAGATTTATTTTTTAAGGCATTTTCCAATAGCTCCATGATATTTTTTAATCTGCAGTTATTTTTGTTATTTCTGTTGCTATATGTTATTTTTCAAAAGATAATCCAAGATAATATTCATTTACATAATAATGTGATGAGCCATTGGCTCCAGACCTCACCCCTGCCTCCATTCTCAAAAGAAGGCAGGCCAAGTTCTATGTCCTGGGGGGAAGTGGTGGAATTAGGCTTTGATGACCTCTTAGTCATTTGCTACACTTTTCAGCTTACTGCATGGTCCATTGTATGTGCTATAAGTTCTAATATACTTTCTCTTTGTGTTTTGTGATAGTACAAACCTAACCAAAAATGCTGTTTTTCATTAACATCACATTAACGCAATCCTACATTTTGTGCAATTGAATTTGTGTACTCCATTTGCTGTGTCGTGGTGGGGTCCAGTGCATATATGGAAAACAAACTGAGAAGCAAGAGATTTCTACTTTTGATCACATGGGCAATTTATAGCTCATATGTATTCTCTGCCAAATTATTGATATTCTTCAAACTACTCCAAGGAAAGAGATTGTTGTATATTCTAGACTGAATTATAAGGCAAATTCATGACAGATTTTGTTTCATGCCCCCCGGGACCTTAGTTTTGAAACTAGAGGTATAGAAATATAGAAGTGTCATCTCATGCAATTTCAGCCCCTGGCCCTTTCAGCTCAAGTGACACAACCCCAGAGCAGGTCATCAAACAAGACGGACACAAGATTTTGTGATCCTAGACAATCAGTCAGAGTCCCTCCTCCATTTATTCTTGGCCCTTCCTCAGTTACGATCAGTACCTTCAGATACTTTTTGTTTTGCTGATTATGTCTTGGCCTCTCCCCTCTCTACCACCATCAACACACACAAACACACACACAGAACTCCCTAGAATCTGCCTCTCAGATGAGAGCATGGCTTTGGAATTTGCTCCATCTTTAGAGATATACACACATAAAATCCAGGCCTGCTTGTCTATACCTTAGTTCATTGAAGATGGAGGAAGCTATAAGGGAGCCAGAGTTCAGGCTCATAAGAGATCAGGTCACAGGAATTCTTCTAGGGTTGAGCCAGGTTAAGGCTTTTCAGGGGCATAGAAGAGCATGGCCATATCCATTTTGAGATTCCCAGTATATTAAAACTACGGAAAAACGCTAAAACAGGATTACACAAATACCACTTTAACAAATTAGCAATTCAGCATAAATACCATCTAATAATTTTTCTTCATGTAAAATGTAACAACTGAAACAATTTTAACTGATGTGAATATTTCATATAAAAGAAGTCACCTTAGGGTTTTAAATCAGATGTAGAATGTATATCGATTGTGGGTTAGATGTGTTAATTCAGCAAATATATACCTACTATGTGCCCGTTTTCTGCACTGGGGAAACTGATGAAGGTGCCTCCAAATCTAGAGGAAGAGATGGGATTAGGCCTTGATGACCTCTTAGTCATTTGTGACTTATTTTTTGTGAGAAAGATCAGCCCTGAGCTAACATCCGATGCCAATCCTCCTCTTTTTGCTGAGGAAGATTGGCCCTGGGCTAACATCCGTGCCCATCTTCCTCTACTTTGTATGGGACGCCACCATGTCATGGCTGGACAAGTGGTGCGTCGGTGCGTGCCCGGGTCCAAACCCGCGAACCCTGGGCCACCAAAGCGGAGGGCGCGCACTTAACTGCTACACCACCGGGCCAGCCCCCATTTGTCACATTTTTAAGCTTACTGCATTGCATGGTCAGTTGTGCAATCGTGTTTGAGAAACAGCGTGTGTTGTTTGTTTATTTAACAGAGTTAAGTCTGATTCAAATGCATCACCATAGAGAAAATGTCCTACAATTTAATTGTGCTACTTACTAGATAATCATAGATTTAGCAGAAATAATAATTCATGGCAACTCTAGGAAGCATCAGCCTCTGATGGGGCATGAATTTTAAGTTGGACAGTGTGCATGCTGTCAGCGTATGTCTCAGTGAATATATGATTTCAGGCCCTTCATGACCCTTCTGGCTCCCTTGAGAAAGAGAGACCTTGTGCCAACTGCTAGTTGTGTAGCCAGAATCATCTCTGCCAAAGTGTAGTAAACAACCATAAAAACTGGAAATGGAGTGGAGCCCCTATGGAGAGGGAGAGGGCAGGAGTTGGAAAAGATGGTTATCCAAGACTGAAAACCAGAAAGGACTAGACTAAAGAGAAAGTTGGGGAATGCAATAAAGAGACAACAGAAAGCAAAGGCAGGTAGGGAATAAGACCAGGTCCAGGGCAAATCTCCAGTGATCATTTTACTCAGGTAGGAACTTTTACTAGGCCTGAGCATGGGTACTTAAAATAGTAGAGTCATAGAAGAATGTAACTGTCAATTATAAAATCAATTCTCATTCATTCAAAATATATTGATTAGGTTCCTATAATAAGCTAAGCCAGCGATGGTGGTCTAGCGGTTAAAATCCAGCACACTCACCGCCATGGCCCAGGTTCATTTCCTGGTCAGAAACAGCACCACCCATCTGTCAGTTGTCACACTGTGATGACTGCATGTTGCTGTAATGCTGAAAGCTATGCCACGGGTATTTCAAATACCAACAGGGTCACCCATGGTGGACAGGTTTTAGTGGAGCTTCCAGACTAAGACAGACTGGGGGGGCCGGCCCCATGGCTTAGCGGTTAAGTGTGCGCGCTCCGCTGCTGGCGGCCCAGGTTCAGATCTGGGCGCGCACCAACGCACCGCTTCTCTGGCCATGCTGAGGTGGCGTCCCACATAGAGCAACTAGAAGGATGTGCAACTATGACATACAACTATCTACTGGGGCTTTGGGGAAGAAAAGAAAAAAAAAGACAGACTAGGAAGAAGGACCTGGCCAGCTACTTCTGAAAAAATTGGCCATGAAAACCCTGTGAATAGCAGCAGAGCATTGTCTGATACAGCGCCAGAAGGTGAAAGGATGGCACTAAAAGACCAGGCAAGGCTCTACTCTGCTGTCCACAGCGGGGCTAGGAGTCAGAATCAACTGGACAGCACTAACAACAAATAATAAGCTAAGCTTTGATGATGTGAGGCATTTGAATCATGGTTAAGATAACTAAAATTCTAATAACTAAAATTATAGGTTTTCTCAATAGCAGGAAAATCAGCCCGTGAATTTGGTATCACTACTCTGGTCTAGTATATTGGGCCCACTGGAAAACACAATAAATTGAAAAAGCACAATATAGGACTCATCAATATGTGAGCAAAAATGTTTGAGAATATTATCTTCCCATCTCAGTTTAAAAGTAATTATGGCTTTTGCCATGAAAACTTATATATGCTATCAAGTTCTAGAATTCTTAGTTTTCTGCATTCTTTACATCTTTTTTTTGTTACACCACATGACAGTTGTTCATTACTTAATACATAATCAGTGTTTGAAAATTGAATTCAGATAATTTTTAAAATACATTTTTCAAGGAGTTCACTTTATGAGTGGTTCTACCAAAGTTTTTAATTTTTTAAATTAATTTGCATGTATGTGGGAACATATTTATTCTGAAAAGCGAGGTTCATGTCTATTATCTTTTCTGTTTTCCAAATACCCAAATGATCAGTTATCTAGAAAGGTATCAACAATACCTGTAGCTAATTATAATTGAGTAGTTAGCCATGTTTCAGTGTTAAGTAGTTAATTTTGCTAAGCACTTGACATGCGGGATATGAGATAGGTATTATTATCCTCATTTTTCAGGTGAGTTAACTTTAGGCAGGGAGAGGTTAAGTGCCTCGCCCAAGATCACATAGCTGATAATCCAGGTTGTTTTAAGCACTAAGCTTAAAATGTACCTGCAAAGCTATTGCATATAATACATGTAGAATGATTAAACTTATTAGTCTTTATTAGTAGTGTTGCTTTGGCAAATTAAGGCTTTCAGTCTTAAGGAATCGTGTGAATAACCATCACACCTTCCATCTACTGCCCATCCTTACTGCGGTTATGAACCCTACCAAGAAAGGTTGTGAACCTTTCTTGAGGATTTTATTTCTTGGATGACAGTACATGCCACAATTCTTGATAACTTCAGTAACCCATCGATGATCCTCCCAATATCCTGGCCTCTCAGTTTCTTGACCTCCTGTCTCCCAGTGTTCCCGTCCTACTCTCTACCTCAGCCCCTCACTGCATAGACATAGTCTAGAACTTGTCGTCACCACAATCTCTTTCTCAAGCATCTCACTCTCCAACCAGACTCTCCCCAACTCCAAGCCTTCATCTCCTCTGTGCCCTATAATTTGTTGATCCTACCTTTGTACTCTGCTTAAATTCAATGCTCGGTCATTAAAAGTCACCCCTTGTATACACTCTAATTGTCTTGCCCGGGTCTCACTTGGTCCTACTCTCCTGATTAAAACACAACCCTGGTTAAAGCCAACTCTCTGCCTAGTTCCTGCCCACGCACATGCAGCTGACTGTAGCTGGAGAAAAACACACCCCCAGGCACGATGACTAACCCAAGTGGGCCCTTGATGCTCCCTGGCACTCCGAAGGCATTTTCTCACTCCATTCCCTCTCCATTTTGGGTACAACTTTTTTATACCTTGTCTCCTCAAACCTTCCACACTTCCTCCCCCAACCTTACTCTTAGCTGATGATACTGCTTCCTATTTCTCTGAGAAAATAGAAGCAATCAAAAAAGAATTTCCGCCAGCTCCCACGACCACATCAACCCACCTACATGCATCTGTGCCCGAATACTCCGTCTTCACTTCTGTTACTATGGATGAACCATCTGTGCTCTGAGCCAAGGCCAACCCTCCACATGTGCACTAGATCCCACCCTCCCTGCTCTTCTCCAAGAAATAAGTCCTGTATTTCTTGCCTTTATTTTTTCTCTCTCTGCTAGATTTTTCTCATCCACAGAAAGTATGCTATTATTTCTCTCATCTTAAAAAAAATCTCTTCTTAATCCTGCTTTCCCTTCTAGCTACTGTCCATTTTTCCTCCTTCCATTTACAGCAAAGCTCTTTGAAAGAGTTGTCTAAGCTCTCATTTTGGTTTCAAAATTCTCTCCTCCCTTTCTTTCTAGAATGCATTCCAATCAGGTTTTCTCTTGCCGTGCCATGCATGTCAGGTTCACAAGGGTTCTCCTTGTTCCTCATTCAACAGCCAATTCTCAATCCTCATCCTACCTCACCTATCAGAAGCATTTTACATAATTATTTCTTCATCTTTGAAATGCTTTCTTCATTTGGTTTCCTAGTTTTCTTTCTACTCCTCTGGCTGTGCCTTTCTAGTCTTTCCTAGTCTTTCTGTAAATATTTATTGAGTACTTTCTATATGCAAAGCAGTGTTCTAGGTATTTGTGATACACCCATAGGCAAAACAGACAAAAATTCCTAGACTTATGTAACTTGCTTTCTAGTGGGTGGAGGCAGATAAGAAATAATAAGCATAGTAAATAAATTAATTTTATATTAGGTTAGAAGGTAAAAAGACAGGGAATATTAGGTAATGTTACGATTTTAAGTAGGGTAGTCAGTGACATCTCAATGAAAAGATGACATCAAACAGGCAAGCAAATTCCCACCTCCAGACCTTTGCCCTTGCTATCCTTCTGGAATGTTCTCTCTTCTTGACCTGAAACGTTCTCCCACTGATATTCCCATTAGGTTCTTCCTCATCTCCTTTGGGCCTTTACTGAAAGGTCACCTCTTAGTTAACCTTTTCTTAGGTCCTTTGAAATTACAACTCTCTTTTCCCTTTCCCTGTTTGATTTTTCTCTGTAACATTTATCTCCACATCAACTCATTTTAATTATTTATCTTTTTTATTGCTTGATTTCCTGCAGGGCAAGGATTAGTGTTTGTTTGTTTGTTTGTTTTTGTATTCCAAACCTCTAAAATGGTTTTAGAAATATTCAGGCTTTCAATATTGCTACTTGGTACGTTCTAGGAACTTGTGCCTTTGACTAAGTTTTCAAAAGTATTGACATAAAATTGTTAAAAATATTCTCTTATATATTTTAGTAATCTTTTCTGTGCCTGAGTTTAATCCTCTATTTTTTCCCAATATTGTTTCTTTGCACATTCTCGCTTTCCTTAATTGCACTTTTGACATTGTTGATGTTCTCTGTCATATTCTAACCATCTTTTCCCATGTACTTTCTTGCCAGAGCAATGACAGTATTACTCTTAACATTATCATTCTGATGGCAATGTGGGAATAGACTGGGTGATGGATAGAGAGTGGGAGCCAGGGAACCATTTCAATAATCCCAGTAGAATGTCTTGAACCAGGGTGGTAGTTGTAGAGGTGGTGAGAAATGGTCGGATTCTGAATATATTTTGAATGCAGAGCAAAGAGAATTTTCAGCATTAGATATTGACTGTGAAGGAAGGGGGGTCATACACGACATGGTGATTTTTGGACTGAGCAACTGGAAAAATGGAGTTTTCATCGATTAAAATGCAAAGACAATGAAGTAGATTTGAGAGGAAAGATCAGGAGTTTAGTGTGGGGCGTGCTAAGTATGAGACTGTTTCACATCCAAGTGGACATGTGGACTAGGGAGTAGGAGATGAGAGACGAGCTCAGGAGAGAGGTGTAGAATGGAGATGCATATTCAGAATCTTTGGCAAATAGAGGGATGTTTAAAGCTCTGAGATTAGAGAAATGAAATAAGGAAGTGTGAAAAGAGAAGAGAAAAGGATCAAGAACTGAGCCCTGAGGGAGTCCAATATTAAGAGATCAAAGAGTAGAAGATGAACCAGCCAAAAATATGAGAAAGAGCAGTCGGTGAGATAGGAGGGACTCCAGCTACCATGTTGTCTTAGAAGCCAAAGGAACCAGTGTAGAAAGAGAGGAAATTTTCAGTAGAATGGCCACAGCAATCCTTTTCCAGTGCGGCTCAGTTCATTTCACCCCTCTGCTCAAAACTCCCCACTGGCTTCCGTCTACTCAAAGTAGACCAAAAATTCTTACAAAGGCCCATGAGGCCCACAGATCTGCATCCCTCTCCCTCCTCTTCCTTCCCTCTCCTGCAACCTGCTATCCTGATTGTTCCCTTTGTTCCATCTCAGTCACTGAGAGAGCTATGTCCATATCTCCCATAGCCACGTGGATTTGTCAGTTTCCCCCCACAGTTCTATCAGTTTTTGCTTTATATAGTTTGAGGCTTACTAGGTACATTCAAGTTCAGAATTAGTATATCTTTTAGTAAATTAAAAGTTTCATCATTAAGCAATTAATAACTTGTAATGATTTCTGTTCTGAAATTGATTTTGTCTGATATTAATACACTTATACCAACTTTCCTTTATTAGTACTTGCTTGGCATGTTATTTTCCATTCTATTAATTTCAGCCTATCCATGTTCTTAATGTGCAGGTGTATCTTTTGTAAAAAGCAGATGGCTCTGTTTTATTTGTCTGATCTGATGATCTCTGCCTTCTAACTAGTGAATTTATATTCCATTCACATTTATTTGTAATTATTGATAGACTTGAATTTGTTTCTACCATCTGACTCTTTGCTTTCTATTTGTACTACTTTTCTTTTTTTCTACTTTCTTGCTATTTATAAGTGGATGGAGGGGTTTGTGTTTGTTTGTTCATTTGCTTGCTTGTTTTTCTTGTTCTGTGGTTTTTGCTCTACTGGTTTGAAAGTTATAAACTCTAGCTGTATAGTGTGATTGCCCGTGAAATTATGCCACAGATCCTTAACAAAATTGAAAGTTAATCAGTATCTTGACCTCCTCTTAATCAATTTAAACAATAACACTTTAACCAGATCATTCTCTTTCTAACTTACAAACTGTTGTTATCAAGTATTAAATGACTTACATTTTTCTAACACTATAAATTTGTTATTTTTGCTGATTCTGCCTCATGGTGGCCTGTTTCCTGTGTTTGGTGATCTTTGCCTTCCTCCTTTTGTATTTGCATTTGCTACCAACCAGGCCCACATCAGCCCTCTTTGGGGGTTCTGGCTAAATGTAAGAGTCTCAGTTTCAGTGTTCTCACCTTATTCAGTTTCCAAGACTCAATCTCCTGCAGCAATGGTATAGATATTTGCCTGGGACAATCAGCATTTTTTTTTTTTTTTTGTGAGGAAGATCAGCCCTGAGCTAACAACCGTGCCAAGCCGCCTCTTTTTGCTGAGGAAGACCGGCCCTGAGCTAACATCTATTGCCAATCCTCCTCCTTTTTTTCCCTTTTTCTCCCCAAAGCCCCAGTAGATAGTTGTATGTCGTAGTTGCACATCCTGCTAGTTGCTGTATGTGGGACACCACCTCAGCACGGTCGGAGAAGCAGTGCATTGGTGTGTGCCCGGGATCTGAACCCGGGCCACCAGAAGCGGAGCCTGTGCACTTAACCGCTAAGCCATGGGGCCAGCCCTAATCAGCTTTTTTAATTTGTTTTTGCTCACAGATCTGTGGTTCAGTTTTGGGTCATGTTTTACTGAGAATAGGAGACCTATAATATTTCACTTACTTCCTAGGAACCCACCAGTGAGTTATAATGACATACTGTGCCCATCATTATCTGTTTTATAGTGAGACAGCCTTTCAGAGGACCCAGTGATGTCACACCAGCTGTAGTTCTTTTATCATACATTTGAAAATGTTTTTGTTTGTTTTGATATCTTGTCAAGAGTTTTTCAATGAACTAGATACTGAAAACTACAATAGGGAAAGCTTCTTAGAAGGCAACTGGACATTTGGGTATTCTAGTACAGCCACAGACCCCCACCCATATATTAACATATAGTCACACAACAAATTAGAGTTGGGTATGGTGGTGGCTCTTAGTTTGCCCTGTAGTCACTTGGGGGGGGGGGGTCTCAGCCAACATCATAAGCCATAGAAATGTGTCTGGATGTTATAAAGACAGTGATTAAAATACTCATAGCCAGTAGCTACTCTAGGACAGTCCTCCATCCTCTGGATCAGCTGGGCTACAGTGATTGTGAATATCTGTGGAGTTACCTACAGACTCCAAGCAGGTCAAAATGTGATAATAGCAAAATATATCAGAATAGAAATGGTTTGGCCCTGGATTTTTCAACAATGTAAAAATTAAAGTCCCCAAAATTAAAAGAAAATTTCACTTATGTGAAAAACACGTATGTCTTTAATATTTTAATTTATATATGAAAGCCTTCATTTTTTCCCTTCCATCAAGTGTCTTTCTTATGGTTTTAGGCTGTTTTTTGCTTCTATTTTCTCCAATTAATCCACTAAATCTTGGTGGGAGAGAAACAATATTGATTTTAATGCATCATTCTGGTGGGCTAATGTCTTACTTTTTAGTGAGCGTCAAATTGTTGAGTATTTATTCTGCTAATGAGAAACAAACTAATCTCTAAAAAATATGGCATGAATCTCCTTTCACCTCTCTCTTTCTTTGCTTCTGTGTGAGAAATTGGCTAGGAATTGTGAAATACATGTAAGTCTTTAAATAAGTCGGTTGACATGAAAAACATAAAACAAGAGAGATTCAGATTCATCTAAATTGCTCAAATTTGTGGATTTCTATACAATCTACAAAGAATACTTATAAACATCCTGTCTGATCTTCTCACTGTGATATATGGGACATTCCCTGGGCTTGTTTGAAATCCTCTAAGCCTAAGAGTGTTTTCATAATATGTTGTAATCTAATTGACTTACTTTAGATGGCAAGCAAATCTCACTTTAGGATAGCTTGCATGCATTCAGAATAAAATAACAGTAGAAAGTCTAATATTTTTACCATTAAAGAGTTAAATTAGTTGTGCTTAGTTTTAAGCTTTTAAAAACCAACATATCCAAAATCAAGGAAGGAGAAAAATACTAACAAATCATTGTTTATAGCAGTAACTACATTTTCCTTTGGACTATGTGCCTTTAAAATGTCTGAATGCATTGCTGTGCAAGTGTCATGTGTGTTTAAAAGATGCCATAATTATTAGATACTGCTCTAGCACAGGGCCTGATAGACAAGAACCTGGGGGCTCCTGTACAAGGTAAAAGCCTATATGGGCACGGAGCTACATGTGGATGTGGCAGCAGGAAGAAATTGTTGAATACATTGACTCATCGGTGCAAGCTGAAAATTATGCTTCTTAGCCTCCTGTGAACATGTTTCTACATTTTTTATTTTTTTAAAATTGTATCTTAGGATCTGCTTCAAAACACAGATGCCCACAAAAGAGCATTCCATGAAATCTACCGGACCAGGTCTGTTAATGGGATCCCAGTGCCTCCTGATCAATTAGAGGACATGGCCGAGAGGTAAGAGAATGTCTGCTTTAAATGAAGTCTCTTTTTAAAATGCTTGGTGGATGCTTTTTCCATCTCTTTTCTCTTCAGTGAATTGATTTTTTTCTTTTTACAGAGATGCTTACATTTGGTACATAAAAATTGGGCTCCCATAACATATGCTAAGAATGCCAACCTTCTAATATATTATCAATTGAAAAAGAGTAAACCTGAATATACCCACAGCCTGGAAATCACAGAAATGGTTTTTACAGAGGCTGTATTTCTGTTCAGTGCCGTGAGGAACATTATGTAATATTGCAAAAACAGCTTATAAAAGAAACAGATGAGAGATGTGTTGGCAGAGGAAAGAACTAAATCACAGACTTCCATCAATCATGATTTACCTTTAAACCCAGAGCTAGAAAAGCAGTCAGATCTCCAGATAGTGATTGATCAGCCAGAGTTTAGAAGACCCTGTTCCTGCATTATATTGAACACTGACGTGTAACAGGTTAAGTAAGCACGGTTCTGTTACTATTAGTTACATTCTGTAAATTCTCGGTGTTTTATTTCTAGGTTTCATTTCGTTTCCTCCACATCAGAGCTACACTTAATGAAAATGGAATTTCTAGAATTAAAGTACCGTCTGCTCTCACTGCTGGTTCTTGCAGAGTCAAAGCTGAAATCTTGGATCATCAAGTATGGGAGGAGAGAGTCAGTGGAGTTGCTTCTGCAAAACTACATCGTAAGTCTCCCTGGTACTTTGATAGAGAAATCAGAGGACACAGAGATTTATCATTCAATAATTTCCAGTTTATTTGATGCTGTTATTTGAATCTTGAATTTAAACATGAAAGTACCAGTGTGTTAAGTGGGTTCATATAAGTTTGTGAGCTTTTCACAACAATCTGAAATATACACGTCTATTCTTTGGAAATACAGAAAGATTTTGCTGCATTAATTATACTGAACCATGGTAACTGGCTTTATTGCTTAAAAAAAAAGTTTTTGCATTGGATACCCAAGACTTTGATTGTGAGCTCATCATTGAAACTGCATTAATACTTAAAGATTATCTTCATTGAAACTGCATTAAAATACTTAAAGATTATCTTCATGTCCCTAAAATCCAATCATGAGTAGTTTAGAACAATTCTCGATTGTCCACATGGGGACTATCTATTTTTTTAAATTAGTTCCAGCATGTCTTTTTTATGCTCATTCCCTGTGCTTTATTGCTTCGTGTGTGTACCCAGGAAAAGTAAAATTTTGTCTATGAATCTCTGTACCCACTTAATTTTTAAAGATTATCTTGTATTTTGGGCTATCATTATAGCTAATTCTATGTCTTTAGACAATGATGGCCCTGCATTAATGAGACAATTAAGTTGTTCTGCAACTTGCAGTCTCCACTTACATGTAATTAGAGAATTATAATTATTAAAGGCAGTTTATTTCTCTTAGCTAAATATGCCCCCCCAATTCATGAGCAATACAAGTTTGCTTGTGAAGTTAATATTAATATGGGATCTCAGTCCTGTACTGTTCCATTTATGTTCAATCACAAATTCTAAATGATAAATTAATAAATTTAAAATATAAGCGCATTTCTAACCTGACTAGTCACAGTGGCTCTGTGACTGGTGTGACTGAATATTTACTGAAATCATATCTTTACTAAAGCATCCTAGAACCATAATATATTTTGCTACATTTTAATTTCATTTTCTAAGTGATGAATGAACAACATGCATTTGAAAAAAAAAAGATTTAACAAGTTTACAGTAAAATCTTCTTCTGGGTTTACTACAATTATCTCAGAAACATTTGTCAAAAAAAGTGAAATCTGTTATATGTTCCCTTATTCATTTTTAATTATTTTGTAACGTAATGAAAAACCAATTTTCTAAATTCAAGCAATTACATTGGTCCTTTAAATATTAAATACAGAAATGCATTTATATTTTCAGGTTTAGTCCTGTCAAATGATACACTCTGAGCTCAGTAGGTAATTATGCAGATCCATCTTTGTTCTAGCTATTTAAGGACAGCCAATTAGACTGAAATGCCTAATGGGACTGTTCTACCAGGTTAATGTTCCAACACAATGATATTAGTAAGTCTCTTTGAACTTCTCAAATAAAGGATAAGTAAGTAGAGAGTTGTTATTAATGATTAAAAAAATCAGTACGTTCTGCCTACTCCATAAAGTAAAGAGAAATTCACTAACTGCTGGTTTTAAACTGCTTTGTAACTCTCAAAATTATTTGTAGAATTGTTACTCTACAAATATAGCACATTTAAATGAACATTTTCTAATATTCTTATCCTCTGGTGAAAAATACCTATTTATCGCTCATTCTTCTTTTCTAAAAAAGGTTTAAAGTATTTTTTTGTTTAATAGTTTTAATAGCAGTGCGATATTGAGTGTTTTCCATGTGCCAAATGTTTTCCATGTGTCATCTTCCATCCCAATGATGACCCTATGGACTGGGCGTTTTCACATGGTTTCATGACGAAATGGAGCCCTTGAACGCTTAAGTCACACGCTCCAAGTGGCACAGTTGGTAAGAAGTAAGAGTCAGGATTTGAATCCACATCTTTCCGAATCCAAAGCCCTTGTGCCTCTATCTAACGAAATTAGCTGTGAAAAAAAGATTTTTTTTTAACTTAAAAGAACAAATCATTAAAATCATCTCTTGTAGCTTGGTGAACGAAAGACTGTAGCTCACATAAATATGAGTTCCATTTAATGTTTGTCCATATTTAACAATATTTTATACTTACATACAGTAGCCAGATAGTTGCTATTATTCATATTATAGGCAGTGTGGTATTGGGGCAGGGTGGGGTGAGGTGGCGGAGATTATTGAAGCGTGGCCGCCAGTCACATAGAAATGTGCTGAGTCATGGGTCAACTACTCACTACTCATGTGACTTTATAAATAACTTAATTTCTAGAATGCTTAGTCTTTCCCAAGTTTTTAATAATAATAATAATAATAGAATAATAGGGATTTTTCTAAGGAACAAAGACAGACATATATTGATTTCCTTCTCTCTCTCACCACATAGAGCCTCTCTTATCCTTTTGGAGTTTGTGGGAAAATCACTCTTTAGAACAGACTATTTCAAACAGCAAGAAGACTTTCAAGTAAAATCATGTCAGTTTCTTAAATGTAATCTTTTCCTTGGTTTCTAAAAAAAATTATTGTAATGGGCCATATGTTGCTACATATCTAATAACAAAAGTAATATTCAGGATGTAAAGTTCCATAATTATCTTTTCCTTAGTCTAAATTTTCAATTCAGTCTTATTCATCTGCCAAAAAAAAAAAAAAAGATACATTTTTTTAAGGCTTAGAGAATGTGCTTCCTAACCTCTTATATGAGGTGCTCAGGTATGCAGCTGCTAAATATTTAAGGAATTCTTGGAAAATACTTCACACGAGCTTGTTGATTAATTTAGTCCACATGCTACTGGTGAGAGGTTACATACTGTAATGTAAATCAGAAGATAATTGCTTTGGTTCTTGCTGTCAGAATTGTTCTTGACATAACCATGTTAGTTAACCAACGCTTCAATTTTACTATGGAAGAAATAGGATAACATTTCATTCTTTCACATAAAAGAAAAGAAGAGCTCTTGGGATTGTGGACTATGTGAATGCAACTTAAGTAATGTGAACATTTATTTTATCATCTGTAATTATTTTATTAATGTCGGTAGGCAATCTGATGAAACCACTCCTCAAGGTTGATGTTTAAAATCTTAAATTACCTGGTTTGACTCCCTTTGAGTGAAATTGATGAGGTTTTTATTTATTATATCTATATTTATCTTATGAGAGTACAAATTTAGTCTCTTCCACTATTACTTTGAATTTAGTGGCGTAAAGAAGTATCTTATTTTTCTTGAAGTGCTATCAACTTTAAAAGTCCCCCGACTAACATGGCTTGTTTGTTGAACTTGATATCCAAATGTAAGCCTTATTTTGAAAGAAATAAACCAATCCTGTCATTATTATTTTGAATATACACTTGTGTTTACTTTTGCATTGCTCTGGGAGACTGTCTAGATAACTCATAGTTAAAAGGAGATTTAGCAATTCTGCTAAAGTGATTCTAATAGACAACATAATTCTTGTTACTAAATGGATTTACTCTATACTCAGGCAAAAAAGGCCAAAATAAATGAAAAATTAAAAATTAAAATAACAAATCAGGTATCTTCCTTCAAAAATTAATTGCCTAAGCTTCCTAATAGGAAAGCTCAAAAATACTTTAATGGAGGCTGGCCCGGTGGTGTGGTAGTTAAGTTCGTGCACTCCACTTTGGTGGCCCACGGTTCACGGGTTTGGATCCCAGGCGTGGACTTATACACCACTCATCAAGCCATGCTGTGGCAGCATCCCACATACGAAATAGAGGCAGATTGGCATAGATGTTAGCTCAGGGACAATATTCCTCACAAACACAAAAGTATATGTATACTTGAATGAATCCTTACAACATTCTTAAAACATCTTTTTTCCCCAGGGACCAAAAATGAAACTGGAAATAAACTTTTCTCTCTTGTTCATTTTTAGTTAATTTATAAACGACTCTAGCAAAAGCATATTTAGTCTTTCTTTCCAGTACAGACACTATTTCCCATTTCTTTGACACTCAGAACAATTGTTTTCCCCTTAGCTTCTTGAAATTTGTGCCAAAACTACATGGAGACTATTTTTTAAACTTTGCCAAATATATTTATCTCTTCAGTTTCCTACAGTGTCTTGCACATTAAGTGTAATTTTATTTTTTTGATCAAATCATGATTTACTTGTTTGGTTAAATTATTCAAAATGTACATAACAGTAAATTATTCTTTCCCAGTGTGGGAACAGGGAGAGGTTAAAGGAGTAAGACATAAGGCTAAATAATGACTTAACCAGACTACTATTGTCTTACTTTATTCTCAAACAAAAATAACACAGCATATTAAAGTTATTGAATAAAATATTCATCATGGAACCTCTCATTCTTGATAACTCACAGCTTTCTCTGTTCACCGTATCCCTGAAGAATAGTTAATATATAAGTAAAATGTTTTATAAACATAAAATGATAGGAAGTGTATTATATACATAATGTTTCTGAGTGTTATCTTGAAATATGATAAATATTTATCACTAAAATCTAGGGATGTCTATGAAATTGCTGTATGAATGAATAGTTTTGCATCTGCACACAAGCATTTTGCATCTCCCTATTAAGCATTCAATCGGCATACTATACAGGACTTCAGCTGGTTTTTGAAGGCTAATTTTGCAATTTATACTAGTGACACTTATCAAGTATTTTAGTGGGTTCAAATCATAGGAATTAATTATGCTGTTAAAAGAAATTAAAGAGCCTTTGGTCCTATGTTGTTACCTATAATTGCATTAATTTTCTACTTCAGAGGAGTAGGAATAGTCTTTGAAACAGGAGCTATTTCATATTTCCTAGAATTAACAAATAATAAAACTCGCCTAAGGATTTTTTGTGTTCTCAATTTTATAGTATCCATTTGCTGATAGTGATTCTATCACATATGTAAATACATATGGATATAGATATAGACATGTCTTATCTGTCATTTTTGTACTAAGTAATAGAAATTTGAGACCACAGGTAGCGTGGATGGAATATGTTATTATTTTCAATTTTTCTACATAAACATTTTTATACTTACTTTTTATTTCAAGGAAAATGTGCACTGTGCTATTTATTTATAACCTGAAGTTCCTCAGAACCATCATTCACCAGAGTTAGTGTTCAAAGAGCAACAGAATCCCACAGCTAAAACACAGTGGGACACTAAAATGTTCTTCCAAATTTAGTGCTTTCTAAATGTTAGCCTCAGCTTCTCTGGAGAAACTTCTGTCTTCTAAAAACAAACCCTTGGATGGAGAAGAAATAGAATATTTTCTCAATCTCATGCTGAGTTAGAATTAAAAGTGTGGAGTCAATTTATATTCTCAGAATAATCAGGTTATTTATAGCAGTTGGATTAGTTTGATATTTTTACGAAGAATGAGGTTGATAAATTTGGGTAACATAGCCACACATCTATACTGTGGAAAATGGACTGCAGCATTTCTACATAAGCTGGTATTTGCTCTCTTCTAACCATTCCCGCTTTTCTAGTCTTTTATAGAAAATAGCAAGTTCTTTGAGCAATATGAAGTGACATACCAGATCTTGAAACAGACAGCTGAGATGTACGTCAAAGCTGATGGTTCAGGTAAAACACACAACAGAATTCGTTGCAGTGTTGAATGCAGTGGAATTTAGGACCTACAGGTTTCTGTGTGATCAAATCATTTTTTTTTTTCCTGCAGAATCGTTATGTAACCATGTCATTGGCCTGGAGACCTTCAGTCTCCTTGACTTTGTGCCTAACCTGTATAATCATACTCTATGATTCTGTGTGTGTGTGTTTTCATATCTATGTGTGTGGTCCTCTAAGAAAGAGCAAAATAAGCGGTTATTTTCTAAATTGTGATTTTCTAACCTATTTTCAATTCTGATGATTAAAGGCAAAAAAATGGGCTATCTTGAATATATATAAAAAAGTAAATGAAAACTTAAGTTATTGTAGAGACTAGTTTTAAATATGTTTGTTTCAATTTGTAAATATGTCTGTCATACTTAGTGAAAATGCACTATAGGATTTGTGATGGATACTATGTATGTGTTCATCTATTTGAATGCATACAAAATGTGAACAAATACATATGTCGTTTGTTGCATCCCATTTATCAGGAATTTTAAATATATTTTCATCTTTAATCTTTATAAATACCTTTGAATAGGATATAACATTCCCAGCATTAGCTGAATGAAATTTTGACATGGCATCTGTTAAATTATAATCTAAAGAAGAATTATAAATGCACACCAGTGTATAGACCCTAGAAAAAGGTATGGTGGACTTAGAATATAAAATAAGGATTATAATTTGTTTCTCTGTTTTAGTGGAAGAAGCTGAGAATGTGATGAAATTCATGAACGAAACCACTGCCCAGTGGAGGAACCTCTCAGTGGAAGTTAGGAGCGTGCGGAGCATGCTGGAGGAAGTCATTGCTAACTGGGATCGATATGGCAATACTGTGGCTAGTCTTCAAGCCTGGCTAGAGGATGCTGAAAAAATGCTAAATCAATCAGAACATGCCAAAAAGGTAAGATTGCTTCTTACAAAAGGAAACGAGCACATGCGCATTTAGAAATGAGACGTTTACAGCACAGTTCTCTAGGGAGTGTTATGTACTTGCAAATGTGGCTCAAGAATCCTAACGTTGCCTGAAAAGTTGCACTTCAGGTTAGGAAATTATTTTAGACCGAGAAATACACTGCTTTATAAAAGTTATGTTAGAGCAGCTCCTTATCTGATCAGTTCAGCGTTGGACTTCTGCTTTCAGAAGAGCAATACAGGGGGGTGGCCAAACACAATGGGCAGCAGAGGGCGCTGTGCTCACAATAAGATCTAGACTTGAAGGGGCATATCTGTGACCCCAGCCTCTGTGGATGTCCTAATTTAAGAGAGGATGAAAACGACTTTGGCTAACATTGTACTGAATCCGTGTGGTGGCATATATACCAGTTGCACAGCTGGGTCCTTACGTTTTTTTCCTTTTTGGATATAATTTTTGGAATTTCATCAACCGTTAAGTCAAGGGTTTTATTCTGGGCAGGAGTGATATTTTTCTTCCAGTTACAGGGGGGTGTGTGTGTGTGTGTGTGCAAGAGTTGCTGTTTCACTTTAATGTCACTTACATTATATCACATGAAATGGACTGATTTCTATATATATATAGTTCTTAATGGGAGGCTGGCATTTTACTGAAAAATCAATTTATATGTAAAAGATGTTAAAATGCCAGGCTCTCATTGAAGTATAGTACATACATTAGAATTACTGCTTACCATCCAAGATTGGGTCATCATTATTGTGTTTCACAAGTAGGTGTATAATTTTTAAAACGTTTTTCCCTTCTATATTTTATGTAGATTAAATATTCTTATGTAGCTGAGGATGATGATAACTATACACCCATACAGATTTTAGCTTTTCCAGTTAGACTGGCAGTGCCCTAGTATGTGTCATATGTGTTAATTTCATCCGAGGGAATATAACCACCAGAAACAAAGTGTTCTCATCTATTTATGTAGAAAGTCTTCCCACACATGGCTTATGAAAGGGATTTTGAATTATCTTTGGTATCCTTGGTTTTTACTGTGGGGTGTGTGTGTATGCACATGCATCCATGCATTTAACTTGAAATCAGGTAGAAACAGCTTCATTGCCAACTGTGTAACCTTAAACAAGTAAGGAAGGATGTTGTTATATTAAGTGTTCCTGGTCCAGCTGTTTAATTTTTAAAAATTTTCCTTTGAGGGTTTATCTCCATGATTGATAATTATCTTGATGTGCTATATTCAGATTTTAAAATCAAAAGTAACAGGTCAAGTGGTTATTTACAATCTTTTTAAGGAAGCTATATATTTCCCTAAAATATTACATCCTTTGTATGACTCTGGCACTGGTATTTACTAGCCTGAAGACTATGTTCAAGTCCCTTACACTCACAGAAATTCAGCTTTTTCATCTGTAGACTAGGAATAACAAAATGGTTATTATGTTTTGTTTTGTCTTCAGTAAAAGATATGGCATAGATGTTCTTATAAAAAGACATTCAGCCTTGTAGTTCATATTTTTTAAACTCTTTATTAAAAATTTGCATTTTGAAAGAGATTTAGGATTCACCTTAAAATTTGCATAAATTTTAGAACAAAGCTATTTCTCTTAGTCTGGTTGCTTTCATATCGTTTATTAATTTTTGGCTTATTGTTGACAATAGTGTGCGTTGTTTATCGTTTAGGATTTTTTTCGAAATTTGCCTCATTGGATTCAGCAGCACACTGCCATGAATGATGCTGGCAATTTTCTAATCGAAACATGTGATGAGATGGTTTCCCGTGATCTTAAACAACAATTATTGTTGCTAAATGGGCGATGGAGGGAGTTGTTTATGGAAGTCAAGCAAGTATGTCTTTCAAATCTATATACGCCGAGAACATGCATGTCTTATAAATGTTGTGAGGAAAGGTCTGTTTAGAACCTATTTTATTGTTATATCATTGGCTTATTAAGGCAGTGTACAGATGTATTTAGAGCTATTATGTTTATATTTGGTTCCTTATTCTTTCTCATTTATAATAGAGGAACATTACAGAAATGTACAGCTTGATTAAGGATTATATTGACATTTGGGGCCTACTTATACGGAACAATTCATGTTTTGAATCATAATTATTTGCTTCTATGCTAGTTCCTTTTTTTCTTTCACAGTAATTGGACTGAATTCAAGTGTACCTAAAATAAGAAAAGGAATTACAGTCTTTCTTACCATATAACAATTGCAGAGGAGAATACGTAGAAGTGAAGGAAGGAAGGTTACAGTCTTCCAGAGTCTTGGCTTCATGATTTCAATGTTGCTTCCTCCCTTTTCTTAACAGTACGCTCGAGCTGATGAGCTGGACAGAATGAAGAAAGAATACACAGATTGTGTTACTACCCTCTCTGATTTTGCAACTGACGCCCATAGGAAACTTTCTGAACCCTTAGAAGTCTCCTTTATTAACGTCCAGTTATTAATCCAGGATTTGGAGGTGAGCGGGTTTCTGGACTATAAAGTGAAAAACCTATTCTACTGTGAAAATGAAGATCAGTGAAGTTACTCAGATTATTCAAAGCTCTTTCTGTGTCTCGATGGCATCATTATGATAGGTGTGCGTATGTTGATTTGCACCTCAAAATAAAATATATATATACATTTCATTCAAATAAAAAACCTATTTGAATTTTTAAAGACGTATTTTGACCATAGAATAACTTCAAAATATTTTTTTAATTCAGAGATTTTTTCTACGACCAAATTATAAAGCACTAGGAGACAATAGGAGATGTCCATAGATAACACCTCTACATAAATGCCTCCAACAGTAAAGGATTTGCTAAATGAGTTGTGCTATTTACATGTTTTGAATACCCTGCAACTCTCAAAAATTTAGTAGTAAAAGGGTATTTAATAACATGGAAAGCTTTTCCAATATACTATTAAGTGGTAAAAACAAAAAAATAATATCCTTTTTTTTGTAAAAATAAAAAATAGGTGTAAACACACACAGGAAAAAACATTAATGATATAATAATGGGATGTTGGCTCTGGTTATCACTGTGTGGAAAGACTAAGTAATTTAGATTTTCTTTACCCTGTTATCTCTAATTTATTAATTTTCTACAGTGACAATGAATCACTTTTTAAAGCAAAAGTAAGTTTAATTTTTAAAGTCAGAGAAATTGCCCCAAATTGTTAAGGTGCATTTACCTGTTATAACGTTTATATACTACATTAACACATGTATTTTGAAAGCGTAAATGTTACTTCAGCTTATCTTTATGTTATCCTAAAGATTTATCGTTACTTTTAAAGGAAAGCTTTTATTTATTTATATGATATTACCAAGATATATTAGTAATAAAGGAAAGCAATATCTGGAATCGCCAAAAGTTTATTATGTGTAGAATTTTATACAGCGCATATTGATTTTTGTCCAACCTTCTGTGGAATCCTGAAATTAAAAGGAAATGTACCATGTGTTAATTTAGCTGTTTCAATGATTCATGCAGGATATTGAGCAGAGGGTGCCCGTGATGGATGCTCAGTACAAGATAATTACAAAGACGGCACACCTCATTACCAAAGAGAGCTCCCAAGAAGAAGCTAATGAAATGTTTGCAACCATGTCTGGGCTTAAAGAACAGCTAACCAAGGTGGGAAAGTACTTTTAATGCGTGACACACCGTATGGGATCAACACTGCCTTCAGCTTGCCTTATGCATCCTCTGTGTCCCATGGGCAAATTGTTTACTTGTTAACAGATCATACTTTTGTTTCTTATTGGGATTCTTGATTTAGTAACTGTCATTTAGTGACTTTCTCATGAGTTTTACAGATGAAACTATGGAGCTAATACCAAGTATTACCTCTGTTAGTTTCAAAGTACCAGTAGCCGTATTTTAATAGAAAGATAGGCCTCTTCTGGGTGAATAAGGGGCCAGTGAAATGTGATAAAACAAAGGGTGGGGAGGAAGAAAAAGAGGAAGGGGAAGGAAGAGGAAGAGATTATGTATTTAAACAGGAAAGAATTCCAGAATACCCTTTTATTGAGATTTATTTGACATACCTCCACTCTAAGATTATTTATGCTATTTTCTGCTTGCATAGCTGCAGAGCAGTGGAAATTCTGCCCTCTTCGTCTCATAGAGCTCACTTTAGACTTAAGATATACACATTTATGCCACTTCTGTGCAGGGAATTCAATGAATATCAAGCATTAGCCATAAACCTTTTCTATTCTGTTGAAGAATTTTTCTTAAGAGCTTTGGAAGTTCCATTGGTACTTTTTTCTATCTAAAGTTGGATTTTATGAAGATGGTATTGTTTGCAAAGTTCACTGAGATTGGGTAATTCATTTCTCGTAAAAGAAGAGTGATTATATAAATGAATAGAAAAATTTTGTAAGGAAGATTGGAAAACAGAGGAAAAGAAAGCAGAAAAACCTGTTAATTGGAGAGAAAAAGTAGAAAGAGAATAACGTATATGAAATCAGCAGTGGAGAATTCATGAAAAAGAGGAATAAATGAGGTGGAGAAAATAGGAAGAATCATGGTCATGAAAAAAAGAGAAAACTTCATTTGTCAAACTGGTGTACATTAGTGTGTTAATTTTTAACTCTTTTTATTTTAACATTCAAGTTAAGATTGTTTATTACGATTGGGTACCATTTGAAGTCAACTTTACCAACTTGAAAACCTTCAAGCGGCTTTCAGAGCCATGTCTTGGGCTTGCACATCTTGGCCCAGGCCAAGTTTAATGATTTAAGGCAACCTCCGAGAAAGCAAATTGCACTTTTAGACACATCTAAGTCATTATGCTTTTTTTACTGTGGCTTCAGATGTAGCATCTTGATAAGTTTTCTACTGTATCCAGGAAAGATTTATAAAGCTCCCTGATTTTTATACATGTTAGCAAATTCTCTTCAGAGTAATTTTAGCAGAGCCTTGTTGCAGCAGAAGGGTGGTAGCTTTCTTTTGATGAGTTTATCCTTCAGACAGTGTACCCAAGAGCATGAGAATATTTATAATTTAGGGAAAAAAAGAGTGGTCTACTAACAAGTCCTCAATTTCCTTTTGTTGGTTTCCAAAAGTATTAATAATAGTTTGGGAGCAACTCTAAGTAAAATCAGGGGAGACAGGAAGTTCTTGGAGAATTGTGTGGTCCTGGATTCCGATATAAAGGTGACAAGGCAGATGCTTCATGGAGTTCAGGATCTCCAGGAGCTTTTAACTTCCTCATGAAGATAAAGATAATACAAGTGTATGAAGTAACAACATTTTTTAAAAGACAAGTGGAAGATGAAGGCTGGGCCAATTCAGACTGTGGAGATGTCCCCTTATGTGGGAACCTTTGTGAATAAATTGGTATATGACATGAGCTCTTGGGAAGAGTAGGATGTGGATAGGGAGAGAGTAGGGAAGCATGGAGCTAGGGAGAGGCAGGAAAGCACAAGACCTGTCTGGGAAGAATGAGTCAACAAGTTTGTAAGTTTGTCTAGAGTTAAGTGTTCAAGTAGCAGAGTTCTTGAAAATAAAGTTGGAAGGCACAGGTTAGTCTAGACGATGTCATTCATAACTATCTTAGGTCAGATTTCAAGGCCAAAGTTAGGATGGGTTGTAGATTTTGTGAAATAGAATTTGATGCCATCTGGCTCACCCACAACATCATTTAGATGGGAAAGTGCCATCCAGATGGACTATTCAGATGAATTTTCATGAGAAAACTATAGCCTTTATTTGTCTCAGTGGTATAGTGGTATCGTTTTTACATAAAATTTAACAATACATAGGAAATAGCATTAAAGAAATGTCTTTGGAGATGTGTAAGCACCAAATGACCATATCACTAAAGGAAATGATCCTGAGAGCTATAACAGTGACCTGAGCTTTAATGGAATTTTTGTCTTTGTATTTTTAAAGGTCAAAGAATGTTACTCCCCACTCCTTTATGAGTGTCAGCAGCTGTTGATACCGTTGGAAGAATTAGAAAAACAGATGACATTCTTTTATGACTCACTTGGGAAAATCAATGAAATTCTAACAGTTCTTGAGCATGAGGCACAATCAAGTGCTCTTTTTAAACAAAAACATCAGGTAAGGAAAAGCCCCTTTCAGGAGACATAGTCATTTTAAAGCACGTGTGATAAGACTGAGGTGGTGCTGATAGTGATAGAAGTTAGTTAGGACAAGAAGCATTTTTCTAGAATAGCACTAAGTCAAAACAAAAATGCATATCTTGTCCAAAGATGAAAAGCCTGTCCACTATAGATAAGATAAAAACTTATAGATAGATAGATATAGATATATTTAGATATATATATGAAGAAATAATTGCATTCTGTTTCTATCCAATGTCTGTAATCTGTCTTATGAGGTCTTTTCTTTGCCCCTGGAACTGGGTCTGTTTAGGCAACCATAAAATTCTGGAAATGTGTTTGGAGTGATAATCATTTTTCTTTGTCTCATTTGTAGCAAACAGATCTGTATGCAGAACAGCCGCCTACTGAGTGTTGCAGTTAATTGGCTTATTTAGTTGGCTTATTATAAATGAACCTATCTATCAGAGGGGGGTGAAATCAAAAGGCGAAAGGTTTGCCACTGCATTCATTGCAATAGATTCAGGGAAAGAAGGCAGCGCCACTGAGTAGAAAGAGCAGAGAGTATGTGAACTGAGTCAGACAGGCATGCAGATCTTAGGTCTGATGCAGCACATTACAAAGCCTTGATTAGCTTTTATTTCTTCACCTTAAAATGGAGATGATAATACCTAAATTGAGAGCTTGCTGGTGGAGATTACATTAGATATTCTGTGATATGACTAACACATAATACGTACTCTATAACTGGTAGCAATTATTATTATTATTGATAATAAATCAACAATCATTGTACCACCAAACCCTATTTTAATGGGTTCTCATCATATTGGATAAAGATTGTTTTAAATTTTGAGTCATAGTGCCATTTCTTTTTGTTGTTGTTGTTGGGAAAGATTCACTCTGAGCTAACATCTGTTGCCAATCTTCCTCTCTCTTTTTTTTTTTCTTCCCAAAGCCCCAGTATATAGTTGTATATTTTAGTTGTAGGTCCTTCTAGTTCTTCTATCTGAGCCACCACCACAGCATGGCTACTGACAGATGAGTGGTGTGGTTCCACACCTGGGAACCAAACCTGGGCCGCTGAAGCAGAGCGCGCCGAACTTGAACTGCTAGGCCGTCAGGGCTGGCTCGTTAGTCCCATTTCTTATATTGGAAAATTGCTATTAATTGCCATCAAAGAATTCTTCCACAATTAAAATAATATTTTACATTTTAGTAATAAATATTAGTAATATTTAATGTCTTTGTAACATATGCTACTCTTTTACCTCCTAAATCTTCAAAAGGAAAAAAGTATGCCCTTATTCTGTTTTGCTGAAGCACAACAAAAACTCTGCTCTTAATATTTGCATTGACATTATCACAACTGCTATCCAAATGGGCAGTTTGAAATATATTTCCAAAGTGATTGAGGATGTTGAAATGCAAATGGTGTGGACTCAAGTCAAAAAATGACCGTCTACCTTGGGCTGGGCTGGATAGCTTCCAGACTGTCAACTGTGAAAATCACTACGATGCCAGGCTACAAATCAGAGGTGGAAGGGCCTATGAGTCACCATTGCTTCTCGTCCTGCAAATGTGTGACAATAGCAAATCCTCCCAGGCCCATGGTGTGCAGCCTTTCGTGGTTAGGATCTAGCGTTCACTATTTTATTAATGAGGTTAGTAGCTTGTGAACCTCAGGAGTTCAAATTTTGTACATTTTAGAATACATAAATAGTATATTATCTGCTGTGTCTGACTCTTCCAATTAAGTATAATCTGCATTGTTGTTAAATTTATTTAGTCATATTAAAACCTGATATGTAGATTGATTTCATTATTGTTGTCTCAATAAACCATAGGCCTATTAGTTGGTTGGAGGAATGCAGACACTAGACAAATAACAATTTTGATGCTCTGTTGTTCTCTTAATGTTAGTAAGATGGGTATGAAGTATAAAAAAATCTCAAAAACTCAGTGTGACATTTAAATACCTTACATAAAAAGCACTGACTTCAGTGACTGCTGAAAATTGAGCTGTTCTGAAAAGAAATACTTCTCTGTACTTTTGGTTATACTTATTGCTGATTAAAAGCCTAAAAGCTATATAATGCTGTTCTTATTATTTTGTAATGGTTCCTCTCTTTCTCACCCTTTTAAATACTTTGTTGTGGGTTTCCATTTCTTGTAGGAACTGTTAACTTGTCAAGAAAGCTGTAAGAAAACTATGACACAGATTGAGAAAGGCAGTCAAAGTGTTCAAAAATTTGTGACCTTGAGCAATGTGTTAAAGCATTTTGATCAGAAGAAGCTACAGAGACAGATTGCTGATGTTCATGTTGCTTTTCAAGTAAGTTCTCTCCTTGCTTTAGAGATGTGAGCAGGGAAAAATCCTCGCAGGACATTTGGTCTTGTCTAAAATGTCCATAAGATATTTAATCCACACCAAAAGGTCTTTGATATTTGGTCATATTTGGTCCTGTCCAAAACATCCTTGGAGACACTGAGTCTATGCCAAAAGGTCCTTGAAATTTGCAGGACCATTCGATCCTGTCCAAAACGTCCATAAGACATTTGGTCCACACTAAAAAGTCCTTGATATTTGGCCCTGTTCAAAACCATTTGGTATGGACAAGATATGCTCATGGACGTTTTGGACGGAAACAAATGTCAAGGACCTTTTGACATGGACCAAATGTCTTATGGACATTGTAGATAGGACCAAATGTCTGCTAAGTGGGAAAACACAAAGAATGAAGGCATGTAATCATCACAATTCATACTTTCATTCTTGCAAAATGCCTCTCCTCCTGGTGTTTGAAAACCAATAATTTTATTTCTTCTTTTTCTAATATTAATTAAGACTAAAAAGGGTTGATTATTCTCATCAAATTGAAATGTATTCCTTCCAAGTGTTTTAAAAAAACATACTCTTTAACAAAATGATCCTTTCAAAAATGAGAAAGGAGCATCACATTATGATTATTTTCTAAATCAAGAATATGGTAAAGAAAACTGGAGATTGGAAGAAACATGTGGAAACCAATAGTCGCTTGATGAAGAAATTTGAGGAGTCTCGAGCAGAGTTGGAGAAGGTGCTGCAGATCGCTCAGGAGGGTCTGGAGGAAAAAGGGAATCCGGAAGACCTCCTGAAGAGACACACTGTGAGTTCATCCCTTATGGGGCACTTGACCTGAGGACAGGGACAGGCATTCTTGAATGAAAGATAAAAAGTGCATCCTGATCTAATAGTGAGATGAGGAGAGAGAGGAGAGAGAGGGAGAGAAAGAGGGGAGAGAGAGGGAGAAAGAGAGGAAGCAAGAGGGGAGAGAGAGAGAGAAGAGAGGGGAGTTAGGAAGGCAGAAACTTCTTAGGTATGAGGCCCAAAGAAATGGCAGCAAAAAGAACTTCAAGAGCAGTTGATGAGCTGCCTTATAATTGACTATTCTTAAGCCCCTGGAGTAGTGGAGAGTCATAGGATAGATAAATTCAGGCTCTCCAAATTATTAATTCATCATTTAGTGGAGATATTCTTACATAACCAATATACCCTTTTTTTTAAGTAATTTTATTTTATTTTTGGTGAGGAAGATCAGCCCTGAGCCAACATCCGTTGCCAATCGTCCTCTTTTTGCTGAGGAAGATTGGCCCTGAGTTAACATCTGTGCCCATCTTCCTCTATTTTGTATGTGGGACGCCACCACAGCATGGCTTGATGAGCCGTGCATAGGTTGGCGCCAGGATACAAACCCGCGAACCCCGGGCCACTGAAGTGGAGTGCGTGAACTTAAGCACCACACCACTGGGCTGGCCCCTCCAATATACCCTTTTTTAAGAGAGAATTTTAGGTGGATGGCTAAGTCTTTGTGCTCATTTCATAAATCCGCCATATCGTAGTACAGGTACTGTGTCACTGGAAGTTTGGTAGCTGATCCACAACTTGTCCCAGTATTGTGAGGCCATCTTCCTGTTAATCATACTTGTTTAAATCCTATTACTATCAAGAATATTAGCAATCTATTAAATGGTCTGTGGAGATGATGCGCCCTCTGAGAACATCTATTTTGCGTTATTTTTTCTGAAATTTCAGTGGATATTTGTATAAACCACACTCTTAAATGATTCATGCAATGACCGGACCTTGGATTAATGTCTGTGACCACCCAACATCTCATTCAATTTGTACACCTCTACAGTGTGGCATTCCCTGTTTTGAATCACTGTTGTTTCAAGATGTCTCTGCATACATATTCCTGAGACTCTATGAGACTTAGTCATGTGTATATGTGCACGTGTGTTGTATTCATCTTCTCGGACTGCCGTAAAAAATTACATAGACTGGGTGGCCTAAGCAGTAGGCATTTATTTTCCCACAGTTATGGAGACTAGAAGTCTGAGATCAGGTTGCTAGCATGGTTGGGTTCTGGTGAGGACTCTCTTCCTGGCTTGCAGATGGTCATCTTCTCACTGTGTCCTCACATGGCAGAGACAGAAAGAGAGCAAGACCTTTGATGTCTCTTCTTATAAGGGCACTAATTCCATCATGAAGGACTCACTCTCATGACCTCATCTAAACCTAACCACCTCGCAAAAGCCGCATATCTAAATATCACACTGGGCGTTAGGGCTTCAACGTATGAATGTGGCAGAGCGGGGTGGGAACACAATTCGGTCCATAGCATGTGTGCTGATGTGTGCACTTAGGTGAATGTGGAAATGGCTCATAAGGAACCAGCAGGGCCTGGAACACATTGCAATTAGGAAATGAGGAATTGTGAAGCTTAGTCTTGGCTTCTACTCTGCTCTTCTGACTTTACCAAAGAGGAACTAAAGCTCTACCAGTGTGGAATCAAGGTTTTAGGATTTCCCATTGGCTTTCCAGAATATTCTATCAAATTTGAAAACTGAAAAGAATTTTTTGTAGAAAATAAAAAGTACTAGTTGAATTTCAGATGTGGAGTCCTCTGACTCAAAACTATAAATAATTATAGTTCCTTCCTGAAAAAAATAGTCGTTGCTGAAAAGGTTTGAAGAGGGCACCAGCTGGCTGAGACGCTTGTTTAGAGGCGTGACCACTTCACGGTATAGTGTCTGATGCTGCCGTCTATTCTGCCCAGCGCTCTTAACCACTTTCCTCTCCACGTCAGGAGTTTTTCAGTCAGCTGGATCAGAGGGTGCTCAATGCTTTTCTGAAAGCTTGTGACGAGCTCACCGACATTCTCCCTGAGCAGGAGCAGCAGGGTCTGCAGGAAGCTGTTAGGAAGCTCCATAAACAGTGGAAGGTGAGTCGGGACACAGTGGGGTCATGGTGTGTCATGGATGAGGGGAGAGAGCATGAGGGTGTCAAGCTTCAATTATAAGACAAATTTAGAAATCCATGGAAAGTCCCCATAGCTACTTCTCCTTTTAAAAAAACTGAACTCAACTTGAATAAAACATGATGCAATTTTGTTTTTCCTAGTTTTTAGTAGCATCAATTTTATCATATTACTTAAGAGTACTGTTTTTTTTTTACCTGAATATTTTTGGGGGCGAGAATGACAATGGCATTTAACTTATTCAGAAACGTTTAGTAAACTCTTTTCATCTGAGTAAATTATGTTAGGTATACTACTGAAATTATAAGAAGTATTTGTAAGTTTTATATAATAAAATATATATATTATAAAATATATAATAAAATAAATATATAATAACATTATAAATATATAATATTACATATATAAATATGTTATATAATATAAAATATATAGTATATAATATAAAATATCCCTATCATATAATATAGATATATATTATATGATATATAGATATATATCTATATATAGATATATGTATAATATCTATATTATACGCTATATTATATATATTATATAATATTGATATAATATATAATGTCTATACTATATACTATATAAATATATAATATTTTATTTAAAACAAATATATAATATATATAATTAGCTTTGAGCTAGGACTTTAAGAAGAAGCAGAGATCTGGGGGTGGGCAAGAGGTGGGGGAAACAAGAACAACCGAAAGAGAGAAAGCGTGAGAGTGTGCAAGGGGGTCCTGGAGATCCACGGGGCTCAGTCCGACTAGAGTGTCATGTACTGGGCCGTCGCATGGACATTGCTCGTCGCGGAAGCAGTTGAAGAGCAGTGGAGACCCACTGAAGGCTGGCGTCCTCGGGCCAGACTGGAGGAAGCCTCCTCTAGCAGCAGGTTAACAAGTGCCAGTGTGAGGTAATATCCAGTGATGAATTTCATACTTATTACAGGAAGGAGTTGTGAGGTCTGGATGAAAGGCAGCTAAAACACTCTCCAGCAGGTGGTGTTATTTTCTGGATTTTTTTTTTTTTTGTAATCTGAGTAACATAGGCTAAAAAATCAGCCTTGTGCATAGGAAAAACACAGTTAAAGAAATATCTTTTTTACTTGGTAAATTTGAAAATTGAAAAAAAAAAGATTCTTAAAGAAATCGGAGCTTTTTAAGATGTTTTGGAAGCTTAATAGATCACAAATGTATTATGGAATAGACTGTAATTGAAGGCCATATTTTATTTTACATACACATACACATGTCACACTCTCTAGGATATAATCCATCCTAGTTTTTCTATAACCCTAACTCATTTATCTTATCAGTTATCTAGTATTTTATTTTAAAGGTAATCTTTTAAATGCTATAGGATACAAGTTGGCTAAAATCAAATTGTAGGACTAAAGATGATGATATTTATGCTTATATCAAAAAAGAACATGAAAAGGTTCTTGTTGTTTTCATTTTCTCAATGTATACTCTAAGCAAAAGAGCTCATGGCAGGTGCTCGGAGCTGTGCACTGTTTAATCCTGGCTTTTTAACTAATAAGGTTTCCTTGAGTTTCCCCTTTGTGTAGTGAGCATAATATCTGTCCTTCCTACCTCACAGGGCCGTTGACAAAATTATAAGGGGCACATGCCGGGGAGAGAGTATGTGCAATCAGCGTGTGATTTAAATTTAGATTCAAATCTAGCTTTTCTACTTACCCCTGAGCCTCAATAGTCTCATCTTTAAAATAGAAAAATTAGATAGAATAATCCCTGTGGAAACACCTGACCCACAGTATGCTGACAGGATTCGCTGCGGTCCCAGTACTTGGAAAAGTACAAAGCACAGTGGTCAGGGGCAGACAATGGTGATTAAATTATATTGGCCCTAAAGGGAATATTTATGGGTTTTGCCACTTCAGTTGGAAATGTACATAATCGGCAATGGTATCATATTTTTCCAAACCTTCCTATGGAATGTAGGATCTTCAAGGAGAAGCCCCATATCATTTGCTTCATTTGAAGATTGATGTGGAGAAGAACAGATTCTTAGCTTCTGTAGAAGAATGCAGAACCGAGCTGGATCGAGAGACCAAGCTGGTGCCCCAAGAGGGCAGTGAAAAGATGATTAAAGAGCACAGGGTACGTCGCACACACCCCAAGTGCAGTCATGCAAAGTCACATTGTTACCTAAAGGATACAACTGATACTTTCATTTGGGTCTGAAACACTAAATAACTTAATTACTTTATACTGATAGACTAAGTGGGAATCTTCTATGAAGATATAAAAGTATTGTATGGGTTCCCACAGGGATTATATAAACATTTATTGCTCATTAGATTTTCTTCAGTGACAAAGGTCCACATCATCTCTGTGAGAAAAGATTACAGCTCATTGAAGAATTGTGTCTGAAGCTCCCGGTCCGGGACCCTGTGAGGAACACCCCTGAAACCTGTCACGCAACTCTCAGAGAGCTCAGAGCTGCCATTGACAGCACCTACGCGAAGCTCATGGAGGACCCAGACAAGTGGAAGGACTACACTGGCAGGTAGTCTTAGAATTGTTCCCAAAGAAGGATGCAGTCCCTCTGAATTCTGTTAATTCACAGACCATTGCAAAACAAGACATGACTGTGTTTAGAAAGTCAGATTGTACGATCTTGCCCAGGCTCTTGTAGAAAAATGTTTCATTTAATAAAAAGAATGGGTTTCAGGGGCCGGCCTGGTTGCATAGTGGTTAAGTTCACGTGCTCTGCTTTGGCAGCCCAGGGTTCACAGGTTCGAATCCTGGGTGTGGATGGACGCACTGCTCATCAAGCCATGCTGTGGCAGCGTCCCACATACAAAATAGAGGAAGATGGGCACAGATGTTAGCTCAGAGCCAATCTTCCTCAGCCAAAAAAGAAAAGAAAAAAGAAAAAGAAAAAAAGAATGGGTTTCAGTCAAAAACAGGTAAAGCATTTCATTTCCAAGTGACTCAGATGTTGTCTCTTTGAAGCAGAACTGGACAATCCCTTTCTCCCCACTTTCCCCTCTTTGGGTGTCTGTCTCACTCTGGTGGAGACACGTGAAGCCAGACCTCAAGTGGTCCTTCCTGACTCCCAGATGCTCAGGCCCTGGGACGCATCTTTTCCTCAACTGAGTCCATCTGCTCTGCTTTCTCTTTCCTCCAAGTGACTGAGCACAGAGGCAGCCACCCCTGCCCTGAGCTTCATGTTAAAGGAATAGTTTCCAGAAAATTTGTTAATCAGTTTGCTAATCAGTTGATTGTTAGATTTCCATGAATGAATTCAAAATAGAGAATGTATTCTAATCATTGGAAAATTTTCTTATTAAAAGAAAATGCCTAGGGGCTGGCCCCATGGCTTAGCGGTTAAGTGCGCGTGCTCCACTACTGGCGGCCCGGGTTCAGACCCCGGGCGCGCACCAACGCACCACTTCTCCGGCCATGCTGAGGCCGCGTCCCACATACAGCAACTAGAAGGATGTGCAACTATGACATACAACTATCTACTGGGGCTTTGGGGGGAAAAAAAAAGGAGGAGGATTGGCAATAGATGTTACCTCAGAGCCAATCTTCCTCAGCAAAAAAAGGAGGATTAGCATGGATGTTAGCTCAGGGCTGATCTCCCTCACAAAAAAAAAATAAAAAAATAAAAAATAAAATAAAATAAAAAGAAAATGCCTGTGTTATTTCAGAATTTCTGAGTTCTCGTCTTGGATATCTGCAAAGGAGACACGGTTGAAGGAGATTAAGAGTGAGGCCATTGATACTACCAACCATGGAGACATTAAACGTGCTGTAGAGGTAAGTTCTGGGCCATTTTTTGTTATTGGAAAATTTCCATTAATAAAAAAACAATGATAGACAATCTAACTGATGTCCTTTTTTCTTTCTATAAAAAATTAAGTTCCTGAATACTGTTTTGAAAATAAGTCTGCTACTGTGGAGAACTGTAGGGTTTTTTCTATTGAATTATTGTTAGCTCTGAGATTCAGTCATGCTCAGTGGTGCCTCTAATGCATCCTTAGCTAATGGGAATCCTGAGAGGAAAATTACACGCGTGGGCGTACAACACAGTAGAGACTTAAGAATTGTCACAGAAAACAAAAACACTATAGGTTCTTATACATTTTCAGCCATTCAAAAGCCAGGTCACAGAAAATGAGAGAATTGGGCAAGGTCTCTAAGCATCATTTCTATGTCACATTCAGCCTGGATTGGATCAGCCTCTGTGAGCGTGGGTACACCAGCCAGCGTGACAAAACCTCAAGCCTGAATCCAGTTTGCCTTCCATGAATGATACACAGCAACCCTCTCCCTCTTAGCATTGCTGTTGGTTTTGTAGACACACACTATTGTGAAAACTCTTTACCTTTCAGCATTTTGAATCCTTGTAAGTCACATAGTTGCTGTTAATGAGAATATATTCCCTTTCTATTCCTATCCTCTGAGTTCTATTTCTTTCTGTTAAATTTATAATCCCCTTAAATCCTAGAGGTGCTGGATAATATCATACCTATAGAAGGATAGCTATGTTTGCTATTGGTTGCTGTTATAGTACAAAAACATATTCCCATCTTAGAATGAAGAGGCCACTTGATTCCAGAACCAAGAGTTTTCCACCAGCATGCATTTGCCCTGTAAGACCCCCTGCAGTAGCACACGTGGTTGGAGACCACTGCCCTCATGCTACTTAGAGCAGACGTAGGAGGGAGAAGCTGCCCCAGTCGCCATTCCCTTGGTCACCAGCCCTATAAGGACTGAGGCCCTGGAGTCTTTCTGGCATAATCTTGGCCAGTAAGCCCTCCTTCCTGGACTAGAGCTGTGCTCCTCTTTGTGCATCTTACTATCTCGGGTATTGACTTCCCAAAACTAACAAAAATAAGGCACCAAATGTGAGTTAACGAAGTTAAAATAAATCTTTAGGGCATCCATAATAATATTCAACAAGTAAAGTCTTCAACGAAAGAAATTAGCTAACTAAAAAAAGGACTCATTCTTTTTTCAAAGAATACTGTGTTCCTTCCAGCTGACAGATGATAAGGTAACAAAGTATGTTGTATGTTATAATTCCCAATTGGGTACCACATATTCTTCTACAGTACTTTTACAAGCATCTTTGTTGTGATCAAGAGACTATCTGTAAATATCCAACCATCTAATTATGAAGGTAATTTTTTGGTGTAGAGAGTACTGATTTTACACATCAGGTATTGGCATTGGGGAAACATTTCTTTCTGGCACTTGTAGACTTTGGTTAAAGATGGGAACAAAAAGTAAACTAAGCAGGCACTCTATTGGTGAATGAATGTCTGGCTCTCTCACCTCCACCTTACAAACCTTCTTAGATTGAGTCCTCTCTTGTTGGAAAGTTATGATTCACTATTGCATTTTGTTCATCACAAGTATTCTTTCCTTCCAGGAGATCAGAAATGACGTTACCAAAAAAGGCGAGACTCTCAGCTGGCTGAAATCCAGGCTTAAAATTTTGATTGAAGTTTCTTCTGAGAACGAAGCTCAAAAGCAAGGAGATGAGCTGGCAGAATTATCTAGTTCTTTCAAGGCTTTCGTATCTTTGTTGTCAGAGGTATACCATTTACTCACACTCTAAATAGACAGTTCTGGGTGAGAAATCTGGAAAGTTCTTTTTCTTTTGGTTGTAGTTTAACAAGTAATTCTGTGAAGAAGGTGTAGTGGAAGCAAAATAGTTAAGATGTTTATATGAAGATTAGTGGGGAGGATGAGTAGCATGTTCAAATTATGGTCTATGCCATTATTGGATATGTTAGTTCAGGTTCATGATCTATATCTACAGTACGAAGCTTATCAGACACAAACTTTTTTTTTTTTGACAAATTGAAAATAGTGGTAGGTTTAATGAAATTTTGGAATATAAGCTACTTCAATCCTTTGATCATCCAACTTTCATAGCAATAGTCAAGTTTAGTTAGTTGTCACTATAATACTTTGAGTGAAATTCTGACATTATTCTTTTTTACTCTTTCTTTGGTCAAGAAGGTAAGGGTCAAAATAATAATAATTTAAAAAGTAAATATATATGCAAGTATCTTTGATCCAAGGCCTAACAAATAGTTTTAGTCACACTGATAGATTAACTTATAATACATTGTGTGTCACACATGAAAACAAACACATTGGCAGCCTTTAAAATTAGAAATTATTAGTCTCCCTAACATTTTGCCATTTATTTGCTTTTATCTTGCAAGTACTCTCACGACATTGCCCGTGGGACTGGTAACAATAATCTGCCTCTAACAAATAAAGACATTAATTCTTTGCACACTCATGTAAATTAAACTTCTGTATAATTTATACTACCTTTGTTTGTTACTTAATCACTTAGTGAATGCAAAAAGAGAGGAACGGAGAAAAACAGACATTCTGTTCATGTAAAGATTTATATAAAAAGATGGTTTTGATACATTCAGTCCATCCTTTGATTATAATCCTTTTAGTATTTAATGTTGAACACGAAGTGTTTGCAATTGTCCAGCGTAAGAAAAGAAGGCTGTGGGTGGATTGACAATATGTAATGAAGAGTCACTTCTTTCAACAGAGCTGTGATTGACTAAGATCTGGAGTTTGTGGTTTTTATAGGGTCTTATTGCTGTTTGTTTGGAGAACAGCATGCCCCAAGTTACCTTGGACAAACTCAGAGCAGAAGAGGGTCAAAGAGGAAGATCAGATAAGAGAAGGAGAAACTGGAAGGCTTCTGTGGAAGATAAATGATGATATGATGTGAAAATGATGATCTTAGTGAAGTTGGAGAGAGAGAGACTTTGAAAACAAAGACGACGGTGAAACGAAAATAGAGGAAGTAGAAATTAGACAGAAGAGAAAGCTGAAAACTCAGGAAAATGACAAGAAGAATCCACTAAAGAACCACAAAATTAGAAATTATATTGATATTTTATGTAGAAATATTGGAAGTGCATTTTCAGCAAACACTCTTATTCTTTTCTTCTTTTTCCTCTCCACGAACTTTTTCCTTATTTACTTTAAATAAGATGGACTCAACTTTCTTATAGCACACTTTATCATTTATAATTTATCACCATTTACATCTCAGATGAGGCTTGCAATTCCCATAAGTGACTATGCAGTTTAATTGTAATTAAATGAGCCTCGAAAATATATGTAAGAATAAAAGTTAGAGATGTGTGTATTTCAAGTTGCTGAGTTAGACTTTACACGTATTCCTAAAATATTTAAAATTACATGAGCACCTGATTTACATTTTTTTCGTGAAAATCTAGGTTGAAAAGATGTTAAGCAACTTTGGGGACTGTGTCCAGTACAAAGAAATAGTCAAAAGTTCCCTTGAAGATTTAATTTCTGGCTCGAAACAAGTCCAGGAACAAGGCGAGAAGATCTTGGACACTGAAAACCTGTTTGAAGCTCAGCAGTTGCTTCTACATCACCAGGTAGAATGCCTCTTTACTCCAGTGCATTTGTGCAAAGCCGACGAGTTACTGACAGAAGCAGAGAGATGGAGAGTATATCCACCCACTGGAGGGGGCAAAAGGGGGGCTCGGGAGGGAACCTGGTTGAATATTTAAAAGAACTTGGTACTTCTGTTCTCTCTGTTAAATATTAACTATTTCAGAAGATCCTGCAAGAGAAATTCTCAGCCAGAATGATTTGGTGCTATCAAAAAGTTCAAGGTGGGGCCAGCCCAGTGGCGTAGTGGTTAAATTCATGTGCTGCACTTGGGTGGCCTGGGGTTTGCGGGTTCAGATCCCGGGGTCGGACCTATGCACTGCTCACCAAGCCATGCTGTGGCGGCATCCCGCATACAAAATAGAGAAGATGGGCGCAGATGTTGGCTCAGGGGCCAATCTTCTTCACCAAAAAAATTCAAGGAATATTGTGGAGGGCAAGTTGATTTAGCCACAAAAATCTTCCTAAAACTTGCCAAATTGTTCTTTTTATAACAGAGAAGGAAAGCATAGAGATAAACAAATGGCTCCATTTTTGAGATCACTATTCTTTTGTCATTATGTTACAATCTTGCTCTTCATTTAACAACTTTGAATTCATCTTAGTTTGGGAAATTATAACTTACATGAATTACCACACCTTTCTGAAAGGTGTGCTCTTACAAAGGATTGGTACTGGAAGTAAAGAAGTTCTAGTACATATACTGATAATAAACAATTTTAATCAACTATACTTGTCAAACTCAATATAATTGGAAGTATGATTCATATGGAATATTTTATAATTTTTATTTATTTTTATTTTATTGTTTTCCCCCAAAGCCCCAGTAGATAGTTGCATGTCATAGTTGCACATCCCTCCACCTGCTGCATGTGGGACGTGGCCTCAGCGTGGCCGGAGAAGCGGTGCCTCTGTGCGCGCCCGGGATCCAAACCTGGGCCGCCAGCAGTGGAGCTCGTGCACTCAACCGCTAAGCCACGGGGCCGGCCCCATATGGAATATCTTAACGACAAAATTCTAGCTAACAATGTGTAGCAAAATGCTAGCTAATTTTACATATAGTAATATATAAAAATGGAAGTTGCATTGGAAGTATATGTAAAATAGCAGCCTATAGACTTTATAGATTTACTTAATAATTATAGACAGGCCGTGGGTACAAAAAAAATTAACGCTTAGTGTTACATTCTTCTCAACATTGTAAAAGTGGTATTTGGGTTTCAATTTACTTTAAGTCAGAGAAATATGAGATTATAGATATTTACATTAATATTTTAAAACTTTTCACATTTCTTGGACCAGTTGCTTGGTTATATGCATGTGTTTACTTTGTGAAAATTCATAAGCTGTACACTTGAGATTTGCATACCTTTCTGTTTGTACTTTATACTTCAATAAAAAGTTTATTTTAAAACATAATTTTCCCCAAATATCTCAGCAGATTAATCGTTCTGAATATACCCAAGAATTAAATCTGTTATATGAGCATTTTTACAGCATAAATGATAAAAGAAAAATGGAGTTGGGGCTTGGTGTTTTTAGGCAGAAAATAATTCTTTAAGGAGAATCATGTCAAATGAATAGTTTTGCCAAATTCCTTCTGGAGTATTGCACAAATGCTAAATGTTGTCTAAATTTGCACACAAAACACCAAGACCAAATTACTTAGGTTGTTTACCATTAAAAACCTAAAATATTTATAAATACTGTCCATCTTTTACTGACATAGAGTCCCCATTGTGGTTTTAACTGTTTGTAACTTTAAAATACAGCCTGGGCCCACGCTGCCTGAGGTCTACCTTTCTGTACCCCTATTAAAATGTGGGCGTTTATGTCACTGCTTAGCCACTTAGAGAGTAACGTTCATATCCACCTGTTGCACAAATGCTTCCAGCAAAAGACAAAGAGGATCTCTGCAAAGAAGAAGGACGTGCAGCAGCAGATTGCGCAGGCGCGGCAGGGAGAAGGCGGCCTGCCCGGCCAAGCCCAAGAGGAGCTGCGGCAGCTGGCGAGCACCCTCGACAGCGTGGAGCACAGCAGGGAGAAGCAGGAACGGCGCATCCAGGTAGGAGACCGGAAGTCAAGGGCTGTGTTAACTTCCGGGTCACCGGTCACGTCTGGTATTAGCGGGAGCAAACGTTTGCGTCCGCGTCTCATTTTCAGCGTTGCGTTAAATATTTACGTGAGTTCTTAAATCATCACATCATCCTTATCGGATGGGTTCTGTAATTCGCCCATTTTGCAAGTGTGGATGCTTAGAGAGAGAGAGAGTTTGAGGACTTTACTCAAAGTCACAGAGCAGTGATCAATTATAAATCCAGGATTTGAATCCACATTTGTCTGAATCCAGATATTGACATTGGATCATTTTATTTTTCCAGGCAGTCCAGCAGCCAAACCTTTATGATTTATTGTGATCTGGACACATGACCTTAAAAAAAAGGTTTTGAATTTTTGCTACCTGCTCACTGCCCGCTCCCCTACCTTCTCTCTCTCCCTTTCATTCTTTCTTCTTTTGAGAGAAATTAGGAGGTATTTTTTTTCCTTTGTTCCTTATCTGTATGTTAAGTAATGTCCTTAGATTCATAGGACTTTACAGCTGATAGAAAACTCAAGAGTCCTAGTCCACACATCTTCTTTTTGTAGATGAATTGAGACTCAAAAGGGAAATTCTTATAGAAGACATTAGACTCATCTATATTTAGTGTAACTGTGTGAAATTTGAGCTGAGAGTTAACTGGAAGTTGACACCCTAACAAATGAACAGAAATGTGACAATATTTTGTGACACACTTTGATAACTCATAACATGATACGTTATTTATTTTTTCAAATGTAGGTCACCTTAAGAAAATGGGAGAGATTTGAAACAAACAAAGAGACAGTGGTCAGATACCTTTTTCAAACAGGTTCCAGCCATGAACGCTTCTTGAGTTTTAGCAGTTTGGAAAGCTTATCTTCAGAACTGGAACAGACAAAGGTATATTAGTAAGACCATAGAGTCCCTCGGTACTCATTATTGAGAAGAAAAGCTGTGTTTCTACTCCCTTATTACTATTAATTATTATAATCATTCATTTAATCGATACTTATTGTTTATTTATGATTCACTCTTCAACACTCTGGTCAAGTTGCTCTGGGGAATGAAAACATAAATAAGATTTAAACATCAAACGAGAAAGTTTTCATTAAAGTGGGAAATGGTTAGTTCCCTAATGGATGAATACGTTAAAAAAAATCTTTCTGAAAGCAGTGATACTTTTAACTGAGGCTTAAAGGGCAGATAAGACATGGAAAAGCAGAGTTTAGGGCAGAAAATGGGCATTCTTGTAATGGGAAATGGCATGAAAATTAAATGTGTTAGATATGGGGTTCTATGTTGTAAAGCAGAAAAATGGAAGTGAAATTGTTAAGGAAAGTTGGGCCACATCACAAAGTCTCTTGAAGGCCTAAAACGTTGCTCTCTAGGCAACATGGAGCCCTTGAAGGTTTGTAAGAAAGAGAGTCACGTGATCAAAACTGTACTTTAGGGAGAGGAGTTTGTAGCAGGTGTGGAAAATAGAAAGGGTGAAAGCCTGAAGTCATGGGATCCAATTAGAAAGTTATTGCATGTGTGCGTTAATATGGACATGAGTTAGGGTAATGGGGATGACAGTGGGGCCAGATGCAAGAGACAGAGAGTGAAGGAAAAGAAGGTGACACCCAAGGTTCGGAGCCTGACAGAGACAGTGGGAGTGAGATGGGAACCTGAAGGAGTAGCTCTTAGTGGAGAGAGATGACCAACTCATTTTGGACGTACTGAGTTTGAGGCTCCAGTGGGACATCCAAGAGATGATATGTAGTAGGTGTCACTTGGTGAGCTCAAGCCTGTAAACTCAAATGCTTTGGGCACTCAGAGCAGACCTATGCATTTGTACGAAGCATTAAGAGGAGTTGTACAGGTTCTTTTGGTTCCTGTTGCACGTATTTTGGATTTACAGAAAGACTGAATTAGTACAGAAATGTGTTAGCCAATGTATAAGAAAGAGGACTCTTACCATCCTTCCATGGTCTTTAGCAAGTAAACCCTGTGCTCCTGTGTTTTTTTTTTGTGTGTGTGAGGAAGATCAGCCCTGTGTTAACACCTGCCAATCCTCCTCTTTTTTTTGCTGAGGAAGACTGGCCCTGGGCTAACATCTGTGCCCATCTTCCTCCACTTTATATGGGACACCGCTACAGCATGGCTTGCCAAGCAGTGCGTCGGTGCGCGCCTGGGATCCAAACCGGCGAACCCCGGGCCGCCGCAGCGGAGCGTGTGCGCTTAACCACTTGCGCCACTGGGCCGGCCCCTGTGCTCCTGTTTTCTTACCAATAAAAGGCTTCTCTGTCTCTCATACTGCTAATTATTTTATTATTTCTCCTATTATTAACTCAATGAGGAGTGTGAAGTTTTGTAAGACCATAGAATCTTTCAATTTTGTATAATTTTCATCAGCCATTTAAATAGAATATTATTTTTAATTTTAATTATATATTAAGTATATACCAGATGTCTTTTATAAATACAAACCTATTTATTGGGTTAATTATCATATGAGGGCTCCACTCAGTTCCATCCAGGCTTTCTGACACCCTGTGGCTCTGATCCTTTTGAATTGGTTTATCAGCTGTAGATGAAACAAATGTAACCTTTTTAGTCTTATTACTAAAATTCTGCTTAGCCAATAATCTCGCATATTTTGGGGTTGATTTAATAATGTGAGCTAACATTTACTGAACATATACTATATGCTGGTCTAATCACTTGATGTTTATCATCTTCTTTAATCCCCAAAACAATCCTAAAGAATAGGTACCATTATTAATCCTGCTGTATAAATGAGGAATGTAAAATACAAAGTTGTTAATGAACTTATCCAAGATCTCACGATTACAAACTGGTGAAGTTGGGATTCAAACCCAAGAGGTCTGAGTCGAGAGCCTACACCCTTAGCCACTACATGATATTTTCATTACAAAGCAGAGCCACTTTACTAATTGTTTATGTATGCTACCACACAAGCATGTGTAATATAGAATAATTGTTCTCCACTTCTTTGCTCACTTGACATTGTTAATACAACCTTCATTGAAGTTGTAACCATTGAGTGGTTGCGCTGTGGAACTTGAGTACTCTCTGTCTGCCAGTGTGTGGTAGGCTGTTCATGGCAATATCATGTTTAATCTTCACAACAAAGCTTTACGGGTGAGGAAATGAAAATTCAGAGAGTTATGAGGCTCAAGATCACACACAGCTGGTGAAGGCGAGAGCCTGGTTTCAATTCCAGACCTACCTAGTGCCAGAGTCCATTCTTCCTTGCTGCATCCTGCTGCCACTATGTATCTTCTTCTTAAGACTTAGAGATAAAGCCTTACAACGTTATTCTATTTTTGTTGAATTTGGTTTTGATCAACATCATTCTGTTCTTTGGCTTCCACTACGCTGTGCTCTGCCCATACGTGGCTCCCACAAAAGGCTCTTAGTTGGAACGTATATAAGCATTTTCAAACAACACTCTGCTTTCTCCATGTATTTTCCTGGGTTCTGAGAAACACTAGGGAGAAAAAAACCACTTTTTTCAGATTCTGTTCATGGGATCCTGAGAGATTATGCTGTGATTCAGTCTTCACAATTGAATCTACAATGACTGTAAGTTCACATATAGCGATAGTGGGTACGTTTAACCACAGAATTTAATGTTGTGACATTAGCAAATATCATATTGTAGGATATTAGAAATCTCTGTACCACAAGGAAGCTGTACTTACTCATTTTTATCCTCTCAATTGCAAGGCACCTCTCTAAGGTAATGTTGATATTTCCAGGAGGACTTTAAGTATTTCAAACATGAAAATACAATAGTATTATGTGGTAACTCTATCTTATGTGGCATTATGTGATAAATCTGGGAGTTGCTTTTTGGCTATCAGAAGTCGGACTTTTAAAAATTATTTACGTCAGATTTCTACATTACCTATTTAGGAGAGGGGAGTTTATGATCAAAATTTAACCTGTGAGATTCTCTACATGAGAAGAAATGAGACACTTAAGTTAATTTCTTCACTCAAGATTACCTCTAGGTTTATCTTTTCTAATTCAATATTCAATATTTTTACCTGACAAAATTCAGGTAGCTAAAATTTACCAGTGCCTCAAACATATTTATTTTCAAATTAAAATAGTTCACTCTTATTGAAAATCAGTGCATGAACTTCATAAAGCATTTTGTCTTCATTTTTACTTGAGGGACATAAAAAAACAATAATAGGTACCTGCCAGAATGCCAGGCACTTACAAATGAAATTACTAATGAAATGCTAACAGTAACCTTACAAGAAAGGCATTACTATCTGTTTTTTACATGAAAGAGCCTGAAAAGTAGTTCAGCAAAGTCAAACAGCTAGTAATTAGCAAATCCAGGATTCTAGTCCAGGTTTGGCTGATTCAAACTTATCTTCTTTTCATCATCATAGTATATGCATATAAAGTAAAGGAGATTTAACGGCATTAAGATTAGATTATATGTCTCTTCAGAGAATTAGTTAACAAAATGTTTCTTGAAAGATCAGTGATTCTCTGGATTGGCTAAGATATTCTTCAATTAAATAAACAAATATTTATATTCATTGGCCTAGATATCTATCATCTTTATGATTGAAAAAAAATCAATCACTGTTGATCCAATTGCCCAAACTAGCCTGTAATAAACTGACATATTTGTGGATAAGTTAACTATTGTAAGGCAGCTTAGAGTTCTAAACAATAAACCCAAACCAGGAAAAAATGGAGAAAACATTTTTGTGAGAGTTGTTTGATAACTATGAAGGTAGTTATCCAACTCTGAAGGTCTGGTGGTGTATATAAAATGAAAATAATTCAGCAAAGTGTCTATTTTGGTCATGAGGAAAATAAATCTCTTTCATTGCTAAGAATATTATGTGCCAATATTCATACATGTTTGAATCTGTCTATTCATCCATCCATCTATTCTGGGGGAGACTCTGCAGTATATGTAATTTGTTGGAGGCCAGAGTTGAACAGAAGATGCCTTCTTAACATTTATAATATCTTTTTCTAGGAGTTTTCTAAACGCACAGAAGGTATTGCAGTCCAGGCTGAGAATCTTGTGAAGGAAGCTTCAGAGATACCACTTGGGCCCAAGAATAAGGAGCTGCTTCAACAGCAGGCCAAGTCAATCAGAGAGCAAGTCAAAAAATTAGAAGGCACACTTGAAGAAGAGTATGTGCTTGACAAGTCCTAAACTTTCTTCTCTGAGATAAAGTTTCACACAGTCTTTCCTGTATATTGTATTGAAAACATTCTTTTAAAATCTCAAAGTGTCTGTGTATTTCAGCATGTTTTGTGGAAGCAACCCACAATTCAGAAGAAAGTATCACCAATACAGAAACCAACATCTATAACAGAGCAGAAAAATATAAGGGATGTGGTTTTTGCATTGTAAACGGATTCTGTTCATGAGAAAGCCATATCTATTAAATTCTGTGGCCTTCATACATTGGAGAGGGAATCTCAAAAAAGAACCAATGTTTAAAATAATTTTTTTTTACTGTATTATTCTGCTGTCACCGATTAGAGAGAAGGGGAGATATTTTGGTTATATAGACTCTAGGTCTAAATATATAAGGCATAGGCCAAGTTTCTCCAACTCCAAGAAGCTCAGAGAGCTTGTTTATAGTGCTTCAATATTCAGATTGTCACTGATTGATATACTATTTCCAAAAATCAGCTTCAAAAATCCATTTTATTTTTAAACGTTTAATGTTTGCTTATCTAGAAAGAATAATTTGGCCTATGGTATCCTGTTATGTACAAAATATACACACAAAAAAATTTGGAAGGGAAAAACATGAGAATATGGCCAATATTCCTCAAAATAATATATGGCTGAACACTTCTATATCAAAGGTTATTTAGTGGCAAATCACTGACATATATTGTTCTTAAGATATAGGACATAATTTCTAAGATGGATTTTAAAATGTAAAATTTGTTTTTAATACTATGAACACCTTGAAATTAACATTGTACATTTGCCTAAACTTTAAAATTTGTTAAATAATTTATTTAAAGCAAATTACGACTTAAAACTTTGAGAACTTTGTATTGAATATTATCCATCAAGGTATGGAAATAGTAAAACTCAGAGTTTATTAGAAAGGAAGCTACTTTTACTAGGAATATCCATTTGAATCTTTATTTCTTTTAAAAACTTGCAATATAACATAGCTTGCATTACCTTACTAATGAAAGCATTAGGCACATCCAGGGTATATATTTGAGACTGCAATATTACTTAATTTGGCAATCGATGATGCCATTGTATTTTTCTTGATGTCTTCAAGTGCCTTTTGGTAAACAGGGAAATTCACTTTTTTTTTTCCTAACCCAAGGACTTATCAGTTCAATGATATACTGTTTCTTAGTCTTTTTCTAAACTGAAAGCCATAATTACATGATTATGTACTCTTATCTAATACAAACTGGGAATCTGTAGTTGAAATTTCTTCACTAGATTTATTACAAATAAAGCCCACGTTGTCTAAAAGCAGTTAGGGTGCTCATGTACAAGAATTCATGAAAGTCTTTTGGAACCAAGACTGTAGTAACATCTAAGAATAGTGGAAATGGTTATAGACTGTGGATTGCGGGCTTAGCTCTAATGATACATACAGTTCCTGCATGGCAAGTGGGGTTCAAATTACAAGATCTATATTGATTCATCAAGATGCATTTTATAAAGATCTTTGAATATAAAGCATCATTGCAGTACCTCTCCTCTAAGAACAAGAGGAACATGACCACAAAAGTAGACAGCAAAAAAACTGTGTGCACTATAATCTATGCGGGCAGTTGACTAAAATAGAGTTTAACTTAATTGTATATGGATTCAAACCCATTTGGACCCAGCAATATTTTATTTGAAGCACAATTCCATTTATAACATAGCGTAGATGCTACCTCGTTAAATGTCCAATCTCAGAGGAGATAGAAAGACTTGAGGCCTGACTGACTACTCAGATCAAATGCGCATTTTTTTCCTTTTCAAATAGTTTCAACTTCAACATGGTCACAAATGTCTTCACTATCTTTTCACCTGGTGATTTAAAGGAAAATGTATTGTTGTTCTCAATTAAAATACTGCATTTTATTTACTTAATTTGGTTAATTTTAGTATTAAAACCATGGAAATGGTGAAAAACAAGTGGGATCATTTTGGCAATAATTTTGAGAGCCTGTCTGTCTGGATTACTGAGAAAGAAAAAGAACTCAATGCTTTGGAAACTTCATCATCTGCCATGGACATGCAAAACAGCCAAATTAAGGTGACCTGCTCACACGTTACATTTATAATCCATGTCTAGCTTTTAAGAACTCCCTTCTTACATTTCATCAAATGCCATTTGGCCCCAGGACAAATCTTTCTTTGCTATGTGACTATTAAAATTAAATCCTCACAAAATGCTGAGCTGAGAGGTCTTGACTGATACTGGGCAACAGTTTATAGATGGAATTATGTATTAATATTGTCTGACTTATGCATTCAAAATCAATATTGTGTGCAATATCATTAAAATGTTTTTATGGTTACATTATTCTTTTCCTTGATTTTGAATTAACCCCATTGGAGTGCTCTGTTGATTCATTTATATAACATGAAATATATTCATCATCTACAGCTATACTTTATAAGAACTATTCTAAATATCTAGCCCAAGTATTAGTAGTATTTACCCTCACAAGCCACAAGGAGGAGAAGTTACTTTCTTTAGGTGAAGCAATCAGACTCCATTGCTCTAGAGCTTTCTTTCATGATGACCTTGGGGGCATGGACTGAGATGCTCTGATACTTCAGCTCTCCCAGCTCCAAAATAACCATGTGCATAGACTATCATCATCCACTTCATTCAAATCGTTTAAGAAAAAATGGGTTGAATGAAATGAGTTCTGAGTGTTCAGATCTCTTTCTTTTATATAATTTTTATACAACACATTTGCAAAATGCAACTTCTTTTTCGATCTCAGCTCATTTTTTTGGAATGGGAAAACCCTCCGCCATTTCATTCGATTAAATATAGTAAAATAAATACCAAGGTGAGGGAACATTTCACATTGTAATTCAGAACAAGTCATTACCATGTGCGCAGTGGGAGGGTGCGATGTTGCTAAGCTGAGATGACATGCTGTGCAGAGTATCCTGGTCTATCACACATCTTTTGCAATCAAGGATACATGGAGTCTGGTATATGCAGCCTGCTTATGTCTCGTGTGATATACTAGGAAAAAGTAGATGTCAAGCGGTTAAAGAATATTCTTGAAATATGTTTAATCTTTAAAACTGTTTTTAAAAGCTGTCATTTAATCATTTTCAATAAATTCTAAGAAAACAAAGAATAGCATATTTAAATAGTTTTGTCTGAAAAAGTTCCTTTCAAAAATGTTTGACATACACTTTTTAACTTATCTTTTCTATAATTCATTTTACTGTTATTTAAACCTTAATTGCAGGACTTCTGAAATATATCAGTGATCAAATGTCATCACATTGTTACTCTTTGCAAAACAAAATGATTACACAGTAGCATTCAATTGTGGATTTTCATGCCATCAGACTAGAAACAGATTTTAGTATTCTAATGTAACATTTTGAAAACTATCTAAAAATGTATTAAATGAATATGAATAGCAGGAAAGATGTATTTGCTAGAAATAAGCAAAGATGGAGTGGAATAGATTGTACAATGGAATTGGGGCTGATAAGTTTATGTTCTATTTCCAAACAGAAGACTACTTTAAGGGAAATATTAAAAATACAGTGACACCTATCATAGTGTTTTCACTTTAAAACAACTTTAGGATTAAAATTAATAAAGCATTTGTATTGTTGCAAAGACCTTTATCTCTAAGCCCATTTTTGTTTTTTATTCCATGCTATTCCAAATTGGCTGATTTCTTATTCCTAATTGATAATTTACAAATGATAAGAACGTATACTGGGTTCATTTTCCACCTTCTCTTCTTGGATTAGAAAAATTTTTGCCAAAATCCAACAATATGATTATATAGTTTGCATTTATGAATTTATTGCTAACATGTATTAATCTAAGAACTAAGAGCTCTGATCTTAACTAAGATTGTTCCACTGAGATGCTATGGCATGTAGAACAATTACTGGCACATAGGAGACACTCAATATATATTTGTTGAATTTATGAGTAATTTTTCTAAAAAATACCATCTTAAAAAAACAGCAAAATGCAGAAAGATTGTATTAATGCTCAAACAACAAATATCTATCAGATATACCATGTAGTCATGCATATGAAAAATAAAAATAAATGATACATAACCAGCACTAACTGATGTAAGTTATTTCTGAAGGTTTCATTGAGACAGAAGTTATTTCTGACTATGTTGTCTCATCTAGACAGAAGTCACACATTTATTTTTTTCCTAGGGTAAGAGTATTTTTCGTATAAATTATTTGAAACTGAAACTTATCTGAATTTTTGGCTTTATTTTGATTGAATGATTTGGCTCTTTTTCTCAGAGAAATAATTTTATTCTCTTGTACATAAATAAGCCTCTATGTTTATGACTGACACCCCGCACACACACAGAGACACACAAACACACACACACACACATCCCCAGTGTCTTTCAGCACTTCTCACTTGTTGGCTAGTATATAAAATATCCTCCTTCCCCAGATGGATATTATAGCATGTAGACTCTTTACTGTAGAGTCCACAGCTGATGACTATAAAGCACCATTTCACAGAGTGGAGCCCGGGATCAGCAGCAGTGGCTTCATTTGTTAATTGTTAGAAGTGGTTAGAGATGCAAAGTCTTGGCCTACCTTAGACCTGCTGAGGCTGAGTCCCTGCAGATGGGTGCCAGGTGATCTTAAAGTATTCCAAATTTGGAAACCACTGGCATAAAGAATAGATGAGCAATTTGAAAAGACTAGGTTTAGCTAGAAGTGGAATCAGAAAAGCTTTTAGTTTGTTAAAATATGAAATAGCTACATTTTGGGAAAGTTAAGTGAATGTCAATATTAGCATTCCTATAAGTTATTGGAACACACTGCTGCCCAGATCAGTTGGTTAAAACACTTCATTCAAAAGATAAGCAGAGAATTCTCTGTACCTTCAGAGATGCTGCAAGAGTTCCAAGGACCTCTCCCTGTTTACTTCCCTGCAAGCAGGAGTAGCTACTTCTCTATTCTCTTTCCACTGAGCACGGCCACTATTCGTTTGTATTTTTTAGATGTTGCCTGCATATCTATTCTCCCCAAACGAGGTCAGGAAATACATGTTTGTTCTTAGCTACTCTCTAATGGTCCAAGTATGTTGAAATGTCAGTTAAGGAAAATTCTGATTTTCTCTCTCTGCAGATAATTGTATCATTTTAGGAAGGCAAGCTTGCTCAGCCTACATTGTCATTTTTCTTGTTTTAAATATTAGGTCATAATTCAGGATATAGAGAGTAAGATCAGCAGCATTACAGAACTAGAAGAAGAAGCTCACTCTTTTGCCCAATTTATTACCACTGGGGAATCTGCTCGAATCAAAGCCAAGCTAACACAAATAAGAAGGTACTGGGAAGAACTTCGAGAACACGCACAGTGTCTGGAAGGAACAATTCTGGGACATTTATCTCAGCAGCAAAAATTTGAAGAGAATCTTAGAAAGGTGAGAATTGGTCCATGCATGTTAAACTTACCTGTTTCATTTCCTTTATGGCAAAGTACAATAAATAGTTCAGAAATAATGGAATAAATAAAAGTAAAATTTGCCAATCATTTACCAAGTTGTCAATGATGACTAAGTTCATAATTATTTATATGGTACCTTTTTTAAGGGAATATAAAAATGTTGTTATAGGGGCTCGCCCTTTGGTGTAGTGTTAAGTTCACGTCCTCTGCTTCGGTGGTCTGGGGTTTGCAGGTTTGGATCCCAGGCGCGGACCTACACATCGCTCATCAAGCCATGCTGTGGCAGCCGTCCCACATGAAATAGAGGAAGATGGGCACAGATTTTAGCTCAGGGCCAATCTTCCTCAGCACAAAGAGGAGGACCGGCAACAGATGTTAGCCCAGGGCTAATCTTCCTCACCAAAAAAAAAAAAAAATCATCATACATTGTGTTCAGAAAGGCATTAAAGCTTAATTATATTCATTTTAAATGATGGGACACATTGATTTTAGATTTTTTAAAAAAATATATTTTAACATCACATTGAAAGTTATCCAAAAAAGGTAGGCATTCTGCTTCCTCAGTAACTTTTCTGCCTTAATGTATATTTTCCAACAATTATTTTTATATTTCACCAATGTTTTAGATCCAGCAGTCTGTGTCTGAATTTGAAGATAAACTTGCTGATCCAATTAAAATATGTTCTTCAGCTACAGAAACATACAGAGTTCTCCAAGAACATATGGTAAGAGTACGCTTCAACATTTCTGCTTATTTATCAAATCAGAAATTTGATAATTCCTGCTTGAAAACAGTACATATTTTTATGAGTTAAAATTGAAAAGATTTTTATATTACTTGAGGAATGATATAGATCAAACGTATTCACTTTATATAATAAGAAACAGGAGTAGGCAAATTAGATTTCATGAAAAATGTATATTAAAGGAGTATTCATCTAAAATGTATTTCTCTGTCTTAATTAGAGAGTGTAACTTTTTCAGATTATAGCTTTAATAAACCCTGTTACCTCTTGCCAGTATTATAAAAAATCTTATGTGCAGAAAAAAAACATATGTGTGTGGCACATTTCAGATTTTAATCCACTACACTCAGATGTGCAAAGAATATGGTATCACGGACCTTTTTCCAATGACTGGCTTTTTTCGTCTGGCCCCTGAGCTGGTGACCACTGGGAGGTGTTTCCCAAAGTAAGAAACAGATGCCTCAGGTAGAATTTAGGAGAAGGAACAAAGGGGTAGAATCATGCACAAAGAAATACTAAAAAGAAACGTGTGTTAATTAATAAACATAAACATATATGTTAGTCCTATTACATGTGCCTGCATGTATATACATATATGCAGAGGGAGGGGCTGCAGTGACAGAAAGCAAGCAATTGACGAAGACACATCTGAAATGGGGGTGGCATTTATATTGTGTGACTATTTATAATAAGAATGCACTTTTGTGTTACTTATGTAATTTTTAAAAAGTACTCCTAAAATGAGGAAAATTGAATGTGGTGGAATTATTTTAATAGACAACTAAGTTAATAATTGAGTACCAAAGAGGGTAATATTCTATTTTTTTCTAATATTTAGATTTCTCAAAGCAAGTTATTTTTCTCTGCCTTGGTTTGTTGATCTGTTAAATGGGAATAATGAAAGAACATACCTTTTAGAGGTCTTAAGAAGATTAAATGAATTGATGTATGAAATGTACGTTAACACAGAACCTGCCACATTCTAAGGCACCCTGATCGTTAATATCATTGTTGATTCCTAACATCAGCTACCTCAGCCATAACTTCCCGTAAATTATAGCATGTTACATGTAGCCCTTGTAAATTAGGAATAGAGTTTTTCAAAATACTCATATGTTTGGCATAAAATGAATAATATTTTTCACAAATGATTTGAATCGTTAAGGGAAGGTTGAAATTACTCACACATACAGCAACAAATTTTTATTTGAGGAATAGTCTATTCTCATTTTTGATTTCTGCATTGGTGAAGTAACTTTCTCCTCGCTTTCGCTATGTCTTGCTGAAAATCATGAGCAGAGATATTTTTTAGCACCATTGCTGTTTATTATGACTGAGGGAAAATGTTTAGTGAGAATGGATCTCAAAGGAAAAGTAGGTCTTGTTTCTGGATGCTTTGTTTTCATTGCACTGCTTTTGCCCTCTCGTCAGGATCTCTGTCAGGCGGTGGAATCGCTGACCAGTACGGTGGCAGCTTTCGCAGCCAGTGCCCGGAAGGTCGCTGACAGCGGCTTCTCCATCCAGGAGGCTGCGGCCCTGCAGCAGAGATATGAGGCGATGCTGAGTCGGGCTAAGGAGAGACAGACTGTGCTGGAGAACCTGCTGGCCCACTGGCAGAGGTGAGCAGCCTTTCTTCCTGAGTTGGGTGCATGGGTTTCAATAACCTCTCTTAAATAGGAAATTCTGGACCAGCTGCTCTTTAAGTGATGGGAAATAATCAGCCCAGATGTAAGATATGTCAACTCATCTGTCTAATATGGGAAACTCTTGATCTTCATTATGAGATGAAGATCTCTGAGGGTGGAGAGGATGTATTTGTATCTTTGCATATTACACAAATATAAACACGTGTGCAAGTACATTCATGAAAGGAAAAGAGTGTTTTTTTGTACCTTCACATTTAGGTATAAGATAACCAACATTGTATTATTTGTAATGGGTAGTGTTGGACCCTCCAACTTCAGAAAGATTTAGTTTTCTAGTAGGATAATTTTGGATGAACTTGTTTCTTATCTCTGCTTTCTTTAGGCTAGAGAAAGACCTGTCAACCTTCTTGACCTGGTTAGAGAGGTGTGAAGCTATAGCCAGTTCCCCAGAAACGGACATTTCTGCAGACAGAGTCAAAGTGGAGAGTGAACTTCAGTTAATACAGGCAAGTTCAAGAGAGTGTGAGGACAATGAAACGCTCTTTGTTATTGTTGCATTATAAAAGGAAAAACAAGAACAAAACTCTCTCCATACAATTTAACTTCTTGTTTTGGTTTTGTGATCCTAAATAAAAGAACATCTGTGACCTGAAGGAGAAGGTCATGGTGAACTTCGTGATGATCAATTTCCATGATGTATTAGAAAATCCTGTAATATAAGGCCTGGCATTTGAATACAAATTATCTGGGAGGAGAGTTGAGGGAGGAATGAGTAGAAACATAGATGAGACAAAGTTGACCATCAGTGAATAATTTTTTGAAGCTAAGTATTAGCTATATTCTTTTACTTTTGTATTTGCATGAATTTTTGGTAATGAAAAAGTTTTTTAAGAGAAAAGGAATACAAAGTAGAAAGAAGTCGCAGTAATGATTATTTTCAAGCAAGACAGAAAAAAATGAATGAGCACAAATGCAGATGATATAAAGACAAAGAATACTAGCTTATTACATCCTTGAAGAAGCCAACTTTTTAAACTTAAAAGAATCTTAAAGTATTATTGAAACTACAGACAATTACTTATATCTGGAGATTAATAACTTGCTTTAAGTGATGCTGTCTGTACCAGAAAATTCAAAGAGCAAAATTGCTTCTCAAAAGAGATTTATTATATAACAGAATTATACCCCAACTTTCTCCCATCACCTTTTATAAGACATTTAAGAGGAAGCTAGGGTTTTGCTTTTCATAATTGCTTCTCTAAAAACTCCACTCAGAGGGGCCAGCACCACGGCCTAGTGGTTAAGTTTGGTGTGCTTTGCTTCAGCAGCCTGAGTTGGGTTCCTGGGCATGGACCTACACCACTCGGTAGCGGCCATGCTGTGGCGGCGACCCAAATACAAAATAGAGGAAGATTGGCACAGATGTTAGCTCAGGGAAGATCTTCCTCAGCAAAAAGAAAAATTCCATTAGAGAGTATCTATAGCATCTGAGCCTATCACCCCATCTTCAGATTTTCTCCTTCCTTGACTTTGAGGGTTCCCCATACTCCTGGTCCTCCTGCCTTTTCAGTTTATTAAACATTGATGTTCTACATTAATCTCCCGAAGAGTCCGTGCTCAGAAACCTCCAATGACTGTCCTGCCTGAGGATAAAGGTAATCTTCAGTCCACAATCTGGTGTTTATCTTCTTATAAATACTGTGTGAGGTGTTCTAAGAGGGGACATGACAGCTCCTCTTCTTAAAAATAACACAAACATATCTGGCCATATAAAATTGAATTCCTACGTGAGTCTATATGGAAAATAAGTGCTATATGAGTTAGGGAACAGACAGCGGCCTGCAGGCCTCTGTGACTCCTGCATCTGGGCACGGCCTCCCCACTGTGGTCTGAACAATCCTTGTCCATTTCCCACCTCCTGTCCTTGTGTCCTCTGTCCTACTCAGCCTAAGTCCCAATTCTACTCTGTGGTCTTTCCTGTCATCCATAGGCTGTGTACTCCTTCCTCTGGTACCGTTAGTGATTTTGCTTGTATCACACATGTGACCTCACTATGGAGGAGAAACAAAACATTTTCACAGGTATCACTGTGCACCATCTTACACCTATCAATCCATTTAATACCATGTTATGTTGTTAGTATCTTTTTGAGTGTTTATATTTTATCTTTTATTAGATTGGAACCACAACTTTTATGCATCACTCACAGCACCTAAGAGATTCATTGCTTGATTAAAAATAAGTCATCCTGTTGCATTAAGTTCCCCAGTTTGGCCTAATATAGTCTCTAAACAGAGAGGGAGATTATGTCCTCAGTACCTAGAATTGCGTCTCTATTATTGTTAGATATACATTGTTTCCCTTCAGCAATAGTTTTTCTTTGATTCTCTCCCCCTACTCAGTTTCTTCATCCTGAAAGAAATTCTACAGCTTCTAAATTTACCTAACTTAATGTAACTCAGACTCTGGAAAGCTAATTCAGGTTTCAGTAGCATTTTTAATGTTGCATTAGAGGTTAAGTGGATCCATTTCTAAGTCAAGTAATAAAAACTCTCTTTAGCCTGGTCCCAATGACCTCCATTTTGCAAGAATGCAAAGCCTTTGGACAACAACCACCTGTGTCATGTGGTCCTTCCCGGTCAATCATGTTGAGATGAGACCTATAATATATTCCATTTCTCTCAGGCGCTGCAAAATGAAGTTGTATCCCAGGCCTCAATCTACAGCAACCTTTTGCAATTGAAGGAATCACTATTCTCAGTGGCCTCTAAAGATGATGTGAAAATGATGAAACTACATTTGGAGCAGTTGGATGAGAGATGGAGAGATTTGCCACAGATAATTAGCAAAAGGTTGGGTTTAAAAAAAAACTAATATTGTTCACTTTTTAAAATGGTGAGGAATATAAATTACCTAGTATTATTTACTTTTATTTACCCCAACTATTCAGGGGATAATTATGGAAGGAAAGAAAACTACTTTATTTTTCATTTTAGAAATTAAAGTGCTCAAAAAATTAACATTTCTCGTGAACCTCAATTCAAAATTTTAGTCTTACAATGAGTCTTACATATATATTAAATGGGGTAAAAAAGGATTAAATTTTAATTAATTAAATGATTAACAATTGGTATCTATACCCTTCTGATATGCCAGAAAACATTTTTTTTTCCCTTAAATTTGTATTGCTTATCCATGTGATCGTGGATAAAGTATTTAACCTTTCTGGTCACTTTTTTAATTCATTGGTTCAGCAAATACTTATTAAGTTTCTAAAATGAGTAGAGTATTACTCTTCTATGTGTTAAGGGTAGTGATAGTAAACAAAGTTCCACTCTCTGCTTTCATGGAGCTTGTATTTGTTCCACTGTTTATTCATTCATTTATTCAATCAATTGGCAAATGTTTATTAAGTACCTGCTGAGTACCAGGCACAATAACAAATGCTGGAACCCCAAAAATAAATAAAACTTGGACTCAAGTATTTTACACATCAGCATGAGGATAATAAGGAAGCTCATGAGAGCGGTGAGCACAAAATAATTGTGGGAACCAAAAAAAGGGACATTTGGATGGGTTCAGGAAAGGCTGACAGAAGGGTTTGGTGCCAACTCTTGGAAGATGAGTCATTTTCTATAAAATAGAGGAGGATCTTCCCTCTGCCTCTCTCACAGAGGGAAAGCAAAGGGCTTTTAAAATGACACAAATGTGTGAAGGCATTCAAAATAGAATGTATGCATGTAAAGATAATGTATAGAATATTTTGTAAGGAGTAAAACATGAAACTATTTAAAAAGTTGAACTTTGGAATCATTGTACTGAATATTAGTATTTGATTAAGGTATTATTCATAATGCTAGTTTTGGATTCTGACCTCAGATCACCTATTGTTCATCAATCTAATTCATCAATTACACAAGCATTGAATGACCCTGACCACATGCCAGCACCACCTTTCTAGGTTGCTGGAGATGGAGTAGTAAGCAAGGCAGGTAAAGTCCTGTCTCTCAGTGAGTGGGGAGTACAGGTGTGGGGAATAAACAAGTAATTAAACAAATGAAAGAACAAGACTCTTCCGGGTGGTAAGTAATATAAAGACAACAAAATAGGGTAACATGGCAGAGACTGTAGAGTGATGCATCTTTAGACTGGGTGGTCAAGCAAAGCCTCTCAGGGGACATGACATCTGATTAAGGGGACATCTGGTTAAGATCTGAATGCTATGCAGGAAGCAGACTCATGGTGCGTTGAGGGCAGAGCATACAGGCAGAGGGAGCAAAAGGGGCAAAGGCTGTCAGGTGGTAATGAGCTGAGATGTTGGGGAAGCAGAGGGGTCAGTGGCAGTGTGGGGCAGTGCCGTATCAGATGAGGTCAGAGAAGTTGATAGACCACATTATAGACCACAGAAAGGAGTTTTGGTGTCTTGTCTTCCTAAGTGCAACAGGAAACTGCCCCCATGTTTAAGCTGGGCAGACAATGTTCTGATAACATTAAAATAATTTCTCGCTATCTGGAGAGTAGATTATAGGGAGGCAATGGTGGCAGGAAGGAGACCAGTTTAGGAGGCTGTTGGAGGTCAGGCAAGAGATGAAGAGATTTAGACCAGGGTGTGGAAATGGAGAGAAGAGTCAGAATATACCATGTGGGGTGCTGACAAGATATGCATAGATCAGATGTGGTAGTAAGGAAATGCAGGGGTGAAGAATGACTCCTAGGCCCATCTGGGTGGATGGTGGTACCGTTAACTGACACAGGGAAAATTGTGAGAGAAACAGGGTTCGAGGAGTAGAAAACATCAAGAGCTCTGGTTTGTCCATGCATGACAACATCACTTTTGCCCTTGGTTAAGCTTATTTCAAAAACATGTCATTAACTTGTTACCAAGTAAGGGTCCCCTGCCCGATGCCCATAGAAGCCAATACCATGACACCAACTTTTGAGAAAAGAAAAGGCTTTATTGCGAGGTCGACCAGCAAAGAGACAGGAGGCAAGGCTCTCAAATCTGTCTCCCCAATCCAAGGTTTGGTGTGAAGTTTGAGGAGTTAGGGGCAGAAGCTGACTGGCTAGTCTTGACTCAGTCCATATATGGTATCCAAGCTGCTAGAAGCCAGATTTTCCTTACTGAAGGACTTCTCACTTCATAAAGGGCTCAGGTGGCACCATTTCTGAAGATTCTTGGTTCCAGGGTCATCCTGGGGCTGTGGGCTCCCACCTGGCACATGCGCAGTGCTGTCTCTGTTGCTGAGCAGTTTGATCAATCAACAACCTGTTTTAAGGCAGCAAAACCAGTTTAAGTTAGTCAATGTTTTATACACTGTTTCAAACTCTCTGTTCATTCATGGGACATTTTAACTTTAACACCTTTCTCCACATAGGATTAATTTTCTTCAGTCAGTGGTTGCTGAACACCAGCAATTTGATGAACTGCTGCTTTCCTTTTCTGTCTGGATTAAGCTGTTTCTCAGCGAATTACAGTCTACTTCTGAGATAAGCATAATGGACCATCAAGCATCTCTCACTCGGCACAAGGTAAAGTGCATTCTTTTAAGACTGAAGAAGAATTTATTCATAAAAGGGAGCTCTTGAATTATAAAGGGATGCAACGTTTTAAAAAATACTTGGTAGCAATTTAACTTTGCATTCATATGTAAATTTTTAAATAATTGAGCATATGGGTCCAGGCAGTGTGTTATGCAGATAAGACCAATTCAGATAAAATAGGCCACCACCTCAAGACACTGTTTCTTAAGCAGAACAAATGATTTCTAGGGTGAAGTAATGAGAATGTTCACTTTTAAGCTTTCTAGTTTATTTTGTTCCAATACTGAAAACTGATATTGAATTCCAATGTTTTAATGATATATTGTTATTCTGAATTACTATTTATTTTGAAAGTTATTTAAAATTTATTATTTATTTTTCTTATTTATAAATTATGCATAATATCTATTATGGGATCAAAAAAATTTTTTAAATCAGATATGGATCAAGTTTTGGGATAGTTGGTGATAAGCTATATAATAAGCTTATAACAATATTTAATGATAAAACATTTAGTATTTATTGAGTGCTCACTCTATGCTGGGTTTGCTCATTGGTTTTACCCAGAGGAAAAGTACCTTTTCATACCTTCGTGACCAGAGGTAGTTTTATGACTTGGAGCAAGTTGCCCAAGGAAGTTAGGCTCCAACCCTTCAAGGAAACCGGGAGATAGGGGCGCTATCTTCCTTGATGATTACATTTCAAAAGGATGGCTCCCAGGTCCTTGAGAAAGATATTCTTGAACCCAAAACTGTCCAGAAGCTTTTAAAAAGATTTATATCTCAAAGTGGCAGAGAATGAATTTGTAAGTTTTCTAAAGTAAATGCTCAAAGAAACCCTCTAAAGTTTAGTTATCAAGCTGAGGGGAATATTAAGGCCACTATGGTCCAGATTAAGACGGGTGATAATTTCTTTTAATGGGAACCATGCTAAGATTGTTAGCAGTTCTCTGATAGATTTTAAACATGATTTATTGTGAGCTACTCAAATTTTGTATACAACAGTCTTGCCCAGGTAATCTACATTTCTTTAAAGAGAAGGCAGCTAAAACTCGTGCAGGTTTTTATCTGCCTTACCCAATAGCTCTGAAGAGAGGCTCATGTCCATGTCTTCCCACACTCCTTCCCTACAAGCTCTGTTAGAATTAGTTTTATTAAATATGTATTTTAAAATCTTCCAAAATTTCAATTTCTTTCAACTATACATATAGGTACTATAACTTTTAACTATATGTATGACAAAGCAAGGGCCTGTTGCCCAATGTGCATAGATGCCAATACTAAGGCACCAGCTTTTGAGAAAAGAAAAGACTTTATTGCAAGGTCAACCAGCAAGGAGACAGGAGACAAGGTTTGGGGTGAAATTTTAAGGGATTAGGGAGGGCGGGCTGGAATGAGGAAGTGCTGGCAGGACAGATTTTGACTGAAAGGACTTTAAACAAGACCATTTATAGTAAGGTATGAAAAAGGGCTTTAACACCAGATCTTCCTCTACAATGGAGCCCTTGCTCCTGAAAAGGGTCCAGCTTTCAAGTTCCGGTCATGTCCTCATCTTTTGGTTCCATGGGGGGAGAAGCTTTGGTTCTGGATGTTATTTCAGGTCAAAATTTTTTGCTCTGTCCATGCTCCAGCTACATGACTCGTATTTTTGGCTTATTGCCCTGCAAGATAACTTTAACATTCTGTTATTGATATAATATGGCCAGTTTGAACTGGTCCTGTGGTGACATATGTACATGTACATATATACTTTTTTTAAATTTTCCAAATCATTTGTATGTATATATATAAAATTTCTTTTAACTGTTTCTATCCACGAAGAAATTCTTTTCCATGGAATGAATTAGTTCTAAATCAGAGTTGTGTTTTATGTGAAATATGTAGATATCAAAACAGGGGAAATTTTAAGAACATTTCTAAAAGATTCATCATGGATGACCTTTAAATACTACACCATCCGTTGCATTTCAAATGCATCTTGACATCACAAATCCTGAATATATCTGTGTCGTAAGCCATAGTACATTTGTGGATTCAACTGCTTTCTCTTCCCTTCCAGGACCACACAGCAGAAGTAGAGAGCAAAAAGGGAGAATTGCAGAGTCTGCAGAGTCACCTCACAAAGCTAGGTGCTCTGGGTAGAGCCGAGGACCTCCACCTCCTCCAAGGCAAGGCAGAGGACTGCTTCCAGCTGTTTGAGGAGGCCAGCCAGGTTGTGGAAAGACGGCAGCTTGCCCTTTCCCAGCTGGCTGAATTCCTGCAGAGCCATGCATCTCTGTCAGCGGTTCTCCACCAGCTGAGGCAAACGGTAGAAGCAACTCACAGTATGAATAAGAAGCAGTCTGATTTATTAGAAAAGAACCTGAATGCTGCTATTCAAGATGTTAAAACATTAGAATCTACTGCCATCAGTCTTGACGGCGTTCTCACCAAAGCCCAATACCATCTTAAAAGTGGAAGTTCTGAGCAAAGGACTTCTTGCAGAGCTACAGCTGACCATCTCAGTTTCGAATTAGAGAGGATCCAGAACCTTCTGGGAACCAAGCAGAGTGAGGCAGATGCCCTGGCTGCACTGAAAAAAGCATTCCAAGATCAGAAGGAGGAGTTGCTGAAAAGCATTGAGGATATCGAAGAAAGGACTGACAAAGAGCGATTGAAAGAACTTACCCGCCAAGCTCTTCAACAGAGGTAAAAGGAAACTGTGTTGAAGCCAGTTGTCTCATTTATTTTTATTTGTTCTGGAATTAACTCTTGTGCAAAACTTGAATAATACCATATTTAGCAACTTGTTTTTTAATATTTTGAAGAAAAAAGTAATGACTAATTTGATGCTTAAGAAGTAGTAAAATTTCTTTGGTTTCCTTAAGAATTTTTCTAAGGGATATATATAAGCCACTCTGAGATCTTATTTACAAGAGAGTTTATAGATCATATTGATACCAAACCTCTTAATCTCAAATTTGTGTGCCTCATGTGCAATAAGCCAATCACTGAGACACCAGTGCTGGGAGGTGGAAAAAGCTTTAGGCAAATTGTCCAAAACAAGAAGGCGGGAAGATAGGTTCTCTCAAAATGGCCTTAACAAAAGAAGAAAGCAGGGGGGTTTTATAGAGCTAATGGGCTCTGGAGGTGGAGTTTTGGGGAAACAAAAGGCAAATCTGTGTTTCTTTCACTCTAGATAAGCCCTTGGGCAACCAGACTTCTTGGCGCCAGTGGCAGCTGGGGCTGGTTATCTGATGGTCCTAAATTCCTTAAAGCCATTCTCCTTCTTCTGCAAAACAATTTTATAAATCCTTATGACCCTTAAGTCATTTAACCTCTCAGGTTAAACAAGAAAACAGCAAATTAACAAGATTAACTTCTTTTCACCTGCATCCCCGTTGGGAGCCAGATTAAAGAATAATCATGTTCTTATTGAATATTTACAGTAACCCTCAGGTACCTGGCTTCAATATTATCTATTTTTAAGCAACTTTTAACTGACAAGAGAAGGGACCCATCTTCTATGATAAGAATGAAGGCGGAGGAGAAAGGGAGTGATTCAAGTACATTTGTAGTTCTGGTGGTAAAAAGATGAGGGAATCCCTCCCTGGTGGCTGCTCGATCCTCAGAAAAGAGTGGAGTAAGCTCATTAGTTGAGAGTGAGTGGCAGGATGTTGGGCAGAGACAAAATGGTGTGAAATAGTTCCCTTGTAGAGAGGAAATGGAAATGATGCCTCTGGAGCTTGATAAGGTGATAAGCTGCCATTTGAGATTTGTATTCATTCACTTAAAGTGAAACCAATCAGTTGGCCAAATGATCTCCCCAACTACTTTGAACTGTTTGCTCAGAGGTATGGAGAAGGTGGAGAAGTGGGTTTAAGCAAAGTCGGGATTTTGTCAGGTGAGTTTAATGAAGAAGCTAAGGGGTCGAGGGAATTTTCCTGCCATAAATTTGAAAAGTAATTTTTTCATGGTAGCATTCTTTCAATCTTATTTTTCCTTCTTAATAGAACCTTCTCCCTACTCATGTTCTCAGAGTGACTTTCTCTTCCATTTTGTCAGGAGACAAAGAAATGGCTGAAATGCATTTATATCCAAGTTGTCCATAATTGATAAGGATTATCTTGACCCTGCCTAGATCATTGCCGTTTGCTTCCTTTTAACTGGCATCAAACATTAAGCCAAGGCTTTAATTAGATGACAATGGCTCCTGAGGTTACACATCTCATGGGCAATAAGCTATCTTATTGTAAGTCTATCTTATTGTAAGTTTAACAATAAACTTACAAAAGGAAACAAGATTTGGGGAGCAAAAAATAGTTTCCAGAGTAAAGACAGAAAGAGGAGGCAAGTGTGGCAAAGGGTCAAACGACTCACCTAGGACATCAGAAGTAGGATTGGTGCTGCAGGGCGACGTGGTCCTCTGCCCTGCTCAGGTCAACCAGACAGGAGACCCTAAAATTGCTGGAGAAGAAGGCCCAGGTTGGGCTCAAGAGCCGTATCAGTACTCACAACACTGAACTCACCAAAGTCACACAGAGGCTACAGAAAATAGTGCATTGAATTGATGGATTTATTAAATCCCAGCCATACTTGTGCTTCACGATGTGACCTTGAGCAAATCACCTCTCTTCTTGTAAGATGGAGATAATGATAATACCTACTCCTAGTCACTTCATTTTGAAAATTAAAGGAGATAATGTGTGTATACTCTCTTTACGGACCCTACAGCACTATGCTAAAATGCAAGAATGGAAGAGTCAATGGCCGCCTCTATGTCACCAGTTTTTTCAAATGCTCAAATATTAATATATTAGGGACAAAAAAAGATCCTTTTTCTCATGGTAGTCTTCTCAATAAAGCAGGTAATTTAAGTTTTTAAAATATGTATTTTTTGTAGAGCTCAGTTAAGCTATTTTTATTTTGAATGAAACAACTGTGATCCTTAAATATTATTTTACATGAATTGGGCCTCATGGCACTAAAGGATTTTTTACCAATGACCTTTCAATAAATACTCACCTATTTTGCCTACAAGGTCAGCCCTAGGCTTAAAAGTCTTGGGGTCAGCCCTGTGGCTTAGTGGTTGAGTTCAGCGCATTCCACTTCGGCAGCCCAGGTTTGCAGGTTTGGATCCTGGGTGCAGACCTACACCACTCGTCAGCCATGCTGTGGCAGTAATCCACATACAAAATAGAGGAAGATTGGCACAGATGTTAGCTCAGGGCTAATCTTCCTCAAGTAAAAAAAGAGGAAGATTGGCAACAGATGTTAGCTCAGGGTGAATCTTCCTCACCAAAAAAAAAGAAAGAAAGTCTTATACCATCAAATCAAAATAGAAAGACAATACAAATTTAATAGAAGGTTGAAGGTGAATATTGAAACTGACTTTAAATGTTTTCTGAGGTACATTCTGAATTATGCAAAGTTAACTTTAAAAGCATCTTTATCAGTTGATATGCATTCATTTAATTGCTGTGTTAGAATACTACTCAGCCATAAGAAATCCAGCCATTTGTGACAACATGGATGGACATTGAGGGTATTATGCAAAGTGAAATAAGTCAGAGGGAGGAGGTGAAATACCATATGATCTCACTTATTAAGTAGTAGGTAATAACAACAAGCAAACACATAGCGACAGAGATTGGATTGGTGGTTACCAGAGGGGAAGGGGGGAGGGAGGAGGGCGAAAGGGATAATTAGACACATGTGTGCGGTGATGCATTGTAATTAGTATTTGGGTGGTGAACATCAGAACATGATGTAATCCGTGCAGAAATAGAAGTATAATGATGTACAACTGAAATTTATACAATGTTATAAACCGATGTTACTGCAATAAACAACAACAAAAAAGAGATTTTCTAACTATCCATATGCATGCTTTATGGAAATGAAATATTAATTCACTACCTTTAGTAAATTAATAGTAAAATGACATTTTAATTCACAGGCTAAGAGTCTTTAATCAGTTAGAAGATGAATTGAATTCTCATGAGCATGAACTATGTTGGTTGAAAGATAAAGCCAAGCAAATTGCCCAGAAGGATGTAGCCTTTGCACCTGAAGTCGACAAGGAGATAAATCGCTTAGATGTTACGTGGAATGATACCAAGAGACTAATTCATGAAAAGTAAGTCCAAAATCTCTAAGTTTTTGTTTTTAACTTCTACTTATTTTGTGACACTGGGCCATTGCCTGTTGATTTGTGTTGGTGTGATCAAGAATTAAATATCTCTTGCCATCTTAGGTATTCTGTGTCTCTTTAGTAACATTAAAAATTTAGTCCTTACAGAACTTTATTGAGGATGTGGTCTGGAGATAACAATTATGTACGTGTGAAATTCAATGCTTAAAAGCAAAAATGTCAACGATTGAAAATTTTTTTGCAATTTTTTGCAAAAAATTCTGATTTTTTTGTTGTTTGTTTTGTTATACTTGGTTATAATTGAGGTTTGATTTATGTGCAGTAAAATTCACCCTCTTAAGTGTACACCCTTAAACTATATGAGTCTGACAAACTCATACGGTTGTATAAGAATCACGATTATCAAATTTCACACTAACAGTTCTACCACCCGAAAAATTCCCTCCTGTCTCATTGTAGTCAGTCCTTCCCCTCACTTCCAGTCCCTGGCAACCATGGATCAGTGTTCTGTCTCTATAGTATTATCTTTTCCAAAATGACATATAAGTGGATTCTTTCCAGTTTGGACGATTATAAATAAAGCGTCTATAAACATTCATGTTCAATTTTTTGTGAGTACGTAAGTTTTTATTTCACATGAGTAAATACCTAAAAGTAAGATTCTGGGTCATATGGTAAGTGTGTGTTTAACCTTATAAGAAATTGCAAAAGTTGTACTGTTTTGCATTCGCACTAGCCACGTATGAGAGCTCCAATTGTGCTACATCATTTGCAGCACTTGGTATTGTCAAATCTTTGTGTTTGATGTTATAATAGGTATGTAGAGATATCTCATTCTGTTTTTAATTTGTATTTCCTAGATGGCTAATGATATTGAGTGTATTTCGATATGTTATTTGCCATCTATATATCTTGTTCAAATTGGCCTGTTCAATTTGGCTAATGTTTTTTTGGATTGTTTTCTTTTTATTGAGGTCTTTTTTATATCAATATAATCCCAATCAAAATCCCAGCAGAATTTTTTATAGAAATTGACAAGCTGATTTTAAAATTTATATGTAAAGGCAAAAGACCTAGAATAGTACAATTTTAAAAAAGAATTGGAGAACTCACACTGTCTGGTTTTAGTGTGGTGTTGGCTGAAAGATACACATAAAGACCAATGGAATGGTGTCCAGAAATAGACATACACGCACAATTGATTTCTGACAAATGTGCAAAGGCAATTTGATGGAGAAAGGATAGTCTTTTCAATAAATAGTCCTGGAACAATTGGGTATCAATATGCATTAAAAACTAATGAACCTTGGGGCCAGCCCGGTAGCATAGTGGTTAAGTTCATGTGCTCCACTTCAGCGGCCTGGAGTTCAAAGGTTCGGATCCTGGGTGAGGACTGCCACACCACTTATCAAGCAGTGCTGTGGCGGCATCCCACACATAAAGTAGAGGAAGATGGGCACGGATGTTAGCCCCAGGCCAATCTTCCTCAGCAAATAGGAGGTTTGGCGACAGATGTTAGCTTAGGGCTAATCTTCCTCACCAATAAATAAATAAATAGGTAAATAATAATAATGAACTTCAATACACACCTTGCATCACATCCAAAGCCTTTAAAACAAAATTGAGAACACATTGTATACCCAGACTTTTAAGGTAGGCTTTTTTAAAGTTTAACCATGTGGCGCAAACTTTATTCCATGTTATTAAACATTTTCCTAAGTTGTGATTTGTTAGAGGTTGCACAGTATTCAATTATAAGAATGTATCAGAATTTATTCAATTAGTGGCCTATTTTTAAAGTTTGGATTATTTCTGTTTTTTCCTCCTATTATAAATAATGTTGTGAAGAATATCATTTTGCCTAAATCTTAGTGCACATCTCTTTCTTCGGAAAAATTCCTAGATGGAAAATTCCTTGCTCAAAGGCATTTTACACTTATAAACAAAAACTATCTTCTTATTTTGACAGTTTTCAGGGATTTCATAGTCAATGAAAATTTGCATCATTGAAATGGAAAACTTCATATATATTTTAAATATTGAGCAGTGTTTTGTTTCTTTCTTTTTGTTTTTGGGGTATATTTTGCCTCCCCTCAACAGACACCATTATGAAGTAATTAAATCGTAGAAAAATTAAAAAACAAAAATATGTTGACATCTACATAAGTTTGAGTTGTTAAGAACATATACTACATCTTTGCTTGTCATTGAGGTCACAGATTTTGTTTTAATGGTTGTGTACATTCTTCATTCATGGAGAACAATTAGACATTAGAGTTAGGTCAGACTGAGCAGGACTCTTTTGACCTCAGTAGGCAGAAATATGGTTTTCTCTTGATTCCAGCATTCATCTGTGAATACATTTATGTGGTTATATATCAGATCCAATCATAAGAAACGCTTTCGTTTCCTGATACATGACAATAAATGATATATTTTCTTTAATTGTTACAGCCAGGGTCAATGCTGTGGACTTATTGACTTAATGAGAGAATATCAGAACTTGAAGTCTGCTGTATCTAAAGTCCTAGAAAATGCCAGCAATGTGATTGTAACCAGAACTACTATAAAAGATCAGGAGGATCTTAAATGGGCTTTATCCAAGGTAATATTTCAAAATGTATTTATTTTAGTAGATTATGTTAGTAGATCTGATTTATGCTCATAATGAATTCTCTACGCAACTCTTGTCAGTACGTATAGATGTAGATAATTTATGCTAACAAGCTCAACCTTTTTTTTTAAGGAATATCGATATCCTAGGATTCTAGCAATTCAAGAAACTTATATTATTTATATTCATATAGTTCGTTAATATCACTAGTTTCTGCATAAGGTCAACCATGAATGGCAATGGTTTTAAACTCTTGACTTATCACTGATTATTTTATTAATTAAGGAAACATTTATGTCCACAGCATGAAACTGCCAAGAATGAAATGTGTAATAAGCAGAAAGAATTGGATAACTTTACGAGTAAAGGAAAACAGTTGTTATATGAGCTGAAAAAAATTCATAGTAGTGATTTCATCTTGGTGAAAACAGACATGGAGAACACCGTGGACAAATGGCTGGATGTAAGCTCGTCGTCTGGGATTCTATGAATAGTTTAAATATTCACATTGTTCAATCACATTTTTGGGAAAAAGATTTTTCAGGGATGTGAATTCCATTTTTAACTTGTAATGCTAAATGCAAAATGATATCCTGAAGAAGAATAGTGTTTACATCAAGTTTAGAAATAGTAAAAAAATTATTTGCTTTATTTTTTAAAAATTTATTGGCAGATTTTCTAGAATTTCACTTGATAGCTTCAATCATAAATTTATAACTCTAAATATTTTTTCTCTCAAAACTCTGGAATAATGGATAAAAATTGAAGAATAATTTATAAACATCCTACAGAATGTTAAACCATAGTGTATAATAATTTAAAATTAATAAGACTATAATTTTGCATTGAAAAATATTGGACTTGTAGTTTACATCCTTGGATTTTAGTTCTTGCTCTGTCATTTACTAGCTATGTGACCGTAGAACAAGTCACTTGGTCTCTCTGGAACTCTACATTTCAATCCCTACATATTTTACATTGTTTTCCAGCTCAAAAATCCAGTTATTCCTTTGCCTCCCCCATTATCAATATCTAGGTTCAGAAGTTTAACTTACAGTGGGTTCCTTTACTTAAACTAAATTACTAATGTTAGACATTGATTTTGCATACTATAATCAAGTAATTTGGGAACTTCAGAAAACCTTATATTCTTCCATTTTTAAAAGGACATTCTCATTGTGGGACATGGAAAGTTGTTCTCCTATGTATTTACTTATTCTCTAAATATATTCGAGTCTAATTATGTCCATTTTTATATCTCAGCATTACAAATAAAAGGGCTTATTGTATTACTTTCAGAAATAAATTCAATACTGCCCTAGATGGAACCCTATCCTGTAGAATTCAACCTCAGAGTGAGTTATATTATGGTGGACTCCAATAGATCTATTGTTGTTAGTTTCCCGATTTATGAATGAAAATCGAATGTCTCGGCAATTAATGTCAACTCTCCCAATGAGAGAAAGAATTTATGTAATGGTCAGCATTTTCTTGAGTCAGGTGCACAATTAGTCTACAATAATTTTTTTGTAAAACTTTGCATTTCAGTCAAAATACGATTTTCTGATTAAGGAAGCATTGAAATTTTTAGAATTTTGATGGGGCAAAGAGCAGCTTAAAGCCACAGACTATTAATGATATGTCTTCTATTTTCTATCCCAGGTATCAGAGAGAATTGAGGAAAACATGGATAGGCTGAGGGTGAGCCTGTCTATTTGGAATGATATACTTTCAGGTAAAGAGGAGATCGACGGATGGTCAAACAATTCTGTTCCACAGCTGGCCGAAAGCATCAGCAACCTGAATAATAGCCTCAAAACAGAAGAATTCCTGAAAGAGTTTGAGGTAAATCGACTATACCTTCATATGTGAGCTTATGGTGCATCATTGACCAGAATACAAAAAAATTGTGTCTTCTTTTTTAAAGTTCATTCTTCCTTTCAAGACACATAGGAGTGAAACAAAACTCTTTTACCATTTACTTGAAAGCTGAATAGGTATGGATAAGACTTTTTTTTTTGCATTTTTGTCACTTCTTAGTTGGGGCTCTTAAAATAATAGTAGAAAAGTAAAAGCCCGTAAAATCTATAATGTTTCCCATTCATCTGATACTATGGCACCTTCCTACTGGAAAACCAAATTGCAAGTGTCTGTAATTCAGTCATATTTAGTGTCTATTTCTTCTTCATTCAAACACAATGTTTACTGAGTCCTTACTGTGTGCTGAACACTAGTGCTAGGTGCTAGGTTCATCCACTTTTCTTTTCAGAAATGAAAGAAAACTGGAGATTGGTGTGTTACACGCTTCCATGGAAAGTAGCATTTTCAAGTTCTGGTCACCAATTCATCTTAAACTCCCTTTATTCCCATTTCTTGCATTCATTTATTCATTCACTCATCAAATTCTTAATCAGCACCTAAAATATCTCAGGCACTGTCTTAGACACTAAGAATATAATTGTAAAACAAAGTCCCTACCCTCATAGTATTTACATTATTTACACTACAATATATATTATATGTAAAATGTTAAGTAGTCATTGGGCTGTGATGAAAAATGAAGCAAAGTAAGAGGAAATGGAGTAACAAGAGATAACTTGTTTCACAGAGCATATAACTGACTGTACCCTTGGTGAGGGCAGAAACTGTTCACCATCGTATCCTCGGGTGCCCAGCACTGTGCCTGGCACACATATGGAACATGACAGATACATGAATGAATGACTGTTGTCTGAAAAAATATAGTCAAATCATCTATATTACCTAAGTTATTCAGATATCTTTCACCCAAAGAACATTCTAGAAATTGTTCCTATTTCTAACAGCAAACAGAAATGGAGGAAATTATCCAGTCTAAAAGTATAGTCAGGAGAAGGAGACCACAGTCTCTTTCGTTGTTGTTTTTGATGTTAAACTAACATTACATCTCAGACAGTGGAGTGTGTTGGAATAGGACTTGTACCAGCTCGCAAAACTCAATTATTACCTTTTGTGAGCCAGTGTTAAACACAACCATTATTAAAAATTAAATTGTAAATAAATTTACAATAAATAAATCATGTTAAAAATGAAGGTAATGAGTACTCAAAACTTACCACTTCCTAATTATTGTTCTACATTTTGCTGTTATCTAGACTCTTGAGTTATTAACATTTATTGTATCTGTATGGTGGAAATACTGTAGAATGGTGGACTACTGTGCATTTCTTCCAAGTCCATGTGCAGTGACATCATGTTGTAGCTCGAAATGGTGGTAAATGCTATAAATTAGGGCCTTTTTTTGGAGAGCCAGTTCTTAAATCAACACACAGTCCACTCCTACTGCTGACCTCTGGCTCCAGGGAGCCAGTGGGCATCAAGGGGCATTCAATATGTCCAGGTTCAGTCACTCACAGAGATGGGTTTTTATGTTCTGACTGTGTGGTACACCAGCTAATAAAATCAGTGAACTGGATTCAGCCCAGTGTCTAACAGTGTCATTGCCCAAATGTAGTGCGAGAAAGGAAGTTTGGGTGCATAGGTGTGATTAATTGCCCGGTCTGTTTCTGGGGAAGTCCAGTAGACCTGACAGTTAGTTCATCACATCTCCCTGGGTAAGTAAATTACTTTCTGGATTGAAGGCATCAGAAGGATTGTAAGTGTCCACAAAGCACCAAAATAGGGTATTTAAGTCAAGAGGGATACTTTATTAAATGTTCCTTTGTGGCCCCAAATAACTAATGAAGCTTACAAGCACCTAATTTGTTCAGTAATGACTCTTTGATTGTTCTTTCTTCTTTTTCTGTTAGTGTTGGTGCAAAAAGAAAAGGCAAAATATTAGATGTCAATTTCCTAATTAACCTGATTTCTGCTTTGCTATTCTCTACGTTTTTATTTGAAATGTTTCTGATGTATTACATATAGTCTACAGTAATTAGTCACTCCTGATGTGTATTTGCTTCAAACTACTTCAAGAGTTTAATGCTGCCATAGTAATCAGTGATGTTAACGCTAATGAGAAAATGACAGTCTACTGAAAATCCCCACTGACTCAAGACTTTTGGTCAGTGTTTAATTTTTTCCAGAAGCTTTTTTTTCACAATAAAAAAGGCTAGGAAGACAGAAAGTTCTGCGTACTCCCTCGAATTCCTAGTGAAAGTTAATGGCGACGTTTTTCCGCATTCGTAAGTAAAGAAAGTCCTCAGAAAATGAAACAATTTTTTATGTTAGTTTAAAGTTGGGATATTTTGACAGAGTTAACTCTTGAAATTATTAATGCTGAATATAACGTGTCAACGTTTGGATTAATTATGCTTTTCCCTTTTGTCTTGTATTTTGGCAGTCTGAAGTTAAAAACAAAGCATTGAGACTGGAAGAACTTCATTCCAAAGTTAACGATCTTAAAGAATTAACTAAAAATCCAGCAACACCACCAGACCTTCAGGTAAGCACTCAATCAGGTTTGTAATACTACTATATACTGGACTCTCTCCCTCTCAAAAAGTGTATATGCGTGTGTGTGTGTGTGTATTCTCGTTGTTATCATCATCATACTTCCAAGCAAACATATGGACCTTATTGTACGTGGGGGTTAAAATATTAAGACTTTTAGAATTCCTTGTGCCAGCATTCATAACATATTTCCAACTCAAATATTATAATAAGATTAGTTCTCTTTTTCCTTACTAAATTTTGGAAGTAGTACCTACCATCCAGCTTACCTCCTGGACCACTTTATGTCTAGACAAGAACAGCAAGCACATTTATGAATATTGATATCCTTATTGAGGTTTTACTAATTCATTTACTCAATAACTGGATTTGGAGGGATCACCATTGCAAATCTCCCTTCAAGGCCCTTTCAATGGCACCAATCCACAGGCCAGGGTGGAGCAGAGCTGACCAGGAAACCTGGGCTACTTTAGTCAGCGAGAGCTAAGAGCGACAGCATGGTAGGTCTCTGTTGGCAGCCAGCACCACAGGCTCCAGGCTGTATAACAAACCCCTGTATTTGTTGCTGACCTCATGGATTTTCTCTACATTTTCTTTCTTCCCTCCTTGCCTTTGTACCCTTAGTCACTGATTCTCACTAACCGATCAATCTTGCTTGATCAACTATACTTTTGCTCTGGCCTGAGACTGTGTATTATTGGTACTATTGCTGGATGATACATGTAACAGAATGTTAGAAGTTTCACCCAAAACAAAAAGAGGTGAAGGGTGTGCTAATCATATACAAAACTAAAGAGGAGAGCTTATGCATGTCACCTGTGGCAAGGAAATAAATGGGCAACAGTTGGACTTACTCAGAGTGAAGATGGAGGCAGGGTTTGGGGAGAGAGCTACCATTGACTCTGGTTTCTCACATGCACACCCCTACAAATACTCAAGGAAGAGGTGTGGGGGGCCCTGCACCTTAACTCAAGCCTCAGGGTTTCAGTGGTACCACCTGGAGAGCATGACATATGCTCCCTGAAGTTGGAGGACACAGGTGTCTAGTATCTAACTCCCTCTGAGAGCCCTGAAGGGTGAGAGACAGGCTGGCTAACTGCCAATGTGTTTGCCAAGGGGGAAATGATTGTTTTGAGTGGCCTGCATCTCAAGTCATCTGGGGTGAATGCCAGAGAGTGACCTCTGGCCTAGAGGTGAGTTTTGAGAGGAGAGAAGAGAGCATCAGCATGTGGATATCTTATCTAAGAAGATATGATATGGGTGATGATAAGCGTCAGCCTCAAGAAGTTAAGGAGATGCTCACAGGCTGCGGAGTAGAAAGTAAAGAGTCAGAGGAGTATGTTGCTTGCATCTAGGGAACTCCAGTAGGAGGTTGCAGAGGTGAGGAGAGCCTCAAAGAAGCTCACAGACTAGGGCCTGTGAGAGGACAGAATGTGAAATGTCGCCCAGCCTGAGAGCACAGATGCCAGCTCACAACAGTTGTCAAAAACTTCAGAGCCCCTCACCCACCTCCTGTCCAAGCCTGCAGGGGTCAGAAGCTGTAGAAAGTGGGGAAAGTGGGGACTAGCCCCTTTCTCCTCTGCGAGCTTCCTGTTTGCAGCAGATCTGAGCTGCGGGTAAGAAAGAAGCCTGAACTTTAAGTTAACTTGAAGTACAAAGTTTTGGTTATTACATGGGCCTGGATGCTTTAATTGTGGAATTGGAGCTGTTTGCAACTTATCATGATTATAAGTCCTTTTATTATCTGTGGTGCCAGAGAAGTCAAGGGCCCTCCCGAACTAAGTCATCCAGGAAGAGAGAAAACATAGCCTCCACGAACATTTAAAAGTGGGAGACACCAATAAAATTACTTTATGATAAAATCTGATAGCGGTGTTTATCCAAAGTAGTAGTGACATCAGAGCAAAAAATGTGCGTTTCCCAGGGAGATTGAAGAGCAGGTTTTGTGTCACCTCCTTGATAATGCTGCATAGGTATCGCTCTGCTTTCGGAATGTGAGATCTCTGGTATTCCCTGGAACGTCAGTGGAAATTGCCACTTTAAAGTCCAGTGTTAACCACAATCCTTCCTCTTTCCATTTTCCCATCACTTAAAATGTTTGGCAGCTTAGACCCACTGATTTTCGTTCTTAGAAAAGTTGAATTAGCATCCGTGGTTAGGCTTATGTGTTTTTGTTTTTGTTTTTGTTTTTTTTTACAATTAAGCTGCACATGAAAGGAATTCCTCCTGAATGAGTGTTCTGGATTTCACAGATTTTAATGAAATCTTGCTTTACGCCTAGTTTATAGAAGCAGACTTAAGGCAGAAATTGGAGCATGCCAGAGAAATTACTGAAGAAGCAAAAGGAACGTTGAAAGAATTCACTGCTCAGAGTACACAGGTGGAGAAATTTATTAATGACATAACAACCTGGCTGACAAAACTAGAAGAATCGTTGTTGAACTGTGCCCAAACTGAGACTTGTGAAGGGTTGAAAAAAGTGAAGGTAGGTCATAAACTATCATTAAGTGTTTAGTTCTCCTCTTTTGTGGTTACTATAATCAAATTAAGCTCCTGCTCGCAGTTACCCATGTTAACACTTGACCAACCAACTAATTCGTGATATGGGACATGGCAAAGTAAGTAACAGGTGCAGAAATGAATGCAGGTGATAAGAAATCAAAGAAGAACTTAAAAACAGAAAGCATGCATTGCTGTCAACCTGCTCATAGGCTATCCTTCTTAATATTTTTTTTTTTTTAGTAAGAAGGTGGAGCCTGTAGAACTGTGTGAATTTCCATGAATTTTCAAACTTGAATGCCAAATCATTTTTCATACTTAGTTATTTTTATTGGTCAGTATGACTACTTTCATCTAGAGAAGGATACATTTTTTTAACAAGCAGCCGAGAAGACACTCTACTTCCATGTCGTCTGTCCATATTCATAGATGATGTTCCTGATCCACTATCTGTAAAGCTTGTGTTGTGAGTTGACTTTTCAAGATACGTAGTCTGTTGTCTTTTAACATATTTTCTTACTGTAGCTGAGACTGAGGACATATATTTTTAAATTAACTACTGGTGCTTTTGGTATGGCCTCTGACCCTGAAACAAAGCCCAAGTGGTCCATTGAAGAATTCGAAATTAAGAGGGTGACTCCATTAATAGTTTCTAATCAATTGACTGAACCCAAGGTCATGGGCTGGAACCCTATTCAGTTTTCTTGAAATCTTATACTATAACCCAAATCCTAGCTACCTCCCAATAGCTGTTCGCAGTGGTTCCTAAGGAGAACTGGGCAACATTCTGAAAGTATCAACACAGATCTATGACAAAAACTCAAAAACAAATCCCACAAAAGTGTATACATTACTGAGTGAATTTCAACAGCATCAATTTCAGATTCAAAAAATGTGCCATAGTGGAGTAGCTGGAATATTTCTCTTGAATGTAATCAATATCCTCATGGCATGCTTTTATTCTATAGGAAATACAAAAAGAACTCCAAAGTCAGCAAAGCAACATCAGCTCCACCCAAGAAAATCTCAATAGCTTGTGCCGCAAGTACCACTCAGTTGAGTTGGAGCGCCTGGGCAGTGCAATGACCGGGCTGATAAAGAAACACGAATCTGTGAGCCAGTCGTGCGCCAAGACACAGGCCAGCCTTCAGGATTCTCTGGAAAAACATTTCAGTGGTGAGCTCTGACAGGCCTTAGTGCGAATGGATTGTTTATGAGAAGGAATCCAAACTAAATGCTGCCTAGAAACAGCCAGCAAAAGTTTGGGAAAACTTCCCACAAGAATTTCATTTTAAATTCGTTTATGTGTTGAGATTTGAGCAATAGAAGTGTTGTTCTTGGACTCTACCCATCAACAGAATTCTTCCTCTTTCTCCCCAAGAAAGTAGGAGTCCACCATTTTGATGATTCTGAATTTCATCTGGATTTTCTACATATCGTTTATTTGTGTGGAAAATTACTTCCACTGCTATGATGAAGTGACACAGTAAACTTGGGTGTTAGGAGAGGCCACGAAACAGCGGCAGCCACATAATCCAGGAAATTGTTGTCATATGTACATGACTCATCTTCCCACCCAGTGTGCCTATGCTCTGATGTGGACGCATAATGACTCTAAGTCAGCTTGGTAGACAGAGGAGGTGGTCCCTCCTTTGCCATAAAAAGGGCTTTATCACCCCTAGAGCATTTCTTCTCTTGAACTCTTACATATTCAGGCGACTAATTATCTTTCTTTTCCAAAAGAAAAAAACACAATGGGAAATCAGACATTCTGGGAATACAAATATCTTTTCTATCTTTTCTACAAGATAATTTCTTAATTCTGCCATGAACAGTCATGGTTGTAGATCATGCTGTATTATTTTCTATATTATTATTATTATTATTTTATTTCTGGAATATTTTATAAGCAAGATTCTAAAGACGAGAATTAATTCATTGTGGTAATCCAGAAAGCTTATTCAGTGTGTTGGATTTTTTTTCTCATTTTTATTACTTTCAAAAGAGTCGATGCGGGAATTTCGGGAATGGTTTTCTGGAATAAAGGCGGCAGCCCAAAAATCATCTGATAGAACTGGCGACAGTAAAATTCTAGAGGCAAAGCTCCATGATCTTCAGGTATGAACCTGGCAGTGCTTTTTCTTCTTCCCCAAACTGTACTCAAATGCCCTCAGGTCAGACCTAAATCATCTCTTTTCCCAAATCTTCTTATATTATTCAATCTTTTATTCTTCCCTAACAGAATTAGATTTCTTGAGTCATGGGGAGATGGACAATATGAATAGTAGTTTGAGAAAATAAGGTAGAGCTATAGAATTCCTAGATCCCCTTCCTCTCTCTTTTAGCCTGTTGACCATTCTTTGGAATTCATTCAAACTAAACCTACTTTGAATTTTTATAGCAGTGAAAGTGTAAATAATTGTATCTATTTTACATCACTATCATGGAGAACTTTTAAAAAGAACTCATGGCTTGTGTTTTTTAATAACCTACGGTCTAAATTTGGAGCTAGGATATATTAAAATTAAAGCAATAGATATTATAGGTTCTACTGACTGTGAAAAACTTATGAGTTCAGGAAGGAGAAGGCCATTGTGAAGTAGAATTAAGAACCAGTTGACAGAAGGCTAGGTTCAAATTAGATTTTAGCCAAGTTTTTCAAGTGGCTCATCTGAGCAAAGCACTGTGTTAAGTATTGTAAAAATAACTTTTAAAAATTAATGAGGAACATGAGGATTTTGTGGCCTAATGGGTGATGACAGTTATGTAGATAACTCATTAGCAGTCAGGGTAGGAAGAACATTATAATAAAGGAAGTGGTTTTGCAGGAAGCAGGGTGAATTCAGATGTGGAATTATCCCCTTTTAAGCCTGAGATGCAGTGGAACTCCATGAAGAAAAATGTGAACGACAATTGAAAATGCCACCCTGGAGTTCAGGGGAGAGACAGGACTAGAACAGCAGTACTAGGGTTCTTTTGCTCTGTTGAAGCCATGTGCATGTGTGTGAATCTTCCAAGGAAGAGGTGCGTACCAAGAAAAGAAGGGATCTGAAGTCAGGACTTTGTGTGCAGAGTGGGTCAAGGGAGGAGGAGGGGGATGGAGGCAGCTAACCAACTAGAGGATGTCCCACTAACCATGTGAGGAGGTGTAGCCTGGGTGACATTGGGACAGTAAGAATGGGGAGAGACTGAAAACAAGACCTTGATGAGAGCATCCTCATTTCCAGGTCACTGTTGTTCACAGTGTTTCCTCAGTGATTCCAATGACTGGCTGGCACCATCCTCGATGATGAGCCTTGATTATGTCCAGTTGTGTACATCATTCTCCCTCCAGCCTTGTTAAAGGCTTTCTTCCTTTGGGCACTGTTTTTCTTCTCTTGCTCTACTGTCTTAGCTCAGATTTGTAATTAATGCTCCCATGCACCAGGGTCTCTGTATAATACCAAATATTTGATATTACCTTTATTTTCTGAAACAGAACATTTTGGACTCAGTCAGTGATGGGCAGAGCAAGCTTGATGCAGTGACTCAAGAAGGACAAACTTTGTATGCATACTTGTCTAAACAAACTGTCAGTAGCATTCAGGAACAAGTTACAAAGGCTAACGAAGAGTTTCAAGCATTTCTGAAACAATGTCTTAAAGACAAACAGGCTCTTCAAGACTGTGCTTTAGAACTTGGAAGGTGGGTTGTTTTGATAAGTGTAGATTTCATCATACACAGAATGTATTTTCAGGGATTTAGAGAAAAAAAGCCACTGTTGATAAATGAATAATATTTGAAATTGTGAGTTTAAATTATAATAAGCTTTGACTTTAAGTGCAGGTTCATCCTAGGACTATAAATGATTGCTTGGACTCTGATGATATTGTTTGGCTTTATTTTCTATATAGAAAAAGAAAGGAATTATATTCACTAGTAATTGTAAATGGCATAAATGCATGTATTTTTTTTGTCTGTTGGGGTAGCTCATATTAGAGCTTTGACACCCAGGTTTTAGATTACCCAAGTCTTTTCCTTGTTTCCACTTCTGCTGGATTGGAGTCATGGCAGAAAACATCTGTTGAATTTCTGTAAATCAAGATTACAATCAGGAAGCTACGTCAATAGAGGTCAATATAAATTAGAAGGAAAAAAAAAAACCCACGTTACTAGGGGAAAAAAGATGTCAGTTTCATCAATAGTCCTTTCTGGTGGCAGAGGAATTTGCCTGACCCTTGCCCAGATTTCTTAGAGAACTTACATTGTTTTGAAAACTTGGAATCCTTGTGCTCTTGAGCCATATTCAAATCTCCATAAGATACAAACACAGAGATGACTTTCCCTTCTTTTCCAGGGCTTCCACTGCCCCACTTATCCGTTGACCGCAATTCAGAGTCTTTGTAGTTAAGACACAGAGTTAAGTGCACATTGACATGGAGATAATTAAAAGCTATGATCACCAGGAAATCAATTCAGCAAGATACAGCGATTCTTTTTCTGCTTGGATCTCAAAAGAAATTTCCATGATTTATCATTTTGTTACTGAAATGAGTAATAATTTAGACGGGCTCATTGTTGCATTTTCTTCCATACTTGAAAATTCACGCAATCTTGATTGCCATAGACATTGTGACCTCAGATATTAGAATTTCTTTATTATAGTGGGCACAGAAGAATTTCTCTAAGGTGTTTTTTTCTTTTCTTTAGTTTTGAGGATCAGCACAGAAAACTGAACTTATGGATCCATGAAATGGATGAAAGGTTAAGCACAGAAAACTTAGGAGAGAGCAAACAGCATATTCCTGAGAAGAAAAACGAAGTCCATAAAGTTGAAATGTTTCTGGGAGAACTACTGGCTGCAAGGTATGGGCTAGGTCCTTTCCCTCCTAACATGTTATTGTTTTTCCGGTTGGTTGGTTATTTGATTTGGTTGTTAGTTGATTGGTTGGTTGGTTGGTTGGTTGGTGGTGGTTGTATATTCCTATCCCTGAATGTCTAAAATGCAAATGGTTGTGCAGTGTTTTTTATGGCAGTGAGATATTTTGGAGAGAGCACAGGGATGGAAGTAAGGAGCTGATCTGCATCCCAGTGCCACCTCTCTTTGCTCAACAAATTGGGCAGGTCACTCATTTCCTTTATTTCTTGATATTAGCCTTTAAATATTGTGTTAGTAATACTGTATTTTCCTCTCAGGGGTTATTATAAGGATCTATTAAGATGACATAAAGCTGATATTCAGAATAGAACACCACAAATACACAGTGATTATAAAGATACTCTTCATTTACAAAAATAATATTGTTGACCCCAATTTCTGTATATTATTCACATACTTCAGCCTTCAGTTTAATTTCCAACCCATTTGAGCCTCATAATATTCTTAGTAAAGCAAGAGGTATGGTCATTAAGTCTAACTCTCCTGGAGGTTCTTCTTCTCCACTGCAATGTTTGTTTCTTCATTGCTTCCCGACTGAGCCAACGTTTCTGGCTCCTTTCCCAGACAAAGTTCACTGACCTGTGCTTCTGACTCCACCCCTTCAGGGTTCTGCTCCCTAAAGTCATGCTCCACCCCTGGCATTTTCAGTTGCTTCATTGGAACTCTTCCATTGAAAGATAGAACACTTTCCATCAGGAGAGTGCAGCTTGACCCCAAACCCCTAGACTATCCTCTGCAAGAGCAGATGCACTCATCTGTGAAGCAGCAGAGCTAGCACCCAGCCTGCATAATCAGACAAATTAGCCACAGTGATCATTGAATAAAAATTGCCTAATTCAGATCATAATCATTCCATGTTTCTGCTGAGTCCTCTGTTTGGTCAAACATACTTGAGTATTCCTTGTCTTGAAAAATAAACTTGCAAACAAATGCACAAACAGAACCCATACTGCCAACTACTGTTTGTGTGCTGGTTTGATGACTATTCTAAAATTTTCCTGGAGTGCCGTGGTCCCATTTCTGTGAGCCCTTACTGTGGAGTAGATGCTTTATTGAATCTATGTACCCCAACCGCCAATGGTGAGTCCCTCAAGGCCAGGACCTTCAAGTCTTTGTCATCTTTATATTCCCATTGTCTAATATACAGCCAGAAAAATAGAAAATATTTGCTGAATTAACAGAATAATAGCACCATTCAGACTATATAAGTTTCTGAAAATTGCCTTGCACTTTGTTTTTTAATTTTGACTCTTGTCCAGAGACAATGTAACATGGCCAGACCTGCTTCTCTCTTCCTTCCAGAATTTTGGAATGACTTTACATATTCTCAGCTTTCGTTTCGTCTCCACACGTCGCTCTTTACCTTCCTTTGTATCTACTTCTCTTGCCATCATTACACTAAAACTGCATGGAGAAAGTGGCCTAAACACTCTTCATCCTAAATTCAATGATTTTCTTTATCCCTCTTTGTTTTCCTAATAATTGCAGCTTTTTGACATTGATAAGCACACAGTCCTTCTTGAACAGTTACTCTCTGATATTCCAGGACCAGATGCTAAGGGTCCTTAGATGTGTTTTTTCCCGGCTTATTTCTGACTGGCTGCTTCTCCAGACAATCCTAGTATACTCTGCTGTCACCCAGATTCTCCAGTTGGGTCTCCTGACTTCTCTCACTTGCTTACTGCTTGCTCATCTCACTCTTCTGGAGTTTTTTCATCATAATGTTTCCAGGACTTCAAATATTTTGGGGGGATGCCCTGTACGCTGTATTTTTAAAAGTACCCAGACTTGAGAATTACTGAAGTTTTATCATCTGTTCAGCAATTCTCTTCTAGTAACAAGTGATATCTGTTGTCTTGAATTGTTATTTAACTCAGATGGGGGCTTAAGCCACATCCTTGTCTCAGCAGATTACAAGTATAAGAAATATATTTCAGAGTAGATGTAATATTACATAAGTTTTATGTATCTCATGGAGGCCCATAGGATGCTGTTTCATAATAGCTGCTCAGAAAACAGTTGAGACATTGTAGGAGATAGGCTTCGTATTCTTTTTCTAGTACTCACAACAGTTTGTTTTAAGACATCTGTACTCTCCCTCTGGTATACCAGGCGTTTCTGGATAGACGTGCTGATCAGAATTCAGAACTCTGTAAAACAGGATGAAGCTAACCCAGACATGCATGGTTACATTTTCCCTTGACCTAATTAATATAACTCCACACTCAGATGAGCAAATTCCCTAAGATACAGCAAGGAAACCCATAAGCACTCATAAAGTGACCTTTTGAAAGAAATTGGTTTTGTTGGACTTTATCTCTGCCAAACATTGTGTTGGGTCCTGGGGATATGAGATGAATATAATAGGCCTGGCGAAAGCCTTGTGGATTGAGACAGACAGGGTGTGTGAGATGATGGGGCAGAGGGCACAGGGAAGAGGAGTCCTGTGCTCCCTACTCTCTCCTGGGGCTTCCCGATGCTTCTTAAAGATGTGATGCCTGTGCTGAAATCTGAAGGGCCAGCTAAGAAAGAAGCAGTAGAGAGCAGAAAGGTTTTCACTTGGGAGGAATCTCCTTGTATATACAAAAAAGCGGAGTCTTTGGGGAAATTTCAGGAAGCTATTCATGGTTAGAGCATTAAATAAGAACGGAGAGATGCTAGAGATGATCCTGGAAAGGCAGGTCCGCGCCGTTTTCTGAAGTGAATTCCTAGTAACACGGTGGACGTGGATCCAGGCACAGCACAGACTGAATCAAATCCCCCGATGTATATTGACTACATTCAGAGAAACCACAAAGAAGGCAAGTGGCCAGTCCAGTCCCCAGGATCTTCATTTTAAAGGCGTGTCAGCTGTGAGCTCTTGTCTGGTTCCTGCTCCAGGATCAACAATCCTTTGTCACTCCCCTGCGCTCCAGAATGTCAGGATTAAGTTTTTCTTTTTCTGTTTAGAGAGTCTCTCGATAAGCTTTCCCAGAGAGGGCAGCTTCTCAGCGAGGAAGGCCATGGTGCGGGGAAAGAGGGACGCCTGTGCTCCCAGCTCCTCACTAGCTACCAGAACTTACTCAGAATGACCAAAGAGAAACTCCGGAGCTGCCAGGTGGCCCTGCAGGAGCATGAAGCCCTGGAGGAGGCGCTGCAGAGCATGTGGTCCTGGGCGAAAGACGTTCAAGACAGACTGGCCTCTGCAGAGAGCACCATTGGAAGCAAAGACACCTTGGAGAAACGGCTGTTACAAATACAGGTACATGGGGCACCGGTCAGACACCCACAACTTCTAAAGACTGATTTGATTAGATTCACAAAGGTTTGAGTTGGGTCCTACTTGTTCTGTGAGCCTCTAAATGAGGATTATGTGGGCAAATAGGGAAACTGGGCAAGAAGGATATGGAGGGGTAATTTTTCCCCTTCATAAAGGAACACTTTTGTTTTAATAGCTTTGAAATAATTTTTAATTTCATTTTTTAGTTAATACACAGCGAATATTAAACTTTACTCCAAACACTGTGCAGTTTGTGGGTGTATAGAGGTAGAAGTTAGCCCTTGCTTTCTAAGAGTTCACAGTCTAGTGGGAGAGACCAGTGTGTACATTGTTACCTGCAGTACAATGTGTATAGAGGGGCCATGATTGAAACAAACAGGGTGTGTTGAAAGCACAAAAGAGACCACCAACCCGGACCGCAGACAGTGAAGGTAACCTTGAAAGACAGGAATTAGCCAGGAAATGAAGGTAGGTAACTGTTAGGATTTTGACAAGTGTGTCTGCATTTGCAAAATAATTTTTTTACTCTGAAACCAAATTCTATAAAGTTATAATTTCTAGGCTAGTGGCCCAAAGTTTTCCAAGAATTAAAATTAGAGTTAATCTTTGATTCCCAGACTCCTAGTATCTAATATTTGAGTAAAGTATTATCTTGCAATAGGGTGCAGAATTTGTTGTTGTTTTCATTTTAAGGTGAGTAAGGTATTCCCTACCTTAATTGTCATGGGAAACATAACCATTTTTAAAAATACCAGGTTTTAATAGTCCTACTGACAAGTATTCATTCTTTCTTTATAGGATATTCTCCTGATGAAAGGTGAAGGAGAAGTTAAATTGAATATGGCCATTGGCAAAGGGGAGCAGGCCTTGAGAAGTAGCAACGAAGAAGGTCAGAAGGTGATTCAGACTCAGCTGCAGACCCTTAAAGATGTGTGGGCTGACGTCGTGAGCTCTTCCGTCCGTGCTCAGAGGTACAGAGTCTATTTTTAGTGTTTATTTGCCTAAATAAAACGCAGTGGTTTAGTAAAATGATGGAGCAGTGCTGAGGGTATCCTGTGGGAGAGTCACCAAGCGTATCATTTTAGCTAGTTGTATGCATGCCTGTCTTTGCCTAGATTGTCTTTTCTGTAAGGGCAAAGACTGATTGTATTTGTTTCTGTGCTTATGTGTGTGTGTGTGTGTGATATTTGCATCTTCCGTAATATCTCTCATGGAATCTTGCACACAGCGTGGGCTCAGTAAAATACCTTCTTTCAGTTCATCAAAGCAAGGATATATGGTCTTTTAATAACTTTTAGCTTTTAAAAGGAACATACAGGAATTTAAGTTGTTGGCAACCGTTGAGCTTAAGTATAAATCTTTTTCTCAATTCGAAGTAATATCACCCACATTGGGGTTGGGGAAATGTGTGGGGCGTTTTTGATTGTCACAGTGATGGGGGTATCCCGGCATTTAGTGACTGAGGCCAGGAGAGCTAATGTCCTGCGATGCTTGGGACATTCTCACCCAACCGTCAACCCGCCCAGAATCCCCTGTTGGGAAGCATGGCACCAGATGCTGATGAAAAAGGAGAGAAGAGACTGATTGTTACACCAGGTGCTGGTATTGATGTTATATTAATGAGTAGAAGATTTTTGCCTTCCTCCTCTTCTCAGAGTATCCACAAATAATCTGGCTGGCTTGTCGGACAAATGGCTTTCAGTTAGAATTATACTAAAATACATTCCAGGAGCCATATTCTGAAGGTATATACGCTGTTTGGTCACTGAAGAAGTGCATGCCCAATATGATCATCATAAATAGATGAATAAAAGATGAAAGTTCATCACGAAACAAAACAAAAAACACTGCAATGTAGACAGCCATGATTACAACTAAAAGTTGGGAGGGTATGTTTTGTTTTTTTCTTTTAATATGGAGCACGGGTGTTGACTCCCAAGGTCAACAGGACTTTGAATCTTAGTAATAGAGCATAAGGGGCAGCAAAGAAAAGTATCAGCTCCTTCGGTTCTGTTATTCTATATCATAGATTGCTGGAACATGAACTGAACTTCCTGGTGCTTGGCCGTAGGCCAGCTTCATAAAAGTGAACAGGAATATGGGGGAATATTTTTTGGATGTTAGGATAAAATGTTAAATACAAGAAGCAGATTCGGGTCCTTGACTCTCTTCTTTCAGCAAGAAATTAAATTTGACAACTATCTATTGAGCAGTAGCACTGTTCAAATTGTTGTGCTAAAATAATGAAGCAAAACAGAGTAGTTTTTGCCCTCTGAGTGTTTAGAGGCTTGAGTAGGATACAGTCCAAAAAGACTCTGACTCAGATTGTGTTACTAAGACACTGTGGACTGTAGGAGAACACAAGGCCTGGGGTGGCTTCTGGGAGGCGAGATTGATTTGGAGTTTCTAGAAAATTCTTTGAGGAAAGAATAGGACTTTAAAGCACATTTGATGAGGTTCCCATTGATGCAAAAGGAACAATTTGAGCAGATGCTGGAAGTACATTCACCACAGAGGCAACTCCAGGATCATAGGATTGCACGCATGGGAGACAGGCAGGGGTCTCTGACGATGAGTTTAGGATAGTTTGTAAAGCTGAATAATTTCAAATTTTAAAATGCAGCCTGGAGAGCCTTTTACTTGGATATCTGGAGAGCTATTTCCTTGACTACTATATTTGTGACTATATTTCTTATAAATATGTTGAGTCTTCATTCTTTCATACATTCAACATTAAATATTGTGCATATATATATATATCCCTAAGTGCAAATCAATCTAATGATATTATTTACCTAGATGAATACTTTAAATTTGAAATTTCAGTCAATGAATAATTACTATCTGATTTTAATAAGATAAACTGAGGCTAAGACAATTAAGAATTGATATACATTAGATAAAATTTAATTGGTGCCCCAGTGCTGATTTTAATAGCATAACACATAAATTTGTCCGTTCACTTAGGACAATTAACATCTGGAAGACATCTCCAGATGCGTATATGACTACCACATCTTACTTCAAATGTTGACATAGATTTACTTTCATTTGAAGAAACTGTATTGTGGGTTAGAGAAGTAGCATTTCTCCTTGCACTTAAAAGCAGCATTTTCATCACTTACAATAGCATTCAGTAAAACAGCTTACGTGGATGCAATGCCCTCGTAATTGCTTTTCAATAGAGATGTCAACATAACTTATTTTTGTAATATGTGACATTAATTCTAGCACTTTAGAGTCTGTGATTAGCCAATGGAATGACTATCTAGAGTGGAAAAACCAGTTGGAGCAGTGGATGGAATCAGTGGACCAAAAAGTAGAACATCCCTTGAAACAGCAGCCAGGTCTGAAAGAGAAGTTCTCCCTTCTGGACCACTTTCAGTCCATCGTGTCTGAGGGGGAAGATCACTCCAGAGCCCTGCAATGCCTCACTGCAAAATCCAGGGAGCTCTACCAGAAGACTGAGGATGAGTCTTTCAAGGAAACAGTTCAAGAGGAATTGAAAACACAGTTTAATGATATAATGACTGTTGCCAAGGTTAGTGCTCTGTACTGAAGAAAAACCTTCAAGGCTCAGGTAAAGAATACACTATGGGCTGAATTATTGGGGAATTGGCTGCTCTAAAACTGTGCATTTAGTGAACTTATGTAAATATCATTTCTCACCTACAGATGCCCATGAATTTTTCTCTTTCTGCAATCTTACGGTTATTTTTTTATTCTTTGTTTTTTGATGTTCTCCACTTAGAATGTTAGTCAACCCATTTCTTTTCTTTTTAAGATTGTCTGAGTTTCAAATATAAGTGTTTCAAGTTCTTTTTCCTTTGGTGCCACTTATATTTGTTGTATGAAATGCAAGTTTACCTCCCAGATTTCAGTCGTGTACTAAGTATTTTGTTCATTTCCCATCTTAGTAAAAACTGTATTTTCCTATTCTCCAACATATAGGGTCCTTCATGTAATAGCAAGATTTTTTAAAAATTCTCTATCTGAATATTTACTTTCCTCTACGGTTTTTTTTTCCTTTTTCTTTTTTTTTTTTGTATATTTGTGACAATGTTAAAGAAAATAAGGGAGGGGTTTTTTTTTCCTTCCTTAGTTTTCCTTTGGGAAATTCTCTTTATATTATTAATACTACAATTATTAACATATGTGTTAGTTTACCTTAATTTTTATTTTGACAATGATTAAGAGCTAAGGCTCTAGGGTCAAAAAGAAGTAAATGTGTATTCTGGCTTTGACACTTTTTTGGATGTGTGACTTTGGGCATGTTAGCCTCTGTAAGTGTCCTTTCCTATAAAATGGTATTAGTATTTACATCACAGGGCTGTTGTGAGGATTAAATGAGCAAATGTGTTTAACATGCTGAGCAGAGTGCTCTACACAAAGCCAACACAAACAATTGCTTAAATAATAAGAATAGTTATTATAATAATTATTATTAAATGGATTATTAGTGAGTGATGTTAGCATCCATTAAGCATAGATTTTTATGCAAAACTAGATAAAAGTAAACTTATAGGAAAAATGGTTGCTTCCTCAAAGTCTTTCAGTCTAATTAAGTTTGATATTTTCAGTCTAAGATATAAAACAGAGAAAATTCAAGAATAAGAATGCAATCTTCTGAGATGGTTAAGAGACTTATATCAGACCTGTTGTCTTATCTGATTTCTTATTCTCAATAGTGACTTCTGTTAAAATAGCCTTTTCACTGTTTACCAGGAGAAAATGAGGAAAGTGGAAGAGATTGTGAAAGACCATCTAGTATATTTAGACGCAGTCCAGGAATTCACAGACTGGCTCCATTCGGCAAAGGAAGAACTTCACCGGTGGTCGGATATGTCTGGAGATTCATCAGCCACCCAGAAAAAGTTGTCTAAAATTAAGGTTAGAAAATGAACGGATGTTATAACTTCATCATTTCATTGGTTCTTGAGTATAACATACCTGTAATGAAGATTCTGTGGATAAGATTCTGTTATTTGAAATGTTTCCTTCCTATTTTCTATTTGTTGGTGTTTGTTATCTTGCACCTCACCAGTTCTAAACATAAGAGAAAAAAAAGTATTCAAAATACTTTACACTTGTGAGCAAAATGGAGCACTGTCTGTGTATGCTTCTGTACACAAATGTGCTTATTGCTGTATTATGAGAGACTACAAAATATCCACCAGCTTGGTAGGCTGACAAAAGCAGATACTATTGTCTAGCACAGTGGAAGAAAAGTTTATAAAGTAACTCAGTTAAATGTATTTGAACAGTAACTTGGAAATGTCATTCTAGATGTTTTATTCTGCTTTCCTAGCCAACAATACAATAACAAAGTAGAAGATAGTACTTTAAAGGACATTAACATTATCATCTAGTTTACTCCTTGTAAGGGTAACTTAAAGCTTAGAAATTCACACATCTAAGAGAGTCGAAATTTTAGTATCTTTTAGTATATTTCTAGTTGCTTGAATATTAACTTGCAATCATTTCCCCTCTGTGGAAAATCATGGATTTTAATCTAAAAACTAAGCAATGATGAAATCTTCAATGGTTTAGTTTTTGATGAGAAAATGTTGGGTATAAATAGTGTAATTGTGGTCAGGAATTTAAGACTCAAATTGTGTTCTGAATTCCTGGAGATCAGAACATAAAAATCACAGGAGTAGTAGTTGATGATAACAATAATAACTACATAAAGTAACTTTTTAAGTTTTATCTGTGTGATTCATTAAAATAATTCTTTGACACATTTCTCAGTAATATTTTAATTTATTCATCCATCCATCCATCCATCCATCCATCCATCCATCTATCCATTTATTTAACCAGTGTTGTGCATCCTTCAAGGAACTCACAGTGTAGTAGGGAACAAGGATACACAAACTGTTGTTTATAAAATAATATCCTAAGTGTAATGATAGCTGACTATACTTTTAGAGTTTAGGCTGTGGACTCAGAGACCCAGTGCTCATCATGCCTCTACTGATTATTTACCTCTGTCTTTGGGCCAGTCACCTGATGTCCTCAAGCCTCAACTTCTTGATTGATAAAATAAGAATAACAATAGTACCTGCTTCATAAAGTAGTTTTGAGGACTAAATGAGATCATGCACATGAAACGTTTAGCATCATGCTTGACACATAGAATGCATTCAATAAGAAAATCCAGTGGATTTGGTAAATGAGTGACTTAATTGGCTAAGGAGTGACAATGTGGGAAAAGTCAAGGGAGATGGTCAAGACTTTATCTAGAGTCAATAGGGCTATCTCCAACTGAGGAAAACAAGTACATGCAGAGGAGACGGGTTGCAGAGGAGGAAAGATGAGTTCAGTTGTGAACTAATGGGATTTGAATTACCAGGTGGTGATGTCCAGGAGGTAGCTGAATGTTCAAGTCTGAATTTCAGTTTAGGAAGCTGGATTGAAGATACAGAGTTGAAATGATCAGCATAGTTGTAGTTGAAACCACCACAGTCGATGAAACCAAGACCTATGTATAAAGCAAACAGAACAGTGGCCACAGGACCAAAACCTGAGTACTCTCAAAATTTAAGGGGCCACAGAAGAGGATTTGAGAGGAAAAGGGGAAAAGAGAGGAGAAATTATAATAAGAAGAGGACCAGGAAGGTGTGTAATAAGAGGAGGACCAAGAAGGTGTGGTGCCACCAAGACCCCTAGTGAAGGACGTGGTCACCATCACAGAAGCAACAAGAGGCTGCCATTGAGAGAAGGACTGAAGAATGCCCACTGGACTTGGCAGTTAGGCTATTTGGCAACCACCAAGAGCCATTTCCATAGCCAGATGAGATGAGAAACCGGATTACACGGATTTGGGAATGAATGGTAGGTTGGAATAGGAGATAGCAAGGATGGACTAATGTTTTGAAATGTTGATATGAGAAAAATGAGAAGATAATTCCTTTATAAACCTTGCTTCTTAGGTTGCTGAAAATATAAGAGAAGGAACTGACAGAAAGAAATTGGAATTTGGGAAGGAGAAAGTGAAGCTTGGCAGAGGTTCCCTCTCAGAAATCCAGGTCAGGCCTGAGTGTAGGCTGGTGTGTGGGTGAGGAGAAACCCTGGAGGAAATAAATAAGCTCCTCCTCTGTCCTTCGTGTCATCCCTCCCCACCCCCAGGAGCAACCGTCAAGAATAGGCAACTTCAAAGCAAATATGTTTGCGTATGAGGGTGTGTGTATATACGTGTGCATATGCATAGAATACTTTTAAAGAGTTTAGGTACAAGGCAAGGAAATACAGGTAAAAGTCATTTCAAAACACTTTAAAATGATGATATCCTTATTCAAAATCTGGATAAGTGGAATTAGTGATTGCAAATATTGAAATGTCCCATTATCATGCCAAAGAAAACTGGGATAATGCATTAGAGAGCATTTTGGGAAACTGATTTTTGACAATTGATACCCTTTGAACTCCAAATTTGAAGTCACTCGTAAAAGTAAATTATAAGTATTTAAATATAATAGTTAGACAGAGTTCTTTTTAAAAAGTTATAGTTTTTCTTCGTCAACTCACTACTTACTATATGCACTGATAAAAAAAGGAAAGTTTTTAGAATCCTGCTGCTGAGGAAAGGATAGCTATGTTATTAAATGCTAACTGTGTGTAAGGATTTCATAGTGTGCTTTGGGCTACTATACAACTAAATACTTTTAAATGATCTATACTAAAATGTGGCTTTCTTGTATATAATTGTGGAAGACATTTATTTCAAGCTAATATAATGAAATGTGAACTATATTATGTAGATTAGTTAAGACAATGCTTAACATAATTTATTAAGCATGCTTCATACTAAACACTCCTATATTTTCTACATCTGTTAATTTGTAACTGATTTTCTTCTTGAAGTTTTTTCCCTAATAATCATCTTTTCCTTATATTTAATCTAGGATGAAGTCATAATTTTGTATTAATACCAACAGAATCCTGGCTTTAGCAATAGATATGTAATTATATAAACACCAGATGATGAATTCAGTGAGAAATTTCAGTAAAAGAATCTATTCTCAGAAAGAAATGCCACTATTTTACCTAATTAGCAATGCATATTTTAATTTTATCTTGTTGTATTTTACAGTATTTGTGTGCATTAAGCCAAAAAGTTATATCTAAATTGTTCAATTTCTAGTGAGATTTTTTAAAGTAAAACTAATAGTAATAAACGAACCCAATCTAAAGTTTACTTTGAAATTTTGATTAAGTATGTCTGTGAGTTATTCATTTTAGTTACTATAAAAATGTTTACTTGGGCTGGCCTGGTGGCATAGTGGTTAAGTTTGGGGTGCTCCACTTCAGCGGCCCAGGTGCATGGGTTCAGGTCCCAGGCGTGGACCTACACCACTCATCAAGCCATGCTGTGGTGGCAACCCACATTCAAAATAGAGGAGGATGGGCACAGATGTTAGCTCAGGGCCACTCTTCCTCAAGCAAAAAGAGGAAGATTGGCAACAGGTGTTAGCTCAGGGCCAATCTTCCTCACACACACACAAAAAATGTTTACTTAAGGTCCTGAAGTATTAAAATTGAGTCGGGCTCATTCTTATGTTGGAATGTGTTAGCTTGATTCCTGGTAGAACAGAAGTGGGATTTAATCCACCATCTTGTGGAAGAAGATGAAAATGGGGTACAGACCATGAGCAGAGCACAGGTCTTCTACAATCCTTGTTCACTTGTCTGTCAACTTAGGGAGAAACATGGATTCACATATTTATAGGAGCAATACACCACAGGCAAATGTTCAAATCACTGTCAAAACAGTTTCACATATTCAAACAAAGCTTGGTTTCAGGGTCCTTGTTTAGTTTGTTACAGGCTGCTGTGAATTCCTCAGTTTACTTTGCCGCAAGCCTTGACACTCGCGATGATAGTTCTCTGCTATTATAACTTGGGGGTGGGCGGATGAATTGATTCTAGTTCCTTGTGACACACTTGCTAAAACTTCTTAGCAGGACAGGGTCCCCCTCTGTACATGCTTGGAAATTTGCAGCCGAGGTGACTCACAGCCTCCTCGGTTACCATGGCGATATTCCATTACAGGAGCTGATGGATTCCAGAGAGATTGGTGTAAGCCGCCTAAGCCGAGTGGAGTCTTTGGCTCCTGCAGTGAAACAGAACACAACCGCCAGTGGGTGTGAGCTCATGGACACAGAGATGCGGGCTCTGCGTGCCGACTGGAAGCAGTGGGAAGACAGCATATTTCAAACGCAGACCAGCTTGGAGAACCTGGTTAGCCAAATGGCTCTTTCGGAACAGGAGTTCTCAGGCCAAGTGGCTCATCTGGAGCAGGCCCTGGAACAGTTCAGTGCCCTTCTGACAACCTGTGCTCAGCAGTTAACTCTCCTGGAAGGCAAAAACACAGATAAGGAGATAGTGGAAAGCTGGCAGAAAGGACGAGTAAGTTGGCTTCCTGTTTTCTACTGCGGTTGTGCTAAAATTTTTGTTTGGGTCTCATTGATGCTAAAAAAAATCCTTCTTAACTAAAAACATGAAACATTCAGACTTGGAAGAAATAAGTACTTATCCTATTAAATTTGCAAAGCTGATCCTTTTCCTTTTCTCATAAACCACTGTAAAGATACAGAGAAGGGGAGAAGGAATTATTTGTTGTAGGAAACATTTATTGTTAGTGGAAACATTTTACTTTCATTCTTCCAGTGTAAGAGTTTGTAATATTGTAGTCAGCCACTCAGTCTGAAAGATGGCCTGTGGGTAGAGGCATAAATAGACGGAGAGTCATAGCTGTTTTCCTGCCAGTGAATTATTTCCGACAATTAAAGGATTGAATTTCTAGCTTTGAAAGAAGCATTTCGTAATCTCATAAAGCACAACTAATAGTTTTCACCTTGATTAGCTCTGCTATGTGTGGTTTTGACAGCTGTGCTTGAATTAACCCCTTAACAGAACTCCTACGTCATGCTTACTGGTTGCTCTCCGACCTTTTTTTTTTAAACTAATGGCGGCTCTTTCAGAATGTGAGAAAGGGAAGCATAAAAAGGAGAGTGAAGAATGGGCCGGAGCTTGAAATTCTCTTTCTTTCTTTTGCTGTTAAATAGTATCTTGGAAAACCTTTCTATATTTGCAATTTTATAATGCTGTGAATCATGGATGTCCTTAAAAGGAAGTTTTCCTAAAGTAAACTTCTCTGTTTCTATTTATATTATAATCATTTCAAAACAGCTCCAGCCTGGGAGAAAGTCATGTAGTATTTCCAACATTCTCTTGTTTTAAATCAAGTACTTAAAACACATATAGCACACCTTAAAATAAAACTTTATGATCATCTCTTTATACTATTTTATTTATAATGTTTCTAGGGTTTTTTTTTTCTGATGCTTTTCCTATCCTTTAAGTTTAAGCCCCAGAATAAAGCCTGGAATGCAGTTCCATAAAACAGGAACAAGGAAGTTGGTAATTATTCCATGTGGTCAGTGTTATTCACGCTGGTATCAAAAAATCAGTTACAATGTTTAGTTCTTTTTTGTTTCCTTCCTTTTTCTTCCGTTAATATCAGTGAAATTTTTTAAAAGATTTAATTGTACTTAAATTATATTACTATTCTGAGCTATCACTTTTTATATTTATACTATTAGTGAAAATATTAGGTGAGGCCTATAAGAAACACACATGATAATGCAGAAGTGAATATAGATTTTTAATTGTACTAACAATTCAAAGATGACAGCCCTCTGCTTAGATCTACTTCCAGATGTGGCCCAGGCTTTTGATGACAGTACTACATTGTCTTTCAATATTCAGATTTTCTCTTATTCCTAATAATGGTATTTTATCTAAAAATGGAGATAATATATGTTCTCACCACAAAGAAAAAATGGTAATTATGTGATGGGATGGAGGTGTTAGCTAATGCTATGATGGTAATCATTTTGCAATATATAAATGTATCAAATCAACATGTTGTATACTTTAGACTTATGCAATGTTTTATGTCAATTATGTCTCAAGAAATCTAGGAAAAATTAAAAAAAAATTTTTAAAGTGGAGAAAATACTTCCATTACAGTAAAATTTTACAAAATAATAATTTGCTGGCGTTCTTGTGGCATTGTTTTACTGTTATGGAGGACTTGTCATTTTGCAGATCATCATCATAATCAGGAACCTTCGCAAGTATTTACTTTCTCTTCTGTAATTAAGTGATGATACCCAAGAAATCCTTTTAAAAACAAAAATCATCATCTATAAACTATGTAAAATCATGTTGTAAAAAATTTTGTTCACGGCGTTTGCAAAACTCATATCTTTTAATATCCATTGGGTTATTAGTGTTGGAAATTTAGCAATTTTCTTAACCTGTGTAACCTCTAAGGACAAAAAGATGCATTCTAGGCCTTAACTGGAACAAAAGTATGTGACCTGATATTTGTAAAATGGAAGACTCTACTAAAATGCTTTAATTTATAATGAAGTTATAGAATTTTTCTTAGTATAATGCTTTGGTCAAAAGCTTTTCACTTTTGATATATAATTTGACTAATATCGCCTAATGTGACTAATTTGAATCTCTGGTAAATCTCTTTAGTTCTTATAATGTTCTCCCTTAAATAAAAGGTTCAATGTGGTGTAAAATAGTTGTTACTAGTTTAGCGTCTGGAGTTTCAGACAGAAACTTCTAGTTATTATTTATGAATTTTGAAAATAACAATATTTTAGACTCCTCTGGCTCAGACACTAAGCTAAATAAAGAATTTTAAAACAAAGAGAACACCATCCCTCCTCTCAGAATCACAGTCTAGGTGGAAAGGCCAATAAATTCAAAACCAACGGGGATGCTGCGTTGTAATAAGTGCCGACAAGGTGCTGTGTGTCCTCAAATGAGAAGCCCCTAATAGGTGGGAAGGAGGGCAGAGAATCCTTAGAAGAGTCATTATTTGAGCTGAGTCTTGAGGTACAAGTACAAATTGACCAGATGGGTGAGGGGGAAGAACAGCATCAAGATTCAAAATTACTGAAGAATGAGAAAAAACAAGACAGAAAACTAGAGAACAGGATTCAACTTAAGAAGATATTGGGCCATTCCAGAAAGAAATGACAGATGTACGTGGGGACTGGGGAGTCAAGATGCAGAGGAAGAGAGGTAACTGGTTAAAGAGCTCTCTAAGATATAGACTAGACCAGACCTCCTTTCTCTTGCATGGAGAGAGAAGGGAAACAAGGGAGGCCAAGATGATGCTTAGTTTCATGATTTAGATCATTGGGAGGACAGTGGTGCTATTTACGAGGATCAGAGGATGAGGAATGCACACAGCCCTGGTTTGTTGAGGGGTGTGGTTTTCTATAAATCTAGGCCACGTCTCGATAAATATCTCTGAGGATGAGAATAGTAACAGCAACAGCTGTCTGAGTAGTTACTCATCTTCTTGCCCCTCCTCCTTAATTTTTTTGTTTACCTTGGTGGACCATTATCCACACAGTCCCCTTTAAATATTTGGGAGTTGTTTACCTGCTGTTTTTAATAATTAGGCACTTAGCAGTGTGCCAGGAATTGTGCTAATTTGATCTCATTTGCTCTTTGTGCCAATCTTATAAGAATGTTCTGTTTGCAGAGCACCATTCATAACTCAGTGGACCATGGCCTTGATTTCAGAGGTGTACTTGTCAAGTCCCAAGACTTTATTTTTGGATTGGATATTCACAGCACTGTGATCATTCATGTGTCTCTCTCCTCCATTAAATTGTGAGCTCGTCAAGTGCAAGAATCAGACCTTTAGTCATTTTGGAGGTCCGAGGATCCAGCAAAATGATTGGCACATAGCAGACATTTAGCAAATATTTGATGACTGTATGAATGAAACTGTGAAATGAATGAATTACTAGTTAAATCTGACCTATGGGTTATAAGAAATTTTTACTGTGAAAGTTAACTGTATATACTACATAAAATCAATTGCTATGTATATTTTAATCCAAAATAACTACTTCTTTGCTTTGAAGTGATTTCTCTTCACCTTTAAACAATATACATATCTTCCAATGGCCTAGCCAGACTGTTTTTAAACAATTTAAGTTATTTTTTTCTTTACTTTTTCTCGTCCCGCTTTAAGTTATTTGGCCACTTGATCATTTGCCATAGCATCGTTTGCCTCGTAAGGCAACCTTGGATGCTGGAGTGCCTATCCATGCCTAGAAAAGGATGCAAATTAGCCAAGTGCTATTATTTGCTATGGGAAATCCTGAAAATAGACCTTATTTCTTTACTGAATCTACTATGTTGGTTTTTTCCTTCACTAATAATTTATAATATGATTTATGCACATATAGTATCAGGATGTGGAAATTACCCAATTTGAATGCTTGCTTGTCTGTCCTGTTATTTCCTAATAGGAGATACTGGATGCTCTACAGAAAGCAGAGCCTAAGACTGAGGATCTCAAGTCTCAGCTGAATGAACTTTGTCGATTTTCCGGAGACCTGAGTACATACAGTGGGAAAGTTTCTGGCTTGATTAAAGAATATAATTGGTGAGCATGAACCTTATTGGTGTTCAAAATATTTTCATACAAAGAAGCAGCTAAAGATTTGTTTATTTTAAGGTGTGATTTCAATAATAATATTAATTAATTAATCATTAAATACTTTACTAAATGATGTGAGTGCAAACTCTAGGAACTGTTGATTCTATAAAACATTATTTTGATCTACTTTATCATTTCTTTCCTTCCATTAAATGTTTTAAATCATGGTTTTAGTCTTTGTTTGCAAGCATCCAAGGGCTGTCAGAATAAAGAACAGATTTTACAACAAAGATTTCGAAGAGCCTTCAAGGATTTCCAGCAGTGGTTGGTTAATGCAAAGACCACTACCGCCAAATGCTTTGATATACCTCAAAATATTAGTGAAGTTTCAACAAGTCTTCAGAAAATACAGGTAAGAGTGTTATCAATTAATTCTAATAAGGGTGCTTAAGTGGATTAAAAAGATGTGTCTAGATCTTTTTATATGCATATTAAAGTTTTGTGTAAGAAACAAGTTTAAAGTAAATCCCTGTTTAAAACAATTGATGTATGTGAAGAGAAACTAGTCCTTTCATATAAATGCATGCTATTTTTATATATAAAAGAGATTTTGTTAATAATAAAAGCTCTTTCTATGTGAAAGGCATTGAACCTGAGCACCCTAAATTCATTTTCTCATTTAATTTTCACAGTAACCAAATCAGGTACATAAGATTATTATTCCCAATGTACAGATAGGGTAAAAGAATTTTAGTCACTTAATATATACAATAAAAAGTGTTTATTTCTTCTCTTTGATTTTAATGAGAAGCAAGTAGAAAAATCAATGTATTTTAAAGCACAGAGCATTTTATTATATCTAATCTCACCTTTTTCTTTATAGGAATTTTTGTCAGAAAGTGAAAATGGACAGCATAAGCTAAACACAATGCTGTCTAAAGGAGAACTTTTGAGTACTCTGTTGACCAAAGAGCAAGCTAATGGTATCCAGGCCAAAATTGCGACTGCAAAAGAAGATTGGAAAAATTTTCATTCAAATCTCCACCAAAAGGAATCTGCCCTAGAGGTATAATATAGCCAACCATGTGGACATGTTCTGTGTTGTTTGTTGTTGTTGATGTTGTGGTTGTTAGTTAAACCACACTTTCAGCATCCAAGTACGCTTGTCAATGGTTTGGTCATCCCTCTCTGAATATAAATAGATAACTGGATAACTGTAACAAACAGCTCAAAGTTAGAAGTGTGAGCCTCACTGAGGAATTAAATAGCTTCTTGCATGGTTGGGGCTGTTATCATAGACTTGTCCGTGCCCCATCTCACCAGGAACAACTGGTTTTACATTTAAACATATCACTTAATCTTTCATTTGAAACCCCTGAATTTGGGGAGTTGTTCTAGGAGAATGAACAAACATATCTATGCAAGGCTACAAAATGCTGTGGATGAGAGGAAATATTATAACTGATGCAGATATCAAGTAGTAGGTTTTTAGGAGTTAAGTATGCAAAGAGACAATGATATGCAATTTCATTTTATGCAGAGACTGCATAAGTTAAATTTATTGTAATTGTAACATAATTACCACCACAATGCAATTATTTTCTTCTTGTGAGATAATCTTTTTTGTGTACCAACTCTTCTCTTGGAGGAAAATTTAGAGGCGTGGGGAGTATTTTTTTCTTTTTAAAATAATACTTCCTGGCAGAATAGATCCTTAATTGGATTATGACCACAATTATTGCAGGATGGAAAAAAATAGTGATAGAGAATGAATATCTAGAAAAGCAAATGTGTATTTCCCCAGATCTTTCTTAACCCAAGACCATTGTAGTTCTCCTTTGTAATGGTGGCTATTCTTTCATGGCAGGCATCCTCCATTTAATAGAGAGTGATTATCATTGTGCAGTGTTTCGAAATTTACTCTTAAACCCTGCAGGGATCATTACTGTAATGTGGCCTGAGCTCTGAAGTGTTTGCTATTGAGTCTAGTACATGTAGCATTGATTGCAAGATTATCTAGTTCAAGAAATGCTCAAGAGTAGATGGGTAGGTCAGGAATTTCCTTCCTTCCCTCCCTCCCTCCTTCCTTCCTTCCTTCCTTCCGTCCTTCCTTCCTTCCGTCCTTCTTTCCTTTCTTCCATTCTGTTAGGAATAGACACATAATGCCTATTATGTGCCATTCGTTATGTTAGGAATACAAAAGGGTTAGTCTTTTCCTTTTCATCAGGGAATTCACTTTCTAAAGGGGCAAACAGTATATAAAGAGATGATTGCAGTATAATATAGGTAGGTTCAAGATATGGTAGTCACTCAAAAAAGGATGCAACTAACTCTATTTGGAGAAGTCAAGGAAGGTTTCCAGAGAGGTGACATTTTAACTGAATCTTGAAGGCTAAATATTCTTTGAAATTGCCAAGGCCAGCATGCATTTCGGGTGGGAGGAATTGAAAGCACGGGGCCAGGGAGTCATGAGTGATGACTCTGAATGGAGTTCTTTGAGAAGTGTGATATCCACCTGGGGGTTTGCAGGAAGAGCAGTGAGGATAAGACTGGAGGCAAAGATTAGCTCCAGATGTGAAATATCTTGTGTACTAAGCACTCTGACCTTGAACTTCAATCAAGGTTCCTTATCTGAACCCCTGAAAAACATCTATTTTCTCAAGGCTGAGACATAACCCATACTATTCTAGATGCAGAGGAGAGAAGGTAATTCGTTACACACAGTGGAGCCTTTAGGACTCTAGGGCATAATTCCCTTCCAGAATCCTGGTTGAGAAAGGCTGAATGAGGAACCTACAGGTCTTTAAACTAGAATAAACCTGCCACCTCTCTGACCACAGTGTAGACCAAAATGGGGAATAGTGTAGCTGGAAGACCAGAGAAAGCTTTCCATAATGGTCCAGATGAGACAGATGAGGACCTGAATTAAGGAAATGATAATGGATGGAGAATTTATCTCTAAGGTAAAACACAACAGGAGTTGGTAACTAATTTGATGAGGGGCACAGAGAAGAAGGAGAAATTAAGTTTGAGTCTTTAGTTTCTAGTTTAGAAGATGGCATGAATGGTGACACCATCAACTGAGACATGAATATGGTAGGAAAAGCAGTTTTGGAGGGGGTAGCAAAAATTAATTCAATTTAATATATGTTAAATTTGATGTGCCTGCGAGATATTCAGTGGATAATGGCCAGGAATATAGCAGTTAAAATGAGTGCAAAACTCGAGAGAGAGGGTAGAGCTAGAACAACAGTGATAGTGAACTTCTACCAGTGCTGAGCACTGTTGTGGGCACTTAACATATATTAACGCATCTCATCTTCATAGCCATTCTTGGAGGTAGGAGCACTCTTGTTTCTGTTTTGTGGATGAGGAAATTAAAGCAAAAGGTGGTTAAATAATCTACCAAGTTCTCACAGCTAGTAGGTGATGGAGACAAGCTTCCAACCCAGGCACTCCTTTAAAGTATTATATAAATACAATTCTATAAATTTAAGAGTTTGTGGGTGGTCATTGAAGCTATGGGAGAAATAATTGGAAAAGAATACAGAATGAAGATTTAAATGGGAAAGCACACACCTCTGTCTATAGGAAGTATATGAGGAATGTTGAGAGTTGCTTGATTTAGTATCAAGCTGTCTTTATTCATGTGTCCCAGGGCCTTTGCTCAGACCTTGTGACTTCACTCCTTAGACTAGAACTTTCTTGTATCATATCTGTGACTGAGCCCCTAATGCTCTACTCCTCAGTCCTGTAGAATTAAATTCCTCGTTATAGTCCCTAGTTTGCCCTTTAGTGGCCCCAAGACTCTAGTAGCAGGAAGATGGAAACACCTTGAATTTATGAATTTATTTAATTAATCAACAACTATTCATTGAGCATCTTGCATTTGCCAAAGACTATTCTAGGCTCTGGGGATACAGCAGAGACTAAAACAGAACAGAATCCCTGCCCTCATGACACTTACATTTTAGTAAAGTACACCAGGAGTTATATTGGTGTCTTCCATTTGTGAAGCACTTTTAATTTTCCAAAGCATTCCCATAGCTAATCCATCTCCCTGAGAGTGACTATGGCAGGCATGACTATCCCCACGTGGTAGACACCCCAGATTGGATATGGATGGAACCTGGAGCCATTCTCCCTCAGGCTCCTGCAATCCTTGCCACTTAGATTTTTCAGCTAACCTTCATAGACTTGATCTTTGACAATTTACCTAAAGCTCTGATTAATTTAAAAGAGTTGCTCATGTGATAGCATAAATTTCAAATTCACTTCAATGTAGCACTTTTATTCTTTTTATTTTTTTGATGAGGAAGATTGGCCCTGAGCTAACATCTGTGCCAATCCTCCTCTATTTTGTATGTGGGATGCTGCCACAGCATGGCTTGATGAGCAGTATGTAGGTCTGTGCCTGGGATCTGAACCCACGTACCCAGGGCCACCAAAGTGGAGTGTGCAAACTTAACCACTATGCCACTAGGCTGGCCCCCAATCTAGCACTTTTAGACAGTGGATATAGGATATAGACACCTTTCTAAAGTGAAATAGCACTATGTAAAAGTTTATCAAATACGTTTTCAGCTATTAATACCTACAAAGTATCTATGGAAGTAATCACAACATTCTTATGTAATAAACATAGACCACTCTTTGGTATTTCTTCTGTCTTTGTAAATTATAATAAACAAATTGTTTATTAAAAATATAATAAGCATATAAACCATATGCTATTTCTTATCTCATCATCAATCAAAATCGACAAAATGTTTGCTAATATTTATTTATATTCCTACAAGATACCATGGTGTGTCCCAGGAAGAGTTAGGCACAGGCCCTCTCCTCATGGAGCCTGTAATCCAGCTGTGGAGATGAGGCATGCCTACACGAGAGGAAAACTCACAATCCAACACAGTCTATGATAAAGTTATAGTGACTGATATAGACTGCAATGGCCAGCCCTGGTCTAGTGGTTAAGATTCGGTGCTCTCACTGCCTCGGCCCAGGTTAATTTTCTGGTCAGGAAACCACGCCACCCATCTGTCGGTTGTTGTACTGTGGTGGCTGCGTGTTGCTGTGATACTGAAAGCTATGCCACCAGGATTTCAAATACCAGCAGGGTCACCCATGGTGGACAGGTTTCGGCAGAGCTTCCAGACTAAGACAGACTAGGAAGAAGGACCTGACCGCCCGCTTCTGAAAGAATTGGTCATGAAAACCCTATAAATAGCAGTGGAGCACTGTCTGATATAGTGCTGGAAGGGGAGAGGATGACACAAAAAGATTGGGCAGAGTTCTGCTGTGCTGGACACAGAGTCACTAGGAGTCAGAATCCACAGCACTAACAACAAATAAAAAACAATGCCATAGAAGTTGAGAAGTGGGTGTGAACTCTGAGGTGGGCTGGATAACTAGGGAAAAGTTCGTTTTTTAAAAAGTAGGGCCATAAAAAACTTTTAAAGGATGTTCATAAATGATACAGGCGCCAAGGTGAAAAATAAAATATTCTAGACACTGGGAACATGGAAAGAAGGGGAAGGGAGGGCAATGGGGCCAGATTGAACGCCAAGTGAAGGACTTTGGACTTGCTATTAAAATTTTTGCGTGTGTCCCTCACACTATCTAAAACCTCATAGAATCTAAAGATCCAAATGAAGGACTTTGAAGTAAGTGCTGAGCCTGTACAGGACTGGCTGAGTAAAACTGAAAAGATGGTGCAGGAAAGCAGCAACCGCCTGTATGATCTGCCAGCGAAGAGGCGAGAACAGCAGAAGCTCCAGGTGAGAAGACCACGTCCTTATCCCCATCCTCTGTGCATTCAGGTGCATGCCGAGCATCCTGGAGTTAGCTCACCCTCCTTGAGTATAGTGTGTCCTTTCCCTCTTTCTGACAGATTTTCTGTTTTCTGGCTTTCCTTTAAGTATGATTTGTTTCCATCCCGTAGTCTATATTGTGTGTAGCTTGGAAATAATGAAGGCTTCAGGGCACACGTGTTGCTCGCCAGTGTTTATTTCCGTGTTCTTTGGGCCAAAGCTTCGTCCGCCGTGTGCTTTCCCCCCGCCTGTTAATAGTAACCTGCTTGTGCTTTTCAGTCTGTCCTTGAGGAAATAAACTGCTACGAACCTCAGCTCAACAGGCTAAAAGAGAAGGCTCAGAGGCTGTGGGAGGGACAAGCTACCAGCAAGAGCTTTATGCACCGAGTGTCGCAACTGTCTTCTCAGTATCTAGCTCTAAGCAATTTAACGAAGGTAACGCCTGCCATGTGCTGTGTGTGAGTGCGGTACAGAGCTCACAAATCTGCAGTCTCCGTAGGGCCGTGCGGGGTGTCAGCCTGACAAGCCCAGACCGGGCATAGGCCTCTAAGGGCTATTCCCAGCCTTGTAACCCGAGACAAACATTCGTGCTGCGTCGTCGTGTGGTTGAAAAGAGCAAGGGAATTTCCAAGATTGAAGTGACTTCCAATCTCTATTATTGCACAAAATACTCCCTTTAATACTGAAATGGTGTGTTCCCCAGGGCTCTTATTTTGAAGACTCAAAGCATACACGTAAGGCAAACATTCAGAATTTGGGGTCTAAAGAAGCTCGCGTTAAAGTACTTTAGAAAAACATGAATTCAAAGCAGTTTAAATTTTAGTGGACTAAATATAGTGAGTTTGGGATATTTTTTAAAATCTGTCTAAATTCTTTATATTCGTTGTATAGTTGTCAAGGATGTGTTGATTGAGAGGTTCAGTTCAGATTCTAGAGCAGAGTTCAAAATTGGCAATGATTCATATAACTGATTAAATCTCTCTTCTACCAGCTTAGAAAGAAGTGAATGGGGTTGCACTTTGACCTCATTTAGAGCATTCAGCTGGTATAATGCAGAGCCATCTTGAACTTTGTGGGGCAGGCCCACCTTGTAACATTTGTTCCCTATGTTTCTCTTTTGCATTTCAGATTTTAGAATGTAAAGAACCTACTGTACCTTGGCTTCACCTATTTTAGTGTGGACTTACTTCTGGTCTGCTAATTTGAGTCTTCAATAAAATATTGTTGAGACAGTTCCAGTAGTATAGGTCTTGGAGTAAATAGTCTGTGTTTACATCCATGTTTTTTCTATGCATAAGTTACCTTCTTTTGTCTTTAGAAAATCTGGCACATATCTAAAATTAGAATGAATTAAGGACATCTTTCGATTCCTTTGTAATTATTTAGATACCAAAAATCAATAGATATTTGAATGCTTTAAGAGCTGTAAACTATATTCATAAAATCTTCACTGTGTTGGATATAACCTTGAATTAAGAAATAAAATCAGGGCCGGCCCCGTGGCTAAGCGGTTACGTGCGCGCGCTCTGCTGCTGGCGGCCCGGGTTCGGATCCCGGGTGCGCATCGACACACTGCTTCTCCGGCCATGCTGAGGCTGCGTCCCACATACAGCAACTAGAAGGATGTGCAGCTATGACATACAACTATCTACTGGGGCTTTGGGGGAAAAATAAATAAATAAAAAATTAAAAAAATAAATAAATAAAATCATATTTATGGTCCCAATTTTTAAAATGTAGGGATATTACAAAATCTCAGATAACTGTTGACTTAGAACTGGCTACAGTGTAGGTCGTGTGGGTATGTGGTATCAGTTGAGCCAAATGTGATATGTGAAAGCTAGAAATTACTTTGATTCGTCTCCCAGACAAGGCATGAGGCAGAAATTTTACTGATTCTGAAAAAATGTCACAACTCTCATAAAGATGAATAACGACAAAGTTGAGGGGCAATAAATTGTAATTGTAAGTTTTCTGCTTTTTGATCCAATTATTCTCATATTTTTACTATTTACAAAGATATTTCACACATCTCCCAGATTAATACAGACTTGTATCAGATCTGTGCAGCATATGAACCTATGGCTGATTGTAGTTATTTGAGCCAAACAGGGAGCTTTACAAGTTGAGTAGCTTTAGGCTGTGAAGTCTCTGTGGAATGGACAGCTGGAAAATGATTTCTGTCATTTCCAGGAGAAAGTGTCAAGGTTGGATAGAATTGTTGCAGAACACAATCAGTTCTCCCTCGGGATTAAGGAACTACAAGACTGGATGACAGATGCGGTTCACATGCTGGATTCTTACTGCCACCCAACATCAGACAAGAGCGTGCTGGACAGCAGGATGCTGAAGCTTGAGGTGCGCATTTTTAGAGAAATTTCTCTAATTTACAGAATTTGTTTTTCTCAAAATTTCTCGTCTCCGCCTGCCTGGTGTGATTATGTCACGCTCTCCCCACAAGAAATAGAAGAATGCTCTGTGAGTGTGACTCTCTTTGCAAAGGATGGCCTTACCTAAGTGTTCCTGAATCATTTGACCCCAGACACGTTCACCCCTAAATGCTAAGTGAGGTAAGCCAGACAGAGAAACACAAATACCATACCATTTCACACGTATGTGGAAGATAAACACATAGATAAGGAGAACAGGTTAGTGGTTACCAAAGGGGATGGGGGTTTGGGGAGAGCGAAAGGGGTAAAGGGGCACATGTGTATGGTAACAGATAAAAAATAGACTATTGAGGGTGAACATGATACAGTCTCTGCAGAAACTGAAATATCATAATGTACACCTGAAATTTACAGTGTTACAAGCCAATATGACCTCAGTAAAATAATTTTAAAAAAATATGGGGTTGGCCCACTGGCATGGTGGTTAAGTTCACGCACTCCCCTTCCGTGGCCCAGGTTTAGCAGGTTCGGATCCCAGGCATAGACCAAAGCACGGCTTGTCAAGCCATGCTGTGGCGGTGTCCCATATAAAGTAGAGGAAGATGGGCACGGAGGTTAGCCCAGGGCCAGTCTTCCTCAGCAAAAAGAGGAGGAATGTCAGTGGATGTTAGGTTATGGCTAACCTTCCTCAGAAAAAAAAAAAACAAGAGGATTGGCAATGGATGTTAGCTCAGAGGCAGTCTTCCTTAGAGACAAGAAAAAAGAAAATAACATCCCAAGTGTGGTTACTTGCTTGATATAGCCAGTTAAGAGTCTAGTTTCAAATTACATCACAGACACATTTATTCTGAGCAAATACTTTGATAAAACATTTTATAGAGCAAAACATTTCCCATCTTGTTCAACTCACTTGCCTGCCTGTATCATTTAGTCAATTCTTCTCTCATCCCAAGATACTAGTTCTATTTTACATTTGTGATAAAATAATTATTCTGCATTCATTCACCTCTCATTCATAGACTGGGTGTCTTCTAAGAAACTGGCACTCTGTCTTGACACCAAGGATTCAAAAGTGAGTAGAATATGGTCATTGTCCTCAAGGGCTTCATTGTCTGAGGCTGGAGGCTGAAACAGAGAAGAGAATAATAACAGATAGGCATATGCTTACAGAATCATACACACGCAGGAGTGGATGGTGCAGGAGGGACAGGCTTGAGAGTCAGAGCAGGTTTCTCAGAAAGTCTGACACTAAACCGAGATTTGAGAATGGTACCAGCATGAGAAAAGCCTAGGAAAACAAACAGCATGTGTGTGACAAATTGCTAGCAGTTCCTTCTTGCTGCAGCAAAAACTGATGGGTAAAGCTGACTTTGTAGGTGTTAGCGAGTCCACATTAGGAAGAGCGATGAAGCTCTGCCTTTTAGGGGATAACATCAGTTTTAAACTTTGAATTCAAACCTTCCTTTTTATATAGAAAAAGAATAGTGCTTGAAATATATAAATTAATATATGATATGATTAATCTACTTCCTTAGGTTTGTTGTGCTGGAGACCTTAACATCTATGAAGCTCTTCATCCTGTGACCTTTGAGAATTCACGAATTCTATTGTAGCCTATTTTTCTCTTATTACAAACCAGTGAACTAAAACTTTAGTGGAAAGAAGGGATTATTCAGAGAAGAATTGAGACCTGAAAAGTCAAGGCCACTTTGAGACCAGTGGGTGACTGGTGACCGGTTTCTGGCCCTCACCAGCAAATGACTCTCCCACCCTCCACCAGATCAGCCTGAGCGATCCAGGGCTCAACGCACTTGCATGTCATTCTGCTGTCTTCTGGAGCCCTGCAATATTTGAAGTCAGAAATGTTAAGCATGCAAATGACAAAGGACTTCTGTATTTGTTTTTACAGGCTCTGTTATCAGTGAAACAGGAAAAAGAGATCCAGATGAAAATGATAGTGACCAGAGGGGAGTTTGTCCTTCAGAGCACCTCTCCGGAAGGCATTCCTGCCATTCAGCAGCAGCTGCAGAGTGTGAAGGATATGTGGGCTGCCCTCCTGTCTGCAGGGATTCGGTGTAAAAGGTAAGTGATACTAGAGCCACTACTGCGAAGCCATTACTAAAAGATCAATATAATAGCTCAGTAACAGACTGCTCCTGGGGCTTTCTTCTTTCTCTCCCTTCCTCCTTCCCTCCTTCTCTCAGTTTTTTCTTATTAGAACAAAAGAAACTGGCAGGTACAATCTTGCATTTAGGTTGACTTGCAATACTATGCCTATGTTTTAAAATATCTATAACTACATGTTTCTTTTTGTTGTTGTTGACTGCTTAAAAAGTCAAAAGATAAATAAATGTTTCACCATGCAAAAATATATTAGTTAAAACCAAGTACTTTACTTGGGAAGTAACCCCAGGAAACACCACTAGGGGATGAGAAAGAGAGTCGAGGAAGGGAGGGCAGCCAATAAAGGGTGTGTTATCAAACAAGTTACTGCGGTGGGCAGCTAGAACTTAATCTGGCCCGGCGATGCTGGGAGCCTGTGTAGAACGTGTGTCTGGGAGTTACCCACTGAGGGCAGGGGAGCTGGAATCTTGTTAAACAAACTCCCATGAGTCAGGAGGGCAGTTGAGGGCTGTCCCCAGGGGGCAACAATCCCTGGCACTTCTTGCCAGCATCGCCCTCAAGCTGAGAGGGCACCAGGGACCAGAGAACACCCGCAAAGCCAAGAGTGCGTAGAGCTGGCAGTTGGACGTCCAGTTGGCACAGTGCTGCAGTGGTGTGGTCGGAGGGTATGTATGGGTGGAGCGCAGAGTATCTGCTATAAAAGGACCCGAAGCTTGCTTGTAAAATTAGACACAAATGATTAATGGAGTTAAAAATGTAAGATCCGCATTGAGAGCAGGAAGTGCTTAATTTGTCTGTAAGAGAAATAGTCGGGTTTTAATAATTAGAGCAATTCAGGGAACATTACCCTATTTCTCACGCGAGAGAGTCACTGTGCTTATTCTTGCTTTGTTCTTCCTTCTTTCTTTTATTGATTCCTTTTTTCCTCTCCTCTGGGTGCCCTGCTCAACTAGGTGGAGTTAAGGATTGATTGTCTTCCTGTTCAGAGTCTTGGCTTCCGAAAATCCACCCCCAGAGGATCTCTCCTGGTTTTGCCCTCAAGCCTCTCCCCATGTCTCGTGTGGCCTGGTCCAGGTTTTATGTCCAGTCTCACTTTTCTGTCTGTCGACCTGGACTTAACTGTCCCTTGCCTCCTGAGGCTATGCTTGCCTGGGACCCAGACTCGGATCTGATAAGCCCTGGCATTCAGCCCACCCTAAGCCTACCCGTGTCCTGATCTATGGCCTTCCTGCTAGTGGAATGGACACAGCAGACACAGTGATAGAGGTTGGCAGATTGGATATATCAGGCTTCTCAACATAGATTATTATTCTATCGAATACCTTTCAGTCAACTCGAAGGAGCTCTTTCTAAGTGGACAAGTTATCAGGATGATGTTCGACAGTTTTCCAGCTGGATGGACGGTGTGGAAGCCAGCCTGAATGAATCTGAAAGGCAGTATGCAGAACTGCGGGAGAAAACAGCTGCTCTCGGAAAAGCCAAGGTGGGAGCTGGATTCCAGATTCCATTTGTTCCCTGACAGGCTTCTTCAGAATGCCACAGTCATGCAAAAATGAGACTACCTATACACCCAGGGCTGTTCACATAGCTAAACTATATTTTGGGCTTTGACGATAATTTCTAATGGCTTCTTAAATCAGACTTCTGTTTGTGGCTATTTTATTAGTGAGTGAAAATTTGTCTTCCAGGAAAACCTCATAGACCCATGTTTTATGATACGTTTAAATTTGGCAATTTGTACTATCTTTTAATATCTTCAGCCTGCTCATCATTAGGAAGTAAAAATGCTTTGTTTTTATCACATCCTTTTGTGTTTCTACTTTTGTACATTTTTCATAACGTTTATATTAGTACAGTACATGTAAAGAGTTTTTAAATAAATAAATAAATTTGGGGGATATGCTCTTAAATCTCTTTTTTACTGATAGTAGTATTCAAACATAAAATTTTGGAGACCTTTGCTTTACAGCCTTACTCCAGGGCATATTCATTGGATGACCTGTTCGACCTCAACCTTACCATGTCCTAAGCATTTCTTACTCTCTTTTACCCCCAAATCCTTCAAACTCTTACATTCTCAATCTCAGTTCATCTGTGTCCTCCCATACTGAATACCCTCAATTGGAAACCTCGTCATCCCCAGCTCCTTTTTTCTCATCCCTGCTTTGAATTAGGCATTAGGTCCTGCTGATTCTATCTCAGAAATGTCTCCTGACTATAATCCATCCTTCTTTCCCTGAATTTCAACAGACTCCTATCTCCTGCCTTGTCTCTTGTGTCCATCTACTGTTCTCTTCATATAAAGGGGAACATCTCCCTTTCCTGCCTGTGTGCCCCGTTGGCTTCCCATTGTCTACAGTGTCAGACCAATCTCCCTCACTTGGTTTGTCAGAATCTCAGTAATCTCCTTTGCCATCCTCATTTCCTTCCCTCTCCCACTCTCCTTCCAGGCGTGCTTCAGCCTTACTGTATTTCTCACTATTTCCTGAACATGCCACATTAAATGGAATTAAAAGATTCCATGCCTTGGCAGAATCTCTTTCCTTTCGCAGAATGCCCTAGCTCTGCCTCTGGCACCTGGCAACCTCCTACTCACCTTTCTGAATTAGTTCAGAAGTCATTTTTGCTATGATAACACCACCACCTTAGGCTTAATTTGTTCTCCTGTTCTCTGTTGTTCATGTCTCTTTATCAATTTTAGAGAATATATGCTTACGTATCTCTCTCCTGCAGTGGATAAAGATGCTTAATTTTCTTGATATCCTGTGCATTTGGCTCTCTGTCTGACATAGAGCAAATGCCAAGCAAAAGTTATTTGAATGACTAAAAGGCCATATGTGACCTATATCAAATCACTTAACATTTCTGGGTCTCATTTATGCATCTGAAAATTAATGTAATCATAATTATCTACTGCATAGTATTATTATAATGATTTATTGCCTAATTAATTAAATTATTCATCTATTCAAGAAATATTTATTTAGAACTTGTTGCATGCAGGCATTGTGCCAGATTCTGGGTAAATGAAACAGACACGGATTGTGTTCTGGTGGGGACATATACACTCATCAATAAATGCATGAATAAATAACTATAACTGGTGATAGCTGGCATGCTGTGAGTGAGTACTGTGGACAGGGCTTATATAGATTGCTTGAAGTTGGGGGGAGGGACAGGAAAGGCCTCTCTGAAACTGCTGACAAGTAGACTATGCCCTAAGGAATTTAGTGCAGAGAAATTAGTCTGGGGAAGAGGTGGGAAAAGAGCATTCCAGATGGAATAATCAGCATGTCCACAGGCCCTGAAGAGAGAGAGAGCTTGGCTCAATAGGGGAACTAAAAGAATGGCTGTGTGTTGCTGGAGCAGAGGATAAACAGGAGTGGGTGCTGCGAGGTGAGTTGGCAGAGGTGGCAGGGACCAGATGATGCATCGCCATGTCGGCAATCCTAAGGATTTTCCGTTTGATCCTGACAGCATTGGGACGATAATCCATGTTTTAAGCTGAGGGGTGACATGATTCCATTTATGATCTTAACACCTTTCATCACTCAGGCTGCTGTGTGGAATATGGAAAAAGGGATGGGGCAAGAATTGGTGAAAGGGTACGTGCCTAGTGGGATATTACAAAAGTCCAAGTAAAATGATAACAGCATGCGCTAGGGAGTTTGCAGGAGACGTGAGGACAAATGTCAGCATATAGTGAGGAGATAGAACTAACAGGATTTCATCATGGGTGGAATGACAGAGTGTGGGGTGAAAGGGTGACTTCCAGTGTTCTGAATTGACCATCTGGGTGGGAAGTGGTGGCATTGTTTGGAAAGAGAATGAAAGAGAAGGGGGTTTGGTGGGGGCTGGGGAAAAATGGGAATGGAGTGGAGATCAGGAGCCCATTTTTGGGCAAATTAAGTTTGAGATATCCAAGTCAGTTGGAATCAGTATCTCAGAGAAAGTTCTGTGCCAGATATCAAATACACACACACACACACACACACACATTCATATATATATATATGGATGGATAGATAGTCTATCTATTCGTCTATCTATCCATCTATCTATCCATCTATCTATCCATCTATCTATCTATCTATCTATCTATCTATCTATCTATCTATCTAATTATCTATCTACAGATAGATAAACCTGAGATCACTTCTCAACTGTACAGTTAAAAATATCTTAATTTTAGCAGTATCATTGATATGATGATGTACATGGTAACTCCTTTATTTTTTTAAATGTTCTTTAGTTACTGAATGAAGAAGTTCTGAGTCACAGCAGCTTGCTGGAGACCATTGAAGTTAAAGGGGCTGGCATGACGGAGCACTATGTCACCCAGTTAGAATTCCAGGATCTACAGGAACGATACAGAGCAATCAAAGAGAGGGCCAAGGTATGGCTGACCGTGTTCCATGCAGACTTACTGAAATAGGAGTGTTTGGAGCTGTGCATATTTAAAGACTCATTTATTTTCAAAAATGACACTCTCATGAAAGCAGATAGAAAAAAACAAGCAAAATGAATTTTAATATTTTAAATATACCACTGGGAAAACCTAATAAAAACCTTCAAATGCTGTTAATATGTGCAAGTTACTAAAGGAAAATAATTCTCAACAAAAAATTCCTAGAAATTTACCAATGTAAGAAAAATTTTGGACAGCTTCAATGAAGACTCATAAATGCCTTATTATGTCTGGTGATGAGAGTTTTCTAAAGCAGAAAATAATCACCAGTAACATTTGTCATTCTTCATATAGTCCTCACAAAGATAATAAAAATAACTTTTCAGAGCACATCCTACTTTACTAGAGAAAGTACATGGAAAATTATATCCGTAATGAGTCCAAACCCTCACTGAAGTCATGATGTGAGAATTCAAGTTTTCTTCATTAGCAAAAGTGTATTTTTATGTCCAGTAAGTTAATTCATTTTTTGGCATGTCCTTGTTACATTTCATAAGGAATTCAGAGATCAGGAAGTTAATTCAACAAAATTATCTTGAAGAACTCTTTTAATCCTGATATTATGTTTTTATATTTTTTATATAAGTCTTGAAGTTTTATTCTTCCAGAAAACCATTCATATTCCAATGATCTAATAATCATGCTTTTCTGAAATTCCAAAAGTGGATTATTACAGTACATTGAAACTGCATGTAGTAATGTATTCCCATCTTAATCATCTTTTAAATGTTAATAACAGGAAGCAGTAACCAAATCTGAGAAGCTAGTTCGCCTGCACCAAGAATATCAGAGGGACCTGAAGGCATTTGAAGTGTGGCTAGGGCAAGAACAAGAAAAGCTTGACCGATACTCAGTTCTTGAAGGTGACGCCCACACCCATGAGACAACATTGCGGGATCTTCAGGTAAAGTCTGCTTCATCATAAAGCAAAGGAATTTTCATTCTGAACATAGAATTATTATTTTAAGCAGTGGGAAGTTAATATGACCTTAAATCCTATAAATAGTTATACGTATTAAGTGAAACCCTCATAAGGTCTGATCTAGAACATTCTGGGACCTCAGTAGCGTATGTCAGTCAAGATCACTTGGTAGGCAATTTAGACCCAGCAGGACTGGAACTTGAGGAATTCGTTCAGCTGCTAAGGTGACCTCTGACGGAAACGACTAGTGATCTAATTTATGGTGTTGACTGGCTCACCTGCCTGTTGCTTCCTAAGGGATCGAGTCGGATGTGGGACCTAGCAACGGGAGTCAAGAGAATGTGACACTCCTCGAAGTCAAACTGATAGCACCATCTTGGGCCATCTGGTTTTAACCAAACCTCCCACATTGCTGAAGATATAGAGCCAGGGTCAGAATCCTAGAAGAAGGAATCAGAGGAGCTAGAAAAAATGCTAGTGCTCAGGCAAGCAGGATGCAATTTAGAGCAAGATGGCAGACCTAAGTGGGGAAAGTGGTCCTAACCCATTTATTTATTTATTCATTCATCGTTTATTGACTACCTGATACAGTGCAGACACTTGGCTAGTTACTTCAGGTAAAGATGATTGAAATATTATTCCTGCCTTCAGGGAACTTACAGTCTAGTGAGAAATGCAGACCCATTGGTAGATCATTATAAACAATGTGATAAGAACAATAAAAAACTAATGCAAGGGATCTTACTGGAACATCAAAGAGAGGCCCTTAATCTTACCTAGAGAGATAGGTGGGGGTTAGAGAGGTGCCCCAAGAAGGGACTACCAGCCACACACAGTGGAGAATGGGGAAAGGCCAACAAGACAACTCCATGTCCCACCAGCTGTGTGTTGGAACTTACGGACATGCTGTCAGCGCTCATTAGAATTGGTTCAGGATTGAGCACGAGGTACCTACAGCTTACGCAAAGCGAAAAAAGCAGCAACTGAGATGGTTGTCACTGGCATATAAAATTTCTGGCTATTTCAGTAGGTCTTGAGAGTGTGGTATCATGGCAGGAGCACAAGGTTGGGGTTAGGAAGCTTGGTCTCTAATTCTTGGTGGGACCTGACACTGGGTGACTTTGAGCAAGAGAGAACCCCTCTGACTCAGTTTCCCCCACAGAGTTGTTATGAGAAAGAACTAAAAGAGATGAGAGAAAATCTTATTTAAATGATGGTCCATTCATTAAATAAATATATAGTAGAAGTTAGAAGGGTCATAATTTCTTTAGCTTATTTAAGGATCTCATCTATTCTGTTTTAAAATAGTAGGATACTCTGGTCTGCCAGATTTAGCTGTTGTAATCTATTTTAGTAGACTTAACTTTGTTTTTGCTAAATAACCCCTCTCAGCACTTTACCCCTGACACTCTTGGCAAGCAAATGCCAAGCTCTCTAGGTTTCTGTGTAGGAACTGGGCCAGTAAGTTACTCATCACCAGCAGATGTTTTTCTTGTTCCGGTCAGAAGAAAATGTTTGATTTCAGTCAATAGTAATGTGGCCCAAACCTAACTCCAGCCTCTCCTTTCACCATGCATTAATTCTTATGTTGTCTTATTTTGAGTCGCTACAAGTGTTAAAAAGGAGGTAAGACGATAGTGGCAAAAAAAGGTAGTGGACAATTGTGATATTCCAGCTGCACTCAGCAGAACTTCTTCAGCATCCTAATGTCCTACAGCAGGCATAGTGGTGTGGGGATCAGCCAGCAGTGTGGACCACATACACAAATTATTTTGTATAAACTGAAGGCCTAATTTGGGTCATAGAACATATAGATTTTTAAAATATTGAATCATATTTTCCCTTCAGAATGAATACTTGAAATATGGGACATATAAGAATTTATCTAATACACAGATGATTTGTATAATAGAGAAAACTGTTATATAATATGGAAAGGGTGATATATTGGGAAGATGAATAAATTAGAGCAAGGATCAGTAAACTACAGCCTATGGCCACAAGCCTATTGTATTTTAAATAAAATTTTATTGGAACACAGCCACATCCAGTTTATGTATCGTCAGTCGCTACTTTAGTGCTACAGAGGCAGAGTTAAGTACTAGCAGCAAAGAATATATGGAACAAAGCCTAAAATATTTACTATCTAGCCCCTTACAGAAAAGTTTGCCAATCTCTGAATTAAGAAAAGAGATTCTACAAAATTAACACTCAAACAATTTTAAGAATTTTGCAATAAAATTTATGTTTATGGCCATTTTGATTAATATTTTACCATATATAGTCTTCTTGTCCATTTACAATATGTTCACATTATACATTCTTGAAGGGACATCATTGTTGAGGAAGAATGTATCCATTACTTTGAACCATATGAGACTGCTATTTTTTTACATAAAAATTGTCAGATATCTGCAATTTCAAATGGTTTGAACTGATATCAAAGATTTTTTTATAATACTGTATTTTAACTAAATACGTTGGTACTTTTAACATTCTTGGTGGGATTTGACTTGGTTCCTTTCAACTTTAAATGGTCAGATCAAGTAACAGTATGAATTTTTTAGACATTAGAAATACAAGTATATAATGTTGTTTTGCCGACATCCTTAAGCATATGAGTTTTTCTTTCTATAAAAAATAGTTTATACACTTCAAGACTTGGTTCATATTGAATGTGTGGGTTAGATCTTTGGGACTTATGCTTTGGTGGAGGAAAATGTATTTGCACCTGGGAGCACCTAGTGGACAGGTGTGATGATTCAACCTCCCAGGTTTGTGTGCCCTGTACCCTCCAGGGCCAACTTTTCTTGGCCATGACATTCCCTAAAACAGCTTTAGCAAAGGATCCCTCCTTAGCAAAAAGAGATTCCATTGTTCCTTTCTCAACCACAAGCGTAGCATGTATCCCATCCAATGTCAAAGCAAGAAGCCTTAGGCTCCTTAAACAGATTATGAATCATAAAAAGCCTAGGTTATTCTTTTAAACAATAGCCCTTTAATCACAAGTGTTTTTGCCTATAAGCTGAAAAGTCAAATTTCAGAAACTGTTTTTAAGATGATTGAGAAAAGTATTTCTGTGTGTGTCTGTGTATTTGTACATTTTGATTATTATTATTATCATTTTATTATTTTGGGTGAGGAAGATTGTCCCTGAGCTAACATCTGTGCCAATCTTCCTCTGTTTCGTATATGGGACGCTGCCACAGCATGGCTTGATGAGTGGGTGTAGATCCGTGCCCAGGATCCAAACCTGCGAGCCCTGGTCTGCTGAAGCGGGGTGCGTTAACTTAACCACTATGCCCCATTTTCATTATTTTAATTGGAAATGTTTCAGAATCTTTCTCCTGACTTAGGATACAATATTCAGTGTTAGGTACACATTTTTTATGTAAGGCAGACTAAAGTCATTCTTTTCTGATGTGAAGTCCAAGCTGGCACCATTGGCTTGGGTGAGACGTGATAACCTGTGCAGGTGTAAAATATGAATGAGGTGTGACAGCCATCCCCTTCCCCTGCAGGAGCTACAGGTGCACTGCGCCGAGGGGCAGGCACTGTTGAATTCAGTGCTGCACGCGAGAGAAGACGTGATACCCTCAGGCATCCCCCAGACGGAGGATCGTGCGTTAGAGTCTCTCCGGCAGGACTGGCAGGCTTACCAGCAGAGACTGTCTGAGACCCGGACCCAGTTCAATAATGTAGTCAACAAGTTGAGGCTGATGGAACAAAAGTTTCAGCAAGTAGATGAATGGCTGAAAACTCTGGAGGAGAAAGTGAGTCTCAGGACCGGACGTCAGTCTAACCGGGCCACCAAGGAGACGCAATTACACCAGATGAAGGTACAGCTAGTGTGAATTCTAGATCTTTGTCAAAGTAGCATTGATCTTGCGTAGTTTGTTTCATTAAAAGATTTAGTAACTTTGCCCAAGTCTTAGATTTTGCAAAATCTCTTTCTGCTTGCCTAGAAATTTAAAATAAATTACAGCAGAGCATTCTTCTTAGAGCAATTATTTCATAGAATCCTAAATTAGTCTTTAATAAAATAAAATTTAGTGAAATATCTTGTATTTTTCTTCCCATACCCTATTACTTTGCTTTGTAAAGATACGTGAATACTAGTATTGCAGTTATTGAAGTTTATGGTTCTGATATGAAATTGCTCTAATATAATGCATTGAAATAATACTTGACAATTAGTTTTATTATAATTTTTATGCAAATTCAGTGCACATGATTAAAATAATGCTTAAGCCTTTAGAATCTCTTTTTATTATTATTATCTATTTTAAATTTATCTAAGCAGAACAGAAGATATTAAACTATATACCACTGTGTTTTTTAAAATGTTTTAACTAGAGTGTAATATATATAGAAAAGTACTCAAACTCATAAAGTGTACAGTTTTTATTATGTTATTGTAATACAATTTTTCATGAAGGTTATGTATGACACATTTTCGAAATTATATCTCAGAATAAATATATTCTAAACATACACTGAAATCATTTCCTATTAAAAAGATTATAGGTATAAAAAATTTTATTTTTGTCTTGAACTGAAGTATCATATATACAGAAAAGTGCCCAAATCAAAAATGTAGTTTTTATCACATTGTTGTAATACAATTTTTCATGTTATGATATATTTTCAAAATTCTGTCTTAGAATAAGTATTCTAAACATACACTAAAATCATTTACTATTGAGAAGATATATATATTTGTCTTACTCAAGAATGCCTAAGATTGAGCCTTTCCCCTCCAATACTTACGTCATTTCAGAAGTGGCAGGAAGAAGTCACCACATACAGAGATGAAGTTGAGGAAGTAGGAACCAGAGCACAGGAGATCCTGGACGAGAGCCACGTGAGCAGCCAAATGGGCTGCCAGGCCACCCAGCTGACTTCCAGATACCAGGCCCTTCTTCTCCAAGTGCTGGTGAGTGGACCACCAGCTTCTCAGTATAGGCCAGCGAATTTCACAATCCAGAATGTTCTTCATTCATTAACTTCCAGTGAAGATACATATTTATCAAGAAAGGCACTGGTCCAGGTCTTTAATTCACTGCTCAATTTTCTTTTTTCTTTCAAAGGAACAAATAAAATTCCTAGAGGAAGAGATCCAGAGTTTGGAGGAATCAGAATTATCCCTGAGTTCCTATTCTGATTGGTACAGCTCTACTCATAAAAACTTCAAGAATGTGGCTACCAAAATTGATAAAGTAGATAAAGCAATGATGGAGAAAAAAATGAAGACGTTGGAGGTAGGCATGGAAAGATCAGACTTGTCTCCTCACCTTTCTTCTTTCACTCAGCTGCTCCATTCTCTCATGTAGATATTGGGAACACATGTGCTCATTCCTGCCTGGTATGATTGGTGATCCTTGGTTCATCATTTCACGCCAAATACAGTCATGCGTCACTTAACGAGGGCGGTATGTTCTGAGAAATGTGTTGTTAGGCAATTTTGTTGTTGTGTGAACATCATAGAGTGTACTTACACAAACCTAGATGGTATAGCCTACTACACACCTTGGCTGTATGGTACTAATCTTATGGGACCGCTATCATATATGTGATCTGTCATTGACCGAAACGTTGTTATGCGGCACATGACTGTACTAAGTTATAAGCTCTTTAAGTCCAAAGGCTGGCTTCCATTTATTTATGATATGATATCATCTGAATGACTTAGACATGACTGCTCACGAAATTCTTAACTAAATTCCAATTTTATACTTAAATATTAAGAGAAAAATAATTTATCTCAAATTCATGGCTCTGTGCATTAACAAAGTATTTTTACTCAAATCTTTAGGACCACTGCTAAGGCTGAGATAAACATCAAGTTCTTTTTTAAGACTCTGATTTGGAAGTGATACATTGATCAAGACTTTTTAAAGCCTATATTGAAATAAAGAAAAGAGGATTCCTGGCAGGTCAAATCTGGTTACAAACTTCAAAAATGTATTTTAAGGAGAAATAGATGGACTTGAGAATAGGACTTGAAAGCCTTTTCTTTAAAAGGAAATAAATAAGACTAACTCTATATTTGCTTCCTACTCACTCTCTTTCTCAGGGTTTGCTAAAAGACATGGAGAAAGGCCACAGTTTGCTGAAATCGGCCCGGGAGAAAGGAGAGAGAGCTCTTGAATACTTGGAGGATGGTGAGGCAGAGACCTTAAGAAAAGAGATCCATGATCACGTGGAGCAGTTGAAGGAACTGACCAGCACTGTCCGGAAAGAGCACATGACTCTGGAAAAAGGCCTTCATTTAGCAAAGGAATTCTCAGATAAATACAAAGCATTAACTCAGTGGATAGCAGAATACCAAGAAATCCTACAGGTTCCTGAAGAACCCAAAATGGAATTATATGAGAAAAAAGCTCAATTATCTAAATATAAGGTAGTGTGTTCTTACATTGACAAACACATGAGGAGGTCATGTAGCGACTAAATGGGAGGGAGATGAATTCTGGTGTGTGTCACTCTTAATGGATGCTGGAAAATGTCCTTAACATGTCTATTCTACTGGTGGTGAGTGATGTAGATTTATTTGGTGAGATGCACTACATCAGAGTTATTTTTCCATCCAGGAATCATGATATTCAAAGATTCTATCAATAAATAGAGATCTATTCTGACAGTATGATCCAGGTATATAGATCCTCCAGATAAATCTTCCTGGCATCAGGATCGCACATCTGTAGATTTTATCTCTTTCATGAAGTCTTCCCTTATTCTTTAGGGTGCCCGAGGCTTAGAAACTGACCAACGGCATATTGGAAATGAGTTCTAATTAACCAACTGGAAAAAAATAAGTTCTAATTAATCAATGATAGCTAACCACTGTAGAAATTAATTTTTGAAAGAATAAATAGTGATGTGGATATAGCTATACATCCTATAGATATAGATATTTCACCTGCTCAAATATTTGAAACAGTTATCAAAGCTTATAGGTGGGATAATTTATGTTCTAAATTTGACCAGAATGATTTAGTGATAGTCTTTAAGAATTACAGCGTGATGGCTTACTTCAAAGCTTTTCCTGTCGGAAGCTTTTTCTTCCCCCAGTCAATATGTCTATTCCCCTCCTTGGCTTTTCTACCAAGCCTAACAGCATGTCTTCGAAGGTAGAATTACAACCACCTCTTCTTTCTTTTTTACCCACTGAGTTCTTTATATATTAAGGCACTTTTCGCCTGTCACAGCAACGTTGCAGCTGGAATGTGTCTCACTAACTTCATGCAATTAACTTCATGAACTCAAAATCAGAAGGCAGCACCTTGCTCCCTTCTTTTTATGTTGAGTATTTTTTCTCTGCTGAAAGGAATGAGGCAGAAGCCAGAAATATGAACTTTGTTAATTTCAGCCAAATGTAATTCTTTTCCATACTTCCCTCTCCACACATGAAGGGCTATTTGATGTGTTACTTTTGCTCTGTATTTGAACACTGTATTAGCCATAAAAAAACATTCTTTAATGTTTTACATTGACTGATTTATAAAATATGCATCATATCTTTATCGGAGGTAGATCATCCCATATTTGCTATAGGTATATGGATATATTCACCTTGATCACATAGATGAGCTGGCTTTTTTTTTTTCTTTGTAATTGAAGTCTCTTCAGCAAATGGTACTGTCCTATGAACCATCAGTAAAATCAGTGAGAGAGAAAGGTGAGGCTCTTCTGGAACTGGTGCAGGATGCTACTTTAAAGGACAAAATAGATAAACTTCAAAGTGATTACCAGGACCTCTGCAGTGCAGGAAAGGTAAGGAGAGATCAGAAATTCAATAAAAATGTGTTTATTTGCCCCAAAAGAGATCCTGACTCTTTTTTAAAAAATTTGTTTCATTAAGGTCACATTGGTTTATAACATGATGTAAATTTCTGGTGTACATCCTTACATTTCAGCTTTTGTATGGACTGCATCGTGTTCTTGACTCCTTTTCATCTGTCAGAAAATTTTAAGGGCTGGTATGGGTCAGTATTTTCCCTTTTATTCAGATGGGCATTTAAATGGCATAATGATGCTTTATGTTTTTTCTGTTCCTAGTAATTTTCTGATATGTGTAACTTTACCTACTCTATGAGTTGCACTGGGTTTTTTAAAACATAGAAGAGTTTTAAGTAGATTTTTGGCTTGAAAGTCACCTCTAACAGGTATGTGGCTTCACAGGAGCATGTCTACAGTCTCGAGGCGAAAGTCCGAGACCATGAAGATTACAACAGTGAGCTCCAAGAAGTGGAGAAGTGGCTGCTGCAGATGTCAGGCCGGCTGGTGGCCCCCGACCTCATGGAGACAAGCAATCTAGAGACAATTACCCAACAACTGGCCCACCACAAGGTACGCCTGGTCTCTAAAGAGCTGCAGAATACAGGATGGCTTTAACAGCCGTGCCTGTGTGTGTGTGTGTGTACACGCATATCTCTGGATCATAATGACTCTACTTAAAGAATCAGGTCTGAGTCTTGAGAACATCTGATAACTGAGGACAGTTGAATTCAATATTTAAGTGAATCAACAACAGTCGAATCCTGGCATTTCAACTTCTGAACAACATTGTAGCAGTTTTCCCAGCTAACAGTTTTTTATTACAGAATTTAATCTTTATGGAGTAATTTATCAAAGAAAGAGATTAATCTTTATTTTAGAAAGTGCAGCCAAAAATAAGATACAGTAATAGTAATCAGAATGGCTGGATTGTAGGCAGACTCTCTCCTTCCTAGCTGGAGGAACCTAGCCTCTCTGAGCCTCCTCTTTTTTCTCCTCTGTAAAGTGTGATAATGGTATCATCCCCATCACAGAGCTGTTGTGGTCATCACAGGAGATAATGTATGTGAAAGCATTTTGTAAGCCACAAAGCATAGCACTGATATGAGGTTTTCTTATCCTTATTAATATATATTTTTAGCAATTATATGTGCCAGATGACAGATGTCATTTGGCCACAATTTTATGGAGCAATTTTGGTGACCTTAATGGGAAACTGAATTTTTGTCATGACATGGTCAAATGTCTTACGAGAGCCAGTTAACCTCTCTGGCCTTCAGGATACCTATCTGTAGGAGAAAATTTTATTTTGTAAATATGAATTGAAAAGTTATTAGATGATATGTTCTACTAGGCACTGAGGAGATACCCTCAGTAACCTCATGATGTAGTGGTTCTATTCTAACTCAAAGACGAAATGGTTCTTTTCAATATGGTGTACGTAATAACCGTTAACCCAGCACCATTGGAAAAAGTGGTGGATCCTGGGCTACTGAGAGACCACCAGAGTTTCCCTTAGATATATTGATATGTCAACTCAGGAAACCTTGTGCTGGAAGGTGTCGCTTGTCATTAGCATCGTACAGCAGTAAGGAAATTAAAACCTGAGTTGAAAAAGTTGGTTCCTCCTGTGATCTGTGAGAATGCTCACCAGAGGACACATGTGGCTATGTATGAGCTGAAGTCAGACAGAGTGGAGTCCAAAGCTTGGGGCTCTGCCACTTACTAGTTATGTGACCTTGAGCACGTTATATAACCTCTCTGTGCTTCAGTCTCCTCACTTGTAAAACGATGATAATACACGTTTATCAGGGCTTATATATAGTTCCTGGACTATAGCAGGTGCTTAATAAATGGTAAGTGGTAAATGTTATTTTTATTAACATAAATACTATTAGATGTAAATTATAAACTATATAAATTAATAATTAGATATTATATTATTAGGTAAATTAGATTAAATAGTGATTAGATTATTTAGACATTAATTATACCAGAATTATAATTTATAGAGCTGAAAAATGTATGAACATCCTTTTCTCTGGCAATAATACCATGGAGAAGATATCTCTCTAGTTGAGATCAGCCATGAATTCATTTTAGTCTTAAAGGTTACTTCATCATTCCCTGTGTAACTCAATCCATTAAACTCATTAGCTCTTCCCATTGGAATATTCCTGAAAACACATTCTTTTTTAACTTGGCAAATATGGTAACCAAGACAAATTACAAAACTCAAAGACTTCATTAAACAGTGAAATTATTGATCTTAAACTTCCTGTTTGATAAATAGGCTATTTAAAAACTAAAAATGGAATTATGACAACTCCATATTGGTTTCATTTTTGTAGGCAATGATGGAAGAAATTGCGAGTTTTGAAGACCGTTTGAACAACCTTAAAATTAAAGGTGATAATTTGATCAGCCAATGTGCAGACCACCTTCAAGCGAAGCTTAAACAAAATGTGCATGCTCATCTGCAGGGCACGAAGGATAGTTACTCAGCCATCTGCAGTACAGCTCAGAGGGTGAGTACCATTGGCACATTCTAGAATGATGATGAATTATGGAGAAAGGCTATGCAATCTAGAGGTCTCAATCTAATTTTAAAAATTGTATTGATGCTTAAGTCCCTGAGTTAGTTTTGGTGTATGCCCAGACAGGAAATGGAGGATTGATTTCATAGTCTCTGTGCAAACACAGAACTAACATATTGTACCTTTATTTGTTGTGACAGTGATGAATTTCGGACATTCAGTTTTATCCAATCCCTTTAGTCCATGAATTTATTATGAAAATTTTTATTTTATTTTATTTTATTTGTTTTTATTTGCATGACATCAATACTTCTAATCTGCCATTTATTCTATAATACCAAATAAGTTTATTCTGTAATTTTCACAATAATTATTTTCTTTTTAATCTATGCAGTCTAGGTTCTACTGTAATTCAATATTTTTATGCATTCATATAGAAATTGAGAGAAGTAGTAAATACCAATTTTGATTTACACTTTAATGGGTATACTTTCACTAAAACAGAATCCTTAACTTTATAGAAATAAGTCTGAGATGGATAAGAATCACCCTTTTAACAGAAACTGAGTAAAATTAGTGAATTGCTTTTTATTATTCTAGAATTTTTAAATGACATAGCAAAAAGTTCATGTATTTTTGTTACTAGTCTAGTCAGTAAGAACTGGAGACATACAAGTGACATGGGGAGAATAGTGTGTGTTCATCATGATAATGAAAAAAAACAACAAATGCTAGGTGACATTAGTTGACACCCTAGGCTTGGAAAATTCACCTCAAAAAGTTAATAAAAATTAGGGGTGAAGGAATCTGACAAATAATAGCAAATAATGACAAAGGAGGAAAAGGGAGCGAGATGAAAAAACAGCATGGAGCTTTCTGGTGAGTTCATTCGTTCACTTGTTCAACAGAGATTTATTAACGCTGCCTTTGTAGGGGTTATTGTCTATGCATTAGGGATACAGCTTAAATTTTTTAAGAAACATTGGTTATTATTCAAAAGACAAAGATAATTTAAAAATAAGTTTTTAAAAAGCAGATCAGACTCTAAGCATATAGTCAGAACCTCATAATTAAAGATTGCAAAAATGATAAAGAGAACAAAACACCTTTATTCTTTTTAGTTCTGCTTGCAATAAGAATAAATAAGGGATAGTCCCAATATCAGATGAAAATGATGAATTTAACAGATTACAGAGAAAAGCAGAATTCAGTTATCTTCTATCATTGCAACAATGAAAGAAAAGCCAGACTAACCTCACTTCCTTCTTATTTTATTTTTTAATGAAATAGTTTGTTCAGAAAACATCATAGATTCATTTCATCTTGATTACAAAGAGAAACATAATACTTTCTCAGTATGTTTTTTATGGATAAAATGGAAATTGGCTGGTTGAGGATTAATTAATTGAATAGACGTATTAGAAAATGTTTGGATTATGCTAGATTATTATCTTGGACCATAGCTTCTAAAATGAAACGAGATCATCAAACTCTCCCCTCCCCTTGTTATAATTTAGTTACAATTTGACCCTACCTCTAAAGCAGAAACATTTCAGTTAGAGAAATGTGGTTATCTTTGCATGAGATGGTGTTTTATTTTTACTTTTAGTTTCTAGCTTAAACAAAAAGTGCAATATTTATACCGTGGGAGGAAGCTGCAAAAACCTCTGATTTAGGTTTGACAGTTCAAAGATTTTATGTATTCTAACCCATTTCTGCAGTTACATTAACCCTGCCCACATTCTCTTCCCCTAATCAGTATATTCCATTGTAATGTGTGGGTTGAGAACTTGTAGACTGGGGGATGGCCATTGTGCTTTGCAACATTTTGAAATCTATACAAATTCCCTAGATATGTGTATGGTATTGGGGAGTCCTGGGGTCAAATCCATTTAAACGGACTTGTGGACATGTTTCATTTGATTCCGGTGGTCTTTATGGAGATCTAAAACAGCCCTCGCAACCCCAGTGTGCTTGTTTTGTCTCAGGTGTACCAAAGTCTTGAACATGAACTTCAGAAGCATGTTAGTCGACAAGACACTCTACAGCAGTGCCAGGCCTGGCTTTCTGCCATCGAACCAGATTTAAAGCCAAGCCCGCATCCACCTCTTAGCCGGGCAGAAGCCGTTAAACAGGTACTTGATGACTCCTGAAAGTTTATGTTGTACTGTGATTCACTGAAACATTCAGTGAAAATATATTAAATACCTCTTGTGTGCCAAACTGTGCTAGCTCCTGGGAATAGGAAGATATAAATAAGGTCTGAGCTTGACTCTAGTTGAGCTCATGTTCTAGCCAGGAAGATGGATGCAATACTGCGGGACAGTCTGGTAGAATAGAAGGAACATGGACACTGTAGCCAAGAGATTGACACCAATACCTACACGGTAGGGTGACCACGCGTAAATCACTTAATTTCTTTGAGCTTTGGTGTCCTAATATGTAAAGGGATTATAAGTATACTGGCTTCTGAAATTTATGAAGAAATTCAAATGTCATACCACAATGTACATGATTTGTAAACGGAAAAGAAATATTAGCTTCTCCCACAGGTTTTTGGCACAAAAAAAGGTGCTTAATAAATAATTATTGAATGAATGATGAATGGAATAATCCTTGTTATTGTGTAAAACACAATAATCTATTGCATATTAATTTGACATCCACATGCTTAAAATGTTTCTGCTGAGACTTAATCCGAATATGTGAGGAATATTTTGAAAACTTTTGTATTAAGCAACTTTTCTGTGCAGTGCAAACCCAGTGGAAAAATATTTTAAAGGAATTTAGTTGTAAAGGTTATTGCTGCCAGATATGAAGTAATAATATTAACTAAATAATTCAATTCTTTGACCTCAAATTAAGGTTAAAATAATGTGCTTGTTCATTTAGTCCAGATAGAGAATGTGTCCAGGAAATTCATTCCCCAAAGTATATTTTCTGGCTTAAATGATTTACATTATTTAAGTCACAAACTGGTTCACAAAAGAGCACATATTATACCTTATAAAGAATAGGATCAGGACAAATCAAACATGGCTTTCTCCTTGACTCAAGAAATGAATTGAAGATTGTCTATATTCTGCTTTTTCATTAGATCATGTGGTTTCTTGAGTCATTCTTTGTCTTGTGGCCATTTGTTTCCAATGTACTTTATTCAGAACAATCTAGAACAAAGCTTGATTTTTCTCCTTTGTTTTTTACCAAAAAAGAAATAAAAGGGAGGGGGAAAAATCATATGAATCCCAATGACCATTTTTGTTTTGTTTTGTTTTTGGTGAGGAAGCGTCGCTCTGAGCTAACATCTGTTGCCAATCTTCCTCTTTTTTTTTTTGCTTGAGGAAGATTAACCCTGATCTAACATCTGTGCCGGTCTTCCTCTATGTTGCATGTGGGTCACCGCCACAGCGTGGCTTGATGAGTGGTGTAGGTCCGTGCCTGAGATCCAAACCCGTGAACTCAGGCTGCCAAAGCAGAGCACACCAAACTTAACCACTGTGTCACGGGGTCTGCCCCTCAATGACCTTTTGCTAGAACACAAGATTCCTTACACCTACCAGAATTAGCTGTGGTTACAGGAGGACGCTGACCCTTCTTAGTTTCCAGATTGGGTGCCTACATGGTTCACTGTTATGGTTTCTGCTCCTTCCACACAGTCTCTCAAATGTCCCCCTTTAGAAAGTAGCCAGAGAAGGGAATTGGAGCTACTGGAGATGCTTGGATTGCAGTCATTCTGAAAGGGAAAGGGTTTGTTTGTTTCTCTCTTTGTTTTTGTTGTTATTTGCTTTGTTTTGTTTTAATTAGTCAGTTTTTCCCTTGGTAATTAGTTAGCATTCCTATAAAACTGAGCAGGCCCTGAGTCATTAGCTAGTTTGGATAGCAACTGGAGAATTCCACTCCTGACAACTTCAGATGGGGTCAGACTTGGGGTCAGGCTTTGACTGGCTGCAGTTGCAATTTGATCACAGTCCCAGCACACGTTGTGTTTCCCCAGTGCCTCCCGCCTGGTAAATACCCAATAAGCATATAGTGATAATACGCCCCCCAACTACCACAAGACAATGACAGGCTGATTTGATTTCATTAAGAATGCCACGTGTTTTTATAAGGCATGACATGTGAAATTTGGAGGAATAGGAAAAAGTAGTATCAAATTTGCAAAAAGCTTTTGCAACTCTTTTATCATTGACAATCTATGACCTGCTCCTAATGCTTTTGGAATCAGGCCAGCTATAAAAATCTTAAAATAAATCATTATTCTTTTTAAAGTAAATATATTTATAAAATTAAAATTCCATATCTTATTCTCTTCGCATTTCCAAAGGCTGTTTGGGACAGATAACTTTCTCTGGGTCACAGGTACATGATGAGGTGCTTTTGCTTGGTGACTAATGACACCAGTTGGAAGTGAAACACCAATCAGTTTGTACACTGAATAAAAATTTAGGTGCTACTTTTGACTTAATGGGAAATTGATCTGTATTTATTACATCTACATGAGAATGGTGTCTCTAGGAAATCCATACAGTTCCGAGGAAAAGATACTGAGATAAGAGTCAAAAAATTAGGCTTTGATATTGACTATGATTTTGGAAAATCACCTAAGTTTCTGTAGATCAACGTTATTGTATACAACTTGCAGTCAATACCTCCTTCTCCATTTATCACAAAGATGTAGTAATTGAGAACCATTTCTTATCACCTCTACCATCACCACCCTCTGTTGCCATCATCATTTCTCATTCGACTCCTACAGTAGCCTAATAACTCGTCACCTGCTTCCTCTGCTGCCTGTCACCCCTAGACTGTTCTCCACACAATAGTAAGCCTGATTCTTTTAAAGCCTATGTCAGATCATGTTTCTTCTAATATCTTCCCATCACGCTTAAAATAAACTCCAAATTTCTTACCACAGTCAATGAATAGGCCGGTTACATAATTTGTTTTCCAAAAGTGAACCTTTTTGGTAACAAAGGGGCCACTTCTCATAATTGCAGTGGTACTAGAGCAGTGGTTCTCAACCATAAAGGAGGGATGATATTGTTCCCCAGGGGACATTTGGCAATGTCTGAAGACATTTTTGGTTGTTACAACTGAGAGTGGTGGGGATGCCATTGGTTTCAACCAGGGATGTTGCTGAACACCCTGCGATGCACAGGACAGACCCCACAGCAAAGAATTATTTGGCTTCAAATGCCAACGGTGCTGAGGTTGAGAAGGCATAGAGGCATGAACCTGGCAACTTGGAATGGACGTAAGGTCCTCCATGGTTTGGCCCCTGCCCATCTCTTTGACCCCTGCGCCTACGTAGGTCCCTCCTCCAGCCTCAAGGCTTCACATTTGCTGTCCCTCCCACCACCTGGAATGTTCTTACCCCATGACACTACTTGGTCCCTCCCCAAATTCAAGTCTGTTCCTCAGGGAGGTCTTGAAGGTACACTTTTCCCAAAGGAACAGTGCGTCCTTATCACACTTGCCCACCTTTACTCTGCTACATAGTTTACCACTACCAAACATTGCATTGCATATTTGTTTGTTTGTTTGTATATTGTCTGTCTCCGCCATAGGAATGTAAGCTCCATGGGAGCAAGGGTTTTGTTTGGTTTACAGTTTTGTGCCCAGCATCTAAAACAGAGTCTGTATAGACTCTGGGGATCTTCACAGAATCACGTTTCTCTGTGTTTCTGTGTCTAGATGAAAGATCCACCTGGAGAAGCCTTTCTTGGGCTTATGGAAAGGGAAGCGCACTCTGTGAGCTTTCTAGGGAGAAAAAGAGCCCAGACACGTGCATTTTTACCAAACTCCAGTGAAGCCTACACATGCACAATGACCTTTTCCTTTATGTCTTCAGAATATGCAAAGACATGTTAAGAGGCAGGCCAGAGTAGGCTACTGATTCTTTCTCTGAAATGGAAAACAAGCTAGAACGTGAGCAGAGGATCTGGAAAGATTATAGAAGTTTCTTGAGTGTTCTCCTGTCCCAGACCATATAGACTAATTACAATGAGAAGCAGCTGGTGAACAAATGGGATCCTGCCAGTGTGTTTTGAATTCTTTCCTGCAAGTCACTAATATATGTCATTTACAACAATGGTGAAAATACTGAGCACAGCAAGATTATTTTTGAAATGTCAACAAAATGTTACAAATGGTACAAATATTTGCTAACTAAATATAGCATGCATTTCTTTCACTTTGACAAATATGCTTCTTTTTCAGGTCAAACACTTCAGAGCTTTGCAAGAACAGTCAAGGACCTACTTAGATCTCCTTTGCTCCATGTGTGACTTGTCGAACTCTTCAGTGAAAACCACAGCAAAAGACATCCAACAAACAGAGCAAATGGTAAAAAGTTAAAAAATCCTATTGGATTTGTCTGTTTGATTATTCTCTTGCTTGAATGTTAGATGGGAAAGAAAATATCTCCTTGGATTATTCCTGCTATGATGCTCCTACAACCATTATAATAAATAGGTATTTGAATTTCAGCGAAGTCACAGAGAAGTAAACATACTTTGATACTGATGCCACTGAATTGGAACTGAAACATTTCATCCCAGTGAACTGCTAATCATTAGCACCTCTTTCTGCTTCTATCCTTAATTACCATTTTCTCTTCCTCCTTTCCTATTTTTCTACTCATTTTTTTGTCCTTTTCTCCTTTTCCATCTCTTTCTTTAGTAACACTTAATATGAGAGGAGTTCCTGATCTTTGCTTTATATTAGGGATGGCAAAGAGCATGTCATCTGCCATGACCCTTCTAAACCATTGGCAGTGGCTGAGTGTGGTGTTGAGAAGGATTCTGAAGCTATATCTGGGTTCAGTGGAAAGGACCGTGATGAGTTAGCAGTACCCGTCCACAGCAGACAGATGGCAGCACAGCGGCCGTGTGTTTGCCACAGCTGCCTTAAACTCTTTAATTCAACATGTTTGGGTTTAGAAAAAAAAAAATAAGACTTGGTTTTGGTATTTAATTGATTGAGTATTTGCAGAATAGTAAAATGATCTAAAGGAAAAAACTAACAAAGAAATTAAAATAATTGAATAATGTAGATATCACAATAGTGTAGGTTTGTCACTTTTATATTATCAAAGCAAATTTGTCTTTAAATCTTTATGAAAGATGATATAATTCATATTTTTACAGAAATAATTTATTGAAATACATGGTTACAAAAACCAGTGAAGCAGATCTAAAAATATATCCAAAACATTAATAACTTAGTGTTTTATAAGAAGTATCAACAAATGTACAATAGAGAACAATATAAGTCTTTTCTAGTTAAGCCCAAAACCAAATTCGTGAGTCAGTCAAACAGATGTGTCTACTGAAATCCCAATGTGGAAAACCATTAGAGCAGCTTTAGACCTAATAAATTCTTAAAACTTCTAGAGCTTCATAATACTGATTGAAATCATGTGGCATAAGACTTAGACATTTAAAGTCTTCGAAAAACCTAAATATAAAAAGAAAATCTGCTTTTCTTGAAGCAAAGAAAGAATCCTTTTTGGATTTATCACAGAGTGAGTGTGTGTGTGTGTGTGTGTGTCTGTGCACGTGCACGCACATGCATGTGTGTTGGCCTGTGTATAGGACAGGCTGAAGAACTGCATCTCTGAGTCACTGAGTATAAATACTTCGATCTATTGCTGCTAACTTTTGCCTCTGTGTTCTCCAAAGATTGAACAAAGGCTTGCCCAGGCACAGAACCTAACCCAGGGCTGGGAAGAGGTCAAGCACACGAAGGCTGAGTTTTGGATTTACCTCCAGGATGCCGATCAGCAACTGCAGAATATGAAGAAGAGACACGCAGAACTGGAGCTGAATATTGCACAGAACATGGTTTCCCAAGTAAAGGTAGGAATTAATGGGTCTCCAGGGGAGATAAAGGAGACTAGGATGGGAGTGTGTCAGCCAACCCTTAAACATCAGTATAGCTATTTAAGGAATAAGATAGAATCAGAACAACCTTCATGTGGTACCGGGAAAGGACAGATCAGAAAGTAAACATTCAGATATTTTCTTGGAGCTCCAATGGACCACTCGCATTGAAGGACATTCACTCTGTAGTTTGTTTCCAAACACAGCAGCCAGAGGACTCTGACACTAAACACATACGAAGCCTTATTATTTATTAGCTTTTCATCACAATGTTGCTAAAGCTCTAGGATTGTAAATGTATCAATTAATTAAATATATATCTAATATAGAAAATATATATTAATATACAATTAATTTAAAATGTAAGAGAATTTATATATTTTTATATAATTTAAAATATAATAGAAAATCATTATATTAATTTGATTGGAAGTTGTATCAGATTTTTAACAAACTTTAAGATTTACTTTTCTCTGTGATAATGAGCCATTTATATTATTTAGATTTTCTATTGGAATATTGTTTGCATATGCAGAAAAAAGAATAGAGAAGACGTCAATGAAATATTTTTTCCTCAAAAGCGTGAGCTTTAAAAATTCTTCGAAAACTGAGGCTGCACTTTAAGATAAAATATTAACTTTTTTCCTTAATGAATATAATATTGTTTCACGTTTATCAATTTTTCTTTACACTTTTCAAAGGAACACAATGAAAGAAAATATCACAGTTACCCTTTGATTCTTACACACTTGGAAATTTGTTTTCACAAAGAAGTATGATGATTTTTAGATTTTCTTTTTGTCCCTTATGAACCATTTATTATAAAGTCTTCAGTTACTTAAAGTGTTTAGAGGCGTTATGTCTATGCCTGACTCTGTATTTATTTGAAGGGTTTGTTACATGTCATTTATTTTGTCATCATTGCTGTTCTTTAGGATTTTGTTAAGAAACTACAGGGCAAGCAGGCGTCAGTGACCGCCATTACAGATAAGGTGAATAAGTTAACCAAGAAGCAAGAGTCTCCTGAACACAAGGAAATAAGTCATTTAAATGACCAGTGGCTAGACCTATGTCTTCAGGCTGACAATCTGTGCTTGCAAAGGGAAGAAGATCTTCAGAGAACAAGAGATTACCATGACTGCATGAACGTCGTTGAAGTGTTCTTAGAAAAATTTACTACAGACTGGGATAATTTGGCCAGGTAACAGCAATCCTCCAGTGGGTCACCAAAATGCTAAGCCAGAAATTTCTTAATTTCTGTAAAAATAAAAATATCTTACTTACATTTTTAGCAGCTATTGTCTATCATTACGAATATTGATAAAACTTTATTAAGTACCTAATGTTGTCGTATGGATACAGAGTAATGGTTTTCCTAGCTCAATATTAATTTAACCAGAGAGTAAGTGGAAAACGTTTGGTGCTCTTTTTCCCTGTGACCTCAAGGAATATTCCAAAGACTAATACTCTGTGATTTCAAAGAATATTCCAAGAATATTTCTAGTTGTGTTTAATTACCAGCTAGGGGACTATCATCTATGAATTCATGAAATGAATCCTTCTTGAATCTATATCTTCCATATATTTCTTGTCAATTCTGGAAAGTAATACATTCTATGTAATTCAGTCACGTTTTGTCTTGTACTTGGGGTATTCTAGAAATTGGTGAACAATCCAAATTCAATTAATGTGTGTCATTTGTGATTTTGTAGCAATTGAAACCCTCTTAGTTTTTTCTTTGAAAATATTTCTTTCAAACATTTTCCCTCCCTATGCCCACATACACTGGGTCATCATAGGGAAATTTTTCTATACTTCTGATCACTATAATTGTTAAAATTGGCACTTCTGCCCAGATTTATTAATTTGTAGCAATTAAAACTGAAAACATTACTCTAGATGTAGTTACATCATAGTGATTTTTGGAGGAGGAGATATACTATTTTCTGATGTACTTTTCCTTGATGCTCGACATTTTACTAGTCTTTGGGATAAATCTAGTTACTCTCAGCAAAAACCCGTATTTCAGGTATACAATAGGCATCTCCATTGAGTTGGCCCACAGTCACCTCAGACCTAATATATCCCAAACAGAACACATCATAATGCCTCCCAACCTGTTCCTCATACTTCAGAGCTGATTATTTTATAAATGAAAGAAACTATAAGATTCCATTTTTCTCCTATGTATTTTGCAGTCAAAGGATGAGAATTCTTTGCATTTCACACTTATTTTTAAAGATTTCTCAAAATAAACGAAAAATATCTAAGTATACAAATGAGCAGCTGTTAGAGCCATTGGTTATATCTTACGGTTGTACTATCTAACACTATATTGTCTGTTGAAGCTTCTTATCCCAGGAAAGCACATAAATCATGGATCACTTATTAATTTCTTTAGGTGCCATTTTCCAGAATGCAGTAGATCATTGCTTCTCGATGTTTAGTGTTTACACAAATCATCCAGGGACCTTGTTAACAGGCAGATCCTGCTCTCTTGATAAGGGCCAGAGGAAGAAGCTAAAAGTACATTTCAGATGTGATGGGAAGGCAGCATTAGCCAGAAGAAGAGTAGAGAAGTGTCTAGGCAACTTATTTTGGTTCAACTTCTGATAAAGAATTATATGGGTCTTGTATTCCATAATAATTATAGCACCTCTGTAAATAACTCACGAATTGAGCTACTCCAAGCTAAGAACATCCACTTACAGAAAATAGTGAAGTGTAATTTAACACGAATGAACAAACATAGATATTGGCTAAAGCTAATTTGTTTTTCTCTTTATATTTATAGATCTGATGCAGAGAGTACAGCTGTCCATCTGGAAGCTTTGAAAAAGTTAGCATTGGCATTGCAGGAGAGAAAGCAGGCTATTGAAGATCTGAAAGATCAAAAGCAGAAAATGATAGAGCATCTGAATTTAGATGACAGAGAGTTAGTCAAGGAACAGACAAGTCACTTGGAACAACGTTGGTTTCAGCTTGAGGATCTTGTCAAAAGAAAAATCCAAGTATCAGTCACCAACCTGGAGGAGCTAAATGTGGTGCGGTCTAGGTTTCAGGAGCTCATGGATTGGGCCGAAGAGCAGCAACCCAACGTTGCTGAGGCCCTGAAACAGAGCCCCCCGCCTGAGATGGCTCAGAACCTTCTCATGGATCACCTTGCCATTTGCAGTGAACTGGAGGCCAAACAGATGCTCTTGAAATCACTCATAAAGGACGCGGACAGGGTGATGGCTGATCTTGGCCTAAATGAGCGGCAGATAATCCAGAAGGCACTCTCTGATGCACAAAGGCACGTGAATTGCCTCAGCGACTTAGTGGGCCAGAGACGAAAGTACTTAAACAAGGCTTTGTCTGAGAAAACCCAGTTTCTCATGGCGGTGTTCCAGGCGACCAGCCAAATTCAGCAACACGAGCGAAAGATAATGTTCCGTGAGCATATCTGCCTGTTACCGGATGATGTGAGCAAACAAGTCAAAACATGTAAGAGTGCACAAGCCAGCCTCAAGACTTACCAAAATGAAGTCACCGGACTTTGGGCCCAGGGTCGTGAATTAATGAAAGGAGCCACAGAGCAGGAAAAGAGTGAAGTACTGGGGAAGATTCAGGAACTGCAGAGCGTCTATGACAGTGTTTTACAAAAGTGTAGCCATAGGCTACAAGAACTAGAGAAAAATTTAGTTTCTAGGAAGCATTTTAAGGAAGATTTTGATAAAGCATGTCACTGGCTAAAACAAGCAGATATTGTTACGTTTCCTGAAATCAACCTAATGAATGAGAGTACTGAGCTTCAGACACAACTAGCCAAATACCAACACATTCTTGAACAATCTCCAGAATATGAAAATCTCCTACTTATGCTACAGAGAGCTGGACAGGCCATATTGCCATTGCTGAATGAAGTCGACCATTCCTACCTCAATGAAAAGCTAAATGCTCTGCCCCTGCAATTTAATGTAATTGTTGCCTTGGCTAAAGACAAGTTCTATCAAGTCCAAGAGGCAATTCTTGCTCGGAAAGAATATGCTTCCTTGATTGAGTTGACAACCCAGTCTCTGAGTGAACTCGAAGACCAATTCTTGAAGATGAGCCAAGTCCCCACCAACCTGATTGTTGAAGAGGCTCTGTCTCTTCAGGATAGTTCTAGAGCTCTTCTGGGGGAGGTGGCAGGCCTCGGGGAAGCAGTGGATGAACTGAACCAGAAGAAAGAAAGTTTTCGCAGCACAGGTCAGCCTTGGCAGCCAGACAAGATGCTACACCTCGTCACCTTGTACCACAGGCTGAAGCGACAAACAGAACAAAGAGTCAGCTTATTAGAAGACACCACCAGTGCCTATGAAGAACACACGAAGATGTGCCAGCAGCTAGAGAAACAACTAGAGGCTGTGAAAACAGAGCAGTCCAAAGTGAATGAGGAGACGCTCCCTGCGGAGGAGAAGCTCAAAGTGTATCACTCCCTGGCAGGAAGTCTTCAGGATTCAGGAATTCTTCTAAAACGAGTGACCATGCATCTTGAAGATCTTGTTCCACACCTTGATCCCATGGCTTATGAGAAAGCCAAACATCAGATCCAGTCCTGGCAAGAAGGGTTGAAACTGTTGACTTCTGCCATTGGTGCAACGGTGACAGAGTGTGAGAGCCGCATGGTGCAGAGCATAGACTTCCAGACTGAGATGAGCCGCTCCCTGGCCTGGCTGAGGAGCGTGAAGGCAGAACTGAGTGGACCTGTGTGCCTGGACCTGAACCTCCGGGACATCCAGGAGGAGATCAGAAAGATCCAGATTCATCAGGAAGAGGTACAGTCCAGCCTGCGAATAATGAACGCCCTGAGTAACAAGGAGAAGGAGAAATTCACGAAAGCCAAGGAGCTGCTTTCTGCCGATTTACAACACACTCTTACTGAACTCTCGGAGCTCGAGGGGGACATTCAGGAAGCTTTACGCACCAGACAGGTTGGTATAATAGGGCTTCTCTTTTCTTTTTTCCACTTTGCTTATTTGTCAACGGGTTTGAGAAATTTGGCGGGGAGGTGGTTTTTGGTTTTTTTCTTGGTCATAATTTCTTCCTCAATGTTTCTTTTTTGATACTAGGTAGAATGGTCTTCAACAGTGACTTAAAAGGATGTTTTTATTGTTTCTGCACATGGTATTCATTTCATGTGCTTTCGCTGTTGACTTCACTTTAGTTATAATACAGTGATACCTCAGTTATCTCTCACCTTTAGGAGAGATAATAAATGATAGTACTAATATAATTAATACCACACATTAGTACATTGATAATAAAATTAATTAGCAATGAATCATTAGTGATACCTTTTTAAAACAATGTGAAACCTGCCATTCCTAAGGTTAGTGTTGGATGAAGAGTCTCCAAATGGACAGAGGTAGATGGACGATGCAGCCGTGACCGTGATGCTCAGCTATGTTTTTTTATGGGGTCTCCCATCAGTTGCCCCATCTCTTCAGCTCTTCCTCGGGAAGGAGTGTTTTGTCTTCTCTTGCTTCCCTGTAGCCCAGCAGAAGCAAGGCTGGGATATTGATCATGACTTTCCTTGAGGATAACAAAGAAATGAGAGCATGCAGAGAACTTTCCAGTTTGGCTTCCTAATTGCAGCTTGTTCTGCAGCTTGCGAGTTCTGTGCATTCAAAAATAAGAAGAGATGGAATAGTGCCCAGAGGTTCACTTCCTTTAGTCTCTTGGCTCTTTTCTTCCATATCTGTCCTCAGTCCCTCTGATTCTATGGGATTGCAACCAGCCATTTAAGCAAAAGACAAATTTCCTTAGGATAATATAGCAGCTAATGCCTTGGGGTAAGGCACACTTGGGTTTTGGTCTTAGTTATTTGATCTTGAGCAAATTACTTACATCCTTTCAGGCTCAGTGTTCCCTCTGTGGAAGAGGGATAATAATATCTCCCTCTTTAGATTTATATTCTTAGAAGAAAACCTGATATAGAGGTAGTCTCCAATGAATCTTAGCTATCATTTAACTTTATTTTCCACACAGATTAGGGTTAATACTAAATAATAAAACATTTTTAATTTTAACATGTTGGTAAATTCTTTTTTTTTTTTTTGGTAAAATCTTAATAAAATTCATCATGTAAAATTCTGGCTTCTTAAACTAGAGTGTCTATTTAGTATATTTTTACCTTTTCATGTTGATTCTAGGCCGTTGTTAAAAAAATGTTTTTAAACTATTTCCCTGTAACTACAGATATAAATAGAGATAGAGTAGAGATAGACTTTTGAGTGAAGAGTCAGGGAATTTAATGAGAATTTTCATTCTTGGAAAACATCTGTCATGTAAGCTTGCTTCTGTTGATTTGGTGATTTTTGAGCCAGAATCTTGAATCTGTTAAGGTGTCCCTACTTCTGCGATCTTTTGATTGGTAGTCTTATTGATTATCTTGGCCCAAATAGCTGAAAGTCCTGGTTCTAGGGGCATTTCTAATCTCTACTACCGGTTCTTTGATTTGCCATCCTCATTCTTTCCTTACTAAGTGCTCATCTTACGTGTACTTTCTCTAGTACTTCTCTGCGTGTTTGCCTGCCCAGTAATAGCTTGTCTTGTCCGGTCATTGCTGGCCACTTAGAGTGTTTCCTTTCCATCTGGATTTGAATGGCCTTCATTGCATAGGGGTCAGCTCTACATTCTTAAATTTTTCTATTTTAGTCTCTATTCAAGACTTATGGGCTACTGTTTCACATCCAGAAACTGCTATTTAGTCTGGTGAATGCCAGTTAGGAAGTTTGGTGGTATTATACTTCCTTTCCTTCCCCAGCTTTATTGAGTGGTAATTGACAAATAAAATTATATAAGATATTTAAAGTGTACAATGTGGTGGTTTGATATATGTGTATCTTGTGAAAGGATTCTCCCCCGTTGACTGACTCATTAAAACAGTCATCACCTCACATATTTACCTTTTTTTTTGTTTGGCGAGAATGTTTAATTTGTACTTTCTTGGCTATTTTCAATGATACAATACAGTGTTATCGATTATAGTTACCACGTTACAGATTAGATCTTCAGAACTTATTCAAATTAAAACTAAAAGATTGTACCATTTACCAACCTCCCCTATTTTGTCCACCTCCTAGTCACTGGAAACCACTTTTCTACTCTCAGTTTCTACGATTTTGACTTTTTTTTTTAGATTCCATATATAAGTGAGACTATGTGGTATTCGTCTTTCTCTGTCTGGCTTATTTCACAATATCCTCCCAGTTTGTCCGTGTTTTCACAAAGGAAGAGATTTCCTTATTTTTTAAGGCTGAATGACATTCCAATATATATATCACATTTTCTTTATCTATTCGTCTGTGGACAATTAGATTGTTTCCATACCTTGACTATTGTGAATATTGCTGCTATGAACATGGGAGTACAGATATTTCATCAAGATAATGATTTTGTTTCCTTTGGATAAATACCCACAAGTGGAATTGCTGGATCATATGGTAGTTCTGTTTTTAATTTCTTGAGGAACCACCATACCGTTTTCCATAGTGGCTGTACCAGTTTACATTCTACTGGTGTTATTATACTTCTAACAAACTGAGGCATTATTTCACTTTAGTAAATATTTAGTCTGCCACATATTACTAAGCATTATATTTTTTCTTTAGAGAGAGTGGAAAATTTCAGAACTAGTCAAGATACCGCCATAGATTTCTATTTCATTTCTGTCCTTGTTTGTTTATTTTAATTGCAATAATAAAATTATAACAAGAATAACAGAAGGATAATAATGGACTGCACCAAAAAAATTCCACCAACTTATCAATTCACTTATACACTTACATCCACATGTCTGAGGACTGGAAAAGAAATGGAAATGTTAAACTATTTCCTGCAAACACGTCACAATTGAGAGTTGATTGTGTTTGCAATTACTGTTTTTCAGGCTACCTTGACTCAAATATATAGTCAATGTCAAAGATACTATCAAGTATTTCAAGCAGCTAACGACTGGCTTGAGGATGCCCATGAAATGCTACAGCTGGCAGGCAATGGCCTAGATGTGGAGAGTGCAGAGGAAAATCTCAAAAGCCACATGGAATTTTTTAGTACAGAGGATCAGTTCCACTGTAATCTGGAGGAGCTCCAAGGCCTGGTAGCCAGCCTGGACCCACTCATCAAGCCAACTGGAAAAGAGGACTTAGCACAGAAAATGGCTTCCCTGGAACAGAAGAGCCAGAGGACAATACAGGACTCACACGCCCAATTAGATCTCTTGCAAAGGTATTAGAGTTAATTTTATTCTTTATATTCCAGTGAAATGGATTTTCACGTGGAAAATAGGAATATACTAATACTATACATTAGCACATAAATTCATTCTTCTCTCTTAAGTATCATTAGACATACTGACATCAGAGCTCTGCATAGAATGTGTGATTTTATGTTGCCTATTGACTTTTGTTGGACTTTTTCAAGATGTGCAGCTCAGTGGCAGGATTACCAGAAAGCGAGAGAAGAGGTTATTGAATTGATGAATGATGCAGAAAAGAAATTGTCTGAGTTTTCTTTACTGAAGACTTCTTCTAGTCGTGAGGCAGAAGAAAAATTGTTGGAACACAAGGTTAGTTTTGTTGTTAGTTTTGATATCTTTTCATTGTAATTGTAATGAGTCTTTGGAATACGATAGTTCTAGAAACAGGTCAATATATCTTCATTTCCACCTGGGTTTCTTAAATAAGAAAAGGATACACTTAAGCACATTTCATAGCATCTTTAACTTAATTAAATGCTGTCACCTTTTTAGGATTCCCAATGGAAATGCATCACTAGGTTTAAAAAGAGACATGCAGAGCAATTTGCTTCTGATAAGATATGACACTTAATAGGTTTCAGTAAATACTTCCTGGTGATAATTTAGGTTAATTCAAATAAAATTCAAAAATTAATAACTGAGTCTCGCTCATATGCAGCAGCAATATAAGGTAGAATGTAACACACAAATATCAAATTCAGTTCGCTTATATTTTTGCTGCTTTTTAAAAAGGAGAGAATGTCATCTCAAGCAGCAAATAAATTTTTGTTTTTAATAAATAAATAAAAATTTGTTTACCTTACCTCTTTACCTCACCTCTTTAAAAAATCCAAACCTAACTCAATTGAAAATTAAAGTCAAAAGGAAGAGTTATCAGAAGAAAAATAAATTTATGTAGGAATATTTCCTTCTGCGTGGAATTTTGGGCTTTACCAAAATCTGTAGAATTTTTGAAAAATTCATGTCTCCCCCTAACCACTCTCTTCTCCTCCACCACCCCAGGCTTTGGTGTCAGTAGTTAACTCTTTTCATGAGAAAATTGTGAGCCTAGAGGATAAAGCTTCACAACTGGAAAAAAACGGAAATGATGCGAGCAAAGCAACCATCAGCAGGTCGATGACCACTGTCTGGCAGCGCTGGACGCGTCTCCGTGCTGTGGCCCAGGACCAGGAGAAGATACTAAAAGATGCAGTGGATGAGTGGAAGAACTTTAACAATAAGGTACTTTCCACTATTGATAGGCTCAAATTATTAGTTCCTCACTGATGATAATATATTTTGAAAAGCAGTATTTTACTCCTTTTTTAAAGTCGGCCTTATGAAAGTAAAAAGCCTTTTTTTAAAACCTCTATTTGAATGAGAAGAAAACAAAATTATGAAACAAAATTATGAAAAAAACAAGTCAGGGTCCAATTATTTTAATTAAAAAACCAAGCAATTAAATTTTGAAAGGATAAGCCCACTTTACTCCATTTGCTAGGCTCTTAGTGAAACTTTCTCACCTGGCCCTGGAAAAGTACAAAATATTTTGTCTTTGGCATAAAAAAGAGCAGGAATTTAACTCATTTCCCAAATCCTATATTTAATTCCTTCTATCTTTTAAGTAGGGCTCAATGTTTTAAGCCACATCTTCCTTTATACAAAGGCACACATTCATGTCAACTTAAATATTGGAACAGGTTTTCATTTGTCTGTTTAGTTAAAAAAAGAAAACCCTTTTCTGTGTTATGCAGTTTCTGATTGCCCTGATATTTTGAGATTAAAGCTTCAAACTCAGAATTATAGAGGTGGTCTTTCCTTTCATGTTAAGAAGTTTGTTCAGGTTTTCATTTCTGGAAATTTAGAGTTTATACCATCATTTTTTTTTTTCTTTTTGCTGAGGAAGATCTGCCCTGAGCTAACATCCACTGCCAATCTTCTTCTTTTTGTATGTGAGCTGCCACTACAGCACAGCCACCGACAGATGAGTGGTGTAGGTCCATGCCCGGGAACCGAACCCGGGCTGCCAAAATAGAGCATGCCGAACTTAACCACTAGGCTACTGAGGCTGGCCCCACCATTATCTTTAATGTACTTCGATGTGTTGGTGTCAAATGTGACATTTATTGGAATTGCTCTATTTTTTTCAGTTTATTTATTTTTGAGCTTCATAATCTGTTCATTTGTCATCAGGTTAAAAAAGCCACTGAAATGGTTGATCAGCTGCAAGATAAATTACCAGGAAGTTCTGCAGAGAAAGCCTCAAAAGCAGAACTCTTGACTCTTCTCGAACATCATGACGCATTCATTCCGGAGCTGGCACAGCAACAGTCGGCCTTAGGCATGCTGAGGCAGCAAGCACTGAGCATGCTCCAGGATGGGGCCACGCCATCCTCTGGAGCAGAGCCACCCATCATGCAGGAAATCGTGGCAATGCAAGAGCGGTGCCTGAAGTAATTACACACCTACTCTCATTCTCGGTTACTAAACTTGGCCATGACCCAAGGGGATAAGTGTGCTATTAGAGTCTGGGGGTGCTCCATCATGCTGCCTTAAAAATGTGGGGATCTGTTCCCATCATCTCTGCCTTTCATTTTTCTTAACTCTTCAATCATTTATCTGACAAATACTTACCTAGTATTATTTAGAAATGTAGTAATGAACCAAACAGATTCAATCTCTACCTTCATGCAGTTTACAGTCAAGCAGCAGAGACAGACAACTAACGAAGCCATTTAGGTCAAGCCATGGAAAGAGTGTTAAGGGAATACAAAGCAGAGGCAACTAACCTGGGGGAGGAATCCAGGAAAGCTTCCCTTCAGAAGAGGGATTTAAGCTGAAGACTGAGCAGGCTTGAGCTAGACAGTAACATAGGAGGAGAGTTTTGCAAACCAGGGAATAGCACCTGAGAAAACTTGGAAGTAAGCATGTCATTTTCAGGGAACTGTTGGGTGATGGGGCAAATCATGAGAAATGAAGCTTGAAAGGTAAACAATTGAGAGTTATTGAGAACTTAGTTTTGATAAAGCTTGATAACTCATTCACTAAATCAGATAACAAAGAGATCAGAGCAAGGATGATACCAAAATCCAGGTAAATAATAGCCATTTAATGGCAGTGAACTTAACAGAAAGAGAAAGTTAATCTGAATGACATACCAGCCTGATTCACTTATGGGGTGAGAAAAGAAATGTCCATAGATCGTTTGACTCCTGTATTAACTAATGTTACTCACGCATATCCTACATTCAGAATTTAGGATAATCTGACTTCAGTTATTTAAACTTTTTTACCAAATTTATGTCAATTCAAATTAAGACTTACAAATTGGGATGTCGAACATTATTAATTGTAAAATTTCCAAAGCGTGATTCTTTATTTAAAGACTGGTTTCTAATAGCCACAAATATTTCAGTTACACATTACTTTTCAATGCTGATGATTCTGCAGCATTGGAGTAGATTTACAAAGAAGAAATAAATAATCAAACAAACTCCAGGTTATTTTAGAGAGGAAAATTAATTGCAATTTAGTGGCATGGGAGTGTGTCAATTCTCAATTTTCCAGGGATAAATCACTTGCTTCGTATGATGTATATTCTTCTGTTACACTTAAACTAAGCTTGTGTTACTGAAAATTATCTGATAGTTGTGGAGAAGTGTCTTTCCTGGCCAAAAAAAAAAAAAAAAATACAAGGTTTCACTTTTTTTAAGTCTTTTTGATAAAATGTCGTCTTGTATTAGGGGGTTCCGCTCATTTCAAATCCACTTCTGCTTTCTCCCTTCGATGTTTCTGAAGCATGCAGGAGAAAGTGAAGAATCATGGAAAGATGGTAAAGCAAGAGCTGAGGGAGCGGGAAGTGGTGGAGACTCAGATCAATGCTGTGAAATCTTGGGTTCAAGAAACAAAGGAATATTTGGGGAATCCAACAATAGAAATAGATGCTCAACTTGAAGAACTTCAGGTACAAAACTTTCCTCATTCCCTATACCCATCACTTAAAAAATTGTCCTGATTTTAATCAGACACTTTTGTTTATATTCAATGAAGTATTGAATTAAAATTTTTCAGAAATGTCTTATATAAAACGCTTTTAGTATTATTTCATGAGACTTTCTTTTGTTCTGTATAACGTGGACATGCTTCCTATTCAGAGACTAAGGAAAAGTTTGGTTTTTTTAAAATGTGTTCCTCTAATTCCACACTTAATCATATTTTGATGAACAATACATAGTCTTGTCTCTGTACATGTAAAATTCAATTTCCATATCAGGCTCCTAGAAGTTTCTTATTTTGATCTTTTCTTCAGATTCTCCTAACAGAAGCCACAAATCACCGACAAAACATTGAGAAAACAGCTGAAGAACAGAAGAATAAGTACCTGGGTCTTTATACTATATTACCTTCTGAGCTCTCCCTTCAGTTGGCTGAAGTGGCATTGGACCTGGGAACTATTTATGATCAGGTAAACCTACGGTCAAGAAAGAGTGCCTGTCCATTCTTTGATAGGCTCAATCCTCTTGATTTTTGCAATCATGTCTTCATGGAAACAGAGTTAAAAAACAGACTAGTATAAAACAATAATATTAAATTAGAGGTCTTATTTGCAGGCAAGAAACATATCAGATCATCATAGAAATGAACAATAATGTCATACAATTAAAGATTATTTATCTGTTTCCCTCACCTTTTTCCAAAAAAAGTGACTTAAAGAAACAAACAAACAAAAAGATACATTTCATGTATTCGACACATATTTATTGAGTACCCAGAGTCTGCCAGGTACTCTTTTAGCTGTTATTTCATTTCAGTAGTTCAGCAAGATATAAGAAGGTGAAGATATTTGAAGAAAGGGAAAATCAAAATAGAAAAAATAAAGTCAAACCAGGGATGAATTTATTACCTCAAATGCCTGCTGGAGGGTCCCATGACATCTCTAGAGGAGGGCCCATCAGTTCAATTCTAACTTCTAAACAACCAAGGAAAGGAGTGAAACATAATCCATGTCTGTAAATCTTAAAACAAATCTTTATTTTTTAACAAAGAGATACATAGTCATTCACAGTACTGAGACAAGGGGGAGATGTCTATCTTTGGTCTCATAAAGGGGACACACTTTCATGTTGTGAAAATAGCTTCAGTAGCATCTGTATGGAAACATAACGGGTTTTTAGGGCCTTCTTGGTGGCATAATGCTAAGGCACAGTTTAGTTAAAAGCAGTCTATAAGGGACAAGGAGAAGATATGCTCCTAATTCTGAACTACTACACGAAATGGGAAGCAGTATTGCATTGTAGAAACTATAAAATTCATATGAGTGTGCTGTATTTTTTGGACTCTCCACTATACGATGCAGTGCATTTAAAAAATTTCATGAAAATTCAATTCTACTGCATCATGATTTTGACCTAAAGTAAAATACTATTTTCTATTTTAAGTATTTAATTGGCCTATTTGGTTTTTCTTCTTAGACGTTGGAAAGTCTATTCGGAAAGTTGACTTGCTGAGTTCAGATCTTTAAAAAAAAAAGTTCAAATTTAAGTTTTCTTTTTCTCTGGAGAAATTTCCCCACGATAGAAATATTCACAATGATTCCATTTGTGTTGGCACTCAACTGAAAATAATGAAAGCCAAAAATGTACTCTTTTCATGGCGTGTTTCTTTGCTACTAAAGAGATTTTTTTTTATTGAGGTATAATTAGTATATAGCATCATATTAGTTTTAGGTGTACAAGGTAATGATTTGATGTTTGTATATATTGCAAAATGATCACCACAATAAGTCTAGTTAACATCTGACACCAAACATAGTTACAAAAACTTTTTTTCTTGTAATGAGGACTTTTAAGAACTACTCTCTTAGCAACTTTCAAATATGCAACACAGTATTATTAACTATAGTCACCATGCTGTACATTACATCCCAGAACTTAAAGAGATTTTAAGGCCTTTCATTTATATAAAGAAAACATTTTTTTTTACCATATTCTCTTTAGCATTTATTATAAGCAAAAGTATGAATGTTTGTTATTAAATCTAACCAAAGCCATTAGAAACTTGTAAATGTCAACTGTTCACCTTCCTTCCCATTGGGTGTGCTTAATGCTTTTTTGTTGTACTATAAGGATGTAATTGGAAAGTTAGAAAAAGAGTTAACAGATCATTAACAGCTACTTATGAAAAGGTACTTGGAAACAAGTCCGTGTGCCTCCAATTATCTGGAAGAGTTTTCCATTTTATGAAGAAAAGCCTTAGAGGAGTTTGTGTGCTCAAGGTTACAAATTTAGTAAATGGAGAAGATAGGATTCAAACTCAGCTGTCTACACTGCAATCTATAATGAGTATTCTGCAAACATTTGGGAGTGAATCATTGTGCATGCATTGCTTATTCCTTTGCTGAAATAGCAGCAGAAAGAGGTGCAGTGAATGCATCGAGATGGTGGGAAGTCGGGCTGCATGGAAAGCCGTGAGAGTTCGTGAGAGTATGTGGCTGGTTTGACGAAGCAGATCCATGCCAAAGCAGTGTTGACGACCTAAAGTGTCTTTCGTCAACACTTCAAGATTTGAGGTTTTTAGTATCGATTATACAATTTTAACCATGGTTGGTTTTGCTGTTCTCATTGATTATTTAGATTCAAGACAAAGTAAAAGAAGTTGAACAGAACAGGGCCATGAGCCAGGAATTCAGCCAGCAAATTCAGAAGATCGCCAAAGATCTCACAACTATTCTAACTCAGCTGAGAGCAAAGACAGATAATTTAGTTCAAGCTAAAACTGACCAAAAGGTAAGGAAGGAGATGCAGAAATATAAGGGGTGCTCATGAATAAATTAAATATTTTTTGGAGTTAGTTTATTTTGAGGATATAGGGGGAAAAAAGCTTTCTTGATTAGCAAGCTTCATTAAAACCAGGGAGTAAAGGCAGGCAGTAAAGAAATTTTATAAATGTAATAGCATAGGTTTACTTCTGTTGTATAATTTCTCATTACAATCGAACTGTATTAATAAATTTACATGTATGTGTGGGTAATGGGGAAGAGTGTCAAAGGACTAAATAATGATTTAGGAATACAAGTATATAAATTCCAAAAAGAAGGATGTTCTTGGTAGTTAAATCTGTGTTTTCACTCTGCTGAGTGAAGTGACTAATCCTTTTTGGGTGGGGCAGGAGGAAAATGTTAGCTCTCTCAGCCTCATAGGAAATAAACAGCAGAGTTACAAAACTTCTTGTTCTGCCTTTCCAACCAAAGAAACAGAAATGACCTGATGATAGCAGAATTATTCTTTACAAAAATCATTTAAAAGATAATCCTCTGATCTCGGAAAATCTAGAGAAATTGGTTTTCTGTGGTCTAATGTTCCTTCATTTCGGTGACTATCTAGGTACTAGGAGAGGAATTAGATGGCTGTAAAGTAAAGTTAATGGAACTAGATGAAGCAGTACAGAAATTCTCGGAACAGAATAGCCAACTGGGTAAGCCACTGGCAAAGAAGGTAGGAAAACTGACTGAACTTCACCAGCAGACCATTAGACAGGCTGAGAGTCGGCTCTCCAAGCTCACTCAGGTATGTGTTCCAGGCCAGTAATCAAAAATCTCTAAGGCAGAAATTCAATGTTCTGTTTTTCTCTTTTGAAAATAAATAGGAAGATAATATTGACAATGATGAGGGTAATTTAAGTGTAGCTTCTTTCGTACCACACTTGTGTTCCTAACATTTACACATAAACCTGCCTTTATTTTATATCAAATCATAGTATAAATTCATTGACAAAAGTGCTCATAAAAATGGACTTTTGGGGTGAATGTTTTGTAAACTGGAGAAGTATTTTGTAAAATGAATACTCATCCATTAACGTGTTTTATAAAATGAATATGGGGTAAATTCAAGTATCTTAAAGTAAGCTCTATGTATAATAGTTTGCATTTACTTAATACGTTTAGGTCGCACATCCATCATAATCATCAAGTATAGACTGAACTTTTGCAAATGTATTTTTCTGTAATCACAGACAAGATAAATTAGGATTTGGCAACCGATGAATTATAATATTGAAACCTGGCATGCTATAATCCACACCTACCACCTTCTTACTCACTGAGGGTGGAGTATGGAAGGAGGGAGGAATAGAGGGGAGCTAGATAGAGGAAGAAGAAATGAGAGTAGAGAATTCTTTAAAAGACAGATTATTCAAACATATTAAAAACTTGGACTTTATCCTAAGTCACTGGGAAGTCCTTGACAGATTTTCAACAAGGAAATGATTTTTCAGGATACCTTTAAATATCACAGATATAACGATCAACTCCTAGGATTATTGTATCCAAAGAGAGAGAGAGAGAGAAGACTTATTTCTAGCTCAAGAAGCAGAGTTTACGTTTGTTATCTGAATTTTGGTGATTTTTCAGGCAGCATCCCATTTAGAAGAATACAATGAAATGCTTGAATTAATTTTGAAGTGGATTGACAAAGCTAAAATCTTGGTACACGGAAAGATTGCATGGAATTCTGCAAACCAACTTCGGGAACAGTACGTTTCACATCAGGTAACTTTGGGAAAATTAGTTTTCAAAGAGTAACTAAGAGAGCAATTTGATTTAACTGGCTAGACGGGCAACATTTAGAGGGCCATGATGTAGGTTTACTGTAAAATTATTGCAGGTGCCAGATAAAACGAAAGCTAAGGTAGCCCTAACAACTTGTCCAGTTGTTTTGCAGACGGTTTGCTAAGAGATTTCCTAGGACTGTATAAATAAAGAAATATCCTCTATCTCCCCTAGATTATCCCTTCCCCAAGACCAAAAATAATCAGCCCTATAGGACTCTTTTTCTGTTGTTTTTTGCAGCTTCTTTGAAACAATTATATGCAGCGATATGGTGGGAAATTCTTTCCCATGAAGAGATGTAGTGACATGTAGAAAGAGGCTGATGGGAAAACCAAGCTCTGCCATTTAGGCCTGTGTGATTTGGAGCAAACTGCTTTGCCTCTCTGAATTTGCTCTTCTCATATATAAGATGGAGATGTAAATGATATTTGTATTGCAGAATTATTATGAGAGTTAAATGGTTTAACATATAATGTAAACATTAAGCACACTACCTGGCAGGTGGATACTCAGTAAGAGCTCTCATGGCCCTCCATCTCAGCCTTCTGCCTGGTCTCAGTCGTCTGGCCTTCCATGGGAGGTAGGGGTCAGCTGGGGATGAGCCATGAGTCCGCATCCCGTGGTGGCCACATTACTTCATTTCCTCTGAAGTTTTCTCTCGGTCATATCATCCAGGAAATTATTTCATCCTTTTATGATTAGCCTTGAATTAGATACAGATATCTAAGAGTCTTGCAATAAAATACAGAATGACTTTTATTTAAGTTACATGGATAACCTCAAGTGTTTCAAATGTTCTCTCTTTTATTCTGATTTATGTATATTCATGTCTTTTGAATCCATCCCTTTTTCCATTCCAGTTGATAGGGTTCTAGATCAAAACCTCATTTTCTCCTTCTTGGGATGCTTTAACAGGCTCCTTGTTGGTTTCTTTGTATCTGCAATCTTCGCTAATCAATCTGGCACACTCCTCTCAAGAAATCTTTCTTAAACAACTCCAGTCTTCTGCTGGAGGATATGCTTATATATTAACAGACAAGACTTAAGTTACAATCGGTTGTAAACAATGAAAAAAATCTTCAACCTCCTTAGACATCTAGAAATGCAAATTTAAAAGAGAGAGAACATTTTAATTATCAGGTTAACACGATTCTTTAAAAGTTCATGTCTAAGGAAGTGAGAGCTCTCAAACGCTACTGGTAACTTGGTAAAATCTCTTTGAAAAACAATTGGCAAAATATATCATGATCATCCATGGGGGCCGGCCCAGAGGCATAGCGGTTAAGTTCGTGTGCTCTGCCTTGGCGGCCTGGGGTTCACAGGTTCGGATCCCTGGCACAGACATAGGCACCGCTCATCAAGCCATGCTGTGGTGGTGTCCTAGATAAAGTAGAGGAAGATGGGCATGGATGTTAGCCCAGGGCCAGTCTTCCTCAGCAAAAAAAGAGGAGGATTGGCAACAGATGTTAGCTCGTGGCTAATCTTCCTCAAAAAAAAAAAAAATCATGATCATCAAAATGGTACCAATCTGACCTGTTGATTCTACTTTTTGGACTCTCTACTAAAGCTATAATCCAAAATGTAGAAAATATTTTATGCAGTATTAATAACTATAGTGGAATTTTAAAGAAAACAAATAATTTTTTAAGTAAATTTTTGGCTATAATGGAATATAAAGTAGTCTTTAAAATGACTGAAGGCTTTTTTTTTAATAAAATACCTCCTGCACTCATTTGTTTATTTATTCAACAGACATTTATAGAGTACTTTCCAAAGCTAGGAATTTTGTTAGGAATTTGGGATCCAAGAATATTCCCTGTGCCTGCCGCAGGGAGTTGTTAATTAACAGTAGGAAGGAGACAGAGAGACAGATCTAGACAATTACAATACAGTGTGATAAGTGCAGGGATTAAGGGTTCTGGTGCTAAAGGAACCCGCAGGTGGGTGTTCCATCCAGACTGCCAGGGTTTGGAAAGGAAGGTTAAGGAAGCCTTCTTAGGCAAAGGTGATTTTGGGCTGAGTCCTGAAAGACACACAGCCTGCCTGTTGGGGAATGTGTTTTAGATGAAAACGCATGTTGAAACCCCAGCAGTGAGAGTGAGGGGCGCTCTGTTTGGTGCACGGGAGGGTGCCATATGAGGAGGAGGTCTGGAGGGAGCTGGAAAGAGGCATAAAAGACAAGAATAAAGAGATGAGAAAAAGACAGAGCCTGAAAGCCTGTGAAGAACTTGGACTTTATCCTAAAGTCACTCTGAAGCCTTTCACAGATATTCTGCCGGCAAGTGACAAGTTCAGACTTGTATTTTTAGAACGATGACTTAGCAGCCTGTGGAAAACAGATTGATGAAGGTAAGATAACATAGGTGGTGGTTTCAATATTCCAGTAGAAATGACAAGGCCTCTCTTTGGAGGTTGAGAGAAGACCAAGTCAAAGAGTATCACTGAGCTGGAATTCCAGGCTTGGAGACTACTGGATGCGGGAGAAAGAGACAGAGGAGTCAAGGACGGTTCCCAGGTTTTATGACTTGGGCCGTTGGGTGGGTTGAGTGCATTGAAGGACACAGGAGGACAGACTGCAGGAATTGGTGGTTATCTCACACAGACCCTCAGGAGAGAACTCAGCCTGTAGACACCGTTTCAGGGAGCTCTCCCGTGTCTGCCTTAGGAATTAAATCTGACTGAGTTTACCCAAAAACAGTGCATGGAAAGAAAACGCATGCAGTCTAATGTCAGGTCAAAAAGGAAGATGGAAAATTGTAGGTATGTTATGATCTCAATTACCTAAAAAAATATACCCAAATGCAACAGCAGTATCTCTTACTTAAAGTTATCTCTGAGGTATGGGATTATAGAATATTTTCTTTTCTTTTTTATATTGTCAATATTTTCCAAGCTTTATATATATATTATATATATATGACATTCCTTGTGAGGAAAAATATACTTTATTTTTAAAAACAAGGATCTACTGCCTAAGAATAATGTCCTATCTCCCATTTATCCTCTTTATCCATCACACACCCAAGGAACTGTACATTTTGTGCTCACTCACCTCTGTGCCTTTGCTTATTCTGTTCCCTCAGCATGAAATGTCTTTCCTCTTCCTCCCTGTCTGTCAAAATACAAACATCCTTCTGACTCAGCTCAGACATGACTCTTCCAAGAAACCTTCTTCCAGTCCTCCTGCAAGTAGTATAGCATGTCTCATTTCTGTCATCCTCAACCCTTTTTTCTCCTTCACTCTACTCATATAATGCATATTATGTGGTTATTAATCCATTTGTATTATTATTAGTCCAATAGATGATATTCTCCTGAGTCACGAGGACTGTGTTTTATTCCTCTTGGATCCTGAGGAGGTACTATCCTGTTAAAACAAGTGATCAAAGGTTTTTGGCTCGTTTGTAATGCTCTTGTCTTATTTTCAATTCTTAGATCAATATGTGCTTACCTCTTAGATACAGAATATCAGAGCTGAACATCTTTAGTTTAAATATGAGAAAAGGTAGGTCGAGCGACCCTATGAAAGTACCCAATGTGTCAGAGCGTCGCACTGCTGGAATACTCTCGTCCTGACCCTCAGCAGGGAATAGCATGGGGTGGCAGACAGAGCATGAGCCTTAGGGTCCCACGCTTAGTAACATGTGGCCTCGGCAAATTGTTTACAGCTCCTGAACTTTGATTTCTTTTTCCGTGAAATGAAGATAACAGTAGGTGGGGAGCAGGCACAGAAGTGTGAAGGTTAAACACAATAAGACACAGAACCTACACAGTGCACATGGGAAGTGTGAATTACATCTCCTCCTCTCTTCCCATTCTGATGGTCTTTACACCACACCATGTCGATTACCTATAACTCTCCACCTACCTACCAACCTCACGAATCTTGACCATTCACTCTAGACCATGCTAGAAGAATCAGAAGAAATTCACAGCGACCTGGAAGCAATGACTGAGAAATTACAGTGCCTCGCTAGTGTGTACTGTACAGAAAACATGTCTCAGCAAGTGGCAGCACTGGGACGAGAGACTGAGGAGCTGCGGCAGGTGATCAAAATTCGTTTGCAGAATCTCCATGATGCTGCCAAGGTAAAAAAAAATTTTTTTAATTTAAAGTCTATCATTAAAAAAAATGGTGCTTTTATAGTGGAGATATGGTGCTCACCTCTGATGTGCCTTCTTGACTGATGTTATTCTTCACCTATGATTTTGGACTTCTAGTGCTTATATTATATAGTGACATTCATATTGTACTGCCTCTGCAGGATATGAAAAAATTTGAAACAGAGCTAAAAAACTTACAATTTGCTTTGGAGCAAGCCCAGACAACCCTGACTTCTCCAGAAGTTGGACGTCTTAGTCTCAAGGAGCAACTCTCTCATCGACAGGTAAGCAAAAACAACTCGGGGAAAATGAGTGGCGAACTATATTTTTAAATGAGGGTAGTTATGAGCCAGCCCAGATGGTCTAATGGTTAAAGTTCGGTGCTTTCACCACTTTGGCAGCACAGCTTCATTTCCCAGTCAAGGAATCATACCACCCGTCTGTCAGTGGCCATGCTGTGGGGGCAGCTCACAGAGAAGAACTAGAAGGATTTACAACTAGAATATACAACCACACACTGGGAGGCTTTGGGGAGAAAATAAAAAAGAGAGGAAGATTGGCAACAGATGTTAGCTCAGGGCGAATCCTTCCCTGCAAAAAAAAAAAAAAAAAGATGCTTACATAAAAAATAAATAAATAAATAGAAGATAGTTGGAACAAATGATTTCTAAGCTCAGTTATAGTCTTAGCCCTGCATGCATTATTTTAAAAAAATATTCCTTGGAAAATGTTTATAACTTGTGACAGAGCTGTAGTTTTGTAAATGTCTCTTGCTTATGAAATAAACTATTAAAATATAGAATTTTAGGGCCGGCCCTGTGGCTTAGCGATTAAGTGCGCGCGCGCACTCTGCTACTGGTGGCCCCGGTTCAGATCCCGGGCCCGCACCGACGCACCACTTCTCCGGCCATGCTGAGGCCGCGTCCCACATACAGCAACTGGAAGGATATGCAACTATGACATACAACTATCTACTGGGGCTTTGGGGAAAAAAAATTAAAAAAAATAAAGTTTAAAAAAATATATATAGAATTTTAAAATATTTTATAAAATATAAAATATGAACTCCCACTTTCAGCATTTGCTGTGTGAGATGGAGTCACTCAAGCCAAAGGTCCATGCCGTGCAGATCTCCCAGAGCGCACTCCGGATCCCTGAGGATGTGGTCACCAACTTGCCGCTCTGCCACGCGGCTCTGCACCTGCAGGAGGAGGCCAGCCGGCTCCAGCACACGGCCATCCAGCAGTGCAACATCATGCAGGCACGTGCTTTGGGGCCAGCAGAGCAGAGCAAATGAGTCACGGACGTCTTTTCTTAGCGTTGTGTGGGCTCAGCCATCAAAATACATCCAGAGTGTTAAATTTGACAGATTCTTGTGGTTATATAAAATGAGGAGATGCAATGCTATCATTTGGATCACCCACAAAAGCCTGGGGAAAGCTCTAAAAAATATCCTTTGGTGAAAACTATCTTTTAGTGATTTTTTTTATGAAGAACTACTTATAAAGGTTAATTTTAGGGGGGCTGGCCTTGTGGTGTAGTGGTTAAGTTCGGTGCGCTCCACTTTAGAGGCCCAGGTTTGCAGGTTCAGATCCCAGGCGTGGACCTACACCACTCATTAGCCATGCTGTGGCAGCGACCCACATATAAAATAGAGGAAGATTGGCCCAGATGTTAGCCCGGAGTAAATCTTTCTCAAGCAACAAAAGAGGAGGATTGGCAACAGAAGTTAGCTCAAATAGAGGAAGATTGGCCCAGATGTTAGCCCAGAGTAAATCTTTCTCAAGCAACAAAAGAGGAGGATTGGCAACAGAAGTTAGCTCAGGGCGAATCTTCCTCAGAAAATAAATAAATAAATAAGGTTAATTTTATATTCAATCATATATTTTTATCTCTTATTATTCATCTGAGAATCATCTAGAACCTTGCAATATGACTTTACTGCTAGCATAATTTACAGAATTTTTTTTTCCTATTTCAGCTTCTGGAGGTTCTAAATGCATTTTCTTGCCTGAGAAGTACATCCAAGTGTAACTCAAAGTCTCTTCACCTAATAAGAGAAGAATCACTTACTAGGAAGAAATGATACTATTTGCCTCATATCTCCTTTCCACTGCTTTCATCTGCTTTATCCAAAAACTGCATCCATATCCTCCTATTAAATTGCTAATGGTCTATTTGGTCAACTATCCTTGCTCTATCCTGTAATTTGTCAGACAGTAAATTCCTGAGGATAGAAGTCATACTTAATTCATTTTTTTAATGCCCTACTCTAGTCCTTAGCTAAGTGCCTTAAATATATATTCAGCATTGCTTAGATGGAAAAATGAAGTAATCATGTTTTTCATACTGCTTCCCACTGTGTTCTGACTAAGACATTGCCATCTTTAGGATAGTACCATTAGGGAGAAGAGAAAGGATCTAACCGCTTAACTATTTTGAGTCCATCAATAATTTTGGCAAAATATTTTAGAGAGGAGGCTCTGAAATATCTGAGTAAAGTTGAGGATATGAATCATTTATGGATTTTACCCATCATTTCTTTATTCCCTAGGCATACAAGTAGATAGGAGTTAACACTATAGTCTGGCAAATAGCGGCACAGCATCACTTACACAGTTATTGATGTAGAAAGATAATCATGTGGTGTTGTTTTTTTTCACAGGAGGCTGTGGTCCAATATGAACAATATGAGCAAGAAATGCAGCACCTCCAGGAGCTTATAGAAGGAGCTCACAGAGAGATTGAGGACCAGCCTGTGGCCACCAGTAACATCCAGGAGCTGCAGGCCCAGATTTCTCGGCACGAGGTAAGACAGCAATACAGGTGAATGCTGAGGGCAGGCCACTGGCTTGATTAGCATATGTGATTGGTTTCTGGCAATTGAAAGAGACATGTTCCTCCCGTCTGGCACATAACGTGTTCAGTTTTTGGGCAGTCTCTTTGGCTGAGTTTGCCTTTTGAGGGCTATTTTTGCTGATCCTTTTAAGACCCGGTAACATGAATCTTCCCCTTGGTTACAGAACCTCTTTACACGGTGTTCATGACCTATCTCAACCAGGACCCACTGACTGTCTCCTGCACCCAGAATTCTCAGTTAATACACTAAAACTCAGTCTACTCTCTGTATTGAAAGCCTGCAAGACATTGCAATGCTCAAAGTCTTGCTATGTTGACCGCCCTCTTTAGAAAGAAGGGATGTTTCATATTTAAAAAAAAAGTCATTTGCTCCTTCAAATATGGGTCATTTCAGCTTCTTTCACCAAAATCAGAGAATGGCCCATGTTGTTTGTTTTGCTAATTTCCAGATTGTGTCTGGTAGCTCTTCCCCATTTTCAAATATGCGTCCTTCCTTGTTCCTTTCACATCATTATGACCTTAGGACTTGGACACCCCTTGTGCAGACGTGGTCTCAGAGATCAGAGATCTTAAGTGTTCAAGCCCATTGACCTAGCAGTGAATTTCCTTTTCTGAACTGTCAAGTTCTGTATAGGTCACATTTACTCTTTCCCTTGGGAACCGGCTCATAGCATCATGAATTTTGGTAAATGACTAAGGAAGGGTGTCTTCTCTGTGCCAAGGATGGACATTTAGTTTATCCTTCCATTTGCTCTTTTTAACACTATTGTCATAACAGCAACAAACTATTTTTCTAAACCAAATTTTGTACAGAGACTCTCAGAAGATTCAATTGTTGCCTTTTAAGGATGGAAAATCTCACCACGCCCCTCTCTAAATTCAATTCTTTAATTTATTACACATCCAAAGCATCATCACTTACATTTATATATGATTTACAAAATAATATAAATAAATATCCCACCTACACTTACTCCTACACTGTAGATATCATCTATGTTAAGTATTTATTTCTCTTCTGCTATTGGTTAAATGAAAATATGTTATGCAAATATTTGAAACCACTATTTCTATAACATACATTAGACTGTATATTACAAAAATATCTTGAAACTATTTTTAATCCCATTTTGTAAGATCCAGAATTTTGTGGTAACAACTTTTTTATCATAGTACAGAAAATATTTATTTTAATTTTGTCTAGAATAACAATAACTATCATTGCTAAAGTTTTTAAAAACTATTTACAAAGTAGTTTTACATTATCTATTATAACAACCCTGTGGGGTAAGGATTTTTATTTATCATCTCTCTCTCTTTTTTTTTTTTTTTTTTGCTGAGGAAGATTCACCCTGAGCTAACATTTGTACCAATCTCCCTCTATTTTGTATGTGGGTCACTGCCACAGCATAGCTGCAGACCAGTGGTGTAGGTCCACGTCTGGGAACCAAACCCAGGCCGCCGAGGCAGAGCATGCCAAACTTAATCACTAGGCCACGGGGCTGGCCCCCCATTTTACTGATTAGAAAATATAGAAACTGATTTTTTTTAAATAACTTCCTGAGCTTCCAAATTTAGTAACTGATAGAAACCAGATTCTAATCTAGTATCTTTGGCTCCAAGTTCTGTGATGTTTCCAGGGTAGCAGAAACTATTTGGGCTACCTCATTGCACACAAGAATGATGGTCCAGGAAAATAAATGACTTGCCCAAGGTCACAGAGCCAGCTCTCAGCACGGTCAGCGGTGGGCTGTCCTCCTGGCTCCTGTTCAGTGATCTGTTCATTTTGTCACATTTTCTCCTCCCAGTTCTAAACATCAGTGTAGATATTTGTTGTTTTGTCATGCGGTTTAGAATACATTTCCATATTAATGATGACATAGTCCTGGGTGAGCTTCATTGTATGTACAAAACAAACACAGGAAGGAAAGTGCTGAGGGAAAGAGCCTGATTTATGATAACATAAAAGTTCGGAAGAGTGCTTTTTCCTGTATTTTCAGTCTGCTTCTAATGGAATGTCAATCTTGAGGTGAGTCTAGTTTCCGTACAGATAACTTTAACTCAAAAATAACTGATCATTTATTAATTTCTAAGGAATTCATGTCTTTTTCAGTAATTTTTCAAAGGCTGCATTTAATTTGAAAAAATTATCTTGCCACTGTTAAATTTCAGGCGAGAGTACTCAGACGTCTTTGCTTTCCACTTGACGTGGATGGTGTGATCTGAGTGCAGGAGGCTGCACACAGAGGGCAGCTTTCCTCAGAACGGCCGCTGTACCTGCAAGTCCCACTTTTATACTCATCTTTTATAATCATTTTCAGAAATATCCAGTAAAAATTAAAAATACATATGCTTCCTGAGAATGGGGAACACATTAGTCCATGAGCTCTCCATTTTTATTTAGTGAATTTGACCACCAACCCACAAAGCAATGGGATATGGGCAGGTTTATTCTCACAGAAGAAAGTTCTAGAGCGCTATTTCTCCAAGGGAGTCATATGAGATAACTGTGAAATGCAGATTCTCATAAGCCTAATAAATCAAAATCTTTGGGAGTGGAGACCAGAATTGCATTTTTAACAAACGACCCAGCTGAGTTTTATGCACAATAAAGTTGAGAACTCCGATTTAGGAAATGGGCGCTTGCTGCCAGTGTGGGCACACCTTTGTAGGGGCTCACCTTTGTCAGCAGGGGGCCACGACCACCCATACGGGCACACAGAGTAGAAGGGCTAAGACTAACTCCACTTCACAAAGATTCCTCAAAGCTACCCCAGTGGGGCAAGCCATTGAAGAAGGCTCAATGACTTGACCTATGAAAACAGAATTCAAGGAGTCCAGGGAGCTGGTCGATGTCTTCCATATGTGTGTGTTAACTAATCATAATAGAGTGAGCACGTGTTAGGCACTAGGCCAGATGTAGTAAATAGCTATTTAATCACTAATTTAAAAACCCTATGAGGTTTAGTTAAGTATCTGCCGCCCTAAAGAAGCGATGATGTCTACTTTTTAAATCCTTGCTTTAAAAACTCTTGTACTATACTAGAAGTAGACAGGCTACTGGCTGAATTCTGCTGGACTGTTTTCCACTGAGTCAGTTTTGATTGGGAGGGGAGAAAGAAAACAAAATGACAACAATAACAAAATGGCATATAGACACATAAATACCATTTTTGGTATTGTTTCCACTTTGTTTCTGAATTTCAAGTTCAGAGCTGTAGTTTGAAAGTCAATGTCTTTAAAATGATACTATGTGTATATACACATATACACGCATATATGTGCATGTATGTACGTATATGTATACACAGACACTATCATTTTAAAGACATTGGCATTTAATGTCTTTGTCACCAAATGTGTTCTGTATGAACAGTAAATGACAGCTTTTCAGGCAAAGAAGCCAAATAAAAGGAATAGAAAAGAATAATGGTTTTGTATTTTTAGGATTAATGTTTTGGAATATACATCTTCATTTTCTTAAAGATGTGTATATCTCTTAAGAAAGAAAGTGTAACTAATATCTTAGAATTATCATTTTAGATTTTTTTAGAATTTTAATATTTTAGAATTTTTTAACAGCTATGTGCTGTCCAGAATATATTTTCAATAAGCTTTTGGTAAAAAGCTTTAAACCTTCTCTCTCTCAAAACAAATTTTTTCAACAACAAATGAATTTAAAAGACAAATTTGTACTGAAATGCATGTTCAAATGTCTAGTTTGAAGCATCAGAAACATTTGAGGCATGATAGAGTATGTGAGGGAAAATTTGATGAGTGTACACAATTTTATTTGGGAAGTCATCTGCATGAATAATTAAGGTTTCATATGTCACATTTAGCTTATCTAGAAATAACAACCCCCTGGGGTCACAGCAATTGACAAGCAATTGACTTTGCGAGGCTGTCTGTAACAGATGACTGCTCTGTTTGATATATTCAGGATGGTAAGAGCTGAGCATCGCATTTTTTGTAGTTGTCGTCACCACATGACCTAATTTCCATGGCAGGAGCCATCTGGCAATTTCAGATTCTTTAGGCATTTGAAAGAAAGTTGCCAGTGCTTCGTGTTACGTCAATTCCAATCCCACATGGGGCATCTCCCCGGATTAGAATCCGCCGGCCGCATGGCAGTTCCTGCGGCCCCAGCGCCTGGCTCCCAGCGCCTCTTCCGGCCCGCCGCGCTGCGGTCTGGCTGGGTGCGCTGCAGGCAGCTCGCTTGCACAGTGCACATCCTGCCTCTCCGCCGCTGCTGCCGTCTGGCACAGCTCTGTGATCTCATTGGCCACCCCTGGAGGAAGATGAACGCTGCTAGTTCTGTTTCCTTCTGATGCTGCTCTGACACACGGGGGCGGGCGGGAAATGTTTCCCCAGGAGCTGGCTCAGAAAATCAAGGGCTACCAGGAGCAGATCGCCTCTTTGAACTCCAAGTGCAAGATGCTGACGATGAAAGCCAAACACGCCACCATGCTGCTGACGGTGACCGAGGTGGAGGGGCTGGCGGAGGGCACGGAGGAGCTGGACGGGGAGCTCCTCCCCGCGACCTCGGCCCACCCCTCTGTGGTCATGGTGAGTAAGGGTCAAGGCCGGGATTGCTGGGCGCCGGCGCGCTCTTTGGGTTGTACTCTGGCCAGTGGCTCTCGTGGCTTATTTTAGGGATCAGTGCTCTCTCTTGCAGATCAGGACTTGAGGAACAGTCTCCTGAACTCTCTGACTACATTTGGGCCGAGGCCAATCTTTGACACTGTAAACAGTGACAGCTGACATGAAGCTATTTGCTTGAGACTGCTGAATTACTTAACATGCCAAAGGTCGGCCCTGCATTTGTTTACAATTGGGCAATAACACTGAGAGGCTCTGAGCTTCAAAAAAATTCCTTTGCACAGTTTTCTAGTTTTCTGAGGGCTGGGAGAATCATGCGACATATTTTTTTGTGTGTTTTCCAAGCTAAAACACTGGCTGATGAGATATTTTGTGTTTGTGTATTGTGTTGTATAAATGTTTAATAAAATATAGAAGAAAACAGATTATTAGAAAAATAAGAAAATAGAAAGTCCAAAGTTTAGCTTTGGATTAAAATCAGTAAGTTCCATTAATTTCTATCTGCAACATTATTTCTCCATCACTTTGCATCTAAAATGCATCCATTATTTTGGCAACTCAGTGTTTTCCAGTGTTGCATATTTTCCAAGTGTATAATCACACCTGGACTCTTTTGGCAATATATTACTTTGGGTGCATGTATCTCCCTAGAATATTTGGAATTTAAGATGTCTACAAAAGACTCAACTGTGTTCCATAGACTCTTCCCTCATTTGTATGATTCATAATTTTTCTAGTTATTTATAAAGACACAATCAAGAAAAGGAAAATAAATTAAAGAAATATTTAATCTACAATAAAACTCTTAATGTGATATGCACCCCTGATCCCTGTTTGTTTTACAAATGGTCTCTAGCGTCTTATTCACTTGAGGACAAAAGTTTTAAATACTAACGTGGAATTTGTCTGTAAATTGGGTCTCAGTAATTCTGACCTCTGTTATGTAATATCTCTGTTTTGACCTGTGCCTGACCAGGTCTGGTTAACATAGCTAACTGATTTTAATGTCCTTTGGGCTACATTTTATGTGACAGATGACTGCAGGTCGCTGTCACACTTTGCTGTCACCTGTCACTGAGGAGTCTGGGGAGGAGGGAACCAACAGTGAGATCTCCTCTCCACCTGCCTGTCGCTCCCCTTCACCTGTGGCTAATACAGATGCCTCTGTTAACCAGGTACCACCCACTTGGCATTGCATCCCTTTAGCTACAATCTCTGGATGGATGCAGGACTCCATTCTCTGTTCTTATTAGATCGTGGGTATGATCACAGACTTTGAGGGACACACCATTAAATGTGATAGTGTGATTGTCATGTAAGACCACTACTGGCTTAACACATCATCTCCTCTCCTGGGCTTCGGGCAGTGAGATGAGCAAAAACTAGGTCATGGAAATTATAGCTGGAGAAAGCCCTGTTTTAAGGCATTATGGCTTTAGTTTCTAACAACTGTCTCTAATGGAGTACTGCATCCTGACAGAAGATGAAATGTTTGTATCATTGTTGTAAGATAAGATGGTTCTATTGCTATTTTCACATTCATTGATCATTGAACATAGTTTTAACACTTACCAGCTAAGATTTTGAAGATGGAAAACTTCTGTTCACCAAATCATACTTTTTCTTTATTTACTAATTGTCAACCAATATAAGGGCTGTCTGCCAGCATATATATTGGAATGCCTAAGTAGATTTGAGTTTTCTTATTTGTCTTTCAATAGTCTTAAACTTTACTTCCTGTGAAATGGGGATGATATTTTGTTGTTATGAGGTACCTTTTAGTGTACGTTATATTAAATATGGATTGTACTAAATTAAATATGTCAAAAGATTTCATGAAAAATATTGGATAGAAATCCAAAAGATGCTTTTACAATAACCAAAAATTTTTAATGCATGTTAAATAATACTTTTTTCTTTAGCTAAAACAACTTTAAAAAAATTTTAAGTATGTTACTGCGAAATTATTTGTGTTCAAAGAAATTGAAATTTATTATCAAGAAAGAAACATTGAGCAGAGTAAATATAAGCTATATTACAAATCAATCATATTGTTTTTATTTTAAAGCAGAAGGATTCAAAATAGGATTTCTATGATAAAGAGAACCCCCCTTCTCCCAAAAAAGGAAAATAAAATTGATGAAACCTTTAGATAAAACAGTTCTCTTGGTAAAAATCTATAGCTGTAGGGAAGTTATCAGTTCATTCATTCATCAGATCCATTCTGAGCACCTGCTTGGCAAGAAGTCTTGTGCTGGGTCCCAGAGGGGCGACAAAGAAGAAGACAGCAGGGGCCCCTCCCCTCTAGGACCTTACAGTCTAGAGAGAAAGGCAGAGGTGGGATGAATAATAACAAAAGTGATGAGAGGAAATTAAAACATAACAAAAAAGGAGAAGTTCACTGCACTCTGGGGGATTTGAGAGACTGTTCTCTAAATTCTGATTTTAAAGTATGAATTATTCATTCTTTGACAATGTCTTCTTCCCTGCGGTCACAGATGTTATTAGAATGAGAGAAATATGGCTATTTTCAGCTGTTTATTGTATAGGAAAAATTTATCTTACATAATATGCCTAGTGTTCTTAAAATTTTCAAATTGAGCAATAAACACTGGCCTTGAGACTAACACTGTGGGAAGAAGATTCCTTTTCTAAAATTATAAGTCTCGATGCTACTTTTTGTAAAGTGTCTTCCAATGTACATGCAAAAGTGCCCTATATATGATAAAATATGCAAATGTTTTTATTATGATTACCTTAACTGTCAAGCTCAATCAAATCCTAAAATTATGAGTGAGATTATGCTTTGTTTTAATCCCATTTTGACACCTGTCCCCCATCATCGGAAAATATCAATTAAATCACATTGTTAACCTAACATACTTATATGTGATACTACAAATTAGGAAAAAATGTTATTTAGTTTATGTCAGACAGCTATACTCAGAGGAAGCTGTTAAAAAACAAAAGTACTGGGGCCGGCCCGGTGGCGCAAGTGGTTAAGTGCTCGTGCTCCGCTGCAGTGGCCCGGGGTTCACAGGTTCGGATCCCGGGCGCACACCCACCCACTGCTTGTTGAGCCATGCTGTGGCGGCGTCCCATATAAAGTAGAGGAAGATGGGCATGGATGTTAGCCCAGGGCCAGTCTTCCTCAGCAAAAAGAGGAGAATTGGCAGATGTTAGCTCAGGGCCTATCTTCCTCACAAAAAAAAAAAAAAAGCAAAAGTATTATGTTTGATGTTGCTCAAACAAACCAACACCATCATTGTGGACACAAGTTATTCTTGTACAGTAATATACTATAGTATAAGTCAGAGGAAAATGAACAAATATACAACATGGCCTGTGATGCACTGAATTCACAAAATTTTCTCTTAAGACTGAATCCCCATAAATTCCAGTTTGCAGACTCAGAACACTGTACAGAATGTGCACAGCTGTTTCAAGGAGCAGCCAGATAGAACTGCTTTGTAAAATCGCAGCTGTTATAAAAAGGCGCTGTGCTCGCCGCTTCTGTAAGGAGACCCCCGTTATATAACTGATTCCCCCCACAGTCCATGTGTTCTGTCTCCAACAGTAGCTATTAGCTGAAATGTGATAATAACGGAGCTTACTTGAGGATAGAAATAACGAGGCAGCTCCGGAATTTGCTGCAGGCTTCTTGATCCTATTAGAAGCAAGCCAAGACTTCAGCTCCTTGAGGCATCGAGGGAAGCAGAGGTCTGAAGAGAGCGACAGTGTAATGGATAGAATGCTGGGCTCCAAGTCACATGCTCGGGATGGATCCCAGCTCTTCCTCCTCTAAGCTGAAAGTACCTGGGAAGTCCCCCAGTCCCCTCATTTGTAATGGGAAGCAATGCTACTTAATTCATAGAATTGTGAAAGTTAAATATGATGTTAATCACAAAAGTACTTTTTAAACTGGAAAATGCTAATCAAACAGTAGCTATAATTTCCCAAATTTATTTCCTTAGGAATCTCCTGGATAATAACTCTCATAACTTAGCCACATAAACAATGAGAGACATATTTCTTTGCTTTCTTTCTTCCTTTTTTTTTGCTAAGGAAGATTTGCCCAGAGCTAACATCTATTGCCAATCTTCCTCTTTTTGCTTAAGGAAGTTTTTGCCCTGAGCTAACATCTGTGCCCAGTCTTCCTTTATTTTGTATGTGGATCGCCACCACAGCATTGCCACCAACGAGTGGTATAGGTCTGCGCCCGGGAACCAAACCCGGGCCGCCACAGCAGAGTGCGCCGAACTTAACCACTAGGCCATGGGGCCAGCCCCAAGAGACATATTTCTAATGGTGATTCCTCACTACGCCAAATACTGCCTTTATTTAGTTGTTACTTTATAGGACTGGTTATTTTATTTTATTGAATCTATGTAGTCCTCAAATAGATCCAAGTTATTCATCTACAAAACGTGATTTATTTTCAAATCCTTTTAAGAAACCAGTTGTCATTCCTGTTTCATAGGCCTGAGCCATACAAATGCACACTCATGATCACAAACACACACCCACAAAAGAGCCAGAGAAAAGATTTTTTGGTAACAAATTTATTTTATTCTAGCTCTTTTGAGGGCCTCCTTTATTTATAATATTTAATTGAAATTTTTTACATGTAAAGCAACTTCTTGCTTTTCCTGTGGACAGTAAGAGTACTCCCTTCCATTGTATAAAATAAAGTTTACAAAAGTGCTTTTACACGTATGATTCATTAGGGTCGTATTTGCTGGCCTCTTATTTGCCAAACACTCCAAGACATGGTCAGGATCAAAGATTAGGGCCCCTCTCCAGTCTTGAAGGAGCTCACAGTCTGTGTGAGAGCAGCCAAGTAATTACAATAGAGGGACAAGTGCTATGGCAGAAACTCTGAGTGTTAAGGAAGGACATAGAGAAAGCCCCTAAACCAGGCTGGAGGTCAGCGTGGGTCAAGGATGCGCCCTTTGGTTTTAAGTAAAGAGTACAAGTTAGGTAGTTGGAGTACACTAGAGTGACATGAAGAAGTTTTTCAGGCAGAACGAACCACAGGTAGGAAGGTGTGGGGGCAGGAAGGAAAATGACCTATCAAGGCAGCTGCAAATAATATAATTGGAGAAACACTCCAATTACAGGAGTGGGGGGAGAAATGAGGCTGAGAGGAATGCAGGAAACACATCATGAAAGACCTTGAAGGCCACACAAAAGAATTTGAACATTATCCAGAAGCTAATAGTTAACCATCGAGGGAATTTAACTAGAAGATATGTACAGAAATGAGTTTTAGAGCAGATCCTTCTGGATCAATGTAGACAGCAGAATGGATATGGACAAATTCAGAGCCAGGGAAGTAGTTAGGGGCAGAAGTTGCACATTTTGATGCCTGGCACAGGCTGGTGATGTAAGTGAAAGAAACAGCTGGGGGACTGCAGAGAGCTAGACAGCCCCTCACATAAATGAGGCAGCCTCTCCTCCATTAGAATTACTGTAGCCATGTGGATACAGAGTCCAGTCTTACATACCTTCTGGTTTGCCAGACAACCTGCGAATCTGGATTCTTATGAAATCTCCCTATTTTAATGGCGAGAAATCTTCAACAATTTAAAACACTGCATAAGCCAAGCTAAATGTATGCAAGGCGGAGGCAGCCTGCAGTCTGCCGGTTTGTGACCTGGCAATTAACAAGTTGTTGCTGTAGTCAGTGCTGTGGCAAAGGCATGTGTCAATAGAATTTCATCCTTACATAAGCAGTGGGTGGTAAGGGAGAGAAGAAATAGAGAATAAACCCCAAGTTTACAGCTTCAGTGAGTAGAAGTTCCATTTATTGAAGGATGGATTATGCCTTATCTTTTTTTCGTAAATTCATTTCTCATCCTGGATGGTTTTTTTTTTTTTTTTTGGAAATGTTGAGTTAGAAGAGCCTGAGAGATATACACATACAAATGGATATGTGAGTCTGGAGCTTATAAATACACCGATATTTAAGAGTGAGTGGAAAAAACAAACTACAAAAGAGAAAGATTGAATGACTAGAGAGCTGGGAAGAGCACAGAGAGATTAAAGGGAAAGTTTCCCAAAAACGATGGTCAGTGGTACTGAATGTGACTGAGAGGTCAAGAAAGACAAGGACTGAAAAATCATTTTATTCTGTAGAAAAGAGCCGCTGATGAGAGTGGCAAAAGCAATTTCAGTGGAGTCATTAAGATCAAAGCCCAATTGGGTAATCAGAAGTGGATTGAGGATGAAAAAGTGAAGTATCATAAAACTACCATTTTCAGAAGCTGGATTATGAGACGAAAGGGAGAGAAGGAAGAAATGAGGATCACGACTGTGTGTGATGATCCAACACATTGTGATTTGTGGACTTTTCTAATATATGGTATCCTGCAAGAAAAGAAATTAAAAAAGAAAGAGTGTACGTAGGTGTTTACAGATGGAGATTTGACTCGATACACTGAGGAGAAAGTCAGTACAGAGGGGGAAGAAGAGGGAGAGGATTTTAATGGACCAAGATCCTTGAAAAAGCAAAGGTGGATGGGATTCTGGGAGTAGGTGGGAGAGAAAGTGACAAGCATGAGATAAAAGTGAGTCTGAGGGGGCTGGCCCGGTGGTGTAGTGATTAAGTTCATACACTCTGCTTCGGCGGCCCAGGGTTCACAGGTTCGGATCCCAGGCGCAGACCTACGCACCACTTATCAAGCCACGCTGTGGCAGGCGTCCCACATATAAAGTAGAGGAAGAAGGGTACGGATGTTAGCCCAGGGCCAATCTTCCTCAGCAAAAAAGAGGAGGATTGGCAACAGATGTTAGCTCAGGGCTAATCTTCCTCACGCACACACACACACAAAATGAGTCTGAATGTAGACAGACTTGAAAATTTGAGAAGCTGCAGGAGTGTCTCCTTGGTGGCTTCGACTGTGTGTTTGTATGTGTGTGTATGCGTGCACGCACACACGCACTCTGGAAAGAAAAGTTGAATTGAGTCATAATTGGAGTTTTCCAAGTGGGTGAGGCAGAGGTGAAGGGGGCAGAGGAGACAAAGGTGTTGGCAAGAGAAGGGTTTAAGTAACTGTAGACGTAGCTAAATGTGCACTTGGGGTGGATCCCCTCAGTCATGACAGGCTGTCGTGTTTGAGGGTGTGGAGGACGGGGTGGGGTGGAAATGGGTGAGGAGGAATGGATATGAGCCTATCAAGGATTTGAGAATACCAATTAATCTGCTCAAGGTGGTGACAAGGTTAGGAATGAGGAGGAACCAGTCTCCATGATCCAATGTCATCGATAAATGTTGGGGACTTATCTAGAAGCCTCAGCAACAACAACAAAACAGGACGAAGATCTCATGGCCACTCAAATATGACTTCATTTAACCCTCAGAACCACCCCATGTTGGACAGATGAGGGAACCACTGCTCGAGGTGTGAGTGACTTGCCCAGTTATATAGCTACTTCGGAGGAGAATTTTGACTGGGATCCGATCCTAAGGTGTCAGACTCCTGTCTGAACTCATTCTGCTACACAACCCTGCTCTGCCCTTGTGCAGACGCCCAAACACCAGGCCCCTTCCTGCTATTACGTTGGTTTCTCAGGTGCCTGGCGCCTTCTTCCATGCTTCTTGCCAACACATTGCTATCAGTAACGCTCAGGTGTTTTAAATTAACGTAATTCTCTTCAATAGTACAACTGCAGAAGCTGTGAGCTTTATTATAGCAATCCCCAGAATATAAACATTACTCCCCAGTTCAGTTTCTATCAATATATAGATAAATAACCGTAGAAACAGTCGAAAACACATGAATTATATGTTTTGATATAGTAAAGTCCATCGTCAATACTAATCAAATATGTAATGTTACTTATAACTCAAGAAATAAAAAAATTCAAAAGCCTAGTTTTTATCATTCACTTTGATTATTTTTGTGTACTTCCAGGAACCAAGTAGAAGGAAACTTTTTTTTGTTACTTGTTTCTTAGAGTAGTTTTAACTTCTCCATTACATTTTCCCGTATTTAATATTAAGATATTGAAATTAATTTCTGTGAATAATGAACTCACAAATATTGAAGATCTGGCTATATCTGAAAAGTGACTTTCTATAGATTTAATTTTATTTTAATTACTTTTTAAAATTATTAAAGACTTTAATCAGTACATTAAACAACAGTTTAGGAAATAGATCATTTAGTTTCTCCTTTTTTGCTATACTAAACAGTCTTTAAATATGCGTACCAGTTAAATCCTTTGTATTTTCATTTTACCAGATATAAAATAAGAATGAGGTTTGGCAACTTGAACTATTGATACATTTGTTCATTTTTTTAAATATAAACCAAAATTCTGAAGCAATTGTAATTTGCTTTGATATGATCTTTAAATTCTTCTTGTCACAAGAATTTACTAGCTTCATTAGTTGTAGCCCCCCTTGAAAGATGTGAATCCTAGACCTTTCCTCCCCATGACAAATAGTACCCGGAGCGTGTTAATCCAAACTTTATCTTCGTCTTGAATCCAATGCTGTGCTTTGCACCCACAGGACATTGCTTATTACCAAGCCTTGTCTGCTGAGAGGTTGCAGACGGATGCCGCGAGAATTCACCCCAGCACGCTGCCATCCCAAGAGTTCTATGCACCAGGACTGGAGCCATCTGCTACTGCTAAACTGGATGATTTGCAGCGTTCTTGGGAAACCTTAAAGAATGTGGTGAGTCTTTGAAACATGGAATTGTTTAAGCCCACCAGACACCGATTCCCTTAGTGATTCTTATGAAATACATGCGTAGAGTTTACACATCCTGTACACGGTTGAACACCCTCTGTTGGGCCCCAGAGGGAAAGCAGTGAGGAAAGAAATGTCATAATCTAGAAGATAAGGGTCTAGGAAACATTGGGTAATATCCTTTTTTTTCTTTAGATCAGTGAAAAGCAGCGCACACTCTATGAAGCTTTGGAACGCCAACAAAAGTACCAGGACTCTCTCCAGTCCATCTCCACAAAAATGGAGGCCATCGAGATGAAACTCAGTGAGAGTCTAGAGCATGGCAGGAGTCCAGAAAGCCAGATGGCTGAACATCAGGTAACAATAACAATGACTTCAGTTTCCTGCATGATTTAATAGGTGCACTCTTGTGACTGGTCGGCCAGCCAAGCTTGTGTTTGAGAGAGCAGACTGTATTGTTGCTTTAAGAAACTTAGCCAGGTTACCAGTACCTCCCCATTATCACTTAAGAGAATAACTCTCAGACATCAGTGGGCAAAGAAGCAGTTAAAGAATAAGGGGTTCTAAGTTATAATCTTGGGATTGTGCCTGACTTGAATCATTTTTTAAAAGGTTATGTAAACTAGGCAATGAGAACCAGAGATGATTACATTAACTTAACTCAGAAAGATGTTGTTAAAAATGCATCAGTTTAAAATGCATGGTAAGAAGGTACATATATTTAAATCTGGTTAATGCTCTAGCAATATTGTCAGGTGTACTGTTAATGCACCATCAAGTATAACTGGGATCAAGGGTTCTGAGGCCTGCATTCACTTAAATATGCAGTCACTATGATATTGTGAAATGCTGCCTTCCCCCAACCAGAACTCAGGAGCATGTCACAACCCTACAAAAGGCAGAGGAAAAGAAAGATGTCTTTAAATGCAAATTAAGAGTGTAAAAGCGTGGTGTGATATGTGTGTCTATCAAGTACTGGGAAATTTATCAGCTTTAAGAGTGAAACCCTGTGCTGTATCTTTCCTCTACTTTACGTCTTGCTAGTTTTGGAACCCAGGATAACTTTGGAATACATTGCTTGTTCATATGGATAGTCTAAGATAAAATTGCATTCTTTTACAATATAGGACCTTGCAATATAACACAAAAATGAGAACAGTTCATCTAGAGACAGCATATTGAGAAATAGTGGTTTTAGGTTTTTGACACTCTTGTAACTTCTTAAGATAGAGATCAAAGTGCATAACATCCATTTTGCGGCCTTATTTTGGTAAAACTACCTTCTCTGGGTCTTTCTGCTATCCCAAAGTCACCCACAGTCAGTCTGGTTTGGGGAGGGTGCTGTAAAAATCTAAAATTAAAATTAACCTTTGTTTACCTGGACCAAACCAATCATGAGGACAGTCAGGGACTTAGGCGACTATTACAATGAAATTTTCCTCTGAGCACCACAGTCCTTTTTAACTGATACTCCAATTTTCTAATTGTCAATGGCCACCTCGTTAGCATTTGAAGGAGTTGCCTGTATAGCACCAGTGTGCTCCCTGGGGTTGTGTCTGCCCTGCTCGCCCCCTACCCCACTTGTGCTTCACCTTGCCTGGAGGCACAAGAGAACTTCCTTCCATGCCATTACAGCTCCTTTTTAGCACCCAAAAGGAACTTGGTATAAATTATCCAAAGAGTGATTTTGAGTGTCACAAGCTCACATTATCAGGAGACAATGTTCTAGGAGAGAGTTTACATAGTTTGACTATCTCTCTACTTTTGGGTCACCTCCGCCCTTGTTCAAGGCTCATCCTGTGTCCCAGGAGACTGACCACAGCTCCCAAAGACCCTTCACTGGGTCCTACAGGATTTAGGGACTGCATGAAAATACGATCCTGGTGGTCTGCCTTGACATTCCAGAGTTCCTATTGAAAGTGCAAATTAGCTCCCGGTCACCACCACCACCTTGCCTTTCAGGCATTGGCATGAAAACACACGTAAACTGAGTGTACAGCAAAATTATTATTTTCTTCAAGAGATTTAATGGAGAAAACTCAAAATTACACATTAATGCTAAGTGTTATCAATTAGAAATGAATCTGACTTTTCTTGTAATTAAGGCCAACAACATGACTTTTTGTCCCTTTCTAAGTTGGGAGTGGTAATGCTAACAATTAGAGCAATGAGGAAATGTAGCTAATTCAATGATGATTACCCATCATTGGAGCTTAACAATTATATTAATGCTCTAATGAGAAGGAAAGAAAATATAAATACCATATAATTTATCATATCATCACAAATCTAACATTTTCCATCTGACCTACTTTTGCTAACTTTTGCTGTCTGTACCGAAGTTTTACAAATTCTGGGGCAGATCTGCCCACATGAAAAGTTAATGGTATCACGATGTCTAAATTGGCTCTTAGCTTCTGGAATGGTACTTAAAAAATTGCAAGCACTATTTTAGAATTACTATTTCTAAATTCCAACTGAAAATGGCTGAGAAAATCCAGTGTGCTTTTTATATTTCCTATAAATTAATAGAAATAGGGCTGGCCCTGCCCTAGTGGTTAAGTTTGGCAAGCTCCACTTTGGTGGCCTGGGTTCGGTTCCTGGGCAAGGACCTACACCGCTCACGGCAGCCGTGCTGTGGTGGCGACCCACACACAAAATAGAGGGAGATTGGCACAGATGTTAGCTCAGGGTGAATCTTCTCCAAACACACAAAAAAAAGAGGAAACTTGGCAACAGAGGTTAACTCAGGCTGAATCTTCCTCAGCAAAAATAAATAAATAATAGAAACACTTCAATTGTTATATCTTTCCCAACACTCTCTTGGAAGTATTAATGTTTCTTTGAGGAGCTAACCTAATTCCTACATTTTTCCTCTAAATGGTTGTCTAAATCTACTGAATTTGGGTGGAGTGCTGCGGCTTTCTTGTTATCCTCTCTAAATTGTATGATAGATTTAATTTTAAGACCTTAAGGCCGTTCACAAGCTGAGTTGTGGTTGTTGTTCTGACCTGCGTCATCATGGGCAGCTCGTGCTTTGTGGACATGTGTTGTCTTTGCCACACTAAGGTCAGTGATGGATAGTAGGCAGAGCTCTGGGGTTATTTTGTTTTTGTTTTTTTAATGTATAGAACAACTCAAAGTTTGAAAGGAAGTGTGCTGATGTAGATAGTTCTGAAAGTCACAATGAAATTCACATTTACCTTCGGTGTCCAACCAAACATGAAGACATGTTCTCCCCAGAGCGAGTCGTTTTAGAGGAGATCAGGTACTTTTCTAAACCACGTAAGTGTCATGCACACGCCCTCCTCGTAAACACAAGTCAGAAGCCCAAAGATGTGCATTTCATCTCTCTCTCCTTATTTTCGAGTCGGATATTGGAGGGGAGCAGCTGGCCACCAGCTGAGGCAGGGTTATGGGGGTGAAGACATATTTGGCTGCTGGATCCTTTTGTTTTGTTAAATTGAAGTGAAATTCACATCACATAACATTAACCATTTTAAAGCATAAGATTCAGGGGCTGGCCCGATGGCGCAGTGGATAAGTGTGCATACTCTGCTTCAGTGGCCCGGGGTTCTCAGGTTCGGATCCTGGGCGCACATTGATGCACCGCTTGTCAAGCCATGCTGTGGCGGCGTCCCATATAAAGTAGAGGAAGATGGGCACAAATGTTAGCCCAGGGCCAATCTTCATCAGCAAAAAGAGGAGGACTGGCATCGGATGTTAGCTCAGGGCTAGTCTTCCTCACACACACACAAAAAAAGCATAAGATTCAGTGACGTTTAGTACATTAGCAATGTCATAACAACCACCCTCTCTCTCTGGTTTCAAAACATTTTCATCATCCCAAAAGAAAACCCCCTCCCCAGTAAGCTTGGCTGCTGGATCGTGAAATTAAAAACTATAGCTACCTTCCAAAAATATCTACTCTCCCTTGAGAGTAAACTGAAGCATGAAGAGAGAGGCTTGACTCTAACAGGATGAAAACTAACAGTTCTAGAATTCCTAATTCCTTCATTACTTACTGCAGAACATTCAGAGAGCTGTTTTAGAACATTGTGAGTTAGAAATGGAAGCTGGTAACTTTGCTGTACACCTGATTGGGTCAAATCCCCTGAGATTAAATGAATCTTTTTTTTTTCCTGGTTGTTTCATGATTCATATACCTGTTTTCTCCATCAGGAATTAAAATTAATTCAGCTAGATATGTTGGGTACCTACTGTGTACACAGCCAAAATAGGCAAGCTTTTTCATTAATATAGGATTAAAAAGCCTGCTTTGGGGGTAGAGTGGATTACCAACACATTGTGCAAAAAATAGCAATGTGATTATGGGTTACAGTGGTCGGAAGTAGTTAAAGGGAGACTCTAGCAGGTCTTTTGGGAGATTTTGAAAATTTGTTCTGACCTTCGTCATCGTGAGCAGATTTTGAAAATTTGGAATAGCAACAGGAATGAGTAGGAGGCACTATAAATGTAAATGTCTGAGGAAAGGCACGGAGGAGACAATGAGAATGAACATGGTGTGAAACAGAGGGGGCTCTTCTTGCTTGTACAGAGGAACAGTGCAAAAAAAGACATAATGAGGCCAGTGTAGTTGTGGAGAAACCTTTAAAATAGACCAAATAATATGAATTTTATACTTTTGGCAATCAAATACCAAAAAATGATTATAAAGTAGTAGAAAATAATTTATTGGACAAAAAGCATTTGGATGTATTATAGGATGAGTTTGTAAATTCATCACAATCCCATTACAAAATCCCAGCAAATTCTTTGGTGGAGATTATCAAGCTAATTCTAAAATATATTGCAAATGTAGAAAAAAATATATGTTAAAAATGGCAAGGATCAAGAATAGCCAAGACAACCTTAAAGAAGATGAATAAAGTTGAAGGATGGATCCTACCAGAAAGTGAGACTTATAAAGCTATAGTAATTATGATGGTGTGGTATTGGCACAGACAGCCAAGTGGATCAATGGACAGAATTAGAAGCCAGAAGCACACTCACACCTGCACAAACACTTGTCTTATGTCAAAAATTATAGAGCAAAACAATGGATGAAAAACCATCTTTTCAATAAATAATACAGGGTCAATTGGATATCCATTTGGAAAAAAAAGAATTTTGACCCCTACGTACACTGGACACAAAAATTAATTTTAGGTGGATTGTAGATCTAAATGTGAAGGTAGGAAAGGAAACTTTTAAAACAGTGCTTCTCAAACTATCTATGGTGAATAACTTTTTTTTAAAAAAAAATTTCTAACCCATCACAGGTGAATATTTTAGTAAAATAAAACAAAATCTTGCTTGGATATCACGCCAATGTCGAGTTGGGATAAAAGTTTCTTAACACTTACTTACAGTATCTTAATCTTGTCATGTACTGGGGATAGACATTTTGCAGACTCACACCATTTCATGGACCACGCTTTGAATAGCATTCTTCTAGAAGACAACATGTGAGAATATATTCATGACCTTGGGGTAGGCAAAGATTTCTTAAATAGGACACCAAAAGCCCTAATTTTTCTAATAAAGGAAAATATTGACACATTAGACTACAATAAAATTAAGAACTTCTGTTTATCAAAAGTCACCACTAAGGAAGTCTTTTCCTATTCAGGGACAGCCGCATCACAAAATGGGAGTAGATATTTGCATTCACAGAACAAAAAGAAACACAGGCACTCCTTTCCAGAATATATAAACACCTCCACACATCAATAAGAAAAGGAAAGACTCTAGTAGAAAATGAGCAAAAGATTTTTAGCAGGCAGTCACAAAAAAAGACTATCCAGATGGCCGACAAGCATAGGAAAAAGTGCTCAGTCTCATTAGTCATCAGAAAATGCAAATTAAAACTATGAGATACCACCGAGAACCCACTGGAAAGGCTTAAATGGACAGAATCCACAAACCAGGTGACAGTAGAATACGATACAACCATGACAGTGATCAGTTGCTTCTATGTGTAGCCACATGAGTGACTTTCACAATCATGACAGGAAGTGAAAGAAACCAGACACAATACAGTACATCAGGTATGATTCCATTTATAGAGCTCAGAAACAGGCGAGAGTAATCTGTGACATTTACAAGTCAGCACTGTGGGGACCTTTGGGAAGGAGGGAGGTAGTAACAGGGAGGAGGTCGAGGGGGCTTGGAGAGTCCTGGGAATGTTCTGTTTCTTGATCTGGGTGGCAGGAGCATGGGTGTGTGCAGTTTGTGAAAATTCATAGAGCTGTACGCTTATACTCTGTGCACTTTTCTAGACGTAGATGATAATTTCAATATAATAGTTTATTTAAAAAATCAATTGGATATGGTGACACTTGATATTAGGAAAAGAGAAAGGTTTTTTCTTGTTTTATCTTTTAAATATTTATTGAGAGCCCACTCTGAGGAGGCACTGGCTTACAGTGAAGCCTACAGTCCTAGGGCAGAGGTGGGAAGTACACAATCGGGGGCCACACTGGAAACTATGAAATGAAATATTAGTGAATATAAAGCCTGTATTTTTTACTTGAAGTCATGGTTGCCCCACCTGTGGTGGGCCATGTTTCTCTAACACGTCATTCAAATCCTAAATAAGACTTTCTTCTGTCAAGATTCTGGCTAAAGAGCAAGTTATAAAACACGAAAAATGAAAACTAAAACCCATGTATAGTGGTGATAGATGTTAAGCAGGAAAACAGGGTATTATTGAGAGAGAATAATAGAGATTGTTTTTCAGACTGGGTGGTCAGGCAAGGTCTCTCTCTCTCTTTTTTTTTTTGTGAGAAGATCAGCCCTGAGCTAACATCCATGCCAATCCTCCTCTTTTTGCTGAGGAAGACTGGCCCTGGGCTAACATCTGTGCCCATCTTCCTCTACTTTATGTGGGATGCCGCCACAGCATGGCCTGACAAGAGGTGCATCCGGGCGCACCCAGGATCCAAACCTGGGCTGCCAGCAGCAGAGCACGCGCATACACCACGGCCAGCCCCCAAGGTCTCTCTGAAGTTGTGACAGTTAACCTAACACTGGAAGGATTAAGAGAACCATCACACACAGGGTGGGAAGAAGAGCTTGAGGGAACAGCATGTACAAAGGCCCTGAGGCCAGTAATAGGCAATGAGCCAGTATTTAAAGCAGGGGAGTGAGAGGATCTGATTTACCCTTTTAAAAGCTTGCTCTAATTACTTTGTGAAGAGTGAACTGGAGAGACAAGAGTGTAAGCAGGTGGGTCAACCAGTAGACCATTAGAACAATTCAGATAAGAGAGTTGGCTCTGACATCGGGTGGGGCAGAGGAGATATACAAGGTATATTTTGGAGGTAAAAGCGATTGGATTTGGTGTTGGATTGGATTTGGCGAGGGAAGGAGAGAAGGTGTAAATAATGATGCATAGATCTAGAGCTACAGCCATACAGAGAAGGGTGTTACCTTTTACTGAGACAAGGAAGACAGAGGAGGAAGCAGGCTTTATACATAGTAGGATACCCGTGAAGGAGATACCCGTGAAATAGGTAAGTTGAATATACAAGTCAGAAACTTAGGACAGTGCCTGGGTGAGGAATACCTTTGGAAGTGTTCAGCATTAGAAAGCATTTAAAGCCTTGGGAATGGAGGATATCACCTGGGGGACACTGTGAAGAGAGAAAAGAGGGCCTGGAAATTAGCCCTGAGAAATTCAAATTTCAGAGTTGGGAAGAGAAGGAGAAAAAGGAGAGGGTGACCACATAGAAACAGGTGAAGATTTTTCTTGTTTAATGTGAGTTTTGGATTAAAACACAGTGCTGTCTCAGACTTGGGGAAATTTGGAGTGGGAAAAATCCTGGTGAGGAAGAAAGTGATGCATTTTCTTTTTAGCCTAGAATTGTAGACTCAGACATAACGGATTACAGATGAGCCTGTTGAAAACCAGAAAGATGAATTACCTTCTTCAAATTCCTTTAAGTTAGTGACACAAATGGTTTTCAAATCAGAAATTTCCTGATGTCCAGTCTGGTACTTTCATTTTGAAACATAGGTGAGTATGCCCCCCTAGTTGCTGGTGAAATGACTTGGGAGTGAAATATCTTCAGTCATGTCAATTGATGTGAGAGTCGGCTAGTGACGCGATCCTCGGTCCACAAAAGTACGTACGTGAGTGTGACTCCGAAGTCTTTCCTCCAGGCCTTGATGGATGAGATTCTCATGCTTCAGGATGAAATCAGCGAGCTCCAGTCAGCCCTCGCAGAGGAGCTGGTGTCCGCGTCTCCGGAGTCCGACCCCGCGGAACAGCTAGCCTTGCAGTCCACGCTCACCGTCTTGGCAGAGCGCATGTCCACCATCCAGATGAAAGCATCAGGGAGGCGACAGCTTTTGGAGGTAGCGAGTAACTCTGAGGGTGCCCCTCCTGTCCCAATTAACTCTTCCAGTCGTGGTGACAAGTATGTGGCTTCCTTATGTGATCTGGATTTTTACTGTTGCCCACTCGTGAGAAGCTGGCGTTGTGTCTCAAGGAGGGTCTCATGAATAGAGCACTCAGTCAGTGTGTGGCCATGAATGTGTCTTTTCACCCCTTTCTGACTCATTTCAGCGTGAAAAATTGAGAATGTGGACAGCAAATACAGGGTAGACAAGAGCCTTGTGGAGAATAATTGTAGAAGGTTTGCATAATGGTTTGCTATGTTTAAATAAGAATATTTTATGAATAGTGGTATTAATACTGTGAAGAATAAATCCTTAGTCACTGTTACCCAATTCAAGCACATTAATTCATGAAAATACTCTGGCAATTCTGATTCTCATGCTATTTAACTTTAATATTATTTAATAGAGAGAGAAATCTTGATAACAATAACTTGTGTGTTAAAAATAAGTTATTTTCCTTTTTTTTTGTTTCTTCTCTTATAATTCCTGGCCCTAAACATATGTGATGTCCACATTGTTACTCACATAGTTTGGGTAGGCTGGAGACCCCATAAGCACCTTTAGAGTCCTTATATCTCCAGGGTCTAGCAGGGTCTAGTAATCAGTTCTTATTACATTTATTATTATGTGAACTTAATATTATTTTATTTAGCAGCTGATTATACCATAATTCAGTTAACCAAGACCCTATTGTTGGGTGTATGGGTTCTTTCTAGTTTTATCGATTATAAAATTACTCAGGTTGTATATTCATATATAGAGAAATTTAAAATTAATGCATCTATCTTCACTATTTAATCTCTATTTTAAACTATTTAATAAAATTTTAATTTAAAAATAATAATTGTAATAAATTATTAATAAAATAATTTTGAAAATAATGGGTTTACAGTACCTTATCTTCAGAATTAATTCTTTAATTCAGTAATATTGTCCCTAATCACTCTATGAAACCCTTGTGGAGTTTCGAAATGAAGTGATTGGCCTAGATTTTTTTTTTAATCTGAATTATTTGCCAGCATTGAAAAAACCCAGAGATCTAACTAAAAAATCTGAATTTCTGCCTTCACTCAAGAAACTAGTAACACTGGGCCACATCTTCCTATAGGGGATCAATTGTCTGAAATTGCATGGTGCTGCCCTTTTAGGTGGACCATATGTTCTTTGTTTTGCCACAGTCCCCACCACTCCCTACAGTTTCCGAGACATGGAGATCAAGTTTCTTTTGTCATTTACCAACTGTCTTATGCCGTTTTTTTGTTCTAATACTGACCAGTTTCCATCATTCACATTATCTGCCTGGTCCTATAGGTATATTATTTTAGAATACTTAAACTCTAGGTGCACATTAAAATCATCAAAGAAACTTTCGAAAATACTAATCTTGAGATTCACCTCCAGAAATTCTGCTTTATTGCTCTAGGATGTGGCATAAGCATAGGTATTTTTTTTAGGTTTCACAGGTGATTCTGATGTGCAGCGAGGGCTGAGAACTGGTGCTCTGTTGTGGTGAATCCTAACGATGTTACCTTAGGCTGATCTATGGTATGTTCTACTTAATTCATCAGGAGAAGCTAAATGATCAGCTGGAGGAACAGAGACAGGAACAGGCTCTGCAGAGGTATCGCTGTGAAGCCGACGAGCTGGACCACTGGCTCTTGAGCACTAAGGCCACCTTGGATGTTGCACTGGGTGCACCCAGGGAGCCCATGGACATGGAGGCCCAGCTTGTGGACTGCCAGGTACGAAGATGGTCCGGAAAGAATACGCCAACATCACAAAGCACATTTTTTAACTACAGAAAACATAATGGTAAAAAGGCTTGGTACGGATATATGATTTTTCACAACCCATATACTTTATATATTTAGAGAGTAGAAAAACAATACCTTATAAAAGCTTACATGAAATTCAAACTTGGAGTTAGTCTTTTGAGAAATTTTACTGATAGTATCTGCTCTTTAGAAAATCTTCAGCATCCTAAAGGACATTTTTTAAAGACTATAGACGCCAGAACACTTACGGTATCTATATTTGGTGGCTAAGGAGTACAGACTCAACGAGAAGAATTAGTATCAGTGAATCAGACTGTGGATAAACACAACAAGGTGTCCCTAGATGATCTCTTGCAATTCGGTTCTAATTCTGATATATTTATTTGGAAAACTTGGAAAAACTGTCAGTTATAGGCAGACAGATTGAACATAGGAAAGTCGTCTTTTGGAGCACAGAATTTCTTCCTCTGATGTGAGGTCTCTAGAAATTGATGTAATGGGTAATGGCATTAAGATTTTTATTGTCATGTTATTTTCTTACCTCTTTATTATGGAAAATTTCAAACAAACATATAAGTATAGAGAATAGACAACAAACTCCCATGTACCAATCGTTGAATTTCAATGATTATCAACATATTAAATTTCACACTCGGGTGAAGTAAGTCTTAAAAGCTCTTTCATTTGACTCACCAGCAAGTCTCTAGAAAACCCTACCTAATCTGCAAGGTTAAATATCAGTGTGCACAACTTTATATTTCTCCCATTTCAAATCAGAGGAAATACGCAAAAACCATTAATTAATGAACACTAACTTTTTTCTTAATATGCCATTTTGGTCATTCTTTTTATGATTTGAGATTATTATAATATTGATTATTATAATTTGGATTTTTAAATTCTTTGGGCAACTTATCTATGTGTATTCAAAGCATTTTTATTCTCTTTCTTGATGGTAGAGAAGAGTGAGCCATACGTGAGTGTTTTCTATTCTTTGTTTCATCTTTTCTAAAGTTTCTTTTCTGAAAAGAGACATCTATTTTTAGCGTTCTCTTCTAGCACTTTGAAATTACCACATGTACTAGCGTTTCAAACTTATGTTTTATCATTACACCCACCTCTCCCTTTTGGATATCTCTATGTTTATAGTTACACATAAAGTCTGTAATTCAGATAATATATTTCAGGACTTTTACAAAGTATTAAAATGATATTTTGACATTATTTTGAGAAAATGGAGGCATATGGAATCACACAAGTACGCAACAGTTCCTTAGTCAATTCAAATCTAGTGTTTAAGCCAGTGGTATAATTATAACTGTGGCTGTTACACAGAATTAGGGCCACATTATGATTTTTTTTTTTTCTGAGGAAGATTCACCCTGAGCTCACATCTGGTTACCAATCTTCCTCTATTTTGTGTGTGAGCCACTGCCATAGCATGGCCACTGATGATTGGTGTAGGTCCACGCCTGGGAACTGAACCCAGGCTGCTGAAGTGGAGTGCACCAAACTTAACCACTAGGCCCCTGGGGCTGGCACGCATTGTGACTTTTGAAGTCCTGGGTACTTTGCTTCCATGGACCTCTTCCTCTATAAAAATACTGCAAATTATATTTTTATTTCACAACTGCTTTGGTACAAAACTAATATAATCCAGGGTGGATTTATTATTATATTCATTTTTTCTTCTGATTTAAAAAAAAAAAATTAGAATTAAGATATTTTATTGGGCCCTTAAAAGAATTATGGGCCCTCAGCACCACGCCAATGGTGCCTAATGGAAAAGTCAATCCTGCACAGAATTATATCAGTTCCTCAAAAACCATCCTCAGGAAAGCATCCTTTAAGCCTCCTTTCATTAAAAATTTCACTCTTCCATCTGGTTCTAGTTTTTTGCTTCAAACCTATATTCTTAAAAGTCATTCTGACTTTGTACAGAGAAATAAAGTATCTTTTCTCTTTATTAAATTACTTGACTGAATATAAATTAGAAAGTGCATTTCAAAGAGTTCAGAGTTAAGGAATATAAAAACAGAACGATTTCCGTAGAAAATAAAATGGTTGTTATTTGTTTTGCTTGATTTTTTTGTTGTTGTTCTTTTTTGGTTTTTGTTTTAAATCTTATTGTGGAAGAAGGGAGACTATTTTGCATCCTCCCTGGATTTAGCCTCTGTTTTAGGGGAGATCCTTGCAGCATAGACCGTTGTCACAGAAAGTGAAAGTAAAATTATTAGAAAAACTTTCAGAAATGTGAGGTGAAAAATACACTAGATAAAAAACAAAAATAAAGAAATAAGAGCAATAATCTGGGGGAAAAAAATCAACCCAAAGAAGCAATGTTTTAAATTGACAAAAAAAGATTGATCGTGTGATGTCTTTACAATAGTTATGACATTAGCCATAAACATCACAATATATCACTAAAATAATAAGATAATCATAATAATGGGATAACACTAAGGCATGGTTTTTTTCTCCTTGTCTGTTGGCTATATAAAATGTGCTTTCCATGTGTTTTTCTAATATATTTTTCATTATATAATATAGAATCTTAGAAAAATTAAGAAGCTCAAGGAATTGCAAAAAATCTATATACTACTCTTCAAGGCTGTGGGAAAACTAGGAAAAAATCATGAAGGCGTGTTCTTTTGGTGAAAGACTAAGAAAGTATTGTGTTTCACTGTGAGAACAGTCTTTGCAGAGGTTCGCAGGGTGTGTGAATTTCATTCTTGTCGCTGTTGTTCCAGAACATGCTGGTGGAAATCGAGCGGAAGGTGGTGGCCTTATCGGAGCTCTCCGTCCACAATGAAAACCTGATGCTGGAGGGCAAGGCTCACACGAAGGACGAGGCTGAGCAGCTGGCGGTAAAGCTGAGAACCCTCAAAGGCAGCCTCTTGGAGCTGCAGAGAGCACTGCATGACAAGCAGCTCAACATCCGGGTGAGGAGGGCTCTGGCCACTGGCAGCCACGCAATGCCGCAGCGACTGCTGAATATTTGTGCATTGCTGGCATGCCTCTTCTGAGCCTGTGACAGATAAAGGAAAAGTTGGGGAATGATACATACTCGTATACGTAGCTGCCTGATATAAACTTTGGCATAGATTTTCAAATAGATTTTGTAAGGACTATAGTCATGACCGACATTTCGGTCAACAACGGACCACATACATGACAGTGGTCCCAGAAATTAGTACCGTACAGCCTAGGTGTGTAGTAGGCTATACCACCTAGGTTTGTGTAAGTACGCTCCATGATGTTGGCTCAATGACTAACACCATTTAGAAACGCCTAACGTCGCGTTTCTCAGAATGTATCCCCGTCATTAAGTGACTCATGACTGTGTTTGAATCCACAGACCTGAAGATTTCGGTGTAGGAAAAGAAAAGAAAAGAAAAATAAACACCAAAATCTAGCAAATATACTGTCTTAAAAAATATTCGAACATAGGTCATAGATTAAGATATCCTATAACATTTTTACATTTCTCTTTTATTTCTCCTACATTCTATTTTTCAAGATATACTCAGACTTTTTTATTTAGTGCCCACAACTTTAGACTTGTTATATACTGAATTGACAATATATGACTATATGAATAAGTGTATCAAACCTCTTTACTATCGTGTAGTGACCTTAATGTTCCCTAGTAGTGATTTTCGTTTTATATTACTAGAGCTTTTTCAGGATGATATTTGCCTGGTATATCTTTTAACTTTCCTTTGATTTTACCCTTTCTGCATCCTTATGTTTTAGATTTGCTTCTTATAAAGAACATTTAGCTATATTTTGTTGGTTCTAAACATTTATCTAATGGGAAAATCTCTGACTTTTAAAGGGCAGGTTTAGTCCACTTAAATTTACTGTGATTACTGGTATATTTGGACTTTTATTATCTTACTTTTTGTTTTCCACTTTTGTCCTGCTCTTTCTGTTCTTCTCTGTCCTTTTTAACCTTTGTTTTCAAGTAGTTGAATTCTTTTTTTTTACCCTCTATTTTTTTACCATGCATACCTAATAAATTCTGAGTTTATATCTTAATCTCCCTCCAGATCAATTTAAGAACCTTAGATCACTTTCATTCAGATTTCTTCCCATGCACTTTTCATACTGTTACTGTCCAGTTTTTAAATTTTGTTCTTTTTTAATCTTTACAAATTAGATATTACTATTATTATCCTATACAAAAATTAGCAAATATTTATTGAGAAGCTATTATGTGCCTGCTAATACTCTATATGATAGAGTGAAAGAGCACGGAAAATGACTATCTATCTGTATCTATATATCTATATCTATGTATTCCTATCTTCAAAGGATTATGGTGGGGGGAGACAGATAATAAATAAAATTAGAACACATTATTATATACTAGGTTAGAAGATGAAAAGAGCTGTGGGTGAAATACCGTAAGGCAGGTAGATAGAGAAAGGCAGCACTTGGCGGATTATTTTCAGTTTTAAACAAGGTGTCCAGGGATGCCTCCCTCGGGTTACGTTTGAAGGCGTGGACCATGTGGCCACGAAGGAAGAGAGTTCCAGGCAAAGGGGAAAGCAAGTGCAGAGGTTCCCGTGGGATTATCCCTGGTCTGTTCAAGGAGACCAGTGTGGCTGGAGGGGAGTGAGCAAGAGAAGAGTGGTGGCACATGAGGCCAGACAGGTGACAGGGGGTCCAGGGTGCAAAGGACCTCGTAGGCATCATATGGACTTTGGCTTTTACTCTGGGGGAACTGAGAAGCCGTTGGAGTGTTTGGGAAGGGAGGAGTGAAAAGATGGGATTTTAACCAGTATAGGGGACCAGGGTGAAATCTGAGAGACCAGTTAGGTGGTATACTGTAGAAGGCGAGGTGATGAGAACTTCTCAGATTCTGCGGAATTCAGAAGATGAAAACTACCTGAGACACAGATTTGGGAGGACAGAGAGTAGTTAGGTCGGTAGTTTAATTTTGAGGTTAAGTTTGAGTGGTTGGAATTCTATTATATGTCTAGTATATGTCCAGTAGTGGTTGGAATTCAGAGGAGAGACCTAGACTGATGTCATGAGCCTCCTGATGGTCCTGAGAGGCATAAGACTTAATGAGATAACCAAGGGAGTGAGGAGAGATAAAGAAGACCAAAGTCCTAGAACCAAGCCCTGGGACACTCCAGTGTTAGGAGTTTGGAAGATGTGGATGAGCTCCCAGAAGAGTAAAAAGGAGAAACCAGTGAGGTGGGAGGAAGACTGAGATTTTGGTTCCTGGAAGCCACTTGAGGATGAAGGAGGTAAGATGAGGACTGAGAACTGACCACTGGGGTTAGCGACATACAGGTCTTTCGTGACGTCAACAAGAGCTGTTGAACGTGAAATATGAAAAACTGGAGAGAGAAACTTTATTCTTAGATAGGAATACAATATTTTAAAGATGTCACTTCTTCCTCTACTAACACATAAGTTTAAGTTATTCTCAACTAAAATACAAACTGTATATTTTTGGAATGTGGCAAAATGATGCCAAGTTTACCTAGAATAAAATAAACATGGAAATAACCATAAAATTCTGAAAATGAAGAGTTATGAGGGGCTAATTAGTTTTATTATATATTAAAGTACAATAATATAATAATTAGGATAGTTTGGTATTGGCATAATAAATGGATGAACAAAAAATTAAACAGAATACATATCCCAAAAAGAGACCCCAGTATATAAGGGAATTTGATAAATGTTTAAGGTGGCCTTTCAAATCGGTGGATGAAATACAACTCACTATGAAAATAATAATAAAGTAATAGACGAACCACTTGAAATATGATAAACTGGATTTCCTGAGTCATTCTTAGCAAAAAAAAGGCAGCACAGATGGATCAAAGATTTAAATGTAAAAGTTAAGCCTGAAAAGTTCTGGATGTATCAGTATTTTTAAAAAAATATCTTAGGATAGAGAGGACCTTTGCTAGTATGCCCCAAACCCAGAATTTTAGTTTCTTCAAAACTACTACACAAAAATGAAAAAATTCTGTGTGACCAAAAAAATATTAACCAAATTAAAGGACGTGGACTAATAGGGAAGAAACTGTGCTACTCAAATGACAAAAAATTAATTCCCCTAATTTCCACAAATCTGTTTTTAAATCAATAAGAAAAGGTCACCTAATAGAAATATGGACAAAAGAGATGAAGAGAGAAATCAAAGGGAAAAAAATACAAATGACCAATGAACATATGAAAAGATATTTGAACTCGCTATTGGATAAATGAATGCAAATAAAGACAAAATACAGCTTTTCCCTGAAAATTTACATACTTTAACATGCGCATACGATCTGACCTTACAAATTAAAGCCAAAAGAAAAATCTTCAAGATATTAAAGTTGAACAAAGCTCGAATGATTTTCTAACTGTGGAAGTATATAACAATTCTCTTAGTTTTATAAAAAGGTATTATCAGTCTAAAGCATAGTGCTTTTCCTCCCCCCCATGGTGGTGTGTGAATGAACTTAATCTCTAAAAAATCCAAAACAAACAGAAAGGCTTCCAAGGTTTCCTACCTGGGATGCCCATCCCTAGAGGCAGGTAGTGGGGGATGGAGCAGGCACAGTGGGGATTAAACATGGGTGGGAACACAAATTCCAAGGCCTCAGGGCCTGGGAAGGGAATATAAGAGAGTGAGGCAGGCCCAGTCAAGACGTTGGCAAGCTGGTCTCACGTCAAAGCACCACCTGTTACTCTGCCCCAGCTATTATCATACAAGAATTTATAGGCAGCATTGCTAGATCTTCCAGAGAAAGGAAATTTGGATTTATATCTGAAGTCTCCCAATTTTAAAACATTGACATTTAATTCTAAAATTCTGAAATAATTTGTGTGGCAAACAAAGGATGTCCAGAAGCCAAACTTGGTTCTTGGACTATCACTTTGGAAATGCTGTTCAGAGTCTCCCCTTCCTGGTCCCACCAGTTGTTGTCTCTAGGTGACCTGGGGCAAGATTCTTGAACTTCCCTCACCTTTTCTTACAGATCAGTTTTCTCATCTGTAAAATAGGGGTCGTGATAGTACCTTAACTTTAAAAAAATCCTGAAGTTTTTAATGCAAGTAATGTTCACAGTAAGTACTCAAATTGCGGTTTTTATAATAATTAGTAACAGCAACCAACTGTTTGCAAACCACAAGGATGGCAACTCTTGACACACTGGAGGGCTAAGTGTCAGTCTGGTCAGGGCTGGGCCAAGCTTGGTGACACCATCTGCGGTGCCCACACTCAGCAGATCCTGCCCCTGCCCACAGGGATTCTTCAAATTGAGTTAAGTCCTGACTCTGCCTACGAGTGTAAGCTTTCCTGAGGATACTGTTGTGTAAAGGGTAAATACGAGAAAATGTCGTAATGTTTTGCTGTGTTGAAATTGATCATTGCTTATTTTTAAAATATCTATAAATTCCGTCATCTTTTGTCTAATGAGTTTCCAGCATATAAAATATTGATTTTTTTAATACTTTGAACTTTTAAAGGTGATTATTTTTGTAACTGTAGGAATAAAAGGAACCTTGTTTACATTGTTATTGCCATGAAAAGGATCATTTCTCTCTGTGTAGAAGATTTGGAGTTGATCTGAAATTAACGTTAATTGGGGAAAAAAAATCTTCCATTGAATGTAGATGTCAGTAAGGTTGTGCCCTTCTGTGGGGGTTTGCATGACTCAGGAGGGCTAGAATACCTTCCTAAGTCTTGTGTGGCCAGAAACACACCATTTCTCAGTTTTACTTATCTGTAAAATGGTCGTATCTATTACTGGCATTCTTTTTAACCAATTGGACTTCTATGCATATCAAAGGATAACCAGTCCCTTTAGTTCCCCCCCCACAAATAGATTCTTTCTCTATATGAAGGGACACAGACTTATGGCCATGTAATGTTGTCTCTTGAATTACACGGTATCTTTCTTTGTAAGAAATTTAGGTCATTTTCACACATTATCATCCATTGAAGGAACAGAGAGTTTGCCCTATATAAATAATGAAATACTTTGTAAAGAAGTGTTGTATTTAGTGTTTAGCATTCCCCAATCCGCACTAATCTTCCAAGGAATGTTCCTGGCAAAAGTGATTACTCTTCTAGTATTTCCAAAATAAACAGCTTAGGTAGCCCCACCCAAAGGGGAATCTGGGGACAGAATCTGCCTTACTTCTTGTTCCCTAGGTAGGAGAGAAAACTGTTATCAGACCCCAGAGAACGTAATTACCATTATTTTATTCCTTCTATCAGAGCCTTCTCATCCCAAGGGGAAAAGGAAGGAAATTTGAACTGGATTCTTAATCATTTTTTGCTTCCTGGGGTCCAAGTCTTATGTTTTAAAATGACTAAATCCGTCAGAGAAAAATTCACTAATGGAAAAACCTAACCACATAGAAAATACATGCTTGGCATCTGCTTTTGATGCTGCTTAAATTTTTTTAATCTCTAAAGCTGTGGATTCAATTTGTCAAATATGACTCCCCATCTTAAAATCTAAGTCTTAGAATCTGAATACGTATGTTCGTGCATGTAAAAGTGGTTAAGCTGTTCTGAAGACCTGACATTTCAGTTATCGTTTTTCCAAGCACCAATTTGGTGTGAGGAATTTGGAAGAAAAGCTCTCAGACAGACGGTGATAAGCCGCGGAGAAGGGTGAGGTGGTGCATTGAGAAGTTACCACACGAGTCTTCAGGCTGGGCTCTGAAAACAAACCTTTGCTGAAGAGCCAGGCAGAGAGGAGGTGACTGGACCTCACGAAAGAGAGTCAGGTCATGGCCGTGGCCACTGTTTTGTCAGCTGGAGCAGCTCTGACTGGGAGCATCTTGCAGCCTCGTATACTGACTTCTTTGAGGTCATTCTCTACAGGTCCCTTTTAACCTGCTGTTTCATCCTTGCTAGAAGAGCCAGGATCTGTCAGAGCTTATTCTGGGTAGATGGTGCATTCTCAGACGGGGGAGAATCTGTTTCATGCGGAAATGTATGGGCTTCAGACCTGGAAGAGTGCCCATCCCCCACACCTTCCACCTTCGGGAAAATCCCTGCTTATCTGTGAGAGACATTCCTGGGGCGGGGGTGGGGAATATACTGCACTGAGTGTCACTAGTCACCCATTCTGAAGGTCCTGGGAAATTCGAACCTCCTATTTTAGACCAATGGCACCCCCATTCTTTTACCTAAATCACATTCTCTTGCTGGAAAGCTGCATCATCCTAAAGAAAAGGAAGTACCTGTGAGCTAAGGTGGCTCAGAATCTGGGAGAGGATTATGTATAATATCACCTGTAGGCTTCATTGTGTCCTTCAGTTCATTTCTGGCGCTGACACCAACCTTGCAAAGTGCATTGTCTCAACATTATCTAAGACATTTTACAATATAATCATGAGATTCTAATGAGTAAGACAGGAGGGTAAACAGACCCCATCCATTTCCCTGTAATAGTTAGTGTAAAATTCTGAAATTAAGGGGAAGAGAAGGGTCTTTGTGGGCAGTCAGGCTGGATGAGCTGGAGTGGCTGGATCTCACTTCATTGTCAGATTCGGCAGAGAAGCTACAGCTCCGGAGCTAGATGGCGGGATGACTCCTCTATGGAAGCAACGTACAAAATGTCCCTCCTTTCTGGCCCCCGCGCTCCAGCCACCCTGATCCCTTCACTGCGATTGCTCTCTCTGAGATGCTAAGTTTCGTTTCTCTTATGGGCTTTGCCCCAGCTGTTCCCTGGGCCTGGAGGGCCCTCTCCGTGGATCTTTGCCAGGCTGGCGGTGCCTCATTATTCAGTGCTCAGTGCAGTTGTCTCCTGTGAAGATGCCTTCTCCACTAGCCTAACTTTTTATCCCATTATCTAGTTTCGTGTTCTTTGCTGCTCTTAGACCATCCCATTTTATCTTGTTTGTTTATTATCTGTCTCCCCAGCAAAGCCCTTGTGTGGCTTTTTCTTGGCCGAATACAACCCCCTCCTCTCACCCCCGCCCCCATGCCTAGAATGGTGGCCAACACACAGTGGTACTTAATAAGTATTTAATGAATGAGTCATATTAAAATTGTGTAATTTATCCTTTGGCATATACATATGTGTGAGTAGAAAGGCTCTCCTTTAGAACGAATTCTATTCTGATATGCAGTATTTTAGGGCCTTTCAAATTCCTTCAGAATAATCAAGCAGGAAGAATCAACTCCTGCCTGGGTAATAAGTAATTACTTGTGTCTTTCTCCTTTAGCCAAACTTTTATTGAAGCCAGCAGTGGCAGCATATGGCAATGGGGTCTGGTCCTGGTGTTGATAGTAGAGGAAGTGAGAACTAGAGTTATATTCCTGCGGAAAAAATCCTGGAATAATATCTGGTGACCACATCAGTCACCTAAAAGGCCTACCCTCTAAATAGTTTTTCCCCTCAAATGTTTCTAAGTATAATCATCTATTTATTGTTCTCCCTCCTGCAAATGCCATAAATTCTATGGGTTTTGTGTTACCATTTTTTTTTAATGTGGTTTCACATCCAAATGGAGCCACCTTGGTCTCATTATCCAGACCACACTAAACTAGTCGTCACTTAGTTCTGGTTAAGGTTTTCCTGTGGGTTGTATGACTCTTGACTTCTACCTCGTTAAAAGCAGGGAACAGCACAAGAGAAGGAGGAGAGCGATGCTGACCTGACGGCCACTCAGAGCCCCGGTGTCCAGGAATGGCTGGCCCAAGCTCGCACCGCGTGGACCCACCAGCGACAGAGCAGTCTCCAGCAACAAAAAGTAAAGGATTTCCTCTCTCCCTCTAGCCTGCAGATCTGCCAGGCAAACACCTTGAGAGCAATGTTCTAGAAGGACAAGTTGCTTCTGTACTAAAGACAGATGCCCCTTTATCTTCTCTTTGGACAGAAGCAAGACCTGGCCAACTGATTCAGTGTACTAACTTGTGACCACTGGAATGATTGGTCATTTTAAAAGCTAGTCTTTAAGAAAAGCTTGTGTTTAGGTTTATATACGGAGCGACTCACTTATAATCTACCTTGTCAAGGATATCTCCTCTATTTTCAGATTTGTCCCAATTTGAGTCTATTTTATGTATAAAAACCTCAGGAAGGCCTCTGAGTTGATAGAAGTCTGAATTACATGTTTTTTAAAGAAATGCAATTTATTTTCCATTTTTAAGTAGATACCATCACAGAATAAGATTGCAAATTATTGCCTAGTAAAACCATTGAGCTTTGATAAATAAGAATGATTTCTCATTGATACTTTTATGTATCAGGCATATTAAAATGTTTTATTTTCTCAAAGAGGAAAAACGTTTATCATAAATAATGAAAAAGCAAAGCCGAATCCATTGATAATCCAATTTATGAAGTAAGTGGGGAATTAAAGAGAGCTGCTCCTCTCAACAATCTGTCTCAGCCAGAACAAGGCAGTATTGATTTTGAAAAGTAAAAGTGCATTTTGTGCCACTTGAGGGCACCATTGCCCAGCAAAATTTTCTTCTCCCATTGGTTTTTCCACGATTTTTCAGAGATATCTTTTCAGAAAGGCATAGAGTACTTTGGACACATGTTTGAGCATTTACCTAAACCATACCTTTTATGCAAGTGCAAATGTAAAAACTTACTACAAAAATTCTCTGAGACTTTTCTAGACATGAAACCACGATTGGAGACAATGATCATAAAGTAACAAAGATGTTTTCATTTGTCCTTCTTGTTGAGCAGGAGTTGGAACAGGAATTAGCAGAGCAGAAGAGCCTCCTCCGGTCCGTAGCCAGTCGTGGAGAGGAAATTCTAACCCAGCACTCAGCTGCAGAGAGCTCTGGCGGTGTTAGGTATGTTTCGAAACACTTTTTCTCTTCTCGCCACTGTGTTTTCCTGACATTTGAAGAAATGTAAACATGTCACTCAAAATTTTATTTTTAACTTCTTCTGCAAAAATTCAATCATTTTGTGTTTCCTTTAAGATGTTAAATTTACTTGCATTTTGAACATTCTGTTGCGCAGCATGAGTATGGCTAGTAATTATTATGGCTGACTCGTTGGCCCTCTTTCCAGGGTGGTCAGCATATCTGTCCAGGGAAGATGCTTACGAGTTCGTTTTTTAAAATCAAATAAGAAATGCCTGATAAAATTAGATCCATGTTTCTAACTGAGTGATTATATCTAACTGCAAAACATTTTCGCTATAAGAGCTTATCGTCCCCTAGCATCATTCTGAAAAATAAACCTATGTGCCTACTAAATATCTTGATTTTTCTTGATGCTCTATTTCTGTAATTACTACATGTAAAATCTTTGAGCTTTGTGTCCTGGTTTGCAGTGGAGACCTAAAGTCTTATACACAGAAAAGTGAAGTGTTAAAGGAAAAATTAAGGAGAATTTCCAAGTTGAAGATTCTGATTTAAAATGTAGGAAGGGGGACCATCCCGGTGGCGTAGTGGTTAAGTTTGCATGCTCCACTTCAGGCGCCTGGGATTTGCAAGTTCAGATCCTGGGCGCAGACCTACACACCACTTATCAAGCCATGCTGTGGCAGGCGTCCCATATATAAAGTAGAGGAAGATGGGTGCGGATGTCAGCCCAGGGCCAATCTTCCTCAGCAAAAAGAGGAGGATTAGCAACAGATGTTACCTCAGGGCTAATCTTCCTCACCAAAAAAAAAAAAAAAGTAGGAAGGAAAAGGAACTGAAGCAGAGTGAAAGTGTCCCTGTATTTTGAGTCAAGTCTGGGTTTTATTCCAGTTCTTCTGCTGTTGCCGTGGAAAAGTAACTCAGCTCTGAGCCTTAGTTTGCTCATCTGTAGAATTAGAATAATAATCGACCACTTTTACCACAGGAAGGTTGTGAAATTTGTGAATGTCAACCGAGAATGCATAAGAAAACTTTCTTTAAAATCTACAACATTAAAAAAATGTTTCAGTGAAAACTCTGTGTTCGTGTATTGCTACAGGTTGTAATTTAGTAGTAGCATCCTTCAGCAAACAGCTTTAACGTAATAAGGGAAATAGCTTTAACTCCACTGACTCCAGTGTTCTCATTCCTGAACAGTGATTTGAAAGAAATAACCTAAAGAGGAAATACATATTATGAAGATGATTTTTGAAATGTTATTTATAATACCACATAATTGAAAAGGCGGAAATGCCCATTAGTATAAAAAAGCCTAAGAAAAATTTTATGCATATGTAATCTAAACAAAAAAATTATATAACAATATCAGAAAATGCATATGTGATACTAAGTAAAAATGTGATATAAAATTGAAGGTATGAGTATCCGTGTGGGTAAGAACCAGGCTAGAATGTAGATTATCAAAAGTAACTTTGGAAAGGTCAGATTTGAAGATTTTTCTTTCGTTTTTTTTTTTCAGTTTGATGAATGCTGACATAATGTTACTGACATATGACATCAGTGTTCACGATATACATATATATACATCTGTCTCACTATATATGTATATATACATATAAAATATAATATGTAGATATTTAAGAATTTCAAGGGCAGAATGATAGAAACCAAACTAAAATGCATTGCAAATAGACATATTATGACAAAATACATAGGAAATAGGAAGGCATTCAAGCAAAGAAAAACAAAACAAAAAACAGTAAAAATATTGATACAATTAATAAATATCAATTTAAAAGAATAGGAATGAATACTGTTATGACATCTATAGTCAGGAATTCCATTAAAATAACCCTAAAGCTGTAAAAATTGTGTCAAAATATAAAGGAGTTTTGAAACTCTCTATTGTCCATCATGCTTAAAAATGCTGATAAGGCCATAAATATGTGTGTCTGTATAAATCCAAAATGAGAAACGCTGTTCCTTCCATGCTGACTCTGAATCGAGACTTGCATCCATTTTCCAGTTTCTGTTGTTTCCAATTCTTCTAAGATGTTTATTCATCCCTCGTAGTTTTCTGAATATGTTTGCCAAACTCTTTTTTTACAAAGAACCCGTCATACATTGCCTCCCCATCATGTATATAGTCACAAAAAGAAGCAGTAGGAATCTTCCGCAACTTTCTTGCCATGATTTTTTTTCCTTTCCTTGGCCTTTAGCTTTGGAAAAGGCCCAGATGAAAGACAAACAACTATAAACTGCTCTTTCAAATAAAAAAAATTTTTAAAGAGAGATTTGCAGTGCACTACTGGATTTCTGTACAAGATTCATTTTAAACACTGCTTATAAATTCTTAAATTTTTATACAAATTTTTTAGAAAAGTCACCTTCAAATCTAGTTGATTCCTGTTCAGCCATGCCTTTCAAACCTCTGGGTAAATATACCAAGCAAACAAACAACCACAAATTAAGCAAGATCCAGAAGCCAACAGAAAAAATATATATATTTTTTAAAAGAACAATGACCGCTAGGGAAAAAACCTTATATTCAGTCTTTAACTTAGTAGCTGATTTTCTAAGACTATCAAATGTGAATTAGTACATGTAAGAAAACCCCAGTGGGAGGGTCATGACCCGCTTCCTGGGAACAAACTTAATATATAAAGAACAAGTACCATGTGACAAGTAGAAGGGTTGATGGAGGGGTCCTTAGTAATCAGGATTACTAAGGAAATTAATGGATATCAATATCAAAGGGAAAGAAGAATATTTTCCATGGGAAACGAAGGGCCATGTCCTAATTTAGGACTGATTTGTTGGTGGTGTTTTATATGTGTCGATGATTTAATATAAGAATATAGATTTTAAATATCCCCTGGTTTTATACTAAATTGTTATGCAAACATAAATGCATTAAAAATGACGCATTACAGTCCAGCATCACAAAAGAGCACAATAAAGAAATTTAATTTCATAAGAACTTTAAAACTTGTTTTTTATTTCAAAAGATTTTTTAAAAACACACAGAGAAGTCCAGAGACTAATACATCAAACAAAATTAGAGTTATCGATTTTATTTTGGCATTTTTTCAGTCGTTACTTTTTTAGATGAATCCATGTTGATACATATGAATCTAGTTCTTTTCGTTTTAATTACTTAATGGTATTTTATCTTGTGAAAGGAAGAACTATTCACCCATTTTCTTATTGATGGGCATTTATATTGTTGCCATTTTTCTTTTCCTGTTACTAGCATTGGTGAACTACCTTCTTACAGGTCTTTAAGTGCACAGGTGGGAGAGATTCTCTAAGTTGTAGCCTGGAAGTAGAATTCCTGCATCACAGCCTTACAGATAATTGTTTAAGGCTTACTTCAACAGACTTACCTGCAGAAACTATTGTAGTCAATACTTATCCTGAGAAGAATTGGCTTTGGGGTGGTGTATAGTATTATCCTGCCGATGAACTTGTTATTTTTTTCCACGTGGACAAAGGTTCTGTCAAAATAATAATTACTATCTAGTGTGCCCTTCAGATGACATGGGCCTAGTGAGGACGTCAAAACTCCTGACAAACTAGCATCTATTGGAACTTGGGCCCCCAGATTCTTTTTGTTACCATTATCATTATCGTTAGGCCCCATTTATTGAGTGGCTGTTATTTTCCAGATGGGTAGGGTCATAGGCATTATGCACATTTTCTCTAAATTTAATTCTCATACTTCTGCAAGATAGATACTGTCTTCATTTTAAAGATGAGAAAATTGAGGCTCAGAGAAGTGAAGCAAATTACTCAAAGTCACGTATCTAATGTGCCGGAGCAGAGATTCAAATCAGATCTGTCTCACTCCAAAAGCCATAGTCTTCCTCAAATGCCACACTGCCGCCTGTCTTTAACGATGATACTGCAGCACTTTCCTTTCACTTTCTGTCCTCCTATTCCATGTCCTGAAACCTGATCTAGAGAATTTTCTTTGGATTCTGTAAAAACTCTCAATAGACTAAGCAGCATTTTTAGGGTTTTGAATTAATTTGTAGGGTATTTGTCAGATGATACTAGTCTAATTGTACACTTTCTGATTCTAAAAGTTACAGTTATTTTCTTATCTTTAATACTGAGCTATTTTCAGTGTATTTTTTAATTATTGTGCTCATGGTTCAATTATAATATCAGTAAGAAGATACTTGTTTTATGGTGAGTCTTAAATTTTCTATTTTAATTTATATTTTTAAAGTGTAAGTTAATGACTAAAATAATCTGGTTCCAATTTTAGAGACTAGATCTGGTACACACAATAAGTTACCTAGAACTTATCGCCTTTTTGCACACATTGTAAACTTAGATTATTTATTCTTCTAATAGCGAAAAACCTGATGTGTTATCCCAGGAGTTGGGGATGGAAGGGGAGAAATCACCTGCTGAAGACCAGATGAGAGTGAAATGGGAAAGCCTACATCAAGAATTTAGTACCAAGCAGAAACTACTACAGAATGTTCTGGAACAGGAACAAGAGCAAGTGGTATCAAACATTTTGCTTTCCTATATTAACTGATATAAAAGATGCGCAGCTTATGCTAAAGGAATATAATTTGTGCAGTAATCTATATTTTCATTATCAATTCAAAGTAAGACAAATTATTCATCCTATATTTTCCTTAACAAGTCTGTTTCATGTTTCCCTTAATATTTATATGTGGAAATTTATTTGATTTCTAGATCTTGTTTTCCTCAGAGATGATTGCTATCTGATGACTCATTAGCATAAACCATTAAATTTTAAGTGGCCTCCCTTTTTTTTTTTTTTTTTTTACAACTTTGAAAATTAAAGATGCAAATCAAAGATATACACATCTAGGGCAAAAGGAATTCCACAAATCTGGCAGTAATTGTGGTGTTATCTTATTTTCCATTGCTACTTCCAGTATTCAGTAGTTTCAGAGGATCTTAATGAAAAACATATTGGGACCTTGTTGGATCTAGAAGGAAGGGGAAGCCAGTGGTCAGCTAGAATGATTACTAACTCATCTGTAGGCTGGTTCCCAAGATGGGTAGGTACTGTGTGATGTTGGGCTTGGTTCCACCAAGCAAGCCGAATCCAATGGAATTGGATATAGCAACAGAAGGTTCCAGGTAGGTGAAAGCTATTACTGCACTCTGAGCAGAAGCCAGAGGGGGCTGCAAGTCAGAGGATTGGACCCCTTAGAGAGCTAGTGAGTGAGGCAGGAACCCAGGCAAGCCTGCGATGCTCACCACAGCCGTGGCTCGGCAGGATTTTGAAGACTGAAGCCTAGTGCCAGGTCCTGGGCCACCAATGCTCATCTGGGCCATTCCATGGCAGTAATAGTATCAGAGTAAATTCTAGAACCTTTACTGTGGATCTTAGGAAGCTGCTGTTTTCACTTCTCTTGCCAGGACTAGGTTAGAGTCTAGGAGAAGCTTAACCTGGAAACAAAAGGGTATCAATAAAGTGCATCTGAGGAGAGAAAGGCAGGAGTCCTTGCCAGGATTACCTGAAAGGAGATGGTCTAAAGTCATAACGCGTCCTCTCATCTATGAGGAACCATGCAGAAGTCCCTCAGAGCTTGAAGTCTTGATTTCTGATGTAGATCTCCTGGACTTGCCTGCTAGCTCTCCTTCATGTGAAACTGTTTCCCCATTCCTTTGACTCTAAGGTATATTTACAGTCCTAAATCAGAGACTGCAGTCTTTTTTGACTCTCCTAAGCCAGATAAATCCAGGACACTTCTAGTGACAGTTCATGCTCATTTAGTATTCTCATTTCATTAAATGCCCAACCCCTGGATTCCACCTATTGTCCATTCAACTTAAAGCACATGCATGGTTCATCCAAGGTCTGCAGACCTCCTGGACATCTCATCCATTACCTGCCCTTATCTTGGAGAGCTACCTTTCCTCTCAGTCAACGCCATCCTGGCATCCCGACATCCTCCATGTGGGCTTACTGGAAGAACCTTGTTCTGCTGCCACCAACATTCCCACATGGTATCTGGACTGTTAAAGTTTAGGTTCAGGTTCATATCTCACTTCCCTTTGGAATTAGAAATGGAAAGCATTGAAGGTTCTTTATTTTATGATGTTTTTGCATTTGAGTGCTTTCTTCAAAGAATCACCAGTCATTTGTATAAAGTGCCTCCTAGATTGTTTTCTTCTCTTTGGTGTGAAGAGATGAGAGAAAAGGTAGGGAAGGAGCAGTTTAGCTGTGGGAGTTTCCAAGAAGAAAGGGAATGGTCATTTAATGGGCATATTTTGTGTTCTAGGTGTTAACCTTTCTGGCGACTCTGTGGTGAGGCTGACATTCGCTCTACTATGTAGATCTGTAAGCTAAGGCTTGGAGAGAGAGAATTTCTTAGGGTCTCGTGACAAAGAAGATGCAGAGCTGGGACTGGGATGTAGGTCTATCCAGCTGCAAAGTCCCTCCCTTTTCATGCTAGATTCCTGACAATTTTGTACACCAGATATACTTATACTCTCAAGTCTAAATACAGGCACATTTTTTTGGCCTCAAGTTCACTAGGTCCAAAGGCATTGATCTCTCAGAGCAATTTCCTTTCTCTATTCACGTACAATGTATTTAGTGTCTCTATACGGAACACCCTATATAGCTTCAGGATGAAATATGGCTCCCGCTCCTAGGAACCTGTAACCCAACCAAGGAAATATTTTATACATTTTTGAAAAATTAAGCAATCATGGTAGCCTCCATAAGCAAGAATTAAAAAGGAAGCAGAAGTAAATGTGGAAAGCCACTATAGTAGGTGTGGAATTTAAGGTGGTTGGTTTTATAGAAATGCTAGGTGGTGGGCATTCCAGCTACAGTGGGGAGTGAGCCTGGCATGTTTAGAGGATAATGAGTAATCAGCCTGAAGGTAAGATGAGGGTGAGATATTTTGAAAAGTTATAGGAGACTGAGTTTGACTGGAAACATCATTAAAAAGTTTAAATGTTAGGCCATTTCTTGGTCCTTGCTGGGGAGACGTCGTGTATGCCTAATGGAGTTTAGAAGTGGTGAGTGAATGATGAAGGCCAAGGGCCCAGTCTAGATCTGGTATTCAGGATGGATTAAATCATCATGGGATGATCTAACCAATAGGACAAGTTGAAAGGAAGGCTATGATAAGATTTCAGGTATTTTTCCCACCACATTTTTTTTTTTTTAGTCTATCAGTGAAACATTGCCATTGCTGAATCTGGTCACCATGTTTGGTGAATATGGTGTGTTGTAGGGGGTCATATTTCTCTAGGTTTTCATAAGGACAGTTTTGCCAGCATTGGCTTCAATGTGCACTTATAAATGAGGAAAGTTAGACATAGTTCACGTACCCTTAAATACACTGCTGCTTTTTGCCTACAGCTCTACAGCAGGCCAAATCGGCTCCTGTCTGGTGTGCCACTCTACAAAGGGGATGGGCAGACCCAAGATAAAGCTGCAGTGACATCTTTGCTGGATGGATTGAACCAGGCCTTTGAGGAGGTTTCATCCCAGGTAGGGCCACGCTCTTGTTTTGCTTGTGGATCTTAGCGTCCGTGAAGTTTTTCCACCCCTGGGCGTGAACTGTTGAGACCCAACACCAGTGCTCAGTCCTGAAAGGAAGAGCCACTGGATCTGGCATCTCATCCTGCTGTTTTTCTTTGATTTCTCAAAACACTGTAATTAATTCATTCTCCCCTTTTTTTCCCAGGGTGGAGGGACAAAGAGGCAGAACATTCACTTGGAACGGAAGTTATATGATGGGGTCTCAGCTACCTCGACTTGGTTGGATGATGTTGAGGAACGTTTATTTGTTGCCACAGCACTTTTACCGGAAGAAACGGAAACTTGCCTCTTCAACCAAGAGGTAAGTTTGGCAGCTTGTGTCTGTGAGTGTATGGCATTGAAGAGCACTTGAAATTTAATACTGGATAATTAATGTTATGCATAAAGAAAGTTAAGCAAGAGACAGTTCTAATAAAGTACAAATTAAGTATATTTCCAAGCAGTATAATGCAGAAAAGAATTGCCTAAGTAACAGAAGCTCTCAAAGATATTTGTGTTTTGCATTTTTATTCTTTATCTTGTATGTGTGGGAGGAGGAAAAAATGGAGGACTCTTTGTGAAAACTTTGTTGTCTGTCGCAAATCTTTTATACTTGAAACACAGGCTAAAAAAAGTAATGCATGAATTCCTACATAGCACTTTACAAAACTCATTTTTTCACCAAATGTATATTAATATTAGCTAATAATGTAAAATTTCTGATAAAAATCTCTCCAACGTGACTTGCCTAATATTTATAGAAGTGTAAGAAAGTGGTTCAACTTGCCTTAGGTGTAAGAGAGATATGGTAGACTTTCTATGAGGAAATGATTTGTATATAAATTCATGGATCTAAACATTGAAATGTGCTTTTTCTTTTGTCAACCCTAGACTCTTGCCAAAGATATTAAGGAAATGTCTGAAGAAATGGATAAGAACAAGAGCTTGTTTTCCCAAGCATTTCCAGAGAACGGCGATAACCGAGATGTCATTGAAGACACTTTGGGTTGTCTTCTGGGAAGGTTATCCTTGCTCGACTCAGTAGTAAATCAGCGATGTCATCAGATGAAGGAAAGACTTCAGCAAATACTCAATTTCCAGGTAAGACATTATCAAGAGATGTTCGACCATTCTCCAGCTATATTCAATAATAAGCAGGATGTCTTATTGAGGTATGATGTAGACCTATTTTTTTTTTTCAAATGTACAATGAAGAGCAAGAACATTACAGAAAAACAAGAGGATTGAACTTAAGAATTAGAAAACTAAGAGTTTTGTGCTCTTAGAAATGGAGGGATGAGAAAACCAGCCAACCAATAAGGGCTCAATAGAACTTTAAATTCAACCAATGAAAGTCATATTTATGGCATCTTAGAATTATAATTTCCAGTTGGTAATAGTGGAGTTTAAAACATATGACCAAAGAAACATGCAGGAAAGTGCTGTAATACAGAATGAACCCTGGACTCCAATACCCAGGGGCCATAGAAAGTGACTATGGCCAAATTACTTCTACCTGTGTTAAAAATGTATTGCATTGGGGCTGGCCTGGTGGTTAAGTTTGCATGTTCCACTTCGGCAGCCTGGGGTTCACAGGTTCAGATCCCAAGTGTGGACCTACACACCGCTTGTCAAGCCATGCTGTGGTGTCATCCCGTATACAAAATAGAGGAAGGTTGGCACAGATATTAGCTCAGGGCCAACCTTCCTCACCAAAAAAAAAAAGAAAAAAATATATTGCATTACTTCTCAACCCTAACTCCTCAGACTTATTGCTTTTTAGCCCTAGACTAGAGTTCTGTTGCCAACTGAATAATTGTGTGCTTATGAAACTTTTCCTATGACCATAAACTTCAGTAAATGCAAAAGTGGCTGATAAACTTTTAGTGATGATTTTCATTCCTAATAAAAATCACCCTTTGGGAATACTTAAGTTTTAACTGAATTTTATTTTTAACAAACACAGAAGATTTATGAAATAGATACATGTAATTAGGGCCAAGAATTTGATGTAAAATTTTAACTTGTAAAAAAGAAAATACTGTAAAATATCAAAGAAATGTAGCATTAGCCAAGAAACTTGGAATTTTCTAGATATTCATCTAGAGGGACAAATTATCACTGCCTTCCAGTAGTTTACATTCTTAAAACTACAAAGTAAAATTATCACAAACATTTGTGTATCTTTTATTTATTCACAAAAAATATTCACGTGTATTATTGTCTTTAATCTTCACAACATTCCTATTGGCTAAGCATTGTTTTAATATTCACTTTGCAAAGTTAAAATGTGTGAAATACTTTGAACAGTGTCTGAAACATAGTAAGCACTCAGCAAGTTTTATTATTGTTGTTGCCGTTAATAATGGCATTTGTTATAACAGATATAGGATCTGAAACCAACGGATTTTTATATTTTATATTGTTAGAGTGATGGCAGGGGAGATGGAGAATAGTTGACCTATTTAAGATATATTTTGAAGGCAGAATCAGTGGGAGAGAATTTGTTGATGGTTTGGATTTGGGGAATGAGAGAAAGGGGGACTGCTGAGGAACTCCAGGGACTCTGACTTGAGCATCTAAGGGGAGTTGGTTGACAGAGAAGACTGGTGGGTAACAGTGCCATTGACAATGGGCAAGACTGGGTTGTTGGTGGTCCCATTGGCTAGGCAAGAATATGGGGTAGAATTAAGATACTCTGGTGAATAGTCACAGTAGACATTTGGGTATGCAAGTCTGTGGCTTAGAGAAATGACCTGGACTGGCTATTTGCATTTGTATCTGTTATGTTGTATAGTACATAGAGAGGAAAGAGCATTTCACCTGGAGTCCGAAAAGCTGGGGTTGGTTATTTGGGTATTTTCTTTTGGATTGAAGATCTGATTGCATGTACAAGTACACAGGGTGTGTCTGAAATCAGTAAAACTGTTGTGCAACTTGTGGAAACTTCTTTCATTCCTTTAAAATTCATCTTGCATAAAATAATACACTGAGTTTTAACAGCATTCTAGTCTATCAGCCGTGAATGAGGCGGGTTAAAAGTGCAAATATGTGTATAACTCAGAGACATATTTCCTTTTTTCGAATTGCATTTACTATGCTAGTGTCTTTGGTACTTTAAAATTTTTATTGGTAATTGTAGCCAGTCAGAGTAAAATATGAACTGAGCGTGAGTACTCTGGAACTTATTTTGTGCGGAGGACCAAGAGGAGAACATGGAATCATGAAATTCTCTTTAAATCATGTTCTCTAGTTTTCTTCTGCCAGTAAGTTTCTACTTGTTGGTGGCCAGCTCACGAACAAAAACTGACATTCCAAAATGTTTGTGTTCCAATTTAATTGAGAGAAGATTCCAATATTAATGGAATTAAAGGTCAAGTCACAAACCATTTTCTTTTACTTTGCTACACCTGGTATGCTGTCAGTGCTCAATAGTTATTGGACTAGTATGCCTTCATTTTTCATTTATCCTTTGAGTATTAGCTTTTGCCAGACTGCTAACGTTATCCTATACCCAACAGACCATCTGGAAGAATACATAGCTGTTACGTAGAGGTATGTTAACTACATGGCCTCGCAACAAGTTATCAGCTATTCTGTAGGTAAAAAAAAATTTTTTTTTTTTTTTGTGAGGAAGATCAGCCCTTTGCTAACATCTGCCAATCCTCCTCTTTTTTTGCTGAGGAAGACTGGCCCTGGGCTAACATCTGTGCCCATCTTCCTCCACTTTATATGGGACGCCACCACAGCATGGCTTGCCAAGCGGTGCATCAGTGCGCGCCCGAGATCTGAACCGGCAAACCCCGGGCCGCCGCAGCGGAGCGCGCACACTTAACCGCTTGCGCCAGCCTCTTAGGTAAAAAAATTTTACCCGTAGATTTAACACCAAATAAGTTTCCTGGACATTTTTAAAATCAAGTATTTTAAGTTTTTTAAAAAATGAAAAATGAAAGAATTGTTTATTTAAATTTTCTTAAATGAGCAAGGCAGCACAAATGATTTTAGAACTTGAAACTTTCTATGGACCTGTTCCTCCAACAGCTAGAATCCTGCCTCTTTATGCCCTACAAGTAATTCTAGTGCCTATAAGAAAAAAATGTGATGTCTGTTACGTGTGTATATGTAGATACCTTAATTATCCTGGTGTATCACAAGTATAGTAATAGGAAATTGTTAGAGCCTTTGGATTTTAATTTTTAAGAGAATATCAACATGCATATGGGTATTAGCACCTCTTAAAGTTTTTTATTTAGTAACTTGTAAATCAATGGTATTCTCTGCTGTACTGTCTTCTTGACTCCTCTCTTCCAGTAATTAGTGTGGCTTCCAGAAAAGCAAACTCTGTTTTCTATTAGCTTGAGTAGAATATAATTAAGGTAAAAAATATGCTATTAAAAATGCAAAGATGATGTATAGGAAATGTATACACACTCACCCTTTCTAACCCATGTTATGTTATTTATATTTATCTACTCATTTAGATTAACTGAACTCATGTTGTTTTAATATATGTAGATAATAGAGACTTTATTTCTTTTCGAATCTGTTCAGATGAATGGGAAACCTCTTTTCCTACACATACAAATAGATAAATGTGTCATGGTTCTAATGGCCCACATGGCCTCATTCTGAACACAGTTGAATAATACAAACATGATCGTAACTCATAAGCAAAACCCTTGTTTCTGGCATCACTTTTCCAGTGCTGTTATTACAATTTCCTATTTGATCTACAGCTAGGCTTGCAAATTGGTTTCACTTTGGTTAGTGACAATTATTGCCTCATAGGATTGTCTGTTTTTCCCTAATTCTCATGTTCAGTGCTATTTCTTGTTTTTAAATTTTATTCTGTAAGTCACCGACTATTTTGCTTTTCAGCTTTGCATTTTGCATTATAATGCTTCCACACATCCCTTAAAGAATTTTTTTTTCCTTGGTGTGATTATCCATCTTTTCATGAGACAGTCAGAATTTTTGTATCTTGGTGACACGTACTCGTGTATGATCAGCCTCCAGGGAAGAGGATTTGATAAGTCAAACTTCAACCTCTGATGAACAGCCAGCCCATTGTATATGTTTGCTGACCAATAAGAAATAGAGCTTCCTTGCTGATATTCCAGGGGAAAAATTAAAAGTTTATCATTCAAATTTTGTTCCTGTTCATTATTCCGTTTAGAATTGAGTACCAAAATTCCAATAGTTATTTCCTTTTTGTACAAATCTGACTCAATATAAATATATTTGGACTTTTAAATGAGTAATGTTTATGAACAAATGGCTTGGCTAAGATCTTTTTGTGTTGTCTCTTCATCGATGTCTTTGGTCATCGTGGATAATATTTATTTTCTAAACTTCTGGAAGGTTTTTTATAAGTTTGTGCAAATTCTTTGAAAATAGGAGAAAGAAGGAAGTGAGGGAGAGAGGGAAGGAGGGGAGAGAGGAAAAAAGAAATCATATTATTCTTTTTTTTTTTTTTTAAGATTTTATTTATTTATTTTTCCCCCCCCTAAAGCCCCAGTAGATAGTTGTATGTCATAGCTGCACATCTTTCTAGTTGCTGCATGTGGGACGCGGCCTCAGCATGGCCGGAGAAGCGGTGCGTCGGTGCGAGCCCGGGATCCGAACCCAGGCCACCAGCAGCGGAGCGCGCGCACTTAACCGCTATGCCACGGGGCCGGCCCATATTATTCTTAATAATCATATTTTTTCCCAAATCAGGGTAACACCTATAGCTTGTTTTACTAGATAGAAGTCATTAGTGTAATATTTCTGCTGCAAGGTTTAAATGTGCATATTTGTTTCATATATAACCAGAAGATTAGTGACAGTATTGCTTTTATTTGTCTACTTCGTCTCCATTTGTATTGTGTTGGAAATGCTTTGTGTAACAAATTCTTTAAAAGTCAATCTTAGCACTTAGGTAAATTTTTACCAATTTCTTTTACCTTCCCATAGGACAGTATTGTTTCTTCTGAACGTTAAATTCTTACGCCTGTGTATTATTTCTAAGAATGTGTGTTATATTTACAACTATTTTGAATTCCCTGTTACACACATTAAGTCTTCCTATTGCTTTCCTTCTTAGAATGATCTGAAGGTGCTGTTGACATCCCTGGCCGACAACAAGTACATCATTCTGCAGAAACTGGCAAATGTGTTTGAACAGCCTGTGGCAGAGCAAATAGAGGTATTTACAGCTGCCTTTTTCCAGAAGAGCAAATGCATAGAGTAGATCAGATTTACTATAAAATTTCAAATATTCTATGAAAGATGAATGGCTTGCTACAGCATTTTTGTTTGTCATATATTTTGTTTTTAAGTGCCGAGTTTGGATAGCTGGCTAGGTTACGTTGACTCTGTCACTTACTTCTGCATGGAATTAGGAAATGTGAGATAGGAAGAGGTGTCAGTGACAGATGCTGACCTGAACAAGTTTGCCACCTAACAATGAGATTAGATATGAACCTCGGTGACATATGACAGAAAGTCAAACTGTCCTGGTACAGATGGGGCACTGCAGACATTCAAAAGAGAGTAGATTGCCTCCCACACGGGTAGGATCAGGGAAGATTTTGTAAAGGGAAATTCAAACTGGACTTAGAAGTGTGGACACACAGAGACTGGAAAGAAAAGTAACCAAGTAGAGAGATCAGCAGGAACAAAGGCTTACATGTTAGACAATTCCGAGCACTTCAGGAGTAAAGCAAGCAATCCTGTTTAGCTTAACTTACAATGAATGAAAGGACTGAGGGGAAATAAGATTGGATGAGAAAATTTGAGGCAACTGGTAGGTCCTATTGAATGTCAGAGAATTTGGACTTTCTTTTATAAACCATTGGTCTCTAACATGTATTGATCGCACACCTCATTAGTCAAAAAAAATAAGCACACACCACAAATAGGTGAATATTTACTTATTTATAAATTATAAGTAGGTACTATGTTATAAAGCATACACACAAATGAAAATTAAAAATGAATGTGGCTGAATATAAATAAAAGATGATCATCTCACACACTTTTGGGTATTGGACTCACCTTGGAGACCATTGGCAGTGGAAAGTCACTGGGATATTTGAGAGTGAGGATGCGTGTCAGTGCCAGATCCTTCCTCTGGATGGTTGCCATGGCAGCACCAGGGTCAGGAGGCAAGATATCCATCATGAGCTTTACGTAGTTGAACTGATGAGAAGGCATGGGAATTCAAACTAGCGTAATGGCGTAATGGCGGTGAAAAGAGGGAGGAGAGAAGAAATGGGTAGGATGTTACACAGAATATCTCCTGTTTCATAAGTAAGTAGTTATGAAAAGTGTGTTTTAATAGAATTTCACAACCTGACTTCAGTAGACCTCTATTGTATGAATAGACTATAGAGGATCCCCCTAAATATTTCTCTGTATAAAGATATATCAAGATCGATGCATCTATCTGAGAGATCACTAAAATAGTTTGCAAAATTATATGTGAATGTATATTTTTCTTGACCACAATTTCATGTGTTTTTTTAAAGAGATCACTCATTTCCCCCAAATTAAAAACCACTCTTCTATGTCATATCCTCTACTTGAAAGGATCTTTTTTTTAATTTTGATTTTTTTATTTTTGGCTTATAATGTACCTGGTTCCAAAAAAGACTTGAGCAACAAATAGTGATGCTTTGCCTTGAATTTCTAATGTGAAATATAGGATATGTATGATCACAAGTAACATTTTTACTAATTATTGACCATTATAACTAAAGTAAATGCCACAGATAAAAATAATTAGATTATTTCTTTGAAAGAATGGAAAGCAACTAAAAATGTACTAATTCCGTCCCTACCCTCCTTGGATTTAAAAAAGTAATATCAGCAGAAGGCATGGGGATGACACCTCTCAGTATATTCGTCTTTTGAGTCGTGTCATTATGATCTAGAATGGACCTGTTGCCCCACAAGCCTGGGGCACAGCTGTCTTCTGGGAATCTCTTCTACCATTCTGAGAATTTTCTTCCCTTCTCTCTCTGATGGATATTCTCTTTTCTGAGTCCCAAGTCTTTCTCTTTATTGTGTTGCTTCCTTGTTTTGTTAGGGCATATCCTTACTAAGAAAAGATGAAGGATAGGAATATTTTTTAATATTTTTCATGTCTGAAAATGTTCAGATACTTTGCTCACATTTTATTGACTGCTTGGCTCTTTATAGAATTCTTGGTTGGAAATCAGTTTCTTTTAGAGTTTTGAGGGTTTTGCTTCATTGTTTTATAGCTCCCAGTCTTGGCTTGAGGAATCTAAAATCCTTCTAATTCCCAAAGGTCCCCAGTTTTCTGAAATTTCACAGTGACATGCCTTGAGGAGAGTCTATTTAATGCACTGTGCTGGGAGCTCAATGGGCTTTTTTGACTTGGCAGCTCTCATCTTTCCATTCTGGAAAATTTTCTGATAACTTATTTAATATTTTTCAATTCTTCATTTTATCTGCCTCCCTTTCTGGAACTCCTTCTAGGCAGATGTTGGATATTTTGTTCCAGTCCTCCAGTTTTTTCTCAAGAGACGTTTCTCTCTGTGTCTTTTTGCTCTGCTTTCTGGAGATTTCCTTGATTTCAATTCCAAACTCTTCCACTGAGTTTTGCATTTCTGCTCTCATGTGTTTAATTTTCCCAGAGCTCATTTTGGTAATCTGAATGCTCCTTTTTTTATAGTATCCTGTTCTTTTTTTTAATAGATACATTATCTTTTGCAATCTCTCTGGGTGTAGTAATGATTTTTTGGTTACAGTTTCATTTTTCCTGTATAATCTGTTTCCCTCCGAGTTGCTTTTATTTGTTTGTTTATTTTGGTCTCCACCTTTCCTGCTAGAGGCTTTTCTCAGATATATGGAAATCCTTTGTTGTCTCTTCACATTGAGGGTGGATGACTAAGCAGCTGAGTGGGAACTTGGTGTATGGATGGGGCTTGAGAATTTTGAGATTTATTGAAGGATGGTCTACACAGGCTATTTGTTGGAGAATCCTTGTGTCAAATTTTTAGGTCTTTTCTATTGGTCTTTTCATTTTTTCTCTCCTCTCCTGTCTGAAGAATAGAGACATGGTTTCAGCACTCTAGAAGACCTAGGGGCTGCACATTTAGCATTCAGTGGGCACTCAGTCACTTTATCCTCCTGTTTTCAGTCAAGTGCTCAAGCCCACAGCTATGTCTGGCACCCCTCAGTCCAGAGACAATCTGTTCTACCTTCTCCAGAAAATAAACTATCAGTCGTTCACCAGGGAAAGAAAAGGGCAGTGTGGAATGAAGAAGGGGATGTGGGAATTGAACTGCTTTTTAAGCAGCTTTTCACCAACCTGCCTTATTTAGCACCCTATACCTCTTCACCGAGAGTTCCAGAGATTCCTGTTGTAAATTTGGTAGTGTAGATCCCCTGCTAGCTTAGGATTCAGCTTTCTCAGAATTCTTAAGTCAGTTCTTGTGTATCCTCCTGATTGCCAGCTCTAAAAATTTTGCTGGTATTGTCTTCTTTCCTATTTTCTAGATTTATGGGGGTGGAGGGAACACACGAAAAAACAAGCAAAGAAAATATTTACTGTGGTTATAGTGGGGTTTCAGGAAAGAAAAAACAGGACACATGTGTTTCATCTGCCATCTGGAGTCCGTGTTCTTTTGATCCTTCAAGGGCAACTGAGGTTGCATTTCTTCTAAAAGCCTACTTCGACTGCTCCAGGATTCGGTGGTATCTCCCTTCGCCGAAGTCCTCAAATGGACGAGTTGCGTCAAGTTTAGGGCATAATTATATTCAGCCTTGTTTTGTTTTCCTCTGGCTCCTAACTAGACTAACAGTAAGCTCCTCGAAGGCCAGGATGAGACTTTGTTCTGTGTCTACAGACCTCACGCTGGGAGGACAGGGCTTAATACTAGCGCCCACCTTAATACTTGTTGATTGCTTGGTTTTCTACTAAACAAAGAGTGAGCTTTATTTACTCTTTGTGAACCTGGCTATGTTGTAACATATTTTCCTTGCCTCGCTGAATCTCTCTGCAAAGACGCTCAAAACTGCTTTTCAGGGAACCAGAACATAATCCCCTAGAAAATCACAGGCAGATACCTTCTAACTATGTCCTAAATCATGCTTGTTTTTCAAGTGTTGCTATTCACAAATTCCCTTATTTGTTTAAGGAAGCCATTGTTCTCCCAACCCTCCATGCTAAATCCCTCCTACCTCCTTCCTTTAAGATAGCTGATCTGTAGTGTAATAAAGGTCCTTCTTCCCTTTTCTATATAGTAGATGGCCGTGGTTTTTAATGTTGTATGGAAATGACTCTTTTCGTATGCATTGAAAATATTTTATTTGGAGAGAAGAGGAACAAATAAAGAGACACGATAATCACATTTTGTGTGGGAAGTTGTTCATGGGAGTTTTAATGAGATGTCATGATTCTTCCATAGGCAATACAACAGGCTGAAGATGGGCTCAAGGAATTGGATGCAGGAATCGTTGAGTTAAAAAGGCGTGGTGACAAGTTGCAGATTGAGCAACCTTCCATGCAAGAACTTTCCAAACTCCAGGTATAATTTTCTACCAGTAGTATTCAGCTTTAATAATACATCCTAACTAGAAGTCAAGAAAAAATTATTTTCTCTACGTTTTTGGTTTTTCTGTATAAAATTCATGTCGTGTAGGTCCTAATCTTTTTTCCAAGTAACTCTTAGAAAATTTTCTGAAACTTTCACCATAATTAGTGCAATAAAATAAATTATATTCTCATGCTTCTAAGATCCTTTTTTTTTTCCTGACATTTACTTTATTATTATTCCAATGGCTAAGCATTGTGAAGTGGTTTAGTTGTGTCATATTGTTTTCTACTCTAGAAAATATAGTTATCAATCCAACCTAGAAAAGTTCAAAGAGGGATATCTACTGTGAAAAAACAAAATTCAACCCAGTAAATTTGAAGATCTAATTGCCTTTATTAAGCGATTTATGAATGAGGCGGCATCCCATCTAGCAAGTAGAGAGATATTCCGAGGAGTAATACCAAATGGAAGGTTTTTATAGGAAGGAGCGTGGGTCAAGGAAGTTATTAGCAAAAGGAAAGAAAGGATTATTTGGGTCCTGGACATTTTGTCTTTGAGGAGCAAGGAACTGGCAAGGGATTTATCATTCACATTGCCTCTTCTTCCTCTGGAGCATGGAGAGGGCCCACGTGACAGATTACCTCATTGGTGCTGACCAGAAAATTCCAGACTAGTTGGTAAAGATTACAAATCTGGGGAAGGTCTACACTGCAATTAGGTTAGGTATTAAATCTAGGTTTGGAATCATGGGCTGTAGCACAAGTGACGCCATTGAGGGCCTGTGTTTTTCTCCTTAACTCTACCCTGTATTGTACTGTACCTCCAAAATTGTTTTAAAGAAAAAATACTGAAGCTAATACTTTTTAGAAAGTAGTTTTTTTCAGGTGTTCAAAATGATGGTTTATCTTTCATACCTGTTTGAATGGAGGAGAGAAATTGCTTCAACTGCAGAACAACAAAAAAATTAAACTAGAAGGCAGCTGAAATCTAAACAGTCTTCCTGGCATCCTTCAGGAGTGGAGAATAACTTTGGGTTAATTTGCTTTCCTGGATCTGGCACCTATAGACAAAATCTGATATTCAGGTGGTAGGGAGATAGTGGGATATTAGACCAGCAAAATTTAGCATTTGGTGGGCAACACAGTTAAGTTATATTAAGAAAAAATTGTGTACAGTGACACACACATATTAAGTTTTCTCTGCATGCCTTATTACAGAACTATTGAGGGATTAATAGCGTGAGTCCAATGCAGAGTCAAAAGTTTTTCCTTCTGAGAAAATAAAATAGCTCTATTTTAAAAAGAGCATTTTCATTTTAACTGTCTCATTCTGTTATCTAACATTTCATAATGTCATGAGCCCACTCCCCCCACTTTGTCCTTTTCTGACAGTTTTCTGACAGTGCCTAAATGTCAGGTGTGAAAATCAAACGTCATAGCTGTGAATAGGCATTAAAGTTGAACTTTTCCAGATTGAGCCATTTTGGCCTGCTAAACGTTAATGTGATACACTAATCGGGTCCATATGGCTCAAATAAATTTTGTGTTTGGTGTATCATCATCTCCTAAAAAGTCTTTCCAGTTTAAATAGTTAGTTATTTATTTACTCCACCACATTTGGCAAAAACGTTGCCTTTTTAAGTCATAAAGTCTTTCTGCTCACATTAAACTCCTCAATTTCTCTAACTCATTATTTGAGGAATAGTCCAAAATCTGATTATTATTTAGCAGACAAAATATGAAGGATACTATATTTAATTGCTCTAGAAATATATAAACATTGAGAACATTATAAAAATTAGAATGACATTTTCTTTGACATTTCCTTCAGCCACATGAACAATTTTTCAACATTTTAACCCCACATCTCTCCATAAACTCTTGACATCCTGAGAAGACAGTTGTCAAATGTACCTTGGGTCACTTCTAGGCAACATTTTTGCATATCCTTTGGAATGTTAAAATATTTAGCTTAGCTGTTTTTTTTTTTTTTTTGCTGGGAAAGATTCACTCTGAGCAAACCTCTATTGTCAATCTTCCTCTCTTTTTTAATTTCCCTCCCAAAGCCCCAGTACATAGTTGTAGATTCTAGTTGTAAGTCTACTAAATCTTGTATGTGAGCCACCGCCACAGCATGGCTACTGACAGACGAGCAGTGTGGTTCCCCACCCAAGAATTGAACCCCAGGCTGCTGAAGCGGAGCATGCCGAACTTTAACTGCTAAGCCATCAGGGCTGGCTCTAGCTTATCTTTTTTGAAAGAAGTTTTCAAAGTGAGCCTTATAAGAAGGACAGCTAGGTGACCTATGCAGAGCATCGCCATAGGTCAGATACCTGAAGGAGCATCCTTGGTTGGGTCATGGGCTTGGTAGAGAGGAGCCAAAACATGAGTTGAGAGTGAGTATTGCTGTCTCTGTTTCTTAGGACATGTATGATGAACTGATGATGACCATTGGCTCCCGGCGGAGTGGTCTCAACCAGAATCTTGCACTCAAGAGTCAGTATGAAAGGGCCCTCCAAGATCTGGCTGACCTGCTAGAAACTGGACGAGAGAAGATGGCAGGTGACCAGAAGATTATTGTGTCTTCCAAAAAAGAAGTGCAACAACTACTTGACAAACATAAGGTAAAAAAAAGAGAAAGAAAATGTCATTGTGAAAACATATTCTTATTCACTGATATATAGGTACTAAAACCTAATATTATGAATCTTTTATGAGTTTTTACTTGTATAAGTTACTTTTTATAATGGTCAACAAATGTGTATTCAAACCCACTGGCATTCAATAGCACAGAAAAATTATAGAAGATAGGCTTCTATAATTTTTTAAGTTAAAGAATACTAACCTTGCCAGTGATTTTAATTATCAGTCCCTCACTAATATTAGCCAGGCTTTCTCCCTTCATAAATTGCAACAAAGGGTTAACTCAGGGACTTTTGTCAAAGGAGCTTCATTCTTAACTCTGCTTTTTGCTTTGTGTCCTTTGTTCCCTTTTGTTCATTTAGTCCTCGGTGTTCTCTCTGGCTTCCCTTGTCCTGGCCAGGGACCCCTGGCTCTGCTCTGGGATGCAGAGCTGCCACTCAGCTCTGGGATGGGGTTTCTGTCTCTTTGGGCATCACTTGGCTCTTCTTCCTCTAGTGGCTCTAGGCCTCAAGAGTTTCTTCCTGGGGACCACGAGTCCTTTACTACATAATCCGACGTGGTAGGCCTGAGATTACTCTGTCAGTGTGTGCTGTAACCGAGTTCAGAGTAGATGCTCCTCCTTATTAAAGGAACGCGTGTTTAACGCACACTCACAAATAACTCGGGCATTTTTAGCAGTGATTACAGCAAGAGCAATTTTGCCAGTCCAGAAACCCAAACTCCCAGACTGTGGGATTTTCCAATAGGGAAACTTTAAAAATCCCGTTGGGTTATAGATGGTTAACGTTCTACCATTATGGAGCTCCCTGGTGGCTTATAAAGGTGGATTTTTTTGGAATTGTACTTCTTGCTATTTTTTCCCAGAGATTTTTGTCCAAAACTTTGTGATTTATTAAAGCCTTATCATTTGGCTTTGAAAACATTGCTTTAAAGTTCACAGCTGGTTTTTCTCAAATGTTTGACCATAGCAATAAAATATCATCCTGAGTTATTCCAGAGGGGAAACTAGGATCGATGTGTATAAATAACAGAGAAATGAAGCTCAATAGATGGAGAACTCTAAAAGGAGTAGGCTGCCATTGAACAGACAACCCTCCTGGCCTTGAGAAGATCATCCAAGGCTGTCAGGGGGAGATGGGGTTGTAAAAGGAATATGAGCTTTCAGTGAATGTTGAGCTAAATGACCTCCAAGTTTTCTTCCAACTTTAAGATTCTATGATATAATAATTGTCGGTAAAAAATGATGATTCTAGCTTCTATTGACCAAACTTTTTTCTGAGGGAGAGCTCTACAGTGACCTTGAGCATGTTACATAGACTGCGTGGTTCAGTGTCTTCATCCGTAAAATGGGAAATAAAACTACCTACCTCACAGAGTTTTTCTAAGGATTAAAATCGTCAGTAAACTATATTGATAGAGTACCCGACATATAGTATGCATTAAACGCTAGTATCAATTCCCAGTCCTTCAGTTCTACCCAGGGTGTTGGGAACAGGAAATGGGATAAGCCCTATCTCCCTCCTCTGGGGACTTATACACATAAAAAGTAACATTTCAGCGGCCGGCCCTGTGGCACCTTGGTTAAGTTCGCACGCTCTGCTTTGGCGGCCTGGGTTCGCGAGTTCCGATTCTGGGCGCGGACCTGCACCACTCATCAGACATGCTGTGATGGTGACCCACATACAAAATAAAGGAAGACTGGCACAGATGGTAGCTCAGGGCTAATCTTCCTCAAGCAAAACAAAGAGAAAGATTGGCAACAGATGTTTGCTTAGAGCAAATCTTCCTCACCAAAAAAAAAAAAAAGGTAATGTTTCAAACCACATTTGTATGATTGTGCAAGGCCTACAATTTTGTTGTGTGTAGCTATAATACGAGGGAAATTTAAAACTGTATAATACCAATCAGTATGTGTCAAGCTGTGCATGGCAGTGAGTATTAAGCACAATAAGTGCTCTGGGAATTCAGAGAAGTAGGGCTCAAGCCCAGCCATAGAGGAAGAAAAGTCGTGAATGTGTCCAGTGAGGATGCTGCGATAAGCACAGAGTGTAGCCAGAGGCCAACAATGGCGGAATGGGAGCTGATGTGTCCAAGGGACAAGGGAGGCCAGTTTGTGTGGTGGGGTTAGTGACAGTCCACCCAGATTATACAGGGATGAGGAATTTGGAGGGCAGAGGAGTTTTATCAGCAGCTGGTCACACATAAAGGGCTTTGTTTTGGGGAAAGAGTGTCTGCAGCCCGGTAGTGTGTAGGTGCACTGGACTAGGGGGACAAGAGAGGCCAGTTAGGAGACCAGAGCCTCCTCCGTCTCTGCAGAAAGTGGTGAGCGTGTGGGTAAGGCGGTGGGCTGATATCCCTCACGTATTACCTGAGTGCATCAGCTTTCATGTTTGAAGCAATTTTTCTCGTAAGGTAGGATATGAATGAGTTGCTGACATCTTTCTACCTGAAAAATTGCAGGAATACTTTCAGGGCCTGGAATCTCACATGATCTTGACTGAAACACTCTTCAGAAAGATAATCAGCTTTGCAGTGCTCCAGGAAACTCAATTCCACACAGACCTGATGGCGCAGGCTTCAGCGGTGCTGAAACGGGCTCACAAGAGGGGTGTGGAGTTGGAGTACATTCTAGAGGTGAGACCATTGACGTGACACTTTCCCTACAGCAAACTCCCTACTGCAAACAGACCGTTAAGGCAAGACATATTTAGTCCTGCGATTTGCCTCATGTGACCGTGGAACTCTCTAGAACTCAGCGTTGTGTGGTGCCTTCTTCCTCTCATATTTCCTATTTATATTTGGATATAAATATAGCTCGATGACCTCTGACTTCAGACTGGGCATGACAATATTTGGAATTTTGATAGGCAAACTGAAAAACTGCTGACCTGTGCTATAAATTCTTGAAAAAGACTTCAAATGATTTAAAAAAAAGATTTTCCAATTTTAAGTAAAATAAAAATCCGAATTTAAGAATAAATGATTTGAGAGTTCTTTTAGTAGAATGTTTATACTGTATACTCAAATTTTTAAATTTCCGTGGTTTTTTAAATTTGCAAACATAATGTATTTAGCTTACTTACTATATGAAGTCAACGTGCTCATCCCTTTTACGTAAATCACATGTTCATCATCGATGTGGTAAAGAATGAATCCATGCATATCAGATGCCTACTGTGTTCCAGGTGCTCTGCATACATTATTCCATGTAGTCCTCACAATGGACAAGAGAGTTATTATTATCCCCATTTATTTATTTATTTTTTTGAGGACGATCAGCCCTGAGCTAACATTTGATGCCAATCCTCCTCTTTTTTTTGTTGAGGAAGATTGGCCCTGGGCTAACATCTGTGCCCATCCTCCTCTACTTTATATGGGAAGCCGCCACAGCATGGCTTGACAAGCGGTGTGTCAGTGCACGCCTGGGATCCGAACCTACGAACGCCCGGCCACTGAAGCAGAACGCACACACTTAACCGCTTGCGCCACCGGGCCCGGCCCCTATCCCCATTTTTTTAATGTTTAGAATGAGGTTCAGAGAAATTTAGTAACTTGCCCATGCTCATACAGCTAGTTGGCAGATGCCAAAGCTTGTTCACCATGCTTTTCAGGATCACCATCTGATTACTTGCTTCAAAGCCGTTTTTTGCTTCCAGAAACAAACCCTCAACACAAACGTCCCCAATGTAACTTTAAAGAGAATCTGTAAAGTGCATATTTTGCACACAAAGAGGACTGCTGTTCCTTGATGAGGATTTTTTAGCTCACAGACTCGTGTTGCATTTCTAGACGTGGTCCCATCTGGACGAGGACCGCCAGGAGCTCAGCAGACAGCTGGAAGCTGTAGAAAACAGCATCCCGAGTGTGGGTTTGGTGGAGGAGAGTGAGGACAGGCTCATCGACCGGATAACGCTCTACCAGGTCAGCGTCCAAATGACATCTTAGGGTGAAAAGCTGCCATATTTCCTTTCGAAACTTTCCCACGGTTTTAACAGAATCTAAGCAAACTTGCAATCAAATATTTTGTTAAGTACTTTTACTTTTATTTCAAGTTATTGACATTGTTGAAAACAGATAGCTTTTAAGTGTTTGCTTTATAATAGAACATAAAAAGGTCTTTTTTTCTTCTTTTTAATGAGAGCTCTTTTTGAAAATTCAGCCTCCACCATTTTTTTGTACTTTGTGCTGATGTCACGTTATCTTGAAATGATTATAGTTTGTTGTTTTATAATAGAGCATTAAAAAGTCTTTCTTTCTTTTCTTTTTTTTTTTTTTAATGAGAGAGGGCTCTTAGTGAAAATCCAACCTCCACCACTCATTTTGTGTAGTTTATGCTGGTGTCACACTATTCTCGAAAGAATTATAGTTTGACAGTTCTAAATGCACTTAAAGTTACTACAAAAAGAGCTATAAAGAACATCTATACTTAGATATAGATGAAGCATCTCAAAGTTTCCAGTGTTACTTGGGTGCAAATAGTTGAAGTTTGACTAACGGATATTGTGGGCACCAGAGAAATTATAATTCTTAAAGAGAAAAATTGCATTATCCAAACTTTTGACCCAGTATTTTCAATTATTTTAGCATTTGAAATCCAGCCTTAATGAATACCAGCCCAAATTATATCAGGTATTGGATGATGGGAAACGACTTCTGATATCCATTAGCTGCTCAGATCTAGAAAGCCAGCTAAATCAACTTGGAGAACACTGGCTACATAATACCAACAAAGTGTCTAAGGAACTTCACAGATTGGAAACAATATTGAAACACTGGACCAGGTAATGCAATGACTATTTTGCAAATTTTTACACTAGTGCTGCCGAGTATTTATAAGGCTAGTATTTATAAGTATTTATAAGGACTTGAAAATGATACGGTCCCTCTAGGAACTTGTCACATAGTTTGGAAAATAAAGGCAAATACAAAGCCCCCAGTTGGATTCTTATAGAGTTGTACAAACATGTAATTAAAAGTGAGCAGAGGCAAGAATTATGCAGTACAGCTTACCTTTGATCTGGCATTCTCTCTTACCTATTGACTGTACATGGGTGGTCACAGTGAAACCTTAGAAGGAGAGAAGAAAGAGCAGGTGTGTTTTGAGAAGGTGAACTTTCTCCAGGGCAATGCGAGGTATTCACAGGAGGTGGAGGGTTGATTTTACATTATAAAATATTTCTATGCCACCTTTATGTCTAAGAACTTTTAATAACAATCATCTAATATTTTCTAAATAGCCTCAATGTGAAGGAGTAGGAGAAAGATATTTTTATTTTCAGCTTAGAGATGGGAAAGGTGAAACTCAGAGAGTGACTTGCTTAAGGGATAAATATTAAGAGAAGAGAATTTGAGAGTGTCAACCCAGGGCATTATTCTCCCAAATCTATCGTGTCTCCTTTTAAAATTAGCCTTGGTGAATAACATGGGTTAGCAGAAAGTAGGAACTGGATGTTTACTTAATAGCCTCATTAATATACTTACAGATACCAAAGCGAATCTGCAGATCTGATTCACTGGTTACAGGCTGCAAAAGACAGGCTAGAATTTTGGACTCAACAATCTGTGACAGTCCCACAAGAACTGGAAATGGTCCGTGATCATCTGAATGCTTTCCTGGTAAGCCTAAGAATCTAAGGCATTTGGTTCAATTTGATTATTTTCAGGCCTTTAGGTAAGGCCTGACCTACATGAGCAAAAAGGAAATCAGTTGTCAATGGATACACTTAATAAAAGAATTTTTCAATGATAACTATGTGTGTTGAATAATTATGCAAAATACTCGGGCTCAACATTGCCTCTTTAGTTTTCAAGTAATGGCTTCATTGTTGGCTTCCATTCATGGCAAGGGTGTGCTGCTTTTGTGTTCCTCTAGAGTGCTCACATAACTCCCTTTCAAGATGTAAAGAAAAATTGATTATGGAATAAATTGATCTCTTTCCTTAAATGAATGATCTGGCTAGTTAATCCTGATTTGAATGTTGCTACTTCTTTTAGGAGTTTTCCAAAGAAGTGGATGCCAAATCTTCCCTGAAATCGTCTGTTCTGAGCACTGGAAACCAGCTTCTTCGATTAAAGAAAGTGGACACGGCTGCCCTGCGTTCTGAGCTGTCACACATTGATGGCCAGTGGACTGACCTGCTGACAAATATTCCAGCTGTGCAGGAAAAGCTCCACCAGGTATAGAAATAATCATTGGTTTCATTGGTAATAATAGATTTAAGCTGTATTAGATGGGAAACTCTGTTGATCTGCTTTTGCTCACGAATTTAGATCAGCTTTGTCTTGCACATATTGTCTTTTCTCTCTTCCACTGTGTTGCATATTAGAAGTGAACTGTTCCACAAATGCCGTATCTTCCAAGGGCTTCTTTATAGTTTGTGTGTATATTAGAATCCTCGTATGGCCTTGTTTAAATTCTTTGTTTTCTCATGAGTAAAATATGGGTAACTACAACTCCCTCATGCAATGAGTAGTTGTGAAGGTTCAATAACAATATATGTAAAATCTTACCTACAATAGCGCAACTGGCATTCAATAAATGAAGAGAAGTACGAGAGATAAGAAGCATATTTCTTATCTGGAAATATGCTTCTCTCCCCTAAACTCCCAGATATTTTATCTTTCTCTCTCTTTGGCATTCATCACTGCGTACAAGATATGATGGATATGTTTAATGTAAATGTCTTATCCCTTTTAATCGGGAGCTAGACATTTCTAGACGGCAGGAAACATCCCACATTCATCTCTATATCTTTCTGCACCACATAAAAGTCCGTCAATATTTTAAATGACTGCTTTTGTTCCTCCAAATCGTTATAATAAGTATCTGCATAAATGTCTGATATAAGAAGCAAGGTTCAGAATTCTAAGTATATTTTAGTTAAAGCCTGAAGAAATTGACCAGGCTCTTAGGAATAGATGTTAGAGTGCCAAAAATCTAGAAAATGATAGTTTGTAGCATGCTATTTTTCTTTCTTCTTTTAACATTCCTGAGTCATAATACACAGCAATTTTACAAGATAATTAATAAAATACATCTGTTGACTGTTTTGTAGTCAAGTTTTTTTTTTAACTCATAAAACTAGCTATAAAATACGAATAATATTTTCTTCTTGCTGGTGTTTTGATTAATTAGTTAATGTTTATACATATTTATAGTATTAGATGTCGAGTGAACATAAGATGACTATCATTGTTCCATGTTTGTCTGATGTTTAATTTCAAGCTTCTCATGAGGTTATGATCCAAAAATGTCATTAAGAAGTGTTATCTCTTTTGGTACATTCATAAGAATTAATGTAGGGCTTTTAGGTTAACAGAAATTGGGTTTGAATTTTAACACTTGTGACTTGTTCACTCTCTTTCTTGGGCAGCTCCAAATGGATAAGCTGCCTTCTCGCCATGCCATTTCTGAGGTCATGACCTGGATTTCTCTCATGGAAGATGTTATTCAAAAGGATGAAGAGAATATAAAAAATTCCATAGGTTACAAAGAAATTCATGAATACCTTCAGAAATATAAGGTAATTAAACATTTTTTTCATTTTTAACTTTTCATATTTTAGGGCAATTTTATTTCAAGGAACTGAAAAACTCAAATTATGGGAACCAGGTCTTGGAGTATATGTTTCATGCTTAGTGACCAGATAGGTGTACAAGAGTAAGGAAACTGTCTCCCTAGTTATAGGCATAGAAAAGTTTTCCAGTATCAGGAAAAATTTTGAATAAGATTTTGTGTCATTTTAAGAAATTGTAAAAATAAATACTAAAATTTATAAATATTTTATAGTGAGATTATATAATTTATCAAATTCTGCATTGTCTACCTAAAATATGTATATTTATATTCAATATATTAATAAATTCAAATTTTTATAAATTTAAATTTAATATATTTATAAATTTATAAAGTCAATTTATATTTGATATGTTCATATATGATATATGTATTCAACTTCTGAAAATAATGAGTTATATGAATGTACACAAATTGTGCCATTTGGACTAAATCATGGAAATAATATTAATCTTAAGGTTACCTAAGGCTTTCCAACTCTGAATAAAATAGGAGATGTTTATATGTATAATCTTGTTTTCTTATTTTCTCCCTTCCCTTTTTAGGGTTTTAAGATAGACATTAACTGTAAACAGTTGACAGTTGATTTTGTGAATCAGTCTGTGCTACAAATCAGCAGTCAGGATGTGGAAAGTAAACGCAGCGATAAGACTGATTTTGCTGAGCAACTTGGAGCAATGAATAAAAGCTGGCAAATCCTACAGGGTCTAGTAACGGAGAAGGTAAGCCAAGCGGCCTCTGCTGTCCCTAGTTACATGAAAACTCCAAGAACAGGCACATTCTGTGAAGAAAACTTATTTCGCAAGTGGTGTGGCTACGCTCAGAACACGAATGCTTCTTGAAGAGAAAGCCACTGAAGGTTATATCACTGTAAACATTCTTCAGTCCTGTGAATTATTTTCTCTTATGGACCTTCTACTCTTTATGTATTGTGTTTTGTTTTAGTTTTTTTTTTTTTTTTTTTTTTTTTTTTTTTTTGTGAGGAGATCAGCCCTGAGCTAACATCCGCCAATCCTCCTCCTTTTTTGCTGAGGAAGACGGCCCTGGGCTAACATCGGTGCCCATCTTCCTCCACTTTATATGGGACGCCGCCACAGCATGGCTTACCAAGCAGTGCGTCGGTGCGCGCCCGGGATCCGAACCAGCGAACCCCGGGCCGCCGCAGCGGAGCGCGCGCACTTAACCACTTGCGCCACCGGGCCGGCCCCTTGTTTTAGTTTTTTAAAGATGCCTCTTGATTTCTTTTTCCTTTGCTTCAAGTTGACTTAAGTTCTTTGCTTGCTTACCAATCATAGCTATCAATTCACACTTTATAAAATTCATTTTTTAATCATATATGCAAGGAGCTATATTTTTAAAGAATTCTTAATTTGGAGGAAATAGTAGCTTGAGTAGTTGGAGGAAATAGTGGCTTCTGTGCCAATGAATTGATTTCAAAAAATAAAATTGCAAATTTCATTATGTTTGTTCAGATCCAGCTGTTGGAAGGCTTATTAGAATCTTGGTCAGATTATGAAAATAATGTACAATGTCTGAAAACGTGGTTTGAAACCCAGGAAAAGAGACTAAAACAACAACAACGAATTGGAGATCAGGCTTCAGTTCAGAACTCAATGAAAGACTGTCAGGTAACTGGTCCTCATGGCTGATGTGCACTATTTCACAATTTCATGGCATATACCGAATGAATTTTCAGGCCCTGAGAGTTGAGAGTTGAATATTGAAAAAAGTTACATTTGGTAATGAACTTTTCTGATTATGTGAGTTTGTGGTGTTTTTCTATTTGGTTTTATTCACTTGTTTTTATAAATTTTAAATTAGAGAATTTTCAAACACACTCATAAGTAGAGAATGCTGCTCACCCCCATATACTGATCATCGGATTTAATAATTATCAGGATTTTGACATATTTGCCTGAATGATTTCTTTTCTTCAATATTTCATAGTGAATTCCAGACATCATGTCATTTTATTCCTGTATGCTACAATACACGTCTAAAAAATTGACATTTTCTTACATAATCATAATATCATTCTCACCACACACAAAAATACTTAACAATAACCCCTTAATATTATTTAATGCTCAACCCATACCGCTATTTCCTCAATTGTCTTTAAAATGTCTTTTTTGCAGTTAATTTATTCACATAAGAATACCATAGTGTCCACATGCTACATTTACTTGTTAGATCTCTTAAGTGTCTTTAATATTTTTTTAATACTATGAACTTGTTACAGAAACTGTAGAGTGGCCTCAGGTTCAGGATTCGCCAGTGTACTTTCTTAAGATGTCTTTAACGTGCTCCTCTGTATTTCCTATAAATTCGAATTAGCACTAGAGGCTTGGTTGGATTCGGGTTCAACTCTAATGAGCCAGTGCCTCACAAGTGACAATGTTACTTCCTACTGGGTCACATCCGGAAGTACTCAGCATCATCTGCTTGTTCTACTGTTAGTGATGAGGATTGTGGGTTTAGGTGGAGTGGGCATACCCTAAATGTTTTCCAGTGACTTAGGGATACTTAATATTTCCTCAGGTATTCTTGTTTATAAAAAAGAAATGTGAGCTATTGCAGTTAATGCTGTAATAAATTTTAAAAAATTCAATAATTTGTAATGTGTTACAGATGAGCTGTGATGGTTCTCTGTAGTATTTTCTAAGAACAATTGAAGACTCATTCTACAGACATGCTCCTCTCCCCAAATCTTATTTTTATATTCTAGATTTAAAAAAGAAAGTCTTATGGTAACTATCTTCCTTCCAACCAGCATTTTTTCTGTAAAGAGACATATATTTAAACGCTCGATCAAAGCTTTTTTGTTCAGAAAGGGAAAAGCAGATGCTCTCGTACTGGGCTGACAAGCAAATGGATTACAATTTCAAGGGCGTGTAAAAATGGCAAAGAAAACCATCATATAGAGAAATACCTTGAAATTAAAAAAAAAAATGCTTCACATCAGAAGACGGTGTAAAAGATTGCAGACCAAAAATATGCATCAACCGGTCTCATTGCATTTAGAATTTTCCAGGGGCCAGTAGTATTGCTAATTTAGGCCATCAATTCTAATATGTACAAATAAGCCAGAATTTCAGAATCTTACTTTGAAGGACGAGAAGTCATACCTCTTGATGAGTTCCTAAGTTAAAATGTTTCCATTAAAATTAAAAGATAATTGAAGTGTTAACATTAGCAAGATTAGTGCTTCCTTGTTACATAGTTGTGGTAAACTTTACTATTAAAAGATTGAAATAATACATTAATATAACTTTCCTTTTCCTTTTTTTCTTCTTCCTCCTCTACTTTTCTTTTAGATTTCTTACTATTTTTTTCTTCTCTTGAATGTACTTTTTTTCCTGCCGTTTTCCATTTTGTTTCTTTTCATGTAACATGTCTTCTATTTAGCAGAGAGAGACATCAATATCTGGAAAATGTAGCAGAAGCTTGGCCAAGTTTTACTCCTTTTTGGACCCAAATTTTAGTCTCCCCAAGGGTCACACCAGGCCATGTCAAGAGGGAAAGCTTGAAGCGTGGTTTAGAGAACTCTACACCAATGCCAATTTGTGATTTCAGATGAAAAGTCATTTTTTTGAAACAAAGAACAGAATGAAAGTAGCCCACACAGTTATTTTGGGGCATCACATATAAATCTCAATGGTCTAACTGGCAGGTTCTATTTGGCAGTACTTTGATAAAAATTTATTGTTATTTTTGAGAAATGGTTCCTCTGGACCAAAGTGTGAAATTCAAGCCATTATGCTTATATCCGTGACTGGATTCAAGCTTTATTTTGTTTAAAAAATCTTGAATATTTTTCCACTCTTTCAGAGGTGATTTATTAATTTAAACCAACATAAAAACTTATATTTATGAATTAACTCAAGTTAAGAATGATTTATTATAGCAAAAAATGTTAGGTTTGGCTTTTCCCTTCATTGATCAGAAACAGAATCATCTTTTCATTATTATTGAAAGGAAAGGAAAACACACCTTTATTTTGCACGAAATATATATTTCAGTCCTGTTTCCCTCCTGGGTTTTGCTTTATGCCAATATAAATGTGCAGGGCATTTTAGAGATGTGTTTCTAAGCAATGGATCATTCGTTTAATATTGCTCACTAAAAAAGTTAATATCTGTGAATAAATGAGGATAAATTTATTTCAAGTGGTTGAATTTTAGAATCATATTAAAGGTGTACTGGAAAGATTATTTATGGTTATTTAATCTTTTAGAGAAATAGAGAGAAAAATCCTTAAATAGTTAATTATGTTTTCTATACTGCATAAAGGACCTGTAACCCCACTAATCACTATCTTCATTCTCTGGTTAGTTATCAAAGCTGTCAAAATATTGACAAAATTATAAAATGGAAATGAAACAATAATATTAAAAACAAAAACGATCTCTTCAGGCTACTAATTGCATAAATTTCTAATTAATACATCAAGACAAAAATAGCTGCATGATAATTAAGGAGACAAAAATAAATAAATTTGCACTGAAGCGTGGCAGATTACCAAATGGCTGAATATAATAATACTATCTTACATTTGCCTAGTTTTTAGCAGCTTAAAGGATAGCTCATATATACGTATCCAATGTTATCCCTTTGAGGTAAGCAAATGTCTTATTATTCCTATTTTATAAATGGGGTAGAGAGTGAATAAAAGGTTGGACCACACAGAAACAAAAATAAAAGAGGGACAACATTTGTAATTAATACAGCAGAGACTGGATTCCTCACTGTAGCCTGTCAATAGGACTACCCAATCCCAATATTGTTATCCATATGTGGATCTTGAGAGGGAAGTAAAAAAAAAAATCTTTTTTACAGAATTGAGACATTATCCAGACTTAAAATATTTTGGAATTTTCTTCATTCTAACCTCCAGGGCCTGCACATCCACATATCTAGTTCTAGGAGTGTACTTCTGAATATGAGAATGTAACCATGCCTTAATATATGGCTTGTCACATCACCCCAATATGGGGATTACTTCCTCTCCACCAATTCAGGTCCAGATGACACGCCTCCAGCGCTTGGCTGGGACTCAGTAGGCTCCGAAGGCTTGGGTGCTAATCCCAAGATTAATAAAGATTCTGATTTTCCATCTGAAGAAACAGAAATCCAGTGGAAGTTTCTAACTTATCCAAAGTGGCACAGCTCAACAGTAGCAAAAATGAAACTAAATCTCAGATACTAAGCCCAGAATACCATTCTATCCCATTTCACCCTATGAGCTAGGACTGTGTAACCTGTCCAACACCGAGATACAGTAGTCCCCCCTTATCCATGGTTTCACTTTCTGCAGTGTCAGTTACCCAAGGTCAACCACGCTCCGAAAGTATTAAGTGAAAAATTCCAGAAATAAACAATTCATAAGTTTTAAAGTGCACATGGTTCTGAATAGCAAAGTGATGAGATCTTGTGCTGTCCCAATGTGTCCCGCCCGGGACATGAATCGTCGCTTTGTGGCGCAGATCCACCCTGTATCCACCAGCTGCTCTTTAGTCACTTAGTAGTTGTCTCGGGTATCAACTCGACTGTTGCGGTATTGCTTCTGTTCAAGATACCCTTATTTTGCTTAATAACAGCCTCAAAGCACAAGAGTAGTGATGCTGGCAATTGGGATATGCCAGAGAAGCCATAAAGTGCTTCCTTTAAGTGAAAATGTTCAAGTTCTCCACTTAATAAAGAAAGAAAAAATATCATATGCTGAGATTGCTAAGATCTTTGGTAACTTTTATAACAGTGTATTGTTGTAATTGTTCTATTTTATTATTAGTTGTTGTTAATCTCTTACTGTGCCTAATTTATAAATTAATCTTTATCATAGGTACGTATGTATAGGAGAAAACATAATAGGGCTCGGTACCATCCATGGTTTCAGTCATCCCCTGGGGGTCTTGAAGGTATCCCCTGCAGATAAGCGGGGGACTACTGTACATGCATTTAAGAATATAAGTCACGGGCCGGCCCCATGGCTCAGTGGTTAAGTGCGCGCGCTCCGCTACTGGCGGCCGGAGTTCGGATCCTGGGCGCGCACCGATGCACGGCTTCTCTGGCCATGCTGAGGCCACATCCCACATACAGCAACTAGAAGGATGTGCAACTATGACATACAACTATCTGCCGGGGCTTTGGGGAAAAAAAGGAGGAGGATTGGCAATAGATGTTAGCTCAGAGCCGGTCTTCCTCAGCAAAAAGAGGAGGGTTAGCATGGATGTTAGCTCAGGGCTGATCTTCCTCACAACAACAACAACAAAAAGAATATAAATCATGTTACCATTTCTGACATATATTTCTTTGTTTGTAGCTTCTTAAATTACATGGTGCCATTTCCTTATCTATTAGGTAATCAAATTTTACTTTTTTAAAGTTATGGTAATTTCTTATGGAATAAAAAGACTATTTTAAAAATATAAATGTAGGAAGAAGTATTGCTGTGGAGACTCTTTCCTGAGAATGATAAGCTTTTTGGATTAGAAAAGATTTTTTAAGATATGAAACTATAATGGCTCCATTTCAGTGTACCCCAGAAGTCTATAATAGAACAATTTAAAATGGCTATTTTTTAATCTTTCAGGATCTGGAAAATTTGATTAAAGCAAAAGAAAAAGAGGTAGAGAAAATTGAGCAGAATGGACTTGCTTTGATTCAGAACAAGGAAGAAGAAGTCTCTGACGTTGTCAAGAGCACGCTACGGGAACTCAACCAAACCTGGGCAAATTTAGACCACATGGTAATATTGCTCGTGAAGAGCTGGCTGCAAGACTGTGTTTACCATCTCATGTCCAAACATGACATGGGTTTTGATTTTCCTAAAGTAACTGAGTAAATAATTACGGAATCCATATATCATCTCTTTCTACGGCTAAGTCCACTTTATTAACCTCTTTTTTAAAAAGTCTAGCTTTGGATGTTCCTATAATACACACTATTATGAACACTACTCTCTTAATTCTCTCATCCATTCCATGTGCATAGATAGCATCTAGGCACAGACAATTCTCAAATGTGTATCCCCAGCCTGGATTTCTCTCCTAAACTCTAGATAGAGACAGAGAGAGAGAGGGAATCCGTTGACATCTCTTGCATGACCAGTTGACATCTCAAATTTCCATGCCCAAACCAACTCTTCTTCTTCCCCCACAAACCTATACTTTCTGCCGTCTCGATGACAACTCTACCCTTCCAGTTGCTTAGGCAGAAAATCTTGGGATCCTTCTTTGCTCCTCTCTTTCTCTCATCCCCCAAATCTAGTCCATCAGCAATCTTGTCAGCCCTATTTTCAGAATGGAGTTAGAATCCAACCTCTGCCCCCATCTCTGCAACAAGCACCCAGGTCTAAGTCACCATCATGATTTGCCTTGATTATTTCAATGGCCTCCTAAATAGTCTCCATGATGGAGAGGTCCTGTTAAAATCAGGAAGTCAGATCACACCAGTCATCTGCTTAAATCCCCCCAGTAGCTTCTTGTCTCATTCAGAATGAGGCCAAAACCTGATGAGGGCCTGAAGGCTTGTATGACCTGACCTTCCGTGATCTCTCTGACCTCGTCTATTGCTACTGGTTCATTTTGCTTCCAGTCTCTTCCTACTCTTGAACTCAACATGCATGTTCCACACTCAGGGACTTTGCACTGGCTGTTCCTCTGCCTGGAACACCCTCTCCCAAATACCCGCATGGGTCACTCCCTCTTTTCAAAGTCTTTGTTCAAATTCACCATCTCAGTGAGGGCTTCTCTGACCACCTTGTTTTGAATGACAGCCTCTGCATCCCCACCTCACACTTCCTGACTTTCTTCTCTGCTCTGGCTTTTATCTGTATCTAACATATGATATAGTCTACTTGTTGGTGTTAAATTTCTCTCACTAAAACGTAAGCTCTATGAAGGCCTTTGATAAATATGTGCTGAGCGGAGTGCTGAATCCTCCAATAGTAAGAATACATGCAACAACAAATATTGCTCTGCACACACGTGTCCAGGTAGTTATTATCCATACCTCACAGAGATAGGAGCTGAGGCTCAAACAGGTTAGAGGACAGGGACCAATGACCTACAGCAAGCAGCTTCCACAGCGTGTATATTCTCCAGGTGCAGCTTTCTAGTCTGTTCTTACCTTATCTTTAACCCAATGTTAAATCTGTTTTATTTTATTCATTTTTATAAATCATCACAAATTTTTGGAAACAATTTACCATAGAAGTAAATTAAGTGATTCTCTCATAGAAACGCCTTCTCATGAAAAACAAACAAAAATAATACAAAGAAGAAATAGACTTTAAAAATTCTCATTGACCTCCTAGCCTCCTTTTCATGTCCGGTTCTGACGTTCATGGTGGGCTGGGCACCTGTCTGCACCTGTGGGCATTGCCTCGTTCCTGAGGGAGCACTTCCTTAGTCCTTTGGCCCATTAGATAGTATCTCAATTGGTTTCAACATGTTTTCTTTATGCTAAGAAGAAAAGCAGTGAATGCAGGTGCAAATTAATTTATATGATCTCCTTTCTTAGTTATAGCCATACTTACTCCATATTCAAAAGATTACATTTGGAAGATCAGGGGCCAAGAAGTCCAAAGTAGATAACTTTTTAAATGATATAGACCAAACTAAAAACAACTTTTCTATTGCAGATAAGTATAGGGAAAGAATGTTCTAGTTCTTGGATATTTTGTCTTTAGATATTCATTTTAGTGTGTGTGTGCATATATGAGATAGATAGATGATAGATTAACAGATTGATAGATAGATATAGGTAGGTAGGTAAGTAGGTAGGTAGATAGATAGATAGATAGATAGATAGATAGATAGATAGATAGATAGAAAGAAAGAAAGAAAGAAAGAAAGAAAGAAGATAGATAGATAGGTTTCATTTCTTGGGACCAGGCTGCCTAGTTTCCAGTCTAGATATCTCACATTCTAACAGTATGATCTCAGGTGATTTTCATAACCTCTTTGAACCTCAGTTTCCTCATCTATAAGACGAGGATAATGATTTTACGGGGATAAGGTTGTTATGAGGATTAAATGAGTTAATGCATTTGAAACATTCACTTAATATATTTTCTAAACTGTGGTATTAAATATATTGACCTTTTATCACTTTTATGTTATGTAGATATATATAATTATATACCTTATATCTAAAGGTTTATATTATATTATCATATATAATATATATTTTTATATACAATAATAAAAAGAAAAGCCATATATTATATAATTATATATTATAGGTTTATATTGTAGGTATTATAATACTTTATATTATGTATTTTATATAATACTTTGTATTGTATATAAAGGTTATATATATCACCTTTTTAGGCATTTTTACTTAGACTGTGTTCCAAAGTATGAAAGGCATATGTTTCAATGTTGCTACATCTTACTTTTCAAATCTTTTTTTTTTAGTTTGAGTTTATTCATAATGCCTGAAACCCTGATGAAGTTCTTAAATGTTAATGTTTTTTCCATCAGTTAAATATATATCCCATCATTTTAAATATTATGCAATGATAAGAAGCGTTGGTCTCTTTCAAAAGGTTGGGCAGTTGAAGATACTGTTGAAGTCGGTGCTGGACCAGTGGAGCCATCACAAAGCGGCCTTTGATGAGATCAACAGTAACCTCATGGAGGCCAGATACTCTCTTGCCAGGTTCCAGCTGCTGACTGGATCTTTAGAGGCTGTGCAAGTTCAGGTAGACAGTCTTCAGGTAAGGAATGAGTTTAAGCCATCCTTAACATTCTTCTTCATTTGAGAAAATCAAAAACTTAGCAGATTTTTTGGAATATTGCTGTATATTATTTACACTTAATTATTTTTAAAATATTTAAAATTAATTTTACCCGTTTGATTTGTTACTTAATCAGACTTGCCTGTGGATCCCAAATTCTGGATTAGCTGGTGTATAACTAAATGATTTTTTCAATTCTGTTACGTAAATGTCCTCATGAATGTATTGTATAAAATGATTTCGTACCCAACCTACCTCCTTGATCCATTGTTGCTGCCTTTTATGTCTTTCCTTTCTCTTTTTATCCTGCTTCTCCAAACATATACTAAGGGATTAAAAAGAAAACAAAGAAAAAAATAGCAAAAGTGGTAAATTTTTTAACTATTAAGTTGTTTTCTTTTCATTCAGCATATTTTCAGTGGTCTATCCAATGTCTACGCCTAACCCTCTTTTTCTAGCATTTACTGCTTGGTTTTCTGTGTGTCCTTTATCATTGTATTCATCTAGAATGACGTCGCTGCTGTTTGACTTAAACACAGCACCCTCTCCTATTTCAGGTCACTGCCCTTAAATTACCTGCTGCCCTCACTCCCCTGTGTATCTGGGCACTGGGCACTCTTACTGTCACCGTTCTTTCTCCCTGGCTAAATAATGCAGGCTATGGGATGGGCCGGGCAGGCCGCCGAGGGATGGGATACCAGCAAGAGCCCAGCATGTACCCTCCTTATATCACTCCACTTCCCTGGCTTGGCAATCAAAGTTTATATCATGCTGACCTCATATGCAGACTTGCTGAAGGGAATTTCTTTTTTAGGGGGGTGGGGCAGAAGGGAGGAAAAATAAAATGTGTATATATAATTTCTTTCAACCTTAAATACTTGTTGAGAATACTAAGAATCGTTAAAACTTATTAAGTTTAAAAACACACTTTATAACTTTGAGGAGGTTAGACGTACTTTTAATTTAGCCTATTCTGTGTTTAATACCTGCAAATGCTATCTTAAGATATGAAAGGATTCAGGGTCTTTTCCTTGCATATTTTGATTTGATGGCAATCAGATATCAGTGTTAAAGAGGACTGGATTTTTGTAGCCTACTTCACCTATGGAGTTTTCCTAAAATTGAGTCTATCACTTCAGCAGTATTTCCAGGGAAATATCTTTCTTCAAGTTCTTTCACTGGCCCTTGGTAGAAGACTCTGCCAAGGCTATAGCCTGTCTAATAAATATTCCTTGGAAGGAAGAACACCCAGAGATAGAACTTAGAGATGATACTCAGAAAGCCCTTGACTTCTCAAAGTCTAATTATCAGGAGGTTCTGGTAGAACAACTCTAGGTACTTAATAAAATAGACACCTGGGTATTGACTTGTAGCGGCAAAGAGAACCACAGTGCAACATATTACGCGAATACCACCACCATAGCTTCCCACTAGATGATGGACAATGATCCCCTATGTAACCTTTTACAGCAGCATTCCAGATGCCACTATAAGAAGGCTTAATGGTTAAGAGTCTCTTCTCACACCAATAGGAACAAAATCATAAAAGAGAAGAAATGGTTATCTAACGAAAGCTTATAAGGCATTGGAGCAAAGTCATGGCTTATGTATTTTTATGTGCATATTTATGGAGACAACTATAAATTACTTTTAAATTTTATGATTAGAATTTAGATCCTGTCATGTCATCTGTGGCACTTTTTCTTTGGGCAGAATCTTCAAGATGATCTAGAAAAACAAGAAAAGAGCTTAGAGAAATTTGGCTCTGTCACCAACCAACTATTAAAAGAGTGTCACCCACCTGTGACAGAAACTCTTAGCAATACACTGAAAGAAGTCCATATGAGGTATGGAACATGCTAATTTTACACTGTTATGCATTATTTATATCACAACCTTATTATAAATAATGATACAATTAAAACTTGCTGGCATTTTGAATGTGAGCTTTATAGTTGAGCTCTATTCTTTTAATGTTTTAATTTTCACAAAATGAATTTAAGGGTAAGTAAATGTAGCGAAGATATTTAGAAAGAAATTAGAACTGCTAAATACCCCAGATTGACCTCATTCCTACTATCTACCCTTGAGATATGAGTGTGAAATGTTACTTTTTATGATGTTAGATAGAAATGAGACACCCTTGCATTATTTCCATATTCACGTGAACCAAGATCATGAAAAATAAAACAGTAAATAATAGCGTTTGGTGAGAGGTGGTAATCTGCCCTTGAGTGTTGGCTGTTGTTTCCAGATGGAATAACTTACTGGAAGAGATTGCTGAGCAGCTGCACTCCAGCAAGGCCCTACTTCAGCTTTGGCAAAGATACAAGGACTACTCCAGACAGTGTACATCTACAGTTCAGCAGCAGGAGGATCGAACCAATGAGCTCTTGAAGGCAGCCACTGACAGGGACATCGCTGATGATGAAGTTGCTACATGGATTCAAGATTGCAACGTATGTTCAGAAACTGTGGTGCTCTCCCAGCATACCTTTCTTGGGCTTCGCAAGCTTAGCAGGGCTAGTCCTGATGTGTGTAAGCTTTCGGTCTGTCTGAGTATGTGAGACAACTATCCAAAAGTAATTGTTTGACATATCAAAGAGCCTGCTAGGTTTTCAGAACACAGTTACACATGTATCAGATTTAAGAGGCCCTCCCATTGTTTCGTTTTTTTAAGATGAGTTGTTTTCCCGTTTTTCCTAATGGGATACAATCCATGTGAAAGGTTTAGGGTATCTGTTTTTACAGAGATGGTCAATACAAGAAATGACCATATGGCGAGTGATGTTATATTTTTAAAAAATCCACTGTTAATGGTATTGTCCATTTAGGGTCATTGTCTCTTATGTAAGCATCAACATTGTTTCTTCTAAGAATTTAATGGTAGAAAGAAGCCTTTCGCTCCTGATTTATGGATATGCTTCTTTTTAATAGCTTTTTAATATTTCTTCTTTTCACTGTAATTGCCAATAACCTACTTAAGGTTTTCAAGAACTATTCTTCTCTTGTTTCACCCATTACGTGGTTCTTACTATTTGCCCTTATTTGTCTTTATTTTAATGAACTTGTTTCAAAGATCTTCTAATAAACTTTCCCCAATCAGTTTATTAGAATTAGGCAAGTTATAAAAAGCACATAAATAAAAGTTTAACTGGTTCTAATACCTTCACACGAATAATGAATGATCGCTTTAAAGCTCAAGTTTAATATTTAAAGTAAAGATAATTCAGTGCTTTTTTTTTTTTCTCCTTCCACATAGTTTATCCTCACAAGATTGGTCATTTTCAATTTTCAGTCCTCCTGAGTTGAGACATACCTGTTTTAGAGTGTAGGGATCCATGTTATTTCTGTGGATTTTCTAATCTCTGTGTCAAGATTAAAGTTGCCCTTTGCTTCTCTTCCTCTCAGCAGTCACTGCATAGGCAGAGCAGCTCTGCTCTCTCCACCGTGGGTGGTGGGGCATCAGCAGCAGGTAGAAAAACCAGTCGTTTGTCATCTCTAAGTGATAGATGGAGACCAGAAACAGGAGATTTCCATTGGCTTATAATTTTGAGTGTATAAGAGGGTCTCAAAAAGTGGAAGCAAGAGATGCTATGGAAAAAAAATGGAGATACAGTCAACTCTCATCCCTGCTCATCATTGCTAGGGTTCTACACCCCACTGAGATAGGAGAGTCAATCATAACCACTGCAATGGGACCACGCATACAGAAGATACTGTTGACAAACTCATCCCTTCTGTGTATAATATTAAGTAGAAAACGGTAAAATGTAGCACTGTGTTTTTCATTTGATACCATTACATGAAGAAGCAGGGAAAAACTGCCAAAATGTTTCCAGTTATCTGCTCTGCTTATAGATAATATTTTTTCTTGTTTATGTATGTTTTTCTGCATTTCCGCAATGTCTTACAATGAACCTATGTGGCTTTTCTTATCAGTATAGTACATATATTTTTTAAAATGTTAATTTTTTAACATCAGATTCGAGTCTTGATGATTTTTTCTGCAGGTGAAGGATATTCAGTGCAATAATTTGACAAATAAGAATTGAGTGTTTCCAGATGTGTGACCCTTTGCTGATTGTTTATAATAAGGAGGATACTTAACATGTTGTTTTGTGATGGGTATATTTGCATCTCCTGTAGGACCTCCTCAAAGGACTGGGGACAGTTAAGGATTCCCTTTTCATTCTCCATGAGCTGGGAGAGCAACTCAAGCAACAAGTGGATGCTTCGGCAGCATCAGCCATTCAATCTGATCAGCTCTCTTTGAGTCAACACCTGAGTGCACTAGAACAGGCTCTTTGCAAACAGCAGACTATGTTACAGGTACAGAGCCCATATCCAATATGTTATAAATTGGGTGTTCTATAATGTCTGGGCATAAACATAGAAAAAGAGGAATTTTTCATCATTGAGGCAATCTCTCCTTCAAGACCAAAGAATTAAAAAGTAAACAAACTTGGAAGTTCCACTGGGGACAAGGGAAGGTTGAAGTCTTGCACTGTTCCTTACCATGTAATTTTGCCCCAAACCAATGCTTCCTTCCGTGGTACTGAGTCAAATATGTTCAATTAATAAATACTAAGTAGCTTTTATATTAACATTCGTTATATAACAAGTTTTTGCAAGAATCAGAATATATTTCTGTTTGATAATGTATATAAAAATAACTTTCATTGGTTATTTAATTAATGGTACATAGAAACATTGGTTATTTAATTAATGGTACATAGAAATGATTCTAAGTTTTAGAAAAATTACATTAATAAAGAGAAGAAAATTTAAATCATTTGTAGCCTGGTTTCTTTAGGAATGGCATCTTGAGAATGGCAATTTGACACAAGAATATGAAAAATAATTTCAATATCCATTTATCCTTTTACTAGATTTCTAAATACCAATTTTCTTTTGTGAAAAAAAGGCTGGAGTTCTTGATTATGAAACTTTCGCCAAGAGTTTAGAAGCTTTGGAGGCCTGGATAGTAGAAGCTGAAGACATACTACAAGGGCAGGACCCTAGCCACTCATCTGACCTCTCGACCATCCAGGAGAGGATGGAAGAACTTAAGGTAAGTGTGTTCAAATCCTAGTCCCAGATCTTCTATTGTCTGTCCTCAAAATCTTAAGGAAAACTCAGAACTCCTAACAGGCCTACTTTTTTATTTTGAGCTCCCAAGGAAACTCTTACAGCTCTGCTTTATTGCTCTTCTGAGAGGAGTGAACTCTGTGCTGGCAATGAGCACAAGCTGATTTCACAGCCTGTGATGGCAGCCCAGCCAGGAGCATTCTTAGTATTCCACCTCGCTCCTCTTTTTTTCTACCAGTAGTCCCTCCCCATGCCCAGTCCATCACCTCCTTCATAGCTCTTGAACCTTCTATCTCTATCCTCATCCACCCCTCGTTTAAGCTACGCAATCTCTCTCTCAGCCTCCATGGGTCTTCTTCAAGCCACTGCTCTCCCTCTGACCCATAACTGCTAGAATTTTTTTCTTTTAAAGGGTTTTACTTAATTATGAACTATTTAAACATTCAGTAAAGTAAATAAAATAATACAATAGAGATGCAAATTTTATCATATTATTCCTCTGCTTAAAACCCTCCATGGGTTGCCATTGCTCCCAGGATAAAGATCTATGTGGATTATCAGGCCCAGCATAACCTGGCTTCCTCCTTCCTGAGGAGCTCGTCTTCTCCATTGTCCATCTCATCCTCCACCCACTTGGGAGCCACAGGGCTTCCCGGCATCTGTCATCTGTGTGCATGATGTTCCCTCTGTCTGGAATTCTTTTCTTGTCGTCCCCCCCACCCCCGACCCCCACCACTGATAGGAATAACTTCCTGGTCATTTTATTCAATAGCTCTCTCTTAGGAAAGCTTTTGCTCTGTCCATGGTCAGGCTTCCCAGGGACACACTTTCATAGCACACTATTCATTTCCTTCAATGGTTTATCATACCATTTAATTATGTTCATGTGATTAGATGACTACTGTTGTTTTCTCTACTATTGGAATAGTATCTTACCCTCTGTAAGCACCATGAGAACAAAGGAGTGTCATGTCAGTTTCGTTCACTGCTGATGTCTACCCATGGAAATTCTGCCATCTAATAGTTATGCTTTGGCTTCAACTGTTGGAAAAATTTATTCTTTCTTCAGAGTTACCAGCCTTTTGCAGAGCATGCAAAGAGAAAAAACACACAGCCGAAGGCGTCCTGACATTTTCTCCTTCCTGTAACAATTTCCTAGATGGAGTTATGGATGCTCGCAGGAAAACTAGAAGAGGCAGCTTTGTCCTGTGTTTGAAGGGAGGAAAGAGGTCTGAAAGCATAGACTGCTGTCTCAGTTGAGTCTCATCCACTTTGGGATTGGGGTCAAGGACCTAAAACTGAAGCTTTTAAGATAATGTGTGGTAATTTCACAGCTCAAGTGGGATTATATTCCATCTAGCAAGAATCCAACAGTTCTTGTTTGTGCAGCTCTCCACTTACTAGCTGGGTAGCCTGAGCAATTAAAGTTTCTGGGCCTCTTTTTCTCATTGTAAAGTGGGAATAGTATTGGTACTTACCTAGTGGGATTGTTTTGAGGATAAAATGAGTTATTACCTGTAAAGCTCATTTAACATGCTTGGTTCATATTAAGTGCTCAATAAATGTTAGCTATCACTATTATACCTATTATTGTTATTATTAAATAATAAGGGAGCAGATTAGCATGGATAAATGACCTATGAAGGGTAAGAAATAAACCTTTTCAGTCATCAGCATAATTTTCATCCTTTATCAGTTCTATCAAAAATTACTTATGAGTAAAGAAATCAAGTAAATAATACTTGATTATTTACGTAAATAAGACATAAACTCCTAAATGTTCAGTAAAGAGTGGTGAGTGGCTGTAGCAGCATCAGCAACAGCAGTGGAAGGAAGCAGATTAGGAGATGCAGCTTTCCTTTTTTTTTTATATATATATTATTTTATGGAGGTCATATTGATTTATAACATTGTGTAATTTCAGGTGTACATTGTTATATACCGGTTTCTGTATAGTCTGCATCGTGCTCACCACCAATAGTCTACTTTTTATCCGTCACCATACATATGTGCCCCTTTACCCCTTTCACCCCCCTACCACCCCTTTCCCCTCTAGTAACCACCAATCTGTTCTCTTTTTCCATGTGTTTGCTTATCTTCCACATGAGTAAAATCGTATGGTATTTGTCTTTCTCTGTCTGACTTATTTCACCCAACAGAATACCCTCAAGGTCCACCCATGTTGTTGCAAATGGCACGATTTCATCTTTTTATGGCTGAGTAGTGTTCCATTATATATATATCTCACATCTTCTTTATCTATTCATCTGTTGACGGGCACTTGGGTTGCTTCCACGTCTTGGCTATTGTAAATAATGCTGTGATGCACATAAGGGTGCATAAATCTTTTTGAATTATTGATTTCGTGTTCTTTGGATAAATACCCAGTAGTGGAATAGCTGGGTCATATGGTATTTCTATTTTTAATTTTTTAAGAAATCTCCGTACTGTTTTCCACAGTGGCTGCACCAGTTTGCACTCCCACCAGCAGTGTATGAGGGTTCCCTTTTCTCCACAGCCTCTCCAACACTTATTATTTCTTATCTTTTTAATAATGGCCATTCTGACGGGCGTGAGGTGATATCTCATTGTAGTTTTGATTTGCGTTTCCCTAATAATTGGTGATGCTGAGCATCTTTTCATGTGCCTGTTGGCCACCTGTGTGTCTTCTTTGGAAAAATGTCCGTTCAGATCCTCTGCCCGTTTGTTTGCTTACAGCTCCGGAGATTGCAAGTAAGTGGCCTAGAAACGCGTAGGAGACTGAAGACTAGCTTCTTCCTGAAATCAAAAGTTCACCGCGCATTTTGAAAGAGCTCTGCCTTTTCTGACCATGGTGCTAAACCTGCTATTAAATCTTGCTTTCAGGGACAGATGTTAAAATTCAGCAGCATGGCCCCAGATTTAGACCGTCTGAACGAGCTCGGCTACAGGTTACCCCTGAATGACAAAGAGATCAAACGGATGCAGAATCTGAACCGACACTGGTCTCTGATCTCCTCCCAGACGACAGAAAGATTCAGGTAGAGGCGCCAAGAGATGTTTCAGCCACTCTGATATATCAGCAGACATCAGTTCATGATTTGTCTATATTTATAAATTATAGGTCTTGCCAATGATACTCACAAAATTTGAACTAAAAGTGGGAAACTCACATTGTGAAGTGGTTTCCTATGTTTAATCGACTAAATATTGTTTTAGTCCAAAAATAGAAATATTTTTCACATAAGTACATTAAAGATACATAATTTTATCATTTGTAAAACTTACCATTTTAAACTTTTATTTTTTCTTCATTTTCTTTTTTTCAATTTTACTACCTAACATGAAAGCCTTGTGGTGGTCAAATTAGTATTGGAGACAGAAAACATTAAATCCAGTTTTATATGCTAAAGATATAAAAATAAGCAACCACATGACCATTCTTCTTTTTCCTTTGTTCTCTAGTAAGTTACAGTCATTTTTGCTTCAACATCAGACTTTCTTGGAAAAATGTGAAACATGGATGGAATTCCTGGTTCAAACGGAACAAAAGTTAGCAGTAGAGATTTCGGGCAATTATCAGCATCTTTTGGAGCAGCAGAGAGCACATGAGGTGAGTTATGCCAGTCGATTTGGGGTAATAGAATAGTTTTAGGCCTTAGGAAGATGCTGCAAAATGCCGTGTGGAGGAATTAAACTGCTGTCTCTTGTGGCAAGTCTGCCCAAATGCATGCGTTGTTTTTGCCTTCTTTCTTACGGTTGAGGTTTTGATATCTTAATTACAAAAATGTGGTCCATTTCTTTGCTCCATAGTTGGTTATAAGCATGTGGCAGCCTTCAATACCCTGCAATCGATAGTACCAGAATCGTGGTAAAAATCTACTTATGGGGGTTGAGAGGGGATGCAGAGGGGGTGTGTGGAAGAAGTTCAGAAAGACGACTTTCAAATTGAGTTATAGACTATGTTAATATTGCCCAGGCTAGTTGCTTAAGAATTTATGCTTTAATCAAAAGTCTTTAATAAAGGAAAATTGTGTGTTCTTTAGAAAACATATACACATTTTATACTAAAGAATCAAGCTACCAAATATTTCTGAGTGTACCCCTTGATCAAATTGCATTATAATTATTTCTCAAGAAACACTGAGAGAGAACTAGATAAAAAAGCAGATTAATTAATTTGCTATTAGTCTCTATTTTGCTATTTACTGGTGTAACTAAGTTGCTCCATGCTTTTATGAAATATATACAAATGGAGAAATTTGCTGTTGTTAGTGCCATTGGTCGATTCCAACTCCTAGTGACTGGACCCCTGCCTGGTCTTTTCGCACCATCCTCTCACCCTCTGGCGCTGTATCAGACAATGCTCCACTGCTATTCGTAGGATTTTCATGGCCAGCTTTTTGAAAGTGGGTCGCCAGGTCCTTCTTGCTAGTCTGTCTAGTCTGGAAACTCTGCTGAAACCTGTCCACCATGGGTGACCCTGCTGGTATTTGAAATCCCCGTGGCATAGCTTTCAGCATCACAGCCACACACAACTGCCACAGTATGACAATGACAGATGGGTGGTGTGGTTCCCTGAATGGGAAGTGAACCTGGGCTGCGATGGTGAGAGTGCCGAATCTTAACCGCTAGACCACCAGGACTGGCTTAAATGGAGAAATAGTAGTTACCTAAAAGCAGAGAAAAACTTAATACAGAACTTAAAAGAGAGGGAAACTTATTTTAAAGCATTTTGCTTAAATTTAAAATGTAGAGAATTTAAACATGTGTAAGGTAGTTTTAAGTCCGGTTTTATCAAGTTCATGGATAATGAAATAAAAGACAATGAATCAAAACTACAATATGATATCATTTCACACCCACCAGGATGGCTACAATGAAAAAGATACCAATAAGTGTTGATGAGGATGGAGAGAAATTGGAATCCTCATACATTGCTGGTGGGAATGTAAAATGGTGATGCTCCTTTGGAAAAAAATTTGGCACTTCCTCAGAATGTTAAACATGGAGTTAGCATGTGATCCAGTATTTTCAATCCTGGGTATATACCCAAGAGAAACGAAAATAAGTGCCCACAGAAAAATGGTGCAAGTATACTGTTTGTAGTGACGTTCTTGATAATAGCCAAAAAGTGGAAACAACCCAAATATCATCAACTGATGAATAAATAAATAAAATAAATAAAATATGTTATATCCGTGCAATGGAATACCATTCAGCAATAAAAAGGAATGTGGTACTGATACATAATGCAACATGGATCAACCTTGAAAACATTATGCTAAGTGGAAAGAGACCAGTCACAATAGACAGCACATTGATTATTCCATTTCTATGAAATGTCCACAGTAGGCAACTCCATAGAAACAGAAAATAGATTAGTGGTTGCCTAGGGCTGAGGGGCTGGGAGTAAGTGGGTGGTGATTGCTAATGAGTATAGAGTTCTTTTTGGGGTAATGAAAACGGTCTAAAATTGATCGTGGTGATGGTTGCACAAGTCTGTAAAAATAATAAAAGTAACCAAATTATACTTTAAATAATTTAATTAACCAAATTAAATTGAGAAACAGTGAGTCTGAAAAAAGAAAGTGTGGGTTTTTTTTCCATTCTTCAACTTTTTAAAAGTTGAAGCTATTCTCTGTTAGAAAATGGACCATAGTCTGCATACAAAATAAACTGGAATCCAAATTCTGTGTTAACTTTATTCAGTGATTTTCAAAGACAAAGGGAAACATAATTCTACTTTTAGCCACTTAATTTCAATAAACAAAAACTAAACTTTATCTTTAAGGATATCTTAATTGATTATTTAAAAATACATATTCCTACATTGCGGGATTTCATACCTATCCTGTTCAACTGGAGATATTTTTCATAGCCTTGCTAAAACCAGAATTTTTGGAAAGTTATTAGAAAGCTTCTCAATAAAATTAGGAACTCTAATGTATGTTCTTCTTTTTTTAAAATAATAGTTGTTTCAAGCAGAGATGTTCAGTCGTCAGCAGATTTTGCACTCGATCATTGTTGATGGGCAACGTCTTCTAGAACAAGGTCAAGTTGATGACAGGTAAGATCCTTGATATATTATTATGAAGAAAGGTTCTAGTAAACTAGTCATTTTCTTTTTAATGAGCAGATTAGAGGGCATATTTCTAATCTTCCTAAGGCAATTGTACTGCATTGGAGCCTCCGTAATTGGAGGAAAGGCTTGTCTGAATCTCTGAAATGACTGAGTATTGAATTTTTTTAAAGAATGGCTATTATATTATATGAAGGATATACAGTAATTGAAAATCACCTAGCCAACTTTCTCTAATCGTCTGTAGGAGACTGAAATTAATGAATAGATCAGAATGAATTGTATCAATGGTTTGTGAACAGATGCTTCTAATATCTCATACAATTACAGAAATTTTATTCCTCAAAGGAACACAGAGATCATTAGACCACCTCTCTTATGTATAGATGAAAATTTGAGGCCCAGAAATATGGACTGACTGGACCAAGGTTACGTAACTACGTAGCAGCAGAATCAAGCGTAGAATTCGTGAATCTGGTTTGTAGTCAGGAGCAGCCAGCTTGCATGTACCATGATAATTCCTCCAGGTTTGACTATGGTTTGCTAGCTTAAGTCAAATTACACTCAACCTGAAATTCTGCTGCCTCTTCATTTACTTAGCAGTTTATCTCTTTATTAAAAATGCAGAGGGGGCCAGCCTGGTGGCGCAGCGGTTAAGTGTGCACACTCCGCTTCGGCAGCCGGGGGTCTGCAGGTTCAGATCCCGGGTGCACACCGACGCACCACTTGTCAAGCCATGCTGTGGTGGCGTCCCATATAAAAATCTAGAGGAAGATGGGCATGGATGTTAGCCCAGGGCTAATCTTCCTCGGCAAAAAGAGGAGGATTGGCACCAGATGTTAGCTCAGGGCTGATCTTCCTCACACACACACACACACACACACAAAATGCAGAGGTGGGGCCAACCCGGTGGCATGGTGGTTAAGTTCGCAAGCTCTGCTTCGGCAGCCCAGGGTTCACAGGTTCGGATCCCAGGCACGGACCTATGCACCACTTGTCAAGCCATGCTGTGGCGGTGTCCCATATAAAGTAGAGGAAGATGGGCATGGATGTTAGCCCAGGGCCAATCTTTCACAGCAAAAAGAGGAGGATTGGCAGATGTTAGCTCAGGGCTAATCTTCCTCACAAAAAAAAAAAAAATGCAGTGGTAAAACCTAGCTCCTCTTTAGATTTATGATATGTGAATTGATGATATTGTACAATATTTACCTTTCCTGGGAACCAGATCTACTCTATGCTGTCTACTTTCTGTGGTCATATTTCGAGTTTAAACCTCATTTATTTTATTACGTATGTACATCTTTCCCATATTTAGGATCAGTAGTTCTGATTATAATTAACTTAGTATTTTTTCAAAAGAATAGAAAATAAATCATTATTGAAAGTTTTTTTTTTAAAGTTTTGGAAGCAATTTTAGTTTTAAGTGGATATTTCTTTGGGAGTACATGAAAGATTAGGTGGGTAAGCTTGGAATAATAAAATGTGATACCATATTTATTCTGTTCTAAGTAAGCCAAACTTAAATGTAAGCTTTACTGAGAATTTAAGGCCTTCAAAATGAAACAAATTCAAATGCAATTAACTTATCTTTTGCTTTACCCTCCCTTAGCCAACTCTATAACAATATTATAAAACTTTGAGTCATTAAGGAAAATAAAATTTAAAATTCATGCACAAGCCAACATCTATTAAATTTTAAATGTTAACAGTTAGGGAAAAACACCAAAGAGATGGAAATGGGAGAATTGGACGCAAGGATAATTTGGAAAGTTGCAAGTGAAAAAGAATTCAGATTAGAGCAAGTTAAGGATAGGAAGGCCTCATGTTACGAATATATTGTGTTTTAAAAGATCATTTATAAGTTGTGTTTTTTAGAGTTCAAGTTCAAGCAGGGGAACAGTGTCACGTTTTAAGTAATTCCTCCTGCTGGCAGGTAGCTCAGGACAGCTCGGTTCTATAAGGTGAGGACGAGGCCTCCAAAGAGATCTTGGATGGTTACCTGGGAGGGAAAGCAATATGCAGGGTACTTTTCATATTGCAGGCCATTCTCAAATCCTAGAGTTCCACATTTTCAGAGATGAGAGATGCTTAGGGGAGTTTTGTGAACCTAACTCATCACATTTCATTCTACTGCAATTAGATTATAAATATCAGAATTTTCTTTCAAAACCAGAAGCACTAATAACATATTTGGTTACAAAATCAAAGTTTTTAGTGGCCCTAGATGATAGAAGTTATGAAGAATATAGGAGTCCAGAATAGGAAATCCAATTCAGATTTGAAGCCACCCTCATGAGGAGAGAATAGTGTATCTAGGCAAGAAAAGCAAAACTAATATAAGAGAAAAAACAAGTCATGTTACACTTTCTTACTAAAATGTGTGGTTAACACTATAACCCACAAAGAAACTTATTCTATTCGACCCTAGACAGACCAGTTCTAGAGCCACAAGTTAAATGTTGAAGAAAATTTAATAAAGTAGTACCAACATTTTTTAAAGGTAGAAAACACAGAGATAGGAAGAATGAACTAGAAGATCTGAGATTTTTTTTTAGCCTGAAATTGAGAAAGCTTAAGTAAAATTTAGTATCTCAAAGTACATGGACAACCTTTATACCAACAGTGATGGCCAGATAGTTTTCATTTTTCTAAAAACGAAGTGAAGTGGGCTTAAAACATAGAAGGGGCAATTTAGATTAATATGTGGAATGATTTGCTAAAGACTAGGGCTGTTTATTGTGAGGGAATACAGTACTGAGAATTTATGGAGTACAGTTTTAAAAAATATTTTTAAATGACATAATTTTATTTAAGTGGCTTACGATTCTAGCTAAAATAACCCAGTTTTGTTCGTCCAGAGTGACTTATAATTCTACCTGAAGACAGAGGTTATAAATCAGCTTTGCCCCTCATTCTCTCCTGCTGTAACACACACAAGATGCTGTCACATGCTGCATCCATTACTATGTTTGCTCAGAGTGTGGGACCATTCTCATTGCATCTGCTTCCCTACACTCCCTTCCCTCTCATGTATTCAGGGAGAGAGTAAATGACAATGACCTCATAGATATGCCTTCAACGTGTGCTGAGACATGAAAACACTCACCGTTTGCAAACTCTAATAGTTTAACTGTTATTAATTTTTAAAATTACTTGCAATAGACCTGGTAACAAATCATGGCATGATATTTGAAAACCTCTGCCCTAGATCACTTCTCAGGGCTCACGGTCATCGAGTATGTATACACTGGTTGATTAAGTAACTACATCCAGGATAACAGTGTTCTTCCCTATGTAATTATTTCTTCACTAGGGATGAGTTCAACCTGAAATTGACGCTTCTCAGTAATCAGTGGCAGGGAGTAATTCGCAGGGCCCAGCAGAGGAGAGGCATCATCGACAGCCAGATTCGCCAGTGGCAACGCTACAGAGAGATGGCAGAAAAGCTTCGTAAGTGGTTGGTTGAAGTGTCCTATCTACCTGTGAGTGGTCTCGGAAGCGTCCCAATACCGCTGCAACAAGCAAGGACCCTCTTTGATGAAGTGCAGGTAAGGTGCAAAACACGTTTTTAAACCTCTTCTCCATTTCCACTGCACACTTTACCGTAGCCTCCGTTTTTCAGAAGGATTCTGGAGTGACATTGGAGTGGGGACAAACATTGTTCTCAAATGTCAACAGAAATATACAAAATGATTGCATTGCAAGGTCCGTATTTAATGATGAAAGTGTGGTAAGGCCCAGCCTCTCACAAAGAATACCTCCACTTCACACACCAAGGCCTTCCAGCAGCTCACTGAATCCCAGCATGCATGGAAAGGCAATGACAAAGAAAGGAAAACTTTGCATTGATTATACACACATTGCTTATATGTGTATAATGAGTATGTTGTATACACGGATGGATAATGCAATTTAAACACGTAGCTTAAGTTTCCAGAAAAGAAAAGAGGCTCAGTCCTGTTTGAGCTCTTTGTCCATTCCTGGTCTAGTCCTTTACTTTCACCAACCTGGGAATTTGGGACTCCAGCCTCTTAAACAGATACCTCCTGCTGTCATTGGTCCTTCCCAGTATATTTCATGGGCTCTTCTTCCTCTGAAGGTCACTGTTCTCTGCTTCCTTCTCTGAGAGACCTCATCTACACACATGGCTTCAACGACCCCCTACTAGCAGAGAAAGGCCAAATTGGGATCTTCTGGTCACATTCCCCTCCCGAGCTTTCGACTCATGTATTCAACTGCTTGTTAGATTTATATCTATATGCGTCACAGACATAATATATTCTGTGGTTTCCAAGAGAGCCTGTGATTTCTGGACCAACAGTTCTCCATCAGTCCATATCCCATGTTCCCAAGCCGAGGAAGTGTTATCACCAGCTATTGATCTATCAGTCAGGAACCCTAGAGTCACTCCAGAGCTATACTCTTCTTTTTCTCTCCCTCCCCATGTCTAATATGCCTCAAGTTTCCATCCCTACTGCCAATGCCTTAGATTAGGTATTCAAGATTTCTTGCCCAGATAGACAATGGCTTCCTAACCTGTCCTAGTATATCCAATATACACCCTTCTTCCATTCCATTTGCTACCCTACTGCTGAGTGCTCTAATCCAAACACACCACTTCCTTGCTTAATATTCTTTTGTGAATCTCGGTCACTTTTACAATAAAAACCAAATTCCTATGCAAGGCTTGGTCTTGCCTTATCTTCTACCACTCTTTTACATACATCCTATATTCCAGCCATTGGAAACTACATCCCGCCTCCTGAATTCACATCTCCTACAGTGAATTCATCCATCCTCATTTCTCTGTGTGGAAGATGTCCTCTCTCTGACTCCCTCATGACACCAGGTCCCTCTTAATCTGGTTGTGTTCATATGTCTTTCAAGACTCATGAAGCCTTTACCACTTTGAAGAAGCCTCTCTGTGCAACCCACAGGAGTTAGATGCCCCTCTGTGTTCCCTGTGCATCAATCCCATAATCAGCTTTCATATTGCATTGTGACTGTATTTAACTTGGGAAGGAAACTAAGCCTCTCCCTCTTGAATTCTCATTCATTTGTACATCGCTTCATTCATGCACAAAGTACTAGCTCAATAAATGCTCATTGGATAAAAGAGGGCATGCTATATGTGCAAAAATTTAGGGTCATTTAAAAATACTCGTAACAGGGAAATGGCGAAGAAAAAGCATGAGAAAGTAAAAAGCTACGGTTCCTTTCAGTTCAAAGAAAAAGTGTTCCTGCGACAGCAAGGCAGCTACATCCTAACCGTGGAGGCTGGCAAGCAGCTCCTGCTCTCGGCCGACAGTGGGGCCGAGGCCGCCTTGCAGGCCGAACTCACTGAAATCCAAGAGAAGTGGAAATCAGCTAGCCTGCGTCTGGAGGAACAGAAGAAAAAACTGGCCTTCTTGTTGCAAGTAAGTTCAGCTCTTTCCTTCTACAGACATGATGCTGTTTCAAGAGCCCTTTTCAGAGTTGGACTTCTTCCACCATTGTTACCCCGCAAATCAAAGATTGCAAAGATCATCGAGTCATGCCCTACCGTATTTGATCTCCTGTGTCTGATTTAAGACTTCGTCCTATCTTGCATGAACTAGAAAAGTTTCCCAATTGTCAGTAGTTTGTCTTTCAGGAAAATCCTCCAACAAATTTGTTTTAAGTTGAATAAGACTGTCCAAGCGATGAATTCTGATTAATGGCCGGTGCTAAGCCAGGAGCCAAGTAATGACTTTATAAATCCAGACAGGAATGCAAAGAGTAGATTCCACTCCCTAATCTAAGACTCTAAAGTGGTTTTCAAGATTGAGATCTCTTATTTTATAGCAAGGAAAGGCCTATCCAAGAAGGTACTCTTGATTTGATCTCAGCTTATCCAAGCGAGTTGTTATGAGATGAAATCTCCAGGAGGTGGGTTAAGCCTTTAGTTGGATATAGACAGAATACTGATCATACAAGTAGTTTAGGGAAATGTAGGTTTATCCAGACCTCTCACAATATACTTTTCTCCCTCACTTTCCAAGTCCATATGTAATAATTAAATCAGCAGCTGAAAAAGGGAATGGGCTCTAAACTCAGATAAACCCAAGTTAAAGCGATAATAAATCGAGGAACCTGGTTAACGCACCCTGTCTAAGCCTCAGTTTCCTCGTCTGTAGAGTGGGTATAATTATACCTCTTTCACATGGCATTGTGAAGATTTAATGAAATAATGAAGGTAAATTGTGTCCAAGTATCTAGTACGTATTGAACACTCAATAAATGATGATAATTATTGTTGATATTATTATCATTTTAAAACGTGAACACAGCTAAATACTAACATTTTATATATGTTGATAATCACCAACATTCTATGAGATGATCTATTAAATTTGACCCATCACAATTTTTGGATCAGCAGTAATAACTAAAGTTAATGGAACACATTTTGCTTTTTTCAGTGCTTAAAATCTGCACACCCATTGGGATTATTCTACTGAATTTTATTTAATAATATATTACCTTCTGTTTGGGAAACAATCAATCAAAAATGCCACTGGCCATCTGTTAAAGAACTATTATTTGCACATAGCACAATTCATCAGTAATACAATATGCCTGATTATTTTGTGCTTTCAGGAAAGGATTAAAAACATTGTAACTCATTCTGTAGAAAACATATTAATCATATATTTTCATTATATGTGATGTGATTTTTGGATTTATTCCCAAGACTTAATAAGGCGAGATGGCTGAGTCATTGCAATTACTTTTCTTGTTGGTCTGTTTGTTGGCGTGTAAAACATTTACTTTGATAGATTTGCAGACCATGACATTCAGTTATTTCCTTATAATTCATGTCGTAAAAAGACTTGGTTATAGCTTCAGAATCCAAGCCATCCTTGGTAAGGGGAATCCCTATTCTTCTCTTCTCAAAGTTTATTTTATTTTGAATTATACACTAGGTCCTATTTGCCTAAGAAAGAATTTATGAAATTAAATTCTAAGGTTTATAAAGCCTCATTTTAGTGTATTTTTTCACCACAGGTAGAATGCTTATCCATTTTCTTTTTTTTTTTTTTGTGAGGAAGATCAGCCCTGAGCTAACATCTGCCAATCCTCCTCTTTTTGCTGAGGAAGACTGGCCCTGGGCTAACATCTGTGCCCATCTTCCTCCACTTTATATGGGACGCCACCACAGCATGGCTTGCCAAGCAGTGTGTTGGTGCACGCCCGGGATCCGAACCAGCGAACCCCGGGCCGCTGCAGTGGAGCGTGCGCACTTAACCGCTTGCGCCACTGGGCCAGCCCCTGCTTATCCATTTTTAGCTCTTAATTTAATGCTCTCAGTAAATATGTCAAAAATACTGTCGTTATAAGTCTATGCCCTGCATGTTCAGCTACTTCACTATCACCTCTTAATTTTATTATGAAAAATAAGAAGCTGGCCCTTTCTCTGTTAAATCAACGAACATTTATTGACTGCATGTTGAAAGATTTCAGAGTGTGTGATGATTTCATTGAGAATGCTGCTCCATTTAAGCAGAAAGAGGATCTTTTTGCCTACCTTCACTAGCTTAGTGTTAACTAAGTGTAGCCTGGGAACACAGAAATCTTTTAATCGAGGGGAACTGGAACAAATCTGTCCAAGACAGACAATTTTGTTTGTTTTTTCTGATGAATGGGAAGAGGGAGTATGGTTATGCACTCTAGAAAGTTCCCTGAAGTAATTTTAAAAATAAATGAGATTCTTGGGCCAAACTCTTGGTTCAGTTAGAAACCAAAGACATTTTGAGTAGAGAGGAACCTTAGTCAACACTTCTTACAGAAGACAGTTGTAATGGCACCTGTGGGTTGCTGTGCTGAAAATATGGCATCAGGAGAGAAGCTAGAAAGAATGCGGGCAGGAAAAGACCAGTGATGATGAAAGAGAGAACGTGAAGGAAAGTGTAACATGATTTGGCACCATGCTGACTACTACAAGCAACTCTAGTTGTCTTTCTTTGGAGATCAGTAATTTAAGTTGCAGGGAGTGCTGGCACTGGGGAGGGTGATGCTAGAGCGGGAAGCCAGGAGCAGGGGATACTAGACAAAATTAAGAAGATTTGTTTAGTTGAATTTAATTTGCATTGGCACTGAGTCACCAGATATGAGTTAATTTGTAGATAGAGTTCTATAAAGCATCAAATCTCCATTATGGTTCCTTTTTTTTCTTTTACTTTTTTTTATTAAAAAAGAAATACATGTATCTGATTAAAAAAAATTCAGGTAATAGTTGAAGTATGTAGTGTCAAAAATGACATTTCCCATACATCACTACCCAAACTCTATCATCTTCCCTACAGGTAACCATTGTTACCAGTTTGGTGTGTAACTTCCAAAACATAACCACATAATGTGTGTTTTCTTTTGTCAGTATGTAGAGGTCTAGAACATTCTACATTGCCACTCTCTACCACTTATCCTGCTTTATTCTTCTTCAGAGCACTTATCAGTACTTGCCATACTAGATGTATATTTTTTAAATTGTGCATTCTTTCTCTTCTTCCATGTGTTGATTTGTTTGGGTTTTTCTGTATTATATATTTCACCCTTTGTTACATACGTTTCAGCCTTATCAAGATAAAGCCAGTCAAATGGCATGCCTTTCATAGTTGTGTGTTTCTACTTCTATAACAATTCAAATTTATATGCCTCATGCTATTTATATATTGAATTGAATCAGAGTCAGGGTTATATTATTTTTACATTTCATTTTACTTCTCTTACTCAAACGTATTCTCATCCTGAAAGAGATTCCATATCCTCTTTTCTGTCTCTTACAGTACATTTGAGATAGTGTAGACATTGGTGCCATTACGGGTGGTGGTAGGAAAGAGGCGAAGTACTGTAATTATACTCCCACCCCTGCAGATAGATTCAGATTCATATAACATTTTTGAGTACCCATAATAGTCTGAGCATTGTAGTTGGTACCTGGACACCCATTGCTTCCTTTGATTCTCCAACCGTTATAGAGAGTTTGTATTATTTCCATTTTCATAAGGAAAACTGAGACACAGTGCATTACCTGCTCAAGTCACATAGATAATAAGTATGAGTCAGTTTAGAATTCAGCTCTCCTGATGCTTCCTACCACAGCAATGGCTGTGAACACACCTTCACCTTATTCATCAGTGTAACTTTAATTCTTTCTCTGGGAATTAATGAGTATTTTTTTTTTTTTCCCAATGTCCAACAGCAACAAAAAAAATCCATGAAATTTCTTTCTCTTCTCTTTATAGGATTGGGAAAAATGTGAGAATGGAATAGCTGATTCTCTGGAGAAACTGCGAACTTTCAAAAAGAAGCTTTCCCAGCCTCTACCAGATCACCACGAAGAGCTCCATGCAGAGCAAATGCGTTGCAAGGTAAATTTCGGATTGAGATTTAGCTGTCACCTACCTGTGTGCCTCTGCTGTAATAAAGCCCTTGAAAGCATAACCCAGTCGAACTCCTATGGCTGTCTACATGTAGATGCAAGTTCCTGGTAGATTGCATTATAGCAGACAACCGTGGTGAAACATGGTGATTGATTTATTGCAGTTGATGAAATCACACGAGTTTATGGATTACTTTGAATAAGTAAATGAACATGTGAAACACAACAATAAAAGATATTTGAAAGCTGAGTCAAGAACAATAAAAGCAATCTTTTTAAAGCAGCGACACTGGAGAGTCATTCTAACAGAAGAGTCTAGTTTACAGGAAGAAGAGTGAGGCCCAGCATCCTGGAAATTCTGTAGGTGGTGGCCCTTGGAGGAACACATTCTGCCCTCCAGAGTTTTCTATAAGGAAAACAGGAACTGTAAATAGCTGATCTCAGTTACTGCACAGAGAACATAGTCCTTCCACTACTCAGGGCCCTGACTACTTAAAGATTATGATCAACACTTCAAATCACACTTGGAAGCAAATCGGTAGCTAATACAAACTGCTCCCTGCATCGTAAGCTCACTGAGACCAATGTGATTTAGTGGCTGTAGGATTTGTTCTATTCACCCCTGTGTAGCCAAGTAGAGTGCCCGAACAGCAGTTCTCTGCTGAGCAATATACAGATCAAATCAAAACTACCTTTAAAAATGCTTTTTCCCTCCAAATCATACATGCCCTGGTGTTCCCCAGTCATTTCAAATGACAGCACTAGAGTAATTCTGTTTAAAACTTCACACATACTTAAATGATTTGGATTTTAATCAGAAGTTCTCTGCTTCACTTTGGCTAAGAAGTCGTAAGCATTTAAGAAAGATTAATTTTTAAACAAGTTTAAAAATCATGAAAAGTGTAGCTATAAGAATTTTTCTTCACTATTAAAATTTAAGGATATTCTTTGAAACTTGAAAGAGGGAGATTTAGGGAAAATAAAAGGTAGTATACTTTACATCATGGATGGTAAGTGAGTGGAATATTATCTTGAGGTGTAAATTCAGAAGTATGGAGACATTAAAAAGAGTTTGTTTTATATCTGTGATTGTAAATTTATAAGAGATGATTAAAGAAAACCGATAAGCAGGAACAAGCATTATTGGGCCAATCATTGTGCCAATGATTATATCAGTGTTATCTTAGTTGGAGTGAACACAAGCTGATAAGGACAATCCTTTTACTTCCCTTTTACAGATGTGAAAACTGAGGCTTCTAGAAGTTTAGTAACTTTTCAAAGTTAGTAAATATCAGGGTTGCTTGAATCCAAAAGCTATATTTTTCCCACATGGGCTCATCTAATGGAGTCCGTGAGTCTGAAATAGTAGGTTTCTGGTGGTGGTGGTATTTGTTTCTTTTTTAGTCCATACACCAAGTCTAGTGTTTGAGTTGGGGCTAGAAATTGGTATAAAAAGAGAAAAATCTTTACATTGATGTGACAGTTTAATATGTCCACAGATATGAATGTTGTATATTTAATATACCTAGATGGTTTGGTCTTTCAGCCAAATACCGTTACCATGAGACCTCATCTTCCAAAATACACAACAGTTACAAACACACCCTGCTATTAAGTTTGGAGAATAAAAGGATGCATTTTGGTCCAGCTCTTTGCTACTCTTCCCCAAACCACCCTTAGCAGCAAAATGAAGCAATTACCTGGGAAATTCAGGCTAAACCTTGTTTGCCTAAATCGCCTGGGAAGTTAGCCTCAGACAGTACCGTTTATTGCCTTTGCCTTTGGAAACCTGTTTCCTGTGTGAAGAGACAAAAAGAAAGGGAAAAAGCCATGTGAAATACTCTATTGATATACTAAATTAGCTGGAATCTAAAAACATCAACAGTTGGCAAAGAGCAAGAGTTATGTAAACTGCAAAACTGGTCATCTGTTCAAAGCATTGCGAAATCAAATGTCAACTCATTTGAATATTGTTATATGGATTTTTTTTTCTTAAATCATTCCCAAAAAGGACAGAGTACATAATTTTCTTTTAGGAACTTAAAGAAATCTCTTCTCCTGTAGAAAACACGTTTAGCCCATTATTTTAAATTGAGGAACAACAGCAATAGATCTTTTCAGCTATTACATTATGTCTATATCACAGAATGTAGCCATTGGTAGTGTTTGAAGATGAAAGTTAAATCTAGTTTGTTTTTTTTTTTTTTTAATATTTCTTTAACGTGATAGTAACTCAGGACAAAAAGAAAGGCTGGGTTAGGAGTTGATGACGTCAGTTTAAAAGTTAAGAAGATCAATGCAGTGATGAAACTTCAACTTTGGAAAGACAATCAAAAACGATCGATGAAACAGTAAATAGATGGTAGGAAGGGTCTGCAAGCAAACCGGAATTTTATCAGAAGAACTTGGCACATTATCAGATTACGTAGGAAGCCTATAAAGTGGATACCAAGTTAGAAGTTCAAATAGAATGGGACGGAAGGGTGATTGCATCAAGAGAGGATTCCAGATGCACTTCAGAAATTGTTGATGATAGATGTCCTTGGCTATTCAATTTTTGTTTTAACCTAGGAATTGGAAAATGCAGTTGGGAGCTGGACAGATGACTTGGCACAGTTGACACTGCTGAAGGACACCCTCTGTGCCTACATCAGTGCCGATGATATCTCCATCCTGAACGAGCGCATGGAGCTTCTGCAAAGGCAGTGGGAAGAGCTATGCCACCAGGTAAGACAAATTCTAGACTCACCATTAGCTCAGAAAGATGGAAAACTTGGAGACGATTTGGAATGTCAAATGGCTTGACCCGCATTTGGACCCAGCCCATAACTCACAGTATGCACAGAGGAACATCTCTGTGCTTATTACGAGAATAGTTCAGATTAAGACAATTATATCTCAACATTATATTTTAGATGCATCCAAACTGGATTCTCTTTCTGTCTCTTTCACTGGCTGTCAAAATATTTTTAAGAGGAAACACAGTTTTGTGGTTCATGGATGTGGTTTTGCTAGGTAGATATTGATGGTCTCCTTCATACTTTAAACATGTAAAAAGCCATTGTTGTGTTTGCAATTTTAGCTAATACTGTGGAGCGGATTTTGTACATGGAACAGTTATTGTTGCCATTGAGTTACTGTAGTTGTCTCCTAGTAAATCATGGGTGTCTGACATTTTTAGTCATACTTTATTCATCTGTTAAGTACCTTCTTTGTGCACAATACCTTAGAAGAGATCCCAGATTGGATTTTCATTTGGAAATAAAAGGAAAAGATTGGTGGAAAAGCAATAAGAAGACATCTGAGGCAAAGAGAAACAACATAGATTAAAAGCCCACAAGCGAGGAAGGAGCTGTGATTGAAGGCCTTGAGATCATAGCCTCCAGGAAGCAGGGACAGTGTCTGTCATGTTCCATCCTGTACCCGATTGCCTCGCTTGGCACATAATAGGCTGTGACGCATATTTGATAAATGAATCAGTCACATTAATTATGGTGAATTTCACAAGCATAGTAGATGTCCCTACCATCAAATTTACCACTGAGCTGAAACTAAAATCAGTCCGAAGAACCTATATAGTGAAGACAAAAACTGGGTGGGAACAAGATAAAACAATATGTAAAGATGTAAGCCAGCTAAGGGCTGTGTGGATTGCAGAGAATAAACGAAATGCTTGTTGAAGAGATTAAATCTTTTTTTTTTTTTTTAAGCTTCAGTGCATGGTGGTGTATCCTAGTTGTTAGTTTAGTTCTCTATGTGAGCCGCAGCTGTAGTATGACACCTGGCAGACAGGTTGTGTGGTTCCATGACCTGGAAATGAACCAGGGCCGTGGCAGTGAGAACGCCAAATCTTAACCACTAGACCACCAGGGCTGGCTCTGAAGAGGATAAATCTTGAGTTCAGTGCTGAGATGGGGAGTGGAGGAGGCAGATTGGTGTGGAGGGAGCAAGCAGATGTGTTGGATAAGGTTGCAGCTTGAGAAAAGACACAGGAGCAGAGCAGACAGAGGACATGGCTGGAGAGAAGCAGGTGTTGGAAGGATGAGGAAGGGGGTTTTGAGAAGGGGCCTCTTTGTGCCTTCCCAGTTTCAGGCCAACTACGCTACCCTAGAGATCTCTTCTCTTCCATCCTCCCCACTGTCTCTGACTTCAGGGGTCTTATCTTCAGGCTTCAGGAAACATTAAATACAGTTTAAGAGGCTCATAGCTTCTTGCTTCATTTGACATCAACAAGAAATCTGTTGGTAGGTAAATTTCTCTCTGCGTTTAGATGAAAACTCAGCTATTTCTCAGACCGTGAACCAAAGGAAAACTCTGGAGCACACCTGGTAAATGTGTGAACAATTTCCTATGAATATATACTTTTAAAAGGGAGAAACGTAAGAGATGATTTTCATAAATGTGCTGATGATTTGAGGTCAAAATTAATTTAGCCACTTTTCACAGATCTCCACATTCTCAGTGAACACAGCGAGAAACTGACATGGAGTGTGATAATGTTAATCACGCTTTATTCTTCCCTGAATTCTTTAATCCCAAATCAATACCTTAAATTATCATATAATTTTTTAATGTACATATTTGATCATGGCTTATCATATGAAGTGAAAGATATTTGGTGGGTACAAATAATGGAAAATTATCACATCAATATTCAATTACTTTTGTGAGCCTTATTTATTTGTTTTTCTTAAAGTTGAGAAAAATCTAGCCTCCTTATAGTCTGGAAGTCAATACTTTTCAGCACGTTACATGAAATGAATTAGACTAGATCATTTCTCTGGCTAATTGATATCTGTAAAGCCTTCGGAGAGATAACACTTTAGATATTGGCTCCCATTTCCTTCCCAAACCTGCCATGAACTGCCCTACCCCAAGACCCTGCCCAGGCCCTTCTTCCTGCCTGGACTGACTATTCCTTCCCTTCTGGTTTCCTAACCCATCTGCTTCCAAATTCCACAACCTTCTGAGGCCATTGCTGGAGATGCTCCCACCTCAGTATTTTCCTGGTCCTCTGAACTTTGATTTCCCTTTTGGTCTTGGCCATCACGTGACAGTGCATTGTTCCTTTCTTCCTTTTTAAAACTGTCGGTGTCTTTATTTCAAGTCTATGAGGCTCTTGAGGACGAAGACCATTTCTTTGTATCTGCAGTGCCTAGAACAGCTAAGTGTTTGTATGTACTGTTAATAATGAAGACAAGACTTCAGAACATTTGTTTTATGTCTTTGTTCTTATGCTCCTCTAAATATAAAATAATGACAGGTTTCTGAATATTTTGGAAGTTAAGGAGATTATGATTATGCAATGCTTTTTGTTTTAGGAGAACTGGTACTATGTAAAAATGCCGTGAGGTACAAAGGCTACAAGCTTCCAGTTATAAGATGAATAAGTTCTGGGGATCTAACGTACAGCATGGGGACTATAGTTAACAAGACTGCATTATTTACTCGAAAGCTGCCAAGAAAGTAGATCTTAAAGGTTATCACCACAAAAAAAAATGGTAATTATGTGAGGTGATGGATGTGTTAACTAATCTTGTAGTATTCATTTCATAATATATATGTGTATCAAATCATCACATTGTACGCCTTAAACTTATACAATGTTATATGTCGATTATATCTCAATAAAGCTGGAAAAAGAAAAAAAGGAAAAAAAAAGTTTATATGTTGTAAAATTGCTCACCAGACTTAGATATGTATAGCCAACAGTCTGGAAATACATTGTGAAAGTGGCTGTGATCATATGATATGCCCTGAAGAGATTAGTACCTCACACCTGTGGGTGGACTCAGACTTAAGTGAAAAAAGAGGAAGCAGATTGAATATATAGTGTTTCTAGAAACTTTCTATATTGAGTGTTTTAAGGCATGAAGCTAAAGCATGCTTATCTCACATTACTTCAATCTAAAGAAAATTATTTAAACCAGTGAGAGTTTAGTCATCAGCATTCATACCAAAGGCGCCAGAATATAAGTGTAAGGAGGAATGTAGAATAGTTACTAGTTCTCGAGTTCGTGTTTCCGGAGAACTTCTATCAAGTATGAAACCACAAAAGGAAATGAGCTGGTGCCTGTGTCTCATTGTAAAAGTTAAAAACTTTAGTTCAACATGGCGTGATCCATCTGTTAAAAGAGCAAGTAGTCTGTCCATATTGCAATCGAAGCAGTCGATGAGAAGGCAGGAGTAACTGGGGCCGCAAATGACAGTGAGGAAGACATAGAGTAAGTAAATGTCACAGAGTAGAGTTAATGTCTGAAAGGATCCTGGGTGCAGATAGACTCCCCAGATGGTTTGCTGTATCTGTGTACAGCCATTGCTTATATTTGCTTTTATTCCTGTTTTGGTTTGTAGATCTGTGTGTAATTCTAGTTGAGATCCAAATATATCATCATGGTAATTGCTTGGTGTTTTTCAAATTGTCACAGTAGAAATATTTGAAGCAGAAAAGGATGTATTTCCTGTTCAGCTGCCTCACCCACTGAAGGTTTTAGCTGGTACTTGTCAGCTGTTGGCAACGCAATGTGTTTATACCCTTGAGAAAATGTAAATATGTGCTAAGCTGATAAATAATTTGAAGGTTGCAGCTGAACCCAAAGAAAGAGATGGTAATGTTCACTTATCACGCAGCCTAAATATTAGTTTTACAAACCGAAAGGAAAGTGCTGTCTTGTTATGATTTGAAACCTTTTGAGAAGCTTTTGGCGCCGATTTGCAACCAGTGCTGATAGTCTACCTGTTTCTCCTTTCAGCTAGGGCACGGCAGTAGCAAATGAGAGCAACACTTTCGTGGTGTGGGATAAACACTAGAGGTGTATATGCGAGCTGCTGAGTGGAGATATTGAATACATGAATGTTGAAGAGAAAAAAAATTAAAAACTCAAGCAAGGACCTGTAGTCACATATAGTACTAGTATATTAATGGCCAGCTTTTGCTAAGTCTTTTGTATGTACTGGTCACTTTCTTAAATTATTTTCTTGTTTGTATTATATTATGAGCCTACTGTATTCTACTACAGAGGACAGTGCTTGGAACAAAGTAGACATTTGTTTATTGTAAACGATAAACATTTCTTTAATAAATTTTGGAACAAATGAAAGATTAATTTACAGATGAAGAAAGTCAGGCTTAGAGAAGATGAGTAAACTTGTCCTGGTCATATCATTAGTAAATGATGGAGACTGTTTTTAAATCTCAGCTGCCTCTGGATATTTGATCATGATGTTAAACTGCAACCTGCATCAAACGCTCAGGCTTTGCTGGTCCTATCTTGTACTGACTATAAACAAAAGCCTCAAATTTGTCTAACCTTCTCTCTCCTTGTCTCTGGAATGGGGATGATAGATAATATTTTTCTATCATCTATTATCTATTTCTATCAAAGAAATACATAATACTTTTCTGTTATATAGTCATCTTCCCTGCAGATGTTTTGGGAAAAGCCCTAGAATTCATTCTTGCTCATGGCCAGGATTTGGGGGAAGAGAAAGGGAGGTGCTACATATACAAGACCTTTTAATCTTAAGTCTGAAGGGCAGGGGTTTCTTAACCTTTCCTTGGAAAACAGTTATTTTGGGTGGTCCCAATTATGAAAATATAGTTTCAGCTTGGACATCAGTTGAACCAGAATTTTAACTACCAGTCACACTCCTGACTCTGATACTCTGTGAATTAAAGGGAAAAAGTCATATCTACCAGAAAATTCAAAATCTTAGCATTTCAGCAAAACATCAGAATACACTCTTCTGTCGAGTTTAAGAGGAAAGTGGTACTAGAAGGATTGGGCTCTTATCTTCAGTCTTGGTATAGCTTAACGTGGTGAAATTGTCCAGAACTTTTAACCTATATTTTCTCAGCCTTTTCCATTCCTATCAGTACCCACCCCAAGTAAATTCAGTGCCTTTTGGCTATTCAGTGTTTTTCTGCCTCAAAGAAAACTGAATTATACTAACGGAGAAATACTTAATGGATTCTTGAGTGTCACCCTACCTAGAGAAATTTTTACTTTAAAAGACCATAATTAGCTCAAAAGAATGAATTTCTAATGGTGGCATTTCAAAAACTGTGATGGGTTATGGGCTCACTATCTAGGCATCTCCTTATGCCTAAGGCTGGTCCTGGTAGAGGTACCCTGGGCTCATAGCCGAATTGCCAACTGTATACTTAGGTGTAGAATCACAGACATTTGAGGTCATGCGAGACTTTGAATATTATTTACCTAATCATTAACAGAGCCAACCCTATGCAGAATTGCTTACTAGGAAGTGTATAGCACATTATAAATACTTTCATTTTCATTTTAAAAAGTAAATTAGCTTGAAGTGCATCAAAAAGTAAAATAGATTGATAAAGGAATATATGTATTAAAGCAAAATGTTATCAATTTTAGAGCCTAGAGGATATATCATGGGTGATTACCATACAATTCTTTCAACTTTTCTGGATGTTTTTCATCATAAAATGTTGGTATAAAAAAGATAATTGAGAGGGAGGCATTTAATGCAATGGAATGAATGGTGGAATGTCTCACATTCTCAACATGACTGTGTAGAATATCTGTAAAAAAGACTTCTCTTCTTGCCACTCAATTCACATTATATTTTGCTGACATGTAGTCTAGCTCAGCTAGAAACATTCCTTAATATCTCAACCAGGACTGCAAAAACAAGAGTATTATGAAGTCAGAAAATTTTAGAATTCTGGAAAGGATCATTCTAGACCTAGAGATAAGAAAATAGTCCCATTGTATCTATAATGTATAAAGAACTATTACAACTCAATAATAAAAAGACAACCCAATTAAAAAATGGGCAAAGGATTTGACTAGATAGCTCTCCAAAGAAGATATTCAAATGACCCAGAAATGTGAAGAGATTCTCAGCCTCATTCGCCATCAGGGAAATGCAAATGGAAACCACAGTGAGACACCACTTCACACCCACTAGGATGACTATAATCAAAAAGACAGATAATACAGGTGTTGGTGAGAATGTGGAGAAATTGGAACACTTCTGCTGGTGGGAATGCGAAATGGTGCAACTATTTTGGAAAACAATCTGTAGTGTTACCATGTAACCTAGCAATTCTGCTCCTAGGTAGATACCCGAAGAGAAACGAAACGTGTATCTGCACAAACACCTGTGTGCAAATGATCATAGCAGCATTATTCATAATAGACAAAAAGTGGAAACAACACATTGTCCATCAACAGATAAATTGATAAATAAAACGTGGTAGAGCCATATCATGGAACATATTCAGGAATAAAAAGGAATGAAATACTGATACGTGATACAACATGGATGAACCTTAAAAACATTATGCTAAGTGAAAGAAGCCAGACACAAAAGACCACATATTGTATGATTCCGTTTCTATGAAATGTCCAGAATAGGCAAATCCATACAGACAGGAAGTAGATTAGGGCTGGGAAAGGGGAAGAGGGGAAGAAAGAAGTTAGTGCTGATGGTTTTTCTGGAGTGATGAAAATGTTATAAAATGATTATAGTGATGGTTGTAAATTTCTGTTAGTATACTAAAAAAAACCATTGAACTGTATGCTTTAAACAGATAAATTGTATGGTATGTGAATTATATCTCAATAAAACTGATATGCCAAAAAAAAAAAAAAAGAAAGCTAAATAAATAAAAAAGAAAGCAGGCAGAGAAATAAAAGAACGTGCCCAAAATAGAAGGATCAGGACAGAGCTGAGCCACAGGAATTACATCTTCCATTTCGGGCCTCTTTCCACACTGTCCGTCTGCTCCACTCTCTCCAGATACTGGAGACTCAATTAATGCTTCTTTCTTTCTTTCCTTCTTTTCTAGGCTTTTTTCCTTCCTTCTTTCCCTATTCTTTCCTTTCTTTCCTATTTCTTCTGTCTTTTTTAGTAAAAGTACATTCAGTGATCCTGTGTCATATCTACACAGAACCGACTGTAGTGTGAAGCTGGATCATTCAGATCCTTTAATAAGCAGATGTGCGTGGGGCTCTCCAGGAGGGAAGTGTAGGGTTCAGTGTCTCCCACTTGTACTAAATATCAAGCAGATCCTTGTGAAACCTCGCTAGAGAGCAGTGCACCTGAGACTGTACCTCAGGGAACAGTGACCTAAAGAGATGCACAAGTATTGCTCATTTCAGTCCACTCAACAGAGTTCATTGGCTATTTTCCTCAGGCTATGACTTCCACTCTGATAATCTTTTTGCATTTTCTCCCATTTTCAACTTTTCAGCTCTCCTTAAGGCGGCAGCAAGTAAGTGAGAGATTGAATGAATGGGCAGTCTTCAGCGAAAAGAACAAGGAGCTTTGCGAATGGTTGACTCAAATGGAAAGCAAAGTTTCTCAAAATGGAGACATTCTCATTGAAGAAATGATAGAGAAGCTCAAGAAGGTATGGGATATGTGGCGACGTATGTTTTTACTCTTCACGATGCTTAGGCACACTTTTAATAGGTACAGAAGATGGGCTTACTCATAATTACTTTCTTGTCAAAGGATAAAACATTATAAATGTTTTATCTCTTTAATATAAAATAAACTTGCATGGAAAGGCTTCCTTTACATACAAAATATAAAGAAAATTTTAAATTTGTGATGAAACAGATTATCTTCTGATAGATAATGTTCAATATTTTGGGGTTTTAGCTACCTGTTCAGAAGGAATCATTTATCTATATTAGTTTTTTGTTTTGTTTTGTTTGTTTTGTTTTTAAAGAAGTGAAATCACTATAGAGGAACTAAAAGAAAAAATTCCCAGTATCAATTAAACTGACATTTTCTCTATAAAACATGACTTATAGACAGCTACAGGAATGAGGACTTTGCTGAGAATTTTGGCTTCATATTATTTTCTAGTTATTATAAATATTAAATTGTTTTATATATTCATACAGATCCAGAACATTTTTCTTGTCTATATAGGGCTGATCAAATTTACTACCATTTAAAAATATTTTTGATGATTTCAGTGGTGTTTCCACATTGTTTTTGAACAATTGATCATTTCAATTTTAGTTTAGTTTATGTTTCTCATTAGCACATATCACCATCTGATGTGCAACGTATTTTACTTGTTTGTACAACTATTTACTTGTTCATTGTCTGTCTACAATGGAAGCCCCATTGGACTGCAAGCTTCACTGGAACAGGGACCTTGTCTGTTGTTTGTTGCTATGTCTTCTTCAGAGCACTGCCAACTTCTCATAAGTATTCAGTCCGTATTTATTAAATGAATGAATTATAGCTTCATTCATTCTGAAAAGAAATATTTTAAATGGTTATTAGGAAAAATTATCTTTATCCATATACACACATAGAGAGAAAAATAAAAACTCCAAAGCCAACATGTAATATTAATAAATTTATAGGTTTCCACTTAAAATCGCAAATTCTAAGGATAAGCATTTGTGTACATATTTGATATCGTAAACCTTTAAAATGTGGGCTAAGATAAAACATTTTATTTTAGCATCTGCTGACAGCTCTGCACTTCGCTAGTGTCTAGGTATCAGAGAATGCTCTACTAGACACAATTAGTGTACTATAGGTATTATGGTGAAGTTTGGTATAGAATAAATTTTGGTTGTGTGTGTCTGCATTCTCATTGATTTTCTTCATGAAATTTTATTTTGAGGGTGTGGAAAAAATTCTCTTGAACAAAACACAGTCATAGTTTAAAATTTAGAAGAACTTTACCTTTTCACATAGATAATTTTGTTACACTGTTTGGCACAACGTTAGGAATAATCCTTAAAATATTAACTTTACTATTTTGTATATAAAGTAAGTTAGGGATTTAAAAATAAGTCTCTATGAGCTTGCTTCTTGTGGTGTCTCTTTTGTAAAGGAAAATAACACCGAGGTTTGGTAATTTTGACAAAATAGAAAAAGGCAATTAATAAGCAGACTGTAGCCAAGATATTGGTGTTTACTGACATTAACACTCAAAAACATTTTAATTTAAAAGGCAACCTAAGAGGATTATTTTACTATAAATACTGTTTTAGGCTTGGAGTAATTCCTTTAAGATAAACATTTCTCCATAAAATCATCTCAAATTTGTGGTGAAATATTATAACTATTAATAACTACATCCAATGTATTGGTCTTTGAATCCAATTGGATTGAAGTAACATAAAGAGGAGGGTAGATGGGGGTGCTGGGAGAGGAGGGCATTCAACACTGGGTTAGAATGAAATTTCACTAGCTCATCCCATTCCTCTGGTCACATGTTTGCTTAGGTAACTGACTTGAGAGTGTAGCCCTGTTTTCACACTTTACTTTAGAGCAAGAGAAGGTTATAATATCCATGCTCCTATAATACCTGTCTTCGTACATTATTTTGCTCAGAAACTATGTCCTGCATAACAGGAACTTAAGCCAAAAATAAAAAAGTTGATTCTAAAGGTTGGATCCTGTCACCTTGGCAAGAGAATAAGAGGATCATTGGTCAAGGGGTGAGTGTGGGGGTGGAGGGGAAATGTCCATCCATTGTCATTTAATCACACCATTTTGTGGCCTATCTCTTGCAGATAGACCATATGGAGGCTGGTTCTTTTTATCCAAAACAATCTTTAAGAGGAGCTAGTGCAGCAATTGGGTAAATGAAGAAGGTTTGAGACCCATTGATTCTCTAAGACTAATGGTTATTATTCTTGAGAGTTAATTTGCCATTGATTTATGTGCTGTAAAATATTGACATTCTATAGAGGATATCTCTTTAAAATGAAGGTATCCTTTTAAAACATTCTGCACAAATAGCAATTGACATATATACATTTACATATATAGACACATATATATCAATTGCATATGTATAATTGCATATGTATAAATACACACACACACCTCTTATAAGTCTCTTGATTACTATTCGTATGAGGATTCATTCTAAATATAACATCAGGTTGGTGATTACAGCAATAACGTGTAATTTTTCAGCATTAAAATCCTTCAAGTTTTGTCTTTTGTATATATATACTTTTATTGTTTTTTTTAGTGCCCACTTTAAGTAAATAGAAAGCACCTCCCATCTCCTTTAAGAACACCTATATAGAAATTCAATCTGGACTCTGCATGCATCCTGAAAACAATAGGTACCGCTAATTCTTGTGCATATGGACTGATATTCACACGGTGTTCCTCATGCCAAACTATTTCCAAGCAGTAGAAAACTGATTATCATGTTTCTAGTAGAGCCAAGCTGAATGCATCAAGAATATGCTTTCTGACCTGTATGATTGCTATTTATTGTGCAGGATTATCAAGAGGAAATTGCTATTGCCCAAGAGAACAAAATACAGCTCCAGCAAATGGGAGAGCGACTTGCTAGAGCCAGCCATGAAAGCAAAGCATCCGAGATCGAATACAAGCTGGGAAAGATCAACGACCGGTGGCAGCATCTCCTGGATCTCATGGCAGCCAGGTAGAAAGGACTCTAGGCAATAGGACACGTGTGTGCAGAATTTTAACGCATTCAGTCTGCCTTTCATTTCAGCCAAAGATAACCCAATAAATCTCTCCCTGTGTTCTTTCTCCCACCATTTTAGTTCATGCTTTTCTCGTTAATGGCATTTCATTAACTTATAATTCTACTTCTTACTTCTTAAATCTACTGGTGTTTCCATTGAGCTGAAAGAGAGAAAGTTATATCCAAACAAAATCCATCCCCAAGAGAAAATTCTTTATTTTGGGGCTTCACGGATATTCAACCTCCTATAAGGAAGAAAAGTGAAACTGGTGACCAGTATCTGTGGAGGGTGTTTCTGTCTGCAGTAGCAAAAATATATATATATATTATCACATTCCTGCTATATTTCTAGTTAGCAAGGTGTGGAAATAAAGCTAATTATCGCCACTCTGCTTAGTTGTAATAATAGTCTGCTGCATTATTATAATTTTGTGCTTGGTTTGAATGCCTCATATCTGAGAGGAATATTACATTCAGCTTCTGTTGCAGAAGGCCGGGTGGGTAAAAGAGAGAAAAGTCAAAAAGAAAAGATATATAAGGGTTATACTAACAATCTGAAAGTCTGATATGATTGAAGGAGGCACTATGTTATTTGACATAAAGAGGGAATGACTAAGTAGATGCTGTATTTTAAGTGCACTTTGCTTCCTGTTGGAATGTGGCCTCTGTGAGGGCAGGCGTCTTGGTCCGTTCTATTTACTGTATATCAAGAGAACCAAGAACAGGGCTTGAATGCAATTGGGCCTCAATAAATATTTGAATGACTGAATGAATGAGTGAATACTTGAATATTTGAATGGATATTCTTCTTTATGGCAGTTAGGAGAGTTGGAAAGTTATAAATGCTTCTGATTCACAGCCATTTGGAAGCGATCCCACAATATGCTTTTTAAAAGCATTTGAAGTCTTTTCCTTAGCCATGCTGCATAAAGGTGGACATGAAATAGTGCTTTTTGAATACTGTGTGCCCATAAAAACTGCATATGGGCACGACAATTCCATGTGTTGATTTCGAAAACATTTAGTAGATTTTTTCTAAAAGGAAGTTCTCAAAGAGGGTCTAATTTAAGAGGAAAGAGAGATTATCATTTATTTTAGTGATAATGAAACAAAAATGGAATAAATGTTTATCAGTTTTCAAAATGTTTAACAATAGCACTGTAATGGCTAACATTTATTGAACCCTCAGTTTGTGCCAAAGACCATGCTATGGGCTTCATATGCATCTTCTCATGTGTTGCTCGCAACGCCCTTTGAGGTGGGCGTTGTTATACTTATTTTCCAGATGCAGAGGCTGAGCTGAGGCTTGCCCATGGTGACACACATGCTGAGTGGCAGAGCCTGCACTCTCTGACTCCGCAGCCGGAGCTCTGGAGCACTATGCTCTCCTGCCTGCCAAGCTTATGACTTCCATGTCCCTGTTCTAGAGAATGCAATTAAAAGGAAATCAGGTTCTGTTATTCATTTCAACAGTCTAATTTCCCAGTTGTCTGTAAAGTACTGACAATGTGACAGGACTGTGAGAGATTCGGGGGAAACAAGGACAGAGGCCCCTTTCCTCAAGGAGGTCATGGTGGGAATACAGACTTACAAAGAAATCAAGTAAAAGGAGGGGCTAAGTGCTCTGATAACGGTACCATGAAGAGAGAGAAATGTATGGTTCAGCTGAAACTAATCTAAGTATTTAAGCATATGTAGGTTTTAGAACCTCAATGCTATGTTTAGCCTCACTTCTCAGCCACTGTTCACAAAATCTTATTTCGGAAGGAGAAATTAAAACCCTTTGTGCTATAAATACCCTTCTTAGGGAAGCCACCCACGTGGTAAACATCCCTGGATTTTTTAGGTCAGATTATGACTCATCGATTGGCTTGCATTGTTATGTAATCTGGTTCAACTAGTTAATATTCTTTTCTAATTTTCAGCGGCTCAGTGGTGTGGGGTGTGGGGATACACTATGTCAAAGACGTTTTAAATGAAATTTAATATAATCTCATCATAAGCAGGTACCTTAATGTATGTATGCCCAGCTGTTAGCCAACATTACATCAAATGAGTTAGGCGCTTTCTCCTCAAAGTCATGTGTATTTTCTCTCTGGGTGTTCAAGTGAGAATTTTCTAGATGTTGTTTAGTTTATTTTTCCAAAAGACACATTAGTAACCTTGAATCAATTAAATATTTATAAGGTACACATGCTTTGCACTAGAGTCACTAAAATACCCATATGTTTCTACTTTTGTAGAGTCTCATCTTACACAGATGTAATTCCGGTGGGAGATTTTTGTATCTATGTTGTCAATTTCTAATTGCTTCCTGCCAAAGTAGACCAGATAATGAGTTGAACATTAATTTGTCCTGGAGTTTAATGCCACGCTGGATTCATAGTCTTCTTGCTGCCTCTCATACATGACCCTCAGCCATCCCATTGGCTTTCCATTTCCTTGTTTATTGGAGGTTTGCTAGCACAAAGACTGGCTGACCATCTCCCACACCCGTCTTCAACTATGCCCTGCCAGCTGAAATATTAAGTTTCTATGATTCAGTCTCATTCATCACTCTCCCCTCTTCCAACTTTTTTTCACACTGATTCGTTAAAGCAGAACATAACCTAGTTATGCTTTGATATTTCTATGCTCTTTTGGTGCTCTTGTGGAAATGGAGAAGTTACTTTTGAAGATGACCATATTTTCAGGTGCACAGCTTCCTAGCTGACAGAAACGTGAAAAAGAAAAGAAAGAAAAAAGATTCACCAATAATAAACCTATTACATGCAAATAGAATGCTTAACTTTGAGTCAAATTCCTGTCACCAGTGGGTTAGCTTAGAAGATTCGGAGTACAAAATAAATGTGTTTTGCATTGAATTTTTAAACTGACTGTCACCAAGCATTGTCGGCTTTTTGGGGCAACAAAATTTGCTTAGTTATTTTTGGGGCTCAACGGATAATGTTCTAGTATCTTTTTCATACTTTCTAGACCTGCTCAGTCTAATACAGCAGTCACTAGCAACATGGGCTATTTAAATTAACTGAAATGAAACACAACTAAATTACAGTTTCATTTTAATTATAGTCGGTTGCACTAGCCATATTTCCAATGCTGAATAATCACATAAAGATAATGGCTACCTTACTGGACACTGCAGATACAGAACATTTTCATCATTCCAGAAAGTTCTATCAGTCAACACTGGCCTAGATAATTAAAAGCATTTCTGAACCATTAGCTTTTGTTAAGACTCAATGTAAGAAACAGTCGTTGGTGTCATTGCAATTTCTGTAAGACTGTCTTCAAGGATTCTGGCTCTTATTATGTCAGTGAACCCTATGCAAAAACCCACATAGCAATTTTTCCAGACCTCAGGACTAAGAGGAAGTCTGTCTTTTAACATTAGTTGTTCAGTGCTTCTTTCAACAGACAATGCATTATTGCACATTTCCCATCTTAGGATCTAGGAAGGTCCCACTCGAGTTGCTTGCTCTCTTGTAATGATGTTTTTTTAATTAACTGAACTCTTCATATAAGGATATCCTTTCCTCTACCAAACTTAAATCCCATCACAAAACAAAAGCACGCTTTAGTTATTTGGCTCTTTTTTTTTTTTTTTCCAGTAACAGCTTTATTGAGATATAATTCACATACTATAAACTTATCTATCAAAACTATACAATTCAGTGATTTTTTAGTATAGTTACAGAGCTGTGCATCCATCACCACAATCAATTTTAAAACATTTTCATCACCCCCAAATAAAAACACTAATCACTTTTTTCGCCTCTCCGCCCTCCCTCCTTCCCTCAGCCCCAGGTAACTACTGATCCACTTTCTGCCTCTGTAGGTTTACCTATTCTGGACAGTTTATATGCGTGGAATCAAACAATATGTGGTCTTTTGTAACTGATTGCTTTTACTCTGTGTGTTTATTTTAATTTGCTTAAGCATTGTGTAGAAGTAGAGTAAAAACAAATATAATTTTTAAAAAGTTATTGAATGCCTCGTGTGTGGGAATTACTGTGGATGTTACCACAGGGCAGAGGTTGGCAAACTCTCTGCCCAGGACCAGATAGTAAGCATTTTAGGCTTTGTGGGCCAAATGGTCCTGCTGAAACCCCTCTTCCTTCCTACTGCAAAAGCAGCCATAGACAACGTGTAAACAGAAAAGCGTGGCTGGGTTCCGATAACATTTTATTTGCCAAAACAGGTGGCCAGCGTAGTTTGCTGACACCAGCTCTTGGGATATAAAGATGAGAAAGAAAATGGTTCCTAAGCAAATAAGAATGGTGTAGCAAGTATACACATGACTGCACACCCCAGGGCCTTCCTCTTTCTATCACATCTTCCTGCTCACTCTTCTGCCCCCGTCTGTCAGGCCCAGCCAGCTCCTAATTGTCTTCGTGTTCTTCCTTTTCTCCAGATTAGATCATATTCTTCCTACTTGCTCAACAGGCTTTCTGTACTTCTCCTTCATAGAATTTCCCTCGACTGTAATAAATATCTGGTGTGATCAGTTGTTTACAGTTTCTTTTCTCTACTAAGGAAGTGGATCTAACTTGAGCATCAGAGTGATTCCAGAACCTGACTTAGTTCTAGTTCTTTGTCACTCCGGTATTTGTTGAGTTTCTCCAGTCTGAGACACAGGATGGAAAGTGCCATATGTACAGATAAGAATAAAGCAGAGCACAGGCTTAGGGCTTCAATTGCCTGGGTTATAACGTGTTTCTGCTTCGCCTACACTGCAGTGTTAGGCAAGTTACTTATCTTCTCAGTATCGTAATTACCACATGTGTACAAGTTATTAGGAGGATTAAATGAGATGGTGCCTGTAAACCACTTAGCACAGTGAAGTGCACGATGAACATCAGCTCTCATCCTGGAGGGAGTTGAGCTGCTGTGTAAGTAAACCGCATACACAATGCAAGGAAGGCTTTGTGAAATCATAGCTGCTGCCCTCAGAAGGGGTTTCAGTCTAACCAAAGTTCTACCTACACTAGAGGAAAAGGAAAACTTGATTCTTGGAATTTCTAGCTGATATGACCTCAGGGTGGTCAATTCAGAGATGTTTCATGAAGATGAGGAGTGCAATGATACAGCAAGTGTGGAAACAGCACTGAACTAGTTAAGAGTCCTGAATTTAGTCCATCCTGTTCTGGCTGTGTTACCTAGGGCTTACTGCATAACCTCTCAGATTCCTCATTTTTAAAATGTTCATTAAAATAACTGGCACGTCTCCTATGAGACAATGCAGGGGAAAGGACCGTGTATACTATAAAATGCTATATATGCCAGTCTTATTCTATTAGATGGCTACCGTAGAGTATTCCATGATTTTAATATACCATGATTTATCCAATATTTTTCCTACTGATGGACATTGATATTGTTGCCATTTTTTGCTATTACAATAATTTTGTCTTTAAAGCCTTGCCTTAGCTTTGGCAAGGTTCATTGGAATAAATAGGTTGTGCTAATGATAGTAAGCATAAAAAAAATATGTTTTTTTAATCTATGAGGAAAACTAAATAAGTAAAAAGGAATTAAACTAAGGAAATAATGGCCATAAAAATTTTTTAAAGATCTCCGGTTTTTCACAATGTAAGTCATAATCAAGAAAAAACAAATTTTCCTACTGTTATGGAATCATGACCAATATATTCCTTTAACCAAAGCTCATAGGTTTACATTCCTGATTGTTAAAAATAATATATCAAAGGAGTGATTGTTTTATAAAGGAATTCATGATAGCATATCTTTAAGTAGCAAGATTTGAAAAATCATTTTATTTGTAACTAGATTTGCTGGAGTATATTTCTTATGTAAAATATAGGTTTGTTTCTTTTACAAAGAAAATGTGTTGCTCTTTTAAAAGCAATCAACACATACGACGAGAACCAAGTGCTTCATTTTATTTTAATTGCAATTCATCATATAGGCCTTTAAAAAAGAATTTAGCAGATGTTCATTATTTATTTATTTATTTGTGTATATATAAACCTGAATCCAAAAAGGATTTAAAGCAGCCAGCATCAGTCACATTTTATTAAATGACCAGTAATTAATAATTCGGGAGCTTATTTTCTTTAAAAGCTTCAGTTAGGAAATTAATATAGACTCAGTGCAGAAAATGTGGAAATGCTTGAAAAATTCACAAAAGAAAAAAAGTTACCTGAAATTCCACCAAGCAAATGAACTTTGTTATCATCTTAAAATGAACACGTTATTTTTGTCACTTTAAATCATTATTTTTAAAAGGACAAAGGTTTTGCATATGTAAGGAGAGAATAACATTTCTTCCTTATTTTTCGTGCTCAGTCTATTAAAAGGCAAAGACCAGGTACTTTCCCACAGATTATCCTTTCCATCCCACCTTCCCAAACGATCGCTCAAATTCGTACTTACACCACTTAGCCGGCGTACCCAACTGAAGGAAAAAAGAAGTTGCTCCTTCTCGCTACTGCAATTTGCTGTACTTGTAGAAGTTTTGTTAGTTTGCATTTAGGTGATTTATCTGTTCCAAATATCCCTTCCAATTTAACAAACAGCCGGCAAGAAAAGTTGACTGTCCTTCCAGAATGGTGGCGCGTCTGCAGCCGGCCTTATTTTTGATGTTCTTCTTTCTCGAGGCCTGGAGCCTCCCCCTACTTGCAGATTACACTGAGCCTTCTCCCCTTCTTACACTCGTGGCCTACATTCCAGGAGATCAAGCCTGGCACATGTTAATGAATGTAGGTTTTATTTAGAAACATGACCACTTGTCACTGCTGAGTGTCATATTATCAGGCAGAGACTTACCAACATTTGTCTGGAGTGAGCATTTTCATACTTCCATACACAGACGAGGGGAAACTTTCATCCCCGCACGGGATTTAGCCTTTTGCTCTGCAGACCTAACTTTTTTGCAAGTAGAAGCTTCATGGTGGTGGTTGAAGAGCTGTGTGCCCTAAGGATGGCAGAGGACGGCTGCGAGGACGCAGATCTCCCGGATTGTAACTGCGATGTCACAAGGCAGGCATCTCCTTGAGTTTCTTCCGTTGTGCATAGCTTTCATGTTGTGTGGGGTTTGTAGGATAGATGCTGGAACTTTAATCCATAATTGTTTTCACCAGTGTTAAGTGGAGATGATTGGTGTTAAGAGATCATTGGCCGTGGACTCCTAAGAGTTATTTACTGGTTTGTTTTCTTGTCTCTCTACTGGGCATGCGGAGCCAGATGGAAAGGTTAATGGACTTTGTTATGGCTTGGTATTCCAGTTGTCTCTGGACTGTATGCGTCATACAAGGGGTATGGCTACAGTAGAGAGCCTGAAACACAGGACAGAAAGTCAGAAGAAGATCCAGTTAGTCCATCGTCTGCTATTAAAAGGATGGGCTTCTAATGAAACTGAAATTCAGCCTTAGCCGGTTCACAGCTTTGTAGCTGAAAGCTTTCCCTTTATTAAATAAAAATCTGCTCGTATTTCAGGGGCCAGGAGGGTTTTGTGTGTGTGAGAAAGCTGATTTTGTTTGGGTTGGTCAGTAAGTTTTGGTCATTGACCAGCTTTCCAAATATGTACAAAACGTAGAAACTTATGTCTAAAAAGTAGTCATCTAGTGCATTATGCAAATGTTTATTTCATGATTTTTTTTTTCAGTTAGAATAACAGTACGACAGGATTTTCTTTTTTTAAAAGAGATTGTTCATGTACCATAACATCCCCCAAATAAATTCCTACTGATAGGTAGGATTTACTCATGGTACTTTTGGTTCTATTATATTTAGAATTTGAATTTTTTTGTTTTGGTGTATGGATCTACTAAATTAGTTTGAAGTAGTGACACAAATATATATGAAATGTAGATGTATATGTGTATTCTGTGTATTCATATGACAATGTGAAGAAGGTGGACAACTGGATTTAGTAGCAGAATCCTTTTCAAGAAAGGGTAAGAGCCTATGATATGGGCCGGCCCGTGGCTTAGCGGTTAAGTGCGCACGCTCTGCTACTGGCGGCCCGGGTTCAGATCCCGGGCGCGCACCGACGCACCGCTTCTCCGGCCATGCTGAGGCCACGTCCCACATACAGCAACTAGAAGGATGTGCAGCTATGACATACAACTATCTACTGGGGCTTTGGGGGAAAAAAAAGGAGGAGGATTGGCAATAGATGTTAGCTCAGAGCCAGTCTTCCTCAGCAAAAAGAGGAGGATTAGCAAGGATGTTAGCTCAGGGCTGATCTTCCTCACAAAAAAAAAAAAAAAAAGAGCCTATGATATAATTGGACTCTGAAAGGAGAACCATAAGCTGCAGGGACTTACAGATTTATCAGACTTGCTAAACTTACCCAGACTGTGACATCTGGAAACATCTATTTTAAATTATAATCCTGGATGCTACCAAAAAGAATGTTGCTCAAACTTCTTACAGTGAGAGATAAATAAAAATATTGTGACACTTTAGCCAAAGATTTCCTTTAAAGGAATAACCAATGCAAAATAAAAATATGGGACCAATAAAAAATATGGGACATTTCTCTTAAAGAAGAATGACACTGTAAATATTAAGTTTAATAAACTCAAGGAAAATATATGGGGACTTGACTACCCACTTCCCTCCAGCTCACATCTGCTCCCCCCAACACACACAATGTATTTTGCTATTTGTAGTCAAATACACTTAAAATAAAAAAAGAGAACCACTTAAATGTTCACCTCCATTGACTTTACTGAGATTTTCACGTTCATTTGAAAGAGGAACTTGTCCCTAATGGACTATATGAACAAGCATTTCCATGTCACGATGCCCTTGACATATTGCACACTAACTGCTCTGACTATTGGAACTCGTTCAGTATTATACAAGATTACTAATCCTGTAATTTATTTTGCTAGTGTAGACAATATCCAATGGAACAGTGTTTATTCACATCACTTTGTGCCTTAGATCTTTTGATTGTATTTGTAAGTGAATTTTGAACCAAGAAAACAAATGAATTTTAGTATTTGACAAAGAGACCATTTGCAAATGTCAGACCTGGAGGAAAAACTTAAGTATACATTTAATATCAACTAAATTAAAAAATGTTAACTAAATAAAAATATTTTACTTAGACTACTAATTATTAATGGTTAGCAGGCATTTAAATAGTGCCCAACTTTGTGCAAAGCACTGAGCTTAGTAAAGCAGTGGAAGGGGAAGACCAAAAGTGGAAATTCACGGTTCCAGCTTTCTGAGGAACTTACCATGGGGGAGAGAAACTTGTGCATAAAACATACCAGGGAGTTAAAATAAGGGTAAGAAGAAAACAAGCAGTGAGTGAGGCCCTCCTCCGGCCTTGAGTTCCATGCAAAACCGTGATGATATTATGAGGCTGGTATAAAACTCCATCCCAAAGCATAGTCAGCACTCAGATTCTACCAAGTCTGAAGACAGGAAGCTGGTCGGATGGGAGTGGTTCCCAAGAGGATGTTCTTACAGGGGTAAAACCAGGACAGACATCTCAGTGCAACCAGCCATTCGTCAGTCCTGTTCCAGTGGACTTGTTTTGTTTTGGTTTTTTTTATTTATTTTTTTCCCCCAAAGCCCCAGTAGATAGTTGTATGTCATAGCTGCACATACTTCTAGTTGCTGTATGTGGGACGCGGCCTCAGCATGGCTGGAGAAGCGGTGCGTCGGTGCACGCCCAGGATCCGAACTCTGGCCGCCAGCAGCAGAGCGCATACACTTAACTGCTAAGCCACGGGGCTGGCCCCCAGTGGATTTGTTGATTGAAGACCATCCTTTCAGTCTGGGCTACCAAACTGGCCACAGCCACATTAAATTCCAAGCCCATGCCGTACTCATTGGTACAACACGCGCCCCAAGCTTTGCACCCAGTAGTCATTCTAAAACTGTCATCACTGACTGACACTTAAGTGAATTTTGTCTTATATATGACAGAAATGAGAGTGGGTTGTATGTAAAGTTCTCAGAATTATTGTTTAAGGCCAATACCTTGAAACGCCCTAGGGACAGGGTACAGTTGTACTTATCAAGCTAATTAAAGAAGTCTTGTCTTGAATGGAATTATGAGTCATGACAAACATATTGCAACACGTGTTTTTCATTCCCTATCAATAGAATATATTGTGAAATAGGAACATAATTTTTAAAGACATATTTTTTCCAGAACAGTGTAAGGTAATGCACCTAAGAGTGCTTTTACAGACTGAAAATGTTATTCAAATATAGGTATTATTAAAATTAATGAAAGACAGATGTCATCATTAATAACCGACCCGAGTAAAAATCCTTTTAAAAGCATTTGTATGACAAAGAGGAAAAATGATTTTGTCATGACTAGATTTTCGTTTGAGAGAGAAACATTGATTAACAGAAACCGTAAAAGAAGTGGTGACATAAGTTTTAAGGAATTAAAACTAAGTAAAAATGCTCAAAATACTTTGGTTATGAGACATTTTCTTCTGAGCCGTGGCTCTTGAGCAGACTCGTCTGGAGAGGAGGGTGGGGAGAGGTGGGAAGAGAATTAGCAGCTGGCACGTGTGGCTTGAAAGCACAGCTAAGTGGTCCTGTAACCGTCCTAGCTTGAGAATCACTTCTTTACTATCTGAAAGTAATAAAATTGAGAAATACTTGATGACTCTGAGTGCAAGTTGTCAGTCTTTGAGACTATTCTATTGCAGATCCCTGCCTGGAATTAGCTCACATCACTAGAGTTTTAAGTCACGTTGCTCTGAAGATTTTTTTCCAAGCAGATACCTCTTCAGTGGGACTAAGTTGACACCTTGGAGACCAAAGTATTTTGCTTATCTGCTGTCCATCTATATGATGAGTAGTGTCAATAAGGTGACCACACTTCCTGAACTAAAAGGCAGGAACCATAGCCTAAAAGCAGACCTGAATTTTAAATACGGGCTGTACCAGAAATCATTGATCATCCCCATTACTTTTCTTTTTAGAGCATTCTGTATACACTCAGCCAGGTCAGGCCCTCACTGAGGACTCAATAATCAGTTTTTGCTGCTATTTCTTTGTAAGAATAGAGCTGAGAAATACTACCTGTGTCCTTCCCCAGCTCCTGCTCACACCTTGCCCACAATGGGAAAACACCTTTCAAAACTGATTTATCTATCCCTGCTCTCGTGCCCTTGCCCTGCCTCCTCTGCAGCCTTGTTCCATCATCTGTATTCATCTGTAATTTCTCTCCGCCTTTTTCTTTTGTCTTTGGCTTCCTCCTCATGAGTTCCGTATTGTCTGTCTAACAACATTCTAAAGCTATTCCAAATATTAAACCGCATTGAACAAAAGAAACAAATCAATTTTTCCTTATAGCCAGATCCTTCTAGAGGTTTCATACCATATTTAGTCAGCTTCACCGCCTACTTTCTTAAAATGATAAACAACACTCCCTTAACATAAGTATATTTCTAAACCCAAATGTGTTCTGGTTTCTGTTTCCACAGCCCTTGATGAACTACTCACTTAGGATCAGCAGAGCCTTCCTAATTGCCAGATCACAGTCTTCTTTTTAGGCCTCCTTATGCTATACTGCTCTGCATTTTATTAAGTAGACCAGTGGTCTTCAAACTTTAGTGTGCATAAGACTCACCTGGAGTGCTTATTAAAAATGCAGCTTCCCTGGCCACACTTCAGAGGTTCTGATTCGATAGGACTGGGTTGGGATCTAGGAATCTGCCATTATATGAGGCAAACCAGGTGAATCTGATAAAGGGGGCATTCAGATCACAGTTTGACCAAAAGTTCCTCCTTTATTATTTCCTTTATTGAGTATATTTGACATATAACATTGTATAAATTTAAGGTGCACAGCGTGTTACTTTGATACATTTACATATTGTAGTATGATTGCTGGTGTAGCAATATTTATCACATGACATAGTTAGAGTACAATATTTTTGTCTGTATTCATTATACCATGCATTAGATCTCTATGGCTTACTTACTACTCAGTGCAAGTTTGTACCCTTAAAACAGCATCAATATGATCCTCCCACCAACACTTCCTTCTTGGAACTTTTCCTGCATTTAATTTTATGCTACATTTTCTTGGCTCAGCTCTTTCTTTTCTGATTATTTTTTCTTTGTCTGTGGTTCCTCCTTCTTTAACCAGCCTTTTAAAATTCATTCTTCTTGTCCACACCCTTTCAGGATGAAACATGTCCTTTTGTAGGGCTTCACCTCTATGCCAGCAATACCTAAACCAATGCAATAAACTCCATCCTCTTTTCTGAAACTAAGAACTACATTTCCATACATGACTTCCTGATCCCTCAGACTCATTATATCCCAAATGTGAATGCACCATTAAGCCCAAGAACTTGCTCCTCATCCTGTCTACTCTGAGGTAGCAGCATCCATCTAGTCACCCAACTGGGAAACATCATTTTGAACTCCTTCTCCCTCACATCATGCCAGTTCATGAATTTAGGAATTCCGTGCTCACCTCTCTCGCCACTGTTTCCAAAGTGTAGGCTTTGGATGTAAGCTGCTTGGACTATTCTTTTTACTTCCTGAATGGGCTCCCCCAACAGCCTCTCTTCAAACTTACATATTCAAAGTCAGAACTGATCTTATCACTGCTCTGCTGATAAATCTTGGCAAAGTTCCTGTTTATCTTTAAAACTGCGTACATACCCATTATCATGTCACTACAGGATCTTTATAATCTTACTCCAATCTACCCACCAGTCTTATCTCTTACCACTTCTTCATCTCTCTTCCACATCCTCTCTACCCACAACCTCCCTGGCGTCACCACACTGTTTGCCTTCAAAATCTCTGCTTTTCATCTTTGTCTGCTTGGCTTACATCCATCTCTCAAAATGCAGGACAAATGTTATTCTTTTACTTCCCCTCTTTCATCAAAGTCTAAGCTCCTCAATGGCAAGGTTGAAACTTTAGTCATCACTGTATTTCTATCACTTAGCACCATAAATATCTGCAGAAAGAACAAAGAAATGAATGAGTAGTGAATAAAGGAATGAATGATTCCCTGAACGTGGCCAGACAGAATGGATCACTTCTTATTTGTTAGCCAGAGACTTGGTTCATTTCTTTAGTCTAGTTCTTTCCATGCTGTGTTATATTCCATTGTTCACATGTCCAGATTTCCAGTCAGATTGTACATTTCATTAGGGAAATAACCAAGTCTTATTTATTTTGTCTTCCTGGCATCTTACACATTAGATTTTCACACATGATTGTTAGATAAATGGCAATCTTAAACAAGTGAATTTTTACTGCTTCCTGGAAAGAATGGAAAAACTTTGTTTTTTTGGTGAAGCATGCTATGTAGCGAATACTGAACTAGGCTGTGCAGGTGGAAGATTGGAGAGTAGTAGGCCTGGTGTCTACCGTCTGCTGCTTGCAGTCCAACAGGTCCTCAGTTTACCTTTAATGTGATCTGACATTGGTAAAACTCAAATTGCTTAAGGGCATGTGACAACTCACTGATAGTTTATCTTAAGTGTGCATTCTTCTTTTAACTGAGTTTATGCCCCGGGGGTGCTGAAATACATCCCACGGGGGCTGAAATGATCAGAACTGTGGATTTGTAATCTGTTTGGTGACAATCCACTGGAAATGTTAGTTTTTTTCTCCCAGGTGATCTTCATAGGAGTATCAATTATATTTTTTGTGGAAATAGCAATTTCTGTGACAACCATGAGGTCTCTGTCACGGTTCTATAGTTATAGCTGTGTTGAGTATTTATTAATATTTATTGAATGTGCCCCAGGTACCCTGCATTATTCAGCTCATTTAAATCTCACAAGTACTCTTACTTCATCTCCGTTTTATAGATGAGGAAACAGAGACACAGGAAGGTTGTGCAACTGCTCAAAGTCATACAGCCAGTAAGTGGCTGAGCCAGTGTGGACGTTGGCTCTAGGGAATTCAGCTTTAGACCCAATACTCGCTTCTGCTCACGAGGGAAACATGAGTGGGGCGTCTCACTGAAGCTGAGTGTCCCTCCTTCTCTGCCCCCAGGGTAAAGAAGCTGAAGGAGACACTGGTCGCTGTACAACAGCTGGATAAGAACATGAGCGGCCTGAGGACGTGGCTGGCTCACATCGAGTCAGAGCTGGCCAAGCCGATAGTCTATGATTCCTGTGACTCGGAAGAAATACACAAGAAGCTTAATGAACAGCAGGTAAAACTTAAAACAACTGAGGGAAAGTCAATAGGCTCTTGAATATCTGTCCTCCTGGCCAGGATAGAAGAGTGGGTGTGAGATGGTGAATCGGGATGGAAAGTCAGAAGGACGCGAGACAGGATTGGTGAGAAAGGAAAGGCTTTGTCTGGGCAGGTGTTTGGAGCAAATAGGTCCCATGTCATCACCAGGGTTGACGGGTTAATGTCATTGGTCCGTCCTAAAATGGTTGAGTTGCAATGATGTATCTAAAACACTGCTGACAGTTTGGTTTGTTTGTTTATTTGTGGGTCACTAGCCCACTACTGTAGACTTAAAAAGGAGCTTTTTTTCCTGCATATAGTGTTTGGAAAAAGATTACAGCGCATGCTTAGAGTTTTAAAGTCTAAAACAATTCTGTTTTGCAAGGAAGATCGTATGACCTGCCAACCACACTCTGTAATTTCACCTTCATGCATATAACAAATAGAGCACATGGCACTGGCGTGTAATACACAACCCAACAAAGCAAAAGAGGGTAACCCTGAAACATGCATACAGAAGGGATTTTCACGTCCCACTCTCCTTTCTTATCCTTACTAAGCGTAGCAGACCCCAGTCGTCAGTATTAAACTCCAATAAGTCCCCCATAAGAAGTATTGCTATTGTGTGCCTTTAAATTGTCCTTGAAAATTCTACCCACATTTAGGCCATTATAGCCAAGTTGCTTAATTTAAAAAATGTTAAAAAATATAAATAGACCTATTTCTGCAATGTTATGAAATAGTTTATGTACTTACTTTATTTTATAAACTATTTAAACCAATGAGAATAGGTATTAAAATACAGTTTTGGGGTATTGGGGTTACTTTGATATGTAAAATAGCATTTCTTTTTAAAAAATATTGTTTGCAGGACATTTTTCAATTGTGGTAAGAGTAAAACCCTCTGATAGACTCTGAGGTTTGAAATTCTGATGATTGAACTGTGGAGGTCATGGTTGTCCTCCAGCTCCCCAAATTCTCCTGGAGAACATGGTAATGGTGTCTGCCAGTTATAACTAGTTATAATTAGTACAGTTAAAATACTAATTTTGTATTTTAATTGTATTGTATTGTATTGTAATTTAGCAAATGTAAGAAAATCAAAACAGTATCCTGTTAAATGTGGCAATTCGATCATAGGGGTTTATAGCCCCACCTACTACTAAAACCCTAATAAAATTATAGTAAAGGGGAAAAAACGGTTAAAACCCACAGTGGAAAAGATAACAGGGGAGAAGACGATAGAGATGACAGACATCAACAGAATTTTGGAAGACAGAAAGTGGATAGATGAATAGTGATTGTGTTTGTAGAATGGAGGGTGGAGAAAGCTGATTCATGCCTCAGAGTTCCAAGAAGGCAGAGAAAGTGGAGATATCAAGTCTGTAGGGCTTTAAAATGGAAGATTGCTTGAAAGTCTGAATAAGGAGTGGTTAGATTGGCAGATTTCCGTAAGGCCAGCTGGACAGGCAACTCTGCTTCATTTACTCCAGTAGACCAGAGGATTACTCTCTGGAGAAGGCAAACCACAGGAACTTTGGGTTTGGGGGTACCATCAGGCTGGAGCCACTATGTTAAAAGTGGAGAGAGTAAGTGAAAGGCTTTCTACTAAATGATATGACTTCACCCCGCTGCCTCAACTTGGTTCCCACAATGTCACTAGCCAGGCTTAAACTACAGCCAAGAGATGGGAGGGATCCTCTCTGGAGAAACTGACCAGACTAACAGAAGAGACCTTTAGGTAGTGATATTAAATATCAACAAAAGGCCAACACCTACTTGCCTTCCCTACAGTGAGGCCTCCTGGTTGACATGTCTTGGAATGTATACACAGCCTCCAATGCCTGGCTCGTTCGTAGATGTGAGTGGATAGGCAAGAATCTCTACCACTAAAGAAAGCTTCTACAGTGGAAGAAGAGACCAAAATAAATAGAAAAAAAAAAAATCAGAGGAAATGTGTTGTAGGGCAAGGAAAAAAACTTAAAAAAAAAACCTCATAAAAATGAAAGATTTTGCATTCATAAAAGAATACCATTTTTCTAAAAAGGAACTTTCAGAATTGAGAATATCTTTCAAAAAGTAAAACAAGGGGCTGGCCCGGTGGCGTAGTGGTTAAGTTCACATGCTCCGCTTCAGTGGGCTGGGTTCATGGGTTCGGATCCCAGGTGCAGACCTACAACCACTCATCAAGCCGTGCTGTGGCGGCGTCCCACATACAAAATAGAGGAGGATTGGCGTAGATAGATGTTAGCTCAGGGCCAGTCTTCCTCACCAAAAACAAACAAACAAACAAAACCCAAGAAGATAAATATATGAAAAATAGGAGGGAAAATGTAACAAATTAAAGGATTAATGCAAGAGTTTCAAAATCTAATTCAATTATTCTATAAAAGTCCCCCCAAAGAATAAAGAAAACAGAGAGGAAGAAATTATCAAAGTAGCCATGTAAAAGAAAGTCTCAAACTGAAAATCATACGCTTCTAGAGCACAAGCCCCCCAAGTGCCCAGGAAAATTAAAAACAGAGCAAGACCATGATGAAATTTCAGGACACTTGGAATAAAGAGAAGATCTTGAAGGTTTCCAAGGTGAAAAAGTCTGATTTCTCCAAAATGATGCTGGAAGGTGGAAGAAGCTGAGAAAATTATTTATAGTTTGAAATATTATACCTGCCATTCAGTATATAAAATATTTACCTCCTATGCACACATTCACAGGAAGCTAGTGAAAGATATGCTACATGTACTAAAATGAGAGGAAAAATAATGTTCAACCCAGGATAAAGAGAAGGAAATTTCCAGGATGATGGTAAAGGAAAGTTCCAGATGACAGCTGTACTGCAGCCTAGAGAGCACACCTGTCCAAACTGAAGTAGAGAGGTGGGGTGCTCTGAGATGGATGTCTCCAGGGAGGAAAAAGACTACCTGATGGGCTTAACTATAGTGGAAGGAGTTTTATTAGCTCCATAAGAGAGAGAATAGAAGATGGCAATATAGATTTTAAAGAGAGACAGAGAAAGAGAGGGAGAACTATTGATTCCAGAAAAATGAAATGTTGTATCAGAAAAGAAATATAACCATAGCATATTTTGTTACTCAAAGGTGAAAAATACTAAATAACCAGAGTCACACAAACAATGATTCTTGCTCTAGCTATAACATGAGCTGAAACAGTAATTGGGGCCCCATGAGTCATGTAGAAATTTATTCCTTTTCTGCTAGAGAAGAGTCAATCATGTCTAAAATTAAAAATCAAGAAATAGCAACATGCACATGTTACTTAGACATACAGAAGAACCGTAAGACAGAGCTACAAGAGATGGAAATGGTTGTTTCTGAAGAAGAAGGGACAAAAATGGAAAGGGCAGTGTTTCACTGGAAGCTTAGTAGTAGTTTTTGACTTTTTAATGTATTAATATATGCTCATATTGGCTTTTAATTAAATTTTAAATTAAAGTTTAAAAAAAACTGTGCACCACTGGTTAAAAGTAAAGACTTCCTGGGTTCAAATCCTGGCCTCATCGCTGTTCTTCATGACCTGGAGCAAAGTAATGAACTAACTGAACCCTCAGATCCCTTATGTAAAGAATGCTAATAATCAGACTGCGTGGTTCACAGTGTTATTGTAAAAATTAGTGAGAAAATCACGTAGGGCCTAGCTCAAAGTGGGTGTTCAGTACATTTTAATTTAATCATATCATATTTACTACAGTTTTCTTTGTGGAAAATGTTTGACAATGAGTCTGTAAAAATTGTAGCGTTTGAGATCCATGTTGTAAAAGATAGATAAATAGTAATCTGTCTCCAAAGGGGAAACATTCTGACAAATATTTAAATAGATTAAATTGATAAGAAATATATTTTCTTCTATTTCCCTGTGTGGAGTTTCTGTATGTTTCTCTTGCCAAAGTGCCTACTTCTTCTAGACTTAATTGGACAGAAATATATGTAGACTTGAGATGGCTTCGGAGAACATTTTGTCAAATTTTCCTGTGTTACAGATGAAGAAGAATAAATTTAGAGACACTATGTGACAAGTCGAGGCCATTACCAATGGAGGTTAAAGCTGAAAGTAAGATACTTTAACTGGATTAGGGCACTCATATATAGTTATAAAAACCCTCAAGCCTTATATCATGTGCTGATTTTAACAAGAACTTTTGAGCAGAAGCACTAAGGGACTTTTCTCTGATATTTATTGTGGGAACCTGGTTGAATTCCCAGAGATAGATCTCACAAAATTGTGGGCGCACCCTTGTGACTGGGTCCCCTGGAATTTTTAGCTCAGATTTGTCCGCACTGAGCCTCCAGCAGTCCATCAATTACAGTCCTGGTTTTCATATCCCAGCACTGGTTCCCACAGTGGTTTCCCCTCATGAGCGTCTGCTCCGAGATATCATCAAAAGGATGTGGAGGAGTGATGGCATCAAGATGCGACATAGGTCTTTCCTGACTTAAGCACCTATCACAATACCAGCCAGTGACTATCCATAGACAAGACACCACAGTGAAAATCCCAGAACCTGGGGGTGAGGCTGAAGTACCCCCCTGGACCACAGAGACTGGGAAGGATCATATTAGAAGGATAAGAGGAGCGGCTAGAATCTCACCGCATTGCCACTTGCCAGGCGAGCACAGCATTGCACCAAGAGGGCCCTCCTGGGCCTATGGTTTCTCCAGAGGGAAGAGAGAGGCCAAGGTGGGCATCAAGCGCCACCTGCATTATGGGACGCATCCCCAGAGGCCCACTCGAGTCTCACTTCACAGGATCACTAGGGGAATCTGTGGGGCTCGACCACTGGGGATCAGATAGAGACAGAAGGGGGGGTGGGGATTATAGCTACCAGCACGCACATCTTGGCCGACCACATTGCTGTTTGTAGCTGGACCCAAGCAGAGATCCTAGCCAGCATCTCTGCCCATTAGCAGAGCCAAACCAGTGTCCCTGTCTGGCCTGGGAGCTCAGTTGGCAGTTCTACCAGATTTGGGTCCCCAGACAAAGGGCCATACTGGCTGTGGAGCCCTTTCTACCACCCGGCCTGGGCAGGGAAGCAAATTCTCAGCCTCACCCAACAGCTGAGCATAGCCTACAGTCCCAGCCCACCAGGAAGCCTGGCCAGAGAACCCAGGCAACCATGGAGCCCATCCAACAGCCCTGCTTGAGCAGGGAGCCAAGCCTCAGCCCTAGCCAACTGTTGAGCATAGCTTCTGGCCTTGTAACCTGGGAGCCTGAACAGAGACCCTGGGCAACCTCAGAGCCCAGCCTACATCCCTGCCCGGCCACCCAGCCCAGTCTACAACCCCACCCAGCCCAGCCTACAACACCACCCAGCCATGGAGCCCAGACTACAACTACAACTTAGCAGTGGAGTCCAACCTAGAGCCTTGTCTGATTTCTGAACACAGCCTCAACCTTGCTCAAGCAGGGAGCCCAGCCAGTGACTCCACCCAATCACCAAGCATAGCCTGTGGCCCCATCCAACAAAAAAGCCTTGGGCAGTGACCCAGCCCAATCATGGAGCACAGTCTCTAGCTCCACCCACTGTGGGATACAGCTGGAGGCCCCTGCTGATGACAGAGCACAGCCAGTGACCTTGCCCAATGGGGGAGAACAGCCAGTGGTGGCCTACCTATTGGTGAAGCCCAGACTATGGCCTCACCCCACTTCAGGGCACAGTCTGCAGCCCTGTGTGATCACAGAGCACAGCTTGAGGCCCAGTCCAACTGCAAAGCTTGCTGGGGGCCCCACTTGAACACAGAGTCCAGCCAGCAGCACCATCTGGTCTCAGAGCACAGCCTGAGATCCCACCCAACCAGGAGCAATTCCAGAGCCCAGCCTATAGCTCTGCCCAATGATGAAGTCCAACCAGTGGCCCTGCCCTGCCAGGGAACACAGCCTGGGACCTCACCCAGCCAAAGGCAATTGCAGAGCCCAGCCAGAAGTACCTGTTCCCCCCACCACCACCACTTCAGAACATAGAATATTTTCCAAAATAGATTATATGTTAGACTACAAAACAAGTCTCCTCGAATTCAAGAAGATGGAAATTATATCAAGTATCTTTTCCAGCCACAATGATATGAAACTAGAAATCAATAATAGGAAGAAAGCTGGAAAATTCACAAATACATGGAAATTAAACAAGACAATTCTGGACAACCAATGGATCAATGAAGAAATCAAAAGGGAAATAAAAAAATATCCTGAGGCAAACAAAACACAAAACACAACATACCAAACCTTATGGGATGCAGCAAAAAGCAGTTCTAAGAGGGAATTTTATAGCCATAAATACCTACATTAAGAAAATGGACTGATCTTACATAAACAACCTAACTTTACACCTCATAGAACTAAAAAAGAACAAACTAAGCCCAAAGTTGGTAGAGGAAAGGAAATAATAAGATGAGAGCAGAAATAAATGAAATAGAGAATAGGAAGACAATAGAAAAGATTAACAAAACTAGGACTTAGTTCTTTGAAATGATAAACAAAACTTACAAACCTTTAGCTAGACTGACCAATAAAAAAAGAGAGGACCCAAATAAATAAAAATTATACATGAAAGTAGAGATATTAACAACTTATGCCATAGAAATGCAAAAGATCGTAAGAGACTACTATGAACAATTATTTGCCAACAAATTGGACAACCTAGAAGAAATGGTTAAATTCTACAAACATACATCCTACCAAGACTGAATCATGAAGAAACAGAAAATCTGAACAGTTCAATAATGAACAAAGAGGTTGAATCAGTAATCAAAAACATCCCAACAAAGAGAAGTTCAGGACCAGATGGTTTCACAGGTGAATTCTACCAAACATTTAAAGCCAATCCTCCTCACTTTTCCAAAAAAATTGAAAAGGAGGGAACACTCCCAAATTCATTTTATGAGGCCGGCATTGCCCTGATACCAAAGCCAGATAGGGACACCACAAGAAAACTAGAGGCCAATATCTCTGATGAATATAGATGCAAAAATTCTCAACAAAGTGCTAGCAAACCAAATTCAACAGCACATTAACAGGATCATACACTTTGATCAAGTTGGATTCATCTCTGGATGTAAGAATGGTTCAACATATGGAAATCAATAAATGCGATACATCACATTAATAGAATGAAAGATAAAAATCATATGATCGTCTCAATAGATACATAAAAAGCATTTAACAAAATTCAAATGATAAAAACTCTCAACAAATTTGGTACATAAGGAACATACCTCAACATAACTAAGGCAATATATGACAAGCCCACAGCTAACGTCGTACTAAATGGTGAAAGGTTGAAAGCTTTTGCTCTAAGATCAGAAACCAGACAAGGATGCCCACTTTCACCAATCCTATCCAACATGGTACTAGAAGTCCTAGCCAGAGTAATCAGGCAAGAAGAAGAAATAAAAGGCATCCAAATCAGAAAGGAAGAAGTAAAATTGTCTCTGTTTGCAGATGACTTGATCTTATATATAGAAAATCCTAAAGACTCCACCAAAAAAAACTGTTAACACTAGTGAATAAATTCAGTAAAGTTGTAGGATACAATTCAATGTACAAAAATCAGTTGCACTTCTATACACTAACAATGAATTATCTGAAAAAGAAATAAAGAAAACAATCCCGTTTACAATAGCATCACAAAGAATAAAGTACTTAGGAATATGAATTTAACCAAAGAGGTGAACTGTACACTGAAAACTATAAGACGCTGAAGAAAGACTTTGGAGAAGACACAAATAAATGGGAAGATATCCCATGTTCATGGATTGGAAGAATTAATATTGTTAAAATGTCCATACTACCCAAAGCCATCTATAGATTCAATGCAATCCCTATCAAGATTCCAATGGAATTTTTTACAGAAATAAAAAAAAAAACCTAAATTTGTATGGAACTGCAAAAGACCCTGAGTAGCCCAAGAAATTCAGAGAAAGAAGAACAAAGCTGGAGGCATCAGACTTCCTGGTTTCAAACTATAGTACAAATATATAGTAATCCAAACAATATGGTACTGGCATAAAAACAGACATATAGATCAATGGAACAGAATTGAGAGCCAAGAAATAAGCCCACACGTATATGGTCAACTAATATTTGACAGGGAGGCAAGAATATTCATATTTAATGGGGAAAAGACAGTCTTTTCAAAAAATTATGTTGGGAAAACTGGATATTCACATGCAAAAGAATGAAACTGGACCCCTCTCTTACACCACTCACAAAAATTAACTCAAAATGAATTAAAGACTTAAATGTAAGACCTGAAACCATAAAATTCCTAGAAGAAAACATAAGGAAAAAGTTCCTTGACGTTGGTCTTGGCAATGATTTTTACATATGACACCAAAAGCACAACCAACAACAACAAAAAATAAACAAATGGGACTAAATCAAACTAAAAATCTTCTGCACAGAAAAGTAATAATCAGCTAAATGAAAAGGCTACCTACAGAATGGGAGAAAATATTTGCAAACCACGTTATCTGATAAAGGATTAATATCCAAAATATATAAGGAACTCATACAACTCAATAGCAAAAAAACCAAATAATCCAATTTTAAACATGAGCAAAGAACCTGAATAGATATTTTTCCAAAAAAGGTATTCAAATGGCCAACAGGTACATGAAAAGGTGTTCAACATCACTAATTGTAGGAGAAATGCAAATCAAAACTACAGTGAGATATCAACTCACACCTGTTAGAATGGCTATTATTGAAAAGACAAGCAATAACAAGCGTTGGCAAGGATGTAGAGAAAAGGGAACCCTTATGCATTGTTGGTGGGAATGTATGTTGATACAGCCACTACAGAAAACATTATGCGGGTCCCTCACAAATTAAAAATAGAACTCCCATATGATCGAGCAATTCCACTTCTGGATATATATCCAAAGGAAATGAAATTACTATCTTGAAGAGATATCTCCATCCCTATGTTCATTACAACGTCATTTACAACAGTGAATATGTACATGGAAATAACCTAAGTGTCCATTTATGGATGAATGGTTAAAGAAGTTGGGGTATATATACAATGGAATATTATTCAGCCATAAAAAATAATGAAATTCTGCCATTTCCAACAATGTGGATGAACCTGGAGGTCATTATGCTAAGTAAAATAAGTCAGACAGAGAAAGACAAACATTGTATGATCTCACTTATTTGTGGAATCTAAAAAATAAAACTCATAGAAACACAGAGTAGATTGGTGGTTTCCAAAGGTGGGGGTTAGTGGTGGGGGAAATGGGTGAAAGTGGCCAATGGGTACAAATTTCCAGTTATGAGATGAATAAGTTCTGGTGATATAATGTATAGTTTGGTGACTATACTTAACAATACTGTGTTGTATATTTGAAAATTGCTGAAAGAGTAAATCTTAAAAGTTCTCAACACACACACTCACAAATTGTAAGTATGTGAGGTGATGGATGTTAACTAAACTTATTGTGATAATCATTTCACAATATATACATATATCAAATCATCACATTGCATACCTTAAACTTACACAATGTTATATGTCAGTAAAGCTGGAAAAAGAAACTTTTGAGTACTTGGGGAAGATTAAATCAAAATGCTATGACTTGTTTAAATACATGGGTTATGTTCAGGTATCTAATACTTCCAAATGTATATCCTTGTACAAGATGCACTTTAAGACCTAAAAATGTTTGGTGATCTCATTCACTGAAGTTTCTCTCTTTATTCTGAGCAAATATTGAATTCAATTTTTGTGATATTTTATTTTGTATTTTTAGACCAGCAATTCCTTTGATAACTTCCATACAACTAAAAGAGGTTATGTGGGTGGTTTGAAAAGGCTGTTTAGTGAAATAGAAATAGTTTTGAAAGAATTTATATTCTAGCGTCTAGTTTCTAAAATCTGCAAAAATTAATCAAAAGCAGCGTTATTGCATTTGACAATAAGCTAGTGTTTGTAGAGAAGACATCGGAACACGGAAAAATAGGAAAAAGGGGAAAAATAGGAGGAAGAATATAAATCCCAGCTATCTGAGTAAGTTGAGGAATTATCACCAGAACAAGAGAAAAGATAGGCAAGTTCAAGAACTGTACCAAAGAAAAGGAAATACATTAAGGACCTTGATGAATAAGGCAAGAAAAACATCGTACCAGTAGGCCTCACTTTTGGTAACGGAATACTTTGAGTAAATTGGGTTAAAAGCTCAATAGAAAAAATAATGTACATTTTGCATTTACATTCTGTGCAGTTAGTATGAAAACTTAACATGGTAGAACTTTTGGGAAATTCTATGCCTTGTTTATCATCATAATCTTTTTATTTCTGTCCTGCATTTAAAACTGCTCACTGAGGAAACTTATGGTAATGACATTATACATGATAGAAAACCTAAGTCCCTTTAACCGTGGTACCTTTTAGTGATGGTGGAATTAACTCTTTAAATCAATTTGTGGATCTTTGGAGAGCAAATCCCAGTTCTTAACAGGAGCATGTGTATTCCTTTGATTGATGATCGATCGATTGATTGATTGATTGAAATGGAAGTGATATATCTATGAAGTAGAATCTGGGGCAAGATTCATATTTCAATCACTAAAGAAGTTAATTTTACTCTTAATATAGATAATGTAGTCTATTTCATTTGTTCGGTTTATATTTTGATATTGCTCACATCACCGAAATATTTCTAGATTCATTTTCTCATACTGTTGAGCTTGCCGTAATTTCATAAATGAAGTTGAAGAAACCTTGCGCATGCAAGGAAATAAAATATTTGTTGAGGTTTTGCCTAACCATTTATCAGTCAATGAATACTGCTGCAGTTTCTCGCATTTGAATCAAGTATGTCTCCTTCCCTACAGGAGCTTCAGAGAGACATAGAGAAACACAGCACGGGCGTGGCCTCCGTCCTCAACCTGTGTGAGGTGCTGCTGCATGATTGCGATGCTTGTGCCACAGATGCTGAGTGTGATTCCATCCAGCAGGCTACACGAAACCTGGACCGGCGATGGAGAAATATCTGCGCTATGTCCATGGAAAGAAGGCTCAAGTAAGCTGGGATGTTCAAACCGTTGGGAAAGAGAGAGGACCAAAAAGAAGAAAAATATTGCCCAGAGTATCCATGGTTCACTATTTCCTTTTGGTTGCGATGTCCGAAAATAGCCTTGGTTTCCCAAACTTGCCGTCGTCTACATTTAGTTGGGAAAATAAGTAGGTATAAAGGTAATATATAAATATAACAAGCTAAGTTATGCCTGACCTAACAGTTTAAATATAATTCAGAAAAATAAAAATATGCCCTTGCCGAACAAGTATAATGTTACAGAATTGGTGATGTGAAAAAGCAACATTCTTTTATTAAAAATGAAATAATAAAGCCCTTATCTTTAAGCCATTTGAAATTCAAGGCAGTAAAAAATAGTGATGTTTTAGAAAATTCTCGAAATGATTTAAGACACATAATCTTTGTGCTCCCTGGGGATATCTTGAAAGGTTAATATTTGTCTTGCTGTCATAGGTTGATTTTGATGAGGGTGAGTTTGACGTTGGACTTCAATGGATTTTCAAACCTGAGTTTTATTTCAGCGGAACTTGGCACGAGGGTGCACCAAAATATGGTGTTGCACCTCTAAACTTCCTTGCACAGATCCAGAACAGTTCACATTGTGTGCTTATAATACTCGATTTGACTAATTCCAAATCCAGAGTGGCAGGATGTGTGTTAAACACACACGCACACACACACATGCACACACACACACACAGCTGTTTCATTTTAGCTCAGACAGTTGTCTCTTTCTCACTCTGGTCAAATTTGGCTCCCGGCATAGTGATTGGCACAACATTTGCTTGTTTGGGCACTCTTAATCCAATTGCAGGCATCAGACAGGGTTCTGAAGCACAAACAGTCTCCAACAATCAGATTCTGTTCTTTCATTTCCTGTCTCAGAATTGAAGAGACGTGGCGATTGTGGCAGAAGTTTCTGGATGACTATTCTCGTTTTGAAGATTGGCTGAAGACTTCAGAAAGGACAGCTGCCTTCCCTAGCTCTTCTGGGGTGCTCTATACAGTTGCCAAGGAAGAACTAAAGAAATTCGAGGTGATTTGTCATTCCAAATATTTAGTCTTTATTTTGCTATGTGAGTAGCCAACTGGTAGTTGGTGTCCCAAGACGTAACCTAACTCTTCACCCGCACACTGTTTGTTCAAATCTCTGAGTGATGACTTTGCGGTCATCTTCATTACTATTGTACATAGACAAAAGAAGTGGGGTAAAAGGTTTTTATTTTAATTTAAGACTGTCAAGAATCACAAACAAAATAGTAATGAAGGGAAATTCTATTAGAAAACAGGAATCATGATTTCCCCCCAAAAAAATCTTGGCATTCTTTTTATTTCATAATTGTTCACAATCAACCATCTAAGATTAAAATATGATGGTTTTCCATACTATAAAAATCTGTCTTGCAAATATATTTTCTTGATTTTTTTTTTACCTGGTTGGAGCGTAGATATATATTTTTTGATCATTGATAAAATAGAATTGCCTCCAGAATGGAATAAAACGTTTTAATTATAAGCCATTTCTAATTACAAATGAAGAGCAGTGCCATTCTTGAGTCACCAAGACTCTTCAATTACATAGAGACAAAAACAGCAGCAGTGAAATCATATTCATAAAGAAAGGAATCGTTCAATAACTGGTCCCTGTGCCTTGCCTGTTTGTGCAATCTTCATCTACTCCATCACTGTGATACGATGAAACCTTGACTTCTCAGCCGCCTCTCATTTTCCCAGAGGACCTGGCATAGCCTAAAGTTGACCATTTTTTACTGTGAATTTTCTTTGCCCATCAATTCCCATGGATAGGCAGAAATACACTCATATATATTGACAGCAAACAGTTCTGGTGCCTGTATCTTACAAAAATCATTCTTGGTTGCTAATTCTGCTCCAAGCTCCCCATGATGTTTAAAAATAAGACTAAAGGGCCGGCCCCGTGGCTTAGCAGTTAAGTGCGTGCTCCGCTACTGGCGGCCCAGGTTCGGATCCCGGGCGCGCACCGACGCACCACTTCTCCGGCCATGCTGAGGCCGCGTCCCACATACAGCAACTAGAAGGATGTGCAACTATGACATACAACTGTCTACTGGGGCTTTGGGGGAAAAATAAATAAATAAATAAATAAATAATAAAATAAGACGAAAAATCCAACCAAATCCTGGTGAATTCATTTTTATCTTGCAATGTCAGGATTTATATATAACTGTACCACTAAATTCCAGAGAACTTTTTTTCCTGTTTCAAAGGATTTCCCTTAGAAAACTTCTAGTAAGAAGCCATAATCAGCTCTGCAGCAGATTTCAGGTCATCCAGTGTGAACCAATGCTAGCGGAAGGATTCAGGTATTGCCTCTCACTACGCTGAGCTTCATAGAGGTTAAAACCTTCTTTAATTGGCTTATACTACAAAGCAGATTATATAAGGTCTCTTTGTTGCTATTTTAGACTCAGATTTTATGGCAAAGGTTAGCCATATATTTAGCTTCTACATGAATGATTTTATAATTTATAGTTAATTTTCTTAAGAGACAGAAAGAAATCACAAAAACAAAATTTTGTTTGAAGGCAGCTTTTAGCCTATCCAATTGCATGAATATTTGGGATGGATCTGGGTTTGCTGGGGTGCCCACCATCGCTCCAGTGGGCAAACATTTACTCCAACTTCCAGTAATGGCAAAAGCTGAACTTGCCTTTCCACTTCCTTTTCTGGGGAAATAACTTCAAGTTTGATAGGATAGAAGATTGGATTTATTAGGATGAGGGCTCTTAAAGCCACTCTGAGAAGGAAAGCCATTTCAGAGGGAGAAATGTGGTAGCATGTAAACAGTGTGACAAGCCAAAGGAAACAGAACTTTGGGATTTAGATGACTTCATATAGTCCAATTAATTATACAGTTTTCTGTCTAATGCCAGGATAAAAATCAGTCATAAATCATATACATGAGTTTGGAAAAAAAATGCTTCATTTAGTTTTGGCCAAATAATTCTTATGCTAGGGCTATGATTGCAGAGAGAAAGAAAAAAAGAGTATTTTTACCTTCAGAAACTCTCAACTATGTATAAAGTCACCTCAGAAGTAAATAAACACTACTGTGTAATTTGGTGCATCAGCTCTAACATGTTTTATAAAAATGGAATAATTCATGGAAGCCATAAAAAAGAAATAGACCATGTTCCACACTTTTTTCCATGCAAGGTGACTTGTATTTGACTAAACTGCTTTTCTTAAAAATTAGTAATAGCTTGCATTTAGAGGATCATCTGTAAAAGATAGTTTTAATTTTTTTCTTAATGGACACCAGAATTGAGCCAATTTCTGGATTTTGAGGAAATAACATATTTTACAAATAAAAAACCAGGCCTATTGTAGATATCTTTTTCTCAGTATTGATGTCAGATATACTGAACATTTCAAACTCACATTTCAGCACACATATATATTTTTGTAATCAGTTTGTTTTGTGGGAAAATTTTTTTCAGGCTATTTCAAAAGCTATATTATATATGTATATGTACACGTACATGTATATATACACATATATTTATTACGATTTACCATTTTCTTTCAAATTTTTGTTTGATCCACTCTCTTTCCTTAAGCCACCCTGATTACAGGACTTTGCTTTAACGAGGGGAAGTATCCTCGTACTAGAGATTGTCCTTTCCCTGTCTATGACCGTTTGATTTCCCATTCTCCCTGACACTGCAGTATGACACCCAGATGCCCTTGCTGAGAGCCCCTCACCGACCTCCCTCATGGATATGCTTCTCCGTGTTCCTAGGCTTTCCAGCGACAGGTCCACGAGAGCCTGACTCAGCTGGAACTGATCAACAAGCAGTACCGGCGCCTGGCCCGAGAGAACCGCACTGATTCTGCGTGTAGCCTAAAACAGATGGTTCACGAAGGCAACCAGAGATGGGACAACCTGCAAAAGCGTGTCACCTCCATCTTGCGCAGACTCAAGGTCTTTATTATGTCTCCTCAGTGGCTTAGAGGCCCAGAGGACAGGATTGGGCCATTTGAACACAATGTTAAGACATAATCTCGGTGATTTTGTAAGATTGGAATGGCAAGAGAGATGTCTAGGGTTAATTTTTGACAAATCTGAATGTTCTATGCATAAAAGTTGTGGGGCATCTTGAAGCACTTAGCTAAGCCACTGGCTCAAGGATCAGCAAAGGATGACATTCAGTTGTCTAAAATTCTAAATCCTAAGATCTTTGGTTGTTAAATGACCTCCAATCTAATAACATGTGATACATTCCAACGGACTCCTTATGCAACCAATTATTGGAAGAGAAGTTGCATAAAATTATAGTAGCATAAATAGCATTAATTTATATGATAAAAGAGTGCAGGGTTCTCTTTGCTTGTTGAGAAAATGACTTTCCTCAAGAACATTGGAATTGGCAGTGCCATCTCAGGATGTGTATGTAGACTTTTTAATCTTTATTATTTTCTTTTCACATCCAGCATTTCATTGGCCAACGTGAGGAGTTTGAGACCTCACGAGACAGCATTCTGGTGTGGTTGACGGAGATGGATCTTCAGCTCACTAATATTGAGCATTTTTCCGAGTGTGATGTTCAAGCTAAAATAAAGCAACTCAAGGTAATAGATTGATGGTATTCCAAATTATCAGTGTGAAGAAAGTCTGAAGAAGAAGGGATTTGTATATTCTTTAGTAAAGAACATAGTAAAGAACTCTTATTTTTAAAAAACTAATTCTTCCTGATTGAAAAACAATTTCAGAAAATACAAATGATATTATAAATGAAATAAAGAGCATTACCCAGAGATAACAACCATTGACATATATACTTTTAATTATTGACTTGATTGCCAAGGTGTTAGGGATCTTCCTTTTTGTTGTTTGTTTGGTTGGTTGTTTTTGTTTGGGTTTTTTTTAGTGAGGAAGATTGGCCCTGAGCTAACATCTACTGTCAATCTTCCTCTTTTTGCTTGAGGAAGATTGTCACTGAGCTAACATCTTCTCTGTGCCAATCTTCCTCTATCTTGTACACGGGACGCTGCCACGGCATGGCTTGTTGAGTGGTGCATAGGTCCGCACCCCTGGATTTGAACCCACGAGCCCCAGGTCACCAAAGTGGACTGCACAAACTTAACCACTATGCCACTGGGCTGGCCCTGGAATCTTCCTTTTTGGTTGTTTTTGCTTTCTCTGATTTGTTTCTAGTACCTTCAAATGATTTATTTGACCCCTACGCTCCAGAGCAATACAACTCTCTCACTTTGGGATTTCATTGTGCATATTCAGCATTCTCAGATGCCAAGTTAATTTTAAAGCATATTTCATATGTTTCACTATATAAGTCCAACACAGTGGCTAGTTAAAAACTTCAGTGGTAGGGATATACGTTAGATATAAGGCTTCCCTACAAGGAAGACTGTTCAACAACTTCAATAACAAGCAAGGCAACTTGTAAAATTTTCTTCCCAAGACAGATAGATTTTTTAAAAGAATAGTCATGATGCCAATAACCTTAGGTTTTCGTAATAAAACAAAGAAGTTACCCTTAATCATAGATTCCCAGGATGCAAAAATCATAAAATAGTTAGCCCTGATATTCTGCCCAACCCCTTTCTCCATTCACCCCATCCCCCGACTCTCTCAAATTGTTTCACAGGCAAGTCAATATTTAAAGCCTTTGACAGGAAATCTCTACCAAGTGGTAGTTGAATCTTTTCTTTTTGGACTCTGGCAGCTTATATAACTTATTACGAGTCTCGCTTCTCCCCAGGCATTCTTTTCATTATTGAACAACTTCAGCTATTCCAGAGTTTATTCTTGTATTGAATTAAAACTTATCCCCTGAAACTTGTCCCCAGGAGCTTAACTCTTTGAACCATCTAGAATGAGTCTAAATAACCCTCCAGAATTCCTTATTTTTCAAATAATTATAATCTTTCCTGCATGTGTCCTGAAACAATAAAAGAATCATCTGAGAAGAATTTGTGACATTAATTTTCATTTGGATGGTGTCCCTTAGGCATGTTTGACATATAATCAGGAAATCTAAAATTAAGATATTCAATATAATTCTTTAAAATGCTAAATTTGTTTCAGGGGCACTGTATTGCTTGCCATTGCTTTTCGTCAGGGATAACCAGTGCTATCAACTTTATGATGGGTTTGAATGTTTTTTCCTGTGATTCTCTACCCACACTGTCCATGGTGGTAAATTTTATTAGCCAAAGGCGCCTTTCTGGTCCTGGAATTCTAACGTTTCCATTTCTGTCTCCTGTTGTGATTTAAAATTTTTGTTTTTTGCTTTAGAAAGTAATAGCCTCTTGGCTTGTCAGTGTATATGGTAAATTCAATATCCCCTAAATGGTTTTTCTAAATACGTATCTTATAACTGTTTCTTGTCAATATGAGCAATAAAAAATTACATGAGATTTGTGCTCCCTAGGCCTTCCAGCAGGAAATTTCATTGAACCACAGTAAGATTGAGCAGATCATTGCCCAAGGAGAACAGCTGATAGAAAAGAGTGAACCCTTGGATGCGGCCATCATTGAGGAAGAGCTGGATGAGCTCCGACGTTACTGTCAGGAGGTCTTCGGCCGTGTGGAAAGATACCATAAGAAACTGATTCGCCTGCCTGTATGTAACTTTTTTTTTTCCATTGTCATTAAATCTAAAGAGAATTAATTATGTGGGGTTAGGTAACCCTGTATAGTGGATGAGAGCCCAGACTCTGGAGCCAGCATGCCTGGGTCCCAGTCCCAGCTCTCACACATGTTGGCTACGTAACCGTGGACAAGTTACTTCACTTCTCTTGCCTCAGATTCCTCAACTGTAAAACTGGTTTAGTAACAGTACCTACCTTGTAGAAAGGATTACTTTGGGCATGAAATGAGTTCATATATATATATATATATATATATATATATATATACACACACACACATACACACACATATATAAAGAGCTTAGAAGAGTACTTGGCACATATCTTTTATGGAAGATAAAGAAGCTTCTAGAAGAAACAAGGAGAGGAAAGTGAGCCATGTAAGTAGTTGCTCAGTTGATGAGGTTGTTTAGTTGAATTTTTTTTGTCTTCCATTTCCCTAATTGCTACCATAATCACATCTCATTGTCGAGACATTATTGTTAGAATATTTATAATCTTCTGTGATAAAATATATCTTGCATCTGGGATATAAGTCAAAAAAGGACCAGCTAAGGTTTTATTAGTAATTTCTGTTTTTTCTTGATATGTGCCATTGTGTGCCTATTGTGTTGCCGACAACGTACTAGGTTGCCTTTATTTACATTATCTTATTTAATCATATATCAATTTTTGAAGTAGGTTTTAATATTATTTCCATTTCACCAGTGGAAAAACTGAGGCTTTGGTAGATTAATTTGTAAGACAATTTTAAAAGTGATGAGAAGAGTCTTATTTATTTGATAATAAGAAGTTTACTATTATCGCCCCCAAGGAGGGAATGTGGTCCAGATAAGCTTGAATGCTGAGATTTGGTGAGAGGCAGAACAAGAAGTGGTAGGGGGATCATCTGACCGCTGTGGTCACGGAGTTGGCTTGACTGCATTTCTAGCTCCCAGATGATGAGCACGACCTCTCTGACCGGGAGCTGGAGCTGGATGACTCTGCAGCACTCTCAGACCTCCACTGGCATGACACCTCTGCGGACAGGGTGCTCTCCCCCCAGCCTTCCTCCAACCCCTCCCTCTCACTCGTCCAACCTCTCCGGAGCGAGCGGTCAGGACGAGACACCCCAGCCAGTGTGGACTCCATCCCCCTGGAGTGGGACCATGACTACGACCTCAGTCGTGACCTGGAGTCTGCTGTGTCCAGAACTCTGCCCTCTGAGGATGAAGAGGGTCAGGAAGATAAAGATTTCTACCTCAGAGGAGCTGTTGGCTTATCAGGTAGGGAAGAGCTCTTCCTATATGCCAGCTTGAAAGAAAATAAAAAGGAATGGATATTGTACTGGAAACATGTAAGCTAAGCAGAATCATCTTCTTCCTTCTCCCATTAGGGGAAATGGTATATGATGGGATAATTGGATATTAATATGATTATCAAATACAAAAATTGGCATGGCCATTGATTTATCCCAATATACTATGTTCTTGCTATGTGACAGCACTTTATAAGTACTGGGGATACACAGTTCCTTTTCTTCTCAAAGAGCAGACACTCTAGTGGGGAACACAGACAAAAAAGAAGCAGGTGTGTGAAATGTGTCGCGCTAGGATACCAATGTACATGTGGAGGAATAGAAGCACAACCAAGAGGCGACTAACTTGGAGCTTTGAGGAAAGGCTTCAGGGAAGAGCCTCTTAAGCTGAGATTTGAAGGATGCATAGGAGTCAGTCAGGTGGACGCTGCAATGTTCAGAGGAAGAAAGGAAGGGGCGCCCATCCTAGCTTTGCAATGAGCCATGGTGCTTTTGGTCACCTGAAGTTTGTCCAGAATGACAAGGCTGTAGATTAGGAGGCATGGAGTGGACAAGAGGAGGTGGAAAGGCAAACCAGGACCTGACTGTAAAGCAGCCTGTTCACCATGGAAGGGAGTTTGGCTTTTATCCTGAAGGCAATGGAGAGCCAGAGCAGGGCTCTAAGGAGGGAGGGTTGTGATAGATGCATATTTTCAAAGAACTTGTCTTGATACTACATGGAAGGGAGCACATTGGAAGAGAGTCCAAATGGAAACGTTTTACCGTCCAGGACAGAGGTATGATGGTGGCCTGAACTAAGGCAGCAGCATTGGGACTGGAGAGAATGGAAGAGATGAGAGAAATCATGAGAAATGTCCTCCATAACAGATAATTGATTGCATTGGAAATGAGGCAATTTTCTGGTTTGGGCATCTTGGCGAAAGATGTAGGTGGTCCTAGGCCCTGAGGACCACAAGAAGGAGAGAATGTTGTGGGTGTCTGTGGGCCAGGGCAGTGAGAAAGGGGAGGCGACGAGTTCAGTTGTGCACATCCTGCATTTGAGATACTGTCAAATATCCAAATGGAAAAACCCAGCAGTAGATGTTTGGGTCTGAATTTCAGGAGCTGGAAACGCGAATTAGGTGATTATCCACATGTAAATGGTAATTGTCCCTGAGGGAAGGGAGGAGATGATAAGGAATAGTGTATGAAAAGAAATAAGAAGGATGAGACCCCAACAAACACATGTAGTGAGGGGATAGACAGAGAAACAGGAGCATTGTAAGGAAAGTGAGTAAAAATAGAATAAATGATCGGAGGCCAATCTGTAGCACTTGTAAATGCATCTCGCACGTTCTCTAAAAGGATATTTCTGCTTCTTTCTCTTGGTTCACATTTGGATTTCCAAGGGTATGACACTGTCTAAAAAGAAAATGATGTCTCTCCTTTCTGTGTTGTTTTTCCTGTATGCCTAATAGGCATGTCACATCTAAAGCTGCACTGTCCAAAATGTAGCCACGGGCCACATGTGACTGTTGAGCACCGAAATGTGACTGTGCAAGTGGAGATTTGCTGGGTCATAAATGCACTTAACGTGAATGCACGAATTTCAAAGACGTAGCACAAAGAAAGAATGTAAAATATTCATAATAGTTATGTTGATTATGTTAATATTTGAATATATTGGTTTAGTAAAATAAAGTATTAAAATTATTTTCATGATTTTTGTTACTTTTTAATGTGGCTCACAGAACCTTAAAAATCACATACGTGCCTCACATTATTTCTGTTGGACGGCGCTGCTCTAGACTCTGTCTGGGTTGACATCCCAGTTCTGTCACTTATTCGCTGTTGAAACTTGGATAAGTAACTTGATTCCTCTGGACCTCAGTTTTCTCATCAATAAAATGGGAACAGCACTCCCATGTACCCTGTAGGGCTTCTGTGAGGATAAATGAGTGCTTAGAACTGTGCTGGCTTCCAAAACACTCTGAGTCTATGTATGCTCTTATTATGATTCATTTCAGGAAACCTCTGGTGAGCATGCTCACACTGCTCTGTATGCAATGGAGCCATCTGTCTAGAATAACTAACTTCCTTTTTTTCCCTAGGAAAGTTATTTTCCTGCCACCAGGGAATCGAAGTTTCCAGAACTTAGTTGTCAACTTAGACTGTGCTCTTTTTGCAGATGTAATGATCCCGGAAAGTCCCGAGGCCTATGTAAAACTCACAGAAAATGCAATCAGAAATGCCACTGGTAGGCACAGAAAGCCGAAGCAAGCCTCCCTCCCTCACCTGTAACAAGCCTCCTCTCTTAGCACATCTACTGTTTCTCTCACAGCTCTGTGGCACAAGCATGTTAAGGCAGAACCTTCCTCTCTTACTGCTGTACTAGGGAAAAAAACAAAACCATTTGGTTGATCAACACCAAAAAATAATATTTCAATAACCAAGTAAAATGAAATAACTTCTCAACTTATTAAATGGTAATCAGTCTCATTAAGTATGGATCTTCTGATGCCTGTGAACGGCAGAAAATAGGAGATGGAAACACTTGTCTTCAGCATTTTGTGCCCTAGCACTCTACTTGATTATAGCAGCGAGGAGGTTGTGACCTCGAGGGGTTGCAGATCTACATCTGGCTGGGGGCTCAGGGCTCAGGGCACTGGTCCCAAGTCCACCAGTCTGCGTGTATGACCCTGGGCCCACCATCCATCCTGCTGATCTCAGGGGTTGTTTGCAAGACAAGGGGAGACACCAGATGGCCAGCTCTAAAAAGAAATTATAATTTTAATTTAATGCCTTAGTCCATAAAATAATTTGAAATGAAAATCTCTTCCAGTGTCTTTAAGACTTAGATTTTATTTAGCCATTCTTACTTGAATTCTAGAATATTCTACAGTAGAATGTGAGAAAGTAATAGAACCAACTTGCTTAAAGTATTTTGAAAAAACAAAAGACTTAGATTTTTCTTCTCAAATAAGAAGAATTAAAGAAAGAAAAGTGGAACCAGTGTTGCTTAATGTTGCACTAGACAAACTGTAGTTCAGGGTCAGTAATTTGGGGAAGGGGGGAGAGAATAGAATTTGAACACAGTGATATGAAATTGAATTGCAAGGTTGTTAGTTTATCCTTAAGTGTTTGAAGGAAAACAAAAGGATAGGAAGCAAAGTAGCATTTTTGAAGTGGTGACTGCCTGAGTGATTCCCAGTGAGAGACCTCTTCCAGGTGTATTTAGAAGGCCTATTTTCAAGAAAAAAAATTAATGAAGCCTACTAATATTTATTCTGCTTTCACCTTATGCTAGCTTCACTCTGATAATCAATGTTCTTGTTCCATTCAAAGACTACAATACACACACACACGCACAGAAGTAATTTTGCAGAAAGGTGTTAGAGCTCTGAAAGGAGAATGAGCCAGGATTTCTGGGCTGTGAGTAAGAGCATGCCTAGATGGAAATGCCAAAATCTTAGCTTTCTCCTGGTTTTGTTTCAGGTTTTAAATAAAAGCAAGTCCTTGCTAGTTTGGTATCTCCATCTAATCTGTCCTGAGTTAGTCTTTTCTTGGTTACCTCAAACTCATGCCTTAAGTGAACAGTACAGCCACCTGGGCCTTCAGTGGCATTGTCTTCTGCTGGGATGCAGAAAGAAACATTAGAGGAATCTTCCTCTGCTCAGTAAGTGGCTGCAGAGGGAGCATGGGAAGTAACTGCCTCCTGGTTATTAGGGAGCGGTAGGCACCACCTTAGGCTTTTAGAAAGGCCGTCCACTGCTTCCAACATGCAGATTTTCAGGGGATCAGCTGGAAGAGGGACAGACACACAGGCTGTTAGAACCCACTGCAGGTCCGTTTGCAGTATGCAGCCTGCTGAGACTCTTAGTCAAGCACATCCATCAATCTAGTCATTTGAACTTCTAACCCACCAGCACATTAGTACTAAATTTGCTTTGTAATTACCCTCACACATGCCGTTTCTATACAGCCTTAACTGAAATCATTTCTTAAACTTCTCCTTGGGCATCAAGCTTGTAAAGATTCTTATGGTTGCCACTGCAGGGGACCCCAGCGCCTTAGAGTCACAGATCCGACAGCTGGACAAAGCCCTGGATGACAGCCGCTTTCAGATGCAGCAAACTGAAAATATCATCCGCAGCAGAACTCCCACAGGACCGGAGCTGGACTCTAGCTACAAAGGCTACGTGAGTATCCTGTCCCTTGTGATCCTGGCGTGTACCTGGAAGTCACAGTTGTGTGACAAAGAACAGTCTGTTTGTAGCACGAGGCCTTTGTGAGCTCTCCAGGCACTGTGCCACCCTTAAACTCATGGGCGTGGTTGTGCAAAAGGAAGCCCTGTTAGCAGGTTACCTTTGGACTAGAACTGGTCTGTGCTCAGGCCACTAACCTACTGTAATGACCAGCCTGTTCCTTTACACAGAGAACTTAGTGAGATCCATTTCATTGAAAGCAACAAAATGCTTTGGCTCCCGAAAATGATTAGGCGTTTTTCCAAATTCAGCTCGTAATTTTTGGACCAAGGTTTTCCTTGGAGCAGCAGATTTTAGTTAATAGATTACCAGCATGGAATTTTTTTAGTTCTTTTTCTGGGTTTACTGATTCACTTAATGGCCTTGGGAATGTGTTTATCCTCTGCTCTTAGTATGCTCGTTCTGGAATCAGCAATTCTGACTAACAAGAGGGATTTGGGGAAAAGAAGGCAAGAGATCATGTATATTGCCAGTTCTCTTTTCGAAGCTTTTAGTAAATGTATAATAACTTTATTTGCTCTCCTCAAGTCGCTAACTGAATAATTTTTCACAGAGGACTACCTGTGTCCCTACACATACTGGGGCAAAAGAATTTGAAAGTAAATCTCTTCGTTGATTTTTTGAGGAATCTCCATACTGTTTTCCATAGTGGCTGCACCAGTTTGCACTCCCACCAGCAGTGTATGAGAGTTCCCTTCTCTCCACATCCTCTCCAACACATGTTGTTTCCTGTCTTGTTAATTATAGCCATTCTGACGGGCGTGAGGTGATATCTCATTGTTGTTTTGATTTGCATTTCCCTGATAGTTAGTGATTTTGAACATCTTTTCATGTGTCTGTTGGCCATCTGTATATCTTCTTTGGAGAAATGTCTGTTCAGGTCTTTTGCCCATTTTTTAATTGGGTTGGTAGTTTTTTTGCAGAAATAGAAGTATAATGATGTACACCTGAAATTTTTACAATGTTATAAACCAATGTTACTCCAATAAACAAAAAATTAAAAAAAAAAAATCTCTTCGATGCCTCATATCTTCTTTTCACACTCAGAAGACTGCCTAGAAGAAGGAAAGAAAAATTAATGTCCCTAAGTCCAGTGACAACTCACATGTACTGCTTTTTTTTTTTTTTTTCTTTTGCTGGGAAAGATTCGCCCTGAGCTAATATCTGTTGATCTTTCTCTCTTTTTTTTTTTTCCTCCCCAAAGCCCCAGTACATAGTTGTATATTCGAGTTGTAAGTCCTTCTAGTCCTTCTATGTGAGCCACGGCCACAGCGTGGCTACTGACAGACAGGTGGTGTGGTTCCACACCCAGAAACCAAACCTGGGCCAATGAAGCATAGCAAACTGAACTTGAACCACTAGGCCATCAGGGCTGGCTCTCAACATACTGCTTTTTTAAACCAGGGAAGAGAACCATTCTAGTTATATATGCTGAGGTTAATATCCTCACAATTACAGAAGAGTAATCAATAATGAGTTTATTTCCTGTGCAGTTTGGCTTGTTATACTGACTTCTGTTATAGTGAAACCTCTTTTTTTTAAGTATAATATGGTTTCACTGTGACCATGTTGACATCACTGGGATTAAACTCAACCTCAATCAAAAGTAATCAAAGTTAACTCAGTAGCAATGTGATTTGTGAAAGACTTTGAAAGATAACTTTATGGTCAGTGTAGCAAGAGTGCCCTGAAATGATTTGTTCTTTTAATCTTTGAATACTGTGCATAATATTAAACATGGGCTTGGAAGGTTTTCCTTTAATGTTAGAATTTATTCCCTTGATACCTATTAAACATTGCTTAAATTTTCTCATGAAACGGCTGGCTATAACATTGTGTTATGCTTTTAAGTGTTTTAATTATTTAATACAAAAAAATGTTCCTTTGAGATTTGTGGTAATATTTTTGTTCCCACATTTCAATTTCAGAAAGATGGAGCAACTTACCAAAAATTAAATACATTGTATTACCAGCTGAGGGCTCTGAGTTTTAAATCCCAGATTGGTGTAGTCTGTTTTGATTCATAAATTTAAAAGAAATTTTGAGGACTTCTTATTGCAAAACCATGTATGCGAAGTATATCTTCCAAGCATCACTCTCCGTATATATGAATGCGTCACGTTTCAGAAGCGTGTTTTTGAACCTGACTTCTTTTTAGCAGAGTGGCATAGTCTTCACAGAGAAGTGAATCATGGTCACTGTCCTTTTTGAGGAACTACAAGATATTTCCCTAGGAGGTCTTGCATTCATGAGAATTTGAGAAATTTTGTGATGGAGGCCTGTTTTCTATGTCTGAACAGATGAAACTACTGGGAGAATGCAGTGGCAGCATCGAGTCAGTGAGGAGACTGGAACGCAAACTGAGGGAGGAAGAAGCGAATTTCCCGGGCTTTGTTAACCTGAATAATACTGAAACCCAAACAGCTGGTGAGTGAGCGGTGCCCCACTCGAGAAAGAGTGGGATAGAAGATCCTGAACCACTTCGTGGCATCTGAGTGTCACGAGGCTGCTTGCCTCCCTCTGCACTATCCCACCCTGAGAACTTTTCTCCATGTTACAGTGGTCTCCTGTGACAGAAGAGGGAGGTGAAAAACATCATGGGTTTTTTTTCCATATTCCCTTTATTTTAGTGCCCTGTCTCTAACATCACAGGCATTTTGACATCACAGGTCTGTCTCTGATCGTCAGGTGTTTTCTGTGTACGCTCTCAGAATTCTGTTATAGAGAGGAACCAAAAGCTGAATGATACCTTCGTGTACATCACTGCTTATTATTTCCTAAAGCTCTTTACAGTGATAAGCCCTGGGTAGCTAATTATTTTTAGTCCATCGTCATTAACAAGGCGAATGGGAAAAACACGGCTATTATACCATTATTGACAGCTGACAACCACAGAAATGCTCAATGGAATTACTTTTCTCTCTGTTGCTGTTTAAAGTTAGCCACCAGTGTATGTTTAAAGCATTTCCTGAACATCGTATGTGGAGAACAACGCCTCTCTATTCTGTGCGTGTCGTGTCTTGCCAGGCGTGATTGACCGATGGGAGCTCCTGCAGGCACAGGCCCTGAGCAAGCAGCTGAGGGTGCAGCAGAACCTCCAGAAGTGGCAGCAGTTCAACTCCGACCTGAGCAACATCTGGACCTGGCTGGGGGAGACGGAGGAGGAACTGGAGCAGCTACGGCGCCTGGAGCTCAGCACTGACATCCAGTCCATCGAGCTCCAAATAAAGAGGCTTAAGGTAGCTGCCCTGGGCCCTTCCCCCAGCGGCCAGACAAAAAGCGTGGAATGGCTGGTCAGACGAAACCACTAGCTCCAGCTGTTCTGCTGTGGAACAGCGGCAGGGAGGTGGTCAACGGAATGAACACAAATGCTCTCCTCTCCCCCAGCCACCCCAAATCAGAGTGTTCGTAGAGAAGGTTTGGAAAGGCAGAAAGATGAGCCACATGGTAGGAACATCCCCCATGTAAATATCATGTATGATTTAATGAATTGGTATTTAAGAAATGACCAATTAAAATTTCGTGAAACATCCAGGCACCTCTGGGACCTGCTTAACCTCTTTTAAGGGAAATTCAGACATGAACAGGTTCCTGCGTGTCTATATTGATAGCTGGAGAGGAATCCTCTCCAAGACTGTACCTGTGGGAGACCTAGTGAAATCACTTGACATTCTGGAATCAGCAGAACTTCGAAAATTGATTATAGTAGTGGCAGAAGCAATTTTCAGTGTAATGAATAAAACAAAACGAAACTGTGGAGTAATTGTGATAAAATACCTGACCTTTGCGTTTGATTTTGGCTTGGATGGGTGTAGTACACAAGATAACTTCCTTTAACTCCATTTCTAGATCTTAAAAGTCCTCCTGAGCCCAGCTATTGAAATGCATTAATACGTGGAGACTTTTGTAAGCACACTGTGGATTAAGAGCTCAGTTTCTTTTTAATAGCTCTTTTGGTCCTGTCTTTTTGTTTGGAGAACTCAAGATGTGCTCTTCCTCTGAATGTAGCTGCCGAGGCTCTCCAGGCTCAAGGATAAAGTGCAGTGCTTCTGTGTCTCTCTGGTTTCAGTGTATGCTGTTTCTTTTGGGATGATGTTTCTGTGTGTTGTTTTATTTTAAATGTTCAAACAGAGAAATGAGTCTTCCCCACAGATGCTCAAACTTCTTAAAGAGAAGCCTCGGCGGCAGCCCCATCAATTTCAAGATGAAGTATTAGATGGGAGATGCAGTTTACATTATCTGGAGTATAAAATGCATTTTTCTTAGAGTACCTAAATTACTTTAGCTTCTCTCTGGGAAAATGTAAGGCAGCATTGCATTATAAGCACACTCCTTAAAAAGTTCATGGAGCAAAAGCTGGCCACAGTCCGAGACCTCAGAGAGATTAGGGTGGAGAAATGAGACTTTGAAAGTCAGCCTCTGGGAAAAGAAGAAGCCACCCTTCTCTGTACCCCTTCCGGATCCTTCCTATCTATGTTTTCTTTCTTTCTTTTTTTTTGGGGGGGGAGGAAGATCAGCCCTGAGCTACCATCCATGCCAATCTTCCTCTTTTTGCCGAGGAAGACTGGCCCTGGGCTAACATCCATGCCCATCTTCCTCCACTTTATATGGGATGCGGCCACAGCATGGCTTGACAAGCGGTGCCTCGGTGCGCACCCAGGATCCGAACCCATGCCGCCAGCAGCGGAGGGTGCGCACTTAACCGCTACACCACTGGGCCGGCCCCACCTATGTTTTCTGAGGATAAATCTATGGAATAACCAAGTATCTTTCCACAATATGTCTTGATCTTATGCTGTCTCTGTGGTTGAATCTATATTACGACATGTTAAGAACATATTGAAAAGTGAACAATTAAGACAAGTTGGAAACAGAACATAAATGGTGAGAAATTATAAGAAAATGTAGCCTGGGTAGATGTGACTTGCAGGATCCGTCACCCTTAGTTGAACTGGGGATGTTTGAACAGTACCCAGATATTCAATTATTAATACATAATCATGTGCTCAAGTTCTTGGAGTTGAGTTCTAGATTTGGGGGAAATGCACAAAGTAAAAAAATCAATCACCTGATTTTTTGTGAAATCAAACTAAATTGGTTAGGTAATGAAATACCCAATTTATTCTCTCTCCTGTCACAAGAATGTGGCCTGTGACACAGGCAGTGTTCTTAGCTCTTGGGATGCCAACCACTGTGCTTACAGAGTCAGAACAGCTGGAGGCCGTGGCCTGGGAATCTGCTTTCTTATCAAGCTTGCCACTTCGTTCTCATGCACACAAATTGAGTTCCATTGGTCTAGCGCAATGGGATTCTTACACTAGAGCTAAGAATACATATCCTGCTGCTCAGACTATTGGAGCCAGGTTTTGTTTGGTTTTGTTGAACTCTCATACCAGGAGTTGAGTTAATTACACTCCTTAGTTCATTGCACAGGGTCATCGTTGCTTCCTGCAAAATTCCTCTTAATTTTATTTACTCATCCTTTTCCCCTCCACTGTTTTTTAACCCCCATTTCTCAAATCCATGGCAACCATTATGAAATATTTAATGAGTATTCTTTGGTCATATGTATTTATGAAAAACGTGGATTTGTGTGTGTGCACATGTATTTTAAATTACATAAATGGTATTTTGTTACACATATCATTCTGTTTGGCTCTTTCACTGTACACAATAGTTTCTAAAGATCCATCCAAGTTGTCAAGTGTACATCTAACCTATTTCTTTTAGCTGCAGTGTAGTTCTCAGTGGTGTGCACCCACCATATCTTACCTAGCCATCCTGTTGAGGCCAGTTTTAACGCATCTTTGAATTTGAGTGAAGCATGTCCAAAAGTCTTAGACTTTTTTTTTAATTTTTTTATTGTTATTTTCCTGGTGTGGTTGTTTTCCTTTCTCTTTTCAGGAGCTCCAGAAAGCTGTGGACCACCGCAAAGCCATCATCCTCTCCATCAATCTGTGCAGCCCCGAGTTCACCCAGACTGGCGGTGAGGAAAGCCGGAACCTGCAGGATCGCTTGTCCCAGATGAACGGGCGCTGGGACCGCGTATGCTCATTGCTAGAGGAGTGGCGGGGCCTGCTCCAGGATGCTCTGATGCAATGTCAGGTTCGTGCGGCTTTGGGTAGGCTGTGCTCCATAGTCAAACGCTTCTAGTGTGGCTGAGTCTGTCACTCGATTTATCATGGTCACTAGAGGGATGAAATTGGTCCCCAAACTCAGTATTTGAGTGAGATAACCTTATGTCCAAACTTTTCATTTTACTAGAGAATTGGTACATATGACCAGGCGTTCAAAACAGCTAGGCCTATCTCTCTAACAAGAGACTATTTCTACAAGTTTATCTCAGCCCCACTATTTCTTTTTTGACTCATTCATTTATTTCATTCATTCATTCAACAGATATTTACTAAGCACATAGGAAGACATTTGTTGAATATCAGAATGAGCATTACAAATATTTACTCACCTATTCATACCACAATTATTTGCTGAGTGTCCACTGTCTGACAGCAGTCAGGATACAGCATAGCCTCTACTTTTGTTGGGGAAGACAGACAATAAAAATGCAAGTACATTGTTAACCAAGGTACTTCCAGATGTTGATGATAAGAGTAACTGAGAAAAGTCACTGTGGGAGGGTGGTCAGGGAATTCTGTGGATCCTTGAGCTGACACTGGAAGGACGTTGCTATGAAGAAGATAGGACAAATGTGCAGTCCCAGAAGCAGGAAAGGGCTTAGTGTCTTTAAGGACAGAAAAGAGGCCAGTGTGATCAGAGTGTGGTCAGCAAGGCAGGGAGTGATCAGAAAGATTGGGGAAGTAGTCAGGAACCAGGTCATGCAGGGCCGTGTAGGTTCTGGCCACAGGTTGAGGTTATATTCTCAACATGATGCAAAGCCTTTGCAGGATGTGAAACTCGCTTCCAGGTTTGTATGTGCCCCAAGAGTAATAGCTCCTGAAAGCAGGTACCCGAGCTGTTGTTTCATCCCACACCTACTCCTAGTACAGTGCCTTACACAAAGGAGATCTTCAGTAACTCTACGTTGAATCAATGAATGAACGAGTGGATGGATGAAGGGGATAGGGGATTGGATTTAGCCTTTAAAATATGGGAAGATTTGGGATAAATGGGAGAAGGAGGGGAGCAGAGTTGCTTTCTTCCAAACTGTATACTGGCCCTAGAAATTAAGTTTTTCAATGCCAGTTTTCCTTATGTCTAAAATTTCCCCCAAGTAATAAATTAGGTACTTTTAATAAGAATGTGAATTCAGCTCATTACAACCACGCCAGTGCCTTCCTCAGTAAGGAGTGTATATAAGACCTTAAAACCAACATATCTTTGCCAGTGGTCGCAATTGTAAAGAATGGAAATTGAAGCTGTGAGGGAAAGAAAAATATATCATTCAAGACTGTTTTATACTCCCCATTTATTTTTCATAGGATTTCCATGAAATGAGTCATGGTTTGCTTCTTATGCTGGAGAACATCGACAGAAGGAAAAATGAAATTGTTCCTATTGATTCTAACCTAGATGCAGAGATTCTTCAGGACCAGCACAAACAGCTTATGGTAAGATGTGTGAACTCCGGCTGCCTCTGGTGATTTTTAGCAGGGATCCATTTCATTTACAGAAAATGAATGTAGATGGGAATATTTTTTTACCTTTTCTGTTGTAGTCTCTAACTTAGTCTTTCCTTACTCCTCATGATTTCCACTCTTTGTGAAGCAAACATGTACAGAGAAGATGTCATCCACTAGCTTTAGAATCTGTTTCTAAAGTCATTGCTCAATTGCAGAAATCTTAGATGTTCTTTCTCTTTTTTTTTTTTTCCTGAGGAAGATTCACCCTGAGCTAACATCTGTTGCCAATCCTCCTCTTTTTTGCTGAGGAAGATTGGCCCTGAGATAACATCCGTGCCAATCTTCCTCTATTTTGTATGTGGGTTGCCACCACAACATGGCTGCCAACAAATGATGTAGGTCTGTGCCCAGGAACTGAACCCGGACCACCGAAGTGGAGCACAGCGAACTTAACCTCTAGGCCACTGGGCTGACCCCCAAAAATCTCAGATGTTCTTAATCTTAATTAGCTTGTTTTTATTCAGGCAGCTCTTTGGCGAATTACACTTACTTTTAATTTAAACTGTATTTGTTACATCTATGTCCCCAAAGTATATCAAGTGGGTTATAATGAAAGGACATTTAAACTATTAAAATAGAAGGAGACCATTAAGGCTTCTTAAGAGGAATTGAGTATATCAGACTCAACATTAACCTCAGTACCAAGTTTTCTGAAAGCTGAGACAAAAAGGGAAACATGATATGTTAAATTATTTTCATTATCTGACAAAAAGAAAGCATACCAGTTCTCAAGGAGGAAGAAACTTTTTCTAGCACTAAATTCAAAAGGCAACTTGTAGAATTTGCTGTGTAGATTCTTATACGAAGAACTATGGACAATATAATGTACAGTGTACTTAAGTGATTTTATAGAAGATGAAGAAGCGTATTTGAGTTCCATTAGGAGAAAACGATCTGCATTTTGTAACTTTCTGTATTTTGAAAATGTTATTTCTTAACATTTAACACTCACTAAACTAACTCAACAGAATAGGTAGCTTTTAATTCAGTACCATAAAGGTCTTGGAAACGGAGGAAACAGCCCATGCAGCTGCATTTTTACCAGACCTTTGACCTCGGACTTTAAGTTGTGAATGATGATTCACTCATATATCTTTTTTAAACTCTTGAACAAATATCAGAGTATACCTAGACATACTTGAGTTTCGCTATATTTATGTTAATGTCTTACTTTTCTGTTTAAAAGAATATCTTATATCTCATTTGCATAGTACTTTATATTTTAAGTACTTTCACATACATTCACCAATTTGAACCTTCTAATAATACTCACTGTAAACAAAGCAGGAATTAGTGTCATCATTTTACCATAAATGAGAAAACTGAGATCAGAAAGGTTCAGGGGTCTTATAGAATATTTTTGGCAGAGGCAGGATTAGAACACGGGTCTCTGATTCCCAAATGCCATGGGCTTCTGCATCCTTCTTTGTGTGAGCACAGCCTTCTGATGCTCAGGTGTCATTGGCCACTGAGTTAAAATGAAGTCATCCTGAACTTTTGGAACTTTCTTCAATTATCAAAAATTCTTAGAAAAATATCTCTTATCGTATACATAGCAAATAAGGCGTGAGCTGTTGGAATCGCAACTCAAAGTGGCCTCACTGCAGGACATGTCTTGCCAACTGTTGGTGAATGCTGAAGGCACAGACTGTTTAGAAGCCAAAGAAAAAGTCCATGTAATTGGAAATCGGCTCAAACTTCTCTTGAAGGAGGTCAGTCGTCATATCAAGGAGCTGGAGAAGTTATTAGATATGTCAAGCAGTCAGCAGGTAAGCTCTGAACAGACATCATTGAGTAGCATTTCTTACAGGACACCAAAGAAGCATCATCTTTATCCATTTTAGAGACTTTGAATACATTTTCGAATAGTGTCCACTCTCAGCCCTTACAAGTCCTGTCTCAAAATAAAAAAGCAGCTCATAAACTTTTATAATAGGAGATGTTTTTGTTTTTGATACTATTATATACAAAAGACCTCTTGTAATTGTTCCTGCTAACCCTATTACCACCACTGTTGTGGCGTTTTATTTTGCCCTGTTTAAGAATTCACATGTTTTCAGTAACAGCTATGGTAGATCACAACCAATTATTACACGTCTGTTTTGTATCAAAACCCTAGAAGGCATGAATTCTCCTGACGTAGACAGCAAATAATTCATAGAAAATGTCCTCTGCTCATTTATTTGTTTAACTTTTTTTCTTAAATCTACTGCATCAGGGTAGTATTGTTGGTTTTGAAAAATGCATTTGCAGGTACAGAGTGTTTGGTAAGACTTCAAATATTCAATTGTGAAATCCTGTTATGAACACACAAACACCTTGCCCTCCTATAAGCATGTAAAAGAACAATCTACTCTGAATAACAGCAGTTAATTGTATAAAAATATATTTATCTGATGCTGAAGCGCAGGGTCCTCGATGACTATCTTTTGTTTCTAACTCAGATGAATGAGTTTCTCACTGACCTGAGCAACCTGCAACTGTAAGGCAGACTCCTTCACCTCCTCCACTTCAACTTATTCACATCCATGTCACTAAGAAATAATAAAACTACAAGAGACACAGTAATAACAAAGCTATAGCTATATTTTCCAAAAGAGACAAACTTCCAACGAGGAAAGCCCAATACACTAGAAGAGTTAGGTTCTGTTCTTCTTCTTGTGGTTGTCTGATTCTATTTTTTCCAAGGAATGGTTTGATTTTTGAGGGGAATGGATAGGAATGGGGTGGGACATATATTGGGAATTACAACGCCGTCATGGCTCTGTGACATGGAGTCATCAAAAGAATCTATTTGCCACGTAGGATTTGTCTTCCTGGTCTTCTGCTGATGAACTGGACACCTCGGGATCTGTGAGTCCTATATCAGGAAGAAGCAGCCCCAACAGACAGAGAACGGTAACTTTCCACTGGTCATTTTCAGTTGGCCCATGGGAGGGAACGCTGGGGAATGACAGTATTTGTACCTACTACAGGGTCCGCAGGCTCTCCCCCAACAAAGCAGGAGTCCCCATACAGAAGAGGGTTGTCACACAGTGACATAGTGAAGCGCTCTTTCCACAGCCCTGCCACGTACCCTCCCCACATGCACTCAGGAACCGAAAAGAGCAGTTCTATGTTTCGAAAGAATCAGGGCTCAACTTGTGTGGTTGGTATGCAGGGAGGCCAATTATTTTTCCTGCTCCAAGCGCCATCTCTAGAATGGTGCTCCCTGTCCCTTTGTGGCTCCTCCCTTCAAACCACCACCGCCATAGTCTACCTAAAAATGGTAGGCTCCACTTAAAAGGGTGCCTCGGCCAGAGATGGACACCACTATGAGCATCTCATGAGGCCATTGAATTTATAAGACAAGCAGTTCTGTTGACTCTCAAGCAACGAAGCTCCAAAGGGGTCCTGAAGGTTTTCAGCAACTGTGCTGCCCCCAAAGTGGCAATAATCCAAGATGACTCACCCACGTGGCCTGGCAGGGGGCTGCCTCACTGGCATGCAATGAGGAGGAAAAGACAAATTTGCCCACTGCTACCCTCTATACCTTGATTTCTCTGTGTAATCAGAAGCTTGTTTTTTTGTTATTTTTTTTTGTCTGGCTTTATGATTATGTTCATTTTTATTATCATTCCATTTTCCTTAGTTTTTAGGAGTATTGGTTTCATTTGTACTTTTTTTGTTATAAGCCCTTAAGTTCTATGCTGATAAATGTTATGACCTTTTTAAGGATTGTTTTTACTACATTCGCTAGTTTCCTATAGATCCTAGTTTAAGAATGTGAAGGAATACTGGCTTTTCAAGTCAAATTTTAGCTTTCGTTTAACTTCAGTATTTAACTTGTTGGGTCTTCATCACTCTACAAAGAACCATTTCATATTACTATTGTTATTTTTTATCTACCAAGAATTTTAATACTGTTTCAGTGTTCTAGAAGATGAAAAAATGTGGCGTGGTATGGCATATTGAACTTTATATTTATTGTAAGTAAATATACAGAGATCCTTGGCTAGCATAGAGTCATTGATATTTCTACCATGAAAAGTGGGGGAAAATATACCCGCTGTGGTGTGGACCCCTGAACCACCACAATTTATGTTTCTTCAATGGCTAATGATATAGATGCAAATTTATTTTGCTTCTTCTACGAAAGAAAAGCCAGTTTCCTTAATTCATGGGTACTGATCATTTCATTTGATTTGTTTTTCCTTTGCTGCACTTTTAGTTTAATTTTCATTAGTAGCTTGTCTTTATTTGCCTGGACTGAACATTCTTCTTTCTTTACCCCTGTTCATTGCAAACAGCCACGAGGCAAATGTAGTGTCACACAGCCTGGACCCTCTGTCAGCAGTCCACATAGCAGGTACCTTATTCTCCTGGTTTCCACACTGTTCTAGAAGTCCAAGAGGATGATGAGAAGTGTCCATGATGTAGGTAGGCCTATGTCTGGTCTGCCTCAGGGTAGTTGAGAAAGGACTCATTTCAGCACATACCCCTTCCTAATCAATTGGAAGAAACTTTTCTAAGTGAAAAGTACAAGTAAATCTCAGAGCATAACATGTTTGGACCCCACCAAAATTTTGTTTAACTCTACATAGGCCATCTGGTCGTTGTCATCAAATGGTGTTCTGTGTGCACATAAGGACTCGATACAGCGGATGGCACGGCCATCGTTTGACTCATGGCAGACTTTTATCATCCTCTTTATTTCTAGATTTTACAATAAGACAGGTAATAGATCAATGGATTTTTTTTTTTTTTTTTTTTTTTTTTTTACCATTCCCGGAACCCACAAATCTGAATAAAATATACTAACATCCCCAGCTTTTTATTTTATTTTCGTGTTTTATCCAGATTGTGGGTTTGGGATTCTCAAAATGGCAAGTCCTGATTTGGTATTATTGAACATTTATAAGCACCTTATCTCTTCTGCTTATCCGACAATTTCTCTTCAGCCAGCACACTCAGTCACTCACCTTCCTGACCCTTGACAAGCTCTTCCCCTCTGGAGACAAGAGCAGTCGGGGCCCCTGCCCGGGGGCCTCCAGAGAGCCCACTCACAGCTGCCATCTGCTTTCCGCCTGCCTTCCCACAGTCCCTCGTTTCTGCAGTTAGCGGTGCTTCGCCTTCTCTGTTGTCGCTGTGACGTCTGTGCTCCCTGCCCTTCCTCTAATCAGTTCATGTTTCCCCAGGCAACTTTTTAAAAATGAAAATACTGTCCTCGGAGCTGATTTTGTCATTCCAATCCCAAACAGTTCACTGTTAAAATAGTTTGCCCCTCTGGAAACTTATCACCCCTGAGCTGGAATCTAAATTCCTGGAAGGAGGGTGGGGGATGAGGGAGCTTAGAACTGTAAACAACCCCTGAGTAATAGCTGTAGTTTTCCAGCCGTGTGCTGAAGGGACTGGCTATTTTATTTGGTCATTCTCACTCAGCTGAAGTAATGCAGAGTGTATTTTGATGTGCTTTCTGCTTTTAAGCCTCCCTTTACTATGTTTTTTTTTTTTTCTTTCCATTTGATTTGGCTTGAAGACAATTTTGCCGGGGTTTTTTTTGTCCATAACAAAATATCAATCATGAAATATTAACAGAGAAAACCTCACAGGGATTTTTGAACATAATGATGGACTTCTACAGGTATTCCGGTGTTTTCTTAGCTCCCTACAAGAAAAGACAACGTGTACTAGAGACAGATTGTTGTTTTATATAGTCCATCTTCTCTCCACAAATTGCTGATGTGCCATGATGGGAAATATAATGTGCCAGAGATGGGGAATATCTCCATAGCATTCCTCTTAGGATACCAGAGATCGATTCTTTGATTGACATAAATGTTGGTGATGAGAAGGGAAAAAAACTCCTATGTTATTAAGCAACACCAATAGCAACTACCCTTTGGTTCCCAAATATCGCATCGATCTGCTCCCCCACTTCTTTGAGATAGTTGCACAGGTCTTCTGAAAATGTCAAAGGCATCTTTTCTTAGAGCAGCAAGTGCTTCCACATGTCTGCTGACAGGGCTTTGCCGCTGGGACAGCCACTTTCTCACTGTGACATCCACGAGGTGCCTTTCAGCTCTGCTCTGTCCGGCGCTGTTTATTAACCACTTTCTGAGCGTACAGCACAATGTTCTTTGCTACTTAGAAGGCCCGGAATACAAACGATCTTCACCTGAATGGCAAACTCCATCAAACACCTTGGCAGACAGGTTGTGGTTGAACATTCTCGGACTTCTTAACTCCTTGGCACCTCTGTTGAGGGTGCACCCAACCCCGATGATGAAATGCAGAGTCTGCTGGGAAAGAATTAACTTCAGTCACAATCCAGGCTGTCGCGGTGTTCCTTGACATTGACTCAATTGAGAGTACCTGGTGTTTGATCTTGCACTGGTCCAGCAAACTTGAAAGGTTATTGCAGAAACACAAACAGTTTAGAATGTTGACCCCAGCAATCGGCAAGGAGAAAATTTTAGACACGTGTTCTTCCTGAGAGAGCAAAGAGGCTGAGTTGGAAGAAACCAGGTATTAATTTGAAGGGAGGGCTTCTTATATTCTTTTTGTTGTTTGAAGTCAGATATTAATAATACCCATTGCTTGCCTGCTGTATATTTCAGTTTTATTTTATGGTCGCTGTTCTATGTCTTCTTATATAATATTCTAAGCCTACATATGAACTGATGCTAATATTTACTCTACACCTACTGTTTAGGAGTACAAGCCCTGGGCCTATAAAATTAATACAATGTGCGTCCTGCAGTTAAAAGATTTGCAGTGTGTCAGAATCTAGAGATTATCTAAATCAATTACAAGGAGCTCCCCAAGACTCCTTAAAATCATAAACATTTGAGAAACACCTGTGCATACACTCATAATAACTATTCATAATATTTGAGATTAAAAATATTTAAGAAGCATGCTTTTTGAAACAGTGTTTATGATGGTCCAGCTGGTACTTTTTTCTGTTTTTGACTTAAAATTGTCTAACTGATCGATTGCCAGTAACTCTTCAAAACTCTACTGTAGATTAGTGGAAGTAGACAAATGGGAAGATTTCACTGCAGTTTCCAGCAAGGCAGAGGAATAGTTGCTCTGTAGTCTGGATAGAGTGAATTGATGACTTCATTCCAAGACATAGAATTGTAAAATGCAAAATTTCCCTGAGCACCTTTGGTCTCTGGCACCTTCTGCACAGAGAGCTAAGACAGAAGGAGAAGTGGCAAATGACTGGCTGGAACACTGAAAGGGAGGGAAAAAAGACCTCATTTTCAAATGTGTTCAAGGTAGCCAGGGATATTTAAGCAAGAGCAGTCGGTTTTTTTGCATGTACACCAGGGCCTCACTGTGAACACTATTCAGTTTCTTGTGGAATTTTTCTTTAAGTCTTTTCTGTCAGATTCCACCCTGGAGATCTATTTATTCAAAGCATTCAAAGAGCCTCAGCCTAAAGCAGTCTCGCCTCCAGGGCTGGCTGGCACAGCTATAGGGTAAGGCTCCAATAAGTTTCTTTTTTAATATTGTGAGATATGCATTCCCAGTGTTTCCAGGGAGCAAGTCGGGTGCTTTGAGAAATACATCACATCTTTGAAAGCACGGCTAGTAAATCTGGAATGTTTCCCTGGGAGAAAAGGCTGAATCCAGCCAACCCCTAAGAGTATGAGTCAGCGCATTCTTGCTTTAATATACAGATAATAATGATAAGTTGCTGACATTTATTTAGCCCTTCACGTGTTTTTAAGCGGCATGCTAAGCTTTATTTATCTATTACCTCGTTTAACCCTCACAACATCCCATGATGTGGCTGTATTCCTAGTTTTACAGACAAGGACACTGAGGATTAGAGGCATGAAGATTTAGGATTTGAACCCAGGTCTACCTGACTCTGGACTCTGGTTTGTTAACCACTCTGCTCTACCGAAGGGCTGTTGGTGGGTGGGACATCTTAAACAACGGTTCCAGAGCTTGGGCTACCACAGGCTGCCTGAGATAGCTTAGGACCAGCCAGAACATTCATTTTGGAATGAGAAGAAACTGGAATCCTAAATTGATTCTGGAATTTTGTCTTCTGAACCACTTATCCAGGAAACAAAGACCATTCACCTAAGAGCAGGCAACAAGAACATAGACAACCCGGATACTTCCTCACAATAAATTCCTGTTACTATACTGCCAGTGTTAGCTAACAAGTAACAAATGAATTGAAAGTTTCTTTTCACTCGTGTTTAAATGATGTATGCACAGAATTAACTCATTTTCCTTGATTATGTAAAATTTTCGAGATGAGTCACCCTAGATGCACACACTATTCCAGCTTCTCACATCTCTTGATCATACTTTCTTTTTTTTTTGTGGTGTGTTGTTACGTACTGCCCCCTCCCTACCATCCTCTTTCTCGCACAGCTATATGTATTTTGGGAGAGAGGTGAAAAAAGTCCTGGGAAATTGTTTACCCAGAAATTTGAATGAGTGAAGGGAGTGAGAAAAATAATAAAATAAATATTTACTTGTAGGGAATTAGCACATTTTTGCTTCATGGAATTATCTGAAATACCTCCATGGATTAAGTTCCTTGAATAAGTTCACACATTTAATTTTTCCTCTATAACGCAATCTCAGCTGACATCCATTTACGTAATAAGGCCATTGGAGAGCAATGAATGACTAGTCAATGAGTTGTCTTTGTTCTTTTCCTTGTCAAATTTCCCAAGAATCTTGAAACTTAGGTGAATTTAGGTCAATCGATAAATATTGAAAGTACCCTTTTACCCTGGTATCATTAACCTGTTGGTACTAGAAGCTCTAGAATAGGTTCACCCTAGAGAAGAGGCAACTTTGGGCATGCTGAAACCCTGGTGATTGCCCCAAGGAGGTGGCTTTTTTCTCAGTAGGTAAATTGGACATTTCCAAGAGCAGTCAACTGCATGGGCGCTCACTAAGCACGGTGTGTTCTCTTTGTCCCCATCTCAGCCCATTACTCCTCCCTAGGTTGGCATTCTTCAACATTAGAAGGCACACACTAATTAAATTTTAATAGGGAATGCTCTTGATGCTGTTAAATGTGCCATGTCCTTCAACAGACTCTATAACATATGAGCCCATATTCCAAAGATGGTGACCTTTCTAGTTTCTCTCAGAAGTGGACTAGTCAATGTCCAGACCTTGTTTTTGTCTTGATCTTTGGCCTAATTGCTCAAAGAAGCTAATAATTGACAAACAGGGGCTCTTCAGCTCTGTTAGTCAGATCGTATTATCCATTGTATGCGTACATCTGCCCATCACTAGTGTCCTTAGATGTCTCCTAAAGAAAAGGAGCCAGTTATAAATCTCCCTCATTTTATTTAAATATTGAATAATGGGGAAACGTGGAGCTCTCTTGTGCTTCTGTCGTAAATCATTCAGTGACAGGTGGTGAGTGTTGTTTGCCAGGCATATTTTCAGGTCAAGGCAAAGATACATTGAAGAAAGATCCAATCCAGAGTTCATGGGTAACTATCCCATCCTTCTCAAGACTCTTTAAGGCGACCCACTGAATTCATAAACTGTCAGAGCCCAAACGATTTTAGGATGTTAATGCACCCTTCACCTTTCAAGTGAGAAAACTGAAGACCAGAGAGACTAAATTACTTGCCCAAGATTGTACGACTGACTCCAAACAAATTGTTGTCATGTCTGTACACTGATTTGATCCGTGTAATACTGTGAGTCTCTGTGATTAGAAGCATTTATTTTAGACATGAGGAAACCCCTGAGCTCCAAATATTTTAGGATACAAGTATTGTCTTCTTTGCTTCTACATGTGAGATACCCGTGACATGAACGTGACCTGGATGACCTTCATTCATGTCACCAAACAACAAAACATTGCAGAGTGTGTGGTAAGCAGGGACTTTGGAAACCTGAGTTCCTGCTAGATCTCTTCCTTTAATTGTAGGATTTGGGGCAAGTGAATTATCCTATCTATAAAGTCCAAGTTCTGGGAGTTAACATCCCAGGGTCGAAATCTTAATTCTGCCACTTGCTAGCTGTGTAACCTTGAGCCAGTATTTCACCTCTCTGAACCCCCATCATCTATAAAATGAAGGTGAAAAGCACCCTGAGGTCTATTGTGGGGATTAAGTGAGAGAACCCAAAATAAATGCTTAGTGTGTTGCCAGCAATTACAAGAATAAATGTTAACTCTCCTTAGCTACTTACCTTCAAAATTTGTAGATGGATTGGTTTCTCTCTAAGGCCTTGTCTCAACCTGAATATTTTATAATTAGGTAACTCGAGAAGTGTCTATTCTCCCCATCCATTAATAGGTATGTGACATACTTCTTTTGTGCTCTACTATATTTTCATAACATATGCAACTTTTCCTATTCAGCTCATTAGGAATAACTCATTGGTCTTAGCATAAGGGCAGTTAATCCGTTTGACCACTAGATGGTGATTGAATCTTGTGGCCTCTCAGCTGGTAGACTGTTTACACTGTCCAATTAGTGGAAGACATAAAATGTATAAAACGTGGAACTTTCAAGTTGGAAGACTATCTAGTCTAATTCGAAGGGTTTGAAGAAGAGGTGGGCACATAGAGGGGAAGCGAGCTGTTCAATGTGACACAGCCATTGGTTGTAGACATCAGAAAAGAACACAGTCCCAATTTAGGCCAGTGATTTGTTTTTTGATTACACTATAAGAACTGTGCTAGAAACACATTACGGTACATGGCTGCTTGGGGCTTCTGCAGAACCATTCTGTTTGTCTCAGGTATTTTTTTAATGGTTTAATCAGAGAGTTTTGAGTCATCCCTCAGTTCCCTTGTAAGGAGATTATGTCTGTTTTTTATTTTCACATTTATTTTCTTTGGTGCCACCCCTTATCCCTCACTGATACCAGTGTAATCTGTTTTCAGAAATTAGCAGCTAAGAGGGTAGCTGGAAACATAGTGTTTTCTTGTGAGAAAAACATACAGAATAACCAGTAGAGTTTTCACACCTTCATATTTCTCCACAGCCTCACATTCAATGTCCTTAGTGATATTCCAACCATTAGGGAATTCAAACTAGGTATGGGGGAATGTCTCTCGTTGGCACGTCTATTATTTTTGCTCCTATAATGTTGTGTGTGTGTGTGTGTGTGTACAAAATGCCTCTTGTAAATAACATTTCTTTCTTCATCTTTTAGACTAGTAACCAAACAAAACATTAATGGATGCTCACAAAGAGGAAACGGTGCACTCCACCCAGAACCTACTTCCATATTCAATATTTCACAGGCAGTCTTTCTTATGAATTCTGAAATTCATGCTTAATCTCTAATGCCCTGTTTCAAAGTAGATGGGAAAATAAAAGCAGATAGGAAAACTTGGAACTTTGAGTCCAGAAGGAGCCTTCAAGATGACAACCTGTCCCCCTCAGAAAAATTGTGTCCAGTTCCTAAAGTCACAGAGCTAATGACAGATAGGATCAGCCTAGAATCTATGTCATACAGCACCAGTGTTCTGCAGACTCCACTGCCATCCTTGTTCAAACAGCTTTGGAACTCACTAATGTCAGAGCCAGATGCTGCTTCAGTGCAAGATGAAACCAGGGTACATTCTAAGATTAATTAAGCTTTATGGGTCTGTGCAAAATTAGTGCAGCTGTTCGGATCCTTGCTGCGTGGATTTTGACACATCCAGGATGGCTAGATGGGCTACTTTGTGTAATTCTGACAGCAACTAATTTTGCCTAACAGTGCTCCTGATATTCTTAAACCAAAAATGTTCTGCATCCAACATCCACATTTTAATTATCCTGGATCTACTTAATTTATACTGGTAGAATGTGTGTTAAGCAATTATCTTTGTTGATGGAAAATGTTTTACTAAATTAAGGGGTGGAATTTGAACCCAATTAGTTACTTTTAGTTGACTGACTAAATGTTTGTTTCTCATCAATGCAGTTTCCAAACAAGCCTTCATTTGGTGGTGGGGAGATCACCTGGGCATACTGCAGAAGCCTGGCAGCTGATTGCCGGGTTGGGTTGTGTTTGGCATGGTCCTTTAGCTTCCAGGAAGGTGAGGAAGCAAAAAGCAGCATCCATCCGATATTTGAGATATTTGAGTTATTTATGTCAATTCTTCTCTCAGGTCCGTAAAAGGTGGCTCCGATTCCTCCCTTTCTGAGCCTCGGCCAGCTCGGTCCAGCCGAGCCTTCCTGCTCAGAGTCCTCCGAGCGGCCCTTCCGCTTCAGCTCCTCCTGCTGCTCCTCATCGGGCTCGCCTGCCTTGTACCAATGTCAGAGGAAGACTACAGTTGTGCCCTCTCCAACAATTTTGCCCGATCGTTCCACCCCATGCTCAGATACACGAATGGCCCTCCTCCACTCTGAACCAAGCAGACACCACGTGCGGCAGTGCTAGTAGCATAAGGAGGATGTGGCCAAAAGCGACCCCAAACTAGCCAAAAGAGGACCCAAATCTTGGCGAATGCCCTCCACGTGGCAGCTTTAGCTGTCCTGCCATGCGCGCAAATCATGGCTTCGGAGGTGTGTGATAAACAATCACAGGAAGAGAGCAAATAGGTCACAAAAGGTTTGCAAGAAATTTTGTTTGAAACTCTGAGCCTCAGCATTAAAGAGATGAAGGACCTCCGACGCTCCCTGGATGCGTGACTTTTTATGGGCTTTGGGCCCATTCTGTGAACCCCCAAGGACTTCGGGAGACCCTCTGGGCAGCTTTCCCATATGGCACTGCTCCACCCGTTCAATAGATGGCGCCACCTGAGCGCCACGTCCGTATCCAACAATCTACCAACCAACCAACCAGTGCTGGAGAGATTTTAGAACCTTGTAACATACAATTTTTAAGAGCTTATATGGCAGCTTCCTTTTTACCTTGTTTTCCTTTTGGGCATGATCTTCTAACCTTTGCTTTCGAAGCACAAGCTGTAAATCTAAAAGTCACTTTTTTTAAAGTTAAAAGAAAAACTGGATGTAATAAATAAGATCATGGAAGGCTTTATGTGAAAAAAAAAGTTGAATGTTATAGTAAAAAAAAAAGATATTTATGTATGTACAGTTTGCTAAAGCCGTTTTGTTTGTATTGATTTCTTTGCATTTATTATAGATACTATAAAATATTTTGTCTGTGCTTTTTTCCCCTCTAAAGAAATGTTTCTAAATTTCTCTATTAAGCAGGCACTTATCAGAATGCAACCGAAATTATCTTTTTTGCGGAATGAATGAAGCTGAAACATAAGTATATATTAAAGAAAAGGGATGATTCAGGGTAGTGCATATTTACACATACAGACCTCTGGATGATTTCTTTCCCCCTCCTCTTTCCACAGCCAATCATATCTCCTGAACTCTTGCTTCCCAGCAAGAGTTTCATACTCCTTTCTTTTTTATTCCCTTTGCACAACTGAAGGAACCTCTTGTGATCTCCTAACCTGAGGCCCCTTCTCCACTCCATCCCAAGAGTACCCAGCAGCTACACGAATTTTCTTAAAACTCATATCCCTTCTTTGCTCCAAAACTTTGTATTGTTTTTCATTGTCTACCAGAAGAAATACCATTTTAGTCTATCATTCAAGTACAAATACAATAAGATTTCATTCTGCCCCTCTGATCTTGCCAACTAGTGGCCCTCATGGAATTGTTTGGTGCTCATGTTGTTTAATCCATCATTTAGTCATCAGAGGGGGAAGATTTATATAAAACGCAGGTTTCAGGCTTCTCTTGAAAATGGAAAGTTCTGACACCCTGGGCGCATATTCCTACATGACAGTAACTGCTGGAGCTGCGTGGCTGCTGTCCCTTGAAGAATAGGAAGAGAAGTTCTTACATTTACACTTAAATCCTGTCAGCCTCTCTCATTACCTGTACCAGCCTAACTCTTGTAGGTATTTAGTTCATAAATCCTGCTCTAAATCGAGAATTCAAACCAAGTTGAAGTACTCAGAATTACCTGAAACTGCCTTCCATAGTTTCCATGATGTTCACAGCCTGAGTGCCTTCTCAGCTAGGGGTCCTGAGGTCTGTCAGGCTTTCTGATTTCTGGGCTGCCTGCGGACCCTCTAATTCCATCTCTGGGGGCACAGCCTGGGAGTTTGCATTTTAAACAGATGCCTGAGGTGATTTAGCCCTACTCACTAGAAAAGCATGCTCTAGACCTTCTTAGCTCCATCTTTTTGTTCTCACCTCCTTCACAAGACTCTCCTCTCCTCCTTCACAAGACTCAGCTCTCAAGCCACCTCCTCCTTGAAGACTTTCCTGATTGCCTTTGGACTGTATTTAAGACTTCCTCTCCTGAACTTTCCTCATGTGGCATTTCTAATATACTTGTCCTGCTTTCTACCATCAGGTTATTCCTGTCTTAATTCCCCTGGAATCCCACTCAGGAAACAGACCACAGTTGAGCTGTTCTTTTCTAAAGAAGATAAACCCATGCATAACATGTTTCCTATCTTCCTGCTTCTGGAAAAGCCAGGGAGATGCGAGTCGAAGGGTGCCTTGCACCCTCATCTGACATGGGGCATTCTTCAGGCCTCGCCTCACTCTCCCCTCACTTCCTTGTCACCCCAGCTCCAAATACGTGCAAGTCATGGTCTTGCCCTTCAGGAGACACATGTCACCACTGTTAGGGAAATTGCCACGCAATGAGACATTAGTCATGGAAAAGCAGCACAAAGAGACTTCAGAGCCACTTCTCCACATTTCAATTCACTGACTTACTAGGCATCTCCCATCAGTGAGGAATCAAATGTTAAAAGTGGCTGAGAAAAAAATTTTCTTGATTAAGAAAAATCTTAGAGTATATTCCCATTTGTGCCTTTCCAAAACCCCCCGTGAAACACCAACGGATACCTGATGTGCGTTTCGATTAATTGAAGACTTAAACCATAGAACATTGGCACAGTACAGAAGCAGGAAGTCCCAGGGGGTGTAAGCATTGAAGCCATGAGGTGATGGCTTCCCCCAGATGATTACGTGAGCAGTCTAGCAAGGACCAAGCCAGCTGCAGAGGAGACTAGATGTCCACCTAAAGCTCTCACAACCTCACATGCCTCCTGAGGGAGGGGACACAAGGTCCTATTAGGAGCATCCTTACCTGTACCAGCAGCCACCCTGGCAACAGAGTGGGGACTGTCAGGAGCCCCACTGTGGCCTGGAGGTAGGGAGTGATGTCCCAAGAGAGTGAGCGTGAGGAAGGGCATGCCAAAGAGACCATCAACTGACCAGGACTCCATAACATTTTGGTAATGAGATTTGCACAAGCAACCAGAAAATGTTAGAAAAGCCGAGGAAAGAGAAAATCCCTAAAGCTAAGGTGGAGAAATGAAGAGTTAGAAATGAAAAGCAGTGACTTAATAAGAAGTCCAGGGAAGAGTGAAAGGTTTTCCTGGAAACTATGCCTGGGGAGCAGGAAGGTCGCCTCCTGGAAAATGGGGCGGCAGCGGCTTCCCTTGTTTTTGTGAGAAGTGAGAAGAGACGCCTTCAAAGGCTTGGGTGGGCAATTCAGCAAGCTGAGGGCTGAGATTTACTGTAAAAAGGCAGGTTGGGGTAGACTGATTTACAGCCCATGTCCTGGAGCCAAATATTAAGAAACCAAAGCTACAAAATTTTATTGGCAGGCCACATAAAAGATCATAAAGCAAAGAAAGGTGGAGTGAATTGATTTATGAAAGGTGATCGTGGCCAGAAACGCAAGCCCTCGAGCTGGTCTGGATGGGCGAGCTGTCCCAATAGTTGGGTTCTCTACCTGCCTGCCCCCAGTCCACCATCACCATTACCAAATGCATCCATAGGGAATTGTGCAGAAATAAAATATTCTTGGAGTGTATGTGGAATAAGTCCAGAAACACCCCTGCAGAACAGCATCCGCTCACGTCATAGGTGTTTATTGGCTGCCCACCATGGAGCAGAAAGTGCTCCAAAATCCTTGGAAGTCAAGTCTCAGTTACAACCTCATCACTTCTTGTTTAATTACCCATTAAAAGCAGTCACCACTGGGCCTTTGACATACAGAAAAATCCATGTTTTCTTCCACCAATTATGGTCTGAAACTTGGGATGAAGGATAACGAGGAGACTAGAAGGGAACCAGATAGAAACAATATCTAATTTCAAAGAGAAAAGGGAGATTAAGTCTGTTAGATCTGTCTTAATTTTCTGTCAGCAAATTTTCTCTCCTTTTAACTTCTTTGTCACGTGGTTTATGTTACAGTGGGACGTGTTTTGAAGAGCATGAATGTTAGTCTGTGGAAATGAAGGCAAGGAGAGTGGTTTACAAGCATGGAGGCAGTTTCCGGCTTAATCATATGCAGCACTAAGAACTTAATTCGGGTGATAAGAGGTCGTGTTTTACCGAGAGTGGGCATTTCAATTTTAGATTTAATAATACATAGTGATAATTGTGGCTGATTGTCATACCTGAAGTAGCCCAGAGATAATGAAACTTAAAAGGAATCACTTTTGTTCTTCAGTTCCTGGCTTCTCACCTTTCCCTCAGAGTTTTAAAATATCCACCAGGACTCCACTGGGGACTACCACAGAGGGGCCTAAATCTGGGGGGAGAACTTTCATTCCGAGTAGTAAGGGAAAGAACTGGGTGAATTGAGGGCATTTCCTATAGCCTCTGCTAAGCTGCAGGGCAGCTGACGGCTTCTCAAACCAAGAGGGACTTCTGTCTGTTACTTGGGCAAGAGGCAGGAACTGGAGGAATTCATTTGAACTCCGTGGTCAGGAAGGAGCACCTTGGAAGGCAGAGGAAGTTGGAAGGTTGAGAATAACTAATAAAAAATAGGGCGATATGCTGTAACACAAGTTGAACAATGAGGAACATTTAATCTGGGGAGCCAGAGTCCAGGAAGCCAGCTGGGACTTGGATGTAATCTTTCTAAAATATGAAGGTCACAGTAAAATGAATCAGCCTTGTGATTTTTTTTTTTTTTTTTTACCTGTTACCTAACACAGGAGCAGGAACATAACTGAATCTGAAAACCACAATTCTATCAGGAGAAGAAAGTCCTTTGAAAGCTGTGCCACAGATGATGACATTTGAGGCCATAGGTGGTCGAGAAGAAATCCAGATCTCCTGGCTGAATAGTAAGATCAGGGCCTCACAGATGTGCGTTCCGGGCCCAGGCCTAAATCCCGCTGGACACATTCTTAAGGCAGTTGCTATGCTCAGAAAGTAAAGCTTCCAGGGAGCTGCCAACACTGAGGACAGTTCCAGGCAGTTACCCCCAACCTCAAACCACCTAGCACAGCTTACCTGCCACCCACTGTACCACACCTTCCTGTGGCATTTACAGGCTGACGAGAAACTATAGGGATGCGTTTTGCTACAAGGCAGTCCGTCCAGGCCAGTGGTGTTCCAAGGGTGGTCCAGATCAGCAGCATCGGTGTCACCTGAAAATTTGTTAGGAATGCACCACTTTTGGCTCTAGGGCTGGGCTTCCAGGCCACCACCTGCCCCCTGATTTCCTCATCTTGGGCCCATTTAATTCTCTTCATCTTGAGACCATTTAACTCTCCCCAGCTGGCCACAGTGGCAAGTGATGTAAGCAACTTCCCCATCCTCCCCCCTACCTACTTGTAATGTCAGTTTCACCAAATAATAGGTTTCCATGTAAATCTGGATTTTTATTCTGGACTCTATCCTATGCTGTTTCTCTATCTTTCCATTGTTGTCTTAATTATAGCAGTATATAGTATAATTGATTATAATAATAATGTATATATGTATATTATATATAAATATAATAAAATATATAATAGGAAATAATACAAATATATAATATAAATATGTATTACAGCTATTAATACACTATATAATGTATTAGTTACTTTGTATACAATTTAATAGTTACTAGTATAGTGTATTAGTTACTTTGTTACGTTTTAATACATCTTAGGAAAAAATCCATTTCTTTCTCCTTTCTATATGTTATTTTAAAGACTAACTATTAAAAAAAATCAACCATTTGAATTACAAAAGATTCTCTTGTTTTCTAAGGAAAAATTAAGTTTCCTGTCTCCCTCTCAATCATTTCCCAATTTGATGTTACATTGCCATGCTTTCTATTTTCTTACTCAAACAGCATACATGTTTTTAAAAATTGGATCTATTTTTATTATTCTGTGACTTGCATTTTTCACTTCATATTCCACAGACATTTCAATACATATGTGTTCACCTTCGCTGCACTGGACAGCTCAGTATCCTTTTGTCAACAGTTGTTTCCCTCCAGGTTTTCGCTGTAAAACAATGTTGCATTGAACATGTTTGCATGCACATGCATGCGTATCTTTGTGTAGTGCCGCTTTTCTTTCCCTAAAATGCACTGTTCAAGGTGGAATTACTGAATCAAAAGGTATGTCCAATATAAATTTTAATAAATTCTGCCAGATTATTTTCTGAAAAGTTGGAATGATTTATAATCCCACCCATGTGGAAAAGAGAACCCTTTTCTCATACCTTCCCTAAATCTAGAGCAGATGTTTCCAAATTATAGGAATTATTCTCAAATTATTAATGTCCAAATTCTATACATTAGAATCTCTCAGGAACTTTTTTAAATGTAGAACCCCAGGCCTCACCCCCAACCAATTAAATCTAGTCTCTGGGGATCAGTATTTGTTTGAAGTTCTCAGGGTGATTGCCATGTGCAGACAAGTTTGGAAAAGGTGGACCAAATGTTATCAATTTTCTAAAATATTGCCCGATTGAGGGCAGCAGTGGTGCATTGTTTTTAAAATTTGCATTTTCATGACCAATTTATATGATAATTGTTCCATTTCTCTTATTTCTGTGTAAAGTCAAGTTTATTCTCTATTTTATATTGGATTTTTACTTTTTCATACTTATTCAAGGAACTCTTTGTATATTAGAAAAATTAACCTTGTATATCATTTATCTTGACTTTATACAGTTCCTTTAGTCACACAAATAATTTTAATTTTTATGTCATCAAATCTGACAGATTCTGTTTCTCTTATAAATTCTGGATAGTCTATATCAAGAAGTCCTTTCCACTGCAAGCTTATGCAAATGTGTGCTTGTATTTTCTTGTAGTAGGTCTGGAATTATTTTTGTAGTTGATGTGAAGTAAGGAACTGCTTTGTCATTTTCCAAATGAATACGCGATTGTCCCAATGCCAATCAGGAACAGGACAGGGTTACCACTAGTTTTTAGCAACCTAGATGTCAGTCAGCATGGGTCTTCTTTAATTTAGAGTGCATACATAGTATTTACTATCATGCAACTATGTTTTAAACATGAAATCAATCTATGTATTTATTGGGGAAAATATCTACCATATATTCTTAAATTTTAAAAGAATTTTTAAGAATCATTTCTATAATACGATCCCAGGTTTGTAGGAAAAAAACCCATGTATATATATTAATTGTATAAGGGGAGGAAAACGTTAAGAGAGAGATAAATGAAATTCAAAGCTTAACATTGTGAATAGAGTCATGAAGGGAGAAACAATTTTAAACATCTATTTAAATTGTGACAAGGAGCACGATTTGTTTTTGAGATCCAAATTGGTGTAATAATGATTATTTTAAAAGACAAAGAAAAAGGTACCTTGTTCTCGCATGAACAGACATTTGATTTGCTTTTTAATTAAAAAAAAAAAAACCAATTTTGGTATGCCCCAAATAAATGGTGACAGGCAGTTTATTAAAAGTGGCAGAATCCTAACAGCTGACTCTGCTCTAGGTGGCCATCTTGAATTTATTGTTGGGTCCAGGGCATAAGAACAAAGGTGGTGCAAGCTCGTGATTCCAGATGAGGAGGCTCCCTGACCAGGGCACTTGCTGAATCCCCAGAGAAGAGCTTGCCTGGGAGAGTGGTCCTCGAAACGAGACACATTTGTTCAAGAAAAACCTCAACCCTCCTCTAGAACTCCCCCTGCTTGCAGGCGAAATCAGCCCATGGGGACAGCCTGATCACCTCACCGGAAGTGATGGGGGTGGTGACACCAACAGCCACTAGGAAGTCACAGGCAGCCTCTCAATAAAGTGCCTTTCTTCCCTGGTGCTGGTGCCTCAGATTCACTCTGCTCTACTTCTGCCTTGAAATCTGCTCCTACTCAACAACCTCCCTCAGGATTCTGCCCGCTCAAGCTGGGCTTTGGTGTGGGGCTCCGTCCCTCCCCTGCCCCACCTCCCCCATGGAGTCTGATGTTCAGAATGGGAAACTGATATGGGAATGAAGGAAGGATCTGGATGTTTATAAAGTCTTTTTTGTCCAAGTCTTATTAACAAGGCTCTACCTATAGCAGAGACTCTGGAGCCAAAACACCAGGGCTCCAAGCCCAGCTTTTCCTAGCTGGTAACCTAAGTTACTTAACCTTTCTCTTCCCCACTTTCTTCCTCTGTAAAATGGGATAATAATGGTACCTACTGCAAGAGGTGGTTATGAGGATTAAATACATCAATGTATGTGCTGTACAGTGCAGACGAGTACTAAGAAACAATTATGCTAACCATTTTGTTACTGTTTCCTCTAGGTTCAAATTGATTTCAGAAATGGCAACTGGGGAGAACTTTCCAGATCTTCTTACCACACTCATTTTTAACCTTTTTTGGGAGGAGAAAGGCTCTTAGAATCTTGAAAGCCCTACTGGTAGCTCTGGAATCAGCCAGCACGAATAGAGATGTATCCGCTGGGCTTGTGCATTTCCAGGCTCTCCCACCGTCCTTGCCAGGTGGGATTCCCTCAGGGCATCACCTCTGGACTCTTGCTCTCTTCTTAGCTGGATGGGGAGGAGGGGACTTGGCCTGACCATGCCTGACAAAGTTCGGCAAGCCACAGCCTGTGGCCTGTTTTCGTAGGCCTCAATCTAAGAATGGGTTTTATATTTTTAAAAGGTTGTAAAACAAAAATAGACAAACGAAAAATGTTTGCAGGCCACATTAAGTAAGACACTTACTCTCTGGCCCTTTACAGAAAAAGTTTGCTGACATGCAAGATAGAGTTGCCCAAGACAAACACCATTAGTGGCCAGGCTGCTGTAGGTGTGACCCTGGAGCCTTTCAGATTCCCTTCTCCTGACGAGACTTCTCAAAATGACATCCTTGCTGCATCATCTCTGCACTTGATCAACTCCACCACACCTCAGTCTGGCTGCCATTGGGGTTCTTCCCCTGAAAACACTTCTATGGCACCCATGAAGAATTTCTTTCTTTTTTTCTTCCTCCCTCCTTCCCTCCCTGCCTTCCTTTCTCCCTCCTTCCCTCAAGCTTTTTGTTGGATTTTGTTGGGGGCGGGGTGGTGCCAAGGCTTTAGTGTTTGTGGTCGGAATGGAAATGGCATCTTCTCTCATGAGTAATAGGCACAGCGGGTTCTGCAAATCCTTTGGCCTCTCAGAGACTGCGTGTTCGTGTCCTAGTTGGGGCGCCTGCCAGGGCAGCGATCCTTGCTGTTCCCTCAGCTGTGGGTGCTGACATCAGAAAGGCGAGTGTTCTGGCTCTTCTACAGAGCTTCTTTCTCAGGGCTGGGTACTTCGTATTGGCAAAGAGAGCACACACGGGGCTCCCCAGCACCCAGCAGAATGGGAAGTATGGGACCAAGATGGTGACATAGTTTGGCAGGTGATAAACCTTGTTTGTTCAGGGTTTTGGATCCTTTTTATTGGTTTGTTGAGGTCCCGGCACATTTCCCTGGGGGCTTCATCAAGCAGTTTCGTCTCTTGGTGGCTTTTGTGGGACCCCAGAGGCCTACACAGCGCTGGCAGCCACTGAGCGCTTGAGTCTCCAATCTCACAGAGGGGTGGGTGCCTGGGGAATGGAAGGACTCACCTGTCAGGACACTTGATTGGAAATGCCACACAGGACATTTGAAAGGGCATCTCTTTTATCTTTCTGCTCTATGCAGTCAAAGAAAATAAATGAAAAATATCCATATTGCTTTCAGCTCTCTGATATAGGCTTTCCATTATTTTTTAAACCTAGGCCAAGGCTTAGCAGTTTTTTCAGAGGAAGAAGAAAGCCACCTTGGCTCCTGTCCTTCCAGTGTCCAGGTCTTTCTACTTCCTCAACCCAGGTTCTGGTGATCCTGGGCTAGAAGCAGTTGTTACCAAGGTTGCCAAGTAATTAAAACAAGATTCTCTATCCAAACCTCTTGTCTTTCCATAAACCTGCTAATGCTTTTCCTTATACACATTTTTTTAGGATTCGAGAATGTATTGGGTGGCAAGGATTGTTAAAGGGGGGTTTTAAATATTTAATAATAAATTCAAAGATAAATGAATGGATCATTTGCTCTAGTTTGTAATCCATTCTCAGTGAAGCACCTAGCAGCTCCAGAAGCTCTTCAACCCTTCCCTTCATTTTGAAGGATATGCTTCCCTTGATGTGGTTGACCCCTAGAAACCCATCTGCACTGGTGTCCTCGAGGGACTGGGATGACAGGCACAGCAGCTCCCAGAGGCGGTGACAGGATCCTCTCCTGCTGACTATACCCTCCCCCTGTCCTTCCCCCCTCCCCTCCAACCTGTGGTCTGGGGACCTGGGTATTGACACATGCTCTTTCTGGTCGTAAATGTGGAAATACTCAGAAAGCTTTACAGCTTAAACTCCATTGAGCCTGGGGTGAACTCAAGAATTCAATTAGCCCATGAGAATGTTTACCAGCTCACAAACCTTTCATTGTCCTTTCTCACAATTATCAACCTCTCAATGGAAAGGCATCTGATGACAGGTTGCAGTGCTGCAGAAAGGCCTAGTGGTGCCCTGTGTCTGGAACATCACCCAGAGTGCTTTCTATCCCTCAGCCTCAGGGTCACTGGCTCTTGGCAAAGGGTGCAGAGTCAGCCACTTTGGAGTTCCTGCCCCTGCTGCTCACTCCCTGGCCACTGAGGTTTTCCCACCCAGTTTCAAAATCACTTTTGAAAATGTTTGCCCCAATGTTTCCTTGCTCCAGTGTTTTGTTTTGTTTTTTTTTCTTTTCCACTTTTACCTCGTTAGGATGAAAGCTATTATTTTGTTGGTTCTAAACAGATACTAAGTGCCTTGGCCGGCGGCTGTGGTCCTGTTCCTGGGCTGTGACGTAGGAACTGGTGTTGTAGCAAGAGGAGGAGCCTGGCCCAGGTACTGTCACCTCTGAAACAAGCCCTGCAGCTAGCGAGGGCGCCACTGCCTCAGACTTCAGGGTCTCAGGTCATCAGCTAGAAATAGAGGTCCTCCTGGTCCCAAGGAACAAAGGAAAATCACTTCTCAGCTCACCAGCCACTCCTGCAGACACCAGGGGCAGGAAAGGTGTCTGGTATGAATGACCTCAGAAACCAAGAGCCAGGGACGATAGCAGAAGAAGTGCATCTCAAGCTTTCCCACACAAGGGCCACCCACGAGGAAGAGAAGTGAATACATTTCTCCAGAACTTGAGGGGCATAGCATTAAGCATCCTGCCCAGAGTGCCATATTTCTTTGAAGAGTCACATTTTGCCTTAAAAGTTCATGTCACTTTGTCTTTCTAGTCATAAAATGTGAAAGCTTGTTGAAATACAAAATTAACACTTCCTCTGGTCTTGAGGACAATTTCATACGTACTCTGCAACTTTAAGGAACCCCCAGGAAGCTCAAACCCCAGTTTAAGAAGTGCCAGTCACATTTGCAGTCAGGAGGCGCCTGCCATTCATGAGATTTCTGATCCTGGGCACCTTGCTTAACTGTGTTAATCATCAGTTTCCTCATCTGTAAAGTAAGGATAATAATATATCTATCCTCACATTGTAGCCAGAAGGATTACGTGGAAAAATTTATATAAAGCTAGTACCTGGCGTACCTGATGAAGACCAATAAATGGTCCTTTTGTGTGTATAAGTGTGCATGTATTGTGACTCAGGATTGAAAGGAAAGTCAAAGATCATTCCATCTGCTGAGAGAACCTCTTCAACATTTTGGTTTAGAGCTTATCCAGTCCATGCAGAGGTGCCTCCATTTGCAGGCAACTCACTCCACCGGTACCTTCAACCAGGTGTCCCAGATTATCTGTAGGCGGTTCTGTTAGAAAGTGTTCCCTATCTTGAATGAACATCTCTCCCCTGGCTTTAGCTCTACTCTCTTAGTAGTAGTTACAAATATTGCAATTTTAAGCGACCATGAATGTGAACTTAAAACTAGCTTTTTAATGCATATAGTCCAAGCAATAAAAGTTTTGAAAATTTGCTGCCCTAAGGTATATATCTGTATTTTTGGAGAAGCAAATTTAAATATGGCAATTCTGAATTTAAATGTCCCCAAAGGCTTATACTATATCACCTTGGAGAATGTGATCTGGAGCTAGTGTGTGAGATGAATCTACCTCCTGTCAGGCAGTCCAACTTTACACACTCCAATGGATAGATTTAAAAGTTCCACAGATTGCTAAACAATCTCCCAAAAGCTTGCTGAGCACTGGAAATTACACAGGGCACATGCAGACAACTCTGTTCCTTGGTATTCCGAGAAGGATATTAAGGGACAGACAGGGTGTGTGCTGGACAGGGGGACTTCCAGCTATGGCCGAGTGAGGAGATTCATAAATCCTTGCTGCAAAAAGCAATTATAAAGATGAGCACAATTGACAAAAACAACCATTTCAGCAGTCTGGAAAGTGACAAAAGGCATACGACAATATGAGATCTATTTATGCTTGAAAAACTGCCAAGCTTTGGGTAAGTACAATGAGAATCTGTGGCATTCTTGCTTTTGGCTGCTCCAATTCCCCTACCCCCCACAGTTTGGTCAGCACCAGAGCAGGGCACATCATAGGGACTGACAGCTTTGCTGCTGTGGCCACAGTCACAGGCAGCTCACTTGATTTTGTGGATGAGCAGGGAAGGGCAAGGCTCTACTAGCTTGAGGTTTTGGCTGTGGTTGTGGCAGCACACTGCTGGCTGAGGTTGCATACATGGGTAGCAGAAACCAGAGAGTGCTCAGGCTATCCATTGGCTGAGGCTAGAAGCCTTACTGGCTCTAGGTATTGGGCAATCTTTCTTCACTAATTGGATAACCACAAAGCTACACAGACACAGGGGCAGCTCTGAGGAAGCCAGGCTTAAAAACCAAAACAAGAAAGTAATTTAAGAACCTCGCAGAAACAGCAGAGGCCAAATACTGTAGGAGAGACAAATGTCACATCTTTAACCCAGGTAAGTTACCAAAAAAAGAAACAAACAACAGAACACAGCACCAACAGCAACCACCTTAGGAGCAGAATCCAGAGTAACTACATTATAGTGTCTAAAATGTCCAGTTTTTAATAAAAAATTACTAGACATGCAGAGAGACAGGAAAATGTGTCCTATACTCGGGAATAAAAGAGGTCAAAAGAAACTGTTTCTGTGTGTCCCCAGATGTTGGATTTAGCCAATAACGACTTCAAACAGCTACTCTAAGGGTGTTAAGATATCTAAAGGAAACCATGTTTAAAGAATTAGAGTATGACAACAATGAATCAACAAATGGGACTTCTCAATAAGAGACAGAAATTATAGGAAAGAAAGAACTCAATTTTTATGCTGTAGCTGAAATAGACAATAACTGAAATGAAAAATTCACCAGAAGTGCTCAACCTCAGATTCAAGATTGCAGATGAAAACAATCAGTTCCCTTGAAGAGAGATAAATAGAAATTACCTTATTTGAAGAGAGAGGGAAAAAGGATTAAAGAAAATTAAACAGACCCTCAGCAAGTTGTGGGACAACATCAGATGTACCAACATGTATGTAATGAGACTCACAGAGGAGAGGGGAGAGATAAAGGGGGAGAAAAATTATTTGAAAAAATAATAGCTGAAATTTCCCAAATTTGATGAAAAACATCAATCTACACATCCAAGAAGCTCAATGAAGTCAAAGTAGGATACACACAAAAAGATCTACACCTAAACACATCATAGTCATGCTGTTTAACAAGGACAAAGAGAAAATCTTGAGAGCAGCAAGAAGTTGACTTATCAGATATGGATGAACTTCAAAAGGATGGAAGCAATGGAGGCCTTTCTAGAAGGCAGTGGGGTGATGTGCCCACAGTGTTGAAAGAAAAACAAAAGAGTCAACCAAGAATCTTACATCCAGAAAAATCATCCTTCAAAAATGAAAGATGAAATAACTACATTACCAGATCAAGAAAGAGAATTCATTGCTAGTAGACTCGAACTACAAGAAACACTACGGGAATTCCTTCAGGCTGAAAGAAAATGATGCCAGACAGTAACTCAAATCCATAGGAAAAAAATGAATGAAGAGCGCTGAAAATGGTAAATACGTAGATTAATATCAAAAAAGTCTATAAATATACTTTTTCTCATTTCTTATTTTAACTTCTTTAAAAGATATAAAGTTGTACAAGCTGATAAATATAATATTTTATTGTTGGGTTTATAACAGATATAGATGTAATATATATGAAAATAATAATAAAAGGAGAAGGGAGAGAATGGAGCTATATTGGAGCAAAGATATTTATTTTATTTTATTAGATTTAACTGAATATTAATCTGAAATAGACTGTGATAGGTTAAGCTGCATACTGTAAGAGCAACCACTAAGAAAATATTTTTAAAATCGGAAAAAAAATCAACAGAAAAATTAAAGTGGTATCCCCAAAATATTTATTCAGCCAAAAAAAAAGGAGGAGACAGGAAGGAGGAAAAAAGGAATGAAAAAGACAGGAGACGTGTACAAAACAGAAACAAAATGGCAAATATACATCCAAACCTATCAATGATTCCATTAAACGTAAATGCTCACGGAGGGTCATAATAATTACAATAATAATAGCTAATACGTATTGAGAGCTTACGATGTGCAGGTCCTATACCAGGCACTTTAGATATTCATCTTTTCTAATCCTCATAATAAAAAATTAATAGCCCTGTGGGGTGGGTATCGTTCTTATTTCCATTTTAGACACCAGGAAACCAAGGAAAATAGAGATCGAAGAACTTGCCCAGGGGTGATAGAACAAGAAAATGAAAGAGCTTCTTGGGATCAAAATGACTCAGATCAAATCAAAATGACTTTAGAGGCGAAGAAACTGAGGCACAGGGAAATTACCTGGCCCGAGGTCACATACTAAATGGTAGAATGAGGATTCAAGCTGATTGATCTGGCTGCAGAGCCTGTCTGCATAGAATGTTGCCTCCCAATAAGTCGCATTATTTTCCCCTCAATTCATCAGTTAAATCCCAGAGAAAATGGGCGAAAGGGAACATGCAGGTGGCTCTGAAAAGGGAAAGGGGTCCTGAAACGGAAGCTGAGGGGGGATGGGATGGGAATGTACCAGTCATTCCTGCTTTACCTTCGTGATGGGGGAGCGTTTGTGAGCGGCTCATGTAAATTTCAGATCATTCATTCATCTGTTCACTTTTTCATTCATAAACACCTACTCTCAAGCTTCCTTCTTCTTCCACACAGGGAAGAGGTTGAGGTTAAGGATTAGAAAACTACCATTTTAATGAGCACCTCATATAATCCTCACAATAGCCTGTGAAGTAAGTGTGACTATCACCATTTTGTTGATGAAGAAGCGGAGACTCTGCAAACTTCATTGCCAGTGGTCATAAAAGTTGTACATGGCAGAGCCAAGTAGTGAGGCTGGGTCTGCCTGACTGCGCTGTCCACACATTTCCACCTATGCCTGGGGGGTAGGGAAGGATGGGGACAGGGAAGGGGAGGGAGGGGAGCCCTGGCGTCAGATGGAGGGTCAGGATTCACTGTGCTCTGCATGTGCATTTCATCACCTTGATCTTAGGCAGTCAGTGATGAACAATTAGCAAGTGGAGCTTACAAAAAACAAACCTGTTGTCTTTTGTTTAATTCTTTATTTGAACATCAAATTGGTTGAGAAAAGTGTTTAAGGTGCTTGAACATCCCACTGGATTCTTTACTTTTTAAATGTGCAAAAGAGGTTTACAAGTGTGTTTCATGAAACAAAGCAAAGCCGCGACAAAATAGAATCACATCAAGAATAGTATGCTTCAGCAATAGGGCATATTAATCCATCAAAGCACAATTTGGCATTTGAGCCTTTTCCCGTAAAACAAGAGCTCTAGACTGAAGAATATGTTGTGCACAAAAAGCACTGTTTATAAGCTGTGAGAAAGCATAAACTGGCATAATGTCACTTATTAATTCAAGTCTCTGTGACCAATGACCTCTCTAAATGCAAAGGGGTCCATTTCTCAGGCACCTGCTCGTGGGTCTGTATGTTATTTCCGGGGTGCACAGCTCTGTACAAACACACTGAAGATGGGTTTGGCACATGGCAGCATTTACATATTTAAAAAGTTCAGGCACATTTGGATGCAAAAAAAAAAAGAATAGAAATTTTTCTTGAATCTCTAAAAGACAGTGCAAAATTGAAGTGCCATAATAGAGGCAGCAATTACTTAGAAAACGATTTTAAATGACTTCGAAAGAGGCCACATTCACTTTAATCTAAATGGAAAAGAAATACAGATAGAAACAGAGTAATCACACTAATGAAAAGGTGGATATTTGGGGCCACAGTTAAATTCATTTGCTCTAGTTGAGAGTAAGTTTTCAGGGAGTTCACCTAGGAAGTGTGCAGTGTAATCTGGATCATCTTCCCAAGACTTGTACCAAAGAGAATCATGGTGGCCTCATAAGCTACTGCATGTTTCCTGAAGCAGATTTACCTGTGAATGGTAGACATTCCTACAGTCCCAGTGATCATTCCCAATATCCACAGTCCATCTCAGAGTTGGTTGGAAAGTATGAAAATAGGAAGAGATTTGGAATTGGTTTCATGTAGGGTACTCTAAACCAATGGCCTAAATCAATGGCTGTTTCAGTGTATAAGATTTTAATGCAAGACACCTTAATGTGATGGAAAGTAAATTATTAGTAAGCCCCTTATTTGTTCAGCCCCCAAGAGAAATGGGATATGTCATGGTTACATACTTGCAAGGTTAATAGGCAAATCTAATCAAAGACTGCACTTCCTTAGGGGCTGGACTTTGCAATCTACACAGTGCCCTCTCTTTGGATGAACTAGCCTCTCCGATTGTCGTATGGCAGCATTTCAGAATCATTATAGCAAGCCTAGAACTACGCAATGGCTAAGAGAAACACAGACCACAAGCTATTCTTTGGACTATACTTCACATACCACATGTTCTTCCCTAGAACTCAAGCTGCCATTTTGGAAATGGCTGTCAGACAGAGCTAATTATTTGTGGTTTACAGGACAGAAGTGGAATTCTGAACCCTAGTGGGTACCCTAGATGCCAGTATTGCTCTGCCTCAAATATTTTCAAGATTCATATTACTATATTTCCCATTCTCCAAATTCCTAAACCCACTTCCCCATGCTACCCCACCCCCCAGGTAGATCATGTCTTTCAAACTCTAAATTGCCTCTGAGTTGGGGAAAAAACACAGCATGTTCCCTACACTCAACATCAAGAACCTCAGTTGCAAAGTGTCAGCTGTCCATTAGTGGCACTCCAAATAAGAATAAAAAGAGATTTCTAAAATTATTTGAAACTCCTGGGCTAACATTCCAACCATCTGGTATTCCCTGCCCATTTCAAATGTAGTAGTATCTTAACATGAATACAAACACGTTAGAGGAATAATGTAAAACCCTCCACTGTATTATTGTTTGGATTTAGCTGGTATTATATCATCTATAGTCCTAAAATTTTTTTTGTTTCTTTTTATTTTTTTAAAAGAAAATCTAAGTATAAACATTAAAAAGAACCCACTGACCCATTAGCTACTGTCCAAAAATATTACTACTGATATTTTGGTTAAGCAAAATTAGCTGCCCTGAATAATTTTCCTTTTCAGGCATAATCTCTGCTACATATGATTGTCTATCATTCAATATCCAACAATAGGCAACTGGATTAGTGCTATTTTGTCTACCGTGGATATAAAAGTTGATATGAAATGTGATCTTCATTTAAATGAATAATCACCAGGCCTTAGGCATCAACGACTGCATACAAAAAAATCTAAATATTTTTCGTTGGTTTTGCATGTTAACCCAGTCAAATCAAATCCAGAACAGAATTATTACATTCAGTTGTCTAATAAACAAGCATTGCAATTTCAAAAAATATATATTATACTATATAAGGTGCTTCTTAAACAAAAACAACATAAGAATTATGTTTTAAACATATTCTTAACGCAGCTATACATAAAATTGTCCCCAAATTTAGATGCACATGTATGAAAAACTTTTTTTTTTTTTTTTTGCCCTCCCAGGTTCCCAGTCCTTTGGTGACCATTTACTGGGCAATCAGAAATGAATGCGATCTACTTTTTGAAACTGACATCCCAAGAGAAGCCCGAGAAACTTCGCTGGGTTGTTGGCTAACGCATCGCCTCTCAATGGGGTTCAACTTACAGACAATGAGGTCACCAGAGGAAAGCAAACTTTCTTTGGCCCCGGGGAAGGCTGCCCTCTGGCTGGAGTGAGTCTTTCCTTTTTAGCCTAGAGGTCAAAGTATTCCTCTGGCCTAATGCTAGTCTTGCTAGCCTGGCTTATAAAGTTTAGAGAAAGGAGCTCTGGGGGATGTTGTTTTATGTTTTTTTTGTTTTCCCAAGGCCAAACTCTGATTTTTGGATGAGGTCGAAACAACCAAGGGCGTGCCCCAAGCGGCCTGAGTAGGGAGCACTCCTAAGCCTGCTCTCCTCCCTGGCCCTACAGTGCGCTGGGCCCACTGTAGGAAGGCAGCTGTCTGCTGCTGCTTCCATTCAGGGCCATGCCGGGAAATGAAGAGGAAAACTGCCCCATGGATCCCAGGGCAGCCCCACAGTGCAATATGGGGTCTGCCAGGAGCCATCCCTGGTAGATGCAGTCTCTGGCAGGGCCGCCCTGAGCCTCAGTTTTGTCCAGTTTCTACCCTGCTTTCCTCCTTGTTCTCTAGTACCTACAATAATCATGCCCATTTACTATTTAGCCCTAAAAGTGTCACCAGGGTGCTCGCTCATTTAAACTACCCTTGGTCATAGGCTGGGCACTACACATGGCTAATTCACCTCCAGTGTAAGTTACACACCAGGAAGATTCAAGTAGAGCGCCCCCTGCTGATAAGTGTGAGACCACACCAGAACCGGTCCTGAAGCCAATTCACTGCCAAGTCCTGGGGGTTTTCTTTTATAAAACAAAAACAAAAAACAAGAATTTATCCCTCACAGGGAAACTGGTCTATGTGGAGTTGACATAACTGGGATCAACAGCTGTTTTTATAGGGCCATGGGAAGCAAGAATTAACTGGAACCCATGACCCGCACATAGTGCTCATAAAAGCCAACGGAAGAACATTCAGCAAATCTAAAGGTGCAGTGTATTAAGTTGACAAAGTCTTGACAATCAGGGAATCTTCCTTCCCTCTGTGCATCTTGTATTCCTATAGGGGAAATGAATAGACAATCACCAGATATTCTGTTACAGCCATGCAACAGAGCAAAAGCTTTAAGATATTACTTTAATAAAATAATGTATTACTATAGGAATACAAGAGGATGATATAATAAACCCTTGACCTAGCGTTCTCCAAGTCAGCAATTAAAGGAGCCACTTTTGATTCTTTCCTGTGGCTTATTCTTAGATTCATTAAAAAGTGCTTCACAGAGGTGAAATGCCCACTCTACAGGGCTGGGTCACAGCCAGTAGCTTAAATGCACAGAGTCATCTGAGCCCCAGCTCATAGACTGAGTTCAGTCGTGAAAAGCTCTAGGAATCCTCACGCTTAGTAATATAACAAAGAGAGACAAAAGCTGTTACAAAGAATTTAGCCCTGGAATCCCTTTGGCTGTTCCCAAAAGAAGGCGTGCCACTAAGAACTGAGCAAGCAAATGTATGGCCACTCATATTAGAAAGCCAGAGTGGTGGATGCATGCTGGAGTGTGTGCAAGAGCAGAATTCTGCTAGAGTGAGGCATGACATGGATAAAACATGGCAGGGATTCTCAGAACCTTGGGGGAGCCGAGGAGCTCTCAGATTGTGTTGGGGAAACCCTCCGCCTCCCCGGTGATGTAATATGCTTGCAAGGAATGTGATGAAGTTGAGCCAGTGGTGGTTAGCTGGCTTTGGTTTGTCTCCTCCATGGGTATGTCTCCGCGGTCGGCTGGGGCGTGCAGGCGGTGGGCATCCAGCATCTCCAGCAGCAGGTCGTAGAGGGGCACCACATTCTTGCACTTCATGTTGTACAGATGCTCCATGCCTTTGTTACTGTGGGTGGGAAGACATAGAGAGGACCACTTTAGACCATCGCAAGCCCCAGGACTGCTGAACCCCTAGGAAGGGAAGTAAGAAAAACTCCAAAGACACTTTTATGCCAATCTTTCTTTCTTCCTGTTTAAAGAGTCATTTAGGATTTCACATGTGGGTGACTTCCTTCCACTGACTCCAATGAAACCCTATTTCCCTCTATCACCATTACATCTAAAAAGAGAGCAAATGAGATATACAGACAAGTAGGGGGGAGTTTTTTAAATGTGTAAAACAGTCCAAGAAGTTCCCTTCTTAAAACTTTTGAGGGCTTCCCATTTATCTCAGAATATAATCGAAATTTCTTTCCATGCTCTACAAGGTCCAACTGATGTGGCTTCCACCTACCTCTTGGAGCTCTTCCTGCCTCTCCCCTAACTCATTCCCTTTGGTTACACTGGTTTTTGTGTTGTCCCTTGAAGAAACTAAGCTCCTTCCAGACTCAGGGTATCTGTACTTGCTGTTCCCTCTGCCTGGATGAACTTTTCCCAGCTCTTCAAACGCCACCTCCTCTGAAAGGCCTTCTGCTACCCCAGTGGCAGTGGCCGCAAGTCCGTGAAGCTTCAGCTGCCCTCTTTCACCTTACTCTATTTTCCCTCCAGCACTATGACAACCTGAAATTCTCCTATGTATGTATGTATGTATGTTTATTCTTGCCCCTCCCCAAGCACACAACACACCAACACACACAGTGCAAGTTCCATGAAGGGCCGCAATTTGCTCATCTTCTAGGCCTACAACAGTGGCAAGAACGTGGTAAATGTCCAGAAAATATGGGCTAAGTGGACACAGGAAAATACAGGCAAATGGAATTTCTCCTTTTACCACTTTCTTCCTCTGTCCTCCTCCATCAGCCCAACTCTGCTCTGTCCCCACCACACCGCCAGGAAAAAAAATAGAACAACTATTATCTAGCTTGAAATTTTTTTAAAAAGAATTATGTACCATGAGTAGGCAGGACAAAGAGAATGTCTTAGAAAATATTTGCATTTTCAGTGGGGGAAAAGTCACGAGTTGGAGACATGCCATGAAAACACAGCATCAAAGCTATTCAGGCCTTACAACACAACAGCCTAAATTACCTTCTTGAGTGGTATTTTGTTTTTTTATGTTTTCGTTTTAATTTAAAATGCTGTTAAAGTTAAATGCCCCCTGGATCTGACACTTTCTTGTTCGTGCAACCTAATGAATCACATTTACAGTCGGATGAAATCTGGTGTTAAATTCTCTGAGTAACAACATATGGCTGGGGCCAAGCTTGATAAAACAGAGTTCTGTGATTTAGATTGGCTGAAAGGAGGCGCCAAAATATTATTGTGTGTGTGTGTGTGTGTGACAGAGAGTGAGAGAGAGAGAGAATGCTTAAAGCTTTCTACAGAATACCAACTTCTCTCCAGCTTTTCACGCAATTCAAACAAACTCTAGAGAGCCCTCTCTCAGCGGCTGCCTTCGGCCATGCATTACCAGTAAAACTAACAAGCTGTGTAAATTTAGTGCAAATATATTTGGTATTAACTAATTAGGCTTGCTAATGCTGACAAGCAGAATGGATTTGAAAATTCAGCAATTCCTACCAACAAATAAAAACCTTCATCTGCAATACATGGTTTCTACGACATCAGTAAAATTCCCAGCTCAGAGTAAAAGCTAATACATTCTTCAAGTGAAAGGTTACTCTCTCAGCCAGGAAATTTGGGAGAGGATATGTTATTCTGATCCATTCCCTGCTTCCCTCTTTATCAAAAGAAACAGATAGGAAAGGCCTAGAAATGTGTACCTTTAATGCAGTCACCTACTCCACCAGCCAATGTGAGTCCCTCATCTGTGACACTGGGAGTCCTGCAGAATCCCTGAGGAAGTCATCATTTGGGAATTTCAAATTTACAGGGTAGAGGAAAACCTCAAATAATTTGTTCATTCATTCATTTACCCACTCATTCATTCATTCACTCAGTAATAATGTTGTGAGCATATATGACATGTAAGACTTCATATAGGGCACTGTGGGGGATACAAAGAAAGAAAGATACATTTATTTCCTCAAGAAACTAACAGTTTGCAAGGTTGTTTCCAGAAAGGGTGGCACCTGGGACTTTGATGGGACAAACTTCTTGCCATTTGACTCATAGTGTCAAGGTTTGAAGGCCCCTTAAAAATTACTCCAATGCTCTTCAGACACCTTGGCCCCTCCCTTAGAGCCACTAAGACAAGACATCTCTTTTTCATTCCTAGGGTCCTGGTGTAAGCCCAGGTCATATAGATTTCATCATGCAAGGGTACCTGTCCCTCTAGTGGCATCACTGCCTCTCATTGTTGTGGCCTTTCTAGAGTCAGGAATCCACCCCTTTCTTCATCTCATCCTTGTAGGCTGAGTTCTGTTCATGGGAATGGTATCCACTAAGGCTCTGACCAGCCATATTACATGACTATTTACACGGGAAATGAGGCCACTTTCACCTAGTAGCACAGAGAGGCTCTATTTCCTCTGCTAATGTCCTTCCTTAGCTCCTATAGAAACTATTTATTGAGTAGTTACTATGTGCAAAGCCTTGTGCTAGGAGGTACTGGGAACAGAGAGTAACCAAGCTGGACTGTGGTAACTACCTCACAGAGTTTGTAGTCTAATGGGGCAGAAAGATAATAAAATGGGCAATAACCATGAGGAAGAACAGGGTGTAAGTCCCAGCTAGGTGTCAAGGGTCTGGAGATGCTTCCTACAAGGAGTGATCTCTAAGCTATGACAGATTAGCTTACTGTTCAGAAATATTCACTCCCCATGCATCCACGATCCTTGACTTGGGGCTTTATCATGTAACTCGCTTGGCCAATGGAATGTTAGTGGACGTGACTTAACCAAAAGATTAAAATGCACTTGCCCAAACAGTCTTCCTCTCTTGTGCCTCTGCCATCAATATGAGAAGAACATGTCCCAGCTAACCTGTGAGTACAAGGAGGTTGAGAGAGACCTATAGGCCTGCATCTTGAAGCAGAGTCTCCCAGCTGTGCCCAACCTCCATCAGCAGACCCATAGATGTGTGAGTGAGCCCCGCGGAGATAAACAGAGCTGTTGAGCCAATCTGCAGCCTGGAAGAGACCTCCCCCATGACTCATAGCATGGTTGATTATGGCTAGAGCTCTGACTATGAGGAAGTCCTAGAATGTGAAATAGGAGCTAGGTCATAACAAGTAATATAAGCAAAATAAAGGGGTTTATACTTTCCTCTAAAAGCAATGGGAAGCAATTTCAAAGGTTTAAGTAAGGGAATGACGTGATCAGATTTGATATTAGAATGATCACTTTGGCTCTATTGTGGAGCGTGGATTAGAAAGGATCAAGATTAAAGGTAGAGAGACGTGTTAGGTGGCTGGTGCAGAAATCCAGGAGGAAATCCTGGTGGCTTGGACTAGGGTAATGGCAACGGGGGTGACAAGAAGGGATTTGAGAGGGATGGAGGAGTCAATGTTGACTCTCCATGAGGCTCTGGGCCAAGAGTCTCTCAATTAGGATTTCTAAGTGTAAGTAGGGAGAGTATGACACAGGAACCATAATGGATATGCCCAGTGCCTTCAGAGGATGGGTGTGCTCACAAGCTTCCCTTGACTGGGTGGGACAAAGAGAATGACCAAACATTGCCCTCCCCCCGACCTGCACACTGCACACTCTTCCCCCACGTAAGACTTTGCACATGGTTCAAACTGAGCTTAAATATCACTTCCTCTATGAAGCCTTCTCTGATGCTTGCTCCACACCCCAGACAGATTGAATGTCTCCCTTCTCCATCCTCCCGTAGCATTTATGCTTATTAGGTTCCAGGAAGTGTTCCAAGTGTGTTATCCATAGGCAGGCATCAGCCCTTCCTGGGGCAGCTGGAACATGTATTTGGGGGCTTGCTTTCTTTACGTGATGAACCCCAAGATGCCTTACCTCGTGTGCCTGATGTGGGAGAGGATGAGGAGGAGCTGGGCCAGGCGCCGGTGCTGCTGCTGCAGAGTCAGGCCTGCTTTGGCCATCAGATGGATCAAGGTGTCTGTGATCTTGTCCAAGACACGGTGGATATGGTCCTTCTCTTCCAGAGAGTTCAGGGTGTTGGACAGAAATGTGTACACTCCTGAATGTGCAGAGAGAGAGTGAGAGAGAGAAGCTCAAAGAGGATGAGGTCTAGGAGACTAGGAGCGTGCATGGGACATAACACTGAGCCAGCATCTTTACCCTGCACAGCACTGGGGAAGTTTGAGACCCATTTGATCCAAGCAACTATGCAAAATTCCTAATCAATATACACATCTGGGAGAACTGAGAAACCCACGTGGCCTCCTGTGTGTGAGCCAATATCCAGGACTTGTCATCAAGATTCCCCGGAAAGGCACTGTTAGCCTCGGGGCCATAATGGTTACAGTTGCCCCCCCTTCTCTGACAGGTCTGACACCAACACAAACTATCCCATTAATGCTGACGACAACCCCATGAGAGAGGCATTATTGTTCCTTTTCACATGAAGAAACTGAAGGGCAGAGAGATGCATTAACCTTCTAAGATAACTCGACAGGACGGAGCAGAGCTGAGAATAAAGCCCAGCGTGCTGACTCCACATCTGGTCATCATCATGGAGGCTCTCGGGAGACACGCGACACACTTGGTGAGATGCGCAGAGAAAGTGAAAGTGACCTGCTAAGTGATTGACAGGTAATTTTTCCAGGTAGGATTTAATTTGCTGTTATGTTTCAGGTCAAGTTTAGTACTTTTCATCTTCAGCTGGAAGGTTTATGATGGGTGGGTATAGAGGACCTGGGAACTGCTTTTTTTCACGCCAGGCATGTTTTTTTCCCTCTTGCCTTTCTTCCGGTAATAGATCCTACTCCCTGGGCCATAAGTAGACTCAGGACCAAAACTAGACAATCAGGCCACTCTATTCTTCTAGACAGTATTAGCCCTGAACCAGATAATCAGAGCTTTTTCTGGGATTGTGTATAGAAGTTGTGAGACAGAAATTCTTTCCTCTAGGGTTGCTGAGCTGGGAGAATGAGAATATGGGACTTCTAAGTAGTGGCATCTTCCCAGCACATGGAGCTCCCGTCTGCAGAATGGAGCCGAGCAACAACAAGCAAAGATGATAGTTATAAGGGGTGGGGGGTGGGAGGAGGAGGGACGAGAAAAATCCTGGTTACCATCACAAGGTCCTGGTTCTTACATGTTTTCATTTGACTTTGGAGCTTCCATAGTATTCGTCCTAACACATGAATCCATAAATTCTCTTTTTGCTTAAGATACTGTGAGTTGGGTTTCTGTCACTCGAAACTGAAAGAATCCTGACTATTCCACCAAGTTGTGGGCTCAGCCCAAGGACCAGAGGAAGGTGGGTGATAAAGAAGTGGGAAGTCTTGAAAGCAAGAGGAGGGCTGATGGATCAGTCTTGACTTGGGACCACAAGGACGGATTTTCTATCAAGTAAACACTGCAGAAATAAGCCCCATTCTGCTCAATCATACCATCTTTCAGGGAGCAGATGAGGCAGTATTTTTCTCCAGATGACGTGTACTTAGCAACTTTTTTTTGGTCTTACCTCTGTTCAGACCACTGGTTCTCTCATAAATATATTTCTTCTCTCCCCCTCCCCGCTGTCCTCACTGGTACCTTCAAGTTAAGGCTCCCAAGTTTATCAGTCCCTGACTTTGTACCGGTAATGTGGTGATGAGTTATTGCTCACACAGCAGCCTGTAGGTTGGGAATGGGGAAAACACCTACACAGAGGAATTCATAGTAAACAGAGTTGTAATTGCCCAGAATGGAAAATGGCTAAGCCTTCAGACAAATACAACAACAACGACAAAACCAGAATGGTCAGGATCTTGGTTTACAAGCAGTTGAACAGAATAATGTAGCTTTTGGTACCCAGAGGCACTTCAAGCCAAAGGAAATAGAGCACAGAATGAGCAAGCAGCAGACAGGCAGTGGGATAAGAAAGAAATTGCTGGATTACTTCACTTATGTTCCAAGTGGGCTGCTGATAGAGAAAGAATGTGTCCATTAGACAAACGGGCAAATGTCCAGTGGCCTTGGGGTTGGCCTGGAGGGAACAGATGGCAGGGAAGGTGTGTGGTGGCTTGGGGTCAGAGGTGGCCACTGCTGAGTCTCCATGACCCTGCCTCTCATCACCCTCTATGTCATCACACACATTCTAGCCTCAGTCTCCCAGAGCCCTGCGTCTGGCTGGATATCCTGGGAAGCTGCCCAGGCCACAGAGCTGAGTTAATCCAACTTGGATGATGTGCTTTATACCAATTTCCTTTTTTGTTACCACCCAGGATGCTGGCCTCATTCACCAATAATCTCGGTCTTGTTCAAGGAAACCACAGACTCAAGGAGCAAACAGCTTCGATGTCCCTGCCTAGGAAGGTGCCATTGGTGCAGCTCTTGCTCCTCCTACCTGTATGCACAGGGTTAGAGAACGTGGTGCTAGAATCCCAGGCATCCCGAGGGCCAGCGTTGCCCTCTGCCCTTTCCAGTGGAGGTGAGAGCCTTGGCACTCAGATTCCAGGGTGCGACATCGTCTCTTGGGCTGCTGATGCCCTATCTCCTTGGACACGCATGCATACCTAGATCCCTCCCTTCAGCATCATCTCATTGAGCATCCACTGTGTGCACATACTACTTTATGTGATAAGGATTCCAAGCCTTCTTTTCTTTTAAGTGTTAATGTTTTAAGAGCAGATATTGCCTGTGGAGAAAGAATTTTCTTAGCACCGACTCTCGGGATGCAGGCCATTCTCCAAACAAGCCTGTTTTTCTAGTTCTGTCTTGGCATCAATACAGCTTATCATCTCATCCTTGTCAGCAGATGCTTCCTAGCTGTGCAAATATACTTAGAAATAAAAATACAGTCCTGTTGAAATGCCAATAATTGACAACAGCAGCCATCATCTTTTTGGGCTTTTCTGGCAAAACATGGTCCATGTTTGCTGCCTGTTGCCCCTAAGGGGCTGTTTGAGAGAAACAACAGAAATCCAAATTCCCAGGATGCGTCAGGTGCTCTGGTAAAAGCAAAACAGGGCTGCTGGCAATTTCCATATCCCAGGTGGTCTCTGCCACTCCGGACGGTGGCACCACTGTTCCCAGCAGCATGGAGCCAGCGATCAGACAGTGAGGGCCTTCAGAAACATTCTTGCAACAAGGCAGGCTTTTGCAACTCTCGAGGCTGCTCCAAATCCCGAAGATGGAAAAAAGCAATCTGTATGTCATTATCCAGTCTTGAAGTGTTGTTGGCAAATCTGAGCGTCTACGTATTCTGAATCTTGCAGCCAACAGTGGGAGATGTAGGAAGAGTCTGTGGAGCAATCTGGTGGAGCAAATCTGCATGGACACCCCCATATATAAGAGATCTTGATTCAATCTTTCTCACTCTATTGCTCTCACTGGTCCTTGATTCTACTCTCTCTCTCCTTCTCTCATTCTGCTTGAACATGCTCTCTTCCTTTTTTCTTTTTGCCTTCCAACGCCTCTCTACCCCCATCACTTTTCCAGATAAGGGAATCTTCTGAAAGCTGGGGGAATTGCAGTGCACATATGCACATGGCCATGCCCAAAAGGAAGCACTAGCACCACTAGGGGTCCCCAGCATGCCCTGCCATGGACCTCCACTGGGGGGCACATCTAACTGATCCTGGAGAAGTCAGGAATGCTGAGGCCCGAGGCTTACCAGATGCTGGAGGACAAATTCTTCAAACAAGGCCACATTTTTTTCTTTTCCAAAAGGAAGAATGTGACAGCAGGCCCTGGGAGAGTCCTTCAGGCTATGGCCGCTTGACCAAAAAAAAAAGAGAATGACTCAAAGGAAACAGATAGTGAAGAAAACTCCTTAAGTCCACAGCTGTAAGTGGTCTGCGCCAGAAAGCTGCCACTTAGCTGGGATAAAAAGGAACTTCTCTTTTTATCCTGTTCACTCAGTGATTTATTGGCAGATCAGCCTTTCAGGTTTTCTGCTGGGAACTGCTTCCACAACCAAAGAGCGTGTTTGCTCAGAAGTACCTTCGAGGCTGACAGTTTGTTGAGCGCCACGTTTGTTTTGTGCTTGACCTGTGACTGCTGTTCTTGGGGACAGTATTGTCCCTTGTGGGGTGTTTGGACAGCTTGTGGTTGCTATGGCCACTCAGTGGGAGAGGCTGTGCTGGGTGTCCTACAATGTACTGGACAGTCCCAAACAATGAAGGACTTTTTCTTTAACGTCCTACTGAACTAATCCTACTACAAATAAAACCTTGTAGTGAAAGTTTTGAAAAGCTTTTACAAGGCTGTACACAAAAAGTCCAGGATGTAAGTCGGCTGTGGAGAGGGAAGCTTAAATGAGATACGTTTTCTCAAAATTATTAAATAATTTATTCACTATATGCAGTCTGATAATTGAATGCATTATGTAAGGTTTCCAACTATGCACTTAGTTAAAATGATTTCAGAACAGTTGTACAGGTACCATAAAGCAACACAACTGGTTGCAAATACATAGAAGAGATGGAAGACTCTTCTAAGCAAAATTAAAATCAACTATTATAAAATAGTAGACATCAATGAAATATTGTGTTATTGCCTCCTATGTGTTTTTAAATAATTTTGTAGCATGATAAGAGATCTATTTTGTGAAAAGTACTTATTAAAATTATTTTGGGGTTCTTGTGTTCTGTCTTACACTGACACTGTCTCCAGAGGTTTCCAACACACTTCTTGATTGCCTCTTGTATGTATTGCTATTTCTTTTTCCAATCTGTCATCTCTTTTCCATTGTTTAGCCACAGGATATGGTCTCCAGGGTCTCTTTTTAAATGCTAGAGATTATATTTATTTGCCTTGAACGTAGTGGGCTATTAAGATAGGATATATATTTCTATTTACTTTGGTACTTCTTCATCCTGTATCATAAGAAAAGGAATTACTTTGAAAATACACTATAATAAAGTCGAGCTCATTTGCAAAATTATCCTACTTCCTCATTTATTTATTTTTTTTGCTTTGACAGTCTTTGGGTTTTCTTGGTATGTTATTACTAAATCAATTTAATTTATTTCTCCCTTCTTATCATTTATTAATAGGCCTTGGTTAGTTTTTAGTTTTCTTATTCAGATATTCACCTCTACCTCTGCTTTTTCATGCACTTGGGCTTCTTGTACAGAAAAGCTCTCAATTATCTTCTTATAGCCAAATATTCATTATAAATACATGTAAGCATTTTAGTACTTTATTATGTTTTCTACTGCAGTCAAGCGTGGGCATCTGCATTGAAATACATATTTTATTTTAAATTAGTTTAACATTATTTGTCCTTTATATGACAGTTACAAAATTAAACTGATTTAAAAAAAAATAACTAGAGGTATAGAAAAACTATTATCTATTTATTTCATTTTAGGATGCTCAAAGGGATATGTATGTTTTATTAGCCTGGTATTGTTTACAGGCAATTCTAAGAGATTTTCCTCTAGTTGGTGATTCTCAGACATGGCTGTCTCTCAGAATCGCCCATGGAGTTTCCCAAGATGCAGCTGCCCAGTTTCCACCTGCTGATTGGAAGCTGAGGGTAGAGCCCTGATATCTGTGTTTTTAAAAAACTCCTAATTGATGAGTCTGATGCACAGCTAGGCTTAAGAATCACATGATTACCATGGTTTCTTCACATTGTGGCCACTAAAATGTAAAATCTTGAAAACATGGACTGTATCTTCATGCTGTGAAAAGTGCCTGATCATGATGCAAACCAACTTTGAAGATGTCTTCTCCATGTATTTTCTTGCCCTGAGTGGTCCTCCACGCTTTTTTTTTTTTTCCTTTTGGCTGAGGAAGACTCTCCCTGAGCTAACGTCTATGCTGATCTTCCTCTATTTTGTATGTGGGTTGCTGCCACAGCATGGCCACTGATGAGTGGTGCAGGTCCACCCCCGGGAACCAAACTTGGGCCACTGAAGCACAGTGTGTTGAACTTAACCACTAAGCCATGGGGCTAGCCCCATTCATGTTTTTTTCCTCTTTCTAGCTGGCTGGTTAGAATGGAGATAACTCTTAGGGTGGCCTTGGAAGTCACCCAGTGAAGACTGCAGAATCTGCACCAGCTTGAGTCCCTGAATGACCACATGGAGGAGGGCTCTGACACTAACCTGTTTTTGCATTCAGCATTGTTAAGCAAACAAGAAATAAACCTTTATGTGTTTGAGCTGTTATACATTTCGGAGTCTATTTGTTAGAGAAGTTGTCCTCTCTAACACAAGATGAGTAGTATTTTATGGCTTACTGACTGAGGAAATGAATAAATTTGTATAACAATGGATACAGTCACAGGGAATTTTTGCATACCTCCTTTTTTGCCATTTTCTACATTTCTAAGGCCTTAGGTTGCATACTTTACTTAGGAGTTAGTTCTCTTCCCAAATCCAATATTGCCACATTTGGTTATAGAAACCATGATCTAGATTCTAGAACCACCTCATTATCCTCTGTCATGCTAACCATTCATTCTAAATACTAACATACAGTCATGTGCTGCATAACGATGTTTTGGTCAACAACGGACTGCATATACGACAGTGGTCCCATAAGATTAGTATCATACAGCCTACCTGTGTAGTAGGCTATACCATCTAGGTTTGTGTAAGTACACTCTATGGTGTTTGCAAAATGACAAAATCGCCTAACAATGCATTTGTCAGAACGTGTCCCCGTCGTTAAGCAAGGCGTGACTGTACTTCATAGCAACTGATAAAGTAAAGAACCAAGAGGCAAGCCCAGGACATCGGAACGTTTAGTTAGCTGTGGTTCAAAGACGCAGCTCCCAACATTACTAAGGATTTCAAAGAGATTGCTCTTTGCTGTGCAGGAACTGACTTCTCATTTCACAAGCTGAATGAAAGAGTATTGCTTTGAGCAATCTTTGTCCACAGATAGGAAACTTCCATCCTTCTACTGATGTGATTATTTACCTGCAAAGTGAAGAGCCCGTTCATAACCAATCCTTGAACAATGTTTACTGTTACACTAGTATTTGTAAGATCACATGCTCATCCAGGCCCTCTTCTAAGAGGTCTCAAAGTGTGAGGGATCACAGTGAAGAGAAGTGTTCTTGCCAGAACTCAACATGGGAACATGGTAGTCCTGTTCACTTGGCATCTTTATATACCCACAAGTGCCCTAACAGCAGAGAGGACTATGAAATCATATGCTAATGATTCAGTGACATTTATCAGTTTAGTATAATTTTTTAGTGAAATCTACTACATGTTCTAGAAGGTAAATACTTGGTACATCAGTGCATTCAAGCTGACTCAAAGGGCAAATCTCTTACTGATGATTTCAGATGGCGAAACTAATGAACTGCATCAATTGACTCGAGAAGAAATCTTAAATGTGCTCTCTTTTAAAAAATAATTTAAGTGAAAGCCATGTGTCTCACTATTATGTAAGAAATCACAGTTTTTCATTTTTGTAATAAATAGTATCCTAGCTTCATACCTTTTAGGATAAAGCCATTATAAATCTACATTTTGCTTAGGAGTTTTGTTAGTTATATCTGTAACATATTAAGAAACAGCCAGGGTTCTGATTTTCCTATTCCTCAAACAGTCAATTACTAGGTTTCTCAGGTCATAAAGAAGATGTTCTGAAGAGACATTTGATGGAAAATGTGCAGCCTGTTATTACAGAGGAGTTTGTTCACAAGTTTCCATGTGGAATTCCTAGTCCCAGTGAGTTGGCCTGGTCTCAGGAGGCCTTGAAGTTTTCATTTTTTTCCCAGAAAAGGCAGGCTAAAACAGCCTGGATGAATTCACTTCCCTGGACCTCACCTTTTCTTGCTTGGCATTTCAAGGACAATGGTGCAACAACACAGAGCAGGAAGCGGCTCTTACACACTGGGGCAGAGTGTCTTTTCCAAAGATGACCACAACAATATCTCCCATCAACATGCTTCTCTACAACGTGATCTTGGCTCTCTTTCCACGGGGAGGTGCAATGCAATCTATGCCCCTCCCTTGAGTCTGGCTGGAGCCATGACTTGCTTGTAATAAAAAAGATGGTCTGAAGTGATGCTGCGTGGCTCCTAAGAGGTTGTCATACAAGGCAATGCAGCTTCTGTGTTGTCAGCTGGGACACTTCTGGAGCCCTCGCTGCCTTCCAAGAGGTACAGTGCACCAAGCTGTGTAGGAGCCCAGGCTACGTGGAGAGACCAGAGATAAGCCTTCTGGTTGACAGTTCCAGCTGATGTCCCAGCCAACAACCGGCATCAATTGCCAGCATGTGAATAAAGACGCCTCAAGATGACTCCAGCCCACGACTATCAAATTACCCCTGGTTGGTGAGTCTCCCCATCTGAGGCCCCAGACACTGTGGAGAAGAGACAAGCCGTTCCTTCTGTGCCCTGTCCAAATTCAAGACCAGTAGAATCCAAACCTTTTGTTTTAGCTGTTAAGTTTTGGGATAATTGATTACGCAGCAGCAGTAAGCAGAATATACCTGGACATCTGCACCAGACACTTAGGGAGGAAAATGATCCAGAACAGGCAGGTTGTAGATTAGACTCCCGATCTGGTACATCATGAGACTTGAAATAGCATTTGAACACTTCCTGCTCCATATTATGAATTCTGTTGCCTACCAGCACCTTAGCGCAGCCCTTGACCTTCAATCTCGTTGGTGGATTGGCAGAGCTCATCCTATCAGTACTTTGTGCGTTTGACAATTTTCATAGGACGCTTTTAGCCCTAACCACCACCCAGCTGATTATGAAAACATACGATCTTCCGCTAACTGGCAACCCAAAATATCTGCTCTCTAGTCTCTCACTGGAGAATGAATCACTTTGAATTTGAATTGACAATCCTTATCAAGCACTGGTTGTGAGAAATAGACTTTGTAGAGATTTGCCTGAAGGAGAGTTTTTATGTTGAACAACTGCTCTGTTTTATTTTATTTTCATTAAAAGCCTGTGAACCTTCTAATGGAATGTGTTCTCCTCTTTGCTTTGGCCAAGCAAAGGGAATTTAGAGCCAAATGTGTTGCCATTCCTGGGAACTATACAGATGTACTTCTGTGTGCTAATCTGACTCCTGGATTTATTATTTTATTCATATTATTTTCCCTCTTTCCAGATTTTGACAATTACTGGTTTACTCCCTTTGCATCGTATAAAATTTAGTAAGCCGTTTCAAATCCTCTGTGGAACAGGCAATATATAAATAAAATAATGAAAAAGACATCCCTCCATCTTGTGCCAAGTCAAAAAACAGTGTTAATGTGAATACAAATGTTTATAAAACATCATTAAAAATGACATATGATCTAAGAATATACAGCTGGCCAAAATGCACATGTTCACGTCATCCTGAATGGAACAGCACTGTTTGGACACCCTGTGATGCTCAGCATCGGTCACTAATAAATGAAGGTAGCACCTTCTTGGTTCTGATTTACATGTTTATTTCCAGAACCACAAAGTTCCAGATACATCTCCCCCCTTTTTCCTAGACATAGAATTGAAATGGCTGTCAGTTCTCTCTGATTATTTTGGAAAAGATAACTAGGGTCAAAAATTACTATTTCAGAGAGATAAGTGAGAATGAAGATGGTACATATTCTTTAGGTCTATCAATCCCATCATTGCAAGCGAACACTACAGTGGATGAAAATTGTATTGAAAAAGTGTCACTTGACTATGACAGTTTATCTCATTTTTCCTTAAGGAAAGAAAGGTCATATTATATTGCAAAAAGGAGATATAGAATTCCAGAATTATGGATTTAGAAGAGGCCTTAAGTTCATCTAGTTCAGTGGTTTTCAAATCATTTTGAGAATCAAAACCCCTTAAAAAAATAAACCTCATGTGAAACCCTCACATATAAACTGGGTGAAGTCAAACTTCTCTGATTAAAACAGAGAAATGAGGGAGCCTATAGCCCACTCACTCAGCCTCTCCCACTTTACCCCATGTCCCTATCCTCTGGTGACTCAGAGGCTCCTTCTGGAACACAAGGCTTCAGCAGCAGAAGGTTTATTTATTTTATTTTTGTGAGGAAGATTAGCCCTGAGCTAACACCCATTGCCAATCCTCGTCTTTTTGCTGAGGAAGATTGGCCCTGGGCTAACATCTGTGCCCATCTTCCTCTACTTTATATGGGACACCGCCACAGCATGCCTTGATAAGTGGTGTGTCGGTCTGCACCCAGGATCCAAACCTGCGAACGCCAGGCTGCCAAAGCAGAGCACACAAACTTAACCACTATGCAACCAGTCCAGCCCCAGAAGAAGGTTTAAAAACCAGTGATCTCAAGAGAACGAGAAGACAAGCCACTGACTGGGAGAAAACATTTGCAAAAGACATATTTGATAAAGGACTGTTACACAAAATATACAAAGAACTCTTAAAAGGCAACAATAAGAGAACTAAAAACCTAATTAAAAAAAGGGCAAAACACCTGAATAGACACCTCACCAAAGAGGAAATATACAAATGGCAAACAAGCATATGAAAAGATGCTCCACATCATATTTCATTAAGGAACTGCAATTTAGAACAACAATGACATACCACTACATACCTATTAGAATGGCCAAAATCTGGAACACTGACAACATCAAATGCTGGCAAGGATATAGACAAACAGGAACTCTCATTCATCGCTAGTAGAAATGAAAAATGGTACAGCCACTTTGGAAGACAGTTTGGCAGATTCTAACAAAACTAAATATACTCTTACCATATAATCCAGCAATCATGCTCCTTGGTATTTACCCAAAGAAGCTGAAAATTTATGTCCACACAAAACCTACACATGGATGTTTATAGCACCATTATTCATAATTGCCAAAATTTGGAGGCAACCAAGATGTCCTACAGTTGGTGAATGGATAAATAAACTGTGGTACACCCAGACAATGGAATATTATTCAGTGCTAAAAAGAAGTGAGTTATCAAGCCATCAAACAACATGGAGGAATCTTAAATGCATATTACGAAGTGAAAGAAGCCCATCTGAAAAGGCTACATACTGTGTGATTCCAACTATATGATATTCTGGAAAAGGCAAACTATGGAGTGAAAAGATCAGCGGTTTTCAGGGATTAGGGAGGGGGGTGGGAGGTACGGGCAGAGCACAGAGGATTTTTAGGGCAGTGAAACTATTCTGTGTGATACTATAATGACGAACACATGTCATTACACATTTGTCAAAGCCCACAGAATGTACAACACCAAGAGTGACCCCTATTATGAACTATGGACTTTGGGTCATAATCATGTGTCAGTGTAGGTTCATTGATTATAACAAATGCACCACTCTGGTGTAGGATTTTGATAGTAGGAGAGGTTGTGCGTGTTTGGGGAGGAGGGAGGACATGAGAAACCTTTCACTCAGTTTTGCTGTGAACCTAAAATTGCTCTAAAAAATAAAGTTTATTAATAAATATATAAATAAATTTTAAAAAACTGATGTAAAAAAACAAAAAACCCTACTGATCCACTCCAATTATTTTAATCATTGGGAAACGGTGGCTCAGAGAAGTTAAGGAACCAGGGCTACTGGATGCTAGAGCTGGGAGGGGTTTCAGGCAGGGCAGCTAGGCTGGACTTGCCCGAGGTCACCCTGTCGGTAAATAAGTGGCAAAGCTGGAACTAGACTCAAATATCCCTCACTCCTGGCCCAGGGATCAAAAGCTACACAAAGAATTTCCTAACTTCAAGGTTTGTGAGAAACTAGAAATGACTGCCAATGGACTCGCCTCCAGAGAGATTTGAGAAAACTAATAATTTTCCTGGAATGATTTAGGAGCCATCGGGCTTTTCAAAACAGGGGGCAGGATGGTGTGGAGAAAGGATGGAGTGCCGGTGTCCACAGGCATCTTCCAAAAGTCTCTTTAATTAAGAAGTTTCACCAAAATGTTAACAATGATTACTTTTGTGTGGTGAAATTATGACTACTTGGGAAATTATTTTTCTTGGTGGCTTTTCGGTATTTTCCAAATTCTCTGCCTTCAGCACGTATGACTTTCATAATATGGTGGAGGAAAATGCTACTAAGAATACAAAATCGAAGTCCCTTTCATTCTTATTATTTCACTTTGTCAGTGCCCGGACCAATGAGAGGGAGACAGATCTGAGAATGGATATTCCAAGGAATAAAGAGCTTGCTGTAGGGGAATTACTTATCACTATTGTCACAATATTTCTATCATCCCTTAGGCTGTTCACATTTCTGAAACTCTTCAAGGCTTGTCAGTTCAGCAGTGAATAGAGCTAATAAATTTGTTACTAAAAACTTCTGAGCATAATTTTCTTAGCTGGAAATAACTCTGACATGTCATCAATAACCTGAGCTACATATCTGAGTGCAAAAAAAGATCAGCTTCAAAGATTGGCAATACATCGTCCCCAGAGGACTTGCAAGTTGGAATACGAAGAAAGCACAGCATTAAGCTTTTACTAGAAGGTGCTCTGTGTTTGGCTTTCACTGAAAGTTATGTTGTCTCTCGCAAGAAGAACATTTGTTATACCAAGAGAAAGAGCATATGCTTCACCTGTCGACATGAAAATGAATTTTACATTCAGGGTTTAATTCATGACTGTTGTTAAGGCCAATTTTAAAGAATAAACAAACTGCTCCTGCTAGTCCCCCCCTGACATTCATGCTTTGCCATCCTCAGAGCTGACTACTCTTCTGAGCTGGACCACAGAGCCCGGCATGTGTCTGCTCCCAGTGGCAAGAATCTGAAGACTAGACTACACTTGATCCTTGGGACCTCAGTGGGATTAAACAAGGCATTCTTTGAACCAGCAACTTCTTGGTCACCAGAGAAGGGCACGGATGCAGCAGTATTGGGGTCAGGCGGTAAGATGCATCTTCCAGCCTCACAATTGACTAGGAAAGGTCATGTCCATCACACAAAGCCCAAAACCCAGAGCAAATGAAATCACTGGAGGAACCAGGTTGTCGTTCCCTAGGTGAGTTTTCAAATAGAGGTGCACTTTCAGCCATTCAACACCTCGTCTTCCCTTTTTGTAAATATCACTTACAAAAATAAGTGGCAAAGGGACCAAAGGCAGCAGGTAAGACATAAAATGCCAACCCTTTGTGCACCCTGACTGCTTGGAATAAGAGCAGTTTACTAGCACAGTGTCTGTGCAAGCCACAAATCTTAAAATCAACATAACAAGTATCTGTATAGATGATAAAAGAAAACAAAGTTCTCTGAGATGATAATTTGCTTCAAAAGGGGTGAGCTTGGGATGTTTATAATATGACGTTTACAAGAGGACCTGTGTAGAAATTCCTGACTTTGGGTCTTTCGCAGCAGTGGGCAGTAGCTGGGAGATAGGAAGCTGTCTGCTCTCTCTGACTCCCCAGCAGTCTGCACCCACTTCTGTCTGCCACATTGCATGATAAGATTACATTTATGCAAAAGTGTAATTTGATTAAGGTTTCTGGAGGCAATATGTATCAAGAGTCTTAAAGATGTTTATACCATTTTACCTAGCAAAGTAGCCACTTCTAGAAACGTATCCAAAGTAATAATCAAAAGTGGGCAAAAGATATATTAAAAGAATGCAAAACAAGCATTATTTATAATACCAAAAAGGAGAAATCACTTCAGTGTTTAACAATATCAGGGTTCTTGAATAAATGATGTTATATCCTCATGAATGATTATGCAGCCATTTAAAATCTTATTTTTAAAGAAAGTACATGTATAAAATCCTAATTAAAATTCATAAATATAAATATGCATATATATACACACAGTATGGAAAGAAAAGAAAATAGGACCTAACATGAATTGAGTGCTAATCTAAGTAGGCATCGTTCTAAGAGCTAACTTGTATTAACAGGTAGGCGCTATTATGATTGGTAGTCTAGTGGTTAAGATTTGGTGCTCTCACCACCACGGCAGCTGCGGTTTGTTTCCCAGTCAGAGAACCACACTACCCACCTGTCGCTTGTCATACTGTGGCAGCTGTGTGTTGCTGTGATGCTGAAAGCTATGCCATTGGGATTTCAAATACCAGCAGGGTCATCCATGGTGCACAGGTTTCAGCGGTGCTTCCAGATTAAGATAGACTAGGAAGAAGGACCTGGTCACCCACTCCTGAAGAAACTGGCCATGAAAACCCTTTGGATAGCAGTGGAGCATTGTCTGATACAGAGCTGCACGATGGGAGGATGGCACAAAAGGACTGGGCAGGGGTCTGCTGTGCTGTGCACAGGGGCGCTAGGAGTCGGAATCCACTCCACAGGACTAACAACAAACTATTATGATCTCCATTTCATGGACCTGGAAACAGAAGCACAAAGCATTTAAGCAACTTGTCCAAAGTCATACTACTAAGAAGTAGCAGAAAGGAGATTTGAACTTGGAGTTGAGTCCTTTGCTCTTAACGCTTACACTGTCTTGCGATAAGATACCTCAAAACGTCCACATGGTTGGGTAACTTTGGGTTGTTGTTTATTTCCTTAATAATATATTTTATATTATTAAATTACCTAAATTGAACACATCATTTTTTGTAATCACAACTTTATTTTTAACAAGAATAATTCTCTTTTTATATCTGTTGTTCTCTTCAGACCATAAGGTCCTTAAGGTAGGAACTGCCTTACTAGCGACTACTACTATCATCACTATTGGTGTGACCCCTGGGTCACCTTGATGGAGCAGTCCCTAGGTTCCAGGGAGCAGCCGGCATGCCTCACTTCTTGGAACCACAATGGAGGAACTACTGCTATGTCCCATTTGACAGATGAGGCAACTGAAGGCAACTTTACATTTCTAGCACTTAACACAATGCCTGGAAAGTAGTAAATCCTTAATAAATGGTACTTAAGCTAAGAAATAGTAGCTTATCAATTCATGGATATCACTCAGTTCAGTAGGGTATTGCTGTCTCTCTTAGATGCCAGAAGAAAAACAAAACCTAAAAAGTAGATATAAAGTAAAAACTCAGAAAAAAATAGAGCTGAGGCAATCTCAATCTACCTCAACACACCAAAGTAGCCATATGCCCTCTGGGGGCCAGCGCTGAAGGAGGCTGAAGCTGATGCAGTGCTCAATGAGCCTTTTTTGTCCGTGGGAGGGGGAGGAGAAGACAGAACTCAGAGCAGGGAGTTTGTTTTTCCATCTTTCTTTCAACCAAGAGAAGCAGTTGGATGTAGCCATAGGGCCACGAGTGAAAGGCTAGGCCCAGAGGTAGATCTTCCATCTAAGTACAGGAGCGTTTGGTTTAGACTGAAAACTTTACAGGACAGTTTGACATTCCGATGAAATGTTTCCGGAAGCATACATATTCTATTATGCTTTTACTTGTTCAATAAGTAGCATGTGGAGAAAGAAACACCCATTAAAAAACAATATTTTTTATTTTACTTCTGAGCTCAAGAAATCAGTGGGATTTGGTTGTTTTCCCATGGTTTTCTTGAGTTCAAGTGTCAACACACTTCTAGACTATAGTTCAGTATGCCTGGCATGGGGGCAGAGGGAAGGCACCTAAGGTCCTTCCACATATAGGGTCTGAGTTTAGGGTTCTAGTCCGTTGATTAGAACAGGGAGATCTTGACACCAAAATCTTGGTAGGATGTTAGATTACTTAAAATTTTCCATTTGGAGACAAAAACAGACTATAATAGTAATGACGATGTTAGTTTATGTTTTTAAGCTATCTTGCTATGTCATAACAAACCTATAGGGTTGACAGGACTATTTAGAATTATTATTATTTTTTTGAGTGTGAGGAAGATCAGTCCTGAGCTAACATCCATGCTAATCCTCCTCTTTTTGCTGAGGAAGACCAGCTCTGAGCTAACATCTATTGCCAATCCTCCTCCTTTTTTTTTTCCCCAAAGCCCCAGTAGACGGTTGTATGTCACAGTTGCACATCCTTCTAGTTGCTGTATGTGGGACGTGGCCTCAGCATGGCCGGAGAAGCTGTGTGTCGGTGCGCGCCCGGGATCCGAACCCTTGGCCGCCAGTAGCAGAGCGCGCGCACTTAACTGCTAAGCCACGGGGCCGGCCCTATTTAGAATTATTATTTCCATTTAATAGCTGAGGAAACCAGCAAAGAGAGGTCCAGTGGCTTGATGAGACCCTCACTGTTAGTTTAACGGTGGAGCCAGAACTTCCTGCTTATCTTTCTTCTGACTCCAGCTAAGTCCTGCTCATCCTCAAGACTTCACTGAAGCATCAGTCCACATATAAGGACCCTATTGTCGCGTTTCTGCAACACTCAGTGCTCACCTTCATCACAGCCCTTATCTCATGATACTGAAATAATTAGTTAATTGTCTGTGCTCACAGCCCAACCCAATGTGTGTAAGAAACAGATCTTATTCATTTTTATGCTTCCAGTGCCTGGCACAGTTCTGAGCACAAGCAGATGCTCCCTCACAGCTTGCAAAATGGTTAGTTTTATAATATACTAGAGAACTATTTTAATTTAGCTGAAATTTCATCATCTACACCAGTAGTTTTCAAACTAGATTCCACATACTCCCAAGAATTAAAGATATATTCTCAAAGGTCCTTAAATTGTCTTTTAGAATTTTAAAATTTTGTGCGGAATCTCTGGGGGTGGGTCACCACATAGGGATTTTTTTCAAAGACCCCCCCCAGATGATTGAAATGTGTGGAATATTGAGATGTACCGATCTAGATAATCCATATAAACTTTGACTCTTTCCCAAGTAAGATATTTTCACCCACGCTTATGATTGCCTTAGAATCCAACAGTTATAGTTTAAGTATCTCAGATAAATAAACACAGAACAGAAGCAAATGAAATACACAAGCGATGTGTTCTCGCGAAAGCCAGATGACGTCACAGCGTGCTGCACAAGCAAAGGCATTGGGATTGTTCTGAACACAGGCAAGTGGTGGGAGAACTGAGTCATCACCAGGGTGCTTGGTAGACCAGCAGACCAGAGGTCTGCCTCAGGCATGTTGCAAACAGCAACTCAATTTCTGCAAAAATACTATTGTCAGTTTGCCTTTTAGTTTGTATTTAACTTGTGAATTTGTTTTGGTTTTCTATTTATATAACAGCTATAAACATATGGAGTTTATACTTGGTTGTCTATTTAAATAACAAATATGGTTATTCATATTTAAGCAACATTACAGTACAAAGAATGTTTTAAGTCAGCACTGGGGGAGTCTGTGTCATTTTTGCCTTTTTAAATGGATCCATATGTTATTCAAACTTAAGAATACTGCCTTACATGATTTCTGGGCCCTAGAGAAGGTGGCTCAAAATGGTCATTAAATCAAGGACCTAGGATATGGCTTCCCCTTTTGATGATGCACTTGAGAGCACAAAACGATAAGTAACTGCTCCTCCCCATGAAGTTCTGAGAATGAGTGAAAAATTGCGCCTAACATCAGGAATGTTGCAAGGATTTCTAGTATCCCAGTGGCTGCTGCCTTTTGCTCCATCCCAGGAGTTCACATTAGGGCTCCCCAAGTCTTCCCCAGGCTACAATAACTTGGTTGGTTTCCCCAGTTCTTTAGAAGCTCCAAGAAATCTCTGGAACAAGATTCAGGAACCAATCTACCCTGTCTTGGGCCTGAGACTATTCCATTCACAAGAAGGACATCTTTGTCATAAGAATGTAATTTTTTAACCCCAAATGGCAGGGGCAAAATCCCACTGCAGAATTTCCAGGCATGAATTTATTTATTATCTGCTAAGAAGAACATAGTAATTTCGTTCATAGGGTCAATTTCTTTCATAGGGACAAAATTTCCTCCAAGGTTTTAGTATTTGGAGAGCATGGACAAAGCAAACTAACATTTGTGTGCATCTCTTATGTGCCAGACACTAGGTGGCTGTTCTTTCAATAGTCACAATTCTGTGAGTTAGGTGTCATTATTTCCATTTTACACATGAGGCTCAGGGAAGCAGCTTATCAAAGGGCACTACCCTTTAAATAAGTGTCAGAATTGCTTATCTTGAATGCTAGTCCACTCTGATGACAAAGTCAATGCCACACTAGGTTTTCAAGAAATTAACAGAGGCCCTTAGGCTTGTTTCAGGCCACACGAGAAGTTAGCAGCAGAGAAAGGCTCCGAGAGTTGAGTCCACTGCCTATAGAATCCAGTCAGCCAGAGAGAAGAAGACAATGAACCACTTAATAACTATGAAGTGCCATTTGTCTCAAAAGAATGACAATAAGCAGGCTCCCTTGAGAGGACGCTTGGCATCACAAAGAACTCAAGAGATAATATAATCAAATTTTCTCCATTGTGAGAACAATGGGCATACCTGACAATGTGCCTATTTGCGATTTTCAAGGCCCGTTCCTATCAGAAACCTTCAACTGTTGAGAATTAACGATCTTCACTGTTTACACTCAATGTGTTTTTAAAATGTTCTTTCCTCTAAATATAGGGGCTCTGAACCATTGTCTTATTTCTAAATTTAAAAATATAAATGCTCTAAATAATTGCCTAATAATTAACGGAGAGAGTGCGAAGAATTCAGCTCTGGAGAGAGGAAATATTCTCTGTGATGAGAGCTTGTTATAATTAATCATGAAATAAATGCTTCTCTGACCAGAGTGAACACATATACAACAAACGCCTGTCATTAGCTTCAGTATCATACGTTTCATCAAGGCACCAAGATGACAAAATATGCCATATTAGCAGAACAGAACTAGATGACACACAAGAGCTGGTACCATTTTTATGTTTATGTTTAATATATATATACCTGTCCAACATTCCATATCCCTTTTTTCTCTATATGAACACCAGGGTACACACTTTAGAGATGTTGCCATAATTCTTTCTGGTTTTCTGTTTTTCTTTAACTTTTCACCCTGTGGTTTTTGGCTCTTTATTCCCCTTTATTACTCTACCAACTGAAAGAGAAAAGTCGTCTGAAGATCAATTTGGGACGAACAGGTAACCAAGGATGCAACATTTCTATAACATAAGACATTTCAGGGGTAACAAATGGGCCCACTGAGGGTAGCACAGGGATCCAGCAGACACAGAGAAGACTTCTGGGTAATGGGAGTTGGTTCATGGGTCAGGAAAGCAAAGAGGATCTACTATTAAACAGAGGGCAGAGGAGCTGGAGTCAGGGGTCTCACAAGCTCTCCAGTGAGCCAGCTGGATAAAGTTACCCGGGAGTAGAGTGTGCAAGGCTCTTTGGAATTACTGGGGAATATAAAGAATTGTGGTCAGAAAGGAGTTCAAAAAAAGGTAAAAATAATTACTAAATTGAATTTGAAGGTTAACCCAAACATTTATTAGAGATTGTAGGTATATACATATTAAGCTTTGACTTGTGATTTTTTCTGAGTCTTGAAAAACACCCAGTGAAAGGGTAGTGTTCTGAATGGGAGTGGATTCCGGGGGGTTTATGAGGATCACATATGGAGGGCGGGGGAGGATGAGAAGAAACAGAGTGAACTGATGAATGAGCTCACTGTGACTTGACAGTGGCCCACTGCAGAGTTTTCATGAAGGTTGGCCAATATTAAGGTTCAAATAACAATCATTATCCATGAGATAAATCTTGCTCTAAAATTTCTCTTTTTGTTGTTAGTGTTCTCGAGATGATTCCAACTCCTAGCGATCCTGTGCACAGCAGAGGGAACCCTGCCCAGTCTTTTTGCACCATCCCCTCATCTTCCTGTGCTGTATCAATGCTCCGCTGCTATTCATAGGTTTTCACGGACAATTTTTTCAGAAGTTGGTGAACAAGTGCTTTTTCCTAGTCTGTCTAGTCTGGAAGCTCCGCTGATACCTGTCCACCATGGCTGACCCTGCTGGGATTTGAAATCCTGGTCCATAGCTTTCAACATCACAGCAACACGCAGCCACCACCGTATGACAACCGACAGACAGTTGGTGTGGTTCCCTTACCCTGAAACAAACCTGGGTCAGGCAATGAGAGCACCGAATCTTTACCACTAGACGACCAGGGCTGGCTAAAATTTCTCTAAACATAATAAAATAGCACAATTAACAAAGTCTCAGGGAACAGTCACAATCTCTATTATTATTCTCCTTGTGTCTCGAATATTTTTTTAAGCCTAGCGGGAGGTCTTTAAACTACAAGCACTTAATTATACTGAAAAAAAGGCATGATTGACTCTAATTAAACTAGAGATTCCCATGAGTCATGATGGTAGCTATCATTGATTAGGGGCTACTATGTTCCATGAACTGCATTAGACACTTTATACACAATTTCTCCTGTAGCTCACAATAATCCAAGGTGATGGACATTATTTTTCCCATTTAATAGTTTGATACTATCTAGGTCTGTATAATGGTAGGAACAGCATGGGACAAATGGGGACTTTCCATGTCCTCCTGGTCATGTTCAACCAACAAGCGTCTATTAAATGACTGAATGGTGTAATATCTGTTTTCAGTTCACAAGTTAAAGACTGCGAGGAATGCAAAAAAGTAGTAATCATTTATAGAGAAATCATGCATAAAGAACCAATCCAGGGTAAAGCAAAAAACGGAAAAAAAAAAACTGTGTCACTCATTTTTGCATAGTTGGCACAAAGTTCATAGTAGGAATTCAATAAATGATGAATTATTGAATAAATGGATGAAATTATTAAAGAAATGAATGAAATCAGCCAACCAATTAACCAAATGCTAGACTGTGTGGTACTGGTTCTAAGAACTAAAATAGTCTAGAGAAGAAAAGCTTATTACGGACCTGGGTAGTATCAAGATTTCCTGAATGAGGTGAGATCTGAGCTGGGTCTGGAAGAATTAGAAATATTGGAATTATGAAGAAGAACTGAAGTCACATTGGGCAGAAGGGATACTGTGAACAGGCACAGAGCCTCCTTCCTGGTTCCTTCTGTGGCTCCAGCCCCTATCCTTCTCTCACTGTTGCTCCCTCACAGCCTTTTGCCCTGAGCTCATCTGCTCTGTTCTCATTTGCCCTAATCTTGAGCTCTGTCCAGCTAGTCCTCAGAATGCCTTGAAGCTGGCAGTGATTTTGCCAAGGTATCTTTGGATTAACCAGGAACGCCTTTGTCCTTTGATGGGAGTGGAAAAACAAACAGAGTTTGTCCTATGGAAGATTGCAGGCTTTTGCAAGCAAAGTAATAAATTATTCTAAATGAGGCAGAAATCATAACAAATATCTCCCACTCCCAAACAGCTATGAAGAGGGCTTCCCATGGAAATTTTGGCATTTGAGAGACCCTCTCAAAGACAAGACTTCCAGAAAGACATTCCTAGTGGGTCCTCACAAAGCCTTTCAATTCCCCTTGTGCCTCTGCCCCAAAGTCAAGGCCAATGTAAACACGCCCTTCTCAGACTTTGGTGACTGGGGCTCAACACAAAACCCAAGGTTCCTCCATACACTGAGGTCTTGTTTCCCAGGGATCAGAAAAGCATCTTCTAGCTCAGTCTTCCTGAATCATTTGCAGTTTGGCTTCTGTCAGAGATTCATGGAATTCGAGTCACTCTTTAATTTGTCTCATGATGGGTGAAGAGTTGCTCCGGATCACAGCCATGAATTGGTTGGGTTTTTAGAAAAAATCCACACCTCCAGTTGTGGGAAAAAATTGTTGATCATCGTGCTTACTCTGAAAAAAGGCTCCCAGTACCATACCACTGTGTTTCAGAGTCTTGTCCTCTTTGATTCTGTTTTTCAGGAACAATATGACATACTAGGAGCTGTGCTCAGCAGCAGATCTGCTTTTCAAAAACATAGCTCACTTTTGGAGTGAGAAGAGTGGGATCGCTTTTTACAGGTTGAGAGACAGCTTCTGTTTGGTTACCACTTGCGAGCCGGCAACACCATCCTTGATGTTGAAAAGACGAGTTGCCTCCTTGATAGCTCATGAAAAAGACAGCTGTAGACTCTGTCAGTATACAGTGCCTTGTATTTCCAAAATAGTGTTCCAACCCTTCAAGAGCAAGGAAGCTCACAGAAGATTCTGAGAAAACGATGAAAGAACAAGGGTAGAGGAGGAAAGTTTAACTAGAGGAGGAATCAGGAGGAGGTCCAAATTCTGCAATGGGAAATACTGTTTTGAGATTCTGGTGCCAGTCTTTAATAAAACACTTTCATGTGAGGGCTAAAAGTTTTTTCCTCTGGGGTTTAAAAGACCTGGGTCTATGAATCCAATATTTTGACAGCAAAAATCTTGCCTTTTTTGTATATAATGTTTAAAAAAAGCACCCTGTTATAGGAACAGAACAATAATGCAGAAAAAGGCAACATGGATCTGAAGGAAATATTTTTGGTTACAAGATCAGAGATCTACTGTGTTGATTATACAACTCTGGCTAATTTCACTTCCTGTCTGGGGAATTATTTCCTGGTAAAAGTGGGAAAAAAGTCTCACCACTTGATAAGCCTGCTTTCTCTGAAGTTAACAGATTGCCCACATGAAAGCCATCAGCATGTGCCAGCCCTCCACCGAAGAAGGAGCAGGTTCAGGACCTGGCACTGTGCAGCCGAGTGGCACTGCTCCCAGAACTCTCATCCAATAAAGAGCCATTGTGGGATCTGGACCCTTCAATGTACAGGACAAACGACTCAAATGAAAAGCACAATGCATGTGAGTGAAACCAGAAACTTGAATGTAGTGGTAATCATTTCCTTAGTGTCGATCACATTATTTTTCATGCAACTTCATTCTGTAATTCAGTTTTTGCCTAGTGTAATAGTACAGATTTCCATTTATCAGTTGATAAGTGAGAATGATTACTATGATAACCATTAAGCAATGTAGGTTACTAGCATCAGTGGAGAAGAGAAGTGGAAAATTGCTAGGGGAGGTGGGAAGGGATTGGCATGCTTCGGGAAGAGAGAAAACATTGGAAAAGAGAAGGAAGTACTGATTCTCTACGTGTGTGATCAATACAGACTATAGCTTGGCTATTGGGAAATTTGAGACCATATCTAATGGTATAAGAAACTAAATCCAAATCAGCCCTAGGGCTTCAGAATAGCTATGACTTCTATGTGAGAAGAAGGTCCAAGACAAGAAGTAGGGCCAGGGATGGGGGATAAATGTCCAGGTCAGGGGCATCTACTGTGAAGCTGACACCCAATTCCTGAGCTTCAAGCCCACAGACTGGAGATCTAGTGCTTAGAACCAAATACCGAGGGGGCTGAGAGGAGTCAGGGTACTAATTCAGGCTGAGCCATAGTTTCCATCTGGGTGACCTGGAGTGACTTCTTATACAACAGCTAACCTCACTACAATAAAAACAAAAACAAAAACAAAAACAGATGCCGCTTTCAGCTAAGCTTTCTCAAATGAATAAATAGGAGGGAACAGTTGAATTAGACACCATAGACCAAAGGAAAACCGCTCTTTCAGCTGGACCAATTTACTGCATTCCGTGTTCTTCAGTTTTAGGACCAGGTTTTTCTATCTCTGAGCCAATTATAATTTTCAGCTAATCAGTTTTGACCAGAAACATGGTCAGTGTCAAATAAGCCTCTTTCCTTATGATCTGGAGCTTGGAATTGGTCACAATTTCTCAACAGGGTCACTTGGTCTACTTCCTTTCTGACATATATAACTATCAACAGACATATGTCTATATATATGTACCACTTTAATAAAAACATTACAGTATCTGTGAAAGGATGTAAATATTTCAACAAAAAGGCCATTTGATTCGATGCCCAATTCAATCCTCAAAGCTGAATTTGGGACATGATATGTTTGAGGGGGACAGGAAGAAGTTAAAATATTCTATGCATATGCAAACATATATATGTGAAATATGTAAAAATTTAAAACATGAACACTAAACACATTGTCTAGTACCTTGTTTTGTTTTATTTTTAATTTTATCCATCATATTCAACCAGAGTGGTTCTACCTCCATAAGTAATCTACAATGACAATAGGTTATTTTAAATATGTCAGTGTTTCTTTCAATTTATGATCATGCCTTTGTAGTAGGTAGTTTGTATCTGGTTGAAAATACAAATAAATATTTCTTCCAGTAACCTAGCATTAAATTCTCCCATGTTATCAACTCACCAGAATTAAGCAAAATGATGGATTTGAGGCACACAAACTCCTCTCCCTGGAGATTCATCATACGGAACCGAGATGATGTAGCCAGCAACATGTCAAAGATCTCCACCATGCCCTCTACACATTTTCCCTGGTTTCTATAAAAACACGGGAAAAAAAAAGAAAAAAATATTAAAGGACAGAAAAGCTTTCAGAAGACATGATAAGGTTCACATTCATAAAAATCTACTGGCTCAAATCTGTAACAAAAAACAGCAGCCCATTCTCTTCATGGAGCATGAACATCCATTTGAATTCTAGAAGGCAAGACAAAAAAAGATTTTCCATCAATAAAACATTTTCATTTCAAATTCTTAGAAGAGATGTGTTGTTCAATCCCAAAATCTGCTACATTAAAAGTAGAGTTCTTCAACCTACGGGTAATCAAAAATTATTAAGATTCAGGTAAATGATTTTTCTAATAAATATTTATTGATCTGCTACTATATTCTAGACATTGTGATAGTTATGGAACTAAAAATGGAGCCTCTACTCTCAATATGCTCATGGTCTTGAAATAATATAACCAGTTCTAATAGACTTGTATGAAGTGCTTTGGAAGTACAGAAGAAACTATGATAACTATGGACTATGGTTGGGCTGAAACCATTGATGTTGCCAAGAATGACAGGTAAGAATTTGCCTAGTAGGTGGCATTTGAATTGACACTTTAAGAAAATGTAGGATTTTATGAGCAGAGGTGTGAGAACATCATTGGAAGAGGGTCATAAATGTAGAAAGAAGGAACAGCATGAAAAAGAACATAGAGCAGCATGCTAGAGATAAGAAGGAAACAGGAGATTAATATAGGAAAGAAGGACAAAGTCAGGTGATGAAGGATGTCGTAAATCATTATATAAAGTTTAGGATCCTTCCCTTTACAACAGAGCCTTGGAATCAAAGATTTCACGTTAATAGTAGTAACTATTCAATAAGCAAATCTGAAGGTTCATAACGTGTAATACAAAAAAATAGAAAGTATTACTACCTTTTCCACAGGGTTGTTGCAGAAATTAAATGAAATAATACCTGTGAAAAGAATTCATTCATCTTTTTGTTTACAACCTGAATTTGGGACATGATATGTTTGAGGGGGACAGGAAGCAGTTAAAATATTCTATGCATATGCAAACATATATTTGCCATATATATAAAAAATTAAAATATGAACACTAAACACATTGTCCAGTACCTTGTTTTGTTTTGTTTTTAATTAATATATTTTGGAGTTCCTCATCAACAGTTTTTAACAGCTGCATAGTTTTTCACTGAACGAAATGCTATAATTTCTTTAACCACTTCTTTGTTGGTTGACATTTAGTTTGATTTCAAGTATTTTGCTGTTAAAAAAATTTCATGCAACGACTCCTTATTTTTATGTCTTTGGACATATGCATAGATAGCTATAGAATAAATTCCTAGATGTAGAATTGCTAGATCAGAAGACTTATGTATTTTTAATTTTCATAAATAGTTCAAATATTGCTTCCAAACAGCTTGTACCAATAGGCTGTTGGTTGGAGAATATACTGGTAGATGCTCTTTCCCTGAGTTGCCTGTTCTTGTCCTTTGCCCATATTTTTTAGTTGGATTATTGGTCATTTTCACATTGATTCTTAAGAGCTCTTTATATATTACAGTAACTAGCCTTTTGTCCTATGTGCTTTTAATTCTTTTCTCGTGGTTTGTCATGTTTTTCTTTTGATTTTGTTTCTGGTATTTTCCTCCTCAAAACATTTAATTATAACATAATCAAATTTACCAAACTTTTCATTTATGGTTTTAGAATAGTATGTCTTACATGAAAAGTTCATTCTCCCCTTCAATAACCTATAAAAAACCATCTTACGTTGCCTTCATTTTTTTAAATTTTATTTATTTATTTATTTATTTTTTCCCCCAAAGCCCCAGTAGATAGTTGTATGTCATAGCTGCACATCCTTTTAGCCACTGTATGTGGGATGCGGCCTCAGCATGGCCGGAGAAGTGGTGCGTCGGTGCGCGCCCGGGATCCAAACCCAGGCCGCCAGCAGCGGAGCGCACGCACTCAATCACTAAGCCACGGGGCCGGCCCACGTTGCCTTCATTTTTAATTCCATGTTTTTCCAGTTTAGTTCCATGCTTTTACGTTTAAATCTTTGATCTTCTGGGACTTATTTATTTTCATAACAATTTTATTGAGATACAATAACATTTCATATCATTCACCCACTTAAAGTGTACAATTCAATGGATTTTAGTATATTCACAGAGTTGTGCACCCATTATTTGGGATTTACTTTGGTGCAAGATAGATCAAGGATTCAGCTTAGTATTTTTTCCAGGCAGCTAGTTACTTTTCTTAACACCATTTATGGTATAAACCATCTTTTTCATGCTGACTTGAAATATGCTAAGTACTTTTGATAAATTCACTTACTTCTTAAAACCGCCCTCTAAAGTTAATATTATTTTTCCCATTTTCCAAAGGAGGGAATTAGGACTCAAACCTGCTAAGTCAAACCACAGTGCCTACCAACCAGAAGAAAGAATTCCAACAATAAGATTTTCTTTGTCTTCCTTTCAAGCTCTACCTTAATTCATTCAAACAGATTTATTGAGGGCCCATTATATACCAGGCTTTGTGTTAGACATTAGGGTACAGAGAAGAAAGTCATGGGCCTCATTAATAAAGAGATCCAGAACAGGGGCAAGATAGACAAGGAGAAAGATGGGTGCAATGCAGTGGGATACATTCCCCGGAAAAGGTATAGAAAGAAAATCTCTTACATCTAATGTCAGTCTCCCCAAATTTAACACATATCAATATTGAAGCAATTGTCATAGTATTCTCATATAAAGGTAAATGAGTTTTTATGTAAAGTGCTTAGAATGGCCTGTGGCACACAGTAGGGGCTATATTTAAGCTATAGATATATTGATAGATCCATAGATGTCAAGGGAGAGATTGGCCTTTTTACCTAGAGTTTCCAGAAAGCTATTGCCAGGGTGCATTTTGCTTTGACTGTGGACATCCTGGTGCATGCAAGCTCTATACAAGCAGACGGGACTCTTTAAAAGCTATATTGCTCAACAGGGGGATGAAACGGTGGTGACAGCAAAGGATCAGTTGGCCTTAACCAGGCAGAGCCACACTAGAAGTGAGTTTTTCTTGTCCTGTAGTTACATTTTTTAAAAGTAGCACATTTTCTTTCTAGTGAAAAAATAAACAAGGATAGGGGAAAATGTTTGGAGGATGAAGTTTTAAAAATAACAACTCATAGCCAAAATAGAGAAATGTTCCTTTCTCAGTATAAAGTCTCTGTTTACTTAACAGACTGCACACCGGCAGGGGGCAAGCTCAGAGTGGGAGGGAGCCTGTGTTCACCTGCTGTGAGCAAAAGTTCAGAGCAGAAACTGAGAAAGTGGAGTCTTAACGATTCCCCTTGCTTCTCCTCCCTTCTCAATAGTCTCCCACATTTCCCCATGAGGAGCTTGTTCTTAACTCTTGCCACAAGAGTGTATTCTTCTCAGTCTCTCCTCACTGGATATCTTGTTATTTCTAACCAGCAATTACCACCTGTTGACAGCACAATGGTTGCTCTTCAGCACACATCAGGAGCCATAGACTGAGCCCTCAGCGACGGCACATACCCACAACTCTCAATTCAGTTCTCTTTGTGTGTGTGTGTGTGTGTGTGTGTCTTCCTTTAGAGGATGTGGAGGGATCTGTAAGAGTCTAGAAGAACTTTATGCTGATGTGTCCATAAGAATGAACTCATTATCCTTTCAATGGGAAAAACTCACTTGGTCTAAACACTCCAGCCAAGCCACTATTTGTATAATAAATAAAAATTATGCACTTTGATGGCCCTGATGATATTTTCAGCAAATCACTAGAATGGTGCCTGCATGGAAATGACTTACTGATGACATGGTATCTGAGGGTCTCTCACTAGTGTTATAACAAGGTGAAAAGAGTTAGCAATTTGTCACCTGAAGATCAGGTACAAATCCATGTGGACTTTCAAGGTTAACGGACATTTGTCACCTGCCTGACACAGAGGAACTCTTTACTGTCCACTGAGGTCACTACACACTGGGGTCAAGGCTTCATTTTCAAAGTCCTGCTGAAATATTCTATGTTAATTTGAAGGAATCAATCAGACTAGAGCATTTAACTCAATTTTAGAAGGAACAGATGAATCAACAGTATCAGAAGTAGGGTGATTACTAAGAATCTGGAGATAACATTACTACAATAAGACAAAATTAAGCTAAATCTATGAGGTGCTCCTGAGGCTGAGAAACATGTGCGGTATAGAAGAACAAGATTTATTTTTAAAGGAAGCACAGCTTCAGTCATAGATCAGGAGTAGTTTACCAAGCAGACGAGCCCATGACCCCCACTGTGAGAGGTGACAGCCCGCAGTAAGGAACTCCTCCACTGATTACATCAGTCTGGTGTTCAGAGTACCTCAGAATCCCCTTGTGGGGAAACCTTGCTCTGCTCTTTACTGTCTTCAAATGCAGTCCATTTGCACTTATGTAACGGGGGAAGTGACAGGGCTTGAAAGAGCATTTATGGCATGTCCAGGAAGTTTCTCCTCTATAGAAATGAAAGCCTGTTTTTCAGAAGCCCCAAAGTACCTATTCCTCCATAGGGAAAATAAAAAGCCCCAATGAGGGTGTGCAGATAAAACCTGCCCTGTTATATCTTCAAAAGTAATCTTACAAACTGTAGCTCCCCCATAGCGTCTCCTTGTATCGAAGGACATTGATAGATGGAAACTGAGAAAACCTAGGAGATCAACATAAGACATTTAATTTAGCTGTCCTGAAAAAAAGTAAAATATAGTTAGAAGAAAAGGTTGCAAATCAAGATGCTGTTTAAAATCAATAGTGGCAGGTTTAGTTGTATGTAAAGAGCTTCTGTATCTTTGATGCTACAAAGTCTCTTATCACATGCTCTGAAATTCTGTGGCTCCACAAATATTTGTATGATCAAGAGGTTTACAGACACAACTCTATGACGTGTGGAACAAAATGCTGAAGAGGGCAAATTCTAAGCGATATATCTTGAAAAATGCCAAATGTGAATGGCTATATCTCAAAGATGATTACTTGAGATGAAAGTGGTTAAGATTCTGGAGTTCAACTGTCTGGGTTCAAATCTTGATGCCACTGTTTAACAATTGTGACCTCGAACCAATTACTTAAACTCTGTGTGTCTGAATGAGCACATGGACAGAATCGCCCACATGGGACTGTAAGTTGAATAAGAAATAATCAAGCCATTAAGATACAGTAGTTGTTTGATATAGTGGTCAGCCTACATGGATCAATAAAGAAATTGGTAAGGGAAGTGGGGTACTGCCATGACAAATGTTTACTCCCTTAATGCCAAGTAACAAGAAACAGATACAGCAAGGTGGAGAGCCCTGTTACAACATTGCAAAATATCTGGTAAAACTGTGGTCTGAAATAACTTGCAAGGCAGACCACACACCTGGGGAAGTTGACAGAGAGAGTCTGAGTGATGCTCTGTGGCAGGCACTACAGCTGCCTTTAGTATAGGATTACAAGAAAGAGGTGAGCTTAGGCAAGAATTGAGTGGTTATCAAGCATAAATTGAAAAGAATGGAGAAATATCAAAGACAGATGTTCTTACCAGTTTGGAAAAGCCAACTGCTTATGGCCATGAAACATTAAGAGATGAAATCGAAAAGCATCTTGAGTATGAAAGGTTCAGTAAGATTTCTCCGTTTACAAAGTAACTCAGTCTTGTGGTAAACAGTGACACCAATAGGGTGTTACCTCCCCATCCAAGTTTACTATTTCAAATAGCTTCAAGGTAGTCACCAATAAATCATGAGGGAGAGGCCAAAGGACAAATAAGCAAATAAGAACATCAGACTTGAGAATTGTGTCTAGGAAAGGACTTTGGGTGTGTTTACAAGCAGATGGAACTGACAAGAGCAAACAGAATAGAAACCTACCATATTGGGGGGACAACTGTACTGCCAAAAAAATCACGCCTGAACTAAAAAACAAAAGCCTTTGATTGCTCAAGCCTCCGATCCTAAAATTTCAGCTGCTCAACACAAAGTTTATCTCTTACTTAGGTCACTGTCCAATGTGGGCATCTTTCTTGGTAGGTGACCTTCCCATTTAAAGACCCAGGATCCTTCTAACCTCTGGTTCTGCCCCCTACTAGGTCCTTGAACTGCTCTTCATTCAGACAGGAGATGGGAAAAGGACTGGGGTAGGCACAGCAGAAGTGCTGTGAACACTCTACAGCTCACAAAAAGGACAAGCTTCTCTACTCTCACTTCAGACGTGGCCAAGAAGAATAACGGAAAGAAAGAGTCTCCTGGAAGGTGAAGCCAGGGTTCATGGAGAACAACAGAAAGTTCCTTTTCCCCAGAGAGTAGATTTAGAGACTAACCAAAGAACTTTCAGGCACCTCAGAGTAGAAGCCTCCTCATTCTGCCCAGTAGGATTGCATAACTGCTATGTAAGAGTGATGCAGACTATCCCCTCTTCCCGTTTTTCTCAATGGGAGTTTTTATTACAGTTATGTTGCCCTTACTCCACCATGGGATACTGAGTGTATTTGTGGGTTGAGGCTGACGAACCAGGAGGAGCCACATCCACGCTTGATGGAGAGCACTGCACATCACTAAGAAATCCTTGAGCCGAACGCACCTGGAGCTGGGCACAGTGGCTGGATGCAACTTCGGATTGGGGAGGAACAGCATGCATTCTGTACATGGGAAGAATAGATATTTGGGAACTAGAAGTGAAGACTGTGATAAAGACTGCCATATTCACCAAAACACATTTCCTTTGCCTCCTAAGCTTCTTCCTAAGCAACATTTCCCAGCCTCCCTTGCAGTTAAGAGTGCACATGTGACTGAGTTCTAGCTAATGGAAAGTGAGTGGAAGTGATTTACATCACTTCTATGATGAAGTAGTTAAGAAATAGATATGCCTTCCCCAGTCCTTTTTTCCTTCTACTGTCTGAATGAAGCACTTCCAGATCATAGTAGAGGGCAGAACCTGAGGTTATAAGGAACCTGGGTCCTTGGATGAAAGGTCACCTACCAAGGAAGATGTCTATCTTGGACAGTGGTCGGAGTAAGAAATATACTTTCATTGTGTTGAGAAGCTGAAATTTTAGGAATATCTGTGACAACCATTAGCTTGTACCCCATGACACAGACTAGATGCATGAGTCTGATTCCTCCCTGCCCCAACTCATTCCCCACATACTGACACACAAATACATTTAAGATGCAAAGACAGACTTATCTTCTGTAGACATGGCTACTGACTGATCAAACGGATATAAGAAATGTATTTCTATGGCACCTTGCTTTATAAATTCCAATCACTTCCAATTGGCATGATTAGGAAAGATGTCAATGAGTATGTGGCATTTGATGTAGATCTCCAAGGGTAGATTGAGTAGGAAGAAGGAAATTCCAGGAATATTAAGTAGTATCAGTAAAAGTCAAGAGGTGGGAAAAGATAAGGCATATTCAGGTAGTGGTGAGTAATCTAGTCAGTAGAGTTTGACATTTGTAAGGAGAGAAACTTGAAAAGAGAGATTAGTCAGTGTGCGGAGTGGTTAATAAAAGGCTTAAGAGATGATACGGGAAATAATATGTAAGGAAAGACCATTAAAAGCTTATTAGTGGGTGAGATGATCAAGTAAATGCTTTGGTATGAATAATTTGGCATCAGTGTGCAGAGGAGAGTGAGGGAAGGAGGATAACAGTCTGGGAAGAGACTGCAGGCATGAGGAATGAAGAGAAGGCATAAGACAGTGACTGTGGTCATAAAGATAAATCAGGGATATTTCGGAAATCCTTTGCAAAGGAAGAATCAATCGACTTTGGTGAATGATCCACAGTGTTGGGCAAAGAAAGGAAGAATTTAAAGACACTTCTGAAATTGTTTGCCAGAACGACTGGAAAGATGATGAAAGAAATAGAGAAATTAGCAGAAACAAAGAAATTCAGAGGGTTTTTCATATGCCACTCGAAAAAAAATTCCCTTAAAAAGTATTGAATTTAAATTTTCACAGAACTATCTAAGTAAAGTTGACATGCAGAAACCTGAAAGTGTAGGTCTAGAAATTGAGAGGCCAGGATTAAATATGAATTTGGATAGTTTTTTCCACTTACTATAGTGGGCATCTTCTTCAAATCAGTGCATCAAAATATACCTCAACTTTTAAATGAATATCCAATATTTTAATGTATTCATATTTATTTAAGTACTACCTTATTGATGGGTGTTTATATTGTTTCCATTTTTGGCTACAACAAACAATGTGCAATGATCATTCTTACATATATATTTTCTACACTTGCAAAAGTGTCCAGAAAAATTATTACACATATCAATAGCAGAGTCAAGTTGTATAAACATTTAACATTTTAATAAGTCTTGCCAAAATGCCTTCCAAAAAGGTTGTATCAATTTATAGGGCTCCCAACAGAGCATGAAAATGTCTGGAAATAGAGATTTTGGAGATAGTTAAAACTGGGAAAGGGAGTGAGATCATCAGAGGAAGCAGAGAAAGAGAAAACAGGAGACAGAGAGAGAGGGAGAGGGAGAGAAAGAGATAGAGAGAAAAAGAGAGACAGAGAGAGAGAAGAAACAGGCAGAGGGAGGAGATTAAGGAGCAACATCGTCTCTGGCATGGGAGCCAACATGGAACCAGTCAAAAGGATGAGTGGTCAGAGAAGTGGCAGACCAGGAGGGACCAAGATGTTGAAGGTTAGAAGGTCAAAAGAAAGAGGCATGGAATGGGATAGACTAAAGGAAGACGCTGAAAGGGGGTGGGACAGAGAGAGACATGGAAAAGAAACGAGTGCAGACTCAATATCATCATAGGAGAAGGAGTGCCTTTTCCTAACTCAAGAATAAGAGAAGAAATAGTGTGAACACTGAGATATTCTGAGAAGTTAATGTTAGAAATAGTATCACCTCAAATTGTTTAGAAAGTGGAAAGTGATATTATTTGCAGAAAATATGGGAAGGTAGATTGAGGCTGGAGATTTCAGGACACGGGAGAAACCTGTAAATGTTGTTGTGGCCCTGGGATTGGATAGGCTCAAGAATGTCCTTCCATTTCTGGTCCTTGCCCAATCTTCTCAAGTTCATTTCTTACTATCTACCTTGCAATTTATGCTGCACAACACTTCTAAACAAACGCAGATTACCCACAGCACTTACCTGTGATGTCTATTTGGATTATCATCTCCATCCTCCCGCTCTTGCTCTTGGATATCTTTCTCATCTTTCAAGGCTCAGATAGGTATCTCCTCTTCCAGGCAGACTTCCCTGACAGCCCACCATTCTCTACTCTTTTCTCCCTTGGGTTACACACTTTTTTTCTGTGCTCTGAGACTATCTTTTATATCAGCGGTCAGCAATTTTTTTTCTGTATAAGACCAGAGGGTAAATATTTTAGGCTTTGTGAGACATAAAGTGTCTGTTACATCTACCCAACTCTGGTATTTCATGGTGAAAGCAGCCATAGAAAATAGGTAACCAGTGAGCATGACTGTGTTCCAATCATACTTTATTTACAAAAACAGTAGCAGACTGGATTTGGCCTGTGTGCCATGCTTTACTTGCCACTGTTGCATACATTGTTCTACATTCAATGAACTTATTGAGCACCAACTATGTGCCCACGTTGGTGATAAGAATGTTATGATGAGCAGGACAGGAATGTGCCTGCCTCAAAAGGAACTTACAATCTATTTGGGATGCAGATAATTAAGAAAAGAAATGAAGAAAAAAATAATTAAATAAAATTGTAATTAGTGGCATGAAGGGGAAAAAAGCTAGGTGCTAGGGTAGGGAAAAACAGGCAGCCATAAGTAGGAGAGAAGTTTGAGACAGCTGCAAGCTATCCAAGTAGATCCTAGAGATCTGAAGCTCAGAAAAAAACTTGCAGTCTGCAGATTCAGCTTTAGGAGGTACGAAGCAAGAGTGTCTGAGTGCAGAGGGAAAGGAGCAGACAGTATCTTAGGGGAATACTACCTAAGAGGAAGATAAGCCTACTCAAGACACCCAAGAGGAGCAGTGGGAGAGATGAAAAAGAACCAGGGAGGAGGGTATCAAGAAGTACAGAATGATCTCTAAATGATCGGTTAGAGAAGTCAAGAAAGATAAGCATGAATTTGTGGGCCAGATCAAGATGCTATCCTAGCTTTTTCTAGCAGTGTTGAGTAGCCTGGGAATGGAAGTGAAGAAAGTAGACAGTGGATGTGACCCAAGGTAGAAGACTGACTCTTTAGGTATCAAGAAAAGTTGAGGGGAGAGAGATTCTAGAAGGTAGTTTTGCAGTGACTGATTACGGAGCTTAGGATGGGCCAGGAGGAAATGAAATCAGAAAACTGTTTGTAACCAAAGAATAGTAGGTATTAAGTATCAACGATAAAGAGTAGGTCCAGCAGGACTAATGGGTAGGGGAAGTACAAGCTACAGAGCATATATTCTGGAGAGGGAGCTTCCAATTTAAGAACTGCTGGTGGTAGAGCTCCCAGGTGGTGGTGTCCACTAAAGTAGAAAAGAAACCAAATAACTGAAATGTAGAACCTTAAGAACACCGAGACCAAGGTTCCTATCATTATAACAAAGCACAAAACTAAATGGTTGATTAAGAGTTGATGAAAGGTCTGATTGTTTTGAAAAATTATGCAGGGCTCATTTGTTTCTGACTCTTCAAAGAACTCCCAAGTTTGAGGTCTTTTCCTCTGAAGACTATTCTGAACAAATGCAATGACCTGAAGGCTGCAAGAATGGGCTCAATGAACTCACTAGGAGAACATCTCTTTCTCATGCCTTCCCTCTGTGCACCTGTCAACACGTAAACTTCATGGCGCTGGGCCAAATTTTGTGCTTTATATATTAATGTATTTTAACTATCACAGGCTATATGTCAAGGTGAATGAGATAAACACATGTGATAATAACTAGCAAAAAAATTCCTCTTAGAAAGGGTAGTGTTTAGATAAAGAATTACAGAAATAGTGGAATAAAATAAAAAATAATAGGGGAAATTTCAAGAATATGGCCAGAAGATCATTTTATTAGAGTTATTCTGACAAGAGTGAGATAAAATCCATGTTGTATGATTCATCTAGAAGGATTAGATTTCAAGTGGAAATAACTTTTGGTCCATTACCTTGAGAAGAGTTGCTATGAGACTGAAAGCCAGTGCTATCTTCACTGAGAGTTTGAGGAATGGATGCATGGAGCAATTTAGGAGCATCTTAGAAATGTAAAGTTCTCAGAAGGCACCTTCCAAGTCAAGCAGACCTTGCTGAAGAAGTTGGGAAGCGTGACTGTAAGAAAGTTTTCAGCTCGCTGCTTTTCTTAGCTTAAATCAATGTTTAGCTTTGGTGCTGTTGTTTTCATTTGAAATGTAAGACAATCTACTAAGAGAAGCCAATCAATATTGGTGCCCAGGAAATGGACTTCCAATGAAAGGAGGAAAAAAGCTACAAAGATTCTTTTAGTAAAATGAAGTCCATGCTCATTAAAATCAAAGGAAGGAGTGAGTATACCTCTCAAGCAATGTCCTCAGGATGTTTTCAACTCAAGGAAAAAGTCATTCTCCTTCAGAGACTTGCCTCGGTGAAGCACTAACTCATTGATTACTAAACTATTGGAGTGGTTGCCATAGGTCACTAGGCCGTCCATACACATCTAACTCTATACTCAACCCCTTCCAGAATGAAGGTCCCACCCAAGGACCCGCTAATCATGCCCCCACACAAGGCCAAGAGGACCCTCATTCCCTCCTGTCTCTTTATTGCAATCTGCAAGGGTGGGCTTTAGCCTTGAAAGAGTTGTGAGCCTACCTCCAATCCTGGCGACAGAGTACAGATGATTGATACACTTATTACTCACCCAGAAGGATTCAAACCCTCTTTGTTCACGCTGATGCAAATGGTTGTCATGATGATTACACAGGAAATGTTAGATTGGCCTAATTGAAAGATGTGTCTGGATATTAGCTTCAAACACTTAGTCAACTAACATTCAATTACCTTTATTAAGCTATCTCTCATAGAGGAGTAAGACTCTAAGGAATTCTTTGCTATTTACTTTTCTCACATCAGGAGGCTGATAGTCCAAAGAGTTTTAAAGCCAAGAGATATTTTCTAGTAAATAGAACAAGCTTTAACGTGCACTCTTCTCATATACTTTTGGGTGCTAAAGTGGCAAGAAAGGAGTTTAGAATTGGTTATTATAGATGCTTCTGTCAGAACGTGTAAAACACACTTCTGGGTTTGAATGGTTTGTCCAAGAAAGGTGGAATTCTGCACTTCTATAGATAATGATACACTTCAGTTTGCTTGTACAGTGTATTTAGTTTAAGAGCTAAAGTAAGTCCCTAGAGGAAAATTCTCTAATGGTTGTGTTGACTGAAATATCCAGCTGAAAAGAGATTCGATCAATCTTTTAAGACACTCACTCCAGGAATGTAAAACATAAGGAAGAATGCCTCAGTTATTCACTTTTCATTTGGATGTTTTGGAATTATACAGACAAAGCAATTAGGTAGTTTTTCTCCACAGTATTTAGATGAGCAGATTCTGTTAACTGGAATGAAGGCAAATGAATGAACAAAGAGAGTGCTACATCTGTATGTGAGACAGGGTTTCTGCTTTTGATAAACCAATCATTGTTTCTCTGTAAAGAAAATATGATTAACACTTCATTTCTTCATTAACTCAATTTTAGCTGTGCACTATTTTTTGAGTCCATTATATATGCCAGACTCTGTGCTATACACTAGAAACTCAAAGATCAATGTTATTCATTCAGTAAATATTTATTGCATCTGAATCTACTATTTTCCAGGCACTGAGTTAAGTATTGGCAGAATAACAATGAGCAAAACATTGCTCTCCTACAGTATGCAGTTTAGTAAGGTAGACAGACGGTAAATACACACACACACACATAACAATAAAATAAAACTATTAATTGCAATAAATGCCAAGAAGGAAGAGTCCAGTGTCTTATGAGAGAGTATAACAAGAGGACTATCTCAGATAAGGGGGAAAGTGGGTGTTGGAGAAGGCCTCTTTGAGGAGGTGACATTTAATCTGAAACCTAAAGAACTAGGAATTAGCCAGGAAAAGAAGTGGAAGAATGTACCAAGGACAGCGACACGTGTAGGTTTCAGAAATAAGAAAACGCTTGATGAGTTTGAGAAACTAAAAGGTCAATATCCTAGAACTCTGGAACTCCGTGAGCCCAGGCACAAGTGGTCCTGGATGAGGCTAAGAGGCTGCAGCAGAAACAGGGCCCTCACGCTCTGATCAGGAGGGTGGTCTTCACCCCCGGGCCAAGAGAGGCCATTGCAACTTTAAGAGAATTCTTAGGAGAATTTAAGAGAAGAGTGCCCAATATTTTTGTTTTTCAAAGATCAGACTCACAGGGGGAATATTTCCTCAAGTCTCTATAGCAGGAAGAAAATAAAAGTCACATTTCTTAACATGGCCATTCCAATTGCAAAAGTTCTTATGCGCACCAAAACCAAAATCAAATGCACCACACAATTTTGTTCTGTGGTGCAAAAACAAAATGCACCACAAGCAATCATGGCCATTGAAATGCCTGAAGAAAAAGCAATGCCCCTGTTTCCGTCTTCCTTTTACATAAAATCTTAATCCATTCACTATATACATATACATATATAAAAGTGTACTATTATTATAGAAAAGTAAATTGAAGCATAGTGAAGTTGACCGCTCAAAGTCACAGTTAGTTGGTGGCTGACCTGCTGTCTAGCTCCAGAGCCCAGGCTCTCAGACATCACACCGAGCAGCCTCTCCATGACACCCCATCTTCTAGTGAGGCTCACTTTCATGTGCCTTTAGTCTCTGCTGCACCCCATACCACTCTCAATCCTTCTTAGAGGCCTCTCTGGGACTCCCTTCACACCAGTGTACCTGAACACGAGTGTGGAGAACCGTGTTCTGGTTGATTTCCAAGCTGCTACTGCTCTGTGACTTTAAAATTTCCTACAACTTTCTTTTCAACGGGTCCCAAAGTTTGTTCAACGGCCAAGTGCATGGTGCCAGCCCTGGGACTAAGACTTGGGCGCTCAGTACCAGATTCATGGATTAAAGATTCCACTGCACTTCTCTCTTCTTCTTGTGCCCTGGGAATGAACCATTCATCTTCCCACAGTAATTTTCCCTCCTGCTTCTCCATCTGTCACTCCCCACTACCACTACTCCCGAGATTAGGCCTGGACTAAGGACGTTCCAGTAGATAGCATTTACCACCTCTATCCCTCATTTGGCACTTATCTACTTTTTGTTGACATATTAAGCCTTATATATTCTTGTAACTGTCTTTTTGCCCCCAGTAGATTATATGCTCTCAGAGGACAGGGTTGTGTCTTATTTTTCTCTATATTCTTAAAGCCCAAGAAAATGTCAATATTATTAATCAACATCAATTATTAACGGTGGAGTGAAAAAGCATTGACATTGGAGTGAGGAGTCTTGATTCCTGCCACTAACTAGCCTTGCAGTCATAAACAGACACCTTCACAGCTATAAATCTCATTTTCTCAGGGGAAAGATGAGCATTATAAGGCCTATCTCAATATCCTCATAGAGCTATTCCAAGGATAAATGAGAGAATGTGTAGGGTAGCACATTATAAACCACAAGTATGACACATATTGTAGAATTATCATCATCACTTAAAACTTACCCTTTTTTTCTAGAAGGGTTGACTCTAAGGCTTTTTTTAAGCATGCAGTCTAGGAGAGGGCAACGTAACAGCTTATGAATGCTTATTAGAAACGGAAATAAAAATTAAGAAAAATCCACTGAGTTTCATTAACAGCAAAGCTCAACATCATCCATGTGACCTCAAAAGCCAGATGAACCTGTTCTACTCCAACCATTCATGTGTATGGAATTTTCAGGAAAGAAATGAGAGGTTATCTATGTATTCTTTACGGATCAATGAGTCTTTCTCATCATCCTTCCCATAAAGGTAATGTTTTGGTTTTTGTTTCGTTGTTCATTTGTTTTTATGGTATCTCTCCCTGTTTCGCCCTCTCTCTCCCCGTATAAAATATTTCCAAGGCTTCAGGCCACGGTACTTGTAGAAACTGTATCTTCAGTCGAATGGAATAACACAAAATTGGGCCACTGCCATTGCTCTAATTTACCAGAAACTTCTTTAAGAAACTAAAGTAGGGATCGAGGTATAATCCTATCATTTTATCAGTGATTGGCACTACAACATATTGTTCTAGAAACAACTGATAAACAAAACTTGAGCCCATTTCTAGGCTTTCAGAAAAACATTTTTATCTCTTCTTTCCCCACGTGGTGTATTCCCAAGGACTTCATGCTGCACTCTGACCTCCCAGGCCTCAGTGATGGTGAAAATTGATTCTGAACCAAGCTAAACAGGGTTCCTCCCAACGGCCTGGAGAGCTCCAGTCTGCAGAAAGCTAATGAAGCCCTTGAAGCAACACGGTCCTCTTCCACCCACACTTTATTGAAATGCTTTTGAGTCTGATTGTGTTGTGATGACATACTATAGAAAACCCAACCAACATGTACTTCAAGGATTGGGCCCATGGTTCTTCCTAAAACATTTCAATTCCATTTTCCTGAACATATAATCTCTAAATGTATCTGTGAGGGCCCTCCACAAGGATTTCCATTTCACATTTCAGAAAACTTAAAGTGATGCAGGTTCCTGACTTAGCTGATGATGGATGTAAAGGAATGTCAATGTGAGCTGTTTAGGATCTTCCCTCTTTCCTTACTGTATTTTCAGTGTAATATTTGATTCATGCAAAAGAATTCTGATAATATATATGTATTTTATAAAGCATAATAAAAAAATAAATACCCATTTCTCCAGCAGCCTACCTTCTTTTTATTTTCTTTATAAAAGTCGTTAATCTTAGAGAGATCAACTTTATCAATATTTTTTTATGGCTAGTCCTTTTTGTGCCTTGTTTGAGACATAATTCCCAACGCTGAGATAAACATTTTTCTACATTTTCTTATAAAAGTTTTAGCTTTGTCTCTCAATTAAGTTCTTCATTCATCTGGAATTAATTTTTTCACGTTATAAAGTAGGATAATATTTTCTTTTTTTTTGCTATGTAGACAACCAATGGTCTCAGGACCATTCATGTAATGGTTCCTCCTTTCTCTCACAATCTCAATGCTGTCTCTACCACAGGTCAGTTGTTCATAAATGCCAGTTTCTGAATTCTCTTTTCTATTTCATTAGTTGATGTGCTTATTTCTACGCCCATACCACATTGTCTTAATTATAATAGCTTTATAACTTCATAAATTAATTATTCTAGTGTTTTACCCAATCTCCTCACCTTAATTTCAGTCTTCAGAAGTATTTGGCTAACTTGGTCTTTGACCTCTACCATATAAACTTTAGAATGCAGTCAGGATTTTGATTGGAGATGCACTGAATTTATAGCTCGATTTGTGGAGAACTGATATATTTCAATAATGAATCTTCCTAGGCATAAATATGGTATAGCTTTCTTTTTAATGCTTTATGTTCTTAATATACTTCAATAGAAGTGTCTAATTGTCTCTATAGAGCTCTTGCAATTTCTTTATTAAATTTATTTCAAAATACATTATAGTTTTGGGGCCGGCCCAGTGGCATAGCAGTTAAGTGCCCACGCTCCACTGTGGCAGCCCAGGGTTCGGATCCCGGGCGCACAACGACGCATTGCTTGTCAAGCCATGCTGTGTCGGCGTCCCATATAAAGTGGAGGAAGATGGGCACGGATATTAGCCCAGGGCCAGTCTTCCTCAGCAAAAAGAGGAGGATTGGTGACAGATGTTAGCTCAGGGCCAAGGTTCCTCACACACACACAAAAATACGTTATAGTTTTTGTTACTACTGTAAAAAGTATATGTAATTATATGTTTTGTATTTCCTGCTGGTGTAAAGAAATAGAATTGGTTTTTGTATATTGATTAACTAGACCTTCTCGTAAACATTCTGATGGAATCGAATATGAGAAAAATAACCATAAAGCTTATAAAACTCCTAGAAGAAAACATAGGCGGTAAACTCCTTGACATAGGTCTTGGCTATGATTTTTTTAATCTGACACCAAAAGCAAAAGCAAAAAAAGCAAAAATAAACAAATGGGACTACATCAAACTAAAAAGCTTCTGCACAGCAGAGGAAACCATCAACAAAATGAAAAGGCAACCTACTGAATGGGAGAAAAATTGCAAATCATATATCTGATAAGGGGCTAATATCCAAAATATATAAAGAACTCACACAACTCAATAGCAAAAAAACAAAAAATCCAGTTTAAAAATGGGCAGCAGATCTGAATAGACATTTTTCCAAAGAAGATATACAGATGGCCAACAGGTACATGAAAAGATGCTCAATATTATTAATCATCATGGAAATACAAGTCAAAAGCACAATGAGATATCACTTCACACCTGTTATAATGGCTATTATCAAAAAGCCAAGAAATAACAAGTGTTGGCGAGGATGTGGAGAAAGGGAATCCTTGTGCATTATCGGTAGGAATGTAAATTGCTGCGGTTGCTATGGAAAACATAGTGAACATTCCTCAAAAAATTAAAAACAGAACTACCATATGATCCAGCAATTCCACGTCCGGGTATTTACCTAAAGAAAATGAAAATACTAATTTGAAAAGATATATGTAGCATTATTTACAATAGCCAAGAGATGGAAACAACCAAAGAGTCCATCAATGGATGAATGGATAAATACATATATGCATTATATATATCTATATACAATTCAGCCATAAAATATATATAAATGTTATATATATGAATATTATTCAGCCATAAAAAATAATGAAATCTTGCCATTTGCGACAACATGGATGGACCTCGAGGGTATTATGCTAAGTGAGGTAAGTTAGACAGAGAAAGACAAATACCATATGATCTCCTTATATGTGGAATCTAAAAAAAAAAGACCAAGCTCATAGATACACAGAACAGGTTGGTGGTTGCAAGAGGCAGGGGTAGGTAGGTGTAGGGAGGGCAGGAGAAATGCGTGACTTGTTTTTTTTCAGTTTAAATAAGTTGAATAAATTTTTTCTAAAAAGATAACAAGGGAAATTCTTATCTAAGAATGTTTTAAACTGTATATATCAAGTCTGTCTAAACTGCTCATGGTTAAAAAAAAACCTGGAATTTTTTATTTTCTGGGATGCAGCTGCTAGAGAATGGAAGTTAATCTCCTAGGCTTTCTATCTCCATGACTAACAAAATATAAAAATTGAGTAGCATGAAACCTAAATGACTTTTTCTGAGTGAACTTATACCACATACATAATTAGCAATCATCTACTGCTCCAAAAATCAAAACACATTTCAGTGAAGAAAAAGGGTCTCTGGGAAGCTCCATCTGATGGTTCAGAGTCCTTCCAATGAGGGATGACGCTGTGTTTATGTCCATTTTTAGCTTGTATTCTTTGCTAGTTGTTAGTAAAAACTTGGTGTGGTTAAAATCTATGATTTATTTGGGTCTGCTTTGATAATTCAGCTCTTCAAGGTATTGCTACCTACAAAGCAGATAAAAACTGTAGCCTAATATTTCAAAATAAATTTAAAAGACTGAAGAAAGTGGTCATAACTTTGAAAGCATTGCCCATTTCAGAAATAGAAAATTCAGAAATGATGTGGTTAGGCAACAACAACAAAAAATAAAACAAGAACTGAGACATTTTAGAGATAAATTTTCAAATTAAAAAAAATCAGAAACAGACTAAATTAGACAGGATATAACAGCAAACAGACTCTATGGACAGCACAGTGTGGGGAATAAAGGATGGAAAGATAAAGAGTAAAGAAACAGAATAAAAGGATTTAAGAGAAAGTCATAAATACAGAGCACAGCTAAAGGATACCCTTTGATGTATAAATGAGTCCCTAAAGAAGCAAAGCAAAGCAATGCAGCAAAACAATTATTTATAACTATAATCAAGAGAGCCAAGAAGTAGATGATCAATCTATGTCTTCAAAAGACATACCACGTACCTGGAAAAACTAACCTAAAATGTTCAGCATAGAGACATATCTTAATAAAATTACTGCAATTTAAGTCTATGAGAAAAAAAATTTAGGCATTCAGACAAAAAGACAAAAAAGGGAAAGAAAATCAGACTGTCATCCAACTTCTTGACAGCAACGTTTCATAAGAGAAAACAATGGAGGGCCGGCCCTGTGGCTTAGCAGTTAAGTGCGCGCGCTCCGCTACTGGTGGCCCGGGTTCGGATCCCGGGCGCGCACCGACGCACCACTTCTCCGACCATGCTGAGGCCGCGTCCCACATACAGCAACTAGAACGATGTGCAACTATGACATGCAACTATCTACTGGGGGGCTTTGGGGAAGAAAAAAAAAAGGAGGAGGATTGGTAATGGATGTTAGCTCAGAGCCGGTCTTCCTCAGCAAAAAGAGAGGAGAATTAGCACGGATGTTAGCTCAGGGCTGATCTCCCTCACAAAAAAAAAAAAAAAAAAAAAAAGAGAGAAAACAATGGAGCAATCGTCTAAGAATACTTGAAGAAAAATGTGAGCCAAAGATTTTGTATACGGCCAAACTTTTCACATAAATGACATAGAAAAACAATTATAAACATTTTGAAACAAAAAAAGGAAAAGTTTTCTCATGTATCTTTCCTAAAAAATCTGAAAAAAAAGAAGCTTCAGACAACCAAAAAAAGATTCGAGAACCATCAGCATATAGTCTGAAGGTGGACATTAAATATATTTAATGATAGACTTGGTAAAAATTGGGGTTAGGGGTGACAAAAAAGAGGATTGAGGTATTATAAGCTCTAATAATGTATAAAAAATACAAGTAATAAAAATAAGATGAGAAAGGAAGGGTCATGAAAATTATTATTAGCTTATGATTACCTCATATGTATTAGCTGAGTCAATTGATATCATTTGATTCTGACAAATCAAGTAGTAGATTATTGTTAACTATATTTAACCACTACAAATTTTAACACTAAGGTAACCCTAGTGGCTAAAATTGAAAGGTACTTGAGTGACGTTAGGTTACAAGCTAACTTCACTACTGCCAGGAGTAGAAAATGAACAGTGTCTAAAGGAAGAATTGACTAAATAAATATAAATATAACAGCCAGAACAAAAATACCAAATACCTAAAAACAAAATAATATAAACAAATCATAAATAAATAAATAGAGCAAAGAAAAGAGACCCTTTAATATGTGGGAAATATTAAATAATGTAACAGAACTGAAATCAAACATAGTGGTCGTATCAATAAATATAAATTGGCTTTACTCATCTACTTAAAAATATTTTCAGATTGCCTAATAAAGCAAAATCAAATTGTAGACAATACATAAAATAGAAACCTACAGCAGAGGTATTCAGATATTAAAAATAAAGACTGGGGAAAGATATATTAAGTAAATGAAAATAAAAAGAAACCAGGGATCATGATCTTGATATTAGGTGGTAAAATTTGATCCAGGTAAAAGATGAAATGAATAAAAAACTTTATAACTCAAAAAACAATAACGCAAAATAGAGATAAATCAAATATAAATATCTATGCAGCAGATAAAAGGTCATAAATTTTCATTAAGCAGAAATTATAAGATATAAGAAGAGAAAAAGACACAGGCAGATCATAATTTACCTTCTATCTTAATAACAGTAAATAAACTTTCATATCAAGTGTATACGGAACATTTAGAAAAACTGAAATTATACTAGGCTACAAAGAAAATTTTAATAAGTTCTAAAAATAGTTGAAATAATATATGTATTCTCTGATCCCAAAGGAAAAAATGTTTAGTAATAAAAAAAAACAAAAATGCCCTTCAAATCTGAAAATTAAACTGTTTATTAAACAACTCTTGAATGAAAGGGAAAATTAAATATAAAATTGCTGAATTCTTAGGAAAGAATGATAATGAAAGCAAGATATATCAGAATCTACGGGACATAACTAAAGCAGAGCTTTGAGAAAATTCTTTGCATTAATTATATTATGAAATAAAAATAAATGAATTAAAAATATCAACTCAAAAATCAGAGAAAGAACTACAAAGTCAACTGACTGAAAGCAAAAGGAAAGACTTAATAAAGCTAAAAATATAATGAGTTAGAAAGTAGAAAACCAGTAGAACTAATAAAAAGTTTAAGCTACTTCTTTGGGGAAAATAATTGACAAAATAGGAAACCACTAGCTGACCTAAGTTTTTCAAAAGAAGGATAAATACACAAAATAAATTATAGGGTGGAAGTAACCATCAAAGCAGAAAAGAAATTTTAAAAATCATCAGAAACTAGTTTGTCCAATTCAATGCAATAAAAATGGAGAACTTCATCAGAAGATTTATATACCAAAACTAACTCCAGAAGATACAAAAAGTCTAAAGAGACCAGTTACTACAGAGGAATTAAACTTTCCAGGGAACTCCCTTCTGAGGGAGCCACCAGGTCCAGATGGTTTCAAAACGGAATTCTACCAAAATTTTACGTTTTCAAGATCTAATAACCCCGGTCCAGAGAGTAAGAAAGGAAAGAAAAATTCCAAACTAGTTTTATGAGGCATGTGTAACACTGATAACAAAAACACGCAAAGACTACACAAAAAGAAAATTTCACAACAGATTTTCTCATGAGTTTTGATGCAAAAATAACAATAACTTTCATTCCTAACAAAAACACCTAATAATATATTTATTTATTTTTCCCCCCAAAGCCCCAGTAGACAGTTGTATGTCATAGTTGCACATCCTTCTAGTTGCTGTATGTGGGACGCGGCCTCAGCATGGCCGGAGAAGCGGTGCGTCGGTGCGCGCCCGGGATCCGAACCCGGGCCGCCAGTAGCGGAGCGCGCGCACTTAACCGCTAAGCCATGGGGCCGGCCCATAAACACCTAATAATATAGAAATCCAATTCCTGTAACATGAATAGATAGGAACAAGAAAATGGTGCCCACTATTGCCACTATTTTTACAAGGTATCAGAGATATTATTCAATGCAATTAGATAAGAAAAAACATTTAGATGCTTAGGGATAGAAAGAAAAAGTTTGTAAAACAATCTCTTTTTGCAGATGATAGGAAACCCCATGGAAATTAATGGAAAACTGACGCTAAACAGGAAGATAATTTAGTAAAGCAGTAGACTATAAAAATAGCATGCAAATATCAATTATCTACATACATACAATATGTATATTTATTTATACTTATATATTTCATATATATACAGTAGCTAGGCATAGTCTTCCAAATATGTGCAAAATATATATCAGGATACTTGAAAACACTTCTGAAAGACACAAAGATTTGAACAAATGAAAAGGCAGACCTTGTTCTTGGAGAGGAAGATTCAACATCATAACAACATTAATACTCCCTAAGCCAATTTATATTCAACATGATCAATAAAATCAGCAACAAATTTTCTTATGCAGTTAATTCTAAAGATCTCATAGAAAAAGGAACAAGGAAGAATCACCTGTAAACCCCGAAAAATCAAAAGACAATATTGCTGAGAGAGCCCAACCAGAATTAAAACACAACTTGGAGCTGCTATAAATAAAGCTCTGTGATGTTGATTCATAAATAGATAAACATTAGCAGATAACTAAAGTTTCATAAGACAAGTTTATAAAAAAAAAGCTATTTGAGATACTTCTTACTTATCAGATTGGCAAAAATCAAAAAGTTTGACAACATATTCCGTTGGAGATGCTGTGATGAAACCAGCCCTCTTACATATGGCTGGTGGGAAAGCATAATGAACGATATCATCAGTAGTAAATTTTCCAGTATCTACTAAAACTATGCCTGCATGTACCTTTTGACCCAGTAATCCCACTTCCGGGAATCTATCACATAGGCAGACTGAGAAAAATACAAAATGACTTATTCGCAAAGTTCTTTATTGTGGCCTTTATTTTGTTGTTGTTTACAACATAAGATTGGAAAGAACCTACATGCCTATCAATAAGGGATTCCACAAATGGAATATAAAATAATCATGAAAAGGAATAAGGAAGACCTTTACACATATACTCGTAGTAACCTCTAAAGCAATATGCAGAATATTATACATAATATGTTACTTTTGTGTATGGGGTAGGGATATGACTAAATACAAACACACACACATACTTATATCCACCTCCCTTCCAATCTTACTTCAAATTTGGCATTATAGGGGGCATCCAGTGGAGAGGCTAGTATTGAAAGTTAAGCTCTTTGAATACACCTGGTTATAAAATTTTGACTTTGGAAACATATTTTATATATTCAAAAAAATTTTAAAAATACATATATATATAAATGGAAATCAAGTTGAAATGAACGATTCTTACTCTATACCACTTTGGTGACATAACATCAGAGAGAAGGGTTATTTCAAGTGTCTGCAAAATAGAATATTTTGACTTTCCATTCTCAGTGGAACATAGTTGAAAGACAAATAGAGCTACTTGGAAATCTTCAATGATATTCAATGGTCTAATTGTTAGTTGAAAGACTGGTGTTATTATCTTAAAACTATTTTTACACAATATAAGATGATCAAATAAGTAATTACATTCATATTTTTAGGAACTAAGATTTGAATTGGAAATATCAGTATAAAATAATATTTTTTGGTTGTTTCAAAGGTGCTTATATAGTCGCGCACCACGTAATGACATTTTGGTCAATGACGAACCGCATATATGACGGTGGTCCCATAAGATTAGTACCATATAGCCTAGGTGGGTAGTAGGCTATACTATCTAGTTTTGTGTAAGTACACTGTATAATGTTCACACAACGACGAAACGGCCTAATGACGCATTTCTCAGAATTTATCACCATCATTACGTGACACGTGGCTGTATCCTAATTTTATCCATTGAAAAGGCCAAGAAGCAATGGCATCTCTAAAGTGGTGAACACATCTAGTGCCAAGATTGAGTTCTAAATACCAATTTCTCTGAAACAAGTGAGTGTCCCTGGTAGAAAATGGTGGATTCCAGCTTTGGGGCAGGAAATGTACAATAAGAGGTTGGGAGATGTTATTGTGCTATTCAGCAAGGGGGCATCAAAGACTAACAGCTTATATCAAAATGACACGAAAGTCAACATGAAGGAACTCTCATTAGCCAAAGATAGGACAATTGAGCATCAAAAAGGATAATAATTCAATTGATCGATACACACTGAAAAAAACAAAAATCCATGAGCTTATAATGCCGCTAAAATTTCTCTTTGGACATCACTGATGGAACTAGGATGCCAGCTCCCCCTTGATGCTGCTGCTGTTAAGAACTAGAACTCCACTGCTTTTCACTACCAAACATCTCAAAAAACTAGTTTACATTTTCTTTCTCCATTTTTTCCCACCTCTTTTCTCTTTCACATATCATACTTCCGTTTAACACATCCACACTCTGGGATTTTTCCCTACCTCTTTACTAAAAATGTTCTTTTTAAGGACAACAATGACTCCTTAATTAATAATTTCTTAGTCCCTTCCTTCTTACTCCTGCCCACTTCTCTCTAGTATTTGGTGTAATTCACCACCCTTTTTTCTTTTGAAAGCCATCCTCCCTTGGAATCAGAGACTTTGTGCTTCTACTTCTCAACTAATGCTGCCTTAATCCCAGGCTGGGATTCTTTTCTACTGATAACTCTAAAAGTCAGAAGGGATCTTTCCTGAGCCTTTTGTACACCTCTTTCTCCACTGTCTTGCTCACTTACCACATTCATTCTACAATTTTAACTATGGAGATGACTCAAATCTTTTATCTCTAGCTTTTTATCTCCATCCCTCTTCTGAGCTCCAACTTTCTGCTGGACATAGCCTTCAGTATATCCTCCCTGGACCTTAAGCCCAACATGCATAAGGAAAAACTCATCAGAGTTCCTCATCACCTACCCTTTCTCCTGTCTTCCTAATTCCTATTAATAGCATTGCCATCCTTTTAATCACCAAGAACACAAATCTTAAAACCCTCTTCATCCCTGCAATCCACGCCACATCCACAGTGAATTAAGTGCTTTCTCAATCTCTATTCTCTTCCGAGACTGAGGTCAATCCAGTCACAGGCTCAATGCACACAATATTAAGCTTGTCCTGACCAAACTTGGAGATACATGAGAAGCTCTTTTCTTATCAGGGGTATACAGTAACCTTTCCTTATCATCGTAACATGTTTGTTGCATCCTATTTTTGAACAATAAAGTCATGATGGATCTTATAAAATGTGCCAATGGAAAGTGGTAAATACGTAAACAGGTTAAGAAACTGATTCTTCGCTCTTGGTATAAAACCAAAGAAAATTCCGACAGTGTGTTTTTTACATCACTTTTCCATTTGATAAACTAAAAACGCAGGTAAAATAACTATCAAGAATATTTATTAACTTAAAAATGCCTCTAGAAGCATCAGAAGAGAAATTTCATCCTTACTTTTCGGATTAGGAGCCCACAGAGAGAAGTCAATAATACCAATGAAGAGACTGGAACTTAATTATAGATCATAAGGGCGTATAACCATAACACTAATAATAAAGACAATTTCAACTTTCAATAAGAAATGGAAATAGGCATACTAACTTTATTTTCTTTGAAGCCAAACCTCTAGCCGTTCATAAAATTAAGAGCTGTCATATAGAAAAATATCCAAGCAGTACTAATACCTTGACATAAGCAATATTTCAAAGATGTATAAACTGTGGCCATCTACCACAGAGATTGATAAACCTCTGCCAAAATCCCCTGCTGCCCTCCTGCCAGCCCCAGAGGATCAATATATGGAGTGATCTCACTTTTAGAGTTATCTATATTAGAGTACACTTTAGGCAGGATAAATGTATAATGAGTATAGTTATGCTAGCATGGGAATGTCAAGAATGAATCAGTTTATAAATGCAAGTGTAAACCAAGGATTGATTTTCACTTAGAATCCATAGCCACTAGAAAGTGATAGATACTGATACCACAGAAGTACAAAAGATCATAAGAGACTACTATGAATAATTACGTGACACCCAACTGGAAAACCTAGAAGAAATGGATAAATTCCTAGAAACATACAACCTATCAAGAGTAAATTATGAAGAAATAGAAAATCTGAAGAAACCAATTACTAGTAAGGAGATTGAATCAGTAATCAAAAACATCACAACAAAGAACGCCCAAGACCGGATGGCTTCACTGGTGTATTCTACCAAATATTTAAAGAAGAATTAATACCAATACTTCGCAAACTCTTCCAAAGACTAGAAGAGGAGAGAACTCTTCCAAACTCACTTTATGAGGCCAGATTTACCCTTATACCAAAATCAGACAGAGACACTGCAAGAAAAGAAAATTACGGGCCGGTATCCCTGATGAACATAGATGCAAAAGTCCTCAACAAAATATTAGCAAACTGAATTCAGCAATACAAGGATCATACACCATGATTAAGTGGGATTTATTCCAGGGATGCAAGGATGGTTCAACATTCACAAATCAATCAATATGATACACTACATTAACAAAATGAAGGATAAACATCATATGATCATCTCAATAGATGCAGAGAAAGCATTTGACAAAATTCGACATCCATTTATGTTAAAACTGGCAACAAAGTGGGTATAGAAGGAATGCACCTCAACATAATAAAAGCCACATGTGACAAGCCAATAGCTAACATCATACTCAATGGTGAAAAGCTGAAAGCTTTCCCTCTAAGATCGGGAACAAGATCAAGATTCCTATTCTCACCACTTCTTCTTTTTTTGTGAGGAAGATCGGCCCTGAGCTAACATCTGCCAATCCTCCCCTTTCTTCTTGAGGAAGACTGGCCCTGAGCTAACAGCAGTGCCCATCTTCCTCCTCTTTATGTGAGACGCCGCCACACCATGACTTGACAAGCGGTGCGTTGGTGCGCGCCTGGGATCCGGATCCAGGTCGCCAGTATTGGAAACTATAAGACGTTGATGAAAGAAATTGAAGAAGACACAAATAAATGGAAATATATTCCATGCTCATGGATTGGAAGAATTAAGAATTAATATTGTTAAAATGTCCATATTACCCAAAGCCATCTACAGATTCAATGCAATCTCTATCAAAATTCCAATGGCGTTTTTCACAGAAATAGAACAAACAATCCTAAAATTTGTATGGAACCACAAAAGACTCTAAATAGCCAAAGCAATCTTGAGAAAGAAGCTGCAGGCACCATGCTCCCTGATTTCAAACTATATTACACAACTATAGTAATTAAAACAGTATGGTATTGACATAAAAACAGACACATAACAGAACAGAATAGAAAGCCCAGAAATAAACTCACACACACATACGGTCAATTAATTTATGACAAAGGAGCCAAGAATATACAATGGGGAAAGGATAGTCTCTTTAATAAGTGGCGTTGGGAAAACCGAACAGCCACATGCAAAAAAATAAAATAAAATAACTGGATCGTTATCTTATACTATACACAAAAATTCACTCAAAATAAGACCTGAAACCATGAAACTCCTGGAAGAAAACATAGGTGGTAAGCCCCTTGACATTGGTCCTGGCAATGATTTTTTTGGATTTGACACCAAAAGCAAAGGCAACAAAAACAAAAATAAACAAGTAGAACAACATCAAACTAAAAAGCTTCTGCACAGCAAAGGAAACCATCAACAAAATGAAAAGGCAACCTACCAAGTGGGAGAAAATATTTGCAAATCATGTATCTGAAAAGGGGATAATATCCAAAATGTACAAAGAACTCAAACAACTCAATAGCAAAAAAGCAGGAAAAAAACAACCCAGAAAATCTGATTAAAAAATAGGCAGAGGATCCAAATAGACATTTTTCCAAAGAAGATATACAGATGGCCAACAGGTACATGAAAAGATGCTCAACATCTCTAATCACCAGGGAAATAGAAATCAAAACCACAATGAGATATCACCTACACCTGATATAATGACTGTTATCAAAAAGATAAGAATTAGCAAATGTTGGCAAAGATGTGGAGAAAAGGGAACCCTTGTGCACTGTTGGTGAGAATGTAAATTGATGCAGCTACTATGGAAAACACAGCGGAGTTTCCTCAAAAAATTAAAAATAGAACTACCATATGATCCAGCAATTCCACTTCTGGGTATTTATTTGAAGAAAATGAAAACACTAATTTGAAAAGATACATGCACTCCCCCATGTTCATTGCAGCATTATTTACAATAGCCAAGACATGGAAACAAATTCAGTGTCCATCAAGGAATGAACGGATAAAGAAAATGTGATATATATAAATATATATGTATGTAACTATATATATATATATATACACATACATATACGATGGAATATTGGCCACAAAAAGAAGGAAATCCCACCATTCGCAACAATATAGATGGACCTAGAGGGCATTATGCTGAGTGAAATAAGTCAGACAAAGAAAGACAAATATCGTATGACCTCACTTAAACATGGAATTTGAAAAAACCCAAAAAACAAAAAACAAACTCATAGATACAGAGAACAGATTGGTGGTTGCCAGAGGTGGGGGTTGGGGGGTGAAGGGTGTCAAAAGGTACAAACTTCCAGTTTAAAATAAATAATTCCTTGGGATGTAATGTACAGCATGGTGACTACAGTTAAGAATACTTTATTGTATATTTGGAAGTTGCTAAGAGAGTAGATCTTAAAAGTTCACATCACAAGAAAAAAGTTGTAACTGATGGTGATGGATGTTAACTAGACTTATTGCTGTGATCATTTTGCAATATATACATATATGGAATCACTATCTTGCACACCTAAAACTAATTTAATGTTATATTTCAATTATATTAACAGGGGGATTACTTGGTTATCCCTGTATAGCGTGTGTGATTTAAATAATATTAAGATATTTTAGTATTAAACTGTTAAAACATTATTTTCATTATATTTTAAATCAACTAAGCTGATGTTTATTAATAATATATGGCAATTACAAAAATAATGTGGTATGCAAAAATGTAAGAAAAGTCTAATTAACCTCCTACAGAGGATTAATTCTTTGGTTGGAATTATCCCTTCTCTTCTGGAGTGAATTTATATTGAGTGGATACTGACTGTTTATAGGCGTATTTCTTTTGAGGAATTAAAGATTTGTGGCTTAGCATGCTTTATAATATAGTGTTATTTAATTGCTTTTGTTTTTAAGGAGAAACTTTGGTTTGAATATTTTGTTTTCTACCTTTTTCCGATAGAAACCCTGTAAGCACTTTCACGATTGATGGTTTTGCTGACTTTTCCTGAAATTCCCACGTATATGTGTCTGCGTGTTTGATATCTTTATTGAGATATAATTCACATATCACATAATTGATCCATTTAAAGTGTATAATGCAATTCGTGTTTAGCCCAATAGATATTTTGATTCATTTTCAATGAGGTAGCTGCAATAACGGCAGTTTGGCAAATTTCTCCCTTCTTTTGGCCTCCATTTTTCTCCTCTACAGTTTAGTTTCATATTTCTGGGATTCAGCAGAACGCTAAACCAATGAGTCTTAAGAATCAATCAATTGGTATCTGCTATTGCCTAATTAAGGGGTCAGAAATGGAAAGAACTAAAGGATCCAGAGTCAGAATATAAACTAGTAAAATCCTTTGCTACCTGCACTCTCATACAACGAGTGAAATATAGTGTGAAAGAGAACCCAGCACAGTACTGTACACATTAAAGAAGTTAATGTCCTTTCTTTCCTTTTTTCCTCCAATTCTATAAGGTGGTGTGAAAAAAGGTTATGAACAAAGTTCTTGACATATGAATGGGCAAATAGGCATGCAAACCACAAGACTTTGGGAAAGTTATGAAGGGAAATCAGCAAAGCTACTGGAGTAACTGGAACTGTCTCCTTCCCAGGACTGACTTCGCTGATGGGCAGGTCACTCCCCACCAGCCACCTGCTCTCCCAGATACCACAATGCCTCTCCTCAGGGTAGCACACATTTTTCAGAGGGGAGAATCTAAAAAGGGAATATAAAGGGAGGTCCTTCTCTTCATGTCCAAGACGTCTTTGGATGGGTTACATTCTGAATTCATCAACTTATTTCAGAACTTTATTCTTTTATTCTTCCAAGCAAAAAAATCTGCAAAGAATTTATATCAAGTTTTATCCAGAAAAAAAGGCCAATGAAAGCATTGCTGGAAGCATTGTTTTATTGGCATGTTTTTCTTCTCATGTTTTTCTTCCGAAGTATTTTCAATAAATAACCTAAAATGAGAATGCTCTTGCTTCTAGAAAATGACTTTTTTTTTCCATTTCAAATGAACGTATCATCTGAAAACAGTCTGCTATTTAGTAGAAGAGGCAAAATGTTCTCTCTAGAACAGCAACCTGTTTTTCTCTTAAGGAAGAGAACTTATTTCTATTCCATGCCTACAAGTAAAAGAACTTTCTGTTGTCTCATACTATTTCTCACAAGCAGAGCTTCCTGATGCAGGAGCGATGGAAGGAGCTAGATCAACAACCCTCTGGCCAGATGCTTGGTAGAGGGAATATTCTGCTCGTTGAATTAAGCCCTGCTTTTCAAATGGATGAATAGATTTTTTCTCTGAGAGTGAACAGGAGTCGAAAGAGAGTGCTTTGGCTTCACTGAGAAATCCGCAAATATTTCTCAGAATTTGTTAGCATGGATGGTGCCAGCAAAACAGAATTAGACAGTCCCTTGGAAACTGGATAGTCTTACAGAACAGGCAATTTACATTGTTTCCTGTAACATCACATCTGCCTTCCAGCGATAGTCAACCTCACTCCTGCAAAAACAGAGACCCCAGGAGGAACAATATATGTCAAACACTTCTTTCTGTCTTCAGCCTCTATTTTTCCAGCATGAGCATTCAAGCAGCACTAAACGAAGAAGTGCATTCCTAGTTGACACAGAGGACATATTTTGTGTTTTCTGGTGCCAAAACACACCAAAGAATTAGGTGCTAGAATGGAAAATGAGTTTTCTCCATTTCCTGATTACTTTCACAGGCGTTCTTATTATCTTTAACTTTCCTCTTGTAAAATACACACACGCAGACACACACACACACACACACACACACACCAAGAGAAATTACTGGGATCTTTATTTATATCTTATAATAACCTTTATTTCTTGGTTTTCACAGGAAGAGATGACTACATTAAGTGTTTGGAACTCCCCGCTGCAGGATACAGGGAAACACTGGAAACTGTGGGTAGGCTAAGCATGGTAAGGATAAAATTAGGCTTCAAGCATATGACTACCAGGAAAGTTATAAACTACTAGAATCCAGATATCATGGGTTGTCAACAGGGAGTAAAACACGCAGTAACTCTTTTTAAATAGACACAAGATAGGAAATATGTCTTCTGCTCACAAATGTGGGATGGCAACTCAAGCAGGTTTTTATATTCCTATAATCACTCAACTCCACTTGCCAATACTAATGTTTGAGTAATTACAAGGAAAGACTGGGGTAAATGCTGTCCTCCTGATGGCCTCAGAAGGCACAAATGCCTGGATTTGCAAAGAAGTATTGAGAGAACAGGACATCAATATCAATCCCAGATAAACCTCTGCCTCCAGTTAGCAACGTTGATAATCCATGAATGAAAAGACTACTTGGGACTTCTGGCTTTCCCTTTTCCCTATTTCTGTGCAGATGTAAACAGCCCATGGGGGTGGCTGACTTTTCAAAGTTAGTATTACAAAGCCTGAAACACAAATAAAAATGATGAAACTGACAATCATCTTCCGCTTACCAGCTCTCAATCAAACACTTAGCTTTGAAACTCATGGATTTCTACATTTTGTTACAAAAAATGTTTACTATGTACAATACGACGGGAAAAGAACAACAGTGAGATCAAAGAGTGGCTGATGCTAATCAGAGAGTTGAATGTTATCAAAGGGCTTGGGAGACTGCAAGGCAAAAACACTAAGAGTATCCTCAGCTATCACTCAAAGGCCGTCTTCCAGATGTGTAAAATTTCAAATGAGCTTTTGGTCACGATGCTTTTTACCGTTGTGAATACATCAATGTCATCAAAAGCAGTTGTCCTCTAACACCAAGAGGATAATTTAATAATATTGAAATTTTATAATATTTAAGTGAACATTAATAATTAGAAAGGTATAGAAAATTTTATATTAGAGATCATATTTTTTAATATTTTATATTATTTATATAATTGATATTTATTCATATATTTTTCTAATCATTAACATGCATGTAATTGTTCTTAAGTGTACTAAGATCTTGAGGATTTTCCTCGATAGTGGGTCTAGTTATGGAAAAAAATAAGATTCTCTGTTTATCCTCATTTGGAATTTAAAAGTTGCATAACATGTTTGTGGAGTATAAGTAAAAGTGTAAGTATAAGCCAAATGCATTTAGTAATTTAAAAGAATCTTTCCAAAACAGATGGATATTAATTTCTGCAAAGTCTAGAAGGGACTAAACCAGGAATCGATGAGTAGCAATGAACAAGAAGTGAGTGAGTTTGATGACAAGAACAGCTAAAATGACTATCAGAAGATGTGGATTCTCCTGACTCTGCCATGAGCCTCCTGGATGACCTTGGTCAGCGCAAGTAACAAACATTTATTGGGAATCATGGAAGACTTTACACATTCGAGGTAACAAAAAGATGAACAAGATCTGGTTCCTGCTCACAAGAAGTTCATGAGCTTGAAGGGAAGGGAAGGCATACACTCATAACTTGCATATCACAGAGTGAGACAAAAAGGAGAATAAACCAAACCCAATGACAATTTAGAAAAAGGAAAGACTACTTTCTGTCTGAAGAGGAGAGAGTTTAAAGGAAGATTTTACTGACAAGTCACGTCAAATGAGCCTTAAAGAACATCACAAGATTCTGCCAAGGAATCCTAAAGGTAGAGGGCCTTTTAGAAGCAGTGGAAGAGAAACTTGAAGTATGAGGTAACATTCATAGCTCCCAGGCTGAGTTCGGTGCCCAGATGTTTTTAGCCTGGACAAGAGCTCACCAGGTTCACTTCATCCCCAGAACTCCCTTTCGGACACACACCTACTGGCCTTCCTCGATACATCATCTGACCGGCTCTGCAGATGTTTGTGTCCGTGACACCTGTAATAGGGATTCATCATTATCAAGATAAGAAGTCTAGACAGTACCTTCTAAAGAATTGAGAGAGCCAATGAAAGCTGAGTCAGAAGAATCAAGATCACAGCTGTGCCTTAGAAAGAAATCTCTAGCAGCACTGCGGGGAATAGACTGAAGGAAAGAGGGGCAGTGGCCAAGAAAGAGAGACAGTAGTGGAGAGGTGATCATCTGGAGAAGGGATCACAAGGACCTGTGCTGGGGCAGAGGAATGGAGACAAAGGAGAAGTATGGATTTCAGAAATGACTTGATGGTCAACTGGATAATCTGGTGAGGGAGGGCGTGGGATCCATGGCTAATTTATACTTCTTAATTTCAGTGTCCAGGTGAATGTTGATGTCACTAACAGAGAGAAGAAAAGAAAAGGAATAAATGTGATGAGGAAGATAATGTATTCACTGAGGGATATGGTGAGTCTGAAGAGCTTATATGACATTGAAATAGGCAAATCCAGAGTCGCGATTCTCAACAAGGGACGACTTTGTGCCTCCCCTCCCACCACATACAGGGGACATTGAGAAATGTCTGGAGATATTTTGGGTTGTTATCACTAGAGAGGGAGGTGTTATGAGCATCTAGTAGGTAGAGTTCACAGATGCTGCCAAACATCCTAAAATGCACAGAACAGTCCCTCACAAGAAAGGATGATCAGGCCAAAAATGTCAACAGTGTAGAAGCTGAGAAATCCTGATCTAGAGGTACTAGTAACTTCACATCTGGAGTTTCAGAAAGTAGGAAAGGATAGAAATGAGAACTTTTAGTCACTCATACTGCAGTGAGAGATGTGAGAGAAAATTAACCACATTAAGAGTGCATCGAAAAGAAAGAGAAGTAGGTGGCTGATAAAATCCTAGCCAATATCACCTCACCGGCAAAACAAGCTCATTGGGGTGAGGTAAGGTCACAAACACTTTCATATTCAAAATGCAGTGATTTGATGACTGTTCTCTGAAAGCGAGTACCCAAGAAGACAGATATGAATGAGGTGGTAAATCATGGAGCAGATCAGTTCAGTTATGATGTCCAGAAAACCTAACACTGAAGATACATTCCAATCTGTAGCAGGGAAACATTGTATGTGGTCTAAGATTTTCATCCGCAAATTTGTTATAACTTGGTCGCAGAACCACACTACTGTAACACAAGAAAATTAAATAAAGAGGAGGAGGAGAAGAAGGAAGAGGAGGAGGAAGAGGAGATGGGCGAAGAGAAAAGAAAGAAAGAGGAAAGCAATGGAAACAGGAGAAAAGAGGTGGAAAGGAAAAAATAACAATAGAGACAAGGAAAGGGAAGGGAAGGAGCACCGTAGGGACATCCTCTACAGACAGAATAACGGTGTGAGGGCAGGTCTAAGAAACAAGACTAGTGGCCATCCTTGATAATTTTGTGGAACTGTGATATGGGAATACATTCCACAGAGAGCAAGATCTGCGTCTTGAACGGTATCATCACTGTTTTTTCAAAAGCTGTAGTAACACTAAATGACAAAACAGTAACCAACACTTGTACGATTCTCCAGTACTTAAATAAATTTTGCTCTCACTGTGCTCCAGGGGGCTCGGCAGGTGTAGGGAAGCCCAAAGCAGGACAGGAGATGGGGAGGTAGTGTGCTCCAAAGCAAAAGAAGGCACGAATATGCATCACGGGCAAGCTGGCAGCCTTGGACTGCTGAGCAGAGGCAAAAAATAGTCTGCAAGAAACAATTAGGAGATGGTCCTTTCCCATTCAAATGGTTACGTAGCCCACAAAGTCTACCTGGAAACAAAAGGCTACAGTAGCAAATCAAAGGATGCATGCTGAACAGCAAAGAGCGCGGAGAATGTGTGCACAGGACAGAAGGCAATATGAGGGTGCCAGAGCCAGTTAGATCTTAAATTCCAATCCTGGCTCCACCATTAGCTAGCTCGATGCTTTTGTAAGGAGCAGAATGTCTCTGAAATTTAGCATCCTTTCTGATAAAATGCGAATGATCAGCCTCCTAGGAGTGCTGTGATAATTAAATGAGATCACATATGTGAAGCATTTAGCACAGCAGCTGGTAGCGGGTAGGGACTCCGCCAGTGGAAGGTGCTGTTGAATAACATCTGAATTCTATTATTCTAAGCAACGACCGAGAAAGAAAAAAACAATAGGACTCGCGTTCCAAGTCAACCCAAATAGAATACATTAAATAAGGTAGCACATTTGAAAAGTGAAATCTTCATTTTCTATGAAAGGCAATTAACTTTTATGAATTTATAGAACTGGAAGCAGCCTTCAGAATTCTGGTCAAATTTCCTCATTTACTGATGGGAAAATTGGAGAAGGTAATGAAAAGGCTGTTGTAGTTTGGATGTACATGGGCCAAAAAATATTTTAATTAAAGGAAGGTTATTCGTCATTTTTTTGGATAACACAAGATGAAGGTGGGGTTAGAAAATTACAGTTCATAGTTTTATAAACACACACACATATACATATGTGTACACATACATATATATATACCTCTATGTGTAAATATACACATACATATACATATATATTTTAGAAATAATAGCACTAATCTGGGGAGATGTCTAGCAAAAAGCTATCCTTAGCTTTCTGTGAAATTGAATAGCCTATACCACCCAAATTCCCCCATCTGTAAAGTAAACATATCTAATAAAGTTCTTGGATGCTCCTTGGAGTCCTGAATATAAAGGAGCTGCAGAAATAAACTGGTGATCACAAGGGATGTGCTTCCCCCAAGCCACAGCCAGGTCACTCACCTGTCCAGGAGCAAGTTAGGAGCAAATAGGAGCTTTCCTGGGTGCTCCATGGAGCGCCAGACAAGACCAATCATCAGGATCTCAAGCCAGGCACATTCCAGAAGGTGGACCTGATCATGGAGGGACAAATCCACAAAGCCTGAAACAAGATAAGAAAAACCTTGCCGACTTAAAATGAAAAGTAGTCATTACTGGTGAAATGAATGCAACCAGGGATTTGAACTGGCAGGGTCTATCTTCCATTAATAACATGTAATAGAAACACACTTGATAGGAAAGTCAAGTAACTATTTTTTAAACCTAGTATGTCAATGAATTTTCATGTGGCATTAAGTTTCTCAGGGCTGTAGTGTCACAGCTACAGAAATACACTAAGTTAGGCAACCCACTTAGCTTTCTATGAAGTTCTCTACTTAAATAATGTTGAAATTTGTATTCTTTTTACTTAGAAATGTCTGATAGCCCTATGTGAGTATGATATTTCATTTCTGTCTCAGTTGAAGGTATTTAGGTGCAAAATATTTAAATTACTTGCCTTAAACCAAATAGGAATTGGAACACAGGCAGGAACAAAGTCACTAAATTTCTCTTTCTTTGCTTCATCATTAAGCTGTTCTCTTTTTTTCACAACATGGAAAAGAAAGGCTAATGAAATAGCATATGTAAATAAATCACTTGGGGGAGAAGGAGGCAGATAAATAAAGGTGATATCATGATGACTTCTGTAATAAACACAAAATGCACCCTTGTTTTCTAGTGGCTTATTGGGAGATTAAAGCTTTTTCCAATCACGGACAATATGGTAGATGCCTAATAAGAAGAAGAATGAGAAGGAAGCGAGGGGAAGAAGAATGAGAAGGAAGCGAGGGGAAGAAGAAGAAGAGGAAGAAGGAGGGAAAGAAGGGAAGACCAATTTATGGAGCCCTTACTATGGGTTAGAAACAATGTTAAGTACTTCCTGTACAAATTTTCTTTAATATTTATTAATGCAATAACTCTAAGAGGTAGGAGCTGATGGGGATATCATTTCAAAGATAAGAAAACAGATGTTCAGAGAATTTATATATTTGTTAAGGTCAGAGACGGGAATATAATCTCCAGAACCTGTGGCCTTGACCACAATTGACACTACCTCTTATAAGCTGCAATTATAGAATTTGGATCAAGTGACTAAGTAAATACAACCACATAAATTAAGATATGCCAAAGGGAGAAGGGCAATAAATAAACAAGACAGTCGTAAAGTTTGCTGCTTTCTAAATCAATTCCTGTTGTTTTGCCCTGAGGTATCCCATCACTGTCTATTTCCTCCCTCTCTCTCTCTCTGCCTTCAACCCTTTGTTCTCTTATATTTACTAAAAAGCCAAAACATGTTTCTTTTCCTTAAGTAGTCAAGTATTGATGGTTTGCCTACTGGATGTTTCTTCCTGAGGGTCTTGGAGCTATCACAGGATCAGCAGTAAACAATGAGCTCGTCATCTCTTATATACTTAAGGGCCATCTTTCACATAATCCCCCACTAATTAAGTGATGATCCACGTAGAGAAACCCAAGCTAGAGAAACACCTCAGAGTCTATGCCCCTCTCTAGCCATCACCCCATAATCAAGTCTTGCCAATTCTATCTTTGACGGAATGCTAGAATTCTTTCTCTCATTATTATATTCCCACTGCTATTATTTTAATTTAATTCCCAAGAGCCTCTCACCTTCCTGTCTGACTTCTTTAACTCACCATAATTATTTTGAGACTCATCCATGTTCTTGCATATGTGAATAGCTGATTCTTTTTATTGCTGAGTGGTAATCCATTGTATGGATATATCCAACAAATAAACACAATTTGCTTATCCTTTCTTTGGACATTTGGGTTGTTTCCAGTTTGGGGCTATTAACAATAAAGCTTCTATGAGCAATCTATGCACAAAATTTTGTATGGACATAGGCTTTCATTTTTCTTGGGTAAATATTAAGAGTCCAATGGCTGGATCATATAGCAGGTATATTCAAAAGTGTTTGTTCCATTTTACATTCTCACCAGCAATAGGTGAGAGCACCATTTGCTCCACATCCTCACCGATACTTGGTATGATCAGTCTTTTTAATTTTAGATATTCTAGTAGATGTACAGAGGTATCACACTGGCACTGTGCTTTTAATTCGCATTAATGACTGATGATGTGGAGCATCTTTTCATGTGCTTCTAACAGATCATTATCTTACACTATATTTATATTAATTATGCATGTATCTGTAAATCCTGCTAGACTGTGTACTCATTAGAAGTACAAGATCCATGATTCTATCAAATCCTGCTTTTTTAAACTCCAAATTTATTTCACCTCTGCTACATCACTCAGCCATGCCAAGGCCCAAAGCAGTGTAGTGTTCATCAGAACAATTGTCTTCCCATTGAAAAGAATGGGTTCCACTCACATAAACCAGGATTTGCAGCTGGAGAGAAAGTGGGCAGCTTTGTTCATAAGGAAAACTAAAGGATTAAAAAACAGTGATTGGGTTTCAGTTCTCCTGGGGAGAAAATGGTACAGGAATCTTTTTTTACAGCCTGCAGCTATTTACCTGCAGAGGGCATTGGGTCAAAATGGACTGGCCTTGCTCTGGAAGAAACGCTGCCTAAGGCAGCAGGAAATTTTCTCTTTCTCAGTACCCAGTGTCTAATGGGATACACCAACTCCGGTAAGCAGCACGTAAAAGGAAAAACCATAGGAAAGTTTTAATTCTCTAAGATTTCACCCCAATCTTTTGGGTGAAGTCTCATAATAGCAATATAAATTTACATTGCAAATTAAACTTGCTTTCAGAAATGTTGACATTTAAAAGTGAGGGCTTTTCTGTTTTCTCATGACATTCCTTGTTTTATGTGGAAAAAAATATAATTACATGATAATATCACCCATGATGAAACCTACACCACGTTATTCATTCAATACCCTCCATAAACCTGGAACAATCACACAAGATGAGATTGGGGGTCTCTCGCAAGAATTGCAACTGAACATATAGTCAAACAATTTTGGAAACCAAAGGAGCGCTTTCTGGTGGAAACTTTACATACTAAACTGAATCATACTTTTTAATTCTCCCTTCGAAACTTCAGTGCTATTTAAGTCTGACAGTTTTAGTGGTCTTTTGGGAGGCTAAGAAGCTCACCATAACCGTTTGTACCACACAAGTCTGGTGATTATGAAATCTGTCTGAAGTATGTCAGTTAGTAATAGTTTTCAGTCTGAGTATAGCAGAATTGCTGGGTCCTTCTGTTGAAATGATGTAGATCTCTCAAAAAGAAATAGTCTATTTAATTATCTTTTTCAGCTGTGCATATTGGCTGCAGACAAGGCATATTGTATCTCCTGCACAGTGTCCTCTGCAAGTTCCTGGGGCAGGGTTGGGGGGAATATGTAAAGAAGACTGTCAATTAACTTTCTCAATGGATGTGAGGGCTACTGAAGGAAGTTATTAGATGGAGTGTCTCCTTTCTTCCACTGTACTGATCTCAATATTATTTTAACCATACAGGAACTAAATGCCCTTTTGGTGTAGATTAATGTCCATTAATACTCTCAATTCATAACCAATAGAGAAAAATAATGTAATAAATTCCCAACAAAATTACATTGGGCCAACTATCTACAGACATCCAGTTTCAATCCCTTGGTTTATTTTCCTCATAAACAGGAAGGATGATCTAATACGCAATTTCAACCAGATCTGCTATAGTAACTTAGAGGCATTCAACAAGCAAATTCCGTTCTTTCTCAAACACTTGAAAGTGTTGCCAATATGAAGATGGGAACTAGAAGCTCCTATGAGATGTGAGTAAAAGCATCAGTGAAAGATTTTCTTACAGATGACACAGTGAGAGGTGACTCACCCCCCATCACTTGGGGACTCTCGTCTTAGTGACAGTGACAAGGGGGCTGCGGGCCTGTGGACGCCACACCAGTGAGACAGAAGGCATACCTCAAAAGCAGTAACAATAGTTTATTGAGACCAGGTAAAATCAGATATTCAGAAATCTCATTTTATAAAATAAAATTTTAAAAGAAAGTAAACATGGGTCTTTTTCTCTGGTCTATTTTCACGGGTCTAGTAATAAAGTATCCAGAGACAGGATATACTAGAAACAGATCAAAACGCCTCGTCCTACTCCCTACCCTCTGTATGGGCAGGGATCTAACGAAGTCGAAGGCAGCCTCTTTCATAGAAAAAGACCCTCCCTGTACATACAACCAGCTCATTATTTCCAGCCTCATCACCAAGTAAAGACATTCCTGCCTCTGTCCTCTATTATAAAGTAAATGTTTCTCCTCCAAGATTTGGAGGAGAAGTTTTGACTGTGAAAGGAGTTCATGGCGTGTCTTTCTCCCCTCCTTGAGCCTCATGAGATCCCAAGCCCTCTACCCCACTCTGCTAGGGACAGCCATACAAATTGCTTCTTTAATGCCTTGACACACAGGAGATCCCTACAGCCTCACCCACTCTTCCTGAGTATGGCAAGGCTCTTAGAAATGATGTTGAAAGGTGTACAGAGATCCTTAGGCAAAATGACTAATATGGATGCTTGTAAAGTTCTGCACTGCTGTGGAGCAAAAGATAAATCAGAGTGGCTCTTCAGTAGAAACATGAGAAAAACAAGCACTATTGTAATTACATTTCTTATTTCCACGGGATCCAGTCTATGGAGATGGAACTTGATGCAGAAGCCCAGTGAAAGGCAGTTTCCTCAGGGGCATGCTCTCTACAGAACTAGAAGCCAGGTGGTTGGTCCCTTCAGTAAATCTACTGGAAAAAATATTAGTTTCCTGACCTTCAAAAAAATTAATCATGTTTTCGGTCATATGATGAGCCCAATGTTCCACAAAATGTCAGTTATGAAATCGCCCGTTGTATTCTTTCTGTATTGCCTTAACTCAATGGAAGAAGATTTAAATAATTCATCTCTTTTCCCCTTGATGCCAAGGGGAAAATAGAATAAGAAATAATGGAACATGAGACTGTAGCACAATGACAGATACAACTTGAATAAAACTTGGGATTTCTGGGAGAAAGCCTATAGAATAGATAACAGCAGAAGAATCTAGATCCCAGTTCAAATGCTAAGCAGTCTTCATGTCCTCCATTTTCTAATATTTTTCTCCAGAAAATAGTAACTTAATTCCTTCCTACGGACCATGTATCCCCAGTATAGCTGAATATGACCTTCCACTCTGCAAACAAAATCTTGGATTCTCTTTTTTATATGCAGTCCCATTACAGAGAGACCCATTAAAACTGTGAGTCCCATTCTATACCATGTTAAGATGTCTCCAATAACATACAAGCATTGAAAAGTTCTTTTTTAAAGAAATGAGTTTAATTCACTTACATAATGTCATGCACAACTCTTACCAAATATATGCCACCGTTATAAAATAAAATAAATGCTAATGGAGTATCACTTGTTTAGAAATATTGAATCACAAAGCAAGACTATGGGCCTCCTCTGGAGCCTGCCCTATGTCACCATCCCTGTGTGGATTCTGGTTTTCCTCTGCTATAATGAAGGAAAGTGTGCGCAGGCTCCCCTCTGGCACAATACCACCTACCCAATGATCTTAAGCAACCTCCACACTAAATATCCACCTCGCCAATACCATGCTGATGCTTTCTTGAGGCTATAGCAGTCTTCATCCTCAAGCCTGATGACTTTCCCAACGTGGCACTTTTTGATTGTCTGGAGGATATACCTCCCCCCACCTCCCATCCCCCACCCCTGCTACAGAACATGGAGGATGGAAGTAATGAAAAGAGTAAGAGCCAAAAAGTCAAGTAGACCTGGCTTGAAATTCTCCTGTGATTCACCACCAGTTACTTAAGATCTTTGAAAGCCCTTCCCATCTGTAAAATGCAGATGGACTGACCTACCACGTAGGGTTACTGTAAAAATGAGGGAGTTAGCAGATGTCCCAGAGTACCAGAGTTGCTACTCAATGAATATTCGTTCTCCTCCCAGCTTCATCCCAACAGGCCTGCAGCTTCTGCCCAACAGAAGGGGACACTACTTCTGCAAAGCACCAAGAGAAATGTTTTGGTTTAAGATATTTTAGACTTAGAATTTCAACCTTAAATTGGGCATTTTGTGTTTGCCCTAAGTCATGATGTCATATTGTGTTTTCTGTTTATTTTTTCTTTTTATTTATATATAAAAATAACCTAATAAAAAGGATAAAAGACTTCCTGGACATCAAACAGCTCTTACAAAACAACGCCTTCATGATTTAAAAGTGGAGGGAACAAGAGCATGTGGATTATATTTTTCCTAAAATACATACACGAAAAAATGAGAAAAGAAAGCACGTTTGGGGTTTTATTACACTCAAAGCATTTCAAGATGTTTTACAAACCCAGATTCCCGCTGTATTTGGACACCCCCAAAATAAATGATCGATGGTTTTCTACTGAACTCAGCAGACTTCTGCTCTGTGTTTGCTGCTCCTTATTTGCCTTGGGATAGGGAAAATGAAACCTGCCCTGTGGTGACTACCTGCCTTGGGAAATAAAGTGGTGTTCTCAAGGCAAATACTAAGCAATAAAAACCAGTGGTAAGCGAAGAACTGGATGTGACAAATTTGATATTTTAAAAATATATCACATTTAGCGTAGTTGACAGCCAATTAATTTGAGTAAAGATTGAAGAATTCAGTCCACAGGTTTTAAAATAAACAAAAGTACTGCTTTTTAAAATTAATAGTGCATACTTCAAATACCCCTTATTATGATGACCACATGTTGAAAGAATTACAGATGATGAAAGTCATGATATCTAGACAAATCCACAAACTTTCCAATTGTGACAATGCAGCCTGACCAGGGCACCATGCTTTATTAGACAGAATATTATGAAGACATTTATGACATCATTACCAGTTCCTTTAGAACAATGCAACAGAGCTTAACACATCTTACTCTAAGAATTACTTTTACCCATGCAGATTCAAAGGTGGTGTTTCTATAGTACATCCAAAATATAAACTAACAGCGTTGTTTGTGGTAATTCCACTTTTTCCTCCATTTTTATCTAAGTGAAGAGGAAAAACCAACAGAGAGCTTGCTTAGAAGGATCTGAGATATTTTTCAAATGTCTCTCTTACAATGCACACACGATGTATAATATAAATACAGAAGACCATTTTTCCTCTGAAAAGGTCTTAGTACAATGAATGGCCTACTCATTGTAGGCTACTCGCTAAGGAAGGAAATCCAGAGACAAAACTGGTTTCAAGTTTGCTCAACAATTGCTTGGTTTCAAACCCCCTCCCAGAACTACATTCAAGGAACTACACTCTTTATAATGCTCCTTTGAAAAATTATTAGACGTACCCACAGAAGTGTATTTAGTCTCGACTTCAAAAGTATTCTAGTTTTTCCCTGCTCTGGACATCAGTCCACATTTATTGTTTAGTCCTCATACATGCTTCTGGGTATGCATTTGTGTGTGTGATATATTATGGTTACATTTTACTCATTTACCAGTATTTGATTATGTCTACACATCAAAGTATAGGAGATAAAGAGTGTATGGAAATAAACTACCTCTAATCTTGAGAGGTAGTTATAGAACTTCTCTGATTAGAAAGAAAAATGGAAGTATTTTGTAAAGGCACCTCAAGATTTTAAGGCTTAGAATTATATATTGTAGCATATATAAAATAATTATAATACAAAGAAGGAAATGATTCTTGACTTTAAATATGAACTTCACAAAATATTTCCCTTAACATTTACATAGTGATTTAGTTTATCACACACCTTTAAATGGCTAGATAGGTATCTTCTTATTTTTCAAAGGCTGGATACGTCTTCATTCTGATCACAGCATGTATGATCTTGTGAAATGCTGAAAATGTTCCTCTAAAAAATTATGTTCTCAGTTTTTGTAAGTTGATACAAGAAAATATCATTGCATCTTTGGTAAAGGGGTGGATGAATGTACTGGGTTGCATTCCTCATGTAAGCATTCATTTATTTGGCAAATTTCTCTCCAAATTTAGTGATAGGAAAAGATTTTCCTCTCCCAAAGAATTGATGTGCTCCTTTTTGTTGGAAAAGAAGAACAGAGCTTATTACAGATTGCATGAAGCCCTATCATCAGGAAGCATAGACGTTAATACAACATTCAAAAGCAATAACAGTTTTACCCGCTTCCTGGGAAAATTATTGCCTAACTCCTACTTCTTCTGACCTCATTTTTTTTTTTACTAAGGAGGATTTGCCCTGAGCTAACATCTGCTGCCAATATTCCTCTTTTTTAGCTTGAGAAAGATTAGCCCTGAGCTAATATCTGTGCCAATCTCCCTCTATTTTGTATGTGGGTCACCACCAGAGCACAGCAGATGAGTGGTGTAGGTCTGCACCTGGGATCTGAACACAGAAACCTGGGCCACCTAAGCAGAGTGCGCTGAACTTAACCACTACACCATGGAGCCAGCTTCTGACCTCACTTTTGACTGTACTATTGAATTACAAGGCACCTCATATCAGACTTTGCAAAGTAGAGAGAGGAATAAATCATTAAAATATATATATTTGTTTTCACACACCACAATTATCCTTTTTTTCCCTCCACTTAACAGTAAGTAAGTTACGTGACAACAGCTAAGGAAGTAATCTGTCAGGAGAAAAGAATTAATCTCACAACTATATCTGATTCCAGAGAGAAAAATAAGTCAAAACTTTCAGATATGAAGATCAGATTTGGGGATCAAAAAAAAATGTCCCTCAGAGAAAACAAAGCAGATGGCAACTCTACCTTGTTACCAACCCATCTGTATTACACTCAGAGTCTTGGTTTATGAAGAGATGGTTGTCATGACAATAAGCATTTGAGAAGAGTTCTGGAGAACCTGATGGATTTAAGAGTGTCTCCTAGCTTCCCAATTTTCCAAACACACACAAAAACCCAACCCCCCCCATCCACCAAATAAACAACTCTATTACTTCTTGTATTGGCTACAATTATTCTATACTGATATTATAAAATTTTGCACTCTCTCATGTCAAAATCCTCCTTGGAGGGACAGAAGAGCTCTTTATCTGATACAGCACAGCTTGAAGGTAAACTAGTCTTTTATTTTTATTCAGCAAAGGCTATTGTATTAACTACAGCTTAATTTTTTTTTTTTTACAAGCTCAGAAAGAAATCAATTTCGGCTTAAATAAGAAAGGGGAAAAAAAGTAAAAGAAATTATTTTCCAGTTTCTGAGAGTAGATTGCAAACTAAAAAAGGAAAAAAATTAATAAACTATAAAGTAAAGTACTTAAGACAGTCCTTTGACGTACTTATCAAATGGACAGGAAGGCCAGCAGAGCAGAGCGATTCTAAGTTCCCTGATAAAGAGCACGAACTGGCTGCGTTTAAAAAGTCAACAAGTACTTGTACTTTAGAACATACATTTTTTCCTGTCTACCTTGGAGCAGACCTACAGAAGCATTTCAAATACTATTGTCATCAGTCTGAGTTTTCCAGACAACTGTATGCTCCCAGTAAACACTGCAAATGTCATCAACACAAAGAGAGGGAAGCAGACAATCTCCTTTTTAGATCAGGTCCCCCAAACAGATGGATAACGATGATTTAGTCTTATCTCCACGTGGCTCAAGTCCCTCAATGAAACCAAAATTGATGACTCTCTGATAGTTTTAAGAAGTGTTTCCTGACGCACACACAAATTTGATTTAAAAGCTAGAGGAACACCTGATGTTGCCAATGACCCAGGGATATCTAGTTCTGGAATGCATTAGGAGCAAAAAAGAGGCTTATTCTTCTATTGTTTTACTTAAATTCAGAATGTTAAAGTGAGAGTTTTATAAGGCAAAATCACCAGGAAGTAATAGAAATGTTGAGTATCAAATCACATAACAACACTTCATCTGAGAAATCAGAGGATGGGGGCAGGGCCCCATACCAAGAAGGAGGAAGGCAGCAAGTCTGGGGCTGGTGGGGTCTGAGGGTCTCACAAGCATATGGGGGATTTATCTAGAAAAGTTCCCTCCCTTCTGGTCTTCTCACAGTTCCCTTCTTCCCACCTTCTTTCCATTCTCCAATACAAATATCAGCCCCAGAGAGAACAGGAAACAAAAGAAAGGAGAAAGAATTATTTTAGCCTCTTCTACCCCAGATCCACCAACCTTATACACACTATTGTAGAGAGAGGCCGGAAGGAAATTAGAAAGCCAGAGACTATTTTCCTTTAATCCATGGTGGATCTTTTTATAATCACAGCAGATCCTGCCAGGCCATTAAATAACCACTCTAAAAATAAAGTGGGTAGCTAGGAAAGACTAAAAGAGAGAGTCTCTAAATGCTAATTAACTTCAAAGCAAGAATTATCCCATTTCTTGCTAGCTCGACATGACCCCTAGCTCGGTACTGGGTCCCATCAATAATGTTCCTAAGGATTACAACAGAAACTACAACATATTTCCTAACAAAAATAAAGAGTAATTGTATTAGTTTTGTAGGGCTACTATAACAAAGTACCACAAACTAGCTGGCTTAAAAAAACAGAAAACAAAAGATCTGGAAGCTAAAAGTCTGAAACTCAAGTGTCAGCGGGGCCATGCTCTCTCTGAAGACTAGAGGAGAATTTGTTCCATGCCTTTCTCTTAGTTTCTGCTGTTGCTGGCAATCTTTGGCATTCCTTGGCTTGTAGATGCATCGCTCTAGTCTCTGCCTCCATCATCACATGGTGTTCTCTGTGTGTCTCGTGTCTCTTCCTTTTTCATAAGGACATTAGTCATATTGGATTAATCGAGTATGACATGATCTTAACTTGATTACATCTGCAAAGACTCTATTTCCAAATAAGGTCACATTCATAGGTACTGGGGGTTAGGACTTCAACATATCTTTTGGGGGGCGTGGCAATTCAATCCACAACGATAACAAACTGTAAACATTTTACCTTTCACATGGCCATGGTCAATATTCACCAAATATTTATTGAGCATCTTCCATATATATAAACCTGGCATGGCTGGATACCGTGGGTACAGAGATAGGACAACATTCTTAGTCTCAAAAAATTCATAGTCTATAGGGGAAGTAAAGATAATGAATATATGATAATAATGATGCGTTGAGTGCCAAAATACAGGAAAACATCTGAGGAATGAGCACTGTAATCTCTGAGGCTGGAGAAAAAGTTATTCCTTGGACCACTGCATATGATTTTCCCTCTTCCCAGTACACTCTTCCGATGACTTAAACTCTCACAGCACCAAGTTCTTATTCCTACAATAGCTCTTATCTATGTAAGCATCTATTCGAACATTAGCATCTTTCACCAGACAGGAAACAGATTGAGCACAGCAACTATGTCTGGATAACATTATACCTGCAGTACTTAATGCAGTGCCTGGCTGAGAAAAGGGCCTTAATAAATATTTGTCTGATGAATGGGGGAAAAAGGTAAATAAATGAATGAGATGAGATGAGTGTAAATGAATTATCTTCTGCTGGTAGACACAGCAATTTGAAGGACTTTCTGTAAGAAGGTCTCCAGTTTCTCAGTGAAGAAGGAGGTGAGGTCTTCTATTGAGAGAGACAAGGAAGTGATAGGGTAGAGTGTTAGATAGCATAGTGTGTGACTGAAACAGGTGCTGTGGGAATGGGAAGAAAGCAAGAGCGAGAGAGAAAGGGAGAATGTGTAAGAGAGGTAAGTAGAATATTTGAAAAACTTAGCTGTTAGACTCTCCAATATATCTAAAAATAAGTCTAAATATGATCATAGATTAAAATTTTAATGTATTTTTCCCTTTAACTGGAAAATTGTCCTTTTGAGTATAGTCGTGTCGCTTAAGTCTTAAAAATTCAGTATAATCTATGTATAGACCCAATTTTTTAAGGAGCAATAGTGAAATTTAACTACCCAATACTTTTCTTTTCCTACAAAGAAAAAGAAAAAGATTTAACAACACTTATAAATACAGTACTCTTTGGAGTACTTAAAATCATGAATTAATTATAGAAAGATTAATTGCTTCACTATTTTGAACACCTACTATGTGTCAGCTACTATACTGATGTTAGGGACAAAAAAAATTTAACATGTCTTCGTCTTTGACATCAAAGGTAAGAGAGAAGACAGTCCAACTTAAAAAGGATTGGAAAACAGTATCTAAGACCACATTGGAGGACTGCACAGGGCTTCCTGGAAGTACACAGGACTGGCACCTCATCGAGAGTGATAAGACTTTCTGGGATTTCTAATTCAAGTCTTACTTGATGGAAAAGGAGGCAAAGCTACAGAGGGACCAGGGAATGTGGCATGTTCCTGAAACTGTCCCTCGACAAGACACGTAGCGGCACAGAAAGTAGAGGGAGGAGTGGTCAGAAGTGTGGCTGGAGAAAGAAGCAGAGACAGGTTGTGCTAAACAGCTCAGGCTTCACCCTTGAGGCAAAGAGAAGCCACTGAAGGATTTTAAAGATATGAGTCTTAACTACAGGGAAGGCAAGAAGAATAAAGAGAAAGACCCATTGATGAGATGTTAAGGAAGGTGAATTAACCTAATTTAGCAACTGATGAGATGACAAGAGGGGGAGGAGTCAAGGGTGTCTTCAGTGTCTGGAGGGTGGAATTAGCCATTGTGATGAGCATACAGAAGGAAGAGGAGGTTCATGGGGGAAGGCAATGAGTGCTGGGTTGAGCATGTTTAGTCTAAGGGTCCCATGGAGAACCATGTAGAAAAGTCTAGTAGATTGCTGAAATAAGGGTAAAAAGCTGAGAAGCATGGTGTAGCCTGAAGTCATAGACTTGGGCATTATCAGGAAATAGGTAAGAATTGAAATCATGGGGATGAGTGGTATCAACTACAAGGTGTATCCAGAGAGAAAAAAGACAAAGATGTCATGGAAAATGCCAACGCATCAAAATGATAACCATTTTTTCCCATACTGAAAACAATGACTTGATACCTTTAAAACAAGCAAACCTTTTTTCCCCAAAGAGACAATTTCTAAAGTTAAAAAAAAAAAAAAAAAAAAAAAAATATATATATATATATATATATATATATATACACACAGCATGGGGCTGGAGTATGCTGTCCTTTCTTTGTACTCATTACATCCAAAGTCGTTAAACAGATGTCCAGAAAAGGAAAAATAAAAATCTGTTATTTACTTGATTCTGAAAAAGATCAACTCTGGCCATGTATGTGACTTTTTATCAAAATAGTTTCACTAACAAGAATTCATAAACAGCATAAAATATGTTGTTTCCTGATAATTCCTGCCTGGGGTGATGCAACACTTCCACTTTCTCACATTGGGAGATTAGCATAAGAAGATCGCTTGTGTTCTTCCTTTTTAATCCAAAGGAGACCCTGAGAGGAGACAGGGTCCCAGCCAGAGGCTCCTGCAGCTGAAGACCTGTGTTTGTGTTCTGCCTCCCCAAGAGCCTGGTGAAGGTCCACTTAGGCAGCAAGTGCAGCCCCTGCCTCAGCAATGATGTCATCTGGTACCACACAGCGGACCTTGAATCTCCCAGCAGACCTTGCATCTCCTAGCAGACCTTGTGCCAGCTTCCTCTTTGGGGAGAACTTGAACTGCCCTGAGGGTACCAGCCTTGGCGCTGTCAACTGCTCTCCCCCGAGGAGGGTGAGCAGAGCCAATGAGAGAGTTTTTTCTCACAAAGCTGGTAAGCAATTTGTCAGCCTGGAACGAAATTTGAGGAAAAGGAAATTTAAAATTACCTTGTCCATTTTGAGTTCTTGAAACTAAATGAGTTGTGAACATCATTATTTTTTTCTTCTTATACAAAAGTTGTCTTTATTGTTATAAATTAAAATTAAAGAGAATATCCATGTCTGCTAATTTTGAATTAGTCTGATTTCCAACCTATATTTCTTTTTTTTTTTTTTTTTTGTCTTTCTCTTCCTACCACCTATGAAGTAGTTAGGAAATCCTCCAGGGAACAATGGGCCAAAATTCCTCATCACACTGTCAACATCCCTTAGTGTCATGGTCCGTTTCCCAAATCGGCTTCCAATCCAGAAGGAGGAGTCAAACCAGAATTGGAGATGGGCGTGAAGGTGTCTCTTTGATTCCAAGAAATTGTTCTTATCAGCACAAATCTAGCTTACATTTAGTAGTGAAAATATAATCTATCTTCAAGATTATAACGTTTCTTGTTCTAAGTATTTCAGATCACAAATGAGAAAATCTTGGGATTACTAAAAAAAAAAGACAAAACAAACTCCCCTCCCAACACACACACACACCAATGGCACATACACCAAATTAGAAGCAAGGTTTATGAATATTTAGTGAGGCAGAGGAGTAGGTATCTTTTCTTGACTACAAGGGCATACAGATGTCATCACTGAAACGACATACGTTCTCATTCTGTCTCACGATGACGAGACTAGTGATGGTTCTAGAAGAGAATTGGCTTATTCCAGGAAACCACTGATTGGGCTTTGGTTTGCTCAGGCAGTGCTAGAATGAAGAAAAGCATGAGCAGAATTACTACTTTCCAGGAAGAGCTAATTATGTTTCACATTTACATAAAGAGAAAAATATCTATTGGCTACCTTCTTAGAGTTCCACATGTCTCAATAGGATTTTTAATTTTTCCAATGTAGAATGAGATATTACGAAGATGCAGTGTGTGGTGGAAGGGACCATGGGCTTTGTTGAAGCCAGCTTTGCCACTTACTAGTTATGTGACCTTGGGTGAATTGTTTCATCTCTCATGCATAGCACAGTGCCTGCTGTTAAAGTATGCTCTCTGAATATTTTTTTAATGAATAAATGAATTGCTCTGGGCTTCAATTACTTCATCTGCGAAATGGGAATGATAATAATATCCCTGACGTGTTATGGTGAAAATCAAAAAGTATATAAAGAACCTACCGCATTGCCTGGATAATACCGGGAGTCAACAAATAAATAGTAGCTATCTTTTTAATGATAACAAGTGCCAAATATTATGCAGATGACAAATTTTCTTCTCACACCCTGTGAGTTTCACCATCTGAAATTTATAGGTTAAAATATATTTATGACAGGGTTCTTAAACATTTTTGTTCCATTTGGAAGTCTGGTAAAGTCTATGGATCCCTTTTCAGAATAAGCTTATAAATACATAAAATAAAATGTTAAAAAATCACAAAAACCAATTATACTGAAATCCAGTTCTTTTTCAGAACTCTGTCGGTCCATGGACTCCAGATTAAGATCCCCTGATAGGGGAAGAATAGAAGTCAAAGACTTCTCAGATGATCAAAGGCTGCTGATAATTTCATGCACATCCCATTACAGGAAGGAAGTCCTCTCCCCATCCCCCACTTTTCTTGGAATGCTCTCATAAAATTATTGAAGAGCAAAGAGAATATTATTAACTATTGGGAATTCTTTGTACATATGAGACAAAGAAATCTGAAAAGCAAAAAGTTGTAATACAGATCTAGTAAAAACAAGTGCTATTTATGAGCATGTACAGGAGTTGGCCTTAATGACTCACTTTCGATGACTCACTTCGCAAGCTATTAAGGGAAATCATTAATATCCTTGCTTAACTAAAGAGTGTCGGTGAAAATTCATCAGGATTTGAAGACTAAAGGTAAATAGCAAGTCTTAAAATAAAGAGGTTATTTAATGAATTATAAAATGGCTTTGAGATACCAAAAAAAAAAAAAACCACGTTATTTACTTTTAAGAGATAGCAAAGTCCGTTAAGAAGTTATGCATGAAATAGACAGGTAAAACCTCAAAAACACTTGCTTCTCATCTTTTAAATTTCTCATAAAGACCTGTAGGAAGTGTGAAGTTTTCTCTGGTGCCTGAATATGAATGGCCAGCCAAGGACTGGCCAGAAGGACAAGGACACCCTCTCAGTCATTGACTTTGATACGACCATTATGAGAGGTGGTCAGAATGGATGAGATAAGAACTTTCTACCCAGCCTACTTTGAAGAACTTCTATGGATTCTGTCCAAGGCATCTTAGACATCAATAAAAGCCAATTTTAGGACTAGAAATTGATAGCAAAGCCAAACCATCTAAAAGGCATGCAGCTGTGAAAAGATTCTGCTTTGGATAGAATAAGAATGTGAAGAATACTTAAACTTCAGATTGTAAGCTGACAGGAAGAAAATAGATCCTAGTCATAAACAGATCCTGTGAGAATTGATTATACTTGGTTGAGTAGACCAGTGATACAGTCTTTATGTGGAATCTGCAAGACTGCACATGATTAATGACATGCTTTCAGAAAAATGTAATTGATTGACTGAAAAAGGTTTCTGATCTTTTTTCCCAGCCTTTCTCCAGTTCTAGAAGATACTACTCTTCCAATGCGTGACTTACTGGGTCATTCCTAATTCTGTACTTACTAGAGGATGCAGGTTCTCTCATCTTTGCTTTCTCTAAAAAAGTCAGAACTGTTCTTTTCACAAAACTGACCTTCAAAAAGATTCTGAGTGAATATTGCAAGGAGCTAAGAAAGAATAGAAAAAAAAGAAGCAAATTAATGCTGATTGTATTGGCAACTATAATGTCCTATTGGTATGGTGTGCTAAGCTGGGCCTCATTATCTTTGTAGCTATGTGTAAATGGTATATTTACACATCAGTTTTACCTAACCACTTAATATCTTCCCCAAATTGGAATGCTTGGGAGAAATAACAAAAGTAAAGATGAGATAAAGAATAGTCCTAACTACACAAAAAATCTAAAAGAAATACATCTGAAAGCAAATAATTTTCCTAATAACAAAATAATAACAAGTAACAAAAAGGGCTGGAAATTCTCTCATGGCTTCTGGAAGATTTCAGGGACATCTGCCCTTTCCCTCCCCTTGGCTTTCAGAGGCTTGTTTTCTAATCTTTGCAGGATGGTGGCATCGCTAAAGCTTTTCCATTCCCTTTTACCTCCCTTTTATTTCTGTTTTTCTCTTCTCCTACTTCAACCAATGAAGTTGTAGCAAAGTGAACATGACTTAAATTTTGAATTCTAACAAAAACTTCAAATCACTTTTGCCCTGCTAAAAGTACAGTGAATGTCATGAAAGAGCCAAAAAGTGGAAGGAGAGTTTGTTGAAAAACAACTTAGGTTCTTGGATCTGTCAGCTTCCAGCAATCATAGCTATTCTGCACATTACTTCTCAGGGCGTATTTTTCTCCTGATGCGTCAGTATTAAGGGTTGTAATGGGTTATACTTGTCCATTTGACGTTCCCACAGCTAGAATGTTAACCCTCTGGGATACTTTGTGTCTTCTGTCTCATTTTGCAACACTGGGACTGAGATTTAAAAAGACTTTTTTTTTGATCAGCATGTAAAAAGCATTCTAAATTTCCTCAGGTTGCTACAAAAAGAGATCATGTAACTTGAGCACAAGGGTTTGCATTTGCAGTTATCTGATGTCTCAATTTCTATTTCTTGAATGGTCTACCACAGATCTTTTCATTTAGTAGTTGATTAGTAAATTATATGTTAACTGAATGGATGAAAAAACAAATAGGTACATTATGAGAAAATTCAGAAATGTCAATACTGGTTTCCCCCAAAAGACTAATCAAATCTAGTCCTATCAACTAGGTTTGGGCAAAACAAGCAAAATAATCAACAGTGAGATGCTCTTCACATTGTATTTTTGTTTTGTTTTGCCATTTTGTTTTGGCCAGAACTAGGAAGGGCATTTACGTAGGGAGAAAAAGTACCTGTTTGTGAAAGGGTCTCATTGCCCCATTTTGCCACCTGGGATCAAGTATTAAAATAACACCTTTGGATGAGCTGGAGACCTTCTTGTTGCTCAAATCTCCTTTGTCCTTAATAGATAGTGAATGGCTCCCTATCTGTTTGAAATGATCCAAAATATCAGCTTCTGTGCACTTCACTCTGAATGTGACACTTAGGGATTTTCTCAGGCAAACCAATATAACAAAAAATGTCATCCCTCAAATATTTACTGAAGGCCTATTATATTCAAGGCAATGTGTTAGGGACTGAAGTCAGGGCACTTTAATTTATTTATTATATTGAGATGGACCCCAAAGTTCTAAGTTTACCTTCTAGGTACATCTTATATTTCTCTATTACTAGAAAGTAAATGATATATAAAGAACTATATAACATTGTCTTATATTATAGTTATCAAAATAAGGCAGTACAAGAAATGGCACCCAATCCAAAGACACAACCTACAAGCTTAAAGAAATTTCAAGGAGAGGAAAATGAGTGAGCGACAGGTGTGCTAAGGCAGAGGGATTTGGCACAGCCCATCAGACATGATGAAGACATAAATGAAAACATAATGACATAAATGAAGAAAGCAGGGCAGAGAAGGGGTGCATTTTCTGCAGAGGAAGCAACATGTAAACCACACAACCAGAGACTTGTATCTGGGAATGAGTATAACACATCTAGATAACAGAGGAGTGGCTGTACTGGCTGAAGCAAAGGGTGTGTTGAGAGAAGGAAATATTTGCTTAGGTAGAGTGTAGTCAACTTGGAGAGAGTCTCAATGCCTTGCTGAGAAGTTTGAATGTGATCCTGTAGTAACCACTGTGGTAACCACAACAGGCAGTAGTGAAGTCCCTGTCTTTTATAGGCAAAAAAAAAGACGTTGTTCCATACATACTATAAAGACTAATAAAATAAGCTGTTTATGAAAAGATAATATTCTTGTTAGGCAAAGTCTTTCCTCAAAGGAAATTGTAGTGGAAGTAGATAATATTCAGTGTGAAGTAGCTATGAGTATTTAAGAGTGTGACTTCTGGAATATATGGCCTTGGCTAATCCGTTTCCTACTGGAGGAACTTTGAGAAAGCTACTTAACTTCCCCATGCCTCAGCTTCTTCATCTGAAAAAAAAAAAGATTTAAAAAGCACCTTCCCCATGGGGTTACCATAATGAGTAAATGAGCCAATAAGTATGAAGTACTTAGAACAGTGCCCAGTACCTGGTAATCACTCATTAAATGTTAGCTTATTAGTAGTAGTATTCATTATGATTCAAGGTGATAGAATCAGTTGGGCATAAAAGTATTTTTGCCACTAGGATACTCAATTTCCCCTAAAACTCTTGCCATTCACGTGAGACAAATGAAATATGCTAACAATAATACTAATAATTCAATTTTTGAAGGTTTGAACAAAAAGACATACAACTGGAAAACAGAAATTAAGAACACAATGTATTTAAACTTCAATGTTGAACTTAAAAATACTGTCAACAAATATTATTAGATGTACATTTTAAGTCATAATCTTACTTTAAGCATCACGTCCCATAAGAAAATTTTCTTAACCATGAGTTCACACCCCTAGAAGAATTGTGTACAATTCTCTTTCATATCTTCAACATACTTTCTGACACATAAGTGCTCAATAAATCTTGGATGGATGGGTGGATGGATGGATGGATGGATGGATGGATGGACGGATTGATGGATGAATGGATAGATGAATGCTTGGGTGGGTGGATGGATGGATGGATGGATGGATGATGGATGGATGGATGGATGGATGGACGGATGGATGAATGGATAGATGAATGCATGGGTGGGTGGATGGATGGATGGATGGATGATGGACGGATGGATGGATGGGTGCATGGATGGGTGGATGGATGACGTATGGATGGATGGATGGAAGAAGGAAGAAAGGCAAGCAGTTAGCCAGACCAGAGCCACTTGCTCACCTGGAATGAGAAGTCAAAACTCTTTATGGATTCAGGAGTTTGAGATCCAGATCCACCACGCTTGTGATGAAATCAAGGGTTAATTCCACACAAATGGCCAGCTTCAGAGCACAGAACACTGATCCATGAGTTCACTGTAGCAGTCGAGAGTGTGCCCCACTCAGTTCTTGCTTTTCATTTGTTTTCCCTAAACAAGACTCCACACTGGGGTTTGTGAAATGCTGAAGGTATGTGAGGCCACATGAAAGGCATAAAGTTTTCCTCTTTGCATCTGGGAAAATGACATTATTTAAATATTATTTATAAAGATTGATTTTTAAGTCAAGATAAGAAACCTGCCTTGGAAACCGGGGAAATTGATCCTTCCAATGATAAATTCTCAAATGAAAATATCCTAAACAAAAATAGGCAGGCTTAACTAGTCTCTTTCTCACTCATTCTCACTCTCTCTCAATGAGCATCTCTCTTCTGGTTGTAAAGATTTTTAAAAATGTGGTTTAGTAGGCTTTCTGCTAACCTGTTAGAATACACTGAATCTCATAAAGAGAAAGAAGAAAGAACGCCTCTTTACTTACTTTGACATAGTTTCCTGGACTCACTTTTGATGATGGATTTTTTGATTCTGCCTACTGTCACAGAGTAACGTATGGGAAAGGGTCTGTCACCCCTGCATCCTGAGTCACCAGTGTAAGGATCATGTTAGACATCAGTGGGCCCTTACGCTTGGTTTTGGTGTTATTTCAAGGATTATTTTGCAACTTAATTCAACAAGTTTTGATTGAGTATATATATGTGCCTGGAGTTTCTCATGCTCATCAGGAAATACAAAGGAGAGACCAGAGATTATATTTGGAAAGTTTCCAGCAAATTTAGTAGAGGTTATTGTTTTTAAATGCCATGGTTCTAGTCATAAAGAGCCCAGATTAACATCTTCCATGTTATGTGGGAAGGAGAGAATCTAATCTTCAGGATGGAAGGGATTTAGGGTTCTATAGTCCATGTGCTTCTTTTATAGATGAGGGAACTAAGACCTAGAGAGAAAAAGGTATTTGGCGTGAATTGTAGGTATCACATGGAACATCTGCATTCAAACTGAACACCCTCAGACTTTGGCCACTGATCAGGCTGCCTCTGTGACCTTGGGCAACTTATTCAATATCTCTGTGTCTCAGTTTCTCCATTTGTAAAAATAGTTTTAACAGTAACTATCTTGTATGGTTATTGGAAGGAGTAAATAAGTTACTACATGTAAAGCATTTAAAATCATACCTGGCATAGACTTAGCACTCTAGAAGTTATTTGCTATTACCATTATAATTATTTTGCAATATAAAAACATCAAGAGAAATCTAGTACAGAATTTCTAGTATTACTTCATCTACAAAGACAAACTAAGTACCAAATTAAGTGATGGTGTGATCTAATGTAAGGCATGGGTGCACATCCTAGCTGCTCCATTAAGTATCTGTGTGGCCTCGGGCAAGCTATTCAACCTTTCTAAAAGTCAACTTCCTTAAGTGTGTAATGGGGATAAAAACACCCACTCTATTTCCTGCCACATTGTTGAAAGGTTCAGTTGAGATACTGGATAATAATGCAAGTTGTAAATTTCTAAGTGCCCTGCATATCAGGAATCCCAAGGCAGGAGGCTGGGGTCAAAGCAGAGACCTGAAGAACAGAACTCCCAACAAGGAGCTGGGAGCTGGAACTGGTCCCGGGAACTCAGAAACAAGTCATGTGTCCTCTTTCTTCTCTGGTCCTTTCCTTGACTTGTTTCCTTTGTGGCTTGACTTTTATAACTTAGTCAGGAAGCTGTGACTTGTAAGAAGCGGGTAGGTCCTATTCACATTCTCCGGGCCGGGTCTGACTCAGAGAAGAGAAGATCATATTAGATCAATACACCTTGTTCCATATCTTGCTGGCTATAACACAAAGATGTTGGATGTCCCATTGGATAATATGTCAGTGGTACTTTGGCAATTGAGTGTGGTTTTATTATCTCAATGAAGTTCAAGAAAGTTCTCTCATTTATTGGTAGGTAGTTGCCCAGGACTGCTGTTTAAAACTTTAGATTGTAGAAGAGCCAGATTATCTAATTTATAAATTAACCACCTAAAAACACATTAACTTATTTATATCAAGGAATACTGTTCACCTCGTAAAAAGTTCCTTTTCCTCCACATAATTTCATTTTTAAAAAGCGCGAGTGGGGGAAAACTCCCCTTCTCTCTCATACCAACTTTTGTGATGCAAGCAAAAATCACAGAATCAGCAAGCTAGGTATGCTTAACTGCACAATATAGTGTGCTCTTGTGTGGGTATTATAAATACTAAACAATAGATAGTATATAAGACGTTTTTACAAGAAACTACGCATTCCCCATTTTCTCAGGCTCTAAACTCTTCTCAACCTGCTTCTCTTCTCTACCACTGGGGAAAGTCACTAAGACAGTGGCCCTCACACAAGCCACAAGAGCAATCATTCACAACATAGGGATAAGCATACCTAGGAAAACTTAAGACATTTACCTCCTCAAAAATTTCCAGTGGCCCATCACTGTTTACAGCAGCAAATCCCAACACATCAAGAAATTCACCCCCCTCCCATTCTTGCCCGACCCACCTCACCAACATCAACTCCCACAGTCTTCTTCCAAACTCCAATGTCTACACTGGAGTGTCTCTGTCCCCAGGAAAGCCACTTCAGTGTCCCTAGAATATGACATGCTATTTGTTTATGCTCTTATGCTTTCATTCAAAAGATGTTGATTACTTTCCACATGCTGGGCACTATGAAATATATAGGGATATAAAAATGAATACAACATGGATGAATCTTGAAATCATTATGCCGAGTGAAATAAGCCAGGCACAAAAGAATAAACATTGTATGATTCCACTTATATGAGGTACCTAGAATAGTCAAATTCATAGAAACAGAAAGTACATTAGAGCTTACCAGGGACTGTGGGGAGAGGGGGAAAATAGGGAGTTATTGTTTAATGGGTACATAGTTTGTTCAGGATGATGAAAAGTTCTAGAAATGGATAGTGGTGATGGTTGCACAAAGATGTGAATGTACTTAATGCGGCTGAATTATACACTTGAAATGGTTGAAATGGTAAACTATATGTTACGTATTATTGACCACAGCAAAAAAAAAAAAAATTAAGCATAACACAAAAAGGTGAATAAGACACAATGTCTGCCCTCAAAGAGCTCACTGTGTAGTTTGAGTGACCAGACAGTCATTAAACAAAATGGTAGATGCAGTAATTGGAGTGTGCACGACATGTTATGGAAGCCTGGGGAAGACTCAGCCCGATGTCAAGGAAAGTCCCTGGATGAGGTGATTGCCTGCTCATGTCAGCCTCAAAAGATTCAAGAGCAAGACAACCAGGAGTATGAGGATGTTTGGGACGAGATGGGGTGGCAAGGGCAAGATGAGTTGGGACAGCCGAAAGAGCACAAGTGCGTGATGGGGCAGCCTGGAGGGGAGACAGCACCGGGTTTGTGTGGGGCACTGCAGTAGTCCCCCATCCATAATTTCTCCTTCTGTGGTTTCAGTTACTCACAGTCAACCACTGTCTGAAAATACTGAATGGAAAATTCCAGGAATAAACAATTCCTAAGTTGTAAGTTTCACACCATTCTGAGTAGTGTGATGAAATCTCACGCTGTCCCAGGTTGTGAATCGTCCCTTTATCCAGTGCATCCAGGCTGTTTGTGCTACCCACCCGTTAATCACTTAGTGGTCACCGGGGTTATCAGACTGACTGTCTAGGTATCGCTTATTTTACTTAATAACGGCCCTAAAGCACAAGACTAGTGATGCTGGCAATTCAGATGTGCCAAAGAGAAGTTACTGTTGTTAAGCTATTACTACGCTTAACTTATAAATTAAACTTTATCGTAGGCACGAAAGCATAGGAAAAAAGGTGGTATATATAAGGTTCGGTTCTAGCTGCAGTTTCAGTCATCCACTGGGGGTCTTGTAATGTATCCCCTGTGGATAAGGGGGGACGACTGTACATGCATTTTAGTGTTGCAGAAACATAAGGGGAGAGGCAGACTCATAAGGCACGAAGCAGAAGAGGTACTTATGTCCACTACAATGTTCTTTTCCTATCTGCTCCTTGCCTCTCACGCCATCTACACAAATCTGATCTTTCAAAAACAAGTTCAGGGCCCACTTTCTCTGCGAAGTTTTCTCTTTCCAAGGTAATCCATGATTATCTTTCCTTTCTCTAAACTCTTACAACATTTCTCTACCACTCATTTTTCTCCTAATCATACACTCTTTCTGGGTCTTATTTCCCTTAACTGTAAACTGTATTCTGAGCCCTTTGAGGGCAGAAACTTCTGTCTTGTTGTGCTCTCACAGCACCTAGCAGGTGGGATTAGAAAATTTTTTCCAGTAAATGTTTTTGGAGTTGAATTCCTCTTGAATTTCCAACTCCTGGTTTCTAAGAAATAAAAATGAAACTCAAACACAGATTCTACAGAAGAAATACTTCCTCCTAAAAAGTAATTCACATATGGATAAAGAAGTTCAGAAACACAAAGGCTGCACTAATCTGTGATTCAAGCTCTCCACATCTCAGAGTTACCTAGAAGCCAAGCGGTACTTACTCTGTGATCACAGAGAATCAGGAGTCATAGATTCCAAGACATTATATACTATCAGTATGGAGCTAATATGAAATGGGCTTTTTGCTTAGCATTCTCCTTTTAAAACGTCATTCTCCTAAGGGACCATGTTAGGAAAAAATTTAGTGCACTGAAAGAGGTATGGAATTGGATTTAGAAGATATGACTTCTAGTCTTTCTCCAAGTGGTACTGTGTTGATTGGACAACTAGCTTAATTATTCTTGATCATCCCTAGCGTAAGATATTAATTTATCCATCTGTTTAAGGACAACTTCTCAATTATTCACATCTATGATATGTAGCATATGTGCAAAATTAAATTACAGAATTACAAACAGAATGGAAGGACTACCTATTTGCTGAGTGACCTTTAATGATAATTGTTCATATATTTCTATCATAGGATGCTACAACGACAAGGTCGAACGGGCCTCATTTCAATATTATGCAGGAGATGGCTCACTATCCACCAAAATTCACACTCCCATCCCATAGTGTACAGTTACCACTGGGAAGAGGCTGCTTGTCCAAGGACTACATTTCTCAGCCTTCCTCCTGCTGCTATGGGCCACCATGTGACTAGTTCTTCCCAAAGGGATGTGAGCAGAAGAGAAGAGTCACGTCTAGTCCAAAGCAGTCAAGAAGGATGTGTCCTCCACTCCACATGCTTTCCTCATCTATAAGCTGGATGCAGAGGACCTCAAGGCTGCAGGGAATGACACAGCCAAAGAAGGAAGAAGATTGGTTTCCTTAATCACCATGTGGAGTATAGCCATTCATCAATGAAGAACACCGGCAATGGACTATTTTGTGATCCAGGAATAAATTGTAATTGTGTTAAACTACTCAAATTTGGGGGTTTTGTTAGAGCAGCTAATATTACTCCTTCTAATATAATAGACATATGTGTTTCTCTCCTTCCTCTCTCTATATATACAACACATGAAAATTCATACCACAAGTGGGATATCACTTAAAAAATTAAATAAGCAAAAAATACTGCACTAGTAATAGCTAATAATAATTTAATTCTATTACATTTCAGAAGACGCTTAACTTATCTAAGTGCCGTAAATTTATATTTATTAACATTATAAATGTTAATGTTATTTATGGTTTTTTATATTTATTAACATTACTAATTAACCATTCCTCTAATACTCCACTGAGGAGTCATGAAATGTAGTCATATCAAACTGCTGGACACCTACATGGTAGATGATGTATGTCTGTGCATGGAAAGAAACACAAATTGGAGGACAAAAAGTGTGCAAAGTCACACCTACAAATATGCTAACACAGAACAGATGTGCATCCAACTCCATCCTTAACACATGTACGTGGAAAACAATTAAATTCTATTAGACACTTAATACATTTTCTAGATGTCAATGTCATACATTAATATAAAAGTATATCAAAACTAACACAGATATGGGAACATGCACAGAATAATCCCTTTACTTAATTGCCATGAAATCCTAATGATCCGAGAACAATAAAGTCATAATATATTAATTAATCTATGTAGAAAGTAATAAGATTCAACGATATATAGACCCTTAGTTGGTCTACCTGTATTTTAGGGACTACCTCAATTTCAGAAAAATATTGATGACCAATGAATAGATCAATCAAAAAAATCTAATTCTGTGTTTGTCACTAGATTTTTTTTCACTGCCCTCTGCAAAATATTTAAACTTGTAATAATTTTAAATAGAACAATTTTATAACACTTAAGAAGTTAATTATTTTTTGGTGCAGAGGGAACTATAAATGCCATAATGTGAGCACTATTATTATATTTTTCTCTAATTAATTCTGAAGAAAAACATCAAAGAAAAAATAGTAATGAAAACTGCAAAGGCTATATTTATGAAAACATTTATTAAACTTGAACTGGATCATCTTGTTTTTGATTAAGACATCTTTTAAATATTTTTATCAATTAGACAATATGTACAATTGATAAAGAAAATGTACTGTTGATGCTAGTCTTCTTACATGCCTTAAACTTTATTTTTAAGGGTGTTAGGAGGGCAAGATGCAGATAAATTAGTAATCAAATAAATATAGTCCTACTTAATTCATGTTGACTGAATGACTCTCTCTACATTGACCTAATAAATTAAGGAATGCATTCTAATTCAAGAATTTCATCTTATGAATTTTTCTGGAGCTGAAGATCCAACAAGGAGATCCATTAGGATACTCAGGAAAAACATAATATCATCTTTATAGAGGCAGCATTCACCAAGCAAGCCACTATGTAATCTTTAAAAAGGTGCCTTTATCATCTAGGGCCTCAGTTTTGTAAAAAGTGTTGGTAAAATTCATGACCAACGTACCTGACTTGATTGTTCTAAAAATAAAATGAAAAAAGGAAGAAAGAATGAGAGAGAGGAAGGAAGGAAGGAAGGAAGGAAGGAAGGAGGGAGGGAGAGAGGGAGGGAGGGAGGAAGGAAGGAAGGAAGGAAGGAAGGAAAGAAAATTGATTCCTTGGAAACATATACAAATACAAACATTCTTTAAAACTATCTTAAGTTTAAGCTTTTATTCCATTGACCCCACAATTAAACCCAAACAACAAGCAAAGGAGATAACTCCTTATCTGCACTCTTTGCTTATTTGGGGAAGGAATTGTACATATTTATGAGACATCCAAGTAACAAAGCAATAGATGCTTAAAAGATAGACGAGGTCTACTTTTTGTAATTAATACTAATAATCCAAGAGTCTATTAAAAATAATAACAATAGGGGCCAGCCTGATGCATAGTGGTTAAGTTCTGCGCACTCTGCTTTGGCAGCCTGGGTACATGGGTTCGAATCCTGGGCGTGGACCTACACCACTCATCAAGCTATGCTGTGGTGGCAACCCACATACAAAATAGAGGAAGACTGGCACAGATATTAGCTCAGGGCCAATCTTCCTCACTAAAAAATAATAATAATAATAACAATATGTAGGGGCCAGCCCCGTGGCTCAGCAGTTAAGTGCGTGCACTGTGCTATTGACGTCCTGGGTTCGGATCCCAGGCAAGCACCGACGCACTGCTTCTCCGGCCATGCTGAGGCCACGTCCCACATACAGCAACTAGAAGGATGTGCAACTATGACATACAACTATCTACTGGGGCTTTGGGGAAAAAAAAGGAGGAGGATTGGCAATAGATGTTAGCTCGGAGCCGGTCTTCCTCAGCAAAAAGAGGAGGATTAGCATGGATGTTAGCTCAGGGCTGATCTTCCTCACAAAAAAAAAAAAAAGACAATAATAACAATATATAAAGGGGACAAATTCTTAAAAGTGCTATTAACTAGAGGGATATGACATTAACCAACCAAAGATTTTGGTGAATTGCTGAAAGAGAGGTGACTGATGAGTGGAATGAGATGGAGCACAGCAAAGATCTGAGTGTGAGAGCCATTGCTCATAACAAAGCCCATTTGTACCCAGGTGGAAGGATGAGAAACAATCTTTGAGGAAACATAAGTGACCTGCCTAGAAAAAGCCAAGGCTCCTGGAGTGCGAATCCTTCCCTGTAGGAAAGATGAGTGAGGCAGCCACCTTGACCTATCTTCTTCCTGAACTAAAGCATGCCAGACAAAAGGGACTCAAGCACGTACACACACACACATACACACACACACACACACAAGCACACGCACACACACCTGCACATAAAACAAAAATTGACAGGTGGAGAAAGGGAAAGGGAGAAGGATAGAGCAAATGATCTATATTCTTTATCTTTCACAACAGGAAGTCAAGACATTCTGCTTGACGTTGATAAACCAAGAATGAGAGACACGGGCAAATCATTTAAAATATGGCTCTGGCCAGCAGAAGAACTGGTCAAAAGTAGTTTCCATCAATGAAGAGATCGAAGAGAGGGTGACAGGAAGGAACTCAACATGTTTTCATTTAATACCCATCTACACTTTATTTTTTTTTTTTTGCCTTGTCCATATACCTAATGAGGTTTTCAAAAATAGGTCTTCTAAAAATACTAACTGGTCCACAAAATGTGCAATATACCTATTTAAATAGACTTTTACAATCATAGAATTAACACTTGCAAATGGTAGCCCACCAGTGCTCAGATTATACAGCCAAGGGTGGACTGCAGGTACTGGAGACAGACTATCTACTCAAGCATAGCTAGGGTACAATAACAGGGGTAAAAATTACTTTGTGTAAAAAAATCTGCATTTGCACATATAGGTGCCATAACTGTTGACTTTAGCCTAGCTTCCAGTGCCAAAGTTGATTACCAAGCTTGTTATTTCTAGTGTTTTCGTTCTCAAATTGAAACCTGCTTAGATATGCTATTTTCTCACAGTTAGGTTTGAATGGCCTTGCTAGCTTTCTATGAAAAGTCTCTGATTTCACCTTAACCCATATTTCTCAGAAGATAAAAGAATTTTATTACTGATGGGAAGCAGCCTTATTAATGACATCCAATGGGAAAAGAGACATACAGATTCGATTTTAGGAAAAGCTTCCTATAACTAGAAGGATTATGAGATACTAAAAAACACAGTCAAGGATGGCAGCAGCAAAAGTCCCCTTTACTGAATATTTTAAAGAGTAGGCAATTATCTTGTACAGAATAGTCTTGAGAATCTTTCTAGATAGACCAGGCTATTCTTGTCTGTGTTTTTTGTTTTGTTGTGTGTTTGGTCTGTTTCTTTCTTTTTTGTCTAATCTTTAGGGAGAGTTGGTGCAAACAAAGCAAAAGGTAAAATCTACACAGAGTCAACTGAATAGAAATCTGCAAATTTGGGAGTTTACTTGGTCCTTACCAGGGACTCAGAATTGCAAAATAAACAACATGCTAAGGACTCTATGAGGGTCTTAGCTAGCAGCTGAAATGAGTCATCTAAATCTAAATCATCTTCTATTTGTCTCAGGGACAGATCTAACATCCCAGATAGGTGACAGTATAGCAGTCACTCCCCCCATTGCACCAGGTATTCAATATTCAAGTAAAAGAGCCAAAGGCAGGAATGGAATTTGGCCCAATCTTGGTTGACAGTTGAAAAGCCAACAAGCAAATGACCAGTAGAGCCCATATGCCATAGGAAACTTTCAGTGTGGGCCATGTCGTCTTTGCCAATCACGGGCAGAACAAACAGACAACAACAACAACAAAAAAAAACCAGCTTTTTTCACTGGAAATGAATAAGCCAAGTACATTTTCTTACAGCTCAAAAAAGGCTTAGTCACAAGGAAATCTTGAAGACGACAAGCTAGAAATCTGAGCTACAGAAGCAACAGCATTTTGGCACACCCAAGATCACACCTGTATCCACCTCTCTGAAAAATGGGCCCATGAATGATAGTTAGACTCTAAGAAACTTGAGCTCAGAGACTAGGTCTGTCTAACTGAAGCCCCAACAGCTAGCCCATGCCCCTCACATAATGCCTGTTCAATAAGTTATGCTAAATGATTAAATGAGTCTGCTATTGCTACTTCATATGCTTTTAAGAGATCAAAACTGGGTGTTCACTTTCCTCCTCTACTTGGTAAATTCCTACTGGTTTTTCAAGATCCACTTCACTGATTCTTTTCTTAACTCCCCAGAGCTCTCCGCTCATGCCTCTATTACAGCATTTATCATACTGAGTTGACATTCTAGAGCTACACTATCCAAATATGATAGCCACTAGCCACCTATGGCTATTGAGCACTTAAAATGTGGTTAGTGTGACTAAGGAACACAATTTTAAATTTTATTTAATTTTAACTAGCTTAAATTTAAACATTGATACTCAATTCAGTTATCAAAACACTTCTAAGTACACTTAGGACAACTTGGGTACGTGAATCTACTTTTTCCACCCTAAAATTTATGAAATCTAAATACAGATCAAATACCTTTAGTGAAAATTCAACCTCCAAATTGAGATCCTATAAGTGTAAAACACAAACCAGATTTCAACGACTTAGTACAAAACAAAGAATGCAAAATAGCTGATTAATAATATTTTATATTGATTACATGTTGAAATGCTAATATTTTGAACATATCAGATTAAATAAAATATATCATTAAAATTGATTCACCTGTTTCTTTTTACTTTTTCAGTGTGGCTACTAGAAAATTTTAAGTTACATATGTGGCCTGAATTATATTTCTATTGGATAGGCATTGTTCTAGACATTCTCTGAACACTTTCTGAATGCTACTTGCTAAGATAAGCATTTTATATGTTAAACCTGTTTTACCAGTAAGGAAACAGAGGCACCTGAAGGAATGTCATGGAACATGTCCAGCAGCACAGTTAAAGTTTGGGATTTGAACCAGATCTCCATGGTTTCCTAGTTCCAGCTCCAATATTTTCTTTTTCCCTGGTGTCTATGTGTCACCCTGCGCATTAGACTGTGAGTTCCTCCAGAGCACAGGCCCTGCCTTAATCATATTTACGCCTTCATAAGACCAACTTGGACATAGTCAGCAGCCAATGAATTTTTATCGAATGAATTAAACACAGAAATGAACAAACAAAATGGAATCATCTACATAAATATATCTGTAACACATAAAGAAATCTATATAATGTTAAACTCAAGTTTAACAATATAGAAAGGATGAAAACACATCTGTTTTGTCTGGAAACACTGCACACTCCTTAGTTTTGGTGTTTATACTTGACCAAAGACACATAATACTTTTTGAGGAAAACGTGTTCATTATGGTTATGAAGAGTTTAGCCTAATGACAGACAGACCGCTGGGAAACCAGGTGGGGCAAAGAACAAAGTCTACCGAGGGAGTAAGGGATATTAAAAGATGGCACACATCTGAATTTTTAAAGTTCAATATAATTGAAACTGCTCTAACTAGAGCAGCAATAACTATGTGAACAGCTAGAATAATCGTATATCCTTAGGTTTATGTTTCACAACAGACTTTTTAATAGACATTCTGCACACATTCCTCAAGTCCATTCTATTGGCCTTTATCCATCACTAAGGAACGTCTTATGTTTAAATGTGGATTTGTTTTACAAGGAAAAAACTCAGGATCCATAAGAAGAAGGGGAATATAGAAACTTTAGTCTTGATATTTCTCTTAGATTGAAAGTTTCTGTAATATTATTTTCTTTATTGTCAATTACTCTAACAAATTCAATTGAATTCCATAAAACTAGCCAAATGCCTGCCGGATGTCACTCACTGGCTACGTGCTGGTTACTAAAAAGTGAACAAGAAACTCCTCCAGATCACTGGTTTTATCATTTCTTTCCCTTCTTACCCACTCCTGAATATTAGTCATTTCTTTAGGAATGGCAATATGGGAAAAAATAAAATAAGTTTATAAAGAAAGAAGGCAGGATAAAGTAACTTTAAATCTTAAAATGCGAGTATAGAGTGAACAAGAAGACTAGAACCACTGTACAACTGCAAATAGGAACCGCTCAGAACATACTGTGCAGGACATGAGACACGAAGCATATCCCTAAGAGTTCATGGTCTGGTCATTCTTTGTAATCATTAGAAAATAAAATTAGTCTCCTACTAAGACACCTGCAGCCATTTAAAAACTTCAGATGATTCCAGTTTGCAAAGCTCATCTATCTGAATTTCTTTTGAGCAAGATAACCTAGACATGTTGGATGTTACAGACTGATGATCTAATTCTGTCCTTAATGGCTACTCCAAAGCAAAAAGATCTCAATAGTAGTTAATTGTGCCAATTAGTTGTCTATTTTTTGTCACGTATCTAGAAAAATGTTTTAGACTATTTAGACAAAAATAGTTTTTGTCTCCTATTTAAGGAAAAATATTCTTTCCTTCATTGCTTTTCCCCTCCTCAAAGTCAAGAAATTGTCCTTGAACAAATGCCAGACTCTGAAAATTATTCAAAGCATTATAGTGACACATCAAAGAGAGAAGAGACCAGGAAATTAATTGCAACAATTTCTTTTGAACACTCTAACAAGTGCTTTAACTGGTGTGTAGGAGTGTCAAAATCCAAGAATGCAAAAGGGGAGGACTTTAGAGGAAGAATACAAATTGGAATGTAGCTGACCATTTGAATTTATTTTCTTGTCTAGTAAAATTAGCAAGCAATGTGTTCCAAGGAAACCCACCACTTACCAACCAAGTAAAGGGCTATTTTTTCCTTAAGAACTCTTTCCAAAATGTGACGACTAAAAGTGCATTGTTCGAATCTTTCAACTTCAGGCAAGCAAATATTGAATAAAATGGCTGTCATAAAAAAAAATTATGTGCAATTAACAAGGCAATAGCATTATGCAATTTGGGAAATCTGTTCTTCTGATTATTTTTAAAGTTCTTTTATGATCCACTCTATAACACACAAAAAAATTCTTATTGAAAAACCAACAGTAAACAAAGATTATGCCTGTTGAGATTACAGCCCAAAAAGATCACTAAATTTTAATTCCATGTACAATTTGGTATTTAGAAGGCAAATGTGTCTGAGATTTATGTTCCAGTATCCAGGAAAAAAACGCATTAATCAAGAGCAGCAATATTGCAAACAATACTGAAGAGGAGAAATATTTACCTGGTTAAAGCAGATTATTTTCAAGAACTTTAGAAGAGCTACATGTAAATAATTTTTCATTCTCACTCATTCTTATCTATTCATAAAGTAGGTTCCACACTCTGCTTTCCTAATTTGAGTCTCTGTACATTCTTGAAAGTAGATTAAAATATGTTTTTTTAACAATTCTATTTCTATAGAAATGATGGTTTTATAACAAAGTAAGGAGCAGCAAACCGAGTTATGATTATGAGTCCATTGTTTATCTTACTGAGTTTTTTAAACATGTCAAGTCATTAATAAAATCATAAAGGAGAAAATCTTGTATATTTAATGTCAATTTTCCCCTAAAATCTTCTTAGGTTAAATAATCAAGTTCAATCTCCAAAATAACTGGTCTCTACCTGTTCCCAAAGATGGAATTTTACTACAAAAGTTGCATTTATAATCGTTACAAGCTGAATTGTGCCCCGCCCCAACAATGCATATGTTGAAGTCCTGACCGCCAGTACCTCGGAATATGACTGTATTTGGAGATAAGGTCGTTAAGTGGTGATTAAGTCAAAATGAGGCCATTACAATGGGCCTTAATCCAATCTGACTGGTATCCTTATAAAACTAGGAAATTTGGACACAAAAGACACACCAGGGATGTAAGGTTCATTAGAAACCTTCAAGTCTTATCATCTTCTTCTATTGATACTATTATTGTCCATAATTTTAGTTCTACTTAATTATCTAACCTTCAAATTAGATATTATTATTGTTTCATTAGTCAATACTTATTTTTATTTACTCACATATTTCTCAATATTTTACTCACAATTTCTTCTTGCATATCAGACATTCTTTCTAGAATCTAGAAGACTCTTACTTCTCAAGCCTAAAATACATCCTCCAAAATTTCCTTTAGCGATTGTTTCTTGTAGGAAACTCTGTTCTTGTCTGGTAATGTCATTATATCACTTTCATTCTTGACAGATGATTTTACTATGTACGCAATTCTAAGTTGCAAATTGTATTCTCTCAGGATATCTAAAATACCATTCCACCAGTTTCTCATTTTCATTGTTGCTATTGAGAAATCAGTCATCTACTTGCCTCTTCCTCTGAAGGTGGTCTATCTTGTATCTCTGGCTACATTTAAAATGAGGTCTTTATCTTTGATGTTCTGCCAAGCACTAAGATGGATTTTGGTATGGATTTCTTTTTACTTTACTTGCTTGCAAATTGTGGGCTTCTGAATCTAAGGATTAGTGTCTTTCAACATTTATGGACAATTCTTAGCCATTATATTTTTTGAATTTGTGTTTTTCCATTCTCTTTACTGTATTCTCTTTAACTTCAGTTAGAAGTTATTACACTTTCATACTCTGTTCTCCACATCTCCTAAACTGAAGTTCATACTTGCCATCTCTTTCTCTCCCTAAGCTTCATTCTTGATTAACCGTCTGGATATATTTTTCGGTTCACTAAACTTTCTTCTGCTAATCGATTCTACTGTTTAACCCACCTAATGATTTTTTCACTATAATTATTACACTCACTATTATTATTACTATTATTGTTATTATTATTTCCAGAAGCTCTATTTGGTTCTGTTTTTAAATCTTCTTGGTAATTTTTTACAGCTTCTTACTACTTGCTGGTATTTTCAATCCCTCTTTTATTTCTTAAACATATTTAATATACATCTTTTGTATTATTTGTCTGAATCTCCAGTATCTGAAGTCAATCTCTGAGTCTAATTCTATTGTCTCTTTTTTTTCCTGCTGGCTTCCTCACGGTGGTTTGTTTCTGGAAGGGGTGGGTGTTTGGTGATTTCTGACTGTAGGCACATACTCTTTGAAACTTTTTTAGTGGGAAATCTCTGAGGCCCAACTTGAAATTCCATTCCCTAGTAAGGATTTGTTTCTTTTTCCCAGTGCCCTTGTAGTCACTATCAACCTGGGTCCACATTAAAGCACAAAGTCTGGCTGTGGTTCTTTTGGACTACATAATAACCTCAATCTTAGCTGCAAGCTTCCATGAGGGCCAGTTTGTGGTTATCTTTTCTCAAGGAAGATATTTTCCTTTCCTCTCTGCAGAGCCAAAGTTGTATCAGGCAAGTTTTGTTACTATTCCTTTCTGCATAGAAAGTTGATTTCTCATTCATCTTAACGCCAAGGGTGTAGTTTTTAGAGCCCCAGTTTTATGTAGGACTATCCTACCGGACTACGTGCAGGTCAAAATGGAAACTTGAGGCCCTGGAGTTTCATAAATATCCTCAGGCGTTCTTACTTCCCAGGATTCTTGCCTTTACTTTCTTTTTGTTCTCTAGAATGTCATATTTTCCAGCCAGCTTAGTAGTGCACTTTGAAAGATACTTTTTAACATGTAATCCAGTATTTATAGATGTTTTCAATGGATTTCCCAGGATATCCAGTCACCATACTACCAGCAAAGGAAGTCTCTAAATAAATTCTTAAAGACTTCAAAAAGCCTCAATTGAAAATTCTCTTATTGTTTTCAATGGTCGATTTAATTTTTAACTATATATTCATATAGTTACATTTATTTTATACATAGATACACATAAAAATTTTGGAGTTTCTGGGAGTGCTAAAGGAAAAAGAATTATCAAAACTTTATACTGTTAAAGGAAAATTCAAGTACAGAAGACAGCACTGCATAGAAGATTAAATATTTAAGATATTAGGTGAGGATGGCTAATATAAAGATAATTTAATTTCTACCAATGGCTAAAATTTTACTTTTTGAATTTTATTAGCTCTATGTTGTGTTTGTCTGAATAGGAAATAAAAAATAAATGTCAGGAAGTTGTTACTCTCATGGTATTTCTCAGTTAACCCAAATAGGGACATAAGGAAACATCACAAGAAATACTATTCTCATGAGATACTCCACTGTCCTTTCCAGATAATCAGGACCTGTAAAACCAAAAACACCCTGTAGGTACCAATAAATAGTAAGGAAATTGAATCAGTAATCAAAAACCTCCCAACAAAACCAGATGGCTTCACTGGTCAATTCTACCAAACATTTAAAGATGAATTAATGCCAATCTTTCTCAAACTCTTCCAAAAAATTGAAGAGGAGGGAACACTCCCAAACTCATTTTAAAAGACCAGTATTATCCTGATACCAAAACCAGATAAGGACACTACCAGAAAAGAAAACTACAGGTCAATATCCCCGATGGTATAGATGCAAAAATTTTAACAAAATACTAGCAAACTGAATTCAACAGCACATTAAAAGGATCATATGCTATAACCAAGTGGGACTTATCCCTGGGATGCAAGGATCATTCATCATAGACAAATCACCAAATCATGCTATTAATGTGGTAAGTGTGACATACCACATTTAATAGCATGAAAGATAAAAATTATATGATCATCTCAATAGATGCAGAAAAAGCATTTGACAAAATTCAGCAATGCTTCATGATAAAAACTTTCAACAAATTGGATACAGGAGGTATGTGCCTCAACATAACAAAGGCCATATATGACAAGTCTACAGCTAACATCATACTCAACAATGAAAGGCTAAAAACTTTAGTCTAACATCAGGAACAAGACAAGGATGCCCACTCTCACCACTCTTACTCAACATTGTACTGGAAGTCCTAGCCACAGCAATCAGGCAAGAAAAATAAATCAAAAGCATCCAAATGAGAAAAGAAGAAATAAATGTGTTTCTGTTTATAGATGACATGAATTTATATAAAACTGTTAGAACTAATAAAAAAAATCAATAAAGCTGCAGGATACGAAATCAATATACAGGGGGCTGGCCCAGTGGCATAGCAGTTAAGTTCGCATGCTCTGCTTCGGCGGCCTGGGGTTCCCAGGTTTGGGTGCCAGGTGTGGACCTATGCACTGCTTATCAAGCCATGCTATGGGGGCATCAGATACAAAGCAGAGGAAGATGGGCACGGATGTTAGCCAAGGGCCAATCTTCCTCAGCAAAAAAGAGGAGGATTGGCAGCAGATGTTAGCTCAGGGCTAATCTTCCTCAAAGAAAAAATCAACATACAAAAATCAGTTATGTCACTAAAAACAAACTATCTAAAAAAGAAATATAGAAAACAACTGCATTAAAAACAATAAAATACTTAGGAATGAACTTAGCCAAAAAGGTGAAAGATCTCTACACTGAAACCCATAAGACATTGGTGAAAGAAATTGAAGAAGATACAAATAAATGGAAAGATATCCTATGTTCATGGATTGGAAGAATTAATATTGTCAAAACGTCCATACTACCCAAAGCCATCTATCGATTCAATTCAACCCCTATCAAGATTCCAATGGCATTTTTTGCAGAAATAGAAAAAACAATCCTAGAATTCATATGGAACCACAAAAGACCCTGAATAGATCAAGCAATTCTAACAAAGAAGAACAAAGCTGAAGGCATCACACTTCCCGATTTCAAACTATATTACAAATATATAGTAATCAAAACAGTACGTTTCTGGCATAAAAACAGACACATAGACCAATAGAACAGAATTGAGAGCCCAGAAATAAACCCGTGCTTATATGATCAACTAATATTTGACAAGAGAGCCCAGAATACTCAATGGAGAAAGGATAGTCTCTTCAGTTAATGGTTCTGGGAAAACTGGATTTCCACATGCAAAAGAATGAAATTGGACCCCTTTCTTACACCACTCACAAAAGTTAACCCAAAATAGATTAAAGACAATATGTGTGTATGTATGTGTATATATACATGTATGTTTGTATCTTTTTATATAAATATATGTGTGTATGTATGTATATAGGAATATATATATGTATATATATAATGGAATATTATTCAGCCATAAAAAGAAGAAAATCCTGACATTTGCAACACGGATAGACCTTGAAAGCATTATATTAAGTGAAATAAGTCAGATAGAGAAAGACAAATATCGTATGATCTCACCCATATGTGGGATCTAAAAAAGATGAACTCATAGAAACAGAAAATACCAGGGGCTGAGGAGTGGGGGAAATGAGGAAGTATTGGTCAAAGGATACAACTGCCAGTTACAACATGAATAAGTTCTGGGGATCTAATGTACAGTATGGTGACTATAATTAACTGCATAGTCAACTGTGTAACTGTTTAACTGTATACATGAAAAGACAAACTTTTAGCTATTATTGTTGGAGGTACATATTTTGAATGCTTAATAAAAGTGTGAATTGCATACAAAGTAGTGTGGCATATTGTGTTACTCTTACCAAGAGGAACTGACCCATCATAATTTTTAGAAACAGACTTTATTGAAAATTTCAGCAGAGAGCTCTAAAATATTGATATTTAATTTAAAAGTTGTCTTTAGTACCTGACACAACTATGAAGAGCTTCACTGCAGCCATTATTAAACATACATAAAAATATTTATGTAAATTTATTTGAATAAATGTCATGCCTTGTAAAATCTAAAGAACTTTTTAAACTGATACGGTGTTAGAATGTTTCAAGAAATGAATTTGGGGCCAGCCCATTGGTGTAGCAGTTAAGATCTCGCACTCCAGGAGAAGTCAAGATGGCGGCGTAAGCAGACTCTGAACTCAGCTCCTCCGGCGGACACAGCCAATTTACAACTACTGGTGGAAAAATCACCCCTGAGACAGAACTGAAAACTGGATAAGAGGAACTCCTGCAACAAAGGACAATCCTAACTGAGGTGGGAGAGGCAGAAACTCCCTTCTGGAGAGGAAAAATGCCGCCTTCACAAGCCGCCAGCTTCACGGCTGCTGGGAGCAGCCCAAAGGTACGCAGCCCTCCCTGGAGGAGCGGGGCCCTGAGCCGGGAGTGCCCCCGCTGTGGGCATTCTGTGGACTCAGCACAATCGAGACAAGTGGCATAATATCGGACTTTGCCTGCTACTAAAACATTGAGGAGTACCCCCAGAAAACCTGGTTCACAAAGAAATTAAAACTGGCTCTTAAAGGGCCCACACGCAAACGCACCCATTTCAGAGCATCCTAAAATCACCAGAAAGAAAGGTGCACAGTGCTGTGGTGAAAAGAGACTCACCTGATAGGCCCTGAGTGCATCTCGGTGAGAGGTGAGACCTCTCCAGGGACTGGAACATTGACAGCGGCCATTGTTGTGGCCTGGTGTGGGCATGCTGACACAGACATCATTGGAGTTCTCCCTGGGGCCTGCTAGCCCAGGTCTGCCCCACCCACTAGAGCACCGATTTAATCCAGCTCAGCCAGGGCAGGCAGCCCACCCTAGAGACTGGCCCCACCCAACAACAAGCCCTCAGGCAACTTGTGGGCCTGCATAGATTGGTGACTGGATTCTCTGCAGCCTGGCAACTGAGCCGACTTCAGCGAGGCAGGGCGTACACAAGGAGTGGATGGAGAGTGTAGGGCGGTGGCGGAGTGTGTGGGGCTCCCACCGTGGAGAGACTGGGTCCGCTTCAGGAGGTCGGGGCGTGCATACGGGGTAGGACTGTGTTGACTGTGTGTGTGGACCTGTGGGCGGCAGGGCTTCTCAGCCGCAGAAGACTTGTGTTTCTCAAAGACACACATACGGGGTTTGCCCCACCTTCCAAAGTCTGAAACAATTGGGTGCTCCTGTGCCTGAGGCCAGCCCCACCCAGCTGCAATCCTCAGAGAGCTGAAAAGGGACCTAAAGGCTGGAGGCTTATAGCAATTGTAAGCCCCTGAGCCTAACAACCTGCCACGCTGGGGGCCTACTCACTTAAAAGAAATACTGCAACACAAATGTGCTATTAGAACTTGCAGCCAACTGTGCTGGGGTGCCCCACAGCTGATAAAGAGACTGAGGGGCCCACAACAACTACAAACAGCTGAGCATTACAACAGCTGGTCAGGGGCATAGCTCAGCCTACCTGGGCACATACAGGGAGAGCAAACAGGCCACAACAGAAGGACACACGTAGCCCACATAGGGGTCACCCCTGGAACATTGAGAACTGAGGGAACCACACGGCAGGACTCCTAAGGCATCACTTGTATAAGGTCACTTATCCAAGAGCAGGAGACGTAGCTGACCTACCTAATACATAGACACAAGCACAGGGAAAGAGGCAAAATGAGGAGGAAAAGGAATACATTCTACGTAAGGGAACAGGACAAAACCCCAGAAAAGGAACTAAGTGAAACAGAAATGAGCAACCTACCTGACAGAGAGTTCAAACTAAGAGTGTTAAGGATGCTCACTGATCTGGGGAGAAGAATAGATGAACTCAGTGAGAATGCCAACAAAGAAATGGAAGACATAAAAAAGAACCAATCAGAAATGAAGAATACAATACTGGAAATGAAAAATTCGCTAGAGGGACTCAAAAGCACAGTAGAGGATACAGAAGAATGGATCTGTGAGCTGGATGAAAGACTAGAAGAAATTACCCAAGCTGAACAGGTAAAAGAGAAAAGAATTAAAAAGAGTGAGGACAGTCTAAGGGACCTCTGGCGCACTTACATCAAGCACACTAAAATCCATGTTATAGGTGTCCCGGAAGGAGAAGAGCGAGACAAAGGGGAACAGAATCTATTTCAAGAAATAATAGATGAAAACTTCCCTAATCTAAGGAAGGAAACAGACGTCCAGGTACAGGAAGCACAGAGAGGCCCAAACAAGATAAACCCAAAGAGGCCCACACCAAGACACATCATAATCAAAATGTCTAGGATTAAAGATAAAGAGAGAATCCTAAAAGCCACCAGAGAAAGACAAGTTACATACAAAGGAAACCCCATGAGACTATCAGCTGACTTCTCAGCAGAAACTTTACAGGCTAGAAGAGACTGGCATGATATATTTAAAGCGCTAAAAGGAAAAAACTTACAGCCAAGAATACTCTACCCAGCGAGATTATCATTCAAAACGGAAGGAGAGATCAAAAATTTCCCAGACAAGCAAAAATTAAAGGAGTTTGTCACCAAGAAACCAGTGCTACATGAAATGTTAAAGGGACTGATTTAAGGGGAAAAGGGAAGACCACAAATAGGAAAAATTATCTATTTCCATGATAAGAGGGCAATGGATACAACTGCACAAAAAAGAGGGTAGATATGATATCAAAAACATAAAATGAGGGAGGAGGGGAGTTAAAGAGTAGAGCTTTCAGACAGAGGTCAAACTAAAGAGACAATCAATTCTGTATAGAAGGAGAAAGGAACAGAGAAGGACTACTAAAACACTGAGAAAAAAAGTTAAAAAATGGCAGGAAGTACATACTTATCAATACCTACTTTAAACGTCAATGGACTAAATGCCCCAATTAAAAGGCATAGGGTGGTTGATTGGATACAACACCAAGACCCATATATATGCTGCATGCAAGAGACACACTTCAGACCTAAAGACACTCACAAACTGAAAGTGAAGGGATGGAAAAAGATACTCCACACAAATGGCAATGAAAAGAAAGCTGGGGTAGCAGTACTCATATCAGACAAAATAGACTTTAAAACAAAAACTGTAAAAAGAGACAAAGAAGGGCATTACATAATGATCAAGGGAACAATCCAACAAGAGGATATAACACTTGTAAATATCTACGCACCCAATGTAGGTGCACCTAAATATATAAAGCAATTATTAACAGACATAAAGAGAAATAGACAGTAACACAATAATAGTAGAGGACTTTAACACTCCACTTACACCAATGGATAGATCATCCAAACAGAAGATCAATAAGGAATCATTGGTCTTAAATGACACACTAGAACAGATGGACCTAGTAGATATATACAGAGCATTCCATCCAAAAACCGAAGAATACACGTTCTTTTCAAAGGCACATGGAACATTCTCCAGGATTGTTCACATATTAGGCCACAAAACAAGTCTCCATAAGTTTAAGAAGATTGAAATAATACCAAGCATCTTTTCTGACCACAACGGTATGAAACTGGAAATCGACTATAGGAAGAAAATCAGAAAAGCCACAAATACGTGGAGACTAAACAAAATGCTACTGAACAACGACTGGGTCAATGAAGAAATCAAAAAATACCTGGAGACAAATGAAAATGAAAATACGACAATCCAGAATTTATGGGATACAGCAAAAGTGGTTCTAAGGGGGAAGCTTATAGCAATACAGGCCTATCTCAACAAAAAAGAAAAATCTCAAATAAACAATCTAACAATGCACCTAAAGGAAATGGAAAAAGAAGAACAAATAAAGTCCAAAATCAGTAGAAGAAGGGAAATAATAAAAATCAGAGCAGAAATAAATGAAATGGAGACTAAAAAAACAATAGAAAAAATTAATAACCCCGAGAGCTGGTTCTTTGAAAAGATCAACAAAATTGACAAACCTTTAGCTAGACTCACCAAGACAAAAAGAGAGAAGGCACAAATAAGTAAAATCACAAATGAAAGAAGAGAAATTACGACAGACACCTCAGAAATACAAAAGATTATAAGAGAATACTACGAAAAGCTATATGCCAACAAATTCGACAATCTGGAAGAAATCGAGATAAATTCTTAGAATCATACAACCTTCCAAAACTGGATCAAGAAGAAGTAGAGAATTTGAATAGGGCAATCACCAGTAAGGAAATCGAAACAGTAATCACAAACCTCCCCAAAAATAAAAGTCCAGGACCAGACGGCTTCCCTGGTGAATTCTACCAAACATTCAAAGAAGACTTAATACCTATCCTTCTCAAACTCTTCCAAAAAAATTGAGGAAGGGGGGAAGCTCCCTAACTCAATCTACGAAGCCGACATTACCCTGATACCAAAACCAGACAAGGACAACATAAAAAAAGAAAATTACAGGCCAATATCACTGATGAACATCGATGCAAAAATCCTCAACAAAATACCAGCAAATCACATACAACAATACGTTAAAAAGATTATACACCATGATCAAGTGGGATTTATTCCAGGTATGGAGGGATGGTTCAATATTCACAAATCAATCAATGTAATACACCACATTAATAAAATGAAGAATAAAAATCACATGATTATCTCAATAGATGCAGAGAAAGCATTTGACAAGATATAGCATCCATTTATGATAAAAACTCTGAATAAAATGGGGATAGAAGGAAAGTACCTCAACATAATAAAGGCCATATATGACAAACCCACAGATAATATCATCCTCAATGGTGAAACACTGAAAGCTATTCCTCTAAGAACAGGAACCAGACAAGGATGCCCACTGTCACCACTCCTATTTAACATAGTACTGAAAGTCCTAGCCAGAGCAATCAGGCAAGAAAAAGAAATAAAAAGGATACAAATTGGAAAGGAAGAAGTGAAACTGTCACTACTTGCAGATGTCATGATTTTATATATAGAAAACCCTAAAGAATCCACCAGAAAACTTTTAGAAGTAATAAACGAATACGGTAAAGTTGCAGGATACAAAATCAACATACAAAAATCAGTTGCATTTCTATACACTAACAACGAAGTAGCAGAAAGAGAAATTAAGAATACAATCCCATTTACAATAGCAACAATAACAATAAAATACCTAGGAATAAACTTAACCAAAGAGGTGAAAGATCTGTACACTGAAAACTATAAAACATTGCTGAAAGAAATTGAAGAAGACACAAAGAAATGGAAAGATATTCCGTGCTCTTGGATTGGAAGAATTAACATAGTTAAGATGTCCATACTTCCTAAAGCAATCTATAGAGTCAATGCAATCCCTATCAAAGTTCCAACAACATTTTTCACAGAAATAGAACAAAGAATCCTAAAATTTATATGGAACAACAAAAGACCCCAAATAGCTAAAGGAATCCTGAGAAAAAAGAACAAAGCTGGAGGTATCACACTCCCTGATTTCAAAATATACTACAAAGCTACAGTAACCAAAACAGCATGGTACTGGCACAAAAACAGACACACAGATCAATGGAATAGAATCAAAAGCCCAGAAATAAACCCACACATCTATGGACAGCTAATCTTTGACAAAGGAGCCAAGAACATACAATGGGGAAAAGAAAGTCTCTTCAACAAATGGTGTTGGGAAAACTGGATAGCCACATGCAAAAAAATGAAGGTAGACCCTTACCTTACACCATACACAAAAATTAACTCCAAATGGATTAAAGACTTGAAGGTAAGACCCGAAACTATAAAACTTCTAGAAGAAAACATAGGCAGTACGCTCTTTGACATCTGTCTTAGCAACATATTTTCAAGCACCATGTCTGACCGGGCAAGAGAAACAATAGAAAAAATAAACAAATGGGACTACCTCAAACTAAAAAGCTTCTGCACAGCAAAGGAAACCATCAACAAAATGAAAAGACAACCTAATAATTGGGAGAACATATTTGCAAACCATACATCTGATAAGGGCTTAATCTCCAAAATATATAAAGAACTCGTGCATCTCAACAACAAAAAAACTACCAACCCAATTAAAAAATGGGCAAAAGACCTGAACAGACATTTCTCCAAAGAAGATATACAGATGGCCAACAGACACATGAAAAGATGTTCAACATCATTAACTATCAGGGAAATGCAAATCAAAACTACAATGAGATATCACCTCATGCCCGTCAGAATGGATATAATTAACAAGACAGGAAACAACATGTGTTGGAGAGGATGTGGAGAGAAGGGAACTCTCATACACTGCTGGTGGGTGTGCAAACTGGTGCAGCCACTATGGAAAACAATATGGAGATTCCTCAAAAAATCAAGGATAGAACTACCATATGATCCAGCTATTCCACTGCTGGGTATTTATCCAAAGAACTTGAAAACACCAATTTGTAAAGGTACATGCACCCCTGTGTTCATTGCAGCGTTATTCACAATAGCCAAGACTTGGAAGCAACCTAAGTGCCCATCAAGGGACGAACACATAAAGAAGCTGTGGTATATATACACAATGGAATACTACTCAGCCACAAGAAACGATGAAATCCAGCCATTTGTGACAACATGGATGGACATTGAGGGTATTATGCAAAGTGAAATAAGTCAGAGGGAGAAGGTCACATACCATATGATTTCCTTCATTAAGTAGTAGATAATAACAACAATAAACAAACACATAGAGACAGAGATTGGATTGGTGGTTACCAGAGGGGAAGGGGGGAGCGAGGAGGGTGAAAGGGATAATTCAGCACATGTGTGTGGTGATGGGTTGTAATTAGTATTTGGGTGGTGAACATGATGTCATCTATGCAGAAATAGAAGTAGAATGATGTACACCTGAAATTTATACAATGTTATAAACCAATGTTACTGCAATAAACAAAAAAATTAAAATAAATAAATAATAAATTGAAATAGCTTACAGCCTCTGAAGGCATATCTCATGTCAGTTAGTAAGACAGCTAGTTGGTGTAATTCCAAAATCTGTGCTTTTCACTGTGTTAAGAAGTGGTATGTACTCAACTGTCTGGCCTCTTCCCCTTGGCATAAACCACCAGCTATACACCCCCTATTTTTATTAAGAATAAACAAAACAAAAGAAAACTTTAACCAATTATAGGTTTAATCTGTTCAGTGAAAAATATCTTGAACAATCAAAAAAAGGTGCAAATCTATACCTGTCATTTACATTATATATTATACAATATACATTAAAACAAACAGCTCTTAACATACCTGAAAATTTTATCTGAGTGATATGTGCTACATATTTAAAAGAATATGGACTAAATTGTTATGAAGACCAAAATAACATTGACATTGCTGTGTTTACTTAAATGAATGCTTTTTTGTTTGTTTGTTTTCACATTTTTACTTGAAGAGATTATGGAATTCAAATCTAGAGAATTTCCTCAGCATTATTTTCAATACTGGAGGGGAAAAGAAAATTTCATTTCTAGCCAGTATGAGAATTCACTATATATTTTTTCACCTTAAAAATATTTCCACTAACAATTTTTAAATCAAAGTCTTCTTTCTACTAAAATGCTTTAAATCATTCTTTGTAGAAAATTAGGGTGTAGAATTAAACATTTTGGGGAAAATATTAGCAGTACTAGGAGATGTCTCTGTCGTGGTTTCTTCAACTACTACAATATGACAAATGTATTCCAATGTGTTTTGTTTCCATGAAATTGTACTTTTGGTTTACTCAATAAAGCTGGACTTCCCGGAAAAAAAACCCAAAAAAAAAGATCTCGCACTCCACTTTGGCGGCCCGGGATTCAACGGTTCGGACCCTGGGCGTGGACCTACACACCGCTTATCAAGCCATGCTGAGGTGGCATCCCACATAGAGCAACTAGAAGGATGTACAACTATGACATACAACTATCTACTAGGGCTTTGGGGAGAAAAAAAGGTAAAAAGGAGGAAGATTGGCAACAGATGTTAGCTCAGGGCCAATCTTCCTCAAAAAAAAAAAAAAGATTCTCAGAGTCCTTGTGAATAAAGTGCTATTTTAAAAAACAAGAAAGAAATTTGCATTTAAGACCAGTTTTACCAGAAATCATAAAGGTTATATTATGGCATAAATGGACATGCTACAAATGCTTTGAGAACAAAGAGAAAAAAAAACCTAAGTGGATAAATTCCTGTTGGATATACTATTACCAGTTTATTATTCTGGGATCATTATGAAAGTATTTGTTAGCATTGTCTTCTCTTACTTTTCAAGCACATAGTTGAACTCAATCAAAGCATGATCCTCCAACTTTACAGTCATTAAAAGTAAGGATTCAGATAAGAAAAAAAATGTTGGTGCAAAAATCAGTAATTGATTAAATCAAGTAACAAAATTTTAAATTAAAATACCTGGCTTAGTGTTGCGTTAAACTTCCCTCCCCCACTAAAATGTAACTGATGATGGACTTATCGTTTTTATTTTTCAACTAATATAGATAGTAATTGAACTCAGCCAAAATCTCACATAAGCAGAACAGAATCTCTGAACCTTAGATGCAAACAAAGCTATGATGCTGTCAAATGACGGGCAATCATACTATTCTAGGCTACCCTCTTTTTCCTTGTTTTTCCCAATTTTTTTATGAAGTTTATTTTATTGGGCATAAAAAAAACCAAAATCTTAAAAAAAGAAAGAACTCTTTAGAATTCTTGGACTAGTAAAAATAATATACACCATCATCATCTCCATCCTTGGCAAACAATGTTGTTTGAAATTAATCAGTTTGACATTATACGATTGAAGCCAAACTCTGGGAAAATCTACTTGTGGGTGAACTGTAAGGCCAAGCACACTGCAAACATTTCACTCTGCCTTCTGATTTAAGAAGAGGCTCTTTGACTCTGCATGCCACAGGATATTGTTCAGAATGACCTACATTTCTCTCTACTTTAAGTTTACAGATGGGATATAATGATAACCTGGTTATCAACACCAAGTTATCAATACCAAGTGTGATGGCTAATTTTATGTGTCAATTTGGTTAGACTATCGTTCCCAGTTGTTTGGTCAAACACTAGTCTAGAAGTTGCTGTGAAGGTATTTTTTAGTTGTGATTAATATTTACAACCAGTAGATTTTGAGTAAAGCAGATTATCCTCCATAACGTGGATGGACCTTATCCAATCAGTTGAAAGCCTTAAGAGTAAAGACTGAGGTTTCCCTAAGAAGGAATTCTGCTTCAAGACTGCAACAGAGAAACCCTTCCCGAGTTTCCAGTCTGTTGGCCTGCCCTACAGATTTCGGAGTTGCCAGCACCAGCAATCCCATGAGCCAATTCCTTAAAAATAAGTATTGCTTGATAGATAGGCAGATAGATAGATAGACAGACCCTATTGGTTCATTTCTCTGGAGAATCCTAATACACCAAATTGATATAGGCTTTTATTATCTTTTTGGATATAGACTTTTATTATCTAAAAAGATAATAAAACAGAGCTGAGAGCTAAGGAAGAAATAAAGGGGGAATTTACTAAACAATATGTTAAAGGAGTTGCCTGGGTGGAAAAAGGCACAATGCTCAAGGTTGTCTCTATTCTTTTACTCTGTGTTTCCTTTTAGAGGGGGGGATGTGCACCATCGGATCCCTGTAAGTAAGCTACTAACATTTGGCCAGAGGCTGTGCTGAGGGGATGGAAGAGATTGGGGATGGGTGCCTCAAAACTGCGCCAGCCAAGTCAATCTTTAACAAGACTTGGTTAAATCAGGATCACACATTTGAACTCTATAAAAACATAACCATACTTTATGTGCCCTTTGGCCTCTTTCTTTATGTTCCAGCCTCTCCTCTACCCACCCCAATGTCCACCCAGCCTAAATGATCTACGAAAAGCCCTTTTTCAAAAAAGTTTAATCTTGCTCAGTAGAGCAAAGGAGAAAAAGAATAAACGGTACACCTTTCCTTTATAGCAAAGACAGGCCTAGATGCAGTGACAACAAACACCTAGAAAAGGTTGGTGTTCTAGGGAAGAGAGAGATCAAGGAGAAAAATAAGGAAGACGGCTTTATATGTCAACACCCTTACAAATGCCTTAGAGTTTCAAGAATTTCACTGCTTTTCTTAAAAATTTCTATTTCACATTAAAAAAAGACTAATATTTCTCCAAATGACAGACTAACAACTAACAATTGTGTAGTGTTTACAGTTTGGAAAGCACATTCATATAATCTTTTATCCTCACAGCAATCTCTAAGGTTGGTAGGGCCAGGCCTATTATTATTCCCCTTTTATTGGTGGGAAAACTGAGGCTTAGTGTTAATGTAATTTGCTATGGAATAGAGTTGGGATGTGAACCCAGATTTCTGATTGTAAGCCCCTTGCTTTCCCCTCTCAGTTCAGTATCACGATTATCTGTATAGGTGCTCATGGATCCTGTAATCAGACCACTTGTATCAATATATGAGTGACACGTGACCTCTGGCAGGCTATTCAAGCTCTCTGTGACTCAGTTCCCTCAGCTTAAATGGAGAAAATGACAGTACTTGCTTTATAAATAATAGAAAGCACGTCAAGTGCTTAGCAAAGTGTCTGACACATAGCAAACACTCAATAAGTGTTAGCCACCATTATCTCAATGATTAAATTAGATGGATGTGTCATCAGTTTAGTCATTTCCTGCCTGGTAAGTCTTAGAAAAATGAAGAGAACATATAATCCAACATGGTATCGTCTAATAAGCGTAGCAGATTTTGCTTGGCTTCAAATCAGGGGTCAGAAAGCTACAGCCCAGGCTAACCCCCCATTTTTTCAATAACGTTTCATTTGAACACAGCCATGCCCATTCATTTACACATCATCTACAGCTGCTTTCCTGTCTATGGCAGAGGTGAGTAGGTACAACAGAGACTGAATGGCCCACAAAGCCTAAAACACTTACTATCTGGCTCTTTACAGAAACAGTTTGCCAGCCTCTGCTTTAAATCAGTGATGAAAATTGAAACCAACCAACCAACCAACCCTGCTAGGTATCTGAGCTGAGGTAAAGGGAATTACAGAAACAGGGAGAGTCTATGAGCCATCTGTGAATCAAGAAAGCCAGGGAGCTGTGTTTTTCTAGTCATGTATCTATTAAGGAAACACTCACTGAGGGTTTACAGTATGCAAATCTTTACTTTCTATCAACAAGATGCACTCATTGGCTCTCCTATGAAATTGTATTTTGTTTCCAAAAGCACTTGGAAAGTTATGGTAACTTACACAACAACTTTTGCAGCACCTGGTTCTATCATAGTGGAGGAGGGAAGGAGACCAGGGAGCCTGTGAGGTTGGTGCTGGAAGCGCAGTAAGCTCTGGGGAAATGATAAGATTGACAATGTAGTAACAGCTTTATGTACCCTAAACACTCAGTACAGGGAATTCCCTCGTATCCTCCCAGAGCAAGATCATTCACTCTTGTTGACCCTGCAGTATGGTAAGCCAAGTTATCAAAATGGGAGTAGACTGAAAATCCAGTTGTATTTTTTAGCTTATTTACAATTCAGGAAATAATAAACTAACACACACTCAGATGCAGACAGAATGCAGGGGCTTTACCATTTCTACCAGCTGCGTATCCTTGGCAAATTATTCATCTTCTCTAAGCCTGTTTCCTTTTCAGTGAAATGAAAATAAATACCTACTTCACAGAGTTGTTGTAAGGATTAAATGCGATAATCTTACAGTTGTTATTACCATCTGTTTTCCCATGAAGCTTATTAGCCACATTTGAAAATTAGCTATAGATATTCTCCTCCAGATTAGAGCCTCTATAAGCCAGGAGAAATAAGTGATACCAATTTAACGTAAATCCAGCCAACAAGCATCTATTGATCGTCTGTGGCATACAAAGTACTACGTGAGGCATGACATGGAGTCTAAAAATAAATGAAATATACTGAGTCCGGAGAAAATAAGGCATGTCCACAAAAAACTCTGGTATAGGTGAACTATTTTATAATAAACATGCAAACAAACAGCTACATGGAACCAAAGATTTTTTTATTGGGATGGCAATGAGGAATGCCATAGAAAAAGTAGCATTTAAGCTTGCATTGGAGGATCTAAAAAGCAGAGCTGAGCACTCTAGGAGGAGAGAATGGTGTGGGAAAGACACAAAAAAGAGAAACAGAGTGAGTGCAACAGAACAGGAAGTCATACTGTTGGGAGGGGCTTTCGGCTTACAAGAGCATCGCCAAGCCAGCACAAGAGGCTGGCTGCCACGCTGAAGGGCAGAGGCTTCGTTTCTTCAAGTGCAGGGTTTCCCGGTCAGCTGTCCAGTGTTTCTCCGTGTACTCTGTTAGTAATAATAAACTGTGAATAATTCCCTTTAAAATACAAATTAGAGGAGATCCAAGGTACTCTCTGTCATAACATTTCTTTCATTAATTCGGATCTGCTTTCTAGAATGGGAGAGAAAGGGGCCAAATTCCTGTAAGTACCAGGGCTGTTACTCCCCCATTACCAGGCTTAGCTTTGGGAAGCCCAGAATAGATTTGCTTCCCTACAAATTTTAGTCTGTTTTCATAAAATTTGGGTATGCTCATGGGAGGGCTTCTTATATGTAAGTGTCCTTGGCTATGAACGTCATGACAGGAAGACTGAGAGATGCTGGAGGCCAGTGGGGGAGGAGGTTCAGGGAAGGGGCAGGGACAGAAGAATGCAAGCCTTCACTAACCTCCATTTTCACAGAAATTCACTAGCTATGTATCACTGGCCTTCATTAACCTATTTACTGAATGCTGAGCATTGTGGTGAGCATGTAGCGGACAGACGGAATCAAACGGGGATTCTACCTTTGAAAATTGTCTAATCTAGTCATCGTCAGAGCCATGCATTGGAAGGGCCTCTCTGTAGACATAGATAGAAATAATGGGAAGAACAAACAACTAGAAGGCAGAAGGCCAGCAAAGAGACTAGCGCAAGAGTCCAGGACTATAGGGATTGCACAATAGCAGAGTCGCTAGAAAGGAGGAGACCCATAGGGATGACAATGAATAAATTAATTTAAAATTAGGGAACACAATTAGGAATGGTTCAAAAGGAAAGTCAAGTAAGGAGGAAAAGAGCCACTAACAAAGAAACATAGGACAGGATCAGGGAGTGCAGAGAGACAATGAGTTTAGTTTCATTTCATTGAGCTCCAGAATCCTGAAATGACAAAATGTCTAAGGTGTTTGTGGCTCACAGTGGACCACAGGCTATGCAAGTCAACCGAAGCTGCCTCCACTGCTGTTTGAGGGAGCTGTCTGCTGCAAGAGAAGAGGTAAGTAGGAGGGAAAGTCTTTTCCTGCTGACTCAATATCTTACCCCTATTGTTGACACAGTTGGCTCCTGCACAGATTTCTGCCACAGCCACTGGCACCACAAATGGAGAAATTACTGCCAGCCCCCATCACTAGGCTGCCTGCATCTGTTGGAATAGTTAGATGAGAGGAGACATGGAGACATGCTCTGCGTGTGTGTGTGTGTGTGTGCATGCACACGCTATGTGCATACTACCTTGCAGGGGCTCAAGCCTGCTGTTTACCTGAATGGCTCATTTAGAAAAACATTTCCAAGCATTTTGGAATATGGAACTTCATTTTGGTCTGTTCCTTCCTTTCGCATGAGAATAAAGGCTGATTTTTTTTTTTTAATTTTTTCCCCCAAAGCCCCAGTAGATAGTTGTATGTCATAGCTGCACATCCTTCTAATTGCTGTATGTGGGACACGGCCTCAGCATGGCCGGAGAAGTAGTGCATGTGCACGCCTGGGATCCGAACCCTGGGCCTCCAGCAGCGGAGCATGCGCACTCAACCGCTAAGCCACGGGGCCGGCCCCAAAGGTTGATTTTTGATTACAGGTTTAGAAAGGTTTGACTCTGGACCCGAACACTAATAATCTACAAGAATAAAGTTCATGAGTCTGTAAAAATACAAACTCTTATTTAAAATAAATCAGAGGGACTTCCAATTCAGGGAAAGGAATGGAGCACACCCATGTGCCTCCCCTCTCTCCTGAGGTAGGAAGCAGATGGGATGAACTAGTGCAGAAATTAGAGCAGAGGAAATCACAGCCCAACACACCAGAGGTAACTGGGTTCTTCCTAGAAGCCAGAAAGTCACAAATGCAAAGCAACCTGGAGCTATTATCAGGGTAGTTCATTAAAGAACTGTATTCAGAGCAGCTTAGAGAACCACGTCCTTCCCCCTCTTGCCCAATAAACCTGGGCCTTTAAGCTTCCACCCGAAGGCTGTGCTCTGCTTGCTAAAAATGTGAGTGATCTGCATGAAGAAGGCTCCTGTCATGCGTTTTGGTGCCAGAGAGAAACTAAGAAACTCTAGATCTCAAGTGTAGACAGAAAGGAGAAAAAATAAATCAAGAAGGCAGGTCTGACCAGGACCGTGCACAGAGGAAGTCTTCTCTAAATTGACATTGTTCCAGCCCATCTCCCTGCTTGATCCCACCCACCAGCCTGGAGGTTCTCCATCCAGAGGAAATGTTCCATCCACTGACCCAGAACCAGATCACCTTGCCCAGGGTAGGGAGAGGCATGGCAGGGAAACAGATTCCCACAACCACAGCGAAATCACTCACCAACTGCCTGTACCAACCTTGACTCTAACTAATAAATGTGAACACTGCAAACAGACCACCACGGACCACTGATGCTTGAGGAAAACCAAGAGCGAGAGAGAGAGGACACAAGATAAACAGAATTAATGAGCCATGAAAAAAATAAAATAGAGATCATTCTGGGAAAAAAGAATACTTATTCTCTTCTCCACCCTTGGAGAGATCTACAAGTTGTTGCATCCATAAACAGAAGAAAATTGCAATGAAAAAGGAGTGTAGTGGAATGGGATTCTCCCCCCTTTGTGGCGTTTATTTTTCTCACCCCACTCTAAGTAAGGGAATACAAAGCAGGATTGGCAATGCAGATCTGAGTGATGACAACATGAAATAGAGTTTTGTTGGTCCCACTACAAACAGTGATAGCAAAATGAAGTCGGAACTTACGAGTGGTGTTGAGGGGGTAGAGAAAAAGAGAGTAAGAGATGCTCAGGGAGGTGATAATTTCTGGGTATCAGGGAGACTTCAGGAGGACAGTAACAGAATGCTTGCCCCAGCACATTCTGCACTCAGAGTGTACTCCTACTCAGCTACAGATAAGAGTGAGTTCTTTCTAGTTATTGTGGGATATAAAAGTAGGGTTTCAGGAAAAAGTAGAATACAAACAGTAAATTCTTACAAATTAAAAATATGGGTACCAAAATTGAAATTAAAAATGCAAGGATAGATTTAATAATAAAATGGACAAGACTGAAGATCTAATAGGAGGTGTCCTAAAGTGAAACAATATTCCAAATGTAGTGTAAAAAGAAACCAAAGATAGAAAAATATAAGGTAATCTCAAAGACTTGGAAGATAGAGATAGAGCATCCAATATCTATCAAAAAGGCATTCAAGGAGGAGAGAAGTGAGACAATAAAGGGGAAGAAGAAAACCAAAATATAATAGAAGAAAAATTTGCCAAGCTGAAGAAAGATGAGACTTTAATGGAAAGGCCAACTAAAGATTTACAGGATTAAATAGAAGAAACACTCATACCTAGAGACATGATAGAGAAGTTTCATCATTCAGAGGATAAATCATAGCTTCCTAGAAGAAAAAGCCAGGTGACCTTAAAGAAGTAAGACTAAGACTGACACCAGAATTTCTCATTAGCAGCAACGGATTCTAAAACACAGTGGGGCAGTATCTTCAAGGTTCTGAGGGGGAAAGAATTTGAACCTAGAATTTGATACTCCATCAAACTGTTAGCAAATATAAAGGCAAACTTTTTGGACTTATGAGAGGTCAGAAAGTTTATAACCCTCATGTGCATTCTGAAAAATTACTCAAGGATATACTCCAAACGAAAAGAAAAGGAAGCCAAGAAAGACTGATTCAAAATAAATGACCTCTATGCTTAGTAAATTTTTCTTTGAGTTTCCTTGTGCAATCAGAGTAACTAATATTTACACAATAATGTTCTGAATGTTAGTTGTGTAATAAAATTTTATATGAAACATGAATATATTTTATAACTAAAGAATAGTAAGTATCATAAGTCTTAATCCTAAAGCAATAATATAGCAAAAAAATTGACAGGTGGAAGAAATAAATAAATAAATAAGTAAGTAACTTACACACATATACGTATATAAAGGAATAAAAATATTTAAAAACTTTAGCAGTTTTGAAAAATTCTTAGAGATATATGTCACAGCTTGGAAAGACAGTCACAATATATTAAGTGAAAAACAGAAAGTTGCAAATCAGATGATCAACTGTGTAAAAATAAATTATGTGTATGTGTGTGTAAACGGGCCTAGAAAATAACTGGAGATAGACCATAAAACTGTTCAACAATATTTATCTACTGGGGAGTGGTTTTGGAGAAGTAGAACCACATAGCTTTTGAATCTTAATTTATAAACTTCTATCACTAGATTTTTTTTTTCAAAAAACCTGTATATACCACATAGTCAAGAAAACAGTCAGCGAATATGATCTTTTACTCCTAAAAACAAAGAAGCTTCTCCACATCAGGATAAAAAGGTCTACAACAGCATATGATTTCATTACTGGGTTAGCTTTAATATAGTGGTCAGCAAAGCAACAGCTGCCTCTAAATGGAGAGCATTGATTGCACGCTATCAAGAGCCTTAACAATTTCATATTAAGAAGATACTCTGTTTATTATAGGAAAAAGCTAAACTGTATCTATAAGGTAATTTTCTTCTTTGCAGATTATTTACATACTTCTTGCTCTACCACCTAAAATTCCCACAATTGACACCCAGTGGTTCTATGTGTTGGGGATTGAAAGAGAATGTGTCTAATTCACTTCATATTGCTTTCCACAGAGCCATAAACGATTTGAGGATCCTGTCTGCTTCCAGGTAAATAATACATCTCCATTCTACTAACAAATATAATCAAGAGATCAGCATAAGACTATCTAGAGGGACCAGCAAGGGCTACAACTTTGATTTCTGAAAAATCAAAACACAGGGGCCTGTCTGAAAAGAAAAGTGGCTGGACGTTGACTTCAAAATTTGTCTTGAACAAAAGTAATTATCATAAAATTTATGCCCTGTATTATACAAATTGGCTGGTGGGGAGAAGAGTAGTAGGAAGGGAATTAGTGATAAATCAGCTAAAATGCCTCAAAAAAACCTTGACCAAATAACCACAATAAGTTATCCTAAATATCACCCCACCATAATGAGTTATTCTAAAAATACTCAAGACAAAAGGATTCTCTGTACTGACTCTGACAAATATTAGAATTCTCTACAGATTCTATTCATTTCTCCTGATTTAGGCTATTGATTACTAAGTCGTATGGCAAAAACGATAGCTTAAACTTTAAATTATGAAAATCACATTATTTATATGCAATAGAGCAAAAAAGTAAAAAATATTTTATTACAGTCAATTTTTATTCAAATGGAAATCTGGTTAAGTAAGTTCCTTATAACCATTTAGGCGATCATAAACACAACAACATGATGTGTGAGGCTTACAAGTTGGGTCTAAAAACGTTTTAGAATATTTTCTAAAATATTTTGAGAAATGCAGCATTATTGGCTCCAGCGTGTAGTTTCTTGAGTATAGTTGAAGGACAACATTCATTTGGAAGCATAAGTTTTGACATTTTTTTTAATGTAAAAAACATTATTGTAAAGATTCATGTATGAAAAGGAACATTTAAAACACAAAAATTCACTCTGCCTATGAAAAATATTATCAGGTAGAGGTACTTTTGGCAAATAATACTATACTTTGAGCTTGTAGCACTTTTAAAACTTGAAAACAGAAACTGAAAGGATTTAGAATCTCTATGGCCAGTGGCCCTGCTGTGTGTCCAGTTATAAGAGAGCCATTACAGCAGACGGTAGTAGGTAGGTAAGCAGCCTCCCCCAGAGAGAGGTGTTTCCAACGGAAAGGTGGAGAGTGCTTTAATCAGAGGAATAAATTATCTAAAAGAATATTATGTTTCTTTCCTGTCTTGGGGAAGAATCTAAAATTCAGCTTCTGAAATAGTTTCATCTTTTTAGGAAGAACACAAGGGATAGAGGGTAGAAAAGAATATCAGTGAGAAGCATGGCAATTACCCCTCAGAATCCCAGAATGGCTCAAAAGGATAAAGTACCACATAGGCATTGGCTAAGATATCAGAAGAATTGTTAGAAAATCCATAAAATATATTAAACTAGCAGGCCCCCATCCCACCCATCAAGGGCATGCTTCACATTTTACTCCCTACTCCCCATCCTCCAAATCCCTGTCAAGATATTGGAGTTTTATTTTCTGGAGAAAGATAACTAGAGAGTTTCATACTTTGGGATATCAAGTGGGGTAGGGGTGGGAGAGGTCTAAGGATAAAAAACAAGCAAATGAATGGGTCTGCATTCTGAATGGGGAATCACTCTACCCTCACTCTTACTTCCATAAAACAGGCAACCAAGGCTCTCACTCCCTGGAAAGGAGATTAAAAAATTATGGATCTGGAGAAACTAATCAATCCCAGAGAAAGCCTTGTATTGAAGTCCACTATTCCAAAGCCTTGCTCAACTTGCACTCAGAGCTTCTGAGGAGGATTATTAGTTCCTTGTGGTTACAAATGAATGGATGGTCAAATATTTGTGATAAGCTTCCAAAATCAAGAGCAAGAGGGAAGGAAGGAAAGAAGGAAGGAGTGAAGAAAAGAAGGAACAAATGAATGAATGAACAAATGAACAAACGAAGGGAGAGAGGGAGGGAGGAAAGAAGGAAGAAAGGGGCAAGCTAGAGAAAAAAGATAATTCAGGGAGCAGAAGAAAAATGTTTTTAAAATACCTAGAACTAATATAATATCCTAGGGAGATAAAAAGAACACTGTAACAATAAACCAAAACCTATACAAAAATACATGTATATATTATTCATTTTATTTTTTCTAAGATACCTTTAGAAGATAAAGAAAATCTCCTGGAAATTAAAAATAGGCCAAACATAATTTTTCTTTTTTTTGTGTGCATGTGTGAGGAAGACCAGCACTGAGCTAACATCTGATGCCAATCCTCCTCTTTTTGCTGAGGAAGATTGGCCCTGAGCTAACATCCATGCCCATCTTCCTCTACTTTATATGGGACGCCACCACCACAGCACGGCTCCACAAGCAGTGCATTGGTGCGTGCCCAGGATCCGAACCGGTGAACCCCGGGCCACTGCAGCAGAGCACATGCACTTAACTGCTTGTGCCACTGGGCCAGCCCCCAGACATAATTTTTAAAAATTCATTAGAAGAGTTTAAAGATAAAATTGAAGAAATCTAAAAAATGTAGCTCCTCCCCATCCAAAAAAAAAAAACAAAAACCTGAAAGGGTCCACTGAGTGTGTGCCCAGCACAGTGAATGAAAAAGACCACATAATCATGAAATTTCAGAAGAGTAAAGATAAAAGAGCCAAAAGGCTTGAGTGAGGGAGGGGACTGGGGTAGAAAAGTAACATACAAAGAGTAAGTAATAAGATTAGCATCAGATTACACAATAGCAATAAGGAAAGTTAGAAAACAACGGATAAATGCCTCCAAAATAATAAACTAAAATTCCATACCCAGCTAGACTATCATTTCCCTGGAAGGGCAGAGAAAAAGACATTTTCAGACATGCAAGAACTTAAAAAAGTTTAGCTAACATGTGCCCTTTCTTAGGAAGTTCCTCATGGATTTGCCTCATAAGGTAAGACAAGAAAATAAACCAAAAAAGATGATATAGGATCTCACTTTGAGCAGAAAGATGGAAGATCCTGTCAGCTATTACTCCAGGGGTAAAAACTGTAACTTTGAGGGGCTGGCCTGGTGGTGTAGTGGTTGGGTTCATGCACTCCACTTCGGCAGCCCAGGGTTCCCAGGTTCAGATCCCAGGCACAGACCTACACACCGCTTATCAAGCCATGCTGTGGCAGGTGTCCCACACATAAAGTAGAGGAAGATGGGCACGGATGTTAGCCCAGGGCCAACATCCTGGGCTAAAAAAGAGGAGGATTGGCAACAGATGTTAGCTCAGGGCTAAACTTCCTCACAAAAAAAAGAATAAAATTGTAACTTCATATTTGAGCATATGAAAAATATTATTGATAGGCATATTACATTAATGCTGAAGTATCTGGAAAAAAATTAGAGCTTAAAAACTGGGCAATGGAAAATATGAGGAAATTATTAACCAGAGAAAAAATGAAAAGTTTGTACAAAAAGAAAAGTATGGCCATAGTGCCCTATGTGGCTCAGCAATGGACAATCTTTACACATCATAGAAATGACTTAACCAATAACTGTGATATACTTATATTGGAAGAAAGGAAGAAAGAGAAACTTGTGTTGAGTGGGGGAGAGCTAAATTCTCTTCCACTATTGTGAGTCAAGAGATAATGGGTCTAAAATTAATAAATAGGTCAAGAAATATCTGCATAAGCACAATCTCTATATAACTGGATATAGAGGGAAACAGCAAGAAAAGTGGAAATTTATTTCTGAGGTGTGGGCATAAGCAGATTGGTTTCTATAACCAACCTTATTACGGTACTAGACTTTTATAATTAAGTATATCTATTGCCACAATTAATCCTTACAACAACTCTGTGAGATGTATACTAGGATAGATGACCAAAGTGTTGAGAAATTAATTTACCCAAGGTTAACCAGCTAATTAGTAGCAAAGCATAACCCAGGTCTGTCTGACTCATGAGTTTGAGTGCTTCACCAGTACTCAACCAGCTTCAGACAGGCTGCTTCAGATCTCCTCTGAAAGGACTGTTGTATAAATAGTAAAAGCTTTACCCAAACCTGTGAACCATTTGTCCAGTCCAACCCCATTTCCTCCATTCATATAACACCATGATGGCATAGTTCATCAATAATACAGCTATACAGTAAAATTATCTATGCTCATCTCTTTTTTTTTTCTCCTGCTTATAGGTAGAAAAAGATCTCTGCATATCTTCTCTTGCAGAAAATCAAAAATCATCATGTGACTTCATTTACAGTAGTCACTTAAAAATCATGTCCTTTGCTTTCTAAAAAGTCCTCATATTCTGGAAGAGTCTCCTAGATAAAACTGTACTGGTTTGATTTACTGAAGAAGACAACAAACTTACATTAGTAGCTGCTTTTGAGTATGTGTGCTGCAGAATTTTTATTTATAAGAAATTTAGAGTGCTTTGCCTCAAACATTGAGTGGGCTATTTCAGGGTTTCTGGTACTAAAACGCTCTTTGCTTTTTCTTGTGTTTGTTTATTTTAGTTTGGTTTGGGTTTTTTTTTCCCCCTTGGTTTAGGTTTTGGTTTGTAAAAGAAAGAAAAACTCAATCACAATTTAATTCCTTCCTGGATTGCTATAGTACAAGATTCTATTTGAAGAGTAATTACATCAACTAGGAGCCCTACACTACACCCAAGGAAATGAACCAAAGGCTGTGATCACACCAAAGCAGGTAGGAGGATGGCACAGTGGAAAACCCATTTCAGAGGGCTCCAGTGGTCCTCACAGGGGTCACTGGGGGGAACAAGTGTGGGCTTAAGTAACCCACTTCAGTTTCAAGCAGCCAAAGAAATTCTGCCATCAGAGTCTCCTAAAGGGGCTCAGGGTAAAGATACACAGAATGTTGGTCTTCCAAACACCCCTCTGAGCAGATTTCAAAGCATCCATGAAGAACCTTCACTTACAGACTCGCTTGAAGCAGCAGAAGTCCTGCGAGGTGCAACAAGCTCTTGACCCTAATTAGAAGGGAGACAAGCAGCATGCTTGTGGATCCTACTCTCTTTTCACTGTCCTCTACTCCCTCAACGTCCACTCTCCCTCCTCACCTGCATCATTTTCATTCATTAGAATCCCTGGTCCCTGTCTTGATTCATCACGCAGAACTGCTGCCCTGTTTAAATTCAACTCCCTGCCAGCTGCCTCTGCAGCTGAACTGACTGAAGGAAAACACACAACTACACCCTCATGACCCAGCATCAAGTGGGTTTGTCTTGTGGCCCAAGAACCCTACTATTCCGCCCTGATCCATTCGCTCTCCCTCTCTCCTAGAAGACTGCTTCACACCTACTCCTCAACCTTTCACACCTTCTCCCCCATACTTACTGTCAGCTAATGACCTTGCTCCTAATTCCTTAAGAATTGAGGCAATCAGAGGACAATCTTCACAGGACCACCCTCTGCCGTACTGCCTGTCCTCCTAGGTGAAAACAATCCCTTCTCTAGTGCACTAGGTTCTACTCTCCTTCTACTCCATGATTCTTCCTTCTCTCTGCTTTGTAAGAGTTGCTTGTACTTGCTGTTTCCAATTCCTTTCCTCCAATCTCTCAGGAACTCACTCCAATTAGGCCTTCACCTTGACGACTATATCAAAACTGCCCTTGTCAAGACCACCAGTGACCTCCAAGTTGCAAAATCCAATGGCCAGTTATCAATTCCCAGTGTACTTGACGTAAGAGCAACATTTGACAAAACTGATCACTTTTTCTTCCTATATTTTCTTCATTTGTCCTTCAAGAAGCCACAGTGAGAGGGACTCCATCCCAATCTCCTTTGCCAGTTCCTCCTCTACTCTCTGATGTTATGTCTGTGCATCACAAGCCTCAGTCTTTGATCTCCTTTTTTTTTCCCAACCTTAATGAAATAATAAATCTAGGCAACTAGTGGTGACTAAAACTATTAAGATAAAAGGCTGACAGGAAACTTAATCATGGATAAGCCATTAACATTGGAACCATTGATTAATCTCAACATCACTAAAAGTGGTATTTCCAGATCTTATTGCCTTGTGATGCAAATCAGTAGTTTTCTTACCAATAATATTGAACAGCAATCTAATGAAGCCTTAAGATCTAATTAACAGTTAACAGGTAATGAAGGAAGAGAGTAGAGGAGATTATGCTAAATGCCATCATAAAGATTCAATTGGCCAACTCCAAATTGTAGAATATTTTACAGGACATATGTTCTGCTTCTTCAGTAAATAAATGGAAAGTAATAAAGAGAAGGTCACACCAACTCAATGTAGTGTTTGGACCTCGTTTGGATCCTGGTTGGAATAAATCAACCATAAGTAGACATTTTTGAGATGACTGGGGAAAACTAGGAACTTAATATTAAGAAATTATTAGTTATTTTACTGTTAAATATATTTATGGTATGAGGCCATATTTTAAAATGCCCTTCTCTGGTAGAGATATATACTGAGGTATTCATATTTTTGCACTCATAAATATTATGTCTGAGGTTTTCTTTAAAGTATTCATACATATATATACAAGTGTGTTGGAGGGAATTATACCCTTCTCTCCATTTTTTTCAGGTGTTTGAAAATTTCTTGATGTTAATAAAAAGTGATATAATCTAACAATAGAGTAGATATATAAGCTAAAGATAAAGAAACATAAAAACACTGGTCTCCTTCTCTTTTCTCTTATACTCACTCCCGTGGTGATTTCATCACCTCTATGCTGAGGACTCGTGACATTATATCAAGTTCAGACTCATTCCCAAATCCCAGACATCTCTACTTGGATTGTCTGAAAACATCTCAAACTCAACATGGCCAAAACTGTACTGACTTTCCCCAACCAAAATTTCTACCTGTAGACTTTCTTATATCAGTTGTTGACAACTCCACCTTCTAATTGTTCAGGCCAAAATAACTGGAGTCATCCTTGACTCTGTTCTTTCTCTCACAGTCTACATCCAGCCCATGAGGAAAATCCCATCAGCTCTATCTTAAGATATAGACAAGATGTGACCACTCCTCACCGCCCGTTCTATTACCACCCTGGTCAGAGCTACCATCATTCCTCATTTCTTACCTACTTTACTGCAGTGGTCTCCTAACTGCTGTCCCTGGCTCAACCCATGGCCCCCTTTGTGTCTCTTCTCAAACCAGCAAGTCAAAGTGGACTCTTGTAAATGTAAGTCATAGTATGTGTCTCAAAGTCTTGCATCAGTCCCCACTTCCCTCAGAATAAAAGCCAAAATCTTAGTTGCCACAGAGACTCACATGATCTCCCCTCCTCTCTCTCCTCTCTGACCACATCTTCTCCCACTCCTGACTCACACCTACCTCCTCCTGCTCCAGTCACACTGGCCTCCTTCCTGTTCCTAGAATATTCCAGAACTGCTCTTGCTTTTAGGACTCTGCACTTGCTGGACTCTTTGCCTGGAATGCTGTTCCCTCCACATGGCTAACTCTCTCACTTCCTCCTTCAAGTGTTGTTCAAATGCTGTCTCCATGAGGCGTACTCTAACCTGACCCCTCCCCCCACCTCAGCATCTCTGCTCCCCTGTCTCCAGCTCTTGTTTTCCCTTGTGCACAGTACCTATCCTCTTCCAAATATAGATAATTTACTTGTTCATCATGTTTGGTTTTTTGTCTCTCCTCCACTACAATATTAAGCACCAGGGAGGCAGGACTTGCTGTATCCTAAGCACCCAGAACAGTGCTGGGCTTCCAGCATGCTCAATGAAAATTGCTAAATGAACAAAGCAATCAATGAATTGGTAGCTGCCATTTCCAACCATACTATGGGCTCATTAGTGCAGTGTTTCTCCACACTTTTATAAGTGCAGAGACTCATCCGAACATCAGTAAAGTCTGCGGACTTACACCTACCCCCTCCCCTAAACATACACATAAGTCAATGTCCTTTTAGTGAGTGTTAATTGAGAAAATACACAATAACCAAAAATATTGGGATCAGTAATGTGTAGACTAAATTTGTATTTTATTAATCATGCGATATTCAACAAATTTTTAATAAGTACCTACTATATTCCAGGTACTATTCTAGAAACCGGAGGTATAACAGTAAACAAAATAGATAAAAATGTCTGCCCTCATAGAACTTACAATCTACTGGCTCCATGGGTTTACAAACGTTTGAAAACATAGCTCATACATGTGTAAGACATATTATTCAATGTTACGTGCTCATACAGAGTAACAGACATCTTATATTAATGCATGTATTGTCATCAGGGGCAATTATCATCCCTGAGGGGCAAAACCTAGTTCTGGAGGATCAAAAAATCTTAGATATTTCAATGGTTTGTGGTCTTCCAAAGCTCAAGCTACCTGAGGAAATCTTATCCCTTAGTATTTAATTGTTCTCACCAAATTAAATTATATTAAATTAAATGTTTCTATTTTGGGAGGCAATAATGACAAAAAGGTTTAGACACATTACAATATGTGTCAAACTCCCTGGGTTCATGGGTCTCAAATTCACCATCCACACTCCAAGAATTCCCCCAATCCAGCTTCGCAACCTCTGAGGGTTGCAGGTCCCTCAAAAGATGGTCACTAGATAGCATCCACCCACAGCACTGCCGTGGGGACACTTCAGACCCATTGGAATATAGAATATACAGGCTGAGAAACAATAAGATCAGGAGGGAGTGGAGAGACAAGAAAAGAGGCTTGTGATTATTTAACCCAAGAAACTTTTTTTTAAAAAAAGAAAAACTCATGAGAAAATCCGCATTTGAGTTTGTTCACGGGTAGGAAAAGGTGTGTGCCGCACCAGTGATTCCTAACAAATAAAGAGTTTAAGCTTTCACAGATGACTAAGCGATCCTTCACTAAGGTTGATTAATGAAATGATTCAAACAAAGATGGAAGAAACAAGCCAAGCTCTACACTTGAGAAGGTGAGGGTTGAAGAAGGGACACTTCCTGCTGAACATTTCAGTCCCAAGGTAACCAGTTCATACACTGTGGGGGGGACACACACACGTCTACATTTATTTACTTAGGTGAGTGATTCTGGAGCCCCTGAGAGATGCCAGTCCTGGCCCACAGCCCTCCTCACTCTCCTCTCCACCCCACTCCACTCTCCTTGATAATGGCGGCACTTCCTGCAGATGCACGGAGCTTCTCTAATCACACACACACATACACACACACACATTCTTACAGAAACTTTGTCTCTTCCAATGGAAGCAGTAGAACTCCACTTCAAATTCATCATCTTTGAATCCCAAACAGGGGCAAAAGCAGAAGTGATGCAAAAACTTCAGGTCACTGAAGCTGTTGGCTCTTAACGCACTGATGCAGGGTTGTGGGACTTAGGGTAGTGGTGCTTTCTGAAGACAAGTAGGTGATATTTTTCACCACTCATGCTCAGAACATGTTCCCTGACATGGAGAAAATTTTCCTTCCCTATAAGAACTGTTCTCAGAGTTAAGTGTGAGTCTGTGTAATTTGACCTATAGCGTACATTTTTTTAAACATGCACACAGTACAATCACATGTGTGCAGAATCCCAACACTCAAATAGTTTAAACGGCCAAAATTTTTCACAGAACATAAAACGATAATCAATGCTCATGATGCCCAATTGCAACATCCTGAAACACTTTCTAAATTACGAAGTAAAGCAGCATCGTGCAACGGCCTTGTGGGCACAGGGGTAGTTAGCCAGACCAGAGCTCTGCCACCTCTTAGCCCGTGCCACAGTTGGGAAAGCTACTTATCATTTTGATGCCTCTGTTTCTTTATCTGTAAAATGGCCACAATTAGAGGCCCTAACTCATAAGGGTGTTGTGAAGATATTTCACACAATGCTTGACAATAAACACTCAATAAACGGTAGCTTTTTTTTTTCAATACGGCTTTCGTGTGAATTTTGTTTTTTTTTGTGTTCTTTCTTAAAATGATGATTAATCTATGATACATGTTGACACTCAGTAAGTCAGAATATTCATTAAACAGCATATTCAATTCTCCAATCATGATTTGAAGCTTACTACTGTAGCAAAGACTGCTATTTGCCCACCAAATGTCTATTCAACTCATTATTATTAATAAAACTCAGATTTTATTCCAAGTACAATGTGCATAGCTTAAAGATTATATCTCCCAATGTCCCTTGCAGCCAGACAGAGCCTAAGTTCTGACCAATGAGACATAAGAGGAAGTGCTGAGTAAGACTTCCGGGAAGGCTCTTTAAAGCAAATTGCTTCAGCCAAGTGTGTCCTCACTGACTTTCCCCTCTTCCACTGGCCTGCGGCCTGTAATTCGGCTGTGAAGACTGAAGCTCCAGTAACCAGATTAGACCAGGAGCTGACCTTGAGAATGGAAGCCTTGGGCTACGATAGGGAACAGAAAATCAGAAGGAGCTTGGATTGTTTTGACTATGAGTTGCTGTACTACTGTTAGAGAAGTCTAGATCTATTTTATGTGAGAGAAAAATAAGGTTTGTATTGTTTAGGCCACTATTATTTTGGGGTTTTCCATTATATATGCTTGATTCTAATCCTAAAATAGTTATATTTGAAATAGGATTTCTTCTACACTAGATAGTATTCTTATCTTTTTATTCTTTCTTATTTCCTCGAAATATTTGCATGTATAAATACTTTAAGCTTGTAGGATAGCTTAAAGCATTTAAATGCAGCCAAGACTTCTAGTTAACATTAACTCAGAAAAATTGGCAGGAGCTGATATAACTCAGAAATGTTTTTTTCTTCATTGTAACAACATGCAAAAACAAAACAAAACAAATGTGAAGAAACAACAATCAAATCTCAATTAGTTTTGATTAGTGGCAATAAGATTATTTAGAAAGAAGGGCATGAAAGCATGAAGACAGATCACATAACACAAATAAAAAGAAATACATGTGCTTAACGTTTAAAATGCATTTAAAAAACTGGTTTCTAGCCTAGTTTTGCAAAATGCCAGGTTATCTCATGATTTTATTGTATACATGTAACAGTCTTAAAAATAAGGCTAAAAATTAATTATATCAACAACGTCAAACCAACAACTATAATAATAGGTAATTTATTGAGTACTTATTATGGGCTGGGGTTATCCAAAGATAGAGGTCATGCTCTTAAATCACTGTAATATACAGATCCCCTTGGTGATGTCTATGTTATAGGACAGGAAAGAGAGAGGAGATTTTTTTTTAAAAATCAAATAACAACAAAATGGTACAACTCTAAAACTGTGAAACCACTTTTTTAGCCTACTCAAAGAGTTTCACACAGGAAATTTCTAGAATCCAAATTGTTTCCCTAATACTAAACTACTCTATTATTAACCTCTCTATACCTCTGTTTCCTCATCCACAAAATGGGAATAAAAGCACTCAGGTAAATTAATACAGGTAAAATGCTTAGAACAGTTCTTGACACATAGTTAGCTACTATTTGTAATAGATAAATTACTAAACTCAGCTCTGCTTCTATTTCTCCATTTATAAAATGGGCAAACCATAATAACCATATTCATAGTCCTCATGTGATGAAGTAGCATAGTAGAATGGAAGTTTCTTGAAGGCAGGAATTTTGTCAGTTTTGTTCTCTAGTATATTCCCACACATAGAACAGTATCTAGTACAGGAGGAACTCATTAAATAACTATTAAATGAATGACACTGTGCTCTTATTATAAAAGAATCTATAGGAGCCTGAGTTATAGCCTGCTTCTATTTCATTCTTCCACCCTACTTCATTGGTTTATCAATTTATCTTCTTGCAATATGTTTATATTCTCATTTAAAAATCAAATTTGAAGTTTTAGACAAGAGAAATGACCTCTGAATTTAGTATCATTTTTATCTATTACTTTTTTGCCATGCAATGCCTGGTTCCTTTTTATATATAAAGCATTATATTTCCTTTTTTATTGTGTTAAAATGTACGTAACATAAAATTTACCATTTTAACCATGCTTTAAATGTATAGCTCAGTGGCACTAAGTACATTCACATTGTTGTGCAACCATCACCACTATCCATCTCCAGAATATACCTCCTTTTAAAAAATGTGGTTTCTAGGATATATTCTCAAGCTCCATTTATTAAAAATAGTCCATACAAATTAGAAATTGGTTAAATAAGCTAATAATAATCATTTTCCAGTTTTGACAATCACTTTCATGCTAAAGATTCTGTCAAAGTAGTGTGCTATTTGTTAGGCAAGAAAATTAAAGATATTTAAGGAGATCTCTCTGATTGCATGAAGATTGGGAGCCATGTGTTTTACTACATATTTATTAGATAATAATTGAATATTTGATTACACATCTTTATATTTGAAACTTTTCATAACCAGTCTCAGTGGAGTCTACCACACACACAGACCCAATATAAAGGCACTATTGTTCTAGACAGGGAAATTCAAGATCTTCTTAGGTAGGGGCAATATATTTTTCAGTTTATATCTCTGAATTGAGTACAGCAATAAAGAAAAACCAAATCTGATTATATACCATTTCTGCCTTACAGATACAGGAAGGAAAACACTGCCAGATATAACTTGAATGTCTGCTTTGGAAAATATCCTTCCACAGCTCAAGGCCTTGAATGAGTTTTTAAATTCATAGCATTTATCTGTTAGTCTTCAAATATGCATTTCAAACACCCTAAGCAAGTTTAGGCAAACATCTTGACCAGGTAAAAAGGATCAAATGTTATGTGACACACTATTCTATGAAGAGACACTTTTAATACCCTCCAGAGAAAGGAACTGCCCACCATTATTATATTTCATGTTCACAAAATCATCACATAATAAACACATGCTATGCTACAAAGAGAAACCTTAATTTTCTCTAAAGAAGAGCACCATTTTATTAAATTTCACCTTTATTTAGCAATCACACTTTTAATTTTTCGTATGATTGTGTTAAGGTCTCTGCTAGGTGCAAATAAGTGATAAATCCTAGACCAAAAGGAGAAGGCCATTTGTTTTTTAAACTAAATCATGGTAAATTTGACTCAAGAATTTCCAAACAGAACTTAGATTTTAATACATTAAGCAATTTACTTACAAGGGAAAATGTTCCTAAAGGAAGTGCTCATTCAAAGTGAAGCGAACTGCACGGCACAATTTAGTAACCAAGGCAACAAAATCGAAACCCTAAGTAACAAAATTGAAACCCTAAGAGTCCCTGACCAGGAACAGTTAATTCTGTCACTTATCCTTTTGAAAATGATGAACTAAACACCAAGCAGCTTGCAGTGACTCAGGTGTGTTTAAAAATTAAACATAAACAACCTCAAGGTTGTTATCTACCTTCCTGTTCATGTTAAAATACCATAAGCAATAAAAGGACTTTACCACTGTGCTTTTTCTAATTTTCCACCCTCTGTGCAACTGCAGGGGTGTAGAGTGGGCATCTATTTACCTAATGACTGTTACCTTTCAGCTATAAATCACCTTAAGAGAATAGTTACACTGCCTTCTCTGGGAAATAAAGCATTTGATTTAGAGAAAAGGAACATATATCTATGTTATATCTAGTCTAATATTAATATGTTCCAATCTACTTTAGTGTTTAACCACTTGCTTGAGGCACTGGATTTATTTTCACACTAGCAAGAAAAATGCTTAACATAATTATTTGAGTGTTAGGTCTAGGGTGTGGGGTGGGGGAAGAGAAGTAATGATTGTGCCAAAAATAAACATTCAGTCAGTTTAGAGTGTAGTCTAATGTAAGGACTACAGTGAAAATCTATTGATTAGAGCTCTCTGGTTCCTATGAAATAAAGCAATAACATAGTTGTGGTATGAAACAAATTTCAAATCTATTTAGTGAGCTTAGAAATTATCAGTTATATAGGGAGTTGTATAGGAAATAGATGAATTCTTCTCTTTTAATTCTACTCCACTCTGAGAATGCTTCCACGGTTTTCACTGTTTTTTATGGCTCCACTTACTTAGGTCTCGTTACAGTCAATACTGATTTTCTCTCCTTTTTGCAGTTCTCTGATCTTCAACTCCCTAAGGAAAACTAACATCTTATGTCACAGAGGTGTAACCTCCATCGGAGAGCAGGGAAGTTGGAACTTCAGTTTGGCCATGTTGATGGTTAGGACACACAGAGGCTAAGCCCACAGCAGGTCTAAGTATACCACCATTAGGGGTAAATAGATTCCAAGCCTCTGGATACAGACTAGATTAAGCCAAAAGACCAAGTGCAGTCACTCAGAAAGTCAGCCACATGTATCTTGGAGAAGCCACACAGTTTCAGGGTCATTCTGAGAATGCAGCTCTACTATAGCCAGTCCAAATGGTCATTATGTTAAGAAATCTCAATCTGTGAAGAATCATATTTCAATAAAAAAGAGGAGAATATGTGTTTTGTCAAAGGAATGCTCACTTCACATAAATATCTGTAGTGGTTTTTATTTAAATGAAAGACACCCTTACTACACTTAAAATACGATTCATGTAGTATAAATTCATTTTGCACATATACAACTTTTAAAGAACAAGTTCATGGCTTAAGCAAGTCAAACTCAGATTTTAGGAATACTTCACCTTTGACAGTCTCCTGGAAAAAAAATAGACACCCAGCCAACAAAAACTATTCATCTTTCCATCTAAAAGGAGAAATTCAGCCAAAGCATAAATGAATTACCCAGCAATAAATCCACCTTTAGTGAAATAAGAATAAAGCTTAAGAACTGTTACCGTGTTTTAGACCCCAGTTGATTTAGTTCATCAATACATATCTGACAAGATACTCTGGACCAAGGACTGGTTGTCCTGTGATGGCAAACTCAATTCAAGATTATGCAGGTTAAAGTAGTTTGAAGTTTCAGAAAGGAAGTAGAAGTTGAGGTGTCCCTTTAGGGAAAAAAATGGGCATAGAATTGAAAGAGAGAGGGAGATGCTGGGATTCAAGCAAAAGAAAAATAAAATGCACACATTGTATGAAGGGGAGAATGGCAGGGGGAAAGCGTGGGGTAAGGAGATCATGTTGGAAAGCAGAAATCAAATAAGATGGGAGAGGTGAGTTGGAGGGCAGCTTTTCTACACCCTTCCCAAGAGTCTGTCTTAAAAGGTTAATCTAGGGCTAGGTGCCCTGAGTAGTCTAATTCTGCAACTTAGGCTTCGAAGGACACTACCATTCATCTGTTAAAGCCACTACTAAGTTAGAAAATAAAGTCCACTGCCAAATTTTTGGTTGAATAGTTGTCTCCCCTAAAATTCATATCCACCCAGAACTTGTGAATGTGATATTATTTGAAAGTGATCTTTACAGATGTCATCAAGTAAGATGAGGTCATACTAGATGAGTATCAACCCAATATCACTGGTGTCCTTATAAGAGAGAAAATTGGACACAAACACACAGGGAGAACATCATGTGACAACAGAGGCAGAGGTTGGAGAAATGCATCCGCAAGCCAAGAAACACCACGGATTGCCAGCAGCTTCCAGAAGCTAGAAAGAGGCAAGGAAGGACCCTCTCGTAGAGCCTTCAGAGAGAGCACAGCCCTGTTGACACCTTGATTTCAGATGTTCAGCCTCCAGAAGTGTGAGTGAATAAATTTCCATTGTTTTAAGCCACCGAGTTTGTGAAACACTGTTACGGCAGCCATAGGAACCTAATACAGGGAGTGGAGCATTCTGAAATGTGATTTACAGATATTACTCTGGTGGTGATGAGTAAGATGGATTGGAGGGAGGAGAAGCCAGAATCAAAAAGACCAGCTAGGAAGATATTACACTAATTCAGTCTTGGAAAACAATGAGCATGTGGACCAGGCTGGTGACAGCAGAAGGGAAACAAAGCCAAAATCTAGAGATGCTGAAGAGGAAGAGCTGATGGCACACGGTGAAGAGGAGCCAGACACGAAGATGATTCCAAAGTTGGATAAAAAAGAAGGTGGAGTCCCTGGCAGAAATGGAGAGGATGAAGAGAAACAAATGAGTTTGCTTTAAGGGGGAGAAAGAGAAAAGGGCTCGTTTGGTTTCAGAGACATTGGTGGAAGTGTGACATTTAACTGGTGGCCTCTGGGCAGCTGAAAGTGGGAACTGAATATTTAGGTGTTTAGGACCTTCAGAAAAAAATCTGGAAATCATGAGCCTAAAAGTTAAGAGCTGAAGTTCTGAGTGAATTAACTTTTCAAGTTGATTAAAAGCAACAGGAGTGCTCAGGGCTGAGTACTGCAGTATTTGGGAGACACCTACAACAGATGAGAAAAAAGAGAAGAGAAGCCTGGTACATCCTTCTTTTTCTCTCCTGGGAACCATTTTTCTTTTTTTTTTTTTTTAACTTTTTTTTGGGTTTTTTGGGGTTTTTTTATTTTTATTTTTATTTATTTATTTTTTGAGGAAGATTAGCCCTGAGCTAACATCTGCCAATCCTCCTCTATTTGCTGAGGAAGACCGGTGCTGGGCTAACATCCATGCCCATCTTCCTCCACTTTATATGGGACTCTGCCACAGCATGGCTTGACAAGTGGTACGTCGGTGCGCGCCTGGGATCCGAACCGGCAAACCCCGGGCCACCGCAGCAGAGCGCGCACACTTTACCGCTTACACCACCTGGCCGGCCCCATGGGAACCATTTTTCTGTCCTTTGAATACCAAATGGTAATTCACCTGATTACCTCTTATCAGCATTGGTCTTTTCTACATATATCAAGTCTCATGAACTTTTGCCTCTTATTTCTAAGATGAAAGAATGTTATGAAACATATCTATACAGGACAGACTAATCACACTATATATTCAGTTGATATAAATGAGGCAAAATGTATAATTTGTGAGTAAATCACTTATTTCCTTTTTGATTTCAGAATTGGGAAAAACAACCAAACGTAAACCAATGGGTCACATCTATTGCTCTACTTTTAAAGCTCTTAACAAAGAGTAAACTTGGAAGGTCAACTATAAAAGAAGACTCAAAAATACTTCTCTAGGAGGCTCTTCAACAAATGGAATTGAAACAACTGTGCAGCCATCTGTATAAAACAATGTTGAAGCCACACCTCATACTTATACCAGAATGAATTCAAATGGATCAAAGATATAAATGTAAAAAGGGAAACTATTAAAGTACCAGATGAAAACGTTCTTCTGTGGGTTAAAAATTTTTTAAAGTTATTCACCAGGTAGATGCATGGAACTGTTAAAGGTCTAAATCAACTTCAAAGCCAGAAGTTCAGTGAACCACTTGGGCAGGCAAAGAAGAGAAAATATGAGAGTAAATGATTAGCCAAACCTACACTAGGTGAGCCAAATCTTCTTCTTTAAATCAAAAGTTCCTTATTTCTTTTGTCTCAAAAATACAAGCATTTTTTTATTTTTTATACAACTTGTATTAGTTTCCTAGGGCTGTCAGATAAAACACAAAAAACTGGGTGTCTTAAAACAACAGAAATGTTTTGCCTCATGGTTCTGGAGGCTAGAAGTCTGAAATCAAGGTATCAGCAGGGTCATGCTCTCTCTGAAGGCTCTAGGGGAGGATCCTTCCTTGCCTCTTCTAGCTTCTGGTGTTTGCTGGCAGCCCTTGGCATTCCTTGATTTGGAGATGCATCACTCCAATCACATGGCTATCTTCTCCCTGTGAGTCTTCACATGATCTTCCCTCTGTGTGTGTCTACTTCTGTGTCCAAATTTCTCCTTTTTATAAGGATTAGGACCCACCCTAATGACCTCATTTGAACGCGATTACCTCTATAAAGACCTTATTTCCAAATAAGATCACATTCTGAGATACTAGGGGTTAGGATTTCAACATGTCTTTTTGATGGGACACAACTCAACCCACTTCAACACCCTTCAATAGCAATATATCTGTTTAGCACATAAATAGTTACAAAAAAACTGTCATTCTCCATGCTAAATCCCCCCTGGAAGTAGCACAGCCACAGGCCAACACTCCCCATAGGGTGGCCTGGGGACACCCAGGACCACACATTGTCCACAGGGCTCAAGATAAACATGCAGATTCTGGGGCCCCAACCCAGACTCACTGAAACAGAGCCCTGAGGAGAGTGGAGCAAAATAGGCCCAAATGGGGCATTTTTCTCAAATACTCTCAGGATAAGAAAAGAATTTTCAAGGCTTAATAGCACCTGGGCCAACAAGCATCTATAAGGGCTTCAAAGTTTCACGTGAAAGAAAAATTAAGTAGCTGCTTTCCTTGGGTTTCAACTAAAGCTTCCACAGGGGCAGTGAAAAGTCAGGCAGGGCTGACTTAGAAATGGAGAACTCCAAAGAAAGCTCTACATTGCCAGCCCAGAGGGGCTGCCACCATTCACGCTAGGGTAATTCTAACCCAGTCTCAAGCCTCTTATTCAGGAATGGTTGCAAAATCTAAATCATAAATCTTACCCTTAAACATACATATCTGTCACCTTTTCAGGATGTTACCCATACTTCCATGTCACCTTATTTTTCATCACCAAGCCATGCCAAAACAGGCTGGAACGCCACGACAGCCTGAGAGCAGGGTCCATTGGTCTGATTATAGGTTAGGAATCGGAGTCCTGGGTGGGCTTGCCAAGTCCCTGGAATCCACAGAAATCTCCCAGAATAGAATGTGTTCCCTGAAGATGCTTCCAATCCCCAGGTTGAAATATGTGTCCTCTCCCTGATCCCTTGTCCCTGCCCATTTTAAGTTTTAAATTACACTCACTAAGTGAAACTAAGTTGCTGCTACCCAAGTGAAGCCTGTTAAAGTCCTCAGAGCTCAAGCTCTGTCCATGCATCTGGATATTGCCCCTGTCCCTTACAAAAGAAAGGTTGGAAATGAGTCTCGCTAAGGCAGCTGCTAGAGAGATGTCAGAACAGCAGGTGGATTCTGAAGAGAGGCAAAAAAGAGTAACGTCACAGCCTTAAACATCACTTCTACCTTGTGGAAAAACTGAGTTCTAATAGGGCTCAGAGATTTCTTACAATCAGGATTTTCAAAGGGCACCTTTCATTCATTCATCTATGCATTCATTCAACAAGCATTTCCTGAACTCTATTCATTGCTAATTTGAATGATGAGGATGAGTATTCATGTCAGGGAAGCTAATTACTGAATTCCTGGTGAACACAGGGACAGAAGAAGCCCTGAGACCTGGAATGGCTAAGACAACCACGCACCCTCAGAGACAACACAAGAAGGTTCTGAGCTTGGGGCTGATGAGAGACATGTCCAGAAAAAGTGGATCCTCTCCCCCTGGGGCCAAAATTGAGCAAGGAGGTAATCAAAATAAAATGGTAGAGAGTCAGAGCTCAGAAGGAAGAACTCTTCTGGTGTTGAGTAGAGAGGGACTTGGGCAGGAAAGGGGAAGGAGAAAGGTCGTCTAGTTTGCCACTAAAAGAATGAGGAAGTGGTTAAGGTAGCGTGTTTCCCACGACACTGAGCTCAACTGTCATTTTCCCTTTATTCCTCTTCCTGAGCTAGCGGCTTCAGCACACCTTCCCAGATCTGTGCCCAGTGGTCAATAAGGTTGCCAGTTATCAGTTATCAGTTTTTAAAAGGCAATAAAGAGTCCAGGGCTAGATATTTATCCAAATATTCATTTAAATAGACAGAACTAGGACATGAACTTGAAATATGAAATTCCCCTTGAGGTACATAAAATTATAATGAATTTTAGAAAAGGCATAATTTTTAATAAATTAAAGTAACAGCTTCACGATGCAATTCAAGTTTCTGGGGAAACAAAAGTCAAATGCACTTCATTAACACTGAAACTAAGAATCAGCCAGTCAATGATGCAATTGAGTGTGATGCAGAAATTAAAAATATAACAAATTTTGCCTCATATTTTCTTCCTTTTTTGACCTTCAGCTAAATGATGTTACATTTATTGATGTGTTTCACCTTGTACGGTATAATAGTAAATTAAGATTTAATAATCCAACTCTTTTAAAACTAAATCTTCATTCAAGGATAGATTATGTAGAATGCTTTTTAAAGATTAACAAATTTCAGAGAAAAAAGCCTTCTCTATAGCTAGATACCAAAAAGCAGATATGTAACACGTGTTATAAAAAAAGAACTCCTTGTCAGAGCTGGGTAGGTAGGTTTTATCATTTTTGTTGATGTTGTTTTTACGTTACAAAGAAAAAAATTAATTTCTTGATGTGATCTTTAGCCAGGTTTAATATAAGTACTTCACAGATTGGAACTTGACTATCACACTAGTATAATGCCTAATGCTCTTCACATCTTGATTCTGAGTAAAGAGATATATGAAATCAAAAATTATGCCCCAGCTGTTAAGGGAAAGAAAAATTCAACTTATACTCACCAACATTTGAAAATACTGACATATTCTGTTAGTAAAATAATATTTCTAGAACTACTAAAATAGTCTAATGTATTGATTATTTTTATTAAAATTCATCATTCAGAATGCAGTCAATTGGGGGTTCTGGTCCAAGAGGGTGACATAGGAGGCTCTTGAACTCACCTCCTCCCATGGACATAACAAATCTACAGCTACACACAGAGCAATTCCCTCTGAAGGAAATCCAGAAACTAGCTGAGTGGTTTCTCCATATCAGGCAAACAAGAAAATACCCACATTGAAATGGGTAGGAAAGGCTGAGACACACTCTTGCCATAAACTCCACTCCTGGCACAGCAACATGCCATCAGGAGTGAATTCACAACTCCCAGATTCTCCCTGAGGAGTTAAGGATTTGGATCCAATATCTAGCACTCCAACTTTTAAGACTTCCACCTGAGGGACAGGCCCCCAAAATGCCTAGCTCTGAAAGCCAATGAGGCTTGCACCCATTGCAAGACTATAGCAAACAAAAAAAAATTGTTCTTAATGGGATCACAAGGACTCACTGTGGCTATCCTCCCCAGGCTCAGCACAGAGGGAGTGGACACAAATGCCATTTCTCAGTCTTTCCCTGTAAAAGGTCTATTAGCCTAACTTAAAAGCCACTACCTGAGGATCAAGCTTCTAAATTAGCCATCTAGAGGCTGACTAAAATACTTCCTGGAGACCAGGGAGGCCAATAGATACCATCTCCTCATTCTCCCTGTAACCCACTTCAAATTGCCAATATTGCCCTGGAAGAAGCTTGTACACATGTCTGGCACCCTGGCTTTTGAGGCTGCCACTCAGGGGATGCATCCTTTGATCGCCTGGCTCTGGTGGCCAATGGGCTTGCATTCACCAGTCCCACAGAACTGTAGTAAAGAAACAGTTTCTAACCACTTATCCCCTCAGGGCTCAGTGCAGAAGCAGCCAACAGAAACACACATCTCCCAGTCTTTACCTACAAGAGATCTAGTTGCATACTGGTTGCATACCTTGAGGGTCCAGCTTCCAATTAGCCTTCATCTAGGTGCTGACTGACATCCTCCCCTTTGGTACACTGACAGGTCTTTGCACACCCTCAACTAATGAGATCCACTAAAAACAAAGAAGGTAGCTTGGACAATCACAAAGGTTCATCAGTTCATCTCCTACAAGAGACCACTCTGTGAAGACTGGGAGCAGTGATTGTTTTATTTAATGGACAGAAACCAACACAGAGAGGCAAGGCAGATAAAAAAACAAAGGAATATTATCCAAACAAAAGAATAAGAAAAAACTCCAAAAACAGACCTTAATAAAATGCACATAAGTGATTTACCTGATAAAGAGTTCAAAATAACAGTTATAAAGATGCTTACTGAGGTTAGAAGAACAATATATGAACAAAGTGAAAATTTCAACAAAGAGATAGAAAAAGTAAGAAAGAACCAAACAGAAATCACAGAGCTGAAGACTACAATAACTGAAATGGAAAAAAAATCAATAAGAGGGGTTTAACATCAAACTAGATCAAGCAGAAGAAAGGTCAGTGAACTTGAAGACAGAATAGTAGAATTCACCCAATCAGAGAAGCAAAAAGAAAAAAGAATAAAAAAGAGTGAAGATACCTTAAGCATTTTATGGGACACTACCGAGTGGACCAATATAAGCATTAAAGGGATCCCAGAAGGAGAAGAGAGAAAGAAAGGGGCAGAAAGCTTTTTCAAAGAAATAATGGCTAAAAGCTTCCCTAACTTGAGGAAAGAAACAGACATCCATATCCAGGAAGCCCAGAGAGATCCAAATAAAATGAATCCAAAGAGATGCATACCAAGAAACATTATAATTAAATTTTCAAAAATTAAGGACTAGGAGAGAATCTTAAAAGCAGCAAGAGAAAAACAACTTGCCACATGCAAGGGAGCCTCCATAAGACTATCAGCAAGATTTTTCAGCAGAAACTCTTCAGGCCAGAAGGGAGTGAGTTGGTATATTCAAAGTGCTGAAAGAAAAAAATTGCCAACCAAGAATACTCTGGCAGGCAAAGTGGTCCTTCATAATTGAAGGAGAGATAGAGTTTCCAGATCAGACAAGCAAAAGCTGAAGGAGTTCATCACACTAGAGTGGCCTTACAAGAAATGTTAAAGGGACTTCTTCAAGTTGAAATGAAAGGACACTAATTAGTAACAGGAAAACATATGAAAGTATAAATCTCACTGGTAAAAGTAAATATATTGTTAAATTCGTAATACTCGAATGTTGTAATGGTGGTGAGTAAATCACTTATAAATCTAGTGTGAATTTTAAAATATAAAAGTATAAAAAATAACTATAACAACAATAATTTGTTAATGGATACACAAGGTAAAAAGAAGTAAATTGTGACATCAAAAACATAAAGTGTGGGGGCCGGACTGGTGGCATAGTGGTTAAGTTCGCATGCTCCCCTTCGGTAGCCCAGGGTTTCACAAGTTCAGATCCTGGGCACAGACCTACACACCGCTTATGAAGCCATGCTGTGGCAGGTGTCCCACATATAAAGTAGAGGAAGATGGGCATGGATGTTAGCCCAGGGCCAATCTTCCTCAGCAAAAAGAGGAGGATTGGCAACAGATGTTAGCTCAGGGCTAATCTTCCTCACCAAAAATAAAAAATAAAAAAAATAAAGTGTGGGAGAGGGATAAAAATGTAGAGCTTTAGTATGTGTTCAAAGTGGTTATCAGCTTAAAATAGACTGTTATCAATATAAGATGTTTTATGTAAGCCTCACAGTAACCACAAAGCAAAAACCTATCATAGATACACAGAAGATAAAGAGAAGAAAATCTAAGCATACCACTACAGAAAATCATTAAATCACAAAGGAAGAAAGCAAGAGAGGAGAAAAAGAACAAAGGAATTACACAACAGCCAGAAAACAATTAACAAAATGGCAATAGTAAGTCCATATCTATCAATAATTAATTTAAATGTAAGTGGACTAAATTCTCCAATCAAAAGACAGAGAATGGCTGAATGGATAAAAAACAAGACCCATCTATATGCTGTCTACAAGGGACTCACTTCAGCTTTAAGGGTACACACAAACTGAAAAAGAAACAAGTGAAAAAAATGAAACTGGACCACTATATTACACCATATACAAAAATCAACTAAAAATGGATTAAGGACTTGAACATAGACTTGAAACAATAAAATTCCTAGAAGGAAACATAGGGGTTAATCTCCTTGACATCAGTCTTGACGATGACTTTTTGGATTTGATGCCAAAAGCCCAGACAACAAAAACAAAAATCAACAAGCGAGACTACATCAAGCTAAAAAGCTTCTGCACAGCAAAGGAGACCATAACAAAATGAAAAGGCAACCTACCAAATGGGAAAAATATTTACAAATCATGTACCTGATTAAGGGGTTAATATCCAAAATATGTAAAGAACTCATACAACTCAATACCAAAAAATAAACAATCTGATTAAAAATAAACTGGATAGACAATTTTCCAAAGAAGACACACAGATGGCCAACAAGTAAATGAAAAGGTGCTCAACATCACTAATCATCAGGAAAATACAAATCAAAACCACAATGAGATATCATCTCACATCTGTTAGAATGACTCTCATCAAAAAGACAAGAGATATCAAGTGTTGGTGAAGACGTGGAGAAAAGGGAACCCTGTGCACTGTTGCTGGGAATGTAAACTGGTACAGCCACTGCAGAAAACAGTATGCAGGTTCATCAAAAAATTAAAACTAGAACTGCCATATGATCCAACAATTCCACATCTGAGTATATAACCAATATAAATGAAAACAGGATATTGAAGAGACAGCTGCACTCCTATGTTCATGGCAGCATTATTCACAATAGCCAGGATACAGAAACAACCTAAATGTCTGTCAAGAAATAAATGGATAAGGAAGATGTAGTATATACATATACAATGAAATATTATTCAGCCATGAGAAAAAAGGAAATTCCGCCATTTGCGACAACATGGATGGATCTTAAGGGCATTATACTAAGTGAAACAAGCCAAGTAAAGAAAGATAAATACTGGATGGTACCACTCTTATGTGGAATCTAAAAACAAGTACAACTCATAGAAACAGAGTAGAAAAGTTGTTACCAGGGGCTGGGGGATGGGGTAAATAGAGAGAAGTTGGTAAAAAGGTACAAACTTTCAGTTATAAGATGAATAAAGTCTGAGGATCTAATGTGAAACATAGTGACTATAGTTGATAACACTGTATTGTATAATTGAAATTTGTTAAGAGAGTAGAACTTAAAGGTTCTCACTAAAAAAAGATAAATGTGTGAGGTGATGGATGCGTTAATTACCTAGATAGAAGGAATCCTTTCACAGTGGATACATATATCAAATCACCACTATGTACGCTTTAAGTATCTTATAATTTTATTTGTCAGTTATACCTCAATAAAGCTGGAATTTTAAAAACTGAAGTCAATTCACAATTTCTATTCTATTAATAATCATTCTGAGGCTTGTCCCAAGCAGGTTTTTGTATCATATAGCTAATTCCAGGTACTTCTAGAACTGGCTTTCTTGCTAATCTTCTTACTAATGATGCCTTCTATGACCTCTTTTTAAAATTACCACTATTATTATTCTCAAACTATTACCACATAAATGTAATATTATCTATATTAGATTTTCAATGCGGGCCATTTTTTTAAATAACAGATGACATTTGGATGTATTAAAGCTTTTCAAAACGTGACTTGGTCAATTTTTCTGAAAACTTGACAGTCATCTTCAAGGTTTTTCCAGAAGGCTTTTTTCTTCCCTCATTTTCATCTTTTTACAGTCAATGACTATTTTTATGCTGCTTGGTCAGACAAGGAGGCTTTTGATTTACAACAGCTGTGTTCCAACAGTACACACACACACACACACACACAAATATATAATTTCATTCTTTTTTTAAAAACCACCGAGCAACAAGATATAGTTTGGCCCCAAGGATTTTAGAATCATTCAAGTCTTTTAGACTAGCATAATCAAATTATAGAGTAGTTGTGCTACACATCTCATTATCATAAACGTATTTAGTTCTGGGTTTAACAACGAGATGGCTAAGCAAGGACATAATATTTTTCTTTTCTTGATTTCTGTCTCCATTTTATTCCTAAATTTGGAAGATTGTTGCCATGAATTCTTCACCCACTGGTAATGTATTTGAACATAATCCCAGTTGTTTCAAATACCCTTCAAATTTTTATAATTAGAAAAATGTCGTGGTGGGAATCTATTGATAAGTACGAAAGATAGCTACTTGAGTTCAGCAATACTCAAACTAATATCATCAAGTCTTCATGAGGGAAAATATATGCTTCAGGGACAATAAAACTTAGCAACTAGGAGTTGGTTCTTAGGGCTATGGCCATTAGTTGTTTGTTTGTTTCTCTTCTCCCAAAATATTTTTAAAAAAGGCAATAACAAATATAAAGATAAAACCTATAACCACATTACATTTAGATTCCAATATTTGCTTATCATGGATCTGCTTCACGTGAGAATGCTAAGGTAGGTAACCGCTCAGTAAAACTCTTAATTCCAAAAATAGTCAGGAGTTTTTATTTGCCAGTTGGACTGACCCTGAAAATCTAAATATGCCTGTTAATCCCCATGCTTCCATGTAACCCAATCTCCACCACCTAAACGGATGCCCTCTAGTTTGGATCACAACATTGCTGGCTTCTTATTCAAAGGGCCACATGTTTATATGTTAATATATGCAAATACATGAACTAGTCTCTAAGGCCAGACAAATGTTCACTTGGCCTATAACAGATTGGTGAACTTTGAAGTGCAAGTATGAAACTCCACATTTATTTGGTTTAATGCAAAACACCCCATGCTTCATAGGTAATAATTCATATCATCTATTAAAAGAAACCAAAGGAGACAATCTCTGTCTAAATCCATTACTCATTTGATCTATAAGCCCAGAAAAAAGATCTAACTTCCTCTTGCCTTGGTTCATTTATGTTAGCTCCTGAATGGATATGGTGGGGCATGGAGGAGGTCATTTTCTAGTCTTGTTTCCATAACAACTAGTCTTCTCCCTGAACAACAAGAGCCAACAGTCAAGTTTTACAGGAACATCAGTTCTGAGAGAATCAACTGAAGGAGCAAGCGTCACTTCAGCCCCCATGTCTTTCCACAAGCTCCTCTCAGGGATGAGAACCTAATTTATTTTTCTATCATATTACCTTTCTCATAAAATATTACGAATAGATGGTTGAGCAAATAATTGGCATACAGTAAAGAAGCCTACTATTACCTCTTTAGTCCATAAATGCCTTAAAAGAAAATATTTTTAAGGTGGAAATGTTTATTAATAATTAAGGTGTTTTGAACAAAAGTCCTCAATATTTTTTTTTAATTTTATTTATTTATTTTTGCCCCCAAAGCCCCAGTAGACAGTTGTATGTCACAAGTGCACATCCTTCTAGCTGCTGTATGTGGGGCGCGGCCTCAGCATGGCAGGAGAAGCGGTGCGTCGGTGTGGGCCCGGGATCCGAATGCGGGCCGCCAGCAGCAGAGCGCGCGCACTTAACCGCTAAGCCACTTGGCCGGCCCCAAAATTCCTCAATATTAAAATTTGTAGAGCACAGATCATTTAGTGTTAAAAATTCCCGACACTGTGAACCTAGAATATTAAATGCATTCATTATGTAGTGTCCCCAGATGTTTCGGAGAATGAGTTAAAAATAAATGACATCAGGTTAAAGACCTTAATCTTTTAGATTTTGATTTTAAAACATCATTTCCTAATTTCCAGGAGAATTACAGTGTGTTGATACTGAAAATGATCAAATTCTGATGTACCCTTGAAACCAATTAGATAACAAGCTGTTGTTTCCCACTCTTTCTCCCATGACATCACAACCAGTTCATGAATATTTATTGACTTTAAAATAAAAGTCAAGCTTTAGCGTGCTTACCTGGCACCCTCTTCGCCCAGTTGATCATGTGAACCAGCTCCCTGTCTGCAAGGTTGGTCAGCAGACCCATCATGGAAGCCTCGCTGAAGGGTCTGCTAGCATCGTAGTCGGAATAGATGAGAGGAGGCTCAGCATCCAGCAAGGCACTGACCATTTGCTCGGCTGTCAGGGACAAGGCTGGGCTGTTCTTCTTAGTGTGCTTAATCAAGAGAGGGCTTGGCCAAAAGTTGGAAGCCCTCATGTCTCCAGAGGGCCCTGCTTCATTCCTGCCCTCCCCATCGTCTCTCTGGCGCTTGTGTTTCAACATTCTCCCTCCTCTTCGATCTTTCCGTATCCCTGAGAATACAGGAAAAAAAACAGTTTATTTTTTTTCTCACATAAACTTCCATACTAAACCATCTTCAGTGCTAATAGCCTTTATTTTATTTAAAGAAATACTGTGGCGTGCAAGTGTGCTGTGTAAGTGTTTAACAACCAGCTGTCCAAGACAAAAAATAAAGGCTTTGATTTGTAGCATTCACCAATTTCCATGGTGTAAATACTCCCACCACGGCAAATTTCAAGCTACTTGTCAAACATCAATCGGCCTATAAAACTCCTGAAAATTTTAACAATAGGCTTTTGTGAACCAGTACAAGCTGGGTCTGACAAACCATTTGTGTGCGTCTGTGTGTGTGTGTGTGTGTGTGTGTGTGTGTATGTAACAGATGCTATAAAAAGAACAGAAGTATAAAAATTAGTCATTCTTGAAATATGGCTTAGCATCAAAGATTGCTTCTGCTCTGAATATTCTTTTAATAGTAAATTTAAAAAGCATCTTAAAAAAGCATTTAGTGAACATCTTTATCATCCAAGTAGACCTCTTAATGGAAGACACTGAAGAGAAATAACTTTTCCAAAATGTCTCTGACGGCCTCTGGATCCCACAGGCGCTCAGTAAATCCGTCACTGCTACTAAGCTATACCCCATCACCTTAGGAATTGACCCACAACCCTCAAGTAGTTTAGTTGGTTCTAAGATTTTCACAAATGTATGTCTCTTTTCCCAATATAAAAGTTTTTAAATAGTTGAAAATAATTTCCCCCCAAAGGTTTACCCAGCTGTGGTTCTCACTAACTAAATTACACGGGGGAGGGAGAATCCCATCTCTTTTGACATTTCGGCTCAGCATCTTAATCTGGAAAAGGCCATGCTGTGGTGTTGAAATGTATCAGCCAAAACAAATATTTTACAAAGACAAAAACTAATACAAGCTTCTATATTTTCAAAAACGTTAATCTTTCCCAAATAAGTTAGACAGCAACAGTTCTTAGACTTATATGAAAGTAATAATCATTCTGGTAAAAAGTTAATACAATTATTTTTAATATTAAAGACATGAGAAGTAAACACTCTTTATAACATATCACCAGTTCTATCACTTCATAACAAATGAATAACTAATGTCAGAACTTAGCTCTATTTTGTTCTAATTTGTCAAGGAATTTGGACAAATATATGGCTGCGAATTTTTTATGCATGACTTTTATTCTTGTAGATCCAGATTAGATATATTACATGATACTTTAAAAATATAATGAAGCCACAGACCCTTCCTATTTGTTCAGTACTAAAATAAGCATTTCTCAGAACTCTTGGAATAAGTAATAATAGCAAAGATTATTACCACTAATATGCACTGAGCACTCACCACATGTTTTAAGCACGTTACATCCACTTTACAACTAATTTAGTCCTCACAATGATCTTGTCAGGTAAATATTGGGGAACTGCTACTTAGAGAGGTTAATGAACTTGTCCAAGACCATTCTCTATTAAGTACGATTTGAGAGCCTGGCTTTGAAATGGAGATTTTTTTTTTCAGTTAACAGACTTTTAAAATTTTATCCATTATCGACAAAGTTGACAAATTGAAGGACATGTAGAAGTAAAACAGTTCAGACGAGAAGAACAGTTGTATCTGACCCATCATTGTCCTGAGGTATTTCAACTATTAATGAGATTATAATATCTGAAATAAGGGAAATGGTACTCACACCCTACTCTCAGCTCATCAGAGCACACCTCGAGTAGCACACTCGTTGCTGAATGCTGTATATGTAAGCAAAATAAATCTGTTCAGATTAGAGTAGCTAGGATGGTGAGGAGATATGAAATCACGTCACATGGAAAACAACTGAAGAACTAAGAGGGGTTAGACTAGAGAAAGGAAGACTTAGAGGAAACATGAGCATCCCTCTCAAATGGGCTGTCCAGTATAAGGTGGCGCTGTGGTCTGAATGTTTGTGTCCTCCCAAAATTCACATGTTGAAATCCAATTCCCCAATGTGACGGTATTTGAAGGTGAGGGAGGTGATTAGGTCAGGAGGGTGGAGCCCTCATAAATGGAATTACTGCCCTTATAAGAAAAGATCAGAGAGCTAGTTTGCTCTCTCTACCATGTGAGACTATGAGAAGATAGCTGTCTGCAAGCCAGGAAGCTGACCCTCACCAGACTCCAGATCTGCCGGCCCCTTGATCTTGGACTTCCGGCCTCCAGAACTGTGAAAAATAAACATTTGTTGTTTACGCCACCCAGTCTACGGTACTTCTGTTACAGCAGCCCAAACAGACGAAGAGAGATGGGTTCAACCTGCTCTTTATGAGCCCAAATGGTAAAATAGAAGAAATATATGGAAACTCTGAGTAGTTAGAGTTCAGTATAAGGAAGCAGTCTGTAATAGTCAAAGCTGACAAGGAAGAAAGAATCTGCTGCCATAGGAAATGATGTGTTGAATCACTGGAGGTTTCCAAGAACAGACTGCATGAAGACTTTGCAGGAATGTTACCAAAGGGACTCAATTATGTAGTAGTCATCGGCACTAGGTGCCCTTCAACACACCCTCTATCCTGAGATTGTATGACTCCGTGATCTTCTATTTGAAATGTAACACCAGTAGCCTTGGAAAGAAAAATAGAAAAAGAAGATCAAAAGCAAAGAATTCCCTTAGGTTCTCATTTCTTAAGAAATTCTGAGGTCAGGACTTTGAAAGGATAAATTCTGATTGGTACTTACCTACTTTTGGTGAGGACTGGGTTAGAAAAGTGCATTGTTCTTCAGTACTAGTCAGTGTATTACTCAAATACAATTTACCCTCCTACTCTACAACTTTAGAAAGAGATTGAGAATGTAAACAGATCTCGCAAGGAAGCTGCAGCAGCAATTTAAATCTTTTAATATCAGATCTACAGGGAATCATAAAGGCAGCTAAGTTGACTGAAAAAGAAATGGTTAAAGCTGATACTGTTTTCCCTAAGATGAAACCAGGAGTTGCTTGATTACAACTAAATATAAGCATTTTACTCTTTAAAAATAAAGTTTATGCTTTCTATTATAAATGTACTTTATCTTCATTTTAAAAGATTTCAAAGATAAAGACAAGGAGATAGAAGGTTGGTCAAACAATGCAAAACAGTATTACCACTCACTGTAAAAGTTCCAAACAGTCATACTGCAGACAATCTGATTTCCAGAAGAAGAATTTTAGACTCAATTCGGGTACCAGTAGCAGCAGTTATCAAAAATTATTTATCAAAGTATTTGTCCAATGGTAAAAAATTGTTCAATACTTACAATATATATTCACAGATGGTGCAGTGGTAAACAAAGACAAATCATGTTACCCTCCATCAAGTTTTCAGCTTAGGGGGAGACAGACATTAATCAAAAGTTATTCAGTATTCATTGAATGAATGAGTGAATTGCCCAAAACACAACAGAAGAAAGGAAGTGATTCAGGGAGAAGACAAAGCAAGCTTCTCAAAGAGAGGAAGTTACATGTAAGCCAAATCATGAAATTTCCTTTCTGGGAGAAATTTAAAAGTAAACTACTCAGACAGTTTAGGTGTAGTCCTACTTAAAGCAGTGAGTTGAACCACCACACCTCTTTGAGTCTCACAAAGACATGATTCAGGTTGTTGAACACAAGACAAAAATGGCCACAGGTTTGGGATGTAGGACAAAAAAATACAACTGGAGAGATCAAGGAGAGAGTTGAATATTTATAAAATCATAAAATAGTCAATACGGAAAGATACGCTCAATTAGCACTAACAAATATTTTCTCTAATTTACCCCCAAATGTACTATATGTTTCAAATACCGAAGTCCCTACAAAATGTATAAACAGAAAAAAAAAAAAGAAAATTGTACATATTATGTGGCCAACTGCATATGATAGGCTCCCAGGGCATGGCTCAATGAGGAAGGCATTCTTTTCTACTTGTAAGTAGTAATTGTCACATTACCAGTGACATACCAGTGTCATTATCAGTGACAACATTGCACAAACATCTTATAGTAGTTCAAAAGAAATTGAACTGGAATTGAGTGGAAGAAGATAAAAAATAACCCAACTTCTACTTCTGTTTTAACCTAGGTTAAATGAGAACTGCAGATCCGGACCAATGATTACAGGCTGTATCGCTATGGAACATATGGCCAGTTCTCAATTATATAGAGCTATGTGGCATAGGAGCAGCATGCATAATGGAAATCCAAAGATGAAAATTAAAAACTCATTCTCTGCTCCCTACCAAGACATTTTCCAGAATTATTTACAGAACAGCAACGTAGATTGATACATATTTTACTTAAGCTCACTTCCCTTTATCCGACTTTATTCTTAAACCAAAAGACTGAAATACCAGTTCACAAAGCAGAAGGAAAAGAACAATTAGCTTAGATCGTGCAAATACAAAACAGGCAGCCTCTTGACAGTCAAGACCTTGATTTGTAGCAAATAGCATTTTGGCTTGGAATGCCATATAAACAAGACTGCACTGTCATTCAGGACACGAAAATGTCACTTTCCAGAATGGTTGAGCAAAATATTCAGCAGCACGATACAGATGTCATGCAATGGATATGCTAGTGTGCACACATTATTAGCTCTCAAGTGTGTCATTGATTAGACAATACTTGTGTCAAAGCAAATTTCTTTACATTCCCATAATAAACTTTAAGCTTATGATAATTCAAGGATTACCCACCGGTTTCATATGAGGGATTGAGAAAACAAACTCTCTCTCATCCACTAAGCACATCGTAAGTGTGAAATACAACCTGCTTGAATTTTACCCCCTTGGGTTAAGCCTACTCTAATATCCTTGTCACACTGTTGTAAGGATTTAGAGAAGTTAAGTATAGAATGTCTACTTAGTAACACTCAAAGTAAATTTGAGTGATTCTAATCCACTAGGAAGTGTTAATTTAAGGGATTTTATTAAACTAATAAACACAGGCAACTGAAATGAAAATGAAAGGGACAGAGATGGTGCGCAGGGCACTCTCTAGTTAAGGCAGGTTCTCAGGAATCTCTTCCAAGGCTGCCTGGGATCTGAGAGGTACGCTGCAAGGCAGTACAGGGGCTCAGACCTCACAGGAGAAGGGCTAAAGACATTTCAACTGCTTAAACAATTACATCCTGGCCCTAAAATAAAAAGATCTGTCCTAATGTGTCGAACTAGACTTTTTGAAACAGTACTTCTAATTACTTTAGAGTTTGTTAATCATTCTTTTTTTTCTTTTCTTTGGCTTGGCTATTGTATCTCAGGAAAAATTAATATACTATCTGAACATCCATTAATTAATAGAATTCATTGGATTATTCTAATGCATTCTACTTTTTAAATTTTTCTCTGAAATGATCTTTTTTCTTCTTAATACCCTATGCTCTACAAAAAGCTAGTATAACCTCAGTAAAGTTATTTTTTCAGTTCCCTAAGACTATTTTAATGCATTATTAAATATTTCAAACATTTGCATAATCACTTTTCTTTTATTTCTCAATAATTCCACATTATTCATGAGGTATTAAAAAGCCAGACAAAGAAATACACTAAAAGCTTTTTAACTCAACATGTTGAAGAAAACAGAAGTGCTGAGTAGTGAAGAATTAAATAAAGATAAGAACTAATAAAACTCGCTCCAGAGAAACTCTCCTGCATCAGTTCTAATGCCTTCCCTTCAAATACTAGAAATGAATCCTATAAGGTAGGAACTGTTAACGAAGTTAACAAAGGATCGTTAGAACAACTATCATGCCCAAGGGTCATGTAAAGGGCAGTGCAGATATTTGAACCTAGATAAATTATGTAGTTATGGATCATTATAAATATTATTATAGCCTCTAAGTGCATCAGGTCAAGAGACAATGAATTACCCAGTTTATTCTAAGCTACTTCATGCTCTTGCCCCTACTCCTTTCACATCTAACAAATCACTACAACCTAGTATTTCCTCACATATCTCTTTCTTTAGTTCCTTGCTTTCTATCTTCATTGCCACCATCCTAGTTCATATCCCTGTCCCTTCTTGCCTAGATCTATGCAGCAGCTCCTAATTTGTGTCCTTGCCTACCCTCAATCTCCCATCCAATCTGATTAATTGGAGATTGATTCATCTCCATTACACACCCATTTTATCCTGTTATTGTCTGTCTAAATCCCTCAAACACTTCCTCAGCCTACAGCAGGAGTTGTTGAATTATGCCCAGAAGACTCTTGGCAGTTAAGGGGGTATCAGAGAAGACCGCGGTTGGGGCTTCTGGTGGCCCCATTCCCCTCATTTGTCTAAAGCAGCTATGTTTATATATATAATGTGTTTTGTATTGGGAGAGGAGAAATAACTTATTTTTAAAAGGGTTTACTGGTTTTATTTTAAATGTAAAAAGCTACTGACCAACCAAATAAAATCAAGCACTGCATTAAGATTCATGAATTTCCACAAATGATCCCAAAGTACTTTTCAAACCTATCTTTACAAATGCCCTCTGCAAACCTTTATTTTTATGAAACAGGGTGGGGTCTGTGCCACTTTTTATAATACTTTCCAAGATCACCACCTTGTGCTCTTTCTACCGCTCTTATATCAGTCTCCAAAGCCCAAGTAAAATCTCATTTCATCCATAGTCAATCTTGGATCCCACCCCAATCTAGTGGCTCCACCTCTCTCTGTTCTTTCCTGTGCCGTTCATTGCACAACGATCATGTGCTACCTTCTACGTTTAATTTTACCTGAGTTCCCCCTCCCTGAGCTACGGCCTGGAACTTCTCTCCAGGCAAGAAGTTGGAGCAATTGTAGGGCTCGTTTCACATATTTCCCCACACTGCCTGATACCCAAGGTTTAAAAACAGTTGTTTCATATATTTTACCCAGTCTTTTTTTTCCTTAGATATTTCTGGTGGGAGGAAACATGGTTAGAACTGAAAAGAAAAATAGACAAATCTACTATTACAGTTGGAAACTTCATCATCTCCTTGTCAATAACCAATAGTTCAAGTAAGCGGAAAATCAATATGGATAGAGTTGACCTCAACAACACTAACAATCAACTTTATCTAATTGATATTTATAGACTATTCCATCAAACGACAGATGAATACACATTATTCTCAAATTCCAATGGAACGCTCACCAAGATAGACCACATTCTGGGCTATAAAAACACTCTTAACAAATTTTAAAAATAGAAATAATACAAAGTATGCTCTCAGACCAGAATGGAAATAAACTAGAAATCAATAACAAAAAGATACCTGGAAAATTCCCAAATATTTGGAGAAATTAAACAACACCCTTTTAAAGAACATATGGGTTAAGGAAGAAGTCTAAATAGAAATTTTAAAATATTTTGAACTAAATGAAAATGAAAATAAAACATCAAAATTTGTGAGATGTAAGAAAATCAGTGCTTAGAGGAAAACTTATAGCATTAAATGCATATATTAGATAAGAAGAAAAATATATCAATAACCTAAGTTTCCACCTTTGGAAACTAGAGAAAGAAGACCAAGCTAAACCTAAAGTAAGGAGAAGAGAAATAATAAAATTAGAGCAGAAATTAATAAAATTGAAAACAGAAACACAATAAACAAAATCAAAATGGGTTCTTTGAAAAGATCAATAAAACTGATAAACTTCTAGCCAGGAAATTTTTTGCATGTGTGTGAGGAAGACCAGCCCTAATCTAACACCCAATGCTAATCTTCCTCTTTTTTTTTCTTTTTTTGCTGAGGAAGATTGGCCCTCAGCTAACATCCATGCCCATCTTCCTCTACTTTATATGGGATGCCACCACAGCATGGCTTGACAAGCAGTGCATCGGTGCGCCCCTGGGATCCGAACCTGTGAACCCTGGGCTGCCAAAGCGGAGCGCGTGCACTTAACTGCTGCACCCTCAGGCTGGCCCCCTACCCAGGAAAATTTTTTAAAAAGGAGAGAAGACATAAATTACCAATATCATAAATGAAAGAAGAGTCACCATCACTGGTCCCAGCAACATTAAAAGGATACAAAGGAACACCATGAACAACTCTATGTCCATAAATCTGATCATTTAAATGCAATGGATCAATTACTTGAAAGATACAAAGTACCAAAACTTGCACAAGGTGAAACAAATAACGTGAATATCCCTGTATCTATAAAATAAATTGAATCAATAATTAATAACTTCCCAAAAGAGAAATCACCAGGCCTAGGTAGTTTCACAAATTATTTCTAAAAAGTATATAAGAAACCATGCCAGTTCTCTATGGTCTCTTTCAGAAAACAAAAGTGGAGGAAACACTTCCTAACTCATTCTATGAGTCCAACAATACTACCTTAATACTAAAAATCAGATATAGACATCACAAGAAAGGAATACTACAGACCAATATTTCTTCTGAGCATTGGCACAAAAATCATCAACAATATGTCAGCAAGTCAAATCCAACAATGTATAAAAGAAATTATGTACCATGACCAAATGCAATTTATTCCAGATATGTAAGGCAAGTTCAACATTTGAAAATAAATCAATGTAATCCACCACTTCAACAGAGAAAACAGGAAGTCATACAGTCATATCAATTGACACATAAAAAGCATTTGACAAAATCCAATACCCATTCATGATAAAAAAAAAAAACTCTTAGCAAAGTAAGAATAGTGAATAATTTCGTCAATGCGTTGAAAGACATCTATAAGAAAATCTACAGCTAACATCATCCTTAATGGTGAAAAACTGGACGCTTTCCCCTAAATTTAGGAACAAGTCAAGGTGTCCTCTCTCACACCTCCTGTTCAACATTGTACTGGAAATCCTAGCAAGTATAATAAGACAAGAAAAGAAAATAAAAGGTATACAGATTTTAAAGGAAGAAATAAAACTGTCTCTATTCACAGATGACATGATTGTCTATGCAGAAAATCCCAATGAATTGCCAAAAAAACTTCCTGGAACTAATAAGTGATTATACCAAGATTACAAGATACAAGATTAATATACAAAAGTCAATTGCTTTCCTTTATATCAGCAATGAACAACTGGAATTTGAAATTTAAAAAAACAACACCACTTACAATAGTAAATGAAATGAAATACTAAGGTATAAATCAACAAAATATATACAGGACCTACATGAAAGAAAACTATAAAACACTGATAAAAAATGAGTCTATACTGATATAAATAAATGATTAAATAAATAAGTTAATGGAGGATAATAGACAATTCCAAATAACTTATGTAGATCCTCCACCCTTAGGGAGGGGGAGCATAACTCCCCACTCAAGTGTGAGCTGCCCAAAATGACTTCCTTCCAAAGAGGACTGTATGGAAAGGGAGAAGAGAAGAGTAACTTTACAGAACAGAAACCTGACGAGTACTGCCTCAAGCCAGCTGATTGAGGTCAACATCAACAGGGATAATTCATGTTAACAGTATGTACTCTTGATATGACGTGAAGACAATGGTGCTTTACCTCCGCGGTCCCCCTTCCAAAACCACGTTAACCCCAGTCCAACCACGAGAAAAACATCAGACAAATCCAAATTGAGAGACGTTCTACAAAATATCTGACCAATAATCCTCAAGACTGTCAAGGTCATCAAAAACAAAGAAAGTCTCGGAAACCATCACAAGAGAAGCCCAAGAAAACATAACTACTAACTATAACGTATCCTGATGGGATCCTGGAACAGAAAAAGGACATTAGGTAAAAACTTAGGAAATTTGAGTAAATTATGGACCTTACTACTAAAATTTTAATATTGGTTCACTAATTGTGATGAGAGTACCGTATAATGTAAGATGTTAACAAAAGAGGAAACTGTGGGGGGGGGTATACAAGAATTCTCTGTACCATCTTTGCAATAATTCTATAAATCTAAAACTCATCTAAAATAAAAAGTTTACTTTTAGAAAGTCAAGGGCAAAACACCAAGCAAGAAGTGCTTTTATCTAATACGAAAATTAATTTAAAATGCTTGCTTTGGAATAACTAGTCACTGCCATTCATGCTGCTCTGTTGAAGCAGCACAGCTGAATCATCCAGCTGAAGGTTTGAGTCAAATATAATTCTATAATAGTGATTACGTTGTATATGGAGAAGAGCTTGAAGTTGGTCAAGAGGAAAAATTAAGGCTAATAGAAATACCGGCCTGTAAATCGAAACTACCAAGATTGTAGCTTTGCTGCTTAAAAAGTTTTCATCTCTTATCTTCAGGATGCAGAATGGGCTTTGTAATCGGGCACATAAATTTTACCCTGTTGTAGCTTTTTATCTTTTCCTAAAATATAGAGATAGAGGGAGACAGAGATAGAGAGTGATAGAGATAGAAACAGATAGATAGAGATAGATTATAGAGATGGAGATAGCGATAGAGATTGAGGTAAGGTAGATCTGCCTAGAAGGTTCTCCCTCCTGCATGTACGCTCCCCTTTCTCTTGCCTACTTAACTCATACTCATCTCTTTGAGTACAGCCAATGTCCCTTCCTCAAGGAAATTTTCTCCAATCTTCCATACCAATTGCTGTTTTCATAGCACCCAATGCTTCTCTTTCATAGAACTTATCAAAATTACAACTAAAATATCAACTTACATTTTAATGTTTAAATGACTGTGTAAAGTCAACATGCTCAACATGGAGTCAATATTTTATATATATATATATATAACCTTCGAACCTAACACATTGCCATAGTGGGCCTCAATATTTATTGTAGGTATGAATTTAGTATGGTTATTATCATTTTCAGAGATAATACCCCAAAAATGTTCTAAGACCAGAAAAAAAAACTACTGCAATAAAATTGGCTCCCAGATATTTAATTACATGATTCCCAAAACTACAAATATTTAAGGAGTATATACGCTAGCCTAGCTCTACTGGGCACTAAATTTTTCTTTAAAGGAAAAAGAAAAACTAAATGTGTTGCTGAGTCTCAGAAATGTACTTTATATTTTTATCCTTAACACTGAGCATAACATAAGTTTAAATTATAAGCTTCTCTGATTAAAGGAGTAAGACTATCATAACCAAATATTAAAGACTACTCAATTACAAACCACATGAGAGCAGAGACTATATCTGTCTTGTTCACCATTAAACATAATTATCTGCTAGACTTCAATGCATATGCCAGTTGAATACATAAATGAGTCTTGGTATGACCCAAAATCATATTGAATATATTAATAACAAAAGTTTGATACATTAAAAACATCTTGGCGACTGTGAGTTGTTGCAATTTTATTATGGCAGTCCTTAAAAGAGATCTTTCTAGTAAGGCAACTCACTTCATATAATCAATTTAAGCAACAGAAATCTTAAATAAATTGCTAAATAAAAGAAGTTAGGATCAGTCTTTCTGGATTAAATCTCCTGATCCAGCTGTGTTATCTTATTAGCCTATGATCTAATTTTGTGGCTTGATCCTTCTGTCCCCTCCCCATATTAAGTTTTGCTTCATTATCTTATATAACTTGGGAATAAATCTGTTAATAGTGGGGAGAAAGGTGTGGACATGATACAAACAGGATTGGTTCATTAGTTCAGTTTTTCTTTAAAAGTAATTAATTACCAACTTTTCCACCATGCTACTATCACAACCACCAGTTAACCTCAATTGTCCCAGGTGCTGGTTACCAACTAACTTGGTCCTTCTCTCTCAGCCCAGCAGCCTATCTACGATCTTCTTAACAAGCTGATGTATTCATGAGCAACCATAATATCCCATGGTGTCATCTGCCAGCACACAAATGCAAATAACCTGGAAAGTTCGCTTAACACTAGGGTCCTTTGGGGTGATTAATGATCGTGAATTAATTGTCCTTGATGAGTCTTCTTGGGTACAGAGGAGCAGTGATTCCTCCTGGAGGTACAAAGGGCACATTTTCCCCCTTTCCTCCTAAACTAGAACTCCTGTCCTGGTTGCTTGAATCATTCCACTTGCATAGGAGTAACTAGGGCCCACCACGGTGGCCAATCACGTCATTCAAGCCCTGTCTGGGCTCCCCTTCATTCCAGGCCCCAGAGCTAGGTTCCTATTTGCTGTGACAATAGGAACTCAACAGTGACAGAAGGGAGCAGCTGCAGTACTACAACTGAAGAAAACTTAATTAATATGCTGTCAGCCCTGCCTGGTCATGCCTGTTCCATCGCAGAGCATGTGCTACATGTTTACAACAACCCAAGTCTCTGCCCTGTTGAGCTGGAGTTGTCTGACCAAAAAGCACTTAATAAACACACACTGAAGGATAACACAGCGACTCTTCTCTGCAATTAGCATATATTTACGTTTACAATCGGGAAAACAAAACCCATATATGTTATTGATTTTCAAATGAATTTTTCTGCAAAGCGAGTGTATAAAGAGTATGAATCTCCCTCTTTGCAAGATCATATCGGAAAATCATAATTTACTGGTAAGATTCATTTCAAATTTAATTTGAAAAGGGATTGCATCATTTCCGCTCTGACTCATTGCTGTACTGTTCAAAAAATGTCTCCTGTGGAAGCTGAAGCCACCAAAGAGGTAGCCCTCAAATAAGGATGCACTGTTTTGGGATTTTCCCAGACCTCTAGGCAGGGAGTGCCAAGAATGGGAAGTCAACCACAGGTTACCACACCTTTAATTGCATGTCAAATCATGCAGCCTTATCTCAGCAACAAAACTAAGAGTGAAGGTCCAAATCAAGTAAGGAGTAAGTAACAACCACACGTGTTCTCAGTGACATCCGTTTTGACTTTAAAGTATAATGTTCACTCTTAAAACTACTGTGCATTTTAATAATTCTGCTAATAAAACCATGTTTCTAGAGGCAGCTGTGGCAGGCTATTCTATAAGAATCTGATTTATTAATAACAAAATTTATGGGGTGAGGAGAAAAGCAATACATATTTTTCTTGCCTGGCTTCATTTCTCAGTAATATCTTGGTGATGAGTCTCCTGCTGGCAGGCATTCTGTAGCCAAGAGGAATAAATAAGACATCAAGGTTCAGTCTGTGAAGTTCTCTCTTTTGTCTCCCATTCCTTAGCAGTTCTGCAACTCAGATCTGCAGTTTTTCTTCTTCAAATTGTAAAACAGTTTGTCTCCCCACCTTCCCATGGGTCTCTTCACTGTCTCATGCTGATCAGTGCAGAGTTGGGTACAAATAAAGTCCCCGTTGTCTTTAATTTGGTCATGGATGAGTCTTCCCAGCCTCATTTGAGTCACCAACACCCAATTATATTCTCTTGGACAAGAAGTCACTGCCAGTGGGACAGTTACCACACAACAATCTTACAATTGGATCACAAACTAGTTCACCCCAGCTGGCAAGTTAACAAATCATCAAATGGATGCGTGGCATATTTCTTTTGGCTTAAAAGGGGTTATTCATTTTTATAAACTCACATTTGTGGACTCCGTCACCTTAAATATATTAGAGATATTTGGTATGCCCTATTGTACTGAAGTCTAGTGGTAGGAAAATCAGGGGCTCAATAAATACATTTTAAATGATGAATTTATGTCTTATCCTTGTGGCTAACAGAAATCACTGGGGCTCCTATCCTAAAATATTGATCTGAACAAGTATTAATACCAGAAGATGACCAAATTGAGAATTATCAAGAGCCTTAACACACTTTGGAAATTAATCCCTTGTTGGATATATGATTTGCAAATATTTTCTCCCAGTTGGTGGGCTGTCTTTTCATTTTGTTCATGGTTTTCTTTGCCTTGCAGAAGCTCTTTAGTCTGATGTAGTCCCATTTGTTTATTTTTTTCTTTCATTTCCCATGCCTGAGTAGACATGGTATTCAAAAAGATTCTGCTAAGACTGATGTCAAAGAATGTACTGCCTATATTTTCTTCTAGGAGTTTTATGGTTTCAGGTCTCACATTCAAGTCTTGAATCCATTTTGAGTTAATTTGGGGAGGTGGGCGAAAGTGGTAAAGGGGCGCGTATATATGGTGATGGATAAAAATTAGACTATCAGTGGTGAGCACAAGGCAGTCTACACAGAAACTGATAAATAATAATGTACACCTGAAATTACACCATGTTATAAACCATTATGACCTCAATAAAATAATTGAAAAAAATTTTTTTAAAAAGAGCCTTGCTGATCACAAAGTTCTATCACCTTTATTTTGATAGAGAGCTCAGCAAAAAGAAATATCTCATTCTTATCACTGACATAGCAGGAGCAATTCTTTCTCATCATATTTATGCCAAAGAAGTCCTCTATTGCCCCAAGTCAGAAAATTCCTCTCTGAAACATGCTTAGGTTTAAAAGTTTTTTAATGAGAAGGACTGTGCCTAGCTCTTTATATTTTCCACTAGACTTAACTCTGTACTGTGTAAATAAATCAGCTTTCCTAAGTAATGATCAATGAATGTTTCATGTACCGAGTTGGACTAGTGCATTCCAAAGGAGATAACGTTCCACCGCGAGCAGCAGTATTATCCCAAGCCCAGCCTCTCCTCTATAGAATCCCCCATTTTCCTTTTCTCTGACTGTATTTCAGTGTTAGCATCTCCTCATTCAATCCAAACAAAGTAGCACATTTATTATACTGTGGTTTATTCCTGAATATCAACCATCTCACCCCATCTGATTTGAATTCCATTATTCACTCTCACAAGTTCTTATCCACTTTTCAGAAAAATTAATGCATCTCGATGCAGGCAGCGCATCCACATCTGTTTATTTCACCAAATACCAACTGAATCCTTTGCTTACAATTGCCAGAGCAGAAATTGTATTGAAAATCTCTTAAACAAGCTTGTTTATCAAATGTCAAATGCTAAATATATGCTGTTCCAGAATACTTGTCCGTCAGTAGGAAGATACTTAGCAACCTGACATAACTACTGGTTGCCTATAAAACCTAGATTTTACTGCTGTAGATAGGAGAAGAGAGAGAGAGAAAGAAGCCTTCAGTCAAAATGCAAAAGCTGGTGTCAGTGATGTCTACAATAGTTAGGGTAGCAGAAGAAATTTCAAAACAGGCTGGCCAGAATACCCTTAAACCCAGACAAGATACATGTGTAGCCTTAAAAAAAAAAAAAAGATCTTTAAAAACAGTTCAAGACTTAGGTAACTCATCAGGCATGGTTAACAGTCCAATCATAAGTCAAATTTAAAGAGCAAGGCCCATTTCATCATCTGATTCTTTGAAGTCCTAATACTTTGTAAAGATAATTACGTGGCTTCCTGCCTTGTACTTACTGAACCTGTATCAATTTCTAAAAGCCATTCATTCTGCCCATGTTTAGTAGCAGTAAGAAGTTATGATAAAGGATAAAGGATTGAGAATCAGAATGAAGGTTGCCACCCAAATGGGAAAAAAAATACTCATATTGCTTTAATTTCAGAGAAAACTTCTTAGACTTTATTCATAGTTCTTGAAATTATAGATAATTAGTATACGTCCCAAAGAGAGATATAGGTGGAAAATTAATAAGCAGATTCTCAGTTTTCTTGGTAACGAAAGAAAGGGCTTCCCCAGAAGCATACTTTCCCTTCTGAAAAAAACACAGGAGGACTTTTGCCCTTTTTCATGATGGCTAGTGCCACATACATAACCAACTTCAACTGGTTTAATTCTTGACAATCGGTAAGTATGTACCTCTTTCAAACTTACTATATTTTTTGGAAATGGTTACAGCATATAAAGGATATTTTTATTGTGATTATAAGTCTCCAATAAACGATCTGAAAATATCCTGTTTAAATTGGCAGTGGTTTGATTCAGTTAAGAAAGAAACAGGCCTAGTGGTTAAGTTCAGCATGCTCCACTTCGGCAGCCCTGGTTCGGTTCCCAGGCACGGACCTACACCACTTGTCTGTTAGTGGTCATGCTGTGGCAGCAGCTCACATAAAAGGAAAAAAGGAAGAAGACTGGCAACAGATGTTAGCTCAGGGCAAATCTTCCCCAGCAAAAAAAAAAAAAAAGAAAGACGCTATTTGAGTTGAACACAAGGACTTTTAGCTTTATTCATAGGGATACCTCAATGTCTGAGGCCCCCAGCCTTTCAGAAGAGGCTTGCGTAATTATTAAGTTAAGGAAAACTGCCTGAATGGTCCGACTAGGGAAAAGGTAGAAGAAATCATTTCAAGCCAGGTGATAGACTTGCTTTGTAACTGAATTAGAAATATTTTAAAAGCTAGAAAGAATAGTTCGTTGAGATTTGATCAGATGAGATATTCAATCTAACACTTTCTTTAGAGCTGATACCAAGGTTTTAGTTGGTAGATAAAGTGAAAGCAAGTTTAGCTACCCACGTAGTACTTTTATGCAACAACAATCAAAGAAAACTGGCTCTTATGGAAATGGTTCTATCTAGGCTGAAGGTCACCTATTCTGAATTCAAAACAGAAGTGTCCATTTTTTGAAAGGAAGAGAATTGTCATTACAGAGGGCTATTCTACTATGTTCTGTGGAGGATACTTTACATATCACTTTGTGAAACATCTGAGATATTAACCCCCATTTTATAAATGAAAGGCTCAGGAAGCTTACGATGGCTTAGCCCAAAGGCACACAATTAGGGACTAACAAATTAGAACTCAAGACTGCCCCTCCCAACGTCCATGCCCTTTCCCCTACTATCCCATCCACAAGACTAGAATGATTTGTCAAATTTCTAATAAAACGGTGATTTGCCTTATGGGCTTGTTGACCCAGTGCACAGGCTATGCAGATTCTCATTGTTATTTCTTGATATTATATTCATTACAAGCTATTTCACTTCAGCTTTATGGCACATAATGCAGTCACCTGAATATGCTAGAAAATTCTTTCACAGTACGTGATGATTTTTAACTCATTCAGAAGTTGCACGTTCAGGAGGATTCAGCAGGATGGAAAGGCAGTTCAACCAATAAGCAGCTATGTTTTAAACATGGCAATATGCAGATGATGAAGTCAAAAGAAGACTGAAGTCTTTTTTTAATGAAAAAGTAGACACAAGCACAAAGGATAATGTGAGAAGCTCAAAGAAATTGTGAGCCCTGAAAGGCAGAGAATGAAGCAGAGCAAAAAGTTTCTTACAGTAGACAGAAGAAAAAGGAGAAAATTGGCTTGCTGAAAATGACGGGGGAATTGGAGACAGGGATAAGGAAATGATAGTTATTTTTCCCATGATTTTAAAGTGAAGGCATAGAACACAGAGCTCCTGAAACTAAAGATTTTATTTTTCAGGGAGAAAGCACAGAAAGACCACATGCAGTGGAGGAAAGAAAAATTTTAAGTTTTGATGAAATGTCCTAATGGAAACAAAAGAATAACAGGGGGGAAAAAAGTTTCTAAAGATACTACTTTGAAAATTACAAGATTATCACAACTGTTTAAAAGAAATCATTTTTGAACTAAGGACTTGATTGTTAAAAGAATATTCTGGTAATTTGGTGATGCTTATAATTTTTAGCTAAGTGAAAAGAAGATCTAATATACATTATTCTTCTTCATAATATTACAATTTTACAAAATCTTAAATATTACACCAGGAAAGACTAAGCCTTCTTTGGAAGAACAAAATTAAAATTGAAGATACATGGATTAAAATGGGGGAAAAGATTACTTTGGTTACCAGGTCCTATCAGAATAAGTTGTTCTACTAAATCTTCATAGGTATTCTAACAGAATAAACTTCCTAGAGTTACTATCTGTATAAGCTAATAATTACAATTATTAAATACGATAACTAGCTTATCTTCCAAAGATATTAAACTGTCATTTTAATAATTCTTCTTTGTACCTGCAAGTGTCATTATTCGAAATAAGGTGAAACTTAACAGAATGAACATGTTAAAAATAAAGTGTAGGCATCTACAAAATCTTAATTATAATTATATAGTCATTTGTGATCATTTTCAATAGTTCTTGGCAAAGACAAATGAGCATAATGAGTTCCATTAATGGACTGATGTGTTCTGTTTATGTGTGGGGGAGGGACTTAATAAAAGCGCCCAAAATAGCAGGAGGGCATATGAAGTGAAATAAAAGATAGAGGTCAAAATCCGCACCGTGGTGTGAGTAGAGGCATCATGTAATGAATGAGATTGCAAGTTATTTGAGAAAGTCATTCTCACTGAAAGTCAGTGAACATTCAGCTGGTGAAATGGCTACTCTTAATTTTTAGCTTTTTAATAAGTAAAAACGATATTAAGGTCAATATTCTCCCACTCCTAATGTTCCTGTTGTCATAAGACCGTGCAGTCTTGGCTTGTTAGGATGTTTATATTGATGTATTGTTAGAGCATGAGATCTTTCCTTCCTTGGATTTCATAAATGTCATGGTACAAGGTAACGATTGACACCATATTTTCCTTTGGTGGGATTAGAAACCTTGAGACTACTTTCGCCAGCTGTTCACCTCTTCCATAAAACAATATAGATTTCAGAGAGAATAACCTCTATGATTAAATTGTTTTTAAATGGCACACACAACAAAAAACACGTTAGGGATTGAGTGAAATGCTGCTACAAATGCTCATAAGGGAGATAAACAAAGGTAGGCTAAGCAAATCATATAAAATTAAATCAGTCCTTCACTTAACCAAAATTCATTTCAACTGAATTTAAAAGTTAAAGGATTCATCAACCAAGTTCCAAACATAATGTAGGATATGGCATCTACCAACCACACAGAATGCTTTGGGTTTTCTATTATGTTGTACCCTCCCTCCTTCACGTCTCCAATTTGATGTTTCCCAATTGTTAGCACAGCTCAATGGAATTCTCTGTGATGATGGAAATATTGTATAGCTGGGCTGTACAATATGGTAGCCACTAGCCACTTGCAGCTATTGAGCACTTGAATGTGGCTAGTGCAACTGAGGAGCTGTAATTATAATATTATTTAATTTTAATTCATTTAAGTTTAAATGGCCACAAGAGGCTAGCGGCTGCCCACTGGGCCACGTAGTAGACTAATGTGCAACGACTTAATAATAAATGATGATGCTTAACTGTGCTCAGGAATCTCAGTGGAGCTCAACTCTGATGCACATTAGAATCATCTGGGGGAGTTTTGAAAACCATTCTGGAACCCTGTCTCAGAGAGTCTAACCTAATCGATTTGGGGAGGGGCAATGGAAGCAGTATTGCTATCTCTAAATCAGAACAACAAATGAGCCTGAGGAAGGAAGATGCTCCCAGGGCTAGAGCTTCCGGCCCTGTATTCATTTGACATCACTTGGGGAGGCCGCTGCGAGCGGGGAGGGAGGCCCTTCCAGAGTCAGAACCCATTACAAAGCGAGATTGCACAGTTTTGAAGCCTCTGGTTGATTTTCAGAGATTGCTAGAGGGGGCTATAAAGCTATAGGAAAATTAAACTTAGGGAAGATATAGACGTGGGAAGAAACAGGAAAAATCACTGAGCATAAAACAGAATTATGAAATTTACAACGAGTGAACTGGCTAATATAGTTATTGAAAATACTGTAAAAGAAAAGCCTTCAATAACTACACTTGCCCTGTTACTATGTCATCAAAATATCTGAGATTAGGATAAACATTTAATCACACCGCTTAGCCCCAGGGATAGGCTTTTCTATAGGATGTACTATTAACCAGAGAGCTCCACACTTCATCGATTGTACATCTCTACTAGGAAACAATATTTGAGCAAGCATCCCAACAGATGTACATATTTTAATTACATTAACGTACTAGTGCACTAACATATCATGTGACTATAACACATACAAGCTGAAATACAATTTTCATCACGAGACTAAAAACAAATAAGAAATTATATTATTTTCTTCCCACACTTGAATAGATTGTGTTGCCTGCTTCCGAAACTACTTGGAAAACGACTACTACAATTTGACAGAAGTATGGAGAAATTGACCCAGTAACTATCTACCGCTTGTGACAATTACCAATAAGATTTTAATCACCGTTTTACAGATGGAAAAATGGTGGCACAATACAGGTCTAGAAAATGAACTCAGTGTTCTCTCTGACTGTGCTGAATCTCAATAACAAGAGGAACTTTCATCACTGCAGGCAAAGGAGTTTACATTTTACAAATTAAAAAATGAATGCTATTATTTGGGGTTGGGAGCATGGCCAAGGCCAATGGGAAAGACCCATTTAAGTTTTCCTTGCTCGTTTATTTATAATTATTAACTTGCTATTCTCAATACAGGATTTGCTGCTACCACTTACTCTAGCATCCAGATCTGCTCTATCCAATCCAGTAGCCACTAGACACATGTTGCTATGTAAATTTAAATTTAATTTAAGTTGAATTAAAAAGTGTCTCAGTAACACTAGCAACATTTCAATAGCCACATGTGGCTAGTGGCTACCAAAATGGGCAGAACAGAACATTTCCATCTTCACAGAAATTCTACTGGACAGTGCTACACTACATACACCGTATATCCTTCTGGAACTATGTAGAGACGAAAAAGATGTTACTGCCAATAGAAGGTCCTATCCATCAAGTGTTTGAAGTAATGATAACCAGTGATAACCCTCCCCCCTTTTGTCCTCTGTCTCCATGTTCATAGCTTCTTTACAGCTGGATTCGTTGGTGGTCCCCACCCACAGTTCAGTCCCTCCCTGGACCCAAGCCAGCCAATGCAGAGAAAGACAGTATGTCAGCGTCCCTACTTGTCCATCTGGTGGAGCTTATAATTAAAGCATGCCCCCAGACACAGCACAAATTCCACATCCACACCCAAGGCCTGGGCAGAGAGCTGTGTAGTTCACCAATGTCGCCCAGTCCTCGCCTACACCACTCTCTGACGTTAAGTTGGCAAAGTCCCAGAGGTAATGCTTCTGCCCAAGCTTTTCAGAGGTGAGTCTCAGCTCTGAACCTCGTGGTAGCTGGGGAACTGTTTATGGCACTTGCCCAAGTGCTTTCCAGAAATGGACTCTATCCCCAGAGCCCTCTGCCTGCTAGAGGGTGTCCTGTCCCTTCTAGGCAGATATCCTGACACTGGTTTATGCAGTGACTCCATCTGAAAACCCCCCTGGTGGCTGAACCCAGTCTTCTTTGCTACACCTGTTGAATACTGTGCCCTGAACAGACATCAACTTCCTGAAGCCCATTTAATTTTTCTCATCCTCTACTGTACTCGGGCCTAAGGTACGCTAGAACCTCTCCCAGTCTCAGTTGGCCCTCTTCCTTGGTCTCACAACCAGCTTCAAGTTGGAGACTCCCTAACTTATGACATGATTCACTAAAAAATCCACACCCCTTTGCCTCGCTGTGCATGGCTACCAGATGTCCCAGGGAGTCTGTACCAATGCAATGGGGATTTTCCTTTGAGTTTCACTGCCCTGTAATGGAATAGAACCTATGACCTTGGTGTCATTAGCACCAAGCTCTCACAGCTGAGCTAACCCGTCTCTAAGTTTCAATGGAAGTTTAAGGTCACAGAGATTGGGTTGCCTTTTCCATTTTATTCTCTGAAGATAAGGTGAATTACCTTGATTGCAGAAGTTGCCCAAATAAAAATATTTCAACTCTGCGATTTTTTGGAACAGTGTGTACTCCTAGCAGATGCGGAGCAAACAGTCAGAATGAGCTACCATGTGTCAGTTACAAAATCCCTCTGAAAAGAAACCTGATGGTAGTGGGACACCTTGCTGGGAAAAAAATTACTTTGAACATAAAATCATCAAACTCTTTGCCAGTCATTGCCCTAAGAAAACACATCCAAAGAAAAAGATGGAGCATAAGTTATTGTTTCAGAACAAGGTTTTCGTCAATTGTTTGGGAAGCTTTCATTGTGAAATCTCTTTGTTCCTTATTTAGTATTGCTCCATTAACCTTCAAGAGGGATTGAAAACATTCTGATAAGAGATGGAAAAGTTAACTTATTTCTCTACAGCTTCATGAAGTACCTCCTGAGTGAATCACACTAATTATTTGTGCCTTGGTTTTAAGTAAAGGGGGGAAGAGTGTGTTGTTAGCAGCTTCTGTGTCTTCTTACCATTTGCAATGGCGGCTGCCTTCCATCATCAAAAAACACAAATGCAAGCAAGAAGCATGTTAACACTCCAAAAGCCAGTCATGTGATACTGATATTTCAATATCATGACAAAGCTGTTGAATGAGCTCCTTCAATGATATTCCTGAGCTCACCTAAAATATAGTTAAGTAGCAAATGGGGAATAAAATAATTACAGTTGTGAAATTTATCAGCTAAATACAACAATAACTATGTACACAGTTGTTACAGTAAGGTAGCTGGTCAATCTCACTCCCAAAAGAGAGGAAGAAACATATAAAAAGGAAAAGAATTGCCAGGAGGAAGTTTCCTAAAAATGAAAGAAATGAAAGAGAAATGTTATCCCACTAAACCTAGATAAGAATATCAAAGATTTTATTTTATTCATAAATAATTCAAGTACATTGTTAGAAAAATAGAAAATATGGAGAAGAAAAAAAGTAGAAAATGAAAATTATACACGGTTCCCTTACCTAGAGCTAACTGCTGTCAGTTCTTTGTTGCATATTCTTCCAGAATCATCTATTCATTCACTTATTCACTCTCCTCTTTATTGCTCAATGTAAGCCTATATAAATTAAAATACTTAAATACTATTTGTAATCTACTTTATTCATGATATATTCCATGTCAATAAATATATTTTTATATATTATAATTTGTAATGCTTGCAGAGTGTTCTTTTATATTATATATCATGATTTCTGAACCAACAACCATTGGGCTGATTTTGACAATATATACCAAAAGTCATGGGAAAAGTGCAAACCTTTTGATGTAGCAATTCGAGTTCTAGGCCTGAATCCTAAATAAATAATTATTGTGATGTGCAAAGATTTAGCAAGAAAGCTGTTCATAGTCTTGTTTAAAATTGTGAAAGTCAGAAACAATGTAAACACCAATAACTAAGTAAATAATTAAATTATGATACGTCCATTGTGGAATATTAATGTAACCACCCTAAAAACCTTATTTTGAAGGATGCTCAACAACATGAGAAAATTGTTAGATGAATAGACAATGCAATGTCGAATTTGTAAAATTTTTTAAATATGTGACATATTGAAACAATAAGATAATGTAACTTTTTCTTCTTTTTGTCAGGAAGATTAGCCCTGAGCTAACGCCTGTTGCCAATCCTCCTCGTTTTTGCTGAGGAAGATTGCCCTGGGCTAACATCCATGCCCATCCTCCTCTACTTTATATGGGACGCTGCCACAGCATGGCTTGATGAGTGGTGCGTAGGTGCGCACCCGGAATCCGAACCTGCGAACCCCGGGCTGCCAAAGCGGGGCAGGTGAACTTAACCACTATGCTACCAGGCCAGCCCCAAGATAATGTCTTTTTTGAAAGATATTTCTTCAAAATATCAGTAAAATGAAATAGCTATGAGTAGTCTTTTTTTAAATATGCAAGACCTTTTGGAGAAAATTTAAAAATCTTACTGAAAGTCATTTAAAAAGACCTAAAATAAATAGAGAGTTGTATAATGTTAATGGGTGGAAGACTAAATAGCATAAAGATGTCAATCCTTCCTAAATTAATTTATTAATTCAATGCAATTTCATTAAAAGTTGATTTAAAAATTCCTTTAGAAGCAAAAATAGCCATAAATAACCAAAACAATTTTGAAGAAGAACAACGTCCTTTTCAAGAAGGATTATAAAGTCAAAGTAACTACAAAGTTATGGAAATTAAAACCGGTTTTAGTGAAAGCATAGACAAATAGAGGAAAGAAATAGCAAAGAGAGCTCAGAATCAGATTCTCTTTTATAGGGGAACTTCATCCATAATGAAAGTAGCTTTACAGGTCAACGGAGAAAGAATGCATTATTTAATAAATAGCTCTGGGACATGTGGTTATCTAGATGGAAAAAAATAAAATTACATTCCTACCTCATATCATATGCAAAATTCTCTTTCAGGTGGAATAAGTGACAAAATGTGAAAAAGAAAAGCTTAAATACTTTTAGAACAGATGTCCAGGCTGGGACAGATTTATTAAACAGAACTCTAAGCACAAACTATAAAGAAAAAAATATGATAAACTTTACAACTTAAAAAACTAAAATCTTCTATGAAACAGATGACACCACAAACAAAGCAAAGACAAGCTACATCCTAGATTAATATATCTGTGATACATAAAATAAATTAAAAATTAGAATTCAGAATATATAAAGAACTCCAAAAAATCAGTAAGAAAAGACAACCAAGGGGCCTTCCCAGTGACATAGTGGTTAAGTCTTCGCACTCCGCTTCAGCAGCCTGGGGTTCGCAGGTTCGGATCCTGGGCGTGGACCTACGTATTGCTTATCAAGCCATGCTGTGGCAGGCATCCCACATATAAAGTAGAGGAACATGGGCACGGATGTTAGCCCAGGGCCACTCTTCCTCAGGAAAAAGAGGAGGCTTGGCAACAGATGTTAGCTCAGGGCTGATCTTCCTCACACACGCAAAAAATATGGTGTCTAATTTAATCATTTCTTTTACCTTCTAGCATCAACTCTCTGTTAACGTTTTAATCTATTACCCTTTAAATGTCTTACATATGTCTTCAACCATCTTTTCAGATGTAGACGTGGGATGTACCAAGGAAAATTGATTTAGGATTTCACTAAAAGTTTAAAGCTGATTAATTTTCACAGTGAAAACTAAATCTTGAGACAGTATCTTCCTGCTTTCAAACAGAAAAGTTAGCTTGCCTATAAACTATTCTGTAGCACTCATGAAATCTCTTAATTTCTGTGTATTTTCTTAAATCCTTATATGCTCCAAATATGGAGAAGTAAACTCTTGGAACAATTTAACATCTTACTTTTAACATAAAAGTTTCTCTCTCTCTCTCTCTTTTCTTTTTTTAATGGAAAAGCAGATTCTGCTAGTCTAGTCTGTCTTTGAGAATTATGCCCCAAATCTAGGTCTTTAGTTATAGGAATGTTTCCTTTATTTAATATGCCTTGTTATATTTTCTTATATCATCCTACTATTTGAAGTTTAAACCTATTTTTTTTCTATTGTTGGGTCTACCAATTCTGCCTGAATTATCATCAGCTCTTTGTGTAATTTAGGATCAACTAAGTTTTATGCCAAACGTTTATTTGCATTGCACCAAGCTTTCATTCCACGTCCTCCACTGGTATTCAGATGCCTTCTAGCCTTCTAAGCACATTCCAAGCATAATACCCCAGTATCTGCCACTTCCTTCGTCAGTACTTACCTGCCCTTTCTCCTTTCTATCTTTTAAAGTAGTGTCAGTTCACCCATCGCCCCTCCAGATGCTGTTGCACGCTGTGAAACAGGGTGAAAGCCACGCTGCTGTCTTTCCTAGCCAGCTCTGCCTTCTCCTCTTCCACACTCTTTAATTGGACCCGAGTACTTGTGGGAGTATTTGATTTTTTAAATCGTCTCAGTATTTTTTAAATTTATCTTACTAGGGTTTATACTGCTGTTTTTTTGTTTTGTTTTGTTATTTGTCCTTGTATCAGACAATTCTCTAATTTTTTAATTGGGGTTAAATCAAAGAAGTCACCTAGTATTGTTGCTCAATCTCTCATCTTCCTAGTGGGTTAAATGGCAAAATCCACTCAGTGAACATATGACAGAGATGAACGGGCACTTTTCTGACCCATTACCACTATTAAAAGCCAGAAATCAACATCTCTTTGGGAGTAAACAATACATCCATGTGAAGTGAATCAATTCCACATGTCCAACATTTAATTTTGGGTAGGACTCAACTGAATAAATGGTGAACTACAGCCCTAGAGCAAATGTAGTAAGTTATTCCAAAATCTATCATTATTATTTAAAAAATTGCTTACAACATTTTTTTCAAAAAACTTTCCTTTAATAAATTAAAACCACATTGAGAGAGAATGAGAATAAGTACGAATATGCTAAATAAAACAAACAGAGCTAATATCTGGCTGCAAAAAACAATACCTGGAAAATTGATGATGGAAATGCCATACAACAAATATTTTATAGCAAATCCCCATGTATAGCATGAAATGCATATTTTTGAATCATCCAGCAAACAATATAATAAATAGAAAAGTATAGGCTAAAGAAAAAAAAAACAGGAATTATCATCCAGCAGGAAAGATGCTATATCTAGAACTCCTCAAAAAAAGTTTCAGCCACCAACAAAACAGTTCGTCTTATCTGTGATATTGAATATTACTAAAATAATTCAATAATAAGCAAATCTTATTTTAACTTAATAATTTTGTAAATGGCTTTTTTACTCCCTTAAGGCATGCTTTACTTTGACTTAATGTATAGTTTTATTTATTTGTTATGCTAGTTGTAGTGCCTGGTGTCATTACTTTTCATGCTTAAAATTACGTAAATAAATTTTTCACACGTCTATGCACTATGCAAAATGAGAGAGAGAGAGAGATCATTATGGTAGTGGTTTTACTTCAGTTATGCTTATGTGATCTGAATAAAAGATTTATACCGAGGGAATAGTTTAGCTAAACACTAAGATAAACCACCTCTTCTCCTTTTTCTGTTATCATTAAACTCACCATCAATAACAAATATTTACAAAAATATCACTGTGCTATAAATAAAACAAGAATATGACTGTCTGCTCCTACAGAAATTAAAAATCTAATTGGATAGATATGAGATACCCATATTTTTAAAATACAATACTAAGTTGTTAGCTTGGCTCAACTGCATCTGGCACATAGAAGGTGAATCCTATATCTCATTCAATTAAGTATTCAATAAACAAAGATATACTAAATGTAGTGCCAGGCAGTTGGCTGGGTGCTGGTGGATCAGCACAATCAAAGGTCCAGAAATTAACTGGCATGAGCACACTGCCACTCAAGAGGCCAAGCCAGGGATGAGATTGGTGACAGCATCGAGGCCAGAGCTAAGTCGTTGGCATATCTATGGGTAAGTGACAGCGAAGTCTATACACAATTCATTCCAGCAATAAGAGAAAATGAGCAGTCAGATAGATGACCTAGAAGTCAAAAATCAAAGCTTTGTGTAGATGGGACCATGCCAAAGTTTAGAAATGGAGGTGAGGCAGAGGACAGACAATGAAGTACATGTGAAAATCAGGGAACTGAGGTCAAGCAGGAGTCAAGAACCAAGATGACAGAAGATGCTCTCTCACAGTTGGAAATGACTGAACACCAGTGTGTCCAACTTGTCCCCACGGTGGCAGGGTCAGAAAGCTCAGGGCCTGGATTACCACAGGGGCTGTGACAGCCTCCCTTGACCTTCTGATTAACACAGGGAAAGGATATTACAGGTATTCAGAGGAAAAAGGTGATGACTTCCCAGGAATTCTAAGCAAGTTAAAGAGAGGGAAATTTATTACTAATAAAGTATTAATAACTAACTTCAGAGAGAAGAGAGGTATAAAGGGACCAGGTATGTTCTGTGGTCAATGAGCAGACCTGTTGGCTGCAGCCAAAAGTTTCTTAGGAAAGTAGGAAAGAGAGCCTGAAAATACAGGTGTGATTCAGAAGGTGAAGAAGTCGGAATGCCAGGATTAGCAGGAGGCTAAATTATAGGTTCCTCGGGGCTAGGTACTACATTTTACATATCACTGCTTATCCAAATTGAATTAAATACATAATAACTAATTCCCTAATAATTTTTGATTAATTGTGATGACGATGATGTAGTGCAGTGGAATTGCATTTTATTCGGAGATTAGACTAAGTACATAAGACAAAAATTGACTGTACTTTTTATTACCCATTGTAACCAGCTTTTATGGAGGCTCACTATAAGCCAAAGTCAATACCAAAAGCTATACATTAATTCTTGCACAATCTTATTAGGTAGCTGTTATTATTATCCTCATTTGACAAATAAACTGGGGTCTGGAGAAGTATCTTGTTGAAGGTCACAGATCTCTAGACAAAGCCAAAATTTGAATCCAGGTGGTCTCATTCCAAAAGCTAATGACTTAACCACACTGCTACACCATAGATGAAAAATAATACCCAACATCGGTGTGCCAATTTGTGATTATCAAAATATAATTCATGCCTTTGATGTTGAGAATAGCCGGATGAGGTAGTTGGTGTTTTCACACAGGTATGTTTCTATGAGACTGGGACCCACAAAGAGAGGGAAATAAATCTGGGATGAGTGGGACCTAACTTGGCAATGGGACATATTCCCAAAAACATTAGCCAGAAGTTGAAACCACAAAGTACAAAGGGCCAGCCAGCAAACTTGAGCTTGCTGGATCCCCGGGAGCACGGATATCAGTAGGATCAGAACTGGTGGGTGAGCTGAGACAGCAAGAATTTTTAGGTCAACTCCAATCCTCAGTCTCTTGAGGGAGTGAAAGGGTTTGGTCATCTCTTTATGTAAGTAGCCTCCTTCCACCATTAGGTTGCCGGGACTTTGTGATCAGCCAACAACCACGTTTTCAACCCCCTTATATCTCCAACACCTTCACGTAGTAAATGCTCAATAAAGGTTATCTGTAAATGATTTAGGCCAAGAAGTTTGGACTTGGCCTGGCATTTGTTACATAAAATTTTCTAAATAAAACTGCCAAAAATTTAATACAAAATAAATGTAATAATAATTAGTTTTTTAAAGCAAGCTTTTAAAGATATAAATACCTAAGTATAATTTGTATGTTGCTCACTAAGCTTTATTTGTTCAGTCAAGCTTAAACTAAGCCACATGTTGCCTCCAGGTGTAACCAGGACTTTTTTTTTTTTTTTTTTTTTGGTGACTAAGAGTCGCCCTGAGCTAACATCTGTTGCCAATCTTCCTCTTTTTTGCTTGAGGAAGATTAGCCCTGAGCTATCGTCTGTGCCCATCTTCCTCTATTTTGTATGTGGGATGCCTCCACAGCATGGTTGACAAGTGGAGTAGGTCCACGCCAGGGATCCAAACCCACAAACCCAGGCCGCCAAAGCAGAGCACACGGAACTTTAACCACTCAGCCAGGGGGCCGACCCCCAGAACATTTCTTTATAGATGGCTCCACACTTTACATTAGGATCTCTCTTAGGGCTGGCATATATTTCTGCGATTTCCAAGAAGTCTGACCACAAGTGTGTTCAGAAAAATTAAGTGATCTGTCCAAGGGTCCTCAGAAGAACCAGGCTCATACACTTGCCCCTTAGCCCTCCTTCTACTTGACATTACCTTTTTTTTATACCAGAATAGGCTAAACATTTAAAAAAGAAAACAAGCTTTACAACAAATATTGAAATTGTTACCTGAAAATAGTGAAAACCTTTGGCCTGAAGGAGAAAATGTCCTTTTTAGATTATATTAAATATTAAGCAATATTAAGTAATTAAATGTTAAGCTATTGTTTTAAAAATATCCATCACACTCTCCTTATAAACTTATTTTTGGTACTTCTGTTGTACAACTAAGTCAAATGCGTTGATTACTGTTTTTGTTGTAGAAGAGTAGTATTTTGTGTCCAGAGTAACTGTTCGTAAGGCGTAATTTCAGTCTATGTGATGTTAATATCTTACTTATGCTTGTGTTTATCTTTCAAGATGATCTAAATCACTGAAGGTCAGCGAGGCAGGGCAGTACAAGGAAAAGAGTACTGACCAAGGAGCCAGGAGTCTTGGCTTCTGGTCTGAGCAGTGAACTGGCTGTGTGACTTGGACAAGAACAAGGAGCTGAGAAACAAAGATGGGGACTCAGCGACCTTTAAGTTCTTTTCGGCTCCACCCACCATTCATTGTCCTAATCACAATCACTGAAACAAAAAGCAAACACGTGAAAATTCTGGATGTCCTTAGCCTTACAGAATTTAAAAGCAGTGATTCATTCATACAAATACTGCCCCCAAACTTCTGCATGTTTGGGTTCTACCCACAGAAAGGGTCCTTACATCATTTCAAGAACAATTTACTTTTTTTTTTTTTTTTTTTTGCTGAGGAAGACTTGCCCTGAGCTAACATCTGTGCCAATCTTCCTCCACTTTATGTGTGGGTCACTACCACAGCATGGCTGACAAGTGGTGTAGGTCTGTGCCCAGGATCCGAACCCGTGAACCCAGGCTGCCAAAGTGGAGAGCGCCGAACTTTAACGACTAGGCCGTGGAGCCAGCCCCGAGAACAATTTACTTTTGCAAAAGCAAATTATAGGAACAAGAGAGACCCTGTCCAAAATTTTTGCCTAGCCTTAAGAGGCCATCAGCTTTTCTTCTAACATTTGAGGTGAGACATGGTCATTCTTGGAAAGTTAAATGAAGATCCCTCTTTCCATCTTTTAAAAACCAAAATGACCCCTAAATAAGAAATCAAATTACTTCAGTATAAAAAGAAATTGGAAGTCAGTATTCTAACTATAACTTAAATAAAAATAAAAGTATGATTGTCAATGTTGTTTGGTTAATTTTATATATGAGGTCAACTTTTACTGAAATATTAAAATAGCCTTACGGTTGTTTTTTAATCTGCATTCATCAACAATTGTAACATACACATGCATACATTAAACCCACATCTGAATAAATTAGTGAAATCTAGCATATCTGAAACTAGCCCAGATTTTTCTAGAAGTACTGGCTCACGTCTGCTCCTGAATGTTCCTGCCTTATTGTGTCCATTCATCAGGTATATAAGAGAGGCTTCAAATAAAATCCACATTTGTACTCAGCACTTCAGCATAAGCTATCAGGATGCTACACAGGGGATTCTGACGCTGAGTGGGAAGAAGAGGAAATAAATTCATGAGTCCCTTCCAGGTCTAAGATTCTATAACTCTGTAATTATTTTTCAGTCCAAAATCTGAAAAGTTCATATTTCTGGTTGTGATAGACCACAAAAATGGCCCCAACTTTTCGACATTTGTCATATGACTCTGAAGCCCCCTGTCACAAAGCCAAAGGACTCGGCCATTTGACCTGTTTTGGCACATTGAATGTCATCAGATGATGTAAGCAAAGGCTTGAAAAGGGCTTGTGATGAGGGGCTTCCTCTCTCTTGCGCCTCTGCCATTACCATGAGGACGTGCCTGGACTAGCCCGCTGGGGATGAGAGACAAGCGAAGCAAGACTGAGTCATTCCAGTAGTTTCAGCCAAATCACCAGTTGACCTCAAGACATGAGTGAGCCCAGCCAATCTCAGCGGTCTCCTCACTGATCTCCCTGACCCGTGAGTAATAGATGCTTACTGTATGCCATTGAGATTTTGAGGTGAGGTTCTGTTATGCAGTAAAAGCTAACACTATACAGGTTTTGTTTTTTTGTTTTTTGTTTTTTTTCTGAGGAAGATCAGCCCTGAGCTGACATCTATTACCAATCCTGCTCCTTTATTTTCCTTTTTCTCACCAAAGCCCCAGTAGATAGTTGTATGTCATAGTTGCACATCCTTCTAGTTGCTGTATGTGGGATGCGGCCTCAGCGTGGCCAGACAAGCAGTGCGTCAGTGCGCGCCCGGGATCTGAACCCCAGGCCACCAGTGGTGGAGCTCACTCACTTAACCGCTAAGCCACGGGGCCAGCCCTTACTACTATACAGGTTGTAACTTCCAAGCAGATAGTCTCCATTAATTCAAAAAACAGGATTCTTGATTATCAATCTACTCGTAGCTCTACACTTAATAACAGTTTTCCTTGTTCATTCGATTAATTCATGCAGGCTACATTTATCGACTGCCTATTATATGTACGCATTGATCTAAGTGCCTGCAATACATCACTGAACAAAATATGCAAACCTGTTTTATTTGCTTGTAAACTCCCATCTGGAGCTGACATTCTAGTACAGGAGACAGACATCAAACAATAAACATAATCTAAAAATTAATCATATGGTGTATTAGAACGTGGAAATGCAATAGAAAAATACAGAAGTAGAGCCAGATGGGGGCATATCGAGATTGAGAGGATCACAGGATGTATGGGCAAAGCAAATTGCACTATTAAATAGAATGGTCAGGGTAAGTCTGATTGACAAATTGATAATGGAGCAAAGAAAGTGAGGGAGGTGGAGGAGTTAGGCACACAAGTATCTGGCGGAATGGCTTTCCAGGGAGAGGGAAGAGCTAGAGTAAATGGTCCAACACAGAAGCGTGCCTGACATGTAAGAATGCCTACACAGCTCGAATGGAGTGAGCAAGAGAGTAATAGGAAAGGAGGTGAAAGAAGAGAAGTGGGGAGGAGGCAGATGATGTAGAGTTTCATGGCCACTGTGATGACATCAGCTCAGGGAAATGGAAAGCCACGTAAGGTTTTGAGAAGAGACATGGTATGATTTGATTTCCATTTTTAATGTATCTCTAGGGAGAACAGACTTGAGGGGAGCAAGGAACAAAGCAAATAGGACTTCAGCAATAAACTAGGAGAAAGACGATGGTGGTTCAGACCAGAGTGGCAACGGCAGTGGTGGCGAGAAGTGGTCAGATTCTGAAAATATTGTAAGGTAGAGCCACCATAATTTCCTGGATGAGAGGTGTGGGAGAAAGAGAGGAATCGAGAGTAACTCACATTTGTTGGCCTAAGCAACTCAAAAGATGAAGTATTAGCTAAGATGGAAAAGATTGCAGATAAAGCATATTTGAGGGGAAAGATAAGGGATTCAAGTTTGAACAAATTGAGTTTGAGATGTTAATTAGACACCCCAGTGAGGAAGACACATGAGCAGTTGCATATAGAAGTCAGGGACTTAGAAGAGAGTTTGGGCTAGACAGATAAATTTGGGAGTCATCAGTCATAAATACCATAAATATTACTTAAAGACATGGGATATCACCAAGGAGTGAGTACAGACAGAGAACAGAAGAGGTCCTTGGACTAAACCCTGGGCCACTCCAACATTAAGAGGTCAGAAAAGGAGATGAGAAATACACAAGGAAGACCTAGAAAGAGTGATCAATGGGGTAGGAGGAACACTTAAAGAGCATATTGTCCTGGAAGCCAAGTAAAGGAAATACGTTAAGGAAGAAAGAATTATCTACTGTGTCAAATGCTGCTAATCAGCCAAGATGAGGACTGAGAATTGACTGTTGGATTTAGCAACATGGAAGTTGACCCTGTTAACCCTGACAAAAGCAGTTTTGGTGGAGTGGTCAGTAGGGCATCAATCTTTGAATTGAGCTGATCCCATCTGACTCTGCCAAATTTGTAAAAAGTTGCTCAGTCTATGTTAAGAGATCTGAAGGTTGCATGGTTCTTACAAGGATGGACAGTATTGGGCCACCTGCCATCATGCTTCACCCAACCGAACTACATCGCAGAGGCTGACCTGCCTCCCTCCCTACTAGGCAGCTGAGGGCACGATGTATCAGGACATCTCTTTTATTTTTACCAAATTTCACATAGAACAACTAATTCGTCATCTCATTTTTTTTTCATTCATGCTAAACTAATGAACCTCTAAATTCCTTTTTTCCTTGGATTTTCCTGACTATGATTCCTATATCTTGATTTCTCAGTGCTTATATTTTCTGACCCCAATGTTGTCATTACCCACCTCCTCTTTTCTTTTAATTCTACAGCCCAGTTAGTCCTGATACATTCCACATCCCCTACTAATACCATTGCAGCCACCAGTACTAAAGCAGAAAGAGAAGGCTATTCATAGGTTAGCTATGAATCAGTTAGGCCTAATTCTCTTAGCTCCCAGGTCAACAGATCACTGAGGTCTTGGTATCATCGTGTCATCTGGAAGAATAAAATGATTTCTTTTACTCTGGATTTCTTCTCTCTGGAGTATATATATGCATTTGTGTGCATTAACTTAGTTATATGCCACCCACATTTGTTAATCAACTATTTTTCATGTTAAATGTGAGTGGCAGCATGGAATGCTATAGTAAAGAGGTGTGCTGGAAAGAGAAACAACTCTGAGTCTAGAATCTAGAATTCTAGGCTCAATTCTTCTGCCAGGTAGTTCTGAGAATTTGATCAAGTCACTTAATCTTTCTAGCCTTGGGTTTCCTTATCTAGAAGATGAAGGAGTTAGATTAGATCAGTGCTTTGCAAACTGTGTTCCTTAGAACCCTGGAGTTCTTAGAAGGTTCTCAGGAACACCATATCAAGTGAAGGGAGGCTATGCCAAATCAGCTTTTACCTGTCTCATAGATCAGGAACCTGCTGCTGCTTGTGGAAGAGAAATTGGATTGGTTTAAAAGTTGCAAAAGATCGGATTTGTTCATCTTTAAGGTCCTATAAGATTCAATGACTTGATTCAGTAGACTTATTTGCAAATGAAAAATGATAATATGGGTAAAATTTTGGATAAATTAAATATATATAATATGAATCAGTAAAATAACATGTTTTAATATCATAAATATATAGGTCGCTGCTTAAAACAACCAGAATCTCTTTGGTCCAGAGCAGCCAGCTTTTCTTTAACATTTTTCTTAAATCAAATCCTAAACATGAACTCCCAACCCTGCCTTCTGAAAAAGCTTGGATTCCCATGCAGCTACAATTCTCATAAGAATTGTTGGACAATCTCAAGAAAGAAATTGACATTTACATTTTTAATTCATTGATTTGGTTCTGCCATCATTAACATTAATAATCCGTTGATTACTTTTGGTAAAAGACAGCGAATATAGGTTAAAGGAGACCTAATTTTCTGGACTGGGGGCTCATCCCATCAATAAACAAATTATACTAACTCATGATGATAAATTTTAAACTTAGGCAACAAGGAAATATTTTATTTTCCAATTCTTCATTGGGCTTCTGAGTTATTCTGGACATATAACATACATTTCCCAATTTATATTATTAATATCTTATTTTCTCACTTTAAAATTGTACCCTTAATTTTTTTTAGTTTGTTTATTGTTTTGGAATATTTCTCAAAATTAAACTGCAATATTGCCATCAAAATAAAGACTTGTTGATGATTATTACTTTATCTCAAATTTCTTCTTAATGTGTTACGAGGAAACACAACCAGGATGGGCAGTGCATGAGTCCAGCACATCAATTAATTTCCATGTGTCAATTTCCTTATCTGAAAAATGAAAACCTCGCCATCAACACAGTCCTGAGTCTATTGTGAGGAAAGAATTTTAACACATTTGTGTAAATCTCTAGCATCATAAAATGATAAACAACAAATCTCATTCATCATGCAGCTATATCCAGCATATGACACCAAAAAGAAAAACAAGCAGATATGTCTGAGACAGGTTTTTATTCCCCACAAAGGAATTAGATATTTACACCTTGTACAAGAGGTGAAATTGCTATTCTCTTTCTTCCAACTAAAAAACAAAAAAAAAGCAGTGCTGAGTACTTAACTAAGACGGGAATTATTTTTAAGATAGAAAATATATAATAGCTAACACTTGTATGGTACTTTAAATTCACACATTATAAATTGTGATCTTCACAACAAACTTAAGTAGAAATCATTTATTTTTATTTTATATCTGAGGGTACGGAAGCTCATAAAAGTGACCGTAACAGGATTGCTCAGCAAGTCTGCAGAGGAGCTAGTATTTGGACCAGGAATTCCATCTCTGAAGTCTTCCCCTTTCCACCAAACCAACTAGAATGCCATATTCTTGGATAACAATATACACCTTGGAAGTCAGATGGTCTGAGTAATATTCTAGGTTGGACTAAACGCAGGAGTGTTTGGCTAAAGCTCTGAACTTTCATTGTCCACTGGTCTTCCATTCTCATCTTCATCTTCCAACCCAGTCTCAACTCGTCTTCTAGATTTTTATTCGCCACTTCATAGGCAAATATCCTCTTTGTACTATAAGGACATTGATGGAAGATTCTAGGGTCTTATTCACATTTGCTCTCTCCATAATAGCTCACATGTAAGAAGCCCTAAACAAGTAACTATTTCAATGAATTGAGTCAATTCATTATTCATGGAAAAAAATTTCTTGAACACTTGTTTTGTAACTTGCTTAGTGCTAGATCAGCCAAGAGGACAGAGAGACCTGCCATCATGGAGTTTATGGACAAATGCTGAACAGCTAACAATAACAGTAACAAGAGCTCAGAGAAGAGTTGTTTGCTACGACCAGTAGATAACACAGGGAACTAACCTAGTGCGAGGCAACAGGAAGGCCTCCCTGAAGAAGGGGCATTTAATCTGCCATCTAAGGCTGAAGGGGAGGGAGACAGATGAGGAAGAAAATGCAACCTAGGCAGAGAGACCAGCATAAACACAAAGATGGGAAAATGCCTCCCCTCACGCACATCTTAAATCCTGCATCTCACTGAATTACCTTGGCTCAGAACCAACTCTCATAATGATGTTGGGATTTTCAGAATATAGTAGGCATCACAACAGATTAAAATAATTTCTTCCTGTAGATAAACCATGCACTCTTTTGGATCTTTAGAACACTTCAATAAATTTATTCAGCCTTGCTATAAAAGTAGAGGGTAAGTGTGTGGTTCTCTCTCTCTCTCTCTCTTTTATCTGAAACTAAACATTGTATTTCATATGTGGAGATTCAATATTCTAATTGCTGTCCAGCCTGGGTAAGAAACTGGATTCTCGTGAAACCAGTAGGAAAATGTTGTAAAGATTTGTTCAGTCATAGCCATTCTTTACAAGTAATTTCAAATTTTATAGCTAGTGATAATTGTACCTCCAGTTGTAAATTGTCTTTATTCTGTGGGATTTGGGGAGTTGTTAGACAAGGTGTCATGAGGTTACGTGCGGTATCCCACGTTGAGGAAAATACAATAAATTATATCGCTTTATAGCAAACACTTTATACATATAATTAAAATAAGATGTTCTCACTGACTATAGTTTTACAACTTTAAAGCTTGGCGTAAAATTTATACACGTATATAGACTGCCATAAAGACATATGTTTTCATTATATGTAGACAGACACTGAAGAACCACTGAGGAAGCTCTACGAGGTATTGTTAGTTACTGAATTGCGTCCCTCGCAACATTCATGTTGAAGTCCCAAGCCTTAGAATGTGACTATATTTGGACATAGGGTCTTTAAAGAGGTAATAAAGCTTCAACGAGGTCATAAATGTGGGGCCCTAATTCAACATGACTGGTGTTCTTAGAAGAAGAGGAAACAACACCAAGAATGCACATGCACAGAGACAAGACCATATGAGGACCCAGTGAGAAGGTGGCTATCTGTAAGCCAGGGAGAAAGGCTTCAGATGAGACCAAACCTGCTGACACCTTGATCTCAGACTTCCAGCCTCCAGGACTGTGAGAAAATGAATTTCTGTTTTTAAGTCCCCCAGTCTATGGTATTTTGTTACGACAGCTGTTATAGTCTGAACTATGTCCCACCAAAATGCATATGTTGAAGCCCTAACCTGTAATGTGACTGTATTTGGAGACAGGGCTTTATGGACGGAATTAAGGTTAAATGAGGTCATAAGGGTGGGGATCTAACCCGATAGCACCTATGTCCTTATAAGAAGAGAGACACACACCAGAGAAAGCTCCCTCTCTGTCCTCGCCAACAGACAAAACGTCACGTGAGGACACAGCAAGAAGGAAGCCTGCAAGAGAGGTCTCACCACAAACCGAATTTTCCAGCACCTTGCTCTTGGACTTTTAGCTTCCAGAACAGTGAGAAAATTAATTTCTGTTGTTTAAGCCACCCAGTCTGTAGACTTTGTTATGGCAGAATAATGCAGCAGCAAATTAATACAGATATATATTTTACAGTCACAAATATACATGTACAAGTATACACATGCACACACAGACCGGCTCTGTGCAGTCAAATTATCTACAGTCCTATTTGAAAACAGTGGGAAGGCTTTTGTTATGTCTTTGCATAGTAAAATTTTTGTTAGATTAAAAACAAGTATGCATAATTTATATTCATGCAACCAGACTGTGTCTGGATATTAATTAGAAAAAACAGAATTGTTTTTATGAAGTGGGGTCAGTGTATGGGTACCCTCAAAAAAATCCTTTGGACATATTTACATGTTGATTATTTCAGCTTTCAGAGAAAATGTAAAAGGCTGGCTTAATCTACCTACAATCACCAAAGAAGAATATTAAACTTGGACTTCACTGTTTCAAATTAAACTTTTTACATGTAGTTGTTATATTCCTGTCACTTATCAAGTTACCTTAAGAAGCTTTTTGTGAGTTTAATTAAGCCTGACTAATTCTCCAAGAGTACAAGGAAAGATGAATTCCTTAAATATTTAATCCATTTATGATTCAAAGTGTCATTTTCTGAACATGGCTGCTAAATTCTTGGAATTAATTATCCTTTGAATTAGAGCTGCTTTTTCAGACATTCAAGACATATAGTCACAGCTCACACAATGCGTAAATTCAACATTTCATCTTTTCATCAAGGGAATTTATTCCAAATGCTGTATTCAAAAATCTCAACCTGGCAGGCTTGTTTATGACCATGGAACTAAGGAATCTTTGACTGTAAGCTTCATAACAATCGGGCATGTCTTCATCCTGATCTCCATTCTTGGTGTTTCCTCTGCTTCTCCTATGTCCAAGTATTAACGAGTTAAAGGTTAGCTGCCCTCTAGCTGCACATTCACTATTCTTTTTCATTGCAACTTTGTTCTCTTTAACTCATCCCAAGCCTTGCCTCCTTCAGAAAGCTTTTTCCCGTTACGATCAGCAGGCAGCACAATCATAGGGCCATCCCTCCCCTTTGTATCACCCAAAATGCTGAATGCACCTGTGACTTCATTTTAATTACGCATTTCCTATTTGTTCTCTTCCAGAATTTTGAAGGCTATGCAAGACTAGAAGCAGTGTTCCTCAAGACTACATTCACAGAATACAAGGAGATCAATGAGGCAACAACATTTATGGAGCACCCAATATCCCCAGAACCAGACACCAGATTCCTGTATAAGAAAACTGCAAGACCAGATACATGAGGGGACAGAAAACCACACATCCACACACCCACAGTCACAAAGACACAAGCACCAGAGGCACAAATCCTGAGCGCCTTGTGATTCATTAGTGCTCAGTCATCATTTCAATGTTCCCAGCATCTTTCTAGACACTGAGGTTATGGGAGTTTCTGGTTAACTCAACCTCCAAAGGAGAAAGCTGCCTTTTGATTGCAATTCAAATTCCCTCGGGGATGTTAAGAGATTGAAAGATTATAAATTAGCTATTTGGCTTTCACATTTCCAAGTCTCAATTTAGGGACAGTTGATTCTCAGATACCATTGCCTTAGCAATATAAACAGTGATTGAAAAATATTTCTAGAACAATTCACTGCGCAGTCTTCCTTTCCTTCCATCACCACCACCTCCCACACACCTTTGACTTAAAATATAATTATTTACATTTAAAATATAAACCACAAAATGGCATGTTAGAATTTCCAGTTCCAGCCGCTTCCTTTTTTTTTTAAATAAAATGTATTCTAAAAATACTTTGGTTGCAAAGAAACATAAGAATAGGAAAAATTAATTAGAAGAGAAAACACTGAAGTCCCGTGGTTGTTGGAATAGAAACAGCCAGCAGTGGGTGGTAGATATGAATATCCACTGCAGGGGGCGCCCTGCGTCGAAGGTACCTACCCCCTTTCATCATTCCTACTTCGTAGCACTTGCGTAGCCGGCAGGCTTGACAGCTTTTCCTCCTGTTTTTATCAATCGTGCACTGGTTGGTAGCCGGACACATGTAGTCATTATGTCCTGTTAAAAGGAAGAGGACATAATTAATATCATTTCAGGAAACGTAGCCAGTCAGAATCTACAGGGAGACTGGAGGATGTGTTCATATCACATACTTGGCCTTACTATGTTGCTACCTCAACTCACAAATCCTTTTTCTGTCCTTCTCGATGTATAAAAAAAACTCTCCTGGACTTAATCTCTGCCTCAGCCAATTGCTTTGGGAGTTCTTTGGGCAAATCGCCTTCAGTTCATACCGCATATATTTTGGGGCACGATGTTTTATATATACTCACAAGGTTAAGTTTTCTCTGCAGATAAGACTTTTTTCTTTTTTTTTTGACTCAGGCCACTAGCTAAAATGGTTGTCAGAATAAAACTGCTAGAACTTTCAGAGTGTTTTGAAGTGGGCTTTCTTAAAATATAATTTAAAGAATCTTTAAATAGGTATTCAAATGCAGCCCGGAACACTTAATTTCAAGTCAGGGGTGGTGGGCTGGGGCAAGGTGAAGTTCAGTCCTTAAGTTAGTAAGTTAGTCCATCACTTACTAGCTAGAGGACACTGAGGAAGTAAGTTAACATCTCTAACTTTTTCCCTCTCTAACCTAGAGAAAATAATGGCATCCACTACAGCACATTACTAAGAATTAAATGTAAGAATACATGTCAAGGGACTTAACACAGTGCCCTGGAGGTGGTGAGCACTCAACAAATATTAGTTGTTGTTGTTATTTTATTATTAATCCTTTTTCTTTTCCCTCTTGTTGATTGAATCCCTCTCACTCAAATATTTCTTTCTCATCCACCTTGATCATATGCAAGTCTGTGTCACAAAAAGGTCTCCTTTGACCTCACATCATTCTTGAACTCCATCTTCTATCCTGCCCCACCTTCTCAGCTCCATTCCTCAGAGATGTCTACACTTGAGGTCTCCTCACCTCTTCTGCATGTCTCAACCTACACCACCTTAGCTGCCCCGCAAAAGCGCTTTCTTGATGTCATCAATGACTCATTGCTGAAATCAACAGAGATTTTCAGTCCACATCATGCTTGACCTAACAGAAGCATCCGACAATTTCTCCCTTCCTCTTGAAACCATGCTTTTCCCTTGGCTTCCATAAACAAAACTCTCCCAGTGCTCCCCCTATCTCTCAGGCTGTGGCTTCCCAGTGTTGTTTGAACGTTCACTCCATCCCACATGAAACCAGAGCCGCAGAGGCTCAATGTCAGGCCCTCTTCTCTTCTTATGACTCCAAATTCTCCCACAAGAAAATCTATTTCATGCCTATGGTTTCCATTGCTACTAAATGCAGACAGCTTATAAATTTATACTTCCAGCCCAACCTTCTTCTCTGAGCTCTTGGTACATATGTCTAATTGCCTACATGAAGTTTCTGCTTTAATATTTAGAAGTCACCTCCATTTCTTTATCCACCAAAAGAAGTCTGGTTTACAGTGTGCAGAATATTAAACTTCACAAATTAATAAGTATTGGCATGTTTTTATATAGTCTAAATTCTTACACCTCTTGGGAAAATGACCTAAATTTAGCCTAAACCGATGTACTATTTTAAACTTTTTTTTTTTTTTCAGGGAAAGATTTACCCCGAGCTAACATCTGTTGCCAATCTTCCTCTCTCTCTCTCTCTTTTTTTTCCTACTCCCCAAAGCCTCAGTATATAATTGCATATTCTAGTTATAAGTCCTTCTAGTTCTTCTATGTGAGCTGCCACCCCAGCATGGCTACTGACAGATGAGTGGTGTGGTTCCACGACCAGGAACCGAACATGGGCCGCTGAAGCAGAACATGCCGAACTTTAACCACTAGGCCATCAGGGCTGGCTCGCTATGTACTATTTTAAAACATGTTTCCTATTCTCAAAAAGAAAAAGTATATATATTTAAGTACATATTCCACTCTCTAATTCAGATTCTCTGCTTAAGTTTCCATTTTCTCATTTACTAAGGGCAAGATGCAACATGTAGTGAAATGTTTGAACTACAGAACTCTTTAGTCTTTATTCAACTTAAGGGTCAGTTCCAATTAGAATAGGGTGGAGTGAGGACTTGATCAGAAATGTTGGTCTCATAAAACTTGGTTCTCCATCTTTAAATTTACATTATAAAAGTCACTGTATCAACAGGCTTCAGATGAAATTAACATCTGCATTCTTCTATTGCATAATAGGAACCAGCAAACTAGTCAGCAGAAGTATAAACTCGTAACTTGAGTAAGAGACCACACACTGCCTCAAACATCCAGGCATAGTTATTGTTTTTAGAATTGTCTTTATTGATAAGGACAAATTGAGGAAATAATGGAACCAGAAACAAAATTTACCTGGGCAGATGTTAATTCTAAGCAAAAGGTATATTCTTCTGACATCTCAAAGAAATTTTAGTGTTTGGTCTCCTATAATGTTTATGCAGTAAATATGATTTATTTTAACTCTAAAAGAATGAGTTTATATTAAGTCTCAGAAGAAAACTGTCAATAATTATTCAAACCAAAAATTACTTTGATCCACTTTTTCCCCCCAAAGCCAGTTGTTTTGCAAGCCAGAAGATGGGAGAACTAAATTGGATCAAAGGTCAATTGGCTAAATATTATGTTTGGCTTGGTCATCTAGTGTAGATGTGTATCTTTATAGAACCAAGTGAACTTCCTGAACGAACATGTTTAACACATAAAATACGCTGGATTTGTGCAATTGAATTCATCCCTTAACGAGAATGAAAATAGATGCCCAGTGGAATCACGTTCATAATGGAAACCTTTTGTGACAAAGCGGGTTTTCTCCTGCCCAAACTACATTAAAATTCAGAATTGATAAATTGGCAACAGGAAAAAATCAATCCGTACATATTTTGATATATACAATTAAATTTTTCTTAACCAAACACCATTAACAACTATTTGTAAGTCTTCAACTTGTTTTAGAAGGAAAAAACAAAGTAGTTTTCTGTTCCCTAATGAGTATCACTTAGCAAAGCTGAGTTACTAAAGCAACTGATTTAAGTTTCTTTAAGAAGAAACTTCTTTTTAAATTTTATTATTTGGTCTTGTGAAAACAATGCATGAGAATATCCTGTTGAAGCAGAGTTAACTTTTAAAAAAACAACTCAAGCCAATTATATTAATGAAAGGTACAGTCTTTTTACTGAAGAGACTAATGACCTCTGTATACCTGTGACCAGGTCAACCCAAAAGTTCCTTTTGCACAGGCTTGGATGAAGGGCAGAAGGCCCACGCCGAGATGTGAGGTTCAGGTAAAGGTCTGGAGAAATAATCACCATTTTCTGGCCCACCAAAAAATAAAAATAAAGGCTTTGGGAGAATGCAGGGTTTCAGTAATAGGAAGTGGAGAGGAGAGGAGGTGAGTGAAACAGAAGCTAGAAACAGGAAGAGTGGGGAGAGGAGGCATCTGTGAGCAGGAATTAGCAGGCTCCACCCTCGGCTCCTGAAGCAACAGAAAGGCTCACGCAGAGATTTTCTCCGTGTTTCACTGGGATTCTTCCTCTTGACTTTTTGTTTTACCTTTGCGTCTTATTTTAGAATCTTTCTTCTTGTCATATTTTCCCCTCAGTACATTCTGGCAGTCACCGCAGACGAAATCTCTTTATTGGGCTTCACATCCATATGCCCACCTGCCCACAGTCCATTTAGACTTGGCTATCTCACAGACTCTTGAAGATGGATGTGTCCCAAATATAAGTGACCATCTTCTTTCCTCTCCGATCTGTTCCTCTTCACTACCACACCATGAAGCCTGAGACGTGGGTGTTATTCTAGACTCCACCCTCTTCCTCACTCAAATCCCAAAAAAAACATGCACACGCAGATCAAATCAATTATTTTAAAATTCTTTTTCAAGGCAAAATCAATTCCCCCTGGGCTCACCGTCACTACCATAGCCCACACCATCTCCACCCGGATTAATGCATCGGCCCACTAAGCCACCTCTGCCGCCAGTCTTCCCCTGCCAATCATTCTCCGCCAGGTTGCCAGAGGGATTTTTCTAAAATCAAATGCCACCTTGCTGCTATCCTGCTTTAATATTCTGATGCTCCTCAAAGCACTAAGGATAAAATCTAAATGCCTTAAGACAGCTTAACAAGAGGTTCTTGATCAGCCCTTACCTCCTTTCATAGTCTCATCTCCCACCGCTCTCTAAGTCCCATCCAAGTTCTAGCCAGTCTTTCTGTTCAAATACCCCATGCTTCTTACACATCGAGAAGTTTGCACATGCCCTTCCTTCTTGAAGGAACACACTTTCCCTACACTTGGCCCAACTGACTCCTACTCATCTTTCAGATGTGTCAGTCAAGGTATCAGTTCCTCTGGGAACTCCTTTCTGCCCCTCCAACGATGCCTAGCTTTTGTCCTGTCTTAGCACTTACTATGTTGGACTTGAACTGCTTGTCTCAATCCCCAGGTCACTTTAGGCTTGACAAGGGATAGACTATATCTGTCTCATTTACCACCATTTATCCTGTGCCCAGCACATTCTCAAGCACACAGTGGAGCTCAACAAGTATTTGTTATCTCAACAAAATGGAGGTGCTGGAGACCTATGTTGCCCTCCGCCCCCAATCTTATCTGCGGAGAACAAGCTTCCTGAGAGGGCAGACTGGAGTTCTATAAAGGAAGTAATAACTGAGAAGATGATGATCCTGAGCAAAGCAATGGCAGCTACACCTCAAGACCCCAAAACTCAGGTCCACAAGAGCAAGACTTGGTCCCCAGGGTGTCTCAAAGAGCATGAAACCAGCAGAGGGAGACGAGTCTGCTCTTCAACACCGGGTGGGGCCATACATCAGCATAAAGGAGCAGCTCTTCACAGATACAACGGGCCAAGAAGTGAGAAATAAGACCTTGTATTACCCATGAATTATCTCCACTACTATTTCCATTCTGATGCCTTGCTGGTTTTCTAATATCAGTGGATTTTATGATTACCCCCAAATAAAACTCAGCATATTCTAATTATTTCAAGGCTCGTTCTTTATACAAATGTTTCCTGAATTAAAACGTTATCTTTTTCTCTAACATTTTATATATGCATTTTAATATGGTTCATTTTACTAATAATTTATTTTTATTGAGCATTCTAATTCCTTTTGAATTTCTACTTTATGGCTTGTTTGAAGTTCAACCCTACAAGGTGATTAACAACTTCCTCAATTCATCTGCCCCCTCACCACCATCACCAAAGAACAAGTATAAATATAATGGGTCCATTTTATTATTTTCCATAGAAAATTAACATTCCTATAAATGAATTATGAACAACAAAGTATTAGTAGGGGAGGAGGCACAGCTTGATTGAAGGGTTTCCTACACAGAGAATATATGGACTGTTCAGTAACTGAAGCTAAAGTACAAAGTAGCTTGATAATTGAATACAGAGATATTAAAACTCTTTGCGTCAATCACATTACATAAATCTGAACATCGATTTGCCTCAATAATGCAGTTCTGTGACATAAATGTGTAATATAGTTATTTTTTTCTTTTTTTTACTACTTTCTAACTTTGTGGAATCAGAAGTTGTACTTGCACTGTCGTTTCCAACTATTTCTCTCTCTAACTGACACATTTCAAAGCTTAAAAGGAGCACACACACAGATTTAATTCATAACCAGAAACCTTCAATATATGACATCAACTCATATTTTATGATTTTTTTATAAATGAGCTCAATAAAAATATACACAGTATTCTGGAAAAGAAAATGCATTAAAATTAAGCAGACTTTTATGAGGTTAGGCAAAAAGCCAAGTATGAAAACTAGAAAAGATTTTGCACCAGTAAGAAATAAACACTTAATGTTTCTTATCAACACATATGAGCATTTAGCTAACTGCTCATATTTTTAAGGCATGGAAATGAAAATGAATTCTCAAAGATAAATTAACTCTCCAATGTTTAAGCACCCATAAATCAAATAAAAGCTAATCTCAGCTAATCCTATCTAAAAGTCTCATTGGAGGATTCCAACAAAATAACATTTTATTTTCAAAGTTCTATCCTTTTATATCTGATCGATCCATAAATTTAGCTAACATCTATAAAGCTTGACTACATTTACAGTCTTTTTATTAAAGGCTCTCCTTGAATATTTGCATAAAATTAACTCGTGTTTATTAGAATTTGAAGTATCCAGGAGCTGTACACAAATAGTTTGCTTAGGGTACCAAATAAGATGTCAAAATCAGTATTTCTTTCTACTTCTAAGTATCAATAGGTATATAGAGAGTGTTAAATACAGCATTAAATTTGATATAGAATGACAAGACCCTACACATATTTGGCCAAAAGGAAACCTATGACTTTTTAGTTTTATCAGTGAAAGGGTATATTTTTCCGTAGGTGTTCAAGTCCAGAAATATGTCAAAACCTAAGTTTTGAACCTTAGCATTGGGAAAATAATAAGAGGTTGCTCATCAATTTTCAAAGCACTGTCCTATAAACTAGCAATTACTCCCCACCTGAGTGGGAGCTTCCGCCTGATTTTCCTCCTCAGCTTGTTCATTTCACACTTGTGCTCAATTCCTGTCTGGGAGGCAATTGCATGAGATTATCTGACCAACATTCTCTCTACTAAGAAAACTGATACTGAACATGATGTGCTAGGCACTGTGTTAACGTGGATTATTTCATTTAATTCCTCAGCAACTTGATGAGGAAGGAATTATATTAATCTCCATTTTACAGATGCAAAACTACGATAAAAGTTATAAAGCTTGCTCCAAAGCCACACAGTAAGCAAGCATGAGAGACAGGTTTTGAATCAAGGTCTCCCTCATTCCAGAGGTCAAACTCTTACTTGTTCTAACAACCTTCGTACATGGAAGGCCCAACTTCCCCAAAGGGCAAGATCTTCACTCAGGAACTGTATTTACTTTCCAGAGTCAATAACAGTAGGATTCTCTGCAACTGGTTGGCCACTGGGTGTTCTGCTTCTTAGGAAGCTCATGCATAAGAAAGTAAAAAGTGAGGAATCAATAGAGCCAATGTTATCAACTTCTAGTTAACATATATATGTTATATACGCAAGATAAATACTGACTAAGGTCAAACCAATATTGAATTCTTTAGGCAATAAAGTCTGACTTAGACTACAGGGATGAAATGAATGGTCAAACCCTCCTGGATATGATTGCACAGAAGAGAAGTCTTGCCCTCCCTTACACTCCGAGGAAAATATTGACTTCCAGCATTATCTCCATTATTACTCCTTTATTTATTTATTGCTCTTTTATTACTTTATTACTCCATTATTGCTTCCTGCATTACTACTCCAACCCTGACTCATGAGTGATCCTTTATCTTGGTAGTACCACACACATTCATTTACTGTGACCAAACGAAAAAAGCGTTCTGGGAGTTGCCAGGAAGAAACGAAGAGTCCATCCAAACTGTGATGTTGTTGGGCCCACTAGCAAAAAGACAAGGAATACTGGCAAGGAATTTGTTGTAGAAACAAGAGTTTAAAAGATTTTTTAGTGAAACTGGGAGCATATGATTTTCATTAAAAAATGAAAGATTAAAAGTATTCAAAGTCATGCCAAGGGAAAATGCACTATCATCTCTGAGTAGTAAAGTAGGCGAGGCAGAGAGAAGATGTGAAGAAGCTTGAATTAGCTTTGCCAAATTCTTAGGGCTAGAAGAGGAGGAGGAGGAAGTCAAAGATTCTGGTGGTTTGTGCCAGGGCATCTTGAAAATTGTTCTTATCAGTAATCTAAAAGAGGGTCTCATTTGGGAGGAGGGTGTGAAGAAGAGGTGTGGAACAATTTTAAACAGCTTGTATCTGAGATTTCAGTAGCACACCAACAAGCAACTACCTAACAGGTTATTGTGAATGTAGTACTGACGCTTAGGAGGCACGTCAAAAGGAAGTTGGAGCTCATATGATCCAAAAATGCCACTTCTGGGTATCTGCCCAAAACAACTGAAAACACAGACTCAAACAGATATTTGTACATCCATGTTCATAGCAGCATTATTCACAATAGCCAACAGGTGGAAACAACCCAAATGTCCATCACTGATAGATAAATGGGTAAACAAAGTGTGACATATACAGTAGTCTCTTGGCATCCGGGGGGGATAGGTTCCAGGGCCCCTGAGGATACCAAAATCTGAGGATGTTTAAGTCCCTCATATAAAATGGCATAATATTTGCACATAACCCACACACATCCTCCTGTATACTTTAAATCATTTCTAGATTACTTGTAATACCTAATACAATGTAAATGCTATGTAAGTAGTTGTTATACAGTATTGTTTAGAGAATAATGACAAGGAAAAAAAGATCTGTACATATTCAGTACAGACGCAACCATCATAGGCCTTTCAATTGCAGTTGGCTGAATCCATGGACGTGGAACCTACGGATATGGAGGGCCGACTTAAAAAGGAATGAAATTCTGATACATGCTAATACATGGATGGACCTTGAAGACATTATGCTAAGTGAAATAAGCCAAACACAAAAGGACAAATATTGAATGATTCCACTTATATGAAGTACCTAGAGTAGCCAAATTCATAGAGACAGGAAGTTGAAGAGGAGTTACCAGGAGTTGTTGGGAGGGGAAATGGGGAATTATTGTTCAATGAGTACAGAGTTTCCATTTGGGATGATGAAAAAGTTCTGGAGATGAATAGTGGTGATGGTTGCACAACAATGTGAATGTACTTAATGCCATTGAACTGTACACTTAAAAATGATGAAAATGGTAAATTGTATGTTATGTATATTTTACCACAATTCTTTAAAAATGTATTTGGAGGTGTAGAGAGCATCTACATGAGACAGGGCAGGAAAAGGAATCAAAGATGTGCATCTTAGGGCCGGCCCAGTGGCGCAAGTGGTTAAGTGCGCATGCTCCGCTGCAGCTGCCCGGGGTTCGCTGTTTCGGATCCTGGGTGCGCACTGACGCACTGCTTGTCAAGCCATGCTATGGCGGCGTCCCATATAAAGTGGAGGAAGATGGGCACGGATGTTAGCCCAGAGCCAGTCTTCCTCAGCAAAAAGAGGAGGACTGGCAGATGTTAGCTCAGGGCCAATTGTCCACAAGAAAAAAAAAAAATGTGCATCTTAAGTTGGCCTCTTCAGATTTCCTTCTGTGCAACTGGGCCCAAGGACAGGCTAGCAGTATTGGCCATGTGCTCCTCATGGATCAGTCACCATGCTAGGTGACTTGAGCCTTTTATCTCATCTAAACATCACAACTGACAGGTCAGACTATTGTAATTCCCATGTTATAGAAGCAAAAGCTGAGACCCCAAGAGATTAACTAACTTGCTCTAGGTCACTCGGCTACTAGATGGCAGAGCCATGATTAAAATCCAGGTCTGTCTCATTCACAAGCCCTTGCTCCTCCAGAAACATCACAGTAGGGTTGGTGAAATGGAAAGGACTTGATAACTATCAAATCAGAATGCCTAAATATTGTTATACTTTAAACTATAATCAAAACAGAATTCCCTAATTACTATATTATATCATTGGGAGAGCATTTCAGAAGCAGCAATAAAATTACTTCCAGAATCTGTGATTCCTAACACTCTCATAGGTAAAGATGTGACAGATTAATCACAGGAAACAGATTCATCAGTAGATTATGACACATATTATGAAAACTTCTGGAAAACCTTTCAGCACACTCCAGCATAAAACAAAGAGAGAAAGAGAAAGTAGAAAGCAAGGTATTGAGGAAATAAATGAGAAATTTATATTCTGTGAAAGAGCAACTGCAGTCTTACGTTTCGAAATAAATTTTGACTCAGATATTAACGTGAATATTTTCTGATTTACAGCCAGTATAATGAGCCAAACAAAATGAAGTAGAATTTGGCCGTCTCCATGAACACATTCCTAAAAATCCAGGGAGGACATTCGGTGTGCCATGATTTGAACTATTTCACAACCACATCTGTATGTAATGGCACGCAAATAAAAACGGCATGCCTTAATAATGCATGTCAAACTATAGTTTTACAGCTAGTCAATTCTGGTATATCTTATCAGTGACCTTCAATTGGCATTTGACCTTTATTTTTTAAGTGAAACAAAAATACTATTTGCATCTAAGTATATTTTGAAAGGAAAAAAATTTTAGTGGAATTCTAGGGAAGATAATTGTCCCGGAAATTTTCTTTTTCTAAATGAAAATGAAGTAAAGAGTAAATCCTCCATCGATTTGCCCTCTTCAGACCCCAGTCTGCTAAAATTTTGGCCAGGCAAGAGATCCCTCCTCTTGTCCGGCCTTGCTTACCATCTGCAAAACCACAATTGTTTTAAACACCTGGCACGGGATCAAACCAACAGCTGCAATAAAGGAAAACATAACGAAATCAGTGACCACCATCTCATTATAATACCCCAGAGACAATGAATCGCTTTCAATAATGCCTCTTAGGGCTCAACAAATAAGCAAGCGCTGTTCCATAGCCCAGAAAAAGACTTTCTGAAATTGCTCTTTCTTGGACAACAGATAAGCATCGAAGAGGAGAACAATGTGACAATCGGTGCGATTAGGTCAACACCAGGCAGCAATCGGTTCACCTCTAGACCCCCCTCCTGTGCTCTGTTCAATTGTTTCCGGAGAGTTCTCCAAACTTTCTTCCTACTTGGACTTATCTAAAGTCCCAACAGCGGTGTCCAAAAGCAGTAGAAACAATTTCAAACTATCCTTGTCCAAAGCTGAAGAGGCAAGGAAGAGGAAAATGGTCCGGCAATCAGAGCAAGAGGGCACACCTCAGACACCCTGAGCAGAGCTGTGCTTTCTGCCTGGATTCCTAGAACCACTAATAAGTACATTGTCCCGCCCTCCCATTTCTGGGTCATTGCAGTACTCAAGGAAAGAAGGGAAAGACTGTGTTTACTAAGATCTGGTGTGGTGGGGAACAGTCATGCACGCGTAACAATGTTTCAGTCAGTGGATCGCATATATGATGGTGGTCCCACAAGATTAGTGCCACATAACCTAGGTGTGTAGTAGGCTATACCATCTAGGTTTGTGTGAGTACACTCTATGATGTTCACACAATGACAAAATTGCCTAATGATGCATTTCTCAGAAACGATCCCGTTGTTAAGCGACGCATGACTGTATGAATGTCTCCAGCTGCCACAGCTGAGTGGTTCCTTGTAGACTTTTGACCACCTAACTGCTAAATAAGGGGTTTCAGCCATCTGGAACCCTCCAAAATTAACTCCCTGGGCGATGTTCCTCTCAGGCATCGTGATAAAAGTAATGAAAGACGAGTCGGGAGCTTCTGATTCCATAGTCAGAGAGCTCCTCTAGCACATTTTAACAAATAAGTTCAGTTATTTCTTTTCTTTTTTCTTCAATTTAAGTCCATTTTGAAAATAAGGAAATAAACCAAAAGACCGTCAGACTTAGAAATAACTACTAGTCCACCTTCTCGGCTAGAATTACAATTTCTCCTAACAAGTAGAAATAAACGAATGCTGGTTTTCATTCATTGAATTGCCAATGAACCTTCACAAGATGGTTGTTTGATAAGACAAAACCAAACTTATTCATAAGGAGAAATGTTTTATATGCATGGTAAATTTAACCCAAAGTAGCATAGCTAATCTCATGCACTTTATAGTCCATATAGATATGGTTGGGGATCGTTTCTTTGACATAGGCTGCAGTAGCCGTGCACCCTGGCAAAGAGCTGTGTGAATATTAGACGCTCGGTAAGTGAAGGAATGGGAAGCAGAAGTGGTATTAAAATCCACACTGCCTGGGCATCCGGACAGCTCAAGTCTATGTGGTCATGCTGCCCTGTAGGGAGAGTTCTCAGACGAGCCACTGCACAGCACTTGGAAAGGAGTTCTCTCATTTCTCAAGAGTGTTTGGGCTTCTCAGTCTCTATGCTGTCCACACCCCATTCTAGCTGATGGGAACAAGAGAACCTGGAAAAACCGAATCTCCTTTTCTTCCCCTCTCCAGAACCAGCCTCAGGAAACACAATGACCTAACTGTGTGTCCCAAACAAGCTCTCTGATCTCTTGGCCCCAGATCCTCGCCTGTACAAGAAAAGGGAAGAATCTATTGATCACTAGGGCCTATTCTAGTTCTCAACTTGGATTATTCTCTTTTCTCACTTTCCCCAGGTCCATATTTCCGTTTCATCTGGCTTCTTGGGGTTCCAGATTGGTGAACTTTTAATGCTTCCAAAGAATTTACCTCCACATGTGGTCACTGCATTAAACGGGAGGAATAGGGCATATTTAGGGAATTTCACAGTGCTAGGAGCACAGCACTCCCTTTTGAGTCACAGGCTACATATGATCCTGGATGAACCAGGCAACCCCTCTGGCCTTTGATACCTACCCTAGTGGCTTCTTGAGGCCCAGAGAGATAATATATGTGAATGCTTGGTCAACCATAACACTTTGTGCCGATGGAAGGTATTCCTATGAAATAAAATACAGCCATTAGAAAAAACGAGTGAGACCTGTATGTACTGATATGGAAAAATTTCCAATATACATTATTCTGTGAGAAAAGCTAGGCACAGAATAATGTGTAGAGTACAATGCCACTTATGTTACCAAAATACACAAATGTGTGTATAAGTGTATGTGTATGTATACATATGTAATTTTTGGAAGAAAGTGTTACTAGTGTTTACCTATCAAGAAAGGAAATATGGATTTTGGTATAGGACCAAAGGAAGACCTTAACTTTTCATCATGTACCATCTTGTACTATTTAACATTTAACCATTTGTATTTGTTTGTTTGTTTAATAATCAAAAAAAGAAAAAATATTTTACAAATTTCTAACAAACACCAGCCCGGCATCAACAATCTTCATTTCTTTTCTGGTTCTGCTGCCTCCCCATCCAGTAGTTATTTTCTCTCTAGTCTGCAACGCACGGACTAAACAATAAACTTAACCAACAGAACTTTGTTCATCAAGAGAAAACTACCATATTTCTTTTGTAAGGAACAGGGAAAAGGCTGAGTGTGAGGAATTTTTTTCAATTTTCAGGTACTCCAGCAAAGAACAAGTAGCAGACACAGAAACCACAGGCAGAGGCCCCAGTCTGTTTCTGCTCCTGCCACAAAGCTATCCTGAGTATCTGTGACTCTCCTTCTGGCCCAGGTGGACCAGGCACCCCTTGCTTTCCACTGACTCCAACCTTTATTCCTGAGGGGCCTTGGGCTCCTCTCCGTATAGAGGGCAGAGTCATCATTAACCTTTATCCTACACCTAATAGAATATAGGGAGGCACACACAGTGTCGGGGTTTGGCCCAATGCATGGTAACAACCCCTTTTCCCCTTGGTAAGCAGGATTAACCCCAGCCAACTGTGTGCCACCCTTTTCTTGCCTGTAAACCTAGAGAGACAAGGAGCCAGCTATGGTCAGGTATCAGTCCTCACTTCCAGTGTCCCTTTTAGAAGCATTCCCTCCCTTAAGGGAGACAATAGAACACAATGATTGATGGAACACAATGCGTTCTGCAGTCCAACTAGCTGGTTTCAACACTGCTTTTGTTTCTCATATGCCTCAGTTTCCTCATCTATAAAATGAAAATAATTATAGTGCTGACTTCCTAGAATTTTGTGAGGATTAAATGAGATGATGCATATAAAACTCATAACATAGGGGCCAGCCCAGTGGTGTAGTGGTTAAGTCCGCATGCTCCTCTTCAGAGGGCCGGGGTTCACAGGCCTGGATTCTGTGCATGGACCTACACACTGCTCATCAAGCCATGCTGTGGCAGCATCTCATATACAAAATAGAGGAAGATGGACACAGATGTTAGCTCAGAGCTAATCTTCCTCAGCAAAAAGAGAAAGATTGGCAATGGATGTCAGCTCAAGGCCGATCTTCCTCATCACAAAAAGGAAACTTGTAACATGGAGCCTGGTGCAGGGCAAGTACTCATTAAACATTAACCACCATTATTATTAGATACTAAATCTCCAGACCAGCAGAGCTCCAATTCGTAGGAACAGCACCTAAACGACAATACTCTCAAACCAATCTATAATAACCTATCATTTTCTTAGTAGTTAAACAATTCCTTTTTACCCTTAAGTAATTCTTTTCATATCATATAACTTGCTGGGCTACATTTACACAGTCAAGTGTAAATCATCCAAAACTCTTCATCCTAAAAAAAAATTGACTCCAGTTAGCATAAGGCAAACTGTCAGAGCTGGAAACTATTCTAATACTTGAAAAAGCAAGCAAAAATGTGAGAAAAATAGCCATTTATTTGAGCCTCTTAACAAAATACATTCAAACACCTTTTTAAACAACCGAGAATTACAGTCTAACCATCCAGGAAGGTGGAAAAGTCATAACATGCCTCTTTGAGATGAGTTAAACTAGGCTAATAATTTACTTCTGGGCTTTGAAATGAATGTGGCTGCTTTTTCTGTGCAAGATAAAGGACAAAAGTCACCCATCATCAGAAGTATTAAGCCAATCTGTGGAAGAGAGAGGTACTCCAATTCCAGATTCAAGCTACCTGCATTATCCTCATTGCTTGCAAATGAGAGCAGGGAAGAGGGAGCATTTAACAGAAGATATTTCAAAAAATGTTAAATTTGGTATAATTACCTTTTTGAAATCTACTCTCTTTCTACTGATTAATGGTTTGATGCCATTCCAAATTCTCATTTTGAAGTGGCAATTATAAAGGTTATTATGAAGTTAGTTTTTTTTTAATTTACTACAAAAATGCTAGGCTAGTTTGGAAGCAGAGCCCACTCTTCAGGAATGCTCTCGTAGAATGAGATTCTGCTCTTTGGTGTGACTATCAAAGACATAGCAAGATGAATGGACTATTTAGACCCACCCAACTATAAGATAAAGTCTATTCCAGTAATTTATACATCCAAGTTTTAATTTAAAAATTGTTTGCCTCTAATTTGATACTATGCAAGTTAAACACTACATTTGTTCTTTTTTTAAAGTATATTTTAAGAGAAGACCAGTTAAAATTTTTACCAAAAAAAAGTGATGTAGCAATTAAAAAAAAAAAAACGAAGAATATTCATTCATTTAAGGAATTTTGAGTCTCTGCTATATGCTAGAAGCTATACACTTGATATTTTAGGAGACCCAAGGATACAGTGTCTCTGCTCTCCAAAACTTGACATTCTTAATAAGGTAAAGAAGCGTAAGTAAGACATAGGCATCCACAGAGATGTTTTCAAAACTCAGACTCTCTTCTTTTGGTTTTATAGTAGAAATGTTAACTGATTTTCAGGTGCTGGCTATGAGAAAGAAATTTACGTTTAAGAAGTAAGGGGTAAAGATAGATTTAGAAGCAAAATAATGAAATGTTAAGGTATTTGCTCTACTTAGCTTCAGAGCAGAAAAATATACTAGAGGAAACTCGATAGAGCCAATTGGAAATAACAATGATGATGACTCTTGACAGAGCACCTGCTGTAGGTGAAGAATAATCTCTGATCACTACCTCAATCCAGCAAGGTAGGAATCACTATGCCATTTATAACTGAGGAAATGGAAGTTTAGAGACATCAGGTATAGCAGACATCAATGAGAGTATATGGCTCACAATGCTGCCCTCTTCTCTGAACAGCCCCCCACACAGGGTAAGCCCCCAGGATCACCAACGTAATGTGACTGCCTCATAACAATAGCCAGTTGGTTCAGGGATGTATCCTTGACCAAAGTTGAGCCAGTCAGAGTCCTTCTCTAATATTTTCTAACTGGAAAAATGTCACAGGAAGTGAAGCTTGGCAGCTGTTGCCAGCCCTGCGTCCTACCCTAGGGAAAATGCAGGTTTACAGAGAGCATGAAGCTGGCTCAAAGAGCCAGCAGAGGCACAAAGAGAAGCAGAGGCAAGGCTGGGGTCCTGAGAGGCTCTGATTCCTTGGGCCCGCAGTCACTGAGGTCTGGCTGCACCCCTGCCATGTTTGCAGTTAGCCAAGACACTCAAGCATCTTCCACCAAAATTTATTCTTCCCCCTCACTCCTCAAGCTAGTTTGAATTGGATTTTGCTCACTTGAAATGAGAACTCCTAACACATGAAATAATTTTGCTAAGACTACACAATTGATAAGTCAAAATAATGATAGCTAATATTTCCATGGCAATTATAATTTGTAAAGCCAGTTCTCACGTAATAATCTTTTTTATTACCTACATTTTATAAATTGTGACAAAATATGATCCAGATTAAAAATGCATTGGGAGTAAAGGATGGTCATGCCATTTTGTATATCATAAGTCATGAAAGTTGAAAATAAATAGGTGAAAGAAAGGAAAAAGTGAAAGTTTATGAACACAAAGCCTGTTTTACTGACTCCTTCTGGATTTACCACCATATTGGCAGGTACGAAGCAGATAGCCACATAATGACTGTTCCTGTAAAGATCTTCTCAGAAGAATGCTACTGTAACCTGACTCATACACCTTTGTATAACAATTCACCCCACTTAAATGGTAAATGAAACAAAGCCAATTTTGAAGAAAAGAACAAGTCTCTACTAAGTTCTGCAGACATAAATCAATCTGACCTGTTATTTCTTGGTAAGTGGTTCAGTCTTTAATTTCTATTCCTTTCATTTCAAATATACTATTAAGTATTTAAATGGCTTCATACCATGAACTATAAATCACAGCAATACCTAATCCAGTTATGGTTTTAAGCAAAACGGTAGTCCTAAGCAGGATGGCAACAGACCAGGTATAATTATGGTCTTGTTTCTACTTAAAATACCAACCTAAACTCCTTAGCAATAAAAGGAAGCAATTGCAAGTAATATATTAATTCACAGATAAAATACTCAAAACAGGAATGGATCAAGAGGCAAGGTGGTAGGCCAGGACACATCTCAAATTCAACTCCCAGTCTTGTTGTGCAGTGGTCCAAATGCATTATTTTAAAAAGAATTTTTTTCAAGCATCAGCCTCCACATTCTTCCAGTCATCTTGACTCAACATCTCAGAATCATCCCCTTCCTCTCTCTCAAAATCCAATCTGCTGTGAATCGCTGCCAGTTCTACTTCTGAATTAGCTGCTGCCTCTCCTTCAGCAAGGCAGTCTTTCCACGTGGTGAGGACAGGGCCCCCATTGGCTGCCCGGCTGCACATCTGTGACCTTCTATTGGTTCCCAGTTCCATCCAACTTTCGTTACTTCTAACCTTGTCTATTGCAATGGTTTCTTGACTCCAATATATTTCACCACATGCAAGCAAACTAAACAAGGACAAAGAGATTGATCTGGTAGTGTTTTAAAAGAGTTCCTTTATCAAAGAGGTGAAAATGGAAGGTTTTTAAAAAAAAGTGAATGGCCTCTCAAACTGAAATTAATTTGGATAAAGGAGCTCCAGGATTATGCGAGTCAAGTGAGAAAATGCAATATCTCTTAAAAGAAAACCACTAAGACACTCATTTGACGTTTCTAAGAGTTAATGCAACAAAATACTCTGTTTCTGCCCTAAGGCAAGAAGAAACAGCTCATCTAAGGAGCACATTAGCACAGAGAAGATGCCCCACACCAGGTACCCTGACCTAGGGGAGCCAGGAGCCACCTACACAGAGCTCAGAACTCTCTGGGATTTCAGACAATTTATCCCAGAAGACCAGAGCATCAGCGCCTTGCCACTGGGGAGTTTTCTATCCCAAAGCCTTCTTAAACGCATAGATTTACTTTTTGTAAAAAACAAACAAAAAATAGAACCATTACAGTGATTAGTCCATTACAGTCGATAACTCTTTGCTTTCAATTTCTCCAGCTGCTTCGAGACGACTTTCCTACCCTTTATCCAAGTACTTCCAAAATAAAAAATACAAAATTTCTAAATAAAGAAGAGGGATCAGAATGACTTTCTAGAGTTCACGTCATCAGTGCCATTGGCATGGAGAGTTACGGCAAAGAGAAAACAATTAAGATGAGGATCAAGCACTGTCTCCTGACTGATCAACTAGTGTACCTAGTCCAGAAGTAAATACGAAAGCTTGTTGTCAGGATATGTTTTCCCAATCAGGGGCCACTGAGGACCAGTATAACCACTGTCATCTGCAAATCCTCAAATTTTACCCCCTTTCAAAGTGATCTTTACTCTTGAAAAGTCTGGAAAATATTGGTCTAATGCATAGGCCAGTGCCTTAGCCAAAAGGCTAAGACAACAAGGGAAAAAAGCCATATTCCAACTCAAAGCTACACGAATTTCAATGGCTGTCCTGCCACATTCAAATATAAGGGGGAAAAACTCTTACTAATACTAGTCCTCTTGAATGACTAAATTTTAATACTTTGATTGATTGGGGACATCCTTTGGGAATATAAGGAAGGCTTCTTTATGTTGTGGGTGGGCCTTGAGAAAGACAAAAAGGAAGTTGAGAGCTGCTACCTCTGAACATCAGGATTGCAATTCCTCATTTCAACAGGGTTTCAGCTCTATTACTATGAAATTGCAATCAACAATTGATAAATACCCAAGTGCCTCCCAGAAGGCTGGCTCTTCCTCCCCAGGAGGTATGGTAGGATAAACAAGCACTGTTGGCTGTATGGCTGAAATATTTTATCCTTGCTGGTCAGGTCAGCTGCTCTAAAGACCTAGATTCCTGATGGTGTCATTAACACAAGGCCTTTTACCTCCTTTGTTCTAGTTTCTCAACAACTCAGAAGGAATAATATTTTATTGGCCTCAGCTACCTAATGTCCACCTGTGAAATGCAATTTCACTTGGGCTCATGAATAATAAAATGAAAGCTGCACTTCAATGCAAAATTGTCCTCTTGCAAACAGAGAAAAAAGACATTTTGAAAATAAAGTATGAAGACTTGCTAGATACACAACAGTCTTTCTCTACTGAGGAAGGAGTAAAGAAAATACTACTGTGAAATTCATTAATCACAACATGGATCTTCAAAATAATGTTTTTATTACACAAGTAAAAGATGCTTAATGTAGAAAAATAAAAGTGTAGATAATCAAAACAATAAAAATTAGATAATCTATCACTCAGAGATAGTCACTGTTAATATTTTGTAGTACATACACCCAAAGTTTGTAATACTTCTTTCCCTCTATATATATATGTGTATGTATGTGAATATGTATATTTATGTATATGCTTACGTGGGTGTGCATGTGGTTGTGAATATATATGCACACACACATAAAAATGTTTACAGGAAACCTTTGACTCAACTCTTTCTCCTGTCTTGTATTCAGAAAAAGTGGCTACCTAACATGCATTTGATGAGCAATAAATGCAGGACCCTAAACAGCACTTGTATTTCTAGGAAAAATGGATCCAAAATCAGGGATTGTGACTCTGATGCTCTTAGTAATGAAAGCAGGAAAAAAGGAGCAGGATACCTCAGCCTCAAAGCTGAACTAGCACACACCCTGCTCCTGGTTCCCCCCTTGGATTTACAAAAAGTCAGGAAGGAACACAGCCACGATAGGTGGCAGAGTGAAAAAAAGTCCATTTCTGGGATCTAAATTCATTTATTGCTGTTATCTTATTCATTTACACCAACCGCATCAACAGTACCAACCTTAAAATAAAGCGTTATAGAGAGAGAACGGAAGAGAGGGGAACTGAAATCCTTCAAATACCCTGTATATAATTGATAAAAGCTGACCAAACCATTGTCTTCCTTTTCCAAGATCAAATTTACTGCCACAATTTTAAAAGTTAAAGGATGTATCTAAGTTTGTCATCTACTAATGGTTCACATTATGGGAAAGTTTACGTCAACTCTTGGAAGCAAGTCTAGCCATTTTTTAAAACATCCTTCCATAAATATCTCATAAAATTAAAACCAGGAAAAAAGTCAAGAATGCTGCAAACACAAAAATTACGGAGTGTAAGCTGAACCTGCCTAAATATGTCTTAGCTTGGGACCAACTGATTTCTTCCACATCAAATATCAAAGACAGTTACCTCCATAATAGCTACGTTAGATATTACTACAGAGAAACATCTTTAGATTGTTATTAACATTGCTTCCATGTCAAACTTCAAAAATAAGTTGAAATAGCACACTATTCATGTCCTGGAAATGAATAAAGTATTATCAACCTCTGGATACATAATAGACATCGCTAATAGCAGTACAGATATACGCATGGAATATGTTTTAAAAATATGTTACAAATAGTACAAAATCCACACTCTTCTAAAATACTATATAATGCTCTACGTATTGAACATGCAGACGTGAGCATGCAATCACAACCACGAATAACGGGGCATTTACAAAGAAGTAGCACTCTCTGCCCGGTCCTCCGGACAGACATCAATTTAAGCACTATCTCCTCCATAACATCTTCGAGTTGACTCCAGTGCGCTGTGTCTACTCCCTCCTCTCAATTCGTAACATTATCTTCTGAAACACCCCTTTGTCCCTTTATACTGCTTTGAGGAATCTCTTGCTGTGCTGAGTTTAACTCTTCTATGGTTTAATGTGTATTATTACAACCTGTCAATTTTTGTACAAGCCGAATCTTTAATTGGATTTTGGAATCTCTGGATTATATATTTTTGCATTTCTCCCAGTGCTAAAATAAAATGGTAATTCAATAAGTATCTGTTGCATGAAAAAAATTGTTTTAAGTCCCTGAGCTCAAAGAGTTAGCCCTCTTTGGGAAAGAGGCTGGGAAGAAACAGGGAAGTCTGTAGGTGTATATACAGGTGCTAAGAAGATAGCAATAAAGGAAAACAAGAATTGAGTCTGGTAAAAGGAAGACAACCTTCTTTAGAAGTCAGGTTGGATGGTGAGAAGGGGAGAGACAGCATGTACCAGATCACACAGGCAGAGGAAAAATAAATCCCACGACGGATTGGTGAGGATGCGGAGCAAATTAGCTTGATAAGAACAGAGACCAGTATAAAGAACGGCGCATGACAAGGTAGAGAGGGGATGGGGATGGTCTGCAGGAGCTTGTGTAGTGGGAAGACTGTACTTGGAGTAATCAGCATGCTAGCAATCAGAAAAATAAAGAGGAAAACATCTCTACAGTGACTATAATTTACCATCATGGCACTGGTTAATAGTAGTGAACACACTTCTATATAATTTTCAAATGAATTCCCTTATTAGTAACTCTGAAGTGTCAAAGGAACAAAATAATTATGAATTTTGATTATCTTAAGAACTGTAATTTATCTTCTCTGATGTATAAGGAAAATGTTGTGTGCATCACTTAATGAAATATACTAAAGTGGTGAAGACATTCTTTTAAATCATTGTGCTTAGATTTCAATCACACAAAAAAATCATATTTATAAACGTAATCTAGCCACCCACCCTTGGGTGATGACTTTAGAATTTCTCTGCTCATTCACTCTGCACTTCTTAATCCATGATTTTGAAACTGCCCAACAAATCAGATAAAGATGATGCTCATTTAGATAAAATTTAACACCCATATACTCTATATCAAAGAAAATAGAGAGACTAGTACCTAGTGCAGAGAGAAATTGTCATTTAATAATTCAGTTTTCTTCTTTGTTTCTTTACTTCTTAGCAACTGAAAAAATAAAAACTATTTTTGTTTCAGCTAAAGGAAGATGAAAATGTGGGGAAAATAATAAGAATACTTTCCCCAGTACATTCTCTTTTTTAGGTAAAGCATTTCTTTCCTTTAAAAATATCAACTCTGCTCTATAACTCACACATGAATGGAGAATTAACATGGTAGCAGAAAAATTTTTAGAAAGTGGATGGCAGATTTATGAAATGGATCTTTCTTGTACATTATTTTTCAGTCAACAATCCAGGCAAGCAGGTTATAGTATTACCAGTACACATCGTTCTGAAACAGTCAAGTATAACATATAGTTCAGAAATGAGCAGCCTACCTCTCAAAGTATACTTTTCCCTGAATGAGTATCAGAGAAACAGGCCATTCTCTTTAAAAGGACAGAGGATTTTAAAGGTATTAACAGCAGCTTTCTATGAAGGATAGAGAAATTTAGACAAGATTAGGCCACAGGCCACCATTGGTAGGTTTTGTAAGAACCGTGTCAGCACATAATTTTGAGGGCTAGTTGATGCCCTTTGAAAATGTGCCCATTAAAGGCTATCTGTAATTTTTGTGCGAAATTATTGCCACTCATAAACGGGGCTTTCTAATGGAATTGCTGATAAGCTTAACCACCAGATATGGGCACAAACTCTACCACTTTAATGGAAATAGTCAACGTAAAGAGTGGGACAGAACCACTTAGTAGGGAAATTGGGAATTTAATTTCAATCAGATGAACAAAAAAATGAAGAAGAATGCTTGAAGTGGTAGCATAAAAAACACCAGCGATTAAAACCATTTGGAACCTTTGCTTACCCTTCAAAGGCATTTGTTGCCATGGTTTTGAAAGACCTCTGAAAGCTTCAGCTGTGTCCACAAGAGCTGCCAAGAAATAGGGGTTCTATACTGATTTTATTTGTCAGATGCATTTTGTCTTAATTATCTCCAGGATAAAGATTACTTGGCCAAAGAAAAAAAAAAAAGAAGAGCCACTGTCATTTCACAGGTAGGAAGACTATCATTTTGCTTTTCTGAGCCCTTTTTCAAATGCATGCACGTATGTGTGCACACACATCTAATTTTCGTACTGTGGCATTAAGAGTAACTAGCTCTTAAAATTGGTAATGGGGATGCCAATCTCACATGGAAGGAGGTTTTAAGGTCTTGAATTTCAGGATTGCGCCTTTCTTTTTCTCTGATAACAACTAGGAGCCAAACATCTAACAAATTTACCGATAGCTGGGGGAAGACCTTTCTTTTAAAAAGTTTTGTTATAAATGCTTTCATTTAAAAATTACATGATAGTTCATTTGTGTACACAGTAAAACTCTTCTGCCCTTTGGCCTCAATAGTCTTATTTCTCTGTTGCACAACATGCATGTTACCACAAGATGGAGAGTAAAAAATAGAAGTAGAAATAATGGAAGGATTAGGCAAGCTCTGGATCAGAAAAGATGTCTATGGTCCCCACAGTTTGAATAATTTGAAGGAAAAAAAAGCTTGCTTTTTATTTGAAAATCATAAAAATGCTTATATTTGTTCCTGCAGTTTACTATTTGTACAGCTTAATGTGTTGGTACCAGCATGTTCTCTTTTAAATTGTAAGCTTCTGGAGAGCAGCATTTGGCCCTGTTGGGCTAATTTGTGATTTTCCTGTTTCAAAGAGCCTTGAACGTACATTTTTAATAATAACGTACATTTTTAATAATAATGCTTCTTATAAGGTTTTGGTAAGATCCAGGGAACTCGTACATTATTATGAGAATCAAGAGGAAGTTTTTGGAGTTACCTCATTATTAATATTGGTCAATCTTCAGGAAGTATTTAAACCATTCTTTTTTCCAGGCTTCCTTAAAATTAATTGAGGAAACTGACTCAAATCTCCACCCCTGGACTATCTGCAGAGTGCTGACTCTGTTTCTGTAGCTGCTGGATAATTCTATCTGCATATCCAGCTACCATCAAACTCAGGATGTCTGGAATTGAACTTACCCCATCCTTCTTCTAATTGGCCTTCCTCTTAATTTTCCTAGTTCGGGTAATGATACAGCACTCTCTCTCTGTTTTTGAATCTCTTTAACTCCTTTCTCTCCATGTATTCCATATTGAATCATCTTAAAACAATGAGGGTTCTTTCATTACAATATCCTCCATTCTATTCTCTTTTTTTCCCATTTCACAAATACCAAAAAGTTCAGATTTTTAGTACGTCTAAAGCTATTTGAATATCAAATATTTGAATATCAAATAGCTTATAATAAATATTTACCTATTTATTTGTATATCGAATTTATCGGCCAAATTAGTCTTCATGCTTCCATTGTCTCCCTTCTCTGGTCTCGCCTATATGCCTCAGGCAAGTTAATCTTAATTAAAGACTGTTTTGTCATATCTCTCCCATTATTGAAAAAATGTAATGATTTTGTCTTACCTAAAGTCCACAAACAGATCCTAACTTTCTTTTCATCATTTTATTTATTCATTGAGGGACTTCTATATTACGAAGCCTTGGTTTGAACCTGAACTTGGAGGTGCTCACAGTCAGTAAGGGAAAGAGACATACACACAAAAACCCGCAATCCTAGGCAATGGAACAAAGTAATACAAACAGCCACAGGAGAGAGAGAATCTCTGCACTAGAGAAGGTTTGATGACAGTCACTTTTGATTAGGATAAGAAGAAATTTTATAGGCAAGACTGGAAAGAAATTCCCTGCAAAGAAGTGGAATAGTCATATTTGAGGAACAGCAAGTAGTCCAGTCTAGAGAGCCTACTTTAGAAGCAGAAACAGTGACTAAAATGACTAGAAAGATAAACAAGAGCAAGATTGTGGAAATCCTTGAATGGTCATCTAGGGATGATTCCATGGGCCACAGCAGTCATTAAAGCATTCTGTACAAAGTATTGACATGACTAGCAATCTGCTTCAAGAATGTTAAGAGACTGGCAGTGGGCAGAATGGCTTGGAAGAAGGAAAAACAATGAAGCAAATGGCTTAAATGAAGGAAAAAGGAAAAATCAAATTATTGCAATGATCCTAGTGAAAGTGAATGGGGCTAACTCTGAGTAACGAGAATTGGATGGATAGACATTTAAGAGCCAGAATCAACAGAACTTCACAACAGTTCTGATAGGAAACAGCAGGGGCAAAAGCTACAAAGTGAAAAGATGACGATTAGCCAACTCCAAGGTTGTAAGTGTGGGTGCCTGAGGGAGTGGTGAGGGAACTGATATAAGAGCAGTCAGGAGGAGGACTGGCTAGTGTCAGATGGAGACACATCGGAGTCACGGAGAAGCAAGGTTGGGGCGGGAGCTAGATTTGGGAGACACCTGTGTGGTTTTGATACATTAGGTCTTAAATATTGTTCCTATGGCTGCCATAACAAAGTACCACAAAAGCGTAACTTAAAACAATGTAAAGTATTGTCTCACAGTTCTGGAGGCTAAAAGTCTGAAATCAAGTGTCAGCAAGGCCATGCTCCCTCTGAAACCTGTAGGAAAGAATCCTTCCCTGTCTCTTCCTAGATTCTGTGTTTGCTAGCAATCTTTGGTGTTCCTTGGCTTGCAGACGCATCACTCCAATCTCTCTCTCCATCATTTCATGGCATTCCACTCTCCTCCCTGTCTCTGTGTCCAAATTTCCCTCTTCTTATAAAGACATTAGTCATATTGTATTAAAGGCCCACCCTATTCGAGTATGACTTCATCTTAATTAATTACATCTGCAATGACCCTATTTCCAAATAAGGCCACATTCTGAGGTACTGGGGATTAGGACTTCAATATATCTTTTTGGAGGACACACTTCAACCCATAACAGACAGGTATGAGATTGCCTAGGAAACTGGGTGGAGAAAAGGATGAGAAAGTAAAAGAAGCAGAGATTGCAGATGCTGGGGAATGCCTACTTTTAGAGAGCTGAAGAGGGAAAATATAGAGGCAGAGAGGAGACAATAAGCCCACTGTTCTCTCAAGGCTGATTTACTCAATTTTCACTGAGCATATCTTGGTTTATGCTATATCAGATTTCTGGAATTCTTTTCCAAACATCTTCTTGCCTATGAAAATCCCCCACTTCTTTCCAGGCCTATATCAAATATACCACTTGCATCAACACTTGTCCTGCTAGCCTTATCCAATGAAATTTCTCCCTTCTCTGAGATCCTCTAGCAGGCTGTATCTACCATCCTTCTGACCACTTGCCATATTCAACTGTTTAACAGAGATGTGCCAAATACCACTAGAGGCAGTGGAGCTATAGTAACAAATATGGCAGCCCACACCAGAAATCAGCTCTCGCTGAGGTTGCATCCAAGTTTGGGTAGGAATATGAGGAGGTGGCATCTGGTGCAGACAGACAATAATAAACCAAATGAATAAATAGGAGAACTTCATACAGGATTTAAGGGCCTTGGAAAATTAACACAGGATGAAAAAACTAGAGGCAAAGGATTGTAGGGTTACTTTTGGTAAGGTAATCAGGGAAGACTTTTCTGAGAAAGTGGTCTTGGGCAGAGATCTGAACGACAAGAAGCCAGCCAAGTAAAGATCTGGGTCTTGTAAGCAAAGAGAAAAAGGAAGCCACATGCGGGAAGGTCCTGACGAAGGAACACAGTTGGTGAGTCAGAAGAAGAAATTCAGTGTGGCTGAATTACAGTGAATGGGGGGGAGAAGGAAGCAGGAGAAAGAACATGTAGAGTCTTTTAAGCCATAGAAAGGAATCTGGACTTTAAGTGCAGTGAGAGTTTTAAGTGCAAGACTGTATGACCTGATTAATACATCTAAAAGATCTCTCCTGCTGTTGCATGGAGACCACACTGTAGAAGAGCAAACGTGGAATAGAGAGAACAAAGATTTAGTATTTTTTGTGTATACATTGCCAGAATCTCAACCTTGAGCTGTATCTCTGAAAGGACTCCATAGACAAAATAGTTATGTAATGAGAGAGCAGCCTTCACTTCTCCCCCATCCTCTGGTCTTTTCCAGGCATGGGTGCACATGTCAAGCCAGAAGGTAACCGGAAACGTGAAACTAAATGTAAAAACTAATCCATCTTGGGTGAACAGGGTGAGTTCTTAAGCACAAAAGAACTAAGTTCTTTTTTAATAGAGCTTTACAAAGCAGATGGAGCCAGCTAAATGGGCCAGAGGTTCTGCAGAAAGTAAGTCTCTGCTTACACTCAGCCCCTGCAGAAGGAGCTATCCAGGGTGCTGGCGTGTCTCACCCTGACACTTTCTAGAGCCTGGTGGATCCAGCTGTAAGTTATCCTTGCAGGACCTAACGCCCCCACTGCGTTGAACCATAACCAGACTCCACCCTGATTTCATGTTCTCCTGGTCTTAGGTAACCTTTAAACCAACACCTGCCTGGGCCATGTCTATTTGATTTAACATTAAGCATCTCCTATATATGCCTTAGAGGGAGGATATGAAGCAGCAGCATAGCCAGGGGTGTATAGACAGGCTTGAGCCTCCACTGTGCCTTGTGACCACTTGAAATAATAATATAAGAGAAGCAGTGAGCTCAATGGAGTCCTTTTTCCTTGGAATAATACTAAAAGGTTGTACCTGGCTGCTGAACCTGTAACCAAGTCTGCTTATATAACTCATCCAAGAGTCTCTGGCTACAACATATCTTAAGGATCATTGCTTCTCCACCTGCAATGATTAATAAATTCATAGAATTTATTTATTTTTATCTCTCCCTTAAATAACATCCTTGACTTTGCTTTAAAAAAAAAAAAAGTATTTTCAACTGGAGGCCATGACTCAATTTCTTGAGTAATCAAGTTTGTACACTAAGTAGTGGATGAAAATTTGTATGCTTTCAAGTCACACACTTTACCTCTTCAACTAAAACACTTAGAGCACTAGAGTAATCTGATGGATACTCACTTCTACCTCTCTTCTTAAGTAACAAGAAAAACAGGGAGAGCTACAGCATCTTCAGAACTTTCTACCCGCATGTCAGACTCTTCACTGTCCTTAAACAGGTTTGAGGGGCAGTGTGATTTATAAAGAGCCACAGAAGCTCAGTAAAACTTTTTAGTTGTAAGTTATCAAGACTATGATGAGAAAATGGGACTAGAAACCATTAAACTCGCTCTGGTATTTCCCTTTTGTATGCACAAACTAATCAAATATGCGGAAAGGCTATTAAAGCAAAAAGGAAATAAATTACTTTGTTTTTACGCAGTAAAAGTATAAGAATAAATACATGGCCCTAGGAATGTCTTTGTTTAATCTAATGGTAAATTAATTTTGTTACTATTTATTCACAGAACTCCCCAAACTCTATCTTACCTCCTGGTCTTGGCTCATATGCTCATTCCTATGACTGAACACTCATCTCCTCCTTCTTCATTTTGCTCACTTGGCTCATCCTCCAGAATTAATTTTAAATCAGGGAACCTTCTCAGAGCCTGACTCAACCCCCACCAGGACTTAGTGAAGTTTGGATTCCTGTAAGACCCTGCATTCACCCTCATCTTGGCACTTGTCATACTGTAATTTAATTGCTGGGTTCATTGTCCTTCTCTCCCACTACCTTATAAGTTCTATGAGGGCAAGGACTGTGTCTTTCCTATAATTGTATCTTCAGGGACTTGCACGATGCTTTGCCTAGTAGAGGCAATCCATGAAAAAATGAATGAATTAGTGAACTTAATAGTTTTTAAGGTCCTTCTCTACCTCTAAAAGTTAACAACTCTTCTTTGTTTCTAGGCTTCTTCCAGAACTTTGAACTCAATAGTCATCTCACTTAAGAAACCTTATATAAGTGACTTCAACCCATGATAAATAAGAAATTTCTGAAGCCAGGTAGAAATTGCACTTTTATGAACTTTATAGAGTATAATTTTATATAGTACAATTTACAGTACAATGAAATCCTATTCTTTGATCTGTATATACAAGATAGAGATCAGATATATACTTTAACTACCAAAGAGTAAGCAAAAATTTTTAAAAATATTTCAACTCAAGATAATGCCAAACCAATAAAATATTTATTTTTATAAGCTCACATTTTTTTCATTGATTTTTTCATATGTGTATTTTTCTTTTTTCTGTGTTTTCTATTCTGATGTCTTAATGCCTAGAGACAATACTAAGTTTGACATGAAGTTATGTAGTACAGTCGTAAATGCTGAATACACATGATGAAAATAATTTGTAGGAACATTGCTATTATTCCTTGGAAGAAGATAATTTCTACCTTCAATCTCAATAATCTTACATTTATAATTAACAATATTTCCTTTTATTATATTCATCTAGTGTTTTCCTTATCTTTTTCATACAGTAGCACTTTATACTGACTTACTCTCTAATTCTATGATGAGAACAAGTACCTTTGCCTCCCCAAATAAATTTCCCAAATAAATTATAAATTTTGTGGGATTATGGATTGTCTTACACGTATTTTTATTTCCCTCAGAACATCTAACTCAGGTAAGAGTAAGTTCTCAATAAACATAAATAATCAAAACGTTAGATTTAGAAACCATCTATTTCCTTTTCTTTTTTTGCTTTTTTCTTTTTTGTGTGAAGAAGATTAGCCCTGAGCTAACATCTGTTGCCAATCCTCCTCTTTTTGCTGAGGAAGACTGGCCCTGAGCTAACATCCGTGCCCATCTTCCTCCACTTTATATGGGACGCCGCCACAGCAGGGCTTGACAAGCGGTGCATCTGCGCGTGCCCCGTATCTGAACCCCAAGCCACCACAGCGGAGCACACGCACTTAACCGCTGTGCCACCAGGCCAGCCCCCATCTATTCCCTTTTCATATAGTAAATCAAGGGTCAGCAAATTATGGCTCACAGGCCAGTTCTGGCCAGTTGTCTGACTTTGTGGATAAAGGTTTATTGGCACACACTCATTTATTTACGTATTCTCTATGGCTCCTTGCAGGCTGTGATGCCAGTAGCTGCGACAGAGACGATATAGCCTGCAAAGCCTAAACACATTGCTATCTGGGCCTTTACAGGAAAACTTTGCTGACCACTGCTTTAAACCATTTTTACTGATGATGGAACTCAGTCTCAGAAAAATGACTCGTCCAAGTGTGTTGTTGAACTTATGCACTAAATCTTCCTCTGTCAAATGATTTTCCAATATCAGACTAAATGCTTGGTGAAAATAATGGTATTTTATATTATATAAAATCAAATAAAGAGCAAAATCACAAAAGAAGGTGACTGTCAAAAAACCTTTAAGGGTTTATACTAACCTAAACCAAAATATAAATACCATTTTTCTAAATTAAGATAGTATCAGCTAGTAAAATTAAATAATCTATGTTGAGATATATACGTGTGTGTTTATATATTTATAGAAACAAAAATTTACTCTCAGAGAATATCGTAAATTTTATCAAAATTCTAACAAAAAAGTCTGAGTCTAACAGTAGATTTCTAAAAGATGTTGAAAGTAATAATTGTCAAAGAAAATGCTTTTAAAATGGACCAACCTGACCTCACATGGTATTCTATTAAGATATGAACAGCTTTTTTTAAAAAACAAGAAACCCATCCTATTAGCAATGGAAGGAAAAACAAAAATTGTGTGTATCCTCCCCCAGCTTTCATTCCATATCAGGGCAGTGAAGAGCTACAGCAAAAAGTCCGGAAGAATCACTTCTCCTATCAGAACCTATTAATTTAGTAGAGTCTGGTTTTCAACAAGTTACTGAAGCCTCGATTTCCATAGAGAGAATCACGTAAAAACTCCATCAGGAATATTCTTAGTGTTTATATACCAAACTTTGCATAAGCTGAAAAGGTAAAGGAAGAAGAACAGAGAAAAATGCTCCACTATTAAGACAAAAAGTTATTCAGTTAGTCTAAACTGCTCTCAGACCTCTGTTGCGGTCAGACAGAGGATTTTTAGCATAGAGATTTTAGGTAGTAAAATGATTGATGTTTCCCCCAGAGTATACTTATAATGCAACAATATAGACGGTCCTGGAATAGAAATAAAATGTAGCTGTCAGTATATCAGAGCAGCCGCACATGGTAAACTATATATAAGAATAGGAGCATGGTAGACCAGTGAATGAAATGTCACAGGTGGATATTTAGTAACTGCTTGGTACAGATAATACGTCCCCTATTACAAGTCACCAGCCATTGAGTCTTCTCATTTTAGCAAAAGGTCATGTCGTCCATTGAGACAACCAACAGATGGAAGAAGAGCAAGAGAAGAATAAGTTAAATTAGAATTGGTCTGGAGCAAAGATCAGAATGGAATACCTATCTGGACAAAGCCAAGGTAGAGAGAGAATATGTATGGCCAGTTAATATCACACTATATCATATAAGCCTGGTTGCCTGTAACACGTAAATATCCACCTGCCATCCCATAATCAGAGCATGGACATCATCTCAGAGACCCAGCTATTGAAATCCTCCTCCTGTAGACTTGCTCAAGACTGTTTGGATCTAGCTAAATGGAGGAAGTGTAATCACTCAGTAACAACTGCCCTAGCATTTGTCAACTCCTTCTCCTGAGATCCTGTTTCCTCTCCATGTTTCTACCAAAGATACTAGTGGACCTACTACATACCAGTGTTCTGTACAAATGGCTGATCATATGCCTTCCTCAGTGGCTTCCCTTCTTGGGATTAAAAATATAATAAGTCGTTCTCAACACACTATTACCTTGAATACTTCTCTTGAAGAAAGCCTTACAGCCCTCGCAGGACCAGACTCCATAATGGTACCCTGAGGCATAGTCATTGCACACTGCACAGTAGCGAGTCTCCTTGGCAGATTCCATGGCCATGCTTCCCTTGTCACCGGAGCTGGCCAGTCTCTCTCTACCTCCCTGGCGTCGACTATCTGCATTTGGCCTGGAAAAAAAAAATAGGAAAAAAAAAGTGAATCCATTAACAAGAGAAAAGTGAAACATGCAGTCTGCTCTAAAGAATAAGAGGCTTGGGAGATGCAGCAGATCCACTTTATTCTGACATTTTGAAATAATGAATCATAATGTAAGCTAATCTTTCATTATCTCTTGCCGTCTGTTGCAGCAAAAGGTGTTTGCCTATTATATTAACCTTGAGGGGAAATTGTTTATTGCAAACTTGCTTTTAAAAATGGACTGCCTACACCAGAATATATTATCCAAAAAAATGACAGAATTAAATTAGCTGGTTTCTAATAGACTTATTCATTTTTTCAGGGATTCGCAATTAACTCAGAACCATTAGACACCAATGTTAATTCCAATTCTAGACCACAGTAAGGGTCTCTAGGAAACAGAGACAAAGCATAAAACAGCTGGAGCATTTGAAACTCAGATGAACTGATGAACAACGTAGAACATGTATAGAAAGATAATTCAAATTTTTGTGTCATTGTTTCCAGATAACTCTGGATATCAGTTTTTATAACTTGACTATTATTTAAGGATATTATTCACTATTCAATACTTCTCATTAAGAACATGTAGGATGAGAACAGAGGAACACAAATGATTACACCAACCTTTAAAAATTTCACGGAGGAAGCATATCCCAGAAAAGAAACTGAGAATAAACAGTCAGAAAGTTCTCAGAGAACCAAGGAAATGGGGAAGTAAAAAGTTTTAAGGAAGTAGAAAGCTTTAATAAGGTGAGAGTGATCAATAGTGCCCAACGAGGCAGAAAAGTCCAATAAAACAAGGACTGATAAATTGAAATTGGATTGGACAAAGAGGACACTTAGCAAGGAGTTTCAGTAGAGCATATGAGCACAAACCAAAATCCAATGGCTAGAAAAGTGGATGGAATATAAGGAAATGAAAGTGAGCGAAGGCCATTCCTTTGAGAACTTGGATGAGAATGGGAAGAGAATGAGATAGGGTGGTCACTAACAAAGATAAAGACAAAAAAGGATTTTTAGAATGGAAGAGACCTGAGAGGGCTTCATGAAGACTGAAGGGGAATGGGCCAGCGGAGAGAGAATGGTTGAAGAAGAGGAAAACATAAAAAAGTCAAGAAGGAAAGTAGAGCATTTGGGATTAAAGACCAAGATAGAAGGAACAGCCTCGGTGAAGACACCTGGGAGAAAACAGGGAGAAAAGAAGTAACAAAAGGAGTAGATGAGACTAAGTTTGCGTCTCTCATCTAACCAGGTATAGGAGCAGAAATTATGCCGATCCAGGATTTTCCAGGCATGTGCAACTAAATGAAGTTGGTATAAGAGAATTGGGGGTATACAGCCAGAGCCCAGCATGGTGCCTGGTATGTAGTTGGCACTCAATATTTAAATAAATGAATAGAATGTTCCAGGGTGTATGGAAAAAAAGAGAAGTAGAAAGATATTGGAAGGATAGATGGAGTGAAGGTTCCTATGAGGTTTCAAAAAAAAAAAAACCTAGGATGAGATAAAGTGCCTTGAAGATAGACCTTCCAGGGTCCCTTGGTCCCAAGGATGCCCGTGCTTCCTGCTTCCATTCCCCAACCAAATAACCAGACCACACTGACCTTCACTGGTCCTCCCTTTCCCAAGCCCTGTCTTTCCTATTAGCTCAAATTTTATGATCCTTCCTTGCCCTTCTCACTCATGAATACTGTCCACAATCTTGTGGCAGTGGTTCACAAACTATACTTGCCATAATATCCAGAAAATATCAGCTCCTTGGGTTTGCCAATTTTTTCCATTCTAAATGACTTAGCTCTTAGGTTGGCATGTCAAACAGGAGTTCTTTATCTTTTAATATCCTTAGAGAGCACTAGCTCGCAGTTTTTGATTCTAGTTCACATTCTGTTACCCATCTCTTTCCATTTCATCACAATGCCATCGAATTGTTGCCCCCAGTCAACCTCAAATCTTTTTCGTGTTGCTTACTAACGTCTTATGCGTGATTCAAGTCAGTAGGAAAGAGCCGTGAATATTTAACCTTAGAAGCTTAGTGCCTTTGGTGAAGGGGTGATAAACAAGCATGATGTGGACAGATTCCCAGTGACGATGAATCTGGTTAAGCATCAGAGCCCCAGTACCTAGCTCAGTGCCCAGCACATAGCAGCTGTTCAATACATGTTTGTTGAATGAATGAATGAATGAATAGTATATGCATGGGCAAAAGTTCCAAGGCGTCAAGTATCCTCCACCTGCCCCTGCAGAATAAAACACTGAATTTTAAAAAATTGTAGTCAGATAAACATAACATAAAATTTATCATCTTAACCATTTTTAAGTGTACAGTTTAGTAATGCTAAGTGTATTCACATTGGTGTGCAACCAATCTCCAGAACTTTTCCATCTCATAAAACTGAAACTCCAACTCATTAAACAACTCATTTGCTCCTCTCCCCAGCCCCTGGCAACCACCATCCTACTTTCTGTCTCTGTGCATCTGACTACTCTAGGTACTTCATATAAGTGTAATCATATAGTATTTGTCTTTTTGTGACTGCCTTATTTGACCTAGCATATGCCCTCAAGGTTGATCCACCTTGTAGTATGTGTCAGAATTTCCTTTCTTTTTAAGGCTGAATAATATTCCATTGTGTGTGTATATAAACCACATTTTGTTTATCCATTCATCCATTGATAGACACTAGGGTAGCTTCCATCTTTGGCTATTACGAATAATGCTACTATGAACACGGATATTCAAATATCTCTGTGAGATCTTGCTTTCAATTCTTTTGGATATATATCCAGAAGTCAGATTGCTGGATCATATGGTAGTTCTATTTTTAATTTTTTGAGGAATTGCCATACTGTTTTCCATAGTGGCTGCACTATGTTACATTCCCACCAACAACGCACAACGGTACCAATTTCTCTGCATCCTTCCCGATACTTATTATTTTCTGTTTTTCTAATAGTAGCCATCCTACTGGATTTGAGGAGATTATTGCCTCTTAAGGTCATCTTTTTTATGAATTCCTCTCTTACCAGCCACTCCTAGTCCCCACACACTAGGTAGAAACAACTACCCCTGTTCTGAACTAGATAGTAGATTTTTTTTCCTTCTCCTCTGCTGCTTGCTACATTATTACTCCTTCAACTGTATATTCTCGTCTCCATTGCTGTCTGCTAAGTTTCTTGTGTCTTATTCATCTTTGCAACCCTGAGTGTTTATAGCATAGTGCCTCATCCAGAATAAGGACTCAATAAATATTGATATCAAGTGAATTAATCAATGACTGAATCCATAAAGTGATAATTTTCACAACAATATAAAAGGAATATGCAAATGGTATTTTTTAAAGTATTGGTAAAAGCTGTAATAGCAAAAGTCCATTTTCCCCAGATCTAGCAGAGATGTATACTGTCAGCAAAATGTCTTTCATCTATACTTTTTCTTTGAGATGGCCCTGGTATACTGAAAATCCGCTGCAGACATAGGGCATAAGACCAGAGGGCATCCAAAACGAAGAGAGGGAAATTACACAGGCCATATTTCCTCTCTGTAAAGCAACGTTTTTATCCAACTTGGAAATTCATGTATGTAACATTGTCAGTTATCACTTTGGCCCAGCCCTGCTCCATGGCGACTCCCAAACCGGGATGTCATGGAAAAGAATATAATCCAGACCTAGCTAAAAGGCAAGTGAGATCTTCTCATGGGCTGCAAAGCCCTGTGGCACCTTGAAACATGTTCAAGTTGTCTGAGTATCCATTAGACCAAGCTAATTTGGTACAACTGCCTCCAGACAGAGATCTGTGTCCCTAGAACACAGGGTAACTTGGCCTAAACATCCGCAGTGGAAAGGAACAGAGTGGGAGGTGTCCACGTCTGGACTCAGACCAAGCCGCAAGCATGGGTCAGCCACCAACCTGTGGTTAGATAGGTCCCCAGAGATGAGCCCAGTTAGAGATCCTGGACTCATCTCTTTCTGTTTGCTCTCTACCTGGCCTGCCCCAGCTGCACCTGTCATAAACCTGGCACATTTAGCTTCACACCTCTTTAGTAGGAAGTGTTTATACCACATTTAGGAAAATCTTTCTTCCTCTCCTTCAGCCTCAAAGGCCCTTTGGCTTCTACTTATTTTCATAGGACCAAAATTCACTACTCTGATTTCATGTTCTAAATGTCTTCAGGTTCTGCTTTCCTAATAAGAGGCTTCAGAAACCCTAACCAAGCCCTTATCTCTTTATTCTAAGTAAAGATTTAAATAATTGTTTAGCCAAATTGCTAAAACACCTCCCTCTTTGTAAAATTCCCACCTCTTTCTCACTGAATTTTCACCAAACCTCTATAGTTTCTCATCTTGGGCACTTTCTCATAAGACTCAGATAAGAAGTTGATTAGTTTACCAAGCTACATGTTAAGAGATTAGATGTTCTTCAGTCATACAGATCCCTCTAAAGAGTCTCTGAAAAGAAGTAAGGCAGAAGCTTAAGTGATAAAGGTAGGAATGTTTTTCATCAGTGACTTAATGCATTGCAACTTTGAGGCACACAAGTGGCTAAGGAATGGAGTAATGGCAGAGAAAAGGACGGCAGAAGCACGAGATCAGACAACAAAAGACAACCCAGCTGCACCTATGGAAATTGAAAACTCAACTGACTAGATTTAGTTTTATTTTCATTACATCAATTGGCTGCTAAATATTTCCAAATGGATACCCCACTGATATTACATATTCAATATGATTAAGAGAGATGTCTGAAGGCATTCATATTGGGTCCAGAGAGTAGACTCTCTTGGACCAAGTAAAAACACAGCATAATAAAAAGCATTTGCCAGGAAGATTTCCATTAATCAAAGGAAAAGTTTGAAGCTCAACGTAATCGAATACCGTTGTTTTTCCAACCATAAATCATAGTATCAGCCATCCAAAAGCATTATTTCCCTGATTAGCTAAGCATTTAAAAAAATTTTTTAAAGCCTTGGTTTCTGGAGGAAATATTTTTGCAAAGCTAAATTAAAAGAACCAACAGATGTCCACGTCCTAGAAATGCGGGATAATTAAGTACTAGTAGGATAACTTCATGAGGCTCCCTCACCAAATCAAGTCCCCAAAGTTATGTGCACTCAAAGCTCCCTCCACTTTCTCTCCATGGCACTTACCACAATTTTGAGTCCTAGATTTGAGTGATTATTGATAAATATATGTTCCCTAGTAAACAGTAAATTCCACAAAGGCAGGGATCATGTCTCATTTGCTCCCCATTTTAACCAACCCACAGTAGGTCCTTAATAAATATTTGCTAAATGTACCTCGTACATCTAATTCATCATCAAATTTAGTCAATTATTTCTTCAGAACACTATGCCTATCATTCTTTGCATTTCTTGTTTTCATCATTCTTGCCTGAGAAATTAATACTCCATGTCTGAATTACTAGAATTAGTCTGTCTCCCATCATTCCTCAAACTCATCCCACCAGCCTCTGCCAAAAGAATTGTCATATGATACAAGATTCATCTTTCAATAACCTCTCATTGCCTGTATCTGTGGATCATTACCTCTTTGGGGGGTTATGGACCTGTTTAACAATATAATGAAAACTGAAACTATGTTTCCTAGAAAACACACATAAACAAACTCTCAAACTTCTGCCTGTAATTCTAGAGGAGCTATAATCCAGAAAAACTCAAGTTAAAAAATCATTGACATACAGGGGCCGGCCTGGTGGCATACTGGTTAAGTTTGTGAGCTCCGCTTCAGCAGTGGCCCGGGGTTTGCAGGTTCGAGTCCCGGGCGTGGACCAGCGCACCACTCACTGAGCCATGCTGTGGCGGTTGCCCACATATAAAATAGAGGAAGGTGAGCACAGATGTTAGCTCAGGGCCAATCTTACACACACACACACACCAAAAATCATCAACATACAGAATTAAGCTCAAATTCTTGATTTCCCTGCTCCAACCAGTATCAGTCTCTTCGTAGCTCCCTGATCAAAATTTTATCAAATCCGGGGCCGGCCACGTGGCTTAGTGTTTAAGTGCGCACGTTCCACTACTGGCGGCCCGGGTTCGGATCCTGGGCACGCACCGACGCACCACTTCTCCGGCCATGCTGAGGCCGCGCCCCACATACAGCAACTAGAAGGATGTGCAACTATGACATACAACTATCTACTGGGGTTTTGGGGGGAAAAAAAGGAGGAGGATTGGCAATAGATGTTAGTGCAGAGCCGATCTTTCTCAGCAAAAAGAGGAGGATTGGCGTGGATGTTAGCTCAGGGCTAATCTTCCTCACAAAAAAAAAAAATTTATCAAATCCATCTTTGAGAAATTGCTCACAGTACACTCCTCAAGTAGTCACCGCCTTCCATCATTTATACACATCTCATCTATCAGATAAAACCAAGCTATAGCTCCTCATCTTCCATAAGGCTTATCCTAAACGTTCCAAAGCACACTGGTTCAATTTGGAATTCTTACAGCATTTAAAGTCTTCACCACTTCTCTTGACACCTAATTAGACACTGGCTTATATCTCTCCGGCAAGTTCTCCACCTCTATTTCCTTTGCAGTGTTTTCTTGCCCCACCAGTTCAATGCCAATGTTCCTCAGGGTTCTGCCCTCAGCCCTCTGTCATCCTGAGTTGACATTTTCTCTTTGTGGGAATCTCAGCCATGTGTACGGCCACACCCAACTGCCATCCTATAACCCTCTCCTGGACTTCACTCCTAGATGCTAATTACCCACTCTGAAGCTCCCCTCAAATGACCCAAAGAAACCTCAAACTTAACGTGTGCAGAACTAAAGTATCTTTCCCAAAAAGCCTGCTCCTACTCCTGCATTCCCATTTTGGCTCTATGGCCCTATGATCCACCCAAGGCATTCAAGCATTACCACATACTGTTCCCTCTGCCTGGAACACCCCTCCTCTCCCCTGAATAACTTCTATTTATCCTCTAGTGTGCAGCTTAAACTTAAGTTGTTCCAGGGAGTTTTGCCAAACTCCATGAACTAGGTTAGATGCATCTTGAGCTCTCCCTGTTGTCATAGAGGTCTTTCCACTCCCTGTGATATTGTCATTTATAACAAGAAATATATATTTGCTCTTTGTACCATTCCTGGCACAGAGCTCCTAAAACCCTTGGAATTTCCTAAGTGATGGGAGCAACAAAAGTGTCTTGTTAAGTTAATGAGGTGACTTTGGGACTCCACCTAATGATGAGGGTTAGTTGCCGGGGGAACCAAGCATGACTAGAGGGTTGGAACTTTCAGGCCTATCCTCTGATTTCTGGGGAGGAGAGAAGGGCTGGAGGTTGAATCAATCACCAATGGCCAATGATTTAATCAATCATGCCTATGTAATGAAGCCACCATTGAAATCCAAAAGGATGGGGTTCAGACAGATTCTGGGTTGGTGAACACATGGAGATTCAGGGAGAGTGGCACACTTGGAGGGGGTAATGGAAGCTCTACACCTCCTCCTTGTAGCTTGCATCACTGCCATCTGGCTCTTCCTGAGTTATATCCTTTTATAATAAATCAATAATCTAAGTTCTCTTCTCCATAACTTGCTTCCCCATTCCATGCAGAGTTTCTCACCTTCTCAGGGAGCCTTTCCTGACCTTCCTCAAGGAGCCTCCCTATTACTTTCCACCCTCTTACACTGCTTTGGTTTTTTCTTTATAGCACTTACCACTACCCAACAGCAAACCAGATTTTAATGTTTATTTTATTGTGTGTCTTCCCCAAATGTAAACTTCATTCCCTCAAAATCTTGAAGAGAGTCTAGCATAGAAATAATTGTTGAATAAACAAGGGCATAAATAAATGATTGATGCAATGCACCAACATTTTGTTGTGCTCTGTTTAATTATCTGTCTTACTCCATACACCATAGCCTCCACCATGGCAGAGACTGTGGCTACCTTACTTATCACGGTCTCCCAGCTCATGCTCGGGAGTTAAGTGATTAAACACAGTTAAGCAATTAAAAAATATTTGCCATCTGAATGAATGTACAGACATGATGAGTCTTCTTGAAAGCCTTTCCAACTCCATGTCTGTACCCCCACATCACAAACCTGTCCTCCACACTACAGCAAAAGCAATGGTTCTACCACGCAAAATGGATCTCTATTTGAAATCCTTCATGTCTCCTCAACTTCTATGATAAGGCCTTTTAACCTTCTTTGGATGTTGGACCTCAGGAAAATACCCTTATTTACAGATACACAGATCTTGCTTATAATCTTAGAGTATTCACAGGCCTACTGAAGTCCATTAATAGTCTCCCCAAAAGACCTCAACTAAGACCACCCCCACCCCCCACCCCCAGCCTATGGGAGAAATGCAGACTCCTTAGCATCAGCCATTAACACTTGGCCACTGTCCAGTCTCCAGCCCTATCCCCACCGCCCCACCCTCCCCACCCCCATGATGGTTAATTTCATGTGTAGCCCTTCCCCAACCAAACCTGCACATTTCTGGGCCTATGCCCACACTGCTTCCTATCTTGGCCAAAAGGCAAGTATCTTCTGAGTGAAAACGCCCCTTTCTCGGTAGCAGCCACTTTCTCAACAGAATCAACACGTGCTCCCAGACTATCACACGTATAACTTTTCTGGAATCCTCGTCATTATCATATGTGTTGACTGTGAGTCTCCAGGAAAGAGATTCTATTACAGTCACCTTTGCTTCCTAATATCCAGCACAGTAATGACAAATAGTAAGCATTTGATAGTTGATTGTGGAATGAGTAAAGTTATATGTTCATATTGTATGTCTTGCCTTCCCAATTAGGCCGTAAGCTTTTCAAGAGTATAGAAACTAAGCTTTAAGTATTTTTTATCACCCCCAAAGTATCTGGTATGGTACTTTGCCCACAGAGAGTATCAAATAAATACCTACTGAATATATTAATCAATAAAGAATTAAGAATAATTTTTCAAGAGGTGCAGCTGAATCTGTTGCAATAACAGAATGCTATATCAAGATAATGAGAAGCCAATTATTGATGCCTGTGTGTGTGCCAACATACAAATCAATCTGAATGTGGTTTCTTGTATACCTCTCTCTGCTGTAAATATCAATATGGATGGGCATAAGCTACAGGTGGTTCATGTCTATTACCAGAACTTACCTATGGGTATTTCTACTCTCCATGCAATTTTGTATTTGGATTTTAGTATAATCTCTATTTTCCATGGCAGTAAATAGATGTTCTTAAAAAGAATGGACAAGTTGATCTAAAATGGTAGAGTCTAGAGAGAAAAATCCTAAATCTCATTTTTAGAAAATCTCAAGTTAAATGAGTCCTGGGCCAGATTTGGGCAACCCCCTAAACCATGTGGTAGTTATGTTCTGGGGTAGGCAAGTTAAGAATTATTTCTTGGATGACAAAACTAGATCTTTCAACTCTTTTGGAAATTAAAGACTCTAGCTCCTTTACAGCACTTATCTGAAAACTTTATCTCTTGCCTCGTATTATCCATTTAATCAGTATAATTTTATTTGTTGTTTATTGTCTCTTCTAGTTAATAAACAGAGGCAGATAACGTTCTTCCTTAAAAAGTGCAAAAGAAAACTTCTTCCCAAAAATGACTGGTGATATATGTAGTTCAATGCAGCTCCACTAAATTATCTAGGGACAGAGTTATAGCTGCTATTTCAGCTCCTGCTCAAAGTTCAGAACACACCCCGGACTTCTGGAAAACCCAGCATGACCTTTGGTCTAGCAAGATAAAAGGAGCTGGGGGAGCAGGCAAACATATTTTCACACTAAATTGATGGTTGTGGCAGGCACTATTTTAAGTGCTTTACATGTAACTAAATCATTTAACCCTAAAACTACCTCAAGCAGTACTATTATAACCGTAGTTGCTTTAAAAATGAAGTAACCAAGGTACAGAGAGATTAGGTAACTCATCAAAGCCATCCAATCAGGAAATGGTGGAGTCAAGGACCCCGGCAGTCGATTGCAGAGCCCAGTTCCCAACAGAGAATGGAATTCTTGGGAACTCCACCCAATTGCATCCCAAACCAAAAGTAGAGTATGTCACATCTGGGAACAAAGTCGTTACCTCAGATCTCATCCCCAAACTCATAAATAGTAATCCCATTAGAATCTGTCTACAATTACTTATTACAAGGCCAATAATACGTTTTTAAGGAAAAATGCTTATTCACTTTCTAGTGCAAAAGTTGAAAACTGTGTTGAGTTCCATGAAAACAGAGTGAATGGAGCTGACAGTCATACAGGAGAATGGTTTAAGGAGAGTCTGACTGTCTCCTAAAAATATGACTACAGAAAGTACCTATTTTAACTCACAAACAAATAGGAAAGGATATGTCGTTAATGTTCATATACAAGAGTTCTGAAATTCTTTACACACAAAGAACATTACCATTCACCATTCAAAACTTAAGGCTCTCTGTAAAATGTCAAGAGGTTTTTACCACTCAAGAAAAATATCTTCACCCCAAAATACAAGCAAGTGTTGACTTTCCACACTAATGGGAAACAAGAAGAGCCTGGCACAAAATTCCCTAAAAACCCCATTTACTCAATATCTTTTATCAGTCACTAATGTGTAACCAAATGACCCGATTTGAGCTTCATCACCTCTCCTTTTTCTACTCGCACAAACCTGTTGCAAGTGCTAATGAATGGTAAGGACAAGAAGCCCAAAGTGAGATACAGGAAATTAGGCATATGGAGGAAACAAAAGAGGTAAGTCAAGAGAGAGATTCGGTTTGACACCACACCTTCTTAAAACAAGTCTGATTTCCAGTCTAATTTCCACACAAAAAAATATGACACCAAGTTAGGAGAATAAGAATCTACTCACATGCGGAAATATTAAGAAATTCATTCATTCATTCATTTATTCATTCAACAGCATTGCATAAGCATCTTCTTACTATCAGCCAGGGAACATACCAGGACAAAGAACAGATACAAAAGGAGGAGGAGAAAGAGGGGGAACAGAAGGAAGAGAAGAAGGATAGCCTCTGCCCTAGGAAAGCAGACAACTCAAGGAAGAAGACTTGAGCCTTTGGAAAAGGCACTGCAGGCACAGAACTCCAAACACCAAAAACAATCCTCCTCCAACACTGGCCTCTGGTCTGCTTTTAAGTGTGATCCATATATCATTCAATTCATCATCCTATCTGAGAGATAGGGACAATATGTCATCACATAAAAAGTCCGCACAAGCATGTCCAAAATCGCAAATGGAAATTTTTACTTAAAAAAATTATTTGGGAATCTGTATGTCATTAGGGATCACATTGCTGCAAATGTAATAAACTTGAGGATAAAATAAGGGAGGCAGGGTATTGTGGTGGAAAAGTTCTAGACTGAGTCAGAACTCTTGGGTTCTACACAAATCTTGCCAACAGCAGCTGTGTGGCTTAAGCAAGTCACCAAACCTCTCTGAGTCTCAGTTTCTTCTCTGTAAAATGAGAAGTCTCAACTACGTTTTCTAAATTCCTTTCCAGCTCTACGATTGTGTGACCATGATTCTGTCCCATGTCTCTACCCAACAATAACATGTGGAGGCAGCTAGAATTTCTTCTAACGACTGCCACAGCCCATTTTTCAAAACTTCTTCTCAAGGGTAATAAAATGCATAAAAGATGAGTTGGGAAGAAGTGGTAACATTGCATTTAAGTCTACTCAGCACTCCCTCCCATGACCAATTAAAGATGACAAACATCCATTCCATCAGGGGGAGCTGTCAGTGGTGGCCATTGTGTTTCCAACTCTAAAAGGACTTTCCCAGAAAAATGTCACTTCTTTAATAAGAGGCATGAGAAGACAGGAAGAAAAAAAAATAGAGGGAAGGGAGACAAGAAATGGAGAGACAAAGAAAAGGGGGAAAGTACTTCTGTATATTTGACATATTCTCAGTTCACTGAGCTCTATCAACAATGATTGAGGTGGGAACTTGAATAGAAGAAAACGTAGCTGAGATCTCTAAGACAAAGTAGACATAAATCATTTACTGTGGCACTGCCCAGGTTAGCACGCATGGCTGGAGAGAGTGCCAAAGCAAAGGAGAGATTCTAAATAGGAGACAATTTAGATATAGTTTAAAATGAACAGAGGTTCTTTTGCACAGAGCAACTTTATCATTGCTAAGGCCAAATTTAACACAAAACACAATGTTAACACAAATTTAAACACCATCAGTGACCAGAAATGTTAACACCTCTGGGTCAGTACTAAAGGCTCTCTTAGATGTGAAAGTTAAAACTAAATCTTCAGGACTATTCGGCTTTGATTTTGCTATCCACCCTACAGGAAGCAAGCTCAAAGAGCAACCTATTGTTTTGCTGCTGATACAACAAAGAAAAAAAGTCTTGCATACCTCTAGGAAGACACAATACCTCACTCTGTAGTGCAGCAATGACAACATTGGCAGATTGCGTCATCTGGAGACATGAGGAAAATATGGGATACATATAGAGCCACACACCATATGGATCTCATGGCGAGAGAAGATTGGGTTGGCGGGCGTGATATGCCCTACCAGAGGCAGCAATTCTATAACTTATTGGGAGTTTTGGAGTTTGGCATGCTATTAATATCTCTTTGATTGGGTAACATATGCAAAGTGCTCTCTAAAACACTTCAACCTCTCTCCAGACATCTCCTGCTGCCGCTTCACCCATTTTCTATGTACTCTGTATCCAGTAACCAGTTATGGGCACTTCCAATCTGCCATGTCTTTGCCCCCTCATGCCTCTGCTCATCTTGTCTCCCGCCAACAATATCGATGCCCAGCCCCTGCGAGCCTAGACAAATCCTAATTGCATTCAGACTCAACTCCTCCACTCAGCTCCCTCTATATCTTGTACCCACATCTTCTCGGACCCCCTTCACACTGTATTGCAATTAGTGGTTACACAGGTTTCATGCCTGTTAGACTGTGGAATTCTTATGAGCAACATCTTATATATAGGAGGCAGCCAATAAATCTTTCAAATTTATTTAGGTCGAATTCAATTTAACAATTCAATTCAATCATATGAAACTAGTTTCACGATAGTCCTTGAAATAATTTTAAGTACCTTGAAACGTTTGTAAATCAGTCCTGATCTGTGCCCAATTGCCTGCCCAAATTTCCCATAAGTCATAGAGCAACAGAAATGTCAAGTTTGGATAAGTAACTCCCAGTTTGCCAGAATTTTCTAAACCACTATCTAAGGGACTTTAGAATAAGTTACTTAACACGTAAGTAACTCTGCGTCACTTTTCCTCATCTGAAAATAGGAAAAACAATATTTTCTTTAGCTGGAGAATTGATGGCATTGGAAATGTTTATGAAAAGAAACTAAAAATCCTGGAGCCAGATGCTGATGTTAATCTTTAAAACCTATTTTCAAGTACATATATAGTAGTCTTCCAATAAATGTATGACACTGAAAAAGATTTTAATTACTGTCTAATCCTTGACTCCTCTCTCACATGTAACATTAAACCTGTCATGAAATCCCACCAGCTCAACCTTCAAAGTATGAATTCATTCAAATTCTTGATATTTAAAGAAATAATGTTAACTTTTAAAATAGGATAATGATGTATAGTTGTGCTTTAAAAAAATAGTCCTCATCCTTTAGAAATGCATACAGAAATATTTACAATTAAAATATAATTGTCCAAGCTGGGTGATGAGTACATGAAGGGTTGTTATCTGTAAAGGTCAGAAAACTTTCACCATAAAAAGGCAGATCAGGTCATTCATCTCTTCAAAACCCTCTAGTGGATCTCCTACTCATTCAGAGTAGAAGCCAGAGTCCTGACGATGACCCACTCCAACCCCTCCACTCCTCTCCTTACTCACCTCCAGTTTCTTACTCCACTCCAGTCATTCTGGCTTCTGTGTCTCACACACACCAGGCATGCTCCTGCCTCAGGGCCTTTTCACTGCTCCAACCTCAGCCTGAAATACTTTTCACTGGGATACCCTCATGGTACTGTTCCCTTCCCCATTTCACATCTTTGCTTAAATGTCACCTTCGCAACAGAACCTTCACTGATTTGTCTGATTTGTCCGGTGGTCTTTTCTCAGTGCCTAGAACAGTGTCTGATGTAGAGCAGATGGTCAATAAATATTTGTTAAATGAACGAACGAATGAACGGGCAAACTGGGTCAGCCATCCAGCCTCCAACCTAGGTGGAGGTTTTACAACATCACCAGAGTGAGGCCAGAGCGTGTCAGCAGACTGCATTAGTCACTCTAACCCAGACTGCCAAACAGCGATTTCAATTCCTCCTTAGACCAACGGCCCAAAGTGGTGCCCAGGAAGTCAGCAAAGCTCATACAGCAAAGCGTTCTAGAGCATGAATCTCCAGTAGACAGGACACCTACAAGATCCCTGAGCTGACCCCTTCATCCCACCAAGCAGCTGGCCACCAACATTGACTACCCGATCAACGTGATGGATAGCCTGGGCCTGCAGCTGTCCCACACCCTCCAGAACATCGTGAAGACCAAACCCAAGGATTATAGATACGTCAGCAAAGGCCTGCCCCATCACCTTGCCGCCACGGAGTGGCCACTATACAGAGTTAGGACTACTTCAGGCAGCCAGCTGAGAAGGTCACGGCTGGGATTCCAGGGTCACAGCCACTCTCCAGAATGGATTTGCTCTAAAAATCTGCCCGGGATTGGGCAGAATTTGTTTTTAAAAGACTTGGTGCATTTGTATAATCAAAAAAGGCTGTAAATTAGAGGTATATTGTTTATTAGGAATTTTCAGATGATTTTTTAAACCATCTGACCTTGAAAATGGAATTAATTAATACTGTGAAATGAAAAAAAAAAAAAAAAAGCAAAAAAAAAACCGCTGCTCTGTTACTGTTTGGAAACATCAGTGTCTCAGGCCTCCCAGCACAGGCTGGCATGTTCTTGCCTCTGCGTTTGAAGAGTTTCCTCTCATTTCTGGACAGCGGCCTCCAGAGTTTCCTCCAGTTTCTAGACAGTATCCTCTGATGGTTTAGTCTAGACGGTGGAGTCAGAAGCAACCTGAAATCTCTGGGGATAAGGGCTCAGATTTCCAGTCTCCATGCCACTTACTCAATCTTCTTACAAGACTTGGCCTTGGTCGGAGGAAAATCAACATTCTATATCTTTATTACCCATATAAGCGGTATTTAAAACTTTCTATAATTAGCTTTGAAACACTCTTCCTGGTTCTTCTGCTGTAGTTGTGCAAGCTATACGCAGGCTATGAAGCCAAAAGCAAACAACGAAACCAACCAACCTTTGATTCACTGCTTTCCCGTCCCCAGTGCAAACCTGGCTCACAACCCATTGGGGCAATATCACTCAGCTGTTAGCCAGAGGCCTCAGCCGCCTCCAGCTAAAGCAACCAATTTCTTAAGCACCTGAGAAGCCTGGAGAACACACTTCTAGCCTTGCCCCCACTCTTACCGGGAAGGCTATGCCTTGGAGGGTGACTCTGGGAGTTCTTCAGGGTCCTTGGGTGAGGACTGAGTAAAAGGAAATATGTCTGAGGACTTGGGGATTCTCATTCGTGCTGCAATCCCCCACGGTCGCACCAAAAAGACTTTAGTGAATTTCCCCTCCGAAAATTACCCACGTACAGTTATCTGACCTACGCTCAGAAGATTATTAGAGCATTTCCTTATCTCACTGACTCATGTGCGTCTCCTTTTTTACCCCATAGCCTTGATTCTTCACAAACTCCATTGTGTCCATGCATTGGAGATCCCCCATACCGCATAGCACCCCTACAGCCAATTGGTACCGTGCATCGAAGCCCGTCACGCAGCACGCCAACCTCCCAAGCCCCCAGGGCCGAGCTGAAGTTCTCCCGCTATCAAGTCAGCCACCTCCCCGTGCTACAGACGTAGAGAAGGAGAGAATGCAGATCTATTTAAAGTTTCATCTAGATAGGAGTTGTTGTTTTTCTTCTAAATCTTCCACACTCTAGAAAGCACTTCAGAGAATTATCCATCTAAACTACTATTTTCTGAAATCCAATAATGCTGCAAAAATAAGAGAATTCCCCCAAGACAACCAATAAAAAAAGTGTTATTTCTATAGCACTCACTATATTATTCACTCATAAAAGTCACGTAATTACTAATAATTAGTAGTTCTGACGGCAAGGTCTCTTTTTACTAGATCCTACACATTGATTTTCTCCTCATGCAGAATTGTAATATTGTAATATTACATTGTAATATTTTCCCTTGTACTTTGTCTATCATTTCAAGTAATAGAATGAACAGCCATATCATTCTGTTTACTCTAAACCTATGTCCTTCGTTAGAATCAATAATGATGACATTAAGTGTGCAAATTCTACATCGGTGTGCCTCCTTTCCTGGTAGGAAAAGATACGGGGACATCTGTGTACCAGCTAGAAGTGGGAGCTATAAAAGACAAACTTCAGGCTTCAAAACTGAAACACAGTAAACAGTGAAGCATCATGGCTAGGGCTGCCAGATTTGACCAATAAAAATACAAAATGCCCAGTTAGATTGAATTTCATATAAACAACAAAGAATGTTTTAGTATAATATCACATGGGGCACAGTTATACCAAAAATTTTTTTGTTATTTATCTGAAATTCAAATTTACCTGGGCATCCTGTATTTTATTTGGCATTCCTAAATACGATGCTTTTAAGAGAAGGCAACAGAGATACACGAGTCCGGCAGAAATTAGAGTTGAGTTCCGGACAGTGGGAAAGGTTAATTATCACAGGCTTAACCATGCTTTTCTCGTCTAGAGACAAAAGTCTGTTTTGGACAAAATTGTGCAATTTTGAAGGTGCATTAACTCTTGGGCCAACAGGAGAGAACGTTAAATTAATGTTCACCCATTTACTAAAATTACCAAGAGTTTAAAAGACTGATGTACCTTCCGATTCACATAGCTTAGGTCACCAAAGAGAAGCTCACTCCTGGATAAGGGCTATCAGCACAGTACTGTGAGGGATGTGGCTTCAAATTAATTGATCTTTCTCACTTTCTGTCCACCTGCTGCTGCTCTCCTTCCTGTAGATCCAATTATAAAGTTTTAGCTTAGACTTTGAGAAGATTCAAGTGATCATCTTCCGAGGAGAAATATTGACTTAGAAAAAGTTGCCATTGACATAATCGTCCTTTCTGTGTATATTATCACCTCTCTGCACGGAGCCACCAGATTGCAGAATGCAGGGCAAAAGCTTCTCAAAATACCACTATGGTAGTTTTGTTCTCAACTTCTTAGTGGAAGTCATTTTGCTGAGACAATATTGATAGCACTTTCACAACCAGAAGAAAACACATTTTAGTCTACAATTTTTCACAAAAAAAATGGGAAGGGCAACCTCAAGAAGTCTAGACTAACTTCTATCCTCTCAAATTGTTTTTCTTTCACACATATAAGAGTCATAGAATGTTAATAAAAGCATATTTAATTCCTACATGCTCCCTTTATAGTGTTGCAAACTGTAAGATTATTAATATCTCCTTTTAACATATTTTAATTGACAATTCTAACAGTTCTTTAACTCATTAAAAAAAATTGAAAGTGAAAAAATATTACAGTTTTGTTTACTTATAAATACCATCCTGATAAATATAAATTTCTACTGAATAAATGGTGTCAAATCAGTTTAGTACAGATACAACCCATCAACTATGCCCTTCTTTAACACATTTATCAGGAACATTAATTATACTTAGGATGTAGGGTTCCATCAATTGCTATTCTTATTAAACTTACATTTCATTTCCTGAAACAATATTAAACTACAAGAGGAAAAACTTAATAGTAAACCGTATATAATCAACATTGGGTTTAGTAATTAGCCTCAAAGAAGACACAGGTTTTTCAACATAGGAACTATGTTACAAAAAATTTCTATTGTAACCTGGCTACCAGGTCAAGCACAGATTGAATTATTTTTTAATTTTGCCAATACTAAGGTGAAATATCTATTATGAAATAATGCAAGTTCCATTTCACATTGGTAATTGTGGAATAAAAATAGCACCCAACTGCTTTAGAAATCTGAAAGGAGTCCGTGGAAGTCTCCAGAGAAACTGGTAAGGTCAGTCCTAACCTCGAAGGCCTGGAAACAGAAAAAAGAAAAACAAGAAAGGAAATCTTTGATCACAAAGTAAACAGGAGACAGTTATTAGAACTGAGAGGAAATCATCTAAATGTTAAGTATAGGAAATAAGTCTACAAGAGATCCTTAAAACTAAAGTGGCACACCAAGGTTAAAAATTCTTACATGGACCATATAACAGGTAAACAGATGGCCTGTCTAGGGCCAGCCCGGTGGTGTAGTGGTTAAGTTCACATGCTCTGCTTCGGTGGCCCACAGTTCACAGGTTAGCAGGTTCACATCCCGGGCATAGACCTGCACACTGCTCATCAAGCCATGCTGTGGCAGCATCTCACATATAAAATAGAGGAGGATGGGCATGGAAGTTAGCTCAGGGCCAATCTTCCTCACTAAAATAAAATAAATTAAAATAAAAAATAAACAGATGGCCTGTCTAGACAGGCATGAATAGTGCATTCCCTTTAGCCATTGCTACGGTTTTGCAGCAATGAGTATCAAGCATTCTTCCATTCCACTTTGCTTGAGCTTCCATTCTACCTGCTAGAACTACAACAAAGAGTACAGTGGCCTCCACATCCTCAGTGAACAGAGGCTGGTCATGCCTCCATCTGTTAGCATGAAGTAGTGGGCTGGAGGCAGACATAGGTTCTAGTCCTCACTCTGCCTGCACGAGCTGGGAAACCTTGGGGAAGTCATTTCACCTCTCCAGACTTCAATTGCTTCATTTGGAAAATAAAGAGGTAGGAATACATGACACCTAAGGTCCCTCCTAGATTTAAAATACTGTGATTTTATGATTTTATCTATATAAAGAGAGGACTCAACCAAATGAACACGACAATTCTATCCAGATTTCAAATTCACGGGTGGGTTTCACATATAGAGAAATGCATGAGGTTGCTATCAGGAAGTCTCTGGAGGATTTTATTTAATGTTTCCTTCAGATATTAGAAGGGAAAACATCCCCCTACATCATGGAAAGTTGTTTAAACATGCCTTTAGCAAGCATTATAAAAATTGCCATTTCCCATAAAACTAAAAGCAGCAGCATTGGGACATAGTCTAAGATTAAAGCATTGTCAAAACTAAATATAAAGATATTACAAGGAATTAACAAACCAACTGCCAAGTAAATCGATCAGTGATGGAAGACATCTGTCAATTTTTCTGCATAATATAGTGCGTTAAAACTTGAGCTCCAGAGTCCAACTTCTAGATTTAGAATCCCTAACCCTCCTCCATTACTAGCTGTGTGACCTTGGGCAAGTCACTGCCCTTCTCCAAGTCTTAGTTTCTTCATCCATAAAATGAAGATAACAACAGGACCAGCCTCTTACAGTTGGTATAAGGATTTAACAAGATCATCCATTTAAGGATTTCAGCAAGGTGCCTAGTGCACTGTGCTCAAAAAATACTAGTTATTGGTATTATTAAAATTATTTCTGTGATTTTTAACAATGTACCCTTATGTTATTAATTCAACAGTTTGGCTGTATAAATTATTGAGCAGTTATTCTGTCCAAGGAACTGGGCTGGAACTGTAGGGAATATCAGGGAACAAGACTCAGCATCTCTTCACAGCCTCACCTGCCCTTCTCTGTGCCTGGCTAAATCCCCCTTCCATCAAAGCCGTTCAGACCTCTGTATCCACAGAGGGAGCCCTCCAGCTGGTCAAGTGCCCCTCTGCAGTGCCCCTCATGATTCCTTTTCCACGACAATTCTTACTCCACTGTTTTTTAATTGTCTATATATTTGTCATTTCCCTCATTAGACTATGAGTAATTTGATGACAAAGTGTCCAATCTCTGTAACTACCATAGAAGTCAGTGCATGATCAACATTCAATAAAGCTTGCTGAGTGAGTGAATACATACATTAATTAATAAAATCTATTAAATTAGTCTATAAAATTAATGAAATCTATTAAAAAGAGAGGGCGACAAATCTATCTACAACCATAATGACAGGCATTCTTTGGTGATTGCTATAATAGAGGTACCGAAAAAGATGCTGTATGTGCACAGTGAACACTGAAAGAATGCCGGGTGGAGATGGAGATGACCGTGAAGAACAGAAGTGGGAAAGTGCCATTTAAATATGGTTTTGAACAAGAGCTTCATGGAGTGATAGCAGATTGTTTGGAATCAAATTACAAGGGCTTTGAATGCCACACTACAGAATATGCATGTCTTCTGTGACTAGTGAGAAGCCACTGAAGGCTTTTAAGCAGAGGAAGGACGAGATCAAGTACATATTTTGGTTAATATGTTCTGGTAGCAAACTGAAAATTTAACAGAGTTTGAGAGCTCAAAAGCTGAAAAATCGTAAGGAATCTATTACAGTAATAACAGAGAAATGGTCACGACCGTGTGTAGAGAAAGGAGAGAATGACATAAGACACATTTGAGAAGAAACTTCTTGTCTGTGTTTTTAAAACATACTAGAAAATGACTCATACTGCATTTCTGTGAACTAGAGTTGCTCAACATAGAAACGCTAGAACCTGTGAATGCTTCTACAAGGTACCTGATAACTTTGCTAGCCATTTCTTAATTTCAACCACAGACTTCTCAAAAGAGCATTGGGCTTGTTGTAGAAAAGCAGCTTTGATTTCATCAGCCACAATTGCTGAGCATCAAAAACAAAGAGCAAAGAACCAGAGAGCCCTGGGTCAGTGGGTTGATCGCCCCTCATTGTGTGGGGCCTAGAACCTGTATTTCAAGTTGTGCGGGCACTGGGAGAGATCCATGTTCACATCGAACCCAAGGAGGTGCACTTATATACATTTTTAAGATTTCCAAAGACTTGCTATCAGCTCCTGATTCTGGGCAGAGTCACAGGAAGAAAAGAGTAGCCTTGAGAATTGACCAATATGGGAAAGCCTTACCAAACTATGCCCTGGGCTTTCATGCCAAGGCAGAGCGCCTAGATGCCCATTTCACTTATCAATAAAGAGTCTTTTAGGGGCCAGTCCAGTGGCATAGTGGTTATGTTCCCACGCTCTGCTTTGGCAGCCTGGGGTTCACAGATTCGGATCCCAGGTGTGGACCTACACACCGCTCATCAAGCCATGCTGTGGCAGCATCTCATATACAAAGTAGAAGAAGATTGGCACAGATGTTAGCTCAAGCAAAAAGATGAAGATTGGCAACAGATGTTAGCTCAGGGCAAATCTTCCTCACCAAATAAATAAATAAATAAAAATAAAAATAAATGAATCTTCTAAAATGCAAAATGGCAGGGGAGGAGCATTAAAAATAACACACATTTTATTTGCAGAAAGAATTCTGCAAATATTTCCTGAAGAAAAGAGTACACAAGGAGAACTTCAATTAAGTCCTCCACATTAAAGACTTCAAGAAACTTTCCAAACACGAAACTTGAAATTTGGTGCAATTAATCAATTATACTGATATTTAGGGGCTTAAAGTTGAATAAACAACGCTAGAGTTTAGTGTGTGGCGACTATCAGAAGAACTCCAGGAAAGAGAACCCCATTGGCGGGGAAGGTTCAAGGGCTTCAATTACCTCCAATTATCTAAACCCTTAACAAAAACCTAAATCATGCAGGAAAAACGCAACTGGCTACATCTTAGTGTGGAAAGATGACGAGCAGAAATTAGTGTTACTATCATCTTTCTCCTTGGCAGTCTTTTACACTCTGCTTCTGAAACCCAAGTGGCTCAATGAAATGAAGACTTGGCCATCAGGCAGACCTGGGTTTGATAGTCCTCCTCAGGGTTAGAATACAGCAAAATTCCAGGGCACACTATGGGACCTCTCCTAACAGCACAACAGATAGCTGTAGGAAGATTAAATACGATAGCACTTAGAGAAATGCTGGGAGACTGCGAATCAGTGGACTACACAGGAGAAAAACCCATGGAGTTTTTTTGTTTTGTTTTCTTAATTGCTTATTCCAGCTTCCACTCCAGAGCAGTTATCAGAGCTGCTGAGATGTGGCCAGATCTCAGTAGTTTTTTAATCATCTGGATGATTCTGAAGTCATCCTTGATTCTAACGTGCAGCCAGGGTTGAAAATCCACTTTTGTAGATGCTCTATAAATGTTAGCTCCAGTCTCTCTTCCTACTCCGTGTTCTTTTTTTCCAAATCACAGAAAAATTCCCTCCTTGCCCTCCGTACGTCATAGCTTCTTTATCAACTGCTTACCTCAGTTTCAACTCCTTCCCTCTCTGCCATTGCTTCACCCACAAGACTTAATGCCCCTCACTCTTTTTATTGATTTATTTATTTTTACTTATTTGGAGTTGATTATAGTTGCTTTGTTTTTCTAGCCCAGTCCCTGGTATATAGTCAGCATTTCAAGAAACACTAGCTTCCTGTTTCCTTTAGGAAAAGCTTAACTTCTAATTACAATAGGGTATTAAAGTTGGTCTTTTGAAGGTAAAATAAACAAATATAGGGAAGTTACAAACACTCCAGACTCTTACAGAGCTCGCATATTCACCTTCTTTGGTATAAAGCTGCCAATTCCCTTCTAAAGAAATAATAAAAAATAATAGCTTGCTCTGTGCTGGGCATGTTTGAAGCCCTTGACACCTACAAATTGGTTTAATCCTCACAACAATCAAAAGATGTAGGTCCTATTTCAATTGGCATTTTACAGATGAGTAAACTGAGGCACATTGAATCAGAGATTACAACCAGGCAGGAGTCAAGCCAGAAACATAAGCTGCCTGGCTCCCATACCCATGCTTTAATCATTCTATTATATACAATCAACTCTCATTATTTGCAGTAGTTATGTTCCATGAAGTTGCCACAAACACTGAGTTAGTGAATACGGAAGCATTGCTTCTACGAGAAATACAAGATCAGGTTCTTGCGAGCCTCTGGTCATAACATTTTCATCAACTAATCAATACATAGCCTTGTTTCGTGTGTGCTTCAGTTGAAAGACATCTTATTTAAATTATATCATTGATTCATTAACATTGAACTCACCGCCAACAATACTGTAACTCACGCCTGAACGAAGTTTATCTAACACATATATTTTCTCCATAAGACACATCACAGCCTACTTGCACTTGAGAACACTAGACAGCACTTCAGCACTATGCTTGGGGGTCATTTTAAACAGCCAAATAACCCACAAAAAGCACAAAAATGCAAAAAAAACATGGCACTAAATAGACCCCGAACAGGACACTTGGTTGCAGTACGAGAGCTGAAACAAGAAGGCAGAGCGTCGCCTGGTCTGACCACAGCTGGGAACACGCATGCCGGATGACTCAAGTTTTTCACCACTCTGCAAATGTCTGCAAATGACCGAGAAAGTGCTGTTGAGTGTTGATTTTGGGGTTACAACTGAATTTTAGCAATAGGCGAATTCACAAATACAGAATCCGTAAATAATGGGTATCGACTGTACTTGGAATACTCTGTGGAGTCCTTCTTCCTACTTTTATTCCTGAGGGAGAGGGATTCACAAACTCCCCAAATTCTTCCAAGCACATCTAAGATGCCTTCTTGAATGGCCTTTCTCCCAGCCAAAAGACCTGAGCAAATCAGTGTAACTGATACCCCCTGCCCACCACCAGCCATTCATTCAACTAACAGCTCCTCAGGATTTCACGTGCTGTGCACTTTGCTAAGGGCTGAGAGAAATACAGTGATGAATAAGCTCTCGTCTCCGTTTGGACCAGTGCTCAGGGATTCCTCCTATCAGAAATCAAAGAGGCTTCTGAAGACCCCACAAGTTTTTTCCAATAGCTAAAGAAAATAACTTCTCAGTATAACTAAATTGTATCTTGTGCTCAAATTGGAGTGTACATCCTTTCTCGCTGAATCGCTTGAAATATTCCAGCAGAAATAAATACCACCGTTTGTAAGGTCTTCAAAAAGAAAAAAAAAAAATCAGAAACGGAAGTTAGTATAAAGGACCCTTAAAATCAATTATGTTTCTAACAATGTTGCATTATGAAAGTTTTACAAAAAAAAACCACCATTTAAAATACATTCATGATATAAGTAAAATGAATCACAGATGCACCTATGATTATTCAAAAATAAGTGTTTTAGTTGACAGAGTGGGAAATTACAGTTGGCTTTAAATGCCTTGTGCAAGTTCGCGTGGATCTAGAACTCCTGAAACCTGGTCCACCAGTAGACAACAGCCAAGGCCGCACTTCTAGTTATGTCCATACCAAATACACAGACAGAAGAACGAGGCCTTAGGATTTCACCCACTCATGCAATAAGATTTCCTGGCTGCTATATGCTAACACTGATACATGAACTGCTAGAAATACAAAAATGCATTTTATTTCATCTATGCCATTGATGACTTACACAGTCTAGACCAAGGTAGCCAAATGAATAAATGATGAATGAATTGTGAAAGCAATTCCACTAAGTGGAAATTTCTTCCTGATTTTGTTTTAAGCTTCTATCCTTAGAGGCAAGAGAAAATCATTTTTGAAAATTCTAATACAGTTAATGCCACTCTGGGTTATGAAGGCATATTCTTACACCACTGGCTTTCCCATGCTAGATAAGAAGTCTGCTGAGCCCTGTTCCAAATTTCATTAAAATAACAGATGAAACAGGTCAATAAAGAAATAAACCAGAAAAGGTGGAAGGAAAAATCTGGGAATACTCAGATGGAGCAATTAAAATAGAAAAGAAAAAAAGAAAGCTTGATAGGGGAGGAGAGGCCAAAAAAAGTTTAAAAGAAAGAACACTAAAAATAAAGCAAAGAAACAAGAAAATATGAGAAAGGACTATTAAAAAAAAAAAAAGATCAGCGGAGGAAAAAGGAAGTATGCCAATGCAAAGATTACTTTTTCTAACATCATTTAGTTGTAGGAAACTAAGAGAGAATTGTCTTTTACTTTTAGGGTCTTAGAAGAAATCCCAAGTCTTTCTGTGGGAAAAGTGAGTCACGTTGCCAAGAAAACTGCCCGGGAAGTAGTGGCTGGTACATACACATCGGCTGCTGGGGTCCTGTACGTGCCACTGTTTGGGAACAGTGACAATGAGCTGGGGCCGGAGGATATAGGCTGGAAGCAGAATCACGGCCTTCGGACCAGACAGCTCTGCAACTTCCGAGTTGGAGGTGAGAATCTGAACACCAACAGCAGAGGTCATTTGCCCTCTTGGAGTTGACAACATTTGGGGAACTCTCAGAAAGAAGATCCCCATGTGAGTTCCTCGAGGGCTTGTTTGGAATGTCTAATCCTGACCCTTTCTTAATTACCTTTCTTGACTTGAAGTGAACTTCTATAATTTTCCCAAGCATAACTCAGGAGCTTCAGAAAGTAGAAAATCACAAGAGAAGGCAACCTGCTATCTCATTAAAAACGACATATTTAATTAAAATAGAAGACATTACGGGAGCAAACTAAGGATGAGATTGTCCCTCTGAAAAGTTCAGAGGAGAAACAAAAAAATTCAGGCTTGTCTGGATTTTTCTTTTTTAATTTTCTGTGTAGCAATTATAGGTACTTATTAGATTTATGGTATTAATTTTATTGATAATATCATTATCAGAACTCTTGACTATTTACTTAAATTACAACTATACAAAAATGACCAAAGTACACAAAGTACACAAAATAAAAGGATTTTATTTCTGGATAGGATAAATGTCTCCAGGCTATATAATGGGCATCCAGAAATACTACCTACCCAAACTGACACCAACACTTCTTTGCTGCCATCATCATCCTCCTCCTCACCATTACCACCACCACCACCATCAGCATCATCCACTGTCACTTATAAGGGTCAGTCATAGCATTTCTTATTTGACCTAGCTTCTTGAAATTATTACTTTATTAAAATACATAAAATTTTGTCAGTGGGAAACAAAATAAGTGTCTTTCTATCCTCCATATTTTTAATAAGGTCTAAAAATATATACATAATTGAAACTATTGTTGATTAATGCAAAACTTCCCTCATAATTCCTAACAATATTCTCCAAGGTGCAGAACTCAGCAATTACGATTTCTTCCCTTATCAGATCAAGAATATAATAAAGGTGCTTCCCTTCCTCTCCAGCCCACTTAACTCCTCAGATTTCAGAGAGCCGTATGAGGGTGTGCTTTAAGGATGGAGTAAGGGACAGCTCAGACACATCTTTTTTTAAATGACATGATCCATCAATTCATTAGCAGAGTTTAAAATATAAAATAAAACTATTCGATGACTTTGATGGACTGCCTCCTTTCTATGAAATCCCTGACACTTTCACTTTGGTTGGTTTGTGTTCAAGTGGCCGTATTTTGGGGATTTATACAGCACCTTTTTGTGGAGTACGCAGTTTGGTTCTAAACAGTTATGGCCGCTCTGGTTTTCTTTCTTTAATAAGCAAACTGAGACTTGTAATTAAGCTAAACGACTAATTCGCCCTATCCTTTCAATGTACCCTGGAAAAGAAGGGAATAGGTTTAGCACGCTCATCTCTCTACTGTGTTCTTCTAAAGTTACATTAAAAATAATACTGAAGTCACAGGGAAGAGTTACACATATTAGTTTTGTGCTGAGTTTGCATTTTAGAAAATATAATTAAAATTCATATATTTCTTTGTGTAAAACTGTTTTCACATAATCAGGGTTTTGACTTTTGAAAAAATGTATCTATAAAATAAATGTTCTTTATGACAACCTGGGCTGCAAACAACTATTGCAGATGGTGATAAAGATTTTATTTAAATTTGGCTTCCATAGAAAAAGATTTCATTATCTTCATTCTATATTTGTAGTGAAACTCCTGAACACTTAAATCTGTTCTTCCCTACTGTTTTTCTAGCTTACAAAAGCACCAGAACAAATATTAATATGTGAATAAAATGAAATATTGAATGCTTGTATAGCTCACATACCACTTTCACACAAACTATCTCACTTGACAAAAATCACTAATGTTTTATCATTAATGGAAAGTTTGACATCTTTTATAGTTTTTCTTGATACCTATTGTTCCACTATTGTCAGTTTCTTGCCCCTATCTTTTAGAACAATAAGAAACCAAAATACTGAACCTCAATTTTCCCAAATTATGAATGTCATATCCTAAATATATTCACAAAAGTAATCCAGGGATCCAAATTAACTGAGTATGAGAAAGAAGATTAGAATAAGTGGCAATTATCTTTCAGAGGCTTTCTACCAAACAGGTACAAGCCACATGGATTAGGTGAAAATGAAATCGGGATAGAAGACATGATTCGTTTTCAACCTAAAATACATTCATTCCCGATGCAATCTGAGGCTCCTTGAACTATTCTTAGACCAATCCAAAGTGTCGGGCAAACAGTAGCAATTTAAATGAATGAAAAATGTGAGAGCAGAAAGAAAGCGTGCTAAAATAAATTTTCTAAGTACAAGGAAAAAACTATTGGAAAATTGAAAATGAGCTATTCAAATCTCTCCCTAGAGGTGAGCCTTGTTCCAAGTTGAGAAATAGTATCAAATGGTCACCAATGGACAAATTAGTCATTCAAAATATGTATACAGCAAGTATACAAATTATAGCGCATTGATTCGGATGCAAAAGGATTGTATGTTTGTCGAGTTTTTCGGAGAAGTGGGCAATATTTAGCCTTTAAGAACACTGAGTAATAAAACTGAAATAAGCACTGAGCGTTAAACACTTAATTTGAATTTTAAAAATCATGGTGGGTATAATTAAGTGTCTTCTTTAGTTGTATTCAAACTTCCTAAATTATTTGAAGTCTAAAAAGGAACCCAGGGATGAGGTGACACCCGGTTGCCTTCATCACGAAATTTTAGGTCAGACACATCTTGCAAAGTCACAGTGTGCCTATTTACAAATTTATTCCCTCTTAATAAAAATTTTTGGGGACATAAAACAATCTTTACCACATTATTATATGTCTAGGGCATTTTTATGTATTATATTTCTTCATACAAAGATATGGCTGCATATTGTGGCCCACTGAAGAAAGTAACCGTAGCATCTTAATGGTAAATGATGCGAATTTCACGTAAATTCTCTGAACATCCCAGTGGGACATTTGAGCGGATAGTTTTACAAACGGGAAAGTTAAGAATCAGAAATAGTTCGGCTTAATCTAACTGGTCTAAAGACACTAGCTAATTTATAGGGGGAAAGTAAAATAAAGACAATCAAAATAGCTTCTTGGTTTGTGTAGATAAAACAACCAGCCACTTACTTGAATTTTTTGTTTTCTACTGACCATAAAATTTTAGGCTAGTAGCTTACAAATTTCTTTGACCTCAACCCACAGTATGAAATATATTTTATATCACAGTCAGCACACACAAGTATGTATAATTAAAACAAATTTTCAGGAAACAAAACCCACCCTTACTAAATATTATGCCCTCTAGTATATTCTCTTATATTCTTTTCTATTTTCTTCCTTAACAACACAAAGTTCTAGACTCATTAAACTCATTTTCATGATACTCTAGGTCATGACAAGCAGTTTGAAAACACTGCTTTCGGCCCCTAAAACTTTTTATAACTACTGAAGAAAGTTAAATGTTCTTTAAACAGTCTAATCAATTCTTTTCTTTTTTACCCAGAGTTATTCAAACAGGAAAAGTGACAGGGAAAAAATATTAAATAACATATGACCATTTGAAACCACACTTGCATAGACCCTTCACTTCCTCCCTGGGTAATAAGAGGCAGAATTCAAACAAAAAAGGAAGGATGCTACGGGAAGTAAACTACAAAGGAAAAATCATTCTAAAACTGAATTTCCACACAGAATCCCATTTGCGTGAGTTTTTTACTTTATTTTTAAAAGTTCTGTGTCATTTCTTTTATTATTCTAGAAGTATTTGAATATCATCAAATGCAAAAAGTTTAAGATGGGGCATATTATAGTTATATTATCTGCTATGGGATGATGAACAATTTTGAATAAAATGTGATCCCCTCTTCATTTGACCGTGTTCACTTCGTAATTATTAGCAAGGCAGTAAATAATCTACCAAGGAGCAGTCTCATTAGTGCCCATTGAATTTCAGTGGCATTAATTTGCAATAAAAGAACTGAAAATTAAATGGAAAAGAAAATAGTTTCCGGAGTCCACCATAAGGTTATGGAATTCATCTCACACCAGTGCCTTTCTTCACATCAAGGAGTTTAAAATGTTGTGTGAATTAGACTTAATCGTTATATTTTGTTCTAACACTTTTTAAAGGGAGGGGCAGAATAAATTCTTTTTCTCTTTCCATTTTAACCCTGAATTAAAACAAGTGAAATTAATTTGAAATATGCCAACTTTTTAAAGTTTTGTTCATCGCTTGTCTTTTAAATAATAACTCAGGCTGGACCTGCTTAGCTGTGGGATGCTTTTAAGTCCTTTGAGGAGGCTGAGGGATATAAGTATGTTCAGATACCCCAAGAGTCTGCCCTTCAGTATTCTCTGAGGCCAATCTGCACCTTCCTCCTGTTTCTTCTGCTATAAATATCCCTGGAAATAGAATACTAAACAGAAAACGGTCCACAGCTGGCAATGCAGAAGGATCTGGGCGAGGGCAGGAGGCAAGTCCAGACACCAATGTACCGTCAGGCAGTGCCTAACTCAGCGCCCAGCCACGTGTGCGCCCTGGAGCCTCCCAAACACACTTCAGGGTATCTGGTCCAGCGGGCGCCTAGGGCACAGGTATTCAGAAATACACACCCTTCCCAGGTCCATCAACAAGAAAAGGGAGAAAGGAGAGGAGCAAGGAGGAGGAAAATATAACGTCTACTAGAAAAAAAAAAAATAAGGACACAAGTCACAGGGAAGTCACAGAAGTGTCCCCTGTGTCCTGGACTGCCAACGCTTCTTCCAGAGCGACTGAAAGGTGAAGAACCGAGCTGACCCGGCACCCGCACCAGGGGCATTCTCTGCCCGGTAGGCCAGAAAGGGAACTTAGCTGGCAGGAGAGTATTCCAAAACCTTCGTGTTTCGATATGGCATGTTTTAAACTCACAGGACACCTATAAATTCCCGGCTGTCAGAAGTCATATGCCAGCAATTTGCTTCAACACGGACCCAGCCAGATAACTGGGAAATCAGAAACTTGTTAAGACCCATTCAACCCCTGTATTGCTCTCCTGAGGAGCGCAGTTCAGTCCTAAAGCCCTGGAGCGTGCGATGGGAGGAGGGAAAGCAGGTGCTACAAATCTCTTCCCCCAAAAATCATCATCATCATCATCACCACCATAGTGGGCATGTTTCCAATCCGAAATTCTAGATGAAAGGTAATTTTGCAAGCACATTAAAAGAAAATTTTAAAATACTAACAACAAATGAAACTCTGACGTCCGCGAACCCCAAACACCTCTAGCCCGAAATACCACAGCTGGACATTTACGAGGGACTCAGAGAGCCCCGTGTTTATTTGCTTTGGGGTGTTTCCCCCGCAAATAACTGCTGCTCTGTACGGCTTTCCAACATCTGCTTAGTCAGGAAGCGCACAGGGTTTCGGATCTGCCTGTCACGCAGACGGCAGCGGGTGAAGAAGAGAATCTTTTTAAGCCGCCCGGGGAGAGAACTTGACGCTCGGAAGGCGAGATCCGCAAATCGCTCCCGGGCCGGCCGCGCGCGGGCACTGGGGTGGCGCGTCCCGCGGCTCCTGCGCCCGGGGCCCCGCGGCCTGCGGCCTCCGGCGAGCTGGGGCGGCGCGGGCCCCGCTCCCCGCTCCCTCCCGCCCGCCGGGCGCGCGGCGGCCACCCCGACGTGGCGCGGCGGGGGGCGCGGGTACCTGTAGAACGCCGGAGCGCCGGCCTCGCGCAGGGCATAGCCGCTCGGCTCGTCCTCCAGGTAATAGGGCACCTGCTGGCCTTGGGGGTGCAGGTAGGGCGAGAGCTGCGGCGGCGGGTGCAGCAGCATCAGCGGGCTCGGAGACACGCTGTTGAGCGGCGGGAAGCCCCCCAGGCCGTTGGCGCCGAACGCCGCCGCCTCGGACCCCGGGCCGTAGGCGAGGCCGGACTGGCCGTAGACGGACGCGGAGGCGGCGGCCGCGGCGTTGAAGTCATACGCGGCGCTCTCGGGGTAGTCGTACACGGGGGGCTTGCTGCTCTCCACGTACACCTCGCCCAGGGGCCGCTCCAGGGGGATCTTGAGCTGCGGGCGGTTCAGGGCCTCCAGCTCGTTCCCTTGGATCTGGTGGAGCAGGGCCATTCCGGATGCTTTGGTGTGGAGGGTCATGGTCATGGCCAGTGGCCGCGGGCAAGGCGCATACCGTCTCCCCGCGCGGCGGAGGGCTCAGCAGCCGGCCGGCCACCTGGAAGAAGAGCACAGCCCGCGGTTAGAGGCGGCGCAGCGCATGTCCCGCCGCGACACCGGCTCTGGCCCTGCCCCGGGAGCCGGCCCGTCCCGTGGAGCCCGCGGCCGGACGCGAGCAAGTGCAGCCCCGCGCGAGCGCGCTCCGCCAACTCCCGGGCTCGGGTCTCCAACTTTAAGTACCGGTCTCCCGAGCTCATATGCATCGCAAAGGTGCTGGAAGGCGGCCAGCGGCTGTTGCCTTGCCCTGACATTGGCTTAAACATCACTCCGGGCGCAACTTGTTTTGGAGCGATCCCAAAGAGCAGCTTCCCTGAACTTTACTTTACTTGTCGCTGCTGGATGGAGGCTGAACTTCAGTGCAGGAGGGCGGGGGCGCCGAGCAATCTCCTAAAGGTGGCCCAGGGAAGATGGGGTTTAAAACATACTCGGAAGACTAATTCAGGGGCCGGCTTTCTCTAACGTGCTGCCTTATGTGCCCCGTGCCAGACTCCAATCTATCTCTGTTTGTCTCTCTCTCTGTTTGATTCACTCTCCTTGTTGGCTGGAAATATGTAGTGTGTACATAGAATGACCCTGGGGAGGACCACTCTGTAACTGAGATATGGCAGATAGAATAGGGTGTACGGTTGCATATGCAGCCAGCCACAGACAGCTATATTTAGCAGCTGCAGGGACTGACAGAAGGCATCTAGGGAGAAGCGGGTGGAGATTTAAGGTGTACATATAGGAAGAGCTGCATTTTGCAATCTGGAGAATGCTGACGGACCTCAGTTTCCTTATCCGCAAAATTCTTCCAAAGTGGTCCATTCTAGCCAGGACCTTCTGAGATTCTCCCAGTCGGACTTGTATGTTTGTGTTGGACCACAGCACTGTACTTCCTCCCATTAGGAATTCTCATGTGAATGATGATTCACAAAAACCTTTGGTTAGGAGCACACGGGGTTCGTGCCTTCCACAGGTTATGCAACCAAAACTTCAGAAAACTGAATATGAAATGTGACCTTTTCATATAAGGCGTAACCTCAGGTCATTAACCAAATTCTTGGCAATTATGTTACACTGTTGGTCGAACCAAGAAATTTTAAAATGCAATGGTACATTTCTGTTCTTTAATTCTACAACTGGACCTTCTCGGTTCACTTTGGCTAGGATATGCAGAATCAAATATCCAGATAAAAAGGAATAGAAAAAAGTTTTGAACTGAATTAAAAGGTAAGCATACACACACACACATATATAAACAAAAACATAAGGTAAATATACTGTGCACCCATATTCTTGGATAGTTTATACTTTTTAATAAACTTCCTTTGCCCCAGCCTAATAGACTCTGATATGACCATCAGATACAACCGTTAATACTTTGCTGTAATTGCTATCCGAAACACCCAACAGAGTACCTGACAAATCTTCATGGCATATAAGGATGCCAAGGTTGCTGTTACTAATGGCAATATTTTTGGATATTTTAATACTAATAAGTACACATTTTACCTAATTCTTACAAGAACAGACAGACTATTGGGGGACAATATGCAGATGTAGCTGATTTATTATGAAGCTAAAATTGAGCTTAGCATCAATAACTATCCATTGTAAGCAAAGAAAGGGTTAAAAACACATTAGGTGAATCACAGATATTTCTCTTTATGGCCAGCAACCATTACTTTCCAAAGCAATTTTTTTACAGATGATTTCGTTTTCGTAAATTACACTTCCAATTTTCAGATGTCTTTTTTAAACACATGCAAAAGCACTTCATAGGGCTCTTAAAAATCTGAACCTGCCAAATTATATAGAAATTGCACAAAGAATCCTACAAGTCTTGAAAGAAAAAGGAGACGCACACATAAACCCATGGAAAACAGCAAATCCTCATCTCCCTGCTAGGATACAGACACTGGCCAGAAAGGTAAGTTGCTTTCTCAAAATGCTCAAGCTACGAAGAGAGAAATCAAAACAATCCTACCCTGCTGGATCAAGAGCGTCTTTCCAGAAATGTTCCATGGGCTTGGAGAAGTCAAGGGCTTGACAGTGAGAAGGGAGGAAGGAATGTGCTCACATGTGCGGGTGGCTCCGTGTGTGAGCGAGGCAGAGCGTGTGTGGATGTGTTTGTGTGTGGAATGGCAGGGATTCGGGAAGCAGCCAGTAGGCAGGGCACTTGGCAGCCCCTCCCGGCAGACACAGCAGCTGGGCTGCTGCACAGAGCTGGATGAATGGCAGTGGAGAGTGAGGAGAAGCTTGCTGTCTGCTCATGGGGAGCAGTGTGGCACAGCTAGAGTCAGCATTATTGGGGAGAAGCAAACTCCAGCATCCTTTGCTCCTTATCCTGGGAGCCTGAAAGTGCCCCATGCTTTCCACTGCCATCCTGAGCAACAGGGAGAACAGGCTTGCTGTAAATCATAGGCTTACGGCTAAAATAGAATGCCAGTCAAAAGTATATGGCTATCAAGTTTACAAAATGTGACATGGGTGGTTTCTCCTGAAGAATATAATTTAACAATAAAGGCCTTCTGGGATACGCTTGGATCAGATGCCTTGCTGGCCCAAGCTCCCGGTCTCCGAACAGACACACTATTGCCATGCCTCCGATTGCACCAGGAAACCAGACTTTGGAATAAATGTTTTGGCATTCTAGGGATGTGTTTCCAGCTGAAATGTAATATTCCTCCACCTCATCAACCAAACCCACAAACCTTTCCACGAATAGCTCAGTTGACTGTTTTCTGTAAACATATGAAAAAATATGTTATTAAAAGCCTGGGGTACGAAGATAAGACAAAGGTGGGTGCCTTTGTTTTAAACTGATTTTAGGCTCTCTGGTTGTGCCAGCGTTGATCATGGGGATGGGGCTCTCATTTCCCAATGATGCCCACATGGATCCATCTGGTCTTCAACTTTTCTCTTGACCATGATGCTAACACACGATAATAAGGTGTTCCTAGTGTGCCCTCGCCTAGGGTTTCAGGACATGTGACACCTAGTGGACCCTTTGCTGCCAAACATTAGTCACTCCCTTGGGTATTAAATGACCCTAATCACAATGCCAGGAGTGGCCAGTCTCTGGCCATGAGACCCTATGCAGTTACCGAGAGATTTATGAGTGGCTCTTCAGACCACTCTGAAGTAAAGAAAGAAGTAAAAAGTTATTTGAAAAAAAAAATTACAAAATGTTAATGATGTCATAATGCCAAAATTTATTTTGTACTTTGAAAGGCCTGAAATATTGCTATATTGGAGCACAGAAGAACCCTCTCTACAATCAGCGATAAAGTCAAACACTGAAAAGTAAGCCAGTTACCCTTTGTATGTAGGTGACGATGGTGAATCCTGACTCCTCCTTTGCGTCAGCGGTGGCCACCCATGCAGTAGACCAGTCCAAAATAAAACAAGAATGTGCAAGGAAGGGAGGAGAGAGAAGGGAAGAGAAGGAATGGGAAAAGGAGAGAAATAAAGAAGGAAGAAGAAAGAAAGGGAGAAAGAGAAAGGAAGGGGAATCTGCAACTATTCTCCTTGAACGTAGGAAGGATACGATGTCTAGCTATCTCTTCATAGACTTTGATTATTATGAGGCTAACGATGAAAGTTAGTCCAAGATGTCCAACAAGGGCAGTTTTCTTAAACACTTTCTCTCCAGCATTCTCTTTCCCCTCCTTGGTAAGATTCGTCCTCCAGGCTTGGTGATGGGGGTGGGAAAGGATACTGCACCTTGCCAATTTTCTTCTAGTGCTTGTTTGCCAGAGGACTTTGAGGGCTGTCTTTCTCTTGCCTTCCATATTCTGCAGCATTCGAGCTATGCAATCTCTCCCTTTTCCTTCCACTTCTATCACCCTCCTTCAGCCCATCATTCCCTTACCTGTTGTAAGAGCCTCCTAGGGACCTCTGCTTCTTCCCTCCTCCCACTTCTTCCCAGATTCTGCTGCCTTTTGTTTTCTTGGTTTTTATTCCTTCGGGATACATCTTCTCGGTTCCACCATTGACCCAGATGGTAGCTTCCTCAGGAGTCAGGCCTTCCTCTCTTCCCATGACTATCCTGTCTAGTGTATGTCAGGGAAAAGCATACCCTTTTTTAAGGTCCAGCCCAAACACCACCACATCCATTATGCGTTCCTTTATTCTTTATTCAAAGGGAATTTCCTCTTCTCTGAACTCCAGTGGTATTTCTCATGCATTTATTACATTCTTCCCTGAATTAGAGTTATTTATATATATTTTATGCCCTCATCCCACTCAGAAGCTCCTTGAGGACAGGGTCTACATAGAGTTATTTGGGAATTCTCTGAGTGCCTAGCACTGTGTCTGCTCATATTAGGTCATCAAATATTTGCTAATTTATTAATCAGGATTCTTAAAAGGATAAGATAATGTTACATCCTTTTTGATAACCATCTCGAAAAGCTAACTTTCCATGTAATGTTCTACCATTTATAAAACTGTTTTTGCTAAAAGATTATCTTTGTATCCCCATAATGACTGAGGCCATAAAGTCAAAATTCAAATTCATACAATCTTGAGGATTAAGCCTGCAATTCTTGGCAGCATGATTCACAAGAGAGCTCTGAATTTTTAGTTCGTAACCAGATAATATTATGACCAAACATGGTTTCTTCTCTAGCTCCATTAAAAGCCTTTTACATTTACAAAAACATTATTCCTCCAACAGAAACACGAAAGAAAATAAATGTGGAAGTATTTCCAAAATAGCTTATACTACTAGAAATTGTTCCTTCACTCCAAGACATGAAGGTTAGCTATGTTCAAACTGATCATTATTTTGATTATAAATGCCCTATTTGGGAGCTCGTCTTTGAGCATTTATTTGACACCATTCATTTTCCTCTGAAGTGGAACTAAAATGAAAATTTTCCTTTTAAGTTTCTGCTCATTTTAAAAATAGTGCAGCCTATTTGTTTTAAGGGCTTGTGATTAGCTCCCAGACTTTTTTCCACTGACTTTTGATTTTTGTTTTATGAGGTAAAATTTATATGAAGCAAGATTACATATCTTAGGCATACAGTTTGATGACTTTGGATACATGGATATGCCCAGGTAACAACCATCTCAATGAACCATAGAGTATTTCCATCACCCCAGAAAGTTCCCTTCATGGCCTGTTCTAGTCAACCCGTAACCCTTGTGGACAACCACTGTTCTATTTTCTATCTCCGTAGATTTATTTTGCCTCCTGGCCCAGAATGTGGACCATAACATCTTATAAATTGGAGCACATATAGCCCATTTCCAACCAATGGCACAACCAGTCAGGTGCTGGGCATGCAGCCTCACCAGGGCATCAAGGTACAGAGCTATCTTTCTCTCAGTCACACCCCTGTCTCTGGGATGAGCCCCCTCAAGGCCACAGAATTTTACTAACACTCTATTCATGGACCTTTTTAAGTATAACAGGTTTTACATGATCACATGTTACCTAAGCCTGCAAAAATACGAGTTAATGAAAAGCCAAATGGAATCAAGTGTCTTCACTATGCTTCTAAACAGCCTTTTCTTCCCACTACCACTCCAAAAGGCATAATTTGTAAAGCAAGAATCAAGCCCAAGATCCTTATTCTCACAAACCCTGACAACCGCAGATGCCATTCCAGTCTTCCAAGCCAGGACTTGATGGAGATAGTTTGAATTTTGGGTTGTCAGGGAGAACGGCTACTCCTTATTGTGAATCAGTGAGTGATTCAGATTTAATTCACCAGCTTAATAAAATTTAGCAACTTTCATCTTACATTTCCTGAGAAATATTTTTTAATATTTTAGAATCTTTTTATATAATTTACCTGTATTGCATGTGACAGAAGACAATTTAGAAAGTAATTCCGCTATAAGTACCATGAGTGATGAAAGAATTCCAATTATTTCAATTGTTATTACACTATGTCCCTCTTCCTTCCGTTATCTGTTGTTTATTTGAGGAATCTCATTGCCAGCTTGGGGTATTATTTCTCTGTGGAGAGCACTATCCAGATTGTGCCTAAATTCACATTGATTCAAATAGTCTTATCTAATGTTAAGGAGGGCCTTTACACACACATACACATACACAACGTAATCAGCCAAGAACCATGCCCAATTTCAGAACCAGGCCTAGCCAAAAGGTAAAAAAAAAAAAAAAAAGGTAAAAAACAAAAAGGAGATTTGTGCATTTGCGTGTTTTCAGGTCTTTCTTCCTATTTTGTTACCACACTCATCTGGATAACTGGCTCCCTCCCACTCTCCCTAAGCACCCAGGACCCCATGCTAGCCAATGCTCCTCCCCTCTCCCAACCCCCTCAATTAAAATTACACTGTTTTAAAGAAGTTATATATTTATGAGCATGCCAAGGAGTGACTCATTCATTCAACTGACTCAAAAAATATTGGTAATAGACTGTTATACGTCAATTATACCACAATAAAATGAATATTGATTACTTACTATTTACCAGGACTATATCTAAGTGTTGGGCACTGTCTTAGTTAGCTTGGGCTGCCATAACAAAATACCATAGCCTGGGTGGCTTAAAAACAGAAATCTAGGGGCCGGCCTGGTGGCATAGTGGTTAAGTTCACGTGTTCTGCTTCAGCAGCCGGGGTTTGTGGGTTCGGATCCTGGGTGCGGACCTACGCACTGCTTATCAAGCCATGCTGTGGCAGGTGTCCCATAGATAAAGTAGAGGCAGATTGGCACAGATGTTAGCCCAGGGCCAATCTTCCTCAGCAAAAAGAAGAGGATTGGCAACAGATGTTAGCTCAGGGCTAACCTTCCTCACAAAAAATAAAGCAGAAATTTATTTTCTCACAGCTCTGGAGGCTGGAAGTCTGAGATCAGGGGGTCAGCATGGTCAAGTTCTAGTGAGGTCTCACTTCCTGGATTGCAGATGGCCACCTTCTCCCTGTGTCCTCACATAGCAGAGAGAGCTCTCTCTTCTTATAGGGCCCCAGTCCTATTGGCTTAGGACTCCACCCTTATGACTTTATTTAACCTTAATTACCTCTTAAAGACCCTATCTTCAGATATAGTCACACTGGAGGTTAGGGCTTCAGCATGTGAATTTTGAGAAGCCACAGTTCAGTCCATAGCAGGCACCCAAAAATAAACAAAACAAGTATCTCAGTCTTCACAGAGCTTACCTCTAGAGGTTTAGTGTTTAGTCCTATTTTAATGGCCCCTTCTTCTCAGCTTCTTCTGAGAGCATCTCTGCCCCCGTCTGCCCTCAGGTGTTGGTAGTTCTCTGGATTCAGCCCCTGGGCCCTCTTGTCTCCTCCATACTCCTTCCTCTGGATGATCTCAACCGTTCCCAGGGTTTTAAGTTTCATCTGTATATTGAAGACTTAAAAATAGAAATCTCCAACCAACATCTCCTTTTTGGCTAGGAGATCCACATTTCCAGATAGCTATTAAACATTTTTACTTGGGTGTTCATTCACTCAATAAATATTATTGAGGGCCTACTATGGACTAGCCATTTGAAGCTCAGCTTTTCCACAATTAACTTATCTTTTCCCCAGACCTACTCCTCCTTCTGTTTCCTATCTCAGCAAGTGGCATTGCTGTTCATGTAATTGTGCAAGCCAAAAAGATCCAGCCCTCAGCCCTGACCCTCTCTGCCATTCTCTATAAAATATAAAAACATCTATCACAAATAAAGAACTCATGCATCTCAACAACAAAAAAACTACCAACCCAATTAAAAAATGGGCAAAAGACCTGAACAGACATTTCTCCAAAGAAGATATACAGATGGCCAACAGACACATGAAAAGATGTTCAAAATCACTAACTATCAGGGAAACGCAAATCAAAACTACAATGAGATATCACCTCACGCCCGTCAGAATGGCTATAATTAACAAGACAGGAAACAATATGTGTTGGAGAGGATGTGGAGAAAAGGGAACTCTCATACACTGCTGGTGGGAGTGCAAACTGGTGCAGCCACTATGGAAAACAGTATGGAGATTCCTCAAAAAATCAAGGATAGAACTACCATATGATCCAGCTATTCCACTGTTGGGTATTTATCCAAAGAACTTGAAAACACCAATTTGCAAAGGTACATGCACCCCTGTGTTCATTACAGCGTTATTCACAATAGCCAAGACTTGGAAGCAACCTAAGTGCCCATCAAGGGACGAATGGATAAAGAAGATGTGGTATATATACACAATGGAATACTACTCAGCCATAAGAAACGATGAAATCCAGTCATTTGTGACAACATGGATGGACATTGAGGGTATAATGCAAAGTGAAATAAGTCAGAGGGAGAAGGTCAAATACCGTATGATTTCCTTCATTAAGTAGTAGATAATAACAACAATAAACAAACACATAGGGACAGAGATTGGATTGGTGGTTACCAGAGGGGAAGGGGGGGGGAGGAAGGTGAAAGGGATAATTCGGTACATGTGTGTGGTGATGGGTTGTAATTAGTATTTTGGTGGTGAACATGATGTAGTCCATGCAGAAATAGAAGTACAATGATGTACACCTGAAATTTTTACAATGTTATAAACCAATGTTACTGCAATAAACAAAAAATTAAAAAAATAAATAAATAAAAAAAATTAAAAAAAAAAACATCTATCACAAATCTTTTTTATTTCTGTCTCCTCGATCTCTTTCGAGTCTACACTCTTTTCTCATTGTCATTATTTTCAGCTACTATCTTCTCTCCCAAGTTGTGCTTCCAGCCTTTTTCTTTTCACCAACCATTCTCCACACTACAGGAAGAGTTATCTTCATCAAGAGTAAAAGAACTTGAATTATTCTCATTTCTCCGTGGTTCCCATCCACTCTCCCACAGATAGCATGCTCCTGCCATTATGAATTACTTTCAAGTTTCTCAAACCCTCTGCACCTTGTCTGAGTCTAAATATTCACATATGCGATTGACTCTACCTGGAATCTTCTTCCCATCCTTCTTGATCAGACTTACTCCTACTCATCCTTCATGTCTCTCTTGAGACACCACGGCCATCATGAAGCTTTCCTTGATTTCCTGTTGGGTGCCTCTCCTGTGAACGCCCATGCCTCCCTAAACACCCCTGGTGATAGCCCTTATCACACTGTTGGAATTTCCTGTGTATTTCTCTGTATCCTCCTACTGATCTTTAAATTCAAAAAAGGACACAGGGATTGTCCTTTTTCAAGTCAGGAATCCATTGCCTAGTACAACACCTGATGCAGAGTTGGCCCCCAATAAATACTATTTGAATAATGAATGTTTAAGCCCCTCCCAGATATCACATTTGCAGTAACTGCCTTCCTCAATAACTTAACTCAAAAGGAAAGACTATAATGGCTAGAATTCAGAACCAGAGCTTAGAGAAAAAATTTGGAAGCAGATTCATGCTTTCTAGAACAACTCAGATTTCTTGTCATATCTTATCTAATCGACTATTAGAAATGATGGTCCCTTTATGGGTTGTCAACTCCAATCTCTTCATTGTATTTATAAAGAAACTGAGGCCCAGAAAGGCAGAGGAGATTTGCTAAAGGTCGTACAGCTAGAGGAACTGGACTAGAACCTAGGTCTCCAAATTTAGGGTTCATCATTCTTTCTACTCCAGCCCTAGTCTCTCTGTGGGGATGCTGCACTCTTTCTTCTTTTAGTGGGGGCCATGAACAGCATAATCAAGTTAAGACATAATCTTGGTGGCTCAGTGGGCTATTCTTAGAGTCTTAAAAATCCCCAGCTCTTTGGAAAACACAACAAGATTGCTTCCACATTCTCAAATCACTAGTAAAGGAATGGGGAGAAGGGTTTGCGAATATAAGTTAAAAACACTGAAGCAACTTGTGTTCAGAGAAATGACTTGCCTTATAAAAGATGAGGAAATGAGTTACCCACCTTCCATTCATTACTCCTCAGAAGATAGTTCCTCAAGATCTGACACATATCCATATCATTCAAATTGAACTTTCTAGCTAAAGAAAAACTTTAAATCCTTCCTGTATCTGCTAAATGGTACAAACTTGCAAATATAATACCTTTAACCAGAGAAATAAATTGCTTTACATTATTTGATTACATTTCAATTTCCAAGAGAATCTAACTTGAGACACATTAAAGCACCTTTCCATTTTGCTATCATACTTATCAAGGAAACCACTTTACGATCAAAAAGTGCTAGCCTTCCTAAAAACTGTAACCTCTTAAAAGAACTGGAAGGATTATTGGGAATAAGATTATAAACATTCAAAGATTCGGAAGAATTTAGTGGCAAATTTTCAGTTGATTCTTAAAGAAAGACATTACTTTCAGTGACATTTGCCAGCAGCTCTTTGTACCATAAATGCAAAGAAAAATAATAATCCCGCAAACTTTTATGCCAAATGCTTGTAAATGGTTAAATTGTACAAATTATAATTTTTTTTCCCTTTTCTCCACCCTGTCCTTCTTCTCCATTTCCTGTCCTTAATACATCTCTACCTCTTCCTTATCTGCTGTCAAGCCTGTCTCTTCTCTGAGGTCTTTGCAGGCCAGCCTTAATCAACGTGGATCACTCCATTGAGACCCAGAATTCTAATCAAAACTCAGAGCAGAAAAAGATGCCTGCCCAGCCAATGCATTCTCTCTCAGGTGCATCCTCAACTAGCTCACCTCCCTTTCAACAGCCCCTGCCCCTGACACTCCTTCCTCAACACAACCTTCTCAGTGCTTGATTACAGCGAGGAGCATGGAGTTCAAGTTGTACAGCTGATCACCTCCCAACCCCCATCCCCTCAAAATTCCAGTCTGCTCAAAGTCTTCATTTCAGTCTGCTGTTTATAGCAACATGTCTGATTGAACTAATTTCCATTCTTACCTCAGAGGCAGGTATTTGAATTTTAAAAAAGGAAATCTTATTAAACTAAGGTAATCTCTACTTCGTAGACATGCAAAAACATGAAAAGGAAAACAGAGGGCCTGGGAGGAGGAAACATATTCTGTGCTTCTCTTTCTCAAGAAGTTTGAGAATTCGAAACGAGAATGAGCTGTATCAAACCATCCCTTGGTTAACTCCTGCTGTGCCTAAGTCAAGTGTTCTTCTCATCTCAATAAGGCTGTGTCCTTCTTCCTCTCACAGGGACTGTCTTTGTTCTTATGTAAGCAATTAATAATCTATAACACACATTATTTGTATTATAGATACAAGTCAGAGGCTGAGTCCTGGCTCTCATAGGACATGTTCCATAGCAGTCAAATCAGATGGACTGATGATTTTCCCAGAGGAAAACTGAAGGTGAAACCATTCCCAATGCCTAAAATTTACTCCCTCGCTACATTGCGATGCTAGAGACGGAAGACCATAAAAAGCAATGAAATTATTTTCTGAGTGCTTGTGTAAAACACCCAAAGGTTTAAGTTTAACGGTCCCATTTCTCTTGGCTTTTCTTTCATGCAAAATGTGATCTCTGACTCTTTCTGACGTGATAATTTAGGTTTTTCAGAATGGACATCAGCATGACTGAACTAAATATAGTCCTTGCTCATGAATCTGGACACGCTTATTCTTGAAAAAAAATGCTACATTCATTCAAATGAATGTTTCTCAATCAGCTCAAATTCATACTTTGCTGTGTACTTAACACACTTTTCCATCGCTGCCCACCAGACCCACTTACTGTTTTGGATAATCTCGCATTTGCTGGCTGGTCAATTGCAACTCCAGTTATATACTCTTTACATTGCTTAAAGCAATTTCCATAGAAACTCTGAACCAGAACCTCATGAATCTGAGCCTGTACCCCTTTGGAGTCTCGCTCACAATGGCCGTAATAGCATTGTGTGTGTTATTCAGAGTTTCATCATCTATCACCCCAGTCTATATGTGGGGGGGGGGGGGAAGAGGTTGGCAAAGGAAACCGATTGCCTCAGTCTCTCTGTAAGCCAGATTGGTGGTAAGGATTATTTCTGTTCACTCTGAGCTACTGCAGTATGAACATGATCATCAATTTTGGAGACTTTTCTTTCAGGTTGGTTTGATAACAGCCAAAACATCCAGAAACATCCTTTCTCTAGAGTTGATTTCTTTATTGATATTTCTAAACCTCACCAGAGGCCTAAGGTAAATCCTGATGGCTGTTAATTGAGCATCTATCATGTGTTTTCAGATATTATTTCATTTTAAAATTTTATTTCATTTATTTTTAAGTATATAATGCAGTTTGTGGGGTGTTTTTGTTTTTGGTTTTGGTTTTTTTTTGGAGAGAAAGATTCGTCCTGAGCTAACATCTATTGCTAATCCTCCTCTTTTTATTTTTCCTCCCCAAAGCCCCAGTGCATGGTTGTATACCCTACTTGTAAGTCCTTCTAGTTCTTCTATGTGAACCACCACCATAGCATGGCAACTGACAGACAGGTAGTGTGGTTCCATGACCGGGAAATGAACTTGGGCCGCCGAAAGCAGTGAGAGCACTGATCTTTAACCACTAGGCCATCGAGGCTGGCTCTGCAGTTTGTGCTTTAAACTTCGGAAGATATTTCTAAAGCCATATTAAGAAAATCTCCTCCCACCTCTGCCTGCCGCCCACCAATTTCCCATCTCTAGAGGCAACAGATGTTACTAGTTTTTAAATGTTTCCTTCCAAAGATATTCTATGCATCTAGAACACACACATACAAACACACATTCTTCTACATCATTTCTTTAAAAATAGTAATATGTACACTGTTTTGTGCCATAGTTTTTGTTTTTATCAACAATATATCTTGGATAGCTTTCTATTTTGCTACATAAACAGACTCCTCATGTTTATGACTGCATAGTATTCCATTGTGTGGAAGAACTATAATTTATTTTACCGGTTCCCCATTAAGGGCAATTAAGTTTGTCCCCAATTTTTTGCAGTTATCAACAATGCTACAATTAGAAACTTTGTACAAAAGTCAATTCTCACAGGAGTAAATACATGCAATATTAATTTTAGTAGATGTGGCCAAAATGCCCTCTATGTTGGTTGTACAATTTGAACTCCCACATCCTCACAAATATGGTAGATCTTTGAACTTTTTGATGTTTCTCAAAATAGTGTCTCAGCGCAGTTTTAATTCACACTTTCTTAAAGTGTGAGTGAGGCTGAGCATCTTTTCACATGCTTTAGTTTGAATACTAGCTCTACCTCCTAGAGGTTGGGTGAATTTGGAGAAATTAAGTCCTGGAGATCTATAAAGTTGGAATGGCTCCTACCTCAAATGGTTGTTGCAAGGATTAAATGCAGTGACGTAGGAAATGCACGTTCTTCTTGCCAGTTTCCACCATTATTTTTTCAGTAGTTGACAATTACTGGGACCCAGAAGCACAAGCTAATAATGCATTAAAGGTAACAGAAAGTGTGATAAGGGCCAGGGTTGTGTGGCCCGAAAGTTTTAGATGAAATAAAGAGCTGTTGTTGAAGGCTTGCTTACTACCATTCCAAAATGATACTTTGCTTAACACAACATCATTGAAATTCGGTACAAATCAGGACTGTTTCCCCGGGGATAAAAAATAACCATGCATAGTGGCACCTTAGGTGTGGAGCAGAACATTAACACCAGAAGCAAGCTATGTAAACTTGAAAAACAGAAACTCACTTATGAATCCAGTGTGTTTTTGGAATGAATTGTTAAAATGCCAGTTTTTACTATTTTACAATGTTTTTACACCCTTCGCAAACCACCTCTATTGCTCCCACTGAGGCATCATGCAGCACAAGTAAATATCCATCATCAGATTCTAAACCTCTATAAATAAATGGTATATTGTTGACAAAATCATGGCTGTCATTTCAGGAAAAGGACTGCGGCTTTCATAAAAATAAAAATAAATATTTTGAAGCAGACTGTCAAATATTAGGAATTAAGATGCTTTGATATACAGCTAACATGCTTGGGACTCAAATGGCATGTGTGTCTACAGTCTAATTTAGAATCCCTTTATGCACAAAACTATCAGTGAAATTGAAACCACAAATCACCCAATTTTCCTTAACCATATCTTTTAGTCCTTCTATTTATGTCATAACAATAAATTCAACCACTGGATTTGGGGATTGTGGGTTCCAATAAAGGACAGGAAAACAATGATTGTGACCTTTAATATATTTTTAATGGAAAGAAGTTTTATATTGATGATAAATTTTTCATGTTTGCAAAAGAAGCCAAATAGCTGTTTTTATATTAGAAGAAAACCCAATTGTTATGTATTTATATTTTTTGATGCGTGGCATAGACATCAAAGAAGGTTTTTTACTAAGACTCCCTTCCATAGTGAAATATACTCTATTCCTAATTTTTAGAAATCAATTAAGAGAAAACTAAATAGCCTGTCATTAAAGATACCATCCTATTCTCGTAATATTTTTAAAATGTGTTTTTATGTTACAAGTACATGGATCTAAAATTAACAACTTAACCACACAGATTTAATTGTCCATGAGGAGTGAGTAGACAACCTGCTGTTACAGGATTTGTCACTTTGAAATACACATATTGTTTTAGTGTTATGTTTCTTACTAGATTTTGAGGGCCTTGTGGATCCCTAGCTCAATGCTTGGCACATAATTGGTACTAAGTAAATATATTGGAAGAGAATGAATGAATAAATAAAATTACTCTAGCTTCATGTAGATAAAAGGTTGTTTCGATGTTTTGCCTGTTATTTTGAGTCACATAGCATTTCCCAGGTGTTTATTACCATCTAAAATATGGAACAATATCCATTGCTCAAGGATAAGGGTAAGAAGGGTAAGAAGACGTATTCTGATCAGCAGATGCCCTGAAAGCCATGTGTCTCCAAACGTCCCAGCCCTGCCCTAACAGCTCAAGATGGTTTCTCTGTGGTAATTACGCTGAGGGTCCTCTGAGATTCTTCAGTCCCAGCTGAGTCCACAGCATGGACTTCTCCTCCTAAGGACCCTCAGGAAGTCTGTAACAATATGGCCCAGTGGCCACAGATCCACCACACGGCTGACAAAGTCAAGAGGTAGGAACAGAACGGATCCGAGGGCCCCCTAATACCATGCACCCAGCAGCAGTGCAACTGGCCTAAAGGTTCTCTCTCTGTCCACGACCAGACGCAACAGTTCTACTCAATCGCCATAAACTCCTCATGATCATTAATAGCATTTATTGCCTATATTGGTACTTTGCAGAAATCTCATGATATCCAACTTTATATAGTCTTTTATTCATGTCCAGAAATTTCAATTATAAAACCAATTTGCCAAATAATATTATAAACTCCTTGAAGGTGGAGACTAAGTTCAGGAATCAATTCAGGATGACACGATGGAGACTCCTGGTGGTAGAATGATTGGCCTCATTAGCTCAGATTTTTATTAATTGAATTAAGTGATTTGATGTTCAATAGGTTAAAAACGCTGAACCGTGTTTATTTGGTCAAATGCATGCATATATACACAAAAAGAATGCTAGAATGGAGCCATTTAGTCTCAGTGTTGGGCTGAGATCCCTAAAGATTAGATGGCACTATCCAAAGTGAAGTCTAAGACCACCATGCAGTATTTGGGGAAAAAAAGGTAGCTAGGGGGATTTCACTCTTCTCTCTCATACATCAAGAGTATCAAAGGATCAAGAGTTGGGAAATTAGAGGATTTTTGGAGAAAGGTTTTGTTTCAAGTTCCCCTCCACCTCGGGTGGCAGAGGAGGAACGTGGCCATACTCATCCCAAGCCCTGGGAAAGGAGCCTCAACACAACCCCCAGAAGACTTGATAAGTGTCTTCTGAGAACTGGCAGACACAGTGGCCTCACGTGTCTGATCCACCTGGAAATCTTAAGGACAAGAGAATGCTGGCCCACAGCTCTGATGGCAAGCAAGGAAAGATGGCTGTGTTGGGATTGGGCTGTGCTCCCAAAGTACGTGCAGGCAAGGGATGGAGTTGATGTGAGCCACATGCAAGAGAGAACCAATGAGGTTCAATTTGGAGCCCAAGAGGACTGCCTGAAGGGGGCAGGTGACCTCAATAACAAGTGCATTGCTGATTCCCAAGGCTGAGGAGGAACCAGCCACAACCAGCCAAAGGATGTGATCTCACCTGCGTGCTGAAAGATGCCCAGAGCTGGGGTGCAGAGGATGCATCAAAAGAGCCAGGAATGAACCTCTGAGAGAGAGGGGCAGCTCCTAACACCTGCCAGACCCAGAAAGCATGACACTAGCTCATCACAATATTTTCTGCCCTTTTCCTCTCTTCCCGACCCGCCCATTTCAACCCTGTAGGGATCAGAAACTCAGCTGTAAGATGCACAAAGAGGAATAACTTTGACGGGAAAAGAGGCCAACTGCCCTCTATCCTACCGCAGGCAGCAAGCTTATTAGAGGCCTGAACTGGGAAAGGGGAGAAGATGCGCCATTAAATGAAACTCACACGTTTTGATATTTACATTGGACGCGTTATATTAATTAGTGACTAGAGGTCCTTTATTACTTGGAAGTGTCCAGAAAGACTTAAGATTTGCTTTACATCTCATCCAGGGAAACAACTGGCCACAAAGAACAAATTTAACGGCACCGTGAATACTCTCTTTTTATACTCCACGAGACCTGCTTTTCAGCATAATCGTCACATTTATATTCCTTCAAGAAATTCAAGCCATTCGCGCACCCCTCCCCCAACTGCCTTTAGTAAATAGAACAAATGGATCCCACAAGTGATAGTTGAGACTAATTGGAGCGAAATTTTCTGGGCCAGGAAAGTCAATATATCTGCTGTTTATTTTCAAGGAGAGACTGATGCTTACAGGAATAAAATGCCTTAATAATTCTCCATAGGTCAAATTACAGATTTTTAAAATAAGTCAACAAAAGGCACTCTAAGAGGTTCATACCCTGTATAAAGAGGTTTATACTCACATATAAAGCCAAATGTTTCCTTCAGCAACATTCGTGTATATAAATGGTTGTTTGTTGTTGGTGTTGTTTAAAAACGCAAAATTGGGGGAAATGGCATGTTCTTTCGTTAACTACTCTCTAAATCAAGTCCAGTGAGGATGAAACGAAGAAAGAGTATATTCAGTTAGAAAAGCACCGGGCTCCAGCTCCTGGGACAGCCACCCTCCAGCACAGCTCCTTGCCCTGCAGCTCACCTGGAACTCGGTCAACGGCAAGACAGGCCTCTTGCTGGAGGGTGGAGGAGAGAGTTGGACCTGCAAGGTTTGCAAAGAACACTTGACTTTGGAAGTTGGTCCTGGCCCCACTAGAATCAGGAAAATTCTTTCGGGAAACAGACCACTACCAGCCGCTTCTCTAGCAGCTGCCATCTGGAGCAGCCTTGTGACTTTAATGCTAAAATTATGTCAAAGCCAGGAGTGTTGTGAGCACCCTGTGAGTTCAAGCCAGATAACCATAGGATGTGAGGGCTGGAGAGGCTCTTAGAAGTCATCTAGTTTAATGGGTTGTAATCTTTTCCCCACTGCCCACTCACATGAAGGGTGAGGCTTACAAGAGCTTCAACATTCCTCTGTCCAACCCTAGGTTCTCTGCAAACCCTACCGCACCAAGAGTTTCCTTCCATGTAAGAAAATTTAAGAATGAAAAAGACCTTAAGACAGGGATAAGCCCTTCTTTGCACAAAACACACTTATATCATTTGATGACAAAGTCCTTGAATCATACCTGCCAACAAATCTCATCACATAAGTGTGCCAACACAGTACACTGCAGAATTGCATACCCATCATAATCTCTTCTTTGTGTAGATTAAAAGTGGATGGAATTTGCATTGAGCATCACCTCCAAGAAAGCCTAGTCCTTACCTGCAGTAAGCTTTTATCTTCACTTCGTCCTAGGATCTTTCAAAGCTTCCCTCTTGAGATTTTACCTTCTGAACAAAACTCTCAGCCTCTTGGAGCATGGGAGGTAGGCATTTTGAGGAAAATGATCACTCTGAGATGTTAAGGGGCTTTCCCAGGATTATTGCATTATAAAAGAAGCATACCCTTAAGCCACCATGGTTCTCAAAGTACGGTCCCAGGCAACTCCATCAATATCATCTGGGAATGTGTAGGAATTCAAATTCTTGGCATAACTGGTTCTTCACCTTCTTTCTTATCTTTCCATACCTCAGCTCAAATGTCTTCTCTTTATGATCACTCCAGCTAAAGTGCATCCCCACTTCCCCTCTCCATTCCAGTCTCTCTCTGTCCTATCATCAGGCTGGTTTTTTTTCCTACAGCACTTTTCTGCCTTGACTGTGATGGTTAGTTTTACATGTCAACTTGCTTATAACACCAAGTTATTTAATCAAACACTAATCTAAGTGTTGCTGTGAAGGTATTCTGTAGGTACGGTTAACATCTACAGTCAGTTGACTTGAAGTTACCCTCCATAATGTGCGTGGGCCTCGTCCAATCAGTTGAAGGCCTTAAGCAAAAACTGATGTCTCCCAGAGAAGAAGAAATTCCACTTGAAGACTACAGCATTAACTCCTGCTTGAGTTTCCAGCCTGTCAGCCTGCCCCACATGTTTCAGATTTGTCAGCTGCCACAACTGAAGATATGAATGAATGGGCTTGGGGTGGGGGACACTCATGGAGGAACTTTCTAAAAACAGAAACTAGAATATGCAAAAACTTTTTGGTGGGAAGAGTAATATCCTTGTGTGTGTGTGTGTGTGTGTGTGAGGAAGATCAGCCCTGAGCTAACATCTGCCAATCCTCCTCTTTTTGCTGAGGAAGACTGGCCCTGGGCTAACATTCCTGCCCATCTTCTTCCACTTTATATGGGACGCCACCACAGCAGGGCCTGACAAGCGGTGCGTTGGTGCGCGCCCGGGATCCAAACCCGGGCCGCCAGTGGCGGAGCACGCACACTTAACCGCTTGCACCGCCGGGCTGGTCCCAAGAATAATATCTTAAGGGAACTAAAAAAAAGTCCTAGAGGGCCGGCCCCGTGGCTTAGCGGTTAAGTGCGCGCACTCCGCTACTGGCGGCCCGGGTTCGGATCCCGGGCACGGATCCCGGGCACGCTCGGACACACCGCTTCTCCGGCCATGCTAAGGCCGGAGTCCCACATACAGCAACTAGAAGGATGTGCAACTATGACATACAACTATCTACTGGGGCTTTGGGGAGAAAAAAAAAAAAAGGAGGAGGATTGGCAATAGATGTTAGCTCAGAGCCGGTCTTCCTCAGCAAAAAGAGGAAGATCAGCATGGATGTTAGCTCAGGGCTGATCTTCCTCACAAAAAAAAAAAAAAGTCCTAACAACTGGAACCCAATGAGGGAGGTGACAGTGGCCACAGTGACTACACCATGTAGCCCAAGAACAGCCATGCTGAGGGTTTTACCCTTATCCCAGGAGCAATGGGCTATCAAGGAGATTTGGAGAGGGGAACCGGGAAGACATTTCTTATAAAACTGAGTCACACATTGCCTAATTCAGACTTGAACAGCTATCATCTTTTCTCTGATCATAGCACATTAGAAAACAAATACTAATTTTTAGATTACAAACTATCAGAATTTTATATGGAACATGGTGTAAATAAGATGCATTGAAGAAAGTAAAAAAGTGTTTTCTCCTGTTACTGAAGTTGACTTAGTACTTTGATAGAGTGTTTTAACATTTCAAAATATATCTTCTCCCAAAGCTGGAATAATTTGAGCAACAAAATTAAGTAGTATTGGATTATAACCCAAAGTATAAAATAAATATCCATGAATCTATATTGCTATAAATAAATGATTGAATAAATAAATAAATGGGGGAGAATAGACAAATCTGCCATGCAGAATTCCAAATAATGTATGTACATACTCCACCTCCAAGGAGCATGGAAAGGAGGTTGGGGAGTAACTTTACAGTGAAGAAACCTGACAAGCACTACCTTAGCCCCGGAGTCAAGGTCAACATCAATAGTCATAAATCACATAGATAGTATACACCCTTGTTAGGATGTAAAGAGAATGGCAACTCGTCTCCATGATCTTCCTCCTGAAAACCACATAATCACATCCTAAGCAGGAGAAAAACATCAGACAAATCCCGGTTGAGGTACATTCTATAAAATACCTGACCAGTATTCCTCAAAATGGTCAAAGTCATCAAAAACAAGAAAAGTCTGAGAAACAATCACAGCCAGGACATAACCACAAAATGTAACATGGCATTCTGGATACTGGAATAGAAAAACATCGTTAGGTAAAAATTAAGGATATTGTTAAAAGTATAGACTTTAGTTAACAATAATGTATCAGTATTGGCTCCTTACTTATAATAAATATACCATGCTAATGTAAGATCTTACTGACGGGGAAACTGGGTGTGGGGTATACAAGAAAGTTCTACAATCTTCACAATTTTTCTGTAAATCTAAAACTGTGCTAAAATAAAAAGTTTATTTAAAGACCCACACAAACACATATACATATATATCTTCTATGAAAAATGAAATATGAAATAATTTCCTAAACAGACACACAGAATTTCTTACACCACTTCCTATTAGACTACTGTGAAATCAACCCATTTTGATTATTGTCTACACCCAGACTTATGGAGCTCCTACAGCCCCAAGAGTGTTTCCTCTGCCTGTCTTGCCCCGCACAGACGAATGGCACTTAAGAACCTGGCTCCTGGCGACAAATCGCATGTCTTTTTCCAGCCAGCAAAATAGCCAGCATCTCCCCAAGAGATGGAGAGGTGGCCTAGGCAGTGGCTGCTGCTGCCTTTGAGGGAATTGGCAGAAAATACCCCTTCTTCCAGGCACACACAGCCCCTTGCAAAGGCATTTTGGTTTGGGGAGCAGATTAGGGCTGGCTGTCGGCCATCAGTTGCCCCCTGGGGCCGACACAAGTCACCACACAAGTTGTAGTGGCCTTGGGGGACGTGGGATGATATGTAGGCTGCTGCAGGCTTATGAAGACAATGGTGCTGGAGTGGTAAAGCTGGTCCATGCAGCAATCACTAGATCAGAACTCTGAAGTGTCATACAAAATAGGGTTAAATTTTATTTTGAATTTCAGTGAGGGGATGTGGGATATGGGGAAGAGCACAGACAGGGTGGGGGATTGGAGGTGTATTTAATATTTCACTTGACTTTGATGTCCTTAATGTTTTTCCACATTTGGTCAGGACTTAATTGTCCATTCACACATACTCTTTCTGTGTTTAAATGATTAGATTTCTGGAGGAGAGCCATAACAACATGGTAGCGTGATTTATAGAAGGAGGCCAGAATAACAGAGTGGTGAAATGGGCATCTCCACGCACTTTTAAATTGATGTACATGTTTCTGCAGTGAAATATGGAAGTTATTTTTCAAGAGTCCTACTTTTAAAATTATTTGTCTTAAAGAAATAATTTAAGGTACACACTAAGATAACAGAGATGTCCATTGAAGCGTTACTTACCAAAAATTTGGAAGTAAACTAAAAAAACAAACATCTGTGAATGGGGAAATGGCTAGATAAATCATTATCCCTAATAAATTCAATTATAACGTTGAATTATAATACTGTTCTTAAAAATAATTTGTTCAAAATTAGACTCACCATCTTATGTAAAGTGAAGAAACCAGGTTATAAAAGTACAGACAAAGCTTGCCTCTTTATGATTAATATTTTCTATATTTGTATTCCTACATGAACATATATTATGTTCATAAATGAAAAGAAAACAACTGATAAATTTCTTTCTTTCTTTTATTGTTTTTAGTATCCCAAACAAGAAGGGTGGAGAATCAGATTCAAGTTCCAATTTCAACAGGTTGTTGGTTGATCTTTAATCAAGGAAAATTTGAAGTCTTCATTTTTAAAACAAGGGGTTTGAACCCAAAAATCCAAGTCCCCAACTTTTCATAATTCCATGATTTCCATGACTATAATATACATTTTTATAGCATGTTACAGTTAACTAAGAACTTCACCCATGTGTATCTCATATTTTAGAATTTTAGTTGTTATTATTTATTCAGTATTTACTTACCTCTGCTCCCTGCTCTTCTTTAACAAAAAAGTAGAGTGACAATAAAACCATTTATACTGTTTTTTCATTTATACTGAAAATATACATTTATATTTTCAGTATAAATATACTGAATGTACATTTATATTTTTGTATATGTATATGAATATACATTTATATTTTTCATTTATACTGTTTCAAAAGTGAAACTTTGCTGTTCCACTAAAAATTTAATTTGGAAAATATATCCTATCCTGAAAATATATCTTTTTCATAATACTTTTTAACAAATATTTGTGACTGTTTATTAGACAGATATTTTATTCTGCTCCATTAAATAAAAATTTAAAATCATTCTGACCTATCTGGTATATAATTTGGGTGTGTAGCAGCTAGCAAATATGTGTTGAAAATAGATAAAAATACAAAGAAAGGAATGGAAACAGGGGAGAGGCAGGATGTAGGAGAAAGAACATTCTGGAATGGGAAACAGCACGTCAGGGTCCTGGCCTCAGTTTTTCTGTCCTTAACTAGCTATGCGCCGTTAGATAAATCACTTCATAATGGCTTACATTAAAATAATCTTCAAGGATCCTTCCAGATATAAAATTCTACATGAAAAGAAGTTTGAAATAAATGTGTAGATTTAAAAGCAAAAAAAAAAAAAAAAAGCTATAGTTTCAGTGGTATTTCCGTTCAGCAACAATGATGACCGAAATCTGAATATTTAGGAGCCACTCATATTTAATAACTCTCTATTAGATTTTGATTAGAAGTCATGTCAAAAAATGAGGCAATGTCTAGCTGGAAATTTCTGCTACACTGTGATTACGCGGACAAAGTAGCAAGAACACTTTTAGGACCACAAAGGGTTAGAAGCTGACAGTGAGTCAATAGTTTCATCCCATGATCTTGATACCAAATGCTCTCCTGGGACATGTTGAGCGGACTGAGGATTAACAACCAATGACATCAAACCTTCATTGGGATTCTGCCCAAGTCTGGGCTTCACCTTTTCCGAAATACAGAGAAAACTTGCAAGTCCAGTGGCTTTTGATCCTGGCTACACCTTAGAATCGTGACAGGAGCTCTTAAACAATATTGCTTCCCAGGATCCACCTTGTACCAATGAAATCAGAATTGGGGAGAAATTAACCATAGGCATTTTTTTTAGAATCACCCCCTTGAATGATTCTAATGTGCTGCCAGTTGGCAACCACTGGGTTAAATAATGAAACGTATGAGGAAATGGAAGGACTGAGAACTGCCAAAGCTCAAACAAACAAACAAAAAAAACGGACAGGCTTTTCTTAGCAATATGTAAGTGCTCAGGGTTGCGTTTGCTATTCTATACTCCGCACTGTGCACAAAACAAAATTAACTCCAAATGGATTAAAGACTTGAATGTAAGACCTGAAACTGTGAAACTTCTAGAAGAAAACATAGGCAGTACGCTCTTCGACATCAGTCTTAGCAACATCTTCTCAAACACCACGTCTGACCGGGCAAGAGAAACAATAGAAAAAATAAACAAATGGGACTACATCAAACTAAAAAGCTTCTGCACAGCAAAGGAAACCATCAACAAAATGAAAAGACAACCTAACAATTGGGAGAAGATATTTGCAAACCATACTTCTGATAAGGGCTTAATCTCCAAAATATATAAAGAATTCATGCATCTTACCAACAAAAAAACTACAAACCCAATTAAAAAATGGGCAAAAGACCTGAACAGACATTTCTCCAAAGAAGGTATACAGATGGCCAACAGACACATGAAAAGATGTTCAAAATCACTAACTATCAGGGAAATGCAAATCAAAACTACAATGAGATATCACCTCACGCCCGTCAGAATGGCTATAATTAACAAGACAGGAAACAATATGTGTTGGAGAGGATGTGGAGAAAAGGGAACTCTCATACACTGCTGGTGGGAGTGCAAACTGGTGCAGCCACTATGGAAAACAGGATGGAGATTCCTCAAAAAATCAAGGATAGAACTACCATATGATCCAGCTATCCCACTGCTGGGTATTTATCCAAAGAACTTGAAAACACCAATTTGTAAAGGTACATGCACCCCTGTGTTCATTGCAGCGTTATTCACAACAGCCAAGACTTGGAAGCAACCTAAGTGCCCATCAAGGGACGAATGGATAAAGAAGATGTGGTATATATACACAATGGAATACTACTCAGCCATAAGAAACGATGAAATCCAGCCATTTGTGACATCATGGATGGACATTGAGGGTATAATGCAAAGTGAAATAAGTCAGAGGGAGAAGGTCAAATACTGTATGATTTCCTTCATTAAGTAGTAGATAATAACAACAATAAACAAACACATAGGGACAGAGATTGGATTGGTGGTTACCAGAGGGGAAGGGGGGAGGGAGGAGGGTGAAAGGGATAATTCAGTACATATGTGTGGTGATGGGTTGTAATTAGTATTTTGGTGGTGAACATGATGTAGTCTATGCAGAAATAGAAGTACAATGATGTACACCTGAAATTTTTACAATGTTATAAACCAATGTTACTGCAATAAACAAAAAATTAAAAAAAAATAAAAATAAATAAAAAATAAAAAAATAAAACAAAAAAAAAGGAGAAATGGGCTTAACCAGGAGAACTCGCATGGCGAAAAGGAAGACTTTAAGAACGGCTGCTGTCGATGATTTTCTGAGGAAAGTGGAAACTTCCTTTAAAAATTAGGCCAGGAACTAATTCCGTCTGGGGTAGTTGAGTGTCAAGATGTGGATTTCCTGGTTTTGCACAATGTATTGCGCATTTTAAGCATTCACGGTCACCTGTTTCCTCTAAGTTAATCATTCTGGCCTCTGTTTACCTCTTGTGATTCCTGGTCCTCACTTGCCCATTCTTATATTAACCTTTCTAACCACAACCTTTGCTCTTTACATCAACATTCAGCATTTGTGTCCAGTGAAATAACCAAATTGCAAGTTTCACCTCTTCTTGCCAATTTCCACAGCCACCAGGCTAACCAATGCCCTTATTTGAGACTGGTAAAAGGAAAAACAAACCTAAACCTCAGAGCTGGACATGCCCTCCTCTGGCTTCTCACACTCAAAACTAGCTTCCACACAAGCCTGGATTAACCTTTCTCAGACGCCATTCTCATCTTCAGAAAACCATTTTGGACCTTTTTTGCCTCTCCCATAAAACCTGAATACCTACCTACTTAGCCCATCTCATCAACCCAACATCTTATTCCTCCCCATACAAAATTCCTTTTCAAACTTGTGGCCAGTCTTGTGAACACAAACTTTTTTCCCTACGTCTGCATAAGTGAGAACTCATTGCTATTTCTCTGCAGTTAATAGCCACCAGTGTCCACAGCTCTATGGTTAGCTTTAGTTGCCAAACAATTCTGTCAGTCTGTTCACACAGTGTAGAGAACAGACAGCCTCTGCTTTGGTATTTCTCATCGTAAAATTGCTGCAAGAACCGTTAGTATTGTCCCAACAAATCCCTTCCACCCTGAACTGAATCCCAGGCCTCGTTTTCCTGATACTTCAGTACTATGGTTTCTGCCTGCTTGTGCTAGCCTCCTTCAGCTAGAGTACTGTCTATTTCCCCAAACTATTCTCCATTCCTCCACTCCATTCTCCAGGCATCCAACTAATGTTTCTGATTCCTGCTGCCGGATCCACCCTGAATCAGTCTTTCCTTGAACTTGCCTGCTCTTCCCTGCCTCCAAAGTCCTGAACCTTCCTACTTTCAACCATAATTGCTCATCCATCCCTTATCCTCTGTACTCGGCCTCCCTTCTGGGATTTAAGGACCTTACACGTCCATTCTGATAGTGACTCACTTCCTGCCCACAACCATTGCTGTCCAAATCATAAAAAGTCAGTACATCTTCTGGTTAGACCAGACTTCTGGGCCTGACTTCTCTTGGCCTGCCCAGTCCTGGTGCTATCTGAGACTCAGAATGAGCAGGCCTTGAGCATCCACCTGCTGCAGGAGACTTGGTTTCTCTTTACCCAGTGCTCTAAGCTGTGACCTCCAGGACTATTTTAACTTGCTAGTATTTATCTCCATCAATGAGCAATTCTGTTGTTTTAGGTATGGCTACTCCTTGTGAGAGATTGTTTTCCTTTTAACATCTACTATTTGTCCTGACTTTTCCTTTCACCTTTCCTAATAGTGATGGAATTGGCTGCCAAGAGAGTAATCATGAAGATAACATTCTGAAGTTTGACCTTTCCTGAAATCAAAGGGATACACTGGACTAGATGTTGGCTCAACGTCCACCGCAACCCTATTATTGCATTATTTCCATACCGTGAGATGAAGGATAAGTCAATTAAAATAACAATAAAATAAAGTTAGTGACAAACCAAGAGAAAAGCAGTTTGAATAAATGTATAGTTATTTAATGCTTAACAGTGACTTCATTTAGTCTCAGGTTTTTTCCTACTTGTCTAATCAGCTAATTCTGTTAATGTACCAATAAAAGTCTAGAAAGATTTTGGCTTAGTTTAGTTTCACCTCAAAATACTCAACACCATAGATAGAGGACACTTTTCCTAAATACAGACTGTCTAAACTGATATCTCTAACCACTGTGATCAGCATAGACTTCAGCAGATGGACATTGGTGATAAAAAGCAATGACAACTCAGCTCTCCTAATATCGTGCAAAAAATGAGCTGCAAGTCCGTCACAAAAAGCATAAGGTTTTAGGTATTGAAAGAAGACCACCATCCTGTACCACTATTCATCCATGACTAATCAGTCCCCGGTGATCCAGAAACTGTTACCCATTCTTGGCATATGATGCCTTGTTCAGGGGCAGAAAAGTTCAAACAACACAACTTAACTTCAAACAAAATGTCAAAGTTACTCATTATCTTGGAACAACCATTTGTTCCCCTCCCCCGCGGCAACTTCATTGTTTTCTGTGAGATGTTATACTTCCCAAAATGGCACCATTCAGTGCGACCAAAGCAAGCTTATGGAAGTAGAACAACAAGAGCAAGGGAGCGACATTCTCCAGTTCTGGTTGCTAATAAATTTTACCAGCGAGTGAAATGGTTTCAATCCAACATCATCACCATGTGAACCAAAACTGACCGCACCCTTCCAGAAGCCTTCTCGAACTCCCTGATGGCAATGTTCCTTATCATAGCCCTGCTTAATCTAACTTATTCCAACTCTACAAATACCTAGTGGACAACTACTTAGTGCAAAGCATTGTGTCCCAATCTGTTTCTCATTCTTATTTTAGAAAGCTTTCTCTTTACCAAAGATGTTAGGTATGTTTATTTAGTTGAAAGCCGTCTTACACCATAACATTACTGATAACAATCCAAAAAAGCAACTCAACTCACCCTTTGAACTTGGTCCAGGGATCAATTTCCAACAAGAACCTGCACAGCCCAATCATTTGCCAACAGAGGTAATGCGAGGTTATTTTTTTAAAGATAAATATACTCTGTCTGAAAATTCTGCTCCTGACTCTACAAGAAGCAAGATCTCCCCCATAAATCAGTGCAAAAGAGAAGATGTCACAGTTCCTACTTGTGCGAAGACCCATGAAGCAAGGAAAAAACCCTAGCTTTCCTGAGTCACTGGGTTGCCTGCCAAGAAGGCTACCTGACTCCACCTGTAGACTTCCTTTCAACTACGACCAAGTTAAAGGCCTCCAGTAGCCTCCCAGCAACTGCCTTCAAACACACACTCTAGCAAAGATAATTATTCTTCATCAGTGGGCTTTCCACTTCTATAGAAGAATGAGTAAGGATTGTTCCAAATCATTAGCGTTACCACAAATGAGAGAATGTATTCGTTTACCAGGGCTGCCACAACAAAGTACCACAAACTGGGTGGTTTAAACATCAGAAATTTGTTGACCTGCAGTTCTGGAGGCTAGAAGTCCAAGATTAAGGTCAGTGGACCTGGTTCCTTCTGAGGGCTGTGAGAGGGAATCTGCTCCATGCCTCTCTCCTGGCATTTCTGGTGGCTTGCTGGCAATCTTTGGTGTCCATTGGCTTGTAGAAGCATCACCCCAATTTCTGCCTTCATCTTCACATGGCTTTCTCCCTGTGTGCACATCTGTGTCCAAACTTCCCCTTTTTATTGGGATATCAGTCATATTGGATTAGAGCCTACCCTAGTGACCTCTTTTTAACTTCATTACCTCTATGATGTCCATATCTGGGGTTTGAAGGACTAGGACTTCATCATATCTTTTTGGAGGGACACAATTCAACCTATAACAGAGAGATTTTAAGAACACAAAGGAAAAGGATGTTTAATAATCCAAGAAGCAATAGATTTGAGGTATAGTCAAACCAAGACAAGGATATTTTAGATGAGCTGATGAAAGGAAGGGTAAGCCTACTATTAATGCCTTACAATTTGTCCACTGTACAACCACACAGAGCTTTTTTCACAACCACTCAGAGATAAACTCAGAGTTTATCTTTGTAACCTTCCTGTCAAGGAGTCCTTTAGCATTTACATACGTATTATTGAGACCATCCATCAGCTAAGGACACAAAGTTTCAATCATTGATTGAAATCTGGATTTCCTGGTTGACAGAATTCAATTTTGAATTGCTCAGTAGCATGGAGGTTATCATGGAGCAATCATCACCCTTAGTTCTTTATGTCTCTGGCTTCGTTGTTCTCAAAGCTCCTCCAAAGAAGGCCTCTGCCATAAATCCCCTGAAAAGTAGATAATGTCTTTTCGGTAAATAGTTGAAGAATCTGCTGCATATTTTGCTAAACTCTACTTTAAAAATTAAAACCAAAAAAGGATCTGAGTCTACTTTTTTTTTTTTTGCACATACCCATAGCCACACAAAATACAACCCACCGTTTGTAATCTGATGCAAAAGTTATTACAAAAGTTAATAGCAATTATTTTTCTCTTTATTACTTTGTGGTGGAATCAAGAAAATTCAGAGAGATTCAGATTGGTGCATAAATTTGAAGGGTCACCCTTTTATGACATTTGGGTGCATGTCACAGTGCCCAGTACAGTTGAGACCCCTACGGTACCCAACTTCCTGTTGTTCCAAATCCCTCTTCCTGCTCTACTTTGATAAATCAACTGTTAAAACAAAAGCATGGTCTCCCATTGACTATGGCGGTGTACCCTGTTGAACACCCACATTCCTTGATTTACCTTAAAAATCTGCATGTAGCGTTTGTTACTAACAAAACCAAAATGAGGAATTTAGGCTGGAGGTGGAAAGTTTGAGCTGTTCATTTCATTAGAAACATTTACCCTTCCTTCTCAAAGCAACCTCCTGAGAAAAGCAGGGGAGTTTTGATTTAGCAAAAGAAAATAATAGTTAAGCAGCATATCAACAAATTAATTATTTAAACATATTCCATTCCAAGTAATTTCTTACTCCCTGTAGTTTTTTGTCAGTTGTTTTTGTTTTAGCTACAAAATAACACTTGCTCATTTTAAACAATTCAAACAATACAGAAGTATATAAAATAAAAGGCATCATGTAAAAAGTGAAAGTCTCTCCTTGCTTTCCCTAATCTCACTCCCCAGAGGTAATCACTCTTCACAATTAAGTGAATACCTAAACATATACACTTAAATGTTACATATACAGTTGGTTATTCAAAAAATAGAGTTTATTTGACATTTGCCCTGTAACTTGTTTTTTTCACTCCATGATATATTATGGACTTTCTTTGTGTCATTCCATGTTTCTTTTGAAAGGATACAATTTTATTTTTTGATCAGTGGTGAAATAGCAACCAAAGATGTAACTACATGAACGTGTATGTCTAGCCTGCCACAAGAAATTCCAGTTTTATTTCTCGTGCAGCACTAAATTTTCAACAGGTTATACTGGGAAAAGTGGAAAGTTTAGAACAAAGCCGAGTGAATAGTATTTCCTGTGCCGTGGACAAAAGTGGGGGATTTCATTACTTCCAAGTGCCCAATTTTTCTACTAAGAGAGGATAAACGCTTTCAATTACATGAATTCCCATCAGGCAGACAACAATAGGCATGGACATGATTCTATAGCTCTTGAGCAATAAAAAGTATATCACAGATGGAGAATGGGACAAAGAAAAACAGCTCTGCCTCCATAATAAGGTGGAGAGTGAGAATCATTATCTGCAAAATGCTGCTGCAGCACATTAACTGAAAATTTTAAGCAAATAAGTTGTACACTATTTCTCAGTGATTTACAATACTTCATAGAAAATTCTAGTATAATCCAGGCTGCTGGTGCGTATCCGGCATATCTTACCGGCTTCGGTGATTTCTTTGTATTTCTACTGCTTTTTTTTCTTTATGACTTTCAAACTTTTTTCCCTCTGATCTGAACACTTTTACTTTCATCTTTTTTTTGCTCAGAAACAGCTGAAATAGTCAGACTAATCATCTCCAGATCTAATTTGAGGTGCAGAGAGATTTCTAGAAAGAGTCTTCATAGCTCTAAACTTCTTTGGCCTCCCGTTTATGACAGAATCTTTGTAAAAAAAAAATATAGATTCTATCTGATTTATAATAGCAAAATTACATATATAACTCATCAATTATACCAAAAGCACTTTTGTCTAAGGTTCTCAGTACTGGCTTAATTCTTCTTTGCTTTATGTATATAAACCTAATCATGCCACCATCACCTCTTGGACAGCAGTGGGTGGGCAGTTTTAGAATTCTTCAGATAGTTTAATTTTAACATTTTCCAGTTATTTATATCAATTTTACTTAATCATGGTTATAATAAATTAAGTATTACAGTTAAATTATATATTAGTTACAGTTATATATCAATTATATTTAATAACTGGAGTGTCATAAAACAGTCAAAATTATGCCTGGCTTTGTTAGCGATGACTACATTTTTAACACTGCATAATAAATATTTCCAGAGTGTTTTTCCCCTAATTTATAAATATTTATTATGAAACCTCTTCTAAGCAAAACGAAGAGTTTGTCCATTTTAATTGCATTAACATTCTCAGTTTATCTCTTAGAAAAGTGTGGTAAGTATTGCACAATATTTTCATATTTATAAATGAAAAAACAAGAGCACATAATGCTGAAGCCACTTGTCCCCGATCTACTAGAATGACACCACATAATTTAGATTCGCAAACCATCTGAGTTGGTTGTTGAGGCAAAGAACTTCCTTCTTAACTTGCCTATCGCGCCTTGTTCCCACACCCTCCTATTCCATACAGGCTAATATTACCTGAGTTCTCCCATGCCTCTTCAGTGTTTTTCTTTAAAACTCTTCCATAGACCATCATATTAAGATATTAAGATCTTCCTTTCCTGTTGTTCGAAGAAGTCTTAAAATCTCATTTTCTCCGAAGCTTATTGATTGATGGGAATGTTGACGTAAATATCCTGTTCCCTATTTTAGGTCTTCACATGGGCATTTTATAGGAACTTTGTTACGGACTGAATGTTGTGTTCCCTGAAAATTTATATATTGAAGCCCTACCCCTCAATGTGATGGTATTCGGAGGTGGGGCCTTTGGGAGGTAATGAGGGTTAGATTAGGTCAGGAGGTTGGGGCCCTCGTAATGGGTTAGTGCCCTTATAAGAAGAGCAAGAGACTCTGTCTCTGTGAGCACACAAAAAGAGGTCATACAAGGACAAAGAGAGATGGTGGCTGTCTGCAAGCCAGGAAGAGGTCTTCACCTAGAATGAAATCTGTCAGTCTCTTGATCTTGGACTTCCCAGCCTCCAGAACTGTGAGAAATAAATGTCTGTTGTTTAAGGTACTTGGTTATGGTATTTTGTTACAGCAGCCTGAGCTGACTAAGACAAACCTCAAACTTGGCATGTCCCAGACTGAACACATAATCGACCCTCTGCCTATCCCAATCTATCTTCCCTTCCATGGTCTTTATATCACTACATGCCCCGGCATCCAATTACTTGCAAACTAGAAACTCACCGTCCATTTAATCAGTCACCAAGCCTGTCAATTATAGATTTTAAATGCTCCCTGTCATTCCATTACTTATGATTTCAACTGCCATTATGATAATCCATAGGAGAAATAAAGATGGTATCTGTACAACAGTGTGTGTTAAGTCTATGTATTGATGGGGCTATTATTAGAATAAGTTCTGCTATTTGAATTAACCTGTTGGCTCAGGCTATTTGAGATTGTCCGTTTAAATGTTGGGGAAAATCCACCCCAAATCAAGAGTTTAAGTCTGGGGAATTTATTCTGAATTGTTCCTTCTGAGAGCAATGAGAAGAGTTTAACCACCTCTTAGCAAAACTTCTAGTCAAGAAACAATGAGTTTATTTTCTTTTTTTTTTAATTGCAGTAACATTGGTTTATAACGTTGTATAAATATCAAGTGTACATCATTATACTTATATTTCTGCATAGATTACGTCATGTTCACCACCCAAAGATTAATTACAATCCATCACCACACATGTGTGTGTAATCATCCATTTTGCCCTCCTCCCTCCCCCCTTCCCCTCTCGTAACCACCAATCCAATCTCTGTCTCTAAGTGTTTGTTTGTTGCTGTTTTTATCTTCTAGTTATGATTATATGGTATTTGACTTTCTCCCTCAGACTTATTTCCCTTAGCATAATCCCCTCAATGTCCATCCATGTTGTCACAAATGGCTGGATTTTATTTTTTCTTATGGCTGAGTAGTATTCCATTGTGTATATATACCACAGCTTCTTTATCCATTCGTCCCTTGATGGGCACTTAGGTTGCTTCCAAGTCTTGGCTGTTGTGAATAATGCTGTAATGAACACGGCAGTGCATGTATCGTTATGCATTCATGCTTTCATGTTCTTTGGATAAATACCCAGCAGTGGAATAGCTGGATTCTATGGTAGTTCTATCCTTAATTTTTTGAGGAATCTCCATCCTGTTTTCCATAGTGGCTGCACCAGTTTGCACTCCCACCAGCAGTGTATGAGGGTTCCCTTCTCTCCAAATCCTCTCCAACACTTGTTGTTTCCTGTCTTGTTAATTATAGCCATTCTGACAGGAGTGAGGTGATATCTCATTGTAGTTTTGATTTGCATTTCCCTGATAGTTAATGATGTTGAACATCTTTTCATGTGCCTGTTGGCCATCTGTTTATCTTATTTGGAGAAATATCTGTTCAGGTCTTTTGCTCATTTTTTAATTGGGTTGATAGTTTTTTTGTTGTTGAGATGCATGAGTTCTTTATATATTTTGGAAATTAACCCCTTGTCAGATACATGGTTTGCAAATATCTTCTCCCAATTGTTATGCTGTCTTTTCATTTTGTTGATGGTTTCCTTTGCTGTGCAGAAGCCTTTTAGTTTGATGTAGTCCCTTTTGTTTATTTTTTCTATTGTTTCCCTTGCCTGGTCAGACACGGTACTTGAAAATATGTTGCTAAGACCGATGTTGAAGAGCGTACTGCCTATGTTTTCTTCTAGAAGTTTCAAGGAAACAATAAATTTATGATTTCAGTGCCAAAAAAAATTCTTGTCTTCCATTTTCTATAACAAGATGGAATGTGCTGTTTGCATGGCAGTTTGACCATGTGCTGTGGTATAAACTTAAGAAGTAAATACAACACTATCTGATACCACTGAAAACAGGAATTAATTGATCTTCTAGATTATAAGCTTTGTGATATCAAAGACCCTGATTTGTTGCCCATTGCATTACTAGCAGTTAACATCAGGCATAGCGTGTAACAAGAGCTCAATAAATATTTGCTGAATGTATGCACAGCTTCGTTGTCCCTCCATTTTATAGTAATATTGTGATGCAAAATCCAAAGGATCAGTCACAATTCTAAATCAAGGTAAGAGTTTGAATCACAAATTATTTCTAGCTATGAAATCAAAGGCTAGTGAAAAGTCAATGGGCATTGAAAACAGCTTTAAGTTTCCTGAACAATGTTTTCAAGTTGATGAACTCCGTGTAATGTGGCAAGTAATGACAATGTGTCCAAAATATATGTTTTCCTCACAGTGGACTCTGCTGGTGCCAAACCAAAATCCATTTCCTTCAGTTTAATGGAATCCTAAGTTAAATCACGTATCCCCACCACCAGCACATTTGATACCCACAAACACTCTATGAAGTGGATACTATTAATCACATTTTAGAAAACAAAACCAAACTCATAGAGGTTAAACAACTTGACTAAGGTCACAGAATCCCTAAGAACCAAGACTAGATCCTAGAACTGTCTAACTTCAGAGCCCAAGTTCTCTCCACTAATCCCTGTTGCCTTCCGTAACTGGGTTTGGCAAAAATTGGGTCTAATACCCAAATCTGGTAAGCTGATGGTAAAAATGGTGTGTGTACACCAGGGCTAACTGGAAAAGACATTTTCGAAATAATACATGGTAAGAGTATGCATGCACACACACACATCTATATCTATCTGTCTATCTATCCATCTGTGCGCATTCTTTTTTTTTCTTTTTTGCTGAGGAAGGTTAGCCCTGAGCTAACATCTGTTGCCAATCTTCCTCTTTTTTTTGCTTGAAGAAGATTAGTCCTGAACTAACGTCTGTGCAAATCTTCCTCCACTTTATATGTGGGTCACCACCACAGCATGGTTGATGAGTGGTATAGGTCAGCGCCTGGGATCCAAACCCACAAACCTGGGCTGCCGAAGTGGAGCGTGCCGAACTTAACCACTGCACCACAGGGCCAGCACCCAACCCATCTGTGCATATTGTTGGATATAGCAATCTTACTTCTAGGAATTTATCCACAGAAAATAATTCAACAGAAGGAAAATTATGTACATGCTTTTGAGAGGGGTGGTTATTATCTTTTAAATTGGAGGAAAAAATCCCAAATTCTAACAATAAAGGACTAGTTGAATAAATTCTGGCACAAAATAGACTGTTACATATATATTGCCAGTAATTATTAACAATACGTAGAAATATTGAAAAGGATTTATAAGTCAAAAAAGCATAATGCAAGTCATGTCATTGATTTAAAACTATAAAACATAAACCTATATGAACAGACTGGAGTGGAATCTACACCAAAAAAATAAATAAAGTAGACAATGATTAAGATGGTGGGATTTTGCATGGGTTTAAAATTTTTTTCTTTAGTCCTGTTTATAGTTAAACTTCTTTTACTTATACGAGGTCTACTATTCCAAATAGATTTTAAACAATTCGGTGGTCAAACAATTTTCTGGAACCTTTTTAACATTGTTAGTAATTGGCTGATCATATTTTAGCTTGGAAATATTATTAGCTCTCAGCAAAGGAACCACAGTAGGACTATATAGTTCAGTAATTTGTCATCAATAGAAATGTACACCTTTATAATTTCTCTAGAAATAGCAATATCTGAAGAAAGGCATACTAAAACACAGTCTTCAGCATTGCGCCTGAGAGATGAGCCCCCTTTCACTGATATTTATTATAACACATGTTTTGAACAGACAAATTATTTACATAAGAATCTAACCTTAATAAGGTTAGGGTAGCTTCAACTGGATTTTATTTGCTCTGGAATTTTGACAAATACATCAGGGTCCTTTGGTTTGGGGCTGTCTTTTTTCCTACCAGTGTATAGTATCTGATTTCTCAGGCAAATGACAGTCAGATTGGTTCCAACAAATCTAACTTCTGAGGACATTAATTAAAAGTGGATCTTCTGCCAAAATATGACTATCAGAATGCTATCAATAGATTATTTGCATGTTATCAAAATGATCATTAAAAATTAGAGTAATCTTTACCACCCTTCAATTTCCATAATCTCACTGGGGGGTGTGTGTGTGTGTGTACGTGCGTGCGCACACATGCTGAATGCACACGTGCGATCAGAGTCAAGACCAAGGATATTGAAGACCAGAGTAAATTTAATAGTAAATAGTCACTTCCAAAGGGTATAAAAAATTGTAATGGTTGCTCCTTGGTAAGAGATGAAAATGAATATTTCCTAAGATTCCCAGAGGCTGCCATTCAATATTACAAGCTTTTGTTAACAAAAGAGTTTGACCAGATCTTTTCTTCTGTGATTCAAGAAGCCGTGCTTGGACAGACGACTTTTGGAAGTAGACTTGCAAACCCAGATGAAGTCCTGGCAAAACCACTGACAATTCTGTCATTCAAATCTACCGACATATGTAAGATGATATCAAGATACTAAAATGTTCCAGAACTTGCAGGATTCATATGCAAATCACTAGGCAGTAGCTATACATTAAAGCACACCAAATTACTTTTATCAGTAAAATGCATCAAAATATGGAGAACTATGTTCTTTTCACATGGCCAGAAACTCCTAGACTTATGCTCTGACATTAAATAGAATACCAGTGATCAACCAGAGGAAAGCACAAGGCACATGAAAGTCTGGACCATCCTCCTCGGTGTTATAAGAGTCAGGCTTAACCATTTTTTTTTTTTGAAATATTTCAGACTTAAAGGAAAGTTTGCAAAAACAGTACAAAATATTCTCATATACATTTTACCTAGATTCTCCAAATGTTAACATTTTGTCACATTTACTTTATCATTCTATCACCTATTTACTACATTTCTATCACCTATCTATCATCTATCTACTTTTTTTCCTGAGACATTTGTGAATAAGTCACTGACATCAGTATGTATTTCCAAAAACAAAGTCATTTTTTTAACTTACTCACAGTACTCTTATCAAAATCAGTCAATTCAGGTAGATACAATACTGTTATCTAATCTATAGACCTTATTCCAAGTTTGCCAATTCTCTTACCTAATGCCCCTTTTCTGACTCACTATCCAATCCAGGATCATACTGATGTTTAGCTGGCATGCCTCTTTAGCCTCTTTTTAATGTGGAACAGTTCATGATCTTGACAATTTTTAAGAGTTCTAGTCAGCTACTTTGCAGAATGTCCCTCAATTTGGGTTTTTCTGATGTTCCTTATGACTAAATTCAAGTTATGCATTTTCGGCAGGAACACCACAGAAATGATGTTGTTCCTCCTTTGTGCATCATATCAGGAAGCACGATGTTAATTTACCCCATTACTGGTGACTTCACCTTTGAACACTTGGGTAAGATGGTGTCTGGTAGATTTCTTCCTCTCTGTAAAGTTACTATGTTCCCTTTACAATTAGTTAATCTTGTGTGGAAGTACTTTGTTACTATAAAAATATCCTGTTTCTTATCATCATTTCCCTTCCCAGTTTTAGCATCCATTGATGATTCTTGTCTGAAATAATTATTGCTCCATGCTTTCCACACGTTACCTTCTTCCTGCACATACAGCTGAAATAACAGTTCCTGGCTTTCTTTCTCAGAGGGACCACACAACTAGTTCTAGCCCATAAACTATGATTTAAGTGGTATATATCACTTCCTGGTTTGGCCCCCAAATGTCTCCTATTAGTATCTTACAAAGCCTTTGTTTGTCAATCCACTGCTTGCATAAGGCCTAGTAAAGAACTCTAAGAAGGCTTTGGTAAGTGTGGAGCCACTAGAACCTTAGATTTACACCATTCAGGGAGGCCTATGAACTTGGATGGGGAGAATCTATCTTTAGTTTCACAAACTTTTAACTTGGACTTAGCATTTTCTTCATTGATGAATGTGTGCAAAAATTACAATAGTGTCAGCAAAACGTGGCTGTATCACCAAGAGAAATCACAGCTATTTCATATCACATTATTCTCGAAGCAGAGATCTTGAAATATATTTACCAATTACTAATGTGAAGTTAACTTTGATATTTAGTTATTAGATCTGTCACTACATCCTTTTTTTCACATTTATAAACATTATTCTTAGAAGAGGCCCCTGGGCATCACTAGACTGCTAAAAGATCCAAGACATAAAATAGGGTAAGATGGAGGAAGTTGATCCCTGAATCACCATTTGGAGATGAGCCACCAGGAAAGCAGGTGGAGAATATCTGCATTAGAATCTGTGTGTGAGAGAGAAATAAACCACTGTGATTTATGATAACATTTGTTCAGCAATTATCCTCTTCTGACTAATAAAATAAAGTCATAAATTTGGAAATTAATATGCATGGAAAGGTAGTTGAAGCCATGGGATTGGATGTGATCATTGAGGAAGAAGGAGGAAAAAAATACAAGCCAAGGGCTGAACTTCAGGCGATTGTTACATTTCGAAAAACAAGATGAAAAAAATGGTTAAGGAAGCAGGTGGAAGAATTATCTGAATAGTAGAAAGCGAACCAGAAATACATGGAGGAAGAGATTATATAAATGACACCATATTTGAATTTCTCAGATGTCTTCATACAGAATAAGTCCTTATATGTAGTCTCTGCTAGAACAGTGAGAAACAAAGCTATTTCAGTAGGTTTTCTGAACTATTTTCTAGTGACAGGCACGGTACTTCTCTAAATCTAAGTTTCTTTATCGACAAAAAATTGCTATTCAGATTAAAGGAGGTTATGTAAGCAAACACACACAAAAGGACCTAGTACAACTTCTGACATGTACCCATCACTAAAGTTAGCTCCTTCCCCCCCCCCCAAACTTTCCCCTCTACTCCACCATTTCACAGAATATTTTAAAGTTTAAGATAAAAGAATTAGAGAGCACGTTAAGAAAACTATAAATTTTTCTGGGTCAAAAACATAGACATTAGACTTATTATACTAGTTCCAGTATGAATATTCTAGCTATAAAATTAAAATAAGCAAAATCATGATTAAAATTCAGACAGAACCTTGATATTCTATTTGGGAAACAGACTGAGTGATAATTACGGAAAAAGGAGTCTGTGATTTTAAAATGTCAAAAAGAATCAAGAAAATACACCATAATGTGTGGGGTTTCCTACCAGGCGTTCTCAGGAGCTATACAAAGATGGACATCGGTCTTCAGGAAACCCAACTTGAATCTCTCCAACTTCTCTTGTTGGTGGCTCATCCTTATCTCATGTTCCTTTATCACAAATGCAATGTGAAGGGGAGGGGAAGCGTGCTTCAAAATGTAAAAACATGAATTTTATACAGATATATATAACTTTAGTTACATTTTTTTGTTATTTTGATAATGGATGTGGATGTTTTGTATACAAAAACAATATGAAACCTTGTACGCATGCTAAAAAATTCAATAACAATGTCGAGTGGAAAATGAAAAAACTAGATTACCTTTACCACAGTATGTAAAACAAAAAACCTGTCACTTGCATTGAAAAGTTTTATTAAGTGGCACTTGGAATCCCCATTTTCAAAATGTGGATGTGAGCTAACGAAAGCATTCTGATGAAAGTCCTTTAATTGCCTCTCATTCCTCGCTCACCTTAGAGCTTCATTTCTCTCATCCCAAATTGAGGAATGTGCAATTTTCTAGATTAGAGGCTAAGAGATTGTTTTCATAATCAACAGTCATCAATGCAGAGTGACAATAGCTCAGAAAAAATTCTAACTTCCGCTACAAAGAATTTTCCAGAGAATTGACTCTTTCTACGAAAAATGCTAGAAGCTGAATAACAGATCCTGGCAACTCCTCCCCCTCCTAGTTTCAGGAAGAAAGTACTGCCATCTACAGGAAGTATATGGAACTAACACAAGAGGATATGGAACTAACGCCGACAGAAAAAGGAGAATCTATTGGGGTATAAAGGTGTACTAACCAGCTAAAAAGAAAAAAAATAACAGCATGACAAAGGAGAATAATAAAATGTGCCCGCTTTTAAATTATTTTTCTAAATATGTTCTATTTCTTTGCTGTCCAATACAGCAGCCACTAGTCATAGGTGGCTCTTAAGCAATTGAAATGTGACTAGTGTGACTGAGGAATGAGGTATTTTTAAAAAATTCATTTCATTTTAATTAATTTAATTGGTTTAAATGTTAAAAACTGACACTCGATTCAGTCATTGGAAAACTTTTAGGGATGTTTGTAACAACCTAGGGATATGAATCTGCTTTTTCGACTACAAACTCTAAGATAACCACATACAGATCAAATATTCCTGATGACAATTTAGCATCTGAATTGAGCTGTGCTGTAAGTAAAAAATGTACACCAAATTTCGAAGACCTAGTACAGAGTGAAAGAATGTGATGTAACTCATTAATAATTTTTTTATTGATAACATCTTGAAATTATATTTTGGACATATTATGCTAAATAAATGTTTTAAGATTAATTTTGTTGACTTCCTTTTACTTTTTAATGTGGTTACCAGGAAATTTTAAATGCCACATGTGACGCACATTATATTTCTATTGCACGGCACTATTCTAATTGATTTAAAGTCCAAAAAACAAAAAACAAAAAAAAAGAGAGAAGTAAATGTGTTCAGTGTCTATAGAATTACATGAAGTGCTATATTTAAAAATGTTTTTGGGGCCGGCCCCGTGGCTTAGCAGTTAAGTGTGCGCACTCCGCTGCTGGCAGCCCCGGTTCGGATCCCAGACGCGCACTGACGCACCGCTTGTCCGGCCATGCTGAGGCCGCGTCCCACGTACAGCAACTAGAAGGATGTGCAGCTATGACATACAACTATCTACTGGGGCTTTGGGGGGAAAAAAATAAATAAATAAAATTATTTAAAAAATGTTTTTGGGTCCTATCTGACCCCAAGATTAATAGCAAACGTGCAGTAGACACTGATACTCGTATGAGTTAATATAACACAATTTTGAGGAAATTTTCTAACCCTGTCATCACTGATGCTCCTTGCGACTGATAAATGGTAGAAAATTTGGATCTTGGTGAACGTAACTACATAACCATCCCTATCATGGTTAATGAACTGATGATACGAACCTTTCTTTTTATTTAAAGAAATTCCAGTAAGTTTGTCTCCTGTTCTATTTCTTCCATCAATTTCCAGCATTATATCCCCAGACTATATATTTCAAGGACTCTACCCCCAGTATCTCCCGCTGTCCTTCATTCTCACAAGTGCAGTGCACAAACAGTTCTTCGTGACCCTCCCTCTGTCTTTAGCTGAGGAAGCCATCCTCCGTAGTGTAAACATATCCTTCATCAAGGATGTCTTTTCTGAGCTAGAAAAATCATACCTCCCCTTTCCTTCTTTTCCATACCCAACTTTGACATATTCTTCTGTTACTCAAACAGAAAACATAAACAAAACCAACAGGCCCATGATTTGGCTGGCAGATACCCACCCAAAGGTAAGGTGTTGAATCACCCTGGTTTGCCTGGGACTATCTAGTTTGGGGATTGAAAGTCCTACCTTCTGGGAAACCGGGACAGTTGGTCACCCTACTTGCCCATCTGACCTGTTGACAGCAAAGCAAGAGAGAGGCGAGCGTCACAGTTCATGCTCCAGCAACACTCCATTGCCTGCGTTTCCCTGAAGTTACTAGCCTCCTTCCCATCACCACAGGGCTTCCTCTCTCCTTACTGCCCTCCTCTAACCCGCCTGACTTACTGTAATCTTTCAGGTTACCATTCCCTCCCCAAATCCTTCACTCACTCCTCCAGGCTGACGTAACTCATACTTAACATCGTATTTTAATTCTCTGTCCCTTCCCCAAGGCTCCTATCTGGCTGTGAGCTCCTCGAAGTCAGAACTCTGCAGCCATTCATTTTTGTATTCTCATCACAAGGTAGCTGAATTTGTGAATGAATGAAAGCTGATGTGTCTTAGAAAGGCATCCAAGATCAGGGAAATTTCACTGGCCTTCTTCCAGCTAACACACTCCTCTTCTGCCATAACAACCAACAACAGTTTTCAAGCCTGGATGTCTCTGCGTTTCTCAGCCTTGGAGAATCTTCCCTTGTTCTTAGCACCTCCAACACAATGGATAACACCATCCTGTCACTAACCCCCGACTGACACCAGCCCCACTCCCACCCCTGGGGGGGCAGGGGAGATACACACAAAAACACATACACACACCAAAAAGCAACAGCAACCAAAAACTAAACAAAAAAATCCTCATTTTTATTTTCTACCCTGAGTAGTAATTTTTGCTTGAAAGTCCCACCTTCCTCTTGGAATGGCTCAATATGCATATTTCTTTCCATCATGGTAGGAAAGAGAATCTGTCTATGCCACTAAAGAATGCAGCAAGGTGGAGAGAACGTGTAAAAATAATGGAGGAAGTGTACCTGGAGTTTACTATATATGGAACAGCGACAAGTGGTTCTCAAAGTGGGGGGTACTAAGGAAGATGCAAAAGAATATCATAGTTCCTACTTTTCCAGGAGCTACAGTGGTTATTATTTAGAAATTACATAAATATGTTTTATAGGAAATGAATTGCTTTATAAATATAGAGAAAAATTTAAACACATATTAGACATTTTAACATATTAATTTTTATATATTTACATTATGTACTTTAAACTTATCTATTTCAATACATTCAAAATAAAATTTACATATCTTTAAACATAAACAACATATTAAAATAGATTGTGTTTACACTTTAAAATATATTTTAAAACACCTAGATTATTAACAGTCATTTTTGAGTGCTAACTGCAAAATAACCTTACCTGTATAATTCTCAAAACCCTACGAAGTAGGTTCTATAATTGTCCCCATTTTACAGAGAAACCTATGGCACAGAGAAGTGAGGAAGCTCTCTTTCAAGGTCATAGAATCAGTAAATGGAAGACCTGGGATTGAAGGAGATTTATCACCCCTTAAAGGTGAGAGCAACCCCCTGGATGCAAAGAAAGATGTCCACACTATCCTCCAATAATCAAATAACAAATAGGTAAAACTAATTTATAAAATAATCTGCAAAGTCCATAGCAATATTTCAGCATGCACCATGATGATTTGCTACAAATTGCACAACATGTGCCCCAATAAATGCTCCAAAGATGAGTACACACCTTAGTAAAGAAACGCTTATTTCTCAGGGGATAAACCCATGCATGAAAGAATAAACAAGAGAGTCTTCATGACAAATTCATTTTCTTCTTCAAGTTAGAATTATAGTCGTTTTTGACCTGGAAGAGAACTTAGAAGTAGTTGTCAACCTCGACTGCTCATTGGAAGCATCCGGAGAACATCAAAAGCTATCAAGATCTGGTTACCACCTGCAAGATTGTGATTTAATTGGTCTGGGAAACAGCCTGGGTATGGGGACTTGTCTACTCCCTAGAGAATTCTAATATGCAGCCAAGAAGGAGAAAAAACTGTGGTCTCCAGATCAGCAGCATCAGCCTCACCTGGGAACTTGTTACAAATGCAGATTATTAGACCCCACGCTAGACCTACTGAAGAAGAAAATCTTAACTAGGGCCCAGGAATTGGTGTTTTAACGTGCCATCCAGATGATTCTGATATACACTTAAGTTTGAGAACCATTAATCTAGTTGAACTGTTTCATTTAGAGATAACTGAAATCCAGATTTAAATAATTTGCTCAAGTTTACATGACTCATCAGTGGTGGAACTGGAAATAAAATACTAATAATAATAGTTAACGTTTATTGAGGGCTTACTGCTCTAGGTGTGCTACTTTGCGTTGATTAATTCATGTCCATGAATTCAGACATTGAGAAATATCTGCATACTATTGGCCCAGCCACTAGAACAGAAATAAAACAGCGTTCGAGTAGAGCGTGATGTGTACACATCTCGAAAGTAACACCCTTAACCACAAATCTATGAGATATGTAGTGAAACACATTGATATGCCAAATAAACTTACAGATAAATATTTTCCAATATTCCATGGCAGGAACTCAATCATGAAGTGATTTTGTATCTTTTAAGAGGTTATAAATTGAAGTTTAATAGATCCATTGATATTTTCTGAGCATCTTTTCATAATGACAGTGTCTACTAATTTGTCTAGCACTTTTCAAAGAGGCGGCAGTTTCACAAATAGCTTTCATTTACTTCTCACAATAGTCTATGGGATAGGAATACACAGGGAGTTTACTGTCGTGGGGGGAGGGCGGGGGAGAAGATTCTGGGAGGCAACAACTAGCCTAGAAAGACTCCAGGGGAAGCTCCTTGCAAGAGAGCATTGTGGGGGAGGATAGGCTAGAGAAGTAGTAAGAAACCCATCTGGGAATTCCACATTTACCATAATAGATCCACTAATTTATCCATATATCTACTGGCATGTCAACATTTCCACTCTGAGATTTTTCCCTTAACAGAGATTCAAATAATTTTTTTTCACACCCATATTTCTTCATGGGAAGCATATGACTTGTAATGAATCTTGGGATTATGAATGTTTTTCTAGAGCAAGGAAAAAAGGTATAATTTTAATTCACCACTCATTAGTATCTGTCCTCAATTCTACAGGTGGCATAAAAGAGTTAATTTGTTTGATTTTTGGAGAAATATCATCAATGAAATACTAACTACACTGCATTTCAGTTGTTGCCCCTCTATTTAAACCAATCTTGGTATTCTGGCCACCTTCTCATAAAAAGAGAAATTATTCCACTGTCTTTCTGCCATGAATAGATCTCACTCTTCTCAAAGTGGGAAGATTTTGCAAAACAAATAAATATATGTATACACACCTTAACATTTCTAATTAAACGGTGGAAGAGCATAGAACATGTGGCTTTTTGTTGGTGATTTATTTCAATATTCAGTTAATAACAGTCATTTGGGTGTATTTCTAGCCTCTTTCTACTAGTGACCCATACTACTGGTAGGTCCACCATACAGTGGACAAGAAAAAATTAAATAGCAGAATCCCAGTTGCAAAATTAAATAGCAGAATCCCAGAGAGCACATTGATCAGGGCAAAACAGAAGGTAACCAGATACAATAAATATTTTAGTAGTAGCTGAAGACTTTATGAAGGAACAATAAACCTGGAATTCATTTCTTCCACTCCAGAGTCAGAGAAGCCAAAATTCCCATTGCTCCAGGGCAGCTCAGAGGCAGATGTTGCTAGGTAGCCAGAAAGTGCTTAACAGAGCAGCATGTCCATCATTTGCGTGGAACTGGATAGAAGTTGTAAAGAGAAATAGCTAGAACTATACACCAAACACTGTACATTGCAGTCAGATCCTTAAGTAATTGCAAACAAATTGAATTTTCTCTATATTTAGTAGAGTAGCCCATATAAAAGGAAAAACTTATCTGAGATAGCTGAAAACCAAAAGGAGATTGATTGCAGATGTAGAAGTTAGGCAGTTAAAAGAAGAGGACCTGGATTTAAAATACAGGCAATTTTCCCTTAGCCACCCGGGGCTAAACCATTCACCAATCCTTAAGGAAGAAGGACTAGAATTAACATCAAGACCATGATGTTATTGGAGCTGTATATTAATTGCTGTGAAGTGTGTGTGTGTGTGTGTGTGTGTGTGTGTGTGATAACTTATGTATTTATTTATAAAATCTTAACAAGTGGCACCTTGCAGGGGGGGGGTCTTCCCTTAGAAAAGTAAACTCTTTCCTCTTTAATAGAATCTGGCAATAACTACAAGGTCTTGTCTGGGTGGCCTTTTGTGGAAATCAAAGAAAGAGAATAAATTCCACCTCTGAATCCACTCAGTATGGAACATGGACATGACCCACAGAAGGGTAAAATGACCCACACGGAATTAATTCAGGAAGAAAGAGCTGAGAGCCAAAGATAGACTTGAAGAAACAAGTCTCCTGGGAATATGTATATATTGAAAGATAGGGAAATTGGTCTTCACAAATTGAGAGTTGTGTCAATCTTCCCTAGATTTTACATGGTATGGTGATCCCTGCTAACAGCTTGCATGCCCTTTTCAGTTAAAGCATTTAGGAAACCGTACATAGCTTAATCTGTAGCATAGATTCAGACACATTTTATTAAGCTTTTACCGAACTTATAACTTCTGATTTCCACCAACCTTTTCCACTTCCCCTAAAGAAAGTTTCCAGAGGTACATTCTGATGATCAGGGGAGTAAAGCTGTATTTCTCTAAGAATGACGCCTAAGCAAGTGCTATTTCTACTTGGGTCCACCATCTGATTTACATCATCAAAAATACTTGCAGGGACTGGCCCGGTGGCATAGTGGTTAAATTCAGCACACTCTGTTTTGGCAGCCCAGGTTCGTAGGTTCAGATCCTGGGCATGGACCTACACCACTCATCAAGCCATGCCGTGGTGGTGACTCACATACAAAATAAAGGAGGAGGGCACAGACATTAGCTCAGGGCCACTCTTCCTCAAGCAAAAAGAGGAAGATTGGCAACAGGGGTTAGCTCAGGGCCAATCTTCCTCACAAAAAAATATATATATATTTGCAAATTAGAATCACAACATTGTGCTATTTTTATCAAAAATGAAAATGTGTCCCAAGATTTCCATTGTCTAGATATCAGCCACCAGGTGGTGGTCTGCAGTGCAAAGCTCCATGGCATGGCAGGGCAGGGTGGGGCATGCCAAGGAAATAGTAACATTGCTTGAATTCTTTGAACATTTAAATACAGTAAAAAGAATCTAATTTATAAACACAGTTTTTAAATATATTATCAGAACCATGTTGTCTTATGCAATGGAAATCACAGAAATATTCTGGTTTCGTTTTGAGTTCTCTAGACCATATAGCAGGTCCTGATGAGTTTTTCGTTGTTAAACTATAATAAGTTTTATTTTCCCATATGATCAAAGATACAGAAAGACTACTTTGAGGAATAACTTCATATTATCTCTTCATTTTGAGAAATAATCTCTTTGTGATTTAATGATGAGAAAAGCTGAGAGCCAGCTTTTCATGCCCAACCCTGCCATCAATTCAGTGTAAGACCTCGGGCGAGTCACTGCCCATCTTCACTTTTCCTCCTCTGTAAAATAAAGGATTGGGCTAGATGTTGTCTAAAGTCCCCTGGAGCTCAAAGATGCTGTCATTTTATGATTCTAAATGTATCATCATCATTGCGTCTCTTGAAGTATTACAGAACAATTTATGAAGAACAAAATCGGTTGAAGACTATTAAATAAATGCGTTAAAAACAGCTAAAGAGATAAGTGTACTTTAAGCTCCATTGATGAAAGAAAGCCCCTTGAAGCATCTATAATAATAAAAGTAGTTTGCTTCTTAGCATCTATTTTGCTATCTCTATTAGGAAAAACAAACCAGCTTGTAACTAACAAAGTTGCACAAAAAATCCTGTTGAATTTCTATCATGCAGGTGTCTTTAAAGAATGCTAAATAGCCAAGACATGAAACTACAAAGAATTCACGTGGTGTGAACATTGAACTTCAAAACTCCCAGTGATTTTGGAACTTTTGCAATGCTTTATGTTCCTAAGGTTTTATGAGTTATCTTATAGTTTACAAACTCTGTTGTTTCAGGATACAATTGAAGGCAAATACCCCTCTACATCTAGCCCTAGAAATAGCCTCCGTGTTTGGAAGCATACTTTAATAGGTTCCTCAAGGTCAGACCATTGCCTTATTACAGGAAACGGATGAGGTCATTACTGGCTTTCAGTTTGTCTAAAAACTACCTGCTTTTTCAGTCTAACATACCACACTCCACTATCTTTCTCTTTTTGCCTCCTTGGTTGTGTTTCCTGTCCTCAGAACCAAAGTTTTCATCTTAATTCTAGTTGGACACGAAGAAACATACGGTACAAGGCACAAAAAAGTAAAGCATCCAAGTGAGACCTTCTAATTCTGGGGGAAACAACAGCTTAATGAGTTCTTAATAGTGAGCACACATGAGCTCCCTGTTAGAGAGCAGTAATTTGAGTAGCAGTTCTGAAGGGAGGATCCAAGGTTCTAGTCCAGCTCCACCCCAGTAGGCTCTGACCATAACACATTTCCTCCAGATTTTTAGGGTCTTGCTTTCGACCATGTGGGGCGCAATGAAGGAAGATGAGAAGCAAGGCAAGAGACAAGAGAGATGGAAACTTTTTAATATGTCCCTAAAAGCCTCTTTATAGAGATGAGTAATAAAAAGATTGAGGCCAGCAAACCTATTCAACCTTTCCACATTTTCTCTAAACAGTTATAAAACTGAGAGTCTTCTAAGGTCAGAGTAAAAGGAATACAGCCTTGTTTTTGTATTTTAAATGGTTTTTAGTGGAATGCTAAAACAGCCTCAGCACTAGTAAAAGGTGTGCCCAAGAGTAGTTTTGATTCAATTCAGGAGGGGATAATGGGACCCACTAAGTAGGGAGGTGAGATCACTTTGACGCGAATGCCCACATAATGCCAAGGATGGCTCTCTGAAACTCCTCCCCCATCACACACACGTTTCCCTTCTCATCTAATGAGGAATGATATACTGTGAGATCATCTATTTTGACCAATCATAATTTATTATCCTCAATTCATTCAAAAAACATTAATTGAATGCCTACGATGGGCCAGACACTGTGCTAAGTATTGGGGATACAGAAATGGACAAAAGAAAGAACTCTGCCCTCCTAGAACTTATATTCAAGTGTAGGGAGACAGAAAAATAAGTGAAGTACACAGTGAGTTAGAAAGTGATAAAGAGAAAAAATTAAGTAAGGAAGGGAGTGCAGTATACACAGGGAGGAGGTGGGAAGACGGAGAGGGTTGCAAGTTTCATTTGGGTGGTCAGGGGAGGCCTCGCCCCAGGTGAAATTTGAATAATAACCTCAAGAAAATGAAGGAGCAAGCCACGTGTTTGAGGAAACAGCAAATGTAGAAGTTCTGGATCAGAGGCATGTCCAATGTGTTCAAGGAACAGTAAGGATGCCAGTGTGCCTGAAGGGGAATGAGTAGGAGTTAGCAATAAGTCAAAAGGTAAGGATGGGTGGGGGACAGATTTGCCTTTAATGAGTGAAAGTGGAGGTTATGGGGAGGTTTTGAACAGAGTCATGACATTATGCAACTTCCATTAGAAAGGATAGAGCTGGTCACTTATGAGCAAGAAAGGCAGAAGCAGGGAAACCAGTTATAAGGCTGCTACAACACCCCAGGCAAGAAATGGTGGTAGCTAGGACCAGGGTGATGGGGATGGCAGTGGTAGGAAGTGGTTAAATTCCAAATGTATTTTTATCCTAAAGCCAAAAGGATTCTCTAGTGTTTAGATTGGCAGTATGGAAGAAAGGAGTTAAGAACTACTCCAAGGTATTTGGCATGAGAATTGGAAGGATTTGCCATAAATCAGGATAGGACATGTTGTGAGATGACTAGGCTTAGGGGGAGATTAGGAACATGTTTTCTCAAACATGTTAAGTTTTAGAAACCTCTTAGACATCCAAGTGGAGATATCAAGTAGGCAGTTGGATGGACAAGTCTAGAGTTCAAGGGGACAGAGAGTGATAGATGGTATTCAAAGCCATGACACCAGATATGATTGAGACAAAGGAGAGAAGAACTCCAAGGACCAGATACTGGGGAGCTCCAACATTGGGAGATTGTGGAAAGAGGAGCAACCAGCGAAGGAGACCAAGAAAGAGCAGCCAATGAAGAAAGAGAAAAACCAGGAGAGCAGAGTATGTTGGAGGTGAAGAAGGTTTCAATGTGAAGGGAGTGATCAACTGGGTCAAATGGGGCTGACAGGTCAAAGAAAATAAAGACTGAAAACTGACATTGGGTTTAGCAATTATCCCAAGTAAGGTCAAAGAGACTTGGCTGCTGCTGTAATATGACCACGAGCCTGAGCAAAAGAAATTGATCAAGTTTTTGGCTAAGTAATTAAATCTCGGGGGGAAAAAACCTTATCATCTTCAATTCTTTGTTTCATAAACATTGGTTTAGAAAGAGAGAGTTTTATTTTCTCTCCAATGACTGTCAGACTTAATAGTAACACTTCTTAGCTAACAATGGAAGGTTTAATTTCATGTCAAGTACAGATACTTTTTGCTTTCTAGACTTAGGAAATTATAGATGATTTTCTTTCTTCATTAAAAATAAACTTTTGTTTCTTTTCCAAATCATACCTGGAATGCAAAAATGTCTATTTCTGTTGACTGTTCTTGATCTGAGTTTTTATTTTCTATTTTTTCTCTTCTTCCTGCTAATTCTGTTTGTGTGAGCATCTCAGGTCTCTCCCCTTTCTCATCCTCTTGCAATCTCTGACTCCTCTTCAGATCTTCACTCCGCTCTATCACAATCAATTTGATCTTGAGCATCATAAAATTCTACTTATTCCCACAGCAGCAGCCTTGACATCACTGGTGGAATATGATGGATTCTAAGAACAGGCCAGCAAGAAGAAAGGCAGGCAAGGGCAAAGATAGATAAGAGGAAAAGAGAGAAGCTGGAGGAGGGGGGCTCAATTGACCCTGTGCTTTCATTATTTTCCACATAAACAGATTAAACCAGAAACTGCAGGATTTAGAAATTCCATGTTGACAAAGGCCCGCCAAACTTTTACCTAAATAATTGCATATGTTTAATTAAACACTATGGTAATATCTATGGACCTCAACTAACGATACTTTTGGGGACAAACCCACTAAAATTTGATCGACCAGTTTGAGAATCACTTCCTATTTGCATAATTTTTCCAAATTGATTTGTGTATATAGAAATTGCCTAATTCTCCACGGTTAGCAGTACAAACCAAAATAGTGATAATTTGTAGGATCTTCTTGCCATGATATCACAATCCTAACTTAAAGCACATCAAGAGTTGAAAACGTCAAGTAGTTAATGAGTATGTTAAAAAGCTGCAATTTTAATATTTCTCCTTTATTCATTATCGTGAGTCTCCAATTATGATCAGCAAATAAAAGTTATTATATGTTCTATGTTAGACTTGATTATTTTGGTGTTCTGTCTCTTTTAAAAGAATTATGACTGAGAATAAAGGCAAGGTACATCCTCCAGTTGCAATGAATTAATTATTAGTCTATTAGTCTTATTAGTAACTAGCAGCTCCAGAAAATGCTTACCTCAACAGGTATCTTTCTCCTACAATATTCTCTCTCTTTTTTTTTTTTTTTTGGTGAGGAAGATCAGCCCTGAGCTAACATCCATGCCAATCCTCCTCTTTTTCCTGAGGAAGACTGGCTCTGGGCCAACATCCATTCCCATCTTCCTCCACTCCATATGGGACGCCACCACAGCATGGCTTGACAAGCGGTGCATCGGTGCGTGCCCGGGATCCGAACCCGGGCCGCCAGCAGTGGAGCGCGCGCACTTAACCACTAAGCCATGGGGCCAGCCCCTCTCCTACAATATTCTTTAAAAGAGAAAAAGCAATAAAGCACAAAGAAGAAACAGACTGCCCAGACATATTTTCTCAATATAAACAAATATTTTCAGGAAAGGAGTATAAAATGTTCACAGAAAAAAAATGCTGAAAACACTTTAAAATAACTACTATATGTTTAAAATAACTTTTTAATGGTATATAGGAGTCTTTTACCTTGCAGTGAGTTGGGAACCTTAAAAAGAAATAGAACATTTTTTTTCTTTGTCTGCAATTTGGAACTGTGATTTTTTGGTGAAAAAGTTTTGCAGAAAATCATGGAAACATATATAGGGAACCTGTGGCAATATTATAAACTTCTAAGGAAACAACTGCAATATTAATATGAAAACAAAATTCGACCTTTGGAAGTAAACTGTGAGAAAACAGCATTTTAAAGTAATAAAGTTTTTAAAATGTCACTGACTGAACATTTCCCTCCATATTCTAAATTAATATTAACAATACATTTCAGTGTTTCCATTTTGCCATTACTAATTTTTCCTTATCCTCCTAGAGTATAAGATTTCTGTTATTAAAAAAAAAAGCTACATTAAGATTCAGCCTCAAAAGAGGTTGAATTTCTGGTAACTGCAGGTGCCTGGCACTTACTGCTAATTGGATGTGGCTGCTTTTAGCAAATCTGGTAGCTGCTAAAAGCTACTGTTGCTGTAGTGCTGTCTCACCAACACACAGAGCCCACGTACACCGTGCACCATGTACCTCTCCTCTACTAAAGCTACACGTCTGCAAAATTTGTCTACCAAAATGCAAAGCCAACTCCTTCGCTTAAATGCATAGAGACCAAATTCTTAAAGAGCTGCCTACAGGGTCACTGTCAGAAAAGGTGGACCTCCTAATACATATTAAATATTCCCGTCAAAATATTATTTCAGTACAATATCTTCCTATTATAATATGTTGTTTCAAGTCCCATACCATGTAGAGAGGCTAAACAATGAAATGCTATTAGCACATTCTTAATTATCTTCCCTCCAGTGTGCCCTACCAACTGGCTGGTGGACTGTAGTTTTGGAAAATATTGTGAACTAAGTTATATCTCTATTTCATATCATCGCTTGTGTTTATGTAGGATGTTTGCCTTGAGAAAACTAAAAATACTTTGTTTAAACTGGACCGCATTTTACCGTTAAGCGAAACTTACCAGGTAAGTCTCCTAGTTTCAGTATTAACCCTGTCCATGTTTTTCTTCTAGATTTACAGCTTCAGTACATTCTACCAATATTGCTCCAACAACACTTCTATAAAACACTCAAGGTGTGACAAGAATGACCTTTGTGCATGATTGTTCCTATTCGTATTCCAAGATTCTTGGTGTCTTATTGCCTGCATTAGACACATTCTTTGGGGGTAGGCTGAGTGATTGGAAGGAGATTACCTAGAACAAGTGAAGACAGAAAAATCCAGAAGAAGTGACTTTAAAATAATCCAATTTTAACTCTCAAATGGCCAAGGAATGTATTTCCCGGCTGTACGATTACGAACCAAATATATGTAAAGATTATACAAATCAGCATATACTCCCTTCTATTTCATAGCTGGGACCCCATAGATCACGACACATAGGAAACCTCAGTGGAGATCCTTTCCCTAAAGAAGTTAGTATTACCCATTTCAGGCAAATTTATCCAGGGTATTATGGCAGAGTCAGGGTCATATGGCAAAGATGGAGCCCACTAAACTGACACTTAGCAGATTATCATGCTTCCTTAAAGATCAAAATTGACTATCAGATGCTGTTTTAAGTGTCTGAAGACTGGTACTGAGATAATTTACAGTATTCAGATTGTATTTCCTCAAGATTGTCTGTTTTTACTGCATTTCACATAAAAGCAATTTTTTCCCCACTTGGGTTAGTTTTCCAGGATTTCTTCAAATAAATCTTGGGCTCCTGGAACAAAAGCTTATAGAGGCAGGATGAACAGTCTGAACTCTGACCTTTGCTTTCCAGTTGAGAGAATGTGATTTTTTTTTTAATCATTGTCATAAAATTGGAACTGATTTCAGTTCCAACTGATGGCCTGCTTGGCAATGACTTCTAAAATCCCGTATCTTCAGAAATTGCACATTTGGTGCCAAAATAAAAAAAAAATCTGTCTGAAAGGGTCTTCTTTTAGAGTTAGTATTCCTCACAAAGAGACTTCTACTTCAAGAAAATCAGAGGATTGTTTCTCACCTGAAGGAAAATCGCTTTGCAAAATTGTACAGGTCGTTTAAAATTTTTTCATTGGAAACCTAGAAAATGTTCATCATCAGAGACATCCTTCTGCTGGTTCTAAAAGAAAACTGCAAAATATCCCTTTCAAAATACCTGCTAGTAGGGCATTCTCTATCTGGAATACAGAACGCTCCTTGCTCATTAGTGTTATTAGGGAACATTGACTCAAATCTGGGAAGAGGGTGGGGAGAAGAAACGAAACAGCACCTCACCTCCTCACCCATTGTCCCACTAAATATACTCTACAAATTATTAGCCACTATCTCTCCATCAAAATCCCAACTGCCACTGCTTACAACTATTGAACAGCATCAATTATCAGAACAGTTACATGGGTAACTTTTGCTTTCTGGAAAACTTTTGCTTTAGGAAAATTACACTCAGAAATACACAAAAAGAAAAATTTAATTCCTAATCAATACGGATATAAAGAACCACAGCTGTGTTTTTCATGGAGAGTTTTGAATATATAAAAGTCTTGACTCTACGTTAAAAAATAAGGCGTGAGGGGGCCGGCCCGGTGGCGCAAGCAGTTAAGTGCGCGCGCTCCGCTGCGGCGGCCCGGGGTTCGCTGGTTCGGATCCCGGGCGCGCACCGAAGTACTGCTTGGTAAGCCATGCTGTGGCGGCGTCCCATATAAAGTGGAGGAAGATGGGCACCGATGTTAGCCCAGGGCCGTCTTCCTCAGCAAAAAAAGAGGAGGATTGGCGGATGTTAGCTCAGGGCTGATCTCCTCACAAAAAAAAAAAAAAAAAAAAAAAATAAGGCGTGAGGGCCGGCCCCGTGGCTTAGCGGTTAAGTGTGCGCGCTCTGCTGCTGGCTGCCCGGGTTCGGACCCCGGGCGAGCACCGACGCACCGCTTCTCCGGCCATGCTGAGGCCGCGTCCCACATACAGCAACTAGAAGGATGTGCAGCTATGACATACAACTATCTACTGGGGCTTTGGGGGAAAAAAATAAATAAATAAAATTATAAAAAAAAAATAAGGCGTGAAAAAATATCCCAAAAAGTAGGTATTCGTTTATATAACACAATATCAAACATATCTTAAGGGTCTTTCCTTGATGACACCAATTTATACTCATCTCTCCTTCTCTCATTCCTTTTATATTTAAGCATTGATGCCACAAATTAACATTTTACATAAATCCTATTCCGTAGCATTTATTACATGATCATGTGAATCATATTTACTATGTCACCATAAGAGTTTATATAGAATAATCCTGTTCACTAATCACATGGGGACTCTGTGACTTGTTCCTCAATGAGACTGGAAGCTCTGTGTTGACAAGGAACTGTCCAACAGTTCCCTTTTCCCCATGGTGTTAAAAACATCATAGGCACAGCTAGCTGCCCCTGGGTCTGCCTCCCAGGCTGTGGAGCCTAAATCCATGGCTCCCTTCCTCCACAGTAATATGGACGCACATGGGCACCAGCTAGAGTTTATTTTCCCAGCCTGCCTTGCAACTAGAAGTGGTTTGCCAATGGATTTTGAGAAGTAACATGTACAATTTCCATGTTTCTTGCTTAAAAAGAAATGGCTCACTCTCCATGTCCACTCTTTCCCCTTTTTCACAAGCTTTTTTTGTCTCTTCCCAAAAGTAATCTTCCAAGTATTTGGGGGCCTTTTTTTATGGTAGCTTAGCCTGTGGCCTAACAAGGCACACAGCTCACACATAGTTGTACATGCCTCTATTTCGTGTCCATTACGAGTGTTGGTTTATGTGTGTGTCTCCCTTACTAGACCATATATTACTTGTGAGCATTATATGTTCCTTATTCATCCTTTCTTTCTCTAACACTTAAGGTTCTTCCTGGCATATAGTAACTGCTGAATATATGTCAAGTGAATAAATAAATGGACCAATAAACTTTTTCATTTAGCATACAGTTATACTAATTATTAAGGCAAATTTATACACAATCTCTATGCCTGAATTTATTTCAGAAATTTGAAAGTTTCAACTATATCATCAGGGGTTCAACTTCAATACATTTGGAAGGTTAAACTTCAAGCTTTATAATAACATACATTTGATTCACTCCTTATAGGTCAAATGCACTTTTACTAAGCTATTTTTCACTTATCACATTGGCCAAGATGGGAAAGTCTGATGACACAATGTCATGTTGGAGAGATTGTGGGGTAACAAGCACTGCCATCCCCTAGTGGTGGGAGCACAAAGCACATAATTTATTTTCCTATGAATGTCTAAACAAATGGACTCAAAGACAGTTGCACAAGGATGTTCATGGGAGCATTATTTGTAGTAGAAAAATACTGGAAACAACCAAAATGCCCTTCTACAGAAAAATTGTTCATATGAATTATGGTATATCCTCTAAAAGGAATCCTTCTCTGAGAGTAAGAAGAATGAGGTAGATCAACACGTTCTTCTATAGATCAACATGCTCCTGTCCCTCTAAGATACATTATTAAGTGAAAAAGAAGAATACAAAAGAGTACACTCCTAGATGTGTTTTTTTAATTATATGTCTAAGGATATACAGTATGTGCACAGACAGTTTTGGAGGACTATGGAAAAAATTATAACTCTAGGAGGCAGTCTGGGCCTAGACAGTGCTTTCCATACTATTTAAATTTTACTTTTACTCTATACGCTACTTTTTCCACTTGAACAAAAATATTTCTACCACTTCATACCAGTTGTGATAGATAAAATCAAAAAGACAGACAATAATAAGTGTTGGCCAGGACATGGAAAAATTGGAACCCTTATACAGTGGGAACATAAAATTGTGCGACCATTTGGCAGTTCCTCAAAATGCAAAGCATAGAGTTACCATATGACATGGCAATTCCATTCCTAGGCATATACCCAGGAGAATCAAAAATAGACATCCACAAAAACTTATACACAAATGTTCATAACAGCATTATTTATAGAGTGGAAACATCCCAAACGTCCATCAACTGATGAATAGAAAAACAAAATGTTATATATCCGTACAATGGCATGTTATCTGGCAATAAAAAGAATGAAGTGCTGATTCACACTATAACATGGATGACCCTTGAAAACACTATGCTAGGTAAAACAAGTCAGACACAAAAGACCAGATATTGTATTGTTCCACTTATATAAAATGCCCAGAATAGGACTCCATAGAGACATAAAGGAGTTGAGAATATTACAAAATTAGATTGTGGTAATGGTTGCATAACTCTGTGGATATACTAAAAACTCATGGACTGTATATACTTTAAATAGGTGAATTTTATGTCGTGTGAAATATATCTCAATAAAGCTGTAAAAAATAGTTTTGAAAGTAATATCATATATATTGTCTCATTTGATCTTCATGCTGGTCCTGAAAAACGATGGTTGTGAAGAGCAGATGAGATAAAATATATGACAAGACACAGAAAAGAAAAATAAGCAATGACTTTAATATTAAAGAAAGTCTATAGTCATGAATAGCGGTTTGGGTACTTACCTTTCAGAAATATTTCTGTAGTAAAAGAAAAAATTTACTAGGGGTTTGCCTCCCACAGCCCATCTGCCTATTCAATGATTCATTCATTAAAGACTCTTAGAATCACCCAGAATATATTTGTGATGCATTCACTGAATCTCCTGGTGTTCCCTGCGCATTCACAATCTAAGAGGTTTCAGGGTACAAAATGTTCCATCTATCATTCTTTCCATCTCTGCGCTATTAATTGACTAAAAGGAAAGGGGATTTCAGACCTTTGGTTAGTCCACATTTTAAACTATTCAGGAAAAAGAAAAATCTATGTTTTGCCGATGACAACAACATTAATGCCTGGGTTATTACAAGGAATGCAGAACAACCGAAGAATTCATGATTGGTCCTAGAAAATCGATAGCAAAATCTCATATAGCACTTCCTCCATAACCAGCATTGTTCTAGCAAGTTCCATATATTCATTCATTTAAATACCACAACAACCCATTATTCACTGTAGTTTACAGATGAGAATGTGTGGCTCTGAGTAGCTAGCCTAGCGTCACACAGCTAGTAAGTGGCAGAGACTGGATGGGCACCCAACACTCCGAGTCCAGAATCCCCACTCTTGACCTATTCCGCCAGCTCCTTATCTAAATCCCAGTTTGATATGGAAAAGAGCTGCAACACATTACGTTTTCTCTAATAATATTTTTAATCAAAGTAAAACTTAAAAATCAAATTTATGTAGTCATCCTAATTTGTACCTTTCGTCACCTTAATCTTCCTCAACCAGATTCATTTATAGTGCATTTGGCACTTCAGTTTCAACTACCATATCACATGTAATCACAGTCACATTGTCTGTTAGCTAGATGGCTTTACCAAGTATCCGTTCTCTGTATGTTGATGGAAAATAAACTCAAGATATTAAAAAGCTTAACTTTTGTGTTAAAATACATAGGATCTGTTATAAAACACAACGACAATCAAGAACCATTTAAGAAAACTACTGAGATATAGTTGTTACAGGGACAATTTAAAATACTCCTCCTCTTCATGGGCTGTGTTTAAAATGACACAAATCTCACAAATTTAAAAAGACAAAAGAACATTTAAACCAATCAAATATTGGGTCTACATACTTCTCAAAAAAAAAAAAAAGAGGGAGAGGAAATCATTGTTTCTCTTTCAACTAGATGATATATTTTTCCCTGAATTGAATAATGGTTTTCTGGAGCAATATGGAACTAGTCAATAGCCCAACAGCAACAACAGTGATTGATCTAAAGGTCTGCAAGTTTGATTAACTTTAGCACTTCCACTGTTTGAAACAGAAAGCACAAGCAGGTGGAATTCACGTAGTAATTTGTTCATGGTTATCTCATTGGGATATGTCTAAAAAGAAGCAAAATACAGAGATAGAAATGTTCAGAAAACAATGAAAAGCCTAAATCAGGAAATCGGAGTCATTGGCTGAGAATTACTTGCTTATTCAGTGAATTTAGGAAGATGCTGACTACGAGTCCAGAGAATCCAGAGGGAAATAAATCATCTTCATTTTAATTACCAACACAGTTAGTTACAAAAGAACCTGAAGAAACAGAAAGCCATTTTCTTTGATGGGCATCTTGGAATATGCAATCCTTAAAAATGTAAAAAGATGTTTCCTATCAGAAACATACCTTTTAAAGGTATAAAGATATTGGAAGTATACAAGTAATACTAGAGACAAAAACCTAGTTTATGTGCCCATTAGGAAAGACCAACTGAAAAATTAGTGACTTCTCCTTCTGTACTGTTGGTGGGATTGTAAAATGGTGCAACTGCTGTGGAAAATAGTATGACAGTGCCTCAAAAAATTAAAAATAGAACTATCATATGATCCAGCAATCCCACTTTTGGGTATATATCAAAAAGAATTGAAAGCACGGTCTCACAGAGATATTTGCACACCCATGTTCATAGTAGCATTATTCACATTGGCCGAGAGGTAGAAGCAGTCCAAATGTCCATAGACATCTTATCTCCTTTTTGTATTCCCAATCAATCTATGAGGTCTGAAGGAAAGGAATAAGGACTTCTATTTCTTTGTCTCTATAACGCCTAGTACATTCATTCATTCATTCGTTCACTCAAAAATATTGATTGACTGCTTACTACATCCTCAGCTCTATTCTAGGTGTAATGACCATCAGTGTACGAAATACACATCTTCACTAAATAAATGACTGGTGAACTTGATTATAATGATTCTATTCAACTGAATTTAACCCTTAATATCAAGCATTTAAATAGCACTTATTATATGGCAGGAGCTGTTCTAATCATCATCATTAGCAACTCCAAGTTGCCAATGAAAAAATTGAAGCACAACGAGGTTAAGCAACTTGCCCAAGATTATGTAGTTAGGAACTGGCAGGGACAAGATATGAACATCAGCAGGCTCGTTCCAGAGTCAGAGCTCAGAACCACCCTGTTGTATTTGCTCAGCATGAATACTCTGCTAAACGTAAGGAAATTGATATTAATAATACCCGGCACTTATCCTGTATGAGCTCACGAGATAGCAGAGTAGAGAGAAAGCTACGATATGAAATGATAAGTGCCATGACGGGGCAATAAGCATCAGAGCACAGAGGAAGATTCAATGAATTTTATTTTAAAAATATGAAGGCTTTATAGTGAGAAACATTTAAGTTAAGCCTTGATAAAGGAGCCAGGAGGAGAAGGAGAAAGAAGAGGAAAAGAAGCAGGAAGAAGAGAAAGGAAAGAGGAGGAAGGGATGATTATGATACTGGAAAGATGACCGTCAGGGCACAGAGAAGAGAAAATTGACATTGCTGTGGATTGCTAGGGAACAGCAGTGAACGACAGACCCACCTCTCAAGCCCCGATCAGAAATGGAACAATTTCTTCCCTACAAAGGAAGCTGGCTGGCAGGAGGCAGACACAGCCACAGCACTAGCCCCGTCTCTGCTGTCAGCAGCCACCACGCGCCGCTGTCACACGTGGTCATAGCAAGGGAGGGGAGGCTGCGCTTAAGTATCAGTGGTCTTTGAGCCACAGTCATCCTCCTGAAGAACAGAACATCAGCCCCAATGTTTTTTCGATAAAAGCCTAGAGTTCAAGAAGAAGAGGTAGAAATGGTAAATAAATGACTAAAAAGAAATTTTCAGAAGGAACCAAATTCTGAGTGATTGGGCATCAGGTTAAAAGAACTGTTAAAACAGACATAGACACGTACATGCCAGAAACAAGTTCCGGTAATATTTTGTTTAGTTTAAAAAAGATAGAGAGATAGAGAGATGGAAGAAAGGAAGGGAGGGAGGGAGGGAGGGAGTAAGAAAATACTAATCAAAAAGTAAATAACGAAGCTCTAAAAAAATGTGAAGAATGTTTCTGGAAAATAAGAGAGAAGCTCAAGACAGAGGTGAAGGCCGAGGTGAGAGCTTTTAGAGGTGAGAGCCCATTTTGTCAGCTATGGGTAGTGCAGTGGATTAAGAGTATGGGATGCAGCTCAGATACACAGCCTTCTCATAAGTGGCAGAAAATGGAAAGATCTTCAGAAAACATTTGTTTCAACATATATAAAGGCCAAGTCAGTAGAAAGCTAATCAATTATTTCGTCTTAATCCACTTCAATTCAAAATTAAGCCCACTTTGACCACAGGCACTGAATTTCAGCTTATGCCTATTAGAAATTATTTTATAAATGAGGCATATGTAAAATGGAACTGACTCATAGAAGACAAAAGTCTTTCAACTGCAATTTCTCATAGACTCGTACTAATTTATGATATTGCTTGTACAGAATATGTGAAATTGGAGGGATGTTACTTGGAAACTATTTTTAAAAAAAAGCAAATTCCAACAGAAATGTTATATTCAAAACAATTTACTCTCTCACCCACTAGGATGGCTACTATCAAAAAACCCAGAAAATATCAAGTATAGGCAAGGTTGTGGAGAAATTAGAACTCTTAATTACTGCTGGTGGGATGGTAAAATGGTGCAGCTACTATGAAAAACAGTATGGCACTTCCTCAAAAAATTAAAAATAGAACGACCTTTATGATCTAGCAATCCCACTTCTGGGTATATATGCAAAGGAACTGAAAGCAGGGTCTCAAAGAAATATTTGCACATCTGTTGTCATAACAGCATTATTGACAGAAGCCAGGAGGTAGAAGCAACCCAAATATCCACGGACAGGTGAAGGAATAAACAAACAGTGGCATATACAAATGGTGGGATATTATGCAGCCTTAAAAAGGAAGGAAATCCTGTTACAAGCTACAACATGGATGAATCTTGAGGACATTATGCTAAGTGAAATAAGCCAGTCACAAAATGACAAATACTATATGATTCCACTCATCTGAGGTACCTAGAGTAATCACATTCACAGAAACAGAAACAGAAAGTAGCATGGTGGTCGCCAGGGGTTGGGGGGAGGAGGAAATGGTGAGCTGTTGTTTAATGGATATAGAGTTTCAGTTTTGTGAGATGAAAAAGTTCTGGAGATCTGTTGCACAATGATGTGAATATACTTCAAACTATTAAACTGTACACTTAAAAATTGTTAAGATGGTAAAACTTCTCCACTACACACAAACATATTACTGTAAGGTAATACTTCCATAATATTTGGGTTTTTTCTCATGCAATATTGTTTTACAGATTTTAAATAATACATCTAAAATATGGACTGTTGAAGGTAGAATAAAAACAGAATACATTTTTAAAAAACAATTGAATGGCTACATGTAGAAGAGAAAACAGTTCTCTTTTGTGTTTATTAAGAAGCCAAAACTAGACAGAAGATTCCAGGAGGTATGTTAAAGCTTTATTCGGTAAAGGGCTTTATAAAAATCAGAGCTGACCAATGGAGTGGGTTTTGTTAGGTAGCGAGCTCCTGGTCATTAATTCATTCAAGTAAAGGAAGATCTATATCTATCAGGGTTGCTATATGAGCTTTTGCACTGACTGGAAATCTTTCCTCCATTAACTCTAAGGTCCCTCTAGTCCAAACTCCACGATTCTATGTCAAAGAATCCAAGTAAAGAGAGAGACAATGGTAGCCTTTGATCATCCGGGAAAATCATTCACAAACCAAGCCATAGGGATCAACAGATTGGATTATATAAAAAGATTTCTCTATATCTACACCAAACCAAACAACCACAAAAACTACCACCATGAAACAAAATTAAAAGACCAAAAATAAAATATGAAATAAAATGGCATCATTTAATACAAATGGCCTGGTAATCTTATTACACAACGAAGTTTTATAAACCATCAGTAATAACAAAAAAAATTAAAACCACAATAAAAAAAGGCGCAAAAATATTGACAGGCAATTAAAAGAAACGCCCATAGCCAATAAACAAATGTTAAGATTTGCAACCACTTCCTTAGAATGCAATGGTTTGTAGACTTTAAAAATAATTTGATAGTTCTTTGTTTACTGATATGGAATAATCTCCAAGATATGTTGTTTAGTGAAAAGAGTAAAAATAAGCACACACATGTGTGTGGTTGATTGTATGTGTCTTTGCTTATGTACGCATAATTATTTTAGGAAGTCTACTCAAGAAAATGGAACAGTGGTTTCCTCCTAAGACAGTTGCTGACAGGTGTCTGGGAAGCAGGTATGGGAGATACATATACTTTTCACTGAATAATATTTTGGGTTTTTTTTAACATTTTGTACCAGGTATACCTATTCAAGGAATAAATAAAATTTTTGTACTTCTTGCAAATCATAAAGTGCACATTGAAATGAGAAACTTTTTGTTTTGTTTCATCTATTAAATAAAAAGAGTAGAGGATAATAACCCAGATGCATCCAGCATTCAGGAAAACAGGCGCTCGTGTTCGCTGCTATTTAATGTAACTTGAGACAACCTTTCTGAAGGACAATTGGCAAGACGAGTAAAGGGACTTACAAGGTGCATATCCTTTGCCTCGGCCTCAATCACTCAAAGTGATTCTAGGAATTTATCTTAAGGAAATAACCAAACACATGTCTAAAAATAATGTGCAATGACATTGCAGAATTGGAAAGAACATAAATGTTTTTAATAACAAATTTAATTATGCAAATTACATACTTCCATACAACTGAGCATTGGGCAGCCCAAAAATCATGCTGAAGCAGAATGATTTTTGACATGGGAAAGTGCAAAAGAGAGTGATAAAATAGTATGTGCAAATAAACTACCATTTTTATTTTTTTAAAGTTTATATGCACATAAAAATTCAGAAAGTACATGTAGCTAAGTTTTTCCCCCAGCTTTATTGAGATATAATTAACTTGTAATATTGTGTAAGTTTAATGAGTGCAACGTGATGATTTCATACACGTTTATATAGCTAAATTTTAATTGTTTCCTTTTCACAGATATCTTTGAATGGTCAGAAAATAGGCAGTTTTTTCTCCTACTTTTCCCCCATGTTTTTGAAGTTTTCTGCCTTAAATGTAGCTCAATTGTTAGGAGAATGGGCTCAGAAGCCAGGCTTCCAGGATTCAAATGCCTACGCTGCTACGTGATACAATGAGACTTTGTGCAAGTTACATAACCTCTCTGTGTGTGCTTCACTTTCCTATCTGTAAAATGGGGATAATAATAGTTACTACCACGAAATGTTATTGTGAGTTCAATGGATTAGGAGAAGCATACTGTTTTGAACAGTACCTGAAACACAGTAACTATTTAATATTGTTGTAGTTACTTTTAGAATTAGGGGGAAAATCTTCCAAAATCCAAGTTTATGATCTATTGTACATTTCAGCTTTCACTTTATTACATGTGGCTGAGAATCAAAGAGCAAATGTACAGGATCTGGGGGACAATGAATGAAAAAACAATCAATCAGAAAATTCTTGTAATGGAATGGACATTCTGTTATCCATATCCTTATTCACAATCAAACAAACAAATAATAAACAAACAAACCCATAGCAATCACCTCCCCATTGAGGCGAGGCTTCTGCAATGTTACCTCCTAGGAGCAGGTCATCTCATTTGGACACCTGATGGGAGATTCACAAGTAAGATATATTTTTCTACTAAATTGGTCCAAGAGCAGGCTCATAATAAAATAAAAATGCTCTAGGGATGTTCTGTGAGTGATAAGAAGCAGTACAAAACTTTTACCAACCCGTGGGAGACTGGTGATCAGGGCAATCCTACTTAAACGAGAAATCTGTTGCTAGGATTCCAATGCCTCAAAACTCTGCGGGACAACAGGGGACTGATGAAATAGGCTTGGCAAAGAGAATCACAGACCACAAGGATCACAATAATGCATTATGCTACGAAACCTAGTCCAGAACGATGAGAAAAACCTGTAGATGTTAGATTGGTTCGATTAGCTATCATCTATCCTCAAAATAACACAATCGTGAAAGATAACATTTTTGTCTAATGAAGGAATAGCCAAAGAATATAATTTGTCTGCTCACAGGGTGCTTTATAAATGTTTTATTTTAGTTAATTTTTGTTAAATCATCCAAAGGCCCATTAGGACCTGGACTTCATTTCAGTTTATACTTTTTTTTTTTTTTTGTCTTCTGGAGCTTGGCTTTGTCCTTATATAGAAAGCTAAAAAGTGCAGCAAGAAGCGCTGAACCCCTGCCCAGGTGGTGAGGCCCCCTCCCCAGGCAGAGTGGACGTAATGAACTGGGTCAGACACCAGGCAGGCAGCAAGCTACAGGTGGGATTCTGTCAGCTAGAAGCCGGGAAGTTCCTTTGAAGGTCCCATAAATTAACCCTGTTGTGGAATCTGAGGTGGTCACGACTTGGCGTTTGAAGCCATTGGCACAGTCTCCAAAGACAGCTGAGGGGAAACGCCCTTCAGTCACCCTTGGAACCATGGCTGCCACTCTGGTGCTGGCAAGTCACAAAGAAGATGGAACTTGACTTTGGAGTATAACTACTTCTTTTTCTAGATCTCTCTTGAATATGATAACCTCTCTCAACCCCTCTCAAGCAGTCAAGCCTCTTACATGGCCAACTGGCTGCCCATGGAAGTCCAGGGAAGTGCTTCATCATTTAAATAACAGATTCCCTGTCTTAAAGTACCCCTCTGCTCCAAAATAACTTTTCAATCCTGCAACCAATTAAAATTCCCATTTCTGCACTGGTATGAGCTGAGGTGTTATAAGCAAAAATAATCTGATTCAAGAGCTTCATACTAAGTTGGAAAATAAGTGAACTCTCTCACAGTTTTAAAACGAGAAGGATGACCCAGTTATCCCAAATGAATGTGTAATCAACAGAATGTGTGGAAGAAAACAATTGTGTAAGGTGGAGGCACCCATTTGAGGACAGAATCATCGTTGTGACGCCAAGGAAACCAGGTCGAACAAACTGACCGATCCTTTGGGAAGACAGCTACACGTGATCTGAGCATTCTAGAATCTAACACAAAGAAGGAAGAAATCCTAACACCTGGGGAAGCAAAACTCGTCATGTCATTGATTTTTTTTCTCACCTACTCAGTTCTTTTTTTTTCTTCATTAATTGAGTATATTGTGTACAGAGGTTAAGGGGAAGGATTCTGGAACCCAATAGAAGGGTCTCAGATTCCCATTCTACCATTTTATAAATGCAAGGTCTTTTCAATTGTAAAATGAAAGTAACATGAACCTCATAAGATCATTGTGAGAATTAAATCTAATTTATGTGAAGTGTATCTGACACATAAAAGTGCCTGATATGTGGTAGGTGATAATGATGATGATGACAATGACAATAATAACAGTAATAGGGCACCTGCTATACATAGTCCCAGGTGATGGAAATGGCACACATTCCTCATCACAAGTAGCATACAATTAAGCAGAAGAGATAGACATGGCTTTGATTAATTATACTATGTGATGGTGCAGTATATTTGATCTGGGTTCAAGGTGCAGGATAGTCTGGTGACCAGTTACACGGGTTCTTGAGATGGACTGCCTGGGTCCAAATCCTGGCTCCACTACTCACTAACCATATGGTCTTGGACAAGTTTTTTAACCCTTTAGTGCCTCAGTTTCCTCAACTGTAAAATAGGGGTATGAATAGAACCTATCTTATTCCATTGTTGTGAAGATTGAAAGAATCAGTATGCATAAAGTACCACAATGCACAATACATGTAAGTGCTCCATAAATTAATGTTGTCTGTTATTGTTATCTGGGCTTTACACAGGTCTGGAAGGAGAGGAGAACTCCAGGATGAGGGAACAAGAGAAACAAAGGGTGGTGGTTGTGGGAGAGAGGAGAGAGCCTGGAGCACAGGGTGTGTGGCCCGGAAGCCCTGGGAGCTATGGCTGGAGAGATGAGACTCACGAGGTCAAAAACCTTTAGTTCTTCCCTTGACCAAAAAGCAACCATCCCTTTCAATCTCAATGTCATGGCTTGTACATCCATCATAGGTCACGGTACAGCAGCCTCAGTCTGCAAAATTGGATCTGATGGATGGTAAAAAGACCCTATGCCACAAAATATGTCCCCTTCTAACCTCTATGAGAACTCAAGAGTCTTTTTCATCATTGGAGTTCATTTTCTGGGTTAAGGCACTATATCCAGAAAATTCTCTTAAAATACAATAGGTCAACTGAAAAGATAACCAAATTGAGTTAACACCCACTAACATAGAGGCATGCCTTATATACATCCCATATAATCATATACATACACAAAAAATCAAGGGAACCCTAATTACCCATATGCAAAGCCTGAAAGTGAAAACTCCTTTTTACTTTTATCAGAGAAATAGCCATGGTTTCTTGCTCATAACCAGAATAACTTCAATTAGCAAATACAAGTAAGTTCTTAGTTCTTTGGAATGATATTGGCAAGGTCATGATATCACTTTTTACCTTTCTGAGAAAAGCGATCACATGCAATATGTGACAACAAGATATCAGTTACTTTTTTATTTTAGTTTAATGACTCATGCTTTTTTTACAATGTAAATTAACAGTCTGATGAGACTAATACCCTTGAGCTGGCTATTTATAGTGGCAATTTTATAATTGAAATAAAAATGTTAGCCTAAAAGAAGAAAAGCAGCATAGCTTTCTAAAGTTCTATTATGAAAAGTGGCCAACCATAACTTGAAGAAACTTGCATTTTCAAGTTTTATCTTGCTAAAAAAAGAAAATTATGAACAGACTTTCAGAGTAAACAGCAGCCAATTAATAACAGTGACCTAACGTACAGGGCAGAGAGGGCAATTCTGAGCACCTTCTATCTTTGCTCACAATTCCACACAGCTGGTCTGTTACCTGCCTTCTGTTTCCCAGTGGGCCCATTTCATTATGACTAGCAATTTCTTTTTCTGATTAGTAAGAAAACAGCATTTTCTACTGGTGTAGATGCCTGCTACAGCCTATCAAGACATAGCCATAAATTGAACCTCTATTTGTTCTTGCAAATGCAAATGAAAGTGGCAATGGTGACATCTTATTCTGTCTCCCTGAATAGGGAAGATTATGAAAGTTATTAGAAACCAAAAACCCTGCAACTCAATCTGTCTGTGATAACCTGGCTATTATTCCATGAGGTCGGGATAAAATTTAATCAGTGTTCCATCATGGGTAAGCCATGGCCAAGGCAATTGATTGGTGTCAACTCTCAGAGCGTTTTTAGGAGTCTTGTACAAAGACTGATGTGGAGGGCAGCACTGACATGAAGTAGCCAAGACCTGGTGACATCTCAAACCACCACTCTGTGCCAGGCCTCCATGTGGACACAGCAAGCAGCCGTTCCATTTCCACACGGTTCAAGGTACCAGCCAAGCCCAATCCATTCAAGGATTTAAATTTTAAAAAATTGTTTTAAATCTGATCTGCACTCACATTTCTGTCTACTAATCAATTTCTCTGGAGCAGAGGAAGAAGGTACAAAGAATGAGTGGGCCCCTCACCCTTGGGTGACACACAGTGCCTTTCTAGAGAAAAGAGGCAAGTAAAATGTCTGTTTATGATTAGTTTTATACAAAGATCCTTCTAACTGCAATTTAGTTAGAGAAATTGAATCTATTTAATTTAATGACCTATTAAAAATTATGTAAAAGGGGTCTCAGAGATAAAAGGAAAAATTAGGATGAACATTTCACCAGGGAAGACTAGTAAGAATGTCTTCCGTGCTCAACTTCATGCTTGTAATCACCATATCATCACATGCCCATGAAACACTGGGAGCCTAGTTCCTCTCAATGATGGCAAGTCTATCAATACAAGAGATTGCTTCCTCGGAAGATGCTGAACTAGTGTGAACTCCAAATCGGAAGTGATTCATTGTGAAGACACGTATTTGTTTATGAATATGCAGCAAGGCTACAGTTAGATCAAAAAAGGAGAGAAAGGCCAGAAAAGAGCTAGTGATGAAGTCAAATGAGACAGGTAAAACAGGTGTTGGGCATGGCACCTGAAGAAGCCGAAACTTGAGCCCCTCTGAGAAGGAGCAGACCTTGGGGACCAGATCAGCTGTGGAAAATTGAAGGCTGGACCAGACCAGAAGAAGATGGTCACAGAGGGGAGGACCCAGGACCAGGCTAGACCAAGCCAACAGAGTGAGGCAGGGAGTTCCCTTCAAGAGTGATGGGCAAACAGAGTACAAGCTAGAGGATGGGGCAGCAGAAAGGATGTGGGCTTGCACCAGCAGGTGTTTGGCATCAGGGGTCTAACAGCGGGAACAGAAGCCCCAGTGACAGGGCTGGGGACCAGGATGCCTGCCCTGGCTCTGGGAAAAAGAACACGGGCAAGGCAGGACCCCAACGTCTGGGCCTCAGAAATTCATGGATTGGTGAGCATAAAAACTGGATGGGGGGAGAGGCAGAGCTTACAGCAGAAACCAAGAAGGAATTAGTTACTAGACCTAGGGTACAATTCAGAGCAGGGACAGCAACAAAACTAATGTGGTGCTGAGTCACAGAAGGAATGATCCCAAACTCTCCTAATTCCCCCTTTACAGCTTTCAATCTTGCCACTGATAACTACAGAACCTTGAGCAAGTTACTTGACCTCTCTGAGCCTCAGTTTCCCCATCTGTAAATAGGCTAATAGAACCTATCTCATAGGCTTGCTGAGAGATTCAAATAAGACAATATGTGCAGGGCCGGCCCCATGGCTCAGCGGTTAAGTGCGCGTGCTCCGCTGCTGGCGGCCTGGGTTCGGATCCCGGGCGCACACGGACACACAGCTTCTCTGGCCATGCTGAGGCCGCGTCCCACATACAGCAACTAGAAGGATGTGCAGCTATGACATACAACAATCTGCTGGGGCTTTGGGGGGAAAAATAAATAAATAAATAAAATCTTTAAAAAAAAAAAGGCTTTAAAAAAAAAAAAAGACAATATGTGCAAACCATTTTAGCACAGTGTCTAGCAGAGGGCAGAGCTCAACATTATTATTAAACTCAATATTACTTCCTTTCCTTTACCCTACTGCTCCTTTCACTTTATTCCTACTAAACTCGAAGTTTTTTAAAGATAGATCCAAGCTTTATTAATTCTCCTGTGTATCTTGCCCAGTTCCTGCCATAATGCCAGGGACACATAGGCCTCATATGCTCCACGGTGAATTGACTGACAATGAATGGACAATGAAAGGATAATACAGTGGTTGTGGAATATTAAAATGTCTGTCTGTCACGGCAGACCTCATAAGATCTCACCTTGGTTGCTGGAAATCGAGCAAATAAACACTTTTGCTTACATGCATTTTTAGCACGGCCTTTTCTGGAACACACCTTGCATTTTAGTACTGGGTTTATGTGGCTCAAACTACATCTATGTTCTTTAAAATCCAGAAGAACTCCGGAATGGGGAAGCACTTTCACTGTCTTTTTCTACAGGGTTTTCGAGGCAGGGTTAGACTGTTCCAGAGTACCAGCTGCCATTTCTTAGTGGCCTGTGGGGTGGGGGAGGGGCAGGGAAAAGGGATTAATAAAGGAGCCACAGCAAAATGTTGGGGGTGGGGGATCGACACGCCCCTTATCTTGATTATTGATTATGGTGATGGTCTCATGGGTATATACATATGTCAAATCTTATCAAATTCTATACTTCTAATGTGCACAGTTTATTGCATATCAATTGTACCTCAATAAAGCTGTCAAAAAATTTAAAGATCATTGAACAGTTCAGACACCATAAATGAATTACTTGAACCTTGAGAATTACTCAAGGTTTTAGATCAAAACCTTGACCAAAATGTCAAACAGCCACTTGGTATCTTCAGTTGATGAAAATATTTCTGATAAATAAATTAAAAGATTTCTCAATGTTCAGTTGAACTTTCCATTTATAGGATGTCAGAATGGATTTTTTTCTAATAAAAATAATAACAACTGAAATCAAATCGCTGACTATGGTCTGGGAGTGATCTATATAGTTTACTGTGTTGTACCATTTAATTCTCAGTATAAACCTGAGATAGATAATTATCCTCATTTATGGAGAGGGCCAGTTAGAACTAAGGTCACCCGCGAAGTGAGGGGCAGAATTGATATTTCAAACCAGGCAGTCTGAGTCCAGAGCCCTTGCTTTTAGTCACAAAGCCATGCTGCCTCCCCTCACATAAGAACATCCTGATTTGGCTTTGGGGAAAATCCTCTTCTCCCATTGGAGACTGTCATTCAAGGGGCTCTGTCTTCTCCTGTCCTGGGTTCTATTTTTTCTGAATCTGACCTGTCAACTTGTCCTTCAACAAAAGATAATATATCACAATCAAGTTATAGTTCAGAAATGAAAACTTAATTTGAAAATCAACTAAAGTAATTCATCATATTAACAGAATAAGGATATTCGTACGATCATCTCAATCGATACAGAAAAAACATATGGTAAAACTTACACTGATTAATCATAAAATAATATTATAACAATAAATTAATTGATTAATTTTTTATTAATTCATGGTTTAAAAATAACTGTTAGCCAACTTGTTAGGATTGATTACTTTAATCTGATTTTTACAAGTATCTACAAAACCTGTAGAGCAAATATCATTCCTAACGGTGAAATGTTAAAAGCTGTTTTTCTGAGACCAGAAATGCGAAACAAATGTTCACCATCACCTTCTATTCATACTGTATTAGAAGGTCCTAGTCAGTGCAATAAGACAAGAAAAAAGAATAAAGTTATGAAGCTAGGAAGAAGAAATTAAAACATCATTATTTATACATGGTATGATTGTATATTTGGAAAATTAAAAAGAATCTACAGACAAAATTATTATAATTAATAAGTTACATTAGCAAGTTTGCTGGATACAAGGACAATATGCAAAACTATATCATATTTCTATGTAGTATCAACAGTTTTATTTTTTAAAATATCTTTGACAATAGCATAAAACTGTCAACTATCTAGGATCAAATGTAATAAAAGATATGCAAATCTTCTACACAGAAAACTACCCAAACTATAAAAAAATAAAGAGAAATTAAATGCAGTTTAAATAAATAGAAGGATATATCATGTTCTTGGATTGGAAGACCTAATGTGGTAAATTCCTTTTTTGCCTGAGTCAGAGTTCGTTTCTGCTCCTTACAACCCAAGCACCCTGAATGGTCCAGAGGTTTTGAATTAAGGGTGCCCTCAATACATACATCTGATTGCCTTGCTCTCTGTCTATCAATATGCCCTGTGGTTTTCCATCTCTTTATTTTTACTCCTCTTTCCTCTTCTGCCCAAATCCACTTCTCCAACACAATCCCACCTTTTTATAAGTTCTTCCTTGTACAACTCAATTTAAGTTCATTTCTTTTGCCTTGAATTCTATAATAATTTTTGACATATAATTAGTCTTAATAATGTTTGCAAACTGTTATATCACATTTTGTAAATATTTGCTATTTAGCTTTTCACAACTCCTTTCCACAACTAGAACACTCACTCCAAGAGGAGAAATATTCAGACTTTGTATTTCTTTGTTTCACTCTTGCATAATACCTTTCACATAGGAAATGCTCAATACACATGTACAAAGTGTGATGTGTTTCATATGCAATATGTTGCCACAATTACTGAATAAGAATTAGACAACACCTTGGTTCCAACACAAGTAGATTCAATAGCCCAAGATCTTAGAAATATAAGATTTATATAGCTTTTCCCTATTAATTAGAACAATATGACAAACAGCAATCTTGGGAGCCTTACCAATTTCCAAGAATTTACCCAAAAAACTAAGAATTGGAGACTTTACCAAGAAACTCTATAGTCCAAAATCAAAGAACATAGCCATAAGGTTTCCTGGAAAAAAAACAAAAAGACTCAAGACTCTTTTAATAAATAATTTCTGTGTTCCTGGAATTTTATAATACTAGAGAGACACAATTAAACATACCACCCCCACATGACCTCAAAATACATTAACAGTGGTTCAGCAAACACAAAAGCTAAAGCACCAATCAACAAAAATTACTAAGAGTAGACCAACTGCCCCGTAGAAGAAAAATATACGGATTTAATGATTTGTCGTGGGGAAGAGTCTGCAATTCTTTAATCAATGAGCAGAGGTGGGAGAGTTGTAATAAATCTATGGCAGAAAAACCCTCCATGGGATCACACACAAAATCAAAGACCTTATCTTTCTAAATCCTTCACTCTGAATATGAAATATGAGGTAAAATGCATAGAATACCAGCAAATATGTTCCCTAATTTCAATGGCTGACAATAAGGGATAAAATACTTAAAATCCCAAAACTTAGCTCTTAAAGTGACCAAATAAAAGCATATTTCTTAGGTTGTTGAGATTCTTAGAAGGTGAATTATGAAAACAGAAGAATGAATTTGTTCCAGGTATTACCATATGTAATAACTCTGGATTTAAATCTGAAAATGAGAAAGAGCAAGGACAGAGATCACGATGGACCCAGAACAAACACTAATGCTGCTCACACCAAGCAGATTTTCTCTGCCTCTCAAAGATATGCCTTAGGGTGGAGTTAGCATAGTCATGAACACATGCAATCATTCCTCTTGGCAAATGGTAGCTCAAGAGAGATACAAGATATTCTTCATGCCATATAGTTCCTCCAACAGAACTGGGGTGTGTGTGTGCGTGGATGTATTTGTGTGTTTGTTTGGGTGTCTATCTTTCATGTTACCAGTGTTGTCTTGTCATCTTTGCGCAATCATATTTCAGTGTGTGCATCTCTAGAATAATCAGGTGGGGACCTAGTTATTTCATTGTGGGACCCTTAAATGCCAGTTTTGGAGGGTTATTTCTCTTGGACTGTTTCCTCAGAGATGACTCCTCCAAATTCGTGGCTGAGTGGTACAAGCCTTGCTCACAGTATTGAGGTAAGCAGGGCTAGGGGGTCTCACCATTCAGCATGACAGCCTTCACTTAATCTCTCTATTTTCAGGAAGACATTTATCCTTCTCCACTAAACTGTAGAGGATTCAGAAATTTGGAGGATTTCTGTGGCTCTAATGGCTCCTTTTGATGACTTTCAACCAATTCTTTTTTTAACCCCTCCCCACCCTAGCCTTTGGAGGTACCTGTTGCCTCCAAATCCCAAACTTTCTGGAGTTCCATAGTTTGATGATCTTGCTCTTTAATGGCTGCCCCTACCCCATAGGCTTAGGTTTCACCTGAACTAGTCTGCTAAGTTGGCTACCAGTCATCCATCAGCTTTTCACATTCTCGAATTTCATGCATCACTCCACTTTGCTGTTGTCTCCTCTCCCGTCACCTTTGTTCTTATGGATTTATGGTTTTTTTCATTTCTTTGTTGTCATTTTAGTAGTGTTTCCAAAGAAGTGGATTTTCTAAGTTTAGTCAGAAGTTCCTGGTTGTATTTTATATACAATCCAAAGGGCTTCTCTCCGTTTAAACAACTTCATATCCCCAATGCCTACCCCACCCCCATCCCCTTCCTAATCCATAGATCAAAAATGTATGATGCTGGGGAGATACAACAAATTATCTTTTAAAAGAACTACACAGTTCTTTATCCCTGAGATCCTGAAAGTATCTAACCTTTAACATTTTGTAGACATTGTTTCTACTTAAGTTGTGACCTGTAGCCTACATTGCCACATTTGTATGAGCTTTCCGGGAGCGGAGAAAGGCTGATAATAAATGTTATGTAATATAATTAGCTCAAAAGTAATGTTCTGCCTCTCAACCTCCTTTACATCACACTATAAAGTGACAACTTGCTCAGATAATGAATTTGCCTCAGTAGCTTTATGTGAAAATTATTGTGATTATTACCATTTTATGGAAAGACGATGGATTTAGAGAAGTCTAGATTTTCATTTCAATATAACCAGACTATAAAGTTGCTGAAGTCCAGAAACATATTTGGATTTGTAAACACCAGAATTACTGTTGGTGGAGGGTCCTCACTTGGGTCATTTGGGCTTGCAGGACCATTTCATTTGAACGCTCTTTACTCTCAGCCTCGTTGGTTCGTGTTTTCTCGATTTCTCTTTTCTACCAAAGGTGCCAACTTTCCCATGCACGGACAGAGCTTTGGGCAGCTTTTCCCTCTCCTTCTTCTATCTTTGTCCATATCTTCCTTTTTCTCTGCATTGTCACTGCCTCCTCCTTAGGCTCATCCCAATCTAATCCTCCCTATACATGGGGACTTCTCAATGGAAATCCTTGCTTTCAATGTGTCACTTCTCTATTCAAGGAGCTCTAATGGCTGTCTGTCACCTGCAGAGAGAAGCCAACATGTCTTAGCAGGCAGGTCTGTCAAAGCTTCCACAAGCAGAGCACATGGGCCTGTTCCAGCTCAAGCCCTCACTCCTCCCGGCGCTCCCTGTCCCCTAAATATGCTGTGCTCACCCCAAAGCTATGGATACCTTGTTTGGGGGCTGCTACCATCCTCTCAGGTATACCCTTCTCTGCCTCAATTATTCCCACCTATTTCCAAGGTTCTGACTATAATCAGTCTCCCTAATAAGATTCTCCCAATGCCACTAGGGCAGCTCAATCTCTTAGGAAATAATGTGTCATTGTCTTGGAAAGCAAATCATACTTTGCCGGTATTACTTGCCCTGTGATTCACTTCAAATAAAATGAAACTTCCTCAGCATGCACAGCTAGCTCCCTGAGAATCTACTACAATGCCGTGTACAATTATTAAACAAACATTGGTTGGATGAATGAATTGCTTTTGAACAAGAGTGAATTGCTGTAAATGTGGATATGCCAAAAGCCCATTCTTGCAACCCTAAACCAATGAGTCTGCTAAACTGAGGTTCTGTGAAGAAGAGGCCAAAATCCTTCCCTTACCAGCATCTGGCACAGTGACTTGCTCTCCCAGCATTGGGCACATTGTGAGAGCCAACCAGACACTCAATGCATAGATGTTAAACAAATGAATGAAAGTCTTTAGCATCTTCCTTTCCAAACATTCTAGTCCCATCATTTCCAACGATTTGGTAGGTCTGCCCTGATTTTGCTCCCTAAAATTTCTTTTCATACTTTTAAAATATGGGCAGACGTACTTAAACGGCCCAATCCCCTCCTATCTCCCCAAGAATCGTGCTCCCTTATTAATCCATTTCATCATGCTCCGTATTCCAGCCAGAATGCTCTTCCTAGGCTCCTATCTGATTTTTGTTATTTTGGTTTTGGTAGCCTGCCAGGTCATAGCAAGCCCTTGAGTGATCTGCTTACTCCCAGTCTCTCCAGAGAACCCTGCACTCCAGCCATTATGAACCACCTGCAATCCCCCAACTGCACCAAATCCTGCCTTGTTATCCAGACATGTTCTCATTGCCTCTTTCTTAAATACTCACCTCCAGCACGATACCCTGGTCCTCCTGAGAAACATCTACGCGTCTACACCCACTTCAAAAGCCACTAGGCTTTGACTTGGCCTTCTCTCTGAAAGCTACTAGCTGCGTCACGTAACTCGTTGAGTCACTTTTCCAAGCAATCACAAATCCTAAGTCAAGTACCTCTGCCCTCTCAAACATTACAGAGAAATTCATAAATGTACTCAGTGGTAACTTGAATGTATTTCTATCTCAGTATCCCTGGGATAACTCTGCTTTAATTTTCTGTGGCTCCCTCATGATTCACTTTCTATTGGTGAATAAAAAAGGAAGAGAAGTTTACAAAACAAAATTTATGTGGAGCTCTACGGGAAGGTTAATCGTATAGCCGTGTGCTTGCCAATCAAGTTTTCACATGAAAGTGAGTTTTATAGATAGTATGAAAACAAATTTGAGAAAGTTTTTATTTAAATTTATCCAGAGCATTGCCCTTTGAGCTCCCCAGTTGAAAAGCAGTGCACCTGCCCTGGCCCATCCCTGACCCCTCCGACTTTATCCCCCTTACTGGGCTCCAAGCACACCAGCCTCCTATGATGAAGGTTTCGGCCTCAAGGCTTAGCACTGGCTCTTCCCTCTGCTTGGAAATTTCTTCCCAGTTATCTACTGTCTCATTTCCTTACTTTGCTCACATGCTACCTTCTCAGGTAGGCTTACCTGACCCATCGTTGTGATCCTCCCTCCATCCTTGGCCTATTCTTGCTCTTTGGCAGAGTACTTACCACCTTCTGACATCTATATCTATTTGTTAAGTTTATTGTTTATCATCTACCCCCGCTCCACCATAAGATGTAAGCTCCATAAAAGCAAGATCTTTGTCTATATTTTTCAGTGCTGGAGCGGAGCATCCAGAACACTACCTCGACACAGTAGGAGCTCAATATTTTTTGAATGAATGAATGAATACTATAAATTGGATTGTATCTAGGATTGCGGAGGAAGAGCTTGATGAAAGCGAAGTGATAGAGGGAGGAATGAGGAACGAGCAAGACTGGGGTTCTTTTCTTCTTTTCCCATCTCTTACGGATTCAGGTTGCTTCTTCAGCCCCTAAAGATAGATAGGAAGGAAGCAAAGGCTAAGATTAGAAAGAAGAGGGGAGTAAAATGGTAAGATGAGAAAGAGAAGAGGAAGAACCACAAAGAGCAGTCATCTGAGAAGAGGGGGAATGAAGTTTAAACCTTCCAACAAAACAGTGAGCAGCATTCCATTCTCCTCAGCTCTTCTCTTCTCCTGCTGAAATCGAAACGAACTGCAGGATATTTTTAAGGCCCAATAAAACTGCATGATTTAAACAAACACTACTAATTGTCAGCAAGCAACAAGCACTTTCTTGGGGCACCATAACCTATTCTGCAGTCATTTAGATAGGAAAACCACTCCATCATCTCAGCATTCAGCCCATTGGCAAGGACAGATGTGAGATTTTTCTTCCAATCCTTATATAATTTTTCTCACTAGTATAATATTTTAGTAATAGGTAGAAAGGCAGAAATCTCAGGCAAGTTTTTCAAATGAGAAGCCTAATCATACTCAATTCTTTGGTCACCAAAAATAATCCAATATCCTTTCATTAGTTTACCAATACTCCTTGAGTACTTACTAAGTGCTAGTCTCTGTGCTGGGTACTAAAATACTAAGATGATGAGACATGACTCTTAATTGTAATTCAATGCAGTGTTTCTCATCCTTTGTATAAATAGATGAATCTCATGCTCCGTCTCCAGACAGAACCCTCTGGAGAGAATTGGGTTCCTCGGTACCACTTCTTATTACTGATTCATAGGGGAGAAGACGTAGCTTTTGTGTATTCTCACCAACCAACAAGATGTTTTTACTGAATTTCATTTTCTCATTTCGTATGATGAAAACAACCGGTTTTTTGGTTTGTTCTCCAAACGCAAAAGGTTACAACATTTTGTTATAACGTTTTGTAACATTCATTCATTCATCAAATGTTCAGAGTGCTTCTAGACACCAGCTAGGTGCTATGGTTGAAATGGTGTATAATAAGAAAACTGTTCTCTTAAATAGCATATACAACACTGACAAAGAGCCCCTCCCCATGTCCTATCACCTTTATTCCTTAAGAATCACTGATCTAGGGTGATAACCATAGAATTTCATATATTCTATTAAACTGTTGTATACATAATTTCCAAGACACTATTATTCCCATTCCATTTTAAAAATACATTTTATTAACTCCTTACCATTATGAAAATAATGCACAATCAATTTGGAAAATACAGAAAAATGGAAGAAGCAAAAATAACATGCATAATCCCGGCCACCAGGGTCAATTAATGTTAATGTTTTGATATATTTCCTTCCAGTTTTATTCCTCTTACTGGATTATTTTTACTCTAAAAGAAAGATATGAGACCAATATTAAGAAAACTAATCCTATGGAAGAACCTAACACAAAGTCTAAACAAATGTAAACACTACAAAACTCTCAAACCACTGAAAATTAGAATATACATTTAAGATGTAATTATGTTGTATTTTCAGCTTTCGTTAACATTGTATTGTGGGAATTTTTTTCATTTTATTTAATATACAAATATACACAAATAAATATATATACATATACACATATATACATACTAAGCAAAAGACCACAGAAAGTATACTAAAATATTATTAGTGATTATCTATGGCTGATGAGCATATAGGTGATTTCTATTTATATCTTTATTCTTTTCTATTTTCAAAACTTGTTAAATTACTGTGCATTCTACAAGATGCAAAAACACAATAACTATTCTTAAGTGGAAACATAAGAAAGGTTATGAATTTATTTAAAAATGAAAAATGGCACTTCTAGTCAATTCTCAATGTTCAGAAGCATGACCTTTCTCCAACGTTCCTTCAATGTTAGAAAGCAGTGCCAGGGCTCTCAGTAACCTAAACCCATGTCTACGTCACCTGGATAAAAGTCAAAGCCCCCTAGATTAACAAATTGTCCCTCCAGTATCAAATAGACCCCAGAACACTACAAATCAAGTTTTGAGGATGAATCCCTTGGGTCGTCAGGTCTCAGAGAGGCTACGTGGAAAGCCTTCCTATGAAAACCAACAAAGCTGTTTTTTATATTACCTCTCCTGAACAAAATTTATTTCTTCAGATTTCCAGGTAGAGCAGATATCTATAGTTTGGTCTAGGGTCTCAAAATTGCAAATACTTCCTCTATTTCTCCCTCCATTCTCATCCTGGATAGAAAGGATTTCAGCTGAATTGCAAGGTAAAAGCACTGATGTGGGAAGATACACAAGCCTGCAGCAAAGGGAGCTGGTGAGGTCTCATGGCACAGCAAGGACAACGAATATGCTTTGTTCTTATCCCAGAAAATCTTCTCTGAGAGAACCCAACAGGCCAACAAGATAAACACCAATCCTCTGAGGCACGCTTCTCCCCTCTTCCCTTCCTAATCATCCCTTGGAAGGATTTTTGCTTCCTGGTTGACACACCAAGAGTCCTTTGCTACATCTTGTTCCCATGGCCCGGTGGGATTGAAGAAAGAACAGAAACATGGGCGCATTTCTTTAAAACACAGTAGCCAGTCTCTCCTGTTGTCAAAGTAATTGGAAGAAATGTGTTCTACATGCCTGAGCTGAGTAAAAATCACACAACTATTCTGAAAAGTTTCTTAATACTCAACTAGTACCAAAATATTATTTATACTTTGATGAGGAATAATATTATTATTTAAATAGGTGCCTAAACAATGGCTGCACGTTGTAATGGGAAGATAGTGTAGAAATGAATATGTACATGCGCATCCTCAACTGATTCTAGCTCTTGGTGTCTGGTTCTCTTTGGCATCATGGAACCCATACTTCCAGATGACTAAGATTTTCGCTTATGAGAATATATATTGTTGTTGTGTACATATGGCTTCAGACTGAATAGAATATTCTGGTCCATCTTATTTGCTACCATGTGTCAGGTCAACAAGATGAGTATAAAGCTACTATAATTATCTGTGTGGTGCTGTTAGGTAGACAGGCCAAAAGAAATTGAATGAACCAATCTGAATCTGTTAGACTCAACCAAGCATAAGCAATTTGTGTATTAGGGCTTCTGTTATTCCAGACAGAATAAATTAATAAAAGAAGTCCTTTCTCTTGGCACCTGGCATAAAGGCAAGAATTACAATAAACAATACTGGAATACATTTACTGGGTTGCAATTTATTTCAAGACAAGATTAAAGCCACAAGACAGAGTCAAAACTGGGAGAAATCACAGCAAATAGGAAATATGGCAGAGAAGTAATTTGACCCAAATGGAGAGTGAAGAGAGCATAATGGTAGCTTATTTATTAGTGGAAATGAACACATATTATTATATTGTATTCAGTTTTTGATTATTCATGTGTAATTTACCAATTTTGTGGATTATCTTCCTCTCCACCAGTCTTTATATATCTGAGTCATCTCTTGACATCTTTAGTTCATGTGTCCAGGGACCTCAAAATAATGTTTACCTTTAATCTATGTCAAACTTAATTAGCAAAGCAAATCTGATGGTATGGCTATGGCTTACTGATCAAAGGACCCCTTCACCTCTCTAGCTTGGGATCAAATCTGGTGACACATTTTCACTAGTGGGAGAGAAGTCAGAATGGGAATTGAACTTGATAAAGGAAGATACTGGTCAGCTAATCTTTGCCTGTTGTCTTTTCACTGAGTAAAATTGATCCAAATATAATTCGTCAACCCTATAAAGTGTCATTTATAGGCAGAAAATGTACTCATATGATAATGAAAAATATAAAAGGCATTGTCCATGCCCTGCAAAGGCTTAGACTCAGAGTTTTTGACTAGAGGGGATGAGTCCTAAACCGTAAAAAGAAAATCTTGGGAATTTGTCCCACGCAATGGAGATACAAATATTTCACAGTAGAAATATGAGTTCCTTATTTCAGTGGATTATCGGCTTCTCAAGGGAGGAGATATTTCCTTTTTATACTGCTTCTGTATTTCCTTCAGCATTTAAGCCCTTTGCTTGCAAACATAACCCGAAAATCCATATGTACAGTGGCAGAGATCTTGAGTTACTGTTCTAAGGTCAACCTTATTACACTGTTTACCAACTGGATAGTCTTCAGCAAATTACTTGATTTCTCTAAGCCTTGATTTGCTTCCCTAGAAAGTGGGTATAATGATACCCACTCCTAGAGATGTTGTAACGACTAAAAAAGCTATTTTCCGCAAGGCACAAAGCATCGTGGCTGCCAGATAATGTGATCAATAAATGTAGAGGTAAGATTACTGTCATTATATTAATTACTTAACAGAACTGACCGACTCTAGCAAAGAGCAAAGTAGGACATAAAAGAAAATAGGATTTTAGAGAATTGATTTTTGTAACTTGAGAGTTTGATCTTAAAAAAAAGAATGCATGCACATATCCATGTCTACATGCTGGCACTATACTAACCTACTAACATACGTATTTCATTGTTTAGCCATTAGATTCTTTCTACATAAGACCAACATTTAATATTAACCGAGTCAAATATCTTTGAGAGTGGAAGAAATACTGATTTTATGTGTTGTTAATAAAAGAAAAGGCAATAAAAATGGGAGGATATTATTCTGGTGTTATTGCCTAAGTGACATAATTATTCAGAAAGATGCAAAACGAGTCCCAGAATCTAGAATCCCAATGGTTTTGTTTTAGACCTCTTTCAAAATCCCAGCAACAGCACAGCCTTAGGCCTTTCTGGAATAATCAACTTCAGATCCAGGACCTCAAAATGAGAAGAGAAATGCAAAATCGCTCAGAGACTGACAAGTGCATAGAAACACAAAAAGTTGAGACAGGGAGTCACGTATTGAAAATTGTACGGAACCCAAATTCCCAGAGATTTGCATTGGTTCTACTTTCTTCAGCCCCAGCTAGGCAGAGGACTTTTATTTGTTAAAATCCTTTCCTTCTTCCTCTTTCTTCATTGTCTTTTTCCTTGCTCTCCAAACTAGCTGTCTGCGTTGAAGTGGCAAATAGCTACAGGCATTGTCTCTTTGGAAGTAAGAAGCTACTGCAGTTCACCCCATTCACAGTTCTATGATTCACAGGAGAGTTCATTCACAGCTGTTCAGACTCTTAATACAAGGATTAACACTATAGCTGTTTAAAATTCCTAAGCAGAGGAGTTTTTGTGGCGCTTCTAAACAGCCTGCAGTCAGCCATGCGCTTGCAATGAGGCTCACGGTTCTCTATGCCCAGGAACAGCTGGGCATCTCCACTGTCGGAAGATTAGCCCAACTAGTCCCACTGCACTTTTGAGGACAGTGGCAAAGCCTGGAATTGGTGACGTTATTTAATATCTTGGTTAGTCACTAAGTAAAGTCTTTGCCTAGAAACCTTCATTTCCTATACAGCAGAGTAGACAAGGTCCAACCGAAAATTTTCCTGAAATACTTCGCTGAAAGAAGCCAGTTCTACAAGGAGGAAGTTACCACACTGAGCAGTATATGCCAATTTGGTCCTTAGTGAAATCAGGTTTAGTCCACTGTTAACTCTAGCTGATTGGCAGACAGATGTGTCCCACACCCTAGCTCTCCCTTAACAATTTCTGGGCAGGTTACATCAAAAAAAAAAAAAAAAAAACCTTATAGTATTACTCAGTTCACTCAGACTTCCTGTGCTTTTGAACATTTCAAAGGATAGCATAGTATCATAAATCAGAGAGGCTTTTAATCTTTTCTATCACATGCCTGGTACTAGATTGGCAAACTGCTAAATAAATACACAGCCACTCAAGTTGGCTTCTAGGTGATGGTAACAATTTGTACTTTCATTGTAATACTGTATGCGCGTGGCTTTTCAAGAAGTTTGCTAACTAATTTGGAAATGTTTTTCCTTTCCAATATTGATCCCTTTTATTTCTTTTTCTTGCCTGATTGCTCCAGCTGGGACTTCTAATACTACGTTAAATCAGAGTGGCGAAAGTGGGCGTCCTTGTATTGTTCCTGTTCTTAGAGGGATAATTTTCAGTTTTTCACCATTGAGTATGATGTTAACTGTAGGTTGCTCTACACAGAAATCAAAATATAATGATGTACACCTGAAATTTATATAATGTTATAAATCAATGTTACCGCAATAAATAATAAAAATTTAGAAAAAATAAAGCAAATCTCACTAAAAAGAAAAGAAATTTTCTATGGATGAAATGAGAAATGGACTTGAAAGTCAGTAAGTTATTTTCTATTTTAAATTTTAAATAAAAAATGATGTGATGACTTAGTGACCACAAATACAAGTGAAATAGCTACTTGTCCATCTAACACACTTTTTTTTTCTTATGAAACTGCCCCTTGTCTCTTTGAATAATTAAATTCAATAGAAATGTTTCTCAATGATTGAGAATGTAAGAATCGTTTCTCTAGTTTTAGGCAAGTAACTGAACGCACAAAGTCTATATTCTGAAGATGTTCTCCTATTTTAGGGTCAAATTAAACACACACTCATATTTGCTCTTTAATAACACCATACAACTGGCAAGAGAAGAATGAGGTTGTGAAGTTCAAATCAGGAAATGTTTTTACGTGCTAGGAGCTACAGTAAAGCAGTGAGCAGGGAAAGAATGAAATAAAAGAGCTTTTTAAAAGAAAAGTTTGGGTTTTCTGTAAGTGGAGTGGACTATTGAGCATTGTAGTTAAATTCATTAATCTCACTGATAACATGTAAAGAAACTTCGACTACACAGTGTACATAGGGGATTTTTTAAATGGTGGTAGCTCACAGATTGTATCCTTCACTTGAACTCAAGAAACACACATGGACTGTTCATCAAATACCAGATGTACTGCTAAGCCCCTGGCAATACATGCTTGATAATCAAAGAAATTAAATGAAAAATCATTCTCCAAATTGAATGGCCAAATTAAGTCTTATATATTCATGGAAGAAATCAGGACAGAGAAAGAGGAAACTAGTATGTTCACACATACCTCAGTCATGATTCAAAATTCAGATTAATATCTACATCCTTTCTCAAAAAGAGCTGTGCTAAGATTTGATACTACAGTCCTGGACAACATGCAGAAGTTTTTGTGCTGAAGTCTTTCTAGTTTTCTTCTTCGTTTTGTTTTTAATAGACAGTGAAAGGATGGTATGGGTGATTTCTAAAGATTTCCTTAATTAAAGCTGGTTTGATTCCTCACTTAAATGAAAGAAGGTGGTTGAAGATAAAAGCTGTCTACTTATTAATAGTCATTGAAGAATCAACGTTTCACTTGTCTGTTCAGCTCAAATTCCTTGATCATTTTCTTTTACAAAGAGAAGTAGAGCACAAGGCATTTACCATCGAGGCCATTAGCAAGCATTTATGCAGAATGCATAGACCACCACCCACTCTATCAACTCAGATCCATAGGATAACTTCCATTTCTGTAGATCAATTTTACTAGTAGAGCAAAAAGACCTGGCCCATGGTATCTACAAACATGCATTCGGCAGCAGAATTGCACCTGTGTGTGCACAGGTGTGTGATATGGGTTTACTACAGAGATCCAGATGTTGCTATATGATAGGAAAAACATTCACTGTACAGAACAAGGGAGGAATTTAGCAATGTAATTTAATACACACCTTTATCTTGTTACTTATAAAACAACTCTCTTAACCTTACTTGCATGTACAATTCTCCTTGAATTTTTACTTTATTGGAGTGCTTCCAGAATATTCCATGGGCAGTTTTCACTGTGGATTTCAAACATAAGCCCAAACTACTGAAAAAAGGAGCCCTGGGTTATTTTTTTTTTGTTTGCTTCTATGATGCATATAATGGCTTCAAATGTACGAGACATGATAGAGTGAAAAAAATACTTGTTTGACTTCTTAACTTTGTTTTTTCCATCTGAAATACTAGCATGACTGTGTTTTTTCTTAATTCCAAGCAGCAGTGAACCTAATTTATGAACTTTTTCTCAATACAAAAACGACAAATGGAAAGTTTAACATTGAATTAAGGAGGCTTTAGGATTAGCAGGTATACAGTGACAGATTTATAGAAGCCAATGGACTGATAACTATATTTTAGGTCGAGGAAACATCTGTTCAGAGTAGCTAGTTTATGGTTTTTATATCAAATAGAAGGGGCAAAAAAACCACATTGATCTGAGACTTTGCTAGTTTTTTTTTAACCAAAAGTAATGCAAATTCTGTTTTAGTGGGCTTATATATTTCATTGATATGTTCTACTAAAATTAAGGGGATACAGAAGTTTCCACATGAGGAAATGATAAAGTGAGAGAGAACCAAGAGTTTTCAATGGAAAATTCATAAGCGTATGCCGCGGGGGGGAGAAAGGCTAATTAAACATAACACTCAATTAATCTATAAAAGAAAATTTTTCTCCATGTAAGTCTACAGATTATATGGGCTTCTTCAACCACCTTGACTCACTAATCTGAAATAGTGAAATGCAATCCCTGGAAATATTCAGAATTAGACATGTCGCAGATCGTAATAGAGATATGGAGAAATTTTGCACAAACATGGAACAACCTTGGTAATGAACTCGTCTTTTTTTTTGTTAAACCTCAGTCTTTTAGATGCGTTCTAAATAATTACTTGACGCGAGGAATTGGCTGTTATCCACTAAATTTGGACTGTGGACACTGACCAAAGTGTTTGACATTTTACCCCCATCTATTCTATTTTCAGTCCACTTTTTCCCTTCACGATGACTTTCTGGTTATGTATTATCTGCTTTTGGCCGTCTCTACTGCCCACTTCAGATAATTGCTCAACTCTCCACTTGGTTTCTTGCTGGGTAGGCTTGACCTAAGAGAACAGATGAAGAAAGAGCCAGTATTTTCCTTTGATCTTTAGAACTCAAGATTCCATTATATAATCTACCATAAATCCTGGCAGTAGAGATTGACATCAACTTCCAAACTGGCCATAATATGACACTCCTAGTTGATTCATTATGGATTCTGACAATTCTTAATTAACACGAACTCAACGCTTCAAACTGTCAGTGATAAAACATTTTTCTTAGTTGTCTCCTCGATATTTTTAAGGCTTGCCTTGATTAATTTTTCTCTTCTGCAATCTAAGCCTCATATGCCAAATGTGCTAACTGGCTATCTGCCTCTAAGGTTTAAGCTCACAGATGTTTCCTTGTGGCCACAGCAAATACCACTCCTCTGAGAATAAATTTGGTAAATAAAATTGGCAATAAATTTAGAACTAAAGAGCTGGATTAAAAAAATCAAGTGCAGCCCTTGTTAGCTACACTTTTGTAAATCTACAAATTTGTCCAGTGTACTCAATGCTCATATATCGGTGGTAGTGGATTCTAGGAGTCCCATCAACAAATTAAAGCCTTAAACAATCCAAAAACCTCTTCTACCTAACAGTATAAATCCTTTGTCCTGCTGAACATATTACCATGGCTGCTAACAAGTAGAAAATTGGCACACTTAAATTTCACTTCTATTCCAAGTCCTGAGGGAGGAGTGAAATGGACAGAATCCAGATGGTGAGAAGGAAGTGAAGCAAGGGCGCTGCATTGTCTAAATGTGAATAATTTGTGAACTGCTCTAAATGATTAATACTCAATGACATTAATAGCGCTTATGCAATATGAATGCCATGGTGAGCAAGAAACCTTTGCTTTCTGCTTTTTCTTTTCCTAGAAAACATTTTTCTATGAATCTTTTCCTTCATAAACTAGATTTGAAGTACCTCTTTGCTTGATTTGTGAAGCCTAAGTGATCTGGAGGAACAGACCCACCAACCAACATGAGCAATGTTCTTTACGTTGTTGATGATGGCACCCTCTTCCTGTACTTCTGTGCTTAAATACAAAGCCCAGGCATTGTCCATCATGGAACATTCTCAGGAGCATTGTATCATCACTTGATATTTATTGTAACTGAAATTAAATTAGTGTGCTTGACCTTCCCCTCCATCCCCCAATAAGTCTTCATCTTTTCTTTTTTTGTTAATTGATGTCCTTTCCTTTTACTTCCCCTTAGAAGAGAAGAAAAAAGAGGAAAAGAGGAAGTACAGTCTTCTCCTTTTCCTCCATCCTCAAATCACTGGATTCAGCTCCCCCGTTCCCATAAGTGTAAAGCATTTTAGGCAGCTGCAAGAGATAGCACCACCTTCTTTTCCATTTAGAGTTCTAAATCAATGGAAGGATGACATATCTTTCTTTTATTCCCAGCATAGATGCCTACAGGTTTGATTGTGCTTAAGATATCAGCATCTCAACTCATTGTTCTAAGTGGAGGTTGCTAAAAGCAAGAACTATAGAATCATAAAATGGTATGGCCATGGGGACCATCAAGCCCCCCAAGTCCAATGCCTTCATTCAATTAGTGAGCGAAATGGGGCCTCAAAAGTGAAAGACTTGTTCAAACAAAGCTGGAGGCATTATACTTCCTGATTTCAAAATATGTTGTGAAGCTACAGTAATAAAAATAGGATGATGTTAGCATAAAGACAGACATACACACCAGTGGAACAGAGTAGAGAGCCATAAGTAAATCCACACATACATAGTCAAGTGATCTTCAACAAGAGTGCCAAGAATACACAATGGGGAAAAGATTGTCTCTTCAACAAACGGTGTTGGGAAAACTGGATATCCACATGGAAAAGAATGAAATTGGATTCTATAATACACAAAAATCAACTCAAAATGGATTAAAGATTTAAATGTAAGACCTGAAACTGTAAAACTCCTAGAAGAAAACAGAGAAAAAGCTTCATGACATTGGACTTGGCCATGATTTCGTGTATATGACACCAGAAGCACAGGCAACAACAACAAAAAAATAAACAAGTGGGACTACATCAACCTAAAACATGTCTGCAGAGCAAAGGAAACAATCAACAGAGTGAAAAGACAACCTATAGAATGGGAGAAAATATTTGCAAACTGTATATGTGATAAGGGGTTAATCTCCAAAATACATAAGGAACTCTACAACTAGATAACAGAAAAACTAATAATCCAATTAAGAAATGGGCTAAGGACTTGAATAGACATTTCTCCAGACATACAAATGGCCATTAGAAAAAAAATGCTCATCATCCCTAATCATCAGGGAAATGCAAATCAAAACCACAGTGAGGTATCACCTCACACCTGTTATGATGGCCATTATCCAAAAGACAACAAGTGTTGGCAAGGACATAGAGAAATTGGTACCCTTGCACACTGTTGGTGAGAATACAAAACAGTGCAGCCTCTATGGAAAATAGTATGGAGGTTCTTCAGAAAATTCAAAGTAGAACTACCAGATGATCCAGGAATCCCACTTCTGGGTATATATCCAAAAGAATTGAAATCAGGATATTGAAGAGATATTAGCACCCCCATGTCCACTGCAACACTATTCAAAATAGTGTTGGTTTAATGTAAAAAACAACCTAAATGTTCATCAACAGATAAACAGATAAAGAAAATGTAGTATAGGGGCCGGCACGGTGGCGCAAGCAGTTAGGTACGCGCACTCTGCTGCGCTGGCCCAGGGTTCGCCAGTTCAGAACCTGGGCGCGCACCAACGCACCACTTCTCAGGCCATGCTGTGGCAGCGTCCCATATAAAGCAGAGGAAGATGGGCATGGATGTTAGCCCAGGGCCAATCTTCCTCAGCAAAAAGAGGAGGATTGGCAGATGCTAGCTCAGGGCTGATCTTCCTCACAAAAAAAAAAAAAAGAGAAGACAATGTGATATATACATACAATAGAATACTATTTAGTCTTTAAAAAGGAGGACATTCTGCAATATGTAACAACATGAATGGACCTCGAGGACGTTATGCCAAGTGAAATAAGCCAGACACAAAAACACAAAAACACAGGTACTGCATGACTCCACTTATATGGAGCATCTCAAACAGTCAAATTCATAAAAATCAAAGACTGGCATGGTGGTTACCAGAGGACCGGAGATGGGAAAATGGGAGTTATTGATCAATAGGCATGAAGTTTCAGTTAAGCAAAATGAATAAGCTCTGGAGATCTGCCGAACAACCTCGTACCTATAGTCAACAATAATACATTGTACACTTAAAATTTGTTAAGAGGATAGATCTCACGTTAATTGTTCTTACAATAATAAAATTTTTTTAAAAAAGACTTCTTCGGTACCCAATATAAAGCACCTATGTAACATAAAGTATCTATTTAATAACTATAAATAAATTATAATAATCTAATCTAATAGAAATGTGAACTATTTTCTTCTGATTCTGTATCTTGTCCAAATAAAATAATTTTACAGTAAAAATATTCCAAGTTAATAGCATTTTACACATATATGAGGTGTGTTACTTCTCAAATTTCTATCACTTAGCCTCGTATCACTAGAAGAATCTTTGATGGAGTGTGGTAGCTATTATGCCCATTTAACAGTTGGGAAAACAGAGCACTGAGCATGCAAGCTGTTTACTAAGGTTACTCAGCACATCGGTGGCAGAGTAATATCTTTTGACTCCCAACCTTCTTCTTTCTCCACTAGTCATTTTTGAAATGAAATCTTTACAATCATAAATAATCATGATTTCAACAAGCAAGTCCTAAGAGATTTTTCAAATTGTATTACACCTCTCTTGAACTATTCCAATCACTTCCTAATTGATGCACTCACTCTTCATCTTAAAACTTCAATCTATGCAGTATTTTCCTAAGGTTCAGTTTTTATTTCATTCCAATCTTATTCAAAATCTTTAATGCCTACACTATCAAGTTCAAATATAGGACATTTAACTCTCCATTCTCCAATTCTCTGGCTCCACCTCCCTGCTCTCTCTCACCTCTGTTCTGGTCAGGCTGGCTGATGATTTCCCAAAACCTTTATGCTCATGTCTCTGCTGTGCTCCTTTTCTTATATCTTCCTGTGTAAACATTATCCATCCTTTAAGGCCATGGGCAAATGTCACTTCCTACATGAAACCGCCCCTAACCATCACCCACTCCCCTCCTCCACCAACCCTCAACCAGAAATAATTTTCCACTCTTTTTGCTTCCACACCACAGTGCCATCACTCTTAGAGCCCTCCTCACATTCTACTCTGTATTGTGTCATGTGACATTATGGTCTGTAGTATAGACTACAGTTATTATGCAATAGTCATATGTCATATTATGTGCCTTATTGACCATAACTGATAGTGAATGTCTTGGGATCAAAGAACATGTCAGCTTCTATTGAACACAACAATTATATCCCGAACACCCAGTGTATCGTAGCACCTCCCGAGGCACTGGGATGCAAGCCTGCAATTCTTCGCACTTGAGGCCCTTTGTGTCTGGTTGGGAACAGAGATTCTGAGACAGACCTTCATAAACCTCAGCAGGGCCCTTGTAAATATTACTCATTCCTCAAATAAAATCAGGAAAAGAATTGAACAGTATGTGTCAAGTTGAGCTATACTGGATTCTGAGTAACTCTAATCTCCAAATACCCTTTAGTAAAACTCGACGCAAGTAGGATTATCAAAATTTCATATCAGGAAAAAAAAGAAATTCATATCTGTATTTGTAACAGTTTTAAAGTGAAATATATTAAAATGGATTATTATATATGATATGACCATCTTTATTCAATACCTTTCTGTACTTGGTTTTATGAAAATGAATCCTGACAAATGATTGGCTGTACTCAATAAAAATGAGAGTACAAAACATACGTTTTCTGTGAGATAAACTCAAAATTTCTTGGTCATTTCATCAAAATTCTAAAAGGAATTACCCCAATGAGACCACTTCTAAGAACCACAGAGTGAAGAAGGGTATCAGAAATGCAGATTGTCCATTTGCAGAAGAACTTTGAGGGCTTCTTCTGAACCAACCTAAGGGAAGAGGTAGGTTTAGAGAGCTCAGCTGCTGGCCATTTGATAGAAAAACAGTTTGATGGGATCAGAGGAAAAAGAAATACCAAAACCCAGTGGCAATATAGCATCCCAGCAAAGGGCGGGAACATATCGCAGGAACCCTGACTACATAGACTTGTCAAGTCTTACACTTTTCAATTTCCCCAGGATTCTATTGTGGCTTCTCCCTTCCCCCTTGTGATCGGCAGTACCCACAAGGGCCTGTGTGTTGTCTTCAAGGCAGCAGGAAAGGGGAGCTGGAAGGCTGTGCCTTACGTATCCATTCCTAGCGGGAGACCCCAAAGAATTAAGAGTTGGTGACAGCTATAAAAAGAAGAGTGAAGCCAGATTAAGCTCTTGAAGGCTGGAGTTAGGAAAATGAAGCTCTAGGTGTGCACCCAATATGAATCTTTGTGGTTTGTTACAGCAGAAAGCCTAGGACAGCTCCTAGCCACTTGACTTCTCAAAGAAGTCAGAGAGCATCCGGAAGACGGCAGGCATGCCCCAGGAGAGAATCCCTCAGAGAAGTAACAGGCTAGCTCTCTGAGTCTACTACCACTTTCCCTACAAAACCCCACCCACCCTGCCTGCCACATTCACAAGCTTTGCCACATGCCTGGGAAGCTGACACTCTCCCACCCACACTCCCACCACTGCACAAACTCTCAGTTCTTTAGAACATAAAGCAACCCACCTCTCATACCCATTTCATAAGCACCACACGAGGGCTACTCTCATTCACTTGGTGACAAGATTTTACATGTAACTAAGCAATAACTTATGCATTTCATATAAAAACTTGTATTTTATAAAACTTAACCTTTTACAAAGCTCTTTTACATACATTATTTAATTTAATCCTCACCGATAGCCATAAAATTTCTGTAAATCAGATCTCATTATTCCCCTCTTACAGATGAAGACACTGAGGCTTAGAAAGGGCATATTATCTCTTACCAGCCCTAGATGCTCAGCTTGCTTCTCAAAGGCAAGGATCCTATTGATCAAAAACTTTAGAAATTAATATCGTATCAAGTAATGGCTGAGAGCATGGGCTTTGGAAGTAGATAAGTTTCAAGTCTTAGGACTGTCATTTATAAAGCTCTCCATCATTGCACACATTACCTAATTTTGCAAAGCCTTGGCTTCTTCATTTGTAAAATTGGAATCATAATATTGTTTACCACTTAGGATTGTTGTAAGGATTAAATGCGATAATGCCTGTAAAAGCATTGTACAAAACAAGCGCTCCCTAAACAGGTGCTAATATAGTTGCTAATACTACCACATCATGGACATTAAATATTTGTTATGGAGCCAGTGAGGGAGAGACTTTTCCAAGTCTTTGGCATCAACTTGAATTCAAAGTTACCATACAACTTGATGTGCACGAAGACTCAGAACTTGCCCAACAACCAAGCAAAACGCTTCTTTTGATAGCAAAACAAATGTGAAGCATTTGTAACAAGTTTTTCACATACTCGTCTCAGCAAGAATTTGCCAATTTTTTTTTGCTACTCTTCTCATCACAAAGGGATGTGACTGTCCTTAAAGTCACAAAGGAGAGGAACAATGGAGGGAAGAGTGTTGGAGGTTTCTGTGCTTTCTCTTCCAAGACTTTACGCTCATTACAAAAGCAGCAATATTTCAACAGGTGGCATGCCCAGCTGGTTGGATTTACTGCCCTTTTGTTTCAGGTCAAGTTCCCAGTTACGGTCAGGTGGACACAAACTCCTAGCAGCTACGGTGCTGACCATGAGTTCTGGCCATTTATTCCACCAACATTTGTTATTGGGTACTGTATTAGGCTTGCAAAAATGACTTTGTCATATTGAGTTTCCAACACTTGAAGACGGCAAGTGGTTTAATTTCATTATTCCATACAATTCTGTCCGGTAGCTACTCTTATTATCCCTACTTAGCAGATGAGAAATTTGAGGCCAGAGGTGAAATCACACAGCTAGAAAGTGCTGGGAGCTATGGCTTGGACTCAGCCGTCTGCTGTGGATTTGAATTGAACTACCTAATATCTGAATCCTCACCAAAGAGTTCCTGCTATGGAAGACCTGAGCAGAAGTATAAGCTTTCTAGCAAAAAATTTTTAGAGGTGAATGGATAATGCAAGCCTCTTCATCTTTCAAAAGAGTCACACTCTTTCAGAGAGAAATATTTTATACTCCTTAGAAAGACCCATAAAATTCACTGATGTGTAAGGTTTTGCTGTTGTGGTCCAGTGGGAATGATCCAGAGGAAGTCTACTGAGATGTTGCTCAGAAGCTAAGCTCACCATCATCACTATCACCTTCCTCAAAAGCCACCTGTAACATACCAGCCTTAAAAAATAGTACTTCATTACACCTGATTGCAGGGAGCTTCACAGGGGGATTAATGATGGAGACAATCTGCTACCATGCAGCAGAGCTGTTCACTCACTGTTCCAAACAAACTGAAACCCAACCACCGAGCCCTCAGCCCAAGCAGTTGTTCTGATCAACTGAGCTAAACGAATACAGACAAATACTCAGCGAACCCACAGATAACAGTGTAAAATGTTTAGCAGATACTCAGTGTAAACATTTATATTGTATAGAGGTTTAAAGTGAGTGTTGGGGGAAGGTGGAGGGTAACTAGCTCTAAATCCTAAACTGAATGAAAGACACAGAGTTAATGTAAATGCAAGATAATTGTTTGACTTTGCTCTTGCTGCAAATTTACAACACATGAGCTTCATCCCTTTCCTTGACCGTCACAAGCAATAAAACAGAGAAAATAGCTCCAAGCGTCTAAGAAGAATATCCTGCTAGTAAATATGACCCTTATGTTCATATTTGAAATTGGGGGGATTTTTTCTGCATGTCATATCTCTGATACCTACATTATTTTTATTCCTAATTTCTTTGAAAGGCTAACAACCTCTACAGTATTGTATCCAACTTCTGGAGTATGATAGCCATGCATGCCAAGGCCTAGTGGGCAGCCTTCACAGGATAATAACAAAACCGGAGCAAACATTTGCTTGGGGAAAGAATTGTATAGAATAGAAATGGACTCTGAGCCTTGCTCTCAGAAGTTCCCAACCAATTTCATTTCTTTTGGCTCTCTGAGTATTTTAAGATAAAATTCAAATATTTCTATCTTATATTCATAAGTTCATTCTCAACATTAATATATATCATATATAATATATCTATATCATATATATATGGTATATATCAGGTGAGTTTCCCAACAGCCTCATGCTTCGAGTTGTTCTGCAAGTCTATTAGATCTGGCCCATAAATCTAATAGAAATCTGGCACCTTTGAACAGGAATCAGTGCCATGATCCCAAGTCCTGATAAAGCCCAACCCTTATAATAAGTTTAAAAAAAAGAAAATTCACGTTGGCTTCTATGGGCATGTCTGGGAGAACAAAAACTGGTTGCCCTCTTGACAAAGCACGAAACTTACAACTCAACACACATTTCCTGGAATGGGCGGCACTGCTCAAACCAAAATGAAAGTATTTTGCCTTGTCTTCTGTGACTGCCACATCATTACTCGAGGAGCACACTGCTCCATGTGGGGGAGGCATTCATGTCCACACCATCCTGCTGCAAAAAGGGACCGATAGCTTTTTCACATAAGAGCAAACTGAGGCAGCAAGACTCAGAAGAACTTACCCAAAATCACAGGGTAATTTAAAGAAAGGGTGTCTCACTTTTGTATTGCTAGATTGCATAGCTTTTCAGAAAACTGGACTGCCTTCGGGCAACAAATAATGGCTTATTCAGACTGCTTAGTTCAAACTCACATAAGTTACGGCACCAAAGATTAAGAAAACAGGTAGTGTGTTCCTGCTGGCCTGTGATCAGTCCAATTAATAACTCTTAAAATCCCCACACATTGCAACAATACAGTACCTCATAGCTAGAGCTAGATCCAATAAATATGTTATCTGGGGCAGGCAGACAGCCTGTCAGTACTAAACTAAGAAAAGGGTAGTCATGCTGCCCTCTGACTCAGCTGAATATTATTCCAAAAGTGAATTTCCACTGTACCAAGTTTAGACTTTAAGGTTTTAATGTCGTAGTGATACTTGCCAGCAACTTTGCAAAATATCCCTGGAGGATTAAGAGAAAAATGAACATCTTTTAACATGAGAGGGAAGCTCTAAAGTTATATCACGCTGGTAAACAGTAGCACATACAGCAGAAAGGAAAAAAAAGAAAGAAGAAGAAATAGGAGTACCTACTTGAAGAGAAGAATATCACTCAAAGACTGTCTTCTTACGCTATAGAATGGGCAAAAGAAAGGAACATTAACCTTTCGAGCCTGTTAAGGAGCTTCTGAGCATGGAGCCTGCATTTTCAGTTTTGGTGGAATCCGTTCTGAGGCTGCTATGACCATGAAATTAGGAAATGCAGTAACTCAAAAATAAAGAACTAGCACCACCATTTGACTAGCAGTGGAAAAATCTCCTGCACAAAACAGAGGAGGGGGTGGCCTTCCTGTCTGCGCTCCAGGCCTTATTCTCACTTTCTGAGCACTTGGGACAAGATAGATGTTTAACAAGGGGGAGGTATTCTGTTTCATCTGCCTGAAATTTTGTTATGTAATCCAGCTGACTTTCTCTTTACTACTAATAAAGCTCGAAGTCTAGACAGGCATGCGAGTTGGAAAAAAATAAATAAAGCACTTATTCAGCACATAAATTTTGTTAATCCAAAGTTAGTTTCACCTAGGAGTGAGGACATGTCTTCTGAGGGTTTTCGTAACCTTCTCGTTCAGCCATTGACTCAACAATTCTTGTTACTGTTGAATTAGGTTCTTGACTTCAGTCACCTGCAGAGGTTGAGCTTCTCTGTGACTCTGAAGCCGTTCCTTCTGTCATCTGATCTTTCCATAAACTGTCTGGTATTTCCTGCAGCCATTTAAGAGTTTGTGGCGTGTTTTGTTGTGTTTTGTTTACACTGAGATAAACATTCAGAAGGAGAAAATGGGCTAAAAAGTAATATTGGAATTTTTTTAAATAATATTGAGATTTTATTAGCTTATAAAGTCAGCTGTGGTTTATGTAGTGTGTATTTTAAAGGATTTTTTTCAATATATTAGATTTTTCTACTCTACTAGTCTTTAGAAAGGCTGGTTTTCTGGAAGTGAGGATGGCAGGGGAGGGAGTGAAGGAGAGGAGGCTGTCTTGCTCCTGGGCTTCCTGGAATCTCCAAGTGCAGGTGGACATCTGTACGTCAAGAGATGCATCTCAAAATCAGCTTAGGAAAGAAAGAAAATCAAAATTCTCATCATCAACACTTTAAAACATTTTGCAATAAAATATCTTAACTGCTCTCCATCTTCTCTATACTTGTGAGTTAGCCCATAAAATAATTTGAATATGCAAATTTGAGATTAATTTCCCCAGAATACTTAGAGCAGAACCTATTTTAGCTAATACATAAAGTACTTAATTTTGATTTAAGAAACATACAATTTCAACAAGATTCACTTACAAAAAGAACAATCACATATACTAATACGTTGCAGGGGTTTTATGAGCTTTTTATTATTTTTAATATGATGTCTGGCAAAAGGTAAATTATTTACTAAAATGTTTTGAACAGCTTAAACATTTTGAAAGAAAAATATTTTTTTCTAAATTAATTAAATTGTTCAATTACTTTATTTGCCACAATGGGTGAATTGCATTTTCCAAGCAGCATTTAACCACCTGTTAAAATCAGTTGCAGGAATCAATGCAGAAAAGAAAATTAGAGCAACAGTTCTCTAAATGGGACATCCGGTGAGTTCTGAAGTGAAGATTATAGACTATTTTCTTTTCATTAGAAAATATAAATGTATAATATAAAATTCATATAAATTAGATTAGTTATCCTTAAAAGACTGTTATTGACATCATTTCATTCCAATATGTGCTTTCTCAAGTGGCAGAGAATAAAAATAATAGCAAATGTCTTCTGGGCACATACTAGAAGTCAGATACTATTCTAAGAACTTTCACAACCACCCAATAAGGTAAATACTATCGCAAACCCACTTTACAGATGAGGAAACCGTGGGATATCAAGATTAAGTACCTATACCAAGATTTCACAGCTAGAGTCAGAATTCAAATTCAAGTTTCTGACTTAAGCACCCAAGCTTTTAACACTCCATGCAGAATCAAAACTAGCACATGGGAACACATCATGGGAACACGCATGTTTTATGCGTGTCATGGGAAGAAAACGTGGAGAGGTTATCACTCAACGGGTAAGAACAGTTATTACAGATTGATATAGAAAGGTTATGATGAATCATCTTAGAGTTTATCATTCTAATGAAATCATTAAAAATTAAAATATCTGCTTAGACTAACATTATTTTAAAATATTCTGTGCTTTCTTATAGAAAAAAAAAAATCTCCTTGGAGGAAAAGTTTCTAATTAAACTGTATTCACCATTATTAGATAGACTGAATAATGAAAAACGAAAAAGAAGAAAAGACAATTTAAGTAAAGCAGTGTAATACTATTCTAGAAATCTTTCTAGGTTCCAACCTTTTTTTAATACGTTCTCTCATTCCAGAAGCGACCACTAACAGCCTGATCTCCACAAGCAAAGTACGTAAAGCAGAAAATTGATGCAATCTGTCTTGGTCATTCAAGTAAAATCCTGCTGTGATCGGGTGATTCAAGTTAAAATAAAAATCAGGTTTTTGATTGAGTGTGTGTGTTTTTGTCTGACGCCCCAGAGGATAGCAGAGTTTGGGACTCAATTACACAGTTAACTGCCCAAATTCTTCATTTGTCCTTATTAGCAAAGAAGTAGAATGGAAAATGGGAAATGGAAACTGGGCACTGCTCTAAACACTATGCAGATTCCATCACACTATAAAAGCAGCTCTGAGCTTCTAGTTTTCGTCATGAAGAGCAATCAGAATTGAAACTCGGCTAGCCTTGAGATATCAGTCGGTACCCCCGCACCCACTCACTCATCCTGCCGAGGGAAATTGCCTTGCCCTCGGCTCCTGTTACCCACACAACCAAGTCACATCCGTATGACCCTCAGCCCCCACCTCAGATCATAGTTAACTAAGCAGGGGATAGACACCTGACCAAGACAGGCCGGTGACCAAGGACATGACCTAATGTGAAAAGATGAACTTGACCAATCACATTTAAGGTCTCCAGAGTATGAATTTCGGAAATCTAGACTAAGCCAGTGAGACACACAGGCAGGAAGGATGCCATGGTGTAGACTGGAGGCCACGGTAGGCAAAGGCCCTTAGCAAGTGAAGTTATGTGGGGACAGAGATATCCAGTGAGCCAAGATGAACAAATACGAGGCCCTGGTCCCATGAGCTAACCAATCACATTTAAGGTCTCCGGAGTATGAATTTTGGAAATCTAGACCAAATCTAGACCCCACAGCAGGGTCTGGCTACAGCTGCACTGGTCACTGGCAGGATTGGGTACATCACACAAATTCTTCAATAACCCTTATTGCCAGGTCCCCAAGGGAGTCTCCGTGCCTTGTCATCTAGAGTGTAACTAAAACACTCATCCCAGATCACACGTACTAGTTTTTGTAGCAGAAAGCACAAAATCCAGCAGTCTTGTTTTCAATGTACAGGTCCAGGGTATTTGAAAACAGAGTCTTAACATGACCAATACCCAATGACTCTTTCCATTGTCATCTACTCAACGTTGAAGCTCTCTAGTTGAAGCCTACAGAGATAAAGAGAGTCTCTTTCTAAAAAAAAAAAAAAAAAAAAGGACTATGATCCTTCAGATAACAAGTTCAGGCAGAAAACACTTTTGCCAAAAGATCAACAAATTCATTTAGACCTTACACTTCGTCTATAGAAAGTCCTTTAAAATCTACCTTGGTAAATCACATACCTCTTTTTTATATAGGAAAAGATACATATCAAGTCACAAACATCCCATGTGAGGCAATGATCACTGAAAAAAATTCTGTAGGAGAATAAATGGGCTTTCCTACTTACAGTGTTAACAGAGGAAATAATATCTGAAGAATACAATGATTTAAAATGGAAAAGCTATACATTCTGCTGAATTGGTTGCTGCCTCTGATTGGCATCAGAGCAACAGCCTTGGCTGACGTTTGTGGCTTCCACAGGCCCTGCAGTGATGATCAGCACCTATGGCAAGTTATACAGCATCTTCTTATTCACCTGGCACCACAGGAAGAAACATTTTGAAAGGACTCAAGGTTGTAAAACAGATGATGGAGAGCAGATTGAGAAAAATTTTATTTTGCCACTGTTGTTTTCATCCTATTTTTTCCCTGAGCTGGTTTATTCTAAGGAACTGTGGATTACAGGAACTTCAGACTCCACCTCCAAAACATCTCCAGCCTCCATCCCTTCTATTTCCCTCTCCATATCATGACTCATGCCTTCTTCAGCTCTCACTTAGACTGTTGCAATAGCGTCCCAATTGGTCTGACTGCCTCCAGCCTCTATTTCTAACGTATTGAACATACCTTCACCAGGCTACCTTCCTGACTAATCATCATCGTCATGTCACTACAAGAGGAAATTAAGCACAAACCACTCACCATCTCCCTGATAATCTGGTCCCAGCCCCCACTCCAGCCTCAAGTTCTGATCAAATGGTCTCTTTCCTTGCTCCCTATGACCTATGCTTAGGTCTCAGCCTCTTCCCCATCTGAGTCAGTTATGATCCTACCACTTCTTCAAGGTTCATCTCAAAGAATGCCTTCTCCATGGAGCCCTTTCTGATTGCCCAACATTGCCCTCTTCTCACCCATCTCTGAACTCCCATGGCATATTGCTTGTACCTCTCCCCTCCATCAAGAAGTCCATATGAAGCATCTCCTCTGTGCCAGGCAAGGATGAATAGACATGAGCTTGAGGAGTTTGTATCTAGGAAGGGAGATAGACACTTCAACAGATGAATTGTATGACACCCTGATAACTGATGCATCAGAACTGAAACACACTTACTGAACACTTGATAACACTCTTAGGTAAGTGGCAAATTCAGTCTGGTCCTGAGTTACTGCTGTATCTCTCACGCCTCCTACCACTAATTGATTGCAGTTGATTGCAATTGGTTGCATGTTACCTGGGAATGTGTCTTCTACTCCATCTAGGTCCACGGCAGTAATTCACACAATGCCTGGCATATAGACATTTTTTTTATTGAAATGAATTTCAATTTGAATAGAACAGATGGAAAAGCCTGTTCCTCTCCAATCCACATCCTTCTATCATCCCCAATGGTCTAAGAGACCTAAATTCACCTTGCTTTCCAAGCACTAGAATGAGTAGAGCTTGACCATTTACAGGGGTACCAAGTCGCCTCAACCCCCAAGTACATCCTTGTCTAGGTTTGGAAAGCTTCCTCTACAATATCAAAATCTATACTGGAAACTATTTTCCCCCAAGCCCCAATACCTTCGAGGTCCTTGAAATACGGACAAGAAGCAAAAAATACAACATAGTAAACAAAGGACAAAACTAGATAATTACATCAAAGACAGGACATATATCTAAATTGCACAGTATTGGCATTAAGTAAAATAAGAGAATAGTGGTAAATAAAGAGCAAGCATTTGGATCACTAGGTCACCATAAGCATAAAATGTGCTTAAAATGGATAGTAATATGCATATAATTTTGTGCCATCACTTGGGCGGTGAATGTGTTTAACATCATCTTCCTCACAACTAAATTTTGGTTGTTTACTGTATGTCTATATTTCTCTTTCATAAAATCATTCTAGTCTTTACTGGTTTGCCTACTCTACCCTCCAAAGGAAAGATCCACATGGATGGCTCCAGCGGATTTGAATCCCCTGAAGTCATATCCAACCTTTTGGGTACATAAACACGTGCATTTCTCTGAGAATAGAGTCTAGAAACTCTATCTAATTCTTTAAGAAGCCCAGCGAGATTAAGAACTATTTAAGAAATGGGTTTCTCATGGTAGATGGAATGTTTGATATGCTATCGTGTACACCATTATCTTTCCTCAATATTTTTAACATTGCCTATAAGATTACTTTTCCTTTCAAAATTAGCACCTTCTACCAAATTGATAAAGTATTACAATTTGCACCTTTCTTCTAAAATAAATTGGGACAGTCATTTCTCATTTGTGAACATTTTACTTGTAAAACTCCAAAGAGACCTTGCTTTTCAGAACTTTAGGTCTATTCAGCAATTACCAAGTTGTGATATAAAGCAGCCCCCAGAGCTCAGAATGAGTAACACACAGACCTCACCCCAAGGAGATCCAATTTGATCCTTGCCATTACACCATGAAAGCTTAATCTCTGAAGAAATGAAAGATGGGAAAGTCAATCTGAGAGCATGGAATAGGGTCAGCCTCTGCTGGACAAGCCAATGGTGCTATTGACTTTTCTCAAACAGGAAAACAAAGGAAAGAGAGTGAAGACAAAGGTGCAAACAATTCAAACCACAGGCTATGGAATGAGTTATGTGGGTGTAGGAAAATTATCAAACACTCCATGAGAAAATCAAAAACCCATGCTAGGAGGTAAAGGGTCCAATACTATATTATCAAGTAAATGGTTTTCCAGAGCAAAGAGTTGATATGCCTATGAGTGCTTATAACTCCAGATTTTTTAACCTTTCCATTTCTCAGGGCTTTTGGCGGTGTTTCTGCACTTAAGAGATGTGTGTAAAGAGCCCCAGCAGATTTCCAGCTGCAAACCAGCCCCAGCATCTCACGGTGAGCCCATCTGCCACACGTGGCGCTGCTTGAGACACTTAAAAGGTGTTTTGGCAGAATCCACACTCCAAGAAGGAGCCCAGAAGACAGACCTGGCCCAAGCCCAGCTGTGGGCCACCACTAAACCCACAAAAGCAGCCAGATCCCTCGGAAGTGCTAGAGCAGAGGAAGCAGACTGTCCAAAGAGTTTGTGTCCTATTTATTCAGGCAAAGGATATTCATTTCAACCAGCAAGGGAAATGTTAGGTTATATAACACTGGGGATTGAGACTGAGGCTCTTATTTTTCTTTTTCCTGGAGACAAGTGTTGTGAAATAGTCCAGGAACGGCCTCCAGTTTCCACAGTCACTCCTGCCCCCAGAAGCTTCTATATCACAAGATCAACAGTGTGAGCCCAGGGCTCTGGGGTGGGGCTCGGGTTAGGAGAAGCCAGAGGAGAAATGGTGGGCATGGGACTCTGCCATCTCCCACTGCATCCTCCCCCAGTAGAGCCCATCAGGGCGGTGGGAAGATTTGGCCACACGACCTCATCCATCATTTCAGAACAACCATTTCAATAATGCTGGGGCATTTTTCGTGCCTTCTCACATGCCAATGCAACCTTAGAAAGAATCATTATTTATGTGGTCTGCTGTGCAGAGCCAGCCTGAAGTATAATTAAGAATTATTCAAAGGAATCTCAAGCAGGACTAGGGTTGACCGATGTATTAAAATTCCAGAAGATGAGCAGCTGTCAGGGCCAGGGAAAAGTAAGAATGTGAGCCCATGTGAGGTCTCAGCCAGGAGATGGGTCCAGAGAGCAAAGGGCAGATGGAGCGTGAATGCTTGAGCGAAGGATCCAAACCAAGACCCCAACTGGCTGACTGAGCAGGGACAAGGAAGTGACCAGCAACTGTCTCAGCAGTTGGCAGAGCTCCAGGTGGACAGGACAGGTGAGGAGGTTGCTCAATAGGCCATGGAGCCTCAGGTTCTCCCAGACGTGGGAAGTTCCATCTCTGGCAGACGAGGGCATAAGGCCAAGACTTGGTCACAGAGGAGCAAGGCAAACCCAGTCACTTGGATTTTAGAGATTATCTAGGACACGAGTTTATTTTTTTCATCCAATAATTATTTATTGAGTACCTACAATGTGCCAAGTATTGCTCTAGGTGTTGAGTACATAGTTGTAGAGAAATAGGCCAAAATCCCTGACCTCATGGACTTTCTATTCTAGTGGAGGGAGGAGAGGAGGCAAACAATAACCAATAAATAAAATACAGAGAGAAGGTCAAATGGTGACAAGTGCGAAGGTGAAGAAAACATAGGGAATGGGGACAAGGAGTACAGGGCAAAGGTTGAACTTTTAAGTAGGGTGATCAGACAGGGTGACCTGAGAAGATGGTGTTGAACAACCACCTGAAGACGGTGAGGAGACAAGTAGCGCTCTGGGAGAGAGTATTCTGAATGTACAACATCCCAGAAGAGTAGCAAGTACAAGACAGGAGTGTCCCAGGCATATCTGGGCAGCAGAGAGGAAATCAGAATGGCTGAATTTGCACCCACAGGTGTAGATGAGGAAGGAAGAGGTAACAGGAGCACCAAGTTGTGTAGGGCCTTGAAGGCCATCCAAAGGGGATTAACTTTTTTTTTTTTTTGAGGTCACATTGGTTTATAACATTATATAAATTTCAGGTGTACATCATCATATTTCAACTTCTGTCTAGACTGCATTGTGTTCACCACCAAAAGTCTAGTTGCCATCTGTCACCACACACATGTGCGCCTTTACCTCTTTCACTCTCTCTGCTCCCCTTTCCCCTCTGGTAACCACCAACCTGGATTGACTTTTACTCTAAGTATGGTGGAAACCATTGGGGGCGTCTAAGCGGGAGTGACATGATGTGACTCATGTTTTAAACAGCTCACCACAACTGATTAGTGTACACTGGAGAGTGGGTGGAGAGATGGGAGTGGCAGGGACCAGTTAGGAGGCCACTGTCACAACCCAGGTGAGAAGCAATGGTGCTTGTGATACTGAACATCTTAATCCCAAGTTCCTGCACCCAATGTGCAGTAAACCAATCACTGAGCCCTCAGTGCTTGGAGATGGAAAAAGGGTTTATTCAAATTGGCCAAAATGAGAAGGCAGAGGATAGGTTCTCTCAAATCTGCCTTAACAAGAGAAGAAAGCAGGAGGGTTTTATAGAGGTAAGGGCTTGCTAGGAGGAGTTTCGGGGGAAAAAAAAGGGGTAATCTTCAGCTCCAGAGAAGCTCTTGGGCAATCTGACTTCTGGGTGTCAATGGCAACTGAGGGCTGGAAATCGGTGATCTCAACCTCCCCAAAGGCATTTTCTTTCTTCTGCAAAACAAGCTCACAAATCCTTGAGACCCCTGAGTCACCCCCCAGGTTAACCAAGAAAACAGCAAATTATGAAAGGCAATCACGTTCTTATTGACTATCTACAGTAACCCTAAGATACCCGCCTTCAGTTGCCCCAGGGTGGTGATGGTAGGGGGTGCCGAGCAGTTACATTCTGGGAGTATTAGAAAGGTTGAGCCAATGCGTTTGCTGGTAGATCTGATGTCCAAGGAGTGAGAGATAGAGAAGAGGCCAGAACGACCCCAAGGCTTTTGGCCTCCAGAGCCCTAGTATGGAGCTGTCATTTACTGAGACAAGGAAGACCCCAGCGGGTGCAGGTTTGGGGGAAGAGAGAGTTCCAGAGTCCAGTTTTAGACATGTTCAATTTCAGATGCCGATTTAGAGAGCCAAATGGATATGGCAAATTGGCGAGCAGAGGTCAGTAGAAAGGGCTTGGATGGAAATATAAATTTGGGGGTCATCAGTATATAGATAGTATTTAAAAGTTTGAGGACCATGACTGCAGGTTGGTGACACTGGACCCCCATCTCTTCTCTTCAGCTTCCTAGGGTCCCTGCCCTCCCTATCCTCAGGCTGCCTATTATCACCCTATGATCTGGCCTCACCTGGGTTTGCTTCCCTTTCTCTTGGCTTTTACCTCCCTCTTCACCTCAAAAATATTTGCTTTTTTTGAGTTTCATTCTCTCAGAATGCTCTTCGTCAGATGTAACAGACTTAAAGATATAAACTAAACTAACAGGTCTCTATGTCTGTAAATTACCCTTCCAAGCTAATGTGAGTTGTTTTGTTTTTCTAATAGGGGACTTGTAGGCCATGTCGAAGGAACATAGCAGGTTACATTTGGGACATGTGGCATCCTTCGAATTGCACAGGGGAAGACAGCTGGCTCCAAGGCTGAAGGCATTGCCCTTGAGATACAAAAGGGACATGTCATCTACACTCAAAAAAGAATATTTCCACAATTGGATCTGGATTTTTTAAAAATATAGATTTCCACTGCAAATTTAAATAAAGGCAATCAATACTATTTCGTTCCATTTCATTCAGCATTTTCATAGTATCCTAAATGCTCCAGGAGTTCCACTAGGAAAGGCTTATTTTTGTGAAATTTAAGAAGAGCCAGATAGCGTGGGAGCAGTATCAAAAGAGGAGGTCTATTGAGAGCTAGAAAAAATCCACAAATGGGAGTTGGACCCAGACAGGTGTCTGGTACTGGGCGCCTTGCCTGGAAACACTTCTAAGAAGCAGTTTTCTGTTGGTTATCAGTGATTCTCCATCCTGGCTGTCAATGAGGAGTCTTTACCAACATCTGTGCCTAAACCACACCCTGAGATGTTCTGATTTCCAGGGAGAGACTCAAGCATCAATATTTTGTGTGTGTGTGTGAGAGGAAGATTAGCCCTGAGCTAACATCCAAAGCCAATCCTCCTCTTTTTTTTTTGCTGAGGAAGATTGGCCCTGGGCTAACATCCGTGCCCATCTTCCTCTACTTTATATGGGACGCCAACGCAGCATGGCTTGCCAAGCGGTGCATTGGTCTACATCCGGGATCCGAACCCACAAACCCTGGGCCACCGAAATAGAGCTCACAAACCCAACAGCTACTCCGCTGGGCTGGCCCCAATATTTTTTTTTTCTAATCTCCAGGTGACTCTAATGTGCAACAAGAGTTGAGAACCCCTGAGTTGCATTAATCTTTGCTCACCGTTTCTATAAAACTATTCCTTTCAAGCCTCTTCACATACCTCACACACATATAATCAAATCAGACTGACATAGCCCTTCCTCATATTACCACTTCTACACACTTACTTCCTGCTTCTTTCATTACCTTTGCTTTTCCATACTTTTCATTAATTTTTTTCCAGGTTTAACATGTTTAACAGTACCGCTTAAGAGAATGCATGAATTTTCATTAGTGAAAAAGAATGACTCCCGAGAAACAGTTCCAGCATCTGAGAAAATAAAGCCAAAACAATACAATATTCTAAATTTATACATAGTCCTCCTCCCTTTGCAAACTCTGCTGCAGAAATGACACAGCGCACCCCGTTCCCAGAGCGATTCTATTATTGACAATGTGGGTAAAGAAGTAAACAAAAAAAAGCCATGCTCATTTCAAGCCGCTAAGAAACACAGGCCAAAAGAAAAATAAAATCAATCAACCTTTGCCAAGTGGAAAAGAACAAAACCAGCAGGGACCGAAGTTCTATACTCAGCTTTTAAAAGAATATTTCGAACAATAGAGAACAAATACGGGCTAATTACTCGAAAGATTTACAAACAATGAGACAGAACAATACAAACTAAGTCAATACTATTGGTGTGCGTTTCTTCTAGAAAGAGAAACTGGACACCCTGAACTTTATTAATAAAATGTTCTGTGTTATTTGCACTCATTCACAGGAACCCTCTCACTCAGAGAACCACTGGCTGTCGGTAATATTCTCTATTCTCACCTGAAAAATCTTTTTGAAACATTGGCAGCGAGCACTTTAATTTCCATTTTACAGGAAGGGAGACTAAGGCAGGAAGAGGTTAATTGCTCAACAAAGTGGCAGTTGAGCTGCCTCTGGCACGGCCAAGAGTAGGCACCAATCTCTGATTGTTTGTTGGTGTCATCACTAACTGAAAAATTTCCATCCATTTTCCCAAGAAAATCAATGGCTATGGTTTCATGTTCTACAGCCTAACTCAAATATTCCTTCCCTTCCAAGAAGTCTTTCATGAATTTCCCCTTTGTCTTTCTTTCCCCATACTCTGTCTCCATTTCCAAATTGCCTTCCATGGTTCAAACTCTGTTATAATTAGCTCTAAGGGACTATCCCAGAGGCTCTGCTTCTGCTAGGATTTTGGTGAATATACGTGTCTTTAGATAAGCAGCCATCTGCTAGGACCTGGTAATGTTCTTTATTGGATAGCGGTTTCTCTGGTGAAGCAGCTTACATGAGTGGTGAGGGGTAGATGGGCAGAGGGTGCAGATAAGGGATCTCCAGAATGCTTTCCCATGAGGGGTGCTAAATGCAGTGTGTGAGGATGCCAAGACAGGGGAGGGAATGGTGCCCAAGAGCTGGCTCTGTTAATTAGCACCGTTTGAAGATAATTATGACAAGACCACACAGGGAGAGCATGATGTTTCAAGTGGAGGAGACCAGTAAGTAAACAGGAGGACTGAACTGTATTTCATGGGTGGTTGTGAAAAATCTTCCAAATGATGGACAGCAGGATGCTGAGGGCTTTAGTGCTTTGAGGTAACCAGAAAGGAAAGCCCACGCAAAACTACACCACCACACCCTGATCACTACCAAATCATCCCAAGTTTTCTCAACTCATTTCAGTATTTGTTAATAAAACAGGAGCTTTAATTACAATCTCAGCCCAAGAGAGCTATGTGGCTGGTGTCTTCCATGTCCATTAAGAGCCATTGCCCTTGAAAACCAAGCAGGACCAGGCCAGGACCTGGCCACTGTTGCGAAGGCACTGGAAGAAACGTTGGTGAAGTAGGCTGGCTTCCCTGGACACCTCCTGTCTACCCACTCACGCTCGCCTTCCTGTTTCTCCTGCTCCCTTGGCTTTCACCACCCGGCTCCTGACTAACATCAGTCCTACTTCAATCCTTGCCTTTTGACCTCTGTAATATTTCTAATTCTCTTGCTTTCCTCCCTTCCTCTCAGATACAGAGTCAAAACCTTGACTCTTACTTCCTAACTCATTGCCACTTCTACCTGTGCCCTGGGACCTTAGGGGTCGTGCACACCTTGCCTTGGGTGGATCTCAGCTGGCTCTCTGCTGCCCCTACCTGGGCCACAGCAGCATCTGCAGATGGCAATCTGACAAAGCAGCCCTTAATATCAAGGCAACTGCACCTGATTTCTGGGAACAACTTGAATTTTGCTAATTTCTTTCTTTTTTTTTTTTTTGGTGAGGAAGATTGGTCCTGAGCTAACATCTCTTGCCAATCTTTCTCTTCTTTGTATATGGGACACGGCCACAGCATGGCTTAATGAGCGGTGTGTAGGTCTGCGCCCAGGATCGAAACCCGCAAATCCCAGGCCACCAAAGCAGAGCTCCAGAACTTAACCACTACGCCACCCAGCTGGTCCAGAATTTTGCTACTTTTGTTTCACAATAGCCTGACTTAATGCATGGGTTCCAAACAAGTCTTAATCTTTAATGGCCAAGTTTTACTAGTGAGTAAATGAGCTACCTTAGGGGAAGCATTTTATTTTTTATGGTAAGTGCAGAACGGTGGTGGCATAGTGAGCATTCTGAAAAATCCAGCCTAAAATGATGGCTTTTTTTAAAATCACTAGGACACATTAAATAAATGTAGAGTTATTCCAGAAAGCAACCATTTATGTAACATTGTTTTTTTCTTTCCTCCTATTTCAAATTTCCTATAATAGTAAGAAAGGGACCAGGAAGAAGACAGAGGAGGAGAAGGAGGAGGAGGAAACACTTTTGGTTTTTTGTTTGTTGTGTGTGTGAGGGAGTTTAGTCCTGAGCTAACATCCAATGCTAATCCTCCTCTTTTTGCTGAGGAAGATTGGCCCTGGGCTACCATCTGTGCCCATCTTCCCCCACTTTATATGGGACGCCACCACAGCACGGCTTGACAAGCTGTGCGACCACGTGCACCCAGGATCCGAACCTGCGAACCCCGGGCTCCGGAAGCGGAGCGTGCGCACTTCACTGCTACGCCACCAGGCCAGCCCCACTTTTGGTTATTGTTAGAATAAATTTGTTTATTTGTTAGAATAAATTCCAGCATCTGAAGCCACTGAGTTAGCCAATCAGCCATTTGTACCCAAAGAAATAGCAGGAACATAAATACATGCCTGACATGTTCTCCTCTGCATCACCAGCACCTGGCTGGAATCAGGTACACAGTAGGTCTTCAACAAGTATTTGTTGAATAGATCAGTGAGTGCACATGTAATTTACAGCATTTTGTAAACCATGCATTCATTCTGTGCACTATAAATATTTGTTACCTTATATAGCCTAGAAGTTACAGCACTTGCTTGTCATATGCACAGATATTCAGTAATGCACCCTCCTCTCTCCTCTCATTGGCCTTGGTTATTTCTAACTTCACACCTCATATTACTGGTGGAAAATGTGCCAAGGAATGGGAAAAAATATTTATTTTCGTGAATCACCAAAGTACTTCAAAGCTCCGCCTCAGAAAATAGTGATCTAAAAATACATCACTACATTTTTCCTTCTTGAGAAAGCATAGCATTGCTCAATGGAAAGCTAATGCAGTCGCTTATCCATGTACTCGCACAGGGTCTGGAAGGTATATGGTGGGACTGGTGGGTCTGATGGTCTGAGGTAAAATGGAACTGCAACTCAGGTCCAATAGAAAATTACGCATTATCTTTTATAATGGAAAAAAATCATTTAGTTATAGTTAACATCCAAATTAAGCACATTGGGGATAGATAGTTTTTTTAAAAATGGCAAAAAGTGACATGGAATTTTTTATAGATTATCTTGATAGACTCAAGATTGAGATATATAGTCTTAGAAAGATAAATCCAAAGGCATTAATACTATGGCATTTTAATTAGTTATGGAAAAAGTGACCAAGCAAGATAAAGAGAGATATTATGTTGTACAAAAGATACGCTTTTATAAAGGAGATATAACAGTCAATAAACTAGAGGGCTCAAACAAAATAGCAGCTAAATACATAACGCAAAAACTGTTTAGAAGTGCAAAAACTTGATTGATTTAGAGGCAATTATAGCGGGAGATGTCAATACATCACTTTTAGAAGTGAATCAATATTACATTCAATTATCTACATTCGATAGTGATACAAGGATCCTGACATCTTTCAACTAGAGAATATTTTTCTCATTTATCTGTCACCCATTTACAAAATTTGATTATGAACTTGGGCACAGAGAACATGTTTAAAAATTTTTCAAAAAAAGTATGGGTTTACAGGACAAATAATCTCACAATAATCCAATAATATCAGAATAAAAAAAGCTAAACAAAATCTTTACTTGAAAATTAGGATATGTATACCTAAATAACCTTTAAAATTGAAGAAATCAAAGATGATATTCAAACTATTTGGAAGACAATGAAAAAGATGCTTCAGACCAAAAGCTACGGGTCACAAAAGAAACTGACTTAAATGAAGTTTTTCATATACGGATATAATTATATAGATATATAATATAATTATAATCATGTATATATAATTATAGATAATTAATCTACAATTATCTGTATAATTATATCATATAATGAAATGTGATGTAATAATTATATCAACATGATATAATTATAATTATATAATATATGATATAATTATATATAATAATATTAAAAATAAATATATAATATAAATGATAATATATTACATATGTTATATTATATAAGCTATAATATATGACATATTATGTATCATATGTTATATTATATATTTGTTATATATTATATGGTGCATGGTATATTGTACATAGATAAGATATTATATTATATATAAAATAATTATCCTATATAGTAATAAATATATATTATATAATATATAATAATATTGATATTGATAATGACATTGATAAATCATATAATTTAATATTCATTTTAAGAAATCCAAAATGAGCAAATAAATCCAAAAACTTTAAGAGAAATTAAAACCTGAGGCTAAAGAAAGACAATAAAAAAATAGAAAGAATAAGTAAATTTGAAAGTTGTTTCTTTGAAAAGACTGATAAAATAAGTAAACTTCTTATAAACCTGATACGGGAAAAAAAAGAGGGAGAAAGAAAATATGCAAAACTAAGAATGGGAAAACAGTAGCGTTTAAGAGAATTACACATGCAAACCCAAGATGATATAAAAAACTTACTGGCAAGTTCTCCTAGGAAAATATAAATTACTAAAACTGAAATTGTGGGAAAGTTGAGTAAATCAATTATCATAGAGAGCGGGAGAGGTTTTAGAGAGCTATCTTTGAAAAGAAATTCATGACCTAACGGGATCACAACTGAGTCCCGTTAATTTAATACATGAAAAAAAGACTAATTATGAGAAAACCTTCCTTCCTAAATGCCCAATCAGGTCCCCCCTCCTCCCAGACCAGAGGTGTGAAGCAGGGTCTGGTTGGAGTAGAGCCAGCAAACACCCCTTCTTCATTCGCACGTTTACTTTGTGGGTCCAGAACAACAAGGAGGCCTGAAGCCAGGCCCAGGTGAGAGGAGCTGCCTGGAAAACCTGCCCCAACGGGTTTCTGGAGCAGCGTGGCTGGCGGAGCACAGTAGTTAAGACAGTAGAAGCTGGAGTCAGGTCTGGGATTGACTGGTTCCTGGCACTCTCACTGACTAGGAATTTAACCACCCTAAGTCTTCATTTTCTCAGCTACAAAATGGGACTAACAGTAGCGCCCACTTCAGGGGTTACTGTGTTGATGAAATGAGCAGTAAAGGCATGCAAAGATTTACCACCATGCCAAGAGCATGGTAGATGCTCAAAAAGTGTTCACCATTGCTGTTACTTCAATTAGTCCAAGAAAACTACAAAAGAAGATAAAAGAGAACCAAAAGCAGAAAGAGAACAGCTACCATCACGAGCAAGAACTTCTAACTCCTGCTTCCCTGCCTTGTAAGGGGAATTCCCAGGCCTCCTCTCCAGGAACTTTCTTCTCCATTCCCTGGAGGCATAGCTGCACCATAGCTGCCTCTCCTCCCACCCTGCCACTTCCTCTGTGACTCCTTAAGATATTCCTCTGAAATCTACTCTGAGCTCAGAGGCCCAGTGCCACCCCCTCACTTTCTACGTACTATTTTACTTCCTGATTTATAGAAAAAGCGAAGGTAATATGACTCAATTTCCTCAACTCCTTCCTCTCCTCTTCAAAATATATCTTCTTACCTAGGCTTCCCTTCCATCTTTCTCACATATTAGAGAAAGATACATTCATTCATTCAACAAACATTTCATTGAGCTCCTATCATGTGTCAGGGGCAAAGGAAACCGTGACAACCAAACAGAAGAGGTCTCTGCCCCAACAAAGCTTGGATTTTAGTGAAAAGAGGAGAACAATGAACCAATAAATACATAAACAAGAAAACAGCAAGTGGCAATAAATGCAACATAGAGATGGAAAAGTGGGTAATGGGGTAGACACTGGCTGGCTGCTCTGGACTGGATGGTCAGGGAAGGCCTTCACGAATTTAAAATAAGCGCTGGGTGATGCAAAGGAGCCAGCCCAGTAGGGATCTGAGGGAAGGATGCTGCGGGAAGACGGAAGAGCTGGAGCAAAGGCCCAGGCGAGAGCAATCTTGGCAGGACTGAGAAAATGCAAGTATAAAAGGCAGTGGGAGAATGGGAGGAGCTATAGCTAGCGGGGCAGATGGGAGCCAGTTCCTAGGGGCCCCTGGATGCCCAGGTAAAGAGCCCAGATTTTGTTCCAAGTACAAAACGAGGCCATTTGTCCTCTCTCTAAGACTAAGTTTTCCTCCCATGCATTTATTCCCATACCCTCTGGCCTGGGTCTAAATTTACCTCCAACAAACCCTTTTCGATATCTTCTATTTCTTCCCTCTCCCATGTGTCCTTCCCCTCAACTTTAAAGATGCTTAAAGATCTCCCAGTAATTAAAAGAAATAAACTTCCTTTGATTCTGCTTCTCACTCCATAGAGTCCCATTTACACGCAGTCATGCACCGCATAATGACGTTTCGGTCAACAGCAGACCGCATATGCGACGGTGGTCCCATCAGATTGGTGCCATATATCCTAGGTGTGTAGTAGGCTATACTATCTAGGTTTGTGTAAGTACACTCTATGATGTTCACACAATGAAGAAATCACCTAAGGATGCATTTCTCAGAATGTATCCCTGTCGCTAAGTGACGCATAACTGTACTTGCTTTCACTAAACTTCTTAAAAAGCATCCTAATGATAATAAACACCTACACTGCTTATCACATGCCAGGCTCTGTTCTGAGAGCTTTATGTTTATTAGCTATTCAATTCTCATAACAACCCTATCAAGTGATTACTATTGTTATCCCCATTTTACAGACGAAGAAACTGAGGCACAAGTAGTAAATAAATTGCCCAAGGTCACCCAAATAGCAAGTGGCAACCCCAAGATTCCAACTCAAACTTTCTAGTGCCAGAGTCTTCACTCAGTCTGTACTTGGTGCCCCTGAGGCTCACCATGTGCTCCTTCCCTCTTTGGAATCAGACTTTTGCCCTTTCGGGTTCCTCAAGCAATTTTCTCAAGCGTATCATTGTCCTTTCTTCCCTCACCTTCCTCACCTTCTCTGTAGACTTGATTTGGTTGAGTACCTTCTCCTTGGTGGGACTCACTCCACCTGTGGTTCCTCTGCAGTTCACGATGAACGCCCTTCCCACGTCCCCCTGACACTACCCCATTTCCAGAAATCAATACTCAGCTGAGCAATAGTCTCCTCAATGGTCCCGCTCACTCCAGGTTTCCCAGCTCCTGAAAAGTTACCCCGCTACTGCTGTGATCCTCTCTGAAGCCCAGTTGTAGCCAACATCCTGCTCAGATATCTGTTCTGGTTCTACATTTCCTGTAGAACAAAGTCCAAATGCCTTTAGCCTGGCCACAACCTGCCTTTCCAGAATTTGCCACAGGTCAGCTTCGTGTAACCTGCTATCGTGAAACTGAACTCTTGCTATTCCCATAGATGGCCAGTGCTTTTCACGCTCCTGGCTCTTCTCTCCATTTGGGATGCCACCTCCAATCTCCAAATGCCCAAATCCTGCCATGCTTAAAGGCCAAGCTCAAATACCATTTCTCTCATGACGCAGCAGGAAGTAAGATTTCTTTCCTTCTGAATCTTCAACAAAGAGGAGAAGCAACAGGAGAACCGATAGGGAAGGGGAGGACCTGCCTTATCCCACTCAACATCTTCTTCACTGTATTTTCTTCATGCATGTGCCTTTCTTCCTCGACCAGATTTCATGGTCCTTGAGGTCTGATTTATCTTTTTATCCCTTAGCACTTTTCCCAAGAATACACTCAATCATATTTGCTGACCAAATGAATACACACATATAGCAATATAGACATATAGACATAATTCTTCGCTCTCTCCTTTTCTGGATCATTCTTCCTTATCACTCTGAAGGATCGGGCTTGTCTCTGAAACACCTTTGTAGTGAACTTGCCATGACTCATCAACATATCTTCAGGGCCACAATAAATGTAGAGGCATCTCCATCTTTCCATAGAAATTGCTTGTTGTTGTCTTCCTTTCTCCACTAACGAGGAGAGACCCCGCCATCCCCTAGGCCCAGTCCAAGGTCCTGTATAAACAGTCTCCCAAGCAGTCAGTTTGTATTACAAGATCGCCAGAGTCTTGACAGACAACATTCCTGTCTTCTTGCATTAAATTGTTTCTGGCATTCGGCAGGAAGCCATGTAGACACAAAATCATGGAAGACCAGAGCTAGGCTGGGGGCCTTATGTATCAACTTGACCAACCCCCTCATAGCACAGACGACGACCCTACAGCCCAGAAAGCTGAAGTGACTTGCCCAAAGCACTAGGCTTTCAACAGATATTTATTTATTATGGGCAGCTATCACTGTGCCAGGTGCTGGGGCCACCATGATAAAAAAGATAGACCCTTCATGAAGCTGACTGTCTAGTGGGAAAGAAAGCTAACAAAAGGCAATTTTAATAAAATGTCAGCAAGTGTTCTGATAGGCAACGTATTGATTTCTATGGGAACATGTAGCCTCCCAGTGGAAGTAAAGCAGGCTGTAAGTAAAGGACGAGTAGAGACAAGTCAGCAAAAGGGAAGGAGGAAGGTTCTAGCTAGCTAGTGAGATCCGGACCAGATATCAACTCCACAATTTTTTGTCTGTCTCATTCTGCTTTTGACTCTAGCTCTGTTTCCTGCTCTCTAATTCTCCTCCTCTAACTCTAAATCGCATGACGTTCCAACTGCTCCACCATTTTTCCCACCTCTTCACTCCTTCCCTTCCTCTCTCTTTTCCTGTCTCTCCTTCTAGTCCCCCCACCCCCTGACTCAGCTCACCTTATGGCCTCCCTCTACTCTGATGAACACTTAACAACCCTTACACTCTGTAACTTTGCTGAGTTGAGGTACATTGAGAGTGAAAACAGAGCCTTCTTCCTCCAGTATGTGCGATCACTCATTCCACAAACACTCACTATCAACCATGTGTTTCCCGAGGAAGGTGGAGACCTCAACAGGGCGGGTAGGAATCAGCCAAGTGAAGGCCTGCTTCACAGTGGATGTTCTTCTGGACACAGAAATAGATGTGTGAAGGTCAGGAGCTCCAGCACTCTCAAGGAACTGAGAGATCATAGAGCCAGATCAAGAAGAAGACTGCAGTAGGCTGGCAAGGTCGATGGAGGATGGATGGAGGAGACAAGTGGCCCAGGAGCTGTCACACTTGTCATACTCATCCACTGGGAATCTAGGTACTTGTCACACTCATCCACTGGGAATCTGGTTACTGTTTCCACAGGAGAGTGAGAACATGCAGATTTCCCCATAGAAATAGTTGAGATTATTAACAAAAAAAAAAAAAATGCTCTTTAAACGCCTCAGTATGATAACAGCAAAAGGAAGCGTGTGTCTCTCTCCCTCCACACCAGCTATGCAACTTCTTTTCCTCCCTTCTACCAGCTGAACAAGACGGCCAGTATTTGGGATCCTCTGCGCATGAAACTATTTTTTTTAATGCCACCAAACCTAAGATTTAATTTTTTCAATATAGTTTTTCTTCCCCACTACAGCTTTAAATCAATTTCAGAATGCCAGTTGCTTCTAGCAGACACATTTCAACAATTTTCTATGAAGAGCCCAAAGTAAGATACTGAAATAAGCCAATTTCTTCTGATCACTATAGTTGTGCTAATGGAATTTTTTTTCAGTAATTTCTTAGTTTTTCAATGCAGTTCTTTAGTCCCCGACAAAGTAAAATGTAATTTTTAAGTGATATAAGAAAATATAGAAGGAAATAACCGTCCAAGAGATTTAGGGGAATTGAAATAAAATAACTAAAATGATTTGAGAACGAAAATGGTGCAAAATCCTTGTCTCTGTCTCTTTAGAGTAATAACTTGAGATAATGTCTCTATATCCCTAAAAGAGAATATGGATAAGAATGACATCGTTTCTTAATATGCCATTCTGCTTTGGGAATACGTGATAAAACATTTTTATGAGGTGATTTAGAAATCATTAGTTTTGAAGTATTTGAAGCCTTTTAAGTCTTGGCATGGGAAAAAGGAGGGAAGATATATTTTTTTAAAGAAAGAAGAAAAAGAAAGCTGCATGAAATGGTGGAAAGAATAGTGCTGGGCCTCAGGGGGCGACGGTGGGGCTACCCATCCCTCTAACGGTGACCAGCTGGCTGTCATCCCCTCCCCAGCCCCTTCACCTTCAGTTTGGGCATCGATGAAAAGAGGGGGATAGTAGTTTAATATCTGCCAAAATCAAAGTTCACCCTGAATATAAAATAAACTGTGAACACTTATTCCCACTAAGTTCAGAGTGAACTGAGAGAGGAGTGGGAAGAGGAGAGAGGAGTCATAAGATGTGTGGAAGACGGAAGAAGCCACGCAAACAGCACTCAAAACCCGCTGCTCCAACCAGGGGAGAGCTGCGCATGCTCGGGCCCAGTCGCGTCCAGCTCTGGAGTCCTGTGCTTCCAAGTTCAGGGCTTATGACTCTCTAACCGCATCACCTTTTTAAAACAAAATCTCTCCGAGGCCAGTTTAATGATGAAATTAAGAATGATTTATATGTCTTGACAGACACTTCTAAAAAACAAACCACTTAAAAAATCAGTAGACTGGATGACGCTTGGGTTCAAGTCCAATTCCCTGTGACTCTTCTAGATCTCTGAGCCATCCCACCTTGTTTCCCTGTTTAATGGAGGGGGCTCCCAGCCAGGAAAATGAGAGCATGAAAGCGACTGTGTGGGACACAGCTGCGAGCAAGGAAGAACATTAATTCTGCTCATTCTAAACTACCCCCCACAAACAGACAAATGGCATTTTGGATGTTCACAAAACTTGATTTGATTTTTATCCTGCTATTTCTGTTCATAATAATAGTAGTAATGCTACAAGAAAAATATTTGGAGGATTACAAGTTTTTGGCAGTTAGATTTGGCATGTTTTCTACCTGTTTTACAATTGAAGGCAGTAATTTGGAAAACACTTATTACTTTGTAAACCCAAACTCGTCATAATAATAAAATGGTTATGAGTATGATCTGTTTTCTTTCTAAGACCATTTTAAAGACAATTCACAGTCTTTTTTTCCTATTTCTTTCTGTTTTGAAGTGGGAGAGTTTTGTTAGAAGTATTTAAAAGGAAAAGTGGAAGGCAGAAAAAACCAAACATCATATTCATCTCAACGGACTTGCAACACCACCACCAACTGGTCTCTAGTGTGAAAAAGAGAATCTTAAACTTTACACACAGGATAGAGAAATTCCACTTATTTTTTTTTTAACTTTAAGAAAACGGTGCAATTTGGGTCAAGAAAAACAATTTTACTGTTTTTGTGAGGCAGGTGCTGTGTGTATGAACTTGTTTGGGTGTTCAATCATTGACCTTTATCAGATGGGCCCGAGAGTGGATATTTTGGCAGATCACGCTGTCAAAGATAAATCTGTGCCTGGTATTTTTCTTCCTAAAGAAAAATTATTTTCTCATGTTATCTAAAGCTTCATCCTTATCATAACCTGATAGATTTTTAATAGTTATTTTTTTGGTAATAGTTTTTCAATTAGCTACTGTGTTCCATAGTAGATCATTTGGAGACTATGTCAATATCAGCATTACTTAAGTTCTCTCAACTAATTGACTTGAAAATATGGTAATGGTGTCCTTGTTTATTTGCTCTTACAGAAGGTTGCCCTTCCTCCAGTAATCCTTAAAGACAGTGTTCACTTCCATCTGGTGGCAGTGTGAGTTTTCAGCATGTTCTAGAATCTAAATATGGTTTTTTCCATGGGAACTATATTTCCTCACTTCTAAGTCACCATTTCAATAGTTTTGTTTTTTTTTTTTGCTTCAAATTATGGTTACCTTTACTCGCTTAGCAAGAGTGTGATGTAACTAGCATGGCATCAAAGAATATTAACTAAAAGGCGGTGAGGAGGCTGCAAAACGCATCCAGGATCTTTCATAGAAAGGACATCTTTGAAGAACAGCACCTGAGGCAGAGAGACCCAACACAACCACCGCAAAGAGAAGCCCCCACCAAACAATAGGGCTTCAAGGAAAACCTACGTGCTCCAAGTTCTCTTTTGAGTCCATTCATTTCACTTCTAGGTTGCCTATTCTTTCAGAAGCTTATTTCTCCACTGTCCAGAAGAATTGGTGCTTTGTTTTAGACCATGGCCATAAAACCCGTACAATCAAAACTTCCGTTATGTGTTGTTCTTGCATCGTTCACTAGTTGTTCCCCGTGTAAGGCTTTTTCCTCCAACAAGATTGTCATCGCCTTGAATATAAGACTGTACTTTTGGGGGCCACTGTTAGCACCATGCACAGTTCTGGTGACACAGCAAAAGCTCTAACAGAAAACATATGGAATTGAACAAAGAAGGAGAACAAACCTAAGTCTGTGTCAGTGATTAATAACTCAAAGAAACTGCACTAAGGCTTCAATTATTATGGGCAATTAATGTAAAAAAAAAATTGAAACCAAAGGCAGCAACTCTTTGGAGGGAACTAAGTCTGAATGTATTCTAGGCCAGTTCTTGCTAAATGTACCGAGCAAGGTACTGCCATTTAGACTGTTGTCCGGAAATCTCACATAGTGGCAGCAGAAGAAAAGATCTTGAAATAAAAGTGATGAGTAGATAAATATGAATGGGATTCTGAAGTACCCAACCCACATGAAGATCTACATGTGTTAATTAATTAACTAATTAATTTTTAAACCAACTGCTTACTGTAGCAGAGACATGATTTCAACACTGTGTGTCCCAGGTGCTGTATAAAAAGCTCTCCTTTTGTTACCATATGTAATTGAATAATCACCAAAAAGGAAACTGAGGCTCAAATAGGTGAGAAAATGTATCCAAGAGCATGGAGCCAAATCCCGCCTTACCAGGGGACTAGCCCAAACCCTCTGTTATTAGACAAGAACCATGAAACTCAGGTAGTTCAAGAGACTTACCCAGCGTTACCGTGGATTTGGAGCGGAACCATTCCTAGAACCAGGTCTCCTGAGTCACACTTTAGACATGCTTTCCATTACATAGAATAAACAATGACTTCATTTACTAGCTGCACAAAAGTTTAACAGGAATTTTCCAGAGAAGCATGGGAACGCGCTCCATTTTTTTTTTTTCCTTATAAACAAAACCCTTTGTTTTCCAAATACATGGTAAAGACTTTTAAAACTATTCTTTGCAACTAATTTTGCACAAAAACTGAGAAGCAATGCAGTTGTTGCTCATTTCTCTCTACTTCCTGTGCCCCAGGGCTGAGGGCTCCTTCACGGAAGAGGGAGAAGAATCTCTGAGCACGTCCTTGTGGTTCATCTTCTCTGGCTGCTGCCGCTCACTCACCTGTGGTCCTCTCTGCTCTTCCTCTCACGAGCCATGGATTTCCTGATGCAGCAGGGAGGGATGAGGAGGTAGGGAGAATTGGCAGCACGAGTCCCGGGCAATATGGCACAGACTTGGAGCTTGGCTCAAGACCCAGACAGACTTGGGTTTGAAGCCTGGTTCTTTCACTTCCCAACTGTTGACTGGGGGCACGTTATTTAACCTGTTTCTTATTTCTTTTAAAACGGTGCCTACCAAGTGTTGGTGTGAAGATGAAATGAAATTGTCTGTTTTCAATAACTATTAACCATGACTATTATTTCCCAGAACAGGAAGTGTTGTTGCCCATTAACTATATGCTGACGGCTAAAGAAATGCGGAAACTTCGAGTTCTGTGATAGGTGGCGGGTAGAGCTAATAATCACCCTGTACCCACCAGCAAAGCCAGATTGGTTCTTAAAATATTGAGATAATTCCATACCAGTTGTTAAAGAGCCACTAACCTGAGTCCCTGGAGTGCCCTTTCATGCCACCTCAGCTGCCTTGGTCCCTCCCACAGGACTCCCTCTGTCACCAACACTGGTCAGATTGGTGTGGTGGGGTCCCAGGTTCTTGGTCCACAGACACAAAAGAATTTGAGAGTGGACACACAGAAGAAGTTTTGACAGAGGAGGATTTATTAGCAAAACGAAAGTACAGCCCCAAGGGGAGAGGAGGGCAGGCTCAAGGTGGGCAAGTGCCCTGAAGTTGTGGTGGTCGGTGGCTTTGGAACATGGGGTACTGGGGGCATTGAGGGTCTTGGAACATGGGCCAATTGGCCATTGTCTCTACCCCCATGTCGGGGGGGGGAGTAGATTTTTTCCTTACATAGGCATCTCTGGAACTGTCGTGGCCATGATCCCGCACAAGGGGGATCCAAACCACAATGCAAATGAGGGTATAATGAGGCTTGGGGCTACTCTCCGTCAGGGTCAGGGGGAGTGTTACATGTCAGAAGAGCTGCTGCCTGGTAATTAGGATGCTGCACCTGGTGGAGTGACCTTGCTCCCAGCTCATATCTAGCTTCCTGCCTATCTCACCTCCTCCCATCCCACTCCACCCAACAACTAAAGGGTTAGCACCTGGCAGGGTGGTCGATGGGTCACTGGGGAGACATTCAGGACTCTGCTCATGTGCCAGTGGCCAGCATCACTTCTGATTTATTGGCGCCCATAGTATACAGGCTGTGCCTGTAACTGTTTTGAATATTTGTTTGTGTTTGAAAAACATTGTGTGACATTCAGTAGTCTTAAGCACCAAAATGAAAGCCATGCCTATGAGATCAAGGTAAGCACTTTTGGAAACTTTGTGCTAATTAGGAAAAAGCACTTCTTCCTCCCATGGGAAGCAACCCCTCACCAGGAGACACACCCTGATGGAGCAGAGTACAGGCTGGACTTCAGCCCCCACTCACCTTTCTTTGGGACACCCTGTCAGAAGGCATTGCCTTATCCAACAACTCTCCATTTCCCACCCTAATCCTTCAAACACAAACTTCAAATTAGAAATAATACTGAGCTGCAAAATCTTTGTAGGAAAGTCCAACAAAGTTGTGGGTTTTCCCATGATATCTACATGGGAGCTTTTTTTAACGTATCAAATAATGAACTATTTAATAATTTTATTATTCTTTACCCCCTCCCCCCTTTTTGCTTAATGACTATTGCACTAGTTCTTATAAAATAATCCCAGTATTCGTCAATTTTAACTTCACATTAGAATCACCTGGAAAGTTTTTGTACAAAATGTTGCTGCCTGGGCCCAACCCCAAATCAATTAGATTAGATCATCTGGGGATGGAGCCTGAGCATCCATATGTATTTAAACCTCGTCAAGAGGATCTAATGTGCAGCTGAGATTTAAAACCACTGTCCTACAAACTGGTGGAGGTATCATTCAGAAAAGAGGCAGAGTATTGGGGCTTACCAACATGTGTCTGTGTGTGTGTCATCCCTCTCAGTTGTATTTATAAGTATTTATTGTGAGTTAGTGAAATATACATACAAAAGAGTCTATATAACATATGTGTATGTTTTTAAAAATTACAACAGGAAAAAGAAAATCAAAATACAGTCCACTCAACTGATGAACTGGAACATTTCCAAAACATGCAAAGTTTATTTTTTATTCCTCATTTCAGTGTCCTGTCTTCTCTCTGGCCAGGTAACCACTACCCAGAATTTTGCTTCTGTTTTTTCCTTTTGTTCTTTATAATTTTTTTCATAGACTTTGTACTTATAAGCAAAATCTTGTTTGCTACTGCCTGTTTCAAATTTTTATGTCTTGGATTCCTCTCTGATATATTCTTCTGAGACTTGCTATTTTTCCTCAAAATTATGTTTTGATGATTTTTACGTATTTTTCATTTAATCTTCACAATAATCCCATAAATGAGAGTTTGCAGATGAGGAAACTGAGGCTTGAAAGGGCAAGTAGTTTGACGAAAGCCACATTCTGGCAGAAGTTGAGTCAGAACGTAGACCTGTCCGTCTCAAAGCTTAGCCACTGAACCATACCGACTAACCATCGTACTGAACTTGCCACAAAATCACAAAGAATATAAGAAATAAAGTCACTAGATAACAAAGTTAACAGTTTAAGGACACAAATTATGCTATTTCACCATGCCTAAGCTATGTTATCTTCACTGAAGTTGGCAAAACAATTCATCAAGTCCTGTGCAGAGTTTATTGGAATTTTATATTTTCCCATAGAATGAATACATTCATTTCACCTACCAGATGAGTGTAAAGAACTGATGTTCTGTCTGATTTCTTTGGAACTATTGAACTTTAAAGTGCTAAACTTATGACTACACAGACATATCTATTATAAAATGGACGTATTGCATACAGATAAACACTAGCAATTCTTATTCTTTTTACCATATTAAATAAAGATGTCTTTCCCACAAGCAACAGTTAGTGGTAATGTGTTATTTTAAAGACAAATTGTGTCTAATAGTTCCTTATGTTTCTACACTTGTTTCCTCCTTAATATGGCTTTAACGATCAGCCATAATCTGCTATGAATTTTAGGGGTAAACATTATGAGTTTTGTATGTATCACATAATTCTTTTTCTACTTTTTTTATAACTTAGTTGAGATTCACACTATAAAGTTTTAGACTGTTGTTTTGTACAGAAAGCTCTTGGTTAGGCTGGAGTGTCAGCAAGGACGACATTTGCCTTGATGAATTAGTCCTGTCACGGGTCTAATCCCTAGACCTTGCCTACAACTAGGAAGTGGGGCCTTCTTTCAGAGGCCGGCTCACAGCGTCCTATAGATAAACCCAAATACCAATTTATTCCTTAGCCACGAGAAACTCGGAAGTGAAAAGGGCTGGGACGCTTGTATCATTGGGTAAACCAAATGGGAAACCATTCTATGAATGGAAGATTGCAAGACAAACAATGGAACCAGAATAAGGGGGAGCTGCTGGCTGATTCTATGGGGGAAAGACTTGCCACTGGGACTGAATGAATCTGGGGTCTAGTCACCCCTCTGCCAGTCAACGCTTGTAGCATTCCTCAGTCCAGGCTCCTTGCGCTTCCCTTTAGTAAGCCCGAGGCTGGCTCTCTTCAGGAAAACCTTCTCTAGTATATTTATGCACATATGTACTATAGGTTTTTTTTTAATTATTTTATCGAGGACATATTGGCTTATAACCGTGTGTAAATTCCAGGTGTACATTATTATATATCAGTTTCTGTGTAGACTGCATCGTGTTCACCACCAACAGTCTGGTTTTATCCATCACCAGACATATGTGCCCCTTTATCCCTTTCGCCCTCTCCCCACCACCTTCCCTTCTGGTGACCACCAATCTGTTCTCCTTATTTATGTGTTTGTTTATCTTCCGCGTATGAGTGGAAATCCTACGGTATTAAAACCTGGAATTAGATCCGGGCTTGGCTGCCTTACTAGCTCTGTGATGTTAGTTAAACATGAATTCTCTAAGCCTGGGTGTCCTTATCTGGAAAGTGAGAATAACATTCCTTCCTCTCAGGATTGTGTGAGGATTAAATGAGGTAATAACTTTAATGTACTTAGAACAGTGGCCACCACGTAGTAGGTGCCTCATATATGATATCTACTATTATTTTAAATAGCAATGTTAAAAGTACATATATGTATAAATTACATTTAATATTGGCATCTAACTTTTTCAATGAGAGGGAAACAAAGCAATGTAATTGACTCGTTGAAATGAACAACAGTCCTTAGAATAGTGCTTTGTGCATACTGGGGATCAACTATTTTTATTAAATAAAGAGTATTAATAGGCACAATTTTAATAAAAGCAGCAAATAACAGCACTGATTGTGTTTGTGTGTGAGTGAGGATTATAAACACTTCTTAAATTCAGAGCTCAGAAGTGCAGAAGGGAAAAATGATTTCAGAATCAATAAATACTATTGTGGGTCATTTCGTCTACATAAAAGACAATATTTAGAGAAATTAAAAGGTCAAACTAGGGCCTGGCCCGGTGGCACAGCGGTTAAGCGCACACGCTCCACTTCAGTTAAGTGGGGTTGGCAGGTTCGGATCCTGGGTGCGCACCAACGCATCACTTGTCAAGCCATGCTGTGGCGGCATCCCATATAAAGTAGAGGAAGATGGGCATGGATGTTAGCCCAAGGCCAGTCTTCCTCAGCAAAAAGAGGAGGGTTGGCAACAGATGTTAGCTCAGAGCTAACCTTCCTTGCAAAAAAATAAAAGGTCAAACTAAACTGAAACCATTTTTATTGACAAAAGTTACCCTTAGCATATTTCATCACACTGTAATCCAGACCATGAATAAATATTTACTGAGTGCAATCAAGACACTACAGTGTGGGCTGCATGTATGGTTAAGTGATATGGAGAATTACTAAGTATACAATAAGGTACCTCTCATGGATGATTGGAATCTAAGTGAGGAGACAGAACATAGTGTAAAAATAAATCTGTAAAATAAAAATATTCATGAAAAAAACTAGCCTACAAAATTTTCCAATGTTTTGTGGGATGTCCCCATATTACTCTAATATTGAAAAAATATTTTAAAACATAAAGCTTAAGAAGAGGGAAAAGAGCAAACAATTCTCAAGTCATTACACATTTTTTTCAATAACCTCACAAAAGAAAGATTTTAGATTGAGTGACATGAAAATGTCAATATTCAACCATTTTTTACATGCAAAACTAGATATTTTACATCCTTTCAGCGAGCCATTTTTTAAAGTCGAATACATACGGGTCTATGTGTAACACTTATATTCTATCCACTCTAACTCTTGCTTATTTCTTCTGGGGCCTTTTCAGATTCGAGGTAAATTTGGGGAGAAAAAAAATCACATAATGTTTAAACTCAGAGATTTAAAAACTAGCGCAAAAAGTTGATCAGTGGTGCAGAAAATTTCACCCAATACATTTCATAAAGCACAAGAACTTAAATGCATATGGTAGATCCACTCCAGTAAACTGTGTTAACGCAGTGATATCATCTAACAATCAAATTTAAGAATAATCTTCCCCCAAAAAAGTCTAGTTTTGCTAAGAAGATTATGCAGATTCTGATCACCTATGGAATACAATTGCCACCCAAAATGTTTAACTTCACAACTGATCATAAATGATTTCAATGTAATATAACGGATAAAGTTTTATATTTAAAGGTTCATATCTTTAGAACTTGTCCAGTGTGATGAATGTCCCTTTTTCCATGGTGTAATGCATCTTAAAATTTGAAATTCATCTATATTTTGCTATATATTTTCAAAACAATTTTAAACGCCCACACAACATTAAAATTATTTACAACCATAAATCTAAAATCTGAGTTTTTAAGAAGAAAGACATGTGAGAACTTTATCTGAATAGACAGAGAACAATTAAAACAAACAAAATGTGTTCCTCGTAGATAAGATATAGACTACTTTAATGTAGTTGAAGAGATGTTTGGCTACCATTTCCTCATAATCTAAAAATTCTCATCATGCGAAAGATTGTCATCATAATTTAGGAACTCTGAAAATTTAGGAAACACGTATCAAGCCCTTGAAGACACCAACCATCATGCCCATATGTATCCCACATCCATGTCTTGGCATCCACTTTATAAGAGACAAATGCTCGTCCTGCCTCGTATGATTTTAACCCATTATGTATCTGATTACATTGCTTTTCTTAGCAATTACAATAATAGTTTATCTGAGGTAAATTTAATAGTGTAGAAAAAAATGAAAACATACCTTTTTTGAGAGGTAGAGAATATAAGTCCTAATCAAATGGATTGGTATCAGATTCTGAAGACATTTGGAACTACACGTTCATTTATCTGACTGATCAGAACCTTAGTACCTACCAAAATAAAATCTATTAACTAAATATTTCTTTTGGACAAAGTTAACACAGTTTATCTAGATGTTGATAGCATGCCTGGGAAAGTCATTTCTGCTTTCAGATAAATTTTGTTTACTGAAAGAAAGCACAGAACAACTGTCTCAATCACCATCAGTAATTTTTCCAAAAGATGGCAAATACACTATTTACGATGAAGGGAAATGTTGACCACCATGGGTGTTCATGGTGGATATATCACAAGTTAGTGAAAAAGTGATGTAATGAGTAACAAGCTTGCATTCTGAGACTTAGAGGTAAAAAATCGTATTTAGAAAAGACATCCTGCAAAATACTAATTATAATAGACAATGGGTTAATATTCCTAATATATAAAGAGTTCTTAAAAATCTATTCTTAGGGGCTGGCCCCGAGGCTTAGCGGTTAAGTGCGCACGCCCCACTACTGGCAGCCCAGGTTTGGATCTGGGCGCATACCGACACACCGTTTGTCCGGCCATGCTGAGGCGGCGTCCCACATACAGCAACTAGAAGGATGTGCAGCTATGACATACAACTATCTACTGGGGCTTTGGGGAGAAAAAAAAAGGGGGAAAAAAAAGGAGGAGGATTGGCAATAGATGTTAGCTCAGGGCCGGTCTTCCTCAGCAAAAAGAGGAGGATTGGCATGGATCAGCCCAGGGCTGATCTTCCTCACAAAAAAAAAAAAAAACCTATTCTTAAAATGGAACTTGTGAACAGAAAAACTAGCAAAAGATTTACAAAAGACAAAATACTAAAGACCAATAAACGTATTGTTTAAAGTTCAACCCCACTGATGACCAAAGAATTACAAATTTTTCTAACTGTATGCTACCAGTTTTGAAATAATATTTATGGTGCTGGTGGTGTAGAAAATGGGTACTCTGGAACGCTGCTGGTGGAAGTATAAACTGTTACAATCTTCCTAGAGCACAATTTGACTTCAGTTCAAAATCTCAAAACATTCAAGACAAAATAAAGCTTTCCTATTGCCTCGCCTACAGTTCAGAATAATATAACTGAAAAAATATCCCACTCGTGAAAGCAAAAAAAAATCTTTTATGTATATAAAGGATCTCAAAAAATGCATAATGTTATAGACTCAGAAACTTAGTAATATACATGTAATCGTATTTCCAAAAGTTGTCTCTAAAGGGAGGCCCACTAGAAGAATAAACACATGAGAACAGTCTAGACGTATCTGAAAGAAGTAAGAAGAGAGTTACCCTACAAGTTATTGTTAAGCGTTATTATAAAACTAAGATTGAGACCATAATAGACAGCTCATTAATACAACCAAATTACAAGTTTAAAAGAGTATTGCTATGAGCTGAATTATGCACCCCCCACAAAATTCATATGTACCCAGTACCTCAGAATATGATTTTATTTGGAGATAAGGTCTTTAAATAGGTAATTAAATTAAAATGAGGTCATTATGTTGGGCCTTAATCCAATGCGACAGGTATCTTGATCAGAAGAGGACATTTGGATACAGACACACAAAGAGAAGAGAACGTGAAGACACAGGGAGGCCAAGGAGAGAGGCCTCAGTAGAAACTAACCCTACTGAGCTTGGTCTTGGACTTCTAGAACTGTGAAAAAATACATTTCTGTTGTTGAAGTCACCCAGTCTGTGGGATTTGTTACAGCAGCCCAGCAAGCGAATACATAGACTAAGGATATTTAATAATTCAATATGTGATGAAGATGGCATTTCAACTCAATGGGGAAAGGATCAATTCAACAAATTATTTTGAAATAATAAATTTGTAAAACAATGAATTATTTTGAGATAATAATTTGTACCTATACTGTAAAGCATAAACAAAAAAAATCCAGGTTGGTCTTAATTTTTAGTGAAAAAATTATTATAGTAATAGAAGAAAAATAAGTACAACCTTGAAGGGTGGGAAAGCATTTCTAAGCAAAATCCACGTAGGAAAATATTGATAGATTTGATCTATCATGCCACCTCTCTCATATACCAACCTTTGATTCATGTATGGATCTGTTTATGGGCTCTCAAACCTATTAAATCTATATAGCAAAAAAAATCGCATAAGCAAAACTAAATGTAAAACCACAAATGAAAGAAAATATTCACTATATATATAGTAGACAAAGAGTTTTTTAAATATAAAGAGTTCTTACTAATCAATAAGAAACAAATACCACAGTAGAAAAACTTAGCCATCAATTGACAAAAGAAGAAATAAAAATGGCCACAAGGCATGAAGAAATATTCCACTTTACAGTAATAACAAAAGTACAGATTAATGAATGAGATATAATCTGTACTCATTAAACTAGCAAAGACTTTTTAAAAGTAATAACAATGAGAATCTTTTCTTTTATAGTTAGCACTTTTTCTAAAAAGATATTGTTTCATACCCAAAGTCCAATATACAGTCACCAAATTTTCTGCAAAAATTTTAAAGTTTGGTTTTTGACATTTATGTCCAGAGCTTCTGCAACTATCTGACCTCTTCGAGTTTCTGTTTCCTCCTTCACAAATGAAAGGTAGTATCATTATCTTGTGGAAACTTTGGAGTCTTAAATAAGAGTTTCTGTAATGCTACTGAAACTGTGTCAGGCACAAACAGATATTCATTAAACCTTTGGCTGTCTATCAGTCAACTCAAGGAATAAGACAAAGAAAAAGAGAAGAAGAAGAGGAAAAGGAAAAGGGGGAAAATGGGCTCCTACCTGTCATAAAGACGAAAGAACCTAGAATGCTTTCAGTTTGCGTATTCCTTTATATTCATTATCTCATTGTATCCTCACAACAGACTCATGACATAGACAAAGCAAGTATTCTTTCTCCTGCTGTCATAAGGAGAAACTGAGGCATCATGCTGAGTTAGGGGCAGAGCCGGGCCTAGAATCAACGTTCTGACCCAGCCTCTGTGATTTCCTCTGCCTGGTCCACACATTTGAGAACATTTAACGTGACACTTACAACTGTCTAGTTCAGAAACATCTCCCTCCCACGCCAAAAATCAGGGTATGATTGCTCCTGATATTATAACCTGAACAATCTCTTTGACAATGTGTGCAAAAAAAGAAAATAATTTTATATGTGCATAAAAGTAATAGATACTAAAATTATCCTCTGGTCTAGTCATAAAATTAGGACAACTACATGCAAAATATTTCAGATTATGTTACCTTATGGACGTAAGCTGCAATGTTTCTCAACAGGGACTGCATATTACATGACGTATCGTTCTGAGTTGCATCAGCTATTGAATCAATGCAGGCATTTGATTGTGTGACAGTACCAGACCAGGGCAAAATCTGACTTCTTAGTGTTCCTCTGTTAGAGAAATGATGGCCGCATAAAAAATTCTTTCTCCATATTTTGCATTTTGTGATTTCAATAATATCCCAGTTGGGGTAAGAAAAGCAAATAAGTCTAGCAAATGTATCATTGCTATAAAGTATAGCAATGAAAGGAAACATACACATTCTACTACAGAACAATAACTGGCTCTCATCACAATTTCAATAATACAATTAAGAGCCTGTAGTGAATTTATCAGAATATTTAATCTATAAATGGAGGTGCAATTCAAGATAGGCTCATAAAAGTTAGAATGAAGAAATATTAGAAATTATTACTTTAATCACCATCCCCCTCCTCCATTTTTAGATCAGGAATCCAAAGATCAGAGAGGTTAAGTAACTTTCTAAGCTAGCATAGACACAGAGCAGTAAGATGGTGGGAAGATTTCAAGATTTGGAATCTGGAGTTTGAGTTGTGTCTCTCCATTATGCCATTTCTATCACCTTTCTTGTGTCATTTAATAATCTATATATAATGTACAATATTTTATATTTTGGCATTTTGGGGGGAAATAGTCTGTTTTCTCATAGTAAAATGGTTTAATGATTAAAAAAATAATAATAATATCTACATGTTAGATTGTAATGAGAATTAACCAAAATGCCCTTTGTATTAAAAAGCACTTTGTAAACTGTAATTTCCATGCAAACATTGGTCATTAGTAATAGGATGCTGAGTGGTAGAGATTTCTTACTGTTTTCTCAAACTGTTGGATTCCACCAAGAGTTTCTAAAAGGCTGAGATTGTCTTATTCATCAGCCTTAAAGCCTATCACAGTGCCTGGCATACAGAAAGCATGCAACAAATATTTACTAAATTGGTATGTTATTTTTGGAAATTATGTAGTCAGACTGAAGTAGAATAAATCTTGTTTCCATAATTTACATTATTAGATAATTCTCTGATGATTTTTCTCTTGATCTCAAGGAAAATCTCTATGCCCACTAAGACAGGTTTTTAAATTAGGTAGGAGAGAACCAAGATGGTGGACTGAACTGCCTCTTCCCAACTGCACATCCCTAAAAATGAAAAAAAAAAAAAAAAGTAAGATTCAGTACCTACTCTCATTTTTTTAATGTCCTTTGGGCTGCATTTGAGAAAATTCTTTGACCTGATCTTCTAGCTCACTAGCTTACTCCTCACCTTTTCTTGGATTCTGTTATTCATCTCATCTATTGAAGTCTTTTGTTTTCCAACATCACGTTTGTATTTTCTAAAGTCTCTACTTGTTTCTCTCTTATGGATACAGTATCACCACATCTGCCCGAGATGTTTATAGATATTTAATAGTACCTATTCTAAAGTCTGTTTCTATTTGTTCTATTAACTCTATTTTCTCTGTTTGTTGAGTTTGAAGCCTTGTTTCTTTGTTGGTGACTCCCCCCTAGATGTTTAGTCTTGGTTTCATACTTGTCTTTTAATTTGAGCTTTGTCATTGGCTTGTTTGTGAACACTGTATCTTTTTTATCAAAACCTTCCCCTGGCGATGGGGAGAAAGTGGAATGTGTTGCCACAGAGTGAAGTAATTACTAGTTTGGGGGTGTGATGTTCCCTCTATTCTTAGCTGATGCCCACCTGCCAGGGCACTTCATGCCTGTCCAAGCCAAGCCCCCATACTCACAGTTTCTGCTGGAGGATGAGAATTTTGTCATTTGCTATTTGGCTGCTGCCTGTCTCTTCCTGGAGCTGTTCCTCAACCAGGCATCCTCTCTTTCATCCTCTTAGTCCCACTTCTGGCTAGGGGCACCTCTGGAGCCACTTCTACCTTGCTAGCGCTGCTCCCCTGTGCATGGCTTGGGCAGTATTTCCCTCCTACAAGTTCATCTCGAAACATCTGGTATGTCTGGGCTTTCTCATAGCTCCTTGCCTATCAAGGGAACCCCTTCTATTACTAGCATGGTTATTGATTACTTTTTCTATTTCATTTTTAGGCCAGATCCAAAAATTCAAATATTTGAAAATAGGAGTGCCTGAAGAAGTGAACAGAGAGAATAAAAGAGAGGAAATGCTCAGTGCAATAGTAGAAATAGAAATATTCCAGAATTAACAAAAAAAGCTCAGATTGAAAGACAAAAGTGAATAAAAAATGAATCACACCATGCATTACTGTAAAAATTTCAGTACACCAAATATAAAGAGAAAATCTTGAAGTCTTGCAGAGAGAGAGAGAGAAAATAAAAACAAGTCATTACCTAAGAAAATAAAATCATATTGACATCAGACTTTTCTTCAGTAACTGAGTACAATATGACAGGGAAATAGACATTTCAAAGGTCAGAATACAAATATTTCTAAACCCAACCAAAGTGTGAAAGCAAATAAACACATTATCACACTTGCAAGATCATAGATAATTCATTAGCCACAAACTAACATTTAAAGCATTATTGGAGATGTTTTACCGAAAACAATTAATCCAAGGCAGAGAAGTGAAATCAAAAAGCAATGATGACTAGCATAAGGATAGACATAGATCAATGGAATAGAATTGAGAGTCCAGAAGTAAACACATGCATTTATGGTCGATTGATTTGACAAGGATACCAAAACAATTCACTGGGGATAACAGAGTCTTTTCAATGGGGGACAACTAGATAGCGACAGGCAAAAGAATAAACTTAAACACCTACTTCACACTATATACAAAAAATTAACTCAAAACAGATCAAATACCTAAATGTAAAAGCTAAAATTATAACTCCTAGAAGAAAACAGAAGTGTAAATCTTCATGACCTTGGATTAGGCAATAGTTTCTTAGATATGACACCAAAAGCAAACAACAAAATTGAAAAATAAAGAGCTCTTACAACTCAATAATAAAAAGAAACTCAATTTTTTTTTTAATGGAAAGATTTCTCTTTTTTTTTTTTTTTTGGCTGGGGAAGATTTGCCCTGAGCTCACATCAGTTGCCTTTTGCTTTTTTCCTGTCCTCTCACTACAACACTCTCCCCAAAGTCTTGTGCTCACGCAAAGTGCCCCTAGCCCAACCCTGCAAAATTAGCCTCAGAGTAGTCCCTCCATCTGCTTTCACCATCTCTGATGCTCAGTGGAAGCTACCTCAGCCAGTGTGAAAGTTCTCCAACATCACACTACCTTGAAGGCTGTGAAAGTGCAGAGCCCAGAGGTGGAGGCAAAGATGGTCAGTGGGATGGTGGGCTCCACTGATGATTCCCTCATGCTTGAGACACCTCTGCTGAAGTTCTGAGGGTGAAACAACAGATATCACAGTGATCTCTTGCGTTGACATTGTCGCGAACCACCATATGCTGACCTTCACAAAAGATTCTTACAAAAACACATCAACGATTACATAAAATTAATCAAAGACAGACTCAAGGAAACGAAACCAGACAGAATAAAACAAAGCAGAGCTGTGAGCAAAGCAAGCACATAAGCATGAGGGATTAAGAACACTTACACCAATAGGTAGCACTTACCTGTGGCAGACTCAATTTCAAGGTCCTCACATGCATTAACTCATTTAATTGTCACAATATTGTGAGATAAATACTATTATTAACTCCATTTTACAAATAAGAACCTGGGGCACAGCAGTTACGAGCCCTAGTTCACAGTCCTGGTAAATGGTAGAGCCAGGATTTGAATACAAACCTTCTGGCTCCAGAATCTATGCTGTTAGCCACTATAAATAACCCCAGTAATTTAAAAACAACAGCAAACATGAATCCAGATGGCAGTAGGATACCTTGACTCAATAAAGAATTTTATTTATGGATAGTTTTAAAAAAGAAAAATATTAACAGATTTGGGTAACTACTTTAGATTGATAAATATCATCATAACTGGCTATTGCTTCTCCTCATCCACAGAACATCAAGATTTAGACAAACGAATTGATATTACCTTGAGTTCTATACATTTATTTTCATTTATATTGACTTACAATAGAGGCTTTTAAAAAATTTTTTGCATAAGTCATCTAAAATAGAACATCAATTTTTTTAAAAGTAGAACAAAAAATTATAAATATAGAGATTTTGAAAACTAAGGGCAGACTTGGTAAAAATTGATAGCAAGAAGAGTGAAATCTACATAATATGGTTGAACTTCTAAAAACAATATGGATCTCGAGTCAAGATGGCGGCGTAGGAAGACTCGGAACTCACCTCCTCCCGCGGACACAGCCAATTTACAACTACTCGTGGAAAAATTACCCCTGAGACAGAACTGAAAACTGGATAAGAGGAACTCCTGCAACAACGGACAATCCTAACTGAGGTGGAAGAGGCAGAGACCCCCTTCCGGAGAGAAAAACGCCGCCTTCACAAGCCGCCAGCTTCACGGCCGCCGGGAGCAGCCCACAGGTCCGCAGCCTCCCTGGAGGAGCGAGGCCCGAGCCGGGAGCGCCCCCGCTGGGGGCATTTTGTGGACCCAGCACAATCGAGACCAGCGGCATAATATCTGACTGTGCCTGCTACTAAAACACTGGGGAGCACCCCCAGAAAACCCGGTTCACAAAGAAACTAAAACCGGCCCTTAAAGGGCCAGCGCACAAACTAACCCGTTTCAGAAAGCATCCTAAAATCACCAGAAAGAAAGGTCCACAGTGCTGTGGTGAAAGAGACTCACCTAATAGGCCCTGAGTGCATCTCGGTGAGGGGTGAGACCTCTCCAGGGACTGGGACATTGGCGGCAGCCATTGTTGTGGCCCGGTGTGGGCGTGCTGACACGGACACCATTGGAGTTCTCCCTGAGGCCTGCTAGCCCAGGTCTGCCCCACCCGCTAGAGCACCGATTTAATCCAGCTCAGCCAGGGCAGGCAGCCCACCCTAGAGACTGGCCCCACCCAACAACAAGCCCTCAGGCAACTTGTGGGCCTGCATAGATTGGTGACTGGATTCTCTGCAGCCTGCCAACTGAGCCCACTTTAGCGGGGCAAGGTGTGCACAAGGAGCGGGTGGAGAGTGTGGGGCGGTGGCAGAGTGGGTGGGGCTTCCGCCGTGGAGAGACTGGGTCCGCTTGGGGAGGTCAGGGCGTGCACAGGGGGCAGGACTGTGTTGACTGTGTGTGTGGACCTGTGAGAGTCAGGGCTTGTCAGCTGCAGAAGACTTGTGCTTCTCAAAGACCCACATGGGGGTTTGCCCCACCCTCCAAAGCCTGAAACAATTGGGTGCTCCTGTGCCTGAGGCCAGCCCCACACAGCTGCAATCCTCAGAGAGCTGACAAGAGAATTAATAGGCTAGAGGCTTACAGCAATTGTAAAGCCCTGAGTCTAGCAACCTGCCACGCTGGGGGCCTACTCACTTAAAAGAAATACTGCAACACAAATGTGCTATTAGAACTTGCAGCCAACTGTGCTGGGGCTCCCCACACCTGATAAAGAGACTGAAGGGCCCACAACAACTACAAGCAGCTGAGCATTACAACAGCTGGCCGGGAGCATAACTCGGCCTCCCTGGGTGCCTACAGGGAGAGCAAACAGGCCACGACAGAAGGACACACGTAGCCCACATAGGGGTCACCCCTGGAACATTGAGAACTGAGGGAAGCACACTGGAAGCCTCCTAAGGCATCACTTACATAAGGTCACCTATCCAAGAGCAAGAGACGTGGCTGACCTACCTAATACGTAGACACAAGCACAGGGAAAGAGGCAAAATGAGGAGGCAAAAGAATACATTCCAAGTAAGAGAACAGGACAAAAGCCCAGAAAAGGAACTAAGTGAAACAGAAATGAGCAACCTACCTGACAGAGAGTTCAAACTAAGAGTGTTAAGGATGCTCACTGATCTGGGGAGAAGAATAGATGAACTCAGTGAGAATGTCAATAAAGAAATGGAAGATATAAAAAAGAACCAATCAGAAATGAAGAAAGCAATAGTGGAAATGAAAAATTCATTAGAGGGACTCAAAAGCAGAGTAGAGGATACAGAAGAACAGATCTGTGAGCTGGACGAAAGACTAGAAGAAATTACCCAAGGTGAACAGGTAAAAGAGAAAAGAATTAAAAAGAGTGAGGACAGTCTAAGGGACCTCTGGGACAACATCAAGCGCACTAACATCCGTGTTATAGGTGTCCTGGAAGGAGTAGAGCAAGACAAGGGGGCAGAGAATCTATTTCAAGAAATAATAGATGAAAACGTCCCTAACCTAAGGAAGGAAACAGACATCCAGGTACAGGAAGCACAGAGAGCCCCAAACAAGATAAACCCAAAGAGGCCCACACCAAGACACATCATAACAAAATGTCCAGAATTAAAGATGAAAAGAGAATCCTAAAAGCCGCAAGAGAATGTCAAGTTACATACAAAGGAAACCCCATAAGGCTATCAGCTGACTTCTCAGCAGAAACCTTACAGGTTAGAAGAGAATGGCACAATATATTTAAAGTGCTAAAAGGAAAAAACTTAACAGCCAAGAATACTCTAGCCAGCAAGGTTATCATTCAAAATGGAAGGAGAGATCAAAATTTTCCCAGATAAGCAAAAATTAAAGGAGTTTGTCACCAAGAAACCAGTGCTACAAGAAATGTTAAAGGGACTGATTTAAGGGGAAAAGAGAAGACCACAAATAGGAAAAATTATTTATTTCCATGATAAGAATGTAATGGATACAAATGCACAAAAAAGAGGTTAGATATGATATCAAAAACATAAAAGGAGGGAGGAGGGGAGTTAAAGAGTACAGCTTTCAGACAGAGATCAAACTAAAGTGACCATCAATTCTGTATAGAAGAAGAAAGGAACAGAGAAGGACTACTAAAACACCGAGAAAAAAAGTTAAAAAATGGCAGTAAGTACATACTTATCAATAGCTACTTTAAACGTCAATGGACTAAATGCTCCAATTAAAAGGCATAGGGTGGCTGACTGGATAAAAAACCAAGAACCATATATATGCTGCATACAAGAGAGACACTTCAGACCTAAAGACACTCACAAACTGAAAGTGAAGGGATGGAAAAAGATACTCCACGCAAATGGCAATGAAAAGAAAGCTGGGGTAGCAGTACTCATATCAGACAAAATAGACTTTAAAACAAAAACTGTAAAAAGAGACAAAGAAGGGCATTACATAATGATCAAGGGAACAATCCAACAAGAGGATATAACACTTGTGAATATCTACGCACACAATGTAGGTGCACCTAAATATATAAAGCAATTATTAACAGACATAAAAACAGAAATAGACAGTAACACAATAATAGTAGAGGACTTGAACACTCTACTTACACCAATGGATAGATCATCCAAACAGAAGATCAATAAGGAATCATTGGTCTTAAATGACACATTAGAACAGATGGACCTAGTAGATATATACAGAGCATTCCATCCAAAAACCGAAGAATACACGTTCTTTTCAAATGCACATGGAACATTCTCCAGGATTGATCACATATTAGGCCACAAAACAAGTCTCCATAAGTTTAAGAAGATTGAAATAATACCAAGCATCTTTTCTGACCACAACGGTATGAAACTAGAAATCAACTATAGGAAGAAAATCAGAAAAGCCACACATACGTGGAGATTAAACAAAATGCTACTGAACAACGACTGGGTTAACGAAGAAATCAAAAAATACCTGGAGACAAATGAAAATGAAAATACAACATGCCAGAATTTATGGGATACAGCAAAAGCGGTTCTAAGAGGGAAGTTTATAGCGATACAGGCCTATCTCAACAAACAAGAAAAATCTCAAATAAACAATCTAACAATGCATCTAAAGGAACTGGAAAAAGAAGAACAAACAAAGCCCAAAATCAGTAGAAGAAGGGAAATAATAAAAATCAGAGCAGAAATAAATGAAATAGAGACCAAAAAAACAATAGAAAAAATTAATAAAACCAAGAGCTGGTTCTTTGAAAAGATCAACAAAATTGACAAACCTTTAGCTAGACTCACCAAGAAAAAAAGAGAGAAGGCACAAATAAGTAAAATCAGAAATGAAAGAGGAGAGGTTACAACAGACACCTCAGAAATACAAAAGATTATAAGAGAATACTATGAAAAGCTATATGCCAACCAATTCGACAATCTGGAAGAAATGGATAAATCCTTAGAATCATACAACCTTCCAAAACTGGATCAAGAAGAAGTAGAGAATTTGAATAGACCAATCACCAGTAAGGAGATTGAAACAATAATCACAAACCTCCCCAAAAATAAAAGTCCAGGACCAGACGGCTTCCCTGGTGAATTCTACCAAACATTCAAAGAAGACTTAATACCTATCCTTCTCAAACTCTTCCAAAAATTTGAGGAAGGGGGGAAGCTCCCTAACTCATTCTACGAAGCTGACATTACCCTGATACTAAAACCAGACAAGGACAAAAAAAAAAAAAAGAAAATTACAGGCCAATATCACTGATGAACATCGATGCGAAAATCCTCAACAAAATACTAGCAAATCGCGTACAACAATACGTTAAAAAGATTATACACCATGATCAAGTGGGATTTATTCCAGGTATGCAGGGATGGTTTAACATTCACAAATCAATCACCATGATACACCACATTAATAAAATGAAGAATAAAAATCACATGATCATCTCAATAGATGCAGAGAAAGCATTTGACAAGATATAGCATCCATTTATGATAAAAATTCTGAATAAAATGGGTATAGAAGGAAAGTAACTCAACATAATAAAGACCATATATGACAAACCCACAGCTAATCTCATCCTCAATGGTGAAAAACTGAAAGCTATCCCTCTAAGAACAGGAACCAGACAAGGATGCCCACTGTCACCACTCCTATTTAACATAGTACTGGAAGTCCTAGCCAGAGCAATCAGGCAAGAGAAAGAAATAAAAGGGATCCAAATTGGAAAGGAAGAAGTGAAACTGTCACTATTTGCAGATGACATGATTTTATATATAGAAAACCCTAAAGAATCCACCAGAAAACTTTTAGAAGTAATAAATGAATATGGTAAAGTTGCAGGAAACAAAATCAACGTACAAAAATCAGTTGCATTTCTGTACACTAACAACGAAGTAGCAGAAAGAGAAATTAAGAATACCATCCCATTTACAATTGCAACAAAAAGAATAAAATACCTAGGAATAAACTTAACCAAAGAGGTGAAAGATCTGTACACCGAAAACTATAAAACATTTCTGAAAGAAATTGAAGAGGACACAAAGAAATGGAAAGATATTCCGTGCTCTTGGATTGGAAGAATTAACATAGTTAAGATGTCCATACTTCCTAAAGCCATCTATAGATTCAATGCAATCCCTATCAAAGTTCCAAAAACATTTTTCACAGAAATGGAACAAAGAATCCTAAAATTTATATGGAACAACAGAAGACCCCGAATAGCTAAAGGAATCCTGAGAAAAAAGAACAAAGCTGGAGGTATCACACTCCCTGATTTCAAAATATACTACAAAGCTATAGTAACCAAAACAGCATGGTACTGGCACAAAAACAGACACACAGATCAATGGAGTAGAATCAAAAGCCCAGAAATAAACCTACACATCTATGGACAGCTAATCTTTGACAAAGAAGCCAAGAACATACAATGGGGAAAAGAAAGTCTCTTCAACAAATGGTGTTGGGAAAACTGGATAGCCATATGCAAAAAAGTGAAAGTAGACCCTTACCTTACACCATACACAAAAATTAACTCCAAAAGGATTAAAAACTTGAATGTAAGACCTGAAACTGTGAAACTTCTAGAAGAAAACATAGGCAGTACGCTCTTCCACATCGGTCTTAGCAACATCTTTTCAAACACCATGTCTGACCGGGCAAGAGAAACAATAGAAAAAATAAACAAATGGGACTACATCAAACTAAAAAGCTACTGCACAGCAAAGGAAACCATCAACAAAACGAAAAGACAACCTAACAATTGGGAGAAGATATTTGCAAACCATACATCTGATAAGGGCTTAATCTCCAAAATATATAAAGAACTCATGCATCTCAACAACAAAAAAACTACCAACCCAATTAAAAAATGGGCAAAAGACCTGAACAGACATTTCTCCAAGGAAGATATACAGATGGCCAACAGACACATGAAAAGATGTTCAAAATCACTAACTATCAGGGAAATGCAAATCAAAACTACAATGAGATATCACCTCATGCCCGTCAGAATGGCTATAATTAACAAGACAGGAAACATCAAGTGTTGGAGAGGATGTGGAGAGAAGGGAACTCTCATACACTGCTGGTGGGAGTGCAAACTGGTGCAGCCACTATGGAAAACAGTATGGAGATTCCTCAAAAAATCAAGGATAGAACTACCATATGATCCAGCTATTCCACTGTTGGGTATTTATCCAAAGAACTTGAAAACACCAATTTGTAAAGGTACATGCACCCCTGTGTTCATTGTAGCGTTATTCACAATAGCCAAAACTTGGAAGCAACCTAAGCACCCATCAAGGGACGAATTGATAAAGAACATGTGGTATATATACACAATGGAATACCATCAGCCATAAGAAACGATGAAATCCAGCCATTTGTGACAACATGGATGGACATTGAGGGTATAATGCAAAGTGACATAAGTCAGAGGGAGAAGGTCAAATACCGTATGATTTCCTTCATTAAGTAGTAGATAATAACAACAATAAACAAACACATAGGGACAGAGATTGGATTGGTTGTTACCAGAGGGGAAGGGGGAGGGAGGAAGGTGAAAGGGATAGTTCGGTACATGTGTGTGGTGATGGGTTGTAATTAGTATTTTGGTGGTGAACATGATGTAATCTATGCAGAAATAGAAGTACAGTGATGTACACCTGAAATTTTTACAATGTTATAAACCAATGTTACTGCAATAAACAAATAATTGAAAATAAATAAATAAATAATAAAAACAATATGAAGAATCAATATTGGTACAAGAATAAATAAACTTAAATATACCAGTATCCATATAATAAATTAGAAAGTTTGTCAAAGTCTGTCTCCTAAAAAAGGCACTGGGTCCGAATAGTTTTACAGGCAACTTCTATAAAACTCTCAAGCAATGGGGACTATAGACACAAACAGGCACCTCCTAGACCAGGAGTCAGGAAATTATAGCATATGTTGGGCTGTCACATTCCTTTGTAAATAAAGTTTTATTGGAACACAGCCACACCCAGTCATTTGCATGCAATCTGTGGCTGCTTTACTGAGACAAAGAGTGAGTGATTGGGACAGGCCTAAAATATTTACCATGTGACCCTTTACAGAAAAACTATTCCTTGAGGAAAGAAATCCAAATGGTTAATAAACATAAGTGGTGGCCATGAAAATGCACCCCTCAGATCTTCCGCTGTAGGGAGCATAATGGACAGACGTCCTAGATGCTGTATTCACACCGAGGCCACGATTCCCAAGGGCTGCTTCAAGCTAGTGACTAAGCAGGACAGGGCTGTTAGATACAGGACTCCTCTGACAGGTGACTTTGGTTCAAGGGCTCCACATGGGCCTGAGTGAAGTGTTCTTAGAACCGCGCTGTAGAACCTCTAGACCTGCATGGTGGTCTGACAGCTTCCACCACGTCCTTTGCTCTCTCCCCTTTCTCTTCAGAAGCATTTTCCCCAATAACCCTCTTGCACATCTCGTCTAGTCTTGGTTTCTGCTTCTCAGAGGACCTGAACTAGCATAATATGTAAAAATTGCTGCTCTTGACTATTCTTGCTTGCATCAGGGAAATGCAAAATAAAACAATCGCACACCATTTGTCGCTCAGATTAGCAAAATTTATAAATTCAATAGTATCAATGGTTGGCGACAGTGGAGAAACTGATTTTCTCAGAGTCTTCTGAAAATAAATTAATTCAGCCATGTAAGAAAGCAATTTGAGGAGTGCATACCTTAACCCAGCAATTGTATATCTCCATAAGTGCCCTAGAGAAATACTTGAAATATTTACAGTGAAGTATATATAAGATTTTCATTGCAACATTGTTTACAATTATGAAAAATTTGGACTATCCAACAGTATGATTAAGTAAGTTATGAAATATCTATGTTATTAAATACCACGCAGGATACCGCAGGAGGGGAGAGAGATCGGTATGTACTGAAAGATCTCCAAGACATACTATTAAGTGTCAAAAGCAGGATGTAGAGTAATACATACTGTGTAATACCATTTATCTTTAAAACACACCCAAAAACCTATACATCTGTCTCTCTCTAAACACACACACACACACACACACACACACACAGACATATATGTCTCAACTAGTATCAGTGATTGTATTTGGGTAGAGGAATGGAATGAGGAGTAGTGAAGGAAATTTTAGCCTTATCTGATTTTTTGTTAATATTCACAAGAAGAATCTATTCACATATTATTTTCATGGAAAATATGTAGATATATTTTTTTAATTCAAATGATAGCAATTCTTCTCTACTTTCTCCCTATGGGCTGCTGGGCAATGTCTCAGGCCCCAAACACTGCACATGATCGCATGTGTTACATAGGTAGGATCTAGAAACTCCTCCGAAGATCAAGTTTGCAAAGTCACCTTACCTGAGAGTTCTGTTTCTACTAATTCAATAGAAAAACACTGCGTGTTTATCAGCGAAGAATCCATAGAGCACCTACTTCCAGTAAACTTTCTAATAGATAAGAGAGGACACATTCGGAATAGATGGATGGATGGATGGATGGATGGATGGATGGATGGATGGATGGATGGATAGATAGATAGATAGATAGATAGATAGATAGATAGATAGGTAGGTAGATAGATAGATAATCGATAGACACGAAGAAATACACATATATATTCAATCATTATCTAGATGTATCAAAATATAAGTTACACTATTGTTTGTAATTTGCAGTCAGTGTGACCCAGACTAAGCATCAGATAAAAAAACTTGCTGTGTTTTTGGAGCAGGTTTTACAAAGGGAACTGACAGGTCATGAGGAGCTCTAAGAACCAAGCTGAGATTCTTTGAATGCAGTAAATGTTTCTGTCCTTGAGACTCATAATTAGGTAAAGCATTTTGCAAAGACCAAGCCTGGGACCAAGGAAACTTACCCAGGCCATATGTCGGTTCTTTTTCCACTTAAGCAGCCTCACTCCCATGGGACTCATTTACTAAAGATGAAATAATTTATTTGTCTGCCCATAGTTATCCATCTGCTCCTAATATCTCTCCAGTGAAACCTTTTAATACTACATGAGCAGCACATCAAGTCCTAATAGCAGCAAGAGAGCTTGTTTTGGCTCCCTCTGCAAAAACATCAATAACTCTCAGGGTTAAGTTCTTGTCACCCTTAGCCCTCTCTTCCATATTAGACCATGCAGTAAACTGTGGAGCAGGATTTAGCAATCACGTAAGCAACAACGTTTGCTTAGTGTTTGAAGTTTTATGGCTGCTGACAGTAAACTAAGAGATCACTGGTTGTTATGAATCAATCTGAATCCCAGGTGTTGGGAACTTAGGGTTCTGTAGGAGCCTTCTGTAGGATCTATAAGGACTAGTGGGACACTGCAGGCTGGCCATCTAGAAGTGGAGTTGGCCCACAGTCTTGTCCCTTTACCCACTCCTGCCCTGTCTACAGTCAGAATATGCCAGTGCCATGAGGGATTCTTAAGTGCAAGTGTGCTTGGCCTAAGGCCAACCACAGTATAGAGAAAGAATATGAGCAGAAAGATACACCAGCCCAGCGCACCCTGCACCAAGGCAAGGCTCACTGCTGCCTCCTAGCACCATAGTCTTGGTCTAACTGTGCCTCTGGATTCCAGGAGTTTGCCTGTCTCTACCAGCAAGACTTGGCCTTCCTCCCTTGGCTTGTGCAAACGCAATTTTATTCTTGTTTGTGCGTCATTAGTTCATTTAACATAATAATCACTAACATCTGTGGAGCCCCTAACATATGCCAAGCACCTTCCACGATGTTCATATTTAATCCTCACAACCACCCCATGAGACAGGCATTACTTTTGGTCCCATTTTACTGCTAAGGATAAGAAAGATACTTTGCCCAAGATCACACAGCTTGAAAGTGGTGAATCAGAACTCAGAGCTGTATCTCTTTGGTTTCAAAGCCCAAGGTCTTAGCCACTATGTAACAGAGACCCCTATTATGTTAGTGCCACAAGCTGGTCATCAAGTGGTATTTAAGATTGTTTCTGACAAATCCAATTTCATGGAAAGTTTAGAATATTTTTTAAGTTAGTATACATTCATTCATACATTTATTCACTTGAGAAACATTTACTGAAGATATGCTATGTCCCATCTCAGATGCAGCAAAGATTAGAATATCAGCTAGATATTATATCTCAGGAGCTCACAGTCTAGCAGAGGATACAGACACACAAATAACCATAACACAGTGAGTTAGAAGCAAAATAATGGAAATACATTGACAAGTTCCCCTCTTTTCTACAGATTTTCCCTATTTCTCAGCCTTTATTAGATTATCTATTCTTTGATAATTTTCATAATTACAATTTTGCAGCTCACCAAGAATGTTTATTATATTCTCTCACCATAAAATTATAAGATCTGTTAAAGAACCAACAATTTAGCAATGCTTTCCCCAAAATTTGATCATGATAGCTGATATATTTATATTTGTTCTTAATGATTTTTTATTTTTTGTTTACGCAATGCTAAGATTAATTTAAATCTCCCCAACATTATTACCTTAAAAAAAAACTGTTATGGGAGAAAATATTTGCAAAAGACATATCTGATAAAGGGCTGTTATCCAAAATATATAAAGAACTTTTAAAAGTCAACAATAAGAAAACAAACAACTCAATTAAAAAATGGGCAAAAGATATGAACAGAGACCTCACCAAAGAAGATGTACAGATGGCAAATAAGCAAATGAAAAGATGCTCAACATCATATGTCATTAGAGGATTGTAAATTAAATCAATAATGAGATACCCCTACACACTTACTAGAATAGCCAAAATCTGGAACACTGACAATACCAAATGCTAGTGAGGATTTGGAGCAACAAGACCACTCATACATTGCTGACAGGAATGCAAAATGGTACAGTCCCTTTGGAAGATGGTTTGGCAGTTTCTTACAAAACTGAATATACTCTTACCATATGATCCAGCAATCATACTCCATGGCATTAATGAGTTGAAAATTTATGTCCACACAAAAACCTACACATGGACGTTTACAGCACTGTTATTCATAATTGCCAAAACTTAGAAACAACCAAGATGTCCTTCAGTAGGCGAATGGACAAAGAAACTGTGGTACATCCAGACAATGGAATATTATTCAGAGCTAAAAAGAATTGAGCTATCAAGCCATCAAAAGACATGGAGGAATCTTAAACGCATATTACTAAGTGAAAGAAGCCCATCTGAAAAGGCTACATACTATGTGATTCCAACTATATGATATTCTGGAAAAAGCAAAACTATGGAGACAGTAAAAAAACAAAAAATCAGTGGTTTTCAGAGACGGGGGGAATGTATGAGCAGAGCACAGAGGATTTTTAGGGCAATGAAACTACTCTGTATAACACCATAATGACGGATACATGTCATTATAAGTTTGTCAAAGCCCATGGAATGCACAACACCAAGAGTGGCCCCTAATGTAAACTAGGGACTTTGGGTGATAAGGGTGTATAAATGGAGAATCATTGATTGTAACAAACGTACTGCTCTGGTGGGGGATGTTGACAGTGGGGAGCCTGTGCATATTGGGGGAGACGGGGGTCACAGGAAATCTCTGTACTGTCCACTCAGTTTTGTTGTGAACCCAAAAGTGCTCTAAAAAATAAAGTCTACTAAAAAAAAGCTGTTCATCAAATTGATTTTGCTTTATTTATTCTACCCTAGTCATGGATTAAATGTATTTTTCCCCTGAAGATTTATAATTCTCTCCAGTGCCCAAAGCACTCAATTCATTTCATCTAAATGCCATGAGTAAAAAGCAGTTCAGGAAAGGGAAAGCTGAGTCATTGAGATTCAGTAGTGTTTGGTCCATGTACCTAAGTCATCTCCTGTAGCAAGGGTAAGTTGCGTGTCACGTCTATTGGGCAGCCACAGTGCAAACAGTCTCACATCCCTTCAAATACAATACTGTTCAATATAATTTAGACAACATCTTAGAGCTCTCCTAAAATAACCCATGTCCTTACTCCGCTCTTCTTACTAACCACATGTTTTAGAAAAACACCATTAGGGTGCAACCGACACTGATATTTTCCAAATAAAACATTTGTTTCTGAAAATATAAATTGTCCTATTTTTCTGTTGTAAACACCGGTTTTGTTGGCAAATGGGAATGTGAGTTGCAATTATTGTGGCGAGGCAGTTGGAGTGCCTGTGGGGTTTCTTTTGTGTATTTCCACAGGCCAACGGCCACAGTGCTGGCTTTCCCATGAGCCAGGAGTCCCAGCAACTCCCTAGATGCCTCTGATGGACTTCTTGGCAAGAGGACAGGGGCCCATGATGCAAAAGTGCTAGTCTGAGCTCTTTGAAAACTCTTCTCTTTCCCCACAGCTGTCCATTTGCCATTGGGATTATAGCATTAGTGCTGTACATTTTTTACCACAGGTTTAGCATAAGGTTATGTTTCACAGTATTATGCAGACATTACAGAGGGTGTTTCAATCATCTATTGATGCATAGCAAACCACCCCAAAAAAATCAATGGCTTAAAACAACACTACTTTACTATTTCTCATGATTCCGTGGGTTGTCTGGGCAGTCCTGTTCATTACTGGAGTTCCCTCATGTGGTTGCACTCAGCTGGAAAACTGGCTCAGAGTTGGGCTCAACCAGAATATTGGGATGGCTGGGCCTCTCTGTCCATGGTCTTAAGATCTCTCTCCAAGAAAAATGGCCAGGTCTGGTCTTTGTTGCATAGGATCTAAGTTCCAAGAGGGCAAGCCCCATTGTGCACGTGCTTATCAAACCTCTGCTTACACGACACCTGCTGATGTCCCATTGTCCAAGGCAAGTCACATGGCCAAGCCAGAGTCTATAATGTTGTGTTGTGCATTCCACGGGCTTTGACAAACTTATAATGACGTGTATCCGTCATTATGGTGTACAAGGGCATCAGTACCAGGAAGTGTGATTCATCGGCAGCCAACCAGGTAACAGTCTACTCTAGATGGAGGAAAAAAATCAGTATTTGATAGCAGTGACTTAGTCTGGGAACGAAGGCATTAAATATGAAAACATGATGACTGGGCATAATAAGGGCCTAATATTAATAATAACTAATATATATTAACAGCATATATACGATGATGTGCCAGGCATTGGACTAAACATTTCATATCTATTATTTCATTTAACCCACATTCCAACTGCAGAAGATTGGGACCATTATGAATTCTCATTTTACATATGACAGAATCCATGCCCCATGTTACCCCATGTTACCAGACTTTTAAACAAATAGTATAGAAGTCCCACTGTAATGACAGTGGCATGTCTTTAAAAACTAACCTTTAATATTAAATTGAAGTCAATCATCCTAATTCCCAAACCGGTGAGTCAGAGTGGGCTCCTGTCAACACAAAGCTCTCTACTGAGCAGACTTCTAATCTTCTTGGCCAACTCATCAAGACTTCCGCGTCACTGGCTAATACACATGCGCAGATACAGTTCCCACTCTCATTAAGGACGGGCCTGACTCACCTTTGGGGCGTGGCCATGGGTTCCTCTGTAGAGGAGGCAGAATAGCACAGAGGAATAGCCCTGGCTAGACCACCCAGCGGCGTGATCTGACACCTGTCATGTCACCTCCCTTAGAGTGTTTCTTCAGCTTTAAAATGAGGCTAATAACAGTGTCTGCCTCAGAGAGTTGAGGGGAAGATTCAATTAGATGAAGCTTACAAAGAGCTCAACTGCAGGCTCTGGTACATAAATAAATGGTAACTATTATGATTAAGTGCTTTTCAGAACTTCTTTGGAAGCTGTCACTTCCTTGCAACTCATCACATACTCTGAGAGAAGCCTCCACAGGATTTTATCATCTCTGTGGGAGACCTTCTAAGGACTGTCAGCAGAACTGTGTAGACTGTATATTAGGATACTTATAAGATATAATCAAAGAAAAGTTGTAAATAAGCCACTTGACTTAGCCAGGAAAAAAAAAAGCAATGTAATTCTCAAAAGTATGTGAACCAAAGTAATATATTGTATATCCTGTCAGTTAATATGTCAGCCCAACCTCGGGACTGAGAGTAATAAAATCCAATTGCATGGGTGAAGAACTACATTGAAATGTGCTCTTTTCAATGTAATATTTTACTTAATTTTACGGCTTTTTGCTCAAAGAGGAAAAATTCAAAAACAAATACTGAGTTAAGAGGCAAATGTTTAAAGACGCATAAACAATTTGTAGATTTTTTGCGTGTGTTTTACAAACTTAGCATTTCTCACTTTGCTGCAACCATACACAACCAAAGTCGCAAATACAAGACAGGCCGTTGTGTTAAGTTTATACAGTGGACGTGCCTAAAGGAGTATTTTATGTTACTTACAAATCTTTCCAATTCCGTTAAATACTATCACAAGCAAAAGGAAATCAGGAAAGATGTGAAACCGCACTAATGCCTGCAAATAATCCTCACAATTCCCTATTGCTTGTAGATATCAAGGTTCTCTAAAGAGCAAGTATCTTAAGAAGGTTTTAGATAAAATGGGCAGCTTAAAGACCCATTAGAATGTCTCCTAAAACATGAAAGTTTCAGTCTTCCTAATAAAGTCTGTTTTGAGTATTTTTTCACTTATACTTACCTTGAACAAATAATGAAAGCAACAGAGACATTCTGGCACATTAGGAAAAGCACGAGCTGAGAGTCTGCCAGAAGAGTCCAAATTCCACGTGCTTTTACTTGCTGGCTTACCAACCTTGGGGGAGCCCCTTTTAAAATCACTTTCACCCTTTTCCCCCTCATCTATAAAAATGAGAATCGTAATTCCTCCTTTAAGGGTTGTCTTGAGGATTATATGAGTTGTTGCAGATAAAAGGCTTGGCGCACCATTTGGCACAGGGTAGGGATTTGTTCAATGTTTATTTGTTCTGCCTTCTCAATAGGTTTTTCTTTTTTAAAGCTAATTACCTTCAAACCTACACGGCATTAGAAAAAAGTCCTTATTGAAAGACTCAATCATTGGCAAATATAAGTTTTTACCTAAAAACTCTACATTAAGGGATTGAATTCTTTACAAACCTTAAAAGTGAAATTAACAATCACCTTCCAAATACCGGGCAGGTGAACTAATCGTACACTTCATTTTCAATACACACCGTCACGCTCTCAAAATGAACCAGTAGATTTTACACCTACGTGCATAACCAGGAACTTAATTAAAGCCAACTAATATTTTGTAGGAGTACAATAGTTGATCCACAAGTGCATTGGCTATCAAGATTACCTTGTGAGCTTAATCCATCCTCTCTTAAAAATTACAAGGTACCAATCACCCTTTTTCTCAATTTTCCCAGGGAAATGTCAGTCAGGTCATTAGCACACAGAGCTATCACAACACTCTTATTTACAACTGGAGAACTGCTGTTGCAAGGAACAGGACCCGCTCTCCTGATTCTCAATCCCCTATACACTATAGCATATTACTAAATTCCTTCTGTGAGCAGCCTTAAATCTTTTTTGTTAATTCAGGAGCAGGGGAAGGGAATGGTGTAGGATAGTGAATATTGTGGATTGGCACTCAACATCCATTTCTCCCTTTTTGTAGTGCACTACTTTTTCAAACCGCTGGTTGCCATCCACTCGTCAGTCAAGAAATCAACTTAGTAGCTTAGAACTGCACAGCAGAGACTAGAGTAGAAGCCATCAGGGGCATTACATTGCCTTGTGAATCTTTTGTTTCAGGTAGACATGAATATGACTAGGTGTATGTGTGAGTCAAATGAATTTTACAGTAAAGTATGTCAGGAAGTTTGAAAAATAGTATTCTATTATGCCTTTCTATACCTCCAACATTAAGAAGCTAAATAGTAAGTTTCCTGGAATCCCTTGAGAGAAGATGCCAGTGTCATTTGGGTTTGGCCAGTCAGATGCCCAAGTGTGAGATCTGGATGATGGCAGTGGTCACACCTGTACTGCCACAGCTATTTCTGTTGGCAAGCATGTGGAGGACATTTTTTATCTTCTGTGGCACCCCTAGCAGAGAACCCAGCATACAGTCACAAGATCCATGGGTCCTGAGAGGCAAGGAACTAGGCATCCATTTCCTGGACCAGATGGCAACAGGTGCAGTGAAGTTCTGCAGAAGGGGCGGCGCCCTGATACTGGTAGCTTCTAGATCTTGCTAGTATCAACGAGATTCTGGATCCACTGACTTTCTGACTGTAGAAGTAGCAGCAGCTCTCTTGGTGGTTTAGCTCTGTGGTGTGCCTTCGGGAATTGCCATGGAAAGTTCAACCTCAAGTCTATTTCTTCAGCCCCCACATGATTCTATAAACCATTTAATACCTTGTAATAAATCCCTACTTGCTTGAGCTGCTGGGAATAGTGTCTATTCTGTACTCTACCCTGTTAAAACTGACATGAAATGGAAAAATAAATAAAATAAAATCTTTTTTTGGTACTCAACGTTGTACTGGAACCTAGTGATGAATCTCCATAGAGAATTTTGTAAAGAAGTAGAAAACCAAGCAATTTGTAAGTCATGGATATTTTTGGTTTTGTTTCATTGTTTTTGTTTTTTGTGGGTCCTATTTCACCAAGTGATCGATAAATACTTATTGATTGAATGGTTGATAAAATCACATGATGGTAAATACCAAAATGGCTTGGTATCTTCATAAATGGTTGCAAGGAGAATGAATGAGTCTGTCTTAGGTCAGTTTCCTGGAAAGACTCTGAGATGGGAGTTTCGATGCAGGGGGTTTGTTGAATTGTACACTTAGAACAAAACCTGTAATAAAGCAGGCCTGGGCAGAGGGAGCAGTTGCACTGTGATGCGGTTGCAACTGCTAAGAGTTGCTAAGACTTAGCAACTGCTAAGAGGTCTCAGCTGATCTTATTGGAGGAGGGGGAGTTCTGAATCTGAGATGACTCTTCAGAGTGATTCTGAATCGAGAGAAGGCCAGGTCTTGGTACCCCCACACTGACCAGTCACTGGATGCAAGCTGCCCTCGGGAAGGATCTGTGACCCAGGATAAGGTAACTGCCTTCAGCCAAAGGCAAGTCCTTTCAAGGGACTTAACTATGCGTTCTCAGGATCCAACAGCTCTGGGTAGCTGGAGAATGAGTGCTTCAGTCCTAAAGGGGGGACCTGGGTGGTGCACCACAGCATCTGCTCAGAACCCAGAGAAACGTTTATCACGTCCTACAGTTTCCTAAATGCCTCGTGAAGACGTTCAGCCAAGTCCCTATAGGAAGACCTGAAAGGTATGTTCTCAGTATGTAAATGACTTTCAGCATGATAGTAACAACAAAATCCATTTTCCACTTAGCAATACATCCAGTTAGGCATGATTTTCAAATAGAACTTTGTGAGTCTGGAGCCAAACAGCATGAGTGTAGGCTTTGTGCCCAATCTTCTATTTCCAGATCAACAGTGGCTACAACATCTCCTCTTTTATTTATTGTCCATTACCACTTTGAGTTGTAGCATTTTTTTTATGCCATCCTCTTCCCTGCTTTCTGCTAGCTCAATAATTAACCACAAGTTTTCCTGAAAGATTGCTGGAGAGGCAGCTTTGCAAAAAAGGAAAACACATGGGACCAGGATTCAGGGAATCTGAGGCCTATTCTCAGCTCTGTCATCTCTCTCTGTCTCTCTCTCAATCTCTCTCTTTGCCTCCCTCCCTCCATTTCCTAGGAATAACCATGCCTGCCCTACTGTATGGATCAAAAAAGTGATGTACGTGAAAACATTGTGGTATATAATTATATATATCTGTAAGTTATTATCATTATTAGTCAACTACCCACTTTATAATTACTCATGCAAATCATTATGCATTGAGAACCCACCAAATCTGCATACAGTTGAAAGTTTTGGTACATAAAGAGAGAAAGCGCCAACCTACCTGGATAGTCAAACTCCATCCCAGTAGTTGATTCAATCAGACATTCAACAAATGCCGACTGAGCATCAACTCTGGGCCAACCAATACGAATAAGTCTGCAGGAGGCAGCAGGGCTGAAAATGAATGCTGTGGACTTTGAAGTAAGATTAGCCTAGATTTCAATTCCAGCTTAAGCGGCTATAACCTTCACTTCTCTGAGTCTCGGTGTTTCTTTGATCATGAAAGGAGATAGTACCATAAGGCACTGTTGTAAATAAATGCTTGTAGAGTTATGCACAAAACAACATGGAAACTCAGAGGTGGATTACCTAACCCAGGCTTAGGATATCAGAGAAAACTCTTTGGTGGGGATGACGTCCAAACTGAGTCCCTAAGAATAAAGTAGGATCAGCTGAATGAGAGGAGGAAAGATAGACAATCCAAAAGATCAGCATTTGCAACGCCCTGGAGGTGAGAAAGCACAGGAGAAACTGCAAAGGTGGTTTTCTATAAAGTAGGGCGTTCATAGAGAATAAAGAGGTACAGAGCCCTGTGTGCCATGCTGGCAGGACTGGCCTTTCTCCAGAGAGCAGGGAGAACCATAGACGGGCATAAAGCAGGGAGGCATGGGATCATATTTGCATTTTTTTAAATGATCACTCTGATTACAATGGAGAAGGGGGGAACAATCCCTAGTGCCAGGAACACCAAAGCAGAGACTGAACAAGTAAGAGACAATGGGTTTCATACTCCATTAATTAATGTGGAAGAAGAGACTTGGATAGGTGAGGGAGAAGGCAGGAGGTGGAACAGACAGGATATAACAAGATTCACTGAGCACTTGTGACACCCATGTTCTATCCATCTGTGCACCTTATCTGCATCAACTCATTGAATCCTTACAAAGACTCTATGAGGAAAATAATCTTATTATTCCCATTAGTCCTGAGGCACTAGAAGATTCAAAGAGGTTAATCAACTAGCCCAAGTCACTCAGTGGATCCTGTACTTGAACCCAAGTCTTTTTGGCTCAAATCCTACATGTGTCCGCTCCACATCATTCTGTTGCATACATTGGTATGAAGATTAGGACAAAGTTCTAATCTAGAGAGATAAAGGTTGGCATCACCATCACACAGATGATAATTAAAGCTGTGAGAATAGGTGGAACTAGTTAGCAGTATTTACAACAACGGTGATATTAGCTAATATGCATTGAGTATTCTGTATGTGCCAGGATATTTTCTAAATGCTTTATATTATTTAAACATTATGGCAATCTTATAAGCTAATGTATTAGTCTCCTAGGGCTGCATTAACAAAGTTTCACAAACTGAGTGGCTTAAACAACAGAAATTTATTGTCTCACAGTTCTGGAGGCCAGAAGTGTGAAATCAAGGTGTTAGCAGGGTTGGTTCCTTCTAAGGACTGTGAGAAAGAATCTGTTCTGTGCCTTTCTCCTAGCTTCTGATGTCTTCCTGGCAATTTTTGGCATGCCTTGACTTGTAGCTATGTCACCCCAATTTCTGCCTTCATCTTCACATGGCGTTCTCCCTGTCTGCTTGTCCAAATTTTCCCTTTTTATAAGGACACCAGTCCTATTGGATTAAGGTCTACCCTAGTAACCTCATCTTAACTTGATCATCTGCTCAGACGCTATTTCCAAGTGAGGTCACATTCACAGGTACTGGGAGTTAATACCTCAATATCTTTTGGGGGGTTACAGTTCAAGCCATAGCAGGTGGTATTATTACCTCTAGCTTACAGATGAAGAAACTGAGGCACGGGGAGATAAGTAACTTGCATGAGGTCCCAGGGTTAATGCACTGGAGATTGTATAAAGTGTGAGAAAGGGAGACCTAGGACAGACTCAGATGGAACACTTCCGTCCAAGAGACAGACACGAGATCCCACTCCTGTGACCACAGTAAACTGGGCTAGAAGCGGATACCTGGTCCAGGAGAAACCAATCTACAAGCTTGTCAATGGCCTACAGGGTGACACGGTATAAAAGTGCCGCTCAACAAAGGTGCCTCACGCTGGAGAGTGACTGATTCAATCAATCAGGTTCTCCCTCTGGAGGAGAAGCACAGAGAGGATGAGCAAGAGCAGTTAACGGTGGGAACAGAAAGGAAAAGACGTACAGAAAAGCCTGGAAGTATTAGAGAACATAGACAAAGGGAAGACAAAGGCAGAAGTAGAAGCTAAAGGTGGAGAGAAGAGTGGAGAGATGATGACGGAATCAGCTGAAGCAGTAGCAGCAAAGGCAGAGAGAAGTTGAGCTGTCATGGCATCAAGGGAAATCCACACTTGTGAGAACCCAGCCGTGAGAGCCGCACTGTCCCCTGCACTTGGCACTCCAGGTCTTGTACCGTCAACTGCATTCCCATCTCCGGGACTTATGACTGTTCTACACTGAGTGCTGACTGTGAGGTCAAGATTCCCACCTACGCTTAAATCCACATTTATTCTTACATCAATCTCTCATTTCATTTTTGTTTCCTATAACCTTGAGATAATCTAACTCAAGCACCCAAAGAGGCAGGAAATAAACGAATTGAATGTCACATCATGGAAACTAATGAAAGAGAATATGTCAAGAAGGAAATGGTCAAGTGTATCCAATGTTACAGAAAGATTAAGTAAGATAAGTACTTCAAAGGTAACAGAGATTTGCTAACAAAAATGTGAGAGCTGGGTGAGCAGAGGCAGACGCCAGGTTGCCATGGATGATGGCATGAATGGGAGGTAAAACCAGAAAGACAGCAATATAAACCACACTTTCAAGTGGCTCAACTATGAAGAGGGAGAGAGAAATAAGGCTCTAAGTAGAAGTTGTTGTGAAGTAGAGGGAGTGATTTTTTTAAATGAACATATTTAAATACTGAAGGAGATAAGCCACCAGTGAAAGTGAGGTTGAAAACAATTTGAGAGAGGAAAGTAATTGATGGAACTAAGTTGCTGAGGATGCAAGTGGCCAGGTAGAAGAAATAATATGAGACAGGAAGAGGGAAGGAGGCAAGGATGGGTGTGGACACATATCAGGCTATATTAGGATCTGACATTGAAGGTATTTCCTGTAATGGCTTCTATTTTCTGGGTGAAATAGGAGACAAGATTATCGGCTGACAGTGAAGAGGGAAGGGTAAGAGTCTTGAGGGAGAGAAGAATATTTGCAACAGTCATTTTGGAAAATGGCAGTGAATCTAACAGAGAAAACAGTGAAGGATGACCAGTTAATACAGAGGGCTCACATGAGATCGAAGGCCACGCATTTGGCATGCCACTTAGCTGCGATTTTGTGTGATTTCCTTCAGTCTCATTCAGTGGGGCAAGAAAAGCAGCAGAAATATTGGCAGTTGGGATTAATTCCAAGTTGAAGACAGAAGGGCAAGGGCACAAGGAGTTCATGGTGTTAGGAGGAGAATGATTGAAGAAATGAACCGTAATATCTAGGCTGGCTCAAGAGGTAGTGAAGATTGGTAAGGCTAGCAGGGAGAAAATGCGAGGACCAAGGAAACTCAAAGAACAGCTATTTGGGAGTAAGAGAAGAGGTCTGGGATGATGAGAGCTTATGGAGATTTTAATTTAAGATTTCAGAGGTGGAGAAGTTCTAGGTGATTAAAAGGTCCCGAATTTGACCATAGATGTATGTTGTGTGTCAGTCCAGCTCCCTCTCCTTTGGGGAACTTTCCCTGTCATGACGTGTGGTTCTGGTTGAACAGATCACCCTAGAGCTTCACCCTATCCCACCTTCACTGCAGGGATTGGCAAGGGGTGCAGGCCAGTGAGTCCACCCCTGGCTACAGTGCCTGGTCCAAGGATGGGTATATGACCAAAAAGAGAAGATCAGACTAGTCTTAGATTTCTTCCATGGATGTTGGAGGCAGAGAGTCTCTCTTTTCTCAGCTCATGAGTTGCACAGACCCCGTAGCTGCTTGTCACCACCTTTCCCGGCAGCATGGAAGAACCCACCTGCAGAAGGAGAAAGCAAGACCAACATGCAAACACAAGCAAATCAAGCAGGGATGAAAAATGGACAGAAGCAAGAAGAATCCAGATAACAATTTTGAATCCTTGGATCAAGCCATGCTGAAGCTAGTCTACCCCTGAATCTTTCAAATGAGCCCTCCAAATTCTCTCTTTGGTTTAACGTAGTCTGAGTTGGATTGCTGTAAACTGCAATCTAGGGTGTGAGTGGCTGAAATTCAAAAGGAGATAAAGGTATGAGAGCCGAGAAGGCCAAGAAACTAAAGAAAAAGTCTTGCATGGGTTTGCCTTATGGGCATTGAAGTCATCCAAGATGAAGGTAGTACTTAATGAGCATGGAGAAGACACCTATGGACCATTCGCAACAGTCTTAAGTAGGAAGAACAGACACAATGTTAGTAGGCAACCACAGTGAGGAGCAGAAGCAAGTTATATATCAGTCAGCAGGAGCCTCAAAAGCCTTTATACAAAAGTGAAGGAATAACAGTGTGGAGGCTGCATAGAGGAAAGAGAAGCATCAAGACCCCACTTACTGATGAGAAGCTGAGTGGGATGTGCGATAATGTGGATAAGACCGCTGCTACATAAAGTGGGCGGAGCCTTCCCAGTCAAAGGTTATGTAACCATGAAATGCCCCTCAGTGAAAATTACACTCCATTTCTAAGTCCTAAGTATTATTACCATATCAATAATGTCGACATTCTTTACCAGCTTTTCAGCCCACCACCCCTTGACCTTGAATCACTCTCTGTTCATCTGTAAGACAGACTACAAGGTAAAACCGAAATTTAGATAGATCAGGTTTAAATTTTTTCTCCTAATTGAGATATTTTATGCAGATATTGAAATGTCTCAGACAATGACCAGAGTAATAATCTCAGTAGCAATTATCACTCAAGTGTATTTGGTAGAAGAGTTAGTGTTAAATATTTCAAAACTCTATTTAGAAAATCGCATCAACCTAACGCATTTTGTTGGACAACATAAAATATACATGGATATTATGGAAGAACAAAATCTAACACAAAAATGTGAGGCTGGCCTGCCAACTCTAGAATGAAGGCCACGGAGAGAAAGCCAACAACCAACTGGCATTTCAACAAAGAGGGAAATGACTTTATTAAGGGATTTTTCAATTTGTCCAAATGACAAATAGTTAATGTGTATATGGACCATACACATGGACAGAATTTATTTTTCTTATCCCGTATAGTCTTTCCACCAGAATCCCTAACGTTTATATTCAAACATTTGTAATATTTCTATATATAGTAAAGATTATTGTATATATGCTTGTCATATATTGGAAACATTATATAAACATATATTGGCATAAGTGGAATGTAATTTTGTATAATAAAGAGAAAGTATAGTACTAACCACTATGGACCATTTTTAGTCTTTTGTTTGAATCTAAAAGTATAAGTCAAAAATGGAAAAATAATATTTATGACTGTTGATATTTTTTGTTGTTGTTAATTTTTTTGCTTTTATTGCCATCACCTTGGTTTATAACATTGTATAAATTTCAGGTGTACATCATTATACTTCTATTTCTATATAAATTACATCATGTTCACCACCCAAATACTAATTACAAAGTAATGTTGTTAAAAGTATCTTTGAATAGTATTGAAAATAAATTTACAGAGAAAATAAATGAAGTTCATTAAAGTTTGTATTTGGAAAATGAAAACGGACAGAATGCACAAAAATAATCCCCCCACTTCCGGACCCCGCCTTCTTTGACCTGGGCGAAGCAGAGCCTCTCAGTCTCCAGAGACCCAAATGGTAAAGTCACCTCCTCCACTCCAGATGAGTGTGGGTCATCTTTGCATCTTTGGAGCATGTGAGGGGACATCCAGGGTCTGCAGGACTTCCTCTGGGAAAACACGAGGCTGCCTGCCCCGCCTGTTGCAGACCTAGCTTGCATCCTCAGGCAGGGCTATGCGAGTGTATTTACTCAGTTGCAAAATGCTACTTCATGCTGTCCTTGCTTACGAAGGAGAAAGCCAAGCAGAGATGACCCACCCCCCAGCGGAGATCCTTGGTCACCCTCCCTCTTTGTAGTCTGTTACCCAACCTGTAAGTGTCAAACTCATTTCCTTTCTTCTAGAGTTTTCATTTTCTCTTAATGTTTGGGTATAATTTATTTTTTCTCTCTCCCTTAATTAGACATCAATGCTTTTTTTTAAGGGACTATAAAAAATACTTTTCATATGACAGAAATAAGATAATTTTCCGAAAGAGCAACACGTTTTTCTCAGTGAAGAGTATGGTTTCCTGAAAAATATTTGTGAAATAGAAATTTAAAAGGAAGGCAGAAGTGATAGAAATTCATAATAAAAATCCTGATCCTGAAAAAGTACCCTTGCTGTGAGTGCATTTGATATATTGGTGAATAAAACTGTGTAGGATTTCTTCATCTTATAGGTTTCACATTCAAGGTTTCATTTTTAAGTGCTGAGGTCAGTCTTGTTCAAACATTAAAAATTACCACCAAATGCGACTTGGTAGCAACATTTAAAACAGGCAAGTTTCTTACAGAATCTCAGACCCGTTTATGTTTTATCCAAATATTTGGTGTATTGCTTTTTAAAGAAATCACATCGGTTCCACTCATAAATCTTAGTTACTTTTGGATTTCAATTCTTGACTGTATGGATGTTTTCCTTCCTTCATGCAGTCAATTTCCACCAGAATCACAGGGATTCAGGAGAAACTGGAGGGCTGTGGAGTAGCAGAGAAGGTACAGCCCTTGGTCTTGAGCCAACATGGTATACTTTCTGTCACTAACCAACTGCAATCTTGGGTAGATAACATCCTCTCTGAGCCCAAAGAGGTTGTGAAATAAAAACATTAAATCTTCTCCACGTGGTTATTATGAGAATTAAATTGGGTAGCCACGGCCCTGACTCATAAAAGATACCCCATAAAAGTTAATTCCCTACTGCCATTTCCTATTCTAGATATGCAATCTAAAGGAATTCTTCTGGATCCTAAAGTGCTAGCAAATGAAATAATAGCTGTTTTTAGTGCCATACATTTACCTACAGATCCTTCTTTGGCTGATGATGGAGTCTAGCTCTGTCATCAAAGTATACAATATTCACACACTGATCAAATTTCAAAGATTTGGGGAATTTGTGAAATTGAGAATTGCATCCACTATCTCTTAGTTCCACCTCCCTCAAGAGATATGGTGTTCAATGAAGAAGTTTTAAGTGGTCTTTCAAGTGCCTATCTCGCCCAGTAGTCACATCCTTGAGGCAGGCACAAGTGACAAAGTGATGCTGATGTGAATGGATCAGCCTTTCAAGACGTTTGATGATTTCATAGTCGGGAAGAGTGAGGTTGGTCATGTTCAAGCCCAGCATCTGGGAAACCACCTCTCTGAAGTCCACCAGCTGCAATGTCAAACAGAAACACAGTAATGGAGAGAGCAAAATGTGTTAACTACTGCTAGGCCAAATGCAACCCAAAAAATTGAAAAACCCAGGTTTGCATGAGATAGGCAAATTACTTAGTCTCTTTAGCCTTAATTTTCTCATTTGTAAGATAAGAAGGCTAGCCTTGTAGAGTCCTTTCAGGCACCAGCCTTCAACGATTTCATAACCACTTTTCTGATAAGCCATTTAATGTGGTGTTGGCTACCAAGTCAAGAATCCCAGTTCAGCAACCACGAACGAGACTCTGACCTCACTAAAATTCCATTTTCTCATTTCCAGTGTGGGAATAACCATACACCTACCTCCCGGGGCTGTTCGTAAATTTGGATCAAATGAAATGATGAGTGTGTGTGTGTTCTGCATGCTATGTAATGCTTTATAAATGTTGATGTGGGTGTGTCCATGGGTGATAAGTGCTTATGCACTGGACTTTTAACTGGGCAATGAACCTCTTAAGCTAAAGGAAGACTAAATGGAAAGAAAGCAGAGGACTTCAAAATGATGATCAAATCACATCACACAGATTGCCACCTCACAACCCATAGCATTGGACTCTCTGAGAGTACCATTTGTCCATCACAAGAGGAAAAAAGGGGGTGGGAGGCTGGAGACAATGGTTGAAATGTGCCTCATACCCCTTCCAATTCTCGTAGACTGGTTGCTTGATTCTAAGCTAAGGCAGAAGCAGATAAATTAGGGAATCTGGGCAACCCCTCACTAGAAGTACCTTCCATTTTAGAAAAGGTGTCATCCAACATGAAGACAGATGTTACATCCAGGGGAACCGCCTTCCAAGTATTCCCACCATGTGTTCATTCCCTTCCCAACCTCCTTCCTATGCTGAGTCCAATTTGGGAAACATAACACTCTCTCCAGCCTAGTCTCCCTGATGAAAAAGTTTCCTCAAACTCTTCTACCCTTTCGCATATGGCCCAAGCTCTGTTTCCCTCTGAGAACGCTCTTATAGTTTGGCCTTCCTCAACTCCGCCTGACATATGAGCCAAAGCAGAGGCAGCCAAAGAGAAAAAATAACCTAGGATCAGAGTCCACTCTATGGCCTTTTGAGCTCCAGAAAGAGAGCAAGATGAAAGCCAAAAACCTGGAGGTCAGGCTGCCCGGCACATGCTTCTTTATGCCTGACCTCCTGATGGGCTCACCAGATAAAACTCTCTTCCTTGCAACCGGCGAGCAATGAGTACTGTTTTATAGTTTACATCTGGGCTTGGTTGGCCATCAGGTCTGGGTGCCACTGTTGGAGATTTGGGACTGTTTTCTGCAACTGATCTCTGCTGGAGATAAGGTTTCCTTCCTGAGGATGAAGTCCTGGTTAACGTTAGAAGATCTGGGCTGATGCCATCTTCAGAGGCAACCATTGGACATAATAAAAACCTCTCCAGAACCAGACCTTGGTTTTTCACAGGTTTTCCACTGCTTTGATAAGAAAGTCTTCTTCTTTCCTACAATTCCGGCCATGAAATTGAGAATTATTTTTCTTAGGGGAGTAAAATCATGATGGTTCTTTTAATGCCAAAAAGATACTAGACGGCAGGCAGCTATCTTGAAATGATATAGAAAGCTTTGTAAATTGTTTCTTAAGAAATGTATGAATAATTATCAAGCTTTTGCATTGTCCTAACTTTCCTAAATAAGAAATTTCACCACCAGATTTCTACCCACCTGCTTTTCTCTCTTTTCTGCTTCTGCCAGGGATTTTTTTAGTGTCTTCATTTCGCTGGTTACCACTTCTATCATGTTCCTGGCCCTTTCTTTATCCTCCTTAGCCTCATGCTCTGTGGTATCCAGTTCTGACTTGACAGACATCAGCTTTTTCTCAGCTTTCTCCTTCATCTTTTCCAGTTTGTCTCTGGATTTACTTAGGTCTTCAATGGCTTTGGTCTGTTCCAAAGCTTTAATCTAAGAAGTCAAGAGAATGTTGGTAATTTCTCTCATATTTATTTAGGAAAATTGTATAAACGAGACAAATCAGAAGTCAATGGAATTCACTTAACTTTTTTTATGAATAGACAATAGAATCCATCCCAGTTATACAGACTTTGCTAAGTATATATGCTGGATGATCAAGTCTTAAGACAGTTACTGTTTATAAACAACATAAAAATATATGAGATATAGGTATCATGATTCCAGGGTTAAGTATTAAAATAAAGTCTGCTGGTACTTACACACAGACTCTAACAAGCTCCATAGGTAAAAGCAATTTGTGATTTTTGCTCCTACCAATGGGTCATCCTTGGTATAGAAAGATTAGGAAGAGCAAAATATCTCCTCTTCTACTGGTTTTGCATAAGGAAGCCCCATCTAAAATCTCCTTGGCAAGTCTTCATCACTGCTGAGAGGAAAATTAGCAATTTTTCAGCAGAAATTTCTTCTGACTTTACCAATGAGTATAGGAGGTGAGAGATGGCCACAGCATTCCACTGCAAACAAGAGGGGAAGGGTAGCACCTCTTTCTAAGAAGCTGTCCCAGCATCTTAAAGCCAAAACACAGCAGCCTGGATTATCAGGCATATTTTCTTTATTAGTTTAGTATTTAAAATTATACCAGATCTGCTTACAAAAGGAATTTGAGTAACGAGGAATGAAATTCAGATATAAATTACAACATGGATGAACCCTGAAGACATCATAAGTGAAATAAACCAGACACAAAAGGACAAATATTACATAATCCACTTATATAAAATACCTGGACTAGATTAATTCATAGAGATACAATGTAGAATAGAAGTTGCCAGGAGCTGGGGGAATAGGAAGTTATTATTTAATGGGCACAAAGTTTCAGTTTAGGATGATGAAAAGTTCTGGAAATGGATAGTGGTGATGGTTGCACAACATTGCAAATGTGCTTAATGCCACCGAATTGTATACTTAAAAATGGTTAAAATGGTAAATTTTATGTTATGTATATTTTACCACAATTTAAAAAAAAGAACTTGAGATAGTTTTGCATAATTAGACACAAAATTTGTTAAACTGACCATTAAAAATAAATATGAATGAGCTACCACTTAACAACCACAGGACAGCTATAAGCAAAAAGACAGATGACAACAACAAGTGTTGGTGAGGATGTGGAGCAATTGGAACTCTCATGTTCTGCTGCTGAGAGCGTAAAATGGTGCAGCTGCTGTGAAAAACAGTTTGCCAGTTTTCAAAATGTTTAACATAGAGTTAACATATGACCCAGCAATTCCACTCCTAGGTGTATATATCCAAGAGAATTGAAAACTTAAGTCCACATAAAACCTGCACACAGATGTTAATAGCAGCACTATTTGTAATTAGCAAAAAGTGAAAACAATTCAAATATCCATTCTCTGATGAGTAGATAAATAAAATGTGGTATATCCATACAATAGAACATTATTTGGCAAAAAGGAGCAAAGTACCAATACATGAGACAACGTGAATGAACCTTGAGAACATTATGATAAGGGAAAGAAGTCAGTCTCAAAAAATCACTCATTGTATGATTCCATTTATATGAGAGATCCAGAAAAGTCCAGGGGCTGGTGAGAGTGGGGAATGGGAGTAACTGCTAACAGGTATGGGGTTTCTTTTTCAGATGATTAAAATGTTCTGAAATTAGATAGTGGTGATTTTTACACAACTCTGCCAATGTACCAAAAACCACTGAATTATACGCTTTGAAAGGGTGAGTTTTACAGTATGTAAATTATATCTTGATAAAGCTGTTATTGGAAAGTGCATTTACAAGGAAGCCTTTAAAATGCATCAAAATAAATAACTTTGACATAAACAAAGAAGTACAAATGGAAGGAACAGACAAAGAACAAAGACCAGGAGAGCTCTGAATTTAGTTCTGAGATTCCCAACAGTTCCCACAAGGCCGACAGGCATATTCTCAAAGAAAAAGCATTATTTTGTGTTTCACTTTTGTTGAAAATCATTTAAAAGTTATGAATGAAAGCAATAAAAGATAGCAAAGAATGAGTTTGAGTAGAATTTGTTTGCTGTCTTCTCTCTTGTCCCATCCTTTCTTTCCTAAGGAGGAAGGATGTTTTCTTGCTGCGTCTACTCCCATCCTGTTGTTCCCAGGGCAGAATCTGGGTAAGGGAGAGAGTCTCAGAGTGGAAGAAAGCCTGAGAGACTAAATTGATCTCCATGATAAAGAGCCGAGAGACAAATGAGAAGAAAGAGCCTATGTTAACTAGGCTGCAGGAACTGCTTTCTGAAGAAACTTAGAATGAGGTGATATAAGCGTCACGCAGCAAGGAAATAAAAGAGAAAGAGAAGTGGAGAAAGATGCTTAAAAATATTGCCACTCCTGATGAATGAAATCCTCCTTTGTATTTCTCTTTTCTTTTTCTTTTCTTTTATTTTGAGTAACGATAATAAAGCTAACAATCATCGTTTAGTTTCTGGACTGCCGATTATTTATTGATGAAGGATTTTGAGATTGTTGTGACTTACCTAGATTACATTTGGAAGCTAATGTTAGAGATTAAAATCTTACCGAGTCTTAGGATTAGAAAGCATCTTCACTGTGACCGAGAATCAGAATTATGGCGCAAGGAGCATGAGTTGACCTGATCTAAACTCTGAAGGTTCTTCCAATACCGCTGGAAAGTCTGAGGAATGGTAGAAGCTATTCTAAGATTGGAATTATGACATGAGATGGAGGAAAAGTAAGTGCTTGGGATATGGATGTCCAGATGGAAAATCAGATTTATACCATCTTATGTGACTTCACTAAATTGAGGAAGTCTGAGTCAAATACTTGAGTCAAATACCTAAACTGGAAATTTGATTTTACATACAACACATACAACTTCTTAAGAAATTAAATTTCTTTCCAGGCAGAGAGGAGGTCAACGGCAGACATGCTTGGACAAGTTCACAACTTCTGAACTGGTTCCACGCAAGAGACAGGAAATCCCTTGGGAAACTCACAGCTGCTGCGAGACTTGCCATCAAGAAGACGTAAGACAACCACTGCAGCCTGAGAAATATGCAGGAAATAAAATACCCACAACAGCTGGGGAAGGGATTCTGGGTCAGCTTTTATGTCAATGAAATGGCACCAGTAGAGCAGCACTTGAGACAAAGAAAAGACACCCATGAAGTGTAGGTCTACAGGGGCTGACCATGGAGATCATTCCAAGTTATCAAAACCCCTACTTGAATATGAACTGTCTATTAGACACCAGTATGTTGGAGTATCGTCTCAATGTTGATTCCTGAGTGTGATGATTGTACTGTAGTCACACAGAAGAATCCTCCTGTTCTCAAGAGATACCTGGTAAGTATTTAGGGGTGAAGGGTCGTGATACCCACAACTTACTCTCAAATGGGCTCTTTCTCTCTTATTAGGCAAAATATAACAATCAGTAAAATGTCAACAATCTACAGGAAGAGTAAAAGAGTGTCTTGGGCCCGCCCCGTGGCTTAGCGGTTAAGTGCGTGTGCTCCACTGCTGGCGGCCTGGGTTCAGATCCCGGGTGCGCACCGACGCTCCACTTCTCCGGCCATGCTGAGGCCGCGTCCCACATACAGCAACTAGAAGGATGTGCAGCTATGATGTACAACTATCTACTGGGGCTTTGGGGGGGAAAATAAATAAATAAAATCTTAAAAGAGTGTCTGTATACTATTCTTGCAACTGTTCTATAGATCTGAAATTTTTCAAAATAAAAAGTTGGTAAAGGGAACTTTCCCAAGCATGATGCATCAAATCAGTAAAAAATTTTGAACATATATGTGTACTTATTTATAAATTACATAAACAACTGCTCTAAATATGTGGATTATCAAATATTTTACAAATTGGGGACATCAGATGGATGAAATCAATATCATTTTTGAAATAAAGTTATCTCCCTTTAATACAAAGAGATTCCCTTCACGTGCCAGCTATCCCACTACTGCAGAGAAAACCTGTGGCGAAGTGGGAAGTTGCTGGGATTGGAACGTTGAATTCAAAACCTTGAGTTAACAGAAGAGGAAATACATCCAGCCTTTCTGCTCAGATTGGAAAAACATGTACAGTGGGCCATCTACCAAAGGCGACGGAACACAGCTTGGAGAGCTAGAAGCACATAAATCAAGTCCTAATGAGAAGAATTTATAGCCAAGAATTTCCGAAAAATATGAGACTTTATCACAATCCTGAGGGCTGCCTGAATTCTTGTTGTCAGGGAGAAAGAGCAAGTCACAGAACTCCGAGCCAAGCCACCAGGTCAGAAGTGGGAGCCAGCAGTGGGGATGGAGGCCTCAGCCTCCTAAGTCAAACCCAACAAACAAAATTCCTAGGAGTGGGGCAGGGCTAAATTGGTTTCTTAATCCTCCTAAGGGAGCTTCTCAGATCCAGCCCCGAGTTCAGTGAGAGACTGTGTCCTTAATGTTCTTCCAGTGGGACAGAGCCGGTAATAAACAAGACTGAGGTGCCACCCACAGCCCAGCAAGGGTGGATAAGTTTCCGACTGTGCTTCACTTCCAGTCAACATCATATCTAGTGTCTGCCTCCTTGAAGGGAAGAATTTCAAAACCCGGGGAACAATTCTCTCTCATGTTATAAGGGCCAAAGGCATTGAAAGAGAAGGTGATTAAACTTAAAATTTGATTAAACCTAAAACTTAAAATTTGATCTTCCAGGGGATCTAAATTCTCCAGCTAGAAGACTTTCAAGAGGCTGCATTGGAAATGCTGTCCTGCAGGAGCCAGGCACTGCACACAGGCTCTCTAAAGGGAGTGGGACAGCAAAGTAGGAGAGTCTCCCAGTCGCCCAAAAAGATGCTGGGCCCCTCCTGAAGAGAACCACAAAGATTTAACTAGGAGGAAACCGTAGCAGAAATCAAAGGAAGATGTTCAACTTTGCAGTCTGAGCACACCTCTGCTCCCCTACCTCTCCACACCCCGGATGTTCTTTCTTGCAGGTTCTGCTTGGTGCGCACATTCAAAGTGGGGAGAGCTCAGAGCAATTCAAGATCAATGAATCTGCATAATCAGAGCTGAGTCTAAGATGGTAGGTTAGGAAAAAATATATAAAGAAAGGCTGCACTGGCTGGTCTGGAGAAAGTTCTGGAATGGGGAAGGACAATGGGGAGCTGCTGTCTGGTGTGGAAGATTATCAAGAGAGTTAGAAACCAGAAGAGATCCGTACTGGTGGCTGAAGAATGTTATCCCCTTGGTGTTTCCTTGAGAGACTACAATGAAGATAATAATGGCTCTCCTCTAGTTTTTGGCTGTCTGACTACTGAGTGTTGGCCACAGCTCCCTACTAATAATGGGCCACTTGGTACAGGCTAAAAGCTGATAGCTCTCCACCAAATATCCAGTCTTTCTTTCTTTCTTACTGCCCAGAATAAAGACTCATTTCTCAAGCTGATTTCCTCTAAGTGAGGTCCAGGGACTAAGTTCTGGCCAATGGAGACATAAGAAGTGTTATAATGTTCCCAAAAATGGTATACAAGGTGTTCTTCCTCCTTTTCCCCTGCCTGGTGACCAGAATAAGTCCAGAGCCCCAGCAGCTAGCTTGCATTAGGAGGTGGCATCGAAGATGAAAGCTATTGCTAGGATGGGGAGGCAGAAAGATAGAACAAGCCAGGATTGCTGATGCCCATGGAGCTACCCTGCTGAGCATGGAATGTCTACTTCCATGCTTCTTTTTAGTGAGAAAGGAATAAACGTCTCTCCTGTCTAAGCCACTGTTATTATGGGATGTTTCAACATATTCAGCTGAAAATATTCATAACTGATGATGGCTATGAAGCAAATGGTGTTATATGAGTTATGCAAAGCATGTTCTGGATCCTCTGGAGTTCTGCCACATGATTTCAGTGCCTGCATTTGCATTTGTGCATAAGGCTATGTTTGTGCCAATTAGTAGTACTATTTTAATTATCCTAGGTTAATGAGGAAAGAGCAAAGGTAGAGTTAATACATGAATAATGTGTTCACGCCAAGTAAAGGCCAAACTATGTCATGGTGTATGTACAAACGAAGTATATACAGTGATAAAATAAAGCACAGGGTAGAATAATTGCTCCTCCCTTAGACAACATAAACTACAGGCATGCCAAACCCCAAAGAGCCTGTACCATGAGCAATTGGTATCACATATTCTTATTAGCGGTGATTTTAGTAGAATAATATAATCTAGCATATTGAATTAATATCGCTAATTTTCTAAATTCTATTTTTATACATCATTTTTATTTCTAAATTGGTTTGGATTTTATAATAGTAAAAATGTAATAAGATTAAGAAATTTCTATACAGTGTTAAGTTTGTACATATGTAAGCAATATTATAACGAAATTATTTTGACTCTACATAGGGAGGGGAATCTATGAAAGAATATTTTGCTTTCAAAAAGGGATTTTTGTAATACTTATGTTTTGTCTGCCAAGTTAAAATTTAATAATTCATCTGGAAAGGTATACTTTTTCCTGATCTAGAACTCAGGGGAAAATTTACGGCATGGGTCTTAATGAGGGAGATTTGGATAAACCTAGGAGTCAAGGTCTTCGACAACAGTTTTGCAACAGGCAGAAATGCATACAAAAACTTGCACACCAATGTTGGTAACTGCCTTATTCATAATAGCCAAAAAGTGGAAATAATCCAAATGTCCATCAAATGCTCAATGGGTAAACAAAATGGGGTATATCCATACAATGGGATATTATTCAGCCATTAAAAGGAATTGTGATGGTAAATTTTACGTGCCAACTTGGCTGAGCCATAGTGCCCATATATTTGGTCAAACATTATGGGGATATTTCTGTGATGACGTTTTGGAGGTGAGATTAACATTTAAATTCGTGGACTTTCAGTAAAGCCAATTTCCCTCCCATAATGTGGGTAGGCTTCATCCAATCAGTTGAAGGCCTGAACAGAACAATACACTGACTTCCCCCAAGCAAGAGGAAATTCTGCCAGCAGACAGCCTTTGGACTTGAACTGCAACATGGGCTCTTCCTGAGTCTCCAGCCTGCCAGCCCATCATGCAGATTTTGGACTTGCCCACCTCTATAATCATGTGAGCCAATTCCTTAAAATAGATGCCTCATATAGTCTCTATATAATAGATGTCTCTCTCCCTCTCTCTCTCTCATATAGATGTATATATGTAGATATATACATGTAGATATATATATATATATATGTAGAGAGAGAGAGAGAGAATAAAGTACTGATACATGCTACAACATGGATGAACCTTGAAAACATTATACAAAGTGAAAGAAGCCAGAGGCAAAAGGCATATTGTATGATTCCATTTATACAAAATGTCCAGAATAGGCAAATCCATAGATATAGAAAGTAGATTAATGGCTGCCAGAGGTTGGGGACGGGGGAAATGGGGAGTGACTGCTGATGAGTATGGGATTTTTTTAGGGGGGTGGGAGGGGATGATGCAAATGTTCTAGAATTAGGGAGTGGTGACGGCTGCACAACTTTGTCAATATACTAAAAACCACTGAAATGTACACTTAAAAAGGTGAATTTATGGCATGTGAATTATATCTCAACTTTTTTTTTAAAAAAGACATAGAAATGTAGTCCAAATTATTATTTTGTGTTGACCTTCTATAAATGGTGAAATTAATTCTTTATTTAGTAAGCGTAGTGCGTTGAATAGTGTCCCCATCTCAAAAGATTTGTCCACCCAGAACCTCAGAATGTGACTTATTTAGAGTAGGGCCTTTGCAGGTATAATTAACGTAAGGATCTCATGATGAGATTATCCTGGATGAGGGTGGGCCCTAAATCCAACGATGGGTATTCTCACGGGTGACCGAAAAGGAGAGGCACGTAGAAGAGAAGGTCACACATCAAGATAGAGGCAGAGACTGGAATTATGCAGCTGCAAGCCAAGGATGGCCAGCAGCAGCCAGAAGCTAGGAGAAAGGCATGGAATGTTCTCCCTCAGATCCTCCAGAAGGAATTAAGACTTCTGGCCTCCAGAATTATGAGAGAAAAAGTTTCTGTTGGATTAAGCCATCCAGTTTATGGTAACTGGCTATGGCAGCTCTAGAAAACAAATACAGGAAGGCCATTTTTGCTAATGTCCAGTAATGTTGCTTTATAAATGCTAAGTTAGTACAGGGACAAGCATAGGCAATGTACAAAGATGGATAGTTGCTATCATTCATCTGTCTTGGACACCAATATCATATGTCTCAAAGGAAAAAAGAAAATGCTATTTTGTAGTTGAAATCTCCAATAAATTCATGAAGTTGGCATTTACTGTGTAAATTAGAGAGATCTCTAGTCTCCACTGGAAGGCAGACTTAGCATTCTATTTAAATGTTGAGGGGCCTGAGCAAATCCTGAGTCAGTCAAATCCAGTCTCTCCTATACCTTCCCTATATCTTATCTGGAAAAGTGCGTGGATCTCTTTATGCAAAATAACAAAGTAAGAACACAAGCCAGCTTTATTTACTTTCCCAACTCTCTTCCCCTTTTCATCCAAGTATTTCACCGTCTTTGTTTCCACTCCTCTTTCAGCCTTCAGCCTACCGAAATTTGGCTTATTCTCAGACCCTCGCCCACTACCACCACGACCTACTACTACACACGCTTGAGCCACAGATGTCCCAAAGCCAAGTGCAGTGAACAGTCCTTCAGTCTTGATGCTACTGCTGCACTTGATGCTGTTGATCAAGCCTCGTTCCGGAGACCCGCTGCTCTCCCCATATCGCTCTCTGTTTCTTTTTAGTTTCTTTCCCAATAATTTCACTCTCCTGCTTGAACTTCTCCAATGGCTCCCCAAGACCAAGAGGACAAATCCAACCATCTTAACATGACACACGAGGCCCTGGGTGATCTGGCTCCTGTCCACTCTCCAGCTTCTGCTCCCCCCACTCCCTCACTCCCAGAGATTTCCATGGTGTTAGCAGCTGCCAATCAGAGCTTTTATTCACCTGATCATTGCATTTAATTATCACTCGCTTCTCCAATCTATTTGTCTGTATTTCAGTTATTTTCATTCCACCTCCACAATTTTTGTCACATCCACATGTCATCTCTATTAATCATTTTTTAACCATCTTTTTAACATAAATGAATTTATTTATTTTAAAGGGAATTTTATATGATTTCAATAGAATTTGCCACAAATGGGAGATAACAATAAAACACACACTGTAAAATGAAAACAAAACAGTATTACTAGGTACTACTGCTTGTACTCAGCCCTGAGCTTAAGGTTTATTCTTTGCTTAAAAAGTAGACTAGCGGGGCCGGCCCCATGGCTTAGCGGTTAAGTGTGCACGCTCTGCTACTGGCGGCCCGGGTTCGGATCCCGGGCGTGCACCGACGCACCACTTCTCCAGCCATGCTGAGGCCACGTCCCACATACAGCAACTAGAAGGATGTGCAACTATGACATACAACTATCTAGTGGGGATTTGGGGAGAAAAAGGAGGAGGATTGGCAATAGATGTTAGCTCAGAGCCGGTCTTCCTCAGCAAAAAGAAGAGGATTAGCATGGATGTTAGCTCAGGGCTGATCTTTCTCACAAAAAAAAAAAAAAGTAGACTAGCAAGTGTTCTAGAGGTATAAAGACATAATAACCTCTAATTGAGATTCTTCTTCTTGCTAGTGAAAGAATTGATAGAAAAAGGGAATCCATTTTTCACTTTAGGATTGAACATTATATAATGCTCTGTCTTGTACCACCTAGAAACATTTTGTATACCCCAGAGGGATGTGCTCCACACTTGAAAATGTTGCTTGACACCACTGATGCTAGAATTGGAAATTCTTAAACCAGACACTATTGCTAGAACCACATGTTGCAAAATCACATCACCCAGAGAGCAAAACTTAATTATAAGAATCAGGCTTGCTTGTGAAAAGGTTAAGTGGAAAGACCACTTGTAAATAATTATAATAATCCAAGCAAAAAATGATGAAACCCAACGCAGAAGGTGTTGAGACCAAACGGGAACATATACTGTAGACACAGGACTCCATTTCCACTAACTGTTTTTCTATTTCTGCTATCAGCTGCAGAAAGTGGGGGCTACTCGCACCTTCACACCATTACTCGTTGACAACCATTCAGAGTTGTCTTGGCCCAGACATCCTACCACTACTCGTAATACGCTTAGCCTAGAAGATGCCCTGCCTAAGACCCAAACCCACAACTGGCACCCACACGGCCATTCACCAGGAGTCACCCCACTTCTAAAACTGTTCTTATTCACTCTCATCCAGCGGATGCTGGACAATATTCCTGGGTGTCACAGATTGGGCACTCCTTGCTCCATCGTGACCACCTCTGCTGTTAGACTTTGGTCTGCCATGCTCCATTTCTGCCGGCCAATCTTATTTAGGCTCCCGAGTTGTGGTAATTCTGAAGGCTCCACCAGCTCCACATTACACCTTCTACTCTTAGTAGTGATAAAATTAGTTATAATGGCAACTAATATTTATATTATGCCTTATAGTATATTTGTTCACTATATTATTATATTTTAGCTTTATAATATCTGGAAACATGCAGAGAGCTGGCTGGAAACTGCAAGTCAATGTAACAGAGTACTGACAGCCCATCATAGGGCCCAGCCAGCTTCATTCAGAGGCAGAATTTCAATTCCTTGGAGAAAAATTAACAAAAATAAGGCAGACCCCTACTATCAAGGGAACCAACAGTCTCTGAGATTATGAAGGTATGAATGAAGTAGAAAGAACAAAGTATGAACCCAAATAAGGAGAATGGGGCTCAGTCATGGAAGTAATGAAGATTAGACAACTGAGTTAGCAGTAAAATAAACAGCAAGGTTGAATAAATCCTGACGTTCTAAATTAAGCTTCTTAATTTCTTTTGATGACAGGAATAATTCCATCATATGAGAAAGGGTAAATTTGTTGGTCGGGACTAAATTCCCTCCACCCCAGCCATAGGGTGGAGGGAATTGGGGATAGGTAGCCAGGAACTCACGTTGCATTTTCCATCAATACCATGTCTTGTTTCTGAAACACACTGGTAGTCTTATTAGGAAATCTCATTCCGGTCCTTCTTCTGGGAAGCCAATATGCATTAGGCTTACTCAGTATAACTCCCACTCAGTTATCTTTAGGAATCACCCAGACTGCTCGAGATCATTCTCTTCCCCTCTGGCTTTGTGGAGTTCTGCACAGCTCAGTGTACAAAAATCCACAGTGCCATTTACTCTGCCTCTCTATCAGAGATTTCTTTGAAGAAGTTGGACTATTCCACTGACACAGTTTTACAATGTAATGTGTCCTTTTCTTTGTGACTGAATTTACTTCCCTGTTTTGAAATCCAAGCTCACTTTACTTATCATTCCTATTCTATGCACTGGTACCCATCAACTATGAGAGCCATTCTCATCTTTCCTCCAACAAGAGGAAGTCAACGAGCAGAAGAGAGTCTTCCTAGGCCCAGGGGCACTAGTGTAGCAATAATAGTAGGTGGGTTCTTCAGGCAGTGCTTCTGGAGTAATCCGAGGTGTCCCTGCAGTCAATTGATAGTTGGAATGCCACACTGGAAACACAGGAAGATGACCTCCCTTCCTTATCAAGCCCATTGAGCCCAAACAGAGGAATTTTAAGTGGTTTAAGAGGGGCTTTATCAAAGATTAAATGTTTGCTTCAGATATGTACCTAGTGGACTGGAGAAATACTTGTTCCATAGATCTGTGGTCTGCCAAGAGGAATGCACACTCACAAAAATTTAGAGATTGCTGCCATGGAAAACTAAGGTAGCCAACTTTCCAGTAGCACTCCCCTAAGACTTAAATGAACACCATCTTCTTCCTCTGTCACTTTTTTGTTATCTATGGAGTAGAGTTTTCCACATATCGATCTGGGTATTTTTCTAATTCCGAATCAAATCAATGCTTACAGTGTCTTCTTCTGCCTTGGAAATGGGATACCAGGTAGTTCAGACTAACTCTCCCACTGAATACAACTTAAGAGGAAAACAAGAAAAAAAAATCTTATTAAAAATTCAAAGAGCTGAGAAGATACCAAAAACTACTGCACCAACATCTGGGAGAGGTTAGGAATTCAAAAGAGTACAAAGTCTTTGGGGTCCTTTGTTCTGTGGGAGCACTTGCTAATCTGGAAGAGGTGGCTGAGGGGCTCAGGTGCATTTTGTCAGCCTGTCAGAGATGGAGTACAAGAGTCAGAGCCTGGTTCCTGCCTCTTGTGGAACCCTTGATAAGTCACTTCTATTTTGGGTTGGGAAAGGCTATATCTTAAGAGTAAGGAAAATGGGGGGAAAAAACTCTCCCTCTTCTGGTGTGTTACTTCACTTCATGTCAACAGAGTCTCAAAATATCTCAAGGCTTAAATTTGGATTAAGATGGTCCTGAGCTATGAGGCTAAAATGCCCCCTGGAATCTGGAAGAAGAAAATAAAAAATAAAAATCCTCTCTAGAGGAAGAGAACATTATCTTAAACCTCAAATTACTTCAACAAAGGTAATTACAAAATCTCCAAATACTTGGAAATTTAGAAATGTACTTCTAAATAATCTGTGTATCAAAGAAAAAAATCACAAAGAAAATTAGAAAATATTTTAAATTAAATGACAATCTACTACATATGAAAACTTTTGGGATGTAGCTAAAACAATACTTAGAGGAAAATTCATAGCCATAAACACATGGGTTAGAAAAGAAGGAAGACTAAAAATTCATGAACTGATAGACATCTCAGGAAGATAGAAAAGAAATAGAAAAATAAAGTAGAAAAAAAACAAATGATAAAGAGAAGAGAAAAATTTGATGAAATAGAAAACAAACCTATGTTTCATTTTCAAAGGTCTGTAGTACACCTTGGCTATGATGGCGAAGTTCCTTTTTATTTGCTCCATGACGTTCCCCTACTATTAGCTATCTTAATACTGGTTTCCATTTCTTTAACTTTTTCTTCCTGGCTTATTTGGAAGTATTTAGGGGTCCTTTATCTCTCTAACAAAACAGTGCTCCTATGGTCCCATAAGCAAGGAAACCAGGGGATGCATGCCTCCAGCGTGGAGATGAACAGGCCATACATCCTATGAGTCAGGAACAGCCAATGCAAGGTCCAGCATGTTAACTTTAAGATAAGCTGTGTTGTCTTTTGGAAATAAGAAACCAATTCCCACCACCATCTTCTCAAACTATTAGAGCAGATGGTATTTTGTAACTAACCGTATTTCCTCTGGCTTAAAATGTGTTTTCATTCCTGCACTGCTCAATCTTTTAGGGATTCTTCTCTCCTCTCCTTCCTGAGATGGTGTCTGGGTGGAGGAAAATCCTTGGGGTGTTAGGAGAGGTGACTCTGATCCTCATGCTGCCCCTGAATCTTTCCTGCATCTGATATCTGACTGGGGAAATTGTGAGAGTTCACTGATCAAGGTCAAGACCTGGTCATTGGTAATTCAAGGCTTGGCTTAACTGCCATTGGATCATAGCTTAGGTGATGCACCCCAGAGCCTCTGATGCCGAGTCACTTTCTCCCTCACTTGAGGAGACCACTCTACCTGCTCCCACAATGAGCTCTCCGGCATGCATCTTTAGCTATCTTCCACATTCCCCACAAGTGCAAATGGAACTTCAGGCTGCAGGGAATTGGGGTGCAATCTAGCTCCCTGCCTCAGCACCTCCCGCAGCTCCTTCCAGCCAAGGTGGGGCAGCTGCATGCTGACTTCAGGGATTCTACCCCCACCCCACCACACACACCCACCAACAGTCAGTCTCAAGGTGTGAGGCGGATGTCAAGGATACTTGCCTTGGTATTTTCTCCCCACCCATGGCACCCCATCAGATGCTTTCCCTTGCTTCCCCCTTCTTTGTGTTCAAATATGTCCCCTCCCCTGGGCCATGTCTGTTCTCCCCTCCTCTAGGGAAATAAGCCTCAATTTAGTGGCCTGGTCCTGATGGCAGAAGGACTTCAGGGGGAAAAGAGCCAACGACTCAGAAGGGAAAATACAGTGGGAAATATTTCCTAAAATATTGTCCCTGCTACACATATTCAAGGGCTGGCTTAACTTCCAGATTCTTTTTCCCTTCTGGTCTGTTTCCAGATCCAGAAACAGTCCAAAGATCTGTTTCAGATCCATCCTCTGCAGAGAGCCAGGACATTACCATCATCTGTATTCATGGTATGCATATCTGCAGGGGATGATACGTGCGTATGAAGTTACATATTATTGCCAATGACACACATACATGACATTTAAATATTTTGATTAAATTCTTTTAAGTCCTTTCTTTTTTACTGAGGTCATATTGGCTTATAACATTGTGTAAATCTCAGGTGTACATTATTATATTTCAGTTTCTGTATAGACAGCATCGTACTCACCACCAACAGTCTAGTTTTTATCCCTCACCATACATATGTGCCCATTTACCCCTCTGGCTCTCCCCCACCCCTTCCCCTCTGGTAACCACTAATCTGTTCCCCTTATCTATGTGTTTGTTTGTTTATCTTCCACACATGAGTGAAATCATGCAGTATTTGTCTTCCTCTGCTCGACTTATTTCACTTAGCATAATACCCTCAAGATCCATCCATGTTGTCACAAATGGCACAATTTTGTCTTTTTCATGGCTGAGTAGTATTCCATTGTACAAATCCAAGAAGCACATTGCCCCAATCTGCTGTCCACTTCACCACTTGGTATAGTGCACCCCACAGAGCACATAAACAGAATTACCTGCCTGACTCTTCTCAGTAAACACTTGTGTTCATTTTCTCATTTCTTCCCAAGCAAATTGCTATGTGAAATCTCTACATGATCCTTAATATCATAGTGACCCACAGTTTGAAGAAATGTTTTTATTTTCTGTACTTATCACCCTTTTTTGACTGACTTTTCACACGGCGACCATGACTGCCTTTCAAATATGGAAAGGACACTAAATTGATCTAATATGCCGATGTGTGTCATTCTTGCATTTCTCCCACAACTCTAGAAAATCGAAGGAAGTGCTCATATTTTTTTGTTCTGGTGTGTCCATTATAAGGCTGTCACTCTTTTGCATAAACTTTTATGGTAACTAGCAAAAAGCAGCAAGGAAATAAAGCTGAGGACTTGCCTTGAGCTCATTGGTGTCAGCCAGTTTGGCTTTGAGCTCAGTGTTTGATTCTCGACACAGGCTCAGATCCGTCTGCAGCCTCTCCACCTTCTTCTGTAGCTTCCTTACGGTAAGATTGGCCTCGTCCCTCTCCACGGCCAGGGCCGTCCGCACCTGCCTCTCTTCCTCCAGCTGGGCTATTTTCTGCCGGAGGAGGCTCATGTGCAATTCTTTGCTCTCCAGTCTTTCTTTCTGAGTCTTTAGCTGGTTTGATACAAACAGGGATTTTTTTAAAAAATAATAATTGAACAGTCAGTAAATATAAATGAGTTTCTCAGATAATGTTGATCTTTATCTAGACTAAAATAAGACTAATTTGGAAACCATCAAAAAAGGTTATTGGATTCCTTTTCCTGATTGCACTTTTTATTCCTATGTTTCCAAGAATTAATTTTGTAGCTGCAAAGCGTGCGACAAAAGAGCCACAGAAAATGCACAGAGAAGTAGGCTTTCAACATCTGATTCTCTCCAATAATTCGTGCATCATAATAAAAATGTAAAATTACTTTTAAAACTACTGAAATGGGCTTATCAAGAGCAGAACATAATAAGACAGAGAGACAAAATCCTCTCCAACACCTCATGGCAACTATGCTTGCACTGGTCTTTTCTGAAAAAAGATAGGGTGAAAATTAGCACCAAAAATCTAGACTGGCTAATTTCAATCCCTTAGAACCAGACTGAGTGGCACCAAGCATCAGAGTTGACACATTTTTAAAGTAAGCTATACCAAGGAGATTTTTAAGAAAGCTTTGTTTATATGTGTAAAATCTTAGAAATAGAAGCGACTTCAAGAAGGTTCTAGATCATTGGCGTCTTTATTATACACCTGGCCTATACCATCCACAAACCAAGCAGAAAACAAGGTCTTCAAACAGCACTTACCATTGACAATCAAACCTGATGAAGGAAATTATTGTGGTTTTTAGCAAAAGATTATAGACTCGAGGAGGGAAAAAAATCTTCCTGGGTTTCACATGTGACAATTATTGAGTGGAATATTAAGTACAGAAACCTCTTTCATCTGTTACAAACCTTGGGAATAGGAATCACATAGAATTACAGAATGTTAGCACTGAAGACCGTCACATTTTCCCTAATTATGTACTCTGCATTTGTAAAGTGTTCGGAGGTGTGAAGGACTTAGTGAAATTAGGGCTTAAGTATCTTGCTTAATGGTGACAGCAATGTCCATACCCAGATCCATTTTTAACAAGGCCCTTTTAATATGTCTCTAACTAAACTCCCTTCCTCGAGCTTCTTCATGTCAAATTCCACTCTACTGCAAATTTATACTGGTAAGTTCTGTACATTGGTAATTTTAATAATTACACAATAGCTAAGAAGGAATGGTGTTCAATATGGAGGAAAAAATCAATTATCTGAGGAGACCTTCAGAAAGAATTACAGCTCAATTTAATGACTCTGATGGTAACAGGGGTTGTCTGCTTTCTTTTATAAAATATTCCCAAAGATATTGTAAATGGAGAAGAGGTCAAATGTGAATAGAACATCTTCTATGATGTTCCAAGAGTTCAAAAGTGTTATTTACTGAAAAATAACAACCCCCCAAGGTAGATATCATCCCCATCTTAAATACGAGGAAACAGAGACAGAGAAGTATGCACTTTGACCAAGGTCACACAGCTTGGTGGAGCCAAATTGGGAACCCAGATGTGAATCATTACACAGCCTTCACACTATAATTCTACCATACAATTTTCTCCTAAGAACTATTATAAGAACACATCTGTTTTCCTCTTTCTTTCCCCAATACCAATAATTATATAACTAATAATTATATTTTTATCATTTTCATCCATTCATTCATTTATTTAGTCTAAACTGTTTCTAACTCTTCCTTTGAGCGAGCAAAAAGTAAGCTCTTCTCCTCTCTCTACTTTCTAATGCAATTGAGCTTATAAAGGCAGAGACTGCTGGATGTTCCCAGTTTTCCTCTTCTCCCGTAGTAACAGAAACAGTGAATTTTTCAGCTAGGCAAATGGCTACCCAGAGTAAAGACTGCAGTTTCAAGCCTCCCTTGCAGCTAGGTTTAGCCATCAGAACGTGTTTTGGGGGCCGGCCCAGAGGCACAGCAGTTAAGTGCACGCACTCAGCTTTGGTGGCCCGAGGGTTCGCAGGTTCGGATCCCGGGCACGCACCAACGCGCTGCTTGTCAAGCCATGCTGTGGGGGCGTCCCATATAAAATAGAAGAAGATGGGCACAGATGTTAGCCCAGGGCCGGTCTTCCTCGGCAAAAAAAAGGAGGATTGGCAGATGTTAGCACAGGGCTGATCTTCCTCGGAAAAAAAAAAAAAGAACATGTTTTGGCTGTGGGATAGAAACACAAGTTCACATAATAAATTCCGGGAGCTTTCTTTATAAGACAGCTCGCACATGCTCTTTTGCATCCCTCTTCTTCATCCCTTTCTTCTCCAATCTTCTGCCTGGAACACAAATATAATGGTTCTAGGCACCATTTTGGATCATGAGAATAAGGACCACCCTAGGGATGGGAGATTAATGACTGAAATGAGCCTTTTTCTCTAAAAACTTTACAGAGCAGAGCTGCCATGCTCACCTTAAGCTGCCTACCTCCAGAAATTTATGTGAGAAAAGAAAAAACAAAACATTTCAACTTGTTTAAGCCACTGTTACTTTGGGTCTTTATTCCCCAGAGTCAAACATAACCTTAGGTGATACACTTATCATCCCTTCAGACCTGAAATAGAGACTCAGACTCTAAATACGTATTTTTATAACACGTTTCCTAGCCACATTGGTAAATATGGTGGGGGTAAATTATTTTTCAATATTTAAATTTATCAGAAATTTCTTCTCTCAACACTGGCACGTTTTAATATCCCCTACCTTTCTCTGTAAATTGTGGGCGATGGTCTTGTTTTCAATGACTGCGTTGCTCTCGAGGCGGACCAGCTGCTCCGTACGAGCTAAAACTACATCCAGACGCATATCAAAGCCAAGTTCAGCAGTCATCTGGTCCAATTTCATTTTCTCTGAGAGCTGATCCAGAAATTTAAGATACTAAACCCAAGAACAGAAATGAAAAAGGGACAGAAGAGTAAAGTTAGCCGGTGATCTCACAGAATCCTCTTTCTCCCAGGCTTACTGGAAGCTCTCGTTGAACCCAGGACGCAGCCCGGCCCCTGACCTCGGTGATGAGTTCCTGAACCTCCCTGCCAGTTCCATGCCCTGTTCCCCCTCCAAATTCTCTTGCCTTTCCTGTTCAGTGACCTTGATGTTCAATCTAATATTATACTACACTCTTCTTAACTCTGTCATAGGACAAATTTGGCATGCTCCTGACAGTGTAGCATGTATATATCCTCTGCATCATTCTGTTTTGGCTGCTTGCTGTGGCCACCATGCCCCTTCCAGGCCAATCCAGCCCCAGGGGTCTGCTCATCCATGTACTTTCTGGGGCAATTTTTCCCACCTAAGTTGGCCCTGGCCTCAAAGGTGAAAAATGATGACTTAACCAGTTACCACCTTACTCTTCTCGCCGTCTACAGATCACTCCAAAATTAAAGCTCTCCACACAAACTTAGACCACGTTTTTGGTTTTTTAAGTTAAAATGCTTTAGAAAATGTCTTTAAGAGTTCCTAATGTATCAAAGTTAAAGGAACAACATTGTAAAATAGAATCATATCAAGGAAGTCAAGGTTCATATTTTAACAGGTTCAAGTTACAAAACTGTTCTAGAATCTTCCTCCACTTGATTTCCGTGGCTTACCTGCCATGCCCAGACATAGAATAACGCTCACTAAGTGCTTTCTGGACAAGTAAATCAATCAACAAGCTTTCTATGTCATAATTTCATGATTTGTCTTCTGTCTTTGAAATTTTCCTCTCATTGCAATAACTCCTCACCCATTTGGCATTTTCAGGCACTTATATGTTTAAATAAGTATAATTTCCTGATGACTGAAGCACGCCAGCCTGAAGCCCGGAACTATCTATATTTTAGTCATCAAGATGAAATTATTTGTAAGTGTATATTTTCCAATTTTGTTAAATAGCATATATAAAATTGAATCTCTTCTTTATAATTCACAGTCATTACAAATATCCCTTATTTTATTGTGCTACAAGACCATAAGTTCCTTTGTCTCTGCATCATCAGTTTGTCACCTCTTAATGCTGTATCTGCTCTCCCCTTGGAATTTTTCATTTCTAACCTGTGTGAATAAACGTGAAATAATTGCTATTGTTTGTATTTTAAATAAAATAGAGTCGGTACCTTTCACATAAAGGTACAAAAACCTCTTTTTCTATTTCTACACGTGGCCCGTCTACTGCTAAGTAGATGCAAAGATCTACAACAGGCAAAAAGGATTAAGACAGGACCAAGTCAAGACCCCACAGAGGAAGTGGCTATTTCAAGGATCTTGGTGACGCCTCAGAAAGTCTAGGTTGCTGGAAGGATTACTGTATATTTTGTTCATTTGAATCACAGTTTAGCATGAACACGTTCCTTTTTTTTTTTTTTTTTTTTTTTTGGAAGGGGCACCTGGATAGCATGAAAAGATTCCATACTATTTTGTGTAAACCTCAATTACCTCTATTTAAATTTAAACTCTGTACAACTTTGCTTTTCAATTTTACACACCTATGATCCTTATTAGGACATGCCTTTCATAGGCAGTTATATATAAAAAATTCACCATGGACAGAATCAGTTTACAAATTTGCTTTCATAACTGAGAGCTATTATGGCATAATCTCAATTAAAATTAATTAAGATCAGCACTCTCCGCTTCAGCAGCCTGGGTTAGCAGGTTCAGATCCCAGACGCAGACCTACACCACTCATCAGCCATGTTGTGGCAATGACCCACATACAAAACAGAGGAAGACTGGCCCAGATGTTAGCTCAGGGTGAATCTTCCTCAGCAAAAAAAAAAAAAAAAAATCAGTACAATAAGGGTGATAAGTGTGGTGACAGAAGCAGGCACATGTTGCATGAAGGAGAACTAAGGTTCTTAGGGAAGACTTCCAGAGGAAGTGATTTTGGAGCTGAGTCTTCAAGGTACAGTTATTACGAGGTGAAGAAGGTAAGGAGAACATTTTCTCAGAGAGTATAGCAATGTGTGATATGTGATGTCAAGGGGGCCCTCTTTTCTTTGGCCAGGCAACTGGCCAATTTTTTACAAATTTGAATATGGATGTCTTTGGACTCAGCCATCACTCCCCACACACCTGACCGGGGCCCTGCTGGTCCCAGGAGGCTTCTGAGTTTGCCAGCATTGGCTGGAGAGATTGCAGGTGAGGGGGAGCCTGGTGGGGGAACTGGCCAGGTCATGGAATACTCAGCCATGGAAAGAAGGAATCTGTAGCTGATCCTGAGGGCCATAGAGAGCCCCTGACCAGTCTTCAGATGGAGAAAGATAAGATTAGACATGCATTTTATTAAGACCTCCCTGGTGGCAGTGGGACGATCAGTTAGAAGGTTGTTTCAGTAGTCCATGCAAATTATCATAATGCTCTGAACCAAAGCACGGCTGCTAAATACAGAGATGGGGATGGTATTTGAGGTATATTAAGGAGATGGAATTTACAGTGCTTAGGAATTGTTTTAAAAGAGGGAACATGGAGGGCAATTCTTGGGCTTTTGGCTTGAACAACTGGAGGCAAATTATCTCGTTATCACTGAGGCAGGAGGGGGCAAATTTGAGGAGAGGTGATCATTTCCATTTTGAATATGTCTAGTGCAAGGCGTTCGTGGAACATCTGGGTGGAATGATGTTCAGCAGACAGTCGTAGTTCTTCCAATTTAACATGTTACACTCAGGTGCGATATTTCCTTTCAAACTCAAAATTTCAACCAACATACCTTTTCCAGCTATCTGATAGAAAAATTCCCTTCACTCTCCCAAATTTCTCAATTCTATCCCTTATCTTCATTCACAAAATCACTACTTGGTTCAGACCCTTATTATCTTCTGATCTGCACTATTCTAAGAATCCCCCCACTGGATTCTCCTGACCTTTGGTCTCTAGACCCTCAGAGCCAGTCTGCCTTCAGAGAAACCTTTCTTTTACTCGAAAACCTTCTACGGCTTCCCATTACCTATAGAATAAAGCCCCGAGTAATTAGCCTGCCCTATCTCAATTTTTCCTACCTGCCTCCAGAGCCACCTCATGCCTCTGGCCTCACCAGGCACCGTGTTCCAGTCTCCCCGTGCCTCATTCATCTCCTGAGTAGTCCTGTCACAGCTCCATTCCTTCATCCTCCCTGCTGTTCCCTCTACCCTGAATCTCTTCCCCACCTCTCCTACCTGACAAATTCCTACTCATTCTTTAAAGCCCCTCTCGAATGTCAGCTCAGGTGTGAAGAGGACTCATTTCCTCACACACAGAAATAGGAGAGAAGTAATTAATTACTCCTTTATCCAAGTTTCTGTCAAATGTTATACCTATCTCTATTATAGCACTAATTTTACTAATTGTGTCCTGAGTTCCCTGTCTCATCCACTAGACTAGGATTTCCCACAGACACTTCTTATGCATCTTTGCATATTCAACCCTCCATGCAGGCATGATGTTTCCTCAATTTTTTTAAGTACAAAAGAGTGAAAATGAACGAGGTTCCAGAGTACACATTTTTCAACCTAAGAGCATTTTTCAAGCCAAATTCTGCACCTATACTGTTGAAACCATTTGTCTCTCTTCTCCTAAGGACTCCTGTGACCCACAAACATGTATCTCCCCTTTCTGTCCAATAAAACCTTTCTTTGATCCTGTTTTTCAGTGTTTCTGCTTCATGCCTCTTTTCTCTTTGGTCACTGGACTTTGTACTAGTCTATTTCTAAGTCTCTAATTCTTCTCTTACTAGTCGCCCCTCAGCCCAGTGCAAACTGGCTCCTCTTCTCCACCACTCTACTAAAACTGCCTCTCGGAGGTCACGGATGATCTTCCCATAGTCAGATCATAAGTGTGGACCCCTTCTAATCTCCTTCCAGGTTATCGCCAATATCATTCATGACTTTCTCCAGACTGCAATCTCAGCTCCACAGTGACATCACATTATCTTTCTAAAATATTGGGATGTGCAAAATCAATTGTTACATTTCATATTCTACAGAATAAAGAATACTCAATCTTCAACCTGAAACCAGAAAACTCATAGAAGAAAATATAGGCAACACACTATTTGACATTGGTCATAAAGGAATCTTTTTGGATGACATGCCTACCCGGACTAGGGAAACTAAAGAAAAAATAAGCATGTGGGACTTTATCGGATTAAAGAGCTTCTACAAGACAAATGAAACCAGAATCAAAATGAACAGATAACCCACCAGCTGGGAGAAAATATTTGCAAAACATATATCTGACAAGGGGTTGATCTCCATAATATATAAAGAACTCACACAACTGAACAACAAAAAAACAAACAACCCAATCAAAAAATGGACAGAGGAAATGAACAGACATTTCTCCAAAGAAGATATACAGATGGCCAACAGGCACATGAAAAGATGTTCAACATCACTAATCATCAGGAAAATGCAAATCAAAACAACACTAAGATACCAACTCACGACCGTTAGAATGGCTATAATCACCAAGACAAAAAACAACAAATGTTGGAGAGGCTGTGGAGAAACAGGAACCCTCATACACAGCTGGTGGGAATGCAAACTGGTGCAGCCTCTATGGAAAATGGTATGGAGATTCCTCAAATAATTAAAAATAGAAATATCCTATGATCCAGCTATCCCACTATTGGGAGTCTATCCAATGAACCTGAAATCAACAATCCAAAGAGGCTTATGCACCCCTATGTTCATTGCAGCATTATTCACTATAGCCAAGAAGTGGAAGCAACCTAAGTGCCCCTTGACTGATGATTGGATCAAGAAGATGTGGTATATATATATACAATGGAATACTACTCAGCCATAAAAAAGACAAAATCGTCCCATTTGCAACAACATGGATGGGCCTGGAGGGTATTATGTTAAGTGAAATAAGCCAGAAAGAGAAAGATAAACACTGTAGGATCTCACTCATATGTGGAATATAAACCAACACATGGACAGAGAAAACTGTACTGTGGTTACCAGGGGCAATGGGGGTAAGGGGTAGGCACAAGGGGTGAAGGGAGATATATATGGTAATGGACAAAAATGTACAACCCAAAATTTCACAATGTTATAAACTATTAAAACATCAATTAAAAAAAAAAAAGAATACTCAATCTTCATAATCCAAGCCATTCCAGTCTTCTCTCCACCAAGAATGCCACGTTCAAGCCATATGGGAATAACCACTCTGCATTCACTAAACATACTGTGCACTTGCAAGCTTTTGCTCAAACTGTTTCCCCTGCAGTGTCTGCCCCTTCTCTCCACTAAAATCTTACTTATCTTTCAAAGATGAACTTAATGATCTCCTTCCTTTTAAATCTCCCCTTATCCAGAAGTTTTAATTCCTTTCACTAGGCTTTTATAGCACTTTATTAATCAATACATCTCTTATAACACTTATTGTCTTATAGTACAGCAAATTATTTGAACGTCTGTCTTCTTTATTGAATTATGAGCCTTTTAAGATCAAGAACTGTGTGTTATTCATACTTTAGCCCCCAAACCTTCAGAGTCTCATATATAACGTGCTCAGTAAATACCTGTCGGGTTTAATTGAATTTAAATTTGAATCAAGGAAGCTTCAAACAATAGGAAGAGATCCCCCAAAATATCCACCGTTCCTTGAAATTTACATATGACTCGAAACTTAACCAGTCTACCAAAGTACCGTAAAATTCAGAATATTTTCAGGTAAACTTTAATACTGCAACAGATGCTTCCACCCATGGACATGTCCTCAGGTCATTACTTTTTGTTTCTCAAAATTCAAGTTGTCTCTCAAAACATCTCCAGACACCAGCTCTCCCTCCAAGTGTGTCAGCTGACTCTGAAGAGCTTCCAACTTGTTTTCTGCTTTCTGGGCTCTCTGTAGAGCCTTCTGGTGAAACCCAGACTCATTTCCCAACTGTTCAACAAGCTCGGATATTTGGGCTTCAAGCTGGGAGACCATCTGGAAACAAAGATACAGAACAAGGATAAGCTTTGTTTCAGATGCAACAAAGTGTTAAAATTTAGTGCTCAGCCCAAGCAACGTAACTATTTATTAACACCAACTTCCAGATTCTTTGAAAAAATTAAATAAAAAACAGGTAATTGGTAGCTGTATTTTCCTCTGCTGGAAATAAACCTGCATTCACTTTCTAATAAAGCACTTTCGATTGGTATTTTTAATTTTTATGTAATTCCTTAAACAGGTTACTCAATAATTATTATGGATAACATTTACTTACCCCTAAAACTGCCATTAATTTAGGAGTTTCAAAGCTTAGTTGGAAAGAGAGACAGAAAGTACTTTTAAAACCTACAGAAGTGTCATTCTCCAGAAGAACCCTTCCACCACACACAGTGGATTAAAGATTATATAACGAGTTAATCTTGACAAGTAAGTTTGAGGCGTTATCAGGAATTCAAGCACATCAAGATATTTTTAAAGCTTTTTTTCAATTTTCTATTGCGTATTGGGTACTCACGCACTCAACTTCAGTGGTTCCGCCTCTGTGCTGCATAGTTACGTAGTAGTGTTATCATTTTAGCATTTGAAAGGTCAAAATTCCTTTATTACAGTGACTTGAAATAGGATCAATGGCAATAGACAAAAAGGCAGGAGAATGTGATTGCTCTCTCCTCTTCTATAGCTTAAAATCACCGCTTCTCCAGTAGAGGCCCCAAGACTCTTCACAACCCCCATAACTTGCCAAATGCTTCCAGCCTTCCTTGGAGTTTCTCTCCTTGTCCTGACCTTCCCTTAAGCCAAGAACACAAGTTCACCAAAGACCTCAGGTACACTTTGAGAACACTCAAATTGATTCTGCCAAATCTAGTCTTCATAAAATGTTGAATTCAATAGAAACACCAAGTTTGAGGTGACAAATTTGTTTTGTTTTGGAAGAGGAAAGGAAAAAAGTAGTTGCTATTTGCATAACAGCATTCTCACAGAAATAGAAATATCTTGATGGTTTCAGATTTACAGTCTCAGTTTAAAAAAAAAAAAATTCTGCTTGCCTATCTATAAACAACCATGCTTAAAGGCAAGAAGACATTCCAGCTGTCTTCAAGTATTTTGAAAGGCTATTACATAGAAGAACAGTAGAAGTTGTTCTGAGTTACCCGCAGAGCTTAAGTTGAGGACCAACAGGTAGAAATCATAGAAAGACTTTCGCTTCACTGTAAGGAAGAATTTTCCCCTGGTCCCCATAGTTTCAAAGTAATACATGCCCATTGTAAGAGATTCATTAAAGACAAAAAAAAAAGTATAAATAAGCAAAAACTAATCTCCATGATCCCACCACCCAGAAGCAACAATTAATATTTTAAAATAATTTATTTGTATGCATTGCTAAAATATAGTTAAGATGGTATTACATATGCGATTTTGTATGTTTGTTTTTATCTTATATTTTAAGCATCAACCCATGTCAGATAGTGGATTCCCAGTCACTGGAGATGGCCAGAAGTTGGCCAATCATTTGTTAAGAACGTTATGAGGTAGATTGAAGTGCTACAATCAGGAAGGTTAAACTACTTGATCCCTAAAGCCTCTAATTCTGTGCTTCTATGGCTCTCAAGGTCCCAGGCCTATAATTCAATTAATTCTATTTTTTCTGTGGGTGCTTGAAATCAGATATTTGATGGCAAGCTGCTCAGCACCACATCCAAGGAATTATATTTCCTGAGGAAATTTTGAATTTCATTATAGAATATGAGGCTCTGAGAACTCTCATTTCATATTTCCTACCCTCAGTACTTACTAACTAATTATAGATCTGATCTTAATGCAAGAAACAGTGTGCTTTGCTTGGTGCAACATACAAGTAACCTACAAAACAGGGGCCATCAAACAGCTTCCCCAAGAGACGACCTCCTGGGTGGCTGTTTAATGATATGATACAAGGAATGGCACACGTTTCTGTGCAGCGGGAGATGTGGTTTCACCTTGGACTCCCCGTAGGAAGTGAGTCTTTCTAGCTGAGGATCCTTCAACATATCTCCTATCACGCCGTTGACCTAGCAAAGAGAATGAAACCAAAGAGAAAATAGATGCAGAAAACCTCAAGTGCAGAGATGGAGAATTATGCGATCTCTTAGCCACAGCCGGTCTGCTGCAGAGCTTACCAGAGGGAAGCAAAATCTTCCATGGAAATTCATCAGTAAAGGCTCCATTTTGAAATGACACAGCAAGCAACCGCAGGAAGATAGACTAAGGGAGTGATAACGACCCTGAAGGATGAAGCAGACATCCTGAGGTAGACCAGACTGAGGGACAGGGACTCTGGAGTCAGACAGCCCTGGTGTCAAGTTCCCCAGTCTACCACTTAGCAGCATGTTAACTGAAACAAGTACTGAGCCTCTCTGAAACGTACAGACTTTGCTATGATGGTTACGTTAGCTAATTTAGATCACTTGAGTAGCGCAGTGTTTCATACCCAATGAAGTTCAGCACACGGCATCCATTTTTATCACCGGTATTACTATTCCAGTATGTGGGTTCAGTCAATCCTAGGGTTTGTCATAAAGATTAAAAGACTCCTTCCGGGAATTGTCCTATGTCATGTTTCTCAAACTATTCTCAGCCCATAGAACCTGTTTTCAACTGGAAGTCTTTCTGAGAAGGACAAATACAGGACAAATGTGCTTGACTCAAAGGTGGGTGGGTCCCTCCTGCATCCTCACCCTGTGTGGACCCGAGAGTGTTCCATGGAACCTGAAGACTCAGCAGAGTAGAACCTTTAAAGCCCCCCATATGTAGATGGCTGGACTATGCAGAATCTACCCAACTGCCCTGCCAAGATTCTGGTGTCCAGAGAGGAGCAAACAGCTGAGAATCTCCCCATATCCCATGCATCATAGAACAAAGCTTCATAAGTTTATTTAGGCCTCAGCGCATATGATACCACCAAGTTTTTTCAGAGCTAAACTTACATAAGTTTATTCAAATAAGTTAACCTTCCAACCTGACTCAGTTCTTAGGAACATCAAATGCCAGTACCTGGGTGAACATATGTGTCCCGCCAAAACCATAAAGTTGTGTTGTGTTTTTCACACCAAGAAGCCTAAAGAATCAACACCTTTTCTTTTCTTCTTTTCTTCAGTATCATCTGTTAACATATCCCTGATATTCTGTGGGACAAAATGTGCCAGGGATCTCCACACTAGAGATGTAGGGCATGGAGGGCGGGTTGTAATAAAGAATATATACCTCAATTTTTTTCAACAAAAAAGGCACTGAAGTAAACTACACTTCAAAACAAGCAGTTTGGTTTTTGGAAGTGAAGTCATCATGCCCTAAAAGAATTAATTCATTTCCCCAGGACAAGGAGTTGTTGATTTAGCCAGAGAGGCATTTTTGCCCTGAGATTAAATCAAACTGAAGCACAAGAGCCATAAACTGAAGAAAGAGTTACTTGGGTCAGTTAAGAACCAGTGCCTTTTGGGCATAAACAATGCTTTTCTGATTATTGCAGCTATAATTTTCACTTAGGAAATATATGAAATAAGTTATCAGGAACCAGGAATATAACATCAATCAAATTCTCCTTCCTTCTTGCTGGTACGTGTGGCCAACACTATTGACTGGCTAACCCTACCCACCCCCACTTTGTGCATGTCAACTTTTTTTATGGGTTGAGTTGGGTCCACCAAAAAGAGACATGTTGAAGTCCCTTAGTACCTCAGAATGTAACCTTATGTGACTCAGAAAGAATAGAGTTTTTACAGAGACAATCAAGTTAAAATGAAGTCATTAGGGTGGACCCTAATACAGTATGACTGGTGTCCTTAACAAAAGGGGAAATTTGGACAAAGAGACACACACAAATAGAAGGAAAATGATGCAAAGAACACAGAGAGGACACCATTCATAAGCCAAGAAATTCCTGAGGCTATCAGAAGCTAGGTGAGAGGTATGGAACAGATTCTCCCTCACAGTCCTCAGCAAAAAACAATCCTGCTGACACCTTGATTTTGGACTTCTAGCCTCCAGAGCTGTGAGACAATAAATTTCTGTTGTTTAAGCCACCCAGTCTGTGGTACTTTGTTATGACCATCCTAGGAAAGTAACACACTATAGAGGCTGAGAAAGCTAATATATCTGTGTTCCCTCTCCCAGATGCCCTTGTAGCCAGGGGTGACTGTGTAACATAATTTTGGACAACGAAATGTCAGTGGAAGTCTGCTGAAGCTTGTGGGTAAACGTTTGGTTGAGTATACTGGAGGATTAAGATCAAAGCAGAGAGCTGGTCCCAGTGGCCTATTCGTTAAATTCAGTGTGTTCCGCTTCAGTGGCCCAGGTTCTGTTCCTGGGCATGGACCTACACTGCTCTGTTAGCAGCCATGCTGAAATGGTGGCCCACATACAAAAAAAATAGAGGAAGATTGGCACAGATGTTAGCTCAGGGTGAATCTTCCTCAGCAAAAAAGAAGAACAGAGCAGAATGATGAGATCAGAAAGAGGATTCAGGGAGTTATGGATCATATCTCAGGTCCTTTAGGGCATCAGATTGGGCCCACAGCTCCCACAGAGCCACTGGACACAGAAACACTCCTGTGGAGGAAATATAACCTTATGTGTGCCCTAAAGTGAACAAAAGAGCTGTCTAGATAAATGGTGGTGAGTTTGTATTAATTTGTCTTTAATTTGGAGATGACATAGAAATCAATCACGGTCATGTCCTCTCTGTACATAATCCATTCTCATCCAGATGATTAGCCAGTTAGGAAACATCTAAAAGTAAGAAAAAAAATTTTGCCTCAAAATTCTAAACTAAAATGTCATAACTTTCTGTCGTTGTGCGAGAAGCCATTATTTCAAAAATACATGTTATGCATGTCCTAAAATTTCAAGGCTAAATAACATCTAAATACTCATTTAGATTTCCTGGGATCCCGACAGTAGAACATCCCTCTGAGAGTGGTTTTCAACTGGGGGTGATTTGGGCCCCCAGGGACATGTGGCAATGTCTGGAGAAATCTTTGGTTGTCACAAATTGGGAGGAGAGGGCTGCCATTGGTATCTAGTGGGTAGAAGCCAGAGATGTTTCTAAACATCCTGCAATGCACAGAACAGCCCCCACAACAAAGGATTAGCCAGCCCAAAATGTCAAATGTGTCAAGGCTGAGAAACTCTGCTCTGAAATATAGTAAAGCTTTCAAAAAGAAAATCAGATTTTGCTATAAGCAGAAAAGCAAGAAACAAGTAGAAATGACTTACTAAAAAAGTGTGGGTGGTGTCCTGAATTCTACAGAGAATTGCAAACACAGGAGAGTGAAAATGAATAACAAAGGGGTAAATAAGAAAAGCAACGTTCAGGAGGTAGGAGCCGACAAGTGCAGTGGAGAATTTGCCAGGCTCAGCCTGAGCCCACCATTGGGACTTCATGTGGGTATTACTCAACTGTTGACTGTGTTTAACCATGGCAGCTGGCAGGAGGATGTAGTCTCCTCAACAAACAGACTCATCAATTTGTAAAGCTCCCATTCTTCAGAAACATTTCTAAGACAATATATGAAATCCATTTTCTCCTCATTTACTTGAAGATGAGTCACCCAAGACGCCAGCTATGTGCTTGATTTCAGGCTTTTAAATAGTGAGAGCAGCTATTGAAAAAAATTACGGGGTAGCAGAGGCAGACAAAGGCACTAAAAAGACTCTGAATCATTCCAATTTTTATGGGGAGTGGGGGAAGGCATATCCAGCTTAACCAATTTACATCATTTTGCTTTAGAAAATAAACATATACATCATGCTGACAGTTTTATGCTGTGTTTCACAAGCTGGAAAGAAAATAGTTTTAGGAAAACATTTGGAGAAATAGAAGAAGGAAGCAACAAAATGAAATGGCAAAGAACCATTAGCTATTGAATATCTATTACTAGTCAAGGTAAATAATTTGATGGAGTTTTTCTCAGTCCTGTAAATAATTTCCTTCCCCAATCCAGCACCTATATGTGTACTGAATCACACAAAAAACAGTTACTCTCAGAGACCCACACGTGTTACAGGGATGGGCATTTTATATCCACAAAGGGAATCCGACACTTGGACTAAGGAGTCACCAGTGTTGCTCCTACAGCACACGCGAATTTTGGAGAATTTTTATAGGGAATTTAAAATGTTTTATCATTCAAGGAAATTTACAAATGCAACCCTGAACTTTGAGTTAGTGATCGCTCTAAGTTTCCTAGGAACATTAAAACATGGAAAAGCGCATTTTCTCTTTTTGAGCAAAGCATGAACTCAATAGAAAAAATAGTTCCTCGTGGAATTATACATAGAATTTGGATATTATTTACTTTAAAATCTCATTAATTAGGACTTCAATAATTTGGATTTGGTGATAATTTAAATAGAATCGGGCTGAAGATGACTCTGCTAAGCAAAGCTTTATAGAAAATGAGAATTATTAATAGTATAAACAAGATAAAATGTAAAAAGCTTCACTCATATATGTGAATTAAATCATTTTTCTCCACTTAAGTGGGTCCCCTCAAAGATTGTTCTAGGCACCAACGCACTATGAACAGGAGAAGGAGAGGGGAGGAGAGAGAGGACAAGAAAGGGCAGCAACAGTTAATATTCATTGTTGTTATTTGCTGGACAGTGTATTAAGGACTTCATGACTATTTTTTTTTTATTTAACGCTTACAACAAGCAATAACCTTATGAGGCAGATACTGTTACACGTCTAGGAACACTTATCTGCAATTCCAAAATCCAAAAGGATCTGAAAACTGACAGTTTTTCCGTAATTCATTTGCGGATAGAGCTTGACCTGACCACATGGGCAGCAAACCCTTACCTGAAGTGACCTGAGGCTATTCACAGTCTGGCTGAACCCCAGGTGGTAGGGTGCTCCTGGGTTTTGCTGCAGAATGATGAACGTGGTTGATTATGGGACGTTGCCCCAGACCCCACTGAAGAAGACTGTGTAACATTGCTTTCTCTATTATCTTTCTGTGTACTATTTTATCTTTCTATACCCTGAAATATTCCGAATTCAAAAACACATCGGGCCCCAAGGGTTTCAGATAAGGGGTGTGGACCCTCGACTGTCCCTGAACAGCAGGTAAGGAAACTATGTCTGAGACTGGAATCTCAGGGGCTCAGCCCAAGGTCACACCTGGAGTGAGTGGGTTTGCAGTAGAGACAGGATTCAGCATGGGGTCCCTCTGACTCCAGAACCCCCATCGTAGTTAGCTATCACCGAGTGACTGGCCAGGATGGTAAGTATGATATATAATTGAAAGTAATAATCCCACATTTAAATGATACTTTTAGCTAATTCGGATAACTCATTTATTGAGTATGCTAAATGAATGAGTTTGCCCTTAATAAGCTTATAAGCCGCCATCACCCACTCACCCTCTTCCTGCTCTCTTCCTGGCTGCCCATTTCTTGAATCCCCTCCAAAATGGCATCCTCGGTGGACCTCATCAAGCCCACGCTGCCCCTAAGGAGGGCTGTAATTGTCTCCCTAAACGAGGAGTGTTGGCTTTTTGAGGCTGCGGCCGCATCCAGACTGGCCTTCAAACTCTTCTCCAACTCGCAAGAGCTTTTCTTCAACAGGCTCAGCTCCTGCTTCGAGGCCTCCCAGACCCGCTGGCCAGCAAGCAGCCTTTCTTGGAAAATCTTAACTTCCCTTTCAAGAGCTTCTTTCGCCTGGACAGCACTGAGCAAGTCCTAAAATAATTACAGAAAGTGAAGACAATAACATTAGCAGCCAATGAGGGACACCTGCATTTGCCTTTCATTTGCTTTGCTTCCTAATGACTTCAACGAGTTAGAGTTAAGCACTCATTCCGTTTTTAACTCTAAGTTTCCTATAGTCTCTTCATAAAGTTATGAGATTGTAAAGGCTACGTCAGGTAAATTTAGGTGTCTAAAAGAGAAAAGGGATATTAAAAAAAGAAGGAAACTGACGTATACAAGACTTTTCTATGTGGACCTCTAGAAAGAGTTAATAAAAACAAATTGTTGGCTAACATGCTAGCAGATTCAATCCACAGGTAGCATATATTTACAGAACTCTCTGTTCTTGAGCTTGGTATACATGGATATTGATTTTGAATAAACCGTAAATCCTCAGAGTCCTAACTAGGAACTAAAAACTATTTGACAAAAGATGTCTCCTTAATACTATTCTAAATAATAGAGTAGCATTCTCATAAAGACATCACAGCTTAAAGGAGAATCAGATCAGATCTTTCTTTCAATATTCATTGACTATGTATCCCCATGTCTTATCAAGACAAGACTAATACTGATAAAACCTAAAGAAAGGAGATGAAACAACTAGCCATTTGGTGGGTGGGAGGATGGAAAGCAGAGGGAGACAAAGTACCACACCAAGAATAATAATTTTAATGAATATAATACATAGGTTTAGGTTCATAAAAATAATGAAGGGCATTGAGAAGGTTCCCTAGCACCTGCATCTATTTGAAAAATCTAGAATGGTCCAAAGAGTCATAAAAGGGCCATCTTTAAAATTCATTTTAAAAAAACACACGTTAACATCAAGTTCCAAAATACATGAATTCACATCAAATAAGATTAAGCAGTTTGTTAACCACTGCTATAGTATTGTGGCCTAGTTAACTGGCAAAAATATTTTGTTTTTTATTAAAAATAGTATGTTAGGGGCAAAAATAAAAAGGAACAATTTCTTTGAATAACAGATTCTACATCTAAACTGGCCAGTTGCAATCATCCATTTTGCATTAGAACTGGACTTTAAAAGGAATTTCTCTCCACCAACAGCTTGGAGACAGGAAAAATGATACTTGAAATGCTACTTCCTACTTTTTGTAGAAAAGAGAATATCTTACTTTTTTTTTTTATGGTGATTTTTTTACATCAAGGAAGCCTCAGGCATCAATTGGAAAGCAAAGTCATCCAGTGGATAGGTAGTTAGAAGGCTGCCCTTTTCAGAGATGTAATAACTAAACTAATTATGGCACCTATTCTGTGAAATGCTTTCCTTTTCAGGGTCCTGGTTTCATTTCCCTGTTCCTTTTCCAAACTAATCCTCTTTGCAGAGAAGCTCCACTGCTGCTGCTAATTAAATGATGGCCCTTAAAGTAAACAGTCAAGAACACTTTATCACAAATACAATATTTTTACACTTTACAGATTTCTTTTCAGATAGTAATACAATAGCTGCTCAATTAGAGTAACCAGTATCAGCACTGGTGATAATAAATTGGGCCCATATTTTACTTAGAAACTGCAATTTAATGTGTGGATAGAAAATTAAGGTCCTAAATTCGATGATACAGGTTAACTTGAATCCCCTTTTAGTGTTCTAAAATCCTATAGAATATTATATATCAATTTTTATATAGAAAGAAACCCCCTAATGCAAAAGAGAGGAGTTACCATGACCAATAGAGTGATTTTTTTGTTTTTGTTTTTTTTTGCTGAGGAAGATTCGCCCTGAGCTAACATCCGCACCAGTCTTCCTCTATTTTGTATGTGGGTCACTGCCACAGCATGGCCGCTGATGAGTGGTGTAGGTCTGCACCTGGGAACTGAACCCAGGCCACCAAAGCAGAATGCGCCAAACTTAACCACTAGGCCACAAGGCCGGCCCTCTAGAGATGTTTTTAACCAAGTATTTACAAAAGGTCCTCAAAATACACAAAAAATATAACAGATGCTTGAGCACTTACTATCAGTTTGGAGTCAACTAGTCAACAGGCAGCTTACACCAGGAGACAGATACTCACAATTAAAATATTTCAGCTATGAGGAATTTTCTCCACCCCATTATCAGACGGTTGTCTCATTGCCTTAGAGACAAGGGCCCAAACGGTCCTCTAACAAATTCAAAGTACCAACACTTACGTCTAATAAAAATGAGAAAATTTGTTTGTGATCATAGACTACAGTGGCACGTGGCAGCGGGTCAGACTTCTTTTCTGGACACGTTTCAGCCCAGGGAACTGTTTCTTGTATGAAATGCAGGACTCAGGAGCCAGTGACGAGTCCTTGGGGATGGCCGCTCCCCCAGTGCTCTGATTAAGCACTTCAGGATTCAGGGGCACTGAGCTGATCCCCTGGAAACAGATGCTCTCAGTCCGCAAATGCAATTACCTATAGTGCTTTCAGGAGGAAGCGGCCAGAGTGGAGTCTGGTTGCATGGCTACCTCAAGGATACCCTGATGTAATGTGACATCAGTATCATTGGGCAGGACCTGGGGACTGCTGTCAGACCACACTGACACACAGAACAAGAAACAAGGAGCTCCCTGCGAGAAAGATCAGGGCTGACCTCCACAGAGGAAATTACATTTGCAAATGAGGTCGAGCCTTCATGGAAACAGTGATGGGAATCATTTAAAAAAAATTTTTAATTAACAAATCTTTAGATTCAGTCTTACTAATGCAACAAATGAATAATGATACCTTCACAATTACTTTTCACAAAAACATTTGTAAATAATATGATTAAGGCGTTCAATTTAGCTTCCCAATTAAATTGTCTGCGTTGAATAATGAAACCATTCAAAGGTTTGTGTTGTTAAAACGCAATTGATTTCTATTACGATGCTGCTAACTATGATATGGATTTGCATATGCATGAGATCAAACTGCCTCTCAGAACTACAAGGATTAATTTCCGTCAGGGTGGAGAACCTCTGGCTTGAGCTTAATTCATTCAACTCTAGACAAATTTTGTAAAATTAAAAATCAATTGGTTACTTCTACCTACCACAATTAAGATTAACAAATAAACTCAGAAATTCCCCCAAACAGGCACTCTCATACATTGCTGGATGAAGTGTGAATAGGTATAATTGTGGCATAAATATCTAACAAAATTTAATATGCACATAACCTTTGACCCTGCAATTCCAGTCCTAAGAATATATCTGTGGGATAGATTACTAAACATGGAAAATGAGGTATACGTGAAGTTATTCAATTACAATATAGCAAAACATTAGGTACTACATGAGTATTCATTGACACGTGACTAGTTAAACAAATAGGAGACATCTATACCATAGAACACTATGTAGTCTTAGAAAGAAGTGAGGAAGCTTTTTATGTACTGATATGGACAACTCTCCAAGATACAGGTAGTAAAAAAAAGTAAGGTGCCTAACCATGTGTCTAGTACCATTTGTACCTACATAAAAAGAGAATCTCTTGGGGCCGACCGGGTGGTGTAGCAGTTAAGTTTGCACACCCTGCTTCGGCAGCCTGGGGCTCGTGAGTTCAGATCCCCGGCGCGGACCTGCACACCGCTCATCAAGCCATGCTGTCGCAGCATCCCACACACAAAGTAGAGGAAGATTGGCGTGGATGTTAGCTCAGTGACAATCTTCCTCAAGCAAAAAGAGGAAGATTGGCAACAGATGTTAGCTCAGGGCCAGTCTTCCTCATCAAAAAAAAAAAAAGAGAGAGAGAGAAAGAATCTTTCTAGAAATATCCACAAGCAAATGCCAATTCTGATCATCTCTGCAGAAGGGAATTGGAGCTGGTGGGGAGAAACAGAAGGAAGATGTGACAGAACAGTGACAACTACGAAAATACCTAGGGAACTCTGGTCCATTAAAGTTCTGAGTCAATAGTGTTATGAACACACACACTAAACTTAGGCTGCGTTAGTAGAAATAAAGTATCTAAAACGAGGGAGGTGACGTGCTGCTGTATTTCCCTTGAACTAGACCAAACCTGGAGTTTGGAGTCTGAGATTCAAACTTGAATATAGATACCCTACCAGAACAGTGCTTTTCAAAAGGTGATTTACAAACTAGTGCCACTCCTGGAACTGTTCCCAGTCCCAAGAATATAATTTCAGAAATTAAAGATAAGAGTTTAGTAATTTCTATAGCAATTCAACATCGACTTTTTTACTGTAACTATTTATTTAATAATCTTATATAACAATACTTAAGTAGCTTAGCATGTACTTTCAGGTATTATCAAGTGATTTTTCTGTGGAAAAGGGCATTGACATCAATTATTTAACAAGGTATGGACCCATTCAGGTTTTGTTGAATTCACCTGGTAAGTGGCACATGGCATGAGCCTCATATCTGTTGTTCAGGTAGGAACATGTTACAACCTGTGATATTTTAAGGTTGGTTTACCAGCTATAATCCAAGAGTGAAAAGTATGTAAGATCCAGAATCCATTTCTTTCATCAAAAGGTAATTTAAATTTCCATCAAAAGGTCACTTAAGGGCCAGCCCCGTGGCTTAGCGGTTAAGTGTGCGCACCCCGCTACTGGCGGGCTGGGTTCGGATCCCGGGCGCGCACCAATGCACCACTTCTCCGGCCATGCTGAGGCGGCGTCCCACATACAGCAACTAGAAGGATGTGCAACTATGACATACAACTATCTACTGGGGCTTTGGGGAAAATAACAAAAAGGAGGAGGATTGGCCATAGATGTTAGCTCAGAGCCAGCCTTCCTCAGCAAAAAAGAGGAGGATTAGCATGGATGTTAGCTCAGGGCTGATCTTCCTCACAAAAAAAAAAAAAAAAAAAAGATCACTTAAAAATTTAACAAGAATGTTACACAATAAACTGATAAAACTGTCTACAGGTGGAGAACTGAAGATGGATTTTTGAAAACACAACATTTGTTTAATTTTGGATACAAGTTGCAAATAAATATCTAGAGCTGAAATTGCCTTAAAACCTCTTCTATTGTCAACAAACCACTGTGAGATTGATTTTCTACTGTAAGTGCTTTAAAACCAAAACACAGAAACAGTTTTAATATGCATTATCTCCTGCAAGTAGCATTATCATCAGTACAACCAAGATGACATAAGTTAAGAAGCAAGAAGCTAGCTCATTGTCACAATAAAACAATATTGGCATAAGTGGTATTCGTTCAAAGTGACCACATAAGACTTTAATACAGGGAATTTCAGTCATAACTTTTTGTTCAGACACAATTGCAGAATGACAAAAAACTATCAGTTTAGTAGTAGTCTCTCTATTAATCCTATACCGATACTTTCAAAGAAGAATGTGTACAGTTTATGCGATTCTTTTCGTTTCCCCATGTTTATCCTGATTACATTTATTGAAATTTAATTTTATGTCCTAGCTTCTAATCCTTAAAATTTAGACTTGTGCTTCACATATCTTTTTAAATAATTTTTTCTATTAATTCATTTTTAATGATTTTACAAAAGTATCAGTCAGCAATGGATTGGAAATAAAGAAAAACTGATCGTTCACACAGATAGTCGGAAAAAAACTGGACCAGAGTACATGCAAAGTTTAGGAAGGAGAGTGGCGAAAGTCTTGAAACCATGTTCTTAGAGTAAACATGAAAAGAACTGGAACATTTAACCTGAGGATGTCTTCAAATAATTGAAAGACAATCGTGTAAAAGGAGAATTAGGTCTGTTCTGCTTACGCCCACAGTCTAAGGGAGTGAAAGCTGTAGAGTAACATTTTACTTCAAAATGAGGAAGACCTTTCCCAAATCTGAGCTGTCCCGATGACATCACCAACCTTGGAAAATAATAAGAATTCAGCTTAAGTTTTAAATTCTTATTATTGACAAACTCAATACAAGTTAACAATGAATTTAGCTGCCCATGAGGCCACTGTGTTCCTGGGCTTCAGTACAGCGGGGCAAACGCTCTGCCCTGCACTGGTCAGACTGTGCCTGGAGGACCATGGACAGTTCCCCGCTGGAAATTTTAAGAGAGAGGTCATCAAAATGCAATGGGTTCGGCATCACATGCTAGGATTAGACCCATAATAAAAATATTGATGTAATTATGCTATTTTAAATACTGTTTTCATTTATTTTCAGTGTGTTGAATGAACCTAAAGACACAGCATTGAAGACTTAATTATAGTTACAGAACAGAAGGCAAATATTACAAACTTTGACAATGTAAATACAATAATATAATAAAAATTGGGAAGAAGAAAAAGGGGAGTAAAAAGTAGGAGGCGTTAAATTCCTCATATTTCATAGCAGAAAGTCTAAAAACACTTATCTCAGATTGGTGAATCAGGAATAGAGATGTATTACTTTAAAGTCAATGGTAATTATCAAAAGTCAACGCAAGAGTGTAAAAGTGAGGCTAGAAGGGGAAGGAGAGAGGGTTTTAAATTTTTCTTTGGAGTCTTATGAACAGTCTTAATTTTTTATAATATGAGCAGATATTATTTTAGTGTTGATTTTCATTTTAATTTCTCACCCAGAAGTTAGAACTCACCCAAGCTCACAAATGATAAGAAATAAGGTTCAAGTAAGAAAAGTTTGAAAGACCTGGGCTGTTTAGCCAGAAGAAGAGACTTAGAAATCCATGATAAATAGTCTTCAAATACTTGAAGGGTAGCCATAAGAAAACGGATTTCCGTTTATTCTGTGAAGTTTCATTAAGATAGAACCAGGATAAGGACATGAATTATAGGGATTCTGATCTTGACTTGCTACAATGAAGAACCATCCAACAATTAGACAGCCCAGAGGAGGTGAACCTCGTTGTACAGTAGTGAGTTCCCTGCCTCTGGAGGAGTTCAAGGAAAAGCTGAACACTAGCTAACCAGGGGCATTTTAAAGATGATTCTTATTTCACGTAGAGAGTTAGATGATTTCAATTCTAAAAGACCTTAAGATCACTTCCAATGTTATGATTCTGAGATTGTAAAGAGATCTTTAATTTTTTTTTAGTAATTTATCCTGGCTAATAATTTCTCACTTTCACACTTCCATATGCCTGTAATCTTAACATAAGCATAAGTTTATTTTAATCCCTAGTTAAAAGTAAATAAGTAGGAAAAGGAAATAAAAATACTGAGCATCAGTTATGTACTGGGCTTATCCTGAGGACTTTATGTATATTATATCATTCAATCCTAACAATAATTGTAAGAGATAGATCTTTAAATTATTTTCCCATTTTACAAAGAAGAAACTGAGGTTCAAAGATGTAAAGTCAAATCACACAGCCAAATGATTCTGGAGCCTGGATAAAAACCCAAAAGCTTGGCCTCTTAGCCACTCTGCTCATCGTGTCTCTTATGCTCCTCTCTCTTACATACATGACTGCAGAATAACAAACAAAGAAAGCAGAAGGAGCATCTTTCCAAACCAGGCCTGCCTGATTCCAAAACCAGTATTCCTTCCTAGCTTCAATTCTAGCTATTAGAATTAAAGAAAATGTGAACAATATGAAGGAAAAGAAACGGTTTGAAATCTACTATGTAAGTTTAATTTCTGATCCACTGACTGGAATGTGCATAGTCCATGGGAAATGTGTGTGTGGCTTGTGTAGGTAAAGTGACTACTTTACTCAACACTGGACTATTTCAAGATAACTAAGAGAAAAGGTACCAATCTTTGATAGTTTTTAAAACATACTTCAATATTAACTACAAAGATTTTCAAATAATATGTTTTCCATATGTATAATAAATCACCTGGATTTTTATTTGGGAAATTTCCATAAAGTAACTTAAATAGAGTCAATAAGAAACTCAGAAAAGCTGCATTTGGTAGAATCAGCATCCTAGCCCTGCGGATACTTCTACATCTGCAGTCATTCTGGACTTCACTAATAAAGTAAGTTTCCTACCTCAAAAACAGAGCTTTAGAAAGCAATATGAGGACTCTTCCAGAGACCATTAATGTGTCAGTAAAACCACTTGACGGTATTTTTCAGTAGTAAATCTTTGGGGTCATAATCCTATGAATGAGCACTTTATTAAAGAACTTAAGTTTTTTATTGTCCATTTTTTTTTATAATTTTTATTATTTTGGCAGGAACTTCATCCCAAAGTGAATGTGTTTCCAAAGTCTGAACAACATTGCGTCAGTCATTTACAAGTAAAGACACTTATATAAGAAAAGGAATAAACTCTGTTTTTTCAATGTGCTCTTACAACACATTTTCATTTCCTACTGCTAATCTCCAGAAATGCATTTTTACAGGTAAATTTTAAAGTCTTCTTTTCAAGGCTTGGTAATTTAATAGCTACTATTTATGATTGAATTAAAGTTATTCATTCACTGAGGAAATTTGCATGGCTACTTATTGTTGTTGTTTCACTGATAAACAATCAGACTTGTATTAGGATGTAGCTGTGAATATACATGTAAAGGGGATTATTGATGAAAACATAATAATGTAATGACCAGGGTTCAAATCCCAGCTTTGCCACTTAATATCTGTGTGAACTTGAGCAAAGTACATACCATCTCTGAGCACTTAGCACAATGACTGAGCAAAGTATATAACCTCTTTGAGTACTTTAGCACAATGACTATGCTAATAGTAAGTGACTAACAAATGGTGACTATTATACTAATGATTGCTGATAGTATTAATGTAAAAAATCTGAGAGCCTTAAACTTCATTCAGAAAATTTACTGATAGGTAAAATATTGAAAGTGAAATTTTGAAGTAATTTTATGTATAATACAAAGCAAATGAGTAAATATTATTATTAGGATTCAAAAGATACTAATATAAAACAAAAGATATTAAGAAAAATCTAGAATATTACTTTTAATTAAAAATATCAGTATTAATTACTAAAAATGTATTTCCAGCTCTGTCCACTGAAAGAAATGATACTCCAATAGCAATGGGCACACCTAAAGCCTAAATCTTGGTTACTAAGCACCATTCCCCAGGAAAAGGAACAAAACGTCTGATTTAGTTCTGTGGTCTGAAAATTTTAAGTGAGGCTAAGATTTCATATTTATCAGAAAGCAAAGAAGTGTTGAAAAACTAAAGGAGTCAGGTTACAAAGTCACAGAGACCATCTCGAAGGGGCCCCTGCTGGCCAAATTTTGTGGATTTGAAGCACCAAAAAAAAGAATAATTGATTGTAACACAGTAAGTAAATAAAAGTCCAAGTGTCCATAGAACTGAAAAGAAAAGGAAAAAATAAAAATCTTTTCTTTACAGAGAATGTCAACTAGTAAGTAGAAGGAATGATAAAATTGGAGTATTACCATTTTGCCATGCCTGATGTAAATTAATCCAGGCAAGAATTGATGGATGATAACATTGCTAGGTAAAGTCATTGGGGAACAGAAATAAATGCCAATTATCATCCCACAAATACCTTACTTCACTGCAGAATTTTAAGATGACCTTTACTCTAAAGAGATGTGCAATCAAACTTAGTGTCAGGAACAAGGAACAATCTAACATTATTGGCCTCTGATGTGATGCAATGTGAAGTATGCAACTTTACCTTTGAAATATTCTTGCCAAAAATGTTTATCCTGAATCCAGTCCAGCCTCTAGATCCAAGTTTAAGTTTACAGGGTATAGAGAAACAAGTTGAGCAACATCATGAATAAACAATCAGACCACTGCTCTGGACTCTCAAAATTTAAAAAAAAAAATTATAAACGGCTATAAAAATAATCAGCAAATGCAATGAATGAACCTAGATTGGATCCCAATTTGGGGAAGAAAACAGCTATACAAGATATTCTTCCACAAAATGGTGAAGTGGTAAATTTGAATGTAGAAAGATACTACATGATTTTTGGTTATCTATTTCTGTATAACAAGTAGCCCCAAACTTACTGATTTAACACCACAAATATCCATCACCTCACAGTTTCTATGGGTTGGGAATCCGGACATGACTCAGCTGGGTGTTTCTGACTCAAGGTCTCTCATAAGGCTACAGTCAAGCTGTTGACCAGGGCTACAGTCATCTCAAGGCTCAACTGAAGGAAAGTTCACTCATGTGGTAGCTGATAGACCTCAGTTCCTGGTCACATGGGCCTCACAATGTGCTGCCTGAGTGTCCTCACCACATGGCAGATGGCTGCCCTCAAGAGCAATGACTCAAGAGAGACCAAGATAGTGCATCTAAGACAGAAGCCGCAGAGTTTTTATAACTCAATCTCAAAAGCAACATCCCATCACTCTGTCCTATTCGATTCACTAGAAGTGAGTCACTTAGTCCAGCCTACACACAAGGAGAGGGGAATTAAACTCCACCTCTCAAGGAGAGGAGTACCAAAAAACTTGTGGGCTTGAAAACCACCACAGATGATATAGTAGCATTATTGTTAACTTTTAGATGTGATAATGGTATTGTGATTACATAGGGAAATGTCCTTATTCTTAGGATACATATACTGAAGTAGTCAGAGACAATATATATGATGTCTGCAACCTATTTTCAAGTAGTTCTGCAAATGCATGTGTGTATGCATGTGTATGTGTATGTGTGTGTAAAAGTAATAAAGCAAATATAGCAGAATGCTAACAACTGTTGCATCTAAGTGGATGATAGATGGGTGTTCACTGTATTTCTTCACGCTTTCCATATATTTGAAATTTTTCATAAGAAAAAGTTGGAGAAAAATAATTTAGGATTGCTATGGACTGAACTGTGTCCCCTCAAAATTCCTATGTTAAATCCCTAACACCCAGTGTGATGGTGTTTGGAGATGGGGCCTTTGGGTGTTAATTAAGTTTAGATGAGGTCATGAGGTGGGGCCCTTTTGTTGGGATCAGTGCCCTAATAAGAAGAGACACCAAAGAGCTTGTCCGCTCTCTCTGCCATGTGAGGACACAGTGAGAAGGCGGGCATCTGCAAGCCAGGAAGAGAGCTCTCACCAAGAACCTTGATCTTGGTCTTCCCAGCCTCCAGAACTGTGAGAAATAAATATATATTGTTTAAGCCACCATCTGTGGCATTTTGTTATGGCAGGCCAAGCAGACACACCCAAGACAAGGGTATTGATATTCTTGGAGTTGCTTGATAAAATGATATAATCTTTGCTCTTTTCACAAAGCTAACATGTCAGGAGAAGAAGTTCAGTGGTAAGAAGCGTTTTTTGATGCAGGGAATCAAGGGGGGAAAATAGAAATTATTATCATGACTGTGGATCACTTTCACACTCCAGTTCCCCATCTCACCTCAGCTTGGCAGTAATGTCACTGTAGACATGGAAGGCCCAAAAGGAGTTCCCAAGAAGATGGCCCCTTTTACTGTATCCCACCAATTCCAGAATGTCCTTTAGCCTATGGGACACTGCTGGACCCTCACTCCTCAGGGAGCCTCCCTTTTTCAGCATTAGTCATTACCTAATTTTAAGCTCCATCTCTTTTACCACTTAATTGTGTCCTATTTATTTTATTAACTGGTTGCACTAGCTCACTTTTGCTTTTGGAAATTGATCATTATTATTGGTCCCATAGTTAGCTTCTTTGCCACGAAAGTTGAAAAATATAATTAAAGGATTATACAGTGTTAAAAAATATATATGGTATGAATTCTTATACTCAAACAGATTCTAGCCAATCTGAAAAGATCAAGCAGTTCATTGTACAAATAAAAGTTTAAAATTAAGAGATACTTCCCTTTGGCAATGTTTCTCAAAATTTCAATACCCATATCCTCTGACCCAGCAAGTGTACTTCTAGAATTTTGTCTTACTAATATATTCTCATACATGAGAAAAAATGTAAGATTATTCATAGCAGTCTTATTTATAATGATGTATAGTATATTACCAATTAAAAAAATAAAAAGAAAAATATAGTGTGCAGAGTACATTGTCATTTGTCAGAAATAAATAAGAAGGATAAGTATATGCATATATGCGTATGGAATATTTCTAGAAAGGTGTATAAGAAATTGTAAACAGAGGTTGCCTCTGAGGAGAACACTGGGTAGCTGGAGGAAGAGGGCAAGGGGAAGACTTTCCATCATATATTCTTGTTCCATTTAAAATTTCAGAGCCAGCCCTGATGGCCTAGTGGTTAAAGTCCCCTGCTCTCCGCTTCAGTGACCTGGGTTCATTTCCTGGTCATGGGACCACACCACCCATCTGTCAGTTGCCATGCTGTGGCAGCATCTCACATAGAAGAACTAGAAGGACTTATAACTAAGATATACAACCATGCTTGGGGCTTTGGGGAAAAGGAAAAAAAAGAGGAAATACTGGCAACAGAGGTTAGCTCAGGGCTAACCCTTCCCCACAAAAATATAAATAAATACATAAATAAAATTTTGTGTCTTGTGGATGCATTACTTATTTGTTAAAAAAATAAATTTCTGAATTTTAAAAATCCTTAGAATTGATTTGCAGCATCATGGTGGAGTAAGTTGTTCCCTTAGTCTCTCCCATTTAAGTTACAACTAAATGAACATTCATTAACCAACAGAGGATTCCCTGCACAGCACAACAAGACATCTGAGAGATCTACACAGTTCTACATCTGAAGGTAGCAGGACTGCATCCCCTGGAGGCAATAGAACTAGGTGAGTGCACCCCTCCTCATCCCCAGCAGCAGCAAGCCAGGTCGTGGATCCTCACACAACAGCCAGCACGACTGTAAAAGGAGGCGGGGACAGCTTGCCCTGTGCAAACAATTTCAGAACTGCAGCCCGGCCTGCAGGAGTGCCCACCATGCTATGGTGGCCCCACCGGTGGGAAGGCTCTACACCAAGTGGGGACAGCTCAGCCCCCACAAAGGCAGCTGGCCACGAGTGCAGCACAGGCAAGAAGGCTTCCCACCCACTCAGAAGGCGCCCCTATCCAAGGGGCACAGCAGCCCATGGGATCCACTGAGTGGCAACTCAGTGCCCACATTGGTGTCCCTCCCCCCAGCACAGCACAGGTGAGAACATGCCTTGGCTGCTCAGAAGGCACCCCACCTGTGAAGCACAGTAGCCCAGGGGACCCACTGAGTGATGGTTCAGCCCCTGTGTAGGCACCCCTCCCACCTAGCACACAGCAGCTCAGCCAGTCCCATGCCAAGCACAGAAGCCCCGCCCACAGTGCCCAAACCACCTGCCCAGTACAGAGGCTCTGCCCACATGAGTGCAACCTCCGCAGCAGCTGCAGCCAGCCCAGGCAAATGCAGAGTAGTCCTACCCACCCAACTTCCAGCAGATGGGGAAGGATCACAAAACATGGCTCCTCCTGGTCCCAGCAGTGGCAAGTAGAATCTGCAACCTGATACTACCACAAATATACCAGCAAAGGATAAATTCATCAAACAACATAAAGAACTACAGTAACACTTCATAACAGAAGAAAAATGACAAGACTTCAGAAACCAATCCTGAAGTCACAGAAATTTACAATCTAAATGATAGAGAATTCAAAATAGTTGTCGTAAAGAAACTCAAAGAGTTACAAGAAAACTCAGAAAGACACTTCAATGAGCTCAGGAATAAAATTAATGAGCAGAAGGAATACTTCACCAAAGAGATTGAAACTCTAAAAACAAAAAACAGAAATTCTGGATATGAAGAACACAATTAATGAGATAAAAGGTAATCTAGAAACCATAAAAAACAGAGCTGATGTTATGGAGAACAGAATTAGTGAATTAGAGAACAGAAATATAGAAATGCTTCAGGTGGAGAACCAAAGAGAACTACGATTTAAATAAATGAAAGAATTCTTTAAGAAATATCTGACTCAATTAGGAAAAGCAACATAAGGATTATAGGTATTCTAGAGGGAGAAGAGTGGGAGAAAGTAGCAGAGAGCTTGTTCAAAGAAATAGTAGAGAACCTCCCAAACTTGGAGAAGGAGCTGGAATTACAAGTAAAAGAGGCCAATAGAACTCTTAATTACATCAATGCACAAAGAGCCTCTCCAAGGCATATATTAGTAAAACTGGCAAAAGTCGATGACAAAGAAAACATATTAAGGGCAGCAAGGCAGAAGAAAATAATGTACAAAGGAACTCCTATCAAGCTTTCGGCAGATTTCTCGGCAGAAACCTTACAGGCTAGGAGAGAATGGAATGATATATTCAACATACTTAAAGGCAAAAATTTTCCACCAAGAATACTCTATCTAGTGAAACTATCCTTCAGATATGATGGAGAAATAAAAGCTTTCCCAGACAGACAAAAGCTGAGGGAGTTCTCACCACCAGACCTCTCTTACAAGAAATGATCAAGGATGCCCTCATACCTGAAACAAAAAGCAAAGGTTTACAAAGCTTTTAGCAAGAAGATAGTCAGACAAAATCACAAAATTGCAGCTCTCTATCAGAACAGGTTAGCAAACAATTTAACATAAAAGATAAAGGGAAGGAAAGCATCAAAAATAACTATAAATGCTTCAGTTTAGTCACAAACTCACAACACAAAACAGAATAATTTGTGATAACAATAACTCAGAAAGGGAAGAGGATGAAGACGGAACTTGCTTAGGCTAATGGAGATAAGAGGCTATCAGAAAATGGACTATCTCACCTATGAGATCTTTTACACACACTTCATGGTAACCACTAAACAAAGAATCGGAATAGAGCCACAAATCATAAATAAAGAGAAAACCACCAAATTGAAATGGCAGTCAGAAATACAAGGGAAGAGAAACAATAGAAATATAGAACAACTAGCTAATAGCCTTAATATAAATAATCACTCTAACTGTAAACGGATTGAATTCTCCAATCAAAAGAAACAGTGGCTGGATGGATTAAAAAACAAGACCCAACAATGTTCTGCCTCCAGGAAACATGTCTCAGCTCTAAAGACAAACACAGGCTCAGAGTGAAGGGATGGAAGATGATACTGCAAGTAAATGGCAAACAAAAGAAAGCAGGTGTTGCCATACTTATATCAGACAAAACCGACTTCAAAATAAAAAATACAATGAGAGACAAAGAGGGGCAGTATATAACGAATAAAAGGGACATTCCACCAAGAGGACATAACACTTATGAATATATATGCACCTAACACAGGAGTACCAAAGTATATAAAGCAACTACTAACAGACCTAAAGGGAGAAATTGACAGCAACACAATAATAGTAGGGGACCTCAACATCCTACTTACATCAATGGATAGATCATCCAGACAGAAAGTCAACAAGGAAACAGTGGCCTTAAATGAAACACTAGACCAGATGGACTTAATAGATATATACAGACTATTCCAACCAAAAACAACAAAATATACATTTTCTCAGATGCACACAGAACATTCTCAAAGAGAGACCATATGTTGGGAAATGAGGCAAGCCTCAATAAATTTAAGAAGATTGAAATCATATCAAGCATCTTTTCCCACCACAATGCTATGAAACTAGAAATCAGCTATAAGAAAAAAGCCAGGAAAGCCACAAATATGTGGAGAGTAAACAACATGCTACTGAACAACCATTAGATCAATGGAGAAATCAAAAAATACCTGGAGACAAATGAAAATGAAAATACAACATACCAACTCTTATGAGATGCAGCAAAAGCAGTCCTAAGTGGCAAATTTATAGCCATTTAGGCCCACCTCAACAAGCAAGAAAAATCTCAAATAAGCAATCTTAAACTACAGCTAACAGAACTACAAAAGATGAACAAAGCCCAAAGTAAGCAAAAGGAGGAAAACAAAAAATTAGAGCAGAAATAAATAGAATAGAGACTAAAGCAACAGTAGAAAGGATCAATGAAACTGAACTTATTCTTCAAGAAGATAAACAAAATTGACAAACTCAGCCAGACTCACTAAGAAAAAAAGACAGAAGGCTCAAATAAACAAAATTAAAAATGAAAGAGGAGAAATTACAATGGATACTACAGAAATACAAAGGATAATAAGAGAATCCAATGAAAATCTATATGCCAACAAATTGGATAACCTAGAAGAAAAGGATAAATTCTTAGACTCATACAACCTCCCAAAACTGAATCAAGAAGAAATAGAGAATATGAATAGACCAATAACAAGTAAAGAAATTGAAACAGTAGTCAAAAACCTCCCAAAAAACAAAAGTCCAGGACCAGATGGCTTCTCTGGAGAATTCTACCAAACAGTCAAAGAATATTTAATACCTACCCTTCTCAAAGTATTCCAAAAAATCAAAGAAGGTGTAATGCTTCCTAACCCATTCTATGAGGCCAACATTACCCTGATACCAAAACCAGATAAAGACAACACAAAGAAGGAAAATTACAGGCCAATATCACTGATGAACATAGAGGCAAAAATCCTCAACAAAATATTGGCAAAATATTGGCAATACATTAAAAGGATCATACACCATGAACAAGTGGGATTTATACCAGGGATGCAGGGATGGTTCAACATCTGCAAACCAATCAATGTGATACACCACATTAACAAAATGAAGAGTAAAAATCACATGATCATCTCAATAGATGCAGAGAAGGCATTTGACAAGATCCAACATCCGTTTACAATAAAAACTCTCAATAAAATGGATATAGAAGGAAAGTACCTCAACGTAATAAAGGCCATATATGACAAACCCACAGCCAACATCATACTTAATGATGAAAAACTGAAAGCCATCCCTCTGAGAACAGGAACAAGACAATGGTGCCCACTTTTGCCACTCTTATTTAACATAGTACTGGAGGTTTTGGCCAGAGCAATCAGGCAAGTTTTCCTGTACCTTCTAAAAGGTATCAAATTGGAAAGGAAGAAGGGAAACTCTCGCTGTTTGTGGATGACATGATTCTATATATGTAGAAAACACTAAAGAATCCACCAGAAAATTATTAGAAATAATCAACAACTACAGCAAAGTTGCAGGGTAAAAAAATGTACTTAGAAAAATCAGTTGCATTTCTATACACTAATAATGAACTAGCAGAAAGAGAAGTCAAGAATACAATCCCATTTACAGTTGCAACAAAAAGAAAAATATATTTAGGGATAAATTTAACCAAGGAGGTGAAAGACCTATACACTTAAAACTATAAAACATTATTGAAAGAAATTTAAGACATGAAGAAATGAAAAGACATCCCATGCACATGGATTGGAAGAATAAACATAGTTAAAATGTCCATATTACCTCAAGCAATCTACAGATTTAATGAAATCCCAATCAGAATCCCAATGACATTCTTCATAGAAATAGAACAAAGAATCCTAAAATTTATATGGAACAACAAAAGAGCCCCAATAGCCAAAGCAATCCTGAGAAAAAAGAACAAAGCTGGAGGCATCACAATCCCTGACTTCAAAATATACTACAAAGCTATAGTAATCAAAACAGCATGGTTTTGGCACAAAAACAGACACACAGATTAATGCAACAGAACTGAAAGCCCAGAAATAAAACCACATATCTACGGACAGCTAATTTTTGACAAAGGAGCCAAGAACATACCATGGAGAAAGGAAAGTCTCTTCAATAAATGGTGATGGGAAAACTGGACAGGTACATACAAAAGAATGAAAGTACACTGTTATCTAACACCATGCACAAAAATTGACTCAAAATGGATTAAAGACTTGAATGTAAGACCTGAAAACATAAAGCTCCTAGAATAAAATATAGGCAGTACACTCTTTGACATGAGTCTTAGCATCTTTTCAAATACTATGCCTACTCTGGTAAGGGAAACAAAAGAAAAAATAAACAAATGAAACTACATCAGACTAAAAACCTTCTGCAAGGCAAAGGAAACCATGAACAAAACGAAAAGACAACACACCAACTGGGAGAAAATACTTGCAAATCATATATCCAACAAAGAGTTAATTTCCAAAATATATAAAGAACTCAACAACAAAGAAACAAGCAATCCGATCAAAAAATGGGCAGAAGATATGAACAGACATTTTTCCAAAGAAGATACACAGATGTCCAACAGGCACATGAAAAGATCTTCAACATCACTAATTATTAGGGAAATGCAAATCAAAACTACAATGAGATATCACCTTACACCTGTCAGAATGACTATCATTACCCAGACAAAAAATAACAAATGTTGGAGATGATGTGGAGACAAGGTAATCCACATACACTGCTGGTGGGAGTGCAAACTGGTGCAGCCACTATGGAAAACAGTATGGAGATTCCTCAAAAAATTAAGACTAGAACTACCATACAATCCAGCTATTCCACTCCTGGGTATTTATCCAAAGATCATGAAAACACAAATGTGTAAAGATGTACGCACCCCTATGTTCATTGCAGCATTATCCACAACAGCCAAGACTTGAAAGCAACATAGGTGCCCATCAAGGGACGAATGGATAAAGAAGATGTGGTATATATACACAATGGAATACTACTCAGCCATAAGAAAAGATGAAATCTTTCCATGTGTGACAATGTGGATGGACCTTGAGTATTATGCTAAGCGAAATAAGTCAGGGGGAGAAAGCCAAATACTGTATTATCTCACTCAGAAATAGAAGATGAAAACAACAAACAAACACATAGATACAGAGATTAGATTGGTGGTTACCAGACAGAAAAGGGAAAGGGAGGAGGGCAAAGGGGGTGACTAGGCACATATATATGGTGATGGATTGTAATTTGTCTTTGGGTGGTGAACATGATGTAATCTACACAGAAATCAAAATACAATGATGTACACCTGAAATTTATATGTTATAAACCAATGTTAATAAAAAAATTCAAAGAGCTTTATGCACCGCTATGTTCATTGCAGCATTATTCACAACAGCCAAGACGTGGAAGCAACCCAAGCTCCCATCAGCTGATGAATGGATAAAGAAGATGTATATATACACAATGGAATACTACTCAGCTATAAAAAAGACAAAATCGTCCCATTTGCAAGAACATGGATGGACCTTGAGAGTATTATGTTAAGGGAAATAAGCCAGACAAAGGCAAACACCATGTGATTTCACTCATGTGTGTAAAATAAACAAACACGTGGATAAAGAGAACAGATTACTGGTTACCAGAGGGTAAGGGGCTGGGGGGTGGGCTAAAGGGGTAAAGGGGCACATATTTATGGTGGTGGATAAAAATTAGACTAATGATGGTGAGCACGATGCAGTTTATACAGAAACTGATATGTAATAATGAACACCTGAAATTACGTAATGTTATAAACCAATATGACCTCAATACAATAATTGAAAAAAGAAACCCTTAGAGTTTAACTAAAGTAAGACATATTCTCTACAAACTCTTTATTTTTAAGTGTTTTGTACTTTTTTTTTTCTAATTAGAAAAAACTGTGTATCAGATGGCCTGTACAGGTCCCTGAGCCCCACGCTCCCCCAGCCCTCCTGCTGAAAGCAGCCTTTTGAAATCGTGGTCAATAACGCTGGGTCAATAATGTGGGGTGTGCTCACCCACATCTGTTTGTCAATTTCTGCTCCATAAACACGATCACAGATGCACACACACACTCCGTATACTGTACCTGGTTCAGCTTATCCTTCTCTTCAATGCAGGAGGCTGCTTTTTTCTGCTCTCTGTTCACTTCTGAAACCAGCCTCATGATCGTTTCTCTGCTAGCTTTTGCCTCCATCTCATGGACATTTATAGTCTCTTCAAGAGTAATGATTTGTCCTTTCGCAAATGCATTTTCCTTGCACAGCTCTCTTAGCTGAAGAGAAAGCAATTACAGCCGTCCTGTAAAAATTAACAATTTCATACCACTTTCTCTAAGCAACTCTGATCTATATACCCCAATGCCTGCATTATCATACGAAAATAGTAAAAGCGCTAACCCTCCATCCACTCAAAAGACCACATTTTCAAAGGCAGCCTCCAACCTCTGCTGTTATGTGCAAACCTGGCGGTCAAATTAAAACTAATCAAAAGGTAGCTACAAGGTAACAATGATGAGAGTTCAGCCAAAAGTTTCCCAACAGAACAGGCATCAGCAAGCCCCTGGCTGCTAAATAACGAAGGAGAAGCAACGTTCTACAGAGGTTACAGCAAGTGAGGAAACAAGAAAGTTCTATTCAGGCCACATCCACTAGCACCAGCTGTGTGCAAGGTGCTACCCGGCTGGGGTGGGTCGGGGGAAGACAGAGAAGAAGACAGGACTCTTTTTAAAAAGTAAAAAATCTTTCTAATTAATATAAGCCTAGAAAAATCCTAAATAATATGCTCAAACAGTGGTTATCATTGGGATTAGCAGGGCTTTCGTGCTCTATGCTGTACATTTGAGTTGTTAAGTGGGAGTATTAATAAGATTTGTAAGATTTACAAGGAGAGAAAATAAAATCAGTTTATTTTAACTGATTCTTGGCTTCTTGGCACCAGGGAACCAGTCATGCAGATGAGTTCACTCTATAAGCCCATGAGGACGCTATAGGAAGACCTGAAATTCCACATTTGCGTTACGACTGTCTGTAGAAGTGACAAATCTTTCAGCCTCGTGGCGCCAACATGGTACCCTGCTGCGACTCAGGGCTGCTCTCTCTCTCATGAACACTTTTCCTCATATGTGTATGCTTACTCTCCAACATCCTTTGCAAGTCCCCACCTCAGAGGGCACTCCTCAGCCCGTTTACCTAAACTAGCATCCCACGCCTCTGACTGCTTCACTCTCTGTCCCCGCATCCTGATTTGTTTTCCCTTGTTACACCTGTCACTATGAGGGATAATATTAGATATTTGTTTATTTCCTCTCCATCTTTACCCCCTGATAATGAAAGCTCTAGTAGGGCACAGACTTAGTCTTGTCTCACTCACTGCTGTATCCCCAGAACCCAGAATAGTGTCTAGCATATAGTGGTCACTTGCTAAATATTTGGGAAATTAATGAATAAATGTCAGATAAGTTCTTAAGAATGCCTCCTTTTCCGCCGTGGTTCCTTGGGAGTGTGTGCACATGTGTTTATAAGGACTGGAAAATTGAAGGAATGGCTTTGAAATTGAAGGAGTGATTTTGGTCCACTTCTCAAGGGAACACCTAGTGAGTGTTGATCAAGACAGCAGCCTTCTTGCTCCAGTGATTTTTTTTTTAAAGCCAGGCACCTGTTCAATTGATGGGGATGCTAAAGCTCTATGGTCTTAGTATCTGTTTTAAAATACACATTCTATTATTATTCACATATGGTGAGGCCAATAGATCAGGAGACAGTTGCCATTGCAAAGATAGTCTGTTAATCACAGTTTCCAAGAGGAGGGGGCACCCATGCCATGCAGGGCCACATGGGGAGCACCAGAGCCAGTCAAGAGACAGGAGGAGCAAGGGGAAAACGTGTGTTCCACAGGAAGGAATGGGCAAGGCTGGGTAAGCAGGCTTGGGATTGGCTAGTTTGACTAATTTCAGCAGGCTCTGGAGTGTAGGAGCTGTCCCTAGTTGTCTGGTACCTGGCCCTGGGGTGATCAGAGCAGGTGGCTAGTGGCCCAGAGTGTGAGAGCCTGATAGAAGCAGCAGTTGGGGTGTGGGCTCTGGATTGCATATGAAAGCCATGCTCCCTGGAGAGTCATTTCTAGGAACTGGCTGACCCTGGGAGTGGAGCAGCAGTCTCTCCTGGGTCAGCAAGGCCCCGGCTGTGAAAGCATTAGAAATGCAGAAAATAAAAAGGCATGATTAATACAATATCAACACCCAGATTAGCATCTGCAGATCATCTCTGATGTGGGAAAGGGTGTTGTGAAAGAAGGAGCTTCTTAATTCCATTTTCCTTTCCCCACAACTTGGCTTTAAAGACAATCCCCCAAACTATACTGGGAAGTGGACTTTTACAGGCAGGCTCCTGGTCACATGTTAGCAACTGGGAGGAGGAGGAGATGCACCCATCACCCTCGAGGGTATCAGGCAGACTCTAGGCCTGAGCTACCAAAACCTATCCGTGAAGTAGACACTTCCAGAAGTAAGACGAAATCATTTTGCAGCTTTCAGAGAGTACTTGGGAAACTTACTAATAAACCACTGAGAAGTGGCCTTTAAGAATGGCTGCATGGGAATCTGTCAGGCAGCAAGGATACAAACGGTGCGTAGATGACAAGATATGGTGAGTGCTCAAACACTTTCAGTCACCCTAATGAACCACTATGGGCCAAGTGAATTATTCAATTGATATAATTAATTTCCATCTTAATGGCAACCTACCATTAAAGTAGGATTTTCATTATTTGGTTTTAATGTAAAATTAAAAAGTACTATAGAACTAATCATAACCTTATACTCAATAAGTATCCCCAAAATGACACACAGCTGGTTTTGATTTTGGTCGTGTGTGTGTGTGTTTCTGTCTGTAACTAAAACAAACAAAAAAAACTTCCTAAAATACATTGTTAAAATGAATAATTAATTATATTTGATAACCTAAATATATTGTAGAGAAAACAATTAATCTGGAGAATAATTAACCCCAAATAATGCTAGAAAGGATCTTGGAATTGAGGCTCAGAGAGGTGATATCGTTTGTCCCAGGTCACACAGTCAATTAATGCTACACTTGGGCCACTGTCCCGTTCTCCTGCCGCCCCCAGACTCAAACACAACTCTTCCTTTCATGGCACATGTCAGAATGACCACTTAATTTATAGTCTTTTTAATTTGCATACAAACACCTTTAGAATTAAATCTTCATCTGATGCCTCTTCATTCTTCTTGTCTGGATCTAAGCAATCATGAAGTTGAGCTAGAAATTCCTCATGTTTCCTGCAATTTGTTGAGATTTGATTCTTATTCTTCTCGTTTTCCTTTAAACACATTCTATCAGGCGATAACAAATAAGTCAAGTTTTAACACTATAGAATATTAACATTCATCAAAGTTCAGAACTCAAGCTCTCAGTGGGGAATAACCAACCATCATTTTCAACATAACACAGTTTCCCAGACACAGAACACATCATTATCATGCAAGCCCTGTACGAGATGGAAAAAACTGGAAGCAATTCTGGGCACCGATACTTTACAGAAATGTAGTGCAATCTTCATGGCATCTTAGATCTAGTAACAGCAAGGGAGACAGACTCTTTGCCTCCTGTCCCCGATCTTTTAGGATCTGCAGAAGTGGCACGTAGGCCTCTAGATCACACATGAAGCCATATAGTCATGGGTCTCTGTTGGGTCCCCAAGAAGAAGAAGAACAGTACCACTACATTGGTTCTAGGGGACCATGCTTTCTTTTATTTTCAAACATTATACAGTGATCTATAAAGGTTAGTTAGGCATTCCCTGGCTCATGGTCAAGCATAACTATAATAAAAAAAAAATACATCAAGAGCAAGAGTTGTTCCCACCTCTGGAAAAAAGACATGCTCAATCACCAGCAAAGATCGTCATCAGTTTGCATACACCCAGAGTTTTTGAAAAATATTGGAATGGGCCAATCAAGGAAAATCTTCAATTTATGCTCTGCTCTGAATATTTGATTTCAAATCTCAGATAGGTTTGCTGAAATAGCATGGTCTATTTTTAACGCTTTAAATGTTAAAGACTAAGAGATCATCAAAAAATGGACATATTTTAAAGGAAAATTAGAATCATTTCAGTAATTTGGTATCATTTTTTCAGTACCCTACATAATAAACATGATTATCACTTTTCCTTTTTGCCATGTTGAGTGTTTATTGGAAATTCTTTCACTCTATTCAAAGATTAACAAAGCATGTAATTGCATATACTCAAAAACATATCATATTTCCATTTAGAAAAATGTATAACAATAAAAGACCAATGTCAATATATCTCTAAATTCTTCTTTTCAGCATATGAAAGGTAACATTTACTTCTGACTCAGGAAAGGCGCAGTGAATGCTATAGCTCTTATTGAGTAACATATATGATTTCAACCCCCAGATTTCAATCTTACTTCTCCATTCCAGAGGTCTCTAAACTATTTCCACTTTTATTTGCATTTCACTTTGACCCAACAAAATTCCAGGAATCTATCCTAAAGACATAATCACATGAATGTGAAAATATGAACACACATGGATATTCATTGCAGATTGGTTTACCATTTTTTGCGTGAACTAACCTAAGTGTCTAAAGGAAACAGCAAAGGAAATGAGTGAAGTAAATTATGATATTTCAGGCAATAGACTACCATGGGCCATTAAAATGGTATAATGAATGACTTTTTAAAATATCTACGACATATTATTCTGTAAGAATCATTCATTACATGAAGTCATTTGTGTACAACAGTCTGAAAAACTGTTCAACAAAATGTTAACTTGAGCTTTTCTGGAATCATAAGGTCTTGAGTAATTTTAATTTCTTTTTGGTACTTTTCCATATTTTTTAAAAACTATTTTACAATGAGTATGTATCATTTTTACTATTCATTTATTTAATAAATATTTTTGGGACACTTACTATGCACCAGGCCCTATGAAAGGCACTAAAGATATAGCCATAAACAAAATAGATAAACATCCTTGCCTTCATGGAGCCTATGTTCTAGTTGGGAAGATGAACATTGTCAAAATACTAATGTATGTAAAAGGTATAGCATGTTATAAAAGGGCTGGAGAGAAAAAACTAAGCAGGAAAGAGGGTAAGAAATATTTGTGGGGAGCAGGTAAAATTTTAGCTGTAGTCACTCATGGAAGCTCTCACTGAGAAGGTGACTTTTGAGCAAAGACCTAAAGGAAGCAGAGGGGCAGGCATGTAATAACTGGGGGGACCAGCTTTCCAGGCAAAGGATGAGCAAGTGCGAAAGTCCTGTGGTAGGATCACACCTGGTATGGTTGAGGGGCAGCAAAGGAGCCAGTGAGCTGGAATGGAAAAAATAAGAGAGGGAGTGGAAGCAAAACCAGATCAGGATGTGCCTTTTAGGACATAGAAACCACTTTTATTCTGAGTGAGATGAGAAGTCATTGGAGGGCTCTGAGCAGAGGACTGATGTGATCTAATCTGTGTTTTACAGCATTGCTCTGGCTGCAGGGGGCACAAGCAGAAGAAGAAAACCACCTAAGAGGCTGTTGCAATAATCTTGCATGGACCAGGTTAGTGGCCATGAGGGTGGCTATGGGAAGTAGTCAAAATTTAGATTTATTTTGAAGGTAGAGATGATGGGATGTGCTGAAACATCAGACATGGAGTGTAAAGAGAAAGAGACCTAAGGATAATTACTTACATTTTTAATGTGATCAACTAGAAGAACAAACTGATCATTTTTTGTGTGTGTGTGAGGAAGATCAGCCCTGAGCTAACATTCATGCCAATCTTCCTCTTTTTGGTGAGGAGGACTGGCCCTGGGCTAACATCCATGCACATCTTCCCCCACTTTATATGGGACGCTGCCAAAGCATGGTCTGACAAGCAGTGCGTCGGTGCGCGCCCGGGGATCCGAACTCTGGCCCCCAGCAGTGGAGCGCGCACACTTAACCGCTGCGCCACGGGGCCAGCCCGCGAACTGATCATTAAATGAGATGAGGAGAAGCACAGCAGGACTTGGTAGAAACATCAGGAGCTGTTTTGGACATGTTAAGTTTGAGATGCCTCTTGGACGTCCACGTGGCGATGTCCAGTAGGTAGTAAGATATGTGGGCTTGAGTTCTGGGAAGAGATCCAGGCTAGATTTAGAAATGTGGGAGTCACTAGCATTTAGACCAGACTTAAAGTCATGAGACTAGATGAGATCACCAAGAGAGTGAATTTAGACAGAAATGAGGAGAGATTCAAGGACCAAGCCCCAGGGCACTCCAACATTTGCAAGTCAAGGAGATGGGGAGGAAAAAGCAAGAGACTACAGCAGGAGCTGGAAAGGTAAGATAAAAAGCAGGCGTGTGGAGTGTCCTGGAAGCCAAGGCAGAAAGTGGTTCAGGGAGACACCAACCGGGAGTGATGTATTGACAGGTCAAGTACATAAAGACTGATCACTTAATTTGCAATGTGTGGTCACTGGTCACTTTAACGAGTGGTTTCAGTGGAACAGATCCAAGAGAGGAGAGAGGAGAGAAATTGGAGACCGTGATTATATATAAATATTTTAAGGAATTTTGCTGTAAGTGGAAGGAGAGAAACAGAACAGGAGCTGGAAGCATTGGTGTGTTTTTTTAAGATGAAATAAGTAAAATAAATATCAATTATTTTATTAATAAAGTTATTTAAGTTACTATACATAGAATTACAAAAGCATATTTTAGGAACTAGTTTCTAATTTTGTCTCAGTAGTCACCTTTTTTTTTTTTTCAGTGAAGAAGATTGGCCCTGAGCTAACGTCTGTTGCCAATCTTCCTCTTTTTGCTTGAGGAAGATTGTCCCTGAGCTAACATCTGTGCCAATCTTCCTCTATTTTGAATGTGGGACGCCTGCCACAGCATGGCTTGATGAGTGGTGTGTATGTTCATGCCCAGGTTCTGAACCCGAAAACCCCAGGCCGCGGAAGCCAAGCACGTGAACTAAACCACTACACCGCCAGGCCAGCCCCAGTAATCACCTTTTGCCAGAACGAAGTGTGGAAAACCTAGATTTCATGAGTTCTCTGCAAAGACTGGTAATAAAACCTAATGAGAAGTGTTTCGGGTGGTCTGGGGTGGTCTGGGCTTCCAGGGTGTTTTTACAACTAGCTTCTGAATAAATGCCTCCCTCTGTGTGCTCCCCCACCAGCTCTGGTTAAACCTCCTACTTAAAGGAAATCTTCCATATTGTATACATAAGCATTTGCAGCCCTAATCAATAGGACAGGAATATGCTTAGGACAAGGCCATACTTGTTAAGACTCTCGCCGATATTTAGAAATGAGTTGGGAAAAATTTTCAAGACTCCAAAGTTATTTGAGGTCAATGTGTCTATATATAATTTTCAAATTGAGTTTCAGGGCCAAATAATCCAAAATGCCAATACCTTCGGAGGCGTATCCTGCTATCAGAAGCTAGTATTTTAACTCTAACTCAACAAAGAAACATACTGAAATATCCTTACTGTAATTTTTCATCTAGTTCTATCACTTTCTTCTTTAACTCCTGGTTCTCCTTAGTTGCAGTGTGAGCCATGATTTCTGTTCTAATTTTAGAAGCGGAAAGTGCCGCTGATTCTTCCTCTAGCTCCTGAACTCGGTCTCTCAAAGAGGCGAGGAGAGACGATTTTCTGGCATTGTTTTCTTTGTAGTTTTCCATTTCAGCTTTCAACTCTTGACAGGAAACTTCTTTCGAAAGCATCTTGGATCGGAGGTCTCGAAGCTACCGTGGAAAAAAGGTAAAAAGAGGAAAAGGATTTCAATGGTATAAGTTTGAAGTACCTTTAAGAAACCCAAAATCATACTATAAAATTTCACTCTTTCATTCATGACTTAATCCAACTTTACTTCCTTTTTTGCATATTTGTATCTGCATTACCAGATGGGAAATTAGGCCTAAATAATGGGCTTCATGTTCTTTTTCAAAACCAATTGAGCAATGTCTTATGGTGGTTTAGTCTCGCTCAAGAGACATTTGTGGTGTATTTTGAAAAAAGCAATAAAATATTTTGCAATGGTAACTCACTTTCTAAATCTGTATTTCTGCTCTTGCTGCTGCCAATGAAACAAGGAACCTACAAGCTACGCTATTTGAAATTTCATGGCCACAACTGTTTTCCAAGTAAATACAGACTATTCAATATATCACCATATTTCCCCCACATGCCTTCTGGACTCTTATGGTCGGTGATAAAGAAAAATAATATGCATATTTCTCAGAAAAATATGGGAGAAAAGGAAAGTTCTTATAGGATTTATAAAAAGGAAACATTTTAACTTTTATGAATTCTGTGGCATCAAAACTTTGAACAACGTATGTGCCCTATTAAGGTAAGATATCAGGTCCACTCTGTAAGAAAACTTTATGAATGCATGTATTTCTTTGGAATTGTGGGTATGCATACATATGTTTATTTACACACACATACATTATCAACTCATCTTTCTGTGGGGTCCTGGCAGCCCAGTGAGACTGCTAGTTACCTCACAGGCAAGCCTGGGATTCCTCAGGGCCACTAGGCTGTGGGCAGAATGGGTTTAGAGAGACTCTCTCATAAACGCCACCATAGACCTGATCCAGCCCAGAGGTTGGCTGGATCCCTATCATCTTCCTAGAATTTCCCCCAGCCAATAAGAACTACCACCAGAAAGGAATTCAGAATTCCATCCTAAGAGCTCCAGACTGCAGGCAATCTATATTAAAGGAAGGCATTCTGAGAGATGCTAAAAGTCCTCTGAAGCCCTTGCATTCAAAACCCAAAGTCCTCAGATGCCCATAGATCCCTCAAGGCCATGGAGCTCCTCTGAGATCTGGAATCCAGCCCACGTCACCTTGCTTTGCAGCATGGCAAATGCATAACCTCTCGGGAATTCTCGAGAACTAAGGAGTAGGCGCACAATAAGAGAATAAGTTTAAACTTTGCCAAAAGGTTTAAATCTGCGTCCTGCTGTCCTATTTGTAAGCGCCTCTACGCTCTACTTCACACTGTAAGGAAGCTAAAAAGGCCCATTTCTGAGTTATGAAGATGCATAATCTTACCTCAGACTGAGCACATTCGAATTTGACCAAAGTTGCCGCAAGATCACTTCGAGCGTTTTCAGCTGCATTCCGATAGTGGTTTAACTGGTCCCGAGTGACCGGGACTTCCAAAAGATGATCGTAAGTTCCCTGATAGGGTTCCCCCAAAAGACAAAATATAAAGAAGAGTCATAAACAATCTTTTCTGTGCAGCTGTGCAAAGCAAGATTAAACACAGAAACATTCCTTCTAGTCAAAATGTGTCAAAAATGCTACCCAGGGAAATGCTGTGTTCAGATCATTTCATCCTTATGCTCAAAGTTCTGAGGCAGGACTCAGCCCAGGAACGAATGACGTGCTCCCCCAGGATGGTGCTGAGGTCGGGCATTTAAGCATTGGCCTGGGCCACTTTAGACAGTTTCCTTCCACTCAACTCAAGGCCATTTGACCTCTGACCAGAACTGATAGAGTTAACAAAGAACTGTCATCAGAGATGCAATGTGACATCACACCCAAGTAGGAGGTGGTGTTCATTGTTCTGTTTCCAGACGACAAAGGTTATCAACTCATCTTATCTGTGAAATAAAGTGTTTCGCTTGTTTATCAAAGAGATCATGTGAGTTAAATGCAAAAGCCTGTCTCTTTCATAATTACTCACGATGCCATTTATTCTCAATCTCATAACCTATCTTGGGATCATGAAGGTGACTCAGGTGAATGCCTGAGACCAGAGACAGTGTGGTGGTGCATGAAGAGTCCTTGCCCTTCTAGAAGGGAACAGTTCTCAACTTCGCAGATGGCTGCCAGTGCAGAAACATGGATCCCAGCATGGCCAAGTTACCCCAATTTTTCAAGACTAGTCGTATATCCAGACTTTTTGAGGTAAAAATTCCCAGTTTTTGCAGCTTGGCTTAAATGTTTAAAAAAGAAATACTGTATGATCCACATAAATCCATCTGCAGAGCAGATTGATGGGTTTGGCATGTGGGTCAGAGTTGCAACCTCTAGTTCTGTTTCTGTCCTGCTTCCTTCAAGAATCGTTCCTGAACTTGGACTGACACCTACGCCCACCTCTATGAATTTTCCAGGGCCTGTGGTCTTTGTGAAAGACGTACCAGAAAGCCATTCATTTTTGAAGGAATATAAAAGAGGTCACATAAAGGAAGTTTTCTTGGAATTTTCTAAGTGTCCTTAGAGGACACACCAGTAAAACCTGTTTATGACCGCCCAGGTGCTCAATTGCCAAAGACGACTGTTTGGAAAACTCATGAATGCAAAAGTCATCTTAAAGCCCTTAACTTGACAACAAGTGTTGTCATGACGAGTGTGTTTCAGTCAACAAAATGCCAAACAAAACCCTCAGTGCACTTAGGAACAGCCCGTGTTTGCCAATCACAACATATCCAAGAAGATGGTAGGTATGTACTCCTGGAGAAAAAGCATAAAACGTTTAACTGCATCTCATAAGAGAACCACATCCTGTTGAGCCTCACTCAATATCCAGAAGGAACTTCTCCACCCTAACCACCACAGCAAGATTTTCTAAAGTAGGCCATGTGAAGACCTAGGTCACTTAAGAGGTTGGAACTATAGTGTGTATGGCACGCCATTTTATAAAATTCGTTAGGAAAATAAGTTCCCCCAAGCTATGGTTATGTCTTTCAATGACTAACATCATTTTTTAAGAAATGACATAGTCATACCATAATTTTTTGGGTGTGTGTGAGAAAGATTAGCCCTGAGCTAACATCCATTGCCAATCCTCCTCTTTTGGCAGAGGAAAATTGGCCCTGGGCTAACATCCATGCCCATCTTCCTCTACTTTATATGTGGGACACCTGCCACAGCATGGCTTGATAAGCGGTGCATAGGTATGCGCCTGGGATCTGAACCCACGAACCCCAGGCCACTGAAGCAGAGAGCGCGAACTTAACCACTATGCCACCGGGCTGGCCTCAGTCCTACCATAATTTTATAACTCCTTCTTGGGAAAAAATATTGTGTCCAGTGGATTTAATATTAAGAGCCATGCAAGACAGTTCAGATAGTGCCCTTCATTTTAGTTTACAATCTGGTGCAGAATGCCAAAAGCATTAGCATCGTCAAATGTTCATGAATGAATGAAACAGCATATTAAGATATCATTACCTCTGGGGCCGGCCCGTGGCTTAGCAGTTAAGTGCGCACGCTCCGCTACTGGCGGATCCGGGTTCAGATCCCGGGCGCGCACCGACACACCGCTTCTCCGGCCATGCTGAGGCCGCGTCCCACATACAGCAACTAGAAGGATGTGCAACTATGACATACAACTATGTACTGGGGCTTTGGCGGGGCGGGGGGGTGGGAAGGAGGAAGATTGGCAATAGATGTTGGCTCAGAGCTGGTCTTCCTCAGCAAAAAGAGGAGGATTAGCACGGATGTCAGCTCAGGGCTGATCTTCCTCACACACAAAAAAAAAGATATCACTACCTCTGACACTGGAGCAGGGCCTACGTTAGGAAGACTCTTGATTACTGAGTTTAGAAGACAGTTGCTAGGTCTAAACCACCTTTCCAAGTCCCGCAGACTGGAGATTATTCATTAAAAATATTTACTGAACGCCTACTCTGGGTCAGGCACTGAGCTTTCAGTCTAATCAGCAAAAGAGCATTTATCAAACAGCCACACTAATGATTGCATAATTACAAACTGAAATAAGGCAAGGAAAGAAAGAAACAGAGAACAAAGGAAACTGACTTATGATTAGGAAAGTGAGAAGGAAAGATTTCCCTAAGGAAGTGATGATTAAATAGAAATTAAATAGGCAAGAGATATTGAAGCAGGAACAACACACATCATTCAAATAGCCAAAAGTCTGAGCAAAGGCCCTGTGGCAGGAGTCTGCCCTGTGTGGTCAAGGATCTAAGAGAAGGCAGTGAGGCTGAGGGACAAGAACAGGTGGAGAACAGTGGAGGGAGCACTTGAAAAACAGCTCTGAGCTCATTAATATATTTTAGTACCTGGTAGGGCTTCTTTTTCAGAGTATTCCTGGCTATTCTCACTTGCGCGTTTTACCATATGAAATTTAGAATCAACTAATCAAATTCCAAAAAATCCTGTTGGTATTTTTATTGGGACCATGTTAATTTTATAGATAAGCTTAAGGAAAATTGACGTCTTTGAAATGTTGTCTTCCAACTAAAATCATTTTTTCCTTTTGTTCAGGAATTCTTATATGTCTCTTAGCAGTTGAGATGGTTAATTTTATGTGTCAGCTTGACTGGGATCACAGGGTGCTCAGATATTTGGTTAAACAATATGCTGGGCGTGTCTGTGACGGTGTTTCTGCATGAGATTAACATGTGAATGGTTAGACTGAGTACAGCAGATTGCCCTCCTCAATGTGGGTGGGCCTCATCCAATCCTTTGCAGGCCCAGATAGAACAAAAAGGCAGAGGAAGGGAGAATTTGCTTTCTCTGTCTGACTGTCTTTGAGCTGGGACATCAGTTTTCCCATGCCTTTGGACCCAGACTCAGATCAGAACTAAGCCATCAGCTTACCTGGGTCTCCAGCTTGCCAACCACAGATCTTGGGACTTCTCAGCCTCCATTATTACTGGAGCCAATTCTTTATCCTAAATTTGTTTCTCTATACATCCTACCAGTTCTGCTTCTCTGGAGAACCCCGACTCAGCCCCAGAGACACCACGGTGCTGAGCGGGGCTCTTGAATGTGCCACAGAAATGCATTCCTTCAAGACACTCGGAGGTAGCCTGACTGAGAAGAAATACACGGCAGTAGCACGAGAGGATTACAGGGACAGGGAAGAACCATAGGAAAGCTGGAAGAATACGTGAATTTATTTATTTATGGCTAAGCTTTTCTTCTTAGCCCTTCTTTCGCTATCCCGTAAATCCTTATGTAGTGCTCTTCATAGCTGTCTTCTAGATACTTGTCAATTTGCTTTGGATTTCTGCTTTGGCTTGAGTCAAGAGCTTTGTTGTTGTTGTGGCTCTTTGATTTCTGGGTTTGTTATGGATTTCTACTTTATTACACATCAGAGAACTTTGTCTGCGTTCAGGGCTAATATTCGCTGGTGTACACCAGCGGCTGACCAGCGTCCATTCAGAACTGGGTCCATTCAGACTGGAAGGTGCCCTTGCTATACCAGCCGTTACGTATTTTCACCATCATCCTTGTCTGTATTATTTCCACTTCAGGGAATTTATTGAGGTTTTTGTGAACGCTCAATTTTATGTGTGTCCTATGGGCACTTAAAAGAAGATGTATGCTCTGTGTTGAGGGCTTGGAGTTCAATACATATCCACTAGTTCCACCTGATTCATTATCTTAATTAAGCCCTTCTAGCCTCGCCTAATTACTATCCTTTACTCTATCATGAGCTGAGAGGTGAGTTAAAGCCTCCTATTGCTACTGTAATTCTCCATCAGCTTGTAGCAGTTGTTTTCTGGCTTGATGAATGCCGGAGCTGTTTTACCTGTGCAAAGATTCAGAACTTGCATAGCTTTGTTGTGAATTGCATCACACAGCATCATAATGTGCTGTGATTTGTCTCACTTAATCCTTTCTGCTCTGAATTCAACCTTTTCTGATAATTGCAATCATAATCCCTGATTTCTTTTTCTTTGCGTCTGACTGCATCTACCTTTGTTCCATCTTTTGACTTTCCACCTCTCTGAATCACTTCATTTTAGATGTCTCATATGTAAATAAAGTTGGGTTTGGCTTTATGGTCAATTCTAAAATTCTTTTTCCCTTATTGGATGACTTGACTACATTTACGTTTGTTAATGTGACAGAAACGTTTAATTTTAGTTCTGCTGCATTATTTTACATTATGCTTCTTGTTTTTATCACTCTTTCAAAATATTTCACTTCAGAGCCTGTTTGCTTTGTTTTGTTTTATGTGTGTTATATCTGATAATTAGGAAGGTTTTTATTTTTGTTCTACTTTTAAGTTTATAACTTACTTTAAATAATACTTTTTACATAATACCTTTCATCCCTCTATTTGTTAGATAATATTACAATTTACAGTATTTACAATAGCCTATCTCCTCTTCCTTACCAGTTTCTCCCTCTCTTCCAACTTCTAATTCGTTTTTCTTTTTTTTTTTTTTTTGGTGAGGAAGATTAGCCCTGAGCTAACATCTGTTGCCAGTCCTCCTCTTTTTGCTGAGGAAGATTGGCCCTGGGCTAACATCCGTGCCCATCTTCCTCCACTTTACATGCAGGATGCCTGCCACAGCATGGCTTGATAAGCAGCGCGTAGGTCTGCACCCGGGATCCAAACCTGCAAACCCTGGGCCACCAAAGCAGAGTGCACAAACTTAACCACTAGGCAACCAGGCCAGCCCCCCAACTTCTAGTTTTATTTTGCTTTTTTTGTGTGTGTGTGAGGAGGACTAGCCCTGAGCTAACATCTGATGCCAATCCTCCCCTTTTTTCTTGAGGAAGATTGGCCCTGGGCTAACATCCACACCCATCCTCCTCCACTCCACATGGGACACCACCACAGTATGGCCTAGCAAGTGGTGCGTCGGTACACGCCCGGGATCCAAACCCGTGAACCCCGGGCCGTTGCAGCGGAGCGTGCGCACCCAACCACTGCGCCACCAGGCCAGCCCCCCAGCTTCTAATTTTTGATCTTTATGTTATCATTCTAAGTACTTCTCTTGCTGGTGTAGCAGCAAGTTATTAGATGAGAGAGATCAAAACGCTAATGCTACCTCTCACCTCCCTTCTTCTCATGTGCTAGCTAGTTTTCTTCTCAGGGGACTCTAATTATGCATATGCTTAATCTCTTTTGGATGTAGTCCATTTCATTCATTTTGTTCCTATTCCCTTTCAATTCTTTACTTCCGTTTCATTTTTCTTGTCCTCATTTCCTCTCTCTGCCTGCCTGTCTCCCTGCGTACCTCCCAATCTTGCTATTATTTCTGTGATAGTTTCACTTTTTCTGTCTCTCTCTTTCCCAAGATCTGCCAGATCACATTTTATCTCCTCGTCTTGCCTTGCCATATCTTTCTTGAGATCCTGTATCTCTGTTTTCTGAGCATGCTTCAGATAAGTGTTGGCTTCATTCAATTGTTTTATTCATGATAAAATGTTTGGTCGCAATTTTTTCTTGCGTCATAGCAAGTTTCTGGTAGACATTCTCATCTGTTATATTTTTTCTATTCCTTCCTCCCCACGTTTTTTGTTGTTGTACCTTTAAACAATTCCTGTGCTGTTTCTTTTTAGATTGCTTATTAGGACAAGCTGTGGAAGACGTTTGTGTGCATACAGGCGTGGAAAGTAGGGTCGTTGATGTTCCGGCCAAGCAAGAGTTTCCCTAAAACACAAGGTTTTGTGTATAACTTCGTTTGATTTATAGATCTTTCCAGCCAATGGAGAGAGGCAACTGGGGGCTTATCACGATGCAGACTCTCCACGACCCCCCTGCCCTGCAGCTTCCCACAAATCTGGTTTGCAGAGTGATTTTTATTGCAGTGATTTTTATATTATTGTTATTCAGATCCCTCTCCTACTTTTTGGAACCCAAATGGGTACAGAGAAGCTCCCACTGTCAGTCCACACACCTCCATCTTCTCTTGCAAACAAGAGATTTCAGCTTGCCTCCTCTGAGTTTGCCACTCACCTTTGAAAAATGAGCTTTCTCAGCCCTATCCGCCATCTGCAGCAGTGGTGCTCCCCACACACACCTCCGCTCAACCTCCACTGCTTGGGGAAGGCCCTCTACTTATTTTGTGTTTTAGAATTTCAGCCATTTCTTAGCGGCATCAAAAATGGAGTTTGTCACTGAATGACTTCACTCATATGTGGAAGATAAACAAACACATGGATAAAGAGAACAGATTAGTGGTTACCAGAGGGAGAGGGGGCTGGTAGGTGGGCGAAAGGGGTAAAGGGGCACATATATATGGTGACTGACAAATAACAATGTACAACTGAAATTTCATAATATTATAAACTGTTATGACCTCAATAAAATAAAAATAAATAAATGGAGTTTGTTTCCTGTTTTCTTTGTTGCTTGTGGCTAATTTCAAGGAATAGAAGGGAGGAATGCTAACTGTAAGTCACTATTTTTAAACTAGAAGTACTTAGGTAGATTTTTAAACTAAATGGCCCTTTGGTGGCTTAAAGACATTTTCAAAAATGCCTTTTTTAAATTCTTATTTTGAAAAAAATCTAATTAAAACAATGTGATAATCAGCAGGAAATCAACAGAAGGATCAATAGAAACCCCAGGAATGGTCCTTAGTCTCTAGTCCTCAGAAGAATTTAGTACATAAAAAAAAAGACGGGACAAATAGTGGGGAAAGAAAATACTGGTCATTAAATAGCGAAGCTAATTACTAAAGAAAAAAAAGGAAGAAAGGTTAGAGCTGTACTATACATTATAAACCACAAATACAAATGGCCAAAAATCACATGTAAAGATGCTCATTTTTTGAAAATTCTTCAACTTTTTCTACAAAGATTAAACAATCTTCACTTTAAAAAAACTAATTTTACTCCATTCAAAATGGCAAGATTTAAAACTCATCCATTTGTCCTCACATGAGGACAATCTAAGTTATTAGGTATCTCTCAGCTACCCCATGAAGCAATTTTAGATTAATTTTAGAAAGCCAACTACATATAATTTGATTCTGCCACTGATATTATTATGATAATGATTGAAATTGCTTCACAGGGTGGCTCATAGTCCTTTTAGAATAAAGGATGGTTTCAAAGCTCAATGGCATGAAGAAGAGATGAGCTTATTCATAATTTAGTACCCAATGGGCCCAATTATCTGACCTAGGGACAATGTCTTGGGCCAGTCTTGCTACTATGGTATTTAGCTGTCTTATTATCCTATGGACAAAAAAAAATTAGAAGAAAATGACTGGCTACCTCTGACACACAAAAGCTCCTCAATCCATTCCTATCTGTCTATCCCATACCCAATCTCCCCTGTGTTCCAGCATTATTCCATATAACGTGCACAATTGTATTGCCAACGCTCTTCCAGCGTGGAATGCTTCCTTTAGCCTTTCTCTCCCTCTCTCTCTCTTTCTTCTAGCTTCCAGTGCTGCCCCAGTGAGCAATCCTTCTAAGGGGCTCTCCTCTACTGTCTAATTTCCTCCCACCAAGTAAAGTTTCTTCCCTAATTTTCAGTGCGTAAATTAAGTCTTGCAAATTGTATTTCCCCAGACTAATCAATGCTCCTGTCAATTTTTGACTCATCGTCAGTTCTTCTCCCAACTTGGAGGGATCTCCCCAGCCCTCCAGCTTTTCTTTCTTGTTATGTCTGCATTAGGTGTCAAGGGCTCACTAATGCCTGCAGGGGACAGCGTGATGGGTGTGGGATCCAGGAAATAAATCTGAGCATCTTAGCAGCTGTGGGAAAAGCTTTGGAGGAAGGCATTTCTGCATAAAATCGAGTTTTGTGAAATAGCCAATCTATTATTTTTACACGATTTTCTCATCTCTTTTCTCTTGGGTGTCACTCTTATTCACTTAAAAACCATTCTAATTTAATATCCCTATTGAAAAGAATACAGTATTCCAAAATATTCTTAATGCTATGGCTCTACTAAATGAAACTGAGTCATCTTTGTATTGGGTGGGGAGAGGCTGCAGTTAGAAAAACTTAAATGTCAAACTTTTGGGGGTTTGCTTCAAGTACTAATCCTGATGTAATTCTAAAATATATATATATATAATGTGTGTATATATACACACACGTAATGTAATATTATAGTATACATAATATGTATTAATGTACTATATTATATATACTATAATTAATATATTAATTAAAATATATAATTAATATATGATAGAATATTGTATATACTATATATTATGCTATACATATTAATATATCTTATATATCATATATATTTTATGTATATAGATTATATATGTTATGTGATTGTATATATATATACATAATCACAACTAATATTTACCGAACCGAGAATTATTTCCATTTAGTCTTCATGACAACCCTATGAGTAGAAACCGTCCTTATCCCCCATCTGAAAATGAGGCAATTAAGGCCCAAAAAGGAAATTCTGTTGCCAAATAGCAAACAACTAGTAGTAGATCTGGAAGCAATGATTGCTTTGCTAAGCTATACAATTTTTAAAATAAGTTGACAGCAAAGCTAAAGAACAGGCATGTCAAACCTCCCTGCGTCTGTGTGCCCTATCCCCACAGTTCTACTTCTAGCTCGACGTGAGTGTTCATGGTTTGCAGTGCCCATCAGTACAGGATTGGTAAACTATAGTACCTCCTTATAGTCTCATCCATAAGATGGGACTCTACAAAGCAGTTAAAAGATCTGAACTAAATCTATTTGGAGCAATATGGATAGATCTCAAAAACACACTATTTTTAAAATAAAGTAGATTGGAGAACAAAACTAATAGTACTATATCATTTATTTTTAAAATACCTATTAAACAAAATAATACATTTTCTATAGGCATAAGCATGAATACAAAAAGTATTTCTTAATGATCGGAAGGATACCCACCGAATTTAATTACCTCTGGAGTGACTATAATGTTAGTATTAAAATCAATTTTTTAATTAAGAAAAAGACAACTGAAAGCAGGTTTAAAGAGTCCAATTTACTAGCTTCTTAATTTTCACATCCTAATCTTCCTATATTTCAGACTTAAGAAACTGAATGCTATGTTTGTGAATTCCTTACTGCCTGCGGAGGCAACAGGAAACCCCAAACTTGAACCTCAGCGTGCACAGAGAAGGCAGAAGTAGAAAGAAGAATCGCTGAGATTCCAGCAATACTTGGAATACATTTCTTGTACAGCTATAAAGTTTTGACTACATTTGGAACAGGAAGTTCATCATTAAAATAAATGGAATATAAATAATATTATAGCCAAAATACTAAGTGTCCTCAAGGATTAAAATAAGAATTCAATGATCTTTCATGCTTTTGTTAACTGTAAAAAGATCTCCAATTAACAAAGGACAAAGCAGAGAGAGAAAACGACCTAAATAGCTTCTGTGTGGCATCAAATCTCTGCTTTCTCTCCCAAGGTGGCCCTTAGCTTCGCCCAAAGAAAACTCATTAAAAATGATGCTGCTCCATCACTTCTAGCAGCATTTCTTCTGTTAGAAGGAAGCCATGATGTCCAGCACACACACCGCTGATGGCAGCAAAGCCTCCAGAGAGGCCCATTGTGTAAAAAAGACGACAGTGGAAAACATTAGCAATAGGTGACTCTCCAGATTTCACTTTAGAGAAAAATCAAACAATTTTTAACCTTCCTATAAGAATCCTTGCAAGGAGACAGAGCAAGATCCACAATTAAGTTTTTAGAATTAATTTTTCTCTCTTTTGTGTCCAGAATAAAGCAGATCAAAGGCAGATTTCAAACCTTAAACTGCAATGCTTAGCAACTCTCATTACTTATCATGAAGAAGATAAGAATGTCCTCAGCATGCTCTATAGGACAGACTAAAGTGGGTACACTCCTGTTCAGGAACCCCTTCCTTTCGGGATGGAAAGGTAGAACACATAATCCCCTTTATAACCAGAGCTCACCCTCTCTCCTCCCCATCACTGCATCAGAGCCTCCCCACTGGCTCCAATAAAAACCTCAGCAGGAAGCTGGGAAGACCAAAGAAAGGATCAGAGGCCAACAAAGAAAATCAACTAGTGGACGGTGCCTTCACCTTAATAGTAATCCTCTCACTCTTCCCATATTTGCAAGTTAAGTCTTCCCCGATCCATTTCTCCTCTGCCTAATTTTCTGTAGAACTTGACCATCCAAAACTCCCGCTGGCCACACTGCTATCCTTCAGGCGTTCTCTCACAGCAACCTATGCTTCTCCTTCACAGCACTTAACACAATGGTAAGGAATAGATTAAATGTGTAATTAAGTATTTCACGTCTCCGTCCCTCGGAAGACTGTGATGTTTACTCAGTCATACCTAGCACCTACACAGGACCTCACCATGCAAATGTTCAATAATTATTTGTAGAATAAGTGAATGAATGGTTGGATGGATGCTCTATTTACTAACATCCTAATCCTCCCATTTGATTCACTCCACAATCTCATCCTGTTCTCATCTGCTATACCAAACACGCCCTGCAGCTGGCTGACTTCTACTGAGACTCCTGCCCCAGCGATGGGCTGCTTTAAGAAGCCCACAGATTTTCCCACCATGCCTCATCTCAGCCTGTCCCTCTCCAGTAGCATTAACAAACCAAAAACCATGAATGTATCATACAACTATAAGTCTTGACGGGAGAAAAGTTGCCTTCCTTTTGACTCTGTAGGTGTTCTGGAACATACTCCCCAATAACTGGATAGCTACTCCTATACCATGGCAGGGTCATAAACTAAAGCCAAGTCCCCAGCCTGCTAGTGTTTCCTGTAATCTTTACAGTTTCCCAAAGGTCTAGATTTCAGAGAATGACTTCAACTTCCATCCAAAGTTTCAGGTTTATTTCTTATCCAATGTCAAAACAAGAAAAACAATAAAGGAAGTAAGCAAATAGCAGTAAAGAAAAATTAAAAGAGGGAACGAATAAGAGGAAGCGAGTAAGTATCATATAATGTGCACTTGCTAGCGGTGGACCCACAGTTTGACTTGGCTCCTCCAAGCAGATCAACATGAGTCACACAATCTACTGGGACCACGAGGTAAAGCAAGTTGCTCAGTAACAGCACACCTAGCCACTACAGGAAGTCAGGACAAATTTCAAAACCCACGGAACAATCCAATGGCAAAATGCCAAGCCTCTGTTAATTAAAAGCACATCTATAGCAGAGTCCAAACAATGGAGTCCAAGGAGTCATCTATCTCGGGTTCTGGATTTTCAATGATAATTTTGAAGGACAGCATAGAATGATTGAATGCATGTTCTGTGGCCAATCCTCTGAACATCATTTGACAACATTAACTTAGTTATTGTCAGAAACACTTTTGAGACCTCTTGTCCAAGTGTTAAGACCGCATTCTTCATCATTTGGACCCAGTTTCTTGCTGAGACCAGAGAACTATGTCCTGTTAGGTGAGAGTAGAGGCCTCATATCTAACTAACTATATTTATATACACCTATATATCTATATCTATCTAACTCCAACTTTCAGTCTTTTGTTGACCGAAACGTCATTACACGGCGCATGGCTGTGTAATAAATTATTGGTGGGAATGTAAATTGGTGCTACTTCTTGTGCAATATGTACCAAAATCCTTAAAATTTTTACTCACTTTGACCCAGTTGTTTCTCTTCCAGGAATTTATCCTAAGGAAACAATCAGAAATTCTAACAGATTTATAATAGTGACAGAAAAAAGAACTAAATGTCCAAAGATTGGATAAAAGATTAAATTACAGCTTTATGATGGAATATTGTGAATCTGTTAACATTTTTAAAGAATACTTGGGAAAATATTAGTATTTAGTGAAGAAGGTAGGATACAAAATTATAGTTATAGTGTGACTGCAATTGTGTTTTTTTAAAAAGCACAAAATATATGTGTATGGTCATATACCACAAAACGACCTTTCAGTCAACAACAGACCACATATACAACGATGGTCCCATAAGATTAGTACCATACAGCCGAGGAGTGTAGTAGGCTATACCATCTAGGTTTGTGTAAGTACCCTCTATGATGTTCATACAACGATGAAATCGCCTAATGACACATTTCTCAGAACATATCATTGTTAAGTGACACATGACTGTAACAGTTTCATGACATTAAGGGTCACTGCTTAATCAGTCCCTTCACAATATTTCTATATCACTTTGAAGGTGCCTGCATTTTAGTATTCATCATGTAATAATAACAATAGTAACATTAGTTATCATTTTTTGAGGACTTGAGATAAACAGACACAACATAAACACTGTACTAACATCATTGCACTCGATCCTTACAATTCGTCCAAAGGATGAGGGGCTCAGGCTTGCCCATGGACCAACAGATAGTGAGTGACAGAACCTGACTTTAAACCCACCAGTCTATGTGATCCTAAATCCATACTTTTACCCTGGAGTCTGCACTTGTTTTTGTTTATGCAACCTATCAGCATGAATTTATGGAATAATTTTAAATACTCATTTATGTATAAATTATATACATATTATACACATTACCAAATATACACAAAAATATAAATTAAGATGAGATTAAGATAAATAAAAATTCAAGTATTTTCTTCCTAAACCTCTCACAAATCATTTTGCACACCCCCTGTAGCCACAACCCCACTTTGAGGAGCACGGCCCTTACTTTCTACACTAGTTTTTATGTCTCCCACTAAAATGTAAGCACTATGAGGGCAGGTCCTGGGTCTGTTTTTCAGCACTGTATCCCCAGTGTCCACAACAGTGCCTGGCACATTGTAGGCACTCATGTAACACATGGTGAACATTAATAAATGAATGAATGATTCAGCTATAAGGTTGTTGGTTTGAGGACAGATTCTAGAAATCAATTATATTTGTATCCCTAGCACCAAGCACATTTCCTAGCACATGATGGGCCCCCTATAAATGTCTGTTGAGTGGATATACAGTCAGTGTTTGTTGAATGGATGGATGGATGGATGGATGGATGGATGATGGATGGATGGGCGGATGGACAATGGATGAGCAGATGGACAAATAGAATGGAAGGTCTTCTTCCCTCTGTTCACATCTCTAGGGTTAGCATATCAAAGATAATTGGTTGAACTTATTTACTTAATTATAATAAAAACTTACTATTGCTAAACAATGGTCCCATTAGAACAAGTATCGGTAAAATTTCACCCACCTCTTGTTAAAATATAAAATAATAAATAAGCCTCATATTTTTAAAATTATCCCTGACTACAGATCAACCTAGAACAGAGATACGAGCTTCAGAAGAAGGTGGAAAGGATAGGAGATAGTCGACCAAGATACACTGCAGAAAAAGGGCCATGAATTCTTCATCCACATCTTGTTAGATGAGGATAAAAGTTTAAAACATCTATAAAATACTTACCTTGGAGGAACCAAAATTATGACCCTTAATCCTTGTTATGTTAGTGTGAAGTTCCCTTCCTATGTAATTTGCAATTTTTCTACATCTTGTTATAAAATATCTTGGCTAATAAATTTGCAATTGTTTCTTTAACTCACCCTGTCTTTAGAATCTTGTTGTCAATCCCTGTGTAACAGTTAATTTTGATCTCAAGGTTTTATATGGTAGAGGGATGTTATGGGAAAATACATTAATCCACACTCTGTAACTTCAGTATCTTTATTCTATAACCTCGGTGACAGATGTCATTTAAATTCACTTGTTAATCAGAAAACATTAAGAAGTTTTGTCTTGACTTTTCCCTCAGTTATGACTGTGATAAACAATTCATCTCAAAACTAGCATAAATGTGGAATTTTTCTCTGAAGCTCTTTAGACAACTATGAGCCCCTCTCTATTTGTTTCCATTCTTGAGCAGATAGTATTACCTTACCAGAATGTAAACGTCATGGGGGCAGTATTATTGTTATTTATAGCCACCAGTTAGTAACTACTTATTATGCTAGGTCTGTACTAAATGTGATGCAAATACAATGTCATTTAATCCTGGGAGCAAGGATGTGAAGCTGTTACTACTTCTACATTGTATAAAAAGGGAATTTAGTTTCAAAGAGAATAAGAAATTTATTTGATCAAATCTCACAGCTGCATTTTCCGGCTCCTGTCCTCTCTCCTGCCCTCCCCTCAGTTCCCCTCCTCTCCCCTCCGCTTCACTCTACCCAGCCACCTTGTGGCCTGTTTCCAGTCCTTAAACCTGCCTTCCCTGAGCCTCAATCAATAATCATGACATTAGGTTTCATGGCACCCAATTTGCTCTCATGGCACCCAATACTTATCCTTCATGTTGCCACTGCTTGTAACTATTATTTATTTGTATGATTATTTACTAGTATCTACATCCCCCACTAGACTATGAGGTCTATAGAGGCAGGAAAACATCTGTTTTGCTCACCACTGTGTCCCCAGTGACTTGGGATGAGTAAATATCATAGAACGAATGGAGTAAATGAAATGGCACAGCCAGAATTCAAACCAAGTCTATCTGACTCCAAAGTCTATGCTCGTAGTCACCATGTTATTGTCCCATACATATCTGGTTAAATTTTGAAACAATCAAGCCAGCCCTGATAGCCCAGCGGTTAAAGTTCAGCACCCTCTGCTTTAGCGGCCTGGGTTCAATTCCTAGGCACAGAACCACACCACTTGTCTGTCAGTAGCCATGCTGTGACAGTGGCTCCCGCAGAAGCAGCAGAAGAACTTACAACTATATGCAACTACGTACTGGGGCTTTGGGGGGTGGGGAGAAGGAAGAAAAACAAAAGGAGGAAGATTGGCAACAGATGTTAGCTTAGGGCGAATCTTCCTCTAAAAAAAAAAAGGCAAAAGAAAATGTTTAAACAATCATTTCTCCCTAAATTGAATTATTTTCTGACCTTCAATATTGCTGTCTGCACATCTGGCCATCATAATAATGAGTTGCATTTCCATAAGTTAAAGTTCAAAGAATATAACTTTAATAAATTCGTTTCCAACTACAGTTTGGAAGATGCCTTCTGCTTTCTACAAGTTTATAAATGTTGTACAGGTTGGATTTAGCTAATTTAGAAGCTTATATTTTAGTTTAATATAAAGTTCTTTAAAGTTTTTTTAAAAATCTGTTCTTGTTAGCAAGATAACTTCTTAGGCTGGACGCAAAGAAAATCACAGGCAAATTAATTAACTTCATGTCCTATTTTAAGTGACTAGCAGTTTTTTAGACTTTATATTGGATATATCTCCATGGGAGGTATTGGGTATAGCTGTCAAGGCTAATAATGAATGCCGATTTGGGAACACTGTCACATATGGAATAGCTTCTGTGAGAGGAATGGGGGAAATAAGAATCTCTGTTGACAACTAGATGGGACATTTTATTCATCATTATCCTATATATATCTTTTCACATGTTAAAGATTCTAGAACTCTTTCCAAATGGGATTTTTCCACTCCATCTATTATAAAACACTTGATAAATTATTTTAAAGTGAAACTTTTTCCAAGATGTTAATATTTTAGCTCCTCTGTGGAATAGTGTGCTTCAAACTTTAACAAGTTGTTTATTCAAATTGACTTAGAATATTTCCCTTAGAACGAACTTGAAATATAGTTTATCCCATCTTCCCAAAGAGCAATTCTCTAGCACCATAAAATTCTCATAAGGAGACAATTCTTGTTGGACTTCATTTCAGTCCTCATCAGTTTCATGTCAACCTATAGAAGGAGCAAACAATTTTAAGATAAATTTGTCTATTACCTGTCTCGTAGTATGAACTCTTCTATTACTCATCAAAGCCTTCTATACAGTGTTTCTATACATCATCTCCCTAGCTTTGTGAACTTGAGTAAATCTAAACATTTTAATTTTGCTTTTTTTTTCCCGTCCCCAAAGCCCCAGTGCATGGTTGTATATCCTAGTTGTAAGTCCTAGTTCTTCTATGTGAGCCACCACCACAGCATGGCAACTGACAGACGAGTAGTGTGGTTCCGAGACAGGAAACAAACTCGGGCTGCCGAAGCGGTGAGAGCACCGAACTTTAACCACTAGGCCATCAGGGCTGGCTCTAATTTTGCTTTTAGGCAAAGGCCAACTTGTTCATTTGCCTTCATGAAGGGGAGTGTAAGCATTCTTTTTTATCCAAACAGCATGGTTTTAAAATCATGAACAAGAAATGGCCTTAAAATATGTGGTTTCTGACTATCAGAAAGAAATATTTAAAAGCCAATATGGCCAAACCCATAATCACTGTTTTTGGCAGCCATTCCCTAAAATTCTAACTGTTGATTCTAAATAAATCCATCCAGTAAGTCAACTCACTCCATTCCTTGGAGGTATATTGTGTGAGTCAACGTTGCTTGTGGGTCCCTGGGGATGTAGCTCAAGCCCATACTTAGAGGATCCACAGAAGCTTACAGGAGTTATAGTGCTCTGGATTTTCAGAACTGGGCTTTCTGAAGCAGAATTGTTTAAAATTTCAAAAGCATGGTTTTGCATATAAATAGCCAAGCCTTGAAGATTCACAGCACAGCAATTACTCCCTCAAATTGTAGAGCAGAGAACAGTCCACGCTGAAGAATCGTTTTCCCACCCAAAAGGCTCCAATACACGGAAAAAGGAGAATTCAACGGGAGACAAGACCAGTGCTGAGCTGTTGCCCACCCTCTTGGGACCTAACACCTGAGATGAGTAGTGGGAGGTGGGGAATAATAAAAACTCCAGCTAATTCCCTTGCTTCCCAGGATGTCACCCATGGAGATGGAGGCCTCTTAGAAAAGCCCTACGGGCAGCACAGCTTCTGGGAGTAGAATGAATGACAGTGACTGAGTGATGTGCCCATTGGGCCTGAGGGCAGCTCCACCTTTAGCACCCACCTCCCAAGTAAAGCAAAAAGGTAGATGATGTAGATAAGACAAAAGACTTAAAGGACTTGGGATGGAATAAGGCGCATCCAGCACAGCTGAACCTTCAGGGGCCAGGGCAAAGCCAAGGACTTCAGCAAAGACTGATGTCCAAGTCCATAAGGGAAGCCGGAGCCAAGGAGAACAGAGGATGGTGCTCGGAGCCAAGGAGAACAGAGGATGGTGCTCGGCCCGAATGCCCCTCCCCCAGAGCCAAAGTACTCAGAACCACACCCCATCCCCACCTGCAGAAACTCAGTCCACCTGGGAGAGAGGGAGTGAGGAAAACAATTGGAATAAGTTTCCTTGAATTGACAAGATGGTATTTTTCTTCTAAAAAGAGGAAATACTGTCTCCTGAACTAAGCTGAGATGTTATGATAAGTTTCCTTTTTGCCCAACTGACTTATCTCTAAACCTTAAATTCACGACATTTGAGTATCGGTACTTCAGGCAGTCGCCAAAGAGAGCTGTCCATCACCTGCTAAATACCAAAAAAAAAAAAATACCTTAAAAACCCTGATACGAGGGGCAGGCCCCCGTGGCATAGTGGTTGAGTTCACACATTCCACTTTGGTGGCCCAGGGTCTGCAGGTTCGGACCCCAGGAACGGGCCTATGCACTGCTCATCAAGCCATGCTGGGGCAGTGTCCCACATACAAAATGGAGGAACATTGGCACAGATGTTAGCTCAGCGACAATCTTCCTCAAGCAAAAAGAGGAAGCTTGGTAACAGATGTGAGCTCAGAGCCAATCTTCCTCAGCCAAAAAAAAAAAAAAAACACCTGATATGTGAGCAAGAAAGTAATAGAAACAGGTTAACTAGGTACTACTTCAGGTTCTACAAGTTAAAGTGGCAGAAAGTTTATTACTCCAGAGAAGTGACTTCTCTAAGGTAAGTATAATATACTTCAGCCTTTAAGGGATAAATGTTATGAGAAACCGTCATACGAAGAAAGGTTCTGCAATTAAAGACACAGTTCACTATGTTCCATTGTAATAACACCTTATATTTGTTTGGAAGGCCTTTGCCCTAAATGGGGAGTGCAAGCTGTGAGTTCTGAGTATGTGAGTGGTTAGGCTAACTTTAGCAAAGACTGACTATTAGTCAGCTGAGGCTCCTGTAACAGATACCACAGACCGGGTGGCTTCAACAGCAGACATTTATTTCTCATGGTTCTGGAGGCTGAGAAGTCCAAGATCAAGGTGCTCGCAGATTTGGTTCTTGGTGAGAATTCTCTTCCTAGCTTGCAGATGGCCACCTTCTCACTGTGCTCTCATACGGCAGAAAGGGCTCTAGTCTCTTCCTCTTCTTATAAGGACACTAATCACATCCTGGGGGTTCCACCCTCATGACTGCATCTAATTACCTCCCAAAGCCTCCATCTTCAAATACCATCACATTGCGGGTTAGGGATTCAACAAATGAATTTGGGAGGGATGCAAACATTCAGTCCACCACAGACTGTAAGCTGAACTGCAGAGTGGGAACAGGTAAATCTAATGTATAAGCAGTTGTGGGGACACTGGGGATTAAGGTAGCTGGTCCATGTTCATCAAATTAATCACCCTGATTTCTTCTTCCTTCCTAATCCATATCTGTAACTGCCCAGTCCAAGCATGGAACCTTCCAGGGGTCTCTGGGAAGAACAGTTCTACCTCCACTGCTGCCTTCTCCTATGGCATGTATTCACCTCATTGCCTTTGTATTTTGCAGAATGGTTAAAAAAAACAATCTGGTCTTATTCCCAGCAGTGTTAGGGAATGATTCTGTTTTCTACTTTTCCTTCTTTTTTAGAGAACCAGAGAACATAAACACATGTACTCAGTCCATTTTGTTGTTAGTGCCATCGGGTCAATTCTGACTCCTAGCGCCTCTGTGTCCAGCAAAGCGGACCCCTGCCCGGTCTTTTTCCGCCACCCTCTCAGTTTCCAGTATCGTGTCAGACAATGCTCCACTGCTATTCACAGGGTTTTCATGTGGGTGGCCAGGTCCTTCTTCCTAGTTTGTCTTAGTCTGGAAGCTCTGATGAAACTTGTCCACCATGGGCGACCCTGCTGGTATTTGAAATCCCGGGGGCATAGCTTTCAGCATCACAGCAACACACAGCCACCACAGTATGACAACGACAGATGGGTGATGTGGTTCCCTGACCAGGAAATGAACCTGGGCCAGGGCGGTGAGAGTGCTGAATCTCAACCACTAGACTATCAAGGCTGGCACTCAGTCCACTCTCTTGAGGGAAGGGCCCAGATCAGGTGTTAATACTTACTTTTCACACAGACACTGAGACCTAGAAGGGTTAGGTACCGTTCACAAGGTCTCACATTTAGCAAACGGTGGGCTTAACTTACACTACGTCTTCTAACTTTCTGTTTTCTATGTTTCTTCTATAAGCCTCATCAAATTATTTTGGAAGCTGTGATTGGTTTGTTAATATTTCTTGGAAAATTTGAGGTGGAAATGAACCTTATAACATAAAGAAACCAGACCTAGAGACATTAAGTAACATGCTCAAGATGACAAAGTCAGCTTATTTCAGAGGTCTGGTACCCAGGTCTCTTGAATCCCAGGTTAATATTCTTTTTAGGTCAAAAAATATTTGCACAATAAATAAATAAATTGATGAATAAATGACTTTCTTAATAGGTGCCTATAACAGGAAGAATTTATTCCCTTCATAGCCCTTCAGTTTCCCTGTCTGCTCACCCTCAACCGTCACATGGTAAAATTCAATATTAAATTAAAAATTCCTGGGGCTGGCCCAGTGACATGGTGGTTAAGTTCTCATGCTCCACTTCAGCAGCCCGGGGTTCGCAGGTTCCACGTGGACCTACCACCTAGGCATGGACCTACACACTGCTTGTCAAGCCATGCTATGGCAGGCGTCCCATATATAGAGTAGAAGGAGACGGGCACAACTGTTAGCTCAGGGACAATCTTCCTCAAGCAAAAAGAGGAGGATTGTCAATGGATGTTAGCTCAGGGCTAATCTTCCTCACCAAAAAAAATAAATAAATAAATAAATTCCTTCTCAGTCTCTTCCCAGAAAACGTCTTATTTATTCATAATTTCACAAACCATCTATATGCTGATGAGGCGCGAAGATATGATGATCCCCAGCTAAAACCTCTCTTTGGGGCTCAGGATCTGCATATCTAACTGCCTACTGCATATAAGTTGGGTACCACATAGGCACCTCACACCCAACATGTCTAAAACTGAACTTGTGCTGTTTTCCCCCAACCTGTTCTTTCTCCATCCCAAGGAGTGGCACCAAACATCCATCCAGTTCCTCAGGCCAGAAACCTGTGCTTTCCAATCTCTCTCTCCCTCCTCCCAGTTCTAATGCATCCATCTTGTTGATTCTCACGCCTAAATAACTATTCACTCCCAATCTCCTTATCCACCATCCAAGTCAAGATTACCACAATAGCCTCCAAATAGTCTCCCCAACATCAAACTTATTCCCTACCCTCACCCTCCACCAAGTCTCTAGGCCATTTGTGGCCAGAGTGACTTTTTTTAACTTAGAACGCAATGTATCCCAAGGTTTGAAATTCTCCAGTGGCTTTCCCCTTGCTCTTAGGACAAAATCCAAACTCCTATAAAGTCCTACAGGATTTGACCCCTGCCTGCCTCACTAACGTCATCTCCCACTACTGTTCTCACCTCACTGTCTCCAGCCACACCGGCCTTCTACAGTTGGCTGCACGCACCTCACTTCTCCCCATCCCACGGGCTGCACCCATGTTTAGTGTCATAGAGAAAGCTTATCCAACACAACCAACCCCAATCCTTAGCTTAAATTTCACTTCCTGGGAGAAGACTGCCCTGTCACCAAGTTCAGAGAACACTTTTTACTCCTTACCTGACAACCTTTCTCTGGCATTTGACACACAAAGCATAGTCTCCTTGAACGCTCCTTACTCGTCTCCCAACCACCACTCTCCTAAGCATCTCTGCTGTCTCTGACTTATCTGGCCCTCCCTTCTCAGTCCCTCCTGCAGCTCATCTTCCTACCCACTCCTTAACTTGGTATTCTCCAGGGTTCTGTACTCAACCCTCTTTCCTCCATCACTTGAGACACCCTCACTGGCTTACTTCATGCCCTGCTGAGATTTCAACCACTTCCAGTATCTGATGACGCCCAAATCTGCGTCTTTAGCTAGAGATTCACATTTCCAACTGTCTACTGAACCCTCACCTGTATGTCCTGCTGGTGTTTCAAAGTCAGCATCATCTCCCCACCACTACCACCATTGCCCCCAGTAACTTCAGCAAAACCTACCCTCCCCCATCCCTTCCCCTGGTCTCCTAAAGCACCCAATGTAACTGTTTGCTTGTCTTCCCTCTAGAGCCTTATCTGAGACCATATCTTTACTCCAGCCATGCCTGCTCCTTCCTTTTTTTAACTTTTATTTATTATCTTTTATTATTTACTTAGCTACACTGTAAGCTCAACAGTTAGAAACAGTACCTTCTACTTTGTAACCCATTTGTTGCCAGACACTTAAATTTTTTTTTCAATCTTACGGAAAAGTTGCAAGAATAATCCAATGAACTCAAGTACATGCTTCACTTAGATTCACCAATTGTGAGAACATTTTGCCACATTTGATCTATTCCTTTCTCTGTATGTATGTGACAATGATGATTGCTGAATCATTTGTGAGTAATTTGCAGACATCATTGCCCTGAATCCCTAAATCCTTCAGCATGTATCTCCTGAGAACAAGGACAAGGAAATTCCTTTGCACACAAGCATCAAATTCAAGAAATTTAACAACAATAACATGTTATTCACCAATTATCTCATAATGTTCCTTAGAGCAACTATAAATGAGTTGCATGTAATTGTCAGATATCTGTATTCTCTTTAATCCGGAACAAGTTCTCAGCCTTTCTTTGCCTTTCATAACGTAATAATAAGATAAACTGACATAAGGGATACACTGAGAAGAACACATATCTCACACAGAATTGCCAAAAGTGCCCAAAATGCCAAAAATGATTAACCTGAATCTATGATGAGGAAACGTTAGACATACCCAAGTTGAGGGACACTCTAAAATTGTTCTCTTTTTAAACACACTGCCCTCATTTCCATCTGAGGGCGTGTAGTTGCCTTGTTATTTCTGAGAAACTCCCTCGGAACATCGTTCACCACTCAGCAGAGATGTCATGTCTTTGGAGAGTCCTCCCTGCCCACCCTACCCAGGACAGACACCACCCTTCACCCCAGTCAATCTCTATCCTGTTATCCTGATTCCCTGTTTTTCAAAGCATTCACCGTTCTCTGAAATTTCCTTGTTGATCTATTCACTTTCGTTATCTATTTCCCCCGCTAAATTACAACTTTTGTGAGAGCAGGACCTTTTCAAAGACAGTGCCTGCTTGAGAACAGACAGTCTTTTTATAGTTGCTGGAGGAAAGAATTTCCATATCTTCAGGGCCTAACAGAGTGCCAAAGACTCAATGGATGTTCGCCAAATGGGTGACTAATTCAACATATGATTCACTAAGCAGAATATTTCTGGTTTAGATTTCCTCCTAAGTTCTCATTTTTGCTTACTCCAGACGTTCACAAGATTTCAACATCAAGACTTCCTTTTCGATATTCTCCACGACTACCCATTTCTTTTACCCTGAAGTAGAAGAGACTTGGGAAATGTGATAATTATAGTCAGGTCTTAAAATTATTCCCCTTTGCACTGACGTTGAGGTTAGCCTATGATGACCTGAATATGCTGAAAAATGCATTCTGTACAAAGCTAATAGGGAAGATTCGAGATAGAAATCATAAGATAAATTCAGTCAATGAACAGGAAGTCATTTCAGTTACTCAGAAGTATAATTCATGTATTTATTTTCATTAGCAATATTTATAATATTTTATTCAAGCACTATCTAAACATGTAGCTACAGAAGCCAGAATCAATAGTCATGTTGGTATCAGTAAGAGAAAGAGTGTGGTGTTACTGGTCCACTTCAGCAATGACTTTGAACGTCTCTGCCTTAGATCAAAGCCACCAACCCACCAATTTCAAAGGGAAAAAAATTGGAAGCGAAACAAAGAAAAAAAGAAATCTTCGGTAAAGAACACAGCATAAATAATTCCTGGTCCAGCAAATGTTACTCCCTTTTTCAATTAAATTGTTTTTTAAGTTGTCCTTGAACACAGAAAAAGTAAGTCTTTATAATTAGTCCACTTAATTCAACTACAAACCAAGCAACACTCACTATTGTTTCAAATATGCTACACATTATATTTGGTAACGTTAAGTAAATACACACACAATCTTTTTAAAACGTGCAAAGAAAAACTGGCTCTCTGTTTGATGTCCAAAAAGTTCTTCTCTCCCACCTTTGAATGCTTTCTCTCATGCTAAGACTAATTAGATAACAAGAGAAACTGAGTGTTGTAGTTAAAATAATCGAAACTGGATAGACGGATGAATTAACTGGTTATCATTTATTTTTTAAACTTTTATTCTGAAATACTTTTAGACTTAAAGAAAAGTTGCAAAATTAGAACAGAGAGTTTCTGAATACCCTTTACCCAGCTTCCCCTCATGTTGATAACTTGCATAACCGAGGCACATTTATTAAAACCAGGAAATTAATGTTGGTACAATACTATTAACTAAGCTACAGACTTTATTCAAATCTCACCAGTTTTTCCACTAATATCCTTTTTCTGGTCCAGGAGCCCATCCAGGCTCCCACGCTGCATCTAGCTGTCATGTCTCAGTCTCCTCCAATCACAACCCTGACACTTTTAAAGAGTACTGGTCAGTTACTTTGTAGAAAATCCTTCAAGGTGGGTTTGTCTAATGTTTTCTCATGATCAGATTGTCATCATTTCTTTCTGATAGCATAAAGGTCTTTTTTATTTAAAACCAGGGGAAAACATCTAATTACTTATCTAGTTCAAGCCCTACCAACAGAGTACACTTTCTAGGATTTTGTCCAATTGATTGTTTCATAGTCTAAATGCATTTATTCCCACGCACAAGGAGGAAATTTCACCTTAACTTTTACAGTCATATTCCAAATATTTTACATACTTTTCTTCTTCTTCACAATGACTTAACCAAGTTAGTATTTTTAGCTTTTTTAATAGCTCCTTTACCAAATTTTTGTCTGGTTGATTTCTCAGATACTAACAGAAACATGTTAATAAAGTTCTACTCTGGTTTGGATTTGTCTATATCTCCCTATAGATTTTTTTTTTTTTTTTGGTGAGGAAGATCAGCCCTGACCTAACATCCAATGCCAATCCTCCTCTTTTTTTGCTGAGGAAAATCAGCCCTGAGCTAACATCCGTGCCCATCTTCCTTTACTTTATATGGGACACCACCACAGAATGGCCTGACAAGCGGTGCATCTGTGCACGCTGGGATCCAAACCTGTGAACCCTGGGCCCCTGAAGTAGAGTGCACACACTTACCGCTTGTGCCACCAGGCCAGCCTCTCCTTATAGATTTTTGCTTCTGTCAATTTTGTTTTGTGTATTTGGATGGCATGTTACTGCATACACAATTAGAATTGTTACAACTTCCTGATGAATGAAAAATTTTATTATGTGACAATGATATAATCTGTATCATTATAGTGACTCTTTTTACCTCTAGTAATGTTTTTTTGCCTTAAAAGTATTTTATATATTATTATATCTAATCAACTTTCTTTTGCTTATTATTTGCCTGGTAAATCTTTTTAAATACTTTGCTGTCAACTTTTCCATATACTTTTTGTTTATACGTATCTTTCACAAACAGCATATGCCTGGGTTTAAAAAAAATTCAGACAATATTGCTAGTTAACTGAGCATTTAGTCAATTTATCTTTATTCTAATTACTGATATATTTGTATTTCTTTCCATCATCATTTTTTCTTTTTCTCTGCTTTTTCTCTCCTTTCTTGCCTTTTTGGGGGAGATTTAGTTTTTTTCTTTATACCTAGAATAGGGAGCCTTCTGACTTAAATTCATATGAAGACGTGATTAAAGTCAGATCTTTTCTTAAACTTGAGTTCGATTAAAAGGAGGAGGGGGAAAAAAAGAACAGAGCAAACCAGACGAGGGAGGAAATGGTTCTTTAAAAAGTAGAAATGGATACCATCTCACACCAATTAGGATGGCTACTATAAAAAAAGAAAGTAACAGAAAATACAAGTGTGAACAGGGATGTGGAGAAATGGGAACTTTTGTACATTGCTGATGGGAAAGTAAAATGGTGCAGCCACTATGGAAAACAATATGGCAGTTCCTCAAAAAATTAAAAATCGAATTACCATGTCATGCACCAATTCCAATCCCAGGCATATACCCATAAGAATTGAAAGCAAGGTCTTGAAGAGATTTCTACCCTCATGATCACAATAGCCTTACTCACAACAGCCAAAAGGTAGAAACAACCCAAGTATCCATAGACAGATGAATGGATAAACAAAACACGGTATACACATACAGTACAGTGGAATATTACTCAGCCTTAAAAGGGGAAGAAATTCTGACATATGCTACAACATGGATGAACCTTGAGGACATTATGCTAAGTGAAATAAGCCAGACACAAAAGGACAAATACTGTATGATTCCACTTACATGCAGCACCTCGAGTAGTCAAATTCAGAGACAGAGAGTAGAACGGTGGTTGCCAGGAGGCTGGGGAGAGGGGGAATGGGGAGTTGTTGTTGAATAAGTACAGAGTTTCATTTTGCAAGATAAAAAGAGTTCCAGACATGGACGGTGGTGACGGTAGCACAAAATGTGAATGTACTTAATGCCACTGAACTAGATAAGAGTCATACTTAAATATGACTAAAATGGTAAATTTCATGTTATGTGTATTTTTCCAGAATTTTTTAAAAAGTGGAAATAGTGGGGAAATAAAGAGAAAACCAACTTTACTTCTTTCATAATTATACATGACCAGCGCTAAGTCCTCTGCTTTGAGGAACCATAGCTGTTGAGAGACTGTGTTGCTATTTACACTTGCTTCTCGTAACAACCTGTCAGACAATTATCCACTTAACCCTTGTTTTACAGAGAGGAAAGAAACTTGCTCAGCTTCCCAACAACAGTATATCTTGGAGCCATACCTTCGGTTCAGGTCTTCTGGTATGTGAAAACACTGACATAGCAAAGTAGTTGGCAAAACACCATGTGTTTACCGCCTCCGACAACAAATCCGAGCACGTTTCGCCAAATGACTGCTATAGCTTTTCACTGACTGATGATATGACTTTATAATTTGGCAACATTTTTCAGTTTCCATACCTTATTTCAAAAGCATGGCAAAATTACACTATTCTGCTCAAAACTATATCTGTAAATATCCCCAAAGCGTGTCTCTGTCCTCCAGCCTTGAGCTGTTACGTTTCAATTCACGCAATATCGCTCTCAGTATCCGTCACATTTTCTAGCCTGTGTAACGCTCTGCTGATGATTTGATTAGAGGCAAACCCAACTTGAGAAAACGCAGCATTAAATTTGGTTCATGGGTCATACTGATAAAACAGTCATCTGTTCGTGTCTGTTTCTCTTGATTGTGAACACTTGGTTCTTTACTGAGAGCAAGAACTGCGTCAAATTCATTTTTGTGTCCTCATCCCTCACACAGATCCCAACAACGATTGTTAAGGTGGTGGCTGAGGCATTGATGGAGGTGTCAATGATGCGGTAGTTGCGGGTGGTAGTGGTATTGATCCAAGACAAATCCAAAAGTTATAAAGAATAATAATAGGCAATATTAGTAAGCACTTATTCTGTTACTCTATTGGCTGCTTTACATATCTTAACTGTGAAATCCCAAAAGTACACTACATGATAAGTATTCTAATCTCATGTTTCAGATGAAGAAACTGAAGATCTGAGACATTAAGTAATTTTTTTGCCCAAGGTACCATAGATAATGAGGGGTATAATCAGGATTGCTTGAACCCAAAGCTAATACCTCAGTCCCTGCAGGATTCTACTTCTCCATACGGTTGCATACTATCCCTGCTTTGTATTTTAATCTATTTTTCAGTGCATCGTGGTGGGGTAGGAAATGTACTAAACTTTCAGAAGAAACACATTGAAGTTCTCGCTCCATCATTTGCTAATTGAGCAAGCCATTTTGTCGTCTATATAATGGGAAATTCCTGTCCTGCCTACCTGAGCTGTAAGATGATCCCAGATGAAGTATTTTGTAAACTGAAAAATTAATTGTAATAAATGCTGGCCTTTCTGTATCTACTTTTATTCTCAATAAAATTTAGGTCTTTCAGGTCAACTAAAATCTTAGGCTTGGTGGAAATTTTCCTTTATGTAGGTAGTAAAATTTATCTTAAAAATCTCAGTATGAATCAATGAAATTACTCAATGTGATCACTTATTTATTGCTAAAAAGCATTTATTTTTCCACCTCTACAGTGGAAAACTCTGGCAGATTCCACCAACTAGGAACATTACCAATAATGGGACAAAATGACACCATGTACCTGCTGGTGTGATCCACTGAGACACATCACTTATATAGTATTCCTACCAAAATCTAATCATGAAAACAATCAGATAAACCTATTCTACAAAACAAATAACCGGTATTCAGTAAACATGTCAGTATCATTGAAGACAAAAAAAGTCTGAGGAAATGTTTCATGTTTAAAGACGCTAAAGACACATAACTAAATACAATGTGTGACCCCAAAATAAAAAAAATTTTTTTGCAGTAAATTGGGATAACTGGCAAAATTTTAGTAAATTGTGTACATTAGATAATATCATTGCAACAATATTAAATACCCTGAATTTGATCACTACGTTTTGGTTAGAGAATGCCGTTGCTCTTAGAAGATATACACTAGAGTATTTAGTGATGAAGGACCACGATGTCTGTAATTTACTTTCAATTGGTTCTCCAAAAATATATAAATAATATAAAAATGCTACATACTTATGTACAGACTAACATTCTTAATTCATAGTGGACACCATATTGGGATAAAATGTGAAAATGTCAAATGAAAGAAAAATTCATTTTATTTGTGCAAGACAGTACTAATTTTCCACAAATATGCCAGGAATCAGAGAAATCTAAATATAGGTCATATGTAGGGTGACAATCAAAGCTGCTGAATGTTGGAATTCCTATGGCATATTGGAGAATCCACTCAATGTTTTGAATCTAAGAGTGTCCCCCGGGGATATATAGGTATATAGATATAGCCAGTATGGCTAGGCTGAGGACACAATTCTCCCGTCTCTGGTAACTACCCCTGACACTCTCTATGCTTGGTAGGACCCTGATGCCAAGTCCAAAAGGGGATACTTAACCCACGCTGAGCCAGCCAGAACTTTCCGTGTGTGTGTGTGTGTGTGTGTGTGTGTGTGTGTGTGTGCGCGCTATAGCATATCTGATGCCTGAAAGTCCCCAGTGCCTGAGTACCTCCTGGGAGTAAACGAGTAAATGGATCCAGCGACAACTGAATTAGCAATGTTTCCGGGGTGATTAGCAACGGAAGGGCCAGCGACTTGACTCAGGACTGGCGTTAATCCTACCAAGTCAGATTTTGAAGAAACTGCTCCGAATCACATTTTAGTAGCTCAGCAGTCGAAGTTAAACGAAGGAATTAATTGCTCTTGGGGGAGGAGTGGGGGTCGGGAGGGTCTACAGGAGCCAGACACGCTGTGTTGAGAATTTAAGCCTTTTAAAGGGTCAGAGAAGCAAATTGGCACAACCTAAAGTTCAGACGCGCTTCACAAATTCACGACCTGCCCATAACTTCCTAAAATTAAGCGGCCGCTGAGAACTCCAGTCCGCTCCCAAGGCGGGGACGTAGCCAGGCTCATCTACCCGCGCATCCAAGAGGAAAGGTCTGCAAACCAGAAGCGCCTTCGCGCATCCCGGGCGCCCAGCCCTGGGGGTTAGGGGAGGCGGCCGGCGGGCCGGGACCGTACCTCGCGCGCGGGCGACGAGGCACCGAAGGCGGCGTCGCGGGTCCGGTCCAGGCGCCTGGCGCCCGAGGGGCCGCCGCGGCTCATGCCGGAGCCCCGGGCGCGCTGGGACCCGCGGGCGGCGGGCGGCGAGGCTGCGGCGGGGGAGCCGGCGGGGCGCGGGCCGTCTCCCCGGGCGACCGCTGGCCGCGGCGGGAGGCGGCGGCCCGGCCGGGCTGCGCACCCGCGGGGGGGCCCGGCCGCCTTCGGCCTCGGCGACGGCCCCGGGGACGCGGGCGGACCCCGATCGTCCCGAGGCTGTGGGATGCGCCGGCGGCCGCGTCTGGCCAGGCCACCGCTTGGCTGAGCGGCGGACACTTGCCAAAGCGACTGGGGGACAGCGCGCTTGCGGGTGGTCCTCACCGTGGGACTCCACCGCGAGCGCCGGTCCAGGTCGTGTCCTTCAGCTGGGGACAAGTGACAGCGAGCGGTCAATGTTAACGGCGCTGGCGCGCGTGCGGTGCAGGAGCGCGCTGACACAAAGATGAACGAGCATTTATTTAGCACCTCCTGTGTGCAAACGCTTCTGCTTCTGCCGTCTCCAGGGCCGATTCGTGGGCATGGGCCTGTGCAAGCGCTCAGAAGATTTGGTTTAGTAATCTGCTGTTCGAGTCTTGAAACTCTTAATAATTTTTGAATAAAATGACTTATATTTTTATTTTGTACTGGGCTGGGCAAATTTTGTAGCCTGTCTTGGTGAGCCTTCTTTCATTTAACCTTCTCAACAACCCTGCAGGGAAATATAAGTAATAATAATACTGGTGTTAGTAACAGCCATAGCTTCTACTTACAAAACACTCACATGTGTTCCTTTACAAGAGATGTTCTTAGTGCTTTCCGTGTATGATCCCGTTAAATAAAACAAGATTATGAAGTGGGTATTAGAATAATCCTTTCTATAAGATGAGGAAACAATCACAGGGAAATGAGATAAATTGTCCTAAAGCACAGAGAAAGTGAGTAACCTGCCCAAGGTCTTACTATTTGTAGCAGAACCTAAAAATGGAACTTACATTCACCTGACCTTAAGCCCCTTGCTAGATGTGTATGCTGTTCTAAAATTAAACAAAATCAGACATATGGCAATTTTTCTTAGATTCCATCCAATCATTCTACGTGCATCCTTATTGTCTTTGAGGATTTCTTGGCCTTGACAATGGCTTTTGATTTTATGGAAATATTGCTACATATCCAATCCAATCACCTGAACGCTTTCACTTGAAGCAACATAAAAAATAATAATAATAGTAATAGTCCTTAATGGAAACAAAGGCTTTCAGAAATCTCCTATTAATAGTATAGTTTGTAGTAAACATGTTTTCAAGCTGCAGTTTTTCCTTGCAGTAGAATCACTACACACTTGTTAAATTTTCAACGAAACAGCACTGCCCAAGGAAACACAAAAGTGGATGAAACCTCAAGGCACCTGGAAGGGAACCAATCTGAGAAAGTCCTTCCCCTATTAACTCTACAGCCAATTGCTTCAGAATTCGGTTTTATAAAGTCTAATTCTGATCACTCTGGTCGCACTTGAAACTCTTCTTCATGACAACAGAAGATAGGAATTAGTACGGTCTTGAAAAATCAGTGTTGGTGAAGGGGGTGTTAATTAACTAGACGGGAGGAATCCTTCTACAATGTATACATCCATCAAATCATCACTATGTACACTTTAAATACCTTCCAATTTCATTTGTCAATTATACCTCAATAAAGCTGAAAAAACAAATACACACAATAAAAAAAAAATTTTAAGCAGTGTTAAACGGATTTCTCTCTATGTGAAAGCAATGTGCTTTTGTGCTAAGTGGGAGCAGAAAAAGTGCTTGGCCTGGCCCCTGCCCAGTTGCCTTCGAACTTTCTGGAATGTCAAGACACTAGCTAAGTGACTTCAAAGCTGCATCTGACGATGTGTCCTTTGAGAGTTAAGAGGGAGAACTCTGAGTCTGGATGTCGGTCTGAGCTGGACCCTGGAAGGGGCTACAGCGGGACCAGCTGACACTATGGTGGCAGAACCCGCAGGCTGGCAGTGGGGGAACTCTGGATATAATGACAGTTTAAGCACAGGAGGGAAATACAGATGCACAAAGCATGTTCCAGCCCAGATTTCTCACGAAACTGCACGTGTGGGCAATATATCAGGATCTGTAATAGCTCAGTACAGACTTCTGTTTTTCTTTACGATGACGGTAGAGATAGGAAGCTTCCAGCTGTGTGACCTAGTCCACCTCATATAACTGCTTCTTTACAGAAGAGAGATGTTGCTAATTAGATGCCAGGCTGCCTTTGGACCACGGTGTATAGGAATTCTTCCGCTGGCCACGTTTTTGAACACCAACATTGAGAAGGCTGCACCCAAAAGAAGATAACAGGGCAACAGTAGGTGGGAAACGCTGGAGGAGATAGAGGGGAGGTGAGGAGGCTGCGGGAGCGCTGTCACAGGCCAGGTGAGAGCTGGGACTAGCGGGAATGGGGGTGGTGATGGTGAGGGGGGAAGATTCGGAGGAGGAATCAGCCAGAGTCTAGAATCGTAGCGAGGCCCGAAAGGCAGCAAGGAGATAAAGCAGAAGAGGGAGGCAGAGAAAGAGTTCAGTTTGGGACAAATTTAGTCTGAGATGCTGATAGGGGAAGGCAAACAAATATTTTTCTACTGGGAACAGGAAGTCCTGGACACATCCAACGTAAACCAGAATTTCCAGCTCCTTCTGCTGTAACATTAAATTTTGTCCTGGTATATATTGATAAACCTGGCATGCTGAGGTATGTGTTAAATAAACATGATATCTGAGACAAGATAAAAATGCCTCATAAGTCGCTATGGGAGGAGATGAAGAACTCTCTCCCTTCTGGCGTTTGGATTTTATTCTGGAACTTTCTTGTGGGGTCATACATTCATGACTCTGGTTTCCTCCTTGTGTTTGCTTATTTGTTTGTTTTGCAAATGTACATGTTTCTCATAGGAAAATTTGTAATTCAATGACCACTTTGGGGACTTTTGACTTATATTTAAAAACTTGTCCCTGAAACCACTCCTGTGACCTTCTAGTTGTCTAAAGATTGTTTTAAAAGAGTATGCTTGATTGGAATATCGTCCTAAATAACTGAATGAAATGTTGCCAAAGGCTGAAAACAACTTTAGTCATCTAACGGAAGATTCCTTGGTGAAAGAGAGACTACTGGAAACTACTGCTACCATAAGTGACAGCATTTAAAGGTCTTTAAAGCCATTCTCAGCCCTTTCTTAGACTTGTTTCAGTTGGTTTGCTGGTCTCTATTTGATCTGTCTAATAAATGAATCCTTCATTTGCAATGATTTTGGTTCTATCAATTCATCCTAAAGCAAATCCCTTGTCCCTTATTCTATTATGACAATTCAGCTAGTTGTAAAACAATTGATCAATATCACTTCCAAAAATCTTCATGAATTTCTGTGTCATTTATTTTTAAAGTCCGTTTTCTTTCTTTTCCCCATACATATGACTATTTCCAATATATTTCATACCTAAAGTAAATGTGCTCCATTTTATAACTTCACTATAGGCTAAGCTTGAAGAACCACTGAGAGCTCACTTGATGGAAAATACCAATGCAAAAAACCTTCAGTTTCACCATTCAAGTAAATTACAGATTGTTCTTTTTAAAAGCAAAATCCAAAAGTTTAAAGTACTTTAAAAATACTTCATCTGGGTAAATATAAGGTTTTGAAAAATATCCATGATAAATATATATTTTCTGGACCTACATGATTTTTATCTGACCTTAAATTCAGCGCATTTTAATTCAGTTTTAATCTATATTTTCTCAACTAGTCAAAAAGATGTGTTGTACATAATACCATCTTTCATGGCCTTACTAAAGCGATCTTTCAGTTGTAAAATTGCAAGTTTATAATAGTTTAATATTTTGGGACAAATTTGGAAGGATTCACTGGACAATCAATGGTTAATATTTTTCTATTCCAAGGCGAGAGGCACTTTCCGGCAGACTGTCAGAAGAACCAGCTCACCGTGTGTCTCTTTATAGGAAAAGTGTCAACCAGTCAGGAGCATTATGGAAAGTCTAGGACGAAGCAATAGCCATAAGAACCTTCTTTGACTCCTTTCTCCTCCACACTCGCTTGCAGCTAAGTCTTTTCCTAAAATCTTTTCCCTTTGGAGTTCCCCTGGGGGAGCTGGGAGTGAGGATTCTTAAGGAAGGGCTTTACTGAGGAGCGCTCCTAGGACAAGGAGATTGAGGAAAATAGGACAGGGCATGGGTACAAGCTACTCAAGTATGCAGCCAAGCCTGGAAACTGTCCCATCTTGTTCCTGCCCCCCCCACCCCCTGCCCCTTCCCCATTCCCACCTCCAGCCCCCTGTCTGTCAGTTATGGGCAGGAGGGCAAGTCTCTGGTGAAAGAAGCAGCATTTTACAGCTAGCACTCACAGCAGCTGCTGGGGGAAAGGGGAATCCCAGCTAAGGAAAGGGGTTCCAGAGAGGAGAATATCTTCAACTACACAATTCAACCTCAGAAATTACTCTTCAGTCTATGTCTCCTTTCTCTAGGCTTGCTGTCATTGCCTTAGAATAGGTTTCCAGGAATTTTTTTAAAATTTGGGCTTTTACTGTCTGCCTCTAATCAATTTTCAAGAAAACACAAGAATTGTTTTTCTAAAACCCAAATCTGATGAGATTATTCCCCTGTTCTCAAACTTTCAGACAAATCCTACTGTTTATAGGAAAAGGGAGAGTCTTAACATCATATTGCTCTTTTTTGAATAATTTTCATAGTTTATTATTTTTCCTCTTCAAATCACCTCCTCTGAGGTGGGTCTTATTATCCTTTTATTACAGATGTGAAAACTAAAGTTCGGAGAGGGAGCTTGCTCATGTTCACACCACATAAAGGGCAGTACAGGTGTTCCGAGTGAGGCCTCTCGGCCTCCAGGCTCTCTAGTCTTTGTTATCAACGTTATCTAACAGTCAATATTTCTCAGAAGTTGAACTCATCCACTCTGCCTGCTGTATTTCCCCTATGCAACCTATGCTACAGTCCAGGCTGCCACGTATGATTGGTCAGGTTGCGCACTGCACAAGGGCACCATGCTTAAGGGGACACCATCCACAGTAGAAACATTTTTGGTATTTTGAAATTTCTTGTATGTTTTTACACTTTCCTTTACTTTGAAGATGGACAGTTTGTACACTTACTATAAAATTTTTCCAACGGATAGAAGTAAAGTGTCTTTTCTAAATGGTTAGATATATACCAGCTGCCTTGAACTGTGAAGGAAGAATAAGTTGGATAATTGAATAATACCTAAAGCAACTTGGGTTTATAAATAAGAAACTGGTTTTCTGATGCACTGTTCAGTGCATATCTTTAAGTTTAAAAATATAGTCAATCTAGGGGCTAGCCCAGTGGTGTAGTGATTAAGTTTGAGCACTCCACTTTGGCGGCCCGAGGTTCACAGGTTCAGATCCTGGGTGCAGACCTACACACCACTTATCAAACCATGCTGTGGCAGCATCCCACATATAAAGTAGAGGAAGATGGGCATGGATGTTAGCCCAGGGCCAATCTTCCTCAGCAAAAAGAGGAGGATTGGCAATAGATGTTAGCTCAGAGATAATCTTCCTCACAAAAAAAAACAAAAAAAAAATACAGTCAAACCAGGGCCGGCCCAGTGGCATAGTGGTTAAGATCAGCGCGCTCCACTTTGGCAGCCCAGGTTCGAGGATTCGGATCCCAGGCACGGACTTACACCACTCGTCAGCCATGCTGTGGTGGCAACCCATATACAAAATAGAAAAAGATGGGCACAGATGTTAGCTCAGGGCTAATCTTCCTTACAAAAAAAAAAATACAGTCAATCTTCATTATTTATGAATTCCATATTTGTGAATTCACCTACTCACTGAAATTTATTTACAACCCCAAAATCAATACTCACGAAGCTTTCGAAGTCATTCACAGATATGCTCAGAGTGGTGAAAAAGTTGAGTCATGCAACATGCACATTCCCAGCTGAGATCAAAGAAGGCGATGCTCTGTTTCAGCTATCATTCTGTAAACAAGTGTCCTTTTCATGGTCTGTTTAGTGTCACTTTTTTCTTTTTTCCATTTTTGTCCTTTTTTGTTTTGTTTGTGGTGACTTGGTTGTTTAAAACGGCCCCTGGCCATAGTGCTGAGGTGCTATCTAGTGTTCCTAAGGGCAATAAGGCTGTGATGTGCCTTTTTGAGAAAACAGCATGTTAGATAAGCTTCATTCAGGCTTGAGATATAGTACTGTTGGCCGTGAGTTCAATGTGAATGAATGGACAATATGTGTTAAACAAAGTGTCTTTAAATGGAAACACACATAAAACAAGGTTATGTATTGATCAGTTAATGAAAATGCTATGACCAAAGGCTCACAGGAACCTAACCCTGTATTTCCCTTAGGAGCGATGGTTCAATATTTGTTAATTCAGTGTCTGAAGTGACTTTACAGAATATAACTACTGTGAATAACAACAATCTACCATATTCCACCGGAATTAGTCACTGATTAAATTTGACATTCACACTGCAGTTTGTACAATCTGCTGTTTACTTCTTGTACAGAATTGTGTCTTTGAGTTTCCAATTTAAAGCTACAAGTATTTTCATTAGGACAACAATTGCCATCAAATAACTAATATTTAATAATGTGATAATTAAATGGGATAAACCAAATGTACATCCTGCCTATTCAGGTACATGACCTTGTAATATGAATTTTTAAAAATTGTATATTATGAAAAATTATCCCCCTGAAGTAAAAATAGATTTTCCAAAACCCTCTAAGGTACAGAGTTTTGGAAATTTATCACACGTGATAAAATGATGAAAAAAATCTGTGAATCCTTGTTACTTTTTATGCCTCATAGTAATTTTTATTCTATCTATATTCTAAATGATTTGGGGATGAAAAAATGAAGAATAAAAATGAATTCCAAGATTTGCAGCATTTATCCTGTATTCTAAAAAAGTAGGCTGTTACTTGAAGAAAATAATAACTTTTAAATGCATTTGCTCTGTATTAATTTGGTATAATTTTAAAAACAAAATTAATGTTATCAGCAAAAAGATGCAGAAATAAAAATTCATTGTGCATAATACCCTTGAAAGCATCAAAGAGATTATGGAAATTCTTTGAAGAAAGATGAAGCAGTGATGCTTACATGCATTACATGCAAACATTTTTGGTTGTTATACAGCAATATAATCTTTAAAAGAGAGGTTTACAGTGTTGAAAGATTATCACTGCTGTGTCACTTTGGTAGATGTATTATGAAAAATGAGAAACTGATCTATGTAATTGGCAGACTTTCCCCAGACAAAGGCCAGCCCCTCTTCTTGGTAGCTGGAAATAATAGACTACCCAGTGAAGATGTCATAGGGTCAAGCAGTTCCCTGCTTTAACGAAGTTGGCAATCATAGATTTACACTTAATTGAAATCAGATTATAAATGAGATCGAGTTCTTTTCATATTAGTAAAAAAAAAAAAAAAAAAAAAAAAAAAAGGCCCCAGTAAAGTATAAACGTGTGTGAGAGACCTTGTCTTTTTTTAAAAATACTAAAAGTCATTGAATTTATCCCTGGAGGCCCTCAAACAGTGGTTAAGTGGACAGACCTTGGAGCCAGGCTGTCTGGGATGATATCCTGGATTTGCCATTTCCTAGCCTTGTGATCTTGGGCAAATTTCTCCACCTCCTTGGGCCTAGTTCCTCATCTGTACTACAGATGAAATAGTAGTACCTAACTCATGGGGTTGTTGCAAGGATTACCTGAGTTAATGCATGAAAAGTGCTAGTACAGAACCTGGGACAAAGTGAAAAATAAGTGTCAGCTATTAACACTATTATTTTAAAACACAAAGCAGAAAATTCCCCCACAAGATACTGCAAAAAAAAGACTAGAAAAGGGGCCAGCCCCATGGCATAGTGGTTAAGTTTGGCACATTCTGCTTCAGCAGCCTGGGTTCGTGGGTTTGGATCCTGGGCACCGACCTACACCACTCATCAAGCCATGCTGTTGCGGTGACCTACATACAAAATAGAGGAAGACTGGCACAGATGTTAGCTCAGGGAGAATCGTCGTCACTAAAAAAAAAGGCCTAGAAAAGCAAAATGCCTGCTGTTATTCAAAATTACTCAAAACTTTGAAGATCATGGACATAAAATTATTTTTTAACTACTCAGTATGTAAGAACAAATTCTTAAAGCATTTTCTTTACTTTTGGAAAATAAGGATTTTAGAAAGAGGTTGTAGGTAGTAACTGGAAGCGACGAAGAGAGGTCTCACCTCCAAAAACTTGGAAATTAATTGGTCTCCTACGATTAAACCAAAGCAGAGATATGGAGAACTATTTCTACAAAAACACTATTTCCCCAACCAAGACAGGACTGTAACTTAATTGAATATATTAACAGACATAAAGAAAGAAAATGGTGTCATAAAATGTCCTGCTGCACAATGGAAGTTCCAGTGGAAGGTAGTGAACCTCAAATGCTAATGTCTTGTCCATTTGATGTCTTGATTTCTCATCTAAATTAATAAATAGGCTTTCGGGTTTTTAAAGATCAAGATTCAACCCTCAAAGTCTGCAAGTCTGTGGCCACAAACTCTTCCCCAGGGACCTCGTCTTCCCTCAGGATCCTCATCCATTCACAGGATGTGTCAGGGAACGTTCAAGAGAACAGGACCCTAGTGTCACAGTTACGCTTTTTCAGGATTACTGTAAGACAGCGATGAAAAAGCAAATGCAATTCTTCGGGTTATTTTTACTCCCACAAGTTGGAGTTCATGAAGGACCAATGTTAAAAATTCCTCCAAAAAATATGACAATTTGCCAAGCATTTCGTTAAAATCTACTTTCAAAGGCAAATGTGGTTTCTAAATTAAGCAAAACCCCAGCTTCTTCTGGATCTTTCAAATGTCTTCATTATTTTGGAAAATCTTATGGCTTTGGGTGGGGGAGTGTGGGATTTTCCTGACCCCATTTTAGACACGCTTTGGGTTTCTTTTATAATTACGCCAACTTTCTTTCAAAAAGTAACAAATAATTCTTGTTAATAAAAAGTTTGTCAAAGATGAGAGCGAAGAGTGTTCCTCGTATGCACTGCTCTGGCTTCTCAGTATCGATTCTAACTTCCTGTTGAGGTTTTCACAAAAGTATTCAAAAACATTTTGATGATTCCTCTGACTCAGATCAGGCTGTATTTTATTACCAACTGAGGTTTAGCCAACCCTATCCATACATATAAATTGATCCCCATCTACTCCTCTCAGCATCATAAAAACAAACTAGTCTAATTTTTGGAAAGAGATTTTATCTTCGGCTGATTCACAGATTTGACCTCAATTAAAATACCTTCTTTATAAGCTTGTATTGTTAGTCATAAATTTCCTTGGTCTATAAAACTTCCTCTAATAAAAGTGAAAAAGCAGGAAGCAAGATACAGGAAGCTAAGCATTCAGTTAATCATTTTTTAAAGAAATGAATGCCTCAGCCTTCCCAGGGACAAATGTCTCTTGAGATGGTTCCTAAAAGTTTCATCATTGATACAAAATACTGATTTATGAGTGTAAACTGCCTTTATTTCATTTGCTAAATCAGCCACAATTACTTAATACCTTCTCAATACAAAGCAGTGATCGAAATATACAGTGAATTCAAAACAGTAAAAGAATTTAAGTCTAATCTCAAAGATTTTCAGATTAATGAAGAAGAATGAGATGCAAAAAAAAGAGAAAAACCATAAAACACAATCACAAAAAAGTTAGTCACAGAGTAATATTGCAAACATGGTAAGTCATAGCTGGAGTTCTAAAAATATCTGATGATAGGTTGGGAAAGACTTCACTTGGGGGGTGAATCTTACCAGAACTCCAAAAGATAAAACAAGAAAAAATAAGAATTTTCCTAACTCCTAGTATATCATGCTTCAGGGGTAGCCGTTTTATAACATGTATGTGAACAAAACCCTCTGAATCAGTTCTTATACATTTCAGTGTTCACACATAGTTGTTACCACACAAAATTGGGGTTCTCGTGCCCGATGCACATAAAAAATGCCAATTATTATGGCAACAGCTTTTGGGAAATGAAATCAGCTTTATTGCTAGATCGATCTGCCTGGAGACAGGGGGCATGTGCCCTCAGATCTGTCTCCCTGATGCAGGGCTTGGGGCACAACTTATGGGATGAAGGGCAGGGCAGTCTGAAATGTGGAGATAGAAGATTGGAAGTAAGGAGAAGTGAGGTAATTGATGATCTGCACAAGCGTAGCCAAGCTTCATGCCTCTTCATAGGACTCATGTTCACAAAATGGCGGCCTTACCATGATCTGAGGGTGGAGTCTTTATCTCCTTGACATCAAAAAGGTCACTTATCCAGCATCTGCGCAGCCCCACTTGATGGGTTGGTGGTCTCAACCGGCCTGAACTGGACAAGGGGTCTCAGTTCCTGAAAGACAACACTTAATTACTCTGTGATAAGGATGGGGTCAGTTGAACTGGTCCTGAAGCGCCCGTGGTTACATAGTCACAAAAACTCAGGCATAAACACAGCCTGACTTGCCCCAAGGCAAAAACATAAATTCAGGGCCCAGGTTTACGTTTTTCAATTTTTATTTCACAGTTGTATGTGTGGCCGAGACTGGTTAGCTGTTCACTAAACCTGGTTAGGTGTGGCCTTGAATTCTGGCCTTTGGTATGTGGGCAGAAGTGAAGCACATCGCTTCCAGGTTTGGCCCACAAAAACTTCCTGTGTAATTCTGTGTGCTCTCTCTTCCCCTGTCTTCTGGCTAGATCCTGATTCCAGGACGACCTCCAAAGCCACATACTGGAGGTGGTAGACCAGGGAGACGACTTGGAAGCCTTTGAGTTCAAGCCCCAGTCCAGCTACTTATGAGCTATGTGGACCTTGTGGAACCTCTGTTGCCCCATAGATCAAGTTAGGGTAATAATACCTATTTCACAGTGCTCTTTTGATGATGTGATATGGTACGTGAATTCTTTTGTAAAACACAAAGTGCTTTGCAAATGTATGCTGGAGTATTATTATTGTTATGAGAGGCAATGTAAGTGGTGGTAAAAACTATGGGTTTGGGGCCTTTTGACCTTGTTCAAATACAGGTTCCGCCATCTTCTACCATTGGCAAGTTTCTTATTCTCTCAGAGTCTGTTATCTCGTGTGTAGAATGGAGCCAATATAGTATCACACCCAGACGTGAAAACCTCCAGAGGAAGAAGAGGGATATATCTCCCATGAGCCTCTTTTTAAGAGCAAGGAAGTCTCTTCCAGAAGCCCTCCAGGGACCTTGCCTCACCTTGGCCAGAGCCAGATCCTACGCCTAAAGCAATCATTGCAAAGGAGAGTGGTACCAACACAGGGAAGGATGCTCAAACAAGATGGTAACTGTGCCAGGGAAATTGCCTTGGATATAGTCATTCAACAGTGTCAGCTTCAGTTTCTTGTGTGTGTGTGTGTGTGTGTGTGTGTGTGTGTGTGAGGAAGATCAGCCTTGAGCTAACATCCGTGCCAATCCTCCTCTTTTTGCTGAGGAAGACTGGCCCTGGGCTAACGTCTGTGCCCATCTTCCTCCACTTTATATGGGACCCGCCACAGCATGGCCTGACGAGTGGTGTGTTGGTGCGCGCCCAGGATCCGAACCCAGGCCGCCAGCAGCGGAGTGTGTGCACTTAACCCTACTCCACGGGGCCAGCCCCTCAGCTTCGGTTTCTACCCTTGGATTCCTGCTGCTAAGCCAGGCTCCTCAGTGTAACAAGATATTCCTTTATCCCATGAAGAATTTCTATCTATAGTGAGTGTAGTCTGCAGTGCAGAACATTTTCAATCAATTCTTTTAACTGAAAATAAATTGTATCCTTTGGTTCTTACTTACCAGTATATTTAATTATATTCTCATGATTTGTCTTCTAGAAACCATTTAAAATTTCCAAAATGGCTAAGCTTGCAAAGGCCCTTTGTCCTAGGTACCACTGATCTGCCCAATGTGAAGGTAAGAGTCATCAACTTATGGATGGTAATCGCAAGGGAAATTGGCCAGTCTTTCAATGGGTTAAACAGAGATTAGCAGAGAGAAAAACAGAGTTTTCCGTAAAGAAAATAATGATGTAAACAAAGTAGGAAGAAGAAGTAGAATTTTCCACAAAGGTAAAATGCCAACTTTTGTACAAGAAGAGTGAATAGGATTGGCCCTCTTAGTGCATGGCAGAAAACACAATTAGATTATAAAATTGTAGAGCTAAAAGCAAGCTTTCTGCTTATATATAAGGACATTAAGTGGCAGAATGATTGAACACCTAGCTAAAAATCACATGGTGTTTTGTTTTTGTTTTTGTTTTTTATTTATTTTGCGAGGAAGATCAGCCCTGAGCTAACAACCATGCCAATCCTTTTTGCTGAGAAAGACTGGCCCTGAGCTAACATCTATTGCCAATCCTCCTCCTTTTTTTTCCCCAAAGCCCCAGTAGATAGTTGTATGTCATAGGTGCACATCCTTCTAGTTGCTGTATGTGGGACGCGGCCTCAGCATGCAGGAGAAGTGGTGCGTTGGTGCGCGCCCGGGATCCGAACCCCGGGCTGCAAGCAGCGGCACGCGCACTTAACCGCTAAGCCACGGGGCCAGCCCCAAAATCACATGGTTAATTAGCAACAGAGCTGGGACTGGAGTTCAGATTCCTTTGCCCAAGTTACCAACTCTTTCAACAAGAATTTCCCTCGATGATGGAAGGTGGCTGATGGGCCTTCTCTAAGACCACCACTATTAGGGATCCAGCTGTTCAAATCACGTTCCACTTGGGAACTGATGAGAAAGGAAATAGAATATAGAATTAAGACGTATTTTATAGGTTGATACAAAGTTGCACCTCATTTAATTTTAGACAATTTATCAGTAATCCTGTCAAAGACCAGACAGGAATTGGAATAATTTATATGAACAGAATTTTGGATTTTGCCAAGATAGCAAAACAATTTTTATATCATTTCTTTGGTTGGAAGAACGAGCCAGTTCGTTCTTGTCAAATCACTTCCATCTGTTCACAAAGATAATTTCCCTTCAAAATAACTACCCACTGGTTTTCAGCTGGTTGGTGGCCTGAAACATGAGAGGCATCCTTTTTATTACTGGATTTGCTGATGTTCAGCCCTCTACACTAATGTTCTTAGAGAAGACTTCCTTTCTCAGTGTGGTGTTCAGCCTGTTGTAAAATTCCATGAATTCATATGTACCCAGTGATCCAAAACGTAATCTTACAGAAAAACAATCCTCATTCCCACCGCCTCATTCTAGATCATTATTTTAAAACACATAAGTGGTATTTAGCTGTTTTTTTCTTCTTCTACTGAGGTTCAACATATTAATAACTCACCATATGGCTTATCATCCACATGATCTCATGGCTCAAATTTCCATTGAGAGTATATTTACTCATTTTTTAAAAAGAATTTAATTACATGGTTATAAATTATGCTAAAGTCATAGTAACCGCAAATAGCCATAACTTGAGTCTTGGAGTCCAGCAAATCAGAGTCTCCATTCTGGCTCTGTCATTGACTAGCTGAGTGGCCTTGTGCCCAGTTACTTCAGAGCACTGGGACTTGGTGTTCTTATGTACGTAATGGAATAAAAATATTTGCCTCCAGAATTTTCGTAAGGATACCGTGACACATTAGAGGTAAAGTGCTTAATACTGAGCCTGGAATATGGCTCTTCGTAAATGTATCTATTCTGATTATACTGCATCTATATATGTTTAATATTCACTGATTGTCAATAATTATGATAAAAATTGAGAATATACGTGAAAGAAATTTGTGTTGAATTTTGCTTCTTGTCTTATATTTCAAACAGCTCATTCCGATTTCTCATTTTTAGGATCTCTAAAATATTTTGATAAGAGCCATAAATAGGGAAAACATTCCAAATACTTTTTCATCCCTTTTTATTTTAAAAAACCTCCTAATGAGAAGGTTAAGGATGACTAAATTCACATACACATGTGAAATCTTTTATTTCTTTTAAGGATCCTTTGAAGGCACTGAGAAGGACAAGAAAAGATTAAGTGAAGTTTGAGATGGGAAGAAAAAACATAGTATAATGTGTTTCCTCTTTCCCTCAAAAAAATAAAAATAAACCCAGTGATGCCTTTCACCAACTTTGTGAAAAGGAAAGATGGGAAATTGGAGGAAAATGAGAAAAATAAGAGCAGGTATTCTTAACCGTTTTTATGCCATGAACTCCTTCTCTAAGTAAAATGCCTAAATGCCTTTGACAGCTAATACAAAGGGGAAAATTACATTGAAATAGTAACATTAGAAAGACAAATATGTAATAAAATTATATATGCTATTCTTTTTCTTTTTTTCTTTTTTTTTTTTTTGCTGAGGAAGATTTGCCTTGAGCTAACATCCATGCCCATCTTCCTCTATTTTTTAGTATCTGGGCTGCCAGCACAGCATGGCCACTAACAGAGCGGTGCAGGTCCACGCCTGGGAACTGAACCCAGGCTGCCGAAGCAGAGCACACTGAACTTAACCACCAAAGCTGGCCCATATGTGCTATTCTTTCTTAGCACATTAAGTAACAAGGTCTAACCATGGGTCTAATATTGTAATTTTGACGTAGTGATGAAACGATAATTCAAGAAAGCTGAAACAACTGTAATGCAGTATGAACAGGTCTGTGATTTCCACAGGTGTCAAAGACACAGGTACTGCTAATACAGCTGAGGTTCATGGCCCATATTCAAAATCAAAGGAAATACTAAATTTTAGTTAGAGATTAACGAAAATGAAGATGAAATTTTTTCCCACTCAAATTTACACACCACCTGAATTCTGTCAGCTGAACCAAACCCCTTGGATACCAGTTGAAGAATTTCTGCCTTGGAGACGTACCAAGCCCAGTTTGTATCTTCTTAAACATTAAGCTAGAATCGGAATATTAGGTCCTTTAAATCTTCTCAATCACGGTAAAAATTAATGTCCATTCATTAAGTGAATGGAAAGCAATTATTTTTATTTTCTTACAAAGCTTTTTTCTAGTGTGACTTTTCTACATTGTTAACAAAATTCCATTTCTTTTTTCACTTTTCCTGAATTTTAATTTTATTTTCAAATTCACCTATTTTGATATACTTCTATGAAAAACCACTGTAATATTTTGTTACAAGCATTGCATGTACGCATAAACTTAAAGCCAATAAAATGCATTTTATTGGCATTGACCTTACTGTGTTTTACCATGGTAGACACCAGAATCCTAGCTCCAGTGTTATGATTTCAAAGTTGAAACCACAAGAATGTGTGCAGTCAACAAGGAAAATTATACTCTGCCAGTTTTTCTTGCTGAAATCTCTGTACTAAATAGTACAGGGAAAAAAATCCAGCCACTTTACTATACTCCCCCTTGTGCCTAAACTTTGTATTGAACTCAACCAGGATGGAAAGTCATCAGCATGACCTAGGGTATGAATTAAAAAAAAAAAGTAAGGAGAAAAGCGACTTCTCTTCTCACGTAAAGCAATTACTCAATATTGAGAGTTTGGAACTGTAAGCCTAATACAAACACTATTCTAGGACAACTAGAATAACTGAGTGGCTTTAAATAATTCACAGTAACTGAAGACTTGCAAATCTTAATGGCTGTTAGCTGTCTGAAGATGTTCATTTCAGCTTCTTTTATAATAGCAAAAATTTTGAACAATCTACATAGCATAAGAAAATATGATCTAACTATAGGGTGAAATGTTTGTAGCCATTAAAAATCACATTTTGAGAATTTTTAACAAATGGGAAATTGATCACAATATAATATTGAAGGAATAAAGCAGTATTCAAAGATGCATACATTTATGAAGAACTCCCAATCATATAACATATATTTCTTCATTCATTCAACAGATACTAATTGATCAGGCTTTCTAGCAGACCTATTTCATCCTTCAGACTTCAATTTAAATAGCATCGCCTCAGAGGTTTAAAAAAATTATTTCAAATGCTGGAATTTGTCACCTATCAACCTACTCTGTGCTCAAAATTGTGTATGGGGCAAATACACAGAAGACACAGTCGGTGGCTGCCCCAAGAAAGTATGACTAATGGGAATCAACATTTTAGAAGTGTCTTCCGTAAGATTTTCCCTTCTGTTTTCTAAAAGGTCTAAAAATGGGGTAAATATTAAATAAACTGAAAAGGAGAAATGTGATAGGCCAAAGAAAAGCAGGAAGGAAGGAGAACGATGTGAATGATGGTCCCCAATGCGATGGGTCAGAGTATACTAACTGATGCTGCAGACTCAACCGTATCTCCCTGTCTGTAGTTTACAAAGGAAGGGAAAAGTTCAGGGCTTATGGAATATTCAGGTGGCCACTAGGGGATGCCAGAATGCTGATATCTTGCAGCAGGACTTCAGCTTCCCTAGGGGAATCTGAGTTTGAGAATGAATACAGTTCAAGTGGACCAGAAATAACTTCTCCTTTTCCAGTAAAATTGCGAGAATGTGACTTAGGTCACACAGTTAACAGGAGACCAGGGATTAGATATCAAGAATTTACTAGTTCCAGGGCTGGCCCCGTGGCTTAGCAGTTAAGTGCACGCGCTCCGCTACTGGCGGCCCGGGTTCGGATCCCAGGCGTGCACCGATGCACCGCTTCTCCGGCCATGCTGAGGCCGCGTCCCACATACAGCAACTAGAAGGATATGCAACTATGACATACAACTATCTACTGGGGCTTTGGGGGGAAAAAAAAGGAGGAGGATTGGCAATAGATGTTAGCTCAGAGTCAGTCTTCCTCAGCAAAAAGAGGAGGATTGGCATGGATGTTAGCCCAGGGCTGATCTTCCTCACACACACAAAAAAAGAATTTACGAGTCCCAGACCATTGTTCAGTTCCAGGTCATACTGCTATCCAAGAAAAAAAAAATCTTCTACCCCTCTAGCAGGAGCTAATTAGCAAACTAGACAAAAATTACAAAAGGAAAATGACAACAACAACAACAACAAAACCAGCTCACCAAACTTCAGAATTTGGAAAAAAACACTTCAGAATTAAAAAAAAAAAAAATTTAAACAGCACGATCCTGCTTTTTTTTCTTAGAAACGTAAAAAATATATCTACGCATGGAGAAAAACTTAGAAATACATATGCCAAAATCTTAACTGCGGAATTTGGAGGTGGTGGGATAATAGCCTTACTGTTTTCTGGGGTTTTTTCCTCTGCTTTATTCATTTTCTACAGTTTCAAGATATCACTTATTGCACAACATAAATGTCACGCAGTATGCTAGCACTTTAGGTAATAAGACATGTCTGTGTAGAAGGGTTCGGTCTCCCCTATGCCCACCCCCAGTCCAGCAAAAAAGGAGAGAGTATAGGGGAGAAGAAAAGTTCTGTGGAGGGAGAGGATCCTGAACAAGGCCCAGGGGGCCGGGGGCGGGGGCTAGGGTTCAGGCAGAGAGAGCTGTTAGGAAAATGGATGGGATAGGGCCCGCCTCATGGCCTAGTGGTTCAGTTCAGCGTGCCCCGCTTCGGCAGCCAGGGTTCCTTTCCCAGGCGCAGACCTACACCACTCATCAGTGGCCATACCGTGGCAGCGACGCACATCCAAAATAGAGGAAGATCGGCACAGATGTTAGCTCAGGGCGAACCTTCCTCAGCAAAAAAAGAAAAGAAAAGAAAAAGAAAATGGTTGGGAGAGGAAATTTTAATAAACCTAACTCTGAATTGTGCTTTTGATCCACCCTAAGGTTTTCTTAAAATGTAAGCAAAAGTTTTGAACTATATTGATATTGCCTTCTCTGGCGGGTATTTCTTTTCTAGAAACATGACCTTGAGATTGAACACCACAGGTTCTGGCTTTATAAAAGTTCAAAACCATTACTGCATTTTATCAAACACAAAATACCATCTCAAATTATAGAAAAAAGCTGGATCATCCCCACAAATCTTGTCTGTCTGCTGTTTAATCAAAAAGTAATAAAAAGTAACCTGTGGAGCATAAACCACCATCCTCCACCTAATTATTTACCTGCCCTTCATCCACATTTCCATAATACACCTAAGATGTTAGATCTATGTCTTGATAAAAATGCATTGCATGAAATTTATAAGCTGCTTTATCCAGGAGTTACTTCACACTTAACCAAGTATGGTACTGTTAGCAGTTGAAACAATTGAAGATGCTATTTTGGGAAAGTTTCCCAAGATCGCTCAGCTCTGCAGTGGAAAACTTGCCCCCAGCTGACTCCAGAGCTCCAGCTTTCCCCACCGCGCTACTCCGTACCTACGCCAAACATACAGGTCATATTTGCTGGGGTAGAGACAAGTGAGGGGGCAGGTGAGGGCTGTAGGCAGAGCCTGTCCACCGGGTGTCTCAGTCCCTCACTTCAGAGGCCCCATGGGATGTTAAGAAGCAGTCCAAAAACCAATGTTTGGGGACAAAAGAAAAAACAGATAAAGAGAACTCCATCAAAATCTAAAACTTTTGCGCTGCAAATGATACCATCAAGAAAGTTAAGAGACAACCCAGAGAATGGGAGGAAATAATTGCAAATTACTTATCTGATGAGACTCATATGCAGAATACATAAAAACTCTTACAAGTCAATAATAAAAAGATAATCTAACTTTTCAGTGGGCAAAGGGGGGCTGGCCCCATGACCTGGTGGTTAAGTTCGGTGCACTCTGCTTCGGCAGCCTGGTTGCGGTTCCCGGGTGCGGACCCACAGCACTCGTTGGCAGCCACGTTGCGGCAGCAACCCACAGACAAAATAGAGGAAGACTGGCACAGATGTTAGCTCAGGAAGAATCTTCCTCAGCAAAAAAAAAATAATAATAATGAAAATAAATAAATGGGCAAAAGAATTGAGATTTCTCCAAAGAAGATATACAAACGGCCAATAAGCACATGAAAAGATGCTCAACATGGTTAGTCATTAGGGAAATGCAAATCAAAACCACAATGAGATACCACTTCACACCCAGTAGCACATCTATAATCAAAAACACAGGCAATAACAAGCGCTGACAAGAATGGGGAGAAATTGAAGCCCTCACGAGTTGCTGGTGGGAATGTAAAATGTTGCAAATGTTTTGGAAAACAGCTTGGCAGTTCCTCAAAACGTTAAACATAGCTGCCACATAATCTAGTACTTTCACTCCTAGGTTAATACTCAAGAGAACTGAAAACACACAAACACTTGCACATGAATGTTCAAGCAGCATTATTCATAATAGTCAAAAAATGGAAACAACCCAAATGTCCATCCACTGATGGGTGGATAAATATGGTGTATCCATATGTGGTACATCCATACAATGGAATGTTATTCAGCAATGAAAAGGAATGAAGTACTGATACATGCTACAATTAATGAACCTTGAAAAGAAGCCAGTCACAAAAGACCACATATTTTATGATTCTATTTCTATATGAAATGTCCAGAACAGGCAAATCCATAGAGACAGAAGGTAGATTATTGGTTGCCAGATGCCCAGAGGGGAATGGGAAAGAACTGTTAATGGGTACAGGGATTCTTTTAGGGGTGACAAAAATGTTCTTAAATTAGATTGTGGTAACGGCTGCACGACCCTACGAACACACTAAAATACTGTACACTTTAAATGGATGAATTGTATGTGAATTATATCTCAAGAACGCTGGGTTAAAAAAAAATCAACTGGCAAGTTTACAAGAGTGTCCTCCTTCCTGATAAGCATTTTTTTTTTTTCTGGTGAGGAAGATTAGCCCTGAGCTAATATCTGTTGCCAATCCTCCTCTTTTTGCTGAGGAGGATTGGCGCCGGGCTAACATCCGTGCCCATCTTCCTCTACTTTATATGGGATACTGCCACAGCATGGCTTGATGGGCGGTGCCTAGGTCCGCACCTGGGATCCAAACTCTTGAACCCTGGGCCCCTGAAGCGGAGTGCGCAAACTTGACCACTACACCACTGGGCAAGCCCCCCTCTAGATCTCATTTTTAATCTTTCCTCTTTGACTTCTCCCCACTGGAAAATAAAAACAATGATATTTTCAGTACAATTCATTTTATTATTCTAGTGCAGGAAAACATTTCCAGGTTTATTTCCGATTTCAGTTTCAAAACAAACTGATCTGAAACTTACAGTATTTAATATCTGGTGAACACCAATAAATGTGTAATAATATAAAAAATTAATTAACCCGTTGGTAGTACTCCAAAGTCAATGCATAAGAATCTTTTCTATTTAAAGCATTTTTTTAAACTGCAATCTAAAAATCTGTTCATCTAAAACACTTATGTGTTAAAATATATTTCAGTTGGTTATGTTTATCACAAATAGAATGTAAAAGATATTACATTTCTTCAAATACTATTTGTTTCATTCTGTTCAATTTGGTGTTTCCTATCATCCATTCCACAGGTCAATCAAATGCATGCAAATAAAACATTGAAATTTTTATTGAAATGAAATAAAATTCAAGGAGAACAAAATCTAGAATTAACTTATGAGGTAAGTTTTACTTATGTGTGTTCAAATATCACAGTTGTAAGAAATGCCTCTCTTTACAAAGCATATGTAAGATGTATATTTTCATGGAGCCCTTATTTCTAGAGCCCAAAATCAAGTTAAATAAAATTCCATGCTTCCTAGAATATTAAATACCATGCAGCACAGTATTAATAAAAAATGTTAACTTTGTCAAAAGCAGAATTCACTTATATTTTGCTTTATGGCCAATTAAAAATAAGTTCATTAAAACCACTGGAAATTATGCATTTAACTTGAAATAAGTTACTAAAATTTCAACATAAATGTAAATATCTGGAACTAGCCTAATCCCTCTATCCCCAAAACAATGGAATGAGGCAAAATGTTCAAAAAAAAGCATTCAGAGTGTATGCAAATGAGCAGTGAGAGGCCAGGCTTCCCAGAGCTAATGCAGAGCAGCTATGTGACTAATTCACACACTGCTTTTCTGGGGATGAAAAGTGCCTGTCAGATCCTTCTACACAACTTGCGAGTTCCTAAATCAAGTCAAAGTGGACCATCAAACTGAAATATTCCATATTTCCCCTGGGTCCGCCAGTTGGGCTCAGAAGCTGTGAGTTGTTCCCCTTGCCCAGGCCGCAGACCCACCTGAATCTCAGCCTTCAATGTTCTTATACTGCAGAGAGGGGCAGGATGGAAGCCACTCAAAGCCTGATGAAATGGAACAGTAAACTCCCACTTTCTGTCGCCTGTCAACTTCCTATAATTCAAATCACCTTTGAACAAAATTAAATGTGCCTTTTGTAGGTCAGCATATAAGTCAGGTGCAACCTGAGGCATTGCACAGAATTCATGAGGCAGAGTCCAAAACATATGATCGTGGTAAACCCATCTGCCCATTTTAATATGGTTTTCCCAGTCGACCCCACACTTGGACACCCACTTATGATTGGACCGTTTTACCTGTTCAATTAACCAGTTAAAATCATGTACAGTAGTATCAGAAACAAACCATGGAATCGTTTTTCCATAAAAATGGATCTCGGTAGCCAGTTTAGAGGCCAACAAGAAGTCAGCTAATACTAAATCTGTAACAAGTTCAAACCCAGAATTATCCAGAACAATATCCACTCTAATAACAGGGGCTTTTCCTCTTCTTTTCTTGCAATTGCTGAGCAATGACCAAAGATGTTCCATGTCATTCACTAAAATGAAAGGTTCTAGGTCTCCCAAAGAATTTATTACACTGGTCTTCTGAGAACTGGTTTCCCCGCCTGACAGAGACAGATCACACTTATTTCCCCACAGTGAAATCTGAAAAAGAAAAAGTACAAAACAGTTACCCTTCTTTTCAATAACCAACAAAAATTCTATTATGTAGGATATGGGGGGAGGGGGCATTAAAATATTCATAAAATTCATTTTTACCAAACACTTAATATAAAATGACCATCAAATCTATACTTTCTCTAACAATACAAAGGCTGTGTTACAATGAAACTTTTAAATGGTCGGTATGTAATGAACTTTAAAAAAACTGGTTTGAATGATTTTAACGACCCATACCGTTTAATCAGAATGCAAGTTTCTGCATCTTGCAGATATTAGAACTGGTGATCAGATGCTGTAAGAAGAGGCTACAAAGTTTACTTTATAATCCAGAGTCAAGAGAAAAATACAAGTTCCTTTTTTCCTCCCAGCCCCCCTTAAATTGCTGTTTCTTTTACTACTTGTATAACCTTAGGACCTGGCAGCCTCTCTGGGACTTAGTTCTCTCACTCATAAAATAAAGAAATTGGACAAGGTGATGTCTAAAGGCCCTTCCAACTCTGATAATCTATTATTCCACTTTAAACTCAAATAATACTCAAGCTTATTTTGTAGGAAATGGTATGTAGCCCTATTTTTTTTTTAAGCTATAACTAAAATCATATGTTTCGGACTGCAGGCTCTGCAATCAGACCTGGGTTCAAATCCTAGCGTTCCCAATTAATGATCACTGGTAAATTACACACAATCTCTAAGGCTCAGGTTCAGCAACTTAAAAAGGAGATAACAATAGTACTTACCTCATAAAGTTATTTGTGAGAATTAACTGACATAATATGTAAGTAACATATCCGATATCTGGCATACAGAAGTACTAAATAAATATTAGCCAAAACAGACTCTACTCTTCTGTGTCAAGATAAGAGGAAAATGCATGTTCCAACCAAGAATATTTTTTTTTTTTTGAGGAAGATTAGCCCTGAGCTAACATCTGCTGCCAATCCTCCTCTTTTTTGTTGAGTAAGATTGGCCCTGGGCTAACATCCATGCCCATCTTTCTCTACTTTATATGGGATGCCACCAGAGCACGGCTTGATAAGTCATGCGTAGGTCTGTGCCCGGGATCCGAACCTGCAAACTCTGGGCCGCCGAAGCTGAGCACGCAAACTTAACCACTACACCATCAGGCTGGCACCAAGAATATTATTTTTAAAAAATAAATGAAGAGACTTTAAGTGTCAGCCTTAAGTTATAACTCAAGTGCGTGAAGAGACGTACAATGGAGTACACGATGGCCTCCCCCAGCTGAGGTCAGGGGCTCTGCTGGCCTCCTGCACCTTTCCTTCACCCTATCGTCCAGTCTGTAATTCTGTATTTATTTGTGCCATTATTGGATTGTCTACATTCCCTCAAGATTACAAGTTCTATGACAGCAAGGATTGGTGTGTTATTCTCACCATCACACGCCCGGCATCTAGAACAGCATTCGACAGAGTAGGTACTGAAATATTTGTGTGGACAGTGGTGGAGTGCTGTGGCTCTTAAAAACAGATCAACATTCCTCGCAAACTAACACCCCTTCAGGCTTCTCGTAGGAGTTAACCTGCTGGTCACCATGAGCACTAATGGGAGGCAACTTTGGGCTCCTTTACTTGGGAGCGGAGTGGCAGTTTGGGGTAGCTGGCCAAATTAGATGACAGAAAATAGACTGGTACTCCTTCTTCTCAATTGATTATACTTACAGGACAAAGAATATATTCAGAGAAGACTTCCCTGAAACAACAGGCGAGCTGCGGGTAGAGGGTGACACCCTGATTTTCTTTTTTCTTTTCTTTTTCATCTAAGCTAAGCATAAAGGATAGTTTAGAGGGGGAAAAATAACTAGGTTTGTGAGTTAGCCATACCTGACAACTTTTCTTCCAAACTCAAAATAAGCCTTTCCCTCTCAATCATTCAGCTGACTCTGCTGGCCCTTAAAGTTTCACCCGGACCTTGTCACATCCCACAACCTGTCAGCACGTGCTGTAGCCTCTACTTTCAAAGTATATACAGAATCTGGTGACATTTACCACCTCTTATGCTACCAGCTCGGCCCAGCCATCCCTCATCTGAGTCATTTTAATAACAGATCTCCCGTCTTGCCCCTTCAGTCTGTTCTCAGTCTGAAGAAATCCGTGGAATAAGTCATTTAACACTACTCCTCTGATCAAAGAGCTTCCTATTTCATTTTAAATAAAATCAAAAGTCCTTACCTTTGCTTACAAGGCCTTCTATGGCCCTTCCAGCATGCCCTCACCCCACCCTGCAGCGCTCTCACCTTATTTCCTACAGAACTCCCTTGCAGTCGCTCCCACAGCTGGCAGGCTCCCAGCTCAGGGCCGCAGCAGGAATGCTCCACCCAGATGTGCACCTGACCTGCTCCTTCACCTGCCTCAGGTCTTTCTCCATCACATTCTCAGCAGGCCCCTCCCTGGCACCCAGACTTACAACTGCAGCCCCTGCTCCCCTTCCCCAGCACTCTCGGCTCCCCTTCTTCCCTGCTGTATTTCTCTCCATAGCACTTTCTAACATCTCTTTCTGGGAAAAGTAAGGGCTGGGGATACTACTGTGTACATACATTTTCAAATAGTTCTGATTCTAATCATATATTTTAAATTTTAGGATGTTTTTAATGAGAATTAAAAACTAAAGTTAATACAAGATACATGAAGAAATGTAATAAAACAATATTACATAGGCCACTAACCACCCTGTATTCCAGCCTCTGTGCTCAAATGTTTTTTGTTTGTTTGTTTATTGTGGTAACATTGGTTTACAACACTGTACAAATTTCAGGTGTACATCATTATACTTCTATTTCTGCATGGATTACATCATGTTCTCATGTTCACCACCCAAAAAAAATATGGAACACTTCACGAATTTGCATGTCATCCTTGCTCAGGGGCCATGCTAATCTTCTCTGTATCGTTCCAATTTTAGTGTATGTGCTGCCGAAGTGAGCACTGTGCTCCATTCTTTACATAAACGAATCTAGTTTAATTCTCACATCAAATTATGAGGTACACACGACCATTCTCATTTAACAGATGAGGAAACTGAGATTAAGTATCTTGCCTCAGGTCCAACCACAAATAAGAGACAGGGCCAGCACTGAAGCCCAAGTCGGGCTGGGCCCACCAAATGACTGTCAAGTCTTCTCTCAGGAGTGACAGGAGCTCTGAAGCCAGACAACTCCTGTGCCACTAAAATCACCTCCAGTTGGAGTAGAAGAGATTTAAAACCCATTTTCAGAGATTAATTGGATTTTCATTTCTTGAAAAACACTTTTACTAAAATGATAAAAAATCATCCATTATAACAAATGACAATATATACATGCTTTGTTGTTAAGAGTGTACTAGTTTATGTTTTAACTGTTTAAACAGACAAATATACTCAGAAAATTAATTATCATATTTACCTGAAGAAACTTAAAAAACTCATTTTTTAGCTGATTTTCATCTAGGTCTTCAACAGTTCTCAGCAACTCTTGCAGGTAGGCACATAAAGCAATGATAGATTCCTGTGACTCAAAGAAATTTTGGTCTTTTGATTCTTTAAATACATCAAAGTCATCGATTGGTGGACTAAAGGAAGAGAAAAACATACGTGAAACATTTATATAACTCTCTACCTTTTTTTTTTTTTTTAACATTTGCAATTCTTTAAAGGAAAGAGAATAGTACTATCCAGTCTCAATTACTGGTAATAGACACTAGATATAATAGATAATCAAATTACACAAAAATAAATCCCTCAAACTCTTTTTAATTAAATGTCAAAAGTTCCCTAATCAAATATTTTACTGGAAGGATTAAATAACTATAGTGACTATATCCATGATTATTTACCTAATAGAGTTTCTAGGACAAAAGGAGAAAGAGAAACAAAATTTCAAGATAATTGCTTTAGTTTAACAAACATTTTTTGGGGACACTCAATGTGGCAGGGTTCCAAGTCACAAACATATGTATATATAAACAGAATATTTGAATACAATGCCGTGATCACTAACAGAGCAAAACATGGAGAATTTTAAGAACCCAATGACTACTTGGGATAAATCAGACTTAATACTACTGTAAATTTTATTATAATAATAAATTTTGATCATTTATGTGTAGACTTTTGGGAGGCAACTTTTACTTCCAAGTTGACTTTGACCCAAGGTGATTTATGCGCCATAGCTACATCTTCATGCTATCCAATGAGAGGGCAAAAGCATTAACACTGGCCTAAGAAAAACATCACTAAGAAGGTGCAAATACTAACATAATAGCCTTCACAGGATCAAATATAAAAGACATCCAGATTATCTGACCCTCTAAATTAGCTACTTTTTCCATGGGTCACTTACTTTACGGGAAAAACAACATGACTGATACAATGGGATTGATTCAAAGAACAGAAAACAAAAACATACCAGAATTTACACATTGACATGATTGCTGCCTCCTTCCAGTCAGTCAGTCCCCTTGGGAAGCTACTCTTATTCCAAGGATGCTGCCATTGCTCAAAGCACTTTTGGAATTCCCCTTTTGGAACTGTCTTCAGAACCTGTGGCACATTATTGAATGTCCTGTCAGTGACAGCATAGCTTCCTCCTTTGGAGTTACTTGCTTTTTGGAAATAGCCAAAAGTCACTCAGAGCAATTTCAGTAGAATGAGGTGTGTAAATCAAATGGAATAAAACATTTCTGGTCAAAATGAGGAGTGACTGAAAAATAATAAGACATTCTCTTTTTGAGGCTTGTAATTGGCTCTGAAAGAAATCCCAAAGAATTAAAAGATGTTTTTAGCAATGGCAGCATTGCTGAAATAAACCAGTCTCTCAAGGTGACTTAAAAGGATAAAAATTACTTGGCTACACAGGCTCTAGTATAAGGGTCAGCCAACTGCAGCTCACAGACCCAACCTGGCCCAGTGCCTGTTTTGTATGACCTATAAGCTAAGGATGGGTTCTACATTTTCAAATGGTTGAAAGTAAATCAAAAGAAGAATAATATTTTACGACACGTGAAATTCACATATCAGTGTCCATAAATGAGGTTTTATTGGAACACAGCCACGCTCATTCATTGATGTACTCTTGATGGCTGCTTTCACACTACAATGACAGAGCTGCGTAGCTGCAACAAAGACCATGTGGCCCCCACAGCCTAAAATATTCACTGTCTGGCCCTTTACAGAAAAACTTTACCAACTCTCGTTCTAGGGTTTTATTAACAAATTAGCCATTACTTTAAAGTCACACCTCAGATTAAGGATGAGTCATTTCTTGTCTTTAAGAGAGTAAACTCACATAACTATATATGATGTCTGATTTTAAAATGTTTGCTATTTTAGAATCTACTAAAGCTGTATATGTGCACATATATATACATAGGGCTCACTCCTGGTGGTTCACTCCTAGGTATATACCCAACAGAAATACACACATATGTCACCAATAACATGTGTTTGAATGTTTGTAGCAGCACTCTTCATAATAACCCCCAACTGGAAACTCTTCAAATATCCATCAACAATAGAACAGGTAAACAGACTGTAATATATTCATATAATGCAACACTCTACAGCAATGAAAACGAATGACTTACAACCATATGCAAGCATATGAATAATCCTCACCAACATAACGCTGAGTGAAAGAAGCCAGACACAAAACTACACACCATATAATTTCATTTAAATAAAGTTTAAAAACAGCCAAAACTAACACAGGTCAGGATAATGCTTATCCTTGAGGTGCAGTGATGGTAGTGACTGGACGCGGACCAAGGGGGGCTTCTGGGGTCCTAGTAAGGTTCTGCCTCTTGATCTGGGCACTGGGGACACATGTGTGTTCTGGTAAAGATTGCTGAACACCTAAGACATGCACTGTTCTGTACGTATATTACATTTTAATAAAAGCTTAAAAATGTCTATTTTCTCTGCACTTTCATTTTTCAATATCTGAAGTATATTTACTTGATATATTTAAATTTCACATATGGCTAGAACTTTGAACCTTAATTTAGACTTGCAGACTACTCAACTATTTAATAAAAACCAAAACATATATCTTGACAAAAAAAAAAGAGGTATGTTTCAGTATAAGGGTCAACATCAACATAAACATGTCTTAAAGCTAATCTGTGCTCTGGGATTCTCCAAAAATTAAGAAAACCCTTCTTCAGACATTTTGGGGCTGTCATCGACCCAGGACAGTAATTCCTCCTATAAGAACCATGAAAAATTGGACATTTAAAAATGACTTTAGGGCCAGCCCCGTGGCTTAGCGGTTAAGTGCGTGCGCTCTGCTGCTGGCGGCCCGGGTTCGGATCCTGGGCGTGCATTGATGCACCGCTTCTCCGGCCATGCTGAGGCCGCGTCCCACATACAGCAACTAAAAGGATGTGCAGCTATGACCTACAACTATCTGCTGGGGCTTTGGGGGGAAAAAAATAAATAAATAAAATTATAAAAAAAAAAAAAAAATGACTTTAGTGCTAGCTTCGCCGTAGGACAGTTCTTCTTCACACTGACCTAAAACCTGAGTTCTGGTCCAACAGAATACAAATCCCCAGACCTTCGAATAATGCCACAGAGGTCACCTTCGGAGACTTGGACATCCATGGCTCATCAATATTCTTGTTCCCGGAACTTAAAGCTAAATTTGCCTCTACCCAGACCAGTGGATATCACCCCAGGCTGCACAACAGAATCTCCCCGAGGCGTGGAAAGAAAAACTGATGCCTAGGCCCCACCACAGACAGACGAAATCGTCAGTATCTATTTTAATATAATGATTAAGAAATCTGCATGGTAAAAACAAAAACAAAAAAACCCTCCTCAACTGGGTTACAAATGTGCAGCCAGGTCTGTGGAATTCTGCTCTGGGTTTTTTAATTCTCTGAACCTTATCCACCTCTAAAATCAAACTCAGAAACAGCATTCCGTCTGCCTTTCTTCCAAACGCCACTAACCCTGCTCACGGTGCTACCCAGTCTTTCAACACTACAGCAGCTTTGGCTAATACCACAGATATTTTCCAGAATTATGAAACCCTCACCCAGAATTTCAGACTCAGTCCTTGACAGACATCCACATCTACTACTGAGAAAAGGACAGTCTGATGAGGGCTCTAATCTGATTTACAGACCAGGCTCAAACACCGACTACCATTTACTAGCCATGTAACTCGGAGCATGTTATTAATCTCTTTGAGCCTCAGTTTCCACAACTGTAAAATGGAAACCATAATAATACCTCCACTCCACTGGGTTGCAAAGTAACTGAACCATAGCTGGTTTTCAGAATATGGCAGCTCCTAGTACTAGCTGTAGTCTCTTGCTTGGTGTGTTCTGTACACCAGGCAGTGTGCCAGATTTTTAATAGTGTATTTTGCTTCTAGAGCAGAAATCCTAAAACATACTTATTCAGCAAAAACAACAAACTGTGATTTTTAAAATTTATAAAGATTAAGACAAAAAAAGAGCTAATGAAAAGACTCAAATTTATGCATGTTTCCCAAAATAATTTTTTTATTTTACTATGAGTGCTGGTTTGATTGATCACTTTAAAATATCCTATGCTATATTTAAGAACAGATATCAATGGGTTCCTCTTATTCAGCAAACCTGTATTTTTGTAACCTGTGAGCTAAAAGCATGACCCACATTATATCTTCTGCTACTCTATAAATCAGTTCTATTGTCAGAATTTTCCTAGGAAAAATTAAATTAGCAAATACAAGCCTATAAAAAGTTATTTTGAACATGTATTTAGCTTTTAGAGCGTTTCTAATCTAGCCGTTAAGAAAAAAGCAGGGCCAAAAATTAAGACAGTACATAAAACAATGTAGTAACTCACTGTTCTGTTGACTCCTTATACCCAAATCAATTCTGACAAATTATCTATTTTTATTTATTTATTTATTTATTTATTTATTTATTTATTTATTTTATAATTTTATTTATTCTTTTTCCCCCAAAGCCCCAGTAGATAGATAGTTGCATGTCATAGCTGCACATCCTTCTAGTTGTTGTATGTGGGACGCGGCCTCAGCATGGCTGGAAAAGCGGCGCGTCGGTGCACGCCTGGGATCCGAACCCGGGCCACCAGCAGCGGAGCGCGCGCACTTAACCTCTAAGCCACGGGGCCACAAATTATCTATTTTTATAAACAAAACCCATATGCTTACTTTGTCCCATCTTGATATTTTTATATAAGTAGTTATTTCAAATTAACATTTTTTGCTCAATAAGTATAACGTGTTTTACGCTAGAAGAAAAGTAAGTCTTTAAAAGAATTTTTTTTTTTTTTTTTGTGAGGAGGACCAGCCCTGAGCTAACATCCAACGCCAACCCTCCTCTTTTTTGCTGAGGAAGACTGACCCTGGGCTAACATCCATGCCCATCTTCCTCTACTTTATATGGGACAGCGCCACAGCATGGCTTGACAAGCAGTGCGTCGGTGCACGCCCGGGATCCAAACCGGCGAATCCCGGGCTGCCGCAGCGGAGCACGAACACTTAACCGCTTGCGCCACTGGGCCGGCCCCTAAAAGAATTTTTAATTAGTTCCTACTTCAGATATTCAATCTTATGTCTATTCCAGGCAAGTGGATTATAATTGCCAACAATCTATTATATCAATAACATTTTCAGAAATATCCAACAGTGCCATTAATATTTGCTGAACTGAATGAACTCAGGCTTCCACTGGGTTTTATTTTTAAACTTGCCATTTTATAATTTCCAAAAAAGCAAAAATTATCCAAACATTTGTTATTTGATGGTCATATACATACCTTTGGATAATTGCTTCGTGAATTCTACGATACATGTAGCATTCTACAAACAACCACGGTGAGTAAAACCACCTTGGTTTTCCATCACTTTCATTTAAAAGACTCTGTTGATGTTCCAGGTACTGATTCCATATATCAGTATCAACAAACTTCTCAACTAAGGGGATAATTGGTTTATCTGTTTGCAATTCATTCCGTAATTTAGAAAGAAGAGAAATAGCTTTCTTTTCAGCTTCCACACCTCTCTGCAGAAATGTGAAAAAAATTTACATATATAAGTATATACAAATACATATGAATAATCTATATATAAGTAACTTATATATACACACACACACACACATATATATATATAAAATTCTTCTAGGGTAACACATTTTTATGGACCTAAACTTAAGAAAGAAAAAAATATGACATTTCAAAGCTACATTTTGTGTCTTTCACAAACTATTATCAACATTCAAATTTAGAACTCAAGTTGAAAACTAAAGAATATACACACAGATCTCATATCAACATTATCCTGCCTAATGTTTTTTTGCCTTTTTTTTTTAAGTTTCGTCTTATAAACTAGAGTTCTTTATCTTTAGGTGGAATGACCATGACCACAGATGGAAAACTGCTTATTGTTTCTGTTCAAGAATTAACAAAAAAGACTAAAGTTAAAACACAATTCTTACCTCTCCATGTTTCTCAAAAAATTCACTTTTATGTCGATGCAATGTATCAATAGCCCTGGTCAGGATCTGTGGTGTTCTGTCTTTAACTGTTAGATATGCAAATGATCTAGAAAAGAGAGTCACATACACAATATGTTACTTAGCAGCACTAACACTAAAGGTTGGCCATCTTTCAGTTTCTGGAACACTTTATTTAAATTAAAATTCCTTTTCATACAATCAGTATAAGGAAAACCGGTCTTGTCTGTCTACTATATCAAGACAGGAAAACCTGCAAACTTCTCGGGTGTGTCTTGAAAGCTAAGCAGTCTTTGCACCTCTCGTCCCAGATTCTCCCCTGAAGTCTGTATAATCATTCTTATCTTACCCATTCTATCCCTTTTATTTTCCTTAAGCAGAAACTCGTTTAGCAATGTGATAGGACAGAAAAAGGAGCCTAAAAATCAAAAAGGCTCTCCTCCAAGGTCTATTACATACAAAGTGACTTCACCTACTTAGAAAGACGAATGAGGCAATGGATGTAAAGTTGTCTGGACGACTCTAACGTGCTAGACGTACATAAAGAATGAAAGATATTTACGAACCTGCTTCTCTCTTTTCTCTCTATATTCAGTGTATATTCTTAACCAATTTTAATTTTTTTCAAAGGTTTTTCCGGCTGCCTTCTCTATCTCACAATGACCCCTTCCATCCTGTTCTGCCCCCAAACAAAATCAAGGTATGATACCATTTCACTCTTCCAACCAAAAATTCAGACATTTTCTAGACGTGTCAAAGAATGAAGAAAGCTGGAATGAGTAGACTTCCATAAAAAAATTAAAGATATTCTTGATTTCAGACATACAAAAACCATTATTTTCAAATTATCACTTTACATATAATTGGTTTGTTACAGAAATACATGATTCAGTTAGAAAAAAACAGACTTTAGTAAGTGATGAAATTTTATGCAGTTTTTATTTTTTTTATTTTTTTGGAGGAAGATTAGCCTTCAGCTAACATCTGTTGCCAATCCTCCTCTTTTTGCTGAGGAAGATTGGCCCTGGGCTAACCTCCATGCCCATCTTCCTCTACTTTATATAAGACACAGCCGCAGCATGGCTTGATGAGCTGTGCAACGGTCCACACCAGGGATCGGAACCCGGGAATCCCGAGCCCCGAAACCAGAGGGCGCAAACTTAACCGCTGGCCAGTGCAGTTTTTAAATAGAGAGCACAGAATTTAACCGAGCAGTTCATTTATAGCTTCAGAAACAAAGTAAAAATGAAGAAGTTGATACAATAATTTTGAAAATACCTCTGCCCAAATCACCATTCTAACTTTAATTTGGCATCACCACACCTCGAAAATCTCAAGTACCTTATTGCAATTTTTAAAATATTAAAAGTATTTATATTATTTGAGTGTTTCTTCAAGGTTTCCTCAAATGGTAGCTAAAAAACTATAAAGCTAGACAAAAACTGCAAAAACATTTTCTGACTGTGATGCCTTGAGTACCCTCAGTGACTAAGTTTCAGTATGCATAGCAACTACTATGATCAGAATTTAACTTTTAAGAATCACTAATTCCTTGGAGGAAGAGAAGGAATAAGAAATCAACTGACACTTAAATTTTCCAAGGCAGCAGATACAAAAAGAAGTGACAGTCCTTTGAGATTTTATTTAACTGGAAAGAATTACTATTTATTTCCTCAGAGGCCTGTATCTCCAGGATAAGGCCCCACCCAGGTCAGGACAAGGGTGATGCCAGAGGCGCCTACAGCTCAAAGTTTAAGGATGCAAACACTCTATACGTGCACGACACTGAGTGAGTGTCTGCTTAAATTTGGGGGCCATTGGTACCTCTCTGGCCTCAATCTACTCCCAGTAAAGTCACTTTCTTCTACGTATTCTTGTGCTTTGCAATATTTCGGAGAAAGGACATATCTCAAAGATAAATCTGGTCCTTCAATTTATAAAACGGATATATATATATATATTTTTTTATGATCGTCCACAACTTTACCTAGAATCTGTAACATAACACCTAAAAAGCAAAAAGCTACAGGCATTTTTAATAGTGAGATTATAAATTACCCTATCAGCAATACGAAGACATACATTTCTCGATAGATCTGAGATTCCTAACTTTTACAGAGAATTTTAGCCCCCCAAAAGTGCGTTTAATAAACCCAATAGATATGATTAAAGCCATGAGCTGTAACACTCTGAAAGGGGAAGAGGGGGCATAAACTCCCAAGACAGTCACGCGGAAGTAAAAAAATACAGTATCAAGTGACTTGAAAGACCAGTTAACTGTTCGATACATATTACTATGAGACTATTACAAGGCCCGAGCGACCACTGTCGAGAGAGGCGGGGGTCACCGCAGATCTGAGCCGGGGTCGCAGCCTGCGCGGCGCAGTCGGGGGCGAGGCACCCGTCGCCTCCAGAAGAGGCGCAGAGCCGATCGGCCGCCTGGCCCTCACTCCCCGGCTCGGCTACACCGCGCAGGCGCCCCGGGCAGCGGCGCCCGACGGAGGGACTGAAGCCCCGGCCCCCGCGGCTTCCCCGCTGGCGACCCACAGGTTCCCGGCGGGCCCGGCTTCCCGCAACAGTGGGGAGCAGGACAAAGAGCGGGGGGCTTGGGCGAGGAGAGCGACACGAACCCCACGTCCTGGGCCGAGAGCGACGCCGGACGCCCCGCCATCCCCGTCCGCACCCGCCGCAGGAAGAGAGGCGGTGCCGGCGCGAAGGAGGAGCTCCACCGGGGAGGGACGTGCGTTAAAAAAACGCTTTTGAATGAAGAAACTTTATTTGGGACCCGCAGAAGAGACCAGCAATGGCCGGCGCGAGGACGCGGAGATCTTCCGGGGACGAAGGCGGGGCCCGCGGCGGCCGACGAGAGAAGCGGAATCAGGAAGCGGCGGAAGGCGGAAGCAGGCAGGGACCGGGAGGGCCCAGGGACTGGGGAGCGGAAAAGGTCGCGGCGGCGCGGGTCACGTGGTCGGGCAGTCACGTGGCCCAGGCGGCCCACGCTCCGCCGGGCTCGGAGCTCAGTGCGCCTGCGCGGTGCCAGGGCTGGGAGGGGCGCTGGTGCAGGGCTGGCTGCGGGAAGCGGGAGCGTGTCGCCGGGACTCTGTCTCTGCCTTGCAGCCTACCGCGGAAGCTTGCGCTCTTGGCGCGTCTCTCTTGTCTTCCGGCGGAGAGGTTAGTGCCCTGCCTTTCTCTAGCGGCCTGTTTGGTCCCGCACTGCGGGACCTTTGCTCCCGGCCGCCCTGAGCCTCTGGTGTCACAGGTTTCACCGGTACCGCTATGGCCCCGTGCCTCTTGCAGTGATCTTTGGTCGACTTAGCTGGGAGCAAAAAGCACTCAATCCATAAACACTTCCTGAACCCTTTTTTGAGCCAGTGCATAGCGGTAACTGCAAAGATAAAATAACGTTGAGTTTAAGGAATTGGAAGGCATGATCCCAAAGATTAGAGCAATTTATCCGTTGAATCGGAGCCCAGCTGATAGGGTTTGCTTAGTAGAAAATGTGCCCGAGAACTGAGTAGCTGCCTTGTATTTCATTCAGGAAATGTGAGTTATATATCAACTGTGTGCTGGACACTGTGGTCACGGAAGACACAGAATGAACAAAAAAATCTCTGTCCTCAAGAAGCTTACATTCTACAGGGAAGAGAGAGACAAAAATCTCCTATCCGTTCTTCTTCTATTTTTTTTCCTTTAGCATTGTCGCTATTTAATATGTATTTTGCTGATTTACCACTTTTGTCTGTCACCCTCAATGTGATCTAAGGTTCAAAAGGTAAGGATTTTTCTCTATTTTCACCTGTATTATCAGCAGGTAGGACAATGTCTGGCGCGTGGCAGGAACTCAGTTCATATTTGTTGTATGAATAAATTAGAAATACAAGGTATGCAAGTGATGTTAAATGCCATGGAGAAATATAAAGTGGAGGAAGATAGAGAGTGGGTGCTGGTTGTGCATTTTAAATGAAGTGGTTGGGGAAGACTTCACTGGGTGGGAGACATTTGAGTGCAAGTCGGAAGGAGGTGAGGGAATGAGACTTGCAGATGCCTGGAAGAAGAGCATAAGGAACAGTAGGTGCAAAGATAGAGGCCAGAGCAACAGGAGCAAACTGAGCAAGGAAAGGAACTGAAGGAGATGTTGGCGTGGTGATAAAGGGCCAGAGAATGTAGACCCATGCAAGCCATTTTAAGTCTTTGCCTTTTATTTCAAGAGAAATGTGAAGGCATCATCAAATTTCGTGCAGAGGAAACTCGTGATCTGACTTAACTTTTCAAAGGATCGCTTTGGTTGCCGTGTTGATAAGAATCTGTAGGAGGCCAAGCACAGAGGCAGGGAGACTAGTTAGGAGGCTATTACAAGAATCTATGGGAAAGATAGCAACTTGGACCAGGGTAGTAGCTGGTTGGTGGTAAGAACTGGTCTGAATAAAGTTAGTGGGATTTGCTGACAGATTGGGTATGGAGAATGACGAGTCAAGACAGACACCAGATTGTGGGCTTTAGCAATGATAAGGATGTAATTGCTATCTCATGAATGTGACATACTGTGGGAAGAATAGGATTTGCAGCAAGATTTCAGAAGCTCGATTTTGAGCATGTTACATTTTTTATGCTTATGAGAGTGATTTAGAGATAAATATTTGATATTGATTAATGTATGGGTGTTATATAGAACCACAAGATTGGGTGAGATCACCAAGAGGTGAGAATAGAGAAGTGGCCTAAGTACTGAGCCTTGGCCCATTCCATTCTTGAGGGGACAGGAAACCAGCAAAAGAGACAGAAGGTACAACCAATGAGGTAGGGAAATGGCCAGTGTGGTATCCTAGAGGTGAGTGCTTCAAGGAGAGTACGGCTTACAGCTGTATCATATGTTGCCAATAAGTCAGATAAAATGAAGACTGAGAAGTGACCTTTGGGCTTAGAAATGTGCAGGTCATTGGTGGCCTTGACAAGTGGGTTTTGGTAACGTGGTAGGGAGGAAAGCCTGATTGGAGTGGGTTCAAAAAAAATCAGAGAAGAGGAGTTGGAGACAGTGAATAAAACATCTCTAAAAGGAAAGGAGGGGCCGGCCCGGTGGCACAGTCGGTTAAGTGCGCGCGCTTCACTGCGGGGGCCAGGGGTTCGCCGGTTCGGATCCCTGGCGCGCACTGATGCACCGCTTAGCAAGCCATGCTGTGGCAGCGTCCCACACAAAGTGGAGGAAGATGGGCACAGATGTTAGCCAGGGCCAGTCTTCCTTGGCAAAAAAAGAGGAGGATTGGCAGATGCTAGCACAGGGCTGATCTCCTCATAAATAAATAAATAAATAAATAAATAAAAGTGATTGCTATTTAAAAAAAACTAAGTAAAAGGAAAGGAGCTCAGAGAAAAGTGTAGTATATAGGAGGGAAGATGGAGTCGGAGAGAGTTCTTTTTATAAGATGGGAAATGAAAGCACAGTTGTCTGCTAATAGGAATGTGCCAGTGAAGAAGGAAAAATAAATGGCATGGAAGAGGGAGGGGAGGAGGGCTTACTCATTCCTTCTGTAGGCAGGAAAGGATGAGATTCAGTGTGCAGATGGGGGACCTGGCTCCAGATGGGAGCACGGGCGACTCATCTGTAGCAGTAGAAGGGAAGACAAAGTATAAGGGCACAGAAGCAAGAGGTGGGCAGGTGGATGATGGCAGAGAGCTTGTGGAAGTTCTCTTCTGATTGTTTCTGTTTGTCAACAAAAGGTAAGCAAGGTCATTGCTGAGAGAGAAGAGGAGGAAGCGTTGAAGGTGTGAGGAGAGAGTGGAGAGTAGAATATGTATGGAGAGTAGAAGAATAATAGGGAAACATAGATAAGATGGTTGAGCAGCATGGAAGGCCCACCTAAAATCTGGTCATGATTTTAGTGAGACCAGAGGGCACGTGGTTGGTTGGTTGCTTGGTTGGTTGGTTGTCTCTAGCTACATACAGTCAGGTGCAGGAGTACAGGCACAAATTAGGTGAATTATATTTAGTTCAGGTTGAGGTTATGTCACATGGATATGTGGAAGTGAGAGGGGTGCAAGGGATTTGAGGTATATGGAAGAGAGAGATTGTAATGGTAGACCATGGAATGTCAACTGGGTGTGGAGGAAGTGAAGTGGGGAGTGAGGGGCAGAGAAAAGGTGCTTGGATCATTGAATTGCAGGTCCTGGTGGGGTTGAAGAATTGTTGGAATTGGGTAATAGAAGAAGTGAGCTGGAAAGATCGGAGGTGGTGGTTGGGGAGTAGAATGCTTGAAATTGAGAATATGAGGTTGCAGTTATTGGTAATAAGGTCTAGAGTAGTGCTGTTCAATAGAAATAAAATCCAAGCCACATACGGAATGAATTTTCTAGGAGTTTTAAAAGTAAAAATAAATGGGTGAAATTAATTTTTAGTTTATTTAGCCCAGTAGATCTAAAAATATTTCAACAAGTAATCATTATAAAAATTATTGACATATTTTACTTTTTTGAATTAAGTATAAAATACAAAAAAAATTTTTTTTAATTTTATTGAGCCACATTTCAAGTGCTCAACAGTGGCATGTGCCTAGTGGCCACTGCAGCTTGGAGCATATGACCTTGGGAGTGAGTGGCTGAGAAAGTATGAAAGACTAAGATAGGTCAGGGAACTTGGGGACCAAAGGATGGGAAGAATCGTGCCCTGCACTGATCTGCATGGATATAGAAACCATCAAGAATTGCGACAAAGGACAATGTGGAGGAGCGTGTGAATTCGATGCTAGAAACATTGCACAAAGCTGTTAGGGTAATTAAAAATCTAGTGTACTTTTTTTTTTTTTTGGCTGAGGAATATTCTCCCTGAGCTAACATCTGTTGGCAATCTTCCTCTTTTTGTATGTGAGCTGCTTCCCCAGCCCGGCCACTGACAGATGAGTGGTATAGGTCTGAGCCTGGGAAGCAAATCCAGGCCGCCAGAGTGGAGCACGCTGAACTTAACCACTAGACCACCTGGGCTGGCCCAGATCTAGTGTAGTTTTTATCTTTCGTTTGTAACAATTAAAATTTCACTTTCCTGAGTGTGTTTTAGTTTTTAACAAAGACTAAATATTTTTGTGTATGTGTGTGTTGGATACCTTAAATGCTTCACCTCTGTCTCAGCAAAGATAGAAAACACACTTGTTTGTCCTGTAGCTTTTACATTCTTTGTCCTAGTGCTTCACATAGCCTCCATAGGAAGGCCATCTTTAGAGTTTGCAGGTAGGAGTTTCCTAGAAGAGAATGAAAGAATCCAGGTCTGTGTATACAAATTTCTAAAATTTTTTATAATTAGTTTCTTCAAAACCCCCTAGTTCAACTGGCAGGGAATAGTACTATTAAAGGTGAACTAAAATAGCTAGTTGGACTAGAACTAAACACAGAATTCCAACTTTTGAAGATATTTTGAAAGTAGCAGGTTCACCTCCTAAATATCCCTGTGACTCATCTTTGTCGTGACTCATCTTTGTCGTCTTCCTTCTAAAGGGAGGTAATATGGTGCAGTGGTTACAGTGTTGTCTTTGGAATTGGAAAAGCCTGGGATTTAAACACATTTCTGCAACTTGCTAACTGAGCAGTTAGTCTTTCTAAGCCTCAGTTTCCTCCTCTGTAAAATGCCTCATAGGGTTATGATGAGGTGAGGCAGAGCACTTGGTGGGTAGAAAGTACTCAGTAAGTAATGTCTTAGTCTCTCTCAGTTCCTCCCCTATGTTGTTCCCAAAGACATGTTTCTTAAACAGATTTGACCATGTGAGTCTCACATTTAAAATCTCTGGCTTGGGCCAGCCCCGTGGCTTAGCAGTTAAGTGCGCGCACTCCGCTGCTGGCAGCCCGGGTTCGGATCCCGGGCGCGCACCAACGCACCGCTTCTCCGGCCATGCTGAGGCCGCGTCCCACATACAGCAACTAGAAGGATGTGCAACTATGACATACAACTATCTACCGGGGCTTTGTGGGAAAAAATAAATAAATAAAAAATAAATAATAAAATCTCTGGCGTCCCCCCCAACGTAGAAACTCTTTAGGATCAGTTATGATCTGGCTGCTGGCTCATTTTCAATCCTGATCTCCTGCAACTTACTCCTCCCTCCCCTAAAGTTGCACCCTGCTTGTCAGGTAAACAATACTGTGTACCTAGGTGTTTGATTTCGTGATCCCTCTGCCCTTTTGAGACCCAGTTCAAATGTCACCTCTGAGATATGCTGCACCCACCCCTCACCCCCGAGGCTCCCTCCTCTGTGCCCCATAGTGATTGATACACAGCTCTGTTTTAGTACTTATCACATTATTCCGTCTGTTTTCCCTGCGAGACTGTGAATTCTGAGATCCTCGATTCATACCTGTATCTCCAGCACCTAACATGTTATTTTTCAAAAGAATTATTGATGCCTACTAAAGACTTACTTTTAAAGAGCAAATATTTTCTACTGTTATAAGGGGAGAAATTACTTATATACAGTTTCCTTTGTCTGGAGTATGTGTGTATGTGTATGTGTGTATATATGTCTGTCTCATCCTGTACCCCCATTGCTATACCCGCCCCCAACCTGAAAAGCACCTTCCCCTTGGAGAAGCAGCTTAAATCTGTCTGGGAGCCTTTCCTGACTCTTCTTGTAGAAGTAGGCGAGCTCCTTGTGTGTTTCCTCAGCACCTTGTACTGTCGTTCTTTGTAGGGCCTATTCCACTGAGTTAGAATGAGCGACTAAAAATGCCTGTCTCCTCCAGGAGACCATTGGCCCCATGGTGGCAGGGACCCTGTCCTTTCATGGAAGCATCCCCGGCCCTCGCTCACTGCTTATCTCAATGTAAAGGCTCAATAAATTTTGAATAAAGGAATTTGTAAGTACAGATTTTTTTAAATAGTTTTTGGTTTTTTTGTGTGTGAGGAAGATCAGCCCTGAGCTAACATCCATGCCAATCCTCCTCCTTTTTTTTTCCCTTTTTTCTCCCCAAAGCCCCAGTAGATAGTTGTATGTCATAGTTGCACATCCTTGTACTTGCTGTATGTGGGACACAGCCTCAGCATGGCCGGACAAGTGGTGGGTCAGTGCGCGCCTGGGATCCGAACCCGGGCTGCCAGTAGCGGAGCACAAGCACTTAACCACTAAGCCACAGGGCAGGCCCAGATTTTTTTAAATAGTTGATGTGCTAATGAAGTAAATGAAGAGAGCCCAGCACTCTATTTTTCTTTTTTAAGGTCCCTGTCATGTCAGTAGCTTTATAATCTTGTAATCTTCCAGCAGGAAGGCCAAAAGTTGACTAAAGGAAAAGTGGTGGAAATACGTATATTTATTTTTTAACCTTGTTGCTTTTACTAGACTTAGGGTAAGATGCAACTTTTTTTTACAGAAGTATGCCTATTACCTAGGACAATATTATATAAATTTTAAAACATTTTTAAAAGAACTTGAACTATGAATTTCTTATTTATTTTTCTTATAGCTTGGGACGTGGTAATGTCAACCAGACTTCTCAGAGCCCTGGCCGGATCTCACTGTATTTTATCAAAAGCACATCAGTGCCAAAGACTCGTTCATCGAACAGTAAAACCACTTAAGGAATTGGAGACTGTAACATGCGGCACCCTGACAAGAAGTCAGAACTCGTATTTGTTCTTTCCTGGTCCAGCAGCTGATGGTTTGAATAAGTTCCAGGTCCTGGAAATGAACCAGAAAATATCAAATACAAGCACACGCTCTCCATTAAACACCGTGCATCGCCGAGAAGAAAAAGCACACCTTCCAACCAGGAAGTCTTTTGGTACTCACAGGAAAGTGACTCACAAACCAAGTCTGTTAGGTTCTAAGTGGTTTATAAAAATATTAGAGAGGCATTACTCATCTATATCAACAGAAACACTTGTGCCTAGACAAGATTTTCCCCAAATTAAGAGACCACTAAAAGCATCGAGGACCAGGCAGCCCTCCAGGACCAACCTCCCAATTCTGTCTGTGAACGAGGTAAAAACTTGTGGTGGTTGCACTTCTGTTTCATGATAATCGCTCCCTCTCCAAACGAGTGTATATTGTACCACAGCCTTACTGCCAACGTAAGAGAACTGGCGAACAGCTCAGCATTTTTTTCATCAAGATCTTTGAAGCCTAATAGTAAAACCTTTTATGTCCAAAGGGAACCAAAATCTTAAGTTTTTTGGCGGGGGGTTGGGGGGGGAGTGGAGATTGACCCTGAGCTAACATCTGCTGCCAATCCTCTTTTTGCTTGAGGAAGGTTGGCCCTGAGCTAACATCTGTGCCAGTCTTCCTCTATTTTGTATGTGGGACGCCACCGCAGCATGGCTTGACGAGCAATGTGTAGGTCCACACCCAGGATCTGAACCCACAAACCCTGGACCACCAAAGCAGAGCGTGAGAACTTAACCACTACACCACCAAGCTGGCCCCCAAAATCTTAATTTTAAGAATTAGTGATACATATAAAGACAAAATATAGGCAATGAAGTCTAAAATTGTAGTTTATGAAAGGGTTAGTTATTGGCCTAAGGAAACTTTGAAAAAGAAGACTAGTATTAAATCCAGTCTAGGAATGGTAGTGTAAAAAACACCCATTTAAAAAGAATCAAACTGTAGAAATTCTTCATTAAATTAAAAAAAATTTTTTTAGTAACTACGCAGACAGGTAAGCTTTCGTCAGCCGATGGTGACTGCGTGGGGTGGGGTGGTGAAGTGACGTGGTGACAGAATCAAAAAGCAGCAAGAAGGTTTTTGCTTTTTTGTCCTTTGAAAGTTGAAGGAGGTATTTTTATTCACTAAAAGGTTTATGGGAATTTCTCAGCTACCATCACATTTCTCCTAAATGATCAATATTTAAGATCTGGATCAAGCCCTTTGTTAACCTTTGTATCTTGCATAATACCTAGAACTGTGCCTTATACTTAATAAATGTTTATTAAATTGGAAGGAATGGAAAAGAGGCAAAGGGATCTTTGATGTCTCTAGTCAATCAACATGAAAAATAGGAATGTAGAATATTTAAAACTTGATCAGACCTGCTGACTCAGAAAACAGGCTAGAATGTCTGTCTTAAAATCTGGATTCTGAGAAGTGGACCCTGAGCGTGTTTCATTTGGTTGTGTGTTTACTGCACAGTTGAGTTCCTTTGAAAAAGTATCGAGACCTTCACTAGTAATCCTCAGGTTATGAAGTTAGGCGTCGATTAATGATTTTTATTTTGGGTTCTAGTTTTGTTTAAACTCTCGTATGGTTTCTCTGAACCCCAGATAGAAAGGATGGAAGAGTTATGCGTGTACTTCTCACACCCCTTTCTTCTTCCTAGCTCCTGATGTTTTAATTACATTGTTTAGCTTTGAGATAATCCAGGAAATTCAGTATTTAAGAGACTGAGATGAAATTAAGTGTAAAAGCCTGAATTCATGGCACATCCGAAAAAGAGGAAGATCAACTCGCTTTTTCCTTTTGTCATGTCTCGCAGCACAGAACATAATCGGGTTTCTTACAGAGAGGCTGGTGAGGGCAGAGATGTCACTTTTCTGTAGTTATTGGTTGAAAATGGTCAGAGGCGTTTCTTTCTTTGTGCCGTCCATAGACTCGGAAGCAGTTTTCCTGAATTCGTTTTTTATTTTTCTCTGGGATTTGTTTTTCCTGCTTCCAGGAAAGGATTTGAAGTAGATTTTCAAAATTTAATGCAGGTTCAAATGAGATAATAGAAGCATTACATTTAAGATACAGCAAACAATTGACATGAACAGAGAAATAAATGTTATCAAGTACCTGGTGGGAATAACTAATCTAATTGAACATTTAGTTCTGAGAAGCCCAACGATTAAAGAAAGAAGGGAATCCTCCTGAGTGGTACATTTCTTGTTGTCTGACGGGGGGAAAACATAAAAATGTCTTATGAGAAATAACTTTCTATCCCCGAATTTGAGTCATATATTTCCTGCATCCTTATAGAGGAGATATTATATCATGTAACAGATGTGACATCAGTTGGAGTTTTACAAAAACAAAAACAGCATGTTGTGTCTCTAAAAGCACAGAGAAATAGAAAATCTTACATTTCTGAAAGCACTTCTAAGTGATCGGAGGTAATGTAACTTTGGAACATTATTTTCGGATGATCTTACTTTTCATAGGCGAACACAGTCTTGACGTGTTACTAGGTACTGTATCCCCGGGGCTGAAGACTGGCTTCTCTCTGCCCCAAATGGAAGACCCCTCCATCTCCACATGGGCATCATGGGGCTGGCGAATCCTTTGTGAGGGTAGAGCCCTTTCTCCCCCTCTGGACTGAGGCAGGAAAGGCCTGTGCTATACCATAAAGTAGGCCTGCTTTGTCTTGTTCCCCACATGTGCTCCTATCTCATCCTCGGAATCGACTGAATGAGGTTACTCACCTACCCTCCAGAGTGGAATCAACTCTCTACCTGGTCTTTGCAGAGCTCATAACCTGCTGAGATATTCCACCCACACCCATTGGCTCGTCATTTCTCGTGGCAACCACTGTGCTTCTTGGGGGTGTGTCCTGTCTTTTGGGAAGAGAATCCTGGAGGATAAGGACCACTGCTCTGAGCATCATGGAGCCTGGCGGGAGAAGGAGATGCCAGAATGCCCAGTAGTGGTTTCCAGGCTCACACCACAGTCTATTGTAAAAGTAACTAATGGGTTGTTAATAGTTGTTTGTGTTTTGATAGAATAGAAAATATCAGAATGCATTACTCACGGTAAAGGTAAATACTATTTTGTGAAGCTTTGTGTCAGTTGTGTGTGTACATATATGTATATGATATGTAGATATGTACTGTGCATATGAAAGAATTTCTCACCATGGGTTCTAGTCAAAAAGCTTAAAAGCTAAAGCATTATACTAGTAATGTAAAATCTATATGTGTTTTATAACTTTCATTTACAATCTGTACATAACAGGAAAAACATGCACTTTTCCCTTAGTAATAGAGAAGCAATATTGCTGTAATGCCCTAATTTTCTTCAGTAATAGAACGTGAATAAAAATAAACTTGCCTTTTTAAGAAAAGTGTTCCATCAGAGTGTGTGACACCCTAAAACAAAAATCATATATAGATTTCTAGCCCCATCTGCTGGAACATGTTTTCCCTTGGCCAGAAAAATGAAACACTTAACTGAAACACAGTGGTTTTCTTGGCTTTGGGGTTTTTTTTTTAACATTTTAAAATAGACCTAAATATAGGTCTGAAATCCAATAACTATTTTAGGTTGGTTTGGCACATTTATTTAAGAACAAGTTGTTGATCCCCATCCTAAAACCTGAAATTTGCTACGTGTATATATTTAATGCTTAATAAGTAATGATTCATTATAAAAATCCAGAAAAAGACATGTATGAAAATGAAAGCTTCTCACAAAGTAACAACCTCTTTAATTAATAGGGAAAAAAATACAAAGACGGGACACTCCATGGTCCTCTTTCCCTTTATGAAATGGATTTAAATACAGTCGTTAAAAGCAAAGGAAATAAAACCAAAACAGGAGATGTCTAAGTCAAATTGAAATCTTTGTGAATCGCTTGTTAATAGAAGAAGCCATAATTTTAATGGAGACTCGGATCCAAGATGTTTAAGGAGGATACAGAAAGTGGTGTGGCAAGCCATATAAGCTATGTGACGTTGGCTAGAACTTTGAGCCAAACGCAATAGGACATGGTAAGAGAAGGAAGGTGACAATCTTCAGAAAATCTACAAAAGTCCTTAGAATGGCTACGTAAAAACCAATTGTGTTTAAAAATTTACTTTTAATCTGACTGGAGCTCAGAATATCTTTTTATAATTTTTTTTTTCCCCCCCGCTAAAGGAGGATTGTCCCTGAGCTAACATCCATGCCAGTCTTCCTCTATTTTGTATGTTGGATGCCTCCACAGCATGGTTTGATGAGCGGTGTGTAGGTCTGCTTCCAGGATCCAAACCCTCGAACCCCAGCCTGCCAAAGCTGAGCACGGACTCTTAACCATTCTGCCACCGGGCTGGCCCCCAGGGCATCTTTTCTCGTGGAAGTAGTGATTGAATGTTTTGTCTTGTCCCATTTTTGAGCATGCACAAAAGTGCATATTTTTAGCCCAGACGGGCCAGGTCAGTAACATAAATGATGGTGAAGCAGGCCAGAGACAGTGGGGAGTGGGAGGGACTGTGTGAGCTGGCGAACCTGGTCCCCCTCCTCAACCCTAGTCAATTATTGCCAGGTCTTCCGCTTGATCAAAAGATGGTGGAGATCTGGATTTGGTGTGAAATCGCAATTGGTTGTTGACAGTTAATTCAAATCTTAAAAACCTGATGTGGGTTGACTCTTGAGTTGGGTAGATAGTTCTCTGGGCTGCCAGTTTACAATTCTGATTCTGGAGACAGTCGGCCTCTACCATTTCCAGTATAGCTATAGGAGGATCTTCCACTGGACTGGTTCTTGAGCTTTTCCTTATCTCCTCTCTGCTTTGCACCTCCTGCTTTTCCCACTCTGGCCCAAACTAAGCATGTCAGCTGTAATAGTCACAGAAGTAATTCTGACATCCAGCCTAATATACTGTGATTTTACTTAGCAAGCTTCAGCAGATTTGTCGGGTCTCGCAGAGTAGATCCTGGGTATTGTGGCCTTACCTGATGTCTCTTAACAGTATTCCTTTCTTTCAGCAAACTTACTCTCGTATCCTGTCAGCTCTTTTTAACTCCATGGAGCCCTAAAAGAACGGATGGTGCTAACAGTTGTAAACCTTAAGCACATAATGATTCCTATTATCCAGTAACTATACTTTGGCTGTTTGGATCCATATGTTTTTGTGTAGCAGTGTGTTCCTACCTTCATATGTGACTGTGGGAGTCAGCTTATCAGGTACCTGCAAAAGGAGGGTACTGAGTCCATTCATCTTCATGTTCAGCAGTTTCACCTTTGTCTGACTTTTTATTGTTGTCTAATTGAATTAAAATCATTTTGCTTGAGTGGATATTTTATTGCTTTTAGGTTTTTCAGTTTGTGCGTATCCTCAAGTCCTCTGTTTATTCCTCTGCTCCTTTTTAAAGCACACATTAGACTGTGTAACAGATTGAGGACAAGGCAAAGCAAGGTTAGGCCGTTTCTTGAGAAAGGGCCAGGAGTTAGGTAACAGAAGTGGGAGGAAGGGAGGAATTAATATACTACTTTTCTTGAATTTCATTCTAGGAGTGGAACAGAAAGGGAAGGAATTTAGGAGGTGAAATGAGTAAATCCTAGGAATAAATTTTGATTTAGTGACTCATAATCCTCTTTTGACCAGTGTTGGGCCAAAGCACCATATGTCAGTAGAATCACTAATGTTCTGGTCAATAGATTTTAAAATATAAAATTATGAACATATGAAAATTCAGGTGTAAATTACTTGATAAACTTTTTAACCTCCTAAATTTTGATGATTTATACTATGTGCAATAATAACTATAATCTAACAAATGTTGAACATTTGTGCCAGTCATAGCTCTGAGCAGTTGACACTCATCAGCCTCTTTAAACTTCACAACAGCCCTATAAAGTAGGCATTATTGTTATTCTGATTTTCTTTTTTTAATTATTCAAGGGCCAGCCCTGGTGGCCTAGTAGTTAAGGTAAGGACGCTCTGCTTCGGTGGCCTGGGTTTGGTTCCCGGGCACAGACCTACACCGCTCTGTTAGCTGCCATGCTGTGCTGGCAACCCACATACTGAAAAATAGAGGAAGATTGGCACAGATGTTAGCTCAGGGCGAATCTTCCTCAGGAAAAAAAAAAAATTATTCAAATTCTGTGCCTGAACTCTACACGCCTGTGTCAGTAGTTTTCAAACCTTACTGACCACATCCCTTCGTGAGAAATATATTTTACATTATACATACATAGTGACTCAGTACACATACATAGGCATATATGTGACAGAGAATTGTATAAAATTTACCCTTACTATGAGTAATGTGCTATAATATTTTCTACTTGAATTTTTTTAAAAAGCTAGTTTGGGCCAACTAAAGTGATATCAGGACTCACTAATGGGTTGTGATCTACACTTTGACAAAAACACTGTGCTATGCCATCTTGCTTACTGTATGTATATTGTACAAACACACACAACTTGAGTGTATACGTGAATACACAGACGAGACTCATGGTGCAGGAGCCAAAGCACTTAACCGCCTGGACACATTTTCGGATTTACAGAACTTTCTGTTTAATATTAACCAGAGTAAAAACTGTGTAATTCCTTTGTAGATTTAAAGAAATCTCTGCCAGTACAAGGCTAGTGACATTATCAAATGACCTCAAATAGTAATGTTGCTGTGAAAAAGATCCATGGGAACTCGGGATTGGAGAGACTAAATGTCGTGTCATCCGGGTACCCGTATGACTATCTTGTTCAATCTGTGCTTGAAACATGGCCAGTTGGGGGGCAGCTCCCCTTTCAGGATAGCCCATTCCATTTTTTTGGCCACCAGGAGAGAGTTCTTTCATAGATTGAGCTGAACTCTATCTCCCTATAACTTCTTTCTCTACGTCTTTATCCTATCCCTTCTATGAACCTTGGAGATGTTTGAAGAAACTTCTCGAGTGCTAGCTTTGCAAAATGGAGTTTTGTAAGGTGACAACCCACACAGACACTTCAGCCTCTTGGTAACCCGTGTCATGCTAATCTCGCTGGAACAGGACCTGATGCACTGCACAGCATTTGCAACAGCAGATGAATATCATCTTGGAAACCTCTCTCAAGATCTGACCTCGCATGGATATGTTGAAGTAACAAGCTTGCCTAGAGGTACATTTTCTTGAACCTGGGGCTAAGTATGTGACAATGTATTAGAAGATAATTTTCCTATGATACTGTCTTAAATATGCATTTGTTTAGATTTTGTTTTCTATTGAAAGGAGTATATCACAAAAGTGATGTGGAATCTTTTTATACAAATGACAAAGATAAGAAGTTAAAATGTATTTATAGAGAACTCAGTTCTCATATTAAAATCAATATGATTTATTAAGCTTTATTTATAGTATCACTATTACTTGGGATGATCAAAGGCCATAACACTTTATTTCTGTCACATTAAAAAGTTATTTTAGGGGCTGGCCTGGTGGCATAGTGGTTAAGTTCGCGTGCTCTGCTTCGGCAGCCCAAGGTTCGCAGGTTCGAATCCCAGGCACGGACGGCATCCCACATACAAAAATGGAGGAAGATGGGCACAGATGTTAGCTCAGGGCCAATCTTCCTCAGCAAAAAGAGAATTGGCAACAGATGTTAGCTCAGGGCCAGTCTTCCTCACCAAAAAAAAAAAAAAAGTTATTTTAGTATTACAGAAGAAACATGAAATTGATAGAAATGTTGGGGAGAGCCTTTAAAGAACAATTTACCAGTACAATCCAATACTTTAAAACTAACAAAATTAGTTGAAAGATAAACAATGAATATTAAAAAAGAGAATTAAAATAAACTTAGGATTTTAGGATAGTATCTGAACGGATCCTTGAGAAAATGGCCTGCTTTACATGAAAAAATAAATAACTTGGAACGCTGCGATGGAAATTCATGAATTTTACTGCAACATAGCAAAAATAGCGAGTGAAAAACCTCCCTGCTAAATAGAAAATTGTTCAAAGAGTCAGTGACCCCGGAAGAAACAGTGGAAATGTCATTGTGCTTTTTCAGCCTTGATTATCTGAGCAAACAATTTGTGCTATTTGATGGCAAAAACAAACATAATTGACTTAGAAAAACAGAGCTATGTCCAGGGCCCCTGAGATAAAAAATTGCCCAGGGGTATCCTTGGCTGGTTCCAAAGGCTGTCAGCAGAGTGACCTGGTGCACTACACGCTTGAAGACTCCTCGTCCCATTCCCACTGCCTTGGATCTTGCCATTTCGTTCATGTGGCTCTTGGCTAGGTAGGTGAACTTTGACCTCTGTAGGATGTAGCACTTAGGGAAGTCACTCGAAAAAGGTGCTTTAGGATTTGGTCTCCATCTGAATCCCCCATTCCCCAACCTCTACCAGGAACTCTGAAGCTTTGAGGATCTTAATTTTAGGTTACAAAAATTATATATTATAGAATATATACCTATGATAAATATTATAGTAATATATAAAGCAACTACTTATTGATGAATATTTGTATATTTACTTATTTTTTGTTTTGTTTTGTTTTTGTGAGGAAGATCAGCACTGATCTAACATCTGATGCCAATCCTCCTCTTTTTTTTTGCTGAGGAAGACTGGTCCTGGGCTAACATCCGTGCCCGTCTTAATCTACTTTATATGGGACGCCACCACAGCATGGCTTCACAAGCGGTGCATCGGTGCGCGCCCGGGATCCGAACCGGTGAACCCCGGGCCGCTGCAGCAGAGTGCACTCACTTAACTGCTTGCGCCACCGGGCAGGCCCCATATTTAATAATATTTAAAAGATTAAAATATTTCCATAGTTACAGATGACTCCAGTGGTAGTTCTCATGATTAACTTTGAAATCAGATATGTTTTGAAATGGTCAGTGTCTTTGTTTCTATGTATTTTCTGTTCTCCCACAACTTAAAATTCAGTAGAATGGGTAGTTTGAGAATATTCAAATTATGTTATTAATAAAATAATATTTAAAGGAAGAGACTGTATTAATGGTTCTTCAAATTTTAAGTTAATTTTGTAGAAAGAAGTTTAATTCTTAAACTGTAGTTGTATTGAAACTAAGACTTTGGTAATTATTAACTGGACTAGTGATTACTGAATCAAAATGAGTGTGAATGAGTAGTTTTAAATAACACTAATCATAGTATCACAGGTTGTGGAATGTTTTGTGAAAGTAATTCTTAGGGTCTTTTCATTTTTGTATGTTAACTGCTTTCAGAGACCTTGGTAGAAAGATGGACATGTGTTATAGAGCACTTAATGGTATATGAAGATGTGATCATAAGTACTTTATGAAGGGTTTATAGGTGACTCTTAAACCTTGTGTCACCTTGTGACATAGCTTTTCGCTCATGTATTTTAAATCACAGATGCAGCAAATATTTTGGTGATGGGTGTGGAAAATTCTGCAAAAGAAGGTGATCCTGGAACAATATTCTTCTTCAGGTAAGATGAGAAAGCAACCCCACTGGGAGATGGACTCATGGTCAGGTAATTGTGGTCTTTAAAGGTGCTCTTAACGGTAAATGTGTTCAAAATTTATTTGTGATTTAAATCACTTTATCATCTGATTCTTATTTGCTCTAGGAGAGTTTGTCAGTTTTAGGAATCTTCTGGTAAACCCTCTTATAAAATAAAGAATTTTTAAAACCAGGAGATAATCTTCCCCTGGCTTGTCTTTATTAGTAAATCGGGGTTTTCATTTACTAAAAATGCATAAAGCACCCTATTTCCCATTCATCCGCAGTTCCCCTTACCAGACTCATGCTGCCTGTCCTGCTGGCTTTTCTTCCTTTTCTTTCTTCTCCTTCTGGAGCTGTTTAGCTCAAGTTTTAACCCATTTTACCTCTCCAGAGACTTCAGACTGGGACCCTGACTCACATACACTTGTTCCTTTTATTTAAAAGTTGTTTTAGTACCAAATGCTCCAGAGTAGCTGAGTGGGAATGGTAATGATTATAGAAACCATTTAGAATAATTTCATATTATCCTCATAACATTTGAAGAAGGTCTGTTATTCCCATTTTGCAACTGAGGAAACTGAGGGTCAGAGGGATTAAGTGAATTACCCACAGTCATGGGACTAATAAGTGGAAGAACAGAAACACATGGAACATCCATAAGAATCCAAACTTTTGTGGACTTAGTCCTGATAGTTGATGATAACTGGAAGCCCTATCTTTGTTCCTGCCAATGCCTCACCTTCCTTTTGATGTTACTTTGAAGATAACCAAGAGTTCCACATTTTGTCCAAGTAGAAGAGCATCCCCTTTGATTCAGCTGAGCAATTTGGATTTCTGAGCTCCTCTAGATCAGCACCATCCAGTAGAATTGCAGTGCAGGCCGCAAATGCAAGCCTCATATGAAATGATACGTTTTCTAATAGCCATATTTTTAAAAGTTAAAAAAAAAAAGAATTTAATTTTGAACAACACTAATAATATCACATATTGCCTGAAATTAATTTTCATGATGTATTTTATTTAACACAACACATCTAAAATATTATCATTTCAACATGTCAATAATTATTAATTAAATGAATTGAATTAAATAGTAATTACTCAACAATTAATGAGATCTTACATTATTCTTTTCATACTAGGTTTTTGAAACCCAGTGTGTGTTTTACACTTACAGCATCTCTCAGTTTGGACCAAGCGTTTGTCAGATGCTCGGTACCCACACGTGGCTTCTGAGCGCCATACTGCACAGCACATCTCCAGACAGCACAGTTCCCGAGACCTCTCGTCTGCCTAGAAGTGATTCTCTGAACTAACACTCTGGCTGTGGCTTTAAATACCTCTCAAATCTGTATTCTGAGACTTATGCTGGCCTTTCGCAATAACTTACTACCTGGTCTCTGTGCTCTTCTCACCCCACCACCAGTCTGTTTGTCTGTTGTAGGCAGGATAATTTTTCAATAGATTATTCTGATCACTGCACTCTCTTGTTTAAAAATCTGTGGAATTGGACCAAACTCCTTGTCACAGCACCAAGTTCCTTCGGGTTTTCGCTCCCCCCGCCTCTAACCTGACTGCGCACTACTTGCCCACATCCACAGCCGTTCAAACTAGTAGCTGTTTATTCTGAGACGTTGCTCTGCTCCCTCAACCTTCTCCCTGAGCCCAGAGCGTTCCCTCTGCTGTATCGCCTCCTCTGGTCTTTTCATTTAGCTAGCTCTGCTCGCCCTTTAGGAACTGCATCCTTCCGATGTACATCAAATGTATTCTGCATATAACCCTGTTACAGCACTGATCACATTCTATTGTAATTGGTGTCTATGTATCAGTCTTTTCTAGATTGGGAGTTCCTTGAGGATGGGATCTAGACCTTACTCATCTTTGTCTCCCAGATGCTAAGCACAGACCCACACATATACTAAGCACTTTGCTTAAGAAATGTTCGCAGAATGATATGGGGCCATCGTATTTTTACCTTTCTTTCATGTCCCCCTTTCCTTCCTCCAGTGCAATAACCACGGCCATAATTCCTTTTTTTATTTACTCCCTAAAACATCTCAATATGTCAAACTTCAGAAGTCAAAACAAGTTTGTTTGTAGTTTTTAGACCTTAAATTCTGTCAAATTGGATTCAGAGGGCCTCCTATGGCTTCATTGTAATTCTGCTGTAAGTGTTGTAAGGACGGTGGCATTATTCCCTGGCTGCCTTCAGCCATCTGAGGCTTTAATCTATGTCAGTCTCTTTATTCCACATTAAAAGCATGATCCTTTATTCTTTTCCTATAGGAGAATTTGCCTAATGAGAGCTAAGATGAATCTCGAAAATTTCCTTCTTCTGATTTCTATGCATCAGAACTGAACCAAGTATAGAACAGTCTAGATATGTGAAGTTATATAGTATTAGAATCATGCATCGCTTAACAATGGGGATACATTCTGCGAAATACATTGTGAGGTGATTTTGTCATTGCGTGAACATCATAGAGTGTACTTACACAAACCTAGATGGTACAGCCTACTACACACCTAGGCTATATGGTACTAATCTCATGGGACCACCATCGTGTATGCGGTCTGTCATTGACCAAAACATTGTTATGTGGCGCATGACTGTACAATAGTAATTATTTATTCTGCAAACCTTGTGAGAAATCATGAATTTTTGAGAGGTCAGGTTTCATCAAGAGTTCAAAAAGTAGCTCTTGTTTAGCAAATCCACCTAAGAACTATAATGTCAAATCAATAATAAATCGTATTTTTTTAAATTGCTTTCTGGATACATTCTAGAAGTTACCTAAGCATGGCTTTATGTATGGTCCTAAGGAATGTATTCTGCCTTTAACTTAGTTGATTCTTTTATTCTTTTAAATCAGGGAAGGAGCTGCTGTGTTTTGGAACGTGAAAGACAAAACTGTAAGTGTAAATAAAGTTTTAACAGTATAAAAATTTAGTTTTCTGAGAATAAGTTGTTAATTAGCACTCAATAATCTGAGCCATTGGAAGGTAAATTAACAGATAATCCGCTACTTATTTGCTCTGCATTATGGGATATTTATCCAAACAGTTTCATCTTCTAAAATATATTGTATTTTGGCTTATAAGTTTCCTACATTTTCCATTCTCTGGGCACACACTAATTTCCGGAGAATCAGAACAATCCTAGCTACACTGCAGACAGAAGGAATTATACTTTGTATGTGAGAATCTACAAAATGAAAAATGTACACACAGTTGACCAGCAGCTGGGTGCACAGAGTCTTATTTTAGATCCAGTTTTCTAGAACTTTATCACTCACAGGAAGTAATTTCTTCAGTGTGCCAGTCAGGATTTGTTTAAAACAACCTTTTTAGAGGCAGTTTGGTAATACACATCAAAGCTTTATATTTAACTCAGCAATTTTACATCCAGAAAGTTATCCAAAGGAAATAATCACAATTATGCATGTGAACGATGTACAGAAATGTTCATCAATGCATTATTTACAATAGCAAAATTGAGAAATAACTAGAATGCATAAGTAGGAAGTTTGGTAAATATATCCATAGGATAGAACATACTACAGCTCTTAAAAATCATGGACAAGAGGGGCCAGCCCGGTGGCACAAGCGGTTAAGTGCACGCGCTCCGCTGCAGCGGCCCAGGGTTCACCAGTTCAGATCCCGGGTGCGCACCAACGCACTGCTTGTCGAGCCATGCTGTGGCGGTGTCCCATATAAAGTGGAGGAAGATGGGCATGGATGTTAGCTCAAGGCCAGTCTTCCTCAGCAAAAAAAAAAAAGGAGGATTGGCATGGATGTTAGCTCAGGGCTGGTCTTCCTTACCAAAAAAAAAAAAATCATGGACAAATACTTACTCCTAGGAAATTGCCTGTGTATATCATGCAGTTAAATTAAAAGAGCAGGTTACAAAATATAACCAATGTAATATCAGACCTGGTTAAAATATATGCCTCATAAAAATCTCAGTTATACTAAAAGGAAGTACCTGCCGCACACACACCCACACACACACATTCCCACACACACACACCATGGGGTGGTGGGGGGAGAGGTTTCCTAAAGAAAAGGAAATATAAGTGACCAGTAAATATAAGAAAAATGTAACATAAATTGGCTACTTGAAGTGGCGAAGATGTAAAAGGCTGATAATACCCAATGTTTTTTAAGAATACTCTCATAAATGTTTGGATTCTAAAATTGAAAAAACTGTTTTGGAGAGTGGTTTAGCAATATTTACCAAAATTGTAAGTGTGCATGTCTTTTGATCTAGCAATTCCTAAAGAAATATTCCCACAAGGCCACAAAGATACACACATAGGATGGTGTGTTGCAATATTTTAATAGTGGAGAGTAGAAATAATCCCCCATAGATGGGCATTTGGGATGGTTAAATAAATTGTGTTTCTTCCGTTAAGGAGAATAGGATTGAAAATGTCTATATGCATAGTATGATACCATTTCATATAAAAAGCAAGATAAATGTATATACACATATAAAAAAAATCTGGGAGGATATGCATCATGTTTAATGGTAACCTTTGGGGATTAGAAATTCAAGAGAGCAGAGAGATTGGCACTTTCTATACCTCTGTGTGGTTTAAATTTTTACAAGTATGTCAGTTAGACTTTTTTTTAAAAGATTTAAGGATACAAACAATAATGTTACTCATGGTTTTCTTTCGGTTGTGGGATAATGATAATTTTTATTTTCTTCTTTATACTCATTGGTGTTTTCCAAATGTAAAAACAAATGAATACGTCGTCCTGAGGAGTTTAATATCGCAATGAATTTGCCTTTTCCTTAAAAACTAAACAATAGAAGAAATGTCATCAAATGTCATGAAAAGTGTTATAAGCATTAACACTATAATGTACTTCTGTACTGAGGGAGTCAGGTATGATTTCAGGTTAATCTTCCTTTTCTTCTAGATGAAACATGTGATGCAAGTTCTAGAAAAACATGAAATTCAGCCCTATGAAATTGCACTGGTACACTGGGAAAATGAAGAGCTTAACTACATAAAAACAGAGTAAGCAACTTTTTATCAAATTGATGAAAAGCGCAGTTGGAATAACTTGGTAAAGCAGGAGAGGAGATAAATGATTTATGAATTTAGAGACTATTTTTAATAAAAATGTTATTGTATTTAATAAAAAATACAAAGCCTGAAAATATAATAAATATTAGAAGATAAACATTATTGTTTTAACTTCTCAGGCTACCTATAAATTAAAACAAGTAGATAGTATAACCCCGAAACGGTAAGTTTTCTCAGCAGCCTAAATGAGTAAAATCATATACCTTCATCAGAATGAACCTATCAAATTATTCTGGTAATGTTTTCTCTTAAAGAAGTCCATTTTTTTCCCTATTGATTTTGGGTTTAAAAAGGAAGCATAGCAAGGGTCTGATCTAAGAGAACCCCTTGTAGAAATGGGGGTGCCTGCAAGAAGTGGGGGGGGCTGACATACTGTTCTCAGGTAAGATATAGGAGTAGACAGTGTACCAGCTGATGGTCCTGTCTCAGCTGGGAGGGAGAAAATGAAGAGAGATCTTAGGGCAGAGAGAGAGGGCAGTGTGACCAAGATTGGAAGATCTTTTTCCTCCTGAAGTTACCTGTCCAGTGGAATATGGAAAAAAAAAGAAGTCTCTATATTGAGAAAGGAAGTGATGAAAGCAGGGCTTTAGGGAAATGTGGAAGAGACTCTAGCTGTAGAAAGACCAGGTGGGATAAGAGCTAACTAAGTCATAATGGCCAACAGTGATTAACTGCTCTCCCTGTGCCAGGCACTGTTGTAAGTGTAAAAGCCCTGTAATTGCTGTTGACTAACTTTCAGATGAGGTTCGGAGGTGTTCTGTCTTGCCTAACGGCACCCAACTAGTCAGTGAGGGCCTGGGCCCATAGTGGTTGCAGTTGAAAGTGAGGATGTGAACCTGAGAGATGCAACAAATGGAGAGCTCATAGAATTTTATTAATTTTATTATGAAGCATTCAGCCTTGTGGTTAAGGTTGCCATGAATTTCCCTTCTGTGCTGTACCTCCAGATAGAACTTACGAGGCACTCTCCCCCACCCACCGACACACACACACACTCACACCCGTATAGTCTGTGGAGGATTCAAGTCCTCAGTACTTTGGATCCCAGAGTCAGGAGTCAGCGATTTGATTTTGTCAAAAAGACCGTCATAGCTGCTACCAGCGTGGTTGTTCTGTGAGTCCTGCCCTCGATCCCAGGTCTCTGCTGCCTCGCTCAATTCTGTGCATGGCCTGAGCTCCTTCATAAAGCGTCTCGTCCATGCTGCTCCTTCCTGTCGCTTCTCTTTTCCCTCCACCTGAAGTTGTGGGAGCAGATTCTGCCTCCCGCTTTCCCGTTTGGCCTCCTTGTCCACCCTGTTGTCCATCTCTTCTTGTCTGACATCTTTTGTGAAGGTTTACCCTGTACTTTTCCTATTTGTTTGTGACATTTATATTCCCGAATTCCCTCCCTTTCCCCGTCTCCCCAGGCCTTCCAAAGTTCTCGACAATTACAGCTGACATTTTCACAGCTTCCCTGTCTCTCACCCCGTCCCCACCACGTCAGTGTAATTTGAGATTACACTGTGTGTATAGTTTTTATTCAGGCATTTTTTCACTTAGCAATTTATTGTGATCATTTCCCCTTATTGTTAAATATCCTTTCAAAACATGCTTGTTAGTTTTTGTTGTGTGGAATTCCTATAAATGAACCATTATCCTATTGAACATTTAGCTTCTTTCCTAACTTTTTACTATTAAACATTTGACCATAAAACTTTGTGTTGTACACCGATCTTTCTTTGCATCTTTGATTGCCTTAGGATAAATTCCTAGAAGTGGAATTACTAGGATCAAAGGGTATAAGAACATTTATAAGACTCTTGATACAAATTGCCAAAACGACTTCTAGAAAGATTGTAAGGTGACTTTTTCAAAAGAAAAAATTAAAGTGCTTTTGAAGATTTAGAAGATCCTTTTTTTTTTTTTTCCTTTTCACAGAGGACCGTCAAAACTTCACAGAGGGGAGATCAGGTTAAATTCAGAGCTAGACTTAGATGACGCCATTCTAGAGAAATTTGCTTTCTCAAATGCTCTTTGCCTTTCAGGTAAGTTACTACTACTTAGCAGAGAAAGTACTGCATAGTTTTCTTTCCATGGAGGGAAGTTTAAGTATTTAGTAAAGATTTTAGCGTGTTTTCACAGCATACTCAGCAAAGCCTTATCATGCCTTTTCCTTTCTTTTCTCCAAAAGAAAAAAAATATGTAGTATAAAGTATAAACTATAGTGTCTGTGCTGCAGTTTCTCATTCCTTATTAATTGTGTTGATAAAGTTGACCATCTCCAGAAATATATTAGCGTTATTATTATTATTATTATTATTACCTTTGTTTTCTCTTCCCTTCTCTCTGTGTAACTGTTAAGTCGTAGGTTGTCTCTAATCCAGGCAGAGAAAGCCCAGCCCTGTGACTGGGCAAAGGCCTCTGTGTAGAAAAATACACTCTAGTTTTTCACAGGAATGGGACAGTCAGTCACCGTGGCTCTAAGTTTTTTCTGGAGAATCCATGCACCTGAATAAAACTATAGAAGTTCTCTAAGAAATGTTTTTGCCCAGTCTACACTAGGCTGCTGCATATGACTTGTCCATACCACTGTAGGAGGACTCAGGGACTTCTGAGCCCTACTCACAGCCCTGAGGAGTGCAAGGCGAGGCCGAGACAGCCTGGGTCCGGCCCCCTCTACAGAGCCGCCCTGCCTTCCGGGGTGAACCTCACACTCTGGGTTTCCAAGATGCAATATTAGAAAATCTGATTCTACCAAACGTAGCTTTGGTCTGCCAGCGGGGCTGGGAAGTGTACTCAGTTTCTCCCGTCTTTTTCCACTGAGTGCTAGCCTTTATAATACTAAATAACTATTCTTTAATTTCAGTTTCAAATTTTTAGCGCATCTGCCTCTTAAAGTATTGTTGAAATGGCGGTGAAGGTACTCTGCAATTATGCATTTTGTATAAGCATGAATATGATGATAAAGAAATGTTCCATTGTTAATTTTTTTTTCCCCAGTGAAACTGGCTATTTGGGAAGCATCACTGGATACATTTGTGGAATCTATTCAGTCAATTCCAGAGGTAATTATACCAGTTTTATGCTTGTTTTCAAGGATTGATCTCTATTTGGGAAGAATACAGATTTCTCACTATAACAGTATATTTAGCATTGCAATAAAGTAGGAATAAACACTAGGAAAGCTACACTGAATTTAAGCAAAAAAAGAAACCCCAGTTACATATAACAGGATTAAATAAGAAACCTCATGTTAATTTTTTTTTACTTTTTAGAACTTAACTTCAAATTACTTTCCTCTGATGATGCAGTATTTTTAATGTAACTGAATTCAAGAAATAAAGTGAAATGTTTCCTCTCTAAGAAAGGAGATTATAACCACTTTTTTTGATTACAAAGTGTTTTGATAAAATTTTTTTTTTTTTTTGGTGAGGAAGATCACCCCTGAGCTAACATCCATGCCAATCCTCCTGTTTTTTTTTTTTTTGCTGAGGAAGACCAGCCCTGAGCTAACATCTATTGCCAATCCTCCTCCTTTTTTTCCCTTTTTCTCCCCAAAGCCCCAGTAGGTAGTTGTATGTCATAGTTGCACATCCTTCTAGTTGCTGTATGTGGGACGCGGCCTCAGCATGGCCGGAGAAGTGGTGCGTCAGCGCGCACCCAGGATCCGAACCCGGGCTGCCAGTAGCAGAGTGCACACACTTAACCACTAAGCCACGGGGCCAGCCTCCTGTTTTGATAAATTGTGAGAAAAATCGTGGCATGAAAAATGCATATAATGTTATATCAAAATTTTGAAAGACATTACAAATCATGTTTACTGTAGTTAATTTTGTTTTTACTGTGAAAGAATAATCTAATATACTCAGGCCCCGCTTTTTCAATAAGAGATTAGGAATGTACATCATAGAAAATGCTAGTGAGGGGCCAGCCTGGTGGCATAGCGGTTAAGTTTGCATGCTCCGCTGCAGCAGCCTGGGGTTCGCAGGTTTGGATCCCAGGTGTGGACTGACACTGCTTGTCAGGCCATGCTGTGGCGGCATCCCATATAAAGTAGAGGAAGATGGGCATGGATGTTAGCCCAGGGCCAATCTTCCTCAGCAAAAAGAGGAGGATTGGCAACAGATGTTAGCTCAGGGCTAATCTTCCTCACCAAAAAAAAAAAAAAAGAAAATGTTATTGAGAAGAGAAATGGAAAAGGGAAATATGAAATTTCTACCTAGTGAGATTTTGAAATCTCAGAGTGAGGTGACTGGGAGACAGTCATCCAAGAGATATCATTTACATTGGATCAAAATTATGCTGCTTCAGAATTTGCTGTATGATCCTGTTACTTATTGGAGACATTTATGTATGTGTGTATGTATATATGTATGTTTTTCCCTCCCAAATAGGCTTTAAAAGCTGGGAAGAAAGTGAAACTCTCTCATGAAGAAGTTATGCAGAAAATGGGTGAACTCTTTGCCCTAAGGTAAAATTTTCTCTGTAAATGAAATATTTCATATATTTAACAATCTCAAGAAAACATTTCTGTAGTTCTAAAGTAAAGGGCAAACATTTGTACCTTTATGAGAGTTATAGCTGTTTTCATTTCATTCATGATAAGCATGGGGAACTCTTAGCCATTAGAAGCAGTTGGGCTATGTTAGGACTGTACTGGAAGAAATTCTGCATGTTGGAAAGAGATCGCAGTTAATCTACATTAAACCTATGTCAGCGAGCATAGTAGATGTTCTTTGAAGGTAGAAAGATATATTCTAGAATTTGGATAATGGGAATTCTCGGTAAAAATATATCACTGCATCATAATGCTAAATGGACCTAATTTCTGGGCCGGCCCCGTGGCTTAGCGGTTAAGTGCGTGCGCTCCGCTGCTGGCGGCCCGGGTTCGGATCCCGGGCACGCATCGACGCACCGCTTCTCCGGCCATGCTGAGGCCGCGTCCCACATACAGCAACTAGAAGGATGTGCAGCTATGACATACGACTATCTACTGGGGCTTTGGGGGAAAAAAAAAATTAAAAAAATAAAAAAAATAAAAATAGACCTAATTGCTACCGAAAAATTATGTACTGTATTTCATTGACTCTGAGACACCATAAGGTCCCACAGGAGAGTAAAAATGCTGCCACCTACACTATGATACAGTGCTTTTTTATCACAGAATTTTAATTTTGCACTTACTGAAATAACTCTTTTAGTCTTACTTGGATGTCAATTCTGTCACATCCCCTCTTGGGCATACATGAAAAGGGAAGCATAAGGGAAATAAATCATTTAAGGCAATGACAGCTAAGTCACGTCTGCCACCTGTGAGACTTCATCAATTTTAAAGATGCCTTCCATTTTCAGAGTTGTTCAAATGGGAAGAACCATGACTTCAATGATGAAATACAATAACGCATCATTTTAAATAAGCATCTGGAAAGGTTTTCAGTCTATTTTATTCTTGTAATTTTCCCAGGATCTGTAGAATGACACATCCTGAATCTTGGCCTTATTCTCACCAGGCAGCAGTGTTCAGTGTTTCGTTCCTTGTAGTGTATGGGGTAAGATACTGGAGTTTGTTGCCAATAGTTTACCTAAGAGTTGTTTTTCCACCTTCTTCTTAGAGACTTGGCCTGAAGAGGAGAAGTGGTCCAGTGTTTCATCATCCATGCCTTTCTCATAGCTCAGGGACCCTAACTCAGAGCAGCAACAAAAATAAAAAACCCATTTATCAGGAGCATCCTGCAGCACTTCTAAAGCCTTGAGTTCTCTAAGAAGTGGGGTAGAGAGAGTCTTCTCGCCTTTTTTCTTGGTAATGCAAGCAGAGTTTGATATAGTGAGTTATAACATCAAAACTTAGAAGTTAGGGGGTCGGCCACATGGCGTAGTTGTTAAGTTCGGTGTGCTCTGCTTTGGCGGCCGGGGTTCGCGGATTCGGATCCTGGGTGCGGACCTATACCACTCGTCAGCCATGCTGTGGCAGCAACCCACATACAAAATAGAGGAAGATTGGCACAGATGTTAGCTCAGGGCTCATCTTGCTCAAACAAAAAAAGAAGATTGGCAACAGATGTTAGCTCAGGGCGAGTCTTTCTCAGCAAAATAAACTTAGAAGTTAGGACTAAATATACTTAAGTTGGTGAATAGTTTCTATACAATCTTACTGTTCTTATCCTAAGTTTTCTTCTCTTTAAAATAAAAGTGCTGGGCCGGCCCCGTGGTGTAGCAGTTAAGTGCATGCGCTCTGCTGCTGACGGCCCAGGTTCGGATCCCAGGTGCGCACCGACACACTGCTTGTCAGGCCATACTGTGGTGGCGTCCCACATAAAGTGGAGGAAGATGGGCAGGATGTTAGCCCAGGGCCAGTCTTCCTCAGCAAAAAGAGGAGGATTGGCATGGATGTTAGCTCAGGGCTGATCTTCCTCACAAAAAAAAAAAGTGCTTATGTAGGGAATGTGGTAAATCTATGAATAGAAATTGAAATAGAAATATGGCAGGTTATATTAGGTGAAAAATTGTCACAAATTATATATGGTATGATCCCATTTGTGTAAACAAAAATAAATATTCATCTTGATATGTATACATACTACAAATACACGTACACATGTGTGCATACATACGCACACACGTACACACACGCACGCATGTATGCACAGAAAAAGACCTGGAAGGGCACAGCAAAGTGTCTGCAGGGCCTCAAGGATGTGAGTTGTGTGTTAGGATAAGAGGGTACTGCTGTTTTCTGAATTCTTCTCGAGAGTTTTTCTTTTTTATGGTGAACGACTGTTTATGTGTTACTTTTATGACTTAAATTTTCATTTAAAAGTAAGCTCTGGCCTCTTATGTAAAAAAAGGTAGAAATTAGAGAAAGAGAGAAAGTGTGTGTATGTGTGTGTGTGTGTGTGTGTGTGTGTGTGTGTATTTGCTTGTCCAGTGTTTGCACAAACACTGGAAGGCTACAGAGGAAACTAGCAGTGGTGACCTATAGGGGATGGGAGAAAGAGAAAGATGGGGATAAGAATGGGAGTAAGATTGGTCAATTTTTACCTTTTTCTATCTTTTTCATTATTGAGCCATGTCATTACCTATCCACAAAAAATATGTGTGTATATTGTAAAAAAATTTTAATGAAAAAAGAAACAAGCTTAGAAATTGAAAACAAAATGAGGGAGTTTTTTCCTGTCTACTTCATAAATATTAATATTAAAGGTTGAATTAATTTGGTTGCACATTTTGAAAGTCTTTTATAGATTTTTTTTTTCTTTTTGGTGAGGAAGATTAGCCCTGAGCTAACATCTGTTGCCAATCTTCCTCATTTTTTTGCTTGAGGAAGATTAGCTTTGAGCTAACATCTGTACCAGTCTTCCTCTATTTTGTATGTGGGTCACCGCCTCAGCATGGCTGACGAGTGGCGTAGGTCCATGCACGGGATCGGAGAACACAGGCCGCTGAAGCAGAGCACACTGAGCTCAACCACTATGCCGTGGGGCTGGCCCCTATAAGTTTTTTTATTTACATGTTTCTCAGAAGTAGTATAAAAATCAGCATTCAAAAATATTTTCATAAAGCACCATGTAAAGAAGAAATAAAATAGAGACTATGATTTTTGATTCAAGATAAAAAATTATAATTTTCCTTTTTTTAAGACACCGTATAAACTTGAGTTCAGACTTCTTGATTACTCCGGATTTCTACTGGGACAGAGAAGACCTGGAAGGACTTTACGATAAAACTTGTCAGTTCCTTAGCATTGCTCGTAGAGTTAAGGTATGTATTTTGTACTTTTCTGAGAGAGAAAGACACAATGTTGCCTGTAATCTGTATGACTGTGTGAAGAGAAATTTTAAATTAAGTAAATGTGTTAAACAGCTTTTGGAGAAATATCTCTCTTTCTTTTTTTTTTTTTTTTTGGTGAGGAAGATTAGCCCTGAGCTAACAGCTGTTGCCAATCCTCCTCTTTTTGCTGAGGCAGATTGGCCCTGGGCTAACATCTGTGCCCATCTTCCTCTACTTCATATGTGGGACGCCTGCCACAGCATGGCGTGGCAATAGTGATTGGCACCAAGTGGCACCACTTGATAAGTGGTCTGTAGGTCTGTGCCTGGGATCCAGACCTGTGGAGCGCACAAACTTAACCAGTATGCCACTGGGCCAGCCCTGAGAAATATCTTATTTGACTTCTATTCAGATCTCTAGATTTCCCCTTCCACTTCTCCTGTATACAGACAATTTTCAACTTATTTCATCCAAGGATACTTTTATATTTGCTCTACAGACTATATAAGATTAGTGAGAGGTTGGAGGCCTAGTGGTCCATTGGGAAGTTCTCATCAAGTTTCAAGGAAGAGTTCATGGGATCCAGAACTGTGATGATGACAGCAAGAATAGAAATGAATTTAAGAAAGACTCCTCTAAGACAAATCAAGTGCTTGGTGATGGGAGGCCATGGAGAGGGAAGAGTAAGGATGACTGATGTTTGTGTGGATGACGGGCAGAAAAATGGTGAAACGTAGAGAGCTGGTGACGGGAGGAGGTGAGGAGCTAAATTTAAGATATGTTGAGAGGAGAGGAGCAAGAAGACATCCAGTTCGAACTATCACACAGGCATTTAGCAACGTGGGAGCAAAGTTGAGAAAAGAGATATCGGTATCAAGATAATGATGGAAGTGGGTGGAGGTGGTCGTGATGGAAGTGAACCACATGGAGAAAGGATAGAAAACAAAATGGACATTAGTACAACGTGTGCACGTAGTTCTGTGACATTTTATCACGTGTACATCCATGTAACCATGCGATCGAGATGCAGAACTGTCCTGTCCCCACAAAGATCTCCCTTGTGCTGCCTCTTTATAGTCACACCATCTCCCCTCGCCCACCATCCCTCACCCCTGGCAATGAGTAACCTATTCTCCATCTCTATAATTTTGCCATTTTGAGAATGTTATAGAAATAGAAGCACACAGTATGTGAGTTAAAATTGGCTATTTTCATGAGCATGATGCCCCTAAAATCCATCCAAGCTTTTGCCTTTATCAATCTCTGTCTTCCTGTGAGTTACTTAAACATTTTTTGAAATTCCATTTTGATTTATCTATATTGGATTTTTTTTAGTGTATTTCTCTGCATAGACATTTAATGGGTGCTCTAGGTATTACATTATACGTACATAACTTATCTCACTTTCGATTCTCTACTGGTTTTGACATTTTACCAGATTAAATCAAGTGTAGAAACCTTACTTGCCTTTACCCTCCAGCATTTACAATATAATTGTCTTAACCGTTCTGTAGAAATTCGGAACTTCATCAGTGTTATAATTTTTCCTTCAACCATCAAACATAATTTAGAAAACTCAAGAAAACTCAAGAGGAGAAGTAAATTCTATTATATATATCCATATTTTTATTCTTTCTGTTGTTCTTTTTTCCTTCATGGTGTTCCAAGATTTCTTCTTTATCATATCCTTTCTGTTTCAAGAACATTCTTTAGTTATTCTTTTAGAGTAAGTCTATGGCAACATGCTCTCTTAGTTTTCCTTCATATGAGAATGTCTAGATTTCCCCTTCCTTCCTGAAGAATATTTTCACTACATATAGTATTCTGAGTTGATAGTTCTTTTCTTTCAGCACCTAAAAATTGCTGGGCCACTTTCTCCATGGTTTCTGATGAGAAATCTACTATCATTCTATGACATGAATGTCAGATCTTTTCTTATACTCCCACAAGTCTTTGAGGCTCTGTTCACTTTTTTTCTAGTCTATTTTCTCTCTCTTGTTCATATTGGGTAATTTCCATTGTTCTGTCTTCAAGTTCACTGATTCTTTCCTCTATTACCTTCATTCTACTGTTGAGCCCATCATTGAGTTTTTAAATTATTTTTAATTGTGTTTTTCAGTTCTAAAATTTTCATATGGTTCTTCTTTATGTTTTGTATTTCTTTGCTGAAACTTTCTGTTTTTTCATTTGCTTCAAATGTGTTCATGATTGCTTATTGAAGCATTTTTATGATAGATTAAAATCCTTGTCAGATAATTCCAACATCTGATTCATCTTGATGTTAGTGTCTGTTGGTTATCTTTTCTCATTCCCTCCAACTAATTGTAATACCTCCAGTTTTCCTCATTGCCTAAAGTGTTATGTTCATGATCAGTTACACTGTAAGAATCAAATTTCAGTGGACTCCATCAACACAGTTTCAGATACTGAATGTCTGATTAGATACAGATTTGACAATCCGGTTGTCTGGTCAGACATGAAAAGCATTGGCCTTTCATGGTTGTGGACTGTGTACATAGGCTGAAGATCCAGGGGATGTAAAAGGAGGGGATACTAAAAGCTTTATACAGATGAGCTATCTCCTGTGGTTATACTAGTTAGCTATTACTGTGAAACAAATTGCTCCAAAACTTAGTGGCTTAAAACAGCACTTATCATCTTACAGTTTCTATGGGTCAGGAATCTAGGTGCATCTTAGCTGGGTCCTCTGGCTCTCTCACAAGGCAGCACACATCTCAAGGATCAGCTGGGAAAGATTCACTTCCTAGTTCACACATGTGGTTGTTGGCTAGGTTCAATTCCTCTCAGGCTGTTGGGCTGAAGACTCAGTTTCTCTTGAGCTCTTGGCCAGACACCTTCCTCAGTTCCTTGCCACATAGGCTTCTCCACAGAGCATCTCACAACATGGCAGCTTGCTTCGTCAGGGTGAGCAAGTGGGAGAATGAGAGAGAGAGAGAGAATGCTAGCAAGACGAGTCACAGTCTTTTGTAACCTAATCACGGCAATCACATCCCCTCACTTTTGCTGTATTCGGTTTTTTAGCAACAAGTCACAAGGCCCAGCCCACAGTCTAGGGGAGGGAATTACACAAGAGGGTGAACACCAGGAGGCGGGGATCTTGGCATGGCATCTTAGAGGTCTGTCTACCACCAGCTTCAGGTTTTGAAAAAGGTGGCAAAATTTAGGCCTACTTCATAAGCACTGTGACCCACATCATCCTCACACTGCTGGTATTTTAATGATTCCCAACTTCAGGCCACAAAAGGCACGGCCACCACTGCTGGTCTCATTGTGCTCAGAATCATCAGTGACCCAACTGCCACTGCCACTTGACCCAGGCAAGGTTGATGTCAAAAGAAATGTTCTGATCTTTGACCTGGGCCGTGGCCTTTTTTATGTGTCTATCCCCACTATTCAAGATGGAATTATTGATGTCAAGTCTACAACTGAGGACACCTCCTTGAGTGAAGAATACCATGACAACCAAATGGTCAGCTAATTCCTGGCTGAGATCAAGTGCAAGCATAAGAAGGATATTCATGAGACAAGAAGGCTGTCTAAGCCCCTCCCTCCTCTACTTGTAGTATGCTGAGTGTATTCTTTCTTCCATCATCAAGGCCAGTTTGAGGTCGAGTCCCTCCATGAAGAGATTGACGTCTATACCTCTGTTACACATTAGTAGTTGGAAGAATCGGATGCTGACCCAGTCTCTGGCACCCTAGACCTGTGGGGAAAGCCCTATGCAGTGCCACCCAGACAAGGCACCAATCCCTTGTGGGTGGCTCTATCTGAAGACTTAAAATCTCCTATGGAAAGAAGGAGAGTGAAGACTGAATTTATTCCCAGACAACGTGATCTGGTATGTAGAATATCCTAAAGAATCTACAAAGAAGCTATTGGAACTAATAAGTGAATTTATCAAGCTTGCAAGATACGAGGTCAATATATTAAAAAAAATTGTTTTTCTTTATACTACCAATGAATAATAGAAAATGAATTTTTAAAATACCATTTACAATAACATCAAAAGCTTGAATTACTTAGGAATAAATTTTTTTAAGTACAGTCATGCATCGCTTAACGATGGGGATATGTTCTGAGAGATGCATTGTGAAGCGATTTTGTCATTGTGTGAACATCGTCGAGTGTACTTACACAAACCTAGATGGTATAGCCTACTACACACCTAGGCTATATGTTACTAACCTTGTGGGACCACTGTCGTATATGTGATCTGTCATTGACCGAAAGGTTGTTATGCGGCACGTGACTGTATAAGTAAGGCTTGTACACTGAAAACCAAAAAACATGGCTGAGAAACTAAATAAATAAAGACATATGCCATGTTTATAGAAGACTCAGTATTATTAAGATGTTACTTATCCCAGAAATTGACCTGTAGATTCAACTCAATCCCAATCAAACTCCCAGCAAGCTTTTTTATTTTAGAACAAACAAGCTGATTTTACACTTACATTTTTTTTTTGTGAGGAAGATCAGCCCTGAGCTAACATGCATGCCAGTCCTCCTCTTTTTGCTGAGGAAGATTGGCCCTGGGCTAACATCCGTGCCCATCTTCCTGCACTTTATATGGGACGCCGCCACAGCACGGCTTGACAAGCGGTGCATTGGTGTGCACCCAGGATCCGAACCCAGGCCGCCAGCAGAGGAGCGCGCGCACTTAACCACCACGCCACGGGGCCGGCCCTCAAACAAGCTGGTTTTAAAATGGAAATGCAAGAGGCCTAGACTACCCAAAGCAGTTTTGAAAAAAGAACGAAGTTGGAGGACTTTTATTATCTGATTTTAAGACTTTGCAGTAAATCAAGCTACAGTAATCAAGATAGTTGAATACTGGTATAAGAATAGACACAGATTAATGGAACAGAATAGAGCCAGAAATAGACCTGCACACATATGGGCAATTGATTTTTGACAAATATAAATTAATTCAATAACAAAGGGGTAATCTTTTCAACAAATGGTGCTGGAACAATTGGATAGCCATATGTAAAAAAATGGACCCTACCCTTGACTTCACACCATTTCAAAATGAATCAGAAACCTAAATATAAAAGCTAAAATTATAAAACTTCAGGAAGAAAATATAGGAGAAAACCTTTGTGGCCTTGTGTCAGGCAAAGATTTCTTAGGACGGAAAAAAATGCATGAACCTTGGGGAAAAAATTTAGTGAGTTGAAGTTCATCAAAACTACTGCTCTTTGAAAGACACTGTTAAGAATATGAAAAGACAAGGCACAGACTAGGAGGAAACATTTTCTCATATTTACCTGACAAAGGACGTCTCCAGAATATACAAAGAACTCTTTTTACTCAATAATAAAATGACAACCCGATTTTCTTAATAGGCAAAAGATTTGAACAGACACCTTATAAAAGAAAATATGTGAATGGTCAAATGAACACGAAAAGATATTCAACGTCATTGTTTATCAGAGAAGTGCAAATTAAAAGTACAATGCGATATCACTACACGCACGCTAGAATGGCTACAATTAAAAAGACTGACAATACCAAGTGTTAGTAAGGATGTGGAGCACTGGAGCTTTCATATATTACTTGTGTGAATATAAATTGGTACAACCGCTTTGCAAAAAACAGCCGGGCAGTTTCTCATAAATTTCATCGTTGTGTTCCTATATGACCCAACAATTCCTCTCCTAAGTATTCATCCATGAGAAATGAAAAGACATGCCCTCACACTGATTTGTACATGAATGTTCATAGCAGCTTTATTCATAATAGCCAAAAACTGGAAGCAATCAAATGTCTATCAGTAAGTCAATGGATAAACAAATTGTGGTATATCCATACAGTGGAATACCACTCAGCAATAAAGACAGTTACTTACTGATCTATGCAACAACATGGATGAATATCAGAATCATTGTGCTAAGTGAAAAAATATAGACACAGAAGCATACACGCTGTTCTATTTATAGGAAATTCTAGAAAGGCAAATCTAATCAATAGTTACAGAGAGTAGATCAGTGATTCCCTAAGACTTGGGGGTAGGGTGAGTGGGTAGGCCAGTAGATTGCAAAGGAACACAAGGGAACTTTTGGGGGTGATGGAAATGTTGTGGCGGTACTTACTTGTGGCGGTATATATTTGTCAAAAGTCTTCAAATTGTATGCTTAGAATAGGTGCATTTTATTGTATGTAAATTATGTCTCAATAAAGTTAATTTGAAAATAAACCTCTTGTGAGAATTCTTTAATGACATTAAACAAAAGCATCAACCTTGATGAGGCAGCCGTGTTTACTGGGGACAAATTTGAAAGTGCTCAGAGTTACTGCTCTTGGAGGTCTCTCCTTTTTCTCTTGGAATGAAGACTTCTGGTAGATTCATGATCATTGTGATGAGGTTTGTAAGACCATTGCCACCAAGCAGATGAAGACCTCTTCTGATAACCAGCCTGTTGTGCTTAATGAAGTGAATAAAAGTGGCTGAGCAACAGCCAAGATAAACCAGCTGCTTGGCAAGTTTGAGCTCGGGCATCCCCACCTTCCCCCCACCACATCTTGTGTGCCTGCTCAAATTGCCGTCGTCTTTGATATTGATGCCCGTGGTGTCCTTCACATGTCTCTTGTGGACAAGAGTACAGGAAAAGAACAAGAGGACAGTCACCAACGATGAAGGTGGTTTGAGGGAGGACCATATTGAGTGTCTGCTCCAGAGGAGGAGAAATATAAAGATAAGAGTGTTTTTCAAGAACTTAACATGAACGCTACGGTCCACACGAAAGCCACAGTTGAGGATGAGAAATGTCGGAGCAGGATCGATAATGAAAATGGACATGCAATGAAATAATCAACTAGCTGGATGAGAATCAGAGTGCTAAGAAGGAAAGGGAGACCTGCAGAAAGAGTTAGCTTCACTGCTAACCCAGACGGAGGGCACATGCCAGGAGGGGACCTTGGGACTTGCCTGGGGACAGAGCTCCTCTGAATGGAGAGGCTTCTCAGGTGCCCACCATTAAAAAGTTGACTGCAGCCCAGAGAGCAGGTGGAGCAGGGTCCATTCAGTCCCGAGACTAGAAGAGTCCTGGAATAAGTCAGGTCTGTGGCTTTTTTTTTTTAATCTTGTATGAACTGTATGTAAATATAGTACCACTGGCTTCTGAATCTTTAACTGAGGACACAGAGAAGGCATACATTGCACTTAATCAGTACTGTAAGCAGGTGGAAAATTCAAGTAATATCCTGAAGAATAAAAATAAAGTTCTCTTTAAATTTGGCACCATTAGGGGGCCAGCCCCGTGGCCTAGTAGGCGCGGACGTACACCACTCGTCAGCAGCCGTGCTGTGGCGGTGACCCACGTACAATATAGAGGAAGACGGGCACAGATGTTAGCTCAGGGCGGATCTTCCTCAAGCAAAAAGAGGAAGATTGGCAATGGGTGTTAGCTCAGAGCAAATCTTCCTCAGGGGGAAAAAAAAAAAATTGGGTACCATTAAATGTGTATATATATATAATCTTATCTTCTTTCCAGTTGATGTGATTTGATTCATTCTGTACCTTTGGGCCAGGACCATCCCTGGCTGCGTTTTGCCTGATGAGCCCAAACATCACCTTCTAGGAAAGGTTTTCCACTCTTTATCGCAGATGCGGAGCCGCCCCTGGGTTTCTGGAGCACTTTGTACGTTCCGGCTCTTCACACACTGCCTCGTAATGATCCGATTACACGTGCAGATTCGGTTCCTGGTGAGAGCCCTCGTCCAGGCTTACAGATGCCCGCCTTCTCACAGTGTTCTCACATGGTGAGGAGAAAGACAGCATACTCTGGTGTCCCTTCCTCTTCCTATAAAGATACTAATTCCATCACAGGGGCTCTGTCTTCATGACCTCATCTAAACCTAATCACCTCCCAAAGGCCCCATCTCCAAATATTATCACATTGGGGGTTAGGGCTTCAACATACAGATTTTGGGTGGATACAAACATTCATTCCGTAACACCAGCAGTCCCTGCAAATCCACTTTACTTTTACTTTAGGAACTAAAAGTCAAGATTCATTTAAATTATCTGTAAATTAGATATTTCTACTACATCCTTATTGAATTCTATGTTAGGAACTGGGGCAAGAAAGCTAAAAGTAGAAGTAGCAATGTATTAGGGGGGAAAGGGACTTAACGTGAAATTGGAACTACACTCGAGGGATCCCCCTCTCCTTCCTTAAAACATAGGAGAGAAAGTGAGAGAAGCTGCTTTCCCCCTAAATGTATGATGAGTACACCAGAGACAGAGGGCCGATTCAGCTCATAGGCCCAGCGGGTGAGGACAGGACACGTAGTAGGTAAATGCCTGCCAGCGTGATGGCCATGGGGGCCTGAACTACATTTCATTTTATGTAACGGATGTGAACATTTTGTTTCTGAAAACTCATTATATAACGACTAGAACTTTTGATCGTCAGAATTCTTTTGGCAACTGACAAATTTCATGGAACTCTCCTCACATTCCATTGAATCTGTCTTCCCAATATCAGAGGTGTCCTATTATTTTCTTTACCGTTGTCATCTCCTTGGCTTGATTCAGTCACTACAACTAATTGTTCTTCATCCCATTCCCCAGTCTCCCTCTGAGGCATCTCTTTGTTGTTAAAGCTTCCACATGAGTTATGAAGCATACCTACAAGTTCCCCAACTACGTATCTCAGAGCATTTTCTTTGCATCCCAAAGGCAGTTAGGACTAGATGGATTATGCGAACATTATTTAGAAGGAGGTAAAAGAATTTAGCCTCCCTTCCTGTGCTCAATAATTGTATTATAGATAATACAAAAGAAAAATAAGAACGGGTCCTGAGCTTCGACAAGCATTACAGTCTTGCAAGAGGACACACAGAACAAGAGTGGTAGTGCCAGGAGAAAGTTCTTCCTTGTTTCATTTTTGTTTTTTTCCTAAAGGAAGGAATCTTGAGAAAAATAGGGGTAATGAGGCAGGAGATGTGCTGAGAAGCACTCCAAAAAGTTGAGGACAGAGGTAAAGTCATTTCATTTAGTAATGAAGAGATCGCTGGAAAAGATCAGAGAGCAGTTACAGAAGTGTAGGAGGGACAGAAACCAGTTTGCACTGGGTCCCCCTCTCCATTTTCTCAAGTTGGTGTCCTCCGAGATTCTGCCATTGATTCTTCTCTCCGGCTGCTGCCTACTCGTGAGCAGTCCTGTTCATTTTCACGACTGGACTCCTCCCACCGCTTCCTGGTAATTGCCATGTATGTACCTCTACCCTCAGTCTCTTCGTTTGCCTTCCAGTTGTTGCCAGTTGCCTGCTAAATCTCACAGATCTTCCACATGACGTATCTCGTAGCATCCTTTTTAGAATTAATTGTGTGTGTCACTCCCCACTAGAATGTAGGCTCCGTGAGATCAGAGACCATGATTATTTTCTTCACTGCTGTATTTCCTGTTCTTGGCAAAGGCCTCACATGGAGTGTGTACTCAATAAATATTTGTAGAATTAATCAGTGATTAAGATTTCAAAATGAATCTCATTGTATTCTTCCAGAAAATGTTGAACCTTCTCTGCTCTCTATTCCAGCTAATGGCAGGACCGCCTAGCCTCACCCATGTCGTCGCTCAACCAGCAACTTGAAACTCATTGTGTTTCCTCTTTCTACTTCATCCTCCACAGCCAGTTAGATAGTTCTTTCATCTTCTCCTAAGTGTCATTCATTCGTTGACAAATATTTATTGAAAGTCTATATGATAGACCCTGGGCTGGTGAAACAGGGACGGTTACCATACTGACCCCCACCTTCAAGTCCCCCCACTACTAACATGCATCCGCCTTGCCATTCACTCTCTTCTCTCACCTTCACTGTCTCCCAGCCTCTAGATTGGACCCTTTAGCCGGAAGGCAGAGACATGACGGTCTTATTCACCATTCCATCTCCTCTACCCAGCACAGTACAGTAAATATTAAGCAAATATTTGAGGACTGAGCAAAGACTCTCCATTGCCTACAGAATAAAATCCCAACATTGGAGCATGGTGTGTTAGTTTCCTGTTGCTGCTGTAACAAATTACCACAAACTGGTTAACACAATGTATTATCTTATAGTTCTGTAGGTCAGAAGTCTGACCTGGGAGTCAGTGAGCTGAATTCAAGGTGTTGGCAGGGCTGCATTTCTTTCTGGAGGCTCTGGGTAGGATCTGTTTTCTTATCTTTTCCAGTTCCTAGAGGTCACCCACCTTCCTTGGCTCGTAGTCCCTTCTTCCATCTGGCGAAGGCAAGTCACGTCTTCTTCGTCACTCTGAACTCTCCTGCTTGCCATTTCCACTTTTAAAGGACCCTTGTGATTACACTGGGCCCATCCAGATAATCTGGGATCATCTCCCCATCTTAAGGTCAGCTGACTAGCAACCTTAACTCCATATACAATTCTCCTTTGCCATGTCATCTTCACAGGTCCCGGCAATTAGGATGTGAATATCTTTAGGGGGACCTGTATTCTGCCTATCACATATGGTCTACAGTCCCTCTCACAATTTGGTGCCAATTTACCATTTTAACCTCACTTCCAAGCACTTCTTTCCAAGTTTTCCACTATCTAGCTATACTTGCCTCTAAGCTGTTTCCTCTGCTTGAAGTGCTCTCCCCTTGGTCCCCTACCCTTGGTGCCCCACCTTTTCTTCCTGGCACCTGCCTATTTAGAGCCTGCTCACATTTACCACCTCTGTGACGGCATCCTTGTGTTCCCCTGCTCCCGCGTCTGTGTGTGTGTGTAACATGCGTGACTCTATAGCTAAATGAAATGGAAAGCATGCATAGTGGGGGCTCTCTTGCTTGCACACAACAGAAAAAATTTGAAGGATCTTACGTATTTGTCACCATGTACTGGCTCACATGACTGAGCAGACCAGGGGCAGAGTGTTGGAATAGGGAATGTCTGTTGCACAGACCCGAACAGGTCATCAGGGCTGTCTCTCCTCAGCATTTTCTGGCCAGTTTGGCCTCATTCTTTCTTCTCAGTGGCATTTTCTATGAGATGGGGAGAAAGGGGCGTGGAATGAGGGGCCACTCAGGCTTCACTCTGCCTGGCAACTGCAAAGGATTGGCACGTGTGTCCCAGCTTTGGGCAGCCATGTGGTAAGGGAACTGGGCATTATGGTTGGCGAAGCCTGGGTCTTGTACCAACCCCGTCTACCCCCGGGCCTTTCAAGGGAGGGGGTGGTCAGGCAGGTGTTGCTACCGTGATTGGCAGCACCGCGTGGTTGCAAATGGTGGAAGAGTCTCTCCCCAGAAGAAGGGGGCCAGGAGGGAAGGGTGCTGGGCGGACACCGGACGACAAGGAGGCAGAACAAAGTCAACAGGGACTCAAAGTGCCACAGGAGCACTGAGGAAGGAGCAGGAGGTTGGGAGGGTCTCACAGGCTGCGCCTTCCCGATTGAAGAGGGAGGATGCCGCCATCTAGTGCCATCAGACTAAAGGAGCTGGGATTGTTTTGTTATGGAGAAGGCAGTGGTGGGATGTGTAAAGCTCTTGAGCAGGGGGGTGACATGATTCAACATGTTCAGGATGAGGACTCTGATGCCAGTGCAAAAAAAACCAAACTATTCTTAGGAGGTAATGAATAGTTGATGAAAGCCTACCAGGTGGTATTAAGAAATGGTAAGCTGGGGACAGATTCAAGGCTCTTCAGAGCAAAGGTGAACTGTAGGGAATGGGGATTAGAGAGCACAGGTCTCTCTCCTGAGTGACTGAGAAGGTAGTGTCACCTGAGTTGAGAGAGGAACCCAAGAAGGACAGGCTTGAACAGGATGTCAGGTTTAGTTTGAGAAATGCTAAATTTGAGGTGCTGGCAGGAAACCCATAAGATGTTTTACAGGCAGTTAGAAATTCAGGCCAAGGAGTGATCGGGATTAAGCACTGATATTTGGGACTTATCAGAAAACAGTAGCTTAAATCATTCTTTCCCAAAATGTGGGATATATACACTTGTACAAGAAATGAACTTAGGTGACGCATGGACCCTGAAATAACATTTAAGCATCGAAGCAACATTTCTGTCTCTGTCGAGGAGAAACACCCAGTTTGGTTTTGGTGGATCTTGATGGGTCCTCGGATGTACGCTGATTTCCCACTTGCACGGGTGTCAGGCTCAGCGTCACGTAGGCAGCACAGTTTCACATCATACTGGACTTCCTTTTATGGCAATGATAGTTTCCTTTTAAAATAAACATTTCCAAGTAAAGTCTTTTGGAATGTGAATAATAGTACAGTTGGCACACATACGTCATAGAAATAGTGATGGTGGGATGGAAATGACTTAAGTGTAGGGAGCATCTACACAGACCAACGGGGGTGAGATCATGCGAGGAGCGGGCAGAGCTGGAGGACAAGAAGACAAGGTCAGGGCTTTGGGAAATGTCATCTAACGGCAAGAGGGGGCAGAGGGGACTCCGAGAAAGACGATGGTCAGAGGTAAACTTAGTTCTCAGAGCAGAAAAAGCCAAAGGAAGTGTGCATTTCAAGGTGTCAAATGATTAAGTTAACTGAGGTTTAGAAAAGGTGTTAGAATTACTAATTAGGAACATTTGGAAGTTTCAGGGGAGTTGTGGTGATATACACAACTTCTGAGGGCTAAGGAATAAGTTGGGTGATGAGCACGTGGAGGAAGAAAATGTTGTCTGTTCCTTAGCCAAAGTTGAAAGAAAATGGAAGAGGGTTGGGTCTGTATTTTGAAGGGAAGCTTAAGGATGAGCATGTTTATAGACCAAGATCAAGCAGCCAACATAAATGGGAAGAGGAAGAAAGAGAGGGAGAGAAGGAAGGAAAGAAAGAAAGAGGCACTGTTTTAAACATTTATACAGATTAGAAACTACAGGATGACCGTAGACCGTAAAGTCTGGAAACATGGGTGAATATATGCTTATTGGCATTGTTCCACATGTTCTCTCTCATTAGTAAGGCAGTTTAATGCCCTGTACACTAGCATGATGAATATGGTGCACTAACACATTTTGACCAATCCCCAAACATTCATCTTTGATTGGTCTGATTTCCACTGACCAGACCCAGACCCTCAGTATACCCCCATAAGGAATCAAGAGGAATCAAACTATTTTTAAACATTTGTTTCCAGACTTTCCAATTTACAAAAGAAAGTGAGATACAGAGAGGTTAGGAGGTGTAACTTGCCAGTGGTCACATCCAAGTCTTAACTCAAGGATTCTGTTCTCTATGAACCCCCTCAACCAGCTTGTGGTGAGGCATCAGAATGCAGAAACCTGTGCAGTTCAGCGCTAGAAGCAGTGCCATCTAGTGGTGAGTGTGCCGCAGGTCAAGCGTTAGTGTTCGGGGCTGTTGACAGAGGGACTTGAACAGTTTTAGTAGAAGGTAATCCTTGTTTTTGTCATCTTAAGGCCACGCTAAAAGAATCATGTTTCAAGTTTGCCATTCTTAACTGCTAGAAATCCAAGGGCAGCTACCAACAACTGGGACTCACTCAAAAACTTTATTTTTAGATCTCCCATCAAAATCTTACAAATATAAGAGGTTCAGTATGCAAAGTATTTCCTTGCAGTTAAATCGGTGCATTACAAGATGTCTCTAGATGGATTCGCCAGAGACAGGTAACACTGGCAGTCTGCCTCTGGGGAGAGGACTGAGGAGGAAGAATTGAAGGGATGATTGTTCACCGTGTACCTGTTTCAGACCTTTAGAATTTTGAAGCATATGACCGTGTTACTTATTTTCCTAATTAAATGTTTAAATATAAATGCAGGATGCTAAGATTTTTCTGATGCAGGTCATGAATGAAAAACTGCAGCACTGCATGGAGCTGACGGATCTGATGCGGAATCACCTGACAGAGAAGAGGGCGCTCCGCTTGGAGTGGATGATCGTCATCCTTATCACCATCGAGGTAGACGGCTGTTTTATGGAAGTAAAGATAACTTGATACAGAACATGACAGTGGGCAAGAGCATGACTTTGTCCCAATTCCTAGGTGTATTTGGAAGTGAGGTTAAGTTTCAAGTGACTAGGGTAATATCTTGCAAATGCATTATGATTTTGGGGACAGCTCCACATTTTTAAAGATGGCGTTTAGGGAAAGTTCTAGCTGTCAATTTATAATGTACAGCCCAACAGCAAGTACCTCTGCCTTAGATCTGCAGCTTGCCATGTGGGAAAGACATTTCCTACCCCAGGAGCATTTTTCATTAATCACAATCTTGCAAAGGTCATTTTAGGTTGTGCCCCATTTGCCATGAAATTAACAACCCTCACTTTTTATCACTCTAAGGTAATGTTTGAGCTGGGACGAGTGTTTTTTCTGATCAAGTGATGACCACAGGACAAGTGTCATTGCAAGAGATTGTTCTACAATCAAAAATAAATGCTCACTATTGGGGGATCTCTTTATTTAATAGGTATTTAATTTTTTTAAATCAACAAGTGGTTATAATGATTTTTCAGCTCCTAAATGTATTGCTGCTTGAATAAAATGTATTGCTGCTTGAATAAAAATTATGAAGAATCTGGTGTTTGGGTCCGTAACACTGACGATTTGAAAGGAAAATGTTCATTTTATTTTAAAGAACTTTGGATAAGCTTAGCATCTAGGAAATCTAGGCAAGATACTCACTAAAGCCAAACAGCTTAGATTTTGGACACTCTTCCAAACCTGTCCCCAAGGAATCCCAGTCATGGCTCTGGCTAAGAGAACCATACAGGAACTCAGGAGTTTGGGAATAAAGACTAAAACAAGACAGGCCTTTTGATGACAGAAATGAATTTTAAAGCCGGCCCCATGGCTTAGCGGTTAAGTGCGCACGCTCCGGTACTGGCGGCCCGGGGTTCAGATCCCAGGCGCGCACCGACGCACCGGCCATGCTGAGGCCGCGTCCCACATACAGCAACTAGAAGGATGTGCAACTATGACATACAACTATCTACTGGGGCTTTGGGGGGGAAAAAAAATGAATTTTATATACCTATTTTAGATGGCATAATTTGAGTACAACTGCTGACTGGCACTTGGCCTTTTATCAATCAATACTTTCTGTCCTTTCACTACCAAGTTAGTCAAAATATTCTTCCCACAAACATTTTTTTAGTTTTGCACATACCTTGGGTTTGGGAAAATTAAAAAATACCAGGTATAAAGAATTCAACATTACATGCTTACCACCTCGAATTGATAATTAACATTTTTTATCTTCATTTGCCTTATTTTTATGCATAACCCCCCCTTGCCCCACTACCCTCCCTACAATGAAATGTTTTTTGTACATTATATACATGTCCATGAACACAGTATTACTGTTCTAAATTGAGGCACTGTCATTTTGCCACTTGTTTAACTGCTACATAGTATCCCACCAAGAGAATACATTTAGCTCTACCCTTACTGATGGCATTTATATATTTATTTGCTGTAACAGCAAGAAGGTGAGCATCCTGGTCTTTTTCAGCACATGCCAAGAGTTCTTCAGTCACAGTCTTCTGAGGTACCTACACCCCAAGGGTAGCCAAAGACTTTCCAAGGAGCATGTAGGCATGGATAGTTCAAGAATTGCTTTCTAGATCCTTAAGTCCCACATAAGCACGTGCATAAAATTGCTGTGCCTGTGTGCACCCCTGTAATCAGTTTATCAAGCCTGTTTCTCCTTTCCCTTCTTCCCTCCTCACACTGTACAGAAGGCATCTCTCATGCACCTTGAATCTTAGTTTGGTCCACCACATTTAAAAACCTTTAAATATATTTAACCTATATTTAATAATCTTTGGGAAGCCAAACAAGAGCACAATTTGAAATACTGGTCAACAAAGCCTCCTTTAATTGAGACCATATTATCCCCCACCTGTTAACGGACATGGCCAATAAAACTTGACTCCAAGTATCAATGTGTAAAATTTGCTGTCTGGATCAAATGTGTACTAACTATAATGATTTTAATAACCAAAAAAAGTAACATGAACATTGGGGGCCTTACGGTCATGGCGAATTAAAATTTAACATTTCAACTTATATACAAATATGCTGCAAAGAACGAAAAGATAATAAGACTTTCAAGCACAAAAATTTATTAGGATAACTTTTTGTGAGGGAAATGTAACACAAATACAGTATTTCAAGAAGAAAAAGGAATAACATTAAATTTGAATCATTTACTTATGTATGGATCATAGTGGACATCAACTCATGACGATACATTAGAAATTACATCTTTTTCAACTACTTAAATTTATGATTAAAGCTTCAATGTAAGTTATAGAAAGGTTTTAAAAATTATTTTAGGTATAACACAAGCAAAAAGTTTTTCAAGACCACAACTTCTCTACAAAATAACGAAGAAATTACACCATAACGCTGAGGAAAGTCTAAAAAGTTAAGTACATTCACCAGTGGCTCCGGAAGCACTCCTCCAAGTGGTATCGAATTTCTCTCTTAGGAGAGTACAGTGGTTACGACCAACCTGGCTTTGAGTTCTTGCTCCATCACCACTTACTAGCTGTATCACTGAACCTCCCTGGGCCTCAGTTTCCTCATCTGTAAAATGGGTTTACACAAAATAGTAGCACTACCTCAGGGCAGCGATGAGGATTAATGTATGTGAAGCTGAGAATTAACTGTCACTACAGTCCATCTGAGTAAAAAGCCATATATGATTCTGAGATTAAATGGAGGCTGAATCACATCACCAGGATCCCCCTTTGAATCCATAGTTAAGACACACTGTGACTGAGAAAGACAGATGTTGGTGAATGCTGCATCCGAATGGAGTGGTTCATTTAAATATAAAGCAATATTCCACTGTTTAAAATGAGTTGGTTTGGGCCGGCCCCGTGGCTCTAGCGGTTAAGTGCGCGCACTCCACTACTGGCAGCCCAGGTTTGGATCCCGGACGCACACCAACGCACCACTTGTCCAGCCATGCTGAGGCCGCGTCCCACATACAGCAGCTAGAAGGATGTGCAACTATGACATACAATTACTGGGGGTTTGGGGAAAAAAAAAGGGAGAAGGATTAGCAATAGATGTTGGCTCAGAGCCGGTCTTCCTCAGCAAAAAGAGGAGGATTAGCATGGATGTTAGCTCAGGGCTGATCTCCCTCACAAAAAAATAAATAAATAAATAAAAATAAAATGAGTTGGCTTTTTAGAGCAAGCCCAAAAAGGCATTTTAACCTCTACATATTTTGCATACACTAAGCAGCTGCCAACAGGCGTTCAGGGGTGCCTCCTTAGATAGCCACAGCAGTCAGAAGCAGAAATGTTTTTATATATAAAATCAATATATTGCTTTCTAGGATTATTTTTTGACAAAACTTTATTATATTCACCTATTTTTAATTACTGTCCTTAGTTTTCCCAAAGTATGCTCCTCAGACCATACCTGGGTGTCTATGAGTATTACTGCTTGCTGTGTCAACAATGAGACCCCGAGGCGGCAGCTGGAAATCTGTCGTTTACAACTCTCCAAGAGCTTCTTATGCTCACTAAAGCCTGAGAACCACTGACTTAGAACCTATTTATTGGTTTGTCCTCAGTTTATAGCTGCAGACTCTGAATAACTCATTAGCACCCTCTTGCTCCATTTAGAGTACTAAGTACTAAATCTCTCAGGTGACTCAATTCTTTCTTGCCCCAACCCAATCTCCTCATACGCTCCCCTCCCTGCCTTTACAATTCTGTGTTGCGAGAGAGAGGTAATGAGGTTGAGAGGTAGAGGAAATTTTTCCGAATACCTCCACTCCAAATCTGTTTCCTTTCGACTCTCTCCATTGGTTCTGATTTGCCATTTTTAAGGAAGATTTCAGGTCACTATACCAAATTCCCTTTCAAGGAAGCTTTCCTCACAGAGGGTTAACAAAACAGGATTTTTTAAAGGCCACATTTTCACTCCTGCACAATTTGAAATAAAACATAAATTTAAATGTTTCTTTAAAAACAAAATGTTTCAACATCCCCTAAGAGTGTTATAATAAAATAGGCTGGAAAGTATGCAGGACTGTAAAACCTACTCACACAGACAGTCATTCTCTCATGCAATTCAACAAATACTTATTCAGAAGTTATGATGCACGACTCTAGGCCCCAAGATACAGTGGTCAAGATGAGACAGGGCCCCGCGCTCATGAAGCTTCCATTCTAATGAAGGCAGCAGGACAAGTCAACAACTTAGTATCTGCTTAGAGATGGAGATGCTCTACAAAGAAATCGATAGAAGAGGTACAGAAGTGGTATGAAAAGTCAGGAAAGGGTAATACAATAGTTAAACTAAAGAACTTAAAATCTACCTGAGGTTCAGACATCACTATCTAAATTTAAAAAGTCTAAACACAAGAGATTCTGTGAAAGTATAAGCTTGACTTTTAACCTCTACACGAGACTTGAAAATTTGCTTACCATACAACTTTTTAAAATATTGCTGAAATAAAAATATGGACTAGACTGCCTCTTGAACTCAAGCAATGAAGACTTACAGAGGGTGACAAACTAATAAAAAAAAGATGTAATTCCAGTCAAATCTAAACCACTAGACACTAGTCCTTAAATTCAAGGTTTTTGATCTTAATCTAAAAAGCCTCATGTGGTTTGGGTTCTGGTTATCTTAGAGATTTTGCCTCTGAGCACCCTGATGGCAAGTAAGATTGGTTGGGATACTTGTCCAATGGTTCAGTAATGAAATCTGATGAACCGGAATCCTCGAATTTTCTTTATGTGGCCCTTTCAGATGCTGGGTTTCCTGAAGGAGCCAGACTTTCAGTGCTAAGCTGGGAAAGGCTGGGCAAAGCAGCTAGCTGGTTATCCTACCTTCAGACCACATTTTAGAAAGTAATGATGTTTAAACAGTCACCTTTCAAATCAGGACTCTGCTGCAACTCTATGTGGATGAACATGGATGAACTACTAACACCGGGAAACTCCTCTACCAATGATCTGTCATCTTCATAAAGAAAAACAAGTGATAGCATACACACACAGTTTTTATCAATCAGAGTAAGTAGTTTTTCTCCATAAAGTCATCATTTATTCCACTTTCAAACTTAAGAATCTTGAGTCAAACACAATTCTGTAAGCAAAAATTCAGACACATTTTTTTTTTTAAGAAATAGTATTTCAAAACTAAAATAAGTGTCTTTAAAACCAGTTTTGACTCATTATACATGCTACAACTTGGATGAATCTTTCACTCAACTTGGCTGAGTGAAAGAAGCCAGTCTCAAAAGGCTACATATTTTATGATTCCATTTATACCACATGCTAGAAAAGACAAAACTAGTGATAGGGACGAATCAGCGGCTGCCAGGGAGTAGGGATGGGAGGACAGTCAGTACATAAAAGGTCAGCACGAGGGAGTTTTCTGAAGTGACAGAAGTGTCCTGTATCCTGATTGTGGTGGTTACACAAATGTACACCTATGTTCAAGTTCACAGAACTGTACAACAAAAGAAGAAAAAAGTCAACTTGACTATATGATTCTAAAAATTTCTTTAAATCGATGATTATTTCAAAAATATATTAATGATCTCATCGTTTACTGAGGTATCATCCTGCTAAGACCTCTTACATACAATCTATTTTATACTCACAACCTGATGAGATAAATATTATCCCTATCTGAGTAAAACAAAAACCTTGAGGCTCAGAGGTTAAGCAACAGGCCCAAAGCCAAACAGATTCAGGGACGGAGCACGATGCCAACCCAGATCCGACTTCAAAGCCTACACTCTTCACCACTGGAATATCCTATACTCTCCCCTCTATTCATAAATACCAACCACTGTCTCCCAATGATGTCAGGAGGCTATTAAGTCTCCTACTTAACACATTACAGATAATGTGACAATGTGCAGATGAGCAAACATGATTCTAGAGCAGCACTGTCCAACAGAACTTTCTGTAACAGAAATGTTTTATATCATCTGTGTTGTCCAATATGGTAGCCTCTAGTCACATGTGGCTATTGAAAGTACATGTGGCTACTGTGACATTAATTTACATAGCAACATGTGGCTAGTAGCTACTGAACTGGACAACACAGTTCCAGAGAAATAACAAGAAAGTGCATGCCAGAGAAAGAAGCAACTTATCAAAATATGATGGCAACTCAACAACAATACATCAATTCCAGGTAGATGTATAATGAAGGAATAAACTGAAAAATGCACAACCCCCAACCACGTCACAAAACGGAGTCTATCTTTCAAACATCTAGTCACCCTTCAAAATTCAGTTTATATATCAACTTCATTTATACTACTACAGCACTCTGCACATGTGTCATGTAAAACAATTGTATATTAAGTATACGACTGTGCTCTTCTCCCCCACTGGACTGTAAGCATCTTAGAACAGAGACAGTTATTAACATATATACCACCAGCACCTACCACCTATACCCAGAGGCTTTCTACAACAATAAACATTTTTTCATTCAGTTCTAGTGGGAAAAATCATCTTAGGTCCTTCAACTACAAATTCAATTCAAATCCGCAAGCATTTGAGCACCAGCAGTATACATAAAAAGCAGTCCCTGTGAGGAGCTTACGGGGGGAGGGGGATATAGGTAGACAAATAACAACTAAGAAAAGTAATCACATAAATACGTAAGACCAGGCCTTTAGGGCAGAAGAGGAACTGTCAGGAATCCTAGTGGTAACAGAAACAGGAAAGCAATTTAAGAGAAAAGCAGGCATTATCCAATTCTGTAATAGCAAAAGTGTAAGATAATTTACTCTATCCCCACCTATTACTCAGAAAAGCCTAATGGATTAAAAAAAAAAAAAAAAATCAAGGCAGACCTTAGACATTTATCCTGGCTTCACTCACACAACCAAGGTCAGAGCCTCATCCTGCTCCCTGTACCAGTACACCAAAACTAGTCTTAGAACAAATCCTTCTAGAGCCAAAGTCTCCATGACAATTTCACAGCAGAAAGAAGTGGTATAGTTTTCTTTACACTTTTACCCTCATTATCCTTAAGTTAGAACATCTTCTTTTAGGGCCTGGAAATGTGCTAAGTGGAAGGGTTTCACAGGACGATCTTGTGGTCAGTATAGAGGCAGCACCTAGAACTAACAGTAAGTACAGTAGTTTGAATTCATGTAATAAATACATTTTCTGTTTCCTCTAAAAATCAATGGAGGGGTTGCTCATATCAGGAGTCTGCAAATTCATAAAGACACCAAGCATTATCTACAGGCCAAATAAGTTGAAAGTATAACTATTATCATGTAGAAGCTTGCAAACTGGAAGACTAGAGAACAGTCCTACACTATAACTTCTCTAGAAAAGATTAAAAAAAAAATCACCAGCCAATTTTCTCATCTTTATCAGCACACAGATTATTCATGACTAAAGTGAGAGAAAATCTGTTTAGTTTTCCTAGACTGAATGGCCTTGAGCCAATTAATTACTTAACTTCTCTGAGCGAAGCCTGCTTTCTCAAATTTAGGATGGAGAAGAGAGCGAGACTAGATCCCCTCAGAGAAAAAACTGACTTAATTAACTAAGATAATTACTCACAGATTGACTTCAGCAAGGCTTGACTCAATCCTAATTCATCCATAAATAGGAAAAATACAGAACTGCAGTGGTTATTAAAATATGACAAATTCTTTGATATTCCTCCCTTAATCCCTCTCCCCTTGGCTGTGAGCCGGACTTAGTGACTTGCTCTTAACTAACAGCATGTGGCAGTGCCCCTGCAGCTGCCTCCTTGCTCTTGCTTGGATCCCGCCCTCTGGGGGAAGCCAACCGCACCCGGTTGTGAAGACATGGAGCAGTCCAGAGGGGAAGAACTGAGACCTGCCAACTGCGAGCACTGACCTGCCGGACAATGAGCCACCTGGGAAGCAGACCCTCTAGCCCAGGCAACACCTTGACCGGAACCTCACGAAGGACCCCGACCCAGAACCACCCAGCTGAGCTACTCCCAGATTCCTGACCAAAGACACTATGAGATAAACAAATGTCTGTTTTAAGCCACTAAGTTTTGGGGTAATTTTTAACAGCAAGAAAACTAATATACCAGTGTTTTTCAAACCGGGGACCCTGATCCATTTGTGATTGAGGAAATCAATTTAAAGCACTACAATCAGCTTTAAAAAAAAAAAAATAGAAAAAATAAAATATATAACTCATCCTAACAAGTACTATTTCCTGAAAATTCTGTTTCAATTTAACATACATGTGTGTACCAGGTAGAATTTTTAAAAATGTATTTCTTAGAAACACAACCAAAAAAGCTTGAAAGCTATCAGCCTGCCCTAATAGATTTAAAACAAAGTTCCCTAAAATACAGGGAATCCTTGAGGCAATACGGTCTCAACAACCAACCATAAAACAAGCATTTTCTATAAACTTTATAACCAAAGCAATGAAATGTAAGACACTCTCAAAATACATCTTTTATGATTTATACGTTAAGCTTGATATGAAACACAGAAAGCGTGGTATCTGCCCTAGACTTGTAAGTCTAGCATGAGAAAGCATGTGATTTTCCTAATTTAAGAGGTTACCCAACAGGACAGCCTTCATGTATGTAGTGAAAAAACTTGCTTTGGGATCTACCCACATTTATTTCCTCTTATTATTACTTTCATTATCAATGTTAAAAGAAATTCCTGAGCAGGCACACAAATTTTCACAAAAGGAAGTTAAGTACAGTACTATTAAATTGCTTTCTGCCCACTGTCAAAGTCTCACTGGAACTGTCCTCTTCAGAACACAAGCAAGTGTGCATTTTTGTGGTTGTAGCTTAGCATAACGCATCTCAAAACTTTCAGCAGCACAGGACTCTGCAGAATATTTATGACAACTCTGGATGCCTCAGATTATTTGCTTGCACTGTGCTTTTCTTTGAAGTACTATGTGTGAAACTATTTTTGAACTCCTAATTTGCAGAAGTTATTTTCGAAATGCAAAATAAAAGAGTGCATAAACACTAAACAGATGATTTAACTTATTTTTCTTCTTACTTAACTCAGGGCATTTGTGGCTCTCCCACAGACTGACAGCTTCCCTTGGCCCTATCCTGAGATACACTACTAGCCCTCCTCCGCAAGGACCGTTTTCCTCCCAGCCTTTGCATATGTATTCATCTAAATGCTTCTACCTCAACAAGGTGTAGAAAGCAGATGTAATTTGTATAGCATTCCCATTACTTGATGATGGTGACTAAAAATCAAAATAATTGGCACCTTGGCAAAATCCAAGTACGCACGCCTACACCTTGAGAGAGCAAGCAGCGGAGCAGCCCAGTTCTAAATTCGAGAGCAGCAGCTCCTGAAGAGCAGGATGCTCTTGACAGCACCTTCTCTAGGAAAGAGATTCCGAGTTTCAGGAACAACCCCTGGGTTTATTTCTATACGACTATACACAGCACAGTGCTGGGAAACTATTTGCTGTTCTGAAGAATAAGCATAGTTACTTTGACTCAAGGCCAATTGCTCTAGACACACAGGCAAGGCATTTCTGTACAGTGGCTTCAATCTACAACTTGAGCATTCGTTTTGCCCACTTGAGTTTCTCTTAAATCAGTTCACTCTCCATGTGAGCATTCCATCAAACCATCAACTTCAAAGTTCAGAGTCAAGGTCTAACAGAATCAAGAACCTAAAGATCTCTAACTATGGCTCTCTACCACTCAAAACCATTTTAGTTTCCTAATGAGATCTCAACTGTAGAGCCAATCCAAGGACCCTGGCATGCCAGTCTGAAGGCCAACTTTGATGTTTTAGTGATAGAGCACTAGAAATTCTTATACCAGGGTCAGAATTTGGTTTTGCAAGACAGGCATTTAACCACTCAACAAGTCATTTATCTAGCTGATCAAGGAACAAGAAAGTTCAAGGCAGGTATATACTAAATTTATTATTCGCTTTTGGACTACTAAAGTTACACAACTGCTCATTTTGTCTTCAAAGAAGGAATTAGTCATCAGGATACCTGGATTACTAAATTAAACTTAGATTTTTAGGAGGAAGACTTCTGTATGTTAAGTTAACAGTCTTAAGATAGTAAGGTTGCCTTAAATATCTTGTCAACTCTGTGCTAGGGCACTGTGCTGAGGTCTGGCTATGTAAATCAAAATGGGTTCCACATCAAATCAAGGCGCTTATAACCAGGATAGCATGCTTTAAAACCAACGAGTACTCTACAAACTGCTGCCTCCATTTCCTTACGAATCAAGCCATAGTCTTTCTGAAGTCTTCAAAATCCTACATATGTAAAACAAAGAAATCATTAAATCCAGTCCTCAAAGGACTAAACTGTTACTTCCAAAGCTATAAATAAAATTCTAGCAAAACGGCAAGAACACAAAAGTCACCTTTAAAATGTTAAGGATGACCATCGGAGAATCTAAGTCCTGCCTGCCATGTTACCATGTTTCAGGACCTCGAAATTTAACAGAACGGCCAACCCTGGTATCCACTCTAACAGTACCCCGGAGACCAAAACTTAACAGGACAGTAAATAGTTCTTAAGTACCAAACATGCTTTGCAGACTTTGATTTTTTGGACCAAACTTTCATAAACTAAAACCCCATTACTAAAATAAGCATCAAATTCAATCCTAACAGAAACGTCTTACATCACACTCAACTCGTTTGTAAGGAAGCACCTCTATCTCTACACCCAACACAAACAGGCATTTCGACTTCAGTCTGACTTTCCAACGACCACTGGTGACAGCAAGGTATTAGTGATTTACGACGATCTCCCTGCTTCTCAAGTCCACTTCAGCTCAGGTCTTAAGATCAAAACTTAGGCTAACTCGGGAAGTCAGGGGACAAAGAGGCCCAGAGATGTCAAGCAGAAGCCTGCAAAGCAGGAGAAGCTTGCACAAGGATCCGAGCAGTCGTTCTCCATCCCTTCCCCGAGCATCTCCAGGATGGTCCTACCTAAACTCTGTATGTAAACATGGGGCTGGTGACTCAGGCCTCCAGCCCCAGTAGGTGGAGAGAAGTTCCTCGCCTCGGCTGCACATGGTTTGCAGAAGTTTGGCTGGAGCGGCGCGCGGAGCCTGGGTGGGAGCGGCAGGGTAGAGTGCTGCAGGCGGCGGCGGCGGCGGCGGCCGAGCAGCAGGAGGCGCAGGCGGAGGCGGGCGGGGGGAGGGGAGGCGGCTGGGGGGGCGGAGGGGGCTCTTGCCGCCACTGCTCTCTCGCCGCCTCTCCCCCCCGGCGGGAGCCGCTCTCAGCCTCTTTGCACTAGTCGCTCCGCTCTCTCGGTCATGTGACCTTAACGTAACCGGACAGGAAAAGCCCCGCCGCCGCCGCCGCCGCCGCGCCGGAGACACCGACCGCGGCGGCAGCAGCAGCAGCAGCAGCAGCGAGAGGCAGAGGCGGCGGCGGCGGGGAGAGCGCGGCCAGGGCTGCCCAGCGGGGCCTCCTCCACACCCCCCGCCGCAGCAGCAGCACCGGCGACAGGTAAGCGCGCACCGCCTCCCCTCCAGGGCCGGTGCCCACGTGCCGCCCCCGGCCCGGGCTCCGGGGCGGCGGAGGGAGGGCGGGGGCCACCGGGGCTCGCCAACGGCTCCGGCAGCGGCGGTGGCAACAAAGAGGACGAATGACCCCGGTCCCGGGGCTCTGGGTGAAGGCAGGCGGAAGGCCCGGGCCACACGGGGCCCCGGTTCTGGGAAGCGAGGGCAGGGGCGCCCCGCGGGGGCGGCGGCGGCTGCGCCTGGCGCCGGGGCTCTGGCCGCCTGACAAAACCATCCCCCGGAGCCAGGCGGCGGCGAGTCGGCGGCGGCTCCATCCGGGGCTTTGCGGGAGGGGGAGGGGACGGAAGCCGAGAGGGCGGGCGGCGGATCGGAGGAGGGAGGGAGGGAGGAAGGGGAGGGGAGGGGGGCGATTCGCGTTCCGTTCCCCGTCGCCGGTCCCTCCCTGCCCGCCGCCACCGCGAAGCGCGTCCCGAGCGGCGGCGGCCGGTGAGCGTCCCGCGCTGGAGCCCCGAGAGGCGGGCCCGTCAGGTGCGTAATCCTGCCGACACCTCGCCGCCGCCTCCGGCTGCTGCCACCGCTGCTTCTTCGGCGGCAAGGCCGCGCGAGCTGCGGAAGTGGGTTTGGGGGAGGGGAGCGGAGGGGGAGGGGAGGGGAGGGGAGGGATCCGGTCCGACCGGAGCAGGCCCGGCCTCTCTGGCGCTTCTCCCAGCTGCAGCGGCTCCTACAGCTGCTGCCGCTACTGCTGTGGCTCCGCCTCCTCGCTCGCGGGCGGGGGCGCGCACGCGCGCTTCCGGCCTCCTCGGGTCTCGCGCTGTCTCCGGCTCTCGCGCGCGCTCTCCCCCTCTCCCTGTCAGGCCACCCCCCGCCCCCGGCGCCGGGGCTGTTGCGCCGGCCCGGGCGTTGCGCACGGCGTAGGCGTCGGCATTGTGTTAAACTCCGCGGGACTTGGAGCGAGCGCGCGCGCGCACGCGGGGCTGAGGGAAGCGGAGGGCGTGCGGCGCAGCCCGAGTGCGTCGCCCCTCCCCTCCCCCCAGCCCCTCGGGGACGGAGGCGGGGCCGGAGTGCGCGGCTCCCGGGCCGCAGGGCCCCCGCCGGTCTGGCCGGCCACGCCCCCTGGGGCGGGGCGGGGCGGCCGTTAGGCCGCTGTCCGCTGGGCCGGGGAAATGCAGGCCTCCGCGGGCGCTGCCCGCGTCGCCCGCTGCGGCCCCGGCCGCGAGTGTGGGCGCGCTGAGCCGGCGGCCTCGCGCTTCCGCTCGGCGGGCGATCTGCGCCCCGATAAGGCCGCGGCCGGCCCAGAGCGGCGCTGCGGTTTCTGGCTGCTGTGCCTCGGGGCGTGGGACCCGCTCGCAGCCGCGCTCCCGGCCCTCACACCCCGGCCGGGCCCCGAGCGGGGGAGGCGGGGCGTTCTCTCGGTTAACGGAGCCCCCCCGCCTGCAGTTCTTCGTCAGGGCTGCCGAGAGAGCTGGTGACACGGAAGGTGCTTAGGGAGCGAGCTTTCCGTCTTTTAGCCGGTAGTGAATCCGAGAGGGCCGCAGAGAAAGCAGGGGAGCAGAGCGGGCAAGGCGGTGGCTGGGCAGAAAGAAGACGGTGCGTTCTGCCCCGCCGTTTGCCGCAGGAACCTGCGCCTGCTGCACTCCTAGTTGTGCCGCAGGGAAGTAAGCCGGGCGCTGTGCTCCCCCGCCGTCTGCGGTGTTCGTTTGCCCCTCGTCGTGCAGCAAGCCCGCTTAGTGTGCGAGTCTCGATTGTATTGCTTTTCGTGGGTGGTTTTAGTAAAAGCATAAAGAAAGTGGGAATTACGGGCTCACACAGAACTCCAGGTGTGCTGGGTTTGCTTAGAGGGGCTGCCCTGTCGTGTCTAGGGTGGACCCTCTATGTTGACCTTGTTGGAGCACCGGAGCACGGCGTACCTGTCACTAGCATTGTACTCTGAGAGGCCTGAAATTGTCATAGAAAATCAGAGTTAAGACATTTTAAATCCTCGTTTCTGATGTATCACAAGCCAAAATTAATTGTCAAAGTAAATTTTATTTTGCATTCTAAATACCCTTGGTGTGTATCCAGGGTGTTTTCAAACTCTTAAAAGGTAATTTTTAAGAAGAAAGTTTACCACTAATGCCAGCTTCCTTTAAACTGGGCGTTTCTCACGTAATAGAGTCGTGGTTTATTTTCTAGCCAAAGAATTGACCTGTTATTGAAACCATCATAAGATCTTAAACTACAAGAAGTAATATACCAGTGGTATTAAGTGCCACCAATAGCCAACAGCGGAGGGGTCGGTTAAAGGGGGGCGGATAAACCGCCCCTAAAGCTTTGTTGCACGGTCCAGCTGCTTCCTTGCCAGTTTCAAAGCTGCTCTTCAAAGAGGGTGTAAGTAGATGGTGTTCCACAAACTCTTCCACCGAAATACTCCAGCAGCAGAGAGTAAACATAAGTCATAGAATAACTGAACTGCCGCGGTGACCGTTTCTTTATCTCTAAGATGAATATGAACTTTGCACGGTCCTACGAAATCTACACTTTTGTAATATAAAAATTATATAAAATTTTATTTATCCCGACCCTCTAAGCAGATACACCTTGTAGACACTGTTTATCCCGAGCAGGGGGTGTGCTTCCTCCAGTTTGAGAACTGCTGAAATGGAGGTAGGGAGTGAAGGAGACATCTAAGGCTGATGTGTGGCGTTGGCTCAGGATCAGCTTCTGTGGAGTTGGAGACTGCCCTGCCGTCTCTTACCTGTCTTTTGGTGTGCTTCATCGCTAGACCCACTCACCCTTCCCTGAAGTAACTTTGGGCAAGTAGTGTGGCGCCAGGCTGTCACAGTGAAGGAAGAACTGCTGGTCAGCTGGAGACTTTCCCATCAATTGCAAAAGGGCATTTGTGATTTTTCCTACTTCCTTATGGTCTTCAGGTTGCAAAGCATGACCTCGAAAACCTAAAAGGGAATGGAGAATTTTTATTTTCCTGAAGAACATTCTAAGCATTAGGTCGAGAACATTTTTTAAACCTCGTTTATGCTCAAGTAGGTTATAATTTTTATTAGCAAATTAAACTTAAGTAATTAAAATATTAGTTTACATTGATAATAAATAAGATGTAGCGTTTTACAGTGCTGATATGCATTACGTGCTGGAGTCAGTAGCTACAGCACACTTAGCACGAGTTGACAGTCTAAGACATTGAGGACCATATTTTTTTAACGTACAAAGGCCAAGTTGGAGTCTGGTATTTATGTTCAAACACATAATCTGCAGCTCACATGCTTGTGGTATGCATCATGTGACTTTCTCATTTCAAGAAAGCTCAGTGTGCAAAGATGGAACTTGACAGCACTTTTATGTATCTGGTTAAGTACTTGTGAAACAACTTTTTTACTTTACAAGAGGTTTAAGTGTACAGTTCCTTTTTTTTTTTTTAATGTTTTAAATTTATTTATTTTTCCCCCAAAGCCCCAGTAGATAGTCGCATGTCATAGATGCACATCCTTCCAGTTGCTGTACGTGGGACGCGGCCTCAGCATGGCCGGAGAAGCGGTGTGTCGGTGCAGGCCCGGGATCCGAACCTGGGCCGCCAGCAGCGGAGCGCGCGCGCACTTAACCGCTAAGCCACGGGCCGGCCCAGTGTACAGTTCCTTTAAACCGTGTACACCCCTAAGTTCTGCACCAAGCACGGGTGAGCATCGGTATCATCTTGAGAACAATTTTGAAGTGTGTGTGTGTTCTCCCACGCCACGCCTAGTCACTTAGATTGTCCAAGTCCCCAGAGTGGTTCTGAACTGGGGTTGTGTAAGTGTCGTCTACAGTCCCTTGTGAATCCCCAGGACCCTTTCAGGGTTCCACCAGGTCAAAACTGTTTTCATAATGATACTAAGACGTTATTGGCCTTTTTCACTGTTGACAAAATGTGTCGACATTGGGAACATCTGCATAACTCAGTGAGTTAATATTTTCTATAAGATTTCCATAATGAGCAATGGATGATATTAAAAATTAAGCAAGAGTAAAAAATCCATGCAAAGTGCCACATAGAGGAATGAATTTCACTGTAGTAGAGTAGGGAAATTTCATTCATTGATGTACTTTTATTTTTAATTTTTTTAAAGATTTTATTTATTTATTTTTTCCCCCTTAAAGCCCCAGTAGATAGTTGCATGTCATAGCTGCACATCCTTCTAGTTGCTGCACATGGGATGTGGCCCCAGCGTGGCCGGAGAAGCGGCGCGTCGGTGCGCGCCGGGGATCCGAACCCAGACTGCCAGCAGCGGAGCTCACGCACTCAACCGCTAAGCCACGGGGCCGGCCCCATTTGATGTACTTTTAGATCATACAACTAACCTTTACCACTTGTCAAGTTTTGGTGTAGTATCCAAGAAGAATATCCACAATTACCTGGAAAGGCTATTAAAATACTTCTTTTTCCACCTGCATATGTGGGTGAGGCTGGATTTTCTTCAATCCTCAGCCAGAACAGATTTCACAACAGAGTAAATGGAGAAGTAGAGCAAATGCAGAATCCAGTTGTTTCTGTTAAAGAGATTTGTGAAAATATAAAAAGATGCCACTGCACTATTTGTTATGTTGGAAAATATAATCATTTTTTCATAAAAATGTGTTATTTTTGTTAACATGCAATGGGCTTATTATTGCTATTTTTAATTAAATTAATACATATTTTTTAAATTTCTCGTATGGTAAATATTAGTAATATTCCATATGAACAAAAGTTCTTTGGTGTCCTCAATAATTTTAAAGAGTGTGAAGGGATCCTGATACCAGAAAGTTTGAGAACTTCTACCCTAAAATATTGAAATAAATTATTCAGTTAAGAGTTTGAGTGAAAACACATTTGCAGGGCTGGCTGGGCAGTGTAGCGATTAAGTTTGTGCGTTCCGCTTCAGTCGCCTAGGGTTCACAGGTTCTGATCCCGGGCATGGACCAGAGCACCACTCATCAAGCCATGCTGTGGCGGTAGCCCATATAAAGTAGAGGAAGATGGGCACAGATGTTAGCCCAGGTCCAATCTTCCTCAGCAAAAAGAGGAGGATTGGCAACAGATGTTAGCTCAGGGCTAATCTTCCTCACCAAAAAAAAAAAAAACACACACACACATTTGCAGCTCTTCTCTGGCATACAGTGAGCTATACCTATAGGTGCTTATATTTTCTGCAGATTGATTTTGTTAATCATCATACAGCATGTAAAAAAGAAAGGCAATATCTACTTTGGTGGGTTATTAGAAGCAAATTAGATTAGGTTTTAAATTTTGCCATGTGGTCACATGTAGGTTTCCTTAAAGTTGGTTATAGCGTAGTGCCTTTAGAATTATCACTTTAATATCTACTCTTTATTAGCCATCAATCTCTGACCCACTTTTCCTTGACAGCTAAACTGTCCCTGAACTGCTTCCTTCTGACCTCCACTTACACTCAGAAATTAAAAACTAATTTTAATGTTAACTTAAGCAAAATATAATGGAAAAGACAAATCTTTTACAAATGCAATGCTTTCCGAAGTCGAAACAAGTCAAAACATAGTTTATGTCCCTCGTTTTTCTAGTTACTGTGGAAGAGGATTGACTAAAGAAAATTATCCTAATCTGTCATCCCAACTAACTAAGATACATTTCCTAGCTTTGAAATGCAATTTAAAAATATATTAAAATTCAAATGACCAGCCTCATTCAGGTTTACTTTATGGGCCCTCAAATATTAATTATTAATAATACTCATTGGAAAAGCCATTTTTTCATCCTGGTAAGTGGTCTGAACTACTTGAAAGAATCAATCTTACTTGTGGGTAGTGCTCTCTCTGTTACTGGTATGTCCCGTGCATTACAGTATTCATTTATGCTTCACTTAAGTAAAATCAAGGGCTTCAGAAGAGGATCGTTTTAGTACCTTTGAAATGGGTAGTCTAAGTGGTATTTAGTGTCTTAGAAGGGCTATTATCTTTAAAAAATGAATCATCAATTCCCAAAAGCTGCTTTGGTCTCCTGTTCTTGTATTGAAAGTGAAAGAGGAGCTTGGGTTGTCAAAACAGAATATGATTATATTTGTGCCATTTAGCTGCACCTCCAAAAGATGAACTGAAGGATGAGCCCACATGTGCTACGTGATGGAGGCTGAAGGCACCCGGCATCTAGGAGGTATCTCGTTATCAGTGTGGGAAACAGTGATGAAGAGAAAAGCCAAAGCATACATAATATAAACGGTCATTTATGTTTGGCTTTGGAAAGTATTTTTTACTTATATCAACATGATATGTCTTAAAGTCTCAGAATTTACTTAAGAAAAAAATCGCTTCGTACACATATACATCCATAAAGAAGATGTTCTGGGAAAACCCACTGTTAAGAATTGCCTCCCCTCCCCAGCTCTACTCTTCTTCAGTTCCTCTCTGCTCGCTCTCCTGATTTAAGAAAGAGAAACGATTTTTTTTTTAAGTTCCATTTACAGTATTAAATGGGTTAACAGTTAAACTGAAGACCTTTATATAGGTCTTCAGTTTCATGTCAGATTGCCGACCTTCTGTGACTGAGATTAATGAGAATTTTTAGGAATGGTCTATAGAGCAGGGTAGTGGAAAGAGCATGAAATTTACACCCAGAAGACCGGGGTTCACTTGACTCCTGTTTACAGTTTTAACCTCTCAGAACTATCACGTAGTGATTTAAGGATGTGGCTTCTGGAGTCCGACACACCTGACTTCTCTGAAGACTCTTAGACGTAAATCATGGTCAAGCCTTTGGGGCTCCAGACCAATATAACCAACATCTACATCTCTACTTGGGTGTCTCAGAAGTATCTCAGGCCCAGTGTATCTGAAGCTAACCTCATGATCTTCCCCACAAAACTGGGTTTTTGCCTGTGTTCCCTGTCCTAGCGGAGAGCCCCACAATCTATCCAGTTACACAAGTTAGAAATCTAGGAGTCATCATGGACACCTTGATCTCCCCCATCCTCCTCCATCCAATCTACCAACCAGTTCTGTTGATTTTTTATCTTCTGTCTTTTAAATCCTGTCCCTCTCCCTCCATCTTCATCACCACCACCAGTCTGTCCTCTCTCTTCTAGACCACTGGAAGATCTCCCCTCCCCACCACTTCTAACAGGTCTCCCCTCGCCCACCTCTTTACCACCACCACCACCACACCAGTTTGGTTAGTTCTACAGTTGCAGCCGTCTGATCACACAGATCAGATCAGAATGATCTTTACATTGTAGATCATGTCACCCTGCCTAAAATCCCCTTCAGTGGCTTCCCATTGCTTTTAAGATGCGGACCAAAGTCCTTAACAAGACCTGAGTCTCCAGCCTCGTCTTGCCTCATGCTTCTCTGGCTCTTTGCCCGTCAGCCACATTGACCTTTCAGTTCCTCAACTGCATCTTGCTGCTTCCTATCTTAGGGCCTTTGCAAATGCCAATCTCTCTGCCTGGAAGACTCCATCTTTGCCCAGTTAACTCTTTTATTCTTCAACATCTGCTTAACTGGCATTTCCTCACCAAAGCCTTCCCTGACCCCCAGCCCCCAAATTAGACCCCAGTTTTGTGACCTCCTATTTCCTTACATTTTTCTTTGATAGCTCTTATCAGAGTTGGCTGTTATAAATTTGTGTACTTATTTAATTACACCCTGGAACTCTGTGTATTCTGCATACCATTGCATCCGCTGTGCCTGGCACCTTAGAAAGCTCTCACCAAATATTTACCACTTCGCAGATCTGCTTCTTAAGAGCTAGCCCCACCTGTGGGCAGGTTACTTCTCTAAGTCTAAATTTCTTCTTCTGGAATGAGGGTAACTGATCCTTGGCACATAACAAGTGGTCACTTATAATTAATGCTGTGGTTATTAATTATTATAATTAATAATAGTAAGAAAACGATATTCCATGGTATTATTGAGGATTAAATGTTACGTGTGAAGGGTTGTTGTGAACTATAAAGCACTATTCAGAACTTAATTGTTAGCATGAAGAAACACGAAGTGACGTTTTAAAATTGAAAAATTCTTCTAAAACATAGTGCACAGTAAATTGATGAGAATTTTTTAGGTTAACCTAGGATAAATAGAAATTGAACTTTTACCCCAAATCACTCAGCTAGTCATAGGTCACACTGTGACTGGAGCTCAGCGCTCTTCTCCTCTCCAAACATATAGTTACTAATTTATTTAACAAATATTGAACACCAGACAATATGCTAGACACATGGGATAAAGAAATAAATGATAAATAAGACTGAGTGCTGGCTTTCTAGAAGTATCAGGCAGACATATGTAAACAGGCATGTTCACAGATGCTCTGAAGGCAAGAAGAGCCTTGTGATCTTGAGGGTCAGGGAAATTCTGCAGAAAACAGGTAGAGCTGAGGGAGGTGGGGCAGGCAGTACGTGGTGGGTGCCTCAGAACGTGGCATGTTCAAAGGTCCGGTGCAGAAGTTCTGAGGCCCCGTCTCCTGACCATGTGAGTAGAAATCGGGTTGCTAAGCTTCCCAGCGTTGGGTGGAGGCCTCTGAACAGTGAGTGTTGGAGACTGTTAGGAGCCCAAGAATGGCCTGGGCATTCAGAACCTTCTGGGCAAAGAAAACTGCTCTTCAGCTTATCTCAGTTCATCCAGAATTTCCAAAGTGAGTGAAATAACATTATTTTGTCTCCATTATTATCAACATACTCAGATGAAACTGGAGTTTTGATAACACTTGGACTTCAGAACAAATGAGACACTTGACGATCTCGTCGTAAAGATCACCAAACGGACAGTCTTGTATCAAGAAAACAATTAGGCACAACTTAATGTTATAGAGTAAAATTTTATGTTGTAATGATTTTTGCAGTAGAAAAAAAAATTATTTTTTCCATATATTGAATACAGTGCCAACTGTCCTTCCTCTTTAGAAAGGTATTCTGACATCATGTCCTTTCTGCCTATTTATATTTAAAAGTTCCTCATCCCTACTGGGTACATGAATATTTAATGCCTTCTCTTGCAAAGTAAAGAGGGAGCCCCACTCTGTGGGACCCCCAGTTTCAAGGTTGGTTGGTTGGTTTTTAGTAGGTCTATGAAATCTGCAAGTCTGGAAACCATTAGTTTAGATTAGCACTAGAGCATGTAGTGCAGAGTAAGCAGGGTTAGGTCATGCAGGACCAGCCAAGCTACGCTGAGGAATTTGGGTTTCATCCTAAAGGCAGTTGGGAATCACAGGAGGATTCTAAGCAGGATAGTAACATCAGATGTGCCCTTTGGAAAGATTACTGTGGATGGATTGGAGAGGCTAGAGCTGGAGACCGGGAGATGCGTGGGGAGGCAGAGCTAAGGCATGGCACTGGGATAAAGAGTTCAGATTGGTGGGATGTGGGTGACTGATTGATGTGGGGAGTGAGAGAAGGGGAGGCCAGAAAGGGAAATTGAGATTCCTGGCTTGGTCAAGGGGTGGGTGATGACGCCATGAGCTGGGGATACAGAAGGAACAGGTTTGTGTCCGTAGCTTTTATTGCCCTTTGGGGGAAATGGGGGATGGGGAGAGGATTTGAGTTGTTTTACCCAGATTGAATTTAGGGTTCCTGTGGGACAGCCAAGTAGAAGTGGATCAGATCATCAAAGAGAGTCTGCAGAATGAGAAGTGGGCTGTGGACCAAAGGCAAAGGAACATAGCGAAAGAGGAGTCTTTGATGGAGATTAAAATAGAATAGCCAGAGGTGAGACGAAAACCAGAGCGCAGTGGCCTGGAAGCCAGGACAGAATATTTATGGAGCAAGAGGAAGGGTATGAGATGCCGCAGAGAGGTCGAGTGAGCTGCTGGTCCATAGAGCTGGGGAACAGAGGCCCCTGGTGACCTTGCTGAGCCATTTTCAGTGCAGAGGGGGCAGGTGTGATGCGGTCAGTGAGCAGGTGATGGAGGTGGGCGAGCAGACGTCCATTTCGACAAAGGGGGAGATGCTGCGTCCCCCACTTACACAGCAATCTTGTGCAAGCAAAGCCTCATGGGAAAGATTATGAAGGGGGCCCTGATGAGGAAATAAGATTTGGGAAAGGGCAGTGTTGTCAGCTGGGCGGGGGTGGGGTGGGAACTGCTGGTGAGGTGCTTCTGGTCTCCTCCCTCCTTTCCGCTCCTCCCTCTCGCTCCATCTTCTCAGGGTCATTCACATTTGTAAGAATCTAGAGGGGTTGTTTTTATTTTTCTTCTTGAGAAAGGTGTTTTTAGTCTCTAAAATAAGATTTTTAAAAATTGATGTGTGGGAGAGTTTTTTCTCCTTTGTGAATTTTGAACATGTAACTCATTCTTTTCATTTTTCCTCCTTTTATTTGGTTTTTTCACTTCTCTGAGACTCCTGTACATGTGTTCTTCCCTCTATATTTGAAAGACATATTCAGTTTGTTTCCTATTCTAGATGTTCCTAAATTGAGATCCTAAAAATAACTAGTAGACACCCTTAAAAAAGAAACATTTTGCAGTTTTATCATGGCTTCATTCTTATGGTCTGGATAAAATACTTGTTAGTCTGTTCATGGAACAAGAGGGAGCCGTACATTTGGCTGTATCAAAGGAGATGATAGTTATTGGTTAATGTAAAAACTCAAACCTCAAAATCTTCCTATAAAATATTGATAAGTTTGATGACATTAAAACATAAAATTATATATGTCAAAAATCTCTATAGGGGCCGGCCTGGTGGCGTAGAGGTTAAGAGCCTGTGCTCTGCTACGGCGGCCCAGGGTTTGCAGGTTCGGATCCCAGGCACGGACCAACGCGCTGCTTATCAAGCCATGCTGTGGCGGCGTCCCATATAAAGTAGAGGAAGATGGGCATGGATGTTAGCTCAGAGCCGGTCTTCCTCAGCAAAAAGAGGAGGATTGGCGACGAATGTTAGCTCAGGGTTAATCTACCTCACCAAAAAAAAAAAAAAAAAACAACTCTATAAAACAAAATCAAAAGAAAGTGAGAAAAATATTCGCAATGTATGTGACAAAGGGCTTATTTTCTCATATACAAAACATTTTACAGATGGATAAGAAAAAGACAACCCCATAGAAAAGTGGGCAAAGCTCATGCAGAGATATAAGAGGAAATATAAATGATCAATAAACATAGAAATATACTCAGTTCATCATTAAATCCATAGAAGGTAAAGAAGTGATATTGGCAGAGATTCTTTTTTTTTTGCTTAGGAAGATTCGCCCTGAGCTAACATCTGTTGCCAGTCTTCCTCTATTTTGTATGTGGGTCATGGCCACAGCATGGCCACTGATGAGTGGTGTAGATCCGCACCCGGGATCCGAACCTGGGCTGCTGAAGCAGAGTGTGCTGAACTTAACCACTAGGCCACCATGGCTGGCCCAAAGATTCTTTAAAAAATAATAATACCCAGTGTTGGCTGGAGTATGGGGAAATGGGTGGGGGTGAGTTGCGTGGACAATTCTATTGTGTGTCCATAATATTTGAATCTCTTACAACAAGCATATATACTATAAAGCAGTAATAAAAATAATGTTTCTTATTAATTTGAAACAAACACACCTGCATGTAGTATATTCTGACAAATCAGATGAACCCCAGTTTAAATCCCACTTCTTGTGCTTACAGATTCTATAATCTTGGGCAACCTACCTAACGTTTGTAAGCCTGCTTCTCATTTGTAAAATATGGGTAGCAATACCTCAAATAGCTCAAGCTAGTGTGAAATTAAGTGAATAACATAGAGAAATGAATGGTTCATAGTAAACACTTCATAGGTAATAGCCACTCTCGTCGTCGTCGTCAAGGGATAAATAGTCATGTGTGACTGTACTTGAAGCTACTGTCTGTGAAAGTGACACCGGAAGCTGCCTAAGCATGTAGGTAATCATGATCAGAGTCAGAGTGCGTGATAGAGCAGCTCCTCACAGTCTTCTCTTAGAGGATATTGTACCTTTTTGTAGAGAAAGGCAAGTTAGTAGGATGGAAAATGAAGTGTTCTGGCACTTTCCAGAGAACAGCCTTGAAGACAAGCCTCTGAAGTTCTATCCAGGTGGAGGTTCAGGTTAGAGTGATGTCTCTTTGTAATCCCATTTACTTTGCGACCTGGCAGCGTCTCTGTCCTTCTTCATGAACCCCATGCCTTTTCTCTGTCTCCCCTTCCTAATCTTAGTGCTTTCAGCTTCTCTGACATACGCAGAAGACGTTGGGGAACTCAGTTCCTGAGCCATGCCATTAATGTTCGTGCTTAAATGAATCTACAGTCTGGGTCTTTCTACCTACATCACTGCAAACTTGGATGACTCTCCTCCTCTCACACTTGGATATGGCTCTTGGTAGAAAACACGAAACTTGACATCCTGGATTCTTGCTTTGTGAGCTGATCATTCTCTTAAAGTCTTATTCCATTTCGTTCGGTTAGTTGGGGGCACACTTGTTAATTTCTGAACCTGCCACATCATCCCCAGAACAGGAAGGAGAGTGGGGAGTTCAACACCAGCTGAGTAAGAATTGCCATGGGTCTGTTTTGTTTTTCTTTTTCTTTTTTAAGCTTGTTGGTAATGCATTCTCCACAGTAGCTTCCCTAATTCTGAAGTTAAGCATCATAGTTATCCATTTTTTAAAAATCTGGCTAATTAATTAATGTGGTGGGCTTTGTTTTTAGTTAAACTTTTTATTTTGAGATAACTATAGATTCACTTGCAGTTGCAAGAAATCTTTGAGAGATCCCATATACCCTTTACCCAGTTTCCTCTACTGGAAACATCTGGCAAAACTGTAGTGCAGTATCACAACCAGGGTATTGACATGGATATATCTGAGCTACAGAACATTTCTGTCCACAGGATCCCTCATGTTGCCATAAGCCAAACCTGTTTCCCTCCTGCTCCCCTCTCCTCCCCTCCACTACTCATCTGTTCTCCATTTGCGTAATTTTCCAGAATGTTATATAAATGGAATCATACAGTATGTAACCTTTGGGGATTGGTTTTGTAATTCACCCACCTTAAGCCACAGCATCATTTCTTCTTATGTGGCTGAGTAGCGTTTTGTTGTATGGGCGTACCACGCAGTGTTTAACTATTCACCCATGGGAGAACATCTGGGTGGTTTCTAGTTTCTGACTATTACGGATAAGCTGCTGTGGGTATCCACGTACAGGTCTTTGTGGGAACATAAGTTTTCGTCTCTCTGGGGTAAATGTCCATGAGTGCAATTACTGTGTTATATCGTAGTTGCATATTTAGTTTTTTTTAAGGAACTGCCATTTTCCAGAGCGGATACACCATTGTACATTCCCACCAGCAACATATGAGCAGTCCAGTTTCTCAGCGTCCTTACCAGCATCTGGTGTTGTCATTATTTTTTATTTTGGCCATCCTGATAGGTATGTAGTGAAATCTCATTGTGGTTTTAATTTGCTTTTCCTAATTGCTTATGGTGTTGCATATCTTTTCATGTGTTTATTTGCCATCTGTATATCGCCTTTGGTACAATGTCTCTTCCAGTCAATTGCCTGTTTTCTAATTTGATTGTTTTTTTACTGTTGAGTTTCAGGAATTCTTTATATATTCTAGATACTAGTCCTTTATCAAAGCACTAGTTCGCAAAGCTTTTCAAATATTTTCTCCTAGTCTTTGAGGATCTTTCACAGAAGAGGATCTCTTAACAGGATCTTTCACAGAACAATAGTTTTTAATTTTGATAAAGTCCAATTTATCAATTTCTCATTTTATGGATTGTACCTTTGATGTCAAGTATAAAAACTCTGTATTTATCCCTAGATCCCTAAGATTTTCTCCCATTTTTTTCCCCAAAAGTTACAGTTTGGTGTTTTACATTTGAGTCTATGGTGCATTTTGAGTTAATTTTTATATAAAGTACGTGACTTAGATCAAAGTTTTTTCTTGTTTTTGGCCTATGGAAAGCCCAATTGATCCAGCACTTTATTGAAAACATTATTCTTCCTCCACTGAATTGCTTTTGTGCTTTTGTGAGCAAATTGTGCATATTTATGTGGGTCTGCTCCTGGTATTCTGTTCCGTTGATCTGTGTGTTTATCCTTCCACCAATACCACGCAGTCTTGAATACTGTAGCTACATAATACATCTTGAAATCGGACAGACTGATTCCTCTCGCTTTATTACTCTTTTTGAAAATTGTTTTAGCTGTTTCTTTGCCTTTACATATATATTTTAGAATATTCTTGTCTGTATCCACAAAAGAAATCTTGCTGGGATTTTGATGAGAATTGTGTTGATTTGGAAAAAATGGGTATTTTTACTAGGTTGAGTCTTCCTAACCATAAATATGATATGTCTCTCCATTTATTTAGATCTCCTTTGATTTCTTTCATCAGCATTTTGTAGTTTTCAACATAGACGTCCTTTACATGTTTTGTTAGATTTACGCCTATGTATTTCATTTTGGGGGGATTGTAAATGGTATTACATTTCTAATTTCAGTGTCCACATGTTCAATGTTAGGATACAGAATTACAATTGATTTTTGTATGTTGATTTTCTATCCCGTGGCATTGCGGAACTCATTTATTAGTTCTAGGAGTTTTTTTCGTAGATTCCTTGGGATTTTCTACATAATAATCATGTCATCTGCAAATAGGGACAGTTTTATTTCTTCCTTTCCTGTCTGTATGTGCTTTATTTCATTTCCTGCTTTATTGCACTAGCTGGAACTTCCAGTACTGTGTTGAATAGAAGGAGCGGGCATCCTTGCCTTGTTCCCAGTCTTAGGGAGAAAGCGTCGACTCTTTCTAACCATGAAGTACACTGTTCAGTATAATGTTGATCTGTGTGTGGTGGGCTTTTACAAATGCTGTTTGACTCTGGGAAAGAGCAGCCTACTGATTTCATGAACCAGCCCTTCTCTAGGGGCAGTGCCCCTACTAGAGATAGAGTCAGGCCTAGTGGTTTGTTTGCGTGAAGTGTGAGGAATGAATATCTTAGAATTTGGAGTCAGAATATTCAGATTTAAATGTTGACTTCCCCACCTTCTACTAGATGGCCTTGGTGAGTTACTCACACCTCTCAAAGCCCATTTCCTCCTCCACAAAAGAAGAAGAGCACCCATCCTATGAGTGTAAGCGTCCAGGGGAGTAATGAATGTGTCGTTATTATCTCCTGTCGGGGCAGGGCAGTCGTGTCCTCATGGTAGGAAGTGGAAAACTGCCCCAAACCTAGTGAGATCTTCACCCGACCCTGCTGTGGCCCCACCTTAATTTATTTATCCCTGTGGAAGAGTTGACACTTCTGATAGATCATTAGAATTGGCATTTAGAGTCTTAAACTAGGGGCCGGCCCCATGGCTTAGCGGTTAAGTGCGCGCGCTCCGCTGCTGGCGGCCCGGGTTCGGATCCCAGACACGCACCGATGCACCGCTTCTCCGGCCATGCAGAGGCCACGTCTCACATACAGCAACTAGAAGGACGTGCAGCTGTGACATACAACTATCTACTGGGGCTTTGGGGGAAAAATAAATAAATAAATAAATAAAATTATAAAAAAAAAAAAATAGAGTCTTAAACTAAAAGACTAAATGATCCCGGAATATTTGCTGTGTCGAGGGCAGACTACCCAAATTCATTTCCTGGCCCCTCCACTTGCCATCTGTGCAAACTTGGGTAAATCACATAATTGCTGAATCTACCCTAAATGCATCATGTGTAAAACGGGAGTAAGGACAGAACCACCCAGAGGGCTGATGTAAAGACCAGTTGAGTTAATTTACGTAACGTTTTGAGCAGTGCCTGCCGTGTTAGCTGTGATCGTTACTATTGGTGACTATAAAGGACACATACTGATTTGTGAATCACCTTTGTTAAAAAAAACAAATTGTTTGCTTTGCAGATTTTTAAAAACATGGATTTGGCCAACCATGGACTTATTCTCCTGCAGCAGTTAAACGCTCAGCGCGAGTTCGGTTTCCTGTGTGACTGCACGGTTGCCATCGGCGATGTGTACTTCAAGGCACACAAATCCGTTCTTGCTTCATTCTCCAATTACTTTAAGATGTTGTTTGTCCATCAGACCAGGTAACTAACGTGGTTGCTAATATCGAATGACTGTGGACTCTGCCTTCCGGGGCCCTCTTTCCCACTGAACCCACTCTTTGCCCTCTGCAAGACCGCGGGTCTCGCTCCCTCTCCCCAGGCTCCTGGGCTCCCACGTCCCTCGTGACTTCACTTGCCCCCTTGCCCATCTTGGTCACTCAGGCTTTCAGGAGCCCTTGAGCCCCAAGCAGCCCTCCACCTCCGGACACCCTCTCTGCTGTCCGTTACCAGCTGGCTGCACGACCTCATTAATCCCACCCTTTCGCTCCTCCAGCCCCAGCCCCCCACTCTCCCCTGACGTTCAGTATTTATCCTTGTCTCCTACTCTAATGAGAAGCTTGATGGCGTGTTTTCCTGCACTTTCCTTCTTTTCTCTCTTAAAACATCTCAATCTCAGTCTCTTCGCTTAGTTTTTTCATCCCACCTCTCCTCTTGGAGAATAGGGCCTCTGCCCGTCTAAGGAAAACCATCTTCCTCCCGCCCTCATGCGCCCAGATCCTACCCTTCGTTTTTATTCTGTACTTTTCATTTTATACTTTGTGCCCCCTCCACAAGTCCATAAAGTATCAGCACTTCCTTACACGGCTGTCTTGATAGCAGTGCTGCTTCTCCTGTATTTTACCACGAAAGTTCTTCAGAACCTTCTATGATCGGAGGTGATCTGTAGCCTTGCTCGTACTTCCTTACCCCACGCGCTTCCTATCTGCTGGCGCTGTGGTTTCTCCCCCATCACTCTCCTAAAATCGTTTCTCCAAGGTCACCTCTCCAGCAGAACCACTGCTCTGCTCTCAGCCTCTGTCTTCATTGTCCTCTGCAGCATCTGCTGCCGTTTTCTTCCTTCTTGAGGGTCGTCTGCATTTTGATAACTCCGAATATCCCTTGTTCTGCGCTCTCAACAGGAGTCCCCGTGGGTTTGGGTGAGTTGGTCTGGGGCTCGCCATGCTTCTTGCTGTGTGTGCTTTCCTGGTGGGAGCTCATTTTTTCCTGGATCTTGCCTCTGGCCTTGGTCTTTCTCGGACTCCACAACTCTATTCCCCAAGGCCCCAGGCTGCCTGCTAGACCTTTGGAATTGGCTCTCCTGCTTTTGTCTCATTTAGCGTGTCTACAGCTGAGTGAAGTCTTCCCTCCAGTCCCTCCTGGCTTCCCTACATTTTCATCTTCTAGTAACCCATACTTAAAATCTCTTTAAAATCATCTTATTAGTGCCCAAATCATGTTTTCTTCAAAACACCTTTCTCATTAGTCCTTTCCTTCCCCTTCTCACTTCTATTTTCTCATTATTTTCCATATTACTGTCAGCTTGATATTCCTAAGCATTGCTTTGATTTCAGTGTGCCTTTGATCAGAAACCTACTAGGTTGTGTTATTCCTTTGTTTGGAAACCTAGAGGATACCCATTGCACATCTAAACAACACACAGATTCCTTATTCTGTCTTTCAAGGCTCCGCTTGGAGCCTGACCTCCATCCAGCCTCGTCTCCGACTGCCCCCTCTGGGACACCCGCTCACCTGAACCACCAGTTTGCTGGTGTTCTGCCCATTCCCTTAGTCCCAGGTCACCATCACCTCTTCCCTGACCCCTCCCCTAATCACGTCAACCAGAATGATCCAAAGCGACCTCTTCCTCTCTCACATTTCATAACACTTGATTTATGCCATTTTGTAAGATCTGCACATTTCCCTTTGTTGTTATTTGTGTACTTACCTCCCCTCCTCGTTCGTAAGTTTGAGGGCAGAGACTGGGTTTTACTAATCTTTTTGAACACCAAAATGTATAGTTCAGGTGTTTGTAAATAATAGCCTCTTGATAAATGTCTGGAAAAGCAGGATGGGCAAATACTAGGATTAATGGCAAGCAGAGGTGGCTTTATCCTGTGACACCAGGGATGCTCCCTTTTACTTCATTCTCAGAGACTTCATAGTTAATGGGTACTTAGAAGTCTCAACACTATGAATTAAATTGTCTTAAAAAGGGGGAAGATTTTAATTTTGAGGAGCAAAATAATACAACGTAATGAGTTTTAATTAAATGCAAGAAACTCATCTTAAGTACAGGGCAGTAAGTAAATGCCTTTCTAACAAAGGAATGTGATATCTGTGTAGATAGGAGTCCCAAGTTTAAACACTAGTGTGTTATTGCACCAGATATAACACACTATTTATTAGTGTGTTACACTAATAAATACCATTTGCACTGCCGCCCGGGGGCCTTGCCCACCTCATTGAGAGAAGCCAAATACTGGATGAAGGGCAGGGACGTGCTTTTAAACTGGCATCTCCTTTGCAGGGCGCTGTGCACTGCCACCTGGCTACTCAAGAAGACTGAATAGTTTTTTCACACTTAGCTTAGAGAGTTTTGTGTCTGTAGTTACCACTAGATGTCTCTGTCTTATATACGCTCCTCTAAGCGGTAAGTTTTAAATCCTATGGGCCTGCAGACTTGGAGCTCTCAAAAATAAAAACTGAAGGATAGGCCTTGCTAAGTACAACCTTTTGACAAGGTCTAACATTATTTAAAAATCCTTCTTTTCAAATTTCTTTAATCCCATCTTTTACTTTAAGATCCTAGTGAAAGAAAAATTGAAAATGTAAATTACTGTGAAAGTTGGTACGAAGGGCTTCTAGCTGTACTAAAACTATATTTTTCCTACATAAAAGTGTTATGTCACACAGACGTCTACAAGTCAAACCACTTAGGTGTAATTACACTGTAGAGAGCCATGTCCTTCCCAGAGGACTTGGAAGTGACCAGAGTCTGGCCCCCAGCGAGCTGGGTGATTAAGCAGGCAGGTCAGGCTGCCTGGGAATGACAGCAGGCAAGGATAGAGATGGCTGGATGCCACACAAGGAACTTTCCTAAATAATTTTTTTTAAGTGTCTGTGTGTATGTGTGTGCACATGTACTTCTCCTTTAAGAAAACAAATTAAAATAAACAAGATAAATTGGTGTCTGGAGACCTCCTGGGCGCTGGGCGCTGGCAGTAAACCCAGGGACTCGCCTTCCTCTCCTCCATAGTTTCTCACCAGCTCTGCGGGCCCTCCCCAGCTCCACCCTTCTTTGCCATCAGAGACTACACACAGCTCTTTAAAGTTTGAGAGGTTTACTGTGGAGTCACCATCCTTCACAGGCGGTGGACAGAGGACAACCTAGACAATAGCAAATGAGGGGAAATTACAAAACTTACAGCAGAGTTTTTATGGAAAGGGGCCCTGCTTGGTAGTTACCTCTCCTGGATGCTGAAAAACACACCCCACTTTGAACTTGCGCCTCTCCCTTTTCTAGGGGGCAGAGGGGCTCACTAACTATCCCTTCCTTCTGCCTGGAGGAACATTCCATCCTGGCAGAACTAAAGATGCCCTATAGTCTCTTGGGGGTGTTTGCATCTCTAAAGGCCTGTGGTTTGCCAGTTCTCTAGGCCTCTGCCCGGCCCTGGAAAGATCCCCTCCAGTTATGTCTTCGCTTTGGAGTTGATTTTTACATTATTATTCTTCACCACACATAATCCCTGAAGCTTTATGTTGAATATTGAACTTCCCTAGGGCATCTAAATATGTTCTAGTGTACACGTAATATTGTTAGCACTCACCTTGTGCATAAAGGGAAGACTGCCTGTATTTGCATTCCTATTTAAAGCAATATAAATAATTTAAAAGGCTATGAAAAAACTCCAAATAAAGATATGAATGATCTGTGTGTCTTTTTAAAAACTAGTCACGTAGACTTTTCCCTTTACACTGTCAAAGGGGTGCCAGTTTCTATGCTTGATCTTTTTTCTTTCTCTTCCATACTTTGTAGTGAAACGTTTTTCACGTGATTATTTCTTTACAGTCATCTTGAAATATACCCACACTGATAGCAATTCAGTACTTATTCAAATCTGTGCTGTCACCAATTGCTGTCAACGTCACTTTCTCTTTTTTTAATAGAATAAAATATTAAATTTAGAAGAGCAGGGCACATTGTTCTTATTTTAGCATGTTGGAAAATATTTGTTAATAAGATAAATAGCTAATGGAGCCAAAAAGAGTTATAATAGTAAGAAGTAGTATAATGAGTGAGTATAAATTCTAAAGGCATTCAAGGAGGGTGTCTTTGAAGTTGAAAATGCGTTGTCAGTAGAATATATTCACTCAGTAGATGATGGCACATACCTCATAATAGAGACATATACATCTCATTGATTTTTTTTTTTTTTTTTTTTTTTTTTTTGAGGGAGATCAGCGCTGTGGTAACATCTGCCAATCCTCCTCTTTTTCTGCTGAGGAAGACTGGCCCTGGGCTAACATCCGTGCCCATCTTCCTCCACTTTATATGGGATGCCGCCACAGCATGGCTCAACCAGCGGTGCGTCGGTGCACGCCCGGGATCCGAACCGGCGATCCCTGGGCCGCCGCAGCAGAGCGCGCGCACCTAACCGCTTGCGCCACCCAGCCGGCCCCTACATCTCATTGATTTCTAATGATGCGTTAGAATTTCTGTCATTACTGATGATCTAGGAAGAGTTCCTGGTGACTCTTGATTATTGCTGCTTGATCAAGATGATGTATCTGGAATGATGGCAACAGTCGAGTCTGAAAGTTAGAAAATCAGCAATACCCCCACTGCTTTAGGTGACTCAGATAAGTCACCTGACAAAGTTTTGGGACCTCAGTTTCCATGTGTCTCAGATGGGAATAATCAAATCTGCCTTATCTACTACACAGCATTGTTTTAATGCTCTAAAGAATCCTGGCTTTGGAATTAGACCCAGATGTAATTCCTAATTCCCCCGCTTACTAACCCTGTGATGTTGAGCAAGGTTTTAATCCCTTTGAGCCTCGATCCCTTATCTCTGAAATGAGAGTTAATGGCAGTTCAGTGAGATAACGCCTGTGAACCCCAGCTGCAGTGATGAGGATGATCACATTTGGTGAGGAACTGAGTTGTCCCGGAGCGCCTTTAATGCAGTCTAGCAACGCTGGGAGGTGATCTGACTCCAGTAGAGCTGGGCTGTGGCTCGCCTCCCTTGACCGTGCTTCCACCGTCATGCTGGAGCTAGGTCAGAGTTGCAGAGCAGCGACAGAATTAGGTTTTCTTTTTCTCTCCTTTTTGTTGTCTTGCTCTCAGGCACTTGTTCATGCTAGTCCAGCTCCCTTATGTCATTAACAAATGAAGAAATTTTCTGATCAGGTAGATCATTTGACTTACCTTAAAAGATCTCCTGCTGAGCTCTGGGTGCCATTGGATCAATACGGAATCCTAGGCTTTTAGCTCAAGATCAGCCAGGTCAGTGGTTCCTAACCATTCCTGGGTCACAAGTCACTCTCAGACTGATAGGAAGCAGTGGATCCTCTCTATGAAACACAGAATTTGTTATAGAGAACTTCAAGAGTTCTCTATAAAAATATGATATGATAAAATTTTACATAGATTACTAGGAGAAGAACTACTTCAAGAGTCTATGAGTTAAGCTATCACATTTGTTTAATGTGAACTTTTCCTTTCTCAGTCCTTTAGAATATATTTATTGAATTTCTCTCTATTCTTACTATAATTAAAGTTAAATTATATAGGTTCCAGTTATCTCTCTTGAGTATCCCTTTTCATTTCATGAAACTTACTAATCGTAAGAAATGGGGAATGTTCTTATTTTCATTTGCCTTTAAAAGTGCCTGTTTCTTTCTTCAGGCTTTATGTTATCATTGGAGACATAAGTTGACATTACTTACAGACTTTTTCCTTGTTTCTTTCAGTGAGTGTGTCCGTTTGAAACCAACTGACATCCAGCCTGACATTTTCAGCTATCTCTTACATTTGATGTACACTGGAAAGATGGCGCCCCAGCTGATTGATCCCGTTCGCTTAGAACAGGGGATCAAGTTTCTCCACGCTTACCCACTCATCCAGGAGGCTAGCCTGGCCAGCCAAGGAGCCTTTTCTCATCCTGACCAAGTTTTCCCGCTGGCTTCTTCCTTGTATGGCATTCAGATTGCAGACCATCAGTTGAGACAAGCCACCAAGATTGCTTCCGCACCTGAAAAACTTGCCCGAGATCCACGGCCACAGCCCTCGAGGATGAGCCAAGAACAGGTACCTGAGGCCTCCCAGCTCTCGCAGCTGACTTCAACCCTGACCCAGGTGAATCGGACACACATGACTCCCTCAGACCCGCTGCAGACCTCCCTGTCTCCGGAGCTCGTTTCCACTCCTGTTCCTCCCCCTCCCCCTGGGGAGGAGACCAATCTGGAAGCCTCCTCCTCTGACGAACAGCCTGCGTCCCTCACCATAGCCCACGTCAAGCCGAGCATCATGAAGAGGAACGGGAGCTTTCCCAAGTACTACGCCTGCCACCTGTGTGGACGGCGCTTTACTCTCCGGAGCAGCTTGCGGGAACACCTCCAGATCCACACGGGCGTCCCTTTCACGTCAAGCCAGCCGGGCGAGAGCCGAGTTCCCCTGTCTCTTTGTAGCAACGCAGCTGACCTGGGGAAAGACGCCTTGGACGTGCCTGAAGCTGGGATGATAAGTGACAGTGAGCTGCAGCACGTCTCAGATTCCCCAATCATCGACGGACAGCAGCACTCGGAGACGCCGCCGCCCTCGGACATCGCGGACATTGACAACCTGGAGCAGGCGGACCAGGAGAGGGAGGTGAAGAGGCGGAAGTACGAGTGCACCATCTGTGGACGCAAGTTCATCCAGAAGAGCCACTGGCGGGAGCACATGTACATCCACACCGGGAAGCCTTTCAAATGCAGCACTTGTGACAAGAGCTTTTGCAGGGCCAACCAGGCTGCCCGGCACGTGTGCCTCAACCAGAGCATCGACACGTACACCATGGTGGACAAACAGACTCTGGAGCTCTGCACGTTTGAGGAAGGCAGCCAGATGGACAACATGTTGGTACAAACCAACAAACCCTACAAGTGCAACTTGTGTGACAAAACATTCTCCACCCCCAATGAGGTTGTTAAACATTCTTGCCAAAACCAGAACTCGGACGTTTTTGCCCTAGACGAAGGGCGGTCCATTCTCCTGGGCAGTGGGGACTCCGAGGTAACGGAAACTGACCACCCAGTGTTAGCTTCCATCAAAAAGGAACAGGAAACAGTGTTGTTAGACTGAATGTTACTTACCTTTTTAAAAACTGTCATTTTTACAAAGACTATCTTCCTTCCCTTCCCCCAATTCAGAACTAGAGTTCTCCATGGCATGATATGAACAGGTCCCTGGTCCCTCTCTCCTTGCCCCCTTCCGCCGTCCCCAGCCCCTCCTCCCTAAAGGTTTTGTGCATTATCAACCTGGAACATATTTACTTTAATTCAGGGGATATTGGAAAGATAATGGTCAGTAGTACTTTTAAACTCAAATAGATTTTGAGAAGCTTAGATTATTTAAAAGCATACTTGGAACTAATGAAGGGTATATAACAAAACAACTAGAATGCAATTTGGTAAGCTAAAATTATGACTTTCCCTGGGAATAAATCTTCCTTCTCAGAAAAACAGTGTTCGAAAATACAGCATGCTTCTTAGAGATACAGCCAGGCTCTGAACTATGCAAAATCTAGAAGGTGTGGGGAAACTTTTAACCCAAGAAAATGTTCTTAGGATTCATCCTCCAGGTGTCTTATATCAGAATGCATCCTTTGAGATTATGTCCAGTCAAGAAAAATCATTAGTTAAGAAATCTACTTGAACAAAACACGAAAAAGTAATAATGTGATGGCAATCTTAATTTTTGGATAAAACATGACAAGCTGTGAGTTTGTGTGTTTGTAAGAGCAGATGTGTGGAAGAGGTGAATTAATGCACATGCCTTATCTAATTGCTGGCTTCTTTCAAAGTTGAACAACAAAATGCTGTATTTCAGTTTCTGACAAATTTGGTGGTGGTTTTAAAAATCAGATTTGAAGGTACTATTCTAGAGATTATCTTTCTGATGAAAAAATGACAGGCCATTCTAGCAGTTGCCAGTAGTAAACTTGTTTTAGCACCAACCATCTGCTCTTTAATCAGTGTGTACTGCAGGAAAAAGGCTACAGGAACGAGCATCTTACAGGGGAGGTTGTGAGCAGAATATGTAGTAACTGTAACGTCTTCATGCTAACAGTTTACTGGCAACATTCACTGAAACATCAAAAATGGCCAAGAGAAATCAGGACAAAAAACCTAATTGCTCTTTGGGAAAAAACTTGATTCTGATGTTCAGTCTCCAAATTTTTTCTTTTTTAACACCTGAAATTTCCTCCATTGGCCTAAAAACAGTAAAATTTGTCCATTAATCTTCACTTAGGCCAATAACAGAATGGTCTCACAGGACAAAACAGGAGCCAGAACTAAGGACCGAAGGGGAAGGGAAAAACAGTTAATAGCTGTGCTGTACGTATATGTTAAAAACTGAATATCCCGTCATCCTATTTCATGTATAGTTGAGTTCTCAGATTTGTAAGTTTTTATACATACTTTCATTGAATAAACATTTAATTAAATGGGAATACGATTTTATCTGTGTATTACTTTGTGTACCCAAAAAGATGCAGGAAGGGGAAGCGGAGAGCATTGCCCGAGGGGTCGCTTTCTCGCTGTCTCCTCTTTGTGTCTGCAGAACTTTGGGCAATTCCCCTGAGTGGCATTTTCCACCTTTGTAAAATGGGGACGTTCATAACTGCATTGGGTCATAAGATTGTGAGAATCAAATGAGTAAACTAAATGAAGATGCTACGAACGGTCCAGGTTTGACCAGGAATGGGTCTAGAGATGGTCTTATCCAACTTTCTTTTACAAGGAAGGACAAAGAGGCCAAGAGGTGTTTGCCTAAGGATGACACACATTGATGCTATATAAACCTAGATTATTAAATATTGAGAGGTTTCCAATTTCATGTTTTTTTTAAACTATCTTCACATCTCCCAACTTAAATGAGTCTTGTGCCAAGTTAACTTCTCTGAGTATCTGTGAAAGGGGAAATCAGGGTGAGCCTCCACAGCCCTCCACGCCAACCCCAGGCAGCCTTGAAGGGACATGAGATGCAACCATAGGGCGCTGAAGACCAGAAAGTCATGGGAATCACAAGGGCCCTGGTGGGTGAGGAGAGAGGGTTGAGCTCCCAGCTCCCACACCTTGGTGGAGGGGGATGGGCAGACATTGTGTTCACCTACTCATCATGTATGGGGTGCAGGGACTCTTAGCACCAGCTGTGGCCACCTCCTCCACTGTGGCAGACCCCAACAATGCCAGTTCCCTCCCAAAAGGAAGAGCTGGGTACAGATAAGGAAGCCCCCTCACCCTACCCTGGAATGCTCCATGCCTATTTAATCCCAAGAGGTTATAAGTTTAATGATTTATTCTGAGTTTTTGATGGTACCAATTTAAATAAGCTTTGGAAATTTCAGTTGATGGTATGAGCCATCTGAGCACCTAAGCTTCAGAATTAATTTGAGCTGTCATTCACGTTCTAGCCTATATTAACACCACTGGTTCTACTATCTTTCCTTTCATTGGGAAAACAATAAAAAATGAGTCACTCATTCAACAGAGGTGGCTAAAAAATAGATTTTTACAGTAAAGTACTGTAGGGTTTTATTTTGCCATAGGAAATATGGCTTTAATGGGAAGAAAGCATTCCATTAAAATGTATTTGTCAATTATTCTTCAATAAAGCTGAGAAATGAATAAGCAAACAAGGTAGCTTTGGACAGTGATATAAGATTAGAGAGTGGAGTGGACCCCAAACCTTCTCCTTGTTAAACCTGTAGGAACTACCCACTATTGTTTTTTGTAATTCCACCCTACAAGAAAGGGAGAGCTGAGGCATTCAAAATAAACCCTTCAGTTCAAAATGTCAGGCTTCAGTCACACATTTAGGTAAAACACCAAATTGCTGTGTTTAAAAAGATGTAGGCACTTAGAAGAACGCTTGGGGAGGATGGTATGTGGGTACAGTTCCTCCCTCAATGTGGCTAGGAATTACGATGGGGGAGGGGGAGCCCTCTTCACTAATTCACTAGGAATGAATTCTAAGACAAAATTATTTGTATGAAGCGTGTAGTTAATTATAATGGAATGTGACTTATTCTTCAGGTTGACTTTGCATTTTTATGACAATATCAGAATCCTCAGAGTACCTAAATTGCATTTTGCTTTGTTTTAGTCTTCCATTTTAGTCTAGAACAAATTATTGCTATACATCATTTGCAGGTAAACAAGATTTAGGCTTAGAAATCTTTAAGCAAATAAATTAATCATCTTAAGATAACAATCAATTAATCTGCCTTTTCTAGAACTGGCTTCTTAAACAACTGGAAAAATAGCAACTAAACTCTTAACCACTCTCTCAATAACATAAAAATTAAACCTAGAATCTTTAGTGTAAAAAGAATGGACCAGGATGAAATGATATTCTGGTGTTTCATTCCCAGGCAAATCAAAACATTTCTGAACATAAAGACTGGTTATTAAATTCTTGACTCATTTGTGCTGTTTTCTGGAAAATGAACAAAACCTGCCCTGCCTAAATTCCCTGGTTGCTGTGAAGATTGCTCCTGGTGAAGAATGCATTGTCAACTGAAGGGCTGAATGGGGGGAAAGTGAGACCCTGTATTAGGTGTCTGTGCTACGTGCTTACGTTTACTCCTCCCAACACTCCTGTCAGACATGTCCAGGTTTTACAGTCGAGGAAACTGAGGCCCAGAGAAGTAACTTTTCTGAGGTTATCCAGCCAAATAGAGACAGCCAGGATTCAAACCCCTATGTGGCTCAAATGATGTTTTCCCAAATGTGCAAACATTTCTGTGGGCTAGAAACAACTGGAAGAGGAAAGCTTTTTCCACCTGTTAACCTTTGTGTTCTGCTATTGAGGCATTTCACTTAAATCCGTTTTATAGCCTTATGTTATTACTGTGGTCTTAGAGCTTCAGCACAGCAGAATCTCCTGGAGGGCTTGATCAAACAGATTGCAGGCTGGCCCCCCGAGTGTCTGATTCAGTCGGTCCAGGGTGGGGCCCAATAATTGGCATTTCAAACAGGTTCCCAAATGATGACGATGATGATGATGATGATGATGATGGTGCCAGTGGCAACATTTTCTGAACCACAGCATTACCATATAATTTCTGCTATAGTCCTATCTTGGTTCTGCTTTCTTCTCAGAATTATAATGGCCAGGGGAGCTAATAAAGGGCCAGAAAGGGATCTGTGCCATTTCCAGCTAATCTGTGAGCATAGAAAAGAATGTAACCAAAGTAACCAAATGCCCTAAGTAGTTTTTGAGGAGACCACCTAGATGATCCTCCCTACTGTAAGAAAGGCAAGGATCCGGATGAGGAAACAAAATGGCATTAGGTAATTGGCCAAGATGGTACAACTACACCCTGTTAATTACAGAGCCCAGGTCTCCCGATCCAGGGCCCTTTCTGCTGCCATCACATCGCCCAGGGAACCCTTCCTAACCATTAGTGGTTTAAATTTCTTTCTATAATTTTTTCGTTAGCAAAAGAAAATGGACTAAAGAATTCTTTTATCTTTCCAGTGAGGTAGAGATGCCCATCAGCAGACAAAGGTCAGAAGGCAGCCAGCCAGAGAGAACCAGGATCTTGAATGATAAACAGTCAGGGGAGGTCTGGGAGTGACCTTGAAGAGACTGCAGGTTTGGCTTCCTCCCAAGCAGAGTCCCCAATTCATGGTGCATCCCCACCCCCTTCCAGGCTCCCTGGGGAGATGTGCCCGCAGGCCACAAATGCTGGAAAGGCCACAGGGAGAGGAGCAAAGAAAATAAATGCCGATGACATATAAAGTGGATGTTTCGTCTCTTAAGAAGAGCATATCTGAATAAGATGTATATTTATTTACGATGTTTTAGGAAGATCAATATCATTATTCTGAATCTATCAAAATATCCAAGGACACAGCAGTCATCAGTGGTCACAACGTTGCTCCTGATGGACAGTTTTATTAAAATCTCTCCTTCTAATTACTTCTAATCTCTCTCTTCTAATTACTAATATTCATACATTATGGTGCATTTTGCTTTCTAGTTTATAAAGCACTTTCACAAGAGGAAAATCTTGGGAAGTACTTAGTTATGCATTTGGAAATGAGGAAACTGCTGTGACAGGGTGAGTGACCTCTAAAACCTCAGCTTTCTTAGTTACCAAAGTTTGTGCATGAGATTTTAGGAAGTGTTGCAAGGATTTATGTAGTTTATTTCTCCCTCTGTGCCTTCAAGGACGCAGAGAGGACAGAAGAGCCATTGCTGTCTCTCTGTCCTGTCTAGAAGACCCATATATCCAGCCGCCGATTCTGCATTTACCCCTGGAGATCTCATAGGTCTCCCAAACTGAACATTCCCAAAACGAATATTACCTCCCCGCCCCCGCCCATGTCAGGATGTGGCTCCAAACCCAGGTTGGCAATCCAGAAACTTTATTCTTTACCCCACCGTTCCCATGACAGATAATCAGGTATCAAACCTTGTTGATTCTACCTCCTAGTATCTCTTGATCTCACCCCCATTTCTCCAGCCAAACTGCCACTACTTCAAGGCCATTATCGGCTCTTGCCTGGATTATTATAACATGTTAGCTAGTCTCCTCCCAGCCTCCAGTCTTTAATTCTCTAGAAGCACCTCTCTAGATGCATTGGCATTTTAGGTAGAAACTGTTTTCTTAAGAAGGGCTGGCCTGCAACCCGGTGGCATAGTGGTTAAGTCCGTGAGCTCTGCTTCAGCAGCTTGGGGTTCACAGGTTCGGATCCCAGGCACAGACCTATGCACTGCTCATCATGCCATGCTGTGGCAGCATCCCATATAACAAAATAGAGGAAGATGGGCACAGATGTTAGCTCAGGGCTAATCTTCCTCAGCAAAAAGAGGAAAACTGGCAACCGATGTTAGCTTAGGGCCAATAAAAAAGAAGGCCTGGCCTGGGCTTTGTGGGATCTCAAGCATCTGTGGCCCCAACTCATTAAATTCCAGTAACACCCTGGCTATAGTGATCACCGAAAACTACAAGGAAGAAAGGTGGGGCCAAGTCACAACCCCCAACGCTGCCTTGGGAATCACTAACGTAGAAGGAAAGCATCACTTGCCTGCTCAACTATTTTAATGACTTTGTAAGACAAATCCCACCCCTTCAAATGGCCCACCGGCCAACTCTGCAGTATTGTTTCTGTAAACTCTTTAGAAAGAACCCTAATTGTGTTCCGGTGTCAAGTTGGAGAGGCCACCCCACCTGCTCTGCCAGGAATTAGGTGAGCTCCTGAGGCTAACAGGGATCAGTAGGATCATGCACAACGTGGTTTTTATATTAGCCTAATTTATAGTATTGCCTCTGTGCTCGTTAATTGTACCAAATTGTTTGGGATAATTAGAACAAATCGAAGGACAAGCACGGGTTGAGTTAGAGCTGGGCTTTAGTCTCAATATGCTGTTGTGGGAAAATAACACGCTGGGTCCTAACTTCATAATTTTGCAAATGTCACTCTACCTCTGGTCTCCAAATGAGTGTTATCGAGACGCTTCTCTTAAGAGGTTAGATGAATACCTCTCCTCTCGTGTTAAAATTTGTAATGTCGGGCCGGCCCCGTGGCTTAGTGGTTAAGTGCGTGTGCTCCTCTGCTGGCAGCCCGGGGTTCGGATCTCGGACATGCACCGAGGCACCGCTTGTCAGGCTGTGGTGTGGCAGCATCTCTAAAGTAGAGGAAGATCAGCACAGATGTTAGCTCAGGGCCAATCTTCCTCAGCAAAAAGAGGAGGATTGGCATGGATGTTAGCTCAGGGCTGATCTTCCTCACCAAAAAAAAAAAAAAAAATTTAATGTCAACAAGCAATGGAAGACCATGCAAAGTTATAAGATTACCTCACTCAGAACTGTACAACACTCTAAAAAACACTCTAAACACTCTAAAAAAGTCATAATTATCTTCACCACCAAGTCCTGGTCGCCTTAGCCAAAACCTGTGTTATCACTTAAAAGCTGGTCATCTATAGCTCAACTTTCTCATCTAAAAAAGTTAACACCCCAGGTCATTTTCCTAACTCCAGTGATACAGGCTTGAGATAGTAAGGAATTTGGTGGAGTTGAAGCTTGCATTTGCACACGAATTGTGCCATGCTGTCCAGAAGATCCATTTCTAGAATCACATTCCAAATGAATAATCATGTAGACCTGAGGTTCTGTGACACTGGATGTGTTCAGGTTCCAACCTCTTACCACCTGGGAATCCTTGGACCGTGTCCTTTCTTGTAGTTAGATAAGTGGTTTCTAACTGGTTCTGGTTATTGGCTGGGATTTCAGAGCAGGTCTGTGTAGCTATCCAAAAACTGTACATAAAACTGGGTTCATTTTTGGGAGTTGAAAGTCAGTCAGAGGTTTAATGAGATTCTAATTAAAGGGGCCCCTGACCCCAAAAGGTTAAGAATCACTGATAGAGATTTTTGTGCTTTCACACATGTCCCAGATAAATTCCAAACTCCCATGATGCTCTGTGGACAGTGTCACAAAGGCTGGCTAAGTAGTTCCAAGCAGAAGTTAAATGGGTGATGAGTACCACAAGAGTCAAGAGAAAAGGAGTCAAAACTGAATTAAGGTGAAATTACAGAAGGAAATCCATGGCATTTAATTAGGTTGCATTTTATTTAGATAAATGAAAATTTGCCCCCAAACAGAACTAGGAATCAAACATTATCTCCGATTTAAAAAACTGCTCAACTTGAAGCTTACACTGAAAGCCAAAATTTCCAGCCCTTGACTATCCGCAGCTCCAAACATCGAAGGACAACACTGGAACGAAGCATCTGTGTACATAGAGGCAACTCAGGTGTACCGTCAGCAAAATAACCTGAGGGGGTACATTTTATGTTCTTCGATTATAAGAAGTGGCGAAAGTTTACAAGCCTTGCATTGCTCTCTATTGTACATGGCTCCATAGAAATGCCGAAAATAGCAAACTGAGGCACTTGCTCCAACTTCCGCAGTTTACAGTGGATTATTATGTACTTCATCAATTCACAGCAGCTTTCGAATTATAATACACAATTGAATTGTGCTACTGTTAAAATAGCATTGCTCTTGTTAATAAAACCATGTCGCTTAACGAACATAGGAATAGAGCTTGCACAGAAGTAATCCAGGGCAGATCCAGATAGCAGTACAAAAAGCAGTCCTGAGGCAACTACCAGCAGAAAACCAGCTGTGATGGCTGGAATGACCCAGCCACGTGTGATACGAGAAGACCAGACACTAATGGGGTGAGGTGGCAGGATGGAATTTAAACCAAAAAAAAAAAAAAGAAAAAGAAAAAAAAACTACACAAATCTTCAATCTGTTCAAAATAGCACAGTTTCTTCCTGCCATAGAGAAGCAGTCAGTCAATATTTGGAACTATCACGAACTCCTTACAAATTGCTGTCATCTCCAATGCTTTTTAATCGTCAAAAACTGACACCAGCACTTAATTTTTTTTGTCTGAAGTTGGCAAGAGAAAGATATTTAGATCAGAGGGGTTTTTTTTAATTTGGGGATTTTAAAGTTTTGATAATTAAGCACAGGTGGCTATTTTATATATATGAATAACTCCGAAAAGGATATCAGATGTTTTCCAACCACAAGGCCATACACTGCTATCATGAGACATCTCTCTAATATGGCCAATTTTTTTACTGTAGTCAGGTTTGTTGGTGTAAGAGAAACTATTTTCCAGTTTTAACAGCAAATTTTCATTCTAAGACTATTCTAGTCTTTCTAGAATGTTATACTTTAAAATCATTTATTGGCCGTCGAAATTTGAGTAAAATTTAAGAAGCATATATGCCAGTCCAGTTCTCCGTGTGACAAAGTGGAACTTTAGGTAGACAGGTGACTGTTCATGGTGTGGCCATTGTGTGACAGAATCCTTTATATCTTAGCATGAATCATAAATCATTTGGACATTCTAAAAAATTTTCCAAGATCGTATGTTAGGCAAGGCATTTTTACTATTAAGCCTTCTCAAAATTTCTTTTCAGAGACATTTGTCATTAACAAATATTAACACAGAAAAATGACCTTTCCAGAAAGATGCCACCAGATGGTAGCACTGCATCAGTACTGTCAATCTGAGAAGCTCGTGGTTCATTTCAGCAGATGCCGCTCTGCTACGACTGCCTCTGAACATCAAATCAAACCAGCATGAAGTGGTGACATCATGTGGTGACTATATTAGAAAGTTCTAGCTTATCTGCTTTTAGAATGCAGTAAACATACATCCCAGGCTTCCTTGTATCTAATAAAACCAGCAAATCTAAATGAAGCAAATATTTTATTTAAATCAATTGTCAAATCACAATTTATCCAAATGAACATAATGCAACATTGCTCTTAGAAGAGTGGACACAGACACAATCCAGCATCTTTCAAAATCCATTTGTGAAGAGTCTGACCTCCTTCGTGCTGGGTGTGAATGGGGCCCAGCACGTGACAGCAGAATCAAAAACTTCAACAGTCAGTTCTTTTCCTGATAACGAAAAACATTTCACTGCTTTGCCTCAGGATCACCTGTCCCCAAAATCCTAACAATTAGGGGGAAAGACTTAAAGTTAATGCATTACTGAAAAAAACCCTCCTTCCAACCTCCACTGGGCTAGAAAGAAAAATTTCACAGTAACAATGGAACATTCTGTATGTTTCAAAAAAAAAAAAAAGAATGCTCTTTATTTTCAGCACACTTGTGCATAACAGGAAAGTGACCAATTTCAGAGCAATACTAAACACGGATCTAATCCTTAGTGAATTTTAAAGTAGGAATTGTAGCTTCTGGTCAGGAATGCTGAAGCTCTGTTTTCACAGGTTATAAGTGAGGCTTAAAGCTTCCCCAGGCTTCACCATGGCTGTATGCCCTGTCATATAGTGTGTGATACAAAAGGAATGTACTATACTGCACACTTCCTGAAACATTATGAAAAAAATATACAATAGATACAGAAGGAGGATTACTTAAAACATACATATAAATACATAAAGAATGATGCTCCAGTTTGAGAAGCAGAACTAGGTGTTGTCAACTCCAGTTCCAGGTTAAGAACTTAGGACCTTAAATCAGAAACATTACATGGTATTGAGGGACAGTAACAGGGTCGTCTTGAAAAGAGGAAATGCTAAATGGCTCTCGCTCCTGATGAAGCCTCAGGATTGTCGGGGGTCCTCGAGACATGAGATCAGCTGATGTGCCTGCTCTTCGGGTCTCTAAGTTCTGGAATCTCGGTCTTGAGTGTTCTCAGCAGCATCCCTTTTCTTCTACTACTTGTCTTCACATTCTGGTCTTGCAAATACACCAGTTTAACTGTGGAAGGAAGTAAGAATCAAAGGAAATAAAATCTCCTTTTCCTCCCTGATTTATTTAACAGAATAGCTGGGAAAATGAGCTGCAGCAACTGCACACTCTGAACAGCATAGTTTAATTCCATAAGCAAGCAAGCTGGTGAGCGTCCAGAATACACCATGCTGCCACACGTCTACCACAAAACTGGGGCTGTGCTTCCTTCGCAACAACAGTCAGGCTCGTCACATGCCCCAGAAAATTTTTTAAATGCTTGTTACTACTGCTGGAAAAAATCCATTTTTTTCTAGAGAGCTATAAACTAAAATTTCAAGCAGTATGATATAAACCTCCTTTGGACTTCTGGTTATTAAAGAATTTCAATAAACTTGGTATGGTGCGGAGTGAGCAAGACATTGCTTATGTCTTTGAGCCAAACACACACACAAACACACGTGTGCACACATACACAACCATTTATTTTATTTGAAAGCAGTCACATTGGTGGTAAAATGAAGTCATTATTTCATGATACCAATAAGACTGAAATGTCATTTCAATGAGGAAAAAAAGGGGGGACTAACCTAGATCTCATAGTCTAGGTGGTTCACCTTAGAGGTTTTGAATAAGATCAAAACCCCACCGAGGTTTTGAATAAGATCATAATTATTTGAACTCCTGCTTCCCTTATAGCAAATTTGCCATCAATCAGCATAAAAGAGGGAAAAAGCTTTTAGAAGAAAAGGAAGCTTACTTACATAATATTTTAGGATTCTGTAAGTTCCGATTTTGCTGATTCTCTCTCTTGTTTCTGTGTCTCCTCCTGTGTGTGTGTTTCGATCTCTTTCTCTGACTCACTATGCATTTTCCCTTCCTGGCCATCTTCCTTCTCTTTTAGTTTTGGTCCATTTGCATCCGGGGACTCTCTGGTTAAGCCTCCCGAGGCCTCAGTATCTTCCAGGGCTAAGTTCTGGCTCTCAGGGTAATCAACAGCATCACCCTTTCCATCTTCCTGGGATTCAAGTGGTGACTTCTCTATTCTGTCTCCTAACTCGGCATGATCATCATCTTCTGGCACAGACTTTGTTCCAGTTGCTTCTCCCTTTTCCTTGGGTGGGAGAATTACCTCTTCAAGCTGCTGGTCGTTTACTATGTAGCTTTCTACCTCAACGGTCGTGGTCTCTTCTGAAGCTTCATCCCCATCTTTGGAAATATCTGCATGTGTGTGTTCCACAGTGGTTAGTGTGGACTCCTCTTTGGCTGCCATAGTTGGTGTTTCCTCCTGCACAGAGGCCTGAAGTTCCCTTTCTTCTTCCTCAATTTCCTGCCCAGCTTCCTGGTTGTCTGCTTTTATCAGCTGAGCCTGTGTCTGGATGTCAGGGGCTGTTTCTTCGGCACTGGCTAACTGGTCAACAACGGTCTGAATGACGTTTTGTACAAGCTTCCCGCTCTCAGTCTCAAGTTGCAAAATCTCCTTTTCAGCCTTTAGATCTGCCTCTCTTGTTTCCATCTCTGTGACGTCCTCACAGCCAACCCGCTCGTCGTCTCCATCTGACTTCCATTTCTGCAATGTGGCTTTATCTCCTTCCAGGTCAGCATGGATGCCTTTTTCAGGGGTAGTAGATACTACTACTGGTATGGATTCTGCCTGAGACTCAGTCCCCGTGGGCACTGCATCCTCCTGCAGCTTATCAGTCAAGTCTTCATCTTTTTCAGAGCATTTCTCTTCTGGTACTAAACGTGCGGCTGCAGATTCCAAAGTTTCAGCCGTTTCTAAAATCTTGACAGTTTCTCCCAGGACCTTCTCTTCCACTGTTGCCGCTGTTAATGGTGCCCCAGAGCTTTCAACTTGAATTTCTGTGCATGCTGCTTCCTCCTGAACCAGCAGAGATGAACGTTCTTCAAAAGTGATAACTTCCTTTTCCCCGTCTATGACGCTCACACTGACTGTCTGAACCAGTTGTTTACTGAGCTCCTCAGATATGGTAACAGCTGCTTTCTGCTCAAGTTCCTCTTCACTCATTTGGGTTGGCTCTGCTTGCATTTTCTCCCTTTCTACTTGAACTACCATCTCACTCTCCACTGGGGTTGGAAGAGACTGAGGATGACTCTGGGGTTCAACATCATTCTTTTGAAATTCAGCTTCTTTGGGAACATCATCATCAAGGGCGACGTCAGTTATCTTTTTCTCACCGGCTGTTATTTCTGTGTCTGCAGACACCTCAAGTCCTTCGACAAATGGGACGTCTTTGGCTTCCTCATCAGCACACTGGCCAGCCTCTTGAATCACCTCAGTCTCTGAAAGAATGGGTATGCTTTCTGCTGATACCTCTTCATCCGTATGTTCTAGAACCTCTTCCATTTTTGAATGTTCTGTATCTTCTTCCTGGGGTTGGAAAGTAGAAGGTACTGGAGATGTCTCTTTTGGTGCAGGAACTGCCTCACCTTCTGTGACCTGTGATTCTGTCCCACATGCCACCTCATCATCGTCATGGATGGCCATGATCTTGTCTTGCTGTGTTACATTTACAGCTTCGATATCTGCCACTAGGGTGCTTCCATTGGTCTCACTGTCTGTAAGGGTTTCGGCTGTGTCAGGAGCCACAGGCTGTTCTGGTATAATCTCTGATTTTACCTCAACCGAGGTTTCAGCTTGACAAGTGGTTGTAAGCTCACTGGACTCTACACTTTCTGTGACTTGAGGAACTCTTTCAAAGCTTTCTGGGATGGCCTGTACAATCACCTTCTCTTGTGTCAAAGTCTCAGTTTTAGTTTCTTGTACGTGTTCCTTCAACACTACATCCATCTCTTTCTTCAGATCTAGCGTGTGAGAACTCTCTTCTGCTTCTTCCACCTTCTCTGGTGTTTCTGACTCTTCTTTCTGCGTTGTCTGAATTGTGTCTTCTGGCCCTCTGGAGTCAGGCAGCTGAGATTCTTCTCTAACTTTTTCTGCGACCGCCTGTAGGACCTCTTGAGTTCGCCTCTCTTGGTCTTCTATGTCTGGCATGCCGCCTTCCACCTCCTGAACTGGAGTTGCTTCCTCTGTGGTGTCTGGAGAGTCAGTTAACTGGGAGACAGCTGAAACCATGTCGGTGGTCTCTTCGGCACCAGATGCTTCTGCTGTTTCTTCAGCACAAAATGCCTCCGTAGCTGTCACAGCTTCAGAAATTACTTCCACCTCACTAACAATCGCGTCATCACCGGCATCTTGGCTCTCTGGCAGGGTCTTGGGAACAATGGGAGTTTCCTCTGCAATGACTTCTCTTTCAAATACCTCCCCAGTTTGTGGTTTGGCTTCATCTTCGTCTTGTTCGAGAGGTTCAGTCACAGAAGCAGATATCCAAGAAGGCGACCTTTCTTCAATATCGGCGACGGCCCTTGCCCCATCGACGACAGCCACGGTCACCGCTTGAACCAGACTCTTACTGAGCTCCTCAGACACATAAACAGCTACCTTCGGCTCAGGCTTCTCCTCACTTTCCTGGGCTTCCTGAGCTTCGATTTTCTCCCTTTCTACTGCATCATACTCAGACAGAGGTACTACGGCTGGGACATCAGAATCATCTTCGGTGACTTCTGTCGGCCCTGTATCTTCAACAGTGGCTTGTTCTTGTTTCCCATCTGCCCTTTTCTTCCTTCGTCCAGGAATAAATTTCTTAATTGAAACCCAAGACTCTTCTCTCCCAGGTTCAATGTCTGCAGTGGAATGTTCTACACCAGACCCAGTTACAGCGTCTTCACTTTTCTCTTCCAGTTTTGCCTTCGGTTTTTTCCTTGAAGTGACTAATCTTTTAAATGACTCCCAGGTGGAAACGCCCTCCCCTTCAGAGGGGCTCCCAGGCTGCTCAGGTGAGGAACTTCCCGGCCCTTGATCGTGCTCTTGGGAACTCGCAGGGACAGTGTCTGGTCCTGTTTCTTCTGGTTTTTGGCTGTCTCCTCCTGTCGTTTTTGGTCCCCCTTCCTCATCAGAAGATGACGCTCTTCTTGCCCTTTTCTTGGATGATCCCACACAAATTAAAGCTTCCCAAGATACTGAGGTATCCACCTTGCGCTTTGGTTCTTCTGGCTTCTGCTCTTCTCCGTTTACTTTCACTTCTTCTTGAACCTCGGAGGCTGCGCTCTCTGTGGAAGACAAGGTAGCACTCTTCACCTTATCCAATTCATCTTCTTTGTCACTTTCAGAAAGCCTTCTCACACGTTTCTTGGGCGTCACCATCTTTTTGAAAGATGCCCAGGGAGTCACGCCTTCTCTCTTTTTCTCTCCATCAGAAGTGACTCCTTCCTCAACTTCCCCATCCTGGTGGACGTCCGCTACGCCCTTCTCGAGACACGTGATCTCCTCAGGCTCTTCAGGGGAAGAGGCAGAGCTCTCGCCCTTTTGTTCCTCTGCGCTATCTGGAGAATCTGCTGAAAGCTGATGTTCTCCTGACTCTTCATCTCCTCCTCCTCTTTTCCCTTTCTGTTTCTTTCCAGAAAGCTTTTTTAAGCCAGTGCTAGTAAAAAGTTTCTTTAGAGGACTTCCTTGCACCTTTATTCTCTCTTGCGATGATAGCATTTCCACCTCGCTTACAACGCCTTCAGGGTGTGGAGACAACGGTTTTTCATCAAGACTTAGCTCACTTGGCTTGGTCTGGTCCCCCCCGGGGGCACACACTTCTTCCGTCGTTAGCTCCTCAGCAGGTGCAGCTTCCTCAAGTTCAACGTTTGTTTCAACCAACTTTTCAGGTGGCAAAGACTCTACTATTTCTTCTGCCTCAGCTATCTGCTCCTCTGTTTTCTTCTCTACGGTGCTCACGTGGACTTCTGCAATAATCTCTACTTTTTCGTCAAATATTTCTGTTGCTAAAGGAGCAGGTTTCTCTACAGGAGGTTCCTGCACTTGATCGTCAGAGGGTAGCTCCACTTCTTCATACTCAGCTAACAATCTGGCCTCGCTGACACCCTGTGTGGCCTCCTGGGGGCGTGGTTGTTCAGAAGCAGCCAATTTCTCGGAAGTGTCTTCTGTCTTTTCATTTTCTCCTGTGTCTACTCTTTCTGGCTCTTGCTCCTTTTTCTTCTCGGGGGCTTCCAGCTCATCCTCCTTAGGCTTCCTGAAACTCGTCTTTTTTCGCCAGCCAGCCCAACCTTGGGTGAAGAACTTTTTGAAGGGCGATGCTGTTTCACTGGCCACTGGACTAGTTGGAGACTCTGGAGGCTTGGTGGGTTCTTTTTCTTGTTTTTCTTCTCCTTCATCTTTGCCTTCCTCTGCTGCTGGACCCGACTCAGCTGGAAGAGGAATTTCCGTGTCGCTCTGCTCGTGTTTAAGAGTCTCTTCAGGTTTCTCTGTAGAGTGTTTCAGTTCACTTTCTTTGGGTGTTGCTTCTGCGGTCTCCCGGCCGGGCTCCTGGTGGTCCCCAGCCCCATCTGACCCTCCTGCTCCTTCGCCTTCATCTTTTTTGACAGTGAGTAGTTGGACACTGTCAGACTTCTCGGCCTTATCCTTCTTCACAGTGAACTTAAAGCCAACAAACTTAAACACCTTCTTAAATCCAACATCATTAGTCTGGGACTCAGCAGGTTGTGTTAGCTCTTCTAGATTGCTTTCTGAAGAAGGAACCTGTTCGATTATTTCAGGCATTTCCTCCTGCCCAGCCTTTGTGATGTCCTGAAAAACCGCGGAGTTAGCAGCCATCTCTTTTTCTGAGTCTCTTTCACTCACATCTTCAGACTCCCTCTGTCCAACTATTAGCAGAAAACAGAGAGGGGAAGGGGACAAGGGAGAAAACGATTACAATTCGAGAAAACTAAATATTTTAAAAACATGACCAGTTAGTACTTTCTTTAATGTCAGGCAATTCCAGGATAGGATAAGGGTCTTACCAGTATCAGTAAACCTCAATAGATTAGACAGCATCTACTTCTTTCAAATGACCTTGAAAAATTCAAGTTCAAAGGTACTACTTTGCTCTTTCTGTTTCCTATAAAGGGAAAGTTAACAAACTCAACTATCAAAAAATTATAGAAGTAGCCACAGCATCACTCAGAGTGGGTCGACCAGATGTATGCTCTGTTGCAATGCAAAATGGAATCACACATCACACCTATGATTAGAATCCATCACGTTGTAGACACAACTTCCACTTGATAGGAAATACAGGGTTAGAGTAATAAGACAAATAACAACACAAATAAGTTTCTAGACAAATCTAAAGGAGGGGCATTCTATGTGATAACTAGCCTGGTCTCTTCAACTAATCCCCAAAAAGGACCAGAGCTCCTTGGGGAAATTCCAGGCTGGGACAGGGAAAGGAGCATTTTATTGTGACAGAAAGGAGGTGCTAAAAGCTGAGGGGGGCATATCAAAAGGACAGGGGAGCCATCCTTAAGGGGCTCCCACTGGCCAAACTTTGAAGCATAAAAAAGAATAGTAACAGTGATGGGTTACAATACATTGAATAAAAAAAAGAATCCATGAATCATGAGTGATATTAAAAAAGTAAATGAGGAGCAGGGAGTATTTCTTTATGAAAAAATGCCAAACAACAAATTATAGCTAGGATTTCCACCTTGATCCTTAGAGTCATCCTCTTTCGAATACGAGATTTAGGAAATCACTATTTACAATCGAATACAAGATTTAGGAAATCACCATTTACAAACATCATTGCAGTAATTCATTCAGTTAAGGATCAAGAAATGCTAAAACCGTTGGGTAAGAGGTCGCCAGGAAACCTACAGTTTCAGAGTATCCACACACAGATTATTACATTCTAAAGGGAAAACGTTCCTTTACAATGGTGAAATCTGGCAGGTACTGCCTTAACCAAGGGATCAAACGGATCGTCCCCAATAATGAGACAAAACTGTCATCATGCTTCCTGACATGAGGCACTTTAAATCACCAACGCAGCATTCCTGACAAAAATGTTCACCCAATCTCATCCTGAGGAAACCACCAGACAGATCCACACTGAAAGACATTCTGTAAAACACCTGGCCTGGCCTGAAATGTACTGTCACAAAGGATAAAAATCAAACAAAAATACAAATAGATTGTCTGTGAGTAACTTTCAAATAGATTAAGGAGAGAGAGCGAGGGGGATGGGGGAGGGGAGAGAGACAGAATGTGGTAACATATCAACAACTGGTGGATGAGGTCAAGTGTATATCGGTCTTCATTATTTTTTTCTGTAGGTTTGAAATTTTCAAAATCATTGGGAATTAAAAAGGCAAGTCAATGTGATTTAATAAAAGGAGGGGTACTATGCCAAATCAAGAATTTAAGGAATGTAACAACCAGAGATGGCAGGCATGGGTGTGGATTGGATATTTGTCAGGGCAAACCAGTTAAAGGACATTTTTGGGTCTTCTTGGGAAAATGGAAATATAATTTGGGATTAGATGAGATGAATTTTAACTGAAATGAAAGAGCAGAAATTTTTTTGTGTGTATGAGGAAGATTAGCCCTGAGCTAACACCTGTTGCCAATCCTCCTCTTTTTTGTTGAGGAAGATCGGCCCTGGGCTAACATCCGTGCCCATCTTCCGCTACTTTATATGTGGGGTGCCTGCCACAGCATGGCTTGATGAGTGGTGGATAGGTCTGTGCCCAGGATCTGAACCTGCAAACCCTGGGCCGCCAGTAGCAGAGCACACGAACTTAACCACTAGGCCACCAGGCCAGCCCCTAAGAGTAGAAATTTTGACTGAAGAAAAGTAGGTTACCAAACAGTATGTACAGTATGACCTCATTTTGGTTTAAACAACCTCTCTCTCTCTCACAGACACACAAGCTCACACACACACATGCCCATCACATATGATCTCTGGGGGGTGGGGATGTGATATATTTTAGTTTTGCTTGCCTCAATTTTCTAATTTTCTATACAGGACATGTACTGCTTTCTTAAATAAACAAAGAGATCAATTAAAATTGACACCAAAAAAAAGGTCTCAATAAATATATTGTAACAGCACACAATGTCACAACATAAAATGAAGCTTAATAATTATAACTAGTCTCTATACCAATACTTAGAACACAGCAATTAATATTTGAAATACAGGGCTGGCCCCGTGGCTTAGCGGTTAAGTGTGCGTGCTCCGCTGCTGGCGGCCCGGGTTCGGATCCCGGGCGCCCACTGACGCATCGCTTCCCTGGCCATGCTGAGTCCGCGTCCCACATACAGCAACTAGAAGGATGTGCAAATATGACATACAACTATCTACTGGGGCTTTGGGGAAAAATAAATAAATAAATAAAAATTATTAAAAAAAAATATTTGAAATACAGAAATATTTGGCAATACAGAAACCACATGCTTCCCCAAATCCATAAACTCCTTCAGTTTATATAATCCTCTGTCCTCATAAAAATAATTTTATTCTTTACATGAAATATTAGAAATCTATGTCTACACATTTCCATTGTACTATTTACTGGGTTTTATTTTAAAACTGAAGCCTAGGGCCGGCCCCGTGGCTTAGGGGTTAAGCGCGCATGCTCCGCTGCTGGCGGCCCGGGTTCGGATCCCGGGCGCGCACTGACGCACTGCTTCTCCGGCCATGCTGAGGCTGGGTCCCACAGACAGCAACTAGAAGGATGTGCAGCTATGACATACAACTATCTACTGGGGCTTTGGGGGAAAAAATAAATAAATAAAATTATTAAAAAAAAAAAACTTTAAAAACTGAAGCCTAGAAAGTTAACTGAAAAACTGTCCAAGGTGCTACCAAGTTAAGACTAGAGCCCATGGGCACAGCCCTGTTTCAATGTGCCTTAGATTATGCTATAAACTAATCGAACGTCCTTTTTTCCCTTTTGAAATATAACCAGATGTTTGGATATTCATAGATAAAAACTGTAGATTATCTCAGCCTGTTATTCGACAGAGAGTAAGGAAGGGAAACTGAGGAAGCCTTCTAAAACTACCCACGTGTGGCAGTGGTGGGTGGGCCTTTGCCTTGGTGACAGTGCCATAGCTGTCTCTCTAAGAGTTCTGGGCATCAGGGGCCGGCCTGGTGGCGCAAGTGGTTAAGTGTACGTGCTCTGCTGCGTTGGCCCAGGGTTCGCCAGTTCGGATCCTGGGCGCACACCGACCCACCGCTTGTCAAGCCATGCTGTGGCGGCGTCCCATATAAAATAGAGGAAGATGGGCACGGATGTTAGCCCAGGGCCAGTCTTCCTCAGGAAAAAGAGGAGGATTGGCAGACGTTAGCTCAGGGCCGATCTTCCTCACAAAAAAAAAAAAGAGTTCTGGGCATCAGCCAATCCTTTTATTCTAACTGACATCAGCAGCATCTAAGGTAGCATTAAAAAAATAAAAATTCGAAAATACCGAGAACTGAACATTTCAGATAGAGAAGGAGGTTGGAACAAAAGCCAAGAATCTCATTATAGTGATCTGAAGTACTCTTCCTAAACGATTCTCCTTTTTTTAAAAAGGAATCACTAAGGAACACACATTCGTGACTAACTTTAGACTTCACAAACAATAAAGAAAAAATTATCATCCACATTAAACACTAAAGCAAATATTCCAAGAGACAGAAAAATCCAGACATATATGATTCGATTGTCCAGACTATCCCACCCCCTGACACTGCTTTTAAGTCAGTCTTCTGGGGAACACTGTCTTCCCGTTATTTTTTTTAAAACCATGTATAATCTTCTGAAATGAGAAAACAATGCTGTAAGTTTCTCTTTGTTCCTATTATAAACCTGCTTATAGTTAAATCTCAAGACTTGAAGTGCATTTCCATGAACTACTTCTTACAAATCTTCCAAATTATTAAAGCATACTCACAAGAGAACTTTTGTAATGCAACATAAGAGATGGGACGTTCTTTTTTTTAAAGGTGGATGATATCATCGGAAACACACTACTGAAAAAAAGTCAAACCCCAATAATAAACAGGATTCTAATACAATTTTACTAGTAATGAACACAAACATAAATTAAATTTCCTGCCAGCACATATGAGGTAAAAAACACTCATTAAGTAACCTCTAGAATTCACTGGAAAATGCAGAGGCATTTTGCTAACATAGTGGAAGAAAATAGGCATTATAAACACCATTTTCGCCCTGATTTTCCCTCCATGCTCCTAAAGCTGTGTTTCAATTTGTAACACTTTTTTTTTTTTTTTTTTTTTAATTCTGGTAGGATTGGAATGTTGACAGTCAAAACTAGGAAGACAACGATGAACAGCTGCCAACTGGCAGAACCAAACAGCTACTGATAGTTCTGGACTACCTTAGCAATATTCAGATTTTCTCTTTAGATTGAGTGGTATATAGGCTGAACACACACAAAAGAAAAGTATTGAAGATGACAGGAAATTTTTAAATCCTAACTGGTTAACTGGTCTGTAGTCCCTGTTGACCTAAGTAATCCTGGGAGCTACTGTTGTACAACAACCTTCCAGACAGGGCCCCTGCTGGCCCAGATGGTGCCTTTGTGCTCTGTGAACAGGCTGGACAACCCAGCTCAGCCCTGATTGCAGCTTCCACTTGCCTTCTGCAGCAGTTCGACCTGAACACACCTTACAGAGAGAGCCCCTGCTTCCTAAAATACCGCTTTGGTCACATCACAAGCCGTCAAACATCCCTAACAGCTCCAGGACCCAGAGGATACTCTTTTCTCAACTACCGAGCCTGGCAAACAAGGCTGTTAAATTAGGTTCCAACAGAAAATCGAACTTGATGGCACACGTGCACGTTATCGGTATACATCCTGCCCCAAACCACGTGCCATCACGAGGCGACTCACCCGCACTGAAACCCAGGTCTACGTTCCCTATTACTCGGCTACACATGCCCCGTGTTGCAGCCCCCGCAGCCAGGCCTGGCCCATCCTGCCCCGCAGCCCACATTTTGCTCGCCTCCGGACTCCCTAGTGAAAAAGCAAGTTCTGGCCTTTGCTAAATCCTCGTGATTTTTTTGAGGCCTGTATCACGTTCTACCTCTCCTCCGGCCCCAAGCCCTTCGCGGGTGACTCCAGCCCGCACAATCTCTATTCCAACCTGACACCCCTTCCAAGTCAGAGTCTTCTTCGGGGCTGTGTGCTTTTCTGGCAGGAAGCACCGCGCGCCCTGGGGCATCCCTTGCACTGCGGTTCTGTCCTCAGATCTCCGGGTTGGATGAGGCTCCGAGAGTGGAGGGTTTGGGCCAGCCCTGTCCAGGGCCGGACGAGGCCCAGGGGCAGCAGGGGCTCCGAGTCCGAGCCGGGAGGGTCTCTCTGCAGCCCTGGGCGATGGCTGCACCGGGCGCCGCCTCGTCGCTTCCCAACACCTCCCTGCGCGCTTCCAAGGAGGGAAACCCACACCCCCATCTCCCGCCACGTCCCCCGCCGCTGGGGGGCGCACTACTCACAGCAGAGTTTACTCCACCAGGGCATGGTCGCGCCCTGCAGAGACCCGGGAGGCCCAGCCTTCTGCCGGCTGCCCCATCGCGGAACGGAGACTGGCGGCTGAGAGCAGGCCCAGCTGCTGACGAGGGCGCCCCCTGCGGGCCACCGCGCACGTCACAGAGGGCGCAGCCTCCTCGCCCGCCCGGCGCCCCCAGCCCCAGCCCAGGAGGCCCTGTGCATCACCCCATGGGGTCTCTCACCAAATCCAAGCACACTCCAGGCCGAAAACCAGTCCTAAATGGCTAAACGACTGCCAAAATGCTGCTCAACCTCACTGCTGTTGGGCTCCTCAACTGCCTCCCTCTTACTGGCCCAAAACTAAGTGGTACTTTCCAAAACCCACGGCAATGGCCCAAGCCATGGCAGGACCCTCGGTTGCAAGGGCTTTAACTTCTGGGGCTCTCGCACACGTTCACATGACAGAGTGATCATTTAGAGTCAGAGAGCCTCAGAGCTTGAAGGTAGAGCTCACCTGGTCCCTCCAAACTGTTCACAGGGAAATAAACTGACTTCAAAAATGGTTCTATGCGGGAAACACAAAATGGTACAGTCACTTTGGAAGACAGTTTGGCAGTTTCTTACAAAACCAAACATAGTCAACATTGGATCCAGAAATCATGCTCCTTGGTACTTACCCAAATGAGCTGAAAACAGGTCCACGCAAAAACCTGCACACGGATGTTTACAGCAGTTTGATTCAGCATTGCAAAAACTTGGAAGTAACCAATATGTTTTTCATTAGGTGAATGGATAAAGTATGGTATATCCAAACAATGGAATATTATTCAGCGCTAAAAAGAAATGAGCTATTGAGTCATGAAAGACATGGAGGAACCTTAAATGCATATTACTAAATGAAAGAAGCCCATCTGAAAAGCCTACATACTGTATGTTTCCAACTAAATGACATTCTGGAAAAGACAAAACTATGGAGACAATAAGATCTGTGTTGCCAGGGGCAGCAGGGGAGGAAGGGATGAATACATAGAGCACACAAAATTTTTAGGGCAGTGAAATTACTCTGTGTGATACTATAATGGGAGAAGGATATCATTATACATTTGTTCAAACCCATGGAATGTACAAGACCAAGAGTGACCCCTAATGTAAACTATGGACTTTGGGTGATAATGACGTGTCAATGTAGGCTCATCAATTGTAACAAATGTACGCCTCTGGTGGGGGATGTTGATCGTGGGAGAGGCTATGCACATGTGGAGGCAGGGAGCACATAGGAACTTTCTATATTTTCCACTCATTTTTGCTGTGAACCTAAAACTGCTCTAAAAAATAAGTATTTGTTTAAAATGGTCATGTGACTTGGCCAGTGTCATACAGTAGGTGTGTGGCATCTCTGGTGGGCCAACGACTGGCAGGGGAGCACTTAGAGTCGATGCATTAAATAGGAGCAAACATAAAGTTTTCTTTTTAAAAGAAAAATTAATTCTACATACTTTGAAAACATTAAAATTCTTATTTTCGGTAAATCATTATAACTTTTTATAATTTGTAACTGCCACTTACGACAAGAAAAAAGTATTTACACATGTCAACTCCCACACTTAGATGGAAAAATTGCTATATGTCTGGTGTGAAGAGCAATTTAAATTCTATTTCAGTGTAAAAAGCAGTTTCTTGATGGTCACAGTCATGCTTTAAAAACAAGAAAGAACACAAACATCCTACCCGCCCACGCACAGATAGTGATTCCAATGATGACCTGCCCTTCCTTTTGTAACCATCAAGGTAAAGACTGGATAAAGCCAAGAATCAATGGGCTCTTAATTGGGAGGGGTGGGCAGGATATTTACATGCTTAATAGTCCAAACAGTGAGGAAAGTCTACCTAGACAGTGGAGAAATCTGGCAACAGCTTAACAGCAACCTACGAGGGACAGATGGACATCGTGTGCAATACCCTGAGAAGGACACAGTATCATCTGTGGGCTAAGAATGCACAACCCAAACTGAATTAGGAGAAAACAGACACAAAATAAGGAACTCAGTGGAACTGGGGAGAGGAGAACTATATGCTTAGAACATGTCAATGTCTTTAAAGAAATGTTCCAGACAGAAAGCAGGTGAAGAATATGGCATGTAATACCTGCTGCAAGGTTGGATCTTGTAATGCTAGCAGGAAATGCTAAAGGACATTATTAGATTAACTGAGAGAATTGGAATAAGGATGGTGGATTATATATAAAAGTACTATAATAATGTAAATATGACATGGATATCGCTACTAAGGGTATGAAAGGGAATATTTCTATTCTTAGGAGATACACACCGCAGTATTTAGGAGTAAAGGACCATGCTGTATATAACTTACCCTCAAATGGTTCAGAAACTTTTATATCTCATGGCCACATAAGACCTTTCAGGAACCTGTATGCTGGTTTTTATTTTTCTTTTGTTTTCCAACATAGAAAGAGCATGAGAGTAAAGAATGAAGCAAATGAGGTAAAATGCTAACAACAGGTCACTGGGTAAATGGTATATAGATGGATGTTCTCTGTACTGCTTTTATTTTTGCAACTTTCTGTACGCTTGAAGTGATTTTTAAAAAATCACTCAGAAGAATAAAGAAGTGCAGATAACTAATAAAAATGTAGAAAACAACAAAAATGGAAGAGAGTGAAGATTCACCCTCCCTGGTGTTAGAGGAAGACACTGGGTCTTTGCCTCACGTTACATACCATATATAAATTTTATCAATGTATTAAATAATAGAGAAACTACTCTCCCCCTTTGCCCCAAAAAAAACTTCAGATAAAGGGGAAGAAGACTGAAGAGAAGTTTTGGAGACAGAAGAGTACTCAGATTTCAGCTGCACCACTTACTAGCGTTGGGCCCTCGGGCAAATTTCCTGAAGCTTCTGCTCCTGGTGACCCCACCTGTAACACAGGTCACCTCCAGTACCTCCTGCAAAGGTCAGTTATGAGGATGAAGTCTATAATAATAATAAAACAGGGCCGGCCCGTGGCTTAGTGGTTAAGTGCGGGCGCTCCGCTGCTGACGGCCCGGGTTCGGATCCCAGGCGCGCACCAACGCACCGCTTCTCCGGCCATGCTGAGGCCGCGCCCCACATACAGCAACTGGAAGGATGTGCAGCTATGACATACAACTATCTACTGGGGCTTTGGGGGAAAAATAAATTAATTAATTAAATTAAAAAAATAATAATAATAAAACAAAAACTCTAATGGTTCCTTTGTTTGCGTCATTGTTTTCTTCAGAACAGAACTACTTATTTTTAAGTACCTTTTACCAATTCCAAAAGTAATCGATATAAATTGTAGACGAAAATACAGAGAATGGGAATGACATCCATAAAGACAACGTCCAGAGATAATCACTATTAACATCTGTGAGTGTTTTCTTCTGGATATATTATTCAATAGTCTTCAAAACTACGACATACATTTATTTTCGCGTCCCCTAATGTTAAGACAATTTACGTTGGTCCAATTTTTCACTATTGCACTGTGTCACAAACATTCACGTGTATAAAATCATTGTCCAAACCCCTGAACGAGTTTTTGAACAGAAGGGGGCAGTATTGAACAGCTTTCAGACCTTCCAAGCCTTCCCAAGCCTCCTTGAGCCTGTCCTAGACCTGCAGGACCACAAGACGCTGCAGAAATCCACCAATACATCAAGTTTAGGTGCCCTTTCAAATTCTGTAAAGTCAAATTGCCACCTACTTTTACCTCTTTGACTTCTAACATAAACATCTCATGGGGAAAAACCAGGGCACAGACATCTTGAGTTAGCTCCCTCTCCTCTCTCTTTATTTGCACCATGTAGATTCTGTACCCCATTTTGGACCAAGAGCAGCCCTTCTTTCTATGAACTCCCTTCCTCACTTTTCTTGCTCTCCCAGTCCAACTGTACACAGTTCATCGAAATCACCCCACATTTCCCAGGGTCTGACTGAAGGTGGAAATCCCCAGAAAAGACCATCATCATTCCCATCCATGTTCTAGTTTGTGGTTAGCAGAAACCTTTTTAAAGGTATTTGCATGTGCTGTCTGCATGCTGGTTCTGAATGAGTTAAAGATCATAGCTTGGTGAGCAAAAGGAGGCTGTTAAACGCATACAAGAACAGCTCAAAAGATGTGGGGTGGCAGGGAGGAGAGGACCAAGCCAGCAGGTTTGGCTGATGGGAGTGAACAGAGGAGGTGAGTGACAGGAGGCTGATGAATTTAATATCTTCTGGGAAAGACAGTCCAAAGTTCTCCTGTTCAGACTTTGCACAGTAGAATCCATTCACAACTATACTTACAAACATTTCATTAGTAAATTTGCTTTTAAGTAACTTCAAAATCTCCTCTGCTAAAATTTGACACATCAGCTCCCTATAGAATTATTGTCTGCCTTAGATTTGTCCAATTGGATAGGAAGAGTTTCATCAGCGAAGCATCACTGACTTGGGGATGCACATTCTTGGCACCCAAAAAGTCCTGCCACAGAAACAGCTGGGTTTGGAGTGGGCCTCTCTGACACAATGTATAATTATCAATCATGTGGGGCTTTGAATTATCCAGCGATTCTGAAGAGCACTGCTATGAATCCAGCAAGTCTCTCAAATGCCCATCAAGTCCAAACACAATGCTCACTTATTCACCGATGCCGCAGTTTGGCTAAAAACTCCACATTCTCACCAGGCATCAAAACCGGCCAAAAAAAATTAGAAAGGGAGTCGGTTGGTGTGTCATCTGGAGAAGCCTCTAGGAGGCAGCACTGGCAGATACCTCCCACTTCATACTGTCCTGCTAGTCACTGGTCCTCTCCCCAACCCACAGATTCTTAAAAGGGGGGAGAAGACTACAGTCTTTGCCAAGGTCCCTACACTCCTTGGTACCACCCAACACAGTCTTGCCTGGTATATGGCTTGTGTCGCCATGTTTCTCCATGTCCACCATTAGTGGAAGCAGCATCATACAAATATTCCTTCTCAAATGAACACTACCACAGCAACTGTGTATTTCTGTTTCCTTTTTCTGGGAAGAGATCTAATCATATGCCTGTGTGAGTGTCAATACCTTGAAAACATGACTTGGAAAAGAAAAGAATGATTAAAAAATGATGTAATTTTCTGAACACGCCCTAGCAGGAGGCTCCGGGGGAAGGTATGGCATATAGATGCAGGCAGGAGACAGCTGGACACGGAGGAAGCTGCTAGTACAGCCTCTTGAAGTTGTCTTATTACAGCAAAGACTTTGGGTAAGCTTTTTGTCTGTCTTCTGTTTTTCTAAGGCAAATGAAAAGCATCCTTAATAAAAAGTGAAATGGTGAAGAAAAAGGACACCCCGTAGTACATACTTTATGGAGTGAACACCTGTCACCATATTTTCATTTTTAAAAGTATGAACTAGTCTCAATTAGATTACAGGAAAACTTATAAGACAGCTTTAATAATAATCTACATGTTTTTTAATATTTTGAACAGCTTTGTTATAACAAGTCCTTTCAAAGTTAAAATAAGTATGGACTGAAGAATAGTCACGATGTCAAATAAATGTGAAATTCTATGACAAGTTGTATCTTTAATGACGTCTCAAGACAGCAAAATTGAAATCATTTCATATATAGAAATCCCACTTTGGCAGAATTGTTAAAGCTTTTCCCATTTGGGTGTTATCTTCTACTAAACTATGTTTATCTCCAGATAATGTCCAGTTAATCCCAATTTATAAAATCAGTCACAAGAGATCTACAACGAGTGTAGGCATATAGACATTTTCCTTGTGAAAATAGCCTAATTCTTCCACCTCCTAAAGTCTCAAAGGGTCAATGATCTCAAAAAGGTTAAAGCTGCTTTGAACATGGATACCCTCCCCCAAGTTCCACAAAATGCAATAATCAGTTTTTTCAAAAGCTGCAAGATTGCCTTTCTTTTCTCACTCTTGCAAAAACTTAGAGATTAAGAGATAAAAGTATAACTTGTTTTCTTTTACTTTAGGTATAAAAGGAAAAAAAAACTTTTAAGGAATGTCATATTATATATCACAAAATTTTAATGTTTTTACCCAAACTTAGCTATTGTATTTCGACGACACAACTATCATTTTTGTTAGAGAAAAAGTGCAATACTGAAAAAAACTACAACACTGATTTTTCTAAATTTAGCCTAACTGAGTGTTCCCCCTTCCCCACGCACATCAGGACTGCTTGCTGCAACATCTGGAGTTGGTTAACGTTCCCCCACGATGTGCAGCCTTGTCTTGGAATTTCTTCAGGAATTCTCTGCATTCTAAATTCGTCCCTTATATCCTACACACCCAACTTGGCTCGTTCTAACGTTCATTAACCACAAAACCTCCAAAGGGAGATGTTTAACTGGGATTAGAACCCAGAGAAGCCAAACCCCGTACAGGAGCTCACAGGTGACGGTCACCATTGCCCCTGGCCTTGACAGTGACATCCAATGGTCCCTATACATCTGGGCAGGTGTGTAAACATGTGGGCACCTCTAGCCAACATTAGCATCCTTTACCCAATGAGAAAGAGGTCCTAACAAGGCGCTCTAGGGCAGCGCCTCTTAGTAGCCGCGGAACACCAAGAGAAACTTCGTTTTCACGATAATAGGGGGGTTAAGCAACCATTCTTTGCAGGATTATTATGGGGAATAATAATGGCCACACAGAATGCGCACTCAGCAGTAGTTATTACTCAGACAGTTGTGAGGATAGGAATTTCATGTCCTATGAGTCTCTTTACAACTAAGCTGCCTGCAAGGCAGCCATAAGGAGGGGTTGGGTTTTTTTTTAATTGTGTAAAATGATTTGCATAAAAAAGTGAGTTATCAATCATCTAGAACTTGCAGGAATGTTGGAGGAGTCTTTTCTTCCCCAGTTGACTTTAAAGATAAAGAATAATGCTGCCCTAATTCCTGATGATAATCCACAGTTAGTCTCAATAATATGTGTGAGTGTTAGGGAAATCAGGAAAGATATTTTCCCAATTCAAAAAGCACTTTTTTTATTTTGCTGGCATGCCATGGATGTGTGTGTCAGGGGAAGAACACCTCTTTCCTCATCATCGTGTCAAATTGCTTATTTTCTAGTTTGTAAACTAAGTTATTGCTACTGTGATGTGAGGGAAAGACTTCAGGAAAGGCAATACTATGGAATGCGAAAAATCTATCATTTCATAATTCATGTTCTGTCGCATACATGTCAGTGGTTTGTGTGTACGGGGCCCGGGGAGGGGATAAAAATGGTTAGTATTAAGTGTTAGCTTTTCCCTACTTTCAGAAACGAAAACTCGTTTCCACAAAAATATCATTAGTCCTGTCTCCTTCCCATTAATTGTAAAATTTAAACACACTCCTCGAAGAACGTAATGCTATTAGAAGAGGACGAGAATAACTTTCTTCCGCGTTATTTAAATCAGCAATCCCAAAGTTAAAGAAACCTTTGATTTTTAATTAATCCTTAATGCCAATTTTCAAACCGTTGCTTTTCAAGATTCTAACCAACTACTTAAAGACTATTGACTGTAAATCTTCCTTATCAGGGTAACTTGCAGAGGAAAAAAAAACAACACAGGCGAAGCTTTTATTTTTCACTTCTTCCACTAAGAAATGTTTGTTTGCTGTTAAACTTCGAGTTAAGGTCTCCTGTGCATTTTCTTACTACCAGGAAAAAGTACCAAATTTTGCTACAACCTCCTAAACCCAGAAAGCAGCAGATCCAATTACTTGAAATTGCCTTAAAAATTAGACAGTCTTTTCCTGTATCTGTTCATTTATCATTCCATTGGGATTATCTGAACTGATTTTTTAAAGCCCCCTTAAGTACCCGAAGTTTAACTCTTAATTACTGATAAAAAGGACCACCTTCCTTTCTCACAAAAAAACTCAGCACGTGATAAACTAATCAAATAATGTGCTATGGATCATGCTGCATACAAAAAGCACCCAGAAAAGAGTTAGGATCATGGAAGCCCCACCCCTTCTGACACCCCACAGACCACACTCCCAGGCCGGCTTTCTCGGGATGGGGCATTTGTATGTTTCATTCACGGAAAAATCAACCATCTGGAAAAAATGGAGAATTTTGTTTTTTAATTTTTTTATTTTGTAGAGTCTAATAATAACTTCTAGGTATCGTGAATTTTCGTGCTAGGTAAATGGTAGAAAGGCTCGTCAAATTAACTTGGGAAAGGAATTTTAAGGAAATCTCAACGTAAACAAGCTAATCTATAGGAAGTGTGAGATATTTTTAGTTTTGCTCAACTTTCACATTCATTTAAAATTCCAAAGGACAAGGCTTTGCCAAAGCAATTATGTTGAGAAAAATTTTAAGTCCTACAAATTCTATACTGTGCTTTTAAGAAAAATGTACATTTGGCGAGCAATGATCTCAAATATTTAGAAAAGAACTGGTTTTATAAATCTAAATTAGCAAATGGAGTTTAGTTTTCTTTTTTTTTTGTTTTTTCTTTTTGTCAGGAAGATCAGCCCTGAGCTAACATCCACGCCAATCTTCCTCTTTTCGCTGAGGAAGACCAGCCCTGAGCTAACATCTATTGCAGATCCTCCTCCTTTTTTTCCCCTTTTTCTCCCCAAAGCCCCAGTAGATAGTTGTATGTCATAGTTGCACATCCTTCTAGTTGCTGTATGTGGGACGCCACCTCAGCATGGCCGGACAAGCAGTGCGTTGGTTCGCGCCCGGGATCCGAACCCCGGCCTCCAGTAGCGGAGAGTGCGCCGAGTTTAATTTTCTTGATGGGGGAAAGGCAGAGAGAGGAGGAGAAAGGTAGGTTCTTAAGGAGTCAGGCTATGGCACAATTGCATAGAACAATACAATACCAAGTTAGCAGAGCCATAAGTGCATCCTGAGTTTGATATATGTAACATTTGCTAGAGGGAGGTATTAAATATTACAATTCATACTCACAGCCAGACTTGTAAAAAGCAAGCTTACAAAACATACATTTTTTCTATTCATTGCCCAAATGCTGTTGCCTGCTAGCCACCAGTTTTATAGTAACTATGGCTTTATTAAAACCACCACTTAAACCTGGGCTAAAAGTTGAGTCCCCTAAATCGCCTGCATTAAGTGGACCTGCGTTGAAAGTTCCTAATAAGCAAGTCAAAATGCCCAATATTGCAATTTCTCAAAAACAGGAATTTACTTTTTTTAGGACTACAGTAAGTGGTTAGGCTGGCTTTCACAATCATTTTCAAATTCACCCCAATCCAACATGCACCTCCTTAGCTGTTCCTCTCCCCCAGGGTTTGAAAGGATACAAACCCTAACAAAATATATTCAAGGTCTCCCCTAGGCACAGTGGAGAAGATTCCTGCATGGGCAAAAAGAAAACTTTAAGTTTGTTTGGTTCTTCCTGAGCCAAAGAGAGAATGCTCTGGCCATCACTCTTCCCAGCCACTGACCTGGAGGCCCCCCCACCCCCCATCCAAATGCAGGTTGGAGAGAACAAAGCAGATCCTCCACCTGGCGCCCAGGCAGAACACCGGCGACCTGGCTTCCGCCTTACCTGTGATAGTAATGATCCCCAGCATATTGACCAGCACACCTCCAGATGAGAAGAACAGCCGGCCCCTGCCCTCCTTTGGCAGTTGGCTGGAGCAGGACGGGGTCTTGCCAACCCCTCGCAATCTTGCTGCGATCAGAAAGAACTAAGCGCCAAGCCACCCTCAAGAGGATTAGGGAGAACCGGGGGTGCCTTCAGAGCTGCAGCAAAAGGCTGACAGAGGATGCGTTTCCTCGGCTAATTATAGGAGGACCCACCCCCGCCCACCCTCCCAGGGCCGGGCTGGGGTCCGGCCCCGCCCTCGCTGCGCTCCAGGACTTGGCAGAGCGCTCTGGAGTCCTGTGTTTCATTTTAAAGGAGAGGAGCCCTCCCTGTAGCTGGTCTCTGTTAGTGGTCACTAAGGCTCTGCAGAGACCCAGGGAGGGTTTAAAAGTTGCTGGGATGAATAAGACCAGAGTCAGCAGCATTTTATCTAAACCATGACTTCATTCCTGGCACCGACTTACTTCTGTATCTCAGCTTTTAATATTCCTTAAAGGAAACAACAGCACAGATATTAAATTCTACTGCCTTTTTTTTATACTGTGATCTGTATCCTTATGTTTGTTTAAAGGCTGATGAAGTGCAAAACACTGTTCCCTTTTTAGCACCTACAGTATTTTATATTTTCACATCTGTTTTGCACACACGGTGCACTGATCTGAGGGTTGTCCTGTTTCCTGAACTCTTTGAGAAGGGCTGTCACAAGGCGAATGTTGTGTCTTTTATGATCAAGGCAACTTTTAAAAACCCCAAATATTTGAGCATTAGATCTGTTGGGTTTCTTTTTTTATGGTAGAAATTAGCTAAAAATTAGGATCAAACTATGCCATGTTCCAATATACAGACACCATCACACCTCTAATATCTAAGCACACGACATCAACGTCAGTCAGAACTTATGTTAAAAATTCAGAAAATTTCAGACAGCCCTAAATTCTGAAATTCTTTTCACGGAAACTTCAGATTTGTTCTCTATGAAGACAGAAGATAAGTGATAAACGAGTTGGTGTGTTCCTACGATTTGTCAATTTCCTGTTTCATCCCCTTCCTATTTATCACTTCATGCTTTGCCTGTCTGACCCCACACGAGCTCTTTCCCTAAGCAAACAAAAGAAAGCTTTTACTATTGCTCTTTTCTTCAGACTGTGAAAATCTTGTTCATTACTTCTTGGGGGCAGGGAGGAGGGTGGGGGCACAGTACAGAGAAGAGTGAAGGAAAAGAGAGTTATCAAGAAAAAGCTGATAACGTGTAAACTTCAGGTGTACATTATTATATTTCACAGTTTCTATACAGACTGCATCGTGTTCACCACCAACAGTCTAGTTTTTATCCGTCACCAGACATATGTGCCCCTTTATCCCTTTCGCCCTCCCACCTCCTGTTATAAGCCAATATGACCTCAATAAAATAATAAAAATAAAGAAAAGAAAGAAAAGAGCTGAGCACAGGCGAGCTGGCGGGCTGGCGTGGCACGTAGTTGCTCCTTGTGGCCACTAGGGGGCGCGACGCACCACAGTCAGGCCCAGACTGAGCGGAGTTAAGGTGGGGGCGTTGCCCGCAACCAGACTTTGTTACAAAAAGCAGCTCCAGCCTCGCCATAGACCGGGTTTTCCCCTTATATTCAGGGAAACACCCGGCCTCATGGTAAGTGCACGTGGGAACAGGGAGTGATGCGCCTTGTCCTGACGCCTGGGAGCTGATTCCCAGAGCGAGCCACTTAGCTCCCTGACCTTTTATCTTCCCTAGAGGAGTCTTAACGTTGCTTCACCAATTGCTTCAGTTATAATGAGAGTCCGCTGTGTGTGAAATGCTGCGGGTGCTAATGGTCCCTCCGCAGTCCACACAGCTAAGGGGTCAGGGCGACTCTGCATTCCTCTCCGCCCCCACCTATGGCCCCAGCCCCAGCCCTGGAGGGTCCCAGCTCTGCAGATCATGGATAAAGCCCCCTCTGGAGGCTGCACTGGTGGTCTGCATTAAATGAGTGGTCTACAGCCTTGCCAAGCATGCCGATGAGCCCAGACACGGCGCCCCTTCCCCAGAGGTGTCCCAGGAGCCCGGGCTACCTCGGGGACCTGAAGGCTCAGTTCTGCATCACTCCTCAGCACCAGCTGCTGGGGACAGCACAGGGCCGTCCTCTGGTGCCACCTGCGATGTACACATGCTCAACCTACGGGTGCATCTGTTGATTCTGACCTTGCTTAGCTGTGCCACCCGCTCCTTTCCTTCCTATAACTCGAAATTCTAAAAATAGGACAAGCAACGGCTGTTGCCCTGAGCTGCATAGGAAGAAACTTCACTAGTTATACATTTAAAGCCCCAACAACATTTAAAAAAGGTACATGTATTGCCGTTCAGTTTTTGTCACTCAAACTTCTTATTTCTTTTTATGGCGTCCGTAAAGACACTAACAGCTTTGATATCCTTAAAGAGGCAGTTAAAACCACGAGGCAGAGCAGTAGATCATGTGGCAAGTTGTTGACTCTCTTAGCAGACAGTTCTGCTTTGATCTCGACCTCTGAGAGGCATGGAGGACTGGGTGTGGAGCACAGCGGCCCGTAAGCCTCTGTGTGTCTGGATTTACAAAGAAAAGTCATCCATCAGGATCAAAGCAGGAGCCAAGATCCGACCTCTGGTCAGCGTACAATGCAGGCAACTTTCTCTTGTTATCACTTCTATTCCCAGTTTGTTTGTTTTTGTTAAATCAGAATTTTTAGATGAAGACATCACCCCCCAAAGCAAAAATTATGGGAAAATGTTTACCATATCATAAATGGGTGGATGGGCAGAAAAAGTGTTTTCCCAAATCTTCAAGGTTCATTCAACAATGATTTACCAAGTTCTTGCTCCGTGGTAATTATGCTAAGCACCCAAGGATACAAGTGGATGTGGTCCTTGGCCTCAGGGAGCTGTCTTGGGTGGCAGACACATCCAAGGGAGAAGTGGGCAGGCTCTGGCGTAGCTCACTTCAGATACATCTGAGATAGCCTCTGAGAGGATGGGGGGCAGAAGGGGACAGCCCTACGTGGGCACAGGGGAAGGCCGTCCACGCATAGGGACCAGCATGGGCAAAGGCATCAAGAACATGACATTTAGGGAATCATGAGTGTTTCTTACAGCCACAAGCTCAGAGTCTACTTGGGGAGACCAGAGAGGGGAAAGGAGGCATAGAGGATAACTAGAAATAAGACTAGAAATATTACATGTGAAACCAGATTATGAAGGGTTTTGAATGACATGTTAAGAACTTCATAACAAATAACCCAATTAAAAAATGCGCAAAGGATCTGAGTGGACATTTCTCTAAAGTAGATACACAAATGCCCAATGGGCACATGAAAAGATGCTCAGCATCATTAGCCATTAGGAAAATGCAAATCAAAACCACAATGAGGGCCCGGCCCCGTGGCATAGCGGTTAAGTGCGCGCATTCCGCTGCTGGCGGCCCGGGGTTCGGATCCCAGGCACGCACCGACGCACCGCTCGTCAAGCCATGACCTGTGGCGGCGTCCCATATAAAGTGGAGGAAGATGGGCATGGATGTTAGCTCAGGGCCAGTCTTCTTCAGCAAAAAGAGGAGGATTGGCAGATGTTAGCTCAGGGCTGATCTTCCTCACACACACACAAAAAAAGCCACAATGAGATACCAATTCACATCCACTAGGATGACTGTAATCAAAAAGACAGACAGTAACAAGGAATGGAGAAATTGGAACCCTCATACATTGGTGGTGGGAGCGTAAAATAGAGCAGTTGCTTCGGAAAACAGTCTGGAAGCTCCTCCAAATCTTAAACAAAGATTTACCATATCACCCAGCAATTCTCCTCCTAGATACAGACCCAAGAGAAATGAAAACCTATATCCACACAAAAACTCGTAGAGGAATATTGACAGCAGCGTTACTCACAGTAGCCAAAAAGCAGAAGGCCATCTATACACTGGGATATCACTCAGTATTAAAACGAAGTATTTATACATGCTATAATATGGATGCATATCGAAAAAGTTTTGCTAAGGGAAGAAGCTAGTCACAAAAGAGCACATACTGACATATTGTTTAATCCCATTTATATGAAATGTTCAGAATAGGCAAATCTTTTTTCTTAGGATTGCTTTAGCTATTCGGGGTCTTTTGTTGCCCCATATAAATTTTAGTATTCTTTTTTCTATTTCCGTGAAGAATGTCATTGGAATTCTGACTGGGATTGCATTGAATCTGTAGATTGCTTTAGGTAATATAGACATTTTAACTATGTTTATTCTTCCAATCCACGTGCATGGGATATCTTTCCATTTCTTTATGTCATCATCGATTTCTTTCAATAATGTCTTGTAGTTCTCATTGTATAGGTCATTCACCTCCTTATTAAGATTTATTCCTAGGTATTTTATTCTTTTTGATGCCATTGTAAATGGTATTATCTTTTTGAGCTCTCCTTCTGTTAGTTCATTATTAGCATACAGAAATGCAACTGATTTTTGTAGATTGATTTTGTACCCTGCAACTTGGCTGTAGTTGTTGATTATTTCTAATAGTTTTCCAACGGATTCTTTAGGGTTTTCTATATATAAAATCATGTCATCTGCAAATAGTGAGAGTTTCACTTCTTCGTTACCTCAGAATAGGCAAATCTATAGAGACATAAAACAGATTACTGGTTACCTAGAACTGGGGTGTGGGGGTGGGGGAAGGGAGCGACTGCTAACAGGTTTGGGGGGGTGGTCTTTACGGGGGACAAAAATGTTCTTAAATTGATTGTGGTGGGCCTGGCCTGCTGGCGTAGTGATTAAGTTCGCGTGCTCCACTTCAGTGGCCTGGGGTTTGCAGGTTCGGATCCCAGGCTCAGACCTACACACCGCTTACCAAGCCATGCTGTGGTGGCGTCCCACATATAAAAAAGCAGAGGAAGATGGGCAAGGATGTTAGCCCAGGGCCAACCTTCCTCAGCAAAAAGAGGAGGATTGGCAACAGAGGTTAGCTCAGGGCTAATCTTTCTCACCAAAAAAATAAATAAATAAAAATAGATTGATTGTGGTGATGGTTCTACAACTCTGACTATATTAAAAACCACTGAAATGTATACTTTGGGTCAATTGCACGGTATGTGAATTATATCTCATTAAAGCTTTTTTAAAAAAATAATTTTGTGAGTTCTGAAGGCTGCAGGGAACCAATGGAGGTTTTGGAGCTGAGTTATTGGCACATAATTTGAACTTGGTTTAGATAAAGATAACTGGGAAATAATGACAAGGAGGAAGATACTCTAGAAATAAAATAGATGGAAACCGTGGTGATCCAGGTGAGGAAGGAATGGAAAGTTCCATCCCCCACTAACCGAGAGATGCCTGCAGGGCCGAGGGAAGGCAGCCGAAGGCGTGCAAATTGATGAGATCATCTGAATGGGGTGATGTGTGTGAACTAAGAAACACAATGATGCACGCCTGAAATTTTATGTTATAAACCACTGCTACCTCAAACAAATTCACTGAAAAAAAGGTCTGGAACCCTGAGGAAGAGGAATCTGAAAAAGGATTCTGAGGATAGAGAGAGATTAGAGGCAATCAAGGAGAAGGCAGCATCAGAAGGCAAAGGTGGAGAGGATTAAGATGGCAACGGTGGTCAACAGTCTGGGGACACAGGACGAGGACTAGAGAGGCCTCGCGGTCTGGGGAGGCCAGCACTAGTAGACAACAGCTGCAGTAAAGATGGGTCCTTCAGTCTCTTTCCTGAAAGGGAGGCGACAGGTGCCAGTACACCAGAATTAGCACCCACACTAGGTTCATTAACTCCCTCCAAGGAGGCTTTAGTATTTGACCCAAATATGAGAATCGGGGAACTGGAGAAATGGACTCACCCACCTAACCCAGCCCTCCCCATCCCCTCTCCTTTCCTTTTCTTTTCAACCTGGCGTTACACTTGGAGGGAAATAAACCAGAACCCAGTGAGGTCTCTTTTCTTCTGGCTGGAAAAGACAGCATCTGTGCCAGTGTTACTCCTTCAAAATGCTTCAAAGACAATCTAAGGTTGAATTAAGAGCTGCTGCAAACTGGGTAACTGAAAGAGGAGATGAATATATACACTGAATCTAAAGGACATTAGCAAGTTATAGACAAGACGGGCAGGTTCTCCTGGGCTGGGTGTATTTTCAGGTCTCTGCCTCTCCTGCTAGGAAAACAAAGACCGGCTAATTGAATTTTATGGTCCAGCTGAATTGGACATGTTTATATAGACATGGTTAGTTCGATTCAAAATCCTCAAGACAAATAATCTGAAGGCTAGTTCCTCAAAGGGACTGTTTGAAAATAATAGCTAACAGAAAAGCTAAGGAGGACTTAAAAATCACTTAACAAGACAATTTACCAAAAAAAAAAAAAAAAAAAAGCTAAGGGAAATTAAATATTAAAAAACTCAATCCAAAATAAAAGTGATGTAAAATATTATTTTTCTCCTCATGAAGTTCACATATTTTTATATTCTTTGAATTGGGGATTCTACTTTTATAAAATATATACCAAAACGAGAGGTATAGATTTATGTATGAAAACGTTTACTGCTTGGGATGTATAATATTTAAATATTTAGAAAGGAAGGAAATCCTGACACATGTATGATTTCATTTATAGGAGGTGCCTAGAGTAGTCAAATTCAGAGACAGAGAGTAGAAGAGGGGGTGCAGTGACTGGGGGGAGGGGGAAAGGGAATTGTTATTTAATGACTTTCAGTTTTACACCATCTGGAGATGGATGGTGGTGATGATTACACAGTGTGACTGTACTTAATGTCACTGATCTGTACACTTACAAATGGTTAAGATGGTAAATTTTATGTTATGTGTATTTTTCCATAATTTTAAAAAATGTATTTAAAACAAAAAAAGGATTCCACCCCCCCAACCCAGGTTTCCTCTTCCACACTCTATAGCCAGGCACTCTTCACTCACCTGTCCCAGGAGATGACAGGAGGTTTATATTATATATTCATAATTATATCATATATAAACAGGGTTACACTGAGTCTCTAGGCAAGGGGAGTGGGGGAAGGGAAGGCACAGGCACACCCGAGGACACTGTCATGAAACACACGTTGAGTTTATGCACCCCACTCCCAGACTCCCTCCCTCCCTAGGCTCCAGGATGCCGGGAGTCAGACATATACACTCCAGGAAGAAAGTCTTCTTGGGGGAATTTGACCAGCGAGGGAAAAGAGATGTTGAAATCAACCAGATCTGCCTCCAAGGACGGCCATCATTGCCCCAGCACACACAGCTTCCAATCAATTTTTGAATATGACAGAATAGCCCCCACATTAGACATGTAACAAAAACCTCAACTATGAAGCACGCACACACAAAAAACCCAAAAAAACAATTTGGAAGAGACAGAGGCTATGTAGAGAAATAAACTTTTAATGAAATCCTCAGAGAGATCAAAGATATTGCAGCCAAGAACAAATAGGATACTTCAAAAGGGAATATTTAGAACAAAAAATCAGTTCTTAGAAATTAAAATATAGTAATAATATGAAACCTAGCCTTGAGAACGTTTTCCCAGAATACAGAGCCAAATACTAAGAGATAAAAAATAGAGGAAAAAAAGAGTTTTAATTAGGACCATTCTAGAAGTTCTAAAATCTAAATAATAGTAATTCCAAAAAGAGAAGAAAAAGAGGAAAATGGAAGAAGTAATTTCCCAGAAATGAAGAGCATGAGTTTCTAGACTGAAAGAGGTCATGAGAACCAAGCCTGTTGAATAAATGGATTCACATGGAGATCCATCATTGTAAGATCTTCAGAAGACCGAGGACAAAAAGGACTCTCTGAGCTATGCGAGGGATTAAGAATCGGAACAGCATCAGATTCCAACAGTCATGCATTTATCAAGATGACAGTGATGGAATCTGAATGTGTTTGAACACTGAAATTAACACAACTGGGGACCGTTTAGGGCCAAGATTTGACAAGCAGGAGGAAAACGTCGCCCTTCAGTAACAAGTTCCTTCACTGAGCTTACACAGTGAGGCCACGGAGCCTGAGGTGAACCACGCGGGCTCTGCAGGAGGATGCTGAGTACCAGCGCCGGCTCTGCTGAGACCATTCTGCTGGAGACTATGCGTCCTCCACTTTAATTATTTGGAAAGTGGGAATTCTCTTATTCTTATCTCTAACTACTGTATCATGTAAGGCTGTATGTTTATGACCATGTTGAGTTAAGTACCAAAAGGGTGACTGATGATTCCAGCATTAGAAATATGTATGAGGGGCCGGCCCGGTGGCATGGTTAAGTTCGCGTGCTCCTCTTCGGCGGCCCGGGGTTCACCGGTTTGGATCCCAGATGCGGACCGCTCATCAAGCCATGCTGTGGTGGCGTCCCATATACAAAATAGAGGAAGACTGGCACAGATGTTAGCTCAGGGCCAATCTTCCTCACCACAGAACAGGAAAAAGAAATACGTATCAACATATATTGACATTTTCTTCATTCAATCTGGCTTTAGAGCATCTAGCAACATCCTTGATAAGGGGACTCCCTTATATGTACTTCTGTATCAATTTACTTATCTCCTCTAATCAGTTCTTTCAGTACATAATACTTGGCTGAAAGTGAACTAAGTTATGTTTTAAAGAGTTTGAGAAATAAACTATCCTTAAAAAGTGGGAATACTGAAATTGAAAACCAGTTATGTCTGGCAAGCTTCCATCCAGCACATTCATATTTGAAACATATATGTAAGCCCTGGCATTTTTCTTTTAATGTGAGACAGCTTATTTTCTCTGGAGATGTTTTGCCTGGAGAAGAAAAGATTAAAGGAAAGACATGACAAATGTTTTCAAATACCTAGAGGGCTACAGTGTGGAAAAAGGAGATGAGTTTGTTCTAGGTGGTTCCAGAAGGCAGCGCTGGGAACAGAGGAGAGCAGCTGCAGGCAGGCATATTTTCACTCAGTGGAATAACCGGCTTCCTTTTATGGAGAAACTCCCCAGGCCTCCCCCAGTGTTTAAGCAGAAGAGCCTCCCGCGTGGGGGCAGGAGCCTGGTTTAGACAGCCTCCAAGTTCCCTTCCACTAAGGCTTCTTGGTCCCAAACCTGACTTTCCAGTTGGTCAATCATGAAGGCAGGTGTTATGGGCTGAACTGTGTCCCCTCCAAATTCACATGTTGAAGCCCTAACGCCCAGCACATCCAAATGTAACTGTATTTGGAGAGAGAGCTTTCACAGAGGTGATTAAGTTAAAATGAGACCCTTAGGGTGGCCCGCATCCAATCGGACTCGTGTCCTCATAAAAAGGAGATGAGGGCACACAGAGACACCAGGGGTGCGGACATGGGGACACAGCGAGAAGGCAGCCATCTGCAAGCCAAGGAGAGGCCTCAGAGAAAACAAACCTGATGACACCTTGATCTTGGAATTCCCAGCCTCCAGAACTGATAAATTTCTGTGGTTTAAGCCACCCAGTCTGTGATATTTTATTATGGCAGCCCGAGCAAACTGATACAGCAGGATAACCACCTTGTGCTCGGTGTCCGTCTACATACCTCGTGTCCCTATTAAGACACATTAAAGCAACCAGTTCATTCAATCGATTACATCTAGCATATATCGCTTTTCACTAAAATAACTAATGCATGCATTAACGCTGGGGGTCAGAGGCAGACTACTAGATAACCCACTGTACTGACACCTCATTACAAAAGCAGTTTGTAAAAATTCCAAGTATGGTACTCAGGAATAGGACTCAAATGATAGGCTTAAAAGTTGTAGAATTTAAGCCCAAAGAATGTATCTTCTGGAAGTTATCAGAGCATCCTTTCATATCATATGGAGATGGTGTGCTCTAGAACATCTCATTGCCAGAACCGTTTGGGGGTTGCTATATTTAGTGAGACTGGAGTTGTTTCAAGGATGAGTCAGTTTTTGGGAAAACACCTAGAGGATTTTCATTAAATAAATAAAATGGCTAAAATAATTTAATGTGTCCGTTAGTGGCTTAGTCACAACTGGAGAACCGTTAATTGTGGACCAGCTCAGTCCCTCCAAGAGAAAGGGTCTGAATCTTGAGGTATTACTTGGACAAGCCTATAGGCCATCCCATCTATGTTCCTCCTCCACTGGACCAGAACATCAACCCTAGTCACGAGCGGACTGGACGACAGCCATTTATAGGTAAGTCTTTGTAGTAATTGAAGATTGACTGACAGTCTTCAGGACAAGTAGATAAGGCATTTATCAACATCTCTCATCCATCCTGGGTCACAACCAATCCCTATTACATAATTCGATCTTCTCCCATTTACGGGGAGAGAGATGTTACTCTGTAGCCACATGTATGAGGCTACTTCTCTTTCTTTTATACTTAAATGATTATATATCGAGACATTCTTAAATAAATTTTCCCCTCTTGAACTTTTTGTTCATTTAATTAAAACTTCAAATCTAGAAGATGGCATTTCAGATCAGACTAAAAGAAAGAGCATAAAAATGTTTTTATAAAAAGGCATAGTGAAATTACTAAGTAGATGCCTACCTGCCCAAGGTCACTTGGGTGTCTTTAATGGCCAAGCCATCATTTGGATTTCAATGCCTATATTACTAGCAATTCTGATGTTACTCAATCATAGAATTTGAGAGATGGATGAGGATGTTCAATTTACAGATGAAAACTGATGGTCAATAAGATAAAGGAGTGTGTTCAAGGCCCCACAGAAAAACAGCAAAGTAGCCTTACCTGTGTTTTAGTTCCCTGGAGTGAACTGATTATAAAGGGGAGGGAAGATGAACATAAGTCTTACTCCTTATTCCGACCCCTCCACCCCCCCATTTTTCAAGTTCAAAGGAAAAAATAAAGGTTCATTGTACTGTCAGACTTGAATACAGTTCAGAGGAAAAAGGTCTTCTCTGTACACTTGGCTGTTAATTACTAAAAAATAAATCTGTGTTTCTTTAAAGATGAAAGGAGCAGAGTATGTGGACCAGAAACTTGTCAATGATAAGTAATTTCAGAGAGGCACGCTAAAAATACTGCTACGGAGCAGAGGAGGGAATTAAAACCAGTTCCCAGAAACTGCATACTATAGTACTTTTGCCTGAGTTCAAGGCCTATTTTCTGAGTGTTCTCCCTAGTTTTCAAAACATTACACAACAGGATACAGCTTCAGAAAATGTCATGCAATAATACTGTGTTCAAAATACCAAACCATTGGGGGCGGGACCCCTCTCTTGTTTCTATTGAGCACTCATATTTAATAGCGTCACTAGGAGTCCTCACTGAATCATGAGCAGCTCAGGATCTGATTTCATATTTGCAGACAACACCCAGATAACCAAGAGTAAGCACCTGAGAGAATCCAGCACGGTGGATGAGAAGTATCTAGCTTTGTTGGTGCTGATGCTACCAAGGAAAGGGAGCCTTGGATGAATCCGTTAAGCTGCAGTATTTAACTCTGCAGGAAATGAGTTGATATAATGAATGAAAAGCTAACAGATCCTTCTCTCCCATATGGGTAAAAATGTAATATTGTTAACTCTAACTTAAAACTGGGTCTTCGTTTATTCAAATATTTGTTGAGCACTTACTCTGTGTCACATGCTGGTCTAGGCTCGGGGAATTCTGTACCGAACCGTATAGACCCCTCTCCTTCGTCCCAAGAAATCTCTGCCCTCGTGGTTCTTATATTTTAGCAGAGGTAGGGGTAGGAAACTAGGCATATCAAACGCAAGATGTTGACAGCTGATGTGGAGAGAAATCAAGGAGGAATGGAGGGCAGTAATTTGGGTGACAGGTATGTCTTCAGGGGCATATGAACAAGGTACCGATTACATCACAAATTGAAATAGAAAAGGGATTGAATCATAAAAACCTTCCCAGTTGAGAAGGCAGCCTCTCACAGAAAAACAAGTATTTGCGGGGGGAGTCATCTTTTAACAGAGACCTGGAACAGCTCAGGGTACTCACTATCCAGGTAAAGATATTAAATGATCAAAAAGCAAAGACGAACTACTTGTAAGTCCAGAATGGATTTTCTGTAAGGTAAGAAGACCCGAGGGGAGGGCGGCTGTGATCATGTGGCAGTAACCTTTCGGCCTTTCCATATCCCAAAGGCACTATACACCAGGAGCTGGTGGGTTCACACAGCAAATTGAACAAAAACAAAGACAGTGGTGACATTAAGCACCATTAGAAAAATGAAATTCTCCACAGTGTTGCAAATTAAGCTTCTAGATAACCGAGCAATGGATGGTCCATTTTTGTTACTGTATCTGGGGGGAAATCTCCAGATGTAGAGAAGTGGAATCCTGTGAGATCTAAGAAACACACTCTCTAAAAGAGTTCTGCTTCAAGCAATAATATTTGAATAATATTCTGATCACATAACAAAGCCTATATTCCACTGCTTAGCCAGCTAACACTTTTAGTGCCGTCGGCCCCAGAGTGCAAATGCCAAGGGCAGAGCACCCAACTGACGCTCCACTGCTCACTCTGAGTATGCACATAGTATAAAGCATATGCAAACAAAAATCTGGGGACAGCCCCGTGGCACAGTGGTTAAGTTTGGCCCATTCCCCTTCGGCGGCCTGAGTTCGAAGGCCCAAATCTCGGGCACGGACCTACACCACGCGTCAGCCACGCTGTGGTGGCGACACACATATAAAGTGGAGGAAGACTGGCACAGATGTTCGCTCAGGGCTAATCTTCCTCAGCAAAAAAAAAAAAAAAAAAAAAAAATTAAAAACCAAGGAGAAGACCACAACTGTTTCCTCACACAAATGTGACCCTCGAAGGATGGAGAAAGCATGGCACATGCACATGCTTTGCAATGTTTGCTGGGGCTACTCTGCAGAAAGGCAAATCTCAAAGAAGAAAACAGAAAGAACTGCCTTGTAAACGATAAATTCAAGTGTATTAAGATCTGAGACATCACTTGATGACTTGCATATGGCAATGAGTTGAGTAGGCACTTTAACAAACAAATACGTTATTATCAAAATAAAGAAGGTCTTCTTTTATAATATTGAATTTTCCCATCTGTTTGGAAAAAAGAATAGGCTGCACAACAGATACTAAGACTGAATTTTTTAAAAACCTGACAGTTCTAATTTCCAAAAGTTTTAAATCTGAAATTGGACCAGGACCAAAATGTTTTAAAAATCACTCTTGTTCAGGCATTAACTCATGGAAACCCATGTAAGCCATAGACTATAGAACAAATGACAATTTGGGGCGGGAGGGGTCTTTTTTTTTTTTAATCTTTTCGGCAGACGCAGATCTTCCAGAAATCTAACGGCACTTGTGCAGCCTCTATGAATGCTGAGAGTGGCATGGCATGATAGAACTTTCTAGATGGGAAAGGGCTACACTTCTATAAGCAGTTTTGATAAATGATAAATCACTTAAGAATTCAGAAGAAAGGGACTAAATCTCCAAAGCTAAAGTAATTTGTTGTGAATTCTTTTTTTCTATTTTAATAAATATTTGTTTTCATCCTGGATTGTGTACTCTCTAAAAGATGACTCCCGAAATTATGTAATCTTCAAGACTCCTCCAAAACATATATGTATGCTGCATAGTTTAGAAAATATTTAGTAGTCAGTTCCCTTTTTCTATCATTTAAAGAAAATTTCCAAGGAAACAGGATTCCATTTTCATTATAGGAAGAGGATCGGTTCTGAATTACCAGTATTTCTGGTTTCAGAAAGAGAGCAAGCAAGTCCAGATGGGAAAATATTTTCACTTTTGACTTTGTCTAAATATTGTCTATCATTTTAAATTAAAAACCCTCTAGCAGGAATGCCTCCTGTTTGTACTTTTGTCCCATCCATTGATCAATTTGGCAGGACCAAATTCCACTGTTGGCTCACCCTCCCAGGGACCAAGATGGGTCAGATCTGTTCTTACTGAAGTGGATGGTAGTGGAAACCAAGGTCCTCCAAATCCTACAGTGGTTGCATACCAAACCATGCCCTTGTTGACATTACAGTAAGCTTCCATGTAGAATGGACTTCTGGAAATAACCATAAAATCTAACCATAGATTTCAGGCTATCACTTATGTCAAAAGATAAGCATGAAAAAATATTGTTTAATAACTTGGCATACAGACTCTGTCTGCATTTACATTGCCAGGCCGACAAAATGGGGAAGGAAAAAACAAAACAAGTGTACCAGGCTGCCTCAGAGACCATAATAAGCCAAAGGAATAAAAAATTCTGCCTAAAACAGTAAAAGTTCATTCATCCCAAAGTCAGGGCCTCCGGAAATGCCTCTGGTGGCAGCCTCTGCGGCACTGGGCCACAAGGGGGTCCTTTCCTAGGCATCAAGGCCTTTGAGGATCTTTTGGAGGACAAGGTATATTAATTACCGCTCTTCCTGCAAGAGACATTTGGTATTTGCTCAGACCCCCAAGGCCGTGTTCAGAAGCCTGGGTTGGCTCAGGGAGACAATGGAGTAATCAGAGGGAGGGGGCAGAATCACTGTCTATAAAAATCAGTGTTTACCCACATGGCTGAAATGTGAAAGAAATCACATCTGGACGAAAGGAAGATAGCCAGCCAACCTCCAGTAAACATGCCACAGACTACAAGGGATTTCCATGCTATCTGGGATTATACGGAAACTTGGGCATCTGCTAATGCCTGTCCTCTCCCCTTCTCCATCCTACACATCAGCGTCAGATAAGATGCCCGCCTGACCCTGGCACTCCCTTGATGGCGTATCTCGGTGACTCTATTTTGCCCACTAAATACTTTCTGAACTCCACTCTGCTTTCAGAGCCTGTTGCTCAGCCTGTTTTCCTTGCTGGGTTTTCATTTTACTCTTTGCTCAGACTACGCCGTTCCCATAGACAAGCCTGTGGACGTGACCCGCACAGTAACAGCGCAGTGGTTAAGAGCTCGTGCTTGGGAAGCTGCTGGTCTGGGTTTGAATCTTGAGAACGATACTACCTACCTCATAGGGTAGCTAGCTGTTAACTATGAAAGGCCATCACGGACAAAAGGCACAGTCCCAGGACCATAATAAAAGCTCGGGCAGTGCTGGCTGTTATTATTCTCTTGACTTTGGCTGGTGTCCATTGTCTCAACAAATCTAAATAACCTCCCCTCAGTCCTCAGATCTTGCCCCAGGCTCTGAGCTCCAAGGATTGCTCCACTTGAACTCTGAGCAGCTCTCCTCTCTTGCAAATTTCATTAGATAACCACCACGTTGCCTTGTCTTAACCTTATTTTTATCTTCTGTATCCTTCCACAGACTAGGTTCTTGTGCCCTAAGTGATGGACCATTTCTCAGCTTTCTTCATCTTCCCTGAAGCCCAGTGGCTTGGCCACAGAAGGCTCCAAAACTGCTGTGGTTTGATTTGAGTCAAAAGTTACCATGGGAAGAACAAAGCGTGGGACTTGGGATTTGAGTTGGGGCCATTCCAATTATTTTGGGGGAAACTATTTGGAACTCGCACACTAGGTCATGAAAATCCTCTTCTGTGAGACTGTATTTCTAACTTTATATTGTGCCTGTGGTGCTATATAAAGATCAGTATTCCCACCGACTTCAAAAGCAGCTCCCTGCTTGAAGCAGCACCGCGGGGGCATTGAACAAGAAGAGAAACACGTTCCACATGTTAGAAGAATCTCATTTAACCGAGGCCACGGCCAGCCTCCTTTCACAGGACTTTCCCTTTCATTCGTCTTTTTCACATTGCATAAGATTCAGCGTTTGCTGTATGCCAAACCATCATTTTATATATCTTCCATAGCAGTTGTTAAATTGTTCCTTTGTTTATGATTAAATGGAACGATGAGACAAGAACTAAAGAATAGAGGAAGGTTCTTCTTCAACATGTGGCCCTTCACAAGAGACCTCCTGGTCAGAGTGCTTCGTTCTGACCCTAAGGTGTGGTTCTCCCACCACACATGGGCTGAAATCAAACCAGTGAAGAGTGTGGTGAAAGATTCGCATTCCAATGACCACTCCTCTAGGATCTGGAGGCTCAAGAGCTATAAAACATGCAGCATATTATAGTTTGTGCAAAGAGAAGTGTGCACCTTGAGATGTACAGTACCAGAAAGATCTGTGCACGTATAGCAGGCTACTCTCTATAGTGAGAGATACTGACTCTTAAAGCAAACATGGCTCCAGTGTTTCCAACAAGAATTCACATTGACACCAGACAGGTAGTTGGGAGAAGACAATAATGAATAATAATAATAATAATTAAGTTCCAGATAAGGATGTCTAAGAAAGAGGAAACATGACTTTACTCCCTATACCTAAGCATAGGGATAACTTCCTATACCTGAGTATAAGGGCTACCCTAAGGGTCAGATAAATACTTCCTTTTGTAACCAATGGATTGCTTTTGTTGTCAACATCATCCACCCCCAGGTAGGAGGACACTACACATTCTACCCAGGCCTGTGTTTACTGTTCTCTGTGGATTTGTTTCAAGTGCTGTTGTCCTCCAGCCCCGGGTTCTGCCCGGAGCCTGGAAAGGCGTCTTACCATCCTCTGCGACAATGACTTCCTCCATTTGGCCATCCAAGGCTCCCTCCTGGAGGCTGACCTCTTCTTGCTCGGCTAAGCCATTGATGGTGGACAGCTGACCATTCTTCTGTAGGAGCTATGGGGAAGACAAAACCAAGTCCACTTAATCTCAATCTTCACCACCAAGTTAGAAACAATACTGTGACTTCAAGAATATAAACAGTTTAAAGGAGAAATACAAAGAAATGGAGGTTCAATGACAATGAAGATTTGTCTTTTACTGTCTGAAGGATCCAACTACCTTACAAAAGGTACAAGGAGCTATTATCAGGCAGATAGGGCCTTCCTTCTGGGTAAGTGTGCACACCATTCATTCGTTCATCTCAATACCATGCATGATATACACACACCCCCATTCCAGGCCTATCTGAGATACAACAATGAATAAGTCAGGTGTGGTCCCCATCACACTGAGCTCACAAACTACTATGGAAAGCAGACTTTTGAAAAAATATTTTTTATTTAAAATTTAAAAGAACGTTTCCTTGTGATTAGATGCAGGTCATGCATATTTGACTGGGACATACATAAGTGATTTGACTGGGACATACATAAGTGACAACGTGTCCTTCTCAGAGTAGAGGGCAGACATTTAAGCAAACAATTATTAAATTGCAGCTATGGAAACTGTCACGAAGGAGGAATACATAGAGCAAATGACAATTAGCAGAGGGCTCTAACGTGGGCAGGGATGTCAAGAGGGCTTCTCTGAGGAAGCGAAGGAAGCCAAGAGCTGAGATCTAAGCCCCCAGGTGAGGGGCATGTGAGAAAGGGGTAAAGGGATGCAGAGAGGTGAGGCAAGTTAGAAGGCCCCGGGTTCCATGGCCAGTGTATCCAGAGCAAACAAAGAAGAGACACGTAACACACGCTTCTATGAGTCATTGTTTTTTCCTTAAAAACACTACTAAAATGGTCATTTGCAATCTTCCCCATAGACTGTGCAATTGATGTCATCAGTTGCAAAACCACTAGACATATAGACGTGCCCTTACGTCCTGTTTTTAATCCTGAGACTATAGGTAAAAAGTTTTAAGCCACATAAAAAGAGCACAGTAACCATTAGGAGTCTAAAGATCTCAACAATGCTTTATAGTTCTTATACATTTCTCATTTGTCTTAAAACCTATGTAGGCAGGTGCTATTGTTTCCATTGTAGAGATGAGGACACTGACACTCAAAGTGATCACAGAGGGTAGGGATGGCTGGCACAGGTCCCACAGCTCAGCAATGGAAACGCCATGGCCCAAACGCCAGGACTCATCACCAACTACTTCCCGGGTTTTTCCACAACACTATGAATTGTTGAAGGACTTGTTTCTACCCACAATAATAAAATGCCTTAAAGAGTATTCCATAGTACCTCCCTACTCCCAGTCTCAACGCTCGACCCTCCATGGGCATCATTCCATGCTGCTTACAGGCCAACGGAACGCACTGGCCAAACCACTGTCTTCCATCAGAGCCTTGAAAGGACAGTGGGTTCGAGACAGTCCATCCAGAAGGCTTGAACGGTGCTAAATTGATTTCACCTGGCTGTTCTCTACTCCCAGCAAAGCCATCCGTCAACTGCATGAGCTGCCTCCTGAAATAACACCACTGTGCTTTAATACTTACACTACAGATGCAATAGTTGGCTTCAAAATGCCCATGCTGAGTCCATTTATTAGACGGAATGCTCAGATTACATTTCCACTTAAAGTCTTCTCTTACCAAAATGTGAAAGATGGGAATTTTAAATGAAAGCTAAAGACAAAAGCAGGGGGAGGGAGGAGGTCTCCGCAATGCCCATCAGCAAAAAATGTCAGCATTTAAGAGTACTTTAACTAAAAATCACTAGTTATGTGCATAGGTTAGACTTAGATTTGATTAAGAACGTGAAAAAGAGCCAGAGAAGGAAAGCAGGAAACATTATTGTGGGCTACACAGTAATCCAATGAATCTTACACCTAAAAAATGTTGACGTACACACCATGATATGGCAACCTAAACGGCAACAGGAGACAGCCGTTCTAATACTTCAATTTCAATTCAATAAACTTTGGTCAAGTATGTCCTTGCTTAGGAAGAAGAACTCTGAAGTTCTGTAGCGTTTTAGAGTTCTACAGAGTTTCCATAATTCTTGAAAGAGTTCTCATAATTCTTTGTAAATTGTCAAATCCAAGAAATCTCTAACTGTAGCCAAATTGAGTATCTTTCATTGTGAAGGGTGTACAGGACACAGCCACAAACTTTCGTCTACTCTTCTAGAAATGTTACACATATATAACGAAGTACATTAGATGATAGAAAATCAGTCTTAAGAACTGAGATCACCTGCTAGCCCTCCTCATATCTGAAGTGTGATAACAAGTAAAATTATGGGTTAGTCATTCCCAGTGACCACAAGGCAACGACTGTACCTCAGAAAGGCACTTGAACTATGAATTTTGGTGACAATATATGACAGTGACATTACTGAAACTGAGTTTTGAGCCTATTTTATTATATGCATAGCTCAGTCCAGCAAGGGTACCCAAGCTTTGACCCCACGGTGATGGCTTGAGTGAGTATTCAGAGCCCATGACACACCGACACTCCACACAAAAAAAGGACTTCATTCCTAGTCATAGTCAGACATTTCCACCATTCTGTGTTTCACTTAGAGATGCTTTTTTAAAATCCCATGTGTTCTCGTAGAAGGATAATTCATTTTTTTCCATGCCAAAAAAGAAAGTTTTCTGTTTTCCTTTTCTCCCATCCTGAACCATCAAAATAATTCATACTATTGTTAAGGGTTCAGGTGCTTCCGAGAGTTATCTATAAGTTAAAGTCACCTCACATCATAAGAAACCTAACCCACGGTTCCTTAACATTTAAGGGCTTTCTGTATTTTCTAAGTGTGTATATATGCACATAAGCATTTGTTTTTAAAAGAACAAAAACGGAGAATACATGCTTTTTTTATAACCTGATTGCTTCATCTATTGTGGGTGCTTTTCTTTATCAATAAACACATATCTGGCTCGTCCTCAGTCATTCTCTCTTTTCTCTGTACCTCAAATTCCCACAGAAGACAAGGATTTATCAGTTATGCCCAGACAGACCTTGAAAGATGCAAGGACACAGCTTAGGGACAAAGGGGATGGCAAGTGTTAGAGCCAGATGAGACGCAAGGGCCATCTAATTCAGAGAGGGAAGTAGTATCAGGATTTAAGCTTCCAAACAAGAAAGAAGAAGGAAATTCCTATTCCACTCTTTCACTCTGCGGCTTCCTCACATAGCTTTGTCCATTCATCTTGTAATTGCTTTTATGAAAACAGTTATGTCTTTTGAGATGAGAACTGGTCTTGAAAGACAGGCTCCTTACACATAAACATAGTCAGCCCCAGAAAACCTCTTTTCCCACTGGATTTGTGCTTCAAAAAGCGTAAATGCCTCCAGTGAGCAAATCAAAACCCTAAGTGTTTTCAAGCTTATATCCTTTGAGTGGGTCAGCCAGAGTTTATTCCCGTAAAGTATTACCACATTACAACTAAACAAGCTTTAAAAAAAAAAATCTCAAATGCTTCCAGCAACAGTGTTTTCCTCTCATTCCTGTAAGAACAACTGAAAATATCCAAAATGGTAGCCAAGCCATCGCGGAAAAACTACCAGCCGGGTCCCTTCCCCTTCCTTCTCCACAGGACTGTCCACAGCTTGCTGTGAGCCCCTCTGCAGAGTAAGCAGCAGGAGTATCAACGTCTTTAATGAATGTATTAAACAATGAACAAAATAGATGAAGTTTTCTTCTACAGGGCAAGGGAAATCATGAACAAAACAAAAAGACAACCCACCAACTGGGAGAAAATATTTGCAAATCACATATCCGACGAAGGGTTAATATCCAAAATCTATAAAGAACTCATACAACAAAAAACCAAACAACCCGATCAAAAAATGGGCAGAGGATCTGAACAGACATTTTTCCAAAGAAGATATACAGATGGCCAACAGGTACGTGAAAAGATATTCAACATCACTAATCTTTAGGGAAATGCAAATTAAAACTATAATGAGATATCACCTTGCACCTGTTAGAACAGCTATAATTACCAAGACAAAAAATAACAAAATATTGGAAAGGATGTAGAGAAAAGGGACCCCTCATACACTGCTGGTGGGAATGCAAACTGGTGCAGCCACTAGGGAAGACAATGTGGAGATTTCTCAAAAAATTAAAAATAGAAAACCATACGATCCAGCTATCCCACTACTGGGTATTTATCCAAAGAACTTAAAATCAACAAGTCAAAGAGACTTATGCACCCCTACATTCACTGCAGCCTTATTCACAATAGCCAAGACATGGAAGCAACCCCAAGTGCCCATCGACTAATGAATGGATAAAGAAGATGTGGTATAGACATACTATGGAGTACTACTCAGCCACAAAAAGACAATATCTTCCCATTTGCAACAACATGGATGGTCCTTGAGGGGATTATGTTAAGCAAAATCAGCCAGACAAAAACAAACATCACCTGATTTCACTCATATGTGGACTATAAACAAACACATAGACAAAGAGAACAGATTAGTGGTTACCAGAGGGGAAGGGGGTTGGGGGGTGTGCAAAAGGGGTAAAGGGGTACATATATATGGCGACAGATAAAAATTAGACTATTGGTGGTGAGCATGATGCAGTCTATACAGAAACTGATAAATAATAATGTACACCTGAAATTTCACCATGTTATAAACCATTATAAGCTCAAACTAATAATTTTTTTTAAAAAACAGATGCGCTCTTGACAGCTGTAGGGACGTTGGGGGTAGAGGAGATGAGCCTGCTAAAGTAACTACTTTCACCACACAAGTGATGCTCCTGGCTCTACATTCTCACTGGATGATCAGCACAGGTGGGATGAGCCCCAGAGTCCTGTAGTCCATGTGGGTGTAGTAGATGAGACCCCAGCCAGAGAAATTCATCCCAACTCCTGTGGCAAACCCAAAAACCAGAACTGTTAAGTGGCTGTAACCAGGAAGGAAAAAGAAGTAAATCGATACAACCAAGGACACGTGCACAAATGGTCAGAATAAAAACATTACCTGGAAGGAATTTTAAATCTGTGACAAAACTTGTGAAGAAAACTCTGCAATGTGTTTTTTTCTTCATTCTAATATACAGTGTTTTGAAAGCAAATCTTTAAAAATGTCAAACAGAATGAAATAGAAATCAGAATAACTCAGTAAACAATATCTTTGGAGAACAATTTGGAAACAGCTATAAACATTTTAAACATACATATCCATTGGTATGTACCACTCCATTCTAACAGATATGGCTTTACCTACTTATGCAGGTAAAGGTACAATCATGTGCAATATACAATACAATAGCAAAAACCTTAAGTGTCTGTCAGTAGAGGGGAAGAATTAAATTATGAGACATCCATATAATAGACAGCATCGAAAGCAATGAGTTAAATCTAGACACACTGATGTGGGTACACGTCCCCATTTTAATCGGAAAAAACAAGCTGATGAGACTATTTGATTCCTTTATGTGTTTAAAATAAAACAAAAAACTCACTAACAGGGAGAGAGGATGGGAGGCAAGGGGAGAGTGCTCGCTCCAATGTTTACATAAGCATTTTTTTTTAAGTTTGGAATAATATATACCAAATCTTGAACAATGACTACCTCTATGGAATTTCTGTTGTTTGGTTTTATCCTTTGCAAAGGGGTTGGGGGAAGAGACATGGTTTTCTTTTTATTCATTTTATCATTATAGAGGTGAAAATACATTGAACCCTAAAGTCCATAGATTCTTAGGCAATAAGCATGCTATTAACCCACCTTTCCAGGGTTCTTAAATCTTTCAGATCATCTGAACCAAGGGACCAGACTGCCCAGATGGAGGTTTAACTCCTCTGTTCATGTTATCTCCAAGTGTGATTAGCATATTAATATCCTCAGCCAAGCCATTATGCAGAAACAATGACCAAGACACAGACAAGAATACCACGGTTCAGAGGCTCCTGATATAGTAATATATGTATGATGTACCCATTGCACAAACGTGTCCTATATACATTTGCTAACTTAATCCTCCACCTTAAGGAAGCTACTATCATCAACCCTGCTTTACAGCCCAGGAAGCAGAAGCACCAAAGAGACATGGCAGATATGAAGCTGGGACTCAAACCAGGCGGTCTCAGTGCAAAGAATGTTCTGTCTCGGGACTGAGTCCTCCAGCTCCTAAGTCAGAAACAACCAGCCCACCCATTTCACAAAAATGGTACAGGCTATCCAAGAATATAAGTCTACGTCAGCATCCTGACAATATCAACCAGCCTAGGTTATGTGTTATGCTAAATGTTTTCCTTCAAATTTAGGGGTCATTTACAGAACGCTAACCGAATTACGGGTTTCAAAAGGTTTGCTTTAGTTTTAAAAAGTAACCATTTTTATTTCAAACTAATCTAAGGAGAAAGCTTTGTAAAATCCAAGTCTAAACACTAAACACCTAAAGGTTATCAACCTTTAGGATAGAGAGCAAGATACAGAAGAGGGGATGCTTATTAATTAAATGAAATTGATCCAATTCCTACAGTTAAGATCACTGAAAAAAAAACAAAACAAACACAAAAAACTCAGAGGAAAGAAAGCAAAAGATAAACAAAAATAACATAAAACAAGAAACAATTCTAAATACCCAAAATTTGGGGGATGGTCACAGCATATCTTCTAGGTATTAAAAATGGCACCTACAAAGAATATGTGGAGATGTATTTTATGTTGTAATATTAAATTTAAAAAGCAAACTAAAGTTACATATACAAAATGATTACAAATATATACAAGAACACTGTAAAATAGCAACAATATTGCCAAATCATTAATATCACAATATACTAAGTTATCACTGGGGAGGGAACTAGGAATATTTGCTATCCTCTATTTTTCTACTTTTCTGTGTTCTGTTCTTTATCTAATTAACATGATTACCTTTGCAATTGGGTAGGAGGAGAGCTTTTCCTTCAAAAGTTGGTTTGTTTTGGTTTGTTTATTTTTAGTATGGGCGGGAGACAGTTAAGAAAACGTCGCTTTCCAGTCAAGCATTTTACTTCTAATTTCTACCAGCCACATGAATTTTCATGGGAAAACAGAATGGCTTTAAGATAGAACCTTAACAGTGAAATCATATTTCAAGAGCTTTTTCATGCAAAGTAACCCATATTCACTCCTGAACCTTGGATGACATGGCGGGCTCAGAGCAGAGCAGATGGCCGGGTACTCGGGGGCAAGATTACATACTTCAAATCTGGTGTTTTATAATTGGCCCATTATTGTCAAAGGCTGAAACTTGGTAACTCCAGGCCAGCAAACAGGAGGTGGCTGGGAGAGCAGGGTCTGACCTGCCATATGCTTACTTGATCTGTGGTCTTGGGTACCTTCTTCAACCTCTCATACCCTCCGTTGCTCTGAAAATGGGGTAAGAATTCATGTTTATCTACCTAAAAGGGTATTTGGGACATCACCCAACACACATTAACTGTTTTAATATGTCAACTATTAACATGAGCTTTAGCTACTTTTGTTATACCATCTGCTCTCAACATCTAATGGGAATGACTTGTCCCATGTCCATCTTCCCTCTAAAAAGAAAGGTCCAAGAGTTCTTGCCTGGTTTGCTCATGCTCTGCACTCAACAGAACACCCAGTGTGTTCTGTAACTTGTAATTCTTCTAATTTTCTTTCTTTTTTTTAAGGAAGATTGGCCCTGAGCTAACGTCTGTTGCCAATCTTCCTCCTTTTTTCCTTCTTTCTCCCCAAAGCCCCAGTAGATAGTTGTATGTCATAGTTGTACATCCTTCTAGTTGTACATCCATCCGTCTACGTGGGACGCCGCCGCAGCATGGCTTGACAAGCAGCACTTCTGGCCCAGGTTCCGAACCTGCGAACCCCAGGCCCCCGAATTGGAGCCCGGGAACTCAACTGCTGTGCCACCAGGCCAGCCCCTCTTCTAACTTTCTAACGGTCCAGGTAAGAGAAGAGGGGCAAAGTAGTTTACACAAAGGTCTAAATGGAGAAGAGCCATCTGAGTTTTTTCCTTTTTTTTCTTTTTCTTAACCATAGAAAATATGGGGGAACCAGCAGACAGCACAGCATGGCTCCCGCTGGCCATGGAACCTTAACTCTGGGCTCATCTTCCCAATGATAAATTGAGACATACCATCTCTATTTTCTGTTTGTTTTGAGATTCAAATGAAATAATATTTGGGAAAGATTTCTCTCTCAACTGAAAAGCACTCAGCAGCCATTTTATGAGTCTCAGTCCACCTCATCCAATCAAGGCCTAGCTTCTACTCCAGTATTTCTCCAGCCCTTGTATCACACTAAGATCACCTTTTATAAATTGTCCTAAAGTTTGTGTTGAGGAGGGTTTTGAAGGAGGCAGCATTAGATTCGAGACAAAGGCATCCAACAAAAGTTAGAAACAGCTCCGTACAAGGAGCATCTCGTTCCACGTGACCACATGCCCTCAAACGGGGATGCAGCACGAGACCCAGGGATAGTTAGAGTAAGATGGCCTTGCCTTGAAACAGACTTGGTCACAAGAGGAAGAGGCGTAGCCTTTTCTGCCTAGGGCTCCTGATTGGTTCCCACCCTTGAGTAGCAAAGGCAAGTTACCCACTGTGGGATTGGGACTGTAAACGACCCCCACACACACCACACACACCCAGAGCTGTGTAGTGCCTGTTGCTGAGCCCATCCATCAACACCGCTTAGAGGCGGCCATCTTTTTGGCTGAAGACTTATACAAGTCAAGAGCCATAGCCCCAAACAGGATCTTCACTCTCCAACCAAATTTCCCAAACAGCAAACATCCAGACAATAGTAAAAATATTTCATTCCCCCTTTTATTTAAATACAAGCACACAGAGTTTTCCAATTTTTTTGTGTGTGTGTGTGAGGAAGATCAGCCCTGAGCTAACATCCATGCCAATCCTCCTCTTTCTGCTGAGAAAGACTGGCCCTAGGCTAACATCCGTGCCCATCTTCCTCTACTTTATATGGGACACTGCCACAGCATGGCTTGACAAGTGGTGCCTCAGTGCACGCCCGGGATCCGAACCCGAGCCGCCAGCAGCGGAGCGCGTGCACTTAACCACTAGACCACAGGGCAGGCCCCTGCAATGTATTTTTAAAGTTCTAGAAACAGCAGAAAATAAAGTGGAGGCCAAATGTGGAAACTGACTACTCCATCAGAATCCATATTTACAAGAATTTTAGATGGGCAATAGCCCATCAAAATTTTTGTGAGCAAACTGGATTGAATTCTTTAATCCCTGTATGCCTCCCCTACCCAGCCATGCTTTCCAACCAGTCAGCCTTAAGATGCTGTGTCTCAGCATGAAACCATCCCAACACAAGAGTCAGTCCACCTCTGAGATGCAGAAATAAAACTTTATGGAAACATCAGTGTTAAAATAATTTTTAAAAGGTTTCTTTTTTTTTTTTAATTCAAGCAATTTTTCTCATTTATTTATTTTTTTGGTGAGGAAGATTTTCCCTGAGCTAACATCTGTGCCCATCTTCCTCTACTTTGTATATGGGACGCCGCCACAGCATGGCTGGATGAGCGGTGTGTAGGTCCTCACCCGGGATCCAAACCCGCAGACTCCAGGCCACCAAAGTGGAGCACGCGAACTTCACTACACCACCAGGCCAGCCCCTAAAGATTTCTTTAAGATTCTAAAATTATTGTTAATTCTGTAACATGTGGTAATAATAATTCAGTTATGTTAAGTCCTCAACTATTAGAGAAATATGATAACAGATTTACAGATGACATATCTCGTATTTGTTTTAAGATAAGCAAATAAAATTTAAAAATTAAAATTAGACGAAAAAAGATTGGTAAAATGTTGATTACAGTTGAAGCTGGGTGATGAGTACATGGGTGTATGATTCTCTACTTTTGTGTATATTTTGACATTTTCCAGAATTAAAAGAAAAAAATAAGTTTTCTCCAGTGAAGCATCTCACAGAGTTTAACTTTGAGGTACAGTCAATAAAATCTGTACAGTCAAGGAAACTTCAACACAATCAACAGAATTTCAAATTTATGTTCTAAACAGTAAAATGTTTCATTCCTTGATAATGATCTAATTTCTAACTAGCTCAAGATATATAATGAGTGCTAAGGCAATCCTTATATAGTAAGGATGGTATGCTAAAATTCCACGAATTTAAAAAAGGTTTAAGGCAATCCACAAAAGAAAAATATGAGATCTTTTAACTTGCAAGGCTTTTCAAAGAGAGAGAATGTGAGCTGCTTACCAAGTTTCAGAGGTATTGTCAAAATGTTCAGCCAAAAGCTCTCTCAAACCACATGAAATTGAGAAGAGTATCTACCCAAGGTCAAGGGTGCTTCTAGCAACCTCTAAATATAAGTCCTTATTGGGCTGGCCCGTGGCTTGACGGTTGGGTGCATACACTCCGCTCCTGGCGGCCCAGGTTCAGATCCTGGGCGCGCACCGATGCACCGCTTGTCAGGCCCTGCTGTGGCGGCGTCCCATATAAAGTGGAGGAGGATGGGCACGGATGTTGGCCCAGGGCCAGTCTCCCCCAGCAAAAAGAGGAGGATTGGTGGCGTGGACGTTAGCTCAGAGCTGATCTTCCTCACAAAAAAATAAAATAAAATAAGTCCTTGTCTTTGAGAAACTGACCTTTAGAGATCTCTTTCTGATCCCAATTCTCCTCCTGAAAGAAATGAAGGGCCCTCCTGTAAACGTGGCCACAGGCCCGCTTCTTAGAATACTGATGCCCTGAAGCCTCATTATCTTTAAATAAAACCACTGCTTGTTTTCAATTTCATGCTACTTCTTTCCATTCATATATTCAGCAAAACAAAACCAACAAACAAAAATATCCCCTTACCATCACACACCAGGATCAAGTGGGATTTATACCAGGAATGCAGGGATGGTTCAACATCCGCAAATCAATCAACGTGATACACCACATCAACAAAACAAAGAATAAAAACCACATGATCGTCTCAATAGACGCAGAGAAGGCATTTGACAAGATACAGCATCCATTTATGATAAAAACTCTCAATAAAATGGGAATAGAAGGAAAGTACCTCAACATAATAAAGGCCATATATGACAAACCCACAGCCAACGTCATACTCAACGGGGAAAGACTGAAAGCCATTCCTCTGAGAACAGGAACGAGGCAGGGCTGCCCACTCTCACCACTCCTGTTCAACATAGTACTGGAGGTTTTGGCCAGAGCAATTAGGCAAGAAAAAGGAATAAAAGGAATCCAAATAGGTAACGAAGAAGTGAAACTCTCACTATTTGCAGATGACATGATTGTATATATAGAAAACCCTAAAGAATCTGTTGGAAAACTGTTAGAAACAATCAACAACTACAGCAAAGTTGCAGGGTACAAAATCAATCTACAAAAATCAGTTGCATTTCTATATGCTAATAATGAACTAACAGAAAGAGAGCTCAAAAAGATAATACCATTTACAATTGCATCAAAAAGAATAAAATACCTAGGAATAAATATTACCAAGGAGGTGAAGGACCTATACAATGAGAACTACAAGACATTATTGAGGGAAATCCACAATGACATAAAGAAATGGAAAGATATCCCATGCACGTGGATTGGAAGAATAAACATAGTTAAAATGTCTATATTACCTAAAGCAATCTACAGATTCAATGCAATCCCAATCAGAATCCCAATGACATTCTTCACAGAAATAGAAAAAAGAATACTAAAATTTATATGGGGCAACAAAAGACCCCGAATAGCTAAAGAAATCCTAAAGAAAAAGAACAAAGCAGGAGGCATCACAATCCCTGACTTCAAAACATACTACAAAGCAATAGTAATCAAAACAGCATGGTACTGGTACAAAAACAGACACACAGATCAATGGAACAGAATTGAAAGCCCAGAAATAAAACCACACATATACGGACAGCTAATTTTCGACAAAGGTGCTAAGGACATGCAACGGAGAAAGGAAAGTCTCTTCAATAAATGGTGTTGGGAAAACTGGACAGCCACATGCAAAAGAATGAAAGTGGACCATGTGCTATCGCCATTCACAAAAATTAACTCAAAATGGATCAAAGACCTGAAGGTGAGACCTGAAACTATAAAACTCATAGAAGAAAATATAGGCAACACACTATTTGACATTGGTTTTAAAGGAATCTTTTCGGATGACATGCCTACCCAGACTAGGGAAACTAAAGAAAAAATAAACAAGTGGGACTTTATCAGATTAAAGAGCTTTTATAAGACAAATGAAACCAGAATCAAGATGAACAAACAACCAACCAGCTGGGAGAGAATATTTGCAAAACATACATCTGACAAGGGGTTGATCTCCATAATATATAAAGAACTCACACAAGTGAACAACAAAAAAACAAACAACCCGATCAAAAAATGGGCAGAGGAAATGAACAGACACTTCTCCAAGGAAGATATACAGATGGCCAATAGGCACATGAAAAGATGCTCAACATCACTAATCATCAGGGAAATGCAAATCAAAACAACACTAAGATACCACCTCACGCCCGTTAGAATGGCTATAATCACCAAGACAAAAAACAACAAATGTTGGAGAAGATGTGGAGAAACAGGAACCCTCATACACAGCTGGTGGGAATGCAAATTGGTGCAGCCTCTATGGAAAACGGTATGGAGATTCCTCAAAGAATTAAAAATAGAGATGCCCTATGATCCAGCCATCCCACTACTGGGAATCTATCCAACACACCTGAAATCAACAATCCAAAGAGGCTTATGCACCCCTATGTTCATTGCAGCATTATTCACCATAGCCAAGAAGTGGAAGCAACCTAAGTGTCCCTCGACTGACGATTGGATTAAGAAAATGTGGTATATATATACAATGGAATACTACTCAGCCATAAAAAAAGACAAAATCGTCCCATTTGCAACAACATGGATGGGCCTAGAGCGTATTATGTTAAGTGAAATAAGCCAGAAAGAGAAAGACAAACACTGTATGATCTCACTCATATGTGGAATATAAACTAACACATGGACAGAGAAAACTGGACTGTGGTTACCAGGGCAGTGGGGGTGGGAGGTGGGCACAAGGGGTGAAGGGAGTCATATATGTGGTGACGGACAAACAAAAATGTACAACCCAAAATTTCACAATGTTAGAAACCATTAAAACATCAATAAAAAAAAAAAAAAATCCCCTTACTGACTGATGACATTACGTTAAACATGACTGGGTTAATTTGAGGGACCCAGAAAAGGGGGCGAGAAACTCATCACCATCATCCAGGGTCAACGTGGCTCCCTTTCCTCCAGCCCCACGCGATGAAAACGCACAGTCAAGCTCTCTGGACCCTACACATACTACCATTTTATCTTGCAGGTCTGCACCTCCAAGGTCTGACTTATAGTCCTCTTAAAGTGCTGTTCAACTAGACAACATCCCTCAACGGACTGCTAGAAGCAAAAAATACTCACCAAAAAGCAACATTTAACCAAGTTCATACTTGACTGGCTTTGAACAGTTTTGCTGTGCTCCATTAATTCAATTAAATCCTACTGGAAAAAATTCTAATGCTCAGAATACAAAGATTAATCTTATTTTGCTTTTGAAATTGCAATGCTCATTATTTATGGAAAGTTTCTGAAATAGTGTCTGTACAGCACATGACCTTGTGGGTCCCTGAACGCCACTTGGTGAAGGGGTATATATACCAGATAGAGTCTCTGGTCACTGTCTACAAATCCCCAATTTCCTGTTTCTCATAATTTTCAGTAAAATTAATGAAATTACTTAACACAGTTTCAGGAGGAATAACTCAGACTCACTCCTGGACATGAGAAAAGAGTGAAAGCTAAGAAAGAGGCACTAAAATCACTAGTTTGTTTTTAGCATGAAAAATTAATTTTCAATGCAATTGAATGTTAATATTCAAATATTCAAATTGTTGGGTGTCTTAGAAAATAATATCTCATCTTGTTTACTTAAATCCGGAAGGTCTTGGCCCCTATAGGTGAACTCATTTTATTAAGAATTGTGTCTACATGGGCCGGCCCAGCGGCATAGTGGTTAAGCTCACGCACTCTGCTTCAGCAGCCTGGGGTTCACAGGTTCGGATCCCGGGTGCGGACCTACACGCCGCTCATCAAGCCATGCTGTGGTGGTGACCAACATACAAAATAGAGGAGGACTGGCACAGATGGTAGCTCAGGGACAATCTTCCTCACCAAAAAAAAAAAAAAAAAAAAAGAATGTTATCTGCAAATTAGGCCTCTAAATCTCAAAGATCAGCTTTTTTCAAACTGGTATCCAAGAATCAGTATGTCAAGTGTATGAATACCATTATACCAGGCATTATATCTCAGAAGTATTCTGTGCTCTAATCAGTTTGGGAAACTCTGATCTAAGCAAAGTTAACTTGATTTACTCAGACTTTCGAGACTCCTGACGTGCATTCTGAACCTCTAAGGAAGAAATCATTGTAGCATTTTCTAAAATGACCCCATAGAAGCCCTTTTGAGTCACATCTATTAACAATGCCCATAACTAAAGACACCAGGATAAATGTCGTAAGTTTTAACACATAACATTTCAGTCACATATTCCCCTCCCTTAAAAAGTTATAGTTGTTTTAAAAAGTACTAAAACTCCTGGGTTCTCTGGGAAAGTATGTAAAAGAAAACAAAGCTCTAAATCTGGTGAGGTAGGGGATCAACTATGCTGATTTCAGGCAAAGGGAATTTATAAGATCTCTGTTTAAGAGGAGGGAAATAAAAAGCACCTACGGCAATTCATTACATGAAGATGGGCTACCACAAGTCCATTACACAACACGCATACTTTGTGATGTTTGGAACGCCCACCATATTTATGTCTGTATCATACTTAGGATAAATGGATGGCTCCATAAATACAACTGAATAAACCTGTCACTCCTAGGCCAAGCCTCTGACACCACCAGCATCCTCCTCTGTGTGTGAAAACTATGCACAGGAATTGCAGAACCCTAGGCATCCACGGTGGTCCCCGCCCTGAAACGTGCCACCTCTCCTGGGGTAGTTGTCCTAACATTCCTGGTTAAGAACCGCTACTCAGCCTCACAGAATCAGAAAATAACTCTAAGAGTTGAACTTGAACTGTATTCTTTTTTTTCCCAACTAGCCTTAAACCAAGAAAACGCATTCCTACTTACATGATGTTGGATCAATGACACAATCCATCTAACACATCTTATTCAAATGAACCGTGGTTGAACTAGGGTGCCCACTTAGGGGCAAATACTAAGCAACCCAACAATTCGAAAGGTTCTTGTATTGGGGACAGAGAGGAAGCCCCACTCTCATGTTACTTACGCTCTTCTTAAACTTCAAAGCAATGCTAAGCAATGCTGAAATTCCATGTTTAACAGAAAACTAAGCACCTAACATCTACTGGTTAGTTATTTGACATTGGCCCCAGTGGGATGGAGCCTCTTACAGATCTTATCTTGTCCAGTTAGACACCTCAGGATAAAGACTCCTAAAGCTTGTATTCTAGTGTTATGACATATATCATGAATATCTAGGACAAGTTATTTTTTCCCCTTCTGAGTTGTCGTACCTACAAGATGGATAGGGCAAATCAATTGCCATCTTGACTTCCCAGGCCTCCACAGACCCCAATGCAAAATAAGCAAAGTATTACTGCAAGGACAACATGAAAATGAGTAGCTTAAAAGCATGAGATGGGTGTTTCGTAGCATTTCTAACAATGCTCATCCCTAGTTTCTTCTGAGTCCCTGCACCAGCAAGTTCATAAATAGTTTCATTCCTGGTAGATAGAGAAGTCAAGATTCCACTTCCCACGGAATCCCCACACACCACATCATCTTCAAGAAATTACTCTCCTTAGGTGGCTGCTTCTCTAAACGGACCTGCATTTGGTAGCAAATAATTACATCACATCCGTGCTTAGGAATTTGATAATAGAAAATGTTTTGAAATCCACTGAGGGCCAGAGAAAGGCTACATAGTTTCTTAGCCTGACAGATAAACAATTTGACGAAGGAAGAAACCACCATCATCTCAAGGCAAGTTTAGATTTTAAGGTTCAAAAAATTTTAGATGCTAATATCACTTCTTCTAATCAATGACACGTCCCTAAGACACGATATCAGAAACTTCACCACGGAAGGAGTCAGGAATGAAAAATATACAGTGACCAAACTTTGCACGATAAACTCCAATATCCAAAACCAGATACAGATCTGGGATCGAGTGAGAGTCCAGTGGTAGGGGCCCATGATCACCTGTTTATAGGAGGGAAGGCGAGATGGGAAACGGGGAGACACAAGAGGGTGTCTTATAAGAACCTCTTCTCCCATCCTGAGATGTTTATTTCTTTGTTTGCACAGGGAAGGATTCGCCCTGAGCTAACATCTGTTACCAATCTCCCTTTTTTTTCTCCCCAAAGCCCCAGTGTATGGTTGTATATCCCAATTGTAAGTCCTTCCAGTTCTATGTGAGCTGCCACCACAACATGGCAACTGACAGATGGGTGGTGTGGTTCCGTGACGGGGAAATGAATCCAGGCTGCCCAAGTGGTAAAAGCATCGAACTTGAACCTCTAGGCCATCAGCGCTGGCTCCCTTGTTTGTTTTAAGCAACCCAAGGAAGCATGGATCACCTCCTCTTGCAGGTTCTACACCACCTTGACGATTGCAATACTGGAAGATGGGAAGAGAAGTTTACTTTTGACTTTGCCCAACATAGGCAACATATTATTTAATTAGGAAGATAATGGAGATCACTGTCAAGGTTAAATAACATTCATTATCAGTGTGGCTGTACTGCCTTTGAACCACATTGGTTAAAACAATTGCTGATTTTTTAAAAATCCAGTTAGAGAGAAATTATCGATCATCCTGTTGCTACTTCAATTCAAAGTCTGTGCTCCATTTGATTGAACAAGAAAATGAACAAGCAAAATTGCTTGTCTTGTTTTCAATAAAATGAACTGAATTTGCAAAGATGGCCTATCTAAGCTAATGTGATTTAGCCAAGAATCAACAACTGCTATCCTATAATGTTCCGCTCCACATATTTCTAGCATGATCACTGAAAAACGAAGATACAGAAGAGAAAAACAGCAAATTGCTAATCCACAAAGAGCCGTGCTGTGTTTGCTAAAGAGCATCTATTGCTGCTTAGGCTGAATTCTAGACTGCTTTTCAATTGATTAAGGGTCTGCCTCACCTCTGCTTCTTTCTGAAGGCTGCTAAGCAAGGGTTCCCCTGCCAGAACCTCTCCTGCCTGGAATTTTTCGGACAGAAGGCGCTCAGCAAGGAAGGAAGGGGAGGGGGCCAGCCAATGGCCAGCAAGAGCTATGTTGAGGCATCCCGAGGGACTTCCAGAAATGCCTCCTTCTATGTGAAAAAACTAAAGAAGTTTCCTCTACACTGTGGCATGGATTACTTAATAAAGTTATTAAACATTTAGCTCTGATAATGGACTTGAAGATGCCATTTTGGAGAATCCATTTAGGGTTTGTGGATGGCTAATAACAGAATTAAAATGATGAACTGAAATGGGTTTCTCTGACGCCCCGGAATTCAAAAGGCCTGCTGGATGGCAAAACAAAAGTGATGCAAATCCAGTCACTTGAGCACAGCACAGCACTTGAGCACACCAGACTTAGCAGTAAGTCTGGCGGGAGTAAAACAAGGACTCTGTCCAGGCCCACGGATTCATAAAAGGCAGGTGATGGCAGGACCTTTCCCTTAACTGGTAAAAATGCTACGAAGTTTCTCTGGATCCAGCACAAGGCGGTGAAATAAATGCAAAGAGCACAATTTACAAATAGAAAGATGGGGAGGGAATACCGGCTCAGCCACTTATTGGCTGTCAGACGTTTTGAGTCCATTTCTCATCCTCTGAGCCTGTATCCCTTCACCTATAAAATGGGGATAATACTTTGCAGAGTTGTTGTACCCACACCCCAACCCAATGAAGTCAGAATCTCTGGGAACAGGACCCAGTAATTAGCGGTTTCTAAAGCTCCCTGGGTGAGTCCAATGGGCAGCCACTGTCCCAGAGGCATGATGTTGACCAAAGCAACCTGACAACTGGTAAACAGGGACACGGGACATTTGGAAACCAAGCTCTCAAAAGGAAAACAAATCAGAATGCAGGTAAGGTTATAAGAGGCGGGTTTACACGCACAGGCAGGGAGCTTTTATGCAGGTAGAGTTTTGGGCGGGACCTAGCGGGAGTAACTTCCAAGGAAGAGGAGGGGAGGTTACTTGCTGCAGGGGTGGGGGTGGGGGGGATAGAAACAAGGAGCTGGTAAAGGTTGGAAGTCACCACAGAAGACGAGAGGAAGGTGCATTTAATAAAAAGACAGTGAGGAGTTCTAACTGAACTCTGAGGCCTCGGGGCCAGGGATCAATCTGCTTGGCTCAAGGTTTTCCTCTGCGTGCACCCGACAGTATGGATGTAAAAGTGAAGAGATCTGAGAACTGGGTGAGGGATACCACAGGAGAAATGAGACGGCAGTGAGCACTTCTGCACTATGTGCAGCCGGTCCAGCCTGAGACCCAGCTCACCATGGCGTCCAGCTGATGCAGCAGTGCCATGGAGGGACCTCCCACCCAGCCCTCCTTGCGGGATGCTCAGCAAAGATGGCATTTTGGCCTCCAAGACACTGCCCAGTGCTCCTGTCACCCAAATGGCCCCATCAGGCTACCTGAACTCAGTGGAGAAGGAACTCCATCACGTCAGTTCCTATAAGCAATAACAGGTGCTAAGATAATTTTTACATAAAGAAATAGTGGCTATTTTAAGAACAGGTTTATTTTACTCAATACATTTCTTCAGTGTCAACAGTAAGCTTCTAAACCATCTTGATCAGATGCATCTTCCAAAGCCATGCCTTCTGGACAAGTGAAAGTATATTAAAACAAAGCCAAACAAAAACTGACACAAGCCTAAATGTGCTAGTGACTGTGTTACCTAAGGATTAAAAAGTCACAGTCCAGGTTACACAACAGAAGTCTCTGCAAGGGAAGCATCTCTCAGCCTTTGCTTTGAAAGATCTAGAGTCAAGCCTTTTACAAAAGCCTCATGAGGAAAAGCAACATCTGGGCAGACCCACCGCCCTCTCCTTATAAAATTAACCTGACCACGGGATCTATATTCAATAGTCCTGTGCTTCCTTTCTCTTGCAGGCCAGCCGAGACTACATTAATCAAGTCGTTCTAAGAGAGACTGCCTAGATAGAAAAATAGCGGCTCTCGTTTCTTTTTTCTTTCTTATTTTCTTGGTTTTAAAAAATTACTCAGTAAATTTGTAAGTTAAGTTATACTGCACATAGACCGCACATATCTTCCTAGGATCTAACTCTACTCAAGGGAAAGGGGAGAGTGTTCCTAAAGAAGTGGACATCGTACAAAGCCTTTTCATTGGCAAAGAGCTACAAAAACCACGGCAACTCCAAGGTTTTCGGGAGACTTTTTTGTTTGGTTGGTTGTTTTTTGCTACCAAATCTATTTCCCCACACTTGGGCTTCTGACACATACAGGGTGGTCAGAATATTCACTAAAATATAAGCAGACACTCTAAAAAGCATTGCCTAATTAAAAATACATTCATAGTCTAGCCAAGCATCACGGTGAATTCGCAGGAAAACTTCAAGCTGTGTAACCATCTCTGAGCATTCGAGGTGGACAATCTTAGCTTGAATCTCTTAATCTGCATTCAAAGAAAAGAAAAAAAAATACATGTCCCATAATGTCTAGTTTTTTAAAATCTTCCAGAAAAATACAAGCCTAAGAGAGGAAAGCACTTCCAGTAGGAATTTAATTATTACTTGAATATTGAATATAAGTGATCTCATACCAGTGCATTCTCCATTTAAAAAGAGAATCCATTAACTTAATTTATAAATATGTTATACCTGTCAAAATAGCTTTTAGAGCTGCCAGCTGTTTTAGAGAACATCTAGGAATGCCTTTAATACCTTAGTTTTTAGCTTCATCAGGAATACAGTGGAACAGAGTAGGCCTTGTTCTCCACCTAAACACACTCAAAGGAGTCCTGTCCATTTAGGAGGCAGAAGGCGTTAATTTGGGAGAAACTCACTCTGTCCTCCAAATGTAGATGGTTCTACTTCTGAATGGAGGTGGGAGCAGTGAGGGGCAACTCAGATATATCCCAAACCCAACAGAAGTATGAATTATATATTTCAGGAGGTCTCTGTCATCCTGAGTTATAACCACCAACTTTAGAAGAGCACTTCATTTTAGCACCTAATGTTTGAAAAGTCAGTTTGAATAGTGTGCTCCTAATTCTTTAACCTAATAAAATGTATTTACCTCCATCTCAGCTGACTCTGCCTCCCCAACAGCTGTGGGGCCTTGACCAAGCCGACAGCGGCACCTCCGGTTCTTGTTTGATTGTTTTGGTCTATAAAATATAAGCCCTGAACTCTCCTGAGCTCTGAGCTCTGACCGTCTCTGAACCAGATCGTATCAGGACTCTCAGTCAAGAGGAACAAGTTACTGTGCTTTGATACCTGGATAGACAGAGAGGAAAGTGGCTTGTTTAGTCCACAAGAGCTTCACTAAATAATAATGGGCATCTAAATGGAGGTGGCCCACTCATGAACCACTTGGCAAAGACTTGTAGGCAAAGGAAATGATTTCCAGACGTGGAGCCTTTAACTGCTAGTGAAATAGTCTCCAGTACTCCCACCTCAGTGACTACAAAGGGAAAGCTGCTGTGTTTTTGTTTTTTTAAGAATGCAAGCCAACACCTGGTCTAGCTAGTGGTGGTGGTTCCCCATGAAGCAGTGTGGGCTTCTGGACAATGCCTCCTCTGCTGCCTTTGATCTTGAACCTTGAGAGCAAGCCAGGGAGAAACTATCTGGACATCAGAACTGGGAACTGGGCAGACAGGTGCCAGCCTTCTCTGCTGACTTCATCTGAAATCCTTTCAATTTGAGCCTATTCCTAGAGCAAGTCTGCTTCTCCAGGGAAAAGGGCCCAAACAAGCAGCCCATCAATGACCCCCTCTCAAAATTGCTGTTGCCTTCATCTCTTTTCAAATTACAACCTCCTGGGCCAGCCCCAGTGGCCTAGTGGTTAAGCTGAGCACTGTCTGCTTCGGCGGCCCAGGTTCGGTTCCCGGGTGTGGACCTACACTACTCGTCAGTGGCCATGCTGTGGTGGCGGCTCACATACAAAAAGAGGAAGATTGGCCACAGATGTTAGCTCAGGGCAAATCTTCCTCAGCAAAAATAAATAAATAAATTACAACCTCCAGAAGATGATCACGTTACAGATGGGAATGATCACAAAGCCTTTGTACTTTTTGAACCAAATGCTGACTTACAGGAATTGATTTGCTTTAAATTCACAGCATAGAAAAACTATCTTAGAAACTGGGAAATATATTTGGCTTTCTTCATCACAGACTGAACAAGTGATTTCCTCTCCCCCTACAACCCACCCAAATGGTAAACTATAATACTTTTAATATCTTTTCTGTTTTCTTTACATAATCTACTCCCCTCACTTTTTTGCTTGAAACTGAGTTTTTTTTTTTTCTAAACAAGAATAGATTATGACTGGAGAAGTTACTGCCAAAGAAACCTTTGATTGTTTTAATACTCATTTTTCTCAAATTTGCGTATTATTCTTCTAAAAAACATCTTCTTTTTATCTTTTCCATAAACTCTCCATTGAGGATTGTAAGCTCTCTGGTAATCAGCGGTTTGAAAAAGACACACAGAAAATGAACAGCAGTCTCTCTGATGGTACGATCACCTCCTGGCAAGGAAAAAATTATTCAATGGCAAACTCAATAATGTGAATCACTGCCAAGACAGAAAAATGTTATTTGGTATCCATTCATATAATAACGGGGAAAATAGTTTTGAGATTGAAAAATTTTCATATGAATTAGGTTAGCAAATGTCCTATTAAACTGTTTCCAGTCATTGCCTCTGGGGAGAAGGGGACAACATTTTTCTTTAATATTTAAGTTTTTATGATGGAATTAGTCTTACTCAATCCCAATACACTCTCCCCTCTGTTGCTTCATAAATTGTGTTCTTCACAGTAACTATTCTTAAAATAAAGTCACGGATTCTTGCAACCTAGAAGAGTACAGACTCATCGTGCATCTTGCATTTCATTCTGTTTATTGACCTTCACTCTCCAAAGTCTCTGTATTAGTCAGCTCCAGCTGCTGTAACAAAATACCACAGACTAAGTGGTTTAAACAACAGAAATTTATTCCTCACAGTTCTGGAGGCTGGGAAGTCTGAGATCAAGGTGTCAGTCCATTTGATTTCTGGTGAGTACCTGCTGCTTAGCTTGTAGGTGGCGACCTTCTGACTGTGCGATCACATGGTGATGGGAGAGGGAGAGAAAGAGAGAGAGCAGAGCCCTCTCTGGTGTCTCTTCTTAGAAGGATACAAATCCTTTCAATCAGGGCCTCAGTCTATGACCTCATTTAACCTTAATTACCTCCTTATAGGCCCTAGCTCCAAAATCAGTCACTTTGGGGGTTAGGGCTTCAACATGTGAATTTTGGGGAGACATGATTTACCCATGGCAGGGAGTAATCCCTGGAAGGGGGCCACAAGGGAGGCTTCTGGGGCCCTGGTAATGTTCTACAAACTGACCCGGGAGCTCTTTACACACAGTGTTCATTTTGTAAGACTCCACGAAGCCATCATACTCAAGATTTGTACATTTTACTGAATGTAAGTAAGTTGACCATAAGCAAACAAACCTAAAAACCCTGAAACCATCAGTCTGGCTCCGAAGTGTTTTTCTAAACTCAGACAATAGAATGAAGAAGGCCAAGAGAAGAGGCAGGGAGGCTGCTACTGCGTCCAGTTCAGAGCTGGAACCAGCGAGGAGACCCTGGGGACAGGAAGGATCAACCTGAAATACATTTTGGGAGATGAAGCCAACAGGAGCTGCCAGCGGAAAAAGAAGGACTCCCAGGATTGAGGCTTGCTTATGTCAGTGATAGTTTTGGAGGTTAGAAAAATCTCATCCCCGTTCATTGCTTTTAATCCTGGGCTTTCCGTCTTTATACTGAATTCTTTCTCTCTCGCATTCTCTAAGCAGAATGCCTAGTCCTGACAAGAGGCCTTGGTTGTATGGTTCCTTAATTTCTAGGTACCTGTTTCCTCCTTTGTAGAAAGAGGATTTAAAGGTTTATTTGTACAAAGTGCTCAGGACAGCGCCTGACACTCAGTAAGCACTCAATCCATATCAGCTCTTAGTAAAGAACAAATTCTTGCTTCGGGTACCCTTCCCTCCATTTTGCCGGCCAACTGTTCTGCCACATTTTTTCTTGATACTATTCCTTTCTAGGAAAGGAAGAACATCCTAGGTGTGAGAGCCTAGAAACTGGGGATCATCTTGGGCTTTTCTGCTTCTCGTTCATCCCCACGTTAATGTTCCATCAGGTCCTATCATTTCTTAGGTTTTCAATGCTGTTTCTACCCATTCCTTGACTTCCACCCTAGCTCAGACTTCAACAGTTCATGCTTGATTTAATGCAATTAAGAGCTCATCTCTCTGCCTGTTTTGTTCTCTAACTCTCAATCTGCCATGCTAGTCTCCTTTACTCCTAAAGCATAACTCCTTGTGGTCTACTACATGAGGCCAAGCCTCCTTATAGAGGAGCCTCCACTTTTCCATTATCTCCCACTATCTTTCCTACAGGCTCAGTCCTGGGCAGATCAGGAAGAAATCCCCAATACTCTTCACCAGTCACCTCTGAATTTTTACACAACACGAATGCAGGCTATGTCGTAGCTAAGCCAGGATAAAAACTCTAAATTCCATGAAGGTGGGGACAGCATCTCTCTTACACATCCAGCACCTTATACATAATACATTTCTTTTTTTTTTTTTTTTTTTGGTGAGGAAGATTAGCCCTGAGCTAACGTTTGTTGCCAATCCTCCTCTTTTTTGCTGAGGAAGATTGGCCCTGGGCTAACACCTGTGCCCATCTTCCTCCACTTTATATGGGACACTGTCACAGCATGGCTTGACAAGCTGCATGTTGGTCTGGGCTCGGGATCCGAACCTGTGAACCCTGGGCCACTGCAGCGGAGCACACGCACTTAACTGCTACGCCACCGGGCTGGTCCCTACATAATACATTTCAAGTAAATAATTACTGAATTCAAATTTGACTAGCCTGAACCTCTAGAGTAATAACAAACTGGAGGGGAGACAGCAGGGAATGGATCAAGCCAACAGAGAAGAGGCAGCACGGAAAAAGCAATTGCTTCAATGAACCCCTATAGACAATAACACCATTAGACCCAGGCTGGCCAAAGAGCCCCTCGCCTTAGAGAGTCCCATTCTGACCCTCCTCTGGCCCTTCCCTCCCCTACAGGATCGAAGAGGTCAAACCCACCTCAAATTAACATCCCCTCTGCTCTGGGACCCAAGATTGTGGAGCTCCCAGGGAACCCGTAGGCCAGAGGGCTGGCCAAAGGGTGCTTGTTATGGTGGAGGATGGGGGTAGGGACAGAGCTTGGACAGTGGGCTGGACAATGACATCCATGTGCTGGAGGCCCTCAAGGTGCAGAGGCAGCCAGGAGTGGGAAGAGGACAGGCTGGAGGCGAGTGCTCCCCGCATCACCACATTCTGGCATGGAAGCTCTAGGGTCTAAGAATTCTAAACTCACATCTGGCCTTCTAGGTCATTATGAAGGTTTACTTGTCAAGACTAAGGCTGTTGAGAGGATTACACAAGTTAATATTTGTAAAGTGCCTGAAACAACCCCTGGGCCACAGTAAGCACCATGCAAGTGTTTGTTACAGAAACAAATGTGTGTGGAGAAAAGAAGGGAACCACAGGAAACTGGGTCTCAACCTCACATAAATCCACCCACCAAAATCCAAATCTTAAAATTCTATGGTATCATGAGGATACAACAGGTTAAGTCAGGACTAGGGGCTTTGCCTGGAAAGCCAACCCCTATGTGCAGGAAACTTCTAAGGGAAGATGCTTTCAGCAACTCAACCCGCTAAAAAAATTTTGGAAAAAATTGTTAGCAGAGGGACTGCCTGCAGATGTGAAAATATGAACCATGAGTTTTGAGGCATATAATAAGACCCCAATAGATAAAGTGGGCAATAAATACTGTTTATAACATGAAGGTAAACTAGTGATCCAGCACATGGAAAATATATTTACCTGCTCCAGTAAACTAAAGGAATACAAACACCAAAGCAAGCTTAAGATACCACCCTTCACCTGTCAAAGTCAACTCTACCAATATCAGTAACAATGGCAGCAAAATCTGAACACTTCCCAGTGGCATCAAAATTGTTCCCAGTAGCATCAAAATTAGCAAAACTGGTGAAAAGCATACTCGTTAGTAAGCTTCTACCCAATCCGTAGAGGAAGGCTCACAAGTTAAGCCACTTATCTTAGGTAAGGGCAGACCGGGGATTCAAATCCATGTCTTAAGGACAAAATACATGCTCTGTCTACACTGTCATGAAGCCTGGAAGTTTACCCTACGGAAATAACGGAGGAGAGCACAGAAACAAAGCCACTCCCTACAGAATAGAAATAAGCTGTCAGTGTGTTCACAGGCAAATAAAAAGAATGGCTTCGTTAACTGTAATATATTTTTTAAATGACATAGAAACATAAGGAATGGCTATTCTATAAGTGAAAGCAAAATGGGAATGTTTCAAGCTGACTGCAACTCAATAAAAATTCATGTGCTTATGAATTCATAAATTATGAATTAAGTATATTGAATTAAATATAAATTTAAAAATCATATGCCAAAATGGGGGGGTGTTCAGAGTATTTTGTAAAGTATCTAATATTACAATATTGTTAAAAAGAAAAGAGACATAGAGCAAAATTATGAAACATTAGAGCTTGAACGGCTCCTCTTCAAGATCATCTAGGACAGTCCTCTAATACACTGCTGGAACCAAGCCCTGAACGATGCCCCTTGTCCAAGGTCACAGACTTTGTTAGGAATAGACACCAAACTAAAAAATTCTCAGCTTTCAGGCCACTGTTCCCACCTCTTCCCTCTCTATCTCCACTTTTTTTTCTAAGATAACATTTTAATAAGATAATACCAGTGAAACAACCTTATAAAACACTAGAACATTAACAAGCTGTCTTCTCAAGAGTTAGAATAAGGTTCTGGATGTGGCACTCTAGGCCACTAAAGTAGTACAGGTAGTAACGACCCTCAAGGTTTGTTGTTCTCACTTTGAAATCCACTGTAACTGTTTGTTTAAAAATTTATTTAAGGAATTTTAGAAAATAAGAACGAGGTAAGTTTTGATGAGGAACACTTTTAAACCCGTTGTCCTAAACTAAGTCACGAACTGGACACTATCTTTTAATAATCGCAGCACCAGTAACATCATTGCAGAGAAAAGGTGATCTCCAACACAACTGTGTTTAAAGAATGGACCTTCCCCAAACCCGGAGTCCAACCAGATTTACGATGCTTCCCTGATAACAATTAGCTGTACTTGGATTCCCCTCCATTGTGCGTCTATCCACATTCATACATTATAGACCCAAAGATTATCTTCAACATAGAAATTAATATGAAATTAATTCATGAACTTTTCAAACACTAAAGTGGTAAACTTGCATCATCGTAGATTTTAAGTAAAATATGAAAGGTGGGCAAATTCTACTATCCTCCTTCTACAGGGTAAGAGAAATATTTCTTCCCTGCTAGAAACACACACACTCACACACACACACACACACACACACAAACCTATTAGCTATTCCCTAAGGATCTGAAAAGGGAAGGCTTAACACGTCTCATATATTTCAGTGATTAATGCTTTATTTAATCTTCGGAAAAACACCAGTGTTAGGAGAACCAATAGAGTTGAAGAATAAATTCTCACAAAATCCACGTTACTCCTAAAATCTGTTTCTATGTATATTCTTATTAGCTTTTAAAATGCCTGTTATACTTGTTCAAAAAGAACCAAAGAGAAAAGCTAAAAAAGAAGTAGGATTTATAGCCCTGTTAAAATATAGTACACCAAAGAAAATGCTTAAATAAGAAGAAATAGTCTACTTGCAGGTTTAAGACTTCTCATTGTTAAGGAAACCGGTTATTTTTAAGACCTAACAGTTAATTCATTCAATAAATATCCATTGAGCATCTATTATTTAGCAAGCATCACATTTTGAGTTAAAGGAATTTAACAGGTATTGTTTCAAAGTATTTCACTTATACAAAGTTTTCCCATTGTAAATATCCAGATGTTTACAAACAATATGCCAGGAGTCCTCTCTTCATGCATTTTGCATTTTAAACTTTTTTTTAAAGAAGAGTAGATCCAGAAAGTGAGTTTCGTCTGTATGAGCTATCATGCGTTCTCCACCCCCAAAAAGATAAAATCCAGGCTGTTTTTTAAATTAGGAAAATACATATTGTTTAGTAAAGCATCCCAGTCTATGTAACATTTGTAACTGACAAACATTTCTTGCAGCCCCATGGATGAGTAACAACCATGCTCAGACGTTTGCTCAATATCTCCATCTGCTCCAATGGAGATCTGGAGCCCCAGAGCACAGAACCCACCTTTAAACAGCTGCAGAAGTAATTACCCCCAGGAAAGGATGGATTCATTTTCTTCTGTATCTTCAAGATTTGATAAGCCGCTGTATTTGTTTTTAGGTTTGCTTTCCTGTTAACTAAATGACCATGAGCAAGATTTGTTTTAAATTGCTTAAATTGAGTATGTGCCTGTGGAAATGCACACATGAAGAATTCCACCTCAAAACTGCCAAGAAAAAGTCAATCCTTCCATATCAATCCATCAAGGATAGTCTTTTAAAAGACAGGTCCCCTTGTATTCTTATGAAATAGGTAAGTCGACAAAAAGGAACAAACTATGCAGAAACTGAAGCTTAATGATGTACGCCTGAAATTACACAATGTTGTAAACCAGTATGACCTGAATAAAATTAAAACTTTTTAATAAAAAGAGACAAAGATATCAATGGGCTATCTAAATCTTTCATAAAAAGATAAGATTAGGATAAAACACAATCAGTGACTTCCTAGAAGGAAAAGGGCAAAATAAATGATAAATAAAATAAACTCCCCCAAATCTTGGATCTCCTGGCGTATTATGCTCCTGGAGACACTCCCAGCCCTGCTGGCTTCCCTTTGTGAGAGGCTCCGGGAGGCTCTGTCTACAGGGAGACGCGCTGCAGAGCCTGCAAAGCACATTCAGAGCTGGGAGCAACCGTATCCCGCATCCCCTCAGCTGCCTGATAGGATGACAAAGCGAACTCGGTTTCATTAGCCACCCTTGCTCATTTCCACTAAAGCCCGAAGCAAAAACAGCAACATGCACTCAAATGTTTTGGCACCTATGAAAACGTCTTAATCACTTTCAAACATGAAGCAAACACTTGGAGGAAGAAATCTACATTCTCAACTCCTTCTTGGCTCTACTAACAAGCCTTTGCAACAATGACTCTAACCACCAGAACACGTGCCATGAAAATTAACTTTTACAGTTTTTAGCTTTGCTACATTTCAATTTTGTTCAAGATTTTAAAAGGTCAGGGAAGGATTAAAAAAAATACAAGATTTATTGTTCTACACTGAAAATCGTATTTCAAGGTCTCTTTAGGTTCAACACTACCATCGTTTGTGTTTACACACAAAATTTCAGTCAGTGGTATCATCGATTAATAATTATGTTCAACCTCATTTCTATTACTTACTAGCTATTTTCTTCCTGCAAAGATGAATGCTAAACAATTAAACAAAACCATTCTAGATGTCTAGATAATTAGGACAGTTTTCCAAGCCAGTGAGGTGTTCTATTGGTTTAATTTGCATCAAGTCATTCAACAAAATAAAAATAAAACCGTCCTTCTGCAATCCCACACTGGAGTGGAAAATACAAATGCACAACTTGATGGTTATAAAATGATATGCCGGCAGTCCCGCAGAGAGAGGTGGCAAGAAAACAATTCTTTTTTTTTTTTGTATAATTTTTATTTATTTAATTTTTTCCCCCAAAGCCCCCGTAGATAGTTGTGTGTCACAGCTGCACATCCTTCTAGTTGCTGTATGTGGGACGCGGCCTCAGCATGGCCGGAGAAGCGGTGCATCGGTGTGCGCCCGGGGTCTGAACCCGGGCCGCCAGCAGGGGAGCGCGCGCAGTTAACCGCTAAGCCACAGGGCCGGCCCAAGAAAACAATTCTATAAAATCTTACTCCTCCCAGGGACAGTGTCATAGTATAAGTTGTCTTGTTTTTAACATTCAAACTACTAAATTAATAGATGTATAAAGCATTCTGACAAAAAAAGACTGTTAATGATTCATTCAAATGTCTTCTACAACAGAATATGAATTTTAGAAATGTGATGTCTCCTATAATGGACTTTCTCAGGGAAGGTCTCAGTCAAGCTGTTTGGTATTTCACCTTCTTGGAAGCTAGACTGCTCTTTTTCAAAAATCTGTTCAACAGGTTTTTTCCCTTTTCTAGATGTAAAATGGACACACAGTTTTAAAGGGTTACTCTGACGCTCAACACCCTGAATGCAAATATCACAGGAAACCTTAAACTTGAAATGAGGGTCACTATCCAGCTCTAGGTTCTCTCATATGCAAAACCTCTGGCCTTTCCAGTGTTTTCCAGACACAGCAAGCTGAGAGCCAGGAAAAGGAGAGTTGAGGTATCCTTGCCCCAGAACATAAGACGGCGGTTAGCATAATACAATCAGCATCATCGCCTGACCACATGTGGGTCAAACAGGTTTGTTAGAACCTGCTTGGAATTCTTACTTCCATTTTCATTCCATTGTTTCTATGAACCAGAGTGTGTTTTTTTAATGCTTTTGAACTTAGAAACTATCTATAAAATTGTGAAATGGCACCAAGTCACAAACATTCCTTTTTTCTACGAATATACAAAAGAGATCATGGTTGTGTTACCTTGAAACTTTGACTTTTTTTCCCTGCTACTTTTTAATCTTCCTACAATTTCTAATTTCCATCTTTATAATACTTAAAGACCTCTACCTGGTCGGGGCAGAAATTTTTTTGTTTTACTTTATCATATAATTCACAACTTCTCTCAGGAAAAAAAACGATCATTTCTGACAAAATATTTCCGTGACACTTTAATGAAATTAATATCTATTATTCTAGTGAACTTCCTCCCTGCCACCCTATCCTTCCTCCTCCACCATCACCACTCACACCACGTGATCCTCAAGAACTGAGGGTAACCATCTTGGTCCCATTCTTTTAACCAGTCTAACAATAATTATCTAACCACTCTCTTGTTCTGTTCCATGTCCCAAAGCGCTTCTATACAAAGAAAGCCAGGTGTAGAAATGTAGAAAGAACGATGCATGAGAATGTCACCATTTTGCAACCCTCAACGTGATTCAGGTGAGGATCACCATGGATGCTAAACATTGACAACAGAATAATCGGCATCAAACTATGACATTACCACAAAGCAAAAAAGTATAGTTTTCTTTTTTTTTTAATTTTTATTTATTTATTTTTTTTCCCCAAAGCCCCAGTAGATAGTTGTATGTCATAGCTGCACATGCTTCTAGTTGCTGTATGTGGGAGGCGGCCTCAGCATGGCCGGACAAGCAGTGCGTCGGGTGCACGCCCGGGATCCGAACCCAGGCCACCAGCAGCGGAGCACGCGCACTTAACCGCTAAGCCACGGGCGGCCCAAAAGTATAGTTTTCTAATAAAGAGATCTGCTGGGAGCCCTTAATCAAATCATTAAACTCAGCATCACCTATAACGGGGCAACCAGGAGGTTACAGGACTCCTGATGCGATGTAATATAGTAAGTACTCAATATCAGGTAGGTGGAGTCTTGCTAAAAATGTTCAGCCTGAATCTAATCATAGAAAAACAAATCTGACAAATCCACTATTCAAGAAACTGGCCTGGGCTCTCCATAAAAATAAATCCCATGAAAAAGAAGACGACAGAAGAAGTATTCTAGTTTGAGATTAAAAGAAACATAACTGAATGCAATTTGGCGACCTTGATTAGATATTTTTTCAAATGCAAATATAAAACACATTTCAGGAATGAAAAGGGAAGTTTGAATATGGACTCTATATTAAATGATATCATTAATTTAATGTTAAATTTCTCAAGTGTGATAATGGTACCATGGTTAAGCAGAACAGGAATTTATTCTTAAGAGACAGTACTAACCTCTTTAGAAGTGAAGTATTTTGATGTCTCAAAGAGTTCAACAACAACGAAAGGTTACAAATAAGAGAAGGAAACCAAATCTGGGGAAATGCTGATGACTAGTGAATCTCACAGAAGAAACTGCTTCTGTGTATTTGGTGAGAAACATATTGAACAGAAATTCTCACCACCATCACCCCTCCCCGCCACGGGAACATTTCATTATTCGAGCAACTCCTCCATCTACAAACAGTACTTCTTATCTATTGAGTCAGGACTGGAAGAACCATTTTTCAGAAGCGAGAAAAGCATGTGTTTTAATTGCCAAGGGTGCACAATGCATAACGTTCACTTGGATTCATCATGGTGTTTCTCATACACACATTCATTTTAGAAGACATCTTTAATTTTTAGATTCACTTGAGTATATAAGAAGAATACTAGAAATTTAGTTCACTAAAAACAAGCTGGATCAATATCATTAGCCATCAGGAAATGCAAATCAAAATCACAATGAGATACCACTTCACACCCACTAGGACAACTATACAGTCATGTACCACATGATGATGTTTTGGTCAACGACAGACCACATATAAGATGGTGGTCCCACAGCATTAGTACCATGGAACCTAGGTGGATAGTAGGTATACCATCTAGGTTTGTGTAAGTACACACTATGATGTTTGCACAACGACCAAATAGCCTAACGATGTTTTCTCAAAACTTCCCATCGTTCAGCGATGCATGACTTTAGTGAAAAAGGCTGATTAACAAGTACTGGGGAGGATGTGGCGAAACTGGAACACTCTTACACTGATGATGGAAAAGTAAAATGGTGCAGCTGCTTTGGAAAACCATCTGCTAGTTCTTCAAAAAGATAAACATAAAGTGAACACATAACCTAGCAATTCTACTCCTAGGTAAATATCCAAGAGAAATGAAAACATAGGTCCACAGAAAAACTTGTACACTAACATTCATAGCAGCATGATTCATAACAGCCCAAATGTGGAAACAACCCAAATATCCATCAACTGATGCATGGACAAATAAAATGTGGGGTATATTCATACAATATAATATTATTTGGCAATAAAAGAAATGAAGTACTAATATATGCTACGACACGGATGAACCTTGCAAACATTACATTAAGTGAAAAAAGTCAGACACAAAAGGCCATATACTATGCAATTCCATTTATGTGAAATGTCCAGAATAGACAACTCTTTAGAGATAGAATGTAGATTAGTGGTTAGCAGGGACTGAGGGGAGGGGGAAATGGGAAGTGATTCCTAATGTGTATAGGGTTGCTTTGGGGGGTCAAAATGTCTAAAATTAATTGTCTTGATGACCAAACAACTCTCTGAATGTAATAAAAACACTGAATTGTACACTTTAAATGGTATGTGAATTATATCTTAATAAAGCTGGTATTTAAGAAACCTGGAACAATTAATACTCTTCCAGCAATCGAGACTAGGAAATACCTTAAGGGAAAGTTACCCACAGATAACTTCCTGGGGTAAATATATCTACTCCAGTGTGTTCATTTCCTATTAATTACAAACAAGATCTACAATGCTTCTCGAGCAATAAAATGTCATGACAAATCAGATTTGAAGTTGCGTTGATTCCTGAAGTAAATAAAATACATCCTTTGATTATGAAAGCCTCCCCAGATGTCTTGGCAAATTCTTATGATAGAAATAATCTTCTTTTCCACTAAATTTGGAGGGGAAGACTGAAGAGCATGACAAGTCTAAAATGCTACTGAAAGGGCCAGCCCCGTGGCTTAGCGGTTAAGTGCGCGCGCTCCGCTGCGGGCGGCCTGAGTTCGGATCCCAGGTGCGCACCGACGCACCACTTCTCCAGCCATGCTGAGGCCACGCCCCACATACAGCAGCTAGAAGAATGTGCAGCTATGACATACAACTATCTACTGGGGCTTTGGGGGAAAAATAAATAAATAAATAAAATTATAAAAAAATTAAAAAATAAAATAAAATGCTATTGAAAGAAATTCTCCACTAAATAAAAAAAATTTAAGAGCCAGCCCTGATGGCCTAATGGTTAAAGTTGCACACACTCTGCTTTGGTGGCCCCGGTTCGGTTCCCGAGCGCGGAACCACACCACTCGTCTGTCAGTAGCCATGCTGTGGCGACAGCTCATACAGAAGAATTAGAAGGACTTACAACTAGAATATACAGCTATGTACTGGGGCTTTGGGGAAGAAAAAAAAATAGTTAGGAAGCATATATAATACTTAAAAAATCTTAAAACTCAGATGACATTTTGGGATTATCGGCCACCCTTGAATGGGCAGGGCACAGTAACTGATAAACCACAGCTGTCTTTAAAAAGACAGCTAAGTCTAAGGAGAGCCATTAATAGTGTCTATATTCATATGTCTGCAGAAATCTTTTTGAAAAAGATTTCACCTCAGATTGAACATCTTTCACCTTGACCATGAGATTTAGTCATTAGACATTAAATGTTTCCCACACCTGGTACTGAGAACAGCTTCCTTCCAATATTCTTAATATGGAATTCATATTATACTAAACTTTGATAGGCCTCAAATTTTACTTCTTTCTATAATATTAAAACAAGGTTTTGAAAGTTGATCAAATACCCTGCAAATTATAAACACAAGTCTATGTCAGTATTGACAGATTCGACCTAAACTTAGACATAGATAGTCGCCAAAGTTTTTTGTTTTAAATATATATATTTGAGAACACGTTCCATTGTTTTAATATTGATGACTTGTTCGGTCCCATGAGGGTTCCTGGGTCTAGCTTAGTACGAAATGAAAAGATAAAATGGGGTCTTTCAGGGATGGCATCTGTCAGGCAGGAAGGTGATGCCCAACGAGTGTGTGTAGGAATCAGAACTGGGGCGGGCTAAAAGATGATCACTTGGCTCCCTCCATCAGCAATGCCTAAAGAGAAAGGTTCAGAGGGCCCAAGAATGGATGTCTCCCTATTGAGAATGGAAAAAATTGGTAGCCTGGAAACCTTGCCTTTGAACCATCTCAGCTGCCACTAAGAAGAAACCACATCCTACACCTTCCGTGGAACCTTTCACACTGTAAATTCCTGCCATCATCCCTGTTACTGTTGCCTGTGAAAAGCTTCATTAATTAACAGTGATACCTTGCCAACCTGTAAGAACAGCTATGGTGTCTTTTTATGGCTGTATTCTAGAAATTTAACAGACCCTGATAACAGAGATCAAAAATGGTATACAATGGGGGCTGGCCCAGTGGTGTAGTGGTTAGGTTCACGTGCTCCACTTCGGCAGCCCGGGGTTTGTGGGTTAGGATCCCGGGCACAGACCTACACACCACTGGTCAAGCCATGCTGTGGCAGCAACCCACATACAAAATAGAGTAAGATCGGCACAGATGTTAGCTCAGTGGCAATCTTCCTCAAACAAAAAGAGGAAGATTGGCAACGGATATTAGCTCAGGGTCAATCTTCCTCACCAAAAAAAAAAAAAAAGGTAGACAATGACTATAGACACAAAATCTGGTCCTTTGTTCTATAACTCTATCACTTACCTTGCAAAACTTGTGACAGAAAATGGGGCTGGCTATCTGAAGACCACCCTATTCCGAATAACTCTACTTCAAACCCCACATTCTCCGTCCTCCAGGGTTTGACATTTTGTGGAATCTGCTGTGACAACTGTCTCTCAATGACATGAAAGTGTTCGTGAGTCTTTTAGGGACCAAAATGTAGACTTCTGACTTTAATGTAGCAATATCTGGTGTTAAAATATGACTCTGAATACTAAGGCCCATACTCCAAAAGAATACTGACCAATACAAACCACAGTATAATATTTCTATTAATATTGCATATGAGTATATCCGAAATGCTCTATATTAGAGCATTTCATATTATAGTGAATATAAAATCAATTAAAATCCCTAGCTTTCTATTTCCTCCTGCTTATAAGCTAGATCCTCTTTCATTTTTAATTCCCTCCCCTATTGATCTATCTGCTGGTTCTTCAACAGTCTTGAAAAAGAGAAAATATTGGGGCCCCCGTGGCATAGCGGTTAGGTGTGCACACTCTGCTGCTGGCGGCCTGGGTTCAGATCCTGGGCGCACACTGACGCACGGCTTGTCAGGCCATGCTGTGGCGGCCTCCCATTGTAAAGTGGAGGAAGATCGGCACGGATGTTAGCTCAGGGCCAGTGTTCCTCAGCCAAAAGAGGAGGATTGGCATGGATGTTAGTTCAGGGCTGATCCTCCTCACAAAGAAAAAAGGGGGGGGGGATAATAAAGAAAGTTTTGAAAAGTTGAAATGACCCAAAACATTGTCATTTCTAACACCTCTTCATTTTCATATACTCCTTTCAACTTTTAGCCACAAACATACACTTTTTATATAATCCCTGTTGTGGAGTACAGTTCCCCATATTTGCTCCATTTTGAAACCATAAACATTTCACCAAGTTGCTACAAATTCTTCTCGTGTGTCCTTTAATGACAAGGATGACATGTATGTACCACACATAATTCATTTAACAAATCTCTCAATATGTTAAGACAGCAATTAACATTTGTAATAAAAGTTTTATGGAATACAGTTTTCCTTCCCTTGTATTATATTTGTTGAATTTCCAGAATTAGGAGCAGTAGAACAAAGAATGTGAACATTTATATGGTTCAATGCATTGCAAAATTGCTTTATATGTGATTTTTTTAAAAGCACAGGAATTGAGGCATTTCATCAGGATATTTTTCTTCTATTAAATGCACTCCTCTCTCCTTCTCCTCTAGAAATCCAGTACCTTCCTCTGTCATATTATGTTCTTCCTGTCTGTCTCCTCCAGTGCACCTAGACCTAAACTCCTCTTTATCCCCAAACACTGTCATCATACCTAAGTTTGAAGAAAGGCATAATCCATCATTTGCTTTCTTTTTTTTTTTTGCGAGGAAGATCAGCCCTGAGCTAACATCCATGCTAATCCTCCTCTTTTTGCTGAGGAAGACCGGCTCTGAGTTAACATCTATTGCCAATCCTCCTCCTTTTCTTTTCCCCCCCAAAGCCCCAGTAGATAGTTGTGTCATAGCTGCACATCCTTCTAGTTGCTGTATGTAGGACGCGGCCTCAGCATGGCCGGAGAAGTGGTGTGTCGGTGCGCGCCCGGGATCTGAACCCGGGCCGCCAGTAGCGGAGTGAGCACTTAACCGCTAAGCCATGGGGCCGGCCCATCATCATTTGCTTTCTATTCTAACTTTTCAATCATTTATCAGTTTGAACGTCTGCCTTCACTTCTTATGCAAGTTGATAAAATATTAACTCAGTCAAAGCCAAGGAGAGCTTTATAGCAGGCAACTCTTACCAGAATTATCAGTCAATTGTGTTTGCTCAACTCTACATTTGACCAATCTACATTTAAGGAGAGTTGCTGAATTCCTCAACTTTGTCAAATCTCTGGTGAAATCAGGAATCGCCATTAGTACATTCTCCAAAATCCTATAGTACAGGAACCTGAATAACAACAACGAAAAAGACTAAGGAAGGAAGGAAGAACAAAAAGAAAATTAAATAAACCGGATTATTGGGTTTAGTGACGATGCTGACTCCTAGTGATCGCCAATTTTCTCCTCACATATCTGCTGAGCATTCCATTCTAGGCCAGGAAGGATGTTATAATCACCACTAACTGTGGTTCCTTCTTTTCTTTTTTTTTTTTTGTGAGGAAGATCAGCCCTGAGCTAACATCTGCCAATCCTTCCTCTTTTTGCTGTGGAAGACTGGCCCTGGGCTAACATCCGTGCCCATCTTCCTCCATTTTATATGGGACACCGCCACAGCATGGCTTGACAAGCGGTGCGTCAGTGCGCGCCCGGGATCCGAAACTGCGAACCTCAGGCCCCCGCAGCGGAGCGCGCACACTTAACCGCTTGTGCCACCGGGCCGGCCCCTGTGGTTCCTTCTGATGAAAAAGACTGATGGGGGATGGACGGGTAAGGAAAAAAAAACGGCTTTCATATACCTGTGTATGTACTGTTAGATTTTTAATAAGTAGTATTATTATTCTTTAATTTTAAACATTTGATTTTAAACTAAGTGGTCCCTTCTCCCAGAAGGTTAATCTATCCAAGTTCATTTTCTTCTGCCATATTTTTTCAAGTTTATTTTCTTCTGCCATATTTTAAATCTACTGGATTGAAGTTAGTTTAGCTAACTGATTTAATGGGTCATGAAATCCCTATAGTGACTATTTAAAGTTCAAATAGCAGCAGGAGTCCCTTTCTGTACTTTGATTTTCAAAAAAATTGTAGAAAGGGCCAGCTGGATTCCCGTGAAAGAAGTTTTAAGCAGTCATAAGAACCTAAGTCAGAAAGCTAACAAATATCACCTGCTGTTGTTGTTCGATGATAAGATTTTTCAGTTAAGAATGTTTTGATTACTAAAAAGCATTGAACTGTACATTTTATTTTATTTTATTTTTTGTGAGGAAGGTCAGCCCTGAGCTAACATCTGCCAATCCTCCTCTTTTTTTGCTGAGGAAGACTGGCCCTGGGCTAACATCCATGCCCATCTTCCTCCACTTTATATGGGACGCCGCCACAGCATGGCCCAACTAGCGGTGTGACGGTGCGCGCCCAGGATCTGAACCGGCGAACCCCGGGCCGCCACAGCAGAGCACGCACACTTAACCGCTTGCGCCACCGGGCCGGCCCCTGAACTGTCCATTTTAAATGTGTGAACTGTATGTTACGTGAATTTTATCTCAATAAAGCTGTTGCAAAAAAGAAAAGAATGCTTTAATTTACATGTATAAATTTAACGTTGTCTCTAAAACATAAGCTTTTAGACAAATTCTATTTTCCCACAGATTTAAGTTTCTTCAGTCTATAACATCATCTCCAAATGAGATTTTCTTTTTTGGTGAGGAAGATTAGCCCTGGGCTAACATCTGTGTCCACCTCCCTCTACTTTATCTGTGGGATACTGCCACAGCATAGCTTGATAAGCGGTGCATAGGTCCGTGCCTGGGATCCGAACCTACAAACCCCAGGCCACTGACGTGCAGCACGTGAACTTAAACCAATATACCACCAGGCTGGACCCAAATTCATTTTTTAACAAGAAATATTACATATATATGTTTATATTATCTAAAAATGTATCTTTAACATGCATTTGGGTATCATACTATCTTAATGTAGAATTTACTGGCAAAAGAACAACCAAATATAATTTTACATTAAATATTGATCTTATTCTTTTATGATGATAACAAGCAAAACTAATAAATTACTTTAAATATATAACATTGTAGAGCTAGTAGGCTTTTGTCTGTTGTCCTCAAGGCATGTCAGCAAGTCACTGAAGCCCCCTTTCAGGGCCACACTCTGCTCCAGCTGAGCTGACCTTTTTTTTTTTTTTTATGAGGAAGATCAGCCCTGAGCTAACATCCACGCCAATCCTCCTCTTTCTTGCTAAGGAAGACTGGCCTTGGGCTAACGTCTGTGCCCATCTTCCTCTACTTTATGTGGGTCACCACCACAGCATGGCCTGACAAGCGGTGCATCGGTGCGCACCCGGGATACAAACCTGGGCCGCCAGCAGCGGAGCGCATGCTTGTCATGGGGAGGGCGGGGGGCGGGGGGGAAAGGTGGCGGCCTGTGAGCTGAGCTCTTGGCACACTAAGACTGTTGGGCCATCCCCCAAGCTCATGTTCTCCATTCCCTGCCTCTCTTTCACTCAATCCCTTCTGTATACCACTAGCTTTTCTCACAGAACAGTCTCCTGTCTCTGCCTGCCCCAAACTGGAGACTGCACTGACAGGGGGAAGAAAACAACAGGTATAGATTTGAAGTGGGTGGGCTCAGCTTCAAGAAGCAAAAGACAATGAAACAGAGATGTCCCCGGTGGAGAGATGGATAGTTTCAGGACTCAATGACACCTAGATGTAATGGAAGCCAAGGCGGTGGACCAAGATATCTCCAGAGAGATAGGAAGTAATGAAGAAATAGCAGGGCCAGCCTAGTGGCGCAGTGGTTGAGTTCACGCTCTGCTTTGGCAGCCTGGGGTTCGTGTTCGGATCCTGGGTGCGGACCTACACACCGCTCATCAAGCCATGCTGTGGTGGCGTCCCACATACAAAATAGAGGGAGATGGGCACAGACGTTAGCTCAGGGTCAACCTACCTCAGCAAAAAGAGGAAGCTTGACAACAGATGTTAGCTCAGGGCTAATCTTCCTCACCAAAATAAAAAAAAAGAAGTAGTAGTATCAACAGAAGGAATTTAGTACTTGTCGAATGGATGCCTCAGTGACCAGTTTTGCATGGATATAGCTAAAAGAGTTGTGAGTTAGAGAAAGCCCAAAGCTACTAGTTCAGAAAGTTAAGTGGCAATTCTAGTTCAAAAAGTAAGTGGTAATTCTCCTGCCACTAAGTTACCCAGACTCTCAGATAATCACCATGTGAGTCAAAGATTGAAGTTTAAGAGAAGAAAGGACTCTGAGAAAGTCACATGAACACTTTTTTCATATATAAGAAAGAAATCTAAAAGGCTAACAGCTTTAGCTAATAAACTATCTCTTATATACAAGCAAACAAAATACACTTAAACTCGGAAGTATAAGAAAACTAAGACCGAAAAAACTTGTTAAAACCTTAGACTTGAAGGTGTGGAATGTCTCTTTAGCTTTAAAAAAAGAACCACAGGAGAGGCTGGGCATGCCCTGTGAAGGAGTATTCACCTGTGAAACAGTCCTGATAAAGAATGGCTTCAGAAAGATCCCTCCCCATACTAAGCCTAAATTTTATCATAAAAATTATAAAAGGCTTTAAGGATTTTCTTTTTTTTGGAGGTGGGTAGAGAAGAAGAAAAATAAAGGTTTTCTAAAATTTAGTTAACTCATACCAGATACCTGCTTGTTGAACATGAAAATGCCAATAAATGTCTGAACTTTTTAAGTCAGTTGGCCCCGTTTCTATGTCAGACAGAATTCTCAAAATAAAAACCAAGCCAATAATGGAATAAATGTATAGCCCAAACGATGTTTTTATACAAATACGATCAAGACGCCACAGTCTGCGTTTATCTTAGGATGCCCCAAGTGGTGGAAAACTGACTTCAGTTACGTAAGCGGTTCTCGGAGGCCATGCTGCTACACCACATGGAAAAGTATTTAAAATTAAACAAAGGCAATGAAAAGAGCTTCACTTTATTACCACGTTCACTGACTGAATGCAAGAAGGATATACAGAAGATCAAAGGAAAACATCTAACAAACCATTGGTTTTTGTCTTCTCTCCCAGCCCTCAAGATACACTTTGGGGATGAAGGATAAGGAGGCAAAAAAGGAAAAGTCGAGAGGGATATACACACCTGCAAGCAGAGGGCCTCTCAGATCGCAGGGTTCCAGGGTACTCCCACTTTCTACCTGTCTATATCTATTAAGCAATCGTATGCAGAGAAAAGTGGCTAGAAGCAGGAAGACTAGTTTGAAGATGGATGTGCCATATACTGCATGGGATGATTAAAACTGGGGAATGAGGAGATCTGAGGAAGCAAAAGTAGAACCAACAGAACTTCACGACTGATGAGTGAACAGAAGAGGAAGAGAAGGACAGTGATACCATTCTGCAAGATGGTGAAGATGCCAGAAGAGAGTTCTCTTTATGGGGGGAGGAGGCAGGCAAAGGGGACAGAAGAAATGCTATTTTTGAGGTAAACTTGTTAATACATAGATACGTGGGACTGAAACTTGGTGGCTGTAAGTGAGTGTTAAAACCCTGGGAGTCGGGCCTGGCCCGGTGGCGCAAGTGGTTAAGTGTGTGCGCTCTGCTGCGGCGGCCCGGGGTTCGCCGGTTCGGATCCCAGGCGTGCACTGATGCACCGCTTGGCAAGCCATGCTGTGGCGGCGTCCCATATAAAGTGGAGGAAGATGGGCACGGATGTTAGCCCACAGCCAGCCTTCCTCAGCAAAAAAGAAGAGGATTGGCAGATGTTAGCTCAGGGCCGATCATCCTCACACACAAAAAAAAAAACCCTGGGAGAGGACAAAATCCCCTAAGGACAATGCTTCAATCTGGGCTGACCAATCAGCTAATCTGGGCTGACCAATCAGCTGGGGGATGATCCCAAGGGAGGAAATGTGTTTAAAATTGAATGGGGTTCTACAGGGTACAGTAGGGTGGAGGATGAACTCAGAGGTTAGGAGGGCAGAGCAAAACAGCAAGGGAAAGGATGGTCATCGAACGGGTCTGGCATTCAGTGACACCCAAATTAAAGAGAGAAATGAGTGATATAGATTCTTATTTAGGTCTGTAACCTGCCTCCAAACCCAAAGAACTCTCACTATAGCCTGGCACCAGCTATCTCCAGGCCATCATGGGGGGGAAGGGTGGAGACAGGATCTGAAATGACTGGTTGGCCAATAAAGATGAATCGTTTGCCTTTTACTCGACAGCAGATAGGGTAATACATCCTAAAATACCTAGAAAGGCAGAGTGCACTGGGATCTTAGGAGCCGTCTAGTATTCCAGATGTTAATCATATGAGAGACATCTCCTCTGCATCACAGCCAAGGCCCACTTCACATTGCAGTGGTCTTATACCCACGAGACCCAAACAAACAGGGGAAGACCTCTAGTATTGATCTCAAGAGCAAGTGAATCAAAAGCTCCACTTCCTAGTTAAATTTTTTTAAATTTTTTTTTACTGCAGTAACATTGGTTTACATTATATAAATTTCAGGTGTACATTACTATATTTCTATTTCTTTTTTTTTTTTTTTTTGGTGAGGAACATCAGTCCCGAGCTAACATCCATGCCAATCAATCATCCAAGCTTTGTATGAGAACAAGCACAGAAAGTTACATTGCAGAAAAAGGTCAACGAGTGGGTATATTAAACTTATTTAAATATATAAGCTAATTTTAAAAATAAACAGTTCTAGTAAATATTTATTATGAAGGAGGAATCAGTATTTTATGCCTAGATTGAGTTGTTTCTGCTTCTATGTCCTAAAGCAATCTTACAAGAATAGCCCCACATTGATTTTTAGGTTTCACAAAGGAGTAACTTTCTTAAAAATTTAGCTTAGCTACAATCCCAGAATACTGTTATTTGCTTTGATCAGACTCAAGGAAAAAATAAATCAGTGTCTTTCTCAACTTCTTATCCGAAGCCGAAATAAACCAGCTGGTCAGCTCATACCAAAGGAATCATAAGCTTTGGGGATTTTTCCTTCTTCATGACCATAAAAAGCAACAAACGGGTGACATTTCCTTTACTCTTATTTGCCAGAGGAAGAATTTGCAACTCCATTCAAGAAGGCTCTGTTTTGACCTCCCCGATCTTTGTTCAAGTTCACATACAGTTACAATACCTCCAGTATTCACTCCAGGAGCTGGAAATGGTTCGAAGAACACAATAATTTACAGCATTTAACTCCACAGTAGTCCAATTGTCTTGGCCCCAGAAAATATGGTTAAGGGAAAGTTTAAAGAATAATGTGGCTTGCACTGGGATGTTTAGCTCTAAGCACAATTAATTAAGTGCCATAGAAATTGAGTCTATACAGCTATTAGATCCACCGCAGACTGAAAATGAAAACTAAATCTGATGCAATTATCTGGATTATTTAAACAATGAGGGGCCGGCCCCGTGGCTTGGCGGTTAAGTGCCCGCGCTCCGCTACTGGCGGCCCGGGTTCAGATCCCGGCTACTGGCGGCCCAGGTTCAGATCCTGGGTGCGCACCGACGCACCGCTTCTCCGGCCATGCTGAGGCCGCGTCCACATACAGCAACTAGAAGGATGTGCAACTATGACATACAACTATCTGCTGGGGTTTTGGGGGGAAAAAAAAAGGAGGAGGATTGGCAATAGATGTTAGCTCAGAGTCGGTCTTCCTCAGCAAAAAGAGGAGGATTAGCACGGATGTTAGCTCAGGGCTGATCTCCCTCACAAAAAAAAATAATAAAATAAAAAAAAATAAACAATGAAATTAATCCAAAGTGTACTCAATCCCGAAATTTTAATGATACCTATGGTTGCCTCAATTTTCTACTTGTTTCTCTCTCAACCTCCCCAAAATACATCAGCAAGTCTAGATATAACGTACTAAGAATATAAAAATATGAAATATTTCATCTCAGGATAATGTGAGGCATTTCCCAAACAATGTACATTTAAAAGCTGTGACAGGGCTGGCCCAGTGGTGTAGTGGTTACATTCGTGCACTCCACTTCACCAGCCCAGGGTTCATGGGTTCAGATCCTGGGCACAGACCTACACACCGCTCCTCAAGCCATGCTGTGGTGGCATCCCACATACAAAATAGAGGAAAGTTCATTCAGATGTTAGCTCAGGGCCAATCTTCCTCACCAAAAAAAAAAAAAAAGCTGTGACATACTCCATATTTTTCCATTTTAATTAGAGTAAGAATCTGTCTACATGGGGTTAATCTAAAAATTAGATACATAAAAAATACAATAATTTTCATATGAATGAAATAAAAATCCATCCTCCTTGCTCCCCAGCCCCCAGCAAAAAAGAGAACAAATTTCCTTAACATCTCAGAACTTCTCTCTCAGTCTCCGATTAGAAGTCCCTGCCTACATCCTAACAGATGTAGATGTAGGTCCCAATTAATTATTGGCTTCACATTGCCAATCACAATAAATACAGAAGTTACACCCTAGTATTCAAAATTCTCCACTGCAGAGCCACAAACAGCTCTCTGGGCTTCTCAATCCCTATTCTAATTGTGCGCTCTTCTCTAGCCTGGCATTTCTCAACCGTGTTTGGGTAAAGAGGCATATCGTATGTCTCCTTTTGGAAAGGCATAATTAATACTATTAACATACTAAAGGTTCTGAAAGGTTCTGCAGTTACAAAAAGAAATCTGTAAGCGAACTTTTCCTAGACTATTTTTCACTCAGTATTTCTCCCAACACGATGAAGTTCTCTCTCGCCTGGTTATTTTATTATCTTTAAATTTTTATTATATTTTTATTTATTTATTTATTTTATTTTATTTTATTTGTGAGGAGGACCAGCCCTGAGCTAACATCCCATGCCAATCCTCCTCTCTTTTTGCTGAGGAAGACTGGCCCTGGGCTAACATCCGTGCCCATCTTCCTCTGCTTTATATGGGACACCGCCACAGCATGGCTTAACAAGCAGTGTGTTGGTGCGCGCCCGGGACCCGAACCGGCAAACCCTGGGCCGCCGCAGCGGAGCGCGCGCACTTAACCGCTTGTGCCACCGGTCCGGCCCCGTAAATTTTTATTATATTTTTACTTCTTTATTATTTTCTTGCCTCTTCTCAAGCTTCTGCGTTCTTCAACAATTCACCATAAATTCTATTTGCTCTGTCTTAGCTCAGGCTGCTATGACAAATTACCATAGACTGTGTTGCTTAGACAACAAACATTTATTTCTCACAGTTCTGGAGGCTGGAAGTCCAAGATTAAGGTGCAGGACGGTCTGGTTCCTGGTGAGAGCTCTCTTCCTGTTTTGCACAAGGCTGTCTCTCCTTGTATCCTCACACGGCCGAAAGAGAGAGGAAGCAAACTCTCTGGTGTCTCTTCTCATGAGGGCACTAGCCCATAATGAGGGGTCCACCTTCATGACCGAATTACCTCCCCAAGACCCTATCTCCTAATACCATCACCTTGGGGATTAGAGTTTCAACACATGAATTTGAGGAGCAGGGGGGCACAAACGTTCAGTCCATAGCATCCTCCACGCCCCTCTTCCTGGCACCCCAGTATGTATGTGCTCTCTCTTGCCTTTGGGAGCTGTCATGTTTGCGCCCCTTGTCCAGCACTCAGCTACAATTCAGGGCAAAATACAGTTTCCAGGAGCTTGTGATGTCCACAACAGACGGTCATATGTAGTTACGGGGACTCAGCTGGTCCTCTGCAGTGCTTCACACTGGCAGCACAGAAAGACCCCCCCCCCCCCGCCCAGTTCATTTAAAAGGAACTCTCTAATTTTCCTTTCCTTCCTGAATATACTTACACAATTTACACTTGCCATTTACTCTTTACATAATTTTTATTCTAAGACCATGCAATTAAGAAAAAACCCTTATCAATTACATCTATGATTTTTCTAGTCACTAAATCTATAGCCCCAGCTTCTTATTTTTGGTGTTGGGAGTACAGGCACATGTGGCGAATCTGCTACTTTTAGCCCAGCCTTCCTAGAAAGGGAGAAGTTAATTTAGACACCTAATTTGCCTAAGACTAAAGCACGCTGGGTAAGAAATAAGTGGGGATCCAAGGATCCTCGAGACTGCTTGAGAAACTTTCTCTGACAAATGTAATTCTTTAAACCATGACCTACTTCCCTGAATACTCAGGCATTCTTTGAATTCCTCCCTGTCATGGAGGATTGTTTATCCGGCACAGTTCCAGAAGGGACTTGAAATCTCCCGTCACTGTTGCAATTCTAGATAACACTGTAGGTCGTCTTTGGTCACAACAGAATCCATATAGGACAAAAACCTTTAGGGCATTCAAAAGACCTTAATGTGTCTTTAATTAGTATCAAATGAAAATAACCAATCTTCATTTAAATCAAAGCAGAACACATTTTCTATACTGTAAATAAAAGACACATCTAAAACTGGCATCAAACTGAGTTTAAAGTGAACTTAAACTCTTGAAAGTTTTACAAAGAGAAAATCAGATACGAAACCAAAGCAACCGGGGTTTTGCCCCCATTACTGTCAACTATTTTGTGTTTAAATTTTATATAGTAGCTTTTGTCCCGATGGAAGAAAAGGTCTCAATCAGGACTGAGCTGGTAAATTTTAGTGGTGACATTTTCCACTGCTTTTCAATAACTGACTCATATAAAACGAGGCAGAACAAGCACGAATATTTCCATTCAAATATTTAGATTAGCACTATAGGAGTCAAGAACTCATGTCTAAATATTGGTTTTCTGAAATAATTAAGAAAAAATCATCATAGAGAGACTGGTTGATTCTAAGCAATTCTCTGGTGGATTATAATCCTATCCCCACCCCCATCCGCAGTTAGTACTGCAGTGTATAGCAATCATAAATTCAAAGTAGACTGACCACAGCTAAGGCTGAACTTTGCGTAGCACTCAATGTCACCGGTGTGGAGTAAGACTCTTACATATATACCCAAGTGAAGGTTAATTTCAAACAAAAGTTTCTTGAAAGGCATTCTACAAGCAGTGTGTTAATTTAGCGAAAAATTATTACCTAGAACTGAAAATGTAAAGAAAGGTTAAGAACCATAAAATACATCAGCAATCTTGTTTTATGCAACACAACATACGTATTTATAAGGAAAACTATCAAGGACGCAACGAAGCACGTTTTAAATAAGGATGGTCAACATCAGGGAGTGACAAGAGAAAATTGATTGTCGCGCCAGACAAAACCCAGAGCCTGTAAATGGCTCAATTCCGTAAGAAATCATACGCTCAGACAGGAAGGAAAATAGCAAACCATAAATCGTTCTCTGAACAACAAACCAAAGGGCAGACACTGGAGATGGAAAAAATGACAAAGAAATGTCTTCTTTAAAAGTAAAGATAAACATTCCCCAAGCTACCTAGTCTCTTTGCCTACAAATGGAAGGAATGCAACCCAACCATCAGGCTCTTTTATGTTTAGGTGGCCCCCCGATGTGCCGCGGTAGGAGAGTCACTGTTGCACGAAGAAGCAGTAATCCAATAGCTGTTCGATTCAGCGGCACTGTTTTATCTAGTCTTCTATTAACATTCACTGTTGGTTCCACCTTTCCCGTAGCTGCCACCATCAGCTCCTTCAGTGCTACCATCTCTTATCTTGGGCCTTCCACTGTACCTCCCAGGCCCACCACTCAGCAAGCCGGGATGGCCCAAATGCCCCTGGTCTCTGCTCTGATGCAGACCACTATTAGAGAAATGGTACTGATCTCACGGACGCCCTCTGTGATTACCTACAGAGTCTGCTGCAAACCTCTTCCTTACTTTAAAAGTGCCAAGTTGGGGGCTGGCCCCGTGGCTTAGCGGTTAAGTGCGCACGCTCCGCTGCTGGCGGCCCGGGTTCGGATCCGGGCGCGCACCGAGGCGCTGCTCCTCTGGCCATGCTGAGGTGGTGTCCCACATACAGCAACTGGAGGGATGTGCAACTATGACATACAACTATCTACTGGGGCTTTGGGGAAAAAAAGGAGGAGGATTGGCAATCGATGTTGGCTCGGAGCCGGTCTTCCTCAGCAAAAAGAGGAGGATTAGCATGGATGTTAGCTCAGGGCTGATCTTCCTCACATAAAAAAATAAAAAAATAAATAAATAAAAGTCCCAAGTTGTTACTATCAAGTGATGTTCTCCCTTCTAAAGACACTTTCAGTTTAAATCCTTGTTTGGCATGGTTGGTTACACAGCAATAGACACCTGAAACAGATGTCAGGAGGGGGATGTTCTTTCTCTGACTACAGAAGAAACTGAGGTACTCTGTATTCCAAATCTTGAAATCTCGGTTATTTCTGACTGCCCCTCACCAAGTCTATACCCTGCACCCAATCCCGCCGCCCTCTGCTAATATCTGCTGCATCACCATACCGTGGAAATGTCTGCCGACACAACCTCCCCAAGTCTCCCTTCCCAGTCTCACTTAGCCCCACTCTCCTATGGACGTCCTCTCTGCCACGTCTGAGATCGTGTCCCAGGAGTCCATCATTCACCCACGTGGCATTTCTGCATCTCTGTTCTTTATCAGAAGCCCTCACTGGCTCTCTGTTGCCTGCACAGCTTCTACGATGACTGGCTGCCACTGTATTCATCGTCCTCTTGCCATTAGTCTCTTCTTCAGCTCCTTAATACCCCCTGCACTTTCTGCTCTCCCAACTAATGACCTTTTCTCTGCCTGCAACACTTTCCAAAATGTCCTTCTCTTTCTTTCCCAAATGTCCTTCTCTTTCTACAGCAGTTATCTGGACAGCTCACTGAGTAGACATGTACCAACCAATGGCAACTCTCTGAGTGCCCATCCAACTTATCTGAATCCCTGTTATTGAATATTTCCTCTAGAAGGACCCTATCACCTCCCCTAGATGATGAGGTGCTCAAGAATGATGCTATTTGCTCTTACTTCTTTTCTTCTCTCCAAGCATCTAGACCAGTGTCTTTCACGTGGTGAGTGCTTAGGAAATACTTAATTGACTATTTTTAACACATAATATTACATACCAAGAAAACAAAATAACGTTTAAAAGGTAACATCTGGGCCGGCCCCGTGGCTTAGCGGTTAAGTGCGTGCGCTCTGCTGCTGGCGGCCCGGGTTCGGATCCCGGGCGCGCACCAACGCACCACTTCTCCGGCCATGCTGAGGCCACGTCCCACATACAGCAACTAGAAGGATGTGCAGCTATGACATACAACTATCTACTGGGGCTTTGGAGGGAAAAAAATAAATAAATAAAAATCTAAAAAAAAAAAAAAAAAGGTAACATCTGCTTCCCACTTTTTAATGTTTATGTATATATAAACTTAGCATAGCCGTGAGACCAGAGTAACACCTGAGATGTAGAATATAAAAGTATTTTAAACCATGGACTTGCTATCATAACTGACTCAATTTTTAGCCACTCCCTTAATGCTTTTACTCTACAAATTTACTCTACAAATAAACACAGCAGGAAATTTTTTTAAGTAAAAAGAAATCAATAAACAGATGTATGCATATTTATGGAAACTCGAGTTTTAGCAGGAGGGACTATTTAATAGATGGTACTGGAACAACAGGTAACCCACATGGAAAATGAATTTTAATCTCTCTCTCCAGACATAAAGTAATCCATTTCTAGAGGATTAGGGAGGTAAATATATGAAAGGGAGAACTTTTAACCTTTTTAAGACTGAGCTCTTGGAGTTCTCTTGGTGTCCTCAGTTCCTCGAGTACACCAGCTAGTAAAGAAACGTTCATGGAGTGAAGACTGAATAGTAAAGACATGGTGGGCAAAGCCAGAACTCTATTCTGATCTTCAATGACGTGGTTAGGTTTTAAGATTTCTTCACAGATTTTTGGACCAGCCAAATGGCATAAACTGAGCCCTCAGCTACTCCTACCCAGCACAAGGGAAGGTTTGGACTGATGATGAGGGAAGAGGTTTAAGAGGCAATCAGGGGGAAACAAAAACGTGAACACTGAGCAATTTCTGGGTAGCTCCTTGCTCAGAAAGAACAACAGCATTGGATTCAACACCTATTTACCTGGAATCGCACGTTCTATTTAGAAAGGCCTCCACTACCAGCACACTTGTTTTCAATACAGTAGAATAAGGGAATGAAATTATGTAGGTGAAATATTTCCCTCTATTTTCTCCGAGATATGTGGAGGGGAATACTTACTCTTCCAACATCATCCGAAACCATCCTTCCACCCACACAAGCTCCAACCTCAGTCAGTCTGCGCTCTCCCTGGCCCTCTATCAGCTCCTACACCCTACACCCGCATTCCTTAAGGCAAGGGTGGCTACAGCAGGCAGATCAGAATACCTGATGGGCATTAAGACTATAGAATCTCAGACCCTTCTATTGCCTGCAATTCTGATTCAGTGCATCTAGGATGGGGGCCCAGGTGTCTTTAGAAAGCTCCCCGAGTGTTTCAATTGTACAACTAGGTTTGGGAACCAGGGGAAATTTAATCTCAATACTCCCACAATTTGCAGTCTGCATATAACAAACAGATCAGCCAATGAGTTGTAGTAACCTCCCTTTCTCAAATTTTGGCTTATCTCACTTTCAAATCAAACATGAAATTGACATTTAACTAAAGCTGGGATTGAGGTTAGGTAGAACGAAATTACTGGGTCCTCCCCCCACCCCACTTCTTTTAAAACATCACAGAGAAACTGTAGAGAAGACAAAAACCTTTGAACTTGAAAGAATACTTGTATTAAGAGAAGTCTAACAGTGTCTGGGAAAGACCCTGTAGTTTCCTGTGCTTTGAACACCTACATTTTTCTGGGAAAACACATTTATTCCAGTTAACAGAGCCAGACTGTCATTTGTCCAGAGAATGAGAACAGAGCCCAGGGGACAGCCTTCAGCCTATTGTTTTCCCAGGAGTGGATTTCTGCTGCCCCCAACCCTGATTCCAACATTTCGTGGATCAGAAGAATGAAGAAATTTCTGGCAACTAGATGTTCCCAGAGGAGAAACTTTAAAACTGATAGCTCAAGAAGTAGGTCATCGTCCAAGCAAATAAAATTAAAGACAGTTTACTAATTTGGGAAGGAAAAAGAGTAAATAAGAGCAGTACCTCAGCTGCCTTTTTACTCTTAAACTTGATTTTTGCCTATTTTGAGTAATTTGTGGGTAAAAAAAAAGTCTTTAAAAATTAATTACTAGTAAAATAAACCATAGCCTTTAATGCTCTGAAAGCCAGTCCAGTTCATGACCAGGTGGTGCACAGAAGAAAAGCATATGGCCAATATACATGACAAGGCGCTCAACTTCATAATTAAAAAGGTGTCAAGGAATCTGAGGTGCCAACTGAGGTACAGATTGGCAAAGATCAGAAAATCTGATACCCAGTGAGGCAAAGGCATTGGAAAGCCAGTGTTGATCTCCAGAGAGCAGAGATGCAAAGTGGTATAATCTCTTTGGAAAGTAAACTTGGCAAGAACTATCAAAATTTAAAAGGCATATAAATCCTTTGATCTAACAATTCCACTTCCAGAAATCTATCCTAGAGATACACTTGCACACACACAAAGAGATCCAAAATAGGACATTCCCTGCATCAACGTATTATAGCAAAAGACTAGGACATCTTTAAATATCAACACAGAGGATTGGTAAAATCATTATGGTACTTCAACCCATAAAGGAGAAATTTATGTAGCCATTAATAAGAATGGGGGTAGATCTTTATGTCCTGATATGAAAAGATATCCAAAACCTAAAGTAGCAGAATGTAAATGATATGTCTTGTTTGTTAAAGGAAAAAGCTGGGGCTATTCTTCTTTATATCCTTGCACATGCATACAGTTTTTGAAAGAACATTCGAGAAACCACCAACATTGATTTCAAACTACTGTCAACAGTGAATACTTGGGGGGTGGGAGGAATAAAAGACTTTCATTTCTTACCATACTCTACAAATTAAGGTTCTCCACCATTAACCTTTTTAGAAAAATAGATTTTAGAAAAATATACATTAAATGAATCCTGTTAGGCAATCACTTTAAATAAAAACCATTTTAATAAGAGTAAACAAGTGCTTTTGATCGTTTTATAAAGCCTTTATGATTCAAGAATGATGATGTCAGATCTACAGTCAGTTTTAAATAAGTAAACAATTATTTATGGTAAGAAATACGAAAGGATGTATAAATTAAATTATTACAGATTATTAATATCTTCACTCTAATCCTTCACTCTAATCCTTTTATTAGATGTACCAATGAGTAGGAAACAAAAGGATGATCATAGGTACAAAAAACCTACCCTTATATTCTCTAATAAGGTGCTAATTTGCAGGGAAATGGCCCCAAATCTAAATAGACAAGTCAAATAATTATAATTATAGATTTGACAGACTTTTAAAGAATTTATTGAAAATAAGCTTACACATTTATAAAATATAGTGCTACTCCCTTCCAAGCCCAGCTTTTTTCCTATTTTCCCACTGTATTATTTTAAAATGAAACACTCTAAATTGTAATTTTTTTAGGTTATAAGAGAACTAAGAATTGGGTTCAAGGACATGTAGTTTATTTTTTTCATAAGATAAAAGTACTGATATATTTTTCTCAGAATGCTGAGTGCTGTAAGTTCTAATTTCTCCCTTCATGAATGACTACAGCATATAGAATTGTAGAGGCCAACGATGAGCACCGTCTACCTTGATTTTCCTTTCGCTGGTATTCTGTAACACTGAATATGTGCTAAAACCGAAAAAGAAAAAAACAATTTCCCGGGACCTTTTAAAACAAAACATTTTATTTCTATTTCATTAATTATCCTATAAGATACCAAATGAGAATAATCTTTACAACATCACTTTAAAGGTATCAAGGCAGAGATTAGTCGATCCAAAGTGAATTCAAAGAGGATGCACATTTGGGGCCTGTTCCTCATAGAGGGAAGTATTTCAAATGGAAATTTCCACTGATCTCACACATCTACGAGCCTAAAAGGCTATAATGGATTAAAAGGGAGGCCCCGCCCTCCTCACAGGCTATCACTATCCTAAATGACCATCCTCACACCCACAGCTCCAATTTCTGGACTGTGTTCTCATCAGAAAGGAGCACCTCTTTCAATCTGGGGGAAATTCACAGAAATACAGGTAGCCACATACAAAAACACCACTCTATTAACAAACATATAATTGTCTCCTAGTTGTCTTAAATTCTGGCCCTTTTAGTGTAAAACTGGTGCCATAATCACATTAGGGCCATCTTCATTCTCCATTCCCATTCTTTAAACAGAGGGAAAATGGGAGAAAGCATACTACCTTAGGCTGGGAGAGGAATTATGAAATACAGCTGGCCAACTCAATTGTCTGTTTTCATGCACTGAAGGCAAAAACATCCTTAAATCTCCTAATGAGACAATGGATTCCTCTATTTGAGAGCATCTTTACGTTTGGGTGATTCTCAGTTCTTGTAACCAAATGCAACCACAGCTTGAAGGACCAACAAGGGTCCCCATTTCCCCACTGACATTGGCCTCACATTGTTGCAACTGACCACTGTTCCATTTCCAGCTCTCAAGTCATTGATTGAGCAGAAAAGACAGAAAGGCTAATTCAGAGGATTATGATCATTCAGACTTAGCCTGGAGCTTGGCTCCAGAAATTAAGATACGCCACAGACATGGAAGTAAATCTGTCATTGGTCACCCCACCCTATACTGTTACCTGAATGAAAATACTCTTTTGAAGACAAATTTTTACAAACAGACAATTGAGGAAGAATGAGGCTTTATCTACCACCTGTGTTCAGGCAGTCTAATCTTCCCACTCCTGCAGTAACCAAAATGGCCAAGTCTCAAAATAACTATCAAGCCATTTTGCCCCCAGAAGTAACATATAAGGATTGTAAAAGATTGACTGGAAGATAAGACTCCTTCCATTTTATTGAAATACATCACAGATAAAACCAAGACTTCTGCCTCAATGCATCTAAATGTTAAGCTTGAGTAATCAAGTCTATAACTCTCCATTTGACCTAATAGGAGTGATAATTCAATTAGTGTAATGTCTTTTGAGGTACAAGCACTTACTTACTGAGTAATTGATAACTAAAATTAGCAGAAAAAAGGAAAGTAAACTGGGTTGCTAATAGGCAGCATGTATATAATATAAACATCATTTAGATGGAAAGAAAATCTGCTAACTGCCTTTAATTAATGATCAGCATTCTACTGAGGGGGGGGAATGTATTACTCTACATGTCCACAGATCCCATCAAGAAAGCTCAAGATGTGATTCATAATTAACTCAATGTATAAAGTGATCTCATTTGAGCCACTCATATTTATAATATATTTATCTATTTGAGATTACAGTCAATTCGAAATTGCAACGCTAACAAGCCACTCTATTTCTAGAAAAATAGAAACCAAAGCCCCCAGATTTGAGTTTTTTGCCAAAATATTCACTTGGTCTTTGGTGAAAAGTGAAAGCCGTCAAAATGAAAATATTCACTTTGGTTAATAACCAAACAGAATGACTCGACTTAGTCACTATCTGAGATACATGAGACAGATCATGCTAATGAGAAGGTCAAAGGTTAAACTGTAGAAAAAGTAGATGAGCCAAGGTATTCCCTAACTTGACATTCTCTAATCAGAATCAGGGAGCCAGTGCCACACACCGGGGTGCCACACATGGGGGAACACCTTTTATGAACAAAAACAGATATGGTCCTTGCCCTTGTATAGCATTCAGAACAGCCAAGATTACATTTATTAGTTAACTCACTAAACCCACAAATGTGCAAATGGCTGAGAAAGGTCCATGGTACTATGGCAGCCTAGAACAGCAGACGGGATTATTCAGAGGTCAGGAATTGGAGTTTAACAGGGCGAGGAGTGGAGGCAAGAACTACGTGCTGAGTCATTCTTCTTTACCAAGTCCTTTCGAGAAGACGTAGGTCTTCAAACCCTGAGCAATAAATTTTGCTAGTGGAAACGAAAAACTACACATTTTCCAAGGATACACGTAAGTGTATTGATTTATCTCCAAATTGGTAACTGGGCAGTATGCCAAAAAGTTTAATGATATTCTGGATGTCATTTAAGTAATAGTTTAAAGGAGGTCATTTAGCTAATTCAAGATGGTGGTGACTAGGAAAGAAGGAGAAAGATAAGGTTATAGAAGAAGGATAAAGAGAAGAGAATGGAAGGAATATTTCTAAGTTAACAAATTCAGGTTTATTGGGAAGAGAATAAGTACCATATTTCAGTGTGAACCGCAATAAGAATTCAAATAGTAAAAGCCAAGGGGAAAATGTCCCCCCTTTGCAAGCTTTAGCAATTACACCTTAAAATTACTTCCATTACTGGACTATAAACAGTGGTTATGCAGCCATTTTGATGGTAGCTGGCATCAAACAGTGATGTCCAGTAAGTATTAAAATGTGACTTAGACCTCAAAAGGATGGTACCTAAGGCCCAAGGCTTAGGTATCTTAGAAAAATCTAGATATTCCCAGGCACAGTTAGTACTTGTTAGTGTCCACATCTCTAGGGACCATGGGTTTTACAAGTAGCTGTAATTCAAAGACTGAAGGTAATCTAGTTTTTAAGAACAGTCTTTCAGCCCAAACTAGACTAGGACAGCTAAAGACGTCAAGGCAATGAGATCATAGTTCTGTGAAATCTACCTAGACTTCAGCTATTTTTCTTTTTCACACTGTAAACATCTATACCTCCTGAGATAACTCTTAACAGTCCTCAAGTACTCTGTATCCTCAAATTCGAGGCATGGGTGTGTTTTTTTAAATATTAAATGTGGTTATACACATCCTCCTATAAGGATATCGCAGAAGGCGTTAGGTGAAGCCTTGCTAATGAACACACATGCTGGAAAACAGATCTAGAATACAACGATCGGAACAAGTCACAGTCTTGGCGGCTGCAGTGGCCAAGAACAAATATTTCAGCCTTGAAGACTTAAGGCTATAAAATGCAAAATTTCTAGGAGGTTCAGCACTGCCTGCACAGACCAGAGTACTACAGGGAACGCTCGCTTTCGCCTCCGACCGCATCCTTTGAGAACTTCTAACTACTCCTCCAGTATTTGTTTACCCAATTGAGTCCACAGGCAATGCGCCGAGCCAAAAGGAGGACGCCGCCTTTTTGCGAAACCTGTCATTCCCTTTGGAAATGCAGCGTCTGCCCAGGTTTTCTTTGGCTCCGAGCAAGCTACACCCCAGGTTTTAGCTGCATCAGGAAGGCGGTGTCTGCTCGAGCCGCTGCCGCAGGAGGACTGGGTACCAAACCCGGGTTGCTCCAGGCTCAGCTAGTACCAAGGACGGTGCGCGGCGGGAACCCATGGGTGGCCCGCTCGCCAGCTGCAACACGGGTCATGGCCCAACAGCTGACTTTCCGCATCCGGGAGAAAGGGGGGGCCGGGGGCTCGACACGCTCCGCCCGTGGGCCAATTCTCCAGGGACTCCCGCAGGCAGCCCATCCGTCTCGGGCTGGGTGGTTCCCACCGGAAGAGTGTGGAGAGAGGCTCGGTTAGCGGCGGGCAGGACGCGGATTTTATTACTGCGGATGGCGCAGTCGCCTCCCCTGGAGACCCACGACAAAGATGCGAGCCCCCCGCCGCGCTGGCTGCTGCTCTGCTCCCGCCCCGGCGCAAAAGACCCCCCTGAAAAGCCTAGAAAGAGGAGTGCGTGCTCCCGAGTTTGCAGACGGGCTGGACGGGTGGGAAGTTCTCGCAGGCAGAAATCAGAGGGACCACCCCCACCACCCACCCCCGCCTCGCCGGGGCAGGTGGCCCGGCGCGCCCGTACCTTGGTGGCGGGGTCCGGGGCGGCGACGGCGGGGTCCCCCGGGGCGCCGGGCGCCGCCTCCGCCGCGGGGCCGCCGCTGCCGGGCTCGGGCTCGGCCGGCGTCGCGCTCCCCGCCTCCGGCTGCTCCGGGCTCCGCTGCTCGGTGGAGCTCCCGGCGCCCATGGCTTCTCTGCGGTTCTCCCGCGCCCCGCCGCCCGGTTACGCCTTCCCCAAACCGCAAGGACGCGGGGAAGAGCCAGAAGCCGTGCGCCCGCGCGGTCCCAGGAGCGCCTTCCTCTCCCGTCCTCCTCCGAACACGCCCAGACTGCGAATGAAGGAGACGCGCTCGCGGCAAACTCCTTAAAAGAAAAAAAAAAAAAAAAAAAGCCACCTCTTTGCCTCCTCCTCCCCCTTGTTTTTCCCTTGCTTCATCACATGAGCACAGCCCCAGACACGCCTTGCAGCAGCATCTCTCCCCAGGCTGCTAGGACCCGAGGCGCAGTCAAAGCCTCGAGCCAAGGTCCCGGCGAGCAGCCCACCGCGACCCCCAAGGCACCTCCCGTTCATAAACGGGGTCTAGAGCTGGGGGGCGCCCCGGGGCTGCCGAGGGTGAGGGTAGGGCCGAAACCCCCCGGGGAGATTGGATTAGCTGGGCTTTATTAAATGATTGATAACCTAAGGCAGGGCTTCTGCGGCAAAGGGACTTGCAACTTGCCCAGAAGCGAACCCAAATCCCCATTTGCTTTCCTTCACATTGTGTTTGCTTCTGAAGGTTCGTTGCTGCCTCCTCCCCATGAGCGGGAGAAAGGCTAGCGCTCCTTGGCGTCTCCGGAGTCTGACCATATTAGGACACCTCACGTGGCAGGAGCAGGGAACCGAGAGGTTAATGCAGTCAGACCACAGATGAGGTGGGCCAGGCGGCCCCACGCTCTCCTATCATCCGGAACAAGTGATGTCAGGCGATGCCATCAGCGACACTGGCCGCCCTCCTTCCCTGGGGAATTTGGGGAAATCAGACTGTTACTGGAAGTGTGCCTGTCCTTTGAGGGCCTGATGCTCGAGGTCCAGGCCACTTCTGCCTGCGCCATGCTGAAACATGACGACGTGGATCTGTCCCTTTGCCGTCAGTATGTCTCCGTAGATAACGGCTTTAAATAATATCAGCCTAAGCGGCTTGCGTTCTTTCTCTTCATACTCTTCAATATAACACTTGTTATAGGACTATAGCAGGCAGTCAATAAATATTTGAACTAAATTAAATTTTTAGCTGGATTATTTTGCACATAGCATAAAGGTGATGGGGCTGGAAGAAAAATTATCCCAGTTTTAACTGGCAACTAAATGCCTTAGCTTTTGCAAATCGTTGGAATCATCATTAAAAATGAAGGAACTTTTGGAATAGTGGCACTAGGTACCAGATAAATATCCCATACTCAGATTTAGTACAATTAGTATAGTTTAGTACAATTGATGTAAGCTGTAGTTCAGTACTAGGATATTTTGGGTCTAATTAATTCTGTGTAGTATAACAGCACCTTGGGAACCACAGGTTAGTTTTCCAGCAGAAAATTTTTCTGAATTAATCATTTTTATTTGAAGGAGTACATAAAGGCCACTTTTTCTGGAATTTAATCCCTTAAGAAGCAGTATACTTGCAAAATAGTTGGCTTTCAGGATTTTTAAGCATTTCACCCATTTCGACTTAAATTTTGACTCCTTAGGAAACAGTACCGGGACCAGCCTGGTGGGGTATTAGTTAAGTTCCTGCACTCTGCTTCGGCAGCCCAGGGTTCGCAGGTTCAGATCCCAGTTGCATGCACACTGAACCCCTGCCCAGCACTTCACTCCCCTTCTGTAGGAAGCTTCCAATGTGTTCTCTCCTCTTTTTAGGAATATTAGCAAAAAATGGCGTTCAGACCTCACCTAGGATGTTAAGAGCTAAAAACGCTGTTAAAGCCTATTTGAGAATGATTAGCGTCAGCACAGATGAAAATGTATCAGTAAGTAGGACAAATACTATCAAAATTTCCCGTTCTGTGAGATTATATTTATTCAGTCCGTGGGAAATTCTTAACAAAGCTTTTCACATCTATTGGCCTTTAAATTTTCAGAAAAGATTGCAAGGTCAAAGATTTCAACAGTGTACAACCCACATGCTGAGGAAGACATTGCTAGTGTCTGCTTAGATTAGCAACCACTTGCTTTCTGTTTCTTTTTCAGGCTGTGAAAACGCTCATATTCTTATTTTTTAAAAGCAAAATCTTATTTTAAGAACTGTGCATGTTCTAGTACTTCCTGTTCAGCCTGAAACAGCTCCCTGATAAGGAGGAATTAAGAATAATGGGCTCCTTTGTAGATTCACAAGCACACACATAACTACCTTTGGTTTCTAGACTGACCAAAGAATCTTTTCCATCTTACCTGTAGAGTGGGGAGTTACTCTCTGTTGAGTTATTTTTGTTAAGAAGAGTGGCTATGTTATTCATTATCCCTAGCCATGAGATGTCCCAACCTTGGGCTTCAGAACATTACAAACTTCATTCATTCATTTGTTCATTCATTCATTCATTCAACACATTCATTGAGTGCCTGATATGTGCCAAGCACAGAGTTACTGTGTCTCGGACTCAAGGCTCTAAATCAAGTCACCAAGAGTTTTGGAGAAAACTTCAGAATTGCTTGCATCAGTGTCAGTAATGGAGAGGAAGACAGCTGCCCTCTATTTTCCACTTCTAAGTCCAAGGCTGTCAGTTACCCCGATTTCGAGTCAGCAGCCCTTTCTCCTCCAAACAGCAGGACGCAGGTGTCCCCGCATATCCTTTCCCAGGGGGCAGTTGGTGGTAGAGTCGTTTCCCTGAGAGAGTTATTGCTCTCATAAAAACAGTTTGAGATTCTCAAAAACAAATGCCCGTTGTCCATACAGCCAGCTGAACTTGTATGTTTACTTGTAAGTTAGGTTTACTTCTCCGGAAAGACAGGTCACACCAGATTTTATAATAACATTTAGAGTCATAGCTGGGCATCTTGTGCATAGACCAAAACATTTTCAAATATGTTTTAAATGAATTCACAAATGCGAAACATTTTACAACTGAGTTAATACAACCCCTTGAAAGTACAATAATAATTACAATTATTAAAACGGAATTTAAAACTAATGCTTAACTCTACCCCACAGATTCATTCTCTAGCTACAAAGCCTTCAGGCAATTTCATTTAGAACTGGCAACTCTTCACCCTTGAAACTACCACTTATCACTTCTTTGCTTTCTCTAAAAGCCTACTTTTTTCTGAACCAATTACTCATATCCATATATCTAAGCCATCTAAGAACCCAACTCCTATTTTCCTCTCCTTCTAATTATAAACTAGAAAACTAGAATTATTATTAATTTTATTCCATTCATGAGTAACTAAAAATCCAACATTCATACAGAAACTATAGAAAAAGTTCAATATACAGATGAAGTTCAAGGGTCAACCACCTGTAGATAAACATCACAAAAATAGGCAAATGCTTTTTTTCTAACTTTTAAGGAATGTATTGCTTTGGGGTAAAGTATAATGCCAGCTTTTTGTATATCAGTTTCATTTACTAAGATTTAAGATTGGCTGCTGACTCAAATCTAAGATTACTCTAAATAACAAAGAGGGGCAGGTAATCCTTTCATTTATATTATTTATCTATAAATATGTGTATATTTGTGTTTTTTCCGTCACCATGGAAGCCTTTATAGAAGCAATTATTTAGAGAACTAATTTGACATAGCTGCCACCATTTTGTTCAAGATGTGGCTTGCGCTGGCCACATGGCATAACGGTTAAGTTTGGTATGCTCGGCTTCGGTGGCCCGGGTTCCCAGGTTCAGATCCTGGGTGCCGACCTGTACCAGTCATTAGCCATGGTGTGGTAACGACCCACATACAAAACAGAGGAAGATCAGCACAGATGTTAGTTCAGGGCAAATCTTCTGCAGCAAAAAAAAAAAAAAGAAGAAGATGTGGCTAAATATAAACAAACAAATAAATGGACATAATTGGAATGCAGTCATAAATAAGCCAGTACAGCTTTGGCTCCCCTTGTTTCTAGAGTTGGGCTGTTCTCCACTCACAAATGACTGGAAACAAGATATAGTAAATGATTTGCCCAATATAAAGAGAGAATTTCTCAGGGCCCATTTTCAGAGGGTACCTGAAGGTATCTGGAAGGTTTTTCACTCCAAGGCAGATCAAGATACCATAATCCTCACAACTTCGAATCCCTTCACAAATTCGACAAAGGATCCTGTGAGTATGCAGCATTTTAAAAAATATATTTTTTTAAATATATCATATGAATTCAATAAACTTTTATTAAGTGCCAGGAAAAATGCTTGGGACTTTTCAAAGCTGGAAAGTTTGGTTTCAAAAGTCAACATTGCTTACTCAAAAAAGACATTACAGAGACATATATTGTAAATTATTGAGTGATTTTTATGTTCCTCTATTAACTTGAATCCCTTTGTGAATTTTTAATCTCAGATCTGCTCTGTGTTGTCTTGACGTCGAAAAAATACTTCAGTTATTTTTTGCATGTGATTAAGAACCCAATGAAAAGACCCATGCTTGACCTCAAGAAGAATTCCTAAAATAGTATACAAGAGAGATTGACTTATTTTATTCCATTTTCTAGAGCTCCCACCCAAATCTCAGTTGATGTCCTGATGAGTTCTGTATTGATCTCAATTCTATCAGCTGCTATTTTTTCCTTCTTTAATGACTTCTTTTCACTCTTACAAATACGTTGTCTATAGGAGGGGTTGTTGTGATAAATCGGAATAAAAGATAGAAAATCAACAGTGAAACTAGATACACTTCTCCTTCCTTCCCTCCCTATGTGTTACTTCATTACAACTTCACTTGGAGCGCAGTTAATTACCTGAAACAGATTCCCAAATCTGTAGCTGCTTATGCTACTAAATCAATGAAAACTTTGAAAAGGGAAACAATCGTTTGGATATGTTGTTTTGAATATTATCATGCTCTTGAGAATTCTATGGAACAAGTTATGAGTAAAATATTTGAATTTTACTTTCTATGAAAGAATTTGAGACACTGATTATTTCAGAATGTGAAATTATGGGGTGTTTTCCTGAGTAAAAAGGATGGGTTAGGGGGACGGCCTGGTGGCACAGCGGTTAAGTGCCCAAGCTCGGCTTCAGCAGCCTGGGGTTCACTGGCTCAGATCCCAGGCGCGCACTGACGCACCGCTTGTCGAGCCATGCTGTGGCAGCGTCCCATATAAAGTAGAGGAAGATGGGCACGGATGTTAGCTCAGGGCCAATCTTCCTCAGCAAAAAGAGGAGGATTGGCATCGGATGTTAGCTCAGGGCTGGTCTTCCTCACCTAAAAAAAAAAAAACCGATGAGTTATTGAAAATAATATTCATATGTGATTCCAATATCCAGTATTTCTTTCCTTTTTTTTTTTTCTTTTTTCTTAAGATTGGCCCTGCACTAACATCTGTTGCCAATCTTCCTCTTTTTTTTCTCCCCAAAGCCCCAGTACATAGTTGTGTATCATAGCTGTAGAGTTGTAGCTCTTCTATGTGGGATGCCACCTCAGCATGGCTTGATGAGCAGTGAGTAGGTCTGCGCCCAGGATCTGAACCAGCAAACCCTGGGTCACCAAATCGGAAGGCAAGAACTCAATCACTATACCACCAGGCCAGCCCCCAATATCCAGTATTTCAAGCAAAGCTTTACAGAACAAATTCCACGATTGGAAGTTGCCAATAGCCCCTTAGAATATTTTTTTGACAGCTTTATTGAGGTGTAATTGGTATAGAAGGAGCTGCACACATTTAAAGTGTACAATTTGATGAGTTTTGACAAATATATACGTCCTTGAAATCATCACCACAATCAAGATAATGGGCGTAACTATTTACCCAAAAATCTCTCCGTGTGCCCTTGTTATCCCTCAGTCCAGCCCCTCCCAGTCCCACCCTGCCTCCCCAGGCAGCCACTAATCTGCTTTCTGTCGCTACAGTTAGTTTGCATTTTCTAGAATTTTATAGAAATTCATAAAAATGGAATCATCTACTATACACTTTTCTTCATCTGGCTTCTTTTACTCGGCATAATTATATTGAGATGTGTCCATGATTATATTGAGTGGTTGCATTTAACAATAGTTATAGGTGACTTTTATTTAAGAAAAATATTTTTTTGGTTTATGTGAGTTTCCTAAATATTCAATAATGAATATGTATTGGGGTTTTTCTCTGTAATGAAAAGATTTAAGCATATATGCATGATATATGCATACATAGCATACATATATCCTCCCACTGAAATCCAGAAAATGAAAAGTCAACTGATGTGTGAGTCTGAATTAAAGAGGAAGGCAGTTCCATTCTGTATTTAATAAGTCTGCAGTCACTTTATGTGTTTTTTCTGGATCATATACTTATTATAGTCTTAGTTGTCAAAGGATTTAGAAGAAAATGATAATTTTATTATCTTTACATAATCATTATAGTTTGGCTGGGAATGATGCATTTTTTGGCCATAATTCTAAATCTATGTATGATAGCAAAGATATCAGCAGTAATTTGTCAGTTTAGGGGGAAAATATTCTGGCAAATATAGTCATGTGTCTTAAATGTTGTTTTATAGCAATGTAAAATGATGTTTTAAAAAGTATATCTTGGGCTGGCCCCATGGCTTAGCGGTTAAGTGCGCGCGCTCAGCTACTGGTGGCCCGGGTTCGGATCCCCTGCGCGCACGGACGCACTGCTTCTCCGGCCATGCACTGCTTCTCCGGCCATGCTGAGGCCGCGTGCCACGTGCAGCAACTAGAAGGATGTGCAACTATGACATACAACTATCTACTGGGGCTTTGGGGAAAAAAATGGGAAGGAGGATTGGCAATAGATGTTAGCTCAGAGCCTGTCTTCCTCAGCAAAAAGAGGAGGATTGGCACGGATGTTAGCTCAGGGCTAATCTTCCTCACAAAAAAATAAAAAATAAAAAGTATATCTTAATTTCTTATATCCATGACCCAGATGAAGGTGTGTGAAATTGTAAAAATTATGACAATTGCAAGCCAATATTAATTCTACACTTTCTGCTATTGATACAAATTTTTGCGCTTATTTATCACATATCTAAAACAACTTATAAAACTATATTTATAATATCATCTCAACTTTGAAAGGATAAAAGCTGAAAACATATATATATATTCATATATAGATAGATAGATAGTGTGTGTGTGTATGTATGTGTATATGCTTAGAAAAAAGACCAGAATGTTACAATAATTCTTTTTTTTTTTTTGTGAGGAAGATCAGCCCTGAGCTAACATCCATGCTAATCCTCTTCTTTTTGTGGAGGAAGACCAGCTCTGAGCTAACATCTATTGCCAATCTTCCTCCTTCTTTTCCCCCAAAGCCCCAGTAGATAGTTGTATGTCATAGTTGCACATCCTTCTGGTTGCTGCATGTGGGACATGGCCTCAGCATGGCCGGACAAGCGGCGCGTCCGTGGGCGCCGGGGATCCGAACCCAGGCTGCCAGCAGCGGAGCGCGCACACTTAACCGCCAAGCCACGGGGCTGGCCCCAATAATTCTTTCTTAATGGTAGAATTCAAAGTGATTTTTTTCTTTCATTATGCTTGCCCATTTTTCCCCAAATGTTCTACATTGAATATGTGTTACTCTTGCCAAGAGAATGAAAAGAATGTTAGAAATTTTTTAATTATCCTAGGAAGATTACAACTTGAAAGATATAAGTTCATATAGTATATTATGACAAGCCAGTACACGGTATTCACAGTATTGAGTGATAAATTCTAGGAACGTTAAGTTCCATAAAGAAGTAAACAGAAGAAGAGAGAGACCTCAACCATTGAGCGGTAGTTCTCAAACTTGGCTGCATATTGGAATAACATGAGAGGTTTAACAAATTCTAATAATGCCTGTGTCCCAGCCCCAGAGATTCTGAGTTAATTGGTCTAGGATGCAGCTTGGGTATTGGTGTTGTAAAAAGCCCCCAGGTGATGCTAATGCACAGCCCAGGGTGAGATCCACTGCCCTAGGGCCTTGAGATTGAACTCACTTCCTTGATGCTGCCTGGCTTCCTGATGGGAATTAACGGTCAAATAAGGAAGGAAATGGGAGAAAAACAATTTCCTTTTAGCACAGTTTTTTAATGATATTAAGGGAGGGGGAAGTCTATGCTCTGGAATCATCATAATTACATATATTCAATCTGGTGCTTCCAAGGAGATTTATCAACCTACCTGGAAAGGATCCAACATAGGGCCTTATGGCATAATGAATTTTACAGTGGGAATATCATATAGTAAGACTGTATTTTTTAAAATCATGCCAAAGAAGATGGTTATTGCAGTATATAGTTACAGATAAGTATAAAATTATCCATATGCAATTATACACTACTTATCATATTCCTAGGCAGAAAACGATTAGGCTTATGAAATAATGAATATTTGCTCCTAAATATAGAATTTAATCGCTATAGAAAATATTTGGTCAGCCAAAACCCACATGCCTTCAGTCATGAAAATAATCAGTGTGAACTTATACACATCTTTAAGGAGGAATAAGTTGATCTAACATTTCTTTTGCATTGCTTTAAATTGACTTGCTAAATGCTTTGACAATAAATGTAAAATAATTTTACAACAGTTTCAATAAACCCATACATATATGCACAACTGATTTTTCGCAGAGGTGCAAAAGCAATTCAACGGAGGGATGACAGCCTCACTCAACAAATGGGGCTGGTTGGGCCGGCCCCATGGCTTAGCAGTTAAGTGCGCGCGCTCCGCTACTGGTGGCCCAGGTTCGGATCCCGGGCGTGCACCAAGGCACTGCTTCTCCGGCCATGCTGAGGCCACGTCCCACATACAGCAACTAGAAGATGTGCAACTATGACATACAACTATCTACTGGGGCTTTGGGGAAGAAAAAAGAAGGAGGATTGGCAATAGATGTTAGCTCAGAGCCAGTCTTCCTCAGCAAAAAGAGGAGGATTAGCATGGATGTTAGCTTAGGGCTGATCTCCCTCACAAAAAAAAAAAAAAAAAAATGGTGCTGGAACAGTTGGACATCTGTAGGCAAAAAAATTAACCTTGACCTAAATCTCCCACCTTATAAAAAAATTAACGAAGAATGGATCATGGGCTTAAATGTAAAAGATCAAACTATAAAACTTTTAGAGAAAAACATAGGAGAAAAATCTTAGGGATCTAAGGTTAGGCAGAGTTCTTAGACTTGACACAAAAAGCATGATCCATCAGAGGAAAAACTGATAAATTGGACTTTATCAAAATTTAAATCTTTTGCTCTGCATAAGACCACGTTAAGAGGATGAAAAGATAAGCTACAGACTGGGAAAAAATATTTGCAAACCATATATCTAATAAAGAACTAGTATCTAGATAAATAAGGAATTCTCAAAACTCAACAATAACAAAGCAAGCAATCCAATTAGAAAATGGGCAAAAGTCTCAAAGAGACATTTCACTCAATAATAAAAAGAAACAAACTACTGAGACATGCAATAACCTAGATGAATTTCCAGAGAATTATGCTGGAACCACCAATCCCCCAAAATTCTATACTGTATGATTCCATATATATATATATAACATTTTTTTGTGTGTGTGTGTGAGGAAGATCAGCCCTGAGCTACCATCTGCCAATCCTCCTCTTTTTGCTGAGGAAGACTGGGCCTGGGTTAACATCCATGCCCATCTTCCTCCACTTTATATGGGACGAGGCCTCAGCATGGCCTGACAAGCAGTGCATCGGTACTCCCTGGGGATCCGAACCCGGCTGCCAGCAGCGGAGCGCGCGCACTTAACCACTATGCCACGGGGCCGGCCCTATATAACATTTTTGACATGGCAAAATTGTAGAATGGAGAAGAGATTAGTGGTAGCCAAGGGTTAAGGAAGGGTCAGGGAGGAGAGAGTGGGTAAGGCTATAAAACAGCAACAAGAGGGATCCTTGTGGGATGAGAATGTTCTGTACCTTCACTCTATCACTGTAGCGATGTCAGTATCCTGGTTGCGATATGAACTATAGTTTTGCAAGATGTTACCGTGGGGGAAACTAGGTGAAGGGTATATGGGGTCTCTTTGTATTACTTCTTACAACTGCATGTGACTCTACAATTAACTAAAAAAAAAGTTTAATTGGAAAAAAAGAACAATAAAATATATATTTTCAGATGGGCTAAAATAAAGATCTAAGATACCTGTTTTTATTCAATTTACAGTCTCCTCCCCTTTCCATCATCCTTGAAATACCCTTTAAAATCAAAACTAAGCCAAATCAGATGTCAATACGGTGTTAATAGGTTGGTATTTTGTTTTGCTTCTAAGCTTGTCAACTCTGAAACAGTCAGACTGGATAAAATACAGGAACAATAGATTTCCTGACTCTGCCCTGCTGTGTAAATACGTTCTTTTAACTCCATGGCTTCATCCCACTGATGAAGTAGTGGACCCACCTGTCGTCATCCTGGCCAGTATCGTTTCCAAATTCTCCTGCTTTTCAAGGGCTTCAGAGGAACCAGATCAAACAAGAAATGAAACAAGAGGAGCGGTCATGGTGAAATAGCTAAGAGGAACATCATCTACTCAAGAACAGTTTCAACAAAGGTCTCTCCCTTTTCTGCTTATCTCATCACCAATGTTTCACATGGCTTTAATTTGCAAAAAACATATTGATTTTTTTTTTTTTTTTTTTGGTGAGGAAGATCAGCCCTGAGCTAACATCCATGCCAGTCCTCCTCTTTTTGCCGAGGAAGACTGGCCCTGGGCTAACATCCGTGCCCATCTTCCTCCACTTTATGTGGGACGCCGCCACAGCGTGGTCTGACAAGCGGTGCGTCAGTGCCCGCCCGGGATCCGAACCGGGGCTGCCAGCAGCGGAGTGTGCACACTTAACCACTCCAGCCCCGCAGAAAACATATTGGAATCTAGTCATGTCATATTCAGATATTAGATAAATAAAGATAAAAAAATTAGATTGGGGGGGCTGGCCCATGGCGTAGCACAGATGTTAGCCCGGGGCCAGTCTTCCTCAGCAAAAAGAGGAGGATTGGCAAGGATATTAGCTCAGGGCTGATCTTCCTCACACACACACAAAAAAAATTAGATTGGGCCAGGCCTGCTGGCCTAGTGGTTAAGTTTGCACGCTCTGCTTTGGTGGCCCGGGGTTTGCAGGTTTGGATCCCGGCGGCAGACCTGCGCACTGTTTATCAAGCCATGCTGTGGCGGCGTCCCATAGAAAGTAGAGGAAGATGGGCACGGATGTTAGCCCAGGGCCAATCTTCCTCAGCAAAAAAGAGGGGGATTGGCAACAGATGTTAGTTCAGGGCTAATCTTCCTCACACACACAAAAAAATTAGACAAAGAAAGAATAGGGGGACACTTTGGTGTTTAAAAATGTTAATTTCCTAGGGTAAATTTATTTATTTATTATTTTCCTTTTTTGCTGAGGCGGGTTGGCCCTGAGCTAATATCTGTTGCCAATCCTCCTCTTTTGCTGAGGAAGATTAGCCCTGGGCTAACATCCGTGCCCATCTTCCTCTACTTCATATGGGACGCTGTGACAGCATGGCTTGACAAGCAGTGTGTAGGTCCACTCCCGGGATCCGAACCCACGAACCCCGGGCCACTGAAGCAGAGCATGTGAACTTAACCACTAGGCCACCAGGCCAGCCCCTCCTAGGGTAAATTTAAATTGAACAAAATTTAGCATGGCTTATATTTTCTGGATTTAAAAAACCCGTATCTTTCTTTGGCCTATATTTAATAATAACTATTATATATTTGCTTGTCTAAAAATATTTACAATATTCAAGGCAATGCAGCAAGGCATTCCCCAAGATTAACAAATTAGTAACATTTTATAATTATATATAGAGATATTTTTGTGTGTGTGTGTGTGTGAGGAAGATCAGCCCTGAGCTAACATCCATGCCAATCCTCCTCTTTTTGCTGAGGAAGACCATCCCTGAGCTAACATCCGTGCCCATCTTCCTCTACTTTATATGGGACACCGCCACAGCATGGCTTGACAAGCGGTGCGTCAGTGCGCGCCCAGGATCCGAACCTGTGAACCTCCGGGCTGCTGAAGTGGAGCATGCACACTTAACTGCTGTGCCGCCTGGCTGGCCCGATAATTATATTTTTAGAAAGCTCTAAAGATGACAAACCTCTCAGCCAGCACATAGCGGTCACCAATGTTAGAAGCTGATTTTTGACGAGTGTAAGACTCAGGCCCTGGCAGTGACCCCAAAAATGTCCACAAGAGAGGAGTTTTTATTTCCTGCATTTCATTGTATTCAGGTAACATGGTTTCTAGACACTTTTGAGATATGCGGAGAAAAATTCCATCTTAGCCGCTCTTCAAAATAATGGTATGCCTAACTTTGGTGGCTGAGAGAAGAGGTAAGAGGACTTGTAGAGATTTGAACGGTTTAAATAGTTCGTTTGCCAATGGAGAGGAAGACGCTGAAACTTGCTCCATTCCTGAAAAGAGATGGCTCAAGGCCCTAATTCACCGTTTGTCTCTGGCTCCAAGGTTTCTTAGGTGTCCATGAGCTGGGCTTGGTCTGAACAAACGAGCAACTGAGTTGAGGAATGATTGCTTTTATTATTAACTAATTTCCCTCCTACTGACACGATTTTTCTCAGCACAAGTTGCTTTGCAACAGCAAACTTCCTTTATTTTTTTATTTATTTTTATTTATTTTTGTGAGGAGGACCAGCCTTGAGCTAACATCCATGCCAATCCTCCTCTTTTTGCTGAGGAAGACCATCCCTGAGCTAACATCCGTGCCCATCTTCCTCCACTTTATATGGGACTCCGCCACAGCATGGCTTGACAAGCGGTGCGACAGTGAGTGCCCAGGATCCGAACCTGCGAACCCTGGGCCACCGAAGCGGAGCGCGTGCACTTAACTGCTTGCGCCACTGGGCTGGCACCGCCTTTATTTTTTTATTTTATTCTTATTTTTTTTCCCCAAAGCCCCAGTAGATAGCTGTATGTCATAGTTGCACATCCTTCTAGTTGCTGTATGTGGGATGCGGCCGCAGAAGAGGTGCCTCGGTGCGCGCCTGGGATCCAAACCCAGGCCGCCAGTATCGGAGCGTGCACACTTAACCGCTGAGCCACAGGGCTGGCCCTAAACTTCCTTTAAATGCATTATTATCCAAAAACTCAAACCCACTTAGCTAATTTATGGGAGTCTCTTCTCTCCCTCCCAAGCCACAGTTGGGATTCAGGAATGCGTTTGGAGCTGGTAGAAGGGTTTGGCGTTGGCCTACATTTGAAGTTTCTTTCCTAAAGCTGCAAAGTTCCAATTGGCCTCCCGTCACCGCCTCTTGTTTTATTTATTTTGTTCTGGTTCATACATTCATTGTGGAAAGTGCTGTTCTGATCTGAAGCCCTTTATCCGTCCCCACCCTACCCCACCCTCCCGCTTCCAGCTCCCCCTCTCCTGTGTTCTCTTCCTGCATCCCTCTACCAGCCCTGGGAATCCCGGGGATAAGGGAGGGAGCTTGCTGTGGGGGAAACTCACCTAGGATCCTTGCTCCTCCTGGTGACTCTAGCAGCCTGAGTCAAGGGTCCCGGAACCCCTAGACTCTTGGAGGAGCAGCACAATTATTGGTCTTTTGGGGGGATGGGGTGGGAGAGGTGATAGAGAGGAGGAGAGGCCGCCTGGAACAGGGCCCAGGGCCAGTGAAATTACTCTCTTGATAAGCCTGACACGTTTTCAACTGGCACATTTGTCTGTTTTCTGTTTTCTTTTGGACTATGAAATAGGCAAGTTTAAAATGTGATTTATTTCACCAGCCATTATGCAGTCAAAAAATGATGTCTAGACCACTTGTAGGGGAGAATTTTGTCTGTAGAGCAATAGCTGATGACCAAGAGATGAGATCAATGAATGTTACACGCTTAGCCACTCAGGCGATTTATTTTCTAGAGGAAGCATTGGTGGAAACAATAGGAATTACAACCCATTGAATCTGTCCTTAAGACCAAGAAAATGAGAACTACTTATCTTGAAAATAATAATTTGGAGATGATAATTAAAGCAATTTAATTTCAGATTTTTTTCTTCCGGTTGCATTCTAGGCCTATCATAATTTCACACTAACACAAGAATTCTGAGACTAAGATTCTCTAGGAACTTCCCATGAGCAACTGTTCTGAGTGGGCCCAAAGGTATATCTCGGAGGGCTGCCCCCAACCAGCAGGTTCTAAGAGATGCGGGAAGAAAACAGGAAAACTCGTTATCTATGTGTATTTAATCTCATCCTATCCAAATTACTAACTTGAGTATATTACATGATATACCTAACATATTAGTGCTATAAGAATACAAATATAGTATTTAAAAATATATATATATGTATGTACATTGGATCCGGATACTCAAGTTCTAAAATAACTGGTTGAGTATGCAATTAAAAAGGCTGGAGACTGGGCCGGCCCCGTGGGTTAGCGGTTGGGTGCGCGCGCTCCGCTGCTGGCAGCCCGGATTCGGATCCCGGGCGCGCACCGACGCACCGCTTCTCCAGCCATGCTGAGGCCACGTCCCACATACAGCAACTAGAAGGATGTGCAGCTGTGACGTACAACTATGTACTGGGGCTTTGGGGGAAAAAAAATAAATAAATAAAATTAAAAAAAAAAAAAAAAAAAAAAAGGGGGCCGGCCCGGTGGCGCAAGTGGTTAAGTGCGCGCGCTCCGCTGCGGCGGCCCGGGGTTCGCTGGTTCGGATCCCAGGCGCGCACCGACGCACTGCTTGGTAAGCCATGCTGTGGCGGCGTCCCATATAAAGTGGAGGAAGATAGGCACAGATGTTAGCCCAGGGCCGTCTTCCTCAGCAAAAAAAGAGGAGAATTGGCGGATGTTAGCTCAGGGCTGATCTCCTCACAAAAAAAAAAAAAAAAAAAAAAAAGGCTGGAGACTACTTTGCTAAGGGCAAAGAAAATCAGTCTTCTTCAATCAAGTCCATAGAAAATGATTTGTGCTTTATAACCAGAAATTCATAACTGGCCTTAGTGGCTGACTATTAATTTATTCAAACATCACACAACTCCTCAAGGATGGGACCACATTTTATACATTTTTTGTTTCCTCATGACCTAGCATAGTCCTTGAACGTGTACGAGAATTTTTTTTTTTTTTTTTTGGTGAGGAAGATCAGCCCTGAGCTAACATCCATACTAATCCTCCTCTTTTTGCTGAGGAAGACCGGCCCTGAGCTGACATCTATTGCCAATGCTCCTCCTTTTTTTTTTTTTTTTCCCTTCCCCAAAGCCCCAGCAGAGAGTTGTATGTCATAGCTGCACATCCTTCTAGTTGCTGTATGTGGGATGTGGCCTCAGCATGGCGGGAGAAGCGGTGCGTCGGTGCGCGCCCGGGATCCGAATCCAGGCCGCCAGTAGCAGAGTGAGCACTTAACCGCCAAGCCACGGGGCCGGCCCCTCAAGAATTGTTAATGGAGGGTAAACTGGATTGTGAAAGGGAGTTGAGAGGAATGGAGAGGGGCTCTTCTTAGGCTAGTTTACCTGGATTTGAGTCTTGGTCGGACACTTGGTAGCTGTGTGACTTTGGGCAAGGTATTTAACATCTGTATGTTTTGTTTTGCTCAACTGTACGGTGAGAATAATATTAATGCCTTCCTCATAAGATTGTGAGGAGAAAATGTGAGGATATACTTAAAGGGCTGAGAACAGTGCCTGGCACCTAGGAAATATTTCCAAAGCAGGATTTCTTCTCCTCCAGCCTTTTTGACTATATAGTCCATCAATTAAAAAAAAAAAAAGAGCAGGGCCCACCGGGTAGACACAGCAGTTAAGTGCGCCAGCTCTGCTTTGGTGGCCCGGGTTCGCAGGTTCGGATCCCAGGCTCGCACCACCACACCGCTTGTCAAGCCATGCTGTGATGGCGTCCCATATAACGTAGAGGAAGATGGGCACAGATGTTAGCCCAGGGCCAATCTTCCTCAGCAAAAAGAGGAGGAGGCAATGGATGTTAGCTCAGGGCAGATCTTCCTCACACACACACAAAAAGAGTATTCAGCTTTAATAATGTATATATTATTTATTTATGTATTCTTATTTATAATATGTGCTTTTTATTAATCCACATCTTTGAGCATTAGTACTACGAAGCAAAACGCTGTGTGTTATTCTACCAGGACCGGACTGCATGCCCAACAGAATATGGCAGAAGTGATGGCATCATTTCTGAGATTAGGTTATAAAAAGACCTCGGCTTCCGTCTTGGGCGCACACCCTCTTTCACTCTCTCTCTCTCTCTCATCTCTCACTCTGCGGAAAGCAGGTGCCATCTGGGAGCAGTCCCGTGGAGGGGCCCATGTAGTGAGGGACTGAAGTCTTCTGCCAATAGCCAGCCTACCAACCACTCATGCCTACCAGCAACCATGAGAGTGAGCTGGGAAGTGAATTCCTCAGCTCCATATGAGCCTCGAGATGACTACAGCCCTGGCCAACAGCTCGAATGCAAGCTCATGAGGGACTCTGAGCCAGAACCACCGGGCTAAGCCGTTTCCGGGCTCCCGATCCTCAGAAACTTTGTGAAATAATAAATGTTTGTTGTTTTAAGGTGTTTAAAAATGCTACGCGTTTGTGTTTAAAGGACGAATAAACTACATTTGAATTTGCCAGCCCCAGAGTTTTCAGATGTTTATAAAAGAAGGTGGTTGATTCTTATGATTTTTAGGAAATGCATATTCTTAATAGTCCCTAGACCTCTCTGAGTTGAGGCCTCGGCGTTTCTCCTATCACAGTTTGGTGACAGCCACGCTCTGCAAGGCTGCTGCACCGTTTAGTTTCCGAGCAAGATCTGGATGGAGATCTCAGAGGTAGACGTATGACTAGGAAATGAGCTCATAAAATGGCAGGCAGAGCCACAGAACAATTTCACAACCAAGACGTTGCTGCAAAGAGGCCCTGTGCAGTGACCACAGAAGCAGGATCAGCTGTGATAATCTCATGTGCAAATAAAAACCCAGAAGGTGTTCAATTCAAAGCAATTTCAATAGGACTGTAGGTATAATGCCCTTTTCCTTATACTCGGGGCTGTCTGAGAAGCTTCAGAATTTTATAAGATGATGCTAAAATACTTATTTTAAGACCTAATAGCAGAATGCAAATATATGTAAATTTACATACTGAATTTTAATTTGGAAGAGCCTTAGGGATCTGAAAGAGTTTCGGGGAGGTGTGAACAGCAACCAGGAAAGGTGAACAGTCCATGTGGAAGGAGTGATGTCACAAGGGAAGCCAAGAGAAGTCAACAGTTTATTCCACCCAAGTGGAACTGCAAAGCACTCTAAATGCAGTAACTAAAATCAGTATTTGCAAAAGACACAATAGGTTGGCTTAAAGATGATAAGAATAGGTATCTCAGATCTACATGGAAATTTGCAACGTGCTAAGAATTTGAGGATGGGCTGGCCCTGTGGCAAAGCGGTTAAGTACATGCGCTCCGCTTCGGTGGCCCAGGGTTCTCAGGTTCAAATCCCAGCCGTGGACCGATGCACTGCTCATGAAGCCATGCTGTGGCGGCGTCCCACATACAAAGTAAAGGAAGATGGGCACGGATGTTAGCTCAGGGCCGATCTTCCTCACACACAAAGAAAAGAATTTGAGGAGCCAAATTTTTAGAACCTCAGAGCCCTGTTTTTTCACTGAAGGAGTGCTTTAAAGCATCTCTGGTTTTTAAATGTGAGATTTCAATCATATTCAGCTCTAATTTAAGAAAGACAATGACTCGAGGATATGACTTTTTTTGGCATTGTGATCTTTAAGAGGTGGCCCCCCTTTTTATTCTCACAGCAAAATTAAATAGTAGATCTTTTATGTTAAACTGTTAATTTGTAAGTGTTGGGCCCTGCATTTTTGTCTCAAGTTTCATTATTGCGTCCTCCACAGTAGCAAGTCGTGATGAAGAGGCCATTGTTGCCACTGTCCTCCGTGCACTGCATGTGGACCGCCCTGGCTGTCCATCCACCATAGGAGGCTTGTGCCTCTGTGTGTGTCCAGGGAGCATCTCCTCAGTTGGGGACTGTTAACACACTGGAAAATAATCACTTTGGGTTTTCCAATTTTTTTGGCCCAAAACAGAGCATCTCCTGCTCTTTCTTGCCACCGAGATCTCATTAATCCTCCAACTCACCAGTTCCGGCAACTGCTTCATCTTCACTCCAGCATCCTGGCAGATGGCAATCACCGAGGCTACTGTTTGAACACTGGGCTAAAGCCACTCCATGGGCTCCCTGGATAGTACCTCCTCTTGCCCCCGGCATATTTTAATTCTCTTCCTCTGTTGACTTTTTCTCTCATACAAACATTGAAATCTATTTTAGATTTAAAAATAAACAACCACTAAACTTTGCTCAATGCCCTTAGAGACTGCCTTTCTTTCACAATCAAGTTTCTTAGAAGAACAGTCTCTCGGCGCGTTGGTCTTCACCTTACCCTCCGTCCTTCCTCAACTCTGCCATCTGGCATCTGTCCCGACCACTCCAGCAGGCTGCTGCTTGTCCTGGTCGCCACCAGCAGAGAACATGCCTCATCCTCTCTCTTTGTTCTCATCCAGCAATTTGACACTGTGGACCACTCTCCTTGGAAAATCTCTTCTGCGGCTTCCCAGCTTCAACTTTTTCTCAGGCCCCTGCCCTTTGGTCTCTTGCAAATGTATTTTTGGCTCTCCTTCACTGTGGCTGCTCCTCAAGGCCTGTCCTAGGCCCTCTCCTGTTCTCGTCTTGCCTCGTCTCATGCTCTACCTCCTTCCTGAGTGAGCTCAGCCCATCTGCAGCTTTAGTAGCCACTTACTGGCTGAGGATGTCCAAATGTGTCCCTCAGCTCAGTCTCTTGCTGTGATCCAGAACAGACTACCCAACCGCCCTTTTTGTACATCAACGAGTACTTCAAAATGAACTTGACTCCCTTTCCTAAAAACTTACTCCTTTAGGGGGCTGGCCCTGTGGGCTACTGGTTAAGTTTGGCATGCTCTCCTTCGGAGGCCCAGGTTCAGTTCCCACGCGCAGACCTACACCACTCGTCTAGAGTGGCCATGCTGTGGCGGTGGCCCACATACAAAATAGCGGAAGATTGGCACAGATGTTAGCTCAGAAAGAATCTTCCTCGGCAAAAAACCCCGAAAAACAAAAAACTTGCTCCTTCTCTTGTATTTTATATCTTGCTGGTTCATTAAGCTGGGAAGCTGCAAGTCATGCAAAATACCACCATCTCCCTCATCCCCTCAGCCAGTAGCCAAACTTAATGAATTTTGTCTCCTGAAAGTTTTTGGTACTTGTTCCCTCCGTTCATTTTTACTGCTGCAGATCCTTATGATTTACGGCTTATTATTTTCCCTAGTTATTCTGTCCTAATTTACATCTTCAGCACAGGCACACACAGTTTGACATGTGTATGTTTGTGCAAGTTAACTTTAATCTACACACTAGGAGTGGTTCGTTGACATTTAAAAGACCCTCATCATAATACTACTCAGCCTTAAAAAGGAATAGAATTCAGATACATGCTACAACTTGGATTAATCTTGAAAACATTATACTAAGTGAAATAAGCCAGACACAAAAGGACAAATACTGTATGATTCCACTTATATAAAATACTTGGAGTCATCACATTCACAGAGACAGAAAATAGAATGGTGGTTGCCACAGGCTGGGGGAAGGGGAAATGGGGAGTTACTGTCTAATGGGTACACAGTTTCGGTTTGGGATGGTGAAAAAATTCTGGAAATAGATAGTAGTGATGGCTGCACAACGTTGTGAAGTAGTTAATGCCACTGAATTGTTTAAAAATGGTTAAAATGGCTCATGGTGCTTGTGTATTTTACCATAATTTTAAAAAGTGAAAAGAAGACCCTAATCAGAAGTCCACCCTCAGAAGGCACTTTAAATATCTCACTTAATCTGCACTAGAGGTTTTATTGATTACAGCAAGAGATGTTAAAGAGCAATTTCAAGTGGTAAGTGAGGTGATCAAGACAAGAGGCTGCTACAAAGACTTACACAGACATGTCCCCCCGTAAGAGCAAGTGTAACAATCAGTGAGCCCTGTAGGCTAACACCTTCAGAGTGGCTCGTTAGGTCTAGACATTCTAGAAATCTGTTGGGGTGGTTCCCTTGCTCCCCCACCGTGAATGGAGGATTCCTCCTTTAAGGAAGGCCTGTTGCCATCCTGCCCTCAGAACACTGTGGCATTTGCCGTGGATTGGCTCTTTCCTGCGAGATGTCTCGGCCCTCCAAAGGGCAGAGAACTAGGATTTCATTGCACTCACACAACTTGTTGTGTGACTGTTTTCCTGCCTGCTCCCTCCCAAACATTTGTGCCTGTTTTAGAACTCTGGCAAGGCTGCTTTCATTGTAATATGTAACTTGAAGTGAGCTTGTACAGGAGACTATAGCTCTGGCTGCCTCTAATTCTCGGAGGCTGCTGAATTTCTCCAGTAATCTTCCTAAAATGCAGATCAGCTCATGTCAATTTCTCACTCCACATTCTTCAGTGAGCCCCTTCCTGTCCCCTCACCCCCTACCTGCAGAGTGAAATCCCAATGCCTAGCCTGGCACACAGACCTTTCCAGATCTGCTCCTGCCTTCTGTTCCCTTCTCTTCCTCACTCTCACTCACGACCCCATCATGCCAAACTCTGACACCAGCATACCAGCCCTTGTACCTGCGCTTGTTTTTCCCACCTCATACTTCTGCATATGCCTTTCATTCTGCACCCGGAGCTCTTCCTCCTGCTACACTCTGGCTTTTGTTTCAGGGAACACAGCCGGATCAGGGGCACCAGGTCCTGGCCTAGAATGACAGCATCTGTGCCTGGAATTTTACCTTTTTCATGATGCTTTCAGGAGCAATGAAATCACCCAATTTGCATAGAGAGAAGGATGAAGTAAACACAATGGAAAGAAACAGAGATGCCTGCTCAGCCTTGGAGGGAGAGACAGACAGAGAGACCCAGGGAGCAGCTCCTTTGTTCTTTTGTGTGTGTGTCTGTGTGTGAGGAAGATCAGCCCTGAGCTAACATCCATGCTAATCCTCCTCTTTTTGCTGAGGAAGACGGGCTCTGAGCTAACATCTCTTGCCAATCTTCCTCCTTTTTTTCCCCCAAAGCCCCAGTAGATAGTTATATGTCATAGTTGCACACCCTTCTAGTTGCTGTACGTGGAAAGCGGCCTCAGCATGGCCAGAGAAGCGGTGCATCGGTGCGTGCCCGGGATCCGAACCTGGGCCGCCAGCAGCGGAGCGCACACACTTAACCACTAAGCCACGGGGCCAGCCCTCCTTTGTTCTTTAACTGGTCCAGTTCCTGGCTCTCTTTCCTCCTGAGAAGCAACTAAGCGGCCTGTCCTTGATCTAGGAGTTAGTTTGAAAGCTCTTTTGTAGCCAGTTGAGTCTTTTTGTGTGTGTATGTGAGGAAGATCAACCCTGAGCTGACATCCATGCTAATCCTCCTCATTTTGCTGAGGAAGACCGGCCCTGAGCCAACATCTATTGCCAATCCTCTTCCTTTTTTTTCTTCCTCAAAGCCCCAGTAGATAGTTGTATGTCTAAGTTGCACATCCTTCTAGTTGCTGTATGTGGGATGCGGCCTCAGCATGGCTGGAGAAGTGGTGCGTCAGTGCGCACCCAGGATTCGAACCTGGGCCACCAGTAGCGGAGCGTGCACACTTAACCACTAAGCCACGGGGCCGGCCCGCCAGTTGAGTCTTGACCAGGCTACCAGGTCTGCAGTATTACCCTTCCTGGGTATGAGGCCAGCCCCAGCCACACTTGAAGAACTGCCGTGGTGGGGTGAATGCTCCATGCCCTCCCAGGGCTGGCTGCCCAGGGCAGCCTGATCTCTCTCCTTTGGGAAGAACTGGTTTAGCCATCTGGCATCTTAAAGTCAAATTAGGTAATTTGACTTTCAATTCCGTTCAATTGATCATCAAGAAAGGATTTTAAAAACTGAGATCAATTGTTAATAATTTCTTCAAAAGAAAGATATTCTTCCCTCAAAAGGAAAGAAAAGAAGGAAGGACACCTAAAATAATAATGGAGGGCCAGCCCCGGGGGCCTGGTGGTTAAAGTTCCGCACGCTCTGCTTTGGCAGCCCAGTTCACAGGTTCAGATCCTGGGTACAGACATACACCACTTGTCAGCCATGCTGTGGTGGTGACCCACATACAAAATAGAGTAAGAGGGGCCAGCCGGGTGGCATAGTGATTAAATTTGCATACTCCACTTCAGTGGCCTGGGATTCGCAGGTTTGGATCCCCAGCATGGACCTATGTACTACTTAACAAGCCATGCTGTGGCAGCATCCCATATAAAGTAGAGGAAGATAGGCACGGATGTTAGCCCAGGACCAATCTTCCTCAGCAAAGGGAGGAGGATTGGCAACAGATGTTAGCTCAGGGCTAATCTTCCTCAAGCAAAAAAGAAAAACGGAAGATTCACAGTGGATGTTGGCTCAGGGCGAATCTTCCTCAGCAAAATAATAATAATAATAATAATAATAATAATGGAAACTGTAAGGACTGCTTTCCAGGGACGTGTTAACCTGGAACAACACACAAAAGCTAACATTCCTATGGCGTCTCCTTGGGTAAGTTCTGGAAAAGCATGTTGTTCTAGATTCTTCATTTACTTATGCTCCAACCTGAGGCTCTTCTTAGGAGCTTAGATAAAACTGGAAATATGAGTAAGCTACACTTTGGGTTTTTAATTTAATAACAGCAGAAAGATCCAGAATAGACTCTTGAAGAAGTCAATATGAATATTTGTGCAGGACTTGTGTTTGCAGCTAATTTCCCATGAGAAGCGAAGGAACTTTTTGCTCTAAACCTGCCCATGAGGCCAAGAGGTGCCTTATCCGATGAACATCCTCCAACTGTGCTGAGTCGAAGCATCGTCACCTGATCCTCCAGAAACACTGCCTGTGGCCTGCAAGCTGACTTGCCAGTGACACAGAGAGCCCTGAGTGGAAGACCGTCTCCAGGCTCTGGAGAATGTGTAGTCAGGTTGCAGTGCTAGCTGGGCTCCTTGGGAAAGGAGGGTGCAGTGGGCACCAGGTAGGGGAAAAGCTCATTGAGAACAAGGGCAGAATGCAGGGAACGAGCGAAAAATAAACCTGAACTCAGTCTCAATTAAGTTAAGTGTCAGCCACCAGAAAGCAACTTAAAACGAAGGCAACCACCTCATCTGGCAGTGCCTGAGGCTCTTATGACCGAGCCGAGCCCGCTGTGTAGCTATTCTTAGTCACGGTTTTTCCCAGCCCCATCTGGAGTAGAAGTTAAAAGAATCTTCTACCTATAATAAAGGGCGGTCCCTTCCCCCTTCATTTCTTGATTTTTTTACCTTTTGCTCTGCAGTCTCTGTTACTGCGTGTTCTGGACATAATAAAATGTGTCTAATTCATGCAAGCAAAAGCTTGTGGTGAGATGGCAAAGCATTGCAATTAATAAGATGAGCAGAGGGTAAATAGAGGTCAAAACTGCCTTTCTTTGTTTTAGAAGGTCCTAACTCTTTCTTTTCTTATCAATTATCCTAGCTAGCAATGAGTTTGCTTTTTTTTTTTAAGCCTGTTGAATTCAAACTGGGTAAAGCTTTATTTCTTTCAAATGTATTCAATAACTGGGAAGCACATCTATCAACGCGTGCAAGGCTTCACTGTATGGTTTCAATGACTATAAATGCTCCCCTTAAATTAGTGTAATTTCTCAATCAAAATGTTCTGAAACCAACAGGAATGTTTATCCTTAGGTAAATTAACTCTAGCTCCAACAACCTCATTCGTGCTTTCATTCGTGGAAGGGAATCTTTCTTCCTCGGTAACAATGGCTGGGTTGTGTTGTTATAAAAGCAGCGATGTGAATTTGTGAGATTTTCCGAGATCTTCCTTGTCAGATTAGGTATGTCTCACTAAGACTAGCTGGAGGGCAAAGACAGGAGTTGCCTGTGTGAGAGCAGAGCGCCTGAGTCTTGGGGGTTGGCGTGGATGATGGACGTACAATGACTGTAGACTTTGTGGGGGAGGATAAGGAGTCTCACACTGTGGCCAGGAACACAGCGTTTGATGTCAGACAAACGCAGCTCTACCACTCTGTGACCTTGGAGGAATTGCTCAATGTCTCCAAGTCTTCATTTACTGTTTCCTCATGTGTGAAGTGGGGATGTAAAACCCAATTTACACAAGATGTCATGAGATGAAAGATGCAAGAGATTAAGCCCAGGAGATGTAAACATTAGCTGTTATCATTGTTCCAACACGAGCTCTACCACTTACTGACTCTGGAAGGTTGGGCAAAGCCTGCTGAAATCTGGCTCCTCATTTGTTAAAGGGGGCTGTTAACATCTGCTTCGTAGGATTACTGTAAGAATAAACGGACAGAATGGTGTATGTGCAGAGTACCTGACGCATAACGTATGGTCAATCAATCTTAGCGCCTCCTTCTCACCCCTAACCCCTTCCTGGGTTCAGAATTAGATGGAAATCTGCCTACTAATTATTTAGATTTATCTTAGATAGATAGCCATTGTATTTGGAGCCCCAGAGAAGGACTAGCATGCACTAATTTAAAACATCATTTTTGTATTCCCTTATAATGTGTTTTGCTCACATCCATGAGGTTAGAACATCATTTATTTGTCCATTCCTCAAACTGTAACAGTCTACTCCCAGGCCCTGTGTTAAACACTGGAGCGATTGAGATAAGCAATAGCATCTGCCCTCTGGGGGTTTGCAGTCTGTGGGGAGAGGGCAACACGGGCAGAGGATTACAATACAGGGAGATGGAGATAGGACTGGGGTCACAGGGGTTTCTGAGGAAGGGGCTTTCCCATAGGCCAGGGGAGGGTGGGTTAGGGAAGGTGGGCCTGAGCAGGTTACAGGCTGAAACCAGAATGGCGATGGGTGAAGGGTGAGGCATTGACTAGCCACACGGACATCAGGGAGAATAAGGATGTGAAAGGCATCCAGAGAGGGAAGTGCACGCGCGGAAGCCCCAGGAAACGAGGGAGAGCTTGGTGTGTCTGGGGAGCTTTGCGCAGTTCGGCAGGACCGAAGCACACAATATGTATTCTGGGGTTGTTTGGGGTGAGGGCTAAATGTGGTTTATAGGGGTGGCCCCTAGAGGCAAACTAGGGTCAGATCATAACAGGTCTTATAAGGCACTAGGATATTTTCAGATGGCCTTTAGGAGTCATTGAAGAGTTTTTGTTTTTTGGCATCTGTAAGATTAATTAATGTATATATTCCATTAATTAAATTTAGAAACAATTAGGACTTTCATTTTGTTTGTTGAATTTTATTTTTAAAAATTATTGTATCCAAAATTGACCTTTTTGGGGGGATATATGGTGCTATGAATTTCAACACATGTAGAGTTTTGTGTAACTATCACCATAATCAATATACAGAACAGTTCTATCACACACCCCCAAGTCCTTTCTGCTACCCCTCTTGTGGTCACACACTTGCCCAACCCCAACCACCAGCAACTGTTGATCTGTTCTCCGTCAGTATGATTTTGTCTTTTTGAGAACGTCATATAAGTGGAATCATATAGTATATAAACTTTTGAGACTGGCTTCTTTTATTCAGCCCAATGCCTTTGAGATGCCTCCAAGGTGTTGTATGTATCTGTACTTTTTCCTGTTTATTACCAGATAGTGTTCCATTGTATGGACATACCACAGTTTGTTTATCCATCCCCCGTAGAAGGACATTTTATTGAAGGTTTTTTTATTTTTTATTTTTTGTGAGGAATATCAGCCCTGAGCTAACATCCATGCTAATCCTCCTCTTTTTGCTGAGGAAGACTGGCTCTGAGCTAACATCTATTGCCAATCCTCCTCCTTTTTTTTCCCCCCAAAGCCCCAGTAGATAGTTATATGTCATAGTTGCACATCCTTCTGGTTGCTGTATGTGGGACGCGGCCTCAGCATGGCCGGAGAAGCGGTGCGTCGGTGCGCGCCCAGGATCCGAACCCGGGCCGCCAGTAGCAGAGCGCGCGCACTTAACCGCTAAGCCACGGGGTCGGCCCTGAAAGGTTTTTTAGATGACAGAAGAAGAGATGGGGACAGAGCTGGACGGAGGAGAGGGAGACCAGTTGGACATCTATTTCAGGAAACTGAGACAGTGGCTGTGAGGCAAGAGTAAAAGAGGACAGTAGAGAGATTTCCAGACGGGAGAATGGACAGAACATGAATGACTCATTGGATATGAGCTGGAGGGAGAAAGAAGAGTCTAGGATGAAGCTCACGTTTCTGGTTTAGAAGACAAGTGGGAACACAAAATAGGGAATTCAGAAAGAGGAGCGTGATGCAAATCCTGTCAGAGGTCCAGATTTGATGTTGCTATGAAAGCCCTTGATGTAAGGATGAAAATATGTAAAGCATCTGGCACATAGCAGTGACTCAATAAAGGTCAGATAATTGGGCACCTTGTGTGTCCCAGGCACTGGGCTAGTGCTTCAGGCACAAAGATAAAAAAGACACAGTCACCAGCCCAGAAGATTCGGCTCTGGAAGCAGGTTGTTCTAATATAATTATGAGAATATAACTATAAACTGGAGGTGTGCACTGGGCACCTCCAAAGTACGCAGGAAGGACCCTTAGCTGAGCCTGGGCTATCAGAGATGGCTTCCTGAAGGAGGAAATAGCTTAAGGCTTGATGCAAAATCTTTCCTTTGAGGAAAACTCTGTCCTCCAGATGGGACCACTTACAACGCAGATATTAACTGGGAGGGACAACAGTTTAACACTTTGGCGTCAGTAGCATACTAGTCTGTATTAGAGGATCAGTTCATCTAAAGCTGAGAACAAGGCCGGAAAAGTTTAAGTGGAGGATGGGGTAAGAACCCACCATCTGGGAGTAGAGGTCGCTGAGTTATCTAATTTGGGAAAGCTGACTCAGCAGCCAGAATCACCCAGGAGCCTTTTAAAAATTCAGATAATTAGCCTTACCACAGACCAAAATCATAGACTCTCTGGGTGTGAGGTATTAACAACACTAACAAAAAAACAGAAACAACTCCCCAGATGATTCTAATGTGAAGTTAGGTGAGACCCTAGAATGTCTGGATAGTTTGACAGCAGAGCCCAGGGATACTGCGAGTTACCTACCTGGATTTTTGCCACAGACATAGTCTAAACTCTCTTCCTCATGAATGCCAGCCATCAGTCATGGAGGAAACAGAGCATGTGAATGATTCAGTCCAACCCATTCTTGAAAAACCAACTCCAAAAACAGGCTTCACCTACTAGGGGTTAGTTGTCTTTATTTATAGCCAAGTAACCCCACTGCATCCAATAAAAAAACAGACAAATTAAATGCATGAGTTTTATAAAACGGCAATAATAGTCTGACTTTTTGAGTTCTTACTATGTCCCAATTTTGCATATACATGAAAATTTCTTATCTTTTTAACAACTCAGGGAGGTCATTGGGAAATAGGCCCATTGTTACTCATTCAAAGTTGTTCATCTCCCAGTGCCTGAGCCATCAGATTCCAAATTTCATTCTTTCCATTATATCAAATAAACGACCTTGAAAGCTCTGTAATGAGGACGAGAGTGACCACTCAGTAAACTGCCAAGGGAACCAGTGAGAAAAAGGAAGAGGACAATGAAGTGAGTAATAAATCAGGTAGAAGAGATAATGAAAAATAAACGAAGGAAGAGCGAATGAACAGAATTTAGGGCAAGCAACTATTGGCAAAAGAGATTGAAAAGTCTGAGGGAATCTTTTGTGAAAAATAATGAAATAGGCCCAGCATTTCCGGACCCATGATTTATGTGTGTGCAAGGCTGGCGTTTATAGTGATTCCCGAACATTCCCTGCCCTGCCTCATCTCTCGAGTTTTTTGACCTCAGGAAAATAGGTCTGAAGAGATTGTTTCTGTCATCTCCAGTTGCCCATCAAATCCAGCTTTTGTTTCTCTTGCAGCCTCTCTGCCTCTGGGAGCAGCTTCATCCCCGTCTCGAATTGTCTTAGAGGCTGAGGGCTGACAGCTGAATCCAAGTCCCAGAGACACAGACCTTGACCTTAATAGCACACTGACCTACAAAAAACATCAATTAATACAAATAGGAAGAGATGGAAGGAAGAGAAGCGCAAAAGAGGGCAAAGGATCATCAAAGGAGGAATAAAGGGACTGCGAGCCAAGCAGGCTGATCAAAGAAATCTGGATTCATGTAACGCAGCCAAGAGATGGCTTTAAAACAGGCTGTGAAGGTCACGGTAACAGAAGTTCACAGCCACTTCTTTTTTTTTTTTCTTCCAACTAGGGCCAAAACAAAGGGGTTAAATATAATCTGGAGTTTACGTTAGATGTAAAGGTTAGGTTAGATGTAAAAATTCCCAGAACTTTCAGGGAATAAAGAGTGTTTAATAAAGGAAAAGATTATAGACAAGGCTATATAAATTGTCCTTCCTGGATAACTTTGAGGCATAGTTATTATTTTCAAGCACCAACCATATGTATGGCATATAGTTACAACGATCATAATTATTATCAAGCACCAACTACATGCATGGCGGTATACTGGGCACTTCAAATACATTCATTACTTCATTTAATCTTTTTAGGGACTCACAAGGAGAATATTATTACCCACATTTTACAGAAAAGTAAACTGAGGCTCAATGATGTTAAGGAACTTTCCCGGGACACAGGTAGTGAGTGACATGGCTGTGACCAAGTTATCTTTGACCCTAAAATTGATGCTCTTGCCACCATGTCAGCAGGACCCATGATTTTGAAGTGGTTCAGATTCGGGGATGAGCAAGTCAACTCAGGTGGGCCCCAACCTTGTCTTATCTTAGGGACAAGGTGGAGGAAAAGGGAAAAGAGGAGAGAGGAACTGAGAGTGACCTCACAGCCGGCAAATCTCCTGATACCACCCCCAGCACAAAGTCAAGGAAAACCTTCACCTATTTTCTTCAGGATAAATCCTTTTAGATTTGAATAGTGGATGTTGGCACTGCAATGTATGCTATACAACTCTGTCCTGAGTGCTGTTTTCTGGATCTGCATCTATACTCTGAGAGATTGAAGAGTGAGGCTCCAAGAAAAGAGAGTAGGGTCCTTGCCCCAGGCCATGAGGATAACATTGAGCAGAGGGAATAAAGCTTTCACCCAGGTTCCAAATGCAAGGAAAGAGGATATCAGCTAAAATGGCAGAGGAAGGACCTCTAAAAATTCTCTCCTCCATGAAAGTAATGAGAAAACCGGCCTATGTTCTGGTGTACCATTTCAATTTCCTAGGGTAATCCTAAAGGGAATCTTCTAAAAAATTATAAGCTAGGGCCGGCCCAGTGGCATAGTGCTTAAGTTCGCATACTCTGCTTTGGTGGCCCGGAGTTCGTGGGTTTGGATCCCTGGCGCTGACCTACACACTGCTTATCAAGCCACGCTGTGGTGGCATCCCACATACTAAGTAGAGGAAGATGGGCGCGGATGTTATCCCAGGGCCAATCTTCCTCAGCAAAAGGAGGAGGAGGATTGGCAACAGATGTTAGCTCAGGGCTACTCTTCCTCACACACAAATTATAAGTCAGGTTGAAATGAAAAGACACTAGACAGTAACTCAAATCCACATGGAGAAATAAAGGGTATTGGTAAAGGGAACTACACAGGTAAATATAAAATACAGCATAACTTTATTTTTTGTTTGTAATACTTTTTTTCTCCTATCTGATTTAAAGAAGAGCTGTATGCAGCAACAATTATAAATCTGTGTTGAAGGGCACACAATTTATAAAAATGTAACTTGTATGACAATAACAGCACAAAGGAGGGAACGGATCTATATGGGAGCAATGTTTCTGTATATGATTGAAATTAAGTTATTGTTAATCTAAATGAGGTTGTTATAAATTAGGATGTTAATTTTAATCTCCAGGGAAACCACTAAGAAAATAGCTAAAAAACATTTGTAAAGAAACAACTAGGGAATTAAAATGGTACACTACAAAATATCTATTTAACATACAAGAAGATAGTATGGAGAGGTAGAGCAACAAAAAGGCATAAGATATAGAAAATAAATGGCAAAATTAAAGACATAAATTCTATTTTATCAGTAATTACATTAAATATAAATGGATTAAACACTCAAATTAAAAGGTACATATTGCCAGAATGGATTAAAAAAATAAACAAAACCATGATTCAACTATTTGCTATCGAGAGGAGACCCAGTTCAGGTTCAAAGACACAAGTAGGTCTGAAAAAAGGTAAACCAAGCAAACAGTAACCAAAAAAGATATCAGACAAAAATAGACTTTAAGACAAAAAATGTTAATAGAGACAAAGAAAGACATCTATCAAGAAGATATGACAATTATAAACTGTTATGGACTGAATTGTGTCTCCCCCAAAATTTATATTTTGAAGCTCTAACTCCCAGTATCTCAGAATGTGACCGTAGGAGATAGGGCCTTTAAAGAGGTAATTAAGTTAAAACAAGGCCTTTAGAGTATGTCCTACTCCTATCTTACTGGTGTCCTTATAAGAAAAGGAGATTACGACACATGGAGAGACACCAGGGATGCACAAAAGGAGAACCATACGAAGAGACAGTAACAGGTTGGCCATCTGTAGGCCAAGAACAGAGGTCTAAGAAGAAACAAATCCTGTGGGCACCTTGATCTTGGACTTCGAGCATCCATAACTGTGAGAAAATAAATTTCTGTTGTTTAAGCCACCCGGTCTGTGGTACTTTGTTATGGTAACCCGAACAAACTAATATATGAACATATATGCACTTAACAACAGAGTCCCAAAATACATGAAGCAAAAACAGACAAAAAGGAAGGGAGAAATAGACAATTCAACAATAATAGTTGGAGACTTCAATACCCCATTTTCAGTAATAGATAGAGCAACTAGACAGGAGATCAACAAGGAAACAGAGGACTAAACAACACTATAAACCATTTAGAACTGATAGATGTTAGAACGCTTCACCAACAGGAGCAAAATATACATTCTTCTCAGGTGTACATGGAACATTCTCCAGGACAGGCTATATGTTAGGCCATAAAACAAGTCTTAAAAATTTAAAAGGACTGAAGTCATACAAAATATATTCTCTGACCACAATGGAATAAAATTAGAAATCAATAACAGAAAGAAATTTGAGACATCCACAAATTTGTGGAAATTAAACAACACGCTCCTAAATAACCAATGAATAAAAGAAAAAAATCACAGAGGAAATTAAAAAATACTTTGAGATGAATGAAAATAAAAACATAACATACCAAAGCTTATGGATGCAGCTAAAGCACTGACTAGAGGGAAATTTATAGCTTACATACCTATATTAACCAGGAAAAAAAATTTAAATTAATAATCTAATGTTCCACCTTAAGACACTGGAAAAAGAAAAGCAAACTAAACCAAAAGCAAACAGAAGGAAGAATATAATGGAAATAAATGAAATATAAAATAGAAAAACAACAGAGAAAATCAACCATACCAAAAGTTTATCTTTGAAAAGATCAACAAAATTGACAAAATTTTAGCTAGATTGACCAAGAAAAATGAGGGAAGATTCAAATTACTAAAACCAGGAATGAAAGAAGAAATATTACTCTAGACCTTACGGAAATAAAAATGATTATAAAGGAATATTGTGAAAAATTGTATACCAGCAAATCAGATAATCCATACAAAATGGACAAATTTCTAGAAAGACACAAACTACCTAAGCTGACTCAAGAAGATAGAGAAAATCGGAATAGAATTATAAGAAAGAGATTGAATCAGTAGTTAAAAAAACAAACAAACCCCCCCCCTAACTTCCCACAAAGAAAAGCCCAGGACCAAAGACAAGAAAAGAAAGACATAACAGACCATAATAGACTCAAGGAAAAGGAGGTAGAATTCCAAGCTCTCAATTATCACGACCTTCCTTTTTTTAAAAAAAAAAAATTGTGATTAAAAAAGCACACAACATAAAATTTACCATCTTAACCATTTTTAAGTGTATAGTTCAGTAGTGTTAAGTATATTAACAGTGTTGTGAAATACATCTCTAGAAAGTTTTCATCTTGCAAATATGGAACTCCATACATATTAAACAACAATTCCCCTTTTCCCCCTCTCCCCAGCCCTTGGCAACCACCATTCTACTTTCTGTTTCTATGAATTTCACTACTTTAGATACCTCATATAAGTAGAATCCTGCAGTATTTGTTTTTTTTGTAACTGGCTTATTTCATTTAGCCAGTTCATCCATATTGCAGCTTGTCATAGGATTTCCTATATTTTTAAGGCTGAATAATATTCCATTGTATGTATACACCACATTTTCTTTATCCATTCATCCATCGATGGATACTTGGGTTGCTTCCAGCTCTTGGCTATTGTGAATAGTGCTGCAATGAACATGAGTGTGCAAATATCTCTTTGAGATCTTGCTTTCAATTCTTCTGGGTATACACCCAGAAGTTGGATTGCTGGATCCTATGGTACTTCTATTTCTAATTTTTTGAGGAGCCTTCATACTGTTTCCCATAGGGGTTACACCATTTTATAATCCCACCAACAGTGCACAAGGGTTCCAGTTTCTCCATATCCTCACCAACACTTATTTTCTTTGTCTTGATGGTAGCCATCCTAACAGGTGTAAGGTGATATTTCAATGTGATTTTGATTTGCATTTCTCTGATAATTGCTAATGTTGAGCATCTTTTCATATACTTGGTCATTTATATATCATCTTTGGAAAAATGTCCATTCAAGTCCTTTGGCCATTTTTTAATCAAGTTATTTGATTTTTTTGTTGATGTTGAGTTGTAGAAATCCTTTATATATTCTGGATATTAGCCCTTTATCAACTATATGATTCGCAAATATTTTCTCCCATTCATAGGTTTCCCTTTCAGTGGGTTGATTGTGTCCTTTGATGCACAAAACTTTTTAAGTTTGATGTACTCTCATTTTTCCAACCTTTCTTTTAAAGCTGATTTTCTTTTATTTATTCCAATCTTACCTTTAAAGCTGATTTCCCACCCCACGTACCCCCATGTGCCCTATACCTTTACTCATTGACTCTCAAATTTGAATAAGCATCAGAATCTCCTGGAGGGCTTGCTACACCATGGATTGCGGAGTCCCACCACAGAGTTTTTGATTCAATAGATCTGGGTTGGGGCTTGAGGACTGACACATCTAACACTTGTTAAAACTTTCTCAGGCAATGCTGATGCTGATGCTCTGGGGACCACACCTTGAGAACTGCTGCTCTAGGCAAATTCAATCCCTCCCTGTTTTTCAGAAATTATTGTCATGCCTCTGCTCATGCTGTTTTCTCCACTTAGAATACCCTTTATCCACACACCTCCTCTGTGAACTTTCACTGAACCCTCAAGCTGGAATGAATCTCTCTCCTTCTGAGCTTCTACGTCACTTTATATTTACTTTGTCCTTTATTACCCTTCACTTCCATTATACTTATTTATGTACCAGTCATATCCTCTAATGGCATAATAAACTTTTGATGTCCGTGCTCATATTTAATTCATCTTTCTATGGCCCCGCAGTGCCTAGTACTTCACCTGTACTATGCGTGCAACGGATATTTGTTAAATGAATGAAAAAACTTTAAAAAGCCCAGAGAATAAAAAGATAGCAACATTAAGGAAAGAAAAAATAAATAAAAGATATGGAAAAGGGAGGGGATGAATGTAGTGGAGTAAAGTGGAGTGGGTGGGGGGAGAATTGTTTCCGAAAGGGAATTTTGCTCTGCCAACTAAATGGAAAGCAAAAATAGACCAAGTCTTCCCAGCTGTTCTGTTTGTCTGTTTTCTTGCAGCTGTACTAAAATTCTTTTTTCTTTTTTTTCAGGCTAGAATTGCTAATCACCATGCCTGTAGGGCCCCTGTGATTTAAAAAGAAAAAAAGGAAAGAAAGAAAAAGATTAATGACTTTAATTCCCAAACACTTGGGGAATTAAAGTGTGTAGGGGTGCAACGTTCTGGGGTATTGACTGGAAATCTATGCTGGCTGCGCTTTTCATCTCATAAAAAACTAAGACACACCTTTCCCCGTGGAGAATTAGACAGGTGCCACCATAGTGTAAAAAACAAGTATTGAGGAAACTGTAACAAACTCTAGAATTAGTTCTCTATGAATGAAATTTTAAACCAATGCTTATAGAAACGATCCCAACATATAATTCTGTCTTACATTTATGGTCCCACTTCTTCAGTGGATTGGACTAGGCATGATTTCTTTTCTGTGTGTGTGTGAGGAAGATCAGCCCTGAGCTAACATCCATGCCAATCCTCTTCTTTTTGCTGAGGATGACTGGCCCTGAGCTGACATCCGTGCCCATTTTCCTCCACTTTATATGGGACACTACCACAGCATGGCCTGACAAGCGGTGCATCAGTGCGCGGAGCCAGGGATCCGAACTCAGGCCGCCAGCAGTGGAGCATGCACACTTAACTGCTATGCCACAGGGCCAGCCCCTAGGCATGATTTCTAATTTTTCTTCTTAGTTTGCTTATTAGAATAGCCTTCTTTTTTCTGTTTTTTTGCTGAGGAAGATTGTCCCTGAGCTAACATCTGTGCGCATCTTCCTCTATTTGGTATGTGGGATGCCTCCACAGCATGGTTTGATGAGCCGTGGGTAGGTCTGTGCCCAGGATCTGAACCCACGTACCTAGGGCCACCAAAGTGGAGTGCATGAACTTAACCACTACGCTACCGGGCCAGCCCCAGGATAGCCTTCATTTAAAACAAGCAGTGTGCAACAGGGTGTTTTCTCTGCCATACTCTGCCCTATAGACTGGCAGAGAGATTTGCCAATGCATTTCTGAAAAGACCCCTGATCCTGGGAATGCAGTCCCCCTGCAAACACCAGGAGCCAAGAAAAGAAGCAAACCACAAAAAGCCCAAGGGTTTCTGCTGCAACATGTGCCCTGAGCACTCTGGAAGTTTCTGTGATTTCTGTCCTCATGGCAGCGATTTACTCTGAGTCAGAGCTGCTACCCTGGGATTATTCTATTCAGCTTTTCACTATTTCCACTTTCGTTTCCTTGCTGTTTGAACACTTTAGGAAGATCCAATTGTGTGATCAAATCATTTCTGTCCCCAGGTGCACTACCAGAGCATTCTAACTACTGGGCATGTTCGCTCTTTAAAAGTACCTAGACAATTGGAAGAATCTTGAGAGCTGGCCTAAAACATGTATTAGGCCCTCACTAAATCTTCAGCTTTTAAAATCGCTTCTCCATGGCGTGGTTGCACCTACAAGAACTGGAAATCAGACTCTGAGCCTCAGTCATGAGCCTCAGATTCTATGAAATTAAACACACCCAGAAATCAATCATCTTTTCTCATCTCTTCTGCGAATGATATCTCAGCAGTTAAATTATCTCCTGGTACCAGGGGATACTCAAGAGTAAGAATTTGGAAGCTCTTTCTAAAAGACATTACACAAGACCTGAAAATAGATTCTTTGCATTTGTATGTAAATTTATCTTTAAAAAATTTATCTACATATGTTGAGGGAAAAGACGAGGATGTTTAAGTGTCTGTGAGGGCTGCTTTTTCTGGTTAGTGCCTTGGGAGATTAAACGTGGGTATAACAGTGAATGAAATTTAATCCAAATGCTAAAAATCTTGGAAGAAATGGGATACATCAAATATAAACCTGTTCTAACATCAAACAAATGAACTATTTGATGCTCAACCAGGGGAGAGCTAAAGATGACACTAAGCTGGGCATCACTCACCTCCAGTTTCTGTGAGGACTTCCAATACGTGGTGACCATGTTCACCCATAACTTGGACAGAGATGCTTAAGCACATTCTCATTAAGACAGAGTAGAGGGCCGGCCCCGTGGCTTAGCGGTTAAGTGCGCGCGCTCCGCTGCTGGCGGCCCGGGTTCGGATCCTGGGCGCGCACCGACGCACAGCCTCTCCGGCCATGCTGAGGCCGCGTCCCACATACAGCAACTAGAAGGATGTGCAGCTATGACATACAACTATCTACTGGGGCTTTGGGGGAAAAAATAAATAAATAAAAATTAAAAAAAAAAAAAAGAAAAAAGACAGAGTAGAAATAAAATTGTGAAAGATGATTTGGGCACCCCCAATTTTTTTTTTAAAGTTAGTGCATTTTAACATTTTGGAAAATAAAAGTCCTAACTGCACATATAGCAGACATGTGTTTTTTAATTTTATTTTTTTATTGGGGTCACATTAGTTTATAACATTTGTGTATATTTCAGGTGTACACCATTGTATTTCGACTTCTGTATAGACAGCATCGTGTTCACCATCAAAAGTCTAGTCACTGTACACAAAATACACATGTGCCCCTTTATCCCTTTTGCCCTCCTCCCACCATCTTACCCTCTGGTAACCTCCAATCTGTTCTCTGTATCTATGTGTTTGTTTATCTTCCACATATGAGGGAGGTCATACAGGTTGTCTTTCTCTGTCTCACTTATTTCACTTAGCATAATACCCTCAAGGTCCATCCATGCCGTCACAAATAGCAAGATTTTGTCTTTTTTCTGGCGGAGTAGTATTCCGTTATATACATATATATACCACATCTTCTTTATCCATTCATCCGTTGATGGGCACTTAGGTTGCTTGCAAGTCTTGGCTATTGTGAATAATGCTGCAATGACCATAGGGGTGCATATGAGACATGGATTTTTTTGATCTGCCAAGTACCAATCCTTGTTCTTGGGAACTGCTCCTTCCATCACTTCAAACCTACGATTCTTGTGCGAGGGGCAATGCTCTTATGCCACCTGGCCCCCTGCCTATGGTTGATTAAACAAAAAGTAATACCAATGATTCGCTTCTCTGGGGTATTTTGAACCTGATTCCAGGGACGATCGTCAATATCCACTACCAGTGCATGGTGGCTGAACAGCAGCCTTGCTGCTCAGTGAGCAATGAGTCTCTCTTTGGAGGCAGGAGCTGTTAAGTATGACTGGGGGCGGCCATGGTTTCTGCATGTAGACAAAGCCAATTGTAGCGAATAGGAATGAGGCCAGCAGCAGGAACTAGAGATGGAAAGAGACTCCCAAAGATGTTGAAACTCTTGGTTGCAGTTGTTCCAATGGGCCAGCTGGATTCCTGCTCTTCTAGCTCCATTGCTCAACACTTCTTTGGGATCTGGGAGCAAATAAATTCCAGTTTTGGCCTAAGTTAGTTCAAGTTTAGTTTTTTTCCCCCTGTAACAAAGTGTCCTAACTGATTCAACATTAAACAACTATATTCTTACTTAGATATTCCCTTTTAATCTTGTCAACAAGTATGCATAATTTTTTTATGTAGTAACTAGCAGAGTTTTATATAATTTTTTTTGCTTTCTCTTATTTAATAGTGTATTCTTAATTTTTAATATAATACTTAAATTTTTATTATACTTGATATATTAAAGATCTTAAATTACATATTAACAATAATCAATAAAAAATATCATATATAGTCTAATATATAACAAGATATGCTGCTACATGGTCTTTGGAATAACCATTTTAATGCTTGTATAATATTCCATCTCATTGCTATGGTAGTTAAGAGTTATCCTTTATTGAGTACTCCTTCTGTTTCAGCTGCTATATGTATACTATACATATTCCTCATAACAACCATAGAAGAATTATTGTCTCCCTTGTAGTGAAATGAGAACTAGCTTAGAGAGGCAATTTTACTTGCTGAAAATCACACGGAAAGTAATAGACTAAGTCTTGGTCTGTCCCACTGCAAACCATCCTTTCTTTAGCATGCAACGTGGCTCCTTACTACCATGGTGTATTAGTCTGCTTGGGGGCCATAACAAAATATCCCAGAATCTGGAAGTCCAAGATCAAGATGCCAGCAGGGTTGGCTTCCTCTGAGGCCTCTCTCCTTGGCTTGCAGGGGCCATCCTCTTGCTGCCTATTTACGTGGCCATCCCTCTGTTCATACACACTCATGGTGTCTCTTCCTCTTCTTATAAGGACACCATCGTGTTGGATTAGGGCCCATCCATATGACCTCATTTTAACTTAATCACCTCTTTAAAGGCCCTATCTCCAAATACAGTCACTATCTGAGGTACTGGGGTTAGGACTTTGATTTGAGTATGAATTTTTTTTTTTTTCTGGTGAGGAAGATCAGCCCTGAGCTAACATCTGTTGCCAATCCTCCTCTTTTTGCTGAGGAAGATTGGCCCCGGGCTAACATCCATACCCATCTGCCTCTACATTATATGTGGGACACCTGCGACAGCATGGCTGGATAAGCGGTGCATAGGTCTGCGCCCAGGATCCAAACCCACGAACCCTGGGCCACTGAGGCAGAGCACATGAACTTAACTGCTACACCACCAGGCTGGCCCCTGAGTATGAATTCTAGGGGGACACAATTCAGCCCATTACACATGATTTGCTATAGCAGTCCCACCCTGGGCTGACATTTACATTAATTACTTCCTGAATTTTGGAAGCTTTGGATTCGGTTAGATGTTTGGCATTTAACTCTCTGCTTCTGCTGACTTCGAAATTCCTCTTTTCATCTGCAAAGAGCATTTACTCTAAAGATATGCACATTGTGTCAGATGGCTGGACTCTAGTTTATGTTATCCTGTTGGGTCCAAGTAATCTCCCTTTATTAATTTACTAAACAAATATTTGTTGAACAGCCAGCAAGTATTAAATATTAATATCTTGTGTAAATGTGAAGAAATATGATACCCTTGAGAATATCAAGGTGAATCAGCCATGGATCCTGCCTGAAGCTTCTTCTTAGAGGATCCCGCTTCTACTAGAAAATGGTCTAGTAGAGAAGAAAAGACAAAGAACACCAATAATTATAATAAAAGGAATAAAGGTTTAAAGCAAAGTGTACTTTAAGAGATGTACAGATAAATGCTGTAGAAATTCAGAAGAGGCAAGATAACTTGCAGCTGGAAGGTCTAGAGAAAACTTTCAGGAGGAGATAGCATTTGAGCTGGGATCTGAGCCATGGGTAGTCTTCGAACCTGTAAAGAACAAGGACATTTCAGGAGCAAAGATCAGTATCAGTGCTGTGCTTGTAAGGAGACCTGGAAGGCCAGTATCTTCTGAAAGAGGCACTAAATGAGAGCCCAGACATCCCCAAACAGGAGGAGGGGAGAGGAGGTCAACACTATGGTTTATCAACCTGAAACGTATTATTACGCCAGAAGATGGAGTCTATTTTCCTTGCAGATAATACTACCCTACTTACTCACTTCCCATTCATTGCATCCACTGCAATCTGACTGCTAAAGTCAACAAAAACCTCCTAATTACCAAATCCAGTGGTCCCTGTGCAGTTTGCGTTCCACTTCCCTTTCTGTGGCCTTACACTTTTCTCCTCTTGAAGCTTTTCCTCCACTGCTCTGTGGCATCCCTTTTTCCTGGCCCTCCCTTGCTTTCCTCTCTGGCCTACTCCCAATCATTTCCTGGCTCCTTACCCACCACGTAAACAGTGGCATTTCCAAGTGTTCACTTCCATTTTTTAGCTACTGCCTATTTGCTAATGTCTTCCAAATCTATTTTTTTTCAGGCAGATTGCTCTTCTAGTATTTTCAGTCTCCAGCTGGATGTCCCATGGGTCTCTCAAACTCAGGAACCAGATTCATTTTCTTTTTTTTTAATCAACACTTTCTAAGTGATTTCAACAGTCTTGTGGCTTTAAATGCCCTTCCTATGCTAATGACTCTCAAGTGTGTATCTCCAGCCTGGACTTCTCCCCTCAAATCCAGGCTTATGCTTGCCTTCTGAGTACCTCCACTTGGTCCTCCACTCAATTAGAACTCCACATCCTCCCTTAATCCTGCTCCTCCTGTAGTGTCCCCAACTCAGTTAACAATAACTCCATCTTTTCAATTGCTCAGATCAAATACCTTGGAGTCACCCTTGGCGCTGTTCCTCCTGCATCCTGACTCTTGGCTAACAACAAATACTGTCACTTCTACTTTTCGCATACGATAGTCAGAACGGGACCACTCTTCCCCCTCCCCACGGCCACAAACCCAGTCCCAACCACATCGTCTCTTGCTTGGTTGTTTGCGGTAGACTCCAGACTGGTCTCCCTGGGGCTAGCCTTGACCCCTCTCAGCCTGTTCTCCACAAGCAGCCATGTTGATACCTATGTCAGCCAGAGCCAAGCCTCCGCGGGAACCCTGCAGACTCCCACATCCCTCAGGCAAAATCAAATCCTCCTCCCATGCTCTCAGTGTGACAGGCTTCCCGTCACCCCTAGGACCCTGCTGTTGCCCCTGGTCCCACCATTCGCGTCCTGCAGCCTCCTTGGCCCCATGCTCTTCCTCGGACAGACCAAACATCTCCTTCTGCCTCAGGCCCTTTCTCTTCCCTCAGCCATCCCAAGGCTCGCTTCCCTTAGGTTTTTATGCAAAAAGCCCCTCCGTGGGGCCTTCCCAGGGCCACTGTATCTAAGATTCTAACTCAGCTCCCTAGACCTCATATTTTCCTTCCGTGCTTTACTTTTTCTTCTTAACGCTTATTACTGTCTAAGCATAAGATACATTACTTATTTGTTCATTGTCTGTCTCCCCACTGAGACCCAAGAGAGTAGAGAATTTGCCTGCTTTTTTTAAAGTTGTATCTCCGAAGCCTAGAACAAGGCTTGGCACCTAATTGGCATTTCTCAAATATCTGCTGAATGCAGACAACACTTGTATAGAATATTTGTTTATGTACCGAATCATGTATTACTCTTATGCTCCTATTTTTGAATAGGTACACGAACATGGTAAAAAGTTCACATAGTACAGAATGGAACACATCATTTGTCATGGATTGTCTTAGTTCAGGCCGCTATAACAAATTACCGTAGACTGGGTGGCTTAAACAACAAATATTTATTTCTCACAGTTCTGGAGGCTGGAAGTCCAAGATCAAGGGGCCGGCAGATCTGGCGTCTGGTGAGAGCCCACTTCCTGGCCTGCAGATGGTCATCTTCTTGCTGTGTGCCCACATGGTGGAGACAGAGAGAGGAAACAAGCCCTCTTTTATAAGGGCACTAATCTCATTCATGAGGGCTCCACCCTCTTGACCAAATCACCTCCCAAAGGCCTCACCTCCTAATACCATCACATTGGGGCTTTAGGATTTCAACATATGAATTTTGGAGGAACACAAACATTTAGTTTATAACTTGGATTGAATTGTGTGCCACCCCCCACCTTCTCCCCTAAAAGATATGTTGAAGTCCTAACACCCAATACTTCAGAATGTGACCTTATTTGAAAATAGGGTCATTGCAAATATAATTAATTAAGAAGAGTTTACAGTGGAGGAGGTTGGGCCCTTAATCCAACATGACTGGTGTCCTTATAAGAAGACAGCCATGTGAAGACACAGAGACACAGGGAGAGAGCTGTGTGAAGATGGATGCAGAGGGCCGGCCCCGTGGCTTAGCAGTTAAGTGCGCGTGCTCCGCTGCTGGCGGCCCAGGTTCGGATCCCGGGCGCGCACTGACACACCACTTCTCCGGCCATGCTGAGGCCGCATCCCACATACAGCAACTAGAAGGATGTGCAGCTATGACATACAACTATCCACTGGGGCTTTGGGGGAAAATAAATAAAATTATAAAAAAAAAAACAAACAAGATGGATGCAGAGATTATAGTGATGTATCTACAAGCCAAGGAATGCCAAGGATCTCTGGGAACCACCAGAAGCTGGAAGAGGCAAGGCAGGATTCTCCCCTAGAGCCTTTGGAGAGAGCGTGGCTCTGACAACACTCTGATTTCAGATTCGAGCCTTCAGAACTATAAGACAACAAATTTCTGCTTTTCTAAGCCATCTAGTCTGTGGTACTTTGTTACAGCAGCCACAGGAAACTAATACATCATTTGAAAAATACAGCCTTTATAGATAGGTGATTAATTTTCTTGTTTAGGCTTTGTCTAACCTGAAGTTAGGCACTGAAGTATCTTTGGATGAATGAATTCATTAAGAAGAGTATTCTCATTGGGCACTCCATTTTTAAAATGGAAGAAAAGATAACATCCACCATAGCTTCAAATCAGCGCTTATAGACTTGAAATAGGGTCCCGAAAAGTAACTTGTGATTCTGCAAAAGGATGGACATTTAAGGGTATTTATTGCAGCACTGTTTACAATAGCAAAAGACTGTCAGCAACCTAAATGTCCATCAGTAGGGAAATTAGTCAAATGACCGATGGTTCTATATCTACTCAGCTTTAAAAAATTATGACTTTGCTCCATGTGAGAAAAGCAAGTATAGACCCATATGTATAGTTTGTTATTATCATTCATGTGAAAAAAAAGAAAAAAATTATATATGTATACGCACACACAATGTGATAGAATAATCTCTGAAAGGAAATAGAAGAAAATGGTAACAATGCAATACTTGTTTCTGGGGAGGAGAAACTGATGATCTTCGAATAAACAAATAAATGCGCTTGAAAAATAGAGTGTGTGAGGGCCGGCCCTGTGGCTTAGCGGTGAAGTGCGCGAGCTCTGCTACTGGTGGCCCGGGTTCGGAACCCAGGCACGCACCAACACACCGCTTGTCCGGCCATGCTGAGGCCACGTCCCACATACGGCAACTAGAAGGATGTGCAACTATGACATACAACTATCTACTGGGGCTTTGGGGAGAAAAAAGGGGAAAAAAAGGAGGAGGATTGGCAATAGATGTTAGCTCAGGGCAGTATTCCTCAGCAAAAAGAGGAGGGTTGGCATGGATGTTAGCTCAGGGCTGATCTTCCTCACAAAAAAAAAAAAAAGAAACGAAAAGTAGAGTGTGTGAAAGTGTAGACATTTAAATTCATTCAAGTGTACCATGATATTTGGCAGCATTTCATTGGATTTTTCTATTCTCCTGGCCTAAGGGGAATATTCCGTGATGAAAAATCAGAAGGTAGCCAAAAGTAAATGAAAGAAAACAGATAACCACTATAAAATGGTCTTTAGTTTAAATTTTTAAAAAGTTTAGTAATCCAAACAGACAGATCACTTCTTATGTGGACTTGTTAACTGCAGTATAACATGCAGGCAGAAAAACGCACCAGTCATCTAAGCAAACACACGCTTGTAAACACCACCCAGATCAAGATATAAAACGTTTCCAGCACCCCCAAAACCTGCTTGTGCCTCTTCTCAGTCTTTCTTCCCGCAAAGACAACCAGTGCTCTGACCTCCATCAGCGGAACATAGTTCTGCCTCGTTTTGAACTTTATATACCTGGAGCCACACAGTCTGTCTCCATCGTGCTGTGAGACTCACCATGGAGCTGCCACCATCCTCTGTTCTCACTGTTCTACACTCCCATTGTATGCCCAGGCCAGTTTATGCATCTATCCTGTTAATGGCCACATGGGATATTTCCACTTTGGGACTCTTACAAATAACACTGCTATGAACACCATTGTACACATTTTCTAGTGTAAATAATACTGCTGTGAACATCATTGTACACATTTCTGTTGGGTATTGTATTCGTTTTCTTGCACTGCTGCAACAAATTACAACAAGGTTCTCAGCTTAAAACAACACACATTCATTATCTCCCAGCTCTGTGGGTCAGAAGTCTGGCCTGGATCTCACCAGGCTAAAATCAAGACATAGCAGGACGGCTTTCCTTTCTGGAGGCTCTAGGGAAGGATCCATTTCCTGGCTCATTTGGGTTGTTGGCTGAGTTCAGTTTCTTGCTGCTATAGGACTGAGGTCTCTGTTTTGTTGCTGGCTGTCAGTCGAGGGCCATTCCCATCTTCCAGAGGACTCTCATTCCTCGGCTCATGACTCCTTTTCTTCATCTTCAAAGCAGGCAACAGCAGCTTCAAATCTGTCTTCCATCATGTCTGACCATTCCTTCATCATAGCATCTCTTGCTGGCCACAGTGGGAAAAGTTCTTGGCCTTTAAGGACTGATGTGATTAGATTGAGCCCATCTATTTAATTCAGGATAATTCTCCCCATTTCAAGGTCTGTAACCTCAGTCACGTCTGCAATGTACCTTTTGCCACATAAGGTAACACCGTCACAAGTTCCCAAGATTAGGACATGGACATCTTTAGGGGAGGGGGATGGTCTTTATTCTGCCTACCACAGGTATGTATCTGGGAAAGTTGGGTCCTAAGGTGTGCATAAACTCTACTATAGTAGATACTGCCAATAGTTTTTCAAAATGTTCCCGTTTATACTCCCATTGACAGTGTATGAGAATCTAGTTGCTCTGTATCCTTGCCAGTTCTCAGTATTGGCAGCTTTTATTGATGTTAGCCAATCTGTTGGTCATGTAGTGGTAAATAAATGTGGGTTTAATTTGTATTTCCTTGGTGATTAATCATGAACATTTTTTCATATATTTATTGGCCATTGGTATGACATCTTTTCTGAAATGCCTGTTCAAGTCTTTGCCCATTTAAAAAAATTGGATTGAAAGCAGATCACTTTTTGAATTGTGAAAATATTCATCAGGGTGGGATTTTCCATCTGAACGTGTTAAAATACCTCGAAGATAAAATAGACCATTCTAATGCATTTATAGTGCCAGCAAAGGAAGGAAATGAGCTGACTTATACAGTCCTTTCTTATCTTTTTTCCTTTAGTAAAGCTTAACAAACTATGAAATCAACAACAGTAACTCACAACTGTGTATTGCTTTAGGATTTACAGAGGGCTTTCAGATCCATTTTCTCGTTCTACTTTTGTTAGAAGGAACAAATGAAATGTTGCTAGTCTTGTTTTCATACCATGTATTATTTTCACCAAATGCAAAAATTGAGACAAATGCATATATTAAAAATAATTGTAGTTGGGCTAATCAGTGGCATAATTTGTGAATTTTTCTTCTTTGCTCACAATTATGTCTAATTTGGTGATAAATACGATATACGCTTGCAGAATGTCGAGCAAACCCTCCATCTCATGATGCTGAAAGGAACTGCCTTCCGGGAGCTGCTGTTTAAATCAAGAAGAGAGCATAAATCCACAGAAGCCTGGCGATTGGAAATGTGTCTGTTGCAGAGAGGGAAGCAAACCTCTATTGTCCAGAGCAGCAGAAAGATACAAATCAAGTAGACATTTTTTCGAGCAGCAGATCACAAATAACCTTTCTACACCATAGATGCTTTTTTTCATTCCTTCCAGACTACACACTAATTAGATTAGCCTTCTTTACTCTGACGCTTTAATAAAGAATGTGCTTCTTGTTTGGTACCACATCTTTTCCAGGACTAAATGTGTGTGTCTAGGGGTAGGGGAGACTAATTTCTATCCATATGTGTACAGTGAGAGAAACTGTTGAAGAAAAGCAGTGAACATGCATTAAAATTCTCAGGCTAAATGATACCCTGACTTTTTGCTTCTTGACATTTTAAATACCACTATGCTATAAAAATATATGACCTTTTTTCCCATCAAGTATACAACCGTAAAAGACAAGACAGGCAAATGTAAGATAGAAATGAAAAATATAAATTTAATGACTTTTTTCCTTCATACAGCCATCTCAAAATCAGAATCATAGCTCATAAGAAGTGAAGTTGTCTCCTTCTAATTGCAGTAAAAGTCATCAAAGATGGAAGGTTTTATTTGCAGGTGTGGTAGCTACAGCAACTACGTGTGGAGGTTTTATTCCCTCTTCTTAAACCACCACCTACCCAACACAGATTATTGTCTCGTGCCACTTCTTTATTTTTCATGTTTCTATTGCTGTTGTGTCACTACATTGAACATCATGGCACCACTCAACATGCACTCCACTTTTCCCGTTAACTATGTTGCTCGGGTCCATTCAGGCGTCCACACCTCCCCCATGCAGCTCACATGGTTCCTGCAAGCTTTACTGACCTCCTGATTCTATGATGGACATGTGGTTCAGGCCCAAACTCATCAACATAATCCCATTCTTGGCCAGGGATGGACATATGCCCCGATTTGCAAAAAGGTTTGCTGGGGCTCTTGGGAATGAAGCTGCCCCATTCTGAGACAGCATCCAGGAGAGACCTGGTTCCTTTCCCTGGGCTTGAATAAGGAAGCCTGTGGGCCTGGGAGTGGAGGGATGAAGCTGATCCCTTCATCCCAGGTGAGAGATTGGAAGATGCTGAGTCCTCGAGGACATCACCAGGGACTGAAATAAACCAACTCTGGAGGCTGACCTGACTTTCAGCTCACAACATGTCTCCTTCCTGGCATAAGGCAATTTGAATTGAGTTTTCTGTCACTTATAACTGAGTGTATCTTAATTGGTATATTGTTTTAAAAATACAGTGTATTCATAGAAAATTTGAGCTATAATAAGATCAACAGATCAGGAGATGATTGCCATTGAAAATATAGCTTTTTACTCATAATTCCCAAGAGGAGGGGGAATGCCACACCAGGGGAGGTCCACATGGAGAAGCACCAGCATCCATCAGGAGCAGAGGGGGAGGGAGGAACGGTGGGTAGGAGTCTTTATTGTGGTTTCTGTGGGAAGGAACAGGTAAGGCACAGTAAGCAGGGTTAGGATTGGCTAGTTTTAATAATTTCAGTGGGCTCTGGGGCATAAGGGCTGTTCCTAGTTGTCTGGTACCTGGCTCTGGAGTGAGTAGGGCATGATGGATAACGATCTGGAATGTGAGGGCCCAATAACAGAGGTGATTGGAGTGTGGACTCTGGATTGGTTGGTTTGTATTTAAAAAGCACACTCGTGGGTGAGTTGTTTACTGTCTCTAGGAACTGGCTCATTCTAGAGGGGCAGTCCCTCTGGCATTAGCAAGGCCCCAGATGTCAAAATGTCAGAATACAGAATATATATGACATGCTAATACATATATTCACTAAAAGCTTAATAAGGCACCCAAGAGATTAAGTTCTTACTATTAAAATTTCCAAAGGAACAGAGAAACAACTAAAGCTGATTTTTCATGATGCCACCACAAATTTCCTGACTAAAAAGTACATATTGATTATGCATAATCTTCATGGAATGAAGCATTCTGGATTGTCAAGCTCTCCATAGAGCCATTAATTACTTGGGCCAGGTTACCTTTACTTTATTAAAGTCCCTGATGTCCTTTGCTTTCTCCTTTATTCATTCAACAGTGTTTTCTGAGCTCCTAGCATGCGCTAGGTACTGTCCTGGGTCCTGAAGACACAGCAAGGACCATGAAAATTCCCTCTGTCTTGGAGCTTACACCTGGAAGTGGTGGGTAGACTATAAAAAAGTAATTGAGGGCCAGGCCCAGTGGCCTAGTGGTTGAATTCAGTGCACTCTGCTTCAGTGACCCGGGTTCAGTTCCCAGGCACAGACTTACACCACTTGTCTGTCAGTGGCCATGCTGTTGCAGTGGCTCACATACAAAAAGAGGAAGATTAGTGGTAGATGTTAGCTCAGGGTGAATCTTCCTCAGCAAAAAAAAAAAAAAAAGTAACTGAACAATTATATAAGACGATTTCATGTAGTGATAAGTGCTAAGAAAAAAATAAATAGGGTGGGGAAATCATAGGTGACATAGGATGAGGCCTGGGAGAGAGTCTCTATTTGGTTGGATGATCAAGGAACATAATCCATTGCCTGCTTCTTCTTCCACTGTCCCTCGTCTCTGGATTCATTCTGGAGGTATCTCATCTCATGCTTAGGCTTTTAAGGTCTTCTGAATCAAAGTGCAGGTGACTTTTGCCCCTCACTTCCACCCCACCACCCTAGATGTTGAGTTTTTCTGTCCTATGCCTGTTGTCAGAACAAAGGCAACTCACTGACACCATAGAGGCTCTCTTTTCCTCTTTCTGCTCTCTTTTTCATAAATTCAATCAGGCATTGTTTCCTGTATGTCTACTCTGGACAGGACACTGTGTTCGGTGCTGGGTCTTCCATCTCATCCTGGCCCTTGACATTGCCCAATAAGGTCTGAAGGGTCACTGTCCTTCCCCACAGGTAATCAACAAGTTGCAGGGTATTTGTGCAACTTCACCTTGGATTCGTGAGTCTCTTGGTTGGATTCTTTTGTTTGCTTGGTTCTTTTTTTTTTTTTTTTGTGAGGAAGATCAGCCCTGAGCTAACGTTTGCCAATCCTCCCCTTTTTGCTGAGGAAGACTGGCCCTGAGCTAACATCCGTGCTGATCTTCCTCCACTTTATGTGGGACGCTACCACAGCATGGCCTGACAAACGGTGTGTCGGTGCACGCCTGGGATCCGAACCTGGGCCGCCAGCAGCAGAGAGCGCGCACTTAACCGCTATGCCCCGGGGCGCCGGCCCCTGTTTACTTGGTTTTGGCTGTGCACTGGTTTAGAGCCTGTCTTTGTTTATTCTAGCTGCTATAATAGAATACCATAGACTGGGTCACTTGTAAACAACAGAAATTTATTTCTCACAGTTCTGGAGGCTGGGAATCCAAGATCAAGGCACCAGCATATTTGGTGTCTGATGAGGACCCCCTTCTTGGTTCACAGATGGCCATCTTCTTGTTGTGTCCTCACGTGGCAGAAGGGGCAAGGGTGTTTTCAGGGGCCTCTTTTATAAGGGCAATAATTCCATTCATGAGGGCAGAATGAATCACCTCCCAAAGGCCCCATCTCCAATACCATCACTTTGGGGATTAGGTTTCAACATATGAATTTTGAGGCAACACAAGCATTCAGCCCATTGCAGAGTCAAACCAGAAGGCTAGGGATTCTAGAAGCCTAGTTTTCTATATAGGACAAATTTATCTTTCAAGATGGCAGGTTTGACTGATTTAGGGTCATATGGAAGATTTGCTGAGAATCGGCTGCCCACACCATTCAGCTGCAGTCATTGCATTTTCTATAAAAATATGAGAAATCCACAATCTATGTATTTCATTAGTGTCCTTGTTGACAACAGCGAGTGTTATGGACTGAATTGTATCCGCCCAACCCCAAATTCATATCTTGAAGTCCTAACCCCCAGTGCCTCAGAATGTGACTGTATTTGTAGAGAAGGCCCTTAAAGAGGTGATTAAGTTAAAATGAGGTCATATGGATGGGCCCTAATCCTATCTGACTGGTGTCCTTATAAGAAGAGGAAGAGATGAGGGAGAGACACCAGGGGTGTGTGTGAACAGAGCGACGGCCATGTGAAAAGGCAGCAAGAAGATGACCCTCTGTAAGCCAAGGAGAGAGGCCTCAGAGGACGCCAACTCTGCCAGCACCTTGACCTTGAACTTCCAGCCTCCAGAACCGCGAGAAAATAAATTTCTGTTGGTTAAGCTATCTACTTTGTTATGGCAGCCCTAACAAACTAATACAGTGAGGAAGAAGGGGGTCCCCTGCCAGCACATTTCTTCCCTGTGTGAATTTTCTCTTCCATTCAGCCCCTCCTGTCCCACTCATTCTAGACTTTGTATCTTTCCTTCTTCTCTGCCCTAAAATTTGCACAATATACTTTCCAGCATCCATGTCCCTTCTACGGCCAGTAGCACCTCACTTTTCCTTTAAACCACCACCCTTCTTAAACTCTCAATCCGTGCAGTTTGAGTGGAATGATGCTCCATAAACTCTTCTGCCCGACCCACTCCAGAGGTAGGAACATGACCAGGTCTGCAAAAAACAGAGTGCCACGGGGAGTCAGGTAGGTTGGTGACTTCCCTAAAGCCCTAAGGAAGGAGATAATCTCCACCTGGGCCACTAAGCTGCCAGATGCCACCACTTGCCTTATGGCAATGCAGTGAGCTCGGGAAAGCAGAGCTGAGACCACTTCCTAATGACCTCATCTGGTCTCGATCCAGCCTTCCCGGAGCCTGCTTCTCGCCCTTTTAATTACATGATCCAACCACCAACTGCCTCCTCGCCCACTTTTTTTTCAAAGTGGGCTTAGAGTGAATTTCTGTAACTTGTAGCTAAAAGAGCCACGACTTACAAACTAAATTGGATTCATTCCTTAAGGCCCAGCTCATACCTCGTCTCCTTCATCAAATCTTTAATCACGTACTCCAGCACGCAGATCTTTCTCTTCTTTGAATTCTCAAAGAACTTAAAGTTTGTGCTACAAGATTTTAGACATTGCTCTACACGTGTCATTCTGTAAGCACTTCGGGGAATTGTGGGTTGATTAGTTTTGTGTATATAGCCCCCCCATACACACACACAGCCATACTGTGTCACAACAGGCCAACTAAAATCCCCAAGTTCTTTCTCCTGCTCTCTCACTGGTTTATCTCACGAGGTTCTCCCAGCCACCATGGGAAAGGTTCAGTGATTTGCTGAAGGTCACATAGTAGGGTTTGGTGTGTGTGTGGGGGTGGTGTAATAGAGCTGTGTCTTTTTCATAGTTAGGATTAAATTTGCCTGCAACGACAAAAACCCAAAATAATAACGGCTTAAATTAGATAGAAGTCGACCTCTCTTTCACAAAAAAGAATGGAGGTTGGCAGTCTAGAGTAGAGGCTGTGCTACGTGGAGTCAGATCTCTGGGCTTCTTCTTTCTTGTACCTCTGCCACGAGTGATTTCCACTCCCAAACCTGCCTCATGATTCCAGATGGCTGCCAAAGTGCTGAAGTGCCAACAGACAGGAAAGAGGAAGGGATGGAGAATGGCATTGTTCTTTTCCTTTAAGAATGCCCATCAGGTGTTGTGCTCGTCATTTCTACTTTCATCCCATTGGACAGAATTTAGCCACACTAAGCCGCAAGAGAGGCTGGGAAATGTAGCCTATATCCCAGATGGTGGTAGTCTCAGCTAATGGGGGGCGGGAGTTGTCTTACTAAGGGAGGGGAAGTGGACATTGGGGTTTAACTAGAGTCTCTGCCACTGTCCTCTGAGTCTTTTCTGCTCCCTGGTTGCTCAGCCCACCCCCACTCTTAGGTTGTTTATTGTTTCATATTTGGGTTCTCTTTCCCTAGATAGTCTGTGAGCTTCTGGTGGGAAAAGTTCTTTGTATTCTTCAATTCTTTGCAATCCTAGCTCCTTGGATTGTGCTTTTTACCTTATATCTTGATGATCATAAATCTATATATGGTAAGGAGAGGAGGATTTGTAACAGGAAACCAAAAGTTAGGTGTTCTATGGCTTAATTATTCCCCAAAGACACCACTAAGCAGGAAGCCAGGCCACAATTTTGCTCAGGCTTTGAAATCAGACGATTCAGGGGCCGGCCCTGGTGGCCTAGTGGTTAAGTTCGCACGCTCCTCTTCCAGGGCCCAGGGTTCGCCGGTTTGGATCCTGGTTGCGGACCTACTCACTGGTCATCAAGCCATGCTGAGGCAGCATCCCACACAGAGCAACTAGAAGGATGTACAACTATGAATTACAACTATCTACTGGGGCTTTGGGTAGGAAAAAAAAAGGAAAAAAGGAGGAAGATTGGCGACAGATGTTACCTCAGGGCCAACCTTCCACAAAAAAATTAAAAAAAAAAAAATCAGACAGTTCAGTTCCAGAATCTTGGCTTTACTTTCTACCAGCTGGATGGTCATGGAAAAGTGAGTAAAGCTCTCTGAGCCTTGTTTTGCTTATCTACTAAAATAGGAATGATGATACCATCCTTTCAGTTTTGTGAGAATTCCAAAGATGATTTATGTAAAATGCCCAGCACATTCAGGTCTCATTCATTCCTTCCTTTAATCTGCATCAGTGATAATGGATTGGGGGTGGTAACAGCTGGACGCCATCCAGCTTTGTGTGTAAGTCAGCAGATCGGGATTACTCCAGGCCAGGAGAAATGTGTCTTCTCTTTCAAGACTTAATCTTTGTCCTTCAAGAGCAAAACAAAGGATGATCCAGAATATAATTACAACGTTAACATAAGAAGTATCTAGGTTCGCACACCTGACTGAATAGGCAGCATCTATTGGAAGATTTCCTCTGCAGTGACTTGCAAATAGAAACCGTCACTTAATTATTCAGAGACGTTCCAGGCACAGTCCCTTCGCCTTTGCATCCCCCTCTTCTGGAACATCAACAAAGCATTCCCTGGGTGACTTTCAGCAAGTTATTTAGAAGGTTACTGCAACTTGAACATAGGATATTCTTGGTCCTCAACTCTCAGAATTATAATAGAATCAACCGTTGGTCAGAAAACTGTTTCTTCTAAACATTTCTCTTAATGAGCCAATAGGTTAATTTTTTGCTTAATTCATATTAAGTCAGGTTTCTGATGTTTGCAACTGAAAGAGTCTAGTGCATAAGGATTATAAGTGATCTTCTTTTTTTTCTTGTCAAGTACATCTCTTCTGCCTTTTAGGGCAGACATGAGCCTGTCCCCACAAGCTCGTCTCAGTTCAAAAGGGAGACAGAAATTTCTCACGTTTAGAAGAAAAGAACTACTCATAAGAAGAATATTCCAACTTAGACTCAGCCAGGGGCAAAATCATTTATACAGATAAATGCTGCACCTTCTACCTATAATACTCTGTTTCATTCCCTCCAGCAATGTGCTTTTCGTCTTTCCTTTAAACATCTTCTTAAGACTCATCTAATTTAGCAAAAGTCACTTTCAAAGCTTCTTTCTATGTCATCTCTCTTACATGCACTTGTGAATAGTGTCCCTATTTCATATGCAGAAGTGTCAACACTTGTGACCAAACAGTGACTGGGCTCCTTAACTCCTTTCATCCCCTGTTCTCACTCTGTGACCACTGCTACAGTTCAGCTCCTCCTTCCTGTTGGCATATCCTCCTCAGCAAAGCAAAGGGGTCCCTCTTAGGAAGAAGATTCTAGTGCAGAGCTAGACACATCTATTCCTTTTTTTTTTTTTTTTAATTTCACTTAATCTGCCCCAGCACCCTTTGATTTTGTAATTGCCCTCCTCCCATCCCACGTGACTATAGAGTGGTTGTCAATTACAAAGCCCAAGGCGTGAATCAAGCTGGTCAATGTTCCCCATTCCTTAAGACAGATATGAGTTGAGATGCCAGCATGGCCAGGCCAGATCATTTTGAAGGACTGAGATGGATGCAGGAGGAGAGACCATCTCTCTCTTCCTTTCTGGGATTGTAGTCTAGAGGAATCACAGCCTGAACACCGCCAGTGGCCCCCTTTCCCACCATGTGAAAAGAGCCTGTCTGAGAATGGAACAATATCGAAGAAAGCGCACTGAGAAAGGGGAGAGAGAGAGAGAGCCCAACGACCAACATGAGGGGGCTCATCCAAGCCTGGACTTTCATAAACAGGAGCCAACAGACTGCTTTGATGCTTAATTCATATTAAGTTATGTTTCTGATGATTATAACTGGAAAAGTCTCATATATAGGACTTACAAATAATCATCACTTCCCCCCTTCTTGTCAAGCACATTTCTTCTGTATTTTAGGCCAAGGCTCTATCCATCAAACACAATCCTGTACAACTTTGGGCATTCATATATTAAATTAATATTCTTAGGCAGTACCATATATCTCTCCACTTTAATACAGACCGGGACCATCTATTTGTTTAAAGTCTTATTTGAAAGGTTTCAAGTTTTTCCTACGCGTGTATCTTGCCATCTCAACTTTGACTGTTAGCTTCTGGATAGTAGCATGCATATTTCTATCTTTTCGGTGTCCCTGGACACTGCCCAGTATATTGCAGCTACAAAATCCCTTACTCAAAGCCCTGGGGGCCATTTGTGTTTCAGAATTCAGAATTTTTTCATACAGAGCATAAAACTCCCCAGGGGGGACTCAGGAAGTTTCCTATAGAAATGCAGTGATATATTTGCATATGATTTGAATATTAACACTAATTGGGAAAAATTAAGACTGAACAGCTTCAAGGTCATTTTAGGCTACCATATGAGTTTTTAAATATTTTAGTGTTTTGGAGATTTTTGGGTTTTAGAATTGTGGGTCAGGGTTTGTGTCCCTGTGCCCTGCCCCTCATCACCCTTCTCAGAGCAGCAACTAAATTCTGTTCAGGGTGATACTAAGAAGTGTCTCCTGAGGATCATTCTATATTTTACCTAAATAAAATGGCAGTATAAATAGGTAGAAGATGTTTGGAATAAATATATTACATACCTACACACATGACCACACACACATACGTACAAAAATATAATGGAAAATATAAACCAAATTGTTCATTTTTAATAATAGTTTCTTGTGGTTAGAGGGATTAAGAATGATTTTTGTTGTTATTTTCTTTGCGTTTTCTGTGTTTTTGAAGTTTCCACTTTAAACATATCTTCTTTTCTTTTTAAAATAAAATGCTTCTCTCGGATTTTCTAGGTAGTCAAACATATCATCTTCACCCTGCCGTCTTCTTTGTTCCATCCTTCCTCATATCTGTGTCTTTGTTTCCCTGGTCTGACTTCATACGCTGGGATTACAAGAGTGTTGAATAACCGTGTGATAGGGACCATCCTTGCCTTATTCGTGACTTCAGTAGGAAAACACATATTTATAGAATAAAAATTAAATGAACATTATTTTTTAAAGCTTTCGTAATTTTGATTTATACCAGCTAGGGAATCTACGTGGGTTAGATAAAGGATCTTTCCAAGTAAAAGGATCCAAACAAGGGTATAATATAAGCTATTTCACAGTTATAATCTTCACCACTGATTTTCTAGAGGATAGGCAATTAAAACTGGAAATATGAAGTCAATAATCATCCAAACATTGGTTTATGCTCTATTTAACTATACTGTGAAGAATTAGTTTTATAAAATAAGGTCAAGAAAATATATTCCAAAAGCTAAAATGAAAATATTTGTCTCAAAGGAATGGGAGAAAAAGTATGTTGACAAATATAGCTGCAATAAAGTGCTCCAGAAAGATTGTTGGGCAAGAAACAGAGCGAGCCCTGATGGCCTAGCGGTTAACATTCCACGCACTCCGCTTTGGCCGCCCAGGTTTGGTTCCCGGGCGTGGAACCACACCACCCGTCTGTCAGTTGCCATGCTGTCGCAACAGCTCACATAGAAGAACTAGAAGAATTTACGACTACATACCACTATGTCCTGGGGCTTGGGTGGCGGGGGCAGAAAAAAAGAGGAGGATTGGCAACAGATGTTAGCGTAGGGAGAATTTTTTCTGCAAAAAAAAAAAAAATCAGAAATGGAAAAAGTTCTAGACAGAGTCAAACATAGGTATATGAACAAAAAAATCAAAACAACAACAACAACACAAAATTTTTCCAGGAAAAATACCTCCTGTGTTAATGACTAAGGAACAGAATATATCAACACACAGTTTTAGGAAAGTAAGATAAATTTAAGATCAGTTTAAAGTTTATAAGAACAGATTGAAAGGAAAGACAGAGAAAATAAGAAAGAGAAATGCATTCTATCACTCCACCAAAACAAGAATGAATTGTGCAGCCGTGTGCACCTCATTTGTCAGCACGTGGCAGTGAGAAAGCGGTGAGTCAGGGACATCCTGTCCCCGAGATTCTGGTCCCAACTCCTGCCCTCCCCTCGCCCCCTCACCCCCTCACCTGGATTTATTCTGGGGTCTTCACTAGCTTGTTGCAATCCAGAAGAAAGCCAGAAATATTAACAAAAACCTTACATATTTTTTCCTCGGGCCGCTAAATTGCCTTTTATTCCAGGATGATTTGTGTAAATAGAACTAAGCTCTGTATGATCATGCAGATCACAACATTTTAAAAGGAAAGCAAAATTCTATTTTAAGGGAAATTTTGCTCGAACAATGCTGGGACCAGCTATTTTTGGATCACAAGATACTTTTATACTTTAAGGGAGAGACTATTCTGTTTCCTGTATAGCATTTTACAGGAAAATTTAGCTATTAAAAAATTGTTGGAATTCTTCTCTTTTACTTGTTTTTTTTTTTTACAAATAATTTTTCTAGCCCAATCTATTATCATGCTATCATGAAAACTTCTCTTCTCATGTTTAAAGTGTCAAGTTTTAGCATATCAAAAATATTCAAACGCCCATGGTATTGTGACTTGCTAACAGATGTTTTGTTTTTGCCTGGAAAAGTCAGGTTTTAGCTCTTTCCAGAAGCAGCACAATTTTAGGAGAGAAAGCTCTGTTCCAACTGAAAAGGATCCAGAGAATGAGGTGGAAGTTCACTTACAAGCATATGTGTTAAGCATTTACACCCAACCAACCCACAGCAGAAAGTCAGCGTACCCACTCGCACTGCAGCAGTAAGAAGATGAAGAGGAATGGCCTGCCTCCCCCACCTCCTCCCCTGCCCACCAGAACCTGTTTGATGGATTCCTTTCAGCAAAAACAGCAGCTATAAGACAGGAGGCTGAGGGCTAGAGGCTCAACTGGATGCTGAGCCTGGGTGAGAGCAGAAGCAAGGAACAATATCCAGTTTGGGAGATTGCCTTGGAAGCTGGGAGCATACAAATCCCCACTGAAGGAATAAGGCAGGAAACTAGCCCCTGCCTGAAGAATATCTGTCTATGGATGTGAGCATTAAACCGAAAATAAATGGGACCACTTCTAGATATATGCCCCAAAGAATGAAAGCAGGGACTCAAACAGATACTTATACGTACACTCATGTTCAAGAAGCACTCTTCACAAGAGCCCAGAGGTGGCAACAACCCAAATGTCCATCAGCAGATGAATGGATAACAAATTATGGCATATACATACAGTGGAATATTATCCAGCCATAAAAAGGAATGAAATTTTGGTACAGGCTACATCATGGATGAAACTTGGGAATATGCTAAAAGAAATAAGCCAAACACAAAAGGATGAATATTGTATGATTCCACTCATATGAGGCATCTAGATTAGGCAAATTCATAGCGGCAGAAAGTAGAGATTCCTAGGGACTGGGAGGAGGGAGAAATGGGGAGTTAGTGTTTAACAGGGATAGAGTTTCTGTTTGGGATGATGAAAAAGTTCTGGACATGGACAGTGGTGACGGTAGCACAACATTGTGAAGTACTTAATGCCACTGAACTGTACACCTAAAATAGTTAAAATGGGAAATTCTATGCTATGTATATTTTACCACAATCAGAAACAAAACAAAATAAAGGCAATAAATACTCAAAACAAACAAAAAAGCAGCACGAAGTTTCTATCTGCTCATCACAGAGATACTGCCCAATAAATGCTAGTTTCTCTTCCTTTTCTCTTACTTCTCCCCGGACTCCCAACCCACCCACATCCCCACGCTCGGCTCTCTGTAACATTTACTACTGTGGACACTCCATATACTTAATTTAATCTTACTTCAGAGAAAGCTGTTCTTAAGCATTCTCCAAAGAGCTTGCAAAGTAGTCGTGTAACTTCATTCCATAGCTTCCTTTCTGTCTCTGGCGTCATCAATTTCTCCCTCTCTACTAGGTCATTCCCATCAATAGACCTGTGGGTACTCCATCATTAAAAACAACCAACCAACCAACCAAAAAACCTTGAGCCCAAATTCCCCTCCAGCAATCACTCCAATTCTTTGCTCTTCACAGTAAAAGTTCTTCAGAATTGCCCATGCTATTTCTATCCAACTCTGTCCTCAACGCTACCATCTGGTCTCCATCTCCATCACACAACTGAAATGACTGGTGTCAAGATTCCCAGTGATCCCCATTTGCCCACACCAGGCGTCAGTCCTCATCTTCCCTGGCCTCATTGTGGCATTTAGTGGTGGACCACTTCCTCTTGAAACACTCTTTTCTTGGCTCCTTTGGCACCACTCTCTCCTGGCTTTACTCCTACTTCATTGACTATTCCTTCTCGGTCTCCTTTGCTGGCTCCTCTTCCTATGTTCCAAAGTTTGGAGTCCTTTTCTTCTCTATATTTTTGTCCTTGGTGATCTCATCCTGTCTCACCGCTGTAAACGCCATTCATGTGCTAATGACTTCCACATTCATAGCTCTAGTTCTGACCTTTCTCTTGAACACCAGACTCATAAATTCAACAGCCTGCTGGTCTTCTCCAAGACTGTTGGAAAGGCATCTCAAACTTAAGAGGCCTCAAATAGAACTTTTTATCCATCCTAACCTTCCCACACACAAACATGCTCTTCCTTCGTCTTCCTCATCTTCATAAATGTTACCACCATCCACTCAGGTGCCCACACCAAAATGCCACAGGTCTGATTCCTGCTTAAAACCCTTCAGTGGCTTCCTATGCAGTCAGACTAAATGACGTACTCTAGACAAAGTCTCTCAGGCCTGATGTGATGTGGCCCCTGCCCACCTGTGACATCATTTGGCCCATTCTCACCTTCTCTCAGGGTCTTTCTTTTGTTCCCATGACACATTGAGCTCGGTCCTGGATTTGTGCCAGCTGTCTCCTCTGCCTGGAGGGCCCTTTCCCCAGATGTTCATCCACCCAATTCTTTCTTAAGTCACTGCTCAAATGACATCTCCTCAGAGAAAACTTGCTTTACCTTCCAGTCTAAAATAATGCTTCTCCGACCCTTTCCCTTTGTATCACCCTCTTTCATGTCCTTAGAATTCATCATTATCTGCAATTATCTTGTGTATTATTGTTTTTTAAATTTTTTGTCTTCTCCAATTAGAATGTAAGTTCCATGAGACCAAGAATGTCACCTGTCTTGTTTACTGTTCTACCCCTGGTGACTAGAACCTGCCTGGAACTTGGTAGGTGCTTAATAAAAATATGTAAATGAAGGAATGACTGAGTAATTCTCTACTTTAAGAAATGCATAGCTCACTGTCCTAGGCTTTCAGTGACCTGGCACCGAGCTGACCCCAAGCCTCTGATGGATTCAGCAGCCTAGGCAAGCAGAGCTTCAGGGTCATGGAGGGACAGAACTACAACAGATGGAATCTACATGAATATTTATGCAATGGCCTTTAAGTTTATGTGCACTTTTCCTTGGTGAGGTAGAGCAGGCAGGGCCGATGGCCTCCTGGAACCTGTGTCTATAATACTAATGAAATACTAATGAATATTAATAAAACCAACAAGGAAGGCTCTTCTGTAGAATGCTGGCTCAAAAGCCCCATCTTCAGATGCTCAACCTGCTGGCTGGTGTCTCAGAATTTGAAATCATCTTGTCTGGTTGCATCTCATGAACCTGTTTAGGAAGCTGGTGAGGTAAACCGCCTCAGGATGTATTTGGAAATCAATCAAGGGAAATTTAATACAACCTTATTTGTTTGATGAAATTAGGAGGGAGAGACAGCAAAAATGAACAATGAATACTGGAATCTGAAATAAGGCCCTGGAAAAGATTAATTATATCTGCCTGGGTCCTGCCAAATAGTCTAGAAGAGATGAATCCCCACTAGGCTAAATATGACAGGGTAATTTGCAGTAGTTGGTGAGTGTGGCAGCATAATTAGGACCCCCACTTGGACAATGACAATTTTCTTAGACTGGGGTTCTTTGAAGATGTGCTAGTGGATTGTAGTGTCTCTTTTCCTGTAGACCTAGAAATACACAGCAGGTAGCCATGAAGTTATTGAACGATGACCAGGTGCAGGCATCATGTGGTGAGGATCATTTCATTTGATCATCACCACAGTCCAATGATACAGTAACATTTTGTTATCAATATTGTTATTGATAAGTAACTCACCCAAGGCCACATAGGAGTTAAGTAGCAGCCTTTCCATGAACCCCATGTCCATGGACCCAGGTTAGGATTCCTTACCCAGATGACTAGGGTGGGCTTCAGGGTTCATGTGAACTCCATGAAATTACACATGAAAATATTTGCCTTATGCAAATATTTCTGGAGAGAGAGTCTACAATTCTCATCAAATTTTCTAAGGGACTGTGACCTCAGAAGATTAAGAATCACTAAGGGGGCTGGCCCAGTGGTATAGTAGTTAAGTTTGCATGCTCCACTTTGGCAGCCTGGGGTTCGTGGGTTCAGATCCCAGGCACAGACCTACACACTGCTCATCAAGCCATGCTGCGGTGGTGTCCCACATACAAAATAGAGGAAGATTAGCACGGATGTTAGCTCAGGGACAATCTTCCTCAAGAAAAAAAAGAAAGATTGGCAACAGATGTTAGCACAGGGACAATCTTCCTCATCAAAAAAAAAAAGAACCACTAAGGAAGAGGGGAGGGGAAGGAACAAAAGATTATACTTTGGCCTAGAGCAGTTTCTATGCTTTTTTTTTGGTCCCATCTAATACTTAACTATTCACCAAGAAAAAGACTTTTTTGAGCTTTACTTTCTTCAGCGTATGTAAGGAAAAAGGAAATGTTGAAGATGCTTTTTAAAATTACACCCCTCCTCCAAGAACCAATATCTACCCTAGACTACTTTCAAGGATACCAAGTTCAGTTCTCCACTCTCCTCAAGAGCCTGAGACATAATATTTATTTTTCCTTTGGTATTCACAGAAAAGTGTATACAGCTTTGTTTCCTTCAGAATAAAAGCCCAAGATGTGTAAAAGCTCCTTGGTAGAGGAATATTTTAAAAATATATATCACTTGCTAGGCTCTCTGCTTTGACTGAGGCCACAAACATGTGTAGAACACAGTTTTTGATTCCAGGTTTAATACTTGAGTAGGGGAAGCAGCTAATGTAAGTGAATATGTCCTTAATTTATAAAGAGTTCCTAAAAATCAATATAAAAGGCTAACTTCCCAGTGAAAAGGTGACAAAGGATATTAAGAGACAAACCACGGAAAGGAAATGCACATGTTCCTTAACTATGAACATGAAACTATGCTTCACCTAATTCATAATACACGATATACAAAGTAAAACTAAAATGAGATCACATTGCTTACCTATACTATTGGCAAAGGTAAAAAATCTGGCAACTACCGATTGGCAAGGAATTGGGAAAAAGCCACTATCACATGTACTACTGGTGGGAATAGACATGAGTACAACATTTATGGAAAACGATTTGACGGTATTCCTCAAAATTTAAAATCAAAGGGACGGAATAGCCAACGGAAAGAGTTCCCAAAACTTGAACAATCTGAGCAACAAAATAAATAAAATAGTGTTGGATTATAACCTAGAGTATAAAATCAACACCCATGAGTCCATACTGATATAAATAAATGATTAATAAATAAATGGGAGAAAGAGGCAAATCTCCTGTGCAGAAGAATTCCAAATAATTTATGTGGAAACTCTGCCCTCAAGGAGATGGAGCCTAATGCCCAACATCTTAAGTGTTGGCTGCATATTATGATTCCCTTCCATAGAGGACAGTATGGAAAGGGGTGAGGAGTAACTTTAGAGAAATGTGATCAAGGTCACAGCTAGGTGATCAACGTCAACATCAACTGTGAAAAGTAATATTGATAGGATGTACCCTTGATATGATGTGATCAAAAGGGCACTTTACCTTTTCCTCCCCAAAAACACATAACCCCAGTCTAATCATGAGAAAAACATCAGGGAAATCCCAACAGAAGGACTTGCTACAAAATACCTGACCAGTACTCCTCTCTATATATATTTCTAAGGAGAGGCTAAAGAGTGAAGGGACAAAGAGAGCTGACGAGGGACAAGTAATAGGATCAATGGGTGACAACGAGGCCCACTTGACATGGGCCACTACACAGTTCCAGTGACAGCAATCTGTGCGCTTCTCTCTTTTCTGGAAGTAGCCTGTAGTAAGAGCAGAGAAGACAGATAGGGTGAATAGATCCTGGATTAGTACATGAGTGGAATAGATGGACTAAAGGGTCTGGGAGTTGAGGGCCAGAGAAAAGTGAAGTGGAGTTGTAGCCGAGAAGGGAAGGCAGCAAGACCAAGAAGAGCCTGGTCCTGTGGGAAACAGAGGTGCCGAGGAGCTGGATTTGGTTGAAGAGTGTGGGTAGTGGGAGAGCAGAGTGAAATTCTGGTTTTGGTCAAAGTGTGGGCTCTTGAAGTGTGTGATTCGAGGGCCAGGCCATAACAAACTCTGGTACATTCACATAAGCAAATGTTAAGTAGCTCTCCAACAAGGTCAACAGGCAAAACAGAGGTAAGGAGATGGGAAAATGTAAAAGGTGGTTAAGAAATGTTAAATAATCCTGTTTGGTTAGAATGGAAGGTCTATGTATGGATTATTGTGGGACATATATCGGAAAAGATAAGTCGGGCGCAGATTACGCCAAGTTTCTGGTCTGGAATAGGGCTGTCTGCTCATGGTGCAAATAATGTCTTCTTGTTCAAGTCCAACCTCCCATCAGAGGGTAGAAAACAGGGATGGAGATCACAGAAGTAGATTAAAAGATTAGGCTGAAGATGACTATCGTGATTTCTGCACCAGGTCAATGATATTAAAAAGAAAGTGAGAAGAGCTGCTATAGATTAAAAGAGTCTGAAGAGGCATAACAACCAAATGAAATGTGTGGGTCTTTTTTGCCTACTGACTCAAACAAACCAACTGAAAAACACAGTCTTGTGAAACAGGGGAAATCTGATAGGGACCGTGATTTAGATAATATTGACGAATTACTGTTCATTTTTTAAGAGTGACAATGATATTACAGTTATGCAGAAACTGTCTGTATTTTTAGAGATGCTTCCTCAAGGTACGAGGGGCTGAAATGACACGATGTCCAGGATTTGCTGTAAAGAAAGAGGAAACACAGGATAGATGAAGAAATGTGCAAATCTTGATAACTGTTGAATCTAGGGGTTTGTTGTGCCATGTTATTTCTCAGTGGGTTTGAAAATTTTCATAATAAATAAAAAAAAATAATAACAGCTGAACAAAAATTGGTGTTGAGAGTGGAGTTAGAACGGTTCATTCCACCTGTAACAGCAGGTGAGGAGGAGCCCAGGGCGCCATCACTGTGGCAGGTAGGCTGGGTGGCGGGGTAGGTGGTGGAGATGGGTGGGCTGCCCCTCCTTCCAAGGCAGAGGCAGGATGGGCTCAGGTTGCAACCTGGAGTTGAGAATGGGAGTTGACCCCTGTAGGACCCATTTTCTCCTGTTTGCTCAGTGGCTGGGAAACCCTGAGGCTCCTTATTTTGGGTTACACCCTGCTCTCCAGCCCACGCAGGCCAGGCTGAGTGACAGAAGAAACAGAAGCCCCACTCCTCTTGCACGTTTGCGGCTACTTAGCAGTCCTAGCTGCTCTAGGGTAGGAGAGTGATAAACAGTGATTATGGGTAAAGTTTGCGATGTTTTCCCCAAGATCAAAACTCTCTCTCCTCTCTGTTAACATAAGCCATCACAAGTCGATCTGTATTTAATTTTTCCTGGGTGGTCCTGGGTTGACAGCTTGCCCTTTTGTCTCACCCTAGGAACTTGGGAACCCAATCTTTCCTTCCATCTGCTTCTAAGACAGCCCGCCTCCCGCTGCTGGCCTGGCGGATCCAGCGTGGATTCTGTTTTGAAACCTCGTCTAGTGTTACAGGGAACAAGAGATCCTTACATTTCATGTGAACATCTGAGTGAAAAGCATGCCTCCCGGCCACCTTCGCGCACAATTGGTCTGCGTTCCTGAGAAAGCTGCAGAACCAGAGCCAGGCCGAAAATGTGACCCCTCCCACTTCTTAAAGGCTCCCCTAGACCGGAGAGACTGTCTTGCTGCTGGAAACGGAATAAGGGAACCCCACTTTGGAGCCAGTGAACAGGCTCTGATGGCTGGCGATCTGGCTGGTGGGGTTCCCAGTGAACGGACCCTGCCTGCTCCGTGGAAACTTCTCCCGGGGGGTGGGACTGGGGGGACGGAGGTCAAGACAAAAAGTTGCGATAACAGCTCCGGGCAATTTGAGCTCACCGCCTTTTGAAAGCGCCTTTGCACGGTGGAATTTTTCGGAAGGGCCACTCCTCTTTCTTCAATAATGAGCACAGACGACTGGCCAGTCCGACCCCACTGAAGAATGCGTTTCTCTGGCACCTGCAAGGCGGGGCTAGCCCAGCAATGCAGAAATGTGCACAGGGCCACGTGCTCGGTGACCAGTCACAGCTCACAGGGCGCACAGAGGCCAGGGGGAGGAGCGCAAGAAATTCAAGTGTCCTTCCTACCCACGCATCTCAACCCGGGGCCGTTCTCTCAGCCACGAAGAAATACACCGCTTTGTTACTTACCTTCTGGCTCAGGGCTATAGTATTTGAAATTTAGCAGTCATTTGAAACTTCGTATCATTATCCTTCTTTTCATTTCCCTGGAAGTCTGAAGTCTGTTCCTATTGAAAATCCTAAGAAGGCTGGAGCCAAATCATAAAACACAGCTCATATGCAGAATTACTATGATGTGGGCATCTTGAATTCATTACGTCTATGGCTTTATGGGGCATATTTAAAATGTATACACGAAAGTGAATATAAACTTTATGATTCTTTTTGCCCAAGAGGAAGAAAAGGATGAGAGGAAATTAAAGCTGTGCCCTGGCACATTCAGCACGGTGGAGCCTTAGCCAACGCCGCTGATGTATTTGGATTCCGATGGTCTGGACAGCGCCCCCTCTCTGGCCAGCGTTTATTCGAGAACGTGCTCCTTTCTCCTGCGGCTGACGATCGCGTTTTGAAAGGTTCCCACTCATTATCAACTGAGAATCTGCGAACAAGAAACCGCCTTGTAGCTTGGAGCAAAATTGTTTACATTTTTCAGGTCTATGGAAAAAATTATATATCCAAAGATCTGGGACTCTTACTTGTGCGTGGGCATTTATCAATCATTCCCGAGGCTTCCTGGAGATGGGTTCAGAGATAAGCCCATTCAGACATGACCATGAAATTTGAGGCGGAGAAAGCAGGCTTGGAAAACTCCATTTAAGCAATATTGCTTTTCAGGTGAGGCCGAACTCTCTGAATTGACTGACAGAAGCTCTGATGAAATGCAGAGCAATCCCAGGTCTGCTTGACATTCTACTGCGCTTTTAAGTCCTCAAAGTCATTTGTGGTCCCAGAAAATGTCTGGATGAAATAAGTTGTATGTGCTGGCTTTATGGATGAAATAAATCAATATATGTGAAACACTTAGAATGGCGTTTGGCACATAATAAAATGCTATAGACTATTTGTTTCAAAATCCGGTTTCCAAAACAAGGTGATCTGATATATCGATCATCATCTATTGGGTTTGAATCCTGGCCCTGCCACTTTGTAGCCGTGTAATTTTAGGCAAGATAAACAATCTTTCTTTTCATCATTTTCTTTATCTGTATAATAGGAATAGGAATAGTGCCTTAAAATACTATTTTGAGGATTACATGAGTGAATAGCAAAACTCTTTTTTTTGTGTATGAGGAAGATTGTCCCTGAGCTAACATCTGGGCCAATCTTCCTCTATTTTGTATGTGGGTCACTGCCACAGCATGCCTGCTGACAAGTGGTGTAGGTGCATGCCTGGGAACTGAACCTGGGCTGCTGAAGTGGAGCGTGTCGAGCTTAACTACTAGGCCATTGGGCCAGTCCTGCAAAACTCTGAAAGTCAGCACACTATGAGTGCTCCATAAGTATTAGCTATTACAATTATTAAATCTGGAAAGACATACACAGAAATGTTAATAGTATTTCTGAGTGGTAGAATCACAGATGAATGGCTGTTTCTTTCTTTCTTTTTTTTTTTTTTTTTTGGTGAGGAAGATTGGCCCTGAGCTAACATCCGTGCCAAGCTTCCTCTATTTTGTATGTGGGACGCCGCCACAGCATGGCTTGATGAGCGGTGCATAGGTCCGTGCCTGGGATCCGAACCCGTGAACCCCAGGCTGCCAAAGTGGAACACACGAACTTAACCACTATGCCACTGGGCCAGCCCCTCTATTTCATTTTATGTTGGGTAGTTTAAGCTTCCTCCAGGGCAGGGGCACATTTCCTTGGTCTTCATAATCTTTCTGTTCTTCACTCTGTACCTGGCTGATAGTAGCTGCTCAATAATATATTGAACTCAGCTGTTAGGACCACACTGGGAGATCAGCGTCTCCCAAATATCCTTCTTCATTGTCTCATGTTTTCGTAACTATCTAGTAAGTTTCTGGAACAAAATAGGTAAAGAGAGACGAAATAAACAAAGCTTAGTAAATACCAATCAACACTAATGTATTTCTTACAAAATTGTGTGTCTTTTTCGAGACTCTTCCAGGGCTTAGATAATAGATTCTGGACTTGCCCTCTCAAGTGAGGCCCCTCTGTAAGCCTGCACTGTGTGGTTTGCCATAAAAATAACAAACTACTAGTTAATCATCTGCATATGTAGCCCATGTACTGGTGGCCCCCCGGGACTGGTAAGTAAATGAGATTTTATGGAATTCAGACCTCTGGATAGGCAGTGAAATTGGCAGTCAAGAAAAACATAAACAGCAAAAAGCAGGATTACAGGAAAGCATAAATGATATGATTCCATATGCATGTAAAATTATATATATAAATCTGTATGTACATTTATGTAGAGAATGTCCTAAATAAAATGTAAGTGGTGGTTATCTCTGGGTAGTGGAATTTGAGGTGATTTTTTTCTGTTTAGACTTTTTCTATATGGAAAAAACCTGCATGCACACACATACACATATTGTATATGAGAAAAAGAAAAAATAACTGCATACTTTCAATCAAGTACTCATCAAGGGAACTGCTCTGTTGAACAGACTTCAAAAATTAACTATAAAGACATCAAATCTGATATCTGGAAGGGTTGTCAGATTTAGCAAATAAAAATACAGGATATTCAGATAAATCTGAAGTTTGGTAAACAATGATAAGTATTTCTCATGCAATATTTGGGACATCACCTCTTTTCTTCTATAGAAAAGCAGAAGAAAAGAGGCAGTTCTCCTACCACTATTTGTATTTGTTTTCGTTCTTTTTTCTATAAGTTGGTTTCGTTTCATGTGGTCAAAAATCATAGTGTGTGTACAATTTTCATTCATTTACCAAGGTTGTATTGAATCCCTACTATAGATCAGGCACTGTGCTAAGCACTGGAAATATCTCAGGAGTAACATACCATTGACTTTGCCTCCACTTAACCTAAAACCTTTTTTTTTTTATTTTATAAAATTTTTTTTATTGACGTCATAATAGTTTATAACATTGTGAGATTCCACTTGTACATTATTATTTGTCAGTCACCATATAAATGCGCCCCTTCACCCCTTGTGCCCGCTCCCCAACTCCCTTCCCCCTGGTAACCACCAAACTGTTCTCTCTGTGGTGTGTTAGTTTATATTCCACATATGAGAGAGGTCATACAGTGTTTGTCTTTCTCTGTCTGGCTTATTTCACTTAACATAATACCCTCCAGGTCCATCCATGTTGTTGCAAATGGGACAATTTTATCTTTTTTTATGGTTGAGTAGTAGTCCATTGTCTATACATACCCCATCTTCTTTATCCAATCATCTGTCAGTGGACACTTGGGTTGCTTCCACTGCTTGACTAGAGTGAATAATGCTGCAATGAACGTAGGGGTGCATAAGCCTCTTTGGATTGTTGATTTCAGGTTCTTTGGATAAATACCCAGAAGTGGGATAGCTGGATCATAAGGTATTTTTATTTTTAATTTTTTGAGGAATCTCCATACTGTTTTCCATAGAGGCTGCACCAGTTTGCACTCCCACCAGCAGTGAATGAGGGTTCCCTTTTCTCCACATCCTCTCTAACATTTGTTATTTTTTGTCTTGGTGATTATAGCCATTCTCACAGGTGTAAGGTGATATCTTAGTATAGTTTTTTTTTTAATTAATTAATTTATTTATTTACTTTTCCCCCCCAAAGCCCCAGTAGATAGTTGTGTGTCATAGCTGCACATCCTTCCAGCTGCTGTATGTGGAACGCCACCTCAGCATGGCCGGAGAAGTGGTGCGTCAGTGTGCGCCCGGGATCCGAACCCGGGCTGCCAGCAGCGGAGCGCGCGCACTCAACTGCTAAGCCACGGGGCCGGCCCCTGAATCCTAATTCTAACTGCACAAGATCTCTGTTATGAGCTGAATTATGTCCCACCAAAATTTGTATGCTGAAGTACCTCAGAATGTGACTGCATTTGGAGGTAGGGTCTTCAAAGAGGTGATTAAATTAAAATGAGGTCATTAGGGTGGGCCCTAACCTAATATGACTGATGTCCTTATAAGAAGAAGAGATTAGGACACAGACAGACACAGAAGGAAGACTGTGTGAAGACAGAAGGAGAAGGCGGCCATCTTGCAAGCCAAGGAGAGAGGCCTCAGAAGAAACTAATCCTGCTGATACCTTGATCTTGCACTGCCAGCCTCCAGAACAGTGAGGAAATAAGTTTCTGTTAAGACCCCAACTCTGTGGTACTTTATTATTGCAGTCCTAGCAGACTAATACAATCTCTAAAGGAAGCTCAAATAAATCCACTGACACTGATTTCCTAGTTACTTGAGAAATAGGTAAAAGTACTTTTTTTAAAAAGCCTTCAAACACCTTCACCAATCTGTCTCCCCAATTTTTTGGAGATCTGTATTCTTGCCACGCCCGCTTCAGATTAGCATGAAAGATTTAAGGTTTACTGAAACATCCAGATAAACATCCATTCATCTTGTGTCAATACACTTGAATTCTTATATCAGAATGAATGAAAAGGCATGGATTTGAAGAGTTGCTCACAGTACAATAAACCACTGTGCTCTCACCTTACATTTGTGATCACACTCACACAGTCTCTAAACAGTAGAAAACCTGTGAGAAATTACCCCTTTGGGATGAGGGGTGGCAGCTATGGAGGCCAATGTTGAGGGGTTTTTTTGCCAACTAGGTTTTCCTCTGGTTAAGACAATACAGCACAAGGTAAGAGGAATTTGCCTTTTCAGGTAAAGCAAGACGTTATGAATAAATGTTGCCTAAAGAGGAGACCTGAATATGCTGACACTTTGGCAACAATCCAGAAAAGTTGTTGAAGCAAGCACCATTGAGCTGGGCTGAGGTGTGGGGTCAGGGGTAAAGGTCACAGCAGTAAAGCTCATAGCAAACCTTTTTTGAATACATTTTTTCTGATCCTTGTGTGATATGTCTAGAAGGACTTTTCTTGAGGGTCTGCTCTATGTCAGGTACTATCTGAAGTACTCCCCTAGACAAGTGTCAGTCTACAGCCTCTATTTGACACCTACTGGATATAAAGCATTATACAAAAAGTCTATAATCCCATAGTCTTGCTTCCTCTTGCTGATCCCTCCAGCCCCAGCGTTCATTTCCTGAACACAAAACGGAAGAGAGCTTGGCATATTTGCCCCTTCTCAACCTCGCAAGAAAACTGAAGCAGTGCAATTTCTAGAAAGTATCTTAGAGATTATTAGTTTCCTAGAGCTGCCAAACAAACTGAGAGGCTTAAGATAACAGAGATTTATTGTCTTACAGTTTGGAGGCTAGAAATCCAAAATCACAGTTTCAGCATGTTCCCTCTGAAACTTGTAGGGGAGCATTCTTCCTCGCCTCTTCTAGCTTCTGGGGACAACCAGCAATCCTTGGCATTCCTTGGCTTATAGATGCCTCTGTCGTCACATGGCTGCTGTCTCCTCCCTTTGTATCTCCGTCTCTGTGTCTCTTTTCCTCTTTTTATAAAAACATCAGTTGTATTGGATTAAGGGTCAACTCTTATTCCAATACGACTGCATTTTAACTAATTACATCTGCAACAATCCTATTTCCAAAGGTCAAATTCTGAGCTATGGGGGTTAGGACTTCAACATATTTTTTTGGGAGACACTATTCAACCCATAATAGAAATCATCTTATCTCACTGATTCCTTGTTTCTAAGGAAAGCTAGGATCTCAGAGGTTGAGTTGGAGAGTAAATTTGGATGAAATGGTACATTATTACTCTTGATACTCTTGGTTTCAAGAGACTAGAAACCCATCTTCCTTTAGATTAGGCTCAAAGGAGTTTGTGGATTATAGATTCAAAAGAAGAATGAACCAATCAGACTATGAGAGGTCAGTGTTCCAGCTTGGCCTAGAAGCTACTGTAATAAGGGGCTAGAGTGGGTCAGGATTGCTCTCATTCTTTTCTTTGGGTTTCATTCTCTCTGTTGAAAGGATTTCTCCTAACAATAGGTAACATGGCGATTGTCAGTTCTCAAGTTTTCTCCTTAAAATTTCTAGCACTAGAAGAGGACTGCCTTCAATGCTGGATCCTAGGGGCAGACATCCTGCAGGAGAGAGCCAGCCGTCCTTGGGAATAAGGGTACCTAGCCATGGACCAATGAACTTTGGCCAGTGCGATGGAGTCCCCCCAAAATACGGTATTTCCTACAGTAGACACATAGATGAGGACAAAGGGAGCAGGGAACTGAACAGACAATATTACAGATGTCCACTATAAAAAGATAATTCAAGAGAGGAAGATACAATTTTTATGTAAATTATCCAGATGGGCTCCAATGCTTGTTCTTATTCACCAGAGAAATTACCTTGTTCTCTATTTTGTGTCATTTAGTAGATCAGGTTTATATCTATGCCCCTGGGCAATGACCCATGACATTTACTAAATCTGAATTCAAATAGCAATTTCAGATTAATTTGAAAATTGATTAGGTCAGATATTTTTGCATACATGGTTTTTATCCTTTTGGGGTAGACAGGAGTCTAAAATCTCTAAAATCCATTTATGGATCCAGGATTTATTTGTAGAAACAGACTTTCATGTCAATTATTAACACTCACTGGAGTTTAAAAGTGATCAATTTTAAAGTCCATATTCTAGCAAAGATATCTTTCCTTTAATTTCTTTTAAAGCATTTGTTTAACCATGAGAATAAGCAACTATGCAAATGTAATTCACTCCAGGACTATAGTGAGCTCATTCAATGTAGTTACGTGTTTCTAGGTTATCACTACTGATTGTTTGGCTAAATCAATTATAAAACGTAAGAGCAATTTTTACCTCCCTCTGCTAAACTAGAGAACAGAGTGATTATGGGAGCATGACCTTTTTCCTACCAAAATGTCAAATCCTCAAGGTGATAAGTGACAAATGGCTCTACTGAGCACCAGGCCTGATTCCCAGCTGCAGAAGGGACATCATCTGGATTCAAGTGGGCACCTCACATCCATCTTGTGCAAAAGCAACTTAACTCCCTGCCTTCTCCAGAACTCCCTCCCTCAATTAATGGCGTTACCTTCTTCCTCAATGATCGAGTCTAGGGCCTAGACAACTCTTTCTTTTTCCCTTTATCCCTACCTTCTGTGAGTTATCCGAATATTATCCATGCTACTGCCCATGTCAGTGGTTCCCAAATTTGGCTGAGTATCAGAATCACCTGAGGGAACTTGAAATGAATTCAGATTTGAGGTCGCATTCCTGGAGATGCTGAGTCAGTAGATCTAGAAGTGGCCCAAGGGTCTGCATTTAAGATCCCTTCCCCATGTGATTTGATGACTACCAGGATTTAGGAGCCACTGTCCTAAATATCTCCACTCCCACTGTTCCTACCCTAGTTCAGCCCCCACTGCTGCATGCAGTATCTCCATTTGTCCTCATCCCCAACCCAGTCAAGAACTACAATAACACTTGCAAGTGAATGCCTATTTTTCCAGGCGCTTTGCTAATCAGTGGAAGTACGAAGATGAATAAATCATAGTCCTCCTCTCTGGACAACTCTTTAGTGAAGGAGATAATCCAGAAAACTGAATTCTATTTGTGACATAGGCGTTATAACTAGGAGAATAGGAAATACCCCAAGGTCCCGAAAGAGGTACTGATGAACTCAACCTAGGAAAGTCTCAGAAAGCTTCACAGAGGAAGTGATGCTGAATTTAGGATGAGGATGAGTTTATCAGACAGAGGAAGGAAAGAGGGAGAGAACACTCCAGACAGTTTTAAGCAGGGGAATAATATTAGATTGGTGTTTTAGATTTACCTTTTAGAATTACACTTTGGCACCCGTTAGCCCTGTTTGAAAGTTCTTGGTGATTCCCCAGTCTACAGCATCAACTCCTAACTCCTCGGTATTGAAGTCAAGGCCCTTCGTGACCAAGTTCTCTCCTGTCCCACTCATCTGCCTTTATTATCTTGCCCATTGCTATTTTTAAAAATTCATTTCTTCACCATGTTCATTTCAAGAGACTGAATATACAAATGGATGATGGCCAGATTGCACATAAAACTAGAACTCTGACTCTCAACCTGTAGCAATCTACCCAGGAAACCAATCTTTTGTCTACTTTGAACAGCCCAGGAAGCCAAGTTGCTACAAGTCAGACTTGTAGGAAATCAAACTGCTATCTCTAGTAGCAATCCAGGAAGCTAAACAGTAACTTCTATGACAATAGGCCCCAAATGGCCAGGACTTGATTAATAACTGACACCTTCTTTGGTTTTTGTCCCACTACCCATTTAGGACCAGCCAGAGAAAGCCAAAGATGCACTCCTAACCCATCACATGTATGCCCCACTTCTAGTGAGCCGCCTACAGCTTCCTGTGCCAACAGCCTCCATCAGGGCACCCCTGAAGCCTTCCCACTCCTCTGCCTGCCTCTGAGTCTCTGCCAAATGCAAGTGACGGTGGCCAACTCCCTTGCCATAGCAAGCTCTGAATAAATAGGCTTTGCTTTTCTCATTTGGTTGGTCTTCATTTACTTCCACAATTTGTAAAACTGTTTAAAAAAAAAAAGCAAAATGATGGTATCACCAATCCCTATTTTTTGTATCTTCAAAGAAATGCCCATTTCTTTTTTTCTTCTTTAAATCTGTTCTCTAATCTGCATTGAAAGTGACTAATTTCCGTACTAGCCTGAAGAAAAATGGTCAGATGCCCCAGGTCACTATGAGAGTCTTCTAGCCCATTTTACTGGGTTTTATACACACACTGATATAATAAATCTTGGCTGTTCACTGGGTCACTCTGTTGATATTAATTTGAAGCTACTTAGCTCAAGGGTGACATTTTACTTTACTAGAACCACTTAATTCACTTACCTGAAAGGCTAAGACAACATATCGTATTTTCAGCTTGTAACAGTGATGTTCCCCTTAGCAGGAGTCAGCCTTCTCCAGCCCCTTAGGCTGCCTGTTGGGCAAGCCTCCTAAGGGCTTATCTTGTCATTGTCTTCTGCCTCCTTTAATCCCCAAAATTCTGATCCCCTGAAGTCCCGAATCTTAATTTTCCAAGACTTCCAGAAACCCCAATTAAGCAGTAGGAGTTTGACCAGCCTGCCAACCTGGTAGGACTGTTCGGATAGGACATTGTTCTTTAAAATGAGTTATTTTACCCTAAAGCAAAGTTCTCAAAACCTCGTGGCTCTTCCACTGACTACAGAATAATGTCCAGATTTGTGAACCTGTCAACCGAATCGGGCCTGGTTTCCAGCCACTGTTCTCCTACCCAGGATGATGTGCTGCAGGAATGCCAAGCTACTTGATTGCAGTTCATGACTCCTACCTGCTTGCCTTTTTCTCATGGCTTCTCCGGCTTGGGAGGCCCTTCTACCTACCTCCTCTGGGTAGGTGGCCTCGTCTCTCATTCTTCAAGTCCAGTGTAAGCAGTGGGAAGGGCACAGTGGGGAGTCATTCTGTGCCTTACTACTTCCCAACTAGGGGATGCTGGGCAATCTGCTTCCCATTTTTGAGTCTGTTTTATCATCTGTAAACCAGGTTTAACAATAATTACCAAATAAGTCTGTGCATCTAAAGAGACAAATGCTTATTAAAACGTTCCCAGCCTCATGTTCTCTTTCTTGACATGGGTGGTTACACAGGCATTTGCTGTGATAATTCATTGAACTCTATGTTTATATTTGTGTACTTTTCAGTGTTTGTGTTGACATCAGTGAAAAAGTTAGAAACAATTGTCTAGTCCAGCTTAGTAGGGTCTTCATAAGTATTATAAATACTGGTTGTCTTTCCTTCTTCTCTTTTCCTGGAAGGCAGATGACCCAGAGCTGGGTTGGATGACTAATGTAGGAATGACAGATTAAGATTCCCAAGAGTCTAAATGTGTTGCATTGAAGGACTGAGAGCAATAAGATGAAATTTAATAGGAATCAATATGCAGGAGGTTCAAAAGGAAACAGAGTAGTAATGAGTATGAGGTGTGCTTTAAGAGGAATTGCGATGAAAAAGCTCAGAGATTTCAGCTAACCGCAAACTTGATTTGAGTCAACATTCTGGCTTGGCGACCAAGCTCTATGGCCCTCTACAAAACAAACAAGCAAATAAAACCCAAACTAGCCAGAACAAAATGGAGATCTCAACACAATTTTAGGTTTCAGTAGAGGTGTAACACTGAGATCCCAGGAGGTAAAGGAAGCCACTGATTCCTGTATCTGTCAGACCATACCTACACTTGTGCATTCGGTCATGGAAGCCTCTTCTTAAGATGGCCCTAGAACAACGCCTAGGTACAGAGTTCAGTGGCTAGGATCCTAAGACGGGCTTAAAAGCTCATCATATGAAGATCTGCAGAATCTAGCCTTAAGAGAATATATGGAGGCTGACTGGAAGGGCTTTGTATATATGGATTTTTTTGTGTGTGTATATAAGGATTTTGCCAAGAGTGACTAAATTTATTCTATGTAGTTGCATAAGGAAAACCTGGAATCAACAGGCAAGAGTCTAGAGAGGTTGGGGCCGGCCCAGTGGCGCAAGCGGTCAAGTGCGCGTGCTCCGCTGCGGTGGCCCGGGGTTCTCCGGTTTGGATCCTGGGTGCACACCACCTCACTGCTTGTCAAGCCATGCTGTGGCCGTGTCCCATATAAAGTGGAGGAAGATGGGCACGGATGTTAGCCCAGGGCCAGTCTTGCTCAGCAAAAAGAGTAGGATTGGCAGATGTTAGCACAGGGCCGGTCTTCCTCACAAAAAAAAAAAAAAAGAGTCTAGAGAGGTATATTTTGTATCATATTAAGGAAAGAGGTAGCTCACGACTGGGGCATCCTGAAAATAGAATGGATTGCCTGTCTGTCATTGGTAGTATTTAAGCAGAGGCTCTACGGCTGTGCATCACGGCAATTGTAGATTATATTTTTATTTTGGGTGGGATGATAGATTAGATGCTTTCTGTTATGGGTTGAATTGTGTTCCCCCACAAGATATGTTGAAGTCCTAACTCCTGGTACTTGTGAATGTGACCTTATTTGGAAATAGGGTCTTTGCAGATGTAATCAAATTAAGATGAGGTCATTAGGGTGAACCACAATCCAGTGGTTCCAATGACTGATGTCCTTATAAGAGATACAGAGGCAGACCAGGAGAATGCCATGTGAAGACACAGACGCATGGGGGATGAAGGCCATGTGACAACAGGGGCAGAGATTGGGGTTATGCAGTTGCCAGCCAAGGAAAGCCAAGGATTGCAGGCAGCAACCAGAAGCTAGCAGAGAGAGCATGGCTCTGCTGATAACTTGATCTCATACTAATAGCCTTCAGAACTGTAAGAGAATAAAATTCTGTTGTTTTAAGCCACCCAGCTTGTGGTACTTATGACAGCAGCCTTGGGAGTTTAATACACCTTCCAAAATCCATCCCCATTCACAGCCTCTGAATCCCTCCTGTCAGATAGCAACGATACAGGCAGGCCTGCCTTATAGGCCTTATGTCTGGACATACGAATATCTGCGGCCCTCTGCTGCCAACTGCACGGTGACAGTCTCATCCCTGATCCTCTTGCCCCTGGTGCCCCCCTCAGCAATGTGCATGGCTGCTGAACCCCTGGGAGACCCTGTGCCACGTTTCTCCTTCCTTTCCAGCCCTGCTTTCAGGCCTAGCAGATGAGGAGCTCTGTGAGGCCCAGGTCAAGGTCAGGGAGCTACCACGGATCTCTGTGGCTTACAGAAGGAATCAATAGGCTTTGGGAGCTCTAGCCCGGAATATATGGGAAAAACACTCTGAGTTGCAAATAACTCATCTCCCAATGAACTTTTGGAACACGGTCGTTTGCGAGTTCAGGGACAGCCTGCGTTTGTCACTCGGGCCTAGTTTATAGATAAGGTTGTAACATTGCAGCATATTGTAACACTCAACAGTCCAGAAACATGCCGAGAGAGCTCATAAAGCAACTCATTTTTCCTCCCACGGAGACGCAGGAATGTCCTTTGAGGACTTTTGCTGAGATATGTGAATGACTTGCTTTTTAAAAAATTGTAAATCAGGACCGCCCTGTGATTCTCGCACAAGTCCGGCTGATCACGTGCAGGGCTTCTCTGGGTGCCTGACTCTCCTCGGGGTGAAGCAGACAGGGCCAGTGAGGGCTGAGACCCAGATCCAGAAAGGGAGGCATGGAGAAGTTCTCCCCCAGGACGGCAAGTACAACTTGGTTCTCCCTCTGACCTCCTGAAAGGGACAGCAAGGACTTGAGTCCTTGAAGCCCTACAATCCACTGTGCCCTTAATCTAGTATATGCTCCAACGTGCTGGTTTCCCTGCACCCCACCTCAGCCAACAGCCCCACTGTATTGCTTTATATCTTGGGGTTCCACATAAGATTGCATTTTATTTTTATTTTTATTTTTTTTGTGAGGAAGATCAGCCTTGAGCTAACATCCATGCCAATCCTCCTCTTTTTGCTGAGGAAGACTGGCCCTGGGCTAACACCTGTGCCCATCTTCCTCTACTTATATGGGACGCGGCCACAGCATGGCCTGACAAGCAGTGCATTGGTGTGCGCCCGGTATCCAAACTTGGGCCACCAGCACTTAAGTGCACTTAAACGCTACGCCACGGGGCCAGCCACAAAATTGCATTTTAAAAGTGAATCCGCTGCTAACATATGTATGTGTGTGTGCCAATTTGAAAACCACTCCTCATGGTCTGGAAGAACATTGCATTGTGTTGAATGGTGGCCGCCAAAAAGATATGCCCTTGCCTCAACCCCTGGAAATTGTAATGTAACCTTATTTGGAAAAAGGGTCTTGGCAGAGGTAATTAAGTTTTAAAACCGCAATGAGATATCACCTCATGCCTATCAGAAGGGCTATTATTAAAAAGAGAAGAAATAACAAGTGTTGGTGAGGGCGTGGAGAAAAGGTAACCCTTACACACTGCTGGTGGGAATGCAAACTGGTGCAGCCACAATGGAAAACAGTATGGAGATTTCCCCCAAAATTAAAAATAGAACTACCATATGATCCAGCAATTCCACTTCTCAGTATTTATTCAAAGAACATGAAAACACTAATTTAAAAAGATATATGCACCCCTATGTTCATTGCAGCATTATTCACAATAGCCAAGACTTGGAAGCAACGCAAGTGCTCATCAAGGGATGAATAGATAAAGAAGATGTGATGTGTATATATATATATATATTTTATATATATATAATAGAATACCACTCAGCCATAAAAAAAGACAAAATTGGCAGCTTTGGATTCCAGGCGTGGACCTATGCACTGCTTACCAAGCCACACTGTGGCAGGAGTCCCACATATAAAGTGGAGGAAGATGGACATGGATGTTAGCCCAGGGCCAATTTTCCTCGGCAAAAAGAGGAAGATTGGCAATGGATATTAGCTCAGGGCTAATCTTCCTCTCTCTCTCACACACACACACACACGCACACACACACACACACACAAAAGACAAAATTGTGCCATTTGCAACAATATGGATGGACCTTGAGGGTATTATGCTAAGCGAAATAAATCAGATGGAGAAAGCCAAATACTGTACGATTTCACTCATAAGTGGAAGATAAAGCAACAACAACAACGACAACAACAAACAAACTCATAGACACAGAGAACAGATCAGTGGTTACCAGAGGGGAAGAGGGCTGGGGAAGGGTGAAAGGGGTAAAGGGGCACATGTGTATGGTGACGGATGGCAACTAGATTTTTGGGTGGTGGACATGATATAGACTATAGAGAAGCTGGAATATAATGATGTACACCTGAAATTTATATAATATTATAAACCAATATGACCTCGATTAAAAAAAAAAAAGGAATCTCAAGATGAGATCATCCCGGATTATCCAAGTGGGCCCTAAATCCAATGACAAGTGGCAAGTGTCTTTATAAGAGACAGAAGAGAAGACACAGAGAAAAAGGGAGAAAACCATGTGACAATGAAGGCAGAGATATGAGTGATGCAGCCACAAACTGCGGAACGCCTGACCCCCAGAAGCCGGAAGAGACTAGGAACAGATTCTCCCCTAGAGCCTTCAGAGGGAGTGTGGCCCTGCTGTCCCCTTGATTTCGGACTTCTAGCCTCCAGAACTGAGAGAATAAATTTCTGTTGTCTTAAGCGACGAAGTTCATGGTAATTTGTTGCAGCAGCCCCAGGAAACCAGTAGAACCATCAGGAGGCGTTGAGTGTACCTGAGAGGGGAGTGGTGAATCCTGCCGGTTACCAAGCCTTGGACCTGTGCATTCTGCGTGTACACCAACGATCTGTTAAAGGAAATGTTATAATTCTACTGCCAGGAGTCCCTCCTGAGGAAATAACTAAGAGAACATGCCAAGGTTTAAGTCTACGTTCATCACAGTGCTGTTTAGAATAAAAGGAAGTTGGAAACAATCTGAACGCCTCACCAGAAGGGATCAATTAAATAAATTATGATGGGACCATACAAAAGAATCCTATGTAGCCATCAAAATAACATTATAGAAATGTAACTATTGGTGTGGAAAGGTGTTACTAATTTACTTGTATATAAATACATTATGGTATGATCTCATTAAAAAATATATAAGAAGTACATACATTATGTATAAATCCATAGAAGAATCAAGAAGGGAATGTCAACAGTAGTTTTCCTTGAGAAAGTAGGCATTTTAGGTGCTTTTGGGTCTCTATGTTGCCAGTAATTAACACATAATTTATAATAATAGTGAAAAGTATTTGTAACAATAATAATAATAATAAAAAGCAATGAAAGACATTTCATTTGGGGCAAGAAAAAAACCTGAGACTTGTCATCAGCCACACAGTGGGAAGTATTATTTTTCCACATGGAGGATTTAGAGAGATGGGGCTGGGAAGAGGTTAATCCAGCACTAACAGAGCCCTCACTCCTGGGAGGTCAGAATGATGCTGAGGGTTGGAATGTCAGGAGTAAACTAGTAAGCAGGGGAACGCTAAATTGGACAGCTGCAGGGCTTCTCAGTGCCTTTGACATGCTAACGGCATTGCAAATCTCCAAGAGACGGATGGGGTTACAATCTCCCTTCCACCTTATTTGATCACTGAGCCAGGAACAGATGATAGTACTCCAACTCTGAGAAACACAGTTGGGGAATTTTGGAATACTATTTGACAAAAACCAGTGCAATTAAGTGAAGAGCAAAACTTCCCAGTTACGAAATGAGGAGGAATGTTTTCAGTTGATATGTCACTGAGAAAGACGGGCTGCTCCCCATGAGCCATAAACTCAACACAAGCACCAGTGTGCTAAGACAATATTAAAAGTCTGGCAAATAAAAAGACGTGGAAGTAACCCAAGTGCCCATCAACTGATGAATGGATAAAGAAGATGTGGTATACATATACAATGGAATACTACTCAGCCATAAAAAAGGACAAAATTGTCCCATTTGCAACAACATGGATGGACCTTGAGGGTATTATGCTAAGCAAGATAAGCCAGACAGAGAAAGACGAACACCGCATGATTTCACTCACATGTGGAAGATAAACACATGGATAAAGAGAATAGATTAGCAGTTACCAGAGGGGAAGCAGTTGGGGTGGGTGAAAGGGATAAAGGGGCACATATGTATGGTGATGGATGAAAACCAGACTATTGGTGGTGAGCACGATGCAGTCTACATAGAAACTGATAAATAATAATGTACACCTGAAATTACACAGTGTTATAAACCATTATGATCTCAATAAAATAATTGACAGAAAAAAAAAGAAAAATTAAAAAAAAATAAGTCTGGCAAATAGGAATGAGGAACCTGGAGCCATTGAATCCTCGTGGCTGCCTGGGCTCTGCATTTTAGACGGAATGTAGAAATTTTAGAGAGGATCCTGAGTATAGCGGCAATTAACAATTATGGGAGGCAATTATATTACATGAGCGTGAGAGCCAAAATGAATAAAAATATCCACGGACTTTAGCTAACGTGATCTGTGTCCAAGTGTTAGTGTATTTAAAAGAAACCTGCTGGCAAATATCTTCCTTGTGCTGACTGCTGGGGAGAAAACCAGCCCTTTCCTGAAAAGGGAGGCAAGTGTTTCGCTCAGTGTGGAGACGTTCCCAGGGCGCCCTTTGCGGACTGCTGCCTCCATGTCACTTACCTGGCCTTCCCTTTCCTGCCCAAATTGACTACAGGACTAAATTGGACTTTCCTTTTTTTTTTTTCTTTTTCTAAATCCTTTTCTTCTCCCCCGACAACGAGCCTCTAGGAACCCAGAGGCATGAACTCTATTTGCAGCTAGCTCTGGCTCAGGCTCCCAGTGGGGTGGAGGGTGGGTGGGGGGCTGACGGTCGATTCCTGGCCTGTACAGGATGCAGGAGGCCCTTGACCGAAGGAATGCGAGGGGACATCCTGCATTGGTGGGACACTCCTGCACTGTCACTTCCTGTCCCGAGACCAAACACCCTCTGCTCCCTGCGGAGCCCTGGCTGTTGTCTCCTGCCTTCTTCCTGTGTCCTTCCCTCTGCTCTCTCCTTCCTTTCTGTCTCTACGGAACATTTGGTGCAAGGGGCAGCCCGAGGTGCCTTTGTGAATCTGCTGTTTAGTTTTTTATGGCTCTTCCTTTATGTTCTCTCCCACCCTCCAGGAGCTGAGGTCCAGTTCTGCCCCTGGGTATCCAGCCCTTCCGCAGCCCCAGAGCAAAGCCGTGTCCTCCTTCCCTCTCCCACACCTCACTCAGGCTCCCGCTCTCAGGGACTGATGGATGTCTGCTGTGGTTTCCATACTCCAGCATGTGGGAGAATCACCTGGGCAGACTGTTAACCCCGCAGGTGCCGGGATCCTCACCCAGAGACTCTAATTGAGGGGGTCTAGGTTAGGGTGAATCTGCATCAAAAACAGCAACAACAACTCCAAGCGGTTGTGATGGAGAACCACTGCCAGTAGGTTGTTGTCAGTTACATACGGACACAGCTGGCCCCTGGGTCTCTCCCTCACCCCAGGTCTAATCTAAATCCCATTTACTTATCATCGTAATATTTCTCTGGTGTGTCCTCTTCTCTTCATTTCCAGTGCAACTAGATAAACAAAGTCCAGAGTGTGTATAACTCTAGACTCAAAGTCTAGTGTGTATAACTAGGATGTCTGTATAATTGATTGTCCAAATTGAGAGACTTGAGAGAGTGACGGGGACACTATTAATATTATGCCAAGAAATAGGCGTGACCTGGCCACACTGGATGTACGCCCTCCCTGTACAGAAGCCCTCTGTGATCTGGCCAGCCTCCTCTGAACGCTCTCCTCCTGGGACCCCCAGGACCCACCACTCCTATAGACCCCAGGCGCCCTCTACCACTCCAGATTCCTTCATGTGCCCTGCTCGCTCTTTCTCTTAACTCCAGGGCCTTGATCACACTGTTTTGCCATCTTCACACAGCTAACTCCCTTGCTTCAGGCATCGGCTTAGATGTTACTTCCTTGTGAAACCTTCCCTGCCACGGTCCTACCCCAAGATTGGGTTAGTGCAATGCTCTACACCCCCCACTGTGGCTGTATTTTTCCATAACCGTCTGTTTACTGGTCTATCGCTTCTCCCAGGAGGCTGGAAGCTCCTTTAGGGCAGGAACTAGATTTTGTTCTCCGTTATATTTAAGGCCTTACTTATCTAGGAGGAGGAGGCCAAGACAATCACTCAACAAAAGTTTGTCTCACAAAACAATGTACAGAATACCATTAATTACTCCCAAAATTTCATTTAAATACTTGTTGAGCACACACTTCCAGATATCCTGCTGAGCCTGGACACACAGATAAAGAAGGTTCCTGTCCTCACCCAGCTCCCTTTCCAGTCCAGAGTCATTCCTCTCAAAGGTAACTGCATTTCAAAGGAGGATGTTTCTGCAGGTCTGCCTTGATTGGAATTTTCTCCAGCTTTAATTTCCAGAGGAAAGTGACTTGAGACAGTTTTAAAGTGTTAAACACTTTTTGCATGTTGGCAAAACAAAAGAGCCACAACAAAACAGACAAGACACGGAGAAGACCTACTTAAACAGCAGCTAAGCATGGTGCCTCGGCCACCTGACTGCCATCATGGCTGGGCCCCTGCACATTCTGGACCAGTTACTTAAACTCTCTGTGCTTCACTTTCTGCACAGTAATGCTCAATAAATATGACTGCCAATAGATGGCATGCTCTAAAGGCTGCATCTCTAACTGGGGACCCGCGTGGCAGAGTCACAAGCATGTGAAGGAGACAGGCAGGCTCCTCAGGAGCCTCTGCAGCGCAGCATGGAGGCCAATCTCCTATCTCTTTTCTGCTGTTGTAGAGAAACATCTGGAGGGTTAGGGCCAGCTGGAAACAGCTTTAGGTTTGGACAACAGCCACTCTCAAGTTTTGTGAGAGCAACCTTAGCAATCAACTTGGGACAAAATAAATAGAAATACAGCAGGAGAGGCTGGGCATGGTGGGGAGAGCAGTGCAGAGAAGGCAGAGGACCCTCTTCATTTGAGATATTTCAAAGATTAAAGGAATCTGGTTTTAAAATCTCTTTTGGGGGCTCCTGATGTTTCCTGCCAATCACTGTCAATCAAGTTGCTAGTTGATTAGCAGTGCTTTGTGCACGTTTCTTTTATGCAGAGACCAAGAATAATTTTGACAGTAGAAGCTCCATTTAGTGGATGAGCAAAGTACAGAATACTGTTGTTTGAGCCAAATTTGCCCAAATGCCCCCATTTAGAGCTAGAAGATCTTTGATATCGATGGTGAAATGTTATTCTGCTTCCACCCCCCTGTCCTTTCTTCCAGATCTTTACCTGTCTGCTAAATCGCCAGGCCCTCTTGTTCCCACCTCAACCCATTCTCTGCAGATGACCGACCTTGACTCCCACTTCACAGAGAAAACAGAGGCCAAAATGGCAGGGGCTCTCACAGCTTCCTGTCTTCCACCATCCACCCCATGTGCAGTTATCTATCTCCATATTCACCCTCTCCTCCGGTTTCAAGGGAAGAGGTATCTTCCCTGTACAATCGTAATTCTTCCATCTGTGTTTGGAATCTTATTCTGTTTCCCGCAGAATTTCATTCTATGAAGTAAACCTTTTCCTGCATCTTTAATCTCTCCTTCTCTCCTTGATGCTTCCACTCAGACTACCAAGTGGATCTCAGACCTCTGACTATGGCTCTGTTTTTCTCTTTCCCTTGGGAGCCAAGCTTTTGGAAAGAGTGGTTGCAAAGAGTTCCTGGACTCAATTCCAATGTGTGTGTGCGTGCGCGTGCGCGCACACGCGCTCTCGTGCGCACAAGCGTGTATAGGCCTCCCCACACCAACAAGCAGTTCTTGGATGCCAGCAGGGTGTCCAAGATTGCAGCTCAGTTCTGTCACTATCTACCTGGAGATAGCATTAGATTCCACAGGGAAAGGCCTCTGTCCCAGAAGACTGCCCTCCACTTGAGATGGCAGTCGCAAGTCCAGGTTGTTTCCTGTCCTTCTGACTGACTGGCTATAAATCAGAGGTTCCCATGACCCCCTCCTCAATTAATTTGCTAGAATGGCTCCCAGAACTCAAAAAAAAACCATTTACTCACTAGATTACTGATTTATTACAAAGGACATTAAAGGATACAAATCAATGTCCAGATGAAGAGATATATAGGGCAAGGGCCTGGAACAAAGGATCTTCTGTCCTTGCTAAGCTTGGGGCTTGGCACAGTGGCACATGGAAGCATTCTGGTTCCCCAATGTGGAATCTCTCCAAAAACGGGCTGATGAGCTGTCCTTTTGGGTGTTTATAGAGGCTTCATTACATAGTCATGATTGACAAAGCCATTGGCCACTGGCAATTGATTCAACCTCAAGCCCCCGTCCCCTATCTGGAAAGTTCCCATCCTCTATCACCTGGCTGGTTCTGCTGGCAACCAGCCCCCATCCTTGGGTACTTTCCCAAAGTCACCTCATCAACATAACAAAAGACACTCTTCATCACTCTCAACACTTAGGAAATTCCAAGGGTTTTGGGAGCTGTGAGCCAGGAACTGTGAAAGAAGACCAAATATATATGAGAAATCTGTTTTGGTCACCTGAATGACCAAATATATATTTTTGATAAATCACAGTCTCACAGTGGTTTATACTCATGGTCTTTTCTTCTTCATCTTCTGTGTCTTCTATTTGCTCCTCAACCCACTATAATCTGGTTTCTGCTCCCTTCACTCCACAGAAACTGCTCTCACTAAAGTCATCGCTTTCATGTTCCTTGACATCTCTGGTTTCCAGCGCACCACTCTCTTCCTGTTTCTCCTCCCACCTCTCTGCCCGCCCTTTCTTAGGTCTCTGTGTGGGCTCCACACCCTCCATTCTCCTCTTACACGAAAGAGTTTCCCTCAGTTCTGTGTTTACACTTGTTCTCACTCTACACACTCTACTTTGGGGATCTCTTCTTCCATGTGACAGTCGCCATCTGTACTGGGTTAAATAGAGTTGTCCCCAAATTCATTCCTTCTTGGAACCTCAGAATGTGACCTTACTTAGAAATAGGGTTGTTGTTGCTGTGATTAGTTAAGATGAGGTCATACTGGAATAGGGTGGTGTCCTTATAAGAAAGGGAAATGAGACACAGAGACAGCCACACAGGGAGAACATGATGTGACAATGGAGACAGAGATTGGAATTATGTGGCTTCAAGCCAAGGAAGACCAAGGGTTGCTGACACCACCAGAAGCTAGAAGAGGCAAGGAAAGATCCTCCCCTAGAGCCTTCAGAGAGAACTGACCTGCCACACCGTGATTTCAGATTTTATCTTAGTGTCAGTAGGGCCCAGGTCTCTCTGAAGGTTCTAGAGGAGGGTCCTTCTTTGCCTCTTCCTAGCTCTAGTGGTTGCTGGCAATGCTTGGCATTCCTTGGCTTGTAGACTCATTACTCCAGTCCAATCTTTGACTTCATTGTCACATGGTGTTCTCCTTGTGTGTCTGTATCCAAATTTCTCTCTTCTTATAAGGACATCAGTCATATTGCATTAGAGACCACCCTAATCCAGCATGACCTCATCTTAACTTGATTACATCTGCAAACACTTTATTTCCAAATAAGGTCCTATTTCCTTCATAGGTTCCAGATGGACATGAATTTTTGGGGACCCTATTCAACCTGGCACAGTGACTTTTGACTGTACACTCTTTCAAAGCCTACATTTACAGAAAACATTTGCTGAGCCCTGGTCTATGTGTATTCATATTTTAATATATATATATATAAATAAAAAAATATTTGGGCCAAACATAGCATCTGTCTATCTGTCTGTCTGTCTATCTATCTATCTATCTATCTATCTATCTATCTATCTATCTATCTATCTAATCTATCTATCGTCTCCTCCCTTATCCCATAAAGGGTTCTGTCGAAGCGGATGAACTCCCAAATGTTCTGAGTATCTGTAAAATAAACTCCTTCAGCTGTATAGTCATGGTATCCATGGCTTAAAAGCTGATAGAACATATAATCGAACAGTCTGCTGTGTTCGATGAAAGATAATGAGAAATTTGAAAGGCATGAAGGACGAAAGTCAATATGGGAAAGCAACCTCTGCTAAGAAAGGTAATTTGTAATTTACATAGAACTTCATATTTTCCGAGTGTATTTTAATTCCCTTTTATCAATTTTCCAATAACTCCTTGATGGTCTATGTTATATTAACTACCGAAAAATCAATGCAAAAATAACAGTCTAAGTAGATGTTAAGCAGTGATCTATCAATCTAAAATTTAAAATCTGTTGCTACAGATTTTAAATATTCCTCCTTTCTCCTAGAGGTGATTGAATTGTGTTCTAATAGCTGAGCACTGTTATGGTATCTTCCTCTTAGATCTGAAAGTGGTCTTTAAGCTCTTAGGGTCCCTCAGTTAAAGTGGAGGATCCAAAAGACTGGAAGAGAGAAGGGCAGGGCTGGGATGGAAGGCAAAAAGAAAAGATGAGTTTTGCCCCTGATCTGGGCCTTCTACATTTGCTTGGCCCAAAGACCCATACAAAGTATGGCTTACTTGAGGAGTGGGGTGGAAGAAAGTGGAAGGAGAAGAGAATGGGAGGAAACGATAGACTTGAAATTTGGTGAAGCAGCTGAGGTTACAGGAGTAAAAACACCAGAGGTATTTTCCTAGACACCCATATTCAGGATGCTCATCAACCAAACAGATAAATCCTCCAAGCTTACATATTCAGCCCTTTCCAAAGGCAACCTCGGGCCTTTTACTCCCCTGGCCCAGGAAGATAGGAGTGACTTATGTGGCTTATTGTTCAAATAACAAGGACAGTGTGTTGTTGGCCACTTCGCTGTCTCCCCTCCCCAACTCCTTAATTATTGGACTGTGGGCTGGCTGCAAACTAGTCTTTATTTGCCAGGAAGAAAAAGAGGAAAAAGTCAAAGTGTGAGAACCAGATCAATTACTCGCCTCAAGCTAATTCTTTTAACTCTGTGAGTGAGTAGTCCTCCATATTTCTGAGAGAATTCCAGAGATAGATAGAAGACTGCTCTGTGGATCCTCTGTATCAGTTTGCTGGGGCTACCTTAACAAATTTTCACAGACTGGGCAGCTTAAACAACAGACATTTATTCTCTCACAGTTCTGGAGGCTAGAAGTCCAAGATCAAGGTGTTGACAGGGTTGGTTTCTTCTGAGGGCTCTTTCTTTGGCTTGCAGATGGCCATCTCCTCCCTGTGTCTCTTCATGTTGTCTTCCTTCTATGTACGTCTGTCTCCAAATTTCCCCTTTTTATGAGGACACCATTCATATTGAATTAGAGCCCACCCTCATGACCTCCTTTTAACTTGATGACACCTCTAAAGGTCCTATCTCCAAATAAGGTCACATTCTGAGGTACTAGGGGTTAGCACTTGAACATATGAATGTTGTGGGGGGACACAATTCTACCCATAACATCCTCCCACATCCCACCATCCACTCCAATTGTTTACTCTTCCAGTCTTCTGCCAATATCCTCTTTTTCTGTCCACTGCCATGACACTGGCTCTGCCTCTTTCCTTCCGTGCACAGGGATCACTATGCCATATGCACCGGGCTTCAACAATTGTTCTCAGATTTCCTCTCCATGTCCATTTCAACCACCATCCTGGATGATTGCTCCTGTGTGTGTACTGGCCATTCCCCACCCAAACCTATCACTTCTTTGACTTCCTCTTTGCCAAGGTGATCTTTACCTTTGTTTCACTTCAGCTCTGTAATCTTCCCCCTGGATGCAGTTCGGACCTTGGCAACCACATGAAGCTACCACCCCCTCTAAATCTTGAAGACCAATGTCCCACTCCTGACACCCCCCTCCCAGGTCCTTTCAGCTCTCTCACTCCCATACACCCATCAAACCTGCTCTTCCAACTGACAAACGCCTCTAGTCACCTCCTTCCACCCACCTTCTCAGCTCCCTTCTAGCTATTTCTTTTCCAGTATGCTGTAGATCTATGCTGGCCAATACAGTAGCCACTAGCCACATACGGTTATTTAAAATTCAGTTCCTTAGTCATACTAACCACATCTCAAGTGCACAATAGCCACATGTGGCTAATGGCTACTGTATCGACGAGCACAAATTGTACAACATTTCCATTATGGCAGAAAGTTCTATGGACAACACCATCCAAATCTTCTGAGTCATCCCTTGAACTAATTTTTCACGCATTAGCATCCTGTTGAGTAAATGAATAAACCCTTAAGTTTTTTACTTCCTTGTCCTTCCTTTGCATGTCAACGAACAGACGCTCAGCTGTGACTCAATCCTACCATCTACCTGTTTTTGCTACTACACCTGACTGATAAGCCCAGCTGGAAAATTTATTCAATGGGGTATACTGGTATCCTTTCATGTTCCTCATCCAAAAAATGGGGATAATAATAGTATTCATAAGATTATTGGAAGGGTTGAATGAGATAATGCCAAAAAGTGATTAACCTAACGTTTGGAAAATAATAACTCAATAAATTTTAGATATTATTATTTTCTTTAATTTCAAACCTGAGCTGGACCCTCCCATTGTCCACCATCTGCCTATCTTTCCCAGTAACTGCATTCCCACCCCTTCCTACTCCTAAAGAGAAGAGGTAGTTTTTTGTTTTTCGGATTTTTTGCTGAGGAAGATTTGCCCTGAGCTAGCATCTTGTGCCAATCTTCCTCTATTTTGTATGTGGGACACCTCCAAAGCATGGTTGGTGAGTGGTGCAGGTCTGTGTCTGGGATCTGAACCTGAGAACCTTGGCCACCAAAGCAGAATGCGCGGAACTTGAACCACTCGGCCACAGAGCTGGGCCTGAGAAGTGGCATTTTTGAAGCTACTCCTCTTTCCCTCACAAAAACGTTGTGAGGGAAACCTAGACCTAGGGAAGACCTAGATTCTTCTTCTAGGTCTGAGGGAGAAACTTTCCTTTGCAGTAAGTAATTCTTTGTAGAATGAGGCAGATCTGCCTTAAGGTGGCGATTTTTAGTCTCTAAAACTGGTGGTAATACCCCTCTTTTAAGACAAGAAAACCAAAATGTAATTTCTAGAAGTGCGTCTTGGTAAGGTGTTGTATTACAATGTTTCCTGTGGCTCCCACAACAAATTACCACAAATTTGGTGGCTTAAAACAACAGAAATTTATTCTCTCACAGTTGTGGAGGCCCAGAAGTATGAAATGAGGTGTTGGGAGGGCCGTGCTCCCTCCAAAGGTTCTGGGGGAGAATCCGTTTCTCGTCTCTCCCTGCGTCAGGTGGCACCAGACATTCCTTGGCGGTGGCAGCATTGCTCCAATCTCCGCCTTCGTCTTCGCATGGCCTTCCCCTTTGTGTGTGTCTCAGCGTCTTCTCCTCTTCTGTCTCTCATAAGGACACTCATCATTGGATTTAGGGCCAGCTGTCTCATTTGTACTTGCGAGATTTTTATTTACGGAGACTGAGTGATGACACAGATTGGTCAATGCCATTGAAAGAAGAATTTGTTACTTACATTTCCCAAGAGAAGGGGGCACACTGTGCCACTCAGGGCCACATGGGGAGCACCAGGTTTGGTCAGGAGGGGAAAGCAGGAGAGGAAATCCCAGATCCCAGCCTTTATTGGAGTTTCTGCAGGAAAGACAAGGCAGGATAAACGTCTTAGCGTTGGCCGTTTTGAATAATTCCGCCAGGCTCTGGGCTATAGGGGTGGTGTCTAGTTGCCTGGTACCTGACCATGGGATGATTTGGGGCAGGGGAAATATTGGCTTGGTGTGTGAGAGTTAGCTTAGGAGGTGGCTGGATCTATAGACTCCGGATCGGTTGGTTTGCATATGAAAGGTGTGCTTCTGGGCGAGTGGTTATCATGTTTAGGAATTGACTTGCCCTAGGAGGGGAAATCTCTCCTGGGCCTGTAAGGCCCCCAAATACCAGAGCATCAAGAATACAGAAAATAAGAAAATATGGTTAATATAATTGGCCCTGTGATGAATGGATGCCAAATACACCTGGTTAATCCAGGATGATCTCATGTCAAGATCCTTAATTACGTCTGCAAAAATCCTTTTTCCAAATAATGTCACATTCCCGGATTCTGGGTAGACATATCTTTTTAGGGGGTGCCACTACTCAACCTCCTACCAGCGCCCTGCTAGACAAATGTCTCTCAGATACCCTCTCCCACTATCCTGGGTCACCTCCTGTCACTTCTTGACTGGACTATCATAAAACTTGCCCCACCTGCTCTCCTCCAGCCCATCCTCTGGGCAGCAACAAAATGATTTTTCTAAAATGTAAAAGTCTGGGGCCGGCCCAGCGGTGTAGTGGTTAAGTTCGCACGTTTCACTTCGGTGGCCCAGGGTTTGCAGGTTCAGATCCCAGGCGCGGACCTACACGCTGCTTGTCAAGCCATGCTGTGGTGGCATCCCATATACAAAATAGAGGAAGATTGGCACAGATGTTAGCTCAGAGCCAGTCTTCCTCACCAAAAAAATAATAATAAATAAAAAATAAGTAAAATGTAAAAATGATCACATCACTGTCTTGGCTAAAAAGCTTGTTTCTAAAAAATGGGACTACATCGGCACCATAATTTGGAGTGTTGTGGAAAATATGTTGTAAAGAAAACATTTACAAGCTTCCAACTACAGAGAATTTGCTCCAATTTGCAGATTAGAGCAATTTAAATGCATTCATCTGGGTGGCGGCTGTACATAACCTCCCACTCTGACACCCGAATTAATGAATTAATATCAGGCGCTGCATGTTCTACCCAACTGCTGTATCTAATTGAATGCAAATTAAATATGTGTACTTAGTAAAGTGAATTTGGAAACTCTATAAGCCCTCTGAGGAAACGAACTTCCAAATGTTCTATATGGCCAACCCGTTCCCTTGGACCCCAGCATGAGATAATTTTCTTAAGTTTTCCACACTTCAGTGTAAATTGAGAACACAGAACTCCCCATGTACATGAGCTAGCACAGGATGAAGAAATGAATAGTCCAGGCCCAAACCCAATTCACTAGAGACCACGCAAACCTGCTTTACTTCAGCAAATGCAAAACATCAAGTTAAAATGAGCAATATTTTTTAAAGATAACTATATCTCAGTGCTCCTTATAAAAATGCTAATCCTTGAGGATGCACGGGGAGTCACCTGCTGGACCAATTATATTTCCAAAATCACTGCACAGACCGAACTCCCAATGATTCATGAGTCTTTCCTATTGGAAAGCAAGCCATATTTTTAAAAATATAATTATATCTCCAAAGCCCAGACAATAAAGCTTTAAGACATGAATCAGGAAGTCTCAAAGCTATCACCAAGTTGAATCTTTCTCATTCGGCCTGTTCAAGGCAGACCAGCTCGACGCCCTGGCATGTGCCATTCTGGGGGATAGGATTGAATAGTGCATCATTATAGCTCAGCTTTTGCTCTGATTTATTAAGTCTCTTGAGATAGTATGTGATAGATATTTAATTCAAATGGGCGTGTAATGTATGAGCGTTTTTGTTGGCTCAGTAACTGAAAAGTTTAAGGAATGGTTCAGCTTTAGTCATGATTGAATCCATAGGCTTACACAGATGTCATCAGGACATGGTCCCTTTCTCCATCTTTTACTTTCTTTTATGTTGGCTTCATTCTCAAGATGCCAGTCTCCAGGTGGTACCCTGGCAGCTCCAGGCTTACTTCCTACCAACTCAGCAACCTCGGTGAAAAAACTAGTACTTTGTTTCTCTCTCCCTCCCCCCGGAGTCCTAGGATTGGCTTTCACAAGCCTAATTTAGGTCACATTTCCAATCCTGGTGACTGGCAGACTAGGGTCACTAGCTCATACCTGGGGCCAGGTATGGGGTTTGTTCCACCAGAATCACCCAAGAGTAGAGAGATGTGTTTTCTCAAAGGAAAAGCAGGTGTTGTTTCTAGAAATAGGGGATTGAATCCTGGGCAGGCAAAAGCAAAATCCGTCCACCACACACCCGGATGTGAGCTAGCAGTAGCTAGGATAAAGTCATAAGAGCATAGTTCCCTCTCTGTATTGTACTCTCTGCTAGCACACAGAGAAGGAATTCATTCATATGTGTATATATATGTTGCCCTTTTAATTAGAAGACACAGCTTCCGAATTTTATCACTCTTCGTATGCTGATCCATATGAGGTTCTGAAGAGACCAGGTAATGACATTTAGGCTTATTTGTGATGAATATAGTCCTCTCGCAGTATCTGTGGGGATCTGTTCCAGGACTCCTGTGAATATCAAAATCCACAGATGCTCAAATCCCTTAGGTAAAATGGAGTAGTATTTGCATATAACCTACGCACATCCTCCCGCATACTTTAAATCATCTGTAGATTACTTATGATACCTAGTATAATGTAAATGCTATGTATATAATTGTGATACTGTATTGTTTAGGGAATAATGACAATGAAAAATCTGCACGTGTTCAGTATAGATGCAACCATCGTAGGCGTTTCAATCTGTGGTTGGTTGAATCCGCGGATGCGGAACCCGCGGAAATGGAGGGCCGACTGTGTACCGCTGAGCCTCAGGGACTGATTCGCTTCTCACGTAGGTTAGCGCTAGTATGATTGTCAGCCTGCGGTGAAGGTCAGTCACTTCTGAAGGACCAAGAACTCCCCTTCCTTCCTCACTGCCTTCGCCCTAACCTTTACTGGAACCCTCCCTCCCAATAATCTGAAGTCTGTGACAGGTTGGCTGAGTAAACTTCGCCACTTCTAGGTTTGTGTTCTCAGTCCTAGAAAGGAGAAGCCTCTGAACACTGACTTAGTGAGTACACTTTATCTGTGTTTTGAAAGCTTAGGAATGTGTTCTTTGGACTACACATTTGGCCTAAAACAGTGTCCCACCAGACATGCACCCCACCCCTCCCCCACACATATTACCAGTAGGATGGCCACATTCACTGCTTACAAAGATCTGTTCTTTGGAACTGAGTCATTAGCACAATCCTGTCTTCATCTTCCCAGGGTTATTGGAGAAACCTAAGCTAGGATATTTGAATCGAAGGTACCTCCAAATCCATCCTCTTTCCCATTGGCTGACTGAATCCTTGCCTACCATTTCTTCAAGATGGTCAATCAGTTCTGTTTACATACTTCCCCTGAGAGGAAAGTCACTGCTTAGAGATTCCCCAACTCCTTTCATTTTGAAAGTTTGTATCAAGAGACAGTTCTCTCCCATATTGATCTAAAGCTGCTCTTTCCCTACCACCTGCCTCATCTTAAAGCAACAAAGCAAATTTTGAGAAACTCTTTGTGCCTCTTTCTAGTAATAGATCAGAGTTCGCACTTCAAACGATTCCTTGGGTGTCTCTTTATGAGTCAAAGGCCCACCGTCTTTATTTTAGATCAGTAACAAGGCACGTTTCTGGAATGTGTATATGGTGTCAGTATAAACAGTCCCCAAACTCATGTATCAACCTGACAAAGTCTAGACTCAAGAGTGTTTCAAGAAGAAAAACAAGCCAGCTGTGATAGAAGGAATCGCAAGCCTATAAATTGTGCCGAGTTATGTTTATATAACTACATTAGAGTTTAAATAAAGCCATCAAAGGGTAAACGAATCCACAAGTCATCGTTGTAAAAGCAACTTCAGCAGGTCAGTTGAAAGGACAGGTTACACTTGCCTGGATGGCGCACACGAGCGAATCCACATTTCCAAGCAGATGGCCACCATATCAGGACGTTGCTGCCAGGACGTAAGTGTCATCATTATCATTCTCATCTTGAGAAACTGAAGTCCAAAGAGATGAGCGACGGCCTCAAGTCAGGCAGAGCCCTCATTTCAGGGGCCAGGAATACCCGTGACCACTCTGACCTAATCCAGGTGATAAGGTACTGCTGATTCATATGACCCTGTTGACTCAGGCCAGTACCCCAAAGCTATTTCCCACCTCTTGAGACACGTGCTCACCTGGGAGTGCCCATACGCACTGTGAATTTTCATCAATTCTTAGAGATGTCTGTGACATGCCCCCTGCCTCTCCCCTCATTCTATGAATATCTAGAACTCCTGAATCATAGTCCAACCATCACTTAAGTTTTCTAGAGAACCAGGGACATAATTTGCTCAGTAATTTTGGCTTAGGTTAAGGGTTAAGCAAAGCCAGAAAAGCGGACAGAGGGACCAAAGTAATATGTGCAAATAATGCACTAAAAACAGGTCCAAGAAAAAGCTGTAAGAGGAGGTTTGTGGGTTTTATAAGCAAAATCAATGCTTTATAAAATTTCCTAGCCACGTGTTAAGTAAATGTAATTTTAATGCAAACTGCTTTATGCGGTATGATTGCAAATATGAAACTATATATCAAATGTATATCTTTAAGACCTATAATCCATTAATATTGGATGCTGGAACTATTTGGGGTCCTCGCTGAATTTATAATTAGACAGGAGCAAAAATGGACAGATGGTGTAGACTGGTGGCTCAGAGATGTAGATAGATGTTATTGCAGACTCTTGACATATCTTACCTGGACCTCTTTAATTAGCTCCCAACTGGTCTCCCCGCCTCTTGCCTTTCCTTTCTCTAATCCATCTTCTCCAGGGCCATGAGGGCAAGCTTTGCTGAAAATACTTCAACAGCTCCTCAGTGTCCCTGGAATTCATACTTTTCATACGTCATTTAGGACTCTCTGAAATCTGGCCCTAACCTATCTTTCTAATCTTATCTCCCATCATGTTACCAGACACCAAATATTCCCCCTTCATCTGTGAGGAACCACCTAAGAGTCTCTTGTTCATGAAGTCTTTGTACCATGGAGCATATCCCTATAGAATTCAGCTTTAAAGCAGAATTCTGTAAGGGCAGGTTGTGTTTTCCAAAGATGGGCACACCTATATATGTATCCCACTCTATAATTTCTTTGTATTGTGTGACTGACATTCATCCTGTTGAGGTGTGAGTCTATGTTCTTTTCCCTTGAATCTGGCTCCTGCCTGAGCCCTTCAGTCCTCCACCCCTGATGAGGCTGCAGCATCGTCACTGAGCAGAATAAGAAAGCACAGAAGAAACAGCTCCTGGCTGGACGTAGGCCTTATTTTCCAACTGGTAGTTTTTCCAGGGAGAAAGCTCCTTGAATCTGGGTGGAGGCTTGTGACTGCCTTGATTGATGGAGTATAGTGAAAGCAGAGCTGTGTGACTTCCAGGCTAAGTCAGAACAAGGACACAGCTCCTGTCTGGCTCTCTCTCCTTTGGGAAGGTTGCCCTTGGATCCCAGCCACCATATTGTGAGGAAGCCCAGGCCACGTGGAGAAGCCATGTGTAGGGGTTCCAACCAACAGCCCAAGTTAGGCCCTCAGCTGACAGCCCTCAGATGATTCTAGCTCCTACCTGGCAAGCCTTCTAGCTGAGGCCCCAGTCTTTGTGGAACAGAGATAAAACTGTGCTCCCTCGGTGACCCACATTTCTACCCACAGAAACCATGAGAGATAATAAATGATAATTGTTGCTTTAAGTCACTAAGGTTTGGGATAATTTTTTATGCAGCCATAGCTAACTAATACATTGCTACTTACCTGGTTTTACTCACACCAACTAACAGATCTTGGTTATTTGTAGCTAGTATGCAATGCAGAAATCTCTATATAAAGGTGTCATCGAAGACCTTTTAAATTATGGACTTTATAGGAAAAAAAGAGAATATTTGAATGCCGACTAAGAAATGAGGGGTCTGGGCCAGCCCCATGGCTTAGCGGTTAAGTGCGCGCTCCGTTACTGGCAGCCCGGGTTCAGATCCCGGGTGCACACCAATGCACCGCTTCTCCGGCCATGCTGAGGCCGTGTCCCACATACAGCAACTAGAAGGATGTACAACTATGACATACAACTATCTACTGGGGCTCTGGGAAAAAAACAAAGAAAAGGAGGAGGACTGGCAATAGATGTTAGCTCAGAGCCGGTCTTCCTCAGCAAAAAGAGGAGGATTAGCACGGATGTTAGCTCAGGGCTGATCTTACACACACACACACACACACACAAAATGAAACGAGGGGTGTGTGTGTGTATGTTTAGTACCTTAAGCATAAATAAATATAACAGAGTACCAATGTTAGTCAGTGGAGTTCTGATTACAGCATCAGTTCCTCTTCACTGAGTCCTAGTGAGGAGCTTTAGTCGTTGGTATTGGGGAGTTCAAGGTGCAGTTGAATTTGCCATTGAGCTGTTCCTCTATTGCATCCTATGTGATTCTTTTTCCAGGCTGTTTGTTGTGGCACTGGTTGCTTCTTGTTGAAGGATCTTAGCACTGTTTTTAGCTCTGTCTCCATGTCTGCGAGGACGATTGCTCAACTTGGCTTCAAGTTCCCAAGCTTCATCCATTAACTTGGGTGTTGATTTGCTCCATTAGAGATCTGACTCATTCTTAATGTCTACATAGGTTCATTGTATGGCTGTTCCAATGATTTTTTTTTCTGTTATCTAATTTCCAGGTTGATTTTCAATGATTTTAGTCAATGACTGTAAATACTCCATGGTTTTGCCATATCCCCCAGGCAGCCAGTGCTCAGCTGTACTGTTGCTGCCTTTTCTTCCTGCTTCTCTGCCTAAGTGTTACTGGAAAACACATGGACATGCCCACTGTGCTTCTTGCTAAGAGCCCTAATTATTGCTGTGATTAAGGGTGAAGAAAAGATGATGGTTCAAACAGACTTCGAGGAAATTTGAAGGTCAGTGAATCTTCATTGCATAGCTGAGAGTTAGCTGATGTCTGCTTTGGAGCCTGGACGCTCAGGAGATTAACTCTTGATTGTATTAATGGTAGTGAGTAGGAGTAAACACAATCTAAAAACAATGCCTATTTTCTCATACATGTTTTAATTACACTGAAATAAGGATGTATCTAATTTGGGGGGATTTCAATTAGTTTAGGGTGAAATCATGAAACCTACTCTGAAGATCTGACTTGGCAAGAGCCAGCAGGCTGACCAGCCGGCCTGTCTTGTTGCCTGCCCATGCCCTTCAGCCTCCATCCCTGATGAGGCTGCAGCATCGTCACCGAGTGGAATAAGGAAGCACAGCGGACACGGCTCCTGGCTGGACGCAGGTCTTATTTTCCAGGCTAATAGTTTTTCCAGGGAGAAAGCTCCTTGGTGGTTTGGCCCTGACGTTCTTCCTGCTGCAGGACTGAGCAGCAGGTGAGAGCTGGGCTCAGGGGTCCCACAGACCTCAGTCCAAATCCTGCTCCTCCCACATGCCCACTGTACAGGGACAAGTCACGGAACCTTCTAAGCCTCAGTTTCCTCTCTTTCAGATGAGGATAATCATACCAGCCTCCTGGGATCTTTGTGAGGGTTAAATGAGGTCACGATGATAAAATGTGTAGCAGACAGCCTGGTACATGCCACGCTCTCAATAAATGGTAGTTGCTATTAATCCTCAACTATCAGAGCTGTAAGAGACCGTAACAGACAATCCTTCTCAAATTTCTCATTTTACAAGTGAAGCGACTGAAGACCAGAAAGATGAGATGACTTATTCAAAGTCACACAGCTATTTAGAGTCCATTAATTAGAACCAGAGCGTACGTAAACCCCAGAGATAAAATGGATAAGAATGAGGAGTCAAAATTTGTATCAAATGATTCAAAATATTGTAGGTGTCTGACAGTTAATATACTTAAAAAATTGTTTTTAATGTGGCAAAATATACCTATCATGAAATTTACCATTTTAACCATTTTTTTTAAAGATTTTTTAAATTTATTTATTTTATTTCCCCCCAAAGCCCCAGTACATAATTGTATGTCATAGCTGCACATCCTTTTAGTTGCTGCATGTGGGACGCGGCCCCAGCATGACGGGAGAAGCGGTGCGTCAGTGGGCGCCCGGGATCCGAACCCGGGCTGCCAGCAGCAGAGCGTGCGCACTTAACCGCTAAGCCACGGGGCCGGCCCATTTTAACCATTTTTAAGTGTCCAGTTATGTGGCATTAAGTACGTTCACACTGCTATGTAACCATCACCACCATCCGTCTCCAGAATTTTTTCCTTCTTCCCAAACTGAAACTCTGTACCCAGTAAACAATCAGTAATGTCCTTTTGAATCAGAAAAAAAAAACATTTTGAATTGAGAAAATAAATTTCCAGGGTATCCTAGCATATAGTTATGACTTAAAATCTTACGGGTTCTCCTCTTCACCTTCAACCGTTAGTGGAGCATTGCATTATTTTCGGTCACTTTTATTTAGGAATATTTTGCTCATTTTCAGGCTGTGGGCGCTTTCTGTTTTCAGCTCTCCATCCCTGGGCATGCACTTGCTCTGCCCTCGGCCGGACTTAAGTCTTTACAGCATGTGTTCCTGCTTCCAGCCACTGCCCTCGCATCTATCCAGGATTCTTCAGTCACTGGGGTCCCTCCTACAGAGTGGTGGGCACTGATGGTGAGGCATTGATTCAGGGAAACAAGAAATGTACTCTCTCTTCACAGGAAAGGGCTGAATTCTATGTAACACAGAGAGAAAAAGAACAGCCTGGAAGCAGCAGATGTGACTCACGCGGAGGAAAGCAATCAGGACACAATGACGGCCAAACTAATTCAAGCCAAATCTTTATGTCTCAAAACCCGAAAACTCCCGCCACTGGCTGAGCTCCTGTGAAACTTAAGCTGCAGAGGCTGACAGGTCTGTTTATGCCACACATACTGGTCCTCCGCCCAAGCACTCGCTTCTCTCTGGAATGATTTCCTACGAGGCTTGACACCTTCAAAGCTGGCTGTTTTTTTTTTTTTTAATAATTTTATTTATTTATTTATTTATTTTCCCCCAAAGCCCCAGTAGATAGTTGTACGTCATAGTTGCACATCCTTCTAGTTGCTGTATGTGGGACGCGGCCTCAGCGTGGCCGGAGAAGCGGTGTGTCGGTGCGCGACCGGGATCCGAACCCGGGCCTCCAGCAGCCAAGCGCTGCTTGGAGCCAAGCACTTAACCGCTAAGCCACCGGGCCGGTCCTCAAAGCTGGATGTTAATCCAGACTGAGCCAGTGGCCATTTCACATGCCTCCCTGTATGTGACTGGGGTCTGGAGTGGGATGGTTGTTCAGAGGTTGGAGAGCTAAGGGAAACAGAAGGTGAAGGTTATGCCGCCCGGAAGCATAAATGGACAAAGTGCCAATAGTAAGAGCAAATGGAATTATAATAACAAAAGGGATCCTGTGGTCCATTTGCCCACAGCTGTGACTCGTAGCTGCTGGGGACCAGAGTCCCGCGCCATCAGGCTGAGGGACCCCTGAGAATGACTCAGCCTCGGCTCGTTCTGCTTCCCCAAGGAGCCACAGGCAGGCTCATCCTTGCCACTGGGGAATGTTCTGGAAAGCTTCACGTCCTTTCTCAACTCCTGGGACTGAGTTTCATCATAAGCCTTTGAGTCATTCTCTATGGTTCCTCTCTTTGAAATCGATAGTGCTTCTTCATCGTTTTTCCCCCTTAAATCTCAATAACTCATTAAAAAAACCAGAATTCTGTCATGATAATAGTAATAAGAATAACAGCTTAACTGCGAGCACTTATTGTGTGTCAGCACTATATTAAGCACGTTGCGCTTACAACACATTTTATCTCATGACATTTATTGTTATTGTTGTACTGCGTGGAAACTGAGGCATTGTGAGGTTATGAGACTTGTTGTGGTCACACAGGCAGGAAGCAGAGGGCTGGATACCAGGCCAGACCACTCTGGCTCTGCCACTCGTTCTGGACCCATCTGGCCATTTCCAGGCAGTCTCAGGTTACATTGTCATGTCAGTGGAGTTCTAAAGACATTCAAAATTGGAGTTGCATGTTGGAAATAAATGTCATTACAATGACTTTAAATACAAGCCGATAAAAATAATTGCTCTAGAAGACAAAAATTGTTATACTAATAAAGAACTTGATTTTTTTTCATTTTTTTGGTGCTAAAATACACATAACTTAAGATTTACTATTTTAGGGGCCAGCCCACTGGCGTAGTGGTTAAAGTCACGTGGTCTGCTTTGGCAGCCAGGGGTTCATGGGTTCAGATCCCAGGTGCAGACATACACACCACTCATCAAGCCATGCTGTGGCGGCGTCCCACATACAAAAATAGAGGAAGATTGGCACAGGTCTTAGCTCAGGGCCAATCTTCCTCAAAGAAAAAAAAATAGATTTACTATTTTAATCATTTTTAAGCATACAATTCAATGGCATTAATTACATTCACAATGTTGTGCAACCATCACCACTATCTAATTTCAAGATTTTTCGTCACCCCAAATAGAAACTCTTCACCCGTTAAGCAACAACCCCCAGCCCCTGTTAACGTCCAATCTACTTTTTATCTCTATGAATTTGCCTATTCTAGATGTTTCACGTAAGTGCAATCATACAATATTTTCCTGCTGTGTCTGGCTTATTTCACTCAGCATAACGTTTTGGAGGTCCATCCAAGTTGGAGCATGTGTCAGAATTTCATCCATTGTTTGTATATACTACATTTTGTTTATCCACTCTTCTGTTGATGGACACTTGGGTTGTGTCCACCTTTTGGCTGTTGTGAACAACACTTCTACAAACACGGCACACAAGTATCTGTTTGAGCCCTTGTTTTCAATTCTTTGGGCATATATCTACGGGTGGAATCGCGGGGTCATATGGCAATTCTATATTTAACTTTTTGAGGAATTCTTTTTTGCTATGGAAATAAACAGGTTTAAAAAAGGAGATACACAGCAATTTCATAGAGTAAATTTCATTGGTATGATTAAAAACCAAAGCAAACAATCCCATTTGTGGTTTAGAATCGCAAGGCTATTCTTGACAATGTAGTTTTAATTCGATAACACAAAATAAGAAATAACTGGATTGTTGTGAAAACTGTATTAAAAACTCAGACAGTCCCAGACAGTTGGAGCCGGAAGGAAGGGGAACTTCTAAGGCTCTGACTGGGGATGATGGTGGGGAGCAGGACCACCGGTTTCTGTCTGAAGTTACTCTTTGGCCACTGAAAGGTCACAAGTGAATCAGAGGAGACAAAGTTCGGAGCTGCCGGTGATCGAGAGTTTGAGAAAGCAGAGGTGTTCTGAAAACCCTGGGTCCACTGCCAAAGGCGTCTAAGAGCAGTCTCGGCAAATCCGGGAAGGCTGATGGCGCCTCAAATTCCTCCATTTCCTCTGAAATATCAGGTCGCAGCTTTGTTCCTGTTGCTCAGTTCAAAGCACTTTTTCTGCCTGCAGTGACTCAGTGTGTGGGTGGCGGGACGAGTCTCTGGAGAGGCAGGTGGGGTGTGGGCCAGGGGACACAGCTGTAACTTTGGAAATGCCCTCCTGGCCACTCTGATGCCTTAATCTGTCCTGAATCCCTGTAACCGGGTCACGCTAAAACGGAAACACCCCCAGCAAGCAGGTAATAAAGTGATATTGGTTTAAATTCACTCATAAACACCCCAGTAAGTGCATTTTCTCTCCAGTCCTTTTCTAAAGGTGTCTTGAGAGGAGGAGGAAGAGATTGTTCTAGAGTAGCGGCCTCGGGGCAGAGTGCTGTGTCATCAGCTTTCCAGCCTTGGCCCTCAGGTTGGTCCTCGGCTGTGGGCATCACATCTAAAAGGTGAGGCCTCTGTGGGGTGGGGTGGGGGATTTCCTGCGCCTCCCCCGCCCCCCGGCCCGGCCCTGCCTGGCATCTGCACTCACAGCTCCTGGCAACCTCTGCTGGGGATCCCAGAGTGGGCAGGCACTTTCCAAGGCTTTCTGGGCCCTAGCTCCTCCAACTCCCTTTGCTCGTCACTCAGATTCCAGCATGTTACTGCTGCATTCTGCCCCTGGGGCTTGCAAGTCTCAACCTGGTTACAGTATTTAAGCAGATGGAGGAAGCCTTTAAGGGAAAAGTCTTATTCCTTAACTTTATAAATTATTTACTCTGCATCACTGTGACCCCTGGACACGCTTCAGCCAAGGTGAGGTGGGTGTATCCATCCTTCACTGCCATTTTCTACCAACCTCCAGGACAAGTCTACACTTTTCACGGTGACACCTGACTCAAGAGTTCTCTCTTTGTCCTATTTCCTGCTGCCATCTTGGGCCACTGTAATGTCTGCTTGGCCAATGTAATGACTTGATTAATCCATTCATTCAATGAAAAAATTATTGAGCAGCTACTACTATTGGCTACTAAGCAGTGTTAAAATAAAATACAAAATGGAGGGCAGCCTTGAAAATTCCCTGAACAGACAAAACCAGTTAAGCCATGTAAGTGAAACCTAATTTAGCTTATTTTGCAATGCAAGAAACGTTAACTTGTGTCGCTTCTTGTAAATGCCTCTGAAAAGCATAAATGAAACTTAAACTGCTTTCCAAAATTGGCATATAATAACTACTTTTTAACCAATCCCCTGTCATTAGGAAAAAACGTCAATGCTACAATCAATCACTGTAAAGAAGAAACAGCCTCCACATTTTCACCATATAAGCTGTCCTGTAACGTGTAGCTCTGAGCTTCAGTCCACTGTTGGTTTGAAAGTTCCCAGTTTGTGAACTGTTCTCATGTGCACAACAAACCCTTACTAATTACTATTTTGTTAATCTGATGGTCTTAGTTTTGCTATTTCTGGATTTTTGACAGCAGGAATACAAATAATACTACTATTAGTAATAATGATCATTAGTAATAATAATAAGGAATCACTCGTTTGTCGTGTGTCACATTTCAGTTGTGTACTTGCCTGCCTGTGCTGTGTGAGTCCTTGCTCATCCCGGCTGCATCTGCCTCCAGCTGAGGATCAGTACCACGCGTAGGATAAGTATTGAACACTGAAACAGGGGCCGGCCCGTGGCTTAGCGGTTGAGTGCCCACGCTCCGCTGCTGGCGGCCCGGGTTCGGATCCCGGGTGCGCACTGACGCACCGCTTGTCAGGCCATGCCGTGGCGGCGTCCCACATAAAGTGGAGGAAGATGGGCATGGATGTTAGCTCAGGGCCGGTCTTCCTCAGCAAAAAGAGGAGGATTGGCATGGATGTTAGCTCAGGGCTGACCTTCCTCACAAAAAAAGCAAACACTGAAACATGTTTCCTAATTTGAATCAAATACCCCATAAATGATGCTATTCATTTCTTAGATACAATGATTCAGAGATGTTTCCATAAGACCACAAAATTTTAAGAAAGATTATCCTAAAAATATCTGGGTGGAGATATTACCAATTTTAATGTTAATTTTTCTGTTTTGATCCCATAACTCAGGTCTAAGACCAGTGTCAGGGCCTGTGATATCTAGGGGGAGTTGGTGTGGAATTGGTAGGTTTGCACAAATCATGGCTCACTGCACTTCCATCCTCGGTCTGGGGGCATAGGTCACTTGGTGGGGAGAAAGTTTTGCCTCCTGTGACAGTTGCCCACTTTGGTCGCTCTGGGCTCAAAGCCCCAGTGTGAAGAGGTTGGTGGCCGGGTAAGATAGGGCACAAGCTCCCTGTTAAAGGTACTTTCTTCTTACACATGTGGGACACAATCTGTCTGGCAGTTAAATAAATAGACCTCACTTTACTCACTTATTTCCTGTTCCTGTTATCTGGGTAGCTGTGAGCCTTCATCTAGAATGTTCCTTATCTTCCCCGTGGGGCTGGTCTCCTCCACTCTTAGTTCTCACAGGCAGTTGACCTGGTCAGTCTGGGAACTGCCAGCCAACATCAGGTGTCTGCCCAGATGAGGGACATCTGCTCAAACCTGCTTTCACTTCAAAATCTGCTAAGAACTGGACTTTTTGTGCTTGATTACCCCTTTAGGAACCATCCATATCGCTAGCTAATTTGGGGCTTTAATTCTCAGGTTGCATGCGACTTGGTTAGGACTTGAACGGAATTTCTTTTTGTCAATTGCCTTCGTGTGTTTGAACTGGAACACCCGTGGTGGCGAACACGGGCCATTTTGGGGAAGCACATCACATTCTTTTTTTTTTTTTTTAATTTTATTTATTTATTTTTTCCCCCAAAGCCCCAGCAGATAGTTGTAGGTCATAGCTGCACATCCTTCTTGTTGCCGTATGTGGGACGCGGCCTCAGCATGGCCCGAGAAGCGGTGCGTTGGTGCGTGCCCGGGATTGAACCTGGGCCGCCAGCAGCGGAACGCGCGCACTTAACCCCTAAGCTACGGGGCTGGCCCACATCACATTCTTTTACCTTAAAACCTGTGTTCTAACCAGCTGCTTTGAACTTTCTAAATTTTTTAAAATAGGGGAATCCAAAACCACTTACCAGTTAGCACATTCTTGCTCCCAAATCGCCACTCACTCTAGGAGAACATTGCTTGTAAGAACATTTTTGTCCCTGGCTCACTGTGCAGAGGAGCGGGGCTGTCCTGGGGTGGAACACTGCAGATGGAGTGTCACTTCCTTGCGCTGTGTCTTGAGCTTCCAGGAGGACCTCAAACATCTCATATACTGCACACTTTCTTTTTGTCACGTTCTGTCACTTTTGTCTCACTGAGTTCAGATTTGTCAGAAACCAGAACCCACCACAGATTTGCCTTTCTCTGCACAAGCTCCTCACCACTCCCCCTTTCTCTCCGCCAAATCCCAGCCCTCCTCTTCTTCAAGCCAGCTTCCATCTCGCTGGCTGTTCCCAGTTTAGTCCCAGCTAGCTCATCACTCCAGAACTATGGCCTCCCACCTTCCTTGGCTTCTCTCCTCCCTAATTATTTAGCACTTAAGTGGATTTTTCTGTTCCTCTGTAGTTTGTTGTGAATGTTTCTGTGTCTGTCACTTTTGTTTATACATATTTACAGTTAGTTCAATTGTCTGTTTTAATGGCGATCTAGGTGGCACCAATAACTTAAAAATAATTTACGTTTGGTTTTGGAATGCATTTCTGGACTTGCATTTGAGTTTGGGGGTGTCTGATATTCTGGGAATTCATATTTCAAACTCAGTAATGAAGCCACAGTATAAAACGCCTAGGGAGGAGCGGGGGAGTTATTCAGCATTTTTTCCCCTGGCCCCTGAAACATCCTTTGGCTCCCGCTCCATGATGAAGTTGGAAAACATCACTTCTCTTGTAGTTGGCTTGTTCCGGACCCAGGAGAGCCTTCCCAGTCCCTTCAGGGTGTCTGTCTCGCTGTTTGTCTGGTACACATAGTCTCTATGAATGGGGGAAGTAATCAGGAGGCTGACTTGGAGAAAAATGATCAGGGCTCATGTAATTATCTGAGGAAGAAAAATTCCTTAATTGTAAGACTTTGCCAAACGAACATGCATTAAATTGGTCTGCTCATGATCGCACACACCAGTGTAACGGGTCTGATTGTTTTGAAAAATTGTCTTCACGATCCTTATTGTAAAATATGTAAGCAACGTGATGTATGATTGAAAGTATTAACTGGCTTAAAACTAGCAGGGTCCTTTCACGTAAGTAGAGATGCCCACACAGGGTTGGGTAAACAGACGACACTCATGGTGGTGTGCCGGGCAAAGGTTTGTGGCTCTGACCACACCATGAGAAATATTTAAGTTTAGCTGATTTGTTACATAAACACCAACCTCAAACTCAGTCTGAGCAATTACATCGCTGTCCTCTGAGCTATGCCCTGCCAAAACAGACGAGGAATGGGCTGTTTTCAGAACAAACCTGCCTTTAGTCTCATTCTAATCGTGGGATGAAATATGATTGACAACATAACTGAAAATTTGTACTTTTAGAGCATATCGGGAGACTAACTACAAACCTAGGATGCTAAAGAGAAGAGAAGCCTTAATACTAAGTGTGATTTTATAAAAAATGAACTCAAAGCATGGATATAAACCCCCTCAGCAGATGGGTGAAAAGCCATTCCCCCAGGGCCGCCTCAGGCTGTTTGCAGGGGCTCCTGCCAGCCCCTGGCACCTCCCGCCAGGATGCTCGAAATGGCTTCTGGGATCATTTCACCTGCACCCCTCCCCCAGCCTTGCTCATCTTCTTTAATCCACTGAGCCCAGTGTGAGATCTTGCCTGGGTAGGCGGTCAACCCATCCTGGATGGTTACACAAGATTCTGGGGTGGGAGATCCTGAACTTGACTGACTCCATACACTTCATTGCCTGCTGAGCCTTCCTAAGAGGTCCGTGGTTGCTGAGATGGCATAGCGTTAAACTCAGGAGGCTCAGGAGCCTACAGAAACCATAGCTGAGGAAGGCAGAGGAGAGACGTGCCATGCAAAAAATTTAATTCCTTAGCTCTGAAGGGGTATCAGGTATTGAGAGGGCTGTAATGGTTATGCACAACTTGCAGGTGGGGCCACAATGGGCCAGAGATTGCTACAAACGTTTATTCATTCTTTTAACAAGTATTTATTTAGCATCTTCTGTGTGTGAAGAATTTTGCTAGGCACAACGGTGATGCAAAAGTGGAGTTTAGGCTAATTCTTAAATTTTAATTTTAACTAACAAAACTTTAGCATGCAGGAGAATAATTTAGTGAACTTGTTAAAATAGTGATTCCCAGGACCAATTCCAGAGAGTCTGATTTATTAGGTCTACATGGAGATGGGAAGCTGCATTTTTAACAGGCATCTCAGGTAATGCTAATGCAGAAGGTTCTAGGATCAGTTAAAAACAACAACAAAAAACCTGTAAGTAAAACTAGCCTAAATGCTTGGGAGTCTGCTATTAATTGCCCAGACAGGATTTCTATGTTCAACTAGCTCATATGGATTTGGCTTACCTTGAATACACTGGACATAGCCAGACATGCAGCAGCCCCATGAAAAGTGTCCATTGTAGCTGAAACAGCACACCCATAGCCTCGGACTCAGGAAAGCAATGCAAGGTTAGGTGGCCACACTTTGGACCTGGGGAGGGTGCCTACCTCAAAGCATAAGTAGCACAAAGGAACAAGCATTAAATTACCTACGAAGATGACCCACATTGATAAGGCTGAGGTCACAGGAGGGTGCACAGGGAGGAATTTCATTCCTTTGTCTCATGTTGAAGCCTCAACTACATGGTCCTACTCCATTTTTGTGAAGTATCATCTTCCCCATCCTTTTTAGTTCATGACATCCACCTTCTGTCCTAGAATCAACCATCTTCCTGAAGGAGGTCCCAGCAGTCATAATTAAGAATGGTTCTTTGGTCAATCCCTTGAATATATGGGTATTTTAACGCATGTTCAGAATGTGAGGCATCGGTAGGTAACACCCACAAACAGCTGCCACGTAGGGGGACTCTGGCCTTTCAGCAAGGGATATTGGCTATTCAGCTCTGTCCCATCTCCAATGACCAATGGTGTCTGCCCAGAGTTGCGGACACTGGCTTGCTTTTAGGAAATTTATGGGCTGTAGCAGAAATGTTGCCTATCTCTTCATGGATAAAGGCTTGAAACCAAAACAAATATCCAATTGATCAATAGCTAAATCTGAAAAGGAAGGCCTCCCTTTAAGAGTGGTTCTCAAGGGGCTGGTCCGGTGGATTGGTGGTTAAGTTCACACGCTCTGCTTCAGAGGCCCCGTGTCCGTGGATTTGGATCTTGGGCGCTGGACCTACACATTGCTCATCAAGCCATGCTGTGGTGGCATCCCACATACAAAATACAGGGAGACTGGCACAGATGTTAGCTCAGGGGCAATCTTCCTCAAGCAAAAAGAGGGAGATTGGCACCAGATGTTAGCTCAGGGCCAATCTTCCTCACCAAAACAAAACAAAAAAGAGTGGTTCTCAAAGTGTGATCTGGGGTCTGTGGGGAATTCACCAGGGACAGGATGTAGGCCATGAAATCTGCCCCATGATTTCTGAAACTGTTGGCATTTCTGTGTCTCAATATTTTCTCATGACATGAACTAAAACGTGCTTATGAAATCCTCATATGCTCTGACATGCTCTGACACTACATCTGATACCAACTGAGTGTCCTGCTCAATTAAATTCAATTCTGACACCCACTACGTGGAGTTAGGGCAGACCCCACAGGTAAAAGGGCAGGGTTCCCAATAAGACTGCTCCCATTTCTGACACCAGTGGCAAGTGGGCTGACACATGCACAACGAATGGGTGGATGAATTCACTCAGAAAACACTTACTGATCAACTTCTACCGTCCAGTCCACTAGTCTGTGGGTTGGGGATACAGTGGACACCCCAATATGTCCCCTTCAGTCATGGAACTTACATGTTGATTTCATTTTCTTCTTAAAACATTCTGCTTCACACCTGGTAGTTGCCGAATACATTTGTAGAATGAAGGAATGAACAAATTAATGAATTAAAAAATGATGTTATTCAACAATGGTGAGATCCCTTATCAAGAAAACCATACAGTAAAACCTGAGGTTTTGTGGAAACAGCATTACTGGTTACCCTGAGCTTACAGTCCCCAGAACTAGGACGCAACCTGAGGCCCTGTGCAAACCACGGGGGGACAAGGGTGAGGGGGGACTTGGTCGCCAGGGGCAGCATCTAAAGCCATGTGGAGCAGTCTGGCCCCAGACCAGGGTATGAGTGGGAGCTCAGGAGCTGGCTCAGGGGAGGGGTTGCTAACCAAGCTGTACATTGACACAGCACTCTACAGTTTCCAAAGCTGCTTCTATATCTTCTGAGTTAGGCTTGGGAGGGCTCCAGTGACAGGTGCTGCCTGTGCTGCTCCCAGAACAAGAGTCTCAGACACAGACCAGGAGCCCTGGAGCAAGGAATCTTTAGAAGGGCCCGGAGCAGAGATGTAGACGTGTTAGCATCCAAGAGCAGCACAACGCTGCCACAGAACCGCGATTTAGGCTGTTTGTTTTTAATTTATTTTTACCAGATCACTGGTTTATTATAAAAGGATGTAACTTAGGAACAGCCAGATGGAAGAGATGCACAGGGCAAGGCACGGGGAAAGGGCGCAGGGCTTCCCTGTCCCCTGCAGCACACCACTTTCCCCAGATCTCCACGTGTTCACCCACTTGGAAGCACTCCAAACCCCACTCTTTGTTCTCAGAATAACGTGTTTCCCCCCCCCCAAAGCCCCAGTAGGTAGTTGTACATCATAGTTTCACATCCTTCTAGTTGCTGTACGTGTGGGACGCAGCCTCAGCATGGCCAGAGAAGCGGTGCGTTGGTGCGCGCCCGGGATCCGAACCCGCGCACCCAACCGCTAAGCCACGGGGCCGGCCCCAGAATAACGTTTTAAAATGCCTAAACTAAACCACGTATGATTATATAGCAAACCAATGATATGCAATGCAATTAAAATATTAAAAAGGTAATCAAATTTGGTTATAGCAATTTATGGGGCTCTTTACTCATGAAATAACAAGGATCTAATAACTATCATAATTTTGAGGTAGTGATGAGCCTAAATGCCACTGTGAATATCTGCAGAAACTGTAATGTAATATTAAAATATCAGTGACTTCTATAGGCGACAGACACAGGTACTGTTAATATCACTGTGGTTTGTTGCCGACATTCATAATTGAAGGAAATGCTACATCACAGTTAATGGTCAGTGAAAACAAAGATGTAATTTTTTTCCCCCATCCACGTTCACGGACTCCTGAATTCTCGTCCATTCTTCTTTGTTTACAACGAAGCCATAAGAGCTTTTTGAGGTCTCTCTGTCTGTGGCTGCATTAGAGTTTAAGGAAGATCTGTTTATTAACCAACTGTTCTGCCACAATCCTAAAATTTTCATTGGATGTGGATTATAGGTTTGTAACGAACGCTACAAAAATGCACTTATTACTTTTTACTCCCTTGTACATACACACCTATACATAAGCAATGGACAAATACGTGTATGTGGATTTTTCCGGAATAAATAAGGTAAGCTTCATACACCATCCTATTTATGGGCATCTGTAAATTATGATAAAAACCAAACCCTGGCTAATGTCAGACTGGAGGATTCTCTTCAAATATCTGTTGTGAAGACTACTCATGTGTTGCTTTAATGGAGGAGCACGTTCTGGATGCAACAAACAAAATAAGCCTGGAAATAGAGGAATAAAAAGAACATTCATGAATGGATTGGCTAGTTGCTTTGCTGCAACTTTCCTGAGACCCCATTCATCTCTCCCTCGTTATCAGTTAATCCCGATAGTGTGTTTGCCTGGGAGCTTTCAGAGGATTCTTCTGTCTGGGTCTTAACCTCTGCAGGTGTTGCTCTGACAGGACTGTGAGCAGAGAGGGAGCAAGATTACAGGTCTGTATGCCGCGGAGGGGCCCCTCACCATGTCTGATCTGTTAGTGGTTTCTTACACTTCAATTACAGAAGCAGACAGAAATCAGGATCTACCCTTCTTGGGAAGATTTCTAACCTAAACCCCCATGCCCAAGGTTATGTGAATTTTTTTCTCACGCCTTGGCCTCAGAAGAGACAGTAGATAACTACCTCTTCCCTAAAATAACACCTTCTCCTCTCTAGGAATGCCTGGAGTCATCGTGAGTTGATAAGCCCATTAATTCACCTGCCAAAGAGCTTGCCTGTCAGAGGAGCCTGCTTATCACTGAGCAGGCGGGTATTCCAGTAGGGTTAGTGACTCAATCAGAGCATGAATTACGACATCTACAGGAGTTAAAATGAGCCCACGTGAGGGGAAAACAGTTTGGCGTTTCCAGCAACACCTGGATTACAGGGTCCTTCAATGTTAGCATTGAAAAGCTCTCCCACATCTGTGTTCAGGATGCTTTTTTTTTCATTTTGGTGAATTGGTGAGTTGCATGATGAAAGCTGGTAAGGAAGGAAATTCCTGGTCTAAACCCCTTAGAATACAGGTTTCTGAATTTCTTTTTTTCTAAAACACTTTCAAAAATAGACAATGATGGGCCTTGCTTGCCCCGTGGCAGTGGTTAAGTCTGGTGTGCTCTGCTTTGGTGGCCCGGGTTCATGGGTTTGGATCCTGGGTGCAGACCTACACCACTCGTCAAGCCATGCTGTGGCAGTGACCCACATACAAAATAGAGGTAGACTAGCACAGATCTTAGCTCAGAGTTAATCTTTCTCACCAAAAAAATAAATAAATAAAAAAGACAATGAAACTTTAAATGGCAAAGGGAAATAAAACTCAAATAGCAAAAGGCAACTGCTTAAAAATCAATTCAAAAGAAAGACTGCTTACTGAGTGCATTATATAGAGAATAGATTTACCGTCAACCCTTATAATCTTCAACTAGATTTATATATTGAAGATACTAGGTTCATTGTATACTTGGAGAGGTTTTCTCCCAAATGAAGGGTAGGGACCGGGGGAGGATGGGGACTTCAGAAACACCAAGTGAAATTATTCTTGGGACAGACAGTCTTTGCATGGGGAGGTTTTCAGTTATTAAGCAGTGTTTTGGAACAAATTAAATTGTGCATAAAGATACATTATGCGCAGAGCAACTAATGCGCAGGGTCGCTGAAGGAGGCAGTACAAGGGCATGCAGGAAAGATCCGAAGGCGAGGGCTCCTGCAGGATGTGCCTGGGGGACATTTAAGATATTTATGGTGACTATTTTACTTACACTGCTTAGAGGACAATCACTTCTTGTTTGTTCCTGAATCCTTGGTTTTGTCTTAACTTTTATATAATTTTATATTATTGTAGGAAAAAATGGAGACAAAAAAGAGTCAGGAACTCCTGGGAGGGGGGAATAGGCCATAGAGCATTCTTTACTACAAATTAAGGGTTGGACAAATGGAAAAACATTTGCCAAACACCTGACCTTTAAGAGTCACTTTTCTTTGCCCAGGGGCCTTAGAAACCTTAATGGCCACCGAGACTCATTCATCGGTGGAAGAAACTAGCATAAACCCACTAGTTTTTAGGTAAGTGATGTAAATTTCACTGACACTGAAAAATAGTTGTGGATATAAAATGCACTTTGTTCTAAAGGATATTATAATTCCCCAACAGTCAGAAGATTTCACAACTGACCAGATATTTCTGTGTGTGTGTGTGTGTATGTGTATGTGTGATATTTTTCTTGCTATATGGTTGCATTCACAATTTTCCAGAAAATCGGTGTCAGGTAACAACCCCAACATGAACAGTTACCTCTAGAGAGCAGAGTTTTATCTGGCGCTGAAAACTTGCTGGTTGGTTTTCTAGATACGTGTTTATTTTCAGTTCAAAGACAAAATAGAAAACTCTATAGTGGAAAATGTTACCTTTTAGTTCACACTCTTTTAATCCCACAGTCCCCATAAAATAAACATTCTAAAGTGTAAGCAGGGGGAGATAATGTAAACTCTGCAGAAACAGAAAATAAATTAGTTTCTTTCAAACTTGGTGGAGGTCCTTTTACTGAACACTATACTCTGCTGCAAACAGAATTGGTCTTGAAGGAAGAATAAATCTTTGGCCTATTTCACCATTTCTCCAGCATTGCGTAACAAGCATATTTCAAATTCACTTTCTTCTCCAACTGCAGCCAAGGGGAAGGAGCAGTTTGCATTTCAGGAGCCTGAAAACAGAAAAAAATGTTTCAGTGGTTTAAGAACAGCTTTTTCCTCTGGTGTTAAACTGTTAATTTATTATAGTTCTAAAGTCAGAGACTAAAAGAAAATCCAAGAGCAGATAAGTGACTCTATTCACAAGGCTGGGATCACTGTCTGGAATCTTGTTATTATGAGCAGTGGAGAATCCAATTCTGCACCACTCTGTGACGGAGTCAGCATGGACACTGCAGGCCGCGATCCGAACTTCCTACAAGATCAAGCAGAAATTCTGCGACTTCCAAATTTGGAATCCATAGTCTCCAGGATCCTGTCGAGCAAGAACGTTCAGGATTTTAGTTTAGGAATCCTGTTGCCTTGAATTTCAGTTTCTCTTTTATGGTAGGCACAGAGAGCAAGGTCTGAAAAATGCATTTAGGACGAGAACAGAAGGCGGTAGACCTGAAATTTCGTATTATTGTTAAGCTTTGTTGCTTTCTCTCGAAGAATATTAAGACTCTCTGCCACTGTTGAACCCCGCAATCTTTTAGAAAGAGAAGCAATCCAACTACATGTTAAAAAGAATAAACAGATAAAACACCTCAGTTCCAGAAAAAATGTGTTTGCTCCAGAAGAAATGTAACGCAAGCATTTGGCCTTTAATCTGAATTTATACATAGAAGAGTTTATCTACTGGGCCAAGAGTTCCAACTTGGCTGGAATACAGCAAGTCGGCCTCCCACAGACGGGTGAGGGGTCTCGAGCCAGAAAGGATGCTTGATTACCTTCAGAACAGAAGACAATGATGAAGACCGGGGACTAGGAAACTAAGAATCCTCCCTGGAGTCTGATTCAAGTCAGGGAAGTAAACAGAAAACAGAGGCACTGCAAGCATAATAAACATTAACATAAAGGAATTATCTTAGATGTTTGGTGTGGCCTCACCCCTCCACTCAGAGATGTGGCCAGCCTCACTTTGGTGGCTCTGGTGACCTAGACTTGAGGCTCAGTGACTCCTGGGGAGAAAAAGGAGAGCTAGGGAAGAAGAGGGTGGGCTTGGTGGACTGGAGGTGACCCAAGGCACGGCTGGAACAAGGTCTTTGAAGCTCCAGAGGTGGGCGGGGGAAGACCAGCTGATTAGCCACGTTACCTTTTATCCAATGGTTTTGTCTTGAAAGGGGCTTAGAGTCTGTGGTTCCACATTTTAAGAAAACTCGAAGGGTTGGCAAAGGTATAGAAGTCTGGGGGCCAGCCTGGTGGCATAATGGTTAAGTTCACACACACTGCTTTGGCAGCCTGTGGTTCGCAGGTTCAGATCCCGGGCATGGACCTACACACTGATTGTCAAGTCATACTGTGGTGGCGTCTCATACAAAGCAGAGGAAGATGGGCATGGATGTTAGCCCAGGGCCAATCTTCCTCAGCAAAAAGAGGATTGGCATCGGATGTTAGCTCAGGGCTAATCTTCCTCACACACACACACAAAGAGTATAGAAAGTCTGATTATAGATTAAAAGAATCGGAAATGCAATAGCTAAGGTGAGAATGTAAAAATGCATCAGTTTATTGTTTATTCAGTGGAAGAAAAAACAATTTCAGAAGTTAATGAAGACAGACTATATAAAACATGCTATCTTGATATAAGAATAAGAAGAAGAAATCAGAGGGCCCAGAAAAAGTTTCTTTATTTTTATTATTTTTTTTTGTGAGGAAGATCAGCCCTGAGCTAACATCCATGCTAATCCTTCTCTTTTTGCTGAGGAAGACTGGCTCTGAGCTAACATCTATTGCCAATCTTCCTCCTTTTTTTCCTTTTTTCTCCCCAAAGCCCCAGTAGATAGTTGTATGTCATAGTTGCACATCCTTCTAGTTGCTGTATGTGGGACGCGGCCTCAGCATGTGCGTCGGTGCGTGCCCAGGATCTGAACCTGGGCCACCAGTAGTGGAGCGCAAGCACTTAACCAGTAAGCCACGGGGCCGGTCCCTAGAAAAAGTTTCTTTAAAAGGGAATTAAGAATTTGCCAACTGTTAAGCTTGAAAACACTCCATCTTAGTTAGAGAGGGGAGATTTAATTATCATCTTTTAGATGTTAATGAGATGCTAAAGATGTCATCTTTAGATTTAATGATCACAATTTTTTATTTAAGTGGCTTGGGCTGCCAGCTTATTTTGGCTCCTGCCTGGAAGTGGGAAAAGAAGAGGGGTTTGTTTTACTCCAAGGATGGCTCAAGTGATGAACCGAGGACCTTTTCTTGAAGCACAACAGTGCTGAACAATTTTTGAGCTGCTCCTTGAAAAGATCAAGTTTCAAAACCAAAATCACAAATCTACACAGAAATCGAAATATAATGATGTACACCTGAAATTTATATAATGTTATAAACCAATGCTACTTCAATAAAAAAAATAAATTAAAAAAAAAAGTAGCTTGCGAGTCCTGTAAAAAAAATGTAGCCTTTTGCTTCCGATGTGTTCAGATATATTTTGGGTTTTTATAGCAAAATGGACTTTTAATTTGTAATTGTAATTCTCAGCAAACTGCCATAATTAAGACGGTAATTTAATGTCTGTAAAAAAAGCTGGAATGGAGGCAAGTAACCAAAGGATGTTATTCCATATTATTAGTGAAATTCTCTCTCTTGGTTATTGAGTCAAAAAATTTTTCTTTTTTTATCAGTAAATATGCTCAAATTATGCTAAAAAAAAAAAGAAAAGGCCAAAATTACAGAGCCCAAGTGCTACCAAGGGAATCCCAAGTAAACCCTGTCCATAGAAGGGCTGCAGGCAGCAACCATACCCAAGATTAACTTATGATTATTAAATATTGCTGAAAATTTCTGCTCAAAAGGCAGTTTAGGGAAGAAAGGAGCTGGTGTTATACTCCTTTCCGCCTGTGCAATCCCACAAAAACAACTCTTTGGTAAGTAACTAACATTTGTAGCAGGACCAGAGTCAATGTGATTCTGTACTAAACATAACTTTGCACATCAGTGCGACGTAAGGGAGTATCTGAACTCTTCAGGAAATCTGCCAGACTTGGTCGTGTTCATTCGAATCCTGCCGAGGCTCCGAAACATGATAAAGGTTCAGAATGAGAAACCAAAAGTGGGGTGGGGATGGGGATCAAACCCCCAAATCCAGCCATCTTCAAACAAAAGACTGGACAGTAATGTGGCAGGATCAGTTTCATGGGGACAAACAACTTATTTTAATTAGTTCTCTTGGGTGACCTCCAAAAGAACAAATCATGCCCTTTCTTCTAACAAGAGTGAACGCACCACAGGGAAGCCTTGGAAAGGAGGAGAAAGGGCCACAAATTCTGGTGATTTCTTGGCATCTCCCGTTCATATTAAGTCTCACACAGTTTCCTTGAGGGTGAGGTAAGCAGGAAAGGCGAGGAAGCAGAAGGAAAGAAAGCAGTCATCCACCCAGCGCAGGCGTCTTCCATGTGGCACATGTCTGGGACACGTTCTGCAAGGAATGATCTGTGTGCTGCTCGGCAGCTGAGCGCACAGAATTATCTAGAGCCTGACCATTATGTGAGCAAAGCAACCAACCAGACATTTCCTCTTCTGATGCCCGAATTGGTCCAAGTTGACTGTCATCCAAGCTTTCAACATTTTTATTTTATGCATTTTTAATAGCCACAGACCTTTGGCTGTTAGGAGAAGAGGTCCCTGACTGCTGTGTGTGAGAGAAGACAGGAAACAGAAAGAACGTTTGTGGGATCATTATATCGAGGAGTCCCTGCGAAGGAATGTTTGCTTTGTACAGTGGTTTTTCTCTTACGACACCGGATCCACTTTCAATTGTTCAAGACGGGCCAAGTGATAGGTTCTGAGCCACTGCCCACCAGGCCTGGAATAGGATTTGGCAGTTCACAAAGAAGAAAGAGGCCCAGGACAAGTGAGTGGGAAAATGCCAGTGAATGAGAGAGTGCAGTAAGGGAGCTCTGTTGTGCTTTGACTAAAAAGAATTTTGAGAAAGTCAGAGCTTTTAATACGCAAATAATTATCCGTTGTTATTTAAAAAAATCACCCAGTTATCTCCAAATTACAGGTTTGTTCAAATAGCTGGTTATCAACGTCCAGAATGGGCCAAAGTTCATTTACCCTGTGACTGAAATGAAAGGGGCATCCTTTGGTTTGGGGCATAAAAGATGGGTTGAGACGGAGAGTAAGCAGATCCGGGTTGAATCTTGGCTTTTATACTTATTAGCTGTGCAACTCGAGCAAGTCGTTGACCTCTCTGGGCCAGAGGTTTCGCAGCTCCTAAATAAGTGAGAGCAAATGGACCCAAGGGCTGGAAAAATACTATCCAAGAGAGATGAAAGGATTGTACACACTTGTTCTGGAGAAAAATGATAAACGGCAGAAATGTAGCATACTGGGTTCTTGACATGAAAGGGGAGATTAGTCAGGACAGGGGTCAATTTTCAGTTTAAGAGGAAGGATATTGTTATTTTCCCAAGGCCCAGCTGGGAAACCCAAGACATTTGCACACACAGTCATACCAAAGGACCAAAATAACACTGTTATCAAAGCTCAAGTTTATGGGCTTCTTTGTTAAATTAGTCTCCCCTGGTTCATTTTCTGAAGTTTTCTTTTTCAGAAATGACAAAGATATGAAATGTGGTGGTGGTTAACACCAAATATAGCTCCCACTCCTTAGCAAAAAAATATATACAAACACCACACACACAACTAAAACTAAACAATTCCACACTGTGTATCAATGTAATTTCATATAAGTGATCCTTTATCTTTCTAATCACGGCCTAGGTCTTTAGTGTTTTAGTAACAAAGACATATATACATATAAATATAAAAATCTCCCCATGTTGACTACTGGTAGCAAAACAAACGAAAGTGAGAATACTGTATGCCTGGCTTGGGAACATAACACAGAGGCAATTGGAAAGAAGGGTCTTTAGGTGAAGAAAGCTCATCTGGAAGGCCCAGAATATGTTGGCAAGAGGGAGGGGTGCTGGGCTAAGGAACAGGAACAGGAGTGAGCGGGGAGAATGAACTGGGGGTGTTTTGGGGGAAGGAATGTGCCTTGAGAATATGGTGAGGACATGTTTGATATATGGGATGAGGAAAGGCAGCTCCATGCCTTTAAAACTTCTGATTCCAGCGAGTTTTCCAGAGAGGGTGGTCATTTTTCTTTCTGATGGGAAGCTAAGACAGAAGTCAGCAGGTGTGGCTGCAGTACTGAGGGGCAGACATGAGTAAGACCAAGGGGTCCCGCTGTGGGCTGCCTCAGCCAGCTCCAAGTCAAGCCCAGTCCGCCCAATCTGCGGACCATGAGCCATCAAGGGGTCTAATTTCTGCTGCCCTGTCCTTCCTGTGACTCACAGGGCCCTGTGAGTTAGATGATCTGTCCCACCTTTACGTGTCTTTCTAGTGGCTTAAGAGGCTAATCCACCTTTTGTGCCATAGTTGAGTGTTATGGGTTGAACTGTGTCCCCCAAAAGACATGTTGAAGTCCTGACCCCCAGTATGTATGACAGTGACCTTATTTGGAAACAGGGTCTTTGCAGATGTAATCAAGTTAAGATGAGGTCAGTAAGGTGGGCCCTAATTCAGTATGACTCGTGTCCTTATAAGAGAATGCCCTGTGAAGACAGAGACGCACAGGGAGAACGCCATATGACCACGGAGGCAGACTGGAGCGACGCAGCTGCAAGCTGAGGAACGTCAAGGACGGATGGCAAACACCAGCAGCTGGGGAGAGGCCAGGAAGGATTCTACTCGAGTCTACTCTACCGGCTGACACCTTGACTTTGGACTTCTAGCCTCCAGAGCTGTGGGAGAATACATTTCTGTTGTTTTAAGCCTCTCAGTTGTGATATTCTGTGATGGCAGCCCTAGGAAACGAACACACCGAGATCCTCTAACACATGATCCTAACTCTGTGCCAATAGATAAGTGGTAGGAAGGGGTACAGTTATTCTTTTAAAATGATAGCCGATATTAGTTTCAATTCTGGAAAAAGAATAATGAGTTTACAGGGTTCCTCTGTTATGGCAAGGGATGCCTTAAATAAATCTACATTCAGAGGTGACTTGATTTGACTTTCACTGGACTCATGTCCAGGGACACCAAGGGCCTGTGCTTTGACCATCTAAACTGCATATCCACGCCCAGGAGTGACCCAAGTCACGGGCTGTTATTAGATAGAAATTTCTAGTAACCAAGTCAGGAAATTACTTACTAGACCATTTTCATAATAAATATCAGAAAAATAAAACTAAAAAAGACTTGGGGAAAAAAAAAAGAAAGAAAGAGAAAGTAAAAAGCACAACAGCCTACCTGAATCGGCTCCTGTGAAATCTGCTCATTTAGAACAAGCCTTTGACTTGCTCTGTTTCCGTATCAAGATCTATGTCATAGAAGCAGGGCCGGGTCGGTAGTCCTGGCATGGTGCTCATCTGGGGGAGGAGCAAACGAAAGTATTGTACGTTAGCAGATGCCACGACGTGATCACGCCCAACACTGGACCTCTAATGACATAAATTAACTAGATAATTCAATTTAGCCTCATATAACTTTAGGTCATATGTCCATGTATCTCTTTAAATCCGCCGTCTGCTATTTCCATCTTTAAGGAAATTAAATAGAAAAGGCCAATGCCAACTTCGTGAAAATTGAGACCATTTACCTCTCCCCACGGTCCCACAGCACATTGTAGCTCCAACACAGAGATTTTCAAATCTTTTTTTCCCCTAAATCAAATCTTAATGCTGAAGCCCAACAAAGATGAGCCCCTCTGGTTGAAGGGGACAGTGGTGTGGGTGAACGATGGCCTCCAACTCACCCCTAATTACGGCGCCCAAGACAGATTTTTGTAAAATCTACAACTCTTGGAGCACAGTTTACAAACTCCCGTTCTCCAGACAGCAATTTCTCTGGCCTCCTGAATAACAGTAACTGATGTTTATCGAGAACTTGCTATGAGGGCGTTACTTATTTTATCCTTCCAACAATGCTATGAGGTAGGTACTTTTGTTATTTCCATGTGACAAGGAAGGAAATGGAGCTTTAAAGAGGTTAAATCATTTGCCCAAGGTCACCTAGCTAATAAGCAGCAAAACGGGGAATTTGACTCCACGTCTGTAATCTCAAATTACTCATTTAACTACCGCCACCACCCACTGGGGCACTCTGTGAGTCTTACCTGGGTAACTTAAGCTCCTCATCACCCCTAGAGGGAGGTAGTAATTTTAGCCCCACTTTATTGATGAGGACAGAGGATGCTTAGGCACAAAGGCACGGGCTCAAGGACTCACGGCTAGTTAGTGGTGGAGACAGGATTAAACCAGCCCCATGCTCCTCATTGCTGTGCTCCACTGTGTCCAGATCAGTTTTCCAAAGAGGGCTCTTTGCCCACCTGCAGCAGAAAGCCTTGGTGGGCTGGGGGAGATTGCCGATTCCCACTGGTGGTCCTCAGCCAGCCCTGGGAGTCTAGTGGTTAAGACTCGGTGCTCTCACAGCCTCCACCTGGGTCCGTTTCCTGGTCAGGGAACCACACCACCCATCTACTGGTTGTCATACTGTGGCAGCTGTGTGTGGCTGTGATGCTGAAAGCTATGCCACCGGGATTTCAAATACCAGCCGGATCACCCATGGGGGACAGACTTCAGCAGAGCTTCCAGACTAAGACAGACTAGGAAGAAAGATCTGGTCACCCGCTTCTGAAATATTGGCCATGAAACCATATGAATAGCAGCAGAGCATTGTCTCATACAGCACCGGAAGGTGAGAGGATGGCACAAAGAGACCGGGCAGGGGTCCGCTCTGCCGTACACAGGGTCCCTAGGAGTCAGAATCGACTCCATGACACTAACAACAAACTGGTGATTCTCACACACTAACCACGTTCTAGGATCTAGACTGTGAGGCTCCTGGAGGACCCACCCCTTATCCACTTTCGTATTTCCTACTGTGCTTTAACATCTCACTTTTCATACAAAGGATGCTTGTTAAAGCAATGTTGCATTCAGTCGTTCGGAGGAAAGACACCTGGGATTCTGCTCAGCCTGGCCCTTCCGAGGGCTAAGTGCTGTGTCACTCAAAACTCCTGCCTGCCCTGGCCAGCGAACGCTCTAATGAGATGAAGCTGTGGCCCTTAATGTCATCCAGGGTTTGCCCGCTTCTTCCCCCCTGGCAGAAAGTTCTCGGCAAAAAACGAACCCAGATAAGGCCCATATAATAGAGCTCAGCTCTCTCACTCTCCACTTCCCTTCCCAGAGACTCGGGATTTCCCTCTCCGCCACCCTCTCCTCCCCCCTATGACGTTGATAGACGCTTGCTACTTATACTGGGGTCTGTGGACCAGTAGCGTCAGCATCACTGGGAGCTTGTTGGAAATTCGGAAGCTCAGAGCCCACCCCAGGCCTGCTGAGTCAGAGGCTGCAATTTCAGCAACTCCCCAGGCGACTGGCGTGCGCATTACAGTAAAGGGCTGGCTTAGACAATGTGGCCTAGGATGCCTCTGACTGCCTCCTGATTCCTTTAGCACCAGGCAAGGGAGCTCCGTGGGGGAGCAGGAGAGGCGGTGAGTAGGAAGGGGAGAGGAAAGCTCGTTTCATTCCTGGTGCTGCCACTTCTCCTTCCCTGCCCGAGCAGCAGGTGGGGGAAGAAATCTGTGCACCTGCAGGCCTCATTAACCACCTGGACCGTGAGCGTGTGAGTGAGTAGGGCAACGGGACAGGCTCTCCATGTGGCCCAATGCATAAAACACTGTGATACATGGTGGCCAGCTCCTGTTTTGCTAATTGCACATGACTGTACTTTAGGTATACTATGGCTAAAAAGGCTTCTGAGGCCTGCCTGGAACAGAGGTACCATTTATAACATGACATCGGGAAAATGTGCTCTGGGTTTCAAACAATTATCTACAAACAAACTTTCGATACACAACCTGCTTGTAGGTGGGGACTTCCTGTATTTTAAAACTGTAGGTACATGGATGGCTACACACATCTGAGACCCCAGAAATAAACCCACGCTTACTGGTTTAGCACTGGGACACCAAATGCAAGGGACATTGGTGGGAATAGTTCATATTTTTTCCAGTTACCTGGGTACAACTCACACCAGTCCTCTACATCAATTTTCCTGCCTAGCTGCGTTCTGACATAGGTATTTTAAGATGCCTCTATAATCCGTGTGGGGCTATGGGTTTGGAAAAAGGAACCAGCATTTTATAATTTAAGAGAAAGAAATGAATGATCATATTGAGCCACAATGATACTGCCTTGTCGCTTAAATTAACTCTCTAGGTCGAAGACACATTTCCTAGTAAGGACGTTATCCAGACTTTATGGCTGCTGCTTCTGAGGCTGCAACACTATTCATTTGAAGGCAGAATTTGGTATAAGGCAGGTCTACATCCAGGTGAGATGAGAAAATCCAGGAAGAACCTTGAAGGCTGTGTATTTGGGTCCATCAGACCAAAGCTACAATGGAAGCTTCTATTGCGGATAACACAATTGCACTGTCTGCTTGTTTACACATTATTTTTACAGACATGAAAATTCAACTCTCCATCATTAACTTTTAGCTGATGCAAGACCAAGGCTGCCAAAGGTTGAGCGTGATTCATGTGGTCCTGGAGCTGACCTACTGGCCACAGTGAATCAGAGCACACATCTTTGGTCATTCTGATTGTCACAAAACTGGGAGCTAAAAGTAGCCAAATATTAAATGCTGGGTAGTGTGAAATGTCTTTCCTCTATTTTCAATTTATTTCTCTCAAATGTCGGAAAACTGAGTTCAAGCAGAAGACTCCCATGTTCCTTTCCAATGATGCAATCATCACTTCTAAGAACCAGGACTACTTATTTGGGATAAGCAATAACAGACCAGAAAGCACATAGAGTCTATAGAGCCGAAGGACTCTCCACCCGGTGGACAAAGAGCCATCTCCAATAAATCTGCCCCAGTAGATAGTTGTAGGTCATAGCTGCACATCCTTCTAGTTGCTGTATGTGGGACGCAGCCTCAGCATGGCCGGAGAAGCTGTGCGTCGGTGCGCGCCCGGGATCCGAACCCAGGCCGCCAGCAGCGAAGTGCGCGCACTTAACGCTAAGCCACAGGGCCGGCCCTAAATCTGCTTTTAAATACAACTCCTGCTGAGCAGTCATAATATAGAATTATGTTAACAAGACCTGTACATTTGCATCAAATTCTCTCCCAATAAAAACTCTGTTATTAAAGCATTGTAGCCACAAGACAAGTCAGTGCAGCACGACAGGAAAGAAGGACTCGGACAGCCCTTGGGAGTTGACCTCTGGCCCCATGCCCAGGGTCAGTGGTGATCTCTGTTGACTTTATTTTTGTGCCCTCTAGGGAGGCCTCCTGCTTAAAATAACGAGGGAGCCACTAAATTGTATTTACTTGTCATGCTGCATTAATAGATTCTTTTACAAAGGCTGAAAAACAGGGGCTTTTGCCCTTCATGACCCTAATTCCAACTACAGTGAATCTTCTGAATCTTTACCGATTTCCGGTTAAGCTTATTTTGGAAAAACGATGAGTTCCATGAAGAGCCTTTATAAACACACATTAAAACTAGGAAAGAGAAAATATCCATAGTTAAAAGCAGTCATTAAGAAATAAAAGTAAATAGTCTTGGCATGAGTAGAAAAATTATTAAAAATTCTGTTTCATAAAGTGATGGAATCATAATTTCTACTTTAACCAAAATAACATTGTAGTCAATTCTGTTGTGTTTGTGAAATAATTTCCATCATGACTTGTCCTCAGGTCTACTATGTTTTCCTACTGAATAAATCATCCAGTTTTATTTTGGTTAAGGAAAGAAAGAAGCATTTTTTATTTCCTGAGGAAGATTAGCCCTGAGCTAACATCTGTGCCAATCTTCCTCTACTTTGTATGTGGGTTGCCACCACAGCATGGCTAATGAATGGTATAGGTCCGCACCCAGGATCCAAACCCTCAAACCTGGGCCGCCAAAGCAGAGCGTGCCGAGCTCAACCACCATGCCCAGAAAGAAGCATTTTTACTTGCATCTGTTTTGTTCCCACAATTCAAGATCTGAAGTGAATCCCTTCTACTCATTTCTTTCCTCTTCTAATAGGTGACTGAACACAGCTGACAGATATCATCTTGTTTTAAAAATTGAAGAACAACCCAAAAGACTATAATGGTTAACTACATTATGGTGTAATTTAAATAAAAAGATTTTCTTTTTGATGAAATAATAACTCAAAAATTTAAAGTCTTTATTAAGCAAAAGTATTTCCTGAATTGTAAATACAGCGCCCATCACTTCTCGGCCTTTTGGCTAAGATCAAGTGCACATACAGTGCCTGACGACATTAGGCACTTAATAAATACTTTTTAAAACAGATGAGTAAAAATGGAGGATGATTAGAGAATTAGGAAATAAACTAGCAAAAAGAAAACTTCTCAGGGATTGGGCCTTTTCTTTCTATTTCTTCCCTTCTCCTTCTTTGAATGTGAGGGACAGACTGTTTATATCTAATGGTCATTTAGATAATTAAACAAGCTACTCTAAGATGATGCATGAGGGAACAGGGCCCAGTATAAACACCCAGGGGCTGAAAGGAAAGAAGAGAGAGGTATTAAAAATCATTATAATGAAAACAGATGGTGCTGCTACCACTGGGATTTCCAATTTCTTGACTTAGTGGAGATGGATGTTCTGGAATTGTTTTCTGGCCAGTTAAGTAACATGTACAGTCATGCGCTGCATAACGACTTTCGGTCAACGATGGTGGTCCCATAAGATGAGTACCATGTAGCCTGGGTGTGTAGTAGGCTGTACCATCTAGGTCTGTGTTAGTATACTCTATGATGTTTGCACAACGATGAAATCACCTAGGGACACGTTTCTCAGAACTATCCCTGTCGTTGAGCCACTCATGACTGTATTTGTATGACAGTTTGTGGCTGCATTCCAAAGGTGATCTCTGTTTCATAGCCAGGGCAACTCTGGGAGCTTGGCAGTATGTCCTGTCAGAGTGCACTTATCTTTCCTGGTGGCCAGTGAGTGCCTGTCACCCTGTGAAAGGACACGGTGATGTTTCATTCAACCCACCAACCTTTGCTGAGTGCTCACTATGGGGCACCAAGGTGACCAGGACCTGGTCCCTGCTTCCAGAGGGACAGATCAATCAAGTAGATCATTGGGACATTTGGGTCAAGTCACTCTACTTTTTAGTTAAAAAAAAATCTTTTTCATTCTTTGCTTTTTATATAAAAAGAATGAACATAAATTCTATTTTTTCTTTTTTTTTTTTGTGAGGAAGATCGGCCTTGAGCTAACATCTGCCAATCCTCCTCTTTTTTTGCTGAGGAGGACTGGCCCTGGGCTAACATCCATGGCCATCTTCCTCCACTTTATATGGGACGCCTGCCACAGCGTGGCCTGACAAGCAGTGTGTCGGTAGGCACCTGGGATCTGAAGCAGCGAACCCTGGGCCGCCTAGGTGGAGCACGCGCACTTAACCGCTTGTGCCACCAGGCCGGCCCCTGAACATAAATTCTTAACTGATGACTTTCTAAGATGGAAGTCCTATCCAATCACTATAAAAATTACCATATTGTGCGGGTACTACACGGCTCAGATTATTCCAATTTACTTCAATGGCCTTGAACGAAAAACTGAATAAGTACAGTTATTTTTCTCTTCTTTTGTAAAGGAAACAAGAGTTTTCTTTTAGTGGTAGCAAGCCTGTCCCTCACTAACTTTTCTATTAGTTTTAAAAAATTTACTTAAAAAAATATTTTCAACATAAAAGTAAAAAACACTGGAAGTAAAAATCAAGTCCTCCTCCCCTAATACTGCTTCCCTGAGGTAACCCTGTGAACAATCTCTCGTGCAAACTCGCAGGTCATTTTCTATCCCTATATAAGCAATGTGCCACGTAATGTATATTTATACAGTTATGTGCCGAAATTGGGTATTCCACATGTACAATTCTGAAGTTTGATTTTCAGGGAGATTAAAACTTAAAATAGGTAATTGGGCTAATTTCTCAACCAGGGAATGCCGCTGGAGGGAGAGAGTCAAGAAGAGTTGTCACTAACACGTTCTATACGTCAAGTCAACGGGCTGGCCTTTGGGAAAATGAGAGATTAGAGGGAATTCCTTTAGAGGGAAAGAAAAATAAATGTGAGGCAGAAGAGTCTGACGGACCAGATGCAGACAAAGGAAATGAGGAAGTTCTGCTAATTCTTGCAGTGCCTTGAGCACAAGCAAAAGAATCACATATTACAAAGGAGTAACAGTTTTAAGTTAAAAGACTACTATGCATTTGAGAAATCTTCCCCGCACCCCAAATAATTTTTTCTCCTTTATTTGTTCTGACTGTAAGGATGGTATCCCTCAGTGTGCTTTCAACTGGGGCTACCAGGAATGCTCCCTACACTGGTTTGCTCAGTAAGACAATGTCCTTCTGGTCCCCGTGCCCGGAAGACCAGAGGTGGCACACTGCAGGCGTGCCTGAGTCCTGCAGCCCCCTGGTTTCTCTCTCTTGTCTTCTGGATGCTGGCTTCATCCTCAGGCCTCCTGCTCTGTGTGGGCAGCTCCAGGCCAAAGAGCCACACCCCACTGTATCATCACAGTGCAAGAAAGAATGTCTTGTTTCGTGGTTATTTTTTTTTCTTGATTCATTTCTTTTATTTATCAATTACCAAAGTAATAACTTGGTGCCCTGGCAACTCCAATGGTATTAACACCTCTGATACTGTGCTAAGCACTTTACGTGCACCGTATCTCATTTAATTCCTGCAACCCCACAAGGTCAGTGTTACTATATTTCCATCACCCTCATTTTGCAGATAGGAAAATGATGCATGGAAAAGTGTAATAATGCGCCCCAAATCACAAAGCTTATACCTGATGGAGCCGGAATTCAAATGCAGACAGTGTGACTCCAAGGTCCCGGCCCTATCCACTGATCCCTGCTGCCTTCCCCTTACATCATGGCATTTAGTGTCGCTGCCCCTTGGTGGCACCGTGCGTGCTTAAACCACAGAGGGATGAACTCACCAGGGCTGAAACTGCACAAAGACATGTTATGAGCTGTGTTTGCAGTGGGAATCTACACGTCCTATCAAGCTGCTGATAGTTCAGCTACAGTATTCATGTAAGTAAATTTACATGAATTTGTAAATTCATTTTCTTTATAATTTTAGTCTTGATTCCTTTTAAACTTTAACATTTATTTAAGAATATGTTACACAGCTTACACTCGAGGTAGTATCTTTCCAAATGACATCTTAAAAAACTAGTCATAGCAGTTAGCAGTGAGTAAATAACACCTTATGACTGTCAAAAAAATTTCCAGAATGATACACATAGAGTAACATCAAGCGTTTTTCCTTAAAAATAATAGGCTTCCTACTCTTTAGAGACCAGCTGTGAGACATGGATTACTTACTCCCATCTGAAAAGTGTAAATACCATTGTCCACTGAAATAACCTAAGAGCCATATCAATTTCTACTTAAAAATTTCAGGGAAAATATTGCATAACTATGTTTGGAATTTGCTCTGGTAACTGACTTTAGTGGCTTGGCAAAATCCAAGACAGATAGTTCTAAAACAATGCTACTGTTGATCAACCAGTTGGTTTCTCGATCACTTACATGCTTTGTTTTTATTCGTTGGTAAAAAGATACATAAAGGTCCCTCTTGCACAGGTGTTAAATTGCTTACATTCCATACTTCATATTTCCATTGGAGTGCTGTGGAGATTCCGCCCTGCCTTTTCTCATTTCACCATCATGACCATGGCTGAGCAGGTCAACAGCCCTGTGAGACAGGTAAGGTAGGAAAGACTTTCGTATTCCCACTTAACAGGTGCAGAAACGGGTTCTGGACACTTGTGTGGCTTTCTCTGGGCCAATTAGGAATGAGACTTGCAAGAGCAAAGGCTCGAAATGATAATCAACGTCTGAGGGGTTGCAGTAACCCAATCACGACTCTGAAGTGTGGTGGGGAGGGCTCCACTCCTGCACGCTTGCGTGTTCTTGGGTAAGTTATTTCACTGAGCCTTGGTTCTTTATCTGTAAATACGGCCTGAGTATAAAAATATCTACATTATAGGGTCTACTTCAAAAGTAAAATGAGATAAAGAAAGGATCTTAATTTAGTGTTTAATACATCATAGATCCTATTGTCATTTTATGAAAGAATGCACAATCATGATTGTCTATTTGAAGTGAGTGTGTTGTAAGTTATGTAAGATAGAAAAAGAAAAAGAAAACTTTAAAACAAATCTGATCGATGACTAATTATATGCTTTTTTAATAAGAAAAAAGTGTTCATTAGTCGTATGAGATTTTTCCCCAGTTTTCTGTCTCTATAAACTATTCTTTTCCCCCTCCCCAAAGCTGTATATCCTAGTTGTAAGTCCTTCTAGTTCTTCTATGTGAGCCATTGCCACAGCATGGCAACTGACAGACGGGTGGTGTGATTCTGTGACCGGGAAATGAACCCAGGCCACTGAATCAGTGACAGCACCAAACTTTAACCACTAGGCCATCAGGGCTGGCTCTACAAATGATTTTATTTATTTATTTTTTTTTATAATTTTATTTATTTATTTATTTTCCCCCAAAGCCCCAGTAGACAGTTGTATGTCATAGTTGCCCATCCTTCTAGTTGCTGTATGTGGGACGCGGCCTCAGCATGGCCAGAGAAGCGGTGCGTCGGTGCGCGCCCGGGATCTGAACCCGGGCCGCCAGCAGCGGAGCGCGCGCACTTAACCGCTAAGCCATGGGGCCGGCCCTACAAATGATTTTAAAAGCCACACTTTCTGTCATTCCTACTGATGGCAACCAGATCTGAAGCCAAACCCAATAGCCAAGACCTAAAATATTCAAGCAAGCAGGGACCGTTCTGATAGAGGACAAGTATTATTTTAAAAGAAAAACCTTCAGAAGTATGACAAAACTAAAAACAGGTATGATTCTAAACTGAGCTTGTCTTTAGGAAACAAAAAGAAGACTAGTCTCTTTGTGCAGGCCAAACCAGATGCTGTGAAGGGCAGAAGCAGGAATTCGATTCACCACAGGCTGCTCCTCTCCTAGAATTTCCGCAGCGTATTCACTCAGCGGCCATCTGACTGACAGGTGGCATGCCATGAGCATCTCCACCAGCTTTGGCAAAACAAACCAATTTAATAATATTTCACTGTTTGGAAACTCAATATTAAGTAATCAAATTCTGGTTTCTCAGAAGCTCATCTTCTGCAAATGAACCATGATGTTCTGTGCATGGGTTTTATCCCAAGGTCCTACTGGCAATTAAATCATCATTCTGTAACCCCTTTAAGCAGAGAGAAGATGGAGGGGACGGGAAGAGAAGGAAGACATGAGGGACGACTAAAATGGCTTTTACCTAGCTGATCTGGTCTTTCTCTCCAAGGAGCTTGTTATCAAAGACACAGCTGCCCATGTAATTTAGCATTTCCCTTTTGTTTTCACTCCCCCTCTTCCAACCCCTGCAAAGCTCCTCCCCAGAGATAATGAGCTGTTGCAGCAAGAAAACATAACAAGACAAAGGGAAACTGTAGCCACTATTTAAACATCCCCTTTATGCTTCTCCTGGGACAGTGGCAAAGGAGTGGTCTGGGGGAGGGAGCCTGCGGGCTGGAGGGGAAGGAATGGGAGTCGCCTCATCTAATGTTCACTAACCTGACACTCGGCCAAGGCTGGATGAGGAAACCCAATTAGGAAAGAATTCATGACTACCCTGCCATCTAATGTAACTATTTTAAATACGAGAGGCCTACAGTGTTCTGCAACTTTTTTTAAAGGTAGTTCAGATCAGATGCCAGTTGAATGCTTAACCTCAGACTGGGTTTAGAAGTGACTTACAGTATGTTATGGATGGAATTATGTCCCCTTCAAATTCATATGTTGAAGCCTTAACCTCCAACATGACTGTATTTGAAGATATGGTCTTAAAGAGGTAATTAAGATTACTGAGGTCAGAAAGCTAGGGCCCTGATCTAATAGGACTGGTGTCCCTATAAGAAGAGGAAGAGACATCAGAGACGCATGCACACAGAAGAAAGCCCGTGTGAGGACAAGGCTGCCCCCAAGCCAAACAGAGAGGCTTCAGGAGAAACCAACCCTGCAGACACGTTGGTCTTGGACTTCCGGCCTCCAGAACTGGGAGAAAATAAGTTTCTGTTGTTTAAGCCCCCCAGTCCATGGTACTTTGTTATGGCAGCCCTAGCAAACTAATCCAGTCACATGCTACGTAACAACATTGTTACGTATGTGTGACGGTGGTCCCATGAGATCACTACCAGATAGCCTAGGTGTGTAGTAGGCTGTACACCATCTAAGTTTGTGTAAGTGCACTCTACGATGTTCACACGACGACGAAATCGCCCAACCATGCATTTCTCAGAACGTATCCCCGTTGTTAACTGACGCATGACCGTACATCATACTTAAATGGGTACTTCCTTCCTTCTATACACTGAATCAATGAATATCAACAAAATATGTTTTCCCCCTACTTTAACTTTCCCCAATTCCTGGACTGAGAGTCCTAACTATGCTACTTGCAACGGTTTCTCTAAGCGGAACGCTCTTTCTCATTGTGAGGGCAGACAATAATTAAAGGACTATGTGTGTGCAGTGACTGCCTGGGAAGTGTGCAGCCAGCTGCCCCTCCTTCTCAGCTCCTTCTGGATTTCTCCCTACCTCCCTCACCTGGCATCCCCAATGCCTCCAATGCTGTGGGGACAGAGCAGCTGCCCAGACCTGCCCCATTTGGATTAATGCAGTGGAAGAGAAAGAAAATTGTGGACCAAATGTCCTTAAATCATTCACAAATCATTCTCTTCTTCCTCTTTGTTTCTCACAAATGCACAGAATATATTAAAAATAAGGAGAAACACTAAGAGAGCAAAGATGACAGATTCTCTTTTTTCAAATTTAGTTTTTATCAAAGTAAATCATGTACCGGGCTTGGCTTGAAAGGTCACATCGTTCCTCAAGGCATCTATAAAAAATGACAGTTCCCTGTCCAGGGCCGCCCCAACTGCATTCCGAGCCCTTGGAGGTGACCACTATCAACACTCAGCTTTTTCATTCTACCTTTCACTGCTCCTTCTTCATGCACAGCTTCAGATACTGTCTATTGGCTTTCTCAGACAGAAGAGGAGGATTCAGTTCTTTTACAGCCTACTACCCATGTTCTCCCCTCCTCTTTCCATCTCTCAAATACAGAACTATCATTCCCGTTGGTTAGACCAAGATTTATTAGGACTACGTAAATACTATTCACAGCGAGGCCATCATACATATTCATACACACATCATACATTGACATAGTGGTACGACTCCTGTTTCTCCAAGAGTTAATAGCTTAGCTTAGCTTTCCATATCCCTGTCATTCATGCACCAATAAACTCTGACAGCTTACGTCACCCCTGTGTATGTCCAAGCATGAGATTAGTTTCCCTTGCAGCCGTCCTGATGGTACCTTTCACCTTCTAGGCCTACTAGGATCTCGCTTTGCCATGATCCTAAGGATTCTCTTCTAGTACTTTCTACTGTCTCATTTTCCATTTGCTGGACCCATATTGGGGCGGATACAGCCTAGAGTGACGCCCAATAACTCCCTCTCCTTGAGTGCAGGTGAGACTGCAACTTGCTTCCATCCAAGAGAACATGGCAAAGGAGATGGGATGTCCCTCTGTCTTAGCAGATTCAAGAGCGAAACTTCCCCCCATGTTGGCTTTCAATAAGCTACTATGTTGTGAGAGAGCCCAAGAAGAAGGCCACGTGGCAAGAACCATGTGTGGCCTCTGAGACATGAGTGTGGCCTCCAGCTGAAGCCAGCAAAAGCTGGGCCTTCAGTCCTACAACTGCAAGGAAGTGGAATCTGCCAACAACCCCGAGCTTGGAAGAGGACCCCCTAGCCTCAGATGAGACCACAACCCCAGCTGATGCCATTACTGCAGCCGAAGCAGAGAACTTAGCTAAGCTGTGCTTGGACTCCTGATCCATAGCAATTGTGAGATAACAAACATGTACCATTTTTGCTGGTAAATCTGTGGTAATCTGTTATATAGCATAGAAAATTAACAGATTTTCTTTGATTAAAAATTAATTAGTTAATTAATTAAATTAATTTAAAATTGATAGATTTAATTTAAATAATTTAAAATTAATAGATTAATTTTCTAAAACTGGAAAATTATCTTTTTCTTTTAAACTTTTTGCTCTTGTTTTCCTACTTTCTGGAACTTTAAAAACATTGCACTGTTTAGGAGCTTGGCATACAATAAGCTGCCCACGTTCAAGTGTAAAGTTTACCGTATGCTATTACAAAACAAGCTGCTATGAACATTCGTGTATGCATCTTTATATGGATGTATGTTTTGTTTCTCTTGGGTAAATACTTAGGAATTGAATGGCTTGGTCATATGGTAGGTACATGTTTACCTTTTAAAGAAACTACCAAACTGTTTTCTAAAGGGGTTGTACTATTATATATTCCCACCAGCATTGTATGAGAGTTCCAGCTGTTCCACAGCCTCACCATCATTTGGTATGGTCAGTCTTTTTAATTTTAGATATTCTAATGGCTACGCAGTGGTATCTCATTATGGTTTTAATTTGCATTTCCCTAATATTTTCATGTGCTTACTACCCATATATTTTCCTGGGTGAAGTGTCCATTCAAATCTTTTACTCATTTTTTAAAAGAGACGTTTGATGATTTGCAAATGTATTCTCCCTCTCTGTGGCTTATTTAGTTTCCAAATATTTGGGTTTTTTCCAGATGTCTTTCTATGTTGATTTCTAATTTAATTCCATTGTGGTTAGAGAACATATTTTGCATGATATGAATCCTTTAAAATTTATTGAGACTTAATTTGTGGCCCAGAATATGGTCTATCTTGGCAAATACTCTGTGTACATTTGAAAAGAATGTGTACTCTGCTGTTGTTAGGTGGAGTGTTCTATTAATGCCATTAGGTCAAGTTGGACCATAGTTCAAGTCTCTTATATCCTTATTAACTTTCTGTTTACTCGTTCTGAGAGGGGTTTTAAAATCTCTGACTATAATTTGTGGTTCTGTCTATTTTTCCATGTAGTTTTGCTTCATGTATGTTGAAGCTTTGTTATTAGATGCACAAACACTTAGGATTATTATTCCTGTTGATGAAATGGCCTCTTTACAATTATGAAACAACTCTCTTTATCTTTGATAATATTCTTTGCTCTAGTTTTATTTTGATGCCACTCTAGCTTTTTTTTTTTTTTGATTAGTATTAGCATTTTCCCAGCCTTTTTCCTTTAACGTACCTATGTCTTGAAAGTGGCTTTCTTGTTGGCAGCATACAGTTGGATCTTGCATTTTTAGCCAATCTGACAATCTCTGTCTTTTAATTAGGACATTTAGACCATTTATATTTAATGTAATTATTGATATAGTTGGGTTTAAATCTACTATCGTGTTATTCTTTTTCTCTTTGTCCTATCTGTTCTTTGTTCCTTTTCTCCTCTTTTTCTGCCTTCTTTGGATTGAATATTTTTAATGATTTCATTTTATTTCTTTGCTGGTGTATTAACTGTAACTCCTTGCTGTGTTATTTCAGTGGTTTCCTTAGTGTTTATGATACACGCATTTAACTTCTCACAGTCCACCTTCAAGTGATATTTTACTACTTTACACATAGTATAAAAATCTAACAAAAGTATATTTCCATTTCTTTCTTCCTAGACTTTGTGCTCTTGTCATATATTTTTCTTCACATATTTTATAAACTCCACACTACATTTCTATTATTTTTGCTTTATACAGTCATTTATCTTTCAAAGAGACTTAAATAAGAACAAAAGTCTTTATGTTTACCCATGTGGTTACTATTTCTGGTGCTCTTCATTCCTTTGAGTAAATCCAGGTTTCTGTCTGGTATAATTTTCATTCTGCCTGAAGGACTTCTTTTAATATTTCTTGTACTTCAGGTTGGCTAGTGATGAATCCTTTCAGCTTTTACTTGTCTAAAAAAGTATTTCACCTTAGTTTTTGAAAGACATTTTAATTGGGTAGAGAATTCTAGTATGAGAATTTTGATTTTGAGAAAGATGTCTTCCAGCCTGCATTGTTTCTGAGAAGAAATGGGCTGTCAATTTACCTTTGTTCCTCTGTACATAATGTGTCTTTTATCCTCCGCTTATTTTTAAGATTTTCTCTTTCTCTTTTTTTTTTTTTTGTGAGGAGATCAGCCTTGTGCTAACATCTGCCAATCCTCCTCTTATTCTGCTGAGGAAGAATGGCCCTGGGCTAACATCCGTGCCCATCTTCCTCCACTTTATATGGGATGCTGCCACAGCATGGCTTGCCAAGCAGTGCGTCGGTGTGCACCCGGGATCTGAACCGGCGAACCCTGGGCCGCCACAGTGGAGCGCGTGCACTTAACTACTTGTGCCACTGGGCTGGCCCCAAGATTTTCTCTTTATCATTGGTTTTAAGCAATTAAAAATTTTTTTTTTAATTTTAAATTGAGTTATAATTGACATATAACATTATATTAGTTTCAGGTATATAACATAATGGTTCGATATTTGTATATATTGCAAAATGATCACCACACTAAGTCTAGTTAATATATGTCACCATACAAAATCACAAGAATTTTTTTCTTGTAATGAGAACTTTTAAGATCTACTCTCTCAGCAACTTTCAAATATGCAATACAGTATTATTAACCATAGCCACTGTGTTGTATGTTATATCCCCAGGACTTATTTATTTTTATAACTGGAAATTTGTACCTTTTGACCCCCTTCACCCATTTAAGCAATTTGATTAAGATGTGCCTTGCTGCAATTTTCTTCACATTTCTTGTACTTTGGGATTGTTGAGCTTCTTAAATCTGTGGGTTTATAGTTTCTATCAAATTAGAAAAAATTTTGGCTATTATTTCTTAAAATATTTTCAGTCCTCCTTTCTCTCCTATGGGACTCTAATTATATGTATTTTTCACCACCTGAAATTGTCCCGAAGCTCACTGATGCTGTCTTCATTTTCTTCAGCCCTTTTGTGTTTCATTTTGCAGTTTCTATTGCTATGTCTTCAAGTTAACTAATCTTTTCTTCTGCAACACCTAATCTGACATTAATCAGAGTATTTTTTCATCTCAGACATTGTAGTTTTCATCTCTAGAGGTCTGATTTGTCTTTTTTGTCTCTACATAACACGTTAAATCTTTCCTCTAGTTTCTTGAACATATGACTTACTGTTATAATAACTGTTTTAATGTCCTTGTCTACTAGTTCTATCATCTGTGTCATTTAAGGGTTAACTTTGATTGACTTTTTGCATTATAGGTTGTATTTTCCCACTTGTTGGCATGCCTGATAATTTTGGATTGGATGTCAGACATTTTATCTTGCTGGGTACTGGATATTTTTCTATTTTATAAATATCTTTATACTTTGGGGACACAGTATAGTTACTTGGACACAATTTGATCTTTTTGGGTTTTGCTGTTAAAGCTTTGTTGGGTGGGACGAGAGCTGTGTTTGGTCTAGGATTAATTTTTTCCCTACTACTGAGGCAAGACCCTTCTCAGTATTCTAACCAGTGTGCTCTGATGATGAGGTTGAAGCATAGGAAGCAGGCACCTCTTCCTGGCCCTCTGTGGGAGCCATGTACTGTTCCCTCAAATTCTTTTCGGTGATTCTTTCCCTGGCTTCAGGTAGTTTCTTCACACACATGCACTGATCAGGACTCACTTGCATACTCAAGGAGGACCCTCTGCAGACCTTCAGAACTCTCTCTCTGTGCAGTCTTTCCTCTCAGGTTCTCTGCAAACAGCTCTGCCTGGATTCCCTCTCCCTACACAGCAGCCAAGATCCTTTTCCAGGCAGTAGGCTGGGGCAATTTTAGGGTTCACCTTGTTTGTTTCCTGTTTCTCAGGAATCAGTGTCCTTTGCTGCCTGATATCCAATGTCTTAAGTGATGTTTTCTCATATACTTTATCTAGATTTTTAGTTGTTTCAAATGGGAGGGTAAACCTGGTCCCTCTCACTCTACCTTCATTAGAATGCACTTTACTTTTAAGAATATTATATATCATTGGGTGAGATATTATTGCCTTATGTGAGTATGAAATTTTATAGGCTGATGGAGGTTTTAAAGATTATTATACCACTCACTCTCCCTAATTAAAGAATAAAGTTATTGGAAATATTATATTATTACGTATAATCACAGAATTTGACTTTAAGATAAGTAGTCCCAGAATAAAATTATGTTAATAAATAAGGTCCAATGGCACAATACAATGAGCTAAAAACTAAATTACTTTCTTAAACCCACAGCCAAAATTCCATCCACCTACTAACACGTGAAATAAATACAGAATTTTTGTTTGTTTGCTCGCAATCTTTAAAAGGAGGCATGAGAAACTCTGTACTTATAATGTAGATTAATATAACATGCACAATTTTTAAAAAGAAAATTGTAGAAATGACTAGGAATAAGGCCACACGCATTTTACGCTTAAGTTTATAAACTGAAAAACAAAAATAAAAACTAGGATCCTTTAGCCACAGCTCCGTTATCTCTTTTCTCAATCAAAACAAGTCAGTTTTCTCTGCAGTTTTCTTTTTCTGGCAAGTCGGCTCCTTACTTCATGGCTCTGCTTCTGACACAAGCAGCAAGAACCATTTGAAGTTCAGCGAGCCTCCCTCTGCTGCCCTCCCAGTGACCTTGGTGAAGGAAAGCTTCCCATGATGGCACATTCTCAAATAAATATGTGGCTCAGGCGTCTGACAAGCGTTTGAGTAATTCTCTAGCATGCTGAAGTAGAGCGATCCATCAGCCCATTAGCTGTTTTCCCACAGAAACCAAGCCAATAAAGCCTGAATTTTTCATATACTTATATATAAAAAACACAAAGTATTAACGTTGACGTCCTTGACAACCGCACACAGCTCAGTCAGCATCACCTGTCTCCCAGCTCAGTACGCTATCCCATTTTGACTAAAATCTCACTTCTACTTCCTCCTCCTTCCATCCTCACCTCCTACAACCACTCTACCTACCGCAATGTAATTTTCTATAAGCCAAAGTGAATTTGGCGCTTATGTGAAAATTTAATTTCAAGCACATATATCTACCAGATGTGGCAAGACTACCAACAGCATTTATTTGGTAGGCTGTTATATTTTAGAGTTGAGGCAAGATGACCTGGAGCAGGGCTTCAAATTCCCTAAATAAACTGGGACTTGCTGTGGGCTTCCAGGCCAGGTGCTTCCCCTGTTTGCAGTCAGTGGGGATTTCCACGGGGGAAAAGAATAGGGTTGGCTATCCGCCTTAGGGAATGGCATCCTTGGCTCTTTTCACTTCATTCCCACCAGTATTCGGGGACACTGGGAAAGTAAAAACAGTTCCCAACGGGAAAGACGTTATGGAGTCCTGAGACAGTTTTGTGTGCTTATTACCCAAACTTAAAATTGTATGGGCCTCTCTTTTCTTCTAAATCACAGGTTGGAAAACTATGGCCCACTGGCCAAATTGGGCCAGCCGTCCAGTTTTATAAATAAAGTTTTATTGGAGCACAGTAACACTCATTTGTTCGTATATCGTCTATGGCTGCTTTTACACTATAATAGCTTTTGTGCTATGACAGCAGAGGTGAGTAGTGAGAACAGAGACCATATGGCCTGCAAAGCCTAAAATATTTACTATCTGGTCCTTTACAGAAAATGTTTGTTGACCTCTGTTCTAAAAGACAATGTTACAGACAAAAGGGCTTAATAAACACCAAGAAAGATGAATTTGAGAAGAACGTGGGTATTCTACAACTTAAAGACACCAAAAACATTTCATAACTCATAAAGTGCAGATGTCAACTGAGAGAGAGAGGCAGGTGATGGTGTTTTGAATCTAGATTACTGGTCCAACAACACACACATTTTACAAAAGCGAAAGGTCAAGGGCATTCACCAGGTATATTCTCAGCGTTTCTGAGAACTGCTGGGGGAGACTCAGTCTCAGTTTAAAAGATATTTAAACATAAGTGGTGGTATGTTACTTTACAGTGTTTTTTTACTTAGAGCCTATTGCACAGATTTTAATTCAGAGAGTTCTAATCTGCAGCATACAATTCACCGATTCTAATTCATTAAACCTAATTTGTAGATTCTACATACAAGTTTTACTTGGAATATAATCGTCTTCAATTGGTTAAACACTTGAGTTCTTGGAGATGTGACATCTCCCTGCACCAAAGGGCATAACCTTCTGTTCCACTTGGGCTAGAGGTGGAAGCCTATCTCTGTGTCATCTGAAGGCTGAAAGAATGATTTACTCTTGCTGACTCAGAGTCAACACAGAACCAGGTCCTCTGGGTCAACGCAAGAGCAGCACTTATGCGTTGATGTTTAAGAGGCGGTGTTCTACTGCGTACCGGAGTAACAAACACAGGTTCTGCAGCACGTTCAGTGTGTCAGTGGGACCTGTTGAGGGATCTATGATCTGAGAACTCTGAAATGGCGGTAGGGTGACCCAGTACTTGCTAATGTCCCTTTAGACCTGGCTCTTTGTCACACGGGATTGTCTGGCAAATGGCACCAAAGGCCCCAATTGGCTCTGAGATAAGAGGGTCACCAGAGGGACCTTAACAAGGAAGTGATCCCTGGACAGGCAGTTAACTAGAACCAAGGACACAGGATGCTAAGTGAAGAAACACAGGCCTGTGGAAGAAGAAAAGTCACCATAGCAAAGGGGTGTAGCTAATAACGGGAGGGCGGTACTTTCCTAAGATGAAAAACCAAAGTTATAAATCCAGGAGAGACGACTGCAATAGGAAAACAATATAATGGCGAATTTGGTCAAGGGTGAGGAGCAGTAAAGGGAAAAAGCACCGAGTAAGCTAGATCTGCTGTATGGGTTCTGTATTTAGCTTTTGCCATGAACAGCCAGCATCCAAAAGTCCTCTGGCCTATCGAGCCAGCCAGGGAGTAACTTGCTTGTTCTTAACCATACCTTGCCCTTCTTGGCTGTACAAAAAAAAAAAAGCACATAATTAAAAACTGTGTGGTCTCCAAGTACCTGGCTTTGGGCCTTATGACTGCAGTCACTTTGGGACGAAGCCACAGCTAAAAAACCATGGGGTAGAGATGGCTGAACTTACAATATGAAATCAGTACTCGCTGTACCCCATCCCCCTCGCCACCGGCCCCGCCTTCCCCAGTCTCCCCAGCTGAATTCCTCATCTTTCACCAAGACCGTCCCCAAATTATGATTGATGTGAGCATTGCAATAAAACCATACCATAGTTTTAGTCCTTTCCAAAAACTTAATGAAATCAGGCACACTGGCACAAGTCCACAGGAAAAGAATCAGAGCTGGATACCAAGATCAATGCTTCAAAGAAACCAAGTTGAGTTCAAAAGAAGTAAGACTGCGGACAAGTATTGATACCATTCTTAAGGATACTGATGACCCCTTCCACAAATGTGTCATTGTTGACACCAAGTGTGGGGAAATTGTAATGTTCTGGCCTACTTAAGAAAGTTCTGAAATATTTAGCTTTTATATACCGTCAAGTTTAACTCAGGTTGTAGGTAAATGATTTTTAAGTTAGAAAGTTTACGTAATTCATGTCAAGCTTAAGAAATTTTTATTTAACTTTCAAACAGAAATAATCAGGCTGTATACTCAGAATACTGAGAGAGTCTCCTGGGATGAGTGGATGGAAACATCAAAAGCCTGAAAAAATACTGAAAGAGAGTGAAGGCCAGAGAGAGGGCTGGAAAGCATATGGATGCTGTAACTGAACCTTCAGTTCAAGAAGAACCTGACCTGTGGCAGCTACTTGGAGCCATGAGGAAATGCCTCAGGATCTGAAAGATCTGGTAGCGTTATTAACCGTGTCCAAGAACAAAAAGTGAAAAATGATACTGGAAAATCCCGAGGTGTCTCCATCTCCACCATTGATAAGATCTTGGCTCAAGTGCCTCTTAAGGGCTCAGCGGGCAGAAGGCGGCAGCCCCCGCCAGAATCACAACATGGCTTTTCTCCTTCACTGTGGTCAGGCAAGCGTGCCTCTGTTGCTACAAACAGGGGGACTGGCATAAACTTTCCTTTGTCATCTTTTGATTTAATCAAAGCACAGCGCGCTTATCAGATCTGTATTCTAGCTGTTATTTTGGTCTGTTTACCCAGAAGTCTGCTCCGTTGCCAATGGAATTAATCAGAATTGTGTTATCTGGTTAGCATTCCTCATCTCTTTTATGTAGCCACGCCTGAGAATAAACTTGTTATTCCAATGCTACTTTCAAGTACTCCTGGATCTCCCTCAGAGTCTGACCAAAAGTTACTAATGTGCAATCAAGAATGACCGTCCACCGTTTATAGGCACCAGAGGTCCACATGCAATACACGGGACACGTCAGAGTTCACGTGGCTGGTGTCCTCACGACATCAGCACAAAGGAAAGGAATTCATGGTGATGCCAAGCTGGCAAGTGGCCACCGTGTTCCAATTCCTGGAGGAGAACTGACCACACGGTGAGCCTGCGTCACTGGGTTTGAGAGATTTCACTCCACAAGTACGTGGAGATGTGGGTTTGTATATGTAGTTACCTACCTATATTTAACACACAATCTTATTTCCAGTGTTATGAGGGAATAAGCTGGTATCTATTACTTATGAACCTAAGAAAAATTGTGATTTTACAAAAATGAATAAATAATTTGTGATATTTGCAAGTGGTCAAACTAATATAATTTGATTTTATAGTAATCAAATTGATACATTTTTAACACTTACTAATATGGACTACAAAGATCTACATACACGGCTTTAATGCTGAATATGAACAAGGAATAAGATGAGTAACTGTAGGAATTTTGTGGGAATAAGATGAGAAACTTTAAGTGTGAGAGGACACAAGTTGGGGCTGGGGGGAGACTCAAGCATCACAAAAAGGGTGCACTCTGGTTGTTGACTCTTTAGAAGGGCCAGCAATATACTAAGGACCAATCCACTTTTCCCATGGTTCTTTTTAAGTCATAACATTATTTTCAAAAACGGAATGCTATCCAACTTGTATGAATATAGAGATCTCATTTTTTGTGTGTGTGTGAGGAAGACTGGCTCTGAGCTAACATCCATTGCCAATCCTCCTCTTTTTGCTGAGGAAGATTGGCCCTGAGCTAACATCCGTGCCCATCTTCCTCTATTTTGTATGCAGGACACTGCCACAGCGTGGCTTGATGAGCAGTGCATTGGTTGATGCCGGGGATCTGAACCCACGATCCCCGGGCCGCCGAAGCAGAGCACACAAACTTTTTTTTTTTTTTTTTGTGAGGAAGACCAGCCCTGAGCTAACATCTGTGCTAATCCTCCTCTTTTTGCTGAGGAAGACCAGCTCTGAGCTAACATCTATTGCCAATCCTCCTCCTACCCCCCCACCCCGGCCCCAAAGCCCCAGTAGATAGTTGTATGTCATAGCTGCACATCCTTCTAGTTGCTGTATGTGGGACGAGTCCTCAGCATGGCCGGAGAAGCGGTGCGTACGTGCGCGCCCGGGATCCGAACCCGGGCCGCCAGTAGCGGAGCGCGCGCACTTAATCGCTAAGCCACGGGGCCGGCCCCAGAGCGCACGAACTTAACCACTATGCCACCGGGAGCCCTGAGATCTCTTTTTGAAGTAGAAAATTAATTCCCAGGCGGCAGAATCCACTCAACATGAAAATGAATAACGAGAAGGAGCTACTAGAAATTGAGTGTTCTGCTTTTCAATGACTTTGTGTATTTCATATATACCAACATCTACCTATCATTAAACAACTAGCAGTTGTTGCCTATGGGAGACACATGATCTATTCACATTTCTTCACTCTGCAGACCAGGCACAGCCTAAGCAGCAGCCTTTGGGGTCTCGCCTGACCAGCACTCTTGTCCCGGTCCTCTCATAATGCACACCATGGAGTGCACGGGGTGTGTCCCTGCCTCACTCACAGGATGAACATGACAGTCCCTCCCAGCTGGCCACAGTGATGAGTCAGGACTGGGACATGAGGCAAACAGGGCCGTCAGGTGACTCTTGAACACCGACATGCAGATGGTGGGAGAGAGAAGGTTCCTCTTCCTCTGGGATAGCGAGTTTTGAGTTTTACGTTTGAAATGTGTCGCTCAGCGAGATGGGGGGCACCGCTCTGAGGGAGGCAGGGCTGGGAAACAGAGTGAAAGCCAGAATCCTGAACCCAGCTGTGGCTAAAGCCAGACGCTAGAACTATTTTGTTTTCTGGGTCAATTCCTTCCTTCTTTTTATATAAGTCTGAGTTGAGTTTCTCTTACTTGCCACCAAAAGACAGTTCTGACAAACACAATGAGCGTCAGGCCTCACTGGCGAGGAATGGCTCTGCCGGAGCCCCCTGCCCAGGGCCGTCAGAAGGGGAAGTGCTAGAGGAAGGCAGGACAACAGAGAAGCTGCCAGGGGAGGTGTAGCTCCAGAGGCCTGAGCCCCCAGCAGGCCTTCCCTCCCATAGAAAAGAAGGTCAGCAAGTCTGTGCTCATTCGCTTGCCTGAGAAGCTCTTCCTTTGCCAACAGGCCCTCAGCCGTTAGACTGGAGTGGCATTTCAGATACTCCTAAATTAAATCACAGCACAGGCACAAAACTGTAAAGAAATGTGCAGGAGGTCATTTAAAAATATTAACACATTTTCCAAGATTAGCAAACATTTACTACCTTGAAAAGTTATAAGCTCCTATTTAGTTTAATATTTTAAGAGGTTTTCTTGAACAATGCTGAGCATTAAACCAATCTTCACTAAATTGGAAAAAACTCCCTATTTCCAACACGTTAAAAAAAAAAATTTAACACTTCAAGGAATTTACTAGGAATTTAAGAAATGGCATAAAGAGAAAAATTTTAGAATTATGACATACGAAGTGAATTTCTTTGGAAGCAAACTCTATAAGTGAAATCAGAGTTTTTTCAGAGACAACTCCTCAAATTGACTATTTTTGCCAAATATTAACCTTATTTTCATTCTTCAATTTTTGGGGACTTTAAAATAGTTTATTTTTAAGACAAACAATTTGATTATGTATTCTGAGAAACTCTCAATCTGTGAGTTCATCCAGAAGTGGCCTGGTCCCAGTGGAAAGATTCATGACAAAAATACACTGAATATCTTTAAAAATTCTAAGCAACATGTGCTAAAAATGAACACTCCCAGAAATGCTCATAACGCCCTGCAGCAACTATATAATATGACACTGTACTTTATTCAAGTTATTGCCCTGTTGAAAAAAAAAATTGGAACACAATTCAGATCTTTGGTTTTAAAGGTGTTATTTTCAAACACTCATTAACTTTCAACCTGAGACCAGATAATGTAACATGACAGCTGGTGTTACTTCCCTCTTCCCATTGTTGACATTTGGATGTTTAATTATTCTATTCACTTAACTGTCTAAATATATTTGCATAAGTATACAACAGTATCAGATGGAAGGCTTCATGGATTTGTCAATATTATTTTTGGCTAGCTTAATGGGAAGGAAACATGGTCTGCTAAAGCACAAAATTTTGAACAGGGAAGTACGCAAACTGCCCTTCCATCTGCATAAGACATATTTGTTGGTAAAATATAAAAGAAAAGAAAGATGGGCGTTTAACTAGATTACTCATCTTACAAAATATTCAGCCTTGTTCCTATGCTATGCTGCACAACATCAATTAATCATGTTTGAAAGCTTGAAGAACAAAGACTGTTTAGATGACAAATGAGGCAGTAAATGAAGCTCAGATAGGAATTAAGATTCAAGAGGGAAATATTTTGTTTCTTCTTTAATATGCATTTTGAGACTATTCAAATAACCTGCAACTTATTTTTTTTTTTAATAATTTTATTTATTTATTCCCCCCCCCCAAAGCCCCGGCAGATAGTTGTATGTCATAGTTGCACATCCTTCTAGTTGCTGTATGTGGGACGTGGCCTCAGCATGGCCGGAGAAGCGGTGCATTGGTGCGCGCCCGGGATCCAAACCCGGGCCGCCAGCAGCAGAGTGCGCGCACTTAACTGCTAAGCCACGGGGCCCGCCCCACCCTGCAACTTATTTGAAAATCTACATTTTACTATTAAGTTTGACTTTGCACATATTTCATGATATCCTGAGACAACTCAGAATAATACAAAATTGTCTATTAATAACCACACAAAAAGCAGCAGACACAAATAAGTGCATGCAATCTAGCCATGAAAAGGCTACAGTGGGCATCAGGGAAGGTCATTTCTTTGCACCAAAGTTAACTCCTGAGACCAAAGCCGAACTACTGTGTGTTGAGCTAAATGGATGTCTTACAGACTCACAGTCGTATTGCTTTCTAGTACTTTCCTCTCCAAATGTAAGGCCACCCAAGAATGAAATCCAAAACTGAATAAATACGCAGCAACCTCATCTTACGGTTTTCAAGTTCCACTTTATCCTTTATCAGAGCTTCAAGCAAATAACTAACATGTTTTGAAGTTTAGCTTATTTTCATTTCCCATATCAAAGGGGTCACCCTGCCTACTCTTGCCCCAACACATTCCTAATAGACAAGCTGTATGTCTCTCTTTCCTGGCCCTAGAAAATAAGTAACTTGAGGGCAAACACTTTGCCACATCTATCTTTTTATTCCTAGTAGTGAACAGTGCCTGGAAACATAAACATTTGTTGAACAGACACAAGAGTAAAGAGGAGAGAAAGGTCTTAATTTATTGCCCAGGGCCGACCCCGTGGCTTAGTGGTTAAGTGCACGCGCTCCGATACTGGCGGCCTGGGTTCGGATCCCAGGCACGCACCGACGCACCGCTTCTCCGGCCATGCTGAGGCCGCGTCCCACATACAGCAACTAGAAGGATGTGCAACTATGACATACAACTATCTACTGGGGCTTTGGGGAAAAAAAAAAAAGGAGGAGGATTGGCAATAGATGTTAGCGCAGAGCTGGTCTTCCTCAGCAAAAAGAGGAGGATTAGCACAGATGTTAGCTCAGGGCTGATCTTCCTCCAAAAAAAAAAAAATAATAATTTATTGCCCATTGATAATCCAGGTTGATTGATCATGATTGGTTGACTGAGAGGCTGCTTAGAAATTCCTTCCAGGTGGACTCTTGATGGGATCAATTCCACTTTTTAGGGTCCAAGGATCAGGCTTGTTATAAATAAGCCAAATTAAGCAAACTTACAAGAGTTTGTTTTATAATCTGAATGCCATTTTATTCATTATGGACAATGTACGACACTGCCATCTTGAGAAGGCCGTGTGGAATGATGGAAAGATCAACAGACTTGAAACAGAAAAATGTGTAGCCAAGCCACGTCACGAGGACCTTAGTTTTCTCATTTATAAAACGAGAAACTTGAACTAGATGATTTCTAGCATGGTGGTTGGGAGAAACACAGGGTTGGATTTTCTCTCAGTGTGACTTTGCTTTTCATACCCATTTGAAGTGTTAATGACTCCACAATCTTTAATTTATAGTACATATCTCTTTATCAAACCTTAGATCCAATAACCAATTGTCCAGTGGACATCTTCACTTGAACTTATAACAAATGCTTCAGACTCAACATGTTCAAAACTAAGTTCATTATTGTGCAAAAAGACTTTACACAGCAGGCCTGAGGATGCTATCCTTAGACCTGCTTGCAAGGTTGGTGTCTAGGAACTTGGATTTTGGAGGGTTCCCACCATCCTCTAACTCATAAGGATGGTTAACAGTATGGTTTATATTGAACACCTGCTTTCCTGCTGGGAGTCTGGAATTTGGGATGTGCCAGGCAGAGGGTGCTATGTGACCAGCACCCAACAAAACCCTAGGTGCTGAGTCTCTAAGGAGATTCCTCAGTAGACAACGTTTCACATGTGTTGTCACAATCTGATGCTGGAGGAATTAAGCGAGTCCTGTGTGACTCCACTGGGAGAGGACTCTTGGAAGCTCGCGCCTGGCTTCCTTTGGACTTCACCACACGTGCCTTTTCCCTTGGCTGATTCCGTTTGTAGCCTTCTGTTGCAATAAATCACAGCTGTGAGTCTGACTATCTGCTGAGTCTGCAGGGCCCTCTGGTGAATCACTGAACCTGGGGGTGGTCTTGGGTACTCCCAACGCAATTATTTTCCTCCTAAAATTGGTTTTTCCTCTTTTATTGCTTACCTAAGTAAATGACAACCCACCCCACCAGGGAAACAAGTTAGAAATTTGAGCCATTCTGGAATTCTCTCCTTCTCTCCTGTTCATCGAGTCCAGTTCATTCTCTCCCATAATGTTTCTTGTACGGGTCTCCCCCTCTCATCTCCCTGCCTCCACCTCAGTCTAGGTCTGCGTATTTCTTGCCTTCATAACTACTACCACCTCCTAACTAGGTCTTCATGCCTCTAATCTCCCCTCTCTCTGTCCACCCTTCAGGTGCTGCCTGAGTGATCTTTCCAAAACGTGCACACAAGATGATATTGTTCCGCTTAAAATCCCCAGGCCCTGCAGAATAAAGTCTGACTCCTAAGCTTGACCCTCAAGGCCTCGCATGACCTGGGTCTTGCCTTCCTGCCCAGTGTCACCACTCACTCATTCCAAATCTCCTGTTGCCTGCACACACGATCACCATATTACAGGATTTTAGCAACGCTCCCTCTTGCCTCGATGCTTTATATTTGCTGCTTTCCTGTCCCACATCACATGGCTAACCTGTTCTCATCCATCACAATTGAGCTTAGGCAACCCAATGCCCAACCTGACCTCCTGAACCCTGCCAGCCCTCAATGCCATCTGCTCCCATGGGCTCTGGAGCACCTCAGCATTCCTGTCTCTCAGGTGTCTATACATTTAACTGGTGTCCCTCACTAGCCTGTGAACTCCTCAAGGGCAAGGTCCAGGCCTTTGGTGTTCTTTTGTTTGTTTGTTTTTTCTCATGGCCTAATGCACAGCACTCTTCAGTAAATACTGAAGGAATGAGTCAGAAATACGGCATTTGTGTGGTCGCACAGTGATGTACTCATTAAGCTAGAATGGCCTAATGAATCATCACTGCTTGCCTGAGTATCTGAAGTGTACCTAAAGGAAGGGGATTAGTCATTTCCAATGAGAGAACTCTCATCTGGACTCTTCTCGGTGAGACCAGAAAACCTTATTCTCCAGGCTACCTTTTCTCAATCCCACGTGGTCCTCTACCTTCTACTGTCCATATCCCACCCCCGGGCAATGCATTTGATTCCTTACTACGTAAATATTAACTGAGTTGTTTTCAGCAGATTTTTCTGAATTGCTTCCCACAAATTCAGTGCTGTTTGTTTTAGAGATGTCTGCTTGCTGACCTTGGCCTGCTTTGCCCTTTCCTTAAATCTGAATGTCCTTCTCCAAGTCTCTACCATTCCCTCCCTACATTACATGAAGGCTTTGAATCTGGAAGCAAGCAAAGCCAAAATCCATTGGAAGCACTGACTTACTCATAAATAAAATTGATGACCCCCTGGCGCATTATGTCATATACCAAGGGAGAGCCCTTCCTTACTATCTAGTGGCTCATCTATACATGCCCACGGGACAGAGAGCACAGCCAACCCCAGACTGAGTGGTTTAAATGCAGTGCCGGGTACACTTGAGACACTGCTCTGGAAAATGCCAATCTCCGTGTAGTTCGATTAGCAAGAATACTTAATCTCTCTAAGAGTTTTCAGGAAAAAGAAATTAGTTAACAAATTGGCAAGAGAAGAGCCTTAATACTTGGGAAGTACCCGATAGCTTTTACAGCATTTGAGTCCTTTGGGAGTTGTCATTTCTCATAATAAAGAACATTCTCAAATTTTATATTCTGATTTTACAAAAACCAATCAATACCCAGGTTAGAACCACAGATGCTTGGTCCTGAATGGGAACAGAGGACAGGGAGGTGAAGGGACTTGCTCTGTGGCTGAGACAAGAGTCCAGACGTTCCAAGTCCTTGTTCAGTGTGCTCACCCGTGCACCACCACGCCCTTCACTGAGATGCTGTCTTGCATTTGGTAAAAAAAAAAAGAAAAAACAAGTTTCTTTAGAAGCTTTGGGAAATGCAAGATATTGGTGAAGTGCTATCAAATAAGTTAAGACAGTAAAAAACAACCCTTGGTCCACACCTGCAGATGCCTTTCCGCACAACTCGCTTGGCCTGGCCATGCCCAGCCATGCAGGCGGGGGCAGGAGTCCTCAGAAAGGAGGGGACCAGGGTTTTGCTGCAGGCATGGGCTCAGGTGTCTGTGCGAACAACGGCTCTCCCTTCTCACTCAGGCAAATTATATGTACCGCCATAAACCGTAATTTTCAGGATACAGCTCCATCTCGGGGGTTAAATGGGCTTCTGCAGGCTAATTACCATCTATCATACTAAAAAATTTGCAAAGGTACAATGGAATTAATGATTCTGGCTGGCTGTCAGCCAGCAGGTCATCCTTAAAAGCAGGCAAACAAAACACATTTCTGCAAAGCGTACTGACGAGCTTTCTGCAAGAGCAGAAGTGCAGCCTCCACCACCAGGACAAGGGCCAAAAATGGATGGCACAGACCCTGACAATGAGTGCTCCCACACTTCCTGCTCCTCTACGAACCCCAACACGGCCCTGACCCTCCCAGAGTGTCAAGCTGCACTAGACAAGACATCTTTCTATCTCTCTTTGTGAAGCTATTTATATTTCATTAAAACATCAATGTGGTAAATCAGCTTAAGCTCTTACTAGGTACGGAAATGAAACAAGAAAAGAAGTTAAAACCAAACCCTCAATAAATAAGCCACAGGCTGCCCCTGGATGGCAATGAAAATAAGGATTTTGTGTACTGCTTTCCTCAGAGGTAAGACGATTCCCTGGAGTGTTTTAATTGAGAAAGATAAGGTAGGACTACCATCTTGTTGTGTGTGTATGTGTGTTTTTTTTTTTTCTTGGAAAGTCTAGATCTCGTCAGTCTTGGAGTATTCTGGGGAGGTATCCTTACTTATATTTTGCCCCCTAATCTTCTGTATGTCTGTTCCAGAAGGTGGAGGTTTTCAGCAAAGAACCTGAGGAGGCCTACCTCATAGCAAAACTTAAGAATTAGATTGATAGAAGTCAGGAACATGGAAAATACACACTGAATAAAAGCCAAGACCCGGTGGGAAAGTAGGTATGCGGTCAGGGCATCCTACAATTATTAGAGCTGAGCTGTTGATTAGGTTTAGAGCTTCTTGGCAACCAAGGCAAAAAGGAGAAAACATTCCACCGTAGAACGTGCCTCGTTCATAGGGAAAAGGCATTTTCATTCCCAGGGGAAAGGAGCATTGAAAAAGTTAAAAAAAAAAACCAAACGTTATTGTCACTTAGGGCCAGAAGAAATACATTCAAGTACGGAACATACTGTGTGCCAAGTGCTGAGCCTGGCATCTGGGACTCAGAGATGAATAAGATGTGGTCCTCGCCCTCCCAGGACCGAACACTTTATGGGGAAGCAGACATGCGCACAGGCCTCATAACTTGGCGCTGTGGATGGTCTAACGGGAGAAGTCCCGGAGCACAAGGAGCATACAGAAGTCCACTAAACCCATGGGACCCTCGTCTGTGAGCTTTCCAGCAGGGAGCCCAGGTAAGAGGACAGAGTCCTGCAGCAGCATGTTGATAAAGTCGTTCCTTACAGCACCAGTGTCCCTCAAAAGAGGACACTGCTCCAGATGAACAAGGCTGCAGAGGCTTCAGATAACCCTCCAGAAAGCAGGCTTTTGATGACCAGTCAGGCAGCCGGCAGTTCAAGGTTGTAATCTCTGGCGATGGCATGGACTGAATCTATTCTATCGTGCTGTCTGGCTGTGTTTCTAAGCCTAGCAGATCAATCTTTTGGCAGGCAGGTAGAGTGGTCAATATTTTAGTGAAATCGAAGAACCAAACCAAGTCTTTCGCTAAAGAGATGACCAAATCATCCCAAATTGAGAGAAAGGCCAGGACTTTTAGAACACAGTTCTGCACTAGCTTCAGGCACACTAACTATGGGCGACAGGAACTCCAAGGTCCACACCATAAACAGTGGCTGACATGATTCTGGCTTAGAAGGTGCTCAAAGCAAGAGTCTCAATCAGAAAAACCATAGAAGAATCTCAACATGTCACAATTAAAAATTTACCTTTTGAGCAACATAGCTTTCTGCTAACCAACCAGAGAAACCAGTTAGAAAATTTATCCTAAGATACCTAAATTTTAAAGGCTATATGGAATTAATGGATTATCAAGCAATAGGGTTTTGGGCACGATCTGCTCACATAATGGTATTAGTTTTAGACTAGATCATTTGAAGCCACTCTTTCTAATTGGATGGTTACTAGAACCAAGGGTCCCTTTCAGTAACTCATAAGATGTGAAAATAAGACCATATAATCAGCACAAAGATGATGTAATATTTCTGAGGAGGCAATGCTGGAGCTCAATCCTGATTCTGCCAGTTATCAGCTCTATGATCAGGGCAAGTAACTTAATGTCTCTGTATCTTAGTTTCCCTGTGTGTAAAACAAGGACGTGATATTTCCTACCTGGTAGGGGATTGCTGAGAGCATTAAATGAGTTACTACGTACGAACTGCTCAGAACGCTGCCTGGCACCTAGCACATGCTCGATAAATGTTAGCTGATTACGGTTTTAATTATTATTATTACAATTTATGTAAACATTCCTTTGTTTCTACTTGCTTTTTTATGCATTTTTACATTGTTGACATTATGCACAAGGAATCACATTTATTTTCCCGCTAAACAAATCAGTTATTTTTCCAAGTCATTACACATTATAAACAGAGAATCACTGTATCTATTTAGAGACAATCATCTGGTCCTGAAACTATCCAGACATCAGTATCTTTAACCCTCCTTTCAATGCATCTTTTTTGGACTACACAGTACACAGTACATCTAGGGGAAAAGAACTGATTATTTGGGGGCTGGAAAGATGTGAGCTCATGTGCTCAGTAGAGAAGATACAGAAAGAAATAAAAAGGAAATTATAATCAAAGATCTGTGCAATTATACTGAACTACCGTAGGCAGAGCTTTGTTTTTAAAGTAATAATACACAAGAGAGCAGCGTCTGCATGTTGATAACACAGGAGGGAGGACAGGATGTCAGGGTGAGATGCAAAGTAGACGAGTGCACTTGAGATGAACTGGACCACTCCATCACTGTCCTCAGCTTGAATCTGTGATCACCAAGATGGGCTAGAGAAGGATTTATGGGCATATTTGCTTTTAGTGCCACAGAGATTCTGCATCATGGTATCCATGTACCTGTAACTATTTACTGTTCAAAGAAAAGAAGAAGATATCTAAGTTCTAATTCATAAACTTATTATCATCCTTCCTGAAACCTTCGGTTCTTTTTCCAATGATGTGGCTGCACCGTTTTTTTTTTTCTGTCTGAAACACTTCCTACACCAAAGAAGGATATAAGGTTCCAATTTATGCCTCGAATGACAACTAAAAGCACTTCAAAGATGCCGAATAGATCGCCTATTGAAATCCCATTGTCAGGTGGTGTCTCTCTTCTTTCTCCGTGCCAAAACTTTTCCATCTCCAAAAAGGAGCACATTCCATTCTTTATGACCAACTTATCAAAATTAAAATAACAACCTCCAGCTGTCAAAACAGCTTCAAGAGAAGAAGTAGTTATGGTTATGATAAATACCAAAGAACTTATGGCTACCAATGCAATGACTGTTACCCATGTAAAAGTATTTTTAAGTAAATTGTTTTTAAATGGCATGAAAGACTACAAAGGAGTCATCTGCTAAACTCATTAGGTAGAAACCTGGGAGGGAACGCCAACAACATCATGGATCTGGAAGCTGGATTGACCACCCTCAACTTGCAGAATTGACCTTTTGCTGATGAGTCCTTACAAGTACTTTTGGGACCAAACTAAAAGCCAACTCTTAACCTGAGCAATAGTTGGGATCCATACGCCCCAAAGAGAACTTTTCATATGTCACTGTGATTTTATAGCTTTGATGACAAGTTAACTCTTTGCCACTTGGAAGTAGCTTCAACTGTGCCATAAAAAAGAGAGAGCAAAGATAATGGAAACCCGGGTTACTGGTCCCAGTGGACTTCTGATAATTGTGATGGAGCAGCAAGTAAGTTGAAAGTGGATTCTAATGGATTGGAAATATTTGTGCAAGTCAGACAAACAATGCATGGCGCCTCAAACAGAGCAGAGATGTCTTCCTTTATTTGTAAGACAATTCTCTGTATTCACGTAATGCAGTCTGAAACAACTTTAAAAGCTTTTGACGTGTAGCAAATAACAGCCCTCTCGGAAATCAAATTATTGAGGCTTAATGACTAAATGGATATAGAAACAGTATTTTACCACCCCCTCCGCAGGCGATCCCATGGTGCAGAAACAACTCATTTGTCCCCTGACTCAACCTGGAGCTGCCCGTTTTGACACTTCTGGCCTTCTTGGTCTAGCACAAGATCCATCCTGTAACAGAGTTCATACAGCCTGGGCAAAGGAAACTGCTGGAAGTTTTGCTTTTCTGCAGTAAAGGCAGTGAAGAATGACCCGGAGACCTTGCATCGTGGGCACACAGGAGGTGGCCCTGCAAACCCCCAGGGACCACCATTCACAGAGACTGCTAGGAAGGGTGCCCTGGAGCTGTGCGAGGCAGAGGTCTTGGAATGGCCAATCATTCCGTTGGTTAAGGGCTTCCGAAGGCTCCCTCCCACGGCCTTCAGGGTCGAGCCCAACTCCCAGCTACGGCGTCTGAGGCTCTCTGTGGTCAAGCTCCTGCCCGTTGCTGGTGTGGAATGCGTCACCCCTGTGCCCACCCCCATAAACATTGCCCTTTTTAAGGACACCCAAGGGCACTTCCGGACAGTTCTCTGCGCTGCTGCCCTTTCCCACAGGAGAAGGGAGCGCCCCTTCCTTAGTGTCCCTCTGCGTTCCGGCACCTTCAGCACTTCCCTTGCACACAGTGGTTTGTCTGCCTCCTCCCAGCACTAAGCATCCAGGGCAGGGAGTGAGTCTCTCCTGTGTGGGTGACCTCAGTGGACAGTGCATATCAGCTATGCGAGAATGTTTTGAACTGGAAGGGAATTCAGAGATTGCATATCACCCCAATGTAAAAATCTCCCAAGTTTTAACCCTGGCCTCTCTCCAGAAACTGATTTCTGTCTCATGGACGACTTGACATGGAAGTCCAACAGGCACCTCAAACAACATGGCGCTCACCAGTCAATCGCAACCACTGCAACACCAGTTGGCTATCTTTGCACTTTGCAGGTCCATCCTTCTAGGTCCTCTGGAGTCACCTTGGACCTCTTCCTCATATTGCATTCCCTGTCAGTTCTTGTGACTTCTACTGGTCTCCCAGCCTCACACATCTTCCTGTCCACTTCTGCTATTGCCCCTGTCCTGGGCCCATGACATTCACCCAGGCCTTCGCACAGGCCCCTCAAGGTCCCCCAAGCTCAGTCTCTCCCTCCTTCAGGAGATTGCTGCCAGGTGCTCCTCTGTCTCCAAAATCTCAAATGCCCTGGTACGCCCAGTATGTCATTCAAGGCCCCAATCTCTTTAACCAATCTACTCAGCTTACCCAAAGACCCAGTGTGGTCTTTGTTCTCTTTGAAGTTTACTACATTTAGCATATACACCTTTCTTTTGGCAAGCAAACTTCATAAACCATTAGCTTTAATTTTCTGGTTTTGATGCCTTTTCATCCAAACATCATGCTGCTCCCTGAGGGTAGCATCACGTTAGTGCTCAATGTGATGTGTCTCAATGCTCAGCAAACACAGTGCCATGAATACACACTGACTGACCAAGTTATTCTTGGGCAAAGATCTCATAAGCTTTAATATTCACGGAACACTAGAACTCTCCTTTGCCATTTATCACTCATTATGCTCACAGGACTGGCATGCGTAGCAATGAGCTAATCTACATAAAGCATTTGGAAGAGTGTGTCTGGCCTGTGGTAAGAACAGCCATTAATATTGTTATTATGATGATGATGATGCAGACTGACATGAGGACTGAGATACAGTGATATAAAACGTGGACAAGTGCTTTCCACACAAATGGCCATACTGCCGAGTGACACAATTTGGTGGGATATTTGCTCTGTAAGTGCATATCTAAGCACATTAATAAAAATATATTTGCACCTGATTTTATAGTCTTGCTGGTTCGACAGGAAAGGCTACAGCACTGATCCCGAAAGGTTGGAGTTACGAGCAGATGAGACTGGTGGGCACCTGAGCCTGTCCTATTAGCTTCTTAAAAGACATGCTTTTGCAGACTGGAACTTGAGCCGGGATTCTAGTGCGGGTGAGTTCCCTCTGGCAGAGGACTCCTTAAAGGTTCCCTTGTTCTCTGCCGAGTTGGCAGGCCACCCCACACTTACTTGGCTCCAACAGTATGTTCTAGGCTGGACTTCCAACTGTGGAAAGGTCAAGAGAACCGAAGACATGGTCCCTACTCAGGGGAGGTCTCGGTCAACAGGAGCTGTTGGGCAGAGCGATTTGGTAAAGGAATAGACACTCAACGGAAGTAAGTACAATAAATCTTAGCTGGTGGAGCCGGCAGCACAAATTTAGGGATGTGCCTGAGCGAGATGGAGTGTTTGGAGGTGAGGAAGTGTCACAGGGGCACCATCTCCACAACGCCAGTCCTGAGGGAAGGTTCCGGAGCTTGAGTAAGTCTGCCTTCAGAGGAGAAACGCAGATAAATTTGGGAATTGGATGACGGATTTGGGAAGCTGCAAAGCCTGGTAAGTATCTTTCACGGGTCCTACACTCTCTAGGAGCTGGTTCTTGGAGTTGGGCTGAGTCTCAAACAGGAGACTGACGTCCATGATGGATTCAGCAATTTATGTCCCCAGCCCGTGGTTTCCTCCTCAGTAGACTGTGGGACCTTTATTACAAATGGCCTGGGGAGCATACTTAATGCAGGCACTCCAGGGGGCTGGCAATGTGGCTATGAATTTTCATTTTGGGTCTTCCAAGGACTTTATAAATACCTCCCTCTGATCATTTCACCCAACACAGATTATTTCGCTAACACCTACTTCACACTTGTTCCCTGATTTAATTAGATCTGGCTACACTCACTGGCATAAAATGCTTTGAATTGTCAATGATACCCAGAAAAAAGTCAGGGACAAACAACTCTCTCAAAAGCAGTTTATCGCCAATATTTTATAGGGATACATAACATGTTCGTTATTTACTTTAACAGTTAATCTGATACACGTGGTGGATAATTTAATGAACACATATATAGTTAAGTCTGTAAACTGACATGAGTTCCAGATATGATCAATCATATTTCTCCCCCAAATTACGATTCCAGCTTTAAAGTGTGACATTTTTCTTGTACGTTTAGCTTCTCTTTCTATTTGTCCCACTAAACCCTCACACTGACTCTGAGGGTGCCCTGGCTATTTCATTTGAAAACTGATATTTTGGTTTCTATTAATTTTATGTCCCTTGCTTAAACTGCTTAGCTGCTTCTGATTAGATGCCTGTTCCTAAAGGCTAGGATATCAACGTATAATGAATGTAACCAAGAGGCACAGAATAAAAAGAAGGTCCACAAATACCAGATGGTTTTATGGGTGTGTTGCAGAAGTTCTGACCTGGGGTGTGTCTTGATTATCAATTTTATGCTCTGAATCCAAACTAAACATGGGAGAAAAGGAGGAGGATGTAGATGTAAATGGAAGAGGCATGGACCAATATTTCACCAGTCCCTAGAGAAAACAAAGATCAATGTGCCGATCGTAGGGCTGGACATTTAAGCATTACGAGCACCCTTTTCCAGATTTGTAAAAAGTAAGAAAGACAGAGCCAACACGTGGGGATTAATAGCAGGGGGTTAAAAATTTAACTCAATTAAAAAGCATTTAACTCAATAATAGAAATATCTGGCAACGTTATTACTCAGCACGTTCCCCCAGCTGAGGCTGATTTCATTTACGGTAATTTTATATTTATGTTAAAAACAAATTAGCGGCAAACCAGAGGAGAAAAAATCCTCTTGAAACACAGGGACTGGACCTAGATAACCTTATGTGATGGAGACGCAAAGGTTTTCATGAGTCGCTGAGCTTCCTCTGTCTCGTCAATGATAAACAGTTTCTGGAAATTGAGAATGCTGCTGGTCACCTTCCTTTCCCCTAAGCACGCCATGCTGAAAAGACACCACCACTTCTCTCCAACTGGACAGACATGCGTGGGGCTTTCCTGTGGACACTGGGGAGGAAGGCGTGGTCACAAAGCCATCGGGCCTGCTGTAGGGACATCAGGATAAGAGGAAGTGAGTGGATTCCTGGGCCAGGGAAACGACTGGAATGTTTGGGAGAAAGCAGGAAATTCCCCACGTGGAGATAAGGAAGAGAGTGGGACAGTGACCCAGGCTGGGTGAGGAAGAGGAAATTGATCAGATCCCCAGGAACAGAGTGAAAGGACACAGGGATACATACAAGAGAGTGACGCCAGAAGGGGAGGGGCGGCTGGTAAGCAGGTACAGAGTCCAATCTGGTTTATTTCAGGTGTCAGGTTAATTGGCACCAAGCTCAGGAGATGCGAAGGCCATTTGCAGAAACTTTAAAAAATAAACTAAGAGTTTCTTTATTATTTGTGGGGGCAGGAGTGAGAAGGTAGGGAAAGCAGAGAGCGAGGGAAGGGAGAATGGAGGAGGGGGTGATTTTGTAGGAAACAGGTCTCATGCTGAGTTTCTGAGGGATGTTCTGGGCTAACAGGGTTCCGCATGAAGGTGAGCTCTTTACTACACGACTGCTCCTCCATTTCATTTAAAGTGCAGCTTTGGGAGTGAATATTTAATTTTTTTCACTATGTAACTGGCCATAAATCTCTGGCAAATGTGAGGAGTAATGCATTTGATTTAAACTTACAAGGTCTGAAATAATTCACCATCATGCCTAACCGAGTGAAGCCGGTTCATACCCATGCATCCCTAAGTGGGGCGGGTACACCGAGGAGAAAACATCCTCACTGAGCTCGGGAATAACTCCATCGCTGACCTGAATCGGATCCAGCGGAAACTAAACATTCAGGACATACTTTTACAGGAGAGGGAGTAGAACGGAAATCAAAGTGAGCTTAACTGAAACGTGAGAAAGGACACAGCGGCACTGACTCTGCTGGGTGGGGCCACGGCTCTCTTTTTCACCAGCCCCCCCCCCCCTCCTGCCCCAGTCCCGTAACTCTCCACCCAGCATCGGTTGTGGATGACATCACCGATTTCCCAAAGCCGATCAGCAGTTTCCTGCTTTCCAGAGTCAAGCCAGTGATACCGTCAGGGGTGCACCTGGGTAGAGGTGTGGCCGGGTCAGGTCACACAGAGTGGAAATGGAGGCCACGTCAGGGTTCGTTCGTTAAGTAAATTGCTTGCTAATTTACGGCTGATCTGTTAGTCCCTTTTCCTTGCACAGACTTCCACGCTGCAACGGGTCCAGGTCAGACCAACGGTGGGAGAAAAAGACACATACACCCATCTGCAGTGCCCACGATCGCAGCCTCTGCTCCAGAAAGACTGCAAGGACCCAAGTGAAGGGGCGGGGGGGGGGGGGGGGGAGGGAACCGCCCAGTGAGAACCACTGCCCCGACAGGCCCGCAGCTCTGACCCGCTGCCTCCTACAGTACCCCAGCCAAGATGCCTTTCTGTCCTCATCAGTCTGAGACGAAAGCACTAATAGTCTGTTTCTCTAGAGTTTCAAGCAGCCACTCTGCCCCCCGGAAATGCTCCAGTTGGCACTCACCACCATATAAACGCTGTAAGGTGTCTTAATTCCTTCTGGGTGAAGCGCGAGACAGCTTCACCCTAAGATGCTAGCCAAGATTCTTGTCCTTAACAGCCATCATGCCCTAATTTTACACCCTATGTTTGTCAATAAAGACGACTTCACATTCCAGAAGACCTCACGTCTACAAGAAGACTCCTAAGCTCTTTTTTTTTTAAAGATTTTATTTATTTACTTTTTTCCCCCCAAAGCCCCAGTAGATAGTTGTACGTCATAGCTGCACATCCTTCTAGTTGCTGTATGTGGGACTCGGTCTCAGCATGGCCGGAGAAGCAGTGCCTCCGTGCGCGCCCGGGATCCCAACCCAGGCCGTCAGCAGCGGAGCGCGCACACTTAACCGCTAAGCCACGGGGCCGGCCCAAGACTCCTAAGCTCTTCAGGCGCCTGGCTCACTGCCTCAATGTGACTTCAAAGGAAAACAGTCCGATACACCGAAAACTCACTTCAAATGAACTTCTGCTAGGAATTCACGCTGGGTGGGACACCTCGCCGTGCCAACTGTTCTGACACTGCTTCATTGTGTCAGAAAGCTCTGTGAGAAGAAAGGAGCTCCTCATCCTCTCTCCACCTGACAAGAGGAAGCAAGCAGAGCTCTGGGACAAATCAACAGGGGACAAACTGTCTTGCATTTCCTTAGCAGAATCTGGGGCTAGCGAACATTAGATGGAAGTACACAAACCACGCTCAGGAGTGCATTTCTTTTCTTTCTTTTCTTTTTTTTTTTTGCGAGGAAGATTAGTCCTGTGCTAACATCTGCCAATCCTCCTCTTTTTGCTGAGGAAGACTGGCCCTGGGCCAACATCCATGCCCATCTTCCTCCACTTTATATGGGACGCCGCCACAGCATGGCTTGCCAAGCAGTGCGTCGGTGCGCCCCTGGGATCCGAACCGGCGAACCCCGGGCCGCTGCAGCGGAGCGTGCGCACTTAATCGCTTATGCCACCGGACTGGCCCCAGGAGTGCATTTCTTATAGGAACATTCTAGCTCTTTTGTCCTTTCCTTGGTGTCCCAACTTTTCACGTGTTAAGACACTATAAGACAGCTAGGATGGGCAAGGTGATTCCACCTGCCGTACACCTGTTCTGACTCCGTTGCAACTGACTGGCCCTAGTTAAACATTTTTTTCCAAGTACTTTTAGTTTATCACTTCCCTATTTATTGTATTCGCATGTTATAAAAGTGACATGTGCTCAGTGTAGTAATTTGAAGTAAGCAGAAGAGTAAAGGAAAAAAACTATTTGTACGATCCAGCCCGATGTTAACATTTTGGCATCTTTTCCTATATGGAATGTAATTTACTTCTCAGTAATATCATTTCATATGCTTTGCTTACACATTAATATTTTTATGTGACGAAATTTATGCCAAATGATTAAACAGCTCTTGTAAATTACAGAAACTTAAAGACAATATCAAAACAATGTGACCATAAGATGAAGACCACCTACTAAATTTTTTTTTTTGGCACGAGATTGTTTTGGAAAAGTTTTAGAAGCTATTAGGTTTATTGAACACTGTAAACCTTAAGGTTTGAAAGAATTTTGGAAACATAACATAGCAGGGTGATCTGCAGAATACGGAGTTGGAAAATCTTAAAAACAATTTGCTCTTTTCTCTCCACATCAAAGATCTGTATTTGCTCAACTGTTTCTTACAGGGAGATGTACTAAGTGGTGAGGGGCTGGTCAGGAATCTTGTACTATTTTGTAGCTTTCAATAATATGCTGGAAAGAACATATAAGTATAATGTCATATAAAGAACACACGGAGCTTAGTAGGAATGAAGACAGTTATTTTAGGAAGAAAAAATTAGCTACGGCAAGATGGAAAACACTGACAACGAATGTAAAAATCATAGCAAAATTCTTAGATGGCCATAAGCTGAGAAATCCCTGTACCAGGTGCTTCTATAAAAACAGCATGGGGGGCCAGCCTGGTGGGGTAGAGGTTAAGTTCGGCACACTCTTTCGGTGGCTCGGGTTCACAGGCTTGGATCCCAGCTTGGACCTACATCACTCATCAAGCCATGCTGCTGTGGTGACCCACATACAAAATAAAGGAAGACTGGCACAGGTGTTAGCTCAGGGACAATCTTCCTCACCAAAAAAAACCCACAAAAAAACAAAAACAACAACAGCATGGGGAAGTGAAATGTATGAGTGAAGGGTCTATACCAGTTAATCATATTTATTATCATTATTATTTTATTGTGGTGATCAATGCCAATTAAAGCAGTAACTAAACAGAACATGATGAAATAATTAAATGGTAGAAAACCTTGGCCTGTAAGTGAAGATGGAGGATAAAAGTAAATATTTAGAAAGCTACATCTGGCGGGGAAAAAAACCTGAAATCTCCAGCATTTCACCACATGATCTCTCACAGCCAGCAAGGCTGCAGATGTGTATTGTTTGAGGAAGGACTTGTTTGTGCTGAGATTCCCCACTTTTAGACCTACTAGGTAGCCAGAGTGGCGTGCCTCCCTTGAGGACACACCAAGAGGGGATTTCTCCTTTGCTGTAAAGCCCACAGCATTCTGGACTTGCATGGTTTTATTTACTATCATGAAACCCGGGAGGGAAGGACTGGATCTTGTTCATCTCCACGTGGTTGACAACAGCTCACGCATGCTGTAGGTATGAATGAATGAATGAATGAATGAATGAATAGACACTGCAGGAAAACTGGGCATTCTGACTTTGAGGTCTCAGTTTGGGCTTTCTTTCTGGAGTGGATAGATGAGTATGAATTTCAAAGGCACTCAAATAAGCACACGTTGAGTGATTAAGAGTAAGGGTGATTCATTATGTTAGAATTTTCCCACCTACAGGAGCCAGTGCCTCCAGTGTCCCCATTCCCTCTTCCCTCGGTCATCTCTGCAGGAAATTGCTACACTGTGTCTCCCACACGGGTGATGAATGTTAGAAGCATTTTAGCAGACTGTGGCCGGGGCCCAGAATGGGGTCAAGTAAAAGTAAATACCAGCCCTTATTAGGCGATCCTGGCCTCCAGCGGTGCGTTTGCCTGACACACTCGCAGCTTCCTGCTGTGTCATAGAAAGCAGACCTCTGAGGCCACCGCCTCCATGCGACGGTTTCCTGACCTCCAGGAACTTCCTTACTCAAGCACCACTTCCTTCCTGGATCCTCACACTTGACTGTTTCTGGAGGATTTCATCACAGAGCACTGACGTCCACTGCCGTGGCCTGGTGTGGAGACACCGTAACTGCCCCAGAGGGCTCTCTTCAGGAAACCCAGCGGGCCTGCAGCCACCCCTCCAGGACCATTCCACACATTCATCTTCTAATAGTCACACGTCAAAGAGGAGCAGAGGGACGGACGGATGGACCAGTGTTCACATGCGAGCTGTGGCTGATAGAATTATGATTTTCCAGAACTGGATTTCATGGCTGTGGATGTGGTGGTGTTAGTTGGGATGGAGGAAGATTCATAGCCTGTATGTGTTTAGTGACCCCAAAGATTTTAAATTATATTATGATTTTTATTTAACGACGATTAAATGCTCAGAAACTAGTTAAGGCATTATTTATGGATTCACTATTTTTATACCAAACCATTTTCTTTGTTAATTCACTAGCTGTAAGCTGCCTAAAGTAGAGAAAGCTTCTTTATTTCCGGTCTTTCCTAGCACTGAGCAGGGTGCCTTACGCACATTGGCTGAATGAATGAATGAATGAATTTGTTGGGTGAACTACTGCAAGATTTCAAATCTGTACAGGACAAGACAGGACAGATTGTGAACTAGGCTAATTTTCTCCTCAGTTACGCCCCCTGTTGCATCCTCCATTTGGGCACCCTCACGGCCCTCATCCCTCTGGGTGGTCCGGGCTCTCTGGGTTTGCACTACCTGACTGTGCTCTTACTCCTAAGCAAAGGCCTCCACCAACCAAAGCCCAGGAGATCTTTAGCACCACGGGGCTGCCATCGCTGAGGCCATTCTAAGGAATATAAAGCAAGCTCTTCTCAGTACCCATTTTTGTTAACTGAAGCATAATTAAATTACATTCAATAAAACTCACCCTTTTTAGTGTGTAGGTCTATAAGTTTTGACAAACGTATACAGTCATGGAACTACCACTATAATCAAAATACAGAGTATTTCATTACCCTAAAAGTGCCCCCGTGCCCCTTGGCAGGTAGTCCTCTCCCACTGAATTTTTTACCTTCAGCAGTATCTTTTCCAAAATGTCATTCAGTTCCCGTTTTATTTGGACCCTTCTCCTTATACCAACACTGCTGCCACCCCTCCCCCAACCGGAAGCTCTCTCCGGGGCTCCTGTGGAATTCCCTGGTCTCCCGCCATGCCTTTGATGGTTCCTTCCAGACTCCTAGGAGGGCTCCCGTTTCTCAGTCGGGGCTCATAAATGTAGATGTTTTGAGAGTATTGTCCTTTACTCTCTTCTCATTTCCCTCGTGCTTATCCTGGTTTCGCCCCTTGTCCCATGTCCACCTACATCTATATTCTGAAAACTCTCAAGGCCTTCTTCCTTACTGTTCCTTTCTTCTGTGTGTTGTGCCTGTATTTCTAATAGATCCACAGACTATCCTGTTAACCCTTCTGGTTGTCTATGTCCAAGCCAGACTCATTTCTGGCCCTACCAATCTGCCTTCCTCCTGTGTTCCTTCCACGACTGAGAGCATCACCACCCAGAGTCATCGAGTTAGATGTGTCCCACTCCATGAACCCCACATGTAGATAACTACCTTTAAAATATGCCTCAAATTCGTCTCTCTCTCCACATTTACTTCTGCGGCCACAGTGCCAACCTTGATTATCTCTGGCCTTAGCCGCTGGCTCCCTGAGTCTGGTTCTCTTCCCTCTAAACATTCTCCACATTGCTGCCAGAGCCATTTTTTTAAAATACAAATCAGACCACATTGTTCTCCTCCTTCTTATAAAAATAAAAAACCTCAAACAAACACAAAAACTATCCCATAGTGACTCCCCAGTGCATACAGGATAAAATCCAAGATCCTTAGGATGGCAGTCGAGATCCTTAAAACTTGGCCCTGTCTTGCTTTCCCAATGCCATTTCTCAGCCTCCCCACCCTTGTCCAACTCTGGCCACACCACACCAGCCCAGGCAGGGCACATCATGGACTTCTGTGCCATTGAGTTGAAACTCTGTTTCCCCAGTCGGAGGGTGACCACTTTATGAAGCATTCTTGATTCTCCTCGTCTTCCACACACACCCCCCGCTCCTCCCACCCCAGGCAGAACTAGCTGGTGCCTCCCCTGTGCTCTGAGGGCATTCAACACCTCATGTTCTAGATGCTTCTGTGCTATTCAAACATATGCTCCTCACACTTATCCTCTTAGTACCCCCATGCCTCACATGCTGTAAGAATTCAAAAAACACTTATTGAAAATGTTTTGCCCAATATTAGATGAAACGTGTAAATATCAAGGCAAGAATTATGTACTTTTAATGCACTTTTGGCCTATCTATTCCTTGCTTACATAACAAGAGAGCCACATGGTTTATTAAAAAATTGTTATAATGCTTCCTGTTGGGGTTTGGATCAATCTGTAACCACATCAACTAATGATGACGTAGAACTTCTTTGTTCTAAATCTATTCCAGAAGCATTCCCATGAGGAGAAGTCAAATTTCGGCCATTGATGGTTATCAAGGAAAGGCCATAATCGTTGTGTGGCTGTAATGAAGCATTTTATGCATGAAGCCCACCATCACGGATTTTAAGTGCTTTGATAAATTTTCATTTCCTTGCTATCTCCCCTCCACCCATAGAGAACCTGAAATAACATGATAATCACCCCATAGCAATGCAGTCCCATCATAATAATGTCAAAAATGAGAAATCATGTGATTCGCTCATTTTCCAAGGCAGAGCCTCCCACGTGATGTGCTGAGAAGGAGGGCAGAGGATGAGACACTGAGCTCTTGGGGGGCTGGGCTGGTCCCATCTGATACGAGCAGTCAACTCCATTTATCCCACTGCAGTAAAATCTTATCATTTTGCGTGCAATGATGGGAAAAAGGTCCAAAAGCACTATACTAAGCCATTTGACCATTCAAATAGCAGCTTGAATTCTCCCAAGTTATTCCCTTCTGTTTTCTATGAGTGGAATCAGTTTTATGACTCAAGGGATCCTGAATACATGATCTAAAAAAAAAAAAAGAAAAATCCAAACCAAGATGGCAGATGTGTTTTTTACGGTGGAAGAGAGTGTTTAGAAAAATAGCAAATACCATCATTACTTCCCAATACCTGATTTGCAAAGCGTTGGCAGAGCATAAGGATTTTAGGCATCGTGACAACACAGACCGGAGAAGGTTTCTGGAAAATGTTACTCACCGTTCCAACCAAAGGGTAAATGAACCCAGCGCCTATGCTGGCCCGGACATCACTAATGGGTAAAATGAAATCTCTGGGTACACCTTTCTTGTCAGGTTGATGAGACAGAGAAAGGTGGGTCTTTGCCATGCAGATGGGCAAATTTCCAAAACCCTGTAAGAAAGGAAAGGAAATGTGTTCACTGAGCATAAATGTTAGTCTCCTGTATTGGTTTAACTTACACGCCATACAAGCCCAGAGGCTCAGACCCAGGCACACATGAAGTGCATGTTACTACCTGTTCATTGAGCAAAAGATGGAACAAAACCTCATCTCCATGTGATCATCACCTGGCAGGCTGAGGGGCCCTATTATTTATTTTGGAGAATTCTCTTTAAGGGAAGTCAGCATTCTGTGCGTGTTTGGGGGAAAGTGGGCTATTTTCAGGCAAAGGGGAAGCAGCAGCAGCTGTAGAAACCACTTTCCAAGGATATTAATATCCGGGACTCAGAAAGGTAATCTGGAGAAAGGCTCCGGAATGAAGCTTTTAGTCACGTTGTTTGCTCATTCTGGAAGGCCGTCAGGAAGCAAAGGGTCTCTTTGTGTTGGTTTATGAATCATGGCTATTTGATCTGCGATTACATTATATGAACTAAGATGAGGTCACCATTTAAGCCTCTTATTTTTAAGGACCAAAGGCGACGCCTGACCCAGAGTTCCAAAGGTGAAAGGGCATGAAGTCACATGCGGTGTCTCACAAAAAGGACAGTGTCCTCGCAGCCTGGTTCCATTAAAGGGTCCATAGTGCCCCTTTCGAGACTTTGCTAATTAATGGCGACCACATACTTGACATGGAACTTTTAAGGAACATTCCCTTGGTAGACAGAGAGAAAAGGAATGCAATTGTCAGAGGTAACCCATGCAGAATTTCTTATGATTCAACTTAAAACTATTTGGAAGATTTTAGAGTATTATCAATTGGGCAGTGGGGCGATCCTCTCTTCAAAATGCTGTAATACTCTTATTTATACTGATCAGAATTCTGCTGGGGGACAATCAGATTAGCTCTACAGAAGTGGTGCCCCAAATTTTGGGTTTCAGAGATGCATCAGATATCGAAATAATACCTATGAACTGATGTAGGTTTGCCAATTTAATATTTTGCCAGTAGAGATATTAAAAAAAAATAACCCAATATGCCGTATACAATCACTATATTACTTCACAAAAGAAGGAAATTTTCATGGGAAAAAAACTCATGACAATGACCTTATTTCACTGCACAGGAGTGAAAATTTCACCGCAGAATAATGCCAGTGTGTAGAGCAATGTCTGGGAAACATTTGTTTTTTTAAAGCACAAGCCAAGAGCACAGATGGAAAATTCTCAGAAAAAATGAGGTGCTGACTATCTTACCAAACCCGGGAGAATACTCTGGTTGGCACTGGTTGTATTTAAAAAAAATATTAAATATGATTTAAAAACAGGATTTAGGAGTTGGGGAATTAAAAAATATATAGATCAATGATACTCCTAATGAAGCTCCTTGGCCAGCAAGCTCTTGAAATGCTTTGATCTATTTATCTTATCACAGCAAACTGATAGAGCATTCGAGGCTATGGTCATTTTGGTCAGGGTAGCTGAACACGCTACAACGGAGTCCCTTAGACGTGACCATTATAGGACTAGACTCGCACTGCTGAATCACAGCCACCTTCGAAGCTGTTTGTCGACTTGGCTTTGTCACTCTCTAGAGGTGGAAGATGATGGGGCCTTCAACCTTGGTGGACAATCTCAGCACCAAGCCAACAAAAAAGAACACCAAACATCCCCATCTTTATATGCCGCACTCCTATTTGCCTAACCTGGCGCGATGCTGACGTTTTTAAGGTAGTAAGAGGCCTGCAGTGAAGAGCAAGCACCACAGATCATCTAAATCTGACTCCACAGCTGCACATCCACGGACAGTTTCAATGTATCTGGCTGAGCAGGAGGGACTGAACACCACACACCCCAGAAAACAGGGATACCACCCATACTACACACATTTATAACCACAGAAATCAATGGTGTACATATCAGGGGGTATCTAGTCTCACCATAACGTTCTACCCAAGGACATTAACTCAATCTCTGTAGACTACAAAGCAGATCAAGCCAAGTTCAGCTGGTGAGACTTGGTCAGTCCTCAAGTCAAGGTGAGTACTTCAAGAGCCTAAGGTGGATTTTTTCCTAAGAGTATAACTTTTACCTGTTGCGTGTAACGATCTATTTTGGATTGTGCCTCAGGAGAGAGTTCGATATCTCTGGCTCCGTACACAGCCTGGGCAATGGTTCTGATCTTTTCTACAATTGGAAGCTGCAGAAACACAAATGACAACAAAATCATTAACTTTAATCTCGTGAAAGAATTAAGAAAAAGCTTAGTGAGATTTTCTGTAATTGCTTAAAATTCCTTTCAGAGCAACCACGGCATTTGAGAAGCAAACACTCTTTCCTCCTTCTATCATCCTGTAAGTATGAAATTTTCAGATCAGAGATCAACTAGCATTTAAGAAGCCTCAGATGTTCAGCCAATTCAGAGTTTGCTTATTTAGTTAATCATTTTTATCCATTGCATTGTTTTAAAAAAAATGTAGTTCGTTCTATGCTTTTTAATGGTCTTATAAGTCAGAACAAGAGTCTCCTAACTAAATACTTAGTGCTGATTTTTAAGTGAGTCTCAACTCAAGTTATACGACAGAGAACGTAACAATACTAAAGAACAGGTATATATTTTTGTGAGCAGGAATGTGCTGAAATTTTAATATAAATGCTAATGTGATCAATCACTTTACTAGAAAATCAGAGATTGAATCTAGTGTCATTTTAGCAAATTATGAGAAATCATAGAGAATGGCAAAAATCCAAGAGGACTAGATATGGGCAAATAAGTGTGTGTGGTGGGGGAGGGATGGAAAATCTTCTATAATGCTAGATGGAAAATCTGGAAGCAGATTGCTGGCAAAATAGTAAACGTGATCTTAAGAAACAAGAGGGGTTCATTGGGAAAGGAATATGCCATAGATAACACGATTCTTAACGTAAGCAAAGCATTGGACAAAATCGTTCATAATTTTACTGTGGGTAGAAAATACACAGGCATGATACAGTTAGTGGATTTACTGGTCAGTAAACAGCTGCCATACCAAGTGCCCATTGATGGAATGGATGTCAACCAAGGGGCAGAAGTCTCTCGTGGCCTGCCTCATAGACTTTGCTTGGCAATGGCAAATGGTACATCTGTATGAATTACTGTTGATATATACAGGAAGGAGAGTTATCCAACAGGAGAAAATAAAAGCTAGTTGCACCCTCCCAATCAGACAGAACCCCAAACTGCTTTCAAATGTGTTTTCATTACTAGTTTTTATTACTGTAGAGTTGTTCTGTGGTCCAGAACTTAAATATTGGACGTTTCAACAAATAAAAAAGAAATGAAGGTGTAAGTCATTATAACCTTTCATTGAAGGACGTAAAAGAGGGTCTGAATCCATGGAGAGGAATACTTTGTTCATGGATGAGGAGACTCAACATTGTACAGACGTCAGTTCTCTCACACTTAATCTATTAGTTAAATGCTATTCCAATAAAAACCCCAAGAGCACCTTGGTTACTTTGCTAACCAATTCTGAAATTCATAACGAAGAGTAACGGCATAAATAGGTAAGAACTTCTAAAGTAAATGAGACAAAACAACAAGGATATGGGACTTGCCTTACTAGGTGTCAGTCATACTACAAAACTATGCTAATTAATTCCATGTGGTATTGGCCCAGGACTAGACGAATTAATCAATGGAAGATAAGAAAGAACCCAGAAGGATATCTCAGCAGGGAGAGTATATAGTAAAAATGGCACAAACAGAGAAAAGTCTGACTATCCACTGACTTTTGGCTGGAGAGAAATAAAATTAGATTGCTCCCTCACGCCACGCCCCCCATAAAGCCAATATGGAACAAAGGCATAACCTTCAAAATCAAAACTCCAAATATTGGAAGAAAACATTGGGAACTCTCTTTATGATCTTAAGGCAGGGAAGGATTTCTTAAACAAGGTAACAACAGAATACACCCTAAAGGAAATGATTTATAGATTTAAAGCTTCTTGTATTAAAAATCAAAATTTAAAGCTTCTTGTATTAAAAAAAAAGATACTATAAATAAAGTTAAAGGATTAGGAACAATCTGGGAGAAGATATATGCAAATAAAAATCAAAAGATTAGTTACTAGAATGAATAAAAAACCTCCCACAAATCAAGAAAAAGACAAATATTTAATACTGGGCAAAAGGAGTGACTAATAACCATATCAAAAAAGGCCCCATCTCATTAGTAATCAAGAAAAGGAAAATTAAAATGAAAAATCAATTCACACCATTAGATTAGCAAAACCAAAAAGTATAAGAATATCAAGTGTAGGTGAGGATGTGGGGAAAAACATCCTTCTAAGTCCTTCTAAGTGCTCTTGGTTGAGATGCTAATGGTCTGGCCTTCCCTGAAAGCTTCCTAAGCAGTCTCTTCACTTCTAATACACCCTCCACTCTACTGCAAGCCTAACCTTCCTAAAACGGACCTAAGTGAGAAAAACTCAAAAATCATCATCTTCCCATGGCCTACTGAAGGACAAAATCTGGTTTTGACATTGAAGCATCTGCAGGACATGTACTCTGAAGCATCACTAGATTAAGTCCCTGTATCTTAAAATTTCCTCCTAGGCCCTGCACATAAAGCCTCTTTCCCTGTAATCTTCAAAGACCAACCTCTCCTAAAACTCCCTGAGCTCTCTAAGATCGACCTCAAAGGCCAGCTTCTCCAGGAAGCCTGCACTGATCCTCCGCAAGCACATGTAGGCATTCTTTGCTTTGCTGTCCAGATGCTCCTGTAATGCTCTTACCCAGGTGTTACACAGGAGCAGAGGTTCAAGAGGGCCTGGCAATGAGGGGCTACTAGCAAAGCTCATGCTATCTTAGAGTGCAGGGATGGCCCTCAAATGGTAACAGTCCAGGATCAAACTCTGACACCGAACCCTACTAGAGGGCAAGGGGCCTTCTATAAACCACGTCATAGGAGAAATCGGAGAAGAATCTCCACCTCCTCAAGGAAAACTCTGGAAAGAGATGATCATTATTTTCCAGGAAGGCAGAATGTGAAGCAAGGAAGGAAATGAGAAGGAAGTAATTTTTAGCCTAATGTTTAAGGAAAAGCTGTCATAGCCAGAGCTGCCTCACTAAATAGTGATCTGTCCATTGCAGCAGAGTTTAGTATAAGCCAAGTACGGTGACAGGAATGCCGTAGAAAGAATTACTGCACGAGTGCAAAGTTGAGGCTGGGCCAGAGAGAGACCCTTGAGGGTAACTTCTTATGTAAAAGATTCCACGTTCATATTAGCCGAAGAAGAAAGAATGGCCCTTAAACTCTTTGAGGTTGAGGACCACCGCTTGGGCCAGCCCCGGTGGCCTAGTGGTTAAGTTCGTCACACTCAGCTTCAGTGGTCCAGGCCCGGGTCCTGGGTGAGGACCTACACCACTCTGTGAGCAGCCATGCTGTGCTGGCGGCCCACATACTAAAAAAATAGAGGAAGACTGGCACGGACTTTAGCTCAGGGCGAATCTCTCTCAGCAAAGAAAAGGAGGACCACCTCTTGTTCACCTGAAAGTGGGATATAAGACAGCCACCGGAGTACAGAGTGGACCCTCAATATACAGTTGAACAAATGAAGGAGTATTTCTGAACTTCCTGTTGACTAAGCAAGGATTCCATGCGCTGCAACAGTCACAAAAGATTGTAAGAAAGTTCAGGTGGTGATGTGCTGAAGGCAACAGTGAGAGAGGACTTCTAACGTGAATCTTAGCTGTCACTCATCAGCATAATATGTTGATGGCCACTAAAGTGCTTGCTATCGACACTGCACTTAAGCTAACATGATCTCCTCTGTCGGTCAATAAATGCCTGCAAGGAGCAACCCTTTCTAAGAAATAAAAGTTAATAGGACGCTGGAAGGTATTTCTAGCACCCACACAGCAAGCACAATGACCATGCTTTGTCAGGGAAAGGCAGCTCTCAGGATACTGTGTTCCCCAAGCAGTGTAACAGCGGGTCCCAGGAAACAGGCAGTGTCCCCCCTGCACGTTCATTGCATGTATATACCACCTTTTTTTTTTTTTGTGAGAAAGATTGGCCCTGTGCTAACATCTGTTGCCAATCTTCCTCTTTTTGCTGAGGAAGATTATCTCTGAATAACATCTGTGCCCATCTTCCTCCACGTTGCACATGGGATGCCACCACAGCATGGCTTGATGAGCGGTGCGGTGCGTTGGTCCACACCCGGGATTTGAACCTGTGAACCCAGGGCCACCAAAGTGGAGTGCACGAACCTAACTGCTATGCCACCAGGCCAGCCCCCATACCACTTTTTTCTTTATCCATTCCTCCATCAATGGACACTTAGGTTGTTTCTCCCTTTTGGCTGTTGCGAATAATGCTGCTGTGTGCAGAGGGGGACAAATAGCTCTTTAAGACCCAGCTTTCAGGACCAGCCTGGTGGCGCAAGTGGTTAAGTACGTGCGCTCCACTTAGGCAGCCCAGGGTTCGCGGGTTTGGATCCCGGGCGTGCACCGATGCGCTGCTTGTCACGCCATACTGTGGTGGCATCCCATACAAAGTAGAGGAAGATGGGCATGGATGTTATCCCAGGGCCAATCTTCCTCAGCAAAAAAAGAGGAGGATCAGCATCGGATGTTAGCTCAGCGCTGATCTTCCTCACACACACAAAAAAAAGACCTAGCTTTCAACTCTTTTGGGCGTAAGGAATTACATATTTTTTGCAACAACGAAACTGCCTTCCTTTCTAATGTTGATTTGAAAGTGTTTGGGGAATTTCAAGCAGGTGCCAGGCTGACTTTGTGAGCTGTGTAGTTGTGGTTTTATTTCCTGTAGGAAAACTGCAACCACTTACATGACAGATGACCCAAACAGATGCAGTAGAGAGCAGGAAGGGGCCAGCAGTGTGAGTGAGTCCCAGTTGGGAAGCCTTGTTCCCTCCTCACCCTCAGTGCCCCAGCCACGCACTTCCCAACAGGCACTGTTACCTACCCACTGGCATTCCACGCTTCTGATGCCCCAGCCCCAGCCTCGTCGCCCCTGGAGAAGATGAAGGCTCTCCCTGACAGCTTCGACAGGTACAATGCCGTCTGACGTGAGTAAGAGAATGCACCATCGACACCCTGGGTGTGTGTCCCACAGCTCCATGCTGCATAAATAAAGTGCATCCGCTTGTGCAGCTAGAAGTCCCAAGACCAAAGTCCTCTTGGGACTCCTACTACAACTTTTTTCCCACTCAAATGTACAAGGAAATAAATAAAAAGAATATCTCAGTCAACATATCTCTCGGGTCTAATATAAAAACTAAGAACTGCCCTGATAAGGTAGTTCCCAGTGCATACAATCTATTTATATTCTGTCAGCAGGCAAGGAACTTCCTGCTGTCTCTCTGGTCGATTTCGGGGAGAAGAGTAATCTTTAAAGAAAAAAAAAAGCTAATCTCAGTCCAATGATCTTGACCTGAACTTGATACTATTCACATATACTGCTCTGTGGTAAATGATAGTTTTTATGAAACAAATAAAATGGTAAAATAAATTATGAGTGTTGATGCATTAATCAGCCTTGGCTCTCCTCTGGCTCTGTAAATATTTACTAATTGATTTCTTTACATCTTTCATCCTTTTATCTCCACTGTCTAGGATAGTGGCTTGCACAGAGTAGGCATTTCAAAAACATCTGCTGAGTGAATAAATAGCCATCTATGGCAAGTACTTTCAAGATGTCACGGTGTGCAACGAACTTCTGAGGGAGTGGGGACAATTATACAACAACCAAGTACGACAGAACAGACAGTGTGATAAAGGCTCTGCATAAATGTTACTATTAAAGCCAGAGATGGGGCCGGCCCCATGGCTTAGTGGTTAGGTGCGCGTGCTCCGCTGCTGGCAGCCCGGGTTCAGATCCTGGGCGCGGATTGATGCACTGCTTCTCCGGCCACGCTGAGGCCGCGTCCCACATACAGCAACTAGAAGGACATGCAGCTATGACATACAACTATCTACTGGGGCTTTGGGGGATAAATTAAAAAAAAAAAAAAAAAAAAAGCCAGAGATAACAGATTGCAGGGGAAGGCACAGAAATCAGCAAAAACCGGCAAGGTGTTTGAATGGTACTTGAAGGACACGAAAGATTTTAATAAGCAATGAAAGGAAAGATTATTCCACACAAAGAGAAAGGCACTAGTCAAGGTGTGAATGGCAGCAAACACAAGGCTTATTCTGGAAATAGCGACTGTTTGTTTTGTACTAGTCACAACTGCTTAACATCTTCATAAAGCCCCTTTTCAAAGCCTGGTGTCTACACTAGTATCTTTGATCATTTTTGAACTACTACTATGTAAAATCTTCATATTCACCAAGAACATAAGTCTGAACATATTCTACATTACTTCCCTCTCAAACCTCTTAAATGTATGTTTAGGAAACTGAAATATTCTAGAACAGAGCTGCCCAACAGCAACTTTCTGTGACAATGGAAATGTTCTATATCCATGCTTCCTAGTCCAGTAGCCACTAGCCTCATGTGGCTATCAGCATGTGAAATGTGACTAGTACAATGGAGAAAATGAATTCTTAATTTTAGTTAATTTAAATTTAAATAGCTGCCTGTGACCATTGGCTGCCGTACTGGGCAGCACAGCTCTAGAAAATAACCATGACCAATTGTTATATTTTTGTATAGTCTTGCATAGAGTAGGCATACCATAAACACTTGCTGAGTGACACCATAAAGGTAAGCTGGAGGATGTGGTGGCCTTCATGCCTCATTATACTCATTTTGTAGATGTGGCGATCTAGGCTCATAGAAGCTGAGTCACTCCAAGTTAGATAGCATATTCTCCTTGAAAAGGTCTAGGAAAGCTCGCTGGAATTATTAAAATAAATTTAAGACTTGGTTTTCAATGAAATAAACTTGATCTACAAATTCCAGAAAAGCAGTCACTTAAACTTTTAAATTATTTTTTGGTAAGAAAAAAATGGACAGAAATAAAGTGTAATAGAACAAAAGTTAAAAACCAAGCTGCTAGAATTGAATAAGGAAGTATGAAGACTTTATAATATAGTGGCATCTCATCTTACTTGGAGGTCAGGTTCTTTTTCTTTTTTTTTCTTTTGTGAGGAAGATCAGCCCTGAGCTAACATCCGTGTTAATCCTCCTCTTTTTGCTGAGGTTGCGTCGGTGCGCGCCCGGGATCCGAACCCGGGCAGCCAGCAGCGGAGCGCGCGCACTTAACCGCTAAGCCACGGGGCTGGCCCTGGAGGTCAGGTTCTAAAGTCAGTAGCCCTGAAAGTCTCTTAGAAGACTCATGAAAACACTACGCAACACTCTACTATTAACACTCCACTATCTCTTAAGCCCACAACTGCTGAAGTGTTGGAACACATCGCTGTTTCTTCAGGGGCCACAATGAATTAAAACTACATTGTTCTTTTGTTTTACCAAAGCCATAGAGTGGAATTCATAGAAGTTAAATGTTCCTATGCTGTGGTATTGGGAAAATGTATTCCAATGCCCATAAAATACTTAAAAAGAAGGATCAATTAATAAACTTGTAAGTTGAATAAAAGTCTCTGGACACACAGTAATTATTACAATTTGTATTTTGTATTTTAAATGAAGCATGAATTTTAGATGTTCTACAAGTGCAATTCGGTAAATAGCCTTTCCTGTACTTCAAATAAAAATATAACATGAAACCACTGATGTTAATTTATACTGAGCATACACATGGTGCAAGGGATTCATTACAACATACCCCTCGTGCCACGGGAGCAGCTCTGCATTGTTACTGAGAACAGACCCTTGCATCTCTGACACAAAGCATGTTCTCGGCTGGAAACCAGCACATCTGAGCTACCAAAGGTGTACGTGCCGGCTTCCATGAACTGGCTCACCAAGCGGCTCTCCCTGTGGGCTCGTTGGCCCTGAGCAACAAGTTAACCAGAAGACTCCCAGCAGAATCTCCCTCTCCTAAGGCGACCAGGATGTGCGGTGGAGATAGCAGGGGTCTGGGAAAGGGAAAAAGGCTCACAGCCAGAGAACGTGCACTTGTCCGTGTGAAGTGATGACAATAAGGAATTCACACGGGTGATCTTATTTATACTCTCAAACAGAACATTCCAGCAACGTCAAAGGAAAGGGATACATAGGAATAGGTGATTTTAATGATCTCTTCTCACCCAAATGAGGGGGAAGGGCTGATAGAGGCCTGAGTACTCTGCCTGGCCTACCAACTAATAACAACTATTAGTTAATAGTTAACTATTAACCTAATATTACGTATTTTTACGACATATCTGTTGTTCCTCTTTCCACAAACCTTACTTATAAACCCCAAAGTGTTAGAGTAATATCAATGAACCCAGGTGCAATCTGGGTTCTATTTTCATGTGCAAGGAGCCCTTGTTTCCTGCCAGTGGCTCTTTTTCTTGATTGTACAGCAGGAGTCATAGCGGCCCCGCTGGTCTGCCGGAGATGTGCTTCCAAAGAAAAAAATCCAGGTCTAAGACTGAAAGTCTCACTCAAGAGAGGAGTAAACTACCTACATGAAAGGAAAAAGAAATCATTTTCTGATAAAAAATTATTACAAAACACATCCCCAACCTCTCAGATACTGGGGTGACTGGCAGCTGTGCTGTTTTGAGTGTTTTTTTCCCCTAAATCCTAAGGTTGTAGTTTTCTCTTCTGAAGGGTTCTGTTATCTGTGGTACCTTTAATGATAACATCCGTGATAATATTTAAATAATGTTCCTTAAGTGCTTGCTTTTTAGGTTGAATACTATCCCTACACAATAGTTTCATGTTATCTGAATTTAAGTCAGAAAGGCCAGGGGATGGATGGAGTGGTGATAGAAGGTGACTGGAAACATGTGGTGGGACTTTGACAGTTCATTTTTGCATCCCTCAGTCTTTCTTGATTGGTGCATATTTTAGATGAAATAATGCATTTCTAGAAACTTCCATCATAATAACATTCCATTTTTCATGCTTGAAGAAAGCACTTAAAAGAAATGATAGGAATCCTTCTGAGGGGCACGAGTGAAACAGATACAGACCATTGCTTCAGCTGGGGCATGCTGTGCCAGAGTCACACAGGGCTGAGTAGGATGCACTGAGGAAGCTGGGCTGGTTCTAACAACAGGTTCAGATCTGATGAGACCTAACAAACACAGATGAGTGAGGTAGGCTGAGGAGGGTAAGTGATAGACTACAGCCCAAAGGAGACTTGACAGAGAACCTAGAAGCCGGTGTTGCAGAAGAATCTAGTTTTGACAGAGACCTGAGCTGTGTGTGTACAGAAGGGTGTGGTATGGTCAAGGGGAGGCAATGTGGGAATGTGGAGCTGAATCATGGAAAGGAGGCCAGGGTAGAAGAGGCTGTTGAGGGGCTCAAAGCAGTTCAGACTGGAGGACCAGAGCTCCATCATAAATAAGAGAACAGAAAACGAAGGGGCATAGGGAAGAGAAACGGATTTCTGAATAGATGCTTAACTGACTGGAAAATGCAAGGGGCAGCTGTCTATAGAACACTCCAAAGATTCCACTGCACAGAAAGGGGAAAGGAGACAGCTGAAGAAAGGGTTGGGGGAACAGGCAGACCAATGGTAAGTCTGAAGACAGGGAGGAAAGAGCCAGAGGAGGTCAAAGGCCCCCAGTGGTAGACAATAGTACAGACACAAGGGCAACAATGAGAAACAATGCCCCTTCTCCCTGGAGGGTTTTTTTACAATCACTGTGAAATATAAAAGACATATAGAGATGTGCATAAATATCATTTTAAGTTTTTAAATTCTACAATTAAAACCATATATAGTGTGAATGTACTTAATACTATAGAACTGTACATTTAAAAATAGTTAAAATGGGAAATTTCACATTATGTATATTTTTTACCCCAATTTCAAAAACAGTATATATATATATACACATACAAGTATTTACATGTATGCATCTGTATTTATTTACGTAAAATTTGAGGCTCTTGTTGCAAATGCCCAGAGTCCAATTAAAGAATAACTCTCAAAACCCCACCAACAACTGGTATATGTTCAAGTTTGAATTGTTAAGAAATATAAAATAGGGGCTGGCCCGGTGGCACAAGCGGTTAAGTGTGCGCGCCCCGCTGCAGCGGCCCGGGGTTCGCCCGTTCGGATCCCAGGCGCGCACTGATGCACTGCTTGGCAAGTCATGCTGTGGTGGCGTCCCATATAAAGTGGAGGAAGATGGGCATGGATGTTAGCCCAGCGCCAGTCTTCCTCAGCAAAAAAAAGGGGAGGATTGGCAAATGTTAGCTCAGGGCCAATCTTCCTCACACACACAAAAAAAGGAAATATAAAATAATTCCTCAATAACCAATCAAAAAAACAAAACAAGGGGCCGGCCCGGTGGCACCGCAATGGTTAACTGTGCGCACTCTGCTTCGGCAGCCCGGGGTTCACAGGTTCGGATCCCGGGCGCGCACTGATGCGCCACTTGTCAAGCCATGCTGTGGCGGCGTCCCATATAAAGTAGAGGAAGGTGAGCATGGATGTTAGACCAGGACCAGTCTTCCACGGCAAAAAGAGGAGGATTGGCAAATGTTAGCTCAGGGCTGGTCTTCCTCACAAAAAAACAAAACAAAACAAACACAAAAAAGCCAAACCTGTCTTAAGAAGACCAGCAAGAGAGAAAACTGCTAACCATCGGGGCAGTGAAAGTGCACTAGTACAGAAATCAGGATGCTGGCGGTGGCCCTGGGCTGAGTCTTCCTGCTCTGTGTTGATCTCCCTTCATCCAGCCCTGCTGTGATCAAGAGAATGGCTTCACACAAAGAACAGGAAAGACCTTTTAATACAAACAAACACTATCCTGTCTTGCTGTCAAGGTTACACCTCAAAATGTTTGCAAGGTTAGAGGAAGGATATGGAGATGATTTTCAACCTTAACTCCTGATTTAACAAACAATATTCAGACTCTGATTTGCAAGCTGACTCTCCGCGCCACACATCCTTTGCAAAAGCGACAGACTTTTTATTATATCACTAATGGCTCCGAATTCTAATGGAGAAAGAATGCTAAACATCTTGGTTTAATCTGGCGGTGCCTTTCTTTCTTGGTGCACTGGGAACCTCGGCTTCTAATTCCTGGTTTTAATCTACTTGAACATGAAAACCATCAAAGCTACCTTGAGTTCCAAGACAATTCTTGAAGGTCAATTCAGGAAGCCCTTTCACTCCCTGAAGTGAACTGACAGGAGGAAGAGCTATCGTTGATCGCCAGCTTCCTATGTTCCAGCATTTTACTCCGAGACATTTCATCTGGTTCTCACAGCAACCAGGTGAAGTTGGTGTTAATATCAGACCCTACGTGACAGATGAGAAAGCTGAGACTCGGAGAAATTAGCTAACTTGCTCAAATTTATATCTGCAGTAGGAGGGCTAGTCAAGATTTGAACTCAATTCTGCATGACCCCAAAGCTTTATCCATTTCACCATAATATGTTACCAAGACCCTCACCTTCTCTGAGCTTCTGTTTCTGCATCTATAATGCACACCCCGTGGGACTGGGTGGGATATGCCTGAAATAATGTACAGAAGAGGGATTTGTTAGCTAATCGAGTGTAAACACAGATTTGTTTTTCTTTCAGCTGTACATTTTCCTCTGTGCTTGCAGATATAGAGACATATTAGTCAACCATAAAAATATAATTGTCAAAAGTAAAATTAGAAAAGGAAAAGTCAAAGAGAAGATGATTTTGTGGGGGACTGTTAACTTCTTCAAGGAACTGTGATCATCCTAAACGGTTGAGAGGAAATGATGCACTCTGTCAAGTTTAAATATATTAATTCTCACATGATAAACCTCCTTTGAGCAATCAGGCCACTGCGTCTTATTCCATAATTTTGAAATTATTATTCTGAATCAATCATAGGTGCCTCCAGTACCATCCTCAAAAGTTGTCTACTCTTGAATCAGAAGCTGCTCTGGTAAAAGAGGTGCAGGATTGTTCTCTAGAGAACAGAGGCTGCTTAACTCACTTTTCTAGAAAGTTCAGCACAGACTGCCAAGTCAGAGTGCAGCCTGCTTCTAGCTTTACCTTGCACCTCACAGCATCTTCTCTCTAATGTCCCTTTTTCCACTGGGGCTTGGAGATGATTTCTCCCCCCCACACAAAAGCAATCAGGCCCTGTGCTCCTACACTATGTCCAATGCCCCTAAATGATCTCAGGTGTCTCTCTTCTGCAACAAGACCCGGGCGGGGGTGGAGCAGGAAATAAGACACCATCAATCCTATAGTGAATACACTCTTGGTGGAACAGAGTCGGGGAAGACAGCAAAAGGCACATAGAAGCCCGGTTTGCGCTGAGAAGCCAAGGCAGCAGGATGATTTATCCAAAAGCATTTTATCCCACCTTTTTTCCTGGAGGGCAATCCCACATCCATTGAGCTGCCAAGCACCGAAGGGTTAGTGGTGGGGGAAAAAAAGAAAGGGAATAAAAAGGGTTTCAAGAAAACCATTACTCAGCCCATAAAGGTTCACCAGCACTGAATATACAAGAAATCAGGGAAAAAAAAAATGTCCGAGCTCAGTTACTGACTCACCAACGAATTTAAATTTCTCTACTATTACAACATTGTAAATGAGCCTATATTATCTAAAGTCGTCTTGCCAGGGTGAGGAACACAGCTATTAGGGAGGCAGTACGCAGTGAGCCAGAAGCAGCAATGGCTCTTTTCATAAACTTTCATGCAGCAAGAGCCTGAGACGTTGATTACCTAATAAACAATTATGCAGCTCAAATCTAATTTCTGTGTTATGAATAAAGGGAGAAGAGAATGTTGGCAAAGGAGGCAAGAATCCTGGCCTTGAGGCCACCTAGCAAATGTAGGACTTTAGACCACATAATTATAACATTTTCCCCTTTCACAGGAGAGCAGACATTTTAACAGCATTATCTCCATGAAGAATGGGAATTCCGGAAAAAAAATAATTAAAATATCGGTGGAAAGGAAAAGGGTTCATCTTAGGGTTAGTGTGCGTCTGAGACAGCGTCACTCTGAAACATTTCTTCTGTTTACTGACCTTTTTTTCACCTGGGATGGTTTCCTTGAAGACAGCCACACTTTGTGAAATCATTCATTAAAAAAACTGCCTTTGCCACTCAGAGGGGAAGGTTCACAGTCAGAGGGTGGAGGTCTGAGGCATTTAGAGCAGGCTAGAGAGAGGGAGTTGCCTGACTGTGGTTTGTGTAAATTGCCCATGGTCCATGCTAGGCAATGTGGCTGCCCCAGCAAGGCTTCCCCAGGCAGCCAGGCGCAGGAAGGAGTTGGCTTCACCCACCCTGACATGCCCACTGCAGGGCTACATCTTATGCTTAACGTCTCCAGGGGCAGACAACTCACAGCTTGTGATGAGAACATTTTTCTTTATGTTGAACCCAAGTCTCCTCCCCTATTGATCTCCATCACCTCCGTAACCCAGAACATTCTAGTCTCTCATTCACAAAATGGCCTTTCAATAGGACCAACCTGTTCTGAGCTAACCATCCCATTTCACTCCTGAAGTCCTTCCTTCCACAAACATTTGGCATGGATTCATTCCACTGTCGTCCCTCCTCTTCAGGTGGGTCACTCAGTTACTGCCCCTTTAAGCAGTATCCCCACCCCCAGCCCCACTTCTGAACATAGTCCTGAATTCTGAAGAACAGAGCAGGATGATGACCTCCATCATCTAGATATTCTCCCAGCTCTGTGTCTTTCTGGCTATGGGACACTGTGTGGGCGGATGACTTAATCTCGAGGTGCTTTACTTTTCTTATCTGTCAAATGGGTGGATATCAACAGTTCCCACAGGGATGTTAGGACTAAAGTTAACCTGCGCAAAGTGCCCACGTGCCTGGCACAAAAGGCCCTCCTTAAGCGGAAGCCTTAGTAATGAGGTTAACATCACGCTCCTGTAGATGCAACTCATGATTACAGACTACGCTGCTAAGCCCTCTCTTCACGTACGCTGTTGGGTTTTGCATCCGGACAGGAAAGAGGAGTCATGCTACTGTCTGTGACATCTGAGAGACAGACCAACAGAATTTGTGAGGGATGGAGGAATGGGAGAAGAAGCTATAGCTTGAAGGCTGAGCACTCTGGCAATCATGGACTACCTATGAGGACGATCCAATAGCCAGAGCGGGAGCAAAAAATTCAGAACAGAGATGTTCAGGGGCCGGCCCGGTGGCGTAGCACTTAAGTTTGTGTGCTCTGCTTCGGTGGCCCGGGGTTCACAGGTTCGGATCCCGGGCGGGGACCGATGCACCGCATGTCAAACCATGCTGTGGTGGCGTCCCATATCAAGTAGAGGAAGATGGGCACAGATGTTAGCCCAGGGCCAATCTTCCTCAGCAAAAAGAGGAAGATTGGCAAAGGATGTTAGCTCAGGGCTAATCTTCCTCACACACACACACAAAAAAGAAGAGAGACGTTTACGTGGTGCCAGGATAAACTGAGGGGAAGGGAGAGGTCCTGGGAAGTTCAGATTTTCTGACTGAAGGCTCATTATCCAGATATGTTAAAAAATATACTAGACAACCCAGAAACTCCATTTCTGGGTATATACCCCAAAGAATTGAAAGGAGAGTCTTGAAGAGGTATTTTTACACACATGTTCATAGCAGCATTATTTACAATGGCTAAGAAGTGGAAGTAACCCAAGTGGCCATCCATTGGTGAATGGATAAACAAAATGTGGTATATACATACAATGGACTATTATTCAGCCTTAAAAGTAAGGAAATTCTGACATATACAATCACATAGATGAATCTCGAGGACATTATGCTAAGTAAATGCTATAGACTGAATGTTTGTTTCCCTCCAAATTCATATATTGAAGGCTAATCCCCAAGGTGATGGTATTAAGAGGTGGGACCTTTGGGGGAGAGAAGGTCATGAGGGCAGACCCTGTAGGAATGGGATTAGTGTTGTTATAAAAGACCCTACAAAGATCCCTTTCCCTTCCACCATATGAGGACACAGAGAGAAGACGGCCACCTGTGAAACAGGAAGCGAGCCTCACCAGACACCGAATCTGCCGGCACCTTGATCTTGGACTTCCCAGCCTCCAAAACTGTGAGAAACAAATTTCTGTTGTTTATAAGCCACAGTCTATGGTATTGGTATAGCAGCCTGAAAAGACTGAGACAGTGAATAAGCCAGTCACAAAAAGACAAGTACTGTATGATTCACTTACATGAGATATTTCAAGTAGTCAAACTCATAGAGACGGAAAGCAGAATGGTGGTTGCCAGGGGCTGAGAGGACGGGGGAATGGGGAGTTGTTGTAGGATGGGTACAGTTTCAGTTCTGCACGATGAAATGAGCTATGGAGATTGCACAACAACGTCAATGCAGTTACCACCACTGAGCTGCACACTTAAAATGGTTAAGATGGTACATTTTCTGTTATGAGTATTTTATCACAATTAAAAACTAAATTACGAGAGAAAAGAGCTATAGCAGAAATGGACAAGGAAAATGCCACCCATGATTTCACAAGCCTTCTGAAGTTGCTCAAAAGTCTTGTTCTTGTGCAAACCCTGAGTGTTCGCTGTTGAATCCTGTTTTCCAAGACCTCTCTCACTGAGGCCTGCTGTTTGGAAGCAGAGCATGTAGCCTTCAAGAGCACAGGCTTTGGGACCAGGATTTGAGGTCTGCCCTCGACAATGCAACCTTGTCAGATGACTTAACCCCCTTCACCTTCAGTTTTCTTATCTGCAGGGTTGTAGTGATGACAAAATGGAACAATCCACGCAAAGCTCTCAGCCCTAGCCTGGCACACAGCTAAGGTGCAAGAAATGTTAGCCACCATTACCATTGCTGCCAGATCTTACCTGAACATCATACAGGAAGCGGAAACGACTTCTTACACTTGCAGCTTCTCTCACAGCTCGAGCCAGCTCCACCGACCCTTTGCCACCAACCGACCAGTGATAGCAGGGGACCGCATCAAAGGCACCAGCCTGCTTCGCAAGCTCACACACCAAGTCGATCTCAGCGCGGGTGTCGGTCCTAGTGATGAAAATGTTCGTGGTTTTGCATCTGTATTCATTTAGCGATGTTTTTAAAGAAAGACTAGCTGCTTATACAGAACTTTGCTCCCTAACACTGAATATATTTTAAACATCAAAAGTGGTTACATTGTGTTTAAATAAATCAGACTTAAAGAAAGGCATGGGAAACAATCCTCTCCAACAGGACTCAAATATTTCAAGTTGGTAAGGGTTTTATCGAGAAAATTCCATAACATGTCTCTTTGATCATCCACAGCCTTTCAGACAGAAATGCTGGGTGGAATTAAAAAAAAAAAAAGCCAAAGAAATGGTAACTGACTATATAGATTTCATTTCCCTAATAACATTTGAGAACATTTTGGCTAAAATGAAACCAATCTAAACCAAACCAACCAACCAACCAGAGCAGAGTATTTCTGTATACTTTTAGATGAAGCAGAGAAAGACAAAACAGCCTGGAGACACAAATATAGTTCACAGGGTGGCCCAGCGATGTGACCGCATTTAAAGTGGGAGGCTTGACTTACTTGAAGACATTTAGAGCCACTACAACCGGAACCCCAAAGAGCTGAGCGATCTGGATTTGCTTCTGAAGGTTACAGCAGCCGTCTGCCACCAGCGGGATGTTCTGTAAGAAAACCAGACCCCCATGTATCTCCTCCCACCAAACCTGCCAAACTCAATTGGCAGGCCCACTCTGGCGGGTTCTGCTCCCGTCTTTGCTCACTTTATCGTCCCGGCAGCTATGAAAGAAGACCATAAATCACTTTCTCCTCCAAGAAAGATGACTGCAGAAGGAGAAGGCTCATTTTCGAAATAATTTCTAAAATTACTCTGGGTGCAACGGCATATCTGGGTTTTGAGCCAGGCAGCTATTTCTGCTGCTGAGTGGCGGCCAGGACATAAGCAACATGCCCACGCTCTGTAGGCTGGTGGACAGGAAGGCACGAGGCCCAGGAGGGTGAGGAGCGCTGTCCAGCTACTCTCTGCTCGAAGCCGTAGCGCCACCTGTAGGAACGAACAGGTACTGCTGCCAGTAAATCCAAGTCTATTTACAGAAAGGAGTCAAGTGACTTAAGCAAGTCTAAAGCCAACTGTATACTCTCCAAAGTCAGTTTTTTCCATATCAAAAGATACATGAGAATAAGCTTCATGTTTGTTTCTGTGCTGGAGACCATGAGCTCCTGCTCTGATGGCTCCCCAGGGGGTGGGGAACAGTACAGAAAGCCCGGATCCATCATTTCTTAAGATGGAAGGGTTAACTGAACAGATTTTATCCCCTCCTCCCACCCGCTCCCTCTTGGATTATTAGAAAAGTACTTTCTAAGAGACCCCTGGTGGGGGACTCATTCACTGATTGAGATCCAACTGCAAGACAACGGTTAACTGGATTTGAATGATCCTTCACACAAGCTTTTTAAAACAGTCACTCTTACCTCCTCTGTATACTCTTTCTTAAGAGGGACACCAGCAGTTACCTGAGGTAAGAGACAAAATTAAGAATAACCCGATTAACACGCTTACTCTAATTGATAAAGACCTGAAGGAAAAACAAATCACGGTTGCTTTTTGGGAAGGTACATTTAAAAGCACGTTTTGTGCTTCTACACCAGCAGCTGGCAGCCCTGGCTGAACATCAAGTCTGGTGGGAAGGTTTTGCAAAACACTGGTGCCTGGGCTCCACCCAGACCAATGAAACCAGGGTTTCTGGGAGGGAGACCCAGGACCTGTAACATCTAAAAACTCCCCACGGCTTGGCCCAGTGGCGCAGTGGTTAAGTTCAGTGCACTCAGCTTTGGCGGCCCAGGGTTCACGGGTTCGGATCCTGGGCGCAGACCTACACCACTCATCAGCCATGCTGTGGCAGTGTCCCACATACAAGATAGAGGAAGATGGGCACAGATGGTAGCTCAGGGCCAGTCTTCCTCAGCAAAAAGAGGAGGATTGGCAACAGATGTTAGCTCAAGGCCAATTTTCCTCACCAAAAAAAAATAAAACACATAAAAACTCCTCAGGTGATTCTAATTCGACCCAATATTGAGACCTTACATACTGCTGCCCATTACCCTAGCAGAAAGTGGAATATATAAGATGATTAAATACCTGATTTATACAGAACGCATCTTCATTCTAAATAAATTCTTCTTTTTTCATTAACATTAACTTTTTTAAAAAATTATTTATTTATTTATTTTTTTCCCCCAAAGCCCCAGTAGATAGTTGTATGTCATAGCTGCACATCCTTCTAGTTGCTGTATGTGGGACGTGGCCTCAGCATGGCTGGACAAGCGGTGCGTCGGGGAGCGCCCGGGATCCAAACCCGGGCCGCCAGCAGCGGAGCACGTGTACTTAACCGCTAAGCCACGGGGCCGGCCCTAAATAAATTCTAAATCATTTTAAAGTAATTGTCATTACTTTCTGGGTTTTTTTGGCCTAGTTTCTCACAACAACATATGGGGTTGGCAGGCCAGTATAAAGGTGAGCAGAATGAAGTGGAGAGAAGACAGGAGTCTTGCCCCAGGTTACACAGCAGATGAGGGGCAGATGGGGACTTGATATCACAGCGTTCTGAAACCCCAATTTAGTATCTTTCCACATCCCACATTGTTATTGTCTACAGCCCGCTACTGGTTTTGGTGGGAAACACTAGAGAACATTTAGATTCACCGAGGATGTGGTGATTGACTCTCCTCTCAGTAGAAGAGGCCTTGAGAATACCAGAAAGCCTTTAAAAACAAGTTACCTCTGTGATAAATTGTTTTTTGATCATGTGTGGTAATATAATGAAGTATTTTCAGACGGGTTTTTCCAGCAGGGGCATGGACTAAATTGGAACAACTAAAATGCCAGATTAAAAAAAGAACATTTAAGTGTGTGCGCTCCGCTGCTGGCGCCCTGGGTTCAGATCCCAGGCACACACCGATGCACCGCTTGTCAGGCCATGTGGTAGTGGCATCCCAGATAAAGTGGAGGAATATGGGCACGGATGTTAGCCCAGGGCCAGTCTTCCTCAGCAAAAAGAGGGGGATTGGCATGGATGTTAGCTCAGGGCTGATCTTCCTCACCAAAAAAAAAAAAAAAAAAAGGAAAGGAAAGTATTGTTGAGCTTGCACACATGCAAAGTTCTGCAAAATCAAAAATTAATGCAAATGCCAAAAAGTAGACCGGATCAATAAAACCGAACGTTGATTCTTAAAAAGACTAACAAAATTGACAACACTCTGGTAAGATTCCACCCCCACACAAAGCCCCAGTAGATAGTTGTATGTCATAGTTGCACATCATTCTAGTTGCTGTATGTGGGACATGGCCTCAGCGTGGCCGGACAAGCGGTGCGTTGGTGCGCGCCCGGGATCCGAACCCGGGCCGCCAGCAGCGGAGCGCGCACACTTAACCACTAAGCCATGGGGCTGGCCCTCTGGTAAGATTTCTTAAAAAAGGAATGAAAAAATATTATAACTAAACATGCTGTAGACAGAATTAATATGATACTAAAGACCAACTTTCTACCAATACATTTAAAAACATAGAGAAGGTCATAGGGGTATACCTTTTATTAAAACTCTTTTAAGAAGAAATAGAAAACCTAAACAGTTCTATATTCCTTAAAAAAATTAAATTGGGGGGCCGGCCTGGTGGCTTAGTGGTTAAGTTCGCACGCTCCACTTTGGCAGCCTGGGGTCTGCAGGTTCGGATCCCAGGCGCAGACCTATGCACCGCTTATCAAGCCATGCTGTGGCAGCCATCCCACATATAAAGTAGAGGAAGATGGGCATAGATGTTAGCCCAGGGCCAATCTTCCTCAGTAAAATAAATAAATAAATAAATAAATAAATTTGTAGTTAAAAATTTAGCCCTCATCCATAAGCAACAGGCCTAGACAGTGTTACAGGTGAATTCTTCCCACTTTTAAATAAACAGATTATTCTAATGTTATAAAATCCCTTATAGGGTATATAAAAAAGAAGGAATCTTTCTCAACTTATTTTACGTGGCTAACATCTCACTCATACAGACACAAAGATCCTACTTAAGACATTAGGAAACCAATACACAAAATTCAGTTATTCATAAGAAAAGATAATATATCCTCAAGTTGGATTTACTCTAGGAATGTAAAACTCATTTAATATTTGAAAGTTAAGTAATATAATTTGCAACGTTAATAGATTAAACAGAAAAACCATATCATCATCTCAACAGATGAAGAAAATTATTCAACATCTATTTAGTATAAAAACTTGACAAACTAGGAATAGAAGGCAATCTCCTTAACCTGATAAAAAACATATACTAAAAATCTACAGAAAACATCATACTTAGTGATGAACTATTGAAAGCATTCCCTTTCAGATCAGGAATAAGAAGAAGATACCACCTCTCACCACTATTTAATACAGCATTGCAACTAGGAAGACCCGGTTAGCGATATGGAAAAAAAAAGTATAAAGATTAGAAAGGAAGAAACAGAACTGTCATTATTTTTAGATACGATTGCCACGTAGGAATCCCCAAAGTATCTATAACTAAATTAGCACAATTAGCGAGAGAATTTAGAGAGGTCATTGGATATAAAAGCAATACACAGTCACATGTCACTTAACCATGGGGATATGTTCTGAGAAATGTGTAGTTAGGTGATTTTGTTGGTGTGTGAACATCATAGAGTATACTTACACAAACCTACGTGGTATAGCTTCCTACACACCTAGACTATATGGTACTAATCTTATGGGACCACCATCATATATGCATTGTAAATACATTTTAAAGACCTAAATCAATGAAGAGATTTCCCACGTTCTTAGATGGAAAGCTGTCAAATCTCCCCAACTTTATCTATCGATTTAACGTCATTCGATAAAAATCCTAAAGAGATTCTTTGTGGAACTTCATGAGCTAATTCCAACACACATATGGAAGTGAAAAAAGCCAATAGTAGGCCAGGCATGCATGAAGAACCTGGCGAGCTTGCCCTACAGAGTATCAGTGTAGCACAGACAATTATATGTAAATAGACCAGTGCAACTGAAAGGAGATCCCAGAAAAAGACCTACACACCTGTGAAGAATTGATTTATCACAAAGTAGGCTTGAAGATAAATAAGAAGGAGGGACTACATAAATAAATAGTGCTAGGCCAGTTGGTTATTAACACAGTCATACGTCACTTAACAACAGGGATACATTTCAAGAAATGTGTCGTCAGGTGATTTTGTAGCTGCATGAACATCATAGAGTGTACTTACACAGACCTAGATGGTATAGCCTACTACAAACTTAGGCTATATGGTACTAATCTTGTGGGACCACCATCGTATACGTGGTCCGTTGTTGACCGAAATGTCATTATGCAGCACATGAATGTATAGAAAAAGTGAAATTAGATCTGGTCCTTGTGCCACACACCCAAAATCAGCAATGATGGGTGTGATGGTTAACTTTATGTGCCAACTTGGGCCACTGGGTACCCAGATATTTGGTCAAATATTATTCTGGGTGTTTCTGTGAGGGTATTTTTGAATGAGAATAACATTTAAGTCAGTGGACTCTGAGTAAAGCCGATTGTCCCCCATAATGCACGTGGGTCACATCCAATCAGCTGAAGGCCTGAATAGAACAAAAAGACTGTGCAAGAGAAAATTCTGCAGCAGACTGCCTTCAGACGGACTGAACTGGAATATCAGCTCTCCTGAGTCTCCAGCCTGCCAGTCATCCTGCAGATTTTGGACTCGTCGGCCTCCACAATTACGTGAGCCAACTCCTCATAATAAATCACTTTTTATATAAATACATATCCTATTGGTTCTGGAGAACCCTCCATAATACAATAGGTTTAAAGAACTAATTGTGAAAGGAATATCTGGAAACAAAAGTATAAGATTATTATATATATTTCATATTATAATATAACAATCTTAGTTCTTATATTGCACCAAGAGTCGTCAGCACTTTGGAAGACAGAACACGAATTTAAAATGACTGGGGCTAAAATGGGCAAGTTCAAGGGTCACAGGATTTTCCACTGCACAAATTATGGTAAAAAACAAGCTGAATAAACATAAAAGGCAGCCATGGTTATTTGTGTAATGATATCAAAAGGAAGTAGAAATTATAATGGATCAAAAACATTACCACAGAGCTATTTCAAGTAAGAGGGAATGACACTGAGATGGATAACATGGAATATAGGATTAAGAAGAGGAGAGTTCATTTATTATTCAATTATTGAAAACATCTCCTTGATACAGACTATGCCAGGCACTAGGGATACACAAATGAAAAAGACATAGTCCTTAATCTCAAGGAATTCAGAGTTGAGTTGGCAGACACACATACAGACATTCATAAAACAATATGACGCAGAAGGATGCTCAGCTTTGCCTGGCTTCCTCCCCTATATCTTTGCCTACTAAGCTTGAGCCCTGTTACAGTCACCCCTGGTGTGGAACCACGACTTTAAGTGAAGTGGAAGAGGTACAAAGAATTAAGGTAAGCAGAAAATGCAACCACTGTAAAACAGAGCACATATATTAAGATGAACTGCAATAGGGATTATAAATCATGTAGAGATTTTTATAGCACAGAGACTAGAGTGTGGAAAAAATTTGGCCTAGAAGTCAAGCAACCTTGATTTCACATCTGATTAGTCCCCTAAATAGATGTGTGACACTAACCAAGTGTCTGAATCATTCTGCCACCTCAGTCATTTTATCTTTACAAAGATTGAATCAGACTAGATAATTCTGAAGCCCTTTCCAGTATTAAAGCCCTTAGATTTTATAATTTTCAGGGTGCAAAACAGGGGGGGAGAATTTTAAATGCATCTTATATCGGTAGAAATAGTTTTTTGAAGCTGGAAGTTGGTATACAGATTCAAAGTCTGAAGTCAAAGAGTGACTGTAGCAACAAGTGGTGTTTTGAGCAAAATCAAAATTCTTTAGGATTTACTTTATCTTATAATACGTGTCATGTCAATCTTCCACCTGAAATAATGATGAAGCTTTAGGCTAAAATGAAGTGTCGGGTATTACGAGTGGATTTGGAATTCAGAAAATGTTTACCCTTCATTAATATTCAGCTCTTCATGGTGCACAGAGAAGGGGATTTGGATCTAAGTCCCCGATTTGGCTCTCTGCTCACCTGGTGACATTGCCCATATTCCCTAAACCCATTCAACCTCAGCTTCTTCATCTGGAAATGGTATAAAATAATGTCTGCCTCTCCTACGACAAACAATTGCTAAGATGATTAAACAATGCACATTATAGTGTTTCACGATGGCAAACCTGTTATTTATTTTTGCTATGTAATTATTCATTGATGATGTGACTTTTGTGTACAAAGCATACCAATTAAGATATCAGATTTGGCAGTTTGTCTAACATATTAATAATATAAGTGATAAAGAAACTTCAAATTATTTTATTTCCAAAATGATTAATCAGTATAACATTTCTTCTTCTCTCTTTGGAAATATCTAAAAACAAAAGAGAAAAAACCTACACTTTTTCTGTGTTAAGGAAGGAATTTCCTTTCAGACGTGTGTAAATTCTATCCATGATAAGATAGACTAATAACAAAAGTCTTTAAAAACGTTAAAATTTGTGTTTTCCAAGCAAAGCTCTCTTAGAAGTAATCCAGTGCTATCCCAGAGTTATAAAATGAAACCATAATAAACAGAAACAGAAAGAAAATAGTTCTAGATGAAATGTGATACGATGTAGCATCAGTGAACCAAAAAACTATCTGTACAAACAATGAAAAACCTCACCCACAAAAGCAATCACTTTAATCCTTATGCTCTCTGCTCAGGAACCAGACCCTCTATCCTCCCATAACCATGGGGTTATAAAAGGTTGACATGAGTTTCAGATATAAATCTCAGGACTAAAAAGTGGTTACATGATGCTCCTTTCCAAAACACTCCTTAGCAATAACTTTGTGGGTGTTGCTATTTACTTGAACTTACTAAACTCTGAGTGCCCCATAATGATGATTTGTAAAAAAGGAGATGTTTCAGAAAACTCTAGTTATTAAGCAGGTTTGAATGTTCCAAACGCTGAATTCTGCTTTATCTTAACTTTTTTTTTTTTTTTTTTTGCTAAGGAAGATTTGCCTGAGCTAACATCGTTGCCAATCTTCCTCTTTCTTTTTTTGTATATGAGCTGCTGTCACAGCATGGCCACTGACAGACGAGGGGTGTAGGTCTGCACCCAGGAACCAAACCTGGGCCGCCAGAGCGGAGTGTGCCGAACTTAACCACTAGGCGACTGGGGCTGCTTTATCTTAATTTTAAAATTTGTTTTATTAGGAAGGATGAGACTTACACTTGGCCCGCCTCCGTGCATCTTCAGAGCTCGCACTGTCGCCACCAGCACAACAACGTTGGGCACCAAGCCAGAGGCCCGGCACTTGATGTTGAAGAACTTCTCCATCCCAATATCGGCACCAAAGCCAGCTTCAGTTACTGTGGAGAATCAAATTGGTTTTGGCAATCATTGGTCTGATTCAAGTCCAAAGGACAGCTAAAACTCCTGTCCACTTCCAGGTTACCACACAGCACAGCGTCTTGTTCGTATGCAAAGGTAAACTGATTTTCCCATAGCTCTAGAAAATGTTCTACTTTGTCACATTCCCTAAAAAGATAACCCTCTACTCTGCTTCACACCACCATGATGTAAGGATGCATTGCCAAGGCCAAGATTTTTCTTCCAGTATATAACTCAGAACACAGCTTTTCTTAATACAGATGGGATTTTCAACTTTTTAATCAGGTTCCGAATTGCATCAAAGGACATTGCTGGCATGATTACCATAGAAGATCCTTTCTCAGTCTTTATAACATACATAGAGAATTCATTTATTTAAGTGCTACGTGGTCATTTTTGTCAATTGACAAAATTCAAGTTAGTTCAGTGGCTCAAGGAGGTTTATCATTGGGCTTAATATAAGATAGCATCTTTATTCCATAACCACAGAGGATACTTATCTTTAGCCATCCCATCTCCCCTTTCCCCAAACTGCTAGAAATGTGACTGTGGCAATCACAGAGGTAGCAGAGAGAATATCTAACTTTTTCTTTTTTTTGGTGAGTAAGATCAGCCCTGAGCTAACATCTGTTGCCAATCCTCCTCTTTTTGCTGAGGAAGTTTGGCCCTGAGCTAACATCTGTGCCCATCTTCCTCTATTTTATATGTGGGACGCCTGCCACAGCATGGCTTGATAAGCGGTGCACCAGTCCACGCTCGGGATCTGAACCTGTGAACCCTGGGGCACCGAAGCAAAGTGTGCGAACTTAAACACTACACCACCAGGCCGGCCCCAGAATATCTAACATTGTCTTCCAAGATAATACTGCAGACATTGGGTCAGCAACAGCATCTTCATACACAAAGAAGAGCTCTAGGACCAGCAGCCACTGGGGGCTTATTAGAAAAGCAGAATCTAGGTACCCCAGACCTACTGAATCACAATCAGCATCTTACCAAGATCCGCAGGTGAGATGAATGCCCATTACAAAAAGCACACTGCTCTGGGACAGGAATATTATTAATATAATAGAAAGTAAATATTTATGAAATATGAACTATATACTGACAGTACAGCCAAGGCCATAATTTATGGCAGAGATAGGAACGGGCAGTAAAAAAAATTTACTAAGATAAAATCAGAAACATTTAAAATGTCAATGAAGGAAGATATTTGTCCGTGGCATTCACTGAATACACACATTTTGACAAGAATTAAGGAAACAAAAATGATAAAATGTCACTCTAAATACGCCAAGCAGTTGTTCTAATTCTTTATGGTTTCCTTTAAGTACTTCATATGCTTATATAATTTTTATAGAATAGGTAGAATTTTGTAGTCTGCTCCTTTATTTTAAAATTATCACAGAGTTTTCTTGCTGTACCATAAACTTTCAAAATTTATGATTATATATGGCGGCTCATAATTTTGTTAAGCTGATGTACCAAGATTTAGAAAATTGTTCCCCCTGTTATTAGACGTTTGGGTTGTTTCCAGCATAAACAATGCTGCAAAATATCTGTGCATATGAGCTCTAACCTCTTTCAAATTATATTTTGGAATAAATTCCCAAGGGTGAGAGCATGGTGCCAGAGGATATAAAAAATTTTTATGACTGTTGATATGCTTTTGACAAATTGAAAAATATTCCTTTAAAAATATTCAATTTGGAATGAATATAGCTACAAAGTCATTTTTTCCTTTATTGTATTTTCTTTGAACAAGCGACATAGCAGAGCAATTTAAAGACGTAAAAGACATTCCTTTTCATATAGTATTTGGGGCCATTCTGGTTCTGATTTTATTAGCTGTGGTCAAAACCAGAGAAGATCGTTGACAGTAATGCTCCCCACCTCAGCGGTACTTCTGTAAAACCAATGTTAACTTGAGCACGGTGGTGGACAGCAGACCCCAGAAAAGGAATATTCGGTTGACTTTGTCAAGGGTCATTATAGAGTGGCCTCCCCGTAGGGGAAAAGATGGACAGCAAGGCCATCAGTACTGGATTACAGGTGACCGTCCTACTGGTTAGGATCACAGACAGACAGGCAGATAGATGGGATCCAGAATCCCTCTCAGCTGTGCCTGTGAGCTGACAATTGAACAATGACAATTAATTGAACCTTGGCGAGTTACTTAATCTATTGGAGTCTCAACGTCCTCATTGGACTTGCTGGGAGGATTAAGTGAGAGAACACACATAAAGTACTGAGTTACTGGCTTTTTGGTGCATAGCGGGAGCTCACAAAAATGGTCGGCATTGTTATTACCAAAAGAACAATTTTCCCACTTGCTAGAAATCATATTCAATTCTGAAGCATTTGCTGAATTCCTACTATGTCTAGGCATTTTTCTCAGTGGCAGAAGCCCAGTCTTAGGGTCCCTAACCTCAAGCACTCCACGGACATGGGGGCAGAGACCATCTGCTATTGGACTCGAGAGAACTGGAGCTGAGCGCGTTGGGAGGGGTGGATTTGTCGGGGAGGTTTGGAGAAAAGCGACAATGGAGTCAGGTCCTGAGGGATAAGGAGGATTTCTCCAGAGCTCTAGAGAGCTGGGGGAGGAGAGGAGGGGGGACGAGGGGAAGAGAGGGAGAGAGGAATGAAGAGATTCACAGATAAAAGAGAGAGCAAGAGCAGAAATCAACTTGTCAAGATGGAGACAAATGATCTGTGATGACCGAAGTCATTATTTCAACCAGCAAGAGCTGTTCTCTGGTCTGATCAGTTCTGAGGAGGAGGGATTCAAGGAATCAAAGTTTTACGTGTTTTTTCCAAAGCTGTGATATTTCCAAACTGTTTACTATTTTGCCCAATAGCCGGAAGTTGATCACTGTGTACATTTTACATAATGGGGTTTGATCAAGTGATCTCTAAGGTCTTTCCAACTGGATGCGCGTTTCCACTTGGAGCTCCCTGATTAGACTGTAAGCTCCGTGAGGATAGAGACCATGTCTGTTAGAGAGATCAACCCTGCAACGCACAGAGTAGGCAGTGAACGAGTGTATGTATCTCCAAACCAAATAAAAGGGAGTCACAGATATAGTAGTAACACATTTCATTTACAATCATTTAACTCCCCTGCAAAGCTCCAAGCTCAAGTTCACTTCAAAAACCCATCTCTTCTCTTCCTCAACCTTCACAACGTACTCACCATGTTCTACCCTCATCAGCTCACTAGTGCTTACAGGAAAAAAATCCAAGTTCCTTAACATAAAACCCCAGGTCACCCTAATGTAACCTTAAGCACACACCTCTACCTTCATCTTCCTCACTCTCTGCCTCAAATTTCATGCTTTAGGAATATCAAGCTTCCTGTAGAGCCCACACACTCTATGTTACTTGTCATCTCTGCCCCTCTTCTCCCATCTGGAATGTTCCTCTCTCCCCTCTCCCTTCCTGAACTCATAATCCAAGTCTCAGCTCAGATGCCCCATTTCCTGGAAGCTTGCCCTGATCCCCTCAGGCAGAGTTAGCTACCACTCCTGTCCCTCCTCCCCGTCCAGGGTGCTCCCTCATGGGCCCACATCAAGCAAGCAGCATCCTAATTAGACTTATGTATCAGCTCACACTTGGAGGACAGGGACCATATCTCATCCATCTTTCTGTCTCCAGTACCTAACACAGTACCTGGCACATATAAATGAATGAACTGACAAAGATATGAAGAAACTATCAGCGTGGGACTCAGATCCAATGACGATCTAAAGGAAAGGCTATCATTCAACGGAGATAGGTAGACACACAGAATTAAACAGAACTAAAAATATGTTTATTCCTTCCTGTCGTATTTTTTCTAACAACCCCAAAACACTTTTAATAAAAGGTATAAATATCATATCTGATAAAGATATGCCCATCTCAAATGTCTACATAGGCTAGCTAAGCTTAACCGCATATTTTAAGAGATAAACTGGGGGGAAAAAAAGCAGTAACAGAACTTTGGTAGGGAAGAAAACAGGATGCAGTAATAAAGGGCCAGAAGCCGTGGTTCCAAATGCAAAGGAAATATGGAGGCAAACGATGTGATGAAAACAGAGAAAAGTGCCAAATTCTCACACTGGAAAACTGTTCTGAAATACTGCATGTAATCACTTTTATGTTATTTGTTTTCAAGTATCAGGCTGCTAAGGAAAACAGAGAGCATGGGAAAGGTATGCTGATGTGCAATTAGTAATTACAAAAGTAAGGACCACTTAATGCATCAACAGGTATTATCTTGGAAATGGACACTGTGAAGTGCTGTGCTGTGTCTTAGCACCTCAGGGGGCTTTGATATGAGAAGGGGATAAGCCACTCTTACTGGCAGGTTCCATTTCTTAGGCACTCCCTGGGAAATGTCAACATAGAAAACCTGTAAGTTAAGGTTTCCTAGTGATCTGAAATAAGCAATTTATTCCCTTACTGTATTTGATGCTCTCAATAAATTTTAAAAGAGATAAGGGCTAAAGAATTATTTAATGTTGATTTTCATATAGACTTGTTCTTGAGTCATGGAGCAAGTACACTTACCATGATTGAGCATTCCTGAAAAGCATGTAATGCAGGCTTCTGAAAGCTGCATATTTAAAAAGGCTTGCAAGAAAATGTTTGCACGTGCCACGACAATTATTTGTCTTGGAAATCTCTTTTTTCGGGGGGGTTTGCAGCTATTCAACTTACAACATGAATGAAAACAGGAAACGCTGGCTGATACTCTTATTGTGTAAGCACAGGAGTTATTAGATAGCGATTTTCAGCATGGCTTGATTCAAACTTCAAAACCCACAATCTGCTCAGAAAGGAAGTGTCAGTGGGTCTGGGTTGGGAAAGGACTGACAATTTGGACAAATCCTGTTAATACACAGGAAACAGCTCTGGGTTCAGTTGGAGAATAAAAACGAAGACTGGACAGCCAGGCAGCTGGCTTTCCACGCTGATCAGCTAGGGCATCCTGAGTCACGCTGTACAAACTGAACAGAAATCACAACAACGACAACAACAAAACACTACTGGCAGGCACACATGATATCTATGAAATTCTCCCATGAAGCAGAGAGATGATTTTTATATCTCAAATTATTCTATCATGTCTCCAACTTGCAGGACACATAGAAGAAAGTTTCAATGACAATTAGGACTTAGATAAGTAATCACTCATCTGCTAACTTAAAAAAAAAAAAGGCATCAACATCATCACGTCATAGGCGGGTTCATAAAATTCTAGAGCTACAAGGAAATTAACCTCCGCTGGGCTCCTGTGTGCCAGGCAAGTTACCTTCTTGAGATAAGAGCCCGTTGCCGTGTCCCAGGTCCCTCTGATGACCAGTCCAGAGCTCTCCTTTCTGCCTGGCACATTCTCTGACACTTGGCATTCTATTCAAAAGCACTTTTGATTAAACACATGCATCTCGGAATTGAAGAAAAGCCTTCATTTCTTCTCATTCAACAATCACTGAACTTCTATTATTTTGCCTGGCATTTAAGCAATCATCTACGTACTCATGTCTTCACTTAGTGAGGAGACACAGCATATATATATATTTTTTTTTGTGAGGAAGATCAGCCCTGAGCTAACATCCATGCTAATCTTCCTCTTTTTGCTGAGGAAGACCGGCTCTGAGCTAACATCTATTGCCAATCCTCCTCCTTTTTTTCCCCAAAGCCCCAGTAGATAGTTGTAGGTCATAGTTGCACATCCTTCTCGTTGCTGTATGTGGGACACGGCCTCAGCATGGCCAGAGAAGTGGTGTGTCAGTGCACACCCGGGATCCGAACCCGGGCCGCTAGTAGCGGAGCGCGCGCACTTAACCACCAAGCCACGGGGCCGGCCCCGACACAGCACATTTTTAACACAACAAAGTTGAGGAAAATTATTTAATCGCCGGATGAAAAAGGAGCATCTTTCTGACCTTTCCTTTTTCAGTTTTTCTTGCTTGAATTCCCTTTAATATTTAAAATTTTTATTTATTTACCAGTATGCAGGTCAATTTGAATTCAGTTCTGTTTCACATTTCCTTCTGAATTTTCTCATGCTTTAGTACATTTACTGAACCCATTTCTACGGAATCACAAACCGTTAAGTGTAGATCAGTGGTTCTCAACTGGTGGCGATTCTACCCCCTAGGGGGCATTTGGCAACATCTGGAGTCATTATTGGTTGTTGTAACCGGAATCAAGTAGGCTGAGGCCAGGGATGCTGCTAAACAACCTAAAATGCACTGGACAGTTCCCTTCCCCGCAAAAAAACCAAAACCAGAATTATCCACCCAAAATGCCAACAGAGGTTGAGACATTCTGCGGTAGCTTTGTACTTTCTAGATACTCTTCCTGAGAATGCTATAAGCGCATGAGATGCTAGAATAAAAAATTGTGTGGGGCCGGCTGGGTGGTGTGGCGGTTAAGTTCGTGCATTCGGCTGAGTTCTCGCACTCCGCCTCAGCGGCCCGGGGTTTGCCGATTCAGATCCTGGGCTTGGACCTACTCACCGCTCATCAAGCCGTGCTGAGGCGGCGTCCCATATGGAAGAGCTACAACTCTACAACTATGATAGACAACTATGTACTGGGGCTTTGGGGAGAAAAAAGAAAAACAGGAAGATTGGCAACAGATGTTAGCGCAGGTCCAATCTTCCTCAAAAAAAAATTGTGCACGATTATTATGTTAATGACAACCTTTACACCAGAAGATCTGAAATAATCTGAATAATCCTAGCATTACTCCGCCCAGCACAGTTGATGTGCTGCATCAACGGTGCGTTCACTACAACGTGGCAGTTCCTGGCAATGAAAAGTAGTGTGTCACTGGGTGACCGTGTCACTAACTTCCTAAGGAAGGAGGGAGGGAAGGACAGAGAAAGTCAATATGAGACAGCACAGGCGACAGCAATGGTCAGTCTTACTGCTAAGAACAAATATCTACGATGGGGAAAAGCTATTCTAAATAGTGACTGGGGCACAGGGAGAGGCAGAGAACCAACATTTACTAACACTGTCTATGTGCCAGGCAACGTACTAGCCTCCTCGGTCTCATTTCACTCTTCATCACCTGTGAGGTATCTCTGTCCTCTGCTCACAGCTTATGAAGCTAAAGATTAGAAAGTTTAAGAAATTTTTCCCAAGGTCACACAGCTATAAGGCGACAGAGCTTGGATTGAAACCCCACCTGACTGCAGTCTCTGCCGGAGTCCCCACCCAACTCCGCCTTGTCAATACATCAACCCATCATGCAGCATCTCTCCAGCTTAACTGTTGGCCAGTTGCGCTTACCACGATGAAAATCTTAACACCTTGTACTTCAATAATATTTTGATATATAACATGTAGCTCCAAATTCTTTTCCTGAACTCTGATAGGTAAGTATGTCCGGGCTTGTTTTCTAATTGCGATAGAGAAAGTATGTAACCTGGAGTCTTCTCTGTTACGATGAGCCTTTCTTTCATTTTTTGTCTATTCAGTTCAGAAACTTACTTTCTCTCTTAGAGCACTTCATTTAGGGATAAGGAATCACTTCCTCTCCTAGATCTTGGGCTATGTGTCAACAGTGCTGAGTCCTGGGCAGTGACAGGGTGTATTCTGATGAACACAGAAAGACCTCCCCGAGAGGAAGCTCTGAGGACCAGTTCCATGCGGGCTCAGTACCCGACACCAGCAGCAAGAGGCCACGGGCAGAGAACACTCACTCTGCAGTCTGGCCTCCTGAGAACCAAATGGTCTCCTGGGGGCCGGGAGGTATTTCACCACCCTTCACTGGGTGGGTCAGATCCCCAGACGCGACTTCTCAACCTCCTCCGGCCAGGCGTCCACCCTCCCATCACTGGTTGGGGAAGTGAGACATTCCAACTCGCTAGCTTGGGTTTTCTTTTCCAAACTGCACATTCCTGTTGTTATCACCATGAGCAAACTGTGCGAGACAAGGCAGCAAATACTTTAGATCTGAAATTCTCATTTGTGTTTTTACATTGGGGAAAACCCTCCTTGGACTCTGATATAGAGTTAAATTGAGGCACCAAGAGAATATTTCCTTGAGTTTCTGGCTACTCGATATGCCTGAATGTTGTCACTAGAATTGCAAATTGAATTTCCACCTCGCCACGTCACGAAGGAGTCCTTTATTCCACAGGTACTCAGAAGATTAGAACTTTCAGATTTCATAGCCACTTTATAATGGTAATAATTTTTCTCTCCATGATACATGCAACAAACATACATATCAAATATACAACATATTGAGTTTCCCGATATGGACATGAACTTGAATTTATGGCCTATTAGAGGTCTCACAGAAGAACCACTCCTTACAATCAGCTTGGCTCAGAATGGGTTGAGATAAAAAATATGTCTGCACAGGGCAGATTTTGCTTACTTAATTGTCAAAAGAATTTCTTGTAAACAGAGGGAGAAATAAAACTGTAGCCTTCATTCAGTCAGCACTTTACTTTCTCACCACAAATCAGAAGTAAAAATACCACCTTTGTACAGGAAGAAGCAAGGTATATGCTGGACCAGACTTCATTCTGAAGCACAGTGGGTTATAAATCCTGAACAATACGAAAGGAAATGGAAACTAGACTCTTCAAACTGCCCTCTTTTGCCTTATGTAAACATGTCTATTCAGCTGCAGCTGTCTGCAGATAAACTCAGGAAAGTTGAGTTCAAAGTCACAGAAGTACACGAATTCTGAACTTGAGCTCCAGGTGAGCAAGCCCTTGAGAATTTTAATTACTTTTTTCAGTGACTAGAAGGAGAATAAGTAAACCAGGATGAATCATTCAATTAATTACAAGGGAAACTCAGCATTATTACGACAGGTGAAAAAGAAAAATGAACCTCGATTTAGAACATATTAATTTTGGGGATCCAACTCATCTTAAGTCTATGAAATTTTGCAAAAAATTAAATCCTTTCCGCTGTTTTGGATTTGTCTGTTCAATCTATGATCCTCTTTGGTTTTATTAAATGTCTTAGGGTCAAATTTCTATCGAATATACAGAATCAACTGGGCACACAATAGGAGACCTAAAGGAAGAAGAAACGGTAAAAAAAACCCAATATTAATATTAGCCTTTGCCCTTCCTCTTTCTTACCTTTTTTGGTGATGGCAATGTTTATACACATTAGGGGAAGTTTGGTAGTGGTATAGAACGCATGAGAGAGTTATTGGAGATTTATTTGGGGAAAGGCAAAGAGAAGATAAGCAAAGTGTTAAAAGGACATAGATCCCCCTGAACCATATCTTTTTGGTTGTAATAAAATCTTTGAAAATACCAGTAATGCCACTTAGATGTACTCTGGTATCAGGACACAGAATTTCCTTCCTCTAGAGAATTAATTAGTTACAGACCCTGGTTCTCATTATTTGGAACCCACTGTTAATCATCTTGTTTTGTAAAATGATTTTGACCCAAGTGAGATTTAATTTTGGAAAAAAAATTTTTAGATGAAAATTAAATTATACATGTTATTTTTTTACCTCCCTTATAAAAATCAAACTGAATTAAATCCACAAATCCATTATCCAAATAGTTCCCATCTTCTTGTAGGGCTCATGAACATTTGTACAATGTCATTGCTATGATCAGGGTTTAACCCTTCCATTTTTAGCAAACAGCAGTATCCCAAAGTTCCGGCTGGAGGCCTGGGATTTTGGACGACTGGACAGGGGCAGAGCTGTTCTCTTGCAGCCCTTGAGAACTGGACACTAAAAACAGAAACAAATTCTGAAAGGCTTTACTACCAACATGCCTTAACCTAAAATAATGGAAAGATGAAATAGAACATTTTTCACTGAGCAGTTTATGAAAACAAACCAAGGAGGAAAAAAGTATAAACATCAAAAGGTAAAATGTATTTTATTTATTTAGTTAGTTTGTTTGTTGCTGAGGAAGATTCGCCCTGAGCTAACATCTGTGCCGATCTTCCTCTATTTTGTATGTGGGATGCTGGCACAGCATGGCCACCGATAAGTGGTGTAGGTCCCCGCCTGAGATCCGAACCTGGGCCGCCGAAGTGGAGCGTGCTGAACTTAAGCACTAGGCCACAGGGCCGGCCCCAAAATATATTTGATCTTAAAGGTGCCCAGGAAAAAACAACATCAAAAAACCTGTAATAGTTTTTTCTGCAAGTGCAGGAAACCCAGCAAGTGAAACTATGATTAACTGAGTTTGAAAATAAATATACCAACATTCTCAGTATGACAACTTCTATTATATAAAAAGAAATTAAGACAGAAGGAAAACATTTTAAACTTGCAAGTTGGAAAATTAGTAGAATCTTTACTAAATACAACTATCTGCTAAATACAAACAGGCAGAGCAGGGATTTTTGAACTGAAGGTAGAGACCCGTTAGTGTCACAAAAATCAATTTACTGGGTTGCAACTGGAATTTTAAAAAAGAAAAAGAAACAGGATAGGAAGTATTAGGGTACATCGCACATAATAAGAGAAAGTAGTATTGTTTCCTAAGACATTTGATTCCGTTTTTGCACACATGCACACACATGTGCATGCATTTGGGATATAAAATGTACTTCATGCTCTGGGTTTCAGTCAAAACATCCAAGAGTCACTGGCTCAGACTCTACGTTTGCAGATTTCTTATCCAGAAAGGAAAGAGACGGACTTGCTGGTTTTACAGTCATGTCTAGCCCCACTGGATTCTCACAAGAAGATCAATTTGAGGATTATTCAGGCCTGGCTCCATTCTGCTCAGTGTTGGTAGAAATAGAACTGGTAGCTCACAAGAAATAATGACCCTGAACTCTGTCTTATCAGACATTATATTTATATTCAGGGTCACAGATGCAATGTTACCCTTGTGGCTCTAGTCTTGAGCGTGGAGGCAAGACCGACCTACAATGACTGCCCTGCTTTCTCCTTCAGAAAGTCTGACATGGGCACTGCATGAGACGTGCCCCACAGGCGGTCCAGTGGTATTGGATCTTGAAATGATTCGATTTAACAGAACAAATGAGGACACACTGAAAAGGCTAGTAATTTATATTTATATTTGTAAAAAACTCAAACTAAAGATAACAGCCTTGAAAATGAGGAATTAGCATACTTTTTTCTTTGGCTTATTTTCAAAATAAACTTTTTCCTGTTTATAAAATGAATATATTTTTAGAAATATATAATTAGTGATATACGATCGGAAAATGTGATGTGAAGAACAAAACAAACAGGCGCTTTGAACTATTTTCACTGTAATCTATGTTTCTGGCTGTCTCTCCACTGTTGACAGAGGAATGAGCCCCTTGAGATGTCCAGGTAAACATCCTTCATAGGGAAAAGGGAACAAAGAGTCAGGAATAATTCTCAGGTTCCCAACTCTCCACTTCTACCCCATCCCTAAGCCCAGAAGGAGCTGAAAATCAAGTTTACTACAGTTCTCATTTTGTATAAACAAAGAACAACTTCCATTTGCCACCTCTCTCTGCTCCCCTCCTCATGGTATGTCCCCAGGCTGGCCTTTATCTAGAAGTGGGTCCGACTTGCACGAAGCAGCTGATAAAACTATGATTATCTGTGTTTTACAGGAAAACGCTAAATGTATACAAATATTTTATTATTATGTTTATTACACTGGCAAAAGATATGCATTAAAACAGGTTTCGTTAGGCCCATCCGGCTTGCAAGTTTCTGAGATAGCTTCCTGAAGAACAGTTAGGGGCTGTCCCCATAAAGACACTGATCTCTATCTATACGTTTTTATCTTCAACAAATGGGTGTCACGTTCTAAAGACACTTTTTTTTTTTTTGTGAGGAAGATCGGCCCTGAACGAACATCTGCCAATCCTCCTCATTTTGCTGAGGAAGACTGGCTCTGGGCTAACGTCCATGCCCATCTTCCTCCACTTTATATGGGACGCCGCCACAGCATGGCCTGACAAACGGTGTGTCGGTGTGCACCCGGGATCCGAACCGGCGAACCCCGGGCCGCTACAGCTGAGCGCGCGCACTTAACCGCTTGTGCCACTGGGCCGGCCCCTAAAGACACTTTTGTATCCTGATCTTCTCAATTAACCCAATGTGGAGCATTTCCCCCAGATAGTAACATTTTTCAAAATCATATTTTATTGTATAATATTCCACTCTAAGAATGAGTCTTATTTTTGGACATGTTTTAAACTCGTTTTCAGAAATGATCTTTGATATACGTAAGGATGAAGGCAGGCGGGTCAGTCTGGCTGATTTAGAAGACAATCCTAAGCATGTTCGCGTAGAGAAGTCAGAGGCCTGCTCTCCTACACCCTGCCTGGCCATCGGGCAGAATCTGTCAAAAGGAAGTAAAGAGAGTGACATGGATGACGTGGCATCAGCTCAATTCTGTGTCTGGGAAAATCTTCTGAACTATGTCATGATGACAGTGGATTAGCAACTCACCTTTCTATTTGAAGAAGACCATGGAGAATCAGAAAATGTCTTAGCTTCTCTTGTAGCTAGGCATGGCTGTGGGAACTAGGTCACTAATGAGATGTAAACAGAAGTGTTGTATGTGACTTCTAGGATGCCTCCTGAAAAGGGAATTTGCCTCTCTTCTTCCTTTCTGCTGGCTGGGATATAGACATGATGGCTGGGGCTTATGCAACCATTCTGGACTACTAGGTAAGCATACAGGCCCTGAAGATCGAGGAGCTGCCATACCAGCCCAGACTGCCTACCCTGGATTTTTTTTATGTGACAGAGAAATAAACTTCTCTTTGCTTTGGGCCACTTTTTCTCACTGTTGCTATTATTTGTGGGTGACCCTAATCCTAACGGATTCGTTTGTGAAAACAGACCTTGCTTAGAAACACTATAGCATTTTTCATTTCTATCATTTCAGTTTGCACATTATTTGAACATCACGCAGTGTTTTCTTTCTCTGCACAACAGTAACTCTGGGACTGAAGTCAGGTTACATTTCTAATTTAGAAAAGATGTGAGATTTGCTCAAAGTTTTGTTGATAAAAGTGCTGAAATTTTGGAGGCTGAGATGTGGCCATAACTCTTTGATAGATGCCCCAAAGCTTTGCCACTGCAGGGAACTGAGAGAGGGGCTGCTCACAGCCTCCAGACACAGAATTAAATCAAGCCAGCAGAAGCCAACATGTACGTCAGCTTGCAGTAGCAGAGGATCCACGTGTAGGACTCCAGAGGGTTTTCTCCAGAGAGTTCATCTGACCTCAGGAACTGGTTACTCTCAAGTCTCTCTTCTTTGTGTGTGTATGTGCTAAACAAACACGTTTTTTGTGGGTGGTTTTTTGTTTTGTTTTGTTTTGTTTGGTGAGGAAGATTAGCCCTGAGCTACTATCTGTGTCAATTTTCCTCTATTTTGTATGTGGGACGCCACCACAGCATGGCTGATGAGCAGTGTATAGGTCTGCACCTGGGATGCGAACCTGTGAACCCCAGGCTGCCAAAGCAGAGCATGCGAACTTAACCGCTATGCCACTGGGCTGGCCCCAAAGAAATGTTTTTTAGAGGCAAAAAATATTTTTATGGTTGTTTTAAGTATTTTTAGAAGTTATGTCATTAAATTACTGCCTGACTCTAAAGAGTAAAAATGATCCACAGTCAACCAAAACATTCATGCAATTTTATAAAACAAATAAACAAAAAGACTAAACAAGATGGGGGGAAAAATATCAAAAGAAGGGACTCAGATCGCCGGTGTGCGAAATTCAGAATGCTTATGTGCATGAACGCGTGAACCTATGAAAAATTAAAAAAAGTAACCTCATTGCCCCTGGAGAGCAGGCGACAGGGGGAACCACTGAGAAATGCACAGCCTTGTTTGTTTCTCCCAGCTCAGTTCGCAGCAAGTCTTGTCCCGGGGTTCAGTCTGCCTGATTTCCCCGGTCAGCTATTGTCCACACCTCTACTATTCATCTCAAGGAAATGGAAGAGTGTGGGTACTAAATGCAAACCATCACTCCTTCTAGAAGGTAACATAAAACTCCTGGCCCCACTAAACATGGCTATTAACATCCAGATTTAGCTCTGAAAAAAGTGAAGACTTGCCCACATAGTAACAACAACTGCCAAGCTATGGCTCTAGCCTCAGCCTCTCTCCTAAATTATAGAGCATAGTTCCTTCTTTTTTTCCCCCCACGCATAAGTAACAAACATTAACATTTTGCCACAATTGCTTATTTTCCTTTTACAAAGAAGTAAAACAGTACAGATGGTGTTCAAGTCGCCCGTGCACAGTCCCCGGTTCAGCTCCCTCCCTCCTTACCACAGCCAGCCACTCTTATCAACTTGTTGCTTGTGCCAGTCACGTGTTCACACTTCTGCATAGGCACAAAGGCATAACCAAAATATGGTATTGTTTTTGTGTTTAAAAAATGTGTTAGACTGTATTTATAATTCCACAACTTGCTTTTCCACTTAATGACGTATTCCTGAGATCTCGCCTTGTGGAAATACCCAGAAGTGGCAGTGCTGGTTGCACAGTACCCACATCTTTAACTACCGATGGAGACCTCTCCCAGGGAGGGAGCCCTATTAAATACGACTTCGGCCTCTCCTTCTTCTCATTTATTCTACTTCGGGAAAGTGGAATGATTTAGCTGATGGGGGAGAGAGGTTGGAAAGAAACACCATCTTCAAGTGGAGTCCTGGTAACAATAACTCTACAAAGTCATTCCGCAAGTCTTCATGGAGAAGAAACTATACTAACTCTTCTCCATGACTTTTAAGGACGTTGAAAATATACCTCTAATCTGCTTTGTTTGCCACGGCTCTGGGCTAACTGAACTACTGGCGATTCCTTGAACACAGCCACCTCTCTCCCCTCTGTCCTGCTTTACTGGATTAGATTTTAACCATTCTTCAAGGACTGCCTCCAATGCCATCTGCTCAGGAGAGCCTTACTGGAACCACTATTTAAAAATTGTCGAGCCAGCCCTGATGGTCTAGTGGTTAAAGTTCGGCGCTCTGACTGCTTTGGTGGCCCAGGTTTGGTTCCCGGGCACGGAACCACACCACTTGTCTGTCAGTTGCCATGCTGTGGTGGTGGCTCACATAGAAGAACTAGAAGGACTCACGACTAGAATATACAACTATGTACTGGGGCTTTGGGGAGGGGGAAAAAAAAAGAGAGAGAGAGGAAGATTAGCAACAGATGTTATCTCAGGGGGGAACCTCTCCCAGCAAAAAAAAAAAAAATTGTCAATTTATCTCCACCAGTAATTGAAAGCATAACACTTTAGATAAGCATTTATGCCCCTCCAAAATCACCTCATCTAACAGTGAAACTCATCTCCCCCATGTCTTATACTCCAGCTAAACTATCCCCAGAATCCACCAACACTTTTCCATCTACATTCATTTGCTCGTTCTGTGCACTCTGCCTAGAACACGTTTCTCCCTAACTCTGCCTGTCCAATTACTTCACATCTTCAAGTCAATTTTGTCTTTTAAAAAAATTACAGGGGCTGGCCCTGTGGCCAAGTGGTTAAAGTTCTGCGTGCTCTGCTTTGGCGGCCTGGGTTCTTAGGTTCGGATCCCGAGCGCAGACGTACACCATTTGTCAGCCGTGCTGTGGAGGCGTCCCACATACAAAGTAGAGGAAGACTGGCACAGATGTTAGCTCAGGGCGAATCTTACCCACCAAAAAAAAAAAAATTTGCAAAAATAACACATACTAATTGTAAAAATTTCAAGAATACCAAAAAACCATAAAGGTCACCATGATGCCATTTTCCACAGACAAATGAAAGCAATCATTTGATATAATTCTTTGATACTTTTCCATTGCATAGACAAACACTTATTTCATAACTTTTTTAAAATGAGAAATATATTATAAATATTGTTTTGCAACTTGATTTCTTTTTACTTTATATATCATGAATATTGTTCCATATAAATCTATTCTTTGTAATAATAGCCTTGATCTTACACCAATAATACTAAACTTTTTTTTGCTTTTTTCTTGAAGCTTTAAGTTTTAATTTTCATGTTAAAAACTTAATCTATCTTTATTCTGAATATATTGCGATACAGGATTCTAAAGCATATGTTTTAAAATTAATAGCCAAATGTCCAAATGTCACTTAATCACTAATTCATCCATTTGCCACTGATTAGAAATGTCACCTTTATCAAATTATTAATTTCTACATAGAATGGAATAAATCTATTTAGGGACACTCTAGGTGCTCTTTTGATATGAGTTCTCTTCATCTGTCCCTCTCTATAATTGTGGCAGTATTACCTTGTTTTGACATATGGAGTCAGGTAAGTCATCCATCATTATTCTTTTAAATTTTTTCTTGTCTATCCTCATAAATTTATTCTTCTAGAATCTAGACACATGTCGTTATTAACAAGGAAGCTCATCTTCATCCATAGCTTTTGTAGTAACTATATAATATAGCATAATATTCAACAGTAACGTGTAGTATAGTATATTATGGCACAGTATAGTATAGTGATTTACAGTAATTTATATATTAGTTGGACAGAGGAATGATGATTGTTTTTTTTTTGTTGTTTTTTTTGTTTTCCCCAAAGCCCTAGTACATAGTTGTGTATCCTAGTTTTAGGTCTTTCTAGCTCTTCTATATGGGACGCCGCCTCGGCATTGTTTGATGAGTGGTGAGTAGGTCCGCGCCTAGGATCCGAACCAGTGAACCCTGGGCTGCTGAAGCGGGGCGTGCAAACTTAACCGCTACGCCACTAGGCCGGCCCCTGATGATTGTTTAATACAGATTATTCCCATCCAAGAACATGGTGTATGTCTCATACCAATTCAGGTCTTGCTCTGTGCCTTTCAATAAAATTTTATAGGTTTTTTTCTATGTGCTCATTTCTTGTTACATTTATTCCTAGGTATTTTATAGTTTTGGGGACACATATAAATAGGATATTTTCCCCATTACAGTATCTAACTTTTTATTGCTGAAAACTATTGACTTTTACATATTTACATTGCATCTGACTAGCCAACCAAAACTTTCATTATTAAAAATAAATTTCTTAGATTGATTACCTAGTTATACAGTCATACTCAATACAAATAACAGAAAATCTGTCTGTTCCTTTCCAATATTTATACTCTGTTATTGTTCTTGTTTTATTATTACATTGGCTAGGACTTCCAGAATAATAATGAATAAGAGTGGTGATCATAAGCATTCTTGTCATGTTCCTGAATACATTAGCTGTACCTTTCAGGCTTCATTATTTAATGTAAGGCTCACTGTTAGTGTCTGTTTTACAATTCTATTTAAATTTTTCTATTGCATGAGGTCTGTCTTTATTTTTTCATTGAGACACCTCTTTCATCCCTAAAGTCACTTTTTTTTTTCTGGGAAAGATTCGTCCTGAGCTAACATCTGTTGCCAATCTTCCTCTTTTTTATTCCTCCCCAAAGCCCCAGTGCATAGTTGTATATTCTAGTTGTAGGTCCTTCTAGTTCTTCTATGAGCTGCCCCCACAGCATGGCTACTGACAGACGAGTGGTGTGGTTCCAGGACCGGGAATCGAACCCGGGCCGCCGAAGTGGAGCATGCCGAACTTTAACCACTAGGCCATCAGGTCTGGCTTAAAGTTATTTCTTTACTCTCCTTTATTTTGAACTGGATACTCAAGCACTTTGCAATTTACATAGTTCTTTTAAACCTTAGGTAGTTTTTTTTGTAATTGATATTACTTGTATCAAAGCATTAACGGTTAAAACAATATTTATGGTTGAAACTGGTAAGAGGCTGAGACTTTTAGAAGGCACTAATAATCAATGTGTCTTTTCCTGCCCCCAAAAAGACGTCAAGTGGTCCACAAAAGGATCCATTACTCCTTTAGCAATGGCCAGTTTCTTAATATTCCTTGCTCAAAATTCTATTATGTTTTCTTTGTATAAGAACAGTACGATATTGTAATTATACCAAACATTGCTAAAAGCTTAAAAACAAACCTCATATAGTTGTAATTTTCTAAACTGCAATTTATACAGTAGGTAAGAGAAATCTGAATCTTTTCAGGCTGAAAATTCTCAGCCAAGATATGGCAAGACAACAGTCATACAATGTAAAGTTAAAAGCCATTGCTCAGCGGATATTTTTTTAAAAACTCCTCATATACCTATGAACAACTAATTTTCGACAAAGGAGCCAAGAAGATACAATGGAGAAAGGAAAGTCTCTTCAATAAATAGTGTTCGGAAAACTGGACAGCCACATGCAAAAGAATGAAAGTAGACCATTATCTTACACCATGCACAGAAATGAACTCAAAATGGATTAAAAACTGGAATGTGAGACCTGAAACCATAAAACTCCTAGAAGAAAACACAGGCTGTATGCTCTTTGCCATTGGTCTTACCAATATCTTTTTGAATACCGCATCTCCTCAGGCAAGGGAAACGAGAAAAAATAAGCAAATGGGACTACATCAAACTGAAAAACTTCTGCATGGCAAAGGAAACCATCAACAAAACCAAAAGACAACCTGAGAATTGGCAGAAGATACTTGCAAATCATATATCTGATAAGGGGTTAATATCCAAAATATATAAAGAACTCATACAATTTAACAACAAAAGATGAACAGTCCAATTAAAAAATGGGCAGAGAGGGGCCGGCCCGGTGGCATAAGCGGTTAAGTGCACGCGCTCCGCTGCGGCGGCCCGGGGTTCGCCAGTTCGGATCCCGGGCGCGCAGTGACACACTGCTTGGCAAGCCATGCTGTGGCGGCGTCCCATATAAAGTGGAGGAAGATGGGCACGGATGTTAGCTCAGAGCCGGTCTTCCTCAGCAAAAAGAGGAGGATTGGCAGATGTTAGCTCAGGGACAATCTTCCTCACAAATAAAATAAAATGATTAAAAAAAAAAATGGGCAGAGGATCTGAACAGACATTTTTCCAAAGAAGATATGCAGATGGTTAACAGGCACATGAAAAGATGTTGAACATCACTAACTATTAGGGAAACGCAAATCAAAACTACAATGACATATCACCTCACACCTGTCAGAATGGCTATAATTAACGGGACAAGAAATAACAAGTGTGAGAGAGGATGTGAAGGAAAGGAAACCCTCATACACTGCTGGTGGGAATGCAAACTGGTGCAGCCACTATGGAAGACAGTATGGAGATTCTTCAAAAAATTAAAAATAGAACTACCATATGATCTGGCTATTCTACTTCTGGGTATTTATCCAAAGAACGTGAAAACACTAATTTGAAAAGATATGTTCACTGCAGCATTATTCACAATGGCCAAGATGTGGAAGCAACCCAAGTGCCCATCAACGGATGAATGGATAAAGAAGATGTGATACATACATACAATGGAATACTACTCAGTCATAAAAAAGATGACTAAAAAAAAATGCTGCCATTTTCGACAACATGGATGGACCTTGAGGGTATTATGCTAAGCGAGATAAGACAGAGGGAGAAAGTCAAATACCATATGATCTCACTCATATGTGTAACATAAACAAACAACAACAACAAACAAATACACAGACACAGAGAACAGACTGCTGGTTACCGGGGGGAAGGAGAAGGGGGTAAAAGGGCACATGTGTACAGTGACAGATGGCAACTAGACTTTTGGTGGTGAACATGATGTACATGTTCTACACAGAAGTTGAAATACAATGATGTACGCTGAAAATTTATATAATGTTATAAACCTATGCTACCGTAATAAAAAAATTAATTAAAAAAAACTCCTTAAAACGTCTATGCATTTTGTGAATTTCAAAACTCAAGTTTAACCTCTAGATCACATTTTAAAATCATTTTATGTTAACTTTCACAGCACTGATCTCTCCAACACAATGTTTTGACACGGATCTTATTTTAACTCCACATTTCACAATGGTAAGTAGAACTACATTCTGAGCACATCATTTAGAATATATATAAATCCTAAGTAGGGATGGGCTAGACAGTGCATTGAAAATAAATTTGCATTTTGTAAAAGCAAACAGTCAAGGTCAAGTTAGACGTTCCTACAATTCAAAACTTCTTTCAAAACTTTTCACTCTCTTTTATTTAATGACTCTTTTAATCAATTTATTTAATTACTGCTTCAAAAAACCACCGAGCAGGGCCAGCCCTGTGGTGTAGAGGTTACAGCGCACTCCGCTTTGGTGGCCCAGGTTCTCGGATTCAGATCCTGGGCGCGGACCTACACCACTCATCAGCCATGCTGTGGTGGTGACCCACATACAAAATAAAGGAAGACTGGCACAGACGTTAGCTCAGGGCGAATCTTCCTCACCAAAAAAAAAAAAACCCCAACAATTGGCAAATATGCCTACGTTCACCATAAAAAGCCTAATGGAAATTCAGATACATTTACCAGTAGATAAATCACTTAGTAAACTGATGTGTATTAAGTTTTTCATTCAAAAAACATTTATTTAGTGCCCATGATGTTCTATGCACAGGGCTATGTGATGATGATATGGAATGAAAGTGAACATGGAGGAAGCCGTGACACACAGTGTTAAAAGCCTGTGCTCTGGGGCCAGGGCTTAGGTTCAAATCCCTGCTCTCCCTCGCACGAGCTGCTTGCCTTTGGGCAACTGCTGACTCACAATGATGCTCGGTTTCCTCACCTGTAAAATGGGGGCTGTTGTGGTAACTATGTCCCAGGGTTGTTATAACACAAGTAAAGGACCCGGCAGGTCCTCAAGGAAGGTAAACTCTTATTACCAATAGCAAACACTCATCCATGCCAGGATCTGCCCCATGCGCTTTATATGCATCGTTTCTATATAGCTGCCGTACGTGTTAGGTCATGTTATTCTCCTAGCTTTACAGACGACAGAGCTGGGGTGCAAAAGGGTTGCCAGCTCCCAATGGAGGGGGTACCACCCCAGGGGTACATCCACTTATCTCAGTGACTGGGAGGAACTGTCACATTTGGCGGGTGGAGCCAAGAAGCTGGAAATCTTGCAACGTGCAGGACAGTCTCACAAAGATTTGTCCCTGCCACACATGATTTTCCCTCCAGACACTCCCACAGCTGAAAAACCTAGTTGTGATTATACGAACCTAGAACCCACCCCCTACATAAAAACAAACTTTTTTTTTTTTTTTTTTGCTGAGGAAGATTGGCCCTGAGCTATCATCTGTTGCCAGTCTTTCTCTATTTTGTATGTAAGTCGCCGCCATGGCATGGTCGACAAGTGGTATAGGTCCATGTCCGGGATCCGAACCTGCGAATCTAGGCCACCAAAGCAGAGCCTGCCAAACTTAACCACTAAGCCACAGGGCCAGCCCTGTACTGAATTTTTAAGGAATGCCAACAAGAGTGAACATCGAGGAAGGTTAACTTTGTTTTCCTTGGAACTTTGCCAAGAGATGTTCACTTTTTCAGAAAATTGCCTCACCAATGCCAATAACCACTTGTGACATCTGAGTTGCCACCCACACACCTCGTCCTTCTGCGCTGGTGGCTGTCCCGTGTCCTAGCTCCTGCATATGAGCAAGCACTTGACCACTCAGAACATCTTCCAGCGTAGCTGAAATAAGTCTTCTAAGTAATACACACTGAAATACGTAGTGTGTTATCATAAAACACTTTTATATCACAACTAACACAGTATATTGTTTTTTGAAATTATATGTAGAAAGTTATAGTACCTGAGTTTTACTTCAGGAAAGTCAAGTGTTGGTTATAAAAAGAGGGAACAGGCGCCTTAAGGTTGAGACCACACTGGGCTATATAACTTGCTCAAAGTCACAGAGCTGATAAGGAATGGAGCGAGGATTTGAACCTGGGCTGTCGCTGGAACCCATGTTTATAATTTTTGTACTTCTGAGGTGAAAAGCAGGGGTGCTCTTTCAGCTAGAATGCACACAGAAGGCCTCTCTGACATTTAAGCAGAGACTTGAATGAAGCAAGGGAGCAAACCATGTAGTTATGAGAGAGCTCTGAAAGTGATAACAGCATGTGCAAAGGCCCCGGTGTGGAAGGAGGCGTGGTGTATCCAAACCAGGTGCTAGGCAGGGCAGGAGGAGATGAGATTTGAGGGGTAGGTGGGGGAAAGATTAGGTTTGGCTTTATTCTGAGAGACACAAGACACTGGAGGGTTTGTGCAGAGGCGGGAAGGGATCTGACTCAGGCTTCAAAAGGATCACTCTGGTGGTATTATGAAAACAGACTCTGTGGTCAGGGTGGCAGGGGGGTGGGGCTGTCACAAAGCCCTGGTGAGAGATGGTGGTGACCTGGACCAGGTGGGGCAGCCATGTGACAGGAGTGGTCGGGTCATATCCATTCTGATGGACTGGGTGTGGGGCGTGCACGAAAAAGAAGAGGCAAGGATGATTTCAAGGCTTTTGACAGAAGCATCCAGAAGAACGAAATTGTCATTAACTGAGAGAGGGAAGCAGGTTTGGGACCTGAGGAAAGGAATCAAAAACACGGTTTAGGGATTTTAAGTCTGAGCAGGCATCTGGACACATGAGCCTGGCAGTCAAGGAAAAGTCCTGGTCAGAGGCACAGAAGTGGGCAGATGGTTGCTCATGCTATGGGGCGAGAGTGTAGGCAGGCAAGAGAAAGGACCTGAGGATGAGCCCTGGGCCACGCCAAGGTTCAGAGATCTGGACGATGGCGCTCCAACAAAAGAGACTGTGCAGGAAGGTGCAGCCAGAGAAGGAGAGCCGAGAGGCTGACGTTTAGAAAGTGCTTTAAGAAAGAGGGAAAAAGAAGCCCTGTGAAATGGAAGGGTAGGAATTGACCATCAGAGCATTAGAGAGACAAATATTCAAACAAAAACGTGAAGGAAGTAGAGGTCTGTATGAAGTGCTGTGGACAGAGATACAGATGGAAGACGGCTAAGCCCTAAATAAGCCACGGTGAATACCACTGCAGGGATCGGGAGGATCTGGAGGGCAGAAGCGGGAGAAACAGTTTTGAAGACTGACTCTTCAGATAATCACGGTTCAGTACACTGTTCTATGCACAAAAGTGCTAAAGGATCGAACCGAGCAATTCATTTCAATAGGATTATAACAGTCCTCTAAAAAGAAACCCACATAACAGTATGGAAGTATGAGAACAAAATTTGAATCATCTTTGAATGGAGATATTAGAGATGATTTGAATTTTCCTCTTTACTAATGAAGATTTTCTGATTCTTCTAGAATGATTAGAGTATTACTTTAAGAAAGGAAAGTTATTTTTGAAATTATTTTATATTATGCATATGTAGGATGTTATCAACATATTTAAATGTCTCCTAGGTAAAACTCTTGCACAAGTACACCAGGAGGTAAGAGGAAGAAGCTTGGCTCGTCACAGCATTTATTGTTTCTAATAACACAACAACTGGAAACAACTTAAATATCTGTTGACAAGAGAATGGATAAATAGATTGTAGCGTATTCATAGTTACTAGATGCAACTACTTGGATGAATCTTAGAAAACTAACATTAAATAAACACCAGGTTAGAGAAGATACAATACAATATCACATTATTTTTGTAAATTCTAAACTTTTTTCCTGTCACTTCAGTAGTGAGAAAATAAAGCTTTTCAATTAAAAGCTTTGTTTCTGTTTGTTTTACCGCATAATGCATTTGGCATGGTAAATATACTTAAACACAGCATATACAGGTCAGCTTTAGGTCTTGGGATTCCTCATGAGAATTGGTTGGAATTTAAGGGTTACATTATAATGCAAGTTAATTTAGTTTCGTTGTTTTTTGTTTTTGTTTTTAATGAAAGTCCTTGATTTCAGACCTCTAGAAGATATTCTAACTTCAGAAGACAGGTTGTAAATTCAACCAAAGCAAATACGTTTGTAAAAGTTGCCCAATTAAGTTTTGCATTATTTACTAGCACTTTCATTAAAGTAAATAAATTGAGAGTATAATCAGATGCTATGCTACATGGACCTATGGACTCTACAAGGTTGGCTAAAAGTAACATATACTCAATCACTTCGCTCCTCCATTTTTTCAAGTCACAGAAAGATTTTCCTCCTGTCTCCCTCCCCTTGGCAGTGATGGTCTTTCCCAAATAAGGAGCCGAATCTCTAATGTTTTGATTCACATCCCTTTTGGCACCAAAAGTATATTTGAGATGTTAAATATGCCAGTTGAATTTAAGAACATATGTTCTTAATTTTAATGTTTAATGCCACTGCAAAGATTCTCTGCATTGTTTCAAAATAATTTTCATGTTTAAATTTCTTCTACTTGTTTGCATTCCAGAGCAGTGCAAGGCTTAGGGGAGAGAGGGAAATATACTGGAATAATATCATGCACCTGCGAATCTGCTGGGTTCCAGTGCATTTTGCTTTCTCCCTGGTTAACTACCAAGCATTTTAAACAAGGCTTTATACAAGAACTCCCCTAACCCAAAGGAGGGTTTTGGAAGTAATCAGATCCCCTCTATCGATAACAGTCCTAAATGCCTTTGTATGAGAAAGGATACAAGCAGTAGTGTTTTCCATTGTCAGAACCCTAATTGCTCTGAGTTTCACTTTAACAAGTATACTCAAGCAGATACTTTTCACTTAAAAGAATGAATTAGCATCTGTGAATTTCTTTTTTTTTTCTTTTATTTATTTTTCCCCCAAAGCCCCAGTAGATAGTTGTATGTCACAGTTGCACATCCTTCTAGTTGCTGTATGTGGGACGCGGCCTCAGCATGGCCGGAGAAGCGGTGCGTCGGTGCGCGCCCGGGGATCCGAACCCGGGCCGCCAGCAGCGGAGTGCGCGCACTTCACCGCTAAGCCACGGGGCCGGCCCTGTGAACCTCTTCTTGAAAGTAACGATCCTTAGCATCTTAAGGTGGTAACAGCAGCTGGCATCAACTGTTCTGTTTGTGGCAGAGTCTGTCCTTTTTCCAGCATTACTGACTTCATCCCCAGAACAAGCATTGAGGTAGGTAAGGAGAAACCAAGATTTGGGGAGGTTACGCGACCTACCCAAGGTCACAGGCAGCACAGGGCAGAGGGCAACTGAAGCCCAGACGGCTGGAGCCTGCAGTCCAACACACACGGCTGCTCTGAAGACAACCATCTCCACTATCTTGGTTTCCAGTGTATTATAGCAGAAAATGACCAAGAAACGATATTGATATCCAAATGCACTACAAAAATATTCGTCTAACTTAATCTTACTCTAACGTCATTCCACTGAAGCTTTGAAAGATCAGGTTGTAAACTCTGGTGTCTTTAATTGAGAAATCCTACTTCTAAGTTTTTTAAAAATTTTAATGAGGGGCTGGCCTGGTGGCGCAAGAGGTTAAGCGCGCGCCGTCTGCTTCCGTGGCCCGGGGTTCACAGGTTCAGATCCCAGGCACGCACCAACGCACCGCTTATGAAGCCGTGCTGTGGCGGCGTCCCATATAAAGTAGAGGAAGATGGGCACGGATGTTAGCCCAGGGCCAGTCTTCCTCAGCAAAAAGAGGAGGATTGGAAACAGATGTTAGCTCAGGGCTGACGTGCCTCACACACACACACAAAATTTTAATGAAATATTTGATATATACAAAAGAATATGCGTAAGTTAGTAGCAATAACTTAAAAACTTGAACATCATCAACACACAAAATTCAGGATGGTGGGCCTTCTAGTGGGGAGGCAGCAAGATGGGGTCAATGAGGGGTCATGACATCTAATGATTTTGTATCCCAAACGTACCACAGAGAAAAAGAAAATAGACTCTAGGCTTCTAATTACAAAATCTTCAGTTGCTTTACTACAATAAAGGGGAAAAAGTTCTGTAATTACTTCATATTCATTTGTTTTGTATTTTTCTTCTGAAAATCCATCCTGGAAAACTGCTATCATCACATACTTCTTTTTCTGCTGAGCCAGATCATAAAAGCCTTCAATTTCTGTTATCCTGACTAGTGAAGCTTCTTTCTTCCTTATCTCAAAACACTTTTGGACTAATTCATATTTAATGAACGTATCGGCAATACAAATAATAATCAAACAGATAAACTGAAAGTGTTCCAGGTAAAGGTGAAGGAATTTTTTTCAAAGCATCTTGTAAAAATAGAAAAGTAAATAGACAACGTAGAATTTGGCCATAAAATTAAACCCATTCTTTTCAAAGTTCCAAGGGACCACTTACAATCAATGTTCAGAACTGGACAACACAGGATCAACACGGGCAGCAAGACTAGAGATCTTTCCTTCTCCAGAAAGACCAGGCACCACTGCCAAGTGAAGCTCAGCATTAAGAGATGAAGAGTTAGGAAGAGATGACGCTTGGAAGCCCTTCTAGAACAAAGCTCTGGTCTCCATACAAGACGACGCTTGGAAGCCCTTCTAGAACAAAGCTCTGCGTGTCTCCATAGCTGATACGCAGGCTGGAGAGAGCATCCGCCCGGCTCCTCTTCCTTGGGGAGGCAGAGCAGAGGGTGAGCCTGGCATTGCCAGGGTGAGTGGATTTAAAAGCAGTTGCAGAGGCAGGTCCCGACAGCAAACAGCCGGCCCCTACCTGCACAGGCCTGGAACACTTTGGGGCACAGGACGAGGGGAGCAGAGCTCTCCACTGATTTAGATCTACTGAGGCTTCCTGGCTCATTTTTTTAGGGCTGGGGCTGAAAGCCACCTGTGAAAGAATCACTGAGGAAGAAGAGTTTCACACATTGTATGACAAGGAAAAGGGATCCCATAAACTGACATAAATTCTGAGATGAGTAAAGGCCTACATGTGAGAGGCAACATTTTATAAGCCAATGTAGACTATCTTTATGACTCCAAAAGCAGAAATCAGGAAGAACAAAGATGGAAAGAGAAAAGGTACAATGAACGCATTTAAAAGATAAGCCACACATGGGAGAAAATATTTGCAACACATAATGGCAAAGTATTCATATTCCAAATATAAAAGGGATATTGTAAATTAATAAGAAAAAGATAAACAACCCAAAAGAAAATAGGCAATTCACAAATGCTCTGAAATGTCCGTAAATATGCTTATACTCACACCTATGATGAAATACCATTTCACCACCCCCAGATTGGCAAGACTTAAAAAATCTAACAACAGGGGCCAGCCTGGTGGCATAGTGGTTGAGTTCTTGCGCTCCATTTCGGCGGCCCAGGGTTCTCAGGTTCGGATCCCGGGCACAGACCTACTCACCGCTTACCAAGCCGTGCTGTGGCAGGCGTCCCACATAAAATGGAGGAAAATGGGCACAGATGTTAGCCCAGGGCCAATCTTCCTCAGCAAAAAGAGGAGGATTGGCAATGGATGTTAGCTCAGGGCTAATCTTCCTCACCCAAAAAAAAAAAAATCTAACAATACAAATGTTGGGAAGAATGTGGAAAAATCAGAAATCTCATAAATGATTGGTGGTACTATAAATGGCTATGACTTTGATGAACAGTTTGGCTTTATCTATTAGTTGATGCTGAGCATACTTATAACCCCCCAAATCTCACTCCTCAGTGTAGACCATAGAAAACCTTTCGCACATGGTCTCAGAGACATAAACAAGAATGTTCCTGGTAGCATGATTTGTAACAGAACACTGAAAGGAATCTAAATGCCCCTCAATGAAGGATGCACAAATACATGCTCTATAAACAGCCAAGGAAGATTACATCGCAAATAAAATGAGGCTTCTTTGATCATAGATACTTGGATAAATGCAGAAATGTAACATTGAACAAAAATACCAAGTTATAGAGCGGGGATTGGCAAACTATGGCCTGCATGCTTCCTGGTTTTGTGTGGCCTGCAATTTTTTTTAACTTCTTTTACTTTTTTTGCATTTTTTAATGTTTAAAAAAAATCAGAAGAGGAATAATATTTTATCACACATGAAAATTATACGAAATTCAAATGTCAGAGTCCATGAATAAAATCTATTGGAACATAGCCTCACTCATTCATTTATGTTTTATTTATGGCTGTTTTTGCAGTGGAGTATTTGCAGAAAGATGCTATGACTCACAAAGCCTAAAATATTTATCTTGCCCTTTACAGAAAAAGTCTGCTGATCCCTGTTATAGCACAATGCAGATAGTAACATTTATTAATATACAAAATTTTAAAACATATAAAAATACTACAAAAACATGCTGCATATCTGCGGTTCCCAAATTGATGTGCTCAGGCACCCTGAGGCACCCCAATGAACTCAGAGGAGCCATGGGATATTTTAAACTTTGGAGGGAAACTTGTCAATACGTGACATCCATTGGACACTGCAAGTTCCTCTAGTTCGAGGTAGTTCACCGTTTCAACATTATCGCTCTGCATTCCTTTCAATGACATCATATATTCTCGATGCTAAATTTTTGGTGGTCGCTGCAGTAAAAAGCAAGAACTGTGTGAAAACCAATGAACCAGGAAATGAGGTTTGAATTGTCGACGGACTCCGAGGATTGAGAAGTTGTTCAAGGACACATATCTCATTAATAAGTTATGGCGGCTATTTAAGAATGCAACAATATTATTTTTTCTTTCAATTTGTATGTTCTTTTTTCAGACAGCTACTAAGTTATCAGGACACAAATACCCATTAAGTTGTTTGGACTTAACTACCTAATAAATGAAAGTGTTAAGTATTTCTTTTGGCCTGGGGTGCTGTGAAAAAAATTGCTGAGACACTAGGTGTGTCATCAATAGAGAAAGTTTGAGAATCTCTATTGTAAATCTTTTGTGGATAAATACATATGTGATAAAAGTACAAAAGCATGCCTGGAAATAACCCTGCAAATCAGGATAGTAGCTTCCTCTAGAGAAGCAGAAAAGGAAACAAGAAGAGGGAAGGATTCATGGGAACCTTAATAACGTCTCTAAGTTTTATTTAAAAAAACCTAAATGGAAAACAATATAGTGGTTCCTCAAAAAATTAAAAATATAATTAGCATACAATTCAGCAATTCCACTGTTGAAAAGAAATGAAAGCAGTGTCTCAAAAAGACAGTCATGCCCATAGCAGCCATTATTCACAATACCCACACATTGTACACCCGTGTTCACAGCCGCCATTATTCACAATACCCACACATTGTACACCCGTGTTCATAGCCACCATTATTCACAACAGCCAAAAGGGAGACGCAACCTACGTCTCCACAGATGGATGAATGAATAAACAAAATATGATATATACACACAATGAAATATTATCCTGCCTTAAAAAGGAAGGAAATTCCGACACACGCTACAAAATGGATGAACCTTGAGGACATTATGCTAAATGAGAAAAGCCAATCACCAAAGGACAAATTCTGTTTGACTCCACTTTTTATAAAGTCCCTAGAGTAGTCAAATTCATAGAGACAGAAAGTAGAACAGTGGTTACCAGGGTCAAAAAACAAACAAAAACAACTAAAGCACACACAGCAACATGCTATGATTGTGACACGGCTGAGTGGTAGGAACATGGGTGTTTACTACATTCATCTTCATACTTTCCTGAATATTGTATGCTCAGGATATGTCACTAATTTTTTTTTTTTTTTTGTGAGGAGATCAGCCCTGAGCTAACATCCGCCAATCCTCCTCTTTTTTTGCTGAGGAAGACGGCCCTGGGCTAACATCTGTGCCCATCTTCCTCCACTTTATATGGGACGCCGCCACAGCATGGCCTACCAAGCAGTGGTCGGTGCGCGCCCGGGATCCGAACCAGCAAACCCCGGGCCGCTGCAGCGGAGCGCGCGCACTTAACCGCTTGCGCCACCGGGCCGGCCCCACTAATATTTTTTTTAAGGGCAGAAGACTAGCGGATGAAAGGAGAGAGAGCTTCTTCAGACAAAAGCAGGGAAGAGAAAGGTCAGGTGGAATAAAGGGAGGAACGAGCTTAGGGCCTAAGCTGCACGAGAGAAGTCTGAACTCCTGGGACAAGAAGGAAATCCTCTTACTGGGCTTTCCTGAACATAGGGGTTAAAAAACACTGCTGGTGATTACCAGTTTCTCGAAAGTTAGCACATGACCTTCAGCCAGGGTCTCCAATAATTCAGCACTTCTCCTTCTTGATTTGATTATGGACACAGTCACTACAGAAAAAAACTGGAAGGATCATAACACAATGGAGCGTGGGCTGAGATCAGTGTTTCTAAATAATGTCAACACAGTGAGGTCTGGGAGAATTAACGCTTAGAAAGCTGGAAGATCACCTGATGTCAGCTTTTTTTCCTAAGGATGGATGAAATTATAGGAATGTTTGGGTGGGTCTGGTTCTCTTCTACCAAAATAAAGGAATATTTAAAATTTCGTGGCAATCAACATGGAAACAGAGAACAAGCCAGGAAGTGGGTGTAGCCGCCAGCAGAGTCTCCTGAAGTCCTACTAAGTAGTGAGATTTGCACTGTTTGCAAAAGGATGCAGGGTGAGGGGAGCCCCAAGGAGAAGACTGCCATCAGAGTGCAACTCGATAAGATAATCTTTAATTAGCAACATATTAGGGAGAAAGATCTTTTGAAGCAGTAAGGAGAAAAGAAAGGAAAAAAAAAAAAAACGGGCGGCCCAGTGGCGGCATAGTGGTTAAGTTCACAAACTCGGCTTGGTGGCCTGGGTTTGCGGTCTGGCTCCCAGGCGCGGACCTATACACTGCTCATCAAAAGCCGTGCTGTGGCTTCCTGTAGAGGAAGATGGGCATGTATGTTAGCTCAGGGCCAATCTTCCTCACCCCCCCAAACAAAAAAACAAAAAACCAAAAGTATTCCACTATTGTTGGCAGACATTATTATATATCGGCACAATATAATTATATTGGTACTATTTCTTTTAATGTATACTTTTAGCGACTTTTAAAAAAATTTTTTTTTGAGGAAGATTGGCCCTGAGCTAACATCTGTTGCCAATCTTCCTCTTTTTCTTTTTTCTCCCCGGAGCCCCAGTACATAGTTGTATATCCTAGTTGCATGTCCTTCTAGTTCTTCTATGAGGGACACCGCCTCAGCATGGCTTGATGAGTGGTGAGTAGGTTCATGCCCAGGACCTGAACCTGGGAACCCTGGGCCACTAAGCAGAACGGGCAAACTTAACCGCTAGGCCACCAGGCCAGTCCCTATTGGTACTATTTTTAAATGTGACCATCTGCTGTAGACAGGTCATCTGAAACTAATTATTTATTAATGGGGGTGGATGGGAACCGATTAAAGAGAGATGAGAAAATCACTGTAGGCAGAAGAGCGGCTTAATCTTCCGCACAGGTTTTGGTGAGAGAAGCCCTGAGGTCTCGAGCTCTGCCACTTGCTGGCTGAGTGAGGGCGGACACGGATCATAATCGTGCTAGGCTTCCGCTGCATCATCTGTAAGATGGGGCTAATAACGCCCACCCCCGCAGAACTGTTTAAGGATTAAGTGAAAATGAGTGTGACGGCTTTAGCACAGGTCTGGAGCTCAGGAACTGCTCAGAGAATGAAGCATTTATAATGAAAATATTAACAAAGCTCTGTTTCCTGATCCTACTCAGTTTGTCTTGGAACGGCTACGGCTATTCCTTCTGATCGCTAAATCCTAATCCTGAACTGTTCGAGGCAAAGGCTCAGCGCATGGTTAATGGGGCATTGGTCTAACCTTTCTCCTCTGCTGCAGTGTCTGTTTGCGCTGTGTACCCAGGCAGCCCCCGGAGAAGCCAGCCTGGGGCTGTGTGAGTGTCCACAGCCAGCCAGGAGGAGACTCATAATCAGTTAGGTAACTTCTCGACAAGCACTTTGGACGAGAGTGTAAATGTCAAATGTGGATGGAACATTAAATTCACCAAAGCTTCACAGAGATCACTGTAAAGTAAGGTTAATCAGCTCACACCATCCCTTAGGCTATAAGATGTAGACCTTGGTTCTGTATCTTTTTTGAGTCATAGTTCCCTTTGAGAATCTAATGAGAAGTGTGGAGCCCTTCTCTGGTTTTAAAAAAAAAAAGTACATATACTCATATGTACAATTCTGTATTTAATTATGGGAGGGGTGCCTGGTGACCATCAGTTAAGAACCCCTGGCTATAAAGATGTATGAGTGCACGCTGCATGCCAGAATGAAAGAAAGGTATTCATTCGAAACTGGAATCAAAACTAAGTTAAGAGAGCAGAAAGCAAATTTAAAAAACCAAGGTTCCTGCGTAAGTTTGAAACCCCTACAAATAGTTTAAACATGAGATAATTTTTAAAAATCTAGGAACTCAGTGTTGTTTTCCTGTTCTTTCCTTCTTTTCCTCTTTTTAAAAATAACACTTGATTAGGGTTTGATGCCAAAGAAATGTTTGCCTTTATAGCCATAAGTGGAAGTTAAGTGGACTCCCATGAGGACTGTTGACAAAAGGAGAAATAGAAATCACGGTGACCACAGCACTTTCCCCAAAATTCTCATCAAGTGTTTTGCTCTAGTCTGACGAATTCATGCAATTAATTAAATAAACTTCACTCTGTTTTAAGTCTAAATGGAATATTGATTCCATTATCTTGGAATAATTATTGCAGAGCAGACAAAATAATTCCTTCCCTGTGTGTGTTGGGATAGAACAAAAAATTAGACTAAATGCACCTCAGCAAAACCAGTAGTATGGAGAAAATTCTATTTAAGAGATGCCCATCATGTCTTAAGGTTCTTTGTTAATCAATATGATACTTAATCTCATAAGGGCATTGTCCTCACCACTGATGCTCTGTTTCTGGGGTTGTCTCTCACATCATATTATAAATTACTGGAAGGTAAGAATCTTGTCTTAATCATCTTTGATTTCCAGCTCCTACCATATATTACTTAACATATAGCAGAAGCAATAAATGTGTACCAAAGTAAATTATTTCAAAGGACTTAAATATATTTTCAGTTACTTCTTTTCTAAGGTATACATAGAAGTGACATTGCTAGAACATTTGCTTATTTTCAGTTTGACCCAGAAATTCTGTCAGGTTGCTCTTTTTCTGTAAATTACTTTTTCAAATCCTCTGCCCATTTTTCTATTGGATTATTCATATTTTTTTTATCAGTCTGTAGTCCATGGTGGTTTATACATTGTAATGCTAGTCATTTGTCCATTATCTTTGCAAATGTTTTCTACCGATCTGTCACTTGTTTTTTCATCTTGTGTCTTTTATCATACACAACTTATTTATTTATTTATTTTTTGGTGAGGAAGATTAGCCCTGAGCTAACATGCATTTGCCAATCCTTCTTTTGCTGAGGAAGATTGGCCCTGGGCAAACATCTGCGCCCATCTTCCTCTCCTTTACATGTGGGACGCCTGCCACAGCATGGCTTGATATGTGGTGCACAGCTCCATGCCCAGGATCCGAACCTGTGAATCCTGGGCCACTGAACACGCACTTAACCACTATGGCACTGGGCCGACCCCACAACCTATTTTTTAAGGTAACCAAAATTATCTATCGTTTCCTTTTGGGTTTGTGCTTTTTATATCTTAAGAGAGACAATTCTATAAACAACGCCTTGCTTAGGACACAAATTCTTCCTCAGGATTCAGATAAACCTATGCCTACTGCATTTAACTTCTGTAGAAGGATGTTAAAATGGGGCTCTTTTGGTTTCACTTTTGTTTGAGGCTTCAAAACGGTGCCACTCACATGCTAGATGATGCTAGACCCAGCGGCATTTACAAAGAAATTGTTTGAAAATAGATTTTGCATTCCTTAGCCCAACAGCCACCCTGAGGTTTCAAAAGGGTTGACAAGGTTAGAAGTCAGGAAAGGATTTCTTCAAAGAAAGTTATCAACGTGCCGAATCCCACTCCCCACCTCCCAGCGGGAAGGATGTGAAGCTGCTCTCCCTTTTCTCAAGCTAGTGAGCGAGGCTTTAGAAGAGTGATCAGAAACGCTCAATATGGTGTCCCTGCCTTATGGGGACAGAGCGGTGGGTTGGGTATGAAAAGAAGTCTACGGGCTGAAAAGAAATCGCCCATGGCAGCAGAACACAGGGTCCTGTGAGAGACGTAATTGCACTCCCACCCACGGTAGGTCAGAGGTTGAAGGTCTGCGGTGCCTGGAGCCCAGGTGTGGTACCAGCAGCAGGATTTTCTACAAGGAATTCTGTCCCCAGAGGGCTTCTGCCAAGACAGTGGGACCTCAGCTGGAAGAGGCTGGGAGCGGACCACTGAATGCAAAAGCTTCAAGCCTCGAGGAGGCCAGAGGCAGCCTACGTGCAAGAAGTCGGGGAGACAGAGACGAAGCCACCTTCCCGTTCCCACTGTCGGCCAACATGGGGCAGAGGAGGAGCTTAAATCTGAATGAAATTTGGAGTTTTTGATTTTTATATAAGCCTGGACACACATTTTTTATTAAAATGAGACTATTCTTATGACTGAAAGGGACCAGAGGAATTTTTAAAAATATATTTTAGAGGCACCTGATACTAATTGAGAGAGAGGACTTGACCATAAATTTCATCCACGTGCAGGGAATGAAGAAGCCCACAGAGCAGGTTTGACGGAGCAATGGGGGAAAAAGTACTGCTTCCTGATCACGCCCTGTTCCTGCTGTTCAATACACTGGCTTTGCTTCCAACATTCCACCAGAGCTGCAACATCAATCTACCACCTTTGTGAGAGTTTAACAGTACAGGTCTGGAGTCTTGTGGTCAATACATATTTACGTAAGTCACTGCTGTCACATAGTTATACATAATGGAGCATGACACACTAAAAGTTACATAAAAGAGTTGTTTGCACACCATGTTCATAGCAGCATTATTGACAACAGCCAAAAGGTGGAAGCAACCTAAGTGTCCATAGACAGATGAATGGATAAACAAGATGTGGCATATATACACTGGAGTATTACTGAGCCTTAAAAAGTAGGGAAATTTGAACACATGCTACAACATGGGTGAACCTTGAGGACATTATGCTAAGTGTAATAAGCCATTCACAACAGAACGTACCCTGATACGAGGTATCTAGAATAGTCAAACTCAGAGACAGAAAGGAGAAAGGTGGTTGTCAGGGGCTGGAGGGATGCGGAATGGGGAGTTGTGGTTTAATGGGTAGAGTTTGAGTTTTGCAAGATGAAAAGAGTCCTGGAGATGATGGTGGCAATGGCTGCACAACAATGTGAAAGTGGTAGACTTAAAAATGGTTAAAATGTTAAATTTTATGTTTTATGTATTTTACCACAGTTAAAATAAAATCATTACTCAAAAAAAAACCCTAAATAAAAAAAGTAAATTTAATCTTTATTAGTCATGTATCAATAATGGGGAAAATAATAATGAGAAGTAGACAAGAATTATTGAGTTTTAACATGTGTCAGGCACTGTGCCAGGACTTAACATGTATGGTCTCATTTAATCTTCATTTCAAACCTATGAAGCAAGTCCTACGAAAAGCTCTAGTTTACAGATATGGCTAACTCGCCTAAAGTTACACAACTTGAAAAGAGTTGAACCAGATACTTTTCTGACTCTAGAGCTAGCCCTCTAAAGCATCTGGTAGTGGACAGACTTCACTATCACTGATTATCCCCAACTTATAGCCTCTTAGACTGGAAGAGATCATAGAAATCATTAGCACAATCACTGACATCTACACAGTTCTCTGATTTACAAAGTCATCTCTCATTCAATACAACTCATTAAAATACTGCAACATGGGTAATCTCTTTTCATCATCAGAAGAAATGGAGCCCTAGAGAAGTTAAGTAACTGGCCTCAGTTCAGACTACCCGTTAGGGTTGTGATCCCACAACTTCTAACAGAGTCCATGGCTAACCATCTATATTCAATTCTTCATCTGGTCCAGTTTCTCACTTGTCACATGAGAATGTCTATAAGGGACATGCTGAGAGAGGCTAATGACTTGTCCAAGGTCACAAAGAGAACTAGTATGTTTTTCATACATCATCAGCATATACCTTTAAAGATGCTTTGCCAGGATAACATATATTCTATAAATATGTATTGACAAAGTAAGGATTGGTACAGAGGCAGAGAGCTCTGTCAGCATAAAATAGAGTGCTTTCTTCTACAAGTTCTTTTATTTGTGGAATTGATGCATTAGAACCACTCCACATAAGTACCCAACTTCTCAGTGCCTGCCCTGACAGCCTCCTTTTCCATTAGCTCTATAATTATGCTGTGATCAATTGAGCAAATCCATTTAGATGGCATGTCTAGCCACTCTCCTAGTGGATTAGGTACCAAAGCAGCAAAGTACACAAGAGCTGTATAATACAGACCTTTGAGGAAGGAACTATACAAATTCTCATCTGACCCTGACTGCATGTCTATAAGGAATTCTTAAAACAGTCTCAATAACCTTGAATGAACTCTATAATAAGGTGTTATTCTACAAATCCTTGTTTGTTTGTCTTTTGTTTTCTCACAGCCTTAATATCATGGCTAAGACTGGGGCTGGCAACGACTGAGCAAACTCTACAGCAGTTGCCCCCTCTTTCTGGCTGGAATGTCCAAAAAAGCCAAAGAGAAGTACATACCACAAAGGCGAGCTTGACAACAGCGAAAAGCATGAAGTTCTACCAATTAAAATTTCCAAGTCTAATGGTCGGGAATCTCCCTCCCATTAGGCCACAAAAACACACTCCGATTTGAGGAAGAGCAAACTGACATCATTTCAAGTTATTAGTAGTACAATTACTGCTCATAATGGCTAATATTTAACGAGCACTGTCTCCTATTAAATTATATACACCATTAGACAATATGCTCCATGAAGGCAGGGGCCCGGTCTGTTTTGCTCACCATGTATCCCCAACTCTGAGTAGCCTGCCTTGTATATGGTAGGTTCTCAATAAATATTTGCTGAATGAATAAACAATCTGATTTAGTTTTCACAATAACCCTATAAGGTTTCATAAAACATTGTAATCACCATTTTACAGACGAGAAAGTTGAGACTCAGAGGTCATTAAAATGTGACCAAGGTCATTCAGCCAGCAAGTGTCAGAGCTTATATTCAAACCCATATGTCCTTGACATCAGAATCTATGGTTCAACCACAACATCATTTCACGAGTATAGACCAGACCTTAGGGCTTTTCCAATACTGAGACCTTCTAGGAAACGTGGGCCTAAAAGAATATATTTCAAGTCAGTATGGCTATCACTCTATTCCAGTCATCATTTTTTAGATTTCTTCCATATTCTACAATGACTAAATTGAAAAGAAATGACTTACCTACGAATCCTTCTTCACCAACCAGTTTCAGGGCAATTTTATCAGCCAACACTGAAGAGTTGCCATGGGCGATGTTAGCAAAGGGGCCAGCGTGCACAAACACAGGTGTCCCCTGTGGAAGTTGAAGAACAAATTAAAACCCCAAAAGACAAACGGAAGCATGTAAACCAAGATCAAGTTGGGGCAAGCAAGGTGGGACATACCGTTGTGAATTTAAAGACTTACCTAACCCATTCTGCCTTTATTAGTACTGCATTTTTAATGCACAAAGTCTCTCAAAGAAAGTTAAAACACTCTGACTCACTCAAAGGACCAAATTCCCTGTATTCTAGAACAGTGTAATTCTACACTTAATGCTGCATCAGGGAGAAAAAGCTACAAGAATCAGTTACTTCCTACTATATATATATTTTTTGTCTTTGCTGAGGAAGAGTGGCCCTGAGCTAACATCTGTTGCCAATCTTCGTATTTTTCCTTGAGGAAGATTGGCCCTGAGCTAACATCTGTTGCCAATCTTCGTCTTTTTGCTTGAGGAAGATTGGCCCTGAGCTAATACTGTGCCCATCTTCCTCTATTTTGTATGTGGGTTGGTGCCACAACATGGCTGCCAACAAGTGGTATAGGTCCAAGCCTGGGATCTGAACCCAGGCCGCCAAAGTGGAGTGAGCCAAATTTAACCACCAGGCCACAGGGCTGGCCCCTCCTACTATAATTCTGATAAGCCACTGTATTAGCTGCCTCGGTGACCATGAAATTAACTATTGACCTTATTTCATATTATTCTACATTATATTTTTAAAAAGAATGGAATTAGACACTGATGGTCTAAGAGGCTTACTTAAATGCTCTTTTTCCATTAAGAAATTAATCACTTCAAGAAAAATCTAAAGCAAACAAAAAATCAAAACAATTAATGAGTTGTGGGAGTCAAGGCAGGGCAACTACATACAGTTTAAGTTTATTATAGGCTGTTTTTATATTTACAGTAATAAACTTCTTATTCTGATTTCTTAAAATTCTGTTTAAGTCTTTCTCATTGTTTAATTGTCTCATGTTAAAAATCTGGTAACTACTAAAACAACAAAAGCAAAGAAAAACGTCACTCAGTAAAATGTTAGATTAATTCTTACAAAAGAAGTCAATATAAGGGAATTATCGAAAACTTTAGATTTTAATTCTTTAAACAAAATCCATCTATATATTCATTTTTAATGCCATTTCTATACTTTCCCTTCCCTTTATCAATGAGAACAGACCGTAGCTCTATCCAAAAGAATTTATCCACATGCATTAAAATGTTCAGGTTTTATTCGGAGCCCAGCCATGGCCACCGGGGTCTGTGTATCTGAACCGTGGCTCCACCTGTGAAAATACAGGCTGCCCTTTCACTGACTTAACAGGGAGTGAGGTGGGGGTGGGGCCTGGGAGCCATGGAAAATTCCCACGAACCGTGATGGGCTGTTAGCCGAACATGTTTCAAAGATGAGAAAACTGAACAAAAGCAGGAAGAAAAGAAGGGAAAGAAAACTCATCTCTGAGAATGAAAAAGACAGAGTTTATCAAAGCCACTCTGTGAGTTCTCTATTTGCTTTTCCTCCCCAAGTCCTCAGGAGGGACAACAGAGTCCTAAAGCGGTCACACAAACGTATGTGGAAATAAAGTGGAGACTCAAAACTCAAACGTCCGTGTTTATGGATATGTATGTATGTATGTTTAGTGTGTAGACCTCTATCTGTCTACCTATCTATAACTTCTCACTTGCATCCAGATAAACCTTTTAAGTGCTCTGAAGTAAATATCATTCAAAAACCAAGGTCTCCATCACCTCCTAACCTAGCTGATCCTAGAACGTGGCCGCCTACGGTAAGCTAGCGGAGTTGGGAAGAGTTTAGTGAGGACAAGGTCACAGGCTCCGTCCCTGGGTGGCAGCTGGCTTCACGCCTCTACACGTGCAACCCTCACCGTGGCCAAGTGTGTGAGGAGCACCCGGCTCCTCCTCCAGGGGGGGTCTCCAGGGGGGACAGGGGACAGGGTGTGGCTGGGTCAGCCTAAACACATCATTGTTCCTGAGATAACCTCTCTCAAGACCAGATCAGCAGCGTTTTAATTTTAACTTAAAATTAAAGGCCACACAGAGGGTTAATCACTAAAGCAGTACTGGAGCCCTGGTCTTGCAACTCCCAAAACGGAGTTTGAATAGAGAAATTCAAGGAACGTCATTGTTAGACATTCAAACACAGAGACACACATGCACACACGCTCAACTGATGTTTATAGCTATATGATACGGTACACTGAGCTGAACACTTTGTCTAATCCAAAGATGTAAAAATATCTATCATGAGTTCGGTATTTTATTTTATATGCGGAACACTTAGGAAAGCAATGCAAGAACTATCTAGGCTTCTCGTGATGACAAAGCTATGGATATTCTCCATAATGGACTTTTCAAACATTTCATAAGATTAACACTTAGAAGACTTGTTTGCTTGCCAGAGCTCTAAAAGAGCTTTGTCGAAAAGAACTTTCTGCAACGCTGGAAATATTCTATATCTGCACCATCCAATACAATAGCCACCATCCACATGTGGCTACTGAACACTTAAAATGTAGCTAGTTGGGCTGGCCCCGTGGCTTAGCGGTTAAGTGCGCACGCTCCACTGCTGGCGGCCCAGGTTCGGATCCCGGGCGCGCACCGACGCACCGCTTCTCCTGCATGCTGAGGCCGCGTCCCACATACAGCAACTAGAAGGATGTGCAGCTATGACATACAACTATCTACTGGGGCTTTGGGGGGGAAAAGTAAATAAATAAATAAATAAAATTTTTAAAAAAATGTAGCTAGTAAAAAAAAATTTTTTTATAATTTTATTCATTTTTTTCCCAAAGCCCCAGTAGTTGCACATCCTTCTAGTTGCTGTATGTGGGACACGGCCTCAGCATGGCCGGAGAAGCAGTGCGTCGGTGCGCGCCCGGGGTTCTGAACCCGGGCCACCAGCAGCAGAGCGCGCGTACCTAACCGCTAAGCCACGGGGCCGGCCCCAAATTTTTTTAATAAATAAATATATAATAGAAATGTATCTAGTATGACTGCAGAACTGAATGTTAAATTTTATGTAACTTAAACTAATTTAGATTGAAATAACCATATGCGGCCAGTGGCTACCATGTTGGACAGCACAGTCTCGTACCAGGGTGTTTCCCTCAAAGCCAAGTACAGCTAACCCAGGATAAATGTTAAGACTGGTCCATTTCTCTCTCTTCTTCTTTCTTTTTTTGTGAGGAAGTTCAGCCCTGTGCTAACATCTGCCAATCCTCTTCTTTTTTTGCTGAGGAAGACTGGCCCTGGGCTGACATCCGTGCCACCTTCCTCCACTTTGTATGGGATGCCACCACAGCCTGGCTTGCCAAGCGGTACGTCGGTGCACGCCTGGGATCCGAACTGGCGAACCCGGGGCTGCTGCAGTGGAGCGAGCGCACTTAACCGCCTGCACCACTGGGCCGGCCCCAGAGTCTCTCTCTTCTTGCTTAAGTCTTCCACAGGGAAGTTCTCAACCTGGCTACACATGAGAATCACCAGGGTTCCCAGGCCTTACCAGCCTAGACATTCTGGTTCCCTTGGTCTGGGGTGGAGCCTGGGATCAGGACCTTTAAATTTTACTGGGAGATTCAAATGTGCAGCCAGGGTTGAGAACTCTTGGGCTCCCGGCAACTTATAGCAATGCATCCTTTGATAACCTCCTATGGGATTAACTATCAAGCGTGTTCAAACATGAGCACGTAAGCACCATCTGTACATTAACCAATGACTTTTAGATCGTATTTGCTAATTTAGACTCCGAGTACCACTGAACAGCCAGGTTAACCTAGAATGACTATTTAAGACACGTGTGGCCGAGTTAATATATGCAGATATTTTAACTGAATGCTGTGTTCATTTTTCCAACAATGCCCACTGTCTGTCAAAGTAATGTCAAAATGGCCTATGTCTTAAATAGAAATATAGACACAAATGTGAGTGCAATAAGGATTGCTTAGATGCAGTCCAACCCACGAATTCATTCACTAAATGGAAAGTAGACTTTTAGAGTGGGAAATATCTTTTTTTTTTTGGGGGGGGAGGAAGATCGGCCCTGAGCTAACATCTGCCAATCCTCCTCTTTTTCTGCTGAGGAAGACTGGCCCCGGGCCAACACCCATGCCCATCTTCCTCCACCCTACACGGGATGCCGCCACAGCATGGCTTGACAAGCGGCGCGTCGGTGCGCGCTCAGGATCCGAACCATTGAACCCCGGGCCGCCACAGCGGAGCATGCACACTTCACCGCTTGCGCCACCAGGCTGGCCCCTAGAGTGGGAAACATCTTAAAGGTAGAAGTAATCTTTAATTTAAGAAAGATAATTATTTAAAACAATACACTGATTATCCCCAATAATAATAATGTGCTCATTTTTTGAGGGGGAAGTGTCACGAGGAAGCAATATCACATCTCTTTATATATTTTTTCCTCATTCAGTTATTTATTTAACATATATATATATTTTTAGGAACAATATAGTAAAAATAATAAGTATCCATTTTTAGTTATTCAACAAGTGTTTACTGAGCCCCTAACATGTATGAGGCACTTTCTAGGAGCTGGGGATACGGTGGTGAACAAGACAAAAAAAAGTCCTGCTCTCATCCTGGTGGGAGAAGAAACACAGTAAACCAAGAAATAGGAACACTCAGATAATGTTCCGTACCATGCACAGAATGACAACACGGTGACAGGACAGAGTGACCGGGGCTGTGTTGGACTGAGGGGCCCTGGAAGGCCTCTCTGGGGAGCCGATATTTAAAAGACATGAGACCTGACGGACGGGAAGGAGCCAGATACACGAGGATCAGGAGGAGCAGCCCAGGCAGTGGTGTCTGCGTGGAGCGGGCCTGAGCAGGCACAGAGAGATGAGGATGAGGGGCGAGAGAGGGAAGGGGCGGGGGACCAGATCCTGCGGGATTTCCAAGCCAGAGGACCAGGGTAAACCGCCCGAGACTCTAAGCAGGGAGGCACAGGACCTGATTTATGTTTTAGAGTTCTCTGGCTGCTCAGCAGAGAAAGGAGTACGGAAGAAAGAGTGGAAACAGACAGACCAGCCGGGAGGCTGCTCTGGTAGCGCAGGGGGCACGCTGCCGGCTGAGCAGGGAGGAGGCAGGGAGAGAAGTGGACAGATCGGAGATCATTGTGGAGGAAGTCTCTGCAGGGTTGAAACAGGGAGGGGGAACTCAAGACGATTCTTAGGTTTTTGGCTTGAATCGCTGACTAGGTTTGGGAGAAGGAGCAAGCTGGGAGGAAGGAGAGGTGGTTGGGAATCAAAGATCCTTTTTCACACATAAGTTTGAAATGCCTTTTACCCACCCAGGCGGCTTTTGGTAACTACACCTACAGGTCTGAAATTCTGAGGTCAGGAGCTTCAGAACTGGAGTTTGGGGGTCATCACCCAGCTGATAACGGGGGAATGTGTAGCTGGAGGAGTGAGAGATCAGGCCCTCCAATATTTAGAGGCTGAACCGAGAAGAAGCCAGTGAAGGAGACAGAGGAGAGGCTACCTAGAAGGCCCAGGAGAGTGAGGTGTCATGGAAGCCAGAGGAAGCAAGTGCTCCAGAAGGAAGAAACATCAGCTGTGTCAGACCCCGCTGAGAGGTCACGTAGATGAGGACAGAGAAAGGAAGACTTGGTCACACACAGGGACAGGTGACCTTGACAAGAGCAGTCAGGAGAGATGGCACCTGAGGTCAGGCTGAAGTCACTGAGGAGAGTGGAGGTGAGAAAGTGGAGACCCCAGTTACAGACAGTAACGTCTGACCGTGAAGAGGACCAGAGAAATGGAGTGGTAGGTGCGTGGGGCCACAGGGTTACAGGAGGTCTCTGGAACTGTTTGGTTTTAAGATGGCTTATATCAGAGCATGTCTGCAGAATGATGGACAGATCAGGAGAGAGGAAGGAACTCAAGCTGCAGGAGGTGAGGCCAGCTCAGGGGCCGTCTCCACACCTCACCGTCTCTGGACCTTCTAGCTCTGTCTGGTTCCACCATTTCTGTCACGTCTTGCATCTGGATTCTCACTTCTGCTGGAGGCCTTCCAGTTGAGAAGCATATTCCTGCCCAGGGGCCTTTGCACTAAATGTTCCCCTCTGTCTGGAAAGCTCCTCCTCAAGACACATACATGGCTCACTCTCTTGGTTTATTCCCATCTGTGTTCCTGCATCACCTCATCAGACACCCACACCACTCTCCGTCCCCTCATTCCCTCTTCTTTTTCTTCCTCAGTCCTTTCCACCAGCTGACATGCTATGCTTTGATTTATTTCCCCACCATCTGTCTCTCCCACTAAAATGCAAGTTCCAGGAGGACAGGGACTTTGTTGTTCCCTGCTGTGTCCTAAGCACCTCCTACAAGGCCTGCTGGTTATGTGCTCAATAAATATTAAATCTTCACAATAACCCTCTTAGGTTAGCCATCGTTACTCTCGCCATTTTACATGGGAGAAAACAGAGGCTGAGATGTTAAAAAACTTGCCCAAGGTTACAGTTACAGTTCGTAAATGGCAGGGCGTACGCTCAAACCAAACTTTGTGTCAGCTGAATGAATGAATAAATGGATGGATACTCCACTTGTCTTTCTGCTAGGTCTTCCCCCAACGTACTTGCCCTCTGGCTACCTCCACTTCCCTTTTTCTCACTATAGTTGGAGGAGAAACAGCCCATTTGCACCACTGATGGTGCACATTTCCTCCCAACTCCATTGTTCAGTGACATCTGGAAGGGAGCCAGAAATTGGCCTCGATGGGAATATTTACACCATGGAAATTGGCAAATGCTTTAAACCAGGAAGCTCCCCCCAGAGAGCTGGCTGTTAAAACACTTACCAGTACACCACTGTCTCCCCATTCTTCCCACTCCCACCTTTCCACTTGTCTCCTTGTCAGCCTGACCCAGATACTGCCTCCTTGCTTGCACCCAAATCCTGGGGTCTCATTAGCTGGAGGAAGGAACTGGGCAATTACTACATCAAAGGAGCAAGACGAGAGACTAGAAAACTTGATTAAAATAGGGATATTTTGATGAGAAAATTTAAGTTCAATGAAGACAAGAGCAAGGCAAGTCAAATACAAAAACAACACCCTTGTAAAAGTAGAGTGCAGGAGGTCGGCCTGGTGGCGTAGCCATTAAGTGCGCGCACTCTGCTTCAGCGGCCTGGGGTTCATAGGTTCGGATCCTGGGCATGCACCGAAACACCCTTGTCAAGCCATGCTGTGGTAGCGTCCCATATAAAGCAGAGGAAGATGGGCATGGCTGTTAGCTCTGGGCCAATCTTCCTCAGCAAAAAAGAGGAGGATTGGCAACGGATGTTAGCTCAGGGCTGATCTTCCTCACACACAAAAAAGTAGAGCACAGCATACTTTCCTGGAAAACATTTCTCACCATTTACTATGTGTTTTGCTTTGGAAAAACAAACCCAAAACCTAATGATTATGAGAGGCTAAGTCAAATTAAAGGCGAAATAGAAAACATCATGTATACGTGGCTACACAACTTACTGAGATATTAGACAGACACTGACTTTCTAAGTTTCTACTCTGGTAAATTAGTACTTCATTAGCTGAGATATGAATCATATCAAAAAATCTATAAATATACTTGTAAGTTTTTTTTGGATGACCATGGAGTTACTCTGATGCTCCTTGCAAGCTCATATTGACTAGAAATGCTCACATTGCATGGGGACACGCAAGGAATCCAATTAATGCAAACACCGTCAACAATGTCTATAAAAAGAAAATCACTTACTTCTAGGGTCTGCATCAGATTTGGTTTTATTGCATCTTTCATCAAAACTGTCAAAGCACCTGTCACCCCCTAAAGGAGAGAAAAAAACAAAAAGAAAAACACTTATTTAGATTACTGACAAAAGATGATCCGTGCAAGGGTGAATCCCTTGGCTGTTTCTCACCAGCCTGCCTCCTGGGGTGGCGTTCCCACGGGCTGCTGTCACCGTCGGGCTACAGGTGACACAGCGCTGTTACCTCCGTCCATCTCTCCTCACTTGAATGGATGTCAACCATTCTAAGAAGTGAGGAGTGATGGGGAAGTAGCAGTTGCTGCACTTTTTTCAAAACCTTCCTTGACGGTGTTTAAGAGGCTTGCCACAAAGCAGATATTTCAGACTACCTAAAAGTGTTTTCTGGCAATTATGCACATTATTTTTTCATTACCAGAGATTATATCACTGACTGAAGAAATTAGATGAAGAAGGAAAACAAGACTATTTACAAAGTGGGAACGAAGAGAGGTGAAGAGAAATGTCTAAAAGCATCCACCCATTCTGCTCTCGCACCCTCTCTCAACCTCTCGTCCCACAGACAGAAGGCACTCAAAAAACTGCTGCATTTGACAGGCTTCTTGTTTTCTGCCTCTCATGCTATCTGTCTGCCTAGAATAAAGCTGATGTTACTTGTACATAAAATGTGGCTGCCTCCTTCCAGTCCTACGAAGCTCTGGGTCTGGCTCCCTCTAAGTCCCCTCTCCCCATTCCTAGAAGAGAGAAGGAAGAGATAACAGGGATGAAGTGTGAGAACTATGGAAAAAAGTGTGCCAAAGAAGGCCACAAAGGTAAGCTTTTAAAAAAAAGCCTTTTCACCTTTGCTAAAGACACTGGGTGTGTCTTTCAACAAACTAGTCAGTTACCAGAAGGCTATAAAATGAGAAACTGCATGTGAAGGTAGCCCTGAAAAAATTAAAATGGCAGGCAACAGATCTTAACAGACCAAGTGGTAGAACCTAGAACGTTTTCATTTCTCCAAAATGCACTAGTTTATTACTTTCTCCCTCTACCTCTATCACCAACAATATTGTGTCTCTTATGTGATCAATTTCTATTTTTAAAATATGTACTTATTTGAGATTTTTTAAGAAAATCCAATTTATTTTCTCCTTTATTGTACAAAACATACATTGCAAGAAATGTAACCTATCCATTATAAATATACTAGGATGTTTTAACGTGAAAGGTGCTGGCCAGGAAGGGCTCAGAGAAATTAGTTCTCTTTCCATAACGCAGAGCAGGGGGAAGAGGGGGCACTATTGGTCTACTTTTCTGCACGCTCTCCCTGCTTATACTTCCCAGTCAAATAAACCCAGCTCAGAAACTACAGTAGGAAGGAAGCTGGATATTTCTGTTGGATTGTCACGGGCAGGTTACCCATCACCTGCTGATTTTTCTGTGACACAACTCTTTTGTTGCTCCTTACAAATTGACTTATTAAACCCATGCAAAGAGAACTTCACTGATGGGAGAAGTTCTGTGACCGTCATGTCTGCTATAAGCTATGCCACTCATTCCATATCCCAAGTCCACGGAGGGGAGAGCTTGGACGTATTCTGCCAGGGGAAATCAGAATCAATCATCTTGTAAGCAACTTTCAGAGTTGCTCTATTCCAATTCTCACTGCAATACACAAATTCTTTTGACCTAATCAAAAACAGGCTATAAAGCAGTAAAATGAAAGGATAGAAGTTCCTAAAATCCTCCCTCAATTTTCTACGGAGGACCAACCATTGACAGTTCCAACGGGATTAAATGCATCTGAAGAAATTAGGTACTTTTTGCAAATAAGAAACACAAAAGATAACTAAAAAGAGTAAACTTTGGGTTTCTTCTGGACCCGAGATTTTTATCACACACATACAAATAAATTTAGGGAAATAATATTTGAGGATTAAGTTTCAAACTACTCCTGACATATATTTATTGATACCTAAGATTAATAGGATACAGAGAAATAGATTTAAACAGAAACTGTAATATGTTAGTTTAGACAGAAATGTTGAGATGTTGATAATTTTTAAAAAGTAGTATTTTACAGAAAGCTGAATTTGGATTTTCTCTTTAAGCTTTATACTAAGTATTCCACAGGGCTGCTGAGAGAAACACATCTATCCAATTTACTCGACAAGACCTATGAGATGAGTCAGGCAGAGTCATCTCTTCAAAAGTCGCCAAAAAGTAATCAAGACATGTTGGCAAGGGATTCAAATTATGTCCTAAGCTCTTAGAAATAATAAAATATTAATCTGCCTTTCTCCTCTCACAGCTGTTTTTCGATTGTCAGTATGCATTTTAGATTCCATTAGGTATGTGACTTAGTCTGTGGGAAAGTCAGCTTAAATACAGAGCAATGGCTGTCCAGCAGGCCTACGTCCTACCTATGCACTTATAAACACGTACACGCAAATGAAACAGCTATACCATTGATGGGGTTTAAGCTAACAGTAAAGGTGGTTATTAAAAAGATGAAAAAATATTAGCGTGCCAAATTAGAATAAAGACTAAAAAGGGGGTGGTGTGCTAGGGTATCATAAAAGCTTTACAGAAACCATCATTCCACTCAAAAGGGAGCTGGATGAGTAATACTGATTGAGGTGGAGATCTGCTTTTGTAAGGTGAAACCTCGATCTAAGGCACAAAATTAAACAAGCCGGGGTGCCCAGGGAGTAGGCTGTGCCAAAAATGTGCCAATTTTCACTTTATCTTCCCTTTCATGAAGGTGGAGCCACGTATTTCTTATTCCTTGGAAAGGTGATTTGCCCTCAATTTGAAAAAGGGATAGACCGCACCTCGCCCAGGCAGAGCAGAGATCAGGATTGGCAAGAATCAGGAGAAGCTTACGAAATGAATTCCACATGCTTCGGTTGCAGCCACGTGCAAACACATTATAAATGTCTGTGAGATCATTATGAAGCTGTAAGACAAAGAGGCTTGTGAGGGAAAAAATGTGTGTGCAGAACTTCTCTGAATTCCCATGACACAGAGTGATAAGAGGAAGAAAACCTTCCTTCTCCTGATGACAAAGGGACAGGGACGGCGAGCTCTCTGGAGCTTCTGAGATGGGCATACTCACCAAATCCTCTGCTGTCACGGGCTGCCCCTTTCTGTCACTGGCTACCACCATTCTTCCCAGCCGCTCCTTCATGTCCGTGAGGCTGTGGGTCAGGGCCAGCACCGCCATGATTTCACTGGCCACCGCAATGTCAAACTGCGCCTGAAATGGCATAGCAGAGGCACTGGTCAGTTACATCGCCATCTGGACAGCCAATTCCACAAGGAGCCGTATTTCAGCGATTATGTTCTCGCAGGCCCTGGGGTCTATCCTCGAGGTGCCATTTTTGAATGCACAAGTTTCTGGAGTGTCTAGAGCATGCGTGGTCCCGGGCTGGGTGCTCTTGAGGGCAGCCTCCCTAGGGTGGCCACACTCTTCTTGGAACTGCTCTGCAAGACAGGTCTTGGCCTGGCTAGGCCCCCCGCTTACACCCCTCCATGGCACTATGTGGTTTGCTTTTGTGGCACGTCTCAGACTTGTCGTTAATGATTAATGTGATTATCTGTCTCATGCATGTCTCCACCACTACACTGTAAGCGCCACGAAGGCAGGGACCATTTGGGGAGGGTTCACTCTTGAATCCCCACCTTAGAGGACTGAGTGTGAAACCCAGTAGGCATTCAAGACATATTGACTGGACAAATGAATGGCTCACTGACTGCCTCCGCTGTTACTCGTTGGTGTGTCAGGGGGTTGCATTTGTCCGTCCAGCAAAGAGATGAGGAGCAGACAGTGAAAGAAGACGGTTCTGAGGCCATTTTCCTAGAGTAAGAGCTCAACACAGCAGTGAGGACACCCTGACTTGTGTAATCCACCAAAAGGTGATACCCAGAATCAATTTTCAGCTATCCACGAAGGCATGGCCACATCAGATTTTTTTTTTTTTTTTGTGAGGAAGACCAGCCCTGAGCTAACATCTGATGCGAATCCTCCTCTTTTTGCTGAGGAAGATTGGCCCTGGGCTAACATCCATGCCCATCTTCCTCTACTTTATATGGGGCGCTGCCACAGCATGGCTTGACAAGCGGTGCGTTGCTGCATGCCCGAACCTGCGGACCCCAGGCTGCCACAGCCGAGTGCCCGCACTTAACTGCTATGCCACCGGGCCAGCCCCAACATCAGATCTTGAAGCGCCCAGCAACAAATGCTGGAGAGCAGCTACTTGCTGTGAGATGTTCCTGGGCCTTCCTAGTCCCTCTCCTGGCTCTGACTCCAAGCTGTACAAAGTCCAAAAGGAACTAAAAGAGACACAAGGAATGCGTACCTCCTCCTCCTCCTAATTCAGCCACTGGACAAAACCACTTCATTATGCTTGGGCTGAATTCTTTTCTCCCCAAGGGGTGTGTGTGAGCCAGACAAGTTCAAGCTTACGCAGCAAGAGAATGGCTGTGCACTGGTGGGATCACCTTATGAGACATTTTGTTGTGCATTTCTGTCACTGACAAGAAAGGAAATGAAGGAAATAAGGAGCTTTCTGGCTACTTCCTGTTGAGATTTTATTAGTTATTGATTTAGTGAAAAGATATTACCTGAAAGTCAAATACAACTATATTCAACTATTATATTCTTCATATAACCCATTCCAAACATAGTGATTTTTCATTGTATGATATTTAGGATTCTCTATACCATCATTCCATTATAACCAGTGCACATAAAAAAATGACGAAAAGGGCCGGCCCGGTGGCATAATGGTTAAGTTCACGAAATGAAGAACTTCATTTGTAACTGGTAACAATTTCAAAACTGTGCATCTTTATTTATTTATTTATTTTTTTGTGAGGAAGATCAGCCCTGAGCTAACATCCATGCTAATCTTCTTCTTTTTGCTGGGGAAGACCGGCTCTGATCTAACATCTCTTGCCAATCCTCCTCTTTTCTCCCCAAAGCCCCAGTAGATAGTTGTACGTCATAGTTGCACATCCTTCTAGTTGCTGTACGTGGGACGCAGCCTCAGCATGGCCAGAGAAGCGGTGCATCGGTGCGCGCCCGGAATCCGAACCGGGGCCGCCAGTAGCGGAGCGCGCGCACTCAACCGCTAAGCCACAGGGCCGGCCCAAAACTGTGCATCTTGAGTAACATATACAGTGATACAAATTGGGTCAATTTAAATATCATTCTTATTCATTTTATTGACTCAGTGATGTACCTATTAGAGGGCTGCTCATTTTTGTTTTGCAAATAAAATATTTCAGTCATATAAATGTGTCAATGAGATTATTTTTACTATTTATCACAAATTTAAACAAAGGACAATATGCAATGTTGGCAAGGATGTGAATGGACATGGCTTTTCTGCAAGGTAATGTGGAAATACACATCAACATTTGAAATCTGCATCCTCCGTGACTCTGCAATTGCAGATCTGGGGCTTTGTCCTAAGGATATCAGCCACAATACACACAAATATGTGTGTATGTCTCCTACAGTTTATTTATGATCACCCAACACTGCAAACATCCTGAATGTCCATTAACAGGGACCTAGTTGAATTGATATTATATAGCCATTAAACAATGATGATATGGATCTACCTTTATTGACATAAAAAGGTGTCCTTAATAGAGTCTCTCAGTTTAAAAATAGCAGTTAGGGCCGGCCCCGTGGCTCAGCGGTTAAGTGCGTGTGCTCCGCTGCTGGCAGCCCGGGTTCGGATCCCGGGCGCACACCAACACACCGCTTCTCCGGCCATGCTGAGGCCATGTCCCACATACAGCAACTAGAAGGATGTGCAGCTATGACATACAACAATCTGCTGGGGCTTTGGGGGGAAAAATAAATAAATAAATAAAATCTTAAAAAAAAATAATAATAAAAAATAAAAAATAAATAAAAAAAGCAGTTAAAGCTCTTAAATATAATATAATCCTTTTTTATTTAAAATTATGTATGGGCCAACCCCGGTTGCCTAGTGGTTAAGGTCAGCACACTCCGCTTCAGCAGCCCGGGTTCGGTTCCTGGGTGTGGACCTACACCACTCGTCTGTCAGTGGCCATCCTGTGGCAGTGGCTCACAAACAAAAAAAAGAAAAAAGAGAGGAAGTTTGGCAGCGGATGTTAGGTCAGGGCAAATCTTCCTCCGCAAAAAAAAAAATAAATAAATATAAATAAAAAAATGTATGCATAAAGCAATACAAGATATATCCTTGGGCAAGTTATTTCATAACATGCTCACTTTTCTCATTTGTAAACTGGATTTACAACTGAAATGTGCTAATGTATGTAATGGGCCTGCCAATACATGGCACGTAGTGGGCACTCAAATCATAGCCATTATTAGTCTCCCACCTCTCCAGTGCCTAGTTACATAGAAAAATACAGAGAAAATGTAAAAGGCCTTCCTTACGACCCTCTTTCCTTTCCAATCCTCCTTCGAGAGGTAACTCATGTCAGATGTTGATGTACATCTTTCTACCTTCCATTTTGTGTGTTTATATACATACATGAATATATATGCTGGTTTTTTCATAACATAAACTGAATTACACTATATCTATTTTACTTTAATTTTTTTAATGCGTGGGGTATATTTTTACCTTTCCATTTCACAATCCGTATAAGAGCACTATTGTCATCACTCCTTCTATATAAACTTGACTATCTTCAACAGCCACATGTATCTGTAGTGCAGAAAGATGTGCCAATGATACATAACTACCTTTGCTCATGGACATTCGGATTGTTTCAGATTTTCACTATTACAAATAATGCTGTAATTAATATCCTTATATAGAGATTTTTTTTCATATAAGCAAATATTCATCCTCCCTTTTTTAACATCTTGAGTTCTGAAGTTGGAACTGTTGGGTCATTTCAAATTTTACTACTAACAAAGGGCTTTACTAACTTACACTCCCACCAATCCTGTTCAAAAGACTCTATTTCCTTGCCTATTAATATTTAATATTAATTTTATTCACGTTCTGATAAGCCCACAGGTAAATAAGACTCCATTGTAGTTTTAATCTGCAATTTTATAATTACTTGTTCACATTTTATTTCTGCTTTTTTTTCTTGGGTGAGGAAGACTGGCCCTGAGCCAACATCTGTGCCCATCTTCCTCTATTTTATATGGGACGCCGCCACAGCATGGCTTGATGAGCTGTGCATGGGTCCACGCCCGGGATCCAAACCTGCCAACCCCCGGCCGCCAAAGCGGAGGGTGTGAACTTAACCACTATGCCACTGGGCTGGCCCCTTATTTCTGCCTTTTTAAATTGTCTTTTACTTATTCTCTTCATTTATTTAGCAAATATTTATGAAACACCTACTACTTACTATGTAGCCAAGTTCTATGCACTGAGAATCCTGCAGTGAACAGAAAAAAAACCTCTGCCCTTATGAAACTCACATTTTAGGGTGGGAGGCAAAGAACAGACAAGATGAGCAAGGATGATAGGGAAAAAAAAGGGAGTTTTGGGACAGACGGTTGCAGTTGTAAAGAAAGTGACCAGTGAAGACGTATCGAGAGCAATATTTGAGTATTAATTTGTGGAAGCTCTTTTTGTGTTTGGCACATTAATCCTTTGTTATACACGGTGCAAACGTTCCTGCCCAGTCTGTTACTAGTCTTTTAATTTTTCTGTATCTGTCAATTTTTCATACTGAAAATTTAAATTTTTGATTATGTCAAAATTATCTATTCTTTAGTTTCTGCATTTCATGTCAGTGCCAGTTCATCTACAGCAACTACTTATTTGAGTGTGACTTATTCCAGCTTGTTTTTTTTTCTATTCAGCATGTTTTATTGTTGCTGCTACTGTTTTTCTCTTTCTGCTTAAGGATTCCGTTGAAAATCCTTTCCCTTCACAATTCCGAATCAATTTTCCCAGCATCACCTCACATTTGGTGCCGTCAGTGAGAAATCTGATGTCAACCTAGGTCTTCCTCTTTCGTCACTAATCAGGACTGTGTTCTCTCTGGCAGCTCTTCAGAATTTTTTTTCTTTTCTCCCTTAGTGTTCTGAAATTTCAACATGACGTGTCTAGGTGTAAGTCTTTTTCATTCATCCTGCTCAGCACTTATTAAGAGTCTTTAACATGAAAATTCATGTTTTCCTTCGAGTCAATAAATTCTTTTATCTTATTTCCTTGAAAACATTCTTCTCTCCATTCTCTGTTACTTCCATCTGTAACTCTTACGAGAGGCATGTGAGAACTTCTTGACGTGTGTCCTACACCTCCTAACTTTTTCTATTTTCTATGGCTTTCCTTTTGGTAGTATGTGCTGAGAGAATCCTAGGACTGGACTTCCCTCTCTAATTCCCTTATTCAGTCCACTGACTGGATTTTTATTTTGACATCATTGTTTTATTTCCAAGATTTTAAGCTATTTGTTTCACAACTGCCAATTCGCACTCCTTGTATGATGGCCCTCTTAACCCTGAGGATACTGACGGTATTCTTTTTAAATGGTACTCCTTCCATCTGATTTGCCATCTCGTTTTCCTTGGGCGTATGAGCCTCCTGCTGGGTTGGTGGGTGTCACGCTTCATGATGCGGGTTTTCTTTTCTTTCTTTTTTTTTTTTTTTCCCTTTTTGTCCCCAAAGCCCCAGGATAGTTGTATGTCATAGCTGCACATCCTTCTAGTTGCTGTATGTGGGACGCTGTCTCAGCATGGCCAGAGAAGCAGTGTGTCGGTGCGCGCCCGGGATCCGAACCCAGGCCGTCAGTAGTGGAGCGCGCGCACTTAACCACTAAGCCCCGGGGCCCGCCTCCCGCGAGTTTTCTTTTAATGCTGGCGACTCCTGGCTTTGATGCTCCTTTCTACCCATCCATGGACCCGATTTCTGATGACCTGGGCCTGTCTCCAGAGATTAGGGAGGGTAGGGCACAGGACATGCCGCTGCTTGGCCACCAGTCCTGTGGTCACTCACAGGGCCACTGTAGTCCTTAGGGGGCTCTCTGTGCAAACGAGAAAAGGCTGCCCCTTCCTTAGAAAAGCGCCACAACATCCTGCTTTTCTTTGAACAAGACACTTCTCACCGCCAGACAGGAGGCAGGGTACACAAGCAAATCTGTGACTGCGATGTGAGGGGCGTCCCCGGGGCTGGGCAGTGCACGCCGGGCACTGGTCTCAGGACCACACTCAGGTCCCGAGCTGCCAGCTCAGCACAGGCGTCGTGAGAAGGTGCCCGTCTACCTGCTTCCTGGGAGCCGTCCCCAGTCACTCACCCTGAAGGGTGTGCCAACCCTCGCCTGTTTCTGAGAAATAGGATACCTATTACCCTGAATCTAGAGACCCTGAAGACACTCCCACTATATTCTGGGCTGTGCTTTTCTCCAACTATCCAATTCCATCTTCCTATCTTTCAGAAACTTCTCAAAATTATATGGCGATGATTTTGGTTTTCTAGCACGGATACTGACTATTTGAAATTTGTTTATATGCACAAATTCCAGGATTTGGAGGAAGAGGGATGGGGGATGGGCTTAGCTTGTCCTCTTGATTCAAGCCTCATACTCACTTTTAATTCAAAATATTTCAAAAGGTCCACGAGTCTATCTGGTACAAGGACTAAATATTATAGTGAAAGTGATTCTTTTTTCACTAACAAAAATTTAACAATGTAAAGGCCATAAATCTAAAACTGTCTTAAAATCTTGAGTTTACTCTAAAAAAAAAATAATTTAGAGGCTTGCTGTGCCTGGCAGAAAAATCATGGAATGAATTTATATTTCCTAAGCGCCACTGCCCTACCTCGGAGACCTTTTAAAATGAAGGCGAACATCATAATTTATCTTCCACGTTTTCTGCATTTGGGTAATAAGACATTATCCTTAAAAACTCCTCAGGCTATTAAGCCAAATAACTAGGTGTTTGTTCTTTTGCTTGTGAAATTTGAATAATGTGTCTGAGATTTTCATTTTTCAGCTGTTATGAAGATGTAGTATTAACTTGGTAGGTTTGCAATAAAGTATGTAAAAATTTATATTCAAGGGACACGCTGTTCTTCCCAGGAACAGAACTAAGACAACACAAGAAAAGGATCGTAAGATAATACGAGAGGCTTTCTGCCTTCTCCTTCTCTCTCAGTCCTGCTGAGGGACGGAAACACCTCGAAATGGTGGGAGACCCACTGGCCACTGCAGGTGGAAGAATGAGAAGAGAGAACCAGCTCCTGGGCCGGTGTAGACCCAGGATTATAAGAACAGAGCCACTCCTGTAAAGAAAATGCCACCTACCTGCCGGGAACATCCCTTCTCTGTGTTTGCCTGCCCAATCGTTATTTTTCGTAGAAATCGGTCATTTGTATCCAATACTGAAAGAGAAGAGAACAGATTATTCAATCAGTGAACATGGACTGGCCGCCCAGTGCGTGTCTGTGCCAGGGAAGCAGTGGAGAGCAAGAGACAAGGTCTGGCTTCCGTGGAGCTGACATTCCAGTGGGTAGACACAGAGAGGGATAAAAGAAACAAGAAAATATCAGCCAGTGCTAAGAGCCTGAAGAAAATAAAGCAAGTGATATGAGAGAGTGTGTCAGGGCGGTGGTGGGGTGGGATGCCATTTTTGACTAGGCAGTAAGGAAAGGCACTTCTGAAGTGGTAACTTTTTACACTGAGACCTGAGTCACAAGAAGAAGCCAACTGAGTTTCTCAAAAGGTTAAACATTGAACAATCATATGACCCAGCAATTCCACAGCCAGGTATACATCCAATAGAACTGAAAGCAGGGACTCAAACAGATACGTGTGCACCGTGTTTGTAGAAGCATTGTTCACAAGAGCCAAAAGGTGTAAACAACCAAGAGTCCACGAACAGAAGAATGGATAAACAAAATGTGGTATATCCGTACAATGGAATATTATACAGCCAAGAAAAGGAATGAACTTTTGATACATGCTACAACATGGATAGATGTTGAAAATATTACGCATAGTAAAATAAGCCAGATACAGAAGGACAAATACTATGTGATTCCACTTGTATGAGGTACCTAGAATGGGCAAATTCATAGAGACAGAAAGTAGAACAGAGATTACTAGGGGCTGAGGGGAGATGGAAAGTTATTGTTTAACGAGTACAAAGTTTTTATTGGGGATGATGAAAAGGTTTGGGGTATAGACTGTGGTGATGGTATAACCTCTGTAAGCCTTGTGAATATATTTAATGCCATGGATTACACGCATACAAATGGTTAAAATGACATGTTATATACATTCCACCACAATAAAGAAAACAAAATAAATAAAGTAGTATTGGGGGGGAAGAAGTCAATCATGTTTCCAACAGGCACCAATTATCTTTATTTTTTTTCATTGGTTTGTTTGAATTGCACTGATTTGCATTTTGTTTGTGAAAACTAGATTTGGTTTAGTGAAAACCAAATTTACAACACCAGGAAACAAAGGCAGAAAGACAGAGAGTTCACTGATAATTTATGTGGCTTCAAATAACAAGCTGTCCACACCGACAACTTAGATCCAATCTATTAAACATATAATAGGGCACTGACAAAAATGGTGACAAGAATTATGTATTTGGGGACTAAAAGCATCTGTAGGATGAAAAATGTTAACCTTTTCTTTCACACACAAAATACCAGCAGACTTGCCACCCTGTCCACCTCTGTTGTGCCCTGACTCAGCAGCTGCCGGTCTTTTCCTCTATACAGAATACACTCTTTCACACACACACTCAGACAACGCTCATCAAACCTTCTTTATGATCTTAAGATAGAAGCAGAGTACATACAGAGAAAGGAATATTCTCAATGTTATCACTAGCTAGTACTTATTCTCCAAGACCTATGGTACAGTCATTAAAGCAAAAACATTTCCTATGCTCACGTGGAGTACACACAATCTTGGCACAAGATTGCTGTGATCGGTTTATTGGAAATTCAGCTGTTTTTTATTTAGCAAAGAGAACACAAACAAGCCAAAAAAAAAAAAAAGTTGGCAAAATCAACTATAATCAGCAGCACCAAAAGCCCAGCTGTGCGTTTACCCTGGCCGTGGCAGAGCAGGCGTCTCACCCCCCAGTGCTTCTGATGTACAGGGAAAGAGACGTGCGACGTGCGAAGTATCAGCAACATGAAAGAGAAGACACGTGAAGACTGAATTCTGACACACAAGAGAGACAGATCCCAGGAAGTTACCCTAAGTTAGTGATACATAATGCCTGGCCTCTCAGTGATGGAGCTAAAGGTGGAATGAGAAACATATTTATACATTTCAGGAATATTTACTGAGGGCCCAGCTTATGGCAGGTCCCATGTGAGCTGTACAGGGATTCAAAGACAAACAAGACATCAGTCTCTGATCAAAGGCGTTCACTGGCCAAGGGGAGGTATGGAGAGCACAGTAAGTGTGCAGGGGGGGAGATCTGACTTTTCATTCATTGCTCTAGACGGTCCCTTGCGTAATACAGGGCTGATTATGTCTCGAGGAACACGCAGAGCGTGGCTAATGGCTAATTACATAGGCACCACCAGCTCAGCATCTGGGTAGCACAAGGTACTACATCAGGAGCAGGTCAGCGGAAGAACTGTACCCGTTCCCCAAAAGGCTGTCGTGTTGGGAACCAGTAACCTAATGTCAGTCCACTGGGGGTGACTGAGGCTTGTCGGTCCTCGGTCTAACGGCCTGTGAGCCCCCGGGGGGTTCTGATGCTCAGGGAGGGAGGGCTGCAGGCTCCTCCAGGAACAACAAAAAGGATGGAAGTCTACTGTTTCTTCTGCCTATGTTAAGTGTTTCTGGAACAGTCTACAGCCTCCCAGTTCCACCCCCTTACCAGGCACTCACAAGGCCTTTAAGCTTCTGAGATAAGGCATAGAATGAAACAACCATCAGTTAGATTTCTCACATGCTGAGAGGAGAGGAATGACTATTAATATGTGACATCCATACGGTCTGAGAGGAGGTTTCCAGCCCCACATGGTCCTTCAGTGTCCCCTCTCTGGTTATCAAATCATATAAGCATCTAATCTCATCATAAAGGTTACACTATTTCTAGCTCTAAGCCCATATTGCCTTAAAAAAAACTCTGCTATTAAATGACCTCAATTCATTTGATCAAGAGTTTTATTTCTTATATTAATTCATGGGCATAAGAGCCAAACTACTTATCAAATGTCATCCCAAACTCCTCTGACCCAGGCAGCTTGTCTAGAGCAATAACATTTTCTTCACTTTCATGCCCTAAACAATAATGTGATTCTAGTATTTATCTGGAATAATTTTTTAAAGATGTCACTTCCATTAAAATTGATTTGCTATCGCAGTACACTTCAGTCTCCTTCTGCACGCTAGCCCCAAGTATAAGGGATCATGTAGCCGTTCTTTTCCAAGACCCACTGTGTGAGCCACTGCCCAATTTCTGATGGCTGCCTTGGCTGGAACCACAATGCAGATGTGGAAGAAGGCCCACTTGTGCCAAAATTTCTCTTTTAGCATATCCATACACCAGGTTCAAAACCTGCATTTTTCTTTCATAAGTAAATCTCCAAAAAAGCTTTAAAGAGTAACACCAACTTGCAAATGCCTTGAAAAAGTTGACTACGCATTTTGGATATAATGGTATTATAATAATTAATCCTCCCAGTTACAAAAAAAAGTAGGCTTCCCAATAAAATGCTGAAAATATTCATGTCAGTTATTAAAAATCATGTTGGTCTGTTCAATAATAGCAGTGCCTTAAGTAAGTTGTGGTTCATCCACGAAGGAATATTCTAGAGCCATTTAAAATTACTATCACAACAAAGAGCTAACCAAATGGAACATGTATATTATGATACAAATGAAACTAGTAGGGTATAATTATAATTGTAATTATACACAAAACACAGATATACACAAAAACTATGAATAGTAGTTTTATTAGTATAGTAAGTATAGTATTCTTCTAGACATTTCCAAAATCTTTATAATGTTATTACTTTTATAATTTAAAAAAAATCTTTAAAAGATTCCAAAGAGATTTTACTTTCCTTTAGGAGTTTGGGAGACAAACACACACAGAAAAACCATATCACACAACTATTACCACAATGGCACCTATGACTATTTGGGGAGTGCTTCTGAGTCTGGAAAGTACTCTCATGTTTCAGTAGGGCCGCGCAAGGGGGAGGCTGCTATTATTACTCCATCCTAAAGATGAGGGAACTGAGTAAGTTGTTTGTCCAAAGCTGCGCAGCTCATAAATGGTAGAGCCAAGATTGGGCCTCTGGTCTTGGTCTCTCCACCTTACTGATTTCTTCATGAACCGGTTCTTATGGATTCCCAGGAAGGGAGCTTCATGAAGGGGTGGACTGAGCTGTGTCTGGGAGGGCCAAGACAGGGAGATGGGGTGGGGACGGCTGGACAAGGGTGGGCAAACGGACAAAGGCAGGTCTGTCTGACTGGAAAGCAGACAGGGAGCAAAGGTACACGGAGCCACACGGTGGTCCTGAACACCAAGCTACGTGATGGCGATTTTCCCACATGGGGTGGAGGCTTCTGAGCAAGGAAGTGACAGGACGACATCTCTATAACACGAGCCTACTGAACTGGGAGATGGAAATGGAAGCAAGAAAATCTATTAAAAGGTAACCGCAATAAGTCAGGCATCTGATAAAAATGTTCTGGAAGTTGGTAGAAATGGGGCATGTGGTGGGGAGGCCTGAGAACAACACAGAGAGGGTCAGGAATACGCACCACCTAACCCTTCTGTGGCACCTTAGGTTGCATCAAGTTCAAGTGCTATTACCACATCCCTTTAAGTATATGTTAGCATCTCCACTTGCATCTCCAAGAGACCCAGGCCCAGAACATGCACGTGACTCGCTCAGGGCCACGCAGTAAGTTAGTGGCAGGGTAGAGACACCCACTCAAGGCTCTTGACTCCACGTTTAATGCGTCTCCCACGGTCCCACCACTGCAGAGGGCAGTGTGGGGGAAGGGAGGGTGACACAGCTAAGAGGGGAGCGGAGAGGCCAGGATGGAGATCACAGGAAGTCTCTCTACGCTGCATTTGAAGAGTTAGAGGATATTCTAGTAGTGGCGGGAAGCACGTCCCAGACTCAGAGGAAAAATTCAGCACAGAAAATACACATTCCAGAGCTGCTTAGAGTTAGTGGTAAGGAAGTGAAGGGAAGAAATTAGGATGCTGGGTAGGGAGGGCAGCGGGATAAATAAGGGGAGACACAGACACTCAATTTTTTTTTTTTTTAATACAAGAGGCCAGAGAAGAAAAGTAATTTTCCTTGGAAATCTGGAAGAAGTGGGAGTGGATGGGACCAAGCCCAGACAGAGATGTTGGTTTAAGAAGGGCGCAGCCTTTTCTCCTATTCAGGAGGCAAGGATGAGAGAGAGGAGGTAAGATAACAGTGACTGAAATAAAGGGAGGGATCATGACATACAAGCTGGGAAGAAATAAAATGATGCATTTGTGCAACTGATTTGAGAGCTTCAGCTGGAACACGTGTCATCCTCCCGATGCAGCCATCAGCACCTACCTCTCTGCCACGTGATGGTGGAGGGGTCGATGTCGAGACGGGAGAATCTCCTCATTTCCTCTTCTGTCAGTGCACTTGGATCCGTCTTATTTATTCCCAGTTTCTAAGGATTTGGAAGAAAAAACGTGATCGGTTTTAGAAGGAACAGAAAGCAAACTGGAACTAAAAGGGTCTCTCTACCCTTATTTTCTCTGTGACTAAAGTAAAGCCTTTTTAAAAACCGAACTTTGAGTAAATTGTAGGTTAGGCCAATTCATAAATGCCTAAGTCCAAATATCTCCTAAATGGAAGACACTGATATTTGTAAGCTACCCTTAAAATGACAGCTCTGAAAATGCAGTGCAGTTGACAGCACACAAAGAACACTGCTTGCTGTCTGTCTCGGCCTGAGGCCCTGGGGCTGCTCCACAGGGTCTCTGTGTGCTGTGCTCAGAAGGGACACTGCTGTCCACATAAACGATGCTCCAGTTCATTAGTTCTGCTCTCCAAATACAAATACCAATAATTCAAATAAAGTTTATGTCTATGTTTTCAAAACAAGTTATTTCTAATTCACTGAGGAAAAAAAACCATTAAAACTTGTAATGCATCTATCTCTGTAAAGGAAACGTTCTAAAAAAGTGGTTTTTAGTAAAGAAGTATAAGAAAAGAATCTGGGAAACAGAAACTATAGATGTCGTAGCTGCTGAGGATAGCATATTGTGCATTATTCTCCACAAACTAAACTTGGTTCAGTAAGAGGCAAGGGGGTGAATTTTTAAAACCGATTACTACCAACCAGTGGCTTGTAAATTATACCAGTAGAGTTGTTTTTTAGTCTCTGAAAAAGAGCCAGGGGAAATCAATGCGATTAGTAGGATAAGGAGCAAACAGCACTGGAAAATGATAATATGGACAAGAATTAAGACCACTTCCACAAGCACAATCTTAGTATCTTGCTGCCGCAAAAACTGAGGTAGATGAATTTTCAAAGGCTATATGTTATTTCCTAGAAATTTAAGAAATTTCATGAAAGACAAGAACTCTTGGAAATTCTGATTTGTTAGTTGACTGGGGTACTCTAGATCAGAAAAGCAGTCCTCTCATTCTACACAGGAAGAAACAGAGAGCTAAAAAGGTGAACTAACTTGCCCTCCCAGCTCTTTGGCGCAGGATCTGGTCTTAGGCTTCTAGTTCTGTGCTCTCTTGGCTGTATTGTTTTGTCTTTTTAGACTTTAACACCCAAAAGAGTATCCAAAACCAAAATCAAATCAAGTTCAAAATCTCCGGCTTTGATGATTTTTCTGGGATATGTTCTTTTTAAAGAATCACTAACTGGAAACTTACTTTGAGCCGAGCAAGCTGAATTTTTGAAAATTCTCGGACACCATTCACTGAAGGAACCAGTCGATTATACAGAGCCTAAAAACACAAAACAAAAATAAAACCCCACACAAGCTTAAGGGCCAACCATGAACTTGGACAATTCATAGGCTATGACAAAGTTCATTACATTTATAACCAAACTGTTTAGATTACAGATCCTATTAAAATTCTTGGCTAATATGAACAATGCAGACTTAAGTTCTGTCATTTTAATAAATCTGACTAGAACTGAAATAATGCACATTGCAAAGAGTTTATGTAAATATATATTTCTTGATCTACAGCCTTATAACTATCAAATTAGTATTAATCTGTATTTGGCTTCAAAAACCTCCGTGGAGTTACTTTAATTGGAGGTAGTCAGGACCCTTGTAAAATGTGCCAGAAAGTCTCACTTTTATCCGTGTCCCATATCTATTAGGAATTAGCACCTGGCACCGTGTCCCCTTCAGGTGGGTGATTTACATCTCAGACTGCTTGCATCTGAAGCTCAACCAGTGGGCCTGCCCTCTTGAACAGCACATCTAGGAGAGCTGCATGGAATGTTAGAGTCTAAAAAAGATCTCTCTCCAATCCCCTTAGTATAGACCAGAGATTGGACCTATGGGCAGAATGAAGAGAACTGGTCTACCAACCACCTTCAAAACTAAAGACTCATCTCTCAAAGATTATTTGGCTTGAAAAGTACAACTGACACAATTCACCCAACAACTTGGCAGTGGTCATAAACTCACTGGAGAATCTGAACAAAGTATGGATCTTCTCCTCAAGAAATAAGGACATATATAAAATTCACAACATTTTGAATAAACTTTTCAGAAAGTTTACAGACTCCAGAAGTTTTTCCATGAACTCCTTAAGAATCCAGGAATCCCACGATAAGATGTCCAAAATGGCCAACAAGAAGCCTTTCTCACCTTATCTGTTTGAGTGTTTTCGTGGAAAATCCTTGTGTCGATGGCAGCGGCCAGCAAATTATTGGCAGCGGTGATGGCATGGATGTCCCCAGTCAAGTGGAGGTTGAACTATAAACAACATGAAAACATCTATCTACTTGTTTCAAACAACCATGGCAGTATTCAAGGAATTTCTGAATAAACAAAATATGCTAATTATATATCCTTAAAATGAGCTAGGTCCACAAACAGCCTAAATTAGAAAATCAATGTCAGGGTCTTCCACTCGACCATAAAGAACCCTTGAGAAGACTCTCTATTGCAAATTCTTCCTTTCTTAGGTTAAGGGTAAAACAATCTGATGGACTTAACATTGGTTTCCTTATTTTCATTGACTTTTATGCATTGTTTTATGATTTAGAAAATAATACTGTATCAAATGTACTTTAGAATAAGGCAGGGAATAACATAAACAGCAACAACAGAACAACATAAGATTCGACAGAAAGTCTCAGAAACAGAAAATACATCACCCTCACAACTCTATTAATTCTGTTATTTTTCTTCCAGTCTTACGTGCACACAAGATTATTTGTAGAGTCAGCATACTTATAATTTAGTACCTTCTTTTTTAAAGAACTTACATTCTTATGTAATCCTCTTGCTTACGTATAGTTATAGTTTATAGGGGCTGTATAAGTGAGTAGATGTACCAACATTTTTCCGTCTCCTATGCCTAGATATTTAAGCTGCTTTCACATTTTCACTTTTGCAAAGAAGGCTACAATTATGAAGAATACAAGCCAGCAGTTTTTTAAAAAAATTAATTGCTAATAAGCAATGTATTTCCAGCAGTGTGGTCACTGGGTTAAGGATCTTGATAAGATCACCAAATTGCTTTTTGAATGGGTTGAAGTGCCACCTGCAAAACACGAGTAGATCGGTTACTTCAGAAACAGAGTAACTTTTGAACTAAAAATATAAGTTAATTTAATAGTCGAAAAAGTGGTATTCTAAGTTGCACTTCTCTAATTTCTTGGAACGTTGAACATTTATATTTTCTTGTTAAAATTTTATTTTATTACGTATAAAATACATGTTCACTAGAAAATATGAAAAATTACATGTCTATTTATTTTATAAAATATATTTGTAATTTTAAATACTGAGACTATAACACCATAATAGCTTAGACCTTTGCTTTTACAGCTAGTGTTACTATTACTAGCATTTTTACATCACTAAATAGTCTTCAAAATGTAGTTTACTTGATAGTATTATTAAACATCTAAGATTGTTTCAATTTTTTAATGCTACAAACTATGTGAAGATAAATGGTTTTAAAACTAAATCTTTGCCCGTACATCTGATTTTTCCTTAGGTTAAACTAAAAATGAATTTATTTGGGCCAAAGAGTATGAATGGTTTTAAGGCACATAATTCTAACTCCCTTCCAGAAAAGTTTTATCGACATACACTTCCCAGCAGGGTATAAGAGTGGATTTCAATCTCTTTGCCAAAACTTGGTATTATTACTATTTTAAAAAAATCCATCTCTGTCAATTTGACAAGTCAAATGATAACTGATAGTAGTTTTAATGGAGATTAATTTGATTATTAGTGAAAATCAACAACGATTGGTTAGTTAATATTTCTTTTCTGATGTTTCTTTTGAATCTTTTTCCCGTTTTACAATTGGGGTATATGTTTTCCTTTCTAGCTATTTGATACCCACCTGGACGTCCACAGGCCCCAAACAGGACTCTCTTCTTCTGACCGCTGTCCCCCTACACCACTACAGTTCAAACCTCACACCCATTACTCCCCCAGTCCTCCATTTCAACAAATAATTCTATCGAGTTGCTCAATTTAGTATCCTGGATATAAGCCTTGAATCCTCCCCTTTGCTCGCTCCCACATCTAATCCTGAAAACATGTCTAAAATCATCATCATCCTTTTTTCCATCCTCATTGCCACTATCCTGGGCCACGCCACCACCATCTTTCCCCTGGGCTACTTGCGTAGACTCCTTACTGGACTCCTAGTGTCCACTCTGAGCCTCCATCAATCTATTCTCTGCACAGAAGCCAGAGTGAATTTTCCAAAACCCAGTTTGCATCATGTTAGTACCCTGTCAAGATGCCTTCAATGGCTAACCATGATTCTTCAAATAAAATCTAGCCTCTTGGCCATGGACTGCAATAGCCTGAGAGAGGTGGCCCATTTCTCTACTTCATCCCCCTCACTCCCTGCTAGCCCACTGGGCTCCAGCCATGCTGGTGTCCCCTGGTTCCCTGAATAGGCCAAGCCCTTTCCTGCTGCCTGGAATGCTCTCCCTCATTCTTCACAAGGCTGGTTCCTTCTCACCCTTCAAGTCTTAGTATTTTCACTTTTAATTCTTCATCTGGAATTTATTCTAACATTTTCCATGATTATTTATTAAATAAGTATCTTCCAGTATGCACTGTCTATTTATGGTGCTCAGTCAGATATCTACTGAGTGTCGGGCACTGTGCTCAGAGCTGGGGATAGACGGATGAAGAAGACACGAGAGGCCCTTGAATTTAAGGAACAAATTGCCTGATTGTGTTTGGCCTACTCAACTATCATGAGGTCGTTCCAACTATCTTTTGCCTTAAGGTTGGCCCAACTCTGAGCCATGCAGCTAATGCCATAGGACAGCAGGACATCAATGCCCTTTCAATGCAGTCATGTGCCATATAGTGACGTTTGAGTCAATGACAGATGGTACATACCATGGTGGTCCCATAAGATTAGTACCATCTCGCCTAGTTGTGTAGCAGGCTATACCATCCAGGTCTGTGTAAGTGCACTCTATGATGTTCACACAACGACAAAATTGCCTAACGAGGTATTTCTCAGAACGTGCCCCCGTTGTTAAGCAACGCATGGCTGTATTTGCTAGCTAAATCCTGAGCCGTAGTGGGCATGTCCCTTGTACTCCATCCTCAACCCGGCCTCCTGGCCCTGGATCTTCCAGGCTTGCGGACGTTACTCCAGCTCCACTAGACGCGAGGTCGGGGCTGTTTCTCTCAGCAAGGCCTTGGACTACTCTTTTTCACTCCCACCTCCAATTTTGAAGATTATCCACATTTTCCCTTGAGCGTCCCTGACACCTAGGCCTCTGTGGGTAAACACCACTCCTCTTCCTTCAGCAAAGCCAAAACATATTTCCCAGTGAGGACCTACCATGTGCCAGGCACTCTGCTAAGTGCCGGGGTCTATGGCCTCTAACTCACCACCACTGACCAAACCAGATGGAGGCAAACACAGAGTATGTGGGGATCTGTGGGGTGGAACAGAATCTAGGGAAGTACAAGCTGGGCAAGAAGAGCAGAAAAGGAAGAGAAGAACATTCTAGGCATGTGAAGAAGCTTGGAATCCAGAGGCAACAGGGCAGGAGTCTACAAGGAATCGATAGGATGGAGGGGGCATGCACACGGGCACCTGAGACAGGGAGGCTGGAGAGAAGGTGGGGGGCAGCAGCGCACGAGGACCCGCCATGCGATGCTGGATGGAGAGTGATGGAGTACCTACTGAAATACACTAAACAGGAAAGTAACCTGCTCTGACTTAAGTTTTAGGGAGCTTTCTCGGGACCTGAACTAAGAGGCTGATGCAGAGAATAGAACTGATAAGACCTAGTCACTGGTTAGATACAAGAGATGATGGAGTGGTTGTGCAGGGTGTAGAAAGAATTCTTGGATGAATAAGAATTGACACCATTGGCCCTTTTTGCCCATTTTTCTTTGGAACTATTTGATTTTGGAGTCTCAATTTACAGAACTGAAGAGTCCAAGTCTTCCTGAACTTGGGAGTATAAGAGATGACTGATGAAGATAAAGGTTCACATCCTCTTGTCCAGAACCACTGAGGCCAGATGAGTTTTGGGATTCAGAATACTTTGGAATTTAAGACAGGTAGAGTGATGGACATATAATTTATTTATAATTTATTTATATGTCCACCCCAAGCAGGATCTAGGTCAACATTCATTAATCAAAAGCAATATTTCTGCAGCAAAATATATGAAAAGTCACACCAAGTGACATCCACAAAATCCATAAATAGCTCATAAGAGTAAATGTCAGGTTTTGCCACCAAATGAGTCACGCAAACATTTTTGATTTTCTGAGTCTTTAGGACTTTGGGGGGTTGAGCATAAAGGACTATGGGCCTGTGTTCATGGGAGCACAGAAAAAAGGTGTCAGGAGGGAAAAACAGTGGCACGTGACACGTGTCTCTTTGCAGTCTTACCTCCTCCATGGGGATGACCTGGGCATATCCGCCGCCCGCAGCTCCTCCTAAACAACAGAGCAGGCACCATTTGAAATGAGTCACCAAGTACAGCTACACAGGATGGACAGAGCCCTAGGGACACAGCTCCCCAAACCCAACAGGGAGGCTTGTACCCCCAAGATGAAATAACAACAGGCAGTGAGAAACATTAACTGTCAATCAAAGCAGAGCAGAAGGGGACAAAAGTTCACCCTATGTCCAACTATGCAATTTAAGGACTGTGTTTTTTCTGTTTAAAAAAGGACTAAAAATAATACAGCAAATGTCAGTACAGCAAAACATATATCAGGATAGGAGATTATTTTATCAGTTATTATTAGATCTATGTGGCTACGCTTCAGCTAATTTTCACATGCATGTAAGTATCAAAAACTTTGTTAAGGGGCCGGCCGGGTGGCGTAGTGGTTAAGTGCGCGCGCTCCGCTGCGGTGGCCCGGGGTTCGCAGGTTCGGATCCCGGGCGCCCACTGTCGCACCGCTTATCAAGCCATGTTGTGGCGGCGTCCCATATAAAGTAGAGGAAGATGGACACAGATGTTAGCCCAGGGCCAATCTTCCTCAGCAAAAAAAGTGGAGGATTGGCATTGGATGTTAGCTTAGGGCTGATCTTCCTCACACACACACACACAAATAAATAAATAAATAGTTTAAAAAAAAAGAAAACTTTGTTAAAAAAAAGTCCACCTGATAAACTCAGACTAACCCATAATAAACTTCAATTTAGTTTAGATAACAGTAGATAAGATTTGTCATGCTGTTTCACCCTCAAAATAGTAAAGTTATTAAATTAAAAAGTCTTCTCGGGGCCGGCCCGGTGGCGCAAGCGGTTAAGTGCGCGCGCTCCGCTGCGGCGGCCCGGGGTTCGCTGGTTCGGATCCCGGGCGTGCACCGACGCACTGCTTGGTAAGCCATGCTGTGGCGGCGTCCCATATAAAGTGGAGGAAGATAGGCACCGATGTTAGCCCAGGGCCGTCTTCCTCAGCAAAAAAAAGAGGAGGATTGGCGGATGTTAGCTCAGGGCTGATCTCCTCACAAAAAAAAAAAAAAAAAAAAAAAAAAAAAAAAAAAGTCTTCTCTTTCCTAAAACAAGGATACCTTCCACGTGCATACCACTTTACAGTTTACCCTGCTTTTTACAGGCCATCTCATTTGGTCTTCACAACGACCTGGTGAGCCCCGTCCTATGAGCCTTTTTACATTTTTACAGATGTGGCTCAGAGAAGTTGTGACTAACTAAAGGTCACACAGCGGTAAGAGGTGCAGCCATGAATAAAACCTCAGCCTTCTTGCTCCAAGTCCAGTGTTCATTCCACTACATAATGTATGACATTCTATGAGTTATCAATGCTTAATGAGTTAGGAGTCATTAATATTTCTAACAATAATATAAATACAACACTGCTAAAACCCACAACGTGCCGAGAAGGAACAGTAATCGCAGCAATAAATGCTATTGTAAAGTGAGCTGAAGAATGATTCATGATAAATGAATGAAGAAAGAGGAGTGAACGTGAGGGGGTCAGATATCAGACCAGCCACGGCCACAGAGGAATTTCATCACATCTCTCTGTCCACAGCCAGTCAGTTCCCAGAGCCCCTGAAGCCCCACATGGCAACTCTGATGAGACGAGACTTAGAGCCCAGCCCAAAAGGCCTCTAACTGTTTGGATGGAAAGCCCTTCACCGTGGCTGGGATGATAAAACACCAGTACAAATGGCAGCTTCAAAATCGCTTGGCGGGCCGGCCCGGGTTCGGATCCTGGGCGCGTACCGACGCACCGCTTGTCCGGCCATGCTGAGGCCGTGTCCCACATACAGCAACTAGAAGGATGTGCAGCTATGACATACAACTATCTACTGGGGCTTTGGGGGAAAAAATAAAAAAATTAAAAATAAATAAAATTAAAAAAAAAATAACTTGGCAAAGAAGGTACCGATGCAACAGAAAGCTTCTGTGCGAGGTCAGAGTCCTGAGCAAGAGCCTTGCCATTGTTCGGGGGAACCAAGGGCTCCACTGAACCCCCCTACAGGTCCCTCTGGGGGAGGACCAACATGGGTGACCTCCACGTACTGAGTGAGCAGGAGGGGTGCATGTAGGGAGGGAATGCACCAGTTCCTCTGATAAGCCTTAACTCCACATCTGCTGATGTTGTTTTTAAACTTGTCTCCTCTGAAAATTTCGCTCTGAAAAATACACTAGTGATTAAATAAAGTACCTTTAACTCCAAAAGTCGGTCCTTGAGAAGGCTGCCTCAGACAGGCAAAGGAGTTGATGTTCAGGTGTGCAGTCAGCGCCTGAACAAGCCCAATGGTCACTGTACTTTTCCCTTCTCCAAGAGGGGTGGGTGTGATCCTGGTTTGGGGGGAAAAAGTAAATTTAATAATACTTCCTGGAAAACCTACACAAAATCAACCCATGGGGGCCAGTCCAGGGGTATAGCGGTTGGGTTCGGCACTCTGCTTTGGTGGCCCAGGGTTCGTGGGTTCGGATCCTGGGTGTGGACCTATACACTGCTCATCAGGCCACACTGTGGCGGCGTCCCACATGCAAAGTAGAGGAAGACTGGCACAGATGTTAGCTCAGCGACCACCTTCTTCAAGCAAAAAGAGGAAGATTGGCAACAGATATTAGCTCAGGGCCAATATTCCTCACCAAAAAAAAAAAAAAACGCTTATGAAAAATCAACTAAAATCAACCTACACAAAATCAACTAAATCAGAGGATATTGGTAGAGAACATACTAGTCCAAAATCCGGTTAATAATTCAAATTTCTTGGACCATATGGTCTACCCACATCACATAGGCCGTGCTTAAGCTAAAGTCTAGATATAGACACATCTTTGCCAAGAGACCAAAAAAAGTTATTTGGCAGTGGTGCTAATAACATTATCAATGTCGCACCTCCCTCAGCCTCCACCACGGCGAGTAGCAGCAGCAGTAGCTACGGCAGCGCATCTGAACGCAGTGAGGGACACCACGGACATTCTGCTTGAGATTTCAAGAATTTTGAATACTGGCTCAGTTATGGAAACTCTGTTTATTTGTGTACGGCTTTGTGAACAAGGAATTAACCCAGAAGCTTTATCGTCAGTTATTAAGGAACTTCGCAAGGCCACTGAGGCACTCAAGGCTGCTGAAAATATGACACGCTGACTTTCTGGAGAAATCTGATGAGATATGTCAAGCTCTGCAAGAAGATTTGAAGACTGCACTGGAGTCAGGAATGTACAATGAAATGACCGCATGCAGCAGTGTAGAAACATTTTCCTTTTCAAAAGAATTATAAAACCATAGCTTTATAAATCAGTGGACAGTGGCTTACAGAGAGAACTATCAGATGTGTTTGCCACATCTTTTTTTTTAACGGCTCTAATGCTTCAGCATTGCTCTGTTCATATTTATGTATTCCTTATTTATAGCTCTGATAGCTTTAATTTTCTAGCAGTCTGTCCATCAGCTGTGTACATCTGCCATGCCTGGGTGAAGTATAGTGGAACTCATCAGTAGTAATGTAGTAGCTATGACTTGTTGACATTTCCATTATAAACTTTAATTTTGAATTGTTTATGCATAATAACTGTGGATGTATGTTGTTTGGGGCTGCAAGTTGACAGAGTTTCAGCCACCATTTGTGAATTTTGGTTTAGATTCATTATATCAGAATCTTGTTTGTTATAAGAGTCCAGAAATCATTTGTTGTAATCTGCTCTTAACAAAGAATATTTAGTTTTTTAAACACCAAGTCTGACTGGCAGTTAATAGCGTGAACCAGATCATTTTTGTATTGATTGAAAAATAAAACTTCAAGAAATTTAAAAAAATAAATAAATAAAATAACATTATCAACGTCAAGAAATGGCATAGAACGATCCACCAAAATGGTTTAAATAATTAAGCGGATGTTATTTCTTGCTGATGGGTAATTTGGCATCCCTTCTGCCAGGGCCATTTACTGGGGGCATATTGTGGGCACAGGGCCTAAGTCAACGGTCCATGAGTGAGTGAGGCACGGCCAAAATCTCAGGATTGGAAGGGATTCCAACATCCCCACTCGTCCACCTCCTTCTAGATATCAGTACCCAGGGGTGTAGCCGCCATGTTTGAACACAAGCAGTGATGGATCTCCAGGGTGGCCCATTCATTTCCAGACAGCTTTTACAGTCAGCAAGTTCTTTTTCCTAAAGAGGAGATGTCTGCGTTCCTGTAGCCTCCTATCTCTTGGAATCAGACACGTGAAGTCCACCCCCTTCCCATACCACAGCCCCTCAAACATTTGGAAAGAGTAAGTCCAAAGACTCTCAGTGCACTAAGGCTCTGAGGAGCTTACTGCTGACTGCAACACCCTACAAAACCAAACATCACAGGTTCACAACATCATGGTGTTAGGCAATAGGACGGGTGTGTGTTACATTCCCAAGTAAGGCCTCATAAAATAGGTACTTAGCATACTCTAACCACAGTAACAAGTTTTAAAAACCGTCATTTGGGCCTCCAATTTGGTCTTCCATGAGTCAAATGGTGTGAATCAGGTTGTCTAGGACACTCAACCACAACAAAACTGGTGATAGAGTTTTCTGACATACAAAATCCAGTGATGTGACCACAAAGAAGTAACGCCCTCAGGTACTATCTCAGACCACCACAGCCAATCCAAATATTCATTAAGTACTACTATGTGCCAGGCTACTAGACCACGGGGACACAAGGACGACCATGTTGAATGCTATCGCTGTCCTCATAGAGCTCATGGCTGATGGGATATGTGCCCAGACAAATCAGCAATTACAATGAATGTGATAAACACTGAGACAGAGGGATAGGACAATTAGACAGTATTATGAGAGCACATGGAAGGAGAATCAAACTAGGTTTGGAACATCAGGGAAGGCTTCCTGGAGGAAGTAACATCTAAGCTGAGATCTGACAAATGAATAAATATTAGCTGGATAAAACTGAGGGTGAATTTGGAGTAGTTAATATGCTAGACTTTGTGCTTTATATTTATTGGATTAATTATTTTTATCTCCATTTGACAGATGAGGAAACTGAGGCACAGGGAGTTTCAGTAACTTGCCCAAGGTCACACAATTAGTAAGCAGAAGAGCCAGGAATGAAATCTAGGCCAAGTCCCCTGACATTATTAAGCGATTTCTATGGATGGAAATCATTAACTATAGCAATTTCAAGCATGGCAATGAGTAAGATTACTCAGTGACAGTGCGAAAAAAGGTAAGGACAGAACTGCTAAGAACGTTTTCTCCCAAGGAATAGTCAGAGGAGAGACCAAAGGAAACTAAGAAGGAGCACTAGAAAGTTACAGAAACTCTGAGGAGGAGGCAGGGGCGTGACAGCGGAGTTTTGGAAGGAAACCAAGAAGTGTCCACAGGGTCAAATGCCTCAGGGTCTGAGGCCGGGTGAGGTCCAAGAAGCGGTCACTGGTGACCTCTGCGGTGGGGAGCTGGTCAGCCAGCCTGAACTCTGCTCGGTGAGGTCAACCTCAAACTCCTCCAGCCACACGACACTTGGTCGACATGAAGATTCAGAGCCACAGGAAGGTATTTATGCTTTGAGTCAGCTTTCTATTTCCCGAGATACAACATGAATAAAAGCAGTTAACAAGCCACAGGCATCCCAATCTTACCACAGCCTGTGAAGAAAACGCAGTGTCAGAAACAGGGCAGTGGAAGTACCACTCTGAGCAGTTACTGTCTGCAAAGGACTAGGTGGTTGACTGCAATGTGTCACATGAAGGATTACGTTTTCATCCCCACGGAGATGCTAAGGCAGCTACTGGAGACAGCCCAAAGCAGACACGCCCAGAGATGACCTCCTCAGAACTTCAGCTAACCATCCAACTCTGAATTAGAAACACAGAGCTGCTTAGCTTTCTGCCAACTAATACAATTCAGGAAAATCAGAAAGCAGGAAGTATTTATGAGGAGCAATGAAAGGAGAGCTCCAATAAAAATTTACTTCACCTCATTCCTGCATTTGGTATCAAAGTTTGGTTTAATTGCTGTCCCAGGATCTTTAGCTCGGATTCCAAATTATCAAGTTGACTTAGAAAAGACCAAGCGCCATGGCAACCTAATTTCTTTTTCCGTAAGAGCTTCGAGTTTATGGAGAGGGAATTGTAATTTTTGTTCATTCCTTCCTCAACTTCTCCCAGCAGACTTATCTGCTCTTGCTGATATCCCAGAGCATTTATTGTGTGTTTACGATATAACTTTTCAGAGGGCATTATTATAAGATTCCTGACATGTCTGCTGAAGTGAAGGACTATGCCCATTCTCCTCGCACTTCTGTCACCTGTCCAGGGCACTGAGGAGCAAAGAACAGGTGACCAAGGAATGATACCTTTTCTAAGACAAACATTTATTGTCAACTACAGTGAAAATTTATCGAAGCACTCTGTGACAACTTGGACATGATCTAAAAGAAGTTTACCATTTACTCAAAGGTCAAAGAGATCGCTTACGCAGAGAGAAGTCGCAAAACTCTGAACCGCTCTCAAAAATCTAGAATCTTGTTCAACACTATTATTGCCATTAGCCATGGGTCCAACCATGAACTCCAAAACTATATGTTCATAGCTTATATGAACATATATCAGCCATCCCAGGCATCTTCATGATTTGGAAGATTTTTAAAAAGCCTGGTATTATCTAGCGATAAACTCCCTAGTCCGTTTGGTTGTGTTTCCCATCACACTTGACTGAGTAAATAGTTCCAAGGCCCTGTCAGTAGTGGTTTCTTCTAAATTCTGCAAGAAGTACAAATAAAAGAAAAACTCACAGATAGTTAAATAGTTACCCAAAATCTTAGAAAAGTTAGTAAAAGTTATTTTTATACTGACAAAAATAATGAGTTGAAACATTAAAAAAAAAAAAGAAAAAAATCAAATCAGGTATTTGGCTCTCTACAGAAAAAAATGAAGTGACATGAATGATTTTCATTTTTCTTTAACGGGAAATTCAGTCTACTCACAGACCAGTTTGGGTTTCTTTTTTAACTGCTGTGTCCAAGCAATTCAGAGCAGTTCTAGAAACTTCTGCACAGAAATCGGTAATGGAAGGACGGATGGAGACCGATCCCGCACACACATTCAACGCCCTCCAGCTGCACTCCGAGTCAAGTTCTCAAACAAATTCCTTTTCATTAGTGTAACTGGGAAAATATGTAAAACTCAAGAGCCCCTCAGATTCTTCTGGCATATTTCCTTGAACAATTCCCAATACTTCTCATTTTGTCAGGCAAAGCAAATACAGTGATGTGTAGGTGTAAATACCATGCGATGTGACGCTGATGAATCACAGATGATTCTGATAGAGTAAGAAATTCTCAAGTTTGAAGAACGGCTTTTTAAAATGAATTAATCTGCTCTACATTTGGGTTATTAATAGTAAAAGATTTTTCTTGAAAATCTCATTTTATATTTTAATCCCACTGATGATACATTTAAATCACATTTATACATACATTCAAATGTACAATAATATATTGTTATTTAGGTTTATTGAAAAATTACTAAGTATTTGAATTTTAAAGCATGGAAAAGGATTTGTGTTATAGTATTCAGAAAAAAGGCAGGACACAAAATGCTATTTATGACATGATCTCAATGCATAGACAAAATCTTGAAGGAAATATAAACAATTTTAATACTTCTGAGTAATGAGAGATTTAGTTTTCTCCCTTCTTTTGCTTTTCTTTATGTTAAATTTTTATACAATAAGCTGATATTTTCAGAATAAAAAAGCTTTCTGGAAAAGGAAGCGATTCTCCATTTAATGGAGGGGTCATATATATTTTTAAGGAAGTTGCAACAGCGTGTATAATGGTTTGCTAGTGTCATTTTTACTTTTTACTGACCAAAAGTAAACATATGGAAGTGATTTTTATTTCAAGTGAACTCTTCATTTTAGATTAGAAATAAAATGATAGCGTTCTAAACTGCTCTCAAGCATCCAGCCATTAAAAGATGAGATAAACATTTGTTGTGTTCATGGGGGAAGTTTATTCCTCCCTTATAGAATACAGTGTGGCATGTATTTTCTAAAAACCATCAAGCTCTGCTAGAGATGCATAGGTATCTCAAAATCCTACCCTCACAGCTTTTTTTTTCAACGCAGTTGAAAAGAACACAATTTAATTTTTGTTCCTTCATCAGTCTTTGTTAAGTAAGGGAACTCATACCACAATGTTGGAAAAAGAATGTTGATCTCTTGGGGTTAAATTTGTACTTGAGAACTCAAGTTTAATTTTCCTCTACAACGCGGCAGCCCGGCTTCTTCAGCTCAGTTACACACAGCAACGCTAGCAGAGAGACGGTGTGGAGGAAGGTTCTACTGGGTACGGACAGACACGTAGCCGTAATCCTAGGTAGCCATGCCAGCGGTCACTCTCTAGCACGTGGCTGGAGGCCAGGCCGTGACATACGATGTCAAGGAAGAAATCTGATGACAATACAATCAGAGCTTGTGTACAAAAGTATCACTTCTGTGATCCCAGCTAAGGCCACGGACATGTCTAGATCTGCTTTTTTATTTCCAATACTGACAAGCCCAAACCTGAGTAAATCACAGCCATGCCATACGAAAAACTCCTGCAGGATTCTTCCTTTGCAAACTGCGAACACACCCTCCTGAGTTTTCCTTAGGTCTTCCTACCCTAAACAAGGTGAGAAAACCAGCAAACCTACCTACCAAGATCACCTAAAGCCTGGAGGAAGAAAGGCAAATCCGCAGACAAGACGCTAAAGTTGCTTCTGAAGTTCTCAATGTCCAAGAGTTTGTTGATTCACTGCAAACAAAATTGCATGGAGCATACTTCCATAAAAGTAACACTGACTAGATGTGTGCTGCAAACTCTGGGCCCTAGGAGTCCCCCCCAGGCAGCTGGCTCCTTTCACAGATCTGTCCCAGAGGACGCCTGCAGGCGGGACCAACATGTCCCCTCAGCAAGGAGCTTTCCTGCAGCTCTGTTACGGGGACACTGGGGTTGGAAAGGACCCCATTAGGGTCGGGACCCCATTAGGGTCGGGAGTCAAACTGTAAGTGAGCTGGGAAGCCTGAAGGAGAAGGCTTAAGCCAAAGGCAACTGAGGTGCTACAGCAAGGGATGAATTCCTTAAAACGACAGCTGCCGAGTGACTCTGAAAGATTCTGGCTGTCCACTCCTCTTACAAAACCGTAACAGAAGGAGATAAGGAAAGAGGAGGAGGATGGGGGGGAAGGGAGAGGGAGAGGAGACATGAAGAAATTATTATGCCATTAAAGAGGTGACACTATGGATGATATCTTGCTTTATTTGTTGTTTTAAAAAACTGAATTCACCTCTAGGCATTTTTCCTAGGGAGACACTGGCCAAACGCACAAATACGCATGCCCAAGGCTGTTAATGTTAGTGCTGTTATAATGGCCAAAAATGGGAAAGAACTTCAGTGTCCATCAATAGAGAATTGGTTCAATGAATTATGGGACATCCCTATGATATTTTCAAATCATTTAACTGCCTCAATACACTTGAAGAATTAGAAACATGCAGTACTATCAGCAGCTTAGTCACAGCAGAGCCTCTCAGTGCTAGAAAAACATGGAAAATGGAATCCACCCTCATCCCAGGCATTTTTACCACCCCCTGCCCCTAGGACCCCCTTCCACAGCACTTTAAGAATCTCAGCTGTGAGTAGTGGAATGTTATGTAGTCATGAAAAAGGACAACATAGCTCTGCATGGACTCACATGGAGCCAGGCGCACGACACACTGTTGACTAATCAAGTCACCGACAGGACAACACATGTAGGATGACCTCATTTATGAAATCTGTTATCAGTGTCAAGATGGTCTCAAATGTTAACAGCCGTTTCCTCTGGGTGGTAGGATTCGGGATGTTTTACTTTCTTGTTTATACTTTCCATATTTTTGGAATATTGTTACAATGAGTATGCATAATTTTTATAATTAAAAAAGAAATAAAGCACTTAGACTAATAACGAAATATGTAAAAACAAAGTTAATGATGAGACAAGTCCAGTTACAAGAAATGTCTCTGCCTGTTAACAAACAGATTTTTGAGCCTCAAGCCTTGGCCTCTGTATCATTAGCAAGTCCATGTAATGCAATTTCAAGACAACAGAGGAATTTATATGGTCTCTTGATGTTCCCTTAGGTCACATTGAATGAATATTTGAAATCCCTTGTTTTCTATCATTTTTCAGCTAGTGAGTGTATTTCTTTTTTAAAAAGAGAGAAAATAAAGCAAACAATCTTTTTCACAAGAACTGCACATTTGCCTTTTATAAAATGACCAACCAAATGAAAATGGCCAACATTAATTCTGAAATGCAAGAAAAGAGAAATAATGAGTTTTTGTAATACAAATACAAAAATAAGAAAGATTAATGATATTAATAGAGAAACATGAGTTTCACAAAATTATCTGTACATTTTCCATTAAACTGTTTTTTTCTAAGGAGAACACAACAAAAACTGCTGCTTGGTTCAAAATATTTTACCTTCAATTCTTACTTTGATTTTTATCATGAAAAACTAAATGAAAAATCCAAGGTGGAACAAGGGTGATCGAAATACATTATGAGAAACAGAAAATAAAGGGCTGGATCGGGAACTCCTTTTGCTTTATCCTTTGTGGAGGAGACTAATTTGTTTTGCACTGAAAATAAAAACTTACCTCATGTCCAATGAAGGAATGCCAATTGAAATGGACAAAAAAACGTCACATTTGAGAAAAGGATGAATTTGAGGGCTGTGACGACAGATATAAAGACAGAAGAGAGTTTTATAAACATGTCTTCTTCGTAAAATAGATTTGAAAAGTGGTCTTACCCAGCCACTAAAACATATTTTCCATCTGCTTGATCCTTGAACCTCTCCAGCAGGGACAAACGTACTTTGGCTTTGCTTTTGCCGTAGATTTCAATTTCATCTGGAAGCAATCCTATCTCCTTGGCAAGGACATCCACGGCTTTTGGAGTCTGGGCTCTTGAAATCTCAATATCACTGGGGGGAAACACATAAGAGGCAAGAGTCTTCTCAGCTTAGGTGGTCGCTGCTCGAGTGAAAAACAGCCAGACACCATGCCAACAATTAAATCAGTGCAATGGCTTTGTGGTCCTTTCTCCCAAGTAGTATTAAGCACAACTGCTAACAATTAATGTGCATGAGAAAATGGTACATTTCTTTAGAGAAGCAACTCTTAAAAACTCATAAAGATCCTAGAATTCTGCCCAGGTACAAAGATAACATCTACATCATAAAAGATGAAACCTGTCTATTATAATGTGTCCAAAGGCCTCTTATAAGTATAAATCCATTTCAGAGTACGATGCTTTCTGTGGGTCATCACTGTATTGGCTAACCACGAATAGATGGGCTATTGCATAATGTTCTTACTGGGCTAGCCTCATGCGTCCCTTGGCTATTCAAAAATGTGGAAATGCTATTTTGTTTTATCTATGTCCATACTTTCCCTCTCTCTTTCCTATTTCAAGTCCAAAATTGTATTTCAAATGTTTAATTAATTACATAAATGTCGGTAAGTGGACCCAGTGCCCGAAGCTCAACTGCAGACACAGGAAATTTTAGGAACCCCAGAGTGTTGCTGGGCAAATGATTTAACTCTTCTATTTTACTGGCAAGATGAGAACATCGCTGCTCATCTTACAAGAGTGCTATGAACAGCAGCCTGTGCTGAGCTTCTCAGAGACAGCCTTGTGGGGTTCCTGAGCTCAGCCATTTCTCTTACTGGGGGTTCAGGCCATCCATCTGTCTGTCTGAAGAGCTGTTGGAGTGAGACCCGGCAGGCACGAGCCAGGGCTTGGGAGAGCAGGCATCAGACACTTTGTCTTACAGGCTGCCTTCTGAGAAGACAGCACTTCCCTGACTCGTCCTGGAGCCCTTATTTGGGGGCACAGCAGTCTCTTTGCAGTGGGCGGCTGATCACCCTCTCCACTGGCAGGCAGCCTCTGCTCTAGTATTTTCCTGTTGCTACAGCTGACAAGCTACTCTCAGCCCCCATACTACCCTCCATGAACCCACAGGCATCTGACCTTGGTGCAAGAGATAACAGTAATCCTATCTCCAACCCCGACCTTTCTGAAGGGCACTAGAGCAGCTTGGAGAGGGGAGAGAGCATGCTTCGGGCCAGACGTGGGCTGAGCTCTGCGCCTCCAGTCAGGTAGTAATCCCTTCCCCAGGTTCGCCTGAATTTTCCTTTCCAGTTCTCCTCCCCGCACCGCCTCTCACATCTCTGTCTACGCTCCTACTTGATTTTTGCTTTTCTGGCTATATTTTTTTCTTTCTCCCCTGCCACAATCTCCTACATTGAAGAGCCCACTCCTGGAAAATCCCCAAGGTTTTCTCTTCGCTAGCTAAGGAGTGATAGTGACATTATTTTGACTTTTTGGGTGATTTATAAACTACTCAGCCTGCCTTTCTTTCCCCAGTGGCTCTAGAAGTCAAATTTGGTTAAGCAATCAAAGCACTTTTTCCCCCAAGTAGAATTTATTTTGATTTATACAAAGATTTTGGTACACGATTTGGCGGGGTCCATCTTAATTTTTTTTAGCTCCCTCTAAGGAGAGTTGACTCGTTTACTTGTAAAAATCAAAGTCCTATAACAACATAAGTAACTTCAAAAAATAAGATATTTGATGAAACAGACTGTACAACCTCAGGGATGATACTACAAAGAACAACATTCCTTGGAACCCATGTATTGATGAGCACAGAAGATGAGTCAGATGTTTAGTCTATTTCAGGGGTGAAAACATAGCCTGGAGGGTTTCACCAGCCTGGTGGGTATAATCAGACCATAGCGTTCAGCTGACTGCCCAAGGAAACAGAGGTCAACTCTAAAAAGCAACTGGTTATCAAGTGAAAAATTAGTCAATTACTGGAGGGTTTATCTACTGACACTCTGTGTATCCCAATGCTGGTGGACGGAATCATGTGGGGATGGGCTGGCATGATGCACGCCCTGCATGAAGGGGCCTGGGCCAATTCACTGGAGGGGAGGCAGCCAGAGAGGACTCATTAGGAGGCTGGAAAGTGCATTTCTCGGGCTCAGATATCATATCTAACTAATTGCTCTAAATCACATGCTGAGACTATGTCCTGCAGTCTGTATTTCCACATTTATACAGAAAGAATATGTAGCTTACACTTCATTAAATACCACTGAAGAAAACACCCATCTGGACTCTCACAGAGCATCCTGTCACATAAAGGATATCACCACATTCTGACGAGAGCTGAGCTCACTTCCCACATGGAATGGAGTTTGGTTTCACTGATCATTTACCCCCAGAGTAGAAACTGACCTGGCCCTTAAGACCACGCTGACGTGTGTCTTGGGCATTTCTAACACTAAAAAGCATATTCCAAATATTACATTATTGCATTTTGTCAAATCCAAGATGCCATTATTTTGTGGACCGCTAAGAAGAAAAAACATTGGCATTCAACGCAGAATACGTCATCAACGGTAATGTGCCTCCTGATCCCAGAAACGAAAAAATATGCATCCTAGGATTGATAGAAGATGGTAACAATGTTCATTACTACTTATTTCGGAGGACTTGATAGAAAAAATCGTGCAGCGATTTGATTAGAGAAAATTATCTACCGTCAAAGCCATAATACCAGGGGCTGTGTCCCCACCCAATGGATAACTTCGGATATCTAAGGCCCTTTGGTGAGCTGACATCAGTATACACAAACCTCCCGGATACCTCGGTACGGGGGAGAGAGGCTGAAGTTCCAAGCAGTGAAGTTGCCACCTGGTGTACTGCTGCTCACGAAGCCGTCTCCTTCCACTGTTGACTACGCTCTTCAGTAGGGGCAGAAAGGAAGGCATGTCATAAGTCAAAGCTGACAAGGGCCGTAAGTAAACTATGAAAATATTGGTCGGGGGTGTTATGCCATGAGACAGGTTACACAGTTGCACCACAACCCAAGTGAAGATCAGGAATAACTTTATGCACGTGTAATTAAATTTGTAGGTTTGTCTTAAAAAGGAAAATGTGAGCTGCTGCACCATGAAAATAGTTTAAGCAGTCGCTAAAGACATCCAGTGCATGGATGAAATTATACTGGCATGTAATCTTCATCTCAACTAGAAAAAAAAAAAAAAATGAGGAAAACAGGAGATTGCATGAATGATCAGCTTCCAGATCCAGCTTCCAAAATCTGTAACACCATTTCAAGTACAATCCTTCTACAGTTGATATAACAGGACAAGCAAACTGAATCATTAAATAGTGATACCAGACACATACATAGAAATATATAGAAATAAAATTTGGCTTGAGTTGAAATGTAACACACAATCCTTACAGAAACATATTATATGCCATTTTGAAGTGAAAAGTTATAATTGTGTATTACCATGTGTGTAGGAAAGAAAGAAACTAAAACTTGCTTCTGTTTAATTCTAATGTGGCAGAATTAAAGGCTCAGGTTTCTTCACTGCTATTTAATGCCACTGCTGGCAGACACCACCATGGCAGGTTCCAGCACCAACAGAACACGAGAGCTGGAGATCTTGGCCTTTAGGTCACATAGATGGTGGTGGTTCAAAACGACGTCCACAGATTCTTTAACACTCCTGTCTTCAAGAGGTGAGCCCAATTCCCTTTCCCTTGAATGTGACCTAGACTTGGTGGCTCGCTTCTAGCAAAGAGGAAAAAAGCAAGTGGTGGCATGTGACTTTGAAGACTGGGTCATAAAACCCACTGCGGCTTCCTCCTTGCTCTCTCCTCTGGATCACCCACTCTGAGGGAAGTTAGCTGACACGTTGTGAGCAGCCCTGTGGAGAAGTCCAGATGATGAAGAACTACAGCATCCTGCTAATAGCCAATGAGGAATTAAATACTACATGCCAATAGCCATGTGAGGGCGCCATCTTGAAAGTGATCCTCTGGCCCTAGGCAAGCCTTCAGATGACTGCAGCCCTGGCTGATCTCTTTTTTAAAATTTTTTAAAATAATTTTTGTTGTTGTTGTTGAGGAAGATTCGCCCTGAGCTAACATCTGTTGCCAATCTTCCTCTATTTTGTTTGTGAGCCCACAAGACAGCATGGCCACTGAGACAAATGGTGTAAGTCCGTGCCTGGGAACTGAACCTAGGCCACAGAAGCAGAGCATGCCAAATTTAATCACCAGGCCACCGGGGCTGGCCTCCCGCTGATCTCTTGATTTCAACCACATGAGAGATTCTGAGCCAGAACCATCCAGCTAAGCTGCTCTCAAATCTCTGACCCCTAGCAACTCTGAGATTACAAATGTTTATTGTTTTAAGTTGCTAAATTTGGGGGGTAATTTATTACATAGCAATAGACAACTAATAACGAACCCTGCTTTGGGTCACTCCCTCACACCTCATGGGACCAAAGGCAACTAACTTAATTTTTCTGTCTCCATTTCCTCATCTCTCAAATGAGAATAACATTTTCTCACAGGATTGTGAGAATTAAATGACATTACGTGTGTACGGTATTTAACAGTGTGTCTGCTAAACAGCAAACACTCGCAAAATGTTAGCAACTATTAATCAAAGCTCTAAACTCAAAAATTCTCAAACAGCTGTGCCAAACTCACCTGGATCCGCAGAGCGGCAGCAAGGAGACTCACATCATCGTCTGCAATAAGACCACCAAAATGTACCGCGGGAGAACCACATCCAAGCTTCCCTGTAAAAAAATTGAGAAAAAAAGGACTGTCAGCATATTGGCATTGATAACCAACTGCTCCTTGTAAAAAGCCAGCACACTGAGTGCTGTTCCCATTTTCAACCAAGGACGTTAGGATGTCAGCAATAAGTAGGCCACAGTCCCTGACACAGCCTTGGGGTTCTTGATGGGGCCACAGACTTTAAGAGTCAGACTGGATTAAAATTGTGCCTCCACCTCTTACTAACAATTGTGACTTTGGGCCTTTTAATTAATGTTAATCAACCTTAGAATTTTGTGAGAATTTAATGTGATATATAGTATGTAAAGTGCTTGGCATATAGTGTGTATGTTTAAACAATACATATAAAATAAAAGCAATTTCACTTATGAATACAAAGTACAAGGAGGGGGACTGGGCTGGCCCAGTGGCGTAGTGGTTAAGTTCGCACACTCCACTTCAGCGGCCCAGGGTTTGCAGGTTTGAATCCCAGGTGTGGACCGACATACTGCTCATCAAGCCACGCTGTGGTGGCACCCCACATACAAAATGGAGGAAGATGGGCACCAACGTTAGCTCAGAGCCAATCTTCCTCACCAAAAAAAAAAAAAAAAAGAAGGGGGACTACAACTCCTCTAGGATGAGCCCAGCCAAAGTGTTATGCGAAAGATAAGGCCTTCTTTGATAATTTAAAAACTCCCTGAGAGCCAGCCCTGATGGTCTAGTGGTTAAAGTTCATTGCTCACCACCCTGGCGGCCTGGGTTCACTTCCTGGTGACAGAACCACACCACCCATCAGTTGCCATGCTGTGGTGGTGGCTCACATAGAAGAACTAGAACAACTTACAACTAGGATATATAACCATGCACTGGGGCTTTGGGGAGCCAAAAAAAAAAAAAAAAAAAGAGAAAGATTGGCAACAGATGTTAGCTCAGGGTAGATCATTCTCTGCCAAAAAAAAAATCCCTGATATAAAGTAATGTGACCAATTTTCCATCAACACTGAAAAATTACATTTTAGCATATTAATTTTAGAGATTACTTGGTTTTCAAAATAGAGTGGCATTTATAAGAACTACTTTTCCCTCCTTTAGTTGGTACTTACGAAGTTTATGAAAAACAAACACACATACAAAATGCTTTAGCCTACATCCTCCCGTAGAGAAAAGAAACATTTATAATGGCAACTTTTTTGAATTAAGAAATTATCTTCTTCTTTTTTGGAACATTCTACTTATAAATTATCCATTCTGCTGACAGTCCTTTGCAAGAAAGAGCAGAAAACACTTAAGAGTAAGTGTTCTGTGATGTTCTATTGTCAAATGTATTAAGGGCGTTGGAAAATCATATCCCCCAGGTACTGTTTAAAGATTAGCAACACTACAGTTTTATAAATCATATTTAGGCAAAAGCTAAGAGTCTAGAGAATGAGAGATTTGTTTTGTTTTGTTTGAACCACTAGAGATCTAATCTGAAGGTCTTGTCCAACCACTATGGAAAAGAAATATGCTTCTCTCTTTCTTATCTCTATCTTTAAACGGAGGAGAAATAAGGAAAAGCTACATTCCAGGAGCTAGTATCAATTTATAAACGCATGTTCCCAGAACAGAATCACAAACAACCAGATGAATGAAGAATATTTCACCTACAGAATTACATAGTGATTAATTCCTCCCATAATCTCAGCCACCACCTTGCATAATATAGAACACAGCTAAAATCAACAAAGATTTTAAAACACAACACAAAATGAACATACACATATATTTTAAACTTTAGAAGACTCTTGTAGGAACCAATATTACTCTTTTTGAGGAAACAGTTACCTGAATTTCAGTAACGCTTTTAGATTCTTATTTTCTTCACTTTCTACTCTACTCAAGCCAATAAAATTGTCATGCTTTTTTTTTTTTTTTGGTGAGGAAGATTGGCCCTGAGCTAACATCTGTTGCCAATATTCCTCTTTTCTTTTTTTTTTTTTTTGCTTGAGGAAGATTGTCCCTGGGCTAACATCTGTGTCAACCTTCCTCTACTTCATATGTGAGATGCTATCACAGCATGGCTTGATGAGCAGTGTGTAGATCGGCGCCCAGGATCCAAACCCGCGAAACCCGGGCAGCCGAAGCAGAGTGCACAAACTCAACCAGTATGCCACCAGGTCCACCCCAAAGCGTAATGCTTTTTTTTTCCTTATTTTTGAGGAAGATTGGCCCTGAGCTAACATTTGTTGCCAATCTTCCTCTTTTTTTTCTTTTTTTCTCCCTAAAGCCCCAGTACATAGTTGTATGTCCTAGTTGTAGGTCCTTCTAGTTCTTCTATGTGGGATGCCGCCTCGGCATGGCTTGATGAGCAGTGAGCACCTCCACGCTGGGATCCAAACCTGCGAACCCCAGGCCGCAGAAGCAGAATGCACAAACTTAACTGCTACGCCACTGGGCCGGCCCCATGTAATGCTTTTTTAATGGAAAAATGTACAATGCTTATCTCAAGACAACTGGATCAGAAGTTATTGTTATTTTCTTCCGTGTACTATTCTATATTTCACAAATTTTCTATCACAAACATTGTTATTGCTTTTCTGGCAGGAATCAAGGTAATCTTAAAACTGAATTAAGCATTCTCAATCCAGATAATCTGAAGCAATTAAGATGACAACTCAGTGAATTAGGAATACGTTCTTAATAAATTTCATGGCTAAAGAGAATCGAGAAGGGAAATCATTACCTCACCGCCCTGCCTGTGTAGAGGTAGGGCTCCACCCAGAGGGTTGTCTACACTGGCCTGCGAGTCCAGCCTGGGTCCCATCCCAAACCAAATGGGTCTTTTCACTTCCCCATTAACTCCTGGTTCCTCCAGGGACAAGTCAATGAACCACTTTAAAAGATGGCCTTTTCATTTACAGTTTTTCTTATCATAACCCAACTTTCTACAATAAGAAACTTTAAGGCTAAAGTGTTACAATGCTTTCTCTGCAAATCAGAACAGCCTTTTCCCTGATGAGCTGTTCTGAGACCACCCTGGGAATTTTGCCAGAATAAATGAAGTGGGAAAAGGACCAAGACAAATTCTTCAGTCCTCCTGCCATCTCTGCTATATTGGAAACGTGTCAACTTTTCTGCTCACTGGCCCAGGGCACCCTTCTTATCACAAAATCACTGTACGAACCCGCAAACTGAACTCTGAACATTTTCTCCTACTCTAGGAGAACGAGTTATTCCAAAAAGATTTCTGTGAAGTTTTGAAAACACGAAGAGCTAAAAATTACAAATCAGTACAGATAGAACTTTCAAAAAACACTGGTGATTAGTGTTTAAGTTAAATCTATTAACCTTTCAGAATAAACAATAAAATGCAATCAACAAAATTTTAGTATCATTTTTGAGACAATGCTCTCGAGAGTTTCACTCGGCTTAAAATATCTGAATTCCACCATCAAATGACAGTGTATTACTATTTTTTAAAGGAATACAATTAAGAAACTTCAGAGAAAGGAACATAATTAAAATATTAGTATCGACTTAGAGAAGCAGCTTTTTTGAAATCACTGAAACCAAATCAAGAAGGAATTAATACAGTTTGCATATTTTAAATGGCTTGAACCTTTTAAAAACATCAAATATATTGCATTGAAAACGAATTAAAATTTGAAATGAAAAATTGGCAATAATATATCTCAGGGATGGGTCCAAAAGATCCAGAATTTCCTGGAAAAAATTTAAGGAAAATAGGTAATAGATTCAAAAGTCATAAGCAAATATCCTTATTTTATTCTAAGTGCATTAGGATAATGATTAAATTACATGCATGCCTAATTTCTCTAATGCTGCCTATCTTACATTCTCAGAATATCATAGGACTTCTTCCTTCCTTGGGCTTGATTTTTCAAATATTGAAATATTCTGCTTACATGATGCCCCAAAATTATTTTGTGTGCTGGTGGCGTGGCTGCAATGCAGTGGAGCGAGCCTGCGGAGGGAGTGGCCCAACATGATTGGCAGCTGCTATGAAAGAGCGGCTGTACCTGAGGTGGTATCTCATTACTCCTCCCCACAGCCTTGCTCCCATCTTACCCACAAGGAAACTGAAGATCAGAGAGCTTAAGTTATTTGCTCAAAGTCACACAGCCTACTAGTACAATGCAATTAAGAGTTAAAAAGCAAACCAAAACTCTCTCTTCTTCTTGAGTCAGATCAATCCTGATTCCAAATTCCATGCTCTTTCCACTACAGGGCCATAAGAGGGAAGGCTCTTGGTCCCTCAGGATGCCCCAGCTCATTAGCATGAGCCCTGGGATGCAGCCCGGGCTTCTGCCCCTGCTCCTCACTAAATGGGATTATGTTTGCTTAAAATGAAGCTGTCAGCTCCTCTGATCCACAAAGTCGCTGTTTTGATGCTGTTCTCTGGGCTGGAGATATCACACCCGCTTCTCCCTTGTCTGATTTGGTACATCAGGAAATAAGCCCTAATACTGGGGTACAAAATGGTCTTGCTGGGAGGGAATTCTGCTCTTTAGCAAACAGAGCATTACAAAATCACAGCCCACTTCCTTCACTCAAAATAATTTTTTTAATAATAAAAAAATTTAGTTATTCTTACAGCTGGAAAACTGAACACTGATATGACCCTGTTTTAAATCTAAACATTAGACTCATGCCATAGAAAAGTGAACAGATCCAACAAGTTACTTGTAATTGTTTTCCAAGCACTGCTTCTGGGATATCAGCCATCGGGAAAATCTCTCCTGGGATTATACATACAATAAAATGCCTCTATAGAATTACCTCGTCATAAATCACCACATCCCATCTATTTTTACAAGGGGGGAGTGGAACCCTGTACCATTAAGATGAGTACGAAAATTTCATTATAAAACCCTGCCTTCACCGAATCACAAGTATATTAAAAATTGTTTTGCTCTTAAGTTTAAATAAAAGCACCTTTCCTTTTAATAATGCTTGGAAAACTCTATTCATTTGTTTAAAGGGGCAAGATGATATATAAAGAGGGGAAAAAGACTTTCTCCAATTTACTTATAGATTGAATTTTCATACTAATCAAAGTTGCCAAAATGAAAACTGTGATGATTGAGAAATATAATGTTATAAATAGTACCAACTGGAGAATGTTCATCCATTTAAGCAGCATAGCATTTTCCATCTTTGTCTTGCTCTGTCGGCCCTGTTTTTACGTGAGAGACAAGTTCAAGGGAATGTCTAAATCTATAACTAACTTAAAATGCAATCAATCAGAGTACAATTCTGAGTCCACGTTTATTCGCTCATTCAACACGGTATTTACCGAGTGCTTACTATGCATCAGGCACTATTCTGGACACTGGGTATTCAAAAATCAACAAGAAAACGGCCACTACTGGACCAGACTAATTTAAAATAACCAACTGTTGGGGGCCGGCCCGGTGGCCCAAGCGGTTAAGTATGCGCGCTCCGCTGCGGTGGCCCGGAGTTCACAGGTTCGGATCCCGGGCGCGCACCGACGCACCGCTTGGCAAGCCATGCTGTGGCGGCGTCCCATATAAAGTGGAGGAAGATGGGTATGGATGTTAGCTCAGGGTCAGTCTTCCTCAGCAAAAAAAAGAGGAGGATTGGCAGATGTTAGCTCAGGGCCGATCTTCCTCACCAAAAAAAAAAAAAAAACCCAACTGCCATCAGTCTACATGCAGAATCATTAAATCAAAACATAATGCCTTAGTCTTTTTTTTTCCCCAAGAGAATCAAAATATAATGTTTTTAAGAATGCCTTTAATAAAGGTCCTAAAAAGAAACATAAAAATAAGGCACAATTTCATTAATAAAAAATATGTCACTTTCATATAATCACAGGGATTCCAAAAGAACAGTGAAGTTGACTCTCCTATCTCCAGACAGGATTGTGCCAAAATTGTCCTAAATATATAAACTCTAATAAAAATATAGCAAGTAAATACTACAGCAAAGAAGCATTCATTTAAAAAAAAAAAATAATGTCGTAACTGACCTTCCTAATCTAACCAGGATTCTGAGCAGAGGAGCAAATCTGCCATGTCCACCATTGATGGGTTAGGCATTGTTTTTTTCAGGGAAAAAAAAAAGTTATACTCAGAAACTACATATACTTCCAAGAAGTTATTTAGCACATGCCTTCTATTTGCTAAAAAGAGCCATCAATCCTCTCTATTCATATTACACTGCACTTCTAATTGCTTCCGTCACCCGTGTACTCTCCATCTAAGAGCTGAGTACATGAGCATTCTGGGAATTTCCTGAGCATCTCACCTTGCACTCTCCAATCCATCTCACCTCCTTCAGCCCCAAGGGGTTTTTAATCTGATTGGTCAATTCTGGGAGGAGCTACCTTTCCTAGAGGGGAGGGTCCAATATTTCTCTTTTTAAAGAAACAACTATCTGAATTTCAGTAACGCTTTTAGTATATTATTGTCTTTGCCTTCTATTATATTCCAATAAAATTAAGTTTAATACTTTTTTATGGAAAAATGTAAAATAGTTATCTCAAGGTGCCTAGGTCAGAAGTTATACATATTTTAGTCTGGTAGGTTCCAGGATCTAGACTTCCAGTGTGGTACCAGCAGAGGGGAAAGAGGGCTGAGGCGCCCACGCATGCTGGCCCGAGTTCTGACCAGCTTTGAGGAAAAAAAAACGCTGGCCTGGAGTACAGTCCTCCTCTCCACACTGAAATTTGGAGGCGGAAGGTTAACAAGGAAGGAGGGTTCCTTCGCCTCTCTCTGCCAATGTCTTGCACACAAGTTACTCAGGAACTTGAGGGAGTCAGCTGGGTGTGGTCCAAAGCCTTCTTAGCCTCAGAGCGTCTTTCTGTGAATGAGAAAAGGGTCTTGCCTCTGAGCTTGCTCCTACGGGCCCCTTGGCTGGGAGCCCTGGCGCTGGCACAGCTCGAGCTCCCCTAAAGGTGGGCCTGGTGGGGTCCAGGGCATTCCTAGATCCCTTGGAGAAATACCATCAAATATCCACACCAATCCTAAGACAGTTTCTGTTTCTAATGGTGACTCGCACACTGTTCTTTGGGGCTCCAAGAAGTGCTTGAGGGGTCACTGCAGGGAATCAGGGAGACGTGAGGGCTGGTCTCCATTCCCATCCCTCCCAACAACTCTGTTTCCATTTTACCTGTTGAGATTCAGCTAAGATTTCTTTGAGAGAAAGGATTCTGCTGCTTTCGTACAAAGTATCTACTTTAGGTCACACCCTCCTTGACTGCTTGATGCTGGAGGGCAGCAGGGGGACGTTTCAATGCGGGAGGAGGAGGAAGCAGCCACTGCAATGGCACCTTGCCTTCTCCTTGCCCGACAATATGGTTCCAATATCAGGTGACCAAAAGGTAGGCACACCAACATTCTAAGTCTCCTATCCTGTGTACATATGTTGACAATGACCAACATTTCAGAAATATACTCTCTTCTGAATGAGGTTGACATTTCTCACAACAATCTTACCTATTTTTATCAGTGGCCGGGCACCAATTTTCAAACATTTACCTGATAGGAAGTCATGGGAACAGTTGAGAACAGTCGTTCCTGGTTGTATCCAAGACAGGGGAATCTCCTCCGGCTTGGGCAAGCCTAAGACCACAATGTCAGCCTCGTGAAGCTAGAAAGAAAAGAAAAACACCACATATGTTTTAATCTGTAGCATAAAGACCTGACTGACCATTGATGTCAAATGACCTCAAGGTAAGAGATGACCACTGCAGTTCCACAGTTTAGTTCCACACTGATGACGTGGACAGAATCACCTTACTAATTTACGAACGTAGCACATTCTAGGACAAACAGAACGTGATTATCACATCCTAGACAGAAAAGGAGACTTTAAAATTTCTTCAGGGTAGTACTTCATGTACACGATGTGGAATATTATCATTTACGTGTTTTCACCACTAACCGCGATATCAAGAAAAAAGACGGGACAAAGACAACTATCCTGATGGGAAGAGGAGCCTGAGAGGTACATGGGTGGGTGGCATCCTGATTCACGCAGCAGCTCAGGAGGAAAACAGGCGTCATTACAGCGAATCCCCCTGAAGATCTGACCAGGGCAGGGGGCCTGCCGGCCTGTGCAACTGCACAATCCAAATTAGACCCATATGGAATTTTACTAGATTCAGGGAAGTATTTTCAAGAGCTTGAGAAAGAATCTCATTTTCCTTGAGGCCCTGGTTAGTCTCCTGTCAAACTGCTAGTTTTTTTCCTGAGAAAATAGAAAGAATGCAATCCACTACTACGAAACACGTTCATCACGTCCGTCCTGATCGTATTTTGATAACACGGTGCTGGAGGAACATTCTGGTAGGCAGGTTACATAGAGAGTAGGGGAAGAGGTTGGCTCTGACCTCTGTCCCGGTACCAACTAAGCAACCGACGATCTCGAATTGGATCCACATGTGGAGGGAGAGAGGCGAGGAAGGAATCTTAGACCCAGGGGGGAAAACGGCTACAGTTGTGTGCGTCAGCCCAGTGCTGTTAATATTATCTCATTGAATATCCCAAATATGTGAGGTTGGTGTAACTACACCCATTTAACAGACCAGGAGACTGAGACTCAGCGAGTATCAGTACCTCTATGGTATGTCCTGTTTCCCCTAGCAGTCCCCATCTTGGAAATACTCTATGAGGTAGAAAGAGGGAAGCTGCCCACCCTCCCATCTCCAACGCTGTTGGTCCTTCCCCCATTGCTCTTTCCTCAGACTTTGACACCCTGCAACGGACTGCAGACTCTCTAGAATCAGAGTGGAAGACAAAACACAAAGCACCCCTGCTACCATTACCACCACCCAACCATCCAACAACCCCGTACATGAACAGGCCTCACACATCCTCATCCATTCCCAGCTTGGACAGGGTGATGGCTGAAGATCTCAGGGAAGAACCAGGTCAGCTCCTCAGCCTGGGAGTCTGTAACACTGTTTGGGCTGCATCAGCTAAAGTCTCTTAGGAGTCTTGAGACAAGAGATCGCAGTGAGGGGAAGCAAATCCATGACAGTCCTACCTGGTTTATGAACAAAAAAGCCCAGATCTAGGGCAGCCCCAAGTTCCCCTGATAGAGGAGGAGCATGGTAACAATTTTAATACATGTCTTTTCAAAGACTGGCTAAAGCCAACTTTTAAAAGTTGTTGTTAGTGCCGTCGAGTCCACTCCTAGTGACCCTGTGGACAGCAGAGTGGAATCCTCCCCAGCCTTGCTGCACCATCCTCTCTCCTTCCAGTGCTCTATCAGACAACGCTCCGTTGCTATTCCCAGGATCTTCATGGCCAATTTTTTCGGAATGGGGTGGCCAGATCCTTCCTCCTAGTCTGTCTTAGTCTGGAAGCTCCACTGAAATCTGTCCCCCATAGGTGACCCTGCTGGTATTTGAAATCTCGATGGCATAGCATTCAGCATCCCAGCAACAGGCAGCCGTCACAGTATGACAACCAACAGGTGGGGTGATGCGGGCCCGACCGGAAAACAAACCGGGTCATGGCAGTGAGAGAGCTGAATCTTAACCACTAGACTACCAAGGCTGGCTTTTAAAAATCAACATCCCAGATACTTGATCAATTTGATCATGCAAATAGGGAAAAGTGAACTAATATCCATTGAGTACTCACGAATGAGCCAAACAGTGCCCATTGCTTTTCAGCACCATACTTTATCAAGGCATGGGAAGAAGAAATTGTATCACATGGAAATGGTGTTGCATTGAAATGGTGCATCGACTATATTATAATCACATTAAAAAGAAAATAAGTTCTTACTGAAACGTTTGCCTAAACATATGCTACAAGGGCCACAACACTGTGAACCTGGATTAGGAAGTTTACAGCCAATATTATCAGCAATCTAGCGTGTTAATACCACACATGTTCTCTACACATAGATCTGAAAAGCAGCTAGACTTCTGGGTGATAATATATTTAGGGGGAAAAAGTGTCCTTAGGGAAAGAGCATTTTAAACATCTGAATAAGAAAATGGATTTCTTCCTTGACCCTTACCACCGCAGATTTTCACCCACAGTAACTCTCAGGAGAAACAAGCGTTTGACACTGTTGCAAATGATCAGCAGATATGAGAAACACCATTTTGCTACATTTTCATGCACAATCGCAGCAAAACCAGAACATATGAAAATATATTAAAAACGGAAGTCAATAAGAACAAGACTGAAATGTTCATTCTGGAAAAAACTAGAGCTCATAGGTTCACACAAGTCCCCTAAGAACACTTAGTTTCCTCCACGTGGTATCTTTGATGCAACCTGTTCTTTTCATTACCTATAAATCTCGGAAATCTCATTCTGACCCCTCAACTCCGTACCTAAATACCACTCTGAAGTCCGTTGTGCTAACCAGCAACCGGGGGGGGGACAGCTGATCCCACAGAGAAAAGACAAAAATCTCCTCCCTTCGCAATGATCACATTGGAGATGCCAATTCTTTCTGGAAAGGAGAAGTGCTAGATGCTTAAATCCATAAATAATCCACTGAGGACCAGGAAAGGTTTTAATGAGCTAAAATTCAAGGAGAATTACCATCTCGCTGGCTGTTTCTACTTGCCTCCTCCCAAATGGGGGAGATCCTAGCCAAAGCCTGGCTTGAAACTTTACCTCATAACAAAATATCGCTTTCTCTGCTGAGGCTGGAGTAGAAGCAGCTTCAAGAGAACCGCCCACTCCCCAGGCAGAAGACGAAATGTTAAAACAATAGTGAGACACAGATATGCAGACAGTTAACTCGGAGCATGTGGCAGTACTCTACAGTGTAGATAACATGAAAAATATTTTTCCCGAACTCACTGATTTTGAAGACGGGTGGCAAGAGTCAGATTACGAAGAGGGGAGAGGGAAGGCAGATGTGATTCGCTGTTATAAACAACATCATAATTTTGTATTTAGCAAATAAAATGCTAAATTTAAAATTTTTACATTTAAGCTATAAAAAGTACAGCCCCACCCTCTTGGCTAGAAGACAGAATTTATCTTCTGCTATCAACGTGTTTCGAAAGGGTACATATGAGAATCTCAGGTATGAGATTTGTATATATACTGAAAGCTGGCATAGGTCAAAAAAAAGGTTGAGAAATATTTTTTGAAAAATTATGATTTCTATTACCTGATACCTATGAAACCTGCTTCTATATCCTTCAAAAGTTTTCAACACAGTTCAGAAAACAAAGTTCAACATGTAGAGCATTACTCTAAAAATCACCAACAGGCACTTTGTCCAGCAAAGACGCATTTCTAAAATTACAGGGACTAAAGAGAATTAAAGAGATCCAGCATCTTTAGTGAACAGACTCATTCACCTGCCATCGCTAAAGTGCCACCTGGGGCAGACACTGAGGTTGGTGAAAATCGGAAAATAAAAATCCCTGCCTGGGGGCCGGCCCAGTGGCGCAGTGGTTAAGTTCACAAGTTTTGCTTCTGCGGCCCGGGGTTCGCGGGTTCGGATCCTGGGCGCAGACCTACTCATGGCTCATCAAGCCATGCTGAGGCGGCGTCCCATATAGGAGAACTAGAAGGACCTACAACTAGGATACACAATTATGTACTGGGGCTTTGGGGAGAAAAAAGAAAAAGAGGAAGATTGGCAACAGATATTAGCACAGGGCCAATCTTCCTCAAAATAAAATAAAATAAAATAAATTCCTGCCTACAATATTTTAGAGCTGGGATCTTCAAGATGCGGGGCAGGGGATGGGGCAAACCACTGGGACAGGAAAAGAAATGATTCAACATTTGATTTCTACTTATTTTGCCCACACAGTTCGGAAAGGATGCTTTACCAGCATTTAGTCTGGATCAACATCAGCATTCTTGATCAGTCCCTGTGTCCCCGGGCGGCTGCCACACACAGAAAGTACAGGGAGGGGTCCCGAGGGAGGGAGGTGGCCCCAACTTGTTCTTTCACTTTCCATGAACTGGGACACTGTGGTTCGTGAGCCCAGTTAAGTGGCTTTACAGATCCCATTACGTTCCAGAGCAGGGTCCTCACAGTGCTTCGTGACGACAGGGAGTGCCCGTGAAATCTTACGTAGCGTGGAGGCTCCTTGACCATCTCGCGGCCAAGGCCTAAAAAGAATGAACTGTTTTTCTCTTTTGTGAAATGTCACTTTTCTTTCAATAAATGCTAAACTTCCAAATTTGCTGATGTTTTCTTGATAACAGACCAGTAGCTGTCAGACTGGGCTATTTGGTTGGTTGCCCTCACACCATCAGACGTGTTTTAGGAAGACGACTCTGGAAGCTGGACTGAGAACGAGTCAGAGGAGCTGAGAGCATGATATTGAAACACGCAAGAGGAGATGCCTGGTAGGAAGCTGGATGCACAGGCCTGGAACAGAGGACGGCCGGGGAGGATGGGGATGCAGGTTGGGATCGCCGGCATACAGATGTAGTTAAAACCAGAAGCTTGGATAAGATTCTCCAAGGGACACAGATAGAACGGGAAGAAAAAGGTATGAATGTGCATCCCTGGGGAGCCCTCATTTTAAATGGTAAGAGAAGAGGAAAAAATGACGTGACTCTGGTGTGGCCAGGAGGTAAGAAAAGAGGAAAGGTGTTCTCACGCAGGCTAAGGGAAAATGGTGTGGTCCACAGGTCTGAATGACGCCCAGTGGCCAACCAAGCTAAAAGCAAAAAAAAAAAAATTCACTTTTGGGGCCGGTGCCATGGCCTAGTGGTTAAGTTTGGCGCACTCCATTTCAGCGGCCCAGGTTTGGTTCCCAGGCACGGACTGACACCGCTTGTTGGGAGCCATGCCGTGGCAACAACCCACATACAAAAAAAGTCCACTTTTGGCAACTGGGAGTTCATCAATGACTTTATTATAGAAATGGGCATTGGCAACCATACCTGGTAAACTCTTGCCATTTGAGTTGAGTGTGTTCCCTGGATATGGAGATTTCATTCAGGCAGAGATTTTCATAAGCAGAGCCCCTGTTTATTCATAACTTATTATGCTAACTTAGAATGTCTAACTTTTTATTTGAATTAACTGAACATCTAACACAGGATTATTGCTTTCTATCTATGGATCAATATACACGTTTTCCTGAAATATTAAGCAGACCACCAAATAGAAACATTAAAATAACTGTATAAAAACTCTAAAATAAGTGTGTCAAACCACTTTCATTCAGATGGTGCAATACTTTGGCAAGATAAGAGAATGACAATTTCAGCAAAAGGTACTCCCCCACTTCACACACACCAAGTGATCTCATCCTGGGAGAATCTTTTCCTTTCAGGAATTGAGTATGTTTCTTTTTCCCACTCTCATCTGTGATCAGTAGAACAGATGACTGGCTTTAAAAATTAAAAGACCTTTCTTATGGTTATTTCATAAATCAGAATGACTACAAGCCAAATGGACAATTAGGGATTACGATTACAGCACTATCTACCAAACTTTTCCCCTAGAGGATAATAAATGACCTTCCTTTCTCTAAATGTTCCTAAGTTCACCTCTTCCTTCATCATTCAAGGTATTTACTGCTCAGTGTATGAGAAGAGAATACTCAAGATACTCAGTTGTGTCCAAAATGATAGAAAAGACAGTTAATCCCTCTTCAAATGAGCTTGATACTCATGTAAGTTATGACAGATGATAAAATCAGGAAAATGCAACTTCAAATCTACTAACAGATATACTTTGAATGATTGATCAAAAATAATTCCTGGGGCTGGCCCCGTGGCATGGTGGTTAAGTTCTGCACACTCCCCTTTGGCGGCCCGGGTTCACGGGTTCAGATCCTGGGTGTGGACCTACACTACTCGTCAGCCATGCTGAGGCAGTGTCCCACATACAAAATAGAAGAAGACTGGCAATGGATGTTAGCTCAGGGCAAATCTTCCTCAGCAAAAAAAAAAAAAAAAAAAAAAAGGCCCCAGCCCCGTGGCTGAGTGGTTCAAGTTCCACGCACTCTGCTTCAGTGGTCCAGGTTTGCCGGTTCAGATCCCAGGCGCAGACCTACTCCACTCACCAGCCATGCTGTGACAGTGTCCCACATACCAAGTAGAGGAAGACTGACACAGACGTTAGCTCAGAGCTAATCTTCCTCAGCAAAAATAAAATAAATAAATAAATAAATAAATAAATAATTCCCTTCCTTACACCCTAGCAATAAAATAAAATTAAAAAGTAAAGCAGAGAGAGAGAGAGAAAGCCTGTGTGTGTGTGCGCGCGCGCGCGCGCTGAGAGGGACTCTACTATGACAAAGGCTCAGAACCATGCAGCACAAAAATGAGGAAATGCCCAAGTTGCTGTTCCCAGGGCAACACTACACAAGCCATGCTTCACAGAGGCAGGACGGCCCTCACGATTCATGCTTGTGCTGTTAACCACATACATAAATATCTGTAGTGGGTTCGAACTGATGTGAACTGATGTGAACTGATGTGGCTGTGGGAAATTTAGCTTTGCATTTCCTGACACATCTGTGCTTTCCAATTCTGAACCTCAGATTGCACATCAACAGATTTCTGCATTCCACTTCCTTTGAGTAACTAACTCTCCAGGCCTCAGTTGCCTCCTCTGGATAGGGAGGAAGTTGCACTGGATAGAAAGGAATTGAGGTGCAGTGGGAAGAGGGCTGTGGGTGGGGTTACAAGACGTGGATTCACGTCCAGACTCTGTTTCTTTTCATGGAACACCAGGGTTAGGACACTCTGCGTAACACCTCGTTTTCAGGGTGTAACATTAATGAGATAATATAGGAAAAAGCTTTGGAAACTAAACCTTTGCACAAATATGTTTTATTATCATAGATTAAGTTTAAGACCTTCCGATTAAAGTATTCTAATTCTACATCCCTCAGAAGCATTTGCACTGGAGAAGAAGGGGTGAAAGACGGAGTCAGGCTCTGCTGATGGTATACAAAGGCAAACAGGATGATACGTCAGTGGACCGGAGGTGATGTTACTGGCCTGTTCTCTGCAGGAGCCTGGAGCCTTGCTCCTCTTGTGCAATATACACCTTGAGCCACCTAAGATGACCAAGTCTGTCACTTTACATGGCTCCCTCTTGATTGCACACCCATTAGTTTCAACAGATTCTCTCACAAATCCTTCTCTCAACACTGCTAAATATAAAGGGCCTGATTTGGGGGTTTTAAAAAATGTTCTATTCATCTTTTCTGGTGTGAATAAGTAAAACAATGATCAGGCAGAAGCAGGAGTGAAAAGAAGGGGAGCTGACAGCCACAGGCACTCGCAGTCCAACGAACAGAGAAAAATCTGTCAAGGAAAGTTCAGGTCATTTAATCACACATCACAGAGTAACCTTGGTATTTGCTCGGCACAAGATTTGTGGTACCCGGGGTTGGAAGCTATCTCCTCCATCCACCCGTCACAGGTGTGGGAGGAGAGGCACTCCCATTGATGAAGCTGTCCTGTGTGTCCACACAGGACCAGGGTGCCCCTGCCCTGCCCTCTCAATAGGGTGGACTCCAGCCCTTCTGAAGAGTAGTGACGGGCCCAGGCCTCAGGGAGGAAACGACACTCACTCCACTTTAGCTCCCTTCTCTTAAAAGGATGTCTGTGGGATTACTAACTATTGGATAAAACAACAGTGAACTCAACACAAGTCCAGTGTCTTGGACCCTGGTCCTTCTAACGTTCCACATCCAAGCTGTCGGGTACTTTTGCATTTTAGAGATTAGAGATTAGAGGGGCTGGCCCGGTGGCACAGCAGTTAAGTTCGCACGCTCCGCTTTGGCAGACTGGGGTTCGCAGGTTCGGATCCCAGGCGCAGACCTACACACCGCTTATCAAGCCATGCTATGGTGGCATCCCATGTAAAGTAGAGGAAGATGGGCACAGATGTTAGCCCAGGGCTAATGTTCCTCAGCAAAAAGAGGAGGATTGGCAATACATGTTAGCTCAGGGCTAATCTTCCTCACAGAAAAAAAAAAAAAAGATTAGAGATTAGACTTTATGTGATTATCCGGAATAAGACCTGACATGGGACAGTGGCTAAAAAATCCAGGCTGTAGGTGGTACGTCCATCATTTTAAAATTATAGATATTTGGCAAGTCTCTAATTCTCTAAGCCTCAGTTTCCTCATCTGTAATATGAGAGAAGGATAGAACTGCCTCATAGGACGACTGTGTGGAATCAACCAGATAACATGAGTAAAGGAGAGTGTCTGATTCACAGAAACCACTAACTCAATTAATGTATCACCATTACAATATGATACTGTTTTAAGTGTACCCTGTCTTGTTAAAAAGAATTATCAGGGGGGCCAGCCCGGTGATGCAAGTGGTTAAGTGTGCGCGCTCCGTTGCAGTGGCCCAGGGTTCGCCGGTTCAGATCTCAGGCGCACACCGACGCACTGCTTGGCAAGCCATGCTGTGGCGGCGTCCCATATAAAGTGGAGGAAGATGGGCATAGATGTTAGCCCAGGGCCAATCTTCCTCAGCAAAAAAAAAAAAAAAAAAAAAAGAGGAGGATTGGCAGATGTTAGCACAGGGCTGATCTCACAAAAAAATTAAAATAAAATAAAATAAACAAACAAACAAAAAAGAATTATCATGCTTATCAGAAAACTTAGAGGCCAGAAGACAGTGGGGTGACATATTTAAAATGCCGGGGGGAAAAAAATCTGTCAACCGAGAATTCTATATCCAGCAAAACTGTACTGCAAAAAACCGAGAGAAATTAATACATTTGCATATTAACAAAAGCCAAGGGAGTTATTATCACTAGACCTGCCTTACAAGAAATGCAAAAGGGAATCCTTGGGGTTGAAAGGAAAGGACACCAGACAGTAACTCCAAGCTGTATGAAGAAATAAAGACCTCCAGAAAAGCCAGTATCTTTGTATTTTTGTTTTGTAACTCCACTTCTTATTTCCTACAGGATTTAAAAGATAAATGCATTAAAAATTATAAATATAAAAAAAAAAGAAAAAGAATTATCATGTAACTCACTAATCTAGCCCAGTTTAAAAGCTAAGGTTTTTTTTCCCCCAATCTTTGGAAAAGAGATTATTCTTTTTTCAAGATTTCATAGGTATAATACAAATATATACAGAATCTTCCAATTCACTTTTAAAAGCCATGTTATGCACTAAACTTACGCTGGAAATGACTTTGTGATAATTTAGCTTTGCTCAAAAAACTTACACTTTGATCCTTCAAATGTGAAAGACCTATTATTTTTTCCTTCTTCTGCTAGTACTAGTTTTGAGGGTCTCTGTGCTCAGAAGGAGAAACGAGATCCTCTGGGAAAAACTAAATAAAACGGTTCTTTTCTTTCTAGGTTATTTCTTACACACACAGCCGGGATGGACCTGATCCGTCACAGCTGGAGCTCTTTCACCACCATCTTCCTGCTGTGTCTAACTGCACGTTCAGAAGAGGCTCCCCAGCTAGTGGAACGAGGGATGGGTGTGCATACAGAGTCCTGAGGTACCTGTCAACCCCTTTTCCCTGGAGAGGGGTACCGCTCTGCCTCATAAACACTAAATGCAGAACATTCTCTCACCTCAGATTGCTTTTGGCATCAGGGTGAACTCATTAGGGTGGGGAAGAGATTATCTCCAAATCCAGGCCAATTCTCACTGGGCAGATGGCTCTGTCCCGTCCCCACATAGGGGTGCCCTTCCACTCCAGGGCCCTGGGAAGCTGACTGTGGGGCCTACATTTGGGTAGAGGAAAAATGGTGATTCCTAAGCCCTACTCAAAAACACCACACCCAGTGCTCTGGCTTCCTGACATCTGATGCTCCAGAGCATGTGGCTAATTTGGACAAATGCCCAGACATTCTTCCCCTCCCCTGCATGAAAATGCACAATGCATCTCAAAGCCCAGGAGTGATGCTCAGACCCACAGCAGGAAACTTAGTCTTCATTTTCAATGATACACTCAGACAGGAAACAGCTACAAAGCTACCGCATACAGAAGTCTACTCTTTTCTGTAAAACTCTAAAAAGGCAAATCTCGATTATTCACGCTCAGGCTCTGCAGAGATTTTATGCATAATCAGTATCCAAAGAATACCCTTAGATTCAGGCAGGCTGACAGAGAAAGGATCCATCTCTATTTAGCTGACTTGATGGAACTATTCCTCAAAATTGTAGGGCCTGGAAGGAACAACTGGTAAACCAGGAATCCCCAGCAGACATAAATGGGGCCCCGTGGCTTAGTGGTTAAGTGCGTGCACTCTGCTGCCGGCGGCCCGGGTTCGGATCCCGGGCGCGCACGTACGCACCGCTTGTCTGGCCATGCTCAGGCCGCGTCCCACATACAGCAACTAGAAGGCTGTGCAACTATGACATACAACCATCTACTGGGGCTTTGGGGGGGAAAAAAGACATAAATGGAAGTGGAGCATCTTCCGAATGACACAGGAGTCACAGGAAGGAACAGGCCCACAGGTGGGGAGCACAGGGTTCTCCCTTCCATTCCTTAAAGCTGATAACAATCCTGCTGACCGAAGCTGGGCACCTATTCTCACTGGGACATCATCTCTTAGTTTTGCATTGGTTTAGTTCCCTTGGCTTCCACATATTGTTGGGAGACCCCACAGATAGAGAAACTCTCTCCTTCCCCGGGCCAAACACTGGAACCACATACGTCAGGCTATTTTATCAGTTTATCTCCTTACGATTTGACTGACCCACCTGCCGACCCACAGTGGATCAATTACACATCTGCATGGTGAAACTTGCCAGTGGCTTTCCTGACTCACCATTTAACAGCAGCCAAGCTATTAATGTGGATGTTAACAGGTGCCAAGTTCTGTGCTGAGTCAACTTACATGATTATTGAATTCTCACAACAGCCCTATGAGGTAGGGAGTATTATGACCCCCATTCGATGCACAAGCAGAGAAGCAGCTCAGAGAAGTTAAGTAACAGCTAAGGCTGTTTGTCACCAAAGCCAATGTTCTACTGCTTAACGACGACACAAATGTTGTGTCTGAGTCCACACCTTCGAAGGCAGTTCCTCCTGGGTGCAGTGGGCTGCAACTGCTTGCAGGGCATCCCAGACTTGAAAGGCCATGTGCGGTTTGGGAGGTGTAGACAGGATTCTAGAGTTACATGGCCACCCCCTGATCCCCAGATCCCTCATGCCCTTGGCTTTGGGAATCTCCACCAGATGGCCAACAGCAGGTCTTGTTCCATGTCAGGTACAAATAAGCATGTAAGAAATGCTTTTTAAAGATGATTTCCTTCGACCTAATAGCCACAATCCTTTGCTTGCCCTTTTCTTTCCCCAGCACTTATCACGGCTGACAATGAGAAGCTAAAGGGACTATACCCTTAAAAATGCATGTTTTATTCGTTGATGACGAAATGAGACAAAAATCCCAATCTGTTGTTAAATTTGTACTTTCAGCGTTTGTCACAGTGAAGCTTTCCCAAGGGTGTGGCAAGGGTGGACACAGCCTGTCCCAGCCGGGTGCCCCAGGATGCTAGCCCTGCTTAGGTGCTCTTTGTACCAGGTGAACTGCCACCACTGTGGTCTGCAGAGGGCCTGCTGACCCTTTGGAACGAGGCCCAGCAATGGCCTGTGTTTTAGAAATAAAACACTGGAATAGTGAAAAGTCAAATATCAGGCAGGAGCATGGAGGCATATCATGGGGAGGTACACGGCTAGTGAAGTGGTAGCTGCCGGTGTGAAAACTGGGAAGAGAGGCTCTATCTTGTGGTGGGAAGGGAGCCTGCCATATACAAGTCGGCCAGGTAGAGGGGGCCAAGTACCAGAGACCAAATAAAAACTTCAGGACAGGTACAGGAAGCCCTGAACCTTTCTTTCCATGTTTTTGGCTATGAAGATGAAGCAATAAAAAACAAAAAGACTGGGGGCCGGCCCCGTGGCTTAGTGTTTAAGTGCGCACGCTCCGCTGCTGGCGGCCCGGGTTCGGATCCCGGGTGCGCACCGACGCACTGCTTCTCCGGCCATGCTGAGGCAGCGTCCCACATACAGCAACTAGAAGGATGTGCAGCTATGACATACAACTATCTATCGGGGCTTTGGGGGAAAAATAAATAAATGAAAAATGTAAAAAAAAAAAAACAAAAAGACTGAAAGTCGACAGCGTCTAAGATTCACGGCGATGCCGTTCTAAGTACCAAGAACTCAGGAAACAAAATGTGTGTGCACCACCAACTATGAAAGAAAACTTTCTCAGAAGGATGAAAACAGGAATGTTACCCAAATTTCTAGATTATCTAGAGAGTAAGGCCACTCAACTGTTCTCAAAGTTAGGATGAGATTTATCGCAAAGAAGAGTCCAGGGGATTTATTCCCATAATAAAAAAGTACTTTGAAAGATGTCTTTGTTTTTCAAAAATACAGATACAACTAGCAAAAAGTATCTGTGACAGCTGTGAAAACAGTGAATTGCCAACGAAGGTTTTTTTCTCTTTTTCACGGCAGCTGTTCAGTTCAAGGCAAGGTTTATTTTCCTCTTCCACTAAGTTTCCAAATCAGAAATTCTGGGCTCTAAATCACAAAACATCGTCCTTGAATTTTCTTGAATAGGCTGCCACCACGTGGTGACCACTAAAAAAGCACACAGGTTCGATTTTAATTGCAAGACCACGTTTCTGAGGGGTCTTAACAACAAGAAAGAATTGCATATATTAGATCCGCCTGCACTCAAACATTACAAGTCTCGCTCAATACCTGCCTTCCCTGGGCAGGGCTGCAACTTGCTCCTTGTTTCCATTCTCAAACTGCAACGCGAGGAATGTGTATTTTTAGATTTTGTTCTGCAACAAAATCGTACTTAATGCGCTTTTCATATAACTTCACTTTGCTTGAAATTTGTGAAATGCGTGACATTTTTTGAACTTAAAACTTTATTAACTATTTCAGACGTGAAAATGTAAAAGAATAATATAACATACCTGGACACCCCACCCATTGTTGAGTTTAAGAAAAAAGGCATGACCAACATAAGTGAGTCTCCTTTCTAGCTACATCCACATCTTCTTTGTCCCTGTAAATGGTTTCCTGATTTGGTTCATAGTTCCCATTCATTTCTTTATACTTTGACTTTTTATGTATACAGCCCTAATACATATATATATTATTGCTTTTAGACCTAATATAAATGGTGTCACATGAAATATATCCTCCTGCAACTTGCTTTTTCTTCAATGAATGCTGTTTTACAAAATTCTTCCATGTTGATGTTTACAGCTCTAGCTTTCTTCAAAACTGTCTTGTCAAATTCTACAAAACAATAGTACATCAGGATTTTGATTCAAATTTAGATTTTTAGGGGAGAAGATACTGAGTCTTCTTATCCATGAACACGCTTTCTGCTTTTACTTAGGTCTTCTTAATGACTTCCTTCAAAATCACATAATTTCTTTCAAAAGGTCAGAAATAACTGTTGTTAAATACAGTCCTAAGTATCTTATATTCTCATTGCTATTAGAAATTGTATTTTTCGAAGAATGAATTTTCTAAATGTGGGTATGGTGTTTAGAAACGTAATTGGTTTCTCCATGTTGATCTTATATCCAAGAGCTCAGCTGAACTCTTATTAATTCTCATATTTTTTTCCAGATCCTTTTTGGGCTTTTTATGTAGATAATCATATTATCTAGGACGGATGACAGTTTGGGGTCTTCCTTTCCTATCGTTGTATATTTTCCTCCTTTCTTTATATTACTGCATCGTCTAGGAATTCCCATACAATGCTGATTAAGAGTACTGATAACAAGCACCCTTGTCTTTCCTAATTTTAAAAGAAATGTTTCCAATATTTCACTATTAAATGAGATACTTGCTACAACTTTTTATAGATGTTTTATCAGGTTAAAGAATTTCTTTAAATTCCTAGGCTAAAAGGTTTTTTAGAAAAACATCATAATGGGTACTAGATTTTATTAAATGACTTTTCTGCATCTACTTTGATTTGGTGAGAGCATAGTTTCTAATCTGATGATGTGTGAATTACACTAACAGATTTTAACAAATTTTTGAGGTTAAACCACCCTTACAATCTTATGAAAACCCCAACCTCGTGCTGGATCTGATCTTCTAATATTTTGCTAACGATTATTTCATCTATACTCATAGGTGAAATTGGCCTGTAATTATCCTTTAACATCCTGTCCTTGTCTGGTTTGGGCACTCATAAAATGAGTTAGGAAGTGTCTTTTTCTATTCTCTGGAGAAAAGATTATGATCTGTTCTTGGACTGGCAGAACTCATTTATAACACTGCCTATTGCCTGTTTTGTTTGCTTTTTTGGTGGGTAGACTGATTCACTATCTTTAATGTATACAAGTCTCTTCAATTTTACTTAAGTCCATGTCGTTACATTTTCTAGTTCTGTATGAAATGAATTTCATTTCATACAAATTTTTGATTTCACCAGCATAAAGTTGTTCATATTCTCCTTTTAAAAAAATAATTTTTGTTTCACTGGTTATGTCCCCTTATTCATTCCTAACATTGCTGGTGTTCTCTCTTTGTCTTGATTATTTTGGCTAGTGATGTGTCTATTTTGCTAGACTTTTCCAAGAACTAACTTTTGGCTTTGTTGAGAATTTCTCATACATATTTGTTTTCTATTTCATTAATCTTTGCTCTTCATTGTTTTCATCCTTTGAGACTTTCTGTTGTTCTTTCTCTAACTTCTGAGGTTAAATGCCTGGCCTACACATTTCCAGTCTTTCTCCTTTTCTAATACAGCATTTAAGATTATGTTTGCAAGATGAGAGATGCTTACCTTGCTTTGAAGCTGAGGTGTTGTCCACTGCGAGCTCATCGTCATGGACCCTTTTCTCTGGAACAGGCATTGTAGGGCAGCTTCCAAAGACCCATGGGCTCCTATCACCAAGATCTTCTTCCCATCTAAGTTGACACCTAACCGCCAAATGGAAATTCAGTATTATAATCAAAACTTCAGAGCCTTCCTCCCATATAGCTTTAACTTAAGGAAAAATAATCTTTTAAAACTTGGCCCTGTGAGTACCAACCTACTATGGCTGCAGTCATGTGCTTTGTAACGTTTCGGTCAACGACAGACTGCATATATGATGGTGGTCCCAGAAAATTAGCACCCTATAGCCTAGGCTGTCGTAGGCTACACCATCTAGGTTTGTGTAAGTACACTCTATGATGTGCACACAACAACAAAATCACCTAATGACTCATTTCTCAGAAAGTATCCCCATTGTTAGGCGACGCATGACTGTATAAGCCAGGAGTCATGTTGCAAGTAAACAAAATTCTCTATTCAAACCCTTTTAGTGCCAATTCTTACTGAATTTCTTCCTAAAATGCATTACTATATTCTACTAGTCATGATTTACTCTTTTTTTTGAGAATTATATGGTAGAATGACTGAGAATAATTATCCTGATAATCCATATGATGGAAAAACACTATTTGGATCATCTCAGAGATTTAAGCTAAATGGCTAATGTCCTAAAGGTATATCTTGAAAGTTACTCTTCTAATAGAACACTGGCATATATTTTGGAAGTTCATTTGCCTCTTTTTTACTGAAGCTGGAGTAGAGAAAAACTTAGTTGAATTTTATGCACCCAGTTAGAAAGCCCTTAAATATATGAAACCACCAGTAATACTTTACTCATTAAATTTGATAACCAGGAAAAAGAAATTATTCATTTCTATGTCACTGACATAAACGTGCAAGGTCAAAGGGAGACTGATGGAAATTAAATACTGATTCCTGAAAGAGATACCGCTCACTGATAAATCCCAGTCTAGGTTTCTATACCCTAAACTATATCTCATAGCGTCCTCATTTAAGTCTTAAATATAAGTCTTATCTAGGTCTACATATTGACAGATTTGAGAAGTAGAAACTTGCATCATTTTTCAATGTAGTTATTTTGATTACTTCATGAGAAACTTGTTCAAAACAGATTAATCATTCATCTTTACCAATTTCTCTTTAAAACTGTAATACAGTCAATATTATTAGAAAAATCTGCCACAGTTATTTGTAGCTCCCTAAAGATGAGAAAAATAAAGAAAGCCAATATTGAATACTATTCCATGTTTCAATTAGAATCTTCCAGAAATAAATCCTTATTAAAAAATCACGTACGGCCAGCCCCGTGTTTTAGCAGTTAAGTGCGTGCGCTCTGCTACAGGCGGCCCAGGTTCGGATCCCGGGCGCGCACCGACGCACCGCTTCTCCGGCCATGCTGAGGCCACGTCCCACATACAGCAACTAGAAGGACGTGCAGCTGCGACACAACTACCTACTGGGGCTTTGGGGAGAAAAAAGGAGGAGGATTGGCAATAGATGTTAGCTCAGAGCTGGTCTTCCTCAGCAAAAAAAAAAGAGGAGGATTAGCATGGATGTTAGCTCAGGGCTGACTTTCCTCACAAAAAAAAATAATAAATAGACAGAGAAGTCAAGATGGCGGTGTAAGCAGACTCTGAACTCACCTCCTCCCGCGGACACAGCCAATGTACAACTACTCGTGGAAAAATCACCCCTGAGACAGAACTGAAAACTGGATGAGAGGAACTCTTGCAACAACGGACAATCCTAACTGAGGTGGAAGAGGCAGAAACTCCCTTCTGGAGAGAAAAACGCCGCCTTCACAAGACGCCAGCGTCACGGCCGCCGGGAGCAGCTCACAGGTACGCAGCCCCCCTGGAGGCGCGGGGCCCTGAGCCGGGAGCGCCCCCACTGGGGGCATTTTTTGGACCCAGCACAATCGAGACGAGTGGCATAATACCTGACTTTGCCGGCTGCAAAAACATTGCGGAGCACCCCCAGAAAACCCGGTTCACAAAGAAAGTAAAACCGGCTCTTAAAGGGCCCACATGCAAACTCACCCGTTTCAAAAAGCAACCTAAAATCACCAGAAAGAAAGGTGCACAGTGCTGTGGTGAAAAGAGACTCACCTAATAGGCCCTGAGTGCATCTCGGTGAGGGGTGAGACCTCTCCAGGGACTGGGATTGGCGGCGGCCATTGTTGTGGCCTGGTGTGGGCATGCTGACACAGATGCCATTGGAGTTCTCCCTGAGGCCTGCTAGCCCAGGGTCTGCTCCACCCGCTAGAGCACTGATTTAATCCAGCTCAGCCAGGGCAGGCAGCCCACCCTAGAGACTGGCCCCACCCAACAACAAGCCCTCAGGCAACTTGTGGGCCTGCATAGATTGGTGACTGGATTCTCTGCAGCCTGGCAACTGAGCCGACTTTAGCGGGGCAGGGTGTGCACAAGGAGCGGGTGGAGAGTGTGGGGCGGTGGCAGAGTGTGTGGAGCTCCCGCCGTGGAGAGACTGGGTCCACTTGGGGAGGTCGGGGCACGCACACGGGGCAGGACTGTGTTGACTGTGTGTGTGGACCTGTGGGCGGCAGGGCTTGTGAGCTGCAGAAGACTTGTGCTTCTCAAAGACCCACATAGGAGGTTTGCCCCACCTTCCACAGCCTGAAACAATCGGATGTTCCTGTGCCTGAGGCCAGCCCCATCCAGCTGCAATCCTCAGAGAGCTGACAAGAGACCTAATAGGCTAGAGGCTTACAGCAATTGTGAGGCCCTGAGCCTAACAACCTGCCATGCTGGAGGCATACTCACTCAAAAGAAATACTGCAACACAAATGTGGTATTAGAACTTGCAGCCAACTATGCTGGGGCTCCCCACACCTGATAAAGAGACTGAAGGGCCCACAACAACTACAAGCAGCTGAGCATTACAACAGCTGGCCAGGAGCATAACTCGGCCTCCCTGGGCGCCTACAGGGAGAGCAAACAGGCCACAACAGAAGGACACACGTAGCCCACATAGGGGTCACTCCTGAAACACTGAGAACTGAGGGAAGCACACTGGAGGCCTCCTAAGGCATCACTTACATAAGGTCACCTATCCAAGAGCAGGAGACATAGCTGACCTACCTAATACGTAGACACAAGCACAGGGAAAGAGGCAAAATGAGGAGGCAAAAGAATACATTCCAAGTAAGGCAACAGGACAAAACCCCAGAAAAGGAACTCAGTGAAACAGAAATGAGCAACCTACCTGACAGAGAGTTCAAACTAAGAGTGTTAAGGATGCTTAGTGATCTGGGGAGAAGAATAGATGAACTCAGTGAGAATGTCAACAAAGAAATGGAAGATATAAAAAAGAACCAATCAGAAATGAAGAAAGCAATAGTGGAAATGAAAAATTCATTAGAGGGACTCAAAAGCAGAGTAGAGGATACAGAAGAACGGATCTGTGAGCTGGATGAAAGACTAGAAGAAATTACTCAAGGTGAACAGGTAAAAGAGAAAAGAATTAAAGAATGAGGACAGTCTAAGGGACCTCTGGGACAACATCAAGTGCACTAACATCTGTGTTATAGGTGTCCCAGAAGGAGAAGAGCGAGACAAAGGGGCAGAGAATCTATTTCAAGAAATAATAGATGAAAATTTCCCTAACCTAAGGAAGGAAACAGACATCCAGGTACAGGAAGCACAGAGAGCCCCAAACAAGATAAACCCAAAGAGGCCCACACCAAGACACATCATAATCAAAATGTCCGGAATTAAAGATAAAGAGAGAATCCTAAAAGCCGCAAGAGAATGTCAAGTTACATACAAAGGAAACCCCATAAGGCTATCAGCTGACTTCTCAGCAGAAATCTTACAGGCTAGAAGAGAATGGCACGATATATTTAAAGTGCTAAAAGGAAAAAACTTACAGCCAAGAATACTCTACTCAGCAAGGTTATCATTCAAAATGGAAGGAGAGATCAAAAATTTCCCAGAAAAGCAACAATTAAAGGAGTTTGTCACCAAGAAACCAGTGCTACAAGAAATGTTAAAGGGACTGATTTAAGGGGAAAAGAGAAGACCACAAATAGGAAAAATGATCTATTTCCATGATAAGAACGTAATGGATACAAATGCACAAAAAAGAGGTTAGATATGATATCACAAACATAAAAGGAGGGAGGAGGGAAGTTAAAGAGTACAACTTTCAGACAGAGGTCAAACTAAAGTGACCATCAATTTTGTATAGAAGAAGAAAGGAACAGAGAAGGACTACTAAAACACCGAGAAAAAAAGTTAAAAAATGGCAGTAAGTACATACTTATCAACAGCTACTTTAAACGTCAATGGACTAAATGCTCCAATTAAAAGGCATAGGGTGGCTGACTGGATAAAAAAACAAGACCCATATATATGCTGCATACAAGAGACACACTTCAGACCTAAAGACACTCACAAACTGAAAGTGAAGGGATGGAAAAAGATACTCCACGCAAATGGCAATGAAAAGAAAGCTGGGGTAGCAGTACTCATATCAGACAAAATAGACTTTAAAACAAAAACTGCAAAAAGAGACAAAGAAGGGCATTACATAATGATCAAGGGAACAATCCAACAAGAGGATATAACACTTGTAAATATCTACGCACCCAATGTAGGTGCACCTAAATATATAAAGCAATTATTAACAGACATAAAAACAGAAATAGACAGTAACACAATAATAGTAGGGGACTTTAACACTCCACTTACACCAATGGATAGATCATCCAAACAGAAGATCAATAAGGAAACATTGGCCTTAAACGACACACTAGAACAGATGGACCTAGTAGATATATACAGAGCATTCCATCCAAAAACCGAAGAATACACATTCTCTTCAAATGCACATGGAACATTCTCCAGGATTGATCACATATTAGGCCACAAAACAAGTCTCCATAAATTTAAGAAGATTGAAATAATACCAAGCATCTTTTATGACCACAATGGTATGAAACTGGAAATCAACTATAGGAAGAAAATCAGAAAAGCCACACATACGTGGAGATTAAACAAAATGCTACTGAACAACGACTGGGTTAACAAAGAAATCAAAGAAGAAATCAAAAAATACCTGGAGACAAATGAAAATGAAAATACAACATGCCAGAATTTATGGGATACAGCAAAAGCGGTTCTAAGAGGGAAGTTTATAGCGATACAGGCCCACCTCAACAAACAAGAAAAATCTCAAATAAACAATCTAACAATGCACCTAAAGGAACTGGAAAAAGAAGAACAAACAAAGCCCAAAATCAGTAGAAGAAGGGAAATAATAAAAATCAGAGCAGAAATAAATGAAATAGAGACCAAAAAAAATAGAAAAAATTAATAAAACCAAGAGCTGGTTCTTTGAAAAGATCAACAAAATTGACAAACCTTTAGCTAGACTCACCAAGAAAAAAAGAGAGAAGGCACAAATAAGTAAAATCAGAAATAAAAGAGGAGAGGTTACAACAGACACCTCAGAAATACAAAAGATTATAAGAGAATACTATGAAAAGCTATATGCCAACCAATTCGACAATCTGGAAGAAATGGATAAATTCTTAGAATCATACAACCTTCCAAAACTGGATCAAGAAGAAGTAGAGAATTTGAATAGACCAATCACTAGTAAGGAGATCGAAACAGTAATCACACACCTCCCCAAAAATAAAAGTCCAGGATCAGACGGCTTCCCTGGTGAATTCTACCAAACATTCAAAGAAGACTTAATACCTATCCTTCTCAAACTCTTCCAAAAAATTGAGGAGGGGGGGAAGCTCCCTAACTCATTCTATGAAGCCGACATTACCCTGATACCCAAACCAGACAAGGACAACACAAAAAAAGAAAATTACAGGCCAATATCACTGATGAACATCGATGCAAAAATCCTCAACAAAATACTAGCAAATCGCATACAACAATACGTTAAAAAGATTGTACACCATGATCTAGTGGGATTTATTCCAGGTATGCAGGGATGGTTTAACGTTCGCAAATCAATCAACCTAATACACCACATTAATAAAATGAAGAATAAAAATCACATGATCATCTCAATAGATGCAGAGAAAGCATTTGACAAGATACAGCATCCATTTATGATAAAAACTCTGAATAAAATGGGTATAGAAGGAAAGTAACTCAACATAATAAAGACCATATATGACAAACCCACAGCTAATATCATCCTCAGTGGTGAAAAACTGAAAGCTATCCCTCTAAGAACAGGAACCAGACAAGGATGCCCACTCTCACCACTCCCATTTAACATAGCACTGGAAGTCCTCGCCAGAGCAATCAGGCAAGAGAAAGAAATAAAAGGGATCCAAATTGGAAAGGAAGAAGTGAAACTGTCACTATTTGCAGATGACATGATTTTATATATAGAAAACCCTAAAGAATCCACCAGAAAACTTTTAGAAGTAATAAACGAATATGGTAAAGTTGCAGGATACAAAATCAACATACAAAAATCAGTTGCATTTCTATACACTAACAATGAAGTAGCAGAAAGAGAAATTAAGAATACCATCCCATTTACAATTGCAACAAAAAGAATAAAATACCTAGGAATAAACTTAACCAAAGAGGTGAAAGATCTGTACACCGAAAACTATAAAACATTTCTGAAAGAAATTGAAGACGACACAAAGAAATGGAAAGATATTCCGTGCTCTTGGATTGGAAGAATTAACATAGTTAAGATGTCCATACTTCCTAAAGCAATCTATAGATTCAATGCAATCCCTATCAAAGTTCCAACAACATTTTTCACAGAAATAGAACAAAGAATCCTAAAATTTATATGGAACAACAGAAGACCCCGAATAGCTAAAGGAATCCTGAGAAAAAAGAACAAAGCTGGAGGTATCACACTCCCTGATTTCAAAATATACTACAAAGCTATAGTAACCAAAACAGCATGGTACTGGCACAAAAACAGACACACAGATCAATGGAATAGAATTGAAAGCCCAGAAATAAACCCACACACCTATGGACAGCTAATCTTTGACAAAGGAGCCAAGAACATACAACGGGGAAAAGAAAGTCTCTTCAACAAATGGTGTTGGGAAAACTGGATAGCCACATGCAAAAAAATGAAAGTAGACCCTTACCTTACACCATACACAAAAATTAACTCCAAATGGATTAAAGACTTGAATGTAAGACCTGAAACTATGAAACTTCTAGAAGAAAACATAGGCAGTATGCTCTTCGACATCGGTCTTAGCAACATCTTTTCAAACACCATGTCTGACCGGGCAAGAGAAACAATAGCAAAAATAAACAAATGGGACTACATCAAACTAAAAAGCTTCTGCACAGCAAAGGAAACCATCAACAAAACGAAAAGACAACCTAACAATTGGGAGAAGATATTTGCAAACCATACATCTGATAAGGGCTTAATCTCCAAAATATATAAAGAACTCATGCATCTCAACAACAAAAAAACTACTAACCCAATTAAAAAATGGGCAAAAGACCTGAACAGACATTTCTCCAAAGAAGATATACAGATGGCCAACAGACACATGAAAAGATGTTCAAAATCACTATCAGGGAAATGCAAATGAAAACTACAATGAGATATCACCTCACGCCCGTCACAATGGCTATAATTAACAAGACAGGAAACAACATGTGTTGGAGAGGATGTGGAGAGAAGGGAACTCTCATACACTGCTGGTGGGAGTGCAAACTGGTGCAGCCACTATGGAAAACAGTATGGAGATTCCTCAAAAAATCAAAGATAGAACTACCATATGATCCAGCTATTCCACTGTTGGGTATTTATCCAAAGAACTTGAAAACACCAATTTGTAAAGGTACATGCACCCCTGTGTTCATTGCAGCGTTATTCACAATAGCCAAGACTTGGAAGCAACCTAAGTGCCCATCAAGGGACGAATGGATAAAGAAGCTGTGGTATATATACACAATGGAATACTACTCAGCCGTAAGAAACGATGAAATCCAGCCATTTGTGACAACATGGATGGACATTGAGGGTATAATGCAAAGTAAAATAAGTCAGAGGGAGAAGGTCAAATACCGTATGATTTCCTTCATTAAGTAGTAGATAATAATAACAATAAACAAACACATAGGGACAGAGATTGGATTGGTGGTTACCAGAGGGGAAGAGGGGAGCGAGGAGGGTGAAAGGGATAATTCGGTACATGTGTGTGGTGATGGGTTGTAATTAGTATTTTGGTGGTGAACATGATGTAATCTATGCAGAAATAGAAGTATAATGATGTACACCTGAAATTTTTACAATGTTATAAACCAATGTTACTGCAATAAACAAAAAATTTAAAAAAAAAGGCAACCACAGAATGGGAGAAAATATTTCCAAATCATATGTCTGATAAGTGGTAATATCCAGAATATATAAAGAAGTCCTGGGCCGGCCACGTGGCTTAGTGGTTAAGTGCGCGTGCTCCGCTGCTGGCGGCCCAGGTTCGGATCCCGGGCGCGCACCGACGCAGCGCTTCTCCGGCCATGCTGAGGCCGCGTCCCACATACGGCAACCGGAAGAAAGTGCAGCTACGACACACAACTATCTACTGGGGCTTTGGGGGGAAAAATAAATTAAAAAAAAAGAAGTCCTACAACTCAACAACAAAAAACCAAGCAACCTGATTAAAAAATGGTCAAAGGACTTGAATAGACATTTCTCTAAAGAAGAGATATAAATGGACAATAAGCACATGAAAAGACGCTAAACACCAGTAGTCATTAGGGAAATGCAAATCAAAACCACAACAAGATACCACCTCACACCTATTAGGATGGCAATTATTAAAAACAGAAAAACCAATAAAAATAAATAAATAAATAAATAAAATAAAATCACGTAAATACCAATAAATATAAAATAGCAGCATTTCTGAAGGAGCATCATACCTGACTTTTCAAGAATTTCAATGACAGCTCTGGCCACAGGTGACACAAAACATTCATGGGCATCCCCACGTACCAACTTCCCTAGGTTTACATCTGTTAGCCTGCGTGTGAAAATAAGGGAATTGTAAATCAAAACTCACTCATCTGTAATTCACATGGATTGATCCCAAATAACCTGCAAGTCAATGTTTGATAGATAGGACATATTAAATAAATATAAAGTAAAGAGTGGAGAGGAATAAAGGCCATCAGCTCCTTAGAGTAGTCCTTCAGGAAACTTCAACGTGGTCCTGTGAGTTGGGCCAACCTTGGATGTTCTGGTTCTGCCTGTATAGCAGGACCACAGGTTAAGGCCACGTGAGGCTTCACTGCACAACTCCCGGAAGCTCCGGTCAATGGACCACATGGAATGGAACCCCTGGGAGTGTGCAATGCCACGGTCCTGCAGCAGAGCCCACTTTATCCTTGAGGAAATTGATATCTCAATCAATATCAAAAGCCAGAATCATTCCTAGAAATCCAGGGTCACCTAGTATGACTTGGATTCATAGGTCTGATACCCACTTGACATCAGTACTTATGTCCTCGGGAAATCAAGAATAAAAATGAGTGACATGTACTTTCCAATGGCTTCTGTGCCCTTCCTTGTTCAAATCTAGAATAAAACAGTCCCTAACTATCTAACTTAAACTGATGACCTCAATACAGGTTATTAACAAAATGGAGACACTTAAAAAGTTTTCATAATTCTTTTTATGAAAGGTTTGAAACTATGCCTTGATACCTTCAGGTTCTCGACATTTTTCTAATTGATCGGGGCTTCTCCCTTTTAGTATAGGATCAGAGATTTCATGACAAGTTTTTTTTTAATTTATTTTTTTCCCCCAAAGCCCCAGTAGATAGTTGTATGTCATAGCTGCACATCCTTCTAGTTGCTGTATGTGGGACGCGGCCTCAGCATGGCCGGAGAAGCGGTGCGTCGGTGCGCACCTGGGATCCGAACCCGGGCCGCCAGCAGCGGAGCGCATGCACTTAACCGCTAAGCCACAGGGCCGGCCCTCATGACAACTTTTTGACCCGTGTTTGGGTCTCCCCTAAGTCTGAGTCACAACAAAAGGCTAGAGTAACGTCTCTCAAACCAGCCCTGCAAGACCAACTTTAGAAATTTGCTTACAACCTTGTAATGCTAAATATAGTATGTTCTTTTCGGCCACAGTACAAAATACTTCCCACTTCCCCGTAGGAAGATGAGGTTTTTAATCCCCAGGAAAAGTCCTGATTTCCCAGACGGATGGGCAGTATTCCTTGTCCCATAAAGCTCATGTCACACCACGATGTGAGTCCAAGACCAATATCAGAGCACCTGATATTTATAGTTTTCCCTTCAAATTTCAAATAAAACCTTGTGTTATCAATACAAGCGCTTGTTTTGTCTTTCCCAACGGGCCTGGGACCAAGGCAGAATATCGTACTGCTGGGGAATCAGATCTCTGGGTTTTTCCCTCTGGTCTGATAGAATTAGCAACGAAGCTACTAGAAGAGGAGAGCTGGCCAAGGACTCTGTAAGTCCCACAGAAACTTCTCAAATGGGCCGGCCCCATGGCTTAGTGGTTAAGTTCACGAGCTCCCCTGCTGACGGCCCGGTTCGGATCCCAGGCGCGCACCGACGCACCGTTTCTTGGGCCATGCTGAGGCCGCGTCCACATACAGCAACTAGAAGGATTTGCAACTATGACGTACAACTATCTACTGGGGCTTTGGGGGGGGGAAAAAAAAACTTATAGAAACTTCTCAAATGAATATGATGGTGGAAGATGATTATTTTCAAAATGGCACCCAAGCACTAGAAAACAGCTAGAGTATTTTCCCAAATATGTAACTTTCTTACACAGAATTTAACAAGCCCTCAAACTCTGGAAATATTTGAAACGATTTCTTTCATCTCTTAATTACTGACGTAGTGGAAACAGCGGAATAAAACAAAAATCACAGTAGAAAAACTTGTTTAGCAATAAGAGTTGATTTTCTTTCATATTCTCTTACCCATCCACATCTTTTTCTGGTTTCAAGGCATTGAGGACTTTGTTGGTAAATGAGTTCTCGGAGATCTGAAGGGCAAGGCCATGTACTCTAGTGTCTTCATTAATTTTCAAGATTTCATCTATAATCTAAAGAGAAAAAAAACTAAAGTCAGTTTGCGAACATAAGCCCCAACGAAAAAAGCTTTATATAAAAATAGATTCATAAAAATGCATCTGTTCTAGTTTCTTTTTTTACTCCCTGTGAAAGACTTAGTGTAAAACAATGAAGAAGTCTATTTTCTCTTTTTACCATGTTTATAAAAGCTCTGAAAAAACACTTGGCTGAATTTTTTAGCAACTTCTTGGTCTTTCTTCTCGCTCTAATCTCGGCCAGAACAGAATAAAACCAAACCAAACCCAAGCTCAACAGTTAATAGAGTTTAGATACGCAAAAGACAATTCCTTGTCAACAATCATATCTAAGCCAAACACACTGCCAGTTTTCAGGGAGGCCAGAAAGCACAAAACTCGAGCATTCCAACCTGGCCCAGACAAGCCTGTGTTTCAAACACAATGTTTTCAACAAAAGCTCATGAATCATGACATCCAAGAAGTCGTCACTCAGGCCCTCATGTTTTTTGGACCTGAATGGCATGTAGAAAGCATTTCCAAAGGTTTATGATAGATCAACTCTAAGCATAGATATCTCCTTTTTATAGGAAACACTAAAATAATTCACTATTTATGAAAGAGACCAAAGTACAGTTTGGGAAACTAATGTAATAGCTAATGAATGGCTAGGCATGTCTTTTTTTTTTCTTTTTTGAGGAAGATTAGCCCTGAGCTAACATCTGTTGCCAATCCTCCTCTTTTTTGCTAAGGAAGATTGGCCCTAGGCTAACATCTGTGCCCATCTTCCTCTACTTTATATGGGACGCTGCCACAGCATATAAGCAGTGCGTAGGTCCACGCCTGGGATCTGAACCTGCAAACCCCAGGCCCCCGAAGCGGAGCGGAGCACTCGAACTTAACTGCTACACCACCGGGCCGGCCCCTGTCTTTTTTTTTTAATTTTTTATTTTATTGAGGTCATAATGGTTTATAACATTGTGACATTTCAGGTGTACACTGTTATTTACCAGTTTCTGTATAGACTGCATCGTGCTCACCACCAATATTCTAATTTTTATCTGTCACCATATATATGTGCCCCTTTACCTCTTTCCCCCACCCCCAACCCCCTTCCCCTCTGGTGACCACTAATCTGTTCTCTTTGTCCACGTGTTTGCTTATCTTCCACATGTGAGTGAAATCACGTGGTGTTTGTCTTTGTCTGGCTTATTTCACTTAACATAATACCCTCAAGGTCCATCCATGTTGCTGCAAATGGGCTTTTGGCTTTTATTATGGCTGAGTAGTAATAGGTATGTCTTTAAATAAGCAATGCTCTGTCCTCTCTGTTTATCTCTATTTTATACCAGGAGATAGCATACTGATTCATTTCACTTAACAATATTATTTGTTCCTAAGTAAGAGAGATACTAGCCCACGGATACGGATACGGATCTCACTATGAGGAAGTGGTGGTTTACCATTTTTGTTTCACCGTCTAGCAAAAATCACTATGGTATTTTTACCTGGTAAGAGAAGAAAAAGCTATTTGAGAAACAAAATTCCGAAGGAAAATTTTTATTTCTTTTATTCATCATTCTTTCATTCATTCAATAAACATTGAAAGTTTTGAGCCCCTACTTTGTACCAGTTCTAAGTAGAGGAAATACAGCTGTCAACAAAATGCTTGCCCTCATGGGGCATATACTCTAGTGGGGAAGACAAGACCAAAAATAATAACAATAATAATAATAGAATAATCTCTGAAAGTGGTAAATGATGTAAAGAAAAATAATTAGATTAAGCAGAGTAAAAAGCTAACAGAGTGATGGCGGGCGGGGGGTGATTAGAGGGGGTGACACCTAAATAGAGCCCAGAATGAAGGGAGGGTACTACTGTCACCTGGAACAAGGATTTGGTAGAAGCAGCAACAACCACAAAATCTCAATTAATAAATTAAGATCCTTACTCTTTTCCAACATAATAATAACACTACCACACAAATTCACATTTATCAGAATTTCAAAGAAAAATAGGGAATAAATGACTCCTTGTTACAATACAAGTTAGGGGAAAAAAAGTCAAGGGCTATCAATACCAGTGGCAAAACAACCTAAAGAAATGCAAATTCGACTGCAGCCAATGGGTGTCCTTCTGCAAAGGGACAACAAATGTCTCTGCATTTTGTTAACACTGGAATGACAGATATCAAATATCTCTAATATATTATAATGGCAAGTGTGGCAGAACTATTTATCCAATATCTGGTTTCCCTTCTTCCTTAATGGCTTGCCAAGCAGTACGTCCGTGTGCGCCCGGGATCCGAACCGGCAAACCCCGGGCCGCTGCAGCGGAGCGCGCACACTTAACCGCTTGTGCCACCGGGCCAGCTCCGCTTTCTTACTTAGTGGAAGACTCTTAATTTTTATCTGTGATAATAAAAGATCTAAGGCCACCTGGTATAAAGACTACATTTCCCAGCCTCCCTTGCGGCGTGGCCAAGCAATTAGGTTCAGGCCAATGGAATGGAAGCAGAGTTGTGATTTTCAGGAACTGTCCCTGAAGGGAAGAGATTGGGGACCCGTCTTTGGTCTCTGTCCTTCTTTTTTCTTCCTGGTGACAAGAACTTGTTGAACTGAACCCTGGGATCCTGGAAAACAGGGAAGGTTAAGAAATGCCCCCACCCTCTGTGTACTGCAAAGAACCACCCTCCCCATATGACTCAGACAAGACTCATTGACGCTCCCATGTCTACCCAGGACAAGGCCAGACACAGGCCCTACAAATTGCCATTCTCTGTCTCAGAAGTGATTAGCTGAACTACTTGCCTCCACTGATCAGTCAGAACAAAATGCTTATTAATTAAACTTTGGGTAAGCTTCTCTCTTTCCTGCTAAACTTTGGCCTACCCTCAGGCTGGCTAGCAGATAGCCCCTTCTGAGAACAGGCTGGCCCCAGGGCAAAACACTCTCTGACCTACTATCTCCTCAAGGCACCCTTTCATCCCACTTTTTCAAACTGGTCTTTTGAGCCTTCCCTACCCCACCTTACAAAAGAAAAACCTTTTTGCCTAACTCGCAGAGGCTTGCAGATCTATCTCGTGGTAAGAGTGCACTCCCTACTTCAACAGTCCCTTCCCCCACTTGCAATAATCCTTTCGCAATATGTCTCTCCTGCGACTAAGTCAGGATTTACTTTTTATTTGACTCTGGCTAGAAAGCAGATGTGATACATAGCGTTGAGTCCGCCATCTTGGATATGAGGCAGCACAACAAAGATGGCGGAGCAGCCAGACTGAAGGAGCCTGAGTTTCTAACGACTCTGTGATGCCACCACGCCAGCCAGGGGATGCCTAGTTCTGCTGGATTCAGAGTCCAGTGTGCTCACTGCTACACCATGGAACCTCCACGAGAGCCGCCTCAGCCATTTCTAAACTTTATTCAGGTATGAGAAAAATACACTTCTATGTTATTTCAGATTCTGTTATTTGAGGTTTTCCGTCACTTGAAGACAAACCCAATCTTCACTGCCACAGCCAGTCTGAAAAAAAGCCAGCCACAGAAGGACCAGACCCTAGCATGGCCTGTGGTCCAGTTTCCTCACCACGTATGGGGTGGCTGCTTTTCTCAGGGTTGAGATCATGCTGGTGAGGGCTGTTCCCCCCTCCCTGCACAAACAACTACATCACACGCAACAGCAGCAAAAGTATCCTCTGGTTGCTTTTTATCAGCTGCCCCAAGACGCCACTACAGGATTCACAGAACAGGGGCCGGCCCCCATGGCCCAGCGGTTAAGTGCTCGCGCTCCGCTGGTGGCGGCCCGGTTCGGATCCGGGGTGCGCACCAATGCACCGCTTGGCAAGCCATGCTGTGGCGGTGTCCCACATAAAGTGGAGGAAGATGGGCACGGATGTTAGCCCAGGGCCAGTCTTCCTCAGCAAAAAGAGGAGGATTGGCATGGATATTAGCTCAGGGCTGATCTTCCTCACAAAGAAAAAAAAAAAAAGATTCACAGAACCTGTGAAAGGATCTTGAAGATGATCTTGTCCTATTCCTTGATTTTACAGATAGGGCAACTGTGACCCAGAGAAACCAAAGGGCCCGAGGTCAAACAACCTGTCAGGACAGAGCAAACCAGAACTAGTCCTCCACGCACCGTCAGCCAGACAATGTCCACTAGATGACACTGCTCCTACAGCTGAAGAAACACAACCAAAGTCACCACGCCATAGCTCACGTCTTCAATAGAAACACACAGTAGGGGACAACTAGATCAAGGAGTGGTTACACTAGAGGGAAAAGTGAACTCTTCCCTCTCAAGGTTCAGTCACAAGAAAAGGCTGATCTGTTCCAACCACAAGTAAGAGATGCCAACAGGAATAGTAGGTCTAAACAGGAAAGCAAATTAAGGATTCAGGTGCACTGCTGTAATTACCTCATCTTCCCCGCTGTCTGGAGGAAGGCAGATGTGAGTGATGTTCAGGCCAGCCTGAAAAGAGAACACAAGGTTATTGTGTCACAGTAAGAGAACGCACCCTCAAAAAATGATCATGAATCTTTGAAAAGCAGTCACCCTCACCTCTTCAGCCAAATTCTGGTTTATTTCCTGCATCAAGTTATCATCACCTGCCTTAGGAGAGGAGAGTAAGAAGGAGACTGTAACAGCATAAAAACATCTTGAAAAAGCACAGAACATAATACAGAGACTAACTTTGTGATTACAAGTTATTTACAAAGATGATAAGGAAAATGCAGAAAAAGAATCTTATTGCTCATAAAAGGGGACTAATGACTGGTATTTATTAACACATCAGTTTCTCAGGCTTTCAAATTATGTCACTTTTTTTTACAGTAGCCCTCGTAAGGCATATACTACCACAGCGCCAGCGTCCCTTCCTACATGAGGACACCAAAGATGGGAGTTTGGGTTACCTGCCTTTAGGTGGAAAGCTATCGAGTAAGCAGAATCCCAGGAGACCCAAGGTCCATATCCACTTGTTTTCTACTCTTGTCTTTCGCCTACCTTTGGAGGGGATGTGGAGAAGACCCCAAAGAAGGCCAGGGACTTGAGCCTAGCTCTAGAGTCTTGAAAATCATAGCACTGAGGAACTAGAGGCTGCTATTTTGACACATGAAGTGCATGCCAAAAACGACACTGGCAGCCCGACTGTGGCACTGTGTTAGATTACAGGCTTGGCTCGCCTCGTCATCTCCTTGCACCTGTTATCACACGGGTGTGCCAATGAGGATGGCAAACAGTGCCAAGTGCAGTAGGCACGAAGGGACTGCAGCCAGAAGATGTACATGGAATGCAAAGTCCTTCTGACGTGTAATGACTTTTGGCTCTTCAAACTTAGGGCAGGCTGTAAAAGATATAGTAGAAAGATTACCAAATACCATGTCTCAGCTGGCATCTGCCTTCCACAAAGGCAAAGGGGAACTTTTTTCCCCTATCACCTTCAAATCATATATGATAAGCTGAGCGGTACCTCACCTGTAACCCTATGGGAACAAAATGACCAAAGGACGGGGGAAATCACAGCATTTCCAGCTGTGCCCTCTCTTCCCTCCTCTAAGCCCAAAGACTACTTCTGTGACAAGAAATATAGCTGGTCTTCTGTATACAATTATCTTCTAGATTGAAAGGCATCCTAAAATAGTAGGACTGAACCACGCTCTCGGCTTACCTGAATAATAGCAAGAACTGGCTTAAAGGCAGAGTTTTTTTCTTGCAATAAACTCAGAACTTCTTTTGAATTCTGAATAACTTCTCTACAATGAGAAAGAAAAACCACATACAGTCACGTCTTTGTTAATGACTAGAAGGGTAGATACAACACATTTCCTTCGAAAGTGCAAGTTCGTTACTATAAGTGAAAATAGACGACATAAATGAAACAGGCAAACAGCCATTGATGATTAAGTAGCTAGGAACTTAAGTTTTTCTTCCTTTTTGCAATTACTGGTTATAGCTTTTAGCTGTTTACCCGCCCATTGTCAACTGTGCTGTTTAGACAATATGCTATCTGACTCCCACTAGGTTCCTATAGATAACATCTCCTTGAAGCCTGGGTTACCATGGCAATGGGTGTTTGAGCTGTTTTTCAGGAATTAGAACCCCTTGTCCACTTCAGGCCGGTTGAAACCACCAACCCATCAAATGGGCCCACGTAGATGTCCGATAAAGGACCTTCTGACGTCAAGAGGCTAAAAACTTCACCCTCAGGTCATGCCAATGCCGCCATTTTGAGAACATGTGTCCTATGAAGAGGCATGAAGTCTGACTACACTTGCGCAGATCATCAATTACCTCACCTCTCCTCCCCTCCAATCATCTATCTCCACATTTCACAGGACCTTGTCCCCTACCCCAAAAATATCCCTGAGTTCCCATTATCGAGGAGGCGGATTTGAGACTTGTTCTCCCGTTTTTCTCACTTGGCTGCCTTGTGATTAAACCCTCTCTCTGCTGCAATCTCATGGTCTCCGTGTTTGGCTTTCTGGGCGATGGGCAAAAACGAACCTGGTTCGGTAACACAAGGATGTGCTCCAAGTGTGGAGGGGAGGGACAGGAAAACAATCATGAAATATTCACACGGTGTGAAATGGGACAATCTAATTTTAAAAATAAGCAGAGGTGGACAAACTAGATGTTAACAGTAATTTTCTAGGGGTGAATTTTTCTCTCGTATTTTCCAAGTTTATTGTAATAAAAAGTTCGGGTTTCTTTTTTAAATAATCCCCTTGCTCCTCCATATCACCCCGCTTCCGAAAAAGTTGGGGGGTCCACGGGGAAAGCAAACATTGGTGGGGGAAGGGTAGCAACGACAGGAGATTGGGGTGGGGGTTTGCTCTTGGGTAAGAAGTAGTGGGTCAGGATAAATTCCAGGTCCCAGAGTTTAAAGAAGGAATGGGAAGGAAGAGGCGGGAAGGGAATGTTCCAGAAACACTGGGGATGCATCAGAATTTGATACTCTCCCAAGGCCTCTTAGGGAGCGAGCGTCTCACTGCTCTGGGCCCCCCCAGTCTGCATTTGGATCTCCTAAAAGTCCCAGCAGGGGCCACCTCCACTTTAGCACCACTGGGAGGAGGAGGAGGAGAGGTACAGGCCCAGGGCGGAGCAGGCCTAGATAATGCGGTATGGTCAGGCTCTCTGCAGTCTTCTGGGAGGAGCAATTTCAGGGACCACCTTCAACACCATCACTATGAAATGTTCCTCAGTTGCACCTGAAGTTGGCTTTTGTTCTCTCTCATAACAGACAAAAGGCTCAGCCGAGGCAGTCCCCAAGCCTCAGGGTGAAGAGCATCTTCAAGTTCTGGTTTCTGTCTCTGACAGGGTCTTGCTGGCACATAACAGCTTTCAAAAAACGCAAAGCGAAGTTCCAGCCAGATAGCATCAGCAATAAGTCGCCAAGGGCAAAAAGGCATCGGCCAGCCTCTCCAGTTTTCAGAGAGGAAGCTGAACGTAACTGGAGGGCACTCCAACAACGTGTGGCCACGTGCTGTGCTGTTTCTCTGCCTTTTGTGGCTGCTAATTTGGGCCATGTTAGGTCCTTATCTCTGTCTAGTCCGAGAAGGCACTGGAGTGTGCGTACCAAGTGGTTCTTGGCGATGTGGATAAGGATCATCTGGGGAGCTTGGTAAAAAAAAAAGGTTTCTGTGTCTCGCCCAGGAAGTCTGATTCAATAGGTCTGGGTGCAGCCCAGGAATGTGCATTTTCAACACGGGGTCCAGGTAGCTCTGAGGCGCTGACAGAGTGAAAACACAGCCCTGGACCAGCACTCAGGCCTTTCACTGACTAGCTCGGGCAATCTGCTGAGTCTCTAACAGAACCCCGGTTTCCTCATCTGCAAGACAGGTGTACCACAGTGGCTCTTCACCTTTGTTCTTAGAATTGTACAGGTTTTTTCTGTTTCTCAGAGCTACCCTTGAACACAAAAAACCCTCATTCTGACATGAATAATTTTTCCAGAAACATCTGTAGTCTTGCCCACCCCTCAATAAAATGAAGTGAACACTTTCACAGAAGCGCAAACCTGTCGCCAACTAAGTTAATGAAACACAGTTGGCTAATTTCCCCACAACTTGTTATACGGGTAATGTTTCATTCTTTGGGTTTACTCATTATTTTTACAGGGACAAGCAAAGTACACAAGAAAGAAGTCACCAGGCTCAATAAATCTAAAATCTGGCGTAAATATTTCTAATCAGAGATTTTTCTGCCCTTCTGTATGAAAAGTTGCCTCGTCAATGCCCAGTTGGAAGGAATGTGTGACTCTCCAGCTGGGCTGCCATGTGTAGCTAAAACTCAGAATGTAATAGTATAGAAGATAATAATTTAATACTAACTTAAGCCACCATCATCAGCTTTATTATTATTACTTACTGTTACATTGAAGTATCTACTACCCCTGACTCTACTGATTCTCACTGGTATCCCTCTGGGAGTCTGTGAAATAATGTGTGTCAGCTGGGCACGAGGCTACTGGAATAACGACCACATTTCTCAGCCTCCCTTGTGGCTAGCTGTGGCCACGCCAAAGAGTCTGGGAGGCAGCTGCTGACAATGTTATTAAAAACTACCACTACCGGGGCTGGCCCCATGGCGTAGTGGTTGAGTGACTGAGTTTGGTGCACTCCGCTTTGGCAGCCCGGGTTCTCAGGTTTGAATCCCAGGTGTGGACCTACACCACTCATCAGCCATGTTGTGGTGGCATCCCTCAGCAAAAAAAAAACCAAAAACCTTACCAATTTAAGTATATCCCGGGATGCTGGCCAATTTATTAATATTTTAATTTCAACGTTTTCAAAGGCAAAAGAGGTACTTGTCTTTAAATATAGTGAAGATTTCCAAAACGGTCTCTTCCAAAGACAGCCATCAGTATTCTGAGAAACAGACCAGGTTAAAAGCACCATGGAGCAGTTTCATACACCACGGCAACCAGAAGATACATTCCGTATTTAGTAACAGTAGGAATAATAAAGCTGATAATGATGGCTTACATTATTAGGTACTTCCTATGAATAATACTTCCATGCAATTTCCTCTTCCTTCATAAGAGAATTCTGAGTTTGGGCTGCACACGGCCAGCCAGCTAGAGAACACATTTCCCAGTCCTGCCTGCACTCTGACGGGATCGTGTGACTACTAGCCAACAGGTTGTGAGCACCTACCGGCCAGGAAGAGGCCAGGAATGTGCAGGTAAGAGAAATGTGCACCAGCAACCTGGCCCCTTTCCCTCTTGCTGGCTAGGACAGCCGAGCAGCTGCCTTTTCGCCCAGAGCTGGAGCAGCGAGGAGCTATCACAGGGCCGTCCAGCTTCCCTGACTGCCTCCTTCTGGGCAGTAAAGTCCACAGTTATTTGGCAGTATCGTTTTCTTTTTTTTTCTGCTTTGAGGAAGATCAGCCCTGAGCTAACATCTGCGCCAGTCTTCCTCTACTTTATATGTGGGTCGCCGAGACACCGTGGCTGACAAGTAGCGTAGGTCCGCGCCCGGGATCCAGACCCACGAACCCAGCCAGCTGAAGCGCAACGTGCTGAACTTAACCACTATGCCACAGGGCCGGACCCTGGGGGTATCTTTATTAAAGCAGCCTAGCTGGTTTCCTACTTATGCACAGGCCTGATCTGGGAGCTCTAATCTTATTTACTGTGCTACATCCAATTTAAGACAGAGAATGAAAGATACTGTTGTTTTATGAACCACTAAGAAAGAAAAAAAATGCTGCCAGTTAAACCATGGTACAATCTTTTCTTTTCTTTTGTTTTTTGGTGAGGAAGATCAGCCCTGAGCTAACATCCATGCCAATCCTCCTCTTTTTTGCTGAGGAAGACTGGCCCTGAGCTCACATCCGTGCCCATCTTCTTCCAGTCTATGTGGGACACCGCCACAGCATGGCCTGACAAGCAGTGCATCAGTGTGCACCTGGGATCCAAACCCGGGCTGCCAGCAGCAGAGCGCACACACTTAACTGCTACGCCACCGGCCTGGCCCCTGGTACAATCTTTTCTTAACACAGGGTTTACAGTCATCACTTAACAACAGGGATACATTTTGACGATTTTGTTGTTTGGCAAACATCATGTAGTATATTTACACAAACCTAGATGATATAGCCTACGACACACCTGGGCTGTATGGTACTCATCTTATGGGACCACCATTGTATATGAGGTTTGTTGTTGAGTGAAACATTATGTGGCACATGACTATTCTGCAAGTATTAAGAGAATTTTTTAGACTTATTTAGACAAAGATTTTTTTATTTGCCATAAACCATTCATATACAAACATAAAAAGGAAAATGCATCCAACAAATTGACTGAATTATTCCTAAAACTTCTTCACATTCATGATCTGACTCTGCTGAGGCACTTTTTTGACTCAGAGGCCTTAACGTCAGTGTCCTTTTTTTTTTTTACACCTCATCACCCTCATTGCCATCAAGGGTGTGGTGATACAGCATTTCTTAAAAGACAACATCATATTTGTCCCTGGGGTTTTCATCAAGTTGCTGACACCCATTCTTCACATTTTGATGCTGGAGTTTTCTCGATTCTACCAGATGCCAATGGAGAGTTGTCGGATAACAACCAGAAATCATTATTTCCTAAAAGGGCCCTTCCACAACTTGTTGACAAAAACATTGGGGATTATGGTTATCTAGTCACACCACCAGAAATAACAGGTCACTATGCTTTTGAGAGCGCTTATTCTTTAAGTTTTCGGATATACGTCCATGAAATAAATTGAGAACTAAGATATATTGGTTCCAGCTGACATCTAGCTAGACCTACCTCCCCCCTTTCCTCCAAGTCCTAGGGGAATTCCTTGGAGATTAGTTTTAGAATTTATTTATTTATTTTTTTCCCCTAAAGCCCCAGTAGATAGTTGTATGTCATAGTTGCACATCCTTCTAGTTGCTGTATGTGGGACGTGGCCTCAGCATGACCGGAGAAGCGGTGCCTCGGTGTGCGCCCGGATCCGAACCCGGGCCGCCAGCAGCAGAGCGCGCGCACTTAACCGCTAAGCCATGGGGCCGGCCTGTAGATTAGTTTTGTTAGACGAGGCACATAAGTCAAAAAGGTACAACGACGTGCATGGCTCTGACCAAGTTCCCAGAGGTACAGATAATGCAAATATGCTGTGACAGCCACCTGGCCAACAGCAATTAAAAAACACAACCAACTGGGGCCGGCCCAGTGGCTTAGCGGTTAAGTGCAAGTGCTCCGCTACTGGCGGCCCGGGTTCGGATCCAGTGGCGCACTGAGGCACCACTTCTCAGGCCATGGTGAGGCCACGTCCCACATACAGCAACTAGAAGGACGTGCAACTATGATGTACAACTATCTACTGGGGCTTTGGGGGGAAAAAAAAAGGAGGATGATTGGCAATAGATGTTAGCTCAGAGCTGGTCTTCCTCAGCAAAAAGAGGATTAGCATGGATGTTAGCTCAGGGCTGATCTTCCTCACAAACAAACAAACAAAAAAACACAACCAACGGAAAGATAAATACTAGTTCTGGAGATATTAAAAATGTGCTTTAGTACGGCATGGGAGTCAATAATATTGTAATCACTTGAGTGGTGACAGACGGTGGTTGGACTTATCGTGGTGATCATTTCATAATGTATAAAAATATCATGTCCCTATGTTGTACACCTGAAACTAATACGGTATAGTATATCAGCTATAATTCAACAGAAAAAAACTGCCAGAAAAATCTTTTTAAATGTCCTTCATAAGATCACTACAGTACAGAAATATCCACAACAATCTTATAAAGCCGGTGATGTTATGGTTTCCACTTTGTAGAGGAAGAACTGAGATCTAACAGCTTGTCCAAGCTGTCACACCTAATAAGTGGTGGAGTCCTATTCAAAGCAAGGGTCCTGTCTCTTAACCACAAATCCTATGAAGCAGTAATTCATTGCACAGCGCTTTCTTCTTCTAGTTTAGAAGAGGAGCTGGCAAACTACGGCCCACCAGCTAAGAATGGCTTTTGCATTTAAAAATGGTTAAAAAAACACCAAAATAATAATAATATTTTGTGCCACATGAATATTATGTGAAATTCAAATGTCAGTGTCCAAAAATAAAATTTGGAATTTCATCAATAAAAAAAATTATGAAAATTTGTTTTTTCTCTTACAAAAGTACCTATATAATATCTTCGATTTTACCTCTTGGCCTACAAAATCTAAAATATTCACTGTCTAGTCCTTTACAGAAAAAGTTTGCCAACCCCTGGCTTAGAGAGCTGTAAAAATATATGAGTAAAAATATATGATAATAATAGCCAACATTTGTTGAGGGCTTAGTATGTGACAGTTCCTGGACTATGCATTCTGTGTGTGTTCTCTCATTTCATCCTTTCCACAATGCTTTGCGGGAGACACCATCAATTCCCCCACTCCAGTGAGAGAATTGAGACTGGCCAGCCCAGCACAGCAGAATCCTAACCCACGCCCCCTACTGACCACTCTACTCATCTCCAAGTCGGTCCTGGCTTTCAATGAAAGAACATGCAAGAATAAAATCCAGGAATGATCCCAAATCTTCACTCATTCATTCACCCACCCTGTCACGAATGCCTACCCCCTACCAGGCACTCTTTCCAGTGGGAAGGATCTAACAGTGAACAAGACAGACAAGGCCCCTGACCCCACAGAGCTTTCACTCCAGGTGGGGAGACAGACAATAAACAGACAAGAAAGTTTCAAGTGGAGACAAGAGCTATCCAGAAAATAAAAGAGGGTGATGGAGTGCTGGTCTTTGTCTCCTATACTGTCTTCAGACCCTCACCCACTAAGACGAGCTCAGCTGTACACTGGTTAAAATCTAACGACCTGAAGAGGCCTCAAGTCACTACAACATTCAGCAAGAAGCCAAGGTAAACTAAACAAAAGGCTCTTTACAATCATCAGCCACATCATAAAGAGTCCTGGAAACGGGGGGGGGGGGGGGGGGGGGGGAAGGCAATTACTTTTAGAACGAAGGAGGGAAGGAAAAAGGAAGAGGATGTGAAAGGATGGAGGTGCAACAGCCTGCCCAGTGACATGGCATCCTGGCACAAGGGGTCCTAGGGTGCTCCTAGGGTGGGGGGTGGGGAGGCCAGGGCTGTCCTGAACGCTTCACTTCACACCGTGTGTGTGTGTGTGTGTGTGTGTGCGCGCGCGCGCGCGCGCTCTCCGGTGGGGGGCGGAGAAAGGCAGGCCCCGGGCTCCCACCGTTCGCCTCCAGGTCCGGAGAGAACTTTCGAAATACAGCTGCGCCGGGGACTCCGCGCCCACGGTGCAGCGAGGCCGGGCGCCAGCCAGCCCGACTTCTGGGGCCGCATCACTCACTACCAGGTACCTGGCTCCACCTTAGCTTCTCCAGAAAACGACTACCTAACTCAGGAGGCTGCGGCGTTTCGGGAGAGGACAGACTTCATCCCACCGCAAGCCGCCCGCAGCCAGCGCTCCGGACACGGGGCGGGAGGCGCCCGGGAGGCCCGCAGCATCGCGGCCCCAGCCCGCGGGCGGGCGCGCGCGCCTCTCCCCCGGCTCCCGCCCTCGGCGGCGCCGCCCCTTTCCCGCCCCGGCGCGCCCGGCGCGGTTGCATCAGAGCGGGCGGGAGCGGCGCACGTGGAGCGGCGCGCGCGGTCTGAGCTGCGGCGCCGGGGAGATGCCCGCGCCCGCGCGATCCCCCGTCCCGGGTCGGGCCCGGGGGCGCGCCCGCCCTCCCGGTGCCCGCGCTCCCCCGCAAGCCGCCGGCGCCGCGAACCAGTTGGCACCAAGCACTCGCGGCCCCGCGCCCTGCGAACCTCCCGTGGAGGTCCCCGGGCCCTGCGGAGACCTGAGCTCTCCGGGTGCTCCACCTCCAGGGTCCCCGGCCGCCGCCGATGGGGATCTGGGCGGCGGCGAGCTCCGGACACTCACCTGACGATCGAGTCCCGCGCCGGGGGCGCCCGGCTGCCCTGGCCGCGGCTGGTCCCGGCCTGGGCGTCCTGCAGCCGCCGCTGCCCGAGCAGGCCCTCCCCGCCGCCACCGCCGCTGCTGGCGCGACAGGGCACGGGGAGGCGGCGCGGCGGGCCCGGGGGCTGCGGCGGGCGGCGGAGCCGGCGCAGGAGGAGCGGCAGGCGCGCGCTCATGGCGATGCGGCGGGGACGCGGCCGAGCGAGGGGCGGCACGACCTCCCGCGACGCGGAGATGCGGCTGCCGGGCACAGGGACGCGGCGGCGGCAAGTTCCTCCCGAGGGCGGCCGGGCGGGCGCCAGGCAGGGGAACCCGGCTTGGCCAATAACGGGCCGGTGGCAGGAAGGACCTGGCTCTTCCTCCTCAGCCGGCGCAGGGCCCCTAGGGGGCACTGCACCTAGCGACCGTGACGTGGGAGGGCGGGGGCCTGCCGGACGCGGGGTTGCTCATGCGAGTCGCCTGGACGTCAAGCGCAGGCTTTCCAGCATTGTCATCACTACTTGATAAAGGTGGCTAGCGAGAAAGATCAGAGGAGGGCGGGGCTCAGGCCCGGCCTTGAGAAAGTACATCCTTCCTCGGCCTAGGATGCTGATACCACCCTGCCCTTAGATACAGGGGTGGGGTTTATTAAGCTGGAGGTGGCCTAACAGTGAAGAGTGTGTGGGCCTTGGAGTTCAAATGCTGACTTTGTAGCCTTAGGCAAAGTACTTAACCTCTGTGAGCTTGAGCTGCCTCATCAGTTAAAATGATGAGATAAGGATACTGTGTTTATAATTTCATCAGGATTATGATTCCCAAGTAAAGTGGGAATAAAACTAGTCCAAATGATAAACACTGGTTTTCCGTCGGCTAAGCACGGCTACGTGCTGGAAACACACTTCATTTAATCCTAAAAATGAAATGAGTGTTATCCTCGTTTTCAGCCTTGGGGAACCCGGGTCCAGAAGTCAGTTGGGTTATTGGCGGAGCTGGAAGTTGGCCTGACTCCAATGATCATGTTCTCTTGTTTTATTTTTTGTGAGGAAGACCAGCCCTGAGCTAACATCCATGCCAATCTTCCTCTTTTTGCTGATGAAGACCGGCCCTGAGCTAACATCTATTGCCAATCCTCCTCTTTTTTTTTTCCCCAAAGCCCCAGTAGATAGTTGTGTCATAGCTGCACATCCTTCTAGTTGCTGTATGTGGGACGCGGCCTCAGCATGGCCGGGGAAGCGGTGCGTCCGTGCCTGCCGGGATCCCAACCCGGGCCGCCAGCAGCGGAGCGCGCGCGCGTAACCGCTAAGCCACGGGGCCGGCCTGGTACATATATCTTTAACCACAGCTGATGATTTTCTGAGAATAAATTCCTAGATGTATAATTACGGGGTCAAAGATTATGAATTTTTGATGTTATTGCTCCATATTACCAAATTCATTTCTGAAAAATCTATACCAACTTATAGTCTCATTTACTTGGGAGTAACCATCTCTCTCCATCCTTGACAATTTGGGGTAATAATTTTAACGAAATTTCTGTATGGCCTGGAATTACATGATTGTTCTGCAACAACTCTCTATGGGTTTCTTGCACTTCGCATTTCTTCCTGTCTTGTATTAGTCTTGTTCCAGGCTATCATTGCAAGGACATTTGTATAGTAAACAGCCTTGGAAAACAGAGATAGTGTCTCCTTCTGGGGCAGGAGCAGATATGTTTGCTGTCCAGAGAGTGAAGATAATGTCTCCCTTCAGGGCAAAGATTGGGCAGGTTTGCTAGTAGCAAAGGTTAGGGATTTTTGATTTAAGATTAGGGATTTAAGATTAGGGATTCCTAAATTTAGGGTTCCTGAGCTGTGACACAAAGCCACTGTGTTTAGTGTGCACCTGGGCTGCTCTGCACTGCCCCCGTGGGCCTGGTGGAGCAAAAGGGGAACCGAGGCACTCGAGAAGCTCCTGCTGCCTGCTGTGCTGGGAGTCAAGACATCCTTTAGCTCCGACCTAGGAGTCTTGTGTCTTCTGCCAACATCCATGAAACTGAGGCAGGCTAACATGTTAGCTTGCAAACCGAGCACAATCTCAGACCCTTTACAGTTGCTAACAGTAATTTCGGAGCTGAGTGTTAAGGAACACGCAGGTTTTCTCCTGGATGGTGAGGGAAGGGCCGTGCGGAAAAAGGGAGCAGCTCCTACAAAGGCAGAGACAGATTTTGGAGGGCTTTGTAGAGGATTTGATTCTGTTTGTGTTTAGAAATATTATGCTGGCTAAGATTGGAGGGATAGAGGTGAGCAAGTGTGTTCGTGGGGAAAACAGTGGCAAGACAGCCAGGGAGGAAGCCGTGGTAGTAGGCCAAGACAAAGGTACAAATTCGAGCAAGGAGCTTCAGAGGAATTAGGAGTGCTAGACTGGGGAGAATGACAACTCGGGTGGAGATGTCCTGTGGGAAAAATTCTCCTCGCACTCAGGAGGCAAGTCTGAACTAGAGATGGTGTTTTAGGAGATGGAGTATAAATGGTATTTTAAACCTTAGGTGAGTTCACGATATTAGAGGTGAATGGAGTGGAGACCCTCTGGTCTCACAAACCTGAGGCTTACAGAGGCCAGGCAGATGATATAAACTAGTGAAGTGGACCAGGTCAAAAATTTGCCCCAAGAAGCAATAGGTTCTGCAGACTTTCTATGACGTATGTTCATTTTACGTTAAGAGGAGAGCTTTTACTTTCTGTCTAAAACATTTGCGTTCAAGTGCTCCATGGTTGTTTTAAATTTGCTGACCGAGTCTATAGTCTATAACAGAGACAAAGGAACAGTCTCCTCAAAGGTTAAGGCAAGTCACTACCTTTTAGGGTGATTTTCATCTTTGGACTCCCTCCTTGGATCTCAGAGTCACCCTATCAGAATCCAGGCCAGATCTTTTTTTTTTTTTTTTAAAGAAGCTGGCAATTTGGATTTTTATGTTTAACCTCTTTAAAGTTGTGCCAGCCAGATTCAGCCTCTGGGCCACCAGTTTACAGCCTCTGATTTAACTGGTCTATACAAAAAGGAATCAGCTTACCCCATGGTCTTGTGGTGGTTATATGAGAACTACATGGAGAGCCATACATGGCCATACAAACAATAGGATATTTGCGGGCTTGTATTTGACCCACAGAGCAGATAATTTGCTCACTATCCAAGCTGTGTTCTTTTACGTTGAGCTGAATAAACATGGTTTTACAACCAATGAAGTGGAACTGCTAGCTTCTCTCTTTCCTATTGTGTGATGCATGGTGACTAAGCCATCGTCAGGAAAATCGAGCTTTGTGGTTTTTCATAGATACATAAAGTGAACTTTGCCCAAGGGCATATGCCACTATTGTAAAGTGGGCAAGTTTGTCTTTTGGCACCAAAAATCTCAGCATTCTGGGCCCTTCTCTTCCAACCTCACTTGACTTCAACCCCACAGCTGCATGCTAGGTTGCTCTATGCTCTTCTCACATCATCAAAACCAGGTGTTGGGAAAGGCATTTGGTCTAAACAATTTCAGGGAAGGGTGTGATAATCCAACTCTCATATGACCATGTAGATTCTTAGCTTAAAAGGTTACTGGAAATCTCACTCTGGTATTCTATCAACCAAGAGATGGAAAAGGGGCACAGAGTCTTTTCCTTGACCTACTGAATAGGAACTCTAATGATAGGTAGTCGATGACACTGGATTCCGGAGGGTGGGTGCTGTGAATTTTAAAAAGCAACTTAGTCGGGGGCCGGCCCGGTGGTGTAGCTGTTAAGTTTGTGTGCTCCGGTTTGGCAACGTGGGATTCGCGGGTTCGGATCCCAGGCACGGACTTACGCACTGCTCATCAAGCCATGCTGTGGTGGCGTCCCATATACAAAATAGAGGAAGATGGGCACAGATGTTAGCTCAGGGCTAATCTCCCTCAGCAAACAAAATAAAAGACATATAGACATGTTAATTAGCAAAGTTGAAGCAGTTTCTTTTATTGTAACCCCTTTCTGGCTGATAGAATTGAGTGTAGCTACCGCTGTCCAGATAGAGGAAGTTATGTAGCATAGAGAATGTGAGAGCTCTTGAAGTATTAACATTTGCTCTTGAAAATAGAAATTAAATTTTTCTTTACATCAAGACTACTTAACAGACAAATGTTATGCATGTTTAACAGCTGTATTTATAGCTCATTACAAACCTGCTGATTTTAAAGATTTTTTTTCTTTCCCCTAAGGATTTATGTGTAGAATTTACACAGGGCATGGGTTTTCCTTTTTTTGTTTTATTTTGTGAGGAAGGTCAGCCCTGAGCTAACATCCATGCTAATCCTCCTCTTTTTGCTGAGGAAGACTGGCTCTGAGGTAACATCTATTGCCAATCCTCCTCCTTTATTTCCCCAAAGCCCCAGTAGATAGTTGCATGTCACAGTTGCACATCCTTCTAGTTGCTGTATGTGGGACGCGGCCTCAGCATAGCTGAAGAAGCGGTGCGTCAGTGCGTACCCAGGATCCGAACCCGGGCCGCCAGTAGCAGAAGGTGCACACTTAACCGCTAAGCCACGGGGCCAGCCTCATGGGCATGGGTTTTCTAATGTCATTTGCTTCTCTACAACTGAACTCTTATGACTTACAGAAAACTCCATCTATTTTCAACCTCAAGGTGGAACAACAAGATTAGGTAAGTCTGATGGATCCTCAGTATGTTTAGAAACTCTCTACTCCAAATTTATTTATTTATTTTTTTTGCTGAGGAAGATTTTGCCTGGAGCTAACATCCGCTGCCAATCTTCCTCTTTTTGTTGCTTGAAGAAGATTCACCCTTAGCTAACAACTGTGCCACTCTTCCTCTACTTTGTATGTGGGTCACTGCCACAGCATGGCTGACGAGTGGGGTATGTCCACGCCCGGGATCTGAACCAGCGAACCCAGGCTGCCAAAGTGGAGCACGCGGAACTTTAACCAGTAGGCCGTGAGACCATTTTCCTCTGTATGAGGAAAGTTAGGCAACCTATATTTTCATTTAATGGGGTAGGGTATTATGCTTATATTTGGAAATAAAATTGCTTTAGAAAGTGTCTGTAATTATCAAATTTATTAGCATGCTTTGTTCCCTGTAAAATTTTTGTCTATCAAAGAAAATTCAGAACATGAAGTTACACAAAAAAACCTTAATTTGTGCCAAAAAATTTTATATTAATTTTTGATTCAATGAAATAGTTAAAAGGATGCCTTCTGTTACTACAAAGTAAAAAAATAAAAAAGATAATCTAGTGATTGATCTAACTTAGCCACCTATCAAGAAAACAAATACCATCCCGGACAAAATTCAACATTTTAAAAGAAATCCAAAGACACAGGAAATGGTCTGTCACGGGCCACTGAAACACGGGATATCATCATTACCCTGAACCATTTTCTGCATGGCCCATAAGGCAAGACCAAGTATTTTAACTAAATGTCACTTAGAAAAATCTTGACCATTCTAGAATAAACACATAAATTCACACTGTAATTTACTTTGTACTTTACAAACTTTATTAAATAATGAGCATTACTAACTTTCATTATCTTATATACAGTATTTAAACTATGTTTTCCTAGATGCATTTTTTTTTTGCACGAAGAATAGAGTACGTGAAAAGTGAACTTATAAAAAAAACTGAACCTTCAGTACAGAGACCTAATAAGAACTTGACATACTTTTAAGTACATATAACTTTTTTCCCCAATTATATACATCCCTATCCCATTTCCAAAAAAAAACTATTTTAAACAAAAGCACTTAATTGATAACTTTGAGGAAAAATAAGAACATGATTATGTATATACACACAGCTCTCAAAATCTGCATCCTGGCTGACAGAAGTGTTCTATAAAAGTACAGATTTGTCCTGGAACCTACAGACAACCACCGAGACATTTTATACAGTAAGACATCCACCTTCGTGCAGCGGGGTGTAGTCCTATAGGTGACATCAAGGTCAGGCAACAAGACACCGGTGTGAAGAATTAATAATTTCTGAGAGGAAGACCCCACAGTAATATGGATAATACAGTATTTGGGTCATACAAACTAAAAAGCAAAAACGGGAAACAGCATTCCTGGGACGAGAGGCAGGTAACTTTGTTTTGTAAAAGCACTTACAAATACCTCTTGTAAGTCTAAGAATATGCTTTCTTACCATGCTTCTCTTTTCTGATGCTGCTTACCTCGAAAACTCCTATCATTTTTAAAGAAAGACAATGAAAGAGGAATGTGTGCAGAACCATGCTAGTCAATATGGACTTTGTTTCATAAGCTACAAGAAGAAGAGTATGGAACAGCAAGAAACTGGGGTAATTTTTGGTTATTGAAAAAAAAAAAAAAAGAATGCCTTAGGTACCTGGGTGTAACATAAGGATGGTCACATTTTATGTTTTACAGTTAAGAAAACGAGGCATAGGAATTAAAAAGAGGAAATGAATGATGGTTTAAGATGTCACCGATTCAAATCAACATCATCGCTCAACTTTAAATGAAGAGCCCAGATCCCCTTTCCCTACACATATTATCGTATCTTTTAAAACGAAAACTGAGAGGCTGGCGGAGGAGCCACAGAATGCAAAATGGCTTAAAATGAGAATACAAAGGCCACTGTTTGAGAAAACATTCTTGTTGCATTGACGAGAGTCTTCAATAAAATAGAATATTTTTATAAAGTAGCAACAAATCTGCCTTCATTTTTCTCTTTAGCTTCTTTGATTTTGCTTTTTACTCATAAGGTCTTATTTTTGTTTTTCTGTTTCCTTCCATAAAGAGTTATATTAGTATGTAGTATCACAATGAACCGCTATTTAAAGACCATAATTACAACATAAAAGATGTTATTAGTTAGAACTTGGTAACCAAAGATTCTGTTTTTTTATATGCCTCACAACAATGAAAAAAGGGCCCCCATGCTTTGTCTGGATTAGAAAATAAATTTCACTGCAGTCAACGAAATCTTCAAGGTTAGGATCAGGTCATTTGGCTGAGTATAAAACTCACGCAAGTCCATATACAAAGCTGCTCTGCACAGGGTAACTTTAAAGTGCTTTGTTTTATTTTAGCTTATGGTTTACTTCGTGTTGATTAGACAGGCACAAAAAATAGTATGAAGGGCTCTATTTCCCCCCTCTTTCAATTGTAATATGATGAGATAATCAAGTTGTTCTCAGATGTCGACGCGTCTTTTCTAATAAGTCAATGTGTTCTTTCTTGCGCTTGGTTTTAAGCCATTAAAGGAATCATTCATTTTACCCCAGACATCAAAAAATAAACATGAAAAGCAGCACATTCTCCAGGCCTTGTCCAGGAATACAGTTAAGGATTTTTGCTAGAGAAAACTGGTCTTGCTAAATTCTCATTTCCAATAGTTACACAATTTCTGCATTATAATGAACTGATGTAGGAATACGAGCCTAGAAACCCTAAAATGGACACCATAGATTATACTCCAATTAGAGATCTCTAGCTTCAATTATTCTAGGGTCTTGCCACAAATGTAACAAAAATGTCAGATATAAACATCATCCTTTAGACGTGGCTTCTGGATAACACGAGAGGATTATTGCATTTCTTAAAGTCTGGGCACAATTGTCAGGATATGGGGGCAAAAATCTCATGGCCACGTGTTAAAAAAAAAAAGCCTACAAATTTTCGAGTAAGATTGACTTACATGAAACATGAAGACAATCAGTATCAGAAAATACACTGTTAGATGCTGATATTTGCTACAGTACAATCCTGGCTGGATCCTCAGCCATTTCAAAAAGTTGTGCTGTTAAAAGAAAGTATATTTTACACCTCTGGTTGTTACAAAATTGTTTTAATTTGGTACAGATAAAACACCTCTCAGTATTTGTAATTTATGAGCAGAATAAGAAATTAATTCAGGCAGCTGCTACTAAGAACCTTAGGCAAAGCTGCTTGAACTAAGACATTGAAATTTTTCCCTTAGAGACTGGACAATATTTTGCTGATTGGGAGAAGGCCCCCTCCAGAGATAGTCATTCAGTTTATCAGAATCATCACACGATGTCAGATATGGCGAAATCCCCAGTTTGCCGCTCACTGACTTTTTTGGAGTACACGGACTACTCAAAGAGCACGACGTCTTGTTGCTGCAGACCTCAGAAAAGTCAGCATCCGTAATCTTTGGGTCAGATTTCCTTCTACGATTGTGAGAAGACTCTAGCTCTGACTCATCTTCCTCTGACTTTATTTCCACATAGTCATCTTCATCTCCTTCAGTCTCTTTGAAATTGGAAAAATAGTTCTGTGTGGCTATTTGGGCATTTAAAGGTGAATGTCTGTTCACTACCAGAACTTTCTGTGAGTCTTGGAGTGTGAGATCTGAGCGTTTTTCGGTGCCCTGTTGACACGAGTCAGTAATACCTGGCAGCACATCCTGGTGACTCTCGCACCTTGAGCTTTTGTGTAAAGACAGCAGCTGTTTCTTTTCCGTTTCACTAGGGTAGTTGATGGAGTCCACTGACTTGTTTATTAAGATTGAGGAAGATGACTGGGACCTGTTATAAGGCTGAGACTTAGCGCTGATTCCTTTCCGACCCAAAGAGTTGTAAAGATGGCCCTGACGTGAGTTCTCTTTGTGGGGCTGGCTGACCACCACACTGTGTCTCTGTATGGAGCCCAGCAGAGGGTCGGAGGTTTGAAGAGAAGGCACGGAGCAAGCTGTGGACAACTGTCTTGGACTACTTTTTGTATTGATCTCGAAAGTGGGATATTTGGACTTCAAGTCTTGCTCTGGTCGGAGACAGAAATCTGCTAACTCTCCGTTACTATAGGTTGAATGCAGAAGCCAATCCTCGCTACCACACTGGGCCTGGGAAGGTGATGTAGACCTGAGGATGGAAGATTCTTGAGGGCTGGCCCAGTCATCCTTCTGAGTCTTAGCGGGAGTCTCTCTGAATACGATCTGGTCATATAGTTGGGAATACTCAGCAATCCTGGCACCTGGAAGGCAAATATTGAAACAATAAATATACACAGGATTATTTCTACAGGTGAAGATTAAGCAAATAAGAATATAACATTCTATTTATTTTTTTTAACTTTATTTATTTATTTTTCCCCCCAAAGCCCCAGTAGATAGTTGTATGTCATAGTTGCACATCCTTCTAGTTGCTGTATGTGGGACGCGGCCTCAGCATGGCTGGAGAAGCGGTGCGTCATGCGCGCCTGGGATCCGAACCCGGGCCGCCAGCAGCGGAGTGCGCGCACTTAACCGCCAAGCCACGAGGCCAGCCCTAGAATATCACATTCTAACAAACATATTTTAAAAACTTAAACAGTAGACAGGACTTTTAAGTTAAGTTTGAGGATGTGTAACCATTGAAAAGAAAGCAACACAAACTAATAAAATAACCTGCTGTTTAATAAAAAATAAAAATGCCACCTAAAAGTTGATTTAATTTGATCTAATTCTGGATTATTTTATTTCCACAGCAGGTCTGCACATGTTCGTTACTTGTAATGAAAATTTCTAGTGTTCTTTACAAGCATGAAATAGTGGCAGTGCTAAAAAGAGGCATTATAAAAACAAGACAGTCAGCACTTAAACCTGGTCAATGAAAAGTAGCTCAAGTAGTCATTAAAAGAAGCATGACCACCATCCACCAAGCAATGGCTACCCCTGGCTTCTCACCAGACTTGATTGCTCTCAGACAACTACTCCCAGAAAAGTCCGCTCCCAATGGCTGCTCTCGTTGTTCTTGTTTCCAGACAGCCTTCTACTGCCTCTATCTGGGGAACCAATGTCTATGGGAGGTCCTCCCTTCCAGTTCTTCAAAACCATGTGTATTGACTGACCAACACCTCCCTTCATATCTCCAAGAAGCCAGGCACTGAGGTTGATGCCTCCAAGACATTAGGAATGAACCATCTGTGCATATAATCGATAATCAAATGTTCTCTAATATTGGTTCCAGAACAGGATTTGACTGGTACTTCCACAAAAGCTATCACCACTTCAAATGAAGCTATGCGGCCATTCTGCTTTCAGCTCCACTTCTGAACACAGACATTTCTAAAGACACTAACAGAACCACGAAATGGACAGAGCATTCCCCTGGGCTAGGAATGATGTAAGAAAAAAAGCCCAGAGATGTCAATTTTGAGAGCTGTCTTCCCCTCCACTCCTCAATCCAGGTACTCACATGACCACCCCAGAATCAAAGAATTCCATGTGCCCTACAAATTGCTCAGACCACATCTACAGAGTCTCTACAAAGGGAATCTAGCCTACATAGGATGACCAGCAAGTGAAATCACATTTTCTTCTTTAAGTTATCTATATTTTTAGTAACCTGTTGTTAGTACATTATTCCTTGAATTTAAACTAAATATTGAGTTTCTGCCATTTCTTTCCAGTCTATCTTCTATGAGGACAGAAAACAATCTGTTATTCTGTGTGCCCTTTAATTGCAACCCCCTCGAACTGCTTGCCCCGTAGTCCCTGAAATCAGGGTATATAGTCTGTTTAACATCTCATTATAGATCCTATATTCAGATCCTTCAGGTTTTCAAGTCTAAATTCCTTCTAAGGACAGAGATTATTAGCTTAGAATTTTTAGTAACAAAAACTTGAGCTATTATTCCTTAAAGAACATATTAGAGACTCTCAATACCAATTAAGATTTGGCAACCCCTTAAGAGACTGAAAGTCTACATGGACACCAAGGTGCCCATGTTAGCCATCCTGAAATCTACAACGTTTTGTTAACTATGAAACCCAACCAAAGGCAGGTGGACCTTTGGTCAGCAGTCCCACCTGAAAGCCAGATGGTTTTGCCCAAGCCACTCTCATCTACACTATGGCCCTGAGCCTGATCCCACAGCTGAATCTGGAAGGTTCTGAACTTTCACAAGGTTCCAAGATGACAATTTTGGGGGAAGCAGTGAAAGCTAATTAAAAAATTCAGTTAAACTACTCCAGTATCAAAATTTAACCATGAAGTCTTGTGAGAACAATTAGCTCTTGACTTGAGAACACGGTGGCCCAGATAATCTGAAACCATGTATTATCCAAAATATCCGTAGAATTTCTCGTCTTTTTCTTCCTTATCACACTCTCTTCTCCTTCCTTTGCTTAAACAGATCCTATTTACCTCTCAAGACCTTCCATAAGCCCTATCCCTTCCATGAATCCATTTCCAACTGATTTTTCTTCTCTGATGACTTATGTACTTAATGTGCACCATAATACTTAGCTATTGGTTATACACACATGCATGTACATGCATGCATGCACGCATACAATCCTGTGTTGCTAGTTGTTTTATATGGGCTAGTTTATTACTTGAGCTAGTCCATGAGCTTTTAATCTTGGAGAACAATCCCCACAGAGCACCAAGCATAGTTCTAGATAGAAAGTGGTCTTAAGAACTGCTTAATCACTCAGATAATTTCTGGACTGCCTCCTTTTATTTTAAGCATAGTGTTAAAAATAGATGTGCTTTCCCTAAGACCACAGCACTGAGAGTGGAAAGGCAGCCTAGAAACCAGGGGCATGGTAGGAAGGGGGAAGCAGGAAGACAGCCTTTGATTAAAACGCTTCCTATAGATAACTCATAATGGGCACAGTTTATCTTGTGATAATAAAAAGTTGACCATTTATAAATGCAGAATAAAAAGTACCTCACAAATAGACAATTTACCGTGCCAATCTAAGTTTTTGCTTTTTTGGTCTCAGCTTCATCTCTTAAGAGAGTCTATAATTTGCTTGATGCCAATGTGAACAAGAGACGGGCTTCCAGAGCAACGGCTGTCATTAAATAGATTCCCTTAGCCACATGCATAGGAAATAGCCAGCCCGAGAGGACACCTCTAGCCTAAAAAGCTTAGTGTTAGCCAGCTGGATCAAAGTTGTCCCTAATCCTTAGTTTGGTATTAATAATCTTTATAGAACATGTACATTATCATTATGTGACAACCCCAGACTGTCTCTGGTTTATTTCTCCTTTGTAGGTTTCAAAGGTAGAGTTCTTACGATTCCAGATAAAAATTTGAAGTGATCCTTGCTGAGAGAAGTAGGAAATATTGTTTCAAGACAGAGGATGTTACAGTCAATGTGTCTGATGTTGCTTGAGATGTAGACCAAAGCATAAAATGTTATGTTGCCTTCCCTACTTGACACAAGGAGGAAAATTCCTCAAGCCTGTATAGAGTTTTCTCCTACGTAAAACATCACAAGAAAATCGGCATTCAAAGGCCTCCGTGGTGTCAAGGGCCATCAGGAGGAGCCTGACTGAATGAGATGGCCAGCACGCTACAACAGGCTCTAAAAGGTGGGAGCGACTAGACCTGGCTGGGTGATTTATAGGCGGATATCTGACCCGGGGCCTGTAGACCCCGGCTAGAGAGGTCAATAAAGGTGCTCGAGAGTTTCAGCAGGTGAATAGGGTGCTCCTCCTTCCGTACAACACCGAGAGCAAGCTCCTGGCAAAGTGGCAAGGCCCACACGAAGAAGTCTGGAGAATCGGTCCAGTCGATTACGACGTCCTGTGCCCAGATAAACAAGAGAGAGAAAAGGAGTCATCACGTCAACTGATTGAAAGCCTAGTGGGCACAGGAAGTGGTCTCGATCCACCCAGATGGAAGGTTCCTCAGGTCCAAGAGATGGCAGGCCCTAGGGACGTGCTCCTGCCAGACAGCAGGGGGAGACTCCACTCTCAGAAGATGACTTTGGAGAGATCTTCTCCTCTTTGTTGGGGAGAACGTCGATAGTAGCCCACCATGTCAAGAAAGGACCCTGACACAAAAGAAAAGATCCTATGGGGTCCCAAGAAGACGCCAGCAAGCAAACGAAAAAGGAGAACAAAACAAAAGCAAAAAGAAGCAAAAGAAAACCCTAAAGGGAACTCTATTAATACTTAAAGGGTGGGTAAAAAAGAAGACTATTTTGTAAGCCCTAATGATTAAGTATTGAAGGACATGCTTCTCTCAAGGTTAGAGTTTTGCATTTTAATGGATGATCCATATTCAAAATAACCTGGCTCAGGACAATACCATTTTTCAAATGACAGTTTGCTGTCATAATCCATCATCATCAGAAACCTCAGTATTATATTTTTTCTCATTCTGAGGAGCCCTAACCTAGATTCAGTCAACGGTTGCACTGCCAATACACCACTGTTTCCAATGCCATCTATGCTCCTAAAATATTCCTTCTGCATCTGGAACTCGGTCACTTTTTCTACATATGACAAACCAGCTTAGCAACATGAGTGTTGGAAAGGGGACATGAAGTAATTCAGCATATTACTGCAAGGAGAAAAATACATGCCATCTAGTCTCTCTCACATTCATACAAAAATCAATTTTAACCTTTATTTTCTTTAAAAGGAAGAATAACAGCTCAAAGAGAGTCTGTAAAATCCTTCAGGTAGCAATTCCAGGGCTTAACTTCCCTGTCTGTTAATATAATTTTATTTATTTATTTATTTTTCCCCCAAAGCCCCAGTAGATAGTTGTATGTCATAGTTGCACATCCTTCTAGTTGCTGTATGTGGGACGCGGCCTCAGCATGGCTGGAGAAGCGGTGCATCAGTGCGCACCCGGGATCCGAACCCGGGCCGCCAGCATTGGAGTGCGAGTACTTAACTGCTAAGCCACGGGGCTGGCCCATCCCTGTCTGTTAATACAATTTTACTGTATGATTAGTTCTAGGAAAAGAGTAAAGCTTTAGACAATCCTTAAATACTCCCAAACTTATAAAAAAAGGATTCCCTATAGATTCTTGTCACGTCACTTGTAGATTCGTGAAGGGCTTGGAGATCCCCTTCTTATTCTTTGGTTTCCATGGAGATAAAGAAATCAACCCCAAAGAATGGAGGTTAGTGGCATCAACCTGGCCAGATGAGCCATGTCACCATCAAGCTGGGTATCTGAATGTGCCCTGATACTGGGCCACCTGGTTTTGCCATTAATTGGAGAACTATCTCCTCTCATTTGATACTGAGCTGGCCCTTTGTCAGAAAATCTAGTGCAAAGATTCTTAAAATATGACTGAAAGCCTACATTGTTTAAAAATGCAGATTCCTAGGCCTACCCCCCAAAACCTCTCTGGATCTGTGGCTCCTCAGGTGAGGGCCACGGCCCTTGGGTTTTTCTTTCCACAACAACCATGAGCTTTATTCACATCTATGCTCTTCCGTGGAGACTGGTATTAAGTTTTGTCCTTCAGAACCTTCTCTAATTTAGCCAGGGAATATGTGCTTCTTTATAATGGAGAAAAATGTCAAACCGTGAACATACCCTTCCTTTAATCCTAATCCTACCAATATCATACCTGAGATCCTGGTTTAGTTCTGCCCCACGAAGAAGGCTTGACGAAAAGAATTCAACTTCTCAGAAGCATACATGAGAATACCAAATGAGATGGTCTTAAATGCATGACAGCAGCTATTTTAAAAACTCAACTAGTGGGGCCGGCCCAGTGGCATAGTGGTTAAGTTCGTGCACTCCGCTTCAGTGGCCCAGGGTTTGCGGGTTTGGATCCCAGGCACAGACCTACACACTGCTCATCAAGCCATGCTGAGGCGGCGTCCCACGTAGAAAATAGAGGAAGATGGGCACAGATGTTAGCTCAGTGAAAATCTTCCTCAAGCAAAAAGAGGAGGTTTGGCAACGGATGTTAGCTCAGAGCCAATAAAAAAAAATCAACTAATACCCAAAATACGTGAGAAAACAACTGAGTTAGAATGTGAACAGCAAAAAAAAAAAAAGCAAAAAGGGCTCCTTTTTGTCTTTGTTAGCATGCGTAGGCATTTTTGTTGGGATTCGGGAGCCAAGAGCAATCCTAGTCCATATGCTTCAAACCCTAAAAGCTTACACAAACGACTCCTCCTCCTAACACACTACTGATACACAAGCAGAAGCTCTGGACGCCACAAGTGAAACCAATTGCTATTTTTCACACTTCAGATGAAATTAAGAAAACTTCCTACAACATCAAATCTGTAGTGACCAGGTTACATGCACAACGAAACTCTCTGAGACCACATCACCTCCGCCTTGTGGGATTCGGCGAAGTGGGAAAAGGTGAGTAACAGCCCCGTCTGTTAGTCAGTCAGTCTGTGGTCTCACTGCGAAAGCGTGAATGTCTGAGTGACAATGTTCTCAAATTTAAGGACACTTACAACCTGAAAGCTGCTCTCACATCTTACTTTCGAGAAGGAAGAGAAGCAGTGTGAAGGAACGTACCGATGGCCGCCCCTCCTTGCTTCTTATCTTCCAAGATGGCTGCCAGATCCTTGTGCGCGGATTTATGCTGCTGGCTGGCCGGGGGCTGCTCCAACTCTGGGCTTTTCACTCTTAAAAGTTGATTTGCCTTCTTGATCTTCTGGCTGTACTGCCTCGCCATCATGAAAACCCTGCTTTTTGTCTTATCTGTGGCTTCCATTCCAGGGTCAGGGTTGTCCAGGTCTGTTTGGGACAGGCTGCCGTGGGCCAAGTCGTAGGGGTTTTCCATGGGAGGTATTTCACTGGCCAGAGAGAGCCGGTTCAGACTCATAAAGGAGCCTTCTTTAGAAATCAGGTCATCTTCAAACGGGCAGTGCGCCCGGCTAGCTCGGCCAGGCCTGTCTTTCAGTGGCGAGGGGAAAGCATGGCTCTGGGGAAGTGAGAGCATGGACACGGAATGCCCTGCCTCTCTGCTTAGCTTAGGCGTGCTCTCGGCATGCAGCCTATCTTGCACATCATCTTTGGTAACCGGAAATGCTGCAAGGAGCCGGTCCCTGGCTTTGTCTTCATTTTTCTTGATGTAATTTTCCAGGTCATTCCAGATTTCGTCTACTTCTTCAGACAGTTTATCAGATATAGACTTATCCGCCACAGACAAGTTACAGCTGGAAGAGTTATACAGCAAACTCAAATAATCATGATCAGAGGGTCCCTGGGGGTAAGGTGTCTCGTCCTCGCTGAACTGGAGGCTATCCTGGGAGACAAAGGGCCTCAGACTGTCACAGCACGCAAAGTCGGCTTCCAGACCCAAGAAGGTGCTCCTCTTGGAACGCTTTAGGCTGCTGCATTTGAAATCCAGTGAGGGTGGGTCTGGGAGCCTGATGGTATCATAGATGTTTTCCTCAACCACCTGCAGCTCAGGGGTGCTTTGGTTCGACATCTCTTGACCTGTTAGAGCGCCATCTCTCTTTGTGTGCAGAGAGCTCTTCTCATGGCCAACTTGCCTCTTTGAGAAGGCGAGGTCCGGGGTGCTCTTGGGGCGAACAGAGTCCCTGGCTGATTTGAGGGGAGTGGATTCAGCCTCTTCCCGTTTAGCAACCATTAGTTTTAAGTCCTCATAACTTATGTTATCATAGACATGGTCTATATCATCAATAGTCAACTCTATAGAAGACCCAAAGGGAGTCATTCCATCCTGCCCTTCTGTTTTAGGGTCACTCTGCAGTTCCCTCCGGGGGCTGTACTGAGAGCCATCACTGTCCCTAATTCTTATTTCAGGGGGGCATGTGTTGCTCTCGCCAGCACTGCTGGCCCGCCTAACAACCCTGCGTCCAGAGCTGGCAGTCTCCGTGGACTCAATCTGTCCCATATGCCAACTGCAAGGGCGACTCGAAGTGCTGTCTTCGCACAGTCTGGTCGAGTTCAAATCTGAAGAGGAAAAGGATGGCACGAACATCTGATAATCATCTTCATCATCCTCATTCTCCTGTGGGGACCGTCGACTGGGAAACAAGGCTTGCCTGATCTGGTGGTCCGTCCAGATGTTTCTGACGGCCCCACCCCCGCGAAGCACGCTGATAATGGCAGACCCACTTGGCTGACTGCTCCTCTGGGCGGGAGATGGCCCTGCTGAAGTCAGCTGGGGAGATCCTTCCTCTCTGGAAACCTGAGGACAGAAACATAGGGATTGAATTACAGCACCATGGACACATAACTTATGACCTTCTCCTGTATTTACACATTGCCTCTCCCACTAGACTGTAATGTTCTTAAAGAAAATGATCAGTAAACATTGTTGATTTTAACTGAGTTGAAAAGCACTTCAGATTTTTGCAAAAGGGGCAGAAAGGACAGGAATTGATATTTACTTAGAAATAGGCTAGGCCATTTGCAGACATTCTCCAAACTTCATGTTCACAATCTCTCTATGAATTGGATATGATTGTACCAGTTTCACAGTAAGGAAATCCAGGCTCAGAAAGATTCAGTAACTTGCTCTCTCTAGTCAGTAGAAAGGCTAGGACACAAACCTGGGTCTGATCCAAATCCCTTGCCCCAATGCAGGGAATTAGCTAAATACAGAAAACTCAGATAATTCAAATAATTCCGATGTGCACTTGGCAAATAACATTATATAAATGAATAGATACTGTGGTCAAGGGCCACGGTATCTGTTTCTGTGGGGGGCTTGACTCCTAGGCATCTTATTGTGGTTTCCGGTATACCAGAAGCCCCTGTCAGAGATCTAATTGCAGATCCAAGGGTATCCCTTAAATCTGCAGACCTGCCATGAATCTGACCAGCACTGCCTAGGTTTACAGATTCTAGGCAAAGAGCCTTCGTTGAAGGAATGCAATTTAATCCATTACTGAGCTATTTAAATTCTTATTTTCTTTCAAAATATGTTTAATTAAGTAATATTTAGATGCCTGTTAGGAAATAAAATATGAGTGACATTAATGATTTCTAATCAAAGAAAACAACGGGTCTTTTATAACTTGGAACCTTTCCTGATGGAGCTCAACTATGCAGACAGGGAGTGGACTGCACACTTGCTCTCTGTAGGGATAAGGATTTGCTTCAAAGAATTGAAAGGGTTAAGACCCATTCAAACTGAGTACCAGGGACATATTTTCTGATCAAAACCCTATAGTAACCTATTGGAAATGTCAAATTAGCAAGAACTTTTCATCACTTATCAGTGAAACTAGATACATAATGCTTTGGAATATCTATCTATAAATATGTCTATCTGTCTATGTGCCTATCTATCAGGGAGGGAAGAGAAGAGTCAGGAGGGCAAGAATAAAATTTCCTCCTGAATGTCATTTTTCTATTAAAAATTTAAAATAAAAATGAATCCAATTGGTTATTTAATCTTTTGTTCACTTTTTTCATATAGTAAAACTGTGGACTATTTGAGGCCTAGGAATAAATGAATACACACACATATGGATATACGTATATACATATATAATATTACATTTAGAGTTTTAATGTTTCTTTTTTTTTTTTTTTTTTTAAAGATTTTATTTATTTTATTTTTCCCCCCCAAAGCCCCAGGAGATAGTTGTATGTCATAGCTGCACATCCTTCTAGTTGCTGTATGTGGGACTCGGCCTCAGGATGGACGGAGAAGTGGTGCCTCGATGCGTACCCGGGATCCGAACCCGGGCCACCAGCATTGCAGCGCGCGCACTTAACCACCAAGCCACAGGGCCGGCCCTTAATGTTTCTTTTTTAATCCTTTAGTATCTCTCCCTTTTCATCTTACACTGCACTGGTATAATGTTTAGAAAATATAGGCACCAGTAACTACATTTTATAAAATAAAACAAGTTAATATTAACTAGTTAAATCACAACAAAACACTTTGAAAGTGCAACAAAATGATTTTGTGCACAGCCAGAAGTAATACCTTCTTAAAATATTTCATCCCAGAAAATTCCCAGATGTTTTAGAAAATCAGGAAACCTGAACTGTTAATATCAACGTATATTTTTAAGATAATCACACTTGAAATGAAGATAGCAGGACTTTGTCAGCCGAAAATTTACAGCAAGTACATCATCAGGAGAATGGAAGAAGCTCTTAGATTAAGAAATAATCAGTATATGGATTGGAAACAACATACAAGCATGTAGTTTAGATACCTCGACTTCACCAGAGCCAGGATGAACATTTTTTTTTCTGTTTTTCCACATTCTCACCATTACAGCTATTTAATAATAATATAATAGCTATCATTCATGGAGCACTTGCTTTGTGCCAAATACCGTAGTAAGCACTTTTAAAAACATATTATTGCAGGGGCCGGCCCCGTGGCTTAGCGGTTAAGTGCACACGCTCCGCTACTGGCAGCCTGGGTTCGGATCCCAGGCATGCACTGACACACCGCTTCTCCGGCCATGCTGAGGCCGCGTCGCACATACAGCAACTAGAAGGCTGGGCAACTATGACATATAACTGTCTACTGGGGCTTTGGGGAAAAAAAGGAGGAGGATTAGCAATAGATGTTAGCTCAGAGCCAGTCTTCCTCAGCACAAAGAGGAGAATTAGCATGGATGTTAGCTCAGGGCTGATCTTCCTCACACACAAAAAAACATATTATTGCATTTAATCTTTATAACAACTCTGTAAACTAGGGAACTAAATCTTGGTAAGGTTAACAACCTGCCTACAGTCCATACAGCTTATAAGAGGCAAAAATGGATTTGAATCCATGTCTTAATCCAAAGCTTATATACGAGCTTAACCTCTCTCACTTTCCCTATCTATCCATCAATCCATCCATCAATCCATCTATCCAACCATCCATCTACATACACATACATACACATATACATACATAAGGCCTCGGAATATCTGCTCTCCTCGCATTTAGTATACATTCATTACTGCTAGGAGATGGAATTTTATCACTAAGAAAAAAGTACTTTGGTGTTTTATTTCTTTCTTGTCTTCAGATTTTATTAGGTTTAGTTAGTCCCCATATGGAGACTTGGCTTGATCACTACTATAGAAAGTTTCCAAGAAGCTGTTGAGATTGTATCTCTAGAACTGACAGAGTGATTCCCCCACCTGGTACTGAGCAGGGCTTGGCTCCATGAGCTAATTTGACTGCCTTAAAGAGCAGGCACCTTCTGCAATGTTTGTTTATGAAAACAAAGTAGATCAAGAAAATCAAAATCTCAAGCTATATTTCAGGACAATGAACTAATTAGTCTTATTTCAAAAGCTTCCAAACAAAAATATATACTACGTGAAAAAAATCCACACGCCCTAATTTTAAGAAAATCACTTAGCGATAAGACTATGCTGATTTTTAGACATTTTACTGGATTTAGCTGAAAGATAGAGCATTTCTCAACAAGGTCACCTTGGCCCTGAGCTAAGGAAGGGTGCAAGTGGAACTGTGGGAAGAGATTTTCACAGCCATAGCCTGAGAGATACATTGACATTAAACAAGAAGCCACGATCAGTTCTCTAAGAACTGTTAATTGAGACAGTTGATCAGTAGCCATATTGGACATGGTCTCCTCAGGTCAGGATAGAATATCTAGTCTTCACAGGTAATAAATCTGGATATACATCTTCTAATAACGCACACCCTTTTTATTCCCCATCTCCTAACCTTTTATCAGAGGAAGAAAAATCAAAACTTGGTATAGGGAAGTTTCATTATATCACATTTCACCACACCTCTCACACCAACAGCAAGACCCGATCCTTAGAAGGGGATCTTGGTGACCGAAGGCTAATGCTCTGAGAAGGGATCAATACTCAATATGCAAGAGCCTAGGTCTTACATGCACAGAGGCACAGGGCAATGTGAGGTGGGCCACACTAGCACTGTGCAGTGTAATATCCTAAGGTAACCTTATAGCTTCTGGGCGAGAGGTGGGGCAAAGGGATGAAGAAATCATTGTTTTAGTTCTGAGAGGCAGCAGGGGGAGGGAGGATGTTGATAAGGGGAAGTCCTCACTTAAACCTATTTTGAAATGTAAAATAATTGTTTCCACCTGGCATACTGGCCGGGGCTGAGATCTAGAAGGGTACTTACAAAAGGTGCCTAAAGTAAACATTCCAAAATAAGAAATGTAATAGTGCTTACCTTTTGGATGTCTTGTGCTGTTTCTGAAAAAGAAAAGTTTTTTGTTTTTATGTTTGAGAATTAAAAATGTTATCTCATACATAGGTAAGCACTGATATTTTATAAGACTTTTAAACACTGTTAATAATTGAAGCCCAAGGGCTGGTACCGTGGCTTAGTGGTTAAGTGCATGCGCTCCACTACTGGCGGCCCGGGTTCGGATCCCGGGCGCACACCGACGCACGGCTTCTCCCGCCATGCTGAGGCCGCGTCCCACATACAGCAACTAGAACGATGTGCAACTATGACATACAACTATCTACTGGGGCTTTGGGGGGGAAAAAAAAAAAAGGAGGCGGATTGGCAATAGATGTTAACTCAGGGCCGGTCTTCCTCAGCAAAAAGAGGAGGATTAGCATGGATGTTAGCTCAGGGCTGATCTTCCTCACAAAAAAATAAATAATTGAAGCCCAAGAGGCTTCTGGGTTCTTTAGACCCAATTTTCAGAAAATGCCTCTCAGTTATCTTATATCCTGTACTATATGTAAAACAATCTGACATACATCTGAGTCTTAAGTATTTTCCTTAATCCCTGAGAGCAATGGACCAATCCATGTTAATAAGTTTAAAACCTTCCCCCCAAAATATATATTACCTTAAAAAAATCCACGTGCCCTAAGCCATGAAAATCATTTAAACATAAGACTATGCTTCTGTTAATTTTTTTCTTTTTTCTTCTTTTTTTTTTGCTGAGGAAGATTAGCCCTGAGCTAACGTCTGTGGTAATCTTCCTCTACTTTATATGTGGGTCACCGCACCGTGTGGCTGATGAGTGATGTAGGTCCGCGCCAGGGATCCAGGCCGCGAAAGGGGAATGCGCCAAACTTAACCACTACACCACGGGGCCAGCCCCAAATTTTTAAACATTTTATTGGTTTTAACTGAAAGACGTAACATTTATCAACAGGGGCACCTTAGCACTGTGCTAAAGCATAGTGCAAGTAGGATTGTGGGGAGAGATTTACATCTTCATAGATAACCTTATTATGTGTGTTTCATCTTTAAAAACTGTTTAACTACAGAAGCACATAAAGTAAAAAGTGATGGAACCCTCTCCACAAATCCCACCTCATAGATGTAACCACTCTTAACAGTTTGATGTTCATCTTTCCAGGTCCCATACACACTGCCCCCATCCCACCACAGCCCATAGTTTTTTTGCTTTTTAAAAGAGAGGTACAATATGCAAATATATATGGACATGCCCATCAGTAGAGAGAGATGTGCTTCATTCTTTTTGACACCTGCAGAACATTCCATGTAGTATTCGAGGATAAACTACAACTTATTGAACCATTTCCCACTAGATGGGCATTTTACGTGGTGTCCTACTATAAACGCTGCAAAGCATACACACACAGACACAGATCTGTCCACACCTGGGTGAGTACTTCTATACGGCAAGTGTACATTGTGAAATTGATAAAAACAAAATTGCTGGGTCAAGGGCAAGTGCATATTTTAAATTTAAATGGGCATTACCAACTCCTGCTCCAAAAAGTCTGCAGAAATTTATACTCCCACCAATAGTTCTAGAGTGCCTGTTTTTCTCTATCTTTTGGCTGAGCTCATAGCTTTTCCCCCAATTTGTGTCATTTAAATGTATGATTTTTCTGATTACTAATATGGGTGACCATTTACAATTTTATAGGTAGTTTGTATTTCTTCTGTGAAACTGCCTAATTATATTCTCTGCCTTTTAAGAAAGAGTCCTTTGTCTCTTTTTCTGAAGCATGGGATTTCTTTATGTAATAGGAACATTAATCTTTTTATGCCTGTTTCCATGTTGCAAACATTTAATGTCATTTGCTTTACATTTTGTCGTGGGATACTTTCACTTAGAGAAGTTAATCTTTCTGTAATCAAATCTGTCAATCTGTAATTCACCTGGATATCAATAAGAAGGAAAAAAGAAAATGTATTTTAGGACTTACCACTGGTCTTCAAAACTTTATGTGATCTTGAGGAAGGTTCTGGGAGAAAAAAGGAAAGCCAGCATCATTTGCAAAACCAAATCAAGACTTTTTCTTTGCAAATGAATTATTACTTTATAGGCAAATTAATCAAGCTCTAGAAAATTTCTATCATCCCCATTGTTTCGAGTTACTTAGCAGCAAGACATTTACTCCGTCAAAATTGTAAGATAAACATTAAGCTGTGCAATCAGGAGTCACATAACAGAAAACCAACCCCACCAACTAGTAGAGCGATTTCCTTAGCTTTAACTACCACCTATAAGCTGATAATGTTTAATTTTATATTCTTATCTCAGACGCCTGTCCCAAACCTCAGACCTCAGATGCCAACTGCCAATCTGACATTTCCCCAATGTGCCCATGACCTAGCAAACTCAGCAAGTCTCAGCTCACTGGCCTCCCCCAACTCTGCTCCTTCATCTGTATTTCCTACCTTGGTTGTCATCAACATTACCCTCCCAAGTGAGAGACCAGGACATCATTCTAAATGTCTCCTGTTTTCATCCACCACAGTCTAGTGGGATCCCAATAACGCTCCACCCCAGTCTCCACTGTCTTAATCCCAGCCTCACCCAGACCAAAGCGACAGCCTGCTACCTGGTCTCCCAGCCTACTTCATTCTCCACATCAGGCCAGAATTCTCTTTTTTCATAATTTATTGCTTAAAATCCTTGCAGAATCAAGTTCAAACCCTCTGTGTGGCCTACTCGGCCTCCCGTGATCAGGCCCCTATCTGCATCTCCAGCCACATCTCTTTCGATTTCACCCAACTCCACCTCCTCCTCAGCTCCATCCCACGTTCCAGCCAGACCGAACGAATGGCAATGATGTCTGACCTAAAGCACTCTGGCTCAAGTCTCAGGGCTTCTGCACATGCTGCTCGCATGCCATCTGCCTCCTCAGCCCCCAGATTCCAGCTGGGGAACTGTCCTCTACTCTGGGAAGCCCCCTCTCGCCTGTGTCTCTCCACGCGTCCGTCCATCCACCTCTGCCACAGCTCCAGCACACACACTGGTATTTATTCCCCTTCTCAGACTCTCGCACTAGACTATGAACTCCTCGCAAGCAGGAATGGTGTATATTATCTATCCTTGCATTCCCAGTCCTTAGCACAGTGCAGGGGATTAAACAGGTACTCAACAAATACTAACTCAAATAATAAAATTGGAGAGCTAAGGGAATACTATCTGGAGTCTGGTTCAGCAAATGTGTGTTAAAATTTTAGGTTTGAATAATCTTTTGTATGTGTCATTTACAGGATACAGTTTTCCACGAGAGATAGTAAATAGGGTTTAAGTACCTGTGTGGCTAATGTAAGATGCTCTGCAAAGCAAAATTAGTTGATGGATATGTTTTATATTCACTAGAAAACAGAGAGTTAAGTAGAAAAGAGTTTTAGAACAAAAGCCCGAGAGCCCCTCTTAAGGCAGCCTCAAATGTATTCAGACAGTGAGCTCAAAAACCAGAAAGAAAATGCCCTTTGTCAGACTGAAAGGCACATTCATTCCTAGTCCCCCATAATGATTAAATTTTGATTACAACACCCTACTTACCAGATTTTCTTCTCAGCCGATACGGGGCAGAACCATCTCTGGAACCACAAAATGTTTTCATCTCTCCATCAGGACTGTAACAGAAGCCCGGATAATCTGTAAAGATGACCACGTGTATCTGTAAGAATGAGGTGTTCAGGGACTTCTCAGAAAATGGGGGTGACTTGTTTTGGATAGCTAGAGATTTATTCTTTTTCATCAGACATGGATACATCCCTGCTTCCATAATTGGTGTTTAATATGTATCTCAGGGCTTTCTGTGTACTGTGAGACTTCCAGGAGTGTGTTAGCAGGTTAAGCTGCCTCTCTCTCATGCACAAACACACACACACACAGGCACAAGCTCTCTATGTACTCTCTTTTTCCACTCTCTAGCAGAAAGGGTTATAACCAATGGCTTCACCCTTCCTAGAAAGTTAGTTAAAATGTGTAAGGCGTAGTAACTCCCTCCTGGCACTCAGAAACATCTGCAACTCTATGACCCACAGAGGTCAGAAAACTCCATTCACATAAAAATCCCTGTGGCTGAACTTGTTACCAAGGCCCCTGACAGACTTCAATGATGGGCCGCAACAGAGGCCCTGCCCAGGTAAAACCATCTGGAGAATTCAATCTGAGTGACAATTTCTCAGGCATTTGCGCCCGGTGCAGTGGTGGAGGATGTCGATTCCTTCCTGCCCCTACGGAAGCTGTCCTCCAGTGCATGACTCTTAGCATTTTTCTAGACATCGCTCCTTGGAACGTTCGATGAACACTTTAGGTTCTCTTACCAGAAAAGGGATTTTCATTTAATTTCATAGTTTATGTCTTTCTTCCCCGTCTAAGGGGTACACAGACTTCAGACTGAGAAATTCTGGTCTGATGCTAAAGTACTGCAGCATATTCAATGATCATCTGCACCCTGAAGCCTGAGGATAAAAAATTTTAGGACGTAACTGTCAACTGGTGTTCTTCAGATTGGGGTTAAGGCTCCTCACAGGTGTCTAAAGTTCCAGAGAGTTCTGAGGATTGTAAAGACCACATACTCTTCTCCAATGTCAGCGGCAAAGTTAAACAAATGAGGTCATTTGGCCCAATGGACAGGCTACTCTGTTCACACTCAGCCAAGGCCAAAGAGAGGGTAGGGCAAATAAGGTTATTTTTGTAGGCTGGGCTGCTCTGGCCTAGCCCTGGGCCTAGAAGAGAAGCATGTTAGTAGCTTAAATCATTCTGTGCCCTCGTAGAATCTTATTGGTTTCCAAGAGCTGGCCCACAGCCTGGGAATAAGTAAATAATTTTGTTGAATGGAGCTAGTCACAGGAGTAGCTGACTTCTCCAGACCTCCACCTTTTTCCTCTTGCCTCCTAATTTGCCCATCCATGGTGTCGCCCTGTCTTCAGAGTGCTTCTATTAAAAAAAAAATCCTAAAGAGATTTCCAGTGAACAAAATGGTAGGATTTTGGGAGTGAGCCCAGCCTAGCCCCCTGGTAGGGACCACCTTGCATCACTTCTCAGAATCTGTTGGACATGAAATGGGGCATCTCAGCCCAGTGGCTCCGGTGCCCATCTTGCCACTCTGGTGGAAAGCTTCTTGTTTCTCCCGGAGGGTTAACCACCAGCAGGTTGGAGGGTAATTGAATCAATGTTTGCACTTGGGGAAAGATTCCTCAAAAGTAAGTTATTTTGAATATTTTAAGTAAAAGTTTCTGTCACACCTGGTTGTAAGTCTTTCAAGTCATCGTTTCACTTTTAATTCTATTTAATCGGGGAGGTAACAAGGATGTGGTAAGTGCTATTGAAAAAGGTTTTATTTTATAGGAAAGACCTCACTTATATTTATTCTCTGCCTGTTTTTATAAGCCTAGAAATACGATCACATAGGAGGCAGTTATAATTTTAAAATTTATGCTGCATCAGGAAAACCAATAACTATCTAGTTAGCATGATTCTTACAGATAATCAACATAGACTTTCCGTCGATGGGTGAGGTGAAAAAAGCACTGTGGGACCTTAATTTTTGGTGGTGGTGGAGGTGGGGGTAAGAGTTGACCCTGGAAGGATACTTTACAGTGTTAGTTGATACACAGACCTAGACATGTGGCCAGGTGACTCACAGATAAACCAGGCGAAATCAATGTAGAAACTAGTCAATGTGTTAGGAAGAGATTATACCGTCTACCGGCTCTATTTGTTAAAACAGTGAATAGAGAGCTGCTACTTTTTTAGAAATGACATTTTTATAAACTTTAAGATTGAAAATGTGACAGGTACAAGTAGACAATGAAATTTCAAATTGTGTTTAGAAGATGAAACTTATTGGGCTGGCCCCGTGGCTTAGTGGTTAAGTGCGCGCGCTCTGCTGCTGGCGGCCTGGGTTCAGATCCCGGGCGCACATCGATGCACCGCTTCTCTGGCCATGCTGAGGCTGCATCCCACATACAGCAACTAGAAGGATGTGCAACTATGACATACAACTATCTACTGGGGCTTTGGGGGAAAAATAAATAAAATTATTAAAAAAAAAAAAAAAGATGAAACTTACGAATGGCATCCATTTCAAGTATTGCTTGCTTGGCCTGAAAGAAAGAAAGTGTAGTTGTAATTGCAATTATCTTTTTTTGTTTCTTCTTTAAACTACCAATCCTAATATGGGTCTTAGCCCACCTGAATAAGGAGATTTTGAAAAGCTTTAAAAAAACTCATTTCTTTTAGGCATTAACACATAGGTCAAGGGATTCAAACAGATGAGCGCCCCCATGTGGGTGTAGGTGCTGCACAACTGATGCTCCAGAGCTAAGCTTACAGCCCCCACGTGGATGGCTGGCTGGCTGGCTGGCTGGCTGGAAGAAGGAAGGAAGGAGGAAGGGAGACAAAGGGAGGTAGGAGGGGGAAGGGAGAAAGAGAGAGAGAAAAGGGGCAGGGAGACAGGGGAGAGAGAGAAAGAGAGAAAGGGAACCTTTCACTAATGTTTCTAAAACCTGGTTGATCATTAGCATCTGTTGGTCAGCTTATCATAAAATGCAGATTCCTGCTACCCAACCCTGATCTACTGAACCAAAAGCTCAAGGGATAGGGCCTAGGGTCTACACCACTCACCCTCCCCATTTCATTGGGGCCTTATAGCTATTTTGAGTTGATTGCAGAAAGGTTGCTGCAAGTTTCCTGCATTCCTCCTTCCAAATGCTATGGAATTATCATCAGCTAACTCTCCTGGCTCCCTACTGCACCCCTGCACCTATCATCCCTTTTGTGTGCCCTAGAATCTCTGCAAGGGGGAGAAAGAGCTGCTGTATGGGGGAAGGGCTCTGAAGGACACGGCTGTCACCTTAATTTTGAGAAAAAAAATTCTTAGTTTTTTTTATTATGCTGATATTTTTAATCATATAGTCACAGAGCTTGAGATTGCTGGTTGGAATTAATTTCAAACACAAAGGTTAGCTCAGTTTCTGTGAAGTACATTTATAGAACCACGTGAACATATAAAATACAGAAGTCTCTACCTTCACCTTTATTCTCAATTAATCCGGATAAGTGTTAATTTATATACCATGTATATGAATAGGCAATATGGCTATTTCCAAGAAGTTTCCTGGTATCTATAAACTTGACTTCAAGAACGCAGTATTTTTCTTTTCCTGTCTTGACACTTAATTTCAAAAAAATACTATGCCCACTTTTTCCACTAGGAGTCAGCCTGGGACCATCATTGAATGAAGGGCACAGAAGGAGGCTGGAATACACACTAATGCATTCCTAACAGCTCTGTTAATACTATTAAGTAGTCTTGAGGAAAGAAGTGAAAAGTTCACCTAAGTAATAACCCTGCTTAAATAAAACAGAAAATCATTATAACATTCTAGTGGATAAAGTATATTAAATAAGTATGCTTTCATTGTCCTCTGGGAACAATGTGGTTAACACACTCTTTGGAGCCAGACAGACCTGGGTTTGAATCCGGACTCGGTCATGTACTAGTTGTATAAACTTGGGCAATTTAGTTAAAGTCATGGAGTCTCTTTCTTCATTTCTCTGGAATGGGGAGAATAAGACCTATCTCACAGGGTGTTTTGCAGAGGGAGAAATAAGAATAGTTAGCACAGGGTATGTGTGCTCAAGAAGTTGTAGCTAAAAAGCATAATGTTTAGATTCTAAAAGGATCAAGAACTTGGGCTAAAAAGTACACTTTTATTGTTACTGTATTACTGTTTTAACACATAAAAGGACAACTGCCTGGAACACACACCCTTTGTGTGGGAGAAAGAGGGCAGTACGTAAGCCAATCTTGTTTTGTAATGGCCTATATCTGCCTTTCAGAATCCCTCTGGCAGTTCTGACTTTCCTAGTAGACAGGTAAACAATAAGTGGGGCATATCAAAGACACTTCACCATTGCCCAGAAGGGCTTTCCAAGGCACAGGGCCAGCAACCAAATGACTAACCAGGAAGAAAATGCACTTCTCTCTCTGCATGAGCTCCCTTACATCTTGGAACACCTTGATGAAATGAGACTCATGCTTAAGTCAAAGAACACACCTATGCCCATTCATTTCCTAGGTTCAAAGTCACTGCTGACAGCCCATCAGAACTTGCTTCATAGGCTTTTCCAAAAATATACGAAGAACAAAATAGACTCCTTTCTCGGAAATCTCAGTTCTCCTTAATTTCCACCCAGTTCTGCTCTCATGATCATCATCCCATTTTCTGCTCCACTTCCCTCCTCCCCGACCCAGCATGGACCATTTCACCATCCACGTGGATAATCCATTCTCCACCCACACCTGAGTTCCCTGCCACTTTATCCCTGATAACCTTTTCCTCCACTCCAGAACAGCAACACATAATCACAGCCACCCCCAGAGCCTTATCATCATCCAGAACTGCCCTACCTCTATGGCAGGACGCCAAAAGTCCCTTCTTCAACTATAGAGCTCTACATTTCAGTTTCTCCACCTTTAACTCCTGCTAAACCAGTTCTCTGACTTTTCAAGACCAGCGATCCTTCAAGCCAGGCCTACATTCCCCGTTGGTTGCACTCTCCACTCAGCCTGGAAATCATGCTCAACCACTGCAACTACGTGCTGACTGGCACCATACCTTCTCTTGCCCTGCTAACCTTCCTCCTCTCACTCCGACAATCCCCAACTTTGGGGAACCCACGTGCACCGTGGTTCCTCAACACTAGTTTCCAAGTTGCTGAGTGGACTTTTAAATTAATTTCTTTTTTTTTTTTTATTTTTTCCCCCAAAGCCCCAGTAGATAGTTGTATGTCATAGCTGCACGTCCTTCTAGTTGCTGTATGTGGGACGTGGCCTCAGCATGGCCGGAGAAGCGGTGCGTCGGTGTACGCCCGGGATCAGAACCCGGGCCGCCAGCAGCGGAGCGTGCGCACTTAACTGCCAAGCCATGGGACCGGCCCATGGGCGGACTTTAAAATTACCTCCTCACATTGATTCGCATGGCCAGTTTCAGTTGGGTCCCGGATGCCTTTCACAAATTATTGTAGTCATCCCTCCTCACTCTCCAGTCCATTTTTTTTAGCAAGTGTTCTGAACCTTTCCATTTTCCCTCAGGCACCCAATGCCATCTTTGCCTCACTCACCCAGCAGATGACACCATCAATCAAACCTATCTTCAGTGAAATCAAACCCTTTATTTTCCCTCAAATCTACCTCAAAGTTTCTCTATCTCCCCATCTTTGTTCTCTCCCAGCTCAGAGAAGATGTGTCTGGCCTTTTCCAAGACTAACCCTATACTACTGTTTTTGTTTTTGCTTGAGGAAGACTTGCCCTGAGCTAACATCCGTGTCAGTCTTCCTCTATTTTGTATGTGGGTAGCCAACACAGCATGGCCGCCAACGAGTGATTTAGGTCCGCGCCCAGGAACTGAACCTGGGCCACTCAAGTGAAGCACGCTGAACTTACCCACTAGGCCACAGGGCCAGCCCCTCTACTACTGTGCTTTCAATCCCTTCATGCCACCTACCCAGGGTCGCATTCAGACCAGCATTCCTCCTCTCATCTTTACTTTCTCCTTCCCCTCAGCCTATTTATGTCCATGGCATTCTTCACCTACACAAAGCATCTTGCTTTGATCTTGTCTCTCCTCAAACTACCACCTTTTGTCTTTTCTAACTTTGTTAAAAAAAAAAAAATTTACATGCAGTCTGTTCCTTATTTCCCCCTTTCTCTTCAACCCACTGCAATCTCTTGCTTGTCTCTTAGTTGCCAAAGCTACCATCTGCTTTTCTGTTGGCATCTGCTTCGACCTCTGCAGCATTCGAGACTGTTGCTCCGCTCCCTCTCTTTGAGTCTCTTTCTGTCCTTCCTTACCACACTTTCCTCTCCGGTTTTCTTACTACCTCACTGGCCACTTTCCTTTGGTTGTTCTCCAAATCCCACCCCCTCGCAGACCACTTAGACGTTGGGATTCCCAAAGTTCTTCTTTCCTTTACACATTTTTATGGGCCACCCTATCAAATCTCAGGGCTTCAGTTACCGTGTGGAGACAGCCTCCAGATCCCCAGCCTCCTAGACCTGAATTTTCACCTGCAGCTGACCTGCCCCAGCACGAGCAACAGTGCCAACCAACTGGTTCCTCTCTTTTGTGGCCTATCTGGGAACTCGCAACACCATCCTCTTGGCCTGATGCCTGACTCATCCTTGACTCTGATTTCTCGCTCTCCTCATGCACCTAACGGGCAGAATCCTGCTCCCTCTGTGCCCGTGACAGGCTTTTTATCTGTGCCCCCCCGTCTGTTGCTGTGGCAGCCTGATAGTGCCCCTCATCTCTTTTCTAGACCATTGTGGTGGCTTGCTAAATCTTCTGCTGCCTCCAATCTCACTCCTCCAACTCACATGTCTTATTTGACCTTAAAGTTACACTCTTGGAACACAGGGAACACCATGTCATCCCCTTCCTCTAAAACCTTCAGCAGTTTCCCACCACCAGTACAATCCAGACTTCTTAGTATGTGCCCTTCATAGGGCCTTAGTCAAAGCCCTTCATAGGGCCAGCCCTGGTGTCTAATGGTTAAGTTCAGTGTGCTCTGCTTGAGTGGCCTGAGTTTGGTTCCCGGGCTCGGACCTATACCACTAGTCTGTCAGTGGCCACACTGTGGTGGTGGCTCAGATATCAAAAAAAAAAAATAGGAAGATTGGCAGCAGATGTTAGCTCAGGGTTAATCTTTCTCAGCAGAAAAAAAAAGCCCTCCATAGGTCAACTAACTGCCTTCCACTTCTCCAGCCTCATTTCCTACTCCATCTGCTGAGGACTCAGCCCTTCCATCTAGGCACAATCTGTGTGCCCTGAACACCCATTCACATCTCTTTATTTTTGTTTGTGCTGTTCCCTCAGCTTGGTTTTCCTTTTCCTTTTCTCCCACTTAATAAAAATATTCCTCATCCTTCCAGACTGAGGTAAAAGGCGTTTTCCTTTTCCCCACTCCACTGTAACTGAAGTCTTTAACCTTCCACAACACCTGGCTTACACCTCTATTAATTCATCATGTTTAGCCAACAGTTCATTGTTTATATGGCTAGCTCCCTTGTCTACAAATTCCTTCATAGCTGAGTCAGGATCTTGTTTCCGGAGATTTCCCACAGAACCTCAGCTAGCTTTATTTGCCATAGGTGTCTAGTGCACTTTTGAATAATTCTCAAAACTCTATTTTCTACTAGCTCTCGAGACATTTTCTTACCGCCTTTTCCTTGTTTTTTCTTCTTTCAAGCCCCAAAAGGGAAAACAACAACAACATCAGTAAAAAATACACAAAACCCAACAACTCTCCACAGAGTCTCCCTACACGTGAATCTTTTCAGTATAAATGCGTGGTTTAGTTGCTCCCTCATGTATCCTCTCTTTCAATTTTATGTTGAAGTTGAACATTTGTTCCTGTCAGGCTGCCCTTCTAGGACCTGAATTCCTTTACACGTTGCCGTGTGTTGACCTCCCTGCCTTACCTTAGCCGGAATCTTTGCCGCATGATTCTCCAGGATCAGTCTCTTCAGGTGCAGAACCCACAGGCGTTTATCTTGCTGGGATTTGGCCTGCCAGGAGGAGATGTGGACAGTGAGACAACTCACGCCTCCACCACTCACAAGATTCAGACGCTCCTGTAACCCTCTGACAAGATGGGAAATACACCACGTGGCCAGAAAGTTCTGGAAAGGCCGCCTGGCACATGGTGCTCACCATTCCCAAGAGTGAGCCTTGCAGGGAGGCGGGGGCTCTGCCATTACCTGAACCGTGTGCTGCAGCTTAGGATTCTTATAATGGAAGATGCTGAAGCTGAGCGGCTCCTTGGGTATCACTTCCACAAGCATGAGGTTGCCACACTGAAGGGAGAGCAGAGAGAGGGTGAGGCAGCCATGGAAGACAACGGAACAAGCGATTGGAGTCCTTGCCCGTGACCAGTCTTCAGACCTACCAGGATGTGAGCTTTGTATGTAAACGTGTCGTCTCTCTTCTTGGTGATGAGAAGCAGCTTGTCAAAGAGGAAGAGGGTCCGCTCATTCTTGGCCCGCTGGAGGCGGAAGGTTCCCTCGAGTACCAGTTCCCCATAGCTGGTCAGGTCTGGTCCCTTCCAGTTAGTGAGCAAACTCTGTATCTCCTGGAAAAGTCAATGTTCCGTGTGATTCAACAGGAGGTGGGAAGGTAAGGCAGCGAGAACAAGGCGGCCCATTGGTTGAGCCTTGAAAAGGGTGACTAAATGTCTACGACAGCGTCTGATAGATGTATGTAGTGTCTAATAGTGTATAACGATCCACGACATAAATCTCCATTTATGGGTGGTGTCACTTAAGTGTTCACAAAAATGTATCAAGTTGTCAATTGACAAGTTGCCAATTACTTATTTCCATTCTTTGACAATCCCTCTACTATTATACCTGGCAGCAGCAGGTACGTCTTTCAAAAGCTAGGTAAAGAGGCCGCTGGCATACGACCTTCTCAGATGGGAATCCTTCCCCTGACTTTCTCACCCCTATTCTCTGGACAAAAACCTTCAGAGGTATTGACTTGGAAACCTTCTTCCAGAAACTGAAGTCCACACCACATAAAAGTAACGCAAAACTAAAGCCTGTGGAAAATCACACAAGATACATCTTCCTAGAAATTTCCTGATATTAATCCCATTTATCTGGGGAAAGGAAATGAGCATTTCTTCACCACGATGTTTTTCATGTAACTTGGTAAATATAAATTGATTAACACGGCTTTGAAGTATCTTTGGGATTTACTGTACATCCATATCAACGTTTTTTAAGAAAGCTGATTTTATTTTTATTTATTTTTATTTTTTATTTTTTGCTGAGGAAGAATGGCCCCGAGCTAACACCCGGCCAATCTTCCTCCACTTTATGTGGGACGCTGCCACAGCATGGCCTGACAAACAGTGTGCGCCCGGGATCTGAACCTGAGCCGCTGGCAGTGGAGCACGCACACTTAACCACTACGCCATGGGGCCAGCCTCCGGATTTTATTATTTGAAAAATGAAAATATTCACAAACAGTATTTAATTAAGCAGCCCTCAAGGCAACCTAAAACTTCATTGATTGAAAGTAGAAATTGATAGAAATGGAGATAAGTCTGAGCCAGAGCCTAATTCAGTAGTGTCTTCAGAATGCCAAACAGATTCAGAAGGTATGAAAAACCAGTCATTGAGCCATTTCTAAATATGCAATAGACATTATGTCTGACATTACATCCACAAAACACTTGAATGATGAAGCATGAAACCTCTCTTACTGTTGCAAAAACCAGACATGGCCTGAAAGATTAGAATGTTGTCTTCCTTTGATTTTTGATGGTCAATTGTATCACACCACACTCTGGCTACCTACAGAAAAGCCTCGAGTTTTGTTTGGACTTATGGGCCAAATAATCTATCTTTTTCCCCTGAGTTGCGTGTAGGCGCTCCATAGAGCGTGGAATCACTCTGGGTAATTATGTGTCACTCCAGGGACAAACAGGAGCATAGGACTAGCCTCTGGGCCCACGTGACCTTTTGAGGTCTCCAGACATGATCACTGGCTTAGTGTTTATCAGAAGTTCCCAGAAATCAGGGCTCAAAAATATTGGTGCTAGAAGGGATCTTAGCAAATCCCTTCTCTGTCACATTTTATTTTATTTATTTATTTATTTACTTTTTGAGGAAGATCGCCCCTGAGCTAACATCTGCCAATCCTCCTCTTTTTTGCTGAGGAAGACTGGCCCTGGCTAACAAACATCCACGCCCATCTTCCTCCACTTTATATGGGACACCGCCACAGCATGGCTTGCCAAGCAGTGCATCAGTGCGTGCCCGGGATCCGAACTGGCGAACCCTGGGCCGCCACAGCGGGGCATGTGCACTTAACCGCTTGCGCCACTGGGCTGGCCCCTCTGTCTCATTTTAAAAATGAGGAAACTAAAATGAAAGAGTAAAGTCTCATTCCAAAGGACCTAGCTCCAGACTTAGCTCTTCTTCCTGAGTCCCCTGCCTCATTACCACACATCACCACCTCGTGATTTTGCAGGAATTAGTGCGAGAGCAACAGAGGCTTAAAAACCCTTTCAACAGTTTAGAGAAAGTTGCTTGTTGCAACAAAAATTACTTATTTGTAATAAACAGACAATAAGGCCTTGAGAGATTCAAATTTTAACTGGGGTCATTGAAAGGGTTATGAGCAAGCTGTTAGTTTCAAAGTTACAATGTACCTTTCTCTTAAATAGCCAGGTTCAACAATGATCTGTGTGATCGGTGTCCTGATCTTTCTTCAGGGATAACTATGGTGAAGACCACGAATGAGGTGTAATACTTGAGCAACCTTAATATTTATTTGATTTGGAAAACGACAGTGAGTCAGCACATCCACAGCACCACCAGGCACTGCCGTCTCCAGGGCCCACCTGTAACCGGACAGCGTGCTCGTGTTTCCGTTTCATATCGTTGATGTGCCAGGCTACTCGCTGCATCGTGTCTATGGCATCAAGCACCACGTCATAGCCTTCTGTGTCCTTGTCAAGGTGATTTTCTATTTCCTTAAAAAAAAAAAGAACTAGTTATTTTCAATTTTTTCCTCATATAGCCAATGAAACAAATGGCACCTCCGTGATTAGTTTCTCATATTTTATTTTTGCTTATTTATTTGCACACAACCATCATTCCTTAAGATTTTGAGACAACTCACCAGAAATACCTGCAACAAAATGGTAAGATAAGAAGAAAAAGGAAGGGCCGGCCCTGTGGCTTAGCAGTTAAGTGCACGCACTCCGCTGCTGGCGGCCTGCTGCTGTATGTCCCACATACAGCAACTAGAAGGATGTGCAGCTATGGCATACAACTATCTACTGGGGCTTTGGGGGGAAAAATAAATAAAATTATTAAAAAAATAAATAAATAAAAAGGAAGCTAGGAAAAACAGAAGTAGATTAGAATTTTAGGACAAGGAGGATGAAACAAAACATGTGTACAGGCCATTAAGTCTCACAGAGATATTATAGTTATTATAATAGACACGAGAGTTGATAGCATAGCTGGAGATTTCTGAGCTTCCTGGTGGCCAATGTAATATTGTTCTCAGGAATATAGTTCTAACTCTTTTAAGAGAGAAAACATCTTATTTTTTTTTCCGCCAGAGGAATTAAAATGTCTCACACAGGCCTTCCAGACTTGAAATATAATGGATATTATCTTTAAAAAAATATTTCTATAGCAAGTACATTTCATGTAGTCAAGGCCTTAAAGCCCAAAAGAAGTTCACTAAAGACAATCCTTCAGAGTGTTGAGAAAGATCTCATGGATCAAGTATTCACTCTCTGATGGTCCCAAGTATGTTACATAAGCAAACAGCTTAGCACTGGAGTCCCACAATCCCAGGGAGATGAGAAAGGGACATGACCTCTGTTCTAATTCTTTCCAGAACATAAGACTCACGTCCCTAGAATCCTGAAGATTCTAAGGATAGAGACTATTGCATTGTTCCTTTAATCTTTTATCTTCTCAACAGTGCCTACCAGAGAGCTGGGTGGTCAATAAATGCTTATTAAACTGAAGCTATATCTTCTCAAAACAATAACACAGTAAACTTATATAAATATGTAAAATAGTAAGAAGATATTATAGTTCATTAGATAGTTTCTATGACATTTATGATGCATAATCGTCAAGTTAAAGATGGAGATTGAATCTTATGGTATAATTATGAAGATTAGTTCCATTATTTTATAGCCATACTTTACAAATCTGTTTACTTTTACTGAGGACTCAAGTTTTCCGTCTAGCTAGAACCTGGAAAGGAATTTACATTTTCTTTCCACACTCAGATTCAGCTGTTAGAAAGGTGCTATGAACCTTTCTGGGACTAACAACTCCCAGGTAAGTTCCAGAACAACAGCAAACTTAAAAAAATAATAACTTTTAGTCTGAGAGGCAATCCTGTTCACCAATAAACAGACTCAGGAGTACAGAGCGTGTTCCTGTGGGGATCTTCATGGATGGCTACACAACTTTGAAGTGATGTGAATGACATGGAAGGAACACCCTGAATCAACTCTAAAAGCAAAAATACTTCAAAGGCAACTAGAAATTAGTTTTCCATTAATTTAACCACTGACCCTCCTTTTCTTCATTACTAGCTGTTATGGACTAAAGGTTTGTGTCTCCCCAAAATTCGTATGTTGGAAGATGAACCCCCATTGTGCTGGTATTAGGAGGTGGGGCTTTGGGGGATAAGGTCATGAGGGGGGAAGCCCTCCCGGATGTGGTTAGTGCCCTTATGAAAGACTCCAGTGAGCTCTCCTGCCTCTTTCTACCATGTGAGGACACAAGGGGAAGTCAGCAGCCTGCAACCTGGAAGAGGGTCCTCCCCAGAACTCAGCCGTGCTGGCACCCGGATCTCAGGCTTCCAGCCTCCAGTGCTGGCACCCTGATCTCAGGCTTCCAGCCTCCAGAACTGTGAGAAGTAAGTGTTTGTTGTTTAAGCCACCCAGTCTATGGCACTTTGTTATAGTATCTTGAGCTAAGACACCAGCTCTTAATTTAGAGGGTAAAGGCTGTTTTTCCTATCAATTAACTTTTTGTAAGGATCTTGACTTGTTATATCTGACATGCTTAAACGACTGAGATCTTAGACTTTTCTTTTGATAGAAGGCTACCTTACTGTATAGAAGGCCATAATTAGAGATTCTTGGGACACATTAGACTTTTTTTTTTTTTTTTGCTAAGGAAGATTAGCCCTGAGCTAACATATGTGCCAATCTTCCTCTATTTTGTATGTGGTTTGCTGACACAGCATGGCTGACAAGTGGTGTAGGTCCGCACCCGGGATCCGAACCTGCAAACCGAGGCCACCGAACTAGAGTGTGCCAAACTTAACCACTGTGCCATGGGGCCAGCCCCTAGGGACGCGTTAGTCTTAAACACCATATTAGCAGAGGCCAGCGGAGATCTATCCTGGAACATGCATTATTTATTTAAGATTTATTTGGACACTGATTTAGCAAATTAATCCTACTAATCTAAGAGGTCATTAGTATCAATTTAACAATTAAAGTAATATCCCTGATGTGGCTTCACAGGAGACAAGATTCCTCAAAGAGTCACCCAGGCAAACAGACAAAGCTGAGAAATTTCTGGTCAAGTTGCGCCGTAAGATTTCTTAAAATTTTAAATGTGTGTGAACTGAGCAAACCTGGAATGATTATCCAAGTAAGACACCTAGAATCACTTAAAAAGAGATATATATAAATTGCAGGCACGTCGATACAGAGAGGAGCTCTGGATTAAAATCTTTTCAAGATTTTTAATGTAGTGTGAAAAATAATAGCTTATTTTTATTGACTGTCTCTGAGCCACAGGGAACGTGGGCAATTTACAGGATTTGAACCCAGGAACCCTTGCCCCAGAGCTCGGCTCCTAACCATTCAGCTGAACTCTCTTGAAGGGCAATCCAATCCTACTTATAGAATGAAAATTACTTTCAGTAAACTCATTTTCCTTAGAGGATAAAAAATGAGAATGTGAGAGCCACGTCTACCTTTGTTTCTAAAGCCTCCTTGAATTTTGTATAAATAATGGGAAACAATGTAAAGAAAAGATGCCCTGAAGTGATGCTAAACCCAGCTCAAAGATCATTCACCACGCTGCTCATCTGTGTCTTCTCTCTTTTTGGCCCCTTCTCTTTGCTCATACAAACGCCGGTCTATGACAAAGAGCTCTCCTTCCCAACTGCCTACTGGATCTGGGCTCATGGAAATAAAATAAAACATAAAAACTCTGTTTTGCATTAAGATGATAGCTCCCTGCCTGAACCTGTCACTGCCCAGTGTCAGGTACTTCTAAGCCCTATCAGAATCAGGGCTAAAATGAGTCTTTTTACTTGGCTGCTGTCAATGGGGCGGCAGGCCTAGAATATAAATATCTCTAATTCCTCAAAGCAGATTAGTCAGTTGTAAAGTATGAGCGCAGAAAGTGTTTCCATATGTCCCCAGCCTGTTCTGATTTTTTCTCCCCCCTAAACTTAATATATACACACAAAATCCCCAACCCCTGGAAAGTACTCAGCACAGGCCGACACTTACATGCAGAAGGAGATGATACTTGAGAATCCGCTGAACTGGTTTTAAGAGATAGGAGCCCAGAGGCAGAGAGTGTTTCAAAGTTTCCTGACGTTCCCTGAAGAATTTGGCCAGCATCTTGTTCCTCATGCACTCTGTGAGCACAGCCACTGATCTGTAAGAAGAAGTATTTTCATCTACATTGTAATGCTCAGTGTGGGTATTCAAGTTTTCAATGCAAACGTCCTAAAACAGGTAGGGCGGCAACAGAGCTCTGGCTGGACTAGAACACCTCTTGGTGCATTAGTTAGAAAAAGGTGCCCCTCTGGGTGGGTGAATTAGGAAAAGGCACTATTTAAAGGGAATAGTACATGGACAGATGGCTTCTAAGCAGCAAGCTCCTTCCTTCTAGGAGATGCAGCCCCCTGCCAGGACACACGGCTTCGCAAAGGGGATCCCAGTTGGATGTTGGCCTCCAGTTGTGCCCCATCTGGGTGTCTTTGTGCAGTGCTCAAATCGCACATCTGTATTCAATTTCCACAGGTGAAATGCGAGGAGCGGGCACCTTTGTACTAACAAAATGTAGTTCCTTCTTCCAAGTAGATCCAGCCCGCTGTCAGACATTTGTCACCCCCTCTGCTGATGGCCTTTGTATAATGCACAAACTGCATCACATTATATGCAGTTCCTTAAAGACTTCATCTTACAGGGAACTTTCCTTTGAGCATCTGTGAACAGATCCCTCTTTCCACCTCCAAGTGGCTCTCCTCCTTCTAAATTCAGCTTCTGGGACAGCTAGATGGCCTTGCTCCCTAAGGAGCGTGCCTCACTGCAGTGTATTAGAAAAGCGGGTCAGATTCCTTCTCCATCCAAGCTCCCCCAAAGCTACCACATATGGCCCCCTAACATCCTAGGGGAGGAGTTGAAGCAGTGCTTATACCTTATACACAAAGCAAGCTAGGGGGCTTGTGGAGTCTCACACGCATAAATTAAAATCTTATGGTTTCATAATGTCAAAGGAAGCAGGTGGAAGTAATTTCAGCCCCTTTCTCCCCAAGTCAGTAATATTTTTCAGGATTAATTTAGAAAATCAGAGAGAGCCAAAAAGCAAAATAAGACTCCTTGGAAGAGAGTGAAATGGAGGTCTCCTAATGAAGCTGTTAGAATCCCCTCTATGCCTGTCCGCTTTGAGAAATATCTGTTCAAACGGGTTTATTTCTCCCCTAAGTCGAGATTTCAAAACTATTCTTCATCACGTAGCCTAGGAACTTTTCTAAGGTTCTTTAGAGTCAGAATCAGCTGCCCAGTAACTCTTTAGCCATCTGACGGCTTTCTTGCCAAGAATAAGAAACCTGCACTCATCTTGAGCACACTGAAGCCCAGGTTCAGGGCCCGGGAGACATCTGAGGACAATGACCTAACTTGGGGGAAAGAGGGAGGGCTTGTGCCTCTTCACAGAGGAATCGCTGGGGCGTGACTGGTATGAAGAAGATGGACATCTGTGAAGGTGTGCCGGCGAAATTTAATACCACCAGCCTGCATCCAAAGGGGAAGACAAGTTGTCAGATGGGCTGAAACACCTGTCTCAAAGTCTTAGCTTGTTAAGATGGGGGAGAGGAGGCCCCAACTGCTTGGAGACAAGCGGACAAGAGGAAATATTTTTCTATGAATTTGAAAACCATACAGCCGGGCAAGAACCGTACATGGCTGCTTCACTGAGAATGCTTTTCAAGCATCTCTCTGCTAACACATTTCTTTTCTTCTTCAATGTCAGATTAAAAAAAAACAGAGAAAAAAAAACACTGCCATGGGGCTGGCTGGGTGGCATAGTGGTCGGGTTCGCGCGATCCACTTTGGCAGCCTGGGGTTCGTGGGTTTGGATCCCAGGCCCAGACCTACACATCACTCATCAGGCCACGCTGTGGCGGCGTCCCACATACAAAATAGAGGAAGATGGGCACAGATGTTAGCTCAGGGCCAATCTTCCTCAGCAAAAAGAGGAGGATTGGCAACAGGTGTTAGCTCAGGGCTAATCTTCCTCACAAAAACAAACAAAAAAACCCCCACTTCCTCCAGGAAATTGTCCTTAATTCTCCTGACATTCTCACCTTTATCTCAGGCATCTTTAGTTTCTATTACACATTACTGAGTTTGTACTGCATTCATTTGTATTTATTGATTTGATCTCCCCTTACCTGGTATTCCACTATCACATTTAGTTGAGTTCTGACTCTCAAAAGAATATAAACTGCTAGAAGGTAAGAGACACCAGCTCCAATTTCCTGCCAATACACACCAAGCTTGGAACTGCACTTCGTGAATGACAGGCTATTAAAAATGTCCTTTCACAAAGGATTTGGCCTTCCCTGACCCTACAGCAGAATAGTATGTAAAGTCTGCCTTCATTTGTACCCTCTCTTATTACCAAGGCAGAAAAATCTTAAGATAAACTTCCCAAACTGCAAATTCTGAAGTTATTTCTTCAAATTACATGTTTATAATGAAATTACACAGACATAATCCCCTAAACAATCTCCTCTAGCGTCTCAGATCCTCATAATTGGTAAACTTTGCTGATTCTTCCGAGTTTGAATGTGTTTTCCGTTCGCTCAGGAAGAAGTTTCGTGGAAAAGATGAGGGCCGTTTCTGTGATTTCTCTGAATTAGGGTGTGGTGCAAGGCTGGTTTTTAGCTTAAGGATCATGATTTAGTAGGGGCATCCTACAGTTTCCTGCTATCTTCAGCACAGAGCTGGAAACAAATACTTTAGGAGGGAACACTGCTTAAGTGAAATTCTGTCAAGTGTGGGTGGGTCTACAGATAAAGGACATGGTGGGTTTTTAATCTTCATGTGGGGTTTTTTGGTTGTTCTGTTTTTAAGGGAAATGCAGGGTTGGCCACCAACCAAATAAATCACCACAGCACAATGTCCCGACCAATATTTAGAGAAGGAGACTAAAATGCTCCAATGGAAAGTATTTGGCCATCAGTAAGTCTGAACTTCCGGCTACATCCTTTTTAATCCAGACTGGTTTGAGGGGGCCACGCCAGAGCAGGGTGTGTGGGGAGGCATTTGTTCTTCCTTATCACAGCAGCAACAGGGGCTCAGCCTGCTGGCTTCTATTCTAGATGGATCCCACCACCCACATTATCCTTAGGGACTTGTCTCTACCAAGACTGGCTACAGAGTGTCTAAAATCTCCCTAGCTCTCATCCTCCTGGTCCCTAAGATAACAACTGGAGTCCTGATCATGTGGGAAAGCAGACAGTAAAAGGCATGGGCAGATTCACAAAGCTTCAGAAACCTTACAAGGATGTAAGTAGCATGAGGTCTGAGGTCGGAGAAACCTCTGTTCAAATCATAGCTGGGCCACTCCTCAGCTATGTGACCCTTGTAAAATCAATAAGCCTACTGGAGCCTCAGTGACTCCATCCATACAATGGGGATGGGGCGGGGGTGACAATGAACTACCTTTATCGAGCACTGAATAGGAGCTTGGGCACTGTGATGGATGGATGATCTGCTTTTCTTGAATCCCTCAATATCTCTGGATTGCTATGCAAGTTAAATTCAACATCATTTTGCATTGACAACATTTAACTCAGTGCTTAGGAATCAGTCAGTGCCCAAAAAATGTCTTTTGCAGAAAAACGAAATTCTTACAGTGTGGCCCATGGTCTTGGGCCTGATTCCCTTACTGAAATGGTCAATATATTGCCCAGGGGGTACTCCCAAACTGCCCTCCTGCCGTCACCCCCAGTGTAAGCAAAACTGAAGCAATGATCCACGTGAGACCAGGAGTCCTCTTACATGAGCTTGATCTTTTCTTTCTCGGAACTTCATGAAACTTACATAGTTCATACAATTTATATAGCAAACATATAACACATTCTCTCCCCAGCTAGATTATATCAACTCATTGGCAGTGCTTACCATATTCTTAAAAACATGACACACATACGACAGGTTAACAGACAAGACTTATAGCCAAACACAACCGGTTTACTTAGTTTTCTACTGAATGACTCTTAGCAATCTTTTTGGACTCTTGCAACATCTTTTACAATTTTTCTCTACACTGGCCGTGCTGGGAGCCCCAAAGCCTGCATGGGTCAATATCTGGGTGCCCCTGGAATCTGTTTTCAGCATGTCCTGCAGTCTTCCCATAGGACTCAGCACAGTGCCGGCCACATAACGCCTAACGACCACATATATTGGACCGAGGGACCTGAAACAACGTGAAAACGAACAAGAGCCCTCCCGCACATCCATAACGCGTACCTCGGGTAGTTAGTGCAATACTGGGTGTAAATGTGGAACTCTTCACTCTGCAAGGAAACAAAAGAGAGACTTTGATGGGCCAAAAAGCGCAGGCAACAACATTCACTTAAAAACAATCAAAAGAAACATCCTTCATTACCTTTATATTTGTTTCTCTAATCCCACGGGCCTGTCTCCCGAGCCCCTGTGGCAATCATCTGTGCCTTTTTGTCTACCTTGTTTTATACCTAGAATCCACACGCACTTCAACTCATTTGGATTCAACAAACACGTACTGAGCACCTGCTGTGTTATGGTGAATCGGAAGGCCAACAGGAAGAGGAGGGAAATAAGGGTTCTGCCCCCAAGGTGCTCACAGTCCTCCAGTGGATTTGCAGAGTGGGAGAGAAATATAAGTATATAATTTAAATATCACGTGGTGAGAACATGTTAGAAGCACGTGCAGGGCACGAGAAAGCTGCTGTACACTTCCAAGCCCTTGTGTATTCGGTTTTCTCTGCCCACGGTCTTTCCCATTTTTTTCATTGGAGAGCCACCATGCATCCTTTGACATTGAACTTGGGCTTTATTTCCTCCAAGGAGTCTTCCTTGAGCTTCTGGGCAGAGCCAACTGCTCCTACTCTGGGCTTCCACCATACCCAATACTTACCTCTCCTGTAGCATTTACCAAATGACAGTGACACTGTCTGTGTGCCTGTCTGTCTCCCACTCTAGGCTGTGAGTTCCCGTGGGGTAGGGGCCATAAGGTGTTCACCTGGCACATAATGTTTGTTGAACTACTGAATTTCCCTCTCTCCCACTAAGCTGAAAATTGAGAGCAGGATCCAAATCTACTCATCTGTATGCATCCAGCAGGGCAGCAATGTCTCAAATGCAATAAACGTTTGACTAACCCATGTGGGGTTCTTGCCTTTTGCTATAATCATATTTCTACTTCCCTAGTATCTTTCAGATGTCTAGTTATATTATCAAATATTGGGAAATATTAAACTAATGCTTCTTGCTATGAAAGGATAATTTTTTAAAAAGGTAAAACCATGACTTCCATGCAAATATAACATGAACACTGTCAAAGATTTCATTTAACCTATTAATTAATGAGGAAAGCAGTAAGATATTACCACTGGATTAAAAGAGAAATAAAAGTATCACATTCAGATAGGTCAATGAGCAATGGCGAAATGAACTTACAAATAGATACAAACCTGGCTTTATCTCGAGATGGGTGGGTAAAGAAATCCACTGTCCCTCTACAGACAGTATTCATTTGCATGTCTGTGGTCAAGAATCATTTACATTTCTATCAGTTATCTATAATTTACAGTTGTTAAATAGCTCAAAGACAAGGAAAGGTGCAGAGATCTCACCGAATCATATAATTTAGACGCGTAAATTGGAAAATACTTAAGTTTTCTATTGGAGGCATCCAGTAATCTTTTAGGTTGATTTCAAAGTCTTTCGAAATTTTTCCATACACTGCCAAGGGAAAGAAGTATATGTAGGTGGGTGAGTGAGGTGGCAGAAGCTAGGTTTTTAAACTTTTAATTGTAAAACTGTTGGTCAGAATAAATAATTTAAGGCCAATGAATTACCAGCTCTTGCAAACTCTAAAATGGACTTACATTTTGAAAAAGAATCAGTCTATTTTGGTGGTATTTCACATTCTGCTTTTCCTGACTTTTTATTTCCTTTAACTTTTTAAACCACTTCATGCCGGATTTACATGCAACTCCGAGAGAGCACCTTTGTGTTTTTTGTAACTTTAGTGCTTTAATTATTTTTTTTCTGATTTAAAAGGAATTTCCACTTAGAATCCTTTCTGTTAAACTCAACGAGGATTAGGCTAAAATTATTTTATTATAGAAAGTTTCAAGCATATACAAAAGTAGAGGTGGTATAATGAAGCGCCAAGTATCCATCATCTGAGCTCAATAATCATTAACTCATTATCTGTATCCACCCACTCCCGTGCCTTCATCACTCTGAAACAAATTCTAGGCATCATATCATTTCACTTGTAAATATTTTAGTATATGTCTCTAATATAAGGACTTTTGAAAAGAAGCATAACCACAGTGCCATTATCATATTTAAATAATTCCATAATATCATGAAGGTTCATCAGTCACTATTCATATTTCCTATTTTCTTAATTTTTTTTTATAGTTTGCCTGCTTGATTTGGATAACATCTACACACAGCAACTGGTTGATATCTCTTAAGACTCTTGTAGGGGCTGGCCCGGTGGTGTAGTGGTTAAGTTTACATGCTCCGATTTGGCTGCCCAGGGTTCGCAGGTTCGGATCCCAGGCGCAGACCTACGCACTGCTTATCAAGCCATGCTGTGGCAGCATCCCACATACAAAGTAGAGGAAGATGGGCACTGATATTAGCCCAGGGACAATCTTCCTCAGCAAAAAGAGGAGGATTGGCAACAGATGTTAGCTCAGGGCTAATCTTCCTCACCAAAAACAAAAAAAAAACAAAAAAAACACGAAGACTCTTCTAATCTAAAAATTTCACCTCTTATCTTTTTCCCCCTTGCAATTTAGTTGAAGAAACCAGATGGTTTGTCCTGCAGAGTTTCCTATAGTTTCGATTTTGCTGATTACATCCCTGTAGCTTCCTTTAACATATTCCCCTGCCCCCTGCACTCCTTGTGTTTTAGTAGAGGCTTGAACAGACTTAGGTTTCATAATTTGGCACAAATACATCACAGGTTGTATCGTACTTCCATCAGGAAGCACATAACGTCTTGTCGTCTCTCTTTTTGTGATGTTAACAACCATTGGTAATTACTGACTAGATCTATTAATTCATAGGAGTTGCAAAATGGTGATAGTTCTAACTTTACTATTCCTTCTTCATTTATTAGCCAGAATCCCTCCAAAACAGGAACTTCCTTATATTAACTATTTGGGAAAGGCAGGATAAATGCTTGATTCCATCCCTTAATTTTCAAAATAATGCATTGGTTCTCTAGCATCCTGCAAAGGCCACTAATTTGGAATTTTTAACATTACTGTGAATTTATTAACAAACGTATTTAATGAGTTTCAGTTGTATTCAGTTAATTATCTTTACTAACGCTCAAATGATCCCATCTTTGGCCAGTAGGAGCCTCTTCTTGAGTATCTGTGACCTGACCTACAGCCTCCAGCAGCTTCCTTGTTGTCTGATGTGACAAGATGTTCCAGGCCATCTTGTACATTTCCTGCCCACACTCATTCTTCACGGAGCACTGATTCCTTCCGGTAAGAAGCAGTATTTGGAGACCACAATCTGGGCATTAGCGACGTTCTTGCTCTTAGGTTAATCATTATTTCTAGGCCTTTTCAGTAGACAGAGTCAGGATTTAAAGATAAAATACATCCTTAGTTCAAACTCGCAATTCAGATTCAAGACTATAGTGTTTTTAATTATTCTTTATAATAATTCTTTATAATAATTATTCTCATTCTTACTCTATATTTTCTTTCTTCTACCAATTCCAGTTCTCAATGACACTAACAGAAGTACTCATTTGCTTTATCCCACAATACGCTCAATAATTTCAGAATAACAATATCAACACCACCATATATGTCATCACTATTGAAAACAGTCAAGGATGTATTTGCTGTATTTTGTTCATGGTATATTTTTAAAGTTGATGGGAATTTCCTCTGCATGCTTATGCCACAAACTGGACACACAATCAGGCTCATTGATTCATTTTGCTTTCAATTTTTGGAGACTGCTTTTGTAAACTTTAATTTTGCTTTATAATTATGTAAAATTTGTACATGGTTTCAAAGTCAACTCTACAAGGAAATGCATATACAAAGAAGTCTAGCTTCTATTCCTTTCCATTCTAGTCTATGCCTTCCCTTCCTATATCAGTACCCAATTTTTTTTTAAATAATTTTATTTATTTATTTTTTCCCCCAAAGCCCCAGTAGATAGTTGTATGTCGTAGTTGCACATCCTTCTAGTTGCTGGACGTGGGACATGGCCTCAGCGTGGCCGGAGAAGCAGTGCGTCGGTGTGCGCTGGGGATCTGAACGCAGGCCGCCAGCAGCGGAGCGCACGCACCCAACTGCTAAGCCACGGGGCTGGCCCCTGTCACTGTATCTTTGGAATAGATTTCTGGAAATAGGATTGCTGCATCAAAGGGTGAATTCCGACGTAGTTTTGCTAGATCTAGCCAAATTCCCCTCTATAGGGCCCATGCCATTTTGCTTTCCCACAATTACAGGAGTGCCTGATTCCCCATGGCCTCGCCAACTTAGTATGCTGCCAAAGTTTCAAGCATAGTCCTTTAAGAAAATCTAAATTGGTTGCCAACTTCTAAAAGTTAGAAGATAAAAATATCTTGATTTATGGCTTTTTTTGAAGAAGTATAAGACCCACTGGCCCTGGGCCTACAGTTTCACGTGACATTTATGTCCCCATGACATAGGTCCCTTGACAGCTCTAGCCTCCACCTGGGCCCATCTATGCCTGTGTTCACCTGCTTGCTCCTAAAGGCACTGAGTGTCCAGCCCTGGCTCCATGGATAAGGCAAAGTGATTTGCCCAAGGTTTTCTAGTAAATTTATGTCAGACTGAAGCCTTTCTCTGGGTTTGCTCACACACACTCAGAGTTCCTTGCTTATTCCTTCCTGCCTCCTGCTGCACTCAGCCTGGGACTGAACAATATCAGGCTGACTTTCCTTAAATTTAGGAACCTTTAGGATCATTTGAAATACCAAACTTAAAAACCATGGCCTCAATGAAAATATGTCTAAATGACATCATAAACTTGACCTACCTATACCTATCCCTAATAAAGCCTCAAGACTTCTGAACAACTGAATTTCTGTGCATTTTGTGACATCATGGCTCAATTCCTACCTTAAATTAGAGGATTTTGATTTAAATCAGCTGTATATTCTTAATATAGAATCCAATGCACATTTGATCTTAGATTTATAAGCTCTGTGGACAATTCAAACAATTACACAAAAACCAATAGCCCCTAGTCAGTTAATCCTTAAAGACCTATTACTTATTATATATGCTGCTCCAAATCCTTTTCACAAGTATTTAGGGAAAAAGAAAGCAATGATAAAGAATTTGTACAAAAGTAGATATTTCCTTCTGGTTATTCAACTCTTTCAAATTGCAATTACACATGATGTCAAAATGAGACATTTAATTATGAAGGAACCAAAATATAAGATAGTCAGGGCTTGCCACTTGAGTACACAAGGCACTCAAATGTTTATTTTTTATTTATTTATTTATTTTTGTGAGGAAGACCAGCCCTGAGCTAACATCCATGCCAATTCTCCTCTTTTTTGCTGAGGAAGACTGGCCCTGAGCTAACATCCGTGCCCATCTTCCTCTACTTTATATGGGACGCTGCCACAACATGGCCTGACAAGTGGTGCATCAGTGCGTGCCTGGGATGTGAACCGGCGAACTCTGGACCGCTGCAGCGGAGCGCGTGCACTTAACCGCTTGCGCCACCAGGCTGGCCCGTCAAATGTTTATTGAATGAATAACCAGAGTAAAGAAATCTGTATGATTTGAGGGTTTCTTCTGTTACAGGGTCCTTCTCTCTCACTCTCTCTCTCTCTCTCACACAGACACACATTCCTGAGAAGTCTGCATTGGATCCTGTGAGAAAGGCTTAATATGTAAACAGCATATGGGTAAGGTAACACTGACTTGAACGTACTCCAATGACATGAATATCTGAGATCAGTACTTTCTTGAGAATAATTTCCATAAGTGGGTGGGGTGCGTGTGTGTGTGCCTGGGCACTGAGGGAAAAAAGGTACCAATGGGGACGGGGGCCATGCATCGAGGGAGAGAGGTTAAGTGGGGGGTTGGGTCTCTGAAGACAAACTTTGTCTTCCTCCTAAATGCTGCCCGGCTGACAGTCAAGACAAGGGTTGGAAATGAGGGTGAAGGCGAAGGCAGGAAACCTGTTCCAGGAGTTTCCAGAGTCCTAAGAGTGGACAAAGGCTCAGGTGGGGGACAGCTTGGCCTGCCCATTAGGGAACTTTTATTTCTACCCCTCCAGAGAATGGCCTGTGCAGCCCCTGTCCTTCTGTTATGACCAGCAGGTAGGAAGCGCTACATGTTCCCTTTGTCAGTAAGGATTTCTGTAACCTACACATACCACAAAAGCAAGGTCACGGATGAACTTGGTGTAAGCCCCAGTGGTTCAGATAAAAACAGAAGTCAACCGGCTTCTTTCCCTCTTCCATTAATGGCCTCTCAAGTAAAGCTATTTTCCACTCCTCCCCAGAGTTGAACAGCTGGTAGTGGTTCAGAAAACGTACCATCTTCTAAATTTCAGGGTGCTGAGTGAAAAGCAGGTCGTGCCAGGACTAAACACTCCCTCACAATTCCCTGCTTACATGCGAAAGTGTGGGGCGCTGAAGCCCGTCTTGTAATTAAACTTGGCAACATTACAATGAAAAATAAGATTTGGGAGTTGGCATCGTAGCACATACACAAACTTTTATGTGAATAATTAAGTCAGAGCTAAGCATATGCTGGACCGTCTTTAATCAACTTGTGATTACAGTCACTAGTAAAAGCCCAAACATTTCCGAAAGCTTCTATGTTGTTTATGTGCTGTGGTTATTTTAACATATCTGCTTTGATATACATGGTATATCTTTTTACCCATTTCTCCCTCTTTCCTTTTCCTTCTTTTTTCCAAATTCCTACCCTTTAGGAGAATAAATTATGATACAAGAATCTTGTGAAAAGAACTGTGTGTGTAAGCCTGTGTGCACAAACATTTGACCTGTTAACACACCCACACACCCACCCACAAAGTCAGGAGTGTTTTATATACAAGCCCATCAAGTGCCTTTAAGGAACCACGCTTCAGTAAAACCCAGTGTGTTATGCTTGGATTTAAAACCACTGGATGGATCTGCAGTCATCAGAAATGGCCCTGTGGAACCAGTCCAGAGCCAGGTCAGGCTGGGAAGACACTTCACAGGTCACATTGGACTCAGGAGCTCCAAACGAGGTGCTAATTCTCAGTTGATCCCAAAGCAGCATCATGAACTTTACTTAAACTTCTGTACATTTCAAACCACAACAGCAGAAATCATGTGAAGTTTTGCTGCAAAATAATTTCTGCCAGGGGTTTTCCAAGAAAAAGCTGTTGAATTTTTAAGAGAAACTGAAGATAGAATTCTGTATATAGTAGGCAGCATGTCGAGAAATTAATGTGGTATTAATTACCACATAAATACATAAAAACATACAATCACCTTGTAGGTTTCAGAACTCTGTCTCCCTTCCCGGTACAGAGCATGAACTGACTATCATTTAATCTTTAAAAATCAAATCCTTTCCTTGTATTTTTCTAAACCATGAGTGCAACTTAAGAAAATGAAAGGGCATTTTTAAGATGTAGGAGATTAATTCTACTTCTCTTTTTCCCCCAAAAGATAATTATTCAGCCTCGGCTAGTGCCACATATATTATATACAAAATATTTAGATTCTAATAGATTTTTCTAAGTAGTCTAGCGGTATTTTATATGTATTTATTTTTCTAACATTCTTCTATTCTAGATTCTCCTCCCCACAAGCTTAAAGTTTTTCCTAGGAAAGATGAGTAACATCATTCAGCTACTACGCAAGTTGTAGGACAACTACCAAGTTAGCATTTCCTAACTTACTGGGGACTGTTAACAGTATATTTTTTTCCTTGCTGGTGGAAAAAAACAAAACAGAGTGAGAGAGATTATTGGCTAACTTCATCCAACATGGAACAAACCAGTCATTTTAACTTTAAAATGAAAACAATTTGTACTCTATATCTGTCTTGGTTGGCCCCAAGAAACGAACCATGCTTACCTTGGACACGAAACATTCTGCTATGGCCACAGGATCATTTTCACAGTTTTCCAAATCTTGCAGAAGTTCACTAATAAAAAATAATAGCCAGAAAGTATTAGATTGTGGTCTGATGGTTGAGGACATTTTATATAACTTAGAAGTTTAAACATTTACATGGCATTTACAAGGAATCATATTTAATTGGATAACTAAGGACCTATTGTCATTGTATCCAAAGCTTAGATAAGGGACTTACCCAAGGTTATGGTGGAGCAAGGATTTTTTTTTTTTTTTTGGTGAGGAAGACTGGCCCTGGGCTGACATCCATGCCTATCTTCCTCTACTTTATATGGCACGCCGCCACAGCATGGCCCGATAAGTGGCATGCAGGTCTGTGCCCAGAATCCAAACCCAAGAACCCTGGGTGGCCGAAGCAGAGCGTGCGAACTTAACCCCTACGCCGCAGGGCCAGCCCCCAGAGGAGGGATTTCAACACAGGTCCAACCTGTAACTCTCCCACCCAGAGAAATACCTAACATTTAAGTCTTCCAGATGTTTGTCATTGTCTGCCTGCATGTTCACACACATTCATTCACTCATCAAATGGCTGTCTAGATGCTAGGTACTGTGCAAGGCATTAAGAACAAACACATCGGTAAGCAAAATGAGATATGGTCCCTGGTCTCTTGGAGCTTGGAATCCATTGGAAGAGCCAGACATTCAATGAAAAATCACACTAACAAATATAAAATTATAAATGGAGACGGTGCTCTAAAGGAAAGATATGCTAGGGGAGAAAATCTCTTTTCTCAGATGTAAATCTATACTATTTTTTTTTTTAATAATTTTATTTATTTATTTATTTTCCCCCAAAGCCCCAGTAGATAGTTGTATGTCATAGCTGCCCATCCGTCTAGTTGCTGTATGTGGGACGCGGCCTCAGCATGGCCGGAGAAGGGGTGCGTCGGTGCGCGCCCAGGATCCGAACCCGGGCCGCCAGCAGCGGAGTGCACGCACCCAACCGCTAAGCCGTGGGGCCGGCCCAATCTATACTATTTTTAATGGTTCATTATTTTAAGGAACTACATAATATTTCATTATGCAGTACATATGCAGTAATATAACCAATCTCGCACTGTTAGATAAAATTCTATAAATGGAACTGCTGAGTCAAAGGGCGTTGCAGGGAGGAGGAAGGAAGGCGAAAGGGGTGATGAGGTACATGTGTATGATGATGGACTGTAATTAGTCATTGGGTGGTGAACATGATGTAATCTACACAGAAATTGAAATATAATGATGTACACCTGAAATTTATATAATGTTATAAACCAGTGTTACCACAATTAAAAAAAAGGGCATCGCAGGGTAAATGTACATGTTAATGCATTTCCAAATTGCACTCCATATAAGTTGTAAGAATATATATTTTACTATGTTGTGCTTATTGTAATTAGCTGTATATTACATATTTAACAAAAAGTTAAATAATTCTACAGGAATTATGATAAAAACAAGCAGTTTCTTGCTTTCTGTTCCCCATTCTTGACTGCTACTCTCCAGAAGCATTTTTTTTTCTTTTTTTTTTTTAATTTATCTTTCCCCAAAGCCCCAGTAGATAGTTGCATGTCATAGCTGCACGTCCTTCTAGTTGCTGTATGTGGGACGCGGTCTCAGCACGGCCGGAGAAGCAGTGAGTCGGTGCGCGCCCGGGATCTGAACCAGGGCCGCCAGCAGCAGAGCACGCGCACCCAACCGCTAAGCCACAGGGCCGGCCCTCCAGAAGCATTTTCAACTCTTGCTGTTTCTGCTGTGTGTGTCCATGTTTCTAAACATGCGGACACTGCATTTTCATTATTTTTCAGTTTTAGATATTATTTACTTCTTCCTCCTCCCATCTTCTCAACGAGTTTAGGAAAGTTGATTAGATTAAAACAGCTTACTTTTTTGGGGGGTATGTAAACATTATTCTCCGTCCAGCCGTGGAATGTACCATAATTACATTTCCTTTCTTGTACAACCACGTTTTCCCTGGAGTTAAAATTGTCTCCTTTTTTTGCTTTGTTTTCAAAGTACACACCACTAATTTATCCTTGAATTTTGTGCCAGAAGGGTATCTCTCGTTTCACGGTGTTCAAACATCAGATCATCTATTGGCTGCATTTCTTTCCTGGTGACCTCCCTCCTGGAGCGCTCTGTCCTTCCGCCTTCTGAACAGGTTGCTCCCCAGGCTGCTGGTTCTCTCTTCAACACTACCCTGACAATGACCTTCACCTAGGTCCAGTGTTGGATCTTGTTTCTTAGCTACCAAGTCAGATGTATTCCTTCCTTTGGGAGATTACAACACCGGTAGCTGTGAGTAAGCGTAATAGGCAGTAAATTTGCTGAAACTCGTCCCGTTTCAGAATGTTCTGCCTTCACACTTGGCTGATAATGTTAGTGGATATAGAATTCTTGGTTGGAAGTCATTTTCTCTGAGTATTCAGGAACTATCTGTTGCCTTATGAATTTCAATGCTGCTGAGAAGTCCAATATCATTCCGATCTACGATCCAGGTGCCATATGACCTGTTTTTCCATTCTGGAAGCTGTTAGAGTTTCCTCTTTTGTTAACATAATTCTGAAATTCTGTAATGGTTAGCTTTGGGGTGGGTCGTTTTTCATGTATGGAGCCAATGTGAATATTTGGGAAATGTCTGAGTATCAGTTCTCAGAGTGACCCCTGGGTTCCTGAGACCCCTTTAGGAGGTCCATAAGGTCACTATTTTCATAAAAATACTTAGACACTTGGATTTTTTACTTTCATTCTCTCATGAGAGTACAGTGGACTTTTCCAGAGGCTACATGAACTGTGATATCGTAGCTGATGGAAAGTAGAAGCAGTTATGAGAATCCAGCTGTCTTCTAGTAAGTCAGACAGTATACAGATTTGTAAAAATGTAAAACAATTCCAACATACAAAAAATGTTAGTGAGAAGAGTAGTAAAACTATTTTCCTAAAATTTTGTGGGTGGGTTTATTATTGTTATTATTGAATAAATTGATATTTTAACACTTTCTCAGTTTTAATTTCTATCATGGTAAACAAAACATCATAAACCATAAACAGAAAAGCTTTTGGGGTTCTTAGTAATTTTTAAGTACGTAAGAGATCCTGGGACCAAAAAGCTTAATAATCTCTGTTCTTGAACTATGTCTCATATTTCCTCCTCTCCATGTTCTCTTCTCTCTCTTTTTGAAGCTCCTATTATTTACATTTGACATCTCTAATTTTTCTTATTATTCCTGTCTATTTTTTTTTTTTTGATGAGGAAGATTGGTCCTGAGCTAACATCTGCTGCCAATCTTCCTCTTTTTGCTTGAGGAAGATTGGCCCCAGGTTAACATCTGTGCCAATCTTCTTCTATTTTGTATGTGGGATGCTTCCACAGCATGGCTTGATGAATGGTGTGTAGGTCCACACCTGGGATCCAAACCTGTGAACCCTGGGCCGCCAAAGCAGAGCATGAGAACTTAACCACTACACCACTGGGATGTCCCCGCTATTTTCTATCTTCTTGTTTATTGTTCTGTTTTCTGGGATACTTCAACTTTATTTTCTATCTCTTCTATCGAATTTTTTCATTTCTAGGATCTGATTTTTAATTTCAAATCATTTTTTTTAATACGCTCTTTCAGTGTTTCTCGTGTTCCTGCCCTTATTTTATGGCTGCAAAATCTTCTCTTATCTCCAAGGATGATATGATGATGATGATGATGGTGATGGACTTTTCTTTCCTGCTCCTTGATTTCTGCCCAGCTCTCTTTTCTCTGTTTGATCATTTTGACTTCTGTCGTTCATGTTAAAGGCTCTCCAGATATCTGGGGATCTTCTTTTGCCCTTTCCTATTTGAAGGTGAGACACCACAATGCTGACCATAAACTCTGTGCAGAAATGGAGCTTTTCATGGGGTGCTCTTCACTCAAGGCAGTGGTTCTCAAACACTTTGGTCTCAAGATCTGTTTACACTCTTAAAAATTCTTTATGTGGATTCTATCAATATTTATTAGAAATTAAAACTGAATAATTTTAAAAAATTGATCAATTCATTTAATAATAAGTCCAATACATGTTAATACAAATAACTTTTTGGCAAAAATTAGATTTTATAAGATAAAAAATTTAGTGAGAGGAACAGCACTGTTTTACCTTTTTGCAAATCTCTAATGTTATCTGAATAGAACACAGATGGATTCTCATATATGCTTCTGAAATCAACCTATTGCAATCTGTTATTTTGGTTGAAGTATACAGAAAAAAATCCAGTCTCACACAGATATGTCATTGGAAAAGTGAGGAGTATTTTAATACCCTTTTCTTTTTTTTTTTGTGAGGAAGATCAGTCCTGAGCTAACATCCATGCCAATCCTCCTCTTTTTCCTGAGGAAGACTGGCTCTGGGCTAACATCTGTGCTCATCTTTCTCCACTTTATGTGGGATGCGGCCTCAGCATGGCCTGGGAAGCGGTGCGTCGGTGCGCGCCCGGGATCGGAACCCCGGGCCACCAGCAGCAGAGCGTGCGCACTTAACTGCTACGCCACAGGGCTTGCACCAATTAACACCCTTTTCAAATAGGTGTGGATATCCTTCTTTGATATTACACTGAAACTCAAGAAGCAGCCGTTACTTAGAGGTTTGCTGGACTATGAAACCATACCAATGCACTATACCCTGTTACTTTAAAATCCACTGGTCTGCCTTGCACTTTGAAAGGATCTTTACCAATGCATGATTTCAAATAGTCCCAATTTCAAACATTCTTTCCTAATATTCCTATAAAAGCATTCCCTTTGTAAGATTATTATTAGTTTGGAAAATATAGTTCTGATATTTGTGTCAATATCTTTTATAGAAAGACGAGTGTGGTTAAATTAAAGATAGTTGAAATCTAATCATTGGGACCTAAACACTGGATGAAGTGAAAAGGCTGAAGGAAAAGAACAGCCAAAGAAGCAACACTTCTGGGCCAGTGTTTTCCATTACTGGCGGATGGAGTGCTCTGGATGCAGGTTTTGTGTCCAGGTCTTTCAATATAAATTCTCTTTCTGAGCCCAGAAGAATTTTGAGCAGAATCTATCATGTTACTCCTCATAGCTTAACAGAAATACTGCTTGATATTTGTATTTAACTCCCTGTTTTCTGAATGTTATGCTCATCAAGCTCCCCTTTGAGCTTGATGGACTTGAGCTAGACTGGACTTACTGGTTGGAGCAAGTATCTCAGGGGACCCACCCAGGCTCTATAGCTCACCTGTAAATGAATGATTGGCATTCATTGCTCAGGAACCACAGAGCTGGGAGGTTGCTCAGACACCTTCCAGTCTCAACCCTTAATCTTAAGGTGAGGAAACCACAGCTCATAAAAGGGAGGTGGCTTACCTTCGCTCACAGAGCTAACAATTAATGGCCACAGCTGGGGTTAGTATCAGGGCTCTTGAATCCCAGTCCTGCACTCTAATATAAATACATCTATTGAAAGATCTGTTTCCTGATCAACTCGAGAAAGCTGAGGGCTACACTCTGCACCATGATGCCTTCAACATGGTCCTGCCTTGTTTGAGTCACCTGGCTAGCTTTCCTTTAAAATCCTTTTCTAAAATAGGATAAACACACTAAAAATGGGAAGAGTGAAGAGGAGGAAGTAATGGGATTTCTTTCGTACTCTTGTCATCAGGGCTATCATCCCGATAAAGTTGGCCCACCATCCACTGAATGTTTGCTCTCCATTCAACAGTAATTATTGAAAGCCTCCTGTGTCAGGCATTGCTATAGGCACTGAGGTTACGGGGTAAAGAACTCGGACAAAGGCCCTGTCCTATGGTGCTTATGTTCTGATCAGGGGTGATAAGTGTTAGTAACTGAATAAATAAACAACATGATATGAAACAAAAGACAACAGATGTTGGCAAGGATGGGAGAGATTGGAACTCTTGTACACTGTTGGTGGGAATGCAAAATGGTGCAGCAGCTTTTGAAAGCAGTATGGAGGTTGCTCAAAAAATTAAAAACAGAAATACCATATGATCCAGCAATCTCACTTTTGGGTATTTATCCAAAAGAATTGAAATTAGGATCTTGAAGAGATATTAGCACTCCCATGTTCATTGCAGCAGTATTCACAATAGCCAAGAAGTGGAAACAATCTAAGTCCATGAATGGATAAAGAAAATATGGTATATACATACAATGAAATATGAGCCTAAAAAAAGAAGGAAATGCTGCAATGTGCGATAACATGAATAAACCTTGAGGACATTATATTAAGTAAAATAAGCCAGTCACAGAGAGATAAATACTGTATGATTCCACTTATATGAGGAATCTAAAATAGTCAAACTCATAGACTCAGACAGAACGGTGGTTACCAGGGGCTGAGGGGTAGGAAGAAATGAAGGAACTGCTAATCAACGGGCACAAAGTTTCAGTTAAACAAGATGAATAAATTCTAGAGCCCTGCTGTACAACACTGTACCTATTAACAACAATGTATTGTACACTTAAAAATTTGTTAAGAGGGTAGATCTCATGTTAAGTATTCTCACACAATAAAATTTTAAAAATCCATTTTGCTAAAAAACCAAAAACCTAAATGAGATTACAATAGAAACACCATAATACATTACTGCTTAACAAAAAATGTTTATATGAAAAATAATAAAGTACTGGTTTTACTGAAGAACAAAACAAAACCAAAACAACATAAATATGACATTGTACTATGTGATATGAAGCAAATAGAGAGGGCAAATAACAGAGAGCAACTGAGGCTGGACGGGGGTGGCAGAGCACTGAAGCAGTCATGGAGGGCTCTCTGAGGAGGTGATATTTGAGGGCAGGGAGAATTGGAAGAGAAAGTCATTTCAGCAATCAGTTGTGAGTCCAGGACAGATGGAACTTGGTGTGTTCTTGTGTGAGGTACAGAAAGGAAGCCACTTGGCTGGAGTCTGGTGAACAACAGGGAGCGTGGGAGATACAGGAAGAAGACTAACTATAAAATAACAGGCCACGTCCTAGGGGAGCAGAGATGGGGCCACGGAATGTGGTATATCAGCCACTGAAGATACTCCATGAAAACCAGAAACAGGGCTGTCCTTCTCGAGTTACAGCCTAATGGGGTGGGGTCTAGGTTTCTCATTGCATTGTGTAACTAATGAACATCTCTACACGTACATTAGCAGGAAGGAGTGACTCAGACTGTGTCTTGTACTCAAAGCTAAAATTAGAGTCATCCTACCTTCAGTTTGGGGGTATTTTCTCTTTTCCCTGAGTTCAAAATATTTCCTCCTTTTCGAGTAGGATCATGAAAAAGAAAATGATACAATTGCTTCCTTGAGCTCAAGTCCCTCGTTTGGGTGGGAAATTAGAGGAACATTCTTCTCTTTTGCAGAACATCACATGTAAAATTTTTGGTGACCACTGATGTGAACTTGAAGGCAGGAACTGTATTTTTGACCTTGAGGATTCTATTGCCTTACACTGAACGAGATTCGGGAAGGAGGCATCTCCTCTTCCGGTCTGCAAAAGACCTAAGCACAACTTCCTTTTCCCACCCATCTGACTAGGTCAGGTGGCATTTTAACTTGTTGCATCCAGAGGCACATGTGCATGTGCGAACAGAAAATGGGGTGAGGTTAACAGCACTGAATGTTCCATTAACTTCACTGATACGTTAGCAATGGCCTTGAAAAGTCCACTTGAAAAAAGCTTGTCAGTAAAAATATTTCTACCATTGCGCAGAAGTTAAAGACATTTTGGTGGCATGAAAATGCACTAAAAGAAAAGAATGCTGCCCTCACCTTTCATTGCCTTATTGTTATATGTGTCCCATGATTCACTTTCTAAATTATATTTCAAGGGAGAAAAAAAGCAAGGCCCAAATAATGTTTTTGTCTTAAGACATATGTTACTGGCTCTGCGAAGCTTTCACTAGCCCCCTCAGACAAAATTAATTGCACGTTCCTCAGAGTTCTCAAAGCGTTTTGCTCATTCCTTGATTATACGACTTAACTGCCTCTGCTATACAATGGTGTCATTCATCTTTTTTTTTTATTGTGGTAACATTAGTTTATAACATTGTATAAGTTTCAGGTGTACATCATTATACTTCTATTTCTGCATAGATTACATCATGTTCACCACCCAAATACCAATTACAATCCATCACCACACACATGTGCCTAATCATCTCTTTTGCCCTCCTCCCTCTCTCCTTCCCCTCTGGTAACCACCAATCCAATCTCTGTCTCCATGTGTTTGTTTGTCGTTTTTATCTTCTACTTATGAGTGAGATCATATGGTATTTGACCTTCTCCCTCTGACTTATTTTGCTTAGCATAATACCCTCAATGTCCATCCATGTTGTCACAAATGGCTGGATTTCATCGTTTCTTATGGCTGAGTGGTATTCCATTGTGTATATATACCACATCTTCTTTATCCATTCATCCCTTGATGGGCACCTAGGTTGCTTCCAAGTCTTGGCTATTGTGAATAATGTGTCATTCACCTTTATACTACTAGACCTAGCCCAGTGTTTTACACACAGTGGTGACTCAGGTATACGAATAAAGAGAAAGAGTTGAAGGAAAAAGGAAAATTTTACTCTCATCTTTTGAGGAAGGAAGAGAGCTTAGATATTTTAATTTGCTAAAAAATAATTTAAAAATAAAATTCAATATGAAGGAATGGTCTCTATTTCCTTACTCTTCATTCTTAAAGATTCACATTACAGTTTAGATAACTCTTCTCTATTCGAAGAGAGAGATGCTGTATAAAACAGCTGGCATTTCTTCTTTAGTTGGCAGTAAAAAACAAAAAAAGTTTTGGGATTTTAGAGGCAAGTTAAAATGGGGAAAGTTGTTTCTTTTGACTGACCTAGCTTCCTGATCATTCGGGGATTTCTTCCATACACCAAACCAGAGACTTAAATTTCTAGGCTATCATAGGGATTATGAGAGAAAGAGAGATTTGGCTACCAAAAAGAAAACAAAAATGAAGTATCAATTGTATTCCAAAACAGTTTATGTTGGAACATTCATGAGATAACAATTTAAATCTAGTCATATACCAAAACTGAACAAAGAGAGTACAAGGAAAGAAATTATATACTATTGTCATTTATGAACATGAATGAAAAAATTCTTAATCAAACTCATCAGTACATCAATATATAAAACATCATGATCAGGTAGGGTTTATTCCAGTAATGTATGTATGATTTAAATCAGAATGCCTATTAACATAATTTACTACATTATGAATAGAAGGAGAAAAATCATATGCTAATTTTCTTAAAGGCAGATTAAGCAGTCACTAAAACTCCATATTTGTTCACAATAAAATCTTAGCAAAATAGGAACAAGTATTCATCTAAATCCCAGAGCAAACATTATGCTTAATGGCAAGACAGTTAAAGAAATCCTGCTAATGTGAGAAAGAAAATAAGGATGCCAATATGTAATCAACACTGTATGGGAAGACTTACCCAAAGCAATAAGACAATAAAAAAAAAAATAGGGGTAGAAGAACTACAAAGGAAGACAAAAGATTCTCATTTTCAGACACATTGTCACCTAGGAAATCCAAAATAATCTATAAGACACTATCAAAACTGATGGGACAGTTTAGAAAGTTAGTTTGATACAGTATCAACATACAAAAATCAAAAGCATTCCTGGATAATAATCACTAATTAAAAAATATAAAAAATATTCTGGTCAAAATAACATCAAAAGGAATAAATTTTTTTAAAGTTACATGTATGAATGCGATAGAGAAATTATGAAAATTATTTTAGGACGTTTTTAAAAGGCTTGACTAAAGAGATATATGTTTATGGATAGGATGACTCAATATTGTAAAGATGTGAAAATTAATCTATAAATTAAATGTAATTCCAATAAAATTCCTGACACAGCTCTTCACGGAACTTGACAAACCGATAAAAAAAAAAAATCACTTGACAGTGCAAAGAAAACCTAAGCCCATGTTGAAAAACGGCAAAATGGGCTTAATAATTAAGACAATGTGGTGTGGGGCAGGGATGGACAAACAGAGCAATGAAATAGAATACAGAATGGAAAAACAGACCCATACATACATGTAAACCTGACATGGGAGGAACGTGGAACTACAAAACAGCATAGAAAGGATCTACTTTTCAACCAGTGGTATGGGACCATTGGCTAGCCATATGAGAATCAGAATTTGGGTTTCCTACCATATTCCACAATTTTAATTAGATTAAGGACATATATGCAAAGCAAAATTTTAAGACTTTTAGGAAAAAATAGAGTATATTTATGAACTGAGAGTAGGAGATAATCTTTTAAAGAGAACACAAAATCCACATACTATAAAAAGTACATTTATTGGGCCAGCCCCGGGGCTTAGCGGTTAAGTGCGTGCGCTCCGCTACTGGCGGCCCAGGTTCGGATCCTGGGTGCGCACCGACGCACTGCTTCTCCGGCCATGCTGAGGCCGTGTCCCATATACAGCAAGTAGAAGGATGTGCAGCTATGACGTACAACTATCTACTGGGGCTTTGGGGAAAAAAAGGAGGAGGATTGGCAATAGATGTTAGCTCGGAGCCGGTCTTCCTCAGCAAAAAGAGGAGGATTAGCATGGATGTTAGCTCAGGGCTGATCTTCCTCACACACACACAAAAAATACATTTATTTAATGTAGTCAAACTTATGAATTATACAGCTTATCTTCAAACAACCATAATTAAAGTTAAAAGACAAGTCTCATACTGGCAGATGATTTGCAACTCACGTAATCCACAAAGATCACAGCCAAAATTCATCAAGAACTCCTACACAACAATAAGGAAAAGCAACATTCTGACAGAAAAATGGGCGATGGATATGATCCAGAAATTCACAGCAGAAATCTAAGTGGCCAACAAGCAAAAAAAGATGCCCAGTCTTACTACAACTGGCAAAATGAGAAGTAATATATCCCCCAATGGAATATTACACCACAGTTAAAACAAACAAAGTAGAGCTATAAATCTCAAAAATAATGTTGACTGAAAAAAAAAATTTGTAAAAGGTTGACACAATTTATTCCATGTTTCATGCTTTTTTGTGTGTGTGAGGAAGATCAGCCCTGAGCTAACATCCATGCCAATCCTCCTCTTTTTGCTGAGGAAGACGGGCTCTGAGCTAACATCTATTGCCAATCCTCCTCCTTTTTTCCCCCAAAGCCCCAGTAGATAGTTGTATGTCATAGCTGCACATCCTTCTAGTTGCTGTATGTGGGACACAGCCTCAGCACGGCCGGAGAAGTGGTGTGTCGGTGCGTGCCTGGGATCGGAAGCCAGGCCGCCAGTAGCAGAGCGCATGCACTTAACCACTAAGCCACGGGGCTGGCCCTATTCCATGTTTCAAATAAGTGAAATTTTAAACAAATAGTTACATATATAGTCATGGCAACAAAACCATACTTGGGAATGAAACACCAAGTCTTGGATAGCAGTTACAGTTATAGTGGTATATATCGGCTTGCCTGAGCCAATTCTGCACATCTCTTCCTAATTCTGTGTTCAGTGGTATCTTGCTAGTAGCTTGAAATCTGCTCTGATGGGAGTGTTTACACCCTAGAAATTGGCACACACTATAAATTCCAGATTCCCCATCCCTTGTCCTCACCCTGGAGAACTGGTTTACCAGCACATCGGTGTGCCATTCTCCCCAGAGGGGAATGCAATTTGGAGAGGTATATGAGAGCCTTCAACAGTATTTGTCATGTCTTTATGCTTTAAAGAATTTCCAAAGCAAATATGGCACAAGGAAAAGCTTCGACAGAGTGGGGGTGGTTCATGGGTGGTTATCACATTACTCTCTGCTTTTCTGTATTTTGAAAATATTTCCTGAAAAACAAAATTGAGTCAGCTGAATTTTTCAGTTCAGCATAAAACCATTTTCTATTCACCCTCTTTAATTTTAGAGATTTAAATCTTGCTTAGTCCGTCACAATAGTATTATATTATGTTGAAAAACCTGGACCTGAACTAATAAAAGAAACTTTAAAGTTATTTCAAGCCCCAATCACAGATTTGCCAGATAGTTGTATCTTTGAAATCAACTGACGTAGGGTATATAATAAAGGATTCATAAGAGGTATTCACACAAAAACTCACATCAATCCTCTTACTTAACCAAATATAATAGCAAAGACATTTCAGCTCTAAATTTAGACTCTAGATTTAAGAGAAAGGAAGTAAAAATGAATAGGGATGAAACAGTACAGACAGTTCAACAGTAAAAGTTAAACAATAAGATATTCTTTAAATAATACTAAAATAAAATAATAAAAAATAATAATACCAACAGGGATTTGACAAAACCAAGTATTCAAAATAGGCTAGGTTGGAATTCCAGCTCTATGACCTTGAGCAAAGGACTTTGTACACTTTACAATTGATTCCTCATCTCTAAGATGTGTATCCAAGATGCATCCTATCTACCTCTGAGAGCTAGGATGATTAAATGAGATAATGCATGTGCAGGGGATATACAGATGTGATCTAAAAAAGGGACAGGCATGGGCCGGCCTGGTGGCGTAGTGGTTAAGTTCGAGTGCTTCCCTTCGGCAGCCCGGGGTTCGCAGGCTTGGATCCCAGGCACGGACCTACGCACCGCTCATCAAGCCACGCTGTGGCGGTGTCCCACATATAAAGTAGAAGAAGATGGGCACGGATATTCGCCCAGGGCCAATCTTCCTCAGCAAAAACAGGAGCATTGGCAACGGATATTAGCTCAGGGCTAATCTTCCTCACCAAAAAAAAAAAAAAAAAAGGGACAGGCACGAACACAGTCATGTATTAATTGTGTCACTACACCGATGCCTCACATATCATTATCTGGGTACTCATTCCCTCTGACTCAGGTTTATTTTAGACATGTCTGACTTCCTCGTTCAGAGATCACCAAAGAGAAAAGAACAGAGAACTGATTCAGGAATATAAAGGTCTTCTGAGTCTTCCAACTTTGGCAGACTGGGGTTTGGAGTCAGCGGAGCCCAGATGAAGCATAAAAAGTGATATTGCACATAAAGCTCTACGGCCTCTGGCATGAAGTGAACACCAGATAAACAGTCACTACCATCAACTTATAGCCAAACCACCAGGGGCCTCCCAGCATCGAGGCCTCGTCCCTCTTCCCAGGTTACAGAGCCATTGGTGGGCTCTGGAAGGAGAAGCCACGCAGGGGCTTGCAGGATTTTACCATCATCAACTGCTAAATGGAAGCCTGCTTTAACACCAACATATTACTAATGAACATGCAGACTCTAAATCTCCTAATTCAGTTTTTTTATGCCCTTTCTCTCTTTTCTTATGTTTATTTGATCTAGACAGTGTTTCTCAACCATGGCTGCACATTATAAACACCTGAGGACCTTTTAAAAAATTCTGGGGGCTGGCCCAGTGGCGCAGCGGTTAAGTTTGCGTGCTCTGCTTCAGGGGCCTGGGGTTCAGGGGTTCGGATCCTGGGTGTGGACCTATGCACTGCTTATCAAGCCCTGCTGTGGCAGCGTCCCATATAAAGTAGAGGAAGACGAGCACGGATGTTAGTCCAGGGCCAATCTTCCTCAGCAAAAAGAGGAGGATTGGCAACATAGGTTAGTGCAGGGCTCATCTTCCTCACCAAAAAAAAAAAAAAAAAAAAAAAAAATCTGATGCCCTGGCCCTACCCCAGACCAATTAATCAGAATTTCTGGGGGTAGAATCTATCACATTTTTTTAAAAAGTTTCCTAAGTGATTCCAGTGTGTAGCCCAGGTTGAGAATCACTATTTTGGACCATGATAATTGGTTTTCAAAGTCGAATGAGTCTAATGAAAGAGATGTTGCAATACTGCCATATTTTACATCCTAGACTTCTGAAATTAAAGGATGAGTTGATGCAATTCAATAAACATGTCTCCCCGAGGCCAGGCTTGTGCTAGGTGTTAAGGATTCAAAGGTGGCAAAGGAGATGTGGATCCTGTCCCCAACGAGCTCACACATACCAACTGCAGTAAGCAAAGAGGGTAGAATTTATCATGGGATTTTACTATAACAAAATCATCGTCATGAATGGCTAATATTTTGGTGATTACTCTTTGCTGGCATCAAGGAGGGCACTTTAGGTGTATCAGCTCACTGAAGTTTCACAATAATCATATGAAATAGATATTTCTATGTTTCCATTCATTCATTCTGCAAAAGACTGGATGCTTCCAATGGGCCAGGCACTGTTTTAGGCACTTGGGCAGTAATAAAGCAGAGACCCCTGCCCTCGGGGGGTGTTCTGTGAGTGCAGGTGTGGAGGAAAGAAACAACAGAAATAACACAAAAGTCAATCATATAGTATGTCAGAAATTGATAAAAGCCACGACAAAAAGAAAGAGCAGAGCAGTAAGGTGTGTGTGTGAGTGCTGGGAAAGCATCATTGAGAAAGGAAGATTTGAGCAGAGACTTGAAGTGAGGGAGTTATTCTACTCTGTTTAAAGAATCACCCAAGATGTGGTGTATATATATATATATATATATATATATATATATATATATATATATATTTATAAAATGGAATACTACTCAGCCATAAAAAAGGACAAAATCATCCCATTTGCAACAACATGGATGGACATTCAGGGTATTATGTTAAGCAAAATAAGCCAGACAGAGAAAGGCAAACACCACATGATTTCACTCATATGTGGAAGATAAACAAGCACATTGATAAAGAGAACAGATTAGTGGTTACTATAGGGGAAGGGGGTGGGGAAGTGGGTGAAAGGGGTAAAGGGGCACATATATATGGTGGTGGATGAAAATTAGACTATTGGTGGTGAGCATGATGCAGTCTACACAGAAACAGGTATATATAATCATGTACACCAGAAATTATACAATATTATAAACCAATATGACCTCCAAAAAATAATTTAAAAAATAAAATAAATAAAAAATAAAGACTCAGCCAAGGATACAGACATGGCTCAGCTGGCAAAACCAGATATGTCTTAACCTGCCTACTACCTGGTCTTCCAAGAAGTATCACAATATAATAACTGATTTGCTTGTCCCATGCCCTTCGGGCCCCTGTCTATCTTGTTCACTGTCGTAAATTTCTAAGCCCAGTGCCTGCTACATAGTAGGTACTTAAAATGTGCTTGAATTAACCATTTTTAATTTTAATTATTAATTAATATGAATTAATACATGTCAGGACTTAAAGTATTCATTGTGTGTTTACTGTGGCCGGCCCACTCTGTAGGCAGAAGAACATTTTTTGAAAATCTAGTGGAGGTAGGGATGCTGTGGACGAAGCCAGCATGTATTTCTGGATACTCTGTTCATGTTGTGTTGTGGAAGAAATATGTCACTGCTCTGTCAGGGCAAAGAGGTCTCTTCTCTGAGCCAGGAGGATGGAGCGGGTCAGCATATTGATTAAATGTGAGGCTCGGATACAAACAAGGATGATTGCAGGTAGAAGACTTCCTGACATGATAGCCCACAAAAATCCATGAAGTCGACCTCAGGGATTAGAGGATTAGAGGTAAAGTGTTCTTAGGCCACTTTCATTTGAGAGAAATTCATAATGTTCCCTTGTGAGAACAGTCTTTTGAGTATTAACTTACCTATTAAAGTGGTAGATATCCTCTATGTTTCCAAAAAGGGCTGATCTTTCTTCTGTCCCCAGAGGAAGTTTTGTTTGGTCCCTGATGCAGTCAAGGTAATCCTGTGAAATCAACAAAAAGGATGTCTTAAACACTCCTGGCTTTTCCAAGTCATCTTCAGTTATGCAAGACGGATCTTTCACATCAGTTTCAAGTAATTATTATATGAATGTGCTCCTTAACTCTACTATGAGAATACGGAGTCTCTTATTAATGATGCATAACAACATCATCCACTGTTTCCTTGACTGATTTATACGCTAAAAAGATACTCCAAAATTCATATACCGGGAAACCAAAAATAAAAATTCTGAAATGTGACAGTTGTTTTAAACATAACCTTTAAGTTGGAAAGCTATCAGTTGTTAAAGTATAGAACTAAATCCATCCTCAAATACCAATGTATTTTAAAAAGAAAACCACTTTTTAAAATAAAATAAGCACAAAAACTCACTTATGCTATCTAATAGGCTATGTTAATGAGCCATGGAAAACTCTGAAATGATTTTATATATTTTAACAAAGAAATGACTCCCCAACAGAGCTAATGTGGGCTCAGACCCACAGTGGGTTAAATGTACGTGGCTTAGAAGCTATTTGAACTGCTGAGAGAGGGCGTGCTAAAGAGTTCATAACGGAGTGTTCCCCTTCCCCTAGCAATGCTTGAAAAAAGAACTCTGTGGGAGGCAAGAAAACAATAAAGAAAAAAGTGAAAACAGCTGAAATAACGTAAAATGAAAAATAAACACAATCCTCTGCTCTGGAATGAACAATGTAGTATGGCTCTCTACCAATCGTCACAGGGTGTTCTGTAGTATGCGGAGGAAGTAACCCCGTGAAAAGTCAGCCAGACCGTGCAAATCCCAGCATTATAACCGCATTCCAACGTCCACTCACAAACACCACAGTATTTGGGTGCAACCAGAGAAAGGAGAAACTGAAATTTAAGAACCACCAGATAACGATTTCTTATATCTTTCAATAAGTCACATTCACTCTCTCATCCTCTTAATGTTCCTCAAATAAAAAACAGGCCAGGCTTCATCATTAATTTTCTCAACAGCAAATTTCACAGACTGCATCAAATAACTTCCCATTCTAGTTCTTTAATGCTAAAATCATTGTCACGCATGAACCAATGTTCCTAAGCCCTTTTTTCATTTAATAAGCTTTGTGGTAACATCTTTTCTCCTTCAGAATGTGGTCATCTCCCTAAGACATTAGATTCACAAGGCTTAAGTATAATTGGCATTAAAAACCCGCAAAAGCAAGACCTAGCCTCCTTAAGTTTTATGAGTGGAACAATTATAAGAAGCTTAAGCATCTGCATAGGATATAGAGTTAATGCCCAAAGAAGAAATGCCAAAGAAGGCTAGAATTGAAATCAGAGTATATTTTGAACCACAAGGAAACCTAACCTACACTTCCTCAAAAAACTAAACGGATTCATTGATATTTTCATAAAATTACATATGGTACCAAAAAATGGGCTAATATTTAACTTGCATTGAATGCTTATCTTTGCTGGTCGTTTAATACTTTGATTGACATTTTAAAAGGACACATTGTATGCAAAATTAAGAAGGGCAGAAGGTTATAGATGGGGATGAAATTAACAAGTCAAACAGAAGGATATGGATAGGCATGATCCACACCAAATAGCAGGATGAAGGGTGGGGTAGGGATGACATATGCATGCCTAGTTCACCTGGCTGCCTGCAATGGATGGTGTATCTAGAAAACGAAGGATCTTTTTTCTCACTTTGAGTTCGAAGCTTGCTCATTTGCAGAAACCTGATACTAAATTCTTCATGCAAGGGAAAAGCTTGAGTTAAGGGGCTTGAAGAATTTCATCTGGGGTTAGAGACAGAGACATGGCCCACTTCCAAAGAATGATGGCCCACCTCCAAAGGAAAGTTTCAAAGCCCCCGAATCCATGGTAGAGAAACTAGATTTTAAAAGCTGCTTCTTTTCTGAAATTGTTGAGAAAATAGATCGTTGAGAGTCCAAATTTTTGCAGGCCTCTCTAGAAAACAGATCAAAGTCCTGTGGCCACAACTCATTCCCTCCACTGATCATCATTAAGTCTTTTAAATACGATACTTTAACCCTACACCAGTTACTAGAAACTACTGTAGCATGCACTGCATTAACAGCAGTAATCATTTGAGGCCAAAATGAGAGGTTTGCAGCTCAGTGATAATAACAGTTCATTTCTGTGCTCAAATGACAGAGTAAAGACACCAATGAAATCTATTAGAGCCTGTCACACTGCTTATTAATTTTATTAGCTTGATGTCAGCCCCTATGTTTACCCCACAGTTAACAATGAAAGATCAATTTAAAACTTTTGCATTGAAAACAATTATTGTCCAAGAGGATCTAAGAATTTGCTCTACTTTTGGGAGGGAGGGGCTGGGGAGATAGACACAAAAAAGAGCTTTTCACCATTTGAAAGATTTTCTATTATACTATTTTAAATTTCACCTAAAGTACGTATTTTCTAATCACTTTATGTCCTTAAGATCTCCATCATTATAAGATGTGTACACGAGTATCCTCTTCTCGTTAACTTTTTCATTCCTTGTAATGTCTGTTACTGAAAATATCCAAGTCAAGTCTAACGCGGTGCTATTTGAAGTGTAGCATATGGACAGGAGCGTTTGCAAACTGTTTGTTACTGATCTGCAGCAAGATAAGCGCAGAAATCGAGAGCAAGCATGGAGCAACTTTTATAGCATTTCGACAGACTGATATTTGTTGAATCTAATGATAAATTTGGGCTTGTATTTTGCATGCCTGACTGCTTCTATTTTACGTTTCTACTAATTCATTTTTCATTGTATTTTACAAAAGTGTTAGTGTGTGACTGATTAGCGCACACACACATCCCTCACCACAGATTGTTTGCGGATCCCCAGTCTAGATAACCATCCAGCAGAGACGCTGGAGAAAGGATGCCGCCAGAACAGGGACAGAATTCAAATTCAATGTCCTTGGCAGGTGGCCTTCTTACTTTCGGTCTTTTTCTTTTTTTGCTGAGGAAGATTTGCCCTGAGCTAACATCTGTTGCCAATCTTCCTCTATTCTGTACGTGGGTCACCGCCACAGCATGGCTGCTGACGAGTGGTGTAGGTCCGCGCCCAGGATCCGAACCTAAATACCCGGGCCGCTGAAGCGGAGCGCAGAACTTGAACCACTGGGCCATGGGCTGGGCCCTCGCCTTATTTCTTTAAGACGCCCAGCAAGAATTAAATTAATGCCCCCGCCCCCATCTCCCCTTTTCCTCTAAAATAACATTTAAAACGTTTTAAAATTACCACCTGTTTAACATGATAATGAAGATAAATCACAAGAAGAAGAAAGATATTTATTTAGAATTATCAAGTCCACCAGTACTTTATATCCTTTCCACTCTCCTCTCCCTTGTAGAGAGTCCTGTTGCAGAAACAACAAAAAATGTTCTGTTCCTGAATCCTCTTGCTCACATTTCAAAATTCTACCTAGTGCTTTTATGGTTCACTCTTTTTGGTCTAGCTTCTGTTGTCAGCACTCCCAAATTCCAAGCCCTTTGATATAACTCCTACGTAGGATGTTTTTTGTCTTTATTTTGGAGGAAGCCTCTTTTTCTGTTTCTCCAATCCCTCCACCTTTTCTAGAACGTAGTCATTTGTTTACCCCCAAACCTGCCCTCCACATTTCATGTATTACATTGGGAGGCCATTGATACTACAACAACTTACAGCTGTACACCACTTTACAGTTTAAAAGCACATTCACATTCATTCACAAACCCTCCTTCCCCCCTCTTTTTGAGGACATAAGAAGCGTGGTGCCAAGTTCTCTTTTACAAGCTAGGAATTTAAAAAATGAATAAAACATGATCCCTTCCCCCAAGGAGCTCCCTATGTAGTTGAAAGACAAATGTAAACAAATCAGTACAATACAGTGTTTAGGCAGCATGACTGATAAATATTCAGTACAGTAGTCCCCCCTTATCCACAGTTTCGGTTGACCACAGGTCGAAAATTAAATAGAAAATTCCAGAAATAAACAATTCATAAGTTTTCAATTGCGTGCTGTTGCTGTTCTCAGTAGCGTGATGAAATCACCACCCCGCTCGGTCCGGCCCGGGATGTGAATCATCCCTTTGTCCAGCAGATCCACACTGTATACCCTACCCCCCCATTAGACACTTAGTAGCTGTCTTCGTTATCAGACCGACTGTCCTGGCAACGCAGGACTTGTGTTCAAGTCACCCTTATTTTACTTAATAATGGCCCCAAAGCCAACTTTATTATTAGTTATTGTTGTTAATCTCTTATTGTGCCTAATTTATAATTAAACTTTGTCATAGATATGTATGTATAGGAAAAAACATAGTCTATAGGGTTGCGTGCTATCCATGGCTTTGGGCATCCACTGGGGGTCTTGGAACGTATGCCCCATGGATAAGGGGGGACTACTGTACATCAAGAGAGGAGGAAGGGTCAATTCCAGGGCAGGGAGAGGCTTTATAGCAGAGGTGATGGGGAAGCCGCATCTTTAAGGATGACCAGGAGTCTGAATGGAGAGAAAGGAGTAAAAAGGAAGACAGAGAAGCGTAAACAGAGGCCCAGGGTAATGTAACGCAGGGGCAGGGCACAGGCAGGACACTGAAAGGAGCTGAGATGGGCTAGAGGGAGCCGGGCACGAGCATGTGCACACACAGCCTGGAGGCAGGGCTGCAACGTGAGACAGGCTGGAGTGAGGACAGGACTTCTCCTGGAGAATCTTCCACGCTCTGCAGGTGGTGGCAACCACTGAAGCATGTCATCCGAACAAAGACCATTTCAGCATCAGTAAAGAAAACAGAACAGAAAGTATAAAACCACGGATGGGGAGGCCAGTTAGACCCGTGGGCGAGGCAGGGCAGGTAAGACCAACCCAAGTCCTCAACAGCCTCCCTGGAGAGGAGCGGTATTTAATTGGCTGTGGAGAATGAGAGAAAGGAGCCAGTCAAGGGTGAGAGCCACCATTTAGGTGACTGAGGGTCGGTGTTGCCTTCCAGGAGAAGGGAGTAGGGGCTCCTCTCTCTTCTCTTTCCTCTCCAGAAAGGAGGGGTGCTATTCTCCTAGCTCCCAGCAAGGACATTTTCTCATCCGCTACGGCAGTGAGTGAATTAAAAGGCAGTGAGACCAACCCCTCGTCTCCACATCCATTTGGCTGCAGTGTCAAGAAAGCCGGCTGCTCCTTCGGGGCAGAAGGACCCTCCAGCTTCCATCCTTCCTTCAGACTTTCTTTCCCAGGTGGCTGGTGAGGTAAAACTAACCTAGGGCTGCTCCTGCGGGCCGAGCCTGCAGATGCCTTGGCAGGTCGGTTCTAGACCTTTCTGGCTGGCTGGTACTCTCTGTACTGGACTTCCTCACACCCAGATAAAATACTGAAAGCCCTCTTTGGGGATTTGTGGTGAAAAGGAGACAAGGCCTATCATTTGGCCTCACTCATCCAGAATAGTAGGTCTTCACCTGGCTCCAGCTCACTCATCTTGTTCTTGTTATTGTCAAAGATCTGAGAAGAAACCAGGTTTTATTTTTCAGCCATTGTCCTCTGCACAAATGGTGACCTTAGAGAACATCCTGAGGGATAGGACTGGTTCAGAATCACAGGCCCCTGCCCAGATCCCCACTCATGAGGGAACTGAATGGAGGAGGGTGGTGGTCTGGGGGGAAAGACTGCATCAGTTTTGGACACGTGAAGACTGTGGTGACTGTAGGACACCCCCATGGAGGGGTCTGTCAGGCATAGGATCTGGGATGAAAAACTGAGCAGTTTGCTCAGAGAGCTCTTTGGGGAGCTGGAAGTGCCCGACTGTGCAGCGTTGGGCTCCGTCTTCTGCAGCACTGACAGAACAGTGGGGCCAAAATGTTCTCCCGTGTTTCAGGGCCCCGGGCCATGTCAAGCACCTGGCCACGAGGAAGCAGCTTCCACAGCTGTGGCAACCTCGGTGCGGGTCAGCAGGCCATGGCACCTCCAGGGAGTCTCCCTGCTGCAGTGAGAACACCAAATGGCCCTTGCAAAAGAAATTAGCAAAGCAAATTCGGAGCTGTAAGGCCTGAATTTGGGTAGCACAGAACTCTGTGGCCCACACTGATGGGAGATGGCACCCCTAGGTGAGAGCAGTGGTGAGGGGCTTCCCGTCGTTCCAAGGACCCTGGAGCACAAAGCCAGACATGTGCTTCCCACCTCTTTCAGAAACAGTCTCAGGGAAACTGAGGGGATAGTGGAGTCCCGAGTCCAGTGACTAGAGAGAGGTGCAGACTGATTTAGAAGTGGAGTAATAGAGGAACATCAATTTTGAGATGTTGGGCTGTAAGGAGAGTGATGGGGCAGTAACTGGAAGAGATGTAGGACCAGGGAGGGTCTACTGATTGATTCATGCATCCATCCACACAACCATCCATCCATGCATCCATCCATCCACCCACCCACCCACGCATCCATCCACCCACCCACGCATCCATCCATCCACCCATCCATCCATCCACCCATCCATCCACATGACCATCCATCCATCCACATGACCATCCATCCATGCATCCATCCATCCATCCATGCATCCATCCACCCATCCGTCCATCCATTCATCCATCCATCCATGCATCCTTCTATCCATACATCCATGAACAGGTTGGTGGTTGGTGTAGGGAAAGAAAAGGTGCAAAGAGGAAGCCTGGAATGACAAGAGGGGAATAACCTACAATGGTGAGCACAGAAGAGGACAGAAGGTCAGTGTTAGAGCCAAGGTGAAGGGATGAGATGAGAGGCAGAGCATAAGAAGATGAGCACCTCTCTGGGAAAGTCTGGGCAGGGAACACTGTCTATCTGAGTGGGACAGGGAATGGCCAAGTCGACACTAGGCAGCTTCATTTTTTCTGTAGAAAACAAAATTCTAACCAGTCACAGCATATCAAGTCAAAAGTTCCCTTTCTCTCCTGAAGGACCTTCTCTTCCTCCCCAAATGTCACTCTCCAGAGAGCTAACTCTGGTTAATGATGTGGTATGCACGCTTCTGGGCTCTGTTCTGGAGCATAGCTATATTTGTCAAAAATGAGATGCTATGGGGGGCCAACCTGGTGGCATAGTGGTTAAGTTTATGTGCTCCTCTTCGGCGGCCTAGGGTTCGCAGGTTCAGATCCCAGCACGGACCTACGCACTGCTCATCAAGCCACGCTGTGGCAGGCATCCCACATATAAAGTAGAGGAAGATGGGTGCAGATGTTAGCCCAGGGCCAATCTTCCTCAGCAAAAAGAGGAGGACTGGCATGGATGTTAGCCCGGGGCTAATCTTCCTCACCAATAAAAAAAAAAAAAAGAGAGAGATCCTATGTTTGATTCACAATTTTGTTTTCCTACTCAGTGTACATAAATACACATAATTCCTATATGTAAACATAGCTCTTTCTCATTCTTTACAATAGCTGCACTGTATTCCATTCAATAGCTTTATTATAATGTACTTAAAGGTTTTTTGGGGCGCACACCCTATGTGCTAGTTACTATGTGAAGGGGGGGCATTCAGAAATGAGTAAGATATGACCCCTGTGCCTCTGGGTGCTCACAAGACTAAGGGAGAAAGATAGGTAAAAGAAATAAGTCATAGTATAACAATGTAAGTGTTGTAAGAATTATTTACAAAGTGTTGTGCAAGTATAGAAGAATAGATTTTCAAATAAAAGAAACCCTTTATCTTTCTTCCAAATAAGCCACTATACAGGGTTTATAGTAAAATTCCCTGCTGCAGCCTGCAGATAAAGTATCAGAAGTCTAATCTTCTAATCTTTAATCTCTTTTCTCTTCTTTCTCTATCCACATCCATGGGGGAGGAGGGTACAGCCAAAGAAATGGGAGCCGGGGGTCTCTGGCCACTCCATCAGGCTGGAAACAAAAGCTCTTATTATGGGAACAACGTTTTTCCTGAGTCTATATAATGAGGCCCCCCCTGCAATAGAGGACTATACTGAAAATACGTTATCACCAACACAACAAAATCTTTCTGCCAACACTGTTGTTGGGGGGAGAATGGGGGAGAGGAGGACCCAGGAGGAGGAGGGAGGGGAGAATAGATGGGGGAGGAAGGGGGGAACAGAATGGGGAAAAAGAAGGAAGAAAAAGAGGGGACTTGAAAGAAAAGGAGGAAAAGAAGAGGGGGGAGAGAAAGGGATAAGAAAGAGTGGAAGGGGGGAAAAAAGAGACAGAAGAGAAAGAGGAAAGAGCAAGTAAGAGAGAAAGAGAAAGACACACACCTATGCACCTCCAGAAAGAGAGGGAAGGAAGGAGGGGGAGGGAGGGAAGGGGAAAGGAGAGAGGGAAGGGGAAAGGAGGAGGAAGGAGGGGGAGGAGGAAAAGGAGGGGGATGCAGAGGAGAGGGGAGTGGGGAGGGAGAAGGAGGAGGGAAGAGGGAGGGGAGAGAGGGAGGAAAGGGCAGAGAGAAAGAATTCAAAGTTAAAAGCAGCTTCTGTTGCTGATATGGCATCAGTTCTCATCCAGAGTTTCCTAATGGAAGGTAGGGAGGCTGATCTTAAGTGGCTCTATGTACAAGTCAGCGTGAAAGGCTCTGAGATACGTGAGTACAAGAATAATAAAAAACTGGGAAGTTTCAGCCTCATTTACCTTCCATAATACTTTCAAGACATAAGAGCTCTGTAAACAATGTCAGCATGGCCTTCTTGTTAAGCTGTGACAAATAACACATGTGCCTGTTCAGTTCCTCTATTGTCTCACATCTTCCTTCTGAAAAAAGGAGCCAGGAGGTTCCTCTAGGGAAGGAGATGGGACAGCTAGACCTAGAGAGGGGAGGATTGGAGGACTGGGCAGTTCTTCACAGAAAGAGAAACTTGGGGAGGGGGTGGGGGCACAGGAATTCTGCTAAAAAACAGCAATATCGAGTAGAAAGAGAAATAAATCTTTTTTTTTGTTTGTTTGTTTGTTTTGTGAGGAAGATCAGCCCTGAGCTAACATCCATGCTAATCCTCCTCTTTTTGCTGAGGAAGACCGGCTCTGAGCTAACATCTATTGCCAATCCTCCTCCTTTTTTTCCCTTTTTCTCCCCAAAGCTCCAGTAGATAGTTGTATGTCATAGTTGCACATCCTTCTAGTTGCTGTATGTGGGACGCGGCCTCAGGATGGCCGGAGAAGCGGTGCGTCAGTGCGCCCCGGGGATCCGAAGCCAGGCCGCCAGGAGCGGAGCACGCGCACTTAACCGCTAAGCCACGGGGCCAGCACCAGAAATACATCTTTGCTTGATGACAATTGGGAATATTTGTTTGGTTTTTCCCAAAGACTTTAAGCAAAAAACATTTATGAACTGGGATTCTACAGTCATCTTAATGGTATAAGCAAGATATTAAGAACAAGATTAGGGCCAGCCCGTGGCTTAGCGGTTAAGTGCGCGCGCTCCGCTACTGGCGGCCCGGGTTCAGATCCCTGACGCGCACCGACGCACTGCTTCTCCGGCCATGCTGAGGCCGTGTCCCACATACAGCAACTAGAAGGATGTGCAACTATGACATACAACTATCTACTGGGGCTTTGGGGGACAAATAAATAAATAAAAATTAAAAAAAAAAAGAACAAGATTAGCGTTCATATACTAAAGTTCTGAAAGCAACCTCGACACCCATCTTTTCCTATACTTCTGTCAAGTATAGAAATAAATTATTTATTTACTTCATGCCGATATCAGGAGAAAGAATTTGATGTACATAAACGTAAATAAATCTTAAAATGTTATAATAATTAATCAGAAGTTTGGCACAAACATAAAACTAAAATTAATCTCATATATATATCTTATGAGAGTCCCTTCTGTAATAATAACACAATAATAAACACATATAATAAAACTTAATTTTCTTTGCTTTGTTAAATATTTTAAAAATCGTGCTTAGAGTTTTCAGATTACACTGATGACATTCTCATATGCAAAAGCTCTTAAAATAGGAGAGGGGCACACATGCCCACGAAGGGAAGTCCTGTTGCATACTGAAATATTTTTCCATATTTATTTGAAACCTATCATTGCTTTTTTTCTGTGCTCTGCAATCCTATCATCATTTCTAACTATCAAAAAAGAGGAAAGCAGGGGCTGGCCCGGTGGCATAGCGGTTAAGTGCACGCTCTGCTGCAGTGGCCTGGGGTTCGCAGGTTTGGATCCTGGGTGCAGACCACACCACTCATCAGGCCATGCTGTGGTGGGGTCCCACATACAAAACAGAGGAAGATGGGCACAGATGTTAGCTCAGGGCCACTCTTCCTCAAGCAGAAAGAGGAAGATTGGCAACAGGTGTTAGCTCAGGGCCACTCTTCCTCACACACACACACAAAAAATCATCAAAATGGGCAACCAGAGTTTGCCAGAACTGCCTGGAGTGCAGCGGGGCACCAGGCTCCCAGTGGGCACTGAGGAGAGAGGGCAGTGAAGAAAGTTTATTAACCATGGTAGTCTTTTCTCCAACTCTCTTTTTACATCCTCCTCACTCGGCTAACCTTACACAGCATAATTTTTTTACTGCCTTTTTACTCTCTGGGTCCCAAGCCAGGTAAGGAAGCCGACAGATACCATTAAATGTGGCTATAATCCTTATAGAGGAAAATAGTGAAGACTGATGAGGTGGTGGAGGGATATGGTGCCCTGGCAAAGCTTTAAGTACCTGAAAATAAGAAACTGATTCATCTCAATTATAATCACAGTACTGCTGGTGTAATTTAAGACATGGTAATTAAGGAAAATTAAATAAAGCCCAAAGGGTTTTGTATATGGGAAAGAAAATAAAAGATCAGTAAAGTGAATTCACATTATTAGATCATCTGAAGTTTAACTCCTCCTCATTGCTATTTATTATTATTATTATTATTATTGGGTTTTATCGCTAGGTACTGAGCTCACTGTTTTATATGCATTAGCTCACTTAATCTTCATAGTAATCCCAGGAGGTGGGTCCCATTATTAATCCCATTTTACTGGAAGCTTATAAAGGTTTGATGGCTCCTTGAGGTCACACAGTGAGTGACTCAGTCGCATTCAAACCAGAAACAGTTGACTATAGCCAACTGTGCACTGAAACCCTGCACTAATGATTCAAAGGTTTTAGTCCTTAATACAGTATCTTTGAACAGTAGGAGAGGCTTGCTGCTGACAGTCTGGGGACTAAATGTGGTTTTTATTAGGTATGAGGTAGGAGCCAATGAAAGATGACAGTTCTCACTGACGAGGCACCTTCCATGTGCCAGGATTGTCACATACTGTATCTGAATGAGTATCGGTCCATTCACATGCTGAACTCACTTCTTTCATGTGTTTATCCACACACATCCCAGGGCATTATTTTCCATCAGCCAAGCACACAAGCTTTCAGTCATCTGCCATTTTGCTTTCAAGGTTGGTTAACGCCTTCCCAACCGGTTCACAAATTCTCTTCCTTGCTTCTCACATGGCTTTCTACTCCTTCAAACCGTCCCACTTCCCTTGCCAGTCACCCCGTGGTCGGTCATTCCATCCCTCTTTATTTGCATGACTCTACAGAGCTCTCCCATAGGAACTCACTCCTTTCAAAACCAGTCATGCGGAATCACTGCCAATGAATTCTTCCCGCTCTCCTGGCATGCTACTTTTAGGTGCATAAAATTTTTTTTACATGATGGAAAGCCTGGGAAGCTGAGAGTTTAAAAGCTATAGAATTAGGAATCACTATAAAATGCAGATCAATCAGAAATGAAGAGGGAAATAGCAGCCCTGAAAGCATGGCTTTCATCAGAGGAAAGGACTGATGTACTAACATGGAATGCACAAAGAGATGCAGGACCCACAGAGGAAAGTTTCCTACAATTGTGCATAAGTGACTGTGGTGCGTGTCTTACTGCTTATAAGTAGTAAGCTTATTAGAGTAATTTCTGGACACTCTTTTGCACAACAGTCTGGATTTTTATCAGTGGTGCTCTGACTTCTTCCACAGAGCTCTGCACATCACTTTGGTACACTGATGACCCAAAAGCCTCCACTAATCATCAAAATGCCAACATTGATCTCTGCAGCAAAAACATTTCCTGTTCACAAAATCAAATCACCACCCACACTTCACCTGAGGACTCTTTTTTCTTTTTCTCCCCTCTCCCCATAGCTCCAGTGCATGGTTATATATCCTAATTGTAAGTCCTTCCAGTTCTTCTATGTGAGCCACCACCACAGCATGGCAACTGACAGAGGGGTGGTGTGGTTCCATGACCGGGAAGCGAACCCAGGCCACCGAAGCGGTGAGAGCACCGAACTTTAACCTCTAAGCCCCATCAGGGCTGGCTCCACCTGAGGGCTCTTAATTCTGGAGGACCAGAAGTTTTGATATAAGGGCACTGAATAATGGTCCATTAAAACAGAGACAAAGTTTTGCCAGATACACATCACCAGTTATTACATGCTTAACTTAATCATGTATTGGACAGTAATTACACAGCTAATTTAATGAGCTGGAACACTTTCCCATCTCTTTTCTGAGACAGAAACTGTAATACAGGTAATTCTCATAGCAATTGGTCTGTATACAGGCAGTGCTCAAGTAGCACTCACTTGATGGCTAAGAAGCAAGGCCTTAGAGACAAAAGTCTAGTGCTATTGCTATTAATTTACTTGGAACTCTAACCCTGAAAGAAAATAAAGTTTCCACCAGGCCTAAAGGAGGGACTACCGGGGTAATATTAACTAGTGAGAGGAAAAAGCTGGAAAACGTTATTAGCCCAACTTCCCATCTACTGAGTCACACAGATTGATAACGACCCTCAAGGTCAAGCTATTCTACTTGAAAACTGCGAAGAAATGAGGCTGTATATATTAAAGAACCTACGCAAGGACCGACCTCTTTATGGGCAGTTTTTCAACGTGGATGAACATGATTATACTCTGCCGGCATTAGGTAATTCACTGCTAAATATGGAAATGCATAGGCTCAACTGTTCCGTTCACTGTACCAAAAACGATGAGGAACCCTAAGGACGTATCTTACTGCTTCTCCGGCTATGCTGCTGTTGATCTCATCACAGTAAAATCTGAACCAGAAGTTATTTATTGACACAGAAACAGCCACGGGCTTGGTGGCCTACAGGGGAGCGGGGAGAGGCACCACGCGGATGGTCAAATGGGGGTGCGTGTGGGCCAGCACGGTGGATGCACCCCAGAAAACCTGACTTTCTCAGAGAGTGCGGGGTCTCCTGAATGGGGTAAATTCAAAGGTTTTCTTCTGCTGTCCTGAGGCCTGGTCCTAATTTGTGCCCACAGAGTGAAATGTGTGAGTTTGGGGAAACTGATTTTTTTCCTCTCTTAAATCTAAAGCACAATGTCCATGGTCATCTTGTTACTCAGAACTGAAAGAGAAAGAGAGAGAAGGGGGTAGAGAGAGAGAGAGAGAGAGAGAAGAGAGACAAAAGAAAAGAGAGAGAGAAAAGAGAGACAGAAAAGAGAAAGAGAAAGAGAGCAAGCTCATAGGATGAGGTTTCCATAAGTGATTTTTCAAGAGAAATAGGACGAATTTCTTTTTTTTTTTTGTGAGGAAGATCGGCTCTGAGCTAACATCTGTCAATCCTCCTCTTTTTTTTTTTTGCTGAGGAAGACAGGCCCTGGGCTAACATCCGTGCCCATCTTCCTCTACTTTATATGGGATGCCGCCACAGCATGACTTGACAAGTGGTGTGTCGGTGCACGCCCGGGATTCAAACCCATTAACCCCTGGCCGCCGCAGCGGAGCACGCACACTTAACTGCTTGCGCCACCGGGCTGGCCCCAAGGATGAATTTCTATAGCAGCAATTTTATAGTCTGAACAGAAGTCCACTACATGCTTTTTCTTGTAACAGATGCAGTTTCCATCAGCTGCTTATCCGCTTTCCCAAGACAGCAGATTTGTCTGAGGAAGCAGCAGGGCACCAGGGAAAGGAGAGCAGATTCCTCAGGAGGGCCTCAGCTCCGGGCCGGCTCCTGGTGCAGTGTGCTGGAAAGGGCAGGCAGCCTCGGTCTGAGAGCTGGACCTCAGGCGGGTCATTGGCCTTCAGACCCCGCTGCTTCAGCTGTTAAGTAGGGATAAGACAACCACCCATGCCTCGCCATCATTCTTGGGGTTAAATGACAGGGTCCATTCAAGGAGCCCTGCACGGCACACCCAGCACACACTGGCTGGTAGCAGCAGCTGTTGTGTGTCTTCTGCATCCCAGGTTTGTCCTCAGTAGAGCAGGGAAGTAGCCAGATTGGAGACTCTTGCGTTCAAAAGCAAATTCACTCTATCTGCACCCTGACAAATTATGATACGTTCTCTCACCACCTTTCTCTGCCACCAATATTAACGTGCCACAGGAAGGCTAACGCACTTGAGCCGCTTGTCATTAACCATCGTTGTTGGGAGAGGGTCTGAAGATAGTCAGCGGAGACATACATAACAAGTCCCCACGACACTCGGAAGTTTCCCAGACCCTGGCCCTCCCACTTGCTCCATCTACCTGGATGATCAATCCTGTGGCTCCTGCCTCTCTCTCTCTTGAAACTGAACCCTCCTCTCTGTCATCACTGCTGTGGTCTTCTTCATCTCTCACTGGGACCACTGCCAGGACATCCTAACCCATCCCTCTATTTTGGGTCCTACCCCCCACCCCCCTCAACTTTTCAGAAGGAATCCAGTGTAATCCTCCTAAAACTCAAATTTAATGTTAGGCCTCTTGCATAAAATCCTTCAATGACTTCTCACAGCCCTAGAGGGAGGCCCTTCAAGGCTTACCCCCCTGCCTACCTTTCTAGGCTCATCTTTTACCACCTTCTTTCTCCCTCTCATCCCATTCGCCCAACACAACACGCAGGCACTCACTCCTAGTACTTTCAGGAATGTCCCCTGTCCCCTCTCACTTCACTGACTTTACGTATTCTATTCCCACCGCCAAGATTGTCCCTCTTGCTGTCATAACCTGCTAATTCCTCCTTCGAGATTCTTCCCAGGAATCTTTCTCCAATCCTTCCTACTCCCTGTCTGGGTCAGGCGCTCCTCTGAGCATTTATATTTATCTTCGATGATAAAGGAAGCTAGAGTAACCAACATATAGTGCTATAAAAATCTCTTTGTGTTCATTCTCTCCTACAAAACTGTCGTCAACATTGACCAGGGTTATGCTTTAGCTTTCCAGTGAATGTCTGCAGAGTGAGCAACTGTACACTTGATCAGTCTGCTAACTGGGCAAAGCAGAGCCCGGGAAGGCACGGGTTAACTGAGTCCCTGGCCAATCTCTCCGGCTCTCTTTAAGTGGCCAAAGTTGTATTGAATTGTAACCCAACCCCGCATTCCTCTTTCGCTCCCTCCCCTCCCCTTTGTCTCGGGGACAGCATTTTTACAACACACGACCTCTCAAGATGACAAAGGTTCCTAAACTCTGTATTTCGTTTTTAACTCTCTTTCCACCCACCTAACTCCCGCCTGTGCACAAGAAAGGAAACGCTCCCCTAATCAAAAGTAGATTAACTCTCACCCTTTTCTCTATGTGTATTTGCATTTGGAGCGCCCTTTAGAGGCTATAAACAGACCCCTGGGTTGAGTGATTTATCCACTGCTTTATGGAAAAACGAGACAAAAGCAGCCATCTTTTCAGCAATTCTGTATTTACTGTAGGCTGCTGCCAGCTGCCTCCGGACTTATCTCCCACTTGAAGCTTTCTGAAAGTTTAACAGTATAACTTGCAGGCTCATTATAAAACTGAAGGCACACTTGTAACATTTCTTGTGGCTCCAAAGAGAAAAAAAAGGTTTGTTTCAGAAGAAAATATTTTAGAGTGTAGTTTCAAGGAATAGCCCATTCTGCCCTCCCCCCCCCACCCCACCCCACCCCCACACACACGCACACGCATACACACGCAGAGAAAACTGAGGATTAATTTTGCCTGAACGTGATTTTGCCATTTGAAACCACAGACAGGCTGCGGCCCTTCTCCATTATTTTATGTGGCCTACTTTGGGGGTGTGTGTCAATTTCAAGCAAGATTCATCATGGATTCTTTTATATTAGTTTAACAAAACAAAGAATCTTAGCATTTAGAACAAGCATTCCATTTTGCTCTGGGTTGGACAGATGCTTACAACTTCTCATCACGCTTTTAATATTTCCATAATACCTCCCCTTATAGAGTATGGAGGATTCTCATTTTTAATAAAGTGTCATCTCACTTTTAAGGGATCAGTTACTGTACAAGAATTTTCTCTAAGTATTGAAAGTTAATTCTAATGAATGAAATTCTGATACAAGCTACAACATGGATGAACCCTGGAAATATTATGCTAAATGAAATAAGGCAGACATGGAAGGACAAATATTGTTTGATACCAGTAAATTCATAGATAGAAAGTAGACTGGAGGTTGCTAGGGGCTGAAGGGGGTAATGGGGAGTTATTGTTTAATGGTTACAGTTTCTATTTGGGATGATACGAAACTTCTAGAAATGGATAGTGGTGATGGCTGCACAACAGTGTGAGTGTGCTTAATGCCACTGAATTGTACACTTAAAAATGGTTAAATGGTAAATTTTATATGTATATTTTACAAAAGTGAAAAACATTTCAAAAGTCAATTATTAAAATTTAAAAATCACTTTCTTGATGGAGGCCAGGCATCAGACAATATATTTTAGATGCTCTACCAAACATAATGAAGATTTTTCTTGCTATTGAGGCTCATCAGTAGGGACTCTGGTTATGCTCTGGGCCATAACTCACAAGGAAAATTCACCAGAGTGACGGAGGCAAGTCTGCACCCATTCTAAACGGCCTTCTTCCATTAATTAATCTACTAAGAGTTCTTTCCTCTGGCTCCTTAGTGCTGTCATATCCACCTCCCCCCACCCCCCGCCCTTTGCTGTGGGCTAGGAAACCAAATCATTAAGCTTATTTTAAACATGTAGGGTAAATAGGCTCTTAGTGAGAGCTTGGGGCCTCTTCTTGAGTAAAGACACAGGATTTACTGTTTGGCGGTTGAAATATCTATTTTGGCTGCTCAAAGGGCTTACTGATTTCCTGGTTACATTCTTGAGAGCTGAGGCTGGAGGAGATGCAATCTCTGGCCATCTTTAGATTTTGGCTTTTTGTTTTTTGGTTTTTTTGTGTGTGAGGAAGATCAGCCCTGAGCTAACATCTGCCAATCCTCCTCTTTTTGCTGAGGAAGACTGGCCCTGAGCTAACATCCATGCCCATCTTCCTCCACTTTATGTGGGATGGCGCCACAGCATGGCCTGACAAGCGGGGCGTCAGTGCACACCCGGGATCCGAACGTGCACTTAACTGCTACGCCACGGGCCGGCCCAGATTTTGGCTTTTTGACTTAGACTCATTTACAGAGGATGAGGCTGAGGTCAGCCTGGTTGGTTGTCCCTGGGCACAGGGCTGACCATCAGCATGGGATCTGAGCCCAGACCAGTGCTCTGTCTGTTGAATCAATCTCAGATCGACTCAGCTCAAATCGAAATTCTGAAAATAATTTCATTCCACCATTGCAGCCCTTTAGGATATTTGATATAAATCTCAACTACATGTAGGTCTGTCAGGTAAATGCAAAATCGCAGCAAGATAGAATATATCCTTTTTCAATTACAAAGTTAAAATAATTTTCTGAAATAATACCTTAACATAGATTAGCAAACACAACATCATGATACTTTAAAACCTACCAGAAATTATTGGTCTTTCCAAATAATACCAATTATACTAATAATCATATAATAATCATCTCTCATTTGAGTGCTTACTGTATGTATGCGTAGCACTGTGTTAAGCATGTTGCACGGATAGTCATATTTAATTTTCACAACAATCTTATTATACTCATGTGTCGCTTAACAAAGAGGAAATGTTCTGAGAAATGCATTGTTAGGTGATTCCGTCCTTCTGCAAACATCATAGAGTGACTTCACAAACCCAGATGCTACAGCCTACTACACACCTAGGCTATACGGTACTAATCTTACAGGACCACTGTCGTATCTTCGGCCTGTCCAAAGATGACCAAAATGTCATTAAGCGGTGCATGACTGTATTCCCATTTCATGGGTGAAAAAACCAAAACTTACAAAAGTTTAGTAATTTTTTCAAGATCACACAGGAAATGGTGGAGTCAGGATTTGGATTCAGTTCTTGTAGATTTTAGCTTTTCATCATTTTGTTATATTTCACCGGGGATGGAGGGTTCACTTGTGCTGCCTTTAAATGTCAGTTGTTTGCTTTATAACAAGGAAAAAAATTCCCTTTAGAACGGTGGACCTCAGCATTGATTGCCTATTGGAATCTGGAGAGCTTTGAGAAAAATCGACGCCAACCCCCGAGATTTGGATTTCATTAGCCCAGGGTGCAGCTTAGGGGGCAGGAGTTATAAAAGCTCCCCAGGTAATAAGAGCAGCCTCTGCTCTAGAAAAATCCCTATTTTTTAGCTGCTCCTCCTCACCAGATTCCTTAGGTGATAGCTTTTAATTGCTCAAATAATAGCCCCTTTCAACCTGTTTATGAGGGCTTACTCTCCTCGGTAAAAATCCAGCTGATGACCAGTTAATTGCATGTTTCTCATAAGGGATCTTTATGATGGCTTACTTTTTCTTATTTGAAGTAGGGATTTTCTTCTAGTGGATTTTGTTACCATAAGCAGTTTTTGAACATTGTAGATAATTTTGAATATTAAGTAAATTTATGCATTTTATCAGTAATCCTCTGTTCCTTATTCCTTTTCAAATAGGACCTGGAATTTCAGAGCCAGCTCCTACGTCAGAACAGGAGTTGGCAAAATAGGGTTGCAGAGTATCCACTGGTCTGTTAATGATCACAAGTGGACTAGCCCAGAGAGTCTCTGGTCTTACAGGTGACCATTTCTCACCCTCAAAAGACTGCCTATATCTGTGCTGGGGAAAAAGGGGCAATTTCACGGGTTGCTTTAGACTTGTCCCAAGAAGTAGCTAAGGAAGTGACCCCAATTGTTGCCACTTCTCCTCCATATCACTGCTCTGGTTTTGTCTAAACTATGTGGTAGCGAGACGTAGAAGTGACAAGCTCCTCCCTTCACACACGTCCACGTCAATTTTATCCTTGTCAATGGCTGAGATGTAGAAAACTGGGCAATAAAATGTTTCCAGAAAATTCCATTAACAAGTATGTATGAGAGCCCTCCTTAATTGGTACGTAAGGGACACTCAATAAATGCTTGGTTTTCCAGTTGTTTCTAAATGAAATGGCTGGGAAGCAGGACCTGGAGACTTATATCTGCCAATACTTAGCTTCAGGATCTGGTCTTCAACCAGCTGTTGAAGGCTTATGTTGTGCCAGGTCTGTGCGAAGCACTTTACAGGCATCACCTCATTCATTCCTCACAACCTCCTATGAAGTACACAATCGCTCTTTCATTTTAAGATGAAGAAACTGCAGGTTACAGGAATTAAGTGACTGTTTAAGACCAAAGGTAGTAAGTGACAGAGGCAGGATTTGCATCCAGTTGGAGAAATCACTTGGTTCTCTGGATCTCCCTTTTCCTCACCTATAAAAATGACCGGGTAGGACTAGATAATCCATTCAGCGAATATTCACTGACGGCTATTGAGTGTCAGATACAGTGCTGATTGCTGGGAAGAGAAACCTTACCAACACACCTCATGCTTTCAGAACTGATAGTCAGTCAGCTCTCACTGAGTTATTTTCCAGTTCTAAAATTTGGTGTGATTCTACTTAATCAAAAATTCTGTGCAGTTGGAAGCAATCTAAGTATTCATTAATGGATGAATGGATAAACAAAAAGTGGTATATACACACAATGCAATATTATTCAACATTAAAAAGGAAGAAAATTCTGACACATGCTATAGCATGGATGAACCTTGAAGACATGATGATGAATGAAATAAGCCAGTCACAAAAGGACAAAGACTGTATGATTCCACTTATATGAGGTATCAAAAGTAGTCAGATCTGTAGAAACAGAAAGTAGAACGGTGGTTACCGGAAGCTGGAGGGAGGGAAGAATGGGGAGTTATTGTTTAATAGGTATAGTTTCAGTTTCGCAAGATGAAAAGAATTCTGGAGATTGGTTTCACAACATCATGAATGTACTTAATGCCAGGGAACTGCAAACTTAAAAATAGTTAAGATGGTAAATTTTATGTTATGTGTATTCTACCACAATTTAAAAAAAAAAAAGATTGTCTGAGACTAAGGGAAGGGGGGAGGAAGAGTTATTGTTTAATGGGTACAGTTTCCATTTGGGGTGATAGAAAAGCTCTGGAGATGGATGGTGGTGACGGTTATGCAACAACCTAAAAGTACTTAATGCCATTGAATTGTACACTTAAAATGGTTGAAATGATAAATGTCATGTATATTTCACCACAATTCAAAAAAGAGGTTAAAAAAATTCCATGCAAGCTGCTATAGAGAACAATGTTATCCCCCTTCAGCGGCAAAGTAGTCCTAGTGGGAAGAGAAGAAATCAAAAACATAAATGATTAGAAAACAATTAAGTACTAAATGATGTAGCCTGATGAGTTGTGCATCAGCCCGAGTTGCCTCTTCCTTTTCTAGGTGTTAAACAGCAGAGTTGCTTTGACACACACACTTGCTCTACGCTTATCACATGATCTGGGTAAATTCTTCTCTGTGACTAGTTTCAGAAGGTACAAACACCATCTTTTCTTTGGAAGAAATTTCTGGCCCTGGGAAACTTCTCCCAGCTGAAGGTTGGTTTGTTTAGAACATAATTTCTTGAATTCTATAATTTTCTACCCACTCAGTATAATTGAATATTCAAGATGGCACATACTCAAAAGGCAGCGTGATTCTAACCCAACTGAACAGGACCTGTTTTAGCAAATCTTCAATAGAATTTTGCCCACAGGCAGTCTTTGAAATATATTAGCGGTTCTTTAGCAGACCAGTAATAATAGCTACTCAATCACCGGAGTTAACCGAAGTTTTTGAAATGCCTTTTCATTAAAAATCAAAATGTTGCCTTAAAAGAAAAGCTTAACAGAATGAAAGCGACTCGTTACTCGTAGGTATTTTTCTAAGTGCTTGATCACGCAGAAGAAATGAATGTACTCAGTTATGTCTGTGAAAAGTACAGTTTCTATTTTCTTTTTGCCCATTTATGTTGTAAGTCTATCCTTTTCTTTAATACATTGCGTAACACTGAATCTGCAAGTACAGGTGGAAAATAATCTGATTTTAACATCAGAAACACGCTAATATTTACCCCTTAAATCTCCTCGATGTAATAAGGGTTGCATAGACAGCAAATGCTATATAGTTTGTGCAAGAATATTTGACCAAATTGTGCAAATCCTTTCAGTAAAAGAAAAATTTCCAACTATTTGTATTTACAAGTAATCACATTAGTTGATCCCAGATTAGGGTAAAAATTCTATTTGTGGGGCCGGCCCGGTGGCATAATGGTTATGCTTTGGTGGCCCAGGGTTTGAAGGTTCAGATCCCGGGTGCAGACCTACGCACCGCTCATCAAGCCATGTTGTGGCAGCATCCCACATACAAAACAGAGGAAGATGGGCACAGATGTTAGCTCAGGGCCAATCTTGCTCAGCAAAAAGAGGAAGATTGGCAATGGATGTTAGCTCAGGGCAATGGATGTTCGTTAGCTTCCTCACACACAAAAAAATCTATTTGTTAGTTTTCAGAAATATGAATAAACTCGCCAACTGCTAAGAGATCTTGAAATTCTTTTAAACCATCTTTTCTTATAAGGAGGAAATAAAACATGCATTAATGATATTTGTCATAGTCTTTATTAGTCTTATTTAACATAAATGGAGGACCCTGTTTTCTGACAACAGGTATAGTATTCTTCAATCTTCCAGTCGGAGCAAACGGGAGGCGGGGAGTGGTGAGACCTATTTGTAACAAGCCATAATACTCCAAAGAAGAAGCACAGGCAACTCTTCTACATTTGTTTTGAAAACACGAATCTGTTCCCACATGATTAATATATTAGGGAACAATTTGAATTTAATTCAAATTGCCAAATGTTGCCTTTGCTTAGGCAGTATTTTACCCACGAGAAACATTAGGTAAATGCAGAAAACTACACGCAGTTCCAGAGAGCAGCCTAGGAATATAAAAACACACGCATGCACCTCAATCACCTACCACCTACCTCCGCCACGTGTGTGCGCTATGAGCCACACCCATCAGGTCAGGTGTAACAACTCTGCATGGACGTCAGGTAACCCTACTCCATAACAACTCACAACCTGCAACCCTGCAGGTGGCCCCTCTCTAACTTTTCTCTCTTTCTTCTTAGCCTATCTTATATTTTTCCCTCTCTTCCCTGGTCTTTTTCCTCTTTATTGTTCTTTTTTCTCTCTCTTTTTCTCTCACTCCCATTTGTTCTCTCTTCCTCTTACACAGAGGGCGGTAGGTATGGGGACCAGGGGCTCCCACAAGAAATTTCAGGGTTTTTTCATGGTGAAGTGTTATATTTACTATAGTAGGTATGTATTTCTTAACCATTTAACATGTATAAAACTGTCTCCATTTTTGTTAGATACCTATCTTTTTTTATGTGTCACTGATGATGTTTTTGAGTGTCATGCTCAGAACCCATTTTTCCTATAAACCCTATTTTTCAGTGATTTTGCACACTGAGTGACTTTCAGCAACGCATATGTCATGTCACATGATAGTGGAACAAACTGTAGGCACTTAGAAACTCATATGGAGCCAGCCCTGATGACCTGGTGGTTAACGTTTGGTGCTCTCACCACTTCGGCGGCCCGGGTTAGGTTCCCGGGCGTGGAACCACACCACTGCTCTGTCAGTAGCCATGCTGTGGTGGCAGCTCACATAGAAGAACTAGAAGGACTTACAACTAGGATATACAAGTATGCACTGAGGTTTTGGTGAGGGGAAAAAAAAAAGAGGAAGATTGGCAACAGATGTTAGCTCAGGGCGAATGTTCCCCAGCAAAACAAAAATAAAATAAAAAGCAACTCATGTGGCTCTTTCCTTCTACCATCTGTACTCTCTCTCGGGTCTTAGATATTTGATAGGAGCATTATAAACAGTCCCATTTATAAACTATTTTCAGATCATGAATTCTTGCAACCCAGTAAGAATGCCCAACAAAGCTTGACTCAGGGCCTCCAATGCCCTGGACATCCTTAGACTGTCCCAGCCCCAAGTTTCAAGTAGCAAATCACAAGTCAGAATTGTCAGGAACTCAAGGGTGACCTTTCCATTATCTGAGGTTTAGTATTTCTCGGGGAGACACAGAGGAACATCACCACATACATAATTATTATACAAATTGATGATCATTACACTATTGCTACAAAGTTCTTACTAATTTGAAAACTGTACTCTGGGTGAAGATTCACAATATAAGTAGACTGCTATTTATCAATGGTAAATTTATTTTCTATAAGTTCATCTCTTAAAAGATGCAAGTTGACTTCAACTTCTTATAGAAAAGCATCCATAATGATGTCAGTTGATATGGAGAGTCTAAGACTTAAGACTGTATTAAAACAATTTTAAAAATTTGGTTTTTCGTTGCTTACTTTGTCAATGTGTCCAAATTCTCATTTTGGCTTCTTCAAATGGCTTCAGAAATGAATGTAAAAGAAAGGCAGGACAGTAAAAAGGAGGGCATTCAATTTTCTTATCAACTCCCTCAATGCGGCAATAAACTTGCACTTCTAAGCATCGTTCTATTAAGTGTTTGACGGCTTTAGTCCATTACCCTCATTGACTCCCTTCTACTCACAAGGTTTCCAGAACACGAGCAAGATGAGCACAATCTGTGCCTTCGAACTATGTTAGCCCCAGCAGCCCTCTTCTTAAACTGAAATACTATCTGTGGTGTTCAGTAATTCCAAAGAGCCCTATTGGCAGGTCATATGGATGAGAATGAGTAGAAAAATGAATAATTCCATTTGAAACATTCTATAGGGTTATTTAGTAGAGAGAGTGATTATAATCTCAGCAGTAAGCATCATCAAAATCTTTCTTGCTTTCTTCTTTATGTATTTTTATTTTCGGTGATGTGGTGGGGGATATACATGGTGTAGGTTTTACAATGAGAATGTTTCAATTATATATAATGCATGGTGGAGACTGCCAGTTGTTCACAAAAATGTTTCCTACCTTCTCTGGGCACACAGGTAGACTACATCTCCCAGCCTTCCTTATAGTTTCGTGTAGAACCTGACAAGATTCTCATCCACGGAATGAGAGAAGGGGTGTAAGCCACTTCCATGCCTGTCTCAGAAATCTCCCCCAAACAGGTCTCCATGTCTTCTCACTGCCTAGCTGACTGAGATGGTGCAGACTGTAGCAACCTTGGAAGCAAGGTGCTGAAGGTGGCAGAGACTCATCAGCACAGGTCCCTGAATGACTACGTGGAGGACCACCACTCTCACTAATCCGAACACTCACACACAACTGTTATAGGAAAAAGAAATAAATTTCTGTTGTATTAAGCCACTAAATTTGGGGGTCTATTTGTTACTGTGCCTTAGCCTACTCATACACTATGTGTTCCAAATCTTCAGAGTAGTAGTTCTCAACCACAGGCAATTTTGTCCCCCAGGGGATGTTTGGCAATGTCTAGAGACATTCCTGGTTGTCATGAGTGGGGATAGTGGTGGTTCTCTTGGCATCGAGTGGGTGGAGGCCAGGTTTGCTGCTAACATCCCACAGTGCACATGACTATCCCCCACAATCAAGACTTATCCAGTCCAAAATGTCTGCAGTGCTGTTGTTGCAAAACCGTGCTCTAGAGAGCTGAAGAAAAGGACTGAAAATTTCGAACCCTCTGCTAGACTGTAAGAGGAGATTTGCAAAAACAGTGTAGTAGTAAAAAGAGTGGGCTTGGAATGAAGCCTGGGGTCCAGTTCCAGCCCTACCACTAACCATCTATGGGACCTTGGACACGTTACTTTACTCTCTGTCCATTCAATACTCTTGTGCTAAAGTAGGAAAATGATGATGGCACCACACAGTAGGGCTGTGAGTGAGGACATAAGTGCTTAATCCAGTGCCTGATAGATGTAAGTACTCAAATATTAGTTGCTATTAATGTTATTATTTTTTAGTGTTTTTGCTGTTATCATGGCACCTTTCTAGAAAATTTAGAAGTGGAAGCTACATAGCATGTTTACAGCTGTTAGGAGCCATTGAGGTGATGGGAATGGTTACAAAACCTAAGGTGTCACATAGGTAAAACGCATTGTCTACCATGCTTCCAGGAGAATCCGACCAATATAGGTTGCTTTAATAATTTTCTTAAGTTTATTTTTTTATTTTTTTTGCTCAGGAAGATTCACCCTGAGCTAACATCTGTTGCCAATCTTCCTCTTTTTTTTTTTTTTTGCTTGAGGAAGATTCACGCTGATCTAACATCTGTGCCAATTTTCCTCTATTTTGTATGTAGGTGGCCACCACAGCATGGCCGCCGCCAAGTGGTGTAGGTCCATGCCCAGGAACCAAACCTGGGCCGCCAAAGCAGAGCATGCTGAACTTAACCACTAGGCCATGGGGCCGCCTCCTACAATTTTTCTAAGTTTTGATTCAAGATCTGGCCATAAAGATTTGGAGCAAACAACCTAATCTGGCATCAATCGTTATACACACATGAATTCTTGTGAACAGCAACAGCTACTTTTTTTTTTTAAGATTTTATTTATTTATTTCCCCCAAAGCCCCAGTAGATAGTTGTATGTCATAGCTGCATATCCTTCTGCTGTATGTGGGACGCGGCCTCAGCATGGCCGGAGAAGTGGTGCGTCGGTGCGCGCCCAGGATCCGAACCCGGGCTGCCAGCATTGGAGCGCGCGCGCTTAACTGCTAAGCCATGGGGCCGGGCCAGCAACAGCTACTTTTGCATAGCAACTCTGCAAACCTTAACTGGCTTTGGTTTTACTAAATGCTGCTCACTTTGAACTATTTTTGTTACTCATTAGCAATCAATCAGAACGTATTAACAGAACATTCAAAATGGACAAACTTATTAGGAATGGAAAGAAAAAAAAGACCAGGTCCCTGCCCTACCGCCCACATTAGACGGGAACGAGTAGAAGGGATGAAGATGCAAAATCACTACGTTCCCACCTTCTAAGTTTTTGTTGTTGTTGAGGCGGCAAGAGATGACAGTGAGGTAGGGGGGTAGGTGGGGGGCATAATAATAACAACATAACACTAATAATAAAGAGACATGGAAATGAATAGTCAAGGTGGGATTTTGAGGGATTATCTACAGTGATTAGATGTGCTATTTGAGGAACAGCACAGAAGCAGAAAACTATTTAACAGGTTTTCTTCTAAATTATCATAGATCTTAAATGGTTTTAAGAAAGATCTCATTCACCCACTATGATAAAAGCTCTTGGAGGGAAAAAAGAAATAAAGAGACACATTCAAATAAAAGTGCTCGAGTGCCACGTAAAAGTACATTAAATTGTGCCAAGTACGACAGAGCAAGTTCTTTATGAAATCCACCCACGTAATAAGCCTTCATTAAAAACAGTCCCTGCCAAGTCCTACACTCTAGCATTGAACACATATTTCCCTCAGTATTCAAAAAGCTTTAGTCTAGATGAACCTTATAAAAAGTGTCAGTATAATAAATGTTATTTAAACTGGAAGGAAAGTATTGAGTGAAGACATGTGCAAATAAAAAGATAATAAAGTCTACGACAATTCACCTCTTCTCAACAGCCTTCTCCCTTGGTCAAAACCTTTCTCCTCTTGTCAAGTGTCCTAAACAGTTACGGCTGGTCCAGGGAATGTCCACACAGAATCATTTCTTTCTTTTTTTTTTTTTTCGGTGAAGAAGATTAGCCCTGAGCTAACATCCATTGCCAATCTTCCTCTTTTTGCTGAGGAAGATTGGCCCTGGGCCAACATCCACGCCAATCTTCCTCTTTTTTTTGGTATATGGGACACCGCCGCAGCATGGATTCATAAGGGGTGCACAGGTCTGCACCCAGGATCTGAACCTGTGAACCGTGGGCCGCCAAAGTGGTGCGCGCGAACTTAACCACTATGCCACCGGGCCGGCCCCCAGAATCATTTCTTTATGGCTAAGGGAAGAGTAGTGGAGACACCAACTGCCCTTTCCACACCACACAATCTTGTCTCTCCAACAGGATCAGTACGAAGCCAGGCTTCAACAGAAACCACCTCCAAACGTGACAGTGTTGTCCTGGAGGGAGGGGGGCCCAGGACAAAAGCCAACTCAAGTTCCATTTTATCCAAGTCTTGGTCACCTCACAAGCCTGAGAGCTAAGACTCCAGGAAGAGCAGATGGTCAAGTCACCGCACTAACTCCGTAGGCTTGGTCATTGGGTTTTCTGCCTTCGCTCTGCACAAATTTGGGAGAAGGCTTAATTCCCAAGTGTAACACAGCGTTCTTTCCAACTAATTTGATACGTCCCGTGCTAAGAGCAGCCTCTTTTCTAAGCTATGGCACTGGGCAGAACAGCTTTCAATGTGTCTCATGTCACTAAATGTGTGAAAAGCATCCTTCTCTCTTGCACGTACCCTGACACTGTCTATACTACTAGGCAATAAACAAAGAGTCCCTATAGACTAATAAACACAAGATCTGGGGGTCAGAGGTCACCACTGTAATCCTTGCTTAGCTACAGCTTTTGAATAAAGCTGAATGCTTTTGACAAAGCTATGCTTACGGCTCTGCTTCTTTCAATTTTAAACATAAAGGCTATCACGCTCACTTCTTAGCTTTTTAACACACTGTATGGATAAAGCTGCTTGAAAAGGATTTTAAGCTCTCTAGAATGACAGAAAAAAATCAAACTGATGTTATACTTAATATTTTTCCTTTTTCTTTTTCACTAAATGCACGTACTCGACATCCCCTAAATGATTTAATTTAGCATCTCTTATAGTTCAAAGAAGCCATTTTGCAGGAAAGATGTAACTTCTAATTACACAGCATTATGTAACATTATGAACTATTTAAAAACTTTCCTCAAAGGTTGAAACAGGCCATGAACTATATCTGGGACCAAATCTCATGAGGTTCTCAAAGGCTCTTTTACAGATCATTTAGAAAGATTAAAGAAACCCACTCGACTCATGCGAGTCCCCGCTCAGTCAATCTAAGGTCCCATTAAACATGAAAGAGACCCTTATTTGCTACTTTCCAACTACGGATTTCTCTCTCTCTACAAATTGTATCATTGGCTATTTTACTTTTAAAACTTGCTTTCATATTTAATATCTCATTTTATCTCTGAATGCTATTAGGAGCCATATATAGAGATGAAAATAACAGCTCCATTGTTGGGTTGAGCATGGGGTGATAGACAAAACCTCACCTCTCTCTCTAAAATGTCAAGTGTACAAAAGTAAATGACTAGGATGTTGGGCAAAGGAGCAGAGGATCGAGTAGCCATGGTGGGGAGGTGAGGGGGCCCAGAGAGAAGGGTGTGGGGGGAATGAAAAGGATGAAGAGGAAGAGAGGTAAGAATGACATTGTATGGTTGATTTTCAGACAGCACTAAGACTCAATTTCTGAATCTCTAAATGGCGTGGGAAAGGAAAAATACCTTATATTTGGGATTATTCTAATACAATGTCTCTATACACAGGGGAAAAAGGCATACAACCTCCTTTGCATGTGTAACCATTTTCTGGGAAACCCTATTGCCCCAATGGTTAGATGGATCTCTTGGCAGAAATAAGCTACTCTGATGGTATTTGGGACCATGCTGAAAATGTGAAAGCATTGTGTTAACATCTTTGAAATCAATGTGTATATCAATGATCTTTCACAAAAATATTTCTGTCTATAAATCCTAAAACAAAATCTACACCTGGTCTGTGAAGATTATGTATGGATATGGTATACAGTTAAAATGTACCCCTTATGGGGGAGATTAATTAAACTGAGAATGACTATTGAAGGATATTAGTTAGATGGGATTCAACAAAGCAGAGTGCAGAAAGTTCGAAACTGTGCTAATGTGTACATGAAAAGTGATTTACCAGTTATCTCTACAATTAGACTCTTTTTTTTTTTCAGAAATAATCTTTGTTTAGAAAAAGCCAACAAGCTCTGCCTTTTAGGCATGGTAAGAGCTTGTCACAGGAGGTTGTTAATGACAGCCCTTTCCCCAATTTAAAATTCTGCATTTGAAAAAAATCAAGGATGTTAGAGAAGTCAGCCATAGAATGATAAAAACAGGCTGACATGGATCAAGGCAAACAGATTTTAAAGGAATTGACGCTTTGTATTTTAAAATACCCATTACAACAGTATTTATTGGGCAGAGTTTCTGCAAGCTGGAAAATAATTGGTTACTCTTCATAAAGGAAAGAACTAGACAAAACGGGTCTAACCATTCTGTTAAAATGGCGATCTTGAGAAATAGAGGTGGTCACATAGCACAAGTATATGAAGAAGAGCCTGTGATCAACTAAGCCCTGATGTGAAGTGGTTCTGATTTTTCCAGGTGGAGAGAGGGTCAAGGATCCAAAGCATTCAGGTGACTTCTGGAACAAAGCAGCATCTACTTCTTCCTACATGGGTACGTCCCTCCACGTGTGGACTTTTCTTCCCCAACTACCCTCCCTCCCAACACCTTTCCTCTTTCCTCACCCTAATTATGTGCCACCTCAGATCTTCAGTGGATTCATTAGAAATAATCTAAATGCATTCAAAATAATGTTGGAATCACCTGTTTAAAAATTTTTTCCTAATTAAATTTATGCTACAGTGAATTGACTGGTCTGATTATTTTTGTGAAAGGCTTTAGGTGAAATATAGTCTAAAAATGCTGGTACACTGGCATACCTTGTTTTATTGCACTTCGCAGACATTGTGTTTTTTGTTTCTTTTTTTTTTTTTTTGGTGAGGAAGATTAGCCCTGAGCTAACAACTATTGCCAATCCTCCTCTTTTTGCTGAGGAAGATTGGCCCTGGGCTAACCTCCGTGCCCGTCTTCCTCTACTTTATATATGGGATGCCTCCCACAGCATGGCTTGATAAGCAGTGCCTAGGTCCGTGCCCCGGATCCGGGCCTGCGAACCCTGGGCCGCTCAAGTGGAGTCCGCAAACTTAACCACTATGCCACTGGGCTGGTCCCGACATTGTGTTTTTCACAAGACCCTCTACCAGCAAAAAGATTATGACTTGCTAAAGGCTCAGATGATGGTTAGCATTTTCTAGCAATACCGTATTTTAAAGTTAAGGCACACAGTTTTTTTTTTTTAGACACAATGCTATTGCACACTTAATATACTGCAGTACAGTATAAACATAACTTTTATATGCCCTGGGAAACCAAAAAATTTGTGTGACTCGCTTTATTGCGATACTCGCTTATTACAGTGGTCTGGAATCGAACTCGCAATATCTCCGAGGTACGCCCATGTATCAATGGTGATCACTCTCAACCAGCAAATTCAGAGGAAGCTGGTGATGATGATAGTTTCCATTTATTAATTGCTTACCATATGCCAGGTAGTGTTGTGTGAGCTTTTCATATATTACCTAACCTAATTCTCATAATAATAAACCTATGAGGCAGATACAATTTATTAATCCCATTTTACAGTCGATGCAACGTAGACACAAATTTACAGTCGAAACTGTGGACCTTGGGTCAAACCTGGCCGTAAAGTTTTCTGGAACTTCCACATCCATTCATTGACAAAGTGTCTATGGCTGCTTTTGAGTTACAACAGCAGAGTTAAGCAACTGTGACTGAGATCTTAGGGCCCAGAAAGTCCAAAATATATTTACTATCTGGCCCTTTATAGAAAAAGTCCACCAACCCCTAGTGTAAAACACGGTAAGTCATGGGTAAAGAAAAAAAGGCAAGAACATTTGGACAGCTTGAAATAGAACTTCTAATATTGTCTTGATCTCTTTTCTTTCATTCATATTCTACCTTATTTCTTCTCACCCAAAGTTTATCAACCAGCCTCAGAAAAAACAAGAGTGTTCACGGAATACCAGTTCAGTAACTAATGGTTTCTCTCTCGGTATGGCGAGTTTTGACTAGGTGGAAAAGTTTCCGAGAAAAAAAAAAAAAGGATAGATCAAAGAAAGCTTTGACAATCATAAATTTCCTGAGGTTGCAAAATTTTTGGCAATTTCACAGGTATTTCTTCTCAAGTACAAATGACATCATTGTTGAAATTAAAAAACCAGTTGGCCTGGTTTATTCTACATTTGGTATCACATATTGTTTTGGTTGAGCATCAATTGATTTTTCTATTTTTCCTGGGAAGTTATGTCATAACTATTTTTAGGAGACAGTGTCTGGTTCTATCATTTATGGAACTCCACACACAATAGTGCCTTAGAATATTTTTTCTAAAGCTATAAGAACGTATTTGGTGGAGAACCTGCTCATTAGCAAATATTCTGCTATACTCTGAAACATATTTTAGATTAAAAGTTTAAAACAGGAAGTAGGCAGTAACCAATGAAAAAATTTGGTATATTTCTAGGCAGCAAAGGGAGTGTAGCTTCGTAATACATCAATTTGCCTTCGAAATATTAATATTTTTAATCATTAATTGAGAATGAGTTAACATCTGAGCTGCTCTGGTAATTCTTATTTTATCCTTAAAAACCTATCTATAAATCAAAGTCAAGTTAATAATTGAATTTCCAGAGTACGCCATCTGGCACATAAGCTGAGCTCAATTTGCATGGAGTCAAATAATTCATGCAAACTTGTTTACTACAGAAGTGAACAGGAAGTAAAAGCTGAAGACAAGACAAAGCCCCACAGTTTTTCTCTACCGTTCACCACCTTCCCCAAAACACCAAGACAGAGAACGGCATCGAACGGTAGTTCCCAACCTTGTCTGCACATTAGAATCACCTGGGGATCCTCCACAAGCCCACCACCCAGGCCACACCCCAGACCCACAAAATCCCAGGTTCTGGAGGGGGGACACAGGTATCAGTCATTTTAGAAGCATCCAGATACCAGAAGACAATTGCGACTACAGTGAAGACAGCCTGATGGGCTCAGCCAGGACACACCTGACACCTGCAAGTCAGGAGCCTTCCGTCCTGCTTGATCCTCTGCGACGCACTCTGAGATCCTCAGTGTAGGATTGATTAACATCCTGGTGTGCGCAGTGGTATCATCATTCTTGCTTCTAACGTGTAAATCGCTAATGCAAATATTAAGAGGATTTTAACACACTGCGTACGGCCCTAGGGTTTGCCTTACGTTATGATCTGTTTAAACATTCCCAACACATTCCTGACACCTGGGTTTCCTCTTTATTTTGCAAGTATTTTTATCCTGCATGGCAAACGTTAAACAAACAGGTTGGCCTTACCTCTACGATGCTTTTTAAATCTTGCACGTAAGTCCTTTCGGTCTCCAGAATTTCCTGAACGACTCGATCCACGTAGAGGAGCTTGGGGCTGGTGGCCGATTCCGCACCTGTTCTGGTCGCCCCGCTCGCCTCCCCTCTCCGCTGGGCCCGGGGCTGCCTTTCGCTGCCCTCGTGCGTGCTCTGTTGCACGCCTGGGCTGTCCCTCTGCAGCTCGCTGCTGGAAAACGGCCTGGCTGGAATCAGCTCCAGTTTTATGGCCCCGGCTTCCTTATCCTGGTGAAACAACCCCAGGTGGCTGTTTGAAACTAAGGTCATTCTGCTGCCGAAGGAACCGTGGCTGTCCCGGGAAGAGGCCGAGGACGACGTGGAGCCAAAGCTGACGGGGCGGTCGCTGTCAGAGAGCTCCATGGTCGCCAGTTCTGGGGAGGAGGCGCGCCTGGCTGTGGTCCTGGGGTCTGGAACTTCTGCTACAGCTGCTGGCACTTCAAGACGCAACTGGTGCACATCTGTGTACAGGAAAAAAATAAAGAAAAAGGACAAGATAAGAAACATAAGCAAGGATTTTAAAATTATATTTAAGCAGAAGGTTTAAAGGAGGTTAAAAAGCAGCCCAAATGTATAAAGGCAAAACCAAAAAGGTAGCGAGTTAGTTGCAGAAGAAAAAGCAAAGGTACCCAGGGGAGGTTGGGTTGCAAAGCTGGAGTTTCTAAAGCATCACCTGGAGTGTGTCAGAAATGCAGAGTCTCGGGCACGACTCTGACCTATTCTACTTCAGTCTGCACTTCAATAAGATGCCAGTGACATCTGCATGCGCGTTAAGGTTCAGGAAGCACTGCATCCATTGCCTCAGAGTGTGACCACGTGGAATAACTAATAGATGCAGATTAATCCCGATGCACTAAATTAAGGGCTCAGCCATCAGGGCACAAGGAATCTATAGCTTTAACAAGCACCACAAGTGATTCCTATGTACTTAAAATTTATCCTATGTGATTCTTATGGAATTTTGCAAAACACCGTTCTATATTTTAAGTCTTCCACTATAATTCCACACAATTTTAAGCTACCATCCTGGAACCACCTCTACTTGACTAATGGATGCTTAAGTCATTAAGCATCCGTTTTACCCTTTACTCGTATATGGCATTAAAGAAAGTGTCGCACAGACAATAATTTTCTAAGAGTGGGCAAGAAAAACAAACCAAAATATTAAGATCCACACCCCCTTTAAAACTTACCCTCTCACCCAATATTTCTCTAAATCTCTACTTGAAAGCTGACATTCCATTGGTGGGAGATGTGGGGTTATGCTGTTACAGAGTTATATTTGATTAACTACAACAGTCCATGTAAAGTTAGATAACGTGACAGTGTAATTATACAATTAAATAATAAATAGAGGAGCCATTTTAAAGAAATGGGGCTGTGAGTGCTTAGGAAAGGGCATCAAAAAAGAATACTTGTAAAGTCAAAAGGTCAGTTAATATCCATAGCACTTAAATCTTGGGTCCAAAAAGGCCCTACGTGAAATTTAACCTTTCAGAAGCTATTCTGGTGAAACACACCAAGTTCCAATCTTCTTCATTTGTAAGGCAGGATCACCAATTTTTCCCCCTAGTAATGAGATCACAGGTTTATAGAGACAAAATGCCTCACAATAAAGAGTGTGATTAATGAAGAAATTTACCTCATGTTGGCATGTTACCTTACCAGCAAAATCCATGTTTATGGATTTTGTTAGAAAAACAGACGAGTGAAACTTATACTTGGAAGGTTATAATAAGACAAACACAACAACAAGAATATAGATTAACGATCATTTTTCAAAAGAAACATGAATTTGGTTTCACTCTATAATAAAGTTCTTCACACAGCTGGTACCAATATTTCTAGAATATAAAGAATCCAGCAAATCAACATTCTGACTTTTTCTAGATAGTTTATATTCGTGGCAAATAATTAGAGCAAACTTATAATGCAAATTTTAAAGTTATGAATATAAAATAAAGGCACTAACTTGGGTCAACAAGAAGAAATGGTAAGATGTAGGAAATGAGTAATTTATCAGCAAAGCCACGAGCACATGGTCTAAGTTTGCTGCAAATTTTTAAAGCTTTTGCAATATTCTTTCTGCTTGCTCTATAACAACTTTATGGCCTATAAAACATGGACTGGTTATGTAGTTAACCATATGGTAGTTAAAATGCACTTGCCCTAAAAAGCTTGATCCAACTTGAAGGTGGCAAAAATCGAAGAAGCAGCCAGGCATTTAGGTATGCTCGCAGCCAAGGATGCTTGCCCGCGTTCAGGACTGGTGTTCAAGTCCTGGGCAGTTCAGAGTAGGAGCAGACACAAGGTTTTCTTCCCATTGGCATCCACCATAACTGTAACCACGAGGCTGATCTTACTTTCAGAACTGGACACCAACTTGGAAAATAGGTGAGGAATCTTTCAGGTTCCAAGGGTCCAAAGAGGCTATGAGTTAGTACCAAACATTAAGTTGGATATACTCTATATGAAAGCTGGGGCATCTGGAAAAGTCTAGATCAACCTACACCATCCCCCCCGCCCCCCGCAAGATCTGGATACACTAGTCTCCAGGGCAAGCTCTGACTTTCTGACCAGACAAGAATCAACCTTCTCTCTAGTATAGAAAACTATATTTAACAGTTATATAACTCTTGGCAAATACTTATTATCAGGATTGGTGAAAAATGAACACAATAGAGAGACTCATTTCTTTGCTTACTTTCACTCCAAGCTAGCCAGCTAATATCAGGACCGAGGGATTAAAGAGGAACAAGAAATGGCCTGATGTTTTACCCGTGTCCATGTTGGGCTGCCAGGAATGACAGTGCCTTTTATATTTTCAAAGGTAGAAAAAAGTAGGATGTGAAACTCGGGTCAACAGGGGATCCCTTCATGGATGAATCTTAAATAGCAACATGAATTGGGCCCTGTTCCAAGGAAGTCTTCATACGTTCCAATACCAGGCCACGTATTCTAGGCCACTGCACAAGCCTACTCTTCAGACTGCCAACCAGGCGCTTTATAAAATAGAATATCTGAGATCTTTCATAGCTGTAGTTTTTAGCCAAGCTTACTGCCCCAAATTAAACACCTCCCCAAAATTACCAATGACAGAAATGAAACATTTAAAGCTAGGTCATATAATGGCACATAATATGAGACTGCATTTGCTAATGGATAACATTGTTTATGTTGATTCATTGCTTAGAAGAAAATTATAGTTTTCTCATATAAGGAAAAATACCTCATCAAAACTGTCTAGTCTTGTTCTCACCTCCCTCAAAATAATTGAAGATTTCCACCCTGTCTGGCCTAGTCTTCCTAAAACAACTCATCGATTATTAATATTTATCTCTACAGCCACACTATTTATTCAACACAGTAGTTAGGAGCCTACTGTGTTGGCTACTGAGCACTTGAAATGCAACTAGTCCGAATTGAGATGTGCTTAAGTGTAAAATATATACCAGATTTCAAAGACTTAGTATGAAACAGAAAAGTATAAAACACTTCATTAATAATTTTTATATTAATTACATGTTGAAGTACTATTTTGGAATCGGGTTATATAAAATCTCTTAAAATTATTTTCACCGGTTTCATCTTACTTTTTTAAATGTGGCTACTAGAAAATTAAAAATTATATATGTGGCTTGCATTATATTTTAATTGGACAATGCTAATCTAGAAGTCTTCTAGATAATTCTATTAGTCTAAGATTTGAATTGTCTTCCTTATCAAGCTTTGTTCAAATAATAGTGAATGGAGAAGTGTATACATTTCAAAGTTTGGCTTTTTAAAAAATCTATTCATTAATACACAATATTGTTATGAGTTAGCAAAAACAGAGTTGGTAGACAATCGCTGTGTACTAGATATGGGGGCAGCTGACTTCCCGTGATAAACTGAAAAACCCATATAGACAGCTGTAGAGCAAGAAAGCTTTATCACACCCTGCCTAGAGTGAAAGATCTTGGCAGGCTGTGTTCATGTTTGGGTAATTTGCTACTTTGCTTTCCTTTCCTTCTCACAACTTCTCTTTCTAACCAATTCCCAAACACAAGGCTAGTAATATAGCAACTTCTGAGAACTTGCCAGACATTGCTAATGGTCCACATCAGTGGACCTTTTGACCATGAATAGCCTAAAATAAGGTGGTCCTACCCACCTTAAGGCTCTTGGTCCATCTGACCCTTGGAAAACCTGGAGGTGGTGGCGGTGGAAGCACTTGTAGAGGGACCTTGGAGTCCTAACGATTCTTACTAGAATTAGCCTACAACCTATCAAAATAAAATATTCCTTCTCGCGCCATCCTCAATAAAAAGAAAAAATAGCTAGACAGCTCCCATGGAGATGTGCTTTCGCACATTATACTTCACGACAGGTCCTTCTCTCTAATTTTTTCTAGGTGAAAGAGCTCTAATTCCATGGCTTTTGTTTGCTCTTCAAACTTCTATTATTTTAATTGCTCTCCTTTGGAATGTCACTGCCAGAATCAAAAGCAGCACTTCTTGCCTCTAACTTGTCTCTCAGGCTGCTTTAGGGTTGAGGCAGAACTTTCCATGGCAAGTAAAGCCCAAGCTTCCTGTGACTGTGTTTACATGTTGAAGGGGGGACTGATGGGTCCAGAGTGACCACCCTCTGCCACGACTCCCGAGGAGAGCTTTACAAGGCAAGGCAGAGGTCTACGCACAGCAGGGGCTGAGGAATGATCAGGATTTCCAAATTCTGCTCACTGCTATTCTAGACTTCAAATACCTAATGTGAGTTCCTTGGCAAGACAATCATGGAAATCAAGAGAATGTGTTGTGCTCAAGACCAAGGAATAAGAAAATTACGTAGTTCCTTATTACACTGCCTGAACTACTCAAAAAGGGGAGGCAACAGAGAGACTAAGGTATAAGCAAGAAGTTATTCTATCAGCCAGCAAAGCTCATTTAATAAAGAGCCAGTTGTTGGTAGATCCTCAAAGTTGGAAACAACTGACTTCATGATTTAAAAAAAAAAAATCCAGGGGCCAGCCCCGTGGCCTAGTGGTTAAGTTCGGTGGCCCGGGTTCACTGGTTCAGATCCCCGGTACGGACCTACACCACTCATCAGCCATGCTGTGGCAGCGACCTACATAGAAAATAGAGGAAGACTGGAACAGATGTTAGCTCAGGGCTAATCTTCCTCAAGCGAGAAAAAAATAAAAGAAGAAGATTGGCAGTGGATGTTAGCTCAGGGTGAATCTTCCTCAGCGAAAAAAACCAAAAAAAACCCCAAACTTTTAAGGGTCAAAGTTATAAGAAAGATACATTCATATATTTCAAAGACAACACCAGGTATTTGAGGAGAATCTTCTTCCCCTACATCCCTCTGATAGTGGATTGCTTAATAGATAAAAGCCACTCCATTGCGACATGAATTTTCACATCTTGGTTTACTAAAATACCAACGTGATCCTTGCTGTAATGGCAGGGCCAGGACTATACTTCCACATGTTCTTTAATGCTCAGAGTATTCAATCCGGGGAACATGATTTTCATATTTATTTGTAGCTGTTTGGTAATGAAGAAGTAAAAAATCTTGTTACCATGTTCATTTCTTGGTTTTGACCAATGTACTACGTTTAGGCAACATGTTAACGTTAGGGGGAGCTGGATGAAGGGGGTACGGGAACTCTGGATTATCTTGGCAACTTATCTATAAATTTAAAATTTTTCCAAAATAAATAGTTAAAAAAATCTTGTTACCACTGAAGAGTCAGTAAAGCAAGTATTTGAACCAGAAGATCAAGGCTGGGAAAAGAAATTTTGCAAAAGTGCTCTTGTTCAAACAAGAGGTGAGGAGTGGAATGGGGAACAAAGATTCCTGCAAGCTGTGAAGTCTGATACTAAATATTTGGAGAATTTTACTAATTGATTCCTATGCTAATCAGTGGAAACTAAGAGGTACCCTGGCTACTGCAGTTGAGTAGGGATTAAGTCAGGTAGTTAATACGGCTAATGTATGAGAGAAGTTGCCTTAGCTAAGTGGTAACTCCAGAATTTCTACATTTGAGGGTACAGGCACACCAGTCTGGTTAAAAGGGAACCTAAGGGAATGCCCTTAAAGTTTTTTTATGCAAATGCAGCTGTTTGTACTTTTACTGTCTGCTTTTTTGTGGAGATTTAGTGTGGAAGATGAAAGAGATGATGGGGTAGGGTTAAAGCTAAGCTATGGGTTGTGTTATCACTTTGAGAGTGGACTGTTGATTGTCCACCAAAATCCATTCCCCCTTCTTCAATGAATAGTTTCAGCTGAGCACACTCCCCAGCCTCCCTGCCATTAGATACGGCCGTGTGGTCAAGTTCTCACCAATGGAAGTGGTGTGTGCCCTTTTGGGGTTCGTTTCTCAAGCATTAGACATCATCCTTCCACATTCTTTCCCCTTCCCAGTGGAACCCAGATGTGCCTGAACCATGAACGTGACACCAATGTCCTAGAGTATGGCAGAGCATGAAGACAGAAAGAACGGTGCAATAACTGGGTCTGGACATGCCCTGAGCCACCACTTGAAAAAGTCTGGTTCTCCTGAGGCTGACATGCTGGAGAAACCATGTGGTGAGACCACATCGATATGCAGAGAGATGCTCAAGGAACTCCAGCTGTGTGGCCCCCGCTGTTGGAGCGTTTCCAGCCAAGGCACCAGTCGTGTGAGTGAGAACCCTTCACGATGACCCCAGCACTGTCATGCCTGCCTGCAACTCCATCAGTCCCTGAGCCAGGGCCACCTGGCAGAGCTGCTCCTGAACTCCTGACTCACAGAAACTTTGAGAGACTATAAATGATCGTTGTTGTTTAAAACTACTAGGTTTTAGAGCGATTTGTTATGTAGCAAGAGATAACTTGAACAGTCTCTATTAGAACAGGTCAGCTTTACCATAATATGCCACTGCTTTAACTCTAGATCAAAATTATCCTAAACAAACAAATCAAACCAAAGCCTCCACGTTCATTCACATGTGTCATTACTTTTAAAAATTTTATAGATAGAAGAAAAATAAACAGAGAGGTTAGGTAACATCAGGCTCAAAGTCGAACTGTGAATCAGAATCTACAGTTTCTGATTTCTAGTCTATTATTTTTTAGACTTGGATATAGATGCATAAAATAGTAGGGCAGAAAAGGAGCTTAAAGATCAGGAAATGAAGCATTAAACATAAGCTACTTGTATAAAGCCATGGTACCAAGGCTCCAAAAAGGCTTCCATAGAGTGTGTGTGTGTGTGTGTGTGTGTGTGTGTGTAAGGGAACAAATATGTGCCCAACCATGTGTATAGAAACAGCTCAGAGGACCAGCCAGAAATGAAGTTATGACAACACTCTCTCCTTTGGTTGGAGGATTTGCATTTCTGCCGAGGCTCTGCCCCATCAGGTCTGTATTGCAATCTTTGGGTCTCCGGCTTCCTCATGTGTAAGTGAGGGCGCCAGACTAAATGACTTCCCTAGGCCCCATCCAACCTTCAGGACATGCCTCCAACCCTGAAATAAACAGCAAGTCACTGGATGCCATCACTGCGTGCCCCTTCCTGGCTGGGATCACAGCAAGAGCAGTAACCACAAAACAGCAATTTTCTTCCACCTCCTTAATGCCAGGTCTTGGATGATGAAATATATATTATTGACTTTGCCAAAGGCTACACAACTCTATTTTTAATTTAGATTAAATAATAATCTATGCTCCAGGTTCACTTAGAACAGCATTTTCCTGGGAGTGTGGAAATCTCAGTCTCAGGAGTAACTAAACAATGATAGTTATATATACAGACTCCATCTGTATTGAACACACGCAGTTCCAAAAACATCTCTCTGCAGCTGAGAGGGAGGCATTAGGCTAAATAACATTTTCTTAAAGAAAAAGGAGGAGGAAGGAGAAGAGAAATCCACGTGACTCACAACAGCACTCTGAGTAAACAAATCCATCCAAAGAGCACACTAAAGATTTTCTTAGAGAAGAAGAAGGAAAAGAACTCAGCGTCTGACAATAGATACCCGAGTAAATAAATCCATCTGGAAAGTACAAAATCATATTAAATTTCATGTTCTTTCACATTCTTAAGGGTATAGAAAATGGTCATAATATACAGTTGAGCAACATGGGTGGTTTACAAAACATATGTACATATGTGAGCCCAATTTTAAATTTAAAATGCCACATTTATTACCCACATTAGAAAAAGATTAAAAAGATACATAATAAAATATTAACATTGGTTTTACCAAGCAGGAGAATGGATGATTTTTTTCCTTTGATATTTAGCTGGAAAGACCACTTTTCTTCCACAAGTGTATTACTTTCATAATCTGCAAAGGTTATTTAAGGAAGTTAAAATCACCACCTCAGTTTGTATCAAATATTTAAATATTTTAAATTAAAATAATTGATTTTTACGTTCAATATATGATGAATGAAAAGGGATGCCGATAGATATATCTTCTTTCAAAAATATTAGTATCACTAAGTTACAATAATTAATAAAACCAGATTTCAAAGGGCAACAGCATTGAATATAATGCATACCTCCTCCGCAATCATTCCTCCAAATAAAAGTATTTCTTACCAATAAACACTCAAAATAGAACCTGCATTTCCTTAGTCAACTTTTGTTACCACCAGACTCAGACTAAATTTCATCAGTACAGTTGCTAAGCATAAAATTTGCAAACATTTATTCTGTTTCCCCAGCTCAGCCTGCACGAACCTCATAAAGAAAGCACATTAAAACACTGAGCATTCGATGCACGACAACTCAGGATTATTAGTTTTCTCCCCAGAGTCACGAATATCAGCTCTCTAGAGATTTCAACCTAACTTTAAAGAAAGAGAAAAACCAAACCAAACAAGGCAAAAACCATTTAAGACAGACGGAGGAAAAAAAATCACCTTCTAGACTAATTCCATTGTTGGAGAACTCTTTTCAGTACATCGTGTTTATAATAAAACAGTTGTAATATATCCAAGCCAGCTGCTGTCCCCGCAGTGTTGTGCAGAAAATCCCTGGCGACAGTTTCTCACCGTAGTGGCCCGTCTCCGGCTGCTCCGAGAGGGAAGGAACAAGCTTGTCCGGGCATCCTTCTGGCACATTCACATTAGCACCTACCTGTCTTCTACCCAGGCTAAGCCACATCTTCTGCCTTGATACAGTTGATACAGTGACCTCACTGGGAGCTCAGTCAGGTAAAATAAGGCTGCACTAGTCTGTGCAGCTCCTTCCGTAGAAATATTGCATGAGTCAGCTTTTATCTCTCAAAACCCAACACACAAAGGCTTTACAAAAACCTGATTTGCAACTTTCTCCCTGCCTTCTTCCCCGTAGTGTGCAGACCACAGGCGTCAGCATCACTAAGAGCCTTAAATGAAACATGACATCATTCAATTGAGAAACAGGACAATAGACACCACTGTGGGTAACTGGAAAATGCACACTTCACTGAGCAACACCCTGCCACTGCTATTCTTTTGTAAACATCAAATACAACCCACACTCCTCCGAAGCAGGCGGGCCTCTACCTTCCTGGCTCGGCCGCAGTTCTCATTAAACTCCACAAAAGAAGTAAGACCTTGGAGCTCTGATATTTTCAAGTTCATTTCCTGAATTACAAGTTTGTTTCAAAGTAAATGGACACATCTTTAACTTAAGCTTTAAAGTGAAGTTTGGAGGGTGGGGGTGGGTGGTGAATAATACTTAGCTGAAGGAAGTTTGGATAATGTATGCAGTTTCCATTAACAAGATATCTAACACAGTATTTTTTTTTTGCTGAGGAAGATTTGCCCTGAGCTAACATCTGCTGCCAGTCTTCCTCTTTTTGCATGTGAGTTGCCACCACAGCATGGACACTAACAAACTGAGTGGTATAGGTCCACACCTGGGAACCGAACCCTGGCCACCGAAGCGGAGTACACTGAACTTAACCACCAGGCAACCAGGGCTGACCCTCTCATACAGTTTTAAGTAAGCAAACTTAAATAAGGATACATTTAAGCTTGACTTTTTTAAAAACGGTATTTACAAATCGATCTGAAGACAAATACCTAAAATGTAAACTTACAAGCATTTCTTAGAAAATCAGTTAAGTTCTGTGATTTTATATTTATAAATACTAAGTATGATCTAACTTCCACTATTTAGTAGGAGACACCTTCAAATTATTTTGGGTTTTGATTTCCTTAAGGCCACTTCTCCTTCTTAAAATGCTATAGATATTTTTATATAAAGATTCAAAAGGTTCATATTTGAAACAGACACTGAGTTCTTTAGATGAAGGTCTTCAGAAGTACAGAAAGGTTACTGAAAACTGATACCACTGCACCATGGAGCTAAAACTCAAAATATGGATTATGCCCATGTATAGACACCTAAAACTAAACTATTTCAAAGGATCAACATCCTTAAAATAGAAGTTCCATTTAAAGCATTCATTTGTGGTTACGGAAAATAACATTAGCTGATCACCTTTAACATAGCTACTTCTATCATACCCATCAAGTAACTTTAACAACATAATAGGATAATTTGTTTTAATACGTATTTCCTTTCAAATAAGGCTGAACACATACAGGGCTACTTAAGTAAGCCATTTGAATGGATTTATCAGTCAGTTGAGAAGACAATGTGTTGCAATGATTTCTCCCCCACAAAATTCACTAGTTTGATGGAAATCACTAATTCACAGATGCTGAAAAGGCAATTTGAGAGGAAGAGTCGTCCCTGGGCTGTGGGGAATCGCTTAACCCTCCATTTTGACCTCCACAGTAATCTCTCGTGTCCCCAAATGATGTCCCCCATACCCAGGACCGCGTCTCCGTGTCTGTTTAGCTAAGAGTCAGCTCAAATCTTACTAGCCCCATCTAGTCTTCCACAGCAAGTCCAGCCCACTGGTCTTTCCATTTGCTAAACGGCTAGTTATCACACTTAGAGTAAGCATCTCACAGTCTCATATTTAATTTTTTTTCTAATCATCTCTCTCTTACCCTGGATTATCAGCTTGGGGAGCAGTGAACCTTCCTATACTGTTGACTTGATATTCACACAAAAGATACACAGATCTAAATTCTTAGGTGCAGTAGTATATGCAGAGGCTCCTGGCTTCTTCTTGACCCAGCTGTTTTCTGTGTATATCTCAGATCACAAGTTAACTACTTCCATCGTCTAATAAAATATTATTGTATTTGAATTTTTTTTCTTTTTTGCCAAGAAACATATTTTTTAAAAGCCATTTCTCAGAGATGCTGTGTACATTGCAAGTGAACAAACACAACAAAGCTGCTTTGAGTGTGCATGGGGGCAGTCTGTAACCCTCTCCATTGCACAAGTGACTTGGCTTGAAGGACCGCTTCGAAGTGACAGCACAGGCCATATTTGGTCCCATGGGACAGTCATTTGTCAGTTCACCTGTGATTCCTGCTTTAGCAAAATCGTCAACTTGTATAAGTAAATACCTCTTATTTCACTTGCAAGTAACTGAAACCACTCTGTATTACATCCACCAACATGCAAGGTTCATAGTATTTTGAAGCTAGTTTTCTAAATTATAAGGTTTTTCAGAGCAGGGAACACACACAAACACACACACAGAGACATTTTTTGCCTTTATATTTATCCTAGGACCAAGTATTTGCTGAATGAATTAACAAATGGATAGTGCATAGGGCTCGTGCAAGGATAATACAGAAATATAACAGAGAGAAAGAAAAGGAAAGAGAAAGTTACATTTCTTGACCAACATTTAAGGTTCTTTCATACCTGAGAGCAGACCAGCCTTCTGTGTCTGTATTTTCTTAAAGCCTCTGTTTGTTGCACCTTAGCTCTGTGATGGTTCTGCTCTCCTGTCCTTTCCATCTCATATCCCACACACCTGTTACACGGGGCGTTTAACAGTCCTTGCAAGTACCCTGCTCTCTTGCCACTGGCCTTTTGTGCGTGCAGCAAAATCAATCCCAAGAAATGGAAAAGACACAAATACGGGTAGCTTTGCTGCTGTCTGCTGCATACTTTATTTGGCAAAATTAACAGTAGGTGAAAAGATTGTTTTTGCTTGGCAAAATCTCTTTTTAAATAATAGTGAGAGTGGCCACAGATAAATCGCACATTTGCGCCTTGTTGAGGAAAAAAGATAGTCTTACTGGAAAGCAGCTCTTGTTAATTCCCTCACAGCACTGGTCACACAATCAGGAAGTATGGGAACTATTCACAGTGTCCCCACCAGGAGTGGGGACCAAGAGGCAGAAAAGCAGGGCCCACAAGACATGTCTACCAGCCAGCAAGCCAAGTGCAGCCAGCCTTGTGGCCTCATTGGAGGAAAACCAGAAAGCTCCACCATTTAAAAACGTCGCTGCCCAGAAATCTGCCACAGGGCCTGCAATTTATGAGAAACCAGCTCTTTTTGATTTAAGGTGAAAGTTGTCAGTTAAAACTCTCTCATATCCCCTGGGAAGGGTTATGGAGTCATTGCCACATTAGTGTGAATTAGCCTGCACATCCTTCTGAGGAAGTCCACAGGTCTTGTAGGAAGGAGGCCAGGATGGGCTTGTCTGGTGGGGCTGGGGAGGCTGAGTGGAGGAAGCCCAGATAGCATGAGGTTTTAGGGGCTTAAAAAGGTCTGACCTGATTCAGATACTTGGTTGACTTTGCAGCCAGGCAACAGCTCCAAGCAGCTGGGCAATGAAGGATGAAAAGAATGGCCCAGAGAAAGGAAGCAGGGCAAAGGCATGCATACGTTTTTTGGATTCAAGGAAAGATTTTGCCTCATATAATCAATACTGGCTAAGGCAGATTTAGAAAATAATCTTACATTTTCAGATACAAAGGTGCTAGAAGTTATAAGTGGTATTTCAAAACACAACTAATAGTTTACATATGGAACATAACAATTTAAATGCTGGAGGAGGGGGGGAGCTGTTTTTCTTGTGATTTAAGATATTGCCATTGTGACACATTTCCCAAGAAAAATGGGAAAACCAACTATTTTCTAAAGCACAGGCCATTGACAAAATATTCTTAATTTTTTTTTTAGTTTATTAGAACTTTTTTCTTTGAAAGAAAAAGGCATGAGATTACATTTCCTAAGTGCATGCCACAGAATAAATGTGATAAACATTAAAGTCAATTGCAAGCCAAGAGGTGTCACACATCCCCATTGATGTCCCTTAGGAGGATACACTAATCTTCCTCCTGAAAGTAAGATGAAATGTACTAACACCCGTCTGCATTAAGTTGTTTATTAAAAAATCTATATATACTCTTCCAGACAGTCTAGCCTAAACCCAAAAAATGTCACCCACTGTAAATTCTGCCTTGCTATTGTTATGCAAACCAAACTATACACTTTGTCAAACTAACAAAAAAGCTAATCTGGTTTTTTCTTTCTAAAGGACTATTTTCAAAATGCAATGATTTTAATGGCAAGTGAGCTTGTCTTCACAAATTTAAAAAGTGTTTACTCTCAGCAAAAGACATAGGTCTAAGGCAGACTAAATACCCAAGTACAGGAGAAATTAAATGAAAGTATTATTTTTTGTTAGTCCTGGAGTATTGAATCTAAGAATGGAAACCAAACTATAAATAATAAATAGTTGCCAGCACTCAAATTATCCAACTGAAAATATAATTCCTCATCCCCTAGTGCACTAAAATGTCAGTACTGAGGCATGGTCATAAGGATTTTAGAAAACAAAGACACAAAGCCCATTATTCACAACAGTTTTCTCGGCCCACGCTTACCTTGCAATCAAGTCACGATTTAACTTCTCCATCATGTATCAGTCAGCCATGAAAACCAACTGAGGTCGCCTGGAGGGGCACACATTCTTGAACTCTAAAATCCTCCATGGGCTCATTTTTCTGTCTCTATGACAATCATTAGCTCCATTTTTCATACTGTTCTTTTATCAGGATATTTTGGTCTTTATTGTCCAGAAATGATGAAATCAAGTCTTAGTTATTTCTGAACTGAATAATTTTTAGATATCAAGCAAGCAATATGTTACAAATAGTCTCTTGCTTTCCATACTAGATCAGTCCCATCTTTGAGGACACCCTGGGAGGACTCGCTGTGCTAAGCACAATGAACTAATTATCCCTCTAAGAATGCAGTCTGTTTCCAGACGCATTTTTCTCCAGGAGATAACACACATCTAATCCATTCATAACGAAAGGCATTCAACACAATCTATACTTTCGAAAACACTCTTTAAAAAATGTACTTGAACTTGTGGAAGGGGCTTGGAGACTCTGTTGAAATCCTGCAGCAGTATTTTCCAAAATAATAATTAAAACAAGAATCTATTATAGTTTCAGAGTAACAACCATGGAGGTTCATAACCTTTACGTGAGCTCGCAAAACCATCTCATGTCCCCGCAGAGAGGAGAGACGAGCCCCCTTGGGTAGGCTTCCCCCCACAGCTCCAAGCTCGACATGGCTAACAGTACCCCCATCCTGTAGACCCTGCGATGGTGGGCTCAGAGAGACATTTATCAAAAGCAGCAGAGGTGAGGATGTAAGCTTGTGGGGGAGACATAGAGAAGCCGCTCAGAGCAGCCATAAATCAGTCTCTGAGCTGGTTCTTAATCTTCCCGACAACGACTGCCATCCTTTAGGATCGCCACCATCAGTCTTCTTCCCCCAATCCCAAGGCTGCCTTCAATGTCACCGTGGCTGACAGTTTAACCTCTAGATGGATGACCTGAGAGCAAATGGATTTACCCCAGGGGAGGCTATCCCATTTCTAGAACTGAAGTGAGGCGGTTTGAGCTTCTATTCATTTGGCCTCCTGAACCAAGTCATGAAGACAATCCTATTAGGGCACAAATTTGTAAAGGGGCAAATACAGATCTCAGTCCAGGAAAGCAGAACTTATTCCTCTCTAAAGGAGCTGAGATGACTTATTACTCCCCAGGATTTTTTTTTTTTTAACTAAAGACAGCAATGAGGGCCGCCAACCTTAGGGATATGATTACAACGGGCTTAAACACTCCCATTCAAAGCACACACAGCAACAATCTGCGGACCTTTCTCCCTTCACACCTTCTCTCTACTCCAACTAAGAGCATCAACCACTTACTCACCCTCGTTAACCAAGGACCCACCCAATGCCAGGTTCATGCTGGGCTCCATGAAAAGACATGAGCTTTGCCTTCTGGAAGCTCCTGGCTAGCATCAGATAAGTAATGGCAAGTGTGATGAGTGTTACGAAGCATTCAACAGCTGCAGATGTAACAAGAACTGTGTCCATAAACATTTCCTCTATTTTCCTAAACTGTTTTCCCCCTATTTTCAAGCTGCCTTTCAAGTAACATTAAAAATGGATAGCAACTTTATGTTGACAGGAAAATCAAGCTAAGGGAGGTTGCCTTCATATATAGTTCCCTTTCCAATCTTGGAGGGGGAGCTGGGTTGGACTCATCTTTCATCTCATATTTAATTACTTGGTATCCAAGCTGAAAGCCAAACTTGCTGGAAGTTTTTGAGTCTAAACACTTGCCTAATTCCCAGTTCCCACAGAGGGACATGAAGTAACTTGTTTATGTTAACAGAACAAAGGGAACAGAGCTCTCTGTCAGGCTGCAGGTTCAGTTTTAATTAGGCCAAGAAACAAGTGTAACTAAATTTATTTTGGTTTACTATGAATAGAAATTTTCGAATCCTTTACAAGAAAGAAGGAGAAAAAGCCAAAACATTCACACTAGCGGTTGAGAGGTGCGGGATTATGGGGGACCCTCACTACCCACTGTGATCTAGTTTCTATATTTTCTTGAATGAATATGTATTATTTGTGTAGTTCAAGTAGAAAAACAAAAAGTAGTTTACGTGATGTTTATTGCCCATGTGCTGACCCCTTCCTGCCCCCATCTTTCTCTGCCCTGCTCTGCCCAGGTCTGCACGTCCTGCCCCCTACTGGCTGCTCCCCGTTGGGTTTGGCCAATATTATGAGGCAGGAGGAGAGGGAAATAGGTGCATTTATTCCTGCTCCCTGGCTGATTTAGGGATCTGGTGTTTAGCAGTGGCTGCATCTGAGGCCACCCTACCTCCATAGTTCCAGCTCTAATTGGGCTCCTTTGACTATGTTGTCCCTTTGTCCCTGGGGGGTCCGTGTGAGTTGTCCCCAAGAACTGCAGTTAAGGCTTCCTGCCATTGGTCCAGTCTCTGGGTGCTTCACATTCCTTGCTGGCTCACACACACCTTAGCCACATCACCTTTAATGAAGTAGCCCCTTAATTAAACTCTCCGTTGGAACCAGCTGAGCTAATTCAGTTTCTTGCCAGGGCCCTGGTTGATACAATGTCACACTAACTCCAGAATCTCTGGTCTGAGAGGCTAACAGTTGGACTTCACATGCTTAGTCAGAATGTTGACCATAGCTTTTTACTGGGTGATATATTGCCAAATTTTAGCTTTTTTGATTTACAGCCTGCTTGATTCAGGTCAATGAAACAACCACTTAATTAGAACCTATTCTATGCCAGAAGCATATTTTTGAATTTGATATCTACCAATATATTCATTTACTCAGCAACATTTATTGAGCAGCTACGATGTGCCAGGCACTGTCTTAAGCACTAGAGATACAACACAGAACAAACCAGATAAAAGTCCTTGCCTTGGGGCCGGCCCCATCATCTAGTGGTTAAGTTTAGCGCACTCCACTTCAGCGGCCTGGCTTCAGATCCCGGGCGTGGACCTACACCACTTGTCAGCGGCCGTGCTGTGGCAGCGACCCACATACAAAATAGAGGAAGACTGGCACAGATGTTAGCTCAGGGCAAATCTTCCTCAGGAAAAAAGTATCCCTGGCTTTATGGAGTTGGTTTTTGAGTGGGAGATGAATGAACTGAAATCCTACGATACCAGTATACCAACATTGGAAAGACACTTTGAGGTTTTCTAACCTAACGCCTTATCTGGTGTTTGAATGATCACTTACAATAGCTCACTGGGCACGCCCAGTCCCTGCTTGGAGACTGTCAGTTTCTGGGCATTTGATCCCCGCTCAGATAGTGCATCACACTGTGTGGCCGTTCTAATCTTTAAAATGCTTTCTCACACTGAGCTGAAGTTCTTCAACGACCACTCTAGGAAAACACAGGACAAATCACACCTCACCTCACCTCCATTTTGAAGTTCATGAATTATCTGAGATGCTATCAGGTTTCCCATAGGAATTTGTCTCCTCATTCAAATATTTACTGAGTAATGCCCTAAGCGATCCCTGGAGGCAGGGTTCAACAGGGTGGGGGGACGGGATGGAGAGTTGCCCCGTGTGGTGTGGGGAGCGTGGGATAGTACTTACAAATGGCATCTGATTACCTTCTCCATGTGTCTCAAGATCTTGCTTTCCTAAGCTTCCACCAAAGTCTTTTCAGAATCTTAACAATCCCCATGTCAACTTACTACTGTAAAAACTGTGGAAAAGAGGCCATTTTTAGAGAACGTCCTCTGGGAAATAAATGTTCTCCCTGCTCTTCCTGAGTCGACTTTGAGATGCAGCAACAACACTCTGTCCTCAAAGGGCACGGAGCGTGGCCAGGGAGACAGACACTGACCAGCCGCACGAGTAAGTGATTAATTCTCTGTGAGATGTGTGCTATGCAGGGAAGGCAATGCGTGCTATGAAAACATGGAAAGGGGCCTGCTTTGGGGTGGTCAGGGAAGGCTTCCCTGCAGAAGGGATGTGTGGACTGACACCTGAAGGCTGAGAAGAGGTTAACTCAGAGAAGCCAGGCAGAGAGAAGAGACCGTCCGCATTGTTTTACTTCCTGGAAGCGTAGGCTGATAGGAGACTTGGCATTACGCCCACACAGACCACCCAACCTACATCTTTTTCTGGACAATCTTGTTTGCAAATATACTAGTGCATATCACAATTAGTAACTATGTTTACTGTCACCACGCCTCCCTATTAAAGAATCTTCTAGTTTCCTTCTCTACTCTGCGGTGACCTCTTCCTCTGATCTGCAAATATCAGCCTCTCTCTTCTCGGCTTTTCTTACGCCTCCTCCAGACACGGGGCAGAGCTGCCTGGGCAGCAACCATGACTATGTTCTTACCCAGTCATTTGGACAGGCCCCCCTAGTAGGTGTGGTTACAGCAACTCACAACATAAACTTCCGTGCCCAGCATTTTCATCTAAGTATAATCAGATTAAAATGAACATCAAAGGAGCCCTAAAAGAAGAAGGGGTCACAAAAGGACAGACTGGGGGAGGGGTCACTCCACTCAGTTTGTCATGCTACTTCTAGAGGACTTAAAAATTGACCGTGTGCATTTGACCCTTGAGTATTTCCCAAGACCAGGTGGTCACCTTTCCCAAGGGACCCAAAGCCAGAGACAAATGTCCACTGCCAATATGGCTCCAAACATTAGACATCTGCTTAGGAGTCTGTACAAAGGAGGACATGACAAAATGGCAACCCCCAACGTATCAAGCTGCTCTAAGAGTATTGGAGAGTTAGCTATTCCCAATGACTGTTGGTTATCAGCCTGGTGATGTAATAAAAAAAACCATCCCCAAAGCTGAACTTATTTTGTTCAACCTAAACCATCATTTACTGCTCATGAAATGACACATGGAAAGGACACAAGACCCGGAGGAATTTAGATGTGTGGAATCTCAGTTCCACCAGGCAATTTTGTTATCTTGGGCAAGTCACTATTGGGTTCCAGATTCCTTCTGGATTAGTGAAATGGAAACTCTGGGGTCTATGACATTCAAGAAGACTTTCCAAATCTATGAATCTGAGATTCCGTGGTTTTGGGTGATGTATTGACACAATGACCCATGTCTTACCTCCACAGACAGTCTCTCTTGAGGCTCTCATACAACTTGAGGATCTTAAATGTGGTCCCATTGTTATAGTCAGATAACCACGAATTGATGCAAAACCCAGGAGCATGTTCCTTCGTATAGGGAAACTGCTTTAAATGACCTATAATTCTTTATGTGGCAGAACTTGTGATAAACACTGTAACTCAACTATTATCAACAGAAAGATTCCCCACAAAGTTTTTTAACAATATCATCTTACAGTAGACCAATGTCTAGCATCAAGATCATGCTTTTTACTTATTCATTGGCATCATCTCCACTTTCTGCAAAATTGCATTCTGGAAACCAGGTTATAACAAATATTATGCAGTAGTTCAGTTTACCACAGGGATATATAATTTGGGGTTGCATTCCAACCAAGTACCTGCCCTAAGATACTCCTAGAAGAGTGATAACATAAAAGTTGATATCACTGTACAACTGCAAAAATTATGCTCCTAGAATACACAGATAATGTAAAGTATGGCTTGTTCTGAATTATCTAAAGAGCTCATATACTTTAAGAACACATGCAATTATGGTGATTAGAACAAATCCATTGTAATGACCGTCCAAGTTGAGCCTCCATGGAAATTGGGCAAGACTGGGAGACTCTTTGCAGCTGCCGCTCGACGTGGTTACTTGCTTTGATTGACTGGCTGATGGACTGATGGGTTGATTTTCAAGGGGCTTGTCTAAGATGGCTCCTAGAAAAAGAATCCTGACAATATCTGAAAGCGGGATTCAGATATTTTCAGGTGTACGTCACAGATTCTGTGTGGGGAGCTGAGGGTAAGGCTGGAGGAGAGCGATCTGATGGTAACGAAAGACTTGGTGGCCCCGGGAGAGCCGGAGAAGGAAGTCTGGCATGATAAACAGAAGCAGCACAAGGACATGAGGGTCAGCGGAGGTACTGGTTTCTGATTTCCTAAGTGGCAAGTACTCAGGCTGGCCTCACCCCCACCATCCCGGCAGCCTGCGAATGCCCTGGAGAAAGAAGAGACTGGGTGGTAGAGATAACAGCTGTAACACCTCAAGCAATAGCTGTGGGGTTCTTCTATCTAAGAGAAGAAGACACAAGAAGAAAGGGAGCCCTTTCTCCTATCAGGAGAGAGGTGAGCATCCCGGGTGTAGGGGTTGGGTGGCAACCAGGTGAACTGCCAGGGGAGCTTGGAGACTCCCAATATCTCAGGGCAGGGTCTCCCGGGAGGGTAGGCATCCTGGAGTAAAGGGCAGTGATAGCACAGCAGGGGGAATGGGAGCCAGGGAGAGAGGCACCGCCTGGGAGTAGAGGGAAAGGGTGGGGTCTGGTCTCTGTGCTGGTGGGAAGGGACAGCTGAGCTGGCAAAGTTTAGTTTTTTAATGTGACTTAACCCGTACCCATAGGGCCGGTGAGGCCTGGTATAAGCCGAAGACTCCCCTAGAAGTTGTGATCTGAGGCTGAGCAGGCAGAGTGTGACCTGAAGACTTGTTATTTGTCAACACTGCATTTAAATTTCTTTGAATTGGTGAACCAAATTTTAAAAATCAGGATATTTTCCACAAAAATCCAGATTTTTGCTTGGGGAGGGGAGGCCAAAAAAAGAAACACTAAACATCAGTCACCACTAGTCTTACATCCCCACCCAGCAGCCATGGGTGGAGCTAAGCTTGCTCCCTTTGCCCTGGCCGTGAACTTTACATTTTGCCGCAGTCCCCACCACTCCCTTCAGTATTACACCCATCCACCTTCACTCCTTTACATGATCTGCCTGGCCCCAGAGCCTGGAGGCCTTTGACTCTTGGTTACAGACATGGACACATTTGGATACTACACTGTATACTAGGTTAGCAATCCTGGAATGAGCAGATGCCTAGAAATAATCTGGTAAGAATAATTTATTTTTCTTGTAAGTCATAAGAAAATGAAATATACAGAATTAAATATATCACTTGTTGTTTGCTACTCTATACAAGATTAGGACAAAAAAATGTGCCATAAGACCAAAACCACCATGGAAAGATTTAATGAGGGGAGAAGGGAAAATGTCTGCAGTGGAGTGGTGGGGAGAATATTAATTGCTCATCAGGAAACTTGAATTGCCTTTACCATTTAACCACATGAGCTCTTATTTTCGTTTTTCTACTCTTTATATTAATCAAAGTCTTTATCCTACTAGTTCTTTTATAAACCTACAACATATCAATAAAGGCTAGAATTTGTTCAGGGTCTCTGTGAAGAAATTAAGACTGAAGAAGCAGTTTAATTGGTAATTCTGCCAAACCAAACACCCAAATAACTTGGTGTCATAGTTTTTGACATTTAAAAATCCTGGGACAGTAAGACAAAAACCACAGTTCTGTGGGGCTGGCCCTGTGGCCTAGTGGTTAAGTTTGGCATGCTCCACTTTGGTGGCCCAGGTTTGGTTCCTGAGTGCGGACATACGCCACTCGTCAGTGGCCATGCTGTGGTGGCGTCCCACATACAAAACAGAGGAAGACTGGCACAGATGTTAGCTCAGGCCTAATCTTCCTCAGCAAAGAAAAAAAAAACACAGCTCTGGAAGAATGACACATTGTCTGGCAACACTTGGGGGTCTCTCCCATCTACAGACCCTCATACAAGTATTGAAGTGGGGATTTGTTTTTGATACTCTTGTGAAAAACAAGCCACGATCCACTATAAATGTCAAAATCTACATACCATATCCTAATCGCATAAAACATCAGTTTTGTTTTTTAAAAAATAATAAGGCAGAAGACTTAGAACTGGAGATCCTAGTCCACCAGCATAAACAAGAGCTGTAAGACGGGGTTTACGGGCAAGAAAGAAAGAGGATTAAGCAGTCCCCCTAAGTTGGAAGTGCATTTGTGCATTTCTGACACTGAGCGTTTAAGATACCCAGAGGCGTTCGTTAATCATCAGCATTTTTCCTAGAAAGGGGAAAAAACCCCACCCTGCACCCCACACCAGTGTTTACTGCTTTCTGAGCCCTGGAGATAAAAATTTTAATACACAGAGGCCTCCGTGAGGATTTGAGGACGTGCCCAAGTCTTTCTGAAGAAGAAATGTCTCTGATATGTGATATCTTCCCTCAGGAACATGAGGAGGAGGGGGTGGGTGAGGGGGACTGAAAAACAAAACCAGCTACTTGCCCCTAATCCTGATGTGGTAGAAAAAGCAGAAAGCTAAAACCTTCCCTGAGGGAAAAAGCGACTCCAGCCTGAGATGGATCCAGTACGTCTAAGAAACTTCAGGCTACTTAACGTGTTTACGGTTCTCGTCACAATTTTGAAATGTGTTTACGAGGCCACACGTTTTGGGCACACCTTGTAGCTGGCCCCTGGCCTTCAGGCTCAGCTGCCATGTCACAGTGAGGGCCAGAGCAGGGCAAGGCCTGGAAGACCCCGATTCAGGCCAGATGAGGACAGGCTGGTGTCCGTGTCTTTCCCCTGGGATGCTTCTCTGGAAACCCCGTGACATGAAAGTGTTAGAGAGCAGGGGGTTCTTTTTCTCTTCTGCATCAGTAAGTCCCATTCCATGATTTTATTTAAAAAAAAAAGTTTCTTTGAAGATGGGTTAAACCATTTATAATTTATGAAAATGAGTGTTCTGATGGTATACCTTCAAAATATACTTTGCATTTCAGTTTTTGGTAGATATTTAGAAATTTTAATCTATCTAGATATTTTAATAAATCAGTTATCATCATGGTGCTGTAAACCGGATGCATGATGAATGAAATTGGCGATTGTTAGTACATGCTCTAAACCAGCATTTTTCCAGGTGTGGTTCAACACCTCTTAAGTCACTGTTATGGACTGAATTGTGTGCTCCCCACCCCCCAAATTCACATGGGGAAGCCCTAAATCCCAACGTGACTGTATTTGGGGATAGGGCCTTTAAAGAGGCAATTAAGGTTAAATGAGGTCACGATCTGATAGGACTGGAGTCCTTGTAAGAAGAAGACAACAGAGTTCTCTTTCTCTCTCTGCTAGAATACAGAGCAAAGGCCATGTGGGGACACAGCGAGAAGGCAGCCGTCTGCAAGCCAGGAAGAGAGGCCTCGGCAGAAACCACCTTCCTGGCATCCTGATGTTGGGTTTTTAGCCTCTAGAACTGTGAGAAAATAAATGTCTGTTGTTTAAGCCACCCAGTCTGTGGTATCCTGTTATGGCAGCCCGAGCTGGCTAATACAATTACCATCAGCTTGTATTTTCAACAAGCAACCAGATTGCTGGGCCCTCCCTGAGAACAGTAAATAGGAATCATTAGGGATGGGAACCCAGAAGGGGCATTGGTAACTAAGCTCCCTGGGCAATTTTGGGCATTGTAAAGGTTGAGAACCATTGTTTGGGGGGCGGGGGGGCACGGGGTTCAAGGTTGCTGCCAGCCCCCAACCCTTCCCTCAATCTCCTCTATTCCATCACCCCAAAGAGGAAAAGCTTTATGGGGCCAACAATAAAATAGAGACCTCAAGCCCTAAAATAAGGCTCCCCAAAAGAGGAATAGAAGATTATAAATAGAACTCGTCAGGAATCAGGTTGGAGTCCAGGGCGAGGTACTTTGTAGGAAAAGCCACTTCAGTCTCTATATTTGGGCTCGTTCTGACAGGACAAGAGGGGCCCTTGAGGCCCGCGTGAGATCTGCCCAGTTCCATTGTAAGGAGACCAGATGAGGACTTGGGTCTGAAGCTAAAGGTAAAAGTAAGAAAGCATTTGTGCTGTGGACATTCCCCACCCCTCAGGGGCCAGTGCGGAGATGGCAGGTTGGGTGCTAGTGGGTTTGTACTTGGGATCCTGGCATCTCCTTCCTTACTTCAAAGCGTCAACGAAGACTGGTTTTCAACATCCTAACGGGTAAAAATGGAGTTGGACCATCAACCATTAAGCATACTTTCAACTCTGAAATTCAAAAGCCAATAGAAAATAAATATTTGCTATTGTTAAACTCTTTCTTAAACTCCTCATGAAAATCACCAGAGTAAAGATTCTACTCAGCCAGCCAAACTGAAAAAACTTGAAATGAATTTAGTTACAGTGTCAGGAATAATTACAGTATATAAGCAAATTCAAAGGCACCAAGTACGTTCAACTATGTAAAAATGCTACACAAAATCCTGCAAGTCTTCAAAAATCAAGGTATTAAACAATCATCAAACACTATTTGAAAAACAGCATGTTCTCAGAGGATGAAATCAGGCCACTAGGATTTTTAAATTTTATTTATTTATTTTTCCTCCAAAGCCCCAGTAGATAGCTGCATGACATAGTTGCACATCCTTCCAGTTGCTGCATGTGGGACGCGGCCTCAGCATGGCCAGAGAAGCAGCGGGTCGGTGCGCGCCCAGGATCCGAACCCGGGCCACCAGCAGCAGAGTGCACACACCCAACCGCCAAGCCACGGGGCGGGCCCAGGCCACTAGGATTTTTAAAGCGATTCTTACATATTGCCAGTGTGGAGAGCCATGGCTGTGCGAAGAATGTTACCAAACCTCCCAATTAAGGCAAAATTTAACAAAAAAGCAGAACATTTCCTAGATTTATTTTTTTATACTACAAGAAGTGCTCTTCAAGTAGAATAGAGCTTTTCTAATGGACAGAATGAAATTATATTTTAAGTATTGAGTCAAAATCTAAAAATCCGCAGTACATAATCTGTGTATTCTAACCTGCTTTCGTTTTGAATAAAATCATGGGAAAGAGGTGAGTAAGGAGAGAGGTAGGAAAGAACAGCATGGTTTGCTCCATTGTGAGACTGAAAACCTGGGTGTGGCTTCCCCTCCCTGGCAGCTTGGTTCTTCTCCAAGAACGCTGGCCATTTTCTCATCGGAAGGCCTGCCCAGAGAGAGGGAGAATGACGGAGATCAGAACACAGGCCTCGGTGAGGTCCTTTGATTTCTGCAGGTGCAAATGAGAGAGGTATTGCTGGGTTCCCAGGGCCATTCAGAGGTGCTCCATATACTGGATCCTTCGACAACCTCTGCGTTGTCCAGTTGTGTTTGCGAAGAAGCAAACGATGTCCATGTCTCATTTGTTGAAAGCTTAGTTGTTGTTGTTTTTTATTTTCCCCCAAAGCCCCAGTAGATAGTTGTATGTCATATTTGCACATCCTTCCAGTTGCTGCATGTGGGACGCGGCCCCAGCACGGCTGGAGAAGCGGTGTGTCGGTGCGCGCCCGGGATCCGAACCCTGGGCCGCCAGCAGGGGAGCGCGCGCACTTAACCACTAAGCCACGGGGCCGGCCCAAAAGCTTAGTTTTATATTTTAAAAGTATAACAGCTAAACTGGTGATGCCAAAGGGTGAATTATGGAGTGAGATACACCTAGTTTCAAATCTTGGACCTGTAACTTACCACGTGATCATGGATGTTAATTTCAGTCACCCTCAGTCTCTTTAAAATCAGGGACCATCTTAGTTTATAGGGTTACCATTTGATTTAAGTGATATGACACTTATAAAACATCCATGATGGTGCTTGGCACCTAACGGGCACCCAAAGTACTAGCTTCTTTTCCATTATAGATAGACAATTATCAAATGGCTAAAAAGAACCCAAAATACAGATAAGTCTAAATTTTTTTCTAGTTAGAACACGGAAGCCATCACAGGTCTTACCTGCATCCCCTTCGCCAGATTCGTAATGACAACCAATGCCTTCCTAAAGAATTATTGCTTTTTCTTTAAAAATTCAGTTTCTACGCCATCCTTAGACGCACCCCAAAGTGGAGCCTTCCTATGAATAAAAATTTTAACATGTTCAATTTATTATCTTATTTCTTTTTTTTTGTGAGGAAGATCAGCCCTGAGCTAACATCCATGCTGATCTTCCTCTTTTTTTTTTTGCTGAGGAAGATCGGCTCTGAGCTAACATCTATTGCCAATCCTCCTCCTCTTTTTTTTTCCCCCCAAAGCCCCAGTAGATAGTTGTATGTCACAGTTGCACATCCTTCTAGTTGCTGTATGTGGGACGTGGCCTCAGCACGGCCGGAGAAGCGGTGCGTCGGTGCGCGCCTGGGATCCGAACCCGGGCCGCCAGTAGTGGAGCGCGCGCACTTAACCGCTAAGCCACGGGGCCAGCCCCATATTATCTTATTTCTTTAGCAAGTGTTTAAGAGCACTTCTAATATAGTAAAGCTGTACAGGCTATAACTCCCATCCTCAAAGTTCAAAATTTTTTAGGGGGAGAGAGAGAGGTCTGCTAACACCTAGTGTGTGAGTTATTTCCTCCCGTGTGCCAGCTGCTGTTCTACATGCCTTAGATCATTCCTCACAACCTCCTTAGGACATAGGTGCTATTATCTCGATTTTAGGGATGAAGAACTCAATGAAATCCAGTGGGTTGCTTGGGTGTACAATGCTACTAAGTGGAGGCACCAGGATTTGAACCCCGGGCAGTCAGATTTCAGTGAGTAACCCTCTTACTCACTAGGCAATACTGCCAGATATGTAAACTTACATCACAGATTTGTAGAATTAGAGAGCGTGGGATGTGCGCCTTGGAGTTCAGAGAGGGGGCCTGAGAAATAGTTTACTATTAATCTTCCATTTTATAGAAGAAGAAACTGAAGCCTGGAAAGAGGATCCCCCAAGGTAAGCCAACCCCGTGGTTCTCAAACTTTACCTGACATCAGAACGACTTGGAAGGTTTGCTAATAAACACAGACGGCGAGTCGCATCCCCAGAGTCTCTGATTCTGTGGGTCTGAGGTGGGGCCTGAGAATTTCTAACAAGTCTCCAGATGGTGTTGACGCTGCTGGTCTTGGGAACCATTTTCAGAATCAATGACCTAGTTTGTCAGTGGCTGAGCCAGAATGAAGCTTCCGCTTTCTTCACTTTGCATCTTCCCAATAAATGGTGGATAGCAGCAACTCTACAATAGCGAGAGTCTGAGGTTGGCCAGCCTGCTAGAGCAGCCCTGAGCACAGGCCTGGAATGCTCTCCTCTCCCCAGTTTAGCTGAGATATCTAAAAGCTTCTGTGTGGCACATTACCACCATGATTCACTACAGTGTTGGTACTTCATTATGATCCTCTCTACCTACGCCAGCAGATCACCAGCCTGAAACAGTACAAACCCGCTTACGGCCAACAGTAAAGATTATTCTCACTCTGAGCTATTTACCAAAACTTACGACCTAAAATTTGGCTCTTTCAAGGCGAAACATCGCAGGAGTTAGCAAAAACAGCAGGGGTCACGGACAACTGCCAATATTTATTCTCAGAAGAGGACGATTAGACAATTTCAAAGTTTTCTTTTGTTTACATTATAATTCAAAAGGAAATTTTTTTGTTTATTTGTTTAGCTAAGAGGATCCACCGCCTTTCATTCAGATCCCTAGTAGAGAGAACTATTTTGAAAGTAGGGACATTATTTAACCACTCTTCCAACTTGCCACATTTAAAATCGCTTCGTTTTCGTGCTGTCACCGGGTGTTCTAAGCTTAAGCGATTTAACGAGTGTAAGGCATGACTGAGCCTGGCACATACTAACTGCTCACAGAATGTCAGGAACTCTCAACATTATTGCTCCTATTATTTAAGAAAGCCCAGGGTTGGCCTCTTTGTATGGGCAAGCTGGTAAGCAAGACCTGAGTGAGCAGACAGACCTCATAATGGAAACTCTCTCTTCCCCATTAGCAAGGTGATTTAGAGACAATGACACTCAGGAAGCAATTATGGAGCACCGATATTCACAAGGCAATTATCTGTTACCTGGGAAACCTCACCAGGACTTAATATTTGGTAGTTACTTAACATTGAACCAAAGCATCTTTTCTGAATACCTGCTAGGCACTGGAGACCTCAGGTAAGGGTTCTAGAGGACAGTTAACATTTAAAAAACTTTTTATTTTGAAATAAATATAAATCCATAAGAAGTTGCAAAAAGAAAAAAACAAAGTACAAGGAGGTCTCCTGTATCCTTCACGCAGTTTCCCGGGAGTGGTAACATCTTACATTAACTGTAGTAAAGTAATAAACCAGGATATTGACATCAGTCCAGCCCACGGAGTATATTTAAATTTCACCGGTTTTAAGGACGGTTACATCTTGGTTGTGAAGGGCACAGAAACAAAGAGAAGAAATAAAAAGGAGATGTAAAGGCGATGAACACAATCACCAATGTCATATCATATGATGTCCCTTTGAAATCTGCCTTTGTACTAGCCATGAGAAAAAGATGTTAAGCACATAAATTGTATAAATAATACTCTCCCTGAAAAAAGGGCTTAAAAGAATTTTTTTCAGAGACTGAGCTTAACCATTATAATCAAATTAACCTGTTTTCCAAATCTTCTGTAGATAGGAAGGCTTATTAGTGAAGTCAGCCTCTAAAAGAGGTGAACCCTAGAACAAGTGAGAGGTGAACCCAAGATTTGATATACACAGATCCTAACTCCGCCCAAACACACACACAACCTACACAATTGTGAAAGAATAAACAAGGAGCTTTAGAACTTTCTATATTGCCCAGCCTGGAGGGGCACGTAGGCGGTAACTGGACTTTGTTACATTTCCCCCACTAATCTTTAGAAGCCCCCATTCCTGTATTCGCTATAAATTAGTCTTATCAATTCCTTAAAGGTTCCCTTGAGCATACAGTTTTCTTATATATATACGTGGAAATATTAAAACTGAATATTTCGATTAGCTGGAATAGGTAAGGTTTTACTCTGTATCTCACTTTCATAATACATAATCATGTTAGGGACTCAAATCATTAATATGGCAACAACTTCCTTGACTAACAACTATCTGTTGAAATTGATATAACACAAGATAGTTCACAATTGACTTCCTGGTTTCATGTATTTGCCAATATTTGGCCTTTAGCTGTAACATTAAAAAAAAAAAAAAAAAAAAGGAATCAGCCCATCAGTAGAACAAAACGTGTTCAAAAGCTCCTAAGAAACAGGTTCTCCAGGTCTATCAGAAAGGACTAGAACTACTTTCCTAGGCAGGTAATGACATAGTGACATTTCTGGCTCTTCACCGTTAAGACATCTGCTCTGGTATTAGGAAAGAAAACACAGCCTTTTCCCCTTGCCCGGTGGGGAGCTGTCTGTGTCAATCACCCCCCAGCAAGGCCAGCCAGAGTAAACAGATGTTTTAATAGGTGGAGAAGCCAAACTCCCCCCCAGTTGTACACAAAGAGCTGGGGACCCCCACTGGGGTCATCTGAATTCTGAATGACCAAGCAGAACTTTCGCAAAGGCTCCCCGCTCCTCCCAGGGCCAGCCCTAGGCGAGATTCTGAAACAGGAGAAGCTTGTCCTGGACCACACTGGTACCGCCTCCCCAATCCCTAGACACCCAGACTTACTTCCCAGTTGAGTGTCCTGAAATCTCCCCATTCCCTCGCCATGCCCACCCAGGGACTCCCTCCTTTAAAGGCTGGTAGCTCACCACCCCACAGCGATTCTGAGGACACTGAGAGAACGAGCAAATAACGTGCCCAAGGCACACAGCCAGAGAGCTGTGAGCCAGACTCCAAGTTCAGTGCTCTCTCCACTGCCTACAGCAGGTCAAATTGGTCTGCAGGTCTAAGTAGTGGAAAATTCACTATTTTATCCATTTTTTTAAGCTCAAGAATTTACAAATTGCTTGTAACGGTCCTTCCTCTTTCAGAATCAAATGATCACACAAACATCCTATTTCAGCTCCTGGAGAAATTTTAAAATGCTTAAAAATATTCGTATATTTAAAAGTACTTCTGATAATAACATGGTTTCCAATCAATCTTTGGCAAAATCTAGCACAGTGTGTATATATCTATATCTATATCTATATATGTGTATGTGTGTATATATATACACGTGTGTGTATGTGTGTGTGTGTGTGTGTATACAGATGTGTGTACGTGGGGTGTGTGTGTATGCGTGTATATTTATACACACACACACACAAACACATATATATATAAAATTAAAAACCACCAATATACTCAAAACCAAGGAATTTTTCATTGGCCATAGCATAATTTTTGCATATGTTTTTGTAATTCAAAAGTAATTTTATTCTCTGAAATACAACAAATCTTTCTATTTAATAGATAATGTGTAAAGAGACAACCACTTCTGTAACAGCTTTCAAATTTGATTTCTAAAACCACCCCAACACCACCAGTGGACTCAGTCTCATGCACACAAAGAAAGGATACTTTTAAAGGATACTTACCTTGAGACTCTCTTCCTCTGCACAGATGATTTCTTAGATCTCTGGACTTAAAAAGTGCTTGTAAAATTACACTCATGAATCAGTTATTCATCTTTCAAATTCTGGTTGGCTTAAGATTCCTTTCGTGCATCTTGCATAGAGATGCAGTTGTTTAGAAACACACCCACGGAGTGAGATCAATGGGGTTGAAGAAAAACAGACCATTGGAACAAGCATTAATGCATCCCCCAGGAAGGGAGACATGTATGTGCATTTGTGTGTGTGTGTGTAACTAGATATTCAAAGTGTTTGGTGCAAGATTAACAAGTGTCTAAATGTCATCCTCTGATTTCAAATTAAAAACTGCAGATTTTATTCCAGAGCTGGCAGCCTGCCATCACTGCAGGCCTTGAAGTGGCTTGGGGCTTTGGGGAGAGGGGAAAAAGACTTCCCTCCCAGAGCACTCCGTTTCTCCTGCCAGCAGCATTACTGATGGTCTCTCGGTTTTAGTATGAATTCCACTGCCAGACTTCCTAGACTTTCAACTTCAACTATCCAAGAAATGATTTAAAGGATATATAGACTTTTGAAATATTTACCGAGGGAAGACATTCTAGAATATTCTCTGTGATCTGACTTCTTCCTCATCACAATCTTGATATATAGCCAGGGCTTTTGACACTATTTTTAGGCTGATAACCAGCTTTCTGTACACTGTGCATAACTTCCATAAAGAGTGCCTCAAGTTCACTGGACTGGTTGTGAAAGTGGTCAAGAAAACGATAAATTAACATTTTTTAAGGTGAAGATTCTAAATTTGAGTTGTTATTTTAATGCTTCTGCCTCCCCCTTTCTTCTTGACTACTGTGACTTAATTTCGTACACTTGGTCACTTGACAGATATTTTCACACAAAATCCCCCTCCATTCAAGGAGGGCACATTTTGTTTTAAGAAAACGTCGATGACCAGATATAGTTTATCATAGAGACTTTAGGGTTAGACCTCTGCAAAATGACAATAATGAACATTTGAGCACGCATGTTTGTTAGGCACTGTCTCATTCAGTCCTCATACGAGTTCGATTATCCCCATTTGAAAGATGGGCAATTTGAGGCCTAGGTAAGCCATGTAACAAGTCCGAAGTAACACAACTGGTAAGCACAAGAGCCAGGATTCTATCCAGAACTGCTTACTCTGCTGCTTGTGTTCTTAAACACTGCCCTGTACTTTAAAATTTCAAGGAAAGAAGAATCAGCAGTTTTCTCTATAAGGAAGAAATACTTTCTGCAGTCCAGGATCCTAGTCCTTAGAAGAGATATATTTCTAGTGAATTCATAACATTTTCTTCACTCTTATCTCAAACTAAGCCCACTAAAGGCAACTAAGCATCTAAAACCCAAGGACAATGTGCTGTATTGGCAGCTTTTAAGAAGTTTTTCAAAATTATCAAATATGAAAAATTACACTTGCAAAAACACCAAGCTAAACTCAAGTTCTGGAAGCATAAAGCATTGAGCAACCTCTTTGTAAAGAAAATGGAAACAGGGTCGATTTCCAAGTAGGACAAATACTGTTCTTTGGAATGGAAACTTGTTGCTGAATCTCACCATGGAGTGAAAGGCTTACAAACTTGAAAAAATAAGGTTTACATGGAAACAAAAACACAACAGGAACTCCAATATGGAGACCAACAGATGCTACGTGTCTTCCCAATTCTCTTAAAAGCCACTGTTGGCTATTAAAATGTCAATGTAGGAATAATAAAATACCAATAATCCTAGTACTCCAGGGGAAATGCTTATGCTGAAGTTTTTAAACTTTGGTTTTGTAAAAATTTACTAGCATAGAAGATTGATGGAAGTGATGACCTTTAAGGATAAGACAGCTTCAGTTACTAGGAGTTGACTAGAACACATCTAAAAGATGGGAACCACTCAGTCATGAGGATAACCTAGTAATAACTAGTAATGATAGCTAACATTTATTGAGTCCTTACTGTGTGCCAGGTACCATTTATAAACTTTTAAAAAAAAAATTAACTCATTTAATTCTCATAACAACCCTACAAGGTAGGTATTACTACCATCTCTATTTTGCATTTGAGAAAAACGAGGCACTGAGAGATTAAGTAACTTTCAGAGTTACACAACTAGTAAGTGGTGAGACTGGTATTTGAACCAGTCGAACTCTGGGACTGAAACTCTATCCCCGCTTTTACAATAACTCCCTGCAGCAGAGCCCTGCATGCAAAGATGGGGACTGTCCCGCATAACTGAACTCATGGTGGACAGAAAACAGGAATTTCTGCCGTGTTCCTTCAACAAAGGTTCTTATAAGCAAGATTTGTGATGCCTCCCTCCGAATGGTTCACAGTTCAGTTAAAGATTAAAGCCCCAGGTTAACAATCCATCAGCAGCATGTAGACAGATGAAGATGCGGGAAGCAATAACTACATACAAAGTGGTACCAATTTGATGGGGAATGACTTCTAAACTCTTGTGTGACGTGGCCTCCATTTTCTTGAGGTGTTATTTGCAGGTTTTACCATTTACCCTGCCTGTTAAGCTAGTCACAAGCTCCCTGAAATCTTGACCTGGGTCACTCATGCCTCTGTACCCCCCTCATGGCTTTGTGCAAAGGAGAAGCTACATAGATATTGTACCCTGACTTTCACGTGCTGTGGATGCCTTCCCGCAGTGGCTGAGCACCGAGCTGGCACTTCGTAGAAGTGATGTGGGAAGATGTGAGGAGAGGTGGGGTGAGAAGGCAGCCAACTGTTAGAGAACAAAGCCATGGCGGCTGTGAAGAGACGGAACTCATAGTGGTTGGCCTGAACCAAGGAACTGTGCTGGAGTGTGACCAGACAGAGCAGTTACTGATGCGGGACCTCACAGCCTATCCCAGGGAATTCAGAGATTATTCCGTAGGCAATCTGGATCATTAGCTGATGACGCAGGGGAGGAAGGAATCTGCCAAGAGCTTTGTTTGCTGACACGAGAGCTTCCAAGGCCCAGAGTTAGAATGATCAGAGAGAGAGAAGCCAAAAGTCGAGAAGCAATTTCCCAAGAAGGGAGGAGACAGCACTTAAAGTCACATATTTTGTTTATTTATTTTTAATATGCTGATGATAGGCTGCCAGTCTACAAATACATACATCCTTACACTGTTCTGACAAAGCAGGTAGAAACAGAAAGACTTATAGAGAGACAGTGAACCACAAGAATCCACCTCTGTTCCTTAGTCCAGTGAGCTTCAGGAAGCTTCTACAAGTTCCCACCACTCCTTTTTTGTGTGTGTGTGAGGAAGATTAGCCCTGAGCTAACATCTGTTGCCAATCCTCATCTTTTTGCTGAGGAAGATTGGCCCTGGGCTAACATCTGTGCCCATCTTCCTCTACTTTATAAGTGAGACACCCGCCACAGCGTGGCTTGATAAGCAGTGCGTAGGTCCGTGCCTGGATCCGAACCTGCGAACCCCGGGTCGCTGAAGCGGAGCGTGTGAACTTAATCACTATGCCAGTGGGCCGGCCCCTCCACCACTCCTTTTTCAGCAGGGCCAGTCTCATGACCTGAGCACAGAGGGAGGAAGAATAATCAAGCAGAGAAGGCCCTGTGCAACAAGCACAGCGATCAGTAGCAGGAGGTTAGAGTTGACAATGCCTAGGATAGAATCTGGCTGGAAAAATCATTTTTACTTGTGTGAACCTGGGTAAGTTTTTGAATTGCTTTGGGTCTCAGTTGCTTCATGTGTAAAATGGGGACAATTTAGCACTTGCTGCCGATTGCTGAGAGGATTAAATGAGATAAAGCATATAGAGCATTTAGCCCAGTGTCCTGGTAGGTACATAGATAGACTTTCTGACTTGTGTTTTCTTAGATTCTGTATTCGTCTATTGGGCATCCATTAATTATAGGACCAAACTAACAGCCAAAGTTGTTTACATCTCCCCTGTGATCCAGAGCCCATAGTCTGAATCACCTCCTTATCTAACTCTCATGAAACAAACCAATATTTTCCTTGCCCTACTCAGCCTAGGGCTAGGTACCAGGCAGCCCCATGCCCCAAGGCCTGTTGGAATTATTTAAACTAGCCAATCCTAAGCTGTTGACCCTGGACCCTGCCCTGCCTTGCATCAGCAACCCCACAGAAACCCCAATAACGGTTCCGCCTAGGCTTTCCTCTTGCTCCTTCCTGCCTCCTTGATCAACACTGGTGCTTCCCCATGTGGCCCTGCGTGGCATGCCATGCCCCTCCTCTTAGGAAATGTAAGTAATAAAAATATTTCAGTGGCATTAGTCTCTCCATATTGTTACTCAGTCACCTCTATAAATTAAAATCCCACGAGTACAATCGTTGACATAACAGAGCTCAATAAACAACAGACATAATAACTTTTAAATAGGTCATAAAATAGAGTCAGTTAAGGTTATGTCTCTTCTATCCATCCTTTCTCTCTATCTTTACTGTCACTTTCATAGTTTTGGCCTGAATCATTGCAATAATCTCCTTAATATATCTTGCTAAATTCATCTCTGGTCTCCTCAAACCATCTCTTTACATAGCTATCTTCTAAAACTCAGGATGTAGGTGCCCCTCTGCCAGGAAAGCTTGATATAGTTCTCTATGGTCTACAGATCAAGTCCCAGCTCCTTGTCTTGGCTCTCAGGTCTTCTAGGTTCTGGCCCAGAACTGCAGCCATATTGGACAACTCAACATTCCCCAAAAGCAAAACGCCATTTGCTTTTCATATCTCTGTGCCTTTGTTCATACTAGTGCCTGCCCTCGGGATGCTCTTCCCACTGTTCTCTAAATACAGAAATCACCAAGGCACTTTGGGCCTTTAAATTTGCTTATATACTATAATTGCCCCTGACAGTATATAACTAAATTAATTTCAAGTCTTCAGTTTGACTTAGTAGAAGTTAAAAAAGATGGAAAAGTGTAACAAGTTAAAAAAGATGGAAAGTGTAACAAGAGCCAATATTTACTTTCTATTAGCCCTAATTTCAGAGTTGAAAGTATCCTCAATAGCTTGGAAGGCCCAATTCAAGTTCTACTTACTTGAGAAACTCTATACTGGCTCTTAAAATTAATCATTTCTTCCTACGATATCCATTTAACACTTATTTAATTCTACCTACTCTATTCTACCTGTATTTATTGTATTTCTTTACATTTGTTTTCTCTAGATCACAGACACTTTTTCATGTCAAGAATAAGCCTTAGATAGATCTTAAAAGCTGTCATCACAGGGCTGGCCCCACGGCGCAGGGGTTAAGTTTGGCACGTTCCACTTCAGCGGCCCGTGTTCATGGGTTCGGATCCCAGGCACGGACCTACACCACTCGTCAGCCATGCTGTGGCAGAAACTCACATACAAAGTAGAGGAAGACTGGCACAGATATTAGCTCAGGGCTAATCTTCTTCAGGAAAAAAAAAAAGTTGTCATCACAAAGAAAAAAAAATTCTATAGTTATATATGATAACGAACGTTAACTAGACTTATTGTGGTGATCATTTTGCAATATACACAAATATCAAATCATTATGTTGTACACCTGAAACTAATGTAATGTTGTATGTCACTTATACCTCAATAAAAATAATGGATAAGCCTTTGCAACTCTTTTATCATTCCAGCATGCCCATTAGTCTTACACATGGCAGCTTCTCAGTGAATATTTACTGAATCATGAGCCCTATGATCATTCTAATTAAAATAAGGGGCTTTTATCAAAGGGTAATTACATGTTTAATTATGGAGAAATATGGGAAAAGGGTTATAAAGGTCATCTAAACTACGTAAAATTAGTATAGGTCAGAGTATAAGAGCCCATTAAATTCCACCAGAAAACAGTGACTGAGATGGTAAATTATTTTAAAGCATTATTGTCATATTTAGTCATTACCATTAACTATAAAATGGGATTAATATTAATTTTGGTTTACAAAGATAAAATACTTTTAGTTTATAAACAAACCATACACCAAGCTATGACATGCAATTTCTCAGTGTTCATTTCACCCAGGCCTGAAGACGCTAGGCCTTATATGGGGTGAGGTTAAAAATTCCAGTTGGGATCTAGAGAAGCCTAAAGCAGGCTACTTCAAACTTCTCCCAGTCCTCAAGAAGGAAATGGGCCATGTCTTGGCTGGACAGGAACCCAGATCCACCCTGGTCCCTGTTCCTTCAAGTCTAGGCTGGAACTGAATAAGGAAATCAGGTTTGAGTAGAACTCAGTCACATTCTCTTTAATGGCGACCTGAAACTTGTCTCAGGGCCTTAACAAATATGTGGTGGTTGGCTGACCTCATCAGCTGACTTTTCTCCCAGCATAACTATTGAAAAAGAAAGTTGGCTGAGATTTACAGGCACCTCTTCTCGCTTGGTGGGTGGTTCGGCTTGGGAAGGAATGAGAACCATTCCATTGATACAAGGAGAAGCTGCTCCCCAGCAGACATAATGAAGGAAATGGTGGTTTAGAAAGAATCTGAAAAATTACTCAAAGATGATTACAGGCTGTCACTGGGAAATGAGGAAGGAAGGGCTTTCTTTTCGACTACAGGGTGTACAGCTCTACAGTCAGAAATTATTATTTTATATTTAGGCCAATGGTAGACTGTAGGCCTTTGAAATGGAAAAAGCAATAATAACTTAAGTACCTGGTGTGACTTACAAAGCATCAAGATAGATTACACAGGCTATATATGACAACCAGGCTGATTGCTTTATAACATCTCGCATTTCATGTTTCTGAAGTCACTGCTATCAAATAGTCATGGAGGGTCCTCTACGTAGGACACTGGGCATGGTGGACTTAGAGAGTATCAAGCCACGGAGCTAAAACTGGACTCATCATTTAGATAAGGAAGAAGGACCACAGGGAAAGTGAACGATACACGCTGCATATGCTAAGGTGCAAATCAGCGACACAACCAAGTCTTTTGTCTGTTCACAGGAGTGTCATCAAAGGAGAACAGAATTTCTGAAATAGCACATGCACAAAAATGAACATGATTCCACTCCACAAAGCAAATAACTTCATTGCAATTTAAAATTGGCAAACGTTTGGGGCCGGCCCGGTGGCGTAGTGGTTGAGTTCATGCGCTCCGCCTTGGTGGCCCGGGGTTCCCAGGTTCGAATCCCGGGTGCGGACCAATGCACCGCTTATCAAGCCACACTGTGGCAGCATCCCACACACAAAATAGAGGAAGACAGGCACAGATATGAGCTCAGGGCCAATCTTCCTCAGCAAAAAGAGGAGGATTGGCAACAGATGTTAGCTAAGGGCCAGTTTTCCTCACCAAAAAAAAAAAAATTGCAAATATTTGTTCTTGATTAGATTTTGAGAAAGTGGGTGGGGTGATGATCTATAGCAAAGATATCCTTTGATGATTTTCAAGTCCTAATCAAGGGCTTCGTTTTGCATTCTTCATCCTTTCTCTTATGTCACTACTTTTAAAATAGTCATAGCACAAGAAGAGCCTATTTTGGTGTGCTGAATGATGGCCTGCCCATATACAAATATGTGCATCCTTACTTTATTTGGACAGAACTGGCAGAAACACAGTTACACTTTGTATTTAAGGATGAAAACTGTGTATTACCCCAATCCACCTTTGCTTTCGGTTTCCTTACTCCAGTGAGGTGTAAAAGGCCTTCTCCAAGTTGTAGCAGCTTCTGTTGCAGTTTGATTGCTCCCAGTTCCTGAGCCCAGCCCTGAGAAAGAATAACCAGGTAGACAGGGCTGCGAGCAGATATGAGTTGAAAAGACTTGTCTCAAGTCACACTGCTTAGCAGCTAGAACACTTCGATTACCCTCAATAAACAACATCACCAAATATTCACTCAAGGCAGATTTGACATGCCACAGTGAAATATTTATGTTATATAACACATCTACTCTTGATATTTAGTGATTCTGTGGAGTGTGAAACAATTGCAACTATAAATTTTTCATGCCAAAAGAAAATATCTTTGCTCCAGAGAATAGAGAACTCAAGCATAAAGACCATCTTCTTTTTTATTTAAAATCTCTTTCCTAGTACCTAAAAGTAAAACCTTAAAAACCATTCATCTGTCCATCTCAAGGTAAATTTGCTGAATAATCACTCAAGGCCAGGACCTGGGCTAGGCATTAGGGATAAAAAGATTCTTAAAAAGATTAACCTACGGCCCCTGCCTTTAAAGAACTAACTGAAAAGAAATACTTTCTTAAGAGTCTCTTCATACTTTAAATAACTTAAATATAAAAATACAGGTAGACTGAAAAATACCCAAAGATACCTTCATGACCAGATTAGAAATTAAGCTATATTTAAGGGAGGGAGAATAAAATAGAAGAGAATTAAAACATACTATCCTTCAGCCATAAGAAGGAATGAGGTTCTGATACATGCTATGGAGGAATCTTGAAAACATTATGTTAAATAAAATAAGCCAGACACAAAAAGACAAATATTGTATGATTCTACTTATATGAAATATCCAGAATAGGCAAATTCATAGAGACAGAAAGTAGATTAGTAGTTACTAAAGGCAAGGGCAGTGGCGAATGGGAGTTACTGCTTAATGGTTACAGAATTTCTGCTTGGGGTAATGAAGAAGTTTTGGAAATAGTCATGGTTGCACAAAATTGTGAGTGTCATTAATGCCACTGAACTGTACACGTAAAAATGGTTAAAATGGCAAATTTTATGTTATATATATTTTACAACTTAAAAAATGAATAATGTAATATACCAGAAACCACTGAATTGTACCCTTTATATGGGTGAATCATATAGCATGTGAATTATATCTCAATAAAACTGTTAAAAAAAGACTATCCCTGGGCCGGCCTCGTGGCTTAGTGGTTAAGTGAGCTTGCTCCGCTATTGGCGGCTGGGGTTCGGATCCCGGGCACGCACCGACATACTGCTTCTCCGGCCATGCTGAGGCCGCGTCCCACATACAGCAACTAGAAGGATGTGCAACTATGACATACAACTATCTACTGGGGCTTTGGGGGGAAAAAACAAAATAAAAAATAAATAAAAGTCAATTGACCACAAAAAAATAAGACCATCCCTTACATGTTAGCATATTACCTTGTCATCTTGTAAAGCTCTGAATATTGTTAAATAAATTTACCAGGAGCAGAACTAGGTGATCAGTATTTGAAAACTATGATTCATACTTCTGACCCAATGCCTAGGTTTTACAAATAATCACTAATCCTTTTGGCAGTTTAGAACACAGGAGAGCCTTCTATCTTCTGCATACTTGGTTATGCAACTAATTTACTATCTTGCAATAAATGCCTCTCAGACCATTTTCAAAATAATCTCTTGGCTTGATTCTCCTTGAGTACAGTCAGCCTGAAAAGTATGGTTGGAAACTACTGTCAGAACAAAACAAACTACAACATTTAGTTTTTATACCTCTCAGCTGTAGGTTAACTACAGATCAGAGCATCCCAGTATCTAGAAAAACCGGTGGCACATATCGGCTTTTGATACATGTTTGTTGATATGAGAGAACAGTTGCATTTACTGCTTAGGAAACTGTCAAGACTCTGGGTCAGATAACAGCACTTTGAGGAGCAACAGACCAGCTCAGAAAGCCCCTGGGAGTTGATTTCTGGGCTTATACTTGCTTCCTCTGCTGGCTCTCTGCTTCTCCCATAGGTCAGTCATCAGCAAGACCAAAGCGTTCCCTTCTAAACAAGCATCATAAAGGAGCCCTAGGTCTAGAGAGAACAGAATGAGGCCATCAGGTATTTTTAAAAGTATTTCATTTCAATGAAAATTTGTTTCAGAAAAGGCCACAATAACCTTTTGAACTAAGTGAACAGGAGAGCTACATTTTAGTCATTAGTTCTACTGTTGCCTCAAAACAATAGTAACAAAACAGAAAATAAAAATAATTGATGGGGACACCCAAAATCTAACTACTTTTACCATTTCGCATATCAGAGGTAACAAAGTAATATGATTTAGACTAGAATTTGCCAAAAGCCAGTAAACCTTTTCTATCCCACTAGTCAAATACAAATAACACAGAACAAGGATTACATCTTAAAAGCAGCTTTTGAAGGAAAAAAAGGTGGGAATAATGATCTTTTACTGTGTGGCTATTGAAGGTACCTATATCAGACGGGGCAAGGAGAAAATAAACCTCCCACAAGTGAGTTAGCCATAATTTATAATAACCTGAGGAAAAAAAAAAGACTCTAGATTTGACAATTCTATTTGAAGGAGGGGAAAAGCTTGTAAGCTCATTATCACCTTCCTGAACCCTTTCAAAAAAAATTATACAGTCATAGCAAAGTGTCACAAACATACCCCGAATCCGAATTCTATCTTGGCTCTGTGGAATAAGAAGCTTGGATTTGGCCCTTCGAGGAGAGCTTCGATTCCTCCATCCTCTAGCCAGAGCCCCCACCATGGTTGTTGACAGCATGCTCCCCAGGCAGCCGTGGCCCTGCTGGGCGACGGGGAGGGGGCAGACGGCCCTGTCAGGCTGCCACGGTCAGAAGAAACATGTCCACCTGGGAAGAGGTGCTACACCCAAGGCAGACAGGTCCGGGCAGGTCCACCCACCTTCGTTCTCCACCCACATTCTCATCCTTGTGTTGTTAGCCCTCCCTCAGGAGGCCCTGCGAAAGTCTGAGAGATGAGACAAGAAAAAGCAGACAGCAGCAGAAATAAAAATGAGGCTATGAACAGAGTCAATCAATAGAAGAGGATGGTCAATATTACAGACGTGCCAATCTCCATCAGAGAAGAGCTTTTTTTTTTCGATTCTTCATTTTTCACTTAAAGAAGTCTAATTTTTCAACATTTCAAAATGACTGCATGTATGGGGGTGGGCTGGGGCATGTACCTATGTACCTAGTTCTCTTTTCCCAGCCTATTTTATCTCCTAAATTGGAACAGCTTTTGGGCCATTGTTTTTCCAAAGAGAACCATTCTTCTAGACAAACAGAATTTTGTTTACAATATATGAAAAGTATTTCCAATGTTCTGAGTGTTCACAAAATTCAGCTTTTGTGGATACGGAAAGTTTGTTAAGGGATTTAGTAAAAATTCACAATCATGTAAACTCTCAAAGGCTTTAAAAAATGAATCGAATCCAGTGGCCTAATTCTTTTCTCCCTCCTGGTGAGCTAGCTGGAGTTGCCTCACACTGAGTAGGTGGGACTCGAGCTTCACTCATGTAGTACGTTGCTCACACATGCCCCCTAATGGTCAGATGCCAGGTGCACATTGGTTAGAGACCAGTGATTGCATTAAAGCCATGGGAGGGGCAAGTGGTCAAAAGTTCTAGAATCCCTTGGGTATCTCTATGCTATACTCATTCAGCCTGGATAGTATTAATATTGAATTAACTGTAGGCAGCCTGAGAGGTTTTGATATTATTTACTGTCCTTATGACATTTATGGATTACACAGACGGAATGATCCATACCTGATGTCACTCTTTCTCCCTTCCCTAGTTATACCTTATGTAATAAGACTGAGGTTGTGTTTGCAGGAGGCAGGCAAATTCCCCAAATCTCTCCATATTCATCACAAGTTTTTTTTTTTTAAAGCCTACAGTTTACTAAAAAGTAGTAGTGTTTCAAGGATATACCCTTTACATATTCATTTAGTTGAAATTTGCCTCATTTGCTCATTATTTTGTCATTTCCAAAATTTAGAAGAACTTTAGGATCATAGCAGATGGAAGGAAAGTAAAAAAGGAAGGATGGGAATTTGAAATGGTGTGAGAGCAGGAAGCTGCTGGCTCTACTCCCTCCACACCCCAACTCGGGGGGGGGTGGTTCAGACACGCATCTGAGGTGCAGTGTGCGATCGTGGGGGACAGTATTTGATGAGAGGTGCAAGCCCCACTCCTCCCTGCAGTGCACCTCTCCTCCTTCACGGGAGTGGAGGCGCCCTTTGCCATGGGCGGCTCCTTCTACCACAGAGGGCTGAGCGGGGCTCTGATGGGGTTCACCGGAGAGCTGCTCAGCGACAATGCTATCTGCCCTTAGGAAAAGGGCAAAGAGGCCTTCAACAGTCTCTCAGTTTCTGTGACCTCCAGAATCACAAAGACAGGCTGAACCTGCCTTCTGCTGGGGACCCTCCCTGTGGGAGTGGGGAGGCGTCTGGGGAAGAACAGTAGGGGAGCCAGGTACTCAAGCCTGGGGTCTGGTCTCTGCCGGGAGGCGAGGGATTAAGCAGGGATCTTGAGGATGGTCCAGGGTCACTTGTCAGGGACAGAATCAGGAGGTGGGAACAGGGCATGTGCAATTACTTTGAATCATCTCTCTTAGAGACTCTGTGTCCAGTTGCAGGAAGTTGAATGGACTGGGGACGAGGCTTGACAGGGATTCCAGGAGAGGCTCTATCAGGACAAGCAGAATCCTTGGGGTGAGGTGGCAGAGATGACACAGCGATGCTGAAAGCAAAAGATTAGCCATGAAGAGTGTAAGAATGGCTACCACACTCCAAACGGAGCTCTCCTTGGAGGGCTTGATCATTACTGCTGCCACATATCTGAGATCCCTAGAGCCAACAGACACCCGTCCCCAGAAGTCCAAGGCGGAGACACCGGACTTGTGGCCAGAGCCATTTCTGAAGCACAGCGAACTGCCCAAATTCAGACAGAGAACCCTGCACAGCTGCTGTTACCAGCCACCAGAGGTGACACGGAAATATGTGAGAAAGTAGGTAAATGGATACTTCAATTGATACTTCAAAGAAAATTCCCCAAACCCCACACCTTTGTGTTCTCGTGGTTCTCTCGGCACACAACCCCAGGGCTTCTCACACTCTACTGCTTACTTACGCCTGTCCCACTCAACCAGCCACCCCCAAAGCTCACTGTGCATCAGAAACACTCTCCAAAATACAGATTCCCAGGGCTCACCCTGAAATGACCGCCTGCATTTCCTCTAGCTCCCCATGCTTTCTTTCATTTTCAGCCTGGAATCGGTCCAAGGAGGGTGTGAAGAAACCAACTTACTTGACTGTGGGCTTCATGGAGTCAGGGACCACGACCTTTATTACCTTTGGGCCCAGCACAAAGTTCGTTGGATGAAGAGAATCAACAGCGTGGCCAGGGGCCCAGCAATGTGCACCCCTTGTCTCCACACTGGTCGGCCGCCTGATACCTTTATCCCTCCATGAACGCCCTTGCTTGCCACTACCCCCAACGCCACCCTCGCTGCGGGTGCCATCTAATGACCTCGTCTTGCCTCTTCTCACCCCAGGCCCCCTGGAGTGCCCACATTTCACTCGCCTGTGATGTTCTGGTCCAGAACATGATTTGTCAGGGCCTCAGTTTCCTGTCCCTTCCAGCCGACAAAGAATGGCTCCATCCTTGCTTCAGACGTCTCAGGCCCCAGAGGCACTGAAAAGGGTCTGTGTGTAAACTCAAGGCTCGGCTTCACAGCAGCATCGAACACTCTGCTGTCCCCAGTTTGCTGGTGGCAGCAGATGGATGCTCGGTATCCAAGGCTTTCCCTCCAAGGGTTCCCCCCACAGGAAGCTGAGCGATGACCATGACTGCTGTGGGCAACGCGGTCAGGAAGAGGAAGGAGAGTAATGTCCTGCCTGTGGGGGTCAACCCCACCCTTCCCAATTCACACACACGCTTCCTTCAGCAGACCCGCCACAGGCCGACCGTGTTCTCCCACCAGGATGCAAAGGGAAACAGCTTCACCGAGAGTGCATGAGGTCATTTTCCCCCAAGTCAGTTCTGTCATAAGAGACCCTCCCCCTCCACTCATGCAAAGCGACACACTGAAGAAGGAAACACACTTTTTCTTTAGACAGGATATCTAGAAAACCAGAATCAGGCCGACAGCTTTTTACAGGCCAATGGGGCTGACAACAAACTTTAGTTCATAGATCTTTGCTCCTAATATCCTATGGTGACTATGAGTTACCAACTATTCTGTGAATTTCATAAACATAAATACTGTCCCCATCCACCCTTTAAAGAAGATGAAGGCTGAGTCGGGCCATTTGCTTCTTTGGAATCTCTTAGGATCTACCACAGTTCCGGGCACCTAGCAAAAGCTGGTTGTATAAGTGCATGTCAAGCTGTGAGGATACGGTTGTCAACTGTTAAAATGTGCATTAAGCCATCAGAATTAAGTATGACTTCCATCTCTCTAGCAAATTTCTGACTTCCTACTCTTACTTTGGGAAGGAGCTGTTGGGGTGGAGGGTGGGGCAGTGTGTGGGGAATTTCTTCCTCACTCCTGATGTTTTCTTCCATCTGGGTAGGGTTCCAGGAGCTCTGGTCCCTCTTCGACCCCTCACACAGACTTCTCTAGGGGGCAGGAATTAGGAATTACATCAGTGAGTGTAGAAGGGAAAACTGGGCAGGTATAATGTAGCCCCACTCTTCGGCTCCTCTGGCAGAGAGCCGCCCTCAGGTAGCACACGAGTTGCTTTACTTCTCAATGCCATAAGTGTGACATATGCAAATCCGCTCCTGTGTGGGGAGGGCTGCCCGAGTTCAGCCACTGCATGGGGAAGCTTCTGATTCTGAGTTTAGCATTAAGATGCCCACCTGCCCACAGATATAAGGCACAATCTCCCATGTCAGCTTTATCAATGATGAAGGTGAGGGTTTAGTCTCCATCTGTCTTAATCCTTTGTTTCAAATTCTCAAATTGGTTCAGAACCTGGGCGGGGGGAGAGGGTCTTTATTGCCTTTCCCCCTAGGCCCCAAGAGCAGCAGACTGGCTCACGGACATGGCCTTTGGGGAACAAAATAACTCCCGAGGACTGATGCTTCAGGACGATGCTATATGAAGTGTGAGCCATTGGTGTGGATTTGGTGATTTACAGCAAATTGTTTTGTGCCACAGTTAGCTTTTACGGTGATGCAGTTGGCTTTTTTGGTGAGCTGGTGAGCTTAAGCCTTATCCCATGTACAATTTTTACGTTGCTGGCTGATTCAGCTTAGATGGCTTTGCCACAGGTGAGTGGCTCTTTCTAGAGCGTCAGGCCTGCAGGCATCAGGCTGTCACAAGCAGGGCTCGGGCCTCACCCCCTAAGCAGATGGCTGGGCGGCCTCAGCAAGTGCAGGCTTAGCCTAATGCTGGGGACCTTCAGGAAGCAGGCCACCACTGCTTACCCTTGACCTCCACAGGTGCAGGGTTTCTGAAGCAGGTGTATCGAAGCAAAGAGTCAACAAGAGGAAAAGGAGAGTCTTTGTGCTCACAGGCCTTTTAGACATCAAGAACTTGCAGAGCAGCAAGTTCTGTACGCATTGCCGAGTAGGCTGTGGCTTCAAATGGTTATTACCAGCCCCATCCAGGCAGCACCGAATCAGCTGCTCCAAATCCCATTCTGCATTCAAGGCCAAGAGGAAACTGAAGAGGGGCAGAATTTGGATTTAGGTGGCCCCTCCACAGATCTGAGAGTCTTCCCACACTGTGGGGCCTCAAGTTGGCCCTAGATCTCTTGGTTCTCTCACTCAGGTACCAGTGAGACTCTGCTCTGCACTTGGGAATGGTCTTTGGATCAAAGCACTGCATTTAGGGAAGATAGCTGTGCCTAGCTAACTGCTCCAGGGGACCAGAAATAAAAACCTCTTTCCTAAATTTGGAGGGCGTGGAGCCATTTGTATTTGCATAGTTCTCAACATGAAGAACAAGGAGGAAATTCTACAAAGTTTTAAAAAAAGGAAAATGAAAAGAAGAGGATGATGCTCTATCGTCATTTCTTTCCTCTAAGTGATAAACACAACCCAGGCTGAATTGTTCTGAATTGGGTGCTGTACAAAATTCAATCAAGCACACACTAACTCCCATATGCCATATATAAAGTCCTCCGCATTGTAGCCTTCATGTATGGGGGAAATCTCAACACATGGGTGGTTTCTGCTAATATAAATTAATCCCTGAAAACTTACTTGTAAATTCCTACAGAATTTGGATTCTTACATATACAAGCAGGTCTTGCTGTCTAGAGATGTTTATTAGCTGTCAAAGGCATCTCTTCTCTATGTACCCAAACAGTAGGAAAATGTGCTCCAACTCACCCATCTAAGAAGACTGTCCCTGACTCTCCCCGTGTCCAACTCCTCCAGTGGTAGCTCTCTTCTCCTCAAGAATAAAAATCACAAGTTCTACAACCATCAAAAACAGCCCCTCTGTAGTATGATGGTGCTTAATCTAAGTGGTATTTATCACTCTTTCTCATATAACTTCTTGGCAGTGTCTGACACTTTTGGCCTCTCCCTTCTTCTTGTCTCCCCTTGGGGACCATGGTCCCTGATTATCCTGGTTTTCCTCCTACTTAGATTGACATTCCTTTTCAATTTCCTTTCTAAGACCATCCAATGACTCATATTTATCTTTGGCCCAAACATCTGAGCACCAGACCAGTATAGCCAAGTGACTGTTGGAAATTTCAGCTTTGAGACTGCACAGGAAACTGAAATGGAATCTACCCAAAATGAAGTGCAATCTTCCTCCCAAACCTGGTCCTCCTCCAGTGAATGGCACCACCATTTGCGTGGATATACCAGCCAGAAATTCTGGAGCCAGCCTTTCCACCTTCACTCCAGATATTCAGATCATTACCACCTGCAGTCATTTTTATTTTTAACTCTCTTTCAAATATCACTCACTTTTCTCCATCTCTGCCCTGGTCATCTTTCAACTGCACTAGTATAATATTCTCTTAAACCTGCTCCTGGAGGGCGTAGGACTATCACACCACAAACTTTTCAAATTGCAAATCTGGTGCCACTCCACCGTTACCCCATCAACTGAAAATTCTTCCACGCCTTTTCATTTCTTCAAGGACAGTGATCGAATCTTTAACATGGTTCTCCAACACCCTACATGTCCCATCCCTGCTTCCGTGCCAACCTTACTGGCCTTCTCTTTTGGACCACTCCAGACTCATTACTCTTCTCTACGTTTCTCCAGGGAGTCATGGTCTCTCCACATTGCTTTTCTGCCATGAGCAACCTCCCACCGCAGCTATGACTGATCTGCCAGATCTCAGTTCGGTCACTACTTCCTCAAGGCAATGCCTGTATTTTTTCCTTTCTAGCATTTACAGTTTGCAATGAGTATTAGGTTAATAGTCATCTCCCCAACTCGTCTACTCTAATATTGATGACTGTGAGGGGCCATATGTTTTGGGTCCACATTAAATCCCCAGAGCCTGGAACAGTGCCTGGCACATAGTACATACTCAGTGAGTACTTGTTGAGTGAACGAATGAACAAGTATGGTGCCCTGAGGACTCTGGAATAATTAGTGTGCGTGAGATTTCTATCATGGCTGTTGTAATTTTTAAAAACATGCTATTGTTATAATTAGATACTAAGTTCTGTAAAGAAAACAGCCCATAATTATAAATCATTCCCATGGGAAAACCTGGTCTACTTTACGAAACCTACTTTATTTGATGGATTCTTCAAAGAGAGCACGTGGTGAAAAGTGGGCTGCCCATATTTATCTCCTATTTAGATTTAATAGTCACATCTTCTGTTTCCCTAGAAATCCTATCTGCTATTGCTGAACACAACCATAAAGCTCAAGAAGTTTAACAAATGACTAAACATCTCTTTGCAGCTTAGAATTCGTTATAAGATTAAAACCTAGGTTAAAATATATGAAAAACTGGTAAACTTGCACTTTATTAAAAACAAAGCAGGGCTGACTTGGTGGTGTAGTGGTAAATTTCATGCGCTCCGCTTCGTCGGCCCAGGGTTCGCAGGTTTGGATCCCGGGAGTAGACCTACGCACCGCTCGTCAAGCCATGCTGTGGCAACGTCTCATATACAAAAAGTAGAGGAAGACTGGCAAGGATGTTAGCTCAGGGCCAGTCTTCCTCACACACACAAAAAAAATACAGCAACTCAATCAAGTAAAAAAGGCAAAGGAGCCTTCTCATGCCAAACCCTTGATATACTGTAAAAAGGATTTCCACATTTACTTTCTCCTCTACATCAAAGTAAGGCAAGGCTACTTCACATTACTGTGACACTTTTACTTATATATGAAATTTAATAAGAATTTAACATACTGATTTTGAAGAAAATTGTTCATTAATATTTTCGTCCTTTCTTTTTTTTAGGGATTTATTATCTATTTTCTCAGAAATGAAAGGTGATGTGTTTAGCTGATTTCCAGTTTACAATTAATTGGTATTCAGAGATTTCAGCCGTTAAAAACTGCAATATCAATGTTAACCTAATAGGATAAAACCCAGGTTTTCTAACCATATTTAAAAGCCACCTAGAAATGCTTTGTCTTTACTTCACGTACTCACTCATTTGCTCATGGATGGTTAGAACAGATTCCCAAGACAACCTCAACACTTGGCAGTTGGAAATTACCAAGTGCTTTAGCAAAACCTTTGTTATTTGTAATTCCACCCTGAAATCTGAACCCCATAAAACTGTAGAACTCTATATTAGATTGGTGCAGAACCTTAAACCAAAGAATGTGCCAACATTCTTCTCTTTCTTTGAAAAAGAGTAAAACGAGTGGATTAATTACAAGGCGCTGATGGACCCGGATTAGTCTTTATCCCTGTCTGCACAAAATTAATTCCTACCACTTACATCAATTAGATTGGGTCAAGATGGGTAATTCAGGCTGAACCTAATATAAAAACTTGTATGCCATGGCATCTGAAGTTAACATGGATTATTTCTGTTAAGGAGTAATTCTTGTTTAGAGATGGGGAGTTGTTAATGGCATAAGGAGGTAGATATTTCCACGCTCACTTTATAGAATTACTAGAGCTTATTCAGCCACTGTTGAATTGAGGTGTTCATTTGGAAGTTTTAAAACATTTGACTAGAATAAGTGGGGAAATCTATTTACCTTTTTTGACACATTTTGTTTTTAAGTATCAGATATTACTCATACCAACATTTAAGAGGTCACAAATGCCATTTATATTAAAGACCTTATAAGGCTTGCCTCTTCACTCTTCCTGAAAATATTTGATATCAGACTTTTTTTTGTGTGTGAAGAAGATCAGCCCTGAGCTAACATCTGTTGCCAGTCTTCCTCTTTTTGCTTGAGGAGGACTGTCACTGAGCTAACATCTGTGGCCATCTTCCTCTAGGTTTTTTGTATGTGGGACGTCGCCACAGCATAGCTTGATGCGCTGTGTGTAGGTCCGTGCCTGGGATCCGAACCTGCGAACCCTGGGCCACCAAGGCGGAGCGCGTGAACTTAACCACTACACCACCAGCCAGCCCCTGATATTAGATTTTTTAATTAATCAACAGTTGGCTAACTGGATTTTCTAGGAACAGAATTTTGGCAATCTCAGAGAGGAGTACCGTTAACCAGGTGAACCCCTTGTAGTGACCTCCCTTTCACCTCCCAATGGTCTAAACCTCTCCCTCAATGCCATTGGAAGCATATCCCTCCTCTCCTTCCTCTTCTACTGTGGTTGTTGAAGGCTCCCAAATCAGGCAGTCCCAGAAATCTGTTCTTGTTTCTGTAGACAGCAAGGAAGTGAGCACAGAAACACAATTCTTATACATAGTTTTAAATGGCTGCAGCTACTACTGTTAATAAAATAGTATAAAAGACAGTAGTACCATTAACCATAGTAGGGATTAAGCAGGCTAATATATTTTGCCCCAAGTTAAACGGAAAACAGACTATTCAGACATCAGACTTCAGAATTTAGAATTTCTCAAGAAATTGGAAATAGAGAGGATGATATACAAGTTGAGTCCAAAAGAAAAAACAGGGATAAATAGGAGTCAGCCAGCCTGGAGTTGTGGGATGGGTGAGGAGCAGGTGTAGGGAGTGCCAAGTGCAAAGACCCATGGTTGTCTATTTGGGGGTATGACAAGCAAAGCAGTAAGGCAGAAACTGTGTGCGTGTGTGTGTGTGTGTGTGTGTGTGTAGGAGTTGTAAGGAGGGGGAACAACAAGAGACAAAACTATCTTAGTAAGCAGGAACCAGGATAGAAAAGACTGTATATAGCTTAACAAAGAGTCTGACTTTATCTTGAAGCAATGAGAAGGTTTTGAAAGGTTTTCAAGTGAGGAGTGCCATGATTAGATCTGTGTTTTGAAAAGAAGACTCTCAATGAAGTTGGAACACAGATTGGAGGAAGTAAGAATGCGAGTAGGGAGACAAAGAGCAGCTAGGAAAGCAACGTGGGTAGCCTGGATGAAGACAGCTGGAGTGAGGATGCACATGGTTGGGGAACTGATTAGATGGGGTGGGGTGTGAAGGAGAGGGAGGAGGCTCTTGTGGGCATGGCCATTCACTCACAGGGGTATGCCCTCATGGGGGTATGCGTAGAAGAGCAGAGGAGTTTTGGTTGTGGGCTGATGGGTGATTCAGGAAAACAACGAGTTCCCCATTTTTAGACATTGAGGCTACCACTAGTGCTTTTTTCCCTATTATAATCAATCCTTTGAAAACATTTTTGAACATGCACCATTTTGAATTGCACTAGTTACCCCTTCAGATTACCATTTATCTCCTCCATCTCCACGTCTACGCCTTCTAACACTGCAGTTGCTTGATAAATGCTTGTCTCATGATATCCTTGGGATAAATTCCCACGAAGAGGACTGCAGGTTTAAAGTGTCAGACTTTAATCATTCTTATTATATACTGCTGGGTTTTCTCCAAAAAGATCAAATCGATTTACACGTCAACAATAATGCTTGAGTATATCTGCTTTCCCTAAAACCTTTCCAGCGTTGGCCTTCGACATTTGTTTACTTGTTTGGTGTAAATGTTTTCATTTTAAAATTTATTGAAGTTGAATATATATTCAAATATGGTTTTTTATTTGTTTTCTTTTGGGTGACACAGTTGTTTGTATCCTTGGGCCACTTACCCAATTAGAATCTGACACTGAACTCACATTTATATAAATTCGCGCGTGCGTTATCAAGTCTCTAATTTTTGCTATGCATATTTTTTCATTTTGTTGCTTTCATTCTGTTTTAGCTTTAAAAAGGTTTACGTGTGATATAAATACATTTGTCCATCTTTCCCTTTCCAATTTTTTTTCCTTCAACAAAATTTTCTTGGCAACTAGTCCTTGGGTGGTGAGCATGATGTAGTCTACACAGAAGTCGAAATGTAACGATGTGCACCTGACATTTATATAATGTTCTAAATCAGAGTGACTTCAATACAACAATTAATTAAATGAAAAAAGAAAAACATGCTGCTCTAATTTTCTATTTTGAGACCCTACTAAGACAGTCCATTTGATGCCCCACCTTTCCATTGTCAGTTTAATAAACTGCACGTTGCTTGGTCAACAACAACAAAAAATTTCCTCCTTTAGAGCTGAAACTGTGCTACTCCAAATCCATGATTCTTTAATTCATTGGAAGTTCACTGAGGTATATATATTTTCATGGTATGTGGTATAAATCTTCCTTTTCTGTTATCTATTGTGGTTAGTAACTTTATCTTTACCTGTTTTTACTCAATTCAACTGTAGTTTATAGGTATTTTGTCATGATATTTCCAAGAAATCTTTATGTAGGTTCATTTTTGCTATTTAATTTTATCAGCTTGGATTTAAATAATCCTTGTGCTTATTCTTTCACTAAGAAAAAAGAAGTTTGGGCCGGCCCCGTGGCTTAGCGGTTAAGTGCGTGCGCTCCACTGCTGGTGGCCCAGGTTCGGATCCCGGGCGCACACCAACGCACTGCTTCTCCAGCCATGCTGAGGCCGCGTCCCACATACAGCAACTAGAAGGATGTGCAACTATGACATACAACTATCTACTGGGGCTTTGGGGAAAAATAAGTAAATAAATAAAAATTATAAAAAAAAAAAAGAAAAGAAAAAAGAAGTTTTATCATTAAAGACAAGAGACGAAAATAAAACTATCTTAGGAAGGGAGTAGAAGACTCAATCAAGATCCCCAAATATATTAGAAATATAAGAAACTGAAAGATGAGGTTGGAGGGGTAGGAACTCTCTGCTCCCAACCCCCCACCCCAACCTGGAAAGCAAGAGAGAAAGAACACGAAAAAGAGCAAGAACATAGGGCGCACCCTTATGTTCATCACAGCATGATTCGCAATAATCACGACGTGCAAGCAACCCAAGTGCCCATCAATGGATGAATGGATAAAGAAGATGTGGTATATATATACAATGGAATACTACTCAGCCATAAAAAAGACAAAATCATCCCATTTGCAACAAAACGGATGGACCCTGACGGTATTATGCTAAGCGAAATAAGTAAGGCAGAGAAAGACAAACACTGTGTGATTTCACTCACATGTGGAAGATGAACAAACAAACACATAGATACAGAGAATAGATAGGTGGTTATCAGACGGGAAGGGGGTGGGGGAAGGTTAAAAGAAGTAAAGGGGCACATATGTATGGTGACAGATGGGAAATAGACTATTGGTGGTGAACATGATGCAGTCTCTACAGAAGCTGAAATATAATGATGTACACCTGAAATTTACACAATGCTATAAACCAATGAGACTTCAATAAAATAATAATAATAAAGAGAAGAGCAAGAATGAAGGAGCATATTCAAGAAAATGCACTAGAGATGGTGCAGGGGGTTAAAGGCATGTGCTTTGGTGTCCAACAGATCTGGGTGTGAATCCTGCTTCTGCCACTTAGGAGCTGTGTGACCTTAGGCAAGTTCCCAAATCAGTCATGGAGCATGGATTCAAGGGACGAGAAGGAGCAGAAGAAGACCAGTCAGGGCTGTCATCACAGGGCGGTATAGGAGACACGATAAAGTGCACGCACTGCACTTACCCCTTGCTGCCTACTGGCACGTGGTAAGTTCCCAATCTGTCACCTGCGACTATTAAAAATTTCTGAGCTTCATCAATTCATCTGAAAGTTTTTAGTTTACCACTACGTTTTCAAATAGGAAACAGCTCCCAATTTGTGTGTACCCTTTCTGGGAAATGTGTAAGGTGTAACCTGGCATTATGCAACTTGAAACAAAAGTGAGACCCGGCTGCCATAAATGTAGTTCTACAATAACGTGGAACAACAGCTTGACCTCAGCTGGCCCTCTGCTCCTCATCTAGGTGGAAATCATTCTCAGATGAGCTTACATAACTCTCTGGTAGCAAGTTGATTCTGGCAAGTCAAGGGGAAGAGAGCTTGGCCTCTGAAGTCATTAGTTCTGTCATGATTATTAGAGTAAAAGAGCAATTATCCAAATTCCTCAAGAGGTGAGACGTTCTGCCTAAGTGAACTTTCTGGTCACTTTGGGGTTAACAATAAAACTTTCTTTCAATTCTTGTTAATTATTTTTTTTTTTTTGTAAACTGGGTCACACAAGTTCCTACCTCTATAAGTAAGTATGGTGTCCAAACAACTATAATTTAGCCTTCCTCTGAAGAGTCAGACTCTCGCTCTGCCTCAGGGTCAACTCTATGAGCACGGAGATCACAGCGGACTCCAGGAAGAGAAGATGGGATAAGTGGGTTTAATGAAGACAGAGAGGATAACACACTTCAGGAGGGTTATCTTTTTTCCTTAAATAAATTCTTATGTCTAAGTATTTTGTGTGTGTGGTGGGGAAGGAGGGTGAGATTTTCTTCTAGAAACTGAGTTTAGAATAAAGTAGTCCACTAAGGGCTCTGGCTTACCTAAATGTTACTCGACTACAGGTGTATATAATGCCCTAAATCAAAGTCCAGTGCCCTGAGGAGTGTTCTCAAATACATCTCAGCATCTAATAGCAAGCATTGCCTACACACAGGCAGAAGATAATTTTATCCACCAGGCTCTTCATCTAAACACTTAGGGATCCCTCTATGACAAGAATGGGAAGGGGGGTAAATTAGCTAAAATTCTGCAGAGGTCATAGATTACACAGACTGTTAAAAAATACGGCAGTACTAGACAGATACGCATACGCTTGACGATAAAAGGACCTTTTTATAGAACGAAGCTTACCTTGAAAGTGTTTTTGGAACTTGTAGCCATGATGATTTGCCCTTTTAAAGAGGATGCAAAAGGTTAATTTTCTATGGCATAAGGACTGCAGACAAATGCCAAAATTCTCTTCCTAGACCTAAATTATATAATCAGAAATAGAGCATTCGAACTGCACATCAAATAGTCTCGTTTTCGGGCAGACTATGAAAAAAATCAGTTTCGATGTTTGAAGTAGACATTTATTTATATAATGCAACCAACCATGGCTGCCAAACACAATAATTAAATGCTTTAACAAGTGAGAAATCTTGCCAGAACATGTAATTTGGGGGGGAAAATGAGCAGAGAGTTGATATGTAGCAGAAAATGCTGAAATATTTATTTCATGTGACGCAGAAGCAGACATTCATGCTGTGCGTCTACCTGCAGAAATACTAAAAAAGGGGAATGTCAGAAAGGGCCAGTTACTTTACTTAAATCTTATCTTCCTTCTTCTGTATCAACACTGCTCTTTCTTCCCACTCAAACGTACCACATGAGGAGTTCCCCTCTTCCCTTCATTAAAAAATTACCTGTGTGGAAATGAAATTCAACATCTACAAAGAAAAAACAAGTAATCATATTTTTCTCTTTTCATTCTTTAAATTATCAACTAAAAATTTATCCAGTTTGGCCTGTATTTCTCTTCTGGAGAGGAGAAGAGCATGATTTTTTGAGTCTAGGATAAGGGAGTGTTTTTATGTCACTTCTGTAAAAGAAATAGAGTGTTATACTTACTCATCTTTAAAAATTCCTTCTCATTTTAAAATCTTTGATATGATTTTCTAACATTCAAAGGAAAAAAATCAGTACACTAACAAATAGCTGAAGATATTATGTATCAACGCCTTAATAATATTTAAAATGATAATGGAAAACACTCCTCAAATATGTCATATATATTATAAACAATTTAATGTATATATATGATACGTAAATAAAAATTTAATATGTATATTTATATATTCAATAGTTCATATTAATTATATTACACATGTGAAAGCAATAATGACTTAAAATTTTTTGTATTCTTTTATTTCACCTTATTTCACCTAAATGCTACTATTGATGAAACATGGCATCAATTTAATATAGGCTTATAGTTACAATGAGCAACCAATTAGATCTTTTCAAAGTGCTCAACTTCTAAGACAACTGTAAAAGCATCCTCAAGTTTGATGTTCACTCTTCTCCATGATCAAACAACATAAATGCCATCTGGCTTCCCCCAGGAACTTAAAGGAACAAAGAAGAAAGCAGAAGGCAGCAGCAATTTCTAGAATTTGCATAGTACTGCAAAGCACCTCATAACATTAATTTATTCATGTGGACATCTGTTGACTCAGACTTTAGTTTTCTCCATGGTATAGAAAGAACCCAGCCAGAGGGAATCCTTGCACCACTTATAAATGGTGCGTTAGGTAAGGGAAATACTGGGATGAAGACTTCTGGTATCACTCTCCCTTTCATCACCCAAGTAGTGGTTCCTTGATAACATCGGCACATCTTGTGTGTGTCCTAGAGGGTAATTTCTCTGAAATCAGGATCTCCTGGTCCAAGGGACCACTAGCTCTAGATTAGCCTCCTGCACAAGCCTCCTCACTGGCTACCCTTTTTTTCCTCTTATTTGCAATTCATTCTCCACCCGAGAGCTAACGTGAATCTTCAAAAAGCTAACCTGGATTAACGTCACTCCCTTGCTTAAAACCTATAAACATATCCTCATTGCTTTTAGACTAAAAGCCACACTCCTTAATGTGGCCTGCAAGGCCATGCATGATACAGGCCTCACCTATCCCTCCAACCCCATCTCATCGGGCCATTTGCCCACTGCTCTCTAGCCGCTACTTCTCTGGCTTTCATTCATTATGTCCCAGCTTCAGACAGGCTTTCCCCAACCTCCTCCTGCCAAGCAAAGTCTACTCTCTTAGGAGTACTCTGCGCTCTTCATTCATAGCCCTCGCCGGGATTTGTAATTACACACTTATGATGGTCTTTAAAATGATTTTTCAGCTCCACTAGACTCTAAGCTCCCTGGAGTGTCACTTCTATTTTAACCACTGTATCCTCGGCACCCACTCCAGTGCCTGGTGTATGGAGCCCTTCTGTAAGTGTTGGCTGCGTGAATGACGGAGCAAGTGAGGTGTGGAAGGGCTCTTGACTTGACCAACTCCTCAACACCCTTGGGCTTTGGTTCCTTCTGACCCACAACAGCTCTGCCCTCTCCCCTTTAAAGGAACACTCTTTAGGATGGAGGAAAAAGAAGCAACATGAGAGTTGTAACACTATGCCATTTGTCTCAGCCAAATGGACTACTACTTGGGGTGAACAACTAAGAGGCCCCTTAGCTATGAGTGCTTATGTGATTCAGGGTGTGCGCTTCCCTCCTAGGATAGCTAATAAACCCAAAAGTGTGCTGAACAAACATAAAGATGCAAAAAAAATTTTATAACCATCAGCTCTAGGGCTGACGCTGGCACAACTCCAGTGGGCCCCGTTCACAGAGGGGTTTGTGATCAGCCCCTGGGGGAGTGTGCAGAGCTGTAGGCTCAGCTCCTCAATGTTACCATTCTAGATTATTCTTCCAGCTCTATGCTTTGCTCCTAGGTTTATCCTTTGTCACAAACAACACTTATCTTATGCATGTCTTTAAAAATATGATTAAATGGATCACATTCCTTACAAAGTCAATGAAATAAAAATCAGTGAGAGGCTATGAAAAGAGAATTACTTAAGTCAATTTTTTATTAGAAAAACACCCTCCAACATTACTGATTTTTGCAAATTGATTCCTCACCGTTTATTTACTTTGAAAACATAAACACATGTGAAAATATTGTATAAATTTTTTTTCTTGATTATTTTTCTTGATATTTCTATCAAAATCCATGGGGTTTATGAGGAAAAATAAACACCTACTTCATTGAGGGAGCAGGGATAAAAATTAATAAAGACAGTGCTTTCCTTAAATACAAAAATTCCTTAGTAATCCTAGGAATGGTTTCAAAAGGAAATTAGAAATACATTTTAAGGTCAAAATCTGGGTTAGAGCAAAGTCAACGTGAACACCTTTGGTAAGAAGCTGACTGAGTTCAAGAACCATTCTTTACAATTGCTCTGCAGGATTCTGCCAAAGGGACCTAAATAAACAGTTTAAGCAACTTTGACACCAAGTAAGGCGTTGAGAGTAACTTAGGTAAAAATTTACTCCAAAGAGCATCTCATGATCTTATATGTTAACTAAAGAGTTAATTCTCCCCTTAGACTGAAGCCTTATGGGTTCAAGCAGAAGTAATTGCAAGGGAGTCCAGCGTCAAACTAGGTCAGAGAATGTCCTCTGTAGGAGCTCAAATGTCAACTCAGAAGCCTCTTCAACCCCCACCCATCCAGGCAAAAGTTATCTTTTCTTTCTCTTTGCTTCTACTCATTTTGTACAATAAAGACACATCCCAGCTCTCTACAATTATGAGCCTTAAAGGCCTTTGTCTCCTTTTATTTGAAGGCTAGCTCTAAGTCAGAAATCCCTTTTGTCTTTCCTGAATCCACAGTGTAACTGTGCAAATGTTTGAGTTAAAAAAATGAACGTCGGTATTTACAGTGATCTTATTTTAGCCATCCAACAAAACGAGGTGGGGGAGAAACAAAGAAACCCTGACAAGAAGGCTTAAGTTAAAAATGTTTAAAAATAAATTAGGATTAACAATCACTTTGAGTCATCACTACCATAAAATAAAAAGATTACTGCCAGATGTATGACATATATTGGTCACAATAATTTGGCCCCCGTCTTATTTACATTTAAGGTCATATGAGACATTCTGTTTTGTGTTACTTCGTACAAAGTAGGAGGACTGGAGAAACTGCATATTTTGCATCATCAGAAGACTAAGATATTTTTCGAGAAACAAATCAAAATTTAAATAAATGAAAGAAACACAAATTTTTAAACCTTTACCGTATTCTTCCTCCAAAATAATCAACTCATTTTTCATGATTATATATAAAGCATTCTGATTTTAAGGTCCTTTGTGCAAGCATTTCAGGTCAGGCCTGATTAGGAACACTGAACCCCGGCTGACTGGAATGCTGAACTCTCACTTGGGCACAAGCCAGCAAGACTCCATGGAAACCAGTGAGTCCCAACAGATCAAAGAAGGGCGTAGCACTCAAGAAGAGCCTCTAACCACCCAATAATAGAAACTAGGCTCAATACGGTACAATTTCTCAAATGGACCATTAAGTTTTACTGTAGGAGAACTCAAAATATCACAAAAAAATCCAGAAATTTACAAAGGGAACTGTTGGCTCTCAAAGAAAACCATAATTCTTTCTTTGGAACTAGACTACAGGGAGGCGAAAAATATTTGAGGGAGCCATAAAGAACCAAATCATTTCACACTTGGTTTAGAACGTGTTCTGGTTGTTTAATGCTCCCATGATGATTTTTTTGCTGTTTTTAGAAAAGTTATAGGGAGGGCGGCTGATGCTTTACGTCCTCTCTTGGCAGGTACAGATGGCAGCGAGGTCCTCGTTCAGTCTATGTGTAGGCAGGACATAGCAATACACGGGCTCGGGGCGCCTTCCCTAATTCACAGGAAAGCTCCACATCCAACAGCAACCGGCTTCAAAAAACAGCAAGTAGACGTTTAGAAGCAATCTTCACTTTTATATTCCTGCAAAGACTTATTTGTATATAAATATTAGCCTCTCTTGTTTACAAGCCAGTCTTCAAATACTTCTGTTCTTCATGTCTCTCTAGACGCACAGCTCACAAACAGACAACAGCGAAACTTTTCATACCTGCTGAACGACTGAGAAATCTTTTCAAGGAACAAGTAGTGCTCGACAACAATAACATAGTATTTTTACTTGTTGGTGGTGGATTTGATATCACCTTTAGTTCTAAAGGAGGGTCTATTCTCCTTTTCATGGCTTCATTTCTTTCAGTACTTCTGAATTCAGTTTCTCTAAAAGTTCCCAAACAGCACAGAGGCTGTGTCAGGAAGACCGTGTGATATTAGGTAATTTTAATGCAGGAAAATATTTCTGCTTGAATTAATAAAATATTGTTTAGACACGTGTTGAAAACGCTATGAAGAAGGAAAATTAATTATAGTCACTGGATTGCGTGCTTCAAACTACTCTTTTCCAAGATACTTTATAAAGTTATATTGTGTGTAACACACAGAACCCATTTTTGTTTGTCCATTCTGCCCAAATCTCATTTTAGTATTAAGACAATCTAATGCTGTCTCTTATAATTTGCTGAAAATACAAGACTCCACTGAACAGATAATAGAAGCAAGTTGCCTTCTTAGAGCCAATCTTTAGTCAAAGACTAAGTACCCATAAGGTCATGTGTGGAAATTCTTTTTAAAAAGTCCTGTCTACAGCGATACAGTATTTTAAAAGGCTGGTGATCGAATATTTAGGAATACCAGAAACTTGAAATCTTAGTAGTTAGGTAACCAACGGTGATACAAACCTAGCCTTAATATGTGTTTAAATAGGCCCAATTTTCATGTTGTAAGATGTACATGGTTGGCATCCCCAGCTCCAGACTAATTTAGCAAATCAATTTTTAAAAATCCACCTTTCTTATTGCTTATCAGTTTAAAATATATGTGTGTGTGTCTGTGTGTATACATGTATAATGTGTGAGTATGTGTATATATGTACATATATACACACAATATATATACACACACTACACACACCCTTTGTGGAGAAAATAAAGAATCTTATCAATGTAGTTGGTATGATGGCAACTGTACGAGGCTAGAAGACAAGATAACTTGATTCCAGTTCAGTCTCTGACACATACTTGCTGTGCAAATTTGGTGGCCTCTGAGCCTCAATTTTCTCATAAGTAACGAGATACATAGGGCTAGGTCTTTTCAGTGGCTAAAATTAACACCTAGGTAAGGCTGAAGTGACACAGACAGTGGTAGAGACACTAGGCTCATTGGTTATCTGGAAGGTAGAATTCTGCCCCAAGCAGAGAAGAGGGCATGTCATGAATGATGCAAGATGACAGACACAAGATAGCAGTGAATGGACCAACGTAGCAGAGAGGGGGAAGTAGCAGGAGAAACCGCTGGACAGAAGCAGACCACAGACGGTTGTGAAGGGGGAAGCCAGTGTTCTCTTGTGGTGGCCTCAGCTTGTTGAGAGGAAGGCCAAGTTTATCCTTGTTCCTAAACTCTCTTCTCTGGGCAACATTCCAATCTGAATATACCGGCTTACTTCAGACAACCACAACTCCACTGGACTATATCTGATCCTTTTAATACATTTTGTCTACATTATATTTATATAACTTGCTTCTTTTTTTTTTTTTTTTTGCTGAGGAAGATTATCCCTGAGCTAACATCTGTTGCCAATCTTCCTCCACTTTATATGTGGGTCGCTGCCACAGCATGGCTGATGAGTGGCGAAGGTCTGCGCGCAGGATCCAAACCTGTGAACCCAGGACGCCGAAGTGCAGTGCACCGAACTTAACCACTACACCATGGGGCCGGCCCCTAACTTGTCTCTTTTACTCAGAGTTTTGCCAGGGTGGAGAGAAGATGCAGAAGAAACCACATATCTTGCACGTGGTTGCAATCTTGCATGTGGTTTGCAAACATTGCAAACCACATTGCAATGTTTTGTTGTTGCTAGTGTTGTTGCTTTAAATGGGAAATTCTTGCTCAAACAAGAGCATTTCCAATGTGGAAAGAAGGGAAGGAGGCATCAGATCATCTATTGGATAACCTTTCCACTTAAGAGGTGGAAGCAAGGCGCCATCATGGGCACACAGGCTCACTGAGGCCAAGTTTATACATTACAAATTCCTTTGGCCTCAACTGTGCCTTTCTTTTACTACCTGAGCTCCAGAGTGAGGCTCCCATGCTACCTCAACCAACTTCCCTGGATTGCCAAACCTTAAGGACTAAAGAAACAAATGCCAGAAGCAGCTGTGGGGCTTACCACCTACTTTATAGCTAATAGAAACAACAGCATTTCCCCAGTGGTCTGTGCTGGTACTGTCAAGGAATCGAGAAAAATGATCCAGCAGGAAGAAAGCCCCCTGCCTAGCCTTGGCATTAATTATTAAACCAAACCATTAAAGCCTTGACACAGGCAGGAAAAAAGTTCTATTTTTTTCCCGATAGCTTTCTTTTCTGACAACAAGGAATTTTGTTCTGCGATGATAGCTGTATAAGGACTACACTTATTGAAGTAACTTGCAAGCTACAAACAGATGGAGTTCTCAATCAGTTTGAGTCCACACTCAAAGACTGGAGTGTGGAACACATTTTCCCATAGACATAGCATTATAAAGGGTAAAGAGGTTACAAAATCGCCTACATTGGTCTATTTAACTTGGGTGCTAAATACCACAAGAAGCCTGTTCTTCTGATTGCAACCTAGTGCCACCCAGCTGTCCCAGCCAGAAGCCATCCTCAGCAACTCAATTATTACTGTCTTCAGGCCCTGTCTCTACAGCCTATGTCTGAGTTGTAAACATAAGAGGAACAGAGAACAGAAAGTATTTTCTAAGAGTAATTTTCACTTAAAACTCCATGAGATAGTAGAAGCATCTCCCTGAATTCTGCACAGAATATAGTATGACTGTGGCACATGCTCCAAAGCAAAAAGCCCAAATTGGCCCAGGGGGGGCTCTGTGCAGGAGAGATTCTGGAGAGCAGTGTCGACTGGATTGCTGGCACCTTCCAGTCATGGAGAAACTGCACCTTAGAGGAGAAAATGAAGACAACACCATAGTAGTTCACAATAGGAGACATGCTCCCTCTCCCCACAAGGTGCCAGGAAATAACTTGAGGAACTTTGTAGAAGGATGGGCAATCTGCAACGGCATGTAGGGATAAGGGCCAGGGATTGACAGACTATCCTCAGAACTATGTTTTATTTAGAAAATAAGAATGCAATAATGAAGTACAACAGCCCCACTTGCATGGGCACTGTTGGTTGCTTACCCAGCATCTATTCTTCACTTCTCCCTTCCCAACAACAACTTGCTTTGCTGAGGTATCCACCTCCTCGTCCCTTCTACTCACAGTCATATGGTATAGGTGCAGCTGATCCCATCTACTGGTGGATCCTGATTAATCTAAGCCAGTCAGTGCATGGCACTCTTAGTACAGTAATTGCTCTCCATGATATAAGTAGCCTCAGTAGACTGGAAGAAGAGATTTGTATTCCAGAGCTGGAGAGAGGTTCCTCTCTTTCTCCCGGTGCATGTGGACAAGGGAATCTGTTAATCCATTTGTGTTTAGCAGCCATCTTGTGACCATTTAGGAGAACCTGCTTGAGAAAGAAGCCAAGAAAGATGGCAGAGCAAAAAGATGGGGAGAAACTGAAACCTCAGTGATGTTTCTGAGTCACCAACTCAATGAACCTTAAAGGAAGGCCACACTCCCACAAGAATAGTTTAATTTCTTTTTGTTTTAGCAAATTTGAGTAAGAGTCTCTATTACAGTTGAAAATGTTCTATCTGACAAAGTGAAAAACCAGTGGGAAAAAAAATCAGTGAAACCAGTAAACCAGTGAAAGTATGAAATATTGGGGATGGGGGAGTGGGAGATAAAAGATGTAATAAATGTGAATTGTTCTTTGAATGTTAGGAAAGAAAGTGCCTTACATATCTCTAGTCTTTTCTTCCTGAACATGCCCTGATCTGTTAAAATAAAAATTCTTTAGAATGAAAGTCTTCAATTTGCTATAAATCTAAAGTACAAAATGCTCACCATTGGCTCTAAATGGTTCACTTGGGAACCAGATTTTCCTGAATCAAGATATCATATTATTTAAGCCATTGACTGAGCAACTGCTCAGTATACAAGAGTGAGAAAAATTAAATAACTGGCCTTTAAGGCTAAAACCTGGTAGTGAGGGAGAGATAATTAATCTTCTCTCTATATAAATGTAAATATTTGATGTTTAAATTTGTGCTGCCAAAGCGTGGACGATCTGTTTAATTGTAGGTCTGAACGAACTTCCGAGAAGTAGTTGGAAATAATTAGAACAAAAAGTTTTCTTGGCTGTCTTTCAAGATGGTCCGAAGAATGATCATGGAGGAAGAAAAATAAACTAAAGTGTTCAATATCTCACAGCAGGTCAGCCGGTCATGTCAACGAACCTCCTTACCATCTGTTTTTTGTTCTCTAAAGTGACCCCATGAGCATCATAATCATTGTCAGAAGTGTTTAAATTTTCTCAGATAGAAAAGCTCATGTTCATAAAAAAATCATAAACGTGGAAAACCTTGAAATTTTATTTTGTGTCTAAGAAACACAGAGTTGAGACTGGTCTCTAGGTATACAATGTGGTAGAACAGTTCATTGAGTTTCAAAGGAAAAGAGCCCTCCGTCCCCATGAGAATCTAGCATTTTACTATTCTCTTCTCAGGCTCACTCAACTCTACACATACAGTCAGAACCAACTTAAACATGGACCATGTTCCAAAAGACTCCTGGTAAATGGTTGTTTCTACAGGAAAACTTGTTCCAGCTTCTAATGGTATATATGGCTCCCAGTTCTGCCTATAAAAGCTTTTTAACCCATAATGATCCTCAAATGTGGAATCTAACCATAGGTTATCAGTGTGTTTATGGAAGAATATGTCTAAGATACCAAGGAGTAACCCTGACTGGGAAGATGAGGAGTTGAAAAGAGGAGGGAAAGGCAAAGACTTCCTTATTCTCTCCTTCAACCCAGCATTACCCATAACTAGCAAATTCTCATCTTGGGGTGTACGAGGAAATAGGACTATCACAATAGGTGTGTTCCTCCTTTCTACAGCTCGCTCTTCTGAATTATTTACTCTTCCTTCCTCTCCCTAAAAGGCTCAGACAGGCCATCATTTTTATTGTCTCCTCATTCTCTTCTCAGGATAATAGGCTCTGTCTATTTTTTTTTTTTTGGTGAGGAAGATCAGCCCTGAGCTAACATCTGTTGCTAATCTTTCTATTTTTTTGCTTGAGGAAGATTGGTCCTAAGCTAACATCTGTGCCAATCTTCCTCTATTTTGTATATGGGTCACCGCCACAGCATGGCTTGATGTGCAGTGTAGGTCCGTGCCCGGGATCCGAACCCATGAACTCTGGTTGCTGAAGCGGAGTGCGCCAAACTTTAATCATTACGCCACCAGGCTGGCCCCATACCAGGCCCTATATTGTTCTTCATTTCAAAGCATTCCACCTATGCTCTTGCCACAAAGTAAATAAGAATGCTTGGGTCTTAAGGTTTCAAAATTAAAACTGGGATAAAATATAAATTTATAAAACTTTAAAGGGCTATATAATTGTAATGTGCTTCTGTTATTGCTCTGATGTGTTGATGAAGTTCTTCTGAATCATTCTTATACACGATTACCCAAGTCTGTATTACTATGGCTTTATAGCTCATATGCGTATCTCTAAATTCCAATATCAAGATACTTGGCTTAATAGAAAACATTTATGCCACATTCTCTAGTGGTGCAAAGTTCTCCAGGAGACGAAGTTTGTCCACAAATATTAGAATTTCAGTTGTTTATGGGAATGAGGAAGAACCATGAGGAAGAACATTAGTAACGGGAATTGACCCCCCAAATGGCCCTCACTACATTTCAGATAGCATGCAGGTTAACCAGGCTCTGATTGCCCGAGGACTTCCCATGTATAGCTTTATGTCTAATGAGGGAAAAATACACTCCAAAATATTTTTCATGTGAAGTTTTGGAAAACAACCCCGGCTTAAATTGAAGATCGCATGCACACAACATATGCTGTGTATAAACGTAGATTTACTGACTGAATCCTTACCAGATCCCAATCTTTCCCTAAAGAATCCTAGTCTTGAATGTTCAAATGTTCTTCAACAATTTTGAAGTTCTGAAAATTTTCTTTCAAAAGGGCATTTTGCTAAGAGAGACATCTTACTAGATCCCAGTGGTGGTGTGGGCCGAGCCAGCCTGAGCCTCTGCATCCTCTGAGGCTTTATCCAGCACTGCTCCACGGACGGATGAGTGAGACTAAGGGCAGGAAGCAAAGAATTCACTCCTCGAGCCAGGCATTCCAGGGGAGGACACTTCTCCACAGCTGGGGACGTGGCTTCTAATTCCTCACTCTCCCTCCTTGGCCCCAAGAAGGAAGAATGCCATTCCCCCCAGGAAGGGCTCTTCCAAAGGATCTCACACAGTTCAATTTCACAACTTGAAGCCTGGCAGACCAAGGAAACTTCTTTTTTCCTTAAGTAAATATTACAACAAATAACTTTTTTTTTTTTTTTGCAGGGAAGGATTCGCCCTGAGCTAACATCTGCTGCCAATCTTCCTTTTTTTTTAATTCCCCTCCCCAAAGCCCCAGTGCATGGTTGTATATCCTAGTTGTAAGTCCTTCTAGTTCTTCTATGTGAGCCGTCACCACAGCATGGCATCTGACAGATGGGTGGCGTGGTTCTGCGAGCAGGAACCAAACTTGGGCCGCCGAAGTGGTGAGAGTGCTGAACTTTAACCACTAGGCCATCAGGGCTGGCTCAGATAACTTTTTCTATGTAGGCAAAATATTGCAAAATTAACAATATATATTGCATTTAGAAATAGACTTTGTGGAGCCAGCCCTGATAGCCTAGTGGTTAAAGTTTGGTGCGCTTCACTTCAGTGGCCTGGGTTTGGTTTCTGGGGACAGAACCACACTGTTCGTCTGTCAGTTGCCATGCTGTGGTGGCGGCTCACACAGAAGAACTGGAAGGACTTACAACTAGAATATACAACTATGTACTGGGGCTTTGGGGAGGAAAAAATAAAAGAGAGAGGAGAAGACTGGCAACAGATGTTAGCTCAGAATGAATCTTTCCCAGCAAACAGCAAAAAGAAATAGACTTTGTATAAGTGCATTAAAATGTGACTTTAGGATGGAACACACACCCAAGCAGGTAAAACTTACCTGTAACTTGTTTCAAATGATTTTTCTTTCATCAATCCTTATATTGTTTAAAGAGTAGGCCCCCAAACACCCAGTTAAAATCATAAATAAAGTATGGAGTTTTAAAAACTGGCTCTGAATATGGGGTGATTAAACAAAGCTAAAAAGCCCACAAGTAACAAAATTCTTCCTTTAGGTTAAAAGTGCCACCACATTTTTATCTCTAAAAAAGACCTTTTATGACTCTTCCTCAGGCATATTTTTACAGCACCATCCTCCCCACCAGACTATCCCAGGGAAAACCTGGTTGAGGGGTGGGTAGAAAAAGCTATCTAGACTGAAAAAGCAAAGAATAAAAATGAAAATCTGACCAAGAGAAAACATTTAAGCCTGGAAAATAATAGTTATGAAGAAAATTAGATTTTCTAATTTGGAGTTACTCCAAGAAAAAAACATGGCCGTAGATATAGCCATGTTTTAAGATTGCCCGGGGTTTAAAAGACAGTTGTTGTTTTTTTTTTTAAATAATTTCATTTATTTATTTATTTTTTTCCCCCAAAGCCCCAGTAGATAGTTGTATGTCATAGGTGCACACCCTTCTAGTTGCTGTATGTGGGACGTGGCCTCAGCATGGCCCGAGAAGCGGTGTGTCGGTGCGTGCCTGGGATCCAAACCCGGGCCGCCAGCCGCGGAGCGCACGCACTTAACCGCTAAGCCACGGGGCTGGCCCTAAAAGACAGTTTGATCGCAAATACTGGATAGTAAAATTCCCTGGAGTTTTAAAATTTACTCTGTAATATTCTTCCCATTCAGGACTATGAACAAAGAAATTTGGGCTAATCATGTCAAATGGAGGCAACTACCTGGGAACCCTCTATACTTAAAACCAACTCAGCTGGGCCGGCCCGATGGTGTAACGGTTAAGTTTGTGCACTCTGCTTCAATGGCTTGGGGTTCGCTGGTTCAGATCCCAGGCACGGACCTACACACCACACATCAAGCCACGCTGTGGCAGCGTCCCATATATAAAGTAGAGGAAGATGGGCACAGATGTTAGCTCAGCGACAATCTTCCTCAAGCAAAAAGAGGTAGATTGGCAACACATGTTAGATCAGGGCCAATCTTCCTCACCAAAAAAAAAAAAAAAAAACAACCAACTCAGCTTATTGATTTCCTATGAATGTATGCGAAATTTCTTAATTTTGAATCAAAAAAGCTTGTGAATAGTTATGTAGAAGGCACCAGGCTAGGAACAATGGATAAGACCTAGTCCCGCCTTTGAATTACTTTAGTGCATTAGAGCAGGAATTAGCAGCACTCAAGAAGGCATTTCGAGAAGGATTTTTAAGATCACAAAGCAGTGTCAAGAGGCACTACATAATTAAAATCGCTAAATGAATTGTTCAGAGGTTAACTGATACAGCAACTGCGAGGAGGGGGCAGATAAAATCGGGGTGGAGCAATTTAAAAAGGAGCAGGAATCTGAACCGAGTTTAAAAGGACAGATAAGGTCTGCATAACAGGGTTACTGCCTTCTGGCTCCATCTGAGAGCCCGCCAAGGGCCAGGCTCTCGCTACAGGCTCTTGCTACAGTTGGCACTGTACGAGCACTCTCTAGACCCACAAGTACACCGAAGCAAGTTTATCGGCATGATTTTAGAGAGCAGGACGGCAAAATCCTTGCCCATGGCCTCTTGGGAAGGAGGTGAACAGGGGCGCATGCCCAGGTCCAGCTGACCCCAGAGCCCACTGCCTTTCTCTCCCACAGACTCCAAGGAGTGGAGAGAGTTCTGGGCAGCACAAAATACACTTTTCTAGAATAGCTGACTTAAAGATGAAAAAAAAAATAGGTGGGAGCTTATGGAGCAAGCAACAACATGTCACTGTGAATTTTAGACCAGACACCTGACATAATTAACCCAGCTCTTTGGGTGGACTGGGCTGGTGGGCAGAATGACCTGGAGGTTTAGGAGTTCAGAAAAATCAGAGAGAAAGAGAATCGGTCCTTCTGCCCTGATGTGGTAACACGGAGGCACACGGCACGGCTGGGCCACTGGCAGCATTTCACATCTCACGGCAGTAAAGACGACACTGGACTCAGAGTTGCACTTGGGTATTTATAACTCGGCGTGTTTCAAAAATTACTAGTTGTGTGACTTTGGGCAATGACGTAAATTTCTGAGGGCTTCAGTCTCCTAACCTGTAAAGTCCAATTCAGGATAATAACCGCACAAGGCTAAAAGAATTAAATAAGAAAAAGTATATAGTGTGTAGCTTGTGGAAAATGCACAGATGTTCATTTTTTTCCCTTTTATGAAGGTCATGGAAAAGGAAAAGAAGAGATGAGACAGATGGTGAGGTAAATTTAGTGCGATTTGGTGACAAATTAGATATTGAGGGTAGGGGTGGGGAAGAAGAAGGGAGAGAGATGTCAAATGTGCATTTGAAATGATAAGCCTGCACAAAAATATCTCCATTTCCTCAAACAAGAGTTAGAAGGTAGCAGCAGTTTTAAGAATAAGGGACCTTAGAGGTGACTGAAAGATCTCCAATTGAAAACACCCAGAAAAGTGTTAAAAATGAGACAGAGGGCTTAGAAAAAGGGAGAAACCAGAGGAAAACGAGTTGGCAATCATTTGTCTAAGAGCCTGGTTGCTATAATATTCCATTTATGGGGACTTGTGAAATTGCTAGACTCTTGTTTTTCTTTGCATGACTATGCTTTAGAAATCAAAGGAATATATATGAAGTTACAACATTTTAAGAAACCAGACCCCACATTTTTTAAGACAAAGAATATTAAAAGAAAATACTCTGCTTAATACAGGACTTAAGATCAATTGCAACTCCACATCTTTCAATTTTAAAACACAATGATTGCTTTAATACCCTACTTAACTCTAAAAAGTCTTTATCAAAAATGTAATCTCCCTCCAGAACAGGCTTTCCTTATGACATAGAAAAGGCATGATGCCGTAAGGCAATAAAACACAGATTTCTAAAAGTATGAGGATCTTGGAAAATGCAACTGAAATCTTGAGGGTTGGGATCTGGAATGAGACAGGAAGAAAGGGACCAAGACAGAGGGGGAGGTGATATTGGCTTTATTCAGTCAATGTCAATGCAGGCCTTGATTACCTAAAGCTGCAGTGGGTAACTCTATTTTACTGACTTCTTAAGCTTAGTGTATCTGGTCCAATGCTTCTACAAGTTTCTCAAATATTACAACTAATTGTCTCTTCCAGACACTGGATTCATTATTTACAGCTGCTGAAAGCAGACTTGCACCACTTAGCGCACCTGGTTCTTTGGACATTTTATGTGATGGCCTTTCCACGCCTATTAGATGGTGCCTGGGCAAGCCCCTGGCAGGTCTATTCCAGGTTCATCATTAGCTGCAGATGTTAAAAACATGAAACTTTCAAAATTTCTCTGTGACCCCATACTTCATGGGGATACGATACTCTGTCTGGTTTCTAAAATACAACAATTACCTTGCACATAGCGATATAACAAATTACTCACTTGTTAACTTTCATGTATCTAAAACATAGCTTTGAAACATGTAAAGGAAAAACTGATAGAACTAAAAGAAAAAATTGACAATCCACTAACACAAGGAGAGCTCCAAAAGGCAAATAAAGAAAAAGTTAAGTAAGGATATTGATGATTTGAAGAACAATTAAATGATTTTGATTTAATTGATAACTTTGTATCCAGCCAACAGAAAATAAGCATTATTTTCAAAGACACGTAACATTCGCAAGTGAACAATTTATATGTGAAGTGCATCTCTTCAGAACACATTTCTGACCCCTTTGGTAGTCTAAATTTCTGATCTCACTTTTTATCACATACTGCTTTGCAGAATGGTTATTTATAGACACATTTTACCTTCTCTGACTCACTATATTAGCTCTCCAAGGGCAGAAGCCTTGTGTTCCTGCCTTTGCATCCCTCACAATGCTCAGTGCTTTATACAAAATAGGCACTCATTTATAAAATGGTCATCCTGAAATAGATCACTTGTAACAATGTATCAATAACAACTTACGCTAAGTAATTTTCTGCTACTTCTCTTCCAATAATGTGTTGCACAAGGAGTCCATCAGAATCTACCAAATGTTATTAGATTGGAGGTCATTTAACAGCAAAAGGTCTAAGGAAACTTTCTTCTACATTAGAATTTCAGACAACTGAATGTCATCCTTTGCTGATCCTTGAGCCAGTGGCTTAGCTAAATGCTTCAAGATGCCCCAGAATTTTGATGCATGGCACGTTCAGGTCAGACTGAGGGCAGAGAAAAGGTGAGGGACTCCCTACCTAGCAAACTCGAGGGCTGGCTCCATTCCTGCTTATCCAGATGGAGCCGTGGAGCTACTGTATAGGGCTGTGCAAATGCCCTCTCTCCTGGCTCCTCCTACAGGGAAGGTCACAATATGGTTTCAATTCATTTATATTTCTTCCTGTTTGCGCTGGTTAATTCCTCTTTCCCATACTTGACCTTAAATCTGCATTTACCAAACTACCTTCCAGAGATCAACATAGCGATAGGTTAAGAAACTAGAAGGCGGGGCAAGGGGGCTGTGGAGAAAGAGGAGATATTCCTTGTTTCAATAAATTTGGGAAACCATGCCTGTGACACCTCCCTGTTGAAGATGAGTTCAGGGTAGCATGGTACAGACTGTGCAGAAAAGGAACTCATTAACTTTGCTTAAATCCCAAACTTATTTGATCATGAAGCCCACCCCCCTCCTTGTTTTTGACAGAAACCTATTACCATAATTGCGCATAATTGAGGACAGACTGTCCCAAGACTCGCCTAAAGCTCAATGCCGGGAATGGGAACTAGTTCCTCATTCCAAAGGTCATCCCGTGAGAAAAGAAGAACTTTTTTTTTTTTTAACTTATATCCTTTTTCTCTCAAGAATGGCTGGGGACTCCCTCAGACCCTTCCCCAGCTAGAATGAAGGATCTACAATGAGGAAGTCCTCCTCCTTTGCCCCCAAAAGGGTGTCTCCTCTCTCCACCAGCTTAGGCAAACTTCTAGGAGATCTATTTTTAAAATTTTTAATTTGGTAAAATACGCTTAACACAAAATTACCATCTTAACCATTTTTAAGTATACAGTTCAGTAGTATTAAGCACATTCACATTGTGGTGCAACCAGTCTCCAAAACTCTTTAGTAGGAGATACTTTTCGATAGAGGAGAGGTGCCCAGTACTTAGATACTCAAATCTGAACATCTTTCTGAATGCCATAATTTTGTGCTATATTTTTGTAACCACTACATTTAGTTATCATAACACCTTTCATCTTCGATTATACACTTTAAAAAATCATTTTCATGACACCGCCATGTTGAGAGAGGATCGGGATTTCTGCAACGGGAGAGGCTGAAGGAAGGCAACCCAATGGCCTTTTAAAGATCCCACAGTCTTCTAGCACTGTGTCAAGAACCCCGCCAGATCGTTATATTATTAGCAATGTCTAGCTCAGTATGACAAGTTATTTAATCATGATGTGAATCATTTATGCTGTAGCCTCTGATAATTCTATTAGCTACCTTCCAACAATTCTATCAGGCCTAAGAAAGACACTTACAGGGCCCTGGGAACACAGTGGCAAGGTCACTTACAGGACAAGTGAGGGAATGTACACTGTTGATTCCTCCCTGAGCACGTCTTCTTCGCATTGTTTGTAAGTCTTAGGGGTAATGAACCACGATATTCCAATCCCACAAAGCCTTCAGCTTCAAGACTACACACTTTCGAGAAGCAGCTACTGACCAGGGATGGGCTCAGTGTGGGCCTCCTGAAATGCTCATGAAAGGGCAGGACGAGTCCTCAGATGGGGGCGGAAGAGACTAGAGTGATGCTCACCCTCCAGAGAACAGCAGGACCACACAGTAGGGCCACAAGGCACCGTTACAGCCGTGCTTAGTAATGGCAAATCTCAGAGGGACAACATACCATTTCTAATCTTTGGCATCCTCACTAAAAGCACCCCATTATCTTGTTCCCCCACTGGACAGTGTAAAGGGCTTGGAAACTGACAACAAAAACAGTAGAGCTCAGGGTGCTCTGAGCACCCCAGTGCTGGTGGGTGCCTTGGAACAGTCAGTTGGCATCTTTCTTCTCCTTGGGTAGCTCTACACTGTGCAATCCCAGTGGCAGCTTCTCCCCTGACACACTTTCATCCAAGAACGGGGGCAGGGGAAACCCTAGACAAGAAGGCACTCAGAATACAACATAGGGGCAAGTATATTCAGAGAAAAAATTAGGTATATATGAGTGTGCCTATATGCATCTATTTTTTCAGTGCTACTTCAAAATGTAATCTCAAAGCTGAATAACTCACACACACACAAACACACGTGTCATACCAACAGAAAACTAATGCATTCTAGTTCCTCTAGGGTCAACAAACCATGCAAAATAGGCCTATACTCTTCTGATTTTTCAAGAATCAGGAGCAACTAATCAGGTATTACTAATTAAGATCAGTTGATTCCTTCTGTTTACACCCGAGACTTCCGTCTTCAATAGCTGGAAAGGGGGGCACTTCTCTCTAGAATTCTCTCACTTTCCTAGCTTAATTTGATTAAGTGGTGCCCAGTGGCATATACTGGCTTGCCTCCCTAGAGAAGACAGCTCTCACATGCAGTGTGTGGGTAACCGACTGGTGGATTACTATTTGATACTGATGTACTATATACTTTTGTACACATAACCAGACACTTGCTAGTCTGAGAACCAGAGGTTCAGCAGTTTACGTACATATCCCAAATAATTTCAGAACACTTCAGAGGTATAACATGACTATTGTGTGTGTGTGTGTGTGGGGGGGGTGCTTACAAATTTAATAACACACACTTACATTTAAAATTAATTGTTTTGGAAAGACAGGAGTACTTTTCCTTGCAGGGGTACTGGGAAGAGGGACCTTGGGGGTGGCCTTGACCTGCCTGAGACCAGCGATGGGGTAAGGGGAGCCCGAGGGGACAGCCAAGGTGGAGGAGGCCATCAGAACACCTTTTCTATTATTGTTTCAAGAAGTTCTAGAAGAGTAAAAAGGTTCCTTCTAGCCCAATTGTCTGTTTTATGAAAGGGTAAGCTGCGTCTTGAGATGGGGACTGAGCAGCACAGGGTCACTCCTCCAGGCACTAGGGACAAGGCTCTTCCAGTAGCTGGTCTCCACCGTTATCACCTCAAACCAGAGGCCTGGAGCCTTGACATTCGGAGGGGGGAAACGACTTTTCTAAAGGAGGAAATTAGCTCATTCATTCTTTCAGCAAACATTTGAGCCTCTCTCAGATGTCTGGCTTTTTCTAGAGTATATAGCAACAAACAAAACATTCAAAGATCCTGGAACTCAGGGAGTTTATATTTGAATGGGTACCTAGTTTGAAAAAGAAGATCTTCAGACATGCAACTCACTTACTTTAAATCAACAAGTGACTTTCAGAAAATATTCTGTGCAGAATTTATATAGTCACTGTAGTCAAAGACTAACAAAACTATTTTCTCCAAAACTAGATCATGGTTTCAGAAACAAATGAAACCAGATCAGTCACAGTAACTGAAAATGTCATGTACTCAGTAATACAGATCAGCAACTATGGAAGAACCAAAATTCTAGACTCCCACAGCAGCGAGGAGGTGGGGTCAGCCACTGTTCCCACGGAACACACACCCTTGGGCAAAAATGCTTGTCCAAAATGGGACCAAAGAATCCTGAGTTGAGACTTTCCTTCCCTTCCCTTATTTTCTGCATCCTATTACCAAGCAAACAGAATATCAATGGGTCTCTCAAGGGAAAAAAATATTTATTTTATTCTAGAAAAAGAGAAGGAATAACCACAGCTATCTAACCTAACAATACGTCATTTCTTTCTTTGTAGATAGAACCATGTGTCTCTCTGATGAGCAGACAAGTTTATGAACTCATTTACAGAGAAGATAATAATTTCTAAAAAAGAAATAATTACTATTCTTCACAAAAAGGAAAACAGCATTCAAATGATTGAATCTGTCACATATGTAAAGTATGCCTGACTGTGACCCAGGCAGGGCTACATGATGACTTTTGTGGGCCCTGGGCACTTTGTCCCCTTCCTCCTTAAAAAATACTAAAAGTTGGGGGGCAACTCCGTGGCATAGTGGTTAAGTTTGGTGCGCCCTGCTTTGGTGGCCTCGGTTCACGGGTTCGGTTCCTGGGTTCAGATCTATACCACTCGTCAAGCCGTGTTGTGGTGGCGACCCACATACAAAATAGAGGAAGACTGGCACAGATGTTAGCTCAGGGCTAATCTTCCTCAAGCAAAAAAAGAGGAAGATTGGCAACAGATGTTAGCTCAGGGCCAATTTTCCTCACCAAAAAAACCCCTAAAAATTGTATTTTATGACCATGTTGGTATAAAGAAAACCATAATCCAGGCTGCGTTCATTATTATATGTTCATTATTATTATATTCATTTTTTTTCCTGCTTTTGAAAGCAATGAAAATTAAAACATTTTCATGGGCCAGTACAAATGTCATGAGCTCTTGGGCACCGTGCCCAGTGGGTAAGTCAGCTCTGGGGCACAAACTCCCGATTTTTAAGCTATTCAGCATTCTAGTCACAAGTCAGGCAAAAGAACTGGGACTTTCTTGCCAGTAATGAAGATCTGCAGTAAGAAAACCACTGTTTTACCAGTTAACAAAACACCGATGAACTCTGAACTCTGACATAACCAAAGTTATCTTTACTCCATTAAAATACCATTTGTCTTTCTTTTTTTTTTTTTTTTAAAGATTTTTATTTATTTATTTTTTCCCCCCAAAGCCCCAGTAGATAGTTGTGTGTCATAGCTGCACATCCTTCTAGTTGCTGTATGTGGGACGCGGCCTCAGCATGGCCGGAGAAGCAGCGCGTCGGTGCACGCCCGGGATCCGAACCCGGGTCGCCAGCAGTGGAGTGCGCTCACTTAACCACTAAGCCACGGGGCCGGCCCTACCATTTGTCTTTCTAATAACTCTAGTACTTCAAGAAGAATAATGTGGTGTATCAAATATTTATGACTCCAATACAGCAGTATTATTTTGCTAGTTAAAGGCAACAAAACTCTAACCCATTGTTGCATGTACGCTTTTAATTTTGTTTTTATTTTACTGTTTGGTAAAAAAAAAAAGACCTGGCATAAAACTGAAAATATAAACTTATGAGTAAAAAATGATAATGCTATGCTTACCAGACTGGGTTTCTTCATCTATTCCTACCATTCTAGTGATATTTGATATGTAATTGAGCAATGTTAGTTCAACATTTCAGATCTTAACAAATAGCTTATAATGTGGTCAGAGTATGATAAAGTAAAGTACTCAGGAAAGAAGCAGAATAAAATAATTGCCTAGATTAAAAAAAAAAAAAAAGGCCTATCTCCTTCCTTCCTTTGCCTTTTATCATTCATTGTGGTTTTTCAAGAACTCTCACCACAAAATTGGACTGAGATTTTAAGTCTTGAAGACAAAGGTGAAAAGGACAAGAAAAACTTTTCTGGCCAATGAAGAGCATTTAACAGATTACCTAGAAGACTGACTCATCAACAGTGGAAGGCCAACGAGAAAAAACGACTCCCTATTGGGTCACGCTATGGTTTATTATCCTGGAGTCCATTTTTATTCCTCACGTATGTATTTTGAAGTATGCATTTTCTTTTGCATTTCATCCTTTGGTTACAATATTTGTCATCTTATCTTACAAAATAGTTAACAGCAAGAAAAATTTTGCCTACAGAGGTACTTATACAAAAACAACCTAACAAACCTAAATTATGAATATATTAATCTTTTAACAAGTTTCATACTCAAGTGGCGAAAAAAATGAAACAGCTCACTTTTATAGCTGAAGTTTTTCCGATGTCTTCACCCACAAACTCCTAACTTCTTCACCTCTGGCCACTTCTTCACTTCCAGTCTTTACCTGTAGCAGAAACACAAAAAATAAATTGCTTTTTCCTCAAACATTACTGTTCCAGAATGATTTTAGTGCAACATGAATGAGATATCAGGGTTAATTTTAAGTGACAAAAGAAAGATTGGATGCAAAAAAAGGCCAGAATTTTTCCAGGGAAATGCCACATCTAGGATACTGGTCTATAACAGACATATGGCAATAATCATAACAATTTAATTAAAAAACAAAAAAAACAAACAGGGTGTGGTGTTAGAAAGTTACTGATGTCCAATCTCTGAAATGCTGTCCAATACTCAGAAAATTCCAGACTTGAACCTTCGCTAGCACTAAAAACTAAGTTCAGTGACTTGCCAGAAGCCAGGAAGAATTTCTCCTAGCCAAAGGAGAGATGAACCCGAGGAACAGAAGGAGAATGGATGAATTCACTCAGTCTCAACCATAGTGTATCCCTATCTCTGAAACACAAGTCCTCCACAGGACAGGAACAACTTTCTAAGGCCCTGGCCACTCTATCCCTGAGTTCCTCTCCACGGTTGTATCCCATCATTCCTCTCAGTTTCTATCTTTCCAAAGTCATTGGGGTCGGGGGTAGAAGTTCATGGGGGAGATGCTTACATCTGATAAAATTTGGGGTTGCTGTTCTGCTGGTCACTATTTTTGAAAAGAAAGAATCACAGACATTTCAATGTTTGTAGAGTTTAAAAGGACAAATAAATGTGCCTAGAAATTTATCTTCATGAAAAAAAGTCACTTGAAAATATTCCAGTTGATAAGGGACGAATCAAAATAAAAAGTTAAGAGTGAAAAGTAGTCACATAGTAGCTGGTAGAGAGCATAAAAAGCAGGTAAATGAAGGATAAAGTATGTTAATTTTTCTAAAACCAGTCCAAATAGACTGCGAACTTTCAAAACTTTTGAAAAAATATCTAATAAAAAAACTTTACTACACTAACTAGTTCCATCTAAGTCTGAAATTCTAGATCATGTTATGAAAAATGGGGAAATGAGTGGGGGTAGACAGTAAAAGCGAGTTAATTTCATTTTGTATATGAGGAGTAAAAAAATGTAGTTTTACTTGTGACACTAGAAACTGGTTTTTGTTTTTTTTTAAATTGGAGAGAACAAAGATACGAACTACACATTTAAATTTAGTCAAGTTCGAAAACAGCAATAAATATAATACAGGAAAGGCAGAAATAAAAGTAAAAGCAGGAATTTGTGATTTAGATTATTTAAAAAGTAGTCAATGTTTCATTACAGAATGAAATATCTCATAGACAGATTTCAGGGAAATCTAGTCTTAAAATCCAACACGAAACTAGAACTATTAGAGGAATAGATCACAGACTTGGAGAGAATTAAAAATTGAAGAGTGCCATATAAAAACATCCTTGTGAATCAATTTGAACATCTCAATGGAAAGTTTTCTAAGGTAGCATTTAATTATTAAAACTGAACCAAGGGGGCCGCCCTGTGGCTTAGCGGTTAAGTGCGTGAGCTCTGCTACTGGCTGCCCGGGTTCGGATCCCGGGCGCGCACCGACGCACCGCCTGTCCGGCCATGCTGAGGCCGCGTCCCACGTACAGCAACTAGAAGGATGAGCAACTATGACATACAACTATCTACTGGGGCTTTGGGGAAAACAAAAAGGAGGAGGATTGGCAGTAGATGTTAGCTCAGGGCCAGTCTTCCTCAGCAAAAAGAGGAGGATTGGCATGGATGTTAGCTCAGGGCTGATCTTCCTCACAGAAAAAAAAAAAAAAAAAAGCTGAACCAAAGGGCCGGCCGGTGGCACAGCGGTTAAGTGCACACGCTCTGCTGCGGTGGCCCGGGTTTGCAGGTTCGGATCCCGGGCGCACACCGATGCACCACTTGCTAAGCCATGCTGTGGCGGCGTCCCATATAAAGTAGAGGAAGACAGGCACGGATGTTAGCCCAGGGCCAATCTTCCTCAAGAAAAAAGGGGAAGATTGGCGTCGGATGTTAGCTCAGGGCTAGTCCTCCTCAAAAAAAAAAAAAAAACAACAAAAAACTGAACCAAAAATATCAAAGCTGAAAAACTAACAAATATGGTTGACTTTGAGGATTAGATAATTCCCAAACTATATAAGAAGTTTTCAGGGTTTAGAACAAATGAGGTTCCCCAGTTGGTTTGACAAAGCTAGCCCAAGCCTGACAACCAAATCTGACCAGACACAAGGAGAGAAAAAAAGTAAGAGGCTTGTTTGACTTAAATAAGATAGAAGGATACTAAATAAAGTACTCAGAAAACTCAATTTCTAGGATACTAAAATAATGGCACAACTATAAATTGGGCTTATCCCAAAAATACTATATAAATAGATCTATTTTGCTCCATCAATAGGTCACAAGATATCCACACATATTCTTATTTTCAAAGATGTCAAGACGGCATATGATGAACTCAGCACCTCTTAGTAAGCTAGAAATAGAAAGATCATTTACCATGATTTTTACAAAGATCTGAAACCAACAGACAACATTTTAATGAAAAAGTCAGGAATAAAATAAAAGATGCCCAGAATGCAATAGTAAAAGGCAATGAACAGACCAAATACCATCATCAGCAGGTGACAAGGTTGAATACACAGAAAATGCAAAAGAAATATCTAAAAACCCCTATTGGAAATAGTAAAGGCACCATAAGATGATCTGAAACACAGGACGTAAAAAGCAACGGCAGAAATGACCAGTCACAAGCAAATGACAACAGAGATGATCTGCAAATAGATCATATTCAGAAAAACTATATTTATAGTAAAGAATCTATGTAAAAAACATTTAAGGAAATCTTTAGGACACTGCTTTCCTCAAGAGAAATGATAAGTACAAATGTACTTCTTCAGAAAAGGAACAAAAGCATCATCTAGCCAGGAAATTCAATATTAGGTAAACTAATGAATTTATATTTTTGGTCTGTAGAAGGTGAACTATCATTATAGGAATATGAGAATAGGAAGAAGCTTTTAGAATCAGTGATGCTTATTTATGGGTGAATGCTTGAGGACCCCAGAGGCTGTTCTATAAATTCAAGATAGGATTTTTAGAAAAAAACACATTAAGAATATTTGATTATCCGGCCTTAAGTGCAAAATCCACTAATATATCATACTCAAGGCATCAACTACAAATAGAACTTTGATGTTTAAAAAACCCTAAATACTTCATTACACTTTTGAAGGCTGGGGAGATGTTATAAATAGCCATCAATGTTATATTTATGAAGAGAAAATGCTGATTGCACTTCACCGAATCAAAATCGGTCACGTTTTATTGCTTTTGGCCAAAGAACAACGCTAAACTTATTTGATAGTCTGGAGTACATGCAAGGTGATGTTTAAAATAAGTTATATAGGCAAAACACAACGAATGTGAGTTTGAGAATAAAAATAAATAAAATGTCAGGGTTGGTTTTATAAAAAAGAGACACAAGTCCAATATGTCACCATGCCCTTTTAGCTAGTGTCTAAAATAAGCTTCCCTTTCATTTTAGACAACAGAGTGAGGAAAGAAACTAAAAGCTATGTGTCCCTGACAATAACTATGTGATCAATTCCAGTTCTTCAAGAATGAATGTTAACGAAAATTACCCACAAAAGAGATCAACTTTGCTCTTTCTATGTAGGACAAAAATAAAACGCCTGTTAGCTTTGGAAGACCACAATACCCACTGACTAGGTAAAGCAGCTTTTAATGGTCTGAGTTTGGCTGGTTTAAACAAAGAATGATTTAAAGTCATATCTGAAATAAACAACACTCAACTTATGATAGTGACTGTGCAAACACCAAAAGCATAACCATTTTCCCTAAAACATCAACCATTTGAGATACAGCAGCCCCAAAGATTTGTTCATAAACGTGAAATCTGTTATCTTTATTTCTTGGGCAAAACACATGAACTTCATAAAAGAAGCAAAGCGGGGTGGAAATCCACACCAGAAAGCACAGAACCTCAGACCAGTGTAGACTATAACGTAGTCAATAGTAATAACGTCAAAAAGGAGCAAATCTCTCAATGTTCCTCCCGAAGTATCTAGAAAGTATTTGAGTATTTTTGAGGGGATACACAATTTGATCACGTACATCCAAAAGGAATCTCTTACGTGGACTCAAGACCTGCTTCTGCCCCACACTCGGAGGGTCACTCCACGTCTGTCCATTCTGATCTGGGGGTGCAAAGTAACTTGCGACTTTAGGTCCATGCAACATAAAAACCCCTTTCTCGCTTCTACCTGCCCTTTTTGAGCTGCCTCACTGTGTCCTTCATAGATCAGAAGCGAGTAACAACAGCTAGTGTAATGCAAAGCTTCTCAAATTGGACGGTGAAAGCAGGCGGAATATTATCCTCCGTTGTTTCAGAAATCCAACAACCATCTACCCTCCTTCTGGCAACCATATCAGCATTTTCCTCTTTCGTGTCCTACTCCTAGCCCGCTGCTCTGATGATATTAATTAGGCTAAATCATTCATCATGTTTCATCCCCCTGATCACTGTGATTGGTTCCTGGATAGGCACGTGGCCTAAGCCAGACCAATCAGGGCCAATGAGACCTAATTTGGGGTATTTTATTAAAATTACTAGGGAAACAGACCCTTTCCTGCTCCTACTAGATATGGAAAAGAGGATTTAGAGGCCAGAGCTACTGCAGTCATCCTGCAAACAGGTGGGGATTGAAAATGAGCCAACATGGAGGAATCCCATTCTGATAAATGTTGTGTGTTTTTGAACTACAAAATAGACTTATACATGCTCCACTGTGACTTGCTTTCTCCCACTCAATACTATGTTTGTTAGATTCCTCCATGTTGCTTTGCTAACTATGTAGTGCAATGGTTTCCCCTGATGGACAGTATTTCATTGCATTTCACTGAATACTTTGTGGTGTATTTACATGCTCTAATGTTGGACTTTTAGACTATTTCCATTCTTCCCCCTATTACAAGCTATGTTGTACAAGGCCTCTGTATTCATGTTTCTACATTGTTTTTACCTGAACTGGACCTGCTGGGTTGTTCATCATATACATGTTGAACTTTACTGGGTAATGCCAAATTTTTTTCAAGAGTAATTGTACCAATTTACACTCCACCCACAGTATATGAGAGTTCGCTTTGTTCCATATTATGGCCAACCTGATACTAAAAAATTTTAATTATAGCTATTCTGATGGGTGAGAAATGGTATCTTTGTGGTTTAAATTGCATTTTCCTAATTACTAATGAGGTTGAGCAGGTTTTCATATGTGTGTTGGCCATTCATGTTTCCTTCCCTGTGAAAAACTTGTTCATACATTTTGCCCACTTTTCTACTGAATTATCTTTTTCTTATGACTTTGTGGGTGTTCTTTATATATTTCTCAGTATATAAATCCATATGTCTGTTATGGATTATGGTTTATCTTCAGTCTCTCTCTACACAAACAGAAGTTCTTAAATATGATGCAATTATTTATGTCTCTTTACGGTTTAATGATTTTTTTGTCTTGTTTAATAAATTCTTTCCGGGGCCGGCTCCGTGGCTTAGCGGTTAAGTGCGCGCGGTCTGCTGCTGGCGGCCCGGGGTTCGGATCCCAGGCGCGCACTGCTTCTCTGGCCATGCTGAGGCCGCGTCCCACATACAGCAACTGGAAGGATGTGCAGCTGTGACATACAACTATATACCGGGGCTTTGGGGGAAAAATTAAATAAATAAATACATAAAATTATTTAAAAAAATAAATAAATAAATTCTTTCCCCACCCCAAGGACATGAAGATATTTTATATATCTTTTAAAAGCTTTATAATTGTGTAGTTCACATTTAAGTCCTTGATCCATTTGAAATTGTTTACTTTGTATGCTGTGAGGCAGGGATCCATTTTCACTTTTCCATAAAGATAACCAATTACCCCAGTATCATTTATTAATTTATTCTTTCCACTGATTTGCAGTTCAGCTCTGTCACATATCAGGTTTCTTTATAAATGGGGGCATGTTTCAGAACTACTGTTTTACTGGTCTAATTGCTTACCTCTACTGCCAAAATCACATTGTCTAAATTACTATGCCTTTATACAATATAAATAACATCTCTAAATCCTTCTACTTGTTTCTTCTTCAGGATTCTTTTGGCTATTTCTGGATCTTTGTATAAATTTTAGAGTCAACCTAAGTTCCACTAAAAACATGTTGGATTTTGATTGGGACCTCTTTAGCTCTATATCTGGGAGAATTGACATCTTTACAATAATGAAATTACCTATGAATATATTATCCCCCCTCCATTTATTTAGGTCTTTCAAAAATATCTTCCAATAAAGTTAAATTATTCCATTTTTTACATAAATTATTCCATTTTCTATATCTTTCATTAGACATATTTCTAGGAACACTATTTCTACTATTACTGGAGAAGATACCTTTTATTTATTTATTTATTTTTACTGAGGAAGATCTGACCTGAGCTAACATCTGTTGCCAGTCTTCCTCTTTTTGCTGAGGAAGATTAGCCCTGAGCTAATGTGTGTTGCCAATTCTCCTCTATTTTTTGTATGTGAGCCACCATCACAGCATGGCCATTGATAGATGAGTGGTGTAGGCCCACGCCCAGGAACCGAACCCGGACCACTTAAGTGGAGAGCACTGAACTTAACCACTAGGCCATCGGGGCTGGCCTAAGAAGATATCTTTTTAAAAAGTATCTTTCTTCTAGAAGGATATTAACTTAAAAAAAAAATGATATATGGAAATATACAGAAAAGTTGCAAAAATAAGAAGTGTATAAAGAATACTCTCTTTTCCTAGCTCTTTCTTTTCAGAAGTTTATTGTATTAGTCCTTTCATAGAACCAAGTTTTGGTTCTGGAATGCTATATGTACATTTAATTGTTCAATATAAGCAAGAAAACCCAATAACAACAGAATCCACAATAGAAACTGGTTGACAAAGGTAGGAAGAGTGGGGGGAGAATTAAAATGATCAAACACTTTAGAATAAGAATGTTAAACAATCACATGAATTTTTCATTCATGTAGGTCCTTATTTAAAACCTCAGACTTGGTTTTTATTTATTCATTCAACAAGTATTTAAGATCCATTATCTACGGACACACATTTCTCTTTTCATAGAGACCTCCAAAGACAGACACTCTATAGCTTTCCTTGCAAACTCAAGTCAATTTCAATTTCTAATTTGATATCTCTAATTGGCCAGTTTGTGTTTAGAAAGAAACCCAGTGGGTCTCAACCACTGAAAAAAACCAAAACCCTAGAATTTGGAAGTGAAGACTATGGAGAAGGAGTACAAATCTTTCAATAGCTAATATTTATTGGTTTCCTAACCAGTAAGTAAATATACTAGTTTTACCCACAATTTGATTAAATTATGTAGTGAGTACCTGATATGTGCCAGGCACTATGGCAGACACGGGGTTACAAAGTGAGTTTTTTAACCAATTCCCGGGTCCCACAAGATCACACATCAATACTAGGGAGAATTGATTAAAGTTCTACATACATTATTAAGATGTGTTATGCTGATACCACATGCTTCCCAAATCTGGGCTATATTTCATGGTAAGTTGGCTGTGAGTTTTTTAAAAAGGAAATCAAAAGCAGATAGACAACAAAAACTCTGCTTATCAGATTTTGATGGCCCCTACCTTAGATTCTGCCATTTCTTGCTTAGTTTTTTAAAGAGACTAACAGTTGGCATAATTACTTGAATCATTAATTCTAATGATCCTTAATCAGAGACTTGGGGTTCCAGCAGTGACTCCTTTCACATATTCTCCTCCATGTCCCTCTCTTTCATTTTTATAGAAAAGTGGGCCTCTTAATAAGAAAATATGGCCAAATAGAACTGGGGATTCCAGCACCATTTTCCTTTATTTTTCAATGCTGGCGATGACACTGGGCAAAAATGTGAAGTAGTGAATATTTCTTGATGAATGACCTTCATTCAAGCGCTGTTACAGGCACTAGGATTACAAGGAAAAATATGGAGCCTCTGCCCCAGACAGCAGGCTTTGAAATGAGGCACACCAGTGAACAGACTGGATGGCTGCTATATTGCAAGGGCTATACTACAGTTATTAATACCTTCCTAACTCACTTTCATATCACACACGCAACCCATGCTACTCCTAAAATGCCTGGAATGCATCCAGCCTCAGAGCATCAACGATGCACCAGGCACAGGTGCCAAGGACCCAACAATGACTAGGACAGACGCAGTCCTTACCCTCATGGAACTTCCAGCCAGGGGAGGGGTGGGGGGGCACAGATTTAGCTAGCAACAATGCCCAGAGACAGCTGCAGTTATACAGTGTGCTCTTGAAAACATAAAAACAATACAATTCTAATACCAAAATTTGGGGCTTGGGGCCAGCCCGGTGACGCAAGCGGTTAAGTACGTGTGCTCTGCTGCGGCAGCTCGGGGTTTGCCGGTTCGGATCTCGGGCGCGCACAGACACACTGCTTGTGGAGCCATGCTGTGGCGGCCTCCCATATAAAGTAGAGGAAGATGGGCACGGATGTTAGCCCAGGGCCAGTCTTCCTCAGCAAAAAAAAAAAAAAAAAAGGAGGAGAATTGGCATCAGATGGTAGCTCAGGGCTGATCTTCCTCACACAAAAAAACAAACACAAAATTTGGGGCTTGATAGCACCCGAGTGAAAGAATATTATGGTAAGGCAAGACTTTCCAAAGATCCTCAAGTCCAGACATCAATAAAGAGAAGGGAGATGACTATGAACATTAATAAGGTTTTGGCAGACTCTGCACTCAATAAAATGGAGGAACTCACAGAAATGGATGAATATTCCTAAGCAGAAAAATTTTATAAGCAACATCTTTTCTAGATTAGAGTCCAAGATCTTCTTTCAACCTAGATCAATAACTTGAAGCAATTCAGATGTGTTAGCAAGCAGTGAAAATGGACAGTGTTAATCAACATAGTGAAATTCCCTAAAATGAACAGAGAATTCCAATGGTAGTGGTTTTCAAAGTTGGAATGTCTCATCAGTAAAAGAGATTTTAGTAAAGGGAAACATAATATATCATGTTTCTTATTCTAGTTATTTAATAATCTAATATTTGGGGAGATAGCTTTAGAAACCTGAATTTGTGCTTGCCTGTTTATTTAATAGGGAAGTACCTATTTTTTTTTTAAAACCAGGCTTCTGTAAAAACACTACTTTTATTCAGGCAACATATGGAAAAAACTGTTACATCACTTGAGAATGTTATATTTAGAAAGGTAATTTCCTTTCTCTAAAGGTCTTTTTTTTCAACCTTTCCACATCAGTCAAGAAAAACAGGCTTTGACATATCAGTGTTTGTAAAATGAACTACCAAATATGTCACAGAGTTTTTATTTAACATCCATCTTGAGGATATTTCAGCAAGCTTTCAGGTTCAGGGGTAAAAAAACGGAAAATGAATATGGAGGGCAGACTTCCAATAAAACATTTTTCAGTTCCTACTAAACAGTGATTTTTTTCATCTCTCTGTACCTCACCATTACAGCAAGTAGTACTTCCTGGAAATCTTTGGTTTTGCTAATGTGGTCTGTTTTTACTTCTAAAACGAGAGGAAATGCTAAAATTGAATTATGTAGCCTATGAGGAAAATTGGAGGGTGATCATTGACATATGCAAAGAAACCTTGTTGTTTTAAATCCGTCCTTGAGAAAATGAATTTTCTTTTTATTAAACGTGTCATTAGCATATGTAGTGTGTACTTACCCAGTGATTTTGCTGATTTAAAAAGGTTCTAACTTAATATGAATACCATTTCAAAAATATTTCCGGAAGTCTGACCTTAACAGAGCATCTTTTCTGCCTAATGGTTTTGGTTTCCTTCACAGAAAACCATTAGGATTTTCTTCAATCTATCTTACAAGTTTAGATTATATTAAATAGGGTTTATTTATTGAATAATTAATTTTACTTAATTATGGTTTAAGAATTAAACTTATTTAATTATTTAATGTGGTTTCTAGTTTCTAACATCATGAGCACATTAATATTTCTTCAGATTCCCCTTATGTGCATTTTTAGCCTAGATACTTGGGTATATACAAGTTACAGCAGCCTATAATAACATGGGCATTGGGTCACGTGATATTAAACCCAGAACAAGGGGTGGGAATCTAGTAGTGCACAGATATGCTAGAGAGAACACACTGCCACAAATTTCACTATGAAACTGAAATAGAATACCTAAAAAATCTGAAATAGAGTACCTACTGCCATAAAATTAGTTAGAACTGCACTTTCCAATCTAAGTGCTCAGCAAGTACAGACATTTGTTTAGCATCTGTTTCCCCCATTAGACCACACAAGACCCCATTTCTTTCGTGCACGACAGCAGGCCCAATGCTTAGCACGTGGTGACTGCTGACAAATAATTATTAAATGAATAACTGAGTGAAATGCGCTCACTGGATAGGTATTCTAAGCAGAAGTTTAAATGGAAAAGTCCAGATGATATATAAATGTTGACAAGACAGATCTTTTAGAGAAGAAGGGGTTGAAAATAATGGAACGGGGAAAAAATCATCAAAAGTATCCTTGAAAAGACAGGAGGAACTGGGACCCAGGGCCCAGGACCCAGCATTACATAAGGCCAGGACACTTGTGCTGTCATAACAAGGGGCAGGCAGATAACAAGTATTAGATTTGATGCAAGGCAGTAACCCAGTGTGTTCCCAGGTGATTTCTACCTTGTCTGGGAATAAGAGACACGGTCATCTTCTGAATGTGATGAGCAAGAATGTGCACTTGGGAAGAGTAAGGAAAATCAGAATTAAGTCATTTGGAAGAGCTGAGCATGAGCTGACTAGAGAAACATAGTCACTGTCAATATCACACTTGGTGTCATCAACCACCAGTGATAGATCCCTGGGTGGGACGCTGGCCTGCACATGTGCTTAGCAGAGAGCAGGTAGGACAGGGGAGTAGCATCAGGCAAAGCTTTGGCTGTGGAATCAGGAGACTTGGGTCCAAGGCCAGGCTCCACTGGTAATGAGTTGTCTGACTTGGAGCCATCACTTCACTTCTTTAGGACTTAGCTTTTGCCAATTGTAAAATGACATGTTGTGTAAGAACCTCCAAGGTCCCTCCCAGCTCAAAAAGGGCTAAGTCTTTATAAAATAACCAGTAAGTTAGTCTAATGGCAGCACAATTAATACAGAACAAAAATTTAGAATTGGACAGGAACCACGTTGACTGCCTTGGGCCATGGCTTCATTAATTTCTGACACGGATTACACCACGACCTCCCCTCTGGTCAGCCTCCAATCCTACTTCCATCCTGTCATCTCTATGACAAATATGATCATGTGACATCTTTGCCTCAATCCTTCAAAAGGTCCCCCCCGTTGCTGTTTGGATGAACCAGACTCCTCAGCCCAGCCCAGGAAGCCCTTTGTCATCGGTTCCTGCCATGCTCATCACTTCATTGAACAACTTAATTGCAAAATTGTTTTTCAAAAAAAGAGAAAGAGGATTTTCTCTATCAAAGCATAAATAAAATAAGGGTTGTTCTGATCCCCTAAACATACCTATTCACTACCTTAGGGATCTGTGTATTGTCACTTGCTGTTTTAAGACAGAGTCCGATTAAAAAACATCATACTCAGAGATGTGGGCCAAGTACTTCTCAGTAGCAATAGTGAGAACTTTGCGGCTGAGTTAAAATATACTAAAGTGAATTCCTTTCACTTTTCAGGGGGAGTACAATGTAAGTTAAAGCCTTCCCAAAAGAAGTGGGCTTTCCAAAGGAAGTGAAGAAAGAATATAAATAACATTACCCTATTCATTAAAAGAATGGTATTCAATGATGTTTACACAAGTGGTTCTCACTCTTTAAACTTAAGTCTAAATATATTTTAAAAGCTGTATGTAAAGTAGTAATTTACTGCAGCCAAACCACAAAGAAATTTCAGGAATGCGTGCAGGTTATATAATTCTATTCCCTGCTATATAAAGAGAATTTTAATAGTTTCTATTTTGGTCATCTATTGACTAATTGTTACTTAAAGAACTGTGGAATATAAAATAATCTGAAAAATTAAGTTTCAGTCCAATTAAGTTTCTAGGTAAGAGGTAGAAATATAAGTTCCTCACCACCGATTGGCCATTTTTACACGAGAGGTACCTGCAGGGGCAGCCTCTCCCTGCTCACGAGAACTCTCCATACCCTCTCTCCCAGGCCTGGGAATTTTTGTTCTCTTGACAGTCTTATTTGCCTTCATTTCAGGAATCCTACTCTAGCTGTGGTGACCCTCAGCAAGAAAGCGGGAGGAGCAATGACAAGAAAGTTTCAAGCAAGGGTCAATAAATGTTAAGGGAAGGGGGGAACTGCTTCCGGCTGGGGGGGGGGGGGTCCCAGAACCTTCTGTGTAAATGGGGTTGGGGGAGGGCAATCAGACTAGCTTTTAGGGAAGAGTTTGGAGATGGAAGGAAAGACATTCAAAAACAGAGGGAGAGCTTAGGAAAGTAGAAAAAGCCTAAACTGTTCCAAGGAACCAAGACAGGCAACTTAATTGGAGCTGGAGTTTTGGTGGAAAACAGTAATACATCCTATCTAAAAATAACAAATTAGAAAATTGTTTGATGCTGGAAAAGAAAATCCTAAGCAATCCAAGATCATCACTGTCAAGAACAATACTTTCTTTTTTTTTCTTTTTTCCCCAAAGCCCCAGTAGATAGTTGTACGTCGTAGTTGCACATCCTTCTAGTTGCTGTATGTGGGACGCGGCCTCAGCATGGCGGGAGAAGCGGTGCATCGATGCGCGCCCCGGATCTGAACCCGGGCCGCCAGTAGCGGAGCGCGCACTTAACCACTAAGCCACGGGCCGGCCCAAGAACAACACTTTCTTAAGAGCTGCAATAATATTCATAGATATTCACATTCATTTCATGGAAAAAAGAATAAGAATGGGAAAGTTCTTAGAGTATTAAACAAAGAAGTGCCAAAACAGAAAACTGAATGAACTAAGTAATAGAAGTTATATGACAAAAGACTCATCCAGTAGGCTGCAAAATTTAAGCCAAGAAATCTCCAGAACATATAGCAAAAAACAAAGAGAAAGAAAATGTGAAAGCCATGGAGAATCAATTTCAAAAGGTCCAAAATCCATCTATTGGCGTTCTAGGTGAAGCGCATGTAAGTATTAGTGGGGAGAAACATCTTGAGCTAGAGAAGACTTCAGATCATAAAAGCCAAAAAAAGGATTGATGAAAAAAAAAGATCATTGATGAAATATCAGAACTAAGGATAAAGTAAAAATTCCTGAAAGCTTCAAAGAGGTAGAGAGATAGACACACACGTACATGCACACACAATCAACTGTTATAAGACTTGGTCTAGTGGGGCCAGCCCAGTGGCATAGTGGTTAAGTTCACGAGCACCGCTTCAGTGGCCCAGGGTTCGCAGGTTTGGATCCCGGGCATGGACCTACATACCGCTAAAATAAGCCATGCTGTGGCAGGCGTCCCACATATAAAGTAGAGGAAGATGGGCACGGATGTTAGCCCAGGGCCAATCTTCCTCAGCAAAAAGAGGAGGATTGGCGACAGATGTTAGCTCAGGCCTAATCTTCCCTGCCCCCCACCCAAAAAAAAATACATTAAAAAAATAATAATAATTGGTCTAGCACCAGACTTATTGGCTACACTAGATTGTATGTATCATGGGGCAATGCCTGCAAAGCTGAACTATCATTTTGAATCTAGACTGAAATTATCAATCAAGTGTGAAGGCAAAATCAGACATTTTCAAACATGCAGTAACAGAGCTTACCATCCATGCATATTATATATAAAAAGTTACTCAGAGGGACTATTCTGCCAAATGACAACAGGAATCTAAGGAAGAGAATGCAAAATATGGTAGGAGCCAAATATAACGCAAAAGTAGGGTGTCTATCATGCCCACCCAGACTAGGGAAACTAAAGAAAAAATAAGCAAGTGGGACTTTATCAGAATAAAGAGCTTCTACAAGACAAAAGAAACCAGAATCAAGATGAACAGACAACCCACCAGCTGGGAGAAAATATTTACAAAACATATATCTGACAAGGGGTTAATCTCCATAATATATAAAGAACTCACACAACTGAACAACAAAAAACCAAACAACCCAATCAAAAAATGGGCAGAGGAAATGAACAGACACTTCTCCAAAGAAGATATACAGATGGCCAATAGGCACATGAAAAGATGTTCAACATCACTAATCATCAGGGAAATGCAAATGAAAACAACACTAAGATATCACCTCATGCCCGTTAGAATGGCTATAATCACCAAGACAAAAAACAACAAATGTTGGAGAGGATGTGGAGAAACAGGAACCCTCATACACAGCTGGTGGGAATGCAAACTGGTGCAGCCTCTATGGAAAACAGTATGGAGATTTCTCAAAGAATTAAAAATAGAAATACCCTATGATTCAGCTATCCCACTACTGGGAATCTATCCAACGAACCTGAAATCAGCAATCCAAAGAGGCTTATGCACTCCTATGTTCATTGCAGCATTATTCACCATAGCCAAGAAGTGGAAGCAACCTAAGTGTCCCTCGACTGATGACTGGATCAAGAAGATGTGGTATATATATATATACAATGGAATACTACTCAGCCATAAAAAAAGAAAAAATCGTCCGATTTGCAACAACAGGGATGGGCCTGGAGGGTATTATGTTAAGTGAAATAAGCCAGAAAGAGAAAGACAAACACTGTATGATCTCACTCGTATGTGGAATATAAACCAACACATGGACAGAGAAAACTGTATTGTGGTTACCAGGGGCAATGGGGGTGGGGGGTGGGCACAAGGGGTGAAGGGAGACATATATATGGTGATGGACAAACAAAAATGTACAATCCAAAATTTCACAATGTTATAAACTATTAAAACATCAATAAAAAAAAGAGAGAGAGAGAAAAAAGCAAAAAAAAAAGTAAAGTGTCTATAAAGAAATGAAGCCGTTGTAAAAATCTCCTTTAAGCAGCAAAATTCAGTGATCCAGGATGGGAATCTTTCTCTATGCATCTAATTATATTACTTGGCTCTATAGTGATAATATTTGCATATTGGCTTTCGATTTTTAGAAATAATCCATGGACAAATCAAACATTCTCAGTTAACGCTGTAATAAGTACAACAGTATTAAACCACGATACTATAAAAACTACAGTCTAACACACTGGGAGGTTATAGGTAGGGGCCAACTCTCCTGGGACCGAGGGGGTTCCCAGACGTGGGACTTTCAGGGCTATCTCTGGGAAAGTCCTGAGTAAACCAGGACTCGTTTGTCACCTTAGTCACAAGGGACAAGAGATGAATGAAGGATGCTAATATCCTCAATTTGCAGAGCAGAGGTTCAATAAATGCTTTAGAAAAGAAATAAGCTGGTGACAACGAACATGGATATAGCAACTCTCAGTGGTGGCTGCACTTGAGGAATGAGGTTTTTATATTTGATTTCATCCTCTTCCAATCGATTTAGATTTTTAAAACAATACATCCATTTAGAGGAGAATAAGTCAATTCTTATTCAGAGGCATCTAACATCTAACAAAGAGAATGTTTCAAAATGAGATAAATGTAGGGCTCCTAACACGGGAGGCTAACTAAAAATGATGAAACAAGGGATTTTTATCTAAATTCTGATTTGAAAGCAAGAGTTTAAACAAAACCAAGGACAGGAAGATCTGTTCCCTCGTCCAGGGGCAGTGCCTGTACTCTCACGAAGAATGGGTGGTCACAGGAGTGGGCAGGAGGAATTTCTTGATAAACCAAGAAAAGGGACCAAGTGAGCCAAGTTAATCACATAACAGGCCATTAGATGCTACACTGTCATCACAGCTGCTGCTGGATAAACCAGGGTGGCCCGGGTCCCTCCACCTAACGGCTGCTCAAAAGACCCGCTACTCTCTCTCTGGAAGTGTGACTATTTATGAATGTATACACTCCACTAACTTTTTAAAAAAGCCATAAATGATATACCGTGATGTGGCTGTTTTATGCCAAAATTGTTACTCATATAAAAAACTCAAAATAGGGTTTCTTTTCATGAGCATTAACACTTTGAAGTTTGTCTAATGACCCTGAAGAGGGATTCTATAGATAAACGTGTTTTCTTGGTCTTTAAAGAGAACCCAAATCTTAGGTATACTGATCCACAATTATTTGCACAGGAAGCCATTAACTATCTGCAAATAACACAACCATGAAAGATAACAATTGTTTTATTCTCTTCAACTTAAGAATGGCCTCTGTTAACACCCAAAAGATAGGATATGTATTTTAAATTCGAAAAGGAAAAAGCCCACAGTCCTGCCTTCTTTAAGTCACTAACTACCAAGGACATAATCAAAATCCATTATGAGTGTTGTACGGTGCACGAAACTAGGGCCCTCAATACATTTAACGACTTAATGGGTACCTGCCAAATCACCGCCCATCTGTCAAGTTTCCTTATTTTAAGATACACTTAACGTTTTTAAAACACACCTGAAATCAGGATGTAGCTTATAATTAATAGGACCATTTAACGGGGCTGAGTTTACTTAGGTTCCCTGTAAAGCTGTTAAATCCACTGTGTGTCTTAAAAATTCAGAGTCTAGAAAGTGAGAAAATCCAAAATTACCACATTCATAACTGACTGCAAATGGGCATTATGACGAATAACATATTTAAACCCAAGAAACGAATATAATAAAAATGTGGCTCCAGATAAACTGAGATACTGGTCCTACAAGTGAAGACAACTGAGGTTAGAAACATTAAAAAGGACAAAATTAGACCTAAACAGACACATTGCTTAATTCTTTTGTGCTACAAATCACGTATAATTGACCCGCAAACTCCAAAAGAAAAAACAACAGAACTCTGATTCCTCTAAAATGTCCATGCATGGCTTTTATATTTTTTATTTTAATTACGAGACTCCGAAAATTCTCATTCAATTATTTCAAGGCATTAAAAACATTTCAATGTCATTTATGAAAAGTAGAATTTGTAGTAGGTTAAATCACCACAACTTCCCAAAATAAAATTTTAAAAAGGCACTAAAAGCTGCAATTTACTTGCTCTCCAGGAAATTAATTGAAATGTACTGGAGTAAACTTAATGAAATAATGTAAAACATTTGTGTGAAGCTCAAAGTATTCTGGTATAAGCCCTTTATGGGTAGGAACCATATCCGCCTACAATTTCATTTCCTTTGATTCCAATGACAGCTCTATTGAATATTCAAATTAAACAGGATGGAGAACTAATTATTTTTCCAGGGGTAGCATCACTCACTCCTTTAAAATCCGGGTTGTTTTAAATTTCTGCATCCAAAAAAAAATTCTCCTAACTCTTCTCGGAAGCATAACATCCTATAAATCCCTCCCCTCCCCTACCCTGAAGTCTTTTACAAACCACAGCCTTGTCATTCTCAGGCAGAGATGCTGGTGTTTGTAATTATCCAAAAGCACAAAAACGATGATGTATCTCGAAGCATTCACTGTATTCTCTACAAAGTAAAGATTTATTGTTCAATTATTTCATTACTTTAATGGATTTTCTCCCTAAATTAGGCTTAAAGGCTGGAATTGAAAGTTAAATTTTTCCATATGTCTGAATTGAAACCATTTGCCCCAGCAATGGAGAAATGGATTTATTCTTTCAGTTAAAATATTATGTTTATTTCTATGCATTTTATTAAAAAAATAAAAAAGCTTTATCGCTAAGTCTCAGGCTTCTATGTAGTTTTCAAGTTAGTCTTGAATGTGGTTCAATTACAGAAGTCAGTAGAAAATGGAAACGGAAAACTTATCGAGGGCATACTTTGTGCCTTTTGAGCTTCCCATCCTTTTTTTCTCCAACTACTGTTTAAAATTTGACCAAATCCATCAAGATTTCCTAGACTACCCTAATTCCTACGCTACAAAGTCATTTTCATATTTATTAATCTCTCCCACTCATGTGGCCACTTGATCACACACTTTATTTTAAAAGGCATATAGGTTAGTCGACCTTTTCTTCTAAACCAAACTAAAAACCAGTCTGATGGTCAGGCAGTCTCACCCACGCCTCCTAATTACTCATGGCACTCAGCACATAAGTGGTGTCCCACATAGTGACCGGCACACAGTAGGTCCTCACATGTTTTTGAATGGGTGAGTACATGTCATAGCCATCAATGTGCATTCAGCACAGTCCTCTATTCTCAGAAGAGAGAAATAAGGAGGTCTGATTTTTAATACTGTGCTGCACATTGAGATTCTCCCAGTCACATCTACCTGAGTCAAATGTGATACCATCACAAATTCCCAAGGACATCATGGATGGTTTCTCTCATTATCACCTTGAACTTGAGTTTATATTTTGCTGTTGTTGGAAGTTTAGACTGCTTCTCATTTTATCTTACAAAAACTTAAAATGAACAATATATGAATATCATCACTTAAAAAATGAGGAAACGTATTTAGGGAATTTGTTATAGACACATAACAAAAAGTGAGTCTCACTTTCCCAACTCTTACCGCCTCCATCCCCTCTCACCCCTGAACCCCTCCTTTTTCTCCTAGTAGATCAGACCCTGCCTGGCTCACCCCCTACCCACTCTCTTAATATCCTTCACTCCCTTCCATTCTCGAAGTTGCAAGACTGCCCAGAAACTTTGCAATTGCCCAGAAAAGACCAACACTGGGTTAGTTTCCATCTTTCTGTTTTAACCTACATGTCTCTGAGGACGGAAACTGAAGAAAAACCACACACACATCACGATACCACGATAAATCCATGGTTGCCAATCTCAGTTGGGTTCTTGAGGTTCTTCACCCATCTCTTGACATTATTTTTTTATTGAATGTTAACTGAACACCTAGTGTGTGCTAGGGACTGTGCTGGAATCAGCTGTTCCTGCCTTGATCCTTCTTCAGCTCTTTCTAGAGTTCCTCTCTGCAGCAAGTTTATCATTCACTTTGCCCCTCCCACCTTCTAACTCAACCCATCCCCTCGTCTCAGAAGATAGCCCACTCTCCTATGTTCAGGAAAACGAGCCCATCAGGAATGAACTCTCTCAGCTTGCTGAGCCTTGCACTTGCAATCCACCTCCTCCGCCCCTCTTCTCCTGTCTTCTCACAGACTCAGAGGAGACGATGGTCAGAACTAAGGAGGGACACCTCCTCACCAGCATTCTTGATCTTGTCTGCACACCACTTTCTCCCACGCATCCAAACTCTGCTTCTCCATTGGCTGTTTTCTCTCAGCCTATACATACAATGGCATTGCAACCACGCTAAAAAGTGTCCCCTTTGGACCCCGTACCCCCTCTGTCCTCCCCTCGACTAGCATCATCTTCCTCACTCAAGCACATTGTTTTAGTCACTGTTTATGGCCCTCTGCTTGCTCATCTCTCATTGACTCCACGCTTCTATTCTCTTGGTCCACCACTGAGATGACCAGAGGCACAGGTCTTCAGCGGCTCCTGAATTTTCACTTACAGCTTTAAGCAAAGCCTTCAGACTTGTATCTTCAACTGCCTGGAGAACAGCTCTATGACCCTCTCTGGGCTAATTACCCAGCAGGGTAAAGCCCCACGTCCCACCTGATCCTTGCCAGCTCTACTCCAGCTCCTGCAAGCCTTACACTGCGCTGCAAGCTCTAGCAATGCTGCCCTGTCTGCAGCCACCTCTGCCGGATGCATCTCTTCCAGCCCCTCTGGACTCTGTCCTGCTCTCGCCTCTACCTGGCGTGTCACTCCCACCATTCATGATTCTCTCTCCCCCATCAAGACTCAGCTCCTTCACCAATAACCTCCTCCAGGAGGGCACCCCCGAACAGTGCTTCCAGATGATACTGCTGCTCTGCCTCCTCATAGAACTGTGACCTCAAGGGCAGAAACTCCGTCTCTTCTGTGGGACCTCAGGCCCAGAGTCACTATTCAAAAATGTGAAACTGAATTACGAGTCTTCAAAGGAGGGCAAATCTGTTCATCAGTTGCTCCCAGATGTGAAGTGTATTTTTCGGTTTAATCAAAATACACAAACGGCGCTTAAAAAAAAGAGGCATTGCATAAGGTATTTGCACAGAATAGTTTAAAAGCCTAAATAAATAATTAAGTCATTAGCAAAATATCAACTAAGTGAGAAAAGGGAAATTCAAATGAAATCATACTAATCATACTAGAAGTGCATGCGAACTTTTTTAGTCTCTGATATCCTTGAACTTAAAACCAGCTAGTTTCTCCAGAAACTTCTTGGTCAATAAAGTCAATGATTAGTGATCTGTATCACTTCATGGCAAAATGTCTTAGAAAGTATTCTTTAAAATGTCCCTTCGAGGTAAAGATCTTATTCATCTCCCTTCCTCCTTGTCTTTTTTTTTTTTTTTTTTTTTTTTTTTTGTGAGGAAGTTTGGCCCTGAGCTAACATCTGCCAATCCTCCTCTTTTTGCTGAGGAAGACTGGCCGTGGGCTAACATCCATGCCCATCTTCCTCCACTTTATATGGGACTCCGCCACAGCATGGCTTGCCAAGTGGTGCGTCGGTGCGCACCTGGGATCTGAACCGGTGAACCTTGGGCCACCACAGCAGAGCTCGCGCACCTAACCACTTGAGCCACTGGGCCGGCCCCGCTCCTTGTCTTTTAACTATCAGTATCCCTATCACCAACACCGCCTATGTAAGAATAAAAAGTTTGAAAAGTGATTCTCTGTGTCTCTGTTTGCTTCCTGAAGTTGGACTCACAAAGCAAACTGTAGGTGTTATGGCTGACGAGGCCCTTGGAATTCCTTCTCTACAAAGCTTATACTCTAAGAAATGCTCAATACGGTCACAAAACATTAGCTGCAAAAGGCAGGCTGCAGACCAAGATGTATAGGATAGTTGGATCCCATTTTTGGAAGGAAAAAAAGAAGATATGCTTGCAGGAAAACATCTGGAAGAATGTAAAACTATGTTACCAGTGGTGCCTCCAGCTGGTAGGATAAGTGTATGAGTTTTTCCCTCCTCATCCCCAATCATCATGCATCACTTATATATTCTTTTTTTTTTTTTGTCCTTTAAATAATAAATAAACTGAAATGCATTTCACAGACCTCAGAAGCTCTGACACTCTGAGTCTCCCTGACACAGTTCACTGGAGGGGCATCATCCTGAGTGAACCCTGAGATCAGCCTTGACACCAGTCAGATCCGTCAGAAAATGGTGACAATGTTTCTGAGGGCTGAGAAGGGTTAATATAATAATGTAGGAAAGGGATTGAAACTCAGGAATTTGCATATTTGTGTCTGACAAGATTTTCTAAATGCCTTTTACATGTTCAATGTAAAGTATATAATTACATCTCTACTTAATGCCTAATTCTTCAAGACTCAGTTCATACGTAACCTCCTCTGGGAATCCTTCCCTGGTTAGTCTGGGTTGGGCTAAGTGCTCTTGAACTCTGCACACTCCAACCTCCCTGGCATTCTCGCCCCTGCATTGTAATACCGTATTCCCGTCTGTATTCCCAACTAGACTCTGCGCTCCAAGGGGGCGGCTACTTTCCTCTTTTCTCATCATCTACAGCGCAAGACCTGTGTTTGACACATGGTAACAGACGTTCAATGTAACTAATGAATTAGCAGAGTACTCTGCTGGGTCCCAGGTATAGTGGGGTGGTTGCCCTTCCAGGATGGGTATGCAATACTCTGCCTTCCCAGAAGCAGTGGAAACAGGATACCCAACAAACTGGCCTAACAAGTGACCAGGAGTCCTCCTAGTTAGATTGGAATAGCCCAGGAATGCTCACGGGAAGGCAGCAGGAGGGTGTGTCCTGAAGCTCATGCAGATCTTTGAAACAGAAAGAAGAACTCCTAAAAAGAGAATGTTGAGAGCAAAGGTCAGAGGCAGGAAAAAACACAGTGTGTTTGAGACAAAGACGCCTCCTAAGTAAGCACATTACACATCTCTCTAAACCTCCCCACCCTCCCCACGTGGCCTAATTCCTCACTGCCTTTCTCATCATTATTCTCTGTCTTTCTCGCTCTCAGATGAAGCCCCTGGGGAGCAGGGAAGATGTCATTCCTCTTCAGATCAACAGTGATCTCACCTGCCACTTAACTCAGTGCTCACTTTCTATACAGACAATAAATCACGTACAGCGCCCCACACACCTTTGTGTTATTTTGTAGATGGACGAGCGTGGATACATCCTTTATCCTACTACATATGCCAGAGAACAGTGTTATAACCTCAATTTGGGGTGTTCCCAAAGTGCCATTCACGTGGTAATACTCAAACACGTTGGACCGATTCATATCTGAACAAGAATCTCACCTAACATGCAAGAGGCACAAGCTTATTACAGAACTGTGCTGCAGCTGGGTCACAGAACAGCGGTCACGCAGTTTTCATAGTCAAAGAGGCAACTTCAGGCTCTGCTGGATCAAGGAGTATGTAGGACTTGAGCAGACTTCCTCTGCTCATTTCTTAGCAGGAATGATGGTTGGCCATCATTCCTGCTCTCCTATGATAAGCCCTGCGATGCCTGTTAGAAGCTGAGTGAATTTACCTGCGCGGTCTCTGCACCTGTTTGGCAGGCAAATCACATCTCAGTATTGGCAGACCTATTGTCAGAGGGGAATCTCTTTCCTTATGTTCCCCTTTATCTCCACCAGCTAAACAGTCAGGAGTTGTCACTATTCACTTAGTTGAACTGCATACATTTATTAGAACAAGTTTACACTGTGTTTGTTAGCATGGAAAGCTCTGCTGCATCCTTGAAAAGCAAGTAAATAGAGGCAAACTATTCAAAAGACAGACCTTGTTCTGAGCCATGTCCCCCAGGCAGCTGACACTCACGAGTGGACACCAACCTCAGGGCAATCAGAGCCAGCAGAACCCTTGTCACTTTCAAATGTCCATTCTCCACACAAGGAAAGGACTATTTTGTTTTATAATGAAGAAGAGAGGGTTTATGAAAAAGTAATTACAAGAATAAATAGCAAGGGTTTTTTTTTAATACTAAAAATTACAATATCACAGCCCGTGTATACAATTTATGCAGAAGATGACCCTTCCCAGGATTTGGATGCCAGGCCACCAACAGATGGTGACCATGGAAATGTAAAACTCAGCCTTACTATTAAGCCTGACACTGCTTTTTCTTTTCTGAAAAGGAAAGTGGTCTCTCTCCATCCTATTCATAATAGAATGTGATAATGTGGTCTGGATTAGTACTTTAGATCTTAAATGAACCAGTAAGACTTCAAAACATGAGCATGCCCAAGTCATTTATTGTTCTTTCTGTAACTTAATGGTTCAAAATAAGAGGATGGACTAATCTTTAAATTACCAGTTAGCTCCAAGATTCATGGATTTATATACTGTGATTTTTATGTATATGTATATATAATATTTACATAAATTATGTATATTCACATATGTAAATATGTACAACACCTATATATAAATATATCGCTGCTCTGAAAGTCAGAGCCTACAGTATAGACACAAACAGCCAAGTGGTCTGTCTAAAATTCAGGACATTTGATAGCCAGTGTGCACAAGTTGCTCTCCAGCAAATAACAAGTTCTTTATACTCAGAAATTGGCTCTCTCATGACAAAAGTATTACTATTCATCAAAATAATGGAGAGTCATACAGAAGCCAACTAGCTTCACTGTATGACTTTTGGTCAAAAAAGAGTCATGACTGAACCAAAGAACATGAACATTCAAAAAGTTCCCATCATTCTCAAGTCAGATCAAAATGAATGTTTCTGAAAGTCCAGGTCTCCACAGAGGGGGTCTCATTGGCACCACCTACCTTTATGCCACGTCCAGCCGCCTCAGCCTCTCTCAGCGCAGACCTCCATCAGCCACACCTGGGAGGGCTCTCGGAGCCTCGCTCCTCAAAGAGGGACCCCGGGCCGCATTGTGGGAAATGCAGCTCTCAGCCCCGCCCCAGACCTCGTGAATCACAACCTGCATTTCCACCAGTTCCCCAGGTAATGCCTACGCAGAATAAAGTGGAGCAGTGCTAGTCCAGACTTTACCACACAAGACAGGGCTTCATTTGTGGCCTCTATGTCCAAAGAAGATTCTCTAACAACAGCTTCTTCACAGATCCCCTCACCCTACCACATACGCGCCCAAAGGCCTATTTTCTTTCTTCTCCAGAACTCAGGAGTGGTCTCCCTTCACACTGCCCATCATAGACCCTCCTTCCTTCCAGTTTCTGTAATGTTACCCTCGGAAGCACTAGACACTTTCTCTTCTTCCTCAGCTAGTACCCAACCCTGCAGGGTCAACCCACAGCCCTAGGCCATCTCCCTTGGGCTCCCAGGCTGTGGATATCCCCTGGGAGATGGCCCTCAGCAGGCCTGTCAGTTCCTCTCTCCTGCTGGAACCCAGGCAGCAGCAGTGAGCTCTGGAAGCAGAGGCCAGGCCACTATCAAGACTGGGGATTACGGCACCCAACATGGCCTTAGGCCAAAGGACTGGCAATGATTAATAAGCCAGGCGCTGCGAAGACAAAGTGTCTGAAGGAACTTACCGCCAGGAAGCAAACAGGTCAGGGAGTCACAAAGACAGTTGAGAGTCTAACGATTGATAGCTTTTGGAAGTCAGAAGGGGCAAAGAGTTCAGAACACATCTGGAACTCAATAAAAATGGATTGAACTACATGAGTCAAGGATACCCGTAGTCAAAGCTTTGGAAGCAGCTTTTGAGTTAGGTGCAGGGACATAAATACACAGCCTCCCACCTGAGATTCTAGACACATGATGGTAGTGGGGGCAGGGGAAGGACGGCTTGGACCAATGACAAGCTGGGGGAGCTACAGATAAATTCTGTCTTGCTGAGCTGGAAGAAGAAAGCTATATTAGGTGTGCTAACACACTGCAGAACCTTGGCCCTCAATATCTCTCTGTCTCCCCTTCTACACTCATCTTCATGGATGCGCTCACCTCTGACTTCAGACAAGATGGCGACCATCAGTCCAGAGCCCCCTGGACTTCACCTCAACAAACAGATGCTCCAGTTTTCCTCTCATCCTCACACCCGTTCTCAGAAGAAGGGGTTTCTCTCTTCAATAAAGTGAGTCTGAAAGCATGCCCTGCCATAGAAATACACATCCTTCTCGTCTCCCCTCCCACTCCCACCCATCCCTCATCTGGTCCTCTCCATGAGTTTCTGTCTCTTCATTTTCCAGATAGGGCTCAGGGCCATATTCTTTTAATGCCTGCTCATCCTTTTGGCGAGTCCTGTTTGTGTTCATTTTTAAAGGAAAACAGCGACCAGCAGAGAATTTTCAGTCCACATACTTCTTACACATCAGTTCCCTGGGGCAGATTCATCTGTTTCCCACTCCAGAGTCTCTTCCATAACTGATGGGAGCCTCCTTTTGCTGCAAGTTCAGCTCTTACCTGGCATCAATCATCTTTCACCCCTCTGCAAAAACACTGAACAACACTGAACTACGAGAGTTTCCTCTAAGTTGTTTCCTCTAAGTTGTCTGACACTGAGTTTGCCCGAAGCACCTCCCAGGGCTCTGCTCTCTTCTCCATGCCCTTTGCTGGCTTTGATTTCCTTTTTCCATCCCTCCTGGCTCAGCATGGGTTGAATCAGTGGGTCTCCATCTTTGCTCCTTGAGCACTGGAAATCATAAAGACCCCCTCCTTATGGGGAAGAGAAATGCCTACTTCTCACCCCTGCTACAAGCAGTTCTATTTTCTGGCTTTTCACATACATATGCATTTTTCCATATAAAATTTTGTTTCAATATAGGGGCTGGCCTGGTGGCACAGTGGTTAAGTTACCACACTCCGCTTCGGTGACCCAGGGTTGGCAGGATCAGATCCCGGATGCAGACCTATGCACCGCTCATCAAGCCATGCTGTGGCAGGTGTCCCACATGTAAAATAGAGGACAATGGGCACAGATGTTAGCTCAGGGCCAATTTTCCCCAGTGAAGGGAGGAAGATTGGCAATAGAGGTTGGCTCGGGGCTAATCTTCCTCACCAAAAAACAAAAAAAAAATTGTTTCAACATAGATTTTACAGCTTAAAAAGATTTGAAAACCGTTGATGACCAGTGTAGGGAAACAAAGGTTCAGAGTTTCTGGTCCCAGCTTTGGAATTTACTAGCGGGGTAATCCCTCAAGACATCAGTTTCCTCATAACTGGCCAAGAAGAAAGAGGACCCTTCTTACCTACCTCACAGGGCTCCTGGTAGATCAAGAGAGAAAATGCACATTAGTCCTGACATTTATGTCCCTCATGTATGACGGCCCCTGGACAATCTTCTCTACCAGTGGCACATGCCCCTGCCACCCTGGGGCCACCCTGGGCAACAGCTTCAGCTCTCTTCTCTCTCCCATTCCCATCCCAGCCTGCGCCCAATGGCCAGGGCACACCAAGTCTGACCGTCCACCGCAGCACCCAAGACTCTGAGAGCAGCCCGCTGGGTATCCAACTTGTCAAGGCAGGTACTAACAGTGGATAAAAAGGGAATCGAGGGGCCGGCCCGGTGGTGTAGTGGTTAAGTTCGCATGCTCGGCTTCAGCGGCCCGGGGTTCACAGGTTCGGATCCCGGGCGCAGACCTACGCACCACTCATCAAGCCATGCAGTGGCAGCATCCCATATAAAGTAGAGGAAGATGGGCACGGATGTTAGCCCAGGGCCAAACTTCCTCAGCAAAAAGAGGAGGATTGGCAAAGGATGTTAGCTCAGGGCTGATCTTCCTCACAAAAAAAAAAAAAAGAGAGAGAGAGAGAAAATTGAACTCTGGAAGAAATCTTTAAATTTACTTTTTTTTTTAGTTATAAAAATAATAGATGCAGGGCCGACCCTGTGACTTGGTGATTAAGTGCGCGCGCTGCGATGCTGGTGGCCCGGGTTCGGATCCCGGGTGCGCATCGAGGCACCACTTCTCCGTTCATCCTGAGGCCGAGTCCCACATACAGCAACTAGAAGGATGTGCAGCTACGACACACAACTATCCACTGGGGCTTTGGGGGGAAAAAATAAAGTAAATAAAAATCTTTAAAAAAATAATAGATGCACACTGTCAAAAGTCTAGAGTAAAGAAAAACAAGGAAATAGCATCTCTTATAACTCAGAGACAATCATGGCTAATACTGTGGTACTTTCCTTCCAGTCTTGTTTGTTTATAATGGAGAACTGGGATTAAACAATTTAGTGCACTCTGACCTTTTTTTTTACTGAGCCTTATAACACAGGCATTTCTTAGGAGGGAACTTTAAACTGTTGACCTTTTGCTACTCGCAGTAAAGACTCTTCAGAAAATGTCAGAAATGCTGCGCGCCTGTTTTCAGAGCCAGAGAGCCCTGAAAGTGGTGAGACTGTTCCCATTCTCAGTAGGCCAGTGAGCAGGGAAACTCTGGTGGACAGCCTGGTGGCAGTGGCAGAGAAAGCAGGCAGCCTGCTCCTGGGGGCAGCTGGGGCCAAGAAGCCCTGGCAGGAAGCTGGCCCCTATAAGGCCCTGTTCCCCACTCTCTGGGGCCCTCCCCCTTATATGCACCCCCCCACCAGCCCAAATGCTCTTCTTCTCACCAGCCTGGTTCAACCCTTCATCCCCATCTTCAGAGCCCCCACCCATGCTCTGAAGCATCTGTAATCCTCCTGCTAGCCAAGTGGCGAGGGGTTGCTGGCAAGAAGAAAGAGAACCCCGAATCCACGGTAGCAGGGGAAGAAGTGCTCTGAAATGCAAACTTAGCACTGGGATTTTCCTTGAACTCCCACTGCACATGGTAGTTCACTTACTTTGGGCATCTTTCTAGGTGACCTAAAGATGCTCCCGTGACAACATGAGTGTCCAAGCTTCAAGACTGTCAGACGACACTAGGGGTGAGGTGTGGCTGTCATGCTGGGCCTCTGGGGGCCCCATTACTCCCTGTGTATAGGCGATGGGGTGTCCCCAAAAGGGCCCCATCATCCGTTGCATCACTCCCCATGGTCCTCTCTGTCTGTCACTTGAAAGCAGACCTGGGAAGGAGGGTGTTAGATGGAGGGCAAGTGGAATTAGTTTCTTGGCTGTAATTAGGAAAGAGAGAGAGGGGGCCGGCCCGGTGGCGCAATGGTTAAGTTCGGCGTGCTCCGCTTTGGTGGCCTGGGGTTCGCAGGTTCAGATCCTGGGTGCGGACCCACACCACTCACCAAGCCATGCTGTGGTGGCGTCCCATATACAAAATAGAGGAAGATTGGATGTTAGCTCAGGGCCACTCTTCCTCAAGCAAAAAGAGGAAGATTGGCAATAGGGGTTTGCCCAGGACCAATCTTCCTCACCAAAATCAAGTAAACAAAACAAAATAAAAATTTAAAAAAAAAAAAGAAAAGAGAGAAATTATGGGGACCAACTATGGTGCAATAGAGACAGATGACTGCAGAGTTGGAGCTGGAGAGTAGACTTCTTTCAAAACAGGCTAGAGCCCCAGGGCCTATACGCCTTGGGACGACACAGCCCCAGAAGATCCAGAAACCTGTACTCTACGAGCTTTCGTATTCCTGGGCCTATGAGATTTTCTTTGCCTCTCTTACTCTTCCACGATATTTAGTAAAATCTTGGAGAGTTTCAGCTTTCTCTTTTGAGTAAGAGGAATAATCAGGCTTTCACCGCCTTCACTCCATCAAAATGTCATCGAGGTCACCAATGACCTCCTTGCCACAAAATGCAATAATGGAGCCTTAGCATCTTACTTTCCTTAGCAGGCGTTATGATATACTTTCTCCACTCGGCTTCCAGGAGACCACAGACTCCTGGCTTCCCTCCCCTGCTGGCTGCTCCTTCCCAGTCTCCCGGGCTGGGTCTTCCTCCTCATCTATCCTTTAAGGGCTGGGGTGCCCCAGGATCTACCTTCCAGCCTCTTTATACACTCTCTCTAAGAGATCTTATTTAGCCCCATGGTTGTAAATACCACTGATTTGCTGATAGTTTCCAGTTGTACATCTCCTCCCCAGACCTCTCTCCTGAACCCCAGATTCACACATCCAAGAGCCCACTTGGCATCACCACCTAAAGCTGAGATGCCTGTTCGAGATCCAGCGTGACCACAGACTCCCAATTTCTCACTTGCTAACCTGCCTTTCCGCTGTGTTTCCTAGCTCAGCAAACAATGCCAGCTGCACTCAGATGTTCAGGCTAATGTCCTCGGCCTCATCCTTGACTCTTTTCTTTCCAGTGCCCCACAACTAAGCCATCCTCAAATCCCGTTGGCTCCACTCTCAGCAGATACTCAACCATGGCTCACCACTTCAACAGCTCCCACCCTGACCCAACCCCACTGTCTCTCACCTGGACCACTACAGGCCTCCTACTAACTGACCTCCCTGTGTGACTAACTCCTGCCTCCCCAGGCCTGATTCTATACACAGAAGCCAGAGCAATTCCATTCATATGCAAGATCATGGCACTCGGGGGTCAAACTCCTCCAGTGACTTCCCATCACACCCAGGGTAAAGTGAAGTCCTAACTGAGACCCATTCCCCAGTACCATTCTTCCCTTGGAGTAGAAACTCTTTGAAGAAAGCACATGGAAAGCATTGCTCAAATATAAAGAATGGTCTCATCAATGATCCCCCTCGTCAAACAGCCTTTGGCCTCAACCACTCTGGCCAGGAAAAGCCTGCCCAGATAAGTCTCCTTATAAAATAAACACCTATTTTATTTGTTATCTACTTAAATACAACAATTTTTTTTCTGATTGTAGAAATCTTGAAAATCCTAAAAAATACAGAAAAGTTAAATAAAATAAAAATCAAAGCGTCAAAGCCCAAAGATAACTATTATTTGCACTACAATTTTGGTCTAATTGCCTGCCATTCTTTTCAATGCAGTACAGATTTTTTTTTAATTGATTATTCTATGTTGATTTTATCCTCTCCTTTCTAACACATTTTAAATGTTTTACTTTTATCATATAGTTCTTGGGAAATCTTAATGACACATAATAGTCCCTTGGATGAATGTACCATAAACTACCCAATCCTTTACTCTTGACAGTTTAGGTTGTTTACTGCAGCAATGTAAAACTTCGCATATAATCAAGTGTACGGAAAGGTTTATTTCTTTAGGGTATAATCCTAAAAATGGAAGTACTGGGTCAAAGAGTACAGACATTGAGGCCTTGATACATATTGTCAAATGGCTTTCAGAAGCATATACTTCAAGCAGCAATGTGTCCCTGTGCTCAGTCCTTTATTTCAAACTGCCCTGCGTACGCCCCACCTGGAGGTACTGAGGTCGATTCAAGCCCTGAGCCGGTGTGGTGAAACCTACCCTTCACGTCCATACTGGCTCCTTGGCCAATTACTCCACTGCAGCCAATGTCAGTCTAGTCTTCCATGCTAGAATCCTCAGCTTTTTCTCTATCGGTCTCTCAGCAGGTCCCCCTCATCCCCAGCATGCATGGGTGTGCACGTGTACACACATACACTCTTCCTCTTGGGTTAACTTCTCCATTTCCACTGCTCTCCAGTCTACTTTGAGGCCTCATCATCTGCACGTGGGTGACAGCACTGAAATTCCCACTTGTCATCTAGGCAGACCTTTTTTTTTTATTTTTTTGTTTTTGTGAGAAGGACTAGCCTTGAGCTACCATCTGGTGCCAATCCTACTCTATTTTGCTGAGGAAGATTGGCCCTGAGCTAATCCGTGCCCATCTTCCTCTACTTTATATGGGATGCCGCCACTGCATGGCTTGACAAGCGGTGCGTCAGTGCGCGCCCAGGATCCAAACCGGCGAACCCCAGGCCAGTGCAGCGGAACGAGCGCACTTAACCACTTGCACCACCGGGCCAGCCCCAGACAGACCTTCTTAAGGTTATGTGCCCGCGAATCAGCCGGGAAGACTGTTACAACGCAGATTCTTATTCTACAGGGTAATACAATGGTTGCGCAATCATCTTATCCCCTCTGCTAGATTATAAAGCTATTAATAGTTGGGGCAGAATATTAACCAACTCTATTGAACTAAATGAATTCAACTCTGAGTCCCTCCAGCGGAGTCAAGTTAATATATAATCTAGATATAGAGGGATTATACACCAGGGCGAGGACAAGTGTATATGTGTGAGCAAGTGTGTCTTTTCCTACCTACATACCATCCCAAAACAAATGTCCATTTTGCTGAAGACTCTTTGAAAATTGATCTCAAAGGAATCTAAAGAGAAACCAGGATTAAAATGCCAGAGCTTCTGCTTTATGCTATTCTTCCAGGGGAGGGGTTTTCTACCAGGTCAACATCCTTCTTGAAGTTTATACCAAGAGAAATATACACATATTAAACAGCACTGGCAATTTACAGTAAAACAGAAAACCCTACTCCAGGAAGAAAACAACCAGAAACATATTACATTTCAAACCTCTGAAAGTGGGAGTTCAAATGCCTACATCATTGCTTCATTGTTCAGTTTTACTCCAGAACCAGCATTTCCTCAGACAATCATTCCAATATTACCAAACCTTTAAAACATCTACTTTGGGTTCAATCTGTTTCCCATATGTCAGACAAGAGAATGGTTAAATTTGCAGTAGTTATTTTGAACAAGCACCGTTCTCTTTAAAAATCCCATTATCATCTGGTTACAAGGATCTCATTAAAAATAAATATTAATGGAGGCCTACATCTGTTCTTGAAGGACAGAATAAAGCCTGCATTCCATAAAACACCCTGCATGTTACACAGCACCATGTATGGAAGGCAACAAAGGAGCAATTGTTTATTATTATCTATGTAATCTGGGATTTTAAGTTTCTAATGATTGCAAATGGCAATAAACCCCTCCAATATGGCTCAAGGCAAGAGAGTGATGGAAATCCTTCCTAGCTGTGGCATGCATAGGTTGACACAGATATTTACATTCATTTCTTCTAGGCAGGACACATGTATCTCCAATTTGTTAACCTTGTAATCCTAATAAACAAAACCTATGTGTCAATGTTGGATTTTTCGGGTATGTAGCAATTCTTTTAACTTCATACTTGCAGACTAGACTAGTAAAGACTTTTTTCTGTTTAAGATGAAGGTCAAAAAAACAGTGCAGTTTCCCAGAAGGAAACCAGATGTTTAAGTTTTCTTCTCAAAAATGATGTTAGCGTTGATTAAAAAAAAAAAAGACCACTGTAATTTGTAAGCTCAAATTTCATTGCTCTTCACTGCGGAGAGGTGCATCACAATCCATGGAAATGTTCACTCTTCTTAATGGAAGAAACCACAATAACCTTATTTTTGAACAAAGAAAAATTTTCAATTCGGGAGCAGAGATTTGTTGCAACGTTAGCGAAATTCAGGGATCGAGATAATGACGCCTTTGATTCTCTCATAAGTGTCAGTTATTTAAAAGCAGATTTTGCAGCTTATAATAGAGCTTAGGAAGGAAAATGATTAAACACTTTCTTTCCATCTCTGTCGGCCACAAAAATGCCTTTCAAGACCCAAATATTTTTCATTTTTCAAATAAATATTTTGTCCAGAATTTGACATAGTATAAACAAACATGTCTGTTTATGGACTTGCTGACTTAACTTGCTAAATCACATCTCTAGAAACAGGTTTCTGGGAGTAAACTCTTCCCTTGATCTATTACAAGAGAACTCACCACGCCACGACGTCTAGACAGTGGCTTTCTGTCTTCCCTTCCTCTCACAGTCTCCCATTCACCATGAAGCATGGTTTATGTGCTCCTTTCCATTCATAAGCTTTCCTGAGTTTACTAACAGCTGAGTGCAAAGATACTTAACTTGAAATAGTTTTCCATAGCCTTGACCTAAAATGAGCGTAAAAATACCACACACACATACGCACACAACGCACAAACACACAAAGTTTCAGGATGAAAATGGAACTACTCCTAATACTTGATAGGCTATTGTTCCTCAAGCACACCAAAAATAAGCTTGAGTTCTTTGATATTAGGCCTTTAAGCCTTTTGAAATGGAATTGATGAACACCTCTTCAAAGCGCTTTACTTACCTTAGTCCTATCCCATAATCCCTGGCTGGTGTCATAGCTGAACCTTAAAAATATAAAAAAAACACTTGCCTACGGGGTTCATCTGAGCCCTGCGGGGTCAGGAAAAGGGAGTTGGCCAACCTGGGTGCAGTGGTTCTGGGAGCTTTCCCTTCACTTGAGCACCAAGTGGTGAATTGAACCCATTTCCCAGTGTCCCCAGTGCCTCCCTTCACAGACAGAAACCCAGGGAGACCAAGACAGGCCCCTGTTTCAAGGTGTTGGATGGATCTTTCAAGGCCAGAGTTTAATCCTTAGTCTTGAAGAAAGACCAGACTGAAACTCAGCCAGGCCAAAGGAACTCTGAACCTTCGCCTGAAGACCTCTGGAGACGCTAACATCCTCTCTTTGGGGAAATATGCCATATTTCTATACACCCTTCATTACTGGCAACAAAATATGCAAAATATGGGCCTTTCTTTATTTTGGTCTTTCTTAATGACCAGCAGGAGTTCTTATATATATTGGACAATAAACCCCTATCTATTGCCTATGTCGCAGACACTTTCTCCGAGTCTGTCCTCATGATGGTGTCTTTTGTATCTTTTCATCACTTACGCAACTTTTTTGTGGTTGCTGAACTGTTTGAAAGTAATGTGCAGATATCGCTCTGTGCCCATATGCATTTATCATGCACTTCCACAAAGTGACATTTTCCTATAGAACCACAATCCATTACTGCACCTAAGAAAACTAACAAGAATTCTATAATGCCATCTCATATCCAGGCCATGTTCAAAGTTAACCAGTTGTCTGTTATGGGCTGAATCAAATCCTCCCAAATTCATATGTTGAAGTCTTAACCCCCAATACCCCAGAATGTGACTGTGTTTGAGATAGGGTTTTTAAAGAGGTAATTCAATTTAAATGAGGCCATTAGGGTAGATCCTAATTCAATATGACTCCTGTCCTCATAAGATAAGGAAATTTGGACAGACACACAGAGGGAAGACCATGTGAAGATACAGAAAGACAGCCATCTACAAGCCCAAGGAGAGAGGCCTCAGCATGAAACCAGCTCTGCTAACACCTTGATCTTGGACTTTTAACCTCTAGAACTGTGAGAAAATAAATTTCTGTTGTTTAAAGCCACCTAGTCTATGGTACTGTGTTATGGTAGCCCTAGCAAGCTAAATACTATCCTAAGATTATTTTATAGATTTTTTGATCTATGACTCAATCAAGGTTCACTCATTACATCTGTTGTGATGGAAAAATTACAGGCATTTATTTCAGACAAACTGGACTTCAATACAGAGTTCTTCCTTGGTGCCAGGCAGCTTTGAGGTGAGTTCCTGATTTCTGGGCTCAGTTTCCTCATCAGAGACCACAGCTAACACTGCCAGCCCCTACTGAAGTTTGGCCAACTGTGGTGACGACTAAGAAAGAAAGCAAAACTACAGAAAGTGTCTGGTGCGTAGAGAGTCAGTACATGACCCTCTCATTCCTTAATCCAAACAGAAATCCAAAAAGTAAGAATGAAGAATTGATCACTATGCCGGTAAGAAGCATGAAGATGATAATAGACTCTCCCCACTTTTCTTTTGCAAACTAAAACTTCCTGGTTGAAATTCTTGAAAGAGACTGTCCTACAGCAGCCACGTCACCAGGTCCTGCATAGTATGCAAGACCTCCTCCATCCATGAGGAGTTACAACTGGAATGGGGATGAACGTATATGATTGAATCATTTTATTCAGAATGGAAGGTGATATTTGAGCACTCCCTTTGTGTTAGGTCCTGTGCCCAATACTTTGGAAATAAACTCACCTGTTCTCCACAATAACTCTGTGAGGTCGGTACTATTTTCTCCTGATAGAATATAGCAAAGAGGAAGACTGAGGCTCAGGTGTTGAGGGTATGGGGAGGGAGGCAGGGTTCTCCTGTAGTGGGTGTCCCTTGGGGGGGTGGGACAGGACCCCGGGGACAAGGAGCAGAGATGAGTCCAGGAGGAGGGCACCTGACTGAAGGCACCAGCATGCCACGGCTCAGGTACTTCCAGATTGCCTGGGGCATAGGGCTGTGACTAGGGCAGTAGTGCGAGGAAGAGCTGGGAGAAGAGGCTGCGGCGTCAGAGTGAGAAATGTGTAATAAATTCTACAGGCATAGGCAACCACTGTAGGACCTTACACGGGTATGGTACCCTCCTAGGCGCTGCATGCTGCAGAACAAGATAGAAAATCCAGATCTTCCCTACTCTTCTGTGAAGAGCTCTTGAATTAGATCAGCGGTTCTCAAACTTTTCAGGATCCTTCTATATCCTTAAAACTATTGAGGACCCGACACAGCTCTTGACTATGTGGGTTATGAATTCTAACATTTATCACATTAGAAACTAAAACTGAAATTTTTAAATATGTATTAATTTATTTTAAATTAACAATCATAAACCCATGACATATTCATATAAAGAAGATTTGAGTGAAAAATAATACGTTTTAAGCCAAAAACATTTAGTGAGAAGAGCAGTATTGTTTTACAGCTTTGTAAGTCTCTTGAACATCCGGTTTTATGGAAGACAGTGGGATGCTCTTATCTACTTCTGAATTCAACCTGTGATGATATCAAATGTAATATAGTCTCTGGAAAACTCCACTGTACCCTCATGAAAGAAGAGAGTAAAAAAGGCAAATAATGGGGGCCAGCTGGTGGCATAGTGGTTAAGGTCGTGCACTCTGCTTCAGTGGTGTGGGGTTCACAGCTTCGGATCCCAGGCGCAGACATACACACCACTCATCAAGCCATGCTCCAGCAGCGTCCCACATACAAAACAGAGGAAGATTGGCACAGATGTTAGCTCAGGGCCAATTGTCCTCACACACACACAAAAAAGTAAATAATGTCTCAGTATTATTATAAAAATTGTTTTGGCTTTGTGGACCCCCCTGAAAGATCTTAGAAACCCACATGTGGACCCTAGACCACACTTTGAAGACTGCTGATCTGGATCCTAATAATTTTAAGGGGTGGAGAATGGGGGAAATGTGGCTAAGTACGAACACCAAAATGCCATGCTGATGCTTTTCACTGAGGAATATTTCAAATGGTGCCCAGGTCCTCACAAAGTCCTACCAAAAGATGGCACGGTCATTGGCCCCAACAGCACAAGCTCTCATAAAACTATGTGATGTTTCCTCCCCAGGGTTATTTAACTTGCAAAATGAAAAAAATAAAATCTCCCCATCTGTTTTCCTCTTTCTGGCTGCACCTGCATGGTTGAATGCACGATAACATCAAATGTGACTTCAGTGTCACTTGACAAATTACACTAGAATGAGACTAGGGGTGGAGGGAAGTGAAACTTCAAGTACGTGTCCCTGACATACAGGATACTTAACAAACGACAGAAGTCACCCAGCAAGCTCACTCATTTCCTACAGGGCAACAAAAAAACGATGCTAATTAAGACTCTGTATCTATTGGACACAAAAGGAAGTGCCACCCCTCTTGGACAGACGGGCTGAAACAATGCAGTTGACTAGGTCTTTCTCCTTAGGAGGGGGGAGGGTGCGACTATAAAACCCCTCCTTTGTTTTTCTACCCCCTAAAAGGGCCTTACACACTCTTAGGCACTTAGCAGGTATTGAAACAAATATTGGTTGATCTCTTATTTCAATTTAAGGGAAAAGTACCCAATTTCCTGTGGCAGTGAAACAAGCAAATTTTATGGGGATCTCCAAAAACACACCCTCTGGACACATCTCTGGAGGGGATTAAGGGAAGGTACCTGCCGATTCTAGCTGGGGAGAGGTGAGGTGGCCAGGGAATGGAACACCTTCCGAGGAACGTACATCTCGTTGGCCTGCCTGAAGGGTGGGCTCCCAGAGTCCAGCTCGGTTTCCTGGCTGAAGAACTGCGGCACAGCGGGGAGAATTCTTGAGGTAGCTCAATGCTGCCTGAGAAGCTTTGGCACCAAAGACTGCCCCATGGCGGGTGGGGTGAGCTGGAGAGACAGGGCACAGGATGGGCACCCCATCACACTGCCCCACAAGCTGGAACACAGCCTGGTGTCTTCACTTATTTTGATTTTTGCAAATTTCCAAAAAAGTCTGTCACTGGGAAGGCTTCCTCTTTGTTATTGTAAGTAATATAACCGTTATTCTTTACCTTTGGGCTAAAATTGCCACTTATCATATAGCATCTAGAATAGTGCCTTATATATAATAAATGCTCATGTAATATTTTTGCTTTTATTGAGATCCATTCATTTAACAAAGTATACTTCTGACACCCCACAGTATGATATTCTCATTCAGCCCTTTGCTTCCTTCCACCTGGGACAATGTGAAGAGCTGGTTGGCACAACCAAGCAGACCCCAGAGGTTGAGAGAATTCCCAGGGGAGGAATTCCTCTCTCATCTCCAGCTCAAGGTCAACTGTACTAACTTGACACAAGTGGACGTGAGCAGTGAGGAGCACAATGTGATAAGGCATAACCCCTGCACCACGCAGTAAATTGTAAGGTGTTCAGGCGACAAGATGGAAAACAGTGATCAATGGAAAACAGTCATCATAAAGTAAGGAAGACAAGATGTGTAGCATAAATGATGACAGATGTATATGCTGATAGCAGTCATAATTAGATACTTTAAAAAGGTCATCCTTGGTCCCTATTAGGGCTCAGTATCACCATTATATTCATATGGTATTTCCCAGTTTTCAAACTGTGCTCTCACATTATCTAAATTGATTGCACAACAAAACCCTGTGACTCAAGGGGGACTAACAGGATCCCACAGAGATTGTGCTCACTCACTATCTCCCAGCCAAGCAGCAGCTCCATCATCCTGACCTTCTGGAACACAGCCTCCTTGCAGAAGCACTAGAGACTCACCAAATACCATTATTATACCGAATTAGAGCTAACATTTGAGGACTTACTATTTGCCAGGCACTGTTCTAAGCACATTACAAGTATTAACCCAATTACTCTTTGCAACAACTCCGGGAATGTGTTACTAGTATTAAATTCACTTTAAAATTAGAAAACTGAGACACAGAAACAAAAGCAGGAACCTTGGAGATTCGATCCAAGAAAGAGAGGCCAGAGGTCTTCTCTTCTTTAGAGAGGCAGGATAAATTGCAGAGTTTTATTTACTCCTTCTGGCTACCACTGTTAACATCAACATGGGAGACTGGAGAAAAAGCGCCCTCCCTCCCCAATCCAAATTCTTCTCTATCCTGTCACCCTGCTTTACTTTCCTTCAATGCACTGGTCACTCCTCAGAACATTTGATGTTTACTTGTCTGTATCTGTCTCCCACAGAGAATGCAGACTTTGCAAGGGCAGACCCTCAATTTTATTCATGCTTGTAGTCCAAGTGTCTGCACAATGAATGAATGACGCCTCATACAGAACAGGCACGCGGATATTTACTGAATGAAACACACACACGTACTCCTCATGACAGCAGAAGTCTAGACAACTTAAAAAAAATAGCTAGGTCAGTCAAAAAGATATGGCAATTTCAAAGACAAGCAAAATAAAACACGCAATTGGCCCGGTTCACCCCCAGCTGGATTAAGTGGGTGTGGAGTGTGCGATGGTCACAGAGGGAGTGACGGTGTTTACCCAGAGCCCTTCCCCGCTGGCATAAATACCGAAAGGGTCTGGGGGGACAAAGGACAGGCTAGGCGGCTGCACCAGTCTCCTGCGGGTCTGGCCTGGGTGTGGCCGGGGGTGGGCAGAGCTGAGGGGCCACTGAGTCAGGGGCGCGTCTGGGGCTTCCTGCTGATGGCAGGGCAAGGACTTTGAGGAGTACGAGTTTAGAATCATTTCTAATGTTAGCGTTAATGAGATGCAACAGCATAAACGTTAGTGTTAATGCTACAAAAACAGCCTCCTTAACTCAAAACTCATCTTTTGGGAAAGAGAAATCAATTTATGCCGAAAACTATAAGCAGTCCAAGCAGCCAATGGGTCACTGGAGCTGTGGGCAGCACAAAGTGGGAGGGAGGAAAAAAGAACATCTCTTCTTTCATGTCTGCTAAAGAAAGCATCTAGAAGCATGCATTTTATTTTCTTTACCCCTCCACCTGCTCCATAAAAGCCGCCCTTGGGTCCTCATGGGCTCCCTGCTCCAAAACTGCCTTCCTTCCCACGTCATCATCTGCTCCCTTAGTATGGAAGGTCTTGGTGGGTATTAGGAATAAAGCAATTAACACTGAATTAATTCAAATAAAAATGTGTCAGAAGAAATATATATCTATTTTTACAATCTTCTATTGCCCTCTAAGGGAGTATGAATTCTGATGGTCTGCTGTTTGTTGGGCTGGGTGCTGGGTATGAGCAAAGGCAAGGATGGAAAAAGCTAAAAATCTCTCTACAAGGCCGGAAGAGGGGAGAATGTGAAAGAATGTGAATTCATTTACAGGGGCAAAGAGGAGGGACTTGTGGAGGTGCGAAAGGCTTAAGGAAGGCAGGAGCACTGAAGCTGTGTGGAGGGGTCCTGGGCACAGAACAGAGATGACCTTTGACCCCACCTCCACCCCCAGTCGTTAACCCACTTACATCTCACAATAGATAGTTTGGAGAAAAGTCATCACTTGAATCAAGTGGTCTAGGATCTGTCCCCAAAGCAGGTCTACACTGTTTTTTACTTTCCATAGTTTGTTTCCTTTGATTTCTGAACAATCAGGTTTCTCACAAGCTTAACATTCCCTCCTCACTCACTACCTCTCTCACCTCCAAGGAAGCAAAAAGCCTTGGAGTAACCAGAGGGAGATTTCCAGCAATGGCTGGCAGGGGCTGCACACCCTCTGGATTTTAATTGTCACTAGTAACTTGGAGACCACCTTGATTTAGTTACCTAAATGCATTTGCCCCACACTTGGAGGGAAGTCACCATTGCTTTCCAAAATAAGTTTCCTCAGGTCAAAAACTTCCAGATGACCACTCTGAGTTATGCTCTCTCTATGCTTCTTTATACTGGGCAAGTCAACACTCTCCTACTCAAGACTCTTTTCCTCAGCAACTCACAAGAATCAACTATTAAATTTCACGAATGTTGAAGCCAGTTGCTAAATAAAGCCATCATTAAAACACAAATAGGGGCTGGCCTGTGGCGTAGCAGTTAAGTGTGCGCGCTCCACTTCGGTGGCCTGGGGTTCACAGGTTTGGATCTTGGGGGCGCACCAATGCACTGCTTGTCAGGCCATGCTGTGCGGCATCCCATATAAAGTAGAGGAAGATGGGCACAGATGTTAGCCCAGGGCCAATCTTCCTCAGCAAAAAGGAGGATTGGCATCGGATGTTAGCTCAGGGCTGATCTTCCTCACACAAAAAAATAATAATGCAAATAATATAAATTAAAATGAAATAAATTGTTTTAAAAACAAAGGTATAAATGCTCAAAACTCATCACTGCTTAATTATTTTACTGTATTTTATTGTTACCTATGCTCTCGAAGTTGTTGACATCTACTTTATCTGGTAGGAATCCTATATTAATAGGATGCTATTGCACATTTCTTCCCAACTCTGCATTCAATAATGTCACATCAGTAGCTTGAAAGCAGCCACAGTGGGCATATTTACACCAGGGAAGTTGGCAAACACTACAAATCTGGGCTTGATGTCTAAGACAGTGATGGAGAAAATGTTAATGATGCAGATTAAAACATAAAGCAGTGTTAGGCCTGTAGCTGTTACATTGCATAAATAGCACAAAAAAATGAAGAAATATTCACCCAGCATTCAATTCAGCAACGGAGTCACTCATGCCATTAATGAATGAGTGAAGCTCTGACATACATCTTCATTGTTTCACTTTTGTCTTATTTTTTTTTTATAATTTTATTTATTTTTTTTTCCCCCCAAAGCCCCAGTAGATAGTTGTATGTCATAACTGCACATCTTTCTGGTTGCTGTATGTGGGACAGGCCTCAGTGTGGCCGGAGAAGCGGTGCGTCGGTGGGCGCCCGGGGATCCAAACCTGGGCCGCCAGCAGCAAAGCGCGCGCACTTAACCGCTAAGCCATGGGGCCCGCCCAACTTTTGTCTTATTAATATGAAAGAAAATATCTAACAATATGCATGTCAAAACTACATTCACTTATTAATAAGTTGGTTACGAATATGAGAAGTTTGGCGAATAGCAATAAAAGCCTTCTATGAGAATCAGTTTGCATTTTTATTATTATTTGCAATTGTGTGCTATACATCTTTTCTATCAGTAGTTCATAATAAACTTATATGCATATATGTGTATATGTATGTCTCCTGTGTGTGGGTGTATACATGCACGAACACACACATGCGCACACACACACACAGCCCCCCACTCCCACCCCAGTACGTTGTTAAACATTTACAGCACACACTGTATTAGCTTTCCATCGCTCCTGTGTTTGGCTATACTCCCTCACCCCCTAAGACCTGTTCCCACACTCCAGGCTCTCCACAAAACAATGCCTGCTGATATGCCCATCAATAAGTTGCAATAGTTTGCCTGTCAAACGTCCTCAGAGAATGGAAGGAAATCCTTTGCATTTATAAGCCCTGGTGAGCGCTCTGCTGCTCCGCTGCACAGCTCACTCACATGAGTTGGCAGCTTTATTCACCACTCACCCTCAGCATCACTGTGCTTAACTTCCCCAGGCAGCTTGGAAAGAGATAAACACCTTTAAATTAGACCCAAACCTTACTGAGTTCTATGGGAAAGATTGCCAAGGAGGTTTAGAGTTCTGTACTTGCAAAGGTTTCATGACATTAACAAACAGGCTTCTTCTAAAAGTCCCCAGCCATTTGAGCAGTTAAAACATTTCAAAGTATGAGTCTATTTTGCCACAGTAGGAATTACCTGGTTAATTACTGCTTATCAGTATACTTTTAAATTTCACGAGGACATCAATTTGACTTTGGAATTCTAATAGAAGACAATTCCGTTGACTCAACTGGAGACTAAAAGTGCTGTCTCAGCAAAAACTTTTTAAAAAGGAAGTCTCTTAATTCTTCCCTGGGCCACCACGAAAACAATCACCACTGGTGATTAAAGTGGTTGTTATCTTCAGATTCAGTGAAGCATAATGGATTCTATAATCTTCACCAGAAGCATACCACCAAATGAGTGTTTTTTTAAGGTAACAAGCCCTCCAACTCAGGATACCCCGTTACAAAGGATTTCCTGTAATTCTCTGGGAACATGCAATAGACGAAAATTCACTGAATTTAAATTTCTGAAAATACACAATTTAACTCAATTACATGTCTTCAAATTCTTAATCTTGGCGAAACTCATGTTTTTCAAATTCTTGATTTTCTTTCTAATCTTCTCAATAATATTTAAATCATCTCTCCTTCAATTTAGGTCTTAATTCTAGAACTTCAACATTTATCAATTTTTTTGATCATAGGAGATCGAGACTCTCGCAACCTCAATTATTTCTTGGATTAATCAATTCAAATGTGGAGTCCTTCAAGCAAGCGTCTTATACCTCTTTGACAGAAGAGCAAGTTCTTACAAGACTTTAAGCTGAAAGAGGCAAGTAGACCATATCAATTTTCAGGTGTTTCCTGATGTACCATGAATGACTGACATCCTATGATGATTAGCATCTCGAGAAGTTTCCTCTCCAGAAGAGACTGCTTCTGACTGTTAGTAAACGGCCCTTGCCAAAATGAAATGTTCACTGGAAATGCCCAGTTGTTAATCAAACATTAGCATCTAATATTTATTTGTATTTAAAGAGAGCATCCCACCAGATGTTAAACATTTTAGATAGGGTTTTTTCCTTTAGAAAAGACACCCCAGTAGTCACTCAAGTACTCTAGTAGCTACTGTGAGCAACGGCTTTGCAAGGCATGCAAACAGTACAGTTCTACAACCCTGGCTCCTTCTCCGGACTGCCAACTGACCTTGCAATGTCGCCTCCCGTCTCTTATCAACTGAGTTGTCCCCCAACTAGCCATTCTTTTTTTCTACCATAATGCAATCTTCAATTTTAACTAGTATATGGCTGCCCATATTTAAGATGACATCTCTCAAGGCAACAAGACAGAAGGAGCCTGGGTCCCCATGAGCAGAGTGCTACCTACTAGCCTTGGACCTACTCAGATCTGAGAGTCCTCTGTCCCCTTCTCCTCCCCACTTGCAGCTGAATCCAATTCTAACCCACACGCCAAGTGTGCCACGAGCATGAGAACTGGAGCCACTCTGTTGGGTGCTGATCCCAACGCTGCCATTGATTAGCTGGGTGTCTTTGCATAAGTTATTTAACCTTTTTGATACCTCAGTTTCCTCATCTATGAAATGGGAATGATTGCACACATTCAAAGTGCCTGTGAGCATGAAATTAGTAAATATATGCAAAGCCTGGACTAGTAAGTACTCAATCAATGTCGGCTATCATGACCACTGCCACCGCCACAACATCAATCAATCCAGGGTCTGCTGCTCCTTGGTAGAACAGGGAGCTGCAAGACGGGAGGCAAATGGGAACCAGAAGGTGAAGCCTCATAATCACCACCCTCGCCCTCTGCACTGCCTTTCACTCTCCTCATACCCACTCCCCAGATGCCTTGCTTCTTCCAGTTTTATTCATTATTTAGAATTTCCTCTCTATTCCTTATGGCAGACTTCACCCACTGTAGTCCCTCCTCGTTCTGATTCTTTTCACAAGAAATTCTAGCCTATGTGAATTTGCATCTGTATATTTTTCCTGTTGTGAGAATCTAAGTAAACACATATTACAAGATTTCCATTGGGGAGATTTAGAAAGAAGGGGCAGATGAGGAGAAAGGGCAATAAAGCAGATGCCAGCTTTCAGGGGGTGAAGGAGGCCAAGCGAGAGCAAGCAGAACACTCTGGATTGAACTCTGGGGTTGGTTTGAGGGGAGGAGCACAGACATGTAATGCAGACAAGGGCTCAATGGTGTAAGTTCTGGCACAAAGCTATCAGAGGCGGATCTAATGCTTTGAAACCCTCTGTGCTGTGGAGAGGGGCTGAGCTCTGCTGAGGTTATAGGTTATCCAAAGCTTTTGTCCCCTCAAATACCAGGTTAATCTGCCTCAGAGCAAGGTGTGGTCTTGGAAATAGAGAGCAACTACTTGAAATGGAGGCATTTCCATGCCTCCATTAGATAAATGATGGAAAGGAAAACGAACCTCATATCTAAACTTATTACAGGAAATGATTTGCCAATGTGTTATTGACAAGACTAGTTGTGACCTCAAAATTTATTAGGGAGCCCAGCGTGCCTGACAGTAATCTTACTTGGATAGGAATCTCAAACGTAACGCAGTCATTCATTCAGGGGTTTGTAGGAATAGAGCTCGAATTCAGAGAAATGATACAACCATCTAAACTTAGGATAGCACAAAACCTGATTTTCATGTAACTCTTTTCCCCTAGTGTTTACTCAAAAGAGAAGGTAGAGCTATAAGGATTTCTTTAAGTCTCACTATTAGAAGTAAAAGCTCTTCAAATCAACTTTCAAAAGGACAGTGTACTGCCCAGAAGTAAAACTGCAACGCTGCTTTCCCATTCCACAGTTGAGCACAGCAGAAGTGAGAAACCCTAAAGAGCCAACCTGGACAGAAAGAGAGAAAGAGTCTGGATGGAGAGGCAGGGCCTGGGGAGGCGACACTGTTGAGGGCTAGCTTCCACTTGGTAGCTTCTCTCGCCCCCAGTCGACCCTTGGGGCCTTCCCCTCTGTCTTGGGAACTCTCCAGGTTTTCCAAGTTGGCCCTGGAGATTGCCAACAACAGTGGCTTGGTGACAAGGGAGAGGTCACAACTGTCCATTAAACAGCTGCCAGAGGCCAAGTGTAAGAGTTTATTCACTATTATTACGTGTTCATAACAATCCTATACAGTAGTTATAATTTTCCCCCTTTGATGGATGAAGAAATAACTAGTAAGTGGTAGTTTATATTCAAAAGACAGTCCACTCAACTCGAAAAGTAGGAATCATGCTATCTTCATTCCCTGCTCAAGAAGGGGAGGAAAGGTGGAATTTCAGACTCCTCTGAGGCAAAGAGGTGGGTTTAAAGACAGCTTTCTTTGATTAGCCCAAGATCATCACCACCATTTATAATATTTTTATGGAGTTGTCTTCCAAAAATAAAATTGTAGAATACAACCTATCCACTCATTCATTTAAATATTGCAGTGTCTATTATGTACTCGGGATGCAGCAGTGAACAAAACAGGCAAAAATCCCAGGTTCTAACAGGGAAATTTGACCTTGGATAGGGCAAGAATTGATAGTAAGGAACTATTGTTATTTTACTTATTTATTTATTTTTTTGCTGGGAAAGAGTCATCCTCAGCTAACATCTGTTGCCAATTTTCCTCTTTTTTTTTTTTTCCCTCCCCAAAGCCCCAGTACATAGTTGTATATTCTAGCTGTAGGTCCTTCTAGTTCTTCTACGTGATCTGGCGCCATAGCATGGCTACTGACAGATGGGTGGTGTGGTTTTGCATCCAGGAATTGAACCTGGGTGCCGAAGCGGAGCTCGCTGAACTTTAACGGCCATCAGGGCTGGCTCTATTGTTATTTTTATTAGGTGTATTAATTGTGTGGTGGTTATATGGAAAAGTCTGTCCTTATCAGTTGGAAATGCATATTGAAGTATAAATGGATTCAGTAACATGATATCTGGGATTCGCTTTTAATAGTCAAAGTGGGGGAGGGGGCGCCATGTGGGGAAACACACGAAACAAGACTGGCAAATGTTTATAATTGTTAAATCTGGAAGATGGGTACATGGGGGTTCATTATACTATTTTCTCTACTTGTGTTTATTTGGAAATTTCCTTAATGAAAGACGAACTCCTCCCTCCATGGAGCTTAAAAAGATAAACAAACAGTAATTTATGGTGTGTCAATCAGACAGCTATACATGCTCTGCAGAAAAATCAGCAAGGAAGGGAGGTGGAAAATGCTGAGAGGAGGGTGGATAAATATAATATTTCTATGTGCATGTAAGATTTACTTATTTTATACCTATAAATTAATATAAGACATGGATGAGTTAATAACCTGCATCAGTGTAAGGCATTAATACACATGAAGTTGAATAAAATGGTAATTAAAGGACACCTGGTTTTCTGAGAAAGAAGAGAACAATTTGAGTTTTCTGAAAGAGATCAGTTTTGAAGAAATGTTGATGAAAATAATGGCTAACATTTACCTAACTTTTTTTATATATTAGAACTAGGTTTTGCAAGCATGTTAAAGAATGACTGAGTTTGATCCTCATCATAACCCCAGGAGCTGGTACTGTTTCTCTCATTTGTAAGATGCTCTCCCTAAGCTTAGGGAGGCTGAACAGTTGTTCAAGGTCGTGCAAACCCTAAGTGGTGGAACGTGATGTGAATCCAGTTGGTCCACCTCCAGAGTCCGAATGTTTACCTGTCACACCACTCTGCCTGTTTTGATGGATAAGCAGCATCTGGATAACGAAGGGTGAAAGAGTAGGCCTAAATATCAAGCAGCGACTTGATATTTTCTGAGTGTCTGCCACACGCAGTGCTGTGGGTACCATAGACGAATGAGGCCGAGTATGGGGGAGCAACCTGAATGGAGGGAATGGCAGATGTGGGAGAACAGCCAAGAGTGAGGTTTTCTGGGTAGGACAGAGCTAGAGAACAGACACTGCAGGCGAAAGGCCCAGGTGGAGCTCCTAAGGAAGCTTCTTCAGAAGCCCAGGCGTACGGGGGTGGGAACGGAGGAAGGCGCAGTTGGAAAGCAGGTTCTCCACCACTTCTATTCCTATGTACTCACCAACACCACCACCACCACCCACCCACATCCACACACAACACCTTAGCCTGTCCGTCTCTCTTCTAGAACATGGTAGAGCAACATCAGACACCCAGAACCTACCTTACTTAGAGCAAGAGATGGCAATTGCCGAGGTGATACGACTTATTCAAAAATTTTTAAGTTTCTGTCTGTGCTGGGCACTGTTCCAAAACATGGAAAATACAGTGTGAACAACACAAGGTCTCTGCTCTCATGAAGCAGTAGGACAGACAACAAACAAATATATCCTTTGCTGGGTGTGGATGAATGGTATACATAAAAATGAAGCGGGCTAAGAAGGATGTGGCTTGCAAGGTCCCGGGGCTCCTGTTTTATAACGCATGAGCAGGAGACTTCTTTGATAAGGGGAGACTTGAGCAGGCAACTGGATGAAGCGAGGCAGTAATGCTTTGACATCTGGGGAAGAATGTTCCAGGGAGAGGTAATGAAAACACTCTGAGGCTGGAGCTGGTTTGGCGGCCAGCAAGCTGAGGCAGTGAGCACGTGGGGAGGAGCAGGAGATGAGATCAGAGGGAGAGAGATCAGAGCAGGGCCAGATTGGGGAGGCTCTCGAAGGCTGTCCCATGGACTTGCTTTTGACTTTGAGTGAGATGGGAAACCATTAGAAGAGTCTGAATTAGCCGAGATACGAACAGGATCACTTTGGCTGGTATAGAAAAGAGATAGGGGGCATGGGTCTGAGCAAAAAGACCAGTTAGGAACCTAATGCACTAATCCAGAGAGAGAAGGTAAGTGGACTGCCGCAAGTGGGAGCAGTGAAGACTGGGAGAAGTTGTAGGATTCTGGATGTTTTGGAGGCAGAGGCCACAGGGTTTGCCTGTGGATTGGACCCGACGTATCAGAGCGGGAATGTGACCAGAGAAACCCTAAAAGCTCTCTAACTGGGACTTTTATCTCTGCCTTAGGTTCTACCATCATCCTTTCCTTTAGGTTAAGCCATTAGAAGAGGCCTCTACGAAAATGCATTCACTGGTGAGACTTGTGTTCTAGATAGAGCAGTCAGGGCCGGCCCCATGGCTTAGCGGTTAAGTGCGCGCGCCCTGCTGCTGGCGGCCTGGGTTGGGATCCCAGGCACGCACTGACGCACCGCTTCTCCAGTCATGCTGAGGCCGCGTCCCACATACAGCAACTAGAAGGATGTGCAACTATGACATACAGCTATCTACTGGGGCTGTGGGGGAAAAAAAAAAAAAGGAGGAGGATTGGCAATAGATGTTAGCTCAGAGGCGGTCTTCCTTAGCAAAAAGAGGAGGATTAGCACAGATGTTAGCTGAGAGTTGATCTTCTCCACAAAAAAAAAAAAAAAAAAAGAGCAGTCAATGCTGGCTCAGCAATTATTCTAATGGATTAGGCAAGAGATTAGCATCTAAAAGGATGGGAAGGAGGCATGAATAAGTGAATATGGATTGAGAACTATTTAGGAAGTTATTGCTAACTGATTGGACAAGGCAGGAAAGGGAAGAAAAATGGCTTGCTGTGACCAATGAATTATGGTGAAGTGAAAAAGGAGGGGAAAAAAAAACCCCAGGAAGTTAGAGGTAGGTCTGGAAATAGAGATTATGAGTCCAATTCTGGGTGGGTGACTTGGAATCAATTGTGCAAAAGCCAATAAAATCCCAGAAGGCATGTGAATAAGAGTGGGAGGCTCAGACAGGCCTACTGCACAGTTTTTCTCTTGATTTATTTTGAAACACAATTGGGCCTCACTATTTGAGCCAGAAAATTTAAATCAGAATATTGCAAGAGAAATTTCATTTCACTATTTTCTAATAGGCATAGTAACTAAAACCAGGCTACCAGAATCCATTTCCTTTTAACATGAAGGGATCCTTCGAAAACCTGTCTTAATAAACTAAATTTACAAATAACAGAGCAATATTGTACCACTTAAAACAACACTAAACAATGTGGTTTAGCTATGTTCATTTTTTTTCCAGTAAGAGTGCTAAATTCTGAATATGAGAATCATAAATATAGACTTCTCAAACTGGTTTTTACATTTCTAAGTGCCAAGTTGGTAAAACAGAATTAAGATTTTCATCCAAAGTCACACACTAGCATTGAACATCAGACAATGAACATCTTGAATAGCACTGAACATCTTTACAGTGGAAATTGAGAACTGGACCCAACTTCAAGTCAAACAATTGATTAAAGGTCAACAGTGTGTCAGTGACCATGCTCTCTGCTGGGAATACAAGGATGCATATGGCATAATCTCTATGCCTCAGGAGATTCACAACCTACCAAAAGGTCTAGAGTACCCTCCCCATGCATAAGAAGGCATAGGTCAGAGTAAGGCTGATGTCCTGTGTGGAAATGCATAGCTGTCACTCAGCCGGCTTGGAACATTAGAAAGACTCCTTACCACTACAATTGCTGTGATAGTTGTTGCTATTCAGGGATAAACAGTATTGAGTTTCCAAGTACACTCTAAACCAGTGAAAGGCAGGCAATGAACACACGTATTTATAGAGCATCACGTTTACTGCAGACTCATACAACTTTTAAACCAATAGCTACTGGACTCTTCTTACTCAAAATGATTTGAACAAAACACTTTTCTAAAGAAACTTTTATGAAGTGTTAACTCAGAGCCCCTCTGGATTTCTCCAGTGGGTTTCCTTCCTTTTCCCCTTCCTCTCCTCTTCCTTTTTCTCCCTTCCTTCCTCCTCCTCCACCTCCTCCTCCTCCTTTGAATATTTAGCTACCTACTCAGAATTTCCTTTCTTCAACTAATTTGTGAAAACTGAGATTTTGGCCTAGATTTCTTAAAGCTCATTTCAATGAGTAGAAGGAAAAATTATTTTGTTCAAACACTTGCTCTTAATGAGCTCATAGTCTAGTGAGGGAAGGCAGACAACTAAATGGTAAGCAAAAATACCACATCATAAGTGCTAGAAATGAGGTAATGAGGATGCTAAGGAGCTGGAAGGAAGGGGTACTCAGATTTGAGGGGTGTACGAGGAGGTGAGCTTATCCGTCATGGCTTCCCAGAGAGCACCACTCATGGCCACCTGCTGCCTTGGTTACTTCACTTAAGGCAGTGGAAGGAGGAAGGCAGTGGAAGTAAAAGGTGGAGACCGGTAGGCAGGTAGGACAAAGCAAATAACAGTGCCACACTGCTTCCTAATTCTCATCAATGCCTTCTCCTTGAGCTGCATTGTCTTGGCTGACATGCCAGTTCTGAATCAATCCACTTCTCGCCATCTCCTCTGCTAGCATCCTCTGTGTACCACTGCGATAGCTTCCCAACCTTTCTACCTGTTTCCAGAACTTCCCACTATAGTCACAGCAGCCAGAGTGATAACTGGGCATTAATCACTCCCCTGCTTCAAACCCTTCAGTTGCTTTGTATCGCACTACTTAGCCACGGTAGAGATCTTTGCTATTATAGACCTATGCAATCCAGGCCCTGCCTACCCCTCCAACTTCACCTCCCACTAACCCTGCTCCCTTCGTTCACACACACAGGCTGCCTTTCTGTTCCTAGAACTCACCGACCTTATTTCTCTCTTAGGCCCTTCATACTGATTTGTTTTCCTCTGCCTAGAATAGTCTTCCCTCAGATCATATCGGTGTTACTTCTTCATATTTAGGCTCAATGTAACCAGCTCACATAGGCCCTTCTGACCACCCAGGCAATTGGAGCCCCCCAACCCCCGACCCATGCCCCTGTTTCCCTTCTTGAAAGCACTGGTTCCATAGACGTTTTCCTTCACTCCAGTTTCGATCTGTTTTGTTCATCACTGTATCCCCAGAATTTAGGAAATTATATTTGTTGAATAAACTAACTCTAATCTGAATTCCCAAGTGTAATGAATGTTATGTCTCTACTACAGTAAAACAAACAAAGAAATGCATTCCTCTTCCCTTTCTTACCATTGACTTTTGCCAAAGGAAACTGAAGGCCCTTCTTCAACCACCTGGATGGCTTTGCCTAGTTATTTTCATGTTGGTTTATTGTTCCAGTCGTCTAGCAGCAGGGAATAAAACTTAAGTGTCACACCCAGTAAACATAATACAAGAGCCACTATTTATCAAAGGCTGATTAGGTACTAGGCGCTGCGTATACATCATGCATTTAAATCTTATAACATCTTTATTATATGATTTTTATCCCCATTTTGGAAGGCATTGTCAAATAACTTCCAAATGACATACAGACTGCCTATTCCTACATTTCAACTCTGAGTATTGAGACGTTAGAAAAACAACTTATCTCTTCCATGCACACCCTTTTTCCCATATTAATGTCACAGAAACAGTGTTTGAACTAGTATGACAACAAGTAAGCAAAGAAAGCAATAAAGTATTAGATTTGATTGCTCTATCTCTTACGCAAATTGGAGCACCAAGTAAGAATTTTCTCATTCAAAGTATGGTCTATAGTTTCTGAACATGTGCCAAGTATGGTTTCTGCATATACTAGTAATCAAAAACCAAGGGGGTTTTTAGAATAGTTATTGCAAGCTATCATGTCTTTAGCAGTGCAGAAATGTGCTCTTTCTTCATTTATATAAGAAGTCAAAAATAAATACCTGTCAACTTCCTATTTGGAAATTTTTTTTTTTAATAATTTTTATTTATTTATTTTTTCTCCCCAAAGCCCCAGTAGATAGTTGTATGTCATAGTTGCACATCCTTCTAGTTGCTGTATGTGGGACGCGGCCTCGGCATGGCTGGAGAAGTGGTGCGACGGTGCGCGCCCGGGATCCGAACCCCGGGCTGCCAGCAGCGGAGCGCACGCACTTAACCGCTAAGCCACGGGGCCGGCCCGTGGAAATTTCTTAAACTATAGTATTAGACTAGACAATAGTCTAGACCATACGGCAGATCACAAAGAGAAACAAATCTCTTTTTGCTCCACAGGGGTATTCTGGATTTTGAAAGGCATTGCTATGATGGAGCTTAACACAACTCAATTTTTAGAACTTCATAGGATATGCTTTCATATCAGGATAAGTTCTAAAAAGAAAGAAACAAAAAAAAAAATGAGTGCTTCATAATAATGACACTTTTTGAAAGCCATCTAGATTCTAAGTTGCTAGAGGTAATATTTCATAGCGATAGGCTACACCTGTGGGCCACAAGGGTTCCACGTGCCACAAAAACATTATTTCCACATTACTTTCTTTGCCATTTTAGTTTCAAGATCAGATATCATTAAATATTGTGATTAAGTGGCATTCCTTAGTGTTTAAACAACTGTGAAAGAAGAGGGGGAAAATAAGCATTTATCTTATATAGTCAGGGAAAAAAAGTGGAAAAAAGCCAAGACCACCAAGATTTTCCTCCATAACTATACTCCAAATGCTTCCAAAGATTTCCCAAAGCACTTTCCTAGACAGAGCCAATCCTAATCAGCCCTTCCACGCACCCATTCCCATCAGCTCCCTGCCCATCTCATCACCCTTACAGCCCCACCCTCATTATTCCATAGCAAGTAACTCTCTAAAAACTCTGATCTAGGATGGGAAGGGCACAATGTAAGGGAAGGTTTTTCTTCTAAAAAAATTAACTTTTAAAGTCTAGGTCTCCTCTCACAGGCTCCTCCACCACCCACTCAGTAATCCGATATTCCTGATTTTGACTCTTATGCTTCATACTTCATGCATTTAGTTGATTCAAATTTTTAAAAGTGTGAGACATCTGAGTATTTAAACCATAAGCTGTTTCAGACCAGCTACCATATCCTCCTTGGAGGCAGCTATAATATTTTAGCACAACACAGATGCCTAAACTAATAACAGGTTTACATGGTTAAAGGAACAAACGCAGGATCGTATACTTATGCCCCAGATTACAGTTTTTCCTCTCGCCCAGCACATCAGAGAAGCACAGATGTTAGTGTTTGAGGACTGTCTGTAATGACACAGCCACGGGAAGCTGAACTCGGTGATGGCCCCAGATCAGCCTCTCCACCCATTCCTCCGTGGCCTCCCATCCTCACCATTCCCTCCACCCCAACAGCTTTCTCGTCACAGGCTGGAGACAGCCTTAAATCAGCCTAAGGCTGGACTGCGGTTCATACGCATCCCTGGACTGCCTACAAACGACTTTTCCTTTGCATCTACTTGTTTCCAAAGACTCCTACTTCAGCTAGAGTTGGTGTCGGTTCTGAGGACCTCCTGAAGGATGAGGACTTAGATCACACGAAAAGGTGGAGGGAAGAAGGAGGTGGATCAGGAAGGGCAAAATGTCTGCCCTTTGCTTCCTCCTTGGCCAGACGCTGACCCACCCCTCCCAGTCAGGCAGGGTGCAGGAAGGGAACTTTGCTCAGGCTTCAGTCCCAGAGTTGAAAGAGGATGGGAGGAGCTGAAAACTGTCCCAAAGGAACAGATTCCAGGGGGCATGAGGAAAGGCATGTGCACCCCGTGTGGAGGGCCAGCACGCTGCAGAGTGCTAGGGTTTTGGTGACACGTTGACATTCAAATCAAAAGAGCATGAAAGCACACTTTATTACAGCTAGAAACAGCCAAGTATTGCCAAAGCGCCCACTAAGTCATCCAGAAACAGAGGACTTAAAGGAAACTGGGACAGAAGAAGGGAGCGGGAGAAGGAGGAACAATGGGCTCCAAACCGGGAGCAGAGAAAGATCTTGACGAGGATTCAGAGTTTAGAGGGTGGTCAGAAAGCAAAGACTCAAGCAGTATTTTTCTCTCTAAACAGGGAGGAGGATGGGGAAATATGGGAAGAGAACATCACTTGGAGTATGAAAACCGGAGACTTACCAACGGAGGGAAGGAGGCTGGCTCTAAACGGAGCCCCTCCATTTCATTGTCAGAAAGGACCTACTCCGTTAAGAGGGATGATCAGCCCCTTGGGATACAAAGGAGAGATAGGGTATTTATGTTAAATTAAATCCAGAAAACAGAAGTAAGTAAGCTCGGGCTAATGCCTTCATTGCCCTTAGGAAGGCATTTATGTGCATTAAAGATTCACACATCTCTGCAGACAGCTGCCAAAAGGAATTATCCAGCTGCAAGAGCGGCTCGGCAACACTCCTACTCAAGTTATGCGTAGGTCAGCGTCACTTAGACAGCATTCATTAATACACTCTGTTCATTTAAGCGACCAAAGTTGTTTTAAACTATTTTTAAAATACATCAGATCACAAGCATCTTACAATACTTTTGTTTACTAGATTATTATTTTACTCTTTGCCAAGTCCAAGTCAACCGCTCCGAGCTAAGAAACGGAAGAGAGAAACTCAGTTACGATGTAAACCATTGGAGCCAAGTCTTGTGTGCAACCATAGGGTGACACTAATTCATTTGATGGATGTTTACTGAGCACAATTTTAACGCATTTCATTGATACTAAGATGCACATTTTTCACAACTTGTGGATGCATCTTACTGGAGGTGGTGTCAATTTTATTGACAGCATTTCTTTTCCTAGTGGTACATTAAAATGGTGTATTTCAAAAGCTACTTAAATTCGATGAAACAGGAACTCATCAATATCATTAAAGTCACGGTTCAGATGTTGCCTTCTCTAAGAGACTTCCTTGGAGCACCAGTCTAAGGTGGCCCATCCATCATCCTGATTCTTCCCCACTTACTGATCACATCTCTATGGAGACTGTCTCTCTTGTGTTCACTGCTATGTCTAGAACCACATCAGGCATCATTCTAGGCATAGCAGGTTCTCAATAAATGGCTCTGGAATGAAGAAAAGTTACCATTTGTTGAGCAATGACTACATATCAGACCCTGAACTAAATGCTCTACAGAGGAAAATTTCCTTTATTCCAAGCAATTAAGAGGTCATTCTTATTATCTACTTTAAAGATGGGAGAACTTGCAAGAGGTAAGTGGAGAAGCCACAGGACAGGACCTCAGCTCAGGCTGACTTCAAAGCCAGACACATAAGCATCATGCTATAGTGTGTATCACATACAAGCCCTGGAAACAGTTTTGTGCTTGATTCTGTGACTGGTCCAAAGATATAAGGCGAGATCCCTAAAGCTACAAGGAGGAATAAAACCGTTCCCCCACCCTTGAAAGGTAGCATTTGTCTACTGAATCACCACATTCCTCTGTTTTTCTAAGTGCTTCCCGTAGAAGGTCCCGTGTTAATATGGAGGTGGAGGTGTCTACCCAATAAGATGAACCTCATCCACGAAAGAGATGGATATTTACACTTTGTATGGAAGGATCCCACCATCTGTGAGAACAAGAGCAGCCCACCTAGGGCTCAGCCAGTTATCTTGAATGCTAGGGAAAGTGCATGGGAAAGTGCCGGAAGAAAAGTAGGTACGTGGACCTTCGGTGCCATGCTCAGGCCCGTGCCTCAAGGGTTTGAAGTTCATCTCACAAGATCCATGATCTTCATCAATGACCTGTTTCACTGTGAGCTTTATTCCATCCCAGCCAAGTTCCTTTCCCATTCAGCATCTCACCCAAGGAAGAATGTTAAAATCTGGCACTGCCATTCCTACGTCAACTGATGACTATGTCCAACAGAGATGTCTAAACCCTGTGAAGAAAGAAAATAAAGAAGAGCCGCTGGACAAAGGAGTGACAAAAGAGTTTTGACTCTAAGTCAGTCTGTGTCAAGTCAGCTTAGATAGAGCCTACGAAATCTGTCATTTTGGGTCTCCACGAAAATACTGAAGGATATCACAAACATAAAATATTTCATTTAGAATAGAGTTGGCAAACTATGGCTGCAGGACAAGCCCAGCCTGCAGCCTGTTTTGTATGGCTTGTGAGCAAAGATTGGTTTTTACATTTTTAAAGGGTCGTAAGCAAACAACCCCCTCCCCTCCCAAATCAGAGAATATATAACAGAGACACACACACAGACCACAAAGCCAAAAATACTTAGTATCTGGCTCTTTAGAGAAAAAGGTTTACCACCCCCAATCTAGAACTTCTCTTTGTCCTCCTCCATCTCTATTCAGACACAGGTCATTTAACCGTCAGTGTTCAACGTGACTAGGCACATAGAGAAGTAGATCTATTTACCGCTTCAAAAATTAGGGCTAATTTAACAGTATGATGATTTCTTGATTTAGTAACTCCTCTTATGAGAATTCTAAAGTTTTCGTGATTATTAGACTCATACCCATTTTAACTTTGTCTTTGATATTTTAAAAAGATGTCCTTCTTATACTTAAGGGCTTACTCACTTTGTGCCAAATGCTGTAATGGTTTGATCTTCCTAAGGCTGGTGATAAGTGGCTTCTGTAGGCTCCCCAGCACCCTGGTTATTAAAGTTTACCAAAACAACTGTCTTAATTAAAGACCCGTGAAAACCCTGACTCTCCTCCCATCAGGTTAGGACACCAAGTGGGCGTAGCTGGAATCTTTTTAAAACTTAGCCTAACATTAACCCTCTTCAAATTGCCTTTCCTCTAGGATTATACGGGGAGGGGGAGAGAAGAGGAGGGTTATGGATTTGCGGATCCACGAATCCAGCATACTTTAACTTTCCATCAAACAGTAATTCAATATTTACCAAAAGAAGATGTTTAGGCTTGGAAATTCTTACTTGGCTTGTATCTTATCGGAAAAACATTTTTGGGTAACCCTGTGTAAACAGATTGAAAAGATACTCAAACGTGACTCAAACATGAAATTCTAGATATACAGTCAACTTCTAATCACTGGGATAGAAATCATCCAGGGACACTTGAAGCCGTTCTGCCGCATCTGGATAATCTGTAGCCCAGTCATTCTGCAACAAACCTGGGCCCTCTCACTAGGATGATTAGCCTCTATTTCTATCATCTTTGCTAAAGCATATGTTGCTTTTCATCGGCATGAGCAATATCAAGCTGAACATGTAGTCATCTCTGAATTACTTGAAAGCTGGCTCTTCCGTCGGTGAGTTCTACTTGGCACAGATGCTCGTGGCTCTGAATGCCCGAATGGTTTGGGATCAGCTTTTCATTTTAGAATGCAAGATTGATGCAGGCTGTGATGAAACATTAATATTTGAGATGCCTGCCACACACAAGTACCAGGTTGCTTGGGGTTTTTGTCTAGAAAATGTTTACATTCCCATCTCTGCTTGAATACATGAACATTTTGCTTTAGTTTTCAATTTTATTTATTTATTTATTTATTTTTCCCCCAAAGCCCCAGTAGATAGTTGTATGTCATAGCTGCACATCCTTCTAGTTGCTGTATGTGGGACGCGACCTCAGCATGGCTGGAGAAGCGGTGCGTCGTGCGCGCCCGGGATCCAAACCCGGGCTGCCAGCAGCAGAGCGCGCGCACTTAACTGCTAAGCCACGGGGCCGGCCCAACATTTTGCTTTAGAAACCGCATTTTTCCTAAATCAAAAGAGACGTGATTTTTTTTGTCCTTAAAGGGTGAACCATTACATTTAATTAAAAATGTCTCCTGGGGCTGCCCCGGGTCGTAGTGGTTGAGTTCAGCACGTTTCTCTTCGCCAGCCTGGGTTCCTGGGTTTGGATCCCGGGCATAGACCTATACCACTCATCAGCCACACTGTGGCGGCGACCCACATAGAAAGTAGAGAAAGACTGGCACCCTGAGATGTTAGCTCAGGGTGAATCTTCCTCACCAAAAAAAAAAAAAAAAAAGTCTCCATGCCACCATCATTCCCAGGTAATGCATTTTGGGGGAAAGAAAAGTGAACCTGGGTTAAATCATGGCTCTGCCAGCCATGTAACCTCCAGCAAAATCACTCCTGGGACTCAGTTTATCAACAATCACCTTTCAAGAACACAATGTGCCAAATGCTTACTATAGATTCTTTCATTAATCATCATCAAGTGCTCAGCATGACTCCAGACGGAAAGGCCACAATTTCAGAAATTACAGAGGAGAAATGAGCAAAGGTGAGATAATCCAGAGAGAGTGATCACTATCTACGTCTAAATAATTTTCTTAGAGGGTCAAGGTCTCAGTGCTAACGAGCTGCAGAGGCAGACTTCATACACAGGTCGGCTAATTCCAGAGCACTGGATCTTCACCGCTGGCATTTGCCTAAATCTTTAAGATGCAGCGGCTGAACTAGATCATCCAAGATCCATTCTAGCTTTAATATTCCACGCATCTAATCACCCTTGCGGGAGGATTACAAGATGACAACTGTTTTGAAAGACCAACTACCAGCAATGAAGGGGGGCAGGCGGAAGAAATCTGCAAAAAAGTGGATTGCAGTCATTAAAAATCAGAGTATAGCCCCAGGAATTGCTTTTAGTTTACTAAGGGCTCAAAAGATTTAGCACTACTCAAGCATTTCCCATATTTATGGGTCAGTCTATGAACCATTAAATCTTTATTAAATCACTTAAAAATCATATCCTCCAAGGAGGAGAACAAAATAGTACTGGTTATTCTTGGCTTTGAAAAATTGTGTTGCCACTTCCTACTGATTGGTTCAAATGTGATCATTTAACCTCTTGGCAGTACAGACTGCATCTCCCACGGAAATATTTACGCCTGCATTTGGCAACATCATCCATCTTAAAGTCACTGAAGGAAGGTGGTGCCCATGGGGCACATGGAGATGAGCAGGAAGATTCCATCAAGGAAAAGCAGGATTGGGGCATGGATCTGACTGCCACATAACTGCTTCCCACTGTGCTCTGCCCTCAGCTGAGAGCTTCAGGGAGCTGCTACACTTGGGAAAAGGAAGGTCATTCAGTGACTGCTGTGGAAGACCTATTGGAGGACGAGGCCAGAGAGGCGGGAGAATTCGGAAAATATTTCTTCAGGTGGCTTCCTGGCTTAGACACAGGCCTCAAACAGCACAAAAAACAAAAGGAGGAACCGGGAAGACAGACTCAAAGATTTTAAAGGGTCGAACATCAAACCATCACTTTTGTATGGAAGTCTTAAATACTGTAGACCAAACAGATACCAGGGGGCGGGGGTGGGGGGTGAGGAATTAGCATGAAGCTTTAGAAACTATCTGGTTCATATAACTCACTTTATAAGCAGGAAGCCAAGGACACCAGAGGTGGGGTGGCTTGCTCAGATCTCACCCGGTAAAGCCGAAGTTAGAATTGTTTTCATACTCCCTGACACGATGGGCTTGGAAATGTTTTAATAGCGCTTAATCAAAGTCCAAAGTCTCTAAATTCTTTAAAACTATGCCAACTTCTGAAATTGAGAAGCCAGAAGATGCCGATTTCAACACCTGATAAGTATTCTGAGAGCTTGCACGACCTATCTAGGCCTGGAATTCGGTGAGATGACAAATCTGACCTAGAGCCGACATGCTGGTCTTCTCCTGGTTGAAATAGGAAACACAAGGTAGTTCCGTATCCAATCCGTCGGAAAACCCCGAAACCAACTCGCGCTCTGAGATCGACCCTGTCTCCTGCGATGCCGGCTGGAAACAGCCTTCCAGCGGACTCACACTCAGATATTTGAAAAATACGTGCAATAGCCGTGGCCACCTGAGGGTGGTACAAAGGGAGCGTGGAGGACCAGACCTTAATGAAATACCGGCTCCACAAACAAGGCTCCACCAGCGCGTTTAAAAAAAGTCATTCACCTCATTGTTTCCCAGGAAGAATGAAATTGAACAGCTTAACTTTTCCCGGTTAGAATCTCCTTAAGCTTCTGGTTTAAGAACCAGACTCTCAACAGAGGACACAAAGAGGGGGCGGGCTGCGGGCATCACCAGCAGACCCCGCTGTCCTCCGAGGCCAGAAAGGTCGGCCAAGTCCCAGCGGATCAGGTGTTACCATTTACCCGCGTGACGGACGAGCCACCAGCTTTCGCTCCCCTTCCCACCCCCGCCCCAAAAAGGGGCATATTTGCAAAGCCGGGACATCAAGGCTCGTTTCTACAAAGGCAGGCATCCTCCAAGCCCAACGCGCCGCCGCAACCCGGCCTCCGCCTCGCACCGCGGCTCACCGGTCCTGGGGGGCCAGGCGCGGGGACCGGGGCTGGGGAGTTAACCTCAGGTGGCGATCAGGTCCCGTTCGGAGAGTCCCGTTTGACTCGTGGGGCCTGGGTATTGCAACACTCCCGGGTGCACGCAGAAACCCCTCCTCCGAGGAGCCAATGTTGCAGCCACCGCGGCTGCGGGCGGACGAGCGGGAGCGCCGGGACCGGGGCTGGGACTCGGGGGCCGGGAGCCCGGAGCCGGGCGGCGGCGGCGGCGGGTCGCCCCCTCCCGGCGGCGGCGGGCACGGCCGGCCCCGGATCCCGGCGGCGGGGCGCTCCCGCAACCCGGTGTGCCCCCACCCCAGGAGCAGCGCGCACCGGAGAGGGGCCCGGGCAGCAGGCTCCGCCCGCCTCCACCTGCGGATCTGAGGCGCCGCGCCGAGGAGGCTCCCCGGGTCCCCTCCCCGTTCCCCGGGGCTCCCGGCGAGCGGTCCCATCCCTGGAAAAGGACCCCGGGTGTCGGGCACCGCGGGCGCTTACCCGGAGCGGGGCGGCTCCCGGCGCGGGGGGCGCGCGCAGGTCGGGCCGGGAAGGTGCGGCTGCGCTGCGCCGGCTCCCGCCCGCCGAGCGCCCTGCAGCGCCGCCCGGGCTCCGACTTCCTCTTCCTCGGGCTCGGCCCCGCCGCTCGGCCGCGCTCCCCGCTCGGCCGCGCCCTCCCTGCGCCGGGCTGCGGGCTCCGCCGGCGCGAGCCGCGGCTCCCCGGCCCCCGCCCCTCTGCCCCGCGGCGAGCAAGGTGGGGAGGAGCGCGGGGGGGGGGGAGATTAAGCCCTTGGACTTGTCTCTGGCGCGGCGCCAAAGAGAGCAGTCAAATTACAGCCCCTGGGGGAAAAATTTTTTTTAAAAAAATCCCTGCTACTGTTTTCGCAGGCACATCACTTTTCTTCATTGTCCGGGAGCCTCAGGTTTAGCTTTCTCTTGGGCGTGATCATTTTCCGTAGGATTTCTTTAGAGTCATACCAAAAGTCATTCTTTTAAGTCAACATTGTAGTATGACACAGAAGCTCTGGGGCAATAATATGTAAAAAGAGGGGGATGTTCGCTTTTTTCAGGCATCGTTACCCTAATCACCTCAGCTAATATACCAAATAACCTTTGCTTCGAGAAAGTAAAAGTGAAAAGGAAGACTAACCTTTGTAATTGCCAGATAGGTCTTCAAAGGCACCGGCTCTGTAGTAAAATTATGACTTCAGTCAAAGGTAAGAAGACAAGCGAAGTGATTTCTTAACTTATCTCCCTTTGTTCAAAGGCAGACATATCGTGTTTGACTCCATTAGGTTTTGTAATTTGTGAGAATGCGCTCTGACATTACTTCTTTACAGACTTTCAGCTTTAACAGTTACTAGCTGTGTGGCCTTGAAGGAATTATTTAACCTCTCTGTGCCTCAATTCCCGCGTCTGTAAAACGGAGATGATGATGACAGCGCCTCTGTCATAGAGTTGCTGTGTGTGATTTAGATAGGATAATGCGCAGAAAAAGCTTAGGAGACTGCGTGGCTCATAATAAAGCCTGGATGAAAAGTTAGCTGTTATTGTTCATTTCCCCTTTTTATCGGCCTTTATGAATGTTCGTGGTTATGGAAATTATAATAAATATTTGAAACAAGATAAGGTTTTGGGCAGTAGGGCCACACAGTGTCACAGTTCTCTCCCTCCAACGTGCAGTGAATGTTCTGTTTTACAATTTATTTTGTCTCCACAACTGACTTGTATTACCTAAAGCTACGAGACTGGGTTATGCTTGGAATACATTGACCACGGAAGATTTACAATAGGACTAAAACAGATATTTGCCATCTTCAAGGCATCATCTCAGTTGGTCTTGCAATAACCTTGTGAGGTGAACAGGAGAGGTGCCAGTTTCCTTTCACAGACAGGAAACTGAGGCTCGGGAGGCTGAAAGAGACCCTTTCCAGTACCTGGAGCTCACGCAGGAGCTCACATGTGCCTGTCACCCCATTTCTCTACGTTGTTATTTGCAACAGAAGTGAGCAGAAGCGCCTCACACCTGGACGGCACGTTTGTGAACTAGTACCCCATTTTTGGTCTCCATCAATCCTGGGAGCTAGGTACTGGCTTCAAAAGACCTAAGGTTCAAAGAAGCTAATTGATGAGTGTGTTTGCGTCTAACCATGGGGTTTGAGGACAACTTGGAGAGGAAGAGAGAAGAACCAGGGTTTCCTGATTCCTTGCAAAATGCTTTCTCTGCTCCCCCACCCGCCGGCCCCACATAGTCACACATTTATTTAGAGTGAAACAGTGTGATCTGAGCACCAGTTGCAGACTGCTGCTTCCTAGCTGTCACCCTTAGGCAGATAACAATTCTGAACTTTGTTTCTTTATGGATAGAATGGTTAGTATATTTCCTATCCAGCCCACTTCACTTCGCCTCAGTTTATTCATGAGGTGGGAGGTGGGAAATGGAAACAGGAATGTGAAATCTCTTTTGTTGATACTGAGTGCCAAGCACATCACTAGACATCTAACCCGCCTTGTCCTTCCTGACTCCGAAGTGAATGCACTCTGCCCTTCAGATCATTAGAGAGTATAATCTTGAAATCACCTGGTCTGACACACTGTGTGTCTAGTTTATCTGTGTGTGCCTGGCTCTTAGCTCAACTCCTAACTCATAATAGATATAAAATGTTTGATGGGTGGATGGATGGATGGGTGGATGCGAGGACAGCCTAAGGGTTGTAAAAAAGCTATTATGTAGCATTCCAGGCTAGTAATATGCTACCCTCCCCCTTTAAGGAAAAGAATCCAACGGAATGACTTTCTAATGATGCATCCAGTATTAGGAAAACTCTTTTGGTGAGAGGTCTTCCTAGCACTAATATCAGTCAAGGTCAAAGAAGGGAAACAGAGACCACTTAAAGTATTTATAAAAGAGAGACTTTAATGCATAGAATTGGCTCCATCGGTGATGGACGAACCAAGAATCCGAAAGGAGACAGTGACACAGGCCAGAAATTAACCATGGCAGAAAGCCACCACCACCCCTAGGCTGGAGGGGCAGGGAGAGGGGGTGTTCCAGGTGGAAGCTGTCTGTGGGAGCTGGAAACATAGCCACTGCCATAGACACTGGCAGAGAGGGGGGAAGAATACCCTGGTTTCCTCCCTCCTTCCACTGCTTTCCATGGGTTGAACCCAGCTGACAGGGGAACTTGGAACCTTCAGCCTGTAGGGGTATCCCCACTGCCACCCTTGCCATCCTGTGACGCTGAGCAGGAAAAGGGCAAGAAGGATCTGAGGGCAACCAGCCTAGGCCTCGCATATCCCTCGAATCATACTTTTTTCCTTCTCAAATAAGATTGGGTCTATCAATTATATTTCTGTAGAAGAAATGTCTTTGCTTTTTGAGATGATTGGGTGTCTCCCAAAGCATTTCATTCATTCCTCATACAGCCCCGGTAACGTAAATACCATAATCCCTAAATTACATATGAGGTCACAGAGATTCAGGAAGTCTCAGTGACTGGATCAAGGCCACACAGCTGTACGTGGCGGAGCAGGTTTCAGACAGAGAGCTCTGCATTCCCCGTCTCTGGGTGTCCCACTACCTCAGCTGTTTCTAATGAAAGGCAGCGTAATCATGCACAGTCTTATACAGAATACATTTCAGGGTCACCAATCCTCGCACATGTGGGAGTTAATGTTTGCAAAGCTTACGGAGTTAAAAGGCTAACTCATGCCTCACTTTCATTTTATGACTTATGACGATCACTTTTATGATGCCGACGGTGGCTGTATTGCATTTATGATCACACATGATCAGAAATACCGTGTCCACTGGATTACAGGAGCACCTCAGGAAGAACATGGGCAACATTTACCCTTTTTTTTTTTTTTTGAAAAAGCTATTTCAGGGCCAACCCTGGTGGCTTAGTGGTTAAGTTTGGCGCACTCCACTTCGGCGGCCCGGGTTCGGTTCCCAGGCGAGGACCCATACCACTCGTCTGCCAGTGGCCATCCTGGGGCGGTGGCTCACATGGGCTGAGCTAACAACTGTTGCCAATATTCCTCAGCAAAAAAAAAAAAGCTATTTCAATTTCAAATTTGGTTTGGAAACTATCTAGAATATTCTGACCGAGTTAGAGAGATTAGGGACTTATGGTTGAGTCTCATGTAGGAAGACAGAAAGCCAAGAATGTTAAGTAAGTGCATAAGGTGACACGTGTTTTCAAGTTCTCTCCAGCTAGGAGTGGTGATCAGAGTCTATGTTGGTGCTGGCGCTCCTTGTTCTCAAGCCTCTAATTAGCTAGAAGATTTAAAAACCAAGAAGCTGTGCTGACCTCAAAGGGTGAAAGATAAAATAAGAAATGTCCATGATTGTTATTATCTAGCTGAATTGCGCCTAAGAGTAGGTAGAGGAATTTGAGGCCACCTGGAAATCCTGATACTTCGGATCTCCATTGCTAGGTGCACTGTGTGCCTACAATTCCCCTCACTAGTAGCCTCGTGGGTTAAGACCTGGTGTCCAGGAGTCAAGTGCAAATTCATTATCCATCAAGGATGATATAGTGAAGGATTATCCTGCCCATTACTGGACTAGAACAATGAGTGCATCAGATCTTCTTAAAAAGCATAATATCCTGCCAGTAAAGAAGGTCCCAGGGGCTGGCCCAGTGGCTCAGCGGTTAAGTGCATGTGCTCTGCTGTGGCGGCCCGGAGTTCACTGGTTCGGATCCCGGGCGCGCACTGACGCACCGCTTGTCAAGCCATGCTGTGGCGGCGTCCCATATAAAGTGGAGGAAGGGGCTGGCCTGGTGGCGCAAGCGGTTAAGTGCTCGCACTCTGTTGCGGCAGCCTGGGGTTCGCCGGTTGGGATCCTAGGTGCACACCGAGGCATCGCTTGTTAAGCCATGCTGTGGCGCTGTCCCATATAAAGTAGAGGAAGATGGGCATGGATGTTAGCCCAGGGCCAGTCTTCCTTAGCAAACAAGAGGAGGATTGGCAGATATTAGCTCAGGGCTGGTCTTCCTCACACACACAAAAAATAATAAAGTAGAGGAAGATGGGCATGAATGTTAGCCCAGGGCCAGTCTTCCTCAGCAAAAAAAAAAAAGAAGGAGGATTGGCATCAGATGTTAGCTGAGGGCTGATCTTCCTCACACACAAAAAAAGAAGTTCCCAGCAGAGAAGGAGGAGCCCAGATATCAGCCTGGGCAAGAAGAAAGTAAAGAGACACCAAGAAATGCAAAAAGAACGACAGAAATGTGCTTGGGTAACCGAAACCTATGAAAATAAGAAGTGTAAATAGCTTGCAGTCAGCATCCTAATTTGATCTATTCCTCTAATTGCCTATTTTCTCAATTTTGACCAATATAGTAAAGTAAGATGTATGTGTACATTATTTATAAATATTTATATTTGTAGAAAAATAATCCAGAACTTGAAACTTTTAAACTTAGAGTTAATTCATCTTGATTAAACAAAATCCAATATTATTTTCTGCAGATAGTCGGAACATCTTTGAAATAAAGAACATTCTCAATTGTATTATACTGAAATAAAGCAACACTGGACAGTTCATGCTTCCGCTTCAAACTTACCTTTAGATACAAGTTGATAGTAGGGTATACATTTAGGAGCTTTGAAAGTTAGTTTATTTTTTTAATTTATTTATTTTTTTGTGAGGAAGACCAGCCCTGAGCTAACATCTGCGAATCCTCTTCTTTTTGCTGAGGAAGACTGGCCCTGGGCTAACATCTGTGCCCATCTTCCTCCACTTTATATGGGACGCTGCCACAGCATGGCTTCCCAAGCAGTGCATCGGTGCGCGCCCGGGATCCGAACCTGTGAACCCCGGGCTGCCGCAGCGGAGCGCAGCACTTAACCGCTTGCGCCACTGGGCCCGCCCTAGAAAGTTAGTTTATTTTTTGAGCTGTTTTTTCCGTGTCAGATGGGTTAGAGAGAGGAGCTACTTCCAACTTGATTTTGTTTAGAAGTTTAGAAGTTCTCCGCAGGACAATTGTGGTGGTGGTAGGGGGGTCTTTTGGGTTGTCGCTAAACTTTCTGCCATGTTGGAACAGTCCTGCACCACAAAGGTTATCCCATGACCAACAGCATCTCCTAATCATGCACTGTGATTGAGTATCTCAAATTTAAACACTTTCAGGGGCCTGGTCCGTAAAAAAATTGGTTCAGTAGCTCAGACTTGTGAGCATGTGGTACACACTTAAGGCATATGAATTCAAATTTTCTTAAACACTGGTTTGGCCAAACACATTCTCTCAAGCCAAGTTCTTCCTGTGGACCTCCAGTTTGCTTCTTCTTTTTCATTCCCAATTGCTTTTGAATAACTTTCCAGACAAAAATAAAAGAAGGAATCACTCCTCCCTCCTTCCTCTTCTCCTCCCTGACCTTCTCTTCTTCCTTTCTTAAAGACATAGTCAACTACATGTGGAAAGATTGATAGAAAATAGTTTTCTCCTCCTCTAAGAATTCAATGCCATGAATGCTATAACAGAAATAATAAAATATGTGTGGGAAAAATAAGACTATTTTTACGCATGAAAAATCAAATTAATTAAAAATATCAACAATAAACTGGTGACAGAGGCCTCAAGCGTTTTCTCTCGTTCATTCTCCAGTATCTCTTCTCTTTTCCAATCTTGATCATGTACAACAAGTTAGTAGACACGATAATGGTCCCTACTGGTTTTGGAACACCTACCATGTCCCAACTAGACATTAAGTGTTCCACATGCATTATCTTGTTGAATCCTCACAACTAGGTATTTTCTCCATTTGATGAATGGGGACACTAAGACTTAGACAGCTCAGGTAATGTGGCCAAGGTTTTATGAGTAGGAAGAAGCAGTGCAGGCATTTGGAACCAGGTCTGTGACCCCAAACCTGTTCCCTTAAGTGCCCTGTGCCGTTGAGGTTCGTCAACACAAGGTAAGATTCCATGTGCCTCGGCCATCTTCATCTCTCCATTGTGGTCACCTTCTTCTATGACTTCATGACCAATAGTCACATGACTTCTATGACTTCTGAATACTAGTTCATGGACAAATGCACACGCGTGCCCTGATAAGAATATACTCCACACAGCTACAGTTTACAGTCTTTTCCCCTCAATTCTAAACTCCAACAACCCTGCATGTAGGAAGTTTTTTCTTAAATCATTTGTACCAAAATCTGGCCTGACCTGAACCCATTTCACAATAAAACCTCACGTTCAATGGTTGGAGATTATTGGTAGTTTTTTTTCTTCTTTAAATCCCATTTACTGGTGAATTTCTGTTCACTTAACTGCAGAAACATTAAGGGGTTTTGATTTTGGAGTGCTGCCCCAGCCTCCGGTAGGACTGTTGCATAATATATGGTATATGCACTGTTTTGCTTTTGTAAAATCCCCCATCAAAAAACCCCTAAAATCTTGAATTAGGGATTATGAATCTGAAATTTTAAAGAGCCCACATTATATCCAGTAGAGATTATTAAAACTATGTTTTATGAATGGTAAGAAGCAGTGGCCTGTTGGAGTTGGTTTGTACTAGTTTGCAAGAGCTGATTGTTGAAATTTCAGGAATTTTGTGAGCCAGTTGCTGTCAAGTTGGTAGCTTGAAATCAGCCATGGTGGGAATATTTATACCATGGAAATTGGCAAATGCTACACATCAGGGCCTCCCTCTTCCCCCGAGTTGGGGATGTTAAACATTTACCAGCACACCACTTGAAAAGGAATGAGGTAGGAAAGGGGAAAAAATGTCATACAATGGGTTCTTCCCAGTAGATCCTTCCCTGCAGGTTGGAAGGTGTTAGGGAGGGTCTAGGATGGAGAAAGAGAAAAATGTTTTGGTTTCACTCACAAGCAGACCACTTTTCATAGACGCTTTTTATCTTTTTGTCTTGGGGGTAATTTTAACAGTGCTAGAATAAGATTCTTTGATGTATTTAGGCTCATGAGGAAACTAGGGCTTAGAGAGTAATGTGGCCGAGGTTTCACGACGAGTAAGGAGCAGAGCAGGAATTTGGAGGTCCGAGGGAAGAAGGAGTTATACATTTGAAGTACGTTTTAGTGGTGCATCCATAAAAGATCCTGTGGAATTGCCTTAGAATGTCCATCCAAATTCTCTCCAGGGAGTTCGGTATTGCAAAAAATTTTTGCTTGCGTGATGGAGCAATCTCAGTTTTACAAGCGTTGTGATGAAGACCAAGATGTGAATTTCTTCTCTCTTCTCTCTCCTTCTTTTTTTAAAGGAAGACATGAAAAATAGTAAGATTAAGGTTTTACCGTGCAAAGATGGTTCACCAAAGGCCACCAAAAACACAGGGGCTCTGGGATATTAGACAGAGGCAGAGCAGAGGACCAGTGAATGGCGCCACCTATGGTGTTGCTGGTAATAGGGACTCCTGGGTCCCATCCGTCCTCACACTCAACCAGGCAAGATGCTTGGACCTTATTTGCCGTGGGGAGTTTATGGGTTGAGAGAAGAGCACGTGGGAGAATGGGTTAACACACAAACTAACCCACATTTGGAGGGAAAATATTTTTAGCCCATAGAAGCCCTTGTATGTTGCTGCCTTCAAATAGAGTTTATTGATTATCTAGCTCTCTTCTCTTCTACACATCTTCAGACCTAACCTTACTACCTGTGAGGAAAGGAATTTTACATTCAAGACCTGAAGGTGCATGCTGTAGAGAGGGGTAAAAAGGGAACTGACTAATTATAGAGAGCAAAGTGATCAGCAGAAAGGGGGAAAGTCCCATAATTATGCATATTCATTAATGCCAAAAAAGGTCTTTGAGACTATAAATTGGCAGTGTTCTTTCAGACACAACAGCATCTTAGAAATAATTATCTAGGGCCATCACCGAGGACTCTGTAACAACTCTTAGAAGCTGCTGGCAAATTTGGAGACTTGAAATATTCAATAGAACGCTATTCCTTTTTTCATTTCCATTTTAAATGGTGCCAGGCTATGTTTCCTGAAGAATAAAAAATACCTTATTCCAAGCAAAAACTCTATAAGGAAAAGTTCCAACTCGCATGGTCCTGGCACCTACATGGGGCTCAGCAAACATTGGATGAATTAATGGATGCATTCTTGCATTTATGCATGAACAAAATAATGTAGCTACTCTTTAGGTAGGCAAGCCATTACATCAAGGACTGCCCTTCCAAGTGATCAGCTAGCAAGGATACTTTGGCTATACTAGATCAAGCCTTTCTACCCGCACTATTCCTACACCAAGCCCAAGAAGTTGAGTGTAGGCCCTTTCCAGTAAAAATGTTACATCCTCATCTCTAAAAAATCCTTTCTCAATCCTGACTGGACAGTAACCTGTACTGCCCGAGTACTTCCTCCATTTCATGGGCTAGTGTGGACAGTATTTCTTACTTCCTCACACTTACAGCTCTTCTAACAGACCCGCTGGAAAGAGCCACCCTCCCCCTCCCCCAGGCAACCGGCTGTAACCCAGATGCACACTGCAAGCTGCTGTGTAGAATGTTACTCCCATGACTGGGTCTATCTCTTCTCACAGCAGAGTTCAGTTAAAAAAACTGCTCCACATGTTAGTCATTCGTGAAGAAATTGGCTTTTTTTTTCATTTTCTTGACAAGACTTATTTGGAAAATTCTTTGAAAGGTTGCACTAGACGGTCTCTAAGTTTCTTTCCAGTTCTGAAAAGTTCTATCCGTCTGTGATTTACTGGTTTTGCACCTCAGATGGAGCAGCCATAGATTTACAGCATCGTCTCACTCACTGAAAGAAGCCGAAGAGCATCAGGTTCCAGAAAGTGACACGGTTAACTTGAGAATGCCCTCTTCTATGAAGAGGGACGTGAATAAGGCACTAAAGTTACTTTTAATCTAGTTTAAGCTTCTTTATCGCCTATACTTCTGCTGTAAGTAGTTAAGTAGTTAGCTGTCTATTAATAAATACTTTGGTAGAGAGGCTGTGACTTTAAAGAAGTGATCAAAGAATCATTTTTTTTTTTTTTTTTGTGAGGACCATCAGCCCTAAGCTAACATCCATGCTAATCCTCCTCTTTTTGCTGAGGAAGACCGGCTCTGAGCTAACATTTATTGCCAATCCTCCTCCTTGTTTTTCTCCAAAGCCCCAGTAGATAGTTGTACGTCATAGTTGCACATCCTTCTAGTTGCTGTATGTGGGACGCGGCCTCAGCATGGCCAGACAAGCGGTGCGTTGGTGCGCGCCCGGGATCCGAACCTGGGCCGCCAGCAGCAGAGCACGCACACTTAACCGCTAAGCCACGGGGCCGGCCCCTGAATCATTTTGTTATATGAGTAGCTAGCTTCACTTACATCAATGTTGTTTGCTAGGATATTTTGAGGAAGACCAGCCCTGAGATAACATCCAATACCAATCCTCCTCCTTTTTGCTGAGGAAGATTGGCCCCATCTGTGCCCATCTTCCTCTACTTTACATGGAATGCCGCCACAGCATGGCTTGACAATCAGTGCATTGGTGCACGCCCAGGATCCGAACCTGCGAACCCCGGGCCACTGAAGCAGAGCTCGCACGCTTAACTGATATGCCACTGGGCTGGCCCCGATAGGGTTTTTTAAAAAACAAAAAATCATGCACACGCAAGCCTGATCTTCATGAAATTAAATGTCTCACCTGTCTTAGTCTATCGCTGTCGATAATCACACTCTGAAGTTCCTCCATGTAGAATGTAAGCTCCATGAGGACAGGCACTTTTTCTGTTGAGTTAAATCCTACGTATGGTCCTTGAACAGTGAGTGACTCATATGTAGTACGTTCTCAAAGATAGCTGTTGAATAAATGAATAAATGTACATCATTTTACTTGTCAAAAATAAATAAATAAAGACAATGAAAAAATCTATTTAAAAAAATCACACTTTGAGTGCATACTCGGTAAAGTATTTTGGTCTTTGTCACAGTTTGGGAGGAAGAGGATCTAGGCAATGCATGGTTTGGATATTCTGAGTGAGGAGCTTACCCCTGGGATGTTTAGGAAAACCTAATACAAGAAGTGGAACTAGGGGCCGGCCCTGTGGCCTAGTGGTTAAATTCGGCATGCTCCACTTCAGTGGACCAGGTTCAGTTCCTGGGCGTGGACCTACACCACTTGTTAGTGGCCATGCTGTGGCAGCATCTCACATACAAAACAGAGGAAGATCAGCACAGATGTGAGCTCAGGGCGAATCTTCCTCAAGAAAAAAGAGGAAGATGGGCAACAGATGTTAGCTCAGGGCAAATCTTACTCAGCAAAAAAAAAAAAAAAGTGGAACTAGAACCTCTCCTTGGAGGAAGAGCACATCTCCTCAAAGAACACAGGAAAGTCACAAACACAGAAATTCGCAACATATGATATGATGCGGGATACTCCTCATTGGTAGATGTGGTTAACTGAAACTGTGGGTGGAATAACAACAACAACAACAACAATAATAATAATGGAAAGCAAGGTGGTCAGATAGGGGCTAGATTAACAGGCCTTGAATGTTGGGCTAAGGCATTTGAACTGGATTCTAACCTAGGGGGCCACTGAAGAACAGGAGAGGGCTGGGTGTACCTCACTTATATGCACATCAGCCACCCCTTGAGCAAACTTCAGTGGCTCCCTAGTCGAAGATCAGGTGCTCCTTACCTTGTCTGTACACTCTGAGTATCAAATTGCAAGCAGGGTCCCCTTGGTTCAAGCATCTTTCTTTAACCATCTGAAAGATTCTTTGAACACATAATATTGTGAAGTCATCAAACAAGAAATTAATCGAAAATTAACACATTAAGGGATGACCCATATCCAGTTTTTTAAAGCAATGAATGTAAGTAAATATGTAAACAATGAACTGTAAATAGTATGCAGACATCTTAGACAAGTGTCCTGCTTATTAAGAAATTTGTGAAACAAGACTGAGGGCCGGCCCCATGGCTTAGCGGTTAAGTGCGTGCGCTCCACTAATGGCGGCCTGGGTTCGGATCCCGGGCGCGCACCGACGCACTGCTTCTCCGGCCATGCTGAGGCCACGTCCCACATACAGCAACTAGAAGGATGTGCAGCTATGACATACAACTATCTACTGGGGCTTTGGGGGAAAAAAAGGAGGAGGATTGGCAACAGATGTTGGCTCAGAGCTGGTCTTCCTCAGCAAAAAGAGGAGGATTAGCATGGATGTTAGCTCAGGGCTGATCTTCCTCACACACACAAAAAAGACGACTAATTGATATTATGAACATTCACATCCATCACCTTCTTTGAAGGGAAATCTCTTTGTCCAAGGCCTGTCAAGCTCTTCTTCTCTCTGGGCCAGCCAGTGGTGTAGTAGTTAAGTTTGAGTGCTCTGCTTCAGCAGCCCGGGGTTCGCGAGTTCCGCGAGTTCGGACCCTGGGCGCGGACCTATGCACCACATATCAAGCCATGCTGTGGCAGGCATCCCACATATAAAGTAGAGGAAGATGGGCACGGATGTTAGCCCAGGGCCAATCTTCTTCAGCAAAAACAGGAGGATTGGCAACAGATGTTAGCTCAGGGTAATCTTCTTCGCTGAAAAAAAAAAAAGCTCTTCTCTCATCTTCCTGATTTAGGATAATTTGGTGATCCTCGCAGGTACCTAACTGGTCCCCATGCCATGACAACCCACAACAGGTTGATTATTTCCTTGCACTGGAGACAAAACAGAATATTATTCAGAGATCAATTCTCAACCAAGCTTGCAATTTTTCAAAGTTAAGTGTGTAAGTAGAGAGACTTCCTCAACTATAATCCTAAAGTCTGGCTACGTTTTTTCTGCTTAACCCCTGTGCAAGTCTGGACAATGCTGGCATTTAATTAACTGTGTTCGCCTCCAATGTGAGCTCTGCAGAACCACCAGCCCCAGCTCCGAGTGACTGCCCAGGGAACAGCCTCCTTTCTGGACAGGACCTCAGCAATGGTGGGGCTGGGGTGGTGGTGATGCCGCTCATGGCTTGGGAGGAGCAGTGGCCAGGGGTTAGCGTGGAGGAAGAGAATGCGCAGGCTGCAGGCAATTGGACAAGTCTCTCCACTACTCAAAGGTCTTTGAGTCTTTGCTTACTCTCTGGGTCACCTTTCAAAACCCTCGCTGGCCATGCAGCTTAATTTTGCTTTTAACCATTTGGGGGCCTTTTATGTGTTGTTGGCTAAGCAAACAGTGTCCTACCGAGATTGGGCTGGTGGCAGCCGTGTGCAGAGTGTTTGGGAGCCGGAAAGTCGACATATCCCAGTCTGGGAATTACACGATGAGGACTTGAACTAAAACCTAGTAAGAGGACTGGAAAGGAGAAATAGATGGTAGTTCTCCCAGGAGGTATATGCTTATTTCATCTCTACATATTATATTTTTACTTGTAAGATTACAGGAGATGTTTGTTAATTTAATTAGCCCACATCTAGGTTGTCTTCTTTTGATGAATAGCTTTTTTTTTTAATTTGTTTTTTACTTGCTGCATAGTTTTACAAGACCCCTTCTGTTCTTGAAAGGCTGGAGGATATATTTCCTCAAAGAAATAGGAGCTCAAAACATCTTGCTAGGAATGTGGGAGTCAACTCGCAGGAAAGTATTTGCTTGCTGGAAAGTGATCATGAAGTTGGGTTCTTCGTAAACAAAGTCCTTCTGTAATTACAGAAAAAGTTACTCTGAAACCGGTGTACTGAGTGTGCCTGAAGTTAACGGCATTACAAAAGACTGCAATCTACACAGGCAGTTGAGTCCACGGATCGTGTGGGGTTTCCATCTTCTATCATGTTTCTGTCTAGATATTTGGTGGGCGGTCTTTGACTGTACCTAAGTCCATTGTCCAACTATGGTGAATAAGTCAAAGCAAGTCATAAAACTGAGGAAATCAATTTTTAAAAGAACGATTTTTTTAAGATAAATTTAGAAAAAGCATGACATTTCTGTGGCTTCTGGTTTAATTTTTTCTATCACAAAACTCCAAAGAAAAGTGGAACATCTCAGAATTCATACGTAATATGTTGATATTATGTAATAAAGTTTTGCTGAATTAAGATGGAAGGAAAAGGCTCACGGAATAAAGATTTTGATAATGTAAGTAAAGTTGAGCTGAACTTTAACTGCTAGGCCATCAGGGCTGGCTCATTAATTCTTAATAATTCCTAAGTTTATCCAGGATACTCTACATTAATGGAGTCTGATGGCTAAAGGTGATGAATAAAATCGTTCCCGAGTTCAATAACAAAAGAATTTGAAGAAAAAAGTGAGTTTGAGATATTTTATTATAAATTGCGTATATGGCAAAAACTCAGTTCACCATAATATTTTAGCAAATCAGAAAGTTTGACCATGCTAACTTGAGGAAAGTATCTTGGGGTTAAAATGATTTCATCTTCAATTCTCATTTTTCGAGAAGCTCCCAGAGATAAAATGGAAATTTAATCTTTCTCTATGTGCTGTATAATTCACCTTTGCTCCCCTAGTGTCACATTGTTCTTCCAAGACTGAGCATTATGAACTTACTGATAACTGCTTCTCTCATTATTAAACTCTGTTTCAATTTCAGGCCTTCATATTTTCAAATATCAATGTTCCCCATTCAAAATGAATTTTCCTTTTTTTTTTTTTGAGAATTTCATGAGATTAAATTTTTTTGTTAAATTTTATATTTGTCTTACAGGATTGATTGAGCTACATTGAGCTAAGTTTGAAAGTTCATGTTGTAACTTATTAAATTTGTAATATGAAAACCTGGTTCTAGATCATTTTATTCCTATTACCAAACATTTTAAACAACATTTTGCAGTTGATGCAAGAACAACCTTAAAAGCCTTAAAAGGCACAGGTGAGTAAAAGTGATCCTGTTCTAGCCCCTATGGAATTGCCACATATTGGAGGAAACAGACCTCAGTGACATAATACCTGAATCAGTATAGATTGCCAACCATGGAGAGTAAAGGATACTATGAGGATGTATACAGAGAAATTAACCCACCCTAGAGGTTCAGGGGAGTTGTCCCTAAAACTCCTTTGAACCAAGATCAGAAGAATGAGCAGGAGTCAACATGGCAAAGGCGAAGGGGCCAAGACAGAGTGTCCCAGGCAGAGAGAACATTTGCAGCCAGTACAAAGGCCCTGAGGCAGGAGTGGGTAGCTGCTGGGAAAAAGGTCTGTGTCGTTGGAGGGGTTTGAGTGAGGAGGGGACCCGAGTCAGGAGGGTGTCACTAGGATGGAGGCTGTGGGTGCTTGATCTGAGTCATCGACTGCAGGAGGCAGAGCAATTGGGGTCAGATGGCTGAGACGGAAGGAATTCCAGGTCAGTGTGCTGTGGAGATTGGAATTTGTGAGGCCAATAGATTTGTGGCCTTGGGCTCGTCACTTGATTTCTCTGTGTTTCGGTTTCTTAATCTCTAGGCAAAGATTGCATTTGGAGGAAAGCCAGAATTGGTTCCCGGCTCTCCTACTTACTGATAGAGTCACTATTAGAAAAACCAGTTAACTCCTTTGCTCTTCAGTTTTGTCGTCCAGAGAGCGAGAATAATTATTCCTGCCCTGTCTGCTTTACAACGTAGTTGTGAAGAGAAAATTAGATAATAGACGGGAAAGCACTTTAAAAAATTGGGAAGCATGATATAAGGAAGGTAATAACATAATACCAATAACAATATTGATAAATAGAGGTTCATCAGCAGAAATGTGGTTGCTCCTGAGGACGAGGTAAGGGATAGGGGAGAAGACAAATACTAAGCCGAGAGCTAATTTTTCTAATCTGTTATGGAAATAAGTTCTTTTTTTTTTTTTGGGAGGAAGATCAGCCCTGAGCTAACATCTGATGCCAATCCTCCTCTTTTTGCTGAGGAAGACTGGTCCTGAGCTAACATCCATGCCCATCTTCCTCCACTTTATGTGGGACGCCACCACAGCATAGCCTGACAAGTGGTGCGTCGGTGCGCGCCTGGGATCCGAACCTGGGCCGCCAGCAGCAGAGTGCACGCACTTAACCACTACGCCACGGGGCCAGCCCCTGAGTTAGTTCTTTATTCCACGCTAATCTATTGAAGCCAGTTTTGTGCTTAGACTGGAAGTTGTCTCATCCACTTGGTTGAAGCCAAATGGATCTGAGTTTGAATCTCAGCTCTTCCACTCAATTGCTGTATTTGTTTTCTATTGCATAACAAATTTCCACACGTTTAGCAGGTTAAAACTACACCCATTTATTATCTCACAATTTCTATAGGTCAGAAATCTGGAATGGTGGGGCCAGCTTGGTGGCCTAGTAGTTAAGTCTGCGCCCTCTGCTTCAGCGGCCCGGGGTTTGCAGGTTTGGATTCTGGGCGTGGACCTATGCACAGCTTATCAAGCCATGCTGTGGTGGCGTCCCACATAAAGTGGAGGAAGATGGGCATGGATGTTAGCCCAGGGCCAATCTTCCTCAGCACAAAGAGGAGGATTGGCATCGAATGTTAGCTCAGGGCTAATCTTCCTCACAAAAAAAAAAAAAAGAAAGAAAGAAATCTGGCATGGCTCGACTGGGTTCTCTGCTGAGGGCCTCACATGCAAGGTATTGGCTAGCTGTGTTCTCATCTAGGTTCTGGGGAAGAATCTACTTCCAAACTCATTCAGATTGTTGGCAGAATTCAGTTTCTTGTGGTTGTACAACTGAGGTCCTGGTTTCCTTGCTGGCTGTCAGCCAAGGGTCATTCTCAGCTCCTAGAGGCATCTCTTTAGTCCTTGCACGTGGCCCCTCCATCCTCCATCTTCAAGCCAGCAGTGGTGCCATTGAGCATGTTCATGCTTTGAATCTCTCCATCCTCTTTTTTCAGTAGCAGGCAGAGAAAGCTCTCTGCTCTTAAGGATTTATGTGATTAAATCCGGTCCTCAGATAATCTCCTTTATTTTAAGGGCAACTGAGCCACATGGTATAACATAATAATGGGAGTGATATCTCATCATATTCACAGGTTCTAGAGACCAGGACGTGGAATCTTAGGAGCCATTTTCAGAATTCTGCCTACCACAATTTCTTAAGGTGCCCCTGATGAGATTGTTACTTAACCTCTATTGGTCTAAGTTTCCTCATCTGTACAATGGAGTGAAATTGTGCCTTGAAGCATCATCATGTTGATAAGTAAAATACAGCAGACATTGTGCCTACAATGTAGCAGATATGCAACAAATGTGAATGCCCTTTCCCTGGCACCTCCCATGCACTTTTGTAGGTTGAGAGCCTGAAAAATGCCTAATGCCAGAGAAAATTTTCTGTGAAAAGAGGCTTGGGAGGCTGGCCCAGTGGCATAGTGGTTAAGTTCACATGCTCCACTTCGGTGGCCCGGGGTTCATGGATTTGGATCCTGGGTGTGGACCTACACACTGCTCATTAAGCCATGCTGTTGTGGTGTCCCATATACAAAAAAAAAAAAAAAAAAAATAGAGGAAGATTGGCACAGATGTTAGGCCAGGGCCAATCTTCCTCACAAAAAAAAAAGAGACAGAGAGAGAGACAATTGGGTCCTCTTCCTTACAAGTTTGGATGTTCTGTATTGCATAAGCGAGATTTGATTTCTCCTTCGTAGTTGGAAACCGATGTTTGCTGCATGTAGGTATAAATTAAGAACTTGGACAAGAGCTGAACATGCCAGAATTCAACCTTGGGGTGTTTGCATCTGATCTTTAAAAAAAAACAAACACACACATATGTCTTGGCGGTAGAAGTAACTTCTTGGTGGTGGTGGTGGGTAAGAGGAAAACAGGGGTTTATATGTAACTGCTGGAGTTTAGTTTGTCCTGCAAATTTTATGGGTAAATTCCCTCAAAAGCTACCCGCTTTTAAGATGGGTTACTGCAGAACCTGATGAAAGAAAGCATGGTTTTCTTTAGTTGTGAAGACATCACAATCCTTGCACTGTGATGCTTTATGCATTCCCTCCATGCAACAGTAAGTTTTTATAGAGCCCCCTTCTTTATTAATATGAATTTCAACAAAAGAGCCAACAGTCCTTAAATCCATCAACTGGTCATAAATCTAAGCAGCTACATTATGAGTCACTTGGAGATCAGCACAGTGAATGGGCTACTGTGTTTCCACCCGGGAGATGGAGCACACCCTGAGCACACCCTCCCTGAAATGGTCATTCTCCCATCAATCAGTAATATCCAGGTTAAGGCGAAGTCAGAACTGTAGCTCATCACAAGCCTTCAAAGGCAAGGTGGTAGGGGACAGGTGATGGGGGAGCCACAGACCTAAATATGGGTATTAGTCGGAGAAGAGTAGCTCCTATTGTGAGTTTCCAGCTGCCTTTCAACTACTTACTGTTCCTCATTTCTCCAGCAATAGAAAGGAATTACTAATTTCTGCATATGCATATTTGCCTCATTGGAGTATGTTCAGGGTTAATGTTATAGCATGAAAAAGAAATGCTTTGCGTGGAGCATATTATCTGGGGATTATGCATTTTTTGTGCTCTACTCCAAGGCCTAAGCCACAGATAATGACTAATGACATAGTCTTCGAGGAGGACAGAAAAAAGAAATGTGACATATGCTAGTTCAGCCATAGGAGCCAGAAATCTTCCAATCCACATATGTTCTTCACCCACTCGGTTCAGTAAAGTTGGGATTAAATAAAACCTTGGGAAATGGGGTATTATGGCTTACTGAATTTTGGGGTCACCAGAACTCTCATTCCTTTGCAATACATGATATAGAAAATCTTTAGACATATTGGTGCCTTAAAATGTCATCTTAAAATAACTGGATCTTTTTCTCACTGATACAGATCTTGTAGTAGCTCAAGGTTACCTTTCTGAATATTAATTCTTACTGTGTAATGCTGAGGATGATCATGCTGAGGGTAGACTGAACTGACACCCAGGCTTCATCCTAAAAAGTCACTTTTAAAAATACCCTGTGTCTCTGATATCTTAGTTTCCTTGAGTTTACAGCTTTCTCCATGAATGGAACACACACAATGCATCGACTATTTAACCGAGGTCTATTTAGTATCTGGATGACTGACATGTGCTCCAACATCCCATTGGCTAGCATTTTTTAATAATTTGAAAAAAAGACAAAAGTACATGTGTGTGCTATAGAATATATGTAACAACATGGGAGGTGGAAAAGAAAATTTAATAACAGCTACTGTTTATTGAGAGATTTCTATGGTGCTAGGTATTGCTAAGTGTTTTGCTTGTATTATTTCATTTAATACAACAAAGAACCTTATGAAAAAGATGTCACATCATCATCATCATCACCTCCGCTTTACTGATAAAGAAATGGAGGACTAGAGAGGTTAGGAATTTTCCCAGGGCCACCCAGCAAGAAGATACTGGAGCTCAGATTTGAGTGCAGTTCTATTTGACACTGGTGCTGTAATGCCGGTGATGGATGTACTAGGCAGTGATGCATAATATAATGGCCTGTAATAACCTCCCAGTAGAAAGGAAGCTGTGCTTTAAAGGCAGGCTGAACTCCTTGAAAGGCCTTTTCTTCAGAAGAGGAAACCACACCAGACAGACAAGTGACGTCATACGGACATCCTTTCCTTTGGCTTGATCTAGACCCAGGTCCTGATGGGGTGTGGCCTGGGGCCTGCCAGCCTCGGGGAGTGTGAGGAGAGGCCACAATCCTTGTCATTGCTGGCTGTAGCTGCCGGAGAGGGGCTGTCAGGAGCCACTTGGGGTGAGCTGCTGAGAACAGGGGGTTCATTCTTCCCTTCAGCCAGGCATGAGGGGGAGTGGGTGGGAGGCGAAAGTGGAGGACGAGAGTGGTGCTCTGCCAGGCAAGGAGCTGTAGAAACCAAGCGAGAGGATGATGTTCCACGAGGCACTGCAACGCTGCCCCTCGTTGGTTTTCTGAGGATGACAGTCAGGACGAGCAGAGTTCTATCATCTATGCCTTCTGAGATGCTCCAGAGGCACCCACTGGGTGTGCTTGTCACTCTAAGGTGTGATAAAGGGAACACTAACCCCATTCCTTTCACTCATCAGGCTTAGAGTCCCCTGGAGGTAACTATTTTAATATAAATCTTGAACATTTTAATATGAAGCTTTAAAAATTAAACAAAAGTTACAGTTGAGTGTAATGGATACATTGTCATTTACAGGACGGGCATATAGAAAATGTTATTTCAGAATAGCACAATCCTTTTTTAAGATATGTTTTCCTGATGCTGCCATATCCGATTGGACCTCAGATTCCAGAATCTGCAGTGCTGCCTCACCGCTTACTCACATGCAAGAGAGCAGCTATAGGAGGCAAAGGACCTTCTGACATCCAAAGCCAATGCTGCCTTGGTGGGCCATTGGAATACTGTCATCAGCCATGGTCCATGTATGGATGAGGAATCACGCTTGGTGCTAAGCAGAGATGCATCGCTTCATAGCACAAGAGAGGCAGCAGGGAAAATTGCTCTTGAGGATTATAAAGTCACATCAGAAATAGAATCTTTGAGGAAGAGTGGAAGGTAAAATCATTTTCCCTTCATATAGCAAATCTCAGCATCTAAGTCCTCCAGATTTCAATGGAAATCTTTTAAAAGAGATGATAGAAGAAAAGCATCAGGCACACCTGTCGTATCAATATCACTGAGCTATGATAACGTCCGTGCAGTGACCTCAAGGTGGCCTCATGACTGGTGGTACAGAAGCACCTGAAACCCATTAGAGGATTTTATCATCGTCATAAAACCTGACCCCAAAGCAATTTGTCATTTGCCTTTTCAATGAAAGCAGGAGAAATTTTTGTGATACTTGACAATAACCAACATGGACCACATGGGACTAAAGAGGAAGACAAATTGCAGGGGAGGATGAGGTGCCCTTAGCTTGCCCTCTAATGAAATTCTCATAGGCTAAATTAGCCGTGTCACTTTAGGAAAGCAGAATAAGAATCAGCATTAATGCATCCAGAGTGAGAGCTGATCTTTGGCAACAGGCGACACGAAAATGCATTCTAACTTTCTAAGTTTTATGCTATAGGATTTAAGTGAGGAAGTTTTCCTTATTGTGAAATTTATTAATAATTCACCTAAATGTTTCCAGTCTAGGAGTTATCTAACCAGCCTGTTTGTCTTTCTTGATGGAAAGCCTCTATCTGCAAGGCTTTTGAACCCTGTGTCTCCCGGTGTGAGAAGAGAATTTTGAGTTCAAAGATGGCATGAGAACTTGCCCAATATTACTAACAAACTAGAGATCTAAGCAAGACGTGGAGATGAACTCCCGTGCCCTTGGGCTGAGACAGGTTTTCCTTATTGAAAATGTGTGTTTTCATGTGTTGGGAGACCCCCCCCACAGCTAGTCTCCCTCCAGCAGTTGGTTGAGAGAGGGTTTTCCACCTCTGTGTGAGCAGAATGGATAACAGTCCTGCCCATCTTGGGTTTTTCCCTCTGCTTATACCTGTTAGATGCGCTGACTATTGTGTGGGGCAGGGAATCTAGCAGAGATTTCCAGAAGAGGGTAAAAAATCCAAGAAGGGAAATACAGGACCAACTTTGTCCTTCCACATCTTCCTAAGCATGGAAGGAAAATCCAAGTTTAAGTGGGCAGACGCTTTTGTTTATAGAATATGAAAAGCTTCATATTTCCACTGAGCATGCACTCAGTGTTCTGTTCATTTTCTGCCTTCAGGCTTTTCAAAAACTAATTTCCAAACCACATAAGCAATACATTTAGGTATATAAGCACAAAACCTGAGTATAACTTTTCTAAATATGTAAATACATAGGAAAAAGTTCCAGAAATATATACAACAGAATGATAATAATGGTAACTCAGTTGAGGGGATGGGAGAGGACGGATGGAGGAACAAGGCTGGAGCAAGGACTGGTCAAAGGGGACTTCAGCCTATTTGTAACATTTTAATATCTTACATGGAGAAGACTTTTTACTCATTTGCCTTATTTCTAGAAACCCCTGCAGGCTTGCCAATTATTCCTACACCTCAGCATTCCCCACTTAGGAGTCCAGTTGAATAATTCAGTTTTGGGGAGTTGAGTATATACTTTTTGACCAAATGATTATGTTATTAATAAAAGAAAGCAGCCTGTTGGAGTTTGATAGAATCAGAATTGTTACATTCTCCACAGAGTCTTTCCACAAATAGATAACAATCCACTCTCTTCCTCCTCCTTGGAGAATGCCGTCCGGAGGCCTGATTTCTGGTCCTAAATAGAAAGCCATTGTTGCAGGCTCCACTAAGTCTAGTTGCAGGCTCAGATAGGAGGCTTGGAAAGTCCCTCCATCCACTTCACGCAGAACTGATTCTCGGAACCAGATGAGAAATAGAGGTGGGGCAACACAGAAGCCAGCCCGCCCCCTTCACCTTGGCCTTCCTGCCCTCCCAATCAGCTCCTCGCTGCTAGAGGCATCATGTCCTCCCAGCCTGGCCCAAACCCCGCCTCCCTCTGCCTCCTACGGCTCTTTTATATGCACCTCGTGCTCCAGACAAAGGAAACCAGTCCTGTTTCCTGAATATTCCCATGCTTTCCCGGAGCATGCTTTATTCACGCCTGTTCTTCTGGCTACTGAAATCCTACTTGGCTTTCAAAGCCCATCTCCAGTGCCAGAGTCTTCGTCTAGTCTTTCTGAATCTGCCTAACCAGACATCATTTATTCTTCCCTCGACCCCTGTCATCATCTGAAGCGTCTCCACGTCTAGTTAGAAATGCACACGTCACATTCTCCCTGGGAGAGCGTGAGCCCCGTGAAGGCAAGGTGTTGTTGGAGTTACACGTTCCATTCCTGCGTCCTTCCTTGGATCTGGAGAAATAAAAATGGACAAGGAATTGTCCCCATTCTCCTGGAGTTGATAGTTTAGAGATCCAGATAATTACCAACATGGCTGGGGAAGGACAATGGACCCCCAGCTCCCAAATTCACAGTCTCTACCCACTTGACCCACTCTTGGAACACGTGAGTCTGACCTCTTCTTTGCAAACTCCGTGTCTCAAAACTGGAGAAAGACTCATTCTGCTCAGAGCCAATGGACATGGGTAGAACACCAGAAGGGAGCCCACCTTTCCAGTGGAGAGGGAAGAGGGCAGCGTAAAATAACACAGAGGTGAGCAATTCAGTCATGGAAGCAGAAATCAGTAACTTACCCGTGTGATCACTGGGGAGACAGGTAAACATGGCAAGTTCTCTGCTCCCTCATGTGCACGTGTGTGTGTGCGCGTGCATGTGAATGTACGTGTATATGTGTGTGTCTGAAGAGAAACAGCTGTGGGAAACCCGTGGTGCTTCGAGTCCTCACTCGACCTTCCTCCTTGGATGGGTTGCAGGGGGACTAGGCTCTGGCCACAGGACTTCTGGGTCCTGTGAGCCCTTCCCCACCAGCAGCTTTAAGGCCAGGCCCCTATCTCAGGGTGGAGGGAAGATGAAGACTCCAGCCCCCGACTAGCTCCTTGCGGTGGGCACTCTTGAGAACATATTTAGCCATTAGAAGAATGAAAGAGAAATGAGATGGAGCTAGGCTGTGCCCTGGGGAGCTGGCGGGTGAGGGCAGAGAGGAGAATGATGTAGTTCGGGCTGTGTCAGTGTCCTGAGAGGAGGAAAACTTCCACTGGCCTTGTGTAAACTACCTTGCACAGGGTAGTCGGGTAGCTGGCTCAGAGAGTGGACCCTGGAGTCCGAGTGCCTGGGTTCAAATCCTGGTTCTGTCACCTCCTGGCTGGGAGACTTGTGGCAGCTAGTTTAACAACTCCGGGCCTCAGTTTCCTCATCTGTGAAATGGGGACAGTCCTTCCTCATAAAGTTACTGTAACAGCTTAAATGAAAGTGCTTAGAATAGCACTTGGCACAGAGAGAGTAATCAATAAATAGTAGCTGTTTTTATTAGAATAGGACACAATAAATACAAGATCATGTCTCCTCCTTCTTATTAATCTCGTATGACCAGACCAAACTCAGCCATTGACAAGGATAGCATTCAAGAATATCCCATCAGGGGCCGGCCCCGTGGCGTAGTAGTTAAGTGCGCGCGCTCCGCTGCTGGCAGCCCGAGCTTGGATCCTGGGCGCCCACTGAGGCACCTCTTGTCAGGCCATGCTGTGGCAGCGTCCCATATAAAGTGGAGGAAGATGGGCACAGATGATAGCCCAGGGCCAGTCTTCCTCAGCAAAAAGAGGAGGCTTGGCATGGATGTTAGCTCAGGGCTGATCTTCCTCAAAAAAAAAAGAACATCCCATCTGACTTTTTCCTCCTTTGGGCTAATTCCAAATCCCTTCTCCCTCCCCCCTCAGGTGTCCTCTGAGGACAAAAGCAGTGTCTAATTGCCTCCTTTCTTTTTTTTCTCCCTTCACAAACATTTTTTAACAACTCCTTCTTCTGTGTCAGATGCACAAATGGATGTTTATCATCTGTATCATTTTCTAGAAAGCTGTTCTTAGTTGGAAAGGAGCTAGAATTCAATCATGCCAGTGAGTGAACAGTTTCCCATTTTAGCATGGAACTCTTGCCTTGTCTAAATGATGGTGACATTGCAGGTATCACAGATTGGCTAGAGAGAAAAAGAAATTTTGGGGAAGGAGGTATACAGCTGGTCCAGAACGATTCCTGCCAACACTTAGATTTCATACCACAAAGGCAACCTGGGACTCTGCTTTTGTACAAGTCACCCTTGGTGCTCGGATCCACTGAACAGGCTCAGTTTCCTGCACCCACCAGAGGTGATTTGAAATAAAATTAGTGCAACCTCATTTCAATCAATTTTAAGTAACTAATAATTTTAAATTCTAAAGCATAATATCTGTAATTTTTTTGAATATTGCACAAAAATAAAATTTTGGCTTTGGTTTATACACAAAGCTATCTCCTTTAGTAAATTTGGCACCTTTATGTTTGGTTTAATTGTATTTTTACAAATATGATTTGATCACATGAGAATAGATTTGTAAAGGGGCAGGTAATGAAATGAAAAATGAAGAAGGAAATGAAAAATGAGGAAGGTAAGGAATGAATAAATTGGGATGTTGAAGAAAGCTAACATCAGAACTGTAAGCACAAAGGTCTACCAGGCAGTTTGTCGTAAGTACTTCATTTGAGACATGGAGGACATAAGCATTATCCTACCCATTTTACAGATGGGAACATTGGAGTGCGGGGGTATCTGGCTCTCCTCGAGGTCTTGAAGTTTTATAGATGCCACTTAGTGCCTATTCCATACTGCCTCTCATGGGAGGGGGTGAGGGGTAAAGGTAGACAGGGGATGGGTGCAGAGAAGCTTGAGGTGAAGGCAGAAGGCTGCTGGCATAGAGCCAGCAAGAAACAAAGCCACAAGAGCTGCTGACCAGCTGCCAGCACAGCTGTTGCAACTACCACACCCCTCAGAGGAAGGCCGTGCCTGCCTGTGCTCTCCTGGGCTGCCGTCAGACCCAGGCTAGCCTGCTCTCTGTGGACTTGTCCTCCTCGTCCTACTGCCCCATCACCTGGAAAACCAGGAAGCTCTGCTGCTGTCACCTAAGTGCTGAGAGACCTCCTCCACTTCCACTCCTGCCTCTTGCTCCTGATGACTTCCCCTCAGAGGCCACCACGTGGGACTCTGCAATAAAGGTTTTGGATGGTTCTGAGACTGTTCTCCTGCTGGGCTCCTGCTGGCTGACTTGGCTGACCACTGAGCCGGGTCAGTGCACAGCCTGGAGTGATCCCCAGTGACGCTAGGAAACGGACCTACGACCTCTGCTTGCCGAGGGTCAGTGAACTTTCTGGTGGTGCACAGGTCCGTCAGAACAGAGTCAGCAGGGCCAGTGGGGAAAAGTGCTGACAACCGTGGGCATTTGCAAAGCGGGCTCCTCACACGGAAGACTGATAGCTATCTGCCCTTATCTCAGCTTTCCCAGCTTCCTCAGCCAGGCCCCTTGACTTTGAATAAGCAAATTGTAGTTGAGGTCGTCTTAAATCAACCAATCATATTCCGCAGATCATTTTCTCAAGGAAAGAGTTGAACTCAAAGAAGGGTGTGTATTCTTTGAAAAGATCATAAATCTATGCTTCTCTTGGTTTTTCTTTCCATTTTTCTCTACCCTTTGTTACTTATGCTTTTATACTTATCCTATTATCTTTCATTTATATTTATCTTTCTATTTCTATATTTGTAGACACTTCACACATTCCAGGCAGAAAGAGCAGCATGAGTAAGAATGTGGACACAGTGAAGGACAAGCAGCCTCATTTTCCTTCACTGATTCATTGGGGAAGTGTTTATTAAGCATCTACTGTGGACCAGGCATGGTTCTGGGTGTTGGGCATCCAGGAATAAACTAAACACACAAAGTCCCTGCTCTCATTGAGCTTACTTTCTGGTGGCAGGAGAAAGACATGCAACAAATAAAACTATAACATATCAGGTAGTGTTAGGCCCTGAAAAGAAACTTAAAGCAGGATAAGGGGGCAGAGAGTGACAAGGGAAGTGTTATTTTAAAGAAGGTGGTTGGCAAAGCCATTCTGACAAACAAAAACCTGATGGAAGAGAGAGAGGCCACCATGTAGATTTCAGGGGCTGAAGCCCCCAAGGCAGGGAAAATAGCAGGTGTGGAGGGAATGTACTGGGTGTGTCTGAGGAGCACAGCCGAGCCAACGGGGCAAGTGTTTGAGATGGTGAATTACAGGGGATGATGCTAGAGAGAGCACTGGGACCAGATCATGTGGGGCTCTGTGCACCATAGTAATTACTTGGTATTTTATTCTGACCATTTTGAGCAGAGCAGTGACTTTATCTCACTCACATTTCTAGAGTAGAATAGACTGGAAAATAGGCTGAAGCTGGGAGATGAGCTAAGAGTTGTATAGTTTTCCTTTTCCTGAAGCATGGTGTACAGATTTGGTACATAAGGAATTAGTTTATTTCTCCAGGAAAAAAAACCTGGAGAAGTAGTTTGGAACCAGAACATGGAGGTTCTACCTTGAAAGCCAGGCTAATGATGTTAGCTATTTGGGAGACAGTGAGGAACTGTTGGAAGATTGAAGCAGCTAAGTGACATGATTGTCGTTTAGCTTATAAAAGCTCTAAGGGAATGCAGGGCTCAGATTCCGGGACTTGAGGGATGTGGGTCTCCTGCCCTGAAATCTTGGGCAACCATTGAACTATCCTAAACATTAGTTTCTTCATCCATAGTTTATTCATCTGCTCCTCTCCTCTCTACACCGCAAAGTTATTATGAGGATGATGTGATAGGAATACATATGAAAGCCTTCAGTAAACTCTGATGCAGAGAACCATAACAAGGATGATGATGATGATGATGATGATGATGATGATGATGATGATGATGATGATGATGATGGATTGAGAAGGGGAGCCTGGATGAGGACTTGTTGGGGAACTGATGCCATCGTCCAGGTGAGCCATGGAGCAGGCCTGAGCTGAAGTGGTGGGAGTGGGAATGGGAAGGAAGAGGAAAATGTCAGAGGCATTACAAAGGAAGAAGCTACATCTCTTAGGGACGGGCAGTAAATAGTCTGTAAGTGCTATAGTTAGCGTTCAAACACTGGCCACTGAATCCCACAGCCTGCAGAGAGTCTTGTGACTTCTCACGCAGGGGTTATAGTTGCTGCCATAGGCTGGCTGCAATGATGGCAGAGGGATAGATATGGAGGACCAAAGGCTGGCTTGGTGTAGGAAGAAGCAGCAGAAGAGATACTGGTACGGAGATGTAGAAATAACTGTCAAAGAGGGAAGAAACCAAATGAAAATTGTAGGTGGGGAGAGGAGGTACACAGGCTGTACAGAGGAGCCCTGGTGAAGTGAGAAACATGACACCTTGGATATGAGGATTGAGGAATAGGAAAGAATCCAATGTCAGGGGTTTTAACTTCAAAGCCAGGAAGTAGGATGAGAGGTACCAGAAATGAGGCCATTGGGAAGGGGAGGCAGTTTTAGAAGGGAAGATGCTAAGTTTGGTAATTTTTGGCTTACAGTACCTTCAGGACAGACAGCGAGAGCTATCTTGTAGGCAGCTGGGCATGTGGGATGGTGCCCAACACCAGCTGAGTTGGTTGAATTGACTGTTGGCACTTAAGGGATTAATACTGGAGATGAGGATTTAGGTGGAGCTGGAGAGTATATGAAGGGTCTTGGGAAGGAGTCAGGGAGAGGGAAGAATGCCAAAGATAGAGACTTGAAGGCACTCACAGGTAAGGGATGGCAGGATGATGAAGAAGGGAGATGTAGAGTTGACACAGGATCAAAACAGAGAGAAAGGCTAAGAACATGGAAGGCAAAGAATTATTTTTAAAAGGATATAGTGGTCAAAAGTGTCCAAGATCATTATATAATGGAATACTACTCAACCATAAAAAAAAATGAAATCTTGCCATTTGTGACAACATGGCTGGACCTGGAGAGTATTATGCTAAACGAGATAAGTCAGACAGAGAAAGTCAAATACCGTATGACTTCACTCATATGTGGAAGATAAAAACAACAACAAATACTTAGACACAGAAAATAGATTGGTGGTTAATAGAGGGGAAGAGTGGGCGAGGGGAGGGCACAGGGGTAAAGGAGCACATTTGTACGATGACAGATGGAAACTAGACTTTTGGTGGTGAGCGTGATGTAGTCTCCATGGAAGTTGAAATATAATGAGGTACACCTGAAATTGATCTAATGTTCTAATCCAATGTGACCTCAATAAAAAAAATGTGTCCAAGATCAAAGAAGGGCTGAGAAAAACGAGACATTAGCCAACTCACTGAATTTGAGTGAGAGAAAGTTGGGGGAAGAGAGAAAGGAGGAGGAAGGAGGAAGCCGAGGAGGAGTAGGAGGAGCGAGAGGGAGATCGAGACTTTGAAAAGGGAAGTCCCACCTGGAAATTACAGGGGTGGAAGAAGGGACTAAATGGGTGGGCACAGATTTTAGCAGGGAAATGACAGAGGCTGGATAGCAGGTAGGTAGACAGGGCTTAAGTTTAAGCAATGGATAGTTTTCCAATGTCCCTAAACCTGTTGATGGAGGAAGCGAAGGAAGCCTGCAGGCATTCAGTAAGTGGCTGGTGTCCCTGAGCACTGAACCGAACATCCAAGCACCGAGCGAGGACTCATTCCCTACAGGGCCTTGCATCTCCGGCCTCCTCTGGTGCTTTGGGACTGAAGCAATAATAAATTATGTTAAAATATCTTGTGTGACTAAAGTTCCTTTTAAGGTAAGCTGACATACACAAATATTGATTTATAACCAGAAAACGAAAACCTTAGCATCATGAGATAATCTTTCTTTCATCCTTGTGGCCACATCAGCTGCTGACAATTCCCAGGGCTTGGTAACAGACCTCTCATCCGGGCCATTCATCACAGATGGCTCCCAGCAGTCAGCTCGTTCTTCACAGCTTTCATGAATGGAGCCCCTTGACATCTCTTGGTTATGTGGCCCCACAGATTCCTCATTTTCAGAAACGGGGCATCTTGTTTTCATTATCAGCTGATTTACGAAAGAACTGACTTCCGAGCAGAAGACACCCACGCTCATTCCCTCTGCGTTTATTTGGGATCAACAAACTCCTGCTCAATACCAAGGGAAACAAGAACATTTTTGAGTCTCTTGTAGTCTGAAACCTTGGAATCGTAGCCACAATACAATAAAAACCATGCAGATTTCCCCTTCATCTATGTGAGGTCTTTTAGAATTACACTCCCCTGTCCTATGTTTCGTACCATGAAACTTCAGTCATTTTCAGAGATTCTGGCATATTATAAGAATTCTGAGAATGAACTTAATACGTATTTTAAACATGTGTTCCTTTTACTCAACTGTAGTCCATCAAGGGTTCCTGGGAAAAAGTCTTTATCTATGTCTACACTGTTTTGAAAGAAAGCGACACATTCCTTTCATAGCTTAGTGAAAAGGACGAGCAACAATAACAAAAGGATTACTTGGTCCACCTGCCAAACCACAGCACTTTTTCCTTGAACTAATGCAAGCACATCGGGATGGGTGATTCATCCAGGCCCTCGGGTCACCAGCTAATCACACAATGTGTGTGCTGCAACATTTAAGACCAGTGCACAATTTCAAATTCCATCCTGCAAATCCCTCTCCCCACCCCAAAGCCCTGTGAAGGACGCCACAAAGCGTCTAGGAACTTTCTGTCCATGTCTTAGAAAGTTCATGCCCATCAACGACGCTGACAGCAGTATCTCCCTCCTGCTGCATGAGAAGAGAGGGAGCCTTCCAGCCTTTCACGGGCTGGCATGGAAGACCTTGCCTCGCTCTCCAGCCCCCATGCCTGTCAACACGTCTGATGATAACACGCAGGCCACAGGTGAATTGTGTTCCTGCCTACTGGATGACAGCTTCTGTCAGATCCCGGGTGACAGGGCCTCTACTGTCCTCAGGGCCAGGAGGATGGGGAACAGGATGTCCCTGCCTGGGTGGGATTCCGACCTCATAGGTAAACTATCTTTTGCCTGTTTTGAACCACATTTGAGGTTCCATATGGTTCTCCATTAGAAAAAAGAAGAGGCTTCTGAAACGATTTACTTGGGAAATTCTCATCTATGTATATGGACTGGGGAATACTTTGAATTTAATACACAAAATAAAGTAGAGAAATGAAGCAATTATCGAATGGGAGAAAAGACACTTTTTGTCTGAAACGCTCAAATAATTAAAACCAAAATATGTATGTGGGGAGGAAAGGGCGCACTAGAATTACAAGGATAATTGCCCTAATTCATTTCTTTACATTGTATGTGTAGGTACAAAAGTGTACAGTATTTAAAGTATCCGTTATCCTCAGAAATGAAATCCTAGCCTCTGTGAACTCACTTTATGTTAAGAGGCCGTGTCCAGAAACACTGGAACTATGCCAGCATCATTGTTTGCCGTGCATTTTAGTGTCACTGAAGTCAGAGAGAAATTTGTTTTAAGGATAATGTACCATGTTTTTATGATAGGTTTTCACATTGCAGCGTGGGAATGTGGAGGTTTCGTGCTATTCATGACAAGCTCTTTCGTTCTGTCTTGAGGGAAGAAAGAAGTACATTAAGGGACAGAGCTGTGCCTGAAAAACCTCACTTTCAAAAGCTAGAGTATTTTAGTTTGTAGAATATTAGCATTTGCCTTTGACTCTGTACCAGAGCTGTGTGACTTGGTAAACACACTTAAACTGATAAGGATGATATCTACAATGGAATCTTAAGAGCGTCTCAGATGGCAAAGATTGTTGTAACCTCTAACTCGCTAAAAAAATCCTGGAAAAAATGTGCTGGGTGAAAAAAAGGGGTAACTTTAGTTTGGAAAGGGGGAGCAAGCTTCTGGGGGAAAATAAACCGATTCTTTAAGCATTTCTTTCTCAAACCACGATTTTCTTAAGAAAAGCAAGAAATAAAAGAACAAGCCTTTTTTGAGAAGGAGAATCAAGGCAACAGAACTGGGTGAGATATTAATAAAATAGATAAAGATCGTTTTGTGTTGAAATTGGCTACAGAGCACCGGGGGAGATGAAAATAATCTTTTAGGGGACCACTTATTCATGACAAGGATGGGATTTCCCCCTCTGATCCTTATTCTCTCTTTTTTTTTAACTTCCTAATATTTATTTCCAGCATTTAAAAATTAGTAACCATTTCTCACTACTGAGTTTCTCACTACTGAGAAACATGATCACAGCATTGAAAACATCACAGACAAAGGCTGCTGCTGGTGGTTAGACCCCAATGAACAGAGTTGAGGGAGGAAGAGGGGGAGAGTTCTGCTTCAAGACAGCAGGTAGGGGGCCGGCCCTGTGGTGTAGCAGTTAAGTGCGAGCGCTCAGCTGCTGGCGGCCCAGGTTCGGATCCCGGGCTTGCACCGACGCACCGCTTGTCAGGCCACGCCACTTTGTTAGCTCAGGGCTGATATTCCTCACACACACACACACACACACAAAAAGACTGCAGGTAGCTCCCGGAACCAGAGGAAAACCAACATCCTCTCAGGCCATGCTGAAGGTGGGTTGCAGAACCAAAATTTTGACCTGAATAGGCAGACCCGAAGACAGAGGTGTTGGAAGCCAAACAAATGCTTGTTCTTAGTGTAGAGCTGAAGTGCATGGTTTTGGAGCCCACGAGAAAACTAGAACCCACCCCAGAGGTTGTTATGGGAATTATATGGGCCAACACAGGCCAGGTGCTTAGAACAATGTCTCACACACCATAAGAACCAAAAAATGGCAATTCTTACTGGTTTATACTTAGCTAGATGAAGGCTTGACTGCGGGATGACTAAGCTAATGTCTGGTCCGCGAAGGTGCCATGTGCTCCAGATTCCAACATGGTCTGAGAGGTGAGGTAGGTTCAGTTAACTAAGCTTTTTAGTTTAACTGGCGTCCAACACCAGGAGCCATTGAGGGTTTTTGCACATGAGTGCAAATATCTAAGTGTTCCTATCAGGAAAATAAATATGGTTGGGAGAGACTGGAGGCAGAGGTTGACCCGAGGTTGACATAAGGGAAGCCATATTGTAGAAAAGAGACTATACTGTAACTTTGAATGACCTCTGATTCTTATTATCTTTAAACTAAATCAGGGTATAGGGCGTTGCCCTGGTCTCTGCATATCCAGTAAAACAAAAGATTATCAGGAACTAAGACCAGGTGTCTGCCCCACCCGGAGACTAGGTATCTGCCCCACCTGGAGACCAGATGTCTCCCCCGCCTGGAGACCAGCCCCCTATGCAACTGGCCTGTAGTCTTTGTTCTGTAAGATGGTTCTTTCAGACGTTAGTCAGCCATCTTCCCCCTTGCTAGCCAGCTGTAATAAAACCCTTTCTTTCCTATTGTCTTACCTCTCAACTATTGGCATGTCTCGTGGTGGGCAGACGACTCCCCTTGGGTGGTAACAGGACGATGTTACTGCGGTTTAGGTTTTCTCTGATAGGGCCTGCATTGTGGAAGACTAAAAGGGAAGGAGTGTTGGATGTGAGAAGAAAAGAGCGGGAGGAATAAAGGGGTATCATAAATCGATGATGTCAAGGTTTCCCGCCTGGGTGTCCGGGAGAATGACTGTGCCAACGAGCACAAGAAGAAACATATAGTTTCCAAATATAGCTGAGCCCTCAATACAGCTCAATTTTTCTTTTCTTTTTTTATCTCTAAGCAGCTGCCCTTCACTTTTCCCTGTGGTGGATGGGCCTCCTTTGATCACTTTTTTCTTAAGATTCTGAGCTTGATCCACAACTTCCCAGCACATGGCTGTCCTTTGTATTTGATACAAACTCCCTTAGCTTTGTTCCCCAAATTTCCCACTTTTCATCCATCCTTTTGTAGGTTCCCTGAGTGGCTCCCATCATTATCTTTTTTTTGAGATTTGAGGGAAAAAAGTCATTCTTGTGCAAGATTAGCATTTCCACGTGTACCCTCTTTGCTTTCTTATGAGCCCCGGCTTCATAATTTTTTTGAAACACTATTTCATCATTTTAATCATTTATGTCCTATCACATTAATTCCTCCTCTTCACTGGCTTTAAAAAAAAATCAGAATATGAGCATGCTCAAATCTTTTCTAATCTGAAAAATATCTTTTAGCAATCTTACTACACCCCAATCTTCTTCCTTTTTTTATCCTTCCATTTAGCAGTGAATTTACTTACTTTTTCCTCTTCCTTGATTCCCATTTACTCATAAATCCCTTAAAAAAGTTTTTTTTTTTTTTGTATAAATGAACGTACAGAACATACAGAAAAGGCACAAACCATAAGTGTATAACTCAATGAGTCGTCATGAAGTGAACACACTCCAGTAACAACCTGGGTTATGAAATAGAAGGTTACCAATTTCCAGAAGATTCTCTCATGCTCCTTTCCTATCACTCACCCTTCCCTCGTCACCAAAGGAAATTGCTATTCAAACTTTCAACATCCTGGATTAGTTTTACATATTTTAAAATTTTATATAAATGGAATCATAAAATATGCAGAGTTTTGTATCTGGCTTCTTTCCCTCGGTGTAAAGTTTGTGAGATTCACCCATGTTTCTGGCATATATGAAAAGTTCATTCATTTTCACTGCCATATAGTATTCCATCATAGGAATACACCACTAGTTATTAATCCATTCTACTATTTACAGGCAATTAGGTTGTTTCCAGTTTTTAGCTATTGCTCCTATGAGCATTCTTTTGGTGCATATATGCACACATTTTTGTTAGGCATGTACTTAGAAAAGGAACTTCTGTATCAAAGGTTACACATATGATCAATGCAATACAGTTTTCCAGAATGATTTTACCAGTTTACATACTCATCAACAGTGAATGAGAGCTCATTTGCTCCCACACTTGCTAACACTTAGTATTGTCACTACTTTTAATTATTTTTAGCCATTCAAGTAGGTATGCAGTAATATCTCAATGTGTATTTTTTTTCTTCTTTTTAATTCCACCTTATTGAGGTGCACTCTACCTATAATAAATTGCACCCATTTTAAGTTTCATGTATTTGAAAATGGTTACACCTGTGGAGGCATCGTCCAACCATGAAATAGAATATCTCCATCCCTCCAAAGTTTTGTTGCCCCGTGCAGTAAATGCTCCAGGCCACCACTGATCAGTTTTTTGTCTCTATAGATTAGTTTTGCCTGTCCAAAGATTTCATAAAATAAAACCAAACAGTATATACCTATTTGTGGCTGGCTTCTTTTGTTCGGTATAATGTTCTTGAGATTAACGCAAGTTGTCGTGTATGACGAGATTTTCACATATTGAGGTATATGGTATATGTAACTATTTGGGTTCAAAACTGATTTGGCTTGAACTAAAAAGCTTGATTTATGGCCTATCAAACATGCATTGTACATATGCTTAACCATTAAAGTAAAGAATACACTCTCTTAAGATAAGAATGCCTACTTCCCCTCCTGTGCCCTATTGGTAACGCCTGAATTAGTCCCTTTCCTGACATCACGGTCACGTTGACCTGCTATTTTGCAGTTGAATACCTCTTTGAAATTTTGATAAAAATGTATCCTGGGTGTGTTTAATGTATGTTCTTTGTTCTAAAAAGATATAAGATTGTACTGAAAACCCTGCTTCTCCGGAACACTTTCTAAGGCCTTCCCATGTTATAATCCTCACTCTGGCTCAAGTAAACTCACCTTCTTTCTCTTATCTATAGAATGGTCATTGGTTATCTTGCGTTGACATGTGTATCAATACTTTATTGCTGAATAGCATTCCAGTATATGAATATACCATATTTTGTTTATTTATTTGTCTGTTGATGGACATTTGGGTTGCTTCTACTTTTTGGCAATTATGAATAAGGCTTCTGTCAATATTCATGCTCAAGTATTGTTGTAGACATAAGTTTTCTTGGGCAAATGCCCAATTGTGGAATTTATGGTATAATGTAAGCGTATGTTTAACTTTATAAGAAACCACAAATTGTTTTCAAAAGTGATTGTATCTGCGACGATACTGTGACTTATAAGAAATACATTTCTTGGATATATTTGGTCTTCATCCACCGTTCCTGGCTCACAGCTTCCCAGACCTTGGGAATTTCCTGAGCGATAAGAGCGATGGAAGCATCTTTTGTTATAATAGCTGGTCTTTTGTCCTCAGTTCCTGAAAACGCTTCAGAGCCATAAAGGTGAAGTGGGTGTCTTGTTTATGTTAATGAAGGTGACGTTGGGCCTCATCCAAGGGTGGGGGCTTGTTGCCAGGAGAACCAGCCATGTGACCAGAGGATGGAGACTTTCAGTCCCCATCCCTGATCTCCAGGGAGGGGACGGGGGCTTGCGGTTGAATCAATGGCCAATGGCCAATGACTTAGTCAAACATGACTTGGTAATGAAGCCTCCATAAAAATCCAAAAGGACAGCTTATAAGTCTTTTCCAAGAGCTTCCATGCCCGGGAACCAGAACATTTCCACGTGCCACTGTGCTGGGCAAGCTTTATGAGGACAGAAGTTCCTTTGTTTGGGACCTTGCCCTATGTATCTTTTCATCTGGCTATTGATTCGTATCTTTTAATATCCTTTGTAATAAATCAGTAATCTAGCGAGTAAATGGGTTTTCCTGAGTTCTGTGAACCATTCAAGTAAATTAATTGAACCTGAGGAAGGGGTCGTGGGAACCTCTGATTTATAGTGACGAAATTTTCACATATTGAGGTATATGGATTAACTATATGGTTCAAAACTGATTCGGCTTGAACTAAAGATGCCTGACTTAATGGCCTAGCAAGCATACATTGTACATCTGCTTTAACCTTGAAAGTAAAGAATTCACTCTCTTAAGATAAGAATGCATACTTCTCCCACGCCCTATTGGTAACACCCTATTGGTAACTTGGGGATTAGTCCCTTTCCCAACCTCAGGGTCACGTTGACCTGATAATTTGCGACTGAATACCTCTTTGCAAACTTTGATTATGTATCCTGGGCGTCTTTAATGTATGTTCTTTGTTCTAAAAAGTATAAGGCTGTACTGAAGGCCATGCTTCTCGGTACACTTTCTTCCTTTCTGGAAAAGGCCTTCCTGGGTTATCATCCTCAACTCAGGGGGTTATCATCCTTTGGCTCAAGTAAAACTCACCCACCTCTCTTATCTATAGAATGGTTATTGTTTATTTTGTGTCAACAACAGCCTGTTGGTCAGAAAGACAGGGAACAACCTGGACTTGTGATTGGCATCCTGAGTTGGAGGGGATTGTTGGAACCTCCTGTTTGTAGCCGGTCGGTCAGAAGCACAGGTGACAACCTGGACTTGTGACTGGAGTCTGAAGTGGAGGATGGTCTTGTGGGACTGAGCCCTTTACCTCTGGAATCCGATGATTTCTCTGGGTAGATAGTGTCAGAATTGAGGTGAATTCTCCGACACCCTGCTGGCAGTCCAAGAACTACTTGTTGACGTGGGGAAGCCCACACACACACACACACACACACACACACGGTGGAATTGGGTCCTAGAACTTTTTGCAATATCATCTTGCATTCCCAGCAGCAATGTATGAAAGTTCTATTTCTTCCATATATGTCTTCACACCTGGTTTGGTCAGTCTTTTTAATTTTAGGCTTTCTAGCAGCTATATAGTAGTATCTCACCGTGATTTAAATTTTTATTTCTTCCAATAATGTTTATCTTTTCATGTGCTTTTCCCGTTTGCGTAACTTATTTGGTGAAGTGTTAGTCAACTCTAAAAAAATCAGGTTATCTTCTTATTGTTGGGTTGTAAGAGTCGTTTTCACATTCGGAATACAAGTCCTTCATCAGATGTATATTTTGTGACGTGTTTTCCCCAGTCTGTGTCCTGCATTTTTATATTCTTCTTTTTTTTTTTTTGGTGAGGAAGATCAGCCCTGAGCTAACATCTGCCAATCCTCCTCTTTTTGCTGAGGAAGATTGGCCCTGGGCTAACATCCACGCCCATCTTCCTCCACTTTATATGGGATGCCACCACAACATGGCCTGACAAGCAGTGCATTGGTGGCACCCGGGATCCGAACCAGGGAAGCCCGGGCAGCCACAGCGGAGGGCGAGCAGTTAACTGCTTGGGCCACCCAGCCGGCCTCTGCATTTTTATATTAACTATGCATTTGGAAGGACAAAAGTTTTACATTTTGGTTAAGTCTAATTTATCATTCTTTTTTGTTTTATGGTTCATGTTTTTGTGTTCTATTTAAGAAATCTTTGCTTAACACAATGATTTTTTTTCCTGTTTTTTTCTAGAATTTAAAAAGTTTTAGCTCTTACATTTTGGTCTATAATCTATTTCAAATTAATTTTTATGTATGGTGTGAAATATGAGTCAGGATTCATTTTTTCACCCGATATGAATAGCTAGGTTTTTCACCACCATTTGTTGGAAAATCTATCCTTTCTTCATTGAATTCCCTTGGTACCATTGTCAAAAATCAATTGACAATATATATGTGTGTAATATTTTTAGATTATCTATTGTGTCTCATTACCTATTTGTCTACCATTATGCCAGAACTGGTGTATCATTTTGATTACTGTGGTTTTATAATAAGTTTTGAAAATCCAGTATTGTAATTCCTCTACGTTTGTTCTTGTTTTTCAAAATTGTTTTGGTTGTTCTAGATCCTTTGCATTTCCATATAAATTTTATAATTTTTATTTATTTATTTTTATTTCCCCCAAAGCCCCAGTAGATAGTTGTATGTCACAGCTGCACATCCTTCTAGTTGCTGTATGTGGGACATGGCCTCAGCATGGCTGGAGAAGCGGTGCGTCGGTGCGGCCCGGGATCTGAACCCCGGGCCACCAGCAGCAGAGTGCGCGCACTTAACCGCTAAGCCACGGGGCCGGCCCTGCATATAAATTTTAGATTAAGCTTCTCTCAAGTTCTATAAAAACCCTGCTAGAATTTTGACAGGAATGTTAAATCTGTAAATCAATTTGGGAAGAATTGATATTTTAACCATATTAAGACTTTCGATCCATGAATATATTTCTCCATTTATTAGGTCTTTCTGCAATTTCTCTCTGCAATGCATTATTGTTTAAAGTGTGCAGGATTTGTTCATATTTTTGGTAAATTTACCCTGAAGTATTTTATTTTTTTGATGTCCAAATAAATGGTATTATTTTTAAATTGTGTTTTCCAATTGCTGCTAGAATATAAAAATAAAATTATGTTTTGTGTACTAATTATATATCCTGTGGCCTTTCTAAATTCTATTATTTGTTCTAGTATTTCTTCATAGGTTTCATAGGGTTTTCTATGTACACAATCACGTCATTTGTGAATAAAGAGGGTGTAAAATTTTTCTTTTCAATCTAATTGACTTTTCTAGCCCTATTGCCGTGGCTAGAACATCCAGTACACTGTTAAATAGACATTGTGAGAGCAGACATCTTTGTTTTCAGTCATAAGAGGAAAGTATTCAAGCTTCTACCATTAAGTTTGATGGTAATTCTAAGCTTTTTTCCTTTTCAGATTGAAGAAGTTTCCTTCTACTTCTAATTTGTTTAATTTTTATCATGAATAGGCATTGAATTTGGTCAAATGATTTTGCTACATCTGTTAATATGATCATATGGTTTTTCTCCTTTATTCTGTTACTACGATGACTCACACTGACTGATTTTTAAATGTTAAACCAATCTTGCATTCCTGGAATAAACCACAATTGGTCATGATATATTATTCTTTTTGGGGAATTGATGTGCTGATATTGGGTTAAGGATTTTTGCATCTATGATCGTGAAGGACATAGGTCTGTAGTTTTCTTTCTTTGTTATATTATGGTCTAGTTTTCATATCATGGTGATGCTGCCATCATAAAATGAGTTTGGAAGTGTTTAACACTTTTCTCTTTTCTGGAGGAGATTTGTGTGATAGATAAACTTTCTCCTCACATATTTGATAGGATCTAGTTTCTTTGTTTGGAGTTTCTAGTCTGGAGTTTTCTTTGTGGGAATGTTAAATATAAAACCAATTCCTTTTACTGATATAGAGATATTCAATTTTTTAATTTCTTCATGGGTCAGTATTGCTAATTTGTGTATTTCAAGGAATTTGTCCATTTTATCTAGGTTGTAGAATTTATTAGACTAAACTTTTTCATAATATCATCTTATTTCCTTTTAATGTCTGTAATATCTGTAGTGGTGTCTCTTCTCTACACTACATGTTGGTAATTTGTGTCTTCTCTCTTCTTTTTTCTTTGATCAATCCAGCTTGAGTGTATCAATTTTATTGTTTTTTTTAAAGAAACAGATTTGGTTCATTAAATTTATCTATTTTCTATTTCACTGCTTTAGCTACATCTCACAATGTAACTTCCAAATATTTGGAGATTCTCCAGATATCTTTTTCTTATTGATTCCTGATGTAATTTCATTATAGTCAGAGAACATATTTTGTATAATTTAATTATCTTAAATTTATGAACTTTTTAATGGCCCGACATATGATCTACCTTGGAAAAAGTTCCACATGTACTTGCAAGAATGTGAATACTCTGTGTGGAGTGTTCCATAAATGTCAATTAGGTCAAATTGATTGAGATTGAGTTTGTGCACTTGTTCTATCAACCATTGAGGGAGGAGTGTTAAAATATCAAACTATATTTACGGATTAGTCTATTTCTCTTTTTGCTTCATGTATTTTGAAGCTCTGTTATTAGGTACATGTATATTTAAGATTGTTGTCTCTTCTTGACGAATTGGTTCTTTTATCATTATGAAATGTGTCATATTTAAGACTACCATTTTGCTATTTGTTTTCTATTTATCACATCACCTTCTTTGTTGTTGTTTTTTTCTTATTTTTCTCACTTCTTTTGGATTAATTATATATTCTGTAGTGTTCCATTTTTTCTCCTCTATTAGCACATTACCTGTACCTCTTTGTTTTATTTTTTTAGTTGTTGCTCTGAAGATTTCACTGTGCTTTCTTAACTTATTACAATTTATCCTGAATCATTATTATACTGCTTCATGTATAAGAACCTTAAAACAGTATAACTTCCATCTACTCCCTTCCTTTATTCTATCATTGTCTTACAATTTACTTTATAAAGCCCACAGTATATTGTTATTATTTTAGTTAGTTCAGTTATCTTTTCAATAAATTAAGAAAAAAATAGTTATAACAAACTTACCATTTTCTGTCCTCTTTGTTTCTTCATGTGGATGCAAGTTGTAAGCTAACGGCATTTCCCTTTAGCCAGAAGAACTTCCTTTAGTATTTTTATAGTGGATTTATGCTAGAAACAAAATCTCTCAGGTTTTTTTTTTTTCCTGAAAATGACGTTGCTTAATTTTTTTCATATTTTATTGTGGTAAAATACACATAATATAAAATTTACCACCCTAACCATTTTAAGTGTACAGTTCAGTAGTGTTAAGTACATTCACATTGCTATGCAACCAGTCTCCAGAACTCTTTTTGTCTTGCAAAGCTAAAACTCTGTACCCATTAAACAACAACTCCCAAATCCTCCCTCCCCCCAGCCCCTGGCAACTGTCATTCTACTTTTTGTCTCTGTGAATTTGACTACCGTAGGTACCTTATATAAGCGGAGTCATAGTATTTGATTTTTTGTGACTGGCTTATTTCACTCCGCTCAGTGTCCTCCACATTCATCAAAGTTGTAGCATATGTCAGAATTTCTGTCCTGAGGCCGGCCCCATGGCGTAGCGGCTAAGTACACATGCTCCGTTGCTGGCGGCCTGGCTTCGGATCCCAGGTGCGCACTGACGCACTGCTTGTCAGGCCATGCTGTGGCAGCGTCCCATATAAAGTGGAGGAAGATGGGCACGATGTTAGCTCAGGGCCAGTCTTCCTCGGCAAAAAGAGGAGGATTGGCAGATGTTACCTCAGGGCTGATCTTCCTCACACACAAATAAATAAACAAATGGGTAACATGGTAAATTAAAAAAAAAAAAAGAATTTCTGTCTTTCTTAAGGCTGAATAATATTCCATTGTGTGTATATACTACATTTTGTTTATCCATCAATAGACACTTGGGTTGTTTCCACCTTTTAGTTGTTATAAATAATGCTGCTATTAACACAGCGTACAAATATCTCTTTGAGACTCTGCTTTCAATTCTTCTGGATATATACTCAGAAGTTGAGTTGCTAGATTATATGGTAATTCTATTTTTCATTTTTTGAGGAACTCTCATACTATTTTCCATTGCAGCTGCACCATTTTACATTCCCATCAGTGTACAAGGGTTCCAATTTTTCCACATCCTTGCCAACACTTGTTATTTTGTGTTGGTTTTTGCTTTTTTTTCCAGTAGCCATGCAAATGTATACGAGGTGATATTTCATTGTTTTCTTTTTCGTATTTCCCTAATGATTAGTGATGTTGAGCATATTTTTGTGTGTTTGTTGACCATGTGTATATCTTCTTTGGAGAAATGTCTATTCAAGTCCTTTGCTCATTTTAAATTGGGTTATTTGTGGGGTTTTTTTGCTGTAATTGAGTTGGAGGAGTTCTTTATATATTCTGGATCTATCTATCTCTATCTATCTATCTATCTATCTATCTATCTATCTATCTATCTATCTATCCATCCATCATCTATCTATCTCCCTTATCAGATATATGATTTGCAAATATTTTCTCCCATTCTGTAGGTTACCTTTTCACTCTATTGACTGTGTCTTTTTTTTTTTTTGTGAGGAAGATCAGCCCTGAGCTAACATCCATGCTAATCCTCCTCTTTTTTTTTCGCTGAGGAAGACCCGCTCTGAGCTAACATCTATTGCCAATCCTCTTCCTTTTTTTTTTTTTTTTTTCTCCCCAAAGCCCCGGTAGATAGTTGTATGTCATAGTTGCACAGCCTTCTAGCTGCTGTATGTGGGACGCGGCCTCAGCATGGCCGGAGAAGTGGTGCGTCGGTGCGTGCCCGGGATCCAAACCCAGGCCGCCAGCAGTGGAGCGCGCGCACTTAACCGCTAAGCCACGGGGCCGGCCCTTGACTGTGTCTTTTGATGCACAGAAGCTTTAAATTTTGTTGCAGTTCCATTTATCTCTTTTTACTTTTGTTGTCTGTACTTCTGGCATCATATTTAAGAAATTATTGCCATATCCAATTCATGAAACCTTTCCTTGTTTTCTTCTAAGAATTTACAGCTTTAGCTCTTGCATTGAGGTCTTTGATCCATTATGAGTTAATTTTTGTATATGGTGCAAGGTAAAGGTCCAACTTCAGTCTTTTGCATGTGGATATCCTGTTTTCCCAGCATCATTTGTTGAAAAGACTGTTCTTTCCCCATTAAATGGTCTTGGCAGCCCTGTTGAAAATCATTTGATTACATATGCAAGGATTTATTTCTGGACTATTTTATTCTATTGGTCTATATGTCTGTCTTTATGCCAGTATCACACTGTTTTGATTAGTGTAGTTTTGTTGCTTATTTTTGAAGGATATTTTCTTTGGCCATATCATTTAAAATAACAAGGTTTTTTGTTTGTTTGTTTTGGCACTGTAAAGATATTGTAATATTATTTTATGGCCTGCATTTTTGCCAATGAGAAGTCAGCCACTGTCTTTATTGTTGTTCTCTTGTATATAATGTTTATTTATTCATTAAGCGTTGCTGAAATATTTGCTTAGATGTGTAGATAGCACAATGAAGTATTTGCTTAGAGTTGTAGATTGCAAAATGGATTAAAGTCCTTGTATTTTAGCTTTTTAGTAATTCTAAGGGGTGTTTTCCCAAATTTGGCTGAAGAAGTGAAAGTTTACTGGTTGTATATTAAGTAGTCACTTAGGATAGATTATATTTTTTAACTACCTTGAAATACTTGAGTTGGTTTCAAATGAATTATATATCTATATGCAGCTGTTTATATGCATATATCCCTGGTATAAAAACAATACCTACTCCAGAGCTATTTGTAAATTTCTATTGTCTAGTAGTTGCTTTAAGAGCTGAGGTGTGTTGGGGCCGGCACTCTGGCTTAGCAGTTAAGTGCGCGTGCTCTGCTACTGGCAGCCCAGGTTCAGATCCCGGGCGTGCACCGATGCACCGCTTGTCCGGCCACGTTGAGGCAGCATCTCACATACAGCAACTAGAAGGATGTGCAACTATGACATACAACTATCTACTGGGGCTTTGGGGAGAAAAAGGGTAAAAAAGAAGGGGGATTGGCAATAGATGTTAGCTCAGGGCTGGTCTTCCTCAGCAAAAAGAGGAGGATTGGCGTGGATGTTAGCTCAGGGCTGCTCTTCTTCACAAAAAAAAAAAAAAAAAATCCGAACTTGTGCTGGGAAAAAAAAAACAGCTGAGGTGTGAATTATTCTGTCTCAGGTGACAGGTGGAATGTTTAGATTGAGAAGACATGATTACTCAAGAGGGGCATCATCAAGTCCTCATGTTCTGCCTTCACACTGACTTCTAAGGATGACCAAGAGTGTAGATATCTATTTCCTGTAGTGATTCTCCCCCACCCTCAACTCATCCACAGGGTGTAGTCAGGGCCTAGAGTCCATGTCACAAATATCAGATTTAACATCTTGTGTAAAACACCAAATCACACTGGGCCATCTCAGCAGCAAGTCTGCTGAGGTGAAGAACTGGCTCTCCTGCATTCTTCCTCGCCCAACCCTCACCTCTTCTGCAAAGAGTGCTCAAAGAGCGTGCATGTATAGCCACAGGAACGAGCAACAATTAACAGGCATGGGCTAAGTCCAGAAATAGAATGGCTCGTATACACCTCAAAATGGAAACCCTGACTCACCCCTACACTCGCTTCAAATTCCTACTCTCCCAGGCTTCTTTATTTTCGTGAATGGTACCCCATGAACTCAGTTTTTCATGCCCAAGACCTACATCTTACTCTTAATTCCTTCCTTCCTCACCCACCACATCTAATGCCTCAGCAACTTCTACTGTATCTTTTCCTTCAGGAGCCAGTGTTTCATATCTGTTTACTTCTTTCCATCCCACTGGTCGAGTGACCATCTCCTGCCCAGACCTGGCATTTTCCTCCCCACTGGTCTCCATCATATACCCCTGCCTCCCTCTGACCTGTTTTTCCCAGCAGCCAGTTATCTCTGCCAGACCCAAACTGAACTGTGTTGCCCTTCTGTTTAAAACTGTGCAACGGTTTCTCATTGCATTTTGAATAGAATAGAAACCGATTTCCACAGTGCTGCGTGATCTAACCTCGGTCCTCTTCTCCAACCTCCTGGCCTTCTCCCTCACCTTCTACTTCACACACTATACCTCAGCTACACTAACCTCCTTTCATTTCCTTGAACAAGCTAAGTCTACCCCATAGCCACTGCTGCCGCCTCCCCCCACCCAGCCCTTTATGCATGTTGTTTTCTTTGCTTGGAACATTCCTTTGCTCGGGACATCCTCCCTTCCCTGTCTGCTTGACTGACAATTTTTCGTTCTTTTGGTCTTTACTTTCCATGAACTATGAACATCTTGTCTAAATTGATCATCCTCTATTGTTACGCATCATGGACCCTATTTGTTTCCGCCAGAGCAATTCATTATTTGTTTGGTTACGTGATTGTATTTATACTTCACTATGCTGCAAGCTTTGGGATGGCAGGGGCTCTGTTATTCACCACCACAAGCCTAGAAACTTAGTGTTGGCACTTAGTCGATATTGAATAATTGAACTAATGAACTAAAATGGCCCGATCCAGCCGCTTTTCCCGTAAAAAGGACATTTTACCACAACATAAAATCAAGCCTTTACATTCAAAGCAGAATCTGTTGGCAATTCTCGGGTAGCAATTTTGTTCCTGCTTTAGAAAAATCTTAAAGACTGTTTTCCATAAGACACACTTCTGCTACACTAGGAAAAATAAGACAAATTTCTTGCCTTGAGGCTATGAATGGCCCTTTGGCTGAATTGCACATTCTGACTGACCAGAAGCAGTCATCAGGCTCCAGAAAGGAGTACTGAGCCCATCTTGGCCCACATGTGGTGTAGTAGCTACACGGTCACTGCAGGGACATCCTCACTGAAGAGCTTCCCCTGTCCGAATATATTTGTTACTCATCAGCACTAGAGATTCTGCCCATCTGGCTTGAAGTGAGCACTAACAGAATTGCCACTGTGGGTTAAACAACAAAATGCATGTGTAAAAAATATAATGATAAATGCACATTTGATAAAGAAGGCCCTGGAGTCTGTGTGTGGGCACGTGTGTGTGCGTGCAAACAGTACCATTAACTAATCTACTTTTGATTCAGAGAAGGTTAGAGCTAGAAGGAATTTAGGGATTGACAAAACAAATCTGTGTGCAGATTGGAGGTCGAAGGCCAGTCTTTTAGGGAACACGCCATATTCGGTGAAAGGAGGGGTCTGGGAAATCGAGCAGCAGAGGACACCAGGGCAGGGCGACAGGCCACGTTTAGGTGAGCTGTGCCCACTGTGTGTGGTGTCCACTGTGGGGCTTGGTCAGGCCCCAAGCAGGGCGAGGCAGGGCCGCAGCCTGCTGCCTATCCTTTCCGTCTCACCATCCTCCTTCCCACCCCACTCTTCCAGACTGGTTCAACAAAGAAGGGATGTAGTCACTCTGGAAGAATTTTCCAAGGCAGTAAGTGGATCAAGAGTGGTGCACTTAATTAAAGAGAGAGCACCCAGACGGGCCTTCTAGTCACTGGAATGTGGAGAACTTTGTTATAGAGTGCGACGAAAAATTCACGTAAACAGACTCCCTGGGAAATGAGGTCATTTATTCAAAGTGCAATAATACAAAGTCAGCTCATTGGAAGCTCCAGGTACTTCCTCCCTCTGCCCACTCCCCAGTCCTGCCTGTTCTTTGCCTTTTTCTTGCTCCCTACCCTAGAAAAATCTCTTGTAAGCAGTTGGGAGAAGCCGAGATAGAGTAGAGGCAGAGATGATCAAAAGTGGGAGAAGGAGGGGTGAAGAAAGGAGAGAAAAGGAGGAGGATGAGGGCCAAGAGATGTGGGAGAGACAGAGTATGAGGGGGTGGTGCAATATGATTAGTCCTATGACATCCTCCAAAGCAGCCAAGTAGGAAAATAAGGTCATAGCTACAGCTTTTCTCAAAGGAGAACGCATCCTGGTGGAAAGCTCACTGGGCTAGATGTGTGGGTCCACCATGTACTTCTGGCCTAGCTTGAGTGGCTGTGTGATCCAGTGCAAATCTGTGGCCTCAGCTCCTCCTGGGGAAGGAGAAGGTTGGATGAGAGGACTAGCGTGGTCCTCTCAGCTCTGATTTTTAGAATTTCATAATAAGAGATGGAGGGAGGACTTTGCTGGGAGGGAACGCCCAGTGGGCAGAGGTCCTTTAAGACTGAGGCTTGTATCCTACAGTAGCCCATGTGCTATGAAGAGGTCCAGACAGCCAGAGCCAAAAACCGTTGTCTGACTAAGACTTGAGGGTGACTAAAAACCACATCCTCATGTGTCATCAACTCACCAGAGCAAGAAGGGCCTGTGAGGCCAAAGGTCTGAGAGAATGATTGTTGAACTGAAATGTGAGGATGAGACTTAGTTTTGGTTTTAGACCCTGTGACAATACTTTTATAAGTTCCTGGTTGCCTTTTTGGTTGGATTTTTTTTTTCTCTTTAGGAAGATTGGCCCTGAGCTAACATCTGTTGCCAATCTTCCTGTTTTTTTTTCTTTTTTCTCCCCAAAGCCCCAGTACATAGTTGTATATCCTAGTTGTACGTTCTTCTGGTTCTTCTATGTGGGACGCCGCCTCAGTATGGCTTGATGAGTGGTGAGTAGGTCCACGGCCAGGATCCGAACCGCTGAACCCAGGACCACTGAAGTGGAATGTGTGAACTTCACCGCTACGCCACTGGGCCAGTCCCTAGTGGGATTTTTTTGTCACGACTTTCAGAGGTACTAGCCTCATATGTGGATGTTTCTCTGTACATGGCTGATCCAATTCTCCCCATGGCTCCCAAACTTGGGCTGCTGCAGGGTGGGATGGACCCAGTAGAGCTGTGGACCCCTCAGACACCCGAGGAGGGCCCCTTTGCCTTCTTCTGATGACAGCTGGAGACGTCACCTGGTGCCTGTGGACATCAGTGCAGGCTGGAGGTGTCTCCATGAAGCGGCATGGGCTGGTTCTGCAGGCCATTCAGGCCATGAGATGAGCCTAAATGCCACCTCCGTTTGCTCTGTGGCAAAGGGCTGGTAATCCCTTCAACCTCTAGGGCCACTAATGGTGGGGTCCCCTATCCCCCAAGACAAAGAGCTGGGCGGTGTATTGGATCGTCTCTCTTTGCTCTTCCAGATGCGTCTCCACTCTGGTCACCCTGCTCTGTGCCTCAGAAGCTGACCTTTATGGACAGAGCCAACGGGCTTGTTTGCTCGCTGGGACCTACTGGGCTTGGTCAATGGAAGACATCGGCAAGCGTGGGAAGAGAGTGTGATCTGGGCACGGACTTGATATCTTCCATTTGCCCCTCCAGATCCACTTTCCTCCATCTCCAAGGAGATTCCTAAAGAGAATATAACTCTAAAATGCTATGTGGTAACCAGTCACACGTGTTCTATGTGACATAATATGTGTATGTGATCACTGCAACAATCAACTCTTAGAACTCAGGAAGGCTGATTTGAATTGACTTTGACAGCTACCTCTGAAGAATTCTGTCAGACCAAGGCTTTGCTGCCCCTCCTTCTCATTGTAAATATGCCCCAGGGCAATAGAGATGGGCCTTTGGGTCCTCTGTGGTCTCCCTCTTATGGTCACGGGCAATTTCAGCTCATTCCCTCATGTCAGACATCAAATAGTCCAACTTTTGATCCTTCAGCACATTGTCAAGGAGCTTCCCATTGTCAAGGAGCTTCAAATTTTGACTGAAGTTGGAACTGAAGTCTAAGGCGTGTGGTACAGAGTTTGTGCTTGAAGCTGGAAAATCAGGAGTCTATTCGTTCCTGTCACATTTCCTGCACTGAACATCCCTCTGGCAACTTTTGCCAGGTCTCTATTTTCTGCTTGCCAAGTATACATAAGGATTGACTAAGACGCATCTATCTAAGGTCATGAGATTTCTCCCGGTACCAAAACACTGCTTCAAAATCCACTTAAGTTTAGTTTTTCAAACTTCTCCCTTTCAGAACGTTTCCAGCCACATTAGAAACTAGCTTCTTATTTACAGTCACCCCCCGCCCCCCAACTGGTCTTCCTCTCTTTCACTTCCAGGGACTCCATGCTTCTCGACCCCAGCCACCCTCCTCCTCCCTTCCTTCCCTCCCTCCTCCTCTCTCTCCCTCTTTTTTTCCTTCCTCCCTCTCTTCCTTCCTTCTCTCTCCCCCTCCTTGGCAGCCACCTGGATACAAGACAGAAGGGCCTGGAGAAATGAGTTGTGCAGATGTTCGCGTGGAACTGAGGTCCACGCAGAGGACAGGACTGAGGGGCAAGCCTGACCCCGGAGGAGTAGGGAGCACTTTACAAGGAGCAGCATTTCTCGAAGCCGACTGACGCATCTATTTTCACATTTTCCAAAACGTACATGCGAGTGGTGGCTGTCTGAAAGCAAGAAACCAAATCCTTAGAGAATCAGGCTGGAGCCGCTGGACGACCGGTTTCCTCTGCTCCTAATGCTACGTGCAGATAGCAACTTCTGGCCGAAAGGAAAGAAAATAATTCTGGACAGAACACAAGCCAACAAAGCAACATAGCACGGTTTCACGGCTTATGCAGGGGACTTTGTCTTCAGAATGAACGTTGGATGGGCCTGATCACAAATTCACCCCTCCACTGTTGAGTCAGCCTGTTCATCTCTGGCTGGCCCTCCATCAAGCTAAGTAAAAACGAGCAGTGTAGTTTTCACTTCTAAGCAAACACACAGGAAAAGAACAACAATTAAAAGCTTAATCATTGGTTGTAAATTACAGACATTAAAAGCTGCCATGGAGGTGTTTGGAGACACAGGAAAAAGTGTTGATGCTTGAAATCCAGCTGTTGGGTAGATTTTGACCACAGTCAAAGCTGCCGCTGAGCTCGGACGTGTCCAATCTAGAATCAGGTGGCTCACAGGTGTAGTTGGATTTTTTTCTCTTTTTCTGGGAGATGTTCTCTTAAGGGGGGTAACTTATCTTCTGGTGGCCCACGTCAAGAGGATCAATGTCAGGAAAAAACACTGTTTGTTTCCTTTGTATTTTAAGACTTCCTATTTTCGGCATCCTTCCTTGAGGATGGCTTTATCTCAGTGCAGAGACCAGGAAGTCAATTGTGCTGGCTGGAGCATCCTCTGGGCCAAGCCACGTCTTGGGCTGCAGACAGCCCCATAGCCTCTGGCACTTGTGAACTGTTTGCTCAGGGCCAGCACAGGCCTTTCCAGAAGTCCATCTAAGAGTCCCACAGCGTTCACAATGTTTCTGTCTTGTATGTGAAATATGATTTTTCTTCTTCAGATGAGAAAGTTAAGCTTCATCTTATTCTATATCCTTTTAATCCCTCTCTATTTCTGCAGCTCTATCAGCCGGAGTGGGTGACCTCCAACCTTTGTGTCCCTCCAAGCAAACAAGATTTTCTCAGTTTTGTTACTAACAATAGAACAAAAGACATTGTGAATGTCCAGGGAATTTCTGTGGCATATCATAAGCAGTGGGGGGATGGGGTGATGGGTATAACTATTCTGCTTCATTTTATTCTCCAAATTCAGTTGTTAATGAAGATTTTAAAGAAATGTCACTCAGTAAAATGACTTAGAAAAATTACTTCATGTCTTTGTGGCTCATCTATAAAACATGAATATTTTAAAATTTTGCTCTGTAGAATGTTTTGTTTTTCTTATGTTTTTTTAAATTTTGAGTTCTAAAAATAAAGAATAAAGAATAATATAACAGGGGCCGGCCCGGTGGCGCAAGTGGTTAAGTGCGTGCGCTCCACTGCCACGGCCCAGGGTTCGCCAGTTCGGATATCGGGCGCGCACCGGCGCACTGCTTGTCAAGCCATGCTGTGGTGGCGTCCCACATAAAGTGGAGGAGGATGGGCACGGATGTTAGCCCAGGGCCAGTCTTCCTCAGCAAAAAAAGAGGAGATTGGCAGATGTTAGCACAGGGCTATCTCCTCACCAAAAAAAAAAAAAAAAAAAAAAGAATCATATAACAACTACGACACATATATTTCTGTTACCCAGAATCATCAATTTTATATTTATTATATTTGCTGCTAGTTTTTTTTTCTTCTCTTTGTTTTTCTTTTCTTTCCTTTTTTCTTTCTTTTTTCATTTTGGTGAGGAAGATTAGCCCTGAGTTAACAGCCATTGCCAATCCTCCTCTTTTTGCTGAGGAAGATTGGCCCTCGGCTGACATCCGTGCCCATCTTCCTCTACTTCATATGTGGGATACTGCCACAGCATGGCTTGATAAGTGATGTGTAGGTCCGCACCTGGAATCTGAACCTGTAGACTCCAGGCCACTGAAGCAGAACACGACACTTAACCACTATGCCACAGGGCCGGCCCCTGTTTTTCATTTTTTAAATAATTAAAGCATGACAGATGTAGCAAAAGTTCATTTTAACCACCATCGTTGGTCCCACCAACCTTTGTCATACCCACCACCCCAACTATGCAATTATACCATGGGTTTGACGAGCCTGGAGTATATAATTCAAGCCCATTTTCATATTTTACATGAACTATATAGCCATAAAATATAGGGCACATTTTTATGTGTATTTTGCTTTTTACTGAAGCAAAAGCTGTGTGTGTGTATAAGTATACATATCAAAGTTACAGCTCCATAAGTTTCTATGCAGCACACATACTCTTGCACCCAATACCCAGAAAAAACCCAGAATATTATCAGCCCCCCAGAAGCCTTCTTTGTGTCATCTTCTACTCACTCCCACTCTCGTGTTGTAACATCATATGTTAATTTTGCTTATTTCTGAATTCTGTATAAATGGAATCTTTTGTGTCTGGCTTCTTTTTTGTTTTGAGGAAGACTGGCCCTGGGCTGACATCTGTGCCCATCTTTCTCTACTTTATATGGGACGCCACCACAGCCTGGCTTGATAAGAGGTGCGTTGGGGCAAGCCCAGGATCCGAACCTGCGAACCCCGGGCTGCCGCAGCGGAGCGTGCGCACTAAACCACTTGCACCGCTGGGCTGGCCCCTGTGTCTGGCTTCTTTTGCTCAACATTTATGTGGAATTCATACATGCTTTTGCCAATAGCTCCAATTCATTCATTTTCACTGCTGTATGGTATCCAGTCACATTAATACACTAAAATTTATTTATTCATTCTATCATAGATAGGCATTTGGGTGTTTCCAGTTTCAGGTCATTATAATGCTGCTATGAACAGTCTTGTCTGGATTTTGTTTTTTCCTAAGGAAGATTCACCCTGAGCTAACATTTGTGCCAGTCTTCCTCTATTTTGTATGTGGGTTGATGCCACAGCATGGCCACTGATGAGTGGTGTAGGTCTGTGCCAGGGAACCAAACCCAGGCTGCTGAAGCAGAGTGTGCAGAACTTAACCACTAGGCCACAGGGCCGGCCCCTTGTCCAGATTTTTTTGATGTTCATGTATACATTTCTATTGGGTACATAACTAGGAGTGGAATTGCTGGGTCATATGATATGATTATAATAAGCTTTAGTAAGCATTGCTAAGCTATTTTACAAGGTGCTAATGCCAATTTACATTTCCAACAATTTGTGTTGTTTTAAGAAATGTATTGAGGGGCCGGCCCCATGGCGTAGTGGTTAAGTGCCTGCACTCCGCTGCTGGCGGCCCAGGTTCGGATCCCAGGTGCACACCGATGCACCATTTATCAGGCCATGCTCTGGCGGCGTCCCATATAAAATGGAGGAAGATGGGCACAGATGTTAGCCCAGGGCCAGTCTTCCTCAGCAAAAAGAGGAGGATTGGCAACAGATGTTAGCTCAGGGCTGATCTTCCTCACAAAAAAAAAAAAAAGAAAAAAAATGTATTGAGATAATACCATACTCTAGTTATAGTATGAAATAGTGCCATAGACAGTCATGTGTCACCTAACGACGGGGATACAGTCTGAGAAATGCGTCGTTAGGTGATTTCGTTGTTGTGTGAACGTCACAGAGTACTTACACAAACCTAGATGGTGTAGCCTACTACACACCTAGGCTCTATGGTACTAATCTCATGGGACCACCATTATATATATGGTCCGTCGTTGACTGAAACGTTATCTGGCATGTGGCTGTATAGTTCCACGTCTTGGCTTTTTCACCCAATTTTTGTTATGACCCATTCGTATTTACATATAGAGCTATAACTCTAAACTACTATGACTATTCCATTATACGTATGCATCACATTTTATTAATTAATGCACCTATTGATACTCATTAGGTTGTTTCCATCATTTCGTTTTTACTAAGAATGTTGCATTTGGCCTCCTACAAGTCTTGAATGAAAGGACAAGAACTTTTTTAGCTCAGTGTTTCCCAGATTTGTCTGATAACAAGAATCCCTTGTGGTACTAGTGAATTTTCTAGATTCCCCAGTCCTTTCCCTGGTGATTCTGAGTCAGTGTGTCTGGGGTGTGCTCCAGGAATCTGCATGATTAACCACCATTCCAAGTTCTGAGAGTTAAGAACGTCTGGGAAGTGCTGCCCTAGGTTATATACTCAAAAGTTGAATGGATTATAGGTTGGGCATATTTCCAATTTTATTAGATACAACTACAGTGCTCTCTGAAGGGACTGTCCCATTGAATCGCCTTAATATTTGCTATTTTCAGACTTGAAAATTTTTTACCAATCTGGTGAAAATGGTATTTTGTTTTCAGTTATATTTCTCTGATTACCGCTGACAATGATACTTGCTAGCATTTGTATAGCAGTACGTATGTGCCAGCCACTTTTTCAAGCAGTTAATTTTTATTAACTCATTTTTTTCTCCAACCCTAGGAGGCAGGAAGCTATTTTACCACGTTAAGAAAACTAGACACCGAGTTCAAGTTACCTGCCCAAGGTCATTGACCACCACATTCCCTCTGCTGTACATTTCCTATTAATATCCTTTATCCAATTTTCTATTGTGTTGCTGATCTTTTTCCTATTGATATCTAGGATTTTAAAAATATAGTATAGATGCCATTTTTTTGGTCTACTCTACATGTTGCAAATAATGTCCCCCAGCCTTCCACTTATTTGTGGAGCTTGTTTATGGTGGCATCTTTACATTTTCCAAAGCACTTTCACTTATGCTATGTCAACCATTCATTCATTCACCAAATATTTATTGCTCACAGTGCTTGGCACTACTGAAGCCACCAAGACTGCAGATATCTCTGCCATGATGGAGCCTATGTTCTAATGGGAGATAACATAAAATACAACAAATAAATAAATGTGTAGGCCAGCTGGTGATAAGTAGAACGGAGGAAAATAAAGCAGAAGAAGGGACGAGGAACTGCTGGATGTGTGTGGGCTGGGGTTGAGGACAAAAGGGAAGGGGGAGGTAGTTCCTTTTTTGCAATGGGTATTTGGGGAAAGCCTCACAGATAAGGTGGCACTTGGGTGACCTGAGGAAGTATGGGAGTAAGCCTGTATATTTCTTGGTGAAGAGTGCTCCAGGCAGAGAGGAGCCAGTGCAAAGGCCCTGAGGTGGAAGCAGCCAGTATGTTTGGGGAATAGAAAGAAGGCTAGTGTGGCTGGAATGGAGTGGGCAATGGGAGGAACAGTAGGAGATGAGGTCCGAGAGGAGCAGAGGGAGGGAGTAGGTGTGTGGGGCCCTGGAGGCCACTGTAAATACTTTAGCTTTTACTCCGAGCTATGTAGGAAGCCAATTGAGCTTATTTAATCTTCACAGCCTCTGGGAAGTTCCATAAATTGCCAGGATCTCACAGTTAGTAAGTGGCAGAGACCAGCGTGAAATCAGAACTTCTGACTCCAGTGTTCTTTCCTCATACCGTAGCTGAAGTGCTCGTCCCTTCTCTCTTCAGGACAGGAAGAAGCTAAGAGGAGAATGCCTATCTAAATGCAGACACATCTGCCACGGTCACCAACTGTCCTACTTTGCTGGGGAACGAGGGGCTCCCTGGGACTGGACTTTCAGTGCTAAAAGTAGGAGAGTGCTGGGCACACCGGGAGGCAGTTGGTCGCCCAGTGAGCTGGCTGAAAAGTGACCAGCATGTACCAATTACCTGTTTCAACCCTGGCCTCTCCAGGGCTGTTCTGTGCTGACGCTTGCAGAGGAGGCCCAAGTTCTGGAAGCTTCTCAAACCATCCCCAGGTCCAGAACTCAGGGTCACTGTTGGTACTGCTATTTAAATGTCACTGGAATAATAGAGGTTACCCCAGGTGGTGGGATTACGCAAAGCTTTTTCTCTCCTGCTTATGTACCTTTTCTTTATACTTCAAAATTTTTACCGTGAATATAGATTATGTTGACGACCAGGAAAAAGGTAACGTGGTAAAGTATTAGTTCATCTTTATTATTTTTATCCTGAACGCCTAGCACAGTTCCTAGCACGCAGTAAATGCTCAGTGAAATTTTTTTGAACAACAAATATACGAGTATTGAGCAAGGCACCTTATAAAACACCAGTAATGTGTGCACCCTCTGAAAGATTAATACTATCTCTTAGTGGTTCTCCAACTTTGTTGCATCAGAATCAGCTGGAGAGCATGTTAAAACTCAGCTTGCTGGGCCTGTACCCACAGTTTCTAATTGAGTTGGTCTGGGGTGGGATTTATAATCTGCGTTTCCAACAAGTTTCTAAGTGACGCTGTTGCCGCTGATGGTTGTGGGGTTGGGGGTGGGGGAGAAACCCAGTTTGAGAACAGCTGATCTGCATTAATTAGTTGGTTAATTGATTATTGGTTTTTGGTGCTACTGTGGTTGTTTGCATCAGGTATAAAAGTTCTTGAAAAGTTTAGTTTGAATTCTAGATGAATTTTTACGTGAATTTATTCCTTCTTCGTTCCCCCATTTAGCCATCAATTGTTACCCTCTTTCACTGAAGACTGGAGACACCTAAAGATGAATGGAACATGATTATTGCCCATGAGCTGAGAGACTTCAAGAAGCATTAAGTAGGGCCGGCCCCGTGGCTTGGTGGTTAAGTGCGCGCGCTCCGATGCTGGTGGCCCAGGTTCGGATCCCGGGCACGCACCGAGGCACCACTTCTCCGTCCATCCTGAGGCCGAGTCCCACATACAGCAACTAGAAGGATGTGCAGCTATGACATACAACTATCTACTGGGGCTTTGGGGGGAAAAATAAATAAATAAGATCTTTAAAAAAAAAAAAAAGAAGCATTAAGTCACTTCTTTTTTTTAGTTCTTAACTGCCTGAATAAGAAATTAAATTTAGGAAGAAAATAAGAAACTTTAAATAGAATATGTGGTTCATTGTCAATTCGAGAAAATTGACTGGCTTTAATAAACAGACTTAAATGTAGGAGTGTCCTCTATGAGTTCAGCTGTTTAGAGTATCAGGCACATGAGGCCAACTCTGTGGACCTAGGCCAGCCAATCAAATGAAGCCGTGGGTGGAAAATAACAAGGATAAATGTAAAGTCCTCTGTTTGAGTTAAAAAAAAAATCAATAACTCAAGGACAGCTCATGTGAAAAAGACCTGAGAGTTTTAATTGGCTTCTATCCAAAATCCATGTGTAGCAAATCAACTTATTTAGCTTCCTAGGGATACATTTTACAACTAGTTTATGTTGGAAGGTTAACTAGGAAGTAGCATTGCTTAAAATTAGCTTTCTATGGACTCTTTGTGTATATGTGTATACAGCTATATATATACATATATATACACACACACACACACAGACGTATGCTTCTATGTACAATAAGCAATCTGTTTTTTTTGCTTTGAAAAATTTTCTTGGAAAAGTTATCACAGACAAGCTCTCTCTGGTAGTGTTTCTCTAAGTGTGGCCTGTGGACCACCAGAATTAGCACCACCTGAAAAACTTGAGCAAGCATACAGATATCTAGGTCCCATCCTTGACTTCCTATAACAAGATCTCTGGGGACTGACTCCACAATCTGCTTTATTTTAACAAACTACCCCCAGGTGATTCCTTTGCATGTGAAAGCTTGAGAACCCCTGCTCTATGTCAAAAAAGACAGTCTTAGGAAAATTTTGGTCTTACCCATAGATATGCTCTTGGCACACCTGTGGTTAGTCTGTCTTCTAATCAGGTTCCTTAATTTCATTAAGAGCATGTCAACTGTCTTCCTTTCCTCTCTCTCCCACTTAGTCAATCTTCAAAGAACATGGACTTGCTGTTGATCATCAACATAGAAAACCTATCTTCCTGATTCTCTTCTTGCTTTGGCTACTAGGGAGCTCAACCTTAAATTTGAGGTCTGCCATGGGCAATTGCCCAGGAGTTTATGGCAAATATTTTGTGTTCCAACCTTACTTTTGGCTCCATCTTCTTTTCCCACACTTGTTTCCCCTTTCCATCATTTCATTTAAAAATTCTATTGTTCTATCTGCATTTCTGTAAACCTCCTCAAACACTTCTGTTTGGAATGAGGTAGGGTAGAAATAAACAATAAATAAAACCAAATTAGTATTTATATTGTTTTCAGGCAGATTGTATTGAATAAAATAAGGTCTACTTATTGTCGAAAGAATAAAGAATCACATTAAACTCAGGAAAAAAAAATTTGTGAGACTAGGATTTGCATTTATATAACACATTTATTTTTTCTTCATCTAGGGGCTGGAGATGAAAGAGAAACTGTATTAGGAGCCCAAGTAATGGGCTTATGCTTAACAACCTAACTGCTTGTTGGCATTTCTAACTCATGATAAGACTTCATATATTGTTATGGACTGAATGTTGTATTCCCCCTGAATTCATATGTTGAAGCCTTAACCCCCAATGTGGGGCCAGCCCCGTGGCTTAGCGGTTAAGTGCGCGCACTCCGCTACTGGTGGCGGGGGTTGGGATCCCGGGCGCGCACCGATGCACCGCTTCTCCTGCCATGCTGAGGCCGCATCCCACATACAGCAACTATAAGGACGTGCAGCTATGACATACAACTATCTACTGGGGCTTTGGGGGAAAAATAAATTAAAAAAAAACAAAAAAACAACAAACCCAATGTGACTATATTTGGAGATGGGGCCTTTACAGAAGAAATTAAGGTTAATTGAAGTCATAAGGGTGGGGCCCCCATGTGATAGGATTAATATCCTTATAAGAAGAGACACCAGCGAGCCCCCATCCCTCCCAGCCGTGTAAGGACACATAGAGAAGGCAGCCATCTGTGAGCCAGAAAGAGAGGCTTCACCAGGAACCAACCATGCTGGCACCCTGATCGTGGACTTTCCAGTCTCCAGAACTGTGAGAAAACAAATTTCTGTTGTTTAAGCCACTTGGTCTATGGCATTTTGTTATGGCAGCCTGAGAAGACTAATATACATATGTTTTTGAGAATATGAAAGGAAAATAATATCAGCTCCCTGTTACTGAACCTCACCTTTACCTTTCAACAAAAGAATTAGGCGTATTGAAAGAAAATATAACCAAGAGAGGAAGAATGTGCTCTTTGCAACAACTCCCAGAAGTTCGGTGTTAAAGTGCATGGAAATTTACTCTTCCTTTCGTATCCAGGAAGTATAAACCAAAATAGTGAGCCCATGCCTTCTGTTTCAGAACCTGCAGTCCTAATTCAGCCACCAGCTTCTGTTGAAAAGGTGCTGTTTTTGGTCTTCCCAAGTTAAATCTGGCATCTGTTTACCCTGAGATGCCAATTTGCCAGAACACATATGATGAGGTGACTGCCTGGAGTTAATTTTCTACTCTTGATCCTGATGTGGGAGTGAGAACTAGAAAATGAATCCTCCCAAGGCAGAGAGGGTCGTCCTGGGCCTGCTGGCTTCTCAGGTCACTCCCAACCGATCAGGCCAGCTGGAGCTACTCATTAGGCCTCTGGGACAATCCCAGGTTTATCGCTTTTATCTGCAATCACAGTTCTATTAAGACAGGTTGGAAAACCACCTGATTGCTCCCAGCACCCTAGAGACGCTGAAAATCTTTCTAACAAGGAGACTAGGACCATGTAAAGCGACAGAGGAATTTCTTGCAGGGGCTACCTAAATAATTCTCTCTGTAGATGTCCTAGAATTCCTGTATCTGATTAATAATTAATTGAGCGTCCTCCCCTGGGTGGGCAGTTGCCTTTAATTCCTGTCCTCAGTCCCCAAATCATCATGCTATAGGGAAGTGCGAACCCCCAGGTGGGCTGTTAGAGAAGCAAAAGTGGCCGGGAGCTCTGGCCATCGAAGTTTGTCCCTCACGCACTATGAAGAGCCTGTGACAGTACCGGAGTCCAAAGAGGAGGAGAGAGATGAGTCCTAGGAAGGAAAGAATTAAGAAGTGAGGTTTACTGATGATGCAATGAAGGGAATTGCATGCAGAAGGGAAGAATTTCCCTTTTGTTTGTATCATTGTCTACAATGGCTTCATATGATAGCCAGTTGCTTACGAATGCCTACCCAACTACCTTATCATCCTAGGGAAATGTTGGTCAATAGCCGGTCCCTATCTCAGTCCCCCACATAAAGGCAGGGATTGTCTGAACTGATCACTTACTTTGCTGCCTAATCACGCTCTCCCCGATTTGTGATATTCTCAATTGTAACACTTGCTTTCATAGCTTGCCATTTACACCTCCCTTACACTTGCTGCCATTTCTAGACTCCAGAACCTTCAGCTCCACCCCTTTCGGCCACAATGTAGCAAGCACCCACATCAGTTAATGTGACTGGGGCCAGGCACTGTGCTAAGCCCTCTACTTACATTATTTCATATACTCCTCACACCAAATGCATCAGCTGGGTACCACTCTTCTCCTCGGGCCACAGAGGAGGAAACAGGCTTGGAGTGTGTGTGACTTGCCTGTGTCCCAGAGTGTGGCACGTGCGTCCTTGACTCTGCCATACCCCTCCCTCATCACAACAGAAGTGCTGCTTCTTCCACCAGGCACATCACCACCTTAACATTTCCTCCGCTCTTCATCCTTCCCTGAGAAGTCAGAAGAAAGAGGGCCGGCCTCGTGGCTTAGCGGTTTAGTGCGCGTGCTCTGCTACTGGTGGCCCCGGGTTCGGATCCCGGGTGCGCACCGAGGCACCACTTCTCCCACCATGCTGAGGCCGCATCCCACATACAGCAACTAGAAGGATGTGCAACTATGACATACAACTATCTACTGGGGCTTTGGGGGAAAAAAAAAGGGCGAAGGATTGGCAATAGATGTTAGCTCAGGGCCAGTCTTCCTCAGCAAAAAGAGGAGGATTGGCATGGATGTTAGCTCAGCACTGATCTTCCTCACACACACAAAAAAAGAAATGTTTCCCCTCTGATCTAAAACTAACAAAACTCTTTCTCTTGATTCAATCCTTTTCTGTGCTACAAGGTTCTTCTTCCTTCCATTTTCTCTTTTGTATCTTGGATCTTTCATTCTCTACTCATTCCTTTTCATGAAAAATGTTGTGTCCATTTACCCTCTTGTGCAAACTAACATTTTACTTAATTTGACAATCCCTCTCAATGATTTTTTTGGCACAGTGCTGACCTCACTAAGCTCAGACTCTGAAAGGGAGACGAGATATGAATTAGTGTTGCACAAACTTGAGAGCTGCCATCAGTGCAATGAGAGTTCAAGGAAGCAGAGAGCACTTATCACAAGAGAGGTGGGAAGAAGGTTTCGTGGAGGACCTGGGCCGGAAGGCTAAGTCTGGGGAGAAGTGGAGGATAAGGCTATATTGTAGAGGATCTGCCGCCCCAGGATAATAGCTTGTAGGTAACGGTAGGAAAGTGACGTTGTGAGAATGTGAATTAAGGAGATTATTCGGGTGGCAAAGTTCAGGAGGGACCAGAGTATGGTAACATGAAGGTGAGATGACCAGTTGAAAGGCCACGGCAAAGTTCCAGGTAAGAAACAGTAGGCTCTTGTTCTGTCTTGAATGGTATCACTAGAAATGGAACAAAACAAATGTTTGAGAGACATTTTGGAGGTGAAAGTCACTATCATCTTGGGTAAAAGGGAAAGGAACGTAGGTAACCCTGAGACTGAGGCCATGTAATGAGAAGATGGCCGGCCCTAACAGAAATGGGAAGTCACGAAGAAGAGCAGGCTTAGAGGAGTAGGACATGAGTTCAATTCTGAAGATGTTGAAGTTTAGGTGTCAGAGGGACATTTGTGATGAGACTGTATCTAAGAGGCATGCTGAAATCTGGCTGTGGCTCTGGAAAGCTGTCAGAGTTAGAGATACTCAGCTGAGAACATTTTGCATGGAAGTGACAGCCCTTCGAAAAAGTGCAGAGGATTTAGCAAGGGTGCAATGTGTGAGGGTGATGATACTCACCGAAACCGTGTTGTATTCATCTCTTTAACCCAACCCCATTCTTGCTTGTGATGGGTGCTCAAGAAATGTTGAAGAAATGAATGAATTATAAGATGTTCTATGTGTTTGCTGAATTAATAAATGAAAGAAGTGAATGGAAAAATACATGAGTGGATGGTGAATTTATGAAGTCCTGTACAGATGAATGAGAAGGGAGTAAGACTGAGGGCATGCTACTGAGAATACAACATGGAAGCACTTTTACAAAATTTCACCAAGAACTTGCAGAAAACTTTGATGGAAAATTAGCTGGGCGGCTGTATATTGCAGGCACGCTTACTTGTGTCGAGTAGCCAATGTGCCCTCTCTCTCTGCCCCATGGGGGCTTCAGGAACATTGCAGAGATTCCCTGGCTACTGAGCCTCTGTTTCCTGGCGGCAGTCTAGTGCTGGGCCATCCTTTGTTTCATTCAGTTTCAAATCAGAAGATCCTCTTGGATGCTGGCTCTCCACTGGGAAATGGAAACTATTTGTGCTGCCATGAAGGAAGCTTTCTGCATCTGGCAGGGTCTCCGGGCTGGAACCAGCATAAAGAGAAAATTAGGAAATAATCAAGCAGGCCGTGGTCTTGGTGTATTTCATTGTTAGTATTCCAGTTACTGGGAGGATGTCTAAAGGTCTTCCTGGTTGACTGCCTTGACGATTAAAAGAAAAAAAGAAATCTCCATATAGCTCAAATTCATCAGCAGGAGCACCCCAGCAAGGTCTGCAAGAATCTGTGAATAACGTAGGATGGCATGGGTATGAACATGGCCTGTCAGGGCGTTTTTCCATTTGCTCACTGTGCCTCTGGCACAAGCTTCCAGCCACAGAACAAAGCCTGTTTTGTGCTTCCCGAAGCACCCCTGCTGCACTTTCGAGGGTTTTACTTTTCCCCAGAAGCCTGCCTGAGGGATTTTTAGCCCTTTCCTTCAAACAAAGAACTAAATTAGGCCACTGTTTTGCTGGCATTTGGTATAATGAGAGGCCATCGCTATCTCATAATTTTTGCACATTCGGTGGAAGAGGCAGAAACCCGTGTGATATATTTAAGGAGAGAGAGAACTTCCTCTGCTCCAAAATGTGTCCCCACCCCAAGAACTAAAGTATCTGAAATACGGCTACAAGCCTTATAAAAGTAGGGGACATCTATCCCACTGCCTCTGCTCTATGGCCCAGCTCTGTCACCTCCAGTGAGCAGAGATCTGATCCAGCTTAGAGAGCTCCAGGGATGAGATGCCACCTCAGGAGGGAGCTTGCAGCGTGTGCAAACAATGTTCGTTATTTTAGAAAGTTCCAGCTCACATTGAATTAAAATCCACCTCCCTGGGAATCATTAAATACTTCTTGCACATAATAGCCCTTTAAATGTTTGAAGAGAACCAGTGTGTCTCCATTTGCCAGACTAAATGTCATCAGCTGTTTTCCATTGGTCATGATTGCTAGCACAGATTGAAGCAGATATTCTCTTCCTGTCTTTCTTCCTCACACTTGCTCCTTTTTTTCTCCCCACAAATACTTCTGCATCTATATGTGCCAGACATGCTGCTAGACACTTTCCTCCTCCACTATACAACTTGCACACGTATTTTACAGGGAAGTGCAGAACTTACCACAGGCTGAGTGAAGTCATGAAAGAGCATAGACTTTGGAGTTATATGGATCTGAATTCAAATTCCAGTTCTGTCCTTCCTTTTAGCTGTGGGATCCTGTCTCATTTCTTAACCATGATGAGCATCAATCTCCTTATTTATAACGTGGAGACAGTAGTCCACATTTGGCAGGCTGTAGAGATAATATGTGTAGATTACCTGGCTGTAAATATGTGTAAATTGCCTGTAAATTTCTTGGACTGAGCAGGAGCTCAATCAAGGGGAACTGGTGGGCCTATTATGCCGTGCTATGAGATCAAATAAGGGCATGGAATAGTCTTGATCATCAAAATGTATCAGCTACAAATCCAACCATCTGTGACCTTGTTCAGCATGCCATCTGTGTTTTCCTTGAAGTTATCGATAAAAACGTTGGCAAGGGTATGGCCTTGGAAAGAGCTCTGTGACCCTCCGCAAGGACACCAACCTCTTCTACTTTCTTTCCTTAATAAGCGTTCTTTGGTCAGGAATGTTGAACCAGTTATAAATAGAACTGTGTTTTTTTATGGTCTATATTTCTCCATCTCTTCCACATGGATATTGTGAGAGCTATTGTCAGTCGCCCTGCTGAAATCCAGGTAGTCTATGTCTGTATCATTCCCCCGATACAGTAATCAAAAGATCCTCTCTCTCCTGTGCATTCTCTTTTGAAAGGCAAATACTCCTGGGAGGGCTAACAAATGGCATTAATTCACACTAACATGGTTGTGATGTAACAGATCCCTTTCTATTTGACTCAGGTGGAAGTGGGAAAGTCACTGGATACTCAGGGAAGTGAAGGGAAGGTTGTTAATATAAATGTGAAAAGTGTGTAGTCACAGATTGGGGAATGAAAATAGATCTTACTGACTTAGTAAATGAGCTCAAGAATGGACCCATGCACAGATCCACATTTACAAAGAAGTAAAGACGTAACTGATTACATAGCTTCTGAGGATTCCAATGCACGCTCACAAATATGCTCTTCTCTCCCCTTCTGTTCTAAGAATCACCAAATTCAACAAGCATCGTCAATTGCGCCTTATGTCCCTTCCTCCAGCCCCAGCAGGGGACAAGAGGGGTGGTAGGTCCCAATTGCAGCAGATTTCAAGTTCAGCCCAACCCTAAAATTCCCATTAACCATGACAACAGCAGCCAGCATTTATGGAGGACTTACTCACATGCATTATCTTGTAATCCTCACAACAACCCTATGAGGGAGGGACTGTTGTCATCCCTATCTTACAGCTGGGGAAACTGAGGCTCAGAGAAGCTAGACAATTTTCTTAAAGACACACAGCTATGCAAGGAACAGAGCTAGTTCTCTATCCTAGTTCTGCATCACTCTAAAGAACTCAATCTTTAGAAAAATTATGCCTACCAGTCTCGTTTTCGGGATTCATTGTTTGACAACTGTGGCTGTCCTATCAAAGATTCTAGGGGTCAGCCCAGAGACATGGTGCCACTGAGCCCTTTCAGCTTCCCTCCACTGGCACTGTGGAACCCTTCTCCTCTCGGATATTGCGTGCTACTATGTGTCCTCCTAGGTGGCCTGGCCACAGCTCCAATGACCAGAGTAATCTGGAGTGGACTCCTCCACTTCAACTTGTGGCTCACACCCAAGGAGACATCTGCTCTCTGGAATTCATACTGCTGGAGAGCCACCCTCAACATTGTTTTGGAAATGGGCGGGGGTGTCTTGGAACAGCTTGACTGGGGGCTGAATCTCATTACTGACAGAATTGTGACCTTTCAGCAGAGCTTGGAAAATGCTGTTGATATAATATGCAAAAATGATGTCAGTGCTATGATATGGGAGGGAAAGGGATGGTCCATGTGGGATATTTATTTTAATGATATCACCATCATTTGTTATGTGGTTTGAATTAAATAGAAGTCTTTGAGTCTAAACTCCACCAATGAGCTCTCCAAACATTCCCTTGTTTTGTCTGGTGTCAGCACTCAATCTGCTGCATTTCCTGGCTGAACAGAGTCCTTGATATGATTTCTTTGTTCTGATGACTTAAACTCAGAAATAAGGGGGCCTTTCTCTTCAATCAAATTGTACCCATATTGGTCCAAGATACAGGCATTCTTTATTGAGAGTAGGAAGGAATGTGATGGTTTATACTAAGGAGACAGGCGAGATGGAACCCAAATTATAGACAGTTGACTTGGCCTGCTCAGAGTTGGAGCACATGCACACATACACTCTGAAGTTGAAATGGAAAGGTATAGTGACAAATAAATTACAAAAATACAAATACATTTATGTGACCCTTTGGCGAGTTTCCAAATGTATGACTGCCATGTTGAATCTGAGGGTCCTTAAGTTCCACCAGGTGACTGAGCTGAAGGAAGCAGATATTCTATTACGGGCTCTCAGCTGTTGCTCTGCCCAAGTTGTAGAACTAGAGCAGGTTTGCTGATAATACTCCTAATAATAAAATGAAAACAATAGTCCACATCCCCACCTTCCATTTACAATGCATTTTATTTTTATTTTTATTTTTTTTTAATTTTTATTTATTTATTTTTTCCCCCAAAGCCCCAGTAGATAGTTGTATGTCATAGCTGCACATCCTAGTTGCTGTATGTGGGACGCGGCCTCAGCATGGCCGGAGAGGCGGTGCCTCGGTGCGCGCCCAGGATCCGAACCCAGGCCGCCAGCAGCGGAGCACGCGCACTTAACCGCTAAGCCACGGGGCTGGCCCTACAACGCATTTTAATGCTCTTACGTATGTTACCTCACTTGACCTTTTCAACAACCCTGTAAGAGAGAGAGAATTGTTGCCAGTATGAAGGTCATTAGTGTTTCCATTTTACGCATGAAGAAACAAGTCCAGAGTGAGGGCATTTTCCCACAGACACACATGTAGTTAGTGGTAAACACGAACTCTGGCCTCTTGGGTCTTAGGCTGATGCTGCCCTTGCTCCCCGGTTGGCCATCAGAGCACAGAAGAGCACAGTCTACCTGAGTCAGGACCGGGCACAGGTGTTCTGCACATATGGTCCAACACAGAAAATCTCATGTGCCAACCCCACTCTACAGCCCAGTGATGTGTTGCTATAGGAATTAGCAACTACTCAGGGCAGAGCTGTGTGTATGGCACTCTGGGTGTGTGAGGCGGGGTAGTGTGTTAGTTTGGTAAGGCTGTCCTGACAAAGTAGCACAGACTGGGTGGCTTAACCAACAGCGATTTATTCTATCATAGTTCTGGAGGCTAGAAGTCCAAGATCAAAGTGTCAGCAGGCTTGGTTTCTTCTGAGGCCTCTCTCCTTGGCTTGAGGACGGTTGTCTCCTCCCTGTGTCTTTCATGGTCTTTCTTCTGTGTGGGTCTGTGTTCTAGTCTCCTCTTCTTATAAGGACATCAGTCATATCAGATTAAGATCCACCCTAATGATCTCATTTTAACCTAATTACCTCTTTAAAGACTTTATCTCCAAATAAGGTTATTTTCTGAGGTACTAAGGGTTAGCACTTCAACATGTGAATTGGAGGGGGATATAATTCAGCCCATAACAGAAAATAAGAGGTATATAGAGTATAAGGAGAAGAAGAAGTTACATGGGGGCCATGCCACATTCATTCATTCTGCTCCGTGTCAGGCCCTGTGCTCAGCAGACTGTCTGACCTATCACTGCCAGGTAGGGCACCCCCGGGGGCTATGGGACCTTTCCAAGTCCCAGCAGACTACCACCAATGCTGGTTCTCAGAACTGAGAGAAGACGAGCCTAGCACCAGTTCTCTTTGGTGTGTGTAAAAATCACTTGAAGAAGGTGTTAAAGCCCAGATACTTGGGCCTCACCCCAGAGATTCTGACTCTGGGTAGGCCTGAGAATCTACATTTCTGGCAACCCCCCAAATGAGACTGATATTATTGATCCACAGAACACACTCTGAGTAGCCAAATGACATGCTGGTAATTTGTCCTTCTCAGTTCTGACTCCACTTGTATTATTTAGCAGCCTCAGGATTATGAACAACATGTATTCTAACAGCTGACTTCCTTGGGTTAGGCCAAGGGGGCAAATCAAGATAACATTGTTCATTTTGCAGATTGAGACCTATGGTTGTACACAAAGCATGTGCAGTCCATTCTCAGTTCTCCTGCAACGTTTTTAATCCTTTTGTCCTTGTGCGGGAAAAGACCATGAAGAGCAGAAGAGTGCTAGAATCCATGAAAACAAAGAACATGTGTCCCACCGTGCTTTATTGCTGGATACAGCCATATTTATTCTTTTGCATGTATATAATAAGAAGACAGTCAACATTGCTGATGAAGAACATCATGACACTGGTGGGACACATTTCCTAAGTGCTTAGTTTTGAGTACTTGGAGCTAAAAGAAGAGTCTGTGTTCTGCAACTTCATTTGAAAGCAGGTCGTTTTGTATTCAAAACAGCTTTTCCAAAGAAATAGTTATAAATAGTCAGTTCACAAAAGCCCATTGAACCTGTAACGTGACTGAAGTATTGTTTAAGTCATTCCCAACTACTCTTTCTTGGAGTAAAATGCGTTCCAAGTTCCAACCAAGAATACCCAAAGCAAACACTTCCCTCAACGACGTAGGTTGGGGAGGGAGGAAGAAAGAACCAGTAAGTGGAGCCAAGATGATGAGAGGTAACAGTTCGTGAGACTGTAGGAGCAGTTACAACATAGAAGTCAGGACTGTGGGCATCAGGCTGAAACACTCCTGAACTTGTTCAACTGTTGGAGCTGTTTATTTGTATGTTTATTTGCTAACGGAGATTAAATGTACATCATCATTTACTGCTCTTTAATTAATTCGTGTGTGTTAATCTTGTCTCCTCAATTAGATTGTAAACTCTTTAAGGTCTGGCACTATGTATGATATTTACACTGCCTTTTGAGGCGGACTCTTGAAATCAATTAATTACACTATTTAATACCTACTAGGCCCCAGCAGCGCTCAGCAACCCAGTTATAAGGAGTAGTGCAATCCGATCGTGAGATTGGGCTAGGGTTTACCAAGCAGAGGCCAGTGAGAGGACTAGGGGACAATGGCATTGAGATGCTGGCAATGGAAGGGGACAGATGAAAGTTTCACTGGGTCCTGCTCTTAACTCCAAAGAGAAACGAGAAAACTGGACACAATCATGTCCTTTGATAGCATGGGAAATCAGGCTATAAATAGGTATCTATAAATAGCTTTGTTCACCACCAACTGCTCTTACGTTGCCAGGCTAGGTTGACATAGGGTCAAGGAGAAAGGTCAGTGAAATGACTAGAGACTCCCTAACTGAATAGAGTCAGTGCCCATTCTGGGAGCTCCCTGGAGGTAAAACAGGCCTGGAGCTCTTAGTGGAATGAGTTGGGCTTGGCAATGAGGCATCCCTGTTTCTGGCTTCACTGTGGTGGCTTTGCTAATGGTGTGGCTCACTGGTTATTCAACTCTAAATCCTATGAGCCTCAAGCATTTCCTAACTTTAGGAGATAAAAAGAAATGGCCTTGATTGTATCCCTTTTTTGGAAAGACTTTTTGCTATAGGGAAAAGAAAACTAAATCAGTAGTCAGAATATCTGGGTTCTGATCCCTGTTCACTCTTGTTGGGTGATTAAGGAACTCAGTTCACGTCTTGGTATCTGAACTGATGATTTTCAAGGTTTCTCCCAGGTCTATTATTCTGTAATTCTACTGTTACTCTTTAGGATTAATCAAAGAAATAATATTAGAGAAAATAATATTAGAAAAATAATATTAGGGTAAGAAACAAGTATACCCATTGTCATCATTTCTATTCAACATTACACTAGAGGTTCAAGCCAGTGTATTAAGGGAAGATAAAGGAATGAAATATACAAATACTGAAAAAAAAGAAATAAAACTGATACTATGATTATGTGCAGATTTATGCAGACATCCAAAAAATATTCATCAAATACATTATTAGAATAAATAAAGTGAGTTTAGCATGTCTATGAGCTGGACCTTGTGACAAACTGCAAAAATTGATTTCATTTCTATATGCCAGCAATAAACAATTAGAAAATATAATTTAAATTGTATCAAAAAATATAGAATGCTTAGGAATAAATCCAACAAAGATGTGCAAACTTCTTTTAAATAAAGAAGCATTATCAAGATCAATTAAAAAAACCTAAATAAATGAGGGGATATACCAAGTTCATGGATTGCCAATATTGTAAAGACATCAGTCCTCCTCAAATTGATGTATACATTCAATGCAAACCCAATCCCAATTAAAAAATCCCAACAAAATTGATGAAGAAGAAAAAATATGGGGAGACTTGCTCTTTTGGTTATCAAGACCTATTACAAAGCTTGGTATTGGTGGAAGTATTGTCAAGTAGACCATGCAACAGAATGCAGAGCCCAGGAACAGCCACACACACGAATATGTATGCTTTATTTATGACAAGGGTGGCACAACAGAGCAGTGGGTAAATGATGGTCTTTCATTAAATGATGCTGCATCAATTGGATACCCACATGGAGAAAAATAAAATTGATCCCTTTATCACACTATACGGAAACCAGTAAGTTCCAGTTGGATTGAGCTTTAGACATGAACGGTAAAAAAATAAAGCTTTATAGGATAATATGGAATAATATCTTTGTGACCTCAGGGTAAGGAAAATTTCTTAAACAAAACTCCAAAAGCATTAACTACAAAGAAAATATTGATCGAAAAAGGAGAGAGACCAAGAAGAGGCCCAATGAATACCAGTTCAAGACAGAGGAAATGCACCAACAGTTTTAACTGAGAAAAACAACTAGAGAGAATGAAGGAAAGTTAAGGATGTGTGGAGTGTGAGGAACTGAGGGAAGAGGCTGCTGTAAGGAGAGAGTGCTCAATGGTGTCAAATGCTGCTGAGAGATCAAGTGATTAGAAGGACTGAAAAGCATCCACTGGACTTAATGAGAAGGAAAGGACATGGATGAGAGCAGTTTTAGCGGAGGGAGAGAACAGTGAGCCAGACTGCAGGGGTTGAGGCATGATGGGAGGTGAGGGAGTACCAGAGAGTGGAGACAACTAGCTCTTTCCAGCATTCTGTCTTTGCAGAGATGGTGAGAGATCAAGTAATCGTTAAAGTGTAGGAGTAGGAGTTATGTGGGTTTATTGTTATTTATTTTATTTTATTTTTATTTATTTCTTTTTGATGAGAAAGATTCACCCTGAGATAGCATCTGTGCCAAACTTCCTCTATTTTGTATGTGGGTCACCACCACAGCATGGCCACTGCAGAGTGGTGTAGGTCTGCGCCCGGGCGCTGAACCTGGGACACTGAAGCAGAGCATGCCAAACTTAACCACTAGGCCATGGGGCTGGCTCTTTGTTATTTTCTTGATGAGAAAGTCTTGAATATGTTTAATGCTGATGAGAGAAATTATCGTGAAGAGGGGGGGTGGGATGTAAGATATAGGGGAGAGAGGGTGAGGGGTAATAATGCGTAAGGTCTCTGAGAAAGCAGGGGTCATGGGATATATCTGAAGTACAGGGGGAGGAATTAGCCTTAGACAGCCTAAAAGAACCCCTCCTTTGATAATAGGTGGACAGAGGAAAAAATCTAAGTAAATGCAAATTAGTTGGTAGGTTTGGTGTCAGGAGTTGAGTGGTTTTCCAACTGACATATTCTATTATCTCTAAACAACACTAGCAAATTATTAATACTTGCTGTGTTCTACACTATTCTGAGCGTTTCATCTATATTAACTCATTTTATCCTCTGAAATGCCCTATGAGGGGCTGTTCTATTATTATCTCCACATTAAAGCCGAGGAAAGGGAAGCATGGAGACAGGTTCACTAATCAGCCCAAGGTTGTACGTAGCCCAGATTCACACCAGGTCACCTGGCTCTTAACCACTATTTCATCCTACGGTTTGTCTTCACTTTCTGTAAAGGAGAGGTTAGACTGGAAATGTTCTTGTGGAGGACGAGTGAGAACGCCTTCTGAGAAAATGCAGCAAGTTTTCCAGGCGGTGTCAGGGGCTCCAGGGAGGCTGGAGAGCATGCCTTGTTGGCCCAAGCGAGAAGAACTTCTGACAGTGTTCCAGGTCAGGAACAACGAAAAATCAGACTGGCTTCCCAAGCAAAGGAAGAGCTCCTTTGAGAGCGATCCAAATACAATACTAAGAGGCTGTTCAAAGAATAGAAGCTACTCAGTGCTGGCACTTGATGCTGCTGATTGTTCATTGTCTGATTTTTTTTAAAAGGCAAGGAAGAATGTGCTCTTCTCCAGAATTACCCTTGGAGAAAAAGCTAGAGGGAGATTCCAACTCCTAAATTGTCTTTTGAAATGGGTAAGTGGATAAACAAGATATAGCAGATCTATTAACAAAAGAGGTGAAGCTAAGCCATTGGAAGGGGTGGAATGAAATTGTGGACTTATTGACCAACTTATGTAACCCTAATTTTATAGGAACACAGTGTTTCATAGACAACTGCTGAGCTGTCAGTGTTATTTATAGCCCTAGGCAGGCACTCAGGGGCACCCTGGGAGCCAAAAACTGTGACTCAAACTTCCAATCTCCACAAACTGGTCAGATGTAAATATCCTGATCTCCACCATCCCCTGCACGTTAATGCTCATTGTCAATAAACTCTAGTTGATTGACCAGTTGACCAAATGACTGGAATATTTATCCCAAACAGGCTAGATTTTAAAAATTGAGATGAGATTGGAACAGAACCTAAGAATTTTTGATTTATTTATTAGAAATAAAGAGAAAATGCACAACGAATTTTCAAAGAGTGCAGATGGTACTAATCAGTTTTATATAGTCAAATGTTGATCTGACATTAATGAACCAGAAAATTACCAGAGACTCATAGAGTGGCCGAAGAGTAGCGTTGAGTTTGCATGTGGGTTTGTGCAAATTAATCCATTCAGGGAAATGACTCTATCTCATAAATGATAAACACTGAAATAATTGTCACAACCTAGGAAAGAATTTAGGAGTCATCTACAGAATGTTCAACCCATTGGCATGCTGGAACCACAAAAACAGCCAAGTAGTAAACATTACTAGGAAGGGTGATGGAAAAACAGGAAGATTATTCTAGTCTACATAATTTTCTACATACTCAAAATTCTACAATGAATAAGTTGTACTTACTACCTCCAGAAAGGATCAGAATGGGCACATAAATACATATTTACAATTTGTTTGGGCTTATTTGTGCAGAAAGGGCAATAATAAACCTGGGACAGGAAGGTCTAAAGCAGACAGTTTGGAAGGGGCTGAGGGAGAGCAGCCAAGATGGAGAACCAGGATCTCTGTTGAAAGGAGACAAGACACAAGGTAGGGAAATTGTGCAGAGGGTCACATTAGAAGGATAAAGTCAGGATGGAAATGGTGAGAAACCACAACCAGAGCTGGAAGACGAGAAGAGGTTGGAACAGTTTGGATCAGAACTAAGGTCGTGGACTCTAGTTCTCCTTTACGGGACAGGTGTGGTGGCTGAAAGGAATGGTATATAGAGAATGTCAGCGCCATGTTGGATTATTAAGGAAAATGGGTACTTTTCCTTTACAGTCCTAACATTTGAGAGATACTAACTGTGTCTTTCGTGTGTAACTGATAGCTTTTATCAGACACCAAGCCCTGAACTGGATGAAACAAGGCTCTGTGCATGTATGGAAAATATGATGGTAACCAGAAATGTGAATTCCTAGAACTTAAGGCACACCCTTATTTGAATATAGACAGAAAACATGTTTGAAGTCGTAAATTATTTGGCCCTGTGTTTATGTAAATTCCCCATACTCATGCTTTCTTCAAAGGAGAGAAAACAGAAACAACTAAAAATAATTTTTTTTTCAAAATGATCACATGCTTTTGCCATCTCACATGAAGAGAGAAATATTTTTTCTTTTCTACACTAGTAAGGGGTCGTGCAGCTTTCCCATCTGTCCGTTTTGTGGTGAATTGAACGTAAAGTGAACTAATGAAAATGGTCAAATTGGCTTCTAAAAACCCTATGAAAAATTAATTAGATGTCCTCAGCTAGAGGACCGGCTAGGTTACAATGACTGTTTAGAACTTTTCTCTCTTGTTTTGTGTCTGCTAATCATAAAATGATGTGACTTCTCACTTAAAGCCTTCCATCCTGTGAAATGACCATCAAATATTATGGTTTTAAATTATTTGGCAAAGGTCCCTGCCCTTATGATTAATTTCTTCTGCACATTTCTCTTTGTAAGCATTTGCCCATTGTCAAAGATAATAAAGAAATAGTCCTGCTCTTTCTGAGATTTTCCCATTTTCTTCCTGCCTCCCAACTGTATTTGGGAGCCAGAGAACTCTAGATTGTCTCTTCTGTTCTAGAATAGCAGCTATTTCAGGATTATACTTTATGTGTCTTTCCTTTTTTTTTTTTTTTGTGAGGAAGATCAGCCCTGAGCTAACATCCATGCTAATCCTCCTCTTTTTTTTTTGTTGAGGAAGACCAGCTCTGAGCTAACATCTATTGCCAATCCTCCTCCTTTTTTTCCCCAAAGCCCCAGTAGATAGTTGTGTGTCATAGTTGCACATGCTTCTAGTTGCTGTATCTGGGACGTGGCCTCAGCATGGCTGGAGAAGCGGTGCGTCAGTGCGCGCCCAGGATCCGAACCCAGGCCGCCAGTAGCAGAGCGCGCGCACTTAACCGCTAAGCCACGGGGCCGGCCCTATGTGTCCTTCTTAATGGAGTAGGAAGAATATTTGATGGTCTCTAATTTTTATAGAAAGAAAACATCTTACTATTTTTTTCCACAGGGAAGATGACTTCTCTCAGAATGCATATTTACTCCCTAAAGCTTTAGAATTAGTGGAAATGAGATTTTTTTGGGGAAAAAAATGCTTTGTAGTATAGGACTGCCAACTTATAGAACTGAGAATCACAATCAATTTTCTGAATAAATTCCACTATAAAAGAGAAAGTTCCTTTTTGGAAAAAAACAAAAACTCCAGGTACAGCATCTCTGCATTGTGTGGGGAATTGAGTGCTGTTCCAAGCTTCAATCTTCTGTGATCCCTGGAGAGTGGGAATGTGATTGCCTGGTGCGATTCAGTTCACAATGGGGACTCAGAGTATAAAGAGTCACCAATCACACTTGGGCGGGGATGCCAAATATAGATGAGGTCACAGACACTTGTTATACTCAGGTAATATTGCTTTCTTAAAATTAAATCTGGGGCTGGCCCCATGGCTTGGTGGTTAAGTGTGCGCACTCCGCTGCTGGCGGCCCGGGTTGGAATCCCAGGCGCGCACTGACGCACCGCTTCTCCGGCCATGCTGAGGCCGCGTCCCACATACAGCAGCTAAAAGGATGTACAACTATGACATACAACTATCCACTGGGGCTTTGGGGAAAAAAAGGAGGAGGATTGGCAATAGATGTTAGCTCAGAGCCGGTCTTCGTCAGCAAAAAGAGGAGGATTAGCACGGATGTTAGCTCAGGGCTGATCTTCCTCACAAAAATAAATAAATAAATAAATAAAATTAAATCTGTATGTTTGTATTCTGGGACTCCTGGTGTTTGCAGCTACATACACTTGGATCGGGCCACAGGTGACTCACTTTCCCTGTTCATGCTGTCTAGCAAAGCAAAATCTCTTTGGAGAATGAAGATGCATACAGGGAGTCTTAGCAGCATCAAGGAAAGACATGGGGCCTCAGGCCATCTGGCTGAGGGTGGGGAAGAAGAGGAGAGGTGAGTGCCTCTCGGGCACTGTGCATAAATGTGGAGTCCTAGGTCTGGGTTTGAAGTCAAGGAGAAGTGTGTACTCAGGATGTTAGAAACCAACATAGCAAAGGTTGGAGCCGAGTAAGTGGGGACAAGCTTCAAGCTTCAGGTGGGGGCCTGAGTTGAGAACACGAATAGATTAGTCATTAGAAAGAGAGCACTATGGGTCTAGGGGCCAAATTTGCATATGGTAAGTATTCTGGGAGACACGAACTAGGATCCCTGCCCCCTGGTTTGGGAGACAAAACTAATAAAAGACAAATGAGACCATTGGGGAGCACAGAAAACAGCATTTTATAAAACGCCAGATTTAAGCGTCTGATAATTCTGTTTTCTTGATTAAGACTTGCCAGGTTAGCCTTCCAAAGCCTAGCTACCCTGGTCTACACCAGTTGGTTAGCAACTTCTGGTTGTGCCTGGGAAAAAGCCTCCTGGTCTAAACAAATGGATTCCTTCCAGACACAGGACTGGAGAATTTTTCCACCAATGAGATCTGATTTTTTTAAATGAAAAAAAAACCAAAAAAACAAAAACTTTGTTAAACCGAGTACGAAATTTGATAAGATTTCAAATTATTATATTTAGTTAGATGATTCATGTATAGAAAAATTTTAAGAAACACCCATCAAAGATGTTATGAACGAATTTTCTAATTTTCAGCTGTTATCAATTACTGCTCAGTACGCCACTCTTAAGTGTGTTTAATGGGTTATAGAATGTCCTGGGATTTGTTCCTAGCTCCTCAATTTGTGGATCCTCCATGCAACTTTGCTCCCAAAGCACCCACAGGAGCCTCCCATCCAAGGTGTGCTTGCTGTGGATCAGGAAGGACCCGGATATGCGGCCTTTTGGGGGAAAGCCCTCTTTACCCTCGGTTGTTTACTTCCGCCATCTCTTTTGGTCCAACAGGAAGAGAAAGGAAAATTCCTGCCTTGGAAAAAACCTCTATTTTGTTGTTGTTATTGCCACAAAACAAACATTTTACAATTTTTTAATTAACTCACTGGGAGCCTTCTCCATCCCATCAACTACCTAGAAACATTGCTGATAACATCGTTCTCAGAGGGTCCTGGTGCATACAGAATTGGTCAGACTAACCTGATTTACACTAGAGTTTTTTAAAAATTTTATTTTAAAATCACCTTTATTGAGGTATAACTTACTTAAAATAAAATGCACTCATTTAAAATGTACAGCTCTATGAATTTGACAAATGCATATACCCAGGTTACCCACACTCCTATCAAGATACAGATCTCTTCCATCATCCCCAAATGTTCCATTTGCTCCTTTGCAATCATTTCCCAGCCCCTAGACAACCAATGCTTTCTGTCACTGTAGACTAGTTTTGCCTTTTCTAGAATTTCACATAATGCAATCATGCAGTGTTTATTCTTGGTACTGGCTTCCTTTGTTCAACATACCATTTTTGAGATTCATCCATGTTGTGTGTATCAGTAGTTCCTTATTTTTTGTGGCCTATTATATATGTAAGGGGGAAAGAAGCTTCCTTGTGAAACCATGTACTTACTGTCAAGGAGATTTTAATGAAGATCTGATTTCTATCTTTCAAGGCATTCTTGTATATTCTAGTAAGAAAGAATAAAATTCTACACTGTTTCCTTTGCCTGAAATGAACGGGATTTCTATATGGTTTAAGGTACAATAGAAAATAAATTAAAGCATTGGCTCAAAATAAGACATATGCGGGCCAGTCCTGTGGCTTAGCGGTTAAGTGCAAGTGCTCTGCTGCTGGCGGCCCGGGTCTGGATCTGGGCGCGCACTGACGCACCGCTTCTCCGGCCATGCTGAGGCCACGTCCCACATACAGCAACTAGAAGGATGTGCAACTATGACATACAACTATCTACTGGGGTTTTGGGGAAAAAAAAGGAGGAGGATTGGCAATAGATGTTATCTCAGAGCCGGTCTTCCTCAGCAAAAAGAGCAGGATTAGCGTGGATGTTAGCTCAGGGCTGATCTTCCTCACACACAAAAATAATACTGCTAATAATAAGACATATGCTTTGGGGCTGGCCCAGTGGCATAGTGGTTAGGTTCACGCACTCTGCTTTGGTGGCCCGGGGTTTGCAGGTTTGCAGGACCTATGCACTGCTCATCAATCCACACTGTGGTGGCGTCCCACATATAAAGTAGAAGAAGATGGGCACGGATGTTAGCCCAGGGCCAATCTTCCTCAGCAAAAAGAGGAGGATTGGCAACAGATGTTAGCTCAGGGCTAACCTTCCTCACCAAAAAAAAAAAAAAGACATATGCCTTGAATTGTAATGCACTGACTGATTTTGGAACATTTTTACTGTCAGTGAAGGTTATGAATGACTTGTCTCTTTCACATGGAATCTTTTAATCCCAGAACCACCACATACTATAATTCGTGGGTGTGATCTCACAATTTTTCCCTTAAAGTCTGTAGGCTTTGTGTTTAGAGTATCTGATGCCAAGATTTTTGTCAGTAACTTAAAAAGTTTTTGGTTTTTTTTCTGATTATAAGGCTTTATAATACAATTTATTAGAATAATGTTGAGAGGGAAATAGGAAAAATTCAACAAATACTTGTTGATCATTTGGTTGAAATACAGACAAGTAAGCTATTATCCCCTCTCTCCATAAGTTTGTAATCTAGCAGGGGTAAAAGATGTTCAGAAAGAACTAAACAACAGAGGACTATAAGAACTATAACAGCAGGAGAAAAGTCAACACAGCTGCTGTGGGAGTTCAGTGAGGAGAAAGAGCAGTTTGAGCTCATGGAATACAGAAAACTTCATGGAGAAGAGCTGACGTTTGACCTGAATCCTAATTGAAAGGTAGGATTTTCAATAAATGAGAAAAATACCGGCATTCCAGGCAGAGGGCAGCCGCCTTTTCTCAGGGGCTCATCATGTGTCAGGACTGTGCTGGCCGCACTACACGTCCGGTCTCAGTTCTCGAGAGAACTCTCAGAGTATGTGCTATTATCCCTACTTCTGGGTATGAGAAAACTAAGGACCGCAAGGCTGTGTAACCCAGCCCAAGTTCCATGACTTTTAAGTAGCCAAATTGGGATTTGAACTGATGTTTGCATTGCTCCAAAACCTATGCCCTTACCCACAAGGGTTTTCTGCTGGACTCTCCCCTTTCCCATAGTTAAGGCTGCTTCCTTGGTGGCTCATGTCAACGGGCTCAACACTGCTCTCTGTTGACATCCTGGTCACTCCCCACCTTCCCAGAGGACCTTAGCACATGGACCACAGCCTTCCTCTCTGTCTTATGTCCTGCCACCATTCTTAGGTCACAGCAGTGTCCAGTGGGCAGCACACACAGCCACATCCTCAGAGTCTTGATATCCTGCTCTCCAGTGGCCTCTTCTCCTTTCTGTCTCTGCTACCCAGTTGTATTTCCACACCCCAGGCCTTGTCATCACCCAGAATGGTTTCCCCTCTGGAATTGTAAGTGCTGGTATCCCCTTCTCTGGCCACAACCTAACGTTCTCTCAGCTTTGTCCCTGCTACACCTGCTCTTGACTATAGCTGCTACATAGCCCTTCACTTCTTTCAACCTAGCAGACCTTTCCTTGTCTAACCTCTTGATCCAACTTGGGCCACAGTGTTGATCCTCTAAACCACATTCTTTCTTACGTTCGTTCTCATCTCTTTAATCCCCTATCCTTCCCCTGCCCTTCCCCAGCCCAGCAAAACCCCTGGATCAGTCTGACAATCTGTCACTAATGCTGCTAAGTGTCACTGGAGCAAATCACACAACGGAATATACTGGATCCACTGCAAACTCCTGGGCTCTTCCCTCAGTTGGACCCTTAACACCTTTCAAAAATACTTTTTCTTGTCCTTTGTTGGCCTCTTACCCTGACCACTCAGCAACTGTTTCAAATCTTTACTTCTCTCCTCTAATTCCCTACCCAAACTCTAGTCTTTACCCTTGGCCAAAGACATGTCCTATTTCATCAAGAAAACTAAAGTCATGAACCAGCCCTGATGGCCTAGTGATTAAAGTTCAGTGTGCTCTGCTTCGGCAGCCTGGGTTCGCTTCCCGGTCTCAGAACCTCATCACCTGCCTGTCAGTAGCCATGCTGTGGTGGCAGTTCACACAGAAGAACTAGAATGGCTTAGAACTAGCATACACAACCATGTACTGGTTGTATGCTTGGGGGAGCAAAAAAAAAAAAAAAAAAAGGAAGATTGGCAACAGATGTTAGCTCAGGGCGAATCTTTCCCTTCCAAAAAAAATTGGTATTAAGTTGTAAAAAAAAAACAGAAAACTAAAGTCATCAAGTGTGAATTACATCAACTTTCTGAAAACCACATCAATTTAAGGATCACCTACATACCTCCTTCCCTCCATCCCTCCAGGCACTCCCGGTGAGTCATGCCACCTTCTGTCCAAGGGCTCATCACCTACACTCTTTTTTTTTTTTTTTTAAATAATTTTATTTATTTATGTTTCCCCCAAAACCCCAGTAGATAGTTGTATGTTCATAGTTGCACATCCTTCTAGTTGCTGTATGTGGGATGCGGCCTCAGCATGGCTGGAGAAGCGGTGCGTCGGTGCGCGCCTGGGATCCGAACCCGGGCCGCAAGCAGCAGAGCGAGTGCAATTAACCGCTAAGCCACAGGGCCGGCCCATCACCTACACTCTTAATCCCACTTCCTCCCACCTCCAATGGAAAGATCTTGTAATTATCCCCTTTCTCTCTCATATTTTCAACCCTCCTCCCATTTTACTATCTCTTTTATTTATTTATTTATTTATTTATTTATTTATTTATTTATTCCCGCCCCCAAAGCCCCAGTAGATAGTTGTATGTCATAGCTGCACATCCTTCTAGTTGCTGTATGTGGGACGCGGCCTCAGCATGGCCGGAGAAGCGGTGCGTCGGTGGGCGCCGGGGATCCGAACCCGGGCCACCAGCAGCAGAGCGCACGCACTTAACCCCCAAGCCACGGGGCGGCCCTATCTCTTTCTTTTGATCTTCTAAATATGCACAAGTATCTCCAATCCTAAAAAGGTATCAGTTGACCCTTTGCCTCCCTCTAGCTATAGCCTCATCTCTCCCATTTCCTTCTCAGCCAAGTTTCTTGCAAGAATATTCTATATTCTATACTCACTCTCTCTGTTTCATCATCTCCTTTTTACGCCTGCTCTTTGCCCTTCACTGATTGACCCAAGGTGTAGACATAGTTCCTACCTCAATTCCCCAAAACTCAGCTAGCAATCGACTCAAGAGTTCAATAGAAGTTTAACAAAAGTTTGGCTCTAACGTGTGTGGAGATTATAGTGCAGGGAAGACAGATCTTATCTGAGTGACCTTGAGTAAATTAATCTCTCTGTGCGTCAGTTTCCTCCTCTGAAAAGTGGGCGTAATAAGAGTACTTTCCCCTTGCAGTTGTGAGGATTATGTGTGCTTGTTTATGTACAGTGCTTAGAACAGCACTTTAAAAGTGTTAGCCTTTATTATTATTGTTGCTGTTAGTGGTTGTGTAGGAGTTTAGTAGAACTGGTAAAAAAGGAAAACTTAGGTCAAAATCAGATATTGCCACCAAAATCCGTGAGTCATGCCTCCCCCGGGAGTCTCCGTCCGACTGGCTGTCTTTCTCTAAAGAGGGCTCTTCAGTGGGAGTTCCTTGTCCCTGTCCTGTCTGAGTGTCTGTCCCTCCTCAACGCCATTTGGAGGCAGAGGGGTCAGGCACCATCTTCCTAATCTCTGCAGATCTCTAGCTCTGCTCACATGTCAACACGCACTGTCTGAGACATCTGCATTTGGACGATTTCCCTGGTTCAAGTCTTTCCCAAGAACAGAACGCACTCTTGCCTAACACCATCATGACTAAGAAAACATAGGTTTCTTTCCCAGAACAAAGGGAGGGAAGATAGTTCACCCCACCACCCCCATCCTGAAATGCAGAATCACTTGCAACCCCCACCCCCAAATGGCAGTTTTTCCAACTTCAACAATTTTAAGATACTCACTCTGGGAAAAAAGACAGAAGCTTTAACATATGCCTTTTTTTCTCTCTCCTCCAAGCACCAGGAGATGAGGGCAGAGCATTTTATCCATTCCACTGAGCAGGACGCGTACGCATTGACTTCTAGTGTCCACAGATATGTCTTGAATTTCAACAGCAGAATAAGAAGTAATCATGTGGATGGTGGGTACAGGCATGGTGGAGGCCCTTCAGGGAATATTCCATCCCCCTCACACATGACAGAGCTCTGAATGCCATCCTCTTGGTCCCCCCCCCCCGCCCCCACCCCTGGGCTGAGTTGGTGCAGATATATAAACTAGCCATTAATGTCACGCAGATGTGCTGCCGTATTTCAGGTGAAAAACTCTGTGCTAAGAAGAGTTTTATACCTTTCTCACTGAAAATAACATTCTACGCTCACTGAAGGTCTGTTATGGGCCCGAGAGTGTGTTATACTGTGAACGTATTTAATCTCTGAATCAGAGCAGGCATTATTATCCTGAATTTACACGTGAGGAGGTGCAGAGAAGTTAAGAATGCTCAAAGCTACAGTGCTGGGCAAGGGTGATGGAGAATTCATGTTGTCTCTCTGACTAGGAAATCTTTCCATTTCCTGATACATCGCATTTCTTCACATCTCATAAATCAGGGTGGAGTCATTTCTAAACCAAATTAAACAACAAATGGCAGCTCTTCTCATGTAGAAGTTAGTGACAAAAGTTGAAAAAAAGAAACATTGCTTAAAGGATTTTTCTGGCAAATTTGGCCAACCTCTTAACTGATCTTTGCAATGACTTTTGTTGTGCCTCCTTTAGGGTGGGAGAATTTACGCTCCCTTTCCTCTGTGCGTGTAAATGTTCCTTAATAAATTATACTTGTTGACAGGCTGGGAGAAAGCCTGTCATTCCGCACAGGTTTGCTTAGGAGAAAGTCACTGAACCAGTTCATACCGAGTGCACTGCAGAGGGAGGAACAGGTATATTTACAGATGTAAATGCGGTTCCTAGGCTGGTGTTACCCAAATTTTTATGTTCAGTTAACACTTCTGAACTCTAGAATCAAATATCTGACTGGCTATTTGACATTTCCTCTTGGATATTTCACACTGTCTCAAACTTGACATGTCTAAAATGGAACTTGTGATTTCTCTCTCCCGCCTCCATAAACATGATCCTCCCCATTTTTTCTCATTTCCGCAGACGGCACCCCCATATCCCAAGGAGATGTTGAAGGGTTTTTATCAGAGAATGATGGCCAGCTTGACTTGTTTATAGGTATCGTCCTGGCAACAGTGTGGGGTCAGGATATTTACAGCTGAGAGGAGAGAATTGAGTGGTGGCTGTTAAAAAGGTTAATCTAAGACTTCATCACTGATTGAATTACTTTCTTTAGGTTAACAAAATATAATATGTAAGAGTAAGATGATGAAATATATTTATAGAAATTTCTATTAGGTTTATCCATATGAAATGATCATTTATGGGTCAACAGAGGTTGAGTGGCAGCAATTTTATAGGATTTGCTTAATATGTTATAACACAGCAGACAAATATCTCTGTCTATCAAAAGTATAAAAATATATAATTTTGGTCAAAGTCTTAGAAAACAAGCATAAGCATACACTACTGGTATAAGTACAAATTGTGGAAAATTTTCTGGAAAGCGATTGTATCCAAAGTCTTAAAACAGTAAAATTTCACACGATAATTTTACTTCAGAGAATAGGAAAATACCGATGGAAAAGGATATTCATTGTAGTGTTGTTTATAGCAGGAAAAAATGGAATTAGTCTAAATGTTCCTCTACAAGAGACTTTAATAAATAAGGGTAACCTGTTCCATGAAATAGCATTCAACTGTTAAAGTGATGACATAGAATTAAAACGTAATGTCACAAAAAGGTATCCACAACATGTTGTTGAGCGTAAAGACAAGGTCTAACACAGCAGGTATCATACCATTTTTGTAAAAAGTAATATAGGATTCTATATCCAATTATTACAATATGTAGAGAGAATTACCTAGAAGAAATTTCTAACTGTTAACAGAGGCTACCTCTGGGTGGTAGAATTTCAGGTTTCTTTTTTCTTCATACCTTTTAGTATTAAGCCTTTTAACTTAACATATGTGGAGATCACTCCATTGCAACATATCGGTGTCTCCATTCTTTTTTATAGCTGCATAGTACTCCATTGTGTAGATGTTCCATCTAACCAGTTTCTTTTTAATGAGACTTAGGTTGTTTTCAGTCTTTTGCTTTTACAGGTAGTTTTACAATGAACAGCCTTGTACAAATGCCATGCATATTGTTGTCAATATATTGTAGAGATCTTTTAGAACTTAAAAATTTTGAGATTCTACGCTTTCTATATGAAGGATATGAAAGAAATTCAAGATATGGCCATGACTCTCAAGCAGTTTATCAACAAAAGGAATAAAATGATGAAATTTAGACTTGTAATTTGCAGGAACTCTTTTCATTGTTTCTCACCATGCAGAAACAACACAAAAGTAATCTCAATAGGTTGATGGAATTTCTAAATAAACTATTTGGCGATATTTCTCAACTCTGGAAGAATAAGAAGTACACTTCTTTTACCATGGATCAACAGGAGGTGATAGCCCTCATGCCTGTTCCATTTCTTTCCAAAACTCCAGTTTCTGTCCCTTCCAGATGGGGTCCAGTCCTAGGAGAACAGGCAGGAGAAAAACTTAGAAAATACGGATTTAACAAAGAAAAATTAGCCCACGTCCATGCTTTGGGAATCATTAAAAGCAGTAAGCCAACAGCTAATCTGTTACATCTAACCATAAAATGTACATGTTTTTTTGTTTTGGTTTTATTTTTATTTGTTTGTTTATTTTTTTGTGAGGAGATCAGCCCTGTGCTAACATCTGCCAATCCTCCTCTTTTTTTGGTGAGGAAGACTGGCCCTGGGCTAACATCCGTGCCCATCTTCCTCCACTTTATACGGGACGCCGCCACAGCATGGCTTGACCAAGCAGTGCGTCGGTGCGCGCCCGGGATCCGAACCGGCGAACCCGGGGCAGCCACAGTGGAGCGTGCGCACTTAACTGCTTGCGCCACCGCGCTGGCCCCAAAAGGTACCTGTCTTGTAAGTAACCCAGTGAACTTAAGTTGATGTGTACAATGTGGGGAAATTGTGAGTGCTTTCATCTGGGGGGATTTCATTCCCCTGTTAAGATGAAATCTCATGCTTTCAGAAAAGTGAAAGAATGCTGACATGGTTTAGTTGTTAGTCTTCTGTAATTTTTATACCAAGTAAAGACTGTCAAGTTTCCATATATCATCATTATTCTAACTGACATCCAAACCAGTGCCATATTTGATAGGTATTATGCCTGCAGTGGTTTTAAAATATTGTCTCATATCTGGAAATTGATGCAAGTCTCTACGTGATCATAGTTTTAAAAAAATCACTGAAGTCTATTTTCTTGGGTTTGCACTAGTAGGGGAAGAGAGGAATACATGATTTAAAATGTAACCATTACGGAGGATGTATTTCAAGGTGGGGCGATATGGAAAGAATACCACTAGATGGTTACACTTTAACAAAATGTACACATACTTTAAGACTCAAAATTCAGACAAGCATGTACATTGCAATGCACCAGGAATTCTGCACTTTAATGTATAACGAGCGACATGTATTTTTTCCCTAAGTGGTCCTTTCTTTTTTTTGTCACGCCAAGTGACCTCATCTCACAAAAATGATCTCTTCTTTCCAAATCAGGTTTTCCTGGGGGCTGTACCGTTGCTTTCTTCTCTCTATTTCTACGGAATTTTAACTTTGTTCCCACTCCACCTTTCTGGGCATAGTTCAAGCAAACAGACTCCTTCTTCCCTCAAACTCTAAGTGCCTTCTAATTCTTATGAATTATGGGAATTGAAATAAAGCTTCAGTAGATTAACTCATATAAATAAAAATAAATAAAGTTCGTATGCCAGATAAATCCACTTATTTTCTGAAGGGGCTCAGACCTACATAGCATGTGAGTGGACTTGAGGCCACAGTATAGCATCTAGCAGGCCTGCCTTTTGCAGACTAATATGGTGAATGTCCCCCAGCACTCTTTCAGTTGGGAGGTACATTCCACTATCCTAGCCTAGGGTATCGCTCCCTCATAAAACAAACCAACAACAAAGAGAGAGAGAGATAGAGTGTGTGTGTGTGTGTGTGTGTGTGTGTGTGTGTGTGTGTGTGAGAGAGAGAGAGAGAGAGAGAGAAAGAGAGAGAAATAGATTAGGCAGTAGAAGAGATAAACACAAAAATGCCCTTGAAGAATTATATGCTGGTGCAGGGAGTTCCAAGGAGGAAGTTATCAATTCTCCTGGCAGAGAAAGATGTGTCAGCTGGAGGCTATTCAGGATGGACTCTCATGTTGTGTTTTGAAAAATAGGTGGTTGACAAGAATGTTTCCCAGCAGAAGGAATATCATGGGTAATGTCCTGGAGGTTGAACCAAGGTGGCCATCATTAAAATAGGATCTTATGATACATATTGTCTTTTTTTTTCACTTACCAATGTATCATGGCGTCTTTCTCCAATCGTTCACATAGATCTGTCTCATTCTTTTTTTTGTGTGTGTGAGGAAGATTAGCCCTGAGCTAACATTCGATGCCAATCCTCCTCTTTTTTGATGAGAAAGATTGGCCCTGGGCTAACACCCGTGCCCATCTTTGTCTACTTTATATGGGACACTGCTACAGCATGGCTTGACAAGCAGTGCATTGGTCCGCACCCAGGATCCGCACCTGTGAACCCCGGGCTGCTGAAGCAGAGCATGAGAACTTAACCACTATGCCATGGGGCCAGCCCCTGTCATATTCTTTTTAATGGTTGCACATTGCTATGGTCTACATGTTTGTGTCCCCCCAAATTCATACGTTGAAATCCTAACCCCCAAGGTGATGGTACAAGGAGGTGGGGCCTTTGGGAGGTGATTAGGTCATGAGGGTGGAGCCCTCATTAATGGGATTAGTGCCTTTATAAAAGAGACCCCACAGAGCTTCTGAGCCCTTTATGCCACATGAGGACACAGCAAGAAGTCTGCCACTTGGAAGAGAGTCCTCACTTGACTGTGCTGGGACCCTGATCTCAGACTTCCTGCCTCCAGAATTGTAAGAAATAAATTTCTGTTGTTTATGTACCACCCAGTCCTGGTATTTTGTTATAGCAGCCTGAACGGACTAAGACTCACATCAGCACAATGCATGGACATGCGGCCATAATTCGGGTATCCCGTTCTCTATTACTAAACATTTAGGTTGTTTTAAGTTGTTATAAACAATTGCCCAATCATTCCCCTAAGAAATATCCCTGGAAGGGAAATTGCTGGGACACAAAGTACCCACATGCTAAACATATTTTTATACATATTGCTGATTGGCCTCCAGAAAGATATGCAAATTTATACCTCCCAATAGTATATGAAAGTCCATTTCTTTGCATGCTTGCAACTCTGAATACTTTGGTTTTTTTTTTTTTTTTCTTCTTTTTTTTTGTGAGGAGATCAGCCCTGAGCTAACATCTGCCAATCCTCCTCTTTTTTTTGCTGAGGAAGACGGCCCTGGGCTAACATCTGTGCCTATCTTCCTCCACTTTATGTGGGACGCCGCCACAACATGGCTTACCAAGCAGTGCGTCGGTGCGCACCCGGGATCCCAACCAGCCAACCCCGGGCCGCCGCAGCGGAGCACGTGCACTTAACCGCTTGCGCCACCGGGCCGGACCCTGAATACTTTGAATTATGTTCATCTTTGCCAAACATTTCAGTGATGAGTTTTATTTTATTTTTTTTTTTGAGGAAGATTGGCCCTGAGCTAACATCTGTTGCCAATCTTCCTCTTTTTCTTTTTTTCTTCCCAAAGCCCCAGTACATAGTTGTATATCTTAGTTGTAGATCCTTCTAGTTCTTCTATGTGGGACGCCGCCTCAGCATGGCTTGATGAGCAGTGAGTAGGTCCATGACCAGGGTCCAAAGCGGTGAACCCTGGGCTACCAAAGTGGAACGCGTGAACTTAACTGCTACTCCACTGGGCCGGGCCCTTATTTTATTTTTTATCCTTTCAATTTGCTTTTCTAGATTACTAGTGAGATTGAGCATCTTTCCATATGTTTGTTGGAGGTTTGTGTTCTTCTTTTAGAGAATTTACCGTTTTGGACCTTTGCTTATTTTTAGATCAGAATATTGTCTTTTTTACTGTTTATTGGGAACATTTTGTCTGCCATATACACTGCTCGTATTTTTCTCAATTTGGCATTTCTCTCTTAACATTTTTTATAGAATCTCTTGCTGTGCCTAAGTTTAATTTTTTTTAAAGTGTTTCTAATCATTATTTTTTAAAAATAATTTTTATTTATTTATTTATTTTCCCCCAAAGCTCCAGTAGGTAGTTGTATGTCATAGCTGCACATCCTTCTAGTTGCTGTATGTGGGACGCGGCCTCAGCATGGCCAGAGAAGCTGTGCGTCGGTGCGTGCCCGGGATCCAAACCCAGGCCGCCAGCAGCAGAGCGCGCACAATTAACCGCTAAGCCACAGGGCTGGCCCAACTGTGCCTAAGTTTTAAATTTTTATGAAATCAATCCTGAAAGCATAAAAATAAAAACTAACTTCCTGTTGTGGAAGATTGCAAAAATGGCCAGTTTTTCACTCCTTGTATCTAAACTCTTTGCAATGTAACTTTGCTGCTTCTTATTTCAAGAGATGGCACCTATTTGCCCCACTTGTGACTTGCAGTGGCCAATGGAATGCAGAAGAAGTGACAATATGCACCATTTGCTCTCTCTTTTTTTTTTTTTGTGAGGAAGATCAGCCCTGAGCTAACATCCATGCTAATCTTCCTCTTTTTTTGCTGAGGAAGACTGGCTCTGAGCTAACATCCACTGCCAATCCTCCTCCATTTTTTTCCCCAAAGCCCCAGTAGATAGTTGTACGTCATAGTTGCACATCCTTCTAATTGCTGTATATGGGATGCGGCCTCAGCATGGCCGGAGAAGTGGTGCCTCGGTGCGCGCCCGGGATCCAAACTTGGGCCACCAGTAGCGGAGCGTGCGCACCTAACCGCTAAGCCACGGGGCCGGCCCTGTTCTCTTTCTTGAAACCCTACCTCTGCTATGTGGAAAAATCCAGGCTGGCAGTATGCTGGAAGATAAGAGACACGGGGCCTAGCTGCCCTCACCCACGCCAGGGTCCAGCCAACCAGCAGACGTGGGTAAGGCCATCCTAGACAGCCAGCCCCAGCCAGCCTGCAAGCTGACCACAGCCTCATGAACAAGTCCAGCTGAGATCAGCTACTTCTGGTCCAGATCAGCAGAACTGCCCAGATGATCTGCAGACTTATAAGACATGTACAGGTAAGACACACAGACATGTGCAATAAATGACAGTTGCTTTAAAGCATTAAGTTTTGGGGCAGTTCATTTTGAGGCAGTAAATAACTGAACCATCTATATTTTCTTCTAACACCAGATTTTGTTTTGTTTTGTTTTGTTTTTTCGTGTTTTTGTGTGTGTGTGAGGAAGATTAGCCCTGAGCTAACATCCATTGCCAATCCTCCTCATTTTGTTGAGGAAGACTGGCCCTGGGCTAACATTCATGCCCATCTTCCTCTACTTTATATGGGACACTGCCACAGCATGGCTTGACAAGCGGAGCTTTGGTGTGCGCCCGGGATCTGAACCTACGAACCCTGGGCCGCTGAAGTGGAGTGAGAGAACTTAACCACTGTGCCACTGGGTCGGCCCCCGGGGTTTTTTGTTCTTAATTCTTTCATCCATATAAAGTTTATTTTTGTGCATGGTGTGAGGTAGTTAAGGGGTCTTTATTTCTTTTATTAAATGTATGGCCAATTTTCTCAACACTATTTATTGCAGTTTCTTTCACTACTGATTTGAAATGCCATGGTTTTCATGAATTAAATTCCCATATGCACAAGAGTTTGCTTCTGGACTCTGTAATATGTTCTGCTGATTTATTTTCTTATATCTGTGCCAATAACACAATGTTTAATTTCTTAATTTTAGAGTATGACTTCATATCTGGAGTCCTCCTAGGAAATAATGTAGGAAACCAATTATTAGAATTCAAGGAGAGAGAGATTGTCTTAAATACTTTTGTATTCCCCCTAGAATCTAGCTAACTTTTGTGGACATGGTGGTGATTGCAAAGTATTTTTTGAAAGAGGAAACATTTGGTCTTGCATATTGTAAATCTGTGGCATTCGATATACTAGAAATAAATTTGGGAACCTGTGGATTACAAAGATGACATTTATGGTCATGATCTCTTTTTATTCTCACAACTTTATAACGTATAAAGTTAGCAATCTGAGAAAGGCTCTATCATCATGACAATGGAGGAAGACGAAGGAGGAGGAGGAGGAGGAGGAGGAGGAGAGAGCTAACATTTACTGAGTGTCTACTCTGTGTTAGGGTCTGTACTAAACACTGTACGTGCCTTACCTATTTAACTCTCCTAACAACTCTATGAGGTTAGTACTATTTATTTTTTTCCTGAGGAAGATTCGCCCTGAGCTAACATCTGTTGCCAATCTTTCTCTTTTTGCTTGAGGAAGATTTGCCCTGAGCTAACATCTGTGCCAATCATCCTTCATTTTGTATGCGAGTCGTCTCCACAGCGTGGCTGCCAACAAGTGGTGCAGGTCCACATCCGGGAACCAAAACCCAGGCCGCCTAAGCAGAGCATGCCGAACCTGACCACCAGGCCACAGGGCTGGCCCCAGGCTAGTATAATTTTTATATCCAGTTTTCAGAAGAGAAGGTGAGATTCAGAGAGGTTAACTAAATAGATCAAAGTTACACAGTAAGTGAGAGAGTCAAAATTCTAAATGCATGTAAACATAGGAAAAAATAACCACACTGAAAGAATAGACACCTAAAGGTTAGCAATTGTTTTCTGTAGATAGTGGGCTCATGACGATTTCTCTTTTCTTCTTATTACTTCTTCTGTTGTCCAACTTTCCTGCAAGGAGCACATATTATTTTAGTAAACATAAAATATAAATATAATAATAATGAGTGTACAAATAACCTCTAAAAAGATGGCAGCTTTTAGTCTTTGGAATCTAGTGTGAATTCTCCAGTAAAACAGTGGATAGTTTTCTTCTCACACAGCCTGGCTTGGTCAGTTTCCAAGCTGGAGATGAGAGAAAGACTCATTCTCCCTTCTGCTGTAATATTACCCAGCCTGCTCTGTCATTCTCTCCTCTGTGCACTTTTCACTGGAATATTCTACTTCTGCCTTGGAACCTGCTTTTGGAAGCCTCTTTAGTTCTTACCTTTATAAAGAGTGGAACCAGATCAATGAAGGAATTTTATATGAAAAAGCATTAATAATAAATAGCTGCCAAGAAGTTTAGAAGGTACAGAAAGGATTCAATTTTGCCCCTTATTCCTATTTTTGCTCTTTGGGCTCCCTATTGTCTAAGTATGAACAGTGGTGGCATTATCTGGCTAATATTTGCTTTATTGTAATGGTAGAAAAATAAGGGTTGTATTATGAGTATAGGGTCAGAGGTGATAACATCTAGCCCAATAGTAAAACAGAATAGGACTTCTGAAAATAGGGGAAAATAGGGAAGAAATAATAACTTGACTGAACCAGAAAAAAAAAAAAAGGAAGAAAGAACCAAAAAAAGTGACACAAATAAAAGTCATAAAGCCAGATGGAAAGAATAAAGTTAAGTTCATTGGTAAGTCCATTAAATATAAATGGGCTAAATTCTCCTATTAAAAGATTGACAGGCATTTTCTTGTTTATAAACACTACATATAAAGTTTAAGGAAAGAGAGAAAGGAAAAGAACAAATAAATATATATAGAAAATATACAATTGTCACTCCTACTTCCTTATTATTTGCATCAAATAAGGTGGAATTTATGGTTAAAAACTCCCAAGTCAAAGAGAAATGTTAGAATATTTTGCTGCAATTCTATGGCAGCAAACATGAACATCTGGAGAGATGGGTGCTTTTCTTCTTTCTTTCTTTCTTTCTTTTAATAACAACTACTAGTTTTGTCGTTGAACACTCACATCTTATAAAAATAATTAAGTACTGAGGTGATCCAGGAAGCCAGTTTGAAATCAGTAGCTTAAAGGTAAAAACCATATTGTTCTGCAGGGGTAAGATTCTGATTAGATTCAATTAAATTTATGCACAGTAAAATTAAAAATTAAAATGGAAAAGTTAGCCACTCTAAGAACAGAAATATACATAGAGGAGTAATACATCTTTTAGACGAGTGGAAAGGAACAAATGAATAACTAGAACAAGCTAACTCAATCCAAAAAAAAGGCAAGAAAAGAGGGAAACCCCATACAAAATACAAAGTTTAAGATGGTAGAAAAATCTCAAATGGTTCATTCAACAATTATACTATGGAGTGTCTACTGAAATCCAGATACTGTTCTAGGAACTGGCAATATAGCAGTAAACAAAACATAGAAAAGCACCTGCCTACATGAAGTTTCTATCCTAGTGGAGGGAAACATAATAGACCAGATAAGTGAATAAATCCCATGTGGCATGTCTTATGATGATATGCAGAAGATAAACAGGTGCAATGGATATGTTAAGGATAGAAGAGGGCTCATCAGGGGCGGCCTCGCTGAGAAAGTAGTATGGCAAAAAATATGAGGGAGGTAAGGCATTGAACCATGTGGTTGTATGGGGGAAAAGGATTCCAGATGAAGGAAGTGCAAATATCCTGAGGCTAGCATGTGCTTGAGGAGGCCACATAGAGTAGAGGGGAGAGTAGGAAGAGGTGAGATCAGAGGTGAGGCAGCACTGGATCACATAGGACCTTGGGGGCCACTCAAAATACTTGGCTTTTACTCTGAGTGAAATGGATAGTCCTTGGAAGGAGGGAGATGATCTGATTTATTTATTTTTTTAGGAGGATCACTCTGGCTGCTGTGATGCAAACAGAGCGAAAGAAGAAAAAGCAGAGACTAGTTAGGTGGCTACTGCAGGAATCCAGGTGAGAGGCAACTGTAAGTTGGGCAGGTGAAGGTGGTGAGAAGGGCTGGGGAGTCTGGCTAGACTGCGAAGGCGGAGTCCATAAGATTTGCTGTGAGATCACACGTGCGTTGTGAAAGAGACAGTCAAGGATGACTCCCAAGGTTTTGCCAGAACAAATATCTCAGCAGTGACAATGAATGTAAAAACAATAAACCTGCCAGTCAAAAGGCAGAGATTGTTGCCTTGGATTAAAAAAAAATCCTCAGTGATATGCTGTTACAATAGCACATAAAATATGAACACACAGAAAGGTTAAAACTAAAAAGATGTGGGGCTGGCGTGGTGTTAGGTTCACGCATTTCACTTTGGTGGCCCGGGGTTCGAGGGTTTGGATCCCGGGCGTGGACCTACACACCACTCATCAAGCCATGCTGTGGTGGCATCCCACATACGAAATAAAGGAAGATTGGCACAGATGTTAGCTCAAGGACAATCTCCCTCAAGCAAAAAGAGGAAGATTGGCAACAGATGTTAGCTCAGGGCCAATCTTCCTCACCAGAAAAAAAAACAACAACTAAAAAGATGAAAAAAGCTATGAGACAAATATCAAAGACAGCAGCCATGGCTATATTAATTCCAGACAAAAGAGAATTTCTCTCTCTTAATCTCTACTTTCTCTGTCTTTCTCTAACAGTTTTGCATTTGTGAACTCTATCTTCCCAAGGGGATTGTTTATTTCGGGATAAGGGTGTCGCACCCTCGTTTGAATCCACCCACAACTTAGAACTGTCCCCAGTTGGTAGTCAGCACTATGTAAAAATTTCATTTTAAATGTTCTCCATCTACTGATTTCTCCTCCATCATAAATGGTAATTGATATGGGAAGGATGGGGCATTCCTTTCTTTTATTTTGCTGAGGAAGAGTGGCCCTGAGCTAACATCTGTTGCCAATCTTCCTCTTTTTGTATGTGAGCTGCTTGCACAGCATGGCCACTGACAGATGAGTGGTGTAGGTCCACGCCTGGGAACCGAACCCGGACCATGGTTGCAGAGTGCACCGAACTTAACCACTAGGCAACTGGGGCTGGCCCTGGGGCTGTTCATTTCTAAGGTGACACCAAGTAAAGCTGTTTGTCATCTCTATCAATTTCACCTCTTCCAAGGTAACATGACGATAATTCTCTGTGAGAAGCTTAAAAACCAAGGGATCACGTTTGGCTTCTCTTAGGGATGACTTTTCTACGTGGTGTAGGGCAGGGCTGGCAAACACAAGCTCTCCCTTTGGGCCTGCGTGTCTGGATTTGGGAGCAGGCAACTCCTGGCTCTGGCAACCTGGGAAGTTTCTGTGTGAGGGAAAAAGATCGAGAGAGCAGTGTGGGGCAATGTACTGGCCAAAAGCCTGCCAGGAATGCTGGCTTCCTCAGCTCACTAGACCCTTTGAAGCTCCTCTGCCCTTGGGGGTAATAATGGCACATATCTCATATTTAGGATTAATTGTAATTGTAAACTTAATTTACTTGCTACAGTTCTATATGCATAATAAATGCATGGGAAATCTTAGCTATTATTACCATATAAGTACAATCATTAACAGATTTATTTTTTTGACAAACAATGAACTTGATCAAAGTTAGCATTTGTTTACAGATTGTTTTCTCCTCCATCAAGGAGATAGGGGCTGAGGACTGGAAACACATAAAAGCTAAGACACGAGGGCACATGGCCAACTGAAGAATCCGCATAAATGCTGATAAACTTCTCTAAAATAATCAAGTCAGTCAATGAGAAGATAGGAAAATAAAAACTTAATTTTCTGCAACTTTTTCCAAGTCATAATTATTTTTTTTTTGTGAGGAGATCAGCCCTGAGCTAACATCCACCAATCCTCCTCTTTTTTTTGCTGAGGAAGACGGCCCTGGGCTAACATCCGTGCCCATCTTCCTCCACTTTATATGGGACGCCGCCACAGCATGGCTTACCAAGCAGTGCGTCGGTGCACGCCCGGGATCCGAACCAGCGAACCCCGGGCCGCCGCAGCGGAGCGCGCGCACCTAACCTCTTGCGCCACCGGGCCGGCCCCCATAATTATTTTTTTAAAGTGAAGAGCATCTGCTCAGTACTGAAAATTAAAGTTTATTTTAGCGACAGAAATTAGTGCAGTATCCCATCATCACGAGTGCTTATACGAGCTTCTTCCCTGTCATCTAGACTTCCTGAATGGTTTGCACCTGCCAGTCTATGAATGCCCCACCTGCCTAGCTGCTTGGTTCCTTCCCTTCCCGTTGATTGCACGAGAGCCTCCTTCCATAGCCGAAGCCTACCCCACTCGTTTCCTGGTTATCCCAAATTCGCCCTTTATCCGTTAGACAGTACTGTTGTCAAGCTTTACCATTGGCAAGAATCACGTGGGCAGTTTGTTAAATACAGATTCCTGGGCATCGCCTAGACACTGGATTTAGGTAACTATGATGGAGCATGGGATTCTGTGTTTTAACAGGTTACACAGGAGATTCTCATACAAGGGATCCAATGACTACCCTTGGAGAAACACTGCTTTAAGAATAGTGTACATCCTTGCTACTCAAAATGTGGGCCACGGACCAGCAGGATCTGCAGTATATGGAGCTGGTTAGAAATGCAGAAGCTGAGGCCCCACCTGAGACCTTCTGAATCAGAATCTGCCTTGTAACAAGATCCCAGGTGAGTCGAGTGCACGTTAAGGTTTGAGAAGTGCTGATTGGATAACACAGAAGACATATGTTGACCACAGATTTTATTAAAGGCTCTATCGTTGCTTTGAAGCTTTAATTAAATTTTAAAGTTCTTTTTTTGTGTGTGTGAGGAAGCTCAGCCCTGAGCTAACATTCACGCCAATCCTCCTCTTTTTGCTGAGGAAGACTGGCCCTGGGCTGACATCTGTGCCTATCTTACTCCACTTTATGTGGGATGCCGCCACAGCATGGCCTGACAAACTGTGCGTTGGCGTGCACCCAGGATCCAAACCCAGGCTGCCAGCAGCAGAGCGTGTGCACTTAACCGCTACACCACGGGGCTGGCCCCTAAATTTTAAAGTTCTTATTGAGAAATATTATACATCATCTATAATTCTCCCATTTGGTTACCTTCTCCAGAACATGACGATTTCTTTTTTTTTTTCTGAGGAAGATCAGCCCTGAGCTAACATCCATGCCAATCCTCCTCTTTTTGCTGAGGAAGATTGGCCCTGGGCTAACATCTGTGCCCATCTTCCTCCACTTTATATGGGACGCCACCACAGCATGGCTTGACAAATGGTGCCTCGGTGCGCGCCCGGGATCCGAACCCAGGCCACCAGCAGTGGAATGTGCGCACTTAACCGCTATGCCACCGGGCCGGCCCCCATAACGTGAAGATTTCTTACTGAGATTATTTTATCCTTCCCTTTACAAAATCATCTTGGGATGTTACTGGCTGACCAGGAGAAGAATGTGTTATCTTCAGTTCAATATAATTTTCTTTTTAAATTTTATTTATTTTTTTTCCCCCAAAGCCCCAGAAGATAGTTGTATGTCATAGCTGCACGTCCTTCTAGTTGCTGTATGTGGGACGCAGCGTCAGCATGGCCAGAGAAGCAGAGCGTCAGTGCGCACCCGGGATCCGAACCTGGGCTGCCAGCGGCTGAGAGCGTGCACTTAACCGCTAAGCCACGGGGCCGGCCCCAATATAATTTTCTTATACTACATTTTACGTATCAGGTTTGGGCTCTTACTAAGTTGATATGTTTGGTTTGTTTGCTTAAGCCAAGACATTGGAGTCATCCCCCAGATAAATATCTCATCTCGTCTGATGAAATTAGGAAGGTCCTTCTGATGTCCAAGGGAAGAAGTGTCTCAACTCCTGGGAGGGACTGAAACTCCTCGGCCAGGGCAAGCCAAACATCTGTTTCAAGAGTGATCCATCCCAGGGGCTGAGCTGAGTCAGCGGGGGCGTTTAGGATAAAACCTTGGGTCTTCATCAGAAGACACTGCTGTGGTCATCAAGGATGTTTGCAGTGGAATCCAGGACACGCCCATAGGGAATAAATACAGACTTATGAAGAAATGATTATTAATATAATGGTGGGCTACAAAGACCCACAGGCCAGCCCAGTCTCTGGCTTCTCTTTTGCTCATTTTTTCTTACTTACTGGAAATAGAATTAAGAGTATTTTGGGAAGAACATTCTCACTACCGGAAATAGTCTGAAAGAATAAACAGAGCAGTTCAGATAATGAAAGAGACCAGAAAGACAATGAAGTTTTACATTTGTTCCAAAGGCACTGTGGATACTTTACATGTATTTTAATCAGTTGGTAATTTTCTTAGAAGTGAAACTTGATGTTTGGCATTTTGCTCCTGTATCCCATTTTAAATTCTTGCTGTCACCTAGAGGGATATAGGAACACTCACGAGGCCATAAATCGTGAACAAAGACAGAGGCTCCATAGCTTCAGAGATTGGTGATCGGGGGGTTCTGGGCACCTACTCATGTAACTTACTTGAGAAGTTCCCCTTTCCAGCCCGATCTCGAATGTACCATTTCCGCAGTATGATACATTGCTGATGCGTCCATCAGACCTTATGATTTCGCGGACCTGACAATGTCCAGCTGATGGTCGGGCACTCCTCTGTATTACGACTCCTCTCTCCCATTAAAATCTCTGTATCCAATATGAATCTGTTTTCTAAACAAACATAGCCATTGACCTTTTTTAAATGAAAAAAGCAATAAAAAAAAAGACACAAATTTGGCTGAGCAGAGCCTCAACCTCATGGCATGCTGGGAGTTCCAGGTAGGGAAGGAGACCATGCTCAGGGTAGCAAGTGAAGATGAGTTGGGGGAGTAGGTGAGGGGACAGTAGGGAGGACAGAACACTACCTGGAACAGAAAGGCAGGCGCCCTCCAGGAGGGGCTCGAAGTCCAAATCCTCAAGTCCAGGGGAAGATGATGGACTTGAATCTGGTCCATTTGGGGACAGTCATCCAAGTGGTTGAGTCCCAGTCTCCTCTTCTCTAATGTTAAATCCATTCACTCTTTCTAATTCATATGAGTAAAATAATCTTAAGCATTATAAAATTATAATTTCTAAGTCAAATTTTCTAAATAATTTTTGAAGATAACTAATTCTGGAAAGAGGGGATATGGAGCTCACCTGGGCAGTCTTGAGCCAGGAGTCCTCAGACCACAAGACAGGACTTGTGGGGAGACACCTAATAGCTGTTGAGGGAGCAACAACAGATTTTAAAATTACTAACAGTCATCCTTATTTCCCAGGCTGAAGGGAGCAATTTCCAGGATACTTTTTTGGGGGTCTTAAAGGCCAGCAATCTCTTCTACCAAAAGATCACAAATCTGGACCCCATCACACTTGGCTTCTCCAAAAAACAAATCTTAAGAGGCCAGGGAACCTGTTCCTTGGGGACGTGTATACTCAGTATGCATGGGGACAGTCTCATATCTGAACACTGTTAGCTAGTTGGGGATCGGAATTGGTCCTCAAATGTGTATTTAGTATGTTGGGGTCCTTTGTGCCCAGGCAGCTGCAGCTTCAGTCTACACACACACACACACACACACACACACACACACACACGCACATTTACCCCCTCTTCCTTATCTCTGTTTTGCTTGCCCAAACCACAGGTTTAGGTATCTTTCTGTCTTCCCCTCTGCCTATTGTTCAGATCCCTTATGGGATAGAGTCTTGTACTAAACCTTAACCTATTGCATGACAACACTTGAGTGTGCATCAGAATCATCTGGAAGGCTTATTAATACATGGATTGCTGGGTTCCATTCCTTCCTGCCCCCCCGCCCATTAAAAAGTTCCGAGGAGTGGCTGGCTGCTGCTGATCAGCAGACCAATCACACTTTGAGAACCAGGATGAGGTTGGCTATTCATTCATTCAACAAATATTTATTGAGGTTCTACTCTGCGTCACACACTGTACTAGGTGCTGTTCATAAAACAATGAAAAAAGAAAGGACATTTATATTCTAGTTGGATAGGTGGATGTTAAACAGTTGCACACATAATTATTTAATTACAGTCGTGATAAGGAAAATTACTAGATATTATGCCAGGAAATAACAGGGCGCTTAAGGATATCAGGGAATGCATCCTTGAGAAAGTGACATTTCAACTGAGTTCTGAAGGAAACATTTATATTTTTCATTCATTCATTCAACAATCCCCATGGAAGAAAATAAAATTTCTGCATTGAAAAGAACCTTTGGGAAATAGCCTTAAACTTTAAACAGTGCACACCCACCACTTGGTGGCTGCTTCAAACAGATTGATAATGGGAAGACAGCTTTCCCGGAGCCCATTTTTAGTTTCAGCTGACGTGTTAATAGAAAAAGTGAGTGAAGGGGACTCAGGGAGGTGAGCTAAGAAGGCTGTCGGCCTTGGGCTTTGCATGACTGAGCCACACAGTGGATATGGTGTCAGAGCCAGAGGTCAGCCTTCTAGAAGGCAGCCCTAGAGGTGGGCTAGTCTCAGCTTCCCATTCCATGGCTGAGGAAGCTGGATTTCAGAGGGCCACTCGGCTCACTGGCACAGCTAGTGTTGGAGTTGAGGCCCCAGCCCTGCCCCGGGGGGACTCTGCTGTTGGCTCCAGCAGCCTCTGCATGGGAGGGCATGCCGCCGGAGGCACGGCAGGTGCAGGAGGGCTGAGGTGGGAAACCATGCTGGGGCTGAGACAAGGCCTGGAAGGATGTGAGGGACCAGAGAGAAGGAGGGGCCAGTGAGAGGGTGGGGCCAACAAGTGGGAGGGACATGAGGGGCGGAGCCAGTGAGAGGGCGGAGCCAGCGAGAGGGCGAGCTGGGCAGCACTTCGTCTCAAAATGTATGGAGAACCGTTGAAGAATTTTAAACAGGGGTGTGATAAGTTATTCCCCGCGAGATTTGAAGCATGTCACCTAATGTTTCCAATACTCTATTATCTGGAAGAGACAACACTTTCCCCACCTCCTGGAGGACCTGGAAATTCGCAGGTGAGATTTTTAGTCTCACATAAGAGATTAGGGCCACCCTGTGTCAGCAGAATTGGGTCCCATTACTAACCAGCAAGTCATGTTCCTGGTGCCATTTCTTCACCTACATACAAGAGTTTGATTAAATGAACTATAAGGTCTTTTCCAATGCTAACATATTCTAATCCTCAGGTAAGTAGAAAAAAATTATTTTTAATTACTATCATTATTTTTGACTTTTTGCTGTTCAGTGGAGGAATCAGGCCAGACAGCTGCACAGGAAAAATAGATGTTTAAAAATACGTTTTGTGGAAAAGTGTGTGTGTTTTTTCCTTTTCCTGGTTCCTTTTAACCTGTGGTTTTTTGGTTTGACCCTTGATGTGAAAACATAACTGCACACACATTCATGTCTTAGGCTCTCTAAACCCCTCAAATACACCAGTGCCCGGAAGCCCTGCTAAGAACTGGGGGGAGAGGGAGCTGCAACCCGCTGTCCCACGACTTTCACACCCCTGAAAAGACAGCCCAAAGTTTCTGTTCTTGAGCTGTTAGTGACGTGATCTCAGGTAAACACAGAAAGTACTTTTTCAAAAATCACATATGCCCCTGACCAAACGTGATTGGGGTCTTCAAAGGTTCAGGAAACGTCCAGGCAAGAGTGCAAACTTTCACATTTGCTCAGAACTAACACAAGGCCCATCTCATTTCTATTAAGGAGTGAGTTTAAGCTCACTTGGCAAACTGGGTTAATGACTAACCAGGTTAAAACCCCCACATCCTACTTGTGGTTCACCTTAGTGGCGCTGCTCTGAAGGCTGTGTTCAGTCTTAAAATAGTAGCTTTAGACCTTTTTACTGCCTTTATCTCCGAGTTTGAGTCATTTTTTGTTTCTTTTTGAGGTCTTTGTGAAATAAGAAGCATATAGAGCACCGTTTTACCCATTTTGTGGAGAGTAAAAGAGTCGCTAGAAGCTACTATAAGTGGTGTATTGAATGAGATGAATTCAGCAGGGTGTGAGCCCAAACCTCCTCAGCCCCAGTCAACTCATTCTATCCCAGTTGTTTTACCCGGCTCTGGATGCAACCTTGCCATTACCACCTGTGGAAGCAAAAAATTGTGTTGTCAGCTGGGATGGTGTTATGGGTTGAATCGTGTCCCCCCAAAAGATATGTACAAGTCCTGACCCCTGGCACCTGTGAATGTGACCTTATTTGGAAATAGGGTCTTTGCAGATGTAATCAAGTTAAAATGAGGTCATATTGGATTTAGGGTGGGCCTTGGTGTCTAAGAAGAGGGAAATGTGGATACTAAGGTGGAGAGACACACAGAGACACAGGGAAGAAGGCCATGTGACAACAGAGACAGAGATCGGAGCAATGCAGCTTCAAGCCAAGGAACACCAAGGATTCTGGCAACCACCAGGAGCTAGAAGGGGCAAGGAAGGCTTCTTCCCTAGAGCCTTCAGAGGGAGCATGGCTCTTGCTGACATCTTGATTTTGGACTTGTATCCTCAGGAACAGCAAGAGAATAAATTTCTGTTGTCTTAAGCCACCAAGTTCTTGGTAATTTGTTACAGCAGCCCTAAGAAAATAATACAGATGGTGAGAGAAAAGGAAAGACAATACTCACTCCAGGGCTGAAGAGCTGGAGGATGTGCTGCTGGGGGCAGTAAGGGTGGGGCAGGGTGTTCGGAGGGGTTAGAAAGGATGGGAAGCTGGATTTTAACTCACCACGTTTTAGGCATAAGTGGGCATAGCAGGGAGATGGGTCAGAAGGGGAATCAGCGTACATTTTGTGCATCACCATTTGTCTACCAAGAGTTCGTTGACGCCTTCTAGTTCCACAGCCCTGAGTCTCTCGAGATGATAAAGAGGTAGAGAAATGAAATCCCGCCCCTCAAGAAGTTCACGTAATAATATTGAGAGATGGGGCCTGCATATGTAAAGAATAATCTTGAAAGGAATATATACATGGCACATGGATATAAGTTTAAATTTAAGAGGAGGAGAGTGTTGTCCTGGCAAATATATAATAACTGGCTTTCCAAAAGGAAAACCCTAATTTGTACTGTTTCACAATTTCTGTGGTGTAAATATTCCCACCATGGCCACTTTCAAGCTTCCAATGTGACGTCATGGAACAGGGAGCAGGAAGAGACGCTGACGGTTGGCCCCTGGGAGTCAGTGTGAGCTGGTTCCAGCATCCCACTGAGGAAGAGAACTCTGAGGGCCGGAGAAAGGAAGGCTTCGGGAGGAAGGAGAATCGTAGCAGGTTCTAAAGGATGGGCACGTTCAGGGGAAGGGAAAGAGCCTTCCACAAGCAGCAGCTTGAGTAAGGAGCAGCAGAGGAAGTGGAGAGAAAGACCACAAGCCAGACGGACCCGAGCTCGTGTCTCCCTGCAGTCACTTAGGAGCTGTGTGATCTGGACCTCAGTTTGCTCATCTGTAAAACAGTACCCATCACACAGGATCATGGGACACAGTCACGTTACTTGGTACATAGTAGACACTCAAAAACGTTAAGGTGCATCCATGTTGTCGCAAATGGGACAATTTTGTCTTTCTTATGGCTGAACAGTTTTCCTTTGTGTACATGTACTGCATCTTCTTTATCCATTCATCCACTGATGGGCACTTAGGTTGCTTCCAAATCTTGGCTATTGTGAATAACGCTGCAATGAACACAGGGGTGCATAAATCTTTATGCATTCATGGTTTCATGTTCTTTGGATAAATACCCAGAAGTAGGATAGCTGGATCATATTGTATTTCTGTTGTTAATTGTGTGTGTGTGTGTGTGTGTGTGAGGAAGATTAGCCCTGAGCTAACATCCATTGCCAAGCCTCCTCTTTTTGCTGAGGAAGATTGGCCCTGAGCTAACATCTGTGCCCATCTTCCTCTACTTTATATATGGGATCCCTGCCACAGCATGGCTTGATAAGTGGTGTGTAGGTCCATGCCCGGGATCTAAATCCATGAACCCTGGGCCACCAAAGTAGAGTGCATGGACTTAACCACTACGCCACAGGGCTGGCCCTGTTTTTAATTTTTTGAGGAATCTCCATACTGTTTTCCATAGTGGCTGCACCAGTTTACATTCCCACCAGCAATATATGAGGGTTCCCTTTTCTCCACATCCTCTCCAACCCTTGTTATTTCTTGTCTTTTTAATAATAGCCATTCTTTTGGTGGTGACGTGATGCAGTCTATGCAGAAGCTGAAATACAATGCGTACACCTGAAATTTACATAATGTTATAAACCAGTGTGACCTCAACAAAAAACAAGTTAAGGTGCCCTCAGCAGTGAGCTGAATAGTTTTGTGGCAGTGTTTGTGTAGGACTGTAGTAGTAGATAAAACTCCAAACACACACACACACACGTATACATATACATATATATGCACACATATGATTATTTGTGCATATATATGTGTATATTATAGATACATATGTATGAATACAAGCACATAGAAATATACATGCATCTATACACATATGTACATAGTTCTCCATTTACTAAGACAAAGCTACGTGGTCAGGCAGAGGGAGGTATTTTACCCTCGTGGATGTAGGTTCGGAGACCTCTGGAGCATTACATCATGCCTGTTTAGTTGTTCAAGGACATCTGAGGGATGAGAAGCCCTGAGGAACATAGGAGAGAAACATCCTGCTGTGGCCTTTGAGGCGACAAACAACCCCAGCAGGACCGGAAAAAGCGCTCACGTGAAGACGGATTCCTTCCAGACTTATTGACTAAAGGGACTTTGGGTCAGTGTTTATTCTTCAGGAAACAACAGGGAAACAGGAATCCTTCTGCATTCTGTCAAGAGGTGAGCAACCATTTCAGAAACTGGAGCAAATTCCTGACATGGAACAAAAGAAAGCGTCGTTGAGGACATGATTGAATCGGGCAGGGCCCTCTGAATGTGTCCTTTGGTTCTGCTTGAGTCACTGAGTCGACAGATTGCCCCAGACAATCCATCACCACTGCTAGAGAAACAGTGACAATGATCTTAGGATATGGTAATCATATCCTTTTACTCATCTTGTCAGTTCAAAGAATTAAAAGGAGCTTTTTGCATATGCATAGCTATTTGTGTTAAAATAGAAAAAAATCCAGGACTAAGCTATGAAGGCCATTCCCATTACAGATGGCCTGAAATGGTACCCAAGACCCAGAGGGTTGGCAAGGGAAAGCAGGGAGCCCATCAGGTTTGGAAGGACATTTAGGATATGGGGAGAAGGGGAGACAGAGCAAATGGAGCAATCTGGACAGAGGTAGAGAGTGAGGTGGCACGATCCCAGGTGGGACATGCACTGATGGGTCAGGTAGGAAGAAGGCCAGGCTGCTGCCAGTACTTCCAAGCTTAGTACCTTAATCACCTTGGACTTGACACAAAGGCCACACAAAACAGGTGTTGGGACCATATACGGCCTCGTGCCACCAGCTTTCCACCTGGGATATAGAAGGAGGTAGGACTAAGTCTTGTTCATGAGGTAGGAGGTGGAACCAACGAGAGCAGAAAATTCGTGTGGGCAACAACTAGATGGAGTTTGTAGGATGGGGCTGAAGGCAGGGCTGGGTCTCATAACAGAACATGGCAGGATTAGGGAGAGATTGGCAAAGCGGATGCCTTAAAAATATTTCTCCTTCTTTTGTGTTGTCATGTTGAAACTGTGAATTTAAGAAGAATACTGTTTTCCGATGGAAGTGTGTTCAGATCAGCAAGATGGGATAAGTGAACTCTATATACTTTAGCTGGACTTCGGTGCTCATGTATGTATTCTTGTGAATGACTGAGAGCCTGACTTTATTATTAATTATGGAAGGAAATGCGTGAGTGTGGGTCTATCTTTTGAATTTCCCTGATTTATTAATCTCAAGTGTTCGATACCAAAGGAAGACCTCAAAACAAGCAAGCAAGCAAGCAATCCAAAATGGTATCACGGACATCCAAGGTGTCTGTTTTAATGGCTCAATTTCTACGTGAGGTTATTTGAAAGGAGCAAAACAGTTGAAGCTCGATCTTTCGGAGAAGCATTTCAGAGGGGGAAGAGACAGGAACTTATATTTATTATACCTATCAAGTGCTGCTCTCTTTATTGTGTATTTTAAATAGATAATTCCTCATTTACAGATGAGGAAACTAAGACTCTGTGTGTTTTAGAAATTTGCTCCAAGATACATGGTCTGTGGCAGAGCAGGTCTATAAGTGAGATGGCCAGAGTGGAATTCTCTGTGAATCATTTCAGAAGCACATGATTTTGTTTTGGAGGTTTTGGTCTTGGTTTAGGACTTGATGGTCTAGGACAGCAATGAGGCCATTGGCTTTTGTTGTTGTTGTTGTTAGTTAAAACAATTTTCCCCTATGGAGTTTTAAATTTCTTAATGACTCCCTCTTATGTTGGTCAGGGTTCTACAGAGAAACAGAACCAGTGGAGGATGGATGGATGGATGGATGGATGGGTGGATGCAGAGAAACAGAACCAGTAGAGGATGGATGGATGGATGGACGGATGGATGGATGGATGGGTGGATGGGTAGATGCAGAGAAACAGAACCAGTAGAGGATGGATGGATGGATGGATGGATGGGTGGATGGATGGATGCAGAGAAACAGAACCAGTAGAGGATGGATGGATGGATGGATGGATGGATGGGTGGATGGGTAGATGCAGAGAAACAGAACCAGTAGAGGATGGATGGATGGATGGATGGATGGGTGGATGGATGGATGGATGGATGGATGGATGGATGGATGGACAGCTAGATTTCAAGGAATTAGCTTACAAAGGCAGGAGTGGATGATGTAGTCCACAGGTGAAATTTCTTCTTTCTCAAGGAAATCTCAGTTTTGATTGGATGAGGCCCACCATGTTCCAAAGGGTAATCTCCTCTACTTAAAGTTAACTGGTTGTGGGTGTTAACCACATCTATAAAATGCCTTTGCAGAAACACCTAGCTTAGTGATTGACTGAATAACTTGGTCCCGTAGGCTAGCCAAGTTGACACATAAAACTAACCATCACACCTCCCAAACTCACATAGTTTTGTTTTATAATACAAAGATAATCCTGACTGTGTAATCAAAGAAAGCAGTGCTCATTATTATTATTTTTTTGTGTGTGAAGAAGAGTAGCCCTGAGCTAACATCCTATGCCAATCCTCCTCTTTTTGCTGAGGAAGATTGGCCCTGAGCTAACATCCATGCCCAGCTTCCTCTACTTTATATGGGATGCTGCCACAGCATGGCTTGACAAGCAGAGCATCGGTGCGTGCCCGGGATCTGAACCTGCAAACCCCAGGCCGCTGAAGCGGCAGAGTGTGCACACTTAATCGCTACACCACTGGGCCAGCCCTGAAAAGCAGTGCTCTTTTATGATATCCAGGGCTCTCTTCAGGGTCAGGAAAGATGTTTGGCTTCTTGCCACTCAACATGAGGGATGTTGCCTAGTTGTGGCTTAGCTGTGCCTTGGTGACCCGTGGCCCCGCCAAGTCCTAGGCTACTAATCTTGGATTTTTTAAGAGAGGGTTTGCAGGTCTTCTAGTATTTTGTTCTCACTACCTTTTCAGAGGTTTGATTTGGTTCATGAATGAATCCACAGCTCTTAGAGTTTTCTATCATTGAGCCAAATGGGAGTCTCAACAATCACAGCCCAGAAGCATTAATTGGCTCTGAAGAGCATCGTGCTGCCCCTGCAGTGCTTCCCTTTCGTAAAGTCTCACTAATGAACACGATTCAGAAAGTCCTGAATTTGTGGGGCCTCATGCTCTGACTACCTTCAGGAGCTCAGTGGGGGTCAAAGCGGGTCAATGATTTAAAACACTGAATCTATGGCCCTGAGAACACAGGTCACATTAACAGATCCACTTGTCTAGTCTCTGCTTGATTATAAACTTTCAAAATATTTCCTAATGATGGTTACCTCTGAGAAACGTCTATGGCCAGTACTTAGTGAGTAATTCTCCCTGATAAATTGCTGCTGTTGTAAACATGCGTGTGCCTAGAGGTTTACTCGTAAGACAAAATATAGTTTATCATTTTTATTTTATATTTTTAATGTTTCCTTTTTTCTTTCCTGCCTTTCTTCCCTTCTATTTATCTCCATTGTTTTCCCAGCCCTACTTTGGCTCATAAATTATTAAACTCTGTAGTTGTGGGAGGTCTGATAATATTCTTCCAATTCAGATTTTTCATTAAAAATTTTTCCTGAGGTCCTCCCTATCAATGCTGCCATAGGCAATGATCTCTTGTCTCTTATCAAGTCATTATCTGCTCCTTTGAATTTGTAATAGCAACAACTGATGGGTTGTGATGAAGGATGACCTGGGAGGCCACAAGTCATTGCTTCTTTGATTGGTCTCTTCCTACATGTCAGATGTGGGCGAGGCATAGGATTCAACACTGAGCAAAACAGATTTGGTCCCTGTGCCCAAGATTTATCAGCCCAGCCAATCCTGCTTTCACTCCCACTCCTGGTCAGGTCCTTACATATTGTTTAGAATCTTGCATTTAAGAAGGATGACATAGAAAATTCAGAAAAAAAGGATAAAAGAATGGAAAATTGGACAGATAAGAAAAAAGTGAAGGCTTCAAAGTCTTATTGAGGACTACTAAAATTTAGGTATTTTTATAAACAATGGCTTCATTTGCTTTGCTCCAAGCAAGGAAGTCCAGGTGGAGAATATCTTCAAGTTCTAGATCAGTTGAGGGAAAGTAAGAGTTTGAAAGTTTCTGATGCTTGATGATTTCTTGTTGGAACAGGAAATTATTTTAACTTTCATTTATTTCTTATAAAGAGTATAGATAATAACATTAATATAGCATTTATTCATTATCCAGACCAGACCCTACATACATTAACTTGATAAATGGTCACAAAAACTGTATGAATTAGGTCCCATTATTATCCCCATTTTGGAGATGAGGAAACTACAACATAAAGAGGTTCACTGCCATACAACTAATACATGGTGGACCTATAATATAGGAACGTTTCAAATGCCACAACTCTGGCTAGCTTTTGCATAAAACCCCAAAGACACAGCACTTTTCTTACACACTTTTTATATTATTTATCCCATTCAGACAGAAAGATTTCTTTTTGCATTTGCCAGCTATCGTGGAAGATGCTAGTTATATCTCTGGTTGTTCTTTATATCTTTTTCTAATAGAAGCTTCTGGTGGGTAAAGGGGGACAATAATTTATAGTTATGTTCATTTATCATATTACAGTAACAATTTAAATAATTTTAATGAAATTCTCACTACAATGGAATTTATATAGAAATCCTCCCTTTTTTTTTTAGGTGAGGAAGATTGGCCCTGAGCTAACATCTGTTGCCAATCTTTGTCTTTTTGCTTGAGGAAGATTGTCACTGAGCTACTATCTATGCCAGTCTCCCTCTATTTTGTATGCGGACACCGCCACAGCATGGCTTGATGAGTGGTGTGTAGGTCCATACCTGGGATCTGAACCCGTGAACCCTGTGCTGTCGAAGCAGAGCATGCAAACTTAACCACTAAGCCACCGGGCTGGCCCCTAGAAATGCACTTTTAATGCTATTTTGTTGAGGATATTAATTTTCCTGGATGACGACATGACAATTATTGTATGACACCTCTCTTTAAGAGCCTTCAGGAGTTACGTGTTGTCTGTTGCAATGAATCTGAATCCATCTGCCCGGTTTGCAAGGCTTGCAATAATCTAACTCTGCTTCTCCTGACAACCTCATCTCCCACAGGCCTTCAGCATGATTTTTCTCTCCTGCCACCCGCTGCACTCATGATCTCCTCCTTGACTTGCTTCTGTGTTTTCCCACCTAGACTGCCTTCTCCTTGCATTTCATTTTATTCAAACTCGTGCTTCAAGGCTGCTCCCAATCCTCACCTTTTCTCTGCAGTCCCCCTCCCACCTAGTCTTTTCTATTCTCTCCTCTTCCTTCCTAACCTCCCATAGTATTTATTACCTCATTGTGTAAATTTGGCACTTGCTCATATCCTTTCTTGTACACTGGTCCAGTGCTTCTCAAACTTTGATGGCAAGAAGAGTCACCTGGTTCCTCAAAAAATTAAAAAATAAAATTACTATATGACTCAGCAATTCCACTTCTGGGTATATACTCAAAAGAATTGAAAGTGGATGCTTGAAGAGATATTTGTACACACATGTTCATAGCAGTGCAATTCACAATAGCCAAAAGGTGGAAACAACCCCAATGTACATGGGTAAATGAGTGGATAAGCAAAATGTGCCACACTCACACACACACACACACACACACACACACACTCTGGAGTATTACTCAGCCTTAAAAAGGAAGGAAATTCTGACAGATGCTACAACATGGAAAAAATGTAAGGACATTATGCTAAGTAAAATAAGACAGACACAAAAATACAAACACTGTGCTTGCACTTACACGAGGTACCTAGAGTAGTCAAATTCATAGACAAAAAGTAGAAAGGTGGTTGCAGGGGCTGGAGGAGGGAGAATGGGGAGTTGTTTAACGGGTGCAGAGTTTTAGATTTGCAAAATGAAAAGAGTTCTGGAAATTGATTGCAAAATAATGTGAATGTACTTAACACTACTGAACTGTACACTTAAAATGGCTAAGATGGTAAACTTTATGTTATGTATATTTATCAGAATTTTTTTTCTAAAAAAGAATAATCTGGGAAGAGAATATAAAACAAACGTTTCCAGGCCCACCTCTGAGATTTGTATTTTTGGAGTTTTTGTCAGGGTGGGAGGTGCAGAGAGACCTTCATCTTAATTATCACTTCCAGGGGCTTTGGAGGCAAGCAGTCTTCAGGACAAATTTGGAGATGCTTCTAGTTTTTTGCATATATTTAAAGTATTGTCTCCAAGACTGGAGGTGCCTCTAAATAAAAGAAAAAGAGCCAGTTTTTCATGACTACCTAGATGCCCAACACTTAACTTTTACCCAAACAATTGATGTCGTGTATATTTTATATATAAGACCACTGAGGCTGAAAAACTGTGTAAATCGACCATGATCAGAAAGATAAAAAGCAGAAGAGCTGGGAGTTAAGCCCAGGCGTGGCGGAGACACTGCCACGTGTTCTCCACACCATCTCCTATTCTCGGGCACACAGGGAGACCAGGCTTCCAGCCTCGGTCCACGTCGCAGTTCGGTTCCTGCCACGTGACTGAATTCTGGCCTATACAAAGAAGCCTCCAGGCCCGGCCCTTCAAAACATCCCGCGAAGTTCCCCAGTCCTCCTTCTCCGCCTATGGCAAGTCTGAAGGACGTGAGTTCCAGATGGCAATCCTATGAGATGGAGAGTGGCTGCCAGACCTGCCTTGGACTGAAAGGTGAGTAAAAAATGAATGTTTATTGTGTTAAGCCGCTGAGATTTCACCATTTATTTGTTACTGCGACATAGCCTAGTTGTCTTGACTAAATCCATACCCTTAGCCACCTCCTGAAGTCCAGGACATAAATTCCTTTTGTATTTCCCATGGCACAAAGGAAAATGGTACGCTTATAGCAGTTCCCCCCGCCCCTCCAAAAAAACCTTTTGGCATTGATGTGGTTTATGAGAGTGACGAAAATTCCAGGTTGAAAGAGAAATAGATGAAAAAACCCTCTCCCCTGGCAGTTGAAGCAGCTCCAAGAGAACCATTTAAGTAATTTTTAACTCCGATTTCCTACTCCCACCTATGTCCCCAGTTCTTTTTCTCAACTTGCCAGTGTTATTCTTCTAAACCCTCAGAAAATCTGTGTTTTAGTTCTAGCAAACCAAATGCAAAAAAAAAAAAAAAAAAACCCACTTAAGGTTAATGATTATTTATAAATAAAGTATTGCTGCCAAAAGTCTGATGCTCAGAGTTGAGCTTGTGTAGGGCAAACTAGATACACTCCCGAATCACCAAAGCCAGCTCCAAGGCCCTCTGTGAAGGGAGCCTGCCAAACCGTAGAGGCTCTGATGAACACATGGCCTCACACACGAAAACAGGAAATGGAAATGGGAGACTTATGTTTGGGCAAGTGGAAGAAACAGAGACAAACAAAGACAGCTTCCCCAAAGCTAGAGTCCTCCAATTTATCATTTTGCAAAATGTCCTCTGAGCATTGTGTTTTCTCTTTGGTATGTGTGCATATGGCAAAGATACCAGTGGTCCCCAATGTGTATTTTCCCCTTGTTTCTTCAGTAATAGGACCACCAATTCTTAGCTGGGCACATGGCCATGCTAAATATAGACTGTATTTCCCAGTCTCATTTGGCAGCTGTTTGTAGCCACAGAACTGAGTTCCGGCCAATGGGATATGAGAGCTTGTGATATCCACAACTTCCGGGACAGGTCTCTAAAGGGGATAGGTGAGGCTTCTTCTCTTTGTTACCCACTCAGCGCTGTGATGTAGTTATGATGGCCAGTGCTCCATCTTGGACCACAAGAAGGAGGACCAGACCCTTGGGCTGGGGGAAGAGAAAGCCAGAGGCACCTGGGGCTCAGATGATCCTAGACCTGCCATAAGAGCCCTGAACTGTCTACATCCAGACTTTTGCATAAAAGAGATGTGCATGCTATATCCTTCTATCATGTTTAAACCATTGTGATTTGGGATCTTAAAGTTAGCGGTGAGTCGGGTCTAACAAATATAGTGAGCAATTTTCTAGCTTGGTTAGATGTCTTGTTTGTTGCCTAAAATGCACACACTTGGTCCATCATGCAGACACGGGCGCGGATGTACGTGTGTCAATCTGTGGTCATCTGCTGTCATCTTTAGTTTGGAAATCCTTCCACTGAATATCTGCCTCTGAAAAGATGTAAACACATGTCAAACTCATACTCTTTGATGGCAGTAAATAGTTTATACCTCAAACAAAACTTAAAAAGAATGAGGGTTTGTGTTAAAGTAAAAACCAGGTTGTAATTCTGAAACTATAAAGAAAAGTATCTTTGCTCTCAGCACTGGTTTTTGTTGGTTTAATTATTATGAGATTCATGCTTGAAGATAAAAGATGAATGAATCAAAGAGTGTCTGGGAGTTTCTAAACATGACCTCATGTCTACACAGACACACAAACACAATTAGTTTGTAAAGGTATTAGAGTCACGTGCATGCCTGGTTAAATAGTTCCAATTCAGATGGAAAGAAAAAGAAAGGGTTTAGGTTTATGACAGTTTTACCTTGCAAATTCAGAATGAGAAATAACTAGCACAAAAAGTCCTCTTTGAGCCCACTGTTATGTGACAACAAATTCATGTTTTACGAAAGAAAACAGTGTGTGCATCTCAGCCTGGAGTTTTTTTTTCTTTCCCTTTCTTAACACTAGAATCTGATTCAGTTGAATAACAAATTTAATTCAACAACATTCCTTGAATGCCTCTGTGTGTCAGGCTGTATGCAAACCTCTGGTGACAAGAAGATAAAGGAGACATGGCCTAGACTGATGTCCAGAGTACACAGTTCATAGGGGAGCCAAGGACACGGATAGCCACAAAATGATGTACAAAGTCTCTTCAAGTCCTAAACTCACATTGTGAACAAAATGCTCTGGAAACAGAAGGAAGCAGTTAATCCTATCAGGAGTGAGAGGAAACATCTAAGGAAGTCTTGCAGAAGGAATAGAATTTCTCCAGACATGGGAAGTTGAGGAGCTATTCCAGAGTAAGAATAGCAAATGCATAGGAGTGGAGGGTTTAAAGTGCACATTGTATTCCGGAAATAAGGGTGGTTGGGACACAGCTGTGAGACTTCAGCAGCCAACACTTGTAGCAGCCAGGAGAATGAGTGTTTCCATCCTGAAGGTGGGATCTGGCCAGCCCATCACGGCACACAGCACCCACTCTAGCTAGTGAGACAGTTCATTTGGAAGCTCACAGTTTTCTGTTTGAAATGAATGAGTGGGTAGACTATATTGCTTACAAACCTGTGAGGACTCCTCATGTCTTCAGGCCAAAGTCCAATCCCATCGTGAGCCCTTCAGGCCCTTTTGCGCTCTGGCACCAACCTACACTTCCAGTCTCATCTTCTGCCACATGTCCTCTCTTCATGCTCTAATTAAAGATGTGATGCCAGATGTGGTGTCTTTGTTAGAGCAAATTAACACAGCCTCAAGTCATGGTATGCAGCCATTGACTTGCTGATGGTTTCTTTTCCACCCCTATTAGAAAGGAGTGTCAGAAACAGTTCTTATTCATACCGGACAGACAAAAGTATATATTTGCAGTGTTGCCCCAGGGCCATGTTCATTCTCCTGCCATCTGTCATAATACATCCATAGGGATCTGAACCACCTGGACATTCCATAGAATATCACACATTAACCAATGATATTATGTTAATCAGATGAACAAGAAGTGGCTAGTAGATTGGAGGCCTTGGTATGCTCCGTAAAAGTGGGAGGTAAACTCTATGAAGACTCAGTGGCCTACCACATTAGTGAAGTGTTTAGGGGTAGCTAGAATATCTCATCAAATTAAAGGGCACATTATTGCATCTGTTACTTCTCAACACTAAGAAGGTACCCAATTCTTGGTAGCCCACTTCTGACTCTGAACCAGCATATTTTACACTTGAGGATGCCGTCTGATCCATTGACTACGCGCTACGAAAGTCTGCAAGATTTGAATCAGGCTCGGACCAGGAAAGGGCTCTGCATAAGTCCAGACAGAAGTACAAGCATCTCTGCTGCTTAGGCCATTTGATCCAGCAGACACCATGGTAATAGTGTTATCTGTGGTGGGAAGAGTTGTTGTGTGGAGTTGGTGGCAAGCCCCAATGAGAGAATCTCAACGTAGACCCTAGAGTTCTGGAGCAAGACCGTGCCTTCACCGGAGAGAATTTTCCAGGATTGGAAACCATCTCTTGGTGTGCTACTTGCCTCTGGTAAAGACAGAGCATTTGACCATGAGACATCAAGTGTCCATGTGTTTAGAGCTGCCCATCATAAGAAGGTCTTGTCAGACCAAGTCACAATGCTGGGTAGACCCAACAGAGCAATCTGTTGTCAGATGGAGTAATACATTCTGGACTGCAGTGAGCAGGGTCAAAGGGTATAGATAAGCTGTAGGCCAAAGTCATCAAAAACAGGAAAGTCTGATAAACTGTCATAGCCAAGAGGAAACTACAGAGACATGACAACTAAATGTAATGAGGTAGATGGGATCCTGGAACAAACAAAGGACACTAGGTAAAAACTACGGATGTCTGAATAAACTTCAGACTTTAGTTAATAACAATGTATCAATATTGGTTCATTAACGGTAACAAATATAACATCCTAACGTAAAATGTTAGTAATAGGGGAAATTAGGAGTGGGATATATGGGAATTTTCTACTATCTGCTCAATTTCTCTGTAAACCTAAAATTGGTCTAAAAATTAAATCTATTAAAAAAAGATATAACAACAAAAAAATTGAACTGTGACTCTTATTTCACACCATATACAAAAATTAACTCAAAATGGATCATAGAACAAAATACAAAACCTAAAACTATAACAGTTCTAGAAAAAAAACAGAGGAGGAAATCTTTGTGACCATGGGTTAGGCAAAGATTTCCTAGGACACAAAAAGCGCAAATCATAAATGAAAAAATGGATCAATTGGACTTCATCAAAATGAAAAACTTCTGCTTTTCAAAAGACATTGTAAGAAAATGAAAAGATAAGTGATAGACTGGAAGAAAATGCTCTCAATACATATAACTAACAAAGCATTTACATCTAGAATATATGAAGAACCTTTGTAACTCAAGAAAACAGGGGCCGGCCTGGTGGCGTGGCGGTTAAGTGCGCACGCTCCACTGCAGCGGCCAAGGGTTCCGACCCTGGGCGCGCACTGACGCACTGCTTGTCAAGCCATGCTGTGGCGGCGTCTCATATAAAGTAGAGGAAGATGGGCACAGATGTTAGCCCAGGGCCAATCTTCCTCAGCAAAAAGAAGAGGATTGGCGACAGATGTTAGCTCAGGGCTAATCTTCCTCACACACACACACAAAAACAACAACAAAGAAAACAAACACTGTCATTCAATGGGGGAAAAGAATGGTCTTTTCAATAAATAGTTCTAGGTTAGTTAGATATCCTTAAGGAAAAAAAAGAACTTTGACCCCTAATTCACAACACACACAAAAATCAATTCCAGGTTGTCATAATCCTAAATATAAAAGGTAAAACAAGAAAAGAAAAGAAAGCACAGGACACAAACCATTATATATATATAATATGTTATATATATATAAAATAAATCAGGGCTGGCCCCGTGGCTTAGCGGCTAAGTGCGCACGCTCCACTACTGGCAGCCCGGTTTGGATCCTGGGTGCGCATCAACTCACCGCTTCTCTGGCCATGCTGAGGCGGCATCCCACATACAGCAACTAGAAGGATGTGCAACTATGACATACAACTATCTACTGGGGCTTTGGGGGAAAAATAAATAAATAAATAAAATAAATCAAATCAAATTCAATCAATCAAAATTAAATTAATCTAAATTTCTTTTTCTCAAAAAAAATTTTTTCTAATGAAAATACAAGTCAGAGACTGAGAGAAAATAGTCTCAGTACATATATCATCCAAAATATTTTCCGTCTAGAATTTATAAAGAACCCTTATTGAACTGATGCTTCACAAAAGGTGTATGAATGGCTAATAAGCATATGAAAAATGCTCAACCTCATTAGTCATCAGGAAAATGCACATTAAAACCACAATGGGATCCTACTACACATCACTAGAATTGCTGGTGGGAATATAAAATGAGATAATCACATTGGAAAACAGTTTGGTAATTTCTTATAAACATACACATCAGACAACCCAGCAAATTCCACTCTTAGGCGTTGTATTAAGCAAGGCTCTACAGAGAATAGGATATATATATATATATATATACATATATATATATATATGTATATAATAAGGAGATTTATTATAAGGAATTGGCTCATGCAATTATGGAGGGTGAGAAGTCCCACCATCTGCTGTCTGCAAGCTGGAGGAGGCCCAGGAAAGCCAGTGGCATAATTCAGTCTGAGTTCAAGGGCCTGAGAATCAGGGGAACCAACGGCAGTCCGAGGGCGGGAGAAGTTGAGATGAGCTGTCCCAGCTCAGTGAGGCAGAAAAAAGGTGCGAATTTCTCTTTCCTTCGCCTCTTGTTCTATTCAGGCCCTCAACGGATTGGGGGTGCCCAAGCACATTGGGGAGGGCCATCTGTTTTACTGAGTCCACCAATTCAAATGCTCATCTCATCCAGAAACACCCTCACAGACAACCCAGAAATAATGTTTAAACTGGGAACCCCGTAGTCAGTCAAGTAGACACATAAAATTAACCATCACAAGCCAATAACCTTCACACGCGTTTATCTAAGAGAAATGAAAACTTATATCCACATAAAGACTTGTACACTGACGTTCATAGCAGCTTTGCTCCTAATATCCAAAGACTAGACACAACCCAAATGTCTATCAGCGGGTGACTGGATAAGCAAATTGTGGCTTATCTATGCAATGGACCATCACTCATCATTGAAAAGGATTGATACATGCAGTAATATTGATCTATCTTAACGACATTATACTAATATAATGAACAAAAGAAGGGGGCAGGCCCCGTGACCTAGTTGTTAGGTGCGTGCGCTCTGCTGCTGGCGGCCCGGGTTCGGATCCAGGGCGTGCACAGAGGCACCGCCTGTCAGGCCATGCTGTGGCAGCATCCTATATAAAGTGGAGGAAGATGGGTACGGATGTTAGCCCAGGGCCAGTCTTCCTCAGCAAAAAGAGGAGGATTGGCATGGATGTTAGCCCAGGGCTGATCTTCCTCACAAAAAATAAAATAAAATAATCTGAAAAGAAATTCTTTAAAAAAAAAAATGAGCAAAAGAAGCAAAGCACAAAAGAATGCATACATATGATTCCATTTACATGAAATTCTAGAAAAGACAAGTTTAGTCTATGGGGACAGAAATGGACCAATGGTTGCCTTGGGTGGGGGTATTGGGAGAATTAACGAGAACGGGGCACAGGGAACATTTTGGGGGTGATAGAAATGCTCTATATGATTGTGGTCGTGACTTATGGGTGTATTAGTCAAAACTCATCAAAATGGGTGCATTTTATTATAAGTAAACCATGCCTGAATTTAAAAGTTTATTTTTTAAAAAATGGTCAAAACAGTTCATATTCCTACCAACAGCATATAAGTGTCCATTTCCTGATAGCCTCTGTAGCACAAGTTATTATTGCACCTTTAATTTTTTGCCATTCTGGGGGGTGAGAAGTGTAATTTCCTACTTTTGAGATAAGCTTCTGTGGACTATGCAATAGGTATGCACGAACGAAGACCACACTGCAGAGTTATATCCTAAAAGTCATCACAAATGAAGCAATTGCTAATAAGAAGGAGTTACTAGGGTCATCATTTACGCTTCTTCATGCTTTCATTTCTAAATAATTATCCTAATATTCCACTTTGCTAAGAATTTCAACATTTCAGGTTCATTCCAATCTTGGAGTCAGTTTTGTCTTTTATTTGGTGTCCCTATGCTTGTTCTAACCAAATCCTAGTTCATATAAGGATGGCAGGACTTTACAGCTCAACGTGGAAGTAGCACACAGGGCTGCTTTAGCCGGAGCATCGTCGATCAACACTCCCTCCGCATTTTGTGACATGAACAATCGCTGCTTCCTCCATCTTATGAAAAGTGTTAGATAAATGCAGCTTCAGGACAGCCCCCAGCCTCCTTTCTACCCTACTGCTCTCCCTAAGCTATTCGCATATGGGAATGCTAGAGCCTCGGCTGATTTGAGAAATCCCGTGGACCAACCTTCACATTTCACAGATAAGAAAACTGTCTGTGGTCAAGCAGCTAGTATTTCGGACTCCTAACTCCTAGACTATAACTATTTTGGCTATACTCGTTACTTCATTAGTCAGCAGAATTGCAGCTCACACGAGGCGATCAGATGTGGGTGCCCAAACTCGGAGTTCTTCACATGATAAAGCTTTGAGAAATACTCAAAATACTTGATATCATGAGCTTATCCAAATCGCTTTGTCTGAAGGAAAAAAAATATGCTTGTGATTTTTAAGACTTAACAAATAATGAGATAATGCCCTGGAAGATTCCTCAGTGACAGCTGTAACTAGGGCAAAGACATTTGTTTGATTAGTACAGTATTGTAGGTTTGCTTAGAATAACCCCGGATTCTGACTTTATCCTGGCATAATTTTTAATAGGGTCTTCCTTCACTCTGAAAAATGTCCTTGTTTTGAAGATAAATTATATTATCACTGTAATTACATGGGATTTCTAGTCAATAAGCAGCCCTGTCCCATCTCCTCATTTTTTATTACTAGAAATAAGTGTAGGGTGTGGTGTTTGGGGAGAATGGCTTGTAATCAACTTCTAAATCATGCTAGGTGAGAAAAAATAGCACAATTCTCTCTGTTACTGTGTTAGGGAAAAAAAAAAAAAAACTCAGCCAACTCAGTTACCCAATTTGCTCAAGGATTACCTTGAAATACTGCTTTAGAAAACTTCTAAGTGTTCATCCATTTGCTCTCCATAAGCAAGTTATAGTCCCACTCTGGAAGAAAATATTTTGACAGAATGTGGTATTAAAGCTCATCGAATTTAACGCGTCTACAAATTGAAGGGTTCCATGAAACCCTAAGTGTGATAGTACACATGTGCTGTTCATATGAATTTGTGAAATCTCTTTTTATTATAACTTTTGGCCAAGTATGGGCTAAGAGGAAGGCCCGGCTTGTAGCATTCTGGATGCTGCATCTTGCCAGGAGGCCAGGTCTGCTGGGAGATGTCCTTCCTCAGGCCACAGAGCTCCCCAAGACAAGGACCTGTGATGTTCTCTTCTCTGAATCCCCCATTTAGCAACCATGACACTCTCAAGCAGGAGTTTCTCCACTGACACTGATCCAATGAAAGTCACTTTCATTCAGCACATGCTGGTGAGGATAAGGCAGTGAATTAGTTTCTGAAGGCTGCCACAATCAATATCACAAAGTGGGTGGCTTCAACAACAGAAACTTATTTCCTTAGTGTTCTGGAGACTAGAAGTCAAAGACCAAGGTGTCAGCAGGGTTGGTTTCATTCTGATGCCCCTCTCCTTGGCTTGTAGACGGCTGTCTCCTCCCTGTGTCTTTACATGGTCTTTCCTCTGTACATGTCAGTGTCCTAATCTCCTCTTCTTATAAGGACACCAGTCATGGTGGATTAGGGCCCACCCTACCGACCTCATTTTAACTTAATCACCTCTTTAAAGACCCTATCTCCAATTACAGTCACATTCTGAGGTACTGGGGCTTAGGGCTTCAATGTACGAATTTTGGGGAGACATAGTTCAGCCCATAATAGGCAGAAACTACGATTTGTTCATTAACCAGCCTTGAAAAACATTGCACAACGCTGTCTCATAATCTTCTCATTTGCCACCTGGGGGAGTTGAGTCAGACAAGAGAAAAATTAATGTATCTATTCACCCATGGTACAGACGACAAGCTAGGAAGCATGATCAATCAAATGTGTCCCCACGAGGACCACAGCATGCCTGGGTGCTCCATCCTGAGAGAAGAAATGCTCCTTATGTTCGCTAACTCACTGCTTGCTCATCCTCCAAGATGAGGCGCCAACACTGTCTGTTCTCGAAAGACACTCCTGATAACTCCCCTCCTCAGCCTCGGCAGAAGAGGTTCTGAGAGCATCTTTCATACAGCACTTATCTTTTTGGAAAGTTTTATCACACTATGTTATTATACTTTATATTTACTTGGTTGTCTTCTCAACTGAACCAAGTCTTTTCTTTCTATATCCCTACAACCTGGCCCAGTGTCTGACACACAGTAACAATTAATAAATGAATAAATGAACAGGTAACTTGTTTTACCAGTATTCTTGCTCAACTGAGGCTAGCAGACCACCCAGAAGATACACACGTGTAGACAAAATGTGTCCACTAACAGAGTCCTCCATCCAGCCGTGTGATCATGAGTGAAATTGGCAGAAAAGTTAGAGAATGTCAAAATTGCATTACACATCACTGCCTACTTGAATGTGTTACATGCAAGCGCTTATATGGAGCAAACATGTCAATTTGTCAGGTTGTTTGTTTTTCCATCATCGCTAAGTGAGGCACAAGAATGGACTATCTTGAGGGCCTGCCCGGTGGCATAGCTGTTAAGTGCGTGTGCTCCGCTGCAGCGGCCTGGGGTTCACAGGTTCGGATCCCGGGTGCGCACTGACGCACCGCTCATCAAGCCATGCTGTGGTGGCATCCCATATAAAGTAGAGGAAGATGGGCACAGATGTTAGCCCAGGGCCAATCTTCCTCAGCAAAAAGAGGAGGATTGGCAACAGGTGTTAGCTCAGGGCTAATCTTCCTCAAAAAAAAAAAAAGAAGAAGAAGGGACTATGTTAAAACTCTGCAGCTCAAACTCTGGAGCCCAGCTGCCTGGGTTTGAGTCTCAGCTCTGTTACTTCCTGGCTGTGTGACCTTGGGTAAGTTACTTAACCTCTCTGCATCTCAGTTTCTTCATTTGTAAAACAGAGATGATAATAATAATACCTACTTCAAAGGGCTGTTATGAGGAAGAAAAATGTTAATATATATAAAGTACTTTAGACAGTACCTGGAGTGTGAGAAGTTCTGTATGTGTTGACTACCATTTCCATATTAATACCGTCACTGTTATTATCCACGAAAAGGGAATCATTTAGTTTGGTTCTATGCTGTCATTACAATCCCAGTCAATCCTCTGGGTGCACGGCCCTGCAAGGGGCTTCTCAGGCCTGTTGCCCCGTCCTTGAGAGAAATCCCTTGTGGGGTTTCCCCACCTGGATGCCCGCCCTCCAGACCTGGGTCTGGACCAGTGGCTGCCCCCAATGAGGCTGTAGGTGGCTGCTGTCCAGGCCACAGACTTACCTGGGCCACAGAGCCACTGCCTTCCTTCTCACCATGTGGGAAGAAGACTTTGTGCTTTTTAACATAAAAGCAAAAGCAGGGGAAGGAGTGGAGTGGAGAGAAAAGAAAGAGGAAAGGAGAGAGGAGGCAGAGGATGGGAGAGGAGGGAGGGGAGGGGGAGAGGAGGGAGGGGAGGAGGAGAAGGAAGAGAGGGGAGGGAGGGGAGGAGGGAGGAGGAGGGGGATAGGAAGTGGGGAGAGGCATGGGAGGGGAGGGGAGAAGAGCAGAGAAGGAGGTGGGAGGGTAAAGGAGGGGAAGAGGAGAGGAGGGGGGGAGAAGGGGGAAGGAGGGGAGAGGGGAAGAGCAGGGGTGGGAAGGAGGGGAAGGGAGGGGGAGAGGAGTAGAGAGGGGAAGCAGGAGAGGGGAAGGGGAGGGGAGGGGAGAAGAGGGAGGGAGTAGAGGGGAGTAGAGGGGAGGGAGACAGGGAGAGCAGGAGAAGAGGGGAGGAGGTAGGAGAGCCCACGGGAGCCGGTGAGGGACACGCCAGGCCGGGTTTGGGAGCTTTTCCAACGACGCCCCACATGAAAAACATCCCAGGGCCACCAGCCTCCCCAGCGCCAGCTGTTTCCACTTCCGTAACATATGTTCACTCGCGTCAACTGTTTACTAACTCCACATCCAGAATTTTAAATAGAGGAAGACCTGGGGGCTTGTCTACACCAACCAGAAGAGCAGAGATAAGGGGGGAAAAATTCAAACAAAACGAAAAAGCAGAATGATACCAGAGAATCTGAGTTTACCCAGAACAGCACATTTCCCCTCACTTTTGTGGCTTCCTGAATTAGCGCCGTTGCATCACGGCAACGAAGCACAGCGAACCGACTTCTAGAGTGAACTGGGAAAGCAAGACACCAGAGAACAGAGTCAGCCTACAGGACCCGTGGTGGGAGCATGAAAAGCTCTGCTGTTGAAAGCCTGGCTTAGAGCAAGTGGACCCTACAATCTACGTTGTGTGGTGTTAAGAGCTCCGAGTCCCAAGCCGGACCTCCACGTTTGAGTCTCGGCTCTGCCTCTTGGGAGCTCTGTGACCTGGAATGAGTTACTTACCCTCTCTGTGCTTCAGTTTCATCATGGCTCAAATGGGGATAATAGTATCTACTTCACACGGTTGTTGTGGGCTAAAATGAGTTCATGTAAAGCACTTAGACTAGGGCATTCACTAGCACTAAGAGCTTGCTGTTTTTGTTATACACACTTGTGAATTTAAACTAGAATTTATAACTCCTCTTTGATATTCGTGCCATAGGATTTCTCCTGGGATTCTGCTTTAATACGATGTCAGGTCTGACATTCCTGATGTATCTTTTGCCATCTTCCAGGAAAATACTATTGCTTCACTTTCATGCCCCCCAGAAAAATACAAGCTTGTGAATTTCCTGAATATTGAATGTAAGAAAACGCCACATGTCCAAAGCAGATGGAATTTCTACAAACCACATCATCAATACAAATGAGTTGAGTAGCTTCTGGATAGTTCTATCCTGGGGCTGTGGTCAGGAGAAGGGGAATGGATTAGAGGAAGAAAACAAAAATGTTTACTATCTGTAGGCATTAATTATAAAATCAGAAAATTTAAAAATAGAAAAATAATAGTGCAATCAGACAATTAGGCCAGATTAATGTTTGGAAATAATATTTGGATGTGGGCAAATTTTACTACACAAATTAAGATACAGTTAGGAGTAAGATGGACCAACACAATCATCCTCTGTTTTTCTCTGTGTATCTCCTGTGACATCACAGAGAGGTGGGGTGAATACACTCTTGATAGAACAGATATCCTCAACTACTTTTATTGCTTAAATGCAGTGTCTTTGACAAATATTTAGTGCTTTGGCTACTTAAGGATGGAAGGAAAGTGGCTAGAAATGCATTTTCTATTCATTTTGGGACAAGAAATATTCTTTCAGGGTTTTAGAGCAACTGACATAATGTATCTCAACATTTAACTTGGGTATGATTTTGCAATTCCTATCTTTTTTCCCACATGCTCTTGGAAGAGTCTGTCTCCTGCTGGGGGCTTCAAGTATGACCCTCATACCCAATGTTTCTGACCAGTTTTGTGAATTTGATGTTTCTTGGAGAACAAATCTGTGTTGCATCCACATAACTGAGGATGGCTCAGATCTGGCTACCAAGGGCACTGTCCTGGGGAGGGACAAGTTCTCCCTTAAAGACATTGCTCAGAAAAAATCAACCTATGGGGGCCAGCCTGGTGGTATAGTGGTTAAGTTCACGCTCTACTTTGGTGGCCTGGGGTTCACAGATTTGGATCCTGGCTGTGGACCGACACACCACTCATCAAGCCAAGCTGTGGTGGCGTCCCACATACAAAATAGAAGATTGGCATGGATGTTAGCACAGGGACAATCTTCCTCAAGCGAAAAAGAGGAAGATTGGCAAAAGATGTTAGCTCAGGGCCAATTTTCCTCACTGGAAAAAAAAAAATCAACCTATGGAGACAGGTACAACCTATGGAGACAGGCAAACCAATGTGTTGGGTATCCTCGGATCCCATTGTCTCCCAAGCACAAGGAGAAAAGAGCTTCCAGCCCACTGGGTACTGGTTCACTGATCGAAACAGGAGTCCACCCATTCATTCACTTTAATCCGTATTCATGAAGCGCCAACTATGTGTGAGGTACTCTCTCAGCAGTGAGTTTAGGAATGACCCAACAGACAAAGCCTCTGCCCTTGTGGAGCCTGGATCCCAATCAGGGAATCTGAAATAAACAGGCAAGGAGACAAATAGAAAATACGTCGTAAGATCGTTAGAAGTCCTACCCAGATAAATAGAGTGGGTAGGGAGCTGGAGAGTAAAGAAAGGTTAAGATGTCAGATCCAGTCAGTCCTTTGCTTAAAATCCCCGCCCCCCCCTCCCCCCCCCCTCCCGGGGCTCTGCATTTACCCTGGGGCAGAATACTTTAAATCTTCCACCAGGTCCCACTTGCTCTGACCCTTCTCCTGCAGCCCCTCTGACCTCACCTCCTGCTTGTCTTTCCCCCTCTCACTTCCCCAGCTACGCTGGCCTCATGCTGAGTGGGTCACTCTATGGCCGCTGGCCTCATGCTGAGTGGGTCACTCTATGGCCGGGGTGTTACTGCCTAAGCAGATGCTTCCCCTCGGGCCTGTCCCTCCCAGACCCCCGCTTCACTAATTCCTTCTCCTCAATCAAGTCTTTGCTCAGATCTCATCTTCTCAATGAGTTCTAGCCTGACCATCCTATTTGGTACTGAAACCTGCCCTCCTCCCCGACATCCACACCGCTAATCTCTGTTACTCTCCTTTTTCTTTTTTACATAACGTCTCATGGTCCAGCAGAGCCATAATAAACTTAGTGTATGTATCAGCATGCTTTTGCCTCCGAAGCCCTGCACCTCCAACCATTCTTCAGAGCCTGCCTCCGGGCTGCGGAGCCCCTATGCCTGCACCCAGCAGAGCGCCATAAATACTTGGGAGCTTGGAACCCCCTGGCGGTCCTTGGTCACTGACTGATAAGGGCAAGGCTGTAAGAGTCCAGCTCTGGGGCCTTCAGGCAGGACAAATCCAAGATGTAAGTGACACTCCGGAGTTCTGCAGGCTCAAACTACAGCATGCTCCAAGGGATTTCGTCTGAAATTGCACCTTGATCTGGCTTTTCTCCCTTCTCTGTTCTGCTTCCTGCACTCCATTACTGGTTTCTCCTGGGAGCATTTTAACAAATTGCTTGTAGGAGCTGCTTCTGAGGAACCCAAGCAGGAGGAAGGAGCTGGCTTCAGTGAGGAGTGGGGTAGTGTCCCATGAATGGGAGGGAAGGCCGGCTGTCTGGTCAGAAGGGTAAATTTGGGAGTGAGAAGATAAGGATACCTTCTGGGCATTTCTATTATCTCAGTCAATTGAAAACACGGTGTCCAGCTGGAAGAGGGAGGAATGCTGGATTGCTGGGGAGAAAGAAGAAGGTGTGAAGAAGTTGTCCGGGAGAGTCAGAGAATGAATGTTCTCAGGAAATATGGCGAGACTTCTAGGCGGTGTTGACGAATGTTCTCCAGCCATGTCAGCTGCTTAGACTTAGAGAAGGTCGGGGTTTGGATTTAACCAAGGTTGAGATCATTGCCAGGTGAGTAAGCTGGAGGGGGATAGGTTAAGAGGTGCTGGGGTGTAAGAAAGAGACTCTGATAATAAGGTATGGAACCTTTGCTGGGTGCAGAGGGAAGTGAGGGCGATGGAGGGGCGGCCTAGAAGAGAGGGTAAAAACCATAGACTGTAGATCCTGATAAAGGTGAAGAGCTGTCGGCAGAGGGGTAACAGGCTGTGATGATAGGAAGTGGTGAGCAGACAGTGGGGCGCCTGGGACTGAGATTGTGGAGGCCATGAGGAGGCAGTGATGTCAGGGTGGAAGGTGAGACCAGGAGTGGGTGGCTGCTGTGGGGTAGAAGGCAGGACCACCGGTTCTTAGAACTCTGCTTCTCTCAAGCTTAATAACGAATATTCAGGTCTGCTATATATTTGCTTTTATTTATTTATTTTTGCTTGATTTTTGAGACCCCAGCAAGGAAGTGAGTGGGAGAGGATAGAGCTGCACTTAAAAGGTTGCTCCCAACTTGTTCCCCTCTCTCTGAATCTGTCCACGCTGTGCCCTGGAAGGCACACACGCACACACCCCTGGACACGGCAGCTTTTGGATTACCCAAAAATTTCTCTCAGTTTTTATGTTGATTCCTTAGATCCATGATCTCTAATTTCTATAGTTTTCTCCCAGGTTGGTTTTAGTGGAAGGAGCTGTGAGCCTGGCCTTGTTCTCAACCCAAACAGACTCTGAACAATTTCTCTACAGACTCCCTTTGAATGCCAAGTCTGTGTCCATACTCTCCTCTCATTTCCACAGTAGTTCAATCTTCCAGAAGGAAATTCCTCTTCCCTCCTACAAGTAGCTGGCACTGCCAGGTCTTATTCAGGTTACCTGATGGTACTGAGTCTTGGCCTCCAAGTGCTCTGACTGGCTCTTTACAATCATGTGACACCAGGAAGGACTTAGAATCTCTTTCCTCAGTGTCTCTAGGGCAAGTTTCACGTCCCCCAACATACACATGCACACACACAGACCCAAACACACACATGCATGCACACGCATGCACAGACACACGGTCTTGCAGGCATCTAGCACAATCTTGGGAATCAGTTTCCAATGCAGATGCATTGAGTAGGATGGCTAAACAGTAGAGCACAGGTTTAGAAGTCAAGAGAAATGGACACTCCCCCTGACTCTCTCTCCTGGTGTTCTAGGTCAGGTGTCATCTATACCATGAATCCTCAACTTCTGTGATATAGGATCATATAACTTTATTTCCCCCCAAAGTCTGGAGCATACTAGGTAGGAGGGGGAGGACAAGGAGATGCTGGCAGGAAGTCCTTTTCTGGGTCAAGTGATAGGCCCCGAGACTGAGCGCGTGGGTTTCCCCACCGAGTCAGGCAGAAGGGCCACCACATGACTGTGACAGCCAACCTCCAGGGCTCTCTGGAAGCACTTTCAGCTTCTCTGCAGATATTCTTCCTGCCCCCCTATCAAACATGAGTTGGGGATTAGTAGGATACTGATTGTAAAGCCCTTTTCCTTCTTTTGAACGTATACCTATCTAATTTGGCTTTAACTGAAAATTTATGTCCAAATGGCTAAAGTTTCTGAGAACCTAGTGAGTATGGCAAATCCCTCTGCACTAGCGACAGTTTTGGCAATGGAGTTATCAGAGAACCGATGAAAGAGTTTCTGAGGTTAGCTTTGCCTGATGCCTCCCAACAGAGCAGTTGGCACCACCATGAATTAAGTGTTTCTCCCACAGCATCACTGTATCTCATAGCAGAAGTTGGAAACAATGGGGAAACCACAATTTTCCCTTAAATGAAAAAGACTTGCCCACTCCTGTCTTGGCTAAACATACAGTATTTATGATCTTTATTCACCACCCACAGCATGGACTCATCCCTTTGCCCAGATCAACTGTAAATATTGTATCAACTGAATGTATTTTCCAATATTTATCCAGGTATCTGCATAGCCAACTCTCCATTATCCATGGTGCTGTTTAACCGTGCTCTGCAGGCACCTCTCCATCCTCTCAGCCTACCCGAAGCCCTTCCAGTCCTCATAGTGCCCTGTATTGCATGTCTACTTGTACACGCCTCCCCAAAGGGCCAGCCATCCCCAGGGAGAGGGTCATGTAAAGTGCTGGGATGTGGAGGGAAGGAAGGGATAGGGGGTGGTTACCTACCACCTTGGACTAGATTCATTATTTCTCTTTCCTCATTGTGGATAATTCAAATGTGAACACATGTTCTTAACATGTTACCTCCAATCTGGCTGAAATTACCTGGACTATATATTATGTCTAAATTAATTTCTTCCCCAAACCCGATGTAGAACCGTAAACTGAGAAGTACATAATATGTGGTATATTTTATGGTAACATTCAGGTAGAGCCTTGCACACTTGTCTGTCATTGAAAGGTTCATTTCAAGTTGTGTTAATCGAAGGCAAGTTGACTCATTTATACACGACAATGCCCTCATTTCCCTTTGAGCAATTATCAAGTGTGCTTGACGCAGAGCAAGTGACCTTCAAATACAAGGCGGGGTTGGGGAGTGGTGGGCTGGGCTGTCAGTGTGGATTTGGCAGCATGAGTTGCTCCAAAGAATCCTGATTTCTTATGCATGAACTGCTGACCCTGCGCTGGAGCCTGGAGAGCAGGACGGGAAGGAAGGTGAACTCCCGCTGACTCAGGGTCCCTCCCAGGCAGCTTTTCCGCCGTGTCAGCAGTCCTCACCTCACTTTCCTCTCCTCCCTCCTCCCCCCCTCCGTAAGTCCTGTCCCTGGACGCACTTTGCAGTTGCCAGGAATCATGAACATTGGAAACAATCCAAAAAGCTGGGTGGCTACTTTGTTTTCCATAGCCCACACGGTAACACGTGGCCCCGGTTTCAGCATCGGGTCATAGGTGTGGACACAGCGTGGCCTAAAGGAAGGAACATGGGACCAGAAAGAGAGGCCTCGAGTGACTCCATTACCAAGCAAGTGTGTGGCCTGGAAGCCAGCCTTTCTTAAGGGTTCTGTCCGGGTGAAGACCAAGAAATGTTCTACAGGGGTTTCAGAATTTTCTCCTCTGGCTTCGTTACTTGAAGCAATGCTTCTCGATGCTGAAGCTGCTGGTCTGAAGACCACACTTTCAGTAGGAAGACAACCAGGCCCCCATGGCAACATTATTTCCAGGAGACAGTAATGAAACAACAGAAGTCAACATGCCTGCCATTGAGGATCACAGGAAATGCCCTTAGAGCCAATATCAGGTTCTGACCTGGAGAAACAGCTCCTTTCTTTGATTTCCCAACATGACTAATGTTCCGATGTACAAGACGTATTTCAAACACCTCAATTGGAAAAAGGCCTCAAAGGCAAAATGGTGCCTGTTGCTCTGGTCTAGTCTGAGCAGCCACACAAGGACATGCTGTTACACTTCATTAGCTCTCTGATGACAGGGGTGGCTCAGCTGTACGTCAAGCAATGAGAAACTCAGTTGTGTGAGCAAACATCTCTCATTCCCATTTGACAAAACTTTCCTAAAGCAATAAGGCGATGAAAACTTCCGAACTTCTCTCTAGCTGGACATCTTATCCCAACTGCCTCTGAACCTCTCATCCTGGAAACACAGCTCCATAGATGCAGAAGCTGTTTGTGGATTCCCTCTACTAGTCCTTGGTCCTTCAAAGACACCCCCATAGATGCCCACAAAGAGCCCTGTGTGCGAGCGCGCCTGGTGTCACTGATAAAGCCAGTGGGTGGTGAGTGGTTCTTTTCACAATTCACATCCTTGAGCTTATCCTGTGATTTGTATGGGTGGCACCTGTTTGCACAGCCCACCCTCCTCTGAGATTCTGCCTCTTCAACCCAGGAAGGTTGAAGCCTTTTTTTGCCTCCTTATAAAGCAACAGCTCATTCCTGAATTCTGTGTGTCAAGCTGGTATGTCTACCCTGCTCACTGAAATACTCACTGGAACTAACCAATAAGGTTGCCCTCTTAAACGTTTTCTGCACTCTGCTTTTGGAGGAAAGAAGCCAAGTAACCTAAAGCAAGCAAAATGGTATCACGGTTTTTGGAAAAATAAACAAACAACAAAACATCTTCCAGAATGTGTTGGTCCAACACACATTTAACCCAGTTTCTTCAACTTTCTACATTAACATGTACTCAATAATCCTATCTGATGTTTAGAATGAACAATTATTCTGGGGCACCTCATTAAACATCATGGAGAGACCATTAGGTGCAATATTTTACCCTAAAGTGGGAAATTGAACCAAATTTTTAGACATAAATATCAGCTCACTGAATGAAGAACAAAGAAAGAGAGAATTGACTGGACTTCTTAGGGAAAAACTCATTTTCTGATGATTATAGTCAAGACCTTATTCTCATAATCCTCATAATCATAGCCTACTTTTCATTGCACTGGGTACCTGACATCCATTATCGCTGTTCTTCCCAGTAGCCCAGAGACACACGTCTTCTTAGTATTTTTTTATGGATGAAAAGACTGGAGATCACCTGATAATTAAGCTACTTGATCTTATGGCAAGTGAGCAGGACAGACATTTTCAACTGAGGGAGGCTTCACTTCAAAGTCTGCGTTCTTGCCTTTATGCCAAACCTCCAAAACAAAATGTTCACCAGTTCTTTTTTTTGCTGTGGAAGATTCGCCTGAGCTAATATCCATTGGCAATCTTCCTCTTTTTGTATGTGAGCCGCCACCACAGCATGGCCGCTGATAGATGAGTAGTTTAGGTCCATGCTCGGGAACCAAACCTGGGCTGCCGAAGTGGAGTGCACCAAACTTAACCACTAGACCACCAGGGCTGGCCCTCTTAGCACCAATTCTTAACAGTCAGTTTAGTTCCACAGTTCCTGGGCACCTATCATGACCTGGTTGTGATAGGGAGGACAGAAATAAAAAAAAGTTACAGCCACTGCCTTCGATGGAGCAAAAAATACCTTCTTTGGGGTATCTTCCAGAACAAACACTTTCAGAAAATTTTTGTAATTGGGCTTGAGATGGTAACTTGAGTCTTTCATTCAATTTTTTTTTAACCAACCAGTTGATTTAGCTATCAAAATGACTCCCACAAAATTAAGCGTTCTGTGTTTTTTCATCCATTTAACCCCCTGACTAGTGAAAAACTTTAATATTATCCCCTAAAGAAGGAGACAGAAGTGTCTTTTCTTGTCACACCATGAAGACAAATAAACATGTCATTTAGTCTCAATACAGCATTATATTAGCTTTAGATAACAACTCAGTATTGCCATATATCAGACCATAAAAAAAGAAGCAAAACTAAACGTTAGGCCAAGATATTTTATGTAACAAGGCTGGAGCATGATTTCTAAAAATCGTAATTTTATTTGCATAATGGCAGTTTCTGGACGGGAATTCTGTAACTAGAGCTGGTTATGTGGGCGAAACTGCTTCATATTTCAGGTTACAAAGTAGGCAGCTGCTGTAGCCCAGAAAAAGTTCCCAGAAGAAATTAGTAAGCTAAATGTGTTTAGTTATGAACATTTTTGGTGTTTTCAGCCTCCTGAAGCACCTGGTCTGGCCTCTGTGGGAGATGACACAGAGTATAAACAGATCATTGTTTGTAAGGACTCAAAAAGATGTTTCTAGAACATGCTTCTGTAAGTGCATAAAGCCGGTTATTGTTGAGCCTTTTTTCACCAAAAAATAATAACACTGATTTAGTAGGCCAATTTGGACAAGAGCCTAGTAAAATCCATTGCAAAGTTAGGAATTGCTTTGAAAAATTTTTCTGACCTTAGACGTCCGATGATGGAGTATTTTCTTTCCTTAAGTGATATTTATCGAGCCACTTCAAATCTATTTTGGAACAAAACTGGGAATTTAAAAAAATTTATATAATAATTAAAATTAATAAAATGTAATTCAATGATGCCCATGTTCTTTCGTGTCCAAAATATGTCCTCTATTACAAGATTATCAATAGTAATCATTTCTTAAGCCAATGTCTAATCTGCTATGAATTCATCCAAAGAAAGAGTCATTTTCATAGTGACAGAATAAAAGTGCTTTCAATGACTAAAATAAAACTTTGGGTGTGGCATCAGGTGTGTAAATAGATGAAGGATTGATTTAGCAACCTGTGAGTTGATTAGCCGTAGAAAAATTGGGCCTTGGTTGTTGCAAGTCCTCAGCCTGGGCCCGGTTTAATGGCAGCATGAAGTTAAGAAGGGCTTGAAAGTGTCGGCATCAATGTGTAGCAGGGTGAGACTAGATTTTATTTAGTTTTCAAATATTTAAATAGTTTGCTGTTTAAGTGCTTTATGGTTATTAATGCATTTAGTCTTCATAATGCCCTAATTATCTATTTTAGAGATAGAGAAACTGAGGCAGAGAGAGGCTCACTAAGGTCGCACACAGCTGGTGCTGGAGCCAGGATTCAAACCCAGGCAGCTGGGTTCCAGACTCTTCCCCCTTCTCCACTGTGCCAGGCAGCCTTCCGGACGTGCCAGCTGTGTGATTGCCAACACTTGCAAAACTGGCTCTGTCCCTAGGCAGCTGACCCTATAAATCTGGTGCAAGACACCTCACCTGTCCCCCTGAGTCTAATTGGCACAAAGTTTAAGTCTGTGGATGAAGTATTGTTTCTAGAAGGACACTACTGCAATGGAAGTGTGTTAACTGGGAGAGAAAATTCCAAGGCCGTTAGTCCTCAGTGACATTCAGCAGGGGATTGTTGTCTTCTGAGCTATGAGTCATCAGAGAGAGGTCAGGGCCTGAAGAAATGAAGCACAAGGTAACTTGGAAGGTAAAGTGAGAAAACAAATGAGCTCATCTCAGGTCCTGCTACAGGAGGAGGCTTGAATAGGGAATTCTGAAAAGCCTGAAAAAAACTTTGTAAAATTATGCCTATGAAAACTTCCTGGAAGCTTTATTTATTTATTTTTATTATTTTATGGAAGTCACATTGGTTTATAACATTGTGTAAAATTCGGGTGTACATTAGTATACTTTGGCTGCTATGTAGACTGTATCGTGTTCACCACCAAAAGTCTAGTTGCCGTCTGTCATCATACACGTGCACCCCTTTACCTCTTTCGCCCTCCTCGCTCCCCGGTCCCCTCTGGTAACCACCAATCTGTTCTCTGTATCTATGTGTTTATTTGTTTATCTTCCACATGTGAGTGAAATCATATGGTGTTTGTGTTTCTCTGTCTGACTTATTTTGCTTAGCATAATACCCTCAAGGTCCATCCATGTTGTTGCAAATGGCACGATTTTGTCTTTTATTTTTTTTTTTTTGGTGAGAAAGATTGGCCCTGAGCTAGCATCTGTTGCCAATCCTCCTCTTTTGGCTTGAGGAAGATTGTCCCCAAGCCAACATCTGTGCCAATCTTCCTCCACCTCTGCATGTGGGAGGCCACCACAGCATAGCCTGATGAGTGGTGTGTAGGTCCGCACCCAGGATCCAAACCCGCAAACTCCAGGCCCCCGAAGTGGAGTGCGTGAACCCAACCACTATGCCACTGGTGCAGCCCCACAATTTTGTCTTTTTTTATGGCTGAGTAGTATTCCATTGTGTATGTATACCACATCTTCTTTATCCACTCATCCACTGGTGGGATCTTGAGCTGCTTATGGAAGCTTTATTTTTAAATAGTGAGAAAAATGGAAACACCCAAATACCCATCAAGAAGGGATTGATTACTTTACATTCACAGGATACACTAATCCATAGTCATTAGAAGATGAGGTTCTATACCTTAGGTAGGGTGTGATCCCATTTTGTAAACATGTACAGGAATTAGTGCTGTACATGGATGCAAAAATCTCAGAATATGCTTAAACCGAAATCAGTGTTGATCTTAGAGGAATAGGGTTACTGTAAATTACACTTTCTGTGCTTTATATTTCAGAATTATTTTCATTTTTGTGATGAATGTCCATTACTTTTGTAAGAATGAAAAAAATAAAGAAGTGATTTTGTTTTTTTTTCTAGAGCATGTGTGTTAAAGGGGACAAATGGGAATATTTGCAACATCACTAAAGGGCTGTGTTTTGGATATTCAGAAATTGCTTTTCTCCCTCTGCCGCACTTCCTTAACCCCACAGAAATTGCTTTCATTAGTCCGCACTTTGATGTTATCCCATTGGCCTCTTGAGGAACATAAGAAACAGATGCACAACATTTGTCACTATATCTAGTGAAGAAGATATTGTTGAGGATGTTGCTCGTTACATCCTGGTCCCTCCCATATGAGGATTCACAGGAGATATCTTTCTCTGGCCTTGTTATCATGAAAAGCTACTTTTTCAACCAGCTGGGCACTTTACCTTAAGGATGCTGTGAATCTTGTGAGTAATCTTGCATATCTCTTTGCTTTGGCTACTGAGAAGCTTAGAGACAAAATTCTCACCTCTTGAGCAGCTGTACGGAACCAGCTGGTACAGATTTGGGTATGCTGTTCTGATAGCTAGCTCTGCTCCAATTCCTTTCTCTCTTTTATTCTTTTGTATTTTATGTATCTTTGCAAGTTGCCTCAAATGAATATATTTCAAAAGGAAGTCATTGTTGAATATCCATCTAGTAACAGGTGTGCCACCTTTCCGTACCTCTGCAAAGGACATTGGTTTGTACTGAGAGGAGCCTAGTGCTTCATGTAGGTGTCATAAGGACCATCTCTGCTTTGATCTGTTCTACAGATTGGGATTATAAGTGGAATTTTAGTTAATAAAAGGGTTCAGCTTCTTTAAAAATAGAAAAATCTCTGAAAAAGAAGCACAGTTGGACATATTTTAATGCATGAGGTTGAATTATTTTACATAACCCATCACAGATATTTAGTGTTACATACAATATTCTTTCAGTATCTTCACTTGTCATTATTTATATAATTTAATGATTATTTTAACCTTGACCACATATATCCCTTCAGCCAACCCCAACTTTTTTCTCTTGTTCAGAGCCAAACTCCTCAAGAGCTGTCTTCACCCGCTGTCCACCCACTCACCACTCAACCCTTTCCATCTGGCCATTTGTTTCCCTCATCACGCTATTAGAACCAGCGTGATAACCTCCAGGTCGCTGAGTCCAATGCACATTTTTCAGGCTTCTGACTTCTCAGCAGCATTCGGTACAGTGGACAGCATGCTGCCATAACTCTCCCGATGCTTTTCTGTAAACTCCGCCAACCCTCTTTGCAAGCTTATCCTCCTCTCACCAGCCAATAACGTAGAGAGTCCCTCACGGCACCGCCTGGGTCCTCTCTTCTCACCTTACGTGTGTCCCCTGGATGATTCCATGGTCGCCTGTGTTTTCAATGATGACATCCCAGGTCTCTCAAATTTGTATCCCCATCCCAGACCCCTCTTCTAACTCTAGACCTTTGGATCTGACTGCATATTCAAGATCTCCATTAGGGTGACTTCACACCCAACATGACCAAAACTGCATTAGTGATGACCTCATGATCTTCTGCACCAGCTGTTCCTCTCTTGTTGTGTCCTACCTGACTGACTGATACTCTCTTCCATCTAGTTCTACAAGCTGGAAGCCTAGGGCCTCCCTGTTCAATGCCCAATTCCTACCCATCTACATGTGTCTCACAAATCTCCCTATACCTCATTGTCTCTTTAGCCATCACTTCAATCCAAGCCACCACCTCCTCTCACTAGAATTATTTCAATGGCCTCTTAACTGGTCCTCCTTAAACTACTCTTACCTGTCTTCAGTAACATTATTCACACTGCAAAGTGAAAAATCTAATCACACTTACTAACATCCCCTTCTCCTCTTGAAACATGGCTTCCCATTGCTCTTAAAGCAAAAACTTTCACATGACCTAAAAGGCCTCATCTTTACCTTATTCTCTCCTATGCTTTCCAGTCTCTCAAGCTTTCTTTGAACATGCCACAGGGCCTTTGCATATGCTGTTACTTCTGCCTGGAATGTTCACTTGCCCTACCACCTCTTCCCTGTTAATCTTTACTCTTACTCAGATCTCAACCCAAACACTATTTTCTTAGAAAAGTCTTCCCTACTCCCATGAGATCTCTCATGTCATGATTTAACTATCATTCAGAGCACTTATCACATTTATTTGTGAGATTATTGGTTAATGCTTTAATAATACGTGTGGGATAATCGGTTAATGTATCCACACTAGCCCACAAGCTCCAGATTGTAAGGAAAATATTAGTTAGTGTTCATTATTACATCTCTAGCAACTAGGATAGTATTTGACCTCTGTAGGTGCTTAGGAAATATTTCCGGAATGATTAATGAATGAAATATACCCTGCTTGTTGTATACCTGTTATATATTAATCTTTGTTTCACTGGACTCTAAATTGGATGGAATTTTTCATTAGGTTCTAGATCCAGTGTTATTTTGGCATGTAATGGGTTATTAGTAGATATGAAAAGGAAATAAAAGATATTCCCAAACCTTGAAAATTTTTAATCAAAATATTGGGATGATCTTTTAAGAGGATAACAAGAATTTTACCTTATACATGTGAAATGATCAAGATCATATTTCAATGATCACAGCTAATTAGAAAACAAATCAATAGCTCTATATGAATTATTAGGGATTTTTTAGTATTTAAAAATCAGCTCATGATTTAGTAGGAGTAATGATATAATCCTAGGTGATAAAATCATTAAACAAGAAAAATTTTATTACTAGGTTGTTACCCCTCAAAAAATAATGGTTGAACTTGAAAAGGAGAAAACCAACAAAACAAGCAGTTATTCAGATAAGCAATTAAAGCAACTTACTAGTAATTTTCCTCTGCATCAGTTTTCAAGTCTTTAAAAACCCATGTCTTTAGGGTTGGTTGAAGTGATAGAGCAAATCTTCAAAGAGTGACATTACAGGGTGATTTTCTCTTTACGAGTAACATTATTGGCTACCCAGCACTTCTGTTCTTAACTTGCCTTATTTTAGGTTACAGTTCACTTTTGTCCCCTAGATTGTGCGTGCTACCTCATTTTTTTTTTTTGTGAGGAAGATCAGCCCTGAGCTAACATCTGCCAAGCCTCCTCTTTTTTTGCTGAGGAAGACTGGCCCTGGGCTAACATCCGCGCCCATCTTCCTCCACTTTATATGGGACGCCGCCACAGCATGGCTTGACAAGCGGTGCGTCGGTGCGCGCCTGGGATCTGAACCGGTGAACCCCGGGCCGCCGCAGTGGAGCGCGCGCACTTAACCGCTTGCGCCACCGGGCAGGCCCGCTACCTCATTTTTATAACTGCACAGTACTGTCGTTAGAATGGGTGAAGCAGTAAAAGTAATAGAAAAAGATGACTTATTCTTTACAAAAGATCTGTCGTGGTTTTGTGGCTTCTTGTTCCACTCTTCTCGAGTTTTTGTCAAGACTCTGATGGATGGAGACACTATACATACAATAAATTCTGTGTTGCTTGGGATGATTTATTAGATGTCTTACTTTTCATTTATTTGAGAGAGTGCTTTAAATGAAAAGGGAGGACTGAAACCACATAAAAGCCTGGGATTTGCCAGCCACTAAAACATAAAACTGGTCCAGAAGAGACTCCATCTAATAGAAAAAGCATGTCCCATAAGTTGATAAATTGAACTTCATTGAAATTAAAAGGTTCTGATCTTTAAAACGACACTGTTAAAAAAAGGAAAAGACAAGCCACAGATGGGGGAAAATATTCGCAAAATCACAGGTCTGATAAAAAACTCATATCCAGAACATACAAAGAACTCTCACGACTCAGTATTAAGCACACAGTCCAATTAAAAAATTAGCAAAATCTTTGAGTAGACATTTTATCAAAGAAGATATACAGAAGGCAAATAAGTATATGAAAAGATTCTCAATATCATTAGCCACTAGGGAAATGCAAATTTAAACCACAATGAGATACCACTGTATTAGAATGGCAAGAAAACAAAACAGAACTGACATTATTAAATGCTAGTTGAGTATGTGGGGCACCTGGAACTTTCATATATTGTTGGTGCAAGATGCCGTAGCTACTTAGCAGTTTCTTGTAAAGTTAAGCATACACTTCCCGTACAATTCAGCAATCCCACTTCTATATATTTACCCAAGTGAAATGAAAACTTATGTTCACACAAAAATCTGTGCATGATTATCTACAGTGGCTTGATTTCACCAAAACCTGGAAACAATCCAAATGTCCATGAACTGGTGAATATATAAATCAACCTGTGGTATAGCTATACATTGGAATACTACTCAGCTAGAAAAAGGAATGAAGGACTGATACATGGAGTACCACAGATGTCAAATCAGAAGCTCAAGTTCACCTAGGTTGGCAAATGCCCTCAGAGCAAAAACGACTTTGATGCTTCTCTTTATCTCTCCAGGTTTCAGCTTTCGCCTAGATTTTGGCCTGATCATTCCTTACTATGGTCTCAATGTTTTAATGGTTTTAAGAAGGTATTTTATTTATTTATTTTTAAACATTTTGTTTTTAATAATTTTATTTATTTATTTTTCCCCCCAAAGTCCCAGTAGATAGTTGTATGTCATAGTTGCACATCCTTCTAGTTGCTATACGTGGGACACGGCCTCAGCGTGGCTGGAGAAGTGGTGCCTCAGTGCCTGCCCAGGATCCGAACCTGGGCCGCCAGCAGTGGAGGGCGCGCACTTAACTGCTAAGCCACGGGGCCGGCCCCATATTTATTTATTTTTTAAAGATTTCTTTTTTTTTTTTTAATTTTTTTTTTTTGTTTATATATTTTTCCCCCAAAGACCCAGTAGATAGTTGTATGTCATAGTTGCACAACCTTCTAGTTGCTGTATGTGGGACGCTGCCTCAGCATGGCCGGAGAAGCAGTGCGTCGGTGCACACCCAGGATCTGAACCCCGGCCGCCAGTAGCGGAGCGCGAGCACTTAACCGCTAAGCCATGGGGCCGGCCCTAAGAAGATATTTTAAAATCTTTTTATCCAGAACTTTTCATTGTCAGCAGAAAGATTGATCCAAATAACATAGTCCACCATATTGCCAGAAACAGAAGTTGCGTGATTGTACTTAATAACAGTCAAAGAAAAGACTTGATATGAGTGGATTTTAGGAACCTGGATAGAGAGTCAGGAGACATCTGTAGGGAAAAGGAAGGCTCTCCCAGTACTACTCAAATCTCATCACAGAGGACGGTGTCCACTCAGAGTGCTGGAATGTGGCAAGCAAATTGAGGTGCCAGAAGGGGTATCCTTCAGGGAGCAGCCTCAGAACAATCAACCATGTGTAATGAGTCCAATCCTATAGTTCTGTTTGATTCACCCCACTTCCCCCAGTCTCTGTAGCCACAGCCATATGAAAATGGGGCTGTGATGCCCTGTCCCTTGGTGGCCTCAGCCTGCCTATTCCAGCACCACCATCTGTACTGTTCTCATCTGGCCACTTGAGACTCAGTTTCCCTTTCTCCCTTCTTCAGCTTCTCTTCACTCATCACACTTGGTACTTACCACTTTTCTCCGTACGGCTTTGGCCTCCCTCCCCAGCTCTGTGCTCCTCATGCTTCCTAGACCTACCTGCCTCTGGGCCTGCCCACCTGGGTATGACCCCTCAGAGGATGGCATGCTGCCCCCTTCGTCAGAGCCATGAGCAGGACCTAGAAGCTCCGTGCAGGTTCTCTTTGCACAAGAACCTTCTATCCAAACTCAAATCCAAAAGTTAATTCAATCCCCAGAACCTGTCTTCAGCGTTCAGTAATTTGTTTCTAGGGTCAATGGCATTTTAAATGCTACTGGAAAGTGCAAGTTTCAATTACTTACATTTACTATCCTGTATGAGTCATTTAAAAAATTGGAATGGACATGAATTATGCGCTGCTCCAACTTTAATATCTTTCACATGTAGTCTCTACATCAATCACATCAAAAAGAAAAATAAGCTCCATCTGCAGGAAACATACTATTAAAACCAACATTTTTTTGTAGTCATCAGTCTCTAAGAGAGATACAAAGATCAGCTTTGGGGGCACGTAAGGATAAACAGTTAGAATCCTATGTGTTGGGACTTAAATAACTGTTTCCCAATATCTAAGATGGGCTTATGCAATAACGATGTGTAATTATATCATAAAACACTAAGTCTGAAGGTCGATGGTTCTAGGTGAGTTCAGTGTTTTAGCAGCGTCCAGGCTCTTTCTCTCTACTCAGCCATCCTCATGAGAAGCCTTTGTCCTGGGGCATGTCTGGCACTGTCATAGGATGGCTGCCAGAGCTTCGAGCCCCAAGGCTTCACACAGCACGTGCCAGGCAGCAAGAAGGGAAGGTGGCTCTCTTCTCACAGTCTTCTCTTTTCGTCAGGGAGAAATTTCCTCATTGAGCACATGGACCAGAACGTGCTGTATATAAGTCCTAGGGCTGGCATAACAAAAGACCACAAACTGAGTGACTTAAACAACAGAAATATATTATCTCACAGTTCGGAGGCTAGCAGTCTGAAATCAAGGTGTCAACAGGGTTGGTTCCTTCTGAGGGCTATGAGGGTAGAATCTGTCCCAGGCCTTTCTCCTTGGCTTGTTCATGGCTATATTCTCCCTGTGTCTTTTCACATTATCTTCCCTCTATGCATGTCTGTCTGTGTCCAGATTTCCCTTTTTTTTTTTTTAATTTTTTGTTTATTGCAGTAACATTGGTTTATAACATTGCAAAAATTTCAGGTGTACATCATTGTACTTCTATTTCTGCATGGACTACATCATGTTCACCACCAAAATACTAATTACAACCCATCACCACACATATGTACCGAATTATCCCTTTCACCCTCCTCCCTCCCCCCTTCCCCTCTGGTAACCACCAATCCAATCTCTGTCCCTATGTGTTTGTTTATTGTTGTTATTATCTACTACTTAATGAAGGAAATCATACGGTATTTGACCTTCTCCCTCTGACTTATTTCACTTTGCATTATACCCTCAATGTCCATCCATGTTGTCACAAATGGCTGGATTTCGTCTTTTCTTATGGCTGAGTAGTATTCTATTGTGTATATATACCACAGCTTCTTTATCCATTCGTCCCTTGATGGGCACTTAGGTTGCTTCCAAGTCTTGGCTATCGTGAATAAGGCTGCAATGAACACAGTGGTGCATGTACCTTTGCAAATTGGTGTTTTCAAGTTCTTTGGATAAATACCCAACAGTGGAATAGCTGGATCATATGGTAGTTCTATCGTTGATTTTTTGAGGAATCTCCATACTGTTTTCCATAGTGGGTGCGCCAGTTTGCACTCCCACCAGCAGTGTATGAGAGTTCCCTTCTCTCCACATCCTCTCCAACACATGTTGTTTCCTGTCTTGTTAATTATAGCCATTCTGACGGGCGTGAGGTGATATCTCATTGTAGTTTTGATTTGCGTTTCCCTGATAGTTAATGATTTTGAACATCTTTTCATGTGTCTGTTGGCCATCTGTATATCTTCTTTGGAGAAATGTCTGTTCAGGTCTTTTGCCCATTTTTTAATTGGGTTGGTAGTTTTTTTGTTGTTGAGATGCATGAGTTCTTTATATATTTTGGAGATTAAGCCCTTATCAGATGTATGGTTTGCAAATATCTTCTCCCAATTGTTAGGTTGTCTTTTCGTTTTGTTGATGGTTTCCTTTGCTGTGCAGAAGCTTTTTAGTTTGATGTAGTCCCATTTGTTTATTTTTTCTATTGTTTCTCTTGCCCGGTCAGATGTGGTGTTTGAAAAGATGTTGCTAAGACCGATGTCGAAGAGCGTACTGCCTATGTTTTCTTCTAGAACTTTCACAGTTTCAGGTCTTACATTCAAGTCTTTAATCCATTTGGAGTTAATTTTTGTGTATGGTGTAAGGTAAGGATCTACTTTCATTTTTTTGCATATGGCTATCCAGTTTTCCCAACACCATTTGTTGAAGAGACTTTCTTTTCCCCATTGTATGTTCTTGGCTCCTTTGTCAAAGATTAGCTGTCCATAGATGTGTGGGTTTATTTCTGGGCTTTCGATTCTATTCCATTGATCTGTGTGTCTGTTTTTGTGCCAGTACCATGCTGTTTTGGTTACTATAGCTTTGTAGTATATTTTGAAATCAGGGAGTGTGATACCTCCAGCTTTGTTCTTTTTTCTCAGGATTCCTTTAGCTATTCGTTGTCTTTTGTTGTTCCATATGAATTTTAGGATTCTTTGTTCTATTTCTGTGAAAAATGTTGTTGGAACTTTGATAGGGATTGCATTGAATCTATAGATTGCTTTAGGAAGTATGGACATCTTAACTATGTTAATTCTTCCAATCCAAGGGCACGGAATATCTTTCCATTTCTTTGTGTCTTCTTCAATATCTTTCAGAAATGTTTTATAGTTTTCGGTGTACAGATCTTTCACCTCTTTGGTTAAGTTTAAACCTAGGTATTTTATTCTTTTTGTTGCAATTGTAAATGGGATGGTATTCTTAATTTCTCTTTCTGCTACTTCGTTGTTAGTGTACAGAAATGCAACTGATTTTTGTATGTTGATTTTGTATCCTGCAACTTTACCATATTCGTTTATTACTTCTAAAAGTTTTCTGGTGGATTCTTTAGGGTTTTCTATATATAAAATCATGTCATCTGCAAATAGTGACAGTTTCACTTCTTCCTTTCCAATTTGGATCCCTTTTATTTCTTTCTCTTGCCTGATTGCTCTGGCTAGGACTTCCAGTACTATGTTAAATAGGAGTGGTGACAGTGGGCATCCTTGTCTGGTTCCTGTTCTTAGAGGGATACTTTCAGTTTTTCACCATTGAGGGTGATATTAGCTGTGGGTTTGTCATATATGGTCTTTATTATGTTGAGGTACTTTCCTTCTATACCCATTTTATTCAGAGTTTTTATCATAAATGGATGCTGGATCTCGTCAAATGCTTTCTCTGCATCTATTGAGATGATCATGTGATTTTTGTTCTTCATTTTATTAATGTGGTGTATTACATTGATTGATTTGCGAATGTTAAACCATCCCTGCATACCTGGAATAAATCCCACTTGATCATGGTGTATAATCTTTTTAACGTATTGTTGTATGCGATTTGCTAGTATTTTGTTGAGGATTTTCGCATCAATGTTCATCAGTGATATTGGCCTGTAATTTTCTTTTTTTGTGTTGTCCTTGTCTGGTTTTGGTATCAGGGTAATGTCAGCTTCGTAGAATGAGTTAGGGAGCTTCCCCCTCTCCTCAATTTTTTGGAAGAGTTTGAGAAGGATAGGTATTAAGTCTTCTTTGAATGTTTGGTAGAATTCACCAGGGAAGCCGTCTGGTCCTGGACTTTTATTTTTGGGGAGGTTTTTGATTACTGTTTCGATCTCCTTACTGGTGATTGGTCTATTCAAATTCTCTACTTCTTCTTGATCCAGTTTTGGAAAGTTGTATGATTCTAAGAATTTATCCATTTCTTCCAGATTGTCGAATTGGTTGGCATATAGTTTTTCATAGTATTCTCTTACAATCTTTTGTATTTCTGAGGTGTCTGTTGTAACCTCTCCTCTTTCATTTCTGATTTTACTTATTTGTGCCTTCTCTCTTTTTTTCTTGGTGAGTCTAGCTAAAGGTTTGTCTATTTTGTTGATCTTTTCAAAGAACCAGCTCTTGGTTTTATTAATTTTTTCTATTTTTTTTGGTCTCTATTTCATTTATTTCTGCTCTGATTTTTATTATTTCCCTTCTTCTACTGATTTTGGGCTTTGTTTGTTCTTCTTTTTCCAGTTCCTTTAGGTGCATTTTTAGATTGTTTATTTGAGATTTTTCTTGTTTGTTGAGATAGGCCTGTATCGCTATAAACTTCCCTCTTAGAACCGCTTTTGCTGTATCCCATAAATTCTGGCATGTCGTATTTTCATTTTCATTTGTCTCCAGGTATTTTTTGATTTCTTCTTTGATTTCTTCGTTAACCCAGTCATTGTTCAGTAGCATTTTGTTTAATCTCCATGTATTTGTGGCTTTTCTGATTTTCTTCCTATAGTTGATTTCTAGTTTCATACCGTTGTGATCAGAAAAGATGCTTGGTATTATTTCAATCTTCTTAAATTTATGGAGACTTGTTTTGTGGCCTAATATGTGATCAATCCTGGAGAATGTTCCATGTGCATTTGAAAAGAACGTGTATTCTTCGGTTTTTGGATGGAATGCTCTGTATATATCTACTAGGTCCATCTGTTCTAAGGTGTCGTTTAAGGCCAATGTTTCCTTATTGATCTTCTGTTTGGATGATCTATCCGTTGGTGTAAGTGGAGTGTTCAATTCCCCTACTATCATTGTGTTACTGTCTATTTCTGTTTTTATGTCTGTTAATAATTGCTTTATATATTTAGGTGCACCTACATTGGGTGTGTAGATATTTACAAGTGTTATATCCTCTTGTTGGATTGTTCCCTTGATCATTATGTAATGCCCTTCTTTGTCTCTTTTTACAGTTTTTGTTTTAAAGTCTATTTTGTCTGATATGAGTACTGCTACCCCAGCTTTCTTTTCATTGCCATTTGCGTGGAGTATCTTTTTCCATCCCTTCACTTTCAGTTTGTGAGTGTCTTTAGGTCTGAAGTGTGTCTCTTGTATGCAGCATATATATGGGTCTTGTTTTTTTATCCAGTCAGCCACCCTATGCCTTTTAATTGGGGCATTTAGTCCGTTGACGTTTAAAGTAGCTATTGATAAGTATGTACTTACTGCCATTTTTTAACTTTTTTTTTTTTTCTCAGTGTTTTAGTAGTCCTTCTCTGTTCCTTACTTCTTCTATACAGAATTGATGGTCACTTTAGTTTGACCTCTGTCTGAAAGCTGTACTCTTTAACTACCCTCCTCCCTCCTTTTATGTTTTTGATATCATATCTAACCTCTTTTTTATGCATTTGTATCCATTACGTTCTAATCGTGGAAATAGATAATTTTTCCTATTTGTGGTCTTCTCTTTTCCCCTTAAATCAGTCCCTTTAACATTTCTTGTAACACTGGTTTCTTGGTGACAAACTCCTTTAATTTTTGCTTATCTGGGAAAATTTTGATCTCTCCTTCCATTTTGAACGATAACCTTGCTGGGTAGAGTATTCTTGGCTGTAAGTTTTTTCCTTTTAGCACTTTAAATATATCGTGCCATTCTCTTCTAGCCTGTAAGGTTTCTGCTGAGAAGTCAGCTGATAGCCTTATGGGGTTTCCTTTGTATGTAACTTGACATTCTCTTGCGGCTTTTAGGATTCTCTCTTTATCTTTAATTCCGGACATTTTGATTATGATGTGTCTTGGTGTGGGCCTCTTTGGGTTTATCTTGTTTGGGGCTCTCTGTGCCTCCTGTACCTGGATGTCTGTTTCCTTCCTTAGGTTAGGGAAGTTTTCATCTATTATTTCTTGAAATAGATTCTCTGCCCCCTTGTCTCGCTCTTCTCCTTCCGGGACACCTATAACACGGATGTTAGTGCGCTTGATGTTGTCCCAGAGGTCCCTTAGACTGTCCTCACTCTTTTTAATTCTTTTCTCTTTTACCTGTTCACCTTGGGTAATTTCTTCTAGTCTTTCTTCCAGCTCACTGACCCGTTCTTCTGTATCCTCTACTCTGCTTTTGAGTCCCTCTAATGAGTTTTTCATTTCCAGTATTGTATTCTTCATTTCTGATTGGTTCTTTTTTATATCTTCCATTTCTTTGTTGACATTCTCACTGAGTTCATCTATTCTTCTCCCCAGATCAGTGAGCATCCTTAACACTCTTAGTTTGAACTCTCTGTCAGATAGGTTGCTCATTTCTGTTTCACTTAGTTCCTTTTCTGGGGTTTTGTCCTGTTCCCTTACTTGGAATGTATTCTTTTGCCTCCTCATTTTGCCTCTTTCCCTGTGCTTGTGTCTACGTATTAGGTAGGTCAGCTACGTCTCCTGCTCTTTGATAGGTGACCTTATGTAAGTGATGGCTTAGGAGGCCTGCAGTGTTCTTCCCTCAGTTCTCAATGTTCCAGGGGTGTCCCCTATGTGGGCTATGTGTGTCCTGTTGTGGCCTGTTAGCTCTCCCTATAGGTGCCCAGGGAGGCTGAGTTATGCTCCTGGCCAGCTGTTGTAATGCTCAGCTGCTTGTAGTTGTTGTGGGCCCTTCAGTCTCTTTATCAGGTGTGGGGAGCCCCAGCACAGTTGGCTGCAAGTTCTAATACCACATTTGTGTCGCAGTATTTCTTTTAAGTGAGTAGACCCCCAGCATGGCAGGTTGTTAGGCTCAGGGCCTTACAATTGCCGTAAGCCTCTAGCCTATTAGGTCTCTTGTCAGCTCTCTGAGGATTGCAGCTAGGTGGGGCTGGCCTCAGGCACAGGAGCACCCAATTGTTTCAGGCTTTGGAAGGTGGGGCAAACCTCCTATGTGGGTCTTTGAGAAGCACAAGTCTCTGCAGCTGACAAGCCCTGTTGCCCACAGGTCCACACACACAGTCAACACAGTCCTGCCCCGTGTGAGCGCCCTGACCTCCCCAAGCGGACCCAGTCTCTCCACGGCGGGAGCCCCACACACTCCGCCATCACCCCACACTCTCCACCCGCTCCTTGTGCACACCCTGCCGCGCTCAAGTCGGCTCAGTTGCCAGGCTGCAGAGAATCCAGTCACCAATCTATGCAGGCCCACACGTTGCCTGAGGGCTTGTTGTTGGGTGGGGCCAGTCTCTAGGGTGGGCTGCCTGCCCTGGCTGAGCTGGATTAAATCGGTGCTCTAGCGGGTGGAGCAGACCCTGGGCTAGCAGGCCTCAGGGAAAACTCCAATGGCGTCTGTGTCAGCACGCTCACACCAGGCCACAACAATGGCCGCCGCCAATGTCCCAGTCCCTGGAGAGGTCTCACCCCTCACCGAGATGCACTCAGGGCCTATTAGGTGAGTCTCTTGTCACCGAAGCACTGTGCACCTTTCTTTCTGGTGATTTTAGGATGCTTCCTGAAACGGGTGAGTTTGTGCGTGGGCCCTTTAAGAGCCAGTTTTAGTTTCTTTGCGAACCGGGTTTTCTGGGGGTGCTCCCCAATGCTTTAGTAGCAGGCAAAGTCAGATATTATGCCACTGGTGTCGATTGTGCTGGGTCCACAAAATGCCCACAGCGGGGCCGCTCCCCGGCTCAGGGCCCCGCGCCTCCAGGGAGGCTGCGGACCTGTGAGCTGCTCCCGCGGCCGTGAAGCTGGCGGCTTGTGAAGGCGGCGTTTTTCTCTCCAGAAGGGAGTCTCTGCCTCTTCTACCCCAGCTAGGATTGTCCGTTGTTGCAGGAGTTCCTCTCATCCAGTTTTCAGTTCTGTCTCAGGGGTAATTTTTCCACGAGTAGTTGTAAATTGGCTGTGCCCACGGGAGGAGGTGAGTTCCGAGTCTGCCTACGCCGCCATCTTGACTCCGCCCCTCCAGATTTCCCTTTTTTATGAGGACACTAACCATACTGGATTAGAGCCCACCCTAATGACCTCATTTTAACTTGATTACCACTGTAAAGGCCCTATTTCCAATAAGGTCACATTCTGAGGTACTAGGGGTTAAGACTCCAACATATCTTTTTTTGTGGGGAAATAATTTAACACATGCCCACCCCTAAGCCAAACACTAGAAAAGGAGAATTACTATGCTTGGCTCAGACCAATCAGACTCATGCCCTGGGGCTGAAGGCAGGGCCCACCTTCCCTGAGCACGTGGCCACCAGAATGAAACTGGTTTCCATAGAAGAGGGGCAAGGGGCATACTTATTGGGTGGGCAACCAAGAGTGTCTGCCATGGGCCCCCATTCAGTTTACTCCCAAGGAAATTGAGGCTGAGGGAGGTGAAGTGACATGCTTAAAGTCACATGACCAGTCCATGCTCTTTCTCTGACACCATGCTGAGATATACTGTATTAGTGTTGGAATTACTAGTGCTTTCTTTTCCTGGAAATAGGATCTCTCTTCCTTTTCCTTCTTTCCTAAGATGTCTCTACTCAGGGTTGAGTGGGGGAGGAGAAGTCCCCAGTTATGCCTTAGTAATCTTTTCTCCCTGTCCCAGCCGCAAAGCCGTATCACTCTTTCCTTCTTGGCTTCTTTTCATCCCAGTGACCCCTGGGATGCTACTTGATATAATTCCAAGTTTTGAGATAAAACTCAGAAGCAAGACAAACCAATATAACTTAGAGTTTCTACCTGATAAAGTAGATACAGAAATGGCCATTGCCTTGATGTCTCGTGACTGAAATGAGATAATACAAGAGAGTCAGAGGGAGAAGTATTGATCAGGCTGCAGGATCCTGTGGCCGAGACATCCTGTGGTGAGAATCTCTAAAATAGAACCACGCATTGAAGCTTTGCAAACAGTTCTCAAAAATGAAATCTTCCAGATTCAGCTGGACTTTCCAATCAGTCCAGCCTACACTTGCCAAGGCCATCTACTATTTTTCCTCCTCACCTGCCCTTCCTTTCAAAGCTTGTCTCTAAGTTCAGGAAGCACATACATGTATAATTCCCCAAGCTCACTATGAACTCTCAGGAAAACCAAACAAAATAGGAGTAGAGGAATCATAGGCAATGTATTTATCTTTATGATTAAGTACAAATAGGTAAATAATGCAGGTCCTTCACAATATATTAGGTTGTCTCCTATATATGTGGCTCTTCTTGAAATAAATGGTGATTTGGTCCTAGACTGTCCTCAAAAACTGTTTAATTTGTAATGTTTCTGAAGTATAAAATTATGTGTATGTGTATATATGTGTGTGTATATATATGTGTGTATATAGATACTATGTATGTAAGTATAAAAGTATGTGTACACACATGTACACACACATACTGTGTCTCTAAGTACAAAGCAGAGCTTAGACATGGCTGCCTGTGTGTGGTGGCCCCGAGGAAACTTCTGCCTGTGCCTGGTCCTTGGCTCTTTCTCATCATATCCAGTCCTGCTGTGGCCTCTCATTAGTCCCAGTTCGGCCCAAGTGAAGAGAACAGTTGACTTCTTCCCTCTCGTATTGTCAAGGGAGCCTGACTCACGGGCCACCAGCCCTTTCTTGTATCGCAGAACGGAAGCTGTAGCTCTCTAGCATATCATGAGAGTTTTTATTTCGAGGCCAATAAATGGTTTCATGACTTAATGACTTCACACCACTCCATTACTGGTTTCTCTGCCCCTTCTGTCATTACCAATATTTTTAATATTTAGATCTGTTTTAGGTTATTTAAAAGGATTGTTCCCCAAAAGGAAGATGATATCAAGGATGCAAGTAATTGAAGAATTTAAAAGCAAGAAAAGAATACCTGTCTTACATTGATATTGTCCATTTTATTTCTTAAACTTATTTAGAGATGACATAAATTGATCTTTCAACATATGACCTCTCCTCTTTCATGCAATTTTATGGGAAAAGGGAAACTGACAATGTGCAATTCCTGCTCTTTTCGAAAAATTCACCAGAGGTCATTTTCAAACCATGTGAAAAGTAACAGAACCAAGTGGTCAATTTTAAGTGTTTTGAATTGATTTAGGGAAAACTGGTGTATGCTGGGCCTAGTGTCCTCTGCCTATAGTTTTAATTTAAGCTGCCATTCCATATGAGAGTTTTACAGCCCCATTGTTGATGTGTGTTTGGGGCTAAGAGTTCAGGCAGCGATGTATCCACAGACAGCAGGTGAGAAGTCTGGCCAGCCCGGAAAGAGAGGTTCTTAAATCTCTGACAACTGACATTTTGGTAAATGTCTACCCAGGTAAGCAAGGTCCTGAAGACCTATGGTGTCTATTTAAGTTCCCTACTTCTCATTCATTCATTCAATGTATACTAATTGAGTGTCTATGTTTTAGGATTTCCTAAAATTAGGAATGACTCCTTTCTCTGGGCTAGACCATGTTTTGATTCTTTTTTTTTTTTTTTTTTTTGAGGAAGATCTGCCCTGGGCTAACATCTGCCAATCCTCCTCTTTTTGCTAAGGAAGACCGGCCCTGGGCTAACATCCATGCCCATCTTCCTCCACTTTATATGGGACGCCGCCACAGCATGGCTTGACAAGCAGTGCGTCGGTGCGCGCCCGGGATCCGAAGCGGCGAACCCTGGGCCAACGCAGTGGAGCGCGCGCACTTAACCGCTTCCGCCACCGGGCCATTGATTCTTTTACTCGTGATGAAATAGAAATTTTAGGACACCTACACACAAAGATTGATGAAAGCTTTTCACATCCTTTTTAATCCTTTTCAAGGGTAATGCCTGTGCTGCTAGGGGACACAGAGAAGGCTGGGGTAAGGGCGGATACGAGGGAAGGAATCAAGAATTCCGGTGTTGCTGTGTTCAATTTGAGATGCCTGGTAGACATCCAAGTAGCAAAGTCAAGTTGGCAGTTATCCAAGGTCAAGGGAGAGGTCAGGACTGGAGACATAAGTTTGGGAACCATCAATGTATAAATGGCATTTAAACCCATGACAATGGCTGGATTACTTTGGGAAGGCTGAGGACTGACTGCGGGAGCACTCGGACGAAGACTGAGAAGGAGAGACCAGGGAGATAAGAGGAAAATAGCGTAAGCATGGTGATCTGGAAGTCAAGCGTTTAAGACGAAGAAGTGATCAATTGGTTCAATGCTGCTAGAAGGTCAAGTAACTATGGATTGAGAGTTGTCCACTGGACTTGGTTAGATAAAAATGGTGCAGGACATTGTCAAGGATGATGTCTGTAGAGAGGTGCAGGGGAAAATCTGACTGGAATATGTTGAGAAGAGAGTGAGAGATGAAGAACTGGAAACATCAAGTATGGACGATTCTTTCAAGAAGTTCTGCTATAAAGCAGAGCAGAAGCTGTCTCTAGGAGGTGGCATCTCTGAATGATCCTCCAATTTCCTCCTCTAATCTGAGCAGCTGTTTTCTCTAACCAGCTTCCTCTTGTTCTGTCTACTGCAGCACAGAATAAGGCAATCTTAAACTCCTCTCTTTTTGGTGGTTCTTCCAGGTTGGGTCCAAACTAAATAATAAATCCTTCCCTAGACAGAAATCTGAACACTGTAGCTCTCCCTTGAATAAAGCTATGTGTCCGTCACCCTTCCTGGCTGCAGAGTTTGGCCTTGAACCGCTTCATGCTTATTGTCACGGGGCAATAAGGTAAAATAAGGTTGGATTCTTTTAAATTGTTGTTGTAGTAAATAAACCAGATTTCATTTTAAGTGAATTTAAATATTTTTCTTTTCTAAATTCAGTTTGAGGTAGAAATTTGAGTTGAATGCAATGCCTAAACATAAAGTTAGTCTATAGATATTATCTTCTTATAGAAGGGAAAATTCTGGCTGTGCATTATGCTTCAGAACAGGAAAGGAGAGTCCTAAAGACCCTGTGAATGCTTCCGGGGTGAAGAGGGGTTTTGGAAGTGCTGTCCTTCCTGTGGATAAGGCAGCAGTCCCTAGTGACATGAGCAGGTTTAGAAGGACAAGACTGTTGGACACTGGAGAGTAACCACCACCAGAAGACCACCATGGGATGTCCAAGCCCCCCAAACCCACTTGCCCCACACCTTTTATATGAAAACAGGCAATTAAAAAAGATAAATGAGGGGCCAGCCCGGTTGGCGCAAGCAGTTAAGTGCGCACGCACCCCATCGGTGGCCTGGGGTTCGTGGGTTGGGATCCCAGGCGCACACCGACGCCACGCTTGGCAAGCCATGCTGTGGTGGTGTCCCATGTAAAGTCGAGGAAGATGGGCACAGATGTTAGCTCAGAGCAAACCTTCCTCAAGAAAAAAAGGGAGGATTGGTATCGGATGTTAGTTCAGGGCTACTCCTCCTCACACACACACAAAAAAGATAAATGAGACGTCTTTCTCACTTTTGAGTATTTGGTCTTGTTAGAATAAACCTAAGCATTATTCAGGAAAAAAATGAAAATTCAGCCAAAAAGATAGAAAAAAGAGTGCCCATTACGGAAAGAGGGCCAAGAGTATAGAATCATGGAAGGCTGGACCTGGGGAGCAAAGCCCCCTCAGAAATCATCCAGCGCAGCCCCCTCATGAAACAGTGACAATCCGAGGCTAGAGCAGGAAGCTCTGAGCCCAGCCCACCCCAGAAGACAGCACCTCAAGGAGGAAAATGAGCACCTTGCTCAGAGGTTTAAAGCTAGCATTCCCCATCATTAATCCCATGCCTTTTGCTTTCCCTTTTTAAACATTTTAAAAATTGTGAACTAGATCATATATTCCAAAGAACATACATAACATGTAAGCACAGTACACTCTTGCTTCTTTCTCTACATTTTTACTGTGGAAAAAAAAAATCCAGGATGCAAAGGAGGCTTTTGCATTTCAGTGCTCAGAAGAGAGAGCCGGTGAGAAAAATGAGGCGGCATGACGTCATGCATATATTAACACGACCCCCCGCAGGCCTGGGTGGAATAATAACCACCCGGCTCCCACCGGCTTATCTGCCCTCTGCAGGGCTGCTGCTGGGGCCTATGTGGGCAGGAATCAGGGCCGGGCGGCCCCGCCCGCCGGAGCCCCGCACCCCGTGCAGCTGGCTCAGCAACCAGCCTGCGGGGCAAGGCGGGAGCAGCCGCGGCTCTTCTCGCCATGGTTGTAGCTGCAGCCGCTTCCTGCACAAGGTCGGGCCCAGAGGGACCCCGCTAACTCTGCACGGCTCAATGCAAAACTTGAAAGGCACACTGTGCATGTCAATTGCCTGCTCACTGTCAACGTAGAAAGCAGATTCGCCTGTTATTTTATCCTCAGAATTAGTTTATTTGGGAATAGCCAAAAGAATTGCAGTTCAGGATGGGCATGCTATGGCAAACCGTTAGGCAAATCCAGAAAACAGAGACGGAGAGCTGCATTTATAGAGAAAAAGGGGGAGCAGGGAGGGGCTGTTTTAAACGAAAGTCCATTGGGGGAAAATAGTTCAGGGCGGCAATGGCTTCTCATTGGCTGAGCTGTTGCTGAGTGGGGAGAGAAATCTTCCTTCAGTGGTAAAGTAGTTCTATTTCCCATCTGAGACCCAAGCACATGTCTCTTCCTGCTTGGTGTAATTGATGATGTGTGCTAGGGGGTGAGAGCTCCCCCTACAGGCCTTCCTGACTCCAATTTAGTGAAGATCTCTTACTAATTTTCACACGGCTGGTTGAAAATTTTTAAATTTTCAGATCCTGAATCTCAGTTCACACGGTAGAAGCCCTTTTATCCAAACATTATTGATTAAGGGATCAGGGTACCAACTGGTCATCTAATTAAGAAATAATTTAAGTGAGTGGATGGTATAATCCTAATGGCATTACAGAAATTGTCCTTTTATTGATTCTTAACAAGCCCTATGATTCTCATTGGTAAAATGGAGTAGTTGTAGGGGCTGGCATGGTCGTGTAGCGATTAAGTTCGCGTGCTCCACTTTGGCAGCCCAGGGTTGGCAGGTTTAGATCCTGGGTGAGGACCTACACACTGCTCATCAAGCCATGCTGTGGGGGCATCCCATGTACAAAATGGAGGAAGACTGGCACAGATGTTAGCTCAGGGCCAATTGGATGTTAGCTCAGGGCCAATCTTCCTCACCAAGAAAAAAAAAATGGAGTAGTTGTCTCAATGGACCAGGTGCCCTACCCAGCTGCCTCTTTACCCCTGGCCTTGGCACAGGACTTCCAAAAGGACCTTCCTACCCCAGTGCTCTTGACTGCCAGGAAATTTCCAGGTTCCTCTCTCCAGCGCACCTGCACCTTCCCTGTTGCCAGACTTTCCCTCAGAATCCACCCACTGCCTTCACCTTGATGAGTAAAACTTCCCTTTCTCCCCGAGGCCCATTTTCACTCCAGTTCCAGCAGCCAGACCAAATCCAAACCCGCCTTCACTGGCCTGGGGGATGGATAGACAGCAAAGGCCTCACACTGCAGACTTCGGGAAGCTCCGTTTTGTCCCCAGACGCCCTCACTCGGCATGGCCTCCCTGCTCATTGTTGGCCCGTGCGCTGGTCCCGCTGCTCCCTCTGGTGCCCCCAGCAGTCAATATGCAGGAATGAGACCCTGGGATTTCCCTTTACCGCTCTGAGCAGTGGAACAGGGCTTTTCGGTATCTAGGAGTCTAACTGCAGCTGGAGGAACGGTGACTGGAGATCGGGACCCATCAGAACCGCTCCTGCCAGCTTCACCGCAGGCAGTTTCCATCTCTTCCTCCGCCAGAGCCATGCATCATGGCCTGAGGCCCTCCTCTACTTTCTCCCACCAGTGGGGCTTATTTTAGGCATGCTCATGGCCAAGTTCATGAAAACAAGTTGGGGAGGGAAGAGGGGCCTCTGGTGGGGTCCCCCTGGAGGAGGGCAGGCACTGTCCTGGCTGCACTGTCGTCAGTCTGGATTGTTCTCCATTCTTTACTCCTTTTGCCACATGACTGTGTAGTATACTAGCCGGAGTAGAGTGTACTTTCCCAGCGGCTGACTTTGGGGGAGGCCGTGTGAATTACTTTGGCCACAACGGGAGCAGAGACTTACCTGAAATGTGCTCCTGGGGGTTGGCTTGTCCTCTTGCCATCTTAGGTCTGCCCTTTCTCTCCATCCTGAGTACCTGCTCCTGCCTGGAGATGTCCCACTCTGTTCAATTATCCGGCCTAGGGGTGGAGGCAGGTGTAGGAATGCAGGGGGGTGATTATCCTCATGCCCACCTAGAACCTCAGCTCATTACCTGGCTGGCTGCCTCTGGACCCTCCTGCCCCGGCCTCCACCGCCTCCAAGATCAGAGCTCCCTGATGTTTTTACTATCTTTTGGGGAATGACTCCTCTGCAGCTTCCTCCACCAGGTCCAGGCTTGCTGCTTCTTTCTTTAGTCTGATCCCACATCCACGTTAGCTTTCAAAACCTGAAAGATTTGCATCTCTACTGACTCTTTGTCTTGTAGCTAAAATCACACTAATTACTCCTCATACTGACTTGTCAAATAACTTCAATGAGACAGTTTTCCAATAAAACCCTTAAATAGACCAAACTTCTGAGTGTAATGGCAGACAGTAGTGAATAAATTTCTATTAAAGGAGAGAGCAACAAAGGAAATGGGATTTCTAAATATATGTGTATTTTCAAAACTTCATATATCAATTTTTTTTTTAATCCAAAGGTAATACAATTCCAAAGTGCGCTAAATACTGCCAACATGGGGACATTTGCAGCCATGTGGGTGGTATTCAAGCAGACCTGGACGACTCTTCTCCCAGCATGAGCATCTCACTGACAAGAGTCCGTTTCAACCAATTCGATATATATGTCATAGGCAAATCCATTCCTCTCCAGGCGTAAAGAAAAATTATTTCAGGACAGTTTAATCTTACTCTACAAGACAAATTGTTAGTGCGTGAATTAACTGTCTTCAAGTAAATTAGACACATTTTGAAAGCTGCCTTGAATTTTCCTGGGAGTGTGACCTGTGCACTGGCTCAGGGCCTGCACTCCAAAAGACTTGCTCCTGGTTTAATATTCTGCTCTGGAGGCTTGGAATTCTTAGTTTTTGAACAGGGGGCCATGTATTTTTCAGTCTGTGCTGGGCTCCACAAATGATGTGGCTGGTCCTGCTTTCAGGTCATGATAAGAAGAGAGAGGTTCTACATAGTACTTTAGTGCCTTTTTTCTCTGTCTAACTGCTTGTTGATTCACGTGAACTCTTGGTATCTACTTTGGTGATTGAAATCCTCTCCCACAGTAGACTGAGCTTGTAGAAACCATCTTTCACCCCTAAAAGGGGTAAAATTAAAAATTAAATTAAAAATTTAATTAAATTAAATTAAAAATTAATGACACAATTAAATTACACAATTAAAAATTGTGGCGGGAAGGGTCATGGGAGTTGGCCTGATGTCACTGGTTTTCACGGCCAGTGGAAATATCAGATTCCCTAGTCAGTTCAGAACACACCCTTGGGTGGACGTTCATTGCCCCCAGCCTGCTTTTCTGCTGCCTGTCCTCCTCCCAGAAATAAAATGGTGAGAATTTTCTCCTGTGGGGGAAATGGCCAGTGCAGCCAACTTAAGTTTGCATTTGCGGCAATGGTTTAAAAAGAAAATCCAAAAAGTGAAGAAATATGAACATAGTAGGCAATGCTGGGGCTCAAAGGATAGCTGACTTGAGGTGCGGGGTGTGGAGGTGGGACCGGAGATGGCCACCAGCAGGGTGACTCCAAGTGAAATTGATGTTTCTCCCCTGAATAAGAGGGAGACATCCCACCTCCTGGTGGAAGACTGCCAGTGAAGGATGTGGGATTGTGTTTATGAATATTTAATCTGTACCTTTTAATGGGTTGATTTTCATCATCTTTCTTATTTAAAAATAATTCTGACTTCATTCCCCCCAAAAAAGCCCAAATGAAGGGAAAATAGCGCTGAGAGAGCATTTCAGATGGCTTCCTAATCATTTTGTTTGTTTTCATGCCCAAGGCTCAATGCTCCTTGGGTACATTTGAGGTTAAAAAGATGCTCTGAAGTGCTTCATCCTTCCTCGCAGGATTCCTGTCTTTCACCTCTTTTACTGGAAGAACGTCTGAATGATTAATTACCAAATCAGAACAGGATTAGTCATGCATCTTTAGTCTTCCCCCACCCCCCAAATATGGAGTATAATTATCTAGAGAGTTTATCAAGTCGATGATGGTTATGCTAGTTCTCCCTGAACAGAGACGAATGGCCAGAGATAATTAACCTGTTTGCCAAACTAGTAACTCGTGGGGACAACCACGTGCTGAAGGTCACTCAAGGAGCAACACAAAATGAGTTGAGAATCAGCACCTCTAGGATAAACTGCAAACAGTGATAAATATTGAAGAAGAGACAATATTTAACCATCTAAGCTGTCCCACAGTGACTCGGCCCTAATTTTGCCTCAGTAGATCAACCCGCAGCTGACATTTATATGGTCCTCCACTGATTATTAAGGGCCTTAAAGTACGTTATCATATCTTCAAGTCCCTGATCTGAGAAAATGCAAAAGGGTAACTTCCCACTGGAGATACTCATTACGGACTTGGAAAATAAATAACGAAACTAAGACCTTTATTCATATAAACTAAGTGTCTGAAACAGCAGTGATGGCTTGACAGTAATGCCTGGCTGGTTGCTCCTCCTCTGCAGATTACGTAAGGAGCAGGGTTCCCTCCATCCCTCTTGGCTCCTTTTGAAGCTGGCTACCTGAGGGTTCTGTAGATATTCAATAAGAACATGATTGCTGGGGCCGGCCTGGTGGCTCAGCAGTTAAGTGCTTGCATTCCGCTACTGGCGGCCCGGGTTCGGATCCCGGGCGTGCACCGACGCTCCACTTCTCCGGCCATGCAGAGGCCGAGTCCTACATACAGCAACTAGAAGGATGTGCAACTATGACATACAACTATCTACTGGGGCTTTGGGGGGGAAAAAAAAGGAGGGGGATTGGCAATAGATGTTAGCTCAGAGCCGGTCTTCCTCACCAAAAAAAAAGAAGAACATGATTGCCTTTTGACCTTGTTCCCAAGCAGACATAGATGAATCTTGTCAATTTGCTGTTTTCTTGTTTAACTTGAGGGGCGACTCAGTCTTGAGGATTTGTGACTTTGTTTTGCAGAAGAAAGAGAATGCCTTCGGGGAGGTTGTGATCACCAGATTGCCGGGCCCCCAGCGGCTGTTGCAGATTGCCCAGGGGTTTATCAGGAGTGACCGCTTTGTTTCTCCAAAGCTCCTCCTGCCAAGCCCCTTAGCTCTATAAACCCCCCTGCTTCTTGCTCTGGTTAAGGCAGATTTGAGCGAACCCATGCTCCCACCATCCCGTCTTGGCCAACTCCAGTGGGGCCTTTCTCCACCTCCAAGCACCTATGTCTCAGTGTTGGGCTTGCTGCACATTGGGCACATGAACTTGAGACTAAGATTCTGCATCAGTTTTCTGCACTGTTCTTTCACCTTTGGGCCTCCAGCCACTCAGATTGTTCAATGCCCGACCGGCTACCTCTCCCCACCTTGACCCTGGCGTTCGGTTCTTACTGCTGCATTTCCCTGCTTCCCAGAGTTCCCCAGTACGCATGGGGCAATGTCCAAGCGAGGCCCATGACCACCTGAAGATGTGGGCCCAGCCTCATCTCCCACCCCTCCCTACCCCACCCTCCTTGCTCTGATTACATGCTCATGGCGGGTAGTTCTCTGTACGCACTACGTGTTTCCTCATCTCATGCGTCTGCCCAGAGTGTCCTTTCTACTTGGACTGAAGGTTGGCACACTTTTACTGACCCAGATAGAAAATATTTGAGCCTTTGCAGGCCATGCAGTCTCTGTGGCAACTGTTCAACTCATAGAAGCGGCCACGGACAATACTTAAACAAATGAATGTGGCCATGTTCCAATAAAACTGATTGATAGACACAGAGAATTGGAATTTCATATCATGTTCACGTGTCATGAAATATTATTCTTCTCTTGATTATTTCCTAATCATTTAAAATTGTAACAACTATTCTTAGCCCATGGGTTGTATAAAAGCCAGTGGCTGCCCAGATTTGGCCCATGGGATGTAGTTTGCCAACCAGTGACCTAGACTGGTACTAGTTCTTCTCACCATGTCACATGTTGCCTTCTTCAGGAAACTTCCCCGATGCTGGGCATGTTGGGCAAAAGGCCCTTCATCTGTCCTCCCAGGGGACACGGTTCATACTTCTTTTTCAGCTTTTTCCATAGGATATTGAAATGATCTGCTTCTGTGTCTGACCACCCACTGACAACTAAGTCCCCTGGGAGCAGAGCTGGTGCCTCCCTTCTCCTGGGGTCCTCCAGGGCCTGGCCTGGTTCTCCCAGCGGGGTCAGAGCCCAGGCATTGAGTGGCCACCAAGAGGAGGTAGGCATTCTGGGTTGGGGTCTGAGCCATCTCTCATGATTTACCTGGGCCCTGGAGGAAAATAGACCATAAGTGAGAAAGGAGCACGAGGAGCACACTGTGGACCAAATGGTTACCCAATCTGGAGAGACGGAAACAGGAATTACGGAAAGCCTGAAAGGTACTTGAAACACATGAGTGCTCTTGCAAGGAGAGCAGACCCTGAAAAGGTGGGGCATGTGAAAGGGAGAGCATTTCCCTACTGCAGGGTTCTTCTAAGGGCCAGGGGTCTCCTCCTGCCTCAGATTTACCAGCTTCACAGCAAGCATACAGGCTCAGGATGGCCAATGAGGCCTGGGGGGGTCTGCATTTTAAACATAGAACCCCACTGATTCTTCTACACATGGCAGCTTGAGAACCACGCTGCCCTGCTTGAGCACAGACTACTGGCCTGAGTCTGAAAACTGACTCAGGCTGCACCAAAGCTGGGGAGTGTCTTTCTCAGTTCAGGCTGTGATAACAAAATGCCATAAAGTGAGTGGCTTACGAAGAATAGAAATTTATGTCTCACAGTCTGCAGGCTGGAGGTCTGAGATTAGGGAGCCAGTATGCTTGAGTTCTGGTGAGGTGTCTCTTCCGGGTCGCAGACTGCCAGCTTCTCATGACATCCCTACGCGGTGGAGAGCAGAGAAGGAAAGCAAGCTCTCTCGTGACTCTTACAAGGGCACTAATCCCATTCATGAGGGCTCCTTATGATCTCATCTAAACCCAACTACAGTCATGCACCTCTTGATGACGGGGGTACGTTCTGAGAAATGTGTCAGTAAGCAATTTCATTGTTGTGCGAACATGATAGTGTACTTACACAAACCTAGATGGCACAGCCTGCTACACACCTCGATTGCATGGTACTAATCTTATGGGACCACTGTCACATATGTAGTCTGTTGTTGACTGAATTGTAGATGTACAGCGCATGACTGTAACTCCCAAAGTCCCCACCTCCTAATACCATCACATGGGGGGGGTAGGATTTCAACATACAAATTAGGGGGGGACACAAACATTCAGTCCATAACAGGGAGATTGGGGGAAAACAGCAGTCCAGAACTCATATAGCTCTAGCAGGGAGTAAAGAACTCCAAGGGCCCCCAGAGGTCACAGCACAAACCATCATGTGGGCATAAGCAGCATGGCAGACCACAGGGCATCAATACAGGTGAGCTGAGCAACAGTGGGCAGTGGCTGGAGTGGTAGCTGGAGGGCAAGACACATGAGGTCATGATGGGGATGGGGGTAGGGGGGGCTGTTTTTGTCTGCTCTGGCTGCCATAACAAAATACCACAGCCCAGGTGGATTTAACAACACACATTTATCTCCTCACAGTTCTAGAGGCTGGAACTCTAAGATCAAGGTGTCGGCAGCTTTCCTTCCTTCTGAGGCCTCTCTTCTTGGCTTGTAGATGGCCATCTTCATGTGGTGTCTTCACATGGTCTTTCCTCTGTGCATGTGTGCCCCTGGTGTCTCTTAGTGTGTCTAATTTCCTCTTCTTATGAGGAACACTAGTCATATTGGACTAGAGCCCACCCCGAGGGCCTCATTTTAACTTAACCACCTCTTTAAAGGCCCTATCTCCAAATACAGTCACATTCTGCGGTACTGGGGGTTGGGCCTTCAACATATGAATTTTGGAGAGACAATTCAGCCCATAACAGGGAGTTGCTAGACCAGCAGATATAAGACAAGCCTAACATTGTCAATTAAGCAGCCTGGAAAGGTACATAGCACAGGTGAGATGCACAGACTGTAGGCAGCCTCACTGGGTTTGGGTCTCAGCTCCATCACTTACTAGCTGGGTGACCTTAAGAAGGTTTCTTCATCTCTCTTTGCCTTGGTGTTTCATCAGTCAAATACCATGGTAGGAAATGTTATGGCGCTGTTTGACTGGTTGACCATCTATTATCTCACACAGTTGCTGTGGATCCAAAATTTGGGAGTGGCTGAGTTGAGCGGTTTTGTCCAGGGGTCTCTTAGGAAGTTGTGGTCAAGAAGTCACCCAGGGCTACAGTCATCTGAAGGCCTCACTGGAGTTGGAGGATTTGATTCCAAGATGGCGCGCTCACATGGCTGGCAAGTTGGTGGTTGTTGGTAGGAGACCTCATTACCTCCTCATGTAGATCTCTCCATAGGGCTTCTTTTTTTTTTCTGCTTCATTTCACCAACATTTGTAATATGATGTGATAGATCATGTTTTGAAGATGTTAGGATTGGTGGCCTCTTTTCATGAGCTTCTGAATCCATCATGTTGCTTAAGATCTTTCTTCCTTATGAAGGATTTTTTTTTAACCCATCACCTCAGGTGCCCGGCTCCATGCTCGGTAGCTACCTGCTCCTAGGGCTTCTTGAATATCCTTATGACAGCTGGCTTCCCCTAAGAAACAGCAAAGTGGAAGCTGCAATGACGTTTATGACCTATGCTCAGAAGTCACACGCTGTCATTTTCACAATATCTGTTGGTTACCCAAGTCAGCCCCATTTGAAGTGGGACGAGACTACACACGTATGTGAGTATCAGGAGGCAACAATCACTGGGGGCCAACTTGTAGGCTGGCCACAGTAACAAAGGATTTAAAGCCCACATTCGTAAGGACTAGATTAAATCAACTTTTAAAAAAATTATGCTGTTTTATAGAAAAACTCCCTGGGTCAAAACTTCACCAAGATTCTTTAATCTAGACAAATGCTAGAAACAGGAAGCTATTTCCTAAGGCTGGATTTTCTTATGCCTCACTGGGTTTGGTATGTGTGGGCTGGGTCTGTTGGAGAAGTACATAAAGGAGGGGAACATGACATTTCTTACCCTGAAACAAATAGTTTTGTATCTTATCAAACTCTATATGGTAAATACTAGAATATTTTGCACCAACATCCAGGCTCTCTTCTTCCTGGCATGGGTTCCTGGGACTAGTTCTTATCAGTGGAATGTAAGCACAAATGATGTATGTCGCCTCCAGACTGAGGCAGTTAAGTAGAATATGATTTATCTATTCTCCTTCTCTTCTCTCACTTGCTGATAGAATGCAAAGCACTGGTAGAGGAAACCAAGGCACTAGACAGTGGGAGAGCCACCAGTTGGAAAGACCCTGGATCCCTGAATGAATGTATGGAGCAGAGCTCTCTCCCCACCCCCCGAGAGATTCACGTCGAACTGTGATGAGAGTGGGAAATAAAACTTTATTGTGGTAAGCCACCCAAATGTTACTGCAGCCAACATTACTTGTTATGACTAAAGCCAAGTATAAATCATATATAAATCTTTGCCATCCTGGAATTCTATTTAATTATTACCAACTGAATCCGTGTCTACTTTAATATTTTTGCTTTTTCATAGGACATACCATACTTTAAATAATAAGAGCACCAAAACACCAGAACATGGTTCTAAGGTGCAAATGTATAATGTCACAACTTATTACATGACATCTGGATCAAAAGAACAGACAGGAAGCTGGGGTTTCAAAATAAAAACTAAGGGTTATAAAAAATGCAATACTATATAAAAATTGATCCAATGTATTCAAAAATTTTAAAAATATAGAGTTTTTTAGAGTTTCTTAATAAATGTCAAAGTACCACAAGGGTCTTTTTCTATTGCAAAGATTGCACTAGTAAAAAAAATCTTTAACCATATACTTCACATTAAAGGTCATCTCTGGAGACCTCAGTAACATACTTATAAATAGTTCTTGAAATCTTGTCCACACAAACGAGGGCTGTTGCTCAATCCTTCTCTGCAAAAAATTAGATCACATCTTTGTTTGTAATTTAGACTCTATTATTTTTGTCTTCTCCCTGTGGAAAATGAGCACCATAAAGAAACTGAGGAAAGCACGGCCAACGCGTCCGCTCTTACCCCATTCACCTTCCACCTTCTTGGGTCGGATCTGCTGCCCTTTCCTTAACCCCACCCACTGCAGGGGCTGCCAGTGCCTCAGTGGATCCTCTTCCTCAGATTCCATGAGATCCCAAACTCAAACATTTCTTGGGACAGTAGCAGAGACCCAGCCAAGAGGTGAAACTCCCAGACCCCTGCAGAGCTTCAAGCCTGCGGGTTGTTTTGGCTTTGAGCTTCCACATGAGAAGCCTGGTACCGGCCATATTTGTGGCACTGTGACCTCAGGCTAAATAAATCTCTTCTTGCCCCTAAGTCTCTTCCACTATTTTTCTTTGTTGGCTCTGGCCTTGCTCCACATAATGCTCTACTGAACTTTTCTGGGGGCCTGAGTATGTCTGGCTCTCGAGGGGCTGCTGGCTGGGGCTAGGGGTAGACTGGGAGGTGGCCTATCTCAAGTGATCACAGAACAGGATCTCACTAACATGCCTGGTCTTGCTGGTTCAGCCTCTGACTGTGAATAAAACATTTCCTCTATTTTTTCTTCAAAAGACAAAGACAAACCTGGGTAAAGAAAGCAATCATTTACTTTGTGTCTTGGGACATTTCTTTTCTCTAACATCTTTCCAAAAGCTGGAGATCCCTAACGTGGTGCAAAGGAAAATGAGTGACATCTTGAAGAGGGCTAGGAAATTGATGTGCTGGAGAATTTCCAGTACACGAAAGACAGTAGCTTTCCTCCCATCAGTATGTGTACAAAAGATAAGAGACGCAGGCCACTGATGTAACTGTATGAAAAATAAAGGAATGTGTGGCAAAAGAAGAGTCAAAATACGTGAACTGAAAACAAAGGGAAACGATCATTTTTACAGCCCGACTTTAGTCACTGAACAGTTGATTTAGATGACTAACTCTAGCACGTCCGTATTTACATGATCTGGAAGACATAAATTACTAACACATAGGAGAATTCGGGGGTGGGTAGCGGGGAAGTAAACTACAGCTCCTTAAGTGTCTGATGAAATTATCTAGTAAGACTCATTTTCCCCATCTATGCTGAAGTCTTGATTCCACCTAGCATGACTGTGCCATCTAGTGGTTCTGCCGTGACTGCCTCGAGTTAGAATTCGATTCAGTTCAGAAAGGTGCTTTGAACTTCCCATCAGCCACCATACAAGGAGGTGGAAAGAGAATTTCCATGGCACCCATGTGTAGCTATTTCCAAATTACTTGAGCCACTCATGGGGTTAAAGCTCATGACCTTCACACAAATGCCTGATTTCATCATCTAAAAGCATCCAATTATTGCCAAAGTGTGTCTGGTGGCTGTATACCAAAGACACCAACCAGCTCTGCAGACTCAGCCACTGCCTTCTAGAAGTCTAACTGCTGAGGAGAGGAATTACAGACTTCTCTTTTCTTCTGTTCATAAGGTGCCAAGAGGTAGCGACAGTGTTAGTAGCAACTAACAAATGTACAGAAAAAAGATCCCCAGACTCAACATCCATCCTTTGAATAACAAAAGGCTGATGTTCACAAAACAACAACATTGACCACCCAAATTTCTTGCTCTGAAATTTTGATGATCTTTGCTAATCTTAGCTCTAAATTTGAAACATAGCCACACCAACTTCTGGCTCTCTTTTACTTTACCTGGAATCTCCTCCTCCCTGTCCTGTGTTCTGAAGGCCATCAGTACCCATCTAAGGTTGTCCCCAGCCTCAATTTTCCCCAGTTCTGCCCAGTTCTCTGCTTGGCCACCTACACTCTCAACTAGGGGGCTCAGTGTCGATCAGAGTGAGAGAGTCAGAAGAAACTCAGGGAAGAAAAACTAGAAAACAATCTTCAGGAAAGGAACATTCATAGTTTATCTTACAAGTTTGCTTTGAAACGACTGCATATTTCATGTAGATCTATAAAAACGTATAAATGTGAAAAATAGTAAAAGTGCTGAGTCAAGAAAGAAGCAAGCCTGGGAAAAAACCTCTGTATCCTTCGGAAAAGCTGGAAAAATTGAAATGTGGCAGAATTTTTAAAACATATTCTACTTTTGAAACTAGACCGTTCCAAATAGTTGATATTAATTTTTATTGAGATAAAATTCACATAACATAAAATTCACCATCTTAAAGGGCATAGTTCAGTGGTTTTTAGGTCATTCATGAAGTTGTGCAATCATCACCTCAAACTAATTTTAGGACATCTTCGTTACCCCCAAAGAAACCCCGTACCCATGGCAATCTGTCCCTAATCCCTCTTCCTCCTCCAGCCTCTGGCAACTAATAATCTACTTTTTATGTCTATGGATTTGCCTATTTGAGATATTTCGTGTAAATGGTATCACACAATATGTGGCCTTTGGCGTCTGGCCTCTTTGACTTAGCATGTTTTCAAAGTTCGTCCATCTTGTAGCATCATAGGACTTTATTCCTTCTCGTGGCTGAATGATATGCCATTGTATGGATATGTCACATTTTATTTATACATTCAGTAGTTGATGAACGCTTGGATTGTTTCTACTTTTTGGCTGTTATGAATAATCTTGCTATGAACACTCATGTACAAGTTTTTATATAAACACATGTTTTCCACGCTCTTGGATATATATGTGTATATATATATGTATATATATATCCAAGAATTGATGGGTCACATGGTAATTCTATGTCTAACTCTTCGGAGAACTGTCAAGCTGTTTTTCGCGGTGGCTGCACCATTTTACATTCCCACCAGCAACATATGAGTGTTCTAATTTCTCTATATGCTTGTCAACACTTGTTATTTTCGTTTTTAAAAAATTATTATTATTATTATAGCCATCCTAATGGGTGTAAAGTGGTCGCCGATTTTTAAGAGCAAGTATTAATGCAAATATAGACTGGGAAACAAATGGGTGATCTTTGGGAATAGCAAAGTCCTTTATATATTCAGGTCAACTACATACTTTGACCTTCCCTAACCCAGAGGACAATAATTACAGAGCTTGTTTACATATATATTCTGCTAAGAAAGTGTTTATAGAATCAGAGTCTCAGAGCCAGAACGCTCACAGAGGAGATTCCTCCAACTGATGCCAGAAAGTTCTCTACAATTTACCTGACAGTTAACCATTTCATTCAACTCATCCAATGACAGGGAACTCTTTTCTTACCATTTTATTTATAATTTCTAGAATGTCCTTGCTTGCAGTTCAAGTTTGTCATCTTATAATTTCCTGTAACATTTGAGACCATGTGAAAAATCTTAAACTATATCAAGCCACCTACCATGTCACTGTCCTCAATATATCTCTCCATTAAACTAACTATCTTCAGACCTTTACCTTTTCTGTAAAGTCATGGATTCTATTCCTTTAACATTTCTGAGGCCTTTCTCTAGATATTAAAACGTGTCAATATCCTTCTAAACATGTGTCACTCAAATGTGAGCAAAATGTGCTCTGGGTAGTGGGGAATACATCTAGGGCATTATTTGACTATGAGGCTGTGCTTCCTCTAATAATGCAGACCAAGACTGCATGACTTTTTGCAACTACGTAATATATTAGCTCAAATTGTGCTTGTACCAATCAGCTAAAATCCCCAGGACTTTTTTGAATGACCAGCAGGTCATTCAAACTCCACTGTTTTTGGGCAGTTGGTTTTTAAAGCTTGTGGGACTTCATATTTATTCCTATTAAATCTCATCTTTTAAGTTTTAGTCTATCATTCCAGTTTGTTAGAATCTTTTGGACTCATGAATCTGTTTCCACTTCAGTAACTACCTCTCTTAGCTTTATGTCAGTCACGAATTAGAAAGGCATTTTTATTCGTCTTTGACCAATTCATTATTCTGAACCATACAGAATGACATCTGTTCTCCAGGATAGCATCTATTCTCATATGCAGCACCATTATGCAGTTAAAATACCTGTTCACTTGTCTGTCTCTCTATTAGATTGGATTCTCATTGTTCTTGTAAGTACTAGTCACTCAACAAACATTTGTGGACTCGAATTGAGCTGAATCTCCCTTTCAAATGCCAGCTTAGAGCCTTATTGATAGGACCACCTGCCAAATATACGAGATAACTCCTGTCTCTTGCTAAAATCCCACTGTTTGGCTATGTTAAACCATGGTCAAGGAAAAAAAAAAGCTGTTCATTGAAACCTTCTGCATAGCTAACAGTTCACTTCCTAATACATCCTTCTTTATCTTCCAAGTTCTCATAATAATAGCTTATATTTTTTTCAGCCTTTTATATGTGGTAGGATCTGTGCTAAGCATTTTACTTATGTTATCTCATCCCATCCTTACAGCAAAACTATATTGTACACGGATTTCTGCTGGTTATTGATACCTTTCCTTTGAAAGTGCCTTATAAGGGAGTGGTTGCCTCTGAGATGGAAGGAACAAATTGAGACCAAGAAGGAACAAGTAAGACTTCGCACATTCATTTCTAATGCTTTGTTTCCTTTATTTTAAAAAAAGTCTGCAAAGTTACAAAATGTAAATATTCACTAATTCGAAATGCTGGATTCCTGTGTGTTTTTATGTTCTCTACACTTGCCTTCATTTTTCAAGTTACCAGACTAATATTTCAAAAGGCAAATCCACAGATGTGTGGACATTCTGATAACACGCAAAACTGTTAATGCCACCATTCTTTTTGACATAGCTAAAGGGGGTGGGTCAGCAGTTTTTACATTTTATCACAACAAATTTAACATACATCAGTAAAACTGTAATAAAAAAATCACTTCAGAATAGTTACAATATTCTTCATGGTTTCTTCTGGAAGACAAATTTACCTCGCAACCCTAGGAGAGAGAAAATATCCAGAATCCCTTTGTGTCTGCGGATCCCTCTCAGTTTCTCCAACAATAAGCTTCTATTCAAAGAGCTAGGAGGAACTAAAACAAATGTATAACAGTGATTATTTCTAAGTTACAGGCTCATGAGAGACATTTTTTTCATACTCTTCATGGATGTTCCAAATTTTCCAGATAAAAATAAAAATTTATTTTAATATATTCTCCTTTGTCTTCCAATGTTTTAATATTAATCTAGAAGTTTATATGCTCTAACACTGTGATACCCTTGAACACTATTAAATTTGAAAGCACTCTAGATAATTAACTGTCCCCAGATTGCCATCAATAAGTGCATCAAAGCTTGTATCTTTCTGTCAGTTGCCTACTTGGTAGACAGTGTCCTCTTACTTAATGTTGCTTCTTCCTGTTTTTGTCACCTTTTCTCACCTTCTAAATTCCTATTTAACTTACTGTATGCTGGGGAATTAAATAGCTATGCTCTTGAGACCTGTTTGTAAAATAATTAGACTCTTGAGTGAAGGTCTGAAGACCTTTGTTGGGGAGGATTATTCTGCATTTGTAGTGTGGGTTTTGTGACATATACTTAAGGCCTTTAGGAAAAAAAATGTTTACCTCTGGGTTGGAGCTTATGAACCAGAGGGTTGAGATTTCCATAAATCCAAACATCCGTCGTGAGTCATTTCTATATTTGATGTAAACTCTATATACTTCTCATTTTTACCTTTAGAGAGTATATGAAGAAATTATCTGTTTGCTTAGCAGAAATAGTCCAGAAATAATCTGCTGTATCCGTGGAAAATAGTGCCTTGAAAATCAAAACCAAGACATGAGCCATTGTGAAGACGTTAAAATCTTTTTTTTTTTTTTTTCTGTGCTTTAGTGGATAATGAAAGTCAGCCTTCTGATTTTAATCCAGCAATTTTTGTTTGGAGCAAATTCACTTAATAATTTGTGTCTCATAGGTAAGCCATTTGGACTAGACATTATGAATTGATTTTTGAAAAGTACTCTGTTTTAGTGTATTATAATTGTACTTGTTGAACGTTTAAAATATATTTTGTATGATTGCTTATATTTTTCCCCCAAGAAACCAATGATTGGATCTGTTGTGTTTTGAGGCTGCAGATTATTGGGAAAAGCTGTCTTTTGATTTTCAGAGTTGATGGAATTATTTTGATCCCACTTCAGAGTGGCTGTTTATTTCACTTGCTATCTTTCACAATAGAGACCAATGATAAACTGACTCCATTTTACAAGAACATATTTTGGGTTATTTTTCGGAGTAAGAATGGTTTGCATTGAGTCTCCAATATTTCTGTCCCCATTGTGACTATCACAACTAAAATATAAACGGTGCTTTAAGCTTCAAAATATGAGTGATCTCATTTGATTCTTACAATGAACAGTAGGAGTAGGCATGGCTGGTGTTACTCGCCCAAAGAGGAAGAATCCAGTGGTTGTGGTCTGGCTCTTGGTATAGGAGTCTTTTGACCACTCAGAGTAGCTGACAGTATCTGTTCTTGAGGGAGCTGGTTTTCTATAATCCAAGGATCCTTATCTGGCCCACATTGGTGCAACAGTTTTTAATCTGCATTTGCTTCTCAATTGTCAGTTATGATAAAGAGTCCTCACTGTAAGACTTCATTTTATAAATTAATAATTCCGAATAAGAAACAGTGAATACCACACATAATTTACTATACAGAGGAACAGTTAGCTGTCAGAATCTCTCCTGCCTAACCTGGGCTTTGAAAAGGACAGATCTCCTGGTGATTGGCTGCCACACAGTCCATTTTACTTTTCATGATTGATCACGGGAATATGGCTTATAAAAAGGAAAATGGCATTTTAAATCACATCTATTTGTATGTAAGGTTTGGAGTTGTTTTAATACCTCAATATAATTCATCGTTTTGAAGTGAGCCGTTTGTCTCCACGGCTGTGATCTATAGCTCCTTCTACCACTGATATGCCACATGTCATATTAAAATTAACTAAGATTGCATTTTCACATGATGAAGAGCAAACACTGAAGTATTCTTTAGAAAAGCCTTTCCACATTCAGACTATTTTCAAGAGATCTTATGTTGAAATAACAATGTAATGTGATCATCTTAAATTCTATACATTTGCACCCAGGAATGCTGGAAGAAGGAAAATATCTTACTAGAAGTTGCCTTTCTTATTGTCTTTAATCTCCTGTTTTTTTTCTGTTTGTTTTTTTAAAAAATAAGTAAGTTTCAGTAGTGTCAGCTGCCTTAAATCTTTACTGAAAGCAGACATATGAGTGGGTCCACCTTTGCAAGGCAGGGCGTGCTTGAGGGGTGGGCCTGCGTTGGCAGAGTGTGTGGGGCCTCTGCAGCAGGGTGAGTGCGTCCGCTTCAGTGGGGTGGGGTGTGCGCACAGGGCAAGACTGCGTGGACAGGGTGTGTGGGCCTGCGGGCGGTGGGGCTAGTCAGTCGTAGCAGAGTTGTGCTTCTCAAACAGCCACATAGGGGATCAGACCCACTTTCCAACACCTGAAACAACTGTGTGCTGCCACAACCCGGGCCAGCCCCACCCATCTGCACTCCTGAGAGAGCTGACAACAGCCTGGCAGGCTGGAGGCCTACAGCAATTGTGGGCCCCTGAGCCTAGCAACCAGCCATGCTAGGGGCCTACTCACTCAATAGAAAAACTGCAGCAGGAATGTGCTATTACACCTCACAGCCAACTGTAGTGAGGCTCCCCACGCCCAGTAACATGACTGAGGGGACTGTAGCAGCTGCATGCAGCTGAGCATTACAACCAGCCAGCCAGGGGGACAGCCAAGGCTTCCTGTGCACCTGCAGTAAGAGCAAGCCCACCTCAACAGAAGGACACAGGTAGGCCACACAGGGGTCACTCCCAGAACATTTGGAATTGGTGATGAGAGGGAAGCACCCTGCTGGGCCTCTTAAGGTATCTCTTAGATAAGGCCACCTCTCCAAGATCAGGAGATGTAGCTGACCTACCTAATACATAGACATAAGCACAGAGAAAGAGGCAAAATGAGGAGGCAAAGGAATACGTTCCAAGTAAGGGAACAGGACAAGACCCCAGAAAAAGAACTAAATGATATAGAGATAAACAATCTACCTGATAAAGAGTACAAACTAATAGTCATAAGGATGCTCACTGATCTTGGGAGAAGAACAGATGAACACAGTGAGAACTTCAACAAAGAATTGGAAAATATAAAAAAGAACCAAACAGAACTGAAGAACACAATAATGGAAACGAAAAATTCACTAGAGGGGAATCAATAGCACAGTAGATGATACAGAAGAATGGATCAGCAAACTGGACAAAAGAGTAGAGGAAGTCACCCAAGCTGAATAGAAAAAAGAATTTAAAAGAATGAGGATAGTCTAAGGGAGCTCTGGGACAACATCAAGTGCACTAACATCCATCTTATAGGTTTCTCAGAAGGAGAAGAGCAAGACAAAGGGGGAGAGAATCTAATTGAAGAAATAATAGCTGAAAACTTCCCTAACCTAAGGAAGGAAACAGATATCCAGGTACAGGAAGTATAGAGAGCACCAAACAAGATGAACCCAAAGAGGCCCACACCTAGATACATTATAATTAAAATGTCAAGACCCAAAGATAAAGAGAGAATCCTAAAAGCCACAAGAGAAAGGCCACAAATTATATACAAAGGAAACCCCATAAGGCTATCAGCTGACTTCTCAGCGGAAACCTTTCAGACTAGAAGAGAGTGCCACAATATATTTAAAGTGCTGAAAGGAAAAAATCTACAGCCGAGAATACTCTGTCAAGCAAGGTTATCACTCAGAATGGAAGGAGAGATAGAGTTTTCCAGACAAGCAAAAACTAAGGGAGTTTATCACCAATAAAACAGGAAGAAAACTGGAAAAGCCACAAATATGTGGAGATTAAACAAAATGCTACTGAACAACTCTTGGGTCAATGAAGAAATCAAAGGAGAAATCAAAAAATACCTGGAGACAAATGAAAATGAAAATGTGACATGCCAAAATTTATGGGATACAGTGCAAGCGGTTGTAAGAGGGAAGTTTGCAGCAATACAGGCCTACCTCAACAAACAAGAAAAATCTCAAATAAACAATCTAACAGTGCACCTAAAGGAACTAGAAAAAGAAGAACAAACAAAGCCCCAAATCAGTAGAAGGAAGGAAATAATAAAAATCAGAGCAGAAATAAATGAAATGGAGACTAAAAATACAAAACAATAGAAAAAAAATCATTGAAACTTAGAGCAGGTTCTTTGAAAAGATAAACAAAATTGACAAATCTTTAGCTAGACTCACCAAGAAAACAAGAGAGAAGGCTCAAAAAAATAAAATCAGAAATGAAAGAGGAGAAATTACGACACCTCAGAAATATAAAAGATTATAAGAGAATACTATGAAAAGCTATACGCCAACAAATTGGATAATCTAGGAGAAATGCATAAATTCTTAGAATCATACAACCTTCCAAATCAAGAATAAACTGAGAATTTGAATAGACCAATCACTAGTAAGGAGATCAAAACAGTAATCAAAAACCTCCCTTAGGGCCAGCCTAGTGGTTAAGTGGTTAAGATTGGCCCATTCCTCTTTGGCAGCCTGGGATTAGTTCCTGGGTGGAGCCTACACTACTCATTGGTGGCCATGCTGTGGCAGAGACCCACACACAAAATAGAGGAAGATTGGCACAGATGTTGGCTCAGGGTGAATCTTCCTCAGCAAAAAGATAAAAATAAATAAATAAATAAATAAAAGTCCAGGACCAGACGGCTTCCCTGGTGAATTCTACCAAACATTCAAAGAAAACTTAATACCTATCCTTCTCAAGTTTTTCAAAAAAAATTTCAGAGGAGGGGAAGCTTCCTAACTCATTCTATGAGGCCAACATTACCCTGATACCAAAACCAGACAAGGACAACATAGAAAAAGAAAATAACAGGCCAATATCACTGATGAACATTGATGCAAAAATCCTCGACAAAATACTAGCAAATCAAATACAACAATACATTAAAAAGATTATACACCATGATCAAGTGGGATTTATCCCAGGGATGCAGGGATGGTTCAACATCCACAAATCAATCAGCATGATACATCACATTAATAAAATGAAGAATAAAAATTACATGATCATCTCAATAGATGCAGAGAAAGTATTTGACAAGATACGGCATCCATTTATGACAAACACTCTGAATAAGATGAGTATAGAAGGAAAGTACCTCAACATGATAAAGGCCATATATAACAAACCCACAGCTAATATCATCCTCAATGGTGAAAAACTGAAAGCTATCGCTTTAAGAACAGGAACGAGATAAGGATGCCCACTTTCACCACTCTTATTTAACATAGTACTGGAAGTCCTAGCCAGAGCAATCAGGCAAGAAAAAGAAATAAAAGGGATCCAAATTGGAAAGGAAGAAGTGAAACCGTGACTATTTGCAGCTGACATGATTTTACATATAGAAAACCCTAAAGAATCCATCAAAAAACTTTTAGAAATAATAAATGAATACAGTAAAGTTGCAGGATACAAAATCAACATACAAAAATCAGTTGCATTTCTATACACTAACAATGAAGTAGCAGAAAGAGAAATTAAGAATATAATCCCATTTACAATGGCAACAAAAAGAATAAAATACCTAGGAGTAAATTTAATAAAGAGGTGAAAGACCTGTACATTGGAAACTATAAAACATTGTTGAAAGAAATTGAAGAAGACACAAAGAAATGGAAAGATATTCTATGCTCCCGGACTGGAAGAATTAACATAGTTAAAACGTCCATACGTCCTAAAGCAATCTACAGATTCAATGCAATCCCTATCAAAGTTCCAACAACGTTTTTCAGAGAAATAGAAGAAAGAATCCTAAGATTTCTGTGGAACAACAAAAGACCCTGAATAGCCAAAGGAATCCTGAGAAAAAAGAACAAAGCTGGAGTTATCACACTCCCTGATTTCAAAATATGCTATAAAGCTATAGTAACCAAATAGCATGATACTGGCACAAAAACAGACACACAGATCAATGGAACAGAATCTAGAGCCCAGAAATAAACCCACACATCTATGGACAGCTAATTTTCGACAAGAGACCAAGAATGTACAACGGAGAAAGGAAAGTCTCTTCAATAAATGGTTTTGGGAAAACCAGACAGCCACATACAAAAGAATAAAAGTAGAGAATTTTCTTACACCATACAGAAAAATTAACTTCAAATGGATTAAAGACTTGAATGTAAGACCTGAAACCATAAAGCTTCTAGAAGAAAACATAGGCAGTATGCTCTCCCACATTGGTCTTAGCAGCATATTTTCAAATACCATGTCTGACCAGACAAGGGAAACAAAAGAAAAAAATAAACAAATGGGACTACATCAAACCAAAAAGCTTCTGCACAGCAAAGGCAACCATCAACAAAATGAAAAGACAACCTATCAATTGGGAGAAGATATTTGCAAACCATATATCTGATAAGGGGTTAATATCCAAAGTATATAAAGAACTCATACATCTCAACAAGAAAAAAACAAACAACCCAATTAAAAAATGGGCAAAAGATCCGAATAGACATTTTTTCCAAGAAGATATACAGATGGCCAATGGGCACATGAAAAGATGTTCAGCATCACTAATTATTAGGGAAACGCAAATCAAAACTACAGTGAGATATCACCTCGTGCACATCAGCATGGCCATAATTAACAAGACAAGAAATAACAAGTGTTGGAGAGGATGTGGAGAGAAGGGAAATCTCATACACTGCTGGTGGGAATACAAACTGGTGCAGCCACTATGGAAAACAGTATGGAGATTCCTCACAAATTAAGAATAGAACTACCATATGATCCAGCTATTCCACTGCCTGGCATTTATCCAAAGAACATGAAAACACGAATGCATAAAAATATATGCACCCCTATGTTCATTGCGACATTATTCACAATAGCCAAGACTTGGAAACAACATAAATGCCCATCAAGGGACGAACGGATAAAGAAGATGTGGTATATATATACAATGGAATCTACTCAGCTATAAAAAAGATGAAATTTTGCCATTTGCGACAACGTGGACAGAACTTGAGGGTATTACGCTAAGTCAAATAAGTCAGATGGAGAAAGTCAAATACCATATGATCTCACTCATAAATAAAAGATAACAACAACAACAACAACAAACAAACACATAGATACAGAGATTAGATTGGTGGTTACCAGAGGGGAAGGAGGAGGGAGGAGGGCAAAAAGGGTGACTGGGCACATGTGCATGGTGATGGATGGTAATTAGTATTTGGGTGGTGAACATGATGTTGTCTACACAGAAATCAAAATATAATGATGTACACCTGAAATTTACATAATGTTATAAACCAATATTACATCAATAAAAAAAGACAAATAAACTAGTGACACGTGGGAAAGAAAGTAGACATTAAAAAAATAAGTAAGAGGGGCCGGCCCGGTGGCGCAAGAGGTTAAGTGCACACGTTCCGCTGTGGCGGCCCGGGGTTCGCCGGTTCGGATCCCGGGTGTGCACCGACGCACCGCTTGTTAAGCCATGCTGTGGCGGCGTCCCATATAAAGTGGAGGAAGATGGGCATGGATGTTAGCCCAGGGCCAGTCTTCCTCAGCAAAAAAAGAGGAGGATTGGCATTGGATGTTAGCTCAGGGCTGGTCCTCCTCACAAAAAAAAAAAAAAAAAAAAATAAGTAAGAGAGATTCACGCATTTAACGAACACTCATATTGCATCAAGTATGGACTTGGCCCTGAAAACCAGTATTGGGCTATGAAGTCTTAAAGAATTAAAGCTCCCATCTATTAGCTTTGATTTTCACCTCCCATATTAGTTTTAATTAGTGGACATCTGCCTCTTTTAAGCTTTATGTTCTCTCCAGCTTCTCCCCCACAATTTCCCTTTACAGGTCACTGCCAGAGTTCACGCTGGCTCTGGCTTAGTTTCTGCCTCTAAGCTAGGGAACTCTGAGTTTTACTTTCAACGTGGAAAAAATTCACGCATGGATGCAAACTGGCATGAGTTAAATCACTTCATTCCCTTAGACCTTAATTAAGGGAATTGCAGAAGTGTTAATTTAATTACATTTAAACACCTAATTGAAAATCAGAAGTCCACTAGCTTCTAGGTATGCAGTTCATGATCAAAGTTTCACAAGGCTCCGTTTCCATTTTATGAACTGAATCGTTGATGCTTGGGGGGGGTCCCATAGGTTTGACATGGTCCTTTTTTGTTTCAGTGGATAATACGTTGAGTCCAAGGCCATACAGCCTTCCGGGATCACTAGCCCAATTTTTATTCTTTCAGAAATTAATACTATTACTTTAAAAGGTGAAGCAGAAAGACCATACAGAAACTAGGGGGTGCAGCTGGTTCTCGTGCTGCTCTGTCCTGCAGGCACGCCCGGGACTCACAGGCCCTCTGGCCCGGCGCTGGGTGGCCCCATCACGAGCTGATGCCCAGGGCCCTGATTCCACAGGTGCAGCACATTAGCCCCGATTTGTGTTGGCTTGGCAGGCTTTGAAATGCCATTGTGAGACAAAAGAGGGGCTTATTTTGTCTTTCCTCCTTCCTGCCACTGCTTTAATTGGCCCCAACCAGATGACATTTGGCAGGATGCCAAGACAGCACTTGACTCCCGCTGGTGGAAATAGCGTATGTTTGATTAAAGGCTGAAAATTGATGACATCTGAGCTCCAAGTCCAAATATTTCCATGGGATTGCTGCAGCAGGTTTTCTGGAGCTTTGTCGGAAGACAGTTGAGGACCGTGGGACCACTTAGGAAACTTCTCTGGGTAAGAGCCCTGTACTGTTGTCCAGGCACTGTTCTAAGGCCCTTAAGTGTGTTAACTCCATAATCCTTACAATGATCCTGTGAGGAAGGGACCACTCAGATCATTTTCCCCATTCCACAAATGAGAACACTCCATGGAGAGGTCGACACGTGCCTAGGAGCACGTGGTTAGGAAGGGAAGCTGGAACTAGGATGGGGGCTGCCTGGCTCCAGGGCCCACGCTCCTGTCCACCAGGGTCCACGGCCCCCTGAGTAAGATGGCGACATTCATCTGTGGTTTTAGTGGGCACTTTCAGATCAGGAAGGGAAGGGCACCAGTTCCTTAATACTCTCAGGGCTACCAAGGGCACTATGGTTTTTACTTTTTGATTTTAAATGTGCTATTTTCTTTTCTAGATATATCAGTAAGCTCCAGAAAGATTTCCCCTGTTCTTAAAAAATAATTTGTCTTAAAACAAAAATAGGGAAGGAAGGAAGAGGGGAGGGAGGAAGGAAGGGGGGCGGGAGAAAGGAAGAAAGGCTCAGCCAATGGGAAGCATCAGTGGGAGTGTGGAGAATGAGAAGAAGGACAAAGTCAGAGTATTTCTCCTCCTCTCTGTCTCAGGCCGTGTCCCCAGCTGTGGCCGCATTGCCCTGTGGCACCAGCCCCTATCTGGCAGGTCAGCCATGTTTCCAGCTTCCTCCAGGGTTTCCCTCCAGTGATGGTCGGCTACCCTCACCCCCCAGCACTGGGGGAGAGGGGGTAATGACTCATCAACCATTGCTTCATGTCTCCTTTGGTTTTCCAGGGGTGCCATCAGCTTTGCAATCAATTTCTTGTTCTAAATCCCCTTTACGGAAATACCTAGCACGGTATCTGTTTACCTGGCTGGACCTGTATGATACGCCCTGGAACACCTTTCTTAGAATGCAGCAACATGGGTGGCATCCTTCCCCTCCAAGAGCAGAGAATGGGCTTAGAAACAGCCTTTCAATTCCTTTTTCAGTCCAAAAATTTACAGGGACTTGGTGTTCAGTCAGCCAATGCTCCCAGGTTGTGACTAGAAATTAAATTATAAACTTAGAGTGCCAAAGAATGAAGAAGTTGCACTTAGTTTAATCCCATCTGCCACCTCACCCTCCAAACACACACTCCCACTCTGCCGATGATTATGTGGGTTTCTTGTAGCTGGTTTATCTAGCCGCTAAATCTGAGAGACTCAGGCTTTTCTTTTTTTCCGAGAGTTTCCCACCAAAAATGCAGAAAAGGTTTTGGTGAAATCTCTTAACCATAGAGTGATAACATTCAAATCACAGGGATTCTCTGCAATGTGAGTTCTATCAGCCAATACTTACCAAGGACCCGCCGTGGGCCAGGCTGTGGGCTAGGTGCAGAGAGGACACGGAACTGAGCTAGACTTGGTCCACGCTCTCCGAGAGTAGAGGGCTTGGCCCAAGGAGGAGTATGGCAAGAGCCATTGGAAAAGACACTGTGGATGCTCAGCAGAGAGATGAGCCCAGCTTCCGTCTTTCCCTATGGAAGTCTGATTGGAAAATCTGGGGAGACATCTTCAACAAAGTGACAGAAAGTTGGGCCCTAAAGGATGGGAAGATAAAGCCAAGAGACGTCATATGGAAAGGTATTCTGGGTCTGAGCAGAGAGGGCATCCATGGGGAATTGAGGGGCACAGAAAATGGTCCAATTTGACTAAGCAGGACCCTATGGGGGGAAGCAGACCTTCTGAGTGATAGTCAGACACCCTGATGCTGGATTCTTGGGCTTGTTTTCTTTCACATACTCTGTACACATGTGCAGTCTAGCACTCTCTCTCTCTCTGTCTCTCCCCCCCGCCCCCAGGTGTCTGAGTCTGACGAGGCTGGTCCTCACCAGGAGACACTATTACTGCCTCTGCGACTCACATGCCCAGCTCCTCTCTGCTTCCGGCCCATTCTCCCCCCTCCTCTTTCTCTATTTGCCCTTCCTCAACCCCACTTTGGGAGTTTTATTTTCCATCTCTTTGGTGGCCATGCTGTTAGCTTGCCTGCTAAGTGATATATATATTCCAAGCTGGATCCAAGACAATGTGGGATGAAAACCAAATGCAAATCGACTAGAAAGGCCAGAATAAACACAAACTTAAAGACCTCAAACTAACTTGCCAAGGCTGTGCATCTATCTGAGCTGTCCCTCTAGGGCTCTCCATCTCAGCTCAGAGCAGTCTCCCGGGCTGTCCTCACACGGACATGTAGGGAGTGGGGGAGAAGGTCTCTTGGCGTTCCCTCTTTGCCTTTTAAAGATTGATGTGATCTCAGGGCTTCCACAAGGAGCCTCTGCTGGGTTAGCATTCCCTCTGCCAGCACAGTGGCCTGTCCCCCGACACTGCCTCCTCTGCTAGGATCCCCCGCCGCTGCAGCCCCTGCTGACCCAGGGCTCTGTTCCTTTGCTCTGGGGTTCAGATCCTCACCTTCTGAAGAATCTTTGGGAACTGCATCTCCCACCTCCACTGGGAGCATGTGTCTGGCCCACACCAGCTCAGACACTGTGGGAAGGCCTCCTGGTTAGTCAGTGTGAACTCATCTCAGACTTTCCCCCCGGGACAGGAACTTTGGACCCATAGCTCGAGGAATTGTATTCACAATAACTACTTCCTCTTAGTCAAGCTTTAGGGAGTCAGCAGCCTGGGCTCAAATCCCAGCTTTGTCTCTAAGACAGTTTTGCAACACCGGAAAAATCACCGCACCCCGCTGGACCTCTGTTTCTTCAGCCATTCAATAAATATTCACGCAGCAGCCACTGTTCTGGGTACTGGGGATATAGAGGTGAACATGACTGATAAGACCTCTTAGAATTTACAGTCTGGTCATGGGAGATAATAAATGAGCTTTAAAAATCAGGGAGAAAAAAAAACCTCAGGAAACAATTTGGTAATATCTAGGAATGTTGAAATATGAATGCCCTTTGACCCAGCAATTCTACTCCTGGGTATATACCCTAGAGAAATTCTTAAACTTTTACCCAAGGAGAAAGAATGAACATGAAAGAATTTAAATGCCAACTCACAAGAGAATGAATATATATATAGGGTGATACAGTCCTAGAGTGGTGGATAGCAGCGAACGTGAATGAACGAGAGCTGCACATATCGATGTGAACTGTATTGCAAACATAAGGTTGGCTTAAAGAAACGTGTTGCAAAGAAATATGGAAAGTGCAATGCCATCTATGTAAAGTTAAAATATGCAAAATAATGTTATATAGTATTGAATGGCAAAAGTATTTTTTTAAATACATGGGAATGATAACACCAAATTCAGGTTAGTGCTTTCGTCAGTGGAGAGAGGGAAGAGGATGGAATGGCGGACGGATACACAGAAGGCATCAACTGTACTGATAATGTTCTGTATCTTAACCCAAGTTATGAAAACATAGTTATTATAATATTCTTTAGATTTTGGGGGTATATTTTAAGTTTTTAAAATTTATTACATAATGACAGGTGCCTTGAAGAGGATCAACATCTGATGTGATCAAGAGTGACTGGAGGAGGTGGTATTTGGACTGGGTGGTCAAAGAAAGCTTCTTGAGAGGCAAATCATGAATGACATGAAGGAGCCAGCCATGACAATATCTGGGGGAGGAGCATTTTGGGTAGAAAGAACATTTAGTGCAAAGTGTCAGGAATTGTGAAGGGTCTGAGTTGTACCCTACTTGCAAGCTAACAAGGTAGGCTGCCAATTTTGCGGCTGCTGGCAGAAGACCCAAGATATCTGGGTCAGAGCAAAAGGTTTTATTATTTACAGCAGCAGGCAGCGTGAGCTTCGCGTTCACAGTGGTTCTCTGATGAACCCTTCCCATGGTACTCCCTTCCCCATGGGCAATGTTCAGACATAGAGTCAGTAAGACTTGCTGATGGATTTGGATGTGGGGGACAAGAGAATGATAGGAACTTAAGATGCTTTCTAGATTTGGGGCTCCACCCAAAGGAGAACGAATTGAGTAACCAGGCAAGGGGTGACAGGACACATAAGTACTCCTTTGAGCATGTGAGGATGAGATGCCTAACAGACATCTAAGTGGATGTGCATAGTTGGGTGTAAGCATCTGGAGTTGAAGGGAGAGGGTAAGGCTGGAGGTATGGACCTGGGAGGCACTGGCAGATGGCAGGTACTTAAAGCCCTGGGATTGAGGAGCTCACTAGAGAAGGCTTTCCATGTTTACCAGACTCTCCTGGTCAACAGAATCACCTGGAACATTTGTTAAAAATACAGATTCCCAGGTCCCATTCAGATCTTGCTGTCTAAAATGTTATGATATATATGGGTTTTTTTTGCATAAATTCTATCTTCTCCCAATATTTATTCAGTGCCTATTACATTTCAAGTACTGTGCTTGGTTGTGATGGGTAAAGCTAGAGCAGCATCCTGTGGTCACGAAGAAAGGCCAAGAGAACCACTGAGATTTTGGCACTGATTTCATTGAACCAATGGACCTGGATCCCAACTTGCCAGTATGAGGGAAAAATAACCCCCTATTTATTTAAGCCACTATAATTGGGGTTTTTTGTTTGTTTGTTACTTTCTGCCAAAAACATTCTAGCCCGATATACATGTTTTTTTATTATATTTATAAATCTAGTACATTTAAATAAAATAAAACTAATCACTTTTGGGAAAAGGGGCTATAATTAATGCTTGATTAACTCAAGTTGAATAAGCTAAATTCCCTTAGACCATCAGTCTCATTTACAAGCATCATTTATTAAAATCTCTTAAACATTTTAAACTTCTTGTATAGACTTATCATAGTTAACTTTCTGTTTTAGCACTTCAAATAATTGACCTGGTAAGTTTACAATCAATTAAGCCAAAATGTTCTCATATATTTAAACATTTCTTCTAAATCTAATAAATTAAACTTATAAGTATAGTGAATTTATTCTAATACTGTTAATGAGCTAAGTCAAAATTTCTTACACCTTTCAACTTAAAATCACAAGCCTAAAATCAATTTCACATTCTAGATTGGGATGGTTAAATTTTTGAAAACATTTAAATCACTTAAATAAGAAACATACACAAGATTATTCCTAAATGTAACACAAAAGTATCAATATTATGGGTTGGATTTGTTTCATCATCTCCATATTTAATTCTAAACATTCCTAGACTCGGCAAGTCACTTACTCAACAAGGAAATAGACTTCCTACCTCAAAGGAGTCCAAGTTCCGGGGTCAAGAACTCATGATGACAATATGGTGGACGTCTCAGATACACTGAGGTTGCTTAGGGGCCAGAGTCACAAGAGAAGTGAGCATCCCCACCCTTTCTGTGGTCACTACGACAACACGGGACACCCTGTAGAGGGGTTTGATTTTAGAACCTTCATTCAGTTACCTCTTATTATTCTTTGTTTTTAATTCTTTATTTTATTTTAATTCTTTATTTTTAATCCCTAGTATAGAAGGAAGTCAGCAACTCCACCTCCACCCAAGCTAACTAACTTCTTTTATTAATTCATTGGCTTCTGTGTTTACTTGGCCCTCTGCAAACATTGCTAACATATTTCCATGTTGCTCTAAGGACATTTTAATGCTGTTGAATTTAATCCTGAACATTTGGCTCTGCACCATGACTCTCAAGTCATGATAATAACACAAATCATTCCCTTTCCTTGTGACTTTTTAGGAATTCCCAAAATGAGATTACAGCATCTCACCTTTCCTCAGAACTACTGTATTTAACTCGGCAGGATCTCTGCTTCCGGTGCCGTTCTCCCTTGAGCCTGCCCCTGGACATCCTGTGCATTCACGGAGGCCACCCAAAGGGAGCGCCGACCCGGTCTCAACTTCAGATGCGTGGGCCCATCCCTCCACTCCAGTGCAAGGAATCTCCTTACCACCTCCACCTCCCGTTCTCTTTATTCACCTCTCTCTAAAAGGTAGATAAGTGCTTCTCTTTTTGAACATCTGGCCTTTTTTTGTGTGTGCAGCACCAGATCTGGAGCACCATTTGTTTTAGGTTTTCATTACTTGTAGATATACGAGGATTGAAACATTACAATTGTTACCATTTCACCAAATTCTCAGCACTCTGCTGATACCTGGCAAAATAACAGTTACCTTTCTCATGCCTCTCAGGCAAAATATTCATTGATAACTATGTTTTTCTTCAGGTTATAGATATTCCTAAAAGATGTTTACAAATTTCTTTTTGGTATCGTGTCTGTTCAAATACTCCGAAAACTCCAATATTTAGAGAAATCCATTGGGGGATTATCTTTCTAAGGTGAATGATCACCCGTAATTTGTACATTTGGCTTAAAATGGAGTGCCTTTTGTTGGGTTTGAACATGTGCAATAATGCTTTTTTCCCCGAATTTCACTGACCAGAGAAGTCCCTCTTCCTTTCATAGGAATAGCAAATAAGTGGAAATAGGGACTTTCCCTCAGTACTTCTGAGATAGAAGTCTCCATTTGGGCAGAGGCACGAATGTTTATGAAGAAGGGAATTTTAATTCCCTTCTATGTATATTTCTGTTGATTTTATTGGCACAAATTGATGCTAGATTTAAAGGCGGTATCAGACAAATATCAACCAATCTTAATGTTAACCTTTCATAAAAGAAGCTTTATGCTTTTCACGATTCTATTTTAAGTTCACTAATTTCTTCAACCTACCTTCCTCTCCCCACTTATTTTGTTATATCTAGTTTTATTTCCGAAGTTCAAAGTTACTTGTTTTGGGGGAAGAGATGTCTAATGCCTACCCATATTGAGGTCTCCTCTCCTTCCAGGCACTGGAGGATGACATTTCCCCATCCTCCTGGTGGGGCCATGTGACTAGTCCTGGGTTGTGAGAGTCAGGAAGTCACTCCTGGGCCACACTATGTCATTCTGGGGTGAACATCTCCAGTGTTTTCTTCTCTTGAATGAGGAGGCAATGTACTCTTGATGGTGCAGCCACAGGATGGCTGAGTCATCCCATGGAGAACAACGGTTTTTTTTTTTTCCTAGTAATTTTATTGAGATCATAATGGTTCACAACATTGCGTAATTTCGGGTGTACATTATTGTTTATCAGTTTCTGGATAGACTTCATCATGCTCACCCCCAGTAGTCTATTTATTGTCCATCACCAAACACATGTGCCCCTTTACCCCTTTCACCCGCTCCCCAACCCCCTTCTCTCTGGTAACCACTAATCTGTTCTCTTTATGTATGTATTTGTTATCTTCCACATATGAGTGAAATCATGGTAATTGAGGGTTTCCAGGGCCTGCAGGGGACTTTGCCAGCCTAAGAAATAAACTTTTATCGAAAGTTTAACTTTTAAGTCACTGAAGTGTTGGAGTTGTTGATTGCCACAGCGTCATGGTTTTGAAAGTGTGGTACCCAAGCATCAGCATCAGTATCACCTGGGAACCTGTTAGAAATGCAGAAGCTTGGACAGCACCCAACTCTACTGAATCAGACCCTCAGGAGGTGGGACCCAGCAGTCAGTGGCTGAACAAGCCCTTCTGGGGGCTGTGATGCAGGCTGATGTTGATGGTGGCTGTGATGCAGGCTGATGTTGGATGGTGGCTGAGATGCTGGCTGATGTTGATGGTGGCTGTGATGCAGGCTGATGTTGATGGTGGCTGTGATGCAGGCTGATGTTGGATGGTGGCTGAGATGCTGGCTGATGTTGGATTGTGGCTGAGATGCTGGCTGATGTTGGATGGTGGCTGAGATGCTGGCTGATGTTGATGGTGGCTGTGATGCAGGCTGATGTTGATGGTGGCTGTGATGCAGGCTGATGTTGGATGGTGGCTGAGATGCTGGCTGATGTTGGATTGTGGCTGAGATGCTGGCTGATGTTGGATGGTGACTGTGATGCAGGCTGATGTTGATGGTGGCTGTGATGCAGGCTGATGCTGGATGGTGGCTGTGATGCAGGCTGATGTTGGATGGTGGCTGAGATGCTGGCTGATGTTGGATGGGGGCTGAGATGCTGGCTGTTGTTGGATGGTGACTGTGATGCAGGCTGATGTTGATGGTGGCTGTGATGCAGGCTGATGTTGGATGTTGGCTGTGATGCAGGCTGATGTTTGATGGTGGCTGTGATGCAGGCTGATGTGTGAGGACCACTGCTCTAGCTGTCCTAGATAACACAGCTCTTAATTACAATTTCTCTCTTGGCAAAGCCGGAGTCTTCAAGTGGATCCTATCTGCGAGACAAAAATCATTTTCAAGTTTCTTAATTAATTATTCTTCCTCACAGTGATAAAATCATTCAATCACTTCCCTCTTTTAGGGTCTCAAAACTGCACGAGGATCTATAAGCCAGACCAGTCTTTCTACTTTGAATGCAGTTGATACATGACTTTTATGGACACATAAAAGAAAGTTAAGAAGAACTCAAAGCTGCAGTGAGAAGAAAGAAAATTATCTTCACCTTTCCAGGCATAGCTGCTGGCTGGGGGCTGTGCTGATCTGCCCAGATGATAATGCAATAGCAGAAAGTAGTGTGGGGCGTGCTCAGGGCAGCAGGAGTGCGGGATGTTCCTGGTTTCCCTGGAAGGCCCCCAATCGGAGGAGCAGGCAGGCTGAAAGGTTCTCTTACATTTTTTCCCCACAGCCCCCTTCCCTTCCTTTACTATCCAGTAAGCTCCTGCAAGTAAGTTGAACCTCTGGTCTTATTTCTCCTAAGGTTCCCATCCTCTCACCCTGAATGTATCTACTTGGGGACAGTCCAAGATAATCCAGTGAAACAAACTTGATCTCTGCTGCCTTCAGTAAATCTCTAAAGCTAATGAGGACCTTCTGTTGTTAGTGCTGTCGAGTCGATTCCGACTCCTAGTGACCCTGTGGATGGCAGAGCGGAACCCTGCCAGGTCTTTTTGTGCCATCCTCTCCCCTTCCAGGGCTGTATCAGACAGTGCTTTGCTGCTATTCATAGGGTTTTCATGGACAATTTTTTTGGAACTGAGTGGCCAGGTCCTTCTTCCTAGTCTATCTTAGTCTGGAAGCTCTGCTGAAACCTGTCTACCATGGGCAACCCTGCTGGTATTTGAAATAACAGTGGCATAGCTTCCAGCATCACAGCAACACGCAGCAGCCATAGTCTGATAATGGACAGATGAGTGGTGTGGTTCCCTAACTGGGAAACAAACCTGGGCTAGTCAGTGAGAGCACCAAATCTTAACTGCTAGACACCAGGGCCAACTGATGATGAACTTAGGGAGCATTTGAGATAAATTGATTCTATTACTGAAGGAAATATTTATTTACATTAGAATTTGGAATTTGTTACATTAGAATTAGAATTTACATTAGATCAGATTTGATTCTAAGTGTTTTTTTTTTTTGATCCTTCAGCTTTTTATTTTGAAAAATTCCAAACACACAGAAAAGTTGAAATAAAAGTGACATCAGCAGGATGGCTGAATAATCTGTCCCTAATTCATGTCCCTCCTCAACAACAACAGTTTGGCATCCTTCTGTGGGCAAAAATGCATTTCTGGGAGCTGTGGGATCCAGCACCATATGCCAAGGGACCTAGGAAGAGTCTGACCCACACATACATCAGGTAATAAGCATACAGACCTTATCCCAGCTGTGGAACCTGAAGTGGTCCAGGAACTGGCTCCAGCCCCTCTCAGTCATGGTCCAGGAGCCCTTGGAGAACGCTGGCTTGGACAATCACCCACAGATGGGAAAACCTTCGTGGACATTCCGGAGTCCAGCAGAGAAGTTCCAGCACAACATTGGAGCAGCACAAGTATGAGTTTGGAGGTGTTGGAGGGGCCAGGCAACAAAAATTAGAGGAGGTGACTGCTACTTCAAATGCGAAGACAGCAACGCAAAACTTCAAAGAACATGAAAAATCAAGGAAACACGACACAACCAAAGGATCATGATAATTTTCCAGTACCAGACACCAAAGATACGGAGATCTGTGATTTACCCAATAAAGAATCCAAAATAGCTGTTTTAAGGAAGTTCAATGAGTTACAAGAAAACACAGAAAGACAATATCAATGATAGCAGGAAAACAATACACAAACAAGGCTGCTCCATCTCATATCCTTTCTCCGACCTGCTAAGAAAGGTATCCCCTCACCTGCTATTACTAGGCCTTTATTCCCAGGATCAGAATAATGTATGGTGGGGGGTGGGGGTGAGGACTAAAGAAGCCAGAAAGGCCAGCTGGATTTATAATGGTAAAAAGTAAGAGGAAAAAAAATAAATACAGAACGCAGAAAGGAGCAAAAGATATAAGAGAACCTGTGTAGGGCGAGTTTATGACAAAATTTTGAGACATTTAACAAATGGGGACAATATATACCTTGGAATCAGCTGTCATATGTTGGTTAGATATGTAGTTAGAAAGAGAAAAAGATGAGAAAGAGGGTTTTAAGTTTTGTGATCTTCCTTTGCTGCCTTCTCAAAAGAAGGCAGTAAAGATATTAATTGCTTATCAGGGATTATTGGATAAGCAAAAACCAGCTGCTATTTCTTTGAACGCAGCCCTGTACATAACTAGACTAAACAGCTGGGCAGTGTACAGATCACACAGAGATCTTCAGGCAGTAGCTGTGTTGTATGCTCCCAGCTCCCTCTCTCCAGGAGAGTCTTTAGTGAGAGTCTAATAATAATAATAACATTAAGAGCTGACAAAAAAAGCTAACACTGTTACCCACCATATGCTAAGAACTATACGTGAGTCACCACACTCAGTCGCCACAATAGCCCACAATTGAGTACTACGTTGATCTTCATTCTGCAGATGAATAAAATGAGGCTTAGATTCCGTTTTCCACAGTCACCCAGCTGGTGAGACCAGAAGAGAAACTTGAATCCAGGCCCATCTCTGCTGTGCTGTCTACACTAAGAATTACTTATATTTCTGGGGCCGGCCCCGTGGCTTAACGGTTAAGTGCGTGCGCTCCACTGCTGGCGGCCCCGGTTCTGATCCCGGGCGTGCACCGACGCACCGCTTCTCCGGCCATGCTGAGGCCACGTCCCACATACAGCAACTAGAAGGATGTGCAGCTATGACATACAACTATCTACTGGGGCTTTGAGGAAAAATAAATGAAATTTAAAAAAAAAAGAAAAAAAGAATTACTTATATTTCTATCCCCCAAAAAGAAAGCTTGACGAAGCACTTCCTAAATCCATGTCTTTGCACCTTTATTCAGCATTTATGAAAAGTCAGGGCTATGTTTCTGGGGGCAGTGATCTGGAGGGTGACCAGGCCTTTGCAATCCTCTGCCCGAGGGTCCCTAACTCATAAGCAGTCTGGACATTCTCTTTGCTCTCAGGTGGCTCGGTACTTGAACGACTGTACTCGGACCCCCACCACTGGCCTGGTTCCCTCTCCTCCCCACGCCCCAGGAGGCAAGGTTCTCTTCTACACCTCAGCCCTCCTCAGCAGAGTGGACTAAAACTAGCAAAGCAGCCCCCAGGCCCAAACAGTTTCAAAACATAAGAAACAGAAGAGAAGTTTGTAAATATAATTCCTATTTCCTTGTACTGTGATGCCAAAGTGTGTTTATTATTCTGATATTTGGAGCTCGGGGTATCTTTTGCTTATTCAAAACAATATGAAGTACAGTGGTTGAGGTCCCATTCCAGCCCACAGAAGCCTGAGAAAGCCACAATGTAGTTAAAACAAGGCTCACATACGACAAAGAGCACAGGACAAATATCTATCATAATACTCATGATTTTTTTAAAAAACAATAGAAACAAAATGTAAGAAAGTTTGTATTTATTAAAACGTATAGACTCAGGGAAAAGTATGTTTAGAGAAAAATGAAGATATAGATGGAAGATTTTGGAGATTCTAAAAGAGATTTCTGGCTACTTCAAAGGACTTCGGAGGTTGAGGGCATGGGTTCTTGTAAGCTCTAATTATATTTTAAAGGAAAAAAAGTCTCCTTTTTCTCTAATACAGATTTACCACTAGCTCTGACTTCCTTTTTTTTTTTTTGTGAGGAGATTAGCCCTGGGCTAACATCTGACGCCAATCCTCCTCTTTTAGCTGAGGGAGACTGGCCCTGGGCTAACATCTGTGCCCATCTTCCTCTACTTTATATGGGACGCCACCACAGCACGGCTTGACAAGCAGTGCGTCGGTGTATGCCTGGGATCCGAACCTGAGAACCCCGGGCTGCCGATGCGGAGCCTGCAAACATAACCACTGCGCCACCCGGCAGGCACCCCCCAGTTCTGACTCTTAACAATGATGCTAAGGGGTTTCTTGCACCGTGTGACTCACAAATGGAATGGAAAGAAGCAAGAAACTTTTCTGGAGAGAACTAAGTAAAAAAAAATAGAGAAAATGGACAGTGGAAGGGCTAAAGAGGTGAGTAGAGTTGCTTTCCCAACCTGGCACCTTGTGAAGCCATCAGTTCCAAACAACTTGACTGCCACCTGGAGAAAAAGGATAAGTGTCGGTGCAGTGGAAAAGAAAGGAGACACAGGGCTGTGTATGGAAAATAGTTCTCTTTAAGAAAAAGAAAACAAGCCCTGATTTGTAGTGTCTGCCGAAAGGGGGGGTATAAATACTCCCACCACGGGCAATTTCAAGCTACAAGTGGCTTAATAACTGGCTCGCAAAATTCCTGAATATTTGACAATCAGCTTCTGTGAGCCACCTCCAAGACACCACTGCATGGTGCAACTAACCATTTACGTGTTCAGATGGTTGCCTGTCAGACTCACCTACGAGCATGTGCTGTTCTGTTCTGCTCTGTGATGTTTTAGTTATTTTGATGGTTACTTATTTGAAACTGGCAGAATACCCATGGAGTTCTGTAAAAGAGTGTATCTCAAAAGTACATCCTTTGCCTAAAAGCCATGAGAAATCAGAGGGCAGAAGGCCATTTGAGTAGTCTAAATTGAAATTCAAGAATCATCACATCACTGAATTCTTGGGACGACATTAAATTTTCTGATGACTCTTTCCTCTATGTGAGTTTTTAAAAAGTAAAATAGGGCCGGCCCCGTGGCTTAGTGGTTGAGTGCGCACGCTCCGCTACTGGCGGCCCGGGTTCAGATCCCGGGCGCGCACCGACACACCGCTTCTCCGACCATGCTGAGGCCGTGTCCCACATACGGCAACTAGAAAGATGTGCAGCTATGACATACAACTATCTACTGGTGCTTTGGGGGAAAAATAAATAAATAAAAATAAAAATTAAAAAGTAAAATAAAAAATCACCAGTGATTTTTCTGGAACAATTAAAAAAACTTAAAACCAGGGCATGTTCTTGGTGAAATTTTAATGCATTTCCAAAGCGGATGAGAAATTGAAGAGAATGTCTCTGTTGACCTATTAGTCTATGTGTTCACCTGGTTACACTGTCTATCAGAGGCAGGGCTTCTCAGACTCAAAGTGCTGGAGAACGTGGAAAAGCGTCTTGACACACAGAGTGGCCACCGTTGTGAAGTGGATGTTGGGGAGACCTAACGCCCAGAGAAAGAGCAGCCCACAGACCCAAGAGGGACAGGAGAGGGAGCAGGGGCATCGCCTTCCAGCCTCTCCCTGCTGGTCTCCTGCCTACACAGTCACCATGATCTGATCCAGACGTTTCCGTTTCAGGTCGAGCACCGTGGCCTCTTTGCTGGGGTACCCCACGGGGAGCAGCATCAGCAACTTTTCATTTGCAGGGCGGCCCAGGAGCAGCCGCAGACGGGGGCCACAGTTGAGAGGAGTGGTAGTGACAGTCACCAGTCCTGCATTCTAGAACAGGAGAGGAACAGAAACCTTTTAAAGTCAGTGGCAAAGTCACGGCTCTGCTTCTAGCCTGGGGACATTCTAGTCCCTATTAGACCTGCTTGTCCCATCATTTTCCTGAAGCTGGGCAGCAAAGAGGCTGCCAGCTTGGGCAATGGGTGTCTTGAATCTTACTGCTCTCCTCGACCTCCCCTGCCTCCATTATCTTTTAACCCAACTGTGAGAAGCTTCTCGAAGAAGAAAAATACTAGTCTTATTTTTCATTGATGCTTAAGAAATAGGAATGGTTATTTCATGGAAAGGAATTTGGGGAATCCAACTACACCAAAGGGAAGGCCCATACAAGAGCAAGTTCCTGTGATTAGATGACCAACAATGGAGGCAGAGCATCATCCTCAGCTGAAAATACCTATGTCCAGTGATAGAGGACCCAGTGGCCAAGGGATACGTTGGAGGTAGAGGAAACACTCCATCAGACTCTCCCCAAGACCCCCAGATAATAAGCATCTAATAAAAATCACGTGTAGCTTCAAGACACTTCCCGAGCTGACCCTCTCCATCCCCGCTGCTTTTCCAGTCAGACGGCCACGGCTAAGCCTGAGCCGGAAGTAAGTTCTGGAACTGCCTTTGAGAGCCCTGCAGTCACCACACAACCTGTCCAGATGGAGGCTTCAGGAAGACTTCTCTTTCCTCCCTCACAAATCATGACCTATGCTCAGAAGTATGCCTTATGGAAAGCTAGAGGGCGGCAAACTCAACGCTAAGGTGAAAAAGGCTGCTGATGTGAAGGCGCAGGAGCCACTTTGTGAATTGTGAATTGAGCTTGCTCCAGGCCTAACCGACTTCTTCAGGGACCCTAAGATGGATGGCGGCGCCCTGCGGTCTGACTTCGCACAGTGCTTCCTTTATTTATCTGCTTACAGAATCAGGAAGGAAATAAGATGCCAGTTCCTTTAGGACAATTTTTCAAGCAATCTAAAAACACATTCCTCTTTCGTGTAACCATGACTATATTTCGTAAGATGTTTTTGGCACACGAATTTTTCACTGAGATAGTGAAGAAGCACATGGTGTTTTGGAATCGACTGTCCCTTGAAAGCATGATCATTCACTCTTATAATCTTGTTTGCTTTGTTTGTTTTATGTGTTTACTGTCACTCTCCACCCCAGAACCCCAATACCCACTAGTTGGTGAAGCCCCCATTCCTGGTGCCTCCCAGGATCCATCACGTAGAAGGAGCTCAGAAAATACTTGTTGAGTGAATGAATGGAATTACGTGAAAGGTGTACCTCAATCCTGCTCTATTTCATGCTTAGCATTGGTCTAGCTACTATGTAGATGGAAATTTTTAAGCACATGGACATCTTTCTAATGCAATACAGTGTAAACTCAACTTCTCAGGGAAGGAACTCTGTGACAGAGTCCTCCTTATAGCTTTGTAATCATTCCATTGGCTCAGACAACAACAGGAAACACAGCTAGGAAACCAGTGCCTGGAACCTCAGGCTGTAAAGCTCTTCATGAGTGTCTGCCAAAACTTTTGAAGCTTCGTGTTGTTACAGATGAAGGAGAGCACAACGAGCATTTCTCTGACCCTGAAATGATGTTATAAGTGAATTTTCAGGAAGAACGCCAGCGTGTTGAACCATCACACTCACCAGTCCAGGTTTCCAGAGTCAGTTTTCGCAATCGAATTACCTTACTTAGGAATTCAACTTTAGATAAACAGTTTCCAAAGGTCCCTGAACTAGAAACTCAGCGGACGTTTGTGAATAAGGCCACCGTTTGGCCCCCAAGTATGACTTCTCTCTCTTGGGCTGGGTGGGAGGGTGACATACCTGCAGGGCAGCCAGGAGGATGCCGCAAGCGATGGAAACACTGATCTCGTTGTAGTGGTGGACCTTTCTTTTGCCATTTGCAGCAAAACCATATACTTGTTTGAAAATGAGAATTAAAACAGGAGCTGTGTCCAGGTACTCTTTAATCCAATTGGTTCTGAAGGGAAAAAAAGATATTCCAGAGAAGATTTGCTTTTAATGATTTCTGTTCTCTTTTTAACTTACCTTAGCTTATTTACGTTGAAAATAAAAATGTTTACTTGTTTTTCATGTGTATACTGAAAAGGAGCAGGATTTTTGTTTGTGTCTTGTTCATCTTTTTCTATCCAAGGTCATTCAATTCAATTAACATGTATTCCTAAGGGCCTAGTACGGCAAGACACGTGAAATGCTGAAAGATACGAAGGTGGATCCTATAACCAAAAGGACAATAAGCCAAATTTAGCAAAATAAAGCCTGGAAAGTGCTATTAAAGAAATACAAACCAAGTGCATTAGGAGCCCGCATTACTCACCGCATATGGTTATTGTGAGGGTTAGATCAGCTAAAACAGAAAAAGTGCTTAGAATAGTACCCAGTTCATAGTGCCATGTATGTGTTAGCCAGTGTTATTACTAGTATTAGTAATATTACTAATTACTAGTGTTATTACTAGCAATATTACTAACTACCACTGTTGTTACTAGCAATATTACTAACTACCACTGCTATTACTAGCAATATTACTAACTACTACTGTTATTACTAATATTACTAATATTATTTTACAGTGAATAACTCAAAAGAAGTTTTAAAAATATGAGATGAAGAATAAGCAATTTACCTAGGTTCCAAGGCAGGTTAGTAATTTTTACTGATATTTGTACTTATTTATTTTGCCTACGCATACATTGGTATCTGATATTTTGAGTATGTTCAATTTTACGAGAATTTATTACGACATTATAGTAGAGCTAGTAAAAAGATAGCAACGTACAAGGCCTGTTAAACGAAGGACCAGTAGCACCTTCTGCTTGGGGTGGCGGGCTTACGCAGCAAGCAGGAAAAGATAAGCTTTGGCAGATAGGTTGGGCCCAGATTGTATATCGAGCCTTTAATGTCACTTAGGGTTTCAGTTCCTGATATAAGGCCTAGTATACACTAGATATTCAGTGAATTGTGGCTATTTTTATTTCTAAACCCCAACTCAGCCAAGTTTAGCCAAAACTACTTCCCTTCCTCTTAAAAAAAAGTAATAAAAATTAAATGTCACATGGGTTTCGGAGTTGACTCAAACAGGATGTCAGGACATATACTCACTTGCAACTCAATTTAACAAACATTTATTCAGTTACCTACTATGCATCAGCACTCTGCTAGATGGTACAGTAGAAGACTTTTTTAAGCCGGAGCTCCCTGGACCCCTAGAGTTTTTATGTATATGTGTGTGTACATATTGTCTGCAGAGAAAGTCTATAACTTGAATTGGATTCTTAAGAGTATTTCGGTGTACAACAAAGGTTTCTAAAATATGCCTATAACATGAGAAGAAAAGTAGACTAATTATTAAAATACTATGTGGTCATGGCTATTTTCGAAGCATGGAAAGTGTGTATTAGGTGCTTTGAGTACAGAGATGAGAAAGGAGCTAATTCTGCCTTCCTAGGGGAAAATGATGAGGCTGGCAGCGTTTTGTGCGTACTGCCTGCTCCCAGAGCACAGCATCTCTCTAAGAGTAGAAACTCAACTGGAATTTTACTCATCCTATTTTTTCCCCCAAGAATATGCAATAAGATCTATATATTCATTATTAATGTCCTACACTTGTTCCAGAGCACGGTAATAAATGATAACTCCATAAGATATCAATTTGGATAGAGTTGAAATATCTTAGGAAAAAATTGTTCTCTGGGGCCAAATAAATGAAATAGGAGCAGGGCCAAGAGGCCCATCACCCCAGTCCTATTTGATGAGAAGTCCCGCCGTACCCCCCAAGACTGTGATGCGATCGCCCTTTCTTAGGCTGTATCGCAGTGGGGAGTAGGATGGCCGGTGCCAGAATGGGCCACTCAAGTCCCACCGCTGACAGCCAGACACATGAGCACCTCTACATTCTAAGTGTCAAGGACTTGAGTTAGCCTCCCTTCTGAGAGGTCGGGACCAATATCTCTGGGCCGACCCTCCTCACGTTCAGCCTGAGGAAAGATCGGAGGAAAGGAAATCGAGTTACACAGAATTGCACTCCACTTCTTTCCTGGAGACAAGGAAGCCCACAAAGCTACCAATGCCTAATGGATGTTATACTTGTACTAAATTTCTACTTTTACTAAACAAGTACTAAAACTAAAGTCTATTTAGTAAGATCACTCGGAAGACGTGACCGCTTTAGCAAACTGTAACCTACTTCACTCAAGATCCTGAAAAATATTTCCATCTTACATTGCAGATGGGAGAAAAGTGAAATAAGTCCGCAAAGTTTTGTTTGCTAATAATTATTTGGGTCAGAGCCTATTTATTTACCAAAGCCCCATATGGCTCATTATTTGCCGTCACCATTCTACATGCTTACAAACTCATTTAATTTTCATAATGAAGTAAATACTAGATTTATTTCCATCTTACAGATGAGGAAACTGAGGCATAGGGAGGTTGATAAGTGGGAGACCGCGTATTTGAACCCAAGCAGTCTAGTTTTGGAGGCCCTAATCTTAGCCTCTATCTTATTTAATCCTGACACCAAGTTTTTAACAATATCACTTTGGGTGAAAAAACAGGAGCTTAGTGTGATGGTTAATTTTATGTGTCAATGTGACTGGGCCATGGAGGGCTCAGATGGTTGGTTAAACTATATTCTGGGCAAGTCTGTGAGGGTGCTTCTGGGTGAGATTGACATATGAATGGGTAGACCCAGTAAAGCAGATTGCCCTCTGCAATGTGGGTGGGCCTCATATAATCTGTTGAAGCCCTGAATAGAATAAAGAAGTGGAGTAAAGGAGAATTCTCTCTCTCTGCCTGACTATCTTCAAGCTGGGTCATCTGCCTTCTCCTGCCTTTGGACCTGGCCTAGGATTGGACTTACGTCATTGGCTCTCCTGTTTCTCAGGCCTTTGGAATCAGACTGTAACTAGACCATTGGCTCTCCTGGGTCTCCAGCTTGCTGACTGCAGATCCTGGGACTTCTCAGCCTCCATAATCATCTGGGCCAATTTCTTATAATAAATATCTCTTTCTCTGTTTCTCCCTCTTTATGTCTCTCTCTTTCTCTCCATTAATTCTGTTTCTCTGGAGAATCTAGACTAATATGGTTAGAGAGAGTAAATAAATGCCCAAGGTCTTACAATTGAAAAACCAAAACCAAGATCTGAAACCAGGTCTGATTCCGTCTAGCATTCCCAACCACTCCACGATCTATGAGCTAAAGGCAACGCAGTGGCAAAGCCTGTCTTAACTTCCACAATTCCTCCCAGAGGCAGCAGCGAACCTTTTAATACCTAAAACAAAACCAGGAAACTGAAGTCATAGTTATTTCATTTCTTAAAATGAAGTGAAACAAACATCCCTAACCAAACCAAACATCCCTAATTCCACCAACTTCTGTACCTCAGTTTCTTCAGGTCTGTAACCCATCGGTGTCCCATTCTTTTCAAGTAGTTTATTTCCTCTTCCTCCTCAATGATCCCTCGAATCTTATGTTTCATGTCCGGATCCTTCACAACCACAAAGGTCCAGGGCTCCGTGTGGGCCCCACTTGGGGCTGTTCCTACAACCCATTAAATTAAAATCAGAAATTAAAAATCACAGGGAATTGTGAGAATGTTAATTAAGAATAAACATGATAACTCATGCTTGCTCAAAATGAAGTTAGATCATCTGGCGAACCAAGCACTTGGCAGGAGACTCTGGTATGTTGCTGCCGACTCCATTTCATTCAGCATCAGTTTAGGGGTCTCCAAACCAACTGACTGAACTCAAGGCCACTAGTTCTAGGGCTGTGGGAATTTATCACTGGTTCTCTAATTATGTGGGAGAAAACATCCCTGAGTAACTACCACGGCCACTAAGGGAAATCAGAGGGGAAATTCTGGCAGCCAAAATTCTCTAAAAAGTCATCTGCTTTGATATTCTTGAAAAAGGATCAAATCATGACGCTTATTGAAAATTGTAAAATTTAGATGGTAAAATGGTTTTTAAAACACTCCTCAAAATGCAGCTAAACTATAAAAGGTTTAGTATTTCTATCAAAGCTCTGAGTGTGGCACTGTGCGGATTGTGATCTTGTTGGGGACACACGAGATCTTTTGGCCCTGGGCGCTCAGTACACACAACAGCGTGTTTTCCAGCTCTCACGGGCGTCAGAAAGCCTCAGCCCACACGTGGATCAGTCCCAGTGTCGCGGGACAAAGCTTCATAGTGTATCACGGTGCCCAAATGACTTGAATTCCCTCTAAGATTCCATCTAGGGCCTGCGCCAGCTTCTGATCTAGTTGTCATTCCTCTGTCCCGGAGATGGCCCACTGTTCCTAGTGGTAGGCCACAGTGACCCACTGGTGGGATATATCAGAAGCAACCATTCCTTTCTTCCTAGTAATTTAATGGCCCAAATTCTACATGAGGGGGCGTCAGGCCTGCCAGCCTTGATGGGGTTCTTGTTTGCCCCTCCACACTCCCCACGGTGGAGAGGGCATGATTGGATTGTGAAATGCAAGTCAAAAGCTAAACGTACAGCCCAAATTTCTGAACAGAGTGATTCCAATTCACTTAGGACCCATGTTGTTTGTTCACTGAATATCTGTGTCACTGAACATGAGAAATAAATTGTTCACTAATGTTTTCAATTATGACAAATTTATCTGAACATCATATGTACACACACACATATATAGATACAGATACCCTCACGTGTCGCTTAACACCGGGATACATTCTGAGAGCGTCGTTAGGTGATTCTGTTGTTGTGCGAACATCATAGAGTATACTTACACAAACCTAGGTGGTATAGCCTACTACACCCCTAGGCTATACGGCACTAATCTTATGGGACTACTGTTGTATATGTAGTCTATTTTTGACCAGAATGTCATTATGTGGTGTATGACTGTATATACACAGAAGTAACTGCTATTAGCTAGATAAAAGACTCAACAATCTAGCACAATTGTATTCTTAACTGAAATGAAATATTTTATTCTTGCTTCCTTTTGGTTTGGGCAATGGAATCACTATGGTCATGCAATAACTTCTGCAAATGAACTTAAATATGATTTATATAGGAATAAGACTCCAATCAGAGGAGACTCTCAGGTAGACTCTCCTATATCTCCTCCCTCTTTTTCTGTAATTCTCATTTTTTCCCTCTGTGGAGATATTAATTTACATTGAATATGGATTTCCCTTGCTTTGGTTTACTTTGCAAATTCACATGAGTAAATTTTGCTCGTTCAACAGAATACAGCACTAGAGCATCATGGTGTGTAATATAAGAAATTTGGTTCCAAAAGGAGAAATGTGTAAATGTGAGTAAGTGAACGTGTGTGTGTGTGTGCGCGTGTGTTTTAAGGGGAGAGGGAAGTAAGAGGATGTTTCTTTTCAAATGTATAACAGTGTGTTCAGATTTTTTTATCTTTAATAAAAGTTACAATAATAAATAATTTCAGAAATTGGAATTGTTGTTACATCTGCTCCCAAGAAGTTTGTAACAGTCAAAAGTTTGTAGAAAGTGGAAATCCTTATGTTTCTGGCAGTCAGTCAACACCTGGGTAAGACCTTATAGATAAATGTGTCACTCTAGGCTTCATTCACTGTGTGTGAACTTCAACATTGCTCCAGTATTGTCACTTGCAAGTGGCATTCTCCAAGACCCCATGTGCAATTACAGACCTGCTGTTTTGATGACATTATCAATGACTTCCATTGGGACTTGCTCATTACTTATGAATCTGAGAGACCGTCTCTTGTTGAGAAGTTCATAAAATTCCTGGGATCTCTTAACCATTTCCTTCTCAGGGTACCGGATGTGGGAGAATGCAATGTGTTCAACATTTTCCTCTGACTCTTGCGATTCATCAGCATCTCCAGCTAAGAACAAGAAAGACAGCAAATTAAATGATCCCTTGGTCATGAAGGGGAGCAGAATACGCGATCCCAAAATATGCCTCTTTGGTATAAGGATTACTTTGAGCTGATTATTTTTAAGAAACAGCAGACGCAGGAGAGGCTCTGAAAACCCAGGTAGAAGTTAGTCTTTTGTAAGAGACATTTACTTTTATAAAGGAAATCTCTGTGTGTGTCTCCCTCTCTGCACCAAGAAGAGAAGAATGATTCTAAATCACAAGAAACTCTTGTCACTGGAGAAGGAGTGTTTTATACACTTTTCCAGTAAATATATTACATTTCCCAATTTTTTTTTTAAATGAAAGACCATAGAAATTAATTACCAAAGAAATCAAAAGTAGATCAACTGACCAGAACTGTTAGGTAAGAACATCTGAAAAAGAGAGAATGTAATGGCGGGCCCTCCAGGACCAGTTCATCTGACCCCATCTCTTATCAACAGGGTGATTAAGAAATTGTCTTTCAGAAAACGTGCAAAGTCATGCAGTCAGAGCATGCACAGAAGAAGAAATCTTGACCTGAAATGACCAAAGAACCAAAGATCCGGAACCAAAGTACTGGTACACGACTGGAACTTGAAAGTCGGATTTTTATCAGAAGTGAGGGGGCCCTCATTCAGGAAGATCTGGTGTTAAAATTCCTTCCCCACCTCATCAAAAATGTTTAGAATCTCGTCATAAAAGTTTAGAACCTCATTATAAATGTTTAGAACTTTACTATAAATGCGTGAATCCCACCAATCAAAACCTGTTCCACCAGCGTTTCTGCATGCCAGCTTGTTCTCCCTAACCTCTTATATTTTGCCCCAAATCCTGTACTGGGGAGACAGACCTGAGGGCACATGCCCTCTGCCTCCCTGCAAATCGATCTTGCAGAATAAAGCTGATTTCTTTTCCCAAAGGCTGATACTGTAATTAATTGGCTGTAATTAATTGGCTTTTTATGCACATTGTGCAAGAGAACCCCAATTTTGTGCTGTAACAAGAAGACACTTGAACTTTCTCAATGCAGTGAAAGTTCAGGTAGGTGAGGTGTAGATCCTTATCATGACTTTCTTACCATATCATTTTTTAAAGTACAACAGCAAAACCAATTTTTAAAATATTCTTGTTTCATATTTAAAATATCAATGCTATGGAACAACAAAAGACCCCGAATAGCTAAAGGAATCCTGAGAAAAAAGAACAAAGCTGGAGGTATCACACTCCCTGATTTCAAAATATACTACAAAGCTATAGTAACCAAAACAGCATGGTACTAGCACAAAAACAGACACACAGATCAATGGAATAGAATCGAAAGCCCAGAAATAAACCCACACATCTATGGACAGCTAATCTTTGACAAAGGAGCCAAGAACATACAATGGGGAAAAGAAAGTCTCTTCAACAAATGGTGTTGGGAAAACTGGATAGCCACATGCAAAAAAATGAAAGTAGACCCTTACCTTGCACCATACACAAAAATTAACTCCAAATGGATTAAAGACTTGAATGTAAGACCTGAAACTGTGAAACTTCTGGAAGAAAACATAGGCAGTACGCTCTTCGACATCAGTCTTAGCAACATCTTTTCAAACACCATGTCTGACTGGGCAAGAGAAACAATAGAAAAAATAAACAAATGGGACTACATCAAACTAAAAAGCTTCTGCACAGCAAAGGAAACCATCAACAAAACGAAAAGACAACCTAACAATTGGGAGAAGATATTTGCAAACCATACATCTGATAAGGGCTTAATCTCCAAAATATATAAAGAACTCATGCATCTCAACAACAAAAAAACTACCAACCCAATTAAAAAATGGGCAAAAGACCTGAACAGACATTTCTCCAAAGAAGATATACAGATGGCCAACAGACACATGAAAAGATGTTCAAAATCACTAACTATCAGGGAAATGCAAATCAAAACTACAATGAGATATCACCTCACGCCCATCAGAATGGCTATAATTAACAAGACAGGAAACAACATGTGTTGGAGAGGATGTGGAGAGAAGGGAACTCTCATACACTGCTGGTGGGAGTGCAAACTGGTGCACCCACTATGGAAAACAGTATGGAGATCCACATCCAGCTATTCCACTGCTGGGTATTTATCCAAAGAACTTGAAAACACCAATTTGTAAAGGTACATGCACCCCTGTGTTCATTGCAGCGTTATTCACGATAGCCAAGACTTGGAAGCAACCTAAGTGCCCATCAAGGGACGAATGGATAAAGAAGCTGTGGTATATATACACAATGGAATACTACTCAGCCATAAGAAACGATGAAATCCAGCCATTTGTGACAACATGGATGGACATTGAGGGTATAATGCAAAGTGAAATAAGTCAGAGGGAGAAGGTCAAATACCGTATGATTTCCTTCATTAAGTAGTAGATTATAACAATGATAAACAAACACATAGGGACAGAGATTGGATTGGTGGTTACCAGAGGGGAAGGGGGGAGGGAGGAGGGTGAAAGGGATAATTCGGTACATGTGTGTGGAGATGGGTTGTAATTAGTATTTTGGTGGTGAACGTGATGTAATCTATGCAGAAATAGAAGTATAATGATGTACACCTGAAATTTTTACAATGTTATAAACCAATGTTACTGCAATAAACAAAAAATTAAAAAAACAAAACAAAACAAAGAAATAAAATAAAATATCAGTGCTTTCAAGAAAGATTTCGAGTTTGAAACAATGAATGAGAACTTGAAAGTGTAAAGAAAACGGTCTACAGATACTTTTGTCTTCTGAGCAAAGTAGCGTAATTCAAATCAGTGGAAAATAAATCTCCATATTGCTCACTTTCCTTCACAAGACTGATGAGGGAAGAAGAGAGGACGCACAATTTTAAACCTCTACTGGTTTTTCTATGTCCCTGGAGTAGATGGCCCCTAATTTTTTCTGAGCATAGGAGCGAGTCTTTGGAAGAGGAGCTAAGCCACCCTGCATGATGAAGTGAGGGGAATAGAATCTGAGGAGAAAAGCGTAAAGCCAGGCCTACAACACAGAGACTCAAAGCACCTTTAGAAAGAAGAATGGGCCGCCCCAAATGTTAATACAATGAGTGAGTAGTTGGGAACTTGGGAAATTACTGAAAGAAGAAACAGGGGTGATTTCCACAGGCAAATTGTGTGAAGTGGAAGAAGAAAACACGAGAAATCAGGAGTCCATGGTCCTGAAGCTCAGAGCCAGAGCTGGCCCCAAGAGCGCAAGTCCCCTGGAAATTCTTGGAAATCCCTGAGAGGGCATCAGCCTTCCCAAAGCATGTGGAATTGAGGATTCAGCCTTCCTTTCCTTTTTTTTTTTTTTTTGTGTGTGTGTGGTGAGTAGGGTGAACTCATCAGACGTTTGGATTACATAAGTTTTACAACATTTGCTACAAGAAACACAGCATGAAAAAGTGAGGCAGGACCTGAAGCTGATCTCCGTATTAGGGGGACTGAGCAACTTTCTCCTGTTATGTCTCTGTTCAGGAGATGCCGATAGCAATGATTTTGCAGCGTTTTGTTGTTATTTTTGTTGTTGGTGGTGTTTTTTGGGGGAAGGGTGACCCGATGGAATAAAATTCTCTGGTGAGTATGATTAGTTTGGGGGGAAAAACCAGTTTTAATGATAAAATTACATGTTTGCAAAACACAATATACTATGTATAACATTTAGCAAAAGGTTATGTACATTGTAATGTACATACTACATTTAGTAAAATGTTATTTACAGTTTACATTTAGTAAAGCTCCCACAGAAGGCCGAAATATACAATTCATTCAACAAGGTTTTTATTGTGCATTTACTGGATATATGTTGAACAAAATAGATACGGTTTTTATACTTGGCACTTAAACATTTAAACGAATCAACAAATGAATATGTGTATGGAAGTACAAACTGTGACCACTCCTATGAAAATGATTAATTCTCTATGAAGAGACAAAGGAGGGGTGGTCCAGAAAGGGAGACAAAACGGGGCTCTCTGAAAGGATGGCAGGTCAGGTGACACTTGTGGATAAAAGAGAGTCAGTATTTGGGGATGGGGATGGGGAATGGTGTGCTTCAGGCGTGTCTGAGCAGCCAAAAGTGCTGGATCTTACTGAGCAAAGGAGAGAATTGCTTAGATAAGGATGGGGAAGTAGGCAAGAGCCTACTTGTGTGGGTGCATAGAATGTACTCCTAATGACTGTAGATTAAGCCGAGGTATTGTAAGAAAGCACAGAAAGCTATTGAGCAGAAGTATAACATAATCTAAATTACACTTTTAAAGGTATATATTGGAGGGAGACAAAAGTGAAATGGAATAACCATAAAGAGGCTATTCAATAGCCTGGGTGAGAGATGATGTTGGCTTGGACCAGCAGGGTGGCAGAAAGACAGAAGTGGACCAATTCTTGAAGCATCCTGGAGATAAAAATGATAAGACTTGCTAAGGTGTGTGGTGGGAGGTGGTGGGGAGGGAGAGGGAGGAACTGAGGGTCACTCTCGGGTTGCTGGCTTCAGCGCCTGGGTAGAGGGTGGAACCATCCACTGAGATAAGAGGATGAGAAGTGAACCATTTGGGGGCAGTGGGGCAGAAGTAGGAAGAGGAATCAACACTGTCACATTCAAAAGGCTGTGAGTCACTCAAGTGGAGATGTCCAGTATGAGAGTAAATGTCCAGAAGGCGAGATGTCACTTTGGAAGCCATCATGTGAAGATGAGAATGACAATGGGAACAGAGGGAAGAGAGCAAGATGATCCAGGGGCTGCTCCTGAGGGTCTGGGACAGCTAGGTGGGATTCAGGCAGAGAACTAAGCCCCTCCCACACTCACACCCACAGGCTTCCCTGCTAGGCATCTGAGGACCTGGGAGAGGCAAGGCCAGAGGGACTGACGTCGAAGAGACTGAGAATCTGACCACAATACTAGCAGGTATCACGGTTTGCTGATAGCTAGTAGTGAGAAACTTCTTTTTGCATCTTACTAGCCGGGGCAGTTGGGGCCTACACTGTACACATTTAATGAGAAGGCCCAGTCACTAAGTTAAAAGGAAGAAGGTATAATGGAGTGGCAACACCTACCAGCTTTCTAGAAATCAATTCTGAACCCACCCCAGATGTCATCAATATCAACCCTGAACATTATCAGAGGTGTCAATAAAGACTTTCAACACCAGTGACAGTCTCTACACCATTTGTTATGAAGTCTGGCAACCTCTGTAGTCAGTCAGTGGTAAATGAGCAAATGCATGAAACGCCTCCTTAACTTTTTAAAAAGGAAGTTACCTACTCTTCAGATCCATTCAGAATTTGTATAAACGAAAGGCAGCCTAGGTGCGTGACGTGGCAGTTTCTGAAGCTTCTCAAGTCCAGGGTCTGCACTCTGACTCTGGCAGAATGAAGGGTGTGAGCCTTCTCGGTGCAGCCAGGCCATTATCTCTGAGCAGGGCAGACAAATGGTCTGAATCACTGCTGGGAGGGATGGTCCTGAGGGCTCTCCGAGCACTGCACATTGGGGAGCTGCTGATCCTGGAGTCCTCCCCCCGGGGCAGAAAGTCTACGTCCTGCCTGGAGAAAGAGGCAGGCAGAGCCAGGCTTGGAGAGAAAGCATGGAGGGAACCACAGGGCAGTGAACCAATTCAAAAGGTACCACTTCTCTCCTTCCCCTTGACCTCCTGACTGCCCCCGAGGAATGTGGCCCTCACCAAGAAGAAAGAGAACAACCTCTGAAAACTCCATAGCTGTTCTGCCTCCACCCGAGACCAGCCAAGCCATTCCGAGGGATTCATTCAAGGTCTAAAGCCTACATATTCCAAAACAAATGCATGCTATTATGGTCTGCTTTTTAATATAAGTCTTGTGCTGCCACACTTGGGGGTTGCTATTAACACCAAGAACAACTCACCCTTTATCATTGCTTTAATGCCAAGGAACCCTAAAAGGCACCATAATTAGGTTTAATAGTCAAGTCATTCTAGGCCATGTCTATCCCGTAATGTTTAACACTAAGGTATTTTTCTGGCTGTATCTCTCCAGAAATTGCTTTTGTGTTTTGCACCTCTACGTCAAAATCTTTGCAAATGAGCTAGATATTTTCTAGCTATGAAACTAAAAGGCCATTTGTGTCGTGTCATCCTTGTTCCCTCCCTGCAACTCTGGGGGGGGACTTGAGGAGCAATATTAATAAGACTGAGGGCGATGCAGCTCTCACAGTAGACAGATTCTGAAGGTGGGGATGGGAGCAATTTCAGGGCTTGACATCTGCTCCAAGAATGCCTCCTTCCCAACTACCTCGGCCATCGCTCTGCATCTCCATGGGCCTCTCAGTCATTCGGCTCCCTAGCTGTCGTATAGATTGACTATTTCACTAGCAGCTCCCGAGGTGGGTGCGGGCTGGAGAGTCTGAGGGTGCCCAGATGGAAAGACCTTAAATAGAGTAATGCTATCCTGAGTGAAGTTGATAGACTTGTTTCTGAACCCCTTCACCTCTTGTGACATCCCCAGTGTCCCCACGCTGACCTTCACTCTCCCCTACTAGGACCCACCCAGACTTGATCTCAAGGATAATGCCTCCATCCAAGTCCTTTCTCTTTCCTAATCTTCTCTCATCTGAACTTACCTGTCCTTTGTCCTAAAACCTTAAGGTCTTACAGGAGTCTTAGTAAACCAATCTTTCAAAATTAGCCATGCAAAAGTATTCGTGGATGGGTGTGTCAAAGGATGATGAAATGAAAAGACAGATCAGAATTTATTGCTTCCTATAGCAAAGGAGAGCTATATGTTGGTGGAGCTCAGTCTCTGTGGACACAACAGAATGCTGACCTTATGTAGTATTTTTGGCAGTGATGTGCTGGTAAACTAGCTCTCTGAGGAGAAAAAAAGAGCCCCGGTTTATAGCAGTTGCCAGTTTCCATGGTATAAATCCTCCCATCATGGCCTGACTTCAAGCTACTGATGTTTGAACAAATGGCCCACAAACTTCTTGAATATTTAACAGTTAGCTCTTGCTGGGCCTAGTGCCCAGCTCTAGTGCACCACTTGGTTGGGAAGGATGGCGTTCAGGGCCTGGTGGACTTCCAGGGGTTTGAGGGAATTGACATCTTCTGTAGGAACAGCATTACTTCACTGAGACTGTTGTTGATTGGTTGGCACTCAGAAGGGCGGGGACTGGAGTGAGTCCATCCCTGATTGGCTGGCTTTCGGAAGCAAGAGGGTGCCACTCATTTGTTGGCTTGCCAAGCTTTTACTGAGGTGAGTTGTCGTTGATCCATTGAACAGGTTTGAAACCAGTTCTGACAGCTGCTTGTTACCATGGATGCATAAAAATCTGTCCTCTCCTGAGTTTGTGGGAACATTTTTATTCTCAGGTGTTACTCACACTAGATAACAATTTTAACACAGGCCTTTCTTAGCAGTGACCGGACAACCTGGGACAATCAAAATTTCAGTTAGAAAAACAGCTTTTGGATGCCCAGTGAAGCTAAGTGGAGAAAAATTTCTTCCATCATTAAAGCAGACACATCTCCGTGAGATGTGTTCCTTATATCTTTTTCTCCCATTTCCATGAGCTTGCATGAATCTGGACCTGACTAGGGAAAGTTTGTGCAGGACTTTTGGTCCATTTTAGGGGGGCAATATGAGGCTTTCACTTTGGGATAAACATCAGCAACTTCTTCTCTTTAGACCTCTGCTACAGATAAACAAGGAACTGAAGGTATTAACGGGACACCACGTTTGAGTGGTCCCTGAAGGAAGTCAGTGTCCGACATCTAATAAGCATGGCCTCTCTATGCTCCCACCATCCCCCTACCTGCCCACACACATGCTGATTCCCTGATCTATGATCGTGGAGTAGGAATTCTTTGTGAATCAGATCTGGATGAGGTTGGAATGGGAACCCATATTTTCCTTAACTCACACTACAATGGCGTACAATACTTATGTTACTGTTTTGTTTCTTACTGTTAATTTTCAAAATGGTTTGTATCTGGTATCTATTTGCCCTCATCAAAACCATCTCCATGTTTCTTCAGTAGTTGAATCCTTTCTCTTCTCCAATTATACGCCCTTTGGAACCTGCAGTACCAGCAGCAAATCCTCTCTTGGACCATGTCCACCCATCCAGTGGTTAGGAGCATGGAATCAGGTGGCAGAGGAGCCTGAGTTTAGAGATTGGTTCTCACCTACCACCTGTGGGACCTCAGCAGGTATCACTTATGTAGACAACAAAAATTCCAACAACAGACTGTGAACTCTGCATTCGAGGAAGATTTGCTCATGGCTGCTGAGGGGGCCACACATGTTCAATTCATTCCTCTGTGTGAGGAGCACACAGGATTTTGAAAAATGAATCATCAGGCAGAGCACAAGAATAGGGCCATATAGCTTTGCCCTGTGTTCCCAGCCTTCAGGCCCAGCCCCAGGTCTCTGACTCCCCACCGGCCTTATCAATCCCTCTCGTGTCCCCCAAACTCTTGGCTCTTCAAATCCAGTGACCTTTCCTCAATACACACTACCTCTGATCTCTCAGGGAATTTTTAACTCTGCTGGCTATCTCCTGCCGCCTCTGTTCTAGATCATTCTCCTATTGGAAAGGCAGCCTAGCAAACTGGCTATCTGCCTGGACTCTGGAGCCAGACTTCCTGGGTCCTGGCTCTACCACTACCTGCTGGGAGAGGTGACTTAGTTTATTGGATCCTCAGTCTCCTTATCTGTAATATGGGGATAATAATAGTGCCTACCTCACTGTACTGTTGTGAAGACTAAGTGACTTACTATATGTGAAACTCGACACTGCATACAGTGAGTGCTGTAGAAGGGCTTGTTATTGGGATGATCTTGGAGCTTCTTTTCCCATGTCTTCTTTTCTGTAGTCCATTTCTCCCCCTACGGTTCCTCTTATCTGCAAGTGCCCCCCGAGTTCTATCCTGAGCTTTCTCCACAGCAATACTCCCCTAGTGAATTCATTAGTTTTCTAAGTTCTAAGTGTCACCCCTATGCTGGTGACTCTCCACTCAGTCTCTGTGGCCTGGATCACTCACCTAGACTCTTCTCTCCCTTTCTGCTTAGATGTGTCACTCTCTTCTCGAATCTCACACGTCCTTGAGGACACTGAACATCTTCTCCTTTAAACTGGATCCTCTTCCCTCACCCGTTTGTGATAGTGTCATTCTGACTCTTCCAGCCTCCAAACCTTGCCCTCTCCTTCTTCTCCCAATATCCAATTTATTACCAAACTCTCCTGTTCTTCCTTTAACTTCACGCTGATTCACTCCTTCCTCTGCATTCCCACTGCCACCACCATCCAGGCCACCCTTACCAGATCAAATCATCACCCAGCTTCATAATGGATATCACTTTAAATAAGGGAAGTGCTTCTCAGCTGGGCTTAATGGGGGTTCAGGGGGGATATCCTTCAATGTATAAGAGTAAGAGGCAGCCCTTTTAGGAGGCTGCTTGGGCTTGACTCCTGTGCTGTACATTCAGCATTGCTGGCTCCCAGCACTGAATGTGGGCTGTATACCCCACCCCTGAAACCTGAGATTAGGGCAACTCAGAACACACACACACGCATACACACATACACACATGCACTCACGGATGCACACTTCCATGTGGCCTCTGTTGAAGGGTGAGGCCATCACTAGCCAGCAGCCATCACTGAGCCTCTTCCAAATCAAATCCATCCTCCCACACAGATTACTCAAGGCTCTTCAGGAATCTCCCCTTCCTGCCTGCCTCCGTTGTCGCCTCTGCTTTCTCGGACTACCACGGCCTGGCCTGCCCTCGATATCCCTTTCATTTCACCCCTTCCCTGGTCAGTGTGGTCCTCCCATCTTCTCAGCATCTTTTCAAGGTGTTCCGTCCCTGTACTTATGCTTTTCCAGCTCCTCTCACCAGAGATGCCTCCTATCCTTGCTCTTATATCCTATTAATCCAGCAGGCCTGGTCTGACCTTTTCCTAACTGCCCCACCGTGCCCCCAGGCCTTCTGGAAACTCCTTATAATCAATTCTACCCAGTACATCTCTTTGTTACTCTCTATTGGCTGCCTGTTTGTTGCCTTGTCTACTGAATTGGACACTCAGCTTCGAGGACAGCAGCCACTCTTGTCTCTAACCCGCAGGGCCTGGCACAGTGAAAGGCAGCCACTTTTTAATTTCAAAGTTCTTGATCAGAACCTGACCACTTACCCCACATCACCGCCAGCCTGTGCCCCTTCAGAAAGAGTTTACCAGCCAGAACAGGGTTGGAGCCAGGGAAAATGCCAGACCCTCAACAGCTTTTTACTGAGGATCCAGGAATAAAGGGGGGTTGGTGCCAGCAGGTGACAAGCTGAACACCCGAGAGAAACCATCTGCCTCTGTCACACACTAAATTGTTTGCCCAATAGAGGTTGGTGACGAAACTGACCTGTGTATGTTTCTTCCTCTCCATCAGCCCTGCCAATTACTTGCACTCATCATAAAAATGCAAAGGTGGAAGCTACGCAGCGTTGCCAGTGTCTTTACCTTCTTCCACTTGGTCGAGGTCAGTGCTGTGTTGTAAGTCTTCATCCACCCGGGGACGAGCCTCGGCCCTGGCTCTAGCCTCCTCCTCTCTTCTCTCCATGCTTCTATCAGCGTTTTTAAAGATCCACACAATCAAAATGCAGACAACTGCTGCCAAGACAGGAGTCAGGAAAAACATAGTCACGAGGCTGCTCCTGAACAGCACACACACTTCCCACACTTGTATTTAAACAAACGGAGACAGGATTGGGGAATGCCGGGAGATGGAAAGCAGGAAGAGAGAGGTGTGCGAGGGGGAGGGAACAAAGTGAGCTAACTCCATGAGGACTTTGCAAAGGAGCAAAGATCACAGCCTTGTTCATTCAGGGTGTATTGTGGGTCTGGTAATGCACGGGGGCATTCACTTTTTTAAATTATGTACTCAATCAATATATTCTCACACAATAATTGTTTTTAAAAGAACAGATTTCCAGCCACCAACTCAGATCTGCTGAAAGAAAATTTCCAGGAAAGAGCTCTGATAATCTGCATTTTGAAACAGCATGTTTGTGAAACACTGCCCTGAGGTTTTGATTTTTTTTAAAAAAATGAAGCCTGAGCCAACATATAAAGAAATTATCACATTTTGCATTAGAGAAAAATTTTCATCCAGGGAAAGTTATAGAAAAAAATTAAAATGACAGTTTGATTAATTATATAAAAACTTAAGTGGGTCTTTTTTTTTTCCCCTCAAACATCTTAGTTTTGGCTGCTATAACAGAAATACCATAGACTAGGTGGCTTAAATAATAGAAATTTATTTCTTACAGTTCTGGAGGCTGGGCAGTCCAAGATCGAAGTGCTGACTGATTTCATTCCTGGTGAGGACCTTCTTCCTGGTTTGCAGGAGGATGCTTTCTTACTGTGTCCTCACGTGGCAGAGAGAGAGAGAGAGAGATCATCTCTCTCATGTCTGTTCTTCTAAGGGCACTAATCTCACTCAAGAAGGCCCCACCCTCTTACCTAATCACCTCCCAAAGGCCCCACCTCCTAACATGATCACTTTGGGGATTAGGGCTTCAACATATCATTTTGGAGGGACAGAGACATCCAGTCCATAGCAGCAAGGTACCGAATTACGTATGACATGATATCATTTGAGTAAAACAGGGTGGAAAATACCATATATTTCTATGTGCTTGTATATTCATAACATCTCCTGAAAGATTATACCATAAATTTAAAACAGTGGTTATATTGAGACTTCTCCATACTAGTTTTGCAGCTTCTTGTGAATCTATATTTATTTCAAAATAAAAAGTTAAAAAACAACTGTGGTTACTTGTTTTGGCGGAGGTGTGGTAATTGGAGAGAAGTGGGACAAGGTGGGAGAAAGAATTTTACTGTATACTATTCCATAACTTTTTAATTTTCAACTATTATGAATATATTTCCTATTCAAAAAATTAAATAAATATTTATTTATTTATTTTTGCTGATGAAGATTGTCCCTGAGCTAACATCTGTGCCAATCTTCCTCTATTTTGTATGAGGGTCACTGCCACAACATGGCCACTGATGAGTGGCGTAGGTCTACACCTGGGAACTGAACCTGCAAACCCCGGCCGTCGAAGTGGAGTGGGTGAACTTAACCACTAGGCCATGGGGCTGGCCCCTTAATAGTCTTTTTTTTTATATTTTTGTTTTATTATATATTTTAATTTTTTTTTATGATAGACAATTTTTTTTAGTGCATGTTGTACTGGTTCTAACTCCAGAGAGCCGTATAAGATCATAGGCAAAGTTTACTATGGAGAAACTGGGCTCCACAGGGGACGTTGTGATTGTGGTGGCACTGTCTGCCGTGCCCACAGCTCTTCTAAGGGAAGGACGCTCCCATCATCCTCTGAAAGGACTTCAGTGGTGGCCATGTCTGGTCTCATTTGATCCAACCCTACATCTGTCCCAAGACAGCCAGTCCATATGACACACAGCAGCCCATGCTGTGGCCAGCTCATCGTTCCATCCCACCAAAGTAAAGAATAAATAAGCCATTCATTGGCAAGAGAGGCAAGACCTGGAAGAAGCAGCACCTCACAGGCCATGAGGAAAGAGAGAGTGAGGGGCCATTGGCATTTGAGTCCCTGGCAGGTTCCAGGTCTAGCTCAGTGTCAGCCCCCATGGCTCCTTACTTTCAACAGATCAGAGTGATCCTCTGTCCCGTAACCACAGAGCCCAACTCTTGTCAGCGCCATGAACGGGATGAAACCGAGAGGAAATGGGGGGATGGGAATGGATTACAGTGCACGGGTGGGCGCAGGGTGTGGGCAGCCCCTCCATCTCGGGATGGAATACCAATAGCCCGTGGTGTGCAGTGGCTGGTTGGCTGATTAAGGTGTTGCTTGAATCTCCTGTTTTCAGACCATGTGGCCAGCAAAACAAGTCTTTAGGGGCATTCTGAAATCATCAATAGCCCTAGAGGGTAAGAAAAATAGGGGCAACCATGCTGGATGGATGCTTTTCATCATATTTGGCAACTTGCAACAGGAAAAGACTCTTATCCTGGTGCTGACATGAGCTACGCTCTGTGGTTACACGGACATAGATAGATGGTAAATTTTATGTTGTGTGTATTTTACCATGATTTTTTTTATTAAAAAAAAATTCCAGCACCCTAAAGAGAAAAGAAAATACAGTGCTTACACACCATGGCTAAGGCACAGTGAAGGAGTTAGAACAAAGTCCTCAAAATGTGGTCCTGGATCACCACCTTCAGCATCCCCAGGGAATCTGTTAGGAATGCAAATTCTCAGGCCCTACCCCAGACCCACTGAATCAGAGACTCTGGGGGTCGACCTAATAATCTGCGTTTCAACAAGCCCTCCAGGGGATTCTGATGCTTGCTAAAGTTTGAGAACTACTGGGCTTGAGGAAAGGCTCTCTCCTCACATTCCATGCTTCACCCCAAATTCAGATTCTTCAAGCCCAAGCCCTCTACGCCATCCAGAAGAGCAACGTATCATGAACATCAAACGCTTACTGAAACTTTTTCCTACATGGTGTCTGAATGAAGCACAGTATCTTGCACATAATAAACTCCCAGTAAATATAAATCCAAGGTTTTAAGAACGGAAGTGATGTTTTTAAAACTATATTAAGGAAAATTCATCTGGTCACAAAATCAGGTGCCCATGAAAGCTGTGGCCAGGAAGGCCAGTCGAGGAACCGTTGCAGCCGTTCAGATGAGAGCTAACAGAGTCTTAGCTGGGGAGAAAATTGTGGCACGGGGAAGAGGAAAATGTTGCATAAAATTTGGAGGTGGTGGAAGTGATAAGGTCAGACGTGGGAGGGTTGTGGAGTGGAAATCGAAAATCACATCTCTCCTTCTCTCAGCCAATCATGTATTCCAATCCGCACTTTGTCTCACTCCCTGCTTGCCCTGGGGAGAGTTTGGGATTTCACAGGCTTGTGTGTTATTTAAACCAATGAGCGTTTAAGTGGGGGCTAGCAATGGGTTCCCTGGCTGAGAGAGGCTCTTCACTAGAAAGAGCTCTCAGGAAAAAAGCTGGAAAGAAAATATGGGTCTCACCAAGCTGGGGATTGTTCCGGAATGTGATTCATCAAGTGAGACTGTCTCTGCCCCTATCAAAACAGGACTTCTGAGATTGGGAGTTTCCCAAGTGTTGCTTTTCCTCAGCCAAGCAATGTCCAAGCGGTACTGCCAGTTCAGGGGTTGGGGCCCACAAAAGAAAAATGACAGGCATTCTCCAACCACTGCATTGGGTTATCTTCTGAAAACCATGTCTTTATATGAAAGATCTTAGCCACAAGCAAGAGGATGTGCATTCTAGACAAGAAGACAAAAACTCTATGTTGATAATATCAAGGATATTTTTTAATAGAAAAATGACATTTTCCAGAGCAATATTATGTGGCATTTACCAAGAGTATATTTTCTTCCCATAGAGATTCATTATTGCTTTTCTGCAAATTAGAAAAAGAAATTATCATCAGAACTAGTGATTATTTCTCAATCTTATTTGTCCTCTAAGAATAAATTATGAGGCATAATTTTGACAGAACAAGATGGCTCTTTTTAATTGTTGTTGAGGAAGATTCACCTGGAGCCAACATCTGTTGCCAATCTTCTTTTTGCCTGAGGAAGATTGGCCCTGAGCTAACATCTGTGCCCATCCTCCTCTATTTTGTATGTGGGTCACTGCCACAGCATGGCCGCCAACGAGCGTTGAAGGTCTGCACCGGGGAACTGAACCCAGGCTGCTGAAGCAGAGTGCGCTGAACTTAACCACTAGGCCATGGGGCTGACAAGGGAGATCTTGATAAAGGCATTGGCCGCTTGGCATTTAAGGTGGTGCCTGGTATATTAGTTTCCTAAGGCTGCTGTAACAAAGTACCACAGACTGGGTGGCTTAAAACAACGGAAATGTATTGTCTTACAGTTCTGAGGCTGGAAGTCCTAAATCAAGGTGTTGTCAGGGCCATGCTCCCTCTGAAGGCTCTAGGTGAGAACCTGTTTCAGCCCTTTCTCCTGGTGGTTGCCAGAAGTCTTTGATGCTTCTTGGCTTGTAGACACATCATTCCAGTCTCTGGAGTCACATGTTCTCCCTGTGCGTCTTCACATCCCCTCCCTCTGCGGGTCTCTGCCTCTGTGTTTCTTCTCTTCTTAGAAGGACACAGTCATTTTGGACTAGGGCCTATCCTAATAACCTCATCTTAACTTGATTACATCTGCAAAGACCCTATTTGTATATAAGATCACATTCCCAGGTTCCAGGTGGACGTGAACATATCCCTTTGGGGACACATTTCAACCCATAACACCTGGCAAAATGGAAGTAAACATACTTCAGCCTATTGCATATGAGGATAAGTTAATTTTGAAACATTAATCAATCATAGAGACTCTCCAGGTTTTTAGTCTTTCTAGCTGTAAAGAGAGGGGAGCAGAAGAAACTGCATTCATTTCTCTCTCTCCTTAAAGACAACAGTGTTCACTCAGCAAACTAGTCCATAATCAGTTCCCTCCTGGGTATGAAGGCTCGTCGATGACTGATCTGCCCAGCTGGGACTTTGAGATTGCTCAATACAAGTGTGGGAAGACTAAAACCCTTTTTTTGTGTGTGTCTAGATCCAACCTTGGACTCTGGAAAGGCCAGAGGTTATATATTTTAATTTTTCTTATATTTTGTGATCTTAAAAATTGTGATTAGTTAGGTAATGCTAACCACTGTCACGAGCAACAGCTGGTCAAGTCCTTCTCACCTCTCATCACTCTGACCTCCACCTCTGCCTCCCTCTTCCACTGGCAGAACCATTAGGAGAGAAGATAGAATCTCCTTCTGATTACATTGGGCTCACCCAGATAATCCAGGATAATCTCCCCGTTTTAATATTTCCTTGGAAATAGTAACATACAAGAGTATTTCTGTAGACAAAAAAAGCTAGCCAGTGCTTTTTTACAAAACGACGGCCTTTAAAATCTCTTTGATACTACATGCTAAGCATCAGTGTGGGCTGTTACTCCACTCAATATATTTAGTGAGTTATGATACTGTTGTTTTCAAACAATTTATCTAAACTAAGCCTAAATGTGATTGCATACTATTCTTTTTTCTTTATTGTGATAAAATATGCATAACATAAAAGTTACCATTTTAACTATTTTGAAGGGCACAGTCCCGTGGCATTAAGTACATTCACATTGTTGTGCAACCATCGCCATCACCTATCTGCAGAACTTTTTTCATCATCCCAAACTGAAACTCTGTACCCACTAAACACTGACTCCCCATTCCATCCTCCCTCAGCCTCTGGTAGCCACCACTCTATTTTCTATTTCTATGAGTTTGACTATTCTAGGTACCTCATGTAAGTGGAATCATACAGTACTTCTCCTTTTGGGTCTGGTTTGTTTCACTTAACATAATGTCTTCAAGGTTCATCTATGTTGCAGCAGGTGTCAGAATTTCATTTCTTTTTAAGGCTGAATAATATTCCATTGTATGGATATACTACATGTTTTTATTCATTTATTCACTGATGGACACTTCGGTTGCTTCCACATTTTGGCTGTGGTGAATAATGCTGCTCTGAAGACTGCTGTGCCATGCTATTATTTTTAACACTACTAACACATAGTTCAATTTGAGAAACTGAAAACTGAGTAAAATTGGTTGCCCAGAATTCATGGGGTTGATTCTCAATAAAATGTTATACAATACAAGTAACTAATTTTTCTGAAACTTTTTTTTCTAATTAGCATTACAATTACCTTTAAATTCTTTTATTTTTAAATTTTAAATGTTTCTCTAAAAATCCAAATGCATTTATTAAATACACAGTAGAGCTGATTCTTAGAGAAAAAAATAAAATGTACACTAGCAAGTGTAAATAACAAAAGCACAATTTAACAAAATTAGAACTAAGATCATATCTAAAGCAATTACAAAGAGACATTTTTAACTGTATCAAGCTTTATATAATTAACTGTAGATACATTTTTTTAAATTGATAAAATAGGCAATTTTGTGTGTGGGGGGGAACAAGTAAGTTTCCAAAACTGACAAAGAGATCAGTGACTATGGTAAAAAGTTAAAACATTATCAAAGCATTTTATGTTTACAGAAAAATGTATCCTAGCTCAGATGGTGAACTTTTAAAATATTCAAAGAACAATATTCCCAGGCTAAATAAAGAGTCTCAGAATATATATAAGTATGAGAACTGCCCAATTTATTGAGCAGAAGTAGTATAATCCTATTAAAGTTCAACAAAGATAGCAGAGCAAAAAAAAAAAAAAAATCAATCTCGCTTATAAATCCCACCTATAAATTTTACAGAAAGAGTTAGCAATTTAAATATATCAACATATTTTAAACATATCTTCTATAGTCAAATAAGATTTATCCAAAGGATTCAGGATAATTAAATATTAGAAGATCTACTAATCTATTATGTTACAAGAATTGGTCAAATTTTAAAATTATATAATAATCTTCAAAGATTTCCCAAAGCTATCTGATATTGTTTAATACCCAACCTGATTTTTAAGAACTTTTTTAGAAGCCAGCAATTTGAAAACATTTCTTTAACATGGTTAAAAATATCTATCTTAAACTGAACTGACAACATTCTTAATGATAAACACTAGAGGCAATTTCATTAAAATCAGAAATCAACATACAAAAGAAGGAAAGGAGGAAGGAAGGAAGGAAACAAGGAAAGACAGAGGGAGAAAGGGAGAAAGGGGATAAAGAGAGCCTACTCTTTAGCATTCGTGTTCTGGAAACTCTGGTCAAGACAGTAAGAATGAAACACGTTAACATACCCACTAGATCATGAGAACGTGGGTGCTACATTCTCCGATTGAGTTTTACCAATAATAAAACTAATATTTTTGTTCCCATCTGACTCCTGGATCTATCTCTGAACTGCAAGTGGCAGAGAGAGAGGGTCTAATTACTACACTCAAACCCTAAGTGTAGGCTTTTTTTTTCTTTTTTCTTTTTTTTTTTTGCTGAGGAAGATTAGCCTTGAGCTAACATCTGTGCCAATCTTCCCATACTTTATATGTGGGTCGCTACCACAGCATGGCTGATGAGTGGTGTAGGTCCACACCCAGGATCTGAACCTGTAAACCCAAGTCGTGAAAGTGGAACATGCTGAACTTAACCGCTGTGCTACAGGGCCGGCCCCAACCAACAGCACGCATTTTTACTATCCATATTTTACGGAATAAATTGAGGCTTGGAGAGATTAAGCAACATATGTGAACATGCTTGAACATGTCTCTGAGATAGGTCCCCACGTTCACACCTGCCGGGCATCTGTGATGTGAACAGCACCTTCCTGAAGTTGCACAGTGCACAACTTCCTCTCCCACACTGTGGCTGCAATGGTCCTGGGGCCTCTTAGAAAGAGTGTCCTAGGAAGGGAATTGCTGGGCCACAGGGTAAGCAAACATCCAGCTTTACAAAATAGAGCCAAACAGGCTTCCAAAGTTTTGGTCAATGTGCAATCCTATTAGTAGAGAACAACGCTAAAGAAAAACTTATTGTGACACTTGTTAAAGATGATAAAGAAGGGGCCGGCCCAGTGGTGCAGCAGTTAAGTGCGCGCACTCTGCTTTGGTGGCCCAGGGTTTGCGGGTTCGGATCCTGGGCGTGCACTGAGGCACCGCATGTCAAGCCATGCTGTGGCAGCGTCCCATATAAAGTAGAGGAAGACGGGCATGGATGTTAGCTCAGGGCCAGTCTTCCTCAGCAAAAAGAGGAGGATTGGCAACAGACGTTAGCTCAGGGCTGATCTTCCTCACCAAAAAAAAAAAAAACTTGGTAAGGAAAACTTTATTCAAAGGTCCACCGCAAGGGGGGTTTTGCACTAAGGGAGAGTGATCAGGCTCAACTCTGAAGACAAAAAGGACAAGTGGGGATTGATAACCAAGGAGCGGGGGCGGGGGGGTCAGTAGATGGAAAATTACTGAGAGAGAACATCAAGGCTAGGGGGATTCTTGCTGATGGAACAGGATTCTTGCTGAAGGCAGGCCAGGGTGAGAAGATATTGAGGGTAGGAGATGAGGAATTGGATCAGGAATCTGAGAAGATAACAAGGGTGGGAGATTTTCGAGAAATGGATCCAGAAAGATTCTTGCTAAAGTTGGACTAAGAGGGCTAAGGACACAACTCAAGATCTGTCTGGACCTAGTCGAGAAGAGGGCTCAGAGGAGAAAGTCTTTGTCAACAAGAGCTTCCTTTGATCCACATCTTCATCAACACGTGACATGGCCCTCATAGGGGACACCCATAGAGCAGCCTACACTTAACCTGGATAAGTGAGTTTCCTTTGGGTCAAGTAGAAACCTCAGAAGGCAGCTGGGCTGGCACCATCCTGTTCCTCATCAAGAGGCTGCCCTGTAGGCGGTGAACCCCAGCGGTCAGAGGCTGCTGAGGGCACTTCTGAGGGCAGGACCTGAAGGGAGCTGGAGGGGGTCAAGTTGGAGCTGGTCTTCCACTTCATCACCACGCTGTGGGCACACCTCTCCACAGAGCCCCTCGACCAAGAAGCACTTTTTACTTATAAGAGTCTAGAATAAATCAAGAGAAGAAAATTTGATCAAATGGATTATCTAGAAATTGAAAACATCTGTATAGCAAAACAGCATATACGAAATTAAAAGACAAATCAGAAGACAGTTATAATAAATACAACCAAGAGAAAATACACTTCACATATTAAAAGTGTGTACAAATTGATATAAGAAAATCATCAAGATCCAAATAATTCAACAGCCAAATAGGCAAACGGACAGCAACAGAAAGCAGCACGAGAGAAATATACCAGTCTATAAACATATAAAGCATATTCAAACTCAATAGCAAAGTAATAAAAGTTAACAAGAGGACACCAGGTGTAACTTACCAAATCAGTGCACCAACCCCGCCAGACCTTAGCCCTTCATTGTGTCATATTAAAATATAATATCCAGGGGCCGGCCCGGTGGCGCAAGCGGTTGGGTGCGCGCGCTCCGCTGCGGCGGCCCGGGGTTCGCTGGTTCGGATCCCGGGCGCGCACCGAAGTACTGCTTGGTAAGCCATGCTGTGGCGGCGTCCCATGTAAAGTGGAGGAAGATGGGCACCGATGTTAGCCCAGGGCCGTCTTCCTCAGCAAAAAAAGAGGAGGATTGGCGGATGTTAGCTCAGGGCTGATCTCCTCACAAAAAAAAAAAAAAAAAAAAATATATATATATATAATATCCAGGCTTGACAAGAGTGAGGAAAAACAGTCTTTCTCATTTCATACACAGCTGAGGTATGTAAACTGATACTGCTTTTATGAAAAGAAAATTTCCAATATTCATTAAATATCATTTGAAGAGTAATTTTAAACCAGGAATTTCTTTCTGCAGAATCAACCTTAAACAATCTGACATGCAAAAGTAACTATTTGCACAACAATGTTCATTTCACTACTATGTATAATAGAAAATTGAAAACAACAATAAACAGCAAAGATATACAAGTGATTCAACAAACTGTGATAGACTATGAATAAACAAATTAAAATGATTTTTTTAGAATATTTAAGAATTTTTTATATATTTTAAGAATTTTTTTTTAATTTAAAGAATATTTAATAATACTGGGAAATGAATGAAAAAATTATATAAGTAAGACAACATTAAATTGAAAATAACATTAAGTGAAAAAATTATATTACAAAATTTTAAATACAACCTACAGCATAGTATGAAATTTTAAAGTATACTATATGTTAATATTAGAATATGCACAGAAAAAATATAGGACATGCATCAGAATATTAATACTGATGATCTCTGAGTGGTACTTGGTTTTTAATGTTCTTATTTTTATTTTCAACATTTTCTATATTTTCAACAACCAGTATGTAATATTGCTATAAATTTTAAAGGCAAAAAAAATACTCTTGAAGCCATAAGAATTCCTTTCATGGTGTTCTAGGGTCTAGAATGATTTAGAAGAGAAGCAGTATCAGCTAATGGTGAGTGCACATACTCCAGGCCGACTGCCAGGATTCCAGTCCTGGATTTGCCACATACCAGCAGTGTGACCTTGAGCAACTTACCTAACCTCTTTGTGCCTCAGTTTCCTCCTCTGTAAAATGGGGCAGTAATGGTCCCCACCCCCTAGGGTTGCTGTGAGGATTAGCTGAGTTAATATATGCAAAGTGTATAGAGCAGGCCCTATGAAAGATAGCTATTATTGTTATCATATAGAAAAGAAGAAAGAGTTCTCCTTGATAAGACTGCACACTGCTCGAAAGCAAGGCCTGTTTCTCTTAGTTCTTTTACATCTTTAATCTCCTCCACCCCAAAAAAAAAACCTCGACAATAGTGCTGAGTCAATAGCGATGTTCCCCAAAAGCAAAAGCTTCCTCTTATTCCTTTTACTCGAGTATTGCAAGTGTCACAAGTGACCCGCCCAGCACAGGCAGTCAGTCTGTGAACATATAGCTCTGTCATCATCATATTATCAAACCATAGTATTAGGATTCAATATCATGGGCAATGAGATGGTAATGAAAGCAAATTCCAAATCAGCCACTTTACTTTTTATCAAAATACTCTGCATTCCTTTTGCCCTTAGATCTAGGAAGACACCTGTTGGCAGCACAAGGATCTGGGCGTCAAGGGCCTCTCCTCACTGTTGTGAATGCAGAAGGTTGCTCTACCTGGGGTGCTGGGCAAGGAGTCCTAGAATGTGGTCCAAAGAAGGCGGTGGAGGTCTGTTCTTGATTTCACAAGTTTTGGAGCAGTAGGGGAACAGGATCACATTCAAGAGAAGATGCTGGTGTACAGGAGAGAATCAGGTAATCAGAGCAAAGTGACTCTGAGGCTGGTGACGGGAACTGAGTAGGGAGCTAAAGTGGGGGCGTGGGAGGTCAAAGAGCAACAGCCACCCAGAGATAGCTACTGAGCACCAGTACCGGCTACTATGGTCATGAAAAGGCTGATGGCACCCATTGTGGATGATGTGGCGAGTTCCCTTTTGGGAGTTTGGGGGTGCCACCAGCACTCAGTCCAGCTGTCACCCCCAGTGGGTCTTGCCCAATATCATATCCCAGTCCTGGGGCTACATCCAATTATCCATCACACAGAGATCTAAGGGCCTGAGTCTCCGGTCCAAATTTGGATAGTTCTGAAGGATCATCCCATCTCCAGAACTTCCTGTAGGGTGGGCTGAGGCGTCTGTTGTGATGGCATCAAGACTCAATGTCTCCCTCTGCACAGTCCTGCGTCTCTCCTCCCCTTCCACAGTGCTGACACCACGGGCTCCCTGATAAAGGCCTGTATGGAAACCTCCGCCTCAGAGTCTATGAGAGTCCCCCTCCTGAGAGCTTATGTCCTAGCGGGAGGGCCAGAAGGCTAACAATAAGCAAACCAATCAACACCTTCAGAAGATAATAAGTACTAGGAGGAACAGAAAATAGGGAAAATTGATAAGCAGTGACAGGATAGGGGCAGGGGGGTCAGGGCAGGCCTCTGAGGAGACAACTTTGGGACTGAGACAAACAGCAGCAAAGAAGTCAAAGCTCAGGATTAGTAGGTGTTTGCAAAACAGAAAGAGGGCCACAGAGCTGGAGTGGGGGATCCAGGTTGAGTTGGGAGGAGATCAAGTTGGGAAGGGCTTTTCCATTCTGGAGCTTACAGGCCATGAGAAGGAGTTTGGTTTTATCCTAAGTGAATAAAAAATCCTGGAGGGTTTTAAGTAGTAGAGAGACTTGATCTAATTTAGGTTTCTCAAGATTATTCTTGCTGCTGGGTGGAAAATAGATTGGAGAAAAGTAAAAGTACAGTCATGCATCGCTTAACCACAGGGACACGTTCTGAGAAATGCATGGTTAGGCGATTTCGTCATTGTGCGAACATTGTAGAGTGTACTTACACAAACCTGGATGGTATAGCCTACTACACACCCAGGCTACATGGTACTCATCTTATGGGATGAGTGTCGTATATGTGGTCTGTCATTGACCAAAATGTCATTATGAGGCACATGATTGTAGAAGCAGGGAGACTATTCAAGAGATTTCTGCCTTAATCTAGGTCACTGTTCCTCAAAATTCAAGTTGCAGCCCATTCACGAGTAGTGAAATCAATTCAATGGTTGTGAGCAACATTTTTAAACGAAATAGGCTAGGCTAGATCTAACAGATCTAATAGAATAAAATAGAATAGAAAATTGAGTGTGTGGCATTCGGTAAGAGTAAATATTGTTTCCTGATACTTAATGGAGTTAAACACAGTTTCACGTGCGTGCATTGGTTCAACATCAGAAGCAAACTTCTTACTGCAGATCTTGGTCAAAGACTTTTTTTTTTTTTTTTTATAATTTTATTTATTTATTTATTTTCCCCCCAAAGCCCCAGTGGATAGTTGTATGTCACAGCTGCACATCCTTCTAGTTGCTGTATGTGGGACGCGGCCTCAGCATGGCCGGAGAAGTGGCCCGTGGATGCACGCCCGGGATCTGAACCGCGGGCCGCCAGCAGCTGAGCGCGCGCACTTAACCGCTAGGCCACGGGGCCGGCCCTCAAAGATGTTTTAAAGTCACTGATCTCATTGATGGATATTTACAAATTGGGTTAATTAACTAAGACTAGAGAAGATGACTTAAGGAGGAACTAAGAGTAGGGCAGAAGCGACAAGGGGCTGTGATGCCCTAAAGTTGTCAGTGGGGTCAGAGACACCTGTGAGAAATTGTAGGGACAGAAGACGCAAAACAGCACGTGGTCTAGTCTTATGAAGACCAGCGTAAGGAGCAGAGCACGCCCGGGGTGACCCAGGAGGGTAGAGAGCAGTGGAGTAAGTGGCGGCTTCAGGTGGTTTGGGCTTTGAAGCATCAACCTCTGCAGAGGCAAAATGCTCATTTTACTCAAAAAGAAAAAAGTCTGCCAGGGGAGGCAGACCCAAGCACAAGATGGCAGGCACGCACTTGGAGAGGATCGCAGTTTCAGTTTGAGAGAGCAATCCACGGCCTTGGCAGGGCCAGGCCCGCTGTGCAGCCTCACTCAAAATGCAGAAGCAGTTCCGCTCATGGTGGCAAGTTCCGTGGTTCTCCGGGAAATTGCAACGGAGGAAGCGTGGTGTCGGAGCCTGAAAGACATGGAAGCAATGTGGACGGTAATATTCAGGGTAGACTGGAGACCTCCAGGAGCAGACACTCCAGAGGGCTCAGGCATCATTTTACAAATATGTTCTACAGTATTCTATTCAATAAAAATGTTCTCTGGATGTTTAAGTCTGGTAAAACTTGGATTCTGTATCCTCTCTTCTTATGGGTTAAACTGTGACCCCCCCAAATGATATGCTGAAGTCCTAACCCCAGTACCTCAGGATGTGACCTTATTTTGAAATAGGGTCGTTGCAGCTATAACTAGGTAAATTAAGATGAGGTCATACTGGAGTAGGGTGGACCCCAAATCCAGTAGGATTGGTGTCCTTATACGAGGAGAGACACCGAGACAGACACACAGGGAGACAGTCATGTGCTGATGGAGGCAGAGATTAGAGTGATGTGTCTATCACTCAAAGGATGCCACAGATTGCAGGGGAACACAAGAAGCTGGAAGAGGCAGGGAAGGATTCTCCCCTACAAGTTTCAGAGGGAGCGTGGCCCTGCCGACACCTTGATTTCAGACTCCTAGTCTCCAGAACTGTGAGACGATAAATTTGTGTTGTTTGAAGCCACCCTCGTTTGTGGTACTCTGTTAAGGCAGGCACAGGACACCAATACACCAGGCACCTCCTTACACGCCAACAACCGATGCCTTTCAGAAACTAATATATCTCTTGAGAGACACAATTTACATAAGTCATCCTGGAGGCCTAAGCCCACGGTTTGAGACACACTTATCTAGAACAGTACTTAAAAGAAACTATTCTAAAAAAACTTGTTCTAATCCCTATCTTTATCTTCTTTTCAGTCTGGACACTTTATTTGGTGTATGATAAGTGTGTATCATTCTAAATGCAGGTGTCCAGCCAGAAAGGAAGAGGTTAAATGCTCAGATCGCATTTCAGAGAAAACCCCAGAAAGCTCAGAGATTTGGGTTCACAGCCTCAGACCAAGTTTCCACACCATTTCAAGGTTCAGTGGGCACTAATGATTTCTTCCCTTCTCTCTTGTCGTCTGCCAGCGAGGCTGCCCACCCCATCTGCCTGTGGGCAGCAGAGAACTCACAAGAGAAGGCCCCTCAATGGATGTTGTTTGTGTCTCTACATCACACCCTTCATCTGAGTGGGAAGACCTCACATCCTTCACCTCGGTGGGAAGAAGGGCAGGGGAGAGGTCTTGCCTATTTTCTAGAGAGTATGCCCTTGTGAATGACAACAGAGTGAGAACCAGGAGCCATCACCCATAGATCCCAGTAGAATAAAATTAAATCAGAGGATAAAGTGATTCAACAAGCCTGTTAGAATCGAACTGTCTTTTAACCAAGATGTTTCTGGCTCATCCCTCCATCCGTTTAATAGAGCACCAACATCAATTACCACTGCTCCGTGGTAAAACAAGGAATAACAGAGCGATGCTAAAAGCAGGATTGCCCCTGGAGAGGAGGAGAGTGTTGCTGAGCAGAAGTGCAGTTCCAGACTCCCAGGAGTGATGGTGGTGGCTGCCTTGCCCCCAAAAATCCATTTCCTTGCATGGATTTGAGATGGAGTTTATAGGATGTGAACTTCTTTATTTCTCCTTTCTGTTGGGGGGAGCGGTTACCACAGAAATCAAGACAAGATTCAGAAAGCAGAATCTTAATACAGGAAAAAGATCGGTATTTAGGGTCAGAAACACTGGTAGGAAGGTTATAGAGGGAACTGTGGAGGTGACTTTAGGGGGTGACACAAAGTCTGAAGGAACCACAACATCCAGAATTCAGACTCTGTAAGCCTCTCTCGTTGCTCGCCCTGTAAAATGACAGTTATTCTAAGACAGAATTACAGGGAAAGTTAATTGTTGTTCTTCGAGACATGACAGAGATTCCTGCCGTGTTGTAATTACACAGGCAGCTTGCCAGCAGCTCACGACAAAGCCAGAGCTTAACTTTGGATTTAGGCAGCACAAATTACTTAAGGAGGTTTGAGGGTACTGAGGGATTTTGCTGATTCCCCAGTGATATGTCAGCGTATCTGTGCTTATAGGAAAGAAATGAAATCTCACTGAAAAATATTACCCTGTATTCCTAATTTCCATACTGGAGAATTACTTCCGGGGGATCATTGGGAGGGAAAAGTGGATAGCCCCACTTCCAACCAGCAAAAAGAATCACAAACCTTAGGCATCCCGCAGGTAACCCCAGCCTCTCACTCTCTAGTTGACAAGTGGCTAACAAGGGTTGCACCACTAGTTACCTGCAGACATAAAAATTAACTAGATTTCCAGAATGTTCTCTCCACCTAGCCCTAGAATCAGAAGATTTGGGATTCAGTTCCTGCTCAACCATTTACAGGCTGTTTGACCTTGGGCAAGTCACTCAACCTCTCCATTCCTCTTTTTCTTACCTATAAAATGAGGACAACAAAACCTTTTCTCTCCTCCTGCCTCACAGGTGATTGTGAAACTCCAGTGAGATCTGTCAAGAAAGTGTTCCTAATTGGCAAACATCTTGACAAAGGGAAGCTATTATTAGGACTTCCCCCCTGGGGGCAGGACCTCCCTCTGAGAACGATCAATGACCGGATGGCAGGCCCCAGGGCTCTTCAGTTCCTGCCAGGAAGATGCTAACAAAAATACACAAAAACCTTGGGCCTTTTTTTTTTTTTTAAATACCTTAATGAGCAGAGGTTGACATGGGTTAGGAATGCCACACTGCTGGGCCAGCAGACACATCAGAATTGGTTCCCTTAGATTTGTTGTCAAATCTCTGAAAAGAAACATGGCGCCACTTCCCTTTTCCCACTTCCCTCAAGCTTTTCTGGTCAGCCCCACCCCCCACCAGCACCTGCCAGAGGACAAAACAGAAAGTACCGGGGACGCATCAGGGCATCTCCTGCACCATTGTTCCCGTTGCTTATCCTTTTAGCCACACTTCTTCTTAACCTAAGATGGAAGAGAAAGGACAGTTACTGTAAGATATTATCTTCCTTGGATTTGAGGTTCCTCTCGGTAAAATAGTTCCAATAGTAGTTTCCATTTTCAAAACATGTTGTGAAATAATAAGGAAGTATTATTTTTGTGTCATCTTTTATTCCAATGCCTGAGTCTGAGGTTAAATATACTTTTAAAGTTGGGGGTGGGGCGTGTCATCTAGCACAATGCCTGCCATAATAGACAAATTAGGCAGTACCTAGAGAACAATTAGGTCCAGGAGAAATGGAGATGCTGGCAGTTGGCCAGGCTCCCTCACTAGCTGGGAGATTTGTTCCTACCCACCAGCTTTAAAACACAACCAATTCCTAGCCTCAGCCAATTTAAAGGTTGCTACATCTCATGGTCTTTTCAGATCACTTACAAATAACTTCAACTCTAGAGGTTACATCTGAGATAAAGGTCCATTGTATTAAAAAAAAATCATCTGAGACCCCATCCAAGGGCAGTCAATCCTACTAGTGTCATCATAAGACGCCATCCATCAGTCGGTCAGTAACTATTGAGCCACTCCAACACCACTGTTGCCAACTCCAGAGCAAGTAGAGTGTCCCTTGCAGAATGGGGTTGCAAAGTTCCAGAACCTTCTTTAAAGGTCAATGTCACAAAATTCTGCTCCTGATGCCACAGATGTTTGTGAGCATTTTCCATCAATGTTTTCTTTCTTGTATTCTAATTTAATTGAAAAATTTGAAAACTGTACAATTAAATGACAATACAAATAAAAATTAAATAAATAAAAAAATTTTAAAAAGCAAATATGATAGATGCAGAGGTTCTGAGTTAGAAATGAGAAAGAATGAATATAAATAAGAATCCTCTACCCCTTTCTAAGGATTTGAGGCAAACTCTGACATAGAATGAGAAAATATCACTGTAATTGGAGTAGGAATTATATTCGAGCCAATAAAATCCTCCAACGTCTCCATCATTACCAGGAATACAAATGCCTTCACTTATCTGGAATGATTCAGAATGATTCTCTCTTCTGCAACTGTTTAAATAAAAAGTTTAATATTCTTATTTATTTTTGTACTACATGTTCTACTGAAAGAATGTTCTGATCAACATAAGTACAAAGATACAACAAGATACTAAACTAGGGAGAAAAAAGGCCAGATTGTACCTAGAGTAATATGCAACAGCAGACCCCAGAATAAAGGCCACTTTACCAAGTCCTCTTGGTAAAAATACTGGATTGTAAGTTTCCTTATCCACTAAAGCAAATAGAAAAGCCTACAAAGATATCCAAATTCATTTCTATCTAGAGTTAGGGTTTTACACATTCACTGCATTTTTAAAAATAGCTAAGAGATGCATGTGACACAGAATTCAAAAGGACAGAGTCAAGTGAAGAATGTCCCCTCTGCAAAGATAACCACAGCCAACCAGTTTTGCCTAGTGTTCCAGAGATATTCTATGATTCTGTAAGCACATAAATATGAAGTTCCCCTTCCTCCCATCTCCTTTCCTCTCTGTTTTATTTTGGTAGCATTTGCAGCAACCAAATCCCAGTTACTCTGCAGATTTCACACACCCCATTCTGTTTTCCCTGGAACTAGGTCTAGAATCCAGGGCCTCCCACAGTGCGTGTAGGAGGGGTCCAGACAGATGCTGGACCCCTGATCCAGCCACTGGTCCTTCTCAGGCCCCCGCTGAGCCATCCCTCATCTTGCCTACACAGGACCACCTGGTCTGCAGGGCCCAGCAGACTCTTTCCATGGCTCCCTGGCTTTCCCGCGAGACTGCACAAGGCCCTACCTGCCCGGATTTCCCATGCGCGCCTGCTCACCCCCACCCCTGGGTTCTGCAGGGAAATCGGATCCCGCAAGGCAGAACTCCCACCACCCATCCTCCTGCCCCTTTCCCTCGTCTCTCTTCCTCTCTCACTTGGCCCAAGGTACTTTTTTCCAATTTAGAGGGAAGGAGACTTTCTTCATCTTCTATTTCTCTAAACATTTTGCCTGGGCTCAGAGTCTCCTATATTCTCCCAACATTTTTATGGAAACCAAAGCCAGAAGAGTCTTTCCAATTATTTCCTGCTTTCTGCCTTGTCACATTCCTCTCCTGAGGGATGAGAGTGAGATCTCCTAGGCATTTGAAAGGGGGAAGGGGAATGTAGCATATTACCATTCACTCCCCAACATGGCCCTGCATCCCCCAGCTTTTACTCACCTCCACCGGCCTGCACCACCTGCCCCATCCCTTCGCTGCAGCCAACTGGTCTTTCCAGAGTCCTTTGTACTCCTTAGGCTCCTCATACCACAGGGCCTTTGCACATGCTGTTTACTCTACCTGGAAGACTCTTACACTCTTCTCTGGTAATTAATCCCTTTCAGTTCAAGTGTCACTTCCTTGGGAGCCTTTCTGAGCTTGTTTGTCCCTTTCAAAAATATTTCATGGTACAGCATACTGCTCCTGGTAGCCATTGTCCCACTCAAAACTTAGTAGTCGTGTGCCTACCTCCCCCTAGAGGCTGTGTGCACCATAGACGCAGAGACTATCTGGCTTTGATGTCACTCTCACATAGCATAGAATCTGGCACTCAAATAAATGCTGAACTGAATGAATAAATAAATAAATCTAGGAAGGAAGTCAATAAAACTCAGTAAATAAATGCTGAATGAATGAATGAATGAGCTACATTGCCTCTTTCTCCTCAGCTCTGTGCTCTTCTCTCTGTGAGCTGCTGTATCTGTGGTCTATCAATGAGATACATATTTTCTACTGAGTGGTAAAATAACCTTCTAGATCATGTTTCTTTAAACCTTCCATCTTGTCTACTCTTAAGTGGTTGCACTCAGGGGCTTCTGGCTAAATTTTGCATTTACCACTGAATTCATTTGTGGGTGCCACAGTCAGCCAACCCCTTTCAAGTAATTTCCTTCTTTTCTTTTTATTAAGCTTTTATTTTAAGTGCAAATTATGCATTCCCACCTGAAACCTGGAATACGTTTTGACCTCGCTTTCGCCTGCAGTCTTTATGTCGTGGGAATGAGAAATCTGAATTGCAGACAGTTTTCAGCCACAGGAAACTAACTTTTGAGTCGCGTCTCACAGATCACGTGGTTAAACACAATGAATGGCCTGCGGCTTTGTTTCATGTCTGGCAGGCCTGTGAGTCACACCGTGTCATTAACTAGTCCACTCACCCAGCTGGCGTGCACCTTGTCGAAGTGGTACCCATAGCCACCTGCCAGAAAGTTCTTCAGTCTTCCAACCAGGTGACTGATCCCTTGACGTCAGCACTCTTCAGAGACCAAAATTACATCAATGAACTAGAATTTAGGAGACCTTTGGCTAACTTCCGGAACTAGTAGGCTGGATATTTAGGTGGTGGCCCCAAATTTTATACAAGAGAGAATTAGGGGCAGCAATCCGGTGGGAAGCTGCTTTTGTGTGGAAAACGTCACACGTCCACATCATAGAATGGAGAAGTGGGCTGAGGAAGATTACGACAGGGAAGGCTACAGGCCCCCATTCCCCACCTCTTGGCACCATCTGGCCTCTGACTTTTTGTTGTCTCTACTTATTCCTGAAAACAAACTGCTGATTTTTTGTGTATCCCCACCTCCCTCCTGGAATAATAGTAACTTTATTAATAATAGTGTTGTTACTTTGAACCTTCGGAGTTAAGACAATCTGCTTAACTCACTTTACAGTGTCTAGACCAGAGACAAAAGATATCAAGATATATTTATTATCTTGATCATGAAAATATATAGTAATATACAGTGGTTAAAAAAATGAGGTCTCATATTCATCTCTTTCACGCTTACCGGAGCAATATATTTTTCTTTGGTGCTATTTAAGGTTTAGCACTTTCAGAAATAATTCTTTTATTGTTTATATTTTATCAGGTTTCTCTTTCTCTCTCTGGTTATTTTAGCGCACCAAAACATGAATGAAAAACACTTTAAAAAGATTCTCCTCTCCTCTTTGGAAATCAACTCTCTAAAACCTCGAAAGCCAAAAGGCAATATTTTTCAGAAATTCAAAAACAGCTCCGGGCACAATACCAGTGATGAGCTGCCAGGGTTCCAAAGTGGGAAAGAGTCTCCATGCATCAGCGAAGACATTATTCTCTGAGACACAAAGGTTTCATGACGCCTTTAGATTTGCAGATTCAAAGAGGCGCGAGGCACTGACCCTGCAGTTTAGGGAAATGGCCACTAGATGGGGCGAGAGCCGTGCAATCAGGACCGAATGGAGCCTGCAGTGGTTTCCATGAAACGTTGAAATGCACTTTTCTTTTTTCCACTAGAGAACTTCCTATTAAGACAGTTAACCCTACATGGTCTGATTAGATGCTACCTAATGCATGAGTTTTACATAAAATGAAATTAATTTAAAATAAATAAAATAAAATAAAATATGAACCTTGGAAGCATGATTATTTGTGCACCTATCCTCCCAGTTAGACAGGAAACCCTGGGGCAGGACTGTCTTTTGTCGTCCTTGTGTTCCCAACGGCATCAATGGCACTGAAAGGACTTTGCCTGCCCTGAAGAGTGCTAGGTACAGCTTGTGGAACTGAGGTCTTCGTCATCAAGAGTAACCACGTCAGGGCCGGCCCTGTGGCGCAGCGGTTAAGTTCGTGCTCTCACTGTGGCGGCCCCGGGGTTCACAGGTTCGGATCCCGGGCGCGCACTGATGCACCGCTTGTTAAGCCATGCTGTGGCGGCGTCCCATATAAAGTAGAGGAAGATGGGCACGGATGTTAGCCCAGGGCCAATCTTCCTCAGCAAAAGGAGGAGGATTGGCAGATGTTAACTCAGGGCTGATCTTCCTTACACACAAAAAAAAACAACAAAAAAAAAGAGGAACCACGTCATGGCCATCAAATCCTGACGTGATCATGCCCCACCTGTCTGACTTCTCGCCTGGTCCTTCCCTTGGGACCGTGTCTGTCTGGACTGCCTGGAGTGGGGCACTCCTCCAGGCCTTGGGAACTGGGCCCTGGGAGCCTAGGGGAGTGAGAAGCATTTGAACTTGGCGTCAGAGGACCCGGAGTTGAGGGCTGTGCTGGGCTCTCAGGTGTGTGACGAAGATGCAGCTGGAGGCAGGAGCTACGCCTGTTCCCCTGTGGCTTCCAGTATGAAAATCGACCGCCCTGTAATTTAGACACATGGAAGAAAATGTTATTGTTTTCTGTATTTTGTCTACAATGCTCCTACCCTCCTCCTGAATCTCCGTTATTACTTATTTGGAAGAAGAAGAAAGCACCAAGACTCCAGATCAGTTTAAGGGTTAGTGCCCATCAACAGATGAATGGAAAAAGATGTGGAATACTACTCAGCCACAAAAAGGACAAAATTGTGCCCTTTGCAACAACATGGATGGACCTTGAGGGTCTCATGCTAAGTGAAATAAGTCCGATAGAGAAAGACAACAAACGCTGTATGATTTCACTCATACGTGGAAGATAAACAAACACAGATAAGGAGAACAGATTAGTGGTTACCAGGGGAGAAAGGGGATGGGAGGAGGGCAAAAGGGGTAAAGGGGCCCATATGTAAGGTGATGGATAAAACTAGACTATTGGTGGTGAGCACAATGCAGTTTATACAGAAACTGATATATAATAATGTACACCTGAAATTTACATAATGTTATAAGCCAATATGACCTCAATAAAATAATTTTTTTAAAAAAGGGTCATCTGATCCATTGACACAGAGCCTCGCTCCCTGGAGTGTGGTCTGAGCCAGTGATGCCTCAGCTGGGAGCCCCTTCAAGTCTCAGGCCCCACCTGGGCGTACTGAATCAGAATCCGCCTTTTGTGAGACCCCCAGGTGACCTTCGTGCACATTAACCTCTGAGAGGCAGAGTCCAGCCCTCTAGGGGCAGTGTTTAGCCTCTCTCAGATAAAAGCACCGGTCTCTTAGGTAGCCATTCCCTGCTTCTCTCCCTTTGCCCTGGGGGCATCTGGCCATGGGGTCTTCAGGGATAAGGTCTGTCACAGGTGTGCCTCAGCCTACCAGACCTCACCCCACATCGTAGCGCGGTAGATGCCTCAAGGCCTGGCAAGACTCACGACTGGTCCAGTTGGTGGCCATTCCCCAGCCCTAACACAGGCCTCCTTGCCCCCAGCTGTAGACCCTCCTCTGGCAGGAGCTGCAGGTGACTCCCAGCTAATCGTGGGGCCTGCCTAGGTCACTTTAGAATCTCAGGGCAGCTGGGTAAAACCATTCCTGGGAACCTTCATCCACCTGACTGCACCTGGCTGTTTTTCTTTGGCTAACCCCCGCCTGGTATAGGGGCAGCCTGAAAGTCAGCCTCTCCAAGGCTCCCAAATTAGTCAGAGGGCATGATCACGTGACTTCCATGCACTCCTCAACTCATCCAAAGCGTCCTCCCTATGGCCAAGGCTCAGAGGGGGAACATCAGGAGACACACACGGAAAGCTTCCTCTTTGCCGTCCTGCTAGACATGTCTGATCCTCCCAGATTACAAGATGCATTAGATGAGATACAGTGGATGCTTCAGGAAGACGAGGGCCACACTCAGGTGTTCAGGAAGTCACGCACATCCATCATTTTATTGGGGCTCACACAGAGCCTCACACATAGTAGACACTCGAGACCTCACTGCTGATGGGCGCCTCGGCTCTATTTCCTTGTATTAGGAACAAGAACAGCAGCAATGACAAACCCTGAAGCACAGGGATGTGGGGAGATCGGCTGAGACTGTGAACGTCGAAGTGCTTCGTACCCTGTCAACTGCTGAACAAGCGTGACCGCCTCTCACTCTTTGATGCTTATAGTTTAGAAAGCAGTTATGCATTTAGCATCTGATTGGATCTTTACAACCATCTTTTGAGTTGGGGAGAACAAGTACAGGCGATTCTCATTATTTGCGGGAACTGCATTCTATAAAGGCTCTGCAAACACTGAGTTAGTGAGTACTGAACCATTGCTCCCAGAGGGCATGCAGGCTGAGGTTCCTGTGGGCCTCTGCTCACAGTGTTTCCGTCAACCAGTCATGGCATAAACGTGTTTTACGCATCCTTCTGTGTAAAGACACCTTATTGAGTGTATGCTATTGATTTATTAGTGTTGAACTCTTGGACAACAGCTCTATGGCTCATGTCTGGATGAAGCTTATCTAAGACACGTATTTTCTCCGTAAGGCACATCAGAGCCTCCTTGCCTTTGGAAACACCAGACAGCACTTCAGCACTAGGCTTGGGAACATTTTAAACAGCAAAATCACCAAAAAACACAAAAAAATTTTAAACGTAACACTAAGTAAATATTGCAAAAAGGCTGTGTTTACAGTACGGGCGCAGGAAGGAGAAGGCAGAGCGTTGCCTTGTCTGGCATTATTTGGGAACGTGTGTGTCAGGGGACTCAAATTTTTCACTGGTCTGCAGAAGCCCTTACATGATGGCAAAGTGCCATGAGGAATGATTTGGGGGATACAAATAGACTTTAGCAAGTAGGCAAACTCATAAATACAGAATCCGTGAATAATGAGGATCAACATTATTCCTCCATTATTCCATGAAATGTTACGCCATTTCACAGTAGTAAAAACTAAAATCTTATGTGGCTGGTCCAAGGTCATGTCATGAGTGAGGGGCAAGACAAGGGCTTCATCAAGCTGTTTGGTCCAACTGCCGCCTTTCTCCAGCAACCACTTCTCTCCTCTTCCCTTCATCCTCCAGGGGCCACTCCCCTGGTCAGTTCGTTAACTACACAGACGCCTGAGTCACCATCAGTTCAAACTCTGATCCAGGCTTCCAGGAAAGGGGCTTCTGGGGTCATCTGAATTCCGGAAGTGGTAGGTGGAGACGAGCCAGAGGAAGCCTCAGAGACCATTGTTTTTGTTTCCTCTTTGACCTCCACACTAAAATATAGACGGAAGTTATTATGCTCAATCTGTGCAAAGAAAAGCAGTGATCTAATTTCATTCTGGTTCTGATGGTCTTTGAATCCTCCTCACCCCAATTACTAGTGGAACAAGAGGAAGAATATTCTTCTTTTTTTTTTTTTTAATTTTTTGTTTATTGCAGTAACATTGGTTTATAACATTGTAAAAATTTCAGGTGTACATCATTATACTTCTATTTCTGCATAGATTACATCATGTTCACCACCCAAATACTAATTACAACGCATCACCACACACATGTACCGAATTATCCCTTTCACCCTCCTCCCTCCCCCCTTCCCCTCTGGTAACCACCAATCCAATCTCTGTCTCCGTGTGTTTGTTTATTGTTGTTATTATCTACTACTTAATGAAGGAAATCATACGGTATTTGACCTTCTCCCTCTGACTTATTTCACTTTGCATAATACCCTCAATGTCCATCCATGTTGTCACAAATGGCTGGATTTCATCGTTTCTTATGGCTGAGTAGTATTCCATTGTGTATATATACCACAGCTTCTTTATCCATTCGTCCCTTGATGGGCACTTAGGTTGCTTCCAAGTCTTGGCTATTGTGAATAACGCTGCAACGAACACGGGGGTGCATGTACCTTTACAAATTGGTGTTTTCAAGTTCTTTGGATAAATACCCAGCAGTGGAATAGCTGGATCATATGGTAGTTCTATCGTTGATTTTTTGAGGAATTTCCATACTGTTTTCCATAGTGGCTGCACCAGTTTGCACTCCCACCAGCAGTGTATGAGAGTTCCCTTCTCTCCACATCCTCTCCAACACATGTTGTTAAGAGGAAGAATATTCTAAGACGCTGCCAGGGCCTGCTCGACCTCTCCAACCCCGCCCACGCTGAACTCCTGGTTTTTCCCCCAAACTTGCCAAGTCATCATCCATAGGCAGTAGCCTCCTAACTGTTCTTCCTCCTTCTGCCCCTGCCCCCTAGTCTAGTCTCGCTACACCAGTCAGTGTGATCCTTTTAAACATAATTCAGATCACGACACTCTCTCAAATCCTGGATGGCCTCTTATCTTATCCAGAGCGAAAGCCAGCATCCTACCGGCCCCACGTTATTTCGTCGGCCATTCACCACCAGACCCTCGGCTCCTCCTCTCCCCTCACTCACTCTTCTCCAGCGCCTGGGCCTCCTTGGCTTTTCCCTGAAAACGCCAGGCCCCCTCCAACTGTCACCGACTAGATGCCTCGAGAAACTCAAAAGTGGGTTTGGAGGCAGTTAACTGTTTTTCCTTGTTGTTTGTTTTCCTTTTGTGTGTTAAGGAGATGTAACCACCAACCATCCTGAAACTGACCAAGCCTCACCACAAAAGCTATGCCCATGACCTTTGCCTTATCTTTAATGCACAGATCTCTCCAGGAGGAGCTTAGGCCTCATTATGTGGAAGCATGTTCTCCAACTGAGCCTGTGCAAGCGAATACCCTCTCTCCCTTTTGAATATTCATTCCCCAACTGAAATAAAATTTCCTGCTTCCCTTTGTTCTGGGACACCATGACTTTGGAAATGATTCCTCATGGCCTCCTATTTGCTGCAAATACACTTTACTTTGTGAGACAACTTCCACTGGTGTAGAGTCTTATTTAACTCACCAGGAGGCAAGCCCACTTGGTTTGGTAACACTACCTCAGGGCCTTTGCATGTGCTGTTCCCTCTGACTGTAAGTTTACCTCTCCCTGCCACAGACACCTGCAGGCTGACTTCCTTACCTCACTCAGGTCCTTACCCAATTGGCACCTGCTCAGTGAGGTCCTGCCTGACTCCTCTACTTAGAACTGCAGCCCCAAACCTCTTTAAATTCTTTACCCCTTTCTCTGCTGTATTTTATTTTTTCATAGCACGTGTCACCCTCTGACGTTAGTGTTGGTCTCTCGCACCAAGTTATCAGCTCCATGAGGGCAAGAAATGTTTTCCCATTTTGTTGGCTCTTTCTTTTCATGGCAGCTGGAAGGGTTTGTGGTTCCTTGGAACATGAAGGTGCAGGTGGGGGAAGGTGACTACATTTTTGAGAATGGAAGGAGTTCAAAACACGACAACAACTACATTTCGATTGCTTTGCTTTCCTACTGAACAGCTGGTGTGCACCCCGCTGTCCCTGATGCCCACAGCCTGCAGCACCAGGGGGAGGGGAAAAGAAAGGGGCCGCAGCTCTCTGTTCCTCTGGACACTTCAAATGTGGCAAGACATAATTTCGCAATGAGGGGAGTCCTTAAAACAGAGCCTGGGTGTTTCCATTCCTTGCAGTAGCAGAGAAAAGCTGGGCCTCCAGCGGGTTCTCATGGGAAAGTCTGAGTTCAGCCATCATCGGCTTGTCCTCCTGTGGCAGGAACCGGCCGTCGTGGGGCCATGAGCCCCGGGTGGGGGCTGTGCCTGCAGCTGCAGCAGGCAGCTCGGTGGGGTCTGTGCGGCTCTGGGGGGTCTCCCAGCCTGTCTGCTTCTCTCCTTCTCCCCAAGCTCCCTTCTCCTTCTGCCCGGCTCCTCTTACCGGCCGGTGGGCTGGTCTCCGGTCTACCTCCGGCCCCCTTTGTCTTGAGTTTCTTGGTTATACTGTATGGACTGGCTCCACAATGGGAACACACTCGCATGCTGCTAGGAGCATCACAGAGCAGACTTGTTCTCCGCTTATGTTCAAAAGGTCGCCATTGCTAGATTAAAAGGAGACCAAGTGGAAGGAACCCAAGATGTGGAGGATGGGTCCACTCTTGTTCTGAGTCATTCTTTCGTTTGAATCAGTGTGCCTCCTCTGAGGTTATTCAGTGTCGTTCTACAGCTGCAGAAACTGCTGTCACCTGCCAGCAGCAGACAGCAGGGGAGCAGCCAAGGTTTGGAGATGATGCAGAGGGACAATTATGCCCAAGACTGTAGGACACTGTAACGGGGCATAAACAGAACCCCTAGAGCCTGAGAAAGCTCTGCTCCGCTGTGGAGAGGGAGCTTGGCTAATGGAAGCCTGGGGAGGCCACCAGCTCCACTGTTCTGTGATTGCTCTTGGTTTTAGGTTTGGAGGTGATCATGGAAAGCATTACATATGGTCGTAGCATTTCTTTGTCTCCACTCTGTGCTTTATCTGCATTTGAGATCAATGAGTTGAATAATCACTACTGTCCCTGACATCTGTGGGACCTCATGTGCCAGACTCTGGGCCACGTGCTGCCCAGCTGTGGTCCCGTCACCCAGGGGTGGGCACTCTCAGTGTCCTAGGCATTTTCTAGTCCTTCAGAGAGGCTTGGAGGAAAACAAACATCCGCTTAAGTCCTGAGCAGCTCTGGGTAGATCTGCAGCGCACAGTGACCTGAAACGGAGAAGAAGAATCAGCCCCAGCGCCCGAGCAGATTTGCTTCAATAATGAGATTTTTGTCTTCAACACGATCACAGATGGTGAGGACAGAGCAGTAGCAACGAGGGGAAGAAACTTAAACTCTCTTACCAATAGTCTCCTTTCAGGGGAAAGGGAGGCACACAAATAGGTGCTATTTTACTAATTTTTAAAGTGTAATTAAGAAAACATTTTTAAGTACAGAGACAAATCAGCAGTGTGAACTATATCTTGATGAGCCTGGGGATAACCCAGGCACTGCAAAGGGAAGCCTCCTCGTGAGGTGGAGAGGGTGGTGGCCTGGAGACGTTCAGTGGGGCGCTCCGCCAGGCCTCTGCCTCTGACACGCCCGTGGCTGCAGGGTCAGGAAAGGGGAGAAGTCACCCCTCTTGGGACAATTTAAGGAGATCCCACTTGTCCCCGAGCTTGTCAGCAGGAAATCTCAGTAGCCAGTTTGATTTTTGGTCAAAGGACAACTTGGAGGAAGCCGCCCCCTCAGAGCTCACGACTTGTTCCCCTTTTCCTTCTCAGCTGGCTTCACCGGGTCCACCATCTCTGAGGCTTGCTGCATAATTCACATAAAGTAGCGCCAGCCTTCATGTTTTCCTGTGATTGCCTGTCCGTTGATCTGAACTCCCCGGAAGTTTCTAGATGACCAACACTTACTTGTCTTTTATCTATGTGTCTCTGACACTATGCCTGACCCACAGTAGTGCCAATTAATGGGTGTTTAATGAAATAATGGATTAGCACCAAAGTCTAGGCGGCCTAAGGAAATGTGGAGTAAATTCACAGAGCCTGTCCCTGCCTGTGCGCTTCTGATAGAGACGAGGCAGAGAGGGCAGAGGGAGCCATCCTCGTGGGACAGGAAGTGGGGAAGGTGTGGAGAGATGGAAAGGCAAGTTTCTTCTGCTTCTGAGTCTTATCCAGAGCGGCTCCTCTACAGGAGGTGTCCCCTCATGGGAGACATGACCAAGACACCTCACAGAAGAGCCTGTGCTTCCAATGACCTCTGTTACTTCAGCTGATTCCTTCAATTCAAAGGGAAAAAAGAAAGCTCCCCCGGTCCCACCGACTGAGGGAGGTCCCATTGCCTTCTGAGGCAGCTACATTTTAAAAATTTACCTCCATATTTTAAGTGATATGAATTCATCTCAAGGGCTTTTGATGAAGAGGGCAATTTTTGTGAAGGATCTGATAAATATGAAGTGCTAAATGTCGTGTTGCTGCCCAGTAGGCACAAAGTCTGTGTGTTCGCTTAACTCAGGAGCACTCCGCAGCCATGCGTTCGGGGCTAAACTTAAAAATTGTCAGCAGTCATGAAGCTCCCTCTGTGGAAGTGGTGAGGACGCTGAGGCAAACACTCCCAGGCGGCATGAGCTGTAATACAAGCACACACTTTTGTGTCCTGCAACATCGTCTTCTCTGGAATGTTTACTCTTAGTATACACACAGAGATGGGTTTGCTACTTTTCTTAAGGATACAAAATATAATGCAGAAAAAGGAACAGAACTATATTAAACATTTACCCAAAAAACAATTTGATAAAGAATAGAAAGTACAAGTTTCCTTTTAGTACCTCAAAAAGTATTGGATACAGACTTAAAAAAAAATTACAAAAGTTTATACCTTTGTAGTCTTAAAGTGTTATTCATATTTAGTATAAGGCAATTATTCTTTTTTTATTTAATTATTTTATTGAGGTCATGTTGGCTTATAACATTGTGTAATTTCAGGTGTACATTGTGATATATCAGTTTCTGTATAGACTGCATCGTGCTTGCCCCCAACAGTCTAGTTTTCATCCATCACCATACATACGTGCCCCTTTACCCCTTTCACCCTCCCACTCCCTTCCCCTCTGGTAACCGTTAATCTGTTCTCTTTATCCATGTGTTTGTTTATCTTCCACGTGTGAGTGAAATCATGCTGTGTTTGTCTTTCTCTGTCTGGTTTATTTTGCTTAACATAATACCCTCAAGGTCTATCCATGTTGTTGCAAATGGTGTGATTTTGTCTTTTTCTATGGCTGAGTAGAATTCCATTGTATATCTATACCACATCTTCTGTATCCATTCATCAGTCGATGGGCACTTGGGTTGCTTCCACATCTTGGCTATAGTGAATAATGCTGTGATGAACGTAGGGGTGCGTAGATCTCTTTGTATTGTTGATTTCATGTTCTTTGGATGAATACCCAGTAGTGGGATAGCTGGATCATATGGTACTTCTATTTTTAATTTTATGAGAAATCTGGCAATTATTCTTTTTAAAATATAAGATATTTCTCTACATGCATAACTATGCAATCCTTTCCCATCAAATAAATTCAGCCTCAGAGTTGCCCTGGCTGATTCTGGGCATCAGGAAGTAGATCCACCCCTGATCTTCATCACTCGACAGGTTTTCTGGGTGCCGGGCCCGGCAGTCAGTTCTGAGGGATAACAGTTGATAAGGTGACTGCCCTTGTGCATCTATATCCTTGAGGAACAAAGAAACAAGTAAGCAAGCATATGCAGCAGTGCAGATCGTGAAAAGCACTACAGGGTAAGACCAGCGTGCTGTGACAGAGAGAAAGCGGTCAGAGAAGGCACCCTGGGAAGTGAGACCTGAGGGAGAAGACTTAAGCCAGCCAAGAGAAGGGCCAGGAACAAAGCAAAGCAGAAGGAGGCAGCAGCAGGTTCAAAATTCCCCGGCTGGGGAACAGGGCGACAGCACTCAGATCTGGGAGGAAGCCGAGAAGTTGCTCCAGCAGGAGCTCGAGTGTATTCTAGAAGGATGAGAAGCCACTGAAGATTTCAGCAAGGAGATAACATGATGGATGTACAGTTTTTGAAGATCATTCTCTTGATTGTGGTGGGATCACACGAATCTACATAAATGATATGATTGAGTAGATGCGTGCGTGCACACACACATACACACACGCACACACACATGAGCGGGTGTAAAACAGATGAAGTCAACTCTGCAGGTTGCACCAACATCAACTTCTGCTTTTGATACGTTCCCATTAGGAGAAACTGGGTGATGAGGTGACAGGGTCTCCTTGTACCTTTTTTTTTTTTGTAACTTCCTGTGAACCTATAATTATTTCTAAATAAAGTTTTCAAAAAAGGTCATTCTGGCTCCAGGGAGGAGAATGGATAGGAGGCTTGGCAGCAGATGTGGCTAGAGGTGGTAGGGCTTGGAACAAAGGAGGAAGTGGAAAGAAGTCGAAGAATTTGAAATGTATTTTAAAAGTGGAACAAATAGGACCTCTCAACAGATTAGATATTGCGGGGGCCAGGGATGGGGGTGGGGGATGGACCAAGGATAACTCAGAAGATTTTGGCTTTGGCAACTGGGTGGAGGGTGGTGATATTCTATAATTATTTTTCCAAAAAAATAAAATCCTCGGGAGAAAAAGTTCCAGCTGGCTGTCACTTCAAAATAACAAACCCAAATAGACATCTTGGAAACAACGTGTCATTAGAAATACAGGAGACAAAATATAAAAGGAGAGCAGAGTTTAGATAGCCCAGGAGTTGAACTGAAGTTAGAAACTCTGGGCTCTGGCCAAGGTTTTGCTGTGAACTGTGTGACTGGGACAAGTCATTTCATGAACTCAGAGCTGATTTTCTCATCTGCAAAGAACGGGCTCGGGAGAGGAGCTCTGAAATTCTGGCTTTAAAATTCTGTGAAATATGAGCTATTATACTGAAGTGGGGTGACTCTTTTTTCTGTCTTTTCTGACCTTAGGCGTGGTCAGTAGCACAAGAGTGTGCGTTTTCTCTGGACACCAATTCTCAGAACATAAATTGCATCAATTCTCAGAACATAAGTTGCTTTTAATTTTGTACTTATGCCGACTTTGCATCCAGGAAGGGCCCTCGTGGGGCTCCTCGTCCTAAAAAATCAGCTCCTTTGAAAGATATCCCAACCAATGTGTGGGTGGTAACAAAACACACGGTGTACCCCAGAATTCTCTTCTGTCTTGCATAAGCTACACCTGGACCAGCTGAGAGACACCGAGAAGCCACTGCTGACGGGGCTGGAAATGGACCCGGGTTTGATGGATGCGCTACGTGTCCACCTAGTGCCCGGCCCGGCTCACTGCCAGGGCACACTGCGCTGCATTCAGCCTCCTTTGCTGCTGTCATTGGACCATGCTCCTCCCTTCTTGTCCTAAACTAGGGGCGGGGTCACGTCACTCGGTCTGATTTGACCTATACGCTGCATTTATCACACTGTAGGTGTTGCCTGTCCACGTAAATATCTTTTATGAAACACAGGGGAAGTGGTCTTTGAGAAGTCACGGCCTCCAGAAGGACAGCGGCATGAACCCTACATCTGTATAAAATAGAAATCAAAACTCCGCCCAAGTACAGTATGGATGCATCCTTCTCTCTCTTTACACAATGGACGTTTATTGAGGGCCTACTATGTGATAGGCATGTGCGAGGGGACCAGGGAGCAGCTCCACGTTAGGGAGTCTTGCTGAGGCCACTTGCCCTAGACAGAGAGAGATGCCAAGAAAAATTCGGTCCTGGGAATTCCTTCCCCAGGGAGCAATCTCTTTTCAGACCACATGTAATTCGATTTTCTAGGCAGAAGTCTCTAAATGACATTAACAGTCAAAACACGGCCCTCTGTGTAAGAGGGATCACTCTCATGTGTAGTGGTTGGGAAATCAGAGTATTTGAAAGAGCTAAACTGGGATTCTTATAGTGCAAACAGCCCTGCCTAGAAGTTCCCACTCATTTGCCTCCAGTGTTTTTCGGATATTTTCCATATTAAACACTTGCTTTGTGTCAGGGACAAAATCCTTATCTCGATTAGTCCTCATGACAATCCTAGGAGTGAGGTAACATTATTATCCCCAGGAGGAAACTGAGGCACAGAGAGTTGAAGTAACGTATCCACAGCTAGGAGGTAGCCAGCAGGCTTCTGGCTCCAGTGTCTGTGTCTAACCACCAGGCAGCACTGCCACTGCCCCCCAGAGCCGTGGAGGCGAGCCCAAGAGTCAGCCCCCTGACTCTGACTCCAGCCCTGTGATTTCCCAAGTCTGGAGGTGGATGGAATGAACAGCTGAAGGCCTTTGGGGTTTAAATGCTGCCTGGACATGTGAAAGCCCCAAGCAGCTTGCTCTGCTGAGCTAAGTTGCAGAAGTAGCATTTTACTGGGCGCGGCCATCAGATGTGTCACACAAGCCATCAATTGTGGTGTGCTCAACTTTATCAGTGCTTTGCAGCCAGCAAGCTACCAAGAGTACCAGGCTTGCCTCTAATCTCTCACTGCCAGCCTTAAGTCCAAGGTTTTGGTTAAATCCAGAGCAGGCCCACCATGTGGGATCAAAAGTCACTCACATCCTCATTTGTAGCCCCTGCTGTCTGCTGCTCATTGCATCGTCTCCGACCAGACACGGCAGGGAAGACATGTAGGTGGGAAGATTGGTAAACTTGGCTATTTTGCAGCCAGCAGATCTGAGTGGTTCAGTGTTAGACAATTCTAGAAGGAGGTTCCCCTAAAAGGAGAAATTCATCAAGCACTAAGTGCCAGTACTGGCTGTATATAAGCAGGGGTAGACGACTTTTGTCCAGTCAGCCTATCATGATTTTTTTTTTGGCGGGGAAAGATTGCCCTGAGCTAACATCTGTTGCCAATCTTCTTCTTTTTTTCTTTTTCCTCCCCAAAGCCCCAGTGCTTGGTTGTATACCCTAGCTGTAAGCTCTTCTAGTTCTTCTACGTGAGCCGCCACCACAGCATGGCTACTGACAGACAGGTGGTGTGGTTCTGCACCCAGGAAACGAACCTGGGCTGCCAAAGCGGAGCACACCGAACTTTAACCACTAGACCATCAGCGCTGGCTCTAACATGCTTTTTTAAGGAGGACTTTCTAGGGATCGAGTTTCTGGCTACAAGAGTCTAAGGAACATGAGGTCACTGGGGAGGGGCCTGTCATGATGCTAAATTCTTTCCCTAGGCAGCTCTTCTCCTCTCCAGCCTTGCCAGGCAGTTACTGGCTGTCCAACACAAATTATTCCCAAATGTCCTCTGATATAATCCGACTCTGATCAACACAAATCTCTGATCTCGTCAAAGGAGACGGCTCACATCAGGAAAGACTAACTTAATGGTAGGTAAAGTTGTTTTCTTTAAACAAACATGTGTGACATTCAAATATTCAACTTACCTAAGCTATGCAGTTGTTTACTTCTAGAGGTTTTATTCCAAGAGCAACTTGGACATGGCAATGGTTTGGTTTCCCAGGACTGGTCGTGGACACCCTGAGTCTGATTCACCTGCAGCAATGAGCCGGGATCCGGGGGCTCCAGGTTTCTCTCCTGGTGCAGGAGCCTCCACCAGCTGCCGTGTGTCCTTTGAGTAAAGCCCAGGAGACCTGGGGCACAGCTGGCCAACAGTTGGCCTTGGCAAGAGGTAAAGGATTTGTCTGATCAGTGAGAGGGCAGAGCAGTGGATGCACCTCTGAGGGTCAACTGATGGATCAGTATCTTGGAAGTGGTGAGCACATCCTTCCTTCTGGATTTCACCCCCTGACTGGGTCCCCAAAAGGCTAGCACCCCCCGAGCCAGTGTCCTGATTTTTGAAAAGGAGAGAAAGAGACAATGTTTCAGGAGCGACTTCCTGTGATTATCTTGTGAAATCATCTGAGTTTCTATTTATAACCAGACCATTGCTCAACACGCCAACTATCTGAAGTTATAAACACACAGCACATTCTCCCTAGCCTCCATCAACGCTTCATTTCTCATCAAAGGCATTCACATCATCCCACATACTTTATTATTTATACAATTAGTAATGTTATATAAATCCTATTAATTAGGAGTTTTGCTTGGTACTTATATCATAGGTGCTCAATGATCCTTGTTGTATGAATGAATAAATGAATTAATAGGCAACATCGAGTCAACCATAAATTGATTCAGAATCCACCACTGGCCGGGCATCAAGGAGTTGCTTCTCTCTTTGAGAGAATGCCATGGACTGAATTGCTTCTCCCCCAAAACTCCTATATTGAAGCCCTCGACCGCAGTGTCTCGCTCTCTTTCTTCCTCTCTCTCTCATGTGAGGATACAACGAGATGGCAGCCACCTACAAGCCAGGAATAGGGACCTTCACCGAAACCTGGCCATGCTGGCACCCTGATCCCAGACTTCCAGCCTCCGGAAGAGTGAGAAGTGAATGTTTGTTATGTAAGCCCCCAGTCTACGGTATTTTGTTATGGTGGCCTGAGCTAACTAGGGTGATTCTCTCCCTGTTTCCTCCTCCTGGCCCCTTCAGCCTTTCTTTTTTCAGCCCTTGGCCCTGCCAGCAGGGTCCTGGCTCTTGGTCCCTTGGTGTCAACCTGGAGAGGCCTGGGAGGCTCTGTCAGGCCTGAGCACCGTGGAGGAGGCCTGGGTTCTTTAAGAGAAACATCTGTCAGGTCTCAGCATGATTTTAAGGCATTATTCTTCCTACACAGGCCTGGTATTTTCTTTTCCTAAAACCAAAAAAATCACAGCAAAGGGGGAAATTATCTGTGAGAAGATGAGAAGATCCTAGGCTGTCACACAAGGAATCAAACTCACTCTGGCTTCAAGGAATGAGGACCTCATCTTAGGGAATGTGTGGGAGTAAGGAAACGGGGATCTCCTCCAGGTCTCATGGGGATGCGGGAAAAGCTGAACCACCGACCACCTGACCACAGGGACGAACAGCAGCCGCTGGGCAGCCAGCCTCACAGAGAGCAGACCCCAGAGCGGGAGCTGGAAGGAGCCTGATTCGAGGCGGTTCTGGTACCAGGAACCCTGTCCTTTGTGGCTGGAGCGTGTGGACCCCTCCCCTCGGATGATCCAGCCCTCCCCCTCCTGCTCCAGGCACTCTCCAGGAGCCGCTCGCCCCGTGTGTCCGCTGCCCTCTGCTCTGTCACCCCTGCAGCTCATTCACGGCCCCTCCTGGTGTCTGCCTGCAAGTCTGGTCAGCTGACTCCACCACCAGCTACGTGACTTCTACTCACTTCTCCAATGCAAATTCCGGAAAGAGAGAGACCTTGATGAATCCCTTTTGCTCCCTTGGGTCAAGCTTTAATTTCAAGCCCCTCACAAGTTGACGATTAGCACAGACTGTACGCCCTTGAGGCTGGCATCCTTCCCAAATCCAGTTGTCTTGGAGGGGTGGGGATGGCGGGGTGTTTCTTGTGGTGCCCAGAAGCACAGCTAAGGAGCACAGAGTGAGACAGCTGTTTCCCTAGAAGGCGGCTGAGTATGGCCAGCATGCTGAGGCCTGGGCCAGTCTGGTGGGTCCCATAGAAAGGCCTTGATGACAAGAGCGGGTGTCAGGCCCTGAAGACAAAGCATCTATTTTGTAGCTTGACTTTGGGCTTGAGCTACACAACGTGGAAATTGACCCAGACTGTGCCATCTTCCCTTGACTGCCGTCTATATATTCACGACGTGGATGTGAAATATTCACAGGTATTAAAGAAACAGAACTTTTTGTTCTGATTCTGGAGATACCTATTTTAAAAAATAGTCAACATCTGAAGGTCAGTGTGCAAAAGAGACATGACCCCGAAATTCCAATAGCCACATCTCCAACCCTCTCCTAGTAAACGCTACGACAGGCCAAACCACGATGAGTGCCATTAAGAGGAAATCTAAATACTCTCCAGGGGCACAAAGGCTTTTTCAGCTCTGTCGCTCTGCCAACGTCAGAGGAAATAGAGCTGATGTGACTTGAAATGACTTCAAGTTCTAAAAATGGCGGTTTCAAAAAATACCATCATCGAAATCATCTTGGCTGGGCCTCATGCGGGTCACTCCAAAAAACAAAACCGTGTCATTCTTCCCCTTTCCTCTCCTTCTTCTCCTCCTCCCTCTCATTCTGCAGGTGCTTGAATTGTGAAGCTGAGTCCCCAACTAGAACGTTGGGGACTAACAGCGTTACCCACTACATTAATGCATCAAGCGCCAGGGACAGATGGGGATTTAAAATTCTCCATGAGCATTCTCTTCCTGAGCCAGTAATTCCCTGCTTGTCTGCAATTTGCTGAGGTCCAGTCTGACATCAGCATTAACGCCCATTGGAAAGATTTTGAGAAGTTATATTTAACAAAAGCACCTTGTCCTTCATCAATAAAGGAGAAGAGAGTTAGCTTTTCTCCAGCCATTTTTTAAAAAAATTAAATGGGCTGGGCCAGCCCTGTGGCTTAGAGGTTAGGTGCGCGCCCTCTGCTGCTGGCAGCCTGTCTTCGGGTCCCGGCGAGCACCGACACACCGCTTCTCCGGCCATGCTGAGGCCGCATCCTGCATACAGCAACTAGAGGGATGTGCAACTACGACATACAACTGTCTGCTGGGGCTTTGGGGGAAAAATAAATAAATAAATAAATAAATAAATAAAATGGGCAAATATTTTCTTAAGACCCCCCAGAAATGAGTTCTTATAGTCCCTGTGGTTGAACAAAATGGCTAATGATGCAGCAGAAGCCAATTGAACATGGGGAGAATCTACTGTCATATCAACACGCATTCATTCACTGTGTGCCTGCCCTTGGCTAGGGGTGGAGAAGGTATCAGACATGGCCACTCATCTCAAAGGGCATCGTAATACTATGGATATTCACAGCCAGCTCTTACTAAACACCTACTCTGTGCTGGTGCCTTGTATACTCTGCCCCTGATCCTTATAACAATCTTCTAAGGCAGGTGATATATATAGTTTAATTGGACAGGCCAAGCATATAAAGGATAAATAACAGTATAAAGAAACATAAAGTTTCAAATACCCAAAAAAACCAAGTTACTAGAGTTTTGAGGAGGGAAGTCAAAAAGGGTGGTCCTTCAAAGCTTCCAGAAAGTACAACAGCAGCAGGGGAAGAGGAAAGCCCTCCAGGCAGGGAGGGGCATCCCAGGGCAGGTTTCAGAGGCAAGATTTGTGCACAGGGAACTGGAGGAAGAGGGATTTGGGGGATTTGGGGGATGGAGGAGAGGGAGGCAATGCTGGGGAGATGGTTCAGGCTGGCTGGAGGGGTTTGGGGGGGGGGTCTTCCACCGGGTCGACCAGATGTCCCACATTTCTCTGTGCCTATCTCTGGGCTAAAGGGCTTCCTAAATACATTGCAGTCAGCTCGGAGCCCCTAGAGCCCCGTTTTCCGGGCTGAGCTCACCTTTCTTCCCAGAAAGTCTTCTGCAGCGGCTCCATCTCAGGACACCTCTCCCTTCCTGACTGCCTACGGCACTTATGGTCCATACAGCCCAAATTATCATATGCTGGTTTTTATAGTCCCATGTCACCCTCCATATGCATGTTCAGTGTCTCAGACAAGATGGCAAGCTCTTGGAGTTCAGAGGTGGCATTTTACACTTTCCATCTCCTGCTCCCTAATTCTGGATCTGCCGAGGACTCATCTCTTGGTCCTCTGATCTTCTCCGTCTATGGTACCCCCTTAAGGTGTCTCCCAGGCTCATTTTTTTTTTTTATTGAGCTAACACTGGTTTATAACATTATATAAAATTTCAGATGTCTCATTTTTATCTACCATTTGTTTGCAGATGACTCCTAAACATTTGTCTCCAATCCCTCTCACCCAAATTCCGCTCCTGAATCTCCCATTGTCCAATTTAATTCCACAACTGTGTCTTGTCATCATCTCAAATATAATATATCCAAACCAGAATAATGTACATTCACTGCAGACCAGCTCCCACAGCCAACTTCTTTGCCTTTATCAAATATATCACAATTCACTCAATCAAAATCCTTTTACAAAAATACAAATGATAAATGAAATGTTTATTTAATTGGATTCCAATACGCTGAGTCTGGTTCTGCATGGTCAATTTGAAACTAGTGTGGAAGCAGTTCCAATAGCTCAGATGCCTGTAACATCCCTCTTGTGTGGCCATGACTTATCCAACAGCCTCCACTCCCTCCAACACGTCTGAGAGCCCAGAAGTGAGCCCCAAATGTTCCATTCTATTCTACCTTTATTAAGTGACATCAGTAGTCAAAATGATGCCAAAAAAAAAAAGTTAAGATCTTAAGGTTATAACTCGGCCCGTAGGAGAGCCTTCCCAAGGTCTCACTCAGAGCCTATTTATTCTTACTTTACATTCAGTCCTAAGGAACATGGTTACCTGGTCCACAACTCCACGGTAGAAGCAGAAAGGTCTAAGGGAGAAAGGCCCCCATAGAGTCGAGCAGCAGAAAGAAGGCTCTCAGACGGAGGAGGTGATTTTAAAGCCATGAGAGAGACTCAAACGAACAGCAATCTAACACCCTTTCACATAAAAAGCAGAAAGTCTTACCTCATCCGAGAATAGCTCTATTTTATAGTAGGGAACAAGTTATTATATATAATAACAGCAAATATATGCCTGATACTTTATATCTTGCAAAATGTTTTCCAAACTCTTGTCTGCTTCCTCAGCCATCTTTTGAAGGAAATAAGGCAAGTGTTATTCTACGTTTGTATATAAGGAAAGAGAGGTAGAGAGATGGCATGGCTTATTCAAGGCCACGGAGGTTGGAAACGGCAGAGCTGGGAGACTGGATCACTCCATTCCATATTTTCAGCGTCTTCTTGGGGTCAAATACAGTGAGAAGAGGTTGGTTAATTTTTCCTCACAGTTTTCCAGCCTCCTTCCTTCCCATTGTCACGACAGCTCTGGAGGCCTTGCCTTCCGAACCTGTTCCCCGCTACATTTGAAGTTCTGTGAATTTCTCCTGGCTGCTTTCTCTGACCCCAGACAGTACCTGTATCCCCCAAAACCACGACTACTAAGTCAATCTTCCCCAAATAACACCTTTTCTCTATGAACTCCTCAAAAGCTTTCACTGGCTGCCTCTCCTCTACTGAATCAAACCTGAGGTCCTGAGCACCTGGCTCCCAAGGGCCTCCAGGATCTCCCTCCTCTCCACTGAGCCAGCTTTACAGACCCTCTGCCCGACCTGCACTCCACCCCAGGTGGGCGGAACTCAGTGCCCCAAGACTCCTTGCTCATTGTTTCTCTGTGCCTTTATTTTTTTAAGTGCAATAATCCAAATCATATCCACAGTTTAAGACTCAGCATAATTGCCACTTCTTCCCAGGAGCCTTCCTTGATTGCTCCAGCATTCATTAATTTCTCTCTCTTTTCAATAGTATATATATATTTTTTTACTGGTACTTTCCAATCTTGCACTTCACTATGTAATTTTTCCAGCTGCTTGATATGTTATAGTTGTCTCTCTAGTGAGATCGAAAGTGTACTAATGACAGGGACCAGGTCCAACTCACTTTTATGGTCCCCTCTCTAGCTTTGAGCACAGGGCTGGACACCGTATGTTAACCAAAGGATTGACAGCAGGTCCTCAATAAACGTGCTGTTATTGTTGGAGATTGGGGCTTCACTGACCAGGGACATCAATCTGTCTGAAGTCACTCTGACTTGCTGTCACAGGTTCAGAAAGTTTCAAGGTTAGCAAAACTGCAGGGTGATAATTTTGATTATCTGATATGCTTAGGCAGGGAAACCCAGGAACTGTCCCAGTCCCTTCCTTCCTCCCTCCTTCCTCCTCCTTCCTTCCTCCCTCCCTCCCTCCCTCCCTTCCTCCTTCTTTTCATCTTTTCTTCCATCCTCTCCTCACACTCTGCACCCTCATCTTTAGACTGAAACCACTACTCACATCCAACTGGCCTGGGATGAGCAGAATTCAATTTCTGCAAGTGCGTTACTCCTCCACCCAGAGAAGACCGTTCCACAGAAATCCTTTAAAATTAATTACGAACTGAGGCTTCCAATCTCATAAACTCTATTTACTGTACTGAAAACACTCTTTCAATATTTAAAAATGAACACATGTTTTATGGAGCTATAATCAGCGTATTCATGCTATTTTGAGTCCTTGGTTTGTTTTTTTTTTATCTTACATTATTTCAAATACTGTATCCATATTAATCAACATTTAACACAGCATCTTATTAGCTAGCTCATATTCCATCATGTTCGAGTCCCATAGTTTGTGAAGTCAACAAAATACCCTTTAAAATATATTTTCAGCATGCTGTGTGGTGGGGGCTGCTGTCTACACTGACCTGATGTGAGCCCCGCCAGGGAGGAAACCCTGGCATTTTATTTCTCTCTCATAGTTGCTGCCACAAATCTTTTTACAGTGGCTGCCTCCAGCTAAATGCCAGATTGCACCTCAAGAATGTGGGGGGAAAGCTAATTTCCACTCCTGTCTTTCACTTGTCTCTTTTTGTTAGAAGCTCGGTTGAGGCAATTTTATTACTGGGAGAAAGAAGCCACACTCCTGTTGGTATTTTTATTTTTATACACACCCATGTCCTTTCGTGGTAAATATCATATCAAAAACCAAACTCAAGGGTCACTTAGTTCCCATGATGCCGGAATGCACTAGCATTCCTATGTGGTAAATGGATGGAGTCCCCACGCTCTTAACACGGCCAGAAGAAGACAACTCTAGAGACCCAGGGAATTGCTGTTCCCCACACTCACTCCATCTCAATGCCACTGACCTCCGTCTACTCCATCTGCTCATGGGATCCAAAGTCCCTGGGAACGGCCAAGAGGCATCATCTGAAAGTGAACCCTGCAGAAGCATCCGAAACAACTGTCCACAGGAAACCTCTGCTGAACACATGTTGGATGCTAGGCCCCAGGAACGCAGAAGTAAGTCACCAGAGTCCAGGAGTTCAGTATCCAAGGGGTAGACAGGGACACTGCATATAAAGCAAGCAGACGTCAATGTGATCCTGGAGGTGTTCACTATGTGAGAAGGGAGTTACAGCATCTTTCTCTGCCCCTCTTTGCCACCCTGATGTCTGAGGGTTCACTGCTGCCCTGTCCCCAGCCAAGCAGGTGGGTGGAGCTGACCACGCTCCCAGCTCCAAGGATGCAGGGAAGCTTGAGTGGTTATGCTAATTATTACTTCTCATCATTTTGGCCTCAGCGATTGGTTCAGGGATTAGACACTTGACCCAAACAGTCAATATGGCAGGAGGAGATGTGCAGGGGCTTCTGGGAAAGAAAAAGTCTTCCTTCCATTGGAACCATGGGAAGAAAAGCTCTCATTCCCTTTAGGTGTGACATAGGGTGGATGTAATCACAGGAGCTGCTGGCAGCCATCTCATGTCCCCCTGAGAATTGGGCCAGCATCACAGAAGCAAAGCTGAGGGGAGGAGAGAAATTGGGGCAGAGTCATGTCCCATGAGCCCTGAATCCAGCCAGACCTCAGGCAAGGCTGGGGTGTTTTCAGCTACATGAGCCAATAAATTATCTTTATTATCTAAGCCTACTTGAGTTGGATTTTCTCTTACTTGCTACACGATGAGAGAACTCGATCGTTGTTTGGTTGGGAAAGCTGGCAGGCAAACAGCTAGCTCTAATATGACATGATGGCTGCCATCCCCACAGAGGTAAAAGCCAAGCAAAAGAAATGATTCACCCCAACTCAGGGGAGGAGGTCTTCCATGTCACAGGTGAGAAGGAAGAGTCTCCGAGGTACAATATTCCCTTGTCAAGTGCCTCCATGGGCAACTAGACCATCTGGCCTAGAACCATTGAGCTGCCATTTCACACTCAGATGAGAAAGCTCCAAGCTAGAGATGGTGTGCCTTCCCTGAGCTCTCAGAGTTAGATGTCAAAGTTAGAACCCATACAGAGAACCTTATTTTTTAAATGATTTCTTTAATTTTAATCCAACAAGTCTTTTAAAAAATTTATCTATAAATTCAAAAAGTGGTTTGTTATTTTTAAATTCTTAATATTCCTTTCATTTGTGAAGCCCTCAATCAAGCTTTTCTTTTAGTTTGGACTCATCTTTTTTATTAATTCACGGATGGGGGAGGGGGCCTGTAGACATTTTGTGTAAAAGCAGCATCTTGGGAGCAAAGCTCTGAGTTATGTGGGACCCCATCGTGTGGCCAGCTATGGTGCTATTAGATTCTTCTAATTGAGAAAGCAGGGGAGGAAGCCTTAGGTGATTTCAAGGCTCCATATCCCAGGGTAGTGAGGATGGAGGTTCTTGCAAAATCAGGAGGCCGTGAACAGAAAGATGGTCTCAGTCCTGGAATTCAACCTGGAAGAGGCAGCATATATTAGGGCAGAAAGGAGCAAACTGGAGGCAACGGGACATTCTTCCATATTGTTGATGAGGAGGTGGAAGGGGAGTTGGGGAGAGGAGGGCAGAGTAGGGGAGGGTGACCAGAAAAAATCCTAGGAATGGTATTTTCCACATCATAGGGGACAGGATGAAAATGATCAGGAAAAACAGTGGAGGGACCCAATTTTTTAAAAAGTCCAAGTTAGGATTAAGGAAAATAAATGAGGTGGCAGAAAATGCCACCCCAAAATTTGGCACTTTGGCCTATTGATTATTTTAAACTATACGCACCTGAAAAACAGCAAACGCAGGGAGACGTTCTCTCTGAACTCTGCCTCAAGATCAGCCCTCCAAAAGGGACTCAACTGTCAGCAATCCCTGTCCCAGGAGGATTGCTCCTATCACAGGAGAGGAGACTAGAAGTGGACCCCAATCACATCCAGATAGACTTTGTCACAAACCATCATACTCCTGTGTAGTCTTCTAAAGGCCCACTCATCTTTCCTAAAACTCATCTACCCTCTGTTAAGAAGCCTACAGCCCTCCTCTCCATCATCCCTGAGATGGTACTGAAGTCTGAATTCTAAGCCCCCTCGGGAGTTACTCGTTTTCCCTGGGTATCTCCCACGTGTACGTGAGGTACACACGTGAATAAACTTCTGTTTGTTTTTCTCTTGTTAATTTGTCTTTGGTCACAGCGGTCTCAACCAAGAACTCAGAAAGATAGAGGGAAAATTACTTTTCCTCTCCTATCTAAGAATGTATGTGAACATTCCTCTCCTATCTAAGAATGTATGTATATTAGTCAGGGTTCTCCAGAGAAACAGAACCAGTAGGATATACATATACAAGAGGAGATTTATCGTAGAAATTGGTTCACACGGTTATGTAGGCTGAGGAGTCCCAAGATCTGCGGTCTGCAGGCTGGAGAACCGGGAAGCCCAGTGGTGTTGTTCAATCTGGGTCTGAACATCTGAGAAGCAGAGGAACGGATGGTGTAACTCCCAGTCTGATGTCAAAGGCCTGAGAGCCAGGGGGCCACTGGTGTGGACACATCTCACAGTGTCCTGGAGTCTGAAGGCCCAAGAATCAGGAGCTCTGATGTCGAGGGCAGGAGAAGATGGTCATCCCAGCTCAAGAAGAGAGAGAACTCCCCCTTCCTCCACCTTTTTGTTCCATTCAGGCCCCCCAAGGATTGGGAGATGCCCTCCCACACTGGAGAAAGAGGATCTTCTTTACTCCTCTACTGAATCAAATGCTAATCTTTTCCAGAAACGCTCTCACGGACACACCCAGAAATAATGTTTTACCAGCTCTCTGAGCATGTAGCCTAGTCAAGTTGACCCATGAAATTAACCATCACGGACAGACTTGAGGAAGCAGATCTGAGCTGAGAGAAACATACACACTCCTCTCACTAATAGAGTTCACACCTACTGGCTTCAATGGTTTCTTTAAATAAAAAAGTTCTTCAATCAACAAATGAAGAGTAGAGAGTTCTTAGAAGAAATCTGATGGCCCAAGGGCCCCAAGTGGGTAATAAAATAAGAGCGCTCACAAAGGTCGGCAGCCCCGCCCCGCCAGCAACACCCCTGGCAGGGGAAAAGTGAACATCAGGCGGGAGTTACCCAAACCGTTGTCTGGGAGGAATTACATAAAATGCGAGCCGCAGAGCATCTGAGATCCCCTCAGAGGCCAGGATCCGAGTCGGTGGTAAATGCTGAACTGGATCCCTTGGATGATGTCTGCAGAGTGAGCCCCAGTGATCTCTAGCTTCCTAAAAAGAAAACAAAACTATAGCTTTATTCATAATCCCATGCAGAAATAGCCAAGCCTTTGGAAGAAGAGTTATATTTTCTAGAATTCCATGTCACTTTGCACTTAAAGCAGATGCTGATGTGCTGCTTGGCACACAAGCAAACGTGGAAGGCACTGCTGGTTCGATCTTTCCCACCAAGCCCCAGCCTTGCTGGGGCCGATGCTGCCGCTTGAAGAGCCTTTGATTCTGGTTCCATTTCCTCAGGCGCTGGCTTCTGTGAGGAAGAAAATTACAACTCTGCCCAAGTGCCTTTTGGTAGAAACTGGCTACATAATTTTAAACATCTTCTCTTCAGTTAGTCACAGAATTGGGAGTTTTATACCCCAAACTTCCAGCAGGTTCTAAATAAGGAATTATATCTCTTCTGTGCTCAACTGTGCAAACAAGCAGATGGAAGGGAGATGCAATTATGATTTTTAGAACCATTTTGAAAATCAATATTCTTTTTTTTTTCCTCCGCTCAGAATACAAAGCAAGTAAATCCTAGTGATGACAGGTAAAGGCTTCAATTTTCTAAAAAAGGTAAAATGTAACTTCATCCTTGGAGTTCAGAAGGCCAATAAAATTGTCGAAAATTGCAGCATAGATGACAGCCTCCTGTGTGCGTTAATGATGGTCACAACATGTTCTGATTCCATGGGTCTGGGTTGAACCCAGCAATGTGCATCTTTAACAAGTGCTCCAGGAGATTCTTTTTTTTGTGTGTGTGAGGAGATCCGCGCTGTGCTAACATCTGCCAAACCTCCTCTTTTTTTTTTTTTTTTTTTGCTGAGGAAGACTGGCCCTGGGCTAACATCCGTGCCCATCTTCCTCCACTTTTTTTTATATGGGACGCTGCCACAGCATGGCTTGCCAAGCAGTGCGTTGGTGCGCACCCGGGATCTGAACTGGCGAACCCTAGGCCGCCGCAGCCACGCGCACTTAACCACTTGCGCCACCAGGCCGGCCCCACTCCAGGAGATTCTATGCAGGCAGCACAGGATCCATTCTTTGGGGAAAACTCACCACAGGCAAAATGTTAGCAAGTCCAGTGGACCCGCCTGGCTGAGGACAAACCATCAGAAGCAGCCTGACCCCTTGTCCTCCTGGAGTTGACGATTTACTAGTGACTCGTGTTTGGTAAAGAAAGATGACTCTAATTACAGGAGACAATGCATTTTATTTTCTTAGTTGTTTTAGAGCAATGGTCCCCCATCTTTCCGTTATGAAGTAGTACTTTTATTGTTTTCTTCCAGACAATTTATTAATGTGAGTAATAGTCAAACAGAGCTTCTGATCGGCATGACACGACCAGTACTTGAGAGTAACCTGAAAGAATTCAGGCCCAAAGCGCAGAATCTTGACTTTAGTTCTGAGATGGTAAACTCATGCTAACTGGCAGGTGACAAATAATCAAGCCTCTAGGGGTGTGAACCCAGCAAGGGCAAGGATCATGATAAATCAAAGCTGTGTCAGGGAAACAATAAGAAATGGTGGGGTCTGTGGCAAAGTAGAACAGGCTACATCCCATCTAGAGAAAGCTGATGTTGCCAGGCTCTGGCCCATGGTTGCCATGCAAGAACGTGGGCCCAGGTTGGCCAGATTGCACAATTTTTCAAGAGTTGCCAAAAATTAGACGTTTTTTTAGTGAAATCCTCTGGTTTGAAAATGTTACTAATTTTTGTAAAACACAACTGTGGTGCCCTGAGACAGAGTGTCCACAAGCTGGATTTGACTCTGGGCCACCAGTCTGATAACCCTGCTGTGGCCAGTTTCTGTAGCCATATCAGCAGGAAATGCACAAGTTCCATTCGATTCTGGAAATACTGAAAAGAGGTGACCTGGGGACTACTGCTCTAGGGCCGGGGTCAGAAAATTTCCTTAAAAGGCCCGGTAGCAAATATTTTAGCCTTTGCAGGCCACTCCGTCTCTGTTGCACCCACTCAGCTTTTCCATTGCAGCCTAAAATCAGCCGTAGATAATTCGTGAACTAACGAGTGAGACTGTGTCCCCCCAAAAATTTATTTGTGAAAACAGGCTGCCAGCCTGCGTACCGCAGTTGGCTGACCGTTTCTGCACAGCGTCTTGTTCTGGAAATCTTTGACATTTATTTAATCAGTCTAGTTTATCCAATTTTAGAAAGAGAAATCTATTTTTAATTGTTGAAGCCGAAATTCATTGTGATAGGAATCTTCCAGAAATAGCCTGGCTCCCTGTATGCCATGTTGTTGAAATATATCACCCAGGTGGTACAGTGAAGGGGAAAGTTGGCCCCACAGGGCTCCAGCTGACCTGCCACTGTCACTGTCTGCAGCTCAGAGATCTGCTTATTAACACCCCCGGCTCTGCTTGTTCCCTGGGCCCAATGAGCTTCACAACTCCTGCTGTCTTCCCCCCTGACACCAAAGCCATGCTGCTGGAAACTATGCTTAGCATCTTGCGGCCTTGGGATCTTACTGGTCAACACCAATAAAGCAACACGCTAAATTTAGCACAGCCCTGCCGTCGAATCAGACAAAACTGTCACCCAGTAATTGGAGTCTGCGACACTTCCTCACCGCTTGATTCCCGCTGATTTTCCCTGTGTCAAAGTGAAACTCAAGCTCTTGCCTGCAATAAACCTGTTGTGGCTGGCTTTGTTCTCTGTCCCTGGAGCTGCTGAAACCACTGGTTTATGCCAGCCGATCCCCCACTGCTCAGGGGAGGCCCCAGTGCTTCAACTGGCACAGATGCATATGGGAAGAACGCATTGAATTGTCAGGCCGAAGGGGCACTAAATGCTCTCAGTTATCCTCCTGTGGAGAGCTGGGTGGAAGACTAAGTCAGGACCACACATTTAAAGATTATCTCAGGAATTACCTCGTAAGGGATGTCAGCTGAAAGTGAGAAGTGCATCGTGGCCAGGATCTAGGGACAAATGCCAACACCGAAAACCATTGCCAGCCTTAGACACACCCGAGGGGTCCATCCTCCTGGAGCTGCATACGCTGACTTCTTTCCCTTCTTGTCAAACTACCCAGGGCCCTGACACATGAACAGCAGAGAGAAGCACGTGCTGCTCTGAACGGCTCATTTTTGTAAGTGCTTGGTTCTCTCTAGCCTCTGTTCTCCCAGCTCAGCTTTCAAAGAGCAAGTTACTAATTCATATGATTCACTGTCGAGACTGATTTGACACGAATGCATCTTAATGCCATTCTGAAAAGCTGACACTAATATGTTGGTGACATCCGTCAGCTCAGCCTCATCAGGGAACAGCCTGGAGTCCCTGCTTCACTCATGTGAAGATCCGGGGAAGTAAAAATATGGGTTATCCTGGTGGCAACAGAGTCTGTCTGGGTGACCTGAGGTTGCCCACAGGGAATGCAAGGTTGTTCATGGGCTCCCTAACGCCCAGAGGTCACAAGAAGGCTAGATTCTGGGAAACCAGGACAGCCGCACAAAGCCACACAGTGCCCTCAGCCAAAGGCTTTTTACACAATCGTTTATTCCTTCAGAAGTCTTTGTCAGTGTTAGCAGGCTTCTACTGTGTCCCGTGTCACAATGGGAGGTAAGGTTTGGGGTGTCAGAGGGCATATGTAGGGGAAATCCATTAGCAGCTGAAACCATCCCTGTCATCTCCTTGCCCTCAGGTCTGCTGATAAAAGCATGCTTCTAGCTGGGTAGCAGCTCAGAGTGGGCGAGCCCTGCACTTTCCCTGGGTATATTGCAATAAGGCAGCTCATTGTCTTATAAAACCTCGCCTGACTCTCTCCAGGAATATAATGGAAAGAGCACTGGCCTGCGGGTCAGAAGAGAGAAGGTCTAGGAGCAGAGCTGCCAAGTCAGTGGCCTGGTGGGTATCAGTTAACCTCCTAGAACCTTGGTTTCTTATTTATAAGATGGTGTAGCTGGATGAGCATCATCCCTAAATGCCATCCTAGGAATAACTCTGCCAACATTTTATGACTGGGGCTTGCATGTTACTGTTACTACAGACTCCAGAGGTATGTGTCTGGTACTTACAAGAGAGAATATGCTGGAGCTCATAGAAAATGAAAAGCAACTGTGTAATCCAGCTCTTTGCCCACGAGTAGTTGTCACGAGTACTGAGGTCTGTTTCTGGCAGTGACTTACCCGTGGCTCAGCCTCCATTCCGTCCCCTAATTAGCTGTGAGGGGTAGAGAAGCAGCTCTTTCTCAAACTCTTATCACTGGTGCTGAAAGCCTTTCATCCTACTCAACATCCTCTTCATCACATTGCCAAACCTCTTGCTCAGGGGCGCACTCATCTTCTAAATTCGACCTCTCTGTGCCCAGGAAGACAATGCTCTTCGGAACAGTCTAACTTAAATACATCTCATCTTCTCTTCCTGGGCTGCCTGCATTTTCCCTGCTCCCTCTCTGGGCCAGTTCACCAGCTGACTTTCCTCTTGGCTTAGACCCACCATGCTGAGCCCTACACTGGCTCTGGACAAGAACCACTGAGGGACACTTTGGCTTAGAAGCTTTCTTTTGGTATCAAAGCCTTGTTATTGCTGCCTCTTGCCAACAGTCGTGGGAGAGAGCCATCTCACAATCACATCTTCCAGGCCCAAGCAAGCCCTGGCTAACATCTTGACTGCAACCTCCGGAGAGACTCTGAGCCAGAACCACCCAGCTCAACCACTCTTGGACTCCTGACCCACAGAAACAGTGTGACATAAGAAATACTTGTTGTTTTAAGCCACTTTGTTTTAGGATAATTTGTTACACAGCAATAGATAGCAGATACCCTAATCAAACTTTTAAGAGACTGAGTCCAAAGCCTGGATCTGGGCTCTTGCCTGTTGTCTCCAGATATAACTGATGACATCAATTCCTTCAGCAGGGCATGAGATATTTCTAGTAGGGAGATGGCCAGATATTCAGAGCGAGGGCCATGAGGATTTGGGGGTGGGGTTGGGAATAGTATAGTTGGCACTCTCTACCAGTTATGACGTCCTTTTTAATAAGGCTACATTCCATAGCAGGTGTCAAGGAACCTAGCAGAGCCCCTGACAAATGCATGCTTGCTCTTGAGATGCTGGGTCTCTGCCATCAGCTACTGAACATTTCTGGTCCAGCCATTTGCGATTGAAATGGAAACTTGGTCTAAGACAGCAGTCCCAGTCCTTCACCATCCCTCTGAGGATCACGAGAATTTCTTCCTAGACTCCCTGTCTGCTGCCCAGTAGGCAGATCAAAATGTGGATTTAACAGAGAGAAGAAAAGCACAGTCATATCAAAACACGCCTTCTCTCAATGTGTCAGAGGGAATGCTCAGAAATTACTCTCTTCAGGGTCTCCATGAGAAAAAGAAAAGAATTTTTTTCCTTTCGCACAACAATGAAGTGTGAATTGAGTTGAATTTTAAGAGAAGGGGTCAAGAGAGACGACAGGAAAAGCAATGTTTAGCGTGAGTGAAGACTTTCTTCCAAGCCTGGTGTGTGACATTCTGGATATGACAGCTGAAGCTCCCGTCCGATGGCTGTTATCCTGTCCCTGTTGGCCACCGTGCGCAGGGCTCTGCGCCAAGAAACACAGAGCGTGCTGTGTGGCTTCTTTGTTGTCATTGGCACCAAGAGAGGCTGGAGAAGAGACATTCCCCTGCGAACTGTGCTTTCCAGTGCTTCCGAGGAACTGCAAAAACTGAGAGAGAGAGAGAGAAACCAGCTTGACAATTGGCAACATGCAGTTAACCCTCATTTCAAATCACTTTAAATCTCCTGCAGGGCCAAGGAGACTGGAGAGCTGCCAGGACAAATCGCCTAACTCGGGGGTCTGAAGGGGGTCCGGGTGGTCTATTCATACAAATATGTCCTTTCTGGTCCCCAAGAAATTTTTTCATAGAGCCTCAGACTTGCTCACAAAGGTGATGTCTCTAAACAGATCTGCCCTCACACCAAAAGTGTGAGCGCAAGAAAAAGGTGAGAAACGGTGAAGTCATAAAAACCTGAAAAGTAAAAGCAAACATTTCAGAAAGCAACTGTTGACAAATCTTTACCCCGAGCTGCCCGTGTGTAGTATGCATGTTCCTGCCTGTACTTGCCGGGCTGTAGGAAGCACAGAGGCTAAGGAAGTCAGGTTTTAGGAACGCCTGGCCCTGCATGTAACCTACAGCAACAAGACATCCCGGAATCGCCCTCTGGTTCCACGCTCTGCCCATCTCTGCCCTGCGCCCAGGCTCTTCCACTGTCCTGGACTGTCCCCCCTCCTGCTGGTCTACTTCGCCAGTGGCTACCGCTTCTCCAAGTCCCAGCTCCCACGTGACACCCTCTGTCCTTCTCTGTCACCCCCAGGCCACCTCCATGGCTCCTGCTCTGCACGCGTTCGCCCAGGACCTGCCTCTCATGGAGCAATGGCCGTGCTTTGCATTGGTGGCTCACACATCTGCGTCCTCTCCACATCCAGGGACTAGTCCTGAAGTTCCGTGAGGGCGGTTTTTCTGGTCTGGGCCGGCTTAGCTGGTGCTGGATGGTCTCTGATGGCCTCTCTTGTGTTTCTGGGGCCTTGGCTGGGATGGCTGGGATAACTGGGACCGCTCATCCTCCAGGAGGTCGACCCAGCCTTGTCCACGTGGTGGTGGAAGTTTCCAGCAGCAAGACAGGGCAGGACCCAACGTACAAGCACTTTCTAATCTTCTTCTTGTGTCACCTTTACTGTTGTCCCATTGGCCAAACAAGTCACGTGACCCCACCTAGACTCACTTGGGAAGGAACCACCCAAGGGTGTGAATACTGAGGCAAGAATAAGCTGGGGCCACTCAGCCACAGACAAGCTACCCCAGCAGGGACTGTATCTATTTCCACATCTCAGATGGTCCTCAAGTATCTCCTCAGTGAATGAATAAATCTAGTTATACTCTAACACGAATCAACATGACTAATTATTTATGATAAAATAACAATGCTTAATTTTAATTAATGAAATCTTTGAGATCAGATCAGATTCACCATATAAGCGCTTATGAGGAGGTGAATCAGCTTGAAGGGAAAAGTAGACCTTGCCTTGGGCCTCAAAGGATGGATGTAGTTTGGAGAGGCAGAGGGAGGTAAACACCACACAGGTGAGGTGCAATGCAGGATCGGCTGGAAGGCAGATCATCTTATTCTTTACACACAGAGTGTGCAGTCAGTCTCCAGACCTACTAACTGCCTTTCACTGCTCTGTTCTTAGCCAAGAAGGCTGAATCTAGAGAATCTACAGACTTTGGTGTGGTTCAGCCAGTAGGAGCACAGGCAGGAGTTCAGAAGGGGGAGGAGAAAGAGACGGGGGTATTGATCCCCTCCTCCTCTGTAGAAGACACAGCTTTGATGGTAGTGGTCTCCTAGACCACAGCCCCTGTCTCACCAGGTTCCAATGACATCCCTTCCTCTTCTTGTCTCTTCAGATCTGGAGGAGATACAAGCAGACTGGCTACATCATTTATGGGGCCCAGTCAAAGTGAACATGCAGAACCCATTGTTCAAAAAGTAATCCATCAATGGGTAAATGGATAAACAAAATGTGGTATATACACACAATGAAATATTATTCAGCCTGAAAAAGGAATGACATTCTGACACATGGTTCAACATGGCAGAGCCTTGAAGACATTATGCCAAGTGAAGTAAACCTACACCTAAGGACAAATATTCCATGATTCCACTTACATGAGGCACCTAGAGTAGTCAAATGCAGACATCGAAAGTAGAACAGTAGTTGCCAAGGGCAGAGGAAAAGGAGAATGGGGAGTTATTGGTAAGAGAGATGGAATTTCAGTTTGGGAAGTTGGAGATGGATGGTGATGACGGTTGCACAGTGATGTGAATAGACTAAAAAAGTAATATTGGATTTTTGAATAAACATGATTTTTGACTTTAGAAAGAAATTATTAAGAATTTCAAGAATGTGTCAGCAGAGCATTAAGCCAACTGTGGGGACCTTCCGAGCACAGGTCCCTGAGCGACTGCACAGGTCACATCCTTCGGTAAAAGCTTCCTGCTGCTGCTGCTGCTCTCTGGGGCTTCTCCTTCCTGTGGTTCCCATGACCCTGCCCAGACCTGTGTAGATAATCCCTTCTTTAAACTCGGCCCAGCTAACCTGTTGAGGGCGCTATCTTTTCCTGCCGGGAGTCAGATACAGATATAACTTGTGACAGAGAAGAAAAATTCTTCAAGAGAAAGTAGCCGCAGTGCAAAGAAGAATGAGTGGAAACACTGGGACTCTTTGTAGCTAGTACTAGTACTAGTAATAATAACAATAACATAACTCATAATGCAATTTTACGTATATTTGATTTTTAAGGACAATCCTAAAAACAGGTAGGGCTTATGTTATAGCATCATGAACACACGAGGCAGCAGACTTTAAAAAGATGAGCGATTGTCACAGGATCACCCAGCTAGAAAGAAACAGAACAAAAATTAAACCTAAGCCTTCTGACTTGAAACCCAGAGATCTTTCTGCTTTAGCTGAATCAGAGGAGGTCAGGGTTGGAAAAATCATAGGAAGGGTCCATTGCTGTTTCAGGTGAAGCTTATTAGGATGGCTATACCCTTAGGGGCACCCATGTCCAAAGGTTCCCAAACTTTCTTGGTTTGTGGAACCCCTAGTGTCTCGGTAACTTTTTCATGGCATTCTTCAGTTAAAATAAATGCCTAACAGCTCTATTTATCAAGTCGTTAGGCACAAACACTTCATTAAGTCCTAACATTTTAGTAGTCTTTTGGAAAAGTAATACAGAAATGAAAAGAAAAAAGAATATGTTTATTTCATTCTTAAATAACCCCACTGCTTACTCCTGGATGTGCGTGTCTGTTGGGCACTGCACAACTTCTCAGACCTTGCAATCAGAGAAGATACCACCATCTTTATTTCCTGCTCCTCACTGATTTTCATGCAGTGCTTGCCCTTCATCACAGCAACTACCAGAAATCCAGTTTTGCAAAAGTATGCTGTCTTCAATAGAAATAAAGTACGATCTAATGTTGAAACTGTGAACTACCTTGAGCTAGTCATTCATTTGCCGTCTGACAGATGTCACTGGTGTCCTTCAAAATAGTCTGTGGCACCCTGAGTTTTCTGAGGCATCTTGGGGTTCTTTGGTCACAGTTTGGAAAACATAGCCCTAGATCTCAATTTGGTCCTTTTGGAAACAGAATTTCACGTATTCCAAGGGGAACTCGGGTTTTGGAGATTTGATCCATACTAACCAATCTCATAAAAGTCTGATGTATAAACCAACCTATTAACTTCATGAGGTAAGTTAAGTTTGCCAGAGACTACATTTCAAGTTATCAGAGAGGCTGAACTGGTCATTAATAGTTTAATGATTGGAAAGTTTGGGGGGAACTTTTATCCAGGCCATGGGCAAAGCCTGATGAACCCCACTCACTCCACACTATGGAGAACACTTCTCCAGGTATTGGAACCTCTTCGCTCACCACACGCCAAGCCAGATGTGCCACATTCTTCTCTTGCAAATGCTGAGTCCCACCACCACCCAGCCCTCCAACTCTGCCTCTCGGTAGCTTCTGCTGGTCACCGGAGGCCTCTGCCTTCATGCTTCCAGCTCTGTGACTTTGAACTTTCCCTGTCTGCATTTTGAGATGCCTCTTGTTGATGTCATACAGACAGACATTCTAGCTTCATAAGAAAGCTATATCCAGGGCCGACCCAGTGGTGCAGCGGTTAAGTGTGCGCCTTCTGCTTGGGCAACCCAGGGTTCACAGGTTTGGATCCTGAGCATGCACTGACATACTGCTTGTCAAGCCAGGCTGTGGTGGCGTTCCATATAAAGTAGAGGAAGATGGGCATGGATGTTAGCCCAGGGCCAATCTTCCTCAGCAAAAAAAAAAAAAGAGGAGGATTGACATTGGATGTTAGCTCAGGGCTAATCTTCCTCACACACACACACACACACAAAAAGAAAGCTATATCCAAGATAGAATATAGGACAATGCCTGGGCTCACAAATCATTTGTGGATTAAGAGGTCTGAACTTAGAGCCTTCCCCATCTGACCTTATTTGAGGATTCACCTTCGTCTGTAGGAGGGTGTCATCTCTCCTCTACTACCGGTTCAGCTTGGCAAGAAGAAATCAGAAGGCAAAGTGTGACAGTGTACAGGGCATGGGCCCTGGAGTGTGGCCACCCGGAGGTCAAGTCCTGACTCTCCCACTTACCAGCCCTGTGGCCTCAAGAGGTTACTTAGACACTTGGGCTCTGGCTCTCCTCCCATCCCTGCCAACTGTGTGACAAAAGAGATGATGCTCCCTCCCTTTCACGGTGGTTACAAGGACTAAATAAGACAGTGTGTGTGTGAGCCTGATTCACAGCAAGCCCAGTGCCCTGTAAGTTCTCTATATGACAGGTGTCTTTCTCTGGAGGGCTACGTAGACCGAGTCGAGATAGACTAAAAATTCAAGTATCACTGGGTATTCTGCGTAGTCAATGCCTTCCTGTTAATGTGTCTCCAATCATTTATTTTGAAAAACTGTCCAGGCTTTCCTCTTGGGGGCAGAGGACAGACCCAACAATACGCTGCCTAAAAGAGACGCACTCCAGCTTTAAGGATACACGTAGGCTCAAGGTGAAGGGCTGGAAAAGATATTCCATGGAAGTGGAAATTAAAAGAATGTAACGATAGCTATACTTATATCAGAAAAAAATAGACTTTAAGCCAAAAGCTGTAACCAGAGACATAAAGGTCATCATATAATAATAAAGGGGTCAATTCATCAAAAGAATGTGACTGTGGTAAACATTTATGCACCCAACATTGGAGCACCTAAATATGTAAAGCAAATATTAACAGATCTGAGAGAGAACTAGGCAGCAATACAATAAAAGTAGAGGACTTTGATATCGCACTTTCAACAATAAATAGATCATCCAGACAGAAAATCAATGTGGAAACATTGGACTTAAATGACACATTTGACCAAATGGACCTAACACACACAGACAGAATATTCCATCCAACAGCAGCAGAATACACATTGTTCTCAAGCATACATGGAACATTCTCCAGAGTAGATCATATGTTAGGCCACAAAACAAATCTTAATAAACTTAACAAGATTGAAATCTTTCTGAGAATCTTTTCTGACCATAATGCTATGAAACTAGAAATCAAATACAAGAATAAAACTGGAAAATTCACAAATATGTGGGGATTGAACAACACACTCCTGAACAACCAATGGGTCAATGAAGAAATCAAAAAATATCTTGAGACAAATGAAAATGGAAAAACAAGATACCAAAACTTATGGGATACTGCAAAAACAGTTCTAAGAGGGGCATTCATAGTGATAAACAAATGACCACATTAAGAAAAAAGAAAAATCTCAAACAAACAACTTAACTTTACACCTCAAGGAACTAGAAAAAGAAGGACAACCTAAGCCCAAAGTTGGTAGAAGGAAGGAAATAACAAAGATCAGAACAGAATGAATGAAATAGAGACTAAAGAGACAACAGAAGAGTTCAATGAAACTAAGAGCTGGTTTTTAAAAAGATAAAGGAAGTTGACAACCTTTAGCTAGACTAAGAAAAAAAAAAAGAGAGAAGATTCAAATAAATAAATCAGAAACGAAAGAGGAGGTATTACAACTGATAACACAGAAATAGTAAGGATCATAAGAAACTGCTGTGAACAATTACACACCAACAAAGTATATAATCTAGAAAACATGGATAAATTCCTAGAAATATACAACGTACCAAGACTGAATCATGAAGAAATAGAAAATCTGAACAGATCAATTACTAGTAAGGAGATTGAATCAGTAATCAAAAACCTCTCAAGCCAGCCCTGATGGCCTGTGGTTAAAGTTTGGTGCTCCCACTGCTTCAGAGACCTGGGTTTGTTTCCAGGTGGTGAAACTGCACCATCGTCTTTCAGTGCCATGCCGTGGGGGTGGTTCACACAGAAGAACTAGGACTTACAACTAGAAATACAACCATGCACTGGGGCTTTGGGGAGGGTAAAAAAAAAAAAAGAGGAAGATTGACAACAAATGTTAGCTTAGGGTGAATATTTCCCTGGGGGAAAAGCAAAAACAAAAACAAAACCTCTCAACAAAGCAAAGTCCAGGATGACTGCACTGGTGAATTCCATCAAACATTTAAAGAAGAATTAACACCAATCCTTCTCAAACTCTACCCAAAAATAGAAAAGGAGAGAACACTTTCAAACTCATGTTATGAGGCCAGTATTACCCTGATACCAAAGCCAGACAAGAACACCGCAAGAAAAGAAAATTACAGATCAATATCCCTGACGAACATAGATGCAAAAATTCTCAACAACATATTAGCAAACTAAATTCAATAGTATGTTAAAAGGATCATGCACCATGATCAAGTAGGTTTTACTCCTGGGATACAAGGATAGTTCAACATCTGCAAATCAATCAATGTGATACACCACATCAACAAAATGAAGAATAAAAATCATAGGATCATCTCAATAGATTCAGAAAAAGCATTTGACAAAATTCAATATTGTTTCATGATAAAAACTCTCAACAAATTGGGTGTAGAGGGAATATAGTTCAACATAATAAAGGCCATCTATGACAAGCCCACAGCTAACGTCATACTCAGTGGTAAAAAGCTAAAAGCTTTTCCTCTAAGGTCAGGAACAAGAGAAGGATGCCCACTCTCACCACTTAAGTCAACATAGTACCGGAAGTCCTAGCCAGAGCAATCAGGCAAGAAAGACAAATGAAAGTCATCCAACTCAGAAACCAAGAAGTGAAATTGTCTCTGTTTGCATATGACACCATATTATACAGAAAACTCCAAAGACTCCACCAAAACACTGTTAGACCTAATAAATGAGTTCAGTAAAGTTACAGGATAGAAAGCAATATATAAAAATCAGTTTCATTTCTATATACTAACAACAAACTATTGGAAAGAGAAATTAAGCAAACAATCCCATTTACAATAGCATCAAAAAGAATAAAATACTTAGCAATAAATTTAATCAAGGAGGTTAAAGATTTGTATCCTGAAAACCAAAAAAACATTGATGAAAGAAAGTGAAGAAGACACAAATAAATAGAAAGATGTTCTGTGGTCATGGAATGGAAGATTTAATGTTGTTAAAATGTCCATAGTACCCAAAGCAATCTACGGATTCGATGCAGTCCCTATCAAAATTCCAATGGCGTTTTTCACAGAAATAGGAAAAATAATTCTAAAATTCATATGGAACCTCAAAAGATCTCAAATAGTCAAAGCAATATTGAGAAAGAAGAACAAAGTTGGAGGCATCACACTTCCTGATTTCAAATAATTTTACTAAGCAATTGTGATCGAAACAGTATGATATTGGCATAAAAATAGACACAAAGATCAATGGAACAGAATAGAGAGTCCAGAAATAAACCCATGCATATATGGTCAATTAATTTTTGACAAAAGAGCCAAGAATATACAATGCGGAAGGGATAGTCTCCTTAATAAATGGTGCTGGGAAAATTGGATATCCACATGTGAAAGAATGAAACTGGCCCCCTATCTTACACCAGATACCAAAAGCAACTAAAAATGGATTAAAGACTTGAATTTAATGCCTGGAACCATAAAACTAGAAGAAAACATAGCAGGTAAGCTCCCCGACATTGATTTTGACAGTGATATATTGGACCTGACACAAAAAGCAAAGGCAACAAAAGCAAAAATAAAGAAGTGGGACTACATCAAAGTAAAAAGCTTCTGCACAGCAAAGGAAACCATCAAAAAGATGAAAAGGCAACCAATGGAATGGGAGAAAATATTTGCAAATCACATATCCTATAAAGGGTTAATATCCAAAATATACTAGGAACGCATGCAACTCAATAGCAAAAAAACCAAATAGCCCAATTAAAAAATGGACAGAGGATCTTAATAGACATTTTTTCAAAGAAGACATACAGAGGGCCAAAAGGTACATGAAAAGGTGCTCAACATCACTAATCACCAGGGAAATGCAAATGAAAACCACAACGAGATATCACCTCACACCTGTTAGCATGTCTATTGTCAAAAGATAAGAAATAACAAAAATGAGATAAAATATAGAAATAACAAGGTCACAATTTTAGTATTTATCTGAGACCCAGCTATATTCTAATAGAGTCACTTCTAAATGTATATTTGCTCACTCATCTGCTTGATCATGTACCTGCTAGATCCCCCTAGACATATAGAAATGATGCTACCATTCTAACGGTAGACTACCAGGACTCAACAGTGGCCTTCCATGTAGTTACTATTTTCTCTGGAAAAGCATCTGAATATTCTGAGATAATTTTAAATGATCAACTTTCAGTTTTTATAAAGAGATGAGTTAGTTCTTTATAAGCTTCAGCTTTCATAAATTTAGACTTGGTACTGTCAGCCTTTTGAAGAAAATACCAAAGAAGTGTGCTTTATATAAGTCACCATTACATAAGTTTTCTTGAAGCTTAAGACTGAGAATGACCAGAGAAAACCTTAGAAAAGCCATTTCCAAACTTGCAAAATTGATCACCATGACCGCAACCTCCATCCCAGAAGAAAACAACAAGCCAGAGAAATCCTCTATATTCATCAGAATGAACACAGATGAGGATCTGGCTCAATTGCTGGAGGCCAACCTCTGACCCTGCCTGGGCATTCTGAGATGCGTGGGTCCTGGGATGAAGCTGGCCCACTCTGGGGAGGAAACAAGTGGCATCTTTGCTTCTAGGTTCATTTAGGACAGACTCCTCACAAGACTCAGAAACCAGAGGTGCAGGTAAAGGATAAATTCTGACTTTTATTTTTTTTTATGGTTCGGATCTGGCAAGAGAAAGAAATTACAATTGAAAACAAGAAAAAAAGAGAGACGTTTAAAAAAAATTGCTAGGTCACACTACAAGATTGCAAACTAGAAGGCTTGATGCAAGAGTCCCCCACTGACAGCGTAAGGCCTCCCATCCAATCCTACAGACTCAGTCACTCACGTCCAGGTCTGGTGCTGCCTTCAGGGCCTCCTGCCCCTAGTTTGCTTCCAGCTTGGCAGAAAACACTCGGCAGTTGGCAGCATTGCTTCTCAATCCAGCAAAGTTCTACCCTTCTCCCCGATCCCTAAACTCAAAGTTTCAAGGAAATGAAGAACATCTCTTCTCCGTAAAATAATCCTGAGAAGGTGTGACCTCACACACAAAAGTACGATGAACTCCGTTTTCCATAACACTTGAAGTGACCAGGCGTATTGCATCCCATCTGACCCCCTCCGTATTCTACCTGGTGGGAATGCACTGGGCGTGTGCATATCCTGATCCCTCGGTCTACACAAGTTCACGTGTGCTATGACCTCAACTCTTCCATTTCATAGAAAACGGTTTATAATGTAATCCAAGTGTTTGCTATTGAGATATTACATTCCAAGCCTTTCTCCTGGGGGTCATCCTCACCTTTAACATCCAAGCAAAATGACACAGTGTAATTGGAAAGACCAGGTACCATGCAGCCCCACAGAAACATAGATGCTTCTTATGACTCAACAAAATGAACATTTTTTTGAGGACCCAATATGTAAAAAACTCAATGCTAGGTGCCTATAACGTGCAGAGAAATAAAAAAGTGATGGTCCCATCCTCAAGAGCTTTTATAATCCAGTGAGCTTTCTTTCATCCTAGCACCAAATCTCAGAACAGCATCCCACCAAGCAGGTGGGAGTTCATTTCCTGTAAAGGCTGGGCATTCAGGGCCTAGAGAAGCAAAGTGACTGTGGAGAGTCAGGCCTGAATCTCGGACCACAAGCCAGTGCCTAGTTCTCTAAAACATCAGGATGGCCTGCAGGAGGAATAATCATACAAATTAATAGATCAATTATCTGCTGTTTCTGCAGGCATTCTGCAGGACCGTGTCACCTCCCTTCTCCTAGCTGTGAGCTTTTGTCATCACATTTTGTCCACAGTAGGAGTTGGCAAACCCATAAGTGCAACCAAACGCTTCATTGACGGGGTTTAGCTCCCCGGGGCTCAGTTTCCCCATGAGGAACGATCCTACCAGCATCCCTATGAGACCTCAAACAAATCACATTGGGTTCCCAACAATTTCAGATGAAATCAAGTGAAAAAATGAAAGTCCAGGGGGGAAGAAAAGAGGAGACATCTTATCATGCTCTTGACAGGGGTGACTGAAAAAACAGAAAGACTACTGTTGCCAGGCAACCCCCCTCCCTTTCTGAGGTTCAGTTCGGGGCCCTGACTGTGGGAATGACTTCCTTTGTCCTCACGAGTGACTTCTAGGCTGCCAAATGTCTTCTAGTGGCTGAGATCACCCCACTTGTGTGGCCAGAATCTCTATCCTGATTTGTGCTACCCTAGAAACGTCTGTTTCTGAGCTTCTTTCTTTCCCAGGAACCTGAAGTCCTTCTCTGTATGTCATGGATGCTATATAATCTCTACGCAGACAGCATATATGAACACATTACACATGCAAACTGAGCCAGTTCCTTGGAAGTCCTCTGTTCCTTCCCTGCCAGCTGCCAGATTCGGCAGGCCAGCTGACACCCAGCCAGGCCATTTTATTCATCACTGCATGAAACCAGGGTTTGGCCCCTCTCTTCCTAAGAGTGAGTGAATACAAGGACTAGGAAGAACTGGGGGTCCTTCAGTTCTCCCTTGACAACTTGGCCCTTTCTTGGGGTTTAAATTGAGCATTTGACCCCAGCTATTATAAACCTGTCTCCCTTGTGATGGAGTACTTGTGGTTTTATTCTTTGGGAAGCATTGAAACAGTGTCTAAAGAACAGCTGGATATATATGAGAAGGAGGGCAGTCTCGGCCTCTGGGGGGAATGTCCATCAGGACCCGAGGTTTCTATGTGGCAGGAATGTGTGTGGCATGTTATAAACGCTTCCATTTCATAGAAAACTTATGATGCAATTCAAGCGTCTGCTTGGGATGTCAGTTCCCAAGTCTTTCTTCTGGGGGGTCACTCTTTCCTTTAACATCCAAGAAAAATAGCTTGAGCCCATCCACATTCATAATGAAGGCCAGTGTCCCAGGTCTCCTGGGAGTCTCAGAGGGATTACATTCTGTTTTGTTCTCTCACTCTCTCTCATTTTCCTTTTGCCCCTGAATTCTCCATCCTCATGCAGCATCACATCATCCCACGCTGTCCCAATTCCATCATTCCCCAAAGCGCCATCAACACAAGAATTAGTGTGTGTAGAAGACAGTTTAGTGAAGCTTGGGATAATGGAGGGAGAATTATAGCACAGTTCAGATGACATAAAATTGAGCATTAGACACCACAGTCCTGGATTTCCCCAGCCACCTCCACCTTAGAGACTTTCCCATGGGCGTTCCTTCCTTTTAGGGATCCTGGCTGCTAACATTCACAGAGATCTTCTGGACTTCTACTTGTCTTCACGTTCCTGCCAATTACCTTCTCTCTCTCAGGCTTTGAGACTCCAACCCAAGAATCCTGCCACTTGTAGTGTAGAAAATTTTGGTTCTTATTCTAAGCATTTGGGACCTGGCAAGTAATGTATTTCCTTCTGGATTAAAAGTATCCTAACCAATTCTTTACCCCATCTAAAAATGAGATATATATTCATTCTTAGAAAAATCTCCCCAAGAAAACCATCATGAAATCACTCGCAAGACGAGAAGGCCTTTGGATAGCTTTGCTGTTCAAAGATAAATGGCATCCTTCCTCCAGAATGGAGATTTGTAGCAATCATTGTTGCACTTGTTTTTACTAACTTTTTATTTCCAACTACATTGTCATAATGCTAATGGAATAACTAAAACTCCCAAGAAAGAAAGTCACTTCACATCTCTCATAAAGTAGGGCTTCCCTCATCTGAAAAATGAGGGCGTGTGGACCAGATGGTCTCAAAGATTTCTTCTAGCAAATACTATTCCGTATCTTCTCTTCCCTGCAGACTTGGAGGCTGGGTGGAAGGTAGAGGTGGATAGGCAGGGAGTAAACCCAGTGGGTTCTAACACACCTCTTAGTGGTAGGCTGGAATGACTCCAAAAGAACCAACTGGAGAGTTTGATAACTAAAAATATACAGATTCCCAGGGCCCACTCCTGAAGATTCTAATTTAGGAAATCAGGCATGAGGTCCAATGTCTATATTTTAAAAAATAAACACCTCCACAGGTGATTTTGATGAGCAACAAAGTTTAGAAACCACTGGATTTTTATGACAAGCAACAGTAATAACCAAAATGCAGGTTAAAAGAATCAATTTAAATATCAAAGAGGAAAAATAATATTAATCTATTTCAATAGATTTAGTAGCTATCTAGGGCACAAGACCACACAAGCTGACTTTTTCCAAAGGTGGCATCAAAAATCAAGAGGCTCTCCAAAGGGTGTGTTCATTAAATATTCATTAAAACATAAGTGTCAGCAACCCAGAGGGCAGAGCCACAGTACCCCAATACATAGCTTAGACTAGCAACCAGGGGTCAGCAAGGTCTCTAATATTTATGAGTAACCTAACATAGCTCTTTAGCTGGTGCTCCAAACTAAGGCATTTTAGGGTAGTTAAGGACATTTTTGCAAGTAAACTATTCCTTCTGGATTAAAAATAATCCAACCAATACTTTCCTATTCTTAAAAAAAAGCAATATGTATTTTATTCCTACTTATATCATTATCAGAAAAATCTCTTCATTGAAACTATGAAGTTTAAAGCATAAAGCATGAAGTCACTTGCAAGTCTTTGCTTTTACATTAGACGTAGCAAATATTCGTAGTTTATTTAGAGCTCAGTTGTCCTGAAAATAATAGAAATCATCTCATTAATATAGAAAAGGGATCATTAGAAAACAAGGAATTAAAAACTGCTTTTGAAAAGACAAGTAAAACTTTTTCTTTCAAAATATATTTTTCTAGCTTTTGTATTCATTGTCATTGCCATATAGTCAATTACACCAAAATTTGGTGACTTAAAACAATACACATTTATAATCTCACAGTTTCTGTGAACCACAAATCTGAGAGTGGCTCAGCTAGGTGGTTCTCGCTCAGGCTCTCTCATGAGGTTGCGGTCAAGATGTTGGCCAGGGCTGCCGTCATCTGAAGACTTGACTGGGGCTGAAAGATCTGTTTTCAAGCTGGCTCACTCACATGCCTGACAAGTTAGTGCTGGCTGTTGGCAAGGTCCTAACCTCTTGCGTGGACCTCTCCATTGGACTGCTTGAGTATCCTCACAACATTGCGGCTGGCTTCTTCCAAAATGAGTGATCTGAAAGAGAACAAGAGAGAAGAAGCAAAGTCTTTTATGATCCAGTATTGGAGGTCACACTCTGTCATTTCCATGACATCCTATTGGTTGTATATGTCAGCTTTATTCAGTGTGAGAAGGAACTCACAAGGGTGTGTACATCAAGAGGCAAGAATCATGGGGTAGAGGGGGACATCGTGAAGATTGTCTACCACACTGCTTGAAACTAGCATCAGACCTCAATAAACACTGTATTTCATTGGATCTAAAATACTATTGACTGTAAGACACATCTTCATTTTATGTAACAATAAGAAAGAAAAAATTGACTAATATTGGAAGACTCTCCAAATAAAGCTGGTCCACTACAGGCTGTGCCTTCAGTGTAGGGGTAAATGAGAATAAATCCACTCCACGAAGAGGAACAGCAGAAGATTTGCAAGTCTGAACTTGTCCTGAGTGAATGTGGGGGAAAAAATATTCCCTGGAGAATTTGAACCCAAGCAAATAAGACCCCCAAACTGAGAGAACTTTAAATAGCACTTAAGATTCCCCTTCTAAGAAACCTGATTTCAATCTAGGTTGAATACAATTGAACAGACATTCAAATTTTAGAGGATGTTAAAATGTGGGAAAATGTGCCTCTTAAAATCAAGAAAACACACAAGCCAGCCCTGATGGCCTAGTGGTTAAGTTTGGCGCGCTCTGCTTCGGCGGCCTATGTTGGGTTCCTGGGCACGGAACCACACCACCCATCTGTCAGTAGCCACGCTGTGGCGGCAGCTCACAAAGAAGATCTAGAAGGACCTACAATTAGAATATACAACTATGTACTGGCGCTTTGGGGAGGGGAAAAAAAAAAAGAGGAAAAAAAATCCAGAAAACACAGTAAGATCAGTGAAGATTCGGGTAAAATGTACAGAATAGTTTAGAGTCAGCATTCTTTAGGGCAAGATTACAAAAACAGAGTCTTATTTTTGAAAAGAGAACAGAACCTTGGTCCATCTGCTGTGTTCTGTTGGCCAGTACTGTGCCCTTTCTCCCACCAGTTTCTTAGACTCAGCTAATTACAGCAGCATAAAATGAAGAAAAGCAGAAAGTTTATGAAGGGAATCAGTGTAGAATCAGTAGAAATAGAATGGATTTTCAATTAGACCCACTTAAGTAAGTCCAGGTTTTTACAGCTGTGTGATGCTGAGCAAGTTGCTTTACCTCTCTGGGTCTCTAGTCATATAACCTTCAAGTAAGGTCAAGGCAATTATCTACCTTGTGGAGTTGTAAGAATTAAACATCACGTATGAAACACCTAGCACGGTGCTTATTAGATTTGCTCCACAATGATAGCTATTATTATGATTACTCTTTATCAGTTTTGAAGACTACACTCCTTTTTGGGGATTTTTTTTAAAAGGCTCAACCCATAGGAAGCCTAATACCCAGGGAAGGCTACTTTCCTCTTGCTGCTAATCAATAACAATTGCAAATATTGATAGAGTCCTAAGTCTTAATTGAACATGAGTCCTGGACTTGAATGTTATGCTGGCTGCACCAGCTGGGCAGCCCTGTCTCCTTCCCAAGGAGCTGGAAAGAGAATGGAACTGGTCCTTGGGCTGCCTTCCTCAAACCATCACCAAGAGGAGTCCCATTACGTCTCCATCTTGGAGGAGTCTGGCAACCCTTACTGATGGGAGATTTGGAGTGAATGGTTCCTCATTTACTAACTTTCTTCTAAATTGTAGACTTTGAAATAGGATGCAGAGACATAAAGATTAACAGAACATGGCCAGCGCCCTTGAGGGCTGACAGTCCTGTGGAGGAAAGAACGGGGAGAACGAATCATGACAGTCAAGTGGACAATCCCACGAGAGACGTAGGTGGAGGTTGTGGGAGCATCTAGGAGGACCCATTGACTCTGCGTGGGGAGATCAGTGAAGGCTTCAAAGAGGAGGTGATGCTTGGTGAGCCTTAAAGGATGAGAAGTATTTTGCCAGAAGAATAGTATCGAGGTCTTAGGTGTTCAATATATCACATTAATTTATTTTTTCCCTTCCCAAGTGTGGAAATAATTGAGAAATAAGACACAAGAGATAGCTTATGGAGGTCAAAGCGTCAGCTTTATTGCTAAGAAAGCCAGTTGGAGAGCATGGCTTTAGACCTGTAGTCAAAAGAATATTCCCCCAAAAGAATAACTTTACAGTGGAGAAATTCTACAAGCACCACTTCAGCCAGGTGATCAAGGTCAATATCAAGAGGCATAAATCATGTTGAGAGCAAACACTCCTGATGTGATGTTGTGATGAGAATAGCACTTTACCTCTGTGGTCTTTTTCCCAAAAACCCATAACCCCATGAGGAAAACTTCAGATGAATTCAAGTTGAGGAACTTCATACAAAATATCTGACCAGTACTTTCCAAAACTGTCAAGGTCATCAAAAACAAGGAAAATCAGAGAAACTGCCAAAGGCAAGAGGAGCCTAAGGAGACAGGATGGCAAAATGCAGTGGTGTCCTGGTTGGAATCCTGGAACAGAAAAAGGACATTGGGTGAAACCTGAGGAAATCTAAATAAACTACGGACTTCAGATAATAATAATGTATCAATTTTGGTTCATTGATTGTAACAAATGTATCATATACTGGTATAAGATGTTAACAATAGGGGGAACTGGGCATTGAGTATATGGACCTCTCTGTACTATCTTCCTAAATTTTCTGTAAATTTAAAATTGTTCTTAAAAATAAAGTATCAAAAAGAAAAACAGTAGGGGCATGCCAACACGCCCCAGCCCTCCATCCAGGTGTGGACCGTGGGGCGGCCACTTGGGAACTGCAGGGACCTGATCTCCATCCTGATCCCCATTAGCTTGTTTTACAGGGAAGGAGATGAGGCCGCAAAGGCCAGTGGTTTGTCCAAGGTCACTCGGCTAGGGAGTGGTACAGCAAAGCCTGCCCCTCAGCATCCCAGGCTGGGCAGTGCCTGTCAGACACGGTCTTCTCTGATCAAACTGGCTGAAACGACAGGGTTTCCATTAGTTTACACTGACAGTCTCACGTTCCTCTGCTTAAGGAAGAGAGCATTAGATTGGGTGCCCAGGGGCCGGCCCCATGGGGTAATGGTTAAGTTCACGCTCTCCGCTCGGGGTTTGCGGGTTCAGATCCCAGGTGCAGACCTACGCACCACTCATCAAGCCGTGCTGTGGCGGTGTCCCATATATAAAATAGAGGAAGACGGGCACAGATGTTAGCTAAGGGACAATATTCCTCACCAAAACAAAACAAAACAAAACAAAACAAAAATGATAAGATAGCTAAGAAAGTAACAACATTTAGTCTTAGAGAAATGAAAAAAAAAAAAAAGATTGGATGCCCAGTATATATATTTGTCCAGTGTAAACAGCAGCCCCCTTTTCTCTCTCAACAGTGTCTGGCTGAACATGAATTATATGGTCACCCTAGTATTCGGTCTGTTAAAGGGGGTGAAGAAGTTAAGGTGCGGGACACGACTGCCAGGGTCTGCCAGGCCTCAGGGACAAACAAGAGGGGCAGCGTTCCTTGACCAGCTCAAAAACTGCAGGCCCACCTGGGATGGCCTGACGCACGTGCCCATCATGCTCTTGTTTTCTTCACCCAGCTGTCAGTCTAGGTATCCATCAAGGTCAAAGGGTCTTTTGCCCTTTATGCTTTGCAGTCATTTGCTTCACACGCACAAGGCCGGTCACTTGTCTCCAGCCCGACCAGTCCAGGAGCAGGAGCAGGCCAGGTGCAGACACCACCTCTCAGCACATCTGCACCCACCTCCCAGAACAGCCCCAGGCCCTCCAGACAAGCCTGGGAGAGCAGCGACAACAAATTTGAGAAAGCCCTTTCACCCTTGAAGGTAAGGCTGTGAAGTTGGGTGCCCTTTGGGAAAAGGAAAGGTTAGAAATGTTTCCTTGGTGTTGACAAACAGGTACCTAAGTCTCGGCAGAAGGGAGCTAGAGGTCAACATCAAATGATCCCGAGAAATGCAGTGTGACTTGAGCATACTGATGGTCAGGTAATAATGGGAGCAGGGCAGGGAGGACACTGTTTTGAAAAGGTTTCCCAAAGTGTGACCTGAGGACCCCCTGGGGGGCATGGAAAAATGCAGATTCCTGATCTCCATCTGGGAATCTGAGAATGAGGTTGGAGGCCGCCTCTATAAAGAAGACCCCAGGCGATTCCAAGAAGCACCACACGCTGGGGAGAAACTAATTTAGAAACAGGTTTCAATAAGTATACTCTGACCATTCTTCTCTCTTCGTAACACTGCCTTGTGGTTGCTCACTGGGCCTTTCTCACGGAACTGAAGATGAGATCCTTGAAGACAGAATTTGATTAATGACAGAAAGAATTAATCAGTCAATCAATTAATCAAAGAGGGGCGAAGGGAGGAATCAATCACGTGAACATCGGTCTATAGAAGAATTTCCAGCTGCTCTGTAGTGCACACCCTCTCTCCTCCCCTCCTCAGATAGAGTCATTGGGCTCATGTAATTCAGAATGTTCCCCTGGTGTCCTGGTGGGTGACAGGTCTGATCTCTCAGTGGCCTCAACTTCTGCTTGTCCGTTTGCTCCAGTGTGCCACCAAATATTTCTTTCTATGCATGCCATGATGTGAAAAAGATTGGGAAGCACTGAAATTATTCCACCACAAACATATTTGTTAGCCTTCTAACAATTCTTAAGTGTGTGGGTGTGCAGTAGGATTTCCTCACCACCACCAAGTAACTCGCAGACACCAGCTGGGTGTTATACAATTCAACTCAATTCTGACGCTACCTGGAGATAGCATTAGATCTCACATGTTAAGGGCTCAGTGCTACAAGACTGCCCGCCTCCCCACTTCAGATGCCCGTTGCAAGCCCAGATTGTCACCTGTGTTTCTGATCAACCAGCTATAGATTGGAGGTTCCAAAGACCTTCTCCTTGGGTTCGATACATTTGCTAGAGCGGCTCACAGAACTCAGAGAAACATTTTTCTTACTAGATCACCAGTTTATTATAAGAGGATGTAGACGGTCAGATGGAAGAGACGCATAGGGGCAAGGTATGAGGAAAGGGTGAGGAGTCACCATGCTCTCTCTGGGCTTGCCACTCTCCCCCATCTCCATGCGCCCACCCACCAAGAAGCTCCCTGAACGCTGTCCTTTTGGGTTTTTATGGAGGCTTCATTACATAGGTGTGATCGATTTAACGATTGGCCATTGGTGATTGACTCAAGCTCCAGCCATCTCCCCTCTCTGGAAATCAGGAGGTGAGACTGAAAGTTCTAACCGTCTACTCACCTGGTTGGTTCTCCCGGCAACCAGCCTCCATCCATAGAGGACCTAGGGGCTTTCTAAAAGTCACCTCATTAACACAACAAAAGACATCTTTATAGTTCTTACCGCTTAGGAAATTCCAAGGGTTTTAGGATCTCAGTGCCAGGAACGGGACAAGACCAAATATATATTTCTTATTATAAATCCCAAGGTCACAACTTCTCTTTCACTGGTTGATTTTGGGGGGAAGGTGTTTTGGTTTGCTTGCTATGGAGTGGGACGAGGATGCAGCATTGTCATATCCACATGTTTTTCGTGAAAGTCCAATAATCAATACAGGACTGGTTCATCGCCAGGAACAGACGGAAGGTTCAGCCGCTCCTCTGTAGTTTCTCTTCAGAAAAGGCTGAAGCTCACAGCACTAATCTGACCGATAACCTCCGATCTCAGGCTCCCCCCGCCGCCACCCCCAGCCTCTTCTTTCCCCCAGCTTTCTTTCTTTCCCAGGCAACTTTTCCCAGCCCTGGCTGTGTTTCCTGGATGCTTCTGCTGTGTCAGCAACAAGAAGAAGCACAGGGGTGGAATCAGGCGAGGGAAGGAGAACGGAAAGTGCTGAGGTGACTGTTTGCCATCAGCGGGTGCATTTGACTTCAGGTCATTCTCATCGAAAGATCCGAGAAGGCAATTCATTTCAGACCTTTCATGCCATGGCAAAACAATCGAGGAGAGAGAAGGGATGTGGTTTTTCCCCTGAGAGAATCATTTTAAGACCGATTTGCCCTTTTAAGCTACCCAAGTGTGACTCTGGAAGATGTGTGAGGCTATATTTAACCTCAGACCCGAACCTGAACCTCAGCTGCTGTGAGGGTTGGTTGCTTAGTGTAAGAATCAAATTGGCCACTCTCACCCACAGCGGAGTCACACTAGGCCGGACCTGCTGGGCGCCCTCTGAAGAACAGTTTTTGGTGTCTGTGATGCCACAGATACTCCTTTTTCCAGAGTGAGGGCTACAGCAGGCTAGACAGACATGCCCTGGCCTGTTGTTTCCACGGCGGGGACAAAGGAAACCCATCTGCTAACGTTTTGTGGGCTTAAGCAGCAGAGTCAGAACATATGTCAAGGCGGTGATGGAGATGCTGCCCATTTAGCACAGCCTTTGTCTACACACTTTTTCTAGAACAAAAAGCCCTTATTAATTCAACACACTCCCTCACACCCCTAGATGCCAGTCAGCCCCCTGGTGACTCTACCAAGCAGTTTCTTTGTTGTCTGAAGAAGGTTCTGGGCCTTTCTTCATATCTTCCAGATAGTGAGGGCCAAATGTTATTTACAACCATGTGCAATAGCCTAAGAAAATGGGCTATAACCACACCAGTTTTTTAAGTTAACTATAAAAAAAAGAATTTTCTGACAGAGTGACGAATATTGCGATGGAAAGTGGTGAAGTCTCCCTGGCTATGTCTCTACAAGAGACGAGATCCACATCTACGTGATGAAGACTTGACTCAGATATACGTAGATGTGTACAGACTAACTTGTTCTCTTGGATTGTTTTTAACATTCTGTGACTTTGAGAAAAAAGACAAAAGGAAGGAAAAGTGCCAGAATATAGCAGTGTGTGGTACAATTATAAATTAATGTTCCCTTTCTTCTTATTGGATATATTTTCCAATGTTCTAGGACAAGCATCTATTACCTTTATAATCAGAAAGAAGGAGAGAGGGTGTCTTGGCACTGAGACAGCTATAGGTTATACTGTGCAAATGAATTAACTTAGTGCGGATGCTTCATTAGGGGTGGGGGAGGGCAGGTATGGCGACATCGTCTCCATGAATCACGCAGTTGGAATCCAGCATCAAGAAGTCTTCCACGTGGGTGCAGCTGCCATCCCTCAGGAACCTGCCCAAACCCACCCGGCCCTGGAGCCTGAAGCATCACCAGCCACACTTATAAAACCAGTTAAATGCAGGCTTCCAGAAAACTCCTTAGGAGTTTGGGAACCTCAACTTTAATGAGAGCTACCATCAACCATCCAGTTTTGTCTAGGGGGTCCAGGAGCAGGATTTGAAGAGAAGGAAAAGGAGAACGGACCGCCTCTGGCCCATCTGCTTTTGTGTCTCTGGCTCCTTCAAGTGGCCATTGTCAAGCGGGTCTCTTGGGATTTGCCCCAGCCTGGTGTAGCAAATCATTTCTCTTAACTGTGCTTGCCTGGAACACAAACTGGGGGCAGGGGGCAGAGTAAGTGTTTGGTAGGTAAGTTTCTAGGTAGATCTAGTAAATCATGTATGCTTAAAATAGGAAGCTAATGAGAATTGTCCCCCCTGCCAACTCCCAGCACTAATCTTTAACAGCATACGCCGGACAAAGGAATATTCAGATACCTACTCAGTGCCATAGAGATGGTGGCTTGGTAGCTCTTTTTCTGTTCCAACCTTCTCCTAAGGGCTTTCATAAATTGCAGTCATTTTGAAAAGATTAAGAACAGAATTTCCCAGACCTTTGCAACTAGGGATTCCCGTGTGATTAAGATTTACCTCTCAGATGCACTCATGCAGCCTTGAATTAGGAACTGAGTTAAGTGGGGAGGGAGGCAGGGCGGGCAGGCATGGTTTGGTCTTGTGGCCAACAGGTTTGGTGGTAGCTTTTGAACCAGGATCACAGCTGGGACAGTGTGTCCCTGGAACCAGCACTTGCAATGGCCGCTTCCTGATCCTTGGAGTATGGCTAAAGGGTAGGACTCTGGAGCCCTGCAGTTGTTACCACAGGTTGCTGAAGTTCCCTTGGAGGGTCTGTCCTTCAGTCGTGTTCCCCTGAGAGTCACTCCTGGGGGCCCACCTAGAATCCCACTCCTTTAGCCCTTCCAACAAGTTTGTAAGCAGCTAATGCCCTGTATTAAATCCCTTTCTGCTTAAAATAACTACAGTGGACTCTGTTATCTGCAACTGAACCCTGACTCTCTGCAAAGATGTGCTGAGTGCCCACTATATGCCAGGCCCTGTGCTACATGATGAGAGTATAGACATTAAGTCATCAATATTGAGCACCTCCTATGTGGCACAGATGCCACTCTGATATCCTTCCCTGATATCCTGATTACACAAAAATAATTACAACCAGTTAGTACTATAACAGGAGTTTACCTGGGAGCAAACTGGGGTTTGGAAGGCTTTGCAATGTTTAATCTACTCACCCTCCACATCTCCCTATATAGAGTAGTACATTTGACCAATGGAAAGGTCTTGTCAGCAGCTGACCTGGATCTACCATGTGCGTGGATAAAAAAACAGCACACAGAGATGGACGGCTCTTAAATGAATCCAAGATGTTTTAACTTGGAACCCAACGGTCCTTGCTTTTAACACAGAGACTCTGCTCGTGCTGCTGTGATTCATCCCCAGGGACTCTTCCTTGACGTCATTCATCCAGATGCTCCCAAGATAGAAATTACTCCCTTAATGTCTGGCACTCGGTGAAGGCATTGTAACTCACTGATGCTACTGGAGACTCATCCATCACGTGCTGCCGGTCGTCGCCCCTCGGAGCAGAAGGATGTCGTGGAGCTGTATCCAGCACCAAGAGTGAAGTGGGACCCATCCCCACAGGCACACTGGGCCCTGCCCACCAGCCCCCTTAGACCTCTAGCATGCCCCCCTTACACAGCACTGACACTTCCCGTGGGACTCTCACAGCCACCCTGTGCAGAAATTTTCCCTTATTTGTCTAATGACAAAAAGAAACAAACAACAATAAAGCCCAGGCCCAGATGGAGTTAATACCTTAGCCAAGGTCACACTGCAAGACAGATTCCAAATTCTCTAATTCTTCAATGGCTCCCGATTTGGATAATGTCCAAAGCGCTTAACATGTGTGTGAAGCCCTTTGTGACCTGACTATGTGGCTTCGCCCCTCCTCGCTTCCCGCTGCAGCCTCCAACCCTGCGAGACTCACTGATGTCTGGGTCTCATGGTGCCCATTCTCAGCCAGACGGGGGCTAGAGTCAGGCCGTTACTCTGCTAGAACATCCTTCTTCGACTTCTGGCCCCACCACCTCCTATGCCTCCTCCTGGCTCATTCCCAATCATCCTTCAGGTCCCAGCACCTCATCCATTTTGTCAGTCAGTCAATCCACAGGCAGAATTCTGCTAGTACTTACCCTACCTGCACTGCACCAGGCCTGAGGATATGGCGATGAACAAGCAGACCTGGTCCCTGCCCACCCAGAGCTCAGGGCCCAGTGAAGGGACACAATTAAACAGGCAGTGATAAGATGCTGCAATAGGTGGGACAGGATAAGAACAGGGTGTGTACTCAGGGTTCTCCAGAGAAACAGAACCAACGGGCAATAGAAGGTGTGTGTGTGTGTGTGTGTGTGTGTGTTTAGATATCTAGATTATATTACAGAGAGATTTATTATAACCATAATCATGTGATTATGGAGGTGGGCAAGTACCAAGATCTGCAGGGTGAGTTGGCAAGCTGGACTTGGGAAAAGCAATGATTTAGTTCCAGTCCATAGACTGGCAGTCTCGACCCAGGAAGAGCCAATGTTTCAGTTCTGGTCCAAAGACAGGAAAGGAGCCAATGTCTCAGTTCAAAGGCAATCAGGTAGAAAGGATTCTCCCTTACTTGGGGGATGGTCAGCCTTTTTGTTCTATTCAGGCCTTCAACTGATTGGATGAGGCCCACCCACATTAGGGAGAGCAATCTGCTTTACTGAGTCTACCTATTTAAATGTTCATCTCATCCAGAAAAGTCCTCACTGAAACACCCAGAATAATTTTTTACCTAGTGTCCAGGCACCTCATGGCCCAGCCAAGTTGACATATAAAATTAACCATCACAGGGTGTCATGGGGACATATAACGAGAACCCTAGCTCTGGAAGTGCTTCCATGATCCCCCCCAAGACTCCATTCAATGTCCTTTCTCTCTGTTCCCATAGCCCTCATCATAGTCTTTATGACATCATAATTCCTGCTGGCTTGCTGGTCTCTCCCACTAGACTGTAAATTCCTCAATGTTTTTACAGTGCTGTTAAGATCTTGCTCTGAAGTCAGACCAACTAGGTTAACTTCCTGGCTCTCCTACTCTTAGCTGTATATTTGGGCAAGTTTCTTAACAACTCTGAGACTCAGTTTTCTTATCTGTAGGAAGGGTTAGTAATAGTACCCACCAAAGTTATAGGAATATTGCGAGGATTAAATGAAGTAATACATGGGAAGTGCTTAGAAAATAGTAACTATTATTCTCAATCACTGTTGACCTCAAGCATCCACCACACTTTCTAGAATGTAACAGGCTCTTGATTAGACTTGCTCAGTGCTGCCCTGACTCCCATTTCCTAACCTGCCGGCAATTGTGTCTGTGCCCAAGAGCACCTCAGGGACTCGTGCTTCCAGCACTTTTAGAGTTGGGGTCTAGCTATGTGTCCCCACGGTACTCTGTGATGGTTAGTTTTACGTGTCAACTTGGCTGGGTCGTGGGGTGCCCAGGGTTCTTCCAGAACCCTGCTGGTATTGCACAGTTCCCTCCAGACGGGTGCAGTGGGAAGGGAAAGTCTCTGGTCTTGTCTGAAAGAAGGTGATGACAAGATGGACAGGTATTTGTGGAGGGCTGTGGGGTGCCTGGAGCAGCTGGACCGAGAACTAGTCCCTACAGGAGATGAATGCGTTGTCGTTAGTGACCAGCACTGTTTGGCTTGATCTTCAGTTAATGACAAGACTGATTTCAATCAGGCAATTGATTTTTAGCCAATCACTTTCAAAAGGCAGGGAGCTCAGAACAACTCCTTATTAAGTATGGATTTTTACTTCAAGGAGAAGCAGTACCCAGTGGAACGAATCAACATTGGGCAATTTCATCTTTTCCCATCATTAAGGGTTCTCCCGTCTTTCCGAGAGCTTTGGAACCAGTTCCTTGTATAGTCTGAACTCAGCGACGTACAGACATGAAAGAGTTTTATTGTTTTCCTACCAGGCGTCTTCCATCTGCGGCCAGGGAATGAGCCCTGGAATGGAATCTCCCTTCAGGCCCCGCACTTCACTACTCTCTGTGTGTCTCAGCTACTGCACCTCCAAAGTCTGGACAATCACCTTCCCTACGTACTTCAGGGTGACATCTTGTGATATAATATCTATATCAACCAGGTGATACTTGTGCAAATACGTGGGAGAGTGTACAGCATTACACACACACAGGGCGGCAGCATTGTGTGCTGAAGGCCATGCAGCCTGAAGGCCTTGCACAATCAAAATTAATTTTTACACGGGAAAAAATGTAGAGTGGGAGAAATAACTTCCCATAACACGTAAAGCAACAATCGTGCAGTAATGTTTTTTAAAAATCATCTAGCATTATCTTTAATATTTCAGCGAGCTCTCTCTCTTTCGAAGCAAAGAGCATGGTGTATCATGGTGTTTGGCCTTTATCATAGCATTTTATTTCTAATTTTCATTCCAATCCATCTTTCAGCACTAGCACCACCAACTAAATGAATGCTTATTGGAAGATGTAAAAAAGATGTGAAAATATAACAACAGTGAATGTTAAAATAACAGCACAATGGCCCCCAACATCCCTCTGGCTGGGGTTCCTGTGCACATACCATAGCAGGGTTTGGAAGTGGGTATTTATTCGTCAGCTAAAGGCACTGCCTCAGGGGCCAAAGCTTAAGCACAGTTTACAGTTCATTGGGCCCAGTATGAAAGTTGGGTGTCATGGGATTAATTGTGTCACCCCCAAAAGATATTGAAATCCTAACCCCCAGGACCTGTGACTATGACCTTATTTGGAAATAGGGGCTTCACAGATGATCAAGGTAAGGTGAAGTCATTAGGGTAGACCCTAATCCAACATGACCGGTGTCCTTAAAGAAGGGGAAATTTGGACACAGCGGCAAACACACACAGAAAGAAGACAATGACATTGTGAAGACACGGGGAGAGGACAGCCATCTACAAGCCACGCAACACTTGAGGCTAAGGTACCGGAAGCTAGGAGAGAGGCATGGAACAGATTCTCCCTCCCAGCCCTCAGAAGAAACCAACCCTGCCTTGATCTTGGACTTCTGTCCCACTGAACTACGAGAGAATAAATTTCTGTTTAAGCCTCCCCGTTTGTGGTATTTTGCTATGGCAGCTCTAGCAAACTAATATACTAGGCTATTCTTGATTATTGTAATTGGTAGGGATTCTCTTCCACTAGGTGATATCTTACCAATTACTTAAATATCATACAGCCTCCGATGTGCACAATTAGCAGTGGTAGCCTGGGAATCTAAGAAATGTTTGGGGAGGAAGAATTTGTAGAACGCTGGACTTGCCAGGAGTGAAGAATGTGGGGCTCAAAGCAAAAGAATCTAGGGTAGATGTGTAAACAATAGTAGAAAGAACAGCCAATATTTATTGGATATTTCTATGTGCCAGGCACTGAGTCGAGCCCTTCACATGTATTAACTCGTATAATTTACACAACAACCCTATGTAGTAGATATAATTATCACCCCCATTTTTCAAATGAGGAAAATAGGTCAGAGAGGTTTAGTTGCTTGCTTAAGGTGGCACAGCTAGTAGGTGGGAATGCCATGATTCAATCGTTGGCAGTCAGGCTCCAGAACACACCTCCTATGGCTGGAAAGACTTGGAAACCCCCAGTTTTACAAGATATGGTTAATTCCACGATCAGCATCTCTGAGATAACAAGGAGTGTGTGCACATATTCCTTCCGTACATCCTAACTGATGGCCTGTCATGGCCAGGCATTATTCAGGGTGCCGGGGTCCACAGCAGAAGCTAATGCAGACCCAGCCTGCAGGGGACACATCGTCTATGGAACACAGGCTGTTGCATAAATCTTCAGTTTCATTTTCCTCCCGCTGTCTAACTCTTAGTTCTGCCCTCCAGAAAATTCAGACTTATACTAGAAGGATTTCTATAATACAGTTGCGATGGTTAGTTTTATGTGTCACCTTGGCTGGGCTATAGTACCCAGTTTTTTAATCAAACAGTAATCTAGGTGTGCTGAGAAGGTATTTTGTAGCTGTGGTTAACTTCCACAATCAGTTGACAGTAAATAAAGGAGGTCAATTTAGATAATGTGGATAGGGCTCATTTAATCAGTTCAAGATCTTTTTTTTTTTTTTTTTGTGAGGAAGATCAGCCCTGAGCTAACATCCATGCCAATCCTCCTCTCTTTGCTGAGGAAGACCGGCTCTGAGCTAACATCTATTGCCAATCCTCCTCCTTTTTTTCCCTTTTTCTCCCCAAAGCCCCAGTAGATAGTTGTATGTCACAGTTGCACATCCTTCTAGTTGCTGTATGTGGGACGCGGCCTCAGCATGGCCAGAGAAGCGCGTCTGTGAGCGCCCGGGATCTGAACCCGGGCCGCCAGTAGCGGAGTGTGTGCACTTAACCGCTAAGCCCTGGGTCTGGCCCCAGTTCAAGATCTTAAGAGCAAAAACTGAAGTTTCCCAGAGAAGAGAAATTCTGCCTCAAAACTGCAGCACTGACTCTTACTGGAGTTGTCAGCCTGTGGTCCGTGCAATAGATTTTGAACTTGCCAATCCCTACAATCACATAAGCCAATTCTTTAAGATAATAATAATTCTTTATTATATTATACATAATATATGTATAATTCTGCAAGTCGTTAAAAAAGAAATTTCAGGGCCAGCCCCGTGGCTTAGCAGTTAAGTGCTCTAGCTCCGCTGCTGGCGGCCCGGGTTCGGACTCCGGTTGCGCACCGACGCACCGCTTCTCCGGCGGTGCTGAGGCTGCGTCCCACATACAGCAACTAGAAGGATGTGCAGCTATGACATACAACTATCTACTGGGGCTTTGGGGGGGAAAATAAATAAATAAATAAAATTATAAAAAATAAATGTCATACACACACATACATATATATGTATGCACATATATACACATATGCATTTGTGTAGGTATATGCATGTGTGTATATGTGTGTGTATCCTATTGGTTCTGTTCCTCTGGAGAACACTGCTTGAAGCAATAGTCTAATTGAAAATCACAGGGTTAAGAGTTGACGATTTCGGTCTGAGTTCCAGATCCATCATCTACTACCTTTTGGAAATTCAGAAATTTCTGGAAGGCTTAAAATTCTCTTCAGAAATTCTCTTCAAGCTTTAAATTCCTCATCCATACAGTGATAATAAAGATTTTTTTCTGGAGCAATAAGACTTGCCTCACCTTCACAAGTTAGTATGAATATCAAATGATAGAGAAGAAAACACTTTTTAAACCATAAAATGCCACACTCTTCTCAGTTATTAAAATCCAAGGGCATATTTCTTACAGATGATAGGCAGGCTTTGCAAAATTGGCCTCATACTGGGACAGTAAAAGAAGGGTGCTCGGCTTCAGACGGAATGGATAAAGAAGGAGGCGGCTGGAGGTCACGGAGGTGATCAATACGCTGCCACAGGCTGTCCTTGTTGGGGAGGAGAGGGCAGGCCAGAGGAGGACAGACACAGCCTGTAAGTTCCCTGTTGGCGCAGAGACAGAGGAAAGAAGATATTTCCCAACAGTCCTGCAATCTCCTTAGCAGACACATGACCAGGAAAAAGGACGGGCAGTGTGGCTGCTCCTCAGCCCTGTGGGGAAACTGCTGGCCGAGGCGACACAGAGCTTGTGTCAGTCAGGTTGTCCCTAAGCCCCGGCTGAGCAGGCCACCGTGTGATTTGAGAGGTGGGGAGGGAACTGCCCAGCCTACCACAGAGGACTCCAGAGATGTGAACGCCATTTGCTGCCTTAGGTGAGGTGTCACCGGGAGGAGTGGTGTCACCTTGCTGACGCCTCCCTGTAGGTTAGCAGACATGGGAAAAGGCAGGGGAGATCCGGAGTGCAGAATGCAAGTGGAACCACGTGGACGGTGTGCTTGTGAGCGTGGCACCCTGTGCGTGCATGCAGGGGTGCAGGAGGGAAGGGCGTGGACAAGCCAGCTGCAAAACTGCCCAGCAGCTGCCCTCCTCGCTGTGTCTGGGACTCACTCCATTTATCTCTTTGTCTACACAACACGAAAGCCAAACTGCTGGTTTTGCTGAGTTCCTCTGGGAGCCTCCGGATGACTTCCGGTTTGCTCCTACCCCGTGCCTTACAGAGAACTCAGCAGGCGTCATCTCGTCATCTCGGATGTTCAGGCAGCAGCCTCTGCCCCCACCTTCTCTTTACGGGTCTTTAACAAAGCCAAGTGGCACCACACTGGTAGGGCCACAGAGCCATTCAGCATTTCCCTGGTCTTCCAGCAGGCCAGGTTTTATCCAGGCCAACAATTAAATTCTGGGAAGAAAATGCTTTCTTCTCAAATCCAACAGAGCCAACCCATTCCTCTAACGTTTTAATTCTAACTTAACAAGTGTCCAGCGTGACTGGCGTGAGCTTGTTTGAAGCCCCACTGCCCGTGGTCTGGGATTTCCCCATTTTCTCAAAGCTCCTCACCATACATTTTGCTACAAATACTGATTCCATGCTCACCCCCTCAAGACTTGTCATGCTTTTCTTTTGTATTTTCAAGACTGTTCTGTGTTAATATCTTCTTTGTCTTTCAGGGTTACCTCCATTCCCCATAGGTTTTTACCCCTAGATAATGATAAAAATCATCAGAAGTCTTAATTAGCATGCACATTAAGGACGTCAAGTAATTCCACTGTGTTGATGGTGATGTGTCCAACGAGCACTGTCTGTCCTGTTTCTCCCCATAATGGCGTCTGCTTTGGAGCTCAAGTTCTAGAGGCAGGAAACAGTTCCCACACCATATTGCCCGCTCAGACCACACATGGGTTTCCGGAAGTAGGATTATTACCAGATACCTACCCAGGTTCCTTACCTGCCACACTAGAGGGGCCAAGTAAAACTGGAACACCAGACTTAGGGCAAGGAAAGAGTTTTTATTTCGGGTGATGTCAGCCGGCAGATGAGAGCTCTCAGATTTGTCCCATCTCCCAGAAAGATGGTAGGCAAGGAGTTTTAAAGGTTGTGGAATGTGGCTGCTTGTGGGGAGGGGGATCCTGTGGTCTCGTGGTCAGCGCTTTCCCACCAGCCTGCTTATGGCCTTGTGAGGCTGCTGGCAGGGAGGAGGATGGCGAGATAAGGGAATCGCAGGTGGGTGTCCTCCAACCATCTCTGTCTCCATGGCGGGTGGCGAAGTCTGGCGCCAGGAAGCCAAGGAGTTGAGGTCTAAGAAGCTTTAGCTTCTTGATATCAATTTCCCTGTAACAAACCTCAAGAACTAGTAATTAGCCAAAATATCAGTGTGAGCCCAGCTTGAGGCCACCTGGCCTTTTAACAATTAGTAACTTCTATCTGCCTTGTGAACTTCAGGGCTACAAAGGTTTAAAAAAGCCAATAGTACATCTGAATGTAACTTAGGAGCAGGGAAAGAGGATGAGTGCTTTTGGTTTTAACCCCAAATATTCTGGGTTTAATGTAGGGGAACTGATGTCAGGGCCAGCATCAGGATAAGCCTCTTTCTCTAAGAATTTTATAGAGAAAGAGTGACTCTGGCACTCGGCTCCTCAAATGTAATCCGTAAACATCTGAGTTCAAGCAAGAAGTTCCACAGTGTAGAGAAATGATAAAACATTCGTGGAAGCAGCATGTCAAAAAGAAGGAAGGGAGAAAAGAAAGAGCAGAAGGAAGGAAGGAAGGGGAGAAAGAAAGAGGGAAGAAAGGAGGGAGGGTGGGAAGAAGGAAGGAAAGAAGGAAGGTAGTTGTCATGGACTAACAGGCAGAGTGGGGAGGTGACAGATTTTGTGGCTCTCCAAATTCACCTCAGGGCATTTGACAATACCTGGTAGGATTAGAGACTTGGATAGCCTCATTCCCAGCAGCACTAGAGCAGGGCCGGGGCACCATGCCGGTTGGCCTAATCCTGTCAGCATGCTGTGTACGGTTCTCGAGTTAAGAGAGGTTTTTACATTTTTATAGGGTTGTGAGGAAAGTGCTGGGGGAGGGGAGTGACAGAGCCTGTCAAAAGCTCTGTGGCCCACAAAGCTTAAAATATTTATGATTCGGCTCTTTACAGAAAAAGTTGGCCCTGGAGTTTCCCAAACTTGCCTGATCATCTTAAGACTCACCCGTGGAGACCGTCACACATACAGGACCGCTCTTGTGGCGAGTCCATTGTAGCCGTGTTTGTGATCGCTAAAACTCAGGGCTGGCCTAAACGTCCATCCATGAGAGAATGGACACCTCCCTTAGAGGAAATGAAGTAGCCACTGTTATTAACACAGGAAATTCTCACATGTAAAAAGCATGGTGCCAATAAATACATAGAGTATTATACAACTTATATGAAGTTTTTTTTTTTTCCCTGAGGAAGATCAGCCCTGAGCTAACATCTGCCAATCCTCCTCTTTTATTTTTTGCTGAGGAAGACTGGCCTTGGGCTAACATCCATGCCCATGTCCCTCCACTTTATATGGGACGCCTGCCACAGCATGGCCTGACAAGTGGTGCATTACAGTGTGCACGGGATCCAAACCGGCGAACCCTGGGCCACCGCAGCAGAGCGTGCGCACTTAACCGCTTTCTGCCACTGGGCAGGCCCCTATGTGAAGTTTTTAATGTAGTATTGTTTATAGGTCCTACATAAGTAGTAAAAGTATAGAGACATGCATGGGAAGGGTCAATATCAAATTCAGGTTCATTGTTACCTCTACAGAGGGAGAGGAATGGATCAGCAAGTGGTACAAAGAGATGTTCAATTTTATCAACAATGTTTTCTGTCTTTTTTTTTTTTGCTGGGAAATATTTGCTCTGAGCTAACATCTGTTGCCAATCTTACACTCTCTCTTTTTTTCCTCCTCAAAGCCCCAGTACATAGTTGTATAGTCTAGTTGTATGTCCTTCTAGTTCTTCTACGTGAGCCCCTGCCACAGCACGGCTACTGACAGACACGTGGTGTGGTTCCGCGCCTGGGAACTGAAGCCAGGCTGCCGAAGTGGAACGTGCCAAACTTTAACCACTAGGCTATCAGGGCTGGCTCTACAATGTTTCATTTATTAAGCTTAATGACAAGCAAACAAATAGATAGATGATAGATTGATAAAGATACAGATATATATATAGGCATTTCAATATTATTCCCTAGATTTTTCTGTACACTAGAAATACTTTATTATAATGTTTTCTTTCTTAAATTCCTGCTGAGTAGTACATAGCTCTTAACAGATATTCCAAGAAGCTGAAGTCTTTAAGGGTGAACATGTGGATCACATGAAAGAAAGTCTACATTTTCTGGTCCCTTGTAAAAAGGTTAATTTACCGAGTGATGAAGATATAAAAAATCAACTGACTTTTTCTAATCATTTTAGGGGGAAGGGTGAGCAGGCTCCTCTACCGCTTCTCTAAGGCCTTTTTTTTGTTTTGTTTTGTTTTGTTTTTTTTTGGTGAGGAAGATCAGCCCTGAGCTCACATCCATGCTAATCCTCCTCTTTTTGCTGAGGAAGACCGGCCCTGAGCTAACATCTATTGCCAATCCTCCTCCTTTTTTTCTCCCCAGAGCCCCAGCAGATAGTTGTACGTCGTAGTTGCACATCCTTCTAGTTGCTGTATGTGGACGCCGCCTCAGCATGGCCGGAGAAGCGGTGCGTCGGTGCACGCCCGGGATCCGAACCCAGGCCGCCGGTAGCGGAGCGCGCGCACTTAACTGCTAAGCCACGGGCTGGCGCTGATAAGTCCTTTTATACTTTGGTTTTTCTGGCTGCAGGAGGGAGCTTCGCTTCTGTAAGCTTCTTCCTGGAAGCAGCAGGAAATGCTGGTCAACATCTTTATTAAAATACAGTGAACAGGTGGAGACGGACTGGGGAAGAGCCAGGAGTGATAGCCAGTGGGTGGTGATGGGCAGGGGGTGGTGGTTTAAGAGACAGGGCAGGCTCTGCCCTTAGCCAGGCTCACAACAAAGACACTTCGGGAAAAAAAGGATGCGACCTAAGGCAGAAGGGGAAGAAATTGTACAGATGATGCTTCCAGAAAGAATCAAACAGATTGGAGCTGCCAGAGAATGTGAGACCTGCAAATAAAAGCTTGAAGCCAGGAGGAAGGACTCTGCTAATTGGAGTGTATAACCCAAGAGGTGAACACGGCTCAAAGCCCTAGAGGGACTGACTGCAGGTTTAATTAAAGATGATCTTCCAGAACCTTGTCCTTGATTTAAAAAACATCGGCCCTGAGAGATGCTGGAAAAAACATGTGTGCCTCGTTAGGTGAATTCTTCCTTCTTTGTACCCTCGATATGAAGGGCCATTTTCCCATCTATAATTTGGCCCACTGGGATGGCTGTTGGATTTGGGATTCTTGCTCAACTGTCATCTCCGGCCTCTGGCCAAATATGACCCCAAGAAGGAGAAATGATACAAACACATTTCAATATTAAAAAGTAGAAAGTGTAATACACAGACAAAAAAGATCAAAACAAAAGTTTTTTCAGGTCCTCCAGGCATCTAACTATGGAATTCGAGAGCTTAAGAATTCTGGGGTACAGACACTTGTCCCTGACGGGCAGGTGCTCCAGCCGTGCTTCTGGAGACATCTCCTAAGTGTGGCCTTGCAGCCTTAAGGTGTGCGGTCAACTCCACTGCACTTCCCCTGGTTTCACACTGTAGGTTAGAAGAATCAGATGAATGATGGGAACAGACCAAGAAGGAAGAAGGAGGGCCTTCAGGGTAGTGATCATTATTTTTCAAACTGAAAACGAGCAAGAAAAGTAGTCTAATTAACCACATGCAGTATCTTTCTAATTATAGAACAGTAATAAGATGCTGTATGTACATTGTAGGGGAGGAAGAACTATTCCTGTGCCCTCTAGGTGCTTCTGGCTGGTCTAAGAATTAAATTGACATGAGACAGAATAACTGGAGAAAATCAAACAAAGTTTAATAACGTATACATAGGAGAAACCCAGGAAAACTGAGCAACTCGCCAAAATGGCCAAAGCCTCCATCTTATATACCATCTTCAGCTAAGGACAAAGGAGGATGTTAGGGGTAGTGGTTTGGGACTTCCCAGGGGAGGAAGGCAATTCATTGGAGACGGAAAAGCAAATGTTTGGTAAACAAGTGTTTGCTGGGCCATCTATAGACAATGGGCCCCTAGAGAGAACTTTGATAAAAATGGGCTTAGCAAGGTTCCTCCCAGTCTATCACATCTGGAGTTATCTATGGTGAGAGCTCCTTCACGGGACAGGCCTTCTACCTTCAATTCTTTTAGGCAGTTGGGGAAAGGTCAAAGTTTCTTTCAGAGGCTTTTGTTCTTAAAAATAATCATTTTTAAGAGAGACATTTTGGGGTGGCAAATTCTGATCCCACACAACATACATGCTTACATACACATAAACTCGAATTCTGTCACTTTCCCACTTTACAGATAAAGAAAGCAATGAGCTGACACCTAAGGCAGCACAGAAATCCCACAGTTAGCAGCAGAGCTGGGACTAGTGTGCAGGACTGATTCCAAGCCCAGTGCTATTGATCAATTGATTGATTGATTGGCACGCCATCTTTGCAGTTACTCAAGCTTCCAACCTAGCAAACATACTCCCTTGTTTCTGTCGATGTTTACACTGTGCCAGACCTTTTCACATTAATTGCTCTTTTGCTCCTTTCTACCCTGTGAGACGGTCAAGGCAAATGTTCTTAATTTTACAGATAAGGAGACTGAAGCCCAGACAGAATCACTTGCCTGAGGACACCAGGCTGGGTTGTGACAGATCCAAGTGTTCTTTTCACTCTGTCAACCTCCTAGAGCCCACCGGAGGCCCACAGGAGAGTCACAATAAAGACCATACCCTTCCCCCCTCACCCCTTGGAAGCTTTGGTCTCATAGCCCCTCGGGTACTGTTCTGAACTTAACCTTTTTTTATAATATTTGCACTGAGTGAAATGTTCTGTGAAGGAAATACTCAGATCAACGAACCAGAATCCCAGACTACTAAATCTAGCACCTAGGGCCTGCCTCAATACATATGTAGTTTTGTTATTTTTTATTTCTGATATTGACGGATGCCCATAGATTTTTGGGAGGCCTATATCACAAGATGGGAGCCAAAGATGTGATGGCCCCTACTTCCCTAGCCCAGATAACTGCCTAACTTGGAATCTTAGTTCGACCTATAACCACAACCTATACAGTTTAGCAGAATGGGCTTTGTAATCAGATTGCCTGCCTTGAAATCGAAACTTTATCATCTGCTGGCTGTACAACCTCAGGCTACTTAATCTCCCCAAGGCTCGGTCTCCTTATCTATATAACGGGAATAACAGCAGCCTCATGAGGCAAGTACCACTTGCATCCAAGTGCACAGCCCCAGCACAGTGAGACTCAGGGAAAGGCAGCTGATGTTGCCATCACTTGCTGGGGAGGGGAGGGGTTGGTGATGATGACAGCATCCCTAGGGGAAAGTAGCTTGACCTTGGAAAGGGTTTCTCTATGCAGACAGCATGTAGTCATGTGAGCTGGACAGACAGAACACGCAGAGGCTGAATGGATGCTGCATGGAGTCATCCAAGATCCATAATAGAAGGGCCATCTTGGGCCTGTTCCAGTCTCCCCTGCTTTGGACCATTCTGGGAGAAAAAACAAACCCGCCCTTTTCTTAAACATTTTACAGAAGGAAACCATTCCCTTCCCCTGCAATTCTTCGACATATCTTTATGGATATATTTTTACCACTTTGCACTTTCACGGTCTACCCTAACCCTCCTGCTGGAGTTTCAAACTCTTTTTGTCCTGTTTTTTCACATTCCCCACAGGCACACTTTGCAGATCAGGAGACTGGGTTCCAAATGACCATCCGTCTTTTCTCTCAGAGAAACAAGCCCTCTGGCTATGATACTGGCTCAACACAAGGTTGACATAAGGGAAGCCATATTGTAGAAAAGAAACCACATTGTAACTTTGAATGACCTGATTAACTAACCCAGCTGGATATGCACCCTCCAGGAGATATGCATACTCTGTAGGTTTTGTGGCCCTCCCAGCTGCAGTAAGTAGATAACTATTCTTTTGAGTTCCTTAGGAGCGTGATGAGCCCCTAGCTCCTTCCCCTAGCATACCGCAATCCGCCTGCCACATTAGTGTTGGAGATGCCACAGTCAGACATTCCTTTTCCTTCAAGTTAACTAGCACGTACTCCTCATGGGGGTCTTAAATTTTAATCAACTTTGCTTTTGTCAAATTCCTTATTGAGGGGAAGGTTCTGGGTGGGTGAGGGCTGTGGGGGGCTAGTTAAAGGTAGGGGGAGGGGATTGCGATATGCTAGGGGAAGGAGGCCAGGGCGGCAGGAGGTCCCCTGCAGCTGCTGAAACCCCATCCTAGTAGGTGCCTACTAACTCGACCACTCTAATGATGGAAGCTTATTTACCATAGGATTCTTTCTTCTTTTTTTTTTGGTGAGGAAGATTAGCGCTGAGCTAACATCCATTGCCAAGCCTCCTCTTTTTGCTGAGGCAGATTGGCCCTGAGCTAACATCCGTGCCCATCTTCCTCTACTTTATATGCGGGACACCTGCCACAGCATGGCTTGATGAGCAGTGCATATGTCCGCACCGGGATCCAGACCCTCGAACCCCAGACCACTGAAGCGCAGCGCGAGAACTCAACCACTACGCCACTAGGCCAGCCCCAAGACTCTTTCTTTTAAGTGGCCTATAGCTTGGCCTCAGGGCCACAGTTTAAAATGGGGTGGTGGGGGTGGGGGGAGACAGAGGCAGCAGCAGCATTGTTTTAAAAAGCTGAACTGCAGAATAGTGCGCAAGCTTCGTCCACCTTCTTGAGGAGACAATGCCCTCTGACAACTACACGTAATTTTAAAGCTTTTATGAAGCCTTGGGTGGAATCCCAGTGAAACTTCCCAACTCAGCCAATTCAACATAAGCGTCTGAGTAGTTAGTGATAAAACATTCTTTCCTAATCCTCAGCAGATATTAACATTTACTTCCCCAATTACCAACGAAGAACCCCCAAGGACTTTTCGCTAAAACTCAGACAACACGAAAATAACGACCCCCTTAGTACGGAAGTTAGTATCTGAGGGAGATGATTGGTTACGATTTTAAGATCCTTCATTTCTGCTTGTTTTTCCCTGGACAGGGAATGAACACCGAAGTTTGATATTTGTTGTTGGCAACAAAATAGGAACTTCAGCTCTTAAACGGTTTCTGCCTTCAGGCTCTGAGGCTCATGAGAAATGTGGCTTTGTCTGGTTCCTTATACGGATGGGTGAGTCATTCTTTTATTTTTTTTTAATTAATTATTTATTTATTTATTTATTTCCCCCAAAGCCCCAGTAGATAGTTGTATGTCATAGCTGCACATCCTTCTAGTTGCTGTATGTGGGACGAGGTCTCAGCATGGCCAGAGAAGCGGTGCGTCAGTGTGCGCCCAGGGTCCGAACCTGGGCCACCAGCAGTGTAGCGTGTGCACTTAACCGCTAAGCCACGGGGCCGGCCTGGGTGAGTCATTCTTAATCTCACGCAGTGGAAAGGTGAGTGAGTACCTAAGCCAGGGAAATTTCTGCTCCTAACATTCAACGTGCAGCCTATTTGTATAGTGGCATCAAGGAGTATCTTTCCTGTTTCTTTCACATAAAAATCATCAATCACGGAGCAGTACTTTGGATTAAATGAGACTCGCAATAAAACATGCGCAAAAAAGGGCAATTAAGGGCTTACCTCCTCCTAGAAGCTATAAAATATTTTATGGAATTTAAATTCCCAGCGCAAATATAACATAATAGCTTTCTTTCTTTGCACACCTATGAAACAACAAGAGAATGCACGAAAAAGTGGTGTGTCGAGGAACAAGGTGGCCTTCTTACCCTTCTCTTTCTCGATTTTTCCTGGGGATGGGATGATCTGTATGGAGTTTTCTTTCACCCATTGCTCTGTGTTGTACACCAGTGTCCACAGGCTTATCTTAATGTGTTTGTTTGATAACCTAAACAAGATTGAAGGGGATGGGAGGAGGCTTAGGGTGAGGAGAGGTATTTCTCCAGGTGTCTTCTGCACCTGGTGTGTGCTGGTTAGGCAAAGGGTGTTGGCAGCTGAAGCAGACCAGTGAAACTGGGCATGTTGGCGGTAAGTCTACACCAAAGGCTTGCGATGGTGAGAACATTTAGGTGGAACCCATCACAGAAAGTGGAAGAAGGAGGAGAGGTGGAACTCACCTCCTGAATGAGCCAGTGTGTGCATGTGAGGGGGTGGCGGACTGGCCCCCTTCCAGGCTTCCCTGCTCGGCAGGCTGCTGCTTGCTCGAGGGGCAGCTTCTCGGGGAGAAGCTATTATCCGTGGAAGGAATTAGGCAAGGTAGGACATCTGGGTATGAGGTGGAAAGCAAGGAGATTAGGAAACCCAATCAGGGGAGGTCTGAGTCTGAGGAGGGAAGGCTGGGCTGGCCCCCAGTTTTCTGGCATGTCCGGCAACCCTTGCTTCCTGCATGGCTGTGGCCTCCCAAGTTCCGGGCCTGGATCTTCACCTGTACTAGGTATGGACATTTTGAGAACCCAAAGATAGCATAGCCTTTCCTCCCCAAAATGTTCATGCCTCTCTGCCACTCTCTTCTTTCTGGCACTCTCTCTTTGGCACACGATCTCTCTGTTGCTCTGTGTGTGACTGTCTCAATCCGGTGTCTCTTTCTTTCTCTCTCTCCTGCAAAGTTCCAGAGCTTTTGAGGAACCCCTTAAGCCTACATGGGCTGCAGCTTTAAGCACTCCTAGCTTGAAGATAGAGGTAGGGAGTTCTCAGCTCTAAAAGAAGCACACATGTTTGAAACAGAAAATAAAATAGAGAAAAAAAAAACTATGCTATTTTTCTTTTTCAAACAGGGAGTTTTTTTTGACTCCTCACCCATCCGTAATTTCTGATAGAGGTGATTCTCTAAGGTTTTGAGGTATTCTGTTCAAGTGATAAAAGCCTACACTGCAGATTGCACCTACTGGTCCCCCATGTTGGGATTACAGCCGAAAAGAGTGCGGTGCTGCGTTAAGTGCTATAAAATATTTTCTTAAAAAAGGTAAATTATCTTATTTGTCCCCTTATCCATGAGCTATCAGAAACGGAGTTTGAATCAGTCATCCCCCCTTTTAAGAATATAATCAGCACCGAGGGAGTCATTTCCTGTTACTAACAATAGAAAAAGCAAATAGTAAATCACTTGCTCTCAAGCAACTTGTAACCCAGAGGGTGTGTTGGGTTACGTTCTATATGGGTCCCTTTGTCACCTGACAAGAATCAATCTGGGAGCACCAGAGAGTCCATCAGCTCATTGGCTATTTTTGGTTTCAGCAACCGCCGGGTGGACTGTGATACTGCAAATAAATTACAGTCACAAAACTGCTTTTGGAGTTTAATTTGGGAACTTCAAAATAGCAAGTGGTAATGTACTACTCAGGTTATTTAGGCATATATTTTACAAAGAAAGACGTGAGGCAAAAACTGCCATTTCTTTGTCTTCTCCATCCCACTCCAGGGTGTCATTTTTCTGGAAATTAGGTGTGTCTCCCTCCCCTGGCCCATTTCCCTGATCTCCCCTGGACAGCATTCCCTTTCTGTTGCTAACAAGGAGGAAGAGAGAAAGTGCCTTTTGTGAAAATAAATTCTGTCTTCAGAACAACCATTTCCAGGTATGAAATCTCTTTAAAGGAAACTACTGAGCTTATATAGTTGAAAATGATTAATCAAGTTAGGGTCTAAATATAAGAAAGTATCTATTAGTTATAAGAAATGATACACGTCGTACTGAAAGAGACCAAGAAGACTGACCAGTGTCGAGATTTGTGTGAAGTCTGAGCTTTGACTCGACTACAAGCTGACAAGTTAGCCTGCTGGCAGAAGACTGGACACTGCTGGGTCAGAGAGAAAAGACAGTTTATGACTCACAGCAATAGCAGTAGCCAGAGCAGCAACATTTTTTGTGTCAATTTCCCGAAAGCCAGTTCCCACAGGGCGTTGCAAGGAAGGCTAGGCGACAGCTGCACACACTGTGCGTCACATTACAGGAGAGAGAACTCTGAACTTAGGGAACTGCAACTTTTTTTTTTTTTCAGTGAGGAAGATTAGCCCTGAGCTAACATCTATTGCCAATCCTCCTCTTTTTGCTGAGGAAGATTGGCCCTGGGCTAACATCTGTGCCCATCTTCCTCTACTTTATACGGGATGCTGCCACAGCATGGCTTGACAAGCAGTGCATAGGTCCGCCTGGGATCCGAACCTGCAAACCCTGGGGTCACCGAAGTGGAGCGCTCAAACTTAACCACTACACCACCCGGCAGGCCCTGGGAACTGTACCTTTTATAATAGGCAGTAAGCTCGCCTACTGTTTGCTCTAGAGGGAGAGACTATCCCTGTCTTCCAATGCTGCTCGCTGTACATACAAACATACTTGAAAACAATTGTCTGGTACTAAGGCAGTTTCTGCTCACAAACACACAGAAATATGAGAGACCCATGTAAGAATCGTCTCCCAACAACCATAACACTGAGGGGGCCGGCCCAGTGGTGCAAGTGGTTAAGTGCACACGCTCCGATGCGGCGGCCCGGGGTTCACCGGTTCTGATCCTGGGCGCACACCTCTTGGCAAGCATGCTGTGGCGGCGGCCCATATAAAGTAGAGAAAGATGGGCATGGATGTTAGCCCAGGGCCAATCTTCCTCAGCAAAAAGAGGAGGATTGGCAGATGTTAGCTTAGGGCTGATCTTCCTCACAAAATAAAAACAAAAAATAAACAAACAAAAAACCATAACACTGAATTAAAAATATGTATATAAACGTGCTCAAGTGTATATAGCAATGTTGTTAAAAGTGCATTTTTTTTACCCCCATATGCTTAATAGGACTACCTATCTCTAGAATACACCAGAGCAAGGTGAGCCCAAAGAATGTCACCTAGCAGTGTCATTTAACACTCTATTTAAAGAGCCTGAAGCTGAAGGAAATATGTACGAGAGAGAAATCTAGTCTTATTTATCGACGGACCCAATGAAAACAACAGGAAACCAGATTTCCAGGCCCTAATTTATAGGTTTATAATTTTTTTGTGAGGAAGATTGGCCCTGAGCTAACATCTGTGCCCATCCTCCTCTGTTTTTTTTTTTTTTTTTAATATATGGGACGCTGCCACAGCATGGCTTGACAAGCCGTGCATCAGTCCACGCCCGGGATCCGAACCTGCGAACCCCAGGTTGCCGAAGTGGAGTGTGTGAACTTAACCACTATGCCACCGGGCCGGCCCTGTAGGTTTTTTAATATCAGTAGTCTATTAAAATGCCTGCCTGGTGTGTTGTGATGGGACCACCCACAGAGCCAAGAGAGGTAGAGAATTACCCAGTCTTATAAAATCAAATTCTTCCCCAGGCAAGATACATCACGGTGGCATAAGAACACTTAACAAGGGAAGCATTTCCGGCACTTGTGTCTGAGTGGGGGTGGAAGGGAACTCCATGAAGTCTGGTTAGTTTTTTCTCACTCATAGAAACTGTGAGAAGCCACCCAATTTTTCACAGGCAAATTACAAACACACAGTAAATGATATCCTGAATCCCAAAGGAAATGGCATAGCTCTTAGTAATAGCTCTCTAGGATCATTTGGGATGAAATAAACTCAAGTAAGGAAAAAGCGGTGGGGAAAATTACTGGTGTCCCTGTCTGTGTCCAATTTGAAAATGGTTTTCACACAGTTCCAGGAACTGCATTCACTGAGTTCTTTTGTTTATTTAGACAGACCACAGACAAAGGGGTCCCCCATCCACAATACTTTCCCCCATGTCCTCTTAGGCCATTGGTGCCATTAAAGGGTCCTGAGTCTAGTGACCAAAGATGGGGTGAAAGGAGGATGGCAGGGGGTGGGACAGCACCCCCAAAGTGGCTGAAACCAGGGAAGGTTCTCAAGAAGCAGAGAGCATCCCCAGGGTCTTGGACTCAGAAGCAAAAATGAGGTGGGGGTGGGGATGTGTTCCTCAGCTGTGCGGCCTGCCTTTCTCCAAACTGTCGGTCACACTAAGGGCTGGCTCTGGGCCTGGGTGGCTTGCTGAGCAACACTGAGGGAACAGCAAAAAGAACGACAAACTCAATCCTAGGGGGCTGGGTGTGGAGCAGTGTCTAGCGCAAAACTAAGCCATAGGGCAAATGTCTGGCTCCCACTTGCAGCCTCTCCTGCAGCATGAAAGGAGAAGGGGTCATCTCCCAGACGCTCTCCCACCTTCTTCTCCAGGTGTGCGCCTACTGCCTGGGCCAGACTGGCTCACTCTTGGCGGTGGCCCCTTCAGTCAGTATCCCTCAGTGAAATGGTAGTCGTGGTTCAAAGAGAGCTCATGTTCCCAACCACTGCTTCTTGGCAAGAGTCAGGTATAATCACATACTCATCTATCGTTGATAAACTGACTCTGCACAGCATACACTCTTTCCTGGGGACTCTAGGTGGTAAATGAAAATCAGATATCTGTGTGTTACAGGAACTGAAAACCACATTATCCTGAGCTGCTCTTTCTCCCAATTCTGTCTTCTCAGGAAACTGATGGAAGGGTCCTCCCTGCTCAACTGCAGAGGCCAAGTCCAGGAATTTTTTGTTCGGGAAGAAGGCAAGAAGAGCCTGGAAATGGAGGGGCAGCAGTGCAGAGCTTGGCTGGCCTGCAGCTCAGGAGCAGGGAGCCCCTCGCTTCTCAGGACTGAGGAAGAACTGGCAGGTAGCCAGGGACCCCCTCCAACCACAGAGGCTCCCCCCCCTCACCCATCAGCTCAGGGGCCCGGCTTGCTTTAGATGCAGTGCCTGGCTTCCACTCCTGTGAGTGGGACTGAGAGTAACCCCCTGTGAGAGGCAGGAAAGCCTAATGATCAAGAGGTGTGGAGTCAAATGGAACTGGGTTTGAATCTCAGGTCTGTAACGGTGTGACCTCAGGTAAGATGCTTAACCTTTCTGAGTTTATTTTCTCATCTGTAAAATGAGGATAATGCAATCTACCTCATAAGATTAATGTTGGGATTAAATGAGATCAGGCATGTAGCACTTAGCACCGTGATAAATAAATGGGAATTAGTATTATGATTGTTGTAAATGGACGCCACTCCATAAAGTTTAAAGTTAGATTTCTCGATGTTCAGGAGAGCACTGAACTAGAAGTTGGATACTTCGGAGTCATTCTCCTAGTGCTGTGCTTTAACTCCTCTCCAGTAGAAAATAAAATGAGAAATGGTCAATGTGCTAATGTCATAGCTGCCACCTGCTGTAAAAGCATAAACATGAGAGCTGAGGTCAAACTCATGCATTAGACTACACAGGAACGACCCAGCGGCCCAATGATGCTCCATCTGGGGACCTTGAAAAAAACGTCTAAGCTCTGCTCCTACAGGTTCTGATTAAGTTGGACAGGACCAGGGTCTGGGCTTCAGTTGTTTTTAAAACTTCCCAGATGATTCAAACATACACTTAGGTCTAAGAACCACTATCCTAGCTAGGAAACAGTGAAGTTTTCTTGAAGAATCTTTTATCTTATTTATTCAACTGGCAAATATTGATCCCTTTGGTGGGCCAAGTACACGCCCACGTGCTTGATTTATAAGACCCAGTCCCACCCTCAAGGATCCTGAAGTCTAACAGAAGAGACAAACAGGTAAACCGAGAGTAATAATACTGTGGATGCATGCCATGATGGCGTAAGTACTGGAAGCTGTGGGCACACTTAGGAGGGGATCTAATCTCGCTCTCCAGATAGAGCCTGTTGCTGGAAAGGGTGTTCCAGACAGAGGCAATAGTTTTTGCTAAAAAAAAAGCCCAAGAGGAGAAAATACACAGAACATTCCAGTTACCCCAAGTAATTCAGTAGGACTAGACATTAGCTCAAAGCCAAAAGATGAGGCTGGAGAGGCAGGGACCAATTCCTTGTAAGGAATGCAGAGAGGTTTGTGTTTTAAGTAACAGGGTGGAGTGATCAGAGATGTCTTTCGGAAAGATTATTCTGGCTACTGGGTGGAGACTAGATCAGAGGGAGGCAAGACTGGATACAGGGAGGCCAATTCCAAGATGGCGGCAGCAATCAAGGCAAGATTTAACAAGGGACAGATTTGAAGGTATTAATGGAGGAAGAACTTGGTGACTAAAGGTATGTTGGGGGCACGGATGGGGAGTCAGGAAGGAGGTCCAAGCTTGTGCCTTGTGCACTCAGAGGTATTCAGACCCTGAGCGAGGCAAGGGAGGGAAGGCGGGGAGTGCGTTACGTGGAAGGATCAGAGGCCTTTGGAGGAAAAGTTCCTTCTTGTTTTCATCTGAAGACCATAACTCGGGCTGGTCAAGCCTAACAGGGGTCTTGCAAATTCTGTATTTTTCTGTACTCATAGGGTACATAGCATTCTAACAATAATTGGAATATCTGATTAATCTGAAATCTTCTTGAGGATTTACATGGGTAAAAGGGAGTTTTAATTACATGAAAGGAGCATGGCCTGGGAGAGTGGTGGATAGAAGGCAGGCAGGGCCAAGCGCACAGAGCTTGTCTTCTGTTTCCTTCTCAACCCAGGAATATGTCCAGCTCCTTTGCTTTCACCTCCTGGTCTGAAGATGCTTCAGGTGAGGGCCAGGACCTGAAAATACCTTGAAAATGCAAAGCTAGGTATAGGTGCTTGGTGCCCTCATCTGCAGAGCATCTGACAAAGTAAAATCATCACATTAACGTGTTTTGCAAGGCAAATGTGTAAGCAAGTTGTAAGCAGCTCCATTTATTCGAGTAAATAGCTTGTAAATAAATCATTGGTAAACATTACAAAATTAAATACATTTTCCAAAGCTTGCCAGTATACAGAAAATTCACAAACATAGTTCTTTTAAAAAATAAAATATGTTCAGAGCACCCTTGATATAAAACGCCTGACCCCGTCCTCTGACAGGGCCACCTAGAGACATCTTACGGTAGGCAGGGTTTCTGTGGGGACGCAGCAGGGGCTCCTGGAAGAGGGAGAGTTTCTACTCCGATCTTTTCCTCCGCCCACATCCATCTGAATTTTGATCCTTGTCCAAGGTATATAATCTCGAGAGGCAGGGCAGGTGCCCCAGACCTAGCTGCAAGCAAGTGGATCGGGGTACACAATTAGGGCCAGGAGCCGGAGTCCTCACCACACGCCAGTGAGCAAAGCCAGAAATGCAATCTCCACCATGCTTCCGCACCGGCAAATGCTCTTGTATCAACTTTCTTGAGAGAAGGCGAGACCTTCTCACCTCCGTACTCGCTCAACCCTCAGTTCTCCCCCTCTGGTCAGATGCTACCCAGGCACAGAAGTGACCAGAATCTACTTCTAAGGAGGAAGATATATAATCTGCTAACTTCCTTATGACCTGCGTTCGTGGAGAGAGAATAATACACAGTATTTGATTGAAAGCAGAGAATTAACTGCTACACAGCACTTCCATTTCCCATTGCAAAACACCACTCAGGTAGTGTGGGCATTTCTCCAGAAATCCAAATAGTTCTTCAAATTAAGGGTTCATAAAACTTTAAAACACCACAAATGAGGCAATCAGACATGACCTGGCAAAGCATCCCAACTAATGAAATAATATAAAGTCCATAAATAAGCCCTTGACCAACTCAACGTGTTTGTAGTGTAGCTCATTAAAATAACGGATACGCTGAACTCGTTCACTTTGGTGCATTAAGTGAATGCTGAAAGTGAGCAGCACGCACAGGAAGAATAGCTAGTGGCCTCTTGAAAACACACGTGCTGTGACCTCCAGTGAAGGACGAAGACAAGTTTATTCCATCCATGTGAAATAAAACTCACATTTACATTTTAACTTAGTCGTGTGTAGATATATACAAGTATGAGAAATTCCACATCTGAGTCAAATGTACAATTTAAGAAAAAAGTGTTACCAACCAGTTGTAAAAAACCATCGTCCCTGTATACTTAGGTCCTAAACATCTGATTTCTCAAAGAAAATGCTGCCTGGCCCAGCCCATCCTTGGACATCTGCCTAGTTTGATAATCCCAGATTGGGCTGAAATCAGAGTCGTGATCTTTGCTATTAAAATATTACACTAACACAAACCTTTAAAAACCAAAAAAGGAACGCTCTTGAATTGACTTCTAATAGACTCCCTCCCGCCAAAAAAAAAGTTGCTCATAAGGACAACTATCCTTCAGTAAAACTCTTCAAGAAGTCCAAATCCCAGGACACTTTCTTGGTCTCCGGGAGAGTTCTGCCGTGTGCTGGAATTATACAGGCTTCTTCTGCGGGGGGTTCAGTTTCCTCATGCCTCTTATCCGAGAGAGCAGCTCCTTGATAAATTCCTAGAAGAGATCAGAAGATGTTAATATGAGGGAGGGGGTCACTCTGTTCAAATTTGGGTTTAAAAATCTGCTTGAAGTAACTTATGTCAACTTCTGTTAATCTTAGTTGATGAGCTTGGTTGGATGTGTTAACCCCAACTGGTACAATACAGGAAATTTAGACAAATGAAGAGTGTGCAAATTTCACACTACAATGCACTCTGCTGGTATACTCTCTTTAGGAGAAAACCAGGCTGGCTTCACTCACAGACATCATCTTCTTGTCCTCTGAAGGCATGAAGGCATATGTGGTTCAGAGCAGTGCTTCTCAACCTTTAGTAAACCTTTAATACCTGCATACAAATCACCCGGGAAGCGTGTCAATTCTGATTTAGTAGTTCCGGGTTGGGTCCTGAGACTCTGCATTTCCAACTAGCTGCCAGGTGATGCCAGCGTTAGTCTCTGGACCACACCTGGAATAGCAAGGCCAGCCAGTGGCTCTCACATTTGAGTGTGCATGAGAATCGCCAGGGGGACTTATTAAACCACAGAGTGCTGGGCCCCACGCCCAGAGTTTCTGATTCAGCAGGTCTGGGGTGGAGCCTGAGACTTTGCTTTTCCAAAAGCTCCCACATGATACCTATGCTGCTGGTCCCAGGATCTCACTCAGAACCACAGGTCTAGAGCACAATAAGAGTCTTTTGACTTTTTTTTTTGACTGCAAATCATAGTTTAAAAAAACAAACACATTTGACATTTACAGTCCAGTACATACACACTCCTGAAATAAAAATTTAAAGAATGAATACTTACCACACACAATGTACTCTATATTTTCTATTCCATTCCAATTTCATTTAAAAGGTAATGCTGGGGGAGATCCACTAAAATGCTTCCATGACCTATTCATGGATGAGAACCCAAAGATTGAAGAACAATCTAGAATGGTTCCCAGTTTATACCATCAGAAATCTTTCCTTGTTGCCTCATGTTTTAAAATATTTGGCTACAAAATAAGTCACATTTATTAGAAAATAATTACCTTGGCTTCCTATTTTATATTTGGCAAAGACAAAGTTGACAGCCAGTCAGACTCTTTGATCAACAAGTGACAGTCAGTCAATGACAGGACTGAGCAAAAGCACTAAGAGACTTTCCTCTCCATTATGGCCTTCTGTTCTCAATCTCCCCACCAATCACAGCCCTTAGTCGTGACCTCCCAGACTAAGTGATCCCTGAAACTATGCTCCAGCTCTAAAACAAAATAAGCTTAAATATTTAATGTTTATTAGCCACCACAATTTCTTTTTTTAATAATCTTTTTGCAATTATAAAAGTAATATGTGCTTTTTCTAGAAAATGTGGAAAATACAAACCTCCAACAATTACTCCTCAGAATGAACCATTATTAACTTATTTTCTTCTACGGAAATTATTTTTACCTAATTGAGATCACACTGTATAAATACATCTTTTTTTTCACTTAGCATTATGTTGAAGCTTTTTTCCACAACATTAAAGTGCTTCTAAAAATTAATTGTAATGGTTTTACAATCCTTTATAGTATGGATTTTCTACAGTCTGTTTAATTCGCCCCATCACTGGAGTTTTGGTTGGTTCCCAGCTTTTCAAAATTATAAACAATGCCACAATTGACATCTTTGTGCATAAATCTTTGTCTGCAATTTGGATTATTCCCTTTGGAGAGCAGAAGTGGATCAAAGGACAGAAACATTTTAATCACCACCATTTCTGAACTTGGACAGAATGGAATATATGTGAAGTAAAATGAGGCCCTATTTTAATTTTCTGAACGGTATTTTATCTCATTTAAAGAATTTTCTAGGATGAAATAATGAAAAATTTTCCCACTTATATTCACTTTTCATTTTGAAAAGTCAAATGCATTTCCTATTGCCCCTTCTACCATGTGGTTAAAACAATACACGGTATATTGCACATCAATTTCAGTTTTTGCTGTTTTTGGAATCTGTCACTCAAATGGCTGCTGTGACAAGTTTCAGCACTAGAGTGTAGATTTCTTTTTTTTTTTTTAAAGCAAAGGCCAGAATTACAAATCCTGGGGCCGGCCTGGTGGCTCAAGCAGTTAAGTGCGCGCGCTCCACTGTGGCGGCCTGGGGTTCACCGGTTCTGATCCCGGGCGTGGGCGCGCACCAACGCACCGCTTGTCAGGCCGTGCTGTGGCAGCGTCCCATATAGAGTAGAGGAAGATGGGCATGGATGTTAGCCCAGGGCCAGTCTTCCTCAGCAAAAAAAAAAAAAAAAAGAAAAAAAGAGGAGGATTGGCAGATGTTAGCTCAGGGCCGATCTTCCTCACACACACACACAAAAAAACTCTGGTCATTTTTCTGCACTATTTTAATAACATTTTTCATTAAGATCATTATAAAAATAAAGACTAAAATCATATAAGGAATAATCTACCCTAAACTACAGATCTTTCTTCTTTAAGACAAAAGTAATTTGGTAATTTAAATCAAATTTTCTCAAAAAATTGATCATGATGTGCATAAATCTCAATGATTAAAAAGTTTAAATAAATAACTCATCTCGTATTTATGATATATTAACATTAATGAAAAACTTTAATTTTAAATTTTATATTAAAATAATTTATATGTCTATAACTTAATATACTGTATTCAGTATATTTTAAACAGTTCATTAAATTTGCATAAGAGGGCTCAGCTGAGTAAGTTAAAAAATAGCAAGATCAATATTTATTCTTCAGATAGAAACTTGACAACACCACTTGCATCAGAAAGATTTTGTTGATTACAGATGATTCTCAAAGAATATTCAAGGATCTCTAATCAAAAATACTGATTGATGGCTCTTGGTTCATATGACGCAAAAGTACTCGATGTAAGTAACGATATATCTCATTTACTTCCAAAACCAATCACCTAGACTTGGGCTGGAGACACTAATTTAGTCAGAGAAGGGCTGCGCCTTTGAGGAGATGGCATCTGAGTTGAGACCTGAATTAACAAAGAGGGGCCAGCTTGGAGAAGACCTGGGGGTTTGTGTTATGCACACAAGCAGAGGCCTTGCAGAGAAACAAGCAAGAAAGTGGGCATTCCTGATGCAGTAAGGCCAATGCGAGCACGGCGAGAGCCATGCTGGAGGTGCTAGGGCCAGCTCACCAAGGCCTTGTTGGCCACGGTAAGACTATGAGAGACCATTCTCAGTGCAGTGGAAGCCACCGGCAGCTTTTAAGTAGGAGAGCAACATCATCTGATTTGGGTTTTTAAAAGATCCCTCTGGCGGCTGTGTGGAGAAGGGGTTTTATGAAGACAAGATTGAAGGAGAGACCAGTCTGGAGCTGTTGCAGGGGTCCAGGCAAGGGAGGGGGGCCTTGGAGTACGTTGAGGGAAACAGAAATGGAAATAAGGGGGTAGATTTGGGATCCATTTCAGAGGCAGAGCCAACAGACCTTGCTGGACTGAATGTGGGGGTAGGGTGCAGCGAGGAGCAGGGACAGGAAGGAAAGGAATTAAGGTCACTGTTCTCATCAGAAGAACACCTGAAGAAAGGTGTTGCCATTTGTTGAGATGGGATAACAGGAGGAAAAAACCCAAAATAAAACAGGTTTATAGACATGAGATGCCCACTAGACACTTGAGGGGAGCTATCAAGAAGACAGATAATATGACTTTGGGTCTCAGCTCATGGCTAAAGGCATAGATATGGGCATCACCAACATCTAGATCAGTGGCTTTCAACTAGAGGAACAAACAAAAACCTAAAATACTACATGTGACTCACACATACTTATAGCAACCTAGTAGACAGAGATACAAGACCGAAACAGAAATTTTTGTGAAAATATGTAACTCTTCCTATAGGTAATACCTCTTGATATTTTCTATTGTATTTTGAAAAAACACAGGTCACAACCAGGTAAGGGGTTACCACCCATTGTTTATAAACACACTGATCTAGACCTGGGCCATTCAGTATAGTAGCCAATAACCGCAGGTGGCTATTTAATTTTAGATTAATTAAAATAAATGAAATCTAAAATTTAGTTCCTTAGTCACACTAGCCACATTTCAAGTACTCAACAGCCACTTATAGCTGGTGGACACCATATTGGACAATGTAGATGTAGAATATTTCCATCATCTCAGGAAATTCTATTGGACAGCGCAGACAACCATGCTTTGAATCACAGGACTAGATGAGAAAACCTTGGAGGAACGTGTAAATAGAGAGGAAAAGAAAGCCAAAGACCAAGACGAGAGGCTCTCTAACAAGTGAGGTCTGGTAGAAGTGTTGGAGCCAGCGAAGGAGACTGAAAAAGAGAAACCAATGCGATAGGAGGAAATCTCAAGAGAGGGTGCCGTTACGAAGCCAAGAGAAGAAAGTGTTTCTAGAAGGAAGAGGTGCTCAACGAAGTCAAGTGCTATGAGAGGTTAAGTCAGTCAAAGAGAGAAACCAAGCTATTAGATTGGGAAGAAAGAGGCCATTGAGTCCGGGATGGGAGACGTTTTAGTAGAATGGTTGGGATGCAAGTTCCCACCACTGAAAGGTTCCCAGTGACTTTTTGTTTTGTAAACAGTTTTATTTAAAGTATAATTGACATGCCATAAACTGCACATATTTAAAGTATAGAGCCACCACAAGCGTACCATCTATACAAACAAAATAATGGATATATCCAATTCCTCTAGAAGTTACTTCATGCCCCTTAGCAATCCCTCTCTCCTCCCCTTGCTCATCTCCTCCCCAGGAAAACACTGTCACTATTAATGTATTTTCTAGACTTTTATATAAATGGGATCATAACACTGTGTACTTTTTAGTCCGGTTTCTTTCACTTGGCATAATTATTGAGACTCAGCCATATTGTTGCATGGGTTAATAGTTCATTCCTTTTTTTATTACTGAGTAGCATTCCACTGCTTAGAAGTACACAATTTGTTTATCCATTCGCCTGTTGATGGAAATTTGGGTTGATTACAGTTTGGGGCTATTACAAATAAAGTTGCCAAAAACATTCATGTAAAAGTCTTTGAATGGAATATGCTTCCATTTCTTTTGGGTAAATAACCTAGGATTGGAATGGCTGAATCATTGATCTATCTGTTTGTCTATCTTTACACCATACCACACTAGCTTGATAAGTATAGATTTATAATAAGTCCTGAAATCAGGTAATGTTAGTCTGCCAACTTTGTTGATCTTTTTTTTTCCTGAGTAATTTAAAAAAAAATTATTTTTTTATATATATTGAGGTCACACTGGTTTGTAACATTATATAAATTTCAGTTGTACATCATTATATTTTGACTTCTGTGTAGACTACATCATGTTCACCACCAAAAGTTGAGTTGCCATGTTGATCTTTTTAAAAATTGTTTTCGCTATTCTAGGTCCTTTAAATTTCCTTAAGACCTTTAGAGTCAGCTTGTAAATTTCTCCAAAAAAATCTGCTGGAGTTTTGATTGAGAGTGCATCAAATCTGTAGATCAATTTGTGGAGAATTGATATCTTTTTTTTTTTTCCTGCAGGGAAAGATTTGCCCTGAGCTAATATCTGTTGCTGATCTTCCTCTTTGTTTTTCCTCCTCAAAGCTGCAGTACATAGTTGTATATTCTAGTTGTAGGTCCTTCTAGTTCTTCTATGTGAGCCGCCCCCACAGCATGGCAACTGACAGATGGGTGGTGTGGTTCTGTGACTGGCAAACGAACCCAGGCTGCCAAAGTGGTGAGCGCTGAACTTGACCCACTAGGCCATCAGGGCTGGCTCGAGAATTGATATCTTAACAAAAATGAATCTTCTCAGCAATATTTTATAGTTTTCAGTGTACAGATATTACACATCTTTTGTTGGATTTATTCCTAAGTATTTAATATTGTTGATGTTATTATAAATGGTATATTTTTATTTCAATTTCCAATTGTTTGTTGCCAGCATATATAGAAATACAATCAATTTTCATATATTTATCTTGTATCCTGAAAGCACTTATTAATAATTCTAGTAGCTTTCTTATAGACTATTGGATTTTCTACATAGATAATTATATTGTCTATGAAGAAAGCCAATTTTACTTCTCCCTTTCCAATTTGGATGCCTTTATTTCTTTTTATTGCCTAACTGTACTGGCTAAAAGCTCAAATACGATGCTGAATAAAAATGGTGAGAGTGGACGTCCTGATCATGTCCTGATCTTTCATCACTAAGGGTGTTACCTGTAGGTTTCTTTACAGATGTTCGTTATCAAATTTAGGAGGTTCCCTTCTCTTCCTAGTTGCTGAGAGTGTTTTTTTCTCAGGAATAGATGTTGGATTTTGTCAAATGCTTTTTATGCATCTGTTGACATGATCATAGAGGGTTTTTTTTTCCTTCTAGTTTCTTAATATGGTGACTTACGATGTCTCTTCATTTGACACTGCTAAGGACACCTTTTTTTCCTTCTTTCTTTTTTCTTGTTATCACTTTTATTGAGGAGTAATTTATGAACAATAAACTGTATCTATTTAAAGGTCAGAACATTTCCATCACTCCCAAGAGATTTCTCGTCTCCCTTTACAGCTCACCTTCTCTCGGTCCCCAGCCCCAATTTTCTGCCACAATAAATTAGTTTGCATTTTATGTAAACACAATCATCCACTATGTGCTCTGTTTGCTTGGCTTCTTTTACTCAATTTAATGATTCTGAGATTCACCAATATCTTGTGTGTATGAGTAGTTCGGTCCTTTATATGGCTGAGTAGTATTCTCTTGTATGGATATACCACAATTTGTTTATCCATTCATCTGCTGATGGACATTTGGGTTGTTTCGAGTTTTTGACCACTGTGAATAAAGCTGCCATGAATATACCTGTACAAGTATTTGTGTGGTCATATTTTTTTGTTTTGTTTGGGTAAATATGTAGCAATGCAATGGCTGTGTTGTCTAATTGTATGTTTAACTTTTTACGAACCCCCCAAACAGTTTTCTAAAGTGGTTGTACCATTTTACATTGCCACCAGCAGGATATGAGAGTTCCAGCTGTTCCACATCCTTGCCAACACTCGGTGTTGTCAGCCTTTTTAGTTTTCAGCTGTTCTAGTGAGTGTGTATAGTGATAAGATACTCCTTTTTTTTGAGGAACTTGTCCATTGTCCTTCACTTCTCTAAATAAGTCTCTGATCTCTATTCTTCACTCCCCTTTGTTGGCCACCTACCTCTGCCCACAACCTGCTGATTAAATGCTGGCATCCTCCAAAGCTTGGTTCCAGGCCTCCTCGAGGCACTGTCTCCCAGATGGCCACTACCCTCATACCAGTGACTCTTAGATCTCATCTCTAGCTCTGCCTTCACCCCTGAGATCCAGGCCTGCATTTCCCGTGGCTCCCAGAGACCTCCAAAGGGATGTCCCGTGGGCACTTCAGTCTCAAAATGACCAAAATTGAATTCATTGTTACCAATCTCTTCCTCAAACCTGTTCCTCCCCCTCAGGAATTCACAGTTTCCATTACTGTGTCCTGAACAAACCATCATATAGATCTCATTTCTCTCCAAATTAATCTATAAATTTAATGCAATTCTCATCAAAATATAAATATTTAAGAATAGGCAAGATACTATGAATAAGAAAATTGTGAGTTCACCTTGCCCTTACTATGAACTGATTATAAAGCCCTGGTAATTGTGACAGTGTGCAGGGATAGACAAATAGCCAGAAGCAGGTCCTACGTATTAGGGAAATTTGACATAAAACCCAAGACGATTACATATCAGTGCAGTGAGGAGGGACTGATTGCTCAAAAAATGGTACTGGACAATATGGCAAAACATAAAATTAGATCCCTATTTCATACCATACACAGAAATAAATTCAACGTGGTTTGAATACCTGGGTATAAAAAGTAAAAGTGAAAAGTTTTAGAGCAAAATGTAAGGAGACCATCTTTAAGACACTGGAATAGTAAAAGGTTTCTTAGATGGGATTTTTTAAAAAACATGTCATCAAAGATGTCACTGATAAATTTGACTTCATTAAAATTGAAGACTTCTGTACATAAAAGACAACACAAGTGAAAATAAGCTCCAGAGTTTGTGAAAATACATTTGCAACCACATAAACGTCCAAGGATTGTCATCCACAATATGTAAATACCTCTGGCAAATCAACAAGGAAAACACAAACAAGTCAAAGGAAAAGTGGACAAAGGATTTTTTTGTGTGTGTATGAGGAAGATCAGCCCTGAGCTAACATCCGTGCCCATCTTCCTCTACCTTATATGGGATGCCGCCACAGCATGGCATGACAAGCAGTGCATCGGTGCGTGCCCAGGATCCGAACCCGTGAACCCCGGGCAGTCAAAGCGGCACGCACGCACTTAACTGCTTGCGCCACCGGGCTGGCCCCTGGACGAAGGATTTGAAATGGAAATTCCCAGAGAAGTAAACATGAACAGCCAATAAGCACATAGGGAAAAAAACCTCCTCAACCTTACTAGCTAGCAGTCAGGAAAAGGTATATTAAAACAATGAGATGTCATCAGATAAGCAAAAATTTTAAAGGTTGGCAATACCAGGTGTGGAGATGATGAGGTTAAAAGGGAATTCTTAACTCTTGCTGGGGGCATGCAAGCTGGTGCAACCATTTAAGAGCAATTCCGTTTCTTGGTATATTTCTTGGAGAAACTCTTGTACACAGGCAATAGGTCAAGAAGTTATTTTACTGCATCATTGTTCATAATAATAAAAAAACTGGACACAACCTAAGTGAGTATCAACAGAAGAATGGATAAATATATTACAGTATATTAATACTCAGGAATGCTATACAGCAATGAAAATGAATGAACTCGAGCCTCCTGTATCAACATGGACAAATCTCAGAAATCTAATCTTGGACACAATAAGCAAGCTGAAGAAGAAAACTTGCAAAATATTATTTAGATAGGTATAAAGCATGCAAGATAATCCATGTGCAGGGGGCCGGCCCCGTGGCTTAGTGGTTGGGTGCCAGCCATGCTGAGGCGGCGTCCCACATACAGCAACTAGAAGGACGTGCAACTATGACATACAACTATCTACTGGGGCTTTGGAGAGAAAAAGGGGAAAAAGGGAGGGTGATTGGCAATAGATGTTAGCTCAGGGTCAGTCTTCCTCAGCAAAAAGAGGAGGATTGGCATGGATGTTAGCTCAGGGCTGATCTTCCTCACAAAAAAAAAAAAAAAGATAATCCATGTGCATATTTGTCACTCCTACTTGGTTGCAAAAGTCCTATTTCTCTTTGTTTTCCTAGGACAGCGCTTACTGTACAGGAGGTGCTCAGCAAAGGTTTACAAAGTAAAGGAGGACGCACAGGAACCAATTAATTCACACAACTGTGGCCTTAAAGTGAAGGGGCAGAGAGAGAAGACACTGGAATCTTCGTGTATCAATTGCATGGGGGAGGGCGGAATTGTACAAAATATCAATTGGCCCCTGCTACTATGGAGGAGGTTCCAGAGGTTCTCCTTTAAGCACTGGAAATCTAGCAGACCTCGGGGAGGTAGGGAAGACAAGAAGCATTTGGGGAAGGGTGGAGCCTAGGATGCTCATACACACATGCACACACACGCACACACATATGGGAGAAAGGGATCAAAGAAGCAATAGAAAGAAAAGAAACATTCCCCGTGACTTTGCAGACTTGACTTTATATAACACGCAGCCACCTGATTTATGAGAGACTTCTAGCAAGAGAAAAGGGAAAGCACGTTTCTGAGGGGATCTGGCAACAGCCATGAAAACAGAAGGTCCTTCCTCGCTCTGGAGTTTCAGGCGTGTGGCACTGTCACGGGGCATGGCTTCGCAGTGGCCACGCTCGACTCTGAGTTCTCATCCCCCTGATCCCTCCTGGGCCCCGTGGCTTTCAGCTTCCACTCCCTCCCACCTGCTCTGGCCTGCGCCAGAGGCAGCAGATGGACACACATTTTGTAATTATCACCATAGCCAGGTGTCTGGGGCCCTTCCCTAGTCACTCAAAGTGATTCATCTGTTACGCTCATTGGTGATACTGTGCTGCTTTAACCAAGAGGGATCCATCAGAAAGTAGGAAGAGGAGAAACCACAGTATTATCGCAAATCACTGCTTTGTGCATAAACTGCCCTTATGGCATTCTTTCAAGCATTTCGAGTCACTTAAAAAGAGAAATAAGATAAATGGATACTACGCAGTAGCCCTTTGATTAGAAGTATTTCCTGACAAAAGGATTTTTGAAAGTAATGTTTAAAAATGGCATCACCAATCATAGTAGGTGTAATTATGAAGATCATGCAAGCTCCAATAAAGGGGGCCCAGCAGAACTCTGGATGCTCAGCCTGCTTTCCCCAAAAATATCATCAACCCCTTACGCAGGGCAGGGTGAAGAGAGAAACAGCAGGTGAGGATTCTGAAGGCTGGGATCCACACGGGTCAGTGTGTTGTTGACAACATACTCTCCTGTATGTTGTCTCCTCTGTCACCCCAATCAATGCCCCAATCATTTCCTTAAAAGTGCATATTCGCAGGGGCCATCTGACCCCGGTCCTGAGTCTCACTGCCAGATGACAGCAAACCAAGTCAACTTGCACAAGTTTTACATAGCTACCTGACACTTCTTCCAAAAAGCCTGATATTTGACAGATGACGTGGGATTCAGGTAAGGTGTGATCAGGTGGAGGGCGAGAAGAACTTCCAGATCCACCGAAGTTTAGATAAGTGAGGGCAATGGAAGGGTCATATGTGTCTCTTTTACAATGTGATGGCAACACCTGAGAACAGTTCCACATGGCGAAATGTCCTCACCCAAACAACCAACTAAGAATTTAAAAATCACACTGTAACCTTCTATTGGCTTAAATATTCAGGTCACACAAGAGGCCAGACATTTGTATGCAGGCAGTGAATCAGCACTGATGGACAGCTTCAGTGTGTCCCCAGCCCTGTGTGACACTGAAATTTGCTCCCTGCAGCCACAGGCATTATTCCGTACCACAAGCACCAACATCACTCATCACTAAAATATGTAATTTCCCTGCTCTTTTTTTAGGGGGTGGAGCAGTGTTGTTTATCTTTAGAGAGGTTCATTTGCTGGCAGGGCACACAGGAACAGATCCTATTTGTCACTATCCGAAAAGAGGCTTATGAATCTGTTATGGGTGAAGGTTTGTGCCTACTGTTGTTATAATCACTTCTGCCAACATAAATTCCTGAAGGTCTTAACTGCGTCCTGGTTGTTTTTTTTTCTCTCTCTCCTTTAACTTAAAACCACTGACATTACTTTGTCCATTTATGTTCTTGACTATCTGCCTTTAAAGATTAATTTGTTCTGCTGGTGAGAGCAGTCCCATGAATCTATTTTAGAGATTCAGACCACTGCTTTTAGACTTATTTTGTACTCAAATTCTCACCTTTATTTGTATGCAGCAGAACAGGTCATTTACCCTCACCCTGTGCAACTTTACCGGCATTTAATTCTTCCTTCATTACTCATAGGTTTCTCAGAATCTGTACACTTAACAATTCAACGTAAAATAAAATCCATATAAATAATCCAACCACAGTAAATAATCAGTGGAGTAAATTCAGCATAGTTATAATCTCCCACTTTATAATCACTAAGAAAACTAAAGTCATTTCATCAAAGGTCCCATTATCCATGAGGGAGAGTATTATTTGCTACAAATACCTGAATCTTGTTGAAGTGAAAGGAAACCATTTCCAAGCTATCTGAGATTCGTTTGTGGTTGTGACTCCCTTTGCTAAAGATCTAGAAATCCTAAAGTCATGTGTCAAGTGGCCTTGAGCTCATAGTCTTTCTTCTGTCCAGATAAGTCTAAACATAAGAAGAGAATGTGGAGCTGTTTTTAACACAAGTTTGATCAGCTTTTAAAACATGATCATTCCTTCTGAATTTAATGAAAAAAGAAAAGGGCATAAAGTCACAATCAATCATTCGAAAATGCCAACCACTTAAACGTCCACTCCCCATTAAAGCTGGTACCTCCTCTATCACGTCTTTTAAAAAAATAATAATCATTAATTACGGAGGGAAAAAGTATCCTCAGGCAAGACCTACGTGGCTCTTCCTATAACAGCATCTCCTTCTTCCTTCCTTATACTGCATCACGATTATCGTTGTCATCATCGTTATCACTATTCTCATGGTTATCTTGCCTCCAAGAGTGTGTAGTAAGGAATTTAACCTTGCCCAAAAAGAGGTCTGGTCTTTGCCCTCAGCTCCTGGGAGGTGAGCTCTAAGCTTTTGCAATGTCCTGCTTGGTAAAAGTATCTTTGGGGGCCGGCCTGGTGGTGTAGTGGTTAAGTTTGTGCACTACGCTTTGGCAGCCCAGGGTTCGCAGGTTCAGATCCTGGTCAGGTCCGCAGGGCGCGGACCTACGCACCGCTTATCAAGCCATGCTGTGGCAGGCGTCCCACATATAAAGTAGAGGGAGATGGGCACAGATGTTAGCCCGCGGCCAATCTTCCTCAGCAAAAAGAGGAGGATTGGCAATGGATGTTAGCTCAGGGCTAATCTTCCTCACCAAAAAAAAAAAAAAAAAGTATCTTTGTTTACCTGGGGGCCTTGGGCCAGGCCAGAGAGTCTCGCAATGTGATTTAGGGTGAGGGCTTTGTATCATGTGGTATCATTTCAATACCCCAAGGGGCTGGAGACTGAGGTCAGCCATGTGGGCAGTCAACCATGTCTATGTGACCGAGTCCCAGTAAAAACTCTGGACATCCAGGCTCAGGCGAGCTTCCCTATATGTATATTGTCACACACCATAGATGAGAGAATCAACACCGTCCAGGGCTCCCGTCCAGGGCTCCACTGGGAGAGGGCAGCTGGAGGCTCTGCACTGGGAACTTTCCTGGACTCTGTCCCATGCATCCCTTCCCTTGGCTGATTTTAGTCTGTAGCCTTTGACTGTAATAAACCAAAACCATGGGTACAAAAACTTTCAGTGAGCTCTGAGGGTCTTTCTCGCAAATTATCAAACATGAGTATGGTCTTGGGGCTCCCTGAACTTGTAATTGGTGTCAGAAGTCAGGACGGTCTTGTGGACTGTTCCCTAACTTTGCAAAGAGTGCTGAATAAAGACCAGAAAATCAGTGCAGAGTTTTGCTGCGTGACTGCGCACCTTTGGCAAGCTTACCTAACATTCTGGGTTGATTTTCCCCAATGAAGACCATCTTAATCAGATTTATAAATATTCCACAGTGGAGCTCACGCTCACCTAGTAAGAAGTCAGAGCGAGGCAGTGAGAAGTAGACAGGGCACGGGATCTGGACTCACATGTGGGTTCCAATACCAGCTCTAGCGCATCCTGGCTCTTTTGTCCTGGGCAGAGGTGGCCTGGTACATAGAGAACCCTCAGGAAAGTGTCTGAGCAACTAGTATACCAGACCAAAATCCTTTTGATAAAGTCACTCATCTTTCTGGTTCATAAATCCCAATCCTTTATTACTTACTTGCCTAATTACACTGAAACATAATAAGGCTTTCATAGCCAACGGCTACAACCACTAAAATGTCATTTTCAGCAATTCTGGTGTTTCTTTGAAAGCTCACAATTCTCTCACTACTCAGAAACACTGTTCTGAACATGACAGCTTTGAAAGGGTGCCTTTCAACTGCTTAATCTAGCATTCAAGCTCCATTCCTCATCCCACCCCCAAATTGCAGTCTTTTTTGAGGAAACCCCATGAGAGACCAGATGAAAAGGTTCCCCTGCGTGCAGACACTCAGATCCATTAAACTGGAGTGAAATGGTGGCTTCCTCGGCTTTCTCTAGCAAGTACAGATCCCCTAACATCACAATCCATTAAGCAATTTGGTTCCTAACTTAGAGAACCATGGGATAAGCTGACACCCTGGCATTTCTGTTCTTTTATTCCTATTTTAATAGTCTTTGAGCACTTAAATTCTCACCACAGTTAACCTTGGCTTTGTAACAGATTTTAAAATGGATGTACATACAGCTTCACTGCTTTATCTAAGTCCCTAGACTAGTTACAGGCACACAGATGTTCAATAAACATTTGTTGGGCAAATGAATAAAAAGCCAATAGCAAAATGCCAAGCCATGCCTCTTCCCACTGCCGACACAGCCTCTCTGTGTTGTAAATATCCAGTTTATATTTTCTCTCCATTGCAGTCAGCTCAATGAACAGGGGCCCTGAGTACTTCCATGTATACATAAACTGAACAATATTTTCAACAACAGGTTAAAATGCTAAATGGATAGATCGCTGACGGGAGCAGGATGAGTTGACAACGGCCACCACCACAGCCTGCCGGAAAAGTGCGATGCAGCCCCACGACACCGCAGCAAGAGAAGATTCTGCCTTTCTACCGTCGACACAAAAGGAACAACAAAACAGGCCTACCTTTCCAAAAACACTGGTCAATTTTTCTTTGCCAACCACGATCAGACATCCCTTTCCTGTACCATCACGTGGCCACGACATTGCCATGACCCAGCAGATTACTGAGACACGGAAATGCCTCCCTCACCACCTACTTGCAGGCTTCGTCATCCGGCATGAACCCCTGAGGCATATCAACTCACAGGTTTTGATTGCTAAAATGATAAGTAATACTACAACCTCTATTTCACAAAAATGAAATAAATGCACAGGAAGAAAAATCTGATGTTTATCAGAAAGCAATGGCACAGCCACCTTCCACTATAAAAAGAGATTCTAAAAAGTCCATCGATTGGACTCCCCTAACAGATGGCAAGACAGATGCCCTCGAGCCCATATTAAATGCATTTTCTGCCCACCATTCCAGTACGTCCCAGTGTGTGATCTTAATATTTGAAAACCATGCAAAGTAAGAGTGAGAAATAGGAGACGAAGCTCCTCCCTAGCATGGCTAACTGGCCCCAATACCCCACCTCTGATTTCTACAATGTCCCCTAGGCTGTCACTACTGGTCACTCAAATCCAAGTAGCAGCCAAAAGAAAATTACTCCTTTCCTTCTGGCATTTTCTACCCTAAAATCATCTCTATTTTAATATCAATTACATCAGAAATTTACTCCAGGGGAAAAAATTAAAACACCATTCTTACTGACCAATCACTCAGACATTAGTGTGGTGACCATAATTATATTGCTGTGCTTTGAAGGGTCCAAGTCAGGGAAGATGTACATGTCAAGGGTCCACAGTTTGGAATATGAATCAAAATGGGGAAACACAGTCCTTTTCTTATTAGCCAGGGATCCACATAGGATGAAACCATGGACCTGAAGTATATGACACAGAGTGACACACCAAAACCAACATCACTTCTACGAAATTAGCAGATTCTTTAAAATCTACTCTTCATATTGAATAATTCAAGAATATCATCATTGGTGAATTTGGGCATTTTGCATATTTAATATGTAATGGAGAAGCATTACCTTATATAGAAACAGACTCGACTAGCATGTGCCAAGCTTTATGTTATGTGCTTTCATACATACCCTGACTTCTCCACTTATTAACCATGTCACCTTAGGCAAATTACATAGGCTTTCTATGTCTCAAATTCATTAACTGGTAAAAATACAGTCATGTGCCACGTAACGATGTTTCGGTCAGCGATGGATGAACCACATATATGACAAGTGATCCCATAAGGTTAGTACCATATAGCCTAGGTGTGTAGTAGGCTGTACCATCTAGGTTTAAGTACACTCTATGATGTTCGCACAACTACAAAATCACTTAATGACTCATTGCTCAGAACGTATCCTCGTCGTTAAGCAACACATGACTGTAGCGTCAACCTCATAACTTTGTTGTGAAGATGAAACAAGTTAATACATGTGATGTACTTAGATTGGTGCCTGGCATGTGCTTAGTAATTACTGATCTATTATTATTATTGTTACTTTCACTAAAATTACTATCATTGCAAATAATTGTTACTAAAACCCAGAGAGGTGGTTATTATTTACCTCCATTTTATAGAGGAGGAAATGGAGGCTCAAAGAGGTTGAGAAAATTGCTTAAAGTCACACACATTTAGTGCTGGTGCTGGCATAAGACTCTGGACTCAAAGTCCACTCTTCCCAACGCCCACCCTGCCTCTGCAATGAAACCATAAATAAACGCACCTGAATCAGCAAAGACATCTTCTTTACATTTTTAACTTCAAAGTGGAATAATAATTGTATGTAAAAGTCTTTTGATCAAAAAATAGCACCTCCAGAGAAGGCTACTTAAAAAAGAACATCATTAATTTTTAGGCATTTCATTAAGATAGGACAAAGTCCTTTAGTGTCCTAAATGTCTTGCAGAGCCAAGTAGCTTAGAAAGACTGGCAGGATGGAGAGAAAGAGGACAAGATCAGATGTCAGAAACTCAGGGCTGAGTCCTGGTTCCTCTGCTCACAGCTAGCCAAGAGATGATTGTGAGGATTAAATAAGACAATGCTTGTTACTGCATGTGAACGATACAACTCTGGAAAAATATAAGCTACTATTTTTATCATCATAATCCAGGAGCCAGTAAAATCTGTTTCTTATTGACATAATAAGCTCAAAGGCAAAACTATCCAACCATTTCTGAAATGATCCTTTAATAGATAGGAACTTGACTGAAATTCCTCAGCATTTTACACCATTTCCATTCGTAGAAACCATGAGCTAAACAAAGAACACGGAGATGTTCCCTTGTAAACTCCAGTGTCTCTTCCTTCTTTCTTCCTTTGGAACTCTGAAGAACATTCAAATTCTATATCCTTTCATCTCATAAGCCTCCTTATAGAAACCACATGAGGAATATTTTATTCCAGGGAGGCAAGACCCACCATATTTATTTAACTACATGGCTGTTAACAAGTGTAAATATTTTGCTCCCTGGATACTGTAAAGACTGAAGAAGACTCATGCAGATCCAATCTTCCCCACCTAAATAACCAAAACATAAATTTCTCCACCTAGGAGGAGAACTGAAGAAATGGGAATGATGAAGTGAATAAATGGCACGTCTATACCTACCAGTCCGGATCTACTCTCAGGAGCAACCCTCCCACTCCCATATCATGTGTTAATTCATTGGCATAATCCACCACCTTTCTTGACTACAATCCTACTATTCTTGTCTAACCCTTCACAACAATTTGACTTTGCTCTCCAAATATCTAATTGTTTTAACTCATACTAATTTCCAAACTATTTATTGCTAAAAGAACTAAATGGGGAGGTCTCCTGCCTCCTTCCTATCCTTGCTTCCAGAAAGCTTGAAGTCAGGCTATCAATGCTCAGGTAGGAGTTCAGAGGGTCAAACTCTTAAAAAAACACACATCTCCCCAGAGAAGAAGACGAAGACATCCAAACAGTGACAGTTTGAGGAGGCCCCCTGCTCCATACACACACAACACAAAAAAAGTCAGATTTGCAACCTGGTCACTCCACAGTGAGACCCAGCAATGGACAAGCTGTGCTTACACACACAGATTCCAATCAGCTTACTGGCTCCTAACACTCAAATATGGGTACACTGCCAAAAATCAGTAAAGACAGACCAAAATAGACAGAAGAAAGGTGGGATTCAGAGAAAACAGAGACAATGCAGAAAGCAGAATAATCTTAAAAACAAAAATAAAGACAATAAAAATTTGATTAACATCCTCAAAGAGAGAAAAGAATCAAATGCATCTGGGAAATAAGAAGAAATATTAAAACAAAGTGAACAGAGATTTAAAAAGGGCTCTTGGATATTAAAAATAAGACAGATGAAATTTAAAAATATCAGTAAAAAGTCTAGAAGATAAAGTCAAAGAAATCTTTCAGAAAGCAGAATAAAAGATCAAGGGGATGGAAAACAAAAGGGAAAAGACAAGAAATTAGAGGCTCCATCCAGAAGAAGTAATGTCTAAATAACACGAGAGCCAGAAATATACAATACCAAAGAAGAAATTAATAAAAATAATAAAAGAGGGGCCGGCCCCGTGGCGCAAGCGGTTGGGTGCACGCGCTCCGCTGCGGCGGCCCAGGGTTCGCTGGTTCGGATCCCGGGCGCACACCGACGCACTGCTTTGGCAAGCCATGCTGTGGCGGCGTCCCATATAAAGCGGAGGAAGATGGGCACGGATGTTAGCCCAGGGCCGTCTTCCTCGGCAAAAAAAGAGGAGGATTGGCGGTTGTTAGCACAGGGCTGATCTCCTCACCAAAAAAAAAAAAAATAAAAGATATTTTTTTGAAAAACTGAAGGACATAAATCTTCAGACTAAATACAAAGTACCCAGCATAAGAAAAGAAAAAAATCCACACTAGAGCATATCATTGTAAAATTTCAAAATATGGAGATAATCCTAAAAGTTAATGGAAGGGAAAAAAATAGGTCACATGCAAAGGTCTGAGAATGGAAATGGCATCAGACTTCTTAACAATAGAAGTAATACAATAGAATAATGCCTTTAAAATTGAGTTCTAACAATGAATTTTATCCTAGAATTCCACATCATCCAAACTATTGATCAAGATACATTTTCAGAAATGCAAGGATTCAAAAAGTTTACCTTCTATGCCTCAATTACCAAAAAGCTACTGGATGATGTACTCTAACTAAAATGAGGAGGACTGGGATTTAAGAAACAAAGTATCTAACATAGGACAGCAGTGAACAGAACTCTCAGGACAGTAGCTACTCAGTAGACCCAGAAAACAACTTCTCCAGATTGTTGCATAGGGGCTCCAGGAGGAAAGTCTGGGATGGGGGGATGGTAATGATGTGTTTGAGCATACAGAAAATATATTACATGTTTGACAAAGATACTGGAGAGCTCAACAAGAAATATCAATAGGTACTAGATAAAATAAATGACAAGGTAGTTATCAACTCCAGGAAAAACAAAGGGCTATACAAGAAGGAAGGCATGGTCATATTTCACTGTTTGGCTAGGCAGTGAAAAATATTTGTTTAAATCATCATATTATTAACCTTGACTAAGGTTAAAACACTATTAAATAACTTCATTGAGGGGATGTAGGGGAATGAATTGTGCGGAGAATAAGAGAGCTATCATATATTCCCTCAAGTCAATAAATGACAAAAAAAGAGTAGTAAATGCGTATTTAGGAATACAAGAGTAAATAGCAAGGAAACAGCCCAAAGTGTTGTTGTATAAAAATATATACACACAATATATACATATAAAATATATACCTCAAGGGAGGAGCACCTCGGGGAGGTGGGGGGAAGGCACTGCTACTTTTTGTTTATAAGCCTAACAGTATTTTGAGCTTTCAAAACTATGAAAATGTATTACATTGATTAAAAAATATATTTTAATAACTAAAATTAAAATTAAAAGTCCCTGTGACTGCAAGACGTAATCAATATAAAGGAAAACTGGAGATTGTAAGAATAAAGCTCAAAGAAGCAACTGGCCTCAGACCAAATGATCATAAAACACCCTAGTCATGTAAATTTTACACACTTTTTTAAAAGCATGCTTTCCTCTCACTTTGTAATTATATCACTTCAACAAACAGAAGTCCTACCACCATTGCTTTGATGTTGCAAACAGACTTCAAAACATCTGACAGATCTTCTAATTTCTCTGATTTATCACAGGAACAAACTGAAAGTACCTCTTCTACCAACATTTTCATAACCGATCCAAATAATTTCTACACTGTTTGTGCTTTCGGTCATTAGAGTAAACATTAAATGCTTTAGTCTAATCAAACTAATATCCACTGTTTTTTACATTAATATTTACACACTTGCTAAATATCCAAACAAAGTATAAAATTTCTTCTTCCAATAAAGGCAATCGTTCAATTCTGAACGACAGAATTGGCTTTAAGCTTTTTAAAAATACATACCTATACACTAATAGAATGTAGTCTCCAGTTATAAATGTAAAACTTTTATTAAAATGATTCCAAACTCTCTCACAATTATGTTTGAAGTTTGGCTTTTATATAAAAGCAAGCAACACACTCAATTCCATTAGGTTTAAGCATTCCAGAAACAGACACGTTTACAGACTTACAAAAAAAGGAAGTTAGTACTATTCAAACATATGTGCTTCACTTACGAATAATAACTGCTACTTAGTATGTATATAATCAAACCCGCTTATTGTGGTTTGGCTTTAAAAATAGACAAATTGACTTAATAAAAACCAATTCAAACACAGCACTTAGGAAAAGTGATTTGTTTACCTCTGTTGGTTTGTAGCAGTCTACGAGAGCTTCCTGGAATGAAATACACAGACGTTTCATTATTTTAAAATTCAATATCATTTTAAAAGTGAAGTTAAAAATCATTTCATCTTCAGAGTATTATTCTAAAATGGTAAATCAAGATTTCATACTGACTGTCTAGAACCACACTTTATTTCAGTGTTTGTTGGTCATCTGAAGATACAAAAGGTTGTACATTTCATGCACAGGAATGCCTTGCACTCTTCAGAACACACACATGCACGTGCGCGCACACACCCCCCTTTCCCTTGGGTTGCCAATTGTTAATAATACTCTGGATATACTTAAATGGAGACAGCCTGTGAGAGATGGTGACAATCACACTAGCATGGAGAGTGAGGAGCTGGGCTGTGATTCAGCCACAAACCAGCTTGTCACACCTCTGCAGGCTTCAGTGTCCTCACCTGAGAACCAGAGGGAGTGAGGTCATGGCAGCTAAAGCCATTTTCAAATTCTCAATTTCAATAAAACTTTTATGTCATCACATTTTCTATAGAACTGGTGCCTGCTTTACTTTTTTTGTAACTTTCATAACTAGGATGCTATCATCTCCCAACTAAATTCACCAACAAGAGAGAATCCTTACACTAAGACTGTTCACCACGCAAGGGACGCTAGTAATTATTAACACATTAAACACATTAAAATGTGCCTTTTAATTGCCTTTAGCGATCATTTGCCATTGGTGATAACCAATAGCCATTAACAGTAATTATCAGTGAACATTAAGAACAATGGTAGGTCAAAGATTAATTGGTTTTAGAAACTCCCAAATGCAGATTTTAAGATGATAAATTTGGCCTCTTGTGGGAAGGGAAATAAATATTTTATTACTCTGGACTAAGGAAACATGAGACTGCAACATCCACTGTTGTACTAGAATGCTTATCAGTTGAGCATACTCTTGTAAAAGATATTTTATTAAACAGAATTATGTTGTAAACAATCTTTCTAGAAATTAATTTCATGAATGATATAATCCACAACTGGGAGACCAGAGTCCTAGGCTTAGATTGTCCTTGGGCTGAGGATACTCTTAGCCCTGAAATTGTTGGCAGCCATTCCGCTCTAGCTTGGCCCCTCTCCTTCTCAGACTACTGTGGGACATCTTTCCTCCTCTGGCAAGTGGATCTCTGGAGAGAGAACCAGCTCTCTCTCCCAAGAAGATGAGGCTGGAGAAAACTCATATTCATAAGGGGCTTCGAGAACTGACTATAGTCAAGAACGGCTTTATCATCAGAGATGTAGTTTATGAGGGTGAATACTTAGCGTCTCATTGCTTTCCTCTCTGCAAACTGCCATTGCCCAAGTCTTGGTGCCAACATAGCCATAGGGCAGAATCTGTGTATGCCAAGTTCCGGAGACCCAAGTGGATTCAAGCATCCATGAGCGGAGGGTTCTAGATTTTGAAAGCTGCTTACCCGTAATTTTAAAGCTCTCTCTTCTTCACTGTCTGCATCAAGAAGATCATCAATGTCAATTTCTACCTCTGGCATTTCTTCTTCCTGGGGGGCAAACGTGAAGGCATTCTATTTAGTGAGAAACTACATTGTACCGAACTAATTTAGTTGAGTTAAATAAATGACTAGATCATCAATTAAGGGGTGTTGACAATTAAGGGCTGAAAGAGAGGGAGGAATTAGGAGGAAGAGGGGGAAAGGAGGAGAAGGAAGAAGAAAGAAAAAAAAGGGGAAAACAGAAGAAAAAGGAAGAGGAGGAGGGAGGGGGAAGGAAGGGAGACAGAATGGGGAGCAAAGGAGATTTAAGAGTCACAAAGCAGTAAAAAGTAATATTTTCAAAAATGACAATTTTCTGTTTTCTGGCAGAAAACTGCAATTCTGGGTATACAATGGGGGATTGGTAGATTCTGGAAAGAGCAGTGAGAGTTGCAATTTCCTACCCATTATCTACCCAATCTTTATCTGGCGGTTTGGGCACCTCCCCTCCGGGCTCTGCGTCTGAGGAAAATCTGATTCCACTGTGGGTTTCTGAGAGGGGGCACTTGGGTCAGCATCGCCCCAGCTCCAGCCCCGGTTACTAACTCAAGAGAAGACCTGTGATCCAACTGAGACCAGTGGGGGCTCTGGGAAAAGAAGCTCTTGCAACAAAAGCATGCCTGCTCACTCCCTCTGGACTGAGAGCGGCTGAGGAAGCTCTTAGCCTGGAAACTGCTGGCAGCCGTCATGCAACCATGAAGGGAGCGAGTCTGACTCAGGGTGGGCAGAGTAGGGAGAAATAAGAAAAGAGAGTTCTGGAAAACGTCACTGAGTCAAACCATCTCTGAAGCCCCCTACCCTCAAGTAAACCTCTTTTATTGTTTCAGCCAGCGTAAGCTGAGTTTAAATTCCTGCAGCCAAAGACACCCAATCCAGAAAAGAAAGGCAAGAAAGTCCAGATGGAATGTGGTGCAAGACCTCGCTAATTTGGAATCTGTACTTCCAACCTCGGCTTCCTCTCGTTTCTCCTGTTATCTGACCTTCCCCATACTTCCGAGTACGTGGAAATAAAAATACAATTTAAGAGAGCGCTGTAGTTTTGCATTCGCCTTCTCATTAGGAGTCACCTGCTCTCCAGTCCTCTGGGCCTCAGGACAGTGAGGAGTGTCTGCAAAAGCTGGAGAGAGATCCCTGGGGGCCGCACCTGTGTGCTCACCTGGGCTTAGCCTCTCTGTGCCAGCTGTGTCATCTGGTCTTCAGGGGCAAGGCTGACTTTGCGAGTATTTCCTTTCTAGTAAAATGCATTTACTAAGTAATAGTGCTCAATCATTTTTTTTTCCAGTTCCAACACAAAAGAGGACTCAAATGTTTTGAGGAAACTGAGGAATATGATACATGACTGTGAAATAATAAGAAATATATATATTGGTCTCTGCCCCTCATTCCTGACACAGAGCTCCTAAGTCCCTTAGAATTTCCTGGGTCATAGGAGCGTCTCTTGTTCTAATCAGGTGACTCTGGGTGGGTTCCTGGATGGGGGCTAGTCCCCAGAAAGACCAAGCCACAATTAGAAGCTTGGAACTTTCCACCCCACCCCCTATCCTCCCAGAAGGGGAGAGGAGCTAGAAATGGAGTCACTGGTCAATCAAGCCTATGTGATGAAGCCTCCATAAAAATCCCAATAGTATGGGGTTCAGGGAGCTTCTGGGTTGGTGAACACATCTGTATGCCGGGAGCGTGGCACACCCCAACTCCACAGGGACAGAAGCTCCTGTGCTTGGGACCCTTCCAGACCTCACCCCATGTATCTCTTCATCTGCTGTTCATCTGCATCCTTTACTGTATCCTTTGTAATAAACTAATAAACATAAGTAAGTATTTCCCTAAGTTCTGTGAGCTATTCTAGCAAAGCGTCAAACCCATGGAAAGGGTCATGGGAACCCTGATTATAGCTGATAGATCAGAAATACAGGTGACAACCCGGGACTTGTGATGGCATCTGAACTGAGGGCAGTCTGGTGGGACTGAGCCTTAACTTGTGGCATCCACTAATTTCAGGAGGAATTGAGCTGAATTATAGGACACCCAGCTGGTGCACAAGAGAACTGCTCGATGTGTGGAAAACCCACACATCTGGTGTTGCCGTGTTGTGAGTGTGGTAATAGTGTGAGAATAAAGGAGAAACACAGGAGTGTGACTTTCCTTCTCAACCACCCTCAGTAACAGTAGCTCCCGAGGGCAGGTCCTCGATGGGCACAAAGAGTTCCAGAACAACTCTCTGGTGAACCCCGAGTGGTGTATTCCTGCTCCTGCAGAGAATTTCTGTTTAGATCCTTTGATCGGGTGTTCAGTGGGATAATCAACTCCGAAACCAGTATTTATCAATGTGGGTGTTTTATGTCTCTTCTGGGAAGTTCTACTCGATGGAAGAGCTTTATATTCATCAATATGATTTTTACATTTATACTTAATTATAATTTACCTATTAACAAACCCAATGATATAGAAATTGGAAGTTCAACTGTTTGACGAGAATAAGGCTGAAGGCTGACTTTCTTCTACTTGGAGTGCGGGCTCTCAAGCTGGGCACCTGGGTCACAGGCTAGCTCTGCCACTAACTCGCTGTGTGACTCTGGGCAAGTTTCTTAACCTCTCTGATCTCAGTGTCCTCACCTATTAGAATGGGAGAGTAAATAACAAGTACCTCATAAGGTTGGTTCAAATTACCTAATTTATATCAAATTCTTAGAATAGTACCTGGTACATGGCTAAGATTGCTAGAGTACCGATTATTATTTCTTTATTATTGTAAGATATGCAATCCATATTGAAAAGCTCAGATAAAACAGAAGGAAAATTGAACCTAACGCAGATGGGAAATTTTAACATCCTTAGTCTTATTAAGGTTAAAATCTCTTTTAAAAAATTTAATAATAATACTAACAAGAGATGAAAAAAGCGTATCTCCTTAGAAAATTCTAATGACCTCAGAACTGGGAGTGACTGCTCCTTGCTGGAGCATAGTGACAGGAATAAAATTAAAACGTGATCACCTAGCTTCTCAGGACGTCAGAAAAGCAGTACAGGGGTGGGGGTGTGTATCTGGCTATGAGAATATTCGATGGCATCTGCCAGGCCTTGGAGACTCAATCTACAAGAGGCAATGAACACAGGTACCACTGCCCTCCAATTAGACGTGACTGGGCTGCTGTTTTTTCACTAGAATCCATCCTTCCCATGCTTTCATCCAGTCAGTCTGTCCTCAGACTGGTCCTGAGCTGCTGTTTCACATGAGATGCCATTTTTAAGCCCCTCTGGGGGCAGAGCAGGGAGGTGGGTACAGATTCGGCCTCCATGGGGCAAAGGATGCTGGGAGGATCCCACAGCTGCACCCTGCCGTCAGGACGCTGGGAAAGACCACACTGGATGTGTGTGCCACTTCCCTCCATAGTACCAGCCTCCCCCCGCACCGCTTCCCCTCCGCCGTGCTGCCGTTCTCTCTCCCTGGACGCTGCCTGGGCCTGACTTCCTGTTTGTGTGTATTTGAAATCCCAGAAGCAAGGAGACTATGGTGAGAGAATGGGTGTCATTTAGGGAACCACAAACAGCTGTACGTCTTTCAAGGGCTTGCCAGACTCCACAGTGAAAAGACTGGCGGGGACTGAAACACCAACAAAGAAAGTCACTAGATTACAAAACCACTGGGACCCAGGAACGGGAACACATAAGGGAGCTGGGAAGCCACAGTGGATGCATCATGCACGGACCCTCCCCAGGCCAGTGGATGCTGGAGCGATGGCTATCTGGCCTCTAGAGCAGAGCCGGGAGAACGCTGCGCGCAGGTTCTGGCCAATGTGGCTTGAGATTAATTCATCGAGGTCCACAGCACGGTGTGTTTTTAATAACCTTTAAATAAAAGGTTAAATACAAGGTCTTTAAATAAAAACACTCATAGTTTCAGCTGCCACTTTTCAAGAAAAACCAAGAGATAAACCCACAAGTTTCAATCTGTGTAATAGTCAACACAGCCTCCTGCTATGTAAGTTTCCCCACTCTTCCCCTGAAACCGTCATTTGGGTTCAGTATTTATACTGGGTGTGGACACCAGCATATATTTGTGTTGGGTTAATGAAATCTAGCAGAGGAAGCAGGCTGTACTAGAAACTGCTCAAGGAATCACAGCCAAGGGGAGCTCCCGTGCCTGCTATTTTTAAAGGAAATAAGAGAGTCATAAGTAAATAATGCTTTCCCCAGAACAGCACAATAGGTTTCCCTGCAAACATTATTCAGCTTTGAATTCCTGCCAAATTTGGTGAAAGGGGCTTTGACTTGTTTGGCAAGCGATGCAGAGTCCCACCCACGCAGAAGGCATCAGCAATTAGGTAAATTCTCATTACCACTGCACAGGGCTCTCCTCTCCCTCAGGCTCTGACTGCATTTGACCTATTTTCCTGGACCCTCGAGATCTGCCTGGTGCAATATGGTAACCACATGAGGTATTTCAATTTAAATTCACTGAAGTGAAATACAATTAAGAATTCAGTTCCTCAGTCACATTAGCCACATTTCAAGTGCTCAATAGCCACCTGTGGTGAGTGGCTACTGCGCGGGACAGCACAGATGCAGAATCTTTCATCCTATTGACAGGACTGCGCTCGAGTCCACTCATCCTCTGGATGAGACGCTGGAGGCAAAGCCCCCTCCCCCCTCAAAGGAGCTTGACAGAAGTAAAGAAAAGGCCCAGCATCATCGCAAAGTCACTGCCACTCCCCAAGGGCGTGTGGCTGGGAAACCCTGGGCTTGGCTTTCCAAGTGGGAAAACTGATGCAAACTAAGGATTCCCTGACTGAGTAATTCTAACAGTCCTTAGGCGTCTGCACTTTCTAGCACTTTCTACCAACCTATGACGTTTCTCATTACCCCCACCTGTACCTATCAGGGGCTCCAAGGAGCTCAGGGTGCATGCTGGGAGTGGAGCAGGGGTATGTTCTGAATGCGGGTGATGCTGAAACCAAAGCCCAGATGAGAAGGACACAGAGATATAGGCCATGGAGGTGCACGTGGGAGAGTCCTGGGAAGCAAAGAATCCTGTGTATATATAGTATTTAATATTTTTAATGAGGGGTATGGAAATATTCTAAATTCAACTGAAGTTCTCTTTAGCTCTTTCTTCTCTATGTTGGTCTTCAAACACCATCACTGAATAACCTCAGTGAGAGATCAAATCACTTACAAGGAAGTGACTATACCCACGGCCCGCTGTGGTGTACCAGAGTTGAGCTGTTGGGGAATTTTCCCGACACTAAAGATAGATCCCGATATTGGCTCTGGTGACAAGAAGTGAAACAATCTCTTGTGAGGCACCACCTAACATGATCCCACATTTAGTCAGAGGCCCTCCTGTTGGTACCCACAGAACGAGGCCCTTGATCATTTCTATGCGTCTTTCTGGTGGTACATCTGCTGAGAACCCACTGTATACAAGGCATTGCATGTCAGACACCGTGCGTCCTGAACTGGATGGGCTGTCAGTCTAAGCACGGAAACAAATAACACACAATGGCACCAAAGAGAGAGAGAAACCCAAAGTGCTTTAGTAGTTAAGGAGAGGGAGAACTTCCACCTGGGGCAGGCAGGAAGGGTTTCACAGAGGAGAGGGAAGGTAAGCTGGCTTTGTGGGATGGCAGGATTTGGACAGGTTTACAGCGGGAGGGAGCAGGAGGGAGAGCATGCACAAGAGGCAAAACGGTACACAGGAGGCAAAAATACAGGTGTATTCTAAACATGGGGTATAGAAAGGTCCTTGGCCTGGGAGTCAGACAGCTCTGGGCTGCAAATATTAATGCCTATGGAGGCCAGACAGGTAACAGAAATGAGAGCTGAGGCACCTGGTATGCTATAAGGAGTAGTGGGGAGTGTGGCAAATTGGAGAAAACAAGCTCCAAGGAAAGGCAGCAGAGAACACTCTATTCCTGTAACTGCGGGCCCTTCAGGACCAGTTCAGCTGACCTCATCTCTTATCAACAGAGTAATTAAGAACTGTCTTTCAGAAAATCTGTAAAGTCACATAGCCAGAGCATGCGCAGAAGAGGGAATGTTGACCTGAAATGACTGTGGAACCAAAGATCCTCCTCCCCGTGGAACCCAGGAACCAGGACACGACCAGAACTTGAAAGTCGGAACCTTATCAGAAGCGAGGGGTCTGTCATTTAGGAAGATCTGGTGTTAAAATTCCTTCCTTTTGATGAAGTCCCCACCTCATCAAAAATGTTTAGAATCCTGTCATAAATGTTTAGAACCTTACCACAAATGCCTGAAGCCCACCAATCAAAACCTGTCCTGCCAGCATTTCCACGTGTCAGCCTGTTCTCCCTAACCTCTTAGATTTCACCCCAAATCCTGAATCAGGGACACAGATCTGAGAGCACATGCCCCCTGTCTCCCTGCAGGGCAATCTCGCAGAATAAAGCTGATCTCTTTTCCCAAAGGCTGATCCGGTAGTTAATTGGCCATTTATGCACATTGGGCAGGAGAACCCTAATTTTGTGTGGTAACACTCCCACGTATTGTAACCTTTTAGGAATATGTGCTCGGTGCTGCCAGATTTTCCACGTTTTCAGGAAAAGTTGAAAATACAGATTTTTAATGTAAAGATATCCCAATTTTTTTAAGTTGGTTAAAAATTCTTTAAAATATTATGAAGGACAATAAAACCCATTTGCCTGTGGGCTGCCAGTGTCTTCTCATCCTGCAGAGACTGTAGCCACTGAGGGCTTCAGAGCAAGGATTGGAAATGCCAGAAGAGACAGCTGGGCCAGCTGCAGGGCCCCGGGCAAGGGGGAGGCAGGGAGAAGGGGAGGAGGCTGCTGAGAGGAGAATATGCTCGTCCTGTGTGAGGTAACAGGGCTTGAATACAAGTTGTGGCAGGAACAAAAAGTGATAAATAGGGAGGGAAAAACAGATGGAATCTGGAGATGAACCGGATGTGGGATGAGGGAAAGGAGAAGGTAAAGGGAAGACGCAGGCTTTGAGCCCCGAGAGGTTTTGGAGAAAGATGCTATATTAGCGAACACACCTGGGGACCTTGACACCATTTCACAAACTAACCAGCAGTTCAGAGTTAAGCCACCTCCAGCGTCCCCCAACCTGTAAGCAGAAGCTACATCCCCACTCTGCCACCGCACAGGGACACACTGCCCTCTCGTGCAGGCAGAACCTGCAGGCCGGGCCTACAACCAGCTCAGGCACCAGGATGCAGTAACACAACGTGAGGCAGGTGCCCGAAACACAGTCGCTCTGTGGTGAAAACACACACCACACACGCGTGCGCGCGCACACTCACGGCATATCACAGGCATGCACACTTCTAACTAGCCAGAAAATGTACCCATGAACGCTGTCAAGTGTGGTGTCAGCCTTTAAAAAATACAAACACCTCTCTCTCCACAGCAGTGAAGGCGGCAGGAATGCTCAAGCTAAATCAGCTTGAAAATGGATTGTGGTTTTCACGTTCTATGACACAGCTTAACAGCTCCCTGAAAGTGACAGGGGCTCACAGTTCTCTGTAGCCTCCATCTCGAAATAGGGATGTGAACTGCCATGGGACTAGGGTACCGTGAACCTTGTGGCAGCCGGGGGAGAAGTGTGGGGCAGCAGGAGGACCGGGAGGGGGGACGGCCTGAGAGCTCACCTTTCTATGAGCCTGCGGGGGAAACTGGCCTGGGAAGAACATAAAAAGACTAGAGGCAAATTGAATCCTAGGGATTATGTGAGTTTGCCATGAAAATATTTACATTTCATGCTTTCATTTTAATGACAATCCAAAAAATTTCTGTAAGCAAGCATAATCATTCTAAGAATCATCTAGATGATCATCCTATAACAAGTTGGCTCTGTAGTTATACACTGGCATCAAGCAGAATTATGTTAACTGTTATGGGCTAATGAGAAAAAGGCCAGAGGGTGGATTTAATACATAAGTGACTTATTTACACCAGGTGAAGCCAGAAGCCATCACTCAAGGGACACTGAGCTGCGGCAATCTATACCTTCTTCCTGTCACAAAGGGAATGACGTCACCCATCACAGTAAACTCATGCTGCACGTGTAAGCTCTGTTGGTTGGGTACTTTATGTTTAATTTTGATTTGGTTTTATAATTGGAAGAACCATAAGCCTAAGGAGTTTATACTTGGTTTTAAGTGGTACATATTAGGAGTGGTAATTAAGTGGTAATATTATAATAGTAAATGTTTAAATCAGCCCTGGAATCTGCAAGAAATTTTTCCCACTTACGAAGGAGCCCAGCCTACCCTACAGCACATCACTGTGAAATATCAGAACCTCGGGAACGGAGGAGAGATCCTGGAAGTTCTCAGACAGAAACAGGCCACACACAGAAGGTCAGAGAATCAGTGTTATCAGGCATCCAACAGCAGTGCTATGAGCTGGAAGCCAAGAGAGCAATGATTCCAAAATCCTGAGGCGAAACGATTTCCAACCTGGATGCCTATGTGCCCCGCAAACTGTCAACTCAGAGAAAAACCACAGGCATTTTAAGACGCATCAGGTCTTATGTCTTAATATATTTACCTCCCATTTCAGGAAGAAGTGCTCCAGCAAAACAAAGAAATAAAGTAGGAATGTCACCTGTAGGTGTGGATCATGAAGGCCAGAGGGCATGTATGGGCATGCCTCATTTTATTGCACTTTGCTTTATTGCGCATAATAGATATTGTGTGGAGGGCAAGACCCTCCACCAGCAAAAAGATTACTACTTGCTAAAGGCTCAGAATGATGGTTAGCATTATTTAGCAATGAAGTATTTTTTAATTGAGGTATGTACATTGTTTTTTTAGACATAATGCTATTGCGCACTTAATACACTACAGTATAATGTAAACATTAACTTTTATATGCACTAGGAAACCAAAAAAATTACGAGACTTGCTCTAACGTAATATTTGCTTTATTGCAGTGGTCTGGAACCAAACCCACAATAGCTCTGAGGTACGCCTCTACTAAAATCAAGAGTGAGGAGGGTACCTGGGAGGCCAGGAAGTGAAGAGCAAAGAACTGGGAAGCTGAGTGAAAGGAGTGGAGATGAGCCTATTTTAATAAGGGCACAGGCGCAGTGCCTGACGGGCACACATCTGCACAGGCGACCCGGCCATTCAGAGGGGCTGGGGTGGGATCACCTCAACTAAGGCCTCAAACAGAACTAAAATGGGGTAAACAAGCGTAGGTCACTCCAGTTTCAACACCCTTCGCAAATGGTATGATCCCATGTCCCTGATACACACTTGTTTTAAAAGTTAACACAACCTCCAATGGCTGAAGCTTTTTCAGAGCCAAACAGCAAAATCCCCCAAAATCCTCCTTTAAAAAAATCAAAACAGCCTGACCGAACTTGATCCCATGGTAAAGTGAAGGGATGTTTTAAATAATATCCACAGAGGCTGCTGTCTTTCCCACCCAGGAGAGAGGTCTGGCCCTCCCTTGTCCTGCATACCCCACAGCTAAGACTCATTTCTGGAACACTCAGGGCACACACAAACGACAGCCATAGCAGGGAAGACAAAAGCCACAGGACACGTTGCCGTCCCCCATCACCCCCCACGGAGTGCCACCCTTTCCTCCTATTCAAGAAAACACACTGTGACATGAGTGAGCAAGATGGACATCATTTGACAAACCCCCTAGAATATGTTTTCATCTTTTGATAGTTCACTAGCTTTTTTGGTACTTGCACTCTTGTCAATAAACAAATTACTTGTGACACCTCCTCGTGTCACAGCAGCCCAGCTGAGAACCACTGCCCTAACCATCAACAATATAAAACAAGATATAAAGAGTCACATTACCGGTCATGTGAGAGTATTCTAGAACTAGGCACATCTACATCAGGGGCACCAGGCAAATCCATGCCACAGCTATTTACTGAGTCCCCACTATCTTCCAGGCACTTTCTAGACACCAAGGATAAAGAATAAACAACTGACAAAAATCCTTGCTCTCGTGGAGATTAAACCCCAATAGGGAAGACACAATAAAGACATAACTAATACATTGTGCAGCAAATAGTGATAAATATTTTAGAGAAAAAATAGGCAGGAGAGAGAGACAGGGAATAATAGGAGGGCTGGCATTTTAAATGGGGTGGTTGGAGTAGTGAGAGAAATATCTGAATAAAAGACTTGAGGAAGGTGAGGGCAGACGCCACGTCCGTATCTGAGGGAAGAACACCGAGGGGGAGCAGCAGGTGCCCAGGTGCGTCTGAGAAGCTGCAAGGAGCCCAGGGTCACTACAGCGGAGTTGGGGTGGGGCCCCTGTAAAGACTCTGGCTTGTCCCCTGGGTGAGAGAAAGCCACCGGGGTTTGAGCACAGGGGTGGCGTAATCTGATTATCTTTTAAAAAGGGTCACCCTGGCTGCTCTGTGAAGCATGGGCTGTGGGAGGCGAGCGCATAAGCAGGAGAACTTACGAGGCCACAGAAATAACCTGGTAAGAGATGACAGTGGTTTATAGACTGGGGCGGCGGCAGCACAAAATATATTCTGTTCTTATTTGGGTCACTGCTGGTCCAGTTCTCAAATATCTGCATATTTACATATGCATAAATGATGCAGATATAGATGATATATCTGTAGCTGAATCAGTTAGTAAGGCTGGCTGAGCTAGAGCATGTTGCAAGGTGCAGGTATCAAGCACACACCTACTGAGCAGAAGCAGCAGGTGGGTGTGAAGACGGGTGTGAGCCTCCACCCCTCAATTCCCTGCCCTTCCTAAAACCCGACATTAGCAACTCGTTTTAACAAATGAATATCTCTGGAGAGATAATCATAGCTCTTCTGACATGGTTTAAAAAAAAAACTGGCCCCATGGCGTAGTGGTTAAGTTCAGCCTGCTCCGCTTCGGTGGCCCAGGTTCAAGGGTTCAGATATCTGAAGCAGATCCACACCGCTGGTCAACCATGCTGTGGCGGCGAGCCACGTACAAAATAGAGGAGGTGGGCCGGCCCGTGGCTTAGCGGTTAAGTGCGCGCGCTCCGCTGCTGGCAGCCCGGGTTCGGATCCCAGGCGCGCACCGACGCACGGCTTGTCCGGCCATGCTGAGGCCGCGTCCCACATACAGCAACTAGAAGGATGTGCAGCTATGACATACAACTATCTACTGGGGCTTTGGGGGAAAAATAAATAAACAAACAAACAAACAAAAAAATTAAAAAATTAACAAAATAGAGGAGGATTGGCACAGATGTTAGCTCAGGGCGAATCTTCCTCAAGGAAAAAGAGGAAGATTGGCAACAGATGTTAGCTCAGGGCTTATCTTCCTCAGGCAAGAAAAAAAAAAGACTCAGACTCAGGGCAAAAGTGGTGTTATATGTCCCACCCTCGGTCTCAATGGCTCAGGAAGCCACTTCCTTCTGTGATAGCAGAACCCCAGGAAGTTTGGGTGAACAGGATGCAGAATGGGAATCCAGCGACCAAACCCTCAGTCCTCCCGGCATTTGCCCTAGGCTGCCCTGCTTCTCAGCACAGATGAGACCCCGTGGGCCGGGGGCTGGGTGGTGATGCGCCCGGGCACTGAGTTTGGAGAGAGACAGGCCCAGGCTGAAATCCATCTCCACCACTTACAACCTGTGTGAGCTGGGGCAGGGTAACGCCCCCGCCTAACCCTGATTTCCCATGCCTGTGAAATGGGGACAAATATCTAATTCTCGGGACTGGATAAAAAGCTGGCATGATGGTGTCTGGGCATGCAGGACAAACTCAACACATGGTAGCATGACCTCAAAGTGCCAACTGGACCGGGCACGTCTGATCAGTTGATTCCTCTTAAAAAAAAAAAAATTCAACGTAAATATCTCCTCCAGGGAATCTTTCACTCCTGATGCCTGAAAATTGCAAGTAAAGACCTAACACGTCACCAACTTGTTCAAAACCACAAGGATTAAAAGGAAAAAAAAAAAAAGAAAAGAAAATGTAAGCAAAAATCTCCAGATGCAGTGCTTTCTGGAAACAATAACACTTGGCTCTGCATTTCTGCCTATGAACACTAAACATGCACAGCTGGTCATTAACAATGTGGAAGGGACGAGAAAAGCAAGAGGTTGCTCCTAATAAGGTATCTGAAGATAAGTGATGGCTGAGGCAGTTCATCAAGACGGCAAGGACAGCTTCTTAGCCATGGCATAATCGAGGACAGTGAGGATGTCCTAAAGGCTCTGGCTACAGTGGCCACCAGCCGCCACCATCGTCATGGCCCCTGTGCTGAATACAGCAGTGTCTCCCCTCCAGACCCTCAGCTCTCACGGCAGCGCCCATGTCACAATGAACACCGTGCGCAAGCGCCCAAGCGGGTACTGAGGGAGCTGGTGGACACAGACATTAGGATGTACATCATAGCAACGCAAATCTGTCATTGCCCGCTGAGAACTCTTCAGTGGCTTCCTACTGCTCTCAAAACCAAAATTCTTAACACATCCTACATGGCTCTGGGTGCCAGGCCCCTGGCCTCTTTGCAATCCCTCATCACGCTCCCCACTCAGGCCTCCACAGGGCCTTTGCACATGCTGCATATGCTCTTCTCACTATCTCATGTCAGCAATCACTTCCTAAGGAAAACCTTCCTTGGTCTCCCTTGTGAGAAGGTCGACCTCTCCATCCCTGAAAATGCATTCCTAACACCATGCACCTCTCCTTTGTTGCATTTACCACACAGACAAAATTTCACATTTGTTGGTCTCCCTCCCTAAACTGTAAGTCCATAGAGCAGTGCTGGCACGTCATAAGCCCTTGATAATCATTTTTTGAATTAAAGAATGAACAATTCACTGAGTGGGGTATTATTATTATCTCTATTTTACAGAAGGAGTGTTGGAGTATTGATGGCTTAGTTTCAAACCCAGACAATCCGACCCTAACACGTATGGACTACGCCAACGTGTGCTCTGTGCCTTTCAGGATGCGGCACTGCTGGGACAAAGATTTCTCCCCTTTGATGTCAGTGACTTTGGGAGCAGCCCTTTCAGGAGTGTGGGGGTGGCAGCCAGGGAGCCCTCCAGCACCGCCATGGCTCCAGGCACCCGACACATCAGAAGCAGCCAAGGCACCCACAGCAATCGGAAACCCACGAGGCAACTCTTCGTTTCCGTGGACCACAACTCTTTGTGAGGTATACTTGAATAGACTCAGGGTTTTAGGGCAAGTTTGGGAATAACTAATCATTTCTGAGAAAGTGCTAAACCCCCAGCAGGAGGCATGGGCTTCACCTGTTGCAAATATGGTGGTGATGGTTGATTTAAATATTGCTGTTCTCTGGGCTGTTACAGAGGCTGCCACGTCTGCACCTGAGGGGATGGTCCAAAGGGGCGGAGAGCCAGGGGCTGGACCAAGAGACCGGTCACCAGTACCCACCACTCACAGTGGGAAGGGAGGGCTCCCCAGACTGGAAACAGGAACTAGACAGATACCTTAGGGTGCAAAGGATAAGGCGAAGTCTATAGACTTGGGTAGGGAAGGGTTCCAGATTACAGGGGAGGGAAAAAATGCAGCTGTTCATAGAAGCAAGTAAGTAGGATCCTGAAGCCATGAGGGGTGGCTGTGATGCATCGCCAGTCTCCTGAGGCCAAAATAGAGTTTATTGAAGATCTGATACTTTGGAAACTTAGCTGGTTTTTAAACGTATGTCCAGGAGTTTTTTGTGGTTCTGCTATAAAAGTACTCAATTGTTAAACCGTCAACTGGTTTCTCATGTCACTGAATATTTAAAGTGGACTTGGAGAGAATTTTAAAGTGCACCTGGGGGGCGTGAGTGGTACAAAAGGAATCAAACTGTGAAAAGCCCTAAGTGTTTGGCAGAAGCAGTGGAATGAGCCAGAGTTCCCTCTCCAACTGCTGGTTCTCCACTCGGAGAGCCTCTTTCCAGAGCACTTCTTAGCCAGAAGTTTGGCGTGCTTTTCCTCATGTCATGATTGATTCACAAAAATAATTGCCCCAGAAGCCCCCCCGTGAAAATGCAGGTTCTCGGGCATGCCCCTCGGCGTCACTGTACCCTAATATGTAGGGAGGAGCTCAGGAGTCTCCGTACGTAACGGGAGCCACAGGAGATTCACAAGCCAAGCAAAGTGTGCAAACCACTGCCTCAGCAGGTTTGAGTGTCTGTCATTTATTTATTTTATTGAGGTCACACTGGTTTATAACACTGTGTAAGTTTCAGGTGTACATCATTATATTTCGGCTACTGTATAGACTGCATCGTGTTCACCACCAATAGTCTAGTTTCCATCCGTCACCGTACATATGTGCCCCTCTATCCTTTTTGCCTTCCCCCTACCTCCTTCCCCTCTGGTAACCACCAATCTGTTCTCTGTATCTATGTGTTTGTTTGTTTGTTTATCTTCCACATATGAGTGAAATCATATGGTGTTTGTCTTTCTCCGTCTGACTTATTTCGCTTAGCATAATACCCTCCAGGTCCATCCATGTTGTCGCAAATGGCATGATTTCCTCTTCTTTATGGCTCAGTAGTATTCCATTGTGGATATATACTACATCTTCTTTATCCATTCATCCGTTGATGGGCACTTGGGTTGCTTCCACACCTGGGCTACTGTGAATATTGGTGTAATGATCATAGGGATACATATATCTTTTCAAATTAGTGTTTTCATGTTCTTTGAGTGTCTTTTAAGTAAGGAAAGCCATTCCATTACAAATAGTGACTACAAAAAAAGGAAAGGCTACTCCTTATGTGTGGTCCCTGATTTCCATGCCCCTTTTAGAACCTTCATTCTTTGGTATTGGTTGCCTACTGCAGGCTGGGCACTGTCCTGGGTGCTGAGGATTCAAGGATCAACAAGACATAAGATGCCCACCTGCAGTTGGGGCTAAGACAAAACTGTACCCAGATAACGCTGACAGAGGCAGATGGAACACAGCTGCTTGGCTGTGGAAGCTCCGTGGCATAAGTGAGAGCCAGCTGTGCTGTCCTGACTAAATCAGGGGCTGCAGAGGGTCTCTCCCCGCCCCAGGCCACCGTTGCTCTGCCTCTGCTCATCTTTGCTTCTCCTGAGACCCTCTGCGAACACATGGCATTGCTGAGCTCACCTGAGTGTTTCTCAGCTCCTGCTGGGGCCTCCATCTTGAAAATGAGTCAAAAAACCCATCTTCCACAGCTTTTATAATCGTACAGGTCTTAAACACAGGAGGAAACAAGATGAGTGAAAAGGCCAAAGATAAAGGAAGTTCTGGCCGGGGCACTGAGCCATTCACACACCCTGTACCAAGAAGCAGCCCCCTCTCCCTGGGGAGGGAGATCATCTGACAATGGTGCAGCCAGAACAGGGGCACACAAGACCCCTAACCCAGTCCCTCCACTTCATCCACTGTGGCAATCAGAGGCACAGACGTCAGAGACAGATTGCCTCCACATTGGAAAGCAATGCTTCAGCCACCCGGAGACTCACCACCAGACATCCCAGAACAGTCAGGAAATCAGCAATTTGCCAACCTATTCAAACAGCCCTTTAACTTTCAGGCCACCTGCCCCCTTCTCGCTAATCTCACAGATTCCCGGCAAGCGATGAACATGAAATTCCATTCAAACACTCGTGTCTTCTACGTGCAAGTCCAGTGCCTTGTGGAGGCAGACACCCACCAGCGCGTCCTCTGGGAGTGACTGCTGAAGAGTACGAGGCCCACGGTGTAACTTCCTAGACAACACCAGGAACTAGAAGGTCAGCTTCACATGGAGTGGACCTGCAGAAGGTCCAGTTTAAATTCATCAGGCTGGAGCTGAGCCTCTTACACGGGGCTCCTCCCCTAGCTTTCTCCTCTCCCACAAAAATATTCCCACCCTCTATCCCTCTGAGGCCAGAGGAAGGCAAGTTTGGCTGAAAATCCTTGTAACCCTTCTGTAGTCCTTCAAGGACTGAGATTTGAGTCATTCCCCAAGGTTATGTGTCTGGAAACTAAAGGGAGGAAGCAAGGAACAGAAGTTCAAGGCTTCGTCAAGGGTGGGTGGAAGGCTAGGTTTATGTGCAGGGGTGGGGAGGGAAGAGTACCTAGGCCTTCCTTCTACCTGGAAGTTCTCATCTGTCTTCCAAAATGCTGTCAGCCTGATTATGATAGACTTTCACCTTAGACTCCAGGCAAGTGGCATATGATAAAATTCCAATAATTCCCAAAACTCCAATTTTGTTATTCTGATACAGTCACAAAGTAAGCTTCAACTAGTAAGGCAGCAAATTGTTATCTCACCAACATCTGTTACTTTTGCTCCTGGAACACACTCATTTGAGATCAACAGTAACGGCAGATGGAAACAGAGAAGGGGGTGCCATGCTTTACCTTTAATTCCAACCAATGAATTGACTGAACTGCTTTCTTTTTCAAAGAAAAAAATTCACGGCAAATAACAAGAGGGCAGTTCCTTATGCCTATCTACGTTTTTATTCCCAGAAAGAGGTGCTGAATGGTTGACTCTTTCCGCAAAGCTTTATTTATTTTCTCCTGAGCAGGCAATAGTGTGGATTGAAGATGACATACTCAAAACAACCTTGCAGTTTTAAAAACAAAAAAAGTCCTTGGAACGGAAATTAGATTCAAGAATCTGATGCCTTGTTCCTATTCTGCTAAATATTGACATAAATGAAAGAGGAAACAGAATGCTTCACACCTAGTGGGCACTCCAGAATTATCTATTGAGTGACTGACTCATTTATTTTGAGTCCCAACGGCCCTTTGCTCTAGCAAGCTAACTCAGTTGTTTAAAAGGCAAGCAGGGTTGAAGATTTATGACTGCCCAGCTGTCCCCGATGACCATAAATCGTTGCCAGCCTCTAGGTTGTTCCAAGCAGCCCAGTTTGTAGTTCGGCAGGCATAACAACAGTATATTGTGAGGATTTCCTTCTGAAGGCTCTGGTGGTACTCCTAGTTAGAAACAGAGGGTCTACTAGCACTATAATTCTCAGTGTCTATGACACAGGACAGGAGAACCCACTTTTCCACTCACTGAGACAGATTCTTCGGCCCAGACAATGACCAGGCTGAAGGGTCTCAGGCCTTCCATTCTCGGTATCCAGTGCACATCAGGAGATGGAGGGAAGGCCACTCGGGCTGACCACTGCCCACGACCTCACACTGCATCAGCACCTGGATCTCCCATCCTCCGGCCTCCCACAGCTCTGTGGTCATGGGCACATTAAATTTCATCATGGTCACTAGCACGTTAAAACCCATCAAGATGTGTATCTGTTGTCTCCACTGGCGCACTGAGAGCTCCTTGAGGACAGAGACTGTGTTTCATTTATTTTTATAACCCCCATTGATAGCATGGTATCCAACCCACATACATGCAGAGTGAAATTTTTTATTGAGTGAATAAATTGAAGCTCTCTCCCAAATAAAACGTTTAGGCCTAAAACTACCATTAAACACATTTTCTAGAATATTCAAGTTAAGAATAAGAGGAACTCATATAATTGCATGGGTACTTAATTTCCTCTTGCAATTAACCCAGAATTGCAGATAAGATAGTCATGCCAGTTCATATAAGAAAGGCTATAAATAGCAACTGCCCTAGATACGTAAGTAAAGGAAGTCCAGAGGAAAAGTGGACATATATTCTTTTTATAACGCTTGCCTTCATTGATCGATTCATCCCAGACAGAGAGCCTCTTTGATCAACTGTTATATTTATGAACTGGCTCAATCTCACCTTTAAATTGCATGTCAATAACTGTATTCAACCTGCATAACTACTTAAGCGGACTTCCCCTTGACTCATTGAGATGCTAAAGAATAGCCAACATCTATCACCAGCAATTTAAGTAAACAAAACAGGGTCTTAAATTATGGAACAAATTATAAGAGCATCTTTTACATCTCACGACCAGCCAAGCCAGGCATTTTATCAGGTTAACAAATGGCAGAACCGTTTGTGCTAAAGGTGAGCTGAGGCAAGAGTAGCCAGCCTCCTTCCGGGTAAAAGGGTTAGTAATTTCAGAGTGAGGAGAGGCCAAGGTAATTTAATGAAATGTAAAATATTTTAAATGAAAAGTTATTTCATTATTTTAAAGCAATATTCAAAAAAACCATCCTAGGATAATAAACTGTTGCTTAGTAGACAATTGGAGATTTCTTCCTTTAATTAATGGAAAAGAATGATTTGTAATTGACATACAAACTGTGTCCGAACATTATTTGGGTCCCTTCACTAAGTTGCACACACCACTTAAAGATCCTGCTGATGGTACATTTTGTACACATTCTTTAAACAGAAAACAAACAGTGGCGTGCTATACAAAGATAAATCTCGGCTCAGGCTGTGCTAGATCCTCAGAAGGATTATGAATTGGTTGAGTAACCATTCCCTGGGATAATGGAAGGGGAGTTGAAATGGTAGAGGGATTTGGAGGAAAAGAGGAGATAAGAAAACCATGCCGGCCCTGTGGCTTAGCGGTTGAGTGCACGCGCTCCGCTGCTGGAGGGCCAGGTTCGGATCCCAAGCGCGCACCAACACACCGCTTGTTCGGCCATGCTGAGGCGGCGTCCCACGTACAGCAACTAGAAGGATGTGCAACTATGAAATACAACTATCTACTGGGGCTTTGGGGGGAAAAAGGGGGGGAAAAAAGGAGGAGGGGGCTGGCCCCGTGGCTTAGCGGTTAAGTGCGCGCGCTCCGCTACTGGCGGCCCAGGTTCGGATCCTGGGCGCGCACCAACACACAGCTTCTCTGGTCATGCTGAGGCCGCGTCCCACATACAGCAACTAGAAGGATGTGCAACTATGACATACAACTATCCACTGGGGCTTGGGGGGGGTGGAAAAAGGAGGAGGATTGGCAATAGGTGTTAGCTCAGAGCCAATCTTCCTCAGCAAAAAAAAAAAGAAAGAGGAGGATTAGCGTGGATGTTAGCTCAGGGCTGATCTTCCTCACAAAAAAAAAAAAGAAAGAAAAAAAATAGAAGATAACATTTAAAAAAAAAAAAAGGAGGAGGATTGGCAATAGATGTTAGCTCAGGGCTGATCTTCCCCACCAAAAAAAAAAAAAACAAACCATGCCCACATCAGGCATTCAATAAATGTCCGTGGAAGAACTGGATGAGAGCCAGGGTAAGGAGGGTTGGGACAGTGGGGCGAGGAGCCACGTCACAGGAATGGCAGTTGAAGGAAATGGGGAACGAACTATTATCAAGAACTGCTGTTCAAAATCAGAGCCTTGGAAGGACATTCCAGATCCGAATGACCCAGCAGAGGCTGATGGAGAGTGTCCTCCCTCCTCCAGATCAGAGTCTGCTCTTTTTTTTTTTTTTTTTTTTAAATATTGATTCTTGGGGCTGTCTCTGGAGATGCTGATTAAGTGGGCCTGGAGTGGCTTTTAAAAGCTCCCCAGATGACTCTGATAAGCAGCAAGTTTGGGAAACACAGGACTTGGTTACCGCTAAGCTTCATTCTCGCCATGAATCAAAGCCCGGCCCATATCTGCCAGGGCCAGCCTACACAGATAAAGAAGAGACTAAGAAAAGAGACGTGCAGAAAGAGAGAACTGAGCACTCAGAACATTTCCGGGTCCATCTCCTTTCCACTAAAAGGCCGACCGAGAGTGCCACTGTGCCCACGTCATCCTGTAGCACACTCAAGAACAATATGAATAATCTGGGCCGAGTCTTAGAGACAATTAAATAACTACACAGAGCAGCCAGTATCCAAATCCAGTCCACAAAATGCATGAGAAAAGTCAAAATGGATCAGCCTAAACCTGCAGCCCATCGAATCTCAAGCACTAAATTTCTATGCCTTGTGAGGACCCCAGGTAGGGCAATCAGTACCCCTCTGGGAGACACTGCACTTCACAAACAGAACACTTAGAAACAAACAAATGGAAGTGCCAAACCAAGTGACTCACTCCCCACACAGAGTCTGAAAGCTCTCGCCTCCGTGCACGTGGCCGTCCACACCTCCGTGCACGTGGCCGTCCACACCTCTGTGCACGTGGGCATCCACACCTGGAATGCTCTTCTGCCCCCATCTATACCTCACATCCCAGCTCAAGACCACTCTAATGCCTGAAACCATTTCCTTCTGGAACAGCCGGAAGGGTACGGTCTCTCTCTTGTAAAGTCTCATATTGCTACGGCACTTAATGATTCTAAAGGTAGGTGTTCCGCACACATCTTTTCTGTCATACTATTGAGAACACTCTGAGAACATTATACACATCTGATTTATTTTTGTGTGCCTCCCAGTTCTAAGTACTGTTCTTTGCACCTAGTTAAAATAAACAAACACTTGGTGGATAAATTCATTCCACAGATATTTATTGAGTGCCTTCTAAACACCAGGCATTGTTCCAGGTACTGGGGATAGAGTAGGAAATAAAATAGACAACATCCTTGCCCCCCTGGAATGTAGACATGCAAAATAACGTTAGAGAGAGATGAGTGCCATAAGGCAAATGAAAGCAGAGAAGGGAGATAGGAAGTGTTGAGGGTGTTGCAATTCCAAAAAAAAGTGGATCGTGGGAGGTTCATTGTGAGTAAAGCCCTGAAGGAGGTGAGGGAGTGAGCCGCGCAGATACCCAGGGGAAGGATGTTCCAGGCAGAGGGAACAGCAAGTTGCAAAGCCTTGAGGAGGAAACACATATGGCATATTCAAGAGCGAGGAATCTAGTGTGTGTGGGGGGGGGGGGAGAGTGAGTGAAGGGGCAAGAGGAGGGAGATCAGAGAGACAATGGGGGGGGGGGTCAGACCATGCGGACCTTATAGATAATGTAAAGACACATATATAATTTGACTTGCATTAATAGGATCACTCTAGGTTCTGTGTGAATAAAGTGGTAGGGACGAAGGAGGAAGAAGGGAGAGCAGGTGGAAGCTACTAAAATAATCCAGGCAAGAGAAGTTGGTGATAGGACCATGGTAGAGGAGGGCAGACTCCGGGTCTATTTTGAAGGGAGAGCCAATGGGATTTGCTGACTAACTGAATATAGGATGCAGGGATAGGATGACTCCAAGGTTTCTGTCTTGAGTAACTGTTAGGATAGAGCTGCCACTGCTGAGATGAGCACGATGGGTAGGAAGAGCAGTTAGCGGAAGGACAGAGCTGAAGACCAGAGCTTGGTTTTGAACGTATTAGGGCTGAGCTCCCTCCTGGGCATCCAAGTGGAGATGTTGAAGTCTGGCGGAGGGGTCCAGACTAGAAATATGAATTTGGGATTCACGAGTCTATATATGGCATTTTAAGCCATGAGACAAAATAAGAACCCCGAGAGATGGCAGAGGTGTGAAGGCAAAACCCAGAGACCTCCAAGGTGTAGAAATTAGAAAGATATGGGAGAACCAGCAAAGAGAATGGGAAGAGTTTGGTGCCTGGGAAGCCAGAGGAAGAAGAATATGTTTTAAGGAGGTGGAACGGATCCACTGTGTCACATCCTCCAAGTGAGATGAGGACTGAGAATGGGTCGTTGGATCAAGCAACACGGAAGTCACAGTCACTAACAAGAACAGCGTTGGTGCAGTGTTGGAGCAGAAACCCAGAGTCTGTTCAAGAGACAAAGGGGGGTTGGGACTGGGTTTGGTGTTCAAGAACACAGAAAACTTTTTCAAGGAGTTTTGTTTCGAAGAAAAGGAAAAGGAGTGCTAACTAGAGGAGGAAGTGCGGTCAAGAAGGGATTTTAGGATTTTTTTTAAGAATGAAGAAATAATAGCATGTCTATACTCTGATGAGAAGGATCCAGCAGAGACAGAGAGGGAAATTATGGAGATGCATGAGAGTGAGGAGAAATTACCAGAGCAACACCCCTGAGTGGACAAGAAGGATGGAGTCCATTGCACAAGTGAGAGTCCCTTGCTTGGGACGCAGGCAGTTCATCCACTGTAAGAGAGGAGTGGTGTCCATGGGCGCATGGGTGCAGATGCAGGCAGAGGCACGGGGGAACTTGCAGAAGCTCCCTCCAATGGTCTCTACTTTCTCAATGAAACAGGAGCAAGGTCATCAGCTGAGATGAGGCTAGTGGAGGAGGTGCTGGAGAATGAACTTATCATCTGGGAAAATGGGAGTATGGATGGACCAGACAAACGTAGTGTAAGTGGTAGGGCCCATATGTAGTTAGTCAGCATGACTGCATAGTGGGTCCAGGAAGGATGGGAAGAACGAACAAGTGAATGCAGAAGTCTTTTGCAAGAGATCAGGAAACCAGCATCTTAGATAAAAGAAGTTTGGCTAGCTCTCTCTTTTCCTCCAAAATAAGTAACAGCATCATTGGGGACAGTTAAAGCAGGTCCCTTTTCAGTGGACCTCACCCATCACCTTGCACACTGTTGACACGCCATGAAATATTTGCTCTCAAAGGAATATTTCTCAAACCCAACACCACCTTTTCTTTCAAGCAGGAACAGTATTTCAGAACACAGACTTTAAGCTGAGCAGACCAGAGTTCTGGTCCCAGTTCTGCCAATGTCCCAGCTCTGTGATCTAACCTCTCTGCACCTCAATTTCCTCATCCACAAATGGGAATACATAACAACAGAACCTACCTCACTGGGCTGTCTCAAGGATTAAATAGCACGTCCTTTGCCTAACACAGTGCCTGCATTATAGTAAGTGCTTCACCAACGAGAGGGGGAGTCTGAGGAAGTCAATAGTGGACCCAGCCCAGAGAAAAGATTACTGCTGATTCAAATTCTTTACCGTACCTGGGTGATGCCTTTGTTTACAGAGCTCAAAATACAAGTTTCATTACACAGTTTTAAGGGTTACTGGCCTCTGTCCAGAAGACTGCTCAGCAACTACCTGATCTATACCCTCTGAGGATCAGTAAAGCCCCAGAATAGAGACTATTATGTCCATTGACTTTTTACTGTGCCAGGCACTGTGCCTGTAACTTTTGCAACCAAGAGTTGAATTACTTCTCATCTCAACCCTAGTAGTGAGTGCTGTTATTACAAGTGAGGAAATGAAGACTTCAAGAGGTTTCATGATTTGTCCTGGGTCAGGCAGCTTGACCCAAAGGTAGTCTGACCAAAACCATCTTTTTCCCCCTTTAACCTGCAAGTGAGATGGGGAATCAAGGCCAGGCTAAGAGCCTGGAAGGCCTTGCTGAACAGTAACCATCTCAGCCTTTGCCTTCCTGTAGATTCCTGGAGGTGTTCTGTGTTGAGGGGAGTGGGGGGTTACAACCCAGAACAGTTCTGTGTGACTCAATTCAAACAACTCGGAGGAAGGAGTTGGTAGCTGTTGGATTTGGTATAGAAGCAGCCAGTGAAACCAGGGGCCAACCTGCTTTAACTATACTCAGTTAATTGTTTGTAAAAGTAGTTAGATAATGCATTACTAAAGCCCGCCCTATAGAGAGCATCTCTGACGCCTTGGTCACCATGGTAACAGATGCTTAAGTTTTTCAGGAACTGGGAGTCCACTCCTTGTCCAGGTCAGGCTGGTAAAGACTACTGACTCATCAACTGGGCCTGCATGGATGAATGAAAGGTGACCCTTTGACATCGGGGCTGAAAACTCCAACCTCAGCTCATGCTAACACCACCATTTTGTCAGCATGCATCCTACGAAGAGCCATGAAGCTTGATTACACTTGCACAGATCATCGATTCCTCACCTCCAATCATCTACTCCCACACTTCAGACCATCCTGCCCCTTTATCCCATAAATATCCCTAAGCCCCATTTTCGAGAAGGCAGATTTGTTCTCCCATCTCCTCACTTGGCTGACTTGTGAATAAACCCTTTCTCTGCTGCAAACGCCTTGTCTCAGTGATTGCTATATCGTGCTGTGGGCAAAATGAGCCTGGTTTGGTAACACCAGGATTAAGATTCCAAACTGTGTTTGTTGTTGTTGAAGTGTCTATGGCTTTCAAACCCTACCCAGACGTGCACTTGATAATAAAACATTCTATCTTGGTCTGAAGAAAGGTTTTAAAGGTTCCAAATGGGAGCATCCCTAAAATGTGAGGTCAGAAAATGTTCCTACTAAAAGAAAAGCTAAAACAATGAACATCAACATGATGAGCTTAGCCGTCACCAGAAATGCCTCTAACATAAAAGATGGTTTGATAATATATTGCAGATGAGAGGCAAGTATTTCCCCAGTCCTCCATAAGGGTACCAGAACGTTTGCTGAATTCAATCAGGGACACCCAAGTGTCTTCCTTATCCAATCAAGAGACCAGAGTCTCTCTCAAATCTAATAAAAGTGACCACGAAAAATGGGATGAGGATGTCAATTAAGTCATCAAAGAACACTGCAATCTGCTCTATTGCATTATGACCTCTGTCTGAGCTGGCTCTGTGTCAACAGAAAGAAATTTATTAAGAAGCACATGGTGGGGGATGCAGAGTAGATTCAAACAGTTTAAAAGTATCACTCTTCATCTGGCACTTTTTTGGGGGAAATGGGATTGTACAGACCCTCAAGGATTGATTTCAGTTATACCCAGGGAAAATGACTCAGAAGAAGGGGAATTTAGTGAGCTAACAAAGGGTAATTAAAACACCTCAATTGAAGGTAGCTCCCTTTATTCTGTTCACCACCAATCATGCTTCTGATGTCTCTCTTCTCACTTCCCAGGTTCTCTTACCCACCAGGACAGTGGGCCCTGAGTAAAGGAACACTGTTGCCTTCTTGCTGGACAGCACACCCATCCAATGGCAAGTCCTCCCCTCTCATCCCTGCAGCCCACACCTTGGTCCAGGCTGTACGCCCCCTCTTGCCTCCTAACTCTCTCCTGACCTTGGGCACGCCCCCCCAGCCCCCTCCCCACGCAGCAGCCACATGGGTCTTTTCAAAATTCTCATCTGCCTTCAACCATTAAGGAACAAAATTTATAGTTTTAGAATGTGTTGTATAAACATTTGTCTGACCATCTAATTAAGCTATTACCAAAAGAAGACAGATTCAAGTAAATATATTATTTCACCATAAAGCCAGCAAAATCTGAAGTAGATTAATCTGCTCTAAATTAGAAACCCATAATGCTTTAAGTGCATACATGCAAAGTTAAATTTTGATAAGACAACAAATTGTAGTGATCACCTAATGATATAAATAAACCTTGATAATAAACAGATCTCTCTCCATAGTGACTGATTTATGTTAGAGTATAATATTCTACTTTGGTTTTCTCACATTGTTGAATTTTCCATGGCGTGAAAAATATTGGAAAGGATCAGATTTAAATGTGGTTATTCAGGGTAAAGTATAACTTTAGGTTTAAAACAGAAATATTGCAGAGTCATTATTTCTGGAAATATAAATCATTCTGATACCAAACCTCTTAATCTCAAGTACATGCGCCCGATGTGCAATAGGCCAATCACTGAGACACTGTGCTTGGAGACGGAGAAAGGTTTATTCAAATTTGCCAAATGAGAAGGCAGGAGGATAGGCTCTCTCAAATCCACCTCAGCAAGAGAAGAAAGCCGGGGGGGGGGGGGGGGGGGGGGGGGTGGTCTTTATAGAGCTAAGGGGCTTGGGAGGAGGAGTTTCAGAGAAACAAAGGGGAAATCTGTGTTTTTTTCACACTAGATAAGCCCTTGGGCAACCAGACTGCTGGGCATCAACAGCATCAATGGCAGCTGCGGGCTGGTTATCTGGTGATTGTAACTTCCTTAAAGTCATTCTTTTTCTTCTGCAAAACAAGCTCATAAATCCTTGCAACCCTGCTGTCACCCCTCAGGTTAAACAAGAAAACAGCAAATTAACAAGATTTAACTTCTTTTCATCTGTGTCTGTTTTGAGAACAAAGTCGAAGGGTAATCATGTTCTTATGGAATATTTACAGTAACCTTCAGGTACCCAGCTTCAATACCAAGAAGTAAAGCATGTAAAAAATAAAAAATAATGAATAAATCAAGTATAACTTAAAAACAAATTCAAGGAATTTCATTTCAAGCCTTCTTTAAGTTCGCCAAGTAGACACAAGGAGCAAAGCTTACCCCCTCAAGATGAAAAAACTTATGGACAAGAAGTTAACACTGAAATTAAATGGTGGCCTACATGCGCAGGGAATATTGTGGAGATGTGATCCCTTTGCCAATCTTTCAATAGACGAATGCGTGGAGATGGCAGCAAGTGGGCAACAGAACAACATTGGATGATGGAAGACGAAGGGATAGTGTCCCCATGTGAGAAGCCTTGGAACCAGTATAAACAACGGCTGTGCTCGCCACAGAAGTCTCTTGCTTCCACACGCCCCCTCTCCACAACACCTGTTTTACTGTGATATGAAAATCAGGCCACGCAGATTTCATATTGAACTTTTTTGATTAAATAAACGTTGTAACAGTCAAAAAGAAATCGCAAATCTGACCACCTCACTCCCCGGCTTCAAGCGCTCCTGACTAAACTCGAAATTCTGTCTTGGCTCACAAGGTTCTCATGGTCTGACCCCACCAACGCCTCCAGCTTCGCCTCGTGCCTCGGGGCAGCCATGATGGCCTGTAACCACTTCCTGACCGTACCCCTCCTTTTCACCTCAGGCTAGCCACCTTCTCAGCCTTCCAGTCCTCCCCTGGGAGAGCCCCCCCCCCCCTCTGTGCTGTCTCAGGTGGCCTAACCCTCCCCTTATTCTCAAGCACAACACTCCCCTTTGCTTCTCCTTCTCTCAAGCCACCATCTTTTTGTCTATGAACCACTCTACCACACAACCAGAGAACCCCAGCTCCTAGCTCAGTGCTGAGCACAGGGGGGTTACGCTTCCTAGATTATCAAAGCAGGTGTGCTTGACGTGGAGTTTATCCATACAAGGACAAGCCCACGTATGAGCCAGGATGAAAGGCCGCAGAAACCCTGAACACATGATGGGCCGAGCAAAAGTCCAATAAAATAATCGAACTCACTGAGGGGCTTTTCATGTGAAACATTCCTCTTTGAGGCCTGGCTCCACGTTACATAGGACATTTGCTCTTCAGACAGACAGCAGAGTCATTGCCTTCAAGTGGAGGAAAAATGACCTCTGAGGGCTTTGGAAGGCCGTCACAAAGAAAAACCCCTTTTGTTAGGCTTCCTGGGATTAATGTCTTTTCTCCTTGAGTAAATAAAATGATTATTTAAAATGAAGGTGGAGATGCGGCAAGGAATAATCCTTTTGAGGAGTGACTAATAATTAGGTAGTACTCCATTTATCAGCAAAATCTCTCTCCCTGGTCACAAATACTCTGGTGGCTCCTTCCTGGTAAAGGGTAGGTCTGTGCTTTGCTGCTCCCTCTGAAGTTGGACGTGGAGTGTGACTTGCTTTGGCCAATAATCTGGGAGGTGGAAGTGACGTATGCCCTTCCTGGTGGGAGCTTTAAGAGCCAAAGGGTGCTTCACGAGGCCTTTGACCTTGCTAATCATGGAAGCACGTGTCTAGACGGAGCCTCATGGGCCTGGGTCCCCGAGTGACAAGGAGAAGCACAACTCCCATGTCAGCCAACATCTGATACATAGGCAGGAGTGAGAAATACAACTTTGTTGTTTTCAGCCACTGAAATTTTGGCTCTTGACCACAACGTGACCTAGCCTGTCTTGTCGGATACACTGAGCTAATTCATCACTGATCATTGGAATTATAAATGATCATCAAGTTCCTATGACAGATTAGGAGGCTGCAGAAGGATTATGCAATAGTAGCCTTCAGTCTCTGGAGCCCTGAGCCCCATACCTACCAGCATGGCTAGGCAGGGAACCCCAGCATCTTCCAATCAGCAGTTCCTTGTTGATATGAATTGTCAGCCACTGGGCTACGTGCTAGGGATACAGTGGACCGTTGCTAGAAAATTCCTATGGTTGCTGTGGGAAAAGTCCCCGTGGCAAGGTGAGCAAAGTCAGGAGATCAGTGAGGAAGTTGGAAAGGCCAAGAGTAAAGGAGAGATGGCACGAGGCCTCAGGAGCAGCTCTGCATGTGCACATGACACTACAGTGACTATTAGTGATCAGAGCTGACTACTGATAGGCACTTTTCTGTAAGTGCTTCACGTGCATTAACTCCTTTCATCCTCACAACCACCCTGTAGGATAGACAGTACCATCGCTGTCATTTTATAGACAAGGAAAGTGATACAGAAAGAAGTTGAATAACTTGCCCAAAGCAACCCAGCTAAGCTGAGAGGGGGAAATGAGAATACATACATTAGAAATTAGGTACGGTTAATAATAATCTGGAATTAAAAGAAGGAAAGATCTGTAACAGAATGTGATAGCCAAGATCCAACAATAGATGATATGGCTAGCCCAGAGAAGGTCCTGGTTGCCCAGCCACGAGTAACAAGGTTATGAGGGGGAATTAGTCATGCCCACCCCCAATGGATGAGTCAAGACATAAACTCACAATGGTGCGTATCTCAGCTGTGCCATGCACACCCAGCTTTGGTTTACTCAATGACATAAACTCATTCATTCTTTAACTCTTTCACAAATCTTTTGAGGCGGCTGCCATGTGCAAGGTACTGTTGTACGCTCTGGGATACAACAGTTAATAAATGGATGCTTCGGCTGCTCCCAAGGAGCCTTTCATTCCGAGTAGAGAAAACAGACATGAACTGGGAGTGAGGGCCCCCTGGGGGGCAAAACAGGGGTCACTTATCCACAGCTCTGGTAGAAAGAAGCTCAAAATACACTTTAAAAGTGCCGTCCCAGGGCCGGCCTGGTGGCATAGTGGTTAAGTTCACGCACTCCACTTCGGCGGCCAAGGTTCACAGGTTCAGATCCTGGACACAGACCTACACCACTCATCAAGCCATGCTGAGGCAGCGACCCACACACAGTGTAGATAAAAAATAGCAGAAGATTGGCACAGATATTAGCCCAGGGCCAATCTTCCTCACCGAAACAAAACAAAACAAAAAAGTGCTGTCCCCAAAATGTAAGTAATGGCAAATCTCAGCATATGGTCATAAAGAGGGTATAGTGGGGGAGGGGACAAAGGGATGGGCATCCATATTCACCAGGAGGTGGCCAGATGTGCCCATCCAAGAGAAATCAGGAGGTGTCAGTGAGTGGGACAGCCCTTCCATACGCCACATAAGGGCTGCCTCAACCCAAAGACATGACAGGGAAAATACCGAGCCCCTCCTGTGTGAACATCACACTCGATGCGGGATACCTGTTCACCAGGTGCAGTGTTTCCTGCTCTGGGACGTGTGACTACACCTGCAAAGTAGTCACCAGAGAGCCCAGACATTAACTTCTGAGTCCATCTATGTCAAAGAAGAAAATGATATTTAACCTGCCCAATTCAGCTCAACAAGTTCTGACAACTAATCCTGCTTTGAAAAAGCCAGAAGAATCACTGGGCTGACATCAAAGGAGACCACTCAAAACTTGCAAAATATGTGAACAGTCACAAAGTGAGCATTGCACCCTAGCAAGTCTCTTCCGCTTTTCTCAGATGTTTAAAATATTGGCTGATAAATGTTTGCATCAATGTGAGATTTGACATAAGTCCTTGAAACTTTTCTGTGTTTTACTTACTCATCTCAAGAAATTTCAGTTTAGTGATTCAGGTAGAAACTATAGGCATCCGAACTGGCCACCCCAAAATGTGTCTGTTTGTCTTGATTGTTTTTAAGAAAAAAAAAGACTCAGAAAGAAACTTTTTTGTCAAGTTACGTTTTCTCTAATTGCCTAAAAGAATTGAAGATAGCAGGCCTGTCCCAGGAAAGAGCTATCACCATAGATAACTCCAGGTGCAACAGACTGGGAAGAACCTTGCTAGACCCATTTTTATCAAAGTTCTGTCTCGGGTCTCATTGTCTATAGATGGCCCAGCAAACACTTCTTTACCAAACATTCGCTTTTCCGTCTCCATGTAAATTGCCTTCCTCCCCTTTGCAGCCCCAAACCACTACCCCTAACATCCTCCTTTGTCTTTAACTAAAGATGGTATTTAAGGTGGTGGTTTTGACCCTTTTGGCAAGCACTCAGTTTTCCTGGGTTTCTCCCATGTATACATGTTATTAAATTTGTTTGATTCTCTCCTGTTATTCTGTCTCATGTCAATTTAATTCTTACACCAGCCAGAAGGACCTAGAGGGTAGAGGAATAGTTCTTCCTCCCCTACAAAACCAATACTCGGTAGGTTTGTAATAACTCTCCATGTACTGCAACATTTGGAAGCATTTTTCTTTTTTTTGTGAGGAAGATCAGCCCTGAGCTAACATCCATGCCAATCCTCCTCTTTTTGCTGAGGAAGACTGGCCCTGGGCTAACATCTGTGCCCATCCTCCTCCACTTTATATGGGATGCCGCCACGGCGTGGCCTGACAGCGGTGCGTCGGCGCGTGCCAGGGATCCGAACCCGGGCCGCCAGCAGCGGAATGCACGCGCTTAACCGCTATGCCACGGGGCCAGCCCTCGGAAGCATTTTTCTGAATACTGAACTTCCCTGACTTCCTAAGACAAAATGTATTTTATTTTTCATTCTATTTCCTTTCTGTCACAGTCGAGAAAGTTGAATTTATAAACCCGTTTGCACCAACTCATTTTCCTTTTTATAATTTTAGGATTAACTAGTACAGAAAATTCAAGTGAAATTTATGACTAACATTAGCCAGAGTTGCTTGGTAATAGTCCAGGATAACTCATTAAGAAAAAAAAAAATCACTCTCTTTCAAATGTGAAACATCTAAACACCGCAATAATCATGAAAGATATAATCTGCAAACCAACAGAATATTTGTGGTTTTCAATGAGTATTTATGAATCTTTACAAGGATAGAGTGCTTACTAGTGACAGGCTCTATGCTGTACACCTTACAAGAATCATCTCATCTAATCCTCACAATGACCCTATAAGGTAGGTACACACCTTTATTATCCCCATTTTACAGCTGGGCAAATAGAGAAGCGGAATAACTTGCCCCAAGGTAAACAGCTTGGAAGTGATGGAGCCAGCTTCAAATCCAGCAGGTCTGGACATAGAATGTGTGCCCTTGGCCACCATGCTAACTAAAATTGTTCTATTGCTTACCACAGAAGATCTATACACCCAAACCAATCAGGTGAAAACGGCTGACTTTAGTGAAATGACAAGATTAAGTTTTCTTTTTCTTTAATATTGTTTACACCAAGCTAGTTAGCTGTAGAGCCCATGTCACATTCAGCATTGCCAAACAACTAATTCTTAGTCTATCCCGCACCCTATTTCCCACGTCCTCTCGCTTTGGAAGAAGAAAGGGATCAACATACTGCCAACCGTTCACTGCACAAAGTGATTTTATTTCAAGTCTCAAATTAGAGAAGCAATGAAAAAGAAAACCTGTCATAGCCCCTAATCAAAAACAAATCAAGTCACGTTAATGAAAAATCTTAACAAAGATGCACACAAAGTGTGCTGTTTGTCAGAAAGATGGCTCCCACAGAATGCGCAAACCTCGGTAGCCCAGCTCTCCAGCATGGCACCGTTAAGGCGGAGGACAAAGCATTCTATTATTGCCACCAACAAGAAGGCTAGGCTCAAATGTGACATTTTTCCTAATTAAGGTATAAGCAAGAAAACCATTATGTGCAAGAAACCATTTTTTAATTTGAGAGTCAGATACCCAGGGAAACAGGAAACAGAGTCTAAGTGAAGAGAACACTGACAATGAACAGTTAAATATTCAAGACAGGATTTTATAAATGTTCTACTGTACTGTTAACATTTCTCTTCTCAGGACAACCCGAATCCTAAAGCAGGAGGAAAGGGAAAATGCCCACCACTGCTCCCCTCCCTGAGAAGCACCCTAGACTAATAACTCCCAGAGCGGGGCTCAGTTCCACACCAGGCGAGGCAATCCTGAACAAGAATATCTCCTAAAATGCCAGCCACCCCGGAAGCAGTCAGCTGTTTAACGATAAATACTTGAAAGGAGGTGGAATAAAAATTGCACTTCTGAACGCAGGCCAACTTGATTTCACTTTTTTAAAAAATGTATCACTGGGGCCGGCCCCATGGTGTCGTGGTTAAGTTCGGCGTGATCTGCTTTGGTGGCCCGAGTTCAAAGGTTCAGATCCCAGGCACGGACCTACACCACTTGTCAGCCATGCTGTGGTGGCAACCCACATACAAAATAGAGGAAGACTGGCACAGATGTTAGCTCAGAGCAAATCTTCCTTGGCAAAAAAAGGAAAAAAAAAATATATATATATGTATATCATTACTACTTAATTTAAATCTGATCATTAGTTCCTAAAGGAGAAGCTATAGTTTCTCTAACTTCCTCTCACCCAACTAAACCTAAACTTCGACATTCTGCCCTTATTTCCCATGCACTGTGAGAAGAATGTGAACATGGACTAATTTTTCTGGGGATGATGCAGATTGGCACTGAGTCATCTCTTATTTCAAGCACAGCCCCTCTTAGATCTGATGATACGGGCCAGGATCACCATTCAGCAGGGAAAACGCATCTCTCCAAAAGAACAGCTCTACATCCAGGCTCTGCATTCAGGCTTCCTTCAAATGCAAACCTCAGGTTTTCACACTTCATCAACCTGCCCCCAGCCACAATGGCGACAATCCTACATCTCTGCAAAATCATCCTGGTGTCACTCTTATGTCCATGCCACGTGTTCTCAAAGAGCTTGCTCAGACTGCTTCTCCTGTGTCACCTACAGAAGTGACCAGACGGAGGTCTTCCAGACACACGCCTAAAACAACTCTTCCAAGAAGGGCTTGCACGGCTGTGACAACATTTACATCAGAGAAAACAGCCCAAGCCAAACTGAGAGCTCATGAGATTTATCGACACATCTAGAGTTCCTTGTGCAATGCTGGATGAAATATAAAACTACCCTGTCTTACACTCTGAAGTACTTATATTTCAATCAAGCACTTTCCCCAAACACTATCATGTGTAGCTCTCATGACAACCCTTTCACGTAGGTGGGACTAATATCCCCATTTTACAGATGAAGAAACTGAGGCTCCAAGAGAGAGAGAGGTTCAGTTATTTGCCCACAGTAACACAGCTAGAGGGGAAGCCAAGACTTGTATTAGTCTATCCTACTTTGTCTCAAATATAATCATAGCTAACATTGACTGAGAGCTTTTCTATCTACCAAATACTGTGCTAAACACCTTCTTACATGGATCACCTCAGTTAATTCTCACATTATCCCTTTTGCTACAGATGAGGAATCCCCGATTCTACAGATGAGGAATCTGAAGAACAGAGAGGCTAAGTAATTTCCCCAAGGTCACACATTCAGTATGTGGCACCGTTAGGACTCAAACTTTCTTCTTTCTCACTTAGTCTATGCAGGTGTTACTCCTGAGTTTCATCACAACCACACTAAAAAATAATAAGGTTGTTTCATTTCACATATATAAAAGCATCCTCATGAATAATACCAATTATTTTTAATAGCCCATGAACCAATGACAGAGGTTTAACATGACATGCATATTTAAGGATTCAGATGCTGACAAAGGGCAAATTTGCAGTTAGTTTCCATCTAAAAAGACAGGCCTGTGTGGCCAGGCCCCCAAGTCTAGACACCTCCTGGGATTCTCCGCACCTGGGCAGTCTGTTCCCCACACTGTGAGGATAAAGGCCTCCGCGGCCGGCAGTGTTTTTCCTCCTTGTACCCCTGCCCACACCTCCCCACACTAGCTCTACTCTCAGGCCTCCCTTCCTCCCAGGAGGAAGTGGGCTGGGAGGGTATTTCAGGAAGTAGAGCAGAGCTTTGAAAAGGACTGCTGTACTCATAGTACCAGAGAGAGTCAAGAAAGCTAACGAGCACAGCTGGCTGACTCTCCCTGGAGAGCCTGCTTTGCCTACAGCATCCTTCTTTGTGAGCCAGTCATCCAAGTGGTACACGGATCTCATGTTCTTCCTTCCCCGTGGATGAAGAAGTGAGTCACCTGTGAGATTTGAAAATCTGCTATCAGAGAGCATAGCTGATGCCTCCACATCTCCTCAAGGTCAGGATACTGGAGGCAAACCAAAGGCAGCTATCTCCTCATCTTAGATTATCACTTCCACTCATAGCAACACAATAACCAATAGCATAAAGACCTTCTTCAGTATTTCTGATACAGCATTTTGTATCACCGTGATAATCTTGAAAGCCAGGAGCAATTTTATCTTTAATGATTCCAGAAAACGAAAGAGGAAACAAACCAGTCAAGATAATGCATCTGTGACTGTGCTTCAGTCAGACACACACACAGTCATCTCTTCGGTGGAGATACTTAGGTCTATAAATCAATCATCTTGGCTTTACTTAAATTGAAGAACTGAACTTCCCAGGCTGGTCATGCAGCTTAAGAGAATACCAAATGTCCACCTGCTGTAACCCCCGTACCCTCCAACTGTAGCCCAGTCTCCAGATTCTCCAGCTGGTCTTGCCCCTCCCCGTCAGCCCACAGAGGGCTTCCATTGTCCCTGTGACCCCCAACATGCTCCTCTGCCCACACTCAGAGTTTCCTCAAGCCTCCCACATGGGCTGGGTTATCAGACAGACCAGCTGGACCCTTAGATGCAGACCTCCAGCCACAGCTCCCGGGTGGGCCAAAGACTGGTCGCTGTAAACCTTTCCAACATGGTGCCAGCCCCTGATCACAGGATGCAGATAGACTAGGAGGGCGCAAAGCCTCTGCACAAAAGCCCCATGGTATCTGCAGGTGGTAGTGAGGGGCCACCCAGGTGCCAGGAGACACACACAAAGCCCTCTAGGAGATTATGTTCCCAGCACTCAGCTGTGTGGGGAAAGCACGTTCACGAGTGATGTAAGACAGACCAATGAGCAACTGGACAATGTTTATACCACAACCAGGGCTAACTACACAGCAAAGAGGGAAGACATAGACAGCAAAGAGAAGCCCATCTTCCTCGCCTACAGACAGGGCCTCGCGATGAGGCCTGTCCCCCATCTACTCACTGGAGAGTCACTGGGCAGCTCCAGCCGCTGCGGTTGTTCAGGTCCCATTGGCCCAATTACAGTAACTCTCACCTACCTGCCCTTTACCTCCCTCTACCCAGACAAGAAGGACAGGAATGCAGCAGGGAAAGGAGAGAGAAGGCACGGCTCAGCATGAAACCACGGCCCCTTCACAAAAGCTCCACAGCCCTCAGACACTCCACACACGACCCTGTGTCTACCCGCTCTGCTGTCAACAGACAAGGTTCAGTCCTCGGTCACACTGGCCAGAACTGTCACTTCTTATCTACCATGATAGTTCCCTTCCCGATATAAACCTGGCCCAAAGCTCCATTAAGTAAGACCAATATTTGGAACCAAACTACCACTTCATTTTCCCTCTTCTCCCCAGATCACTTTACAGAGACGACAGGTAGAGAAGCAGTATATCTTATTTCTTCTGGAACCGTCGAGATGTATCTCTTGAAGCAGAAGCTCATTCCCTTTCTGACCAACACACCGCGTAGGGGGAAAGGCCTGCGCCCTTTCTGCTGAGTGTTAAGACTAGCTTAATCCTGTTCAGAGGGCAACAAAGCATCAAAAACATCTACAACAAGACTATCCAGCAAGATAGCTGTCAGGAACTAGGGTCAAGTTTGCAGGCTGGGAAAACATGGATATTAGAATTTCTGGTAAAAGGAAGGCAGCAAACAGGACATGGAGTCAGGAACACAGGAAGCCAGAAGGTAGAGGGAGACAGGCTAGCTGACACACTGGAGGCAGCCAGATCACTTGCTCGGGGAGACTTGCCTCAAATAACTGGCTGTTCTTCCGGATCTTTCTTCCCACTTCCCTAAGTGGCCTCAGCAGTCAACATAAAACCCAACGCCTTGCCCGCGGGGTCCCCCACACAGCGCCCAGCATTCTGATTCAGCCACTCCTTCACGTGCTCCGCTACACCCAGACACCTGTGGCGATGACAGGGACCTACCCTTTCGTGGGCCTCACTCCCAACAACAGCGTAAAAGAAAACTCTCACATCTATGATCTGAAAGGGATGTGTTTGGATGTGGACTTGTTGAAGATGATCACAAAAGCTCTACCAGCTCCTGAGACACCAATTCACAAATTCACCAAAATATCAGTAGAAAGAAGTAGATGGCGAATTAGACAAAGAAAAATTCTTTCAAATGAACCTCAAAGTTCTCACATTTATTGATTCCTGAACTGACGGGCATTTTAAATAAGACAGCATAGACAGAAGCAGGGTGTTGTTTTTCTGTTGTCCCTTTGGCACTAAGACACACAATCAAGGGGAAAGTTCAGTTTAAAACGAAAGATACTGTCTCAAAGCAGGAAACAAGACAAGAGGGAGTTGCCAATGGAGCCAGACACAAATTGTACCGTGGGCATCCTGCCTCAAGCTTGATATTTAGGAGCATTTCTAGCTTGGTAATACAAGGAGGCCACGGGCACCCCTGTAGAGATGGAGATGGCCTCCAGGGCTGGCCTGTCCAGACTAGCCAGACTGCAAGCATCCCATAGGGTCTACCCCCTACACCCACACTCCCTCACCTAGTGGGACCGGACAGGGTCCCTCCTGTTCACCCAATCATGAGAACCCTTTCCTCCAAAAAAGCCAGGTAATCAATCAAGAAAAGAAAAAGAACACAGGCCATGTCGGGCCCGTGTTCTAAATACCCCCAGTGGAGTGGTGAATTCTTCTTTAGTAGAGTAACTCGTGACTTAGGTGTGGCAGGTTTAGAGATCTTGTTACAGGAAAGAGAACTTCAGAAAGTCCTAGAACCATTGCAGCAATTAAGCTGTGCAAACCAAATAGCAGTTACAAATATCACAGGTTATGCTGTGCTTGTGGTTTGAACTGTACTTCCCCGAACAATCCAGCGGTATGACATCCAGGTTTCATTTTAACTAATTCTGCTAAGAAAAACACAGCCTTCAACCTAGCAGAGTCAAAAGCCATACGTCATGATTACGTTATGCTGTAAAATGATTAAGCACTGAACAGGGAAAGCACACAAAGTAAGCATCTGGTAATTACCTACCCCCCGTCCTGGGGGCGCCAAACCACCACCCAGGAAACGTCAGAGCAACTTCCTTGCAGTTAGATGCTCTCACAAGCTCCCCGCTCGGAGCTTGCCTTTATTTATGCTTTTGATTGTTGAAGTAATACTTTACAAGGAAATTACTAAGCAGTCATAAAGAGCAAGGAGTTAAACATTTATGAAGGCTCACAATATTAATGAACTCACATGCCCCAAAATATACTCAACACATCAAAGTTCTGTATCCTTAGTAAATGACCACTCTGACTTCACAAAAAAGAGGAGGTGAGTTCTGTGTCCACCTGTGACCTCTGCTGCTTCAAAGACCCCATTGAAGCAAAGGGTCAATCCTTCCAGTCCCACCAGCTACTTGTGGCTCTCGGTGAGTTACTGAACCTCTCTGTGCCTGGTTTCCATCCAGCCTTTTAAAGTGGGCCTAGTGACTGCACCCACCTCAAAGGTCTGTTAAGAAGATGAAGAGTTGATGTGGGGAAGGCCTGAGAATAGAGCCCAGCATGTAGTAAGCACCGTGTGAGTTACTATTCTTATTGTTTTTGGTATTATTATTTGCTCAACAGGGATTAAATGCCATAGCGGCACCAAAAGCAACGTTCAAGCTATTGGTAGTATGTCTCAGATAGAATGAGACCAAAAAAGAAACACTCCCTTCACTATTTATTATCAAACGGTACTCCAGGAAATCACACTTATTTAAAACACATTTATTGAATATCTGTTGGACTTTTTGGAGGATATAATATATGATAAACCAAAGTTCCTACCCTCAAGGAGGTTATAGTCGAATTAGGAAGATAAGATGTATATGCATAAGAAACCACACCACAGGCGGCATAGATAAAGTGCCAGCTGAGTGATGCTATAGCATTTATTTTTAATTGATTTATAAATACTAAGAATTGCTGAGTAAGCAGATTGATTTTAGCCGAAAATGAAAAACGTCATGGAGATGAGATCTGAGTTGGGCTTTGGAGAATGGATAGGATCCTAACTGACAGAGAGGGAGGGTTTGGGGAAGGAGAATATTGGGAATGGCATGAGCAAAACTCCTGGGGCCATCTTGAATTTAAGATGAGACAGGGGGGTTTAAGAACCTAAGGTCTGCAGTCAGATGGCCTCAGTCTCAATCCTTGTTCAACCACATGCTAGCTGTGTACCTGTGGCCAATTACCTAACCCTCTTTGTGCCTCTGTTTCCTACTTGGTCCCCCTTATAGGTACGGTCCTGAAGACTAAGATAAAGCATGTAAGTTGCTTAACACAGTTCCTGCACACAGTAGGACTCAACGTTAGCAGTTGTGAGATATTAAGCAGTGAAAAGGAGACAGGAGATCCATCTGTCTGCAGAAGAGAGTTGAAGTTGAAAAGTGGTGCAAGATGACGCTGAAAGGTTAGAAAGGGGGCTGTAGGGAGCTCAGCTTTTATTCAGGGAGAGATTTGAGCCACCTGAGAGGAGTCATTTTTATGATGATTCATCTGGGCAGCTCTGGGCAGCTCGCAAGAAAGTGAGAGAATCTGGGGACAGAAGTCCAATAATAATGTGCCAGGGTCCTCGTGGGAGTGGCAAGGGGCTGAGTCCAAGCACTTGTCACAGGAATGGAAAAGAAGGGCAGGTGTAAGGGACTGGATTAGGTGGCTGGAAGAGTGGGAGGGATATGAGATATGAGAGAAGGAGCCAAAAACAAATTCCACTAAATGCAAAGTGATATCCTGGCTCAGGTCCTGGAATAGAAAAGGGACATTAGTGAGAAAACCAGCGAAATCTGAATAAAGACTGTATTTAGCTAATAGTGTTGTACCGATGTTGATTTCTTAGTTTTGATAAATGTACCAGGTTATAAGATGTTAACATTAGGGGAAGCCGGGTGAAGGGGTTATGGGAAAACTCAGCATTATCTTTGCAACTCTTCCATAAATCTAAAATTATTTCAAAATTTAAAAAAAAACCTAAAACTCCAGATCTTTTTGGCCGACAGATCACATCATCAATAAAAGGAGGGAAGCCAGGGCAAGTACTGGTTTGGAGCTAAGGCGATGAGTTGATGGAGTAACCTAGACAGCAATATGGTTGATGGGAAGACCGAGGAGGGGCCCAAACCCGACAGGTGAGAGCATGACCTCGTGCCCACATCCAGCCATGTGATGAATCTGGACAAATCTCGCCTCTTAGGGACATGGAGTGGCTGTGCTATCCGCTCAAGTTACATGCTCACATTCCCTGTCATGAGCCCATCTCCCCACCCCAGTTACAGTCCCCCACACTCCCACTGCCCCCTCTTACAGCAACTTTGCCCACCAGGAGAGGTGTCAGAGGGCATTTCCAAAGAACTTTATCTTCAGACTAAGGAGCTTCTATTTTGAGGCCCATAATAAACCAAGGCTTCCTAAGGAAAGAAAAAAATACCCATAACATCAGTTCTCAACAGTGCAAATGAAGAATAATCACGAGCTAGTGAGCAGCAGAGCTGGGCTTTAGGCTTAAGTCTGCCTTGCTCTGCTGGCTGTGTTCTTCCCACCATCCCACGGGGCCTAGTATAGCAGGCCGGGTGTGGTCTGCTGCGTTAACAAACACACACAAAAATACAGTGTTGGTGCTTTACTTAAAGCACCAACACCCAGGGTTAGAGAGATCTTCTAGAAAGCTGTCTAGTCTACTAAGGGAATCAAATATTTCCTATCTATAGTAACTTGAACGGTTAGTTCTGAATGTCAAAAGTACCATATAATGAATATATATACATTTATATGTTATATATATATACCTATGGATGAATATACCAGATAATGAACATATACTGGTTAAATAAAACCTATATAATGAATGTCCTTTATAGACGGGTGATGAATAAGTAAAATAAGTTCTTCAGCCAAAAATAGAAGAGATTCTGAATAATGACTACATAATAAGTGCTAATAAACATTTGTTGATTTTACTTAATGACATGGTTTAGTGGCCTTTAAATCAATCCCTACAAATAAAATACGTCTTGCGCTAAATGACGAAATCAGGCATCGGGTTGTTTTCATGAGAGTGAAATTAGAGGGCAACAGGAGAAAGAGATTAAATTCCACTCCTGGTTGGGAGCCTGAGGAAAGTCCGTTAACTTTCAACTGTGTGCGTCAATCATGGATGGTGTATGGGGACACGAGAAATCTGACCAGCAGAAGCCCTGGAATATTCTTTTACCAGGCTATAAATGGAATTAATGTGTAAGGCAGAGAGGTCAGAATAGATGATCTCTAGGGTATCATTTAACTGTGAGCTTCTGGGATTCTCTTAAAGAGTTTAGAATGTTGAAAGTGCAAATACAATTACAGAGCATCCCTCAGCTATAAGGTGGTAGGTACGTGCGACGCTGTATTGCAGCCAGCTTATACCAGCTAACGAGAGATGACCATTAAGTTTTCAGGAATTTTACAAACCAGCTGTTAAACACAGTCATTATTCAAAATTAAACTATATAAACATACAAGTAAATTAATAATAATTAAAACAAAGTTAATGAATACTCAAAACTCATCACTTTCTAATAAGTTTATTACATTTCACTCTTATCTACGCTCTCGAGGTTGCTTTCGTCTATCATATCCGTATGGAGGAAATACTATTTCCTGCTCCACGTGTAGTGACTTCACAAGGCTAGCCTGAAATCAAGCAGGAGGGAGTGTTTACCTCACCAAGGAAATGGGAAGATGCTATAAGTCACAGGGGTTTTCTCCCCGAAAGCCAGTTGTTAAACATTCACCAGCAACCCACTGGGTATTTGTGTCCTTCAAAGACAAAGACAAAGGAGAATGCGTTGGGAGGTGAAGGCAGAGGGAGAGAGGAGAGAAAGTGAAGCGGGAAGAGAAAGCAGTAAGATGAGAAAGCAAGGTGAGAAAGGAAGTGGGGGACAGGGGAGTGTGGAGGGGAAGGGGGTAGAGAAAGGGAAGGAAGAAAGTAGGAGGAAGGACAGAGGAAGAAGAGAGAAAGAGGAAGAGAGAAGGGAAGACAAGGAGAGAGAAAGGGAGAATTATTTATTTAGTATCCTGAAAATAATGGCTCTATACAAGCAAATTATTTCAGATAACCAACATTTAAACTCTTTCTCTGAAAATCTCTCCAAATGTATTACTCATGTATTACACTGTAATACTCCTGCCTTCTGAAGCAGAGGCTACCAATATAATTAAATATTTTCTTAATGACTCAGGTCAGCCCTGTGATCAGCCACTCTACTGCTGAGCATAGAGCTCCCTGTGCCTTATATAAGATGGCTCAGTCGTCTGAGCTTTTTATAGCTTCTCTGTCAACCCTCTCAGTGTCAGGCTGTCAGCTGTCGCTTCTACATGTTCTCCCAGTACTTATATCTAGCAGCTTCGTTTGTTGCTTCTAGCTCACAGTGAACTAAGAAGTCAGAAAACCAAACTTGTTAGAATTGTGGCTAAAATAAGAGCCAACAAGCTCTGGGAACAGCCGAAGGCTCTCTCCAACAAAGAATGAACACAAACTCCAGGACAGCTCCCTAGCTTCTCCAAGTTACCCATTATGCTTTCTTTTAGGTTCTTTGCTACGTTCCAAATGGCTGAGGTGGCAGAATTAGCGGCCTCCAGACAGGTGAGGTTTCACTAAATATATCAAACAGTCACTTGAGACAAACTGAACAATAAAGAAGACAGAGTCAACATTGACTAAATAAGAAGGCAAATCATGTAGGTCTGTCATGTAAGTGATAGTTGGTAGCACAGACAGTCTGATCTCTTGCCAGTCTATTTCCTCTCCCTGAGACAGAGGGCAGAGCTGGCCACGGCCCAGCTCCATGGCTGTTGCTCCCAGTGTCCACAAAGGGCTCTGAGCAGCTGGAACTGGAAACCACCAGAAACAGGCAGCGGTGGACAAGGAAGTGCTGGTGGAGGCAGCCCCACCTCCAGCAGCTGACACTGGGGGCTGGCCCTAGCTCAGGGCATCTGCCCACCCCACCTCTCTTCATTCACATCCCAGAGGGTGACAAGGAGCAGAGAGGCCTTGTGACATGAACCGGGGCTCTGGTATAACCTAGCAAGCTGGCGGTTGGGGAGAAGCCATCAATGGACAGGTCCTCCAGTGGACAGGTACCAAGAGCAATAGCAGCGCTCGGCACATGACTCACTTAAATGGAATTTCATGTGACAACAGTGACTGGCCCCTCCTGAGCACAACACCAACCTCCTGAAAATGCATGTCTCTATTTCTCTGAATGTGGTCTTTGGGCTGGCACCAAATTCTGAAAACAAGAAAAGTATTTAACCTCTCGCTGAATTTGCTGGATGAAATAATGTGTTTTTAAAAATTGTTTTTTTTTAAATCTCTTTTCTTTTGTAGGGTTTTGTTTGTTTTAAAATATTCTGATAGCAACATAAAAGCTCTAATTCTTAGGCCTGTTGCCTGTTTACCCAGAACTGTCACACAAAAAATTTTAAATAACTATAATAGAACAACAAAGCTATCCCAGAAATAGAAGAAAATTCCAAAAATTACCCTCCTTGCACTGAGCGTTTAACTTGCAAAGAAAGAAACAACAAATGTTCTAAAACTAAAAATAGAAACTCTGCAAAGAATCTCACTATTTCATAGTCCTTCTACTTTATGCCTGGCACATAGTAGGCCCATAACAAATATTTGTTGGCTGGCTGGCTGGATGGCTGAATAGATGCAGTACTACCAAGTGGGGCATCTGAAGTTGACGGGCCTTCCCTAGGACTCTGGCCAGCAGGACTAGTCCAAAACCATATTTGGGCCTGTTGAAGAAATATAATTAACTACTCAAAGTCTTCTCTACAATGAAATCTGAGTATCTTTTCTTTGAGCCTGAGCCTAGGGATTTTAAATTCTCTTGCCTACAGGTAAGTTCAGACCTGTCCATCAACTAGCTGATATTTATTGACCATTTACAGCGCATGGGCCATTGTGCCAGGAAACAGAGATGGAGGAGAGTGAGCACGACGGGAAGGCCCCATCCAACATTAAAACACGCTCACCAGAATCTATAATAGACCCACCACACAAGGTCCTCTGGTTTGTGATTACAGTGCGGTGGGGAGAGGATGATTTTTTCATTGAATGGTGCTGATGATTTTTTCATTTCATCCACTGGATGTCCAAGTGGAAAAAATGAATCTTGATCCCTACATTATACCAGACACAAAAATCAATTTCAGATAGATGACATCTAAATATAAAAGGTAAAAGACAACCTAACAATTGGGAGAAGATATTTGCAAACCATACATCTGATAAGGGGTTAATCTCCAAAATATATAAAGAACTCATGCATCTCAACAACAAAAAAACTAACAACCCAATTAAAAAATGGGCAAAAGACCTGAACAGACATTTCTCCACAGAAGATATACAGATGGCCAACAGACACATGAAAAGATGTTCAAAATCACTAACTATCAGGGAAATGCAAATCAAAACTACAATGAGATATCACCTCACGCCTGTCAGAATGGCTATAATTAACAAGACAGGAAACAATATGTGTTGGAGAGGATGTGGAGAAAAGGGAACTCTCATACACTGCTGGTGGGAGTGCAAACCGGTGCAGCCACTATGGAAAACAGTATGGAAATTCCTCAAAAAATCAAGGATAGAACTACCATATGATCCAGCTATTCCACAGCTGGGTATTTATCCAAAGAACTTGAAAACACCAATTTGCAAAGGTACATGCACCCCTGTGTTCATTGCAGCGTTATTCACAATAGCCAAGACTTGGAAGCAACCTAAGTGCCCATCAAGGGACGAATGGATAAAGAAGCTGTGGTATATATACACAATGGAATACTACTCAGCCATAAGAAACGATGAAATCCAGCCATTTGTGACAACATGGATGGACATTGAGGGTATAATGCAAAGTGAAATAAGTCAGAGGGAGAAGGTCAAATACCGTATGATTTCCTTCATTAAGTAGTAGATAATAACAACAATAAACAAACACATAGGGACAGAGAGTGGATTGGTGGTTACCAAAGGGGAAGGGGGGAGGGAGGAGGGTGAAAGGGATAATTCGGCACATGTGTGTGGTGATGGGTTGTAATTAGTATTTTGGTGGTGAACATGATGTAGTCCATGCAGAAATAGAAGTACAATGATGTACACCTGAAATTTTTACAATGTTATAAACCAATGCTACTGCAATAAACAAAAAATAAATAAATAAATAAATAAATAAATAAATAAATAAATAAATAAATATAAAAGGTAAAACAAGGAAGGATCCAAAAGATAACATAAGAGAACATCTTCATGACCTTGGAGCAGATGACTATTTCTTAAACAGGATGCAAAATGTACTAACTATAAAGGAAAACACTGATAAATTGGACAATATTAAGAATAAGAACTTCTGTTCATCAAAAGATACCATTAAGAGAATGAAAAAGTCAACTCACAAAGTGGGAGAAAATACTTCCAACATGTATTTCTGACAAAAGACTAATATCTAGGATATATAAAGTTTAGTATCCAGGATATATAAAAATCAGTGAGAAGAAGACAGACAACCCAACCTGAAATTTCCTTTGATTTTTTAGCGGACAGAAGAGTTGAACAAGCACTTCAAAAAGAGGATTCCCGAAGGGCCAATAAACATATGAAAAGGGGCCAGACTTCATTAGTCCTCATAAATGCAAATTAAAACCACAGTGCAATACCACCGTATACCTAACAGATGGTTAAAATGAAAAAGAAAATACCGAATGTTGGCGAGAATGTGAAACAACTGGAAACTTCGCGTATTGCAGTGGGAATGTAGGTCAGTATAACTACTTAGGAAAATCATATGAGAATATCTAGTGAAGTATAAGCCAGCAATTTCACCGCTATGAATATAACCCAACAGAAATGCAGACATACGTTCACCAAAACACACGGATAATAATGTTCCTAGCAGCTCAGTTCAGAATAGTCCCCAAATGGAAACCTCCCAAATGCCCATCAAAAGCAGAATGGATAAAAAACAATTGTTATGCATTCACACATGGAATACTATATAGCAAGTAAAACGAACTTCAATGGCATGCAGCCATTGGATGCATCTCACACACTTAATGTTGAACAGAAGAAACAGACATAAAAATTCTAAAAGAAGCAAAGTCAATCAGATTACCCTGGAGTGGAGTGGGAGGCTAATGATGATGGAAAGAGGGCATGGCAGGGACTCCTGTAGTGCTATTCCATTTCTTGATCTGGACGGTGGTTACATGGTGGGTTCAATTTGAGAACATTTATCAACCTGTACACTTAGGATTTGTGTACTTTCTATGCTATACTACAAGAAAAAGTGTTTAAAAAAATACTCTCATTCATGATCTCACCTCACATTTCCTGCTGTCCTTAGTCCCTCGACCATGTCAAGGTCCATCCTCCCTCAGGGTCTTAGCATTAACTGAGCCCACTGTGGGAAAGCTCATCTTCCTGGGTCTTTGCACAGCTGCTGTCATCTCTCATCACGAAGGTCCAGGTTCGAACGTGACAAACTTCCTCAGAGAGGCCCTTCCTGGTCCCACCCACCTGGCCACAGTCATTCCGTCTTTATGCCATTGCGTGTTTTATTTCTTTCATAGCATTTCTCAGGAGCTGAAACCATTTGGGTTTACTCGTGTGTTTGTTTTTAGAGCAGAGGGATTTTGCTTCTCTGGCTCACTGCTGTATCTCCTATCTCACTTAAAAGTGCACCTGGTACATTGACCCAACTGATTGGAAACTTATATCCATACAAGCACCTGCCTGCAAATGTTTATACCAGCTTTATTCATCATTGCCAAAAACGGGAAGCAACCAAGATGTCCTTCAATAGCCAAATGGCCAAACAAACTGTGACACATTTATGCAATGGAATATTATTCAGCTGTAAAAAGAAATGAGCTATCAAGTCACAAAAAGACATAGATGAATCTTAAATGCATATTGCTAGTAAAAGAAGCCAGTCTGAAAAGGTTACATACTATATGGTTCCATAGTTTCTAGAAAAGGCAGAACTATGGCAAGGGTAAAAAGATCAGTGGTTGTCAGGGGCTCGGCGGGAAGCGGGGAGGGTTGAACGAGTGAAGTACAGGAGATTCTTTAGGGTAATGAATTCTACATGATACTATAAGCGTGGATATGTGACACTATGCATTTGTCAAAATCCATAGAACTTGACAGCACAAAGAATAAACCTTATGTATGCAATTTTTTAAAAAGTCATTTAGGAGACTGCAGGATCCCAAGATGGAATGTAGAATGTGACAAAGCAATCTAACTATATTACAAATGTATGAAACAACCTCACTGAGGAGGTATGTGGAAAAGGTGTTGACCTAAGTCTAGAAATGAGTGGAGTCTGTAAGACTAAATGTAAAAGGAACTGCACAGAAGCACTGCACTCTAACTGATAAAGTTGTTTTCCACAGGGGTATGGGTTAACGATTCTGATACTGCTATACATGTATACTACAATTGAATGATTAAGTGAATGGATGGCAGGTGGTAGGAACCACAGGTTTTTGGCTACTGGAGTGAGAGTCTACAGATGGGCAAAGGAAGGAGGCTGCAATGAACAATGTGGTAATGGATTATAGTTGGAGACATCACCTTGAACTCAACGTTTCTCTTAATATAGATACTGGTGGTTACAGATAGAAATATTTCTAGATATGTGTATACACGCAGGTTAACATACACACATATATTTCCTAGCTCTGTCAGCTGAGAAACCCTAGAAACAATGACATCCCAGTAGCAACCAGCACACCAAGCCTCCATGTCTTGGTTTCTAACACCATTCTACAATAAAAGGAACCAAGGCTCCTTGGAGAAATGGCTGATTCTAGACCCAGGACAAGAAATAAACAAGATGAACCTGGAACATCTTGTAGTGCCAGAAAGTAAGGAAGTGTTAAACACATAAACACACACAGAGTGACGGGAGTATGTCAAATGGACAAAGGACCAATTGAAACAGCTCCCAATGGCCAAAGATGGAATAATTTGAGCAACAAAGTAAATACAGAAGAATTGAATTATAACCCAAAGTACATAATAAATATCACACAAGTCCATACTGATGTAACTAAATTATTGACTAAATAAACAAATGGGGAGAAGAGACAAATCTCTCACGCAGAAGAATTCCACATAAATTACGTAGAGTCACAAGGAGGTAGAACATAACTCTCCCTCCCTTAGGTATGGACTGCACATCGAGATTTCCTTCCAAAGGACACAGTTTGGAAAGAGGGAGCGGGATTAACTTTACAATGGATAAAGCTGACAGACACTACCTCAGTCAGGTGGTCAAGGCTATCATCAACAGTGATAAGTCATGTTGAGAGCATGCTCCTTGACAGGATGTGATGAGAAGGGCCTCTCTGTGGTCTTCCTCCCCAAAGCCCATAAACCCAACCTAATCACGAGAAAAACATCGACAAATCCCATTTGAGGGACATTCTACAAAATACACAAACAGAACTCCACACAATTGTCAAGATCATTCAAAACAAGGAGAGTCTAAGAAACCGTCATAGTCGAGAGGCGTCTAAGGAGACGTGACCACTAAACGTAATGTGGTCTCCTGGATGGAATTCTGGAACAAAAAAAGGACACTAGGTGAAAACTAAGGAATCTGAAGAAAGTGTGGATTTTAGTTAATAATGTATGAATACTGGCTCATTAATTGTAACAAACGTACCATGCTAGTTTACAATGTTACTAACGGGTGAAACTGGTTGAGAAGTATATGGGATCTCTACTATCTTTGTAATTTTCCTGTAAATCTAAAACCATCTAAAAAATAGTTTATTTGTTAAAAAAAAAAAGAAAAGAAAAGAAAGTGGACCAGGCAGAAGGTGGATGGAGGGTCTGGTGGATGGATATTGGAAGGAGGGACAGATGGATGGCACGATGCTGACGGATGGATGATAGACAGAGCGCCTCTGGAAAGCAGGGCAGTCCAGCACTGCTGAGGGCACTAAAGGCAAGGACTAAGCTGAGCCTCTGGGGCTGAGCAACATGGAGGGCGTAAGCCCTCTTGGCGGGGAGGAGAGACGAGCAACACAGCAGTGGGCTGAGAGGGGAGCAGAAGGTGACACAATGAGGATAAAGAGTATAGACAAGCTCTCTGTCAAATCTGGCCAAAGAGAGGAGGAGAGAGAGGGTGAGTTCTGCGTATGTGTGTTCTGGTCCTTTATTGAGGTGTAATTTACATACCATGAAACGCACAGATCTTAAGTGTACAGCTCTATAACTTTTTTGAAAGGAAGGAAAGGCTGAAGATGCAGAAGAAGCAAGTCCCTTCCTGAGCAGCCGGAAGGGATGGGCTGCTGAGAGAAGGTAAAGGATGACCCCATCTTCCTTCTAACTTTGCTTCTGTCTTGTGGATGGTGGCACCATCCTCACTGGAGATGGTCTTTCCACTCAAAAAGATAAAGACACCCTAATTTCCAAAAGCATTATCACTATTTTTTCTGAAAATGTAAAGAATCTACTGTGAGCAAACTTGTTGGCTTCTTTTTTCCCGTTAATTATTTGCGATTAAAAATAAAAACTGCCTGGCTACCTCAAAAAGAAGAGAAGGCAAAACACCACGAAAGCTGCTCTTAACATTGTAAAGCCTGTGACGGGCAAGAGATCATGTCACTGCAGAGGGGAGCCCTTTCCTTACTGGAACAAACAGAGTGGGTACTTCGCCCACCTGTTTTTAAACATAACTTTAGAGTTCTTCTCTGATAAAAGGAATACATATTCATCGTACAAAACAGATCAATAAAATACAAATTACACATAATGACACTAAAGAAGCACTATTAATATTTATTATGTATCTTTGCAGTCTTGTTTCTAAGCACATATAATAGATATCCTATGGAAAAGATTTTTATCCAGAATGCATTTTATCTGTTATTACTTAACTCAAATGTGATATAGCTCATGTTCCAAGTTGGTAATTCTCTTGAAGCAACCCAAGTAGATTTTTCATTCTGAGGTACTGACTACATTATTCTATATTCATAAAACCTGGTGTGTGCGTGACCAAAATTTTCAAAGCCTAGCCTAAACCCCACCAAAAAAAAAAAAACTGAAATAAAAAAACTCCAAAAGCCTCTGATCTCTTTTTGCTCAAAGAATGTACCTTTAATTTGAATATATGTATTAACAAAGTAGAATTAATTATGGCAAAAAGATTATAGATGTTGCTAATGGTGCTTTCATAAATATCCTAGGCTTTCCTTGGGATGATTTTTAACATTATTAATCTTGAAAACATCCCTGAGAGGGCTGTATCATTTAAATGGGAAAATTAAAGGCAGCCAAGGATGACAACTCATAACCACTCGGTGAATGAATGCAGGTCCGGGGGCTGCCTCATTCAATCCAGCAGACCAAGCCCACTCCTACCCCAGGGAGAAGGGAGGGTCTGTCTTATAATGCAAGGCATGAAGGATGTAAAAAGAACACGTGGTCACAACCAATAGGGATCTCTGAAAGGAGACAATCTATTTCCTACCACCAGTAAGAAGCCCTATCTAGGAACTTTTCAGTTTGTTTTCATTTTGTAAAGCGGGGCCAGAGGGAGAAAGATGGGAGCCTGAATTCCTCGAGAAGGTGAGGTTCTGGCCCACACCCAATTTCCCGGCTCAGAGTGCACAGCCTTGCACCTGCGGAGGAGAGGGGGTGGGGTGCGGCGGTGGGGGTCAGTGTCTTAGTCATAAGGCTGGCTTGAGACTGAATTTCATGTTACTAAATGTTTTATACATTCTCTGCATCTTCTTCTTTGCCCTCCTTCACAATTTTAAATTGTTTCATGCAAGTCAATTTATAGTAAGGTGTCAATGATAAATAAACTAGGTCCTCATTTTCTTCTTCTTTAGAGTCATGAGTTAACTCAACCTCCGGAGCTATCACTTATTAAACGCAGCCCACTCTCTCTCCAAAGTTTAACATAAGACTATCCCAGAGGTCTGAGACACGACAGGCAGCTAAATGCTTTTAAAGCCTCAGGCTAGGTTAGGTGATGGTCTGTCTGTTTACCTAGATGCTTCTGGCATAAAGATTACTAAATGCTGAACCATCTGGGGTTTGACGAAGAAATGGAATATTTTTGCTTAACAAAAGGCACTTGTCTACCAGAGATGGTACGTGTTATTTCTTCAGTTGTAATGTTTGTAGGGTGTTTTCATTCGAGCAAGCATAATCATGTTTTAGCACCAAATCAATGACTCATTTTCTTTTGACTTGTCAGAGAGCTGCCACGCCCCATCACACACAGGAGAAAAACCGGTTGACTAATTAGGATTGTTATGGAGAGGATTTGCTTCCAAGAACTAAGCAGAAAAGCCATCTTTACCAATCTGAAAACACAACACCTTACCTACTTGGCTTGAAACAGACTTGATTCAGTTAATATTTGCAGAAACAAATGAAGCAGGTATGTCAGTTGTACGACTGACATACAAAATATAAAAGATATTAACAGATGAGCAACTACAGCAGCTCTGGATAAAAACATCCTTTAGCAGAAGCATAAGAAGTTGCTAAGGGTTTTTCATATTTTATTTATAAGAAGCAACATTTCTTTACTTCTATCACGTCAACGGTACTATCTGGTACTTTCAAATATGTAGGATGAATTAGCCACTCTGTATGCTATGGCTTATTTAAAGTGAGTTTCTAACTTTTAACCTCAAAATTTCATTTAAGTGGGTAGATGGAGAGTAAGTGCTCCAATACTAACTACTTGTGCAAATCAAAGAAATAAGTGGCACATTTGCTGTGATATACACACTTGAGAACTAATGGATTTGAATTTTTGTAAAGAAATAGCTGAATCCTGTAAAGGTTCATCCAAGAAATAATGGAAAAAACTGTAATGGAATCCTGTAAATTGTTCAACTAAGATGAAACATATTTGAAAATGTATTAAGCAGAAAAGCCTTGCCCGGTGTATGGATCAAACATGTTAGAACACATGGAAATGATCTAGGGGAGGGACGTGAAACTGACTGTTTCCAAGTCGGAGTTTCCTCCTCTTCTTACTGGCAATTTAAATTTGGGCATCTGAGCCTCAGTTTTCTCCTTGTAAAAATGAGATAACTGCTTACATCACAGAGCTTTTGGGTGGATTGAATGGGATTATCTAATGGATCTCTTTATGGATTCTATCATCATACAAAATAAACAAATATTATAAAGAGCAATAAATTCTGCTTTCTACTTCTGACTAGAACAGTCCATGAAAAATCTTAATTTCTTTTTTCTGTCCTGTCATGTTAGTTCTAAAACTAACTATAAAGTGACATTCTGGGAATAATTCCTCAGGGAAAATTAATTTGCTTAATCCAAATTTATTCAGCCTCTTATTTAGGCTAATTTGTACCCTTCACCTTTTTAAAATTTTATTTCCTAAAGCTGCTGCAATTTTCCTTCTCAGATGCTCGTTTTATATCTCAAAACAAACCTGCCTCAAGTTAAATAAATACCAGCATTAGTTAATTATGAGCTGCCAAGATAAAGGATGCAAAATAAGAAAAGGAAAGGCCCCCCAACAATTATATGCCTAAAATGTTTAAATCAAATATGCCAGCTCTTCTTAAAGGTTAACCCAATTAAATGCAAAAAAAAAAAAAAGCAGATACAGTAGCTATGAATATCTGTACTGTCAAATTTCAAATTTAACTTGGAAGCCAACAGTGGGGAGGACGTGCTGGAGGGTGTAAGGAGGATTTAAAAAAAAAGTTTACCAGAGGGGAAGGGGGTGGGGGGAGGGGGAAAGTGGTAAAGGGGCACATGTGTTTGGTGGTGGATAGAAACTAGACTATTGGTGGTGAATGAACACGACGCAGTCTACACAGAAACTGAAATATAATAATGTACACCTGAAATTTACACAATGTTATAAGCCAACATGACCTCAATAAAATAATTTTTTACAAAAAGGTCTTCTCCGTCGGATCCTTACATTCCCACCAAATCACATCGCACAAGAGATGATGCCAAGGAGAGGATGGATACACTCCCACTTTAGCTACAGGAAATTAGCTATGTAAATCAGATGATCTGTTGGTGAACTAGTCTAATTCTAGTCTCAGGTTTGCGTTGAGAGGGAAAGACCCTTCTATTAGCGCTTTCAATGTCACCCTCTCTTGAAGAATCTCACTTTCTCCAGTGCACGGCCAGCTTTATCATAGGATCTCTAAAGGCTGGAGCTTGAAAGCCCTATGCCTCCCTCATTTTTTTCAGATGAGGGAAGAAACCCCAAAAACGAAAGTCTCTGTCTCTAGTGAATACGACTTGCCAAGGTCACGTAGCTGGTTAAGCAGCCGCCGGCTAGAACAGTTTCTCAGGCCAGGGCCCTCCGCACAACATCCTACTGGAAGCAATGCACAGGTTTTGATTTCGTAGATTTCATAGCTGCCAACAAGGTCCCACCGCCTGCAAATCATGCAGCCTGTCCTGGTTTTATTAATTCCCAAAGTGCAGCTGTTAAGAGATTACTTTCTCTTACTAAGACCTTACTTCCTACTAAAAGAAAAGATAATTCAAGGGTTTTTAGTCATTTACATTATAAAGTCAATGAATGTATCATAGCCTTTCCCGAAAACAGGCTTTGAGTAATGCAAGAGATATACCAACACTCCGTAGTAATCAATGTATTGAATACACTAACACAACTGTGAACAGGAGACAGTCTTGGCCTCAAAGGCTTTCAATCCTATGGACACTTCCATTCTTCTAGAATGGAAAGGGCTCCTTTACTTTTCTACTTTGTCTCTTACACAGTTTAAAAGGACGAAGTCTTCTTGTTCCCCTTTTCTTATCTATGTAAATGCCTACTGAATGAATGAATGAATGAACATTCCTGCCCTCCACAGTTCCTTCCACAGCTTTCAAAAAGGATTCTTTCAAAAAGGAAAAACTCTTCTTTGATCATTTTTTCCTCAACCATAAAGTGATGCTTTAGAAACTTGTCTACAGTCTGGTCTCTTCTTTTTTCTAAATTTTTACACAGTGGAACAGATTTCCAGACTGCCAGTGCTGACTAAGTGCTGGTGCGAATTTATTGGCCCAGACTTTTAAGCAGAGGCAGTAATCCTGGCTTTCATTCCTTGTTCTATCAAGACTTGTGTGAGCCTGTTGCTCTACATCTTATCTGCTGATGAAAAAGCACTCACCACGTCCTAGCCCAGCACACATTTTCACTCCCAAAGAAATGAACAATTACTATGCAAATAAAATAGGATTCCTGTACATACTAAAAATTAAAATGACAGAGAAGAATAGCAGTCACCTCTGATGACTTCCTTTGAAGATTTTCATCACCGGTGCCTCTCTGCTTTATTCCATGACAACTTCCTTTTAGTTCACAGATTCAAAGGACTACAAAGGTAGAATTCATAGCCATGAAAAAAAACCAAAACTTCAAGTCACGGATGCAAGAGCAGGTTTTAATACAGGCAGAGCCAAATTACATCAGTGCAGTTAATCTGGGGTGTGTGTTTCTGAAAGCAGAGTACAAGGAGATGCTGCCAACTGCCCTTCAGGGCCAGAATCTGTCTCACTCGCTCCACAGCCAGGTACGGGACACCTGAGTGAGGCCAGGAGCCCGAGAGGCGCTGGGGCTGCAGAGATCACAGATTCTGCCCTCTGGAAGCTGCAGCAAGGGTGGGAGACAGGACTACAGACAGGGTGCCAAGAACGGGGTAAGCACAAGCCAGGAAAGACCTGTCGGCCAGCCTACAGGTGACTCCTGTGTCTGAGAGGCTTCCTGGAGGAGGTACCACAAGGTGAGACTGAAGAACAGGGAGACAGGTGGGCGAGGGAGGGAGAGATGATCTGGCAGAGGGAGAAGTAAGAAGAATGGGTTCCTGCCCGCCCTGCATTAGGATCTCCGTTGATAACTGAAGCAGCAGGGATGGGGGGCAGTGATAAGAGATAAGACTAGAAAGGCGGGCAGGGCAAGCCCCTGAGCCTTGTTTCGGGCTAAAATGCTCATGCTTCATCCTGAAGGCTGGGGGAATACCAAGACCCGGTCTGGATTTTAGAATCACTCGGGCAGTGTGGAGGTGGCTCTGAAGCACTGTGGTGGGGGAGATCTGGAGGGGAGGGCTCAGAGGAGCCCAGCCCAGGAACCAGAGACAGGGGTCCACTCCTGACTCTGCCACTTGACAGTGAAGTGGCCTCAGACCAGGGCCTGTCGCTCAAGCTCTCTGTACCTCACTTTCTTCACCTACTTGCCGAGTTAATTAATCCCCGCAAAGATTAAATGAGAGCTCAAGAAGGACGGAGTATGCAGTAAGAACTTAATAAATGTGGCTGCCAGGAGCAATGGTAGCATCGTGGCTACCTGACTTTGGAGTCAGCATGACCTTGGACAAGGACAAGGACAAGTAACAACTCCTCTGATCTCAGTTTCTTCTTCTATAACACGAAGAAATGAAGATAATACCACCCACCTCATAAAGGTATTGTGAGGACTGAGTGTAGGAGATAAAATGTATAAACCACCTAGCCCTCACCTGGGAGCTCTGTTAGTGACAGAGGTCATAGTAATAACAGCAGCAAGAGTCGAGGCTGGTAGTAGTCACAGGAGCACTAGTACTAGGAGTGGGAGTAATGTGAGGGAAAGGAGACTAAAGTGTCTGTTGCTACAATACAGGTGAGAAATTATAAGGCACTGGACTAGAGCAGAGGCGGTGAGAAGTAAAGTAATAGGATTCCAGAGCTATAAGGAGCAAGCATCAACAAGACTTCGTGACTACTGGGTGTGACCAGCCAGGGAGAGGCAAGAGAGAAGGTGCTAGCGTAATCTTCGGCGGGGACATCTGTGGAGAGCTTCGTCTGCCATTCAGGGAGGGACTGAGGAAGAGGAGTAGGTTTGCAGAGGAAGATAAGAAACTCATTTTCAGACCAGTTGAATATGAGGTTGCCATGGGGCATCTACGTGGAGTTGTCCATTTCAAAACTCTCTGAATGTGTCTGATGCTCAGAAAACAGATCTGGGCTAAAAATATAGATTGCAGAATTGTCAGCATATGGATAGCAACTGAAGGCACGTGGATATTCCTATCACCCAGACGGACCATGCAGGAGTGAAAAAAACCAAAAGACAGAGCAGGAGCCCAAAGGCAGACCCTGTGTACCATCAGCACTGAAGAGGTGGGCAGAGAAAGAAAATCCAGGAGGGAGGCTGGGAGAGCAGAGAACAGGATGAGAACCGGAGAGAGGACCGCCTCAGAAGCCAAAGGCTTCCCAAGGAAATGGTGAAGGGCATCTAATACCGCATAAGGCCAAGCAAAATAAAGACCCAACAAATCCACTGGATTGAGAAACAACAAGGTCCTCAGGGAAGCCCTGGTGGAGCGGACATCACACTGTGGTGGACAGTGTGTGAGATGGGTCGAGAACGTTCTGGAGAAATAGACTATGAGGGAAGGAGAAAGAGTGGCAACCAGAGGGGATACAGGATTAAGAAACGGAAGCGTTTTTGTGGTAGGGGATTGTTGTTAAGAGAAGAGAAAGACTTCAACTCGTGTATATGTGGGGTACAGGGGACAGGTTGAAAACGCAGCCAAGACAGGAGGGGAATTAAGGGAAGAAGTGCCTGGAAGGTGGCCTGAATAGGAGGAGGCTGCAAGGACACTCGCTGAGGGGGGAGGGGAGATAACAGACAAGGTGCCTTAAACAGACAAGTGAAAGTTTGAAATAGGGAGGTGCAGGAAACAAGAGACAGAGAGTGAACTAGAAAATGAAATCACGACCACAGTGCACGTGCCACATGGAAAACAAAACATTTCAAACTTCATTCTTCCCTCCATCTAGAAAGAGACGCTCCTGGAGGAGAGCTGGGAGCTAGGCAAGGCATGCCACATGGAGCCAGGTTGTTTCAAACGTGGGAGAAAAACAGAAGACACCGTGGGCTGGCCCTATGGCATAATGGTTAAAGTTCAGAACGTTCTGCTTCGGCAGTCCAGGTACACAGGTTCAGATCCCAGGCGCGGACCTACACCACTTGTCAGCCATCCTGTGGCAGTGACCCACATACAAAATAGAGGAAGACTGGCACAGATGTTAGCTCAGGGTGAATCTCTGAATCTTCCTCAAGCAAAAAAAAAAGAGGAAGATTGGCAACAGATGTTAGCTCAGGGCGAGTCTTCCTCAGTAAAAACAAAAAAAAAACAAAAAAAAAACAGAAGACATGGGAAGCAAACTCATGTCAGAGATGATAGAGGCAGAACTAGTGTGTCAGCAGGCACAAAAGAAAAAAAAGAGAGGACAGGAGACTCAGAGAAGATTAAATCTTCTAAAGAAGTCCCTCACTCTAAGCTTAAAAATCGATTAGCTGCCACTACTATCTTCAAATTCCTGTTTGGAGCAAATAAGTCAATGAAGGTGGGTGTATTTTTCAACAATGTTGAAATAAAATAGTAATGATGCAAGAGTATGACATGGATTATTGTAACAAAACTATAGATCAATTTTTTTCCTAGCCATGACTATAATAAAGAAACACCACCAACTAATTCCATCTAAAACACAGATGACTTTTAAAAGGTTTTCTGAAGATTGACCCATTTTTCATCCATTCAAACAAATGCTTAGTGGGTGAAGAACTGTGCTCTACTACGACATACACAAAGAAAAGTAAGACAGTCTTGCATTCAAATTGTTGAAGATTAACTTCACTACACATATATGAAAATCCACAGGAAGTTCCTGAATAAGGAAGGCACTAGGAAAAAGGGGAATGATAGAGAGAATATTTACCCTTGTTCAAGTTCAAACACACAGCAACATCTCTGACCTCAAAGTACCCACACATCCTTCTCCAAATTCTACCACCAAATAGATGTGAATACCTTGTTTTCTTCCCTCTCCTGTCCTCTCCCCACATCGTGGAGAATGACCACCAGTTAGTGGCTGGTTATGGTTCAAATTACAACGCTGTTGAACAATATCCATACCTACTGTGTACCACCTACCACTTTCTGTGTCTTACCCATTCGGCCCTGGTAACAACCTTGCAAAGAGGTCCGGAGGATACCCTTAAACACAGGGAGAAAGGCAGGCTCAGAGAGGTTAAGGAAATTGCCTAACCTCCAACTACTGCTAAATGCTGGGGCCGCGATCTGACTTCAGCTTCTTCTGGCCTCACAGTCTTTCTTCTTTACCCACTGTCCCCCTACCAAATTTCCCTACCTCTTGTTCCAAAGGGAAATGTGTTGAGTACAGTTTTCTTTTCTTCCTTTGGCAATTTAGAATTCTTTTATTCATAGACTTTTTTTTTTTTTAAGATTTTATTTATTTATTTTTTCCCCCCAAAGCCCCAGTAGATAGTTGCATGTCATAGCCGCACATCTTTCTAGTTGCCGCATGTGGGACGCGGCCTCAGCATGGCCAGAGAAGCCGTGGGTCGGCGCGCGCCCGGGATCCAAATCCCGGGCCGCCAGCAGCGGAGCGCGCGCACTTAACCGCTAAGCCACGGGCCGGCCCCTCATAGACTTTTAACATGTTTAATTTACCCCTTAATATTTTACAGATTGAGTTGACGGAGATTTAAAAAAATAAAGAGCAGTTTTATTCAAAAGCCTATTCATGCTCAAATTCCTAAACAAATGGGGATTCACCGCATAATCCACAAACTGAGTTCTAAGCAGTAGTTTCTACCTTCCAGGCAAGATACTAACAAAGTAGGTACACGGGGTCATTTGATGCTGCAGAGGGAGAGTCTATAGACAAAGCAAGGACCTGAACTTAAAACAAGAGGCCTGATCCAGGTACAAGAACAAACCCACTGGTTTTGTTACATGGGGGCTCATAGAGGGTGCCAGGCTCTGTCCCTTGTCGGGAAGCAGTACAGTGCAGTGGTTAAGGTGCATCTGACCTCCTGGACACAGCCCTGCTCTGCCACGGCCCACCTGAGGGCCCTGGGGCAACTTCTTGACTTCTCTGTACCTCAGTTTCCACATCCACAAAATGGGAATATCAGAGGTTGTTACTAGGATTACACGAACCGTGCCTGATACATAGAAAGCACTAGATACGTGTCAGCTAATTCTATTACATATGTTTAGGCTTTTCCCTTTCTGGAACAGCATTTTTTTAATTGATATATAATTAACATACAACATTATGATAGTTTCAGGTGTACAACATAATGATTCGGTATTTGTATATATTGTGAAATGACCACCAAAATAAGTCTAATTAACATCCATCACCATACATAGTTACTGAATTTTTTTCTTGTGATGAGAACTTTTAAGATTCACTCTCTTAGCAACGTTCAAATACACTATTATCACCTGTAGTCACCATGCTGTACATTACACCCCTGGGACTTACTTATCTTATAACTGGGAAGTTTGTACCTTTGGACCCCCTTCATCCATTTCGTCCACCCCTCCACCTCCCACCTCTGGCAACCACCAATCTGTTTTCTGTATCTATGAGCCTGGTTGTTTTTTTTTAGATTCCACATGTAAGTGAGATCATACAGTATTTGTCTTTGACATATTTCAGGGAGCAGTATTTTTTAAATTGCAGGTCATAATCCAAAATGTGTTATAAAATCAACTTAGAAGGTCACAACCAGCAATTTTGGAATATGAAATAGAACAGAATATTGTATTTAAACTTTAATAAAGTCATATTTTATATTACCTTGGTAATTTTTTCTTTCGCATACCTAGTAATGTTAAGTGGTGCTATGTGAATCTCTGTTTTCAAATATCTACATGTCTGTGTAGGTATCAGGCAGCAGTCTCAAGGGTATTTCTTTCCAGGGTCACCATCAAAAAATTTTTTAAAATACTGATGTACAGAATGAGGACGATAGGGAGTCAGGAAACATGAAAATGTATAATATGCCAGAAACCACTTTTTAAAATGCAGATAGCTGCAGCAAAGGGAAAGCCCTCCTAAATGGACATTCAGGATAACCAGGAAACACCACTGGTGCACAAGTCTGTTTATGGCCAGGCTGCTATGGGCGTTTCAATAACTTGAGGTTAACAACAGGCTTTTCTTTCCAAAGCAAATCAAATTGCAAAACTGAAAGTACAGATGTTATCTTGATGCCGGGAAAGATGGTAAAAATTGATATGACATATCCAGTAAATCATCTTGCAATACTTGTCAAAGTTGACACTATGCCAGATTTCAAATGCTCTTAAAACTGTCAGGGTTTGGAAGAGATATGAAAATGTCTTAACAGAAAATTTTAAATGTGGATGTAGATGGAACTAACAGCTCCATTATAACCAAATTCCTAGCTGAAAATTTAACTACCTGTACAAGAAGATGAATGGAAAATAACTATAAACCCAACTAATCATTTTAGAAGCTATAAAAACATTTATCTGTGTATCCAAAAGGCTGTATGACGTGGTGTTTAAGGATACTAGTCTTAGACTAAGAGGAACCACAGGCCTGGGCCCCACTCCTGCCACACCCGTCTTCCTGCAGAGATCCTGGGACAAAGCGGATCCACCCATCCAGAACCGGCCCCCCTCCGTCTGGTTTCAGGCTATGCTCCAGGTCCCCAGAATTCTGTGATCAAATACCAAGCCGCTTCCAGAGTATGAACAGGCTCCTCCCAGATCTGTCCTCCCACTGGTCTGAGCCAGAGGCATGATTAAAGGGTGGCAGAGAGTGTGGACACAGATTGGACATGCAAGTGGACACACTGCCCTTCACCAGATGGGGCTGTACCACACACGAGTGGGGAGCGAAGGGAAGCAGGCCCTGGGCCAGGGGAAGATTCTCCCAACAGAAATCCAGCTCTGAGCCCTGGGAAGTCTGACAATTCAAAATTCAAACCTAGCCTCCCAGGCCATTGTGAAGAGATCGTTGCCAAGGTAAGTGGGTAGAATAAATTTTATAGAAATGCTCGTTAGCTAAATTCATTATTTTTAAATATTTAGACATATGCTGTGAGGGCCTCCATCTGTTCTGTTGCATGAGACTCGGCAAAGCTAAAGGCAGGCCTGGTGGTTAGAACGTGCAGAGAGCCACATTCCCTGGGTTTATACCCCTTCCCCCCACCCTGCCATTCACCAGCTATATGAACCTGAGAAAGCCTCTTAATCTCTCTGGGTCTCAGTTTCAACATCTGTAAAACAGAGATAATAACAGCACCCTCTTCATAGGGTTGTTGTAGAGAAAAATGAATTCGTGCACACACAGTTTCTAGAACAGCACATGGTATATAGTAAGTACTCCACAAGCGCTGTCTTCATCTTATTCTCCCTGCAAAACTGATTGGTCACAGCAAATTTCTAGATAAGACCACAGTCGGGAGGTTATTCTGTGAATTTCTTTCCACTCCTTTCTAATTTTAAATATCATGCTTCAGGGCCGGCCCGTGGCTTAGCGGTTAAGTGCACGCGCTCCGCTGCTGGCGGCCCGGGTTCGGAGCCCCGGCGCGCAAAAATAAATAAATAAATAAATAAATATCATGCATCAGGCCACTCCAAAAGATCACTTTCTATTCCGAAAAGGACTGGTCAACCAAATGCTGACCTGCCTGACACAAGTGCTGAAATTAAATACATTGCTCATCTTCTCTCCTAACTTGGCAGATAGCTCCGGACTCCGGCTGGTTTGGAGTCTGGCAAACCAGCTTTCTGTGTCAATTTCACGCAACAAACATTTGCAAACATTATCAATTTTAAGTGAATAAAGGACATTTCCTAACCTTTATATTCATGAGTTTCAGACCCATAAGCCAGGGTGGGTCCTTCTCGATTTACAAACGAGAGGCTGAAATACTTGAAGCTATCAGACCAGAGAACCCAAGCTAAAAATAGAGCCTACCAGTGGAGAAATACAGGGAAGAAGACAATCCTTTATATGGCTACTTGTTTGTAGACATGCTTTTTATTATTACGTGGTGTACCATCAGCCTAGCAATTACAAACTTCCAACAACCTTGTCCATGATTTATATTTCTTCAACCTAAAATGACAGAACAGACAACTTGAAGAGAAATACTTGCCACATTTTAACGACAGGCGGGCAGCCTATAGCATCTTGTATCATTTCACCATAAAACCTTTCTTCCAAATCTCTAATTATAGCTGTTGCTATACATTAGAAATTCTAAAATGAGAGAAGTACAAGGGAAAGATTCAAGCTCATGTTTACTGTTTAAAAGATGTACCTAATCTACATGTTCAATACAGAGAGGATTCAGCCTTCCCTTTTTCCCCCAAGTATTCTGAACAATTTTTAAAATATGTGATTTGCCAACTTGCTGAGGGGCTGGATCTTTTCTAGTTTCTCAAGCTACATCTAATTAGTCTTCCAGAAAAGGAGCATTCCTAAAGCATTGTTAATTTCAACAATAGTTTTTCTATTAACTCAAATCTTCTCCAAATGCAAAATGGAGTATAAAGGTCAGTATGAAATAAACAAAAATTAATTGGCTTCTACAGAGGCAAGACTAAACACAGCCATCCATCCAACAGTAATCCCATCTAAATCAAATACATTGCTTCTTTAACGAGTTTCACCAACTTTCTATTAAAAAAATCCCATGAACACTTCCTATTTTGGCCAGTTTTTATTTATGCAATTAAAATGGCTTTTTATAAGGGCTGGAGAAACAATATATTTTTACAAGGCCATTAGTCACATAGTCAAGCTTCATTGTATCATAATCATTCATCCGTAGCCCATAATGAACATGCTCTTGCCTTGCGAGATGAGAATGTTAAGGAAAACATGTATTCATAATAGGCCATAAAACGTGTGAAATACAGAACACCCCAAGCCAGTGAGTTCATCTGGCTTTCATTTTTGCTGAAGAGCGCAACAGTTGTATGGATACAACCTAGCTTCGACTTAGAAGCCATGTTCTTAATTATTAATCCTCTTCAGTCTTCCACCCTTTCCAAACTCCACTCCGTTAAGAGAAATAGAATAGTTCATTTAGAATTACTGTTATTAAAGACTCTCATAAGTGATATGTTGGCTTCGGTCATTTTTCTAGCATACATTTGTTACAGCTTATTCTAAATATTGCTCCTTACATCAAATGTACACACGTCAGTCAGACTTGTGTACAACCTTAGCCCCTGAACTGTGGGAAGTCACAGTGTCGTGGCGGAGGGAGAGCTGGTGGATTCCGGGCATCCCGCACACCACCCGCGCTACCTTCCTTCTTCCTTCCACCCCGGCACCCTTGGAGGTTGCCCAAGGTTCTCTTCTGCGCCCATCAAAGGGAGTAACTGAGGCTGGGCAGGAAAAAAGCAAGCTGCTTCAACAAAGCCCCACGCGTGCAGCTTTGGTAAATGCAAGGACGAATGATGGGGGCACGCGTCGGGGCTGGCTGGAAAGGGGAAAGCGTTCATCTCATGATATTGATGTAGAATCTCAGGAACCGAGGGGGCCTCTGAGATTCCTAGAACCTCTCCTCTCTGTTAAGCAGCTTTCAGGTCCCTTCCCTGCTCCCTCGCCACAAAAATCGGGGCTGCCAGGAGCCCAGCAGTGAGTGCTGTTCTCGTCGGGTTAAGCGCAGCTGGCTGAGCCCCTCCGGGCCCCGCTTGGTGTAGCTGCAGCTGGAGCCTAGAGGCGCCCGGGGCTTCGAGAAAAGCACTGCGCGTAGAAAGACCTAACTCTCCCCAGGGCCATCAAGGGGACCCGCCGCTCTCCGGGCACCCGGCAGGGGAACCCAGGCAGGGGCGTCCCAATCTCTGCGCCCCGGCGCCAGAGAGCACCGTGGAGAGAGAACGCGCCGCGCCTCGCTCCCAGCGCTGAGTCCCCAGGAGTCAGGGTGGTGCGCACCCGGGAGCTGGAACCCTGGAGAATTCCGGTGTGGGCACAGAGCCGCGAAGGGTGCCCCCGACCCACCCGCCCCGCGCCAGGTACCTCGCAGCCGTATAGCTGACCCAGCTGCTCCACGATCCATTCCTCCAGCACCAGCCGCTTCCGAAGCTCCTTACGATCGTATTTCACTGTCACTTTTCCCTGCTGGTGGCGCCGCTGCTGCTGCGGCTGCGGCTGCGGCAGAACCTGCCCGGCAGCGGCCGCCGTGGCCACGGGCGCCGAGTCCTCCCGGGAGGAGCCTGAGCCGCTGCTCGAACCCGGGCTGCCGCCGGCGCCGCCCCGGGGGCTCTGGAAGAAAACCCGCGCGCCGCCGCCGCCGGCCCCACCGGCCGCCTCGCTGCTGCCCGTCGCCACCGACATGTCCCCGCGCGCGCCGGAGCCCGATGCGGCCCGGAGGAGGGGCGGGCGGAGCGCGCCCGGCGCCGCTACCACCTCGGGCCCGGCAGCGGCATGCGACGGGCTCCGGCACCTGCTCCGCGCGCCGCGCACGCCCGGCCGCCCGCCTGTTGGGGAGGTCGGGAGGAGCCGCCGCGACACCGAAGAGGGCGGGCCGGGGAGGGCGGGGAGAAGGGAGGGGCGGGGACCACAGCCTTACGGACGCAGCGGAGGACCCTCTCGCTCCTGCCCAAGAGAGGCGGGTCTGGCGCCTGGCAGGCAGGCGGCCCCGGGCGTGGGAGTTGCGCGCGGAGGCAGGAATGTGTGCGCGTACACACGCGCGGTTGCCAGCGTGCATACACCAGAGAGGACTGGCGTGGGTCTGGTGCCAGGGGTGGTCCTCTGCGCCGGCGACCGTGTCCTCTCCTCCGGAGACGGGGAATCGCGTTTCCTCTCGCAGTCCCGAAGCGCACTGAACCCGCCGCCTCCCGCGGCCACGGCTCGGCGACGCTAGGGACAGGGGACCGCCGGGAAGGGGACGGGGAGGGACCACTCCGCAGGTTCCTCACGAAGGTTTTCCTCGCCCTACAGTCTCCTCGGATAGCGAGGAAGTGTCTGCTCCCCACCCGGCACCACCCCACCGCTCCAGAACCACGTTTCTATTCATGCCACTTCCTCTCTCGGATTGTGAGAGAAATTGATGAGACGATGTTTGCGCAATCAGGCAATCACCGCGCCTGAGAAATTCTCTTCAGACCAGTTTTCCTCTCCTTACAAAGTGTCTGTTTATTCATAGGCAGAGCATTAAGATATCTTTGTATCTAAAGGGTAGAACGCTTGATCATCGCTGGGCTAAAGGGCTGGGGACATCCAGACAGCAAACATTTCTCTAAGAGGGTCGGTGCCTGTTTACTGGTCTTCTATTTCTAGTACAGCATTCCCTGCCTAGCCCGCTTTCCTCTCTCAATAACGTTTCCAAACAACCTCTTTTTACCGGGAAAACGACTGCATTGACTGACCCTAGTTTAAAAATATCATGCAGCCAAGAAGAATTACAAATGAATGCGCTTATTATTTAGGGCAAAGAGATGGAGAAGGCAGTTACACACGGAAAACTGCGTGTGTATGTGTATAAAATTATAGAGAGACATTAATATATTTCTGTTGTACATAATGTATTTCTGTTCAGGCAACTGAAAGAAACCACAAAGATGCTCAAACACAGTTAGCTTTTATGAACTTTTTTTTAAAAAGCTGGTAAAGGTTACTGGCAGCTACTCAAAGAAGTTTCTCAGAGATGAAGTAGATAATCAAGTCAATTTCCTCTGAATACTTTCTACGGTGGAGAGGATTCTGGGTGGGATTCTAGACCCACAGCTATAAAGACAGGGAAAATAAATGAAGTACTCAGTAGCTGTCTCCTGGCTCTTCCGGCTCTGCAAATCAACCGGTGCCCAAGTCTGCTCCACCCAGATTTATGGTTGGCTTTGTTCCTTCATTTGGGGTTTTCCAGCAACTGAGGAGGGATTTTCCCAAAGTGTTGCATGCCTGAAGCCCGTCGTCAGGACAGGTTTGGCCTTGAAGTGGGAAAGGAAAGGATCTAGTGGGGATTGTGCGAAATAGGGTGGCTGGTGTGGGCCTTGGACCTCTGTCGTAATAAGAAGAGGATCAAGGGTAAAACATCTCTGCCCCGTGGAAGAGGCCAGCTGTCCTTAAGAGGTAGATTTCCCACCAGCCTTTCACAGAGGAGGAAGATACAACTGCCATGATTGGCCCCTAGAGATTGATAACCATTCTCCACATCACTTCCACCCACTCCTGCCTTGGGGCATCATAGATCATTTTAAACTCAGAACACGTAGCCAAGAGGGTCAGTGGAACACATAGCCAAGAGGGTCAGCACCTCAGCAAGATTGTAATCACAGACCCATTTAGAGCCAGTTCAAGTGACCCCATCTCTTATCAACAGAGTGATTGAGAAACTGTCTTTCAGAAAATGTGCAAAGTCGCATAGCCAGAGCATGTGCAGAAGAAGAAATCTTGACCTGAAAATATTCTCCTCCCCATGGAACCAAAGGACTAGGACGTGACTGGCACTTAAAAGTCACTCTTATCAGAAGTGAGGGGTCCACCATTCAGGAAGATCTGGTGTTAAAATTCCAACCTCACCTTACCATAAATGTTTAGAACCTTATCATAAATGTTTTGAACCTTATCATAAATGTTTGGAACTTTACCATAAATGCTTGAAGCCCACCAACCAAAACCTGTCCACCCGTGTTTCCACATGCAAGCCTGTTCTCCCCAACCTCTTAAATTTCACCCCAAATCCTGAATTCGGGAGACAGATCTGAGGGCACACACTCGCTGTTTCCCTGCAGGTTGATCTCGCACAATAAAGCTGACTTCTTTAATTGACTTGTTTATGTGCATCCGGTAGGAGAACCCCATTTTTGTGCAGCAACAAGATGGGACTCTGTGGGGCCGACCCCGTGGCTTAGCGGTTAAGTGCCCGCGCTCCACTGCTGGCGGCCCGGGCTCGGATCCCGGGCGCGCACCGACGCACCGCTTCTCCGGCCATGCTGAGGCCGAGTCCCACATACAGCAACTAGAAGAATGTGCAGCTAAGACATACAACTATCTAATGGGGCTTTGGGGGGAAAATAAATAAATAAATAAAATTATTAAAAAAAAAAAAGATGGGACTCTGTAGTGGGGGGGGGCGGGGGCGGCAGTTAACAATAGTCTTCCCCCACAGGGTAAGCTTGTCCTTTTCCAGACATGGGGCACATATCCAAGTTAGCCAGCACCAGTTTTAACCAACTGAACTAATCAGGAGGGTTTCAATCAAAATAAAAACAACTAAAATTTTGGATAACAAAGGAGAAACTATATAAAATCTCTGCCTCATTCTGGCACTGGGACCTGGCTATACCAATTATTTTGAAAATAGCGCCTGTGATCCAGGAGCATAGCAAAAAGTGGGAAATTCCAGCTCCTTCCTTTGAGTCTTTGGACAATGAATTCAGTCATTCAAGAATAACTTCAAAGGATTTATAAAAATTCACTAAGTTCTTTCTGAGAAATTCTTGTGTCAATTTTTTCTCACTGCATAGGATGCTTTTTCCTTTGTGCTTAAAACTCAGCTTTCACTTACGACTTCAAAAATGACAAGTACTAAGAGACATTAAGAAGAAATTTAGGATTTTAGGCATCTTAACTTGTAGAAAAATAGCCAATGAGGCTTCGGTCTCTTTCCACAGGTACACTGACATTCAGATGCCCAAATGCTTCGTTACCTTGCCTTACATTTAGGAGTTGAACTGAAAGGAGAGTTCCTCTTCCTCTAAATCTCCTTGTTCCACCCAGGACATAATTTACATTTGAAATGAACTCCATAGCCCCCAACCCCACCACAAACACACACACACACACTTAACTCCATGTTTGAATAATTAAAACGCAAGTTCAAATCTCGACAAACAGTAGAAATACTGTCATTGTAGATTTTAAAAACTGAAGACAAAATATTTGGGGAAAAGGGAATTATCCCCAGGCCAGAGGCCCTTTCACATAGATGACTATTTAAATTCAGCAAAACCAATGATATTTCTTTTTTTTTTTTTTTTTTGCAGGGCAGGATTCACCCTGAGCTAACATCTGTTGTCAATCTTCCTCTTTTTTTTATTTTTTTTCTCCCCAAAACCCTAGTACATGGTTGTATATACTCGTTGTAAGACCTTCTAGTTCTTCTGTGTGAGCCGCCACCACAGCACGGCTACTGACAAATGGGTGGTGTGGTTCTGTGACGGGGAAATGAACCTGGGCCACTGAAGCGGAGCACGCTGAACTTTAACCACTAGGCCATCAGAGCTGGGTCCCAATGATATTTCTTATCCACAAGACCAGTGCACGTATTTGTTCAAAGCAAAACACTTTCATATCTAACTCACTTAGACAAGTTGTTTGTTTTTTTTTTTTGTGAGGAAGATCAGCCCTGGGCTGACATCCGTGCCCATCCTCCTCTGCTTTATATGGGATGCCGCCACAGCACGGCTTGAAAAGTGGTGCATCCGTGCACACCCAGGATCTGAACCTGCGAACCCTGGGCCGCCAAAGCGGAGTGCGCAAACCTAACCTCTACGCCACGGGTCCAGCCCCTAGACAAGTATTTTAAAATACTGGTTAATCACAAACATGAATAGTTTTTAGTGAATTGAATGGTCTAAGACTTTTCTAGAACACAAGAGATGAACTTTTACCTTGAGGCAATTGCTCCCTGATGAGAGAGCAGCCTAAGGAAGTTTCATTTGTCAATATCCTTTCTACCTAGCTTTGTGTTTTCTTAACGTGGACATTTTTTACTTGCTCTTTGATTTGGGGCCAGTTTTAAGAATTATATAGGTCATTCATCTCTGAAAACAATCTTTATGCCCAAAGGTTGTTAGACAAGGTGACTTAATCAGGGGTCCCAAGACTTTCTCCACTCCCCAGGGAAACAAGGATTAAATACAAATGTTTATACCCAGATGCAAATTTCCTTACTCCTTAAAGACTAGATGTCGCAATAATTATGCAATATCTGGTAATCTACCTCAAGACTGTGATAATTACAGTCCCCAAGGCCCACAATCCTCAACACAGAATTTGTATCTTGAGTAATACATGTCAGTGATAAGGAGCCTACATCCAAGTTCTCTCAAAGATTTGATAAATCAAAAAGACAAATCAAAAGCAATTTCAAGTCTGGTTGTCATCCTATCAGAAGAAGTAATTTAATCTGTCCTTTGTGATTCTATCAGTTACCCACAGCATTTTCAGTTGTCAGAATACAGTCCATTCTTGCATTATTCTTTCTAGAGTGTTGGCAGCGGTGTTGCTAACAGGCTATCCATGTAGTTTTTCTTTTGGCTACTGTTTCATTCTCTTTTTTTTCTCCTCCTAATGTTGGGCCTTCAATTGTATCATACACTACAACTTGGAATCATAACCCCAAAATAGGCTTAGCCATTACTTGCATACAGAACCAGAGCAACAGCAGTCATTGTCACAAATCTCAAATTTTGTTTCAACGATTAACAGAAATTCTTACCTGACTGTTCAAAGATGATGAAAATTCGGGGGGAAATCCATAGCTTCACCCCATCCCTTCTAACAAAGATTAAATATTCCTGTGCCTTCCCATAAGCTTAGCTAGTGGAATATTCTGTCTTTTTCTGTAAAACTAGGGTCGAATTTGTTTCTAAAGGAGACAGTTATCCCCTGTCCAGTCGATGGCATCTTGCCCTCCCACTTTCACTGCCAAACATTTTGGAAGAGTTGCCCATTCCCCCATCTCTGTCTTCTCCTCTCTCCACTCAGCCCTCTGCAGTCCAGCTGTCACCACGTGACTGAAGGCACCAACCAAGGTCTCCAGCGAGCTCCATGTAGTTCAATTCAATGTCCGCTTTTCAGCTCTTATCTAACTTGACCTCTTGCCACATTTGGCAGTCTCGAACCTTCCCTGCTCTTCAGACTCTCTCCTCTCTTGGCTCCCACGCCAATACCCTCCTGGTTTTCCTCCCATCTCTTTGTCTATTCCATCGCAGTGGGTTTTGTGAGCTCCTTTTCCTACATCCCTGCCTTACAGGTAAATGGTTTCCCAGGTTCTACCCTCTGCTCTTTGCTCATTGACAGACTCTCACCAGGTGATTTTGTCTCCTGCTGAAGCCTCCACTTTGAAACCTACCGGCTACCTGCCACAGACTCCTCAAATTATGAGCCAGAGCAGATTTCAGGTCCAAGCTTCTGATCTACAGGTAGCCCACATTTAGTGCCAGTGCCCTTTGCAAATATGTTTAAAGTCCACAAATGCACACCTGTGTCAATTCATTAGAGAACAAAATGATACAGTGGATATTTTTTTGGCCATGTATGGTCAGCATAGTAAATGAGGCTCTCGCTGAGTATTTTTCAAACATTTTTTAGCACAAACCACAATAAGAAATACATTTTATGTCATGACCCAAATATATATCCACACACATAACTCACCCACATTACACGTGATACACTCTGACATGTTCTATTCTCTTCTGTTCTGTTTCATTATTTTTAAAGAATGCTGCTCACAATCTACTAAATTGATTTCCCAACGCACTAAAGGTTGCAACCCAGAGTTTGAAAAACACTGCTGTCAGCCAAAATTGAGCCTCTGAGCGCCAATCCTGGCTCTCCTGAGTCTTAATGGCACACTTCAGGCTGGTTATTTATTTCCCTAGCACTCTCTTTCTGTCATTACTAAGTTATTAGGTGTTCTGGTAAACAATTTTGACCCAAAATGGCCGACATAGGTCATGTGTACGATCCTTCTGTAAGTGCCACAAAAGAACTAAAAAAGTAGAATATTTTGGACATTGAGAAGCTCCTTTGCTGGACCTCTATGCTCCCTCAGGAAATGGTGGGGTGCCTAGAGCATGAAGATCAGAAGCCCATTAGGGACTGGTAGAGTCTCCAGCTTGAGGACAAGTATATTATGGTGGTTACCAACACAAACCCCGAATCCAACTGCCTGGGTTGAATCTGGCCTCAAACGCTCCCCTCCCACCTCCATTCACACACCCACCTCACTCTGCCCAACACCTTACTGAACTTAGAGTTCCCCAGTATGGAACATTCCCCGTCTCCTTTTGCCTGTTCCTGTGCCTACAACCTCCCATCCCAGTTCCCTGTGGTGTCAGGCTAACCTGTCACACCCCTCCAGGATCAGCCGGGGGGCTTGCCTCCCTGACTAAGCTCTTCCCAGTTTCCTACCTAGGTGTCATTCTCATGTTTACCCATTGGCCACCATTTCTCTCGCCATCACATCACCTGTCAAGCCTTTCTGTGATCAAGTCTCTACTTAAATGTCACCTCCTCAGACAGGCCTTCTCTCTGTACCCTCTATCCCTCACCTCACTTGAAAATGATATATGTATTTGTTAACTGTCTCGCTCTCCCATCAGAACGCAAACTTTATGAAGGCGAAGACCCCATTCATCTTGGTGTCTCCACTTCCTAAACAGCAGCACGAGGCATCTCATTGTCGACAGAGGAGTCTTGTAGGTCATCTGTCCCTCCCACTAGGCTGTAAACTCTTGAAGACGAGGACGTGGCCAGCTGGAGTTTGTATTCTGAGGACCAAGAAGAGTGTTTACCATGTGTAGGTGCCCCAAAATAGTGAATGAGTGAAACTTCTCCACTCTGGCTGGACACATTTCTTTTCTGGATTTTCCAATACGAATATATAAAAATGCAAATCTCCTTCAGCTCTCCTTAGTGTGGGCCCAATCTGGTGGTGGTTGTTCTTTTAAATCATAGGAAGTCACACTTCTTCCCTCTACTGAGACGCTCCGTGGGTTTTTACTGTTTCCATAGTAAACAAAAGAAACAATTGCTACCCAGTTCTCCAAGGTCCCACACATGAGCTGGCTCTCTAATCATCTTTGCCTCCAGTACTTAGTTTCAGCTTTTCAACACCTTGTGTGTTTGAGGCTGTTATGAAACAGTGGCTGAGGAACTGGGTGTAAAATCAAATTGTTGCTACATCTCTACTCTTACCCGCCTCTGCCATCAGAAGGTCATCATCTCACCCTACCCCTGCCATTTTTTTGCATCTGCAAAAGTAGGAATGATTCTGAAGGCCACCACCTCCAGCCACCGGGGAACAGGCACCAGCTTTGTTTTTCACCAGATCGTTGTGAACCTGGCACGGCCCTGTGGTGCACAACTGGTCTGTAGCTTGTGCCACCTTTGTCACACCAAGCGAGTCTGACAACAGGCAGGCTGGTCTAAACTCTGTCCTCTGACACTAGTCTCTACCACTGGGCCCATGACAATGCCAAATGTCTCTACAACTTTCTGATCATTTCCTCTCGAGTTCTGTGCTTACCTCACCATGGCCCAGAAACAAACAGCTCACCAACTGGCGCCGGTTCAGGAACCACACTGTGCAAAACACAGTGCTGCAGGTACCATTTTGTAATTATGAATGGCTTATAAATTTAGTAGCAATAATAATTGGGCATTGCCCTCCAGCTTGAGAGAGTGAGGCACTGGTTTTAATTTCCCCTTCTGGAAGTCTTTGATAAACATAGAGCCCATCCTAATGACCCAGAAAGATGTTCACCTTCTGACGAGGCAGCGTAGCTGACACACTATTTGCACACCCTGTGCTATGGAGGATGGCGCGAGAATTCTTCCTTAAAAATCCACCTCCCTGTTTTTGTATGTGTCTCTCATGACTGGTGGGACCATTGCATTGTGTTGAGTGTGTTGCATTGTGTTACAACAGACTCCATCCCAGTTGTCAGAGGGCTGGGTATCCATGAAGGGCCTGACATTCTCAGTGTCCATTATCTGGAGAACTGGAGGGTTCTTCCAGAAGCCGAACTCCTTAGGCACTGCCAGGGGAGGTGAGAGAAGCAATTTTTCTTTGGCCTCATGATTAGACTCTGAGGTGATGTCCAGACCTAACAATGCTTGTAGGTGTCCTCACAGGGAAGCGGACCCACAGCAAGGGCTGGCAGGTTCTGACCTAGTCTTATATGGAGCAGATGACCCACTTATAATAGTTTGGGTCTACGAATACCAAAAGCTACCCATCCCTGATGCTTGTTATATGTCAGATACTTTATTTTAAATGCTATTTCATTAAATTTTCTCACCACCCTGCATGATAATCTTGCTACCAGGTTCATTATTATGCTCATTTGAAAGATAAGGAAACCAAGCTCCGGAGAAGCTAAGGGACCCTTTCCTCCACCTTGAGGTTTTATGGGTAGTGAAGCTGGGATCTTATTTTTTGTCCGTTGGCCTAGTTGTTAAGTGAAATCTTATTAGAATGTCCCAGCCTCCTCTCAGTTCTACACAGGGCCTTCAAGGCTGGGCTGTGTGTTTAGGGCAGGGGCTGCAGGGTTTGGGGTTCACAGCCTCCCTTCTCATTCCATTCTAGCTTTTCTTGGTGAAGGCTGGGGTCATTGTGAGAGAGCCTCAGGGGACAGTCAGCCTCAGAGGACCTTGAGCCCACCCTTCACAAGGATCTCCAGCTCCAAATTTGGAGTAGCCAAGGTTTGTTTTACTGATGAAGACACTTTTTCCTTTCCCCTTCTCTGCTTTGAGAACTGAGAGCTTCTGAAATCAGCTGGCAATTATATACGACATCTGCTAGATGTTCAGTTCCATGTTCCCTGCCACACGGGATGCACATCTGACACTGGGCCCACCCCACATCAATGAAGTCAAATTCTCTGGGGGCCAGACCTGGGCATTGGTGCTGTTTAAAATTCGCGGTTTGATTCTGCCATGCTGCTAGGGGTGAGGACCATCGTCCCAGACCATTTGGGGACAATCTTTTGTGTGACAAAAGTACTCCCCAAACACTACCCTCTCTTCTCAGCCTTCTTTCCCACTCTTAACTATTCTCTCCTCTGTGGCTTTCCTCCACAAAAACCTCAGAATCATCATCATCTACTGCCCCATAAATGCTTCATCAAATATGTCATTTTCTGTAGAAATGTGCTATTCAATCACAGTGAGAATTTCATTGTCCAATTTGAAACTGGTGAAGCAATTTGACAACTGTTTTGAAATATAAAACCAGTAGATCTTTGTGGACAGACAAAAACACCTCGATTATGGAGTAATAAAGAGATCATCTATGGTTATGTAATTGTATAAATAAGTAAATAGATCATACTACCAAGAAAGCTAATTGCCTAATTAGAAAAAACTCAAACTTAAGAATATGGTCTGTCAGATCTTTGTGTAGGGAATTACGTTGATCTTAGGAATTAGAATATGTTGAGAAAGTAGAGAATGGCATTTCTTTCCAGCTTTCCTATTTAAGAAAACAGAAAAATTGATTGTACTATGCTGCATACATAACTGTTGGAAAAACAGACCAAATTATAACATTGCATGTCGTGGTACAACAATAACGCTACAGCCAGGAAATAAATCCAGCAGTAAGTGTCCATAACATCCTCAGTGTAGACAGCAACGCAATGAGCTGTAGAATAAGCAATAAATGGCATTAACCTCCTCTGCCCCAACTGCCCAACCCAGAGGGAGAAAATTATTAAAAATTCCACAGATGCCCTTTGGCTGTCTGAACACTTAGAACGAGGTTGTGTAGAGAAAAGCCCAGAAATGCTGTGAGCATAATGAATGAAGAGAAGCCTCAAGGTACTTCCAAACCTGTCACTGCACATATCGTAGGACTGTGATTGTGTTCACAGCCGTTATTTCAGAAAATAAAAGTTCTAGTAAATTCATGATTCTAGTGAACCAGAAAATGTGGAGTCTTTCGGGGACATGGGGTAGGAATCTAACTTACCTATTGTACTGGGTCCCCTGTTTTGTTCTCAAAAATCAGTCAGGCTGGGCAAGGCACAAGCCAGACCCCACACATGGGGAGGTGAGCTGGGCTGTCTGCAGTTGTAATCCTGGAATGCAGTTGTGGGTTGGTTCCAGGCTGTGAGCCAAGCTGTGAGTGGGTGATGTGTGTCCTCTTCCTAATCTCCAGGGCCCCTATCTCCCCCAGGTGCATGCTCCCAGTGCCCTGGCCTCCCTCACTGCCCTTTGCTGGCAGAGCTTCTGACAAGCCTTTCCCCTGGTACATGGCTCCTACCCTCTCTCTCCACACTGCCAGCCCTCTTTCTCTTCCTAGGACCAAGGCGACAGCTATTGACTGGGATAAACCAGTTGTATGACAATGACAGAAGGCAAAGAGTCTGTACTGGGTTGAATAGTGTCCTCACCCTCCAAAATCCATGTCCGTCCTGGAACCTCAGAATGTGGCTTTGTTTGGAAATAGGATCACTGCAGGTGTAATTAGTTAAGAGGAGGTCCTAGGATGAGGTAGAGTGGGCTCTTAATCCAACATGACTGGTAAGAAGAAGAAAAGAGACACAGGGACGCAGACATGCACAGAGCAAGACAGCGTGAAGAGACCCGGAGAACTCTGTGTGATGACAGAGGCAGAGATTGCAGTGATGCGTCTACAAGCCAAGGAATGCCAGGGATTGGTGGCTGCCATCAGAAGCTACAAGAGGCAAGGAAGGATCCTTGCCTGGAGCCTTCAGAGAGAGCGTGGCCTTGCCACACCTTGATTTTGGGGCTTTGAGCCTCCAGAACTGTGGGAGAATAAATTTCTTTCTTTCTTTTTTTTTTTTTGTGAGGAAGATCAGCCCTGAGCTAACATCCGTGCTTATCCTTCTCTTTTTGCTGAGGAAGACCAGCTCTGAGCTAACATCTATTGCCAATCCTCCTCCTTTTTTTTCCCCAAAGCCCCAGTGGATAGTTGTATGTCATAGCTGCACATCCTTCTAGTTGCTGTATGTGGGACGCGGCCTCAGCATGGCCGGAGAAGCGGTGCGTCGGTGCGCGCCCGGGATCCGAACCCGGGCCGCCAGTAGTGGAGCGCGCGCACTTAACTGCTAAGCCACAGAGCCGCCCTGCGAGAATAAATTTCTGCTGTTTTCAGCCACTCAGTTTGTGCTACTTTGTCACACCAGCCCTAGAAACTAATACAGAGTCTTGAAAGGTAAGTGGGTACTGGCTGCTAAGTGTGGTCTCCTGTAGAATTGGCGTGGAAAGGAAGTTTCATCTCAAATGGCAGCTCATCATGTTGCTTCACAGGTGCCACTTAGCGCTCTGGAGTTGGGCTCTGAGGTAATGCCCAGGCTCCACAAGGAAGAATGCCACCGGGCACTAGAGTTGTCTGCCACCTACTGCCAGCCCCGCTGGACGCAAGTCCAGGGCTCATAGCCTCAGCAACCACATTCTAGTCAGTGGCTCCCACAATCACTGCTACTGTACCGTGTTGAATTATCCTACCATGATAAAGGGTGAACTATCCTATCATGTTGAAATGTTTCCTGTTTTTCATTTTCTAGGAGAAAAAAAGAAATGAATACAAAATAGCACACTTAGAATTAGGAGTAATATTGTTCAAATGTTTTTTTCAAATAAATCTGATCTTTCCGCTGGCCCCGTGGCTTAGCGGTTAAGTGTGCGCGCTCCGCTGCTGGCGGCCCGGGTTCGGATCCCGGGCGCGCACCGACGCACCGCTTCTCCGGCCATGCTGAGGCCGCGTCCCACATACAGCAACTAGAAGGATGTGCAGCTATGACATACAACTATCCACTGGGGCTTTGGGGAAAAAAAAGGAGGAGGATTGGCAATAGATGTTAGCTCAGAGCCGGTCTTCCTCAGCAAAAAGAGGAGGATTAGCATGGATGTTAGCTCAGGGCTGATCTTCCTCACAAAAACAAACAAACAAACAAAACACATAAATCTCATCTTTAAAAACAAGTGGAATTATTCATTCTTATACCAATGCAACTGAATGTCTGTTGATTTAATTAATGGAAACTGGACCCAGTACCTAATTAGTAGACCAAAGAATGTTAGAAAAGGATCCTGCAAGGGAGGACCAGCTTATAAAAGTTTATCGATTTAAGCTAGATAGTCAAAGTGGTTTCAGGAAATTTGTGGGGTGAAAGAAATGGTTTTGAACCAACAGGGTTTAGATTATAAAATCACAGAAGACAAACAAAGAATGATTTGGCTTGTCATATTAGTTGGTATTCCTAGTACCTAACATGGTGTTCGGCAGTAGATTTAATGAATAAATACGTGACTACATATGTTAATTTTTAAAAAACATAAAGATATTTAAATACCAAATGCTATTTGAACCTAAAAATGCCATCGTGATAAGCTGTAACTCTTCCATCCTTTTCTACTCAGTTTATTAGGAGAGAAACATCGGGAATCACTTCAACAATCTGAAAGTATTCAAGGAGAATATTAATACTCCTACTGTAATAACAGTAGCGTCACTTATATAACTCTACTAAATGCCGGCTACTGTCATAATGGCTGCTTTCACATCTCCTAACTATTTAATCCTCACAGCAACTCATCATTTTGTAGATGAGACAATGGAAACAGAGAGGTTAAGTAACTTGCCTAAAATCACACAGCTAGTAAGGGACAGAGCCAGCCAGTGTAGCCTCCTATGCTATGCCATGTCTCATGAAAAGACACTCCTCCAGCAAATGTTTATAAAGTACCCACTGTGTGCAAGTACCACATCTGGCCATCGCACTGAGACGAAGAGGCACCACTGAGTTTCAGCAGGAAAAACTCTTCCTGGTCGCGGCCTGCTCATGTTCTTCCAAACCCGTGATTCTGACACCCCACAGCCTCCTTCACAAAGCTGATGTTCAGACTCAGCAAGCTCTCACTTACTCAATGCCCTCTCCCCTGAGCCAGGCAAGTACAGGGAATCCTTTGCAATGTAACACCTCAGGAACAAGGTGCGAATCACAGCGTAATTGCGAAGGACCCAGAATTCCGGCTTGTCTTCCTAAGGGGGACAGTTAGTCTGCCAATAAATTAATTTAGCTTATTTAAAAAGCTGTGGGGCCGGCCTGGTGGTGCAAGCGGTTAAGTGTGCGTGCTCCCGGCCCGAGGTTCGCCGGTTCGGATCCCGGGCAAGCACCAGCGTACCACTTGTCAGGCCCTGCTGTGGCGGCGTCCCATATAAAGTGGAGGAAGATGGGCACGGATGTTAGCTCAGGGCCAGTCTTCCTCAGCAAAAAGAGGAGGATCGGAGATGTTAGCTCAGGGCTGGTCTTCCTCACACACACACACAAAATAAATAAAAAAATAAAAAAAATAAAAAGTTGAACTGTTTGTTTGCTTAAATAGCTATCTCTCCAGATGCCACATTCCCCCTGGACATGGTTAGAATGGCCAGAATTGAAATTAAATTTTAAACGGAGAAACAAGAGGACAGCAGCGATGGTTCTATTTGTAGGATCAAGACTGACGACTTCCTTTTGCCAAACCTCCTGGAGGTGTTAGTAAATTTTCTGAGTGCACATGAGAAATCAGAATGGGATTGAGAGAGTTTTGCTAATGGGGATCATTTACCTGATGTGGTCGAGATGATATGTGGATCGTGTTTATTTATGGACTCCTTAAACTGCCCCCGGGGACACCTCCCAGTGCCATTAAATGGCATTGAATGTTACCTTAAAATTATTCAGAAAAACTTTAATCAATACATTTATTTTCCTGGGAATAAATATCATGCGTGGATTTTATGTGACACTTACCTCCATCTGGCCCACGAGCCACATGCTTTGCTTATGTGTCTGCTTACGTATCAGTAACACAGTATGTGTTCATTAGAATAGCTAACAGCGGGCCAGCCCCATGGCTTAGCAGTTGGGTACTCGCGCTCCGCTACTGGCAGCCCGGGTTCGGATCCCCAGCACGCACCGACGCACCGCTTCTCTGGCCATGCTGAGGCCGCATCCCACATGCAGCGACTAGAGGGATATGCAACTGTGGCATGCAGCTGTCTGCTGGGGCTTTGGGGAAAAAAAAAAGGAGGAGGATTGGCAATGGATGTTGGCTCAGAGCCGGTCTTCCTCACTAAATAAATAAATAAATAAATAAATAAATAAATAAAATAAAACAATTCACACAATTCATTTAAAAAAAAAAAAGAAGAAGAAAAAAGAATAGCTAACAGCTATGGTGAAGACCCAAAATATGTAATGGCTCCACCACTATAGAAGTTTATTCTATGCTCACCTATTAACTTTGGGTAGATGAACAGCCCTCCTCCATGGTAGCCCTCCTCCATGTCATTTAAAAAGAGATCCAGGCTGAGCCAGCCCTGATGGCCTAGTGGTTAAAGTTTAGTGCTCTCACCGATTCGGTGGTCCGGGTTCATTTCCAGGTCATGGAACCACACACCCCCACCTGTCAGTTGCCATGCTGTGGCTGTGGCTCACATAGAAGAACTAGAAGGACTTACAGCTAGGATATACAACCATGCACTGGGGCTTTTGGGAGGAAAAAAAAACAGAGACCCAGGCTCATGAAACCTCTGCCAACTCACGAATTTCAAGGTGGTCCTGGGTGTTGATCAATCAAATCAAGTTTTCAGAAGGAGGAAAGCCTGGCAGATAGCATGGGGTAGGTTTTCATAGAGCAGGCCAGGAAGTGGCACACATCACATTCTGCTGGGTAAGACTCTGTCCCATGGGCCACTCCTAATTCGAGGGGAGCTGGGATATTGAGTTGAGCTATGTGCCCAGGGAGTAAAGGAGAACACAGGGTTTGATGGGCCATTAGAAGTCTCTGCCACACAATGAGTTGTGGGATTGTGGATAAACCCTGAACCCTATTTCCCACTTTCAATAAAGACATACCATTCTGAACAATATAGGCTATAGGAACACTTTTAGTTAATATTTTAAAGTTCTGTTTTTAGGGCTTTTCTGGACAAATAAAAACTGACAAAAATCTTAAGTATCGTAGTAACTATATTAGGACCTAGAGTCAGATAGACCTGGATTTGAATCTGGGCTCCGTCACTTAGTAGCTGGTTGATCTGGGCAAGATATTAAATTCTCTTAGCCTCAGTAAAATGGGTACAAGAATAAAATGTATCTCACAGAGATGTCGTAAGGATTACATGAGATCATGCCCTTAGACTCTATATTATAGAGAGATTAACTTGAGGTCTGGTACAGAGTAAGCCCTGGTAACAGGAATCAAACCATGTTTCACTGAGACTCCAAATGACAATAGATCCCACAGGCTAAAGTAGGGGGTTAGACTACCATGTAGCATGTAAGACCTGCCAAAAGGAAATGGGGGCAGGGATCACGCAATTCTCAAACCCCTCTCTCACACTAAGTTTATTAATTGGGAGGAGTTGGGGGGCAGAGTGGTTGCTGACAGTCCCCTTTACCCATCCCCAAGGGGGCAGGTTGAAGGTGCTTGGCCCCTGATGTTAGATCCCCGAGGGGCTGGGCTTCATGTAGCACTTGGGAACACGGTGGGCTAGTGCCTGACTCAGGCCCCGGGAATCTGACAGAGCCCCCGGTCTGGCCATTGGGCTAGCAAAGCAAGAAGAGGAGGATGCATGGGGACTGGCCACTCTCCCAGAGTTTGTCAAGAAAGCATGAGCATTTCCCATGAGCCAAAAGAGGAGCACCAGTGAGAACCAGGTGTGGCTGGGAGAGAACCGAGGCGAAAGGTGGTCATGGATCCTGATGGAAGGGCCCCCAAGGAGGGTTCAGGAATCTCAGCATAAAGCAGCTAAAGAAACACTTTCTGGTGAGGGGGCCATAGAGCTGCAACTGACCAGAGTCAACACAACCGTTTCACCCCCATGAAAAAGCTGCAAGTGAGAGACCCCAGTGATGGGAGTTTGGGACTGGGCTGGGGGAAGGGAGACTCCCACCACTCACAAAAAGGCACAAGGAAAAAACAATGAGCTTTCCAAACCTGTCAAGCCCTGAAAGGTGAGGCATATCTTTTTGTTCCATTCATTCATTCCTTCAGCAAATGTCCAATGGACACTCTTCTAGGAGCTTGGGGTACGTTAGTGAACAAAACAAAGATTCTGTCTTTGCAGAGCTTATATATTAGTGGGAGGAGACAGAAAACAAATGATAAATGTAGCAAATAAGTAAAATATAAAGTATGGTAGAAGGTGATGGGATCTAAGAAGAAAACATAGCTATGAACATGAACAAGGGTGTGGCTGCCATTTTAATCATGAAAAATCAACTTTCCTGCTTCCCGGACCTCCTCTCCCGGCCCTGAACTCCAACCCTGGAGGACTCCACATCTAGGTAGCTGATTGAGGAGGAGTCCAGAAGTCCTGAGTGGAGGCAGAGGGAGACAAAGCCCACTCCACACTCCCCACCCTCCCCACCAGCACCACAGCCAGGCCTGGCAGGTTCTTAGCCTGTTGCAGGCCATACCTACAGAAGAAAAGAAATTTTAGAGGAGCTTCAAGCTTTGATATTATACCTATCTGAGCCTATTAATCACTAGGTTGAGTCTGGTCGACTGAAATTGATCAGAAAAACTCTGAAAATGACCAGAAAAGCTTTTAGTTCTTTCCTTTAGAGCAGGGGACAGGACTAGGCTCGCAGAGAAATTTAAGGGACAACAAGAGACAAAAATGATGCTACCCATGATTACGTTCCAGGATTCTGGCACATTCAGTGTAATAGTTACACACTCATTAATGACAGCTATTTTTTTTTTAACATAACACTCACAGACTACTTTAGAACCAATGTGTAGAGCTATAGTACAACGTATGACAGTATCCATGAAAAACACTGATGTCTACTTAAAATGAGATCCAGATATCTAAAAATATAGAGTGCTTCTTTTTAAAAATTCTAAATGTAGGCATCTAGAAAGAACTAGATTTACCCAAAAAAGAAATATATATATTTGAGGAATACCTATGCGTTCGTTTCCTAGGGCAGCTGTAACAAACAAGGTGGCTTAAAACAACGAGATTTATTCTCTCACAGCTTTGGAGGCTAGAAATCCAAAATCAAGGCACCACAGAGCCCCATGCCCTCTGAGTCTGCGGGAAGAATCCTTCCTTGCCTCTCCCAGCTGCTGGTGGTGGCTGTCAAGCCTTGACGTCGCTCAGCTCACTCTTGCGGAGCTTCAGTCTTTTTCTCCATCATCATCACATGGCTGTCTCCCCATGGGTATCTGTGTGTCCCCTCTTCTTCTAAGGACACCCGTCACTTTGGAGTAAGCGTCCACCGTCTTCCAGTATGACCTCATCTTAACTCGTTACATCCACAATGACCCTATTTCTCAATAAGGTCACATTCTGAGGTACAGTTCAATTCAACCCGTAACAACCTACTAAGTCACTTTTTAATTGCTATAAAGACCATATAGGAACTAGAAAATTTAGCAAAAGACTCAAATATAATACACCTGCAGAAATATTCCATTTTGCTAGTTTAAGTTCTCAAAGCATCTGGTTGGGTTAAAGCTGTGATAGATTGATATTTAGACTGTATTTCTTTGGAAGGAAAGTAGCAACCCTGAGTAAATTACTCTCCAGAGGGATCCGAAGCACGTACTTGATGTGAAGGCTGTGAGGAACTGCAGCTTCGTACCAGCGTTTCTCCACACGTGGTCCTAGCTGGCTCTGGTGGGCCCATCCAACAGTCTGCAAAATATCTCACAGCAGAGAACGTGCTAGTTTCACACTCCTTGAGACAACACTAGCTTTCTGGTCACTTAACAATAGGTTAAGTTGTTCCCACATTCTCCTAGGAGCTCTATCATCAATTAACCAGATTCTCTAAGTTCACTGATTAGCACAGGATTACATGAAATTACTCTCTGCTCAGAGCACCAGAGCCACAGGGCATCCATCAGCATTTCACGTCTCTTGAAATCATCCAATCTCAAAAATATCTCCTTGGTGAGGTAGGAAGTCCTGCTTCCGTCAAGCTCTGCCAGGACTGGCTACATAATTTGGGGAGGGTGCATAGTGCAAAATGAAACAGTGGGACCCTTGTTCAAAGATTGTCGGTAATTTCAAGACTACATCAGCAGAGCATTAAACCAAGCTTGAGATCCGTCCAAGGATGGGCCCTGTGTGACTGCACAGGTTGCACAGGTCACATTTCCCTGAGGCCTGCCCTGAACTCCAGCCCCCATCTCCCCAGAACTGATTTTCCTTGACCTCTGAGAACCTCTTTGAGCAATACAGCCCTTGAGTTGGTTAGGAGTGTTGACATCAGCTTCATTGTGAAACCATGTTTATTCAGGTGTAAGTTTGTCACTTAAACATTTGTCACCTTCTTTTGACTCCAGGCATGTAGGTTCTGAGCAGAGAATCCTGACTCTTACTTCCTTCAAACTCCCACCAGTTACCCAGGGGCCCAGAGACACCCTGTCTCCACCAGCAAGGCCATCCCCAGCCTGTGGGCCTCAGGCCCCCAAGGAAGGGAGTACAGCTCGCCTATTTGCATATTAAACACAGGGACATTCTTCAAGTCTGCCAAGATCTAGTCAGGCCCTACATGGCCACCTCTTCAGGTTTTCAAGAGAATCCAGAAATACAGATTTTTTAAATATGAAATCTCCCAGGTTTTTTTTTTTTTTTTGGTGAGGAAGATTGGCCCTGAATTAACATCTGTTGCCAATCCTCCTCTTTTTGCTGAGGAAGATTGACCTTGAGCTAACATCTGTGCCCATCTTCTCCTATTTTATTTGTGAGACGCCTGCCACAGCATGGCTTGATAAGCGGTGCGTAGGTCTGCACCCAGGATCTGAACCTGTGAACCCGAGCCACTGAAGCAGTATGTGCGAACTTAACAACTATGCTACCAGGCTGGCCCCAAATTCTTCCAGTTTTAAAACGTTGACAACTAAATAAGAATTTAAGAAAACTACACAAGCAAAACAAAAGACATTTGTAAGCCCTATTTACTTGTGAGCTGCAGTGTGCCAGCTTTGTCTCATCTGAGGGTTACCTCTGCAGGACCTACCCTGCCCTAGAGATGGTTCTCACAGTCGACCCACAGTGATGTCCGCTCCACAAGGCTGCAATTTCTCCCTCCATAGTCACTACTGGATTACAGGAAGCTGTGACTGTTACACATGTGCGTACAGAGCCTCTTGGGCTGTGCTCCCTCAAAAGCAGAAAGGCCATGGAGGTGCCAGGGTCTTTTTGACTGGCACATGGTGGGGAAGACCTTATCGGATTACAAGCCTAGAGGAAAAGGTGAGAAAGTGAAGCCTAGAGGGTCTTAACGGGCAGAGGGGAAGCTGGCCCAGGATGAAGCCAGTTGGCCTGGGTAATTGGGGACCAGGAGTGAGAAGGGGATGACCTGTGGAACAGAGATGGTGAGAGGAGAGGAGGAGAAAACCTAGAAAGGGTATGCCAGGGGAGAGAGGCCTCCAAGAAGGGACACCAAGAAGACAAGCCCCCCCCCACACTTCAGAGTTTGCCCAAGGCTGTCCCTTGGTGTCCAGGCCTCAGTAGAGAACTGGTCACAATTATGGCCTTTCGGCCCTGGTTGAGAGATTGTCCTCCTGGAGAATGGTGTTCCCTTTCGGACATTCCCTGTGGACCAGTGGGACTCCTGATTGTGAGTTAGAGTTGGCCAGCTGGGCAGCCCCCAGCATCTCTCCAAGGGCAAGAGGCACAAAGCACTCTCCACCCCTGGCAGCCCCAAGAGGAGCAAACACTTGTAGAATTTGTTCATACTTCTCCTTGTGGGTTTCTGTTTGATGAATGCCACGTTTCCAGGAAGTGCCCACAGCAGTTTCAATAACACGATAGCTCTTGTTGCGGTATGGGTGGGGTGGGGTGGGGGACTACTTTGTAAAACACCTGATGGACAGTCTGAATAGGAAAAGGCAGTCAGACACCATTCTTTCCCAGAACGTCCTGTGTTACCTGGAGCCAGTCTGGGTGGGCCAGCCCTGGGGAACAGGGAAGACAAGGCAGGAGCTGGAGGGGAAAACAGCTCACCTGCCCCATAGGTAGGCCTGGAGTTGACTGTGAACATCAGGGAAGACCTGAGCTTCCACAAAGACCTAAAAGGACTGGAACCCTCTGTCATCCCTTAGACCCTGGGGCTCAGACGAGTTACCAGGATTGCTTCAGACCCCAAAGGCTACTGTCAATGGACTCTTAGCCAAGTCTGACCTGTTCATATGACAGAAGCGTCAGTGAGCTAAAGCCCTAAGGGATTTGAGGTGGGAAGTGGCAGGTGTTGTATGTATCTTTGTACTGGAATTATTGATAATATCTTTCAAAAAATCTATCTGTGTAGTATGGAGCCAAGTGAAAATTTGCCAGCTACGGTATCTTGCAGATTTAATCAAACTAGATGAAGTATATTTTCTTGCCTAAATTACCCAGTATGGTTTTGAACACTGACTATGTTGACCACGCAGATTTTACCTTTCATTTCTCTCTAAGTGGTGTAGATCCACAGCAAATATTTAAGTTAGAGATGACTGATGTTCTTAAACATTTTATAGAAAACAAGTATGCGCTTAATACATTTATTTCAGTTTTTATCTTTCTCAAGTAATAGAATTAATCCTTATAGACTTTTATGCAGTGTTTTCCATACTCCTTGCCTATAAAGCAATGCAGAATTTCCACTAATTAACTAAGTGTCTCAAATGCACTATTTAGAATTGTAAGCGTGTAGAAGAGGAGGGTAGATGACGGAGAGAGGGAGAGGAGAGGGGAAAGATTCAGTATCTCAGGCAGGTGATGCAGAATTCCCCAGGTGGCCAGAGGCACCTTCTGAAACACGCAGGAGTGGGCGAGGCCACCATTTTCAAGGCCAGAGGGAAGCAGCCCATGACCTTGAAGCCAGGTGCCTGAGGGTTACTGCAGATATTCAATAAGTTTTCTTGTTTAACCTGAGGGGTGACTCAGGGGTTGCAAGGATCTGTGAGCTTGTTTTGCAGAAGAAAGAGAATGCCTTCGGGGAGGTTGTGTTGGCTGGATGACCAGCCCCCAGCTGCCATTGATGCCCAGAAGTGAGATTGCCCAAGGGCTTCTCTGGAGCAAAGATTACCCCTTTGTTTCTCTGACACTCCTCCTGCCAAGCCCTTAGCTCTATAAGGCCCTCCTGCTTTCTTCTCTTGTTAAGGCAGATTTGAGAGAACCCATCCTCCCGCCTTCTCAAAGCCTTCTCATTTTGGCCAATTGGAATAAAACCTTTCTCCATCTCCAAGCGCTGATGGCTCAGTCATTGGTTTACTGCACATGAACTTGAGATTAAGAGGTTCGGTATCAATCTGACTCTAGTTGTGGCTGTCTCCAGAAGTACTTGTCAAAGAGATACTCTGCCAGGTCAGAATCTGGAACCCTGTCTTTGCAAGTTAGTTCTGGTGGTTTCACCTGCTCCTTCAGGTAATGGTGTCAAGGAGGTCCCTCACATGGGTCGTCTGCGTCTGGAGGTAGTTCATTCTATTAAAGTAATGAATGACTCATGTTCTCTCCTCCCAGTGTAACACAGACTGCGCTGCTGTTGGCCCCTTCTTTTAGTTGCCAAAAGAATATTTGGCCTCTTTGGTGATTTTGCACTTGTAGCAGTTTCACAGCATCTTGTCTCTCCTTCTAGAATTGATGAAAATATTTCACAAAGTTCTTCAGAGTCGCAGCATCCCCATCAGAGCAGTCGGGCACGGCGGTAAATGTGAGAAGTGTGAAGGTCCATGTTGACCAGGAGGTTGGTGGGTGCCTCTGAGTCCTGCTGGCAGTTCTGGTGCACCTGTGAGAGGGGTGAGGGTGGCTGAGGAGGGGAGCAAAGGAGTCTTGGGGTGGAGAGGCAAGGGGAACATGTCTTGGGGCAGTGCCTGAGATCTAGGCACAACTGAGGCAGGAAACTGAGGTAATCTCTCTACGCTGAACATCTGACCAACCAGTGTGATTTTTCCTTGTATACCATTGATTTTTACTTCTACCATACAAAGAGTCATACTCTATATATTGCCAAAAATATTGTTCAAACTGAAAACACAAGACTATGGATTTACAAAGAACCAGTAAAATCAAACTTCGTGTGCCATGTTTATTAGTTATTTATAGCTACACAGCAAATTACCTCAAACTTAGTGACTTAAAACAAATATAACATGTATCATCTCACACAGATTCTGTAGGTCAGGATTTTGGAAGCAGCTTGGCCAAGCAGATCCAGGTTCAGTCTCTCATGAATTAAAATCAAGATGTCAGTTTGGGCTACAATCATCTGAAGGCTTAGCTGGGGATGGAGCACGTACTTCCAAGATGGTTCACTTACATGACTGTCAAGTTGGTGCTGGCTGTTGGCAGGAGGCCTCAATTCATTGCCATGTAGACCTCTCTGTAGGATTGCTCTAGGTCCTCCCAACCTGGAGGCTGGCTTCCCCCAGAGACAGTGATCCAATACAGCAAAATGGAATCCACAATGTCTTTTATAATCCAGCCTTGGAAGTCACACCCTGTCACTGCTGCAATATCCTCCTGTTTACACAAAATTACTCCCCTATTTAGTGTGGGAGGGAACAACACAGAAGCATGAATACTGAGAGGTGAAGATCATTGGAAGCCATCTTGGAGGATGGCTGCCATACCATGGAAAATGCATGCCTGTGTAGGAACACGATTAACACAAATACATTCTTGGGGAAAATGATCTAGTGAAATCCTCAGAAAATCAAATTTTGTTCAAGTTTCAAATCCATGCTGCGTTTGAATCAGAAATACCTGTGGCAGAAGTGACCAAACTTCACTTTCCTTTCAGCTTTCTGCCCATTCCCAAGAGAAGAGGGCTAAGTGCTCATGAAATGCTCAAAGGTGAGACTTGCAGGAAGAAGAGAGGCAGGAACACCATCCTTCTCTTTGCTTTCAACTGCCTGGAACATGTATTACCACATGCTGGAAAGTACCACCAGGATAAAAGACTGCCCTTAATCAATAAATCAAAGCTAAGAAACAATTGAAATCCAGTGAAATTCAATTCTAATATAAAGACCAAAGGAGCAATTTGCTAACATGACACCGATGAGAAGAGAGAGCACCAAACTCAGAGAAATGAGAGCGGATAGAGGAATGAAGAAAACATGTTCTGATGTTAACAAAGTCACTTTCACACAGAGTGATTGGAAATTCTAAGCCATGGTGGCTAAAGTGAGAAGGGATAACATTATTATCTTCTGTTAATTAGCAAAGCAGTCAAGGAAATTTCCTTTCAATTAATTGCAATCAACATTTATAACCCAGGGCCGGCCCGGTGGTGCAAGCTGTTAAGTGCACGCACTCTGCTGTGGCTGCCTGGGGTACGCTGGTTCGGATCCCAGGCGCCCACCAACACATGGCTTGTCAAGCCATGCTGTGGCAGCGTCCCATATAAAGTGGAGGAAGATGGGCATGGATGTTAGCCCACGATCAGTCTTCCTCAACAAAAAAAAGAGGAGGATTGGCAGATGTTAGCTCAGGGCCGATCTTCCTCACGCACAAAAAAAATAAAGAAAGAAATAAAGAAAAAAAAAACATTTATAACCCAATGATTATGCATAATGCACTATGCTCATTACTTTCAGAGGAGATCTAAAGACAAAGAAATCATGGGCCCAGTGCTCAGGGGGCTTATCTTTTAGGGAGAGAGATAGACACATACACAAATAAGTGAACCATGAGTGCCCCCAGGGAAGTATCGCAGGGGGTTATGGGAGTGCTGAATGAATATGACCCAAAATGGTGTCCCACCAGAAGAGGTGGCCAATGAGTGGGACATTGCAGGATACACAGGATGTTGATTGATAGGGCCAAGGGGCAGATGGAATGGGAAATAGAGCAATTCTGGTGGAGGAGTTTGAGCAATAAAACACAGGTTGGCAAATGCAGGAATTGTTTGGACAACAGAAACAATCTAGACTGGAACTATAGTGAAAGGTTGGAAGAGGTCAGGGGTAGAGTGTTGTCCTTGATGGGAGAAGAGATTGAGAGGGTACACTGGGACTAGAACTTGAAGGGTCGTCAATGCCGTGAATATATTCGAAACCATGGAAATCATATTGACAAGGTTCAAGCTGCAGCTCTGCCACTTACCAGCTGTGTGAACTTGAACAAGTTACTTAAACTCTCTGTACCTCAATTTCTTCATCTGAAAAAGGGGATGATAATAGTACCTGGATCGTAGGTTATGAGATTAAATGACTTCATATATGTGAGGCACTGGAACATCATCATCATCGTCATCATCATTTGTTTAGAGAGACAACTGTGGCAGCTCTGTGACCGGAAAGTAGGGACAGATCTGTGAAATGTTGCAAAGGACGAATGGAAAGGACCAATGACCTGTCAGATGTGACATTATGAAGTGAGACGAGTCCAGATATATGGCTAAGTTACCCTCCTTGGTGAACTAAGAGGATGGAAATTGTGCTGGTCATGATAAAGAAGGTTAAGCTGAAGAAATAATTTAAACCCCCCAAATCCCAGGCTTAATACAGTCATGAATTATTTCTCACCTGGGAGACGTACCCTACTGGTTGGTGGGAGGTTTTGTTCCACTCAGCCTCCCAGGGACCTGATGGAAGCTCTACCATGTTGGAGCTACACCCCTGGAACAGGAGCCTCCTTGGTCACTGTGACAGGGGATAAGACTGTTGTTGCCCACAGATCAGAACCAGTGCATGGGCCCACCTCACTGCAGGTGGGCAGGGCTTTTGGGGAGAATTACATGGATATTCAGTGAGCAGCAAATGCCTCTGCACAGAATGAGTGGGTTTGGACAGGGAAATAATAAATTTGATTTTGGATGTTGTATTAGTTTGCTAGGGCAGCCATAAGAAAATACCAAAGATTGGATGGCTTACACAATAGAAATCTATTTCCTCACAGTTCTGGAGGCTAGAAATCCAAGATCAAGGTGTCAGTATGTTTGGTTTCTCCCGAGACCTTTCTCCTTGGCTTACACATGGACACGTTTTTGCTGTATCTTCACTTGGTGTTTCCTCTGTGCCCATCCATGGTGTCTCTTTGTGTGCCCAAATTTCCTCTTCTTACAAGGACACCAGTCAGCTTGAATTAGAGCCAGCCCTAATGGCCTTGTTTTTTCTTAGTCACTTCTTTAAAGGCTCTATCTCCAAAGATAGTCATATTCTGAGATCCTGGGGGTTAGGGCTTCAGCGTACGTGTTGGAGGGAAACAATTCAGCCCATAACAGACGTGTTGAGTTTGACCTAACTGAAGAAATCATCAAAGATTTGTCTTAAGAATAAATCGTTCTTGTTACATATTGGAAAGTTTTACCCTAAGTCAAATGAGTCCGTTCAACCTAAGGAGGCGTGATCATAAATGTTATTTCTGTTCAGTTTTTCATCAAACCAACAAGTTAAATATCCTAAACATGAAACAAAAGGAAAAATTCCTCTTGCATAAAGAAAGAAAAACCCAACTTCTGAAATATGCAAATATTAACAAAGAGTGGAACTCATTCAGAGCTGTGAAATGGGGAAGGGATTGAACCTGGCAATGATTAAAGAAATTGAGGCCACAGTGATGGTTCTAATTAAAATAACATTAATCTCGGTGTCATACAGTAAACACTGGCAGAAAGCAACATGTCCATGATTATTTCCTTACAGCTTTCATTAACCCGTGATTAGAAGCTCTATCATTTGCCATGTCTCCATTTATGTGCTGCCAACATTTGGAAGAAGAGTTTAAAATTCAATCATGCAAAGTAAGCAAAAACCAGACAGATGATTGAGTTTGTCTCTCTTTGTTCACATTTTTCAGCATCACAGAAAAATAGGCGGGAATTAGAATTACAAGTGCCTTGTGAACTTTCAATGAAACTCCAATCAGGTAACATATTTTCTCACCATACTACTTTATGAAAACCAGACAAACAAATGCACTGGATATATTGTGAGCTACAGTTCTAAAATACGATATAAGGCCAGAGTGGTTCCTTTGTAGATTTTTTTGCCACAATCAGCTTTCCAGGATGTTATAAAAACTCCTTCTCTCACAGACTCCATCTCTGCCCCATACAAATCAGCACTTGGTCTTCTGACCTTATACTCATGGTCCATGTGTGTAAGTTGCAGTTGACGGGACTATGTCTTATATCTTCTATATCTCGCACAAGATTGAACACAGCTGGCCCATGGGAAACCCTTATTACTACAACATTAGGGGATAGTTTACATGTTGTAAAGTACAGGGCTATTCTAGGTCAGTAGTTTTCAAACTTTCAAACAATGCTTTCCAACAGTCACTCAATTAACTTTTCCCTCTCCCTAGGGAGTTTGCTCAAAATCGTCTTTTTTTCCCTTCCAGCAAGTGAGACAGGAAATCATGGCCAGGCTAAGAGCCAGGAAGCCCAGCTGGACAGTGACTGTCTTCTTGGTGTGCGCCTTCCTGCGGTGTTTGTGAAGAATGTTCTGTGTTGTATGTCGAACGTCACCTCCAGACCTCCAACCATGACCAGATACATACATCCAGTCACAGCTGCAGCATGTTGTAAACACTTGCTTAAGGGAGATTGAGATCAGTACCGAGTGTTCAAGAACCCCCCTCCCAGGAGGTCACAGGTGGATAAACCACGGTAGGGAAGAGGAGCAGGGATCACGTCACACTTACTGGCGGACTTGGAGAACAAGCAAGAGCCAATCTGGGGAATTGTTATAAACACCACCTAGACGATTTCTTTATTTCGTTGGTTGAGAATCACCACATCGTGTGACTCCTCATGTCATCTCTAGTCTCTGGACAGTCGGTGAAGTCTTCCCAGAGGATTGGTGGAAGAGAACACTGAAGGCAGGGAGACGAGTTGGGAGGCCCTTTGTGGCCGCAGCCCAGACAAGAGGAGATGAGGGTCTGAACTAAGACATCTCAGTGAACACAAAAGAAGGGACAGACTTGAAGATACTAAGAAGACACAGTGACAGGATTTCACAGCTGGTTGGCAGTGGGGAAGGAATGAAGGGGAGAGGAAAGGGAAGAGTCAGAGATGACTCCCTCTAGTTCTGGCCCCGTGGGTTCCATTTGTAGGACTAAAAGAAGGAGATTTTATAACATCCTGGAAGGCTGATTATGGGGAAAAAATCTACAAAGGAACAACTCTGGACTATATTGTATTTTAGAACTGTAGCTCACAATATATCCAGTGCATTTGTTTGTCTGGTTTTCATAAAGTAGTATGGTGAGAAAATGTTACCTGATTTTAGTTTCATTGAAAGTTCATAAGGCACCTTTCCTTGAATTTCTAGTTCCTGGCTATTTTTCTGTGATGCGGAAACACGTGAACAAAGAGAGACAAACTCGATCATTTGTCTGGTTTTTGCTTACTTTGCATGATTGAATTTTAAACTCTTCTTCCAAATGTTGGCAGCATATAAACTGAGACATGGCAAATGATAGAGCTTCTAAGATGTAGGTGTTGATTCCTGTCTTGATCGGTTATATTCAAAGTTCCCAAGGGAAGATTCTTCAAGGTAATAAAGGAAATGGACCTTTAGCTCAGAAGAGAGGCTGAGCTGGAACTTTGGAGTTGGAATCATACAGATATCCAGGGCATGGATAGGATCTCTCGGGAAGAACACGTGCCTGGTGAAGCACCATTATTGGATACCATTCAAAATTGAGGTCCGTTGGTGAATCTTCACAAGACTGCGACTTCGCATTCTTTTTTCTAGCTTTGAGCAGAGATGTTAAGAAGACTTTACTAAGATCACTACTAGAAAAAACCAGGGAGGCTGAAGCCAGTGCCTAATATTCTCATTTTCTATCCCGCTGACCAAAATATTGTCTTGTGTGGTGTCAGTGCTTCACCATCTGTGCTGGGCATCTCTTATTTACCACTTGCGTCCCGTCAGCCTCACCTCTCATTTCAGCCTCCACTGGACACAAGCTCTGGGACAGCTCCTGTCGGTGTCACCTGGTGCAGCCAGACCTCCACCTCGAGGATCTCACCACCCAAACCAGCGCCTCTCGGTTGACACTACAGAGTGGGATGCCTTGGGGACCCACTTGGTGCCTGCACCCGCCCAACCTGGAAGACGGGGGACTTAACACCTTACAGGACAAGCCTATGATCTACGGGGAACAGAATTTGGTGGACAGTCTTTTCCCTTTGCTTCCCCTGATGGACAGTCCTGAGATGCATTTCACATAGCTTGTCAGGCGGTCCCACAATATCCAGAGACTGTGACCAGTGCTGCAGGCAACTCAATAATACAGCCTTCCCTCTTTCCCCAGGATCAGACTCCCTGATAAAATCCTCATACATAAGCCTTTCGTTCAGCTTCTGCTTTTTGTGGAAACCAGGCTAAGATACAACAGAAACAAGTGCGTAAAGAAACAAAATGATCAACACGCTTTTAAACATTCAACTATGTGGAGAAAGGAAAGATGACGACATACTTTTTGGAATATTTAGTACTAGCCTATTTTTATAACCCAGGTAAAATTGCTTCCAGCAGAGTTAACACCCTAAGAGATATGCAACATGGTTTATTTTATATTTTATATTCTAAAATTCATGATTTCAAAATGTATATATCAGGCAAGCAATTCAATATATATCACCTAATGAGCCCTGTTATAGAATGTTAAGGTATCTTCAGTCATTTTCAGGAATTTTCTCATCTAATATTTCATTCACTGTTCATTGATACAGTAAATGCACTCTCTTCTTCCTTCATGTTCTGTCCTGTTTATAATAATCATCTATGCTTTCATTTTCTCTCTGTTAATTTCCTTCTTCCTCTGACTGGTCACACTAAGAGCTAGCAGTTTTCACAAAGTCCCTGGAAATAGGGTCCAGGTAATCACATATTTTGGGGGCTCTGGTCAAAAGCCCACCTGTCAGACACTAGCCCTGGGCCCTTCGGGAAAGAAGCAGGTAACGTGGAAACCCAGGAACCAGGGAGATCAATCGCCAGCCAGCTCTGGGCTGGGCCCTGACTTGTCTGAGGAAGCACAGAGAGGACTTCTGGGTAGAGGGAGACACATCAGGACCCCTGGGTGACAGAAAGGTCACATTCATTCATTCTACAGGTGATTATTGCATACCCACTACGTGCTAGGAGACATATCATATAGCAAGACAGGTAACTTCCTGCCTTCATGGATCTCACCATCTAGTGAGGCCACAAGATGCTGCTTGCTGTGGCCAGGACATCCGAGAAGACACAAGACCCACGGACAATCACCCCAATGGCTGTTGTAGACTCCAGCTTCTCGCTCTCTGCCCTTCAGACCCTGCCCCCACCTGTTGGCCACACCAGTCAGCTCTGTCTGAGGCTGCTCAGCCCACCCACGCAGCCCACCTGTCCCAGAAGTGACATCCTGGCATGCATTGTTTGCCTCATCTGTGTGCCCAGCCGCAACTCCCTTGGTGAGCCCCTCACCTGGTGTCGCCTCCTGATGGTGTCATCTGGGGAGGAGAGAGCCACTCTAACCCTGCTTCTGACCACTGCAGAGATCTGGCATCAAATCTGGAAAACTACTGAGTCCCATGTGTTCTGTCCCATCAGTCAGCCACTGTCCTGTCCCCTTTAAATCAATGACTTTCAGACGTTTTTGACCATGACCTACAGAAAGAAACATATTTTACATAGTTTTAAGGAAACTTTTCATCAATCTAATTATGAACACATTTTGAAGTTATTTTTACAATCTTGCTGCAAAGGAAAAGGCCTGTGGTAGGCCATTCAAAGATTTATTTGTAGTGGGGATATTTTATAGAAAAAGAAGATGGTTATGGTTAGACTAATTACTAAAAGAAAATAATTGTTTGAGTAAAGGTTATTAGATTCTTGACCGATATTCACTGATAGTTAAGTGGGTGGGTAGGTAACCAGTTTCCTTGAGCAACTCTTAATCTCATTAAATTCATCAAAAAATCACTTCAGTGTTTTATCTGGAAAGCTAATTTCTTCCCGGAAAGAGGTTGTGAATTCCATCACACTCAGGGTTCTGTCCCAGACGAGGTTTGGCACAATTTTCCCTTTATCCTCGCAACCCAGAAAACACGTGTACATATCACTGAGACAGAAGTCCTAAAAAAAATTTGTTTTTCTCTTATTTTCTGTTTTGTAAAAAATGGTTTTTTTGCTTTACAGCACATTATGGTTCCCAATCTGCAATATGAAAAACACTGCTATGAACGCTTCTGCCTGTGTGCCAAAGAGCAGAGGCTCTGCTTTACAATGTTATGATTTACTTACAAGAATGATGCGATTTGAAACTATCATTGCCCTTTATGTGTGGAGGCCTTCAGTGAAATGTTTCATGTTTCACATGACTCATCAAGGTTAAAATGTTTTCTAGGAAACACATCTGAAATTTCATAAAGAAAAGTCAATATTCAAAGATAAGATGGGCCAGCCTGGTGACGTAGTGGTTAAGTTCATGCGCTCTGCTTTGGCCGCCTGGGGTTTGTGGGTTTGGATCCCGGACGCAGACCTGTGCACCACTCATCAAGCCATGCTGTGTCAGCGCCCCATATATAAAATAGAGGAAGACTGGCACAGATGTTAGCTCAGGGACAATCTACTTCAAGCAAAAAAAAAAAAAAAAAAAAGAGGAAGATTGGCAACAGATGTGAGCTCAGGGCCAATCTTCCCCACTAAAATAAATAAATAAATAAATAAATAAATAAAGTTAAGAAAGTTCATAGCACCTTTACTGATAGCTTTTCTGCTAGAAACCAGCCCAAATATCCATCAACAGTAGGGTGGTTGGTACAGATGGCAAAATTGTAGTATAGTCATGCAAAGGAATACTACTCACTGTTTCAAAAAAGAACCAGCTACGCGTACACACAACGGGATGACTCTTGTAATCATTATGAAAACAAAAGAAACCAGTCATGCACGAGAACATACTGTGTGATCCTATTCATGTGAAGCTAAAGAAGAGGCGAAAAGGAATCAATGGTGATGGAAGAGGTGACCCCCGGAGGGGAGGGATATTGTCTAGGAAGGGGTGTGATGAAGCCTTCTGACTGCTGAAAAGACTGATTTTAACCTGAGTGGTGGTTCCAAGGAGATAAACATGTGTCAAAATTTGTACTTTTGTATGTTGTATCGCAAAGAAAAAAAAGGGAACAAAAAGAATACACTCTATAGAAAATTTCCTTCTAAATTGAAAGCCTCTGTTCCCAAAGCAACACCTTTAAGGTGCACCTGTCCCAAGAACTCTGTTTCCTCTTCTTCCCCCCGCTTTTTTCTTTCCTTATAAAATAACAGTCTTTGACTAGAACAGACAAAAAGAATGAAAAAGCCACAATTCAGGAGGAGGTGTGACTTTACCAGGGTAGGTCAGGATGCCGTGAACTTTACTCACAGTTTACGGGTGTGTTAGAGACCCTGCTAGGGTTCATAGCAGCTCTCCTGGAGTCTTTCCACTGTGAATGTCAGGATTCTTTCTGAGACCCTGAATCACTCCCTTTGCTTTCACCTCTTTGTCAGTTCAGGTGGCCGGGACTCAGCCTGCATCCTCTTCTGACAGAGCAGCGCCCTCTCACACTGCCCCCAGAGCTGGTCTCTCCCCCAGTCCCCTAAGTCAATTCCATCATCACCCTGCTACCTCCTCCTCATCTTGTTTGCTGCCCAGGAAGCAAGTGTATAGAGCCTGTCTTTATAAAGTGTTTTCACCATGGGAAAACAGGCACTAGCTACACAGAACATTCACGGAGATTCCAGAAGTTCTATGGTCACGGTTCCTGATCTCTGGGACTTGGCCCCCCACTTTCTGAGCTTGAACTTGGGGCTTACTTCTCCCCTCACCTTCCACCATTCCATGAAGGCCAGCGAGTCCTTTCCTCCACTGCATTCCCTGTTCCTAGGACAATAAAGCAGAGCAAGTGTGACCCCCCTCTATCAAGTGGGTAATCCTTCCTCCATCTCTCCCTAGGAAAAATAACTAGAAATGAAGTCCAGATTCCTAGTTGGGGAATTCGATTAGCTATTAGAAATAATCACCCAGCTGTTACAGGGAACAGTGGAATCTCCTTCTCTAGGATCTTGTTAAACTGGTAGAATTTCATCTGTCTGGAACAATTAGCAATGTCTGCCTAAAGCCAGGAAAATAAATGAACGAGTTGCTCAAGATCCTCCTACTCTATGGCAGCCACCATTTAGGTTGACAGTTTTCTCTTTTTTTTTTGTGAGGAAGATTGGCCCTGAGCTAACATCCGCGCTAATCCTCCTCTTTTTGCTGAGGAAGACTGGCTCGAGCTAACATCTATTGCCAATCCTCCTCCTTTTTTTTTTCCCCAAAGCCTCAGTAGATAGTTGTATGTCATAGCTGCACATCCTTCTAGTTGCTGTATGTGGGACGCGGCCTCAGCATGGCCGGAAAAGCGCTGCGTTGGTGCGCGCCTGGGATCCGAACCCGGGCCGCCAGTAGCGGAGTGCCCGCACTTAACCGCTAAGCCACGGGGCGGCCGGACAATTTTCTCTTATTTATCTAAATATTCATTCCTTCTAGCCCAAGGAAGTGTCTTCCTCATCACTAATTTGTCATAATATGCATCAGAGGAGTTGGGAACATCCCAAGAGAAACACCTTCAAGAAACCAAGAGTCACAAAACCATTGATTCACTCTGGCAGAGGGGCCAGTGGGTGGGCTGTCAGCTACCGGGGAAACCGTTCTCACCTGGGAGGCTTCCCAGGCAAATCAGGAAACCAGGCAGAACAGCACAAAAGTGGGGCGGCCTCCAACCCGCGGAGCGGGAGGATCTACCTAATCACTTAGACATGGATGAAAGTTAGACTCCTGCCAGATTGAAAGAAGAGAGGAGTTCTGTCCCCAGAGAGTCAGTCTTCTCCCTTGTGGGCAAACACGTGGATATTGCTTTAGAGAAATGAATTGTAAGAACAATATATTTTAAAAGGAAAGAGAGCTTCTACAGAATAACAGTGAAGGCTTTGGGCTCGGAGAGCCTTGGCTTGAATTCTGGCCCCAGCACTACTTAACACCTTGTCCCAGTACCTAACCTCAGTAAGTTTCATTATCCCAATTTATAAATAAGAATAGAGGGGTCGGCAGGTGGTGCAAGTGGTTAAGTGCGCACGCTCGCTGCGGCGGCCCGGGGTTCGCCGGTTCGGATCCCGCGTGCCACCGACGCACCGCTTGGCAAGCCATGCTGTGGTGGCGTCCCACATAAAATGGAGGAAGATGGGCACGGATGTCAGCACAGGGCCAGTCATCTTCAGCAAAAAAAAAAGAGGAGGATTGGCAGATGTTAGCACAGGGCTGATCTTCCTCACACACACACAAAAAGAATAAACAGTACCCCCCTCACAGCATTGTTATGAAGCTTAATGAGAGGAATCCATGTGAGGTGCTTAGCCCAGTTCCCTGCACAGAGTCAGGGGTAAATAAATGTGGGCTATTAGCATTACTGTGATTGGCATGATTATTAATGTGTCATGTATATGATGCTCCCAGAAGTTCCACCTGCTGAAGAGGGGGGTGGAAAGGAGGTTTTTGTCCTTGGAATAAATTGGGAAATAGTAGTGAACTAAGAAAAATCAAAGTCGCCACACATGTTCATAGACAGTCACTGGTGTCTTGGTCCATATGTTCCACAGCCAGACTTCTCTGGACTCATTATGTTGCCACTCGGCCAGAAGAAGAACTGGACAACAGCCCCAAAACTTAAAAGGGTTTTCGAAGACTTTTCTTCTCAAGGCAACATTTCTCAAGTTTTAAAACAGTAACACAATCCTAATAGAGCAAAGCAGTGCAAGACTTAGAGACTTACATTAAACTCGTCTTCAAAGTCTCAATAAATATCCAGCTTTACCCCTACCCCTCTGAGATGCTACCAGCCTCGGTTGAAGTAGTTGTCTCTCTTGCCAGGTAAGCAGCAAACCCAGGTTTGTCTTACAAAAGAAATAAAGCAAACTAAAAACAGAAAGAAAGAACACAACAGTTGGGTGTGCATTGACTGGGGCATCTCCCTCCCTGTTTCCCAGACTGAAGAGAGCCAGAGTGTCACAGACTCCTGAAATGCCCCTCTCTGGGGCCTTGTGAGAAATGTTTCCATGTTCCACACTAGGAGGTTTAACTGGGAAGTGTGTGGGCAGATTGAAATGGAGACTCAAACTGGTTGGTTTCCAAAGAAAATTATCATAAATTGGAAAGCTGAATATAGTCATTCATCCTCTGGCCTTGGGATATGAATGGGTCATTAATTAGGGCCAGAAAAATAAATGGTGCTGTCTCAGACAGGATGGCAAAAAGGAAAGGCTCTTCCTAACCAGTGTGAGTTCCTTGCAGGCAGGGGCCATGGCCGAGACACGAGTCCCCGGTTCCCAGCCCAGGTCCAGGGGCATGATAGATGATCCACAGATGGGGAATGAGTGAATACAAGATTGATGTCAAAATATTTGGGTCTGAGGCCCTGCTCTACCATTTCCAGACAGCGCAATCCTGGAAAAATTGTTTCCAAATTCCAGATATCCACCTCTGTGAGGCAGAGATTAAAAACAACACACATCTCTTAAAATCATTGTGAAGATTATATAAACTAATTCAGATGAAAATTTTTTACAAGCCACCAAAAGAGTTTGTATAAGAAAGGGAGGAGGAGGGCCGGCCCATGGCTTAGCGGTTAAGTGCACGCTCTCGGCTGCTGGCGGCCCGGGTTCGGACCCCGGGCGCGCACCGATGCACCGCTTCTCCAGCCATGCTGAGGCCACGTCCCACATACAGCAACTAGAAGGATGTGCAGCTATGACCTACAACTATCTGCGGGGGCTTTGGGGGAAAAAAATAAATAAATAAAATTATAAAAGAGGATCATTTTAAAAAAAAAGAAAGGGAGAAGGGAACTTAACATTCCCTTATCCCTGTTATTTGCTAAGCACACTGACAAAGTCTTTTCATCTATGGTACGTTGTGTAATAGAATGTAGTGTGGATGACTATTAAGTATTCATTAATGAATGTTTTGATTGACTTATTTTCTAAGTGGATTTGGTTGCTTCCTCCAAAGCCATCAGCACTTTGCTGGTGAAGTGGGCTGTTCTGGCTGGTGCTGGTCAAAACCTGCCTGTGGTCCCTGCTACACCGCAGGAGCAGCATCCTACAGCAGGATGCTCAGAGCTGTGCCTCGCCTGGCGTATCCTACACCTGAGTGTCGGGAGACCAGGGGTAACATGGCTAACCCAGCTCAGGAGAATTGTGTTATGGTTTGCCATGAAGTACTGAGGGCCCTTGGTTTATAGCAGCCTCTTTGAAATCTAAATTTGTCTTGGGTGTTATGGCAAGTAAAATGAAAAGGTCAAGTTAACTGTTGACTAAAACTTCAATAACGAAACTGAAAACAGACAACCCAGATGACATTTTAGGCTCAAACAGAACTTTCATAAAGACATGTTTGGCTTCCTCCTCACCACACTTGCTCCTCACCCACTCCCACATTCCCTTCTAGAAGGGGTACGAGGTTATGCCAACAAATAAGATTCCTAAACTTATTCAAGAAAAGTCAAATACCCACTTACCAGCATTGCTGTAGAACTAAACTAGGCAATGTATTTAAATAAAAATAGTAACTTCCATTTGCTAAGCACTTACCATGTGCCAGACACTGCTGGGCACTTTATGTGTGCTGTTTTAAATGTCTATGAAATAGGACTTCTTATTATCCCCATTCTACAGATAAGAAAACTAAGGTCCAAAGAAGATAGTTAACTTGTCCAAAGTCACAAAGGTCTATTAAACAGTAGACCTAGGAGTGAAATCAAATCTGACTCCCACATCTATTTTTAAACAACACACTCCATTCTGTAGCCCACCCAATGCCTCTTGAGCTTACAACCACTCAGTAAATATTAGATCTGCTCTCCTCCTTTGGAAAAGCCAGCAATAGAAAGCTTAACCAAGTTGTTTCAGGGAAACTTGCCAATCTATTTAAACCTGTGTGTGTGTGAATACATACGTGTGTGTGTGTGATCACTGTTGATCTATTTGAACTCTGATCTATTTGTAAATCCATTTCCCATGAAGGCTTAAACTGGACAGCATTTGGCAGCCATTCAGATTCCCTTTTGGCTATAGAAGAGTAAATAGTGAGTTTGCAGTATTTCAGAGACCCAATTTGAGCCCTGATTCTACCTCTTGCTGGCTGCATCAGCTGGGTTTTCAGCTACAAACATCAGAAGCCATATTTAGCAGAAAGAGTCTGTTGAAAAGGAGTCTCTCAGGATCGATGGGAGGGCTGGAGAGCCAGGCTTACAAACCACAGGGACCAGGCCAGGCCCAGCCAGGATCACCCACAGGAACATTCTGCTTAGGACGCCATGCCTGCCCCTCTGGGCACTGGCTCCACACTGCTGCTGTGAGTAATCCTTGACTCTCCCTGCACTGGGGCCCTCGCCTTCCAATTCAAGATCCCTGAAAGCATCTGGTCAACTCACTCAGGCCACAAGCTCACTGCCTGGCTGCCAGGGAGCTGGAGGACAGACTATCTGCCCTTGCAGGCTCCACCCTCCCACTATGGAGCTTAAGGGAGCATTGTGGTTGACACGTTGCAGGGGTCCTGCAATGTTAACTCCCTTCTCCTGCCTCCTAAATCTTTGTTGAGTTGAATTGAATCATGAATTAAAGATTCCTAATTTACACTGAAACTGGTAAATGGCCTATCACCAATATATTCACCCTGATTAGAGAGTAGAGGAAGGTAAAATAAAAAATACCAACCATGGCCAGCCCTGGTGGCCTAGTGTTCAGCTCAGCATGTTCCACTTCAGTGGCCCAGGTTCAGTTCCCAGGTGCAGACCTAGACCGTTCTGTCAGCAGCCATGGTGTGCTGGCGGCCCACAAAACAAATAGAGGAAGCTCAGCACAGATGTTAGCTCAAGGAGAACCTTTTTCAGGGAAAAAAAAAAAAAAACGGGCTGGCCCGGTGGCTTAGCGGTTAAGTGCGCACGCTCCACTGCTGGTGGCCGGGGTTCTGATCCCGTGCGCACACCAACACACCGCTTCTCCGGCCATGCTGAGGCCGCGTCCCACATACAGAAACTAGAAGGATGTGCAGCTATGATGTACAACTATCTACTGGGGTTTTGGAGGGGGGGGACTAACCAAAGAAATAGCAATCTTTCTAAGCTTTCTTTCAAGTCTTAATTCTTCGCAGTCTCAATGTGTGGAGAAAGGGGGGTGGCAGCTCTTTCATAGGAGGACGGAGCAGGAATGAAGGAAAGGCAGGTTCTGCTATCTCACCCTGATCTGGGACCCCTGCTCACCAAGCCCCATTCCCATTACAATGTTGGTTTTCAAAGTATGTGGAAGGGAAGGACCACAAATACTTTGTGCACCCACGAGTAACTAAGGAACACTTCATCTGTCTCTCCTTCCTGCTGCTATCAAAAGTACCTGTAAACATCATGGATTATCCCTGTGCTAACCAGGAGGGACATAAATTTAATTACATACATTCATTTTACAAAATTGTCCATTCACTTCTCCTGGCAAACCCCTCTGATTTGTCCAGACCCGCCTCAAATGTCAACATCTCTTTCCATGAGTCCTCACTCATTCAACACACATACACGAAACACGTATGACGTGCTAATGACTGTGCTCGGTGCCAGAAATACAGTGCTGATCAGGACAGACATGTTCCTACTCTGTGGAGTTCATGTCTAGTACAAAGTGATGCAGAGGCTTTAACAGGGAGATGCAACCTTGTGTGGGGAATCACAGCCAGCTTCTTTGAGGAAGCAATGTTTTATGCTGTTTCCCCTCTCTGCATTGCCCTTGTCTGTTACAGCAGTGATCACAGATGTGTGGGACTAGGGACCCAATCTGCCTGTATCATCAAAGATAGGTGCCCAATCTACCTGTATGCTTCAAAGATAGGGCCCCAATCTACCTGTATCATCAAAGATAGGGAACATGTCAGTAACCTACTGACCCCAAAGCCTGGCATGTGACAGTGTCCTGTAAGTGAAACAAGTGAACCAACTCTGTGGCCCAGCCCTTCTTCATGGAGGGGACAGTGGTCACTTGGGAAGGACAAACATCAGCACATTGTATCCCAACCAAATCAAAGAGATGCATGGGTGAGCTTTTGGGGGATACTTAGGAACAGCTCTGTGACTGTCCAGCAGGCTGAGGTGAACTTGCATCCCACTTACTCAGCTGTCGGGTCATCAGCCTCTGGCCCTGACCCGGGTGCAGCATGACACAGCTAGTAAAGTAACACTTTCAAGTAGAATGGTCCATGTTTGAAATTGGATGGAGCCCACAGCTCAAAACCATTCAGGAGACTCTGCTCTCAGCATGTCCCTCTCCCGGTGACTGCTAACAGCTAAGGTCTCAGAGGCAGAGCTGTGTTGCTCTCTCCCTGGCATGACAGCACTGAGTGAGAAGTCACATTACTGCCCTTACTGACCCTGCAAACCAAGCCCTGTGCCCGAGGGTGTTTGTCAGCCTCTCTAGAGGACGACCCCTTCCAGTCCTGGTTATTTGATCCCACACAAGGAGAGAACTCTTGGGGGCCATTAAAAGCTCCCCTGAGACTAGCCCAACCAGCAGTGAATTTGCTGTCTTTCCAAAGAGCACACAGATTAATTAGTATGAAATTAATTATGGAAGCCTGAAAACAACTGCCAACAGAGGAACTGCTTTCAACTGGCCTGTTCCTACTCAGTTGTGTGTTCTTCACAAGACACTGCTCCATCAAGGAACTTTCTAGCATGAGGCTCAGCAAGGGCTTGGAAAGGGTTAACTGGGCTGGAGCCAACGGGAGCTAAACAAATTCTCCTTTCTAAATATTGCCTCAGGGATATTTGAACCCCTTCCAGCTGGGGTGGGGCCAAGGTTGTTAACAGTTGTGAAGAGGGAGATTGATAAGAACTTCTAGGGGATCATAAACCAGAATGAATTTCTTACTTGGGAACCTACTATTTTAAAACATTATTTATTTATTCACTCATGCATCCATTCACTCATTAATTCTTGGATTTCACAGCATTCTTTTGCCAGACTGCGCCAGGTGACAGGGGCACAAAGTCATGTATGCACAGATCCCGCTGTCAAGGCGCTCTCAATCCATCTCAGGAGACAGAGGCACAAACCCTGGGAAGGAAGTGAGGAAACAATGTGTGCCACATTATAGGAGTGCCTGGGAGGGGTCCCTAGACTGGAGGGCTTCTGAGGGAGTTGACAGGTAGCTGGGTTGTAAATGAGGGGCAGGAGTTCACCAGCCACGTGTGCGTGTGTGCGGGGAGGCATTGCAGATAGAAAGACACAGACATAAAGCACTTAACTTCTGTAGTCTTCAATTTGTTTATCTATGAAAAGAGGGAAGGCCTAGACCCAACCTCAAGACATTCCTGAGAGGATTAGAGAGCAGTGCTGACAATCACACCCACTCCAGGGGCTTACACTCCAGGAGATGGTTCCCAACAGTGGGGGATGGATCAGTGGTGATTCCTTCCTGCTCTTCTCTTAGTGGCCTGGGTGTGGGTTTCTAGCATCCAAGGGCCAGAATTAGGAGGAAGCCTGAAGCCAAAGAATAAAGCAAATCTTAGCAGTGGAGGCACAGTGATGAGTCACCAACCACAGACCTTGCAGAGAAAATAGCAGTCAAGTGCACTGGCCTGAAATTAGAATTGTTCAGGGCAAACCCACTTCCATTCGTTATCAAAGTGCCTTCCAGCACTAGATTCTAGTGTTTGGGCTCCATCTCTGTTTTTTTTTTCTTTTTAATTGTTATAAAATGTACATAAACTTTACCATCCTAATCATTTTTTAGTGTACAGTTCAGTGGTATTAAATACATTCACACTGTGTGTGACCATTATTACCATCTGTCCCCATAACATTTGTCTCATAATATCTAAATTCTATACCTATTAAACAGTAACTGCCCATTCTTCCCTCCCTCTAGGTCCTGGCAACCACCATTATACTCTCTGTCTTTATGATTTTGACTACTCTAAAGTCCCTCATATAAGTAGAATCACACTGTATTTGTCTTCTTGTGACTGGCTTATTTCACTTAGCATAATGTCCTCAGGATTGTCTCCATTGTAGCAGTTGCAGAATTTCCTTCCTTTTTAAGGCTGAATAATATTCCATTGTGTGTATATACCACATTTTGCTTGTCCATTCATCCATCAATGGACACATGTTGCTTTCATGTCTTAGCTATTGTGAACAATGCTGCTATGAACATGGTGTACAAATATCTCTTTGAGACCCCGCTCGCAGTACTTTTGGGTGTCTATCCAGAAGTGGAATTGCAGGATCACATGGTAATTCTATTTTCAATTTTTTGAGGAACCACTATACTGTTTTCCACAGCGGCTGCACCATTTTACATTGCCACCAGCAATGCACAGGGTTCCAACTTCTCCACATCCTCACCAACAATTATTGCTTTCTGTTTTCTTGATAGTAGTCATTCTAATGAGTGTGAGGTGGCATCTCATTATAGTTTTGATTTCCATTTCCCCAAATAATTACTGATGTTGAACATTTTTCAGGTCCTTATTGGCCATTTGTGTATCTTCTTTGGGGAAATATCTATGCTAGTCCTTGCCCATGTTTTACTCAGGTTGTCTTTTTGTTGTTGAGTTTTAGGAGTTCTCTATATATTCTGGATATTAATCCCTTATCAGATATATGATTTGCAAATATTTTCTCCCACTCTGTGGGTACCATTTTACTCTGTGGCTAGTATCTTCTGACATACAAAATTTCTAAATTTTTGTGAAGTCTAATTTGTCTGTTTTCTCTTTTGTTACCTGTGCCTTTGGTGTCCTTTCCAAAAAATCTTTCGAATCTGATGTTGTGAAGCTTTGGTCCTATGTTTTCTTCTAAGAGTTTTATTGTTTCAGGTCTTACTTTTAGGACCTTGCTCCACTGTGAGTCAGTTTCCGTCTACGGCTTCATTCGTTTGCATGTGGACATCCAGTGTCCTCAGCACTGTTTGTTGAAAGGTGGGTTCCATCTCTCCTCACAGCACTGCAAACCTCACTTCACACCTGTCACCTGGTTTGATCTTTCTAACAACCACACAAGGCAAATATGATGGGTATTTGGAATTCTTTCTTTTTCAAAGCATTTCTTTATTGCTGAGGGACTGAGACATCAGATTCCCAGCTCAATTCACACAGCGGTTAGTGGCAGAGAGGGACTAAAATCATGGACCACCTCACGCTCTTCATTCCCACCAGATCACTCATTCTCTGAATTTTCTAGTTAGCCAAGGCTGAGGTTGGGAGTCGGAGGAAATATCCAAGGTTAAATTGAAGAATGAAAATATATAAAGCCCAAATAATATTCATAAATTAGCAGTTTTCTCTTGGTGTTCTATTTCCTTGGACATCAAATGAGGTTGTTGAACAAGAATTCCACATGTGTTCCCTAGTACAGCTAATGACCGAGAACGTGAGCAAGCATTTGCTTTACTCCTAAGGGTCAAGAAACCCAGCCCAAAGTGGTCCTCTGCAGGAGACAAATTTCTTTGAAGTTCCTTGTTTTTGTTGAAAAAAATTATGTGTAGTTCTGCGTTCTACTTCATAATATACTTGGATTTGTTTCAATGTAAACGTAAATTACTAAACATATCCTGTATAAATTTTTTACTAAAATGGATTCGCTAGGGCAACCCCAGGATTAACCTGTTTCCTTGTTCTCCTTGGCACTCAGCCATGTACTAACAGAGTACACACCCCAGTGTGAGACGCAGAGAATTACAAATCTCTTACATCTCTGCCCCGCCATATCTTATATTCCTACACTTGGGCTTCAGATAAAAAGGGGTGATAAGGAATACTGAGAAGTGAACAATTAAAAATAATGATTTTTGCATTTATGTGAACTCGAAACGGGGGCAAACCCTCCACTTCAACACACACCAGCCTGGTCCAGGAACCAAGAGTCCCTTGAAAGAGGATCAGCCACATGCCAGGCAAAGAGTTGTCTACCTGAAAGTAACATCTGCTCCACACTGAACAAATGAGTATATCACAGATCTTCAGAGTAAATGCAAAAACTAGAACTTCAGATTAAATGTTAACTATCACTCCATCATTTACTAATCACTAAGCAAGTCTAGCAACAACTCTTAAGCAAAGCATCCAAGCTTCTTTGATAGCTCTTGGTGACCAAAAAGATTTTCTAAATCGTATTTAAGCCTTTCCTTTTATGGAAGTAGCTGATGCACTGTATAGATATCTGCTCAGATTTTGGAATTTTCATATGTCAGAGCTGGAATGTTCCCATTACTTTCTATGATCATGTCACCTAAAGTTATAGGTGGTGAGACTTTCCAGACTTTCAATTTTCTAAACACACAGTGCTGAGATTAAGATGGAGAACAGTCATTAATTGAAACCTTTGGTTATCTAATAAAGGCTTCATTTGCCTAGATTTTCATTATTTCTGAACTGCAGTTTATTGAATTGTAAATTTGTGTAAAGATCTTTTTTTGTGTGTAAAAAATTTACATAAAAAGTTCATTTGTGTAAAGATCTTTTTTTGTACTCTTAAAATTATGTTAACTGAAAAGAAAAGAATTTAAGAATAGAATAGAAACTATTATCACATAAATAGATATGAAAAGATAATTTAAGAACCCTAGGTAGAATTGAACATTTGTTAGGTTCTAGTCTCTATGGAGTTGCTTTTATTTCTAATTTTTATTATTATTTTTTGTGAGGAAGATCAGCCCTGAGCTAACATCCATGCCAATCCTCCTCTTTTTTTGCTGAGGAAGACCAGCTCTGAGCTAACATCTATTGCCAATCCTCCTCCATTTTTTCCCTTTTTCTCCCCAAAGCCCCAGTAGATAGTTATATGTCATAGTTGCACATCCTTCTAGTTGCTGTATGTGGGACGCCGCCTCAGCGTGGCCAGAGAAGCAGTGTGTCGGTGTGCGCCTGGGATCCGAACCCGGGCCGCCAGTAGCGGACTGAGTGCACTTAACCACTAAGCCACGGGGCTGGGCCCTCTAATTTTTAAATATATTACCTCTATGAGAGTTAAAAATGGTTCAGTTACATAATATAGTTTCAGTGAATTATATCTCAATTATTACCCATCCGTCTTCGTCTATCTCCAATATTTATCACAGTCCTAATATGCATTTCTCTGAATCTAAATTTTCCTTGGGGACTAAGTTGCTGTGTGTACACTGCCACAAGGTTAGTTTCTTTCCAGGGGCCATCTCCGCTAAGTATTGTGAAAGCCTATAGTGTTGACAGACACTGTGAACAAGGACACTGACTCATTCACCAAATACTAGGATTCTGGAAGCACTTTCCATTGCATAAGAATCCACAGCAAAAGATTAAGGTTTTTGCTTTTGTCATTTGTTTTGCTTCATTAGCGTGATCCTTTAAGCTTTGTAACAACAATCCAGTTAAGGGTAACAAAACCATACACAACCACTCTCCCAAGGCATGCACATCAGGGGAGCTGAAGACTGCATTAAATGACAGCTTTTCACTTGGTTTTCGCAGAAGACTAATGTCCTACTCCTTTCTCCACCAGCCTCTGCTCACACTGTTTTCTCACCCCCTGAAAAGACTGGCCACAGCCAACCTCTCTTTCTTCCCCCTCACTCTTCAACTGAGTGCCCTCTGGCGTTCTTCTTGATTTCAGCAAGTGAGCTCATAGCCTCTGCTGCTTGTCTCATTGTGCTTCATGGGGGAAGTTGTATCACGTTTCTCTTAAGTAGCATCTAGAGATAAGTTAGAATTATAAGACTTTGTAAAACCAATTTTAAAATAAAAATGCCTAGAAGCCAGTCTTTCCAACCTGCTTACTTAATAAAGTGCTGAGGAAGAACTTCTCCCAGGGCCTCACTGTCTCCAGTTACGAACTTGGAGGATGTTGGCTCAGGAACTCAGCTCACAGAGCCTGTAAGACAACTCCCTCATTGGGAAGACAAAGAAATCAAGACCCGGAGAGATGCAGTGCCTTGCCAACATGATATGAGTTGGGTTTATCATCTAGATCTTGTGCCACCTTATAATAAAAAGAGCTAAAATTTCCTAAGAACTGTCAAGAGCTGGGCACTATGCTAAGTCTCTTACAGGCATTATCTTATTTGAGCCCCACAGCAATGTTTTGAAGTAGGTACTATAATTATAGCTATTTTACACATAGAGAAATATATGCTGTGAGAGATGGGTTAGAGAAACTTGTGTGCTCCAGGTCACACAAATACAGGTTTTGAACCAGGCAGGCTGATTCCAGAACCCATGCATGAAGCCACTACTGGTCCTACTGCCTTTATAGAAATTGTATACATAGAAGTAGATATATAGATATTGATGTATGGATGTGCAGATACTTACGTATATATGATACATTAATAAGCAAGATATAGTATCATTTGCATATCTTATAACTTTAAATAAATAGCATCATATTTTAGGATGAAAAACAAGAAAAACAGGTAAAGGGAGAAATCTTTGGATTGAAATGGATTTAGGAGACATATCCAGTTTTTTTTAAATGGGCAACTCCAAGTTATAGTGTCTAAGAATGTTTGCCCTTGGGTGCAAACGTAAGGAAGTGGTTCCTTTGGGGGGAAGGCAGGAAGTTAGGTTGGGATGGGGTCCTAAGGGAGCTGCTGGGGGCTGACAAAATTCTGTTTCTTAACCTGGATGGTGTATGCTGGGTGTTTGCCTTATAACAACCCACTGAACTCATTAAATAAGAGCAAAAAATAATGAATAGCATCATAACTGTGTGTGCCTGGTGTAGATGGGGGAAATGGGTACCTAACACCCATTCCCTCTTCTTTCTAGTGTACCTTCCTGTACTACATGGAAACTAAAAACTGCCTTTCTCAGACTCCTTCACAACCAGAGTCCTGGATGTGATTTAGATTCTGTCAATCAAATGTGGCAGACTTACTGCAGAGACCAGGCTTCTGTTTCTCCTGCTGCCAAGCCCAGTTGTGGAGACATCTGGTTTTTCTGCAGCAGCGTTGGCAGAGATCCTAGTCTCTGGTCATGGGCATCGAGGTATTGAGAGGAGGACACGTGGCACATGGCATCCATTTGTGCAGATCATCACAAGCGCTGTGTGGTCTCCCAGCCAGCAGTAGCAGCTGTGGCTTCTGAATGTGGTGACTTCCTGATTACAGTAGTTTCCTATCATATATGGTGGCTTTCTAATTGTGGCATTAGTGATATGGTAATAAAAATCAGCAGCTGTTTTATCATAGCTCTTTTGGTGGCTTATGCATGCTTTGGAAAATTTCATGGGGCAAAGCACGCATAAGCCATGGGGTAGGGATCCTGAGGGACTGGGCCCTAGGGGTAAAGGTGAAGTGCAGGTTCTCAAACAGACCGCAGTCCAGCTTCAAATCTTCTGCATTGCCACAAATATTTCATTTCCTGAAATGTAATGAAAATGGTTCTGGATTTATAGCTACGAAGTGCCTGATACAAAGAAGTGAAAGTCACTTCTGGAGCAAGGAAATATCATCTTAGACTTGTAATTCTTTCCACAGTCATTTTTAAAGTACAATGGCCAGCACACATAAAAAGATAACCAAGCACAAGAATGAGAACCAGGAGAAACATACAGTAGAAAGAGAAAACAGAAGCTTAGGATCAGTGCTCTAATAGAAACGTAATGCAAGCCACAATGTGAGCCACATACAGGCATACCTCGGAGATATCATGTGCTCAGTTCCAGACCACCACAATAAAGCAAATAAAGCAATAAAGCAAGTGACATGAATTTCTGGTTTCCCAGTGCATAGAAAAGTTATATTTATACTATCCTGTAGTCTATCAAATGTGCAATGACATTATGTCTAAAAAAACAATATATGTACCTTAACTAAAAAATACTTTATGGCTGAGAAGAGTGAGGTCAGCATCCTGGTGGAGTGAGCTCTTCCCCTAGTCTCTCTCCCCTAAGATACAAGGAAAAGGACATTCATAAACCCAAAGAGGACATCCACACAACACGATAGACATCTGAGAGATCCCTGCAGCCGTACATCTGAAGGTGGGGGTGCTGGATCCCCTGGGAGGCAGTGGAAAGAGGTAAGCATATCTCCTTTCCCTCGCCAGTGGCTGCAGTCTAGGGCCTTGGACCACACTCAGCAGCTGGCACGCAAATCTGAGAGGAGAAGGGGGAAAAGGCAGCCCTCTGCGGGAACAGAATTGAAAGCCCAGAAAGAGAACCACACATCTATGGACAGCTAATCTTCGACAAAGAAGCCAAGAACATACAATGGAGAAAGGAAAGTCTCTTCAATAAATAGTGTTGGGTGGCCCACCCGGTGGTGTAGTGGTTAAGTATGAGTGGTTGGTTTTGGAGGCCTGGGGTTCTCAGGTTCGGATCCTGGGCTCGGACATACTCACCGCTCATCAAGCCATGCTGTGGCAGGTCTCCCACATATAAAGTAGAGGAAGATGGGCACAGATGTTAGATCAGAGTCAATCTTCCTCAGCAAAAAGAGGAAAATTGGCAACAGATGCTAGCTCAAGACTACTCTTCCTCACAAAAAAAAAAAAAAAAGAATTTCCAAAAAAAATTTACTTTAAAAATAAATAAATAAATAAATAAATAAATAAATAAATAAATAGTGCCAGGAAAACTGGACAGCCACATGCAAAAGAATGAAAGTAGACCATTATCTTACACCATACACAAAAATTAACTCAAAACGGATTAAAGACTTGAAGATAAGACATGAAACCATAAAACTCCTAGAAAAAAATATAGGCAGTACACTCTTTAACATCTGTCTTAGAAGCGTGTTTTTGAATACCATGTCTACTCAAGCAAGGGAAACAGAAGAAAAAAGAAACAAATGAGACTACATCAGACTAAAGAGCTTCTGCAAGGCAAAGGAATCCAGGAACAAAACAAAAAGACAACCCACCAACTGAAAGAAAATATTTGCAAATCATATATCTGACAAGAGGTTAATCTCCAAAATATATAAAGAACTCATATAACTCAACAACAAAAAATCAAACAATCCCATGAAAAAATGGGTAGAGGATATGAACAGACATTTTTTCCAAAGAAGATATACAGTTGTCCAACAAGCACATGAAAAGATGTTCAACATCACTAATAATTATGGAAATGCAAATCAAAACTACAATGAGATATCACCTTACACTTGTTAGAATGGCTATAATTAACAAGACAAAAAATTAACAAATGTTGGAAAGGCTGTGGAAAAAAGGGAACCCTTATACACTGCTTGTGGGAATGCAAACTGGTGCAGCCACTATGGAAAACAGTATGGAGACTTCTCAAAAAATCAAAAACAGAAATACCATATGACTCAGCTATCCTGCTACTGGTTATTTATCCAAAGAACTTGAAATCAACAATTTAAAGAGACTTATGCACCCCTATGTTCATTTTAGCATTATTCACAATAGCCAAACATGTGGAAGAAACCCAAGTGCCCATCAACTGGTTAACAGGTAAAGAAAATACAGTGTATATATAAAATGGAATACTACTCAGCCATAAAAAAAGACAAAATCGTCCCATTTGCAACAACATGGATGGACCTTGAGGGTATTATGTTAAGCAAAATAAGCTAGACAAAGACAAAAACTGTATGATTTCACTCATATGCAGAAGATAAACAAATACATTGACAAAAAGAACAGATTACTGGTTACCAGAGGGGAAGGGGGTTGAGGGGTGGACATAAGGGGTAAAAGAGCACCTTTATATGGTGAATGACAAATAATAATGTAGAACTGATATTTCACAATGTTATAAATTATTATGACCTCAATAAAATTAAAAAAAAAATACTTTATTGCCAAAAAATGCTAACCATTATCTGAGCCTTCAGCAAGTCATAATCTTTTCGCTGGTGGAGGGTCTTGTGAAAAATGCAATATCTGCAAAGCACAATAAAAGGAAGTGCAATAAAATGAGCTCTGCCTGTATGTAATTTTAAATTTTCTAGTAACCATATTAAAAAAATAAAAAGAAACCGGTGAAATTAGTATTTTAAATATTTTTATTTAACTCAGTATATTTGAACACCTATTTTTATTTAACCTAATTATTTCAGCATGTAATCAATAAAAAACTTAATAATGAGATATTTGACATTTTTTATGCTAAATCTTCGAAATCTGGTGTGCATTTTACACTTACAGTACATATCTATCTGGGCTAGCCATATTTCAAGTGCTCAGTAGCCAACTGTGGCTAATGACTACTGTGGTAGATCTTGCAACTTTAGATTTTAGAATTATCAGGCAGGAATTTAAAAATAACTATGCTTACTATGTTTAAGGAGCTAAAAAAGGATGAAAAATTTAAGTGTAGAATTGGAAATTATATAAAAGTGACACAGGATATTTGAATTATGGAATGATCTAGAACTGTAAAATTGAATAATTGAAATTAACAACTCAGTGGATGCCTTTAATAGCAGCTTATACATACATGAGGAGAGAATTGATCAACTGGAATGTGCGTCAGAAGAAATTATGTGGAATGAGGTATAGAAAGACCAAAGTGTGGAAAAATCCGGAAGAAAGAGGAAGAGACACGGCAGACACAGTGAGAAGGTTTACCCCACATTCAGTTGGAATCCTAAAGGGAGAGGTGGGAGAAAATAGGGAAGAAGTTATTTTTGAAGAGATAATCGCTGGGAATTTTTCAAAACTAATTAGAAATCCATTGTCAATTTGATTGTCTTTCCATTGAAGGTAATCTTATCAATAGTTGCTTTTAAGTTTTTTTTCCTTTAAGTTTTTCTCTTTGAAGATCTTGAAGATATTTTGCAATTTCACCACAATGTGCCTAGGAGTGAATTTACTTTTATGTATCCCACTTGGGATTTATTGTGTTTCTAGAAATGGAGGATTGTTGTCTTTATCCTGGAAAATATTTAGCTATTAGCTCTTTGAAAATTTCTTCTCTCTCATTTTCTTTCTTCTCTGCTTTTGGAGGCCCTGTTAAGGGCAAGTTGGACCATCTCATTGTATATCTACATTTTATACCTCTCTCTTATAGTTTCAGAGTGCAACTCTCTCCGTTGAATTTTGAATCATTTCTTCAGATTAATCATCTAGTTCACTGATTCTCTGTCCTACTAGGTCTAATGTGCTGGTTCACCAGTGTGTTGAGTGTTTTTTTTTAATTTCTTTTTATTGCTTTTATTCCCCCAAAGCCCCAGCAGATAGCTGTATGTCATAGCTGCACATCCTTCTAGTTGCTGTATGTGGGACACGGCCTCAGCATGGCCAGAGAAGTGGTGCATCGGTGCATGCCTGGGATCCAAACCCGGGCCGCCAGCAGTGGAGCGCGCGCACTTAACCGCTAAGCCACGGGGCTGGCCCAGTGTGTTGAGTTTTTAATTTTAACAAACATATTTTTTATTGCTAGAAATTCTGTTTGGTTCTATTTCAAATATAGCTGGTCTTTTTTTGATAGTGTCCCATTATTTGCAATGTTTTTTATTCCTTCCTGTATGCCTTTAATGATTTAAATATCCATATTTTTCAGTTTTATTGATAGTTCTAATACCTGTAGTTCCTGAGGGCCTAACCTACTGTGTTGGATGGGATATTTCACTTATTGTGGTTTGAGTTTTGATGTGTTCTGTCGGTTTAAATCATGAGCTTTTCTTGGGCAGGACTTGATCTGTAGGAAATCTCTGCAGCCTACTTGAGGTTGTGTTCTTCTGGAGGGGTACTATGCTTGATTCTGCTAGTCACCCAGGGATCTCTACTAACCAGGAATCATTTTAATTTAATTTAATTTAATCAATTTATTTATTTTGGAATCATTTTTATTTTAATTTTGTGGCTTGGAGACTCCTGGATCAGTCAGGCAGAGTGAATTCTAAACGTATAGCCAAATAAAGACAGCCTGTAGTTATTACTTCTTAGGGAAGAATTTTTATTTGTTTGTTTTTACACATAGAACCCAGGCCAAGACAGAGAAGTGTGCCTGTGTCTCCTTTAAGTTGTCTCCCTGTGCCCCTGAGCAGAGTTTTTTCTAATTCATCTTTTCACTATATCTTAGCTTTACATGGTGTCTCACTTCCAACTCCTCACTATGGGTAGACCCCATAGCCTGATGTCTGGTCCTTGAATAGGAGTAGGATCTATGGAGTACGGCCCTTGCATACTGAGGCCAACAACCTCCACCTCCCTTCCCTGTCCTTCCACCACCCTCTGGAAAGCCAGTGTCTACCCTTGGCTTACCACTCTGCTTTTCAGCTCTCTTTTCAAGTCTGGCCCCTATAATTTCCCTCTCATGTAACTCAGCTGTGGTTTTAACAAGAGAGTTACATATCCTTCTCGCTTTGGTGACTGAAAGCCAAAACTCTGAACCTAAAATATCGTATCTCCCAGTGAAAGACGGATGAATTCATCTTGACACTTAACCAGTTAGAACACAGAGGAGGAGTGGCAGTGAATGACTCTCATGTGCTCTTATCCAGGTTAAACTACAAGAGGATAAAACCTAATGTGACCTGTGTCAGCTGAGTGGACTGTATAGTAGTGACATAAAGAAAAACATTAGATTTTTCTCTCTATATTCCCACCTTCCCGTCTCACTATCTAAGCAAGAAGCTTTCTGGGTTTTTTTCCTCATGGGAGATTCATGGCAGAGGAGAAAATATAAAAGACTCCTTTGTTTTTTCCAAAATCCTGAGCTCTGAAAGAAAGGCCTAGACAGAGTGTCTTCAGGAAACATCAAGAGCAGGTTTCCCCCGACTGGAGAGAGCCCGAGGTGATAGTGATAAACCAGTGGAGGAATCCTGGGCAGGGGTTCATCCCGTGAGTAACAGCCGTGCACACACCTGAATCCTCCGTTTATGATCACAGGGTTCTGTCAGGTTTCTTCCCTCCTCCCCCTTCTTCTCCTCCTCCTTCTCCTTCTCTCCCAGGGCACGTCCTTGATCGCTCAGGCCATGGCCCAATCCATTCTCTCTCTCACCAGTGGCTCCTGAACAAATGATTAAACTTGGCTTTGAGAGAAAATGAGCATTGCTTGCAGTAAGCTTTGACTCAGCCACGGAGGACCAGTGACTAGCTTAATGTTTTCAGGGGGACAAGCAGAGAGACTCAATATTATCATCATGAAGATGAATCTTTTTAGCTCAGAATGGAGATCAAGAAGTGTCCGTACAAAGAAAGAGAGAGATAAGGGAGATTTCAAATAATGCTGGGTGAGAATGTTCTGCAAGCAGCAATCAGACAAAAGCCTAGCACTCTCTTTTGAGATAAGGATTACTTCTATGAGGAGATAAGAAATATTTTGACAGTAATTAAAATGGATGGCATTCTCTGACGGGAGCAATTTCTTTTAAGCCTTCAATATTGTGGGAGACAAAAGTGAGAGAAAATGTCCTGTAAAAGAAAAATTTTTAAAAATTGGAAAATAAAATTATCTGATTAAATAGACGTGTAATTAAATGTTTAGCACATGCTTGCTAAGAAAGCAAAACATTTTAATGAAAAATATATTATTACTAGCTTTTCATTTTATGTCCATACACCTTTTTTCCTAGGTAAATATTTCATCCCTCTATTGAGAATTTTCATCCATTATTGCAGAAACCAGAGGTTTAACTGTCATCCATCATGGTTTTCTTTTGCCTTGAGTGTTTACTTGTTGGGAAGAGGAGGGACTTTAGCCAAAATGCTTGGCAAAGGAAGATTTCAAATCATTCAATTTCTAGCAGAAAATTTTCCTGGTTTTCTTGCTATGCTGTTGCCATGTCACATGGTGTCTTCCAGCTAGAGCTGAACAGTCATTTACGCAGTTTCTAGGCAGAAAAATGCTCGCATAGCAAGGAACTGTGTAAGCATCCCACGGGGGAACTCTGGTCATATGGATTTTCATTGCTCATTTGTGCTCTGAAAGGTACAAGTCTCCTGACTTTATATATTTTCTTATGGTGCCACTCTCTTCGTTAAATCCAAAATTAATGATTGTGCCTCAAAGGCAAAGTGTTAGTATAATTCACACCTTTTAGGTATATTCTAAAAATCTATTTTACCTATTTAGAATTTTTCATTAAGCTTCTGTTACAGTCCGAAAAATATCTAGTAATCTCTGATCAATTCAGCTGAGTTCAGTTTTTAAAGGATGCTGTTGTTCTACAAAGTGGCTATTTTTTAAAGCCTAGAATTAATATAAGTGTTTCCAATGACTCAAAGAGATTGAATAGTTTCTTAAAATATCTATCATACTTATAATAAATCTAGGATTATGTGGGCTGATTTTATGAAATTTGTAAAATATAAAAATGACAGTAAGTGAAAATGACTTAATCTACTTCCAGCATTCACTTTGCTAAAGTGTTTCACTGAAAATATCATTAGTTTTTTCCCTCTGCAAACCTGAAGATAATACTGCTTGGAAACATGATTCTCTGTAGAATTACAGGTTGGACAGATGAGTCACGGCTGCAGTAATGTTGTTCATCTGCTGTTACTCCCACAGCCTGGGAACATGCCTTATAGTGTGGCCAGATGCCTCCATGTTTCTCTTATACTCCCAAAGATAAGGGACTTTCAGCTACTTGTATCCCAAAAGAAGGGGAGTCTTGTCTGTAAATTATATCTCAATAAATTTGACTTTTATAAAAGGTGGAGTGAGAGAATACCAGCAGCACCTGAACAAAAGAAAAACGATAAGCTTGTCACACTTCTAAGTGCATCTATTGATCTATTGGTGGAAAGTTTTTAAAACTTTCCTCCAGCTCTATGAGACTACGACTGGCAGCACAGGATAGTGCAGAGCCAACTGGACAGAGATGAACTCAGTCTTCTGTCTCCTCTGCAAATGAGCCCTGAGAAACTGCAGAAGGAAGAAGGAGACAGATCAACAGCATCTTCTCAACAGCAATCCTGGTAGCAAGAGGACCCAGGAGAATTATTGTCAAAGTATTGAAGGAAAAGAGTTTTGGACCCAGAATTTTATATCCAGTCAAATTCTCACTTAAGTAAGAGGGTATATGTCTTAGTTTTCTACTGCAGCCATAACACATCAGCACAAACCTAGCTGCTTAAATCAACACGTATTTATTCTCTCACAGTTCTGTAGGTCACAAGTCTGAGTTGACTTGGTTGATTTCTCTGCTCGGGGTCTCACGAGGCCAAAATCAAGGTGTTAACAAACTGGACTCTTAGCTGGAGAACCTGGAGGAATCTGCTTCTGAGCTCCTGCAGATTGTAGATAGAATCCAGTTCCTTGGAGTTCTGGGACTGAAGGACACCCTTCCTTGCTACCAGCTAGGGGCTCTCCTTAACTCCCAGGGGCCTCTTTCCAGTCCCAGCACACGGCCCCCTACATCGCAGAGCCCCCACAGCACAGCAAATCTCTCTGACTTCTCCTTCTGCCGCATCTTTCTCGCCTCCAGTCAGATAAAATTTTCAATATCTAGGGGCTCATGGGATTACATTGGTCCCAGTCAGATAACCTAGGATAATCTCCCTATTTTAAGGTCAACTGATTAGTGACCTTAATTATATCTGCAAAGCCCCTTCACAGCAGTATCCAAATTGGTGTTTGATTGAGTAAGCAAGGGACAGAAAATTGGAAAAATCTTTAGAATTCGTACTGCCACAGTGTATCAAAAATATTTGTGAAGATATAAAGCCTAAAGAATATTTTCTCCATAAAGATTCATGTTGAAAATGCTTTTGGAGAAAGTATTCAGATAGTAAGAGAAACACATCCAGGAGATGGGACAAGAGAAATAAAGAGAATAAGTAACCAAATAATTAGTTAAAGATTGGTGTTGCCTAAAAAAAGGGTGAGGGGGAGAGTTTGGATCACAGAAATGAAAAAGTATGCCAATAAATACTCCAGAAATGAAATTCTAGACAGTATCAGAAAAACGGACTGGGAGGTGGCACACAAAAGAGACATGAAATCATGCCAAATGCTTTATTTATTAGGGATAAACGAAACCATGGTAAATAAATAGATAAAAAAAATACACATTAGTGGGGGTCATAAAACAAGGGCAATCAGCACGGGAAAAAATTAGAAAATATCACTATTAAACCAACAAAAGAAAATTCAGTAGAGTAAAATAAAAGCAGCTATGGAGGGGGAAATTTCTTTCAAAAGTACAAAAAATGAAAAATGTGATGGGAGAGCTAAGTCCTAATACACTAGTAATCACAGTGAATGCCAAATCATTGAACTTGCCAATTAAATAACTGAAATTCTCAGTTTGGATTAAAAAATAACCCAATGACATACATTGTTTTCAAAAGACACCCTTAATGAAAGGAAACAGAAAGATTAAAAATATGAAGCCTAACAATCAAGGTAGGGTAGGTTTATTGCAGAAACAAACAAACCAAAATTTTAGAGGCTTAAAATGACACTTATTGTAGTATATATTTGAAAGGTTTGAAAGGTTTACATCTGGCATTTTGGTAGTTTCTTTCTTTCTTTTTTTTGTTTTTTGAGGAAGATTGGCCCTGAGCTAACATCTGTTGCCAATCTTCCTCTTTTTTTTTTCTTTTTTCTCCTCAAAGACCCCAGCACATAGTTGTATACCCTAGCTGTAGGTCCTTCTAGTTCTTTTTTTTTTTCTTTTTATAATTTTATTTATTTATTTTTTCCCCCCAAAGCCCCAGTAGACAGTTGTACAACATAGCCGCACATCCTTCCAGCTGCTGCACATGGGACATGACCTCAGCATGGCCGGAGAAGTGGTGCATCGGTGCGCGCCCGGGATCCGCCCTAACCCTAACCCTAACCCTAACCGCCAAGCCACGGGGCCGGCCCCCTTCTAGTTCTTTTATGTGAGACGTTGCATCAGGCCGCCCTCACGGTGGTTTCCTTTTTGAGTGTGGTTCAGATAATCTCCTCTGAAGTAAAAAGAAAGAGAAATATTTTAACCACATTGAAAAATATATGCTACGTCACTTGGATGTTTTAATGCAAATTTTCTGCTATGACACCAGCACTACAATAAACAACCATATCTCTACATGCTCTGTGGTCCACGTTTGCCAGCCTGGAACTAACACTGGGAGCGCTGTGTAGTAGGAAGAACACACCATCCACTGTCGGGATCTGGTGAAACACATGTCAAAGGAGGGATTCAATTCATCCTCCTGCTAACAACGTGAGAGAACCCCTGTTAGTCCATCTCCTGTCCACCACTTGATGTATTTCACAGTGTGTCCACTTGTGGGTGTGTAAGAGTACCCATTGTTCTTTGGTGTTAGCTTGATGATCTGGGACATGTTCTATCTTTTCTGAAGTGCTCAAAACATTTGCTCAAATCTTGGGGCAATTAGACTTAACTCTTATTGACTTGTATGAGTTCATTATATGCTTTGGATACTGATCCTTTCTCCGTGGGAGCAGAAAACAACCTTTAGAAGTGGAGCTGTTTCTGCTGTGAAGACTGACTTCTCACTGAAGGAGGCGAGTCTGGGTGGAGGGACCACAGGAAAGTCACTGCTGGGGTCAGGGATATGGGATGAAATCAGAAAGATTCTCGTTGCTTAAGTCCCAGAATATTTGTTTGCATCAGGGTATCAGGATAGTGTTTGAGACTGACAGCTGGCCTCCTTGTCAGTTTAAGAGTGGTTTTTAAATTCTCTGTGTCCGCAAGAAATCTAGCAGAATCACCAGTTACATTTGCCCCATAAGGGGGAGGAATAGCGAAATGCCATGAATTCCCTACGAGTGATAAAAGATAATTCCAAAAGAATGAAGTTTTTTAGAACACAGCGATGTATATTTGATATCATTATAGGTTAATAAATTACTAGAGGAAATAAACATGAATAAATATTTTTTGTTTGAAAGACAAAGATTGTTTCTCAGGACAGAGAAAGAATCCCTGACATTCTGTGTGCCACACGATATTTTTCTGGCAATATCGTTCCAAAGAACAGGCTCTGGATGCAGAGAAGAATCTGATGTTCCCAAATCAACGGAGAAGATGGAAAATGTTCCTTTGGTTGAGATTTCCTGTTCAAGCAGTTCCAGCTGAAGTCCAGGAATTCTCCTGCTTAGCCCCAAAGGAAAGTGGCGTAATATGTGAAGCAAAAGCACTGACTAGGAGAATCACCAAATGCAAAAGGACCTGAGAAATAGCATTGACTGTCTCGTGGAGATCTGATGGTGGCCTCTGGATTTCCAAGGCCTGAACTCCTGGCGGTTCAGAAATCAACAGCAGGGGATCCAAAGGCAGCCAACCAGAAGGCAGAGTCACCGACATAGACCAAAGTCTCAGGGCCTTCTTGGAATCCTCCTGAGCCTTCAGAAAGGAAACAATGTTGGCCCAAGTGACTGAAGAAATCCTGGGTCAGCTCTCCCGGGTCAGCTCCCCAGTCACTCCCCATCTCCAGACTGAGGCTCATGTATTTCCCCACACCCATCACCCCCTCTATGGTTCCACCAGCTTGTCCTAACCTCCTCCTCCCTTTAGCTCATCACTGTCAGCCCCACACCCTGCTACCAATCATTTAGGCTCAGGACTAGAGCCAGTAATGACTCAATCTTCTTTTACTCAAGTCCTGATTCTCCCTCTGATGGGAGGCCTAAGGGACCTGGTGGGAGCTCTGATGGAAGGGAAGGGCCTGCATCCTGACACCTCTAGCCTTGGGGAGGGGTGCAGCCAAGCATCCTTCTTTTCCTCCTCTCCCAGCCTCTTAGCTGGCAGCACACATAGGTCTCAGTGTGAGGGTCCCTGCCCCCACCCCATCCATTCCTAGTCCAGCTCAGCTGTGAGCATCAACAGCAGCTCTGTCCCACCCATCTCCTGAGTCACCTGGCTCCAGGCAGGGGCCACTCAGTGACTCAGGATCTGGGCTCTGCAGGAGGCTGGCTGCCGGGTGCACGCAACAGGCTGAGCCAGAATTCCCCTTGTTCCCTGGAGAACTGGCCTCTTCCTGATCTCGACCTACACAGTCTCTACTCTTTGCCTTCTGCCTTACCTGCTGTGACCCAAGGCAATTTCTGTGAGAACGCAGCCCTGAACTCTAGCCTTTGAGTTAAGTCTGCAAGGTCTTCCCACCCCTCCTCCTGGCCCCTCTCCTCTTAGCCCCCTGCTTGAGTCCCCTTCCCCTTAACACATCATGTGGAGCCACCATGGGGCTCTCCCGCAAATGTGAGTCCTATCCTTGACTTGTGTGCCTGCTGTCCCCTCTCCACCTCCTACTGGGCCCAAATAGACTCTCCCAAACAGAGGATCTGGTCTGAGTCAGGCCTGACTTTGCTAAACCCCTTCAGCACCCACAGGCCCTAAGCCTAGGTGTGGCCCCTCCCCTTTCCCCCTGGCCTCACCAGTGAGGAGACACCAGAGCCCAGGGCTGAGCTTGTCCAAGCTGTTGCTGTGGAGCCACATGAGGTCTTATTCTCCTGGTCTCATGTCCACTATGAGAAAGTTCAGTGAGGGGGCAGGGGTCAGGCTGAAAATCCACCATTCCCTGTCCTCACTCCAGGTTATGTGCCCCCTTTCCCTCTCAATCTGCTCTCAGTACCTGTTACTGTGAAGGACTCAGCCTAGGATGCCGAGGAGAAGAGAGCAGGTGAGGGTCACCAGGAGGATCCAGGTGATGGGAGTGGTGGCCGGGGCCCTGGATTGGGCTGTAGCCGGGCCCGTGGTTGGTGATGCTGAAATGGAAAAGGAAGAGTCAAAGCCCTTGTCCAGACCCCAAATCTCCTCAGAGGAGACTCCTCCTCAGCTCCTGCTGCCCCGGATAACTGTACAATGAAGACATTTTCTACCCCTCTCCTTGTGGCAGCTGCTGTCACAGGTCCTAAGGTAGGAAGGGAGAGAGGAGATGGGCCCTGTCCCCAGGGGGCTCAGACAGGTGATGGGGGAAGCAGGGGTGACAATGTAACCAATCACTCCTGCTGTGACTGAAGCGGAGGTGACACCTGAAGATGGTGGTAGAGAAGTCCTCTCAGGGGCTGACATTTGGGGTGGTATTGAAGCATTTCCGGAAACAGACCAGGTGAGATGAAAAAGAAAAGTGAGGTAAGGAGAGGGAACATTAAGAATGTCTGGAGACAGAATGATGCCCTCATGTTTGGAGTCAGCCAGATCCACAGTGATTGGACCAGAGGGATGTGCAGTGAGGAAGAGACGTCAGGAAGTGAGACGGGAAGGAAGGATGGTAGAAGCTACCTATGGCCATTATTCTCCCAAGAAAAACTCACTGTGGATGGATCACCCTTTCAAACACACACACACACACACACACATGCACACACACACACACACACATACTCACACACACACACAGTGGGGTAGGTCGACCTCATTTGAAAAGAACTACCACTACCTCCTTCTCTTCTCAATTACCTGTTGTCTCCAGCATTCTCTCCCAGTGCAACAAAAATTCTTCAAGCCACTTCTTACAGTCTCCATTTGAAACTTTCATGAGGAACATGGTTATATCATTGTCATTGTCCAATGTCTCTTTTAGCAGTCTCTCTCCAGCATCAACCACTGTACAGTGACTGTTCTCTGAGTCACACACGTCAAAATGCCAGCATCTGCTGCTCCCTCCATTGGCTTTACAGGGACACGTCATCCTGCCCTGCAGGGTGAGAGGATCTGCCCCCAGGGGAAAGAGGTCAGCCTCCGGTCTTGTCAAATCCTTTCCCCACCCTGGTGTCCACTCCTCTGGTTCCCTTCGTATCTCCCGGTCCCGCCCTGTCCTCTCTGTCTGCCCTGCCTACTGGGCCTCCTGTGTGGGACCAACTGCCAATTTTACGCAACACAGTGGCTCCCTCCCCTACAGAAACTGTTCTGCGTCTGCCCTGAGCCTTCAGACTCACCGCTGGTTGTGGAAATCTCTCGTTCCACCTCAAGGAGTTTCTTTCTGAGCTCTTCCACCAGCTCTTTCAGAGCTTCTGACTGTCTCCCCCAGGCCTCTGTAGTGTTCACCTTCATCCCCAGACGACCTTCGGGTTCGAACTTCTCGCCACCACAGTGGTAGTGCAGAAACATGTCTCCGTTGACCTTGCCTTGAAGTATACACCAGGGTTGTCCTGGTTTGGGTTTCGGACTGATGGTGAACTCATAGCAAAGACTATGAGCCTCTGTGAAGGAAAAACACAGGTGAGGGTTGGAGTTGGGAGCAAAGGAGCCCTAGGCACCCCCTCCCCCATCTCTGCAACAGTGAGAGAATCTCTGAAGGGCTGGGATGGCAGAGCAAACACTTCCCCTGCCCAGCCCTTCCCCTCACCAGTTAAAGGCTAGTGTCCTTCCCTAGCTTGAGGAGGAGGAGGAGGGGGTCTCTGCAGGAAAGCACACATTCAGGGATACGTCCCATCTGTACAACAGGCCAACACCCAGCACCAGTCAGCCCATAACCAACCCAGAGACATGCCAGGCCTGCTATGGAGGAAAAGGTCTAGATGCCAGAGGATTATCAGCTAGTCCATGTCCTGCAGAGAGATGGGAGAGAATATAGGGGCTGCTCCTGAGGAAGCTGGATCACGGTGGAGGGGGGCAGGTGAGCATAGAAGCCAAAGCTGGAGAAGGGAGAGTTTACAATTATGGGTCCTGGGATTTAGCAAGACCCTGGGATATGGTGCAAGTCTGCTACTAGGATGGGTCTTGGAAGTTTGGAAAAGAAATTGTCCATGCTGCATGGAATAGAATATCAGGAACTTGCAAGGCAGATAGTAGAGGAAGGGATTAAAAGGCTCAGAGAAGTGCATATGTCAGAGTGGATACAGTATGAAAGGCCAGAAAAAAACACAATGTGTCCCAACTATGTTCCCTGGGGAGGTTTGGAGGACTCTTTGTTTATCAAGCTCATAAAGACAGCATGGTGAGAAGGGCACTAACGTTGTCAAGAACTCAGTGATGCTGTCTCTGATGGCTGGGCTTGGTAGTAGGAGATGGTATTCCAGAAATGGGCTCCCAGTAATAATGGGGATGAAAAATCCTGACATCGTAGGTTTGACATAGAGATGCTCAACTCTCAGAAGCAGAGAGAGTGCGATTACTGAAATGATCACAAAGGTTGGAATGCCAGCCAGGGGCCTGACCCACAGAAAACTCCCCATTAGTTTCATAGAACACAGCTATCCTAGAGGCAAAACAGGGACAGCCAACAGAGGGAGACTGCTGGATTTAAATACTAAATACAAACAAGGACAAAACTCAAGGATGGTGATTAGGAGGCTAAAAGCAGCTCCCCAACAAAAAGTCTGGATCATCCGCCCAGTTTCCAGAACTGAGGCACTTCTCAGACCTAAAACCATTACTAGCAGAAGAGGCCAGGTTCCAGTGAGGGGAGGAGCCATTTAAGTTGACAGCAAATGCAAAAGTCATATGGCCATTACTTAGGGAAGTGTACACCGGGAAGCATAAATTACCCAGACATTCATATTGGACCTCCTGTGTGAGTTGACATCATCCTGGGGGATCTGAAGCATCATCATGGGCCCCCTGTTTTTGAAGTGTTGCATGGGGGACCAGGTGATGAATAGACACTTGTCCCAGATCCTGTTCACAGTGGTGTCATTTGGTTCAGGAACCCACACAGTGGTCATTCCCCAGATTTGTAACAAACGGAAAATCTTTGTAGTTTGTGAGTTACTTGCTGGGTGAGGGCTACATAGTAGGGATATTCAAGCACAATCTTCTTACACTGTCTTCCTTGTTCTCCAAATAGAAAGTTAAAGCAGTATCTTATCCCGGAGGAAATGATAGAGATGAGGGGGTATGATCTCTTTCCTATCTCAATTTAATCGCCAGCCCAGGCTGAAGACTTTCTGTAAATAGGTATATATTAAATATTCCAGGCTTTGGAGAACATAGGTCTCTGCTGCAACTACTCAACTCCGTGTTGTAGCGTGAAAGCAGCCAAGACGATGCAGGAATGGACGAGTGTGGCTGGACTGACTTGTTGCACCATGTGACCCGGGAGAACCTGTGATACTACAGGTGTCTGTAGTAGGAGAAGGGGCTATGTGGAGTTGAGGGCATTCCTGATTGCAGGATCACGACACAGACCCCTAGTGTTCAGAAGCCAGGCCATGCCACTTGCAGCAGGGAACCCACGCTATTGATAAGAGGCTCCTGGTAAAGTCCCGGGCCTGGTAGAGATGAGGCCTCTGGCCGTGGGACATCAGAGTTGCCCATAAAGAGCATCAGTAGGTGGGACAGGCCCGGTGGTCATGAGATAGAGGTGATTCTTCTGGCATTGGTGTGAGCAGGGCCACAGGGAACAGATAAGCAGCACAGGCAGGTGGCTCAGATCCTGACACCAGAAATGTAGCATCCCAGCTGTGGCTTCACGGAGCGTCCCTTATGGCCCCTTTAGACCAAGGAAGCCACTCTAGAGAAAGGAGGGGAGCAGGGCCCACCCCTGTAGGACCCACATCCTGTCACATTCACTCCACCCAGAGCCACAGGCAGGACAGGGCACATTTTTGCTCTTCAACACACAGCTGAGACACCTTGGAGATGATTCCCTAGGGGATGGTGCACCCATATTGGGACCCCGTATACACCCTAAATATGGAGTCAGCAAACTAGGACAGGGGCCAAACCTGGTCCCCCATTCCTTTGCATGTTGTCTTGGCTGCTTTTGCACTGCAAAGGAAGAGGGGAGGAGCTGATCCAGAGACAGGTTCCAAATGGCCTGCAAAGATGAAAACCCTCACTGTCTTCTGTTTTTTTTTTAAATATGAGTCAGTTTATTCAAGTAGTTTTATATACTGCATTTTATTTTATTTTTTCCCCCCAAAGCCCCAGTAGATAGTTGTATGTCATAGCTGCACATCCTTCTAGTTGCTGTATGTGGGACGCGGCCTCAGCATGGCCAGAGAAGAGGTGTGTCGGTGCGCGCCCGGGATCCAAACCCTGGGCCGCCAGCAGCAGAGTGCGCGCACTTAACTGCTAAGCCACGGGGCCCGCCCTCACTGTCTTCTGTTTACAGGAAGAGTTTGCAGACTCTGGCGTAAATCAATGACCGTTAGGATGTTGTCTCCCAACAGGTACATACATGGGGCTGGGCCCAAAGGGTGGAAGTGGGAGTGCCCTTCCTCCCCCTCACTCCCAGGGTCAGACTTCGGGAACACGTGCCTCCCACCCCTCCTACTCCAGGTTCTGGGGGCCAAGTGTGGGGGCTTCTGCTGGACTGTGGGGCAAGGGGATAAGGTGCCAGTTAGTAGAGAGATGATTAGGGACAGTTCACAGGTGGGGAGGTGTTGGAGGCCCTGGGGAGCATGGGGACGGGGTGAGGTGGGCAGTTAAAGGGTGTGAGCTGGGGTGGAGGTGCAGGGGCTCCTGGGGGACAGTGGCTGGGGCTGCACTTGTGGTGATCCACTGACCAGGGCTGCTGGGAAGTTCTTGCCAGAGAGCGGTGGGCAGGATGGAGCGTGTGTGGGGACAGTTGTATGAGTAGAGACGGGCCCGCGGTGTCTGAGGGTCGAGTCCCTGTGGGAATGGCCCCTGTCTTTGCCACGCCCCGGGTGCCAGGGGCTCTGGACTCCCACTTCCCGAGGGGCGGGCAGGCTGGGCACTAGGGGCTTAAGCAGCCTTTCCTCCTGTGCCCTCTCTCCCTCCCCTGCCCTCCCCGCTCCCATTCTCCCCTATTTCTTATTCAACAAAGTCGCCTCTATCTACACTCCCAGGATGCTGTGGAAAGGACTTGGGGGCGGGGCAATGCCACTGGCAGAGAAGGTCCCTGATCCCCCCGGGGACCCCGCATCCCCCTCCCCCGTCCTAATGTATCGCCCCCTCCCCACCACAGGGTGCATCAGGAACTCTCCACCAAGAGGCAACCAGGGACAGGCCCACAGGAGCAGGAGTAGGAGGCCCAGACTGAACTTGCAGCTCCCTGTGCACAGCATCCTCTCCAGTGACCAGCAGCGTCTGGCCATCTGGTCGGGTCCCTGCTTGGTGTGGACTGTGCTCAGAGGCGTGTATGCTGTCACGTTGTCTCCAGAATAGAATGACTAACTGGTTTGGCAGTGTGCCCAGTGCGGGTGTTGTTTCGTCGCGTTTACCGGACTGGGTGGAGTTTGGGGGCTAAACTAGCTCCTGAAATGAGCGTCTCCTTTCTGCTCCTGCTCCCCCCGATCTCTTCCCCTCTTTATTCCGTGGTCACAGCCGTTCCTGCTTTTCTTAGAAGACCCAGGATTTCCCTTCCGAAACACTCCCATCTTAATGAAAGGGACTGAACACAGCCGTTAGCTGTCCTGTCATCGAAGGTATGTTTTCTGGTAGTTTTGATCCCAGTGGAGCCCAACACCTCTTGGTAAACAGATTAACTCCTCTTTGGGAGAGTTTGGGGTGCTGAGTTCGGAATTTGGATTTCCCGGTTTCTGCTGCGGAAAAGAATCTGACGCCACCTGGAGGCCTCTAGAGGAATTCCCGCCCCGGGCCGCGGATTCTGCAGATGCTGATTTGAGCCTCTTTGGCGTTTGGATTCTCGCACTGCGCAATAGGCATTTACGTACTGGCAGCTCATGTGGGCGTGAAGAGTGAAACCATGGCCTGTTGAGTCTGAGAAAGACTCTTGATTCTTGTTCAGTGAGTCCAGTCGTTGGGTTTATTTCCACACATCAGAGACACACCAAGTGACAGAGGAAGGCAGTGCCTGGTCCATCTCTCTCATCACCAGGGACCCTGGCCCATGACTTCCGGGAAGGCAGCACTGATACCTGAGTGAGGAGATCTGAGGACAGTCCTCAGCATGTGTGGCTCAGGGTCACTTGTACCATCTCTTTAGTGACTCTCTTGTCATTCCCTGAGGTAGAGTTTCCCACGTTACAAACGTGGAAACAGATTCAAAGAAAGAGGAAGAAGCTAGCACAGGCAAAGCAGCCAGAATTTCACCCAGACTCCTGATTCCTGGTTCTGGAAGTGTGGCCTATAGTCCACATCCATTAAAATTGCTTCAGGAGCCAATACCACCCAACCTGGGGTCTTGTGTGAGTCTGGGGACCAAGAGTTGACATGGGGGTGAGCCAGGAATACCCAGGTGTCCACAGAGGCCCGTCCTCCTTTCACCTGGCCATCCTGCCAAGTCTCTAATGCCAGCCTTCTGGCTTCCTCCTGTTCTCCCGGTCACTTGCCTACTTCACCCAGCCTCGTGGGTTGGGACTGACATGCCCTTCCTGGTTGCCTCCTCCCAGGGATGAACCCCAGGCTCCTGTCCCCAGCCTTGTGCATGGGAGTCTCTTCCCACACACAGGTCACCTGGACCCACCAACCTCTTGCCCCACCCAAACCTGGGACCTGCCCACCCCCAGTGTCTCTCTTGTCTTGCACACCACCCGGCACAGGCCCCTCCGGCATAGAGACCCTAGTGAATCAGGCCAGAACCTTCTAATCTCCTTTACACCTGTTAATTCACAGAATTTGCTGCTGTTCCACGTCCCTGTCCTCGAGTACAGACAGGCCCTGTGCCCTGGTACAGGCCTCCACTTTCCCACAGCCTGAGGACATTGGGGACTTCTCCTCCTTTGGAGCTCATCCTTTCCACATGGGGAACATGTGCAGTAGGAGGTCTTAGTGTATTTTCCTCCTTAGATGGGAAAAGGCTCAGTGGATGGGGGCAGAGTGGGACTCAGAGTCTCCCCGGTCCTCACACCAGGCAAAGAGCTCCCCAGAGCCAGGGGCCACTGGACTCTATCCTCCCTCTCACTTCTGCCCATAACACACACTGCCCTCACAAGGAACAAGACAAGGATGCATTGGGGTTTCCCCTTTGGGGATGGGCAGAGAGTTCATAGCAATAAACTCATTGGAGATGGGGTTAAAGCTGTGGAGTTGGGGATGCTTTGGCCACAGAGATTGTGCTATAAAGTGGTCCCCCAGGCATGAGGAGAGCCCTCTCTCAGCTCCTGTTCCCCAAGGGAATTCAATTTGTCACAGAGTGATTGAGCAACAGCATGTATTATACTCTTGTTTTGCAAAAGCGATAAAGGGACACATTCTGTTCCCAATGCCCACATGGAGTGTGGAGCACACAAACCTACAAAAATACCTTTCAGCAAGTGTGACACCCTTGCTGTGGACTTGGGTCTTAGGACACAGAGGAGGGGAGAGGAGGTTAATCATTTAATTTGGGGAATGGGTGATGGGAAATTTTATGGGACCACTTGGAGAATGTTTTGGATGAGATTAACATGTAAATCAGTGAACTTGGAGTCAAGGAGATGGTCCTCCACATGTTGGTGGGCCTTGTCAAATCAGTTGAAGGTCTGAAAGGAACAAAGAGACTGACATCCCCAAAGGAGAGGGCATCCTCCAGCAGACTGCCTTCAGACTTCATCTGCACCATTGGCTCCACTGGGCTCCAGTGAGCCAGTCCACACTGCAGGTTGTGGACTCGATGGCCTCCGTAACCACGTGAGCCCATTTCTTATAATAAGTCTCTCTCTCTCTCTTTAAACATCATACTGGTTCTATTTTTCTGGAAAACCTGGACTATCACAGGCGTGTAAGGAAGACTTAAGGAGAAGTGATGTTTGTGCTCAGCTTTCCAGATCCACAGGCTCTTGGCCTGTGGGAACCAGAGAACCTGACAGAGGAATATGCTAGAACAGAAACCCTGAAAGTGTGGTGGTGAGGATCAGCAGATAGGCTAGAGTGGCTTCTCCTTAGAGTATTAGAGAGAAAGGCATTTCAGGAGGTGAAATGGGACAGGGAGGACTTGTGGGAAATCCCTTGGCAGTCATGAGTTTCAAGTAGAAAGGTCATTGGGAACACACACACACACACACACACACCCCCACACACACACCCCTTAGAGGGTGGATCTAATCTCAGAAGAGCTGCTTAGCCCTTTTGTCTGAGTCAGATATCTGACAGCTGCTGCACGCAAGTGGGGGTCAGGATCTGTAACCGTGAACTTCCACACCCCCATTCCTATCCTGAGCTGCTTTTGTCTCTAGAAGGGTTTGGCTTGACCGTGTAATGAGGTTGAGGAGGGAGAGGCTGAGGAAGGCTGGAGCACAGAAGGGTGAGGTGGAACATCCGGGGAGGACCTGCCTCTGTACAAGGAGCAGGATCTGAGGTGGAGACTGGGGAGGCTTACAGTTCTATTGTCTCTATTGTATTTATTTAGATATTTCCCTTCTTATATCAAATTCTGAAAACAACTTTTGTCTTAATTTCTCATTTTAATAGCTTAAAAAAATTTTTGGAAACAAGCAGAAACTTACAAAAAGTTGGGGCTGCAGGTACAGAAAACTCTCTTCCAGAACCATTTCAGAGCAAGCGGTCACTCTGATGTCCCGTCACTGCCAAGCACTTTAGCTCATGTTTCTTACAAACCAGGACATCTCCTAGGTTGTCATAATACAGTCATCAGACAGATTTCAAGTTGAGACATTCCCACCATCTATGCCTCAGACCCCATTCAATTTTCACCACCATCATCCTTTCTAGCTCAGGGGTCTGATGGCTTTAGGGGTTTTCAGTCTCCTCCTCCGGCTGAAGATTTGGGTGAGGAGTGTTTCCTTTGCCCTTTTGTTCATCTGTATAAGTTTTTAGGGGAAAGTGGAGAGATTTGTATCGAGATGGCCACTTTGATTGTTTGTCAGTCAGAAGTCTGCCTTAATACTTTTGAAAGATTTAAACTTTTTCATCCAGCTTTTTGGTTGTTTGATTTTTGACAGTGGTTCAAATGATCGAGTCCGATGTAAAGAGAACAGAGATGAGCGTGTCTTCCACTTTACTAGATATTGTAAACTTATAGTGTTCTAAGGTTGATTCATACCAACGACACAAGAGAATTCCTGTTATTCCATTTACCATCCACTAGTAAGAGTTGATATATTTAAAAATATTTGTCACTTTGATGAGTATGTGAGGGTATCTTCTTCTTTTAATTACAGTATTCTTGACTATTTTTGAGATTCTCAATCTTTTCATAGAGTTATTTGCCATGTGTTAACTCCTCATATCATTTGCCCTGTATCTTCGAAGAATCAGACTTGTTCCAATTTATTTGTAGGAGCTCTTTATATATTCTGGATACTCGGTCCATGTGGGAATAAAACAACATGTAGATATAGAGTTGTTTCTGCTGTAAAGACTGTTCTCTCATGAAGGAGGTGAGTCAGGGTGGAGGGATCACAGGAAGGTCACTGCTGGGGTGGGGGATCTGGGCCAAAATCAGAAAGATTGTTGTTGCATAAGTCCCAGAATATTTGTTTGCATCAGGGTGTCAGGATAATGTTTGCGACTGACACACCTACTGCTTAATAGTTAATTTACAAGGGGTCCTTCAAGTCTCTGTTTCCATAAGAAATCTAGTAGAAACACTGGTTTTCTTTATTCCAAGACATGAGGGAAGAGTGAATGCCATTACGTCTCTACTGTGTTATAAAACAAAATTCTGGAACAGTTTAATCTGTTAAAAGGTAAGTTGGGGGCCGGCCCGTGGTGCAAGCGGTTAAGTGTGCGCGCTCCGCTGCGGCGGCCCAGGGTTCGCAGGTTCAGATCCCAGGCACGCACCGACGCACTGCTTGGCAAGCCATGCTGTGGCAGCGTCCCATATAAAGTGGAGGAAGATGGGCACAGATGTTAGCCCAGGGCCAGTCTCCCTCAGCAAAAAGAGGAGGATTGGCAGTTGTCAGCACAGGGCTGATCTCCTTACTAAAAAAAAAAAAAAAATAAGAAAGTAAGATGTTCATCTAAATATCCATGACAGGCTAATAAATTATTAAAGGAAACAGTCATGAATATAATCTCGTTCTGTTGAAAAGACGTGAGGTTGTTTCTCAGGACAGAGAAAGAATCCCTGAAGTTCTGCAGTCTCACACGATATTTTTCCGGTGATGTCATTTGCAAGAACAAGGCCAGGATGCAGAGACACATCTGATTTTCCACAACCAGAGGAGAAGGTGGAAAATGGTCTCTGGGTTGAGATTCTTGTTCAATAAGTAGTTCAGAGGCGAAGTGCAGGAGTCCCAACCCTTAGCACCAAGAGAAATGGCGCCGATGTTTAGAAAAAGTGTAAAATAGGATGATCAGCCAAGGGCGTAAAGAGCATGCGGTGCTGCATCCCCTTGATCCTCAAGACTCCTGGGGGCCTCTGCCTTTGCTGTAGGGACTGAGATCCCAGGTGGGGGAGAGATGCAGGGCAGGTGACGAAAAGGCCCCGACCAGAAGGGAGACGGGAGGAACTGGAGCAGACCCCAGGGGCTTCTGTAGCAACTCCAGCCTCTGAAAGGGAAACAGGTATTTGTCCCAGGGACTGAGGAAATCCTGGGTCAGTGCTCCTGGGGCTACCCCTCCCCAGTCACGCCCCATCTAAGAGCACCACCCTCACTGAGGGTCATGAGGTTCCCTCCACTCCTACCCCCAGCGCTAGTCCTGCAGCCTGGACCAACTTTCCCCCTCCTTTACCACGTGACAGAGTCCCAGCCCCAGGCCCTGCTACAGCACTTTGGGGCTCAGGACTAAGGTGAGTAACATTCAATCTGTTCATGATACTTAGATCCTGACTTTCCCTCCAATGGGAAGGCCTAGAGGAACCAGCGGTATCCCAGTGCAAAGAGACGGGCCTGGATCCTGGTTTTTCTAGCACTAGGAGTGTTGCAGGCAAAGATCCTCCTTTTGCCTCCTCTGTCAGTCTCTCCTCACCCTGCTAGCAGCTCACAAGCTCTGAGTGTGATGGTGTCTGCCCTGCCCATCCATTCCTGGTCCCGCTGAGCTGTCCCTGCCCAACTCCACCACTAGCTCAGCCCCACCTATCTCCTGAGTCACCTCTGCTCCAGGCACGGGTTGCTCAGTGCCTCAGGATCTGCGGTACAGCAGGAGGCTGGCTGCCAGGGGATACCGGACTTTGACAGTGAGGAATTGTTAGAACTCTATGCTGAACTTGCCTAAGTAATTGCTGTCAAGCAACATGAGCTCTTTCTCCTGGTTAACACTATATGTCATCTTGACTGGGCTAAGGGATGTCCTGATAGCTGGTAGAACATTCTTTCTGGTTTGTCTGTGAGGTTCTTTCTCAAAGAGATTAGCATTTGAAGCTTCATCAGACCCATCAGGGCACCGCTCCACTCCATTGCAAGCCAGAGTGGTATCAAGGCATCAGCAATCTTCACAAAAGTGGTAGCATGAGTAATTGTTCAAGCACCCTGTTTATAAATGAGTCTTGAGTCACAGGAGGCCAGGGAAGCTAAAACTTCCACTGGGTCAAGATTAACAGAGACTGATGTGTGATGAAATGCATTTACGTATGCATGAGATGCAGACAATGAGGAAACACCTAACAGTTGGAGCTGGATGGAGCAGTGGGTTCTGGGAAGATTAGGGGGTCTCCCCTTGGCCCTCCTGACTTAATTCTCAGAAACACTACGGGCTCTTTGTCTTAGTTCTGGAGACACCAGGTAACTGAGAAGAGAAAGAGGAAGTGGTGGTTCTGTTTAAATGAGGTTGACCTACCCCACCCTGTGTTGGGGGAAGAGGGGGGATGTATGTTCTCTTTTTTTTTTTTTTGTGAGGAAGAACAGCCCTGAGCTAACATCCGTGCTAATCCTCCTCTTTTTGCTGAGGAAGACCAGCTCTGAGCCAACATCTATTGCCAATCCGCCTCCTTTCTTTTTTCCCCAAAGCCCCAGTAGATAGTTGTATGTCATAGTTGCACATCCTTCTAGTTGCTGTATGTGGGACGCGGCCTCAGCATGGCCGGACAAGCAGTGCGTCAGGGTGCGCCGGGGATCCGAACCCAGGCCACCAGCAGCGGAGCGCGTGCACTTAACCGCTAAGCCACGGGGCCAGCCCGGGATGTATGTTTCAAAGAGTGATCCATGCACCATGAGATCTTGGGAGAACAATGGCCATAGGTAGCTTCTACCATCCTTCCTTTCCTTTCTCACCTCCTGACATCTCTTTCTCACTGCACATCCCTCTGGTCCACTCACCGTGGATTTGTTACTGACCCCAAACATGAGGGCATCATTCTGTTTCCAGAACTTTTCTTTTTACTGCTCCCTCTTCACAGTCTCACTTTTCTTTTTCATCTCATCTGGTCTACTTCTGGAAATCCTTCAATACCACCCCAAATGTCAGCTCCAGAGAGGACTTCTCTACCACCATCCTCAGGTGTCACCTCCTCTTCTGTCGGAGCAGAAGTGATTGGTTACATTGTAACCCTTGCTTCACCCATTATCTGTACGATCCCCTTGGGAACAGGGCCCTTCTCCTTTCTCCCTTCCTACCTCTGGACCTATCACAGCAGCTGCCACATGTAGAGAGGAAGAAAATGTCTGCATTATAGGATTATCTGGGGCAGCAAGAGCTGAGGAGCAGTCTCCTCAGAGGAGATTTGGGGTCTGGACAAGGCCTTCCACCCTTCCTTTTCCATTTCAGCATCACCAACCACGGCTCCAGCTACAAAACAATCCAAGGCCAGAACCATTACACCCATCAACAGGATCCTCCAGGTGACCTTCTCCTGCTCTCTTCTCCTTGGCACCCTCAACTGAGTCCTTTACAGTAACAGGTACTGAGAACAGATTGAGAGGGAAGGGAGGGGCAGATAGCCTGGAGCAAGAACTGGGAATGGTGAATTCCCAGACCAACTTCGGCCCCTCACTGAACTTTATCATCATGGAAATGAGACCAGGAGAATAAGACCTCATCTCGCTCAATAGCAATAACTTGGACAAACTCAGCCCTGGGTGCCCATATCTCCTCACTGGTGAGGCCAGGGGGAAAGGGTAGGGGCCCTCACCAAGGCTTAGGGCCTGTGGATGCTAAAGGGCTTTAGCAAAGTCAGGCCTGACTCAGACCAGATCCTCTGTTTGGGAGAGTCTATTTGGGCCCAGCAGGTGGTTATATGGTGACAGCAGGCACACAAGTCATGGGCAGGACTCAGATTTGGGGGAGAGCCCCATGGTGACTGCATGTGATATGTCAAGGAGAAGGGGACTCATCCAGGGGGCTAAGAGGAGAGGGGCCTGGGTCTAATCCCAGGAGGACGAATGGGAAGGCCTTGCAGACTCAACTCAAAAGGCTGGAGTTCAGGGCTGTGTTCTCACAGAAAGTGCCTTGGTCACAGCAGGAAAGGCAGAAGGTGAATGAGGAGATCAGGAGGGGGCCAGTTCTCCAGGGAACAAGAGGAATTGTGGCTCAGCCTGTTGCATGCGCCTGGCAGGCAGCCTCCTGCAGACCCCAGATCATGAGCCACTGATTGGCCCCTCCCTGGAGCAGAGGTGACTTGGGAGATAGGTGGGCCTGAACTGCTGTTGATGCTCACAGGTGAGCTGGAGCAGGAATCGATGGGGTGGGGCAATGACCTTCACACTGAGAACTATGTGTGCTGCTAGCTAAGAGGCTGGAAGGAAAAGAAGGATGTTTGCCTGCACCCCTCCCCAAGGCTAGAGGTTTCGGGATGCAGGCCCTTCTCTTCCATCAGAGCTCCCGCCAGGTCCTTTAGGCCCTCCCTTGAGAGGGAGAATCAGGACCTGAGTAAAGGGAGCAGATTCATTCATTACTCGCTCTAGTCCTGAGCCTAAGTGGTTGGTAGCAGGGCTTGGGGTTGCCTGCGATGTGGTAAAGGGAGGAGGAGGTTGGTACAAACTACTGGACCCTCGATTGGGGTGTGGGGTAGCGGAAAATACATGAGCCTCAGTGAGGTTGGGGTTCGAGATGTGGAGTCACTAGGGAGCTGACCCAGGAAACTGACCCAGGATTTCCTCAACCACTTGGACCAACACTGTTTCATTTCTGAAGGCTGATGATGCTCCCAAGAAGCCCCTGAGAGTGTGGTCCATGTCAGCAACTCTGCATTTTGATTGGCCCTCTTTGGGTCACCTGCTGTTCATTTCTAGCCCACCAGGAGTTCAGAGCTTACAAATCCAGAGGCCACCATCAGATCCCCATGAGACAGTCCACGCAACATCTCAGGCCCTTATTGCATCTGGCGATTCTCTGGTCAGCGCTTTTGCTTCACATATTATGCCCCTTTCTCCTGGTGTTCACTGATGGAATCCCTGCACTTCAACTTGAACTGCTTGAACAAGAAATCTCAACAAGGAGAACATTTTTCCATCTTCTCCTTTGATTGTGGAAAATCACATTCTTCTCTGCATCCTGACCCTGTTGTTGCAAATGATATTCCCGGAAAAATATCATGTGAGACTACAGAACCTCAGGGATTGTTTCTCTGTCCTGAGAAACAACCTCATTGTCTTTTCAACAGAACAAGCTTACATTTATGATTGCTTCCTTTAGTAATTTATTCCCCTACAATGATACTTAAATAAACTTCTCTATATTCTAAAAACCTTCATTCTTTTGGAATTATCTTTTATCACTCAGTAGAGAATTCATGGCATCACTATTCCTCCACATTATGGGGCAAATATAACTGGTGATTCTGCTAGATTTCTTTTGGAAACCGGGAATTTAAGGATCACTCTTCAATTAACTAGCAGTCCAGCTGTTGGTCTCAAACACTATCCTGATATCCTGATGCAAACAAGTATTCTGGGACTGAAGCAATGAGAATCTTTCTGATTCTGGCCCAGATCCACCCCCCTAGCAGTGACTTTCCTGTGATCCCTCCACCCTGACTCACTTCCTTCAGTGAGAAGTCTTCACAGCAGAAACAGCTCCACTTCTAAAGGTTGTTTCATTTCCCCTCAGACAGAGGATCAGTATCCGGAAATATAATGACCTCCTATGAATACATGAGAGTAAGTCCAATTCTCCTAACATTTGAGCAAATGTTTTGAGCAGTTCACAGAAGGTGAATAAGCTTATGCAAAGATTGAACATATCCAGATAATCAAGATAACACAAAAGAAGAATTTGTACCCTTACACACCCAGCAAATGGTCAAATTGTTAAATCTATCAATGGTGGAACTGGAAAGGGAATAACAGGGGTTCTCTCACATTGTTAGTAGGAGTATAAATTGAATCACACCTTTGACATGTTTTTCACTGGATCCCCACAGGGGATGATGTGTTTTTCCTACTACACAGCGATCCCAGTGTTAGTTCCAGGCTGGCAAATGGGGACCACAAAGCATGTAGAGATATGGTCATTTATTGTAGTGCTGTGTATCGTAGCAAAAAACTAGCATTAAGACATCCAAATAAAGTAACGTATATTTTTCAACATGGTTAAAAGATTTCTAGGGGCTGGCCTGGTGCCATAGTGGTTAAGTTTGTGCGCTTCACTTTGGCGGCCCGGGTTTCTTGGGTTCAGATCCTGGGCGTGGACCTACACACTACTCATGAAGCCATGCTGTGGTGGTGTCCCACATACAAAAAATGGAGGAAGATTGGCACAGATGTTATCTCAGGGACAACCTTCCTCACCAAAAAAAAAAACCGAAAAATAGAAAAAAGATTTCTGTTTCTTTCTATGCAGAATAGATTTTCTGAACTACTATCAAAAATGAAACCACCAAAATGCTAGATGAAAACTGTTAACCTTCTCAAATATATATTTGATGACTCTGGTTGATATATAATAACAGTGGTCACATAAATCTAATTCTCTCCACCTACACTTATAAATCATACAGATCAACAAAAGGGGCAAATAAAATACCTTAACCCACATCTTCAGGAAATCAAGGCAATGAAAAATACCTAAATCCATCAGTTCCTTTGACTCTAAAGGACATTATTGCAACAATGTTGAAACGTGAATGGGATCTGAGGAGTAGATAGTAGTCAAGTATTGAGGGAAGTCTACCTCAGTGGTTGTATTGTGGTGATGGAGGGAGCAGCCTAGTCTCTAGAAAATAGATACTATGAATATAGCAGCAGAGGACATCGTGAAAAATGGGGGAACATCGATGTGACAGCTCACTGTCTGATGGTTCAGCAAGAGAAGTGCTCTGACTGTACTTACAAGTTCTGTACCCGTTTATGCTTGGGTAAAAATGTTGTATAGTTGTTAAAATAGGAATTTAAGAAAAACTTAATTTTCAGAATTTGATGTGAGAAGATAAACGCCTCCAAAAATACAATACAGATCCAACTCCTTGTACAGAGGCAGGTCCTTCCTCGATGTTTCCTTCTTTCTCTTCTGTGCTCCAGCCTTCCTCAGCTTTTCCCTCCTGAACCTCGTCAGCATGGTCAGCCCAGGCCTGTCTAGAAACAAAAGCAGCTCCCGCCAGGAATGGGGTATGTGGAAATTCACTGTTGCGGATCCTGACCCTCCCATGCATAGGTAACTGAAACAGAGAAAGGGGCTTAGCAGCTCTTCTGAGATTAGATCAACCCTCTGTGGGATGTGTGTGTGTGTGTGTGTGTGTGTGTGTGTGTGTGTGTGTGTGTTGTGTATTACTGATGCATTCTCTGCCTGGAACTCATGATTGCCAGAGGGATTTCCCACACATTCTCCCTGTCATGTCTCACCTCCTGACATCTATTCTCCACTAGTCTATGGTACAACCACACTGGCCTACTCGCTGGTCCTCACGATCGTGCCTCCAGGCTTTCTGTTCTGGCTCATTCCTCTGTCAGGTATTTCCTTCCCCATAACCCAGAGCCCGTCCTCCTTTAAAGCTGGACAGAAATGCCACCTCCCATTAAGTCTTCCTGACTCTCCTCAGGCTCCGTTAATTACCTTGTTCTGTGTGTCCTAACACGCGAGTCCACAGTGAGACCATCACACTTGCTGAGAGGTGTTTGTATATATCTGTGCTCCACACTTCCTGTGGGCATTGGGAGTAGAATGTGTCATTTATCACTTTTTTAACCCAAGGGCTAATACATGCTGTTGTTTACTCATCTCTGATAAATTGAATTCCCTTGGGGTGCAGGAGCTGAGGTAGTGTTCTTCTGAAGTTTGGGCCACTCTTCCCTGGACAAGCAGGTGTGGCCAAACCATCCCCAAGTACATGAGTGCAACCCCATGTCTGCTTAGTTCATTGCTAAGACTGCTCCAGCCAGCCCTAACGGAGGAACACTAATCACATTCCTGTCTTTAGAGAGGGAGGCGAGGGGCCCAGCGGACTCTGGTTGCTGGGGAGATCTTAGACTATTGTGAGGACTGGGGAAAACCCATGAATCCCACCCCGTGCCCATCGACTGAGCCCTTTCCTCATTTTAATGAGAAAAATAGACAAAGGCCTCCTACTCCACACATTCATCATTTGAGCAGGAATAGCACCTGTTGTCAATAAATCCCCACTGCCCTAAGGTTGTAGAAAGTGGAGGAGGCCAGTACCAGAGGACAAGACCTGTCTCTGCTTGAGGACAGGGACATGGGATAGCAGCAAAATCTGTGAAGTTACAGGCACAAAGGAGCATAGAACATTCCTGACTGAACCACTAGCATCTCTATCCCACAGAAGCCTGTGCTGGATGGTTGGAGGACAAGAGACACATGGGAAGAGGGGTGGGCAGGACTCAGGCTTGGTGGGGCAAGAGTTTGATGGGTCCAGATGATCTGTGTGGCAGGAAGAGACTTCCACGCATAGGTCTGGAGGACAGGAGGCTGGGTTGAATCACTGGGAAGAGGCAACCAGGAAGGTCTTGGCAGCCACAACCCATGAGACTGGGTTAAGTAGGCAAGTGATTGGGAGGACAGGAGGAAGGCAGAAGAAAATTTTAATCTAAATAAAAGCTAATGTGAAAAATGAAAACAAAGTCAACAAAAACAAATAGTATCCATCTACCCCTGATACATCAACCATCATTGGATCTGCTGAATCATATGCCCAAGAGCAGAGCACTCTCTTGTTCCAGGACCCAAAACAGACAACTAACATCTTTGTTGTGTGTGTGTGTGTGTGTGTGTGTGTGTGTGAGGGGGGGAGAGAGAGAGAATCTATTGTAATGAAAAATGGATGGATGGACAGATGGATGATGGAGGGATGGATGGATGGATTATTGGCTGCAAGACCTGGTGGATTTCCTCTCTGAAGCATCTATGATTCCACAGATATTTCCCACCTATCCTTCTGACACGTTTCCTCACTGTAACAGGATCTTCCACAATGACTCAAGGTCCAATCATCCTGAGCTCATCCGAGGTTATTGATGCTCCTAAGCTCTATGGTTTGTGCTCGTCTCTTTCCTCAGAAATCACTTTCCCCATTTTCCCACCTGGCTAAATTTTATTTAGCCCAAGATTTATCTCCCATGAAGGCTTCACCATCCTCCTGGAGAGAATCAATCACGCCTTCTGCCTTCTTTTGTGTTTTCAAGGCTCTGACCAGTGTGGTCTAACAAGGTGTACATTTTTCTGTCTCTCAGTAGATGTATTAGTTCCTTTAGATTTTTGAAAACAAAGTACATCCTTCATCCACCTTTGTACAATCAGGGCCAAAGGAGAAGCTCTAGGAGAAGCTCCGTAACCATGAAAGGATTGAATTGTGCTATTCTGTAACTCTGAAAGTGGGGAGGGTCTGAGATGGGCAGAGACTGGAGAAAGGCTAGCCCCAAGGAGATCAGACCCAGAGTTTCCCTAGGACAAACACTGGTTTCTCTTCTGAAGACCTGATGCTGGTGCTAAAGCCAGAGAGCTCAACTCAACTCAACAATATCCTTAAACTGACAGCCATCGTTTCACCTGCTCCTTCCTTCCTGGACCACAGGGAGTTATATCTTACTTGGAGGGCACCCAGGGGCCCTGGTGATTGCTGCCTCTTAGAATGATTGTTTAAGATACTTTATTGATCCTCTGTGTTATCCTACTGGATCATGCAACATGGAAAAAATATTTAATCAGTCTTCCTTGATCCCAGCTCCACTCCAAATGACTCCTCTTTCAGGCATTCCATCTGGATTCTGAGTCCTGAGCCTGTTGTGTCCTGTCCCCCTCTGCCCACAGGTCCAGCCCTGTGAAGACAAGGATGATCCAAGTAAAGGAATGGTGGCAGCCTGCCTACAAAATGGCTCCAGTGATCTTTCCTGGTACAAAGATGCACAGCAGTGTGGGAACCAGCAAGCAGGCTGCACTGGAAGGCCTGGGTGTAGAGCAGACATGGAGACGTGCTGTCCTCCATCGGCTCTCCCTTCCCCTCCTCTGTGGAGAAGCACAGGAGCCTGGCCCCAGTCCACACAACCTCCCTTCCATAATCGCAGAGGCAGCAAGAGGGGATTGTGTCTGCACAGAAACACTGTGAAGATCAACTGAGGAAGAGCTCAGTACACTTGGAAGCAATATACTAGCATTAATTAATATTTTAGGAAGGATATGTTGTACTTAATTGTTGATATTAATGATTTATGATAACCTGGTTATCATAAGGTTCACTGCCTCCTTTAGGGGCCATTTTTACCCCAGGTGAAAGTTGCTCCTCAGGACAAGTCTGACACAAGCTCTCTAAGGCCAAAGGAGTCCTTGCCCTGCCTCAAAAGCACCAAGGATGCTATGAATGTGTGGGAGTGGATCGGCTGTGGGCAGAAGAACCCCAGCCCCTCAGTGGCACAATCAAATATACTCCTCAGGGCTAAGAAGCAGCCTCCTTCCTTCCGCCTCCAGGCCACTCAAAGATCCAACCTCAATAACTCTACAATTCCTCCCATGCAAGGAAGTGATATTGGACCCATTGTTTCCACTAACATTTTTCTAAGACTTTTGACTTCTAGTCCCCTCCCACTCTCTGTTCTGGACCTGAAATAAACAGGTCCCTAGATCTCAGCTCTGGAAAAATGGTAAAGCACTGGTACAGATGCTGGTTGTCCACCCATTCTCTGACTTCACCTTTCTTCGTAATAAAACTCAGGGTTTGGGCTGGACACTGAAACTTGCAGGATTAAAACTCTGTTTCCCCCAGTTTTCCCTACAGATGGGTATAGCCATCTAAATCAGTTCTCATCAAAGACCTGATAAGGGGAGTATTGTGAGGGACCTTCTGAAAACACATCTGGTGTAAGCCCTTTTCCCTATTCCTTTCTCTCCTTCCTGCTGGCTGGAATATAGATGAGATGGCTCGAGCTCAGGCAGCTGTCTTGGAATGTGAAGTGAAAAACCAAGCTGAAGGTCATGGAACAAGAAGAAATAATTTGGATCCTTGACTCCATGATGAATCATCAGAGCCCAGAGCAGCCTCAAGACTCTTATGTGAAAGTGAAATCAACTCCATTCCTATCTTCCCCCACTATTGTTTCCTGTGTTCTTTCACAGGTGCCCAAATCTAATCCTAATCAATACCAGCATTTAACTCCCCACTGTGCCTTTGGCACACATGGTTGCTACATTCTACCTCAGTTCTGGAGCTGCAATCCTTGTAGTTCTCCAAAAATTAGAAGGGAAGCTGGTTGATATATCTTACCCTGAAAACATATTGGAGATGATAGTTCTGAATGAGACTAACACTAATAAAAATTATTTCAATAATAATGAAAGTCTACTTTGATACCTGGCGTCCTTTTATTTTATCTCATGTTCTTCCCTTGTTTCCTCCAGTGGACCAGAGGTCCCCACTTATAGCACTTATGGGGAGTGGGGTGGGGGGAAGGCTCTAATAGTGGTCATTTATTTCTTAGTGAGACTATAAGCCAATGTGTCAAATGCTAAGGAGGGGTCCAGTGAGGTGAGGCCTGGAGAGGCCACTGGACTTGGCAATCGGGAATTCATTTATGGGGAGATTGAAGGGTGAGGGACACTATTTTATTTTTTATGTATTGAGCGATCTGAATATGTCTGCAACTGTTGGGGGAAGGAGCCAGCAGAGAAAGAGATTACAAACATAGGAGAGTTAATAATGATGGAGAAACATGCCTGATGAGATAGGGGCTGCATCAAGGTCAGGGGAGAGAGTGACCTTGTAAGAGGAGGCACCTTCTCCTTTAGTCCTGAGGGAAAGGAAGGGAGGGTGGGTGCAAACAGGTGAGTGTTTACATTTCAGGGAAGGTCGATGAGGAAGTCCACTCCTGACAGCTTTGACTTTCTCGGCTTAAAACTGGTCCAGCCATAGCGGGCCTCCTCTTGAAGACAGAGCACCAGGAGCTGAGCACATGCTATGGCATTTCAACCTCTGGTGTATTTGTAGAATCTCAGGTATAACTCCTGAAAAAGATTCTCAGGAACAGTCTAGAAGTGTCTGGACACAGGAGGAGGGGATGGGGAAGGTAAGTTAGTGACTGTTGGTACCAAACAAAGTTTCAAGTGAGGCTGGTATTCCCACAGAGAGTTGTGAAAGATAAACATCTGTGATAAACCAACGGTCTAGAACTTGATTCTAGAGCTGGCTGAGACATTCCACACACACCACACCCCTCTGGAGGAGTCAGAATCGCTGCTGAATTTCTCCAGGCTGACAGTCTGAGGCCTTAGTGGCTACTAGAGTCTCCTAACGGCCACCCTGAGGGAAGAAGTTCTGAAAGGGCTCAGGGCACTGAAGGTGTCAGTTCCCCTTCATCCTCCTGGACCAGCCACATAAGTTGGATCTGTTACAAAGGAACGGGACAAAAAAAGAGACTTTGGTCAACCCCTACCAAAACCCCAGAAACCCCAAATCATTTCTTACAAACAGGAACCCAACATTGAGCCTGGTTCTGCTTGTTCAGGGCAGGACAATGGTTCAAGGCTGCCCTTCTACATGTAGGGGACTTGTGCCAGGATGAGCCCCAGTGTTTAGGCTACAGGGAAGGGAGCTGTGGTTGGAGATCCCAATGCCAAGTCTGGGCTCAGGTTTAGCTGTGGTAATGTGACTGTGGGTCCTCCAGGACCAGCTCAACTGACCCCATCTTATCGACAGAGTAATTAAGTGTTTTTTCAGGAACTGAGACCCCTTGTCCAGTTCAGGCCATTTGAGACCACCAACCCATCAACTGGGCCTGTACAAGTACTTGACAAGTGACCTTTTTATGTGAAGGAGCTAAAAACTCCACTCTAAGATGACGATAAGGCCACCGTTTTGTGAACACGCGTACCGTAAAGAGGCAGGAAGCTTGTCTATGCTTGGGCAGATCATCAGTTACCTCACTTCTCCTTCCCTCCATTCCCACACTTCACACCACCTTGCCCCCTACCCCATAAATGTCCCTGAGTCCCCATTTTCAGTGAGGTGGATCTGAGATTGATTCTCCTGCCTCTTTATGAGGCTACCTTGTGATTAAATCCTTTCTCTTTGCAAACTCATCATCTCAGTGATTGGCATAATCGTGCGGTGGGCAAAACCAACCTGCTTTGGTAACAGTGACTATAGGGGAGGAAGACAATTCCTCTACCCTCCGGGTGCTTCTGGCTGGTCTAAGAATTAAATTGACACGAGACAGAATAACAAGAGAAAATCAAACAAAGCTTTACACCATGTATACGTGGGAGAAACCCAGGAAAACTGAGCAACTCGCCACCATGGCCAAAGTCACCATCTTAAATACTATCTTCAGCTACAGACAAAGGAGGATGTTGTGGGTAGTGGTTTGGGGCTTCGAAGTGGAGGAGGGAATTTACGTGGAGATGAAAAAGCAAGTGTTTGGTAGACAACGTTTGCTGGGCCACCTATAGAGAATGTGGCCTGAGAGACAGAATTTTAATAAGGCAGGCTTGTTGGTGCCTTTCTTATCACACCTATTTTACATTATACTGTAGTTATCTTGTGGTATTAGCTCCTTCCTGGATCAGGCCTTCTATCTTAAATTCTTTTTGGCAATTTGGGGGAAGGCCAAATGTTCTTCCTGAGTCTTCTGAGCCTTTATTGTCTTCAGCTCAAAATAATCCACATACCAGAGTGGCACGTCTTGGGGCCGTCTGCCTTGAACCCCTTGAGTTCACTTTGACACTTCCCTGGAAATTTCACATATTAAAAGCTGAGCTGGTGACTGTGGAGAGAGAAAATGAGTTAATATCTGAGTGGTAAGAAATCTGCAAAGGGAGAAAAGAGCATAGATTAGAATGAGGATAAACAAGCAGAAAAGAACAAATCGAAGCACATTTCCCCACATTCCATTAAACCAGTTCCCCAATCCTGGAAATGTCAGTTCAGTAAAATGTGTGAGCTTCGTTTATCTGATGGAAAATGTCAGTCTTCTCTTTTAATAGACATAAATTAGATACTACTTGCCCTGTTTGATTCACATAAAAGCAGCATTTTTCACCAGGGATGGCACACGCTCCTCCTTGCTGGGCAGTGAGTGCATCCAGAGCCCGTCGATTCTGGAGCACCACAGAGGCTGGGCTGTTAATCTCTGACTGGAGTATGTTCAGAGTTTGCACGGTGGTGTTGAACTCCTGCTCCATTACCATGGAGAGATGTAAGATCGCCTTTTTCAACTCCAAAGCTGGGGAACAGGACTCTCAATGCTGAAAAGAACTTAAGAGTTGTGATACACAAGCAGATTCTCTATGGTTTCTTACCTGGCATGTTTATGTGGCACAATCTTATGAACAAAGGAACCCAAGTTTGCGACGTCCCTGGCATTTAGGGTGGATGCTTAGGTGACAGAAGGGGCCAGGTATCCAAGTCCACATCGTCCTGACCAATTAGATGGGAATCTTTATATACTTTGTTGCCACATAAAATAAAAAGACGAGTGTGGTTTACAGACAAGGTTAGAACTGAACCTGTAGTTCCCAGGGTCTGGAGTATTCCATGACCTTTGTCACTGGTACTATTAGTGCCTAAATATCTCCATTTTCCTTGTACTCCTGCAATCTGTGAGAGCAGAACAAGTTGTGGAACAGCTGGTACAGGAGGCCTGCAGTCTGATGTTGGCAGCTGTAAAGCCTGGTCTTGTCACCTGACCAAGTGAGTCCAGATTTTTGATCCACCCACATATATTTTGTGGTATTGGGCAGCTTAACCATGCAGGCAGCTGCAATACCCCAAGTTGTACAAGAGTGGCTTATAAGCCACCTAGAACATTTGATGATTTAGCAAATGTTTGTGCCAAAGGGAGTAGTGTTAGAGTCACTTACAATTCCCTTGAGAGGTTTGAAGATGTCACTTATGGAATCAAACCACAGAGTTTGTTTGCAATCTTGTCCTGGAACGTCACCCAGGAAAGGTCCAGTGTCATGTTTACTTTCAATGCAAAGGGAACAATTTTTACCTGTTGTCTTTACCTGGGCGGGGAACAGTCCTTGAGCTTCTATGGTGGCTTTCTGGGGCCCAGGTGGCTCACCAGGAGAAGAGGCAGAGTGAAGTTTCCCTTGTCGTGGATGCCATACCCTGTCGTTCATCCGTCTTCCGTACTTAGTCCACCGGGTGTTCACATCAGCAGGAGCAGAGACTAGTTCAAGTTCTTTTGCACTATCTAGCTGTTGACATAACCAACAGTCAGATTGACTAGTTAGCGTGGCCAGGGTTTGCTAAACTGGCATAAAGGAGTGTTTGGTCTGTGTCTGACCTGTTGAAAAAGAGAGGGTTAGTAAGAGTAAGACAGATCGGAAAAGAGCCCATAGTGGGAACTAAGAGGAGGGAAGTAGGAGAGAGAGAGACCAGCACTCTCCAGTCAGCTTTCTGATAAATGATTAAAAGGAATGTATATATTACTTTTGTTGTTATGTTTGTGTGTGTGTGTGTGTTTAATGTGTGTGTTATATGTGTATAAGGAGTTTTAAGCAAGGGGGAGAAAATAGGTGAACATGAGGTTTCTTGATCCGTGATCTTGGGAAAAGATGTCTACTTCCTGATGCCAGCTGCTTCTGGGGTCTGGGAATTGGCCCTGGAAATCCTTAGTTTAAGGTTACCTGTGGGGACTGTCTCCCAGTTGTCTTGGGAGTGATGTTCTGGGTCTGTTTTGGCATGGCTTGCATGGATCCAGGAAGAAGAGTTGTCTTTAATTCTCTTTTTCTTTTGCTTTCCTGCTGACTATTTGCAAAGAATTGGGTAGCAGCCTCCATTATTAGGCTTAATAGTTGCCCTGACTAATCCACCACGCTATTTTGAGTTTGTTTTTTAAATCAGGAAGAAAATTTCCAACTAAAGCAGAAATTAGGAGATTCCTATGTTCTGGGGCTTCCGGGTTTAATGCAGTGTGCCTTTGAAAAGTTTGTATAAAACGTTCAACAAAGGCTTTTGGATGTTCCCCTTCATTCTGAGTGCATACTTTAGTAGGTATGGCCTCTAGAATCTCTCCTATTAAACCTTGAATGTCAGCCTCTAGCAGTGCCACTTCCTGGTCATTTGCAGGAGGTCCTGAGAGAAGGTTACTTATATGAAGAGACAAGAAATATTTTGACAGTAATTGAAATGGATGGTATTCTCTGACAGGAGCAATTTTTTTTAAGGCTTCAATACTGCAAGAAAAACTAAAACAAAACGTCTTGTAATACACAAAAAATTTGAAAAAAATTGGATAATTAAATTATCTGATTTGTTAAATACAGGTGTAATTGTTATTTTTTTTTAAAGATTTTACTTATTTATTTTTTTCCCCCCAAAGCCCCAGTAGATAGTTGTATGTCATAGCTGCACATCCTTCTAGCTGATGTATGTGGGACGTGGCCTCAGCATGGCCGGAGAATCGGTCTGCCGGTGCGCGCCCGGGATCCGAACCCGGGCCGCCAGCAGCAGAGCGCGCGCACTTAACCGCTAAGCCACGGGGACGGCCCGAATACAGGTGTAATTAAATGTTTAGCACATGGCTGTTAATAAAGCAAAACATTTTCATGAAAAATGTATTTTTACTAGCTTTTCATTTTATATCCACATGCCTTTATTCTTGGATAAATACTTCTTCCCTCTATTGACAATTTCTACCCATTATTGCAGCAATCAGAGGCTAAGTGTCCTTCATCATTGTTGCTGTTGTGCCTTGTTTGTTAGTTTGTTGGCAGGAAGAGGGACTGTAGCTAAAATGCTTTGCAAATGGAGATTTGAACTCGTTTAATTTCTAGCAGAACATTTTCCTGGTTTTCTTGCTCTGCTGTTGCCAGGTCCCGTGGTGTCTGCCAGCTAGAGCTGAACAGTCATTTATGCAGTTCCTAGGCAGAAAAATGCTCGCATTGCAAAGGAACTGTGTGAGCAGCCCATGGAGGAACTCTGATCAGATGGATTTAATTGCTCATTTGTCCTCTAAAAGGTACAAATCTCCTGACTTTACATGTCTTCCTGTGGTGCCACTCAGTGCATTAAATCCAAAATTAATGATTGCACCTCAAAGGCAAAGTGTTACTATGATTCATACCATTTAGGTATATTCTAAAAATGCATTTTAAACTATTTAAATGATTCTTTAACTTTCTGTGAGAGTCCAGAAATATCTAGTAATCTCTGATTAATTCAGGTGAGCTTACTTAGTAAAGGGTGCTGTTCTACAATTTGGCTATTTTTTTTTTTTTTTGGTGAGGAAGATTGACAATTGCCCTGAGCTAACATCCGTTGCCAATCTTCCCTTTTGTTTTATTGCTTGAGGAAGATTGTTGCTGAGCTAACATCTGTGCCCATCTTCCTCTGTTTTGTATATCAGATGACGCCGCAGCATGGCTTGATGAGCTGTGGATTGGTCCGTGCCCAGGATCTGAACCTGTGAACCCCAGGCCACCAAAGCGCAGCATGCAAACTTAACCACTACGCCACCTGGCCGGCCCCCCAATTTGGCTATTTTTTAAAGCCTAGAATTAATATAAGTGTTTCCAATGACTGAAAGATGACAGATATTTTCTTAAAATATCTATTATTCTTATAATAAATCTAGGATTATATGGGCTGATTTTATGGAATGTATAAAATATAAAAATTACAGTAAGTGAAAGGGACTTAATCTAGTTCCAGCATTCGCTTTGTCTAAAATCTAAAATGTGTTTGCTGAAAACATCATTAGTTTTTTTCCCTCTGCAAACCTGAAGATAAGACTGCTTGGAAACATGATTCTCTGTAGAATTTACAGGTTGGACAGACAAGTCACGACTGCAGTAATGTCATTCATCTGCTTTTACTCCCACAGCCTGGGAACATGCCGTATAACGTGGCCAGATGCCTCCATGTTTCTCTTACACTCAGAAAGATAAGGGACTTTCAGCTACTTGTATCCCAAAAGACCGGAGTCTTGTCTGTAAATTATCTCTCAATAAATTTGATTTCTAAAAAAGGTGGAGGGAGAGAAGACTAGCAGCACCTGAACAAAAGAAAAACGATGAGCTTGTCACACCTTTAAGTGCATCTATTGATCTATTGGAAAAAGTTTTTAAAACTTTCGTCCAGCTCCACGAGACGGCGACTGGCAGCACAGGATAGCGCAGAGCCAGCTGGACAGAGATGAGCACGGTCTTCCGGCTCCTCCCCAAAGGAGCCCTGAGAAACTGCAGAAGGAAGGATGAAATATATCAACAGCATCTTCTCAACAGCAATCCTGGTTGCAAGAGGACTGAGGAGAATTACTTCCAAAGAATTAAAGGAAAAGAGTTTTGGACCCAGAATTTTATATCCAGTCAAATTCTCATTTAAGTAGGAGAGTGTATGCATTAGTTTTCTACTGCAGCCATAACACATCAGCACAAACCTAGCTGCTTAAATCAACACGTATTTACGGTCTCACAGTTCGGTAGGTCACAAGTCTGAGTTGGCTTAGTTGATTTCTCTGCTCGGGGTCTCACGAGGCCAAAATCAAGGTGTCAACAAGCTGGACTCTTAGGTGGAGACCCTGGAGGAATCTGCTTCCCAGCTCCTGCAGATTGTAGATAGAATCCAGTTCCTTGGATTTTGGGGACTGAAGGACCCTCTTCCTTGCCACCAGCTAGGGGCTCTCCTTAACTCCCAGGGGCCTCTTTCTAATCCAAGCACATGGCCCCCTACATCTCAGAGCCCGCAAGAGCACAGCAAATCTCTCTGACTTCTCCTTCTGCCGCATCTGTCTCGCCTCCAGTCACAAAAAGTTCTCCATATTTAAGGGCTCATGGGATTACATTGAGCCCATTCAGATAATCTACAATAATCTCCTGATTTTAAAGTCAACTGATTAGTAACTTTAATTATCTCTGCAAAGCCCCTTCGCAGCAGTATCCAAATTAGTGTTTGATTGAGTAAGCAAGGGACAGAAAACAGAAAAATCTTAAGAATTCTGACTACCACAGTGTATTAAAAATACTTTTGAATATACAAAGTGTAAAGAATAATTTCCCTGTAAAGATTCAAGTTGAAAATACTTTTGTAGAATGTACTCCAATAGTAAGAGAAACACATCCAGGAGATGGGACAAGAGAAATAAGGAGAATGAGTAACCAAATAATTAGTTAAAGATGGGTGTTGCCTCACAAAGGGTGGGCGGCAGAGAGTTTAGAGCACAGAAAAGAAAACGTGTACCTATAAACATCCCAGAAATGAAATTCTAGACAATATCAGAAAAATGGGCTGGGAGGTGGCACACAAAAGAGATAGAAAACATGCCAGCCATCTTATTAAGGATAAATAAAAACAAAGGTAAATAAATGAATTAATTAAATACACATTAATGTGGCTCATAAGTTAAGAGAAATCATTAGGAGAAAGAATTAGAAAGTATAATGATTAGAGCCACAGAAGAAAACTAAGTACAGGAAAAGGACAGCAGGTATGGAGGGGGAAATTTTCTTTTAAAAGCATAAAAAATGAAAATGCGATGGGAGAGATAAGACCTAACACACTAGTAACCACAATAAATGCAAATTATTAAACTCCCCAGTTGAATAACTGAAATTTTCAGTTTGGATTTAAAAGTAATCCAACGACATACATTATTTGCAAAAGACACTCTTAAAATGAAAAGAAACAGAAGGATCAAAAATATGAAGCCTAACAATCAAGGCATGCTAGGTTTATTGCAGGTGCAAATAAACCAAAATTACAGAGGTTTAAAACAATGTATATTAGCCTACATATCTGAAAGGTTTAAAAGGTTTTCCTCTGACATTTTGGTGGTTTCATTTTGGATAGAAGTTCAGATAATCTACCCTGAAATAGAGAGAAACAGAAATATTTTAACAACATTGAAAAATATACACTACTTCAGTTGGATATCTTAATGATAGATTTTTCCTGTGACACATGACACTACAATAAACAACCATATCTACATGCTTTGTGGTCCACGTTTGCCCGCCTGGAACTCACACTGGGATTGCCGCGTAGTAGGAAGAACACACAATCCAGCATTGGGATCTGGTGAAATACATGTCTGAGCACTGACTCAATTCATCCTCCTACTAACAACGTGAGAGAACTCCTGTTATTCCATTTCCTGTCCACCACTTGATATATTTCACAGTGTGTCCATTTGCTGGGTGTGTAAGTGTACCCAATCTTCTTTTGTGTTATCTTGATGATCTGGGAAATGTTCAATCTGTTCATAGGCTTATGGACCTCCTCTGAACTGCTCTAAACATTTGCTCAAATGTTAGGAGAATTATTCTTGTTTATTTGTGGGAGTTCATTGTATATTCTGGACACTGATCCTCTGTCTGAGGGGAAATAAAACAACAATATAAGTAGAGATGTTTCTGCTGTGAAGACTGACATGTCATGAAGAAGGCGAGTCAGGGTGGAGAGAACACAGGAAAGTCACTACTGGGGTGGGGGATCTGGGCCGAAACAAGAAAGGTTATTATTGCTTAAGGCCCAGAATATTTGTTTGCATCAGGGTACCAGGAGAGTGTTTGAGACAGACAGCAGGACTGCTTGTTAATTCAAGAATGATCCTTAAATTCTCTGTTTCCACAAGAAATCCAGCAGAATCACCAGTTATATTTGCCCCATAATGTGGAGGAATAGTGAAATGCCATGAATTTTCTACTGGGTTATCAATGAAAATTCCAAATTGATTAAGTTTTTTAGAAAATAGAGGTGTTCATTCAAATATCATTAAAGGTTAAAAAATTACTGAAGGAGGGGCTGGCCCGGTGGCACAGTGGTTAAGTTCACACGCTACGCTTCCATGTCCCAGGGTTCGCAGGTTCGGATCCCCGGCGCGGACATAGGCACTGCTCATCAAGCCATGCTGTAGCAGGGTACCATATACAAAATAGATGAAGATGCGCACAGATGTTAGCTCAGGGCAAATCTTCCCCCACCACACACACACACACACGCAAATCGCTGAAGGAAATGATCATATAAATAACCTCATTGTGTTGAAAAGTGAGTGAGGTTGTTTCTCATGATAGAGAAAGAATCCCTGAGGTTCTGTAGTCTAACATGATATTTTTCTGGCAATATCATTTGTAAGAACAGGGTCAGGATGCAGAGAAGAATCTGATTTTCCACAATCAAAAGAGAAGATGGAAAATGTTCTCTTTGCTGAGGTTTCTTGTTCAAGCAGTTCAAGTTGAAGTGCAGGAATTCCATCACTGAGCACCAAAGGAAAGTGGCAAAAGATGTTCAGGAAAAGTGCTGAACAGGAGAATCCCCAAATGCAATAAGGGGCCTGAGATGTTGCATTAACTGTCTCACCACGATCTGATGGTGACATCTGGATTTGTGAGGCCTGAACTCCAGGTGGTCTAGAAATGAGCAGCAGGTGACCCAAAAGCGGCTATCCAGAAGGCAGAGTCATGACGTGCACCACACTCTCAGGGGCTTCTTCACAGGATCAGCAACCTTCAGAAAAGAAACAGTGTTGGTCCGAGTGGCTGAGGAAACCTGGCTCACCTCTCCCGGGTCAGCTCCCCAGTCACTCCCCATCTCGAGCATCTTCCTCACTGAGGGTCATGTATTTCCCCCAACCCGTCACCCCAGTCCTGGGTCCATCAGCTTGTACCAACCTCCTCTTACCTTTACCACATCACGGTCAGCTCCAGGCCCTCATACCAATCATTTTAGACTCAGGACTAGTGAGTGATGGATCAATCTGCTCCCTTTACTCAGGTCCCGATTCTCCCTCTGATGGGAGGGCCTCAAGGACCTGGTGGGAGCTCTGATGGAAGGGAAGGGCCTGCATCCTGACACCTGTAGCCTTGGGGAGGGGTAGAGGCAGACACCCTTCTTTTCCTCCTCTCCCAGAATCTTAGCTAGCAGCACACATAGCTCTCAGTGGGAGGGTCGCTGTCCTCGCCCCATCCACTCCTGGTCCTGCTCAGCTGTGAGCATCACAGCAGCTCGTCCCACCTATCTCCTGAGTCACCTCTGCTCCAGGCAGGGGCTGCACAGTCACTCAGGTTCTGGGGTCTGCAGGAGGCTGCCTGCCAGGCGCATGCACCAGGCTGAGCCAGAATTCCCCTTGTTCCCTGGAGAACTGGCCTCCTCCTGATCTCGTCCTACACAGTCTCCACTCTTCACCTTCTGCCTCACCTGCTACAACCCAAGGCACTTTCTTGAAAATGCAGCCCTACTCCAGCCTTTTGAGTTAAGTCTGCACAGCCTTCCCACCCCTCCTCCTCCTTAAGGGGAAGGGGAATCATCCAGACTCCCCTTTCTCTTAACACATCACGTGGAGCCACCATGTTACTCTCCCCCAAATGTGAGTCCTAACCGTGGCTTCAGTGCCTGCTGTCCCCACACCACCTCCTACTGGGCCCAAGGAGACTCCCCCAAACAGAGGATCTGGACTGAGTCAGGTCTGACTTTGCTAACCCCCTTCAGCACCCACAGGCCCTAAGCCTAGGTGTGGCCCCTCCCCTTTCCCCCTGGCCTCACCAGTGAGGAGACACCAGAGCCCTGGGCTGAGCTTGTCCAAGCTGTTGTTCTGGAGTAACATGAGAACATATTCTCATTCTCCTGGTCTCGTTTCCACGACGAGAAAGTACAGTGAGGGGACAGGGTTTGGGCTGAGAATCCACCATTCCCTGTCCTCACTCCAGGCTATCTGCCCCTCCCTTCCCTCTCAATCTGCTCTCAGTACCTGTTACTGTGAAGGACTCAGCCTAGGATGCCGAGGAGAAGAGAGCAGGTGAGGGTCACCAGGAGGATCCAGGTGATGGGAGTGGTGGCTGTGGCCCTGGATTGGGCTGTAGCCGGGCCCGTGGTTGGTGATGCTGAAATGGAAAAGGAAGAGTCAAAGCCCTTGTCCAGACCCCAGATCTCCTCCTCTGAGGCTCCTCCTCAGCTCCTGCTGCCCCGGATAACTGTACAATGCAGACATTTTCTACCCCTCTCCTTGTGGCAGCTGCTGTCACAGGTCCTAAGGTAGGAAGGGAGAGAGGAGATGGGCCCTGTCCCCAGGGGACTCCTACAGGTGATGAGGGAAGCAGGGGTGACAATGTAACCAATCACTCCTGCTGTGACTGAAGCGGAGGTGACACCTGAGGATGGTGGTAGAGAAGTCCTCTCAGGGGCTGACATTTGGGGTGGTATTGAAGCATTTCCGGAAACAGACCAGGTGAGATGAAAAAGAAAAGTGAGGTAAGGAGAGGGAACATTAAGAATGTCTGGAAACAGAATGATGCCCTCATATTTGTGATCAGGCAGAAACCCACGGTGAGTAGACCAGAGGGATGTGCAGTGAGGAAGACATGTCAGGAGGTGAGAAGGGAAAGGAAGGATAGTAAAGCTACCTATGGCCATTATTCTCCCAAGAAGAACTCACTGTGGATGGATCACCCTTTCAAACACACACACACACACACACACACACACACACACACACACAGTGGGGCAGGTCGACCTCATTTGAAAAGAACTACCACTACCTCCTTCCCTTGTCAATTACCTGTTGTCTCCAGCATTCTCTCCCAGTGCAACAAAAATTCTTCAAGCCACTTCTTACAGTCTCCATTTGAAACTTTCATGAGGAACATGGTTATATCATTGTCATTGTCCAATGTCTCTTTTAGCTGTCTCTCTCCAGCATCAACCAGTGTACAGTTTCTGTTCTCCGAGTCACACACGTCAAAATGCCAGCATCTGCTGCTCCCTCCATTGGCTTTACAGGGACACGTCATCCTGCCCTGCAGGGTGAGAGGATCTGCCCCCAGGGGAAAGAGGTCAGCCTCCGGTCTTGTCAAATCCTTTCCCCACCCTGGTGTCCACTCCTCTGGGCCCTTCGTATCTCCCGGTCCCGCCCTGTCCTCTCTGTCTGCCCTGCCTGCTGGGCCTCCTGTGTGGGACCAACTTCCAATTTTACACAACACAGTGGCTCCCTCCCCTACAGAAACTGTTCTGCGTCTGCCCTGAGCCTTCAGACTCACCGCTGGTTGTGGAAATTTCTCGTTCCACCTCAAGGAGTTTCTTTCTGAGCTCTTCCACCAGCTCTTTCAGAGCTTCTGACTGTCTCCCCCAGGCCTCTGTAGTGTTCACCTTCATCCCCAGACGACCTTCGGGTTCGAACTTCTCGCCACCACAGTGGTAGTGCAGAAACATGTCTCCGTTGACCTTGCCTTGAAGTATACACCAGGGTTGTCCTGGTTTGGGTTTCGGACTGATGGTGAACTCATAGCAAAGAGTGTGACCTTCTGTGAAGGAAAAACACAGGTGAGGGTTGGAGTTGAGGGAAAAGGACTCCTAGACACCCCCTCCCCCATCTCTGTGACAGTGAGAGAATCTCTGAAGGGCTGGGATGGCTGAGCAAACCCTGCTCCTGCCCAGCCGTTCCCCTCACCAGTTAAAAGACTAGTGTCCTTCCCTATCTTAAGGAGGAGGAGGAGGGGGTCTCTGCCTAGCAGGAAACCACACATTCAGGGATACGTCCCCTCTGTACAACAGGCCAACACCCAGCACCAGTCAGCCCATAACCAACCCAGAGACATGCCAGGCCTGCTATGGAAGAAAAGGTCTAGATGCCAAAGGATTATCAGAAGCTAGTCTGTGTACTGTAGAGAGATGGGAGAGCATGTACGGGCTGTTGCTCAGGAAGCCCATTCATAGTGGGGGCAGGTGAGCGTAGAAGCCAAAGCTGGAGAAGGGAGAGTTTACAATTATGGGTCCCGGGATTCAGCAAGACCCTGGGATATGGTGCAAGTCTGGTACTAGGATGGGTCTTGGAAGTTTGGAAAAGAAATTGCCCAAGCTGAATGGAATAGAATATCAGGAACTTGCAAGGCAGATAGTAGAGGAAGGGATTAAAAGGCTCAGAGAAGTGCATATGTCAGAGTGGATACAGTATGAAAGGCCAGAAAAAACACAATGTGTCCCAACTATGCTCCCTGGGGAGGTTTGGAGGACTCTTTGTTTATCAAGCTCATAAAGACAGCATGGTGAGAAGGGCACCAACGAGGCTTAGTGATGCTGTCTCTGATGGCTGGGCTTGGTAGTAGGAGATGGTATTCCAGAAATGGGCTCCCAGTAATAATGGGGATGAAAAATCCTGACATCGTAGGTTTGACATAGAGATGCTCAACTCTCAGAAGCAGAGAGAGTGCGATTACTGAAATGATCACAAAGGTTGGAATGCCAGCCAGGGGCCTGACCCACAGAAAACTCCCCATTAGTTTCATAGAACACAGTTATCCTAGAGGCAAAACAGAGGGACAGCCAACAGAGGGAGACTGCTGGATTTAAATAATAAACACAAACAAGGACAAAACTCAAGGATGGTGATTAGGAGGCTAAAAGCAGCTCCCCAACAAAAAGTCTGGATCATCTGCCCAGTTTCCAGAACTGAGCCACTTCTCAGACCTGAAACCATTACTAGTCTTCTGCTAGGCCAGGTTCCAATGAGCAGAGGGACCCTTCACGGTGACAGCAGGTGCAGTGACCCCTTCAAGCCTTCCCCAAAGAGCCATATGGCCATTACTCAGGGAAGAGCACACTGGGGAGCAGAAACTACCCAGACATTCACACTGGACCTCCTGTGTGAGTTGACGTCATCCTGGGGGATCTGAAGCATCATCCTGGCCCCCCTGTTTTTGAAGTGTTGCACGGGGACCAGGTAATGAATAGACACTTGTCACAGGTCCTGTTACAGTGGTGTCATTTGGTTCAGGAACCCACACAGTGGTCATTCCCCAGATTTGTAACAAATGGAAAATCTTTGTAGTTAGTGAATTACTTGTGGGGTGAGGTCTACGTAGTAGGGATATGCAAGTATAGTCTTCTTATACTGTCCTCTCTTTTCTCCAAGTAGAAAGTTAAAACAATGTCTTATCCTGGAGGAAAAGACAGAGATGCAGGGGTATGATACCTTTCCTGTCTCCATTTAATTGCCAGCCCCGGCTGAAGACTTTCTGTAAATGGGTATCTGTTAAATATTCCAGACTTTGGAGAACATAGGTCTCTGCTGCAACTACTCAACTCCGTGTTGTAGCGTGAAAGCAGCCAAGACGATGCAGGAATGGACGAGTGTGGCTGGACTGACTTGTTGCACCATATGATCCAGGAGAACCTGTGATACTACAGGTGTCTGCAGTAGGAGAAGGGGCTATGTGGAGTTGAGGACACTCCTGATTGCAGGATCACGACACAGACCCCTAGTGTTCAGAAGCCAGGCCATGCCACTTGCAGCAGGGAACCCACGCTATTGATAAGAGGCTCCTGGTAAAGTCTCAGGCCTGGTAGAGATGAGGCCTCTGGCCGTGGGACATCAGAGTTGCCGATAAAGAGCGTCAGTAGGTCGGACAGGCCCAGTGGTCATGAGATAGAGGTGATTCTTCTGGCATTGGTGTGAGCAAGGCCACAGAGAACAGATAAGCAGCACAGGCAGGTGGCTCAGATCCTGACACCAGAAATGTAGCATCCCAGCTGTGGCTTCACGGAGCGTCCCTTATGGTCCCTTTAGACCAAGGAAGCCACTCTAGAGAAAGGAGGGGAGCAGGGCCCACCCCTGTAGGACCCACATCCTGTCACATTCACTCCACCCAGAGCCACAGGCAGGACAGGGCACATTTTTGCTCTTCAACACACAGCTGAGACACCTTGGAGATGATTCCCTAGGGGATGGGGCACCCATATCTGGGACCCCATATACACCCTAAATATGGAGTCAGGAAACTAGGACAGGGGCCAAACCTGGTCCCCCATTCCTTTGCATGTTGTCTTGGCTGCTTTTGCACTGCAAAGGAAGAGGGGAGGAGCTGATCCAGAGACAGCTTCCCAATGGCCCCCAAAGATGAAAACCTTCACTGTCTTCTGTTTACAGGAACAGTTTGCAGACTCTGGCGTAAATCAATGACCGTTAGGATGTTGTCTCCCAACAGGTACATACATGGGGCTGGGCCCAAAGGGTGGAAGTGGGAGTGCCCTTCCTCCCCCTCACTCCCAGGGTCAGACTTCGGGAACACGTGCCTCTCAGCCCTCCTACTCCAGGTTCTGGGGGCCAAGTGTGGGGGCTTCTGCTGGACTGTGGGGCAAGGGGATGAGGTGCCAGTTAGTAGAGAGGTGATTAGGGGCAGTTCCCATTTGGGAAGGTGTTGGAGGCCCTGGGGAGCATGGGGACAGGGTGAGGCGGGCAGGGGAAGGGTGTCAGCTGTGGTGGAGGAGCAGGGACTCCTGGGGGACAGTGGCTGGGGCTGCATGTGCGGTGATCTGCTTGCCAGGTGTACTGGGAACTTCTTGGGAGAGAGCGGTGGGCAGGATGGAGGGTTTGTCGGGACAGTTGTGTCAGCAAGGAGGGTAGGCAGCGTCTGGGGGTCGTGTCCCTGCAGGAATGGCCCCTGTCCTGGCCACGCCCCGGGTGCCAGGGGCTCGGGCTCCCACTTCCCAAGGGGCGGGCGGGCTGGGCACTGGGGGCTTCAGCAGCCTTTCCCACTGCGCCCTCTCTCCCTCCGCTGCCCTCTCCCTCCCATTGTCCCGTATTTCTTATTCACCAAAGTGGACTCTCTCCTGGCTTCGCGGACAAGGAAGCTGTGGAAAGGACTTGAGGAGGGGGCGGCAGCGCCACTGGTGAAGAACATGTCTGATCCTTCCTGGGGCCCCCGAGTCCCCCTCCCCTGTCCTAATGCATCCTCTCCTCACTGCCCCCCAACCCACACGGTGCATCAGGAACTCACCGCCAAGAGGCAACCAGGGACAGGCGCACAGGAGCAGGAGCACGAGACTGAACGTGAAGCCCCCAGTCCAGGGCATCGTGACTAGTGGGGGACGATGTGTCCTGTCCTTGGTAACTGCTAATGGTGGAGTGAGTCTGGTGTCTGTTTCCGGTGCCTGCAGAATAACAAAGAATGAGTAACTGGTTTGGCAGGGTGCCCAGGGGAGGTGGGTCCCCCTCTGACTGGGCAGGGATTTGCCTGAACTACCTCCTGAAATGTGTATCTTCTTTCTCCTCCTGCCCCCCCCGCCCCGGTCCCATCTGTTCCCCTCTTTATTCCATGGTCACAGTCATTCCTGCTGTTCTTAAAAGACCCAGGATTTTCCTTCTGAGAACACTCCCGTCTTAATGAAAGGGGCTGAGCACAACTGTTAGCCATCCTGTCATCAACGGTATGTTTTCTAGTAGTTTATATCCCAGAGAAGCCCAGGACCTTTTGTTAACCAAATTAACTTCTCTGGGAAAACTTTTGGGTACTGAGTCCAGAATTAGAATTTCCAGTTTCTCCTACAGGCAAGGAAGGAGTCAAAGCAGCTCTAGCGCCACCTGGAGGTGTCTACAGGGATCCCGCCCCAGGCTGCTGCTTCTGCACCTGCGGGTTTTAGCCTCCCTGGCCTTTTGATGTCACACTGTGCAACAGGCATTTAAGTACCGGAGGCTCCTGTGGGAGTGAGAGTAAACCACAGCCTGTTGAGTGTGAGAAAGACTCTTGATTTTGTTCAGTGGGTCGTGTCTTTGGTTTTATTTCCACACATGAAAGACACTTCAAGCCACAGAGGAAGGCAGTGCCTGGTCCATCTCTCTCATCACCAGGGACCCTGGCCCATGACTTCCGGGAAGGCAGCACTAATGCCTGAGTTAGGAGACCCGAGGTGGCTCTGCAGCATGTGTGAGGTCAGGGTCACCTGCACCATCTCTTCACTGACTCTCTTGTCATTCCCTGAGGTAGCGTTTCCTATGTTGCAAATGTAGAAATTAATGCAAAGAAAGATGAAGAAGCTAGCACAGGCAAAGCAGCCAGAATTTCATCCAGATTCTTGATTCCTGTTTCTGGAAGTGTGATCTATAGTCCAGATCCATTAAAATTACTTCAGGAGCCAATACTGCCCAACCTGGGGTCTTGTGTGAGTCTGGGGACCAGGAACTTGCATGGGGGTGAGGCAGGAATAGCCCAGGTGTCCACAGAGAACACCCCTTTTCTACCTGGCCATCCTGCCAGGTCTCTAATGCCAGCCTTCTGCCTTCCTCCCGGTCTCCTGGTCACTTGCCTACTTCACCCACCCTCGTGGGTTGGGGCTGCCAAGCCCGTCCTGGTTGCCTCCTCCCAGGGATGAACCCCAGGCTCCTGCCCCTAGCCTTGTGCATGGGAGTCTCTTCCCACACACAGGTCACCTGGACCCATCAAGCTCTTGCCCCACCCAAACCTGAGACCTACCCACCCCCTGTGTGTCTCCTGTCTTCCACACCACCCAGCACAGCCCCCTCCTGCGTAGAGACCCTAGTGAATCAGGCCGGAACCTTCTAACCTCCTTTATGCCTGTTAAGGCACAGATTTTCCTGCCATCTCACGTCCCTGTCCTCAAGCACTAACAGGCCCTGTGCCCTGGTACAGGCCTCCTCCCCTTTCCCACAGTCTTAGGATATCGGGGACTGTCTCTGGCCGCCGTTCCCAGAGTGGCGAGCAGGAGACCTGGCCTGGGCCCTGGCCTGTGCTGCGCCAGGTCCCTGCCTTTCTTCCCAACTTAATTTGACCCTTCTTGGAGCTGACGTCCCTTGCCAGGGACCATCAAACCCTCTTCCAGCGATGCCAGGTTTGGAATCTCAGTCTGAACATCAGCAGGAGCCCTCCTGTCATCTAACATTCAATTGCCTGCACCCGGTCCCGCGCCAGCGCCACGCTGGGTGCCTAGCGCTGTCCGGGATTGCGCGAGGGAGGTGCTCGCGGGAGGCGGAGGGAAGCCAGCAGGAGGACCCTGCTGAGGACCAGCAGCAGGGCGCAGACCTGTTGCCAGGCGCACGCCCACTAGCGCAGAGTGAGCCGGCTCCCTGTCGGCTGGACTCCGGGACCTGACCCTCGGAGCAGGCCCTCCTCGGAGAGACACTGTCCTGGGCGCAAGATCCCTGAGCCATTCAGAAGGGAGGACTCTACGGAAAGCAAGGATCTGCCCCCTGCTGGATGCGCTCCGGGGACACCGGCGCTTCCGGCACCTGTCGCTAGCAAAGGATCGCAGGATCTCAAAGAAATCTCACAGAGGACCGTGACACGGGCGTGTGCCCATTAACAGACGTGTGGACAGACAGACAGACGGACTGCACAGCACGGAGTGGACAGACAAATAGAAGCCAAGGACCGGTAACGTTTTCCCCAAGACGGGTGGAGGCGCCGGACCCCGGTTCTTGCCTTCCCTCCGAGGCTTGGGCGGTCAGCGCAGCCCTCTTACCTCCCGGTGGGTAGCCGAGACAGTGCCACTCCTCGCGGGCCAGGAGCGCAGCGGCCGGGCGTTCCGGGAGCGAGCGCACGGACGGGCCCCGGAGTTGCCCTGACGCGAGCGAGCTGAGCGGCAGTTTGTCTGCGGAGCCGCCATCAGAGCCCGGCCGCGCTCAGCGAGCGCGCTCCCCAGCCAGCCGGAGCTGCGGCTTTTACAGCCCAACGCGCAGCGGGCTCCGCCGGCTCCTCCTCCGGGCCCCTGACGCCAGCGCGCCCCCGCCGGAGCTCCTCCCTGTCCCGGCCGGACGCGGGCGGCTCTGGCGCGCGCCCTGGGAGACGCCGACTCCCGCCCCGGAGCCAGGTGAGGGCGCCGGAGCCCGGGACTCCGCGGAGCGGCGCGGCGGCCGCCGAGAGCGCGTTCTGGGGCGCAGGGAGGTTAGGGTCGCGCGTGCGCGGCCTTGCAACCCCGCTCGCGCCTGGGGGCTTCCCCGGAGGAGGAGAGGCCATCGAGGAGAAAGGAAGTCCTGCGTCTGCCGCCGAATCGCCGCGAGATGGGCTTCGGGGCTATTAAGTCTCAGAATCTTTTTTTTAACTCATCAGAAACGAGTGGCCTTAGAGAGGGATTCTGGTCTAGGGACCTGGCAGGCCCTCGGAGAGGGAAATGCGTGGGCTTTCCATCAGAGAGCACTTCATGTGAAACCAGAGTCAGACACACCAGTTGTATGACTGCGGGCGAGGATTTTAATCTCTCTGGGCTTCAGTTTCGTCATCAGGAAAGTGGGTTCTATGATGCCTCCTCAGCGGACTAGCAGGAGGACTTAGATGAGGTCGCAGTAGTGCGGGTGCCTAGCCCATAGTAGGTGCTTGGTAGGTTGGAACCCTTCCCCTATGTGAGGGAGGGTCTGTTCCTCTTTAACTGGACAGACCGAGGTCCTCCAGGGTCAAAGCAAGAAGGTGTGACCGCTCTAGACGTTCCCCTGCCTGCGGAAACAGGACTAGGGGAAGGAGCCGGTGACATGTCCCCAGGGCACCTGGAGTCGCCTCTGAACTCTGCCACGAACTTGCTGTGTGACCCAGTGCCATCTACTCCCCCTCTCTGGGTCTCTGTTGGTGGTTTGTAAAATGAAGGTTTGAAACCAGTTCTCCACCCCTTCCACTTTTGGGGAGCTTACGACTCAGCCCCCTCAACTGGTTGACTGGAGCCCTCCTAGGATGTGCAGTTCTTTCTTCCTTCCAGCGGGTGCCCTGTGAGAACCAACTCTGCAGGGAACGTCCCCATCCTGGGCGGCACACACCAGCTCCATGAATCTAGTTTGGGCTTTGGGGCCAAGCTACAGTCAGACAGGAACTGCTGTGTCTGTGTCCTGTCCTCTGGGCTGGGACAGAAGCCTTGCTTAGCAGGCTAAACTGGGGTCAGTTATCAGGATCCTCAGCCCTTCCTTCACTTCTCGGGAGGTAATGAGCTGGATCCTATGGCAGGCCTCCCTCCTGAGCCTTTCCTCTCCGGCAAATTTAGATGGCACCCACCCAGGTGCCCCCCTCCTCACGTGGTAATTCCTGGTTCCTTTCCTAAGTTGGAGCCCCCAGACCCCGGGACCATTTGGAGGATGCTGAGCACCTGGCCCAAATGGAGAGAGGGTGGCCTTGACTCAGCCTTGCTTGGAGCGACATGTGGCATTTCCCCTCTGCCGTCTGGAGAGAGTAGATCTGAGGCCCGTGGGGCACAGTCTCTGGTGGGGGGCCCGCTCCACAGGCGTCGGAGAGAAGAAACAGTAAAGGAGGACTGTCGTCTGGCGGTGGCTCTGAGAGGTGCTTCGTCGTGTTTTCTCAAAGCACAGAAATGCCCAGCACGTCCCTCCGGTGTCCAGCTTTCTTTCTCACAGCCCAGTGCCCCGGGGAGAGAGCAGCACTGACGAGGTGCAGACGGGCTCCGGAAGTCTGAGGCCAGGTTCTTCATCCGGGGCTCCATTGGGCACTTCCACGCAGCACTCGGTGATGACGGAGTGTGCGGGTGGTTCTTCTTTGGTCGAATGCCAGCGCGTGGCTCGGTGGCACTACTCCCCACACTTCCCTCAGTCTGAGGTCTCGCCCCCGTGGATGCGGATACAGGAGCTGGTCTGGAAAGGCTGTGTTGGTTTCTGGTTCTTGTCAGAATCCCCCAGCAGAGTCTCCAGATACAGAGGAGAGGCTCTTAAATGGTGTGACTCCCCACCCCCCGGGAAGCCTGCTGTGTTTGCCTGCAGCCCGCCTTCCTGGGTGGGAGGCAGCCCCCTCAACCACGTGTGTGTAGCGGAAGGCCCACCTGCTACCTGTTCCAGGAGCTGCCCACGCCTGGCATTTTCAGTCAGCTGGCAGGATCCAGTCTGTCCCTTAGAGCACGAGTCAGCACACTCTACCTGCTGGCCAGCAAAGCCAACACCCTGCCCCGTAGCAGCCTGCCTGTGTGAAGGTTGAAAGGCTGGCCACTCCTGTGGCTCCATCCCCCAAGCCTGATGACCTGATTTTCTCGGAAAAACAGCACACAGCCTGAGGAGAGGGGGAGCATGGAGGGGTGGGGAGCAGGACGCAGCTGGGGTAAGAAGCCAGCGGGCTGTTGGCTTCAAGGCTTCCAGCAGACCCCACAAAAAAATAACAGCTCCAACATCCCAATCCTAAGAGAAGAGGCTCAGGAATAATGAGCATGTTTAAATTCCACCAACAGGGGTCCCCCTTGGACACTGAGCCTGAAGCCAGCCTCTGAAAGGGGAATTGCCAGCCCTGGGCCCTGGGGCCAGATTTCCAGGACTAACAGCTGCTCAGTTCCTGTTTTGCTGGATGCAGATGAGGTTCCCTAGCGAGAAGAGACAAATCCTCAATTTTTCTGGTGAGTGGAGGTCTGTGCTGGAAGTTGGGATGAGAAGTCCTAGAACCCGGGCCAACCACTCAGGAGCTCTGAGAACACATTTCCACACCTTCCTCTCCAGTCTCTTAACTACCACAGAGAAAGAGCGTGCTTTCCTGTGTTCCTTATATATAAAATACATGTAAACTGATGCGTATGTACGTGATGTTTTCATATCACGTATTTCTTTTTCCTAAATGCAAAAGCGTGTGTTCCTTGAAAAAAAAAACCTTTGAAAATTCGGAAAGTTAACAAAGGAGAAGTCACCTAATTGCAAACATAATGCATGTACATTACAAAAAGCTTGAAAAATATACAAAATCACAAAGGAAAAATATCACTTCTACTCAGAGATCATCTCTGTTAACTTACAGGAGCTAGCTAGGTATTTTCCACGTGTAAGTTACGTAGATAGATGCACAAATACGTCCATGTACATAAGTATTCCATAAGGAGTTCAACATTTAGTTCAGAATCCTTCTCGTCCACTGGATTGTACATTTTGGGAGAGCGGGAGCTGTCTCTCGATTCCCTCCTTCACCTGCAGTAGCTCCTGTAGTGTCCAAATAGAGTCAGTATGTAAAAGGTATTTACATTATGAATGAATGGATATACGGATGAGGATTTTTAATTAAAATAATATCCTTCTACATGCAGTTCATGGACAAAGAAACGCAAATGGTTCATAAACATTGGAAAAGAGGCTCAACTGTGCACATAGACAAAGAAATGCAAATTAACATTACACTGAAATACCTATCAGACTGGCAAACATCCAAAAATTTGATAATACCACCTGTTGGGTGAGGGTGGAGAACAGACTCTTGCCTCATACATTGCTGATGAAAGCTTGAATTGGTACAACATCTGAGGGCAGTTTGCCAAGATTTATGAAAATATACAGAACATATGACTCAGCAACTCCACCTCCAGGAATTCACCCTATAAATATGTTTACACAATGTGTGACATGACATGTACAGGGTTATACACTGCAGCCCTATTTGTAATCGTACAAAATTGGAAACGGGGCTGGCCCGGTGGCCTAGTGGCTAAGTTCGAGAGTTCTGCTTCGGCAGCCTGGGGTTCGCAGGTTTGGACCCTGGGTATGGACCTACACACCACTTATCAAGCCATGCTGTGGCATGCGTCCCACATACAAAAAGTAGAGGAAGATGGGCACAGGTGTTAGCTCAGGGCCAATCTTCCTCAGCAAAAAAAGATTGGCAACAGATGTTAGCTCAGAGCCAATCTTCCTTTCCAAAAAAAAAAAAAATTGGAAACAGCCTAAATGCCTAGTAGTAGGGCTAATTAAATTATGTTACATCCATACAATGGAATACTATGCAGCTATCTTAAAAAAGAATAAGGATACATTTTATGTACCAAATTGAAAAATTAAAGTGTAAAGAAACATATATAACAAGCTACCATTTGTCCAAAAGTGGAAAGGAAAAGGATATATATTTGCATTTACTTATAGATGCATAAGAAATCACCTAGAATGACACACGAGAAACTAATAACATGGTTTCCTTTGCTGGTGATGGTTTTGGTGGGGAAGTAGGAAGGTGGAAGACAGGAATAGGAAATAACCTTTTCCTTGTATACATTTTTGTACTTTGTTGATTTTGAACCAAGTGAATTTACTACCTAGGGGAAAAAAGTGAATGATTTTTAAGTGGCAAAGAAATCATAAGCCTTTTATTCATGTACTAACATTACCACACAAAATTGGGGTTCTCTGCCCGATGAGCATAAACAAGCCAATTAATTATGGCACCAGCATTTGAGGGGAGAAGTCAGCTTTATTCTGCAAGATCGATCTCTAGGGAGACAGGGGGCATGTGCCCTCAGATCTGTCTCCCTATTCAGGATTTGGGACAAAATTTAAGAGGTTAAGGAGAACAGGCTGGCATGCGGAAACACTGGTGGGACAGGTTTTGATTGGTGGGCTTCAGGTATTTACGGTAAGGTTTTAAACATTTATGATGAGGTTCTAAACATTTATAATGAAGTTGGGAAGGAATTTGAACACCGGATCTTCCTGAACGAGGGACGCCTCGCTTCTGAAAGAGTTCAGCTTTCAAATTCCGGTGGCATCCCGGTCCTTGGGTTCCGTAGAAGGAGGATCTTTGGTTCTGAGGTCATTTCAGGTCATAATTTCTTCTTTTGCGCATGCCCTGGCTACATGACTTTGCAGTTTTTCTGAAAGATAATCCTTAATCACTTTGGTGATAAGAGATGGGGTCTGTTCGAACTGGCTCTAAATGGGCCTGTGGTTACAATAATATACCATAAACATTTCCCCAAGTCAAAGTCCTATTTTTAAGTGATATACCATTTTGTAATATGGACATAATTTATATAATCAATCCCCTGTTACTGGTTTCGGTATTCTAAATAAGGCTGTGATTTTGGACATATTTGCACTTCTCTTATTTCTTTGGGATAAACTCAAGTTTGCAACAACTTAAAGCCAAATCACTCTCTAGACAAGTTGGACCAATCTGCACTCCAACAATCTACATATGAGAGGACCTGTTTCCCTGAATCTTTTCTAACACCTGGTATTCTCTTTTTTTAATCCATTGCCAGTTCGGTAGAAAAATATTACATTTCATAGTAGTTTTAGTTTTTATTGCTTCTGTTGCCAGCCCAGCTAAACGCTTTGATGTGAACGTTGGTAGTTCTTCCTTTGGAAATTGCCTGCTCGTGAAGAGGATGTGTCACGGGCTGATCACACCACACATTTGTGAGCTTAGTAGATGCTCCCAGAGACATGCTTCGGGAGGGCTCTCAACTGCCTCGATGTTAGACAGTGTCCTGGACGTCAAAGAAACATTGCCCGGTTCTCCAAAGAAGACATTCAGATGGCGAACAAGCACGTGAAAAGATGCTCAACATTACTAATCATTAGGGAAATGCAAATCAAAACCACAATGAAATATGGCTTCATACCCATTAGGATAGCCACTATTGAAAAAAACAAAAGCAGAAAATAACAAGTGTTGGTGAGGATGTGGAGAGATTGCACACTATTGGTGAGAGTGTACAATAATGCAGACACTATGGAAAATAATATGGCATCCTTCAAAAAATGTAAAATAGAACTACCACATGGTCCAGCAATCCCACTTCTGGGCACATATCCAAAGGAGCTGAAAGCAGGGGATTGAAGAGAGATTTGTACATGCATGTTCCTTACAACATTATTCACAGTAGCCAAAAGGTGGAAGCAACCCAAGTGTCCATCAACTGACGAATGGATCAACAAAATGTGGTATATCTATACAATGGAATATTATTCCGCCTCAAAGAAGAAGGAAATTCTGACACATGATACTACATGGATGAAACTTGAGGTTGTTAATGCTAAGAGAAAGAAGCCAGCCACAAAAAGACAAATACCATTTGCCTCCTCTTTTATGAGGTACCTACAGTAGTCAAACTCATAGAATAGAAAGTAGGATGGTGGTTGCTGGGGGCTGGGGGGACACAGGGATGGGGAGCTGTTGTTTAATACATATAGAGTTTCCATTTTGCAAAGTGAAAAAGTTCTAGAGATTGGTTGCATGACATGCGAATATACTCAATGCTACTGAACTGTAACTTTAAAATGGTTAGGATGGTAAATTTTATGCTATGTGTATTTTACCATAATTTGAACAAGAAAAAAAAACGCACCACAAAGAAATTACGGCTAGAATTTTCTTTCCAAAACAGATGTCAGAACACGATCTTTATCTACTCAAAACCCTCCAATTTACTCCTCACTCGGAGCATATCCTGAGACATGGTGGGGCCACCTGCTGTGACTCCGACCACAGTCCCTCGTCATCTTGCTCACTCGATTCTAGCTCCCCTTCGCGCCCACCTTCTTGATGTTTCCATAACACATCAGATACATTCCAGCCTGAGGCCCTCTGTGCCTTCTGTTCCTTTTGCCGGAAATGCCCTTCCCACACCCTCTCCTCTCCAGATATCTGCATGACCCTGTCTCCGATTTCATTCAGGTCTCCGCTCAAAAATCACACACTCAGAAAGGTCTTTCTCATCCTCGCTGTACACGTCTCCATTGCCATCGCTCTCTAGTCCAGCCCCATACCCGATTTATTTTCCTGTATTTTTCCTTTTATTAGCTTGTTCATTGCCTGTTGTCCCAATACCACTAAAGTGTAAATGCCAAAGGATCAGAAATATAGTCGTTTTATTAACTGCTGTATTCCCAGTGCCTAGAACAGGGCCTCAGTAGAATAGGAGCCACTCCATAGATACTCGTTGACTGATTGAATACATGTTGATTACTTAACTACAGCATCAGCTCTACAATAGCCTATTTACAGAAGGTGGAGACGCTAAACGTGATTTGTCTTGGATCTTTAGATGAGTGGGATCTTTCTCCAAAGATCAACTAATTCATTTTCAATTCCATAATGCCATTGGGAGTGGAGTGTGTTCAGTTGGCAGCCCCAGGTTTGCATGTCAGGAAAATAAGACCACTGGTCAGAAGAGATCTCCTCATCTCTTTTCCGTATGGCAAACACGAAGCCACCCTTCAAGACTCAATTCAAATGTTGCCACCATTGGGATACCTTTTCTGATCTCCCCCACCCTGAGTTCTCACGGGAGCTGGTAGAGAATTCTGCTGTAGAATCACAGCAGAGTGCGTGTACGTGCGCCGTCTCGTCCTCCACCTCCCCACCTCCAGCTGCGAGCTTTGTGGCAGACAAGCATCTTACCCATCCCCCTGTCCCCAGACTAGCACAATGGTAGACTGAGTAGATGCTCAATAGATGCATAAATAACATTTCTCCACTAAGATTTATGCTAATCCCAAAGAGAAACTCTCAGCATGAAAAATAAATATAGGTAAAATGCTGTTTAAATATTCCATGTAATTCCTAGATAACCAAGAAGTAGCTTTGCTAACACCCTTCGCTAGAACATGTAAACCTCCTGGTTTCAATAACAACAAAATAAGCACATTTGTTATTTTTTATGATGCCATGAAACCTTTGCCTTCTTTCCAAAAGTATAGAAAGTGCACCAGTGTGGGAATGGGCTGTGTTAAAACTGCCGTGAAATCGCCCTCTGTTCCTGGGCAGTTTGCGTCCCCTGCGTCGCCGGGTCGCCTCTTGTATAAAAATGAAGGGGAAGGACTGATTCAGATGTTGGGGACTGCCAGCCTGTAGACCCCAGGGCCGCAGATGTGCTTTGTCTGGTCCATGTGGTTGTGTGTATGTGTCATGAGAACGTGACTGCCTCTGCACGTCGCCACTTCCCCTCTCCTCAGTATCACCTCACACCTGGCCCACCTCTTGCATTTACAATGCCTATCTGCCCCTGTAGGTGTCGGGTGTCACCTCTGCACTAAATCCAACTTTTTGCACGTGGTGTTGATGAAGAGGCCACTCCTCTACATCTGCAGGAAAAAGCGGGCTTCATTGCTTGCTGGGCGATAAGCACAAAACACTGCTGATCTCCTGCAGAGTGTTTGCAAGGTGTGGGGCGCAGAGCTTGGCTCACTCTTCACAGTGGTAGTTTTTAGGCAGTAAGTGACCTTTAGCAAAGGAGGCAGGGTCCCGGGAGCAGGGCTGTGGCTGACTGGCTGGCCTTCAGAAGCTTGTGTAAGGACGGGAAGAAGTTGTCACTGACTGATTGGGACAGCTCCAAAACCTGTTCTCCTGGTTACTTGTTACAGGGGCCAGACAGCAGCGAGTCTTTTCCTGTACTCAGTAGGACCCCTTTTTTATTGAAATGTCAAATAATCTAGCCCAGAAATTTTGGAACTTGAGCATGAATCCTATCAGGGATAACAAGCCCGGAGGGCTTGTTAAAACAGATTGCTGGGCCCCTCCCCTCCGGAGTTTCTGAGTCAGTAGGTCTGGGATGGGTGCCAAGAATCTGCACTTCTCTTGAGCCCCCAGATGATGCTGATGCAGCTGGTCCAGGGACCACACTTGGAGAACTACTGGTTTAGCATTGTAGGATTTGCACTTAATTATTTGCTGGTTAAGAAAAATATTGAACACAATAAGATACTAGTGAGTCTAACGATGCTGAAAAGGAACTTGTAAAATGGCTATTAATCACAGCCACTTCTACATACATTTGAAAAATAATGGTAACTATATAGGTGAAACATAATATTTAGTCCATCTGTCGATCATGGTTAGAAAATGTGAATTCCGGGACATCCTGCAGTAATTCTGTCCTGCCCCTCCCCTCCTCTCCCATTTCCCACCTTCCTCCTCAGAGTCTGTGGCCCGTCCACATTGGGGAATTCTAACTGGATGTTTTCCAGGGAATCGCCCAGGTTTACGACTCTGTGTTTGCGGCAGATCATGATTTGGCACATGACCTCCTCTGATCAGGGTACGAGCCACATCAATAGACGGATGTGATTGTAAATACAGGAGGCGAGAAGGTGACAAAACAGTCAGTGATGGAGAAAGAGTGAGAGAAAGACTGACTAGAAATTCTCCACGTGGTGAAGGAGAACTGTTCCTTTTTACGTCAGGGTAAGCACCTGGTGACGTCAGAGCCTTCTGGTTTGGTGAAGATGAACCGATTTGCTGACAGGACACATCCTAAGATTGTAACTGCTATATTCTGAGGTGGGGCCTCTCATTGTAAACGTGTGGGAGACAAATGAAAACACTTTCGGTGTCCTGAAGACAAAAAAATTTTTACAAAGAAAATTATTTCTAAAGAAACAACAATCCAAGAAATACTATTATACACAAAAGCCATTGCTCTGTGTGATACAAGCCTGGAACGAATGACGATTCATGTTGAATGAATGATGCCATTTACCTGTACATCCCCAAGAGGCTTTTACTAATGTGTTAGTGTGAAAATTCTTTCAGTCGAGAGTGAAAGGTTCTGTTTGTACAGAGGATAACAGCTAGTGTTTCCTGAGAGCTCGGTAGGTTCTAGGCTCATATAATCCTCACATTAGTATTATGAGGTAAGCACTAAATCATCCTATTTTATGGGTGAAGAAACTGAGGCACAGAGAGAGTAAATAGTGTCCGTGTGACACACAGGCAGTAGCCAGTGGAGCTGAAATTGAGGCTCGGGCGGGTGGCCTCCACTGGACGCCTGCTGAACCTCTGCCCCATGATCCTCTCAGAGGTCAAGATCTGATTCCCTTAATCACTTTCTCAGCGTTTCTTCTTTCCTTTATAACGCACATCGTGATCTAATGTGTTTTATTTGTTCACCTGTTTATCGTCTGCTTCCCCTCCTAGAACATAAACTCCAAGAGGACAGGGGATTCGTCTGTTCTCTGCTGCATCCCCAGAGCCCAGCAGACTGTTTGGGGTCGTAAACATTATTATTATATTTTATTTTTTCTATTGGCCACTGATGATCCGCCTTTTCTCGTGGCGTCTGTAAGCATTCTGCTAACTGCCAGTGTTCTCCTTTTTGAAAGGGCTTAAGAAACTGTAAAGTGCTAGTCAAACGCTCAGATTTGTTAGTACTACTACGTTAAGGACTTTTCCACTGCTGTTCCTATCTTTACCATACTGTCTGACAACAAATGTGAAGCAGGGGAGGTGAGGATAGGGCAGGAAGGCGGGTAATTCTTTGAGGGGATCAAAGATTTTTGGTAGAACTCTGAGGCCTCTATTCCAGCAGCCCCTTCTGCAGATGGGGGCACTGAAGTGTGTCCTTTTCTTTCTTTCTTTTTATTTTTGGTGAGGAAGATTAGCCCTGAGCTAACATCCATTACCAATCCTCCACTTTTTGCTGAGGAAGATTGGCCCTGGGCTAACATCCGTGCCCCTCTTCCTCTACTTTATATGGGACACTGCCACAGCATGGCTTGACAAGCCGTGCGTCCGACTGCTCCCGGGATCTGAACCTGTGAACCCCGGGCCGCCGAAGCGGAGCGCATACACTTAACTGCTGTGCCACTGGGCCGGCCCTGAAGTGTGTCCTTTTCACTGTACCTTTGGGTTTTGTTTGTAATGGAAAAAATGGCACAAGATTGATAACCTCTATGCCAGTGGTTCCAAAATGAGAAGGATCTGAATTTCTTGGGAATTTTTTTAATGTAAATTCTCTTCCTTAAAAATTTTCCATACTTACAAATTCCAATGGGTTTGTGGATTCCTCAAACTAAACGTTGACTGGTACTGAGTGAAAAGAGTCGACCGAGATCCTAAAGCCCTTTTAGCTCTCAAATTAAACTACAAGAGGAAAAAGAGAGATGGCAAATGGAATCTACTTACTAAGTCTGTGTGAAATGCAGGGCATTTTAAGATCATAGCTTCTTAAAAAAGATAGCAGGAGGGAGTGAAAAACAACAACAACCCCAAAGTCCAAAACCTTTATTCTAAAATAAAACAGAAGTTAAACCCTACCGACCTGGAACAGCACAGTTTTGTAGCAGGCAGAAACAACTCAGGTGAAACAGAAGCATTCTTGCAGGATTTTTTGCATTTTTACTTATAATTTGCTATTTTTGGGTATCACAATAGCAAAGCATTAAAAGTGATTTCTTCTAAAAACGAAGAAAATATCTAGGAATAAATTTAACCAAGGAAGTGAAAGACCTATACAATGAAAACTATAAGACATTATTGAGCGAAATCAATGATGACATAAAGAAATGGAAAAATATTCCATGCACTTGGATTGGAAGAATAAACATAGTTAAAATGTCCATACTGGGGCTGGCCCCGTGGTGTAGCGGTTCAGTGCGCACGCTTCACTGCTGGCAGCCCGGGTTCGGATCCCAGGCACGCACCGACGCATTGCTTGTCAGGCCACGCTGTGGCGGTGTCCCATATAAAGTGGAGGAAGATGGGCACCGATGTTAGCTCAGGGCCAGTCTTCCTCAGCAAAAAGAGGAGGATTGGCATGGATGTTAGCTCAGGGCTGATCTTCCTCACAAAAAAATAAATAAATAAATAAAATAAAAAGATGCTTAAGGCCAAGTAATTAAAAAAAAAAAAAAAGTCCATACTACCTAAAGCAATCTACAGATTCAATGCAATCCCAATCAGAATCCCAAGGACACTCTTCACAGAAATAGAAGAAAGAATACTAACATTCTTATGGGGCAACAAAAGACCCCGTATAGCTAAAGCAATCCTTAAAAAGAAGAACGAGGCTGGAGGCATCACAATCTCTGACTTCAAAACATACTACAAAGCGATAGTAATTAAAACAGCATTGTACTGGTCCAAAAACAGACACACAGATCAATGGAACAGAATTGAAAGTCCAGAAATAAAACCTCATATCTATGGGCAGCTAATCTTTGACAAGGGAACTAAGGACAAACAGTGGAGAAAGGAAAGTCTCTTCAATAAGTGGTGCTGGGAAAACTGGACAGCCACTTGCAAAAGAATGAAAGTAGACCATCTTCTTTCGCCATACACAAAAATTAACTCAAAATGGATCAAAGATCTGAAGGTGAGACCTGAAACTATAAAACTCCTGGAGGAAAATATAGGTACTACACTACTCGTCATCAGCCATAAAGCGATCTTTTTGAATTCGATGTCTACTGGGACAAGGGAAACAAAAGAAAAAATAAACAAGTGGGACTTCATCAGATTAAAGAGCTTCTACAAGGCAAATGAGACCAGGATCAAAATGAATAGGGAACCCACCAGCTGGGAAAAAATATTTGCAAACCATATATCTGACAAGGGATTAATTTCCATAATATACAAAGAACTCACACAACTGAATAACAAAAAACCAAACAACTGAATCAAAAAATGGGCAGAGGAAATGAACAGACACTTCTCCAAAGAAGATATATAGATGTCCAATAGGCACATGAAAAGATGCTCAACATCACTAATCATCAGGGAAATGCAAATCAAAACCACACTAAGATATCACCTTACACCCGTTAGAATGGCTATAATCACCAAGACAAAAAGCAGCAAATGCTGGAGAGGATGTGGAGAAATGGGAACCTTAATCCACTGCTGGTGGGAGTGCAAACTGGTGCAGCCTCTATGGAAAACAGTATGAGGATTCCTCAAAAAATTAAAAATAGAAATACCTTATGAACCAGCTATCCCACTACTGGATATCTACCCAACAAACCTGAAATCAACAAGCCAAAGAGGCTTATGCACCCCTATGTTCATCGCAGCATTATTCACTATAGGCAAGACATGGAAGCAACCCAAGTGTCCCTCGACTAATGATTGGATAAAGATGTGATATATATGTACCATGGAATACTACTCAGCCATAAAAAAAGACAAAATCGTCCCATTTGCAAGAACATGGATGGACCTGGAGGGTATTATGTTAAGCAAAATAAGCCAGAAAGAGAAAGACAAAGAGTGCATGATCTCACTCATATGTGGAAGATAAACACACACACGGACAGATAGAACTGTTTGGTAGTTACCAGGGGCTAGGGGGGTGGGGGTAGGCACAAGGGGTGGAGGGATACACTTATATGGTGACTGATAAACAATAATGTGCAACAAAAATTTCACAATTAAAAAAAACCAACCAAACAAACAAAAAGTGATATCTTCTAGTAAGCACTACCTTTGTGGGCAGGGTACAGGGCACAGGAGGAGTAGCAGCAGTGAATGACCGAGAAACAGTGTTTCCTCCTCACCCTTCTGTGCTCCAGCCTTCCTCAGCCTCTCCCTCCTCGACCTCATCACATGGGCAGCCCAGGCCCTTCCAGAGGTGAAAGCAGCTCAGACCAGGGATGCGGTGTGCGCAAATCCACTGTTACGGATCCCGACCCTCAGCAGGATGCGGGAGCTGGCAGGTCACTGACTCAGAGGAAAGGACTTAGCAGCTCTTCTGAGATTAGATCAACCCTCTGTGGGATGTGTGTGTGTGTGTGTGTGGGATGTGTGTGTGTGTGTGTGTGTGTGTGTGTGTGTGTGTGTGGTGTGTTCCTGATGCATTTTCTGCCTGGAACTCATGATTGCCAGAGGGATTTCCCACACATTCTCCCTGTCATGTCTCACCTCCTGACATCTATTCTCCACTAGTTTATGTTACAACCACACTGGCCTACTCGCTGATCCTCACCATCGTGCCTCCAGGCTTTCTGTTCTGGCTCATTCCTCTGTCAGGTATTTCCTTTCCCATAACCCAGAGCCTGTCCTCCTTTAAAGCTGGACAGAAATGCCACCTCCCATTAAGTCTTCCTGACCCTCCTCAGGCTCCGTTAATTACCTTGTTCTGTGTGTCCTAACACGCGAGTCCACGGTGAGGCCATCACACTTGATGAGAGGTGTTTGTATATTTGTGTGCTCCACACTTCCTGTGGCCATTAGGAATAGAATGTGTCATTTATCACCTTTGTAATCCAAGGGCTGATATATGCTGTTGTTTATTCATCTCTGATAAATTGAATTCCCTTGGGGAGCCAGAGCTGAGGGAAGGTTCTTCTGAAGTTTGGGCCTCACTTCCCTGGACAATAAGGCGTGGCCAAACCATCCCCGACTCCATGGGTGCAACCCCCGCTCTGCTCAGATCATTGCTAAGACTGCTCCAGCCAGCCGCAGTGTCGGAACTCTAATCATATTCTTGTCTTTATGAGGGGGAGGTGAGGGGCCCAGTGGACCCTGTGTGCTGGGGACATCTTAGCCTATTGTGAGGACCGGGGAGAGCCCATGAACCCCACACTGTCCCCATCCACTGAGCCCTTTCCTCATTTTAATGTGAAAAATAGACAAAGGCCTCCTACTCCACACATTCATCATTTGAGCAGGAATAACACCTATTGTCAATAAATCCCCACTGCCCTAAGGCTGTAGAAAGTGGAGGAGGCCTGTACCAGGTCACAGGGCTTGTTTCTGCTTGAGGACAGGGACATGGGAGAGCAGGAAATTCTGTGAATTAATAGGTACAAAGGAACATAGAACATTCCTGACTGAATCATTAGAGTCTCTGTCCTGTAAGGGCTGCACTGGATGTTTGGAGGACAAGAAACACATGGGAAGTGGGTGTGGGCAGCACTCAGACTTGCTGGGGCAAGAGTTTGGTGGGTCCAGATGATCTGTGTGTCAGTAAGAGACTCCCATGCACAGGGCTGGGGGACAGGAGGCTGGGTTGAATCCCTGGGAGGAAACAACAAGGAAGGTCTTGGCAGCCACAACCCACAAGACTGGGTTAAGTAGGCAAGTGGTTGGGACCACAAGAAGAAGTGAGAAGAAATTTTTAATCTAAATAAAAGCTCATGTGAAGTTGTCTTAATGTGAAAAATGAAAAAAATTCAACAAAAACAAATAGTATCCGTCTACCACTGATACATCAACCAGCATTGGATCTGCTGAATCATATGCCCAAGTAGCAGAACATTTTCTGGTTCTGGGACCCAAAACAGACAACTAACACCTTCGTTTTGTGTGTGTCTGTGTGTCTGTGTGTGTGTGTGTGTGTGCGTGTGTGTGTGTGTGTGTGTGTGTGAGAGAGAGAGAGAGAGAGAGAGAGAGAATCTATGGTAAGAAATGGAAAATGGATGGATGGAATGGATGGATGGACAGATGGATGACGGAGGGATGGATGGATGGATTACTGACTGCATGACCCTGTGGATTTCCTCTCTGAAGCATCTATGATTCCACAGATATTTCCCACCTATCCTTCTGACACGTTTCCTCACTGTAACAAGATCTCCCACAATAACTCAAGGTCCAATCATCCTGAGCTCATCCGAGGTTTTTGATGCTCCTAAGCTCTACAGTTTGTGTTCATCTCTTTCCTCAGAAATCACTTCTCCTATTTTCTCACCCGGCTAAATTTTATTCAGCCCAAGATTCATCTCCCATGAAGGCTTCACCATCCTCCCGGGGAGAATCAATCACGCCTTCTTTCGTGTTTTCAAGGATCTGACAGGTGTGGCCTAACAAGGTGGACATTTGTCTGTCTCCCTCAATAGATGTATTAGTTCCTTTAGTTTTTTGAAAACAAAGTACATCCATCATCCACCTTTGTACAATCAGGGCCAAAGGAGAACCTCTAGGAGAAGCTCCGTAACCATGAGAGGATTGAATTGTGCTATTCTCTAACTCTGAAAGTGGAGAGGGTCTGAGATGGGCAGAGACTGGAGAGAGGCTAGCCCCAAGGAGATCTGACCCAGAGTTTCCCTAGGCCCTTGGACAAACACTGGTTTCTCTTCTGAAGACCTGAGTTTGGTGCTAAGAGCAGAGAGGTCAACTCAACTCAACAACGTCCTTACCAACTGACGGCCATCGTTTCTCCTGTTCTTTCTCTCCCGGAACACGGGGAGCTGTATCTCACCTGGAGGGTGCACAGGGGCCCTGGTGATTGCTGCCTCTTAGAATGACTGTCTAAGACACTCTTTATAGATCCTCTATGTTATCCTGCTGGATCACGCAACATGGAAAAAATATTTCATCAGTCCCAACTCCATTTCACATGACTCCTCTTTCAGGAATTCCGTCTGGATTCTGAGTCCTGAGCCTGTGGTGTCCTGACCCCTCTGCCCGCAGGACCAGTCCTGTGAAGACAAGGATGATCCAATTAGAGGAATGGTGGCAGCCTGCCTATGAAATAGCTCCAGTGATCTTTCCTCGTACAAAGATGCCCACCAGTGTGGGAACCAGCAAGCAGGCTGCACTGGAAGGCCTGGGTGTAGAGCAGACATGGAGACGTGCTGTCCTCCGTCAGCTCACCCTTCGCCTCCTCTGTGGAGAAGCACAGGAGCCTGGCCCCAATCCACACAACTTCCCTTCCATAATTGCAGAGGCAGCAAGAAGAGATTGTGTCTACACAGAGACACTGTGAAGATCAACTGAGGAAGAGCTCAGTACGCTTGGAAGCAATATACTAGCATTAATTAATATTTTAGGAAGGATATCTTGTACTTAATTGTTGATATTAATGATTTATGATAACCTGGTTATCATAAGGTTCACTGACTCCTTTAGGGGACATTTTTACCCCAGGTGAAAGTTGCTCCTCAGGACAAGTCTGACTCGAGCTCTCTAAGGCCAAAGGAGACCTTACCCTGCTTCAAAAGCACTAAGGAATCTGTGGGTGTGTGGGACTAGATCTACTGCGGGCAGAATGACTCCAGCCCCCCATTGGAACTATCAAAAATAGTCCTCAGGGCTAAGAAGCAGCCTCCTTCCTTCAGCCTCCAGGCCACTCAAAGATCCAACCTCAATAACTCTACAATTCCTCCCATGCAAGGAAGTGAGATTGGATCCATTGTTTCCACTAACTTTCTTTCTAAGATGTTTGACCTCTAGTCCCCTCCCACTCTCTGCTCTGGACCTGAAATAAACAGGTCCCTAGATCTCAGCTCTGGAAAAAAGTAAAGCACTGATACATATGCTGGTTGTCCACCCATTCTCTGACATCCCCTTCCTTGGTAATAGAACTCAGGGTTGGGGCTGGACACTGAACCTTGCAAGACTAAAACTCTGTTTCCCCCAGTTTTCCCTGCAGATGGGTATAGCCACATAAGTGGTTCTCATCAAAGACCTGATAAGGGGAGTATTCTGAGGGATATTCTTAAAACACATCTGGTGTAAGCCCTTTTCCCTCTTCCTTTCTCTCCTTCCTGCTGGCTGGAATATAAATCAGATGGCTTGAGCTCAGGCAGCCATTTGGAATGTGAAGTGAAAAACCAAGCTGAAGACCATGGGACATGACAGAAAGAGTCTAGATCCTTGACTCCCGGATGAATCATCAGAGCCCAGAGCAGCCTCAAGACTCTTAAGTGAAAGTGAAATCAACTCCATTCCTATCTTCTCCCACTATTGTTGCCTGTGTTCTTTCACAGGTGCCCAAATCTAATCCTAATCAATACCAGCATTTAACTCCCCACTGTGCCTTTGGCACACATGGTTGCTACATTCTCCCTCAGTTCTGGAGCTGCAATCCCTGTAGTTCCCCAAAAATTAGAAGGGAAGGTAGTCGATATCTCTTACCCCGAAAACCTATTGGAGATGATAGTTCTGAACAGGACTAACACTAATAAAAATTCTTACAATAATAACGAAAGTCTATTTTGATTCCTGATGTCCTTTTATTTTATCTGATGTTCTTTCTTCGTTTCCTCCAGTGGACCACAGCTCTCCCTCTTACAGCACTTATGGGGAGTGGGGTGGAGAAAGGCTCCAATAGTGGTCATTTATCTCTTAGTGAGACTATAAGCCAATGAGTCAAATGCTAAGGAGGGGTCAAGTGAGCTGAAGCCTGGAGAGGCCGCTGTACTTGGCAATCGGGAATTCATTTACGGGGAGATTGAAGGTTGAAGGAGGCTACTTTGTTTTTTATGTATTGAGAGAGATCTGAATGTGTCTGCAGCTGTTGGGGGAAGGAGCCAGCAGAGAGAGAGAGATTACAAACATAGGAGAGTTAATAATGATGGAGAAAAGTACCTGAGGTGTTAACGGCTGCATCAAGGTCAGGGGAGAGACTGACGTTGGACAGAGGGGACACTTTCTCCTTTAGTCCTGGAGTAAAGGAAGGGAGGACAGGTGCAAACAGGTGAGTGTTTACATTTGGGGTAGGTAGCTGGGGAAGTCCACTCCTGACAGCTTTGACTTTCTGGGCTTAAAACTGGTCCAGACATAGCGGGCCTCCTCTTGAAGACAGAGCACATAGAGCACCTGGGGCCGGCCCAGTGGCACAAGCAGTTAAGTGCGCGCGCTCTGCTGCAGCGGCCCGGGGTTCGGGAGTTCGGATCCTGGGCGTGCACTGACGCACCGCTTGTCAAGCCATGCTGTGGCAGCGTCCCATATAAAGTGGAGGAAGATGGGCACGGATGTTAGCTCAGGGCCAGTGTTCCTCAGAAGAAAGAGGAGGATTGGCATCAGATGTTAGCTCAGGGCTGATCTTCCTCCCAAAAAAAAAAAAAGAAGAACACAGAGCACCTGGTGCTGAGCACACGCTGTGGCATTTCAAGCTCTGGTGTATTTGTAGAATCCCAGGTAAAACTCCAGAACAAGGTTCTCAGGAACAGTCTGGAAGTGTCTGGGCACAGGAGGAGGGGATGGGGAAGGTGTATTAGGGACTGTTGGTACCAAACAAAGTTTCGATGAGTCTAGTATTCCCATAGAGAGTCGTGAAAAGATAAACATCTGTGATAAACCAATGGTCTAGAACTTGATTCTAGAGCTGACTTGGACATTCCACACACACCACACCCCTCTGGAGGAGTCAGAATCACTGCTGAATTTCTCCAGGCTGACAGTCTGCGGCCTTAGTGATTTCCAGAGTCTCCTAACAGCCACCCTGAGGGAAGAAGTTCTGAAAGGGCTCAGGGCACTGAACGTTTCAGTTCCCCCCTCAACTTCCTGGACCAAGCACATAATTTGGGTCTGGTACAAAGGAATGAGACAAAAAAAGAGACTTTGGTCAACCCCTACCAAAACCCCAGAACCCCAAAACCATTTCGTACAAACAGGAACCCAACACGGAGTTTGGTTCTGCTTGTTCAGGGCAGGACAATGGTTCAAGCCTGCCTTTATAAATGCAGGGGACTTCTGTCAGGATGAGCACCAGTGTTTAGGCTACAGGGAAGGGAGCTGTGGTTGGAGATCCCAATGCCAAGTCTGGGCTCAGGTTTAGCTGTGGTAATGTGACTGTGGGTCCTCCAGGACCAGCTCAACTGACCCCATCTTATTGACAGAGTAATTAGGAGTGGTTTTGCAGGAACTGAGACCCCTTGTCCAGTTCAGGCCATTTGAGACCACCAACCCATCAACTGGGCCTGTACAAATACTTGACAAGTGCCCTTTTGATGTTAAGGAGCTAAAAACTCCACTCTCAGATGATGGTAAGGCCGCCATTTTGTGAACATGCGTCCTGTAAAGAGGCAGGAAGATTGACTATGCTTGGGCAGATCATCAGTTACCTCACTTCTCCTTCCCTCCATTCCCACACTTCAGACCACCTTTCCTCCTACCCCATAAATGTCCCTGAGTCCCCATTTTCAGTGAGGTGGCTCTGAGATTGATTCTCCTGCCTCATTGTGTGGCTACCTTGTGATTAAATCCTTTCTCTTTGCAAAATCATCATCTCAGTGATTGGCATAATCATGCGGTGGGCAAAACCAAGCAGGTTTGGTAACAGTGACTATAGGGGAGGAAGACAATTCCCCTACCCTCCAGGTGCTTCTGGCTGGTCTAAGAATTAAATTGACATGAGACAGAATAACAGGAGAAAATCAAACAAAGCTTTACACCATGTATACATGGGAGAAACCCAGGAAAACTGAACAACTCGCCACCATGGCCAAAGTCACCATCTTAATGCCATCTTCAGCTACGACAAAGGAGGTTTGGGGCCTGAAAGGGGAGGAGGGAATTCACATGGAGATGGAAAAGCAAGTGTTTGGTAGACAACGTTTGCTGGGCCACCTACAGAGAATGTGGCAGAAACAGAATTGTGTTAAGATGGGCTTGTTGGTGCCTTTCTTATCACACCTGTTTTACATTATGCTGTAGTTATCTTGTGGTGTTAGCTCCTTCCTGGATCAGGCTTTCTATCCTAAATTCTTTTAGGCAGTTTGGGGGAAGGCTAAATGTTCCTCCTGAGTCTTCATTGGCTTCAGCTCTAAATAATCCACATACCAGAGTGGCACATCTTGGGATGACCTGCCTCGCACCCCATCCCCTCATTTATTCCCTGTGATAACACCTGCAGAGGAGGACTCGTGTTATTCTCATCTTGCAAATGGTTACAGTCATCTGCCAAGGTCACGCCAACAGGAAATGCTGGAGCTGGGTTCACAAATGGAAGTGAAGTGATGCTGTGTTAGAAGGATCATCTGTTTGATCTCCTTTATTCACTGTTAAACTGACTGACTCGAGGAGGAGAGAAATAGATGAGGTGTGACCTTCCTTAGTTACTTAGTTACCATTTTCTTTCTTTTCTAAAGCTGGAAACAGTCTCCTCCCCATCATCTCCCCCCCGCCGCACACACAAAGGCCTAGAATATCTGGGATAACTTTCATTGAAGCGATTTACATTTTGTTTTTACCAAGACTAGATTAGTTAAAAAATGTTCCACATCAGGGCCAGGCCTGGTGGCCTAGTGGTCAAGCTCCCAGGCACAGACCTACACCACTCATCTGTCAGTGGCCATGCTCTGGTGGCAGTTCACATACCAAAAAAAAAAAAAAAAGGAAGATTGGCAGCGGATGTTAAATCAGGGTGAATCTTCCTCGGCGAAAAAAAGAAAAAAAAAAGAGCTCCACATCTGATGAATATTAATCACTTCACGGATTTATAAATTCTAAATCTCCCTGAACATCCTCATACTCTGTATCACGTTCCTAAATGTTGTATTTTACATTCTGACCTCAGATTTAAATGTATTATATTGAATAATCATGAAACTCAGTGTCATCTAACGGGCTGCCTGAAAAATGTGTCTTCTTGCAATAAGAATGTGTTGTAGATTAATCTTCAGTTAAATGGATGTAGAATCTCCTGTTCAAGGGCAGACAATATATAACTTTGAAGTCCAATGGATAGCCTCTTGGTTCTGACGAACACAGTGAGAAGGTTTTCCCCACATTTAATTGGAATCCTAAAGGGAGAGGTAAGAGAAAATAGAGAAGTTACTTTTGAAGGGATAAATGGCTGAGAATTTTTCAAAACTAATTAGAAGTCTGTTGTCAATTTCATTGTCTTTCCATTGAAGGGAATTAGATCAAGAGTTGCTTTAACATTTTTTTTCTTTAAGGTTTTCTCATTAAAGATCTTGAAGATAGTCTCCAATTTCACCTAAATGTGCCTAGGAGTGAATTTATTTTTATACATCTTATTTGGGATTTATTGTGTTTCCAGAAATAGAGGATTAAGGTCTTTCACAAGATCTAGAAAATACTTAGCCACTAGCTCTTTGCAAATTTTCTCTCTCATTTTCTTTCTTGTCTGCTTTTGGAAGTCCTGTTAGCTGTAAGTTGGACCATCTCATTGTATATGCATATTTTCTACCTGTCTCAGAATGAAACTCTCTCCACTGAATTTTGAATGATTTCTTCAGATTAATCATCCAGTTCACTGATTCTCTACCCTACTAGGTTTAATATGCTGGTTGACCAGTGTGTGGAGTTTTTAATTTTAACAAACATATTTTTTATTTCTTGAAGTTCTGTTTGGTTCTATTTCAAATATAGCTGGTCTTTTTTGAGTGTCTCATTATTTTCAATGTTTTTCATTCCTTCCTGTATGCCTTTAATGATTTAAATATCCATATTTTACAATTTTATTGATAGTTCTGATATCTTTAGTTCCTGAGGGCATAACCTACTGTGTTAAGTGGGCTTATTTCACTTATCGTGGTTTGAGTCTTGATGTGTTCTGCAAGTTTAAACCATGAGCTTTTCTTGGGCAGGACTTTATCTGTAGGAAATCTCTGCAGCCTACTTGAGGTTGTGTTCTTCGGGAGGAGCACTGTGCTTGATTCTGCTAGACACCCAGGGATCTCTTCTAACGAGGAATTGTTTCCATTTAGTTAATTAATTTATTTATTTCGAAACATTTTTATTTTAATTTTGTGGCTTGGAGATTCCTGGATCAGTCAGGCAGAGTGAATTCTAAACCTATAGCCAAATAAGGACAGCCTGTAGTTATTACTTCTTAGGGAGGAATTTTTTATTTGTTTGTTTGTTTTTGCACACAGAACCCAGGCCAAGACAGAGAAATATGCCTGTGTCTCCTTTTAGTAGTCTCCCTGTGCCCCTGAGCAGAGTTTTTTTCTATTCCATCTTTTCACTATGTCTCAGCTTTACATGATGTCTCACTTCCAGCTCCTCACCTTGGTAGACCCGATAACCTATGGACTCCAGTCCTTGAATAGGAGTAGGATCTATGGAGTGCAGCCCTTGCATACTGAGGCGAATGACCTCCACCTCCCTTCCCTGTCCTTCCACCACCCTCTGGAAAGCTAGTGTCTACCCTTGGCTTACCACTCTGCTTTTCAGCTCTCTTTTCAAGTCTGGCCCCTATAATTTCCCTCTCATGTAACTCAGCTGTGGTTTTAACAAGAGAGTTACATATCCTTCTCGCTTTGGTGACTGAAAGCCAAAACTCTGAACCTAAAATATCGTATCTCCCAGTGAAAGACGGATGAATTCATCTTGACTCTTAACCAGTTAGAACACAGAGGAGGAGCGGCAGTGAATGACTCTCATGTGCTCTTATCCAGGTTAAACTGCAAGAGGATAAAACCTAATGTGACCTGTGTCAGCTGAGTGGACTTTATGGCACTGACATAAAGACAAACATTAGATTTTTCTCTCTCTATTTCCACCTGCCCTTCTCACCATCTAAGCAAGAAGCTTTCTGGGGTTTTTCCTCAGGGGAGGTTCATGGCAGAGGAGAAAATAGAAAAGACTCCTTTTTTCCCAAAATCCTGAGCTCTGAAAGAAAGGCCTAGACAGAGCGTCTCCAGGAAACATCAAGAGCAGGTTTCCCCCGACTGGAGAGAGCCCGAGGTGATAGTGATAAACCAGTGGAGGAATCCTGGGCAGGGGTTCATCCTGTGAGTAACAGCCGTGCACACACCTGAATCCTCCGTTTATGATCACAGGGTTCTGTCAGGTTTCTTCCCTCCTCATTCTCCTCCTCCTCCTTCTCCTTCTCTCCCAGGGCACGTCCTCGACCGCTCAGGCCATGGCCTAATCCATTCTCTTCCCACCAGTGGCTACTGGACAAATGATTAAACTTGGCTTTGAGAGAAAAGGAACATTGCTTGCAGTAGACTTTGACTCAGCCACGGAGGACCGGTGACTGGCTTAATGTTTCCAGGGGGACAGGCAGAGAGACTCAATATTATCATCATGAAGATGAATCTTTTTAGCTCAGAAGGAGACCAGGAAGGGTCCTTACGAAAAAAGAGAAAAGTCAGGGAGATTTCAAATAACGCTGGGTGAGAATGTTCTACAAGCTGCAATCAAACAGAAGACAGGCACACTCTGTTGAGATAAGTGTTACTTATATGAAGAGATACGAAATATTTTGACAGTAATTGAAATGGATGGTATTCTCTGACAGGGGCAATTTTTTTTAAGACTTCAATATTTTGCATGAAAAAATAAGACAAAACATCTTGTAATACACAAAAAATTTGAAAAAATTGGATCATTAAATTATCTGATTTGTTAAATACAGGTGTAATTAAATGTTCAGCACATGGCTGTTAATAAAGCAAAACATTTTCATGAAAAATGTATTATTATAGCTTTTCATTTTATATCTACATGCCTTTTTTCCTGGATCAATATTTCTTCCCTCTATTGAGAATTTCTACCCATTATTGCAGCAATCAGAGGCTAAGTGTCCATCACTGTTGCTATTGTGCCTTGTCTATTAGTTTGTTGGGAAGAAGAGGGACTGTAGCTAAAATGCTTTGCCAAAGAAGATTTGAACTCATCTGATTTCTACCAGAACATTTTCCTGACTTTCTTGCTCTGCTGTTGCCAGGTCCCATGGTGTCCGCCAGCTAGAGCTGAACGGTCATTTATGCAGTTCCTAGGCAGAAAAATGCTCGCATTGTGAGGAACTGTGTGAGCATCCCACAGGGGAACTCTGGTTATATGGATTTTATTGCTCATTTGTGCTCTGAAACGTACAAGTCTCCTTACTTTACATGTCATCCTACGGTGCCACTCTGTGCATTAAATCCAAAATTAATGATTGCACCTCAAAGGCACACTGTTACTATAATTCGTACCATTTAGGTATATTCTAAAAATGCATTTTAGACTATTATTCTTTAACCTTCTGTGAGAGTCCAGAAATATCTAGTAATCTCTGATTCACTCAGGTGTGTTCAGTTTGTAACGGGTGCAGTTGTTCTACAGTTTAGCTATTTTATTTATTTATTTTTTTTGGTGAGGAAGATTGGCAATTGCCTTGAGCTAACATGTGTTGCCAATCTTCCCTTTTCTTTGTGCTTGAGGAAGATTGTTGCTGAGCTAACATCTGTGCCCGTCTTCCTCTATTTTGTATATCGGATGCCGCCGCATCATGGCTTGATGATTGGTGAGCTGGTCCACCCAAGGGATCTGAACCTTTGAACCCTGGGCTGCCAAAGCAGAGCACGTGAACTTAACCACTATGCCACCTGGCTGGCCCCACAATTTGGCTAGTTTTTAAAGCCTAGAATTAGTATAAATGTTTCCAATGACTGAAAGAGGTTGGATATTTTCTTAAAATATCTATTATGATAAATCTAGGCTTATGTGGGCTGATTTTATGAAACGTATAAAGTATAAAAATGACAGTAAGTGAAAGGGACTTAATCTAGTTTCAGCATTCACTTTGTCTAGAATCTAAAGTGTGTTTGCTGAAAATATCATTAGTTTTTTCCCTCTGCTAAAGTGAAGATAAGACTGCTTGGAAATATGATTCTCTGTAGAATTCACAGGTTGGACAGACGAGTCACGGCGGCAGTAATGTCATTCACCTGCTTTTACTCCATAGCCTGGGAACATGCCTTATAATGTGGCCAGATGCCTCCATGTTTCTCTTACACTCAGAAAGATAAGGGACTTTCAGCTACTTGTATCCCAAAAGAGCGGAGTCTTGTCTGTAAATTATCTCTCAATAAATTTGATTTCTAAAAAAGGTGGAGGGAGAGAAGACTAGCAGCACCTGAACAAAAGAAAAACGATGAGCTCGTCACACCTCTAAGTGCATCTATTGATCTACTGGTGGAAGAAGTTTTAAAACTTTCCTCCAGCTCCACGAGACTATGACTGGCAGCACAGGATAGCGCAGACTCAACTGGACCGAGGTGAGCACAGTCTTCCGGCTCCTCCCCAAATGAGCCCTGAGAAACTGCAGAAGGAAGAAGGAAACACCAACAGCATCTTCTCAACAGCAATCCTGGTTGCAAGAGGACCCAGGAGAATTACTTCCAAAGAACGGAGGGAAAAGAGTTTTGGACCCAGAATTTTACATCCAGTCAAATTCTCATTTAAGTAGGAGAGTGTATGCATTATTTTTCTACTGCAGCCATAACACATCAGCACAAATCTAGCTGCTTAAATCAACACGTATTTATGGTCTCACAGTTCTGTAGGTCACAAGTCTGAGTTGGCTTAGTTGATTTCTCTGCTCGGGGTCTCACGAGGCCAAAATCAAGGTGTCAACAAACTGGACTCTTAGGTGGAGACCCTGGGAGGAATCTGCTTCCCAGCTCATGCAGATGGTTGATAGAATCCAGTTCCTTGGAGTTTTGGGACTGAAGGACCTCCTTTCTTGCTGCCTGCCAGCTAGGGGCTCTCCTTAACTCCCAGGGGCCTCTTTCCAGTCCCAGCACACGGCCCCCTACATCGCAGAGCCCCCACAGCACAGCAAATCTCTCTGACTTCTCCTTCTGCCACATCTTTCTCGCCTCCAGTCACAAAACGTTCTCCGCATCTAGGGGCTCATGGGGTTACATTGGGCCCATTCAGATACTCTACAATAATCTCTCTATTTTAAAGTCAACTGATGGGGTCGGCCCCGTGGCTTAGCGGTTAAGTGCGTGCGCTCCGCTGCTGGCGGCCCGGGTTCGGATCACGGGCGCGCACGGACGCACCGCTTCTCCAGCCATACTGAGGCCGAGTCCCACATACAGCAACTAGAAGGATGTGCAACTATGACATACAACTATCTGCTGGGGCTTATGGGGGAAAAAAAAGAAAGAGGAGGATTGGCAATAGATGTTAGCTCAGAGCCGGTCTTCCTCACCAAAAAGAGGAGGATTAGCATGGACGTTAGCTCAGGGCTGATCTTCCTCACAAACAAAAAAATAAAAAAAGAAAAATAAAACTGTTTAAAAAAAAATAAAGTCAACTGATTAGTAACCTTAATTATCTCTGCAAAGCTCCTTCACAGCAGTATCCAAATTACTGTTTGATTGAGTAAGCAAGGGACAGAAAACAGAAAAATCTTAAGAATTCTGACTACCACAGTGTATTAAAAATATTTTTGAATATGTAAAACCTAAAGAACAATTTCCCCGTAAAGTTTCAAGTTGAAAATACTTGTGTGGAACATACTCCAATAGTAAGAGAAACACATCCAGGAGATGGGACGAGAGAAATAAGGAGAATGAGTAACCAAATAACTAGTTCAAGATGGGTGTTGCCTCACAAAGGGTGGGCGGCGGAGAGTTTAGAGCACAGAAAAGAAAACGTATACCTATAAACATCCCAGAAATGAAATTCTAGACAATAGCAGAAAAATGGGCTGAGAGGTGGCACACAAAAGAGATAGGAAAACACGCCTGACATCTTCTTATTAAGGATAAATAAAAACAAAGGTAAATAAATAAATTAATGAAACACACATTAGTGTGGCTTATAAGTTAAGGGCAATAATTAAGAGAAAGAATTAGAAAGTATAATGATTAGAGCAGCAGAAGAAAACTAAGTACAGGAAAAGGATAGCACGTATGGAGGGGGAAATTATCTTTTAAAAGCGTAAAAGATAAAAATGTGATGGCAGTTTGGATTCAAAAGTAATCCAACGACATACATTATTTGCAAAAGATACTCTTAAAATGAAAAGAAACAGAAAGATCAAAAATATGAAGCCTAACAATCAAGGTAGGTTAGCTTTATTGCAGGAACAAATAAACGAAAATTACAGAGGTTTAAAACAATGTATATTAGCCTACGTGTTTGAAAGGTTTAAAAGGTTTTCCTCTGACATTTTGGTGGTTTCATTTTGGATAGAAGTTCAGATAATCTACCCTGAAATAGAGAGAAACAGAAATATTTTAACAACATTGAAAAATATACACTACTTCAGTTGGATATCTTAATGATAGATTTTTCCTGTGACACATGACACTACAATAAACAACCATATCTACATGCTTTGTGGTCCACGTTTGCCCGCCTGGAACTCACACTGGGATTGCCGCGTAGTAGGAAGCACACACCATCCAGGACTGGGATCTGGTGAAATACATGTCTGAGCACTGATTCAATTCATCCTCCTACTAACAACGTGAGAGAACTCCTGTTATTCCATTTCCTGTCCACCACTTGATATATTTCACAGTGTGTCCATTTGCTGGGTGTGTAAGTGTACCCAATCTTCTTTTGTGTTATCTTGATGATCTGGGAAATCTTCAATCTGTTCATAGGCTTATTGACCTCCTCCGAACTGCTCTAAACATTTGCTCAAATGTTAGGAGAATTAGACTTATTCTTGTTTATTTGTGGGAGTTCATTGTATATTCTGGACACTGATCCTCTGTCTGAGGAGAAATAAAACAACAATGTAAGTAGAGATGTTTCTGCTGTGAAGACTAACATGTCACTGAAGAAGGCGAGTCAGGGTGGAGAGAACACAGGAAAGTCACTGCTGGGGTGGGGGATCTGGGCCGAAATGAGAAAGGTTATCATTGTTTAAGGCCCAGAATATTTGTTTGCATCAGGGTACCAGGAGAGTGTTTGAGACAGACAGCAGGACTGCTTGTTACTTTAAGAATGATCCTTAAATTCTCTGTTTCCACGAGAAATCTAGCAGAATCACCAGTTACATTTGCCCCATAGTGTGGAGGAATAGTGAAGTGCCATGAATTCTCTACTGGGTTATCAAATGAAAATTCCAAAGTGATTAAGTTTTTTAGAAAATAGAGGTGTTCATTCAAATATAATTTTTTTTTTTTGAGGAAGATCAGCCCTGAGCTAACATCCGTGCTAATTCTCCTCTTTTTTGTTTTTTTGCTGAGGAAGACCAGCTCTCAGCTAACACCTATTGCCAATCCTCCTCCTTTTTTTTTCCCAAAGCCCCAGTAGATAGTTGTATGTCATAGTTGCATGTCCTTCTAGTTGCTGTATGTGGGACGCGGCCTCAGCATGGCCGGAGAAGCGGTGCGTCGGTGCACGCCCGGGATCCGAACCCAGGTCGCCAGTAGCGGAGCGCTCGCACTTAACCACTAAGCCACGGTTCCGGCCCCAATTATCATTAAAGGTTAAAAAATTACTGCAAGAGTGGCTGGCCCAGTGGCATAGTGGTTAAGTTCACATGCTCCGCTTCCGTGGCCCAGGGTTCGCAGGTTTGGATCCCAGGCACAGTCCTATGCACTGCTCATCAAGCCGTGCTGTAGTGGTGTCCCGTATACAAATTAGAGGAAGATGGGCACAGATGGTAGCTCAGGGCTAATCTTCCTTAGCAAAAAGAGGAGGATTCGCAATGGATGTAAGCTTAGAGCCAGTCTTCCTCACCCACACACACACATCACTGAAGGAAATGATCCTAAAAATAACCTCTTTGTGTTGAAAAGTCAGTGAGGTTGTTTCTCAGGATAGAGAAAGAATCCCTGAGGTTCTGTAGTCTCACACAGTATTTTTCTGGCAATATCGTTTGTAAGAACAGGGTCAGGATGCAGAGAAGAATCTGGTTTTCCACAGTCAAAAGAGAAGATGGAAAATGTTCCCCTTGTTGAGGTTTCTTGTTCAAGCAGTTCAAGTGAAGTGCAGGAATTCCATCACAGAGCACCAGGAGAAAGGACATAATATGTGAAGCAAAGCGCTTAATAGCAGAATCCCCAAATGCAATAAGGGACCTGAGACGTTACATCAACTCTCTCATCACGATTGGATGGTGACATCTGGATTTGTGAGGCCTGACCTCCTGATGGGCTAGAAATGAGCGGCAGGTGACCCAAAGACGTCCAACCAGGAGGCAGAGTCGTGACATGCACCACACTCTCAGGGGCTTCTTCACAGGATCATCAACCTTCAGAAAAGAAACAGTGTTGGTCCCAGTGGCTGAGGAAATCCTGGGTCAGGTCCCCAGTCACTCCCCATCTCGAGCCTCTTCCTCACTGAGGGTCATGTATTCCCCTCCACCCGTCACCCCAATCCAGGGTCCCTCAGCTTGTACCAACCTCTTCCTATCTTTACCACATCACAGTCAGCTCCAGGCCCTCATACCAATCATTTTAGACTCAGGACTAGAGTGAGTAATGAATCAATCTGCTCCTTTTGCTCATGTTCTGATTTACCCTTGGATAGGAAGGCCTAAAGGACCTGGTGGGAGCTCTGATGGAAGGGAAGGGCCTGCACCCTAACACCTGTAGCCTTGGGGAGGGGTTGAGGCAAGCATCTTTCTTCTCCTCCTCTCCCAGCCTCTTAGCTAGCAGCACACATAGCTCTCAGTGGGAGGGTCCCTGTCCTCGCCCCATCCACTCCTGGTCCTGTTCAGCTGTGAGCATCACAGCAGCTCAGTCCCACCTCTCTCCTGAGTCACCTCTGCTCCAGGCAGGGGCTGCACGGTGACTCAGGATCTGGGGTCTGCAGGAGGCTGGCTGCCAGGTGCACACAACAGGCTGAGACAGAATTCCCCTTGTTCCCTGGAGAACTGGCCTCCTCCTGATCTCGTCCTACACAGTCTCTACTCTTCACCTTCTGCCTTTCCTGCTGTGACCCAGGTGCTGTCTGTGAGAACACAGCCCCGAACTCCAGCCTTTTGAGTTGAGTCTGCAAGGCCTTCCCACCCCTCTCCCTGGAATTAGACCCCTCTCTCTTAGCCCCCTCAATGAGTCCCCTTGCCTTAATACAACACGTGGAGCCACCATGCAGCTCTCACTCAAATGTGAGTCCTGCCCACGACTTGTGTGTCTGCTGTCCCCACACCACCTCTTGTTGGGTCCAATTAGACTCCCCCAAGTAAGGATTCTGGTCTGAGTCAGGCCTGACTTTGCTAAACCCCTTTAGCATCCACAGGCCCTAAGCCTCACTGAGAGCCCCTCTCCTTTCCCACTGGCCTAACCAGTGAGGAGATATCAGAACTCAGGGCTGAGTTTGTCCAAGTTGTTGCTATTGAGTGATATGAGGTCTTATTCTCCTGGTCTCATTTCCACGATGAGAAAGTTCAGTCAGGGGCCAGTGGTTTGGCTGGGAATCCACCTTTCCTTGTCCTCACTCCAGGCTATCTGCCCCTCCCTTCCCTCTCAGTCTGTTCTCAGTACCTGTTACTGTAAAGAACTCAGCCTAAGATGACGAAGATAATAGAGCAGGTGAGGGTCTCTGGGAGGATCCAGGTGATGGGAGTGATGGCCGGGGCCCTGGATTGGGCTGTAGCTGGGGCCGTGGTGGGTGATGCTGAAATGGAAAAGGAAGAGTGAAAGGCCTTGTCCAGACCAAATCTCCTCTGAGGAGACTCTTCCTCAGCTCCTGCTGCCCTAGATAATCTTATAATGCAGACATTTTCTACCCCTCTACTTATGGCAGGTCATGATGTAGGAAGGGAGAGAGGAGATGGGTCCTGTCCCCAAGGGGCTCCTGTAGCTAATGGGGGAAGCAAGGTTTACAATGTAAGCAATCACTCATGCTGTGACAGAGGAGGAGGTGACCCATGAGGATGGTGGTAGAGAAGTCCCCTCAGGGGCTGACATTTGGGGTGGTATTGAAGGATTTCCAGAAACAGACCAGGTGAGATGACAAAGAAAAGTGAGGCTAAGAAGAGCGAACAGTAAGAAGAAAAAGTCTGGAAATAGAATGATGCCCTCAGGTTTGGGGTCAGCCAGAAACCCACGGTGAGTGGACCAGAGGGATGTGCAGTGAGGAAGACATGTCAGGAGGTGAGAAGGGAAGGAAGGATGGTAGAAGCTACCGATGGCCATTATTCTTCCAAGAAGAACTCATGGTGGATGGAGCACCCTTTCAAACATACACACACACACACACACACACACACACACACAGACGCACACACACACACAGTGGGGCAGGTTGCTCTAATCTCGAGAGAGCTACCACTTCCTCCTTCTCTTTTCAGCTATCTGTTGTCTCCAGCATTTTCAACCAGCGCACCAAGAAATTTTCAAGCCATCTCCTGCAGTCTCCCGTCGAGATCTTTGTGAAGAACTCAGTCACGTCCCTGTCACTCTCCCACATGTCTCTCATCCATCTGCCTCCAGGTTGAAGCACCGTCCAGGTTCCATTCTCCGAGTCAAAGAGGAGGAACATCTGTCCATGGAAGCCGAACTGCCAGGAGGCGCTCATGTGTCCATGGGCTTTACACTGACACATCATCCTGCCCTGCAGGGGGAGAGGATCTGCCACCCCCACCGTGGGAAAGAGGTCAGCCTCTGGTCTTGACAAATTCTTTTCCCCCTCTACCCCAGTGTCCACCCCTTGTTCACTCCTCCAAGGGCTGGCCTTTCTGCTGGACTACTTGGGAAAGATCAACATCCTTTTTCTGACGTGAGTATAACAAATGCAGCGAACACCACTATCTGTTCTCTCCTGCTCTTGGACTTTCTCACTTACCCCTGTCCCTGTATTTCTCCGGTTTAATGTTCAGAAGCTGCTGTCTGAGCAAGTCCCCCACGTCTCTCAGCGTTTCCATCTGTTCTTGCCAGACCCTTGCGCCATTCACCTCTTCTCCCAGGAGACTCAAGGATTTCACCTCATCTCTCCCACAGTCATAGGAAAGAAAAGTCTTTCCATCTACCTGGCCTTGAACCTCACACCATGGTTGTTCTGGTCTGTGCTTAGGAATGTTGGTGAAGTCATAGCGAAGAGAGCCAGCATCTGGGAAGGAGAAACACAGGTGAGCCTTGGGGTTGGGAGAAAAGGACCCCTAGGCCCCCACTCCCGTCTCTGCCACAGCAAGAGGCTCTCAAGGGCCAGGCTGCAGAGCAGACACTGCCCCGCTCCACTCCCCCTCAGCAATTCAAGGCTAGTGCCCCTCCCTTGCTGGAGGAGGAGAAGGGGGAGGTGGGAGGGGGAAGGAGGAAGAGGTGTCTGCCTGGCAAGAAGCCAGGGCCCTGCCTCCCATCCCTCCTACTCCAGGTTCTGGGTGCCAGGGGTGGAGGGTTTTTCTGGAATGTGCTCTCAGCAAGGGAATAAGGTGCCAGTTGGTAGAGAGGTGATTAGAGACACTTCGTGAACGGGAAGGTGTTGGCGGCCCTGGGGTGTGTGGGGACGAGGTGAGGTGGGCAGTGAAAGGGTGTGAGCTGGGGTGGAGCAGCAGAGACACCTGAGGGACAGTGGCTGGGGCTGCAGATGTGCTCATCCGCTGGCCAGGCGCGCTGGGAGGTTCCTGGGGGGAGAGCGCTGAGCAGGACGGAGGGTGTGTGGGGACAGTTGTGTGAGCAGAGGAGGGCAGGCAGCGAGGGGGTTTGTGTTTCTGCGGGAACGCCCCCTGCCCTGACCACGCCCCAGGTTCCAGGGTCTCGAGCTCCCACTTCCCAAGGGGCGGGCGGGCTGGGAACCCGGGGCTTCAGCAGCCTTTCCTGCCGCACCCTCTCTCCCTCCCCTGCCTCCGCTCCCATTTTCTCACATTTCTTATTCACCCAAGTCACCTTTCTCCAGGCCCTACAGATGCCAGGGAGTGGCCTTGAGGAGTGAGAGGCATATCCACCTGCTGAGAAGGTTCCCAAACTCTCTTGGGCCCCTGCATCCCCCTCCACCTTCGTAATGCATCCTGCCCTTCCCGATCCCCCACCTCCCTGCCCTCCACCCCGCCCGCCCAGAAGCTTCCATCCCGAGCTTCCATCCGGAGCTCACCGCTGAGCAGCCCCGGGGACAGTCCCGCAGCAGGAGCCGGAGCCGGAGCCGGAGCCGGAGGCCGAGACTGAACTTGGAGCCCCCGGTCCACGACATCGAGACCTGCAGTGGGGTCGGTAACCCAGCTGTGCAAAGAGTCTGGTGGGCTGTCAAGTCCCAGTCTGGCACCAATGAGAAGCTGTCTCGGCTCTCCTGGCACTGTGCCTGGTCAGGTACCCGTGAGAGCTGTCCCAGCCCTCCTGGCAGTGTGCCTGGTAGGACACCAATGAGAAGCTGTCCATCTGTGTGTGGCCGGACACGTTTTATCTGGGTATCTCCTCCCCACGGCTCACCCTCTGAGCCTTATATGGGCCTGACCGAGTTAGGAAAGTTATTTTCTCTTCTCCTGGCACTGAATTTTTTTCCCTTTCTCCTCCTGCCCCTCGCTCTCCATCTTTTCCCGTCTCTATTACACATTCACAATCGTTCCTGCTTTTTTTTTGTGAGGAAGATCAGCCCTGAGCTAACATCCATGCCAATCCTCCTCCGCCAATCCTCCTCTTTTTGCTGAGGAGGACTGGCCCTGGGCTCACATCTCTTCCTATCTTCCTCCACTTTATATGGGACACCACCATCCACAGCATGGCTTGACAAGCGGTGCGTCGGTGCGCACCCAGGATCAGAACCCCGGCAGCCAGCAGCGGAGCATGCACTTCACCACTATGCCACGGGGCCGGCCCTCATTCCTGCTTTTCTTAAAAGACCCAAGATTTTCCCTCCCCAGAGCACTCCTGTCTTAATGAAGGGGACTGAACACAGCCGTTAGCTGTCCCGTCATCCACGGTATGTTTTCTACTATTTTCCATCCCAGTGGAGCCCAAGTCCATTTGTTAACCCAAGTAACTCCTCTTTGGAAAAGTTCGTGGCTTTGAGTTCCCTTTGTATTTCCGAGTTTCTCCAGCAAAGAGTCAAGGCAGTTCCAGTGCCACCTGGAGGCATTTAGAGGGATCCCCGCCCTAGGCTGCTGCTTTGGCACATGCTGGTTCTTTGGCCTTTTCATGTCACACTTGTCCAACCAGCATTTAAGTAACTGCAGGCTCATGTGGGCATGAAGAGTAAAACCGCGGCCTGCTGAGTCAGAGAAAGACTCTTGATTCTTCTTCAGTGGGTCCTGCCTTTGGTTTTATTTCCACACATCAAAGACACTTCAAGCGAGAGAGGAAGGCAGTGCCTGGGCCATCTCTCTCATCACCAGGGATCTTGGCTCATGGTTAACGTTGAAACACAACAGGTATGACACATGCTCTCATGTGTCCTCCTGCTTAATTGGAGCAATAAGTCCTAGGCTTCGCTGGTTTTTTTCTTACTGAGGTCACCTTTCATTCTGGAAGCAAGATAGTTGCAAAGAAATCCTCAAAACCACAGTGGATCATTCACTCACGTGCACCGAATTATCCCCGGGTGTTACTTGGGAAATCTGCAGCCCTCGCATATACCAATGCCCTGTGGGCTGCCCTTACTTTCCTGTCCTTTATTCAAAGCTTCAGGTGAAGGGAATAACTGAGGTGCAGGGATGTTAGTGAAATTCTGAGGAGGTTCAGGTTTGTTCTGATACCGTGGGGTGTGGGGCTGTTTGCTTCTCTCTCTCTCCCTCTGCCTTTGCTCTCACTCCCAGGAGACACCTAAGCCGCTCTGGCTTTTTCAGGGTTGAAAACTGCTCTTTAGTTAAGTCCTGTTTAGACTCAGACCAAACTCTGAAGGGTTGCCTCTGTAGGCATCAGAGGAGGGAAAGATTTTGTTCTTGTGAGAGTCTCCCAGGCACTGGTGAGCACACGGAGTGAGTATTTGGGGTGTGGGGTTCCTTGGGAGAATCTCTGAAAGAACCTCACCCGGGCAGCCACACAGCCGCCTGGGTGTAAGACGGACTACCAGGAATCACGTGAACACCCTCAAGGGAAAAGTGCTGACATAAGAAATTGAATAATATCATAGCTTTTGAGTGTTTCCTATGTGTGGTGCTCACTGTTCCAGGCCCTCACTTGCATCGCCTCGTTTATTCCCCGTGACAACACCTGGAGAAGAGGACTCCTGTTATTCTCATCTTGTAAATGGTTACAGTCATCTGCCAAGGTCACACCAGAAGGACGTGGTGCAGCTAGGATGCAAAAACGGAAGTGCAGTCGAACTGTGTTAGGAGCATCTTCTGTTTCTCTCTTTCCTGCACTGATAAACTGACTGACTGAAGGAGGAAGGAAACGGATGAGGTGCGACATGAAGCTTTCTCAGTTACTTAGCTACCAATATCTTTCTTTTCTAAATTTAGAAACAGTCTCCTCCCCATCATCCCCCCCTACCCCCGACACACAAAGGCCTAAAATGTCTGGGATAACTTTTATTGAAGTGATTCACATTTTGTTTTTGTGAAGATGATCAGTTAAAATATGTTCCACATCTGATGAATATATTCAGTTCATGGATTTATAGATTCCAAATCTCCCTGAACATCCTCACACTCTGTATCATGTTCCTAAATGTCATGTTTTACATTCTGACTTCAGATTTAAATGCATTGTACTGAATAATCATGAAACTCAGCGTCATCTAACGGGCTGCCTGCAAAATGTGTCTTGTAATTAAGAACGTATTATACAGTAATCTTCAGTTAAATGGATGTAGAATCTCCTGTTCAAGGGCAGACAATATATAACTTTAAAGTCGAGTGGAGAGCCTCTCGGTTCTGACCAATCATCTCTGCGTTCTTTCTTCATAAATGAAGAAACCAAGTCAGGAACATGGCCCTTCCCACATGCTCGGTCAACGTAAAGTGCTCAGTCCAGTACTGGACACACTAGGTGCTAAAAAAGGTTAGCTATTAATGTTATCATAGTTAAGCTGGCAGCAAAATTCTTCTTAGGGTGAGAACCTCATTGACTTTTGTTGCTGTTGTTTGAATACCTGAATGGGTCATTTGGACAGGAAAAGATAGGTCCTACAAATATTGCGACAAAGGTGGGGCTGACTATTCTACCACAGAAGATGAGAGAAGGAGGTCTGCAGATGTGGAGAACAGGGGAGATGAGAGAGGGGGGCTCAAGAAGGGGTTGGGGCTGGCACTCAGGGGCCAGTCTGACCGATGGGAGCTCCCAAGTGGTAAGGATGGTCAAGGGGCTTAAGAAGGGTACCAACATTGCATCTCTATGTGAAAAAAATTATTTGCATTTCTAAGGACAAGAATCATTTGCATTACTATCAGTTTTCTACAATTCATAAATGTTAACCCTGAAGGATCTGCCGGACAACCCCAGCAATCCATTGCAAGATACTCAGTCATTTCTTGCCATTTCAAAGTCTTTTCACAATTTTTTCTGACAATCTTAATCCAAAAATGGGGATGAACCTTCTTGTGAGCTTGTTCTGAAGACTACAGATACATCTGAATGGCCTGGTGCTGAGTCAGTGCTCCAACAATGACGGTTATTATTATGAGGAAGTCAAGGCAGGATGAGAGTTTACTTTTGGGGCAACCATGAATGTACACCATTATAAGGCAGTCACAGTTCGGCAGCAAATGGCTCTCCTATTGCAGACTTGGTCACTTAGGTGACGGGGTAGGCCGTCCCCCATCTGCCATTTAGAACTTTAGGTCTATCTGTCATTGCCACTACACACTTGGCTGGGGAACTGGTCCTGATTTTCCTCTTGATGGCACAGCAGTCAGCCCTAAGAGCCTATGAGAAATGCCTAATTTCGTTACACCTTTATAAATATTTTCAAAAAATTAAATACTGAGTCATCAGCATTATTTTTATTCAGCATTCATATATGCAATTCATCATTCTCAGAATAAAGCTTTTAGAAGCAAATATGAAAGTAGATGATAATAGGGGCAGATTTACAGCTGCTTGAACAAATAGGTCCCAGAAGTGCCCATTAGTAGCTAATGTCCATCTCAAGGGAGCTCTCTAGTGGTACGAGCAATGGCTTGTCCACGCACCTTTCCTGATCAACCTTAGTTCTCAAAGATGGCAATAAAGATATATTAATTTTGCAGCTGACACAAAGCATAGAAATATAATAAACATGATAGACGACACTCAAAGTTCAAAATTATTTCTGTTGTAGATGAAAACCAAAAAGCTGAGATGTAAGAAGGATAAATATAAGGTCCTGCACTGGGTTCAGCAAATCAATTCACAAACACAGGATGGGGGAGGCCATCAGGACAGCCGTTCATATAGAAAGATGAAGCGGGTTTCAGGTAATTCTGCTAATGGAAAACTCAACATGAATCTATTGTGTGATTCAGCCACTAGAAGAGTTTATGTAAATTAAGCCTCACACGTAGAAGGAGAGACAATGTCTGGATCACAGGAGGTAATAATCTGAAGGAAGAGTAATCTGCAGTCAGGAAGAACCACAGTGCACTTATGGGGATCAATTGGGGGTGTTGGATTTTAAGAAGGGCTTAGATGAACCTGAAAAGTCCAGGAGAGGCTGGATGGGATGGTCTGAAAATCAATTTATAGGAGGAACATCTGAAAGTATTGGGAGTGCTGAGTTCTGAGAGGCACATTCCAAGTGGTGTCCTTCATTTGTTTCAAAGACTTAAGGGGCTGTTACAGAGAATAAAAAGGTGTGTTCAGTGCTTTTCCAAAGAGAAGACCCAGCACCAATGCGTAGAAGGAACAGGGAAGCACATCCTGTTTGCCTAACAATTAGAGCTGATTACAGATGCCACAGGACACGATGTGAATAGTGAGCTTCATCTCTGGGAATATCAGGTGGAGAGTGGAGGACCCCTGGAAGGGAGGTGAGAGAGGGGCTCTCATACGGATGGGAGTATGGGTAAGACACTGACCACGGGTCCAGTTAGATTCTAAGACTGTACAGTCATTGAGTAAATCAATGTACTTAAATCAGTCTTGAGGGGCTGGCTGAGTCTATATAATAGAATATAAATCAGTGCTTCCCCACAGAGGGGAGACCCTGTGAAGACACAGGAAGGAGAAGACAGCCAACTACAAGCCAAGGAGAGAGGCTGTAGAAGACACCACCCCTGCTGGAACCTTGATCTTGGACTCCTCGCCTCCAGAACTGTGAGAAATTTCCATTGTTTAACCCACTCAGTCTGTGGTATTTCGCTCTGGCAGCCCTAGCAAACCAACACGGACCAATACACCTCCTCTAACTGAAGTGGTCTGGATGAAGTGTATCTGCCTAAGCCAGAAGATACTCCTAACTAGAAAGGGTCCTGACAGGATTCATAAAGAGCCACTTGCCTCATGACTCAAGACTAACTGTGTTGATCTAGCAATTCCACTTCTGGGCATTTACCCAAAGGGAATGAAGACACTAACTCGCAAAGATATCTGCACCCCCCATTTATTGCAGCATTATTTACAGTAGCCAAGACATAGAAACAATCTAAGTGTCCATCGATGTATGAATGAAGAAAATGTGGTATATATACATATATATGTATATACAGATACACACAATGGAATATTATTCAGCCATAAAAGGAAGGAAATCTTACCATTTGGAACAACATGGATGGACTCTAAGGGCATTACGCTAAGTGAAATAAGCCAGACAGAGAGAGACAAATACTGTATGATCTCACTTATATGTGGAATATTAAAAACAAAAAACTCCCAAATTCATAGATAGAGAGAACAGATTGGTGGTGGCCAGATGCAGGGGGTGGTGGGTGGGCAAAATGAGGGAATGGTGTCAAATGGTACAAACTTCCAGTTATAAGATGAATAAGTCCCTGGGATGTAATGTAGAGCAGGGTGACTATAGTTAATAATACCGTATTGTATATTTGAAGATTGCTAAGAGAGTAGATCTTAAAAGTTCTCATCATAAGAAAAAAAAATTTGTCACTGTGGGTGGTGACCGATGTTAACTAGACTTATTGTGATCATTTCACAATATACACAGATAGCAAATCGTTATGTTGTACACCTGAAAATAATACAATATTATCTGTCAATTTTATCTCAGTTAAAAAAAAAGATTTCCTGTGTGTAGGCAGCCACTGACAAGCAGCTCACCCAATCTGCAGCTATCCCAGCCCAGCCCAGAGAAGCCTGGTAAGGACCAGTGCCTAGCACCCGCATAGGAGCACTTGATGCCACCCCCTCACTTATCAACTCAAGTATCTCAGGCAGGCCTGGAAGGAAAAAATCATTGTTTTAGTCACTTACTCTTCTTTAGGTGAACTTTAAGATCTGATTTATGAACACAGTGAAATTCCCATATCCTCTAAATTGATCACTGTTATATTTGAAATAAGAGAGAGACATTTCCTCTCAGTTCAAGTCCAGGCAAATTACACTGTATAATGTATTTTAAAATAAGCCAGAGCTTATCTACCCAGAAACAGGCCTTAAAAATAAACAAATGACAAGAAGAGGAAACAAGTGCACTTTCATTCAAAAATATTTGACTTGCTGATGAAGAACAAGATAAACATAATTCTGAAATTTCATCGTAAAAATGTAATAAACCAATGTTAAGTACTATGGAAACACTGATTTCTTTTGAAAACTAAACACACTTGGTAAGATCCACAGAGGCGAAATAAGACATATCAATTTTGATGGAGGATATCAGGGTAGCATTTTATACACAGAAGAACAATATTGTTAACTAATCTGAATACAACACCCTGCTGTGAATGGAGCTTTAATGACAAGGAAGAGGTTCTGGAATCTGACCTGTGTCGAGTGGGCACAAATGATACAGCTGAGGCTAAGAAACTAGAAGGGACTCTTGAAGTCAGGATACGGAAGTGGGGCCAGACTAAGGGAAGAGGCTTAGACATTACGGGTAAAAATCCATCTTGGTTTTTTGTTTGCTTTTTTATTGCGTTTTTCTTAATTGCTACATTTTGGGAAAAATTATCACAACCCCAATATGATTATCATCATTTGTGGCGTGATGTTCTAGTCTTTCTCCAGATGAGCTGACGGCAATAATGATGAACAGCTGCCATTCACGGGAAGATTTCTCTGGACCAGGCACCATGCTAAGTGCTTTTGAGCCATGGCTTCACTCAACTTGCACAAGTCTCTGAGGCAGGTGTTCTCATATGTGTCACAACCACGAGGAAGCCAGGGTCAGAGAGGATAACTTAGCCGCTAAGGCCGCACAACTGATAAATTTGCCAGTTCAGACGTCAGCCCAGATCTTTCTAACTGAAAGACTCTCCCTTCCCACTATACTTTGGGGCACCCAAAGTGTATTCCAGGTACAGTAAATATAAATTTACATCCTGAATTTAACCTGACTTATTAATATGTTCTGCTTATTGGCATTTATTCATATATCCTAGCATTGTCCATGTTACTACATAAACTTCTCATTGCCGTTTAATTTCCTCACCTCTACTATTGGACATTTATTTTGTCCCCATTTTTCACCATTATAAATAATACCATAATCAACTTTTTTGCTCATACTTTGTCTTTAGCATGGATCATTTTCCTAAAAAAATATCTCAGAAGAATCAATGACTATTTTAATGGTCTCTGCTACATATTTCCTGATTGATTTCCAAGAGTGGTACCAATTTACAATTCCAGTGACCATACAAGATTATCCTAAGTTCTCCACATGCATGCCAATACCAGAGGAAACTTATTTTTGCCAGTTAATAAGCATAAGCTGGCATTATTTGCATTTCTTTGATTACTTCTAAGATTGAACATTTTTCATGTTTATCAGTTATACATCCTTTTCTGGGAACTGTTTGTCATATCCTTTGCCCACTTATTTTTGTTTTTCTTAATGACTCACATGAGCTCTTTCAATTCATATAATAAATACTTTTTATCTCGTATTTCCCCACACTCTAGTTCGCAATTCCTTTTGTTTCTTGACATAAAGAAATTTTTTAAAGACATGTATATAATCCATCCTTTCTCTTTGTGATCTCTTTAATTGATTAGAAAGTTAGTGTCCCTCCAGATATGTAATGGCAAGTTTATTTTCTTTGAGTCTTCCTATGTATGCAGTAACTTATGGCTTAATTTTTTAAAAAAATATTCACTTCTTTAACCTATCTGGAATTTATTTGTGTGTTGTCAGAGCTGCAGGTCTAAATGCATTTTCCCCAACATTCCCACCAGTTATCTCAATATTATTTATGAAATAGAACTGTTTGCCTCTCTTTTGTGATGTTTATTTACAAGACAAAAGGGAGAGGTGGAAAATATGAGGCAGGTCCTTGGAGAAGGAGGCTGGTCAGGCACAGGAGGGATCAGCCTTGAACAGGAGGTCAGCTCCTTCCTCTGCGCTTGGAGGAGATGAGGGAGAGGCTGGGGTGTTGGTGTGTGGGTTTGCGAGGGGAGAGCAGAGCACTGCCTAACAGCTTTGATTTTCCCTGACACAGAGGGGGGCCTGACTTCCCAAATTACACAAGGTCTTCCCAGAGAGTCTTCCTGGTTTTCAAGCTGAACATCCAGAGGAAATAACATCAAGGTTCTGGTCCTGGAGCCCTTGGAGATCATGTTCTTGAGCTCCTCTGGGATCCTAACCCCTCCACTCCCTCCCTCCTGCTGCCCTTCAGTTTCATAGGGACACCCAGTCTCCATTCCCTCCAGTCAACCACACAACCCAACCAGGCTCCTGTAATGACATCACGGACATGTGTGCCACCTTTATAATTCACAAAGCATGTCCATCCCTGATCCTCTTGACAGCCCGGGCTGGAAGGGAAGGTAAGCACTCAAGTCCCAAGAGACTAGCAGGGACCCATATGTGGAGGAGCTGGCTCTCAAACCCAGGTCTCAGGGCCTCCAGCCCCCAGCCTGCTCTTCGCACACCACTGCAGGCCGAGTCAGTCATTCCAACACACCTCTCTGCAGCATCCTCCACTCATCCCTGCATTCTCCTACCACCCCCGGCAGCCATCTGGTCAGCCCCACTGTGGGAAACCCCGTTGTCTGCTTCTCTGCTTCCAGGCTGCCTGGTGCTGCTGGAGAAAGCATTTGAGCTGCCCTGTAACACAGCTCCACAACTCCCCTAACACAGCTCCACAGCTCCCCTAACACAGCTCCACAGCTCCCCTGACACAGCTCCACAGCTCCCCTGACACAGCTCCACAGCTCCCCTGACACAGCTCCACAGCTCCCCTAACAAACACAGCTTCACAGCTCCCCTGACACAGCTCCACAGCTCCCCTGACACAGCTCCACAGCTCCCCTAACAAACACAGCTCCACAGCTCCCCTGACACAGCTCCACAGCTCCCCTGACACAGCTCCACAGCTCCCCTAACACAGCTCCACAGCTCCCGTGCTGTGAGACCCTGGGGCAAGTTACTTTCTCTGGCCAAGCCTTTGAGTAGACTGGGAACTATAACAGAACCTAGGGCGTCGTCGTGAGGACAGATGGAGTTCACGTGTCTAAGCAGCTTGTAACAGGGCCCAGCAGCAAACTCAATACGCGTCGGCAATAAACACGGCTGATGGGCTCTGCTATAGATTTCGCTATTCCAGTCCGCCTGTCCCCTCCCTGTTTCTTCATCACCTTTTTATTCACCTCAAATGGACCCCTAACACATTCTCTGCAAGAGCTTTTCTAAACCATTTTCACGCTCCTTCAGCCTCCAACTCCACATGCTCACAAGATCCAGAAAAGAAAAATCAAGAAGGAAAAACTTGGTAGTCTCAGAAGCATAAAGACCTTCAACAGGTTAAGCCTCTGGGCAGGGAAAATAGGGCAGTTGAATAGGGTAACCTTTGCCCCACCTGCAGAGCAGATGGAGGGCGCCTCCAGGCCTCTGCTGCACCCTTCCGGGTTTCCCCTTGCTGGGGATCTGAAGAAGTGTGAGCATGGCAGTGGTTTTCCAGAATGAAGACCAACCCCAGTGCTCACCTACTTTCATCCCTGCCCGTCTACAAAACTGAATTCCCAAACTCCACCTAGGGAAGGGAAGGGCGAAGAACGAAGTAGAAGAAAAAACAACTCAGAAACTCCTACTAGTGAACTAAACTTTTTCTTTAATTTCCATGGGCATATTCTTTCCTTGTTAATTTTCCTTTTGGTTTCCTCTGGTTTATAGGGAAACTCCTTTGCAAGGTTAGTTTCTTCCAGATACCCGGTGAGAAGAGGCAAAAGGGACTTTTGTTTCTTTGTTGCTGGGATTTTTGGGTCCCTGTTTGGCAGAGAGAAAGGATGTGCGTGTGACAGCCATGGGGTGGGCTTGGGGATGCTGGTGGGGGTCCAAGTGAAAGAGCCTCCTGCTCCCCCTTCAGGGAGAAAGCGTCGGGGTCCTTCCTGGTGTCTGCCTCAAGGCTGAGCACTCACAGGGTGACCTTTGGATGTGTGTTCCCTGCCCGACAAGGGTTCTGAGCCTCCTCTTGGGTGGAGGTGGGTAGGGGGCCAGGCCATTGTGGACAGATTTCCAGACCCTTCTCATTGGACCCAGAGGTCATGGAGACTCCAGATTTCCCAAGTGGCTGAGGCTACCCCCTCTAATCTTGCTACAATGTCACTCTGTGTTGTTATACATCAGACAACAACAGCGTGTGATCTCACACTGAGCTCACCACAGGCGGGCCCAGTCGAGGTTTATTCCCTCAGTGACTTTAAGCTCCAACTGCTACAGTGTTTTATGAGCCTCCTGGACCTGTCTCCATTCTTTCTGAGCATCGGCAGAAAGTAAAACCACCGAATGAAAAGGATCATTTTTCACTCTTTTTAAAAAGAGAAGTGCCTTAAGTTTTCTTATTTTCAACTAAAATCAAGCCCCTTCCTTTCACTCTTTCTAAAGGGGACCAGTAGTTCACAGGAATCAGTTGGATCCACTTCACAAATACCTGACACGTTTTCCTTTCCATTTTTGTCTGATGAAAGCAACCAGAGGTGGGATTATGAGTCATGAGAGTCAAGCTAAAACACAGGGGTGTGTTCTGAGCAACCAGCCATCTAATTGGATTTTGCTCTTGCAATTACTTGACACAAACCACACCTTATAATAATGAGACCAAAATAAACTTTTTTTTTTTTGGCTCTGAGCTTTTCTCCTTTAAATTGGATTTCTATGAATCCTCTCAGATCAGCCTCTATCCCCAAGCCTAGAAAAATTCCAGAAGCAGCCCACGGTGCCTGCTTCTGCCCGATCTACTGGGATTTTTCAGAAACCACCCTTAGACTGAGCCATCAGAGCCACTCTTCTGGATGTCTGCAGCTAAGATAACTCGGAAGAAGGCTGTTTCAGTTCTAACTTGGCTGAGACGGGCCCCGCGGTCCTGTCTAGGGGGGTCTCTCCGATGCAGCCACCCACCAGGTGCCAGGCAGCAGGACCCAAGCGGTCCGGCCCCAGTCCTCCAGCGCGGGGCCGGGGCCGGCCAGCCCTCAGGGGCGCGCTCACGCAGCCGAGGCGGGGCCCGGCGGTGGCCGCGGCGCCGGCCTCCAGGCCTCCGTGCCCGGCGTCCCGGCCGCGGCTGAGGCTGTAGCTGCTGCAGCCGCGGGGCAGCGCGACCGTGCAGTTGGAGGGGCAGCAGCCCGGCGGGGCAGCTCCACCACCGCCACGGAGCAGCGCGGCCCGGCGCAGCAGGCCGCCACGCACCCCCGCCCCTCGGGGAGCTGGCGCCCTCGGGGAGCTGGCGCCGGCCGCCAGGGAGTCCCGGGTGCGGAGGACGGCGTCCGGCCTGGCGTGTAGCCGCCGCCCGGGCCCGCGCAGCCGTCCTGGGGGCCGCGGGCGCGCAGCTCCAGCTCCAGCTGCTCCTGCGGCCGCTCCTGCAGCAGCTGCTCCAGGCCCGAGGGCGGGGCGCGCGGCGCGCACAGCGGCGGGGAGGGCGGGCCGGCCGCGCGGCAGCCACAGGCAGAGCAGCAGCAGCCCGCGCAGCGCCCGGCGGCCGAGCCCGCGCTCTCCCGGGCGGCCGAGGCCCTGGCGGCCGGCGGTGAGGAGCGAGCCGAGGCCCTGGCGGCCGGCGGTGAGGAGCGAGCCGAGGCGGCGCCGCGCGCGAGGAGGGCGGCGAGCGCGGCCTGTGTCCTGCGCGGCCGCGGCGGCCTCGGCCCGGGCGCTCACAGCGCGGCCTCCCCGGGGCCCGGCTGCGCCTCCCAGGCCGCGGGCGCGGCGGGAAGCGCCGCAGCGGGAGGCATGGCGGGCCCTGCCGGGTGCCGCTCCTCGACCTTTCCCGAGGCTTCCGGGCGCGCCCGCGCCTCTCTGCCCGGCCCCTGGCAGCGTTCGGGGGACACCACGCGGCCTCAGCGCCAAGGAGCACCAGCAGAGCGCACAGTGGCCGCCGCGGGGGCGGGGACGCGTGGAGCCCCGCCCAGGCCCGCCCTCCGCCCCCCTGTGCTCGGGCTGACCCCGCCCACCCCAGCCCCCTCCGCGGGCTCCTCGCAGGCGGGAGAGCACCCGAGGCGGGCGGGGGGAGAGCACTCGAGGCGGGCGGGGGGAGAGCCGGCGTCCGCGAGTGCCGCCCTGAGCGTGGTTCTGCGCCCGCGGCCCTCCGGCTTAGGGCAGGGTTTATGTCTGGCCAACCGGGCTTTGTTAACCAGCCAGACCTGCTCGGGGTGTCAGCTCAAAAGGACATGGGCACCTGGGGGGAAGGGGACCCTCCACCAATCCTTGTGACCTCAGGGCCAGCTCCAGAGAAGGGACATGCTCAGCTGGGGAACAACTAGGTCCTGTCTCCAGTCCTTCACCTGCTAGGTCCCTAATTGTTTCCACACTGGGTTCCCGAGAAGTATTTGAGTAGCACAAGGCGGACTGTGCTGTTGAAGAATATAAAAACTGGTAGTCACATTCACTCATCTTCCACAGACACAGCTAGAAATCTGAGCACAGCCAATTACCGGGACAGATGAGTTATCTCCATAGCCTGCGCAGAGGCCTTCAGCTTAGAGCGCGTAGATCTAGAGGAGTAGTGTTTTAAATGAGTCATAAGGTATAGAAAATGTCCAACCAGTGGAGGCTACACTTGACAGTTCCAGCTGCCTGTGAGCAGCTTCTCTTGTTTATTTCTGAGTCAGTTTCGATTGATTCATTTTTCTCCTGATTATGGAGCACATTTCCTTGCTTTTTAGCATGTCCAGAAATTTTTTGATTGGATGCTTGAACATTGTGAATTGTCTCTTGTTAGATGTCTGTATTTTTGAGCCAGGGAAGAATAAATAACTGCAAAGGAAAATAGCAATCTCTGTTATATATTTTTTATTTCCAGAGCCGACATTTAAGAACCCATTGCTTTAAGGTCCAGAACGGAGTAGAAAGTAGAACTAGAAAGTAAAAATAGAAAAACAAGAAGAAAGAAAAATAGCCCAATATTTTTGACCACTCCATGAAAAGGAGAAATTGGTGTTTTTGAGAGTGCATATGTGAATGACTTTGAGGCTGAAAAAAATGGCTTCTTAGCCCTAAAGGCTATGTCTGGGCTGTACCACTGTGGGCTGGAGGTTCTTCCCCCTATGAGAGAGTTACCCCACATAACTGAAGCCACTTTAAGATGCCCTTGAAGCAACATAAAGATTCCTTTTTGCCGTAGTCTGAGAGAGCTTGTGTAGGCTTGTTGTGAGCAGAAACTTCGAAGAATGGCTTCGAAAGGTATCATCAAACGTTCTAAATACTAGTTATTAAAATAATTATTTATATGAAAAATAATAATGTATGATAATAAGATATAATGTTAACTAACAATTATATGTGATTTCAAAGTTTGCCAAACACTTTCGCATACACGATTTCATGTGGCTAATGTGGAGTGTCGAGGCTCAAGACTAAGAAATGCATTGTCTGTATGTAGAGATGATCAGTGGACAAGGGCTCCGGTGAAATGCATGGCTCACTTCTCCCAAGTCCTTACCAGACTACAACCCCCCCAAGAGCCGGAGGCCAGCCTGTTCTCACCTTCCCTGGTACCTGATCTGAGTTTCCTGACGATGATGCCAATTAGGATTACGGAGATGAAGATCCATAGGATGATCCATACAATTAACCAGATGGATGAAGACTGGTGGGTGCCTGAGGCCTTTAATGGTGGTTCTAAAACAAAGAAAAAAGCAAAAGCCCTGTCAAACCTAAGAATACATACACCTTCCTCACACCCACTTTCCCAGGCAGCACATGTCCCCCCACATGTTTACTGACTCATTATGTGACAGCCACTCTATCAGGTCCTGTGGGATAAAGATGAACAGGGGTTGTCCCCTGTCCTCATGGAGCTCATGTTTCTACTCAAGGAGACAACAAATGTCCATCTGATCACCATACAGGGTGACACGTTTACTGTGGGTAGACCTTTTTGAGGATGACAGAATTGGGGTGCTTAGTTCTGTCTGGGAAGGTGGTGAAGGCTTCCAAAGTGACATTTGAGCTGGTTAAACAATAACTACGACAGAGGAAGAGAAGAAGGTGTGGAAGCACAATGATGCCTAGAGGTTTGGGGACCATCTAGCAGTCCAGGGCGACTGAATCATGGGTTAATGGGGGAGGGGGCTCCTGCACTGAGGGAGCGGGAGTGAGAAAGGAGGATGGTGTGACGCCCTATGGCAGTCACTGACTTGCTAGAGAGCAAGTCCACCAGAAATCAATGCACCGATCGATCCATCAAGTTTTAAATACATACAGACTCACACGCACACAGGGAAGGCATTAGACCTTAAAGAGAGCTACCTCATCCTCCACCCCCTGCTCAGTTAGCTGCTGGCTCCAGCACTTTCTCCCAGTGTTGTAAGCATTCCCTAAGCCAGTGATGGCAATCTCCTGCTGAGATCCTCTTGAAATGCTTTGCCAGGTCCTTGTTGTTCTCCCACTCCTCCTTGATCCTTTTGGCTCCAGGATCAATGACTGTCCAGTTCATGGTCATCGTGTCAAAGAGGGCAATTCACAAGGAGATGGAAAAGCAAATATTTGATAAACAAATGTTGGATGTGCCTTGCAAAGACAGGGAGAGATGTGATATCAAACCTCTTAATCTCAAGTCTGTGTGTCCAATGTGAAGTAAGCCAATCACTGGGTGCTTGGAGATGGGGAAAGTTTTGAATTGGCCAAAATGGGAAGGCAGGAGAATAGGTTCTGTCAAATCCATCTTAATAAGAGAAGAAAGCAGAGGGTTTTATAGAGCTAAGGTGCTTGGCAGGAGGAGTTTTGGAGAAACAAAGGGGTAATCCATGTTTCTTTTACTCCAGATGAGCCCTTGGGCAATCTGATTTCTGGGCATCAACTGCAGCTGGGTGCTGGTTATCTGGTGATCGTAACTTCCTTGAAGCCATTCTCTTTCATCTGCAAAACAAGCCATAAATCCTTGTGACCCCTGAGTCACCCCTCAGGTTAAACAAGAAAACAGTAAATTAACAAGATTAATTTCTGTGCTGGGAACAAGGTCAAAAGGTAATCATGTTCTTATTGAATATTTACAGTAACCCTCATGTACCTGGCTTCAGATGGAGAGGACTTTGATTAAAAAGCCCTTGTTAGATTCTCCCTGTCTATCACAACTGGTTTATATTATGCTATAGTTATCTCATGGTATTAGCTCCTTCCTGAAACAGGCCTTTTATCTTAAATTCTTTTAGGCAGTTAGGGGGAAGGTCAAAGTTTCTTTCAGTCTTTTGTCCTTAAAAATAATCAAGGCAAAGAGACACCATTTGGGGTGGCAAATTCTGATCCTCCACATTGGGCACCTTTGATAATGTATGTATAGTTTTCTCTTGGTGCTAGAACAAATTGCCACCAACTCAGTGGCTTAAAATAACACAAATTTATTATCTTACAGTTCTGTAGGTTAGGCTTGGCCATTTTTAAGTTTTTTTTGTACACATTGCCAAAATGCCCTCCAGACCCAGTTTTTACTCCTGCCAACTAAAGAGCCTCCATACTCTGCCAAGCTGAGGATTCACATTTTATAATATTTGGTCAATTTTGAAATTTTTGAAATTAAAAAGGCACTCATTTCCCCAGCAATTCTGTCTCTAGGAATTTATTTTGCAAATATACTCACACTAGTTTGTAAAAACGTATGTACAGATGGTTATTGCAGGATTGTTTTGCAAAAGCAATAGCTAGAAACATCCTAAATCTGCACAAGTAGAGGGCTGGTTCAATAAATTTTGGTATAACCCCACTGCGGAACCTTTGCATGTGTGTGTCTCCTCGCTACATCATTAAGTGCCACACAGGAGGGGCAGCAGAGTATGTAGAGTTGATACCGAGCAATGGGCTCACTCTGCTTGCCGTGATCTGAGCCAATTAATCACAAGTTAGAGATTGACAAAAGAAGTTTAATTAGATTAGCCAGCAAATTGGAAGACAGGTGATTAATATCTCAAAGACCCGTCTTCAAAGATTACAGAATCTTGAGGCAGTTATATAGGGAAAATGGGCAGTAAAGAGGGGGTCCAGGGATGTCGGTCTCCAGGCTTGACAGGCTCCAGGCATCACATTATTCCATTCTTATGTCAGCTGTGATGGATACCTTGTAGGTGTGTTTCCTGCCTGTGGTCAGCCTGTTCCTGGAGAGAAATTGATAGAACAAAAGTTTTTAATTTATCAAGCTATTGGGGAGTACATACATAAGCAGAGGCCATAAATCAGGAGAGCATGTGAAACTTTTAGAGTACATGCAGAACATCGAGTATCACACAGAGGAGGGGCTGAGGCCATTTAGTGTAACAAGATGGCCTCATTTATGCTCACTTACAGAGTAAATCCTATTTGTTAAAAATATACACACTCTCTTTGCTTTTATTAAGGTAAAATTGCATTTCCATAACCTATATTATAAAGTTTGTTTTTCCATTCATTGGTGGAAAAAATACATTTGAAAAACCACAATGGCAGAAAGGACTGGTTTGCAAGTTCTTCTATTTTTAGAAACTCTTACACTTATGCAAACAGCGATCGAAAAGGAAACAAGGTGAAATGTGATCTGGCCAAGATGGATAGTGTCATGAAGTAATGGAGAAGAAGGTAAAATACAACCAATCTATTTAACAGCCAAAGGAATGATAAGTGTTTTTTACCCTGGTAATTTTTAAAAAGTATAGAATTTTACCCAAATCTGGTTTGGGGATGAGAGAAAAGGTGACAACAAGAAAAAATATTTCTGTGTCTCTTTTACTTTAGGTAGGAGTTTAGAGTTTTCTTTTAAAATATAAGCTATTAGGACAAAGAAAATAATTCATTCAAAATTATGATAAACATATCTAAGATATTATAACAAAGTTATGACAGTTAATCAAAGTTATGATAATCAACATTATGAAACTTTATCAAACATTGATAATCAAATTTTATCAAAGTTATGATAAAGTTAATTTATATACCAGGACTCACAAAATGGAGGCCACCCCAGTAGCCCCACCCAGGTCACAAATCTAAACCCAATCAGTCTGCACCTATACTCACTGTCAAGGAAACCTAACACACCAATCAGAATCCTTCAACTCAGCTTTAGCTCACCTGACCCTGGAAAGCAGGACCTGTGAGCCTTGTAAGGAAGTCCCTGACCTCCTAGCCAATCATGCCCTGTTTCCAAGTTGCCTTTTCTGATCCCTATAAACTCCCTCTTGCCCCAAATCCCGCAGAAACAGTGCTCCATGCTTGAGGCACTGTACTCTCAGTCCATTGAATAAAGGACCTCACACTCATTACTAAATTGTGTTATTTTTGTCATTGAACACTTCCATTGTGGTCAGATTTTTTTTTTTTTGCATGATTCCAATTCTTTGCATTTGTTGAGATTTATTTCAAGGTCCAGAAATGACCTATCTTGGTAAATGTTCCTTGTGCGTTTGAAAACAATGTATCTTCTGCTGTTATAGGTGGAGTGTTCTATAAATGCCAATGAAATCAAGTCGGTCTTCTATATCTATACTGAGTTCTTTTGTTAACTTAGTTTATCAACTACTGAGAAAGGGGGATCAGGGGGATTGAAGCCTCCAATTATAACTGTGCATTTGTCTACTCCTTTCAGTTTTGTTTTATATACATTGAAACATTCTTATTAGGTGCACACAAATTTAGGATTGTTGCATCTTCTTGAGAAATTGATCCCTTTATCATTGAGTAATTGCCCTCTGCATCCCTGGTAAAATCTTTATTTGGAAGTCTACTTTTTCTGATATTAACGCAGTGCTCTAGCTGCCTTTTATTATTTGCATGTTCATCCTTTTCTATCCTTTCCCTTTTAACTTACCTATGTTTTATGTATAAAGTGGGTTTCTTATAGGCAGCATAGAGTTGGGCCTTGACTTTTTATCTAATCCAACAATCTCTGACTTTTAGTTATGGTGTTTAGGTCACTAACATTTACTATCTATGAGCATTGATACAGAGAGTTTTACATATACAATCTCATTGGTCACTTTCTGTTAGTCCTGCCTGTTCTGTGTTCTTCTCTTCTTTTTCTGCCTTCTTTCGGGTTGAGTAATTTTTTATGATTTTCTTTGATCTCCACGATTGGTTTATTAGTCAAAACCTCTTTAAAAAGTTTTAGTAGTTACCCTAGAGGCAGACAGGAGTAGGCAGGCCCTGGTGACTAGGTTACTGGTTGGTGGGGGAGGGAAAGGTAGAGAGATGAAGAGATGGGTAAGGGAAGTGGGTGGGAATTGCTTGTGTCTGTCCCTGACTGACTCCCAGACAGAAACCACCAGGGAAGCCCCCTCTCCTGCTCACTCCCTCAGGCTTCCCTTTCCACCATGCTCATTTGCCTGTCAGCTCCACCATTTTCTCCCAGTGTCCCAAGAATTCCCAGGCTGTTATTTGCAATCATCTTTTGAGACTTTAGTGATATCGATACCTTTAATTTTTGTATGTCATGGATGTTAACTTTCTAGGGTTGCTGTAACAAAGTTCCACTAAAAGGGTTCTGTACCCAATTCCATCATTGTGGGGGAAGAGGCTTCCCCACACCAACAAGCAAAGCTCCAGACACCAGCTGGGTGTCTTACAATTTCACTCAGTTCTGACACTATCTACTCAGATAGAGCATCACATCCCACAGGTTAAGAGGTCAGGCCTACAAGGCTGCCTCACCCTACACTTCAGATGCCAGTCAGAAGTCCAGGTTGTCACCTGTGCTTCTGACCCACCAGCTACAGACTGGAGGTTCCAACAACCCTCTCTTTGGGTTCGATTACTTTGCTAGAAACAGCTCACAGAACTCAGGAAACATTTTACTTACTAGATCACCAGTTTTCTATAAAAAGATATAACTCAGGAACTGTCAGATGGAAGAGATGCATAAGGCAAGGTATGGGATAGGGGCGTGGAACTTCCATGCTGTCTCCCAGAGCACCAGTCTCCCAGCACATCCACTGACTTGGAAGCTCTCTGAACCCCATCCTTTTGGGTTTTATGGAGGTTTCATTACATAGGTATGCTTGATTTAATCATTGGCCATTTGTGATTGATTCCACCTCTAGCCCTTTTCCCCTCCCCTGAGAATGGTGGGCAGGACTCAAAGTTCCAACCTTCTACTGACATGGTTGCTTTTTCAGGTGACCAGCTCCCATGCTTAGGTGTGGTCCAAAAGTCACTTCATTAACATAACAATCCTGTGAACAGAGCTGCACCCACCATGTAGACTGGCCCTGCCCAACTCCAGGTAGATACACTCCCTGTCCCTGCTGCCACCACACCACGCACAGCACGGGCCCTTTCTGGGCAGCGGTCTTTGTCTGACTCAGTCATATGTGCCAAGCCTGTGTGGGCACTATTATGTGGTAGGTTAACTTTTCATTTCAGGACCCAGTCTCAACACAGGGACAGACTGAACCTTGTTAAGTAACTACAAGGGTGGATCATTTCTTATACCAGTAATGTTGCTCCTTATCGAATCACAGGGGAAGGAGGTTATTCTTCTTATAAGAGGGAATCTTAGTTTTGGACTCCACAGAGAGCCCCAGGAATGTACCTTAACCCCAGAGCTGCCAACTTTTCTAAAGTGCTGTCCTGAAATTTCTGAGGTCTGCCTGGGTCAACCTGGAGAGGACACTATGGGGACGATGAAAGCAATGGAAGAAAGAAATGAATTCTTAGTGTGAGGGCGGTGATGGAGAAAGAGGACTAGCTGGTGGAAGTCCGGCACTGTGTCTGGCATATCATGGCTCCCTCTGTCTCTGTCTCTGTCGCTGTCTCTGTCTCTCTTTTCCGTCTCTGTCTCTCTCTCTATATATGTGTGCGTGTATGTCTGATTCTCATCAGAAAAAAATATATAATGTAATTATAATTTAATTCATCATTGAGTTTATTCCTGACAAGGGAGAATTACCAGTTTGTCAAGACATGAATGAAAACAGAAACCTCCACTTAGAAAATTTTGGAAACATTTTTCTGTTGAAATGTAACACCCCTACAGTAACATGTACAAATCCTTATGGTCAGCTTGATGTATTTCTAAAAATGAAATCCACCTGCCAGATCAACTTATAGATCATTACCCAGGATATCCACTGTTCTGACTTCTATCACCAAAGATCAGTGTTGTCTGGTTTTGAAATTTCTATAAATGCAATCCTAGAGTAGATATTCTTTGTGTCTGACTTTTCTCTCTCAACATCCTATCTATGAGTCATCTAGGTTTCGTGTAGCAGTTTATTCTTTATCGATTTCTATATAGTCTTCCATTTGTAAGTAATCATACTTTATTTATCCTTTCTACTCTGCCAGATGCCATAGACCATGTTAACAGAGAAGTTAATTCACATGTCACTTTACCCTGTGCTCTGTACCCTTGTGTTATGACATCTAGTCGTCAGCATAGCTGACTTGTGGTTTCTGTGTAGCAATCACTTATCTGTACACGAAAGTGAGTGCGAGCACACAAATATATCTCATTAAACCAAAATAAATGTATTCCTAAGTATTCTTCCTCTTAACTGCATAAAAAAATACCAGCAGGCGCTCCAATTCCACCTGACAAAAAGGAAGTCTGACTGAAAGAGGGCCAGAGTAAAATTGGCTGTCCTAATAGATTGTCAGAAAATATCCGACTTCTGCAAATTTCTCAAAATGACCAAGTCAGCACCTTTGTAGGAGGAGCAGGAGAGGAGCTGGTGCAGGTGAAGGGTTCTGGGCTGAGCTTCTTAGCTTCTTGGAAACCCCCCTCTGAGTAGAAGATCACAGATTAGGAGAGTGACGTCAGCATCATGGCGGAGTGAGCTTTCCCGTGAATTCTTCCCCCACAAGATACAACAAAAGTAACAGCCACAGACCAACAACGGAATCCCAGACAGTGAAAAGCTGGAGCGGAGGGATCCACACTGCCGCACATCTGAGAGCGGAACGTGCTGGGCCCCCGGAGGAAGTGGGGAGAGGTAAGGAGAACTCCGCTCCCTCCCCATCAGATCAGCGATCCGGTCCGCGCGGCTCCCAGAGAGGGGGGAGGGGCGGCCCTCGGGGGGAAACTGTAGCTCTTCGGGCGCTCTCAGCCAGTGGGAAACTCCCGCACAGAGGGCTCAGAGGAGCCACAGGGCTACCATCAACATCTGAGCAACCCAGAGAGCGGATAAAGAGGGGCAAACGAGAAGCCTCCCACGTCAGGGACCCAGAGGGCAAAAGAGAGAGCTCCCCCCTCCCCGCAACCCGGAGTCTGCAGCTCGACCAGATCTAGCGGTCCGAGGCAGACCTGAATAAACTGGACTGGACCCGTGGATCGCAGTGGGGAAAAGAAACAAAACAAAACAAAACAAAACTGCGGATCGCAGCAGAAAAACTGGGGCAGAGCGCAGGGGGCTTAGACTACACAGCCCTTTACCACCAGACAGTGGCGGCAGGTGGAAATTGCAACCAGAGACTTCCAGGATGAGGAAAATCAAAACCAACACAGGAACCACAATGCAAAAATATATGAAATCACCAGACCAGAAACAAAATGACAAGCACCCAGAAATCAACTCCGAAGACACAGAAATCCATAAACTAAATGACAGAGATTTCAAAATAGCTATCATAAAAACACTCAACGAAATACGAGGCAACACAGACAAACAATTAAATGAGATTAGGAGTTTCTTCACAAAAGAGATTGAAATCATAAAGAAAAACCTATCAGGGCTGATGGAGATGAAGAACACAATGGAGGAGATAAAGGAGAATCTGGAATCTTTAAAGAACAGAGCTGACAATATGGAGGAAAGAATTAGCACTTTAGAGGATAGGAATACAGATATACTCCAGATGGAAGAAGAGAGAGAACTAAGACTAAAAAGAAATGAAGAAAGACTCCGAGAAATATCGGACTCTATTAGAAAATGTAACATAAGAATTATAGGTATCCCTGAGGGAGAGGAGAGGGAAAGAGGAACAGAGAGCCTATTCAAGGAAATAATAGCTGAAAATTTCCCAAATCTGGGGAAGGAGCAGGAAATACCAGTAAGCGAAGCCAACAGGACTCCTATATATATTAACAGATTAGACTGGTGGCCAGACTGTCATCAAGAGTCAAGTTTTGCCAGCAAAAGTTGGTTTAACATTACCTTCTCACAGTCCAGAGAAGAAACTTCAGATGGTGGGTCAGCTGTTGCAACATGAGAAAAATTGCTGAGCTAAGTCATGCTGTCCTCAGAGAGCAAAGAAATTTTTCCCCAAAGTTCTGAGGGAAGCCTGGGTTAGATCACGACAAGATGAGACCAGGCCCCAGGCCTTCTAGATCTTAGCCCCTGCTCCACACAGGAGCAGATTCTTGGTTTGCCTGCCCCCTCGCCGCACTATCATGTTGCCTATAACAGCCTCTGTACCCCAACAACAGAGCAATCCCTAGCCCTGCTGTGAAAGTGCATTGTCTCTGTGGAGAGCTGGATCAGTGGACAAGGGCTTGGCTGAGACCTGGGCTCACCTCTCCCAAGTGCTTGTCAGACTATGTCCTCCCCAGGAGCCAGAGCCCAGCCTGCTTCTCCCCTTCCCTGGTACCTGATCTCCTCCTACATTTCATGATGATGACACCAATTAGGACTAAGCCAATTAGGACTGAGCCAATAAGGACTGATGCAATGATCGATATGATTATCCACATAGATGAAGACTGGTGGGTGTCTGGGGCCTTTAATGGTGATTCTAAAACGAAGAAAAAAACAAAAGCCCTGTCAAACCTAAGAAGACATAAACCTTCCTCACACCCACTTTCCAAGGCAGCACATGTCCCCCCACATATTTACTGACTCATTATGTGACAGCCACTCTATCAGGTCCTGGGGGATAAAGATGAACAGGGATTGTGCCCTGTCCTCACAGAGCTCATGTTCCTACTGAGGGAGACAGCAAATGTCCATCTGATTATCATGCAGTTTGATATGTTTACTGTGGGTAGATCTTCTCGAGGATGATAGAATTGGGGGTGCTTAGTCCTGTGTGGGAAGGTGGTGAAGGCTTCATAAGAAGTGACATTTGAGCTGGTTAAAAAATAACTAAAACAGAGGAGGAAGAGAAGGCCTGGAGCACAACGATACATAGAGATTTGGGGACCATCTAGCAGTCCAGAGCAACTCAATCATGGGTTAATGGAGGACAGGGCTCCTGTGCTGAAGGAGGGAGGATGAGAAAAGAGGATGGTGGGAAATCCTATGGCAGTCACTGACTCTCCAGACAGGAAGTCCACCAGATATCAATCAATTGACTCATCCAGAAAATTTTCAAATACACACACAGACTCATATCCACACAGGGAAGGCGTTAGACCTTCCAGAGAGCTACCTCATCCTCCGTCCCCTGCTCAGTTACCTGCGGGCTCCAGCACTTTCTCCCAGTGTTCTAAGAATTCCCTAAGCCAGTGATTACAATCTCCAGCTGAGATCTTCCTGAAATATTCTGCCAGTTCCTTGTTGTTCTCCCACTCCTCCTTGATCCCTCTGGCTCCAGGATCAACGACTGTCCAGTTCATGGTCATTGTGTCAAAGAGGGCTGTCTGCTCCTCGATGCTGAACTCCCAGGATGCACCAGTGCATCGTTCTGCTTCACGCTGACAAGACAGCTTGACCTGCATAGTGTGAAGACCTGCAACCCCACCCACAAGTCATCATCATCCTCGACTCTTGAGAGCTCCACCATCTCCCAGCCGGTCAAGTGTGTCTGCACATTCATGGGTCTGTATTCTTCTCTCCATGACCCGCCCTTTCTTGCCCATTAGGTCCACCTCATCTCTAAGGCTGGACCCCTGTTCACTTCTTTTACTCAAGGCCCCTTCCCTGCATGTGCTCTGCTCCTCCCGCTCTCCTGCTGACTGTCTCCATCTTCTACCCCCTTCCTATACTTACCCCTGGTCCCGTTTTTCTCCAGTTTGATGACAGGCAGGATCATCCTGAGCTCTTGCCCCACTTCTCCCAGTGTTTGAGTCAAGTCCGTCCATGCTTTGGTGGCGTTTACCTTCTCCCCCAGGAGACCCAAAGGTCTGACCTCGTTGCTGTCACTGTCATACTGAATGAAAGGCTTTGTATCCACTGAGCCCTGGACTTCACACCAGGGCTGTCCAGGTCTGGACTGAGATTTGACAGTGAGGTCAAGGCAAAGAGAGTGAGCATCTGTAAGAGAAAAATGCAAATGTGGCCCTGGGACTCCCTGCAGGGGGCCTGGCTGCGGAGGGAGGAGTCTCTATCCCTGCCCCCCTCCATCTTCTGGATCCTTGTCGTGTCTCACCTTTACCTGGGTGAGGTTTAGTAAAACACTCTGATGTAAAATACATGATACCATGGACCCCCCGGTTGCATGACTGTTACCAGGAAGATTCATCTGACAAATATGTTAAGCAACATCTACCAAGTTCTGAGGTACAAAAAATGCAAGACAGTGTTTGTCCTCCCAGGACTTAAAATCTAGCTGAACAGACAGGACTTTTAATCGAAAGGGAAAAAAGACACCTTGGTCACATGTCAAATTCCCGATGGGTCCTGGGTATTCAAGAAAGGCTTCCTGGAAGCTTCCTAACTCATTCTACGAAGCCGACATTACCGTGATACCAAAACCAGACAAGGACAACACAAAAAAAGAAAATTACAGGCCAATATCACTGATGAACATCGATGCAAAAATCCTCAACAAAATACTAGCAAATTGCATACAACAATACATTAAAAAGATTATACACCATGATCAAGTGGGATTTATTCCAGGTATGCAGGGATGGTTCAACATTCGCAAATCAATCAACGTAATACACCACATTAATAAAATGAAGAATAAAAATCACATGATCATCTCAATAGATGCAGAGAAAGCATTTCACAAGATACAGTATCCATTTATGATAAAAACTCTGAATAAAATGGGTATAGAAGGAAAGTACCTCAACATAATAAAGACCACATATGACAAACCCACAGCTAATATCATCCTCAATGGTGAAAAACTGAAAGCTATCCCTCTAAGAACAGGAACCAGACAAGGAAGCCCACTCTCACCACTCCTATTTAACATAGTACTGGAAGACTTAGCCAGAGCAATCAGGCAAGAAAAAGAAATAAAAGGGATCCAAATTGGAAAGGAAGAAGTGAAACTCTCACTATTTGCACATGACATGATTTTATATATAGAAAACCCTAAAGAATCCACCAAAAAACTTTTAGAAGCCATAAACAAATATGGTAAAGTTGCAGGATACAAAATCAACATACAAATCTGTTGCATTTCTATACACTAACAACAAAGTAGCAGAAAGAGAAATTAAGAATACAATCCCATTTACAATTGCAACAAAAAGAATAAAATACCTAGGAATAAACTTAACGAAAGAGGTGAAAGATCTGTACACTGAAAACTATAAACCATTGCTGAAAGAAATTGAAGAAGTCACAAAGAAATGGAAAGATATTCCGTGCTCTTGGATTGGAAGAATTAACATAGTTAAGATGTCCATACTTTCTGAAGCAATCTATAGATTCAATGCAATCCCTATCAAAGTTCCAACAACGTTTTTCACAGAAATAGAACAAAGAATCCTAAAATTTATATGGAACAACAAAAGACCCTGAATAGCTAAAGGAATCCAGAGAAAAAAGAACAAAGCTGGAGGTATCACACTCCCTGATTTCAAAATATACTACAAAGCTATAGTAACCAAAACAGCATGGTACTGGCACAAAAACAGACACACAGATCAATGGCATTGAATCAAGAGCCCAGAAATAAACCCACACATCTCTGGACAGCTAATCTTCAACAAAGGAGCCAAGAGCATACAATGGAGAAAAGAAAGTCTCTTCAACAAATGGTGTTGGGAAAACTGGAAAGCCACATGCAAAACAATGAAAGTAGACCCTTACCTTACACCATACACAAAAATTAACTCAAAATGGATTAAAGACTTGAATATAAGACCTGAAGCTATGAAACTTCTAGAAGAAAACATAGGCAGTACGCTCTTCGACATTGGTCTTAGCAACATATTTTCAAGCACCATGTCTGACCAGGCAAGAGAAACAATAGAAAAAATAAACAAATGGGACTACATCAAACTAAAAAGCTTCTGCACAGCAAAGGAAACCATCAACAAAACGATAAGACAACCTAACAATTGGGAGAAGATATTTGCAAACCATACATCTGATAAGGAGTTAATCTCCAAAATACATAAAGAACTCATGCATCTCAACAACAAAAAAACTAACAACCCAATCAAAAAATGGGCAAAAGACCAACAGACATTTCTCCAAAGAAGATATACAGATGGCCAACAGGTACATGAAAAGATGTTCAACATCATTAACTATCAGGGAAATGCAAATCAAAACTACAATGAGATATCATCTCACGCCTGTCAGAATGGCTATAATTAACAAGACAGGAAACAACATGTGTTGGAGAGGATGTGGAGAGAAGGGAACTCTCATACACTGCTGGTGGGAGTGCAAACTGGTGCAGCCACTATGGAAAACAGTATGGAGATTCCTCAAAAAATTAAGGCTAGAACTACCATATGATCCAGCTATTCAACTGCTGGGTATTTATCCAAAGAACTTGAAAACACCAATGCATAAAGATACATGCACCTCTGTGTTCACTGCAGCGTTATTCACGATAGCCAAGACTCGGAAGCAACCTAAGTGCCCATCAAGGGACGAATGGATAAAGAAGCTGTGGTATATATACACAATGGAATACTACTCAGCCATAAGAAACGATGAAATCCAGCCATTTGTGACAACATGGATGGACATTGAGGGTATTATGCAAAGTGAAATAAGTCAGAGGGAGAAGGTCAAATACCATACAATCTCCCTCATTAAGTAGTAGATAATAACAAACAAACACAGAGACAGAGATTGGATTGGTGGTTACCAGAGGGGAAGAGGGGAGGGAGGAGGGCGAAAGGGTTACTTCGGCACATGTGTGTGGTGATGGGTTGCAATTAGTATTTGGGTGGTGAACATGATGTAATCTATGTAGAAATAGAAGTATAATGATGTACACCTGAAATTCATACAATGTTATAAACCAATGTTACTGCAATAAACAAAAAAATAAATAAATAAATAAATAAATAAAACAGCCAAACAGAAAGGACAAAAAAAAAAAAAATCATATGATGTCTGGAATTTGCTTCAAAACAATCCATTGTTTTGAGGCTGGAGTGATAAGTGGGGGTATAAATAAATGAAGTTTGGCCATGTGCTAATAATTGCTGACAGTGAACGTGGGTGATGGGTACAAGAAAGTTCCTTACATTATTCTCTCCACTTTTGTGTATGTTTTGGAAATTTACACAATAGAATGCTTAAAAATGAAAAGTATTATTAAAGCACAGATTTAACACAAAAATTCCTGTTAAAAAAAAAAAGAAAGGCTTCCTAGAGTATAAGGTAGAACCTGGCAGGAGAGGGTGAGCTGTCACATGTGAGCACAGTACCAGGCAGGGTGCCTGAGGCTGGGGTCCTCCCTCCCCCATCTAGGTGTCAGTAACACCCGGGAGCCAGTCCAGCTAAACCACACCCTCACCCTGGTGAGAGCACATGGACAGGCACTCACCTGCCTGAATCCTGGGGGAAGCCCCTCCCTTTTCTCCCCCCCGCCCCCAGCCAGGTCTGGAGGTCCCAGGATACTCACAGCCCAGAGTCTTCCAGGCTTCTATTAGCAACAGAATCTGCCAAAGAAGACCTGCCCTGCGAGATGACAGCAGCATTTTAGGAGAGTAACCCGCAAAAGTAGCTGGGCGTGATTATGAATCTTCACCAGGTGTGGGGGGGCACTGCCCAGTGTCTTCACCCCGGGACAACTGAGGACGGCCTATTGGAATCCAATGGGAAGAACAATTATACCAAAGGAACATTTGCAAATATCAAAATGCAGGTACTTATTTTTTTTTTTAAAGAAGTGACATAAAACACAAAATTCATTTTAAATAACCTCTCTTCCTTCCCTACTCACTGCCAAAAGCCTCTTCTGGTGTGAGCAAGATTGCTGGAAGGCAAGTGAGCCAACCCCCACCTTGGCCCAACTAACTTCCTTTCCTAACCTTCCACCAACTAATTTCCTGTTCGTCTCCTCCCTGCTTCTTTTGCTCCCCCCCTTCTCCCCTCCATCTTCCGCTATTCCCTCCCACCTCCAGTCTCCCACTCCTAAGCTCTCAAACTCTTTCCTCTCAAATGAGCAAGATTTGCTGTCACCAAGTGCACCCCCGTGTTCATCAAACTCGCTGAAGGCAGACAGCGCCTGGTCTGTCGCAGAAGATGGGTGGACCATAGATTCCAACAATCCTGCTGGAGCCAAGGCCTCAAGAAAACCCGAGACGTTACTGCTCGTCTCTGTTCACCTGCCGGCTCCAGACTCCCCCAAGGGCACCGGAGGAGCGAGGCCAAAGCAAAAGGTCTAGGGATTTCCTCCCTTTCCTTATCACCCGGCAGCCCCTCCCCCGCCCGGCTACTGGCCCCGCAGGCGGGCCAACCCCGCCGGTCGCGGCCCGGAGTCAGGGGTGGTGGCTTGGGGAAGACGGGGGCGGCCCTGGGGTCTTACTCCCCCGCTCCTCCCCTCCTCACCTTCTCGGGTGGGACGCCGGCGGGCGGTGGGCGCGGTCCTGCACGAGGCGGGTCCTGTCCGCGCGTCCGCGGTCGTGGCTGCGCGTCTGTCCCGGTCCCGATGGGGCGGGGGCGCCGAGGACGGTCACGGGGGGCGCCGGGCCACCTCTCCGCAGGAGGGTCGGGGACGCGGATGCGCGGAGGAGCGATCGCGGCCACGTGGAGAGGACGCAGGGACTCCGCGCCGCACCTTCAGTAGACGTTGTTTGCAGATGTCACCGTGTCTGCAGACTTGAACCACAAGTGAAGTTCTCGAAGGTTCAGTCCTCGGTTCCGGTTTCCGCTTTCCCGCGCGGAGGCCGCGGTCCCGGCACCGTCTGCGCTCGGCGCGCTCCCGCTGCCGGGCGGGGGGCGGGAGCGGGACCCCCAGTGGCTGCGCCGAGGCCGCCGGGCGCTGCCCCCGCGCTCCGGGTCACTGCGGTCCCCGGGGGATCCGGGCCCGGAACAGCCTTGGGGAGACGGGAGGGGACCCCGCCCGGCGGAGCAAGGTGAGGGCGCTCTCTGTCCCTGGAGATGCGGGGGTGGGGCGGGGGTAGCGGGGCGCACAGGTTCCTTCCTCCTGCCAACCCTGCGGGGACTTTGGGGATCCAGGCCTGGAGGGGAGGCAGGCAAAGGACCCACAGAGCGACCTCTCCGTCCTCCCTGCATTATATCCGGTATCTCTACCCGGCCCCGTGTGTGCCCGCCACCCGCACTCTGCTGATCCCCCCAGGCTTCCTAACCCCACCCTCTTCCCTACCGTCTGTCCGCCCAGTTTCCGCACCCTCCTCTCCTTCATACACAAACACACACATTCCCCCTCCACTGGTGTTTTGGTCCCCCACCCCCAACCGTGTTCCTGCGAGGAGCTGTTTGCCGTCTGCCCTTCGTAGGATGGAGGGGTCTATAGATGGTATGCTTGGTCAGAGTCTCCAGGCCCTCGCTCTGAGGAACAGAAACTGAGAAGGGGAAACCAGCTCTGTCTGTCGGGCGTGCTCCGGACCTACCCAGCAGGCCCATGCGCCACAGCAAACCCTGGTGGCACCCCTGAGAGCTGCCACACGTCAGTCATTATGGGGTGGAGTTCTTCATAAGTCTGGCTAAAATAAATAATAAAATAAAATAAAATAAAATACACGTACATGGCACCCGACGTCCAGTTTATTCTTCTGACTGTCCTTCCCCCTTTCCGGAACAGGAGCTTTTTGGTTATACATCAAACAAGCCTTGCAATGTTGGTGTTATCTACGTGTGGAGGAAGGCAAGGACCAGGGTTGTCACTTTTTCCCCCAATCTGTAAGAAATGCAGCTGGGAAATGTGCGAGCCAGGTGCCCTTTCTCTCTTCCTGTTGTGGGTCTGTCCGGCTGGTGTCTTCAGTCGTGAGGTGTGGGGTTGCAAGGTCATTCTTACACAGGCTTAGGAGCCTGCACGGCTGTTCACAGAACAGCGTGGATTTCCGCACTCAGTTTGAGCCTGTGCAGATCGCTTGCTAGATTCTCCTGTTAGACCAGGGACGGGGGTCCCAGAAGTTTGTTGACATTTCTTTCTGTGAGGAAGTGTCTTGCTCTTTCAGACCACGGCAGCTGGCTGGTTTGTGTATCAGCTGGGCCTGGGTTCCTTCTAAGAAATGCTTCTTGGGATAAGGAGCTGGAAGGCCTCCCTCTGCTGACCGGGTGGGAGGATCCTACAATGACTGTGAGCGTGGAATTTGGAAATCAGATGGCCTGGGTTCAAACCTAGTTTTGCCAATTCTGTGGGAAAATGACTTCATTCTTGAAGCCTCAGCTGCCTCGATTGTGAAGAGGATCATACCACCTGAGGGGGTTCCGGTAGGTGCTGAAATGGTATTACGCTAAGTGAAATAAGTCAGAGGGAGAGAGTCAAATACTGTATGATCTCACTATAAGTAGAAGATAAAAACAACAAACAATCACGTAGAGACAGAGATTGGATTGGTGGTTACCAGAGGGGAAGCGGGGAGGGAGGAGGGCAAAAGGGATGATTAGGCACATGTGTGTGGTGATGGATTGTAATTTATCTTTGGGTGGTGAACATGATGTAATCTATACAGAAATCAAAATATGATGATGTCCACCTGAAATTAAAAAAAAATTATATTTCCTAACTTAACTTTCACATATTTTATTAAATAGCGAGTAAAGGAAATAAAAAAATGAAATAGGAAAATGCAAATAAAACAGCACATTGCAGAGCATAAAATAAGCATGGAAAGAGAGGTAGCTTCTATAGTTCATTCTCAACACCTTGGGATGTAAAATATTTGTGGGATCTCTCTGACCAATAGTTTAACTGAACTGCAGTCAGAATAGATTTACTCACTTGTATATAAACAGATAAACGAAGAATTGTGAGGGCCTTCTGATGGCAAGGAGTACAGGAGTAAGGCCCTCTGAGGAGTTTGTAGAGGACATTGTTCTCAAGTCACTTGACTCCAGTTGAGGGGATTAGACGGGCCCCTAATTATCAATAACACCAAGTAGAAAATGGCAAGGCTATAAGGGAATGTAGACGAGGTGCTGCGGGAATTCAGAGGAGGGAGGGATTATAATCTAGCTGGGGGAAGTCAGAGAAGACTTTCCAGGTGAGGGCCCTGTGGTACACATCTCTGTAATCTTACTATTTCGACCAAAGGACCCATATAACTATATTGACATGAAAATTTTGGACTGAAAAGATCCGCATTCTATAGTGCAAAAATTGTGAACATGTCTGAGGTGGTTCAAGTTCAACACGTGTTCTCTTGTGATACGGATATGAAATCAGTATCCATTCGAAAAGAGACTCTGGTTAGGCTTTCCCCAGAGGACAGCTGTCCATTTGTCCAGTGGTCTGTGCTTTTACATACTTTTTTTTTTTTTTTGCATCCTTTTACAAACTTTCCTAGTTTGGAAAGAAGGGAAGGGCAGTGGAAAAAGGAACAAGAGAGAAGCAGTGCTGGTCTTTTGTCTGTAGAAAGTCTGCCTGACAGCCGGGTGCCAAGACAATTGACTCATGTTCTCAGGGAATGTTGTCCTGCTTTTGAGAACAATGAGAACTCTTGTTTTATTCTCTTTCTCCTCTCCTGTTCTAACTCATTCTCCATCTTCTTTCCTGTCATTTGCCATACTACTCACTCTTTTGTGCATTCATCCAACAAATATTCATTGAGTTGCTAGTCTCAGAACTTAGGTGCTGCTCTGAGGTAGGAAGATGAAGAAAGTGGGACTCCTTGTTCAAACCATCCTAGTAAGAAAGACCAGGAGTGCCCAGGAGTTGCTTTCCCACAGGATATAGGGAGTGATGTCCCTATGAAACGCCTGAAAGTTTGGCTTTTCCCTATATTTCTTCTATTTCTATGTGTGTTTCTACATACTGTTAGGAGCAAAGTTTGCCCCACTCCTTTGATTTTATATGGTGCTTCTTCATGCTTCTAGCTTTTCTTCAAAAGTTAGGAGCTTTGCTTATATCTAAAAGCACTTTTAAATTTCAGTATAAAAAATGATTCTTCTCTGATTGAATTGCATTAGAGGCATAAAAGGAAATGAGGGCAGAGTTGGGAAAATTGGTTGTAAACACATTCTGAAACAATAACACAGAAGTATAATTTGGTTGGGTTGTAGAGGGAAGAATAAGTTCTGTTTTTCCCTCTGTTCCCTCCTTCTGGAGGCTTCCAATCATGGCTAATTTTATAGGTGGACCACTATCTACATGGAATGTTCTGACAGGATTTGAAGAACAAGAGAAAAGCCCAGTCTAAAAATATTTCTCCCTTTGATTCCTGAAATCTCAAGATACGCAATTTAACTTTCTGTCTTAATTATTGCTTGCTTTTGTCCTAATTTTTTGGAAAATGATATATACATATTGTATATGATCCCCTACAGAAATCACAAAAGGATTGTATTTGTACAATGGAGGTGTCTGGGAGGGAGAAAGGGCCTGCGCTGGAATAAGCAGATGGCTAACACCTCACCAGCCACTTGTCTGCCCTGGTTTATCTCCTCAGGCCAATTTTCCAGGCTCCAAAAGCAAATTGTCGGTTGTCCATTTCTGGCCTTTCTCCAAGATGATAACTTATTTGTAGTGGCAGAGAGTGCTAAGAATCACTTTTGATTACTGAAAGGCCACTTGGCTCTGGGTCTTATGTATGTAACTTTATATAGGAAACAAAAAGAATGGGTGTCGTCCTAACTGCTGTCTGGAATCACCCACTGGTTAATCTGGAATCAGAACTATGAATTAAAGTTAATACAACACCACAGAGAGACGCTGACAACCAGGGCTGCTTCTCTCCCCTCTATCATATAAATTGACCTTGCTGTTAATGACCCAGCTGTAATGGTGACCGAGGGTGGCACCTTCTAGGGTAAGCAGAGAGCACGCACCCCTGCTTATGTGATGATAACTTGGTTCAGTTTTGGCCGTAGGCCTGCATGTTTTCAAGCTTTGGGAAAAATAATCTATTCAAATAGCAAGCCAAGAAACACTTCCAATACAATCTAGAGCAGTGGTCTCCAAATAGGCTCCCCTACAGATGGTCAAGACATTTTTGGGAGGAAAAGAAGACACTAGAACTTATATTTTTATTAATTTTTAATCTTCTTTAAATGTTCAGTGTATTTTATAATATATACAATATGTTGGTATAGCAGTACGTGCATATTATTTATAGATTGGAGATGCGTGTTCACCAATATCTTATTGATCGGGATGCATGGTCAAAAAGGTTTGCAGACCGCTAATCCGTAACTAGATGGATAAATTACAGTTATAGATCTATCTTCAAAACTACCAAGGAATCAGTAAAACCTTGAGATATTTAGGATTTTCACGTCCTGCATTTAAGAAATGTGGGCCGTAGCTGTGTCCTGCTTGGACACAGAGTCCCCTCCACTTTTCCTCCTAGCTCCTTCCCTGTGGCTGAGCAGACTCTCCTAGGCCCAAGTTCTCAGTCACAACTGAGGCTCTGTGCTTCCTCTTCTTTCTCAGGAGTCTACCACCATTTCTTTTCTTTACCCTCCTCTTCCTCTTGGGTCAAGACATCTTCAAATTGCCCTGCACCCAGATGGACTCCTTTCCTAGCCTTTTAATTCCACTGCTTTCCAATGGAATATGTATCCACAATTTTGCTTGGGTGTGTACACTATTCTCAGCCATTTGTCTCAGTGGAATATCATCATTTACCCCTCTCCCATGTCCTGAGAGAATTGTCTAGTCCATTCTGTCCCTAGAAAGTTATGGAAATCTTCATGACCTGCTTCTAGCCTAACACCTTTAATCTGCATTACCAGTGCCAGAAAGTCACCCAATTCTTGTAAAGTTGGCTGAATCTGCAGTCTGGTTGGGGGGTGAGGGGGAATGCCTTTCAAGAAAATCCAGGTAGCTCCGATGAATTGCACTGCAGATTAAAACCTAAGAGCTCCATAAAGGAGACCATTTTGTTATTTGAAGAAAATTAATTGATACCAGCTGGTAGTGAAAGATTCTGTTTATTCTTTAGAAAGCCAAGGAGCTATGGTAGTCAACAAATAGGGTTTAATAGCAAAAAGTTAATCCCAGGAAAAGATATTACTTAGGAAACAAGAATGCAAAACAAGGCATGTAGAAGGTCTAGAAGGAGGAGCCCAGAACTGCTGCCTCTCTGTTCCCACCTCTTAGACAGTGTCGGCTTGGAGAACTGCCTTCAGGTGAAGAGCCCAGGGTGATTCCTGAGAATTAAGTCAGGAGGGCCAAGAGGAGACCCCCTAACCTTTCCAGAACCCAATGCTCCATCCAGCTCCAACTGTTGGGTGTTTCCTCATTGTCTGCATCTCACGCACACCCAAATGCATTTCATCACACATTAGTCTCTGTTAATCTTGACCCAGTGGAAGTCTTACCTTCCCTGCACTCCTGTGACCTGAGACTCGTTTATAAACAGGGTGCTTGAACGTTTGCTCAGGCTACCACTTCTTTTGTGACGATGGCTGTTGCATTGATATCACGCTGGCTTGAGATGGAGTGCAGCAGTGTCCTGATGGGTCTGATGAAGCTTTCTGTCAACACTGTGAGTCAGCTATATCACATTTTCAGGCCAGGGGGTGAAGGGATGTCTGTATTCTCATAATACAATGCAAACTCGAAAGTGTTCTTTTTCTGCCCTGTTTCAGGTATAACTTTATGTGAACAGGCTGTGCCGTAAATTAAATGAGACTAGAGTCTCTAGTCCAAGTGATGAATGTCAAATTTTTTATATTGCTTAATTTTCCAAAAACTGCTTTCAATTTTCCAGAAGATTCTTCCCCACCCTAAAAATGCTGTATAGCATATGCTCTTTTAAAAACTGAAGAGAGTTAACACTTTGTTTTGATAATTTTTTTAGAAAATTTATGACATACTAGAGCGTGGCTCAGTCAGCGCTATAAATCGGTCTTATAATGTCATGTTCATAAACGTCACCGCAAGGAAGAAGAGAAGCTGCAGAAAGTTCTCATAAAGTTGTGGTTTGAAGAAGGAAGAAGAGTCTCAAAGCCTTAGGTTTCAGTTTTGTCTTTGTCAAATATGTGTGACATTTAGAAAGTTAATTACTGGAAGAAGAGAGAACATATTACTCATTTGAAAACAAGAGAGAAGCTTTTGTGGAGCTCTGATGTGTCTTAGAAGGATATGTTATCATTTCCATATATTCAAGACTTTCAGGGCCGGGCCAGGGCTTAGCGGTTAAGTGCGCGCGCTCTGCTTCTGGCGGCCCGGGTTTGGATCCCAGGCGCGCCCCGAGGCACCGCTTCTCCAGCCATGCTGAGGCCGCGTCCCACGTACAGCAATTAGAAAGATGTGCAGCTATGACATACAACTATCTACTGGGGCTTTGGGGGAAAAAATATATAAATAAATAAAATTATAAAAAAATAAAAAGACTTTCAATCTACTGTGAATTTAGTGGTTTTACTTAAAGTTCAGAAAAGAAACCCAACAACTAACAGTAGTTATTCCACGCTTCAGTGAGCCTTGACTGGAAGATGGGGACCCCCACAGCAACTGCCCAGCCTAGAACCCCGGGACCGAGTGAAGATGTCAGAGGGGGCTCCTTGTTGGAGAAGTCCCAGAAAGACACTGCCCCAGACCAGCCCCCTGCATTATCAAACATGGAGAAGAGGAGTCATTCTGCCTTCTGGGGACCAGAGAGTCAGATTGATCCTGTGATGCCAGGTAAGGACTCGAGGCAGGTTCTCCATAAAGAGCCTCATTTTCTATAATGAGACTTCGCTCAAAATTAAGATTATATTTGAAGAATGTTAAGGAAATATCTTAAAAGAAAGAAAAGAGTTAATGTGAAGAATTGGGACAAAAAGAAAAAAAAACACACCTGAAGTTTGCACTGATTAGTTATGGTAAGGAACACCTACTTAACACATTCCTACATTTCTATATCTGTGTACACATACTCCAGAGATACCAACGCATTTATTTGTAAATAAATTAGAGTTAGGAAGTTTTAACACCTATGTTATGGAAACTAACGTCCTAAGTCTTAAATTTTAGATTCTTTTGAGATGAAGCAGCATATTCCCTACGTATTCATGTAAGTCTTCTTCACACTGAGTGAGTGAATGTAAAGAAACTATGACGTCATGTTGACATGGTCGCATGTGCTAGTAATCCAGTGTTATGCCTCCAATTTAACTAAATCTGTAGCTTTTTCTTTCTTTAATAAAGCTACAAAGATTTTTAAATATATTCACACTGCAGCAACATTACAGGATTCTATCATTTTAAATGTCTTCTTTACAGATTTATGTTTGCATGATTGTGTGACATCTGAGACAGAAATATAGATGATCACATTTCCGTATGATCTGTGAATGTCTGTTCAGTACTCAAACTCTGCACACATTGTACTGACATAATCTGTCACTCTTTTAATAACTTCTTTAAGACAATTTTTTGTTCACTGCAGAAGATACAAATAATTAAAAAGAAAAATGACTTGGGCCAGCCCTGGTGGGCCAGCGGTTAAGTTCGGCACACTCTGCTTCAGGGTCCCAGGTTCAGGTGCCAGGCACGGACCCACACCACTGGTCTGTCGGTGGCCACGCTGTGGCGGCGGCTCACATACAGAAAGAGGAACATTGGTGGCAGATGTCAGCTGAAGGCAAAGCTTCCTCAGCAAATAGATAGATAGATAGATAGATAGATAGATAGATAGATAGATAGATAAATACAGTGATCTTTTAGGGGAAAAAAAAAGAAAAATGACATTCAATACCACCCTTTATTGAAAACAACTTTTAATATTTTGGTATATTTCCTTCCCATCTTTTGTGTATCTACTTAGTGGATGTTAAGTGCCTCCATACAAATATGTCCACGGAATATTCCATGAAGGGCTTTTCTTTCCGACAGTGGAGGTTCAGGGCACTTCAGACGCTTTGGTCTATTCCTTGTTGGTGCTGCCACCTACTGGTCAACTTCATCACTCCATCCGTCTTGGGATTTGTTTTACTCCGTTTTCTCCCTATGGAAGGTTGTATGGAGAAGACAGCCAGTCACCCAAGACACAGTCAAGGGAGGCTAGGTATTTTTAGCAGGAGAGATGAAGAGTTGAGGAGAGAACTGAGTTCTTGGAGGCCAGGGTGGAGAACTCTTGCTCCGTCGCTGTGGTGCAGAGGCTCACATGGGCTTGAATGGATTAGCTGAAGGAGACCACAGGCCAGGTCTCCTTAACTAGGTTCTAGTCTTGGCTCTGCCTTCAGAACCTTGAGTAAGCTGCTCATATCTCTCGACCTCAGTCTCCTCATCAGTTCATAAGGGATTTCACCAGATGACCTCTAGGCCCCGTCTAGCACTGGAGTCTGTTTCAGGAATGACAAATAGCCTGACGCTCATGCAGCCCTCCATCAGCCCTGTCTGTGCTGGATACTGCTTAGTGATCCCAGCGCTGGCTCCTGGGGAGGGAGGACTCAGCCTCAGATTCCTTTTGAAAATAATGCTCCAGGCTGCCCCACCAGGTGATGGGGGTTGGCACCCAACTTGAAGTACACTTGCAATCTCTGTTTTTGTCCTTTTTGATAATAAGCCTTTGACATGGGCTGTGAAGATGTAAGGAATGGAGTTCCATAGATGCAGAGAGAGTAAATGTCCAGTTATTATTTATAATATATATTATTTTTTCCCAATTATTAAGGTAATACATATTTACTGCAGAAAATTTGGGAATACAGAAAAATATAAAGAAGAAAATGAAAATCATCTAGCTAAACTCACCATTAACAATTTGTTGCATTTTCTTCTGGTTACTTTTATTTGTACACATACATGCACACATTTTTTCACTCTTAACCAAATTAGGATAATAGTATTTTTACAAAACTTTTATTTTTCACACTTATGAGCATTTTCGTGTTATTAAGTATCCATCACAACCACAATTTTTGAAAGTTCAAGGTGAAGAGAGTGGGAAGAGAAGCTAGAACTTTGAACATGTCAGAAAGGCCCTCAGAGCATGTGGTGTCTGTTTAGACAGCAGCCGTCCCCTCCCTCCCCCTCTGTTGTCCCTAAGACACCAGACTAGAACCCCCAGCCTCTGATTTCAAGTGAGCTGAAATTATGTTCTACCCAGCATAACATAAATAGACTGAAAATGCATGATTATTCATGCCCTGTGCCTGCGTGTTACAAGGATCATCAGCTAGTACAGTAACTGTGGAGAGAAGTTCAATTTTCTGTTCCTCCTCCCCCACAGACATGTTGTGAGGATAAATAAGGCTTAATTCAGTAAAGACATGCTAAAGAGATGTTAAGAGTAATACTAACAGTGTAGTACAGAGAGTAATGAGATGCAGTTTTTCACCTATCGCAGCGACAAAGGTGAAAAATTATAATAATCAATGTGTATAAGAATATAGAGAAACAAGTCTCCTGCACTTTTGATGGGATTAAATTAGTACAGTCTTCCAGAGGGCAGTTTCTGAAGCCTTAAAACTGTGTGTGCCTTGACCCAATTATCCTACTCTTGGGAATTTATCCCAAGCGTGTTACTAAGGATAGTATTAAGGGCGTGCACAGATATTTGGTCACATCAGTGAGTACCCACTCCGTGCACTCAAGCCCTCGGTGGGGAGAGCACAGGGCCACATGGTGCCGGTGTTCTCTCCAATGCAGCAGCACAATGCCGGGTTGTTGCTGGATGTGGCTGCAGCTGTAGGGCCTGTTCTCTGTGTGGTCCAAGTCTGACATTAACAAGGCTGTCCTCTTGTATCTAACCCAGCTAAAGGAAAGAAATCTGGGTTCCAGCACTGCTGGGTGCTAGAAAAGTGGTGTTGTATCCACAGTCACATGGAATCCGTGTTTTGTAAACTTGAGAATTCACGTCCAGCCCAGCAGGTCAGCACATTCTTTAAGGGTCTGGATTGAAGAATGGCCTTGGGAGAATGCAGGATTTCTGTTTGGAGAGTGGGGTTCTGCCTGCACTTTCTCGGATTCCCCTGCTAAATATGCCAAAGCCTGGCTGGTTAGCGTCTCTCCGGAGGTAACTAGAGTGAGCAACTGCGACCTTTGCATTTTTATGGAAGGTATTCAGAGAGGACAGCCTTATAAAGACTATTTCAAAGGGTTTTTTCACATGCTCTGTATTTCATCTTTTCATTATTTTGGGCTGTCTCTTTCCTTATTGAGAAACCATTTCGAAACTATAAAACAACATTTCTGGGCAGGTCGTTTGAATGTGTTGAAGCCTGACCAGCAGCTCAGATGAGTAGCCTGCTATGCTCCAACACGGTGGCAGGAATCAACCAGACTCTCAAATGGATGGAAGATCCAGTTAAGGGAAATTCACTTATCACAAATGAAAATAATCAGATGATTATTTGCACAAACTTATTTTGAAGGGAGTAGGTCCTCTTTCATTGACCTACTCACTTCCTTGGAAAATGCCATTTAATCAGCTACAGTCAGGATCTGCTTTGGCACACCCCACTATTCTGGGCACTTAGAGAAACATGGGTCTTGGAAAAGGCATCCTCTACCTTCTACATGGTTTCATTCTGAAACTGATGGTCATTGTTCTGGGGATTACACAATTTTTATTATTCAAAATCTATAGATGGTTTATACAGTAGATTCTATCTTGTAACATCTGATCCACTTGGGTCAGTCCCAAGGAACCACTTGGTTTTAAACCAAATGACATAGTTCAATTTATCTAGAAGTTAGTTGAATAGCTCCAACATTCTGATAGGATTAAAAATTACCCTCTGTCGAAATACAAATATATTCATAAACAGTAATATTTTTCTTAGCCTGCCTTCACCAATGAACTTAGAACTCCTTTTAAGTAATCTTAGACAAGTTGTAGAGGGTTTTTCAAGGCTAAATAGTACAAACAATTGAAAATGAGCAAAGAGAATTTCAGTAAGGTATTATGTCTATAATGAGGGCTTAATAACATTCACAGTATCAGCAGACATTCAGACCAACTGCCATTGGCTAGCTGAGATCTCGTCCTTGTACAATCCAGAACATTTCCTGAAGAGAGCTCCCTCTTACCTACTCTGCAGACATGCAGTGTGGTCCACCAGTGAACAGTGAGAAAGGACAACTCTGTTGTCTAGGTTAGTTGGCTGGTGGTCACAGGCAGCTATAGAGCATTCTGAAGTCAGGCCCCTATGATAGCCACTTTCCCAGCTGGTATTCCCAACTTCCTTCCAGAACATGCCTGCATATTCTATGATGACTGAAAATGAAATGAAAACAATTTCCACCCAGCCTCCAACTCCCTCTGTGAATGCATAGCTAAGTGTGATAAACATAACACAATAGGCCATTCAGAAGAGGGAAAAAGTAATTTTATAAGACATTAGCTCTTCTAAAAAGATCATTACCAAAATGAATTGTTTGCAAAAACAAATCATATAATCATCTTATTTTGTTTTGACTTGCTGTTCTGGTGAGAGCCTGTGATGGGATGTGTGGAAGTGAGGTAGGGCAAGTCCCCTAGGAAATTGTAGAGTCCATGGCCGTTGTGTCTTCTTAAGTCTCCTGTGCACACTGCCCTCTCCATGAGACCTGATCTCTCCCACTCCCTACATCACTGGCTTCCTCTCCCCAGGATTGAGGGCATTTAAGAAAATACTCCTCAAATTTGACAGCTGAAGATTCAGAGTGAACTTACATAGTTTTTTTAAATGAACTCCCCTTAAGGCAAGGTCCCTTTTCCAAGCACAATTAACTTATTTCTCTACTGCATCCTTCATAAAGCTCTGTCCCAGACCTTCATAGGGAAATATTTAAATTTGTCATTTTCCCTAGATATGTTAATTTGCCTAGATATGAGTAAATACATATGGTGTTGACTATGGTTCTTGGAACGGTGACTTTGAGAGCAGTATGGTTCAGTAGAACAGTGCCTGTGGTGGATCAGTCCTGGGTTCTAATCCCAGCACCACCAGTTACTAGCCACCAGGGAATGAACTTCTCTGAGCTGCATTTCCTTACCTGTCAGAGGAAAATATCTTCTCACAGTGTTGCTACAAGGATTGCGTGAGATATTGTATGTACACATAACTTATGTCTCTCAGCAACTGTTGGCACTACCTGAAATTTTGCTAGAACATTCAAGCCCAGTGGTATTCTCTAGGGAACCAGGGTCAGAGAGCTACAAGCCTATAAGACAGTTAATTCAAATAAGAACTAGAAACCTGCAGTGGTGGCCCCAGTACTGAGTTCCTCTTCAGAATTGAGAGAAACAATCTCTTATCTTCATCAGAAAGAGATGGAGGGGAATTGTAAATGTGGTTATTTTGTATTTTTCCATTTTTGAGTGAAAGACAAACCAACTAATCCTCTGAAAAGAAGTGGAGGTTGGGAAATTTTGGTGTTTTGTTTTTATCCCTGGGTCATTATTTTTAAAAGTAGGACATGAATTCCCAGCCATGTTATCTTCCAAATTTATTACTGGAGAGTACTCCCTGAGTGCGCATCACTGTTATAGCAACCTGATGATGTGTAGAAATCATTATTCCCATTTTATAGGTGAAGACATCGGGGCACAGAGAGGTTAAGAACTTAGACAAGGTCACATAGCTAGTAAGTGATGGAGCCAGGATTTAACTTTGCAGTCTAATAGCAGGCACAGCGGGATGATGGCTTATGCAGGAAACCTCACTGTGTGCTCAAGGACCTTCTCTCTTAGCTACAGAGGCAGGAGCAGCTACAGCTCCCCTGACCTGCCTATATGGTACTGTAGGGCATTAGAAGCTCAGAAGGAAACGCTCCATGAACACTGGAGCAATCGAGGTTGGCTACTTGTAGGGCTGCATTATGACTTTAATGGCCCCTTCTTCCATATAAAAAAAATTGAATATTATATATATATGTATTTTTTTAGGAAGATGGGCCCTATGTTAACATCTGTTGCCAATCTTCCTCTTTTTTCCTTTTTCTCCTCAAAGCCCCACTACACAGTTGTGTCGCATAGTTGTAGGGTTGAAGCTCTTCTATACGGGACGCCACCTCAGCGTGATTTAGTATCAAACATAGGCTTGTGTCTATTGGAGAAATAAATCCTGTAAGTCCTTTCTCTAAGTCCATCCTAAAAAAATAAATAAGGCTTTATTTTCGTGTCTGTTTCCTGAATTTTCTGGTGTACCTTCAACATAGTTTCTCTGTATTTCCTGCAGACACTAGTTCCTCAGGGAAGAATAGAAAAAAGGAAAATTATATTTTTGAGTCCAGGAGTGATCAAGGAGAAGGGGAACAACCAGTGGCAGAAACAAGCAAATGTGTAACTTGGAGACTCAGTCAGAGGACTGCATAAACATTCACAGAGCCACACAGCCTCCAGTGGAGGATCAGAGATGAAGCTGTAGGAGTTCATGACAAGAGCTGTGAGCTGTGGTTCAGAAGCACCCGTGTGTTCTCCTCTCATCCATCGTGTCTCATCTTTGGGCTCTTGAACTAGTAACCCCCCATCTTTGGACTTCAGCTTCCTCCTTTATAAGTTGATTGGACTAGATAATCCCTCTAGTCCCTTCCAGGTGAAACATTCTATAGAAAGAGTAATACTCCTGGTGTAGTGGTTAGGAAGACAGGCTCCAGAATCAGGTGCCAAGTTTCGAGTCCTTGCTCCACCACTGAACTCTGTCACCTTGGGTGTAATCTTCTCTCTCTGGATCTCCATTTCCTCATTAGGAAGATGGAGATAAAACCTACATCTGCCTCACAGAGTTGTTAGGGAGAATAAATGGAACAATTGATATGAAGCATTTAGCACACCGCTTGGCTCAGATAATGAGCCAAATAAATGGTAGCTATTACGATTGAGTGATTTATGGTACCAGAGAAGTAAAAGTCTTAGAGCACCAGGTTCTCTCTCCAAGCGCTCTAGTGACAGAGACAGGAGACAGTAGGGATAGGGAAAGAGGGTAGGAGGTTAAGCGAATATTTAGTAAGTGAAGAAGAATACCATAATTCCATAATTGTGGTTGTTTTTAACCAGAAAGAAAACACTTTTGACATAGCCCTGTAAAAGCAGGTTGTAGTCCTAAATCCCACAAGCTAATTAGTAAAGGAAGATTTAAGAGAACAAAATATGATTCTTAAGTTATAGATCTAAACATTGAAAAACCTTTTTTTTTTTTACCTGAGAGTAGTCTTTGTAGTGTCTTGACAGTATTAAAGTATAACTTTTACACAATAGATGATTAAAATAATCCAGATATCAAGAACCTGGATGCTGCCCAGTCTGCAGGCCTGCTGGATTTACCCTGTCCCAAGATATTTAAATAAAAAAGCCCCATCCCCCATCGACCATACAAAGGGAAACCTGGCCTGCCCCTTGCCACATTGGCCGGTGCCCATTCTGTTACTGAGCAAGAGCTCACCACCCCATAGGCAGAGAAGCGAATATAGATACTGTGGCACATCGGTCTTTGAGAGCAGAAGCAGTTTATTATGTAATTGATTGGCAAAGAGACAGAAGGACAGGCTCTCAACTCTGTCTGTCCAATCCAGGGTATGGGGTAAGGTTTAAGGAATCCTAGAGGGCAGGCTGGTATGCAGAAGCACTGGCAGGATGAGTTTGAATTGGCAGATGAAAATTTTCTATTCTGGGCATGCTCCTGGCTGGCTGGCAACACCTGATAAACAGCTTTAACGTCCTGTTGTTGAGATGAGGTCAGTTTTGGGTGTTACCCGAAAAAGCACAGTAAACAAGGTGAAGTTGTGATGCAGATTTAAGACATTGCCTTCTCTACTGATGAGAGTTTCTAGAGACTTAGAGTCATCCACTTCTACTAGGTTTTCAGATCTTTGCCTATGTCTGCCTTTTTTTTTTTTTTTTTTTTTTTTTAATAATCATCAGCTCAAAGTAGCCCTCATGCCAAAGAGGCATATTTTGGGGTGGCAAATTCTGATCCGGGTCCTGTGGTTAAAATTCTAGTTGTTACAATTTATAATGTCACTCCCAGTCATGTGGACAGAATACCCAATTCATCCTCTTGGCTGCTTTCTCAGAAAACTATCATGATGTGTTTTAGAAAGGGTTGGAAAATTTTAGATCTCAATTTGCCCAAACTAATAACATTGAAGAAATTATGCCAACTAAGTATTGAAAAGTCTAGAATAATTTTCAGTATTCTAGCAAGTACTTTATGGGAGATTTCATTTTCCTTGTCATCAAGGCATTAAACAGGAATCAGATCTGACAGTTCAGCAACTTCGTATTGATACTGGCTTAACACAAGGTTGACATAAGGGAAGCCATAATGTAGAAAAGAAACCATACTGTAACTTTGAATGAACTGATTAACTAACCCAGCTGGATATGCAGCCTCCAGGAAATGTACATGCTCTGTAGAATTTAAGACCCCTCCCAGCTGCTCTAAGCTGATAACTTTGTTCTTTTGAATTCCTTAGGAATGTGATGACCCTCGAAAAGAGAGGCTATGCTGATAGCCATCATCAATGAGAACTGGAATAGGGTGTTGCTCTGGTCTCTGATGCATATTCAGTAAAAGAAAAGATTATCAGGAACTAAGACCAGATGTCTGCCCCCACTCAGAGATCAGATGGATGCCCCCACCCAGAGACCAGCTGCCTCCCCCACCCAGAGTCCAGTCCCCTATATAACTGGCCTATATTCTTTGTTCTGTAAGATGGTTCTTTTGGACATTTGTCAGCCATCTTCCCCATTGCTAGCAAGCTGTAATAAAACCCTTTCTCTCCTACCACCTAGCTTCTTGACTATTGGCATGTCTTGCTGCAGACTGATGACTCCCCTTGGGTGGTAACAGTGTCTGACTTGGCAAACAGAAAATTTGCCTTGATTTTATGTCTGCTTTATTGCTAGCACAGCTAAATCTGAGCCCCAGACTTGGGATTGGGATGTTACCCCCAATCCCAAGGAGGGGAAGCTCCCTTTCCTGTAACCAAAACACTGGTATTCATCTTTACACAAGTCACCAACGTGTGGAAGGGCAGCCTGGAACCACTGTCCTGTCCTGAACAAGCAGAACCAGGCTCGGTGTTGGGCTCCAGTTTGTAAGAAGTGGTTTGTGGTTTCGGTAGGGGTTGAGCAAAGTCTCTTTCTTTGCCCCATTTCTTTATAACATATCCAATTTATGTGGCTGGTCCAGCAGGATGCAGGGGGGAACTGACACGTTCAGGGCCCTGAACCCTTGCAAAACTTCTTCCCTCAGGGTGGCCATTAGGAGACTCTAGTAGCAACTAAGGCCCCAAACTGTCATCCTGGAGAAATTCAGCAGTGATTCCTGACTCCTCCAGAGGGGTTTGGTGTGTGTGGATTGTCTGAGCCAGCTCTAGAATCAAATTCTAGACCATTAGTTTATCACAGATATTTATGTTTCACAACTCTCTGTGGGAACACCAGCTTCATTCCAAATTTTGTTCTGTACCCAACAGTCACTAACGCACCTTCCCCATGCCCTCCTCCTGTGCCCAGACACTTCCAGACTGTTTCTGAGAACCTTGTTCAGGAGCCGTACCTGGGATTCTACAAATACACCAGAGGTTGAAATGCCATAGCATGTGCTCAGCTCCTGGTGTTCTGTCTTCAAGAGGAGGCCCGCTATGGCTGGACAAGTTTTAAACCTAGAAAGTCAAAGCTGTCAGGAGTGGAATTCCCCAGCTACCTACCCCAAATGTAAACACTCACCTGTTTGCACCCACCTTCCCTTCCTTTCCTCTAGGACTAGAGGAAAAGGTGTCCCCTCTTCCCAAGGTCCCTCTCTCCCCTGACATTGATGCAGCCCTTATCTCCTCAGGTACATTTCTCCATCATTAATAACTCTCCTATGTTTGTAATCTCTCTTTCTCTGCTGGCTCCTTCCCCCAACAGCTGCGGACACATTCAGATCTCTCTTAATATGTAAAAAACAAAATACCGCCCCTCAACCTTCACTCTCCCTGTAAATGAATTCCCGATTACTAAGTCCAGTGGCCTCTCCCGGCTTCACCTCACTTTACCCCTCCTTAGCATCTGACACATTGTTTTATATTCTCACTAAGGGAAAAATGACCACTATTGGAGCCTTCCTCCCACCACACTCCCCATAAGTGCTGTAAGGGGGAGATCTCTGGTGCACTGGAGGAAATGAAGAAAGAACATCAGATAAAACAAAAGGACATCAGGAAACAAAATAACCATTATTGTCCCACTTTTATTAGTGTTAGTCCTGTTCAGGACTATCATCTCTAATGTGTTTGCAGGGTAAGACTTATCAGCCAGGTTCCCTTCTACTTTTTGGAGAACTACAGGGATTGCAGCTCCAGAACTGAGCCAGAATGTAGCAACCAAGTGTGCCAAAGGCAGGGTGGGGAATTAAATGCTGTATTGGTTAGGATTAGATTTGGGCACCTGTGAAAGAACACAGGCGACAATAGTAGGGGAAGACAAGAATGGAGTTGATTTCACTTTCACGTAAGTCTTGAGGCTGCTCTGGGCTCTGATGCTTCATCATGGAGTCAAGGATCCAGACTCTTTCTCTTGCTGCATGATCTTCAGCTTGGTTTTCACCTCACATTCCAACATGGCTTCCTGAGCTTGAGCCATCTCATCTATATTCCAGCAGGAAGGAGACAAAGGAAGAGGGAAAAGGGCTTACACCAGATGTGTTTTAAGAAGGTCCCTCACAATCCTCCCTTTATCAGCCCTTTGATGCGAACCTAGTTAGATGGCTACTCCTAACTTCAGGGAAAACTAGGGGAAACAGAGATTGAATCCTGCAAGGTCCAGTGTCCTGCCCCAAATCTGATTTGTATTACCCAGAAAGAGGGGAAGTCAGAGAACCGGTGGACAACCAGCATCTGTATCAGTGCTTTACTTTTTCCCAGAGCTGAGATCTATGGATCTGTTTATTTCAGACCCAGAGCAGAGAGTGGGAGGGGACTAGAAGTCAAACATCTTAGAAAAAATGTTAGAGGAAACAATAGATCTAATATTACTTCCTTGTGAGGGAAGAACTGTAGAATAATTGAGGTTGGAACTTTGAGTGGCCTGGAGGCTCAAGGAAGGAGGTTGCTTCTTAGCTCTGAGGAGTATATTTGATTGCACCATTGAGGTGCTAGGATTCTTCTACCTACAGCCAATCCAGTCCCACACACCCATAGCTTCGGAAGTGCTTTTGAAGCAGGGTAAGAACTCCTTTAGCCTTAGAAGCTCGAGTCTGACTTGTCCTGCAGAGCATCCTTCATCTGTGGTAAAAAAGCCCCTAAAGGAGTCAGTGAACCGTGTGAAAACCAGGTTATCATAAATCATTAATATCAACAATTAAGCACAACATGTCCATCATAAATATTAACTAATGCTACTATATAGCTTCCAAGTTTACTGAGCTCTTTCTGATTTGGTCTTCACAGTGTCTCTGTGCAGACACAATCCCCTCTTGCTGGCCTCAGTGATTATGGAAGGGGAGTTGTATGGATTGGGGTCACGCTCCTGTGCTTCTCCACAGAGGAGGGGAAGGGAGAGCCGCTGGAGGACAGCACGTCTCCATGCCTCCCCTATAGCCAGGCCTTCCAGTGCAGCCTGCTTGCTGGTTCCCACACTGGCGTGTATCTTTGTACCAGGAAAGATCACTGGAGCCATTTTGTAGGCAGGCTGCCACCATTCCTCTACTTGGACCATCCTTGTCCTCACAGGACTGGTCCTGTGGGCAGAGGGGAACAGGACACAACAGGCTCAGGACTCAGAATCCAGATGGAATGCCTGAAAAAGGAGTCATTTGAAGTGGAGTTGGATTGAGGAAGATATGATGAAATATTTTTTCCATGTTACTTGATCCAGTAGGATAACATAGAAGATCAATAAAGAGTATCTTAATCAGTCATTCTAAGAGGTGGCAATTTCCAGGGCCCTTTGGTGCCCTCCTAAGATACAACTCCCTGTGGTCCAGGAGAAAAACAATAGGTGAAACAATGGCTGTCAGTTTAAGGATATTGTTGAGTTGAGTTGAGCTCTCTGGTCTTACCACCAACCTGTCTTCAGAAGAGAAACCAGTGTTTGTCCAAGGGCCTAGAGAAACTCTGGGTCAGATCTCTTTGGGGCTAGCCTCTCTCCAGTCTCTGCCCATCTCAGACCCTCCCCACCTTCAGAGTTAGAGAATACCACAATTCAATCCTTTCATGGTTGTAGAGTTTCTCTTAGTGGCAATCACAGTCTTTGGCCCTGATGGTACAAAGGTGAATGAAGGATGTACTTTGTCTGCAAAAATTAAAGGAACTGATATATCTATTGAGGGAATCAGACAATGTACAACTTGTTGGAGCACACTGGTCAGTGCCTTGAAAACACAAAAGAAGGCATGATTGATTCTCTCCAGGGGAGCGATGACGCCTTCATGGGAGACGAATCTGGGGGGAAATAAAATTTAGCCAGGTGGGAAAATGATTTCTGAGGAAAGAAATGAATACAAACCATAGAGCTTAGGAGTTTCACAAACGTTGGATGAGATCAGGATGATTGGATCTTGAGTTATTGAGACGGTCTTCTTAGAGGGAGGAAAAGTGTCAGAAGGATAGCTGGGAAATATCTGTGGAATCATAGATGCTTCAGAGAGAAAATCCACCAAGTCATCCAACCAATAATCGACCCATCCATCCCTCCGTCATCCATCTGTCCATCCATCCATTCCATCCATTCCACCCAAGCATCCTGCATTTCTTACCACAGATTCTCTCTCTGTGTCTCTGTATCTCTCTCTCTCTCTCACACACACACAAATACACACACACAACAAAGGGGTTAATTGTTAGTTTTGGGGCCCAGAACAAGAGAGTGCTCAGCACTTGGGCACATGATTCAGCAGATCCAGTGCTGGTTGATGTATCAGTGGTGGAGGGATACTATTTGTCTTTGTTGACTTTGTTTTCATTTTTCACATTAGGTTTTATTTGGATTAAAATTTTCTTGTGTCTTCTTGTCCTCCAAATTGCTTGCCTAATTAACCCAGCCATGTGCACTGGGGCTGCCAGGCCCTTCCTGCTTTACTCCTCCCAACCCAGGATTCAACCCAGCCTCCTGTGCCCAGGATTCAACCCAGCCTCCTGTCCACAGCCCTATGCATGGCAGTCTCTTCCTGCCACACAGATCATCTGGACCCAGCAAACTCTTGCCCCAGTAAGCCTGAGTCCTGCCCACACCCACTTCCCACGTGTCTCTTGTTCTCCAACCATCCAGTGCAGGCCTCTGCGGGACAGACTCTAGTGATTCAGTCAGGAATGTTCTATGCTCCTTTTTACCTATTAATTCACAGAATTTGCTGCCATCCCCTGTCCCTGTCCTCAAGCAGAGACAGGTCTTGTCCTCTGGTACTGGCCTCCTCCACTTTCTACAGCCTTAGGACAGTGGGGATTTATTGACAATAGGTGTTATTCCTGCTCAAATGATGAATGTGCGGAGTAAGAAGCCTTGGTCTATTTTTCTCAATAATGTGAGGAAAGGACTCAGTGGATGGGGACAGGGTGGGATTCATGGGTGCTCTCTAGTCCTCACAATAGGCTAAGACCTCCCCAGCAGACAGGGGCCACTGGGGCCCTCATCTCCCTCTCATGAAGACAAGAATATGATTAGTGTTCCCTCACTGGGGCTGCCTGGAGTGGTAGTAGTGATAAACTGAGCAGAGCGGGGGTTGCACCCATGGAGTCGAGGATGGTATGGCCATGCCTGCTTGTCCAGGAAAGTGAGCCCCAAACTTCAGAAGAACCTTTCTTCAGCTCTTGCTCCCCAAGGGACTTCAATTTATCAGAGATGAATAAGCAACAGCATGTATTAGCCCTTGTGTAATAAAAGAGATAAAGGGACACGTTCTATTCCCAATGCCCACAGGAAGTGTGGAGTACTGATATATACAAACACCTCTCACCAAGTGTGATGGTCTCACCATGGACTCCTGTATTAGGACACACAGAACAAAGTAATTAACAGAGCCTGAGGAGGGTCAGGAAGACTTAATGGGAGGTGGTATTTCTGTCCAGCTTTAAAACAGGACAGGCTCTCTGGGTTACGGGAAAGGAAATACCTGACAGAGGAATGAGCCAGAACAGAAAGCCTGGAGGCACGATGGTGAGGACCAGTGAGTAGGCCAGCGTAACTCCAGCCTCTAAAAGGGACACAGGAGTTTGTCCCAGGGACTGAGGAAATCCTGGGTCAGTTCTCCTGGGGCTACCCCTCCCCAGTCACGCCCCATCTCAGAGCACCACACTCACTGAGGGTCATGTAGTTCCCTCCACTCCTACCCCCAGCGCTAGTCCTGCAGCCTGGACCAACTTCCCCTCTCCTTTACCACGTGACACAGTCAGCTCTGGGCCCCACGATGGCGCTTTGGGTCTCAGGACTAAAGTGAGTAATGATTCAATCTCTTCTGCTTACTTAGATCCTGATCCTCCCTCCAATGGCAAGGCCTAGAGGACCCAGTGGCAGCCCCGTGCAAAGAGAGGGGCCTGGATTCTGGTTCCTCGAGCACTGGGGAGGGCTGCAGGCAAAGATCCTCCTTTCCCCTCCTCTCTCAGCCTCTCCTCACCCTGCTGGCATCTCAAAAGCCCTGAGTGTGATGGTTCCTGCCCCACCCCATCCATTCCTGGTCCAGCTGAGCTGTCCTTGTCCAACCCCAACACCAACCCAGTCCCACCTATCTCCTGAGTCACCTCTGCTCCAGGCGGGGTGCAGTGCCTCAGGATCGGGGGTCCACAGCAGGAGGGTGGCTGCCAGGTGACTGTAGCAGGGCTGAGCCAGGGTTCCCAGGTGTCCATGGAGTACTGACCTCCCTCTAATCTCATCCAGACAGTCTCTACTCTTCACCTTCTGCCCCACCTGCCGTCACGCAAGCCGCTTTCTGTGGGAATGCAGCCTTAAACTCCAGCTTTTTGAGTTGGGTCTGCAAGGCCTTCCCGCCCCTCTTCCTGCGATTAGTCCCAGGCCCCTCTCCTCTAGGCATCTGGATAGAATCCCTTCCCTATGACACATCGTGTGGAGCCACCCTGCTGCTCTCACCTAAATTTGCGTGTGGCCCCTGCCTCGTGTTCCTGCTGTCTCCCTCCCCCACCCTCCTGTGAGCCCCTCCCAAAGGGAGAATCTGGTGTGAGTTAGGCCATATTTTGCTAAATCTCTTTAGCATAAACCGGCTGTTAACCTTCGTATGAGCCCCTGCACTTTCCTCCTGGCTTCTGACAGTGAGGAGTTGTCAGAACTCTATGCTGAACTTCCCTAAGTAATTGCTGCCAAGTAAGACGAGGTCTTTGTCTTGGTTGATTCTATATGTCAACTTGACTGAGCTAAAGGATGTCTTGACAGCTGGTAGAACATTCTTTCTGGTTTGTCCGTGAGGGTGCTTCTTGAAGAGATTAGTATTTGAATCAGGCGATTGCGTAAAGAAGATGGCCCTCACCAATGAGGGTGGGCATCATCCCTTCCACGAGGGCCTGAATAGAACAAAAGGGCAGAGGAAGGGCGAATTAGCTTTCACTTTGAGCTGGGACATCCTTCTCCTGCCCAGGGACAAGGTCATCATGCTGCTGGGTTTTGGGTCTTCGGACCTGGACTGTGGCTTATACCACTAATTTCCTGGTTGTCAGGCCTTTAGGTAATAATAATTATCTCTATCTCAGTTCCTATCTCTATATCAGCTCCTAATGCTTGTTCTTCAGGAGAACCCTGGCTAATACAGTCTTCTTCACCGGCTCTCATTTCCCGGATGAGAAGGTCTAGGTTATAGGCCAACGGTTGGGGTGGGAATTCACCTTTCCCCATGCTCATAACATGTTATCTGCCCCTCCCTTCCCATTCAATCTGCTCTCAGTACCTGTTGCTCTGAAGGACTCAGCCTAGGATGCCAAGGAGAAGAGAGCAGAGGAGTGTCACCGGTAGGATCCAGGTGATGGGAGTGATGGCTGTGGCCCTGGATTGGGCTGTAGCTGGGGCTGTGGTTGGTGATGCTGAAATGGAAAAGGAAGAGTGATAGTCCTTGTCCAGATCCCAAATGTGAAGAGACTCCTCCTCAGCTCTTGCTGCCCTAGTTCATCCTACAATGCAGACATTTTCTACCCATATACTTGTGACAGCTGTGTGACATGCTGTAAGCTAGGAAGAGAGAGAAGACATGGGCCCTGTCCCCAAGGGGCTTATGCAGCAAACAGGAGAAGCAAGGGTGACAAGTAACCAATCCCTCCTGTTGTGACTGAAGAGAAGGTGACACATGAGGATGGTGGTAGACAAGACCTCTCAGCTGACATTTGGGGTGGTATTCAAGGATTTCCAGAAATAGACCAGGGGGGATGAAAAAGAAAAGTGAGTCTAAGAAGAGGCAACAGTAAGCAGAAAAGGCCTGGAAACAGAATGATGCCCTCATGTTTGGGGTCAGAAACGTGGGGGAAGAAACCCACGGTGAGTGGAGCAGAGGTACGTACAGTGAAGAAGAGATGTCAGGAGGTGAGAAGGGAAAGGAAGGATGGTAGAAGCTACCTATGGCCATAAACTCCCAATAAGAATGCACCGCGGATGGATCACCCTTTCAAACACACGCACACACAAACATATTGACACACACACACACACGGTGGGGTAGGTTGACCTCATTTTAAAAGAGCTACCACTTCCTCCTTCTCCTCTCAGTTACCTGTTGTCTCCAGCATTTTCTCCCAGTGCAAAAAAAATTGCTCAAGCCAGTTCCTACAGTCTCCATTTAAGATCTTCATGAGGAATGTCGTTGTATCTCTGTCATTGGCCAACGTCCATTTTAACAGCCTGCCTCCAGGTTGAAGCACTGTCCAGTTTCTGTTCTCCAAGTCAAAGAGGAGGGATATCTGTCCATCCAAGCCAAACTGCCACGATCCACTGGTGCGTCCATTGGCTTTACAGAGACACATCATCCTGCCCTGCAGGGTGAGAGGATCTGCCCCCAGGGGAAAGAGGTCAGCCTCCGGTCTTGTCAAATCCTTTCCCCACCCTGGTGTCCACTCCTCTGGTTCCCTTCGTATCTCCCGGTCCCGCCCTGTCCTCTCTGTCTGCCCTGCCTGCTGGGCCTCCTGTGTGGGACCAACTGCCAATTTTACACAACACAGTGGCTCCCTCCCCTACAGAAACTGTTCTGCGTCTGCCCTGAGCCTTCAGACTCACCGCTGGTTGTGGAAATTTCTTGTTCCACCTCAAGGAGTTTCTTTCTGAGCTCTTCCACCAGCTCTTTCAGAGCTTCTGACTGTCTCCCCCAGGCCTCTGTAGTGTTCACCTTCATCCCCAGACGACCTTCGGGTTCGAACTTCTTGCTACCACAGTGGTAGTGCAGAAAAATGTCTCCGTTGACCTTTCCTTCAACTATGCACCAGGGTTGTCCTGGTTTGGGTTTCGGACTGATGGTGAACTCATAGCAAAGAATGTGAGCCTCTGTGAAGGAAAAACACAGGTGAGGGTTGGAAGTGACAGCAAAGGAGCCCTAGGCACCCCCTCCCCCATCAATGTGACATCCAAGGGCTGGCAGGGCACAGCAAGGACGGCCCCTACCCAGCCCCTCCTCCTCACCAGTTAAAGGCTAGTGGCCCTCCCTTGCTGGAGGATGAGGAGAAGGTCTCTGCCTGGCAGGAAGTCACACCCCACCCTGCCTCCCATCCCTCCTACTCCAGGTTCTGGGGGCCAGCTGTGGAGGCTTTTGCTGGAGCGTGTCCTCAGGCAGGGGCAGAAGGTACCAGTTGGTAGAGAGGTGATTAGGGACACTTCACAGGTGGGAGGTGTTGGAGGCCCTGGGGTGCAAGGGGATGGGGTGAGGTGGGCAGTGAAAGGGTGTGAGCTGTGGTGGAGGTGCAGAGACTCCTGAGGGACAGTGGCTGGGGCTGCACGTGTGCTCATCCGCTGTGCAGGCGCGCTAGGAAGTTCCCCGGGGAGAGAGGAGGGCAGGATGAAGGGTGTGCGGGAACCGTGGTGGTAGCAGAGGAGGGCGGGCCGCGGCTGGGGCTCATTCCCCTGCGGCAAGGCGCCCCCTCCTGGCCACGCCCCGGGGGTCAGGGGCTCAGGCTCCCACTTCCCGAGGGGCGTGCGGGCTGGGCACCCGGGGCTTCCACAGCCTTTCCCGCTGCGCCCCACCGCCCTCCCCTGCCTCCCCTTCCCATTCTCCAGCATTTCTCATTCCCCAGAGTCACCTCCCTCCCGACCCTCCCCTTGCCCAGATTGGGAGAACCACATCAGGGACGCGAGCCCACGGAGAGGACTTGACCTGAGATGGCAGCGTCCCCGGGCGAGAAGGCTCCCAAACCCCCGTGGGTCACGCGCGTCCCCCAGCTGCCCAGGAGGGTCCCTCCGGAACTCACCGCCGAGCGCCACCCGGGGACGATCAGGCAGCAGGAGCGGGAGCAGGAGCAGGAGGCTGAGACCGAACTCAGAGCCCGCAGTCCGCGCCATCACATGCAGTGGGGATGGGGATCCAGCTATGCGCAGAGCCCGGTGGGCTGTTACCTCGCGGTCAGACCCAGAATGAGTAACCTCCTTGCGGTCAGCGAGCTTTTCTGTGCGGAGCTCCTCCCCCTGGCCGCTCAGTGCACCTAGGGTGGGGCTGACAGAGGAAACGAAGCGATTTTCTCTCCCCCTGCCACCGAAGTTTCTCTCCTTTCTCCTCCTGCCCCTCAGAACCTCATTTCCTCCACCCATCGTCCTGCCCCTCCTGTCTCTATTCCACCTTTACAATCATTCCTGCTTTTCTGAAATGATCCACGATTTTCCTTCCTGAGACCACCCCAGTCATAATGAAAGGGGCTGAGCACAGCCATTGGCTGTCCAATCATCAACGATTTGTTTTCTAGTAGTTTCTATCCCAATGGAGCCCAAGACCTTGTGCTAACCAAAGGAACTCCTCTTTGGGAAAGTTTCGGGTGCTGAGTTCTCACTTTGTATTTCTAAGTTTCTCCTGCAGACAAGGATTCAAGGCAGCTCCAGCGCCACCTGGAAGCCTCTAGGGGGAGCCCCGCCCCAGGCTGCTGCTTCTGCACATGGTCTGTGTGGCTTTTTTGGCCTTTTGTCTGACACTTGTCCAACCAGCATGTAAGTAATGGTGGCTCATGTGGGCATGAAGAGTAAAACCGTGATCTAGGGCCTGCCCGTGGCTTAACGGTTAAGTGCGCCCGCTCCGCTACTGGCGGCATGCACCGACGCACCGCTTCTCCGGCCACGCTAAGGCCGTGTCCCACATACAGCAACTAGAAGGATGTGCAACTATGATGTACAACTATCTACTAGGGCTTTGGGGGGAAAAAAAAGGAGGAGGATTGGAAATAGATGTTAGCTCAGAGCCAGTCTTCCTCAGCAAAAAGAGGAGGATTAGCATGGATGTTAGCTCAGAGCTGATCTTCCTCACACACACACACAAAAAAAACACAAAAAAAACAAACTGTGACCTGTTGAGTCAGAGAAAGACTCTTGATTTTTCTTCAGTGGGGCCTGTCTTTGGGTTTATTTCCACACACCAAAGACACTTTGAGTGACAGAGGAAGGCAGTGCCTGGTCCATCTCTCATCACCAGGGACCCTGGTCCATAACTTCCAAGAGGTGGCACTAGTGCCTGAGTGAGGAAACCTGAGGAGAGAACTCAGCATTTACATACTCAGGGTCACCTGCACCATCTCTTCATTGAATCTCTTGTCATTCCCTGAGGTAGAGTTTCCTATGTTACAAATGTGGGATTTGATGCAAAGAAAGATGAAGAAGCTAGCACAGGCAAAGCAGCCAGAATTTCATCCAGATACCTGATTCCTGGTTCTGGAAGTGTGATCTATAGCCTGCATGTGTTGAAATTGTTTCAGGAGCCAATTCCACCAAACCTCGGGTATTGTGTGGGTCTGGGGACCAGGAACTTGCGTGGGGGTGAGCCAGGAATAGCCCAGGTGAGCACAGTGTCCCATCTGCCCCCCACCTGGCCATTCTGCCAGGTCCTGCCCACCCCGTGTCTCTCTTGTCTTGCACACCACCCAGCACAGGCCCCTCCTGCAGAGAGACCCTAGTGAATCAGGCCAGAGACTTCTAATCTCCTTGTTACCTGTCAATTCACACAACTTGCTGCTATCCTACGTCCCTGTCCTCGAGTACAAACGGGCCCTGTGCCCTGGTACAGGCCTCCTCCACTTTCCCAAACCCTTAGGACACTGGGGACTTCTCCTCCTTTGGAGCTCATTCTTTCCACATGGAGATTGTGTGCAGTAGGAGGTCTTAGTGTATTTTCCTCCTTAGATGGGGAAAAGGCTCAGTGGATGGGGGCAGAGTGGGACTCAGAGTCTCCCCAGGCCTCACACCAAGCAAAGAGCTCCCCAGAGCCAGGGGCCACTGGACTCCAGCCTCCCTCTCCTTTCTGCTCAAAATATCTGCTGCCCTCGCAAGGACCAAGTAAGAATGGACTGGGGTTTCTCCACTGGGGATGGGCAGAGTGTTCATAGAGATAAACTGAGTGGAGATGGGGATAGAGCCATGGAGTCGGGCAGGGTTTGGCCACGGATGGTTGTGTAGTAAAGTGGACCCCCAGGCATGAGGCGAGCCCTCTCTCAGCTCCTCTTCCCCAAGGGAATTCAATTGATCCCAGAGTGATTGAGCAACAGCATGTCTAAGGCTCTGTATGCCAAAAGTGATAAAGGGATACATTGTATTCCCAGTGCCCACATGAAGTGTGGAGCTCACAAATATACAAATGCCTCTCACCAAGTGTGACATCTTTACTGTGGACTCAGGTGTTAGGACACAGAGGAGAGGAGAGGATTCATTGAGCCTGGAGATGTGTGATGGGAAATTTGATCTGTCAACTTGGAGAAGCTTTGGTTGAGATTAACATGTAAATCAGTGAACTTGGAGTAAAGATGGTCCTCCACATGTTGGTAGGCCTTGTCAAATCAGTTGAAGGCCTGAAACGAACAAGGAGACTGACGTCCTCAAAGAAGAGGGCATCCTCCAGCAGACTGCCTCCAGACTTCATCTGCATCCTTGGCTCCACTGGGCTCCAGTGAGCCAGTCCACACTGCAGGTTGTGGACTCGACGGCCTCCATCATCAAGTGAGCCCATTCCTTCTAATAAGTAGTAAGTCTCTCTGTCTCCACATCATACTGGTTCTGTTTCTCTAGAGAACCCTGACTAAAACAGGAAGGAAAGCAAGACTTCACAGGAGATGATATGTGTGCCCAGCGGTCAAGGTCCACAGGCTCTTGAGCAGTGGGAACTGGAATACCTGTCAGAGGAATATGCAATATGCCAGTACAGAAAGCCTGGAAGGATGATGGTGAGGACCAGCAGGCAGGCCAGAGTGGCTTGTCCTTAGGGTCTTGGAGAGGAAGAGATTACAGCAGGTGAGCTAGGACTAAGAGGATATGTGGGAAATCCCTTGGCTGTCAGGGGTTTCAAGCAGAAAACTCATTATGACTACATGTGCGCACGCACACACACATACACCCCCCCCCCCCAGAGAGGGTGGATGTAATCTCAGAGAAGCTGCTTAGCCCTTTCCTCTGAGTCAGTTACCTCTCTCACAGTGTTTTTCTGGCAATAGCAATTGCAAGAACAAGTTCGTGGTGCAGAGAAAGATCTGATTTCCCACTATCTAAGAAGATGGAAAATGTTCTCTTTGTGGAGATTTCCTGTTTAAGCAGTTCAAGTTGAAGTGCCAGAATTCCATCACCGAGCGCCAGGAGAAAAGGACATAATATGTGAAGCAAAAGCTGAATAAGAGAATCACCAAATGCAAGAAGGGCCCCGAGACGTTGCATCAACGGTCTCATCACGATCTCATGGCGACATCTGGATTTGTGAGGCCTGAACTCCTGCTGATCTAGAAATGAGCAGCAGGTGACCCAAAGGCGCCCACCCGGAAGGCAGAGTCGTGACATGCACCACACTCTCAGAGGCATCTTCACAGGATCATCAAACTTCAGAAATGAAACAGTGTTGGTCCGAGTGGTAGAGGAAATCCTGGGTCAGCTCTCCCGGGTCAGCTCCCCAGTCACTCCCCATCTCCAGCCTCTTCCTCACTGAGGGTCAGGTATCCCCCCCACCCTTCACCTCCACCATGGGTCCAGCAGCTTGTCCCAAGCTCCTCCTCCCTTTACCTCACCACTGCCAGCCCCAGACCCTGCTACCAATAGTTTTAGCTTCAGGACTAGAGCGAGTAATGCATCAGTCTGCTCCCTTTACTCAGTTCCTGATTCTCCCTCTCATGGGAGGGCCTAAATGACCTGGTGGGAGCTCTGATAGAGGAGAAAGGCCCGCATCCCGATACCTGTAGCCTTGGGGAGGGTTACAGGCAAACATCCTCCTTCTCCTTCTCTCCCAGCCTCTTAGCTAGCAGCACACATAGCTCTCAGTGTGATGGTCCCTGTCCTCGCCCCATCCATTCCTGGTCCTGGTCAGCTGTGAGCATCACAGCAGCTCAGTCCCACCTCTCTCCTAAGTCACCTCTGCTCCAGGCAGGGGCTGCACAGTCACTCAGGATCTGGGCTCTGCAGGAGGCTGGCTGCCAGGTGCATGCAACAGGCTGAGCCAGAATTCCCCTTGTTCCCTGGAGAACTGGCCTCCTCCTGATCTCATCCTTCACAGTCTCCATTCCTTGCCTTCTGCCTTTCCTGCTGTGACCCAAGGCACTTTCTGTGAGAACACAGCCCTGAACTTCTGCCTTCTGAGTTGAGTCTTCAATGTTTGCACCCCTCTTCCTGGAATGAGACCTTAGCCCCCTGGATGAGTCCCCTTCCCCCCTCCCTTTTTTTTTGTGAGCAAGATCAGCCCTGAGCTAATATCCATGCTAATCCTCCTCTTTTTGCTGAGGAAGACCGGCTCTGAGCTAACATCTATTTCCAATCTTCCTCCTTTTTTTTTTCCCCCAAAGCCCCAGTAGATAGTTGTATGTCATAGTTGCACATCCTTCTAATTGTTGTATGTGGGACGCGGCCTCAGCATGGCCGGAGAAGCGGTGCATCGGTGCGCACCCAGGATCCGAACCCGGGCCGCCAGTAGCAGAGCGCGCGCACTTAACCGCTAAGCCACGGGGCCGGCCCCCGCTTCCCCTTCATACATACCCTGGAGCCACCATGTGGCTCTCCCCCAAATGTGAGTACTGCCCACGACTTGTGTGCCTGCTCTCCCCACACCACTTCTTGCTGGGCCCAAGGAGACTCTCCCAAACAGGGATTCTGGTCTGAATGACGCCTGACTCTGCTAAACCCCTTTCGCATCCACAGGTCCTAAATCTTGGTAAGGGCCCCTCCCCTTTCCCCCTGGCCTCACCAGTGAGGAGACACCAGAGCCCAGGGCTGAGCTTGTCCAAGTTGTTGCCATTGAGTGAGATGAGGTCTTATTCTCCTGGTCTGGTTTCCACAATGAGAAAGTTCAGTGAGGGGGCAGGGTTTGGGCTGAGAATTCACCATTCCCTGTCCTCACTCCAGGCGATTGGCTCCTCCCTTCCCTCTCAATGTGCTCTCAGTACCTGTTACTGTGAAGGACTCAGCCTAGGATGCCGAGGAGAAGAGAGCAGGCGAAAGTCACCGAGAGGATCCAGGCGATGGGAGTGATGATCGTGGCCCCGGATGGGGTTGAAGCTGGAGCCGTGGTTGGTGACGCTGAAATGGAAAAAGGAGAGTGGAAGCCCTTGTCCAGACCCCAATCTTCTCTGAGGAGACTTGTCCTCAGCTCCTGCTGCCCCAGAGAATCCTACAACGCAGACATTTTCTACCCCTCTCCTTCTGGCAGCTGCTGTGACAGTCCCTGAATGAGGGAGAGAGGAGATGGGCCCTGTCCCCAAGGAGCGTATATAGATAATGGGGGAAGGAAGAGTTGCGATGTAACCAATAGCCTTGCTGTGACAGTAGAGGAGGTGACATATAAGAATTTTGGTAGAGAAGTCCTCTCAGGAGCTGAGATTTGAGGAGTTATCGAAGTATTTCAAGAAATAGACCAGGTGAGATGAAAAAGAAAAGTGAGAAATGATTAAAATCCATTCTTTGATTTGACGTGAGCGCAATCAAGGCCTCTTACCCCACAACCTACTCCGTCCTGCACTTGGACTTTCTCACTTACCCCTGTCTGTGTATTTCTCAGGTTTAATGTCCGGAAGTTGCTGCCTGAGCAAGCCCCCCACGTCTCTCAGCGTTTCCATCTGCTCTTGCCAGGCCCTCGTGCCATTCACCTCCTCTCCCAGGAGACTCAAGGATTTCACCTCGTCTCTGCCAACGTCATAGGAAAGAAAAGTCTTTTCATCTACCTGGCCTTGAACCTCACACCATGATTGTCCAGGTCTGAGCTTAGGAATGATGGTGAAGTCATAGCAAAGAGAGCGAGCATCTGAGAAGGAAAACCTCAAGTGAGGGTTGAGAGAAAAGGACCTCTAGGCAGCCCCCACCCCCATCTCTGCCACAGCAAGAGACTCTCTGAAGGGCTGGGCTGCAGAGCAGACAGTGCCCCTGCCCAGCCCCTCCCTGTCAGGAATTCAAGGCTAGTGCCCCCGCCTTGCTGGAGGAGGAGGAGGAGGAGGTGTCTGCCTGGCAAGAAGCCACGCCCCTGCCTCCCATCCCTCCTACTCCAGGTTCTGGCTGCCAGGTGTGGAGAATTTTGCCAGAGTGTGTTCTCAGGCAGGCGGATAAGGTGTCAGTTGGTAGAGAGGTGATTAGGGACAGCTCCCATTTGGGAAGGTGTTGGAGGCCCTGGGGTGCAGGGGGACGGGGTGAGGCAGGCAGTGAAAGGGTGTGAGCAGGGGTGGAGGAGCAGGGGCTCCTGGGGGACAGTGGCTGGGGCTGCACGCCCGCTCATCCTCTGTCCAGGCGCGCTGGGAGGTTCCCGGGGGAGAGAGGTGGGCAGGATGGAGGGTGTGTGGGGACAGTGGCGCAAGCAGAGGAGGGCGGGCCGCATGTGGGTTCACGCCCCTGCCGGGACGCGCCCTGTCCTGGCCACGGCTCGGGTGCCAGGGTCTCGGGCTCCCACTTCCCGGGGGACGGGCAGGCTGGGCACAGGGGTCCTCTGCAGCCTGTCCCTCTGCGCCCTCTCTCCCTCCCATTCTCCGGCCTTTCTTATTCGTCAAAGTCGCCTCTTTCCCCGCCCTCCTCTTGCCCAGAGGCAACAACTGGCGTGGGGACGGGAGCCCCGGGATGAAAACTTAAGGGGAGATGGCAGCCCCACCGGCCAAGACACCTGAGCGCCCGTGAGCCCCCGTGTCCCCTCCCCCGATCCTAATCTATGCCCTCCCCCCCACACACTTGCCGCAGGTTCCATCTCGAAGTCACCTCCGCGCGCCGCCCAGTGACAGTCCCGCCGCAGCAGCAGGAGCACGAGCAGGAGGCGGAGACTGAACTCGGGGCCCGCGGTCGGCGCCGTCGCGACCTGCAGCGGGGACGGGGACTCCGCTGTGCGCAGAGCCCGGCGGGCCGTCACCTCACGGTGGCACCCAGACGGAGTCACTGTCCTGCCCGTGTGCGGGGGCGCGGGTGGTCCTCACGGAGCTCCTCCCCAGGGCCCGCCCTCTGGGATTTTTTGGCAGATGATGTGGAAGTCAGTTCCTCTCCTCCTGCCACCCAAGTTCCTCCCCTTTCTCCTCCGGCCCCTCAGCCCCTCTCTCCTCCACCATCCCCCGCCCTCCCGTCTCTGTTCCACCTTCACCATCATGCCCGCTCTTCTCAAATGACCCACCATTTTCCTTCTGGAGGACACTCCCGTCAGTATAGATCTTACAATAATGAAAAGGATAATGATGCGATATAAAGAGAAACATTATATCCCTGAACTTGATAACTTAGGAAAAAATCAATATCTTACAAAACATAAATTAATAAAATTGACTCAGGACACAAAAATATGAAAAGTTTAAAAAACTATATTCTTAATTAAAAATCTTCCCACAAAGAAAGCTTGAGGTCTGGATGAATTCTATTCAAATTTTAAGAAAAAGAGAATATAATCCAACACAAACTCTTTCAGAAAATGGAGGAAACAGCCCAATACATTTATTCCATCACAAAACCAAGCAAAGATACTACAAGAAAAGACAACTACTGAACAGTTTCCTTTCTGATCACAGATGTAAAAGTCCTTTAAAAAGTAACAGCAAATCAAACTCAGCAAGATAGATAGATAGATTGATACATGGATGAAAAAGATAATCCATTAGGACCAAGTGGGCTTCAACCTAGGAACGCAAGGTTGGTTTAACATTCAAAATTCAACAAATGCAATTCCAAATATTAACAGAAGAAAGGAAAAATACCCTACGATTATCTCAATAAATGCAGAAAATCATTTGACAAAATTCAACACACATTCATGATAAATTTAAAATTTAGTAAACAAGAAAAAGAAGGAAATTTCCTCAAGCTGATAAAGGGATCTATGAAAAACCTGCAGTAAACATTTTAAGTAATGATGAATGACTGAAAATTTTCTCCCCAAGATAAAGAAGAAGAAGAAGATCCACTTGCACTACTTCAATTCAATATTTTACTGGAGGTCCTAGACAATAAGGTGGGAAAAATAATGAAAAGGCATACAAGTTGGAAAGGAGTAAGTAAAACTACCTTTATTTGCAGATGACAAGATCATGGGGAAAAAGATCATTAAAACTACTAAGTGACTTTAGCTAAGTTCAAGATAGAAGTTCAATATGCAAACAAACTCTATATACTAGCTAACAATTAGAAACGAAAATCTTTTAAAGCTGTAATTTATAATAGCATCCAAAAACATGAAACATTTGAGGGGATAAATTTAAGAAAACATGTGTAAGATACATCATTCCATTTCAAGGAGCTGAAAAAAAGAGCAAAGTAAACCCAAAGGAAGTCGAAGGAGAGAAATAAGGAGCAGACACAAACAAAATTTAAAACAGACACGGAGAAAAATAACCAAGCTAAAAGCTGGTTCTTTGAAAAGATCAACAAAATGTAAAAATGTAAAAATGTATTAACTTATAGCTAGAATGATCAATATAAAAAAATAAAGAGGACGTAAACCATCAATATTAAGAATGAAAGAGGAAGTATCTCTACAGGTCCTATAGACAATAAAAAGTGAATATCCTAAACAACTTTAGGCCACAAATTCAACAACTTAGAAGAATGGGTAAAATTCCTTGAAAGACAGCTCCCAAAGCTCAATCAAGAAGAAACAGATAACACACACAGCTCATATGTATTTCATAAATCGAATTCCTAGTTAAAAACTCTAAGCTCAGAGGGCTACACTGGTAAATTCTACCAAACATTGCAGAAAGAAATAACACTGATTCTACAAAATGAGGTCTCATTTTAGGAGACCATTTTAAGTTTTTGATACTGAAACCACGTGAAGACATTATGAGAAAACAAACCTACAGACCAATATCCCTCAGGTAACTAGACACTAAAATCCTTAAGACATGTGCAAATCAAATCGAGGAATATTTTAAAAGAAAATACATCACAACCAAAGAGGTTTATCACAAGAATAAAAGGTTAGTTTAACATTCAAGATCATTCATTAACAGGATAAAAGAGAAAAACGAGATGATCATCTCCACAGAAGCAGAAAGACATCTGACAAATTCAGCACCCACTGCTGATAAAAATTCCGAGCAAACTGGGAAGAGACAGGAATTTTCTCAACCTGATAGAGGGCACCTACAAAAAATCCAACAGCTAACTTCATACTTCAAGATGAAATACTGAACACTTTCCTCCTAGAGACCAGCAGCAAGACGAGCATGTCCACTCTCACCACTGCTGCTCAACACTATGCTGACAGGACGCGGTCGAATCTCAAAATCAGCACACTGAGTGAAAGAAGCCAGACAGAAACAGCACACAGGGTGTGACTACATTAATACAAAACGCAAACCACTCTAAAATGACAAAAGTGTGTCTGTGTTTTCCCGGAACCCAGAGGCAGAGCAAGGGATAGACCGCAAAGGGACACAGGGATCCCTGGGGGGTGACGGAAATGCTCCGTCTCATGGCTGTACACGACTGTCAAACTCATCAAATGGTACACCTTGAACGGATGCCGTTTATTTTATGTAAAACATTCCTCAATAAGTTTGACAAGAAAAAATGATTAACGTGGAAAAACAGGAAGAGAGAAATAAACGGATGAAAAGATGAAGAATTTCAACAGTCTGGGAATCTATAGAAAAGTGATCAAATGGACGTTCTATCACTGAGAAATGTCTATCTGCAATTCAGAAGTTATCGGACGCCTTAAAGGTCAAGCAGCCAGAAGGGCAGAACTAATTACAAAAGCTCAGACAGGTCCAGCAGGAAACATCCAAACTTGCAGACATGTGGATCTGAAACCGAAGCTCAGAGAGAAGAAAATAGAAGAATGAAAACCACCGTACAGAGCATGAGACGTGGGACACAGTCAGGTCTCACGTCCGTGTAACCAGAAAGACGGGAGAAAGAACGGGGCGACCGCGGCGTTCGAACGAAAAATGGCTGAGAAGTCCCCAAACCTGACCAAAGACTCAACGCACAACTGAAAAAGCTCTGTGAACCCAAGTAGGACAGAGAGAACACAGGCACGAGCACGTGGGCGGGCACCCGCATAGGGAGGGGCAGAAAATCCTAAAATCGGGCCCAGGGAAAGCACAGGACTTGCACAGGAGCAAGAGAACAACAAAAGGCTGACTTTCCAACAACTTTTCGACCCCGACTCCAGCCCAAGTCCCCGGCCCCCGCCCTGACCCCGGCCCCAGATCCCAAGCCTGGCCCGCACCTCAGCTCGACCCCTGACCCCCGCTCCTCGGCCCCGCCCAAGAACTCGGCTGACCCCCGACCCCCGACCCGGCCCCTGACCCCCGACCCCGTCCGCGACCTCTCACTCACCTGTCCCGCGGCAGACGGCGTGCCCGCGGCGGGCCTGCGGGAGGCCGGAGCGGGGCTGAGAGGATGCGGTCGGTGGCGGCAGAGTCCGAGGCGAGCGAGGCAGCAGCGGAGCCGCAGGTGACGGAATCTGACGAGAAGGAAGCCGCTGGTTGAGGCGGATGAAGCGGTCGCATCTTCTCACCATCAGACCACAACGCTGTGTGTGGCGCCAGCCGGCGCGCTCTGCGCGGCTGACCAATCCCGCAGCGCTCCCCGCTGGCCCCGCCCCCTCCAGGGAAGGAAACCAATGAGCGTCAAGTGGGCGGGGGAGGGGAGAGGGGCGGTGACAACGGGGATAAGGGGGATCGGCAATTTGGGCGAGGGGGCCGGAGGGGGCCGGGCTGGTGACCTCCCGCGAGACAGACCACCGCAAGGTCCAGGCTGCGCCAGTGCGGGGCGGAGCCCGAGGCGTGGGGGCGGAGAATGGAACGCTGAGGGGCCCCGGGGGGGGGGGGTTCACCGGCGGGGCGTGGCCTGAAGCGGGACGCCGCTGGCGGAGGACGGCCGGGACGGGGACCCGAATGGGCGCGGAGATGGCGCCCCTGGCATGGCGGGGTTCCGGGCGTCTTGGGACAGGCTCCGGGGCCACGGGGGAGAGGGGGAGGGGCGGGGGGGGGGAATGTCTGGCTGGGGCGTGGCCTGGGCGGTCCCACCCCCTTCCTCTGTGGTGGGCCGGGTCCTGCAGTGGTCGGTAAAGGGGACAGTCTTCCTGGCCTGCGGGGCCTGGTTCCAAAGCCCTGGTTCCAAAGGCCACGCCGCCCGGGGCCGCTCTCGTCCCCACTCGGCCCTGTCGTGGAACAGTGGCCTATTCTTCCTCCTATGTGTCCTAGAGTGACTGTCCCTTTAAGAGCAGGCTCTGATTGACAAATCAATTCTTGTGTGACTACAAAATCATTTAATCTTAACAGAAGACATTGCCTATGAGGAAGCAGACACAAAGATCTTGACTAAGCTTGCCAACATAGTAAACGGCAAAGCCAGAGTTCCAGGAGGCATTCTGTCTCCATGTCTCCTGCTCTAAGCTCCTATACTGTATTGCCAGGATTCTAGGCTGGTCCTTAATGCCCTGCCATTGTGTACATTGCGCCTCCGGGTGTGACCGCAAAAAAAGGGCATGATATGCTCACCAAGAGACAAAAGCCAATCTTCAAGAGGCAAGATGGTGGCAGAGAAAGGGCATTTTATTCCCGCTTGCTAGCAAGAGAGAAGACGACCGACTAATGTTCCAAAGAACCATCTTAAGGGGGCACAAAATCTTACAGCAGTTATATGGGCCGGTGGGTTATAATAGGGGAGGGAGTTAGGAATGTTGACTCTCTGGTATTACAGACTGTGAGTCACCATACCAGATCTTTCAGTTTTCATTGAAGTCGCTATCAGCATAGACTCTCTGTTTGGGGGTCATCACATTCCTAGGGAACTCAAAAGAACAAAGTTATGATCTTATTGCAGCTGGGAGGTACATGCACAAGCATGTGTCGTAAAATCTAGAGAGAGTTAGATCTCCTGGAGGGTGCATATCCAGCTGGCTTAGTTAGTCAGAGGTCATTCAAAGTTACAATAGGGTTTCTTTTGTATAATATGGCTTCCCTTGTGTCAACCTTGTCTTGAGCCAGTATCACTGGTGCCACAATAGTTTTGAACTACTGTATAGGGGTCTCAGACTCTTACTGCATTTGAGCATCCTTTAATTTTTAACAGCTTACTTTCTCATTTTACAAGACACATTACAAACACGTTGAAGGAGTCTTTGTGGATACCTAAACTTGACCATTCATTTTGGGGTACCTACTGTACTCTATATATACTTCTGTCATAGAAACAAGCACAGAGTTTGGAAAAACACCAGTGTAGACATGGGATGCAAGCTAGATCACTGCTTAGAGGGAAATTTATAGTCTTCAATGAGTCAATTAGAATAGAGGAAAGACTGATATCATTAAGCTCAGCTTCCTTGCCAAGAAGTAAAAAAAGAACTATCAAAATGGAAGAGTATACAAGTGAGGCAACAGTAAAATAAGAGCAGAAATCAATGACATAGGAAAATACAATAGAAGCAAATCAACAAGGCTAAAAGTTGTGTTTTGTTGCCATTAATAAAATTAATAAACCCCTAGCAAAATAGATGAAAGAAAGAAAAGAAAAAGAAGAAACTGAATTACCAGTATCAGGAATCAAAACACACTCATCCTCTACAGGACCCACAGGCATTAACAAGATGCGAAGCAGATTTTAGGAAATATCTAGGATAAAAATTTCACAACAGGGATCAAAATGGACCAAATTTTATTTTATTTATTTATTTTTTTTGTGAGGAAGATCAGCCCTGAGCTAACATCCACGCCCATCTTCCTCTATTTTATATGGGACGCTGCTACAGCATGGCTCGACAAGTGGTGCGTCAGTGTGCACCTGGGATCCAAACCTGCGAACCCCGGGCTGCTGAAACAGAGCTTGCGCACTTAACCGCTTGTGCCACCAGGCTGGCCCCGGACCAAATTTTAAAGCACAACTTATCAAAAGTGACACACACAAAAAAACATAAAAGAGGAAAACTTCTCTATCTATTCAATAAGGCAGATCAATTATTTAAAAATCAAATCAAACAACCAATCAACAACAACAAAACACTTGCCAAGAGAAAACTCCAGACCAAGACTATTGAAAGATTCCAAACATAAGGAAGAAAAACACCTAAATTTTTCAAACTCTCTTGAAGGGGAGGAAAAGAGGGAATACTTTCCAATTTATTTTATGAGGCCAGCATCTAATTGAGACTATATTTGACAGGATCATTAGGAGGAAAAAAAAAATGACAGATCACCTCTTTCAGAAACACAGATATAAATATTCTAAGCAAAACATTATTCTATGAATTCAGCCATCAATGAAAATAGAATACATCAGTACTAAGTGGCATATACTAAAAAATACAAGGGTGATTTAGCATTCAAAACTTAATCACAGAAACCATCCCATTAGAAGAAAAGTAAAGGAGAAAATTATATCATCATCTAGAATCAATGTGAAACATAATTTAATAAAATTAAATATGAATTCAGTTTTTAAAAACTCAACAAAATAGTAAAAGTAGGCAACTTCTTTAATCTGATTAAGTTTGTTTAAAATGAACCCATAGCAAACATCATACTTACTACAGAATTATTGAAAGCTTTTTCCCCCGGGATGAAAACCAGGCAGAGATGCCTGCTATCACTCATTTGTTCAACATTCCACAAGAAGAGGAGTCAAGGCATTAACACAGTAAAAAGAAAAAAAAAAGCATAAGGATCAACAAGCAAGAAATCAAACTGCCATTAGGCACAGATGGTATCATTGCATGAATGGGAAATTCACTATAATCTACCAATTATTACAATGCAGAAGTGAATCTTAGCAAGGTCACTGGATATAAGCTCAATATATAGAATTAACTTATTAATATATGTCAACAACCTAAAAATAGAAAATAAAATACAAGGGCCAGAGTAGGAGGAAATATCTACAATAGATATGAACCAGTAAAGGATTACTTTATAGAATATCTAAAAAAAAAAAAACTTCAAATCAGTAAGAAAACACAAAAGACACAACAGAAAAGTGAGCAGAGAGTGGGTATAAAGAAATAGAAGGGGCCACTGCCTGTACGTGTGTGGGAAACTGTAACTCAATGGAAGCAGGGAATCGCACCATCCAGGTGACAGGATCATGCGGGGATGCTGATTCCATCTAGTCAGCAACGAGTAGAAACTCATCTAGTCTTATCGGGAAGACATAGTGTGTCACCAGGCAGGAAATAAATGCAACAAAAATTCAGGGGCTGCCCTCAGTGAAATTTCTAGGAGTCCAGTGGTGTAGGTCATGTTAAGATATCACTTGTAAGGTGAAGGATAAGTAGTGCAATCTGGCCCCTTCCCTCCTATGAACAAAGAGAGGCATAATGCCTAGTGGGCCTCTTTGTATTTTGGAGGCAGCAGAATCCTTATTAGGGTGGGTGACTCAAGCTCATTGAGTGAGTGACCCAAAAGCTGCTAGTCTTGAGTAGGACCCAGAACAAGACAAGGATCTACATCAGGTCCAGGCTGCTGGGTAGGCTGCTCTGCCATTTGGGCCATCTGATCCGGCAGTCCCCATGGTGCTGGAAGTGTCCCTGCATGTGGAGATGTTGGGTGGTGCCATTAGCAGGCCCCAATCGAAGGATCCCAAGACAGACTGTTAGGATTTGGAAGCACAGCACTGCAGATAATACTCTCCTTTGGAGAAACAGCCTTGTATTTGCTACTGGGCCTTAGGAGACACTGCACGCATAACTATAGCCACCAAGTGACCATGAAGGAAAGATTAAGTCATATGAGGCTGTGGCGGAAATGTCCATGACCCCCACCCGGACTACATTACCTTCATTCTCTCAGACCACATCTATGGAGAAATCCTACAATAATTTGACTGAGGAAGAGAAATTTCTGCCCAAAATGAATTGTATTAGGAAGTACAGGGATGCTGGACATTCTAGTTCACAGGGAGCAGTGATGTTTATGAAGGAAGCCCAGCTGTAGCCTTAAAACCTGCATCAAAAATCTTTACCCTAGATAAGAAACCAACAGGAAAAGGAATTCTGAGGTCATGGACAAGGATCCCAGGAGGGTTCCCATCTAAGTCGAGGGTGATCACAGAGCCCCTGGAGAGCAACTGAGGAGGGAGAGTCCTGCCTGCCCTCAGTCTGTCTGCAAGTGACCTTCCTCTGGCTTTGTCCTTTCCACATGCAATTTTTTTTATCTTTTTATATGTATTTACCCACTTCCTGCTGCTGCAATGAAGAGATTGATAAGAAAACTACAAGTTTCAGTATTTGGCCATAAGAAACTTCAACAAGAGAAGCAGAAAACATAAGTTCTTTCTCCAAAGCTGTAGAAAGGCAGCCGCTGTCCTGGGGCAGGACACGGTCGTGGCTAGTGCTACGCGAAAGACACCCACATTTCCGTGGTTGTTGCTGTGCCTGTGAAAGTCCCTCCAACCTCTAAATCCCAGGTGCTCTGAGGGGCTGTCTCTGCTCCTGGCCCAGGTGAACCACACTGAAATGAGCCTGTCCTCTGAGGCAGGGGGACTTGGGGGTGTCCTTTAGCAGCCAAGAAGGGGCGCTGGCTCTTTTCCCTTCTTCCACATACAATAAGCTGTGACCCTGCAAGATGGCTTAACTCAAGGAGGAATGAGAGAGTCTGTGTCTCATTTACAGGAGCACAGGAAGTGAAAGAGCCACACCCCCACTCGGTGGCTGGAAAAGACACAGGATTTTAATCTAACATTTACTATGAACAACAAATAAATGTTGCCCCTCCCCAACAGGTAAATAGGTGCTGGGGTAGAGATGTCAGGGAGCTGGGGCAGGTCATCCCCTCTCTCTTGGGCTCCAGGGACCCAAGGAAAAACCTTACAATGTTCTCCTTCCCATCAGGGTGGGAGGAGCTGGCCTGGGGCACCCCGAGTCACTGCCGTCTCTTCCCCACCAGTAACAAACATTCTCACTTCCTTATTCATTTTGCTTGTTTCTGAACTTGATTTAGTGGAATTATACAGAATGTACTCTTTTATGTCATGCTTCTTTCATTATGTTTGTGAATTTCAAACATATTTATGAATGTGGCTGTAGTTCATTTTTATTTCTGTATACTATGCCACTCTAAAAAAAGTAAACTATTTTATTCATCCTTTCTATTGTTGATGCACGTCTGGGTTGCTTCAAGTTGAGAGAATTACCAAATGATGCTCCGAAAATTCTTTTGCAACGATGAACATATGTAGGCATTTCTATGGGTATTTACCTAAGACAGGAATTTGTGGCTCCTAGAATATGTCTAAGTCCGTCCTTAGGAGATCCTCACAGAATTTTTGAAAGTGGTCGTGACTGTTGACACCCACAGCAGTGCATGAACCCCGTTATTCTCCATCCTCACCAAGGCTTGATATTGTCCGTGGTTTTTATTTTAGTCATTGTGTATTGGTATCATATTGTGGTTTTAATTTACATCTTCCTGACAAGTAACGATATCGTGCACCTTTTCAAATACTTATTGGCCATTTGGTTATCTTTCTGGTGAAACACCTGTCAAATATTTTAGCCCAATTTTCCTGGTAGATTGTCTGTCCTTTTTCTTAATAATTTGTGGGAGTTAGTTACATATCCTATATGAGGTTTTTTCCAGATCAAATATGGCAAATGTTTATTCCCATTCTGTTTTTGCCTTCTTACTCTCTTAAAGATGGCTTTTGATGAAAAGAAGTTCCTAAATGTAATAAAGTTCAATTTATTAATTTTTGTCTTTATGTTTAATTTACCCAGTGACCTAAGAAATCTTTGCCTGCCCCAAAGTCATGAAAATATTCTCCTGTGTTATGTACTACAAATGTCATTGTTTTAAATGCTTACATTTGGATGTAAACTCCACCTGGAATTGACTTGTTTATGGTGTGAGGTAGGAGTCAAGATGACTTTTTTTCCTATAAGAATAACCAGTGCCCCTGAGCCATTTATTGGGGAGACACTCTTCTCCCCACGCTCGGCCTGCCTCTTCTGTCACATACAGATGTCCATATGTGGGGGTCTCAGGAGGACGCTCTAGTCTTTCTACTTCTCCTCGGGGCTGTCCTTGCACTGTGACAGCACACTGCCCTGACGACTGCAGCTTTACACTAGGGCTCCATATCTGGAGTGGAAGCCCTCCAAGCTTGTTCTCCTTCAAGACTGTCTGGACCATATGTGGCCACTTGTATTTCTATGGAAATTTGAAATTGGATAGTCCAGTCAGTGTCCACATGATGTCTGCTTAGATACTTTATTGTGATTGTATGAATCTAGAGATCAATTAGGGGAGAAGTGACGTCTTCACGACACAGAGCAAAACAAAAACACCAAAAAATAAAACCACCCAAACCAAATGAAACCATCATAATCAAAAAGGAAGAAATATTTGCAGTTCATATCACAAAGGGCTCTTATCCCCAATATATAAAAAGATCATAGAAATTGATAAGAAAAAACACACAGTAGAAAAATTGACAAAAGACATGAACTCACAGTTCACAGAATACACAAGTAGTCGTAAATATATGAAAATAAGCCCAGGCTCAGTCATACAATCACAAAATTGTTGAATGCAAAATGTGACCAAGCTGAGGGGAAAATAGAAAAGGGATTCCCTCCTCTCCAGGATCTGCAGGCTCATGAGGTTCAGCTCCCTGAGGACTCCCTAGTGCACTGGAGGCACCCATGGGGCTACAGAAGATGTGGAGTGTTGAGAGGCTGCAGGTTGGGGATCACAAATACTCACCTCCTGAGCGGAGCAGCTGGTGCAGTGCGCATGCTAGCGGCAAGGCAGGGCTCAGGGGTACTCACTGTCCTGGGGCCACTTGTGAGCGCTGGGCCCTTGACAGGAGACCTGGCTGCTCCTGCTCCGTGTCCACCAGCATCTGCCCATGTTAGGAGGCCCATGCACCTGTGCCTGCTCGAGCCTGCCCACTCCATCACCCCATCCAGTGTCGATGGAGCCTGACAACAGGTTCTGCTGTGCATGGGCTTATAAACTTCCACATTCAACCCCTCTTTGTATAATTGGGAAAACGAGGCCCGAAGGAGGCAGAGAGTGGCCCAGGGCATACTACATGGGCAGAATCAAGAAGAAAAGGGAGGACACTGGCTTCCTAGGCCAGGGCCCAACCCCTCCAGTCATGTTCACGTTGGAAATGAGAGCCCCTAAGATCCAGGTGAACTGTGCCCAACCCCTCCCAATGGGGCCATTTTTCTTCCTGCGTCCTCACATGCACACAGGCGTGCACAAACAGAAGCCAACTTCACAGTTGGGGACCATGGGAGGGTAGGTCAGAAGAGCAGACAACCTGTAAGTGACAAGGGAAAGAGGAGACAGGGGTTGGAGACTGCAGTGGAGTAGGGGCATCCATTCTTTTGGCAACATGTCTAGAGATCTATAGCATGAGGGTGATCCTCAAATTTCCCACAGTCCAGCCTGGGCCGGGGCCATCTCCATAGCAGTTTCCAGGAGACAGAGACTGGGGTTATGCAGCTGTTATGAGAGGTTCGGGGATTCGATCGGAGACGTAAAAGACACTTTCCACTCCAAACAAATGGACTGAAGGTATATTTTATTATATAGAGGATAGCAAAGGTGACAGTCTGCAAACAGATCCAAATAGGTCAAATATTAAGAGGGAAAAAACATCAGCCCGACTGGAAAGGGAAAGCACCCACATCGGCTGAAGAGAAATGACACAAATCAACCAGAAAGAGAAACACCAGGTTGACCAAAAAGAGAATACATCAAATCAATTACTTCATATCAAATCAATTACTTCACATCAAATCAGTTACTCATAATATTCACGTCCCACTGCCGGGAGAGCCCTGTCAATCGACGCGGCTGGGCAAGGATCACACATCCTGGGCAAGGTGTCCCTTCCATAGGTGGAACTCTCTCTGGGTCTCAGTTTCCAGCAGTTTTTATACCATCAGTAATTTTCAGAGTAAGCAATTACAGAGTTTGCAGAGCAAGCATTTAGTGTTCCCATGCACAAAATGGTTATCAGTGGCGTACGTGCATTGAGCCCCCTGGCTAACGTCCCAGCCCAGTAGTTGTGTACGTGCATTGTTCTCTTTGGTTATCGTCCCAGCCCGGCATAGATGGCCAGTCCATCCCGTGCTACGACGCTCCAAGAGCCTTGAAATGTTACAACCTGCAACTCCCTCCGTGAGAGAAGGGCCAGTTCCCACCACGCAGAAAGCAGCTTTTATATTTCTTTTTGTGCTGGTGGCTGTAGGTCAATGGAGCGGCCAAACATGGTCGCACTCATGTCAAGACATATTCGGCCGTGGCCGTCTCCATTAACCATAAGACACCATACGCACAGACAATGAACTTCGTACACAAGTACATAAGGCACATCCAATAATCCAAAATCCAATGACTACAATAATTATAAAACTATCTCGCAATAAAGGACCCAAACCCCAAGGTAACCAATCAAATAACCCCTTAGAATATGAAATGTTATTAACTTGATCTTGCAAATCATGTACAGCATTAAAGATAACATTAGTTTGATCTGATACATTGAAACAACACATACCCGGTATTTTAGTACAAGGTGTTTGATGGAGAAGAAACAAATAGTCTAAAGCAGCTCGTTGTATAAGAGTCTCTCTACGCAGTTCTTGTAATTCTTGAGATATAGCCAAGAAGGCTCTAACAGTATCATTCATTACATGTGTCAACAAGCAGGAAAGGTGTTCAATTTGACGATGGTTGTCTACAATTAGACCAGGATCAGGTAGTAGAAGGGCAGCCAGCGTTGCCACAGTAGAGATGGGAAGAAGGTTAACATGAGGGTCACAATCTGCAGTGAGTGCTCGTTTCACTCGAGAATTCTTGGTAGGGAAAGCGGCTATAAGGGGAACTATTGGACCAATACCACATGCAACAGATGTGTCAGTTGGAATGTGTGAACACGCAGCATTATCATATAACCAGAAATATCCAGCAGGTAATCGTGAGGGGGTAGGAATACTAACAGGCATAGTCTTATTACAATAGAATGGAATATATGTACAATTAATACAGTAACATGTAGTGGAGGTCACTCCTGATATGGACATCGTTACTACAGAAGGAGGAATAGTAACTTTAGCATGTAACACATTAGGTAAAGTAACACCTAGACCCAACAGATTAGCTTGCAGAAGTCCAGAAGGATTATTATTGTTTCTGAGACAAAAAGCAGTTTCATTAAGAACTGTATGAGCTAAATGTAACCACAGATTAGTGTTTTTAAGAGGAGTAGTGGCATTAGGAAGGATGCTAATAAATCGAGTTTCTTTAAGAAACGGGGAATCTGGATTTCCCTTCTTCCATTTAATACAAGAATATCAGCCCCCATCACGGAGGGTAACAGAAGACAGAGCAATGGAGAAATTATAACTAGTTCTGCGTGACTGGTCAGATATAGGCTTGTACCGAGAGATTGCTTGATGTTTCTGAGACTAAATTTCTCGGCCATTCATAGTCCAGGTTATAGGTCCCACTGGTGTAGAGCAGTTGGTCCAGCAGTGCAGGGTCAAAGGTTGTCCTACGGAGACATTAGTTGGCGTGTAGGTCTGCAGCAGACATGGAAGTGCAGCACAGCATAGTAAACACAGCAGGAATATCTATTCACGCAAAGAAACAGAATTTTTAGGAACATGATATAATTGTTCATTTCCTGGATACATTACTATGAGTGTTGCAGTGGGCCCTTGGGCCATTATTTCTGTGGCACGCGGAGCCGCATTGGGTGGATGTGTCACCCACACTTTTGCTCCAGGTTTCCATCCATCTGTAGATCCAAATCCTTGTATTCCTCTTTTAGTTAATTCACTTGGAGGTTGTCCTTGTGACACATTTGGAGTCAAGAGGGGAAGCACCAATAATTGTCCCATTCGTTCCCCAGACTCTACAGTTAGTACTGTGTCATTACCATTATATAATATAAATTTTATTTCTCCCTGGTAATCTGGATCAATAACTCCTCCCAGTACATCAATACCTTTTGCTGCCAGTCCAGAGCGTCCTTTTAACAAACCAAAGGTATTTTTGGGAAATTGTACCCCTATCCCAGTAGGGACTATAGACTGCTTCTTAGGGGGCAATTGAATAGAATGAACAGTAGATAAATCCAATCCAGTCGCTTCGGCCGTGGCACGAAAAGGCGGTTTAGCAGACTGAGTCAAGGGCCAATAGGTTAAGGTCATAAACTCATGGGTGGCAGCTGCCACTTCTGTAATCTTTGCTGGTAAGAACCTTGACAGAGGAGTCTCATTAGGGCCTAGTGGCCTGTTATTTAACACATTTAGAGCAGTACTTAGATGGTTGTGCCACCCCTTTAATGAGCCATGACCAAGTTTCCTCAATTGTTGTTTAAGCAATCCATTCATTCGTTCTATGAGGCCTGCAGCTTGGGGGTAATAAGGTATATGATAAATCCATTCTATATAATTTTCCTTGGTATAGGTTTGAATCAACTTACCTGTAAAGTGGGAACCGTTGTCACTCTGAATTTGCCTTGGTGTTCCATAATATAACTTGATTATATCTAGTAATTTTATGGCACTCTGTTGGGTGGCCGCTTTAGCTGGTATAGCCAATAAATAACCAGAATATGTATCAACAGCAGTGCAGGCATAAGTATATCCACAAGAATTTGGCAATGGTCCAATAAAATCTATTTGCCATGTATGGGCGGGAAATAATCCCTTTTGGATATGACCTTGGTAGGGGTGTGGAACTCCCCGTTTATTTAACTGTTGGCATAACTGACATTGTTGTACTGCAGTGGCAATATCATCATGGGTGACAAGGATTCCTCTTTGTTGTGCCCACCTGTATGAAGTTTGTTCTCCCAAGTGTCCACTCTTTTCGTGGACCCATTGTGCTAAGCCTGGGTTGTGCGTTGCATGAATTTGCATCAGCTGATTAGCATGAGAATTATGCTTTCGTTCTGCAGAAATTAAAGAACTGTGAGCATCAACATGAAATACAGTAACAATTGTGTTTTGACACCATAACCATATGTCTTCCCATAATTTCTTTCCCCATATTTCTTTATCATTAATTTTCCAATCATGTTTTTTCCATTGTGGCATCCACGTTGTCAAACCTTGTGCCACTGCCCATGAATCAGTATATATATGACATTGTTGCCCCTGTTCTTGTTGAAGTGCCTGATATACCGCATAAAGTTCAGCATATTGGCTACTCATATTATCTCCAGTGGTGACAATTGTTTGTTGGGTGGATGGGTTGTAGGCAACTGCTTTCCATTTCCGTGAGCTCGATATCATTTTGGCAGAACCATCCGTAAACCAGGTATGTTTTTGTTGTTCTTCAGTCAATTGATCATATGAGACACCCCATTTAACAGGAGATTCTGTTATATCAGTCTTGGGTGACACAGTTGGCTCACTGCTATATTGAGACATTTGTTCATGCAATAGGGACAACCCCTTTGGGCCAGGTTTGGCCCGGTCTTGAATATATCATTTCCATTTGATGATATTAAATTCTTGTGCATGTCCAATTTTATGAGTGACAGGCGTGCTATGAATCCATTGCATGATGGGTATCTGAGGTCGTATAATTACCTCATGTCCCAGGGTAAGGCTTTCTGAGTCTATTAGAGCCCAATAGCAGGCTAACAACTGTTTTTCAAAAGGACTATATCTTTCACTGGAACAGGGAAGCTTGCGACTCCAAAATCCCAGAGGATAACGTTGGGCACCTTGTTTTTGCCATAAACTCCAGCTGGCATACTGATCAATGACATCTACCTGTAACTCAATGGGTCCCGGTTTAATTGGCCATAGATCTAAAGCAGTCTGAATAGCATGCTTTGCTGCTTCAAAAGCTTCTTTTTGTTGTATTCCCCATTCAAATTCATATTTTTTCCTGGTAACTTTATATAAAGGTGCAAGGAGCCGACTTAAATGTGGAATATGTGCCCTCCAAAATCCGAATAATCCAATAAATTTTTGTGCTTCCTTTTTGTTACAGGGTGCTGCAAAATCTAATATCTTTTGTCTAGCTTTAGGCAAAATTTCTTGTTTTCCATTATTCCAAAGTACTCCCAAAAATTTAACATTTGAACTTGGGCCCTGAATTTTAGCTGGATTAGTTTTCCATCCATCCTCCTCAAGTGTGTCCATTACTTTTTCTAACTGTTGTTGTACTTTTTCTTCTTCATTTCCTTGGATCATAATATCATCTATATAATGTACTATTTGGACATCATCAGAAGCAGGTACCTTTGCCAAGGTTTCAGCAACCTGTCGATGGCAGATAGTGGGACTATGCATATATCCCTGAGGAAGTCTAGTAAAGGTATATTGTTGTCCCAGCCACGTGAAAGCAAACTGTTCTTGGACACTTTTAGGTATAGGTATGGTGAAAAAGGCATTAGCCAAGTCTATGATTGCATACCAAGTGCCTGGATAACATTGTACTTTTTCTATAAGAGTAATCAAATCAGGAACGGCCGCTTGAATAGCCGGAGTCACTTTGTTTAGCTCTCTGTAATCTACGGTCATTCTTCATGTCCCATCACCTTTTTTAACAGGCCAGATAGGATTATTCCAGGCTGTAGTTACTCTGCGAAGGACTTTTACCGCCAAATAATCTTCTATGGTCTCAGATATTTCTTGTTGTCCTCCAGGGATGTGATACTGTCTTTGACTGATCACTTGTGTGGCAGGTGGAATTTCTACTTCATGATGCAAACATCCCACAATTACAGCATTAATATGAAAAGACAAAGCTCTAATAGCAAATTGGTATTGTCCATCAGCCAAATTTAATGTCAATCCTTTTAGAATATCAATCCCAATTATATATTCTGGTATTGGTACAATCATAACTAGATATGTGCGCCGGGGTAGTTGTCCAATTTGCATAGAAAGATTAGTGGTAACTGCCTGGATTTCTTTTCCTCCCAATCCAGTTATCAAAATTGATGTACCTTGAAACTTAGTTGGATTCCCATAGATAAGGGTGGCCTCCGCCCCTGTATCTACAAGTGCCTTCACACTAGTTGTAGATCCATTCTTCCAAAATATTTTAATTGGTACATGTGGTCTAATGTCCTTTCTTATAGTGGCACTAATCGATACAGAGGTTTGGCCTTCCCCTCAATCACATAAGTCAGCAATAAGAGGATCCAAGGGAGGAGGTGGTGCACTAGGTGCAGTAGGCACTGGGTTGGAAGCATTCTTTATATTGTCCCTTCTGTTCACTTGTTTTACATTTAGCCCTTTTTCTTTATATAATTTCCATAATTCTCTAGTGTCAACTCCATCAATCTGGTCTTTAGGTACTCCTGCCTGGAGTAGAGCCAAAAACATATCACCTCGAGTCATTTTATCTTTTTTAAAGAATGTTTCTCTTTTTTCTCTTCTTGGAGAATTTTCAGTTGTCTGTCAGTCTCCCAAGTCTGCTAGTTGCATAATCTTATCTGCAAGTGTTGATATAGGGCTTTCAGTTTCATTCATGAGAAGGGTTGTAATTATTTGTTTGTATGCTGGGGGTGCAGTTTTTATCAACTTGTTTCGCACCTGGACACTTAAAGTCATTTCATTTAAAGCTTCATCACACCCCAGAAACACAGCCCGTTTCATGGTTTCTTCTCTCATCTTTTGAACACAATCTTTTAAAGTATACCATGGTCTATTAGTGTCTGGCCACATATCATCCGTGGGGTATTTATCTTGAGCTCCTTTTACTGCAAGAGCCAATAAAGTTGTATCATCAGTGTCTTGTCCATGATCATTTGGGGGGTGAGCATTCATGCTTTAGTCTCTGAACGCTCCCCATATTACTGGATCATTGGACAAAACTACAAATTTAAAAGCATCTCCTGCATCCAGATTAATTCCTGTAGCGCCCATATCATATAGGCGAACAAGCCAGGTTATAATGGCTTCTCCAGGCTTTTGTGTAGCCCGGGCTAAAATATCAGAAATTTCTTGTTGGTTAAAATCCTCAATCACATCTTTCCTTACAGGATGATTACCATCCATTTCCATCCGCCGACGGCGAAGAGGACGTGCCTCTGTGCGTTTGGGTGGTTTTTCCTCTTCCTCATAATCAGTTTCAGAATCATCATCCCAGATATCATCATCTTATGTGTCCGGGTCCCACTTAGGACCGGCCGATGCTATGGCCATATGAACTTTTCGTTCGTTTACCTTTCCTCTCCTCTTTCTGTATTTATATTTGGCAACTCTTATAGCAGCCTTTTTTGTTATAGCTTGGTAGTTATGAGCCTGATCTCCCAGTGCAAGATATTGACATTGAATCATAGCCAAGCGAGACTGCAAATCTAAATTTTCTTTTTCCGAGAGTGCCTTCTCTGTCTGTATCTTATCCCTATCTTCTATAGCCCGGCGATAAGCAGTCAACAAACATCAACCTCGCCGTGCCAAAAAAGAAACATCATCTTTAGTTTTTCTTTCCACCGTCTGCAAAGCTTTGGTCACATCCAACGGTTCAAATCGTCGCAGGCGAACATCCCAAGCTTCACATAACCCTGACCTATGAGCCCACTCCCCAGCCAGAGTGCAAAAGGGAGGGTCCTCCCATCCTGGAATTTCTTCTACCTTGACTTCAGGCAACTGTAAATCTGAATTTTCCTTTTCCAAGAGTGCCTTCTCTGTCTGTATTTTATCCCTATCTTCTATAGCCCGGCGATATTCCTTTTCCAAGAGTGCCTTCTCTGTCTGTATCTTATCTCTATCTTCTATAGCCCGGCGATATTCCGTTTCCAAGAGTGCCTTCTCTGTCTGTATCTTATTCCTATCTTCTATAGCTTGGCGATAAGCAGTCAACAAACATCAACCTCGCCGTGCCAAAAAAGAAACATCATCTTTCGCTTTTCTTTCCACCGTCTGCAAAGCTTTGGTCACATCCAACGGTTCAAATCGTCGCAGACGAGCATCCCAACCTTCACATAACCCTGACCTATGAGCCCACTCCCCAGCCAGAGTGCAAAAGGGAGGGTCCTCCCATCCTGGAATTTCTTCCACCTTGGCTTCAGTTACCTTTCGTTTGAATAGGAAAGGCATCTCCTTAATCGAATCCTGCTCACAGCGCCAATTATATTATGAGAGGTTCGGGGATTTGATCGGAGACGTAAAAGACACTTTCCACTCCAAACAAATGGACTGAAGGTATATTTTATTATATAGAGGATAGTAAAGGTGACAGTCTGCAAACAGATCCAAATAGGTCAAATATTAAGAGGGAAAAAACATCAGCCCGACTGGAAAGGGAAAGCACCCACATCGGCATTATGTTATGAGAGGTTCGGGGATTCGATCGGAGACGTAAAAGACACTTTCCACTCCAAACAAATGGACTGAAGGTATATTTTATTATATAGAGGATAGTAAAGGTGACAGTCTGCAAACAGATCCAAATAGGTCAAATATTAAGAGGGAAAAAACATCAGCCCGACTGGAAAGGGAAAGCACCCACATCGGCTGAAGAGAAATGACACAAATCAACCAGAAAGAGAAACACCAGGTTGACCAAAAAGAGAATACATCAAATCAATTACTTCATATCAAATCAATTACTTCACATCAAATCAGTTACTCATAATATTCACGTCCCACTGCCGGGAGAGCCCTGTCAATCGACGCGGCTGGGCAAGGATCACACGTCCTGGGCAAGGTGTCCCTTCCATAGGTGGAACTCTCTCTGGGTCTCAGTTTCCAGCAGTTTTTATACCATCAGTAATTTTCAGAGTAAGCAATTACAGAGTTTGCAGAGCAAGCATTTAGTGTTCCCATGCACAAAATGGTTATCAGTGGCGTACGTGCATTGAGTCCCCTGGCTAACGTCCCAGCCCAGTAGTTGTGTACGTGCATTGTTCTCTTTGGTTATCGTCCCAGCCCGGCATAGATGGCCAGTCCATCCCGTGCTACGACGCTCCAAGAGCCTTGAAATGTTACAACCTGCAACTCCCTCCGTGAGAGAAGGGCCAGTTCCCACCACGCAGAAAGCAGCTTTTATATTTCTTTTTGTGCTGGTGGCTGTAGGTCAATGGAGCGGCCAAACATGGTCGCACTCATGTCAAGACAGCAGCCCGCTGCTCTGGGCTCCTGGAACTGATCTGAGCACTCCACCCCCCAGTATAGAGAGGGACTACAGGAGAGAAGGTCTCAATTTCCTTCTCTACAAATTGGGCACTTGCAGTGGCTGACCCCAAGGGTCCTGCATGCTGGCAAAGGCTGTAGACCCTGGTTCTCTACCAATGACCCCCTGTGCTCTGAGACCTTGGGAAACTGCTTTCCACTCCCTGGAGGTCCTTCAGAGCAGAGAGGCTTGGGTGATTGAGGACTAGGGATAGGGAAGAACATGCCAGAGCACTGTACACCAAGACTGGGGTCCATGGGCCGGCCCCGTGGCTTAGCGGTTAAGTGCGCATGCTCCGCTGCTGGCGGCCCGGGTTCGATCCCGGGCGCCCACCAACGCACTGCTTCTCCGGCCATGCTGAGGCCGCATCCCACATACAGCAACTAGAAGGATGTGCAGCTATGACATACAACTATCTACTGGGGCTTTGGGGGAAAAAATAAATAAAATTATGAAAAAAAAAAAAAAAGACTGGGGTCCAGGGACAAGACCAGTCCTTGTTGGACTCTCAAGGTGCTCATTTGAATGTGGGGGTTCTTTGTAAGGGTCCAGTGGTGACACCTCATTAGTCAGAGGACAACACTGGAGTGGACAGAAAAGAGGAGAAATGGAGGCTTGCAAGGTCACTTGCACTGCCATCAGAGCCTGTAGGTCCTGCTTCTTTGCCCCTGGGACTCTGGAAAGCCACTGCCTTGAGGACACCCAGATAAACTTGCCAGTTTCTTCAGTGGTGCTCCTGCCTGGGTGGCAGGCAGCCTTCCGTGTCAGTGGTGTCCAGAGTGAGCTTGGCTGGAGCAACTGGAGCAGGAGGTCATGCAGAGTTGATTCTGGCTGTCTTCCCGCATCAGAAACCACAGGGAACCCATTACCAGCGTTCATCTCTGCAGCCCCGCTGGTTAAAAGGGAGGAGAGCCCCCAGACACGCCCAGTTATTCATTCAGCAACTGTGCGCCAAGCACTCACTCTGTGTCAGGTGCCCGGGTGGGCCTAAGCACGGGGCTGAAGATGGCCAAGTGGTCCCTGTCTGCCTGGAGCTCAGAGTCTGGAAGGAGACGGACAAAAGCACCAAAGCAAAGACATGAGAACGAAAAGAGCAAGCGCTGGCCTGAAACACAAGGAGGCTGTGAGGGAGGGCTGGGGGCACTGGTGGGAGGGTCTGAAAGGCCTCACTGGGGTGACATTTGCTGGGACCAGAATGACAAGAGGGAGCCAGCCCTGCACAGGTCCAGGAGCAGTGTGTCAGGGAGAAGGCACCACTGGTGCAGAGACTGCCAGGCAGAAGTGAGTTTGGCCAGAGGAGGTTAGAAAGGTGCCCAGTGTGGCTGCAGGGAGCCTGGGAGGCGAGAGGAGCAGAGGGAGGAGGGCAGGGCCAGCTCTTGGGGCCTGACAGACTGTGAGTCATCTCCTGCTCTCTGAAAACACTGCCCCAATGCCGTGCATCTTCAAACTACAAATATTCAATATCTCACAAGTTTTGTGGATGAGGAATCCAGGCAGATTAGCTTGGTTCCTCTGTTCCAGATGCCCCACAGGCCGGGGCTGCAGCCTCAACTGCAGATTTGCTCCCAGGGTCATTCAATGGATTCAGGGTGCAGCTTGGACTCAGCAGGAGTTCCTGTCTGTCTGCTGGCCTGGGCACTGCCTTGGTTCTCTCCTGTGTGGGCCTCTACACAGGGCAGCTCAAAACATCTGTGCTCGAGTCCCCAGCTCAGGGATGACAGAGAGAGACACAGAGACACAGAGAGACATAGAGAGACACAGAGAGAGGTGGAACACGAGAGAGGGAGTAAGGAACTGATTGACTTTGTAATGAAAAGTCGGACATGGCGTCCCATCATTTTGGTTAAATCTATTGGCAGAATCCAGTCACTAACCACTTAGTGGTTACACAGCATTGTGTCTCCCACAGTTGGGGATCGCTGGGAGCCATTGTGGAGACCACCCACCCCATAGGATGAGATGAGGCACTTGGGTCTCATTCTAAATATAACAGGAAACAATTGAAAGGTTTTATTTTTTTGACTTTTTCTCAGCTTATTGAGGTATAATTGACAAAATTGTGAGACATTTAAAAGCGTACATCACAGTGGTTTAATATACATGTGAAAGGATTCCCATCATCTAGTAATTAAAGGTTTTCATCCAGAGGATGACAGTGTTTGAATTTCACTCATTAACCCCTTCATGGGTCTGACATTCAAACGAGGCCAAGTTAAAAGTGACTGTTCCAATATCACGTCGCTGGGATGTCGGCCCCTTTTGAGTGGTGTCCCATGCTACATTCAAACCCTTCTTATAATTCTTCCCTCTCTAAGTTTGTGCCTTAGCTACATGTGACACCAGCCCACAGGCGTTACAGATTTATCTCATATACAACTGATGACGTCCCAGGAAGTAGATTCTAACCTGACCCCACAGTACAGGCTGGGAGACTGAGGAGGACCTGAGAGGCGCACTGAGTTTTCCAGGACAGAGAAGTGTTAAGAAAAAAGAGGTCTGAATTTAGCTCTGTCTCCTCAAAGCTGGGATCCTGCTACACTTCCAGCTGTGCTGGCTCATTGTGTGCAGGTAAGGAGATGACACGGGGGAGGGGGGTGCAACAGCCAGAGGGGCCTTTGGGTAGTCTGACTGGATGAAGGGGCTCAGGTAATGGAATTTTGACCTCACTTCCTTGGTGACGGGCCCCAACAGAACTTAGAACTCTGGGACCAGGCACCCACAGCCCCCTATCCTGTTCACTTGACTGGAGATGCTCCAGAGAAGAAGATATTCTGCTGTTGTGTCCCAACTGTCAAAGACCCTGGGCAGAGGGGAGCCCAGAGTGGGAGACTTTTCTGTTGCTGTAGACGTTGGCTCAGCCCTCATCCCTGATCATTTTCCCCATTTTCCCACTTGGCTGAATTTTATTTCCCCCCCGATTCATCTCCCATGAAGGCTTCATCGCACTCCTGGAGAGAATCATTCATGCCTTCTTTAGTGTTTTCAAGGCTCTGACCAGTGTGGTCCAACAAGTTGTACATTGTCTGATTCCCTCAATAGATACCAGGAGAATGAGACCTCATGTGGCTCCACAGCAATGCCTTGGACAAGCTCAGCCCTGGGTTCTGGTGTCTCCTCACTGGTGAGGCCAGGGGGAAAGGGGAGGGGCCACACCTAGGCTTAGGGCCTGTGGATGCTGAAGGGGGTTAGGAAAGTCAGGCCTGACTCAGTCCAGATCCTCTGTTTCGGAGAGTCTATTTGGGCCCAGTGGGAGGTGGTGTAGAGATAGGAGACACACAAGTCGTGGGAAGTACTCACATTGGGGGAGAGCCGCATGATCACTCCATGGTATGTATCAAAGGGAAGGGGACTCATCCAGGGGGCTAAGAGGAGAGAGGCCTGGGTCTAATCCCAGGAAGAAGGGTGCAAACATTGAAGACTCAACTTAAAAGGCTGCCGTTCAGGGCTGCATTCTCACAGAAAGTGCCTGGGGTCACAGCAGGAAAGGCTGAAGGTGAAGAGTAGAGACTGTGTAAGACCAGATTAGGAGGAGGCCAGATCTCCAGGGAACAAGGGGAATTCTGGCTCAGCCTGTTGTGTGCACCCGGCAGCCAGCCTCCTGCAGAGCCCAGATCCTGAGTGACTGTGCAGCCCCTGCCTGGAGCAGAGGTGACTCCAGAGATAGGTGGGACTGAGCTGCTGTTGATGCTCACAGCTGAGCAGGACCAGGAATAGATGGGGTGAGCACAGGGACCATCACACTGAGAGCTATGTGTGCTGCTAGCTAAGAGGCTGGGAAAAGAAGAATGTTTGCCTGTAACCCTCCCCAAGGCTAGAGGTGTCAGGATGCAGGCCCTTCCCTTCCATCAGAGCTCCCACCAGGTCCTTTAGGCACTCCCATCACAGGGGTAATCAGGACCTGTGAAAAGAGAGCAGACTGATTCATTACTCGCTCTAGTCCTCAGCCTAAATGGTTGGTAGCAGGGCCTGGGACTGCCTGGGATGTGGTAAAGAGAGGGGGTTGGGACAAGCTGGTGGAACCATAGAGGAGGTGACAGATGGGGGGAAACACATGGTCCTCTGCGAGGGAGGGACTCAAGATGGGGAGCGACTGGGGAGCTGACCCAGGAGAACTGAACCATTGACCCTTTTCCAGCGAACTGGACAGTGCCCAGCAAAATGATCTGGATGTCACCTTTTCACATTGCACTGGACAGGGCCCAGCTCAATGACCCGGACATCACATTTTCACATACAGGACAGTGCCCAGCTCCATGACCCTGACGTCACCTTTTAAAACTGCACTGGACAGTGCCAAGATAAATGACCTGGATGTGACCTTTTCACACCACACTAGACAGTGCCTGGCTAAATGACCCAGACACCACATTTTCACACCGCAATGGACAGTGCCCAGCTAAATGAACTGGACATCACCTTTTCACACTGCACTAGAGAGTGCCCACCTAAATGTCCCAGATGTCACCTTTTCACACAGCACTGGCCAGTGCCAGGCTAAATTACCTGCTTGGCACCTTTCCACACTGCACTGGAAAGTGCCCAACCAAGTGATCGGGATGTCACCTGTTGTCACCGCACTATACAGGGCCCAGCTAAATGACCAGGACATCAGCTTTTCACACTGCACTGGACAGTGCCCAGCTAAACGACCTGGACGTCACCTTTTCACACTGCACTGGACAGTGCCCCGCTAAATGACCTGGACGTCACCTTTTCACACCACACTGGACAGTGCCCAAATTAATGATACTGATGTCACCTTTTCACACCACACTGGACAGTGCCCACCTAAATTACCCAGATGTCAGCTTTTCACATGCACCAGACAGTGCCCAGCTAAATGACCCAAACATCACATTTTCACACCACACTGGAAAGTGCTCAGCTAAGAGACCTGGATGTCACCTTTTCACACTGCACTGGACAGTGCCCAGCTAAATTACCCAGATGTAACCTTTATCACTGCCCTGGACAGTCCCCAGCTAAATGACCCAGATGTTACTTTTTCACCCCACATTAGAAAGTTCCCAGATAAATGACCCAAACCTCACTTTTTCAAACTGCACTGGACAATGCACAGCTAAACGACTCGATATCACCTTTCCACATGGCAATGGACATTGCCCAGGTAAATGACACAGACATCACCTTTTCACACTGCACTGGACAGTGCCAGGCTAAAGACCCAGACGTCTTCTATTCATACGGCACTTTACAGTGCCCAGCTAAATGAAACCTACTTCACCTTTTCACACTGCCCTGGACAGTGCACATCAAAGTGACCCAGATGTCACCTTTTCACACCACTCTGGACAGTGCCCAGCTAAATGACTGGGATGCCACCTTTTCACATGGAACTGGACTGTGCCCAGGTAAATGAACCAATGTGACCTTTTCAAACCGCACTGGACAGTACCAGCTAAATGACCTGGATGTCACCTTTTCACACGACACTGGACAGTGCCCAGCTAAATGACCTGGACGTCACCTTTTCACACTGCACGGGACATTGCCCAGCTCCATGACCCAAGGTCACCTTTTCACACTTCACTGGACAGTGCCCAGCTAAGTGACCCCATGTCACCTTTTCACACCATATGTGAGGGTTTCCAGCTAAATGACCCGGATGTCAACGTTTCACACCACAGTAGACAGTGCCCCACTAAATGACTGGAGGTCACTTTTTCACCCCACAGTGGACAGTGCCCCACTAAATGACTTGAGGTCACTTTTTCACCCCACAGTAGACAGTGCCCTTTAAATGACCCGATGTCACCTTTTCACATCACACTGAACTGTGCCCAGCTAAATGACACAGATGTCACCTTTTCACACCACACTGGACAGTGTCCAGCTAAATGACATAGACATCATCTTTTCACACTATACTCGACAGTGCCCCTCTAAATCCTGGATGTCACCTTTTCACACTTCACTGGAGAGTGCCCAGCTAAGTGGCCACATGTCATCTTTTCACACCATAATGGAGGGCTCCCAACTAAATGGCCTGGATGTCAGCTTTTCACATTGCTCTGGACAGTTCCAAGCTAAATGACCCAGACTTCAACTTTTCACACTGCACTGGACAGTGTCCAGCTAAATGGCACAGACGTCAACTTTTCACATTGCAGTGGACAGTGCCCAGTGAAATGATCTGAAGTCATATGGCCTCACATCATGAAAGAAGCTTTTGACTCCAGGAGGAAAGACTTGGTCAAGTCAGAAGGCTGAGAAAGGCTTGCCAAAGGAGTGTGGCAGAGTAGGCAGGCCACCCAGGGAATGAACGGGAACCCATGGGGCATGCTCTTCCCCGAGCATGACCCACCCTCAACTCTGGAGTCAGGAAGGCCCACTCTCCTGCTGCCTAGGGCACCACCCATGGGAGACAGCTGACAATGAGAACCGAGATAGGCCTCCTCCAGGCCCACTCCCTCAGTGCACCCATGAGGGCGAGAGGGAGAGGAGCACTCTATGGCTTGCCTACTTTACCCAAAGGAGGCCAGACCTCACAGCCACTTGGGCCAAGACTTCAGTTTGCAAACTACAGAGGAAAGAGTCGTGAGCTGTGAAAGTTTTCTGGGAGGTGTCATGGGCCAGGCCAGGGGAGGAAGGAGCCAGTCATGCTTTGTGCCTGACATAGGAGGTAGCGACAGGCACATCCAGGTCCTTGCAGGTCATGCCCAGCCTCCAGAGGGAGGATGAGGGTCCTGGCGGTGGCGGGTGGAGTGGCGATGGTGGGTGGAGAGACACCAGCGGTGAGCAGGGCCCTCCGTAGTTTCCTCAGTGGCCCTGGGAGAGGCAGGGGACTCTGTGGTGTGGCGCCAGGGAAGAGTCTGCCTCTGGTCAAATCTGGCGGATAAATAAATGGCAAGCAATAGGATATATTGGAGCACATGAGGAAGCCATTAGGGGTAAAACTAATTCGGCCTGAGTTTGTTTTTCACCACAGGGTCTGTTGCCTTTAAACAGGCATTGTGTATCTGCTTTGCAATGTCCCAAAGAGAAGAGTAAATGCCCTTAAGGATGCAACTGCCCCCATATGGCATTTCCTTAAGGATAAGCATTTCTCCCTAGGCTAGGATTTGACTGCTGCACTCATCCTGTGACCACCCAGCTGCAGGCAACAGACCTGACACCAGCCAAGACCATCAACAGCAGACCCGCTCCCCGCTGTGTCCATCAATAGCTATTCTGGCAGGGCAATCTCGTGGCTATTGTAAACGGAACGTTGCAATCCTATGTGATACATAGTCTTTGACAGTATATAACTGCTCTGTACACCCATTTCTTTAGTGCCCTTCCTTCCTTGGGGAAGGAAGCCCTCAGGCTATGGTCCTCAAAAGTTGGCTCATAATCAACTCCAATTTTGGTTTACAGATTAATTATGGATTATTTACGTGGACTTGGCGTAGGGACCCGTCTCAGGGTCGAAAGACTGATGGTTGCCAGATCCGTCACTTGGAGCGGGACTCCGGGATCTTCATGGCACCAAGTCTCAGCGGCTTTCATCCTGCCCCACCACCCCCATCTGATCCATTCCATACCCACGCAGGTCCATAAATGGAGGCAACCAATGTGACCTGGGAAACTGTCTGTCACCGCCGGGTCTGGCCTAAATCGCGACTGTGTCCGCGGAGGTGGGAGAAACGGCACTGGGGGCGGGGCAAGTTTGGCGGAGCGTCAGCTGAGACCCAGAGGCCTGGGATCTCGGGGACCTGTGGAAAATATGGTGGCAGCACCCGCACCCTCCCTGACTTCTGTCGGTCCTACCGACTCTCAGCCCTCTGGGAGCCCTGCTCCCTTGAGTTCAACACGTCACTCCCACTGCCCATGCGCAGCACCCCGGGCCTCTGTCCTCACAATGAAACTCGTGGTTGCTAAGCCACGGGTCCTCCTGGCCCGAAAGTGTGGGGGCTCCCCCTGGCGGCGGCCACGTGCAGCTGCATGCGCACTCGGGTTCACGTTTCTTTCAGCTGTGTCTCACATCCGCCTCCACCCTTCTACTCAGGTCGCTGCTTGCATTTTTGGAAGTGGTTTTCTGGCCATGTTTGCCAACAAGGGACTGGCGGGGACACCAAGGCTATCCCTCCGCCAGCTGGCTCCTTCCGGGCCTTATTTATTGCTCGAAGAAACACGGCCTCACATCACGAATGAATCTTTCCTCACATCACGAGCTAATCTTTCAACTCCAGGAGGTGGAAAGAGTTTGTCAAGTCAGAAGGCCAAGAAAGGCTTTCCAAAGGAGTTTGCCCCCTCTTTGCTCAGAAAGGAGTAAAAAGCTCTATGCTCACAGATAAAATATTCCTCAACCCTTAGTATATTAACATGATAATTTATTGATGTGTAAAATACTTATAAAACATTAGATTATCTAGTGGTTTTAAAATATGTCCACAAACACTTGACACTCCTGTCACTAAGAGATGGAACCTCTTCCCTTTTCTTTTGCTGTGGGCTGGGCTTAGTGGCTGGCTTGAACCGAATAAATGGGCAGTGGTGGGGTGTGGCTTTGGAGGCTAGGTCATAAAGAGGCTATGTGGGGGCCAGCCCCTTGGCGAAGCGGTTAGGTGCACGCGCTCCACTGCTGGCAGCCCGGGCTTCAGATCCCAGGCCCGCACCGATGCACTGCTTGTCTGGCCATGCTGTGGCGGTGTCCCATATAAAGTGAAGGAAGATAGGCACAGATGTTAGCCCAGGGCTAACTCTTTGCTGAGTCTTCCTCAGCAAAAAACAGGAGGATTGGCATGGATGTTAGCTCAGGGCTGATCTTCCTCACAAAAAAAAAAAAAAAGAGGCTATGTGATTCCCATGTTAGTTGCTTCTTTCTTGGATCTCTTGTTTTGGGAGAAGTCAGCCGTCACATTGAAGGAGAGATCCACAGGGCAAGAAACTGAGGCCTCCAGCTAGTAGCCATGTTAGGGAGCCTTCTTGGAAGCAGGTTCTCCACTCCCGGTCATGCCTACAGATGACTGCAGGCCCAGCTGACATCTCAACTGTCACCTCAGGAGAGACCCTGAGCCAGAGCCACCCAATTCAACCAAGCTCCAAGTTTCCTAACCCACGGAAACTGAGAGATTACATTTTCATGTAATAGTGTATGACAAAATGTCATTTATCCCTAATTCACTATTAGAAAAGGTTGTCCTTCTGGGTATATTTTATATAAACTGACAAAGAAAATAGAAGAAATTCCGACATTTAAATTTAAATTTCTATGGGAAGACTATTGACTTGTTAGAAAAGTGATGGACAGAGCATAGTACCTACTAAGTTTCATGATTTTCCTGCCAGAATACAAAGATGGATTACCATAAATTCCAGTGTCTTCATAAGTGTCTTTATCCAGTGATAAAATTAATTTCCCTATAAAACAAATAATTATTCTCATAAAAGAAATGTTAAAAAAATGATTTATGCTCTGGCTAAAAGAAAGGAAGGCAAATTAGGCAGACAGTGGAATAAATTCTTTACATGGATCTTATAGCAGCATTGTTTATAATAGTGAAACTAGAAATACTCTCCAAGTCCACCCAAGAAGGAATAGTTAAACAAACCATGGTATGCCCATTCTTTGGAATACCTTTAAGACATTAAAAATAGCAAGTTATAATTATGTGCCCTGATATGACAAGATGCCCATGGTCATACTATAGTATGGGAAATAGCAAATTGCAAAACAATTATATGCTGAAATTTACATTAAAAACACTTTATGTATATTTATTAATTCATAGAAAATGTCCAGAAAAATAAATCCCATAAGATAATTAACAGTAATTCCTTCTAAGAAGGGGAGTGAGTCTGAAGGGAAGGAGATACAAGAAGAGACTTTCACTTTATATAAATCTCTCTAATTTAAATTTTTTATACAGTATTTCCTTTATATTTAGAAAAAGAGGAAATAATGAGTGCTGTTGCCACTTGGCAGCAGGGCAGCAGTATTGTCTTCATCAATATCTGTACTGGACGTCAATGCACAGCCCGGATCTGCAGGAGAAAGCCCAGAAGGAGAAATGAAGACAAAGAAGACATGACACCTGCAAAAAGTTAGTGGAGTGTTCTTACCTAACAAACCTTCCAGGTGAGTCACGGTCAGTATCCACCACTGCTCCAGTTCACTCAATAAACCTAAAACCTGCCAAGGGTAAGCCAGAGGACACGGAAGGCCACGCCCCTCTATCCAGTCCCCCACCCAGGGCCTGTTGTGCAGGGTGACTACATCAAGCAGCAAATGGACTTGGGATGGGGCGTGTGCCTTTGGATGCCAGCAGAGAGGCACAAAGTGGAAGACTAGGTATGTGTACAGACATGAGAGACAGAGCTCCAGGTGGAGATTCAAAATGCACCAGGAACTTGTGCAAAGTTAAGAAAGCTACTCAACCTCTCTGAGCCTCAGTTTCCTCTCCCTAAAATGGGGATCACAGGCCTACTTCACAGAGCTGTTGGGTAAATATGTAAAAGTGCCTGTGACAGCCAGTGTCCACGTTACTAACAAAGCAGTATCAGATTCCAAACCAATAAAAAGAATAATGTCAATGAGATGAAAGATGAGATGCTGAGCTTTGTAAGCAGCCCCAGCAGCATGAGAATGAGAGGAGCTAGAAGTAACTATGGTTCTTCACAGCCCCACCAGAGGGGGTGAACCCGGGGCTACAACAAGATCAGCAAGTGCCTGCTGTGCAGTGACTTGTGTAGTGAGGGTGGAATCACTAAAGATGCCACAAAACACAGTTACACACAAACAGCGTCTAGGAAACCATGGTGACTGGAACAAAGCAATCAACCCAGCAGACAGGAATGGGAATAGGGTGAGCAGGTGCCACAATATCTAACAGAAGACACAGAACCAAGAGCACCCGGCTCTGCGAACAGCTGCTATGGTTGTATCAGGAGACCAACCTTTTGAGACACCATTGTGGGGACTGCTGGGAGCACAGTGGTCATTGCAGCCACACACCCAACAGCAGCCCCTCTGAACACACAGATCCTAAGACTTGTCTCTCTGTTAATCCTTGTTTTAGGATGACAGATACTCTCATGTTACAATAGCCCCATCCAACACTACTGGACGATTGTAATCAGAAACCCCCTAAAGTGGGCACAGGACAGAGTAGGATAAGAACTCTGAGGGATGGGGGAGCAGAGCTGCACTTGACACATTATCACCCAGGCCCTATTTAACACAAGAGAAGAACCCTAGGACTGTGACGGGGTCTAACTAGACTTCCTCATCTTGCCACATTCATAGACACTACCTGCTTTCTTTTTCTTTCTTTACAAACATGTTGATGAATTCATCTGTACTTAATTCATGGAGAAGTAAATTCTTCACAAAGTAATAGGGTGCGGTGTCCATAACCAGGTTTTTCAGTCCCTTTGATAGTCTAACACACTCAGGAATCAGAAATGCAACCTATTAGACTGTGTAATACAAATAATGTCTTATTTTCATATAGATCGCTACCTAGGTTTTTAGGTACGAGATAAATCATGACAGCTGCTAAGAATTCCTCCATGGGTTTCAACAAAACACTTAAAACTCCTAAGTTAATTGATCTCAGGAAAGAGAAATTTGACAGTTCAAGTTTTTTGGTTTTGCACTCAAACTCGTGGTACAGAGCAGAGAATGAGAAGGAAAATTTCATTGGGAAGGTCTTGCTTGTCTTTTATCTTCTGCAAATGAGCAGTATACTTTATGTCCTGTTCCTTTCACTGATCCAATTAATTTTTAAGGAAATATGGAATAACTGAATATCCCCGGATATGTTTATCGTGGTACCACCCTGCAATCAAGGATCTGTCCCTTACAGCATAAGGAATTTAGGGTCAATTATCAGGAGGATAAGTGGAAGCAGAAGTGCTCCTGGATATTTCCATTTCCAAACAGAGAAATTCAACAGATCAGACCAGGCAAGTTAAGGTCTACATCGCTGGCTGCTGTCTGTGATGAACCTTCCTCCAAAGCAGAGATGTTAAACCTGACAGGTTGCAAATGCCACCCAGGTTCTCCACACCTTGAACAGGGCTCTCCCAAAGCTCTAACAGCAGTCTATCTGTTCCTGAGGGATCAGGGTCACCACTTGGGTCTCCAAGAAACTGGCCAGTCAGGCCTGAGTTGAGATTAGGCTCATCAATTTAGAGTGCAACTAATCCTAAGGTTGAGTTTTTCTTGGAGGCCTCTGCACTCGAAGGGGTAGGGGGTGGGGGTTGAAATGACCCACTAGATACCTGTCTGGGAATTGGGGTTGTTCTCCTCTGCTCTCAGCAGATCCTGGGTAAACCAATGATTACCCTCACAAATGCTTCAACTTCCACATCTGCGAAAAAGGTGTCCCGTGAGGGTGACATTTTCAGGAAGCAACAGCCAACGTTGCCATCCCTGTAAACCCTGTCCTTTCCAATGGGGCCATAACTTTGGTGAATTTCTCCTCAAAGCTGCCGAAATGGCGCACGATGGCTGGAAGAAGCAGAGGGCAGCAAAGTGGCAGTTGCTGGGATGTTAAATCCGTTCGGAGAAGCAATTTAGAAAAGCAAGCAGCTTCCTGAGCCTGGACTAGGATGATGCTCTGGAGAGACGCACAGGCACACAGGCGGGAGGAGGAATCAAGCTGCGGAGGGAGGCTGTGGGCGCACAGCAGGGAGGAGACTGGAGTCCAGACTCCATTCACGGGAAAAGCGAGCTGCATGCGGCAGTCCCGCTGCAGCACGTCACAGCTGTCACACGCCCCCAACTCCTTGGTCTCCGTCCTGCCCCTCAGGTCCCACCTGAGACTGAACGCACGTGCGGCGGAGGCAACACAGCCGCCAGCAGCCAGCGAGCCTCGGTGCATCCTGGGAGTTGTAGTCCTGCAGCCCTGGAAGCTGCGGTTCGTAGCGGTTAAGAGACTACAGCTCCCAGAATGCGAAGCGAGGGGCCCGGCATCCCGTCCCGCCCCCCCTTGTGCCGAGGGCGGTGCCAACAATGCACCTCGGCGCGCGGATCTCCCCGAAGCCCCCAACCCCCGAGAAGTTGGACTTCTCACAGACCAGCGGGTGTCCTAGCGCTACTCGCAGCTTGCCTGACGGGCCATAGGTACAACCGGCCCTCCACGAGCTTGGCCCGCCCTTCCCTCGGACTCGCCCCGTCACTTCGCCACGCCCCCTGGCCGTCCCCTGTCCCCACCCCCCTTCCCCACAGGCATGCGCACTGATGCCGGGGCGCCGCCGTTGAGGCCAGTACGCAGGTGGCGATGGAGCTAACGACATCAACGGTCCTGGCTGTTGCTGAGGCTGCCTGGAACCCAAGCGAAAGCTCCGTGGCTGATACTGGAAACCATGAATTCACTGGCGAGAGTGGAAATACCGGGACCTGCGTAGGTGGAACTTGGGTTTTCAAAGTCCCCTCTCCCGCCCTCCCCTCCCTCCCTCAGGGCTGCCGGGATCCTCGCTCTGGACCCCGCGCTCGGGCTCACTGCAGAGCGCCCCGGGGACCTCGCCCGGCTGAACCGTCCACACCTTGCTCGGGCCCCTTGGAAGGACTGTTGCCACGTTGTCAGAGGAGAAGACGTCACATGGACAGCCCTAATTCCCGCGTTACACTGACAGAAACTCGGTGCCCCTGTAAGTGACCCCAAGCCCCTTCTCTGACGCCCACACGCCTGGTTCTCGGGCGTCATCGTCCCGGTGTGGGCCTCTGGGCCTAAGGAACACAGGCCGCAGGACCAGAAGTTCCCGTTGGTCCTTCCCGAAAGGTTAGGAGAGTTTGTGTAGGAAGGTGATGCGCGATTTCAGCGTTTATGCCGCACGATGCAGCTCCTTTGGAACCACTTCTGATCTCCCTTTTTAAATATCCGGTGGAACCACTGTTACTAATTTGTTGCTGTTGGGGGTTAGGCTGCTAATTCTCCTAAGTCGTCTTCCCATTTAGTTTCTCTGATAATTGCAAGTTCTGCATTACTACCTGCTTCTCAAACGAGTATTGACAGCCCCAATTCTGTGCAGGGAGGATGCAGAACAGCAGAAAATCTGTGGTCCAACTTTCTGGAGCATCCATTTTACTACAAGACTTGGAAGAAAGAAAGTTAAGGAATTTCTGAGTTAAGTAATTAAATATTTAAAACAAGACAGGGAAAGCATCTACCGTCGGTAACTGCCAGTAATTTGTGCTTGAAATGTCAGATCTTCTCTGAGAAAAAACTAAGGAGAACCTATTTCCCATTATTTTAAGTAGCAAAAATTATGACCTAGTAAATCCTGGAAAAAACCCTACCAATTTCCTAAATCGCAATATGGCGCCTAGGTATAAGTTAACGAATGTGTTTGCATGTAAAATGCTTGAAACGTGGCTTCTTGGTCACTCCCAGTCAATGTGGTTGTTAACATACCGTGGCTGTGTGCAGTGGCAGTGGCCTCTCTTAGACCAGCAACATCAGATGTTGTACATCTTGTTGACACACCAGAGATTTGCAAATGACTAGCATGATCGATGGTCTCCCAGTTGTAATTGGAAACAACATGAAGCTTTTCTAGCAAACCATTTAGTTGAAAATGTATTTTTTGAAAACTCAATGTAAAGTTGATGTAAATATCAGCTGAAAAATGTATTGAGCAATAAGTAGCTGCTATGCAGTTTGGGTGTTAAAAACTAATGTGTTGTTCTGGGAAAACATTACTTGGGGATATGTTCTGTGGGGTATACCCTTATTATGAAATAGATGGCAAAAATCCCCTTTATTTTCAAGTGTAAAGTTTTAACTTTGGTCCAACTGTGGGTAAGTTGGGTAAACTTGGACAGGGAAGTCCTTTCAGGCTACGTCCCCGAGTTCTGGAGTCCTGTGTCTGTGATGATTCTTTGCCAACATCTGAGTACAAACATGCCCTAAGGTTGTGATCAACTGGGCTGAGAGAGAGTGAGCTGAACTGCCTGGTGTCAGAGTAGCCAATTAAACTAACAAACCAAAAATAAAGGAATTAAACCCTTACCCGCTTACGGTGATGGTATAAGCAAGAGACTGAAACTGGAGAAAATATCAGCTCCTCCTCTTTCATTATCCCCCGCGGAATGGCCACTGTGTGAGGGTCGTGTGGATCAGCACAGATGTGGGGGTCATCTCACTGTTCAGAGACCCCAAACAAAAGGCCTTGGTTCTTTTCTGGAACCTGGGGTCTGGGAGAGGCTTAGAGTGATGGGCTAGGAGAGGGAGAGTATGGGATACTGAGTCAGAGAAGGGAAAAGTGTCTTCTAATTTTTCCGTCCTCCTCACATAAGGAGTCTTCAGCAGAGGGGCTCAGGAAGACCTCTATGGGACGCCTTAGAGAAGGAGACCTAGGGATGGAAGTGCTAGGGCTAGGAATGCAAATATGGGGAGAGCATTCCTGGCTAGAGGGGCCTGAGTCCTTGACTGCAGCTCCCCTCAGAGACCACAGTGCACTGGCTGTGCCCCAAGTCTGGAGGTGGGAAGGTGGCTTCCCCGTGAGTCCAGTTAGGTAAAGCCTTTGTAGTTACCTATGGTCAGGCCTGAAAAATTACCCAGAGAGTCTTAGTCCTTTTGCTATAACAAAATACCATAGACTGGTTGGTTTAAACAACACACCTTAATTTCTCCCAGTTCTGGAGGCTGGGATTTTGAGATCAAGCTGCTGGCAGATTCAGTATCTCGTGAGGCCCTCCTTCCTGGTTCATGGATGGCCGTCTTCTCACTGTGTCCTCACGTGGCAGAGAGAGATGGCCTCTGATCTCTTCCTCTTTTAATAAGGTCACTAATTCCATCTTAGGGCTTCACCCCATGGTATCATCTAAACCTAATTATCTCTCAGAAGCCCCACCAAATACCATCACATTGGGGATTAGGTCTTCAACATATGAACTTTGGGGGACTCAAACGTTCAGTCCAAAGCATGCCCGTTTTTAACCAGGAGCTGGACTCCTCAGGCTCATGCCTGGTAATTCCCATATCTGGAGCAATTACTCATCTGGTTCTATTATTGATGCTTCTAATGGTCTCATTTATGTTGTCATGTCTCCACATTAGCCTAGTTATCTTTGAGCTACATATTTTATTTCCAAAATTATTTGTGGAAATAATTTAAGGCCTAAAATATCTTCTTCCAGTGCTTGAGGGAGCCCCATCAATCTGGAATCTCCTGAATCCAGTGTGAGGGACTGAGATTTTTGTGGGCCAACAAGAGAGTTCAAAGTTGGCTTGCAGTCCTTATCAGAGCTTAATGATGAAGGCTTAATTAATAGCTAAAATGTCACTGTTCAGGGTCCCAGTCCTAATTCCTAGGAAGGGGATTACCAAAATGGCAGCCTCAGTGGGCTCTGGACTCAAACATGTGTCCCCCTAGCCTTGTCACTCTGCCAGAAGTGGAGATTGACCTCTCATCAACTTCCTCTGGATTTGTAAATGTCCGTAAGGCAAAGGCAGTGGCAAAATGTCCAGTTCAACTCTCTGGATTTCTATTCTGAGATCTTGGCCTAGCAATTCTTCATTAAAATATTAGCTCAAAAACACCTTCCACAAGTTGTTATTCTATAAAGAGAGAATCCTCACTTTGCATGGTTCCAGTATGCACAAATTTCAATTGCTATGGTTTAGTTAAATAACACCAGTACCTCAAAAATGGGGTTCATATTTTGGTTAGCACAGCTTTGTTGACTGTGGCTGCATGAAGGACCAGTTTGCTGCAGCCTATTCAGTCTGCACTCACTACATCAGCACAAACGTGCATCATGATCAGCAAGGAATCTTCTCTCAGAGCCTGTTGGTGATTGCTCGGCATGTAGCTGTTGTCCGGGTCATGCACGCACAGCAAAGTGTTTATTCGGGTTGCCTCCCCATCTCCTCCAAAAAAGGGGTGATCAAAAGAGGGAATCGCCCAAGAAGGATAAAAGTGCAGCAAAGAATCAAAAAGTGATGATGCTGGAAGTGAACTTGGGTGTGACTGCAGCTTTACACTAGGGCTTCATATCTGGAGTGGAAGCCCTCCAAGCTTGTTCTCCTTCAAGACTGTCTGGACTATATGTGGCCACTTGTATTTCTATGGAAATTTGAAATTGGATAGTCCAGTCAGTGTCCACATGATGTCTGCTTAGATACTTTATTGTGATAGCATGAATCTAGAGATCAATTAGGGGAGAAGTGACGTCTTAACGACACAGAGCAAAACAAAAACACCAAAAAATAAAACCACCCAAACCAAATGAAACCATCATAATCAAAAAGGAAGAAATGATATGCTGGGAAGAAATATTTGCAGTTCATATCACAAAGGGCTCTTATCCCCAATATATAAAAAGATCATAGAAATTGATAAGAAAAAACACACACTCAGTAGAAAAATTGACAAAAGACATGAACTCACAGTTCACAGAATACACAAGTAGTCGTAAATATATGAAAATAAGCCCAGGCTCAGTCATACAATCACAAAATTGTTGAATGCAAAATGTGACCAAGCTGAGGGGAAAATAGAAAAGGGATTCCCTCCTCTCCAGGATCTGCAGGCTCATGAGGTTCAGCTCCCTGAGGACTCCCTAGTGCACTGGAGGCGCCCATGGGGCTACAGAAGATGTGGAGTGCTGAGAGGCTGCAGGTCGGGGATCACAAATACCTCCTGAGCGGAGCAGCTGGTGCAGTGCGCATGCCAGCGGCAAGGCAGGGCTCAGGGGCACTCACTGTCCTGGGGCCACTTGTGAGCGCTGGGCCCTTGACAGGAGACCTGGCTGCTCCTGCTCCGTGTCCACCAGCATCTGCCCATGTTAGGAGGCCCATGCACCTGTGCCTGCTCGAGCCTGCCCACTCCATCACCCCATCCAGTGTCGATGGAGCCTGACAACAGGTTCTGCTGTGCATGGGCTTATAAACTTCCACATGCAACCCCTCTTTGTATAATTGGGAAAACGAGGCCCGAAGGAGGCAGAGAGTGGCCCAGGGCATACTACATGGGCAGAATCAAGAAGAAAAGGGAGGACACTGGCTTCCTAGGCCAGGGCCCAACCCCTCCAGTCATGTTCACGTTGGAAATGAGAGCCCCTAAGATCCAGGTGAACTGTGCCCAACCCCTCCCAATGGGGCCATTTTTCTTCCTGCATCCCCACGTGCACACAGGCGTGCACAAACAGAAGCCAACTTCACAGTTGGGGACCATGGGAGGGTAGGTCAGAAGAGCAGACAACCTGTAAGTGACAAGGGAAAGAGGAGACAGGGGTTGGAGACTGCAGTGGAGTAGGGGCATCCATTCTTTTGGCAACATGTCTAGAGATCTATAGCATGAGGGTGATCCTCAAATTTCCACCAGTCCAGCCTGGGCCGGGGCCATCTCCATAGTAGTTTCCAGGAGACAGAGACTGGGGTTATGCAGCCCACTGCTCTGGACTCCTGGAACTGATCTGAGCACTCCACCCCCCAGTATAGAGAGGGACTACAGGAGAGAAGGTCTCAATTTCCTTCTCTACAAATTGGGCACTTGCAGTGGCTGACCCCAAGGGTCCTGCATGCTGGCAAAGGCTGTAGACCCTGGTTCTCTACCAATGACCCCCTGTGCTCTGAGACCTTGGGAAACTGCTTTCCACTCCCTGGAGGTCCTTCAGAGCAGAGAGGCTTGGGTGACTGAGGACTAGGGATAGGGAAAAACATGCCAGAGCACTGTACACCAAGACTGGGGTCCAGGGACAAGACCAGTCCTTGTTGGACTCTCAAGGTCCGCATTTGAATGTGGGGGTTCTTTGTAATGGTCCAGTGGTGACACCTCATTAGCAGAGGACAACACTGGAGTGGACAGAAAAGAGGAGAAATGGAGGCTTGCAAGGTCACTTGCACTGCCATCAGAGCCTGTAGGTCCTGCTTCTTTGCCCCTGGGACTCTGGAAAGCCACTGCCTTGATGACACCCAGATAAACTTGCCAGTTTCTTCAGTGGTGCTCCTGCCTGGGCGGTAGGCAGCCTTCCATGTCAGTGGTGTCCAGAGTGAGCTTGGCTGGAGCAACTGGAGCAGGAGGTCATGCAGAGTTGATTCCGGCTGTCTTCCCGCATCAGAAACCACAGGGAACCCATTACCAGCGTTCATCTCTGCAGCCCCGCTGGTTAAAAGGGAGGAGAGCTCCCAGACATGCCCAGTTATTCATTCAGCAACTGCGTGCCAAGCACTCACCCTGTGTCAGGTGCCCGGGTGGGCCTAAGTGTGGGGCTGAAGATGGCCAAGTGGTCCCTACCTGCCTGGAGCTCACAGTCTGGAAGGAGACGGACAAAAGCACCAAAGCAAAGACATGAGAACGAAAAGAGGAAGCGCTGGCCTGAAACACAACAGGGGGCTGTGAGGGAGGGCTGGGGGCACTGGTGGGAGGGTCTGAAAGGCCTCACTGGGGTGACATTTGCTGGGACCAGAATGACAAGAGGGAGCCAGCCCTGCACAGGTCCAGGAGCAGTGTGTCAGGGAGAAGGCACCACTGGTGCAGAGACTGCCAGGCAGAAGTGAGTTTGGCCAGAGGAGGTTAGAAAGGTGCCCAGTGTGGCTGCAGGGAGCCTGGGAGGCGAGAGGAGCAGAGGGAGGAGGGCAGGGCCAGCTCTTGGGGCCTGACAGACTGTGAGTCATCTCCTGCTCTCTGAAAACACTGCCCCAATGCCGTGCATCTTCAAACTACAAATATTCAATATCTCACAAGTTTTGTGGATGAGGAATCCAGGCAGATTAGCTTGGTTCCTTTGTTCCAGATGCCCCACAGGCCGGGGCTGCAGCCTCAACTGCAGAAGATTTGCTCCCAAGGTCATTCAAATGGATTCAGGGTGCAGCTTGGACTCAGCAGGAGTTCCTTTCTGTCTGCTGGCCTGGGCACTGCCTTGGTTCTCTCCCTGTGTGGGCCTCTACACAGGGCAGCTCAAAACATCTGTGCTTGAGTCCCCAGCTCAGGGATGACAGAGAGAGACAGAGACACAGAGAGACACAGAGAGACACAGAGAGAGGTGGAACACAAGAGAGGTAGTAAGGAACTGATTGACTTTGTAATGAAAAGTGAGACATGGCGTCCCATCATTTTGGTTGAATCTATTGGCAGAATCCAGTCACTCACCACTTAGTGGTTACACAGCATTGTGTCTCCCACAGTTGGGGATCGCTGGGAGCCATTGTGGAGACCACCCACCCCATAGGATGAGATGAGGCACTTGGGTCTCATTCTAAATATAACAGGAAACAATTGAAAGGTTTTATTTTTTTGATTTTTTCTCAGCTTTATTGAGGTATAATTGACAAAATTGTGAGACATTTAAAGCGTACATCACAGTGGTTTAATATACATGTGAAAGGATTCCCATCATCTAGTAATTAAAGGTTTTCATCCAGAGGATGACAGTGTTTGAATTTCACTCATTAACCCCCTCATGGTTCTGACATTCAAACAAGGCCAAGTTAGAAGTGACTGTTCCAATATCACGTCGCTGGGATGTCGGCCCCTTTTGAGTGGTGTCCCATGCTACATTCAAACCCTTCATATAATTCTTCCCTCTCTAAGTTTGTGCCTTAGCTACATGTGACACCAGCCCACAGGCGTTACAGATTTATCTCATATACAACTGATGACGTCCCAGGAAGTAGATTCTAACCTGACCCCATTGTATAGGTTGGGAGACTGAGGAGGACCTGAGAGGCGCACTGAGTTTTCCAGGACAGAGAAGTGTTAAGAAAAAAGAGGTCTGAATTTAGCTCTGTCTCCTCAAAGCTGGGATCCTGCTACACTTCCAGCTGTGCTGGCTCATTGTGTGCAGGTAAGGAGATGACACGGGGGAGGAGGGTGCAACAGCCAGAGGGGCCTTTGGGTAGTCTGACTGGGTGAAGGGGCTCAGGTAATGGGATTTTGACCTCACTTCCTTGGTGATGGGCCCCAACAGAACTTAGAACTCTGGGACCAGGCACCCACAGCCCCCTATCCTGTTCACTTGACTGGAGATGCTCCAGAGAACAAGATATTCTGCTGTTGTGTCCCAACCTTCAAAGACCCTGGACAGAGAAGAGCCCAGAGTGGGAGACTTTTCTGTTGCTGTAGACGTCAGCTCAGCCCTCATCCCTGAGGCCACTGGCCATTTGTCAGGAGGCACCAAAGTTAACAAGGGCAGTGCAGTGCTGGGTGGGCCACAACTGTGATGCCTCCTGGGCAGCCCCTCAACCCGTGCCCCTCATCATGTGTGTGTACGTGTTGAGAGTGGAAGGCAGGGGACGAGGGGGCCGCCACTCCTGGGCAGGAGCAGGTGATTTGGTTTTGGAAGCCTGGTGGGTCTGTCATGTTCATAGCCCAGGTCATAACTGGCAGCATGAGAGGGGAGCCCCTTTACTCATACATGACCTGAGCCCTAGAGGTGTCATCTCATTCCCTCCCTGACTCGAGTTCTTTGCAGATGCCTCACTGGGCCCATACTGAGGAAAAGAATTGCTCTTGGCAGTTTCCCAAGGGGCAATGTCCAGTCAGGCTCCTGATTCCTACTGGCCCGGATCCTGGGAATTCTCTGTAGAACCCCACTCAGGACATCATTGAGGAGCTGGCTGATGGGCTGAACTCCTTCAACTCCCTAGACATGGGGCAGGTGGACCAGGCCACCAACACCATCCAGTACTGGTCTGCGGTGAGAAGGGTGCAAAGGGGTCTCCACACCCAAGAACTGGAGATGATCAGGGTGGGCCCAGAACCCAGATTCACATCTGCGGACTCTCCTGGTCCCTCCTACGGCTTTCCCACCTGAGTGTTCCACACGCAGGCTCCCAAAGGAATCTGGACCTCCACACACAACCCACTCGCTATGTGGTCGAGCAGAAATACATTCTTCACAACTCTGTTTGAATAGCAGAGAAAGTAATGTTCTCACTTTTCTTGAGGGCATGAGCATCTTAGCACTCTGTACTGTGCTGATTAACTACCCAGCTGGGTATCCCGTGGAGTACTCAGCTCCCCGGTCCTCGCTGACCTTCTCCAGGCTTCACAGATCATCACACGTGACAGGGTGACATACACACAGGAGGGATGTGGATTACTTGATTCTACACATTTCTCTGCAAATTGTCATCTCACAGAACACATCGAATCACTGTAGTCCTGTCAAGTCAGGAGCTGTGGCTTTATGTGACTCATAATGTCCAGACAGGAGGTCATCTGTCTCAGCGACTCAGCCTTTCAATGTTGTTGGACCTTGACATGACTCAATTGTGTGGCCACTTCAGCAGTGCTAGAGGGAACATCTTAATTGTGACCTCACAGACTGTGGCAGTTTGCTAGGTCTGCTGTAACACAGGATCACAGACTGGGTGGAAGCCCCCTGATGCCTACTGGCCAGGTCCCGGGCTCTGTCTTTAAAGAGCTGCCCTCAGGACATCGTCAAGGGGCTGATCAATGGGCTCAATTACTCCAACTCCTCAGACAAGAGGCAGGTGCATCAGGCAACCAACAACAGCCAACACTGCTCTGGTGTAAGTGTGGGCACAGAGGGGTCTCCACACCCAGGACCTCCAGATGACTGGGGTGGATCTGAAGACAACATGGGGTCAAGTTTCCTGGTGGGTCTCAGTCTCAGCATCTGTCATCCTAGAGGGTTGGGCTACAAGACCTCTGGCCTCAGCTCCCTTGTTCCCCTGGCATGGAGTTCAGAGCCTGGGCCTGGTGCAAGTCTTGCACCTGGAGGGGCAACATGAGAAGGGGTGGGGATGGGGGCTAGTTATGGGCTCAGGGGGCTGCTTCTGATGGAGTTTGGCTGTCTGCCTTCCTGAACAATGTGATCAACTTCCAGAAATGGGGTGAGGTGAGCAACTGTGGTCTCACTGTGGGGAGGGTGGGGGGTGCGGAAATCAGAGACTCCCCTGAGCAAGACCCTCTCTGGACCTATCCCTTGGGTCTTACACTGATTGGCAGAGTTTGATACACAGAGCTGGGGATCCCATCACATTTGCAGGTAGGGGAAGGGGCAGGCACTAAGGACACCTTCCTGAAGGAAGAGCCATTTCAGCCCAACTGTGAGAAGAGGCTAGTCCTGGATGGACCTGGAGGGAAGAAGGGTTCCCATGCAGCAAAGACCCCAGCTGGGCTCCTTATCCCTATGCCCACCCCTCGCCTGACTTGTGTGTATCCTGTCCTTCCTCTGTCCAGCAGTCAGAGTACTTAAGGAGATTCAGCTGCTCTAGGAGGCCTCAAATCAATACAACCTCGAAACTGAGGAGCAATTTGGGGCCTGGTTCCAGGCTGTGGAGACCCTTAGCGAGGAAGAGGTGAGGCAGGGCAGCAGTTAAGTTGGGTGAGGGGAGACCATGGCTGTGGCTCCCTCGTCAGCCCCAGGCTCTGTTGCATGGTGACCTCTGGGGCATCGGGACTATAGCTGCCGACAGGCTCTGGGAGGGACACCTGAGGTGTGGCTCCTGGTAGCTCACAGCTCCACTCTGTTCTGTTGCTACAGCCTGTCCTGTCAGCTGGAGGACCCATTCCAGTGGGCCAGCAAGATTCGAATGTTCTTCAAGGCCAAGAAGAAAGGGCCATCTTCAGGCTCAGGAGTGAGTGAGTGTCCGGACCGGCAGTGACCGAACCCAGGGGCTCAGTAAGGCTCTGGGCTAAGCGTCGGCCCGGAACGTCGCACACCCACCGCTGGGACCCCAGCCCCACTGCAGAGCTGTCCTGTGATTGGCGATTCCCCTCACCTTTCTGGGGAATGGTTTCCTCCTCTGTGACAGGGGTGCTGCTAAATGACAGCTCCCATGTCTGGGACACATGGGGTGCTGTTGATGCAGCACTCAGTACAGGGTTTGGAGCAGAGTGCAGCGGGGTCACAGAGGTGGGCCATGATATTTGGGAGGCCCTCCAATAATAAATCTCTTCTATTCAGTCACCAGACCCCCAGCACAGAGCCTGAACCAGAGGCAGATCACAATCCTGAGACCAGATCAAGTGCAGCCTCTTCTTCAGCAGTGGGGACACAGCAGGGACACTCGGGGTGCCCCAGGCCAGCTCCTCCCACCCTGATGCAAAGGAGAACATTGTAAGGCTTTTCCTTGGGTCCCTGGAGCCCAAGAGAGAGGGGATGACCTGCCCCAGCTCCCTGACCTCTCTACCCCAGCACCCATTTACCCATTGGGGAGGGGCAATATTTATTTGTTGTTCATAGTAAATGCGAGATTTAAATGTTATATTAAAATCCTGTTTCTTTTCCAGCCGCCGAGTGGTGGTGTGGCTCTTTCACTTCCTGTGCTCGTGGAAATGAGACACAGAATCTCACACTCCTCCTTGAGTTAAGGCATCTCGCAGGGTCACAGCTTGTTGGAAGAGGGGAGGAGGGCCAGCGCCCCTCCCTGGCTGCTGAAGGTCATGTCCAAGACCCCCTTCCTCAGAGGACAGGCTCATCTCAGTGTAGTTCACCTGGGATTTAGAGGTGGGAGGTACTTTCAGAGGCAGAGCAACAACCACAGAAAATGGGTGTCTTTAAAAACTGCACTTACCGAGACCATGTCCTGCTCCAAGATATTGCTGCTTTTCTACAGCTTTGGAGAAAGAAGGAATGTTTCCTGCTTCTCTTGTGGAGGTTTCTTTTGACCAAATATCTGGAACTCATAGTCTTCTCATTCAATCTCCGGATTGCAGCAGCACTAGGTGGGGAAAATCATATAAAAAGACAAAATTTGCACGTGGAAATGACAAGCTCAGAGGAAGGTCATTTGTGGATGGACTAAAGGGAGGCAGGACTCTCCCTCCTCACCCTCTCCAGGGCTCTGTGCTCAGATCAGAGTCCTCCTGGGGTCCTGGGCCAGGACTCCCAAAGCCTTTCCTGCTTGTTTTACATCCAGGGAGGAAGACTGTAACGCAGCTTTTAAGGCGACATCTGGGCCTCATTCCGTAAACATCACTGTTCCCTGTGAACTAGGATTTCCAGCATCCCTGTGCTTCCGTTTACAATTCTCTTTAGGGCAGAAATTCCCCAGAAGGCCCCCAGCCTCTCTGTCAGGTACTGCGTGACCACTCCTCCCTGGCTGGGCCTGATGGATCAGAGTGAGCTCTGCTTTGCCTGAATAATGGACCATAATCCTGGCCAGTGAAAGACCCACACTCTCCCTTGCTGCCCAGGGTTAGATGTCTGGGCCTGTGTGGTTCTGAGGTCCATGGTCTCGGATAATCACCAGTTTACACACTCAGTCTTGTTCTTACTGACTCTTCCAAAAGGGGCAGCTGGGACAGAGCCCATAAAGTGGGTAGCTCCTGGGATGGCTGTGTTCTTTTCCACAGTCTTGTGCTGTGGTTATGTCATGGGGGTATGAATCTTCACTGTTAGCAGCTTTGTAAGATGAGGCATGAGAGGGGTGTGGGGGTTCTAGCAGGGAATGCCACCAAATTGACGATCTGTGGATGTGTGTGGACACAGCCTTATCAATTAAAATACTGAAATGCTTCCCACTTGGGTGCTGGACACTGCTCTGAGCTCACCCTGAGAACCCACCCCATGACCAGGAGCTAAAGGGCTACCACCTGGCATTTGGAATGTCTTCCCCTGGAAACACCCTGTAAAACAAGGGTCAGATGAATTTCTTGGTACTTCTGAGTTATCCCCTCCTTTCTGAAGGCTGCAAGTGTCACCCAGACACACAGCAGCCTGGACTCTGCCAGGGAGGCCTTCTCAGGACAGCCAGCAGCTGAGGATAAATCCTGGTTCCTGGCAGCCCAGGCCCGTCCAAACAGGACACAGCCATCCAGGAAAGTGATTTGCTACAGGAAGCACTGGGAAGACTGTACTTTCCCTCCAAAGAGAAAGAGAAGCTCCAGGTCCCAGGGCCAGTCTGGGGCCAGGAGGAAGGCACTGTGTCCAGGGGGTTTCCCCTGCAGGACTGGGTGCTCCCGAGAGCAGACCCAGCATGTAGCAACATTTCATAAGTCCTGTGTCTACCATATGGCAGAGGAGGGACAATTTATTGCATCTGTGGGCATCCATTGTCCAAAATGCACTGAGGGTCACCCAGAAGAGACCCATGTTTGCAGCGAGGGTCACATATCTCTGTTTAATATATATTCTCAGTTCTAAAATTTGTTTGCTTCTTTTTGATGTTTCCTGGTTTTGAGCTTTTCATTTTGTACTTGTCCTGTTTCCTCATTTCATTAAATTGTTTATCTGTGTTCTCCTGTAGCTCCCTGAGCTGCTTTAGAAGGATTATTTTGGTACCTTCTTACACAGTATACCAGGGCAGTTTAATTTGAGCTTTTGTTCTCCACCTTTTGGTCCATGGCACAGCCAATTAACGAAAGAGACTGTCAGAACTCTCTGTACCCCCTCGAGACACCACATTGAATAGAGAATCTCTGCTTAGTGGGGCCAAATCAATGCATTGCACTGAATCCAACTCTGTGTTCCTTCTGCCATTATCCTAAACTCCTAATATCCTTTTCTTCAAAGTTTTCCTAGGTTTCTGTCTGTATGAACTGGGAAAGCGACACAGCTATTTCGGTTGGAACACAATTCCTCATGGGGTCCATTTTGTACCTCATGCTTGGGGATCTGCTGGGAATCGAGTTCACCTCGATGGAGTCTTGGTCTAGAAGCCAAGAAAGCTGGTGGGTTTAGGTCCTGAGGGAGATCACCAGTGTCTTTCAACGCAGTGTCCTCAGGGGAGACCATTATAGGATCCTCAGGAACAGAAGAGTTATACTCCTCAGACAGGAGGAGGAAGAGGGCTTCTTCTATTGACAAGGCAGACTCTGCACAATTTTAGAGTCTAATGTTTCAGCTTACTCAGGAACTGCCTGTATGTCCCCATCCAATTTTCAGGACCCTATTCCTTTTAAATCAATTCCATCACCTTCACCGCTGTGTGGATGGGAATTCAATTTGTGTTGTAATTCAACCACTTGCGGGAAGAGACTGTGAGTTAGGTTTTCATAAATCTTAGCTCTGAAGCTACAGCAAATAACTATTTATTTCAGGGAAGATATAGAAACTTCAGGTCAGTTATGGTGCTTGAGCTGAGCTGGGAAGTTGACACCCTGAGTTCATCTTTTTCTTTCTTAATTTAATCTTGTGCAATTAGGAGCAAGTAGCTAATTTTATTACATTTGTTAGTTTGTCAAAAGTGATCTAAAGTATCAGATACATGGTCACCGAGAACCATGCCTCTTAAAAATATTTGATTAGGAAAATCCAATGGTGCTATTTTGTATATCTCTACTGCCACAGACAATCACTGCACTCTTTAACAATGGAAACTGGGTTGCTGGTGCCTTTCAATTTAATCAAATTAGAGAATCAATTACAGAAAGCCCAAAACCATTTCAGAAAACACATCTTTAAGATTCTGTTCTTCTAGAACATCCTTGGTACCAAAATCTGTATTAGAGTTCTGCAGAGAAAAGGAATGTATGTATTTATAACTTGAACATATACATTTGTGCATCCATACATACAGGCATGCGTAGCTTTATGACAGGGATGCATTCTGAGAAACATGTCATTAGGTGATTTTGTTATTCTGTGAACATCATAGAGTGTACTTACACAAACCTAGATGGTGTAGCCTACTACACACCTAGGCTATACGGCACTAATCTTATGGGACCACCATCATATATGTGGCCTGTCACTGAGTGAAATGTCGTTATGTGATGCATGGCTGTATGTTTACGTGTGTGTATATGTATATTTACACACACAGAGAAACACATATAAAGAGATTTGTTTCACGGAATTATCCTTTGATTGTGGGAGCTGGCAAGTTTGAAGCGTAGGAAAGCCCAGCAGACTAGAAACTCAGCAGGATTTTAAACTGTGATCTGAGGCATAATTTCTTCTTCACCAGGAAACCTCAATTTTTCCTCTTATGCGTTTCAACTGAGTAATGAAGACCCACCCATATTTTCAAGGGAATATCCTCCAAAGTCAACTGATTATAGATGTGTTTGATTAAACAATAGGGTAAGTACAACCTAGCCAAATGGGCACAATAGACTAACAATCACATGTTGTAAGAGTGCTTTATATATTCTGAATATTAGACCCTAACATATATATGATTTGAAAAGATTTTCTCCCATTCCATGGTGTAGTGGAAGCCCTGAGAGTTTTTTTTTCTTTTTTTAATGCAAGTCCCTGACTTAAACTTTGATTTTAGGGGCATCCATTTCAAACAGACATCCACTGCGAAGATGGCTATATGGAATAAACACATCATCTGCCACATGCCTCAATAAAGAGCCAGGCCACCTCCTCCCCCTGAGGCTCCTTTCTTTTAGAGATCTTGGTTGATTTAGATGACTGGCCATTTGGGCCACTTGGGGTTTTTTTCTTTCTTTTTCTCTCTTCTTCCACTATTATGTTTTAAATTCAGGGATAAAGAGTGAGCCCCTGAGATCTGCTCGAATTCCATGTCTACTCAGACAAGGGAAACAAAAGAAAAAATTAACAAGTGGGACTTCAACAGACTAAAGAGCTTCTGCAAGGCAAACGAAACCAGGATCAAAATGAAAAGAAAACCCACCAGCTGGGAGAAAATATTTGCAAACCATATATCCAACAAGGGGTTAATCTCCATACTATATAAAGAACTCACACATCTGAACAACAAAAAAACAACCCGATCAACAAATTGGCAGAGGATATGAACAGACATTTTTCCAAGGAAGATATACAGATGGCCAATATGCATATGAAAAGATGTTCAACATCACTAATCATCAGGGAAATGCAAGTCAAAACTACACTAAGATATCATCTTACGCCCATGGGAATGGCTATAAGCACCAAGACAAAAAATAGCAAATGTTGGAGAAGATATGGAGAAAAGGGAACCCTCATTCACTGCTGGTGGGAATGCAAACTGGGGCAGCCTCTATGGAAAACGGTACCGAGATTCCTCAAAAAATTAAAAATAAAAATACCTTATGATCCAGCTATCCCACTTCTGGGTATTTATCCAAAGAACTTGAAATCAACAGTCCAAAGAGGCTTATGCACCCCTATGTTCATTGCAGCATTCTTCACTATAACCAAGACGTGGATGCAACCCAAGTGTCCATCAACAGATGATTGGATAAAGAAGATGCAGTATGTGTGTGTGTATACACACACACACACACACACACACACACACACATCCCATTTGCAAATCATCCCATTTGCAACAAGATGGATGGACCTGGAGGGTATTATGTTAAGTGAAATAAGCCAGACAGAGAAAGACCAACACTGTATGACCTCTCTCATATGTGGAATATAAACTAACACACGACAGAGAGAACAGTTTGGTGGTTACCAGGCGCAAGGAGTTGGGGGTGGGCACAAGGGGTGAAGGAGCACATTTATATGGTGACTGACAAATAATAATGTATAAGTGGAATCTCACAATGTTATAAACTATTATAACATCAATAAATAATTAAAAAAAAAGAGTGAGCCCCTGAAATCCTAGACTCCCACCCTTCACCCCAATAAAAGCAGAACCCCAGACCCCTTCTCTCTCCCTGCCCCCCAAGCCTCACTGTGTGGCCCCAGGTGTGCTGTGTAATTTCCAGGTCCTGTGACTATTAAAACTTTATTTTCTCAAAGTTTCCTGATGGTTATTGCTGAAAGGCATCTTGCAATCATCATAAGAACCATAATGAGAAGCTGGTCCAACCACAAACCTGGTTATTGACAGGCTGAGACTGCCACAAAACAGCTTATTGTGAAGTTTTAGGAGTTCTGTACATACTCTGAGTACAAGTTCTTTATCAGAGATAGCATTTGCAAGTCTTTTTTCCCAGGTTGTGACTTGTCTTTTCATTCTCTCTATATTGTCTTTCAAAGAGCAGATGTTTTTAATATTGATAAATCCCAATTTATTAATTTGTTCTTTTGTAGATTGTGCTTTTGGTGTCATATCTAAGACCTAATCCAAAATCACAGAGAATTTCTCCTTTGTTTTCTTGTACAAGTTTTACAGTTTTAGGTTTTACATTTACACGTATGATCCATTTTGAGTTCATTTGTTTACACAGCACAAGGCATGGATTGAAGTCCTTTTATTTTGCATCTGGATATCTAATGGTTCCAGCACCATTTGATCAAACGACTGTCTTTTCTCCATTGAGTTGCCTTTTCAACTTTTTTTTGAAACCAGTGTTCTATATATATCTGGTCTATTTCTCAGTATATGTGATGTAAATATCACACTGTCTTGAAAATTAACTTTATAATAATCTTGAAATCAAGTGCAGTTAGTCCTCCAACTTTGTTCTTCAAAGTTTCTAGGGCAGTTTTAGATGCTTTGCATTTTAATATGAATTATGAATGAGTTTTTCAATTTCTACCAGAAAAGAGCTTTTCTGGATTTGGATTGAAGTCACTCTGAATCTGTAGATCAATTTGGGGAGAAATGACATTTTAAAAATATTCAGTCTTTCCACCTCTGAGCAAGGTGTAAAATTTTTCTAGGCAATGTTTTCTATTTTTCTATGTACAAGTTTTTAACATCTTTTCTGAGATTTATCCTTAAGTACTTTACATTTTACAATATATTGTAAAGGACACTTTTATATTATTTTTTTGACTCTTCATTCCTAGTTTACAGAAATAAACACTACGTTTAGAACCTTCAGATAAAAGGAAAGTCATTTTAGGAGACAGTATAAGATATGATTTTGGTGACGGTTTTCATAGAAATCTATTTTTAGGGTTCCATTGAGCTAACATAGAATAAGTCAGCATTTGACCCATATACTGCATTACCACCACCAAAAATCCGTGGCTCTGTATTGGAAGTATTTTTCTAGAGCAAGAAGATTTGATAAGCAAAAATGGGCAACTTTTCAAAGTGGGGGAAGCGCACTGGATATGAAAGAGGAAAATGATGCACGTGCTTGCAGCAGGCTTGCAGCACTCTGCCCCCAAACCCCCAGAAATCAGCCCCTGCCTAGTGGGTACATGACGCTCCAAATGCACCTGCAGGCCGTGCCTTGCAGTTTTCTTAGTTAAGCGCACACACATGCGTACACACACATGTTCACACACACAGGGAAAATAATGTTTGCGTGCATACACACATGTACACACACCCAGAGAAAATAATGCTCTGCCCAGAGATCTCCCTCAGCACAGAAAGATCAATCTTCACTCTCTTTAGATCTTACTTTTGAGAAGCCCAGATTTCTATCTTCCAGAAAAAATATGTGAACCCAAGTACCTGCCAGTCTCTAGTTTCTGTCTCATTTCTTAGAAAATGTCTAAATTAAATTAAAAACTGTGTAAATCACTTTTGCAAATGTATTAGGCACTTTCTCTAGAGTCTGATTGTCTCCAAACTCTCCCCACTTGTGTAACTAATACGGCGGTGTAACCAAACATCCACTCCTTACATTGACACACCTCGTTTGTGGAGAGTATTGATGTTAGAAGGGACCTACTCATCTAATCCAGGAGTCAAGAGCCAAATTTGGCTGCAGAGATGTTTTGATCAGCCATTGCGATATTAGGAGGAGGAGGAAGAGGAAGATTTAAGGGACTTTTGGTGGGGCAAGGACTCTCAGTTTATCACGGAAAATATCCCTAATATCTTACCCCAGGCTTCTGCACAGAGCACAGTTACCATCTTTCACGGTCCCTAAAAGCCTTTGAGGTGGTTATGCCCAAACCCTCCTTTTGGTTTGTAAACGAAGTTTTATGCTCAGAGAGGTAAACTGATTGGTAACTAACTCCTCCTGATAGGTAGGGATTGATTTCAATATTCCAGGGCACCAGCCCAGGACTTCTCAACTCTGATTGTACATTAGAATATCCTTAAGACCCTTTTAAAAATACCTACACCTGAGGCTTAAGGTCAGCCATTCTGATTAAAGTGACCTGGGACGGGGTCTTGGAATTTGTGATGCCAGTGTGCAGCCAGGGTGGAAACACACTGACACAGAATACCACCAGACTGTCACAGAGGAGATTTCTATTCCAGAATGAAGATCAGGAGAGCGTTGCTTCTCATAGGCAAATTTTAATTCCTTTGCGGAACGACACACAGTACGTGTAAAATTCACTTTGTGCAAAACTCATTAATAGAGCCTGATGTTTTACTGTCAAGGGCGTACATAAAGCAATATTCCTTTTATGTACAACATACTGAAAAACTAGAAGCAAATGAACACTGAACACTAGGATGATGGGTTTAAAAAACAAGACATGGATTCAGGGTTTTAAAATAAAATTTTGCACATACATGTATAGCAAGAAGGAAAACGGGTCGTGTTCACCAGCTAGAAACTAGAAACCATCACAGGTTCCTTAATAAACTAAAAGTACAAGCTTTTGTTTATATACAAATACAACCAAGACTCCCTCTAGAATTGCTTTATGGCCTGTAGTGAAGGTAGAGATGTGTCAGCTCAGAAAGGAGATATGGTGTCTAAGATTCCACAGGGGAGAGGGGAATGGACCCTGAAGTCATAATTTAACAAACTTTATGTCAGATTTTGAAATAGGTCCTGGCAACACAGATTTCAAAGTGGTTATATTATTTATCCAGTAAACAGTTAGGGTACATAAAGGGGTTCACTCTTTTGGCAGAATAGATTTTCCAGAGATGACCACACCAATATGTTTACCCCATTCCACATGCACTTCTTACAACTTAACTGACACCCCTTGTCCTGATAGGTGGGGTCTACGTTCCCTCCCTTTGATTCTGCCCCACTGGAGAATCTAAATGATGCTATATGGCTTCTGAGGCTCGGTCATAAGACATGATATGGATTTGGCTGGCTTGCCCTGGTGGAATACCGCTCCTGTGCCGAGAAGGAGGCAGCATCGCCCACGAGGAAAGAACATGTGGAACAGCTGAGGGGAAAGGGAATGAATCCCCAAGCAACAGTCAGAATCGACCCCCAGACATAGGAGTGAACCTGACTTCACATGACTCCAGCCCACAGCCTTTGAGTCTTTCTGCCAAGGCCCAGACATCGTGGAGCAGAAGCATGCCATCCCCTCTGTGTCCTGTCCATGGTCCTGACCCACAGAATCTGTGAACTTAATGAATATTGCACCTCTAAGCCCCCGAATTTTAGGGTGGTTGTTATGCAGCCCAAGATAATACAACTGAGTTTACCCAGGGGAGTCAAATATTAAGGAGACCTTTGACAGCTGTGGTAGATGTGGACACTGTGTAATAATAGATGGGATACTTTCTTTATCAACATTCACACATTTGAAATACACTGCTGTTCAAGTGCACTATTTATGGACACAATTACACACACACGGGTGCACATACTCACAAACACATTCCCATAGTCCTCGCTTTGCAGGGTAATGCAGGACCATAACATGACGATGAGAGCATTTACAAATCAATGGGAAAAATACAATTGTTCTACAATATTCAAAATTTTGGTGAAAACATTAAAAACATGTAGGAAAATTTAAAAATAGCAAAGTTACTATTTATTTAGTATACTGTAATTAAAATGATTGAAAACTAAAGTGTCTAATTTCTTTTTAAAAAATCTTATTCAGAGTAATCTGAACAGTGCTTCCTTCTTTGCATCATATCCTTTCTCTGTTTTGCTGGGTTGTCCTATTTTTTTCTAAGTTTAGATCAGCTGCTAACATTTTACCCTTTGCACTTTCAATGTCAGAAAATATCTCTCAGAATTCAATTAAAGTAAAAGGGACACGACTGTCCCTTTCCCAGGACGTCCTCACCCTGTCCCCCTTTATGTTGATAAGCCCCTGCACTCGGTTTCTCTGGTCGCACATCTACAGCCTCTCACATGGTGGCAGAGTCCTCATGTCCATGCTCAGCAGTCTCCTAATCACACCCAAGTTCACTTCCAGCATCATCACTTTTTGATTCTTTGCTGCACTTTTATCCTTCTTGGGCGATTCCCTCTTTTGATCACCCCTTTTTTGGAGGAGATGGGGAGGCAACCCGAATAAACACTTTGCTGTGCGTGCATGACCCGGACAACAGCTACATGCCGAGCAATCACCAACAGGCTCTGAGAGAAGATTCCTTGCTGATCATGATGCACGTTTGTGCTGATGTAGTGAGTGCAGACTGAATAGGCTGCAGCAAACTGGTCCTTCATGCAGCCACAGTCAACAAAGCTGTGCTAACCAAAATATGAACCCCATTTTTGAGGTACTGGTGTTATTTAACTAAACCATAGCAATTGAAATTTGTGCATACTGGAACCATGCAAAGTGAGGATTCTCTCTTTATAGAATAACAACTTGTGGAAGGTGTTTTTGAGCTAATATTTTAATGAAGAATTGCTAGGCCAAGATCTCAGAATAGAAATCCAGAGAGTTGAACTGGACATTTTGCCACTGCCTTTGCCTTACGGACATTTACAAATCCAGAGGAAGTTGATGAGAGGTCAATCTCCACTTCTGGCAGAGTGACAAGGCTAGGGGGACACATGTTTGAGTCCAGAGCCCACTGAGGCTGCCATTTTGGTAATCCCCTTCCTAGGAATTAGGACTGGGACCCTGAACAGTGACATTTTAGCTATTAATTAAGCCTTCATCATTAAGCTCTGATAAGGACTGCAAGCCAACTTTGAACTCTCTTGTTGGCCCACAAAAATCTCAGTCCCTCACACTGGATTCAGGAGATTCCAGATTGATGGGGCTCCCTCAAGCACTGGAAGAAGATATTTTAGGCCTTAAATTATTTCCACAAATAATTTTGGAAATAAAATATGTAGCTCAAAGATAACTAGGCTAATGTGGAGACATGACAACATAAATGAGACCATTAGAAGCATCAATAATAGAACCAGATGAGTAATTGCTCCAGATATGGGAATTACCAGGCATGAGCCTGAGGAGTCCAGCTCCTGGTTAAAAACGGGCATGCTTTGGACTGAACGTTTGAGTCCCCCAAAGTTCATATGTTGAAGACCTAATCCCCAATGTGATGGTATTTGGTGGGGCTTCTGAGAGATAATTAGGTTTAGATGATACCATGGGGTGAAGCCCTAAGATGGAATTAGTGACCTTATTAAAAGAGGAAGAGATCAGAGGCCATCTCTCTCTGCCACGTGAGGACACAGTGAGAAGACGGCCATCCATGAACCAGGAAGGAGGGCCTCACGAGATACTGAATCTGCCAGCAGCTTGATCTCAAAATCCCAGCCTCCAGAACTGGGAGAAATTAAGGTGTGTTGTTTAAACCAACCAGTCTATGGTATTTTGTTATAGCAAAAGGACTAAGACTCTCTGGGTAATTTTTCAGGCCTGACCATAGGTAACTACAAAGGCTTTACCTAACTGGACTCACGGGGAAGCCACCTTCCCACCTCCAGACTTGGGGCACAGCCAGTGCACTGTGGTCTCTGAGGGGAGCTGCAGTCAAGGACTCAGGCCCCTCTAGCCAGGAATGCTCTCCCCATATTTGCATTCCTAGCCCTAGCACTTCCATCCCTAGGTCTCCTTCTCTAAGGCGTCCCATAGAGGTCTTCCTGAGCCCCTCTGCTGAAGACTCCTTATGTGAGGAGGACGGAAAAATTAGAAGACACTTTTCCCTTCTCTGACTCAGTATCCCATACTCTCCCTCTCCTAGCCCATCACTCTAAGCCTCTCCCAGACCCCAGGTTCCAGAAAAGAACCAAGGCCTTTTGTTTGGGGTCTCTGAACAGTGAGATGACCCCCACATCTGTGCTGATCCACACGACCCTCACACAGTGGCCATTCCGCGGGGGATAATGAAAGAGGAGGAGCTGATATTTTCTCCAGTTTCAGTCTCTTGCTTATACCATCACCGTAAGCGGGTAAGGGTTTAATTCCTTTATTTTTGGTTTGTTAGTTTAATTGGCTACTCTGACACCAGGCAGTTCAGCTCACTCTCTCTCAGCCCAGTTGATCACAACCTTAGGGCATGTTTGTACTCAGATGTTGGCAAAGAATCATCACAGACACAGGACTCCAGAACTCGGGGACGTAGCCTGAAAGGACTTCCCTGTCCAAGTTTACCCAACTTACCCACAGTTGGACCAAAGTTAAAACTTTACACTTGAAAATAAAGGGGATTTTTGCCATCTATTTCATAATAAGGGTATACCCCACAGAACATATCCCCAAGTAATGTTTTCCCAGAACAACACATTAGTTTTTAACACCCAAACTGCATAGCAGCTACTTATTGCTCAATACATTTTTCAGCTGATATTTACATCAACTTTACATTGAGTTTTCAAAAAATACATTTTCAACTAAATGGTTTGCTAGAAAAGCTTCATGTTGTTTCCAATTACAACTGGGAGACCATCGATCATGCTAGTCATTTGCAAATCTCTGGTGTGTCAACAAGATGTACAACATCTGATGTTGCTGGTCTAAGAGAGGCCACTGCCACTGCACACAGCCACGGTATGTTAACAACCACATTGACTGGGAGTGACCAAGAAGCCACGTTTCAAGCATTTTACATGCAAACACATTCGTTAACTTATACCTAGGCGCCATATTGCGATTTAGGAAATTGGTAGGGTTTTTTCCAGGATTTACTAGGTCATAATTTTTGCTACTTAAAATAATGGGAAATAGGTTCTCCTTAGTTTTTTCTCAGAGAAGATCTGACATTTCAAGCACAAATTACTGGCAGTTACCGACGGTAGATGCTTTCCCTGTCTTGTTTTAAATATTTAATTACTTAACTCAGAAATTCCTTAACTTTCTTTCTTCCAAGTCTTGTAGTAAAATGGATGCTCCAGAAAGTTGGACCACAGATTTTCTGCTGTTCTGCATCCTCCCTGCACAGAATTGGGGCTGTCAATACTCGTTTGAGAAGCAGGTAGTAATGCAGAACTTGCAATTATCAGAGAAACTAAATGGGAAGACGACTTAGGAGAATTAGCAGCCTAACCCCCAACAGCAACAAATTAGTAACAGTGGTTCCACCGGATATTTAAAAAGGGAGATCAGAAGTGGTTCCAAAGGAGCTGCATCGTGCGGCATAAACGCTGAAATCGCGCATCACCTTCCTACACAAACTCTCCTAACCTTTCGGGAAGGACCAACGGGAACTTCTGGTCCTGCGGCCTGTGTTCCTTAGGCCCAGAGGCCCACACCGGGACGATGACGCCCGAGAACCAGGCGTGTGGGCGTCAGAGAAGGGGCTTGGGGTCACTTACAGGGGCACCGAGTTTCTGTCAGTGTAACGCGGGAATTAGGGCTGTCCATGTGACGTCTTCTCCTCTGACAACGTGGCAACAGTCCTTCCAAGGGGCCCGAGCAAGGTGTGGACGGTTCAGCCGGGCGAGGTCCCCGGGGCGCTCTGCAGTGAGCCCGAGCGCGGGGTCCAGAGCGAGGATCCCGGCAGCCCTGAGGGAGGGAGGGGAGGGCGGGAGAGGGGACTTTGAAAACCCAAGTTCCACCTACGCAGGTCCCGGTATTTCCACTCTCGCCAGTGAATTCATGGTTTCCAGTATCAGCCACGGAGCTTTCGCTTGGGTTCCAGGCAGCCTCAGCAACAGCCAGGACCGTTGATGTCGTTAGCTCCATCGCCACCTGCGTACTGGCCTCAACGGCGGCGCCCCGGCATCAGTGCGCATGCCTGTGGGGAAGGGGGGTGGGGACAGGGGACGGCCAGGGGGCGTGGCGAAGTGACGGGGCGAGTCCGAGGGAAGGGCGGGCCAAGCTCGTGGAGGGCCGGTTGTACCTATGGCCCGTCAGGCAAGCTGCGAGTAGCGCTAGGACACCCGCTGGTCTGTGAGAAGTCCAACTTCTCGGGGGTTGGGGGCTTCGGGGAGATCCGCGCGCCGAGGTGCATTGTTGGCACCGCCCTCGGCACAAGGGGGGGCGGGACGGGATGCCGGGCCCCTCGCTTCGCATTCTGGGAGCTGTAGTCTCTTAACCGCTACGAACCGCAGCTTCCAGGGCTGCAGGACTACAACTCCCAGGATGCACCGAGGCTCGCTGGCTGCTGGCGGCTGTGTTGCCTCCGCCGCACGTGCGTTCAGTCTCAGGTGGGACCTGAGGGGCAGGACGGAGACCAAGGAGTTGGGGGCGTGTGACAGCTGTGACGTGCTGCAGCGGGACTGCCGCATGCAGCTCGCTTTTCCCGTGAATGGAGTCTGGACTCCAGTCTCCTCCCTGCTGTGCGCCCACAGCCTCCCTCCGCAGCTTGATTCCTCCTCCCGCCTGTGTGCCTGTGCGTCTCTCCAGAGCATCATCCTAGTCCAGGCTCAGGAAGCTGCTTGCTTTTCTAAATTGCTTCTCCGAACGGATTTAACATCCCAGCAACTGCCACTTTGCTGCCCTCTGCTTCTTCCAGCCATCGTGCGCCATTTCGGCAGCTTTGAGGAGAAATTCACCAAAGTTATGGCCCCATTGGAAAGGACAGGGTTTACAGGGATGGCAACGTTGGCTGTTGCTTCCTGAAAATGTCACCCTCACGGGACACCTTTTTCGCAGATGTGGAAGTTGAAGCATTTGTGAGGGTAATCATTGGTTTACCCAGGATCTGCTGAGAGCAGAGGAGAACAACCCCAATTCCCAGACAGGTATCTAGTGGGTCATTTCAACCCCCACCCCCTACCCCTTCGAGTGCAGAGGCCTCCAAGAAAAACTCAACCTTAGGATTAGTTGCACTCTAAATTGATGAGCCTAATCTCAACTCAGGCCTGACTGGCCAGTTTCTTGGAGACCCAAGTGGTGACCCTGATCCCTCAGGAACAGATAGACTGCTGTTAGAGCTTTGGGAGAGCCCTGTTCAAGGTGTGGAGAACCTGGGTGGCATTTGCAACCTGTCAGGTTTAACATCTCTGCTTTGGAGGAAGGTTCATCACAGACAGCAGCCAGCGATGTAGACCTTAACTTGCCTGGTCTGATCTGTTGAATTTCTCTGTTTGGAAATGGAAATATCCAGGAGCACTTCTGCTTCCACTTATCCTCCTGATAATTGACCCTAAATTCCTTATGCTGTAAGGGACAGATCCTTGATTGCAGGGTGGTACCACGATAAACATATCCGGGGATATTCAGTTATTCCATATTTCCTTAAAAATTAATTGGATCAGTGAAAGGAACAGGACATAAAGTATACTGCTCATTTGCAGAAGATAAAAGACAAGCAAGACCTTCCCAATGAAATTTTCCTTCTCATTCTCTGCTCTGTACCACGAGTTTGAGTGCAAAACCAAAAAACTTGAACTGTCAAATTTCTCTTTCCTGAGATCAATTAACTTAGGAGTTTTAAGTGTTTTGTTGAAACCCATGGAGGAATTCTTAGCAGCTGTCATGATTTATCTCGTACCTAAAAACCTAGGTAGCGATCTATATGAAAATAAGACATTATTTGTATTACACAGTCTAATAGGTTGCATTTCTGATTCCTGAGTGTGTTAGACTATCAAAGGGACTGAAAAACCTGGTTATGGACACCGCACCCTATTACTTTGTGAAGAATTTACTTCTCCATGAATTAAGTACAGATGAATTCATCAACATGTTTGTAAAGAAAGAAAAAGAAAGCAGGTAGTGTCTATGAATGTGGCAAGATGAGGAAGTCTAGTTAGACCCCGTCACAGTCCTAGGGTTCTTCTCTTGTGTTAAATAGGGCCTGGGTGATAATGTGTCAAGTGCAGCTCTGCTCCCCCATCCCTCAGAGTTCTTATCCTACTCTGTCCTGTGCCCACTTTAGGGGGTTTCTGATTACAATCGTCCAGTAGTGTTGGATGGGGCTATTGTAACATGAGAGTATCTGTCATCCTAAAACAAGGATTAACAGAGAGACAAGTCTTAGGATCTGTGTGTTCAGAGGGGCTGCTGTTGGGTGTGTGGCTGCAATGACCACTGTGCTCCCAGCAGTCCCCACAATGGTGTCTCAAAAGGTTGGTCTCCTGATACAACCATAGCAGCTGTTCGCAGAGCCGGGTGCTCTTGGTTCTGTGTCTTCTGTTAGATATTGTGGCACCTGCTCACCCTATTCCCATTCCTGTCTGCTGGGTTGATTGCTTTGTTCCAGTCACCATGGTTTCCTAGACGCTGTTTGTGTGTAACTGTGTTTTGTGGCATCTTTAGTGATTCCACCCTCACTACACAAGTCACTGCACAGCAGGCACTTGCTGATCTTGTTGTAGCCCCGGGTTCACCCCCTCTGGTGGGGCTGTGAAGAACCATAGTTACTTCTAGCTCCTCTCATTCTCATGCTGCTGGGGCTGCTTACAAAGCTCAGCATCTCATCTTTCATCTCATTGACATTATTCTTTTTATTGGTTTGGAATCTGATACTGCTTTGTTAGTAACGTGGACACTGGCTGTCACAGGCACTTTTACATATTTACCCAACAGCTCTGTGAAGTAGGCCTGTGATCCCCATTTTAGGGAGAGGAAACTGAGGCTCAGAGAGGTTGAGTAGCTTTCTTAACTTTGCACAAGTTCCTGGTGCATTTTGAATCTCCACCTGGAGCTCTGTCTCTCATGTCTGTACACATACCTAGTCTTCCACTTTGTGCCTCTCTGCTGGCATCCAAAGGCACACGCCCCATCCCAAGTCCATTTGCTGCTTGATGTAGTCACCCTGCACAACAGGCCCTGGGTGGGGGACTGGATAGAGGGGCGTGGCCTTCCGTGTCCTCTGGCTTACCCTTGGCAGGTTTTAGGTTTATTGAGTGAACTGGAGCAGTGGTGGATACTGACCGTGACTCACCTGGAAGGTTTGTTAGGTAAGAACACTCCACTAACTTTTTGCAGGTGTCATGTCTTCTTTGTCTTCATTTCTCCTTCTGGGCTTTCTCCTGCAGATCCGGGCTGTGCATTGACGTCCAGTACAGATATTGATGAAGACAATACTGCTGCCCTGCTGCCAAGTGGCAACAGCACTCATTATTTCCTCTTTTTCTAAATATAAAGGAAATACTGTATAAAAAATTTAAATTAGAGAGATTTATATAAAGTGAAAGTCTCTTCTTGTATCTCCTTCCCTTCAGACTCACTCCCCTTCTTAGAAGGAATTACTGTTAATTATCTTATGGGATTTATTTTTCTGGACATTTTCTATGAATTAATAAATATACATAAAGTGTTTTTAATGTAAATTTCAGCATATAATTGTTTTGCAATTTGCTATTTCCCATACTATAGTATGACCATGGGCATCTTGTCATATCAGGGCACATAATTATAACTTGCTATTTTTAATGTCTTAAAGGTATTCCAAAGAATGGGCATACCATGGTTTGTTTAACTATTCCTTCTTGGGTGGACTTGGAGAGTATTTCTAGTTTCACTATTATAAACAATGCTGCTATAAGATCCATGTAAAGAATTTATTCCACTGTCTGCCTAATTTGCCTTCCTTTCTTTTAGCCAGAGCATAAATCATTTTTTTAACATTTCTTTTATGAGAATAATTATTTGTTTTATAGGGAAATTAATTTTATCACTGGATAAAGACACTTATGAAGACACTGGAATTTATGGTAATCCATCTTTGTATTCTGGCAGGAAAATCATGAAACTTAGTAGGTACTATGCTCTGTCCATCACTTTTCTAACAAGTCAATAGTCTTCCCATAGAAATTTAAATTTAAATGTCGGAATTTCTTCTATTTTCTTTGTCAGTTTATATAAAATATACCCAGAAGGACAACCTTTTCTAATAGTGAATTAGGGATAAATGACATTTTGTCATACACTATTACATGAAAATGTAATCTCTCAGTTTCCGTGGGTTAGGAAACTTGGAGCTTGGTTGAATTGGGTGGCTCTGGCTCAGGGTCTCTCCTGAGGTGACAGTTGAGATGTCAGCTGGGCCTGCAGTCATCTGTAGGCATGACCGGGAGTGGAGAACCTGCTTCCAAGAAGGCTCCCTAACATGGCTACTAGCTGGAGGCCTCAGTTTCTTGCCCTGTGGATCTCTCCTTCAATGTGACGGCTGACTTCTCCCAAAACAAGAGATCCAAGAAAGAAGCAACTAACATGGGAATCACATAGCCTCTTTTTTTTTTTTTTTGTGAGGAAGATCAGCCCTGAGCTAACATCCATGCCAATCCTCCTGTTTTTTGCTGAGGAAGACTCAGCAAAGAGTTAGCCCTGGGCTAACATCTGTGCCTATCTTCCTTCACTTTATATGGGACATCGCCACAGCATGGCCAGACAAGCAGTGCATCGGTGCGGGCCTGGGATCTGAAGCCCGGGCTGCCAGCAGTGGAGCGCGTGCACCTAACCGCTTCGCCAAGGGGCTGGCCCCCACATAGCCTCTTTATGACCTAGCCTCCAAAGCCACACCCCACCACTGCCCATTTATTCGGTTCAAGCCAGCCACTAAGCCCAGCCCACAGCAAAAGAAAAGGGAAGAGGTTCCATCTCTTAGTGACAGGAGTGTCAAGTGTTTGTGGACATATTTTAAAACCACTAGATAATCTAATGTTTTATAAGTATTTTACACATCAATAAATTATCATGTTAATATACTAAGGGTTGAGGAATATTTTATCTGTGAGCATAGAGCTTTTTACTCCTTTCTGAGCAAAGAGGGGGCAAACTCCTTTGGAAAGCCTTTCTTGGCCTTCTGACTTGACAAACTCTTTCCACCTCCTGGAGTTGAAAGATTAGCTCGTGATGTGAGGAAAGATTCATTCGTGATGTGAGGCCGTGTTTCTTCGAGCAATAAATAAGGCCCGGAAGGAGCCAGCTGGCGGAGGGATAGCCTTGGTGTCCCCGCCAGTCCCTTGTTGGCAAACATGGCCAGAAAACCACTTCCAAAAATGCAAGCAGCGACCTGAGTAGAAGGGTGGAGGCGGATGTGAGACACAGCTGAAGGAAACGTGAACCCGAGTGCGCATGCAGCTGCACGTGGCCGCCGCCAGGGGGAGCCCCCACACTTTCGGGCCAGGAGGACCCGTGGCTTAGCAACCACGAGTTTCATTGTGAGGACAGAGGCCCGGGGTGCTGCGCATGGGCAGTGGGAGTGACGTGTTGAACTCAAGGGAGCAGGGCTCCCAGAGGGCTGAGAGTCGGTAGGACCGACAGAAGTCAGGGAGGGTGCGGGTGCTGCCACCATATTTTCCACAGGTCCCCGAGATCCCAGGCCTCTGGGTCTCAGCTGACGCTCCGCCAAACTTGCCCCGCCCCCAGTGCCGTTTCTCCCACCTCCGCGGACACAGTCGCGATTTAGGCCAGACCCGGCGGTGACAGACAGTTTCCCAGGTCACATTGGTTGCCTCCATTTATGGACCTGCGTGGGTATGGAATGGATCAGATGGGGGTGGTGGGGCAGGATGAAAGCCGCTGAGACTTGGTGCCATGAAGATCCCGGAGTCCCGCTCCAAGTGACGGATCTGGCAACCATCAGTCTTTCGACCCTGAGACGGGTCCCTACGCCAAGTCCACGTAAATAATCCATAATTAATCTGTAAACCAAAATTGGAGTTGATTATGAGCCAACTTTTGAGGACCATAGCCTGAGGGCTTCCTTCCCCAAGGAAGGAAGGGCACTAAAGAAATGGGTGTACAGAGCAGTTATATACTGTCAAAGACTATGTATCACATAGGATTGCAACGTTCCGTTTACAATAGCCACGAGATTGCCCTGCCAGAATAGCTATTGATGGACACAGCGGGGAGCGGGTCTGCTGTTGATGGTCTTGGCTGGTGTCAGGTCTGTTGCCTGCAGCTGGGTGGTCACAGGATGAGTGCAGCAGTCAAATCCTAGCCTAGGGAGAAATGCTTATCCTTAAGGAAATGCCATATGGGGGCAGTTGCATCCTTAAGGGCATTTACTCTTCTCTTTGGGACATTGCAAAGCAGATACACAATGCCTGTTTAAAGGCAACAGACCCTGTGGTGAAAAACAAACTCAGGCCGAATTAGTTTTACCCCTAATGGCTTCCTCATGTGCTCCAATATATCCTATTGCTTGCCATTTATTTATCCGCCAGATTTGACCAGAGGCAGACTCTTCCCTGGCGCCACACCACAGAGTCCCCTGCCTCTCCCAGGGCCACTGAGGAAACTACGGAGGGCCCTGCTCACCGCTGGTGTCTCTCCACCCACCATCGCCACTCCACCCGCCACCGCCAGGACCCTCATCCTCCCTCTGGAGGCTGGGCATGACCTGCAAGGACCTGGATGTGCCTGTCGCTACCTCCTATGTCAGGCACAAAGCATGACTGGCTCCTTCCTCCCCTGGCCTGGCCCATGACACCTCCCAGAAAACTTTCACAGCTCACGACTCTTTCCTCTGTAGTTTGCAAACTGAAGTCTTGGCCCAAGTGGCTGTGAGGTCTGGCCTCCTTTGGGTAAAGTAGGCAAGCCATAGAGTGCTCCTCTCCCTCTCGCCCTCATGGGTGCACTGAGGGAGTGGGCCTGGAGGAGGCCTATCTCGGTTCTCATTGTCAGCTGTCTCCCATGGGTGGTGCCCTAGGCAGCAGGAGAGTGGGCCTTCCTGACTCCAGAGTTGAGGGTGGGTCATGCTCGGGGAAGAGCATGCCCCATGGGTTCCCGTTCATTCCCTGGGTGGCCTGCCTACTCTGCCACACTCCTTTGGCAAGCCTTTCTCAGCCTTCTGACTTGACCAAGTCTTTCCTCCTGGAGTCAAAAGCTTCTTTCATGATGTGAGGCCATATGACTTCAGATCATTTCACTGGGCACTGTCCACTGCAATGTGAAAAGTTGACGTCTGTGCCATTTAGCTGGACACTGTCCAGTGCAGTGTGAAAAGTTGAAGTCTGGGTCATTTAGCTTGGAACTGTCCAGAGCAATGTGAAAAGCTGACATCCAGGCCATTTAGTTGGGAGCCCTCCATTATGGTGTGAAAAGATGACATGTGGCCACTTAGCTGGGCACTCTCCAGTGAAGTGTGAAAAGGTGACATCCAGGATTTAGAGGGGCACTGTCGAGTATAGTGTGAAAAGATGATGTCTATGTCATTTAGCTGGACACTGTCCAGTGTGGTGTGAAAAGGTGACATCTGTGTCATTTAGCTGGGCACAGTTCAGTGTGATGTGAAAAGGTGACATCGGGTCATTTAAAGGGCACTGTCTACTGTGGGGTGAAAAAGTGACCTCAAGTCATTTAGTGGGGCACTGTCCACTGTGGGGTGAAAAAGTGACCTCCAGTCATTTAGTGGGGCACTGTCTACTGTGGTGTGAAACGTTGACATCCGGGTCATTTAGCTGGAAACCCTCACATATGGTGTGAAAAGGTGACATGGGGTCACTTAGCTGGGCACTGTCCAGTGAAGTGTGAAAAGGTGACCTTGGGTCATGGAGCTGGGCAATGTCCCGTGCAGTGTGAAAAGGTGACGTCCAGGTCATTTAGCTGGGCACTGTCCAGTGTCGTGTGAAAAGGTGACATCCAGGTCATTTAGCTGGTACTGTCCAGTGCGGTTTGAAAAGGTCACATTGGTTCATTTACCTGGGCACAGTCCAGTTCCATGTGAAAAGGTGGCATCCCAGTCATTTAGCTGGGCACTGTCCAGAGTGGTGTGAAAAGGTGACATCTGGGTCACTTTGATGTGCACTGTCCAGGGCAGTGTGAAAAGGTGAAGTAGGTTTCATTTAGCTGGGCACTGTAAAGTGCCGTATGAATAGAAGACGTCTGGGTCTTTAGCCTGGCACTGTCCAGTGCAGTGTGAAAAGGTGATGTCTGTGTCATTTACCTGGGCAATGTCCATTGCCATGTGGAAAGGTGATATCGAGTCGTTTAGCTGTGCATTGTCCAGTGCAGTTTGAAAAAGTGAGGTTTGGGTCATTTATCTGGGAACTTTCTAATGTGGGGTGAAAAAGTAACATCTGGGTCATTTAGCTGGGGACTGTCCAGGGCAGTGATAAAGGTTACATCTGGGTAATTTAGCTGGGCACTGTCCAGTGCAGTGTGAAAAGGTGACATCCAGGTCTCTTAGCTGAGCACTTTCCAGTGTGGTGTGAAAATGTGATGTTTGGGTCATTTAGCTGGGCACTGTCTGGTGCATGTGAAAAGCTGACATCTGGGTAATTTAGGTGGGCACTGTCCAGTGTGGTGTGAAAAGGTGACATCAGTATCATTAATTTGGGCACTGTCCAGTGTGGTGTGAAAAGGTGACGTCCAGGTCATTTAGCGGGGCACTGTCCAGTGCAGTGTGAAAAGGTGACGTCCAGGTCGTTTAGCTGGGCACTGTCCAGTGCAGTGTGAAAAGCTGATGTCCTGGTCATTTAGCTGGGCCCTGTATAGTGCGGTGACAACAGGTGACATCCCGATCACTTGGTTGGGCACTTTCCAGTGCAGTGTGGAAAGGTGCCAAGCAGGTAATTTAGCCTGGCACTGGCCAGTGCTGTGTGAAAAGGTGACATCTGGGACATTTAGGTGGGCACTCTCTAGTGCAGTGTGAAAAGGTGATGTCCAGTTCATTTAGCTGGGCACTGTCCATTGCGGTGTGAAAATGTGGTGTCTGGGTCATTTAGCCAGGCACTGTCTAGTGTGGTGTGAAAAGGTCACATCCAGGTCATTTATCTTGGCACTGTCCAGTGCAGTTTTAAAAGGTGACGTCAGGGTCATGGAGCTGGGCACTGTCCTGTATGTGAAAATGTGATGTCCGGGTCATTGAGCTGGGCCCTGTCCAGTGCAATGTGAAAAGGTGACATCCAGATCATTTTGCTGGGCACTGTCCAGTTCGCTGGAAAAGGGTCAATGGTTCAGTTCTCCTGGGTCAGCTCCCCAGTCGCTCCCCATCTTGAGTCCCTCCCTCGCAGAGGACCATGTGTTTCCCCCCATCTGTCACCTCCTCTATGGTTCCACCAGCTTGTCCCAACCCCCTCTCTTTACCACATCCCAGGCAGTCCCAGGCCCTGCTACCAACCATTTAGGCTGAGGACTAGAGCGAGTAATGAATCAGTCTGCTCTCTTTTCACAGGTCCTGATTACCCCTGTGATGGGAGTGCCTAAAGGACCTGGTGGGAGCTCTGATGGAAGGGAAGGGCCTGCATCCTGACACCTCTAGCCTTGGGGAGGGTTACAGGCAAACATTCTTCTTTTCCCAGCCTCTTAGCTAGCAGCACACATAGCTCTCAGTGTGATGGTCCCTGTGCTCACCCCATCTATTCCTGGTCCTGCTCAGCTGTGAGCATCAACAGCAGCTCAGTCCCACCTATCTCTGGAGTCACCTCTGCTCCAGGCAGGGGCTGCACAGTCACTCAGGATCTGGGGTCTGCAGGAGGCTGGCTGCCAGGTGCACACAACAGGCTGAGCCAGAATTCCCCTTGTTCCCTGGAGATCTGGCCTCCTCCTAATCTGGTCTTACACAGTCTCTACTCTTCACCTTCAGCCTTTCCTGCTGTGACCCCAGGCACTTTCTGTGAGAATGCAGCCCTGAACGGCAGCCTTTTAAGTTGAGTCTTCAATGTTTGCACCCTTCTTCCTGGGATTAGACCCAGGCCTCTCTCCTCTTAGCCCCCTGGATGAGTCCCCTTCCCTTTGATACATACCATGGAGTGATCATGCGGCTCTCCCCCAATGTGAGTACTTCCCACGACTTGTGTGTCTCCTATCTCTACACCACCTCCCACTGGGCCCAAATAGACTCTCCGAAACAGAGGATCTGGACTGAGTCAGGCCTGACTTTCCTAACCCCCTTCAGCATCCACAGGCCCTAAGCCTAGGTGTGGCCCCTCCCCTTTCCCCCTGGCCTCACCAGTGAGGAGACACCAGAACCCAGGGCTGAGCTTGTCCAAGGCATTGCTGTGGAGCCACATGAGGTCTCATTCTCCTGGTATCTATTGAGGGAATCAGACAATGTACAACTTGTTGGACCACACTGGTCAGAGCCTTGAAAACACTAAAGAAGGCATGAATGATTCTCTCCAGGAGTGCGATGAAGCCTTCATGGGAGATGAATCGGGGGGGAAATAAAATTCAGCCAAGTGGGAAAATGGGGAAAATGATCAGGGATGAGGGCTGAGCCAACGTCTACAGCAACAGAAAAGTCTCCCACTCTGGGCTCCCCTCTGCCCAGGGTCTTTGACAGTTGGGACACAACAGCAGAATATCTTCTTCTCTGGAGCATCTCCAGTCAAGTGAACAGGATAGGGGGCTGTGGGTGCCTGGTCCCAGAGTTCTAAGTTCTGTTGGGGCCCGTCACCAAGGAAGTGAGGTCAAAATTCCATTACCTGAGCCCCTTCATCCAGTCAGACTACCCAAAGGCCCCTCTGGCTGTTGCACCCTCCTCCCCCGTGTCATCTCCTTACCTGCACACAATGAGCCAGCACAGCTGGAAGTGTAGCAGGATCCCAGCTTTGAGGAGACAGAGCTAAATTCAGACCTCTTTTTTCTTAACACTTCTCTGTCCTGGAAAACTCAGTGCGCCTCTCAGGTCCTCCTCAGTCTCCCAGCCTGTACTGTGGGGTCAGGTTAGAATCTACTTCCTGGGACGTCATCAGTTGTATATGAGATAAATCTGTAACGCCTGTGGGCTGGTGTCACATGTAGCTAAGGCACAAACTTAGAGAGGGAAGAATTATAAGAAGGGTTTGAATGTAGCATGGGACACCACTCAAAAGGGGCCGACATCCCAGCGACGTGATATTGGAACAGTCACTTTTAACTTGGCCTCGTTTGAATGTCAGACCCATGAAGGGGTTAATGAGTGAAATTCAAACACTGTCATCCTCTGGATGAAAACCTTTAATTACTAGATGATGGGAATCCTTTCACATGTATATTAAACCACTGTGATGTACGCTTTTAAATGTCTCACAATTTTGTCAATTATACCTCAATAAGCTGAGAAAAAGTCAAAAAAATAAAACCTTTCAATTGTTTCCTGTTATATTTAGAATGAGACCCAAGTGCCTCATCTCATCCTATGGGGTGGGTGGTCTCCACAATGGCTCCCAGCGATCCCCAACTGTGGGAGACACAATGCTGTGTAACCACTAAGTGGTTAGTGACTGGATTCTGCCAATAGATTTAACCAAAATGATGGGACGCCATGTCCGACTTTTCATTACAAAGTCAATCAGTTCCTTACTCCCTCTCTCGTGTTCCACCTCTCTCTGTGTCTCTCTATGTCTCTCTGTGTCTCTGTGTCTCTCTCTGTCATCCCTGAGCTGGGGACTCGAGCACAGATGTTTTGAGCTGCCCTGTGTAGAGGCCCACACAGGAGAGAACCAAGGCAGTGCCCAGGCCAGCAGACAGACAGGAACTCCTGCTGAGTCCAAGCTGCACCCTGAATCCATTGAATGACCCTGGGAGCAAATCTGCAGTTGAGGCTGCAGCCCCGGCCTGTGGGGCATCTGGAACAGAGGAACCAAGCTAATCTGCCTGGATTCCTCATCCACAAAACTTGTGAGATATTGAATATTTGTAGTTTGAAGATGCACGGCATTGGGGCAGTGTTTTCAGAGAGCAGGAGATGACTCACAGTCTGTCAGGCCCCAAGAGCTGGCCCTGCCCTCCTCCCTCTGCTCCTCTCGCCTCCCAGGCTCCCTGCAGCCACACTGGGCACCTTTCTAACCTCCTCTGGCCAAACTCACTTCTGCCTGGCAGTCTCTGCACCAGTGGTGCCTTCTCCCTGACACACTGCTCCTGGACCTGTGCAGGGCTGGCTCCCTCTTGTCATTCTGGTCCCAGCAAATGTCACCCCAGTGAGGCCTTTCAGACCCTCCCACCAGTGCCCCCAGCCCTCCCTCACAGCCTCCTTGTGTTTCAGGCCAGCGCTTGCTCTTTTCGTTCTCATGTCTTTGCTTTGGTGCTTTTGTCCGTCTCCTTCCAGACTCTGAGCTCCAGGCAGACAGGGACCACTTGGCCATCTTCAGCCCCACACTTAGGCCCACCCGGGCACCTGACACAGAGTGAGTGCTTGGCGCACAGTTGCTGAATGAATAACTGGGCGTGTCTGGGGGCTCTCCTCCCTTTTAACCAGCGGGGCTGCAGAGATGAACGCTGGTAATGGGTTCCCTGTGGTTTCTGATGCGGGAAGACAGCCGGAATCAACTCTGCGTGACCTCCTGCTCCAGTTGCTCCAGCCAAGCTCACTCTGGACACCACTGACACGGAAGGCTGCCTGCCACCCAGGCAGGAGCACCACTGAAGAAACTGGCAAGTTTATCTGGGTGTCCTCAAGGCAGTGGCTTTCCAGAGTCCCAGGGGCAAAGAAGCAGGACCTACAGGCTCTGATGGCAGTGCAAGTGACCTTGCAAGCCTCCATTTCTCCTCTTTTTTGTCCACTCCAGTGTTGTCCTCTGACTAATGAGGTGTCACCACTGGACCATTACAAAGAACCCCCACATTCAAATGAGCACCTTGAGAGTCCAACAAGGACTGGTCTTGTCCCTGGACCCCAGTCTTTTTTTTTTTTTTTTTCCATAATTTTATTTATTTTTTCCCCCAAAGCCCCAGTAGATAGTTGTATGTCATAGCTGCACATCCTTCTAGTTGCTGTATGTGGGATGCGGCCTCAGCATGGCCGGAGAAGCAGTGCGTTGGCGGGTGCCCGGGATCGAACCCGGGCCGCCAGCAGTGGAGCATGCGCACTTAACCGCTAAGCCACGGGGCCGGCCCATGGACCCCAGTCTTGGTGTACAGTGCTCTGGCATGTTCTTCCCTATCCCTAGTCCTCAATCACCCAAGCCTCTCTGCTCTGAAGGACCTCCAGGGAGTGGAAAGCAGTTTCCCAAGGTCTCAGAGCACAGGGGGTCATTGGTAGAGAACCAGGGTCTACAGCCTTTGCCAGCATGCAGGACCCTTGGGGTCAGCCACTGCAAGTGCCCAATTTGTAGAGAAGGAAATTGAGACCTTCTCTCCTGTAGTCCCTCTCTATACTGGGGGGTGGAGTGCTCAGATCAGTTCCAGGAGCCCAGAGCAGTGGGCTGCATAACCCCAGTCTCTGTCTCCTGGAAACTGCTATGGAGATGGCCCCGGCCCAGGCTGGACTGTGGGAAATTTGAGGATCACCCTCATGCTATAGATCTCTAGACATGTTGCCAAAAGAATGGATGCCCCTACTCCACTGCAGTCTCCAACCCCTGTCTCCTCTTTCCCTTGTCACTTACAGGTTGTCTGCTCTTCTGACCTACCCTCCCATGGTCCCCAACTGTGAAGTTGGCTTCTGTTTGTGCACGCCTGTGTGCACGTGAGGACGCAGGAAGAAAAATGGCCCCATTGGGAGGGGTTGGGCACAGTTCACCTGGATCTTAGGGGCTCTCATTTCCAACGTGAACATGACTGGAGGGGTTGGGCCCTGGCCTAGGAAGCCAGTGTCCTCCCTTTTCTTCTTGATTCTGCCCATGTAGTATGCCCTGGGCCACTCTCTGCCTCCTTCGGGACTCGTTTTCCCAATTATACAAAGAGGGGTTGCATGTGGAAGTTTATAAGCCCATGCACAGCAGAACCTGTTGTCAGGCTCCATCGACACTGGATGGGGTGATGGAGTGGGCAGGCTCGAGCAGGCACAGGTGCATGGGCCTCCTAACATGGGCAGATGCTGGTGGACACGGAGCAGGAGCAGCCAGGTCTCCTGTCAAGGGCCCAGCGCTCACAAGTGGCCCCAGGACAGTGAGTACCCCTGAGCCCTGCCTTGCCGCTAGCATGCGCACTGCACCAGCTGCTCCGCTCAGGAGGTTAGTATTTGTGATCCCCGACCTGCAGCCTCTCAACACTCCACATCTTCTGTAGCCCCATGGGCGCCTCCAGTGCACTAGGGAGTCCTCAGGGAGCTGAACCTCATGAGCCTGCAGATCCTGGAGAGGAGGGAATCCCTTTTCTATTTTCCCCTCAGCTTGGTCACATTTTGCATTCAACAATTTTGTGATTGTATGACTGAGCCTGGGCTTATTTTCATATATTTACGACTACTTGTGTATTCTGTGAACTGTGAGTTCATGTCTTTTGTCAATTTTTCTACTGAGTGTGTGTTTTTTCTTATCAATTTCTATGATCTTTTTATATATTGGGGATAAGAGCCCTTTGTGATATGAACTGCAAATATTTCTTCCTTTCTGATTATGATGGTTTCGTTTGGTTTGGGTGGTTTTATTTTTTGGTGTTTTTGTTTTGCTCTGTGTCGTGAAGACGTCACTTCACCCCTAATTGATCTCTAGATTCATACAATCACAATAAAGTATCTAAGCAGACATCATGTGGACACTGACTGGACTATCCAATTTCAAATTTCCATAGAAATACAAGTGGCCACATATGGTCCAGACGGTCTTGAAGGAGAACAAGCTTGGAGGGCTTCCACTCCAGATATGAAGCCCTAGTGTAAAGCTGCAGTCGTCAGGGCAGTGTGCTGTCACAGTGCAAGGACAGCCCTGAGGAGAAGTAGAAAGACTAGAGCGTCCTCCTGAGACCCCCACATACGGACATCTGTATGTGACAGAAGAGGCAGGCCGAGCGTGGGGAGAAGAGTGTCTCCCCAATAAATGGCTCAGGGGCACTGGTTATTCTTATAGGAAAAAAAGCCATCTTGACTCCTACCTCACACCATAAACAAGTCAATTCCAGGTGGAGTTTACATCCAAATGTAAGCATTTAAAACAATGACATTTGTAGTACATAACACAGGAGAATATTTTCATGACTTTGGGGCAGGCAAAGATTTCTTAGGTCACTGGGTAAATTAAACATAAAGACAAAAATTAATAAATTGAACTTTATTACATTTAGGAACTTCTTTTCATCAAAAGCCATCTTTAAGAGAGTAAGAAGGCAAAAACAGAATGGGAATAAACATTTGTCATATTTGATCTGGAAAAAACCTCATATAGGATATGTAACTAACTCCCATAAATTATTAAGAAAAAGGACAGACAATCTACCAGGAAAATTGGGCTAAAATATTTGACAGGTGTTTCACCAGAAAGATAACCAAATGGCCAATAAGTATTTGAAAAGGTGCACGATATCGTTACTTGTCAGGAAGATGTAAATTAAAACCACAATATGATACCAATACACAATGACTAAAATAAAAACCACGGACAATATCAAGCCTTGGTGAGGATGGAGAATAACGGGGTTCATGCACTGCTGTGGGTGTCAACAGTCACGACCACTTTCAAAAATTCTGTGAGGATCTCCTAAGGACGGACTTAGACATATTCTAGGAGCCACAAATTCCTGTCTTAGGTAAATACCCATAGAAATGCCTACATATGTTCATCGTTGCAAAAGAATTTTCAGAGCATCATTTGGTAATTCTCTCAACTTGAAGCAACCCAGACGTGCATCAACAATAGAAAGGATGAATAAAATAGTTTACTTTTTTTAGAGTGGCATAGTATACAGAAATAAAAATGAACTACAGCCACATTCATAAATATGTTTGAAATTCACAAACATAATGAAAGAAGCATGACATAAAAGAGTACATTCTGTATAATTCCACTAAATCAAGTTCAGAAACAAGCAAAATGAATAAGGAAGTGAGAATGTTTGTTACTGGTGGGGAAGAGACGGCAGCGACTAGGGGTGCCCCAGGCCAGCTTCTCCCACCCTGATGGGAAGGAGAACATTGTAAGGTTTTTTTCTTGGGTCCCTGGAGCCCAAGAGAGAGGGGATGACCTGCCCCAGCTCCCTGACATCTCTACCCCAGCACCTATTTACCTGTTGGGGAGGGGCAACATTTATTTGTTGTTCATAGTAAATGTTAGATTAAAATCCTGTGTCTTTTCCAGCCACCGAGTGGGGGTGTGGCTCTTTCACTTCCTGTGCTCCTGTAAATGAGACACAGACTCTCTCATTCCTCCTTGAGTTAAGCCATCTTGCAGGGTCACAGCTTATTGTATGTGGAAGAAGGGAAAAGAGCCAGCGCCCCTTCTTGGCTGCTAAAGGACACCCTCAAGTCCCCCTGCCTCAGAGGACAGGCTCATTTCAGTGTGGTTCACCTGGGCCAGGAGCAGAGACAGCCCCTCAGAGCACCTGGGATTTAGAGGTTGGAGGGACTTTCACAGGCACAGCAACAACCACGGAAATGTGGGTGTCTTTCGCGTAGCACTAGCCACGACCGTGTCCTGCCCCAGGACAGCGGCTGCCTTTCTACAGCTTTGGAGAAAGAACTTATGTTTTCTGCTTCTCTTGTTGAAGTTTCTTATGGCCAAATACTGAAACTTGTAGTTTTCTTATCAATCTCTTCATTGCAGCAGCAGGAAGTGGGTAAATACATATAAAAAGATAAAAAAAATTGCATGTGGAAAGGACAAAGCCAGAGGAAGGTCACTTGCAGACAGACTGAGGGCAGGCAGGACTCTCCCTCCTCAGTTGCTCTCCAGGGGCTCTGTGATCACCCTCGACTTAGATGGGAACCCTCCTGGGATCCTTGTCCATGACCTCAGAATTCCTTTTCCTGTTGGTTTCTTATCTAGGGTAAAGATTTTTGATGCAGGTTTTAAGGCTACAGCTGGGCTTCCTTCATAAACATCACTGCTCCCTGTGAACTAGAATGTCCAGCATCCCTGTACTTCCTAATACAATTCATTTTGGGCAGAAATTTCTCTTCCTCAGTCAAATTATTGTAGGATTTCTCCATAGATGTGGTCTGAGAGAATGAAGGTAATGTAGTCCGGGTGGGGGTCATGGACATTTCCGCCACAGCCTCATATGACTTAATCTTTCCTTCATGGTCACTTGGTGGCTATAGTTATGCGTGCAGTGTCTCCTAAGGCCCAGTAGCAAATACAAGGCTGTTTCTCCAAAGGAGAGTATTATCTGCAGTGCTGTGCTTCCAAATCCTAACAGTCTGTCTTGGGATCCTTCGATTGGGGCCTGCTAATGGCACCACCCAACATCTCCACATGCAGGGACACTTCCAGCACCATGGGGACTGCCGGATCAGATGGCCCAAATGGCAGAGCAGCCTACCCAGCAGCCTGGACCTGATGTAGATCCTTGTCTTGTTCTGGGTCCTACTCAAGACTAGCAGCTTTTGGGTCACTCACTCAATGAGCTTGAGTCACCCACCCTAATAAGGATTCTGTTGCCTCCAAAATACAAAGAGGCCCACTAGGCATTATGCCTCTCTTTGTTCATAGGAGGGAAGGGGCCAGATTGCACTACTTATCCTTCACCTTACAAGTGATATCTTAACATGACCTACACCACTGGACTCCTAGAAATTTCACTGAGGGCAGCCCCTGAATTTTTGTTGCATTTATTTCCTGCCTGGTGACACACTATGTCTTCCCGATAAGACTAGATGAGTTTCTACTCGTTGCTGACTAGATGGAATCAGCATCCCCGCATGATCCTGTCACCTGGATGGTGCGATTCCCTGCTTCCATTGAGTTAGTTTCCCACACACCTACAGGCAGTGGCCCCTTCTATTTCTTTATACCTACTCTCTGCTCACTTTTCCGTTGTGTCTTTTGTGTTTTATTACTGATTTGAAGGTTTTTTTTTTAGATATTCTATAACGTAATCCTTTGTTGGTTCATATCTATTGTAGATATTTCCTCCTATTCTGGCCCTTGTATTTTATTTTCTATTTTTAGGTTGTTGACATATATTAATAAGTTAATTCTATATATTGAGCTTATATCCAGCGACCTTGCTAAGATTCACTTCTTCATTGTAATAATTGGTAGATTATAGTGAATTTCCCATTCACGCAATGGTACCATCTGTGCCTAATGGCAGTTTGATTTCTTGCTTGTTGATCCTTATGCTTTTTTTTTCTTTTTACTGTGTTAATGCCTTGACTCCCCTTCTAGTAGAATGCTGAACAAATGAGTGATAGCAGGCATCTCTGCCTGGTTTTCATCCTAGGGGAAAAAGCTTTCAATAATTCTGTAGTAAGTATGATGTTTGCTATGGGTTCATTTTAAACAAACTTAATCAGATTAAAGAAGTTGCCTACTTTTACTATTTTGTTGAGTTTTTAAAAAATGAATTCATATTTAATTTTATTAAATTATGTTTCACATTGATTCTAGATGATGATATAATTTTCTCCTTTACTTTTCTTCTAATGGGATGGTGTCTGTGATTAACTTTTGAATGCTAAATCACCCTTGTATTTTTTAGTATATGCCACTTAGTACTGATGTATTCTATTTTCATTGATGGCTGAATTCATAGAATAATGTTTTGCTTAGAATATTTATATCTGTGTTTCTGAAAGAGATGATCTGTCATTTTTTTTTTCCTCCTAATGATCCTGTCAAATATAGTCTCAATTAGATGCTGGCCTTATAAAATAAATTGAAAAGTATTCCCTCTTTTCCTCCCCTTCAAGAGAGTTTGAAAAATTTAGGTGTTTTTCTTCCTTATGTTTGGAATCTTTCAATAGTCTTAGTCTGGAGTTTTCTCTTGGCAAGTGTTTTGTTGTTGTTGATTGGTTGTTTGATTTGATTTTTAAATAATTGATCTGCCTTATTGAATAGATAGAGAAGTTTTCCTCTTTTATGTTTTTTTGTGTGTGTCACTTTTGATAAGTTGTGCTTTAAAATTTGGTCCGGGGCCAGTCTGGTGGCACAAGCGGTTAAGTGCGCAAGCCCTGTTTCAGCAGCACGGGGTTCGCAGGTTTGGATCCCAGGCGCACACTGACGCACCACTTGTCGAGCCATGCTGTGGCAGCGTCCCATATAAAATAGAGGAAGATGGACCTGGATGTTAGCTCAGGGCTTATCTTCCTCACAAAAAATAATTAAATAAATAAAATAAAATTTGGTCCATTTTTTTTTTAATTTTTTTTTTATTGCAGTAACATTGGTTTATAACATTGTAAAAATTTCAGGTGTACATCATTGTACTTCTGCATAGATTACATCATGTTCACCACCAAAATACTAGTTACAACCCATCACCACACACATGTACCGAATTATCCCTTTCACCCTCCTCCCTCCCCTCTTCCCCTCTGGTAACCACCAATCCAATCTCTGTCCCTATGTGTTTGTTTATTGTTGTTATTATCTACTACTTAATGAAGGAAATCATGCGGTATTTGACCTTCTCCCTCTGACTTATTTCACTTTGCATTATACCCTCAATGTCCATCCATGTTGTCACAAATGGCTGGATTTCATCGTTTCTTATGGCTGAGTAGTATTCCATTGTGTATATATACCACAGCTTCTTTATCCATTCGTCCCTTGATGGGCACTTAGGTTGCTTCCAAGTCTTGACTATTGTGAGTAACGCTGCAATGAACACATGGGTGCATGTACCTTTACAAATTGGTGTTTTCAAGTTCTTTGGATAAATACCCAGCAGTGGGATGGCTGGATCATATGGTAGTTCTATCCTTGATTTTTTGAGGAATCTCCATACTGTTTTCCATAGTGGCTGCACCAGTTTGCACTCCCACCAGCAGTGTATGAGAGTTCCCTTCTCTCCACATCCTCTCCAACACATGTTGTTTCCTGTCTTGTTAATTATAGCCATTCTGAGGGGCGTGAGGTGATATCTCATTGTAGTTTTGATTTGCATTTCCCTGATAGTTAATGATTTTGAACATCTTTTCATGTGTCTGTTGGCCATCTGTATATCTTCTTTGGAGAAATGTCTGTTCAGGTCCTTTGCCCTTTTTTAATTGGGTTGGTAGTTTTTTTGTTGGTAAGATGCATGAGTTCTTTATATATTTTGGAGATTAAGCCCTTATCAGATGTATGGTTTGCAAATATCTTCTCCCAATTGTTAGGTTGTCTTATCGTTTTGTTGATGGTTTCCTTTGCTGTGCACAAGCTTTTTAGTTTGATGTAGTCCCATTTGTTTATTTTTTCTATTGTTTCTCTTGCCCGGTCAGACGTGGTGTTTGAGAAGATGTTGCTAAGACTGATGTCGAAGAGCGTACTGCCTGTTTTCTTCTAGAAGTTTCATAGTTTCAGGTCTTACATTCAAGTCTTTAATCCATTTGGAGTTAATTTTTGTGTATGGTGTAAGGTAAGGGTCTACTTTCACTTTTTTGCATGTGGCTGTCCAGTTTTCCCAACACCATTTGTTGAAGAGACTTTCTTTTCCCCATTGTATGTTCTTGGCTCCTTTGTCAAAGATTAGCTGTCCATAGATGTGTGGGTTTATTTCTGGGCTTTCGATTCTATGCCATTGATCTGTGTGTCTGTTTTTGTGCCAGTACCATGCTGTTTTGGTTACTACAGCTTTGTAGTATATTTTGAAATCAGGGAGTGTGATACCTCCAGCTTTGTTCTTTTTTCTCTGGATTCCTTTAGCTATTCGGGGTCTTTTGTTGTTCCATATAAATTTTAGGATTCTTTGTTCTATTTCTGTGAAAAATGTTGTCGGAACTTTGATAGGGATTGCATTGAATCTATAGATGGCTTTAGGAAGTATGGACATCTTAACTATGTTAATTCTTCCAATCCAAGAGCACGGAATATCTTTCCATTTCTTTGTGTCTTCTTCAATTTCTTTCAGAAATGTTTTATAGTTTTCGGTGTACAGATCTTTCACCTCTTTGGTTAAGTTTATTCCTAGGTATTTTATTCTTTTTGTTGCAATTGTAAATGGGATGGTATTCTTAATTTCTCTTTCTGCTACTTCGTTGTTAGTGTACAGAAATGCAACTGATTTTTGTATGTTGATTTTGTATCCTGCAACTTTATCATATTCGTTTATTACTTCTAAAAGTTTTCTGGTGGATTCTTTGGGGTTTTCTATATATAAAATCATGTCATCTGCAAATAGTGACAGTTTCACTTCTTCCTTTCCAATTTGGATCCCTTTTATTTCTTTCTCTTGCCTGATTGCTCTGGCTAGGACTTCCAGTACTATGTTAAATAGGAGTGGTGACAGTGGGCATCCTTGTCTGGTTCCTGTTCTTAGAGGGATAGCTTTCAGTTTTTCACCATTGAGGATGATATTAGCTGTGGGTTTCTCATATATGGTCTTTATTATGTTGAGGTACTTTCCTTCTATGCCCATTTTATTCAGAGTTTTTATCATAAATGGATGCTGTATCTTGTCAAATGCTTTCTCTGCATCTATTGAGATGATCCTGTGATTTTTATTCTTCATTTTATTAATGTGGTGTATTACGTTGATTGATTTGCGAATGTTAAACCATCCCTGCATACCTGGAATAAATCCCACTTGATCATGGTGTATAATCTTTTTAATGTATTGTTGTATGCGATTTGCTAGTATTTTATTGAGGATTTTTGCATCGATGTTCATCAGTGATATTGGCCTGTAATTTTCTTTTTTTGTGTTGTCCTTGTCTGGTTTTGGTATCAGGGTAATGTCAGCTTCATAGAATGAGTTAGGGAGCTTCCCCCCTCCTCAATTTTTTGGAAGAGTTTGAGAAGGATAGGTATTAAGTCTTCTTTGAATGTTTGGTAGAATTCACCAGGGAAGCCGTCTGGTCCTGGACTTTTATTTTTGGGGAGGTTTGTGATTACTGTTTCGATCTCCTTACTGGTGATTGGTCTATTCAAATTCTCTACTTCTTCTTGATCCAGTTTTGGAAGGTTGTATGATTCTAAGAATTTATCCATTTCTTCCAGATTGTCGAATTGGTTGGCATATAGCTTTTCATAGTATTCTCTTATAATCTTTTGTATTTCTGAGGTGTCTGTTGTAACCTCTCCTCTTTCATTTCTGATTTTACTTATTTGTGCCTTCTCTCTTTTTTTCTTAGTGAGTCTAGCTAAAGGTTTGTCTATTTTCTTGATCTTTTCAAAGAACCAGCTCTTGGTTTTATTAATTTTTTCTATTGTTTTTTTGGTCTCTATTTCATTTATTTCTGCTCTGATTTTTATTATTTCCCTTCTTCTACTGATTTTGGGCTTTGTTTGTTCTTCTTTTTCCAGTTCCTTCAGGTGCATTGTTAGATTGTTTATTTGAGATTTTTCTTGTTTGTTGAGATAGGCCTGTATCGCTGTAAACTTCCCTCTTAGAACTGCTTTTGCTGTATTCCATAAATTCTGGCATGTCGTATTTTCATTTTCATTTGTCTCCAGGTATTTTTTGATTTCTTCTTTGATTTCTTCGTTAACCCAGTCGTTGTTCAGTAGCATTTTGTTTAATCTCCACGTATTTGTGGCTTTTCTGATTTTCTTCCTATAGTTGATTTCTAGTTTCATACCGTTGTGGTCAGAAAAGATGCTTGGTATTATTTCAATCTTCTTAAATTTATGGAGACTTGTTTTGTGGCCTAATATGTGATCAATCCTGGAGAATGTTCCATGTGCCTTTGAAAAGAACGTGTATTCTTCGGTTTTTGGATGGAATGCTCTGTATATATCTACTAGGTCCATCTGTTGTAGTGTGTCGTTTAAGGCCAATGTTTCCTTATTGATCTTCTGTTTGGATGATCTATCCATTGGTGTAAGTGGAGTGTTAAAGTCCCCTACTATTATTGTGTTACTGTCTATTTCTGTTTTTATGTCTGTTAATAATTGCTTTATATATTTAGGTGCACCTACATTGGGTGCGTAGATATTTACAAGTGTTATATCCTCTTGTTGGATTGTTCCCTTGATCATTATGCAATGCCCTTCTTTGTCTCTTTTTACAGTTTTTGTTTTAAAGTCTATTTTGTCTGATATGAGTACTGCTACCCCAGCTTTCTTTTCATTGCCATTTGCGTGGAGTATCTTTTTCCATCCCTTCACTTTCAGTTTGTGAGTGTCTTTAGGTCTGAAGTGTGTCTCTTGTATGCAGCATATATATGGGTCTTGTTTTTTTATCCAGTCAGCCACCCTATGCCTTTTAATTGGAGCATTTAGTCCATTGACGTTTAAAGTAGCTATTGATAAGTATGTACTTACTGCCATTTTTTAACTTTTTTTTTTTTCTCAGTGTTTTAGTAGTCCTTCTCTGTTCCTTTCTTCTACTATACAGAATTGATGGTCACTTTAGTTTGACCTCTGTCTGAAAGCTGTACTCTTTAACTCCCCTCCTCCCTCATGTTTTTGATATCATATCTAACCTCTTTGTTGTGCATTTTGATCCCCGTTGTGAAATTTTTATCCTAGATATTTCCTAAAATCTGCTTCGCATCTGGTTAATGTCTGTGGGTCCTGTAGAGGATGAGTGTGTTTTGATTCCTGATATTGGTAATTCAGTTTCTTCTTTTTCTTTTCTTTCTTTCATCTATTTTGCTAGGGGTTTATTAATTTTATTAATGGCAACAAAACACAACTCTTAGCCTTGTTGATTTGCTTCTATTGTATTTTTCTATGTCATTGATTTCTGCTCTTATATTTACTGTTGCCTCACTTGTATACTCTTCCATTTTGATAGTTCTTTTTTTACTTCTTGGCAAGGAAGCTGAGCTTAATGATATCAGTCTTTCCGCTATTCCAGTTGACTCATTGAAGGCTATAAATTTCCCTCTAAGTAGTGATCTAGCTACTAGTGATCTAGCTACAGCAGCATGTCTACACTGCTGTTTTTCCAAACTCTGTGCTTGTTTCTATGATAGAAGTATATATAGAGTACAGTAGGTACCCCCAAAAAGAATGGTCAAGTTTAGGTATCCACAAAGACTCCTTCAACGTGTTTGTACTGTGTCTTGTAAAATGAGAAAGTAAGCTGTTAAAAATTAAAGGACGCTCAAATGCAGTAAGAGTCTGAGACCCCTATACAGTAGTTCAAAACTATTGTGGCACCAGTGATACTGGCTCAAGACAAGGTTGACACAAGGGAAGCCATATTGTACAAAAGAAACCCTATTGTAACTTTGAATGACCTCTGACTAACTAAGCCAGCTGGATATGCACCCTCCAGGAGATCTAACTCTCTGTAGATTTTATGACCCATGCTTGTGCATGTACCTCCCAGCTGCAATAAGATCATAACTTTGTTCTTTTGAGTTCCCTAGGAATGTGATGACCCCCAAACAGAGAGTCTATGCTGATAGCGACTTCAATGATAACTGAAAGGTCTGGTGTGGCGACTCCCAGTCTATAATACCAGAGAGTCAACATTCCTAACTCCCTCCGCTATAACCCACTGGCCCATATAACTGCTGTAAGATTTTGTGCCCCCTTAAGATGGTTCTTTGGGACATTAGTCGGTCATCTTCTCTCTTGCTAGCAAGCGGGAATAAAATGCCCTTTCTCTGCCACCATCTTGCCTCTTGAAGATTGGCTTTTGTCTCTTGGTGAGCATATCATGCCCTTTTTTTGCGGTCACACCCGGAGGGGCAATGTACACAATGGCAGGGCATTAAGGACCAGCCTAGAATCCTGGCAATACAGTATAGGAGCTTAGAGCAGGAGACATGGAGGCAGAATGCCTCCTGGAACTCTGGCTTTGCCGTTTACTATGTTGGCAAGCTTAGTCAAGATCTTTGTGTCTGCTTCCTCATAGGCAATGTCTTCTGTTAAGATTAAATGATTTTGTAGTCACAGAAGAGTTGATTTGTCAATCAGAACCTGCTCTTAAAGGGACAGTCACTCTAGGACACATAGGAGGAAGAATAGGCCACTGTTCCACGACAGGGCCGAGTGGGGACGAGAGCGGCCCCGGGCGGCGTGGCCTTTGGAACCAGGGCTTTGGAACCAGGCCCCGCAGGCCAGGAAGACTGTCCCCTTTACCGACCACTGCAGGACCCGGCCCACCACAGAGGAAGGGGGTGGGACCGCCCAGGCCACGCCCCAGCCAGACATTCCCCCCCCGCCCCTCCCCCTCTCCCCCGTGGCCCCGGAGCCTGTCCCAAGACGCCCGGAACCCCGCCATGCCAGGGGCGCCATCTCCGCGCCCATTCGGGTCCCCGTCCCGGCCGTCCTCAGCCAGCGGCATCCCGCTTCAGGCCACGCCCCGCCGGTGAACCCCGCCCGGGGACCCCGCAGCGTTCCATTCACCGCCCCCACGCCTCGGGCTCCGCCCCGCACTGGCGCAGCCTGGACCTTGCGGTGGTCTGTCTCGCGGGAAGTCACCAGCCCCCGGCCCCCTCCGGCCCCCTCGCCCCAACTGCCGATCCCCCCATCCCCGTTGTCACCGCCCCTCTCCCTTCCTCCGCCCACTTGACTCTCATTGGTTTCCTTCCCTTGCAGGGGGCGGGGCCAGCGGGGAGCGCTGCGGGATTGGTCAGCCGCGCAGAGCGCGCCGGCTCGCGCCACACACAGCGTTGCGGTCTGGTGGTGAGAAGATGCGACCGCTTCATCCGCCTCAGCCAGCTGCTTCCTTCTCGTCAGATTCCGTCACCTGCGGCTCCGCTGCTGCCTCGCTCGCCTCGGACTCTGCCGCCACCGACCGCATCCTCTCAGCCCCGCTCCGGCCTCCCGCAGGCCCGCCGCGGGCACGCCGTCTGCCGCGGGACAGGTGAGTGAGAGGTCGCGGACGGGGTCGGGGGTCAGGGGCCGGGTCGGGGGTCGGGGGTCAGCCGAGTTCTTGGGCGGGGCCGAGGAGCGGGGGTCAGGGGTCGAGCTGAGGTGCGGGCCAGGCTTGGGATCTGGGGCCGGGGTCAGGGCGGGGGCCGGGGACTTGGGCTGGAGTCGGGGTCGAAAAGTTGTTGGAAAGTCAGCCTTTTGTTGTTCTCTTGCTCCTGTGCAAGTCCTGTGCTTTCCCTGGGCCCGATTTTAGGATTTTCTGCCCCTCCCTATGCGGGTGCCCGCCCACGTGCTCGTGCCTGTGTTCTCTCCGTCCTACTTGGGTTCACAGAACTTTTTCAGTTGTGCGTTGAGTCTTTGGTCAGGTTTGGGGACTTCTCAGCCATTTTTCGTTCGAACGCCGCGGTCGCCCCGTTCTTTCTCCCGTCTTTCTGGTTACACGGACGTGAGACCTGGACTGTGTCCCACGTCTCATGCTCTGTACGGTGGTTTTCATTCTTCTATTTTCTTCTCTCTGAGCTTCGGTTTCAGATCCACATGTCTGCAAGTTTGGATGTTTCCTGCTGGACCTGTCTGAGCTTTTGTAATTAGTTCTGCCCTTCTGGCTGCTTGACCTTTAAGGCGTCCGATAACTTCTGAATTGCAGATAGACATTTCTCAGTGATAGAACGTCCATTTGATCACTTTTCTGTAGATTCCCAGACTGTTGAAATTCTTCATCTTTTCATCCGTTTATTTCTCCCTTCCTGTTTTTACACGTTAATCATTTTTTCTTGTCAAACTTATTGAGGAATGTTTTACATAAAATAAACGGCATCCGTTCAAGGTGTACCATTTGATGAGTTTGACAGTCGTGTACAGCCATGAGACGGAGCATTTCCGTCACCCCCCAGGGATCCCTGTGTCCCTTTGCGGTCTATCCCTTGCTCTGCCTCTGGGTTCCGGGAAAACACAGACACACTTTTGTCATTTTAGAGTGGTTTGCGTTTTGTATTAATGTAGTCACACCCTGTGTGCTGTTTCTGTGTGGCTTCTTTCACTCAGTGAGCTGATTTTGAGATTCGACCGCGTCCTGTCAGCATAGTGTTGAGCAGCAGTGGTGAGAGTGGACATGCTCGTCTTGCTGCTGGTCTCTAGAAGGAAAGTGTTCAGTATTTCATCTTGAAGTATGAAGTTAGCTGTTGGATTTTTTGTAGGTGCCCTCTATCAGGTTGAGAAAATTCCTGTCTCTTCCCAGTTTGCTCGGAATTTTTATCAGCAGTGGGTGCTGAATTTGTCAGATGTCTTTCTGCTTCCGTGGAGATGATCATCTCGTTTTTCTCTTTTATCCTGTTAATGAATGATCTTGAATGTTAAACTAACCTTCTATTCTTGTGATAAACCTCTTTGGTTGTGATGTATATTCTTTTAAAATATTCCTCGATTTGATTTGCACATATCTTAAGGATTTTAGTGTCTAGTTACCTGAGGGATATTGGTCTGTAGGTTTGTTTTCTCATAATGTCTTCACCTGGTTTCAGTATCAAAAACTTAAAATGGTCTCCTAAAATGAGACCTCATTTTGTAGAATCAGTGTTATTTCTTTCTGCAATGTTTGGTAGAATTTACCAGTGTAGCCCTCTGAGCTTAGAGTTTTTAACTAGGAATTCAATTTATGAAATACATATGAGCTGTGTGTGTTATCTGTTTTTTCTTGATTGAGCTTTGGGAGTTGTCTTTCAAGGAATTTTACCCATTCTTCTAAGTTGTTGAATTTGTGGCCTAAAGTTGTTTAGGATATTCACTTTTTATTGTCTATAGGACCTGTAGAGATACTTCCTCTTTCATGCTTAATATTGATGGTTTACGTCCTCTTTATTTTTTTATATTGATCATTCTAGCTATAAGTTAATACATTTTTACATTTTGTTGATCTTTTCAAAGAACCAGCTTTTAGCTTGGTTATTTTTCTCCGTGTCTGTTTTAAATTTTGTTTGTGTCTGCTCCTTATTTCTCTCCTTCGACTTCCTTTGGGTTTACTTTGCTCTTTTTTTCAGCTCCTTGAAATGGAATGATGTCTCTTACACATGTTTTCTTAAATTTATCCCCTCAAATGTTTCATGTTTTTGGATGCTATTATAAATTACAGCTTTAAAAGATTTTCGTTTCTAATTGTTAGCTAGTATATAGAAAGAGAGTGTGTTTGCATATTGAACTTCTATCTTGAACTTAGCTAAAGTCACTTAGTAGTTTTAATAATCTTTTTCCCCATGATCTTGTCATCTGCAAATAAAGGTAGTTTTACTTACTCCTTTCCAACTTGTATGCCTTTTCATTATTTTTCCCACCTTATTGTCTAGGACCTCCAGTAAAATATTGAATTGAAGTAGTGCGAGTGGATCTTCTTCTTCTTCTTTATCTTGGGGAGAAAGTGTTCAGTCATTCATCATTACTTAAAATGTTTACTGCAGGTTTTTCATAGATCCCTTTATCAGCTTGAGGAAATTTCCTTCTTTTTCTTGTTTACTAAATTTTAAATTTATCATGAATGTGTGTTGAATTTTGTCAAGTGATTTTCTGCATTTATTGAGATAATCGTAGGGTATTTTTCCTTTCTTCTGTTAATATTTTGAATTGCATTTGTTGAATTTTGAATGTTAAACCAACCTTGCGTTCCTAGGTTGAAGCCCACTTGGTCCTAATGGATTATCTTTTTCATCCATGTATCAATCTATCTATCTTTCTATCTATCTATCTATCTTGCTGAGTTTGATTTGCTGTTACTTTTTAAAGGACTTTTACATCTGTGATCAGAAAGGAAACTGTTCAGTAGTTGTCTTTTCTTGTAGTATCTTTGCTTGGTTTTGTGATGGAATAAATGTATTGGGCTGTTTCCTCCATTTTCTGAAAGAGTTTGTGTTGGATTATATTCTCTTTTTCTTAAAATTTTTTTTTTCTTCTTTTTTTTATTGATGTTTTAATGGTTTCTAACATTGTGAAATTTTGGGTTGTACATTTTTGTTTGTCCATCACCACATATATGACTCCCTTCACCCCTTGTGCCCACCCCCCACCCCCACTGCCCTGGTAACCACAGTCCAGTTTTCTCTGTCCATGTGTTGGTTTATATTCCACATATGAGTGAGATCATACAGTGTTTGTCTTTCTCTTTCTGGCTCATTTCACTTAACATAATAGGCTCCAGGCCCATCCATGTTGTTGCAAATGGGACGATTTTGTCTTTTTTTATGGCTGAGTAGTATTCCATTGTATATATATACCACATTTTCTTAATCCAATCGTCAGTCGAGGGACACTTAGGTTGCTTCCACTTCTTGGCTATGGTGAATAATGCTGCAATGAACATAGGGGTGCATAAGCCTCTTTGGATTGTTGATTTCAGGTGCGTTGGATAGATTCCCAGTAGTGGGATGGCTGGATCATAGGGCATCTCTATTTTTAATTCTTTGAGGAATCTCCATACCGTTTTCCATAGAGGCTGCACCAATTTGCATTCCCACCAGCTGTGTATGAGGGTTCCTGTTTCTCCACATCCTCTCCAACATTTGTTGTTTTTTGTCTTGGTGATTATAGCCATTCTAACAGGCGTGAGGTGGTATCTTAGTGTTGTTTTGATTTGCATTTCCCTGATGATTAGTGATGTTGAGCATCTTTTCATGTGCCTATTGGCCATCTGTATATCTTCCTTGGAGAAGTGTCTGTTCATTTCCTCTGCCCATTTTTTGATCGGGTTGTTTGTTTTTTTGTTGTTCAATTGTGTGAGTTCTTTATATATTATGGAGATCAACCCCTTGTCAGATGTATGTTTTGCAAATATTCTCTCCCAGCTGGTTGGTTGTTTGTTCATCTTGATTCTGGTTTCATTTGTCTTATAAAAGCTCTTTAATCTGATAAAATCCCACTTGTTTATTTTTTCTTTAGTTTCCCTAGTCTGGGTAGGCATGTCATCCGAAAAGATTCCTTTAAAACCAATGTCAAATAGTGTGTTGCCTATATTTTCTTCTATGAGTTTTATCATTTCAGGTCTCACCTTCAGGTCTTTGATCCATTTTGAGTTAATTTTTGTGAATGGCGATAGCACATGGTCCACTTTCATTCTTTTGCATGTGGCTGTCCAGTTTTCCCAACACCATTTATTGAAGAGACTTTCCTTTCTCCATTGCATGTTCTTAGCACCTTTGTCGAAAATTAGCTGTCCGTATATGTGTGGTTTTATTTCTGGGCTTTCAATTCTGTTCCATTGATCTGTATGTCTGTTTTTGTACCAGTACCATGCTGTTTTGATTACTATTGCTTTGTAGTATGTTTTGAAGTCAGGGATTGTGATGCCTCCTGCTTTGTTCTTTTTCTTTAGGATTTCTTTAGCTATTCGGGGTCTTTTGTTGCCCCATATAAATTTTAGTATTCTTTTTTCTATTTCTGTGAAGAATGTCATTGGGATTCTGATTGGGATTGCATTGAATCTGTAGATTGCTTTAGGTAATATAGACATTTTAACTATGTTTATTCTTCCAATCCACGTGCATGGGATATCTTTCCTTTTCTTTATGTCATCATGGATTTCCCTCTTTTTCTTAAAATTTGAATAGAATTCATCCAGACCTCAAGCTTTCTTTGTGGGAAGATTTTTAATAAGAATTTAGTTTTTTGAACTTTTCATATTTTTGTGTCCTGAGTCAATTTTATTAATTTATGTTTTGTAAGATATTGATTTTTTTCTAAGTTATCAAGTTCAGGGATATAATATTTCTCTTTATATCGCATCATTATCCTTTTCATTATTGTAAGATCTATACTGACGGGAGTGTCCTCCAGAAGGAAAATGGTGGGTCATTTGAGAAGAGCGGGCATGATGGTGAAGGTGGAACAGAGACGGGAGGGCGGGGGATGGTGGAGGAGAGAGGGGCTGAGGGGCCGGAGGAGAAAGGGGAGGAACTTGGGTGGCAGGAGGAGAGGAACTGACTTCCACATCATCTGCCAAAAAATCCGAGAGGGCAGGCCCTGGGGAGGAGCTCCGTGAGGACCACCCGCGCCCCCGCACACGGGCAGGACAGTGACTCCGTCTGGGTGCCACCGTGAGGTGACGGCCCGCCGGGCTCTGCGCACAGCGGAGTCCCCGTCCCCGCTGCAGGTCGCGACGGCGCCGACCGCGGGCCCCGAGTTCAGTCTCCGCCTCCTGCTCGTGCTCCTGCTGCTGCGGCGGGACTGTCACTGGGCGGCGCGCGGAGGTGACTTCCGGATGGAACCTGTGGCAAGTGTGTGGAGGGGAGGGCATAGATTAGAATCGGGGGAGGGGACACGGGGGCTCACGGGCGCTCAGGTGTCTTGGCCGGTGGGGCTGCCATCTCCCCTTAAGTTTTCATCCCGGGGCTCCCGTCCCCATGCCGGTTGTTGCCTCTGGGCAAGAGGAGGGCGGGGAAAGAGGCGACTTTGACGAATAAGAAAGGCCGGAGAATGGGAGGGAGAGAGGGCGCAGAGGGACAGGCTGCAGAGGACCCCTGTGCCCAACCCGCCCGTCCCCCGGGAAGTGGGAGCCCGAGACCCTGGCACCCAAGCCGTGGCCAGGACAGGGCGCGTCCCGGCAGGGGCGTGAACCCACATGCGGCCCGCCCTCCTCTGCTTGCGCCACTGTCCCCACACACCCTCCATCCTGCCCACCTCTCTCCCCCCGGGAACCTCCCAGCGCGCCTGGACAGAGGATGAGCGGGCGTGCAGCCCCAGCCACTGTCCCCCAGGAGCCCCTGCTCCTCCACCCCTGCTCACACCCTTTCACTGCTTGCCTCACCTCGTCCCCCTGCACCCCAGGGCCTCCAACACCTTCCCAAATGGGAGCTGTCCCTAATCACCTCTCTACCAACTGACACCTTATCCGCCTGCCTGAGAACACACTCTGGCAAAATTCTCCACACCTGGCAGCCAGAACCTGGAGTAGGAGGGATGGGAGGCAGGGGCGTGGCTTCTTGCCAGGCAGACACCTCCTCCTCCTCCTCCAGCAAGGCGGGGGCACTAGCCTTGAACTCCTGACAGGGAGGGGCTGGGCAGGGGCAGTGTCTGCTCTGCAGCCCAGCCCTTCAGAGAGTCTCTTGCTGTGGCAGAGATGGGGGTGGGGGCTGCCTAGAGGTCCTTTTCTCTCAACCCTCACTTGAGGTTTTCCTTCTCAGATGCTCGCTCTCTTTGCTATGACTTCACCATCATTCCTAAGCTCAGACCTGGACAATCATGGTGTGAGGTTCAAGGCCAGGTAGATGAAAAGACTTTTCTTTCCTATGACGTTGGCAGAGACGAGGTGAAATCCTTGAGTCTCCTGGGAGAGGAGGTGAATGGCACGAGGGCCTGGCAAGAACAGATGGAAACGCTGAGAGACGTGGGGGGCTTGCTCAGGCAGCAACTTCCGGACATTAAACCTGAGAAATACACAGACGGGTAAGTGAGAAAGTCCAAGTGCAGGACGGAGTAGGTTGTGGGGTAAGAGGCCTTGATTGCACTCACGTCAAATCAAAGAATGGATTTTAATCATTTCTCACTTTTCTTTTTCATCTCACCTGGTCTATTTCTTGAAATACTTAGATAACTCCTCAAATCTCAGCTCCTGAGAGGACTTCTCTACCAAAATTCTTGTATGTCACCTCCTCTACTGTCACAGCAAGGCTATTGGTTACATCGCAACTCTTCCTTCCCCCATTATCTAAATACGCTCCTTGGGGACAGGGCCCATCTCCTCTCTCCCTCATTCAGGGACTGTCACAGCAGCTGCCAGAAGGAGAGGGGTAGAAAATGTCTGCATTGTAGGATTCTCTGGGGCAGCAGGAGCTGAGGACAAGTCTCCTCAGAGAAGATTGGGGTCTGGACAAGGGCTTCCACTCTCCTTTTTCCATTTCAGCATCACCAACCACGGCTCCAGCTTCAACCCCATCCGGGGCCACGATCATCACTCCCATCGCCTGGATCCTCTCGGTGACTTTCGCCTGCTCTCTTCTCCTCGGCATCCTAGGCTGAGTCCTTCACAGTAACAGGTACTGAGAGCACATTGAGAGGGAAGGGAGGAGCCAATCGCCTGGAGTGAGGACAGGGAATGGTGAATTCTCAGCCCAAACCCTGCCCCCTCACTGAACTTTCTCATTGTGGAAACCAGACCAGGAGAATAAGACCTCATCTCACTCAATGGCAACAACTTGGACAAGCTCAGCCCTGGGCTCTGGTGTCTCCTCACTGGTGAGGCCAGGGGGAAAGGGGAGGGGCCCTTACCAAGATTTAGGACCTGTGGATGCGAAAGGGGTTTAGCAGAGTCAGGCGTCATTCAGACCAGAATCCCTGTTTGGGAGAGTCTCCTTGGGCCCAGCAAGAAGTGGTGTGGGGAGAGCAGGCACACAAGTCGTGGGCAGTACTCACATTTGGGGGAGAGCCACATGGTGGCTCCAGGGTATGTATGAAGGGGAAGCGGGGGCCGGCCCCGTGGCTTAGCGATTAAGTGCGCACGCTCTGCTACTGGCGGCCCGGGTTCGGATCCTGGGCGCGCACCAATGCACCGCTTCTCAGGCCATGCTGAGGCCGCGTCCCACATGCAACAATTAGAAGGGTGTGCAACTATGACATACAACTATCTACTGGGGCTTTGGGGGAAAAAAAAAAAGGAGGAAGATTGGAAATAGATGTTAGCTCAGAGCCGGTCTTCCTCAGCAAAAAGAGGAGGATTAGCATGGATATTAGCTCAGGGCTGATCTTGCTCACAAAAAAAAAAGGGCGGGGGGGAGAGGATTCATCCAGGGGGCTAAGGTCTCATTCCAGGAAGAGGGGTGCAAACATTGAAGACTCAACTCAGAAGGCAGGAGTTCAGGGCTGTGTTCTCACAGAAAGTGCCTTGGGTCACAGCAGGAAATGCAGAAGGCAAGGAGTGGAGACTGGGAAGGATGAGATCAGGAGGAGGCCAGTTCTCCAGGGAACAAGGGGAATTCTGGCTCAGCCTGTTGCATGCACCTGGCAGCCAGCCTCCTGCAGAGCCCAGATCCTGAGTGACTGTGCAGCCCCTGCCTGGAGCAGAGGTAACTTAGGAGAGAGGTGGGACTGAGCTGCTGTGATGCTCACAGCTGACCAGGACCAGGAGTGGATGGGGCGAGGACAGGGACCATCACACTGAGACCTATGTGTGCTGCTAGCTAAGAGGCTGGGAGAGAAGGAAAAGAAGGGTGTCTGCCTCAACCCCTCCCCAAGGCTACAGGTATTGGGATGCGGGCCTTTCTCCTCCATCAGAGCTCCCACCAAGTCATTTAGGCCCTCCCATGAGAGGGAGAATCAGGAACTGAGTAAAGGGAGCAGACTGATGCATTACTTGCTCTAGTCCTGAGGCTAAAACGATTGGTAGCAGGGTCTGGGGCTGGCAGTGGTGAGGTAAAGGGAGGAGGAGCTTGGGACAAGCTGCTGGACCCATGGTGGAGGTGAAGGGTGGGGGGATACCTGACCCTCAGTGAGGAAGAGGCTGGAGATGGGGAGTGACTGGGGAGCTGACCTGGGAGAGCTGACCTGGGATTTCCTCTACCACTCGGACCAACACTGTTTCACTTCTGAAGTTTGATGATCCTGTGAAGAAGCCTCTGAGAGTGTGGTGCATGTCACGACTCTGCCTTCCGGGTGGGCGCCTTTGGGTCACCTGCTGCTCATTTCTAGATCAGCAGGAGTTCAGGCCTCACAAATCCAGATGTCGCCATGAGATCGTGATGAGACCGTTGATGCAACGTCTCGGGGCCCTTCTTGCATTTGGTGATTCTCTTATTCAGCTTTTGCTTCACATATTATGTCCTTTTCTCCTGGCGCTCGGTGATGGAATTCTGGCACTTCAACTTGAACTGCTTAAACAGGAAATCTCCACAAAGAGAACATTTTCCATCTTCTTCTTAGATTGTGGGAAATCAGATCTTTCTCTGCACCACGAACTTGTTCTTGCAATTGCTATTGCCAGAAAAACACTGTGAGAGAGGTAACTGACTCAGAGGAAAGGGCTAAGCAGCTTCTCTGAGATTAGATCCACCCTCTCGGGGGGGGGGGGGGGGTTGTGCGCGTGCGTGTGCACATGTAGTCATAATGAGTTTTCTGCTTGAAACCCCTGACAGCCAAGGGATTTCCCACACATCCTCTTAGTCCTAGCTCACCTGCTGTAATCTCTTCCTCTCCAAGACCCTAAGGACAAGCCACTCTGGCCTGCCTGCTGGTCCTCACCATCATCCTTCCAGGCTTTCTGTACTGGCATATTGCATATTCCTCTGACAGGTATTCCAGTTCCCACTGCTCAAGAGCCTGTGGACCTTGACCGCTGGGCACACATATCATCTCCTGTGAAGTCTTGCTTTCCCTCCTGTTTTAGTCAGGGTTCTCTAGAGAAACAGAACCAGTATGATGTGGAGACAGAGAGACTTACCACTTATTAGAAGGAATGGCCTCACTTGATGATGGAGGCCGTCGAGTCCACAACCTGCAGTGTGGACTGGCTCACTGGAGCCCAGTGGAGCCAAGGATGCAGATGAAGTCTGAAGGCAGTCTGCTGGAGGATGCCCTCTTCTTTGAGGACGTCAGTCTCCTTGTTCGTTTCAGGCCTTCAACTGATTTGACAAGGCCTACCAACATGTGGAGGACCATCTTTACTCCAAGTTCACTGATTTACGTGTTAATCTCCACCAAAGCTGTGGAAGCCCTGGGTGCCCAGCCCGCACGCCCCTCAGGAAGTGGGAGCCCGAGCCCCTGGCCCCCGGGGCGTGGCCAGGAGGGGGCGCCTTGCCGCAGGGGAATGAGCCCCAGCCACGGCCCGCCCTCCTCTGCTGCCACCATGGTCCCCGCACACCCTCCATCCTGCTGTCATCTCCCCCCGGGGAACTTCCTAGCGCGCCTGCACAGCGGATGAGCACACGTGCAGCCCCAGCCACTGTCCCTCAGGAGTCCCTGCACCTCCACCACAGCTCACACCCTTTCACTGCCCACCTACCCCGTCTCCCTGCACCCCAGGGCCTCCAACACCTCCGACTTGTGAAGTGTCCCTAATCCCCTCTTTACCAACTGGTACCCTCTGCTCCCGCCTGAGGACACGCTCCAGCAAAAGCCTCCGCAGCTGGCCCCCAGAACCTGGAGTAGGAGGGATGGGAGGCAGGGTAGGGTGTGACTTCCTGCCAGGCAGAGACCTTCTCCTCATCCTCCAGCAAGGGAGGGCCACTAGCCTTTAACTGGTGAGGAGGAGGGGCTGGGTAGGGGCCATCCTTGCTGTGCCATCCTAGCTCGTGGATGTCACATTGATGGGGGAGGGGGTGCCTAGGGCTCCTTTGCTCCCAACTCCAACCCTCACCTGTGTTTTTCCTTCACAGAGGCTCACAGTCTTTGCTATGAGTTCACCATCAGTCCGAAACCCAAACCAGGACAACCCTGGTGTGAGGTTCAAGGCAAGGTCAACAGAGACATGTTTCTGCACTACCACTGTGGTGGCGAGAAGTTCGAACCCGAAGGTCGTCTGGGGATGAAGGTGAACACTACAGAGGCCTGGGGGAGACAGTCAGAAGCTCTGAAAGAGCTGGTGGAAGAGCTCAGAAAGAAACTCCTTGAGGTGGAACGAGAGATTTCCACAACCAGCGGTGAGTCTGAAGGCTCAGGGCAGACGCAGAACAGTTTCTGTAGGGGAGGGAGCCACTGTGTTGTGTAAAATCGGAAGTTGGTCCCACACAGGAGGCCCAGCAGGCAGGGCAGACAGAGAGGACAGGGCGGGACCGGGAGATACGAAGGGAACCAGAGGAGTGGACACCAGGGTGGGGAAAGGATTTGACAAGACCGGAGGCTGACCTCTTTCCCCTGGGGGCAGATCCTCTCACCCTGCAGGGCAGGATGATGTGTCTCTGTAAAGCCAATGGACGCACCAGTGGATCGTGGCAGTTTGGCTTGGATGGACAGATATTCCTCCTCTTTGACTCAGAGAACAGAAACTGGACAGTGCTTCAACCTGGAGGCAGGCTGTTAAAATGGACGTTGGCCAATGACAGAGATGCAACGACGTTCCTCATGAAGATCTTAAATGGAGACTGTAGGAACTGGCTTGAGCAATTTTTGTTGCACTGGGAGAAAATGCTGGAGACAACAGGTAACTGAGAGGAGAAGGAGGAAGTGGTAGCTCTTTTTAAACGAGGTCAACCTACCCTACCATGTGTATGTGTGTCAATATGTTTGTGTGTGCATGTGTTTGAAAGGGTGATCCATCCGCGGTGCTTTCTTATTGGGAGTTTATGGCCATAGGTAGGTTCTACCATCCTTCCTTTCCCTTCTCACCTCCTGACATCTCTTCTTCACTGTACGTACCTCTGCTCCACTCACCGTGGGTTTCTTCCCCCACGTTTCTGACCCCAAACATGAGGGCATCATTCTGTTTCCAGGCCTTTTCTGCTTACTGTTGCCTCTTCTTAGACTCACTTTTCTTTTTCATCCCGCCTGGTCTATTTCTGGAAATCCTTGAATACCACCCCAGATGTCAACTGAGAGGTCTTGTCTACCACCATCCTCATGTGTCACCTTCTCTTCAGTCACAACAGGAGGGATTGGTTACTTGTCACCCTTGCTTCTCCTATTTGCTGCATAAGCCCCTTGGGGACAGGGCCCATGTCCTCTCTCTCTTCCTAGCTCACAGCCTGTCACACAGCTGTCACAAGTATATGGGTAGAAAATGTCTGCATTGTAGGATGAACTAGGGCAGCAAGAGCTGAGGAGGAGTCTCTTCACATTTGGGGTCTGGACAAGGGCTATCACTCTTCCTTTTCCATTTCAGCATCACCAACCACAGCCCCAGCTACAGCCCAATCCAGGGCCACAGCCATCACTCCCATCACCTGGATCCTACTGGTGACACTCCTCTGCTCTCTTCTCCTTGGCATCCTAGGCTGAGTCCTTCAGAGCAACAGGTACTGAGAGCAGATTGAATGGGAAGGGAGGGGCAGATAACATGTTATGAGCATGGGGAAAGGTGAATTCCCACCCCAACCGTTGGCCTATAACCTAGACCTTCTCATCCGGGAAGTGAGAGCCGGTGAAGAAGACTGTATTAGCCAGGGTTCTCCTGAAGAACAAGCATTAGGAGCTGATATAGAGATAGGAACTGAGATAGAGATAATTATTATTACCTAAAGGCCTGACAACCAGGAAATTAGTGGTATAAGCCACAGTCCAGGTCCAAAGACCCAAAACCCAGCAGCATGATGACCTTGTCCCTGGGCAGGAGAAGGATGTCCCAGCTCAAAGTGAAAGCTAATTCGCTCTTCCTCTGCCCTTTTGTTCTATTCAGGCCCTCGTGGAATGGATGATGCCCACCCTCATTGGTGAGGGCCATCTTCTTTACGCAGTCGCCTGATTCAAATACTAATCTCTTCAAGAAGCACCCTCACGGACAAACCAGAAAGAATGTTCTACCAGCTGTGAGGACATCCTTTAGCTCAGTCAAGTTGACATATAGAATTAACCAAGACAAAGACCTCATCTTGCTTGGCAGCAATTACTTAGGCAGGGTCAGCATAGAGTTCTGACAACTCCTCGCTGTCAGAAGCCAGTAGGAAAGTGCAGGGGCTCACACGAAGGTTAACAGCCCGTTTATGCTAAAGAAATTTAGCAAAATCTGGCCTAACTCACACCAGATTCTCCCTTTGGGAGGGGCTCACAGTGGCGGGGAGGGAGACAACAGGAACATGAGGCAGGGGCAACACGCAAATTTAGGTGTGGGCATCAGGGTGGCTCCACACGATGTGTCATAGGGAAGGGATTCTATCCAGATGCCTAGAGGAGAGGGGCCCGGGACCAATCGCAGGAAGAGGGGCGGGAAGGCCTTGCAGACCCAACTCAAAAAGCTGGAGTTTAAGGCTGCATCCCCACAGAAAGCGGCTTGGGTGATGGCAGGTAGGGCAGAAGGTGAAGAGTAGAGACTGTCTGGATGAGATTAGAGGGAGGTCAGTTCTCCATGGACACCTGGGAACCCTGGCCCAGCCCTGCTGCAGTCACCTGGCAGCCACCCTCCTGCTGTGGACCCCCGATCCTGAGGCACTGCACCCCGCCTGGAGCAGAGGTGACTCAGGAGATAGGTGGGACTGGGTTGGTGTTGGGGTTGGATAAGGACAGCTCAGCTGGACCAGGAATGGATGGGGTGGGGCAGGAACCATCACACTCAGGGCTTTTGAGCTGCCAGCAGGGTGAGGAGAGGCTGAGAGAGGAGGAGAAAGGAGGATCTTTGCCTGCAACCCTCCCCAGTGCTCGAGGAACCAGGATCCAGGCCCCTCTCTTTGCACGGGGCTGCCACTGGGTCCTCTAGGCCTTGCCATTGGAGGGAGGATCAGGATCTAAGTAAGCAGAAGAGATTGAATCATTACTCACTTTATTCCTGAGACCCAAAGCGCCATCGTGGGGCCCAGAGCTGACTGTGTCACGTGGTAAAGGAGAGGGGAAGTTGGTCCAGGCTGCAGGACTAGCGCTGGGGGTAGGAGTGGAGGGAACCTCATGACCCTCAGTGAGTGTGGTGCTCTTAGATGGGGCGTGACTGGGGAGGGGTAGCCCCAGGAGAACTGACCCAGGTTTTCCTCAGTCCCTGGGACAAACTCCTGTGCCCCTTTTAGAGGCTGGAGTTGCTACCCAGAAGCCCCTGGAGTCTGCTCTAGTTCCTCCCATCTCCCTTCTGGTTGGTGGCCTTTCGGTCACCTCCCCTGCATCTCTCCCCCACCTTGGGTTTCAGTCCCTACAGCAAAGGCTGAGGCCCCCAGGAGTCTTGAGGATCAAGGAGATGCAGCATTGCTTTCGCTTTATGCCCTAGCCAATAATCCTACTTTACAGTTTTTCTAAACGTCGGTGCCATTTCTCTTAGTGCTAAGTGTTGGGATTCCTGCACTTAGCCTTCGAACTGCTTCAATTAGAATTCTCAACCAGAGACCATTTTCCACCTCCTCTGGTTGTGGAAAATCTGATGCATCTCTGCATCCTGACCTCGCTCTTGCAAATGATATTGTCAGAAAAGTGTCATGTGAGATTGCAGAACCTCAGGGATTCTTTCTCTGTCCTGAGGAACAGCCTCATGTCTCTTAAACAGAACAAGATTATGTTTATGATGGTTTCCTTTAGTAATTTATTACTCTCTCATGGATATTTAAATGAACATCTTACTTGTTAAAAAATTAAATTATTTCAGAATTTTCTTTTATAATCCAGTAGAAAAGTAATGGCTTTCACTTTTCCTACATGTTATGGAGTAAATAAAACCAATGTTTCTGCTAGATTACTTATGGAAACAGAATGAAGGATCACTTGTAAATTATCTATCAAGCGGTAGATTGTCAGTCTCAAACATTACCCTCACACCCTGATGCAAACAAATATTCTGGGACTTAAGCAACAAGAATCTTTCTGATGTCAGCCCAGATCCCCACCCCAGCAGTGACATTTCTGTGATCCCTCCACCCTGAGTCGTCTCCTTAGTGAGAAGTCAGTCTTCACAGCAGAAATAGCTCTACTACTAAATGGTGTCTTACTCCCCATGGAAAAAGGATCGGTATCCAGAATATAGCAAGAGCTCCTACAGATAAATTGGAACAAGTCTGATTCTTCAAAGATACAGGGCAAATGATATGAGGAGTATAAGCCTGTGACAAGATTGAAAATCTCACAAATAATGAAGAATACTGTAATTAGAAGGAGAACAAGATATCCTCACATGCCCATGACAGTGGAAAATATTTTTAAATATATCAACACTTACGTGTGGACAGGAAATGGAATACCAGGAATTCTCTTACATTGTTGGCATGAATCAACCTTAAAATACTGTATAATTTTACACTATCTAGTAAGGCGGAAGACGTGCTCATCCTACTCGCAGCAGAGTCGGTGTTCATTCCGGTCTCGCAAATATGTACCTGTAGATATACTGTTGTTTATTGTAGTGGTGGTGTTGTAGCAAAAATATAGCAACAAGCTGAATTTCCAGAGAAAAGGAGCATATATTAAAAAATGTCAGTGAAAGATTTCTGTTTTCTTTACATCAGACTCGATCATCTGAACCACTGCCAAATATCAAACAACCAAAGGCTGGCTGAAGAAATTTTAAATCTTTCAAATGTATTAATGAGGACTTCTGATAGACATACAATAAAAGTAGGTACTTCAATACAGATCTCTCCAATTTCCTCTAAAAATCATGCAGATCAACAAAAAGGGCCAAGGAAACACTCCTCCCCCACATCTTCAGCCGGAGGAGGAGACTGAAAATCCCTAAAGCCATCAGACCCCTGATCTAGAAAGGATGATGGTGGTGAAAATTGAATGGGCTCTGAGGGATAGATGGTAGGGATGTCTCGACGTGAAATCTGTCTGGTGATTGTATCATGGCAACCTAGGAGATGTCCTGGTTTGTACGAAGCATGCGCTAACGTGCTTGGCAGTGATGGGACATCAGAGTGATAGCTTGCTCTGAAATAGTTCTGGAAGAGAGTTTTCTGTAACTGCAGCCCCAACTTTTTGTAAGTTTCTGCTTGTTTCAAAAAATGTTTTAAAGTATTAAAAATGGATTTAAGACAAGTTGTTTTCAGAATTTGATATAAGAAGATAAATACCTAAATGAATACAATAGAGATGATAGAACTGTAAGCCTCTGAAGTCTCTACCTCATATCCTGCTCCAGGTATGGAGGCAGGTCCTCCCACGATGTTCCTCTTCACCCTTCTGTGCTCCAGCCTTCCTTAGCTTCTCCCTCCTTGACCTCATCAGCATGGGCAGCCCAGGCCCTTCTAGAGACCAAAGCAGCTCAGACCAGGAATGGCGGGTGTGCAAATTCACTGTTGCAGATCCAGACTCTCACTTGGTTGCAGGAGCTGGCAGGTAACAGAGCCAGAAATAAGAACTTGGCAGCCCTTCTGAGATGAGATCAACCCTCTATGGGTGTGTGTGTGTGTGTGTGTGTGTGTGTGTTCCTGATGCATTTTCTGCCTGGAACTCATGATGGCCAGGGGGTTTCCCACACATCCTCCTTGTCCCGTCTCACCTCCTGACATCTCCTGTTATCCACTAGTCTGTGGTATAACAACGCTGGCCTACTCACTGGTCCTCACCATCGTGCCTCCAGGCTTTCTGTTCTGGCTCATTCCTCTGTCGAGTATTTCCTTTCCCGTAACCCAGAGCCTGTCCTGTTTTAAAGCTGGACAGAAATACCACCTCCCATTAAGTCTTCCTGACCCTCCTCAGGCTCCGTTAATTACCTTGTTCTGTGTGTCCTAATACAGGAGTCCACGGTGAGAGCATCACACTTGGTGAGAGGTGTTTGTATATATCAGTACTCCACACTTCCTGTGAGCATTGGGAATAGAACGTGTCCCTTTATCTCTTTTATTACACAAGGGCTAATACATGCTGTTGCTTATTCATCTCTGATAAATTGAAGTCCCTTGGGGAGCAAGAGCTGAAGGAAGGTTCTTCTGAAGTTTGGGGCTCACTTTCCTGGACAAGCAGGCGTGGCCAAACCATCCTCGACTCCATGGGTGCAACCCCGCTCTGCTCCGTTTATCACTACAGCCACTCCAGGCAGCCCGTGTGGGAACACTAATCATATTCTTGTCTTCATGAGAGGGAGATGAGGGCCCCAGTGGCCCCTGTCTGCTGGGTAGGTCTTAGCCTATTGTGAGGACTAGAGAGCGCCCATGAATCCCACCCTGTCCCCATCCACTGAGCCCTTTCCTCACATTATTGAGAAAAATAGACCAAGCCTTCTTACTTCACACATTCATCATTTGAGCAGGAATAACACCTATTGTCAATAAATCCCCACTGTCCTAAGGCTGTAGAAAGTGGAGGAGGCCAGTACCAGAGGACAAGACCTGTCTCTGCTTGAGGACAGGGACAGGGGATAGCAGCAAATTCTGTGAATTAATAGGTAAAAAGGAGCATAGAACATTCCTGACTGAATCACTAGAGTCTCTGTCCCGCAGAGGCCTGCACTGGATGGTTGGAGAACAAGAGACACGTGGGGAGTGGGTGTGGGCAGGACTCAGGCTTACTGGGGCAAGAGTTTGCTGGGTCCAGATGATCTGTGTGGCAGGAAGAGACTCCCATGCATAGGGCTGTGGACAGGAGGCTGGGTTGAATCTTGGGTTGGGAGGAGTAAAGCAGGAAGGGCCTGGCAGCCCCAATGCACATGGCTGGGTTAATTAGGCAAGCAATTTGGAGGACAAGAAGACACAAGAAAATTTTAATCCAAATAAAACCTAATGTGAAATTGTCCTAATGTGAAAAATGAAAACAAAGTCAACAAAGACAAATAGTATCCCTCCACCACTGATACATCAACCAGCACTGGATCTGCTGAATCATGTGCCCAAGTGCAGAGCACTCTTGTTCTGGGCCCCAAAACTAACAATTAACCCCTTTGTTGTGTGTGTGTATTTGTGTGTGTGTGAGAGAGAGAGAGAGAGATACAAAGACACAGAGAATCTGTGGTAAGAAATGCAGGATGCATGGGTGGAATGGATGGAATGGATGGATGGACAGATGGATGACGGAGGGATGGATGGGTCGATTATTGGTTGGATGACTTGGTGGATTTTCTCTCTGAAGTATCTATGATTCCACAGCTATTTCCCAGCTATCCTTCTGACACTTTTCCTCCCTCTAAGAAGACCGTCTCAATAACTCAAGGTCCAATCATCCTGATCTCATCCAACGTTTGTGAAGCTCCTAAGCTCTATGGTTTGTATTCATTTCTTTCCTCAGAAATCATTTTCCCCATTTTCCCACCTGGCTAAATTTTATTTCCCCCCAGATTCATCTCCCATGAAGGCTTCATCGCTCTCCTGGAGAGAATCAATCATGCCTTCTTTTGTGTTTTCAAGGCTCTGACCAGTGTGCTCCAACAAGTTGTACATTGTCTGATTCCCTCAATAGATACATCTGATCCTTTAATTTTTGCAGACAAAGTACACCTTTCATTCACCTTTGTACCATCAGGGCCAAAGACTGTGATTGCCACTAAGAGAAACTCTACAACCATGAAAGGATTGAATTGTGGTATTCTCTAACTCTGAAGGTGGGGAGGGTCTGAGATGGGCAGAGACTGGAGAGAGGCTAGCCCCAAAGAGATCTGACCCAGAGTTTCTCTAGGCCCTTGGACAAACACTGGTTTCTCTTCTGAAGACAGGTTGGTGGTAAGACCAGAGAGCTCAACTCAACTCAACAATATCCTTAAACTGACAGCCATTGTTTCACCTATTGTTTTTCTCCTGGACCACAGGGAGTTGTATCTTAGGAGGGCACCAAAGGGCCCTGGAAATTGCCACCTCTTAGAATGACTGATTAAGATACTCTTTATTGATCTTCTATGTTATCCTACTGGATCAAGTAACATGGAAAAAATATTTCATCATATCTTCCTCAATCCAACTCCACTTCAAATGACTCCTTTTTCAGGCATTCCATCTGGATTCTGAGTCCTGAGCCTGTTGTGTCCTGTCCCCCTCTGCCCAAAGGACCAGTCCTGTGAGGACAAGGATGGTCCAAGTAGGCAGCCTGCCTACAAAATGGCTCCAGTGATCTTTCCTGGTACAAAGATACACGCCAGTGTGGGAACCAGCAAGCAGGCTGCACTGGAAGGCCTGGCTATAGGGGAGGCATGGAGACGTGCTGTGCTCTAGCAGCTCTCCCTTCCCCTCCTCTGTGGAAAAGCACAGGAGCGTGGCCCAAATCCATACAACTCCCCTTCCATAATCGCTGAGGCCAGCAAGAGGGGATTGTGTCTGCACAGAGACACTGTGAAGACCAAATCAGAAAGAGCTCAGTAAACTTGGAAGCTATATAGTAGCATTAGTTAATATTTATGATGGACATGTTGTGCTTAATTGTTGATATTAATCATTTATGATAACCTGGTTTTCACAAGGTTCACTGACTCCTTTAGGGGCTATTTTACCACAGATGAAGGATGCTCTGCAGGACAAGTCAGACTCAAGCTTCTAAGGCTAAAGGAGTTCTTACCCTGCTTCAAAAGCACTCCCGAAGCTATGGGTGTGTGGGACTGGATTGGCTGTAGGTAGAAAAATCCTAGCACCTCAATGGTGCAATCAAAGATACTCCTCAGGGCTAAGAAGCAACCTCCTTCCTTCAGCCTCCAGGCCACTCAAAGTTCCAACCTCAATTATTCTACAGTTCTTCCCTCACAAGGAAGTAATATTGGATCTATTGTTTCCTCTAACATTTCTTCTAAGATGTTTGACTTCTAGTCCCCTCCCACTCTCTGCTCTGGGTCTGAAATAAACAGATGCATAGATCTCAGCTCTGGGAAAAAGTAAAGCACTGATACAGATGCTGGTTGTCCACCCGTTCTCTTACTTCCCCTCTTTCTGGGTAATGCAAATCAGGGTTGAGGCTGGACACTGGACCTTGCAGGATTCAATCTCCGTTTCCCCCAGTTTTCCCTGAAGTTAGGAGTAGCCATCTAACTAGGTTCGCATCAAAGGGCTGATAAAGGGAGGATTGTGAGGGACCTTCTTAAAACACATCTAGTGTAAGCCCTTTTCCCTCTTCCTTTGTCTCCTTCCTGCTGGAATATAGATGAGATGGCTCAAGCTCAGGAAGCCATGTTGGAATGTGAGGTGAAAACCAAGCTGAAGATCATGCAGCAAGAGAAAGAGTCTGGATCCTTGACTCCATGATGAAGCATCAGAGCCCAGAGCAGCCTCAAGACTCTTACGTGAAAGTGAAATCAACTCCATTCTTGTCTTCCCCTACTATTGTTGCCTGTGTTCTTTCACAGGTGCCCAAATCTAATCCTAACCAATACAGCATTTAATTCCCCACCCTGCCTTTGGCACACTTGGTTGCTACATTCTGGCTCAGTTCTGGAGCTGCAATCCCTGTAGTTCTCCAAAAAGTAGAAGGGAACCTGGCTGATAAGTCTTACCCTGCAAACACATTAGAGATGATAGTCCTGACCAGGACTAACACTAATAAAAGTGGGACAATAATGAATGTTTATTTTGTTTCCTGATGTCCTTTTGTTTTATCTGATGTTCTTTCTTCATTTCCTTCAGGGCACCAGAGATCTCCCCCTTACAGCACTTATGGGGAGTGTAGTGGGAGGAAGGCTCCAATGGTGGTCATTTCTCCCTTAGTGAGAATATAAAACAATGTGTCAGATGCTAAGGAGGGATCAAGCGAGGTGAAGCTGGGAGAGGCCACTGGACTTGGTAATCGGGAATTCACTTATAGGGAGAGTGAAGGATGAGGGACGGTATTTTGTTTTTTACATATTAAGAGACATCTGAATGTGTCCGCAGCTGTTGGGGGAAGGAGCCAGCAGAGAAAGAGAGATTACAAACATAGGAGTGTTATTAATGATGGAGAAATGTACCTGAGGAGATAAGGGCTGCATCAATGTCAGGGGAGAGAGTGACCTTGGGAAGAGGGGACACCTTTTCCTCTAGTCCTAGAGGAAAGGAAGGGAAGGTGGGTGCAAACAGGTGAGTGTTTACATTTGGGGTAGGTAGCTGGGGAATTCCACTCCTGACGGCTTTGATTTTCTAGGTTTAAAACTGGTCCAGCCATAGTGGGCTTCCTCTTGAAGACAGAGCACCTGGAGCTGAGTACATGCTATGGCATTCAACCACTGGTGTATTTGTAGAATCCCAGGTACAACTCCTGAACAAGGTTCTCAGCAACAGTCTGGAAGTGTCTGGGCACAGGAGGAGGGCATGGGGAAGGTGCGTTAGTGACTGTTGGGTACAGAACAAAATTTGGAATGAGGCTGGTGTTCCCACAGAGAGTTGTGAAACATAAACATCTGTGATAAACTAATGGTCTAGAATTTGATTCTAGAGCTGGCTCAGACAATCCACACACACCAAACCCCTCTGGAGGAGTCAGGAATCACTGCTGAATTTCTCCAGGATGACAGTTTGGGGCCTTAGTAGCTACTAGAGTCTCCTAATGGCCACCCTGAGGGAAGAAGTTTTGCAAGGGCTCAGGGCCCTGAAGGTGTCAGTTCCCCCTGCATCCTGCTGGACCAGCCACATAAATCGGATATGTTACAAAGGAATGGGGCAAAGAAAGAGACTTTGCTCAACCCCTACCGAAACCACAAACCACTTCTTACAAACTGGAGCCCAACACCGAGCCTGGTTCTGCTGGTTCAGGGCAGGACAACGGTTCCAGGCTGCCCTTCCACACATTGGTGACTTGTGTAAAGATGAATACCAGTGTTTTGGTTACAGGTAAGGGAGCTGTGGTTGAAGAGCCCAATCCCAAGTCTGGGGCTCAGATTTAGCTGTGCTAACAATAAAGCAGACATAAAATCAAGGCAAATTTTCTGTTTGCCAAGTCAGATATTATTACCACCCAAGGGGAGTCAGCAGTCTGCAGCAAGACATGCCAATAGTCAAGAAGCTAGGTGGTAGGAGAGAAAGGGTTTTATTACAGCTTGCTAGCAATGGGGAAGATGGCTGACAAATGTCCAAAAGAACCATCTTACAGAACAAAGAATACAGGCCAGTTATATAGGGGACTGGACTCTGGGTGGGGGAGGCAGCTGGTCTCTGGGTGGGGGCATCCATCTGATCTCTGAGTGGGGGCAGACATCTGGTCTTAGTTCCTGATAATCTTTTCTTTTACTGAATATGCATCAGAGACCAGAGCAACACCCTATTCCAGTTCTCATTGATGATGGCTATCAGCATAGCCTCTCTGTCCGAGGGTCATCACATTCCTAAGGAATTCAAAAGACCAAAGTTATCAGCTTAGAGAAGCTGGGAGGGGTCTTAAATTCTACAGAGCATGTACATTTCCTGGAGGCTGCATATCCAGCTGGGTTAGTTAATCAGTTCATTCAAAGTTACAGTATGGTTTCTTTTCTACATTATGGCTTCCCTTATGTCAACCTTGTGTTAAGCCAGTATCAATACGAAGTTGCTGAACTGTCAGATCTGATTCCTGTTTAATGCCTTGATGACAAGGAAAATGAAATCTCCCATAAAGTACTTGCTAGAATACTGAAAATTATTCTAGACTTTTCAATACTTAGTTGGCATAATTTCTTCAATGTTATTAGTTTGGGCAAATTGAGATCTAAAATTTTCCAACCCTTTCTAAAACACATCATGATAGTTTTCTGAGAAAGCAGCCAAGAGGATGAATTGGGTATTCTGTCCACATGACTGGGAGTGACATTATAAATTGTAACAACTAGAATTTTAACCACAGGACCCGGATCAGAATTTGCCACCCCAAAATATGCCTCTTTGGCATGAGGGCTACTTTGAGCTGATGATTATTAAAAAAAAAAAAAAAAAAAAAAAAAAAAAAGGCAGACATAGGCACAGATCTGAAAACCTAGTAGAAGTTACCCATTTGTAAGGGAAATCTCCATTTGTAAGGGTGCCTCCCTCTCTGTGCCAGGAGGGGGAGGATGACTCTAAATCTCTAGAAACTCTCATCAGTAGAGAAAGCAATGACTTAAATCTGCATCACAACTTCACCTTGTTTACTGTGCTTTCCCTGGTAACACCCAAAACTGACCTCATCTCAACAACAGGACATTAAAGCTGTTTATCAGGTGTTGCCAGCCAGCCAGGAGCATGCCCAGAATAGAAAATTTTCATCTGCCAATTCAAACTCATCCTGCCAGTGCTTCTGCATACCAGCCTGCCCTCTAGGATTCCTTAAACCTTACCCCATACCCTGGATTGGACAGACAGAGTTGAGAGCCTGTCTGTCTGTCTCTTTGCCAATCAATTACATAATAAACTGCTTCTGCTCTCAAAGACCGATGTGCCACAGTATCTATATTCGCTTCTGTGTCTATGGGGTGGTGAGCTCTTGCTCAGTAACAGAATGGGCACCGGTCAATGTGGCAAGGGGCAGGCCAGGTTTCCCTTTGTATGGTCAATGGGGGATGGGGCTTTTTTATTTAAATATCTTGGGACAGGGTAAATCCAGCAGGCCAGCAGACTAGGCAGCATCCAGGTTCTTGATATCTGGATTATTTTAATCATCTATTGTGTAAAAGTTATACTTTAATACTGTCAAGACACTACAAAGACTACTCTCAGGTAAAAAAAAAAGGTTTTTCAATGTTTAGATCTATAACTTAAGAATCATATTTTGTTCTCTTAAATCTTCCTTTACTAATTAGCTTGTGGGATTTAGGACTACAACCTGCTTTTACAGGGCTATGTCAAAAGTGTTTTCTTTCTAGTTTAAAAACAACCACAATTATGGAATTATGGTATTCTTCTTCACTTACTAAATATTCCCTTAACCTCCTACCCTCTTTCCCTATCCCTACTGTCTCCTGTCTCTGTTACTAGAGCGCTTGGAGAGAGAACCTGGTGCACTAAGACTTTTACTTCTCTGGTACCATAAATCACTCAATCGTAATAGCTACCATTTATTTGGCTCATTATATGAGCCAAGCAGTGTGCTAAATGCTTCATATCAATTGTTCCATTTATTCTCCCTAACAACTCTGTGAGGCAGATGTAGGTTTTATCTCCATCTTCCTAATGAGGAAATGGAGATCCAGAGAGAGAAGATTACACCCAAGGTGACAGAGTTCAGTGGTGGAGCAAGGACTCGAAACTTGGCACCTGATTCTGGAGCCTGTCTTCCTAACCACTACACCAGGAGTATTACTCTTTCTATAGAATGTTACACCCGGAAGGGACTAGAGGGAATATCTAGTCCAATCAACTTATAAAGGAGGAAGCTGAGGTCCAAAGATGGGGGGTTACCAGTTCAAGAGCCCAAAGATGAGACACGATGGATGAGAGGAGAACACACGGGTGCTTCTGATCCGCAGCTCACAGCTCTTGTCATGAACTCCTACAGCTTCATCTCTGATCCTCCACTGGAGGCTGTGTGGCTCTGTGAATGTTTATGCAGTTTTCTGACTGAGTCTCCAAGTTATACATTTGCTTGTTTCTGCCACTGGTTGTTCCCCTTCTCCTTGATCACTCCTGGACTCAAAAATATAATTTTCCTTTTTTCTATTCTTCCCTGAGGAACTAGTGTCTGCAGGAAATACAGAGAAACTATGTTGAAGGTACACCAGAAAATTCAGGAAACAGACACAAAAATAAAGCCTTATTTATTTTTTTTAGGATGGACTTAGAGAAAGGACTTACAGGATTTATTTCTCCAATAGACACAAGCCTATGTTTGATACTAAAACATGCTGAGGTGGCGTCCCGTATAGAAGAGCTACAACTCTACACCTATGCTACACAACTGTGTAGTGGGGCTTTGGGGAGAAAAAGGAAAAAAGAGGAAGATTGGCAACAGATGTTAACATAGGGCCCATCTTCCTAAAAAAATACATATATATATAATATTCCATTTTTTTTATATGGAAGAAGGGGCCATTAAAGTCATAATGCAGCCCTACAAGTAGCCAACCTCGATTGCTCCAGTGTTTATGGAGTTTCCTTCTGAGCTTCTAATGCCCTACAGTACCATATAAGCAGGTCAGGGGAGCTGTAGCTGCTCCTGCCTCTGTAGCTAAGAGAGAAGGTCCTTGAGCACACAGTGAGGTTTCCTGCATAAGCCATCATCCTGCTGTGCCTGCTATTAGACTGCAAAGTTAAATCCTGGCTCCATCACTTACTAGCTATGTGACCTTGTCTAAGTTCTTAACCTCTCTGTGCCCCGATGTCTTCACCTATAAAATGGGAATAATGATTTCTACACATCATCAGGTTGCTATAACAGTGATGCGCACTCAGGGAGTACTCTCCAGTAATAAATTTGGAAGATAACATGGCTGGGAATTCACATCCTACTTTTAAAAATAATAAGCCAGGGGGGCCGGCCCGGTGGCGCAAGCGGTTAAGTGCGCGCGCTCTGCTGCGGCGGCCCGGGGTTCGCTGGTTCGGATCCCGGGCACGCACCGACGCACTGCTTGGCAAGCCATGCTGTGGCGGCGTCCCATATAAAGTGGAGGAAGATGGGCACAGATGTTAGCCCAGGGCCGTCTTCCTCAGCAAAAAAAGAGGAGGATTGGCGGATGTTAGCACAGGGCTGATCTCCTCACAAAAAATAATAATAATAATAATAATAATAAGCCAGGGATAGAAACAAAATACTGAAATTTACCAACCTCCAATTCTTTTCAGAGGATTAACCAGTTTGTCTTTCAGTCAATGGAAAAAGGTAAAATGAAACCATCCAGTTTTCCTCTCTCCATCTCTTTCCAATGAAAACAAGAGATTGTTTCTCTTAATTCTGAAAAGGAACTCACTACTGGGACCACCACTGCAGGTTTCTAATTTTTATTTGAATTGACTGCCTTCTAGGCTCTCTGGGCCTAGTTTCCTAGTTAATGCCACTAGACTTGAATGTTCTAGCAATAATTCATGTAGTGCTAACAGTTACCAAGAGACATAAGCTACAGTTGCATACAGTATCTCATGCAATCCTTGTAGCAACACTGTGAGAAAATATTTTCCTCTGACAGGTAAGGAAATGCAGCTCAGAGAAATTCATTCCCTGGTAGCTAGTAATGGGTGGTGCTGGGATTAGAACCCAGGACGGAGCTGCAGCAGGTGCTTTTCTTTTGAACCGTATTGCTCTCAAAGTCACAGCTCCAAGAACCATAGTGGATACTGTGGGAGATCAAAATTGGCCACCTCGAAAAATGTCTTCACCTTGATTATTTTCTCTGACGGACATTTGACCTTCCTCACCAACTGCCTAAATGAATCTAACTCTGGGTATGGATAGACTGGCAGGATCCCCACTAAGCCCTTTCTTATCAAAGTTCTGTTTACCAAACATTTACAATTGTAAAGGTATCTCCCTTTCTGTACTGGGAAGAGGGGGGAATGACCCTATCTCTAGAAACTCTCTTCAGTACAGGAGGAGAGGACTTAAATCTACATATTCTTGTTTACTGTGATTTCTGGTAATCTCCCATGGCTCTCTCCCCCCCCGCCCAAATCCTCCTTTGTCTACCTCAATATGCTATTTAAGGTGAAAAACCTCCGCCATTTGTTGAGAAAATCAGTTTCCCTAGTTTCTCCAATGCATACATGTTATTAAACTTTGTTTGATTTTTCTCCTGTTATTCAGTCTCATGTCAATTTAATATGTAGCCCAGCCAGAAAGGACCCAGAGTGGGTAGAGGATACTCTTCCTTCCCCTTCAATACCGTATTTATTTACTCACATCTAGGCCAATCAAAATATGTAGGCAAACTCACAAATTTAAATATGTCCTTAGGAAGGTCTGGGACAGAGCTCTATGTAGGATGCAATAGAGAAATAAGTTAATTGTACTTGGAAAGGAGATCTTGCCTTGAAGGTGGGTTCATTTAACAAACTGCATAAGTTCACTCTGAGTCTTCAGTTGTCAAATTTGAAGAGTATTTTCTTAAAAGCACCCAGTCTCTGGTGAGAGGAAGCCAGTGACGTAGGAGGTTGGAGAGAACAGCTCTCAGGAAGAGGGCAGTGTGCACAGGAGACTTAAGAAGACACAATGGCCTGGAAACTAGAATTCCCAAGGGAGTTTGCCCCACCCTCTTGATAATTGAAATGTGACTTTCTGTTTTCCCCATTTCACGAAGGAACTCATTGTCATTTCCCAGACTGCCTGATTCACTTTTCCTAGACTATAACACATGAAATGCCATAGAGAAATGCTTCACTTCCACACACCCCATCACAGGCTCTCACCCCATCAGCAAGTCAGAACAAAAGAAGACAATTATATCATTTGCTTTTGCAAATAATTCATTTTAGTAATGATCCTTTTAGAAGAGTTAATGTCTTAGGAAATTGTTTTTTCCCTCTTCTGAATGGCCTACTGTCTTATGTTTACCAGGCAGAGCTATGCATTCAGAGAGGGAGTTGGAAGCTGGGTGGAAGTTGTTTTCATTTCATTTTCAGTCACCATAGAACATACCAGCATGTTCTGGAAGGAAGTTGGAAATACCAGCTGAGAAAGTGGCTACCATATGGGCCTGCCTTCTAGAATGCTCCCTAGCATCCTGTGACTACCGGCCAACTATCATAGACAATAGAGTTGTCCCTTCTCACTGTTCACTGGTGGACCACACTGCATGCCTGCAGAGTAAGTAGAGGGTGCTCTCTTTAGGAAATGTTCTGGATTGTACAAGGACGAGATCTCAGCTAGCCCAGGGCACTTGGCCTGTGTGCCTGCTTACACTGTGAATGTTATTGAGGCCTCTTGCAGACATAAAACTCCTTACTGGCATTCTCTCTGCTCATTTTCAGTTATTTGTACTGGACAGCCTTGAAAAAGCCTCACCAACTTGTGTAAGATTAGTTAAAAGGAGTTCTAAGTTCATTGGTGAAGGCAGACTAAGAAAAATATTACTGTTTATGAATATATTTGTATTTGGTTGGAGGGTAACCTTCTAATTCTATCAGAACGCTGGAGCTCTTCAACTCACTTCTAGATAAAATGAAATATGTCATTTGTTTAAAACCAAATGGTTCCTTGGGACTGATCCAAGTGGATCAGATGTTACAACGTAGAATTTACTGTACAAACCAACTATAGATTTCAAATAGTAAAAATTATGGACTCCCCAGTACAGTGATCACAAATTTCAGATTGAAACATTGTAGAAGGTAGAGGATGCCTTTTCCAAGACTCACGTTTCTCTAGGTGCCCAGAACAGTGGGGTGTGCCAAATCAGACGCTGATTATAGTTGACTAAATGACATTTTCCAAAGAAGAGAGTAAGTGAATGAAACAGGACCTACTTCCCCCAAAATAAGTTGATGGAAGTAACCATCAGATTATCTTCATTTGTGATAAGTGGATTTCTCTTAACTGGATCTTCCATCCATTTGAGAATCCAGTTGAGTCCTGGCACCATGTTGGAGCATAACAGGCTGTTCACCTGAGCTGCTGGTCAGGCTTCAGCACATTCAAATGACCTTCCCAGAAATGTTTTATAGTTTTGAAATGGTTTCTCAATAAGAAAAGAGACAGTCAAAAATAATGGAAGGATGAAATACAGAGCATGTGGGAAAACGTTTTTAAATAGCCTTTATCAGGATGTCCTCTCTGAATAAAATGCTTTCCAAAATAACACGAAGCTCGCAGTTGCTCACTCTAGTTACCTCCGGAGAGACGCTAACCAGCCAGGCTTTGGCATATTTAGCAGGGGAATCCGAGAAAGTGCAGGCAGAACCCCACTCTCCATACAGAAATCCTGCATTCTCCTAAGGCCATGCTTCAATCCAGACCCTTAAATAATGTGCTGACCTGCTGGGCTGGACGTGAATTCTCAAGTTCCCCAAACACAGATTCCATGTGAATGTCGTTACAAGACCACTTTTCTAGCACCCAGCAGTGCTGGAATCCAGATTTCTTTCCTTTAGCTGGGTTAGATACAAGGGGACAGCCTTGTTAATGTCAGACTTGGACCACACAGAGAACAGGCCCTACAGCTGCAGCCACATCCAGCAACAACCTGGCATTGTGCTGCTGCATTGGAGAGAACATCGGCACCATGTGGCCCTGTGCTCTCCCCACCGAGGGCTTGAGTGCACGGAGCGGGTACTCACTGATGTGACCAAATATCTGTGCACGCCCTTAGTTCTATCCTTAGTAACACGCTTGGGATAAATTCCCAAGAGTAGGATAATTGGGTCAAGGTACACACAGTTTGAAGGCTTCAGAAACTGCACTCTGGAAGACTGTACTAATGTTAATCACATCAAAAGCGCAGGAAACTTGTTTCTCTATATTCTTATAAACGTTGATTATTATACTTTTTCACTGCGATAGGTGAAAAAATGCATCTCATTACTCTCTGTACTACATTGTTAGTCTTAATCTTAGCATGTCTTTAGCGTGCCTTCACTGAGTTGTCTTATTTATCCTCATAGCATGTCTGTGGGGAGGAGGAGCAGAAAATTCCACTTGTCTCCATAGTTACTGTACCAGCTGATGATCCTTGTAACACTCAGGCACAGGGCATGAATAATCATGCATTTTCAGTCTATTTATGTTACGCTGGGTAGAACATAATTTCAGCTCACTTGAAATTGGAGGCTGGGGGTTCTAGTCCGGTGTCTTAGGGACAACAGAGGGGGAGGGAGGGGACGACTGCTGTCTAAACAGTCACCACGTGCTCTGAGGGCCTTTCTGACATGTTCAAAGTTCTATCTTCTCTTCCACTCACTTCACCCTGCACTTTCAAAAGTTGTGTTTTTGATGGATATTTAATAATACATGAAAATGTTCATAAGTGCAAAAAATGAAGTTTGTAAAAGTAATATTATCCTAATTTTCTTAATAGTGAATAAATGTATGCATGTATGTGTACAAATAAAAGTAACCAGAAGAAAATGCAACAAATAGTTAATGGTGAGTTCTGCTAGATGATTTTCATTTTCTTCTTTATATGTTTTTTTTGTTTGCCAAATTTTCTACAATAAACATGTATTACTTTAATAATTAGGGGGAAAAGTATATATTATATTCAAAGGTTTATTATCAGAAAGGACAAAAACAGAGATTGCAAATATATTTAACATCCGGTGCCAACTCCCATCACCTGGTGGGGGCAGCCTGGAGCTCTATTTTCAAAAGGATACTGAGGCTGAGTCCTCCCTCCCCAGGAGCCAGCGCTGGGACCACTGAGCAATATCCAGCCCAGACAGGGCTGATGGAGAGCTGCATGAGTGTCAGGCTATGTGTCATTCCTGAAACAGACTCCAACGCTAGACAGGGCCTAGAGGTCATCTGGTGAAATCCCTTTCGAACTGATGAGGAAACTAAGGTCCAGAGATACGAAGCAACTTACTCAAGGTTCTAAAGGCAGAGCTAAGAATAGAACCTAGTTAAGGAGGCCTGGCCGTGGTCTCCACACTGCCTTCAGCTAATCCATTCGTCTCATGTGAGCTTCTCTACCACAGCGACAGAGCAAGAGTTCTCCATCCTGGCCTCCGAGAACTCAGTTCTCTTCATCAACTCTTCATCCTTCCTGCCAGAACCACCTGGTCTCCCCGACCATGTCTTAGGGGACTGTCTTCTGCATACAAACCTTCCTTATGGGGAAAACGGAGGGAAAGAAATCCCAGGGCTTGGATGGCGTGACGGGTTTGACCAGTAGGTGGCAGCACCAACAAGGAATAGACCAAAGCAGCATCTGAAGTGCCCTGAACCTCAACTGTCAGAAAGAAAGCCTTTCATGAAATATTTTCTGGACATATTTGTATGGAGGCACTTAACATCCACGAAGTAGATAAAGAAAAGATGGGAAGGAAATATACCAAAATATTAAAAGTTGTTTTCAATAAAGGGTGGTATTTTAAATCATTTTCCTTTTTAATTATTTGTGTCTTCAGCAATGGACAAAAAATTGTCATAAAGAAGTTATTAAGATAGTGACAGATTACTGCAGGACAATGTGTGCAGAGTCTGAGCGCTGAAGAGACATTCACAAATCATACAGAAATGTGATCCTCTATATTTATTTCTTGCATGTCGTACAATCGTGCAAATATGAATGTGTAAAAAAGACATTTAAACGATAGAATTCTGCAATGTTCCTGCAGTGTGAATGTATTTAAAAATCTAGTTAACCTTATTTAAAAAACCAAAAAGGACAGATTTTGGTTAAATTGGAGGCATAACACTGAATTACCAGCACATGCAACCATGTCAACATGGCATCCTAGTTTCTTTACATTCACTCAGTGTGAAGAGGATTTACGTGAATACGTAGGGATTATGCTGCTTCATCTCTAAATAATCTACAATTTAACCTTAGGGCAATAGTTTACATAACATAGGCGATACAACTTCCTAATTCTAACTTATTTACAAATAAATGTATTGGTATCTCTGGACTAAGTGTACATAGATGGAGGAATGTATAAAGTAAGTGTTCCTTACTATAAATAATCAGAAAAAATGTCAGGTATTTTTTTTTATTTTTGGCCAAATTCTTCATTTAACTCTCTTCTTCCTTTTAAGATATTTCGTTAATGCTCTTCAAATTTAACTTTAATTTTGAGCGAAGAGTCATTATAGAACATGAGGCTCTTTGTGGAGAACCTGCCTCGAGTCCTTACCTGGCATCACAGGATCAATCTGACTCTCTGGTCCCCAGAAGGTGGAATGATTCCTCTTCTCAGTGTTTGATAACACAGTGAGCTGCTTTGGGCCAGTGGATTTCCGGGATTTCTCCAAAAAGGAGCCCCTCCCACCGCCCCAGTATCTTCATTGAGTCCTGTGGTTCTAGGCTGGACAGTAGTTGTGTGGATCCCCATCTTCCGGTCAAGGCTCACTGAAGCGTGGAAGAATTACTGCTAGTTGTTGGGTTTCTTTTCTGTACTTTAACTAAAACCACTAAATTCACAGTAGATTTAAGGTCATGGGTATTTGGGAATAATAATCTATCCATCTAACACATGTCAGAGCCCCATAAAAAACTTCTCTCTCTCATTTTCAAATAGGTAGTCTGTTCTCTCTTCTTCCAATAATTAACTTTCTAAATGTCACATAAATTGACAAGGATAAAACATAAACCTAAGGTTTTGAGATTCTTCATCCTTCCTCAACCCAGAACTTCAAGGAATGTTCTGCAGCTTCTCTTCTCCCTTGCACTGACTTTTATGTGAGGAAGGTCAGCCTTGAGCAAACATCCATGCCGATCCTCCTGTTTTTTTTTTTTTTTTGCTGAGGAAGACTGGCCCTGAGCTAACATCCAGGCCCATCTTCCTCAACGTTATGTGGGACGCCGCCACATCATGGCGTGACAAGCAGTGCGTCGGTGTGCACCAGGGATCCAAACCCGGGTCGCCAGCAGCAGAGCACATGCACTTAACCGCTCCGCCACGGGGCTGGCCCCTGCACTGACTTTTACGTACATGACATTATGTTTACAGCTATGACTGAGCTACACCCTAGGATGCCATAAACTCTCTAAAAATTTATCAAAACAAAATGTTAACTTACTTCAGTTTTTTAAAAAGCTATGCTGTTCAGTATTTTTAGGATGGAGAAGACTCTTTTGGAAAATTGAAAACAATTTTTGAAAAATGTAAGCAGTATCAAAAATTTGACATTTGTCATAGACTAGAGACTCATGGTAAATGCTCATTTAATTTAAGACATAGCTTGTTCACATAAAGTTACACCTGAAACTGGGCAGAAAAAGAACACTATTGAGTTTGCATTGTATTATGAGAATACAGGTATCCCTTCCACCTCCTAGCCTGAAAACACAATGCAGCTGACTCACAATTTTGATGGAAAACTTCATCAGACCCATCAGGACACTGCCCCACTCCATGGCAAGCCAGCATGATATCAATACAGCAGCCATCATCACAAAAGAAGTGGTAGCCTGAGCAAACGTTCAAGCACCCTGTTTATAAACGAGTCTCAGGTCACAGGAGGGCAGGGAAGGTAAGACTTTCACTGGGTCAAGATTAACAGAGACTAATGTGTGATGAAATGCATTTAGGTGTGCGCGAGATGCAGACAATGAGAAAACACCTAACAGTTGGAGCTGGATGGAGCACTGGGTTCTGGAAAGGTTAGGGGGTCTCCTCTTGGCCCTCCTGATTTAATTCTCAGGAATCACCCTGGGCTCTTCATCTTAGGGTAATTCTTTAAGCCAACACTGCCTAAGAGGTGGGAACAGAGAAGCAGTAGCTCTGGGCTTCTCCATCCAGCCCTTATACACACTATGTCTCGCATTCCTGCTCCCTAAGTAACAATTTCTACTGAGATTAGCTTTCTAGTATTAAACTCTACTTGTTGACTACCATACATCCTTGGCTTTGTAAGGAATAAACAGAATCTTCAGCTTCTAGCTGATGTCAATTAATTTTCCTCAAATAATGAAATTATCTCTTCTTTGAATGCTTACAAGTTTTTAATCTGGGGTGCAATTCATCGGAGCTACATGGATTTTCTTGAAAGGCATTCCCCCTCACCCTGCCACACCACACTCGAGATTCAGCCTACTTTACAAGAACTGGGTGACTTTCTGGCACTGGTAATGCAGATTAAAGGTGTTAGGCTAGATGTAGGTCATGAAGAGTTTCATAACTTTCCAGGGACAGAATGGACTAGATCATTCTCTCAGGACATGCGAGAGTAGTAAATGATGATATTCTACTCAAACAAATGGCTGAGCATAGTGTACACTATGCACACTGACCTATGTCTTTTATGGAAGAGAAGATCAGCGATGGTCCAAAAATCACAGACACATTCCAATCATTTTATGCTTATTCTTCCAACTTCTGGCTTAACTTTGATCCAAATACTGAGTAATCAAGGATTTCAGAGATATGGTTCAGGTTGATCACAGCCTTGGCTAGTGATGGTGAAGCTTCAAAACCTGGGGACAGTGGTCAGGTATGCAGTGGAAAACTCCATGTTCAGTGCTCACACAGTTCCTGTGCACTGCAGACACTGGGACAACATCCACTGCCAACTGACAGGACCCTGAAATGGACAACATCTCAGCACTTCTCCAGAGGTGGATTGTGGGAGATTCTCTCTGCAATACCCCTATATCTTTAGTGGTGCCACAGTCCATATCATGTTTTTTTTGTTTTGTTTTGTTTTTAACTTGATGGGCTAATCTTAGAAATATAGATGCTTGGGAAAGTAAGAAACATAAAAAAATGAGATAAATAAGTTTACATTGTGAGTGACGTCAGCATCATGGCAGAGTGAGCTGTTCCCATTGTCTCTCTCCTGTAAGTTCCAACCAAACAGACATCCATTGACCAACAGAGGATTCCGTACACAGCAGAACAGGATGCATAAGAGATCTATGCATCTGTACATCTGAAGGTGAGTGGACTGGACCCCCGAGAGGCAATGAAACTAGAGGAGCAGCCCCCTCACCCTCCCCAGAGCCATGATCCAGGGTGCAGATTCTCACACTGGCAAGCACACCTACGTGTGGCCACTGCAGGAGTAGAAACAGTGGGAGCTGCAGCTCACGCAACTCCAAGCAGATGTGGCAGGAGTAGAAAAAACAGGTGTGGCTTGCTCTCTGCCCATTTCCCAGTGGATCCAGTGTGCATGCACCCTCCCCCTCCCCCAGCAGTGGCCAGGTCTTTTCAACAGTAGGGATAGTATACAAAACTCCGATTTTCCTGCCTGGGGCAGGGCACCGTGACATGAGTTTTCAAAGCACACCAGCTAGCACCAGAAACAGGAGGCTTCAGGCGTGAACTGCAACAAAAATCTCTCCCTCCTAAGCCCACCGCTCCTCACCAGTGGTGGCAGGAGGAACCTGTGACCAGAGGCTTCAGGAACCACAGCAGAACTGTGACCCCCCAACACCAGCTGCACCAGCAGTGGGGGCTGCATACAAGTCCCCTGGTCCCCAGTCCCCAGGCAGCAACAGTGACACCCATGAATCCAGCATGCCTGGCAGTGGTGCAAGCAGCACCCCCAGACAACCTGGGAACAGCAGCACAGATGGTGCATGGGGCAGCAGCACCTGAATCTATGGAGAGCCCACAGAAAGTCAGTGGGGGAACTGAGACCCAGATGACCCCAGAAGTGCTTGCAGGCTGGTGACCCCAGTGGTGACACCAGACACTGTAGTGACACTGTAAGCGGCAAAGCATCAGCAACCTCAGAGGCACAAATGGCACAAGGAGGGCACTGATGATGACTTTAGCAGAGTCAGTGGAGGGTGGAAAGTGCAGCCTCTCAAATACAATCAGAAGCAGCTCAAAACCAAAGCAACCGAAGCCATACCCAAATAAGAAAGGTGGTTACTACCACAAGTCCACCAGCATTTGAGGATCAATTCCTCAAACACCACAAAAACTACAATAACATGGCAGAACAGAAAAAGAATGAGAACTCTCCAGAAATCAAATTGAAGTCACAGAAGATTACAATCTAAGTGACAGAGAATTTAAAAGAGCTGTCATCAAGAAACTCAATGAGTTACAAGAAAACTCAGAAAGACAGTTCAATGAGCTCAGGAATAAAATTAATAACAGAAGGAGTACTTCACCAAAGACAGTGAAACTCTAAGAAAAACCAAACAGAAATTCTGGAGATAAAGAACTCAATTAATGTGATGAAAAAATAATGCGGAAAGCAACAAAAATAGAACAGACCATATAAAGGGAAGAATTAGTGTGCTTGAAGATAGAAACCTAGAAATGATTTAGGTGGGAGAGGAGAGAGAACTAAGACAGTTTAAAAATGAAGAAATTCTTCAAGAAATATCCAACTCAGTTAGGAAAAGTAACATAATAATTACAGGTAATCCAGAAGGAGAAGAGAGGGAGAAGGGAGCAGAGAGCTTATTCAATAAAATAATAGCTGAGACCTTACCAAACCTAGAGAAGGAACTGGACCTATAAGCACATGAAGCCAATAGAACTCCTAATCACCTCAATATAAAAAGACCAAGGCATATAATACAAAAACTGTCAAAAGTCAGTGACAAAGAAAAAATATTAAGGACAGCAAGAGACGAAGAAAATGACCTACAAAGAAACCCCCATCAGGCTTTCAGCGGATCTCAGTAGAAACACTACAGGCTAGGAGAAAGTGGAATGATATATTCCAAACATTGAAAGACAAAAACTATCAGCCAAGAATATTCTATCCAGCAAAATAATCCTTCAGATATGACACATAAATGAAAGCTTTCCCAGAAAAAAGCTGAGGGAGTTCATCACCACTAGACCTGCCTTACAAGAAATGTTGAAAGGAGCCCTCCTACCTGAAACAAAAGGGAAAGCTTTACAAGGCTTTGATCAAGGAGATAAATAGATAGACAGAATCAGAAAATTGCAGGTCTGTATCAGAATAGGTTAGTAAACAATTATAACATAAAGTATCAAAGGAAAGAAAGCATCAAAAACAACTCCAACCACTTCAATTTGGTCACAAACTCACAATACAAAAAAGAATAATTTGTGGCACTAAAAACACAGAAGGTGAGGAGGAAAAGTACGGAACCTGCATAGGCTAATGGACATAAGAGGCTATCAGAAAAAAAGGACTACCTCATCTATGAGATCTTTTATAGAAACCTCGTAGTAACTACAAAACAAAAATCAGAGCAGAGTTACAAATCATAAATAAAGAGAAAACTGAGAAAAACCTCACAGAAAACCACCAAACTGAAATGGCAGTCAGAAATTCAAGGAAAAGCAAAGGATGAAAATATAGAACCACCAGAAAACAAAAGATAAAATGGCAGGGCCGGCCCCGTGGCTTAGCGGTTATGTGCGCGCGCTCCGCTACTGGCGGCCTGAGTTCAGATCCCGGGCGCGCACTGACACACCGCTTCTCTGGCCATGCTGAGGCCGCGTCCCACATACAGCAACTAGAGGCATGTGCAACTATGACATACAACTATCTACTGGGGCTTCGGGGAAAAAATAAAGGAGGAGGATTGGCAATAGATGTTAGCTCAGAGCCGGTCTTCCTCAGCAAAAAAAAAAGAGAGAAGGATTAGCATGGATGTTAGCTCAGGGCTGATCATCCTCACAAAAAATAAAAATAAAAAAATAAAATGGCAGTACTAAGCCCTCATAGATCTATAATCACTCTAAATGGAAATGGATTGAATTCACCAATAAAAAGACACAGAGTGATTGGATGGATTAAAAAGCAAGACCCAACAATATGCTGCCTGCAAGAAACACATCTCAGCTCTAAAGACAAACAGGCTGAGAGTGAGGGGATCAAAGATGATTCTCCAAACAAATGGCAACCAAAAGAAAGTGGGAGTAGCTACACTTATATCAGACAAAACAGACTTCAAGACAAAAAAGATAGCAAGAGACAAATATATAATTTATATAATATTATATATTATTATATAATTATAAAAAGACATTATATAATGATAAAAAGAACATTCCACTAAGATGACATGACACTTAGTAATATATATGCACCTAACACAGGAGCACAAAGTATATAAAGCAACTAGCAACTGGCCTAAAGGGAGAAATTGACAGCAACACAATAACAGTAGTTGACCTTAACACCCCACTTAAATCAATGGATAGATCATCCAGACAGAAAGGTAACAAGGCAACATTGGCCTTAAATGAAACACTAGACCAGATGAACTTAATAGATATATATAGAACATTCCATTCAAAAACAGCAGAATACAGATTCTTCTTAAGTGACATGAAACGTTCTCAAAGATGGACCATATGTTGGGAACATAAAGCAAGCCTCAATAAATTTAAGAAGATTGGAATCATATCAAGCATCTTTTCTGACCACAATGGTTTGACTAGAAAACAACTACAAGAGAAAAGCTGGAAAAGTCACAAATAGGTGGAGACTAAACAACATGCCACTGAATAACTGTTGGATCAATGAAGAAATCAAAGAAGAAATAAAAAAATACCTGGAGACAAATGAAAATACAACATAACAAAACTTATGGGATGCAGCAAAAGCAGTACTAAGAGGCAAGTTTATAGCAACAAAGGCCTACCTCAAGAAACAAAAATCTCAAATAAACAATCTTACACTAAAAGAACTAGAAAAAGTTCTAGTTCTTTACCTAAAAGAACTAGAAAAAGAAGAACAAAGCCCAAAGTCCATAGAAGGAAGGAAATAGTAAAAATTAGAGAAGAAATAAATGAAATAGAGAGTAAAAAAAATAGAAAGGGTCATTGAAATTAAGAGCTGATTCTTTGAGAAGATAAACAAAACTGACAAACCCTCAGCCAGACTTACTAAGAAAAAAAGAGAGAAGACTCAAATAAATAATATCAGAAATAAAAGAGGGAAAATTATAACAGACAACACAGAAATACAAAGGACTATAAGAGAATACTACGAAAAGCTATATACCAACAAATTGGATAACCTAGAACAAAAATGGATAAATTTTTAGAATCATACAATCTCCCAAAACTGAATCAAGAAGAAATAGAGAGTGTGAATAGATCAATCACAAGTAAAGAGATTGACACAGTAAGCAAAAACCTCCTCAAAAACAAAAGTCCAGGACCAGATGGCTTCTCTGTTGAATTATACCAAACATTCAAAGATTTAATACCTATCCTTCTCAAACTCTTCCTAAATATTGAAGAGGATGGGACACTTCCTAACTTATTTTACTAGGCCAAAATTACCCTGACATCAAAACCAGAAAAAGATAATACAGAAAAAGAAAATTACAGGTCCATATTGCTGATGAACATAGATGCAAAAGTCCTCAACAAAATATTAGCAAATTGAATACAACAATACATTAAAAGGATCATAGGCCATAATCAAGTGAGATTTATTCCAGAGATGCAAGGATGGTTCAACATCTGCAAATCCATCAAGGTGATAAACCACATTAATAAAACGAAGAATAAAAATCACATGATCATCTCAATAGATGCAGAGAAAGCATTTGACGAGATCTGACATCCATTTATAACACAAACTCTCAATAAAATGGGTATAGAAGGAAAGTGTCTCAAAATAATAAAGGCCATATATGACAAACCCATGGCCAACATCATACTCAATGGTGAAAAACTGAATGCTATTCCTCTGAGAACAGGAACAAGACAAGTGTGTTCACTCTCACCACTCTTAATCAACATACTACTGGAAGTTTTGGCCAGAGCAATTATGCACAAAAAAGAAATAAAAGGGATCCTAATTGGAAAGGAAGAACTAAAATTGTCACTATTTGCAGGTGACATGATTCTATATAGAGAGACCCTAAAGAATCCACCAAAGAACTATTAGAAATAATCAACCAACACACTGAAGTTTCAGGGTACAAAATCAACATGCAAAAATCAGTAGTATTTCTATACACTAATAACGAACTAGCAGAAAGAAATATCAAGAATACAATCCCATTTAGAATCCCAACAAAAAGAATAAAATACCTAGGAATAAACGTAACCAAGGAGGTGAAAGACCTATACAATGAAAACTATAAGACGTTAGTGAAAGAAATGGAAGAAGACAGAAGGAAACGGGAAAGATATTCCATCCTCATGGATTGGAAGAATAAACATAGTTAAAATGTCCTTATTACCTAAAGCAATCTACAGATTCAGTGCAATTCCAATGAGAATCCCAATGACACCTTTCACAGAAATAGAACAAAGAATCCTAAAATTTATATGAAATGATAAAAGACCCCTAATAGCTAAAGCAATCCTGAGAAAAAAGAACAAAGTTGAAGGTATCACACCCCCTGACTTCAAAATATACTACAAAGCTATAGTAATCAAAACAGTGGTACTGGCAGAAAAACAGACATACAGATTAACAGAACAGAATTGAGAGCCCAGAAATAAAACCCCACACCTATGGACAGGTAATCTTTGACAAAAAGCCAAGAACATACAATGGAGAAAGGAAAATCTCTTCAATAAAGGTGTTGGGAAAACTGGACAGTCACATGAAAAGAATGAAAGTAGACCATTATCTTACACCATACATAAAAATTAACTCAAAATGGATTAAAGACTTGAATGTAAGACCTGAAACCATAAAACATGTAGAAGAAAATATAGGTAGTACACTCTTTCACATTGATCTTAGCAGTATCTTTTTGAATACCATGTCTCCTCAGGCAAGAGAAACAAAAGAAAAAATAAACAAATGGGACTACAGCAGACTAAAAAGCTAGTGGATGAGAAGGAAACCATCAACAAAATAAAAAGACAACCCACCAACTGGGAGAAAATATTTGCAAATCATATATCTGACAAGGGGTTAATTTCCAAATATATAAAGATCTCATACAACTCAACAACAAAAGATGAAACAAACTGATCAAAAAATGGGCAGAGGATATGAACAGACATTTTTCCAAAGAAAATATACAGATGGCTAACAGGCACATGAAAAGATGTTCAACATCACTAATTATTAGGGAAATGCAAATCAAAACTACAATGAGATATCACCTTACACCTCTCAGGATGGCCATGATTAACAAGACGAGAAATAACAAGGGTTGGAGAGGATATGGAGAAAAGGGAAACCTTATACACTGCTGGTGGGAATGCAAACTGGTACAGCCATTATGGAAAACGGTATGGAGATTTTTCAAAAAACCAAAAGTGGAAATACCATATTACCCAGCTATTCCAATATGGGGTATTTATCCAAAGAACATGAAATCAATAATTCAAAAAGATTTATGCACCCCTATGTTCATTGTAGCATTATTCACGATAGCCAAGACATGGAAGCAACGCAGGTGCCCATCAATGGATGAACAGATAAAGAAATGCAGTATATATATATATATATATGTGATGGAATACTACTCATCCATAAAAACAAGACAAAACCGTGCCATTTGCAACAACACGGAATGGACCTTCAGGGTATTATGCTAAGCGAAAAAAGTCAGACAGCGAAAGACAAATACCACATGATTTCACTCATATGTGGAAATTAAACAAACAAACACATAGATGAGGAGAACAGATTGGTGGTTGCCAGAGGAAAATGGGGTGGGGGGAAGGCGAAAGGGGTAAAGGGGCACATATATATGGTGACAGATAAAAACTAGACTATTAGTGGTGAATATGATACAGTCTATACAGAAACTGAAATATAATAATGTGCACTGGAAATTTACACAATGTTATAAGCCAATATGACCTCAATAAATAATTTTTTTAACTGTTTACATGGTGCAACAGGATGTGAGAACCATCACATAAATGTAAAGCTATATTATTAATGTATCTGTGCATCTGTGTAAAGTGTCTATGAAAATTTTTAAATACTCCTTTTAAATTGACACATGTATTTCATATATTTTAATTTGTCTTAAATGTACTCCTTAGCCGCACTCTTTGAACATACATACCCAATAGAACACCCACATTTAAACAAGATCCTCTCCTGGGAAAGCCAGATGATTGTCCTTTATGAAAGCAAGTCAAGGAAGGATGGAGCATCTGCAGGGTCCCGGAGCTCACACCGTCTATTCTCATCCCCTGGAGTACTCCCTCCCCAATCCAGCAGGGTCACTTAGCCTAAAATATAAGGGACCCTATTTTTGTTACTATAGTTTTTGTAAATACTCTCATTCAACAACAACCAAAAGTACAACGGAAGAGCCGATGAAATGCACAGTCAGAATGTAAAATGCCGATCCAATACCATCCTTCCCTAAATAGCCCAGTGTCTGCTGACCATTGGGAATGTGACGGAAGGACTTTCTTCTCACCTCCCGTGGAGATGGCCATGGGAAGCACTGTCACCGAGACATTGTCACAGCTTCTCTGCCCAGCAGTTTCCATCACAGTGAGCTGCAAGGTGTGCACTCCTGCCTGTAAGTGGGACAGCTTCAGGCTCCTGACTGAGGCGCCTGACACCCAAATAGGAAATATCACGTTTAGTTAGGAGATCTGAGGCACAGAGTCCAACATCATCGTGAACTGGAAATCAGTGCCGGCCTTGGAGCAGTCCCAGGACCCACCTTTCCACTCCTGGTCCAAGGCTGCGGGATGCTAAATCCTACACTATTTTAGCAGGTTGACCTTACTTTGAATCCACAATTTCCAATTTCATCTGGGCTGACAATTTTCCTGACTGACAATCCTTCACTTGTCCTTAGCAGCCGCTGTTCCAAACCTGGCCCTCCTCCAAGCTCCACACCCAATATCGACTGCCTTCCTTCTCAGCAGGTGACCTCACCTACTTCCAGAAGAAAGTTGCGGCCATAATTATGGTCATCACTCACCCCATCCTGGGCTTGTACCTGCATCTCTACCCATCGTTACATCCCCACCTCCAGCCGTAAGGCAAGCTGTCCCCCTTGCACTCCAGGCCAACCCCTCCATCTAGTCCTTGACCCCTCGCCCTCTCTGACCTTCAGAACACTGACCCATCAATCAATTTCTCTTTCAAACGGCTCTGCTATTGCTATGCTCAAGTTTCTCTTGACCTAACAAACAAACAAAACAACAAGAAATAAAAAGTTCCCTACACTCCAAGATCTTCTCTAGCCACAATTTTATTTACTTTTCATTTCAACTCAACTTCAAAGGGTTGTCCGTGCTGCGTGGGCTGGTTCCACGTGCTCATTTTCCATTTACTCTTTATCCCTCTCATCTGTCTTCTTTCCCCACCATTGCCCTGAACGTGTGCTGATAAAAGTCACCAACTGACTCAGCAAAGGTCACCTAGTTGTCAAGGTCAACAATATTTATTAGTTTTGTCTTTTTGTTTTTTTCCCCACTAGTATTTAACAATGTGGGCCTCTCCCATCCTCTGGAACTCCCTACTTCCCTGGCTTCTGTTTCTGTGTCCGAGTTCTCCCACCTTCCTTGCCGATCTCCCTCCTGGGCTGCACTTCTGCTCACTCCCTGAGCCCAGGGCTTCCTCTGGACCCCCTGCTCTCCTCACTCCACTTTTCAGGCGGCTTCATGACCACGGCAGGGCAATAGCTTCTGAGGTCCAGTTCTGCGGAGGGATTTTGGGAGTCACTTCCGGATGCTCGGTCTAAAGACTGGCTTTCCAGCCCTCCCAATGATTCCATTAACTGCTCAATATCCTATTTTTTGAAAAGTTCCTTTCTGTTTAAATTAACTAGCCCGGACATTATTCTCTGCAATTATGACCATCATACATTTTATTACATAGACACATTAATGGACTTGAAAGCACAGAGAGCTGCCCTATTATAACTATCATCTGCTTGTGTTTATTTTTGAAATCCCAGAATTTGGACTCCTGCACACCACCTTGGCTTGGAGCATTGGTCAGTACTCCAGACCCACACACACACACACATACACACACACACACAGACACACACACACACACGATGAGAATGGTTTACAATCATTTAGAGGCAATGTAATGAGATTCAGTGGTCGTCACACTTCAGGCGGCTCCATAATCACCCAGAGCTCTTGTTAGGGGACGGATCTCCGGGTCCCAGTATCAGAGTCTGAGTAACGGGGTCTGGAGAGTGGGATGCGAGCACAGAATGGCAAATCACAGGAAAGAAGGTGGAGAGAGGTTAGAACAGGAGAGGAGAAAGAGAATAAGACTAGAGTTCTCACTGTCCCGAGAGCGACAACATTCCCTGAGAACATGAGCCCATTGTCTTGGCACCCGGCCATCAGGTAGAGTTTCTATAGACAAAAGACCAGCACTGCTTCTCTCTCGTTTCTTCTCCTACTGCCCTTCCCTCTTTCCAAACTAGGGAAGTCTGTAAAAATATGCAAAAAAAAAAAAGTGTGTAAAAGCAGAGACAACTGGACAAATGGACAACTGTCCTCTGGGGAAAGCCTAAGTGGATTCTCATTTTAAGTGGATACTGATTTTATGACCCTGTCATATGACCCTGCGAGGTGAGGACAATGTCCTCTACAAAGTCCTCAGAGGGCCTTACTCTCGGGCTCCTTGCCATCAGAAGGCCCTCACAATTCTTTCTTTCTTTGTATATATACAAGTGAGTAAAGCTATTCTGACTGTAGTTCAGTTAAACTATCCGTCAGAGAGACCCCACAAATATTTTACATCCCAACGTGTTGAGAATGAACCATAGAAGTTCCCTCTCCTGGAGTGCTCATTTTATGCTCTGCAGTATACTAAGTGCTTTATTTGCATTTTCCCATTTCAGCACCCACCAGAACCCCCTCAGGTGGTATGATCCTCTTCACAATCCAGGCAGCTGAGGCTTCAAGAATGAAGTCATTTTCCCACAGAATTGGCAAAACTAGGTTTGAACCCAGGCCATCTGATTCCAAATTCCACGCTCACAGCCATTGTAGAATCCTCCCTCCCCGTCAGCAGAGGGAGGCCTTCCAGCTCCTTATCCCAAGAAGCATTTCTTAGAAGGAACCCAGGCCCAGCTGATACACAAACCAACCAGCTGCCGTGGTCTGAAAGAGCAAGACACTTCCTCACAGAAAGAAATGTCAACAAACTTCTGGGACCCCCGTCCCTGGTCTAACAGGCGAATCTAGCAAGCGAGCTGCACAGGCTCAAACTAAGTGCGGAAATCCACGCTGTTCTGTGAACAGCCGTGCAGGCTCCTAAGCCTGTGTAAGAATGACCTTGCAACCCCACACCTCACGACTGAAGACACCAGCCGGACAGACCCACAACAGGAAGAGATAAAGGGCACCTGGCTCGCACATTTCCCAGCTGCATTTCTTACAGATTGGGGGAAAAAGTGACAACCCTGGTCCTTGCCTTCCTCCACACATAGGTAACACCAACGTTGCAAGGTTTATTTGATGTATAACCAAAAAGCTCCTGTGCATAAAAGGGGGAAGGACAGTGAGAAGAACAAATTGGTTGCCTTGTGCCACGTACTTTTGTTTATTTATTTTTATTATTTATTTTAGCTGACTTAGGAGGAACTCCATCCAAGAATGACTGACATATGGCAGCTTCCAGGTGGTGCCACCAGGATTTGCTGTGGCGGATGGGCCTGCTGGGTAAGCCTCGCTCATGCCCAATGGGGCTGAGCTGGTTTCTGCTCCTCAGAGCGAGGGCCTGGAGACTCTGACCAAGCATATAATCATACTCTCTTTAGACCCCTCCACCCTAAACCCTAAACACCTCCTCCCAGGAACACGGTTGGGGGTGGGGGTCCCAAAACACCAGTGGAGGGGGAATGTGTGTGTTTGTGTATGAAGGAGAGAAGGGTGAGGAAACTGGGCAGAAAGAGAGTAGGGAAGAGGGTGGGGTTAGGAAGCCTGGAGGGGTAAGTGGGTTGGTGGGGACACACACGGGGCGGGGTAGAGATACTGGATATAATGCAGGCGGACGGGGAGGTCGCTCTGTGGGTCCTTTGCCTGCCTCCCCTCCAGGCCTGGATCCCCAAAGTCCCCGCAGGGTTGGCAGGAGGAAGGAACCTGTGCGCCCCGCTACCCCCGCCCCACCCCCGCATCTCCAGGGACAGAGAGCGCCCTCACCTTGCTCCGCCGGGCGGGGTCCCCTCCCGTCTCCCCAAGGCTGTTCCGGGCCCGGATCCCCCGGGGACCGCAGTGACCCGGAGCGCGGGGGCAGCGCCCGGCGGCCTCGGCGCAGCCACTGGGGGTCCCGCTCCCGCCCCCCGCCCGGCAGGGGGAGCGCGCCGAGCGCAGACGGTGCCGGGACCGCGGCCTCCGCGCGGGAAAGCGGAAACCGGAACCGAGGACTGAACCTTCGAGAACTTCACTTGTGGTTCAAGTCTGCAGACACGGTGACATCTGCAAACAACGTCTAGTGAAGGTGCGGCGCGGAGTCCCTGCGTCCTCTCCACGTGGCCGCGATCGCTCCTCCGCGCATCCGCGTCCCCGACCCTCCTGCGGAGAGGTGGCCCGGCGCCCCCCGTGACCGTCCTCGGCGCCCCCGCCCCATCGGGACCGGGACAGACGCGCAGCCACGACCGCGGACGCGCGGACAGGACCCGCCTCGTGCAGGACCGCGCCCACCGCCCGCCGGCGTCCCACCCGAGAAGGTGAGGAGGGGAGGAGCGGGGGAGTAAGACCCCAGGGCCGCCCCCGTCTTCCCCAAGCCACCACCCCTGACTCCGGGCCGCGACCGGCGGGGTTGGCCCGCCTGCGGGGCCAGTAGCCGGGCGGGGGAGGGGCTGCCGGGTGATAAGGAAAGGGAGGAAATCCCTAGACCTTTTGCTTTGGCCTCGCTCCTCCGGTGCCCTTGGGGGAGTCTGGAGCCAGCAGGTGAACAGAGACGAGCAGTAACGTCTCGGGTTTTCTTGAGGCCTTGGCTCCAGCAGGATTGTTGGAATCTATGGTCCACCCATCTTCTGTGACAGACCAGGCGCTGTCTGCCTTCAGCGAGTTTGATGAACACGGGGGTGCACTTGGTGACAGCAAATCTTGCTCATTTGAGAGGAAAGAGTTTGAGAGCTTAGGAGTGGGAGACTGGAGGTGGGAGGGAATAGCGGAAGATGGAGAGGAGAAGGGGGGGAGCAAAAGAAGCAGGGAGGAGACGAACAGGAAATTAGTTGGTGGAAGGTTAGGAAAGGAAGTTAGTTGGGGCAAGGTGGGGGTTGGCTCACTTGCCTTCCAGCAATCTTGCTCACACCAGAAGAGGCTTTTGGCAGTGAGTAGGGAAGGAAGAGAGGTTATTTAAAATGAATTTTGTGTTTTATGTCACTTCTTTAAAAAAAAAATAAGTACCTACATTTTGATATTTGCAAATGTTCCTTTGGTATAATTGTTCTTCCCATTGGATTCCAATAGGCCGTCCTCAGTTGTCCCGGGGTGAAGACGCTGGGCAGTGCCCCCCGACACCTGGTGAAGATTCATAATCACGCCCAGCTACTTTTGCGGGTTACTCTCCTAAAATGCTGCTGTCATCTCGCAGGGCAGGTCTTCTTTGGGAGATACTGCTGCTGGTACAAGCCGGGAAGACTCTGGGCGGTGAGTGTCCTGGGAGCTCCAGACATGGCTGGGAGGGGAAGGAGGGGAGGAAAGGGAAGGGCTTCCCCTAGGATTCAGGTAGGTGAGTGCCTGTCCATGTGCTCTCACCAGGGTGAGGGTGTGGTTTAGCTGGACTGGCTCCCAGGTGTTACTGACACCAAGATGAGGGGGAGGACCCCAGCCTCAGGCACCCCGCCTGGTACTGTGCTCACATATGGCGGCTCGCCCTCTCCTGCCAGGTTCCATCTTCTACTCCGGGAAACTTTTGCTGAATACCAGGACCATCAGGAATTTGACATGTGTCCCATGGTGTCTGTTTTTCCTTTTTGTTGAAAGTCCTGTCTGTTCAGCTAGATTTTAAAGCCTGGGAGGACAGACACTGTCTTCTATTTTTTGTATCTCAGTACTTGGTAGATGTTGCTTAAAATATTTGTCAAATGATTCCTCCTGGTGACAATACGTGCACATGAGGGGTCCATGGTATCATGTATTTTACATCAGAATGTTTTACTAAACCTCCGCCAGGTAAAGGTGAGACAGGACAAGGATCCAGAAGATGGAGGAGGGCTGGGATGGAGACTCCTCCCTCCACAGCCAGGCCCCCCACAGGGAGTCCCAGGGCCAACACTCCGTTTTTCTCTTACAGATGCTCACTCTCTTTGCTTGGAATTCACTGTCAAATCTCAGTGCAGGCCTGGACAGCCCTGGGGTGAAGTTCAGGGCTCAGTGGATGAAAAGCCTTTCCTTCAGTATGACAGTAACAGCAACAAGGTCAGACCTTTGGGTGTCCTGGGGGAGAAGGTAAACGCCACCAAAGCATGGATGGACTTGACTCAAACACTGGGAGAAGTGGGTCGAGACCTCAGGATGATCCTGCCTGTCATCAAACTGGAGAAAAAGGGGACCAGGGGTAAGTATGGGAAGGGGTGGGGAGATGGAGACAGTCAGCAGGAGAGCGGGAGGAGCAGAGCACATGCAGGGAAGGGGCCTTGAGTAAAAGAACTGAACAGGGGTCCAGCCTTAGAGACGAGGTGGACCTAATGGGCAAGAAAGGGCGGGTCATGGAGAGAAGAATACAGACCCATGAATGTGCAGACACACTTGACCGGCTGGGAGATGGTGCAGCTCTCAAGAGTCGAGAAGGATGATGTCTTGTGGGTGGGGTTGCAGGTCTTCGCACTATGCAGGTCAAGCTGTCTTGTCAGCGTGAAGCAGAACGACGCACTGGTGCATCCTGGGAGTTCAGCATTGAAGGGCAGACAGCCCTCTTTGACACAATGACCATGAACTGGACAGTCGTTGATCCTGGAGCCAGAGGGATCAAGGAGGAGTGGGAGAACCACCAGGAACTGGCAAAGCATTTCAGGAAGATCTCAGCTGGAGATTGTAATCACTGGCTTAGGGAATTCTTAGAACACTGGGAGAAACTGCTGGAACCCACAGGTAACTGAGCAGAGGGCAGGGGATGAGGTAGCTCTCTGGAAGGTCTAACGCCTTCCCTGTGTGCATGTGAGTCTGTGTGTATTTGAAAATTTGCTGGATGGGTTAATTGATTGATTTCTGGTGGACTTTCTGTGGGAAGAGTCAGTGACTGCCATAGGATGTCCCACCATCCTCCTTTCCCATCCCCCTCCCTCAGTGCAGGAGCCCCTTCCCCCATGGATCAATGGTCCAGTTGCCCTGGACTAGATGTCCCCAAATCTCTATGCACCATTGTGCTTCCAGGCCTTCTCTTCTTCCTCTGTTTTAGTTATTTTTTAATCAGCTCAAATGACACTTCTTATGAAGACTTCACCACATTCCCAGATAGAACTAACTAAGCCTCCCAAATTCTATCATCCTCATAAAGGTCTACCCACAGTAAACATGTCACCCTGTATGGTGATCAGATGGACATTTGCTGTCTCCCTCCCTAGAAACATGAGCTCCCTGAGGACAGGACACAACCCCTGTTCATCTTTATTCCCCAGGACCTGTTAGAGTGGCTGTCATAATGAGTCATTAAATATGTGGGGGGACATGTGCTGCCTTGGAAAGTGGGTGTGAGGAAGGTGTATGTATTCTTAGGTTTGTAAGGGCTTTTGTTTTTTTCTTTGTTTTAGAACCACCATTAAAGGCCCCAGATACCCACCAGTCTTCATCTATGTGGATAATCATTGCATCAGTCCTTATTGGCTCAGTCCTAATTTGCTTAGTCCTAATTGGTGTCATCATCGTGAAATGTAGGAGGAGATCATGTACCAGGGAAGGGGAGAAGCAGGCTGGGCTCTGGCTCCTGGGGAGGACATAGTCTGACAAGCACTTGGGAGAGGTGAGCCTGGGTCTCAGCCAAGCCCTTGTCCACTGATCCAGCTCTCCACAGAGACGATGCACTTTCACAGCAGGGCTGGGGATTGCTCTGTTGTTGGGGTACAGAGGCTGTTATAGGCAACATGATAGTGCGGCGAGGGGACAGGCAAACCAAGAATCTGCTCCTGTGTGGAGCAGGGGCTAAGATCTAGAAGGCCTGGGGTCTGGTCTCATCTTGTCGTGATCTAACCAAAGCTTCCCTCAGACCTTTTGGGAAAAAGTTTTTTGCTCTCTGAGGATAGCATGATTTAGCACAACAATTTCTCTCGTGTTGTAACAGATGACCCATCATCTGAAGTTTCTTCTCTGGACTGTGAGAAGGTGATGTTAGACCAACCTTTGGTGGCAAAACCTGACTCTTGATGACAGTCTGGCTGCCAAGCTAATCTGTGATCTTCTACTCAGAGCGGGGTTTCCAAGAAGCTAAGAAGCTCAGCTCCAGAACCCTTCACCTGCACCAGCTCCTCTCCTGGCCCTCCTTACAAGGTGCTGACTTGGTCATTTTGAGAAATTTGCAAAAGTAGGATATTTGCTGACAGTCAATTGGGACAGCCAATTTCACACTGGCCCTCTTTCCATGAGACTTCCATCTGTGTCAGGTGGAATTGGAGCGGCTGCTGGCATTGTTTTTATTCAGTTAAAGGAAGAATACTTAGGAATATGTTTATTTCGGTTTAATGCAATATATTTGTGTGCTCACACTCACTTTCGTGTACAGATAAGTGATTGCTACACAGAAACCACAAGTCAGCTATGCTGACACTAGATGTCATGACGTGTTAACATGCCCTGTGCTGCCTCCAGAGTAGAAAGGATAAATAAAGTGTGATATATTTACAAAGGGAACACTATACAGAAACTGATAGAGAATAAAACCCGAATGCCTCTTCTAGATAGGATGTTCAGGGGGAAATGTCAGACAGAGAATATCTACTCTAGGATTGCGCTTATAGAAATTTCAAAACCAGACACCACCGATCTTTGGCGATAGACGTCAGAACAGTGGCTATCCTGGGTAATGATCTAGAACTTGATCCTACAGGTGATTATGCTGGTGGGTTTCATCTTTAAAAATACATCAAGCTAACCATTAAAGATTTCTGTACTTTACTGTAGAGATGTTACATTTCAGCAATAAAATGTTTTAAAATTTTGTTGTAGAGGTTTCATTTTTCATTAATGTCTTGACAAATTGGTAGTTCTCTCTCGTCAGGAATATACTCAATGACGAATTAAATTATAAATACATTATACATTTTTTTCTGATGGGAATCAGACACACTATTCACACTTATATAGAGAGATAGAGACAGAGAGACAGAGACAGCAACAGAGACAGAGGGAGCCATGATATGCCAGACACAGTGCTGGACTTCCACCAGCTGGTCCTCCTTCTCCATCACCACCCTCACACTAAGAATTCATTTCTTTCTTCCATTGCTTTCATCACCATCCTCATAGTGTCCTCTCCAGGTTGACCCAGGCAGACCTCAGAAATTTCAGGACAGCACTTTAGAAAAGTTGGCAGCTCTGGGCTTAAGGTACATTCCTGGGGCTCTCTGTGGAGTCCAAAGTTAAGCTTCCCTCTGATGAGAAAAATAACCTCCTCCATCTGTGATTCAATGAGGAGAATGTTACTAATGGAAGAAATGATCCACCCTTTTACTTGCTTAAAAGAATACCAGGGTTCAGTCTGTCTCTATGGTCCCAATATGATCTGACCCAAAATCTAGCACAAGCACTTGTTTCTCTCTGAAAGCCAAACAAACATGGTTCCAAGACGTGACAGCATGGCTCAGCTCACCAGAGAGCATGACTCAGCTCACCAGAGAGCATGGCCCAGCTCACCAGAGCTCCTGAGTGTCTGACAGTGGCTGCTTCCCCATTCTGACACCTGAGAATGTCACAAGACTCAGTGTGTCACACCCTATTGGTGTCATAACATGTCTTCCTGCTTTTCTCAACCACCCAAGGATTTGTGGATTTCAGGAAAAGAATGCTTTCTCATACCTCATCCCAGGTCATGCCTCTTTTTGCTGGTGGTCCACTCTGGGCATAGGCACACCTGTACATGTCCACTAAAAGATGTATTCAAGAATATTCATGGCAGCTTTATTCATCACAGCCCCAAACTGGAAAACCACCAATGTCCATCAGCAGGTGAATGGATACATAAGTTACAGTTCTGTGGGCGGAATACCACACAGCATTACACAGGGTAAACTACTGTGACACATAACAACATGGATATATCTCACAGACCATATAATGTGCTATTCCATCTAGATGAAGTTCAAGAACAGGCAAAACTAGTTCGTGGTAGTACAAGATAGAATAGTGGTTGCCTCTGAGCAGGGAGGTTTGAGTAAAAAGAGAGTGGGAAGCCTCTGCAGTGGTAAGAATATTGTTATCTTGATCTAGTGGTGGGTACACATCTAAATATGTGAAAATTCAATGATTGCACTTAAACTCACACTACTTGATATTAAACTTTTTTAAGTTATTGTAATTAGAACACCGACATTTTGGTAGAGATAGAGAAAGATTAGACCAATGGAACAGAAAAGAGAGCCCAGAAACAGACCTATGCACTTCTGGACACTTGGTATCTAGTGGTACAGAATGAGTATAAGTGAAGACTGTACTAATCACTAAATGGCAGAGGGATAGTCAATCGCTTCATTGTGTAACAAATAGTGGATCTCTATGGAATGGGATGTTATGGGTTGAATTGTTCATCATATCTTCCTCAATCCCAACTCTACTCCAAGTGACTCCTCTTTCAGGCATTCCATCTGGATTCTGAGTCCTGAGCCTGTTGTGTCCTGACCCCTCTGCCCACAGGACCAGTCCTGTGAGGACAAGGATGATCCAAGTAGAGGAATGGTGGCAGCCTGCCTACAAAATGGCTCCCGTGATCTTGCCTGGTACAAAGATGCACAGCAGTGTGGGAACCAGCAAGCAGGCTGCACTGGAAGGCCTGGGTGTAGAGCAGACATGGAGACGTGCTGTCCTCCATCGGCTCTCCCTTCCCCTCCTCTGTGGAGAAGCACAGGAGCCTGGCCCCAATCCACACAGCCTCCCTTCCATAATCACAGAGGCAGCAAGAGGGGATTGTGTCTACACAGAGACACTGTGAAGATCAAGTTAGAAAGAGCTCAGTACACTTGGAAGCAATGTACTAGCATTAGATAATATTTTAGGAAGGATATATTGTACTTAATTGTTGATATTAATGATTTATGATAACCTGGTTATCATGAGGTTCACTGACTCCTTTAGGGGACATTTTTACCCCAGGTGAAAGTTCCTCCTCAGGACAAGTCTGACTCGAGCTAAGGCCAAAGGAGACCTTACCCTGCTTCAAAAGCACTAAGGAATCTGTGGGTGTGTGGGACTAGATCTACTGCGGGCAGAATGACTCCAGCCCCCCATTGGCACTATCAAAAATAGTCCTCAGGGCTAAGAAGCAGCCTCCTTCCTTCAGCCTCCAGGCCACTCCAAGATCGAACCACAGTAACTACAATTCCTCCCATGCAAGGGGTGATATGGGATCCATTGTTTCTCCTAACATTTTGCCTAAGATATTTGAATCTAGTCCCCTCCCACTCTCTGCCATGGACCTGAAATAAACAGGTGCCTAGATCTGACTCTGGGAAAAGTGAAGCACTGGTACAGATGCTGGCTGTCCACCCGTTCTCTGACTTCCCCTCGACCTTTCTAATGCAACTCACGTTTGCTGCTGGACACCAGACCTTGCAGGATTACAACTCTGTTTCACCCAGCTCTCCGTGCAGGTGGGCATAGCCATCTACCCTGGTTCTCATCAGAGGCCTGATAAGCAGAGGATTGTGAGGGACCTTCTTAAAACACATCTGGTGTAAGCCCTTCTCCCTTTTTGCTCCTCTCCTTCCTGCTGGCTGGAATATAGATGAGATGGCTCAAGCTCAGGCAGCCGTCTTGGAATGTGAGGTGAAATCCAAGTTGAAGACCATGTAGCAAGACAGAAAGAGTCTGGATCCTTGACTCCATGATGAAGCATCAGAGCCCAGGGCAGCCTCGAGACTCTTACGTGAAAGTGAAATCAACTCCATTCTTGTCTTCCCCTACTTTTGTCGCCTGTGTTCTTTCACAGGTGCCCAAATCTAATCCTAACCAATACAGCATTTAACTCCCCGCTGTGCCTTTGGCACACTTGGTTGCTACATTCTTGCTCAGTTCTGGAGCTGCAATCCCTGTAATTCTCAAAAAAATGAGAAGGGAACCTGGCTGATATATCTTACCCTGAAAACATACTGCAGATGATAGTCCTGAGCAGGAGTAACACTAATAAAAATGGGACAATAATGAAAATCTATTTTGATTCCTGATGTCCTTTTACTTTATCTGATGTTCTTTCTTCATTTCCTCCAATGGACCAGAGCTCTCTCACTTATAGCACTTATGGGGAGTGGGGTGGAGGGAAGGCCCCAATAGTGGTCATTTATCTCTTAGTGAGACTATAAACCAATGAGTCACATTCTAAGGAGGGGTCAAGTGAGGTGAAGCCGGGAGAGGTCACTGGACTTGGCAGTTGGGAATTCATTTACAAGGAGATTGAAGGTTGAGGGACACTATTTTGCTTTTTATGCATTGGGAGAGATCTGAATGTGTCTGCAGCTGTTGGGGGAAGGAGCCAGCAGAGAAAGAGAGATTACAAACATAGAAGAGTTATTAATGATGGAGAAACATACCTGAGGAGATAAGGGCTGCATCAAGGCCAGGGGAGAGAGTGACCTTGGAAGAGGGGACACCTTCCCTTTTAGGCCTGGAGGAAAGGAAGGGAAGGTGGGTGCAAACAGGTGAGTGTTTACATTTCAGGGAAGGTTGATGAGGAAGTCCACTCCTGACAGCTTTGACTTTTAAGGCTTAAACCTGGTCTAGCCATAGCGGGCCTCCTCTTGAAGACAGAGCACCAGGAGCTGAGCACATGCTATGGCATTTCAACCTCTGGTGTATTTGTAGAATCCCAGGTACAACTCCTGAACAAGGTTCTCTGGAACAGTCTGGATGTGTCAGGGTGCAGGAGGAGGGGATGGGGAAGGTGTGTTAGGGACTGTTGGTACCAAACGAAGTGTGGAGTGAGGCTGGCATCCCATAGAGAACTGTGAAAGGTAGATATCTGTGATAAACCAATGGTCTAGAACTTGATTCTAGAGCTGACTCAGACATTCCACACACACCAAAACCCTCTGAAGGAGTCAGGAATCACTGCTGAATTTCTCCCTGCTGACAGTCTAGGGACTTAGTAGCTACTAGAGTCTCCTAACGACCACCCTGAGGGAAGAAGTTCTGAAAGGGCTCATGGCCCTGAAGGTGTCAGTTCCCCCTCATTCTCCTGTACCAGCCACATAAGTTGGGTATGTTACAAAGGAACGGGGCAAAGAAAGACTTTGGTCAACCCCTACAGAAACCCAAAACCATTTCTTACAAACAGGAACCTGACACCGAGGCTGGTTCTGCTTATTCAAGATCAGACAGTAGTTCCAGGCTCCCCTTCTACATGCAGGGAACTAGTGTAGAGATGAGAACCAGTGTTTGGGCTACAGGGAAGGGAGCTGTGGTTAAAGATTCCAATCCCAAGTCTGGGCTCAGGTTTAGCTGTGGTAACAATAAAGCAGACATAAAATCCAGGGGAATTTTCTGCTGGCCAAGTCAGATATGAGGTTGCTAAACTCTCAAATCTGATTCCTGTTTAATGCTTTGATGACAAGGAAAATGAAATCTCCCATGAAGTACTTGCTAGAATACTGAAAATTATTCTAGACTTTTCAATACTTAGTTGGCATAGTCTCTTCAATGTTTTTATTTTGGGTAATTCGAGATTTAAAATTTTCCAACTCCTTCTAAAACATATTGTGATAGTTTTCTCAGAAACAACCCAAGGGGATAAATTGCGTATTCTGTTCACATGCCTCAGAGTGACATTCAAAACTGTAACAACTACAATGGGCACCAGCCACCAGGGCAAGGGGCAGGCCTGGTTTCCCTTTCTATGTCGATAGGGATGAGGTTCTCTTTATTCAAATATCTTGGGACAGGGCAGTCCAGCAGGCCATCAGACAGGACAGCATCTAGGTTTTCGACATCTGGATTAGTTTATCCATCTATTGTGTAAAAGTTATACTTTAATACTGTCCCCATATTAGAAAGACTACTCTTGGGTAGAAAGAAAGTTTTCTCAATGTTTAGATCTATAACTTAAGAATCATTTCGTTCTCCTAAATCTTCTTTACTGATTAGTTTGTGGGGGTTAGGACTACAATCTGCCTTTCTACAGGACTATGTCAAAAATGTTTTCTTTCTAGTTAAAAACAAACACAATTATGGAATTATGGTATTATCTTCACTTACTAAATATTCCCTTAACTTCTCACACTCTTTCCCCATCCCTACTGTCTCCTGTCTCTGTCACTAGAGCACTTGGAGAGAGAACTGGGTGCTCTAGACCTTTCTTCCTGTGGTATCATACATCACTCAATCATAATAGCCATCATTTATTTGGCTCATTGTATGAGCCAAGCAGTGTGCTAAATGCTTCGTATTAGTTGTCCCATTTATTCTCCCTGACAATTCTGTGAGGCAGGTATAGGTCATTATCTCCATCTTCCTAATGAGGAAATGGAGATCCAGAGAGAAGATAACGCCCAAGGTCATAGAGTTCAGTGGTGGAGCAAGGACTTGAGCCTTGGCATCTGATTCTGGAGCCTCTGTTCCTAACCACTGTGCTGCGAGCATTACTCTTTCTATAGAATGTTACACCTGGAAGGGACTAGAGTGATTATCTAGTCTAATCAATTTATAGAGGAGGAAGCTGAGGTCCAAAGATGTGAGGTTACCAGTTCAGAGCCTAAAGATGAGACATGACAGAGGATATGAGAACACAGTGGCGCTTCTGATCCACAGGTCACTGCTCGTGTCATGAACTCTCGCAGCTTCATCTACCATCCTCAACTAGAGGCTGTGTGGTCCTGTGAATGTTTTCGCGGCCCTCTGCAATGAGTCTCCAAGGTACACATTTACGTGCTTCTGGGGCTGTGTGTTCCCCTCCTGCTCAATCACTTTTTGATCAAAAATATAATCTTCCTTTTTCCTGTTGTTCCCTGAGGAACCACTGTCTGCATAAAATAAATATAACATATGTGGAAGGTGCATCAGAAACTTTCGGAAACAGACATGAAAATATAGCCTTACTTATTGTTTTAGGATGGACTTAGAGAAAGGAATTACAGGATTTACTTCTCCAATAAACACAGGCCTATGTTTGATACTAAAACATTAGATAACTAGTGTCACCAATTTAATAAAGCAGAGCATGTGGCAAGGAGAAATGGCTGGACAGAGAGAGGGGAATGAGCACACCATACCAAAACGCCCCCCACCCCAGAGACGGAAGCAAGACCTCAGCTAGAAGAGTCCAGGGCAGTCTCTGGCTTCACACTAGGGAGAGCAGAACAGTCAGGAAAGACTTTCTTTAAGAAATAAACAGTGAGCATCCACAAGGCCCTCGGAGCTGCCGTTTCACTTTCTCACCTCGCCCTGCCGGCAGGTCTCAGGAGCTCCATTTTGCTGGCTAGGCTCAGACAGGCTCAGCGCTTGCCCAGGGTCATCAAGTAGTGAGGGGTCATAAGGCTGGGATTAAACTCAGGAGAGTCTCACTGCCTGCTGGTGGAAACCAGCACATCCGAGCGAACGCTAGGTTGTGAATCCTTTCACTATTCTGTTCTCCATCACCTTTGGCTCTGGCACTGCCCGAGTTTCCTCCCCAGTCTCTCTGCTCTCAGACATTCCTCCTGAGCATGTCTGCAAAGGTCACTCAGCCACACTCATTCAGTGCATCAGTGCAATGAGGTTACCCCACGTTTACTTCTCTCAGCCAAGGCCAGAGCAGGCTCATTCCATTCTATTCATCATGTTACTCATTCAGCCTCATCATGTAACTCAAAAAAGGACTCGTGCACACTGGCCTCTAGAGCCCAAGATAGGGCTTTCCTCCATGAACACTGAGCTCAAAGAGAATGAGAGAGATGAGCGAGGCATACGCAATTTTTTGTAGGCTAGAGAATCAGGTGTAACTTTCAAGTTGATTTCTATTATTGTCCACCTTCCGGAAGCCCCCTCCCATCCAGACAGTGAGGGGAGGGGAAGGAAGAAGAGCAGCCAGTGAGACTGCAGAAGACAGTGACCACCGAGGAACTGAAGGGGAAAGAGACAGCCAGGTGACAGCTATTACTGTGACTGAGAGACAGGTGGGGGGCTGCTCACCCCTGGAGGAAAGGGATTGTTGCCTGGAGCTGTGGAGACTGTGTCCCAGTAGGACGGGGACAGCGAATACGGAATCTAAGTGATGAGGCTGGTGGAGCACTGGGGCCATGGAGAACTTGGGCTCTCATCCTCAGGCCAAGAAATTTTCTAGAATGGTGATTTCATTCTAGAAATGAATCTAGATTTCAACACCTTTGGATCTTGTGGGCCAATAAAAATTCAAAATCATTTTGGGGGCCACTTTAGAGTTGTCAACTTTTTACTTTGCCAAGCAAAGACTTTAAAAGAAATGGCCATTTACTAAGGCTCTCACCGTCACTTCATTATAAAGTAAGGACATGTCTAAACTCCCAAACCTTATTTACGTATGTATTTATTTATTTATTTATTTTGAGGAAGATCAGCCCTCAGCTAACATCCATGCCAACCCTCCTCTTTTGTCTGAGGAAGACTGGCCCTGGGCTAACATCCATGCCCAACTTCCTCCACTTTTTTATATGGGACGCCGCCACAGCATGGCCTGACAAGCTGTGCATCGGTGCGCGCCCGGGATCTGAACCCAGGCTGCCAGCCGTGCAGCGCGCACACTTAACCGCTACGCCACAGGGCCAGGCCCTCATGCCCTACTTTTAAAAATAACGAGCCAGGGGCCAGCCTGGAGGTGTAGCGGTTGGTTGTGTTTGCACACTCTGCTCAGCAGCCCGGGGTTCAAGGGTTTGAATCCCAGGTACAGACCTACACACTGCTCATCAAGCTGTGCTGTGGTGGCGTGTCACACACAAAATAGAGGAAGATTGGCACAGATGTTAGCTCAGGGACAACCTTCCTCACCAAAAATAAATAAATAATGACCCAGGGATAAAAACAAAACACCAAAATTTACCAACCTCCAATTCTTTTCAGAGGATTAACTGGTTTGTCTTTCACTCAATGGAAAAATATAAAATAACCACATTCACAATTTTCCTTCGTCCATCTCTTTCCAATGAAGGTAACAGGTTGTTTCTCTAAATTCTGAAGAGGAACTCAGTACTGGGGCCACCACTGCAGGTTTCTATTTTTTATTTGAATTAACTGTCTTATAGGCTTGTAGCTCTCTGACCCTGGTTCCCTAGAGAATACCGCTGGGCTTTAATGTTCTAGCAAAATTTCATGTAGTGCTAACAGTTACTGAGAACATAAATGATATTTACATATAATATCTGATGAAATCCTTATAGCAACACTGTGAGAAGATATATTATCCTCTGACAGGTAAGGAAATGCAGCTCAGAGAAGTTCATTCCCTGGTGGCTAGTAACTGGTGGTGCTGGGATTAGAACCCAGGACTGATCCACCGCAGGCACTGTTCTACTGAACCATACTGCTCTCAAAGTCACCGTTCCAAGAACCATAGTCAACACCATATGTATTTACTCATATCTAGGCAAATTAACATATCTAGGGAAAATGACAAATTTAAATATTTCCTTTGGAAATTTTGGGACAAACCTCTATGAAGGATACAGCAGAGAAATAGGTTAACAGTATTTGGAAATGGCTCCTTCCCTTGGAGGTGGGTTAAATTAAAGCACGAGATAAGTTTACTCTGAATCTTCAGTTGTTAAATTTTGAGAGTGTTTTCTCAAATGCCCTCCTTTCCTGGGGAGAGGAAGCCAGCGATGTAGGGAAAAATCAGGTCTCAGGGAGAGGGAGGTGTGCATAGGAGACTTAAGGTGATACAACGGCCATGGACTCTAGAAGTTCCCACGGGACTCACCCTGCCCTCGTGATATTTGAAATGTGAATTTCTGTTTTCCCCATTTCCTGAAGGAACTCATTGTCACTTCCCACACTGCCTGATTCACTTTTCCTAGACTATAACATATGGAATGCCATAGAGAAATGCTTCACTTCCACACAGCCCATCACACACTCTCACCAGAGCAGCAAGTCAGAACAAAAGAAGACAATTATATCATTTGCTTTTGCAAATGATTCATTTTGGTACTGGTCCTTTTAGAGGAGTTAATGTCTTAGGAAATTGTTTTTCCCCTCTTCTGAACGGCCTATTGTGTTATGTTTACCATGCATAGCTATGCATTCACAGGGGGAGTTGGCAGCTGGATGAAAGTTGTTCTAATTTCAGTTTCTGTCACTATCAAACATGCAGGCATGTTCTGGAAGTAAGCTGTGAATACCAGCTGGCAAAGTGGCTACCTGATGGGCCTGCCTCCAGAATGTTCTATAGCTTCCTGTGACCACATGCCAACTAACCTAGACAACAGAGTTGTCCTTTCTCACTTTCACTGGTGGACCACACTGCATGCCTGCAGAGTAGGTAAGAGGGAGCTCTCTTCAGGAAATCTTCTGGATTGTATGAGGATGAAATCTTAGCTAGCCAGGGGCACTTAGCCTGTGTGTCTGTTACACTGGGAATGTTATTAAGGCCTCAACATTGCCATAAAACTCCTTACTGACATTCTCTTTGCTCATCTTCAATTGTTGGTACTAGCCAGCCTTGAAAATGCCTCTACAACTTGTCTAAGATTAGTTAAAAGGAGTTCCCAGTTCATTGGTGAAGGCAGGCTAAGAAAAATATAACTATTTATGAATATATTTGTATTTGGCCGGAGGGTAATCTTCTAATACCATCAGAATGCTGGAGTTCCTCAACTCACTTCTAGATGAAATGAACCATGTCATTTGGTTTAAAACCAGCTGGTTCTTGGGGACTGACCCAAGTGGCTCAGATGTTACAAAATAGAATCTACTGTACAAACCATCTATAGGTTTCAAATAATAAAAATTATGGAATCCCCAGTACAGTGACCACAAATTTCAGATTATAACCGAGGAGAAGGTAGAGGATGCCTTTTTCAAGATCCACGTTTCTCTAAGTGCCCAGAATAGTGGGGTGACTAAAGCAGATGCTCATTATAGCTGATTAAATGACATTATCTAAAGAGGGTGAGTAGGTCACTGAAAGAGGATCTACTTCCCTCAAAATAATATCATGCAAATAACCATCGGATGATCTTCATTTGTGACAAGCGAATTTCCCTTAACTGGATCTTCCATCCATTTGAGAACCTGGTTGATTCCTGGCACCGTGTTGGAGCATAGCAGGCTACTCATCTGAGCTGCTGATCAGGCTTCAACACATTCTAACGACCTTCCCAGAAATGTTGTTTTATAGTTTTGAAATGGTTTCTCAATAAGGAAAGAGGCAGCCCAACATAATGAAAAGATGAAATACAGAGCACGTGAAAAAATCCTTTTAAACAGGCTTTACAAGGCTGTCCTCTCTGAATAAAATACCTTCCATAATAACACGAAGGGCACAGTTGCTCACTCTAGTTACCTCCAGAGAGACGCTAACCAGCCAGGCTTTGACATATTTTTCAGGGGAATCCGAGAAAGCACAGGCAGAACCCCACTCTCCATACAGAAATCCTGCATTCTCCCAAGGCCATTCTTCAATCCAGACCCTTAAAGAATGTGCTGACCTGCTGGGCTGGACGTGAATTCTCAAGTTTCCAAAACAGAGATTCAATGTGAATGTGGATATGACACCACTTTTCTAGCACTCTACAGTGCTGGAATCCAGATTTCTTTCCTTTAGCTGGGTTAGATACAAGAGGACAGCCTTGTTAATGTCAGACTTGGACCACACAGAGAACAGGCCCTACAGCTGCAGCCACATCCAGCAACAACCCGGCATTGTGCTGCTGCATTGGAGAGAACACCGGCACCATGTGGCCCTGTGCTCTCCCCACCGAGGGCTTGAGTGCACGGAGGGCGCACTCACTGGTGTAACCAAATATCTGTGCACACCCTTAATACTATCCTTAGTAACATTCTTGGGATAAATTCCCAAGAGTAGGATAATTGGGTCATGGCACACACAGTTTTAAGGCTTCAGAAACTGCCCTCTGGAAGATTGTACTAATTTTAATCCCACAAAAAGCACATGAGACCTGTTTCTCTACATCCTTATACACATTGATTATTGTACTTTTTCACCTTTGTCACTGCAATAGGTGAAAAATTGCACCTCATGACTCTCTGTACTACATTATTAGTCTTAATCTTAGCATCTCTTTAGCATATCTTCACTGAGTTGTCTTATTTATCCTCACAGCATGTCTGTGGGGAGGAGGAGCAAAAAATTCCACTTGTCTCCACAGTTACTGTACTAACTGATGATCCTTGTAACACTCAGGCATAGGGCATGAATAATCATGCATTTTCAGTCTATTTATGTTATGCTGGGTAGAACTTAATTTCAACTCACTTGAACTTGGAGGCTGGGGGTTCTAGTCCGGTGTTTTAGGGACAACAGAGGGTGAGGGAGGGGACAGCTGCTGTCTAAACAGACACCACATGCTCTGAGGGCCTTTCTAACATGTTCAATGTACTATTTTCTCTTCCCACTCTTTTCACCCTGGACTTTCAAAAATTGTGTTTTTTGATGGAAATTTAATTACACAAGAAAATGCTCATTATTGTAAAAAATAAAAGTTTTGCAAAAATAATATTTTCCTAATTTTGTTAAAAGAGAATAAATGTGTGCATGTATGTGTACAAGTAAAATAACTAGAAGAAAACGCAATAAATTGTTAATGGTGAGTTTTGCAAGATTATTTTCATTTTCTTCTTTATATTATTCTGCATTTCCAGATGTTCTACAGTAAATACACATTAACTTAATAATTAGGAAAAATAATACACATTATAAGTAATAACTGGACATGCAATCTTTCTGCATCTGTGGAACTCCATTCCTTACAACTTCACAGGCAGCAACAAGGTTCATTATCAAAAAGGACAAAAACAGAGGTTGCAAATACATTTCACATCGGGTGCCAACCCCCATCACCCAGTGGGGCAGCCTGGAGCGTTATTTTCAAAAGGATACTGAGGCTGAGTCCTCCCTCCCCAGGAGCCAGCCCTGGGATCAGTGAGCAATATCCGGCCCAGACAGGGCTGATGGAGGGCTGCATGAATGTCAGGCTATTTGTCATTCCTGAAACAGACTCCAGCACTAGACGGGGCCTAGAGGTCATCTGGTGAAATCTCTTATGAACTGATGAGGAGACTGAGGTCCAGAGATAGGAAGCAACTGACTCAAAGTTTTGAAGGCAGAGCTAAGACTAGAACCTAATCAAGTAGCCCTGGCCTGTGTTCTCCATGCTGCCTTCAACTAATCCATTCATCTCACGGGAGCCTCTCCATGGCAGCGATGAAGCAAGAGGTCTCCATCCTGGCCTCCAAGAACTCATTCTCTTCATCCTTCCTGCCAGAACCACCTAGTCTTCCCTGACTGAGGATTGGGGGGCTGTCTCCTCCATACAAATCTTCTCTATGCAGAAAATGGAGGGAAACAAATCCCAAGGCTTGGATGGAGTGACGGATTTGACCAGTAGGTGGCAGCACCAACAAGGAAGAGACCAAAAGCAGCATCTAAGTGCCCTGAACCTCAAGGGTCAGAAAGAAAAGCCCTTCATGGAATATTTTGTGGACATATTTGCATGGAGGCACTTAAAATCCACAAAGTAGGAGCCAGCCTTGACGGCCCAGAGGTTAAAGTTTGGCGCGGTCCGCTTTGGCAGCCCGGGTTCTGTTTCCGGGTGTGGAACCACACCCCCCTCTGTCAGTAGCCATGCTGTGGTGGCGGCTCATGCAGAAGACCCAGAAGGACTTACACCTACGACACACAACCACGCACTGGGGCTTTGGGGAGGAAAAAAAAAGGAAGATTGGCAACAGACCTTAGCTCAAGGCGAATCTTTCCCTACCAAAAAAAAAAGCAAATAATGCCAGCTTATGCTTATTAAATTGGCAAAAATAAGCTCCCTCTGGTATTGGCATGCATGTGGAGAACTTAGTATAATCTTGTATGGTCACTGGAAGTGTAAATTGGTACCACTCTTTTCAAAATCAATCAGGAAATATGTAGTAGAGAACATTAAAATAGTCACTGAATCTTCTGGAATATTCCTTTAGGAAAATGATCCATGCTAAAGAAAAAGTATGAGCAAAAAAGTTTATTATGGCCTTATTTATAATGATGAAAAATAGGGACAGAGTAAATGTCCAATAGTAGAGGTGAGGAAATTAAATGGTAACTGAGAAGTTTATGTAGTAACGTGGGCAACGCTAGGGAATATGAATAAATGCCAACAAATAGAACATATTAATACCTTAGGTTAAATTCAGGATGTAAATTTATATTTACTGTACCTGGATACGCTTCGGGTGCCCCAAAGTATGTGGGAAGGGAGAGTCTTTCAGTTAGAAAGATCTGACTTCTGAACTGGCAAATTTATCACTTGTGTGGTCTTAGCAACTAAGTTATCCTCTCTGACCCTGGCTTCCTCGAGAGTGTGACGCAGATGATAACACCTGCCTCAGAGACTCGTGCAAGTGGAGTGAAGCTGTGTCTCAAAAGCATTTAGCATGGTGCCTGGTCCAAAGAAATCATTCAGTGAATGGCAGCTATTGATTATTATTGTCATCAGCTCACGTGGAGAAAGACTAGAACAGCACACAAAAAATGATGATAATCATATTGGAGTTGTGATAATTTTTTCCTAAAGTGTTGCAATTAAGAAAACACAATAAGGAAAATCACGTACAAAAAAAACCACAGTGGATTTTCACCCCTAATATCTAAGCTTTTTCCCTCATTCTGGCCCCACTTCTGTATCCTGACTTCAGGAGTCTCTTCTAATTTCTTAGCCTCAGCTGCATCATTTGTGCCCACTCGATACATATCCAGGTTCCAGAACCTCTTCCTTGTCATTAAGGCTCCATTCACAGCAGTGTGCTGTATTCAGATTTAGTTAACAATGTTATTCTTCTGTGTATAAAATGCCACCTTGATATGCTCCATCAAAATTGATGCATCTTATTTCGCCTATGTAGATCTTACCAAGTGTGTTTAGTTTAAAAAGAAATCTGTTTCCACAGTAATTAACATTGGGTTATTACATTTTTATGATGAAATTTCAGAATTATGTTTATCTTGTTCTTTATCAGCAAGTCAAATATTTTTGAATGAAAGTGCACTTGTTTCCTCTTCTTGTTGTTATTTGTTTATTTTTAAGGCCTGTTTCTGGGTAGGTAAGCTCTGGCTTATTTTAAAATACATTATACAGTGTAATTTGCCTGGACTTGAACTGAGAGGAAATGTATCTCTCTTATTTCAAATATAAGTGATCAATTTAGAGGATGTGGGAATTTCACTGTGTTCATAAATCATACTTAAAGCTTACCTGACAAAAAGTAAATGAGTAAAACAATGATTTTTTTTCTTCCAGAAGGGGCAGGATTAATTAGTTTTATAATATGTGGGATATTTCAGAGCTTACTTGATTTTTCTATCTTAAATCTTTGGGGTTAAATTTTTGAGGGCTTAAAAATATATTATTAGCATTCGTTGCTGTTTGTATCATATAGGTGTATTCTGGTTTGTCTACTTAAAAATAGTATTTCAAAGTAAATTTTAATGAAAATAGCGGCTAACTGTAACGTATTTGTGCCCAATTATAAGATGCTTTCCAGAATTATAAAGTACTAAACCATTGTGTGGAAAGCAATGAACCTTCTACAACCAAAGGAAAATTCTCTATAAAACTCGATGAAAAGTCCTATTAGTAATGCAGCTGTCACATCTCTCCTTACCGGGAAGAAGCAGAATAAAGGCGTAAGGCACTGGATCTGTACTCAGAGGTGATAAAAGGCAGAACAAATGTCCTCTTAGGCAGGGGTTACTTATGTGGCTTCTTGAAATCTGAGTTACTAGTCCTCATTGTTTTAAATGACTGTAGAAATGGGACTCATCTTCTCAATAGACATGTGTACTCTCTGGTGATTTCAAGTGTGCTTATTCCTTGTAAGGTGCTCAAGAAAACAAGCCATCTCTCTCCGAGGCTGGCAGCAGCGTTCTCATTCTGAAGAGCCGCAGCTCCAAGAGCTGTGAGCCCCTCACATGCATTCTCTGCTGCTGGGCCTTGAGGGGATCGCTGGATGAGATCCTGGGCTGGACGGGTGGGTCTCTCAACATCTGGAAGGTGATGGGAACTTGCTGAAGGATTTTTCTGAAGCAGGGGGATGACCCAATCAGATTAGCATTCCAGAAGAGTCTTTGTAGCTGCAGTGACTACCCTTTGTTGCCTTTGTTAATGAGAAACTCATAGGATTGTGGCTGGCCCCAAACCTCAGGCACTGGGAGGTCTGGGTTGGCCCTGAGAAGTTTGCTCAGGAGGCAGCTTTGGCTGCGGAGGAAGAAAGGCAGTGCCTTAGCAGCACTGTCCAGAGTCAGCTAAGGAAGAACAAGTCCAGGTCAGAATTTGGACCAGAGCTTTGGCGCTGGAGGAGGGAGGAAACAGTAGACGCCAAAAAGGATGTATTACAAGAACATGTAGAGTCTTTTTTCCAGTTATATTACTGTTTTTTTAAGATATGTGTGCATTTAAGTAACTTTACTAAGAAGAAGCTTAAATCAATTAAAATATTCACAACTCTGCTCGTTGTCTGTGTGCAGCTCTTCCCATCAGTCATCACTGAAGCAGCCGTCAGTTAAGTATTAATATTTCAGTGAACATGGCTAGCCTTGAATTATCAAGTACCCTTCTAGATCAGAGGTAAATACATGCATGTTTTGCTGTCATAGGATATCTCAGAAACTCAGTGTGCCAGTTTCTGTTATAAAAATTAGTTATTAGAAACTGTGAACCTCTTCTGTTTTCCTAGATGAAAAATTAGATTCCAGAGAATTTCTCTGTGGCTTTTATTTTGTATGAATCCAAGAACTTGCCTTAAGTTTCCAAACTGAATTTATTTCTGATCCCTTGAAAACTTTATATCATCCTATTTTAACAACTAGAGGATAAGAAAAAAAATAAAGTCTATATCAGAAATGAATGTTTTTGGGCCGGCCTGGTGGCACATGCGGTTAGGTGCGCACGCTCCGCTGTTGTGGCCCGGGGTTTGCTGGTTCGGATCCCGGGTGTGCACCAACGCACCACTTGCTAAGCCATGCTGTGGCGGCGTCCCATGTAAAGTAGAGGAAGGTGGTCATGGATGTTAGCCCAGGGCCAGTCTTTCTCAGCAAAGAGGAGGAGGATTGGCATCGGATGTTAGCTTAGGGCTGATCCTCCTCCCAAAAAAAAAAAAGAAATTAAATTTTATTTTTTTTAGGTTTGTTTCAAAAAATCTTTTTTTTTTTTAATAAATTCTTCCAATAGAACCAAAGTTAACTTAGTGATTTATGAACTTAAGTTTAAGTGGAAATTTCACTCTAGAGAATAAAACTACTTCTCCAGATTGGAGGACCTAGTAGTCTGTCTGGTACCCACAACTTTGTCCTGGATCCTGCTAATAGCTGACCCTCCACACTTCCTCTTCTGCATGTATTATAGCTAAATTCCATATTCATAATATGTTGCTATTTGATTGTCTGTTATGTAAAGAGAGTACAATGAAGACCAATAAGAAGATAACCTCCAGTTGCTGTACATTTTCTTAGCAGTTCTTTGCTGGACTACATCTATTCTAGCAAACAAGATACCTCTCTTAATAAATCAGAACAAAATAGGGAATTGTCTCTCTTGTGAATTATTTACTTCCTTTGACAGAAGAGGATGAACCTCCACTTAGCAAGGCCAGGCAGGGTGTGGCTCTGCATCTGCGAGCAGACGGGGTGATTTTGGATGGCCGCGAGAGCACAGATGACCACGCCATCGTCCGGTGTGAGTGGACACTGCTGCAGGGTGTCCCTTCAGCGGACGGGAAGGTAATTCATGTCGTCATTGTAAGGAAAACTCGTGTTTCAGTGGAGTAGTCTTCCATAATGTCCTTCCACTTATGCTTCCAAAATGTCTGGAAGCTCGCAGAAGAGGTGTCAAGTGGAGAAAGCATAAAAGTGACTGTCCAAAAAATGGTTTATTCTGTAAATTTACTTTTCTACTGAGTAAACAGGGGTGCTGACCATTTGTTTTGAAGCTTACCCTGTTCTTGCTGCTTCTTTTGTTGGCGTCTCCGGAATACAAAAGACACTTCAATGAAAAAGACTCATGCTTTGTTTTAATGACTCAGATTACTTTTTTTCAGCTTTTTAATTATTTTATTGAGGTCATATTGCCTTATAACATTGTGTAAATTTCAGGTGTACATTATTATATTTCAGCTTCTTTTTTGTGTGTGAGGAAGATTAGCCCTGAGCTAACATCTGTCACCAATCCTCCTCTTTTTGCTGAGGAAGATTGGCCCTGGTCTAATATCTGTGCCCATGTTCCTCTACTTTATATGGGACGCCGCCACAGCATGGCTTGACAAGCGGTGGGTTGGTGCGCGCCCGGGACCCGAACCTGTGAACCCCGGGCCGCCACAGCGTAGCGCACGCACTTAACCGCTACGCCACCGGGCCAGCCCCGATTTTAGCTTCTTAATAGACTGCATCGTGTTCACCACCAATGATCTAGTTTTATCCGTTACCGTACATATGGGCCCCTTTACCACTTTCCCCCTCCCCCAACCTCCTTCCCTTTTGGTAACCACCATCAGATTACATTTTAAAATTTTTATTTCTTCTTTTCTTAGTTCAAGATCCAGGTAAAAAATTCATCCATCACCATTCATTGAGTTGCTAGTCTTAGAGCTTAGGTGCTGCTGGAGGCAAGAAGATGAAGCACAGTTCCTTGTTGACACCTCCCTAGTGAGAAAGGCTGGGAGCGCCCAGGAAGGGCTTCCACACAGGACAGAGGGAGTGGCGTCCCTAGGAAACGCCTTAAAGCTTGGTTCTTCCTATGGTTCTTCTAGTTCTAGTTCTATGTGTGTTTCTACATACTGTTAGGAGCTAAGTTTGCCCCACTCTTGATGTTATATGCTACATCTTCATGCTTCTAGCTCTTCCTAAGTAAGCAGCTTTGCTTATATCTAAAAGCATTTTTAAATTTCAATTTAAAAAATGATTCTTCTCTGGTTGCATTGCGTTGGGGGCATAGAAGGGAAATGAGGGCAGAGTTGGGGAAAATTGGTTATAAACAGATTCTAAAACAATAACACTGAAGTATAATTTGGCTGGGTTGTAGAGGGAAGAATAAAGTTCAGTTTTCCCCTCTGTTCTCTACTTCTAGAGTTTTCTAATCATGGCTAATCTTATAGGTAAGTCTCTATCTACATGGTATGTTTTGAGAGGATTTAAAGACTAAGAGAAAGGCCTAGTCCAAAAATATTTCTCCCTTTGATTCAAGAAATCTCAAGATAAGCAATTTAATTCTGTCTTAATTACTGCCTTCTTTGGTCCTATTTTTTGTTAACGATCCTCCTCTGGGCAGCATATTATAAGACAAATCCCCAACTCTTGAGGAAACTCTCTAAAATCACCTTCCTCCAGAATTGAGAAAGATGGGCAAATCAGAGTTCTATTCTTGTGAATATGATCTAACTCCACCATCTGACCACGTGTAACTGGGAAAGTACAGACTGTTGGATTCATTTTGCTCTCGCCTCTTAAAGTCTCCATTGACCGCATCTCCACCTCAATCCTCTGGCCACACTCAAGGTCCCCTGTCACACACCTTACAAATCCCCACTCTGATCAACACTACAGTCTACCCTCTCCTCTCGTACACCAGGGCAGCAAACTCCACAGCTGCTGCCTTCAGCAGTCTCAGGCCTTCTGTCTGCATTCAGGCCAACCAGTTGGGACAGAGCCTCTCTATCTCACAGCACTTTACTCAAGGCTGCACGGCTCACTCAACACATTCTACCAAGGTTGCCATCTGCTATCACGTACCCCTGTGTTCCGATCTAAGTCGCAAGAAGCAATAAAGAGTGGTGTAGCCTATGGCATTGCTACCACCTAGCAAGGTCTGCCGGCTTCTGAGCCAGAGTTGGAGGGAGTGAGAGCTGCCCCACTGCCTCGTCGTGGGCAGATCTGCACTTTATGACCTGCCCTTTGCACTATCACCGGCTCCCCTTGGTTCAGCCTCGCACCCCTGTGACCATAGGCAGAGGTCATAAATGACCCTTCCCTTACAACCATGTGGACAGAGGTGGGAGGGAAAGTTTCCAGAAGAAAGGATTGCCAGGCCGAATCCCACCGGAGTTCAGGTCGCCTGACCACTGCGGTGACTCAGGCAAGAGACAGGATGGGCTCTGATGGGTGGTGAGGGATGAGTGGGCAGATGAAAAGCAGTCGAATTCTGGATATATTTTTAAAGGAGCGCCAACAAGATTTCCTGATGAATTGAATGTGCAATGTGAAAGAGGAGAGTGGTTAAATCTGACCCCAAGGTCCCAAACCACAGTTCTGGTCTCATCTTAAATCTTACTCGTTGGAGTCTCTGATCTCTGACTGTTCTCAGGCTGATGCCACTTTCACCTCAGGACGTTCTCATTTCTGAGGCTCAGTTGCCCACTCCAGACTCTTTGGAAGTTATCTCACTGTCTTGAGCTTTCTCTCTGCTGGCCCTGAGGGTAGTGTTTCAGAACTCACATTGTGACCCTGTCTGATATTCTCTCCGTGGAGTTGGGCCTGAGGATCACGTAACAGCGTGGCAGTGAACACAGCTTACCACCTCTCTGAAATAAACAACAAAGGATGGGGGCCCTCTCTGCCAGCTCTCCAGCTTAAAGTTTTTGCAAGGAAAGTGATGGGACAGCTCGTAGATGGCTTTACAACTGGAGGTCTCAATTCTGTCACTGTCTCAGTGAATGAAAGTCACTTTACAGAAGTTTCATTTCCCGGCTATAAAAACAAAGTCAGGTCACTCAGTTTGAGATGAGAATCCACCAAGGGAGACAGTGTATATATTTAAGCATTTACTATATCTATACTATATCTAGCTTTATTATATCTAAAAAAATAAATTTTTATTTTATATTTATAATTTATATCATATTTACAACCAATATCAAGGTCTTTATATGTGGTTATCTCATTTGATTGTGTGAAGTAGGTGCTATTTTTACTTCCACTTTACAGAGGAAGAAACTGAGGCTTAGTAGGTTAAGTGACTTGTACAAGGTCACGCAGCTGGTACATGGTAAGACTGGTGGTCAAACCCAGTCTGTTTGACGCGCTCTTGTCTGCTTGACTGTGCTCTTAAACACCTCACCCGTGTTTCTTCCAGTGTGATCAGTGAATCACCTGAGGGTGCTTATTCTGTGTAGATTCCCGGATCCCACTCTCCAGACCCCGTGACTCAGACTCTGAGGCTGGGACCTGGCAATTCATCCCTTAACAGGAGCTCTGGGTGATTACTGAGCAGCCTGAACATGGGAACCACTGTATCTCATTACATTGCCTCTAAGTGATTGTAAAGCATTCTGCTCGTGTGTGTATGTAGTAGTGACCAATCCTCCAAGCCAAGGTGGTGTGCAGGAGTCCCAATTCTGGGATTTCAAAAATACAAACAAGAAGATGATAGTTATAATAGGACAACTCTCTGTACCTTCAAGTCCATTAATGCCTCAATGCATTAAAATGTATAATGGTCAGAATTTGTTTGTACAGAATATTGTCCAGACTAGTTCATTTAAACAGAAAGGATTTTTTTTAAATAGCCTACTAAGCAGTTAATAGTATCATTGGGAGGAATGAAAACCCAGTTTTTAGACTGAGCATCCAGAAGTGACTCCCAAAATCCCTCCACAGAACTGGGCCTCAGAAGCTATTGCCCTGCCGTGGTCATGAAGCCGCCTGCAAAGTGGAGTGAGGAGAGCAGGGGGTCCAGAGGGAGCCCTGGGCTCAGGGAGTGAGCAGAAGTGCAACCCAGGAGGGAGATCAGCAAGGAAGGTGGGAGAACTCGGACACAGAAACAGAAGCCAGGCAAGTAGGGAGTTCCAGAGGGTGGGAGGGGCCAACATTGTTAAATACAGTAAGAGGCCCAGTGGGAAAAATCGAACACAAGACTAATAAGTCTTTGCTGGGTCAGTTGGTGAGTTTTACCAGCACAGGTTCAGGGGAATGGTAGGGAAAGAAGCCAGATGGAAGGGATAAAGAATAAATGGAAAATGAGCAGATGAACCAGCACGTGCAGCATGGACATCCCTTTGAAGATAAGTTGAAATGGAAAGGAAATAAGATTGTGGATAGAGAAGATCTTGGAGTGTAGGGAGCTTTTTACTTATTGTTGTTTTGTTTGTTAGGTCAAGAGAAACTTGAGTATAGAAACAGAAGGGCCATTTGAAAGAGAAGTTGATTGATAGGTCGATGTTCTGAAGGTCAGAGAGAGAGAGAGGGGTCAAGGACTAGTGCAAGAGGAACAGCTCATCTTAGGGCTGGAGGTAGGGAGGTGACGATGGGTACAGAAACAGGTACATCACCAGGATGGGGTGAGTGATGACCATAATTTTGGTCCTAATTTTCTCGTTGAGGTAGAGGAGGTCACCTGCTGAGAAGGAAGGAAGTAGATATTGGGTGTGGAGCTTGGAGGAGGTACAGTTCGGAACAGCCACTGCTAAGGACAATTGAAGGATTGTCAGTCAAAGATATTGTCAGCTCAGATGAAATTGGAAATTGTGAATGCAAAGTAGGGCCAGGCTGCCAAAATAGTATAGGATTTAGCATCCCACAGCCTTGGACCAGAGGTGGAAATGTGGGTCCTGGGACTGCTCCAAGGCTGACACTGATTTCCAATTCATGATGATATTGGACTCCGTGCCTCAGATCTCCTAACTAAACGTGATATTTCCTATTTGTGTGTTGTGTGCCTCAGTCAGGAACCCTGAAGCTGTCCCACTTATAGGAAGAAGCATTCACCTTTCAGCTCGCTGTGATGGACACTGCTGGGCAGAGAAGCTGTGACAATGTCTCGGTGACAGTGCTTCCCATGGCCTTCTCCATGGGAGGTGAGAAGAAAGTCCTTCCCTCACATTCCCAAAGGTCAGCAGAAACTGGGCCATTTACGGAAGGATGGTATTGGATTGGCATTTTATATTCTGACTATGCATTTCTTTGGCTCTTCCATTATATTTTTGGCTGTTGTTAAGCAAGAGTCCTTACTAAAAATATAATAATAAAAATAGGCTCCATTATGTTTTGGGCTAAGTGACGCCGCTGGATTGGGCAGGGAGCATTCCAGGGGATGAGAATAGACTGTGTGAGCTCTGGCACCCTATAGAGGCTCTGTCTTTCCTTGAGTGGCTTTCATGAAAGACAATCATCTGCCTTTTCAAGGAAAGAATCTTGTTTAAAGGTGGGTCTATTTGGTATGTATGTTCAGAGTGCAGCTAAGGAGTATGCTTAAGACAAATTAAAATGTATGAAACACGTGTCAATTTAAAAGGAGTATTTAAAAATTTTCATGGACACTTTACACAGATGCCTGGATACACTAAGAATATAGCTTTACATTTATATGATGGTTCTCACATTCTGTTGCATAATGAAAACTCTTCTTTTAAAAATTATTTTATTGAGGTCATATTGGCTTATAACATTGTGTAAATTTCAGACGTACATTATTATATTTCAGTTCCTTTGTAGACTGCATCATGTTCACCACCAAGAGTCTAGTTTTTATCTGTCACCATACACATGTGCCCCTTTACCCGTTTCGCCCTCCCCTATCCTCTTCCCCCCTAGTAACCACTAATCTGTTCTCCTTATCTATGAGTTTATCTTCCACATATGAGTGAAATCATATGGTATTTGTCTTTGTCTGTCTGACTTATTTTACTTAGCATAATACCCTCAAGTCCATCCATGTTGTTGCAAATGGCACGACTTTATCTTGTGTTTATGGCTGAGTAGTATCCCATCATATATATATATATATATACACATACATATACTGCAACTTCTTTATCCGTTCATCCATGGATGGGCACTTGGGTTGCTTCCACGCCTTGGCTATTGTGAATAAAGCTGCGATGAACATAAAGGTGCATAAATCTTTTTGAATTATTGACTTCGTGTTGTTTGGATAAATACTCAGTAGTGGAATAGTTGGATCCTATGATATTTCTATTTAGTCTCTGTCAATCTCGACCCAGTGGAAGTCTTACCTTCCCTGCCCTCCTGCGACTTGAGACTCATTTATAAACAGGGTGTTTGAGCATGTGCTCACACTACTCCTTCTTGTGATGATGGCAGTTGCATTGATATCACGCTGGCTTGAGATGGAGTGGAGCAGTGTCCTGACGGGTCTGATGAAGCTTTCTGTCAACATTGTGAGTCAGCTGCCTCGCATTTTCAGGCCAGGGGATGGAAGGGATATCTGTGTATCCATAATACAAGGTAAGCTCAATATTGTTTTTCTGCCTGGTTTCAGGTATAACTTTATGTGAACAAGCTATGTCTGAAATTAAATGAGCATTTATCATGAGTCTATAGTCCCAGTGGCAAATGTCAAATTTTTGATATTGCTTACATTTTTCAAAAATTGCTTTCAATTTTCCAAAAAATTCTTCACCATTATAAAAATGCTGTATAGCATATGCTCTTTTAAAACCTGAAGTGAGTTAACATTTTGTTTTGATAAATTTTTTAGAAAATGTATGACCTACTTGGGTGTGGCTCAGTCAGAGCTGTAAACCAGTCTTATAATGTCACGTACAGAAAAGTCATCGCAAGGAAGAAGAAAACCTGCAGAAAGTTCCGTGAAGTTTTGGCTTGAGGAAGGATGAAGAATTGCAAATCCTAGTTTTAAGTTTTGTCTTTGTCAATTTATGTGTGACATTTAGAAAGTTAATTATTGGAAGGAGAGAGAACAGACTACCAATTTGGAAACGAGAGAGAGATGTTTTTTATGGGGCTCTGACGTGTCTTAGATGGATAGATTATTATTCCCAAATATCCATGACTTTCAATCTACTGCAAATTTGGTGGTTTTAGTTAAAGTTCAGAAAAGAAACCCAACAACTAACAGTAGTTATTCCATGCATCAGTGAGCCTTGACCGGAAGATGGGGACCCCCACAGCAACTGCCCAACCTAGAACCACAGGACCAAGTGAAGATGCAAGGTGGGGGCTCCTTACTGGAGAAATCCCAGAAAGCCACTGGCCCAAACCATCCCCCTATGTTATCAAACACAGAGAAGAGGAATCATTCTACCTTCTGGGGACCAGAGAGTCAGATTGATCCTGTGATGCCAGGTAAGAACTCGAGGCAGATTCTCCACAAAGAGCCTCATTGCCTATAATGAGACACAGCTCAAAATAACGTTTGTATTTGAAAAGTGTTAAGGAAAAAGAAAGAAGCGAGTTAAAATTAAGAATTTGGACCAGAAAAAAAAAAAAACATCTGGCATTTGCACTGATTATTTATGGTAGGGAACATCTACTTAACATATTCTTACATTCCTATATCTATGCATACATACTCCAGAGATACCAATACATTTATTTGTACATATGTTAGACTTAGGAAGTTTTAACATCTGTGTTATGGAAACTAATGCTCTAAGAGTTAACTTTTAGGCTATTTTGAGATGAAGCAGCATACCGCCTACGTATTCATGTAAATCCTCTTCACACTGAGCGAGTGAATGTAAAGAAACTATGACGTCATGTTGACATGGTCGCATGTGCTAGTAATTCAGTGTTATGCCTCCAATTTAACTAAATCTGTAATTGTTTTGTTTTTTTAATAAGTCTAAAAAGATTTTTAAATACATTCACACTGCAGAAACATTACAGGATTCTGTCATTTTAAATGTCTTTTTTACACATTTATATTTGCATGACTGTATGATATACATGACAGAAATATAGGTGATCACATTTCTGAATGCTTTATGAATGTCTTTTCAGTACTCAAACTCTGCACACATTTTACTGAAATAATCTGCCACTATTTTAATAACTTTATGAGAATTTTTTGTTCATTGCAGAAGATGCAAATAATTGAAAAGAAAAACAACTTAAAATACTACCATTTATTGAAAACAACTTTAAATATTTTGGTATATTTCCTTCCAATCTTGTTTATCTCCTTTGTAGATTTTAAGTGCCTCCATACAAACATGTCCACAAAATATTCCATGAAAGGATTTCTTCTGACAGTTGAGGGTCAGGGCACTTCAGACGCGGCTTTGGTCTCTTTCTTCTTGGTGCTGCCACCTACTGGGCAAGTCCACCATTTGATCCAACCCTTGGGATTTGTTTACTCCATTTTCTCCATATTGAAGGTTAGTACACGGAAGACAGTCCCCTAAGACACCATCAGGGGAGACCAGGTGGCTTTGGCAGGAGGGTTGAAGAGTTGAGGAGACAACTGAGTTCTTGGAGGCCAAGATGGAGAACTCTTGCTCCATTGCTGAGGTAGAGAGGCTCAGGTGGGCATGAATCGATTAGCTGGAGGCAGCGTGGAGACCACAGGCCAGTCTCCTTAACCGGGTTCTAGTCTTGGCTCTGCCTTTAGAACCTTGAGTAAGTTGCTTCCTATCTCTGGACCTCAGTTTCCTCATCAGTGCATAAAGGATTTCACCAGATGACCCTTAAGGCCCCATCTAGCACTGGAGTCTGTTTCAGGAATGACAAACAGCCTGACACTCATGCAGCCCTCCATCAGCCCTGTCTGGGCTGGATATTGCTCAGTGATCCCAGGGCTGGCTCCTGGGGAGGGAGGACTCAGCCTCAGAATCCTTTTGAAAATAGAGCTCCAGGCTGCCCCACCGGGTGATGGGGGTTGGCACCTGAGGTGAAAGGTATTTGCAATCTCTGTTTTTGTCCTTTCTGCTAATAAACCTTTGACATTGACTGTGAAGATGTAAGGAATGGAGTGTCACAGATGCCAAAAGATTAGATGTCCAATTATTATTTATAATATGTGCTGTTTTTTCCTAATCAAGTAATACATGTTTACTGTAGAATATTTGGAAATACAGAAAAATATAAAGAAGAAAATGAACATTGTCTAGCAAAACTCACCATTACCAATTTGTAGCATTTTCTTCTGATTACTTTTATTGGAACGCATATATGCACACATTTATTCACTTTTAACAAAATTAGAATAATGTTATTTTTGCAAAACTTTTATTTTTCACACTTATGAGCATTTTCATCTATTGTTAAATATAATAAAATATAATAACAAAAGAGTGAAATGATTCACAACCTAGCAATCACTCAGATGTGCTGGTTTCCACCAACAGGCAGTTAGACTCTTCTGAGTTTAAACCCAGCCCTATGACCCCCTCACTACTTGATGACCCTGGGCAAGCGCTGAGCCTCTCTGAGTCTAGCCAGAAAAATGGAGCTCCTGAGACCTGCCAGCAGGGTGAGGTGAGAAGGTGAAATAGCAGGCCCAAGGGCCTGGTGGATGCTCACTGTTTATCTTTTAAAGAAACACTGTCTTGACTGTTCTGCTCTCCCTAGTATGAAACCCGGAGACTGCCGTGGACTCTTCTAGCTGAGGTCTTGCTTCCCTCTCTGGGATGGAGGCTGTTCTGATATGGTGTGCTTGTTCCCCTCTCTCTGTCCAGCCATTTCTCCCAGCCACACATTTTGCTTGATTAAATTGGTCACACTAGTTATCTAGCGTTTTAGTATCAAACATAGGCCTGTGTTTATTGGAGATATAAATCCTGTAGGCCCTTTCTCTAAGTCCATCCTAAAAAAATAAACAATGCTGTATTTTCATTTCTGTTTGCTGAAGTTTCTGATGCACCTTCAAAATATGATCTATGTATTTTCTGCAGACAGTAGTTCCTCAGGGAAGAACAGAAAAAAGGAAAATCATACATATATATATATGTAGTGTGTGTGTGTGTGTGTGTGTGTGTGTGTGTGTGTGTGTGTGTGTGTGGAAGATTTGCTCTGAGCTGACTTCTGTTGCCCATCTTCCTGTTTTTTGCTTGAGGAAGACTAGCCCTGAGCTAACATCTGTGCCGATCTTCCTCTACTTTGTATGTGGGTCCCCACCACAGCGAGGCCTGATGAATGGTATAGGCCCGCACCCAGGATCTGAACCCGCGATCCCAGGTCACTGAAGTGGAGCACACCAGACTTATCCACTATGCCATGGGGGCCCACGCCCAAATTATATTTTTGACTGAAAGGTGATTGAGGAGGAGGGGAACACTCGGCCCCAGAAGCAGATAAATGTGTACCTTGGAGACTCATTGCAGAGGACCATGAAAACAATCACAGGACCACAGAGCCTCTAGTTGAGGATGATAGACGAAGCTGCGGGAGTTCATGACACGAGCAGTGACCTGTGGATCAGAAGAACTGCTGTGTTGTCATCTCCTCTGTCATGTCTCATCTTTGGGCTCTTGAACTGGTAACCTCACATCTTTGGACCTCAGCTTCCTCCTTTATAAGTCGATTGGACTAGATAATCCCTCTAGTCCCTTCCAAGTGTAACATTCTATGGAAAGAGTAATGCTCACGGCACAGTGGTTAGGAACACGGGCTCCAGAATCAGAGGCCAAGACTCAAGTCCTTGCTCCACCACTGAGCTCTATGACCTTGGGCGTTATCTTCTCTCTGGATCTGTTTCCTCATTAGGAAGATGGAGATAATGACCTATACCTGCCTCACAGAATTGTCAGGGAGAATGAATGGGACAACTAATATGAAGCATTTAGCACACTGCTTGGCTCATACAATGAGCCAAACAATTGATGGCTATTATGATTGAGTGATTTATGATACCACAGGAGTAAAGGTCTTAGAGCACCCAGTTGTCTCACCAAGTGCTCTAGTGACAGAAACAGGAGACAGTAGGGATGGGGTAAGAGTGTGGGAGATTAAGGGAATATTTAGTAAATGAAGAAGAATACCATAATTCCATAATTGTGTTTGTTTTTAACTAGAAAGAAAACACTTTTGACATGGCCCTGTAAAAAGGCAGGTTGTAGTCCTAAATCCCACAAACTAATTAGTTAAAAGAAGATTTATGAGAACCAAATGATTTTTAGGTTATAGATCTAAACATTGAGAAAACTTTCCTTCTACCCAAGAGTAGTCTTTCTAATATCTGGACAGTATTAAAGTATAACTTTTACACAATAGACTTAAATAATCCAGATGAGCCGGCCCAGTGGCTTAGCGGTTGGGTACGCGCGCTCCGCTACAGACAGCCCAGGTTCGGATGGCAGGCGCCCACCAGTGCACCGCTTCTCCGGCCATGCTGGGGCCACGTCCCACATGCAGCAGCTAGAGGGATGTGCTACTATGACATACAACTATCTACTGGGGCTTTGGGGAAAAAGAAACAAAGGAGGAGGATTGGCAATAAATGTTAGCTCAGAGCCGGTCTTCCTCAGCAAAAAAAGAGGAGGATTAGCACGGATGTTAGCTCAGGGCTGATCTTCCTCACAAAAAAATAAAATAAAATAAAATAAAAAATAAATAATCCAGATGTCAAGAAGCTACATCCCATCCTGACTGCTGGCCTCCCCATCGACATACAAAGGGAAACCAGGACTGCTCCTTGCCCCATTTGCCAGTGCCCATTTTAGTTGTTACAGTTTTCAATGCCACTCTCTGTCACAAGAACAGAATACCAAATTCACTCCCTTGACTGGTTTCTGAGAAAACTATTATGATGTATTTAGAAGGGGTTGGAAATTTTAAATCTTAAATTACCCAAACTAAAAGCATTGAAGAAACTATGTCGACTAAGTATTGAAAAGTCTGGAATAATTTTCAGTGTTCTAGCAAGTACTTCATGGGAGATTTCATTTTCCTTGTCATCAAAGCATTAAACAGGAATCAGATCTGACAGTTCAGGAACCTCATATCCGACTTGGCAAATAGAAAATTCCCCTAGATTTTGTGTCTGCGTTATTGTTACCACAGCTAAACCCAAGCCCCAGACTCGGGACTGAGATCTTCAACCACAGCTCCCTTCCCTGTAGCTGAAACACTGGGGCTCATCTTTACACAAGTCCCTACATGTAGAAGGGCAGCCTCAAACCGTTGTCCTGCCCTGAACAAGCAGAACCAGGCTCGGTGTTGGGATCCTGTTTGTAAGAAATGGTTTTGGGTTTCTGGGATTTCTGTAGGGGTTGACCAAAGTCTTTTTTTGTCCCATTCCTTTGTAACACCCAACTTAGGTGGCTGGTACAGCAGGATGCGGGGGGAACTGACACCTTCAGGGCCCTGAGCCCTTTCAGAACTTCTTCCCTCAGAGTGGCCATTAGGAGACTCTAGTAGCTACTAAGGCCCCAAACTGTCAGCCAGGAGAAATTCAGCAGTGATTCCTGACTCCTCCAGAGGGGTGTGGTGTGTGTGGAAAGTCTGAGCCACCTCTAGAATCAAGTTCTAGACCGTTGGTTTATCACAGATGTTTATCTTTCACTACTCTCTATGGGAATACTAGACTCATCCAAACTTTGTTTGGTACCAACACTCCCTAATGCACCTTCCCCATCCCCTCCACTTGTGCCCAGACACTTCTAGACTATTCCTGAGAATCTTGTCCAGGAGATTTACCTGGGATTCTACAAATACACCAGAGGTTGAAATGCCATTAGTAGGTACTCAGCTCCAGGTGCTCTGTCTTCAAGAGGAGGCCAACTATGGCTGGGACCAGTTTTAAGCCCAGAAAATCAAGGCTGTCAGGAGTAGTAGGTAGCTAGCTACCTACTCTCAAATGTAAACACTCACCTGTTTGCACCCACCCTCCCTTCCTTTCCCTCAGGACTAAAGGAGAAGGTGTCCCCTCTTCCAATGTCAGTCTCTCCCCTGACCTTGATGCAGCCCCTATCTCCTCATGTATATTTCTCCATCATTCCTTAACTCTCCTGTGTTTTCAATCTCTGTTTCTCTGCTGGCTCCTTCCCCCAACAGCTACAGACACATTCAGATCTCTCTCAAAACATAAAAAACAAAATAGCATCCATCAACCATCAATCTCCCTATAAATGAATTCCCAATTGCCAAGTCCAGGGGCCTCTGCAGGCCTCACCTCACTTGACCCCTTGTTAGCATTTGACATGTTGGTTTATAGTTTCACTGAGAGATAAATGACCACTTTTGGAGCCTTCCCCTGACCCCACTCCCCATAAGTGCTATAAATGGCAGAGCTCTGGTACACTGGAGGAAATGAAGAAGGAACATAAGATAAAATAAAAAGATATCAGGAATCAAAGTAGACTTTCATTATTATTCTGTTTTTATTAGTGTTCGTCCCATTCAGGACTATCATCTCCAGCATATTTTCAGGGTAAGACTTATCAGCCAGGTTCCCTTCTCATTTTTGGAGAACTACAGGGATTGCAGCTCCAGAACTGAGGGAGAAAGAGGGAGAAATCAAGCAATCAAGTGTGCCAAAGGCACAGCGGGGAATTAAATGCTGGTGTTGGCTCGGATTAGATTTGGGCACCTGTGAAAGAACACAGGAAACAATAGTGAGAGAGACAGGAATGGAGTTGATTTCACTTTCACATAGGAGACTTGAGTCTGCCCTGGGCTCTGATGCCTCATCATGGAGTCAAGGATCCAGACTCTTTCTTTGTCCATGATCTTCAGCTTGGTTTTCACCTCACATTCCAGGATGCTACCTGAGCTCGAGCCATCTAGTCTGCGTTCCAGGTGGTGGAAGGAGAGAAAGGAAGAGGGAAAACCTCTTACTCCAGATGTCTTTTAAGACGGTCCCTCACAATACTCCCTTTATCAGGCCTCTGATGAGAACCTAGTCTGGTGGCTATACCTGTCTGCAGGGAGAACTGGGGAAAACAGAGTTTTAATCCTGCAAGGTCCAGTGTCCAACCCCAAACCTGAGTTGTATTACCAAGAAAGAAGGGAAGTCAGAGAACGGGTGGACAACCAGCATCTGTACCAGTGCTTCACTTTTTTCCAGAGCTGAGATCTAGGGATCTGTTTATTTCATCTCCAGAGCAGAGAGGTGGAAGGGACTAGGAGTCAAATATCTTAGAAAGAAAGTTAGGGGGAAAAAATGGATCTAATATAACTTCCTTGCATGGGAGGAATTGTATCACTATTGAAGTTGGATCTTCCAGTGGCCTAGAGGCTGAGGAAGGAGGCTGCTTACAGCCCTGAGCAGTACATTTGATTGTGCCACTGAGGGGCTGGGGTCATTCTGCCTACAACTGATCCAATCCCACACACTCACAGCATCCCTAGTGCTTTTGAGGCAGGGAAAGGTCTCCTTTGGCCTTAGAGAGCTTGAGTCAGACTTGTCCTGAGAAGCAACTTTCACGTGGGGCAACAATGGCCCCTAAAGGAGCCAGAAACTTATGTTAACCAAGTTCTCATATATCATTAATACAAACAATTAAGTACTACATATCCATTTTAAATTTTAAGTACTGCTAGTATATTGCTTCCAAGTTAACTGAGCTGTTTCTAATTTGATCTTTATAGTGTTCTGTGTAGACACAATCTCTTCTTGCTGCCTCTGTGATTATGGACGGGAAGTTGTGTGGACTGGGGCCAGGCTCATGTGCTTCTCCACAGAGGAGGGGAAGGGAGAGCGGATGGAGCACAGCACGTCTCCATGTCTGCTCTACACTCAGGCCTTCCAGTGCAGCCTGCTTGCTGGTTCCCACACTGGTGTGCATCTTTGTACCAGGCAAGATCACGGGAGCCATTTTGTAGGCAGGCTGCCACCATTCCTCTACTTGGACCATCCTCGTCTTCACAGGACCAGTCCTGCGGGCAGAGGTGGACTGGACACCACAGACTCAGGACTCAGAATCCAGATGGAATGCCTGAAAGAGGAGTCATTTCAAGTGGAGTAGGGAGGGAGGCAGACATCATGAAATATTTTTTCCATGTTACCAGATCAAGTAAGATAACATAGAGGATCAATAAAGAGTGTCTTAGACAGTCATTCTAAGAGGCAGCAATCACCAGGACCCCTGTGCGCCCTCCAGGTAAGATACAGCTCCCTGTGGTCCTGGAGAGAAAGAACAGGAGAAATGATGGCCGTCAGTTGGTAAGGATGTTGTTGAGTTGAGTTGAGCTCTCTGGTCTTAGCACCAGCCTCAGGTCTTCAGAAGAGAAACCAGTTTGTCCAAGGGCCTAGGGAAACTCTAGGTCAGATCTCCTTGGGGCTAGCCTCTCTCCAGTCTCTGCCCATGTCAGACTCTCCCCACCTTCAGAGTTAGAGAATATTACAGTTCAATCCTCTCATGGTTGTAGAGCTTCTCCTAGTGGCAACCATAGTATTTGGCCCTAATGGTACAAAAGTGAATAAAGGATGTACTTTGCAAAATACTAAAGGAACTGATACATCTCTTGAGGAAGACACACAAATGTACACCTTGTTACACCACACTGGTCAGAGCCTTGAAAACACAAAAGAAAGCATGACTGATTCTCTCCAGGAGGGTGGTGAAGCTCAGGGGTTTGATGGGTTTAAGTATTTTCAGTCTCCCCCTCGTGCTGAAAATGTGGGGGAGGAGTGTTTCCTTTGCCCCTTTTGTTGATCTGTATAATTTTACAGCAAAGTGGAGATATTTGTATCGAGGTGGCCACTTTTATTGTGTGTCAGCCAGAAATCTTCATTAATACATTTGAAAAACTTAAAATTTTTTCATGCAACATTTTGATTGATTGATTTTGGGCTGTGGTTCAGCTGACTGAGTAATAGAAAGAAACAGAAATCTCTCATCAATATTTTTAATATATGTTCCTTTTTTCTGGAAATTTAGGTTGTTGCTATATTTTTGCTATGACAACACCACTACAATAAACAACCAGATAGCTACAGGCTCTTGGTACATATGTGCAAGACTGGAATGAACACTGAGACTGCTGTGAGGTAGGATGAGCATATCTTCTGCCTTACTAGATAGTGTAAAATTATACAAAGTTTTAAGGTTGATTCATACCAACAGTGCAAGAGAATTTCTGGTATTTCATTTCCTGTTTTCTAGTAAGTGTCGATATGTTTAAAAAATTTGCCACTTTCATAGGCGTGTGAGGGTAGCTCGTTCTCCTTCTAATTATAGAATTCTTGATTATTTGTGAGATTTTCAATCTTTTCATTGGCTTTTTTGCCATTATTAGCTCCTCATATCTTTGGTTCTTTATCTTTGAAGAATCAGACTTGTTCCAATTTATTTGTAATGAGCTCTTTATATATTCTGGAAACTGATCATTTGTCTGTGGGGGAATAAAACAAGCTTTAGAAGCGGAGCTGTTTCTGCTGTGAAGACTTCTCACTGAAGGAGGCGAGTCAAGGTGGAGAGATCACAGGAAAGTCACTGCTGGGGTGGGGGAATCTGGGCTGACATCAAAAGTCCCAGAATATTTGTTTGCATCAGGGTGACAGGATAATGTTTGAGACCAAGAGATGTACTACTTGAGAGTTAATTTACAAGTAATCCCTCAATTCTCTGTTTCCATGAGAAATCTGCAGAACCACTGGTTTTATTTACTCCATAACACGGAGGAAGAGTGAAGGCCATTACATCTCTACTGGATTATAAAATGAAATTCTGACATAATTTAATCTTTTAAAAGTATGATGTTCGTTTAAACATCTACGACTGGGTAATAAATTACTAAAGGAAACAATGATAAATATAATCTTGTTCTGTTTAAAAGACATGAGGTTGTTTCTCAGGACAGAGAAGGAATCCCTGAAGTTCTGCAATCCCACATGATATTTTTCTGGCAATATCATTTGCAAGAAGATGGTTGTGATGCAAGTATCTCATTTTCCACAACCAGAGGAGAAGACAGGAAATGGTCTCTGGGTTGAGAATTCTTGTTCAAGCAGTTCAAAGTATAAGTGCAGGAATCCCAACACATAGCACCAAGAGAAATGGCACCGATGTTTAAAAAAATGTAAAGTAGGATTATCAGCCAAGGGCATAAAGAAAAAGCAATGCTGCATCCCCTTGATCATCAAGACTCCTGGGGGCCTCTGCCTTTGCTGTAGGGACTGAAACTCCAGGTAGGGGAGAGATGCAGGACAGGTGATGGAAAGGCCCCCAACCAGAAGGGAGACTGGAGGTAGTACAGCAGACTCCAGGGGCTTCTGGGTAGCAACTCCAGCCTCTACAACTGAACCATGTGTTTGTCTCAGTGACTGAGGAAATCCTGGGTCAGTTCTCCGGGGGCTACCCTACCCCAGTCACCCCCATTTCAGAGCCCTGCCCTCAGTGAGGGTCATGTATTTCCCTCCACTCCTAACCCAAGCTTTGTGTCCTGCAGCCTGGACCAACCTGCTCCCTCCTTTACCACATAACAGAGTCAGTCCCAGGCCCTGCTACAGTACTTTGTGGCTCAGGACCAAAGCAAATAATGATTCAATCTGTTCCCCTTGCTTAGATCCTGATCCTCCCTCCAATGCAAAGGCCTAGAGGACCCAGTGGCAGCCCCGTGCAAAGAGAGGGGCCCGGATCCTGGCTCCTGGAGCACTGGGGAGGGCTGCAGGCAAAGATCCTGCTTCCCCTCCTCTCTCAGCCTCTCCTCATGCTGCTAGCAGCTCACAAGCTCTGAGTGTGATGGGGCTTCACTGTCCCTTCCATTCCTGGTCCCACTGAACTGTCAGTGTCCAACTCCAACAGCAGCTCAGCCCCACCTATCTCCTGAGTCACCTCTGCTCCAGGCAGTGACTACCCGGTGCTTCAGGATCGGGGGTCCACAGCAGGAGACTGGCTGCCAGGTGACTGTAGCAGGGCTGGGCCGGGGTTCCCAGGTGTCCACAGAGAACTGACCTCCCTCTAATCTCATCCAGACAGTCTCTACTCTTCACCTTCTGCCCCACCTGCCGTCACCCAAGCCGCTTTCTGGGAATGCAGCCTTAAACTCCAGCTTTTTGAGTTGGGTCTGCAAGGCCTTCCCGCCCCTCTTCCTGCGATTAGTCCCGGGCCCCTCTCCTCTAGGCATCTGGATAGAATCCCTTCCCTAGGACACATCGTGTGGAGCCACCCTGATGCCCACACCTAAATTTGCGTGTTGCCCCTGCCTCGTGTTCCTGCTCTCTCCCTCCCCCTATGTGAGCACCCCCCAAAGAGACAATCTGGTGCAAGTTAGGCCTGATTTTGCTAAATCCCTTTAGATCAACAGACCAAACCTCATTCCCTCACCCTGGGAGTGAGGGTAAGGAAAGGCACTCCCACTTCTGCTCGTTGGGCCCAGACTCATATGTGTACCTATTGGGGAGACAACATCCTAACGGTCATTGATTTAGGCAAGAGTCTGCAAACCGTTCCTGTAAATGGAAGATAGTGAATGTTTTCATCTTTGGGGGCCATTAGGAACCTGTCTCTGGATCAGCTCCTCCCCTCTACCTTTGCAGTGCAAAAGCAGACAAGGCAACATGCAAAAGAATGGGGGACCAGGTTTGGCCCCTGTCCTAGTTTGCTGGCCCCAGATTTAGGGTATATATGGTGTGCCAGATATGGGTGCCCCATCCCACAGAGAATCATCTCCAAGGTGTCTCAGCTGTGTGTTGAAGAGCCAGAAACATGCCCCGTCCTGCCTGTGGCTCTGGGTGGAGTGAATGTGACAGGATGTGGGTCCTGCAGGGGTGGGCCCTGCTACCCTCCTTTCTGTAGAGTGGCTTCCTTGGTCTAAAGGGACCATAAGGGACACTCCGTGAAGACAGGTGGGATGCTACATTTCTGGTGTCAGGATCTGGGCCACCTGCCTGTGCTGCTTATCTGTTCCCTGTGGTGCTGCTCATACCAGTGTGAGAAAAATCACTTCTATCTTATGACCACTGGGCCTGTCTGACTTCTGATGCCCTTGATGGGGAGCTCTGATATACTGTCGACAGAAGCCTCATGTCTACCAGGCCCCCAGACCTTACCAGGAGCCTCCTTGAAATCCTCTGGATTTCGCTGCTGCAACTGGCAGGGCCTGGCTTCTGACCCTATGGATGTGTGTCATGATCCTCCAATCAGGAATGACACAAAGTCCATGTGGCACCTTTTCCTACTACAGACACCTCTAGTATCACAGGTTCTTCTGATCATATGGCCCGACAAGCAGGTCCAGCCACACTCATCCATTCCTGTATTGTCTATGGCTGCTTTCACGCTACAACACAGAGTTGAGTAGTTGCAGCAGAGACCAATATCTGCAAAGCCTGAAATATTTAACAGATACCCATTTACAGAAAGTCTTCAGACTGGGCTGGCAATTAAATTGAGATAGAAAATGGATCACACCCTGAGTTTCTGTCATTTACTCCAGGATAAGATACTGTTTTAACTTTCTATTTGGAGAACAAAGAAGACAGTGTAAGAAGATGGTACTTGAATATCCCTACTATGTAGCCCTCACCCCACAGGTAATTCACTAACTACAAAGATTTTCCATTTATGTTACAAATCTTGGGAATGACCACTGTGTGGGTTCCTGAACCAAATTACATCACTGCAAACAGAACCTGGGACAAGTGTCTATTCACTACATGGCCCCCCATGCAACACTTCAAAAGTATGGTGGCCATGATGATGCTTCGTATCCCCAAGGATGATGTCAATACACACAGTAGGTCCAATGTGAATGTCAGGGTAGTTTCTGCTTCTCAGTGTACACTTCCCAAGTAATGCCCATATGGCTCTTTGGGGAAGGCCTGAAGGAATCATGGCACTTGCTGTCAACTTGAAGGGTCCCTCCCCTCATTGGAACCTTGCGTCTTCTTCTAGTAATGGGTTCCAGGTCTGAGAAGTGGCTCAGTTCTGGAAAGTGGGAAAATGATCCAGACTTTCTGTTGAGGAGCTGCTTTTGGCCTTCTAATGATCCAACCTTGTGTTTTGTCCTTGTTTGTGATTATTAATTGAATCCAGCAGTCTCTCTGTCGGCCGTCCATCTGTTTTGCCTCTAGGATCACTGCGTTCTATGAACCTAAGGGAGAGCTTTCTGTGGGTCAGGCTCCTGAATGACATTCCCACCTTCCTGATCATTTCAATAAACACACTCTCCCTGCTTCTGAGAGTTCAGCATCTCTGTCTCAAATCTATGATCTCAGGATTTTTCACCCCCATTATTACTGGGAGCCATTTCTGGAATACCATCTCCTACTGCCAAGCCTGGCCATCAGACACAGCCATCACTGAGCCTCTGAAAATGCTGGTGCCCTTCTCACGGTGCCTTCTTAGGAGCTTGATGAAGAAAGAGTCCGCCAAACCTCCCTCCACCCATGGAATGTAGTTAGTAGACATTTTGTTTTTTTCTGGCTTTTCATAGTGTATCCACTCTGGCAAATGCAATTGTCTGAGCCTGTTAATCCCTTCCTCTACTAGCTGCCTTGGAAACTTCTGATATTCTATTCCATTCAGTGTGGGCAACTCCTTTTCCCCAAATTCCAAGACCCATCCTCATAGCAGATTAGCACCATCTCCCAGGGTCTTGCTAAATCCTGTAACCTATAATTGCAAAATCTCCCTTCTCTAGTTTTGGGTTCTATCCTCACTCCAACCCTGCATGATCCAGCTTCCTCAGGAGCAGCCCCCAACATTCTTTTCCATCTCCCTACAGGACACTGGACAAGTTTCTGATAATCCTCTGGCAACTAGACCTTTTCCTCCCATAACCAGCCTGGGATGTCTCTGGATTGGTTGTGGGCTAACTGATGCTGGGTTTTGGCCTGGTAGAGAGGACATGTCCATGTGTGGTTTCTTGACAGGCAGGGACATCCACCTCATCCTCCTTCAGCAAGGAAGGGGCACTAGCCTTTAACTACTGAGGGGGGAGGGGCCAGGTAAGGGTAGTCCTTGCTCTGCCGCCCAGCTCTTCAGAGATTCTGTTGCTGTGACAGAGATGGCCGGGGGTTGACTAGGGGTCCCTTTCTCCCAACCCCAACCTTCACCTGCATTTTTCCTTCACAGATGATCACACTCATTGCTGTGAGTTCACCATCATTCCTAAGCCCACACCCCGATGACCCTGGTGTGAGGTTCATGGCAAGGTCAATGGAAAAATTTTTATGTACTATCACATTGGTAGCAAGAAGTTCAAACTCATTGGTCCCCTGGGGATGAAGGTAAACACTACAGAGGCCTGGGAGAGAGAGTCAGAAGCTCTGAACGACCTGGTGTAAGAACTCAGAAAGAAACTGCTTAACATTAAACCAGAAATTTCCAAAGCCAGTGGTAAGTCTGAAAGGTTCAGGGTAGATGTAGAATAGTTTCTGTACGGTTAGGGAGCTATTGTATTTATCTAAGAATTAGAAGTTGGTCCCACACAGGAGGTCCAGTAGCCAGGGCCGACATAGAGGACTGAGTAGGACCAGGAGATACAAAGGGGACCAGAGGACCGGACACCAAGTGGGATGAGGGGTAGAAGGATTTGTGGAAACCAGAGGCTGACCTCTTTCCTGGGGGCAGATCCTCTCACCCTGCAGGGCAGGATGATGTGTCCCTGCAAAGCCAATGGACGCACCAGTGGATCCTGGCCATTTGGCTTCAATGGACAGATATCCTTCCTTTTTGACTCTGAGAACAGAAGTTGGACAGTGGTTCAGCCTGCAGGCAGACTGTTAAAAGAGACATTGGACAATGACAGAGATACAACGATGTTCCTCATGAAGATCTCACATGGAGACTATAAGAAGTGGCTTGAGCAATTTTTGGGGCACTGGGAGAAAATGCTGGAGACAACAGGTAACAGAGTACAAAGAGGAAACAAATAAGGTGTTGAATAAGGTCCACCTACCCCACTGTGTGTATATTTGTGTGTGTTAAGAGTGTGTGTGTGTGTCTGTGCACACGCGCGCTCGTGTGTGTGTGTTAAGAGTTCTTCCTGGGACAATAATATCCATAGGTAGGTTCTACCATCCTTCGTTTCCCTTCTCACCTCCTGACATCTCTTCCTCACTCACATCCCTCTGGTCCCTTCACCGTCGATTTCTTGCTGACCCAAAATGTGAAGGCATCATTCTGTTTCCAGACCGTTTCTCCTTACTGTTCCCTCTTCTTAGCCTCACTTTTCTTTGTCATCTCACCTGGTCTATTTCTGGATATACTTCAGTACCACCCCAAATGTCAGCTCCTGAGAGGACGACGCTACCACCATCCTCTGGTGTCACCTCTGCTTCTGTCACAGCAGGAGTGATTGTTTACATTGTAGCTCTTGCTCCCCCCACTCACTGGATGAGTCCCTGGGGGACAGGGCCCAGCTCCTCTCTCCCTTCCCACCTCAGGGACTGTCACAGTGGCTGCCACAAGTAGAGGGGTAGAGAATGTCTGCATTGTAGGATTATCTGGGGCAGCAGGAGCTGAGGAGGAGCCTCCTCACATCTGGGGTCTGGACAAGGCCTTTCACTCTTCTTTTTCCACTTCAGCATCACCAACCTCAGCCCCAGATGCAGCCCAATCCAGGGCCCCAGCCACCACTCCCATCACCTGGATCCTCCCAGAGACCCTCACCTGCTCTACTATCTTTGACATCCTAGGCTCAGTCCATTATATCACCAGTTACTGAGAGCAGATTGAGAGGGAAGGGAGGGACATATAGCCTGGCGTGAGCATGGGCAATGGTGAATTCACACTCACCTTCTGCCCCTTCACTGAACTTTCTCGTCGTGGAAACGAGACCAGGAGAATGAGACCTCATGTGGTTCCACAGCAATGACTTGGACAAGCTCAGCCCTGGGTTCTGGTGTCTCCTCACTGGTGAGGCCAGGGGGAAAGGGGAGGGCCCACACCTAGGCTTAGGGCCTGTGGGTGCTGAAGGGGGTTAGCAAAGTCAGGCCTGACTCAGACCAGATCCTCTGTTTGGGAGAGTCTATTTGGGCCCAGTGGGAGGTGGTGTAGAGATAGGAGGCACAGAAGTCGTGGGCAGTACTCACATTTGGGGGAGAGCCGCATGATCACTCCATGGTATGTATCAAGGGGAAGGGGACTCATCCAGGGGGCTAAGAGGAGAGGGGCCTGGGGCTAATCCCAGGAAGAGGGGTGCAAACATTGAAGACTCAACTCAAAAGGCTGCTGTTCAGGGCTGCGTTCTCACAGAAAGTGCCTTGGGTCACAGCAGAAAAAGGGAGAAGGTGAAGAGTAGAGACTGTGTAAGACCAGATTAAGAGGAGGCCAGTTCTCCAGGGAACAAGGGGAATTCTGGCTCAGCCTGTTGCGTGCACCCGGCAGCCAGCCTCCTGCAGACCCCAGATCCTGAGTGACTGTGCAGCCCCTGCCTGGAGCAGAGGTGACTCCAGAGATAGGTGGGACTGAGCTGCTGTTGATGCTCACAGTTGAGCAGGACTAGGAATGGATGGGGTGAGCACAGGGACCATCACACTGAGAGCTATGTGTGCTGCTAGCTAAGAGGCTAGGAGAGAAGGAAAAGAAGGATGTTTGCCTGTAACCCTCCCCAAGGCTAGAGGTGTCAGGATGCAGGCCCTTCTCTTCCATTAGAGCTCCCACCAGGTCCTTTAGGCACTCCCATCACAGGGGTAATCAGGACCTGTGAAAACAGAGCAGATTGATTCATTACTCGCTCTAGTCCTCAGCCTAAATGGTTGGTAGCAGGGCCTGGGGCTGCCTGGGATGTAGTAAAGGGAGGAGGTTGGTACAAGCTGGTGGAACCATAGAGGAGGTGAGAGATGGGGGGAAACACATGATCCTCTGCGAGGGAGGGACTCAAGATGGGGAGCGACTGGGGAGCTGACCCAGAAGAACTAAACCATTGACCCTTTTCCAGCGAACTGGACAGTGCCCAGCAAAATGATCTGGACGTCACCTTTTCACACTGCACTGGACAGGGCCCAGCTCAATGACCTGGACATCACATTTTCACACTGTACAGGACAGTGCCCAGCTCCATGACCCTGACGTCACCTTTTAAAACTGCACTGGACAGTGCCAAGGTAAATGACCTGGATATGACCTTTTCACACCACACTGTACAGTGCCCAGCTAAATGACCAGGACATCAGCTTTTCACACTGCACTGGACTGTGCCCAGCTGAATGACCTGGACGTCACCTTTTCATACCACACTGGACAGTGCCCAAATTAATGATACTGATGTCACCATTTCACACCACACTGGACAGTGCCCACCTAAATTACCCAGATGTCACCTTTTCACATGCACCAGACAGTGCCCAGCTAAATGACCCAGACATCACATTTTCACATCACACTGGAAAGTGCTCAGCTAAGAGACCTGAATGTCACCTTTTCACACTGCACTGGACAGTGCCCAGCTCAATTACGCAGATGTTACTTTTTCACACTGCATTAGAAAGTTCCCAGATAAATGACCCAAACATCACTTTTTCAAACTGCACTGGACAATGCACAGCTAAACGACTTGATATCACCTTTCCACATGGCAATGGATACTGCCCAGGTAAATGACATGGATGTCACCTTTTCACACTGCACAGGACATTGCCCAGCTCCATGACCCGAGGTCACCTTTTCACATTTCACTGGACAGTGCCCAGCTAAGTGACCCCATGTCACCTTTTCACACCATATGTGAGGGTTCCCAGCTAAATGACCCGGATGTCAACTTTTCACACCACAGTGGACAGTGCCCCACTAAATGACTCGAGGTCACTCTTTCACCCCACAGTGGACAGTGCCCTTCTAAATGACCCAATGTCATCTTTTCACATCACACTGAACTGTGCCAGCTAAATGACACAGATGTCACCTTTTCACACCACACTGGACAGTGTCCAGCTAAATGACACAGATGTCACCTTTTTTCACTGCACTGGACTGTGGCATACTAAGTGACCCAGATGTCACATTTTCAAACCACACTGGAAAGTTCCCAGTTAAATGACCCAAACATCACCTTTTCACACTATACTCGACAATGCCCCTCTAATCCTGGATGTCACCTTTTCACACTTCACTGGAGAGTGTGCAGCTAAGTGGCTACATGTCATCTTTTCACACCATAATGGAGGGTTCCCAACTAAATGGCCTGGATGTCAGCTTTTCACATTGCTCTGGACAGTTCCAAGCTAAATGACCCAGACTTCAACTTTTCACACTGCACTGGACAGTGTCCAGCTAAATGGCACAGACGTCAACTTTTCACATCGCAGTGGACAGTGCCCAGCGAAATGATCTGAAGTCATATGGCCTCACATCATGAAAGAAGCTTTTGACTCCAGGAGGAAAGACTTGGTCAAGTCAGAAGGCTGAGAAAGGCTTGCCAAAGGAGTGTGGCAGAGTAGGCAGGCCACCCAGGGAATGAACGGGAACCCATGGGGCATTGCTCTTCCCCGAGCATGACCCACTCTCAACTCTGGAGTCAGGAAAGCCCGCTCTCCTGCTGCATAGGGCACCACCCATGGGAGACAGCCGACAATGAGAACCGAGATAGGCCTCCTCCAGGCCCATTCCCTCAGTGCACCGATGAGGGCGAGAGGGAGAGGAGCACTCTATGGCTTGCCTACTTTATCCAAAGGAGGCCAGACCTCACAGCCACTTGGGCCAAGACTTCAGTTTGTAAACTACAGAGGAAAGAGTCGTGAGCTGTGAAAGTTTTCTGGGAGGTGTCATGGGCCATGTCAGGGGAGGAAGTGGCCAGTCATGCTTTGTGCCCGACATAGGAGGTAGCGACAGGCACATCCAGGTCCTTGCAGGTCATGCCCAGCCTCCAGAGGGAGGATGAGGGTCCTGGCGGTGGCGGGTGGAGTGGCGATGGTGGGTGGAGAGACACTAGCGGTGAGCAGGGCCCTCCGTAGTTTCCTCGGTGGCCCTGGGAGAGGCAGGGGACTCTGTGGTGTGGCGCCAGGGAAGAGTCTGCCTCTGGTCACATCTGGCGGATAAATAAATGGCAAGCAATAGGATATATTGGAGCACATGAGGAAGCCATTTGGGGTAAAACTAATTCGGCCTGAGTTTGTTTCTCCAACAGGGCCTGTCGCCTTTAAACAGACATTGTGTATCTGCTTTGCCATGTCCCAAAGAGAAGAGTAAATGCCCTTAAGGATGCAACTTCCCCCATATCGGCATTTCCTTAAGGATAAGCATTTCTCCCTAGGCTACGATTTGACTGCTGCACTCATCCTGTGACCACCCAGCTGCAGGCAACAGACCTGACACCAGCCAAGACCATCAACAGCAGACCCGCTCCCTGCTGTGTCCATCAATAGCTATTCTGGCAGGGCAATCTTGTGGCTATTGTAAACGGGACATTGCAATCCTATGTGATACATGCTCTTTGACGGTATATAACCGCTCTGTACACCCCACTTCTTTAGTGCCCTTCCTTCCTTGGGGAAGGAAGGCCTCAGGCTATGGTCCTCAAAAGTTGGCTCATAATCAACTCCAATTTTGGTTTATAGATTAATTATGGATTATTTACGTGGACTTGGCGTAGGGACCCATCTCAGGGTCAAGAGATTGATGGTTGCCAGCTCCGTCACTTGGAGCGGGACTCCGGGATCTTCATGGCACCAAGTCTCAGCGGCTTTCATCCTGCCCCACCACCCCCATCTGATCCATTCCATACCCACGCAGGTCCATAAATGGAGGCAACCAATGTGACCTGGGAAACTGTCTGTCACCGCCGGGTCTGGCCTAAATCGCGACTATGTCCGCGGAGGTGGGAGAAACGGCGCTGGGGGCGGGGCAAGTTTGGCGGAGCGTCAGCTGAGACCCAGAGGCCTGGGATCTCGGCGATCTGTGGAAAATATGGTGGCAGCACCCGCACCCTCCCTGACTTCTGTCGGTCCTACCGACTCTCAGCCCTCTGGGAGCCCTGCTCCCTTGAGTTCAACACGTCACTCCCACTGCCCATGCGCAGCACCCCGGGCCTCTGTCCTCACAATGAAACTCGTGGTTGCTAAGCCACGGGTCCTCCTGGCCCGAAAGTGTGGGGGCTCCCCCTGGCGGCGGCCACGTGCAGCTGCATGCGCACTCGGGTTCACGTTTCCTTCAGCTGTGTCTCACATCCGCCTCCACCCTTCTACTCAGGTCGCTGCTTGCATTTTTGGAAGTGGTTTTCTGGCCATGTTTGCCAACAAGGGACTGGCGGGGACACCAAGGCTATCCCTCCGCCAGCTGGCTCCTTCCGGGCCTTATTTATTGCTCGAAGAAACACGGCCTCACATCACGAATGAATCTTTCCTCACATCACGAGCTAATCTTTCAACTGCAGGATGTGGAAAGAGTTTGTCAAGTCAGAAGGCCAAGAAAGGCTTTCCAAAGGAGTTTGGCCCCTCTTTGCTCAGAAAGGAGTAAAAAGCTCTATGCTCACAGATAAAATATTTCTCAACCCTTAGTATATTAACATGATAATTTATTGATGTGTAAAATACTTATAAAACATTAGATTATCTAGTGGTTTTAAAATATGTCCACAAATACTTGACACTCCTGTCATTAAGAGATGGAACCTCTTCCCTTTTCTTTTGCTGTGGGCTGGGCTTAGTGGCTGGCTTCAACCAAATAAATGGGCAGTGGTGGCGTGTGGCTTTGGAGGTTAGGTCACAAAGAGCCTATGTGGGGGCTAGCCCCTTGGCATAGCGGTTAGGTGTGCGTGCTCTGCTGTTCGGATCCTGGGCGCACACCAATGCACTGCTTGTCTGGCCATGCTGTGGTGGCGTCCCATGTAAAGTGGAGGAAGATAGGCACAGATGTTAGCCCAGGGCCAGTCTTCCTCAACAAAAAAGAGGATTGGCATGGATGTTAGCTCAGGGCTGATCTTCCTCACACACACACAAAAAAAAGGCTATGTGATTTCTGTGTTGGTTGCTCCTTTCTTGGATCTCTTGTTTTGGGAGAAGACAGCCGTCACATTGAAGAAGAGATCCACAGGGCAAGAAACTGAGGCCTCTAGCTAGTCGCCATGTTAGGGAGCCTTCTTGGAAGCAGGTTCTCCAGTCCCGGTCATGCCTACAGATGACTACAGGCCCAGATGACATCTCAACTGTCACCTCAGGAGAGACCCTGAGCCAGAGCCACCCAATTCAACCAAGCTCCGAGTTTCCTAACCCATGGAAACTGAGAGATTACTTTTTCATGCAATAGTGTATGACAAAATGTCATTTATCCCTAATTGACTATTAGAAAAGGTTGTCCTTCTGGGTATATTTTATATAAATGAACAAAGAGAATAGAAGAAATTCTGACATTTAAATTTAAATTTCTATGGGAAGACTACTGACTTGCCATAGAAGTCTGTCTGATGGACAGATCATAGTACCTACTAAGTTTCAAGATTTTCCTGCCAGAATACAAAGATGGATTACTATAAATTCTAGTTTCTTCATAAGTGTCTTTGTCCAGTGATAAAATTAATTTCCCTATAAAACAAATAATTATTCTCATAAAAGAAATGTTAAAAATATGACTTATGCTCTGGCTAAAAGAAAAGAAGGCAAACTAGGCAGACAGTGGAATAAATTCTGTACATGGACCTTATAGCAGCATTGTTTATAATAGTAAAACTAGAAATACTCTCAAAGTCCACCCAAGAAGAAGGAATAGTTAAACAAACCAGGGTATGCCCATTCTTTGGAATACCTTTAAGACATTAAAAATAGCAAGTTATAATTATGTGCCCTGATATGACAAGTTGCCCATGGTCATACTATAGTATGGGAAATAGCAAATTGCAAAACAATTATCTGCTGAAATTTATGTTAAAAAACACTTCATGTATATTTACTAATTCATAGAAAATGTCCAGAAAAATAAATCCCATAAAATATTTAACAATAATTCCTTCTAAGAAGGGGAGTGAGTCTGAAGGGAAGGAGATAAAAGAGGAGACTTTCACTTTATATAAATCTCTCTAATTTAAATTTTTTATACAGTATTCCCTTTATATTTAGAAAAAGAGGAAATAATAAGTGCTGTTGCCACTTGGCAGCAGGGCAGCAGTATTGTCTTCATCAATATCTGTACTGGACGTCAATGCACAGCCCGGATCTGCAGGAGAAAGCCCAGAAGGAGAAATGAAGACAAAGAAGACGTGACACCTGCAAAAAGTTAGTGGAGTGTTCTTACCTAACAAACCTTCCAGGTGAGTCACGGTCAGTATCCACCACTGCTCAAGTTCACTCAATAAACCTAAAACCTGCCAAGGGTAAGGCGGAGGACACGGAAGGCCACGCCCCACTAGTCCATTTCCCCACCCAGGGCCTGTTGTGCAGGGTGACTACATCAAGCAGCAAATGGACTCAGGATGGGGCGTGTGCCTTTGGATGCCGGCAGAGAGGCACAAAGTGGAACACTAGGTAAGTGTACAGACATGAGAGACAGAGCTCCAGGTGGCGATTCAAAATGCACCAGGAACTTGTGCAAAGTTAAGAAAGCTACTCAACTTCTCTGAGCCTCAGTTTCCTCTCCCTAAAATGGGGATACAGGCCTACTTCACAGAGCTGTTGGGTAAATATGTAAAAGTGCCTGTGACAGCCAGTGTCCACGTTACTAACAAAGCAGTATCAGATTCCAAACCAATGAAAAGAATTCGATGAGATGAAAGATGAGATGCTCAGCTTTGTAAGCAGCCCCAGCAGCATGAGAATGAGAGGAGCTAGAAGTAACTATGGTTCTTCACAGCCCCACTGGAGAGGATGAACCTGGGGCTACAACAAGATCAGCAAGTGCCTGCTGTGCAGTGACTTGTGTAGTGAGGGTGGAATCCCTAAAGATGCCACAAAACACAGTTACACACAAACAGCGTCTAGGAAACCATGGTGACTGGAACAAAGCAATCAACCCAGCAGACAGGAATGGGAATGAGGCAATTAGGTGCCACAATATCTAACAGAAGACACAGAACCAAGAGCACCCGGCTCTGCGAACAGCTGCTGTGGTTGCATCAGGAGAGCAACCTTTTGAGACAGCCATTGTGGGGACTGCTGGGAGCACAGCAGTCATTGCAGAGACACACCCAACAGCAGCGCCTCTGAACACACAGATCCTAAGACTTCCCTCTCTGTTAATCCTTGTTTTAGGATGACAGATACCCTCCTGCTACAATAGCCCCATCCAACACTAGTGGACGATTGTAATCAGAAACCCCCTAAAGTGGACACAGGATAGAGTAGGACGAGAACTCTGAGGGATGGGGGAGCACAGCTGCACTTGACACACTATCACCCAGGCCCTATTTAACACAAGAGAAGAACCCTAGGACTGTGATGGGGTCTAACTAGACTTCCTCATCTTGCCACATTCATAGGCACTACCTGCTTTCTTCTTCTTTCTTTACAAACATGTTGATGAATTCATGTGTACTTAATTCATGGAGAAGTAAATTCTTCACAAAGTAGTAGGGTCCAGTTTCTATGACCAGGTTTTTCAGTTCCTTTGATAGTATAACACACTCGGGAATCAGAAATGCAATCTATCAGAATGTGTAATATAAATAATGTCTTATTTTCACGTAGATCAATACCTAGGTTTTTAGTTATGAGATAAATCATGACAGCTAAGAATTCCTCCATAGGTTTCAACAAAACACTTAAAACTCCTAAGTTAATTGATCTCAGGAAAGAGAAATTTGACAATTCAAGTTTTTTGGTTTTGCATTCAAACGCACAGTACAGGGCAGCGAATGAGAAGGAAAATTTCAATGGGAAGGTCTTGCTTGCCTTTTATCTTTTGCAATTGAGCAGCATGTTTTAGGTCCTGTTCCTTTCACTGATCCAATTAATATTTAAGGAAATATGGAATAACTGAATATCCCTAGATATGTTTATCTTGGTACCACCCTGCAATCAAAGATCTGTCCCTTAGGACATAAGGAATTCAGGGACGTCAACTATTAAGAGGATAAGTGGAAGCAGAAGTGCTCCTGAATATTTCCACTTCCAAACAGAGAAATTCAACAGATCAGACCACGCAAGCTAAAGTCTACATCGCTGAGTGCTGTCTGTGATGAGCTTTCCTCAAAAGCAGAGATGGTCAACCTGACAGTTTGCAAATGCTGCCCAGGTTCTCCACACCTTGAACATGGCTCTCCCAAAGCTCTAACACCAGTCTATCTGTTCCTGAGGGATCAGGGTCACCACTTGGGTCTCCAAGAAACTGCCCAGTCAGGCCTGAGTTGAGATTAGGCTCATCAATTTAGAGCGCAACTCATCCTACAGTTGAGTTTTTCTTGGAGGCCTCTGCACTTGAAGGGGTAGGGGGTGGGGGGGGGGAAATGACCCACTCGATACCTGTCTGGAAATTGGGGTTGTTCTCCTCTGCTCTCAGCAGATCCTGGGTAAACCAATGATTACCCTCACAAATGCTTCAACTTCCACATCTGCGAAAGGTGTCCCGTAAGGGTAACATTTTCAGGAAGCAAGAGCCAACGCTGCCATCCCTGTAAACTCAAGGTGTCCTTTCCATTGGGGCCATAACTTGGGTGAATTTCTCCTTGAAGCTGCCGAAATGGGGCACGTTGGCTGGAGAAAGCAGAGGGCAGCAGGCAAAGTGGCAAGTTGCCGGGATGTTAAATCAGTTCCGAGAAGCAATTTAGAAAAGCAAGCAGCTTCCTGAGCCTGGACTAGGATGATGCTCTGGAGAGACGCACAGGCACACAGGCGGGAGGAGGAATCAAGATGCGGCGGGAGGCTGTAGGGAACAGCAGGGAGGAGACTCGAGTCCAGACTCGATTCAGGGGAAAAGCGAGCTGCATGCGGCAGTGCTGCTGCTGCACGTCACAGCTGTCACACGCTCCCAACTCCTTGGTCTCCGTCCTGCCCCTCAGGTCCCACCTGAGACTCAACGCACGTGCGGCGGAGGCAACATAACGGCCAGCAGCCAGCGAGCCTCGGCCACGACCACGCGCACGTCACCCCGCCCCTCCCTAGAGAGCTCAGGGGGGGGGGGGGCCCAGAGCACGGTGCATCCTGGGAGTTGTAGTCCTGCAGCCCTGCAAGCTGCCGCTCGTAGCGGTTAAGAGACTACAACTCCCAGAATGCGCAGCGAGGGGCCCGGCGTCCCGTCCCGCCCCTACTTGTGCCGAGGGCGGTCCCAACATGCTCCTCGGCGCGCGGATCTCCCCGAAGCCCCCCAGACCCCGAGAAGTTGGACTTCTCACAGAGCAACGAGTGTCCTAGCGCCCCTCGCAGCTTGCCTGACGGGCCATAGGTACAACCGGCCTTCCACGAGCTTGGCCCGCCCGCCCTGCTCTCCGCCCCGCCGTTCCCTCCGACTCCCCGCTTCGCTTCGCCACGCCCCCTGTCCGTGCCCTTCCCGCCACTCCCACGGTCATGCGCAATGACGCCAGGTCGCCACCGTTGGGGCTGACGCCCAGGTGGGGGTGGAGCTAACGACACTAACGGTCCTGGCTGTTGCTGAGGCTGCTTGGAACCCAAGCGAAAGCTCCGTGGCTGATACTGGAAACCATGAATTCACTGGCGACAGTGGAAATACCGGGGCCTGCGTAGGTGGAACTTGGGTTTTCAAAGTCCCCTCTCCCGCCCTCCCCTCCCTCCCTCAGGGCTGCCGGGATCCTCGCTCTGGACCCCGCGCTCGGGCTCACTGCAGAGCGCCCCGGGGACCTCGCCCGGCTGAACCGTCCACACCTTGCTCGGGCCCCTTGGAAGGACTGTTGCCACGTTGTCACAGGAGAAGACGTCACATGGACAGCCCTAATTCCCGCGTTACACAGACAGAAACTCGGTGCCCCTGTAAGTGACCCCCAAGCCCCTTCTCTGACGCCCCACGTGCCGGGTTCTCGGGGCGTCATCGTCCCGGTGTGGGCCTCTGGGCCTAAGGAACACAGGCCGCAGGACCAGAAGTTCCCGTTGGTCCTTCCCGAAAGGTTAGGAGAGTTTGTGTAGGAAGGTGATGCACGATTTCAGCGTTTATGCCGCACGATGCAGCTCCTTTGGAACCACTTCTGATCTCCCTTTTTAAATATCCCGTGGAACCACTGTTACTAATTTGTTGCTGTTGGGGGTTAGGCTGCTAATTCTGCTAAGTCGTCTTCCCATTTAGTTTCTCTGATAATTGCAAGTTCTGCGTTACTACCTGCTTCTCAAACGAGTATTGACAGCCCCAATTCTGTGCAGGGAGGATGCAGAACAGCAGAAAGTCTGTGGTCCAACTTTCTGGAGCATCCATTTTACTACGAGACTTGGAAGAAAGAAAGTTAGGTAATTTCTGAGGTAAGTAATTAAATATTTAAAACAAGATAGGGAAGGCATCTACCATTGGTAACTGCCAGTAATTTGTGCTTGAAATGTCAGATCTTCTCTGAGAAAAAACTAAGGAGAACCTATTTCCCATTATTTTAAATAGCAAAAATTATAAGGTAGAAAATCCTGGAAAAACCCTACCAGTTTCTTCAGTCACAATATGGCGCCTAGATATAAGTCACGAATATGTTAGGAAGTAAAATGCTTGAAACGTGGCTTCTTGGTCACTCCCAGTCAATGTGGTTGTTAACATACCGTGGCTGTGTGCAGTGGCCGTGGCCTCTCTTAGACCAGCAACATCAGATGTTGTACGTCTTGTTGACACACCAGAGATTTGCAAATGACTAGCATGATCGATGGTCTCCCGGTTGTAATCAGAAGCAACATGAAGTTTTTCTAACAAACCATTTAGTTGAAAATGTATTTTTTGAAAACTTGATGTAAAGTTGATGTAAATATCAGCTGAACAATGTATTGAGCAATAAGTAGCTGCTATGCAGTTTGGGTGTTAAAAACTAATGTGTTCTGGGAAAACATTACTTGGGGATATGTTCTGTGGGGTATACCCTTATTATGAAATAGATGGCAAAAATCCCCTTTATTTTCAAGTTTTAACTTTGGGTAAACTTGGACAGGGAAATCCTTTCAGGCTACGTCCCCGAGTTCTGGAGTCCTGTGTCTGTGATGATTCTTTGCCAACATCTGAGTACAAACATGCCCTAAGGTTGTGATCAACTGGGCTGAGAGAGAGTGAGCTGAACTGCCTGGTGTCCGAGTAGCCAATTAAACTAACAAACCAAAAATAAAGGAATTAAACCCTTACCCGCTTACGGTGATGGTATAAGCAAGAGACTGAAACTGGAGAAAATATCAGCTCCTCTGCTTTCATTTTCCCCCTCCGGAATGGCCACTGTGTGAGGGTCGTGTGGATCAGCACAGATGTGGGGGTCATCTCACTGTTCAGAGACCCCAAACGAAAGGCCTTGGTTCTTTTCTGGAACCTGGGGTCTGGGAGAGGCTTCAAGTGGTGGGCTAGGAGAGGGTGAGTATGGGGTACTGAGTCAGAGAGGGGAAAAGTGTCTTCTAGTTTTTTCCCTCCTCCCCACATAAGGAGTCTTCAGCAGAGTGGCCTGAGGAAGACCTCTGTGGGATGCCTTAGTGAAGGAGACCTAGGGGTGGAGGTGCTAGGGCTAGGAATGCAAATATGGGGAGAGCATTCCTGGCTAGAGGGGCCTGAGTCCTTGACTGCAGCTCCCCTCAGAGACCACAGTGCACTGGCTGTGCCCCAAGTCTGGAGGTTGGAAGGCAGCTTTCCCGTGAGTCCAGTTAGGCAAAGCCTTTGTAGTTACCGTTGGTCAAACCTGAAAAATCACCCAGAGTGTCTTAATCAATTTGTGCTGCTATAACAAAATACCATAGACTGGTTGGTTTAAACAACACACCTTAATTTCTCACAGTTCTGGAGGCTGGGAGTTTGAGATCAAGGTGCTGGCAGATTCAGTGTCTCATGAGGGGCTGCTTCCTGGTTCATGGGTGGCCGTCTTCCTGGTTCATGGATGGGCATCTTCTCACTGTGTCCTCACATGGCAGAGAGAGGGGCTCTGATCGCTTCCTCTTTTAATAAGGGCACTAATTCCATCATGGGGCTCCACCCCCTGGTGTCATCTAAACCTAATTATCTCTCAGAAGCCCCACCAAATACCATCACATTGGGGATTAGGTCTTTAATATATGAACCTGGGGGGACTCAGACATTCAGTACAAAGCACACAGGTTTTTAACCGGGAGCTGGACTCCTCAGGCTTATGCCTAGTGATTCCTATATCTGGAGTAATGACTCATCAGGTTCTATAATTGATGCTTCTTATGGTCTCATTTATGTTGTCGCGTCTCCACATTAGCCTAGTTATTTTAGAATTTTAGCTACATATTTTATTTGCCTTAAATTATTTCTACAAATATCTTCTTTCAGTACTTGAGGGAGCCCCATCAATCTGGAATCTCCTTAATCCAGTGTTAGGGACCGAGATTTTTGTGAACCAACAACAGAGTTCAGAGTTAGCTTGCAGTCCTTATCAAGGCCTTAATTAATAGCTAAAATGTCACTGTTCAGGGTCCCAGTCCTAATTCCCAGGAAGGGAATTACTAAAATGCCAGGCTCAGTGGGCTCTAGACTCAAACATGTGTCCGCCTAGCCTTGTAAGTCTGCCAGAAGTGGAGGTTGGCCTCGCATCAACTTGCTCTGGATTTGTAAATGGCCATAAGGCAAAGTCAGTGGCAAAATGTCCGGTTCAACTCTCTGGATTTCTGTTCTATCTGAGATCTTGGCCTAGCAATTCTTCATTACAATGTTAGCTCAATAACACCTTCCAGAAGATGTCATTCTATAAATAGAGAGAATCTTCACTTTGCCTGGTTCCAGTATGCACAAATTTCATTTACTATGGTTTAGTTAAATAACACCAGAACCTCAAAAATGGGGTTCATATTTTAGTTAGCACAGCTTTATTGACTGTGGCTGCATGAAGGGCCAGTTTGCTGGAGCCTGTTCAGTCTGCAGTCACTACATCAGCACAAACGTGCATCTTGATCAGCAACAATCTTCTCTCAGAGCCTGTTGGTGATTGCTTGGCGTGTAGCTGTTGTCCGGATCACACACACACAGCAAAGTGTTTATTCGGGTTGCCTCCCCACCTCCTCCCAAAAATGGATGATCAAAAGAGGGAATCACCAAGAAGGATAAAAGTGCAGCAAAGAATCAAAAAGTGATGACGCTGGAAGTGAACTTGGGTGTGATTAGGAAACAGCTGAGCATGGACATGAGGACTCTGCCACGATTGAGAGACTGTAGATGTGCGACCAGAGGAACCGAGTGCAGGGGCTTATCAACATAGAGGGGGACAGGGTGAGGACGTCCTGGAGAAGGGACAGTCGTGTCCATTTTACTTTAATGGAATTCTGAGAGAGACACGGTGACATTGAAAGCGCAAAGGGTAAACTCTGAGAAGCTGATCTCACCTTAGGAAAAAATATGACAACCCAACAAGACAGAGAAAGGATATGATGCAAAGAAGGAAGCACTGTTCAGACTACTCAGAATAAGATTTTTTACAAAGAAATTAGACACCTTAGTTTTGAATCTTTTTAATTGCCGTATACTAGATAAATAGTCGCTTTGCTATATTTAAATTTTCCTACACGTTCTTAATGTTTTCACCAAAAATTTTGAATGTTGTAAAATAATTGTACTTTTCCCATTGATTTTTAAATGCTGTCATGGTCATTTTATGATCCTGCATTACCCTGCAAAGTGAGGACTATGGGAGTGTGTTTGTGTGTATTTGCACCTGCACGTGTGTGTAGTTGTGTCAATAAATACTGCACTTGAACAGCAGTCTATTTCAAATGTGTGAATGTTGATGAAGAAAGTATCCCATCTTATTACACAGTGTCCATATCTACCACAGCTGTCAAAGGTCTCCTTAATATTTGACTCCCCTGGGTAAACCCTGTTGTGTTATCTAGGGCAGCATAACAACCACCCTAAAATTTAGGGGCTTAGAGGTGCGATATTTATTAAGTTTACAGATTCTGTGGGTTGGGACTGTAGACAGGGCACCGAGGGGATGGTGTGCTTCTGTTCCACGATGTCTGGGCCTTGGCCTGAAGACTCAAAGGCTGTGGGTTGGAGTCATGTGAAGTCAAGTTCACTCCCGTGTCTGGGGGTCGATTCTGACTGTTGTTTGGGGATTCATTCCCTTTCTCCTCAGCTGTTCCACATGTTCTTTCCTCGTGGGCGGTGCTGCCTTCTTCTCGGCACAGGAGTGGTATTCCACCAGAGCAAGCCAGCCAAATCCATGTCCTGTCTTATGGCCGAGCCTCAGAAGCCATATAGCATCATTTAGATTCTCCAATGGGGCAGATTCAAAGGGACGGAACGTAGACCCCAACCTATCAGGAGAAGGGGTGTCAGTTAAGTTGTAAGAAGTGCATGTGGAATGGAATAAGTTTATTGTTGTGGTCATATCTAGAAAATCCATTCTGCCAAAAGAGTGAACCCTTTTATGTGCCCTGTTTACTGGATAAAGAGTATAACCACTTTGAAATCTGTTACCAGGACCTGTTTGAAAAACTGACTTAAAGTTTGTTAAATTATGACCTCAGGGACCGCACCCGTCTCCCCTGTTGAATCTTCTTAGACGCCATATCTCCTTTCTGAGGTGACACACCTCTACCTTCACCCTAGGCCATAAAGCAATTGCAGACGGAATCTTGGTTTGTATTTGTGTGTAAACAAAAGTTTGTACTTTTAGTTTACTAAGGAACCTGTGATGGTTTCCAGTTTCTAGCTGGTGAACACGACTCGTTTTACTTATTGCTATACATATATGCACAAAGTTTTATTTTAAAATCCTGAATACATGTCTTGTTTTTTAAACCCCATCATCTTGGCGTTCAGTGTTCATTTGCTTCTAGGTTTTCGGTATGATATACATAAAAGGAATATTCCTTTATGTATGCCCTTGACAGTAAAAAATCAGGCTCTTTTAAGGAGTTTTGCACAAAGTGAATTTTACACGTACTGTGTGTGCTTCCACAAAGGAATTAAAATTTGCCTATGAGAAGCAACGCTCTCCTAATCTTCATTCTGGAATAGAAATCCCCTCTGTGACAGTCGGGTAGTGTTCAGTGTCAATGGGTTTCCCCCCTGGCTGCACACTGGAATCACAAATTCCAAGACCCCATCCCAGTTCAATTTAACCGTAATGGCTGACTCTAAGCCTCAAGTGTAGGTATTTTTAAAAGGGTCTTCAGGATATTCTAATATCCAGTCAGAGTTGAAAAGTCCTGGGCTGGTGACCTGGAATGCTGAATTCAATCCCTACTTATCAGGAGGAGTTAGTTACCAATCACTTTACTTCTCTGAGCATAAAACTTCATTTACACACTAAAAGGAGGGTTTGGGCATAACCACCTCAAAGGCATTTAGGGGCCATGAAAGATGGTAACTGTGCTCTGTGCAGAAGCCTAGGGTAAGATATTAGGGATATTTTCCGTGATAAACTGAAGAGTGCTTGCCGCACCAATTCACTTAAATCTTCCTCTTCCTCTTTCTTCTATCGTCGCAATGGCTGATCAAAACATCTCTGAAGCCAAATTTGGCTCTTGACTCCTGTATTAGATGAGTAGGTCCCTCTAGCGTCAATACCCTCCACAAACTGAGGTGTGTCAGTGTAGGGAGTGGATGTTTGATTACACCACCACATTACTTACCCAAGTGGGGAGAATTTGGGAGACAGTCAGACTCTAGAGAAAGTGCCTAATACATTTGCAAAAGTGATTTCCACATTTCTGAATTTCATTTGGTCATTTTCTGAGAAATGGGACAGAAACTAGAGATTGGCAGTTACTTGGGTTCACATTATATTTTTAGCGGAAGATAGATGTCTGGAGTTCTCAAAAGTAACAACTAAAGATAGAAATTGATCTTTCTATGCTGAGGGAGATCTGTGGGCAGATCTCTATGAACATTATTTTCCCTGTGTGTATATGTACGTGTGTGTGTGCGCGCATGGTGTGTGTGTATGTGTGTGCGCTTAACTAAGAAAACTGCCAGGCACGGCCTGCAGGTGCATTTGGAGGGTCATGTACCCACCAGGCAGGGGCTCATTTCAGGGGGTTTGAGGGCAGAGTGCTGCAAGCCTGCTGCAAGCACATGCATCATTTTCCTCTTTCATGCCTAGAGCTCTTCCTCACTTTGAAAAGTTGCCCATTTTTGCTTATCCAATCTTCTTCTCTAGAAAAACACTTCACATACAGAGCCACGGATTTTTGGTGGTGTTAATGCGGTATATGGGTCAAATGCTGACCTGTTCTATGTTAGCTCAATGGAACCCTAAAAATAGATTTTTATGAAAACCGTCACCAAGATCATATCTTATACGCACTCCTAAAATGACTTTCCTTTAATCTGAAGGTTCTAAATGTAAGCATAAACGTAAACATATATATTTCTATATACTAGGAATGAACAATCAAAAAATGACATAAAAATGTCTTGTACAATATATTAGAAAATATGAAATACTTAAGGATAAATCTAAGATGTTAAAAACTTGTACATGGAAAAATACAAAACATTGCAAAGAAAAACATAAGTGAAAATTATATATATATAAACACTTTGCTCAGAGGTGGAAAGACTGAATATTTTAAAAATTTTGTTTCTCCCCAAATTGATCTACAGCTTTAAGGTAACCTCAATCCAAATCCAGAATGGCTTTTTTTTGGTAGAAATTGAAAAGCTCTTTCATAATTCATATTAAAATGCAAAGCATCTAAAACAGCCATAACAACTTTGAAGACCAAATTGGAGGACTGACTGCACTTGATTTCAAGGTTATTATAAAGTTAATTTTCAAGACAGTGTGATATTTACATCACATATACTGAGAAATAGACCAGACATATACAGAACACTGGTTTTCGAAAAAAGTTGCAAAGGCAACTCAGTGGAGAAAAGATAGTCGTTTGATCAAATGGTGCTGGAACCATTAGATATCCATATGCCAGTTAAAAGGAGTTCAATCCACGCCTTGTGCTATGTAAACAAATGAACTCAAAATGGACCATAGGTGTAAGCGTAAAACCTACAACTATAAAACTTGTACAAGAAAACAAAGGAGAAATTTTGTGATTTTGAATGAAGTCTTAGGTATGACACCAAAAGCACAATCCACAAAAGAAAAATAAATAAATGGGGATTTCTCAATATTAAAAACTTCTGCTGTTTGAAAAACACTATAGAGAGAATGAAAAGACAAGTCACAACCTGGGAAAAAAGATTTGCAAATCCTATCTCTGATAAAGAACATGTACAGAACTCCTAAAACTTAACAATAAGCTGTTTTTTGGCAGTCTCAGCCTGTCAATAACCGGTGTTGTGGTTGGACCAGCCATGTGGTTCTTAAGATGATTGCAGGATGCCTGTCAGCAATAACCATGAGGAAACTTTGAGAAAATAAAGTTTTAATACTCACAGGACCTGGAAATTACACAGCACACCTGGGGCCACACAGTGAGGCTTGGTGGGGAGTCAGGGAAGGGAGACAGAGAAGGGGTCTGGGGTTCTGCTTTTATTAACGTAGAGGCTGGGGGTCTAGGGTTTCAGGGGCTCACTCTTTATCCCTGAGTTTAAAACGTATGAGCGGGAGAAGAGAGAGAAAGAAAGAAAACACCCCAGCTGGCCCTATGGCCAGTTATCTAAATCAACTAAGATCTCTAAAAGAAAGGAGCCTCAGTGGGAGAAGGTGGCCTGGCTCTTTATTGAGTCTTGTGGTAGAAGATGGTGTGTTTATTCCAGATAGCCATCTTTGAAGTGGATGTCTCTTTGAAATGGATGCCTCTAAAATCAAAGTTTACGTCAGGGACTTGCATTAAAAAAAGAAAAAATACTCTTAGGGCTTCCACTCCACCATGGAATGAGAGAAAATCTTTTCAAATCATATTCTGTTAAGGGTGTAATATTTAGAATATATAAAGCAGTCTTACAAGTTGTGATGGTTAGTCTAATTTGTTCATTTGGCTGGTTCTAGTACCCTGTAGTTTAGTCAAACACATCTGTAATCGGTTGACTTTGGAGGATATTCCCTTGAAAATGTGGGTAGGTCTTAGCTACTCAGTTAAAACTCATAAGAGGAAAAATTGAGGTTTCCTGGTGAAAAAGAAATTATGCCTCAGATCACAGTTTAAAATCCTGCTGAGTTTCCAGTCTGCTGGCCTTCCCTACACTTCAGACTTGCAAGCTCCCACAATCAAAGAATAATTCCATGAAAAACATCTCTTTATATGTATAGTTTCTCTGTGTGTACGTATACATATACATACACATAAATATGCAGTCATGCACCACATAATGATGTTTTGCTCAGTGACGGGCCACTTATATGATGGTGGTCCCATAAGATTAGTGCCATATAGTCTAAGTGTGTAGTACGCTACATCATCTAGGTTTGTGTAAGTACACTCTGATCACATAATGACAGAATCACCTAACGACGGACACATTTCTCAGACTGTATCCCGGTCATAAAGCTACACGTGACTGTATGTATGGATGCACAAATGTCTATGTTCACATTATAAATGTATACATTCCTTTTCTCTGGATAACTCTAATACAGATTTTGGTACCAAGGATGTTCTAGAAGAACAGAATCTTAAAGATTGTGATGTGTTTTCTGTAATGGTTGTGGGGTTTCTGGAATTGATTCTCTAATCTGATTAAATTGAAAGGCACCAGCCACCTGTTTTCCAGTGTTAAAGAGGATACTGATTGTGTGTGGCAATAGAGAGATACAAAATAGCACCAATGGAAATTCCTAACCAAATATTTATAAGAGGCAAGGTTCTCAGTGACCATGTATCTGATACTTTAGATCACTTTTGACAAACTAAAAAATGTAAGAAAATTAGCTACTTCCTCCTAATTGCACAAGATTAAATGAGGAAGGAAAAAGATGAACTCAGGATGTCAACTTCCCAGCTCAGCTCAAGCACCATAACTGGCCTGAAGTTTCTATATCTTCCCTGAAATAAACAGTTATCTCCTGTAGCTTCAGAGCTGAGATTTCGAAAACCCAACTCACAGTCTCTTCCTGCAAGTGGTTGAATTACAACATAAGTTGAATTCCCATCCACACAGCGGTGAAGATGATGAAATTGATTTAAAAGGAATAGGGTCCTGAAAATTGGATGGGAACATACAGGCAATTCCTGATTAAGCTGAAACATTAGACTCCAAAATTGTGCAGAGTCTGCCTTGTCAATAGAAGAAGCCCTCTTCCTCCTCCTGTCTGAGGAGTATAACTCTTCTGTTCCTGAGGATCCTATAATGGTCTCCCCTGAGGTCATTGCATTGCAAGACACTGCTGATCCTCTTCAGGACCTAAACCCACCAGCCTTCTTGGCTTCTAGACCAAGACTCCATCAAGGCGGACTCAACTCCCAGCAGATCCCAAAGTGTGTGGTTCAAAATGGGCTCCATGAGGAATTGTGTTCCAACCAAAATAACTGTATCCTTTTCCCAGTTCATACAGACAGAAACCTAGGAAGACTGAAAAGGATATTAGGGGTTTAGGATAATGGCAGAAAGAACACACAGTTGGATTCAGTGGAATGCATTGATTTGTCCCCACTAAGCAGAGATTGTCTATTCAATGTTGTGTCTCAAGGGTGTACAGAGTTCTCACAGTCTCTTTAGTTAATTGGCTCTGCCATGGACCAAAAGGGGAAGAACACAAGCTCAAGTTAAACTGCCCTGGTGTACTGTGGAAGAAGGTACCAGCATAATCCTTCTAAAGCAGCTCAGGGAGCTACAGGAGAACACAGATAAACAATTTAATGAAATGAGGAAAAGGACAAGAGCAAAATGAAAAGCTCAAAAACAGGAAACATAAAAAAGAAGCAAACAAATTTTGGAGCTGAGAATATATATTTAAAAAGGATATGTGCCCCTCGCTGCAAACGTGGGTCTCTTCTGAGTGGTGGTCAGTGCATTTTGGTCAATGGATGCCCAAAGATGCAATAAATTGTCCCTCCTCTGCCACGTGCTAGACACAGGACTTATTAAATGTTGCTACATGCTGGGTCTGCTCTCGGGAGCCCCCAGTCCTGTGGGAGAAACCCCTTCGACACATTGCCTTCCTCCTGGCCCCAGACTGGCCCTGGGATCTGGCGCTACTCTTTCTCTTTGGAGGGAAAGTACAGTCTTCTCAGTCCTCCTGTAGCAAATCACTTTCCTGGATGGCTGTGTCCTGTCAGGACAGGCCTGGGCTGCCAGGAACCAGGATTTATCCTCAGCTGCTGGCTGTCCTGAGAAGGCCTCCCTGGCAGAGTCCAGGCTGCTGTGTGTCTGGGTGACCCTGGCAGCCGTCAGAAAGGAGGGGATAACTCAGAAGTGCCAAGCAATTCATCTGGCCTTTGTTTTACAGGATTTTTCCAGGGGAAGACATTCTAAGTGCCAGGTGGTAGCCCTTTAGCTCCTGGTCGTGGGGAGGGTGCTCAGGGTGAGCTCAGAGCAGTGTCCACTGCGCAACATTTCAGTATTTTAATTGGTAAGGCTGTGTCCACACACGTCCACAGATCATCAGTTTGGTGGCATTACCTACTGGAACCCCCACACCCCTCTCATGCCTCATCTTACAAAGCCCACAACAGTGAAGATTCATAACCCCGTGATACAACCACAGCACAAGACTGTGGAACAAAATACAGCCATCCCAGGAGCTACCCACTTTATGGGCTCTGGCCCAGATGCCCCTTTTGGAAGAGTCGATAACAGCAAGACTGAGTGCGTAAACTGGTGATTATCTGAGACCGTGGACCTCAGAACTGCGCGAGTCCAGACCTCTAACTCTGGGCAGCAAGGGAGAGTGTGGGTCTTTCAGTGGCCAGGATTATGATCCATTATCCGGGCAAAGCAGAGCTCTCCCTGATCCATCAGGCCCAGCCAGGGAAGAGTGGTCACGCTGTACCTGACACAGAGGCTGGGGGCCTTCTGGGGAATTTCTGCCCTAAAGAGAATTGTGAAAGGAACTGCAGGGATGCTGGAAATCCTAGTTCACAGGGAGCAGTGATGTTTATGGAATTGAGGCCCAGATGTAGCCTTAAAAGCTGCATCACAGTCTTCCTCCCTGGATGTAAAACAAGCAGGAAAGGACTTTGCAGTCCTGGCCCAGGACCCCAGGAGGACTCTGATCTGAGTAAAGGGGGATCACAGAGCCCTGGAGAGGGTGAGGATGGAGAGTCCTGCCTGCCATCAGTCCATCCACAAATGACCTTCCCCTGGCCTTGTCTTTTCCACATGCAAATTTTGTCTTTTTATATGATTTTCCCCACCTAGTGCTGCTGCAATCCGGAGATTGAATGAGAAGACTATGAGTTCCAGATATTTGGTCAAAAGAAACCTCCACAAGAGAAGCAGGAAACATTCCTTCTTTCTCCAAAGCTGTAGAAAAGCAGCAATATCTTGGAGCAGGATATGGTCTTGGTAAGTGCAGCTTTTAAAGACACCCATTTTCTGTGGTTTTTGCTCTGCCTCTGAAAATACCTCCCACCTCTAAATCCCAGGTGAACCACACTGAAATGAGCCTGTCCTCTGAGGAAGGGGGTCTTGGACATGACCTTCAGCAGCCAGGGAGGGGCGCTGGCCCTCCTCCCCTCTTCCAACAAGCTGTGACCCTGCGAGATGCCTTAACTCAAGGAGGAGTGTGAGATTCTGTGTCTCATTTCCACGAGCACAGGAAGTGAAAGAGCCACACCACCACTCGGTGGCTGGAAAAGAAAAAGGATTTTAATATAACATTTAAATCTAACATTTACTTTGAACAACAAATAAATGTTGCCCCTCCGCAACAGGTAAATAGGTGCTGGGGTAGAGAGGTCAGGGAGCCCCTCTCTCTTGGGCCCCAGGGACCCAAGGGAAAGCCTTACAATGTTCTCCTTTGCATCAGGGTGGGAGGAGCTGGCCTGGGGCACCCCGAGTGTCCCTGCTGTGTCCTTGCTGCTGAAGAAGAGGCGGCAGTTGATCTGGTCTCAGGATGTGATCTGCCTCTGGTTCAGGCTCTGTGCTGGGGGTCTGGTGACTGAATAGAAGAGATTTCTCATTGGAGGGGCTCCCAAATATCATGGCCCACCTCTGTGACCCCGCTGCACTTTGCTCCAAACCCTGTGCTGAGTGCTCCATCCACAGCACCCCATTTGTCCCAGACGTGGGAGCTGTCATTTAGCATCACCCCTTTCACAGAGGAGGAAACCGTTTCCCAGAAAGGTGAGGGGAATCACCTATCACAGGCCTGCTCAGCAGTGGGGCTGGGGTCCCAGCGCTGGGTGTGCGACTCCCCAGGCCGACACTTAGCCCAGAGCTTTACTGAGCCCCTGGATTCGGTGACTGCCGGTCCAGACACTCACTTACTCCTGAGCTTGAAGATGGCCGTTTCTTCTTGGCCTTGAAGAACATTCAAATCTTGCTGGCCCACTGAAATGTGTCCTCCAGCCGACAGGACAGGCTGTAGGAACAGGACAGAGTGGAGCTGTGAGCTACCAGGAGCCGCACCTGGGGTGTCCCTCCCAGAGCCTGCCAGCAGCTAGAATCCCAATGCCCCAGGGGTCACCATGCAACAGAGCCTGGAGCTGACAAGGGAGCCACAGCCATGGTCTCCTGAGCTGGCCGTCAGAGAGTCCGCCCTGCCCTCACCCAACTAACTCCTGCCCTACCTCACCTCTCTTCCTCGCCTAGGGTCTCCACAGCCTGGAACCAGGCCCCAAATTGCTCCTTGGTTTTGAGGTTGTATTGATTTGAGGCCTCCTAGAGCAGCTGAATCTCCTTAAATACTCTGATTGCTGGGACAGAGGAAGGACAGGATGCAGACAGAACACAGGTAGGGGGTGGGCATAGGGATAAGGAGCCCACCTGGGGTCTTTGCTACATGGGAACCCTTCTTCCCTCCAGGTCCATCCAGGACTTGCCTCTTCTCACAGTTGGGCTGAAATAGCTCCTCCTCCAGGAAGGTGTGCTTAGTGCCACCCCCTTCCCCTACCTGCAAATGTGATGGGATCTCCAGCTCTGTATATCAAATCAATGTAAGATCCAAGGGATAGGTCCAGAGAGGTCTTGCTCAGGGGACTCTCTGATTTCCACACCCCCACCCTCCCCACAGTGAGACCACAGGTGCTCACCTCACCCCATTTCTGGAAGCTGATCACATTGTTCAGGAAGGCAGACAGCCCAACTCCATCAGAAACAGCCCCCTTAGCCCATAATTAGCCCCCATCCCCACCCCTTCTTGTGTTGCCCTTAGAGGGGCAATAATTGTACCAGGGCCGGGCTCTGAACTCCATACCAGGGGGGATATGGTAGCTGAGGCCAGAGACCTTATAGCTGATGAGGGATGCTGAGACTGAGACCCACCTGGAAACTTGTCCCCATGTTGTCTTCAGATCCACCCCAGTCATCTGGAAGTCCTGGGTGTGGAGACCCCTCTGTGCCCACACTTACACCAGACCAGTGTTGGCCATTATTGGTTGCCTGATGCACCTGCCTCTTGTCTGAGGAGTCGGAGTAATTGAGCCCATTGACCAGCCCCTTGACGATGTCCTGAGGGCAGCTCTTCAAAGACAGAGCCCAGGACCTGGCCAGTAGGCGTCAGGGGCCTTCCACCCAGTCTGTGATCCTGTGTTACGGCAGACCTAGCAAACTGCCATAGTCTGTGGGGTCACAATTAAGATGTTCCCTGCAGCACTGCTGAAGTGGCCACACAATTGAGTCATGTCAAGGTCCAACAACATTGAAAGGCTGAGTCGCTGAGACAAATGACCTCCTGTCTGGGATATTATGAGTCACATAAAGCCACAGCTCCTGACTTGACAGGCCTACAGTGATTCGATGTGTTCTGTGAGATGACAAGTTGCAGAGAAATGTGTAGAATCAAGTAATCCGCATCCCTCCTATGTTATGTCACCCTGTCACGTGTGATTATCTGTGAGGCCTGGAGAAGGTCTGTGAGGGCAGGGGAGCTGAGTGCTCCACAGGATACCCAGTTGGGTAGTTAATCAGCACAGTACAGTGTGCTAAGATGCTCATGGCCTCAAGAAAAGTGAGAACATTACTTTCTCTGCTATTCAAACAGAGTTGTGAAGAATGTGTTTTTACTCCACCACATAGCGAGTGGGTTGTGTGTGGAGGTCCAGATTCCTTTGGGAGCCTGCGTGTGGAACACTCAGGTGGCAAAGTCCTAGGAGGGACACAGGAGAGTCCCCAGATGTGAATCTGGGTTCTGGTCCCACCCTGATAATCTCGGGTTCTTGGGTGTGGAGACCCCTTTGCACCCTTCTCACCACAGACCAGTACTGGATGGTGTTGGCCTGGTCCACCTGCCCCATGTCTAGGGAGTTGAAGGAGTTGAGCCCATCGGCCAGCTCCTCAATGATGTCCTGAGTGGAGTTATACAGAGAATTCCCGGGATCTGGGCCAGTAGGAATCAGGAGCCTGACTGGACATTGCCCCTTGGGAAACTGCCAAGAGCAATTCTTTTCCTCAGTACAGGCCCAGTGAGGCCTCTGCAAAGAACTCGAGTCAGGGAGAGAATGAGATGAAACCTCTAGGGCTCAGGTCACCTATGAGTAGAGGGGCTCCCCTCTCATGCTGCCAGTTATGACCTGGGGTATGAACATGACAGACCCACCAGGCTTCCAAAACCAAACCACCTTCTCCTGCCCAGGAGTGGCCACCCCCTCATCCCCTGCCTTCCCCTCTCAACACGTATACACACATGATGAAGGGCACGGGTTGAGGGGCTACCCAGGTGGCATCACAGTTGTGGCCCACCCAGCACTGCGCTGCCCTTGTTAACTTTTGTGCCTCCTGCCAAATGGCCAGTGGCCTCAGGGATGAGGGCTGAGCTAACGTCGACAGCAACACAAAAGTCTCTCGCTCTGGGCTCCCCTCTGCCCAGGGTCTTTGAAGGTTGGGACACAACAGCAGAATATCTTGTTCTCTGGAGCATCTCCAGTCAAGTGAACAGTGCCTGGTCCCAGAGTTCTAAGTTCTGTTGGGGCCTATCACCAAGGAAGTGAGGTCAAAATCCCATTACCTGAGCCCCTTCATCCAGTCAGACTACCCAAAGGCCCCTCTGACTATTACAGCCTCCTCCCCCGTGTCATCTCCTTACCTGCACACAATGAGCCAGCACAGCTGGAAATGTAGCAGGATCCCAGCTTTGAGGAGACAGAGCTAAATTCAGACCTCTTTTTTCTTAACAGTTTTCTATCCTGGAAAACTCAGTGTGCCTCTCAGGTCCTTCTCAGTCTCCCAACCTGTACAATGGGGTCAGGTTAGAATCTACTTCCTGGGACGTCATCAGTTGTATATGAGATAAATCTGTAACGCCTGTGGGCTGGTGTCACATGTAGCTAAGGCACAAACTTAGAGAGGGAAGAATTATAAGAAGGGGTCGGATGTAGCATGGGACACCACTCAAAAGGGGCCTAAGTCCCAGCGATGTGATATTGAAACAGTCACTTCTATCTTGGCCTCATTTGAATGTCAGAACCATGAGGGGGTTAATGAGTGAAATTCAGACACTGTCTGTCATCCTCTGGATTAAAACATTTAATGACTAGATGATGGGAATCCTTTCACATGTGTATTAAACCACTGTGATGTACACTTTAAATATCTCACAATTTTGTTAATTATACCTCAATAAAGCTTAAAAAAATCAAAAACAAAATCTTTCAATTGTTTCCTGTTATATTTAGAATGAAACCCAAGTGCCTCATCTCATCCTATGGGGTGGGTGGTCTCCACAATGGCTCCCAGTGATTGCCAACTGTGGGAACACAATCCTGTGTAACCACTAAGTGGTGAGTGACTGGCTTCTGCCAATAGATTCAACCAAAATGATGGGATGCCATGTCTGACTTTTAATTACAAAGTCCATGAGTTCTTTCTTACTCCCTCTCTTGTGTTCTACCTCTCTCTGTGTCTCTCTGTGTCTCTGTCTCTATCTCTGTCATCCCTGAGCTGGGGACTCAAGCACAGATGTTTTGAGCTGCCCTGTGTAGAAGCCCACACAGGAGAGAACCAAGGCAGTGCCCAGGCCAGCAGACAGAAAGGAACTCCTGCTGAGTCCAAGCTGCACCCTGAATCCATTGAATGACCTTGGGACCAAATCTGCAGTTGAGGCTGCGGCCCCGGCCTGTGGGGCATCTGGAACAGAGGAACCAAGCTAATCTGCCTGGATTCCTCATTCACAAAACTTGTGAGATATTAAATATTTGTAGTTTGAAGATGCAAGGCATTGGCGCAATGTTTTCAGAGAGTAGGAGATGACTCACAGTCTGTCAGGCCCCAAGAGCTGGCCCTGCCCTCCTCCCTCTGCTCCTCTCGCCTCCCAGGCTCCCTGCAGCCACACTGGGCACCTTTCTAACCTCCTCTGGCGAAACTCACTTCTGCCTGGCAGTCTCTGCACCAGTGGTGCCTTCTCCCTGACACACTGCTCCTGGACCTGTGCAGGGCTGGCTCCCTCTTGTCATTCTGGTCCCAGCAAATGTCACCCCAGTGAGGCATTTCAGACCCTCCCACCAGTGCCCCCAGCCCTCGCTCACAGCCCCCTGTTGTGTTTCAGGCCAGCGCTTCCTCTTTTCTTTCTCATGTCTTTGCTTTGGTGCTTTTGTCCGTCTCCTTCCAGACTGTGAGCTCCAGGCAGGCAGGGACCACTTGGCCATCTTCAGCCCCGCCCTTAGGGCCACCCGGGCACCTGACACAGAGTGAGTGCTTGGCGCACAGTTGCTGAATGAATAACTGGGCATGTCTGGGAGCTCTCCTCCCTTTTAACCAGCGGGGCTTCAGAGATGAACGCTGGTAACAGGGATTCCCTGTGGTTTCTGATGCGGGAAGACAGCCGGAATCAACCTCTTGCTCCAGTTGCTCCAGCCAAGCTCACTCTGGACACCACTGACATGGGAGGCTGCCTGCCGCCCAGGCAGGAGCACCACTGAAGAAACGGGCAAGTTTATCTGGGTGTCCTCAAGGCAGTGGCTCTCCAGAGTCCCAGGGGCAAAGAAGCAGGACCTACGGGCTCTGATGGCAGTGCAAGTGACCTTGCAAGCCTCCATTTCTCCTCTCTTCTGTCCCCTCCAGTGTTGTCCTCTGACTAATGAGGCATCCCCACTGGACCATTACAAAGAACCCCCACATTCAAAGGAGCACCTTGGGAGTCCAACAAGGGCTGATCTTGTCCCTGGACCCCAGTCTTGGGGTACAGTGCTCTGGCATGTTCTTCCCTATCCCTAGTCCTCAATCACCCAAGCCACTCTCTGCTCTGAAGGACTTCCAGGGAGTGGAAAGCATTTTCCCAGGGTCTCAGAGCACAGTGGGTCATTGGTAGAGAACCAGGGTCTACAGACTTTGCAAGCATGTGGGACCCTTGGGGTCAGCCACTCAAGTGCCCAATTTGTAGAGAAGGAAATTGAGACCTTCTCTCCTGTAGTCCCTATCTATACTGGGGTGTGGGGTGTGCTCAGCCCAGTTCCAGGAGCCCAGAGCAGTGGACTGCAGGACCCCAGACTCTGTCTCCTGGAAACTACTATGGAGATGGCCCCGGCCCAGGCAGTGGGAAATTTAAGGATCGCCCTCATGCTATAGATCTCTGGACATGTTGCGAAAAGAATGGATGCCCTACTGCATTGCGGTCTCCAACCCTTGTCTCCTCTTTCCATTGTCACCTACAGGGTGTCTGCTCTTCTGACCCACCCTCCCGTGGCCACCAACTGTGAAGTTGGCTTCCATTTGTGCATGCCTGTGTGCACGTGGGGATGCAGGAAGAAAAATGGCCCCATTGGGAGGGGTTGGGCACAGTTCACCTGGATCTTAGGGGCTCTCATTTCCAACGTGAACGTGACTGGAGGGGTTGGGCCCTGGCCTAGGAAGCCAGTGTCCTCCCTTTTCTTCTTGACTCTGCCCATGTAGTATGCCGTGGGCCAGTCTCTGCCACCTTCGGGCCTCAGTTTCCCAGTTATACAGAGGGGTTGAATGCGGAATTTTATAAGCACACGCGCAGCAGGACATGTGGTCGGGCTTCATCGACGCTGGATGGGGTGATGGAGTGGGCAGGCTCCAGCGGGCACAGGTGCACAGGCCTCCTAACATGGGCAGATGCTGGTGGACACGGAGCAGGAGCAGCCAGGTCTCCTGTCAAGGGCCCACACTCACAAGTGGCGCCAGGACAGTGAGTGCCCCTGAGCCCTGCCTTTCCGCTGGCATGCGCACTGCACCAGCTGCTCTGCTCAGGAGGTGAGTATTTGCGATCCCCGACCTGCAGTCTCTGAGCACCCCACATCTCCTGGAGCCCCATGGGCCCCCCAGTGCAGTGGTGGGGGGGTCCCCAGGGAACTGGCCCTCATGAGCCTGCAGAGCCTAGATAGGAGGGAATTGCTTTTGTATTTTCCCCTCAGCTCTGTCATATTTTGCATTCAACAATTTTGTGATAGTATGACTGAGCCTGGGCTTATTTTCATATATTTAGGACTACTTGTATATCTTTTTTCTGTGAACTGTGAGTTCATGTCTTTTGTCAATTTTTCTACTGAATATGTTTTTTTTCTTATCAATTTCTAGGAACCTTTTATATATTGGGGAGAAGAGCCCTTTGTGATATGAAGATATTTCTTCCCAGTATATCATTTCTTCCTTTTTGAATATGATGTTTTGGTTCAGTTTGGTTTTTTTTTTTTTGGTTTTGTTTCTTTTGCTCTGTGTTGTTAAGAGATCACTTCTCCCCTGTATGACTCTCTAGATTCATACAGTCACAATAAAGTATCTCAGCAGGCATCTTGTGGCCACTGACTATCCAATTTCAAATTTTCCCTCAAAGTACAAGTGGCCACACATAGTCCAGACGATCTTGAACGAGAACAAGCTTGGATATGAAGCCCTAGTGTAAAGCTACAGTTGTCAGGGCAGTGTGCTGTCACAGTGCAAGGACAGGCCCAAGGAGAAGTAGAAAGACTAGAGTGTCCTTCTGAGACCCCCACATACGGACATCTGTGTGTGACAGAAGAGGCAGGCCGAGCATGGAGAGAAGAGTGTCTCAATAAATGGCCCAGGGGCACTGGTTATTCTTATGGGAAAAAAAGTCATCTTGACTCCTACCTCACACCATAAACAAAAGTCGATTCCAGGTGGAGTTTACATCCAAATGTAAGCATTTAAAACAATGGCATTTGTGGTACATAACACAGGAGAATATTTTCATGACTTTGGCGCAGGCAAGATTTCTTAGGTCACTGGGTAAATTAAACATAAAGACAAAAATTAATAAATTGAACTTTATTACATTTAAGAACGTCTCTTCATCAAAAGCCATCTTTAAGAGAGTAAGAAGGCAAAAACAGAATGGGAATAAACATTTGCCATATTTGATCTGGAAAAAGCCTCATATAGGATATGTAACTAACTCCCATAAATTATTAAGAAAAAGGACAGACAATCTACCAGGAAAATTGGGCTAAAGATTTGACAGGTGTTTCACCAGAAAGATAACCAAATGGCCGACAAGTATTTGAAAAGGTGCACAATATCGTTACTTGTCAGGAAGATGTAAATTAACATCACAATATGATACCAATACACAATGACTAAAATAAAAACCACTGACAATATCAAGTCTTGGTGAGGATGGAGAATAACGGGGTTCATGCACTGCTGTGGGTGTCAACAGTCACGACCACTTTCAAAAACTCTGTTAGCATCTCCTAAATACGGACTTACACAAATCCTGTGACCCACAAATTCCTGTCTTAGGTAAATACCCATAGAAATGTCTACATATGTTCATCGTTGCAAAAGAATTTTCGGAGCATCATTTGGTAATTCTCTCAACTTGAAACAACCCAGACGTGCGTCAACAATAGAAAGGATGAATAAAATAGGTAACTTTTTTTAGAGTGGTATACTATACAGAAATAAAAATGAACTACAGCCACATTCATAAGTATTTTTGAAATTCGCAATCATAATGAAAGCAGCATGACATAAAAGAGTACATTGCATATGATTCCGTGTAAATCAAGTTCAAAAACAAGCAAAATGAATAAAGAGTGAGAATGTTTGTTACTCGTGGGGAAGAGATGGCAGTGACTAGGGATGGGTACATGAGGGCTCCTGGAGAGCTGGTAATATTCTGTTTCTTGTAGGTTCTGGTTACCAGGTGTGTCCTCTTTGAATAATTCATTAAGCTATACACTTATGATTTCCATACTTTTGAGTATGTATGCCATGGTTTAACACACAAATTCAATCAGTTGGATCCAGAACATTTTTTCTGGTTAGCCTCATGGCCAGACAGCATAGTGTTTGCTTCAAGACTATGGAATTAACGTGGTCTAGATTCATATCCTGCATCTCAGTGCTTCCTATCTCAGACATCTTGGCCAAGTTACTAACTCTCTGAGCTCTTGTGTTCATCTGTAGTATGGGCTAATTACGATACCTCTCTCATAGTTATTGATTATTAATATTAATAATCCTCTTCAATAAATATGAGCTCTGGAGGTGGTCCTTATGGCTTTCCCTATGGGCCTTGGAGAAGATGGACGATGGCCTGTGGAAGAGGAAGGAGAATGATTATGTTTGAGTCAAGAGACATTTTGAGGGTGAAGATTCAGGGGAAAGATTTGATTTTGAGGTGAAGGAAAAAGAGACCAAAGGCTTGGCTTCAACCCTTCCACTTCCTGTCTCTGGCCTCCTGCCCGTCTCTGAACACGGAAGGTGGATAACCAGGTGACCTCTGGCTGGTTAGTCTTTCCAGTTGTAACATCGCAGAGTCAGCAGGGCAATGCAAATAGCCAAAAGCCAAATACAAATGTCCATGTTTGATCCAAACTCAAACACAAAGGCCCAGAAACTTGGGAATGAAGGGAGGGCAATCCTCAGTGGAGGGATTATGGGATAATTTTTTCTCCATTGAATTTTTTCTGTTTTCTAGTTTTCTCTAATAAATGTGCCCCTTAATCAGAACAAAACAGCATACATGACATATTCATGCCTATATAGTTATATCCATATATTTTTAAAAAGAAGCACCTGCCAAATTATAGATAGCAGGAAGTAGGGCCCAGAGACCATCTGCGCAGGAAAACACTGTTTCTGATGCACAAGGACCAGCCAGCAGGTCACCCTGGGTCAGGACAGAGATATCACAGACTGCTCTTCATTCCTGGACATTTCCTACTTTTTATTGTGTTTTTCACCCCATCCCTCAATCACCTACACCTTTTCTGTTTCCAGCTAAAATTAGTCCAATCCTGTGTGACAATATTTCACCTTGTGCATAAAACCCAGGGCCAAAGAATGAGAATAAAGGGATATTCTACTCACTATTTCTGAAACTAGCCTGGAGGGAGTGATCACTTGTTCCAGGAAGTTGGCATAGGCAGCGTTAATTAGCAATTGGAACAGGGATCCCTGCCTAGGGGAGGGACTCTCTGAGGAGTCAGCTATCCCATATAGATGGGAAACCCTTGGCCGTGTTCAGTGTCCACCACGAGTGTTTTCAGCTCTGACCATGCAGAACTCTGGCTGGGTGTGTGGGAAAAGAGCCAAACTCTGGGAGAGTCAGACCAGAAAATTCCTAGTACTCATGCCTTTACCCAGGGAGCACTCATAGTGTCTGAATTATGTGCAACACACTGTGCAAAGGGCAATCGACGTTGAATCAAAATAAGTAGGTCATACCTGCCCGTCAGGAAATATATTCTAGTCGGGTGCTCTGAACTCCTGTTTTTGACAACAACCAACATAAAAGCATGTTCAGAGAGAGGAGGGGTGACAGTGGGTGAGGAAGCTGAGATGAGGGGCCAGGCTGAGTGGACGGGATACTTGCCCCTGATGGTGGCCTGGAAGAATGGCTGAGTTTGGCCATGTGGAGACAGAAGAATCCCCACAGAGAAGCAGGATGAGGAAGGGCAGGTTGACAGGGAGCATATGCAGGAAGAGGGAGAAGTTTGCTGTTGCAGAGGGACTCAAGGTGAGAACAAGAGTGTGGGGGCCTCTGTGGTCAAGGAGGGACTGTGGGTTGGACTTAGGAGGGGCTGCAGAGTTGGGGAGGGGCTTGTGAGCAGGAGAGTGGGTAACTCAGAACTGTGTTTTTGGAGGGTTCTGTGGAATGGCGGGTTGGATAAATGGAACTCAAAGTGTCACATAAATTAGCCTTTCCACTATAATTCCATCCAAGCCTTGAGCCCTGAATTTTTTTTTTATTGCGGTAACATTGGTTTATAACATTGTGTAAATTTCAGGTGTACATCATTATACTTCTATTTCTGCAGAGACTACATCATATTTACCACCCAAATATTAATTACAATCCATCACCACACACATGTGCCTAATCATCCCTTTTACCCTCCTCCCTTCCCCTCTGGTAACCACGAATCCAATCTCTGTCTCTATGTGTTTGATTGTTGTTGTGGTCTTCTATTTATGAGTGAGATCATACGGTATTTGATCTTCTCCCTCTGACTTATTTTGCTTCTCATAATACCCTCAGTGTCCATCTGTGTTGTCACAAATGGCTGGATTTTATTTTTTCTTATGGCTAAGTAGTATTCCATTGTGGATATATGCCACATCTTCTTTATCCATTTGTCTCTTGATGGGCACCTAGGTTGCTTCCAAGTCTTGGCTATTGTGAAGAATGCTACAATGAACATAGGGGTGCATGTTTCTTTACACATTCGTGTTTTTATGTTCCTTGGGATAAATACCCAGCAGTGGCATAGCTGGATGATATAGTAGTTTTATCCTTAATTTTTTTGGGAATCTCCATACTGTTTTCCATAGTGGCTGTACCAGTCTGAACTCCCACCAGCAGTGTATGAGAGTTCCCTTCTCTCCACATCCTCTCCAACACTTGTTTTTTCCTCTCTTGTTAACTATAGCCATTCTGACAGCAGTGAGGTGATATCTCATTGTAGTTTTGATTTGCATTTCCCTGGTAGTTAATGATGTTGAATATCTTTTCATGTGCCTGTTGGCCATCTGTATATCTTCTTTGGAGAAATATCTGTTCAGTCTTTTGCCCATTTTTTAATTGAGCTAGTTTTTTTGTTGTTGAGATGTGTGAGTTCTTCATATATTTTGGAGATTAACCCCTTATCCAATATATGGTTTGCAAATATCTTCTCCCAATTGTTAGGTTGTCTTTTCATTTTGTTGATGGTTTCCTTTTCTGTGTGGAAGCTTTTTAGTTTGATGTAGTCCCATTTGTTTATTTTTTCTATTGTTTCTCTTGCCTGGTCAGACACGGTACTTGAAAATATGTTGCTAAGACCGATGTCGAAGAGCGTACTGCCTATGTTTTCTGAGAGAAGTTTCATGGTTTCAGGTCTTACATTCAAGTCTTTAATCCGTTTTGAGTTAATTTTTGTGTATGGTGTAAAATAATAGTCTACTTTTATTTTTTTGTATGTGGCTGTCCAGTTTTCCCAACACCATTTGTTGAAGAGACTTTCCTTTCTCCATTTTATGTTCTTGGCTCCTTTGTTGGAAGTTAGCCATCCATAGATGTGTGGGTTTATTTCTGGGCTCTTGATTCTATTCCATTGATCTGTGCATCTGTTTTTGTGCCAGTACCATGCTGTTTTGGTTACCATAGCTTTGTAGTATATTTTGAAATCAGGAAGTGTGATACCTCCAGCTTTCTTCTTTTTTCTCAGGATTCCTTTGGTTATTCAGGGTCTTTTGTTGTTCCATATAAATTTTAAGACTCTTTGTTCTATTTCTGTGAAAAATGTTGTTGGAACTTTGATAGGGATTGCATTGAATCTATAGATGGCTTTAGGAAGTGTGGACATCTTACCTACGTTAATTCTTCCAATCCAAGAGCACGGAATATCTTTCCATTTCTTTGTGTCGTCTTCAATTTCTTTCAACAATGTTTTATTGTTTTCAGTGTACAGATCGTTCACCTCTTTGGTTAAGTTTATTCCTAGGTATTTTATTCTTTTTGTTGCAATTGTAAATGGGATTGTATTCTGAATGTCTCTCTCTGCTGCTTTGTTGTTAGTGTATAGAAACACAACTGACTTTTGCATGTTGATTCTGTATCCTGCAACTATAGTGTATTCATTTATTATTTCTAAAAGAGTTTTGGTGGGTTCTTTAGGGTTTTCTGTATATAAAATCGTGTCATCTGCAAATAGTGACAGTTTTACTTCTTGCTTTCCAATTTGGATCCCTTTTATTTCTTTTTCTTCCCTGATTGCTCTGGCTGGGACTTGCAATACAATGTTAAATAGGAGTGGTGAAAGTGGGCGTCCTTGTCTGGTTCCTGTTCTTAGAGGGATAGCTTTCAGTTTTTCTCCATTTAGAATGATATTAGCTGTGGGTTTGTCATATATGGACTTTATTATGTTGAGGTACTTTCATTCTATACCCATTTTATTCAGAGTTTTTTTATCATAAATGGGTGCTGTATCTTGTCAATTGCTTTCTCTGCATCTATTGAGATGATCATGTGATTTTTATTCTTCATTTTATTGATGTGGTATATCACATTGATTTGCGGATGTTGAACCATCCCTGCATCCTTGGAATAAATCCCACTTGATCATGGTGTATGATCTTTTTAATGTCTTGTTGTATTCGACTTGCTAGTATTTTGTTGAGGATTTTTGCATCGATGTTCATCAGTGATATTGGCCTGTAATTTTCGTTTTTTGTGTTGTCCTTGTCTGGTTTTGGTATCAGGGTAATGAAGGCTTCATAGAATGAATTAGGAAGCTTCCCCTTCTCTTCAATTTTTTTGAAGACTTTGAGAAGGATAGATATTAAGTCTTCTTTGAACATTTGGTGGAATTCACCAGGGAAGCAGTCTGGTCCTGGACTTTCATTTTGGGGAGGTTTTTGATTACTGTTTCGATCTTCTTACTGGTGATTGGTCTTTTCAATTTCTCTATTTCTTCTTGATTCAGTTTTGGGAGGTTGTATGATTCTAAGAATTTGTCCATTTTTTCTAGATTGTCCAATTTGTTGGCATATAACTTTTCGTAGTATTCTCTTAACAGTCTTTTGTATTTCTGAAATGTCTGTTGTAATTTCTCCTCTTTCACTTCTTATTTTACTTATTTGAGCCTTCTCTCTTTTTTTCTTGGTGAGTCTAGCTAAAAGTTTGTCAATTTCATTTATCTTTTCAAAGAACCAGCTCTTGGTTTCATTAATTTTTTCTTTTTTTTTTTTTTTAGTCTCTATTTCATTTATTTCTGCTCTGATTTTTTTATTATTTCCCTCCTTCTACTGATGTTGGGTTTTGGTTGTTCTTCTTTTTCCAGTTCCTTTAGGTGCACTGTTAGCTTGTTTATTTGAGACGTTTCTTGTTTTCTTAGATAGGCCTGTATTGCCACAAACTTCCCTTTTAGAACTGCTTTAGCTGCATCCCATAAATTCTGGCATGTTGTATTTTCATTTTCATTTGTTGCCAGGTATTTTTTGAGTTCTCCTTTGATTTCTTCACTGACCCAATCATTGTTCTGTAGCATTTTGTTTAATCTTCACATATTTATGGCTTTTCTGATTTTCTTCCTGTAGTTGATTTCTGGTTTCATACCATTGTTATCAGAAAGGATCCTTGGTATTATTTCAGTCTTCTTAAATTTGTGGAGACTTGTTTTGTGGTCTATAATGTGTGATCTATCCTGGAAAATGTTCCATATGCATTTGAAAAGAATGTGTATTCTGCAGTTTTTGGATGGAATGTTCTGTATATATCTAAGTCCATCTGGTCTAGTGTGTTGTTTAAGGCCAGTGTTTCCTTATTGATCTTCTGTTTGGATGATCTATCTATTAGTGTAAATGGAGTGTTAAAGTCCCCTACTATTATTGTGTTACTGTCTGTTTCTTCTTTTATGTCTGTTAATAATTGCTTTATATATGTAGGTGCTCCTATGTTGAGTGCATAGATATTTACGAGTGTTGTATCATCTTGTTGGATTGTTTCCTTGATCATTATGTAGTGCCCTTCTTTGTCTCTTGTTACAGTATTTGTTTTAAAGTCTATTTTGTCTGATCCGAGTATTGCTACCCCCCAGCTTTCTTTTCAGTGCCATTTGCATGAAGTATCATTTTACACCCCTTCACTTTCAGTTTCTGAGTTTAGGTCTGAAATGTGTCTCTTGTATGCAGCATATATGTGGGTCTTGTTTTTTTAACCAATCAGTCACCTTATGCCTTTTAACTGGAGCATTTAGTCCATTGACATTTAAAGTAGCTATTGATGAAGTAAGTACTTACTGCCAGTTTTTTACTTTTTTTCTCGGTGTTTTAGTAGTTCTTCTCTGTTCCTTTCTTCTTCTCTTGCTCTCTTCCCTTGTGGTTTGAAGGCTTTCTTTAGTATTATGTTTGGGTTCCTTTCTCTTAGTTTTTTTGTGTATAATTATAGGTTTCTGGTTTGTGATTACCATGAGGTTCATATATAGTAACCTATCTATATAGCAATCTATATTGAGTTCATGGTCTCTGTAGTTTGACCTCTATCTGAAAGCTCTACTCTGTTACAACCCCTCCTCCCACATTTTATGTTTTTGATATCATATCTAACTTCTTTTTTGTGTGTTTTTATCTGTTACTCTCTTATCATGGAAATAGATAATTTTTCCTATTTGTGGTCTGTTCTTTCCCCCTTAAATAAGTCCCTTTAGCATCTTGTAGGACTGGTTTCTTGGTGATAAACTCCTTTAATTTTTGCTTGTCTGGGAAACTTTATCTCTCCCTCCATTCTGAGTGATAACCTTGCCAGGTAGATTATTCTTGACTGTAGGTTTTCTCCTTTTAGCACTTTAAATATATTGTGCCACTCTCTTCTAGCCTGTAAGGTTTCTGCTGAGAAGTCAGCTGATAGCCTTATGGGGTTTCCTTTGTATGTAACTTGTTGTCTTTCTCTTGTGGCTTTTAGGATTCTCTCTTTATCTTTTAACTCTGGACATTTTTTTTATCATATGTCTTGATGTGGGCCTCTTTGGGTTTATCTTGTTTGGTGCTCTCTGTGCTTCCTGTACCTGGATGTCTGTTTCCTTCCTTAGGTTAGGGAAGTTTTCAGCTACTATTTCGTCAAATAGATTCTCTGCCCCTTTATCTCTCTCTTCTCCTTCTGAGACACCTATAAGATGGATGTTAGTGCACTTGATGTTGTCCCAGAGGTCCCTTAGACTGTCCTCACTATTTTTAATTCTTTTTTCTATTATCTGTTTGGCTTGGGTTATTTCCTGTACTCTTTCATCCAGCTCGCTGATCCATTCTTCTGTATTCTCTACTCTGCTTTTAAGTCTAGTGAATTTTTCGTATCATATTCTTCGTTTCTGATTGGTTCCTTTTTATATCTTCCATTTCTTTGTTGATGATCTCACTGAGTTCATCCATTCTTCTCCCAAGATCAGTGAGCATCCTTATGACTCTTTGTTTGAACTCTGTGTTGGGTAGATTGCTCATTTCTGTTTTGTTTAGTTCCCTTTCTGGGGGTTTTGTCTTATTCCCTTACTTGGGACATATTCCTTTGCTGCCTCATTTTGCCTCTTTCCCTGCTTGTGTCCATGTATTAGGTAGGCCAGCTACGTCTTCTGATCTTGGAGAGGTGACCTTATATAAATGATGCCTTATGAGGCCAAGCAGTGTGCTTCCCTCTCGTCACCAGTTCCAAATGTTCCAGGAGTGACCCCTGTGTGGGCTACATGTGTCCTTGTGTTGTGGTGGGGTTGCTCTTACTGTAGGTGCCTAGGGAGGCTGAGCTGTCACCCTGGCTGGCTGGTTGTAATGCTTAGCTGTGTGTAGCTGTTTTGCGCCCTTCAGTCTCTTTATTGGGTATGGGGAGCCCCAGCACAGCTGGCTACAAGGTCTAATAGCACATTCCTGTTGCAGTTTTTCTATTAAGTGGGTAGCCCCCAGTGTGGCTGGTTGTTAGGCTCAGGGGCTTACAATTGCTGTAAGGCTCTTGCCATGTCTCTGAGGATTGCAGCTGAGTGGGGCTGGCCTCAGGCACAGGGGCACTCAATTGTTTCAGGCTTTGGAAAGTGGGGCTGATCCCCTATCTGGCTGTTTGAGAAGCACAAGTCTTCTGCAGCTGACAAGCCCACAGGGCCACACACACATTCCACACAGTCCTGCCCCGTTCATGCACCCTAACCCCCTAAAGTGGACCCGGTTGCTCCAAAGCAGGAGTTCCACTCACTCAACCAATGCCCCACACTCTCCACCCACTCCTCGTGCACGCCCTGCCCCACAGAGGTGAACCCACTTGCCAGGCTGCAGACAATCCAGGCAGCTTGCTTAGCAGGCCCACAAGTTGCCCGAGGGCTTGTTGTTGGGTGGGGCCAGTCCCTAGTGTGGGCTGCTTTTCTTGGCTGAGCTGGATTAAATCAGTGCTCTAGTGGGTGGGGCAGACTCTGGACTAGCAGGCCAAGGGAGAACTCCAATGGCATCTGCCAGCATCTGTGTCAGCTAGCTCATACCAGGTCACAACAATGGCCACCACCAATATCCCAGTCCCTTGAGAGGTCTCACCTCTCACCGAGATGTACCCAGAGCCTATCAGGTGAGTCTCTTTTCATGAAAGGACTGTGCACCTTTCTTTCTGGTGATATTATGTTGCTTTCCAAAATGGATAAATTTGTGTGTAGGCCCTTTAAGAGCCAGCTTTAATTTCTTTGTGACCTAGCTTTTCCGGGGGTATTCCCCGTTGTTGTTAGTAGCCAGCAAAGCCAGATATTATGCCACTCGTCTTGGTTGTGCTGGGTCCAAAAAATGCCTATAGTGGGAATGCTCCCTGGATCGGGTCCCCCACTCCTCCAGGGAAGGCTGCATCCCTTTGGATTGCTCCCTGGCGGCCGTGAAGCGTTGCAGCTTGTGAAGGTGGTGTTTTTTCACTCCAGAAGGGAATTTCTGCCTCTTCCACCTCAATTAGGATTCTCATTTTTTGCAGGGATTCCTCTTAACCAGTTTTCAATTCTCTCTCAGGGGTAATTTTTCCAAGAATAGTTGTAAATCGGCTGTGTCCATGGGAGGAGGTCAGTTCAGAGTCTGCCTAAGTTGCCATCTTGACTTCTAATCTGAACCATTTTTAAGTGTCCAGTTTGGTGGTGTTAAGTGTATTCACATTGTTGTGCAGCCAATCTCCAGAACTTGCAGAACTGAAACGCTCTACCCATTAAACATCAACTCCCCAGCTCCCTCTTCCCCCAGATCTTGGCAACCACTGTTTGACTCTCTGTTTCTATGAATCTGATTCCTCTGGGGACCTCATATAAGTGAAATCATATGCTATTTGTCTTTTTGTGACTGGCTTATTTCACTTAGCGTAGTGTCCTCAAGGTTCATCCATGATGTAGCCTGTGTCAGAGTTTCTTTCCTTTTAAGGAAAATTGGACCCAGAAGGGTCTCCGTTTCCCAGTCAGTCCTCTAAGGGAAAACTTGTGACAAACTCTGGTGTGAATCTCGACTGCACACTGACCCCACACAGCCACCCTGCAAGGCTGGTCCTTGATTAAACTGATTTTACACATCAAGAAACTGAGGCTCAGAAAGGTTAAGTAATTTGCCCAATGGATGTAGCTTGAGAGCCGTGGTGGCAGGACATGAGCCCCAGTTGTCAACATCCAACGCGGTGCTCCACTCTACACCTTTAACTCATAGAAGAGTCTTATAGGGGGAACCTCAGGAAAGAAAACCCCACATCTCTGTCCCCTCCCTGCATTCTTCTCACCCTTGACAGGGATGGGCTTCTCTCCTGGGTGGGGTCCCTATGCCGGGAAGAAAGGAAGGCACTCAATATCTAAGGGGTTCAAGCTTTGGACACACTGAGCATCAGCCTAGAATTCAGGAGGGACAGAGTTTAAGAGGGTAACCCTCATCTGGCTCTGAGAGGCAGAGCATGGCCATGGTGAGGTTGATTGGAATAACTCAGTTTCCCTCTTCTCTGTCCCCAACCTGAGAGTGGTGTTTGGCAACTCACACAGTCTTATCACCATTGTCCCGTGAGGTGGGAGGGAGATATCCTGGTCCTTTATGACTCTCATTTTAGTAAAGAGGGAAACGGAGGTACAGAGAATGGAAGGGACGTACCCACATCCACAGGAGGTTTTTGGCCAGTCTAATCTTGATGTTCTGAGTTCATATCGTTCCCATCACTTCGGCCATTGCAGGGGCCAGTTTAGGAGTTTCCCCTTGTAAACTGCGCAACTTACAGTCTTCATTTTGTTCACTCGTTCAGCATTTACCAAGCACGTACTATAAGCCAGGCCTTGTGCCTGGCACAGGGACAGACATAGGCTGTATGCACAACAGTCCTATTGTAGCTCCAATGGGGCAGAGACTGTTTTGTTCAGTGCCATATTCCCCAAATCCACATGAAACCTGGTACATTGTAAGCTCTCAATAAATATTCACTGGATGGAGGCATAGATTGGAGGGAGGGTGGAAGGGCAGATGGTGGGTTGGATGGAGATGGAGGGGGATAAATGTGTGAACATAAATGTAATGAGAGCTTCTTATTAGGAGCATGCTAGATAGGTGGGTAGGAAAAGGTTGTTTCTTTCTTTTTATTGAGGTGACATTTGTTTATAATATATAAATTTCAGTTATACATCATTATATTTTGATTTCTGTGTAGACTACATCGTGTTTACCACCCAAAGACTACCATCCATCCCTATGCATGTATACCCTTTAACCCTTTTTTACCTCCTCCCTCCACCCTTCCCCTCTGTTAGCTACCAATCTAATCTCTGCATCTACATGTTTGTTAGTTGTTGTTGTTTTTATCTTCCCGTTATGAGTGAAATCACACAGTACTTGACTCTCTCCATCTGACTTATTTTGCTTAGCATAATACTCTGAAGATCTATCCATGTTGTCGCAAATGGCAAGACTTCATCTTTTTTTTATAACTGAGTAGTGTTCCATTGTGTATATACACGACATCTTCTTTATCCATTTATCCATTGATGGGCAGCTTAGGTTGTTTCCAAGTCTTGGCTATTGTGAATAATGCTGCAGTGAACATATGGGTGCAAATATCTATCACATTCGTGTTTTCATGTTCTTTGGATAAATACCCAGAAGCGGAATAGCTGGATCATATAGTAGTTCTCTTCTTAATTTTTTTTTATTTTTTCAGGGGGTGATTCGCCCTAAGCTGATAACTGTTGCCAATCTTCCTCCATTTTCTTCTTTTTTTCCCCCCAAAGCCCAGTACATAGTTGTGTATAGTTGTAAGTTCTTCTAGTTCTTCTATGTCAGTCACCACCACAGCATGGCTACTGACAGACAAGTGGTGTGGTTCCGCACCTGGGAACCAAACCCAGGCCACTGAAGCAGAGCGTGCCAAACTTTAACCGCTAGGCCATCAGGACTGGCTCTCTTCTTAACTTTTTGAGGAATTTCCATACTGTCTTCCATAATGGCTGCTCCAGTTTACATTCCCACCAGTGGTGTATGAGGGTTCCCTTTTCTCCACATCCTCTCCAACACTTGTTATTTCTAGAGTTGTTAATTATAGCCATTCTGACAGGTGTGAGGTGATATCTCATTGTAGTTTTGATTGGCATTTGCCTAATAATTAGTGATTGAACATCTTTTCATGTGCCTGTTGGCCATCTGTATATTTTCTTTGGAAAAATGTCTGTTCATATCCTCTGCTCATTTTTTAACTGGGTTGTTTGTTTCTTGGTTGTTGAGTTGTATGAGTTCTTATATATTTTCGTTATTAACCCCCTATCAGATATATGATTTGCAAATACCTTCTTCCAATCAGTAGGCTATCTTTTCATTTTGCTGATGGTTTCCTTTGTGGTGCAGAATCTTTTTAGTTTGATGAAATCCCACTAGTTTATTTTTCCTTTTGTTTCCCTTGCCTGATTAGATGTGGTATTCAAAAAGATACTGCTAAGACCAATATTGAAGAATATAATGCCTATGTTTTCTTCTAGGAGTTTTATGGTTTCAGGTCTTACATTCAAGTCTTTAATCCATTTGGGGTTAATTTTGGTGTATGGTGTAAGATAATGGTCTACTTTCATTCTTTTGCATGTGGTTGTCCAGTTTTCCCAATACCCTTTATTGAAGAGACTTTCCTTGCTCCATTGTATGGTCTTGGCTCCCTTGTCAAAAATTAGCTATCCATAGATGTGTAGGTTTATTTCTGGGCTCTCAATTCTATTCCATTGATCTGTGCATCTGTTTTTGTGCCAGTACCATGCTGTTTTGGTTACAGGAGCTTTGCAGTATATTTTGAAATCAGAGAGTGTGATACCTCCAGCTTTGTCCTTTTTTCTCAGGATTGCTTTGGCTATTCTGGGTCTTTTGTTGTCCCTCATAAATTTTAGGATTCTTTGTGCTATTTCCATGAAAAATGTCATTGGGTCTTTGATAGGGATTGCATTGAATCTGCAGATTGCTTTAGGAAGTATGGGCATTCTAACTATGTTAATTCTTCCAATCCATGAGCACGGAGTATCTTTCCATTTCTTTGTGTCTTGAGTTTCTTTCAAAACTCTTTCATAGTTTTCAGTGTACAAATCTTTCACCTCTTCGGTTAAATTTATTCTTAGGTATTTTATTCTTTTGTTGTGATTGTAAATGGGGTTGTCTTCTTAATTTCTCTTTCTGCTATTTCATTGTTATTCTATAGAAACACAACTGATTCTTGTATGTTCATTTTTGTACCCTGCAACTTTACTGTATTTGTTATTATTTCTAATAGTTTTTTTAGTGGATTCCTTAGGGTTTTCTGTATTGAAAATCATGTCACCCACAAATATTGACAGTTTTACTTCTTCCTTTCCAATTTGGATCCCTTTTATTTCTTTTTCTTGCCTGAGTGCTCTGGCTAGGATTTCCAGTACTATGTTAAATAAGAGTGGTGAAAGTGGGCATCCTTGTCTTGTTCCTGTTCTTTAAAGAGAGCTTTCAGTTTTCCACCATTGAGTGTGATGTTAGCCATGGGTTTGTCATATATGGTCTTTATTATGTTGAGGTACTTTCATTCCTTACTCATTTTATTCAGAGTTTCTATCATAAATGGATGCTATATCTTTTTGAATGCTATCTCTGCATGATCTTGTGATTTTTATTCTTCATTTAGTTAATGTGGGGTATCACGTTGATTGATTTGCGGATGTCCAACCATCCCTGCATCAGGAAAGGGATTTTTCTGTTTGAAAGATCATGAAATCCTTTATAGTGGAGATGACATTAGAGTTTGATCTTAGAAGATGCATAGATGCTCACCTGGTACACAGAGGGAAGGTCATCCAAGCAAGAGCTCCACACAGAAAAAGGCATAGAACATCTGGGATTGTTCTGCCACCTCTCCTTAATGTGTGAATTTTTGCTTCCAGGTTATAATAACATGGTTCAGATGTGCCTCCTACAAGTGCGTATCTTTGCATCCAGTGCCTATTTCAGCCTCCATGGGTCTTGAGGCAAGCTTTTCTCCTTACTGACAAGAGGAGCTTGCCCCAAACTCAGGCCAGTCTCCTGAGTGGGACCAGGGTGCCAGGGGGAGGAAGAATGCTGAGTTCTTGTCCTCTGTTTGGACCTGAAGCCATGGTATTGGCGTTCTAAATTTTCCACACCCTTCTGGGGTGAGAGAAGAAAGTTAAACAAGCATTCCCTACAGGAATAAGGGTTGAGGTTAGATAATAACCTTGTAGTCTATGACCCCTGAAAACAAAATCTCCTACAGGGGCCACAGAAGGGGCCTCAGTGTCAAGTTACAAACTCAGGGGGTTGGCCAAATTTTCCCATTCACTCATCCAGTGGTCCATTCATCATATTTTAATGCATCCATTCTTCCATCATCCCAGTTATCCCTTCTCTCAGACTCCTTCCTTCCTTCCATCCATCTATATGCCCAACTGTCTATCTGTACAACCATCTTTCTGCCTGTTCACTTGTTTATCTTTCCATCTGTCCTTCCATCCTCTTTCCTCCCATTTCTCCAACTTCTCTTCCTTGTCTTTATTCTCCTTTCTTTCTCTTTGACACTTCATTGTCCATTCTTCCTCTGTCCAACCAGATATTCCATCTGTCTGTCCATTTTTCTGCCCATCCATCTATTTGTCCTCTTCTATCAGTCTCTCTCTTGTTCACCCACTATCACTCTCTTGGGTTCATTTCATTCACAGGCTTGCTCATCCCTCTACTCACACAATCACTCCTTCCCTCACACTCATTTATGTGAATCGTTGTTCTCGGACAGCCACTGCTGGAGCCCAGGTGAGCATGGAGGGCTTCTCTCACTCTGTGGGGAGGCTCTGTCCCTCCCTCATGACAGCCCTTTCCACAACTCCCAAGCCAGCCACCACATTCCTGCCTACTTCATCATCACCTGTGCACCCAGAGCCACCACAGATATCTGGGGGGCCCCTTTTCCTTCCTAAGAGAAGCTCTTCAACCCTACATCTCCACCAGCCAATTGTAACACAGAAACTTGGAAACCAAGATGTGAACATTCTGGTTTTAGGGCAATCATGCTAATCACAAACATTATATCAACAATTCAATCTGATGCCAGCCCTAAGAGAGCCCCTAGTCCAGTGAAATTAACAGACCATTAACACATTGTGGGATGTTTTGTGGAGAGATCCCTGGCATAGTTTGGAGGGGAAGAACTTTCTAGAGAATGTATCACTCAAATAGATTCTTTAAGAATGACTAGGAGTGATCCAGGCAAATAGGGTATGGAGGTACAGAGAGTGTTCTTGGCAGAGGGGATTCCATGAGCAAAGGCCCAGTAGGCAGAAACAGCATAGTGCATGGGGAGAATTGAGAGGAATTTGGTTTGCCTGAAGCACAAAGCTTAACTCAGAGAGGATGGATAAATAAGGCTGAAAATTCAGCAGGAGCCAGATTGGGAAGGGCCTTGAGTGCCAGTTCAAGCTGCTTGAACTTAAGCTTGAAGGCCTCAGGGAGCTATGCGTGTTACTAGCGCAGGGGTTCTCCTACAGAGATTTTTATTTCAGAAAAGATCTTCTATTGTTCAATGTAGAGAACATGCTTTAGATAGGACATCCAGTGAGTCTTCTAGGTGGTAGTTCAGGTGAGAGAAGATAAGAACTGAGCTGGGACAGAGATGGAGAAAGGGAATGTATGTGAGGACCATTCTGCAAGTGAAATTAGTGTTATTTGGAGGTGAGGGAGGAGGAGTTGAGCAGGTATGCTGGTTTTGACTTGGGTGACCACACTGGTGGTTGGTGGTGCCACTGGGAGAGAAGACAACAGATTATAATGAATGCAGGACTCTGATCTGGTCTCAGACCAGCTGTCAGTGATAGCCATTTCTCCCCCTCACTTCTTGCAGCTATGGGGCACATCCTGAAGACCTTCACACTCCACTTCACACTCTCCAACCTCCAATATTCAGCAGACATGAGAAACAGCTTAGCCATGTTCAACTCCCCTGAGAGGATCCTGCAGCACCTTGTGAGATAAATCCCAGCCAGCCTCTACCCAATTTCTTTCCCTCCTGCTCATCCTCCTCCTCCTTCCTCCCCAGCTTGGATCCTTGTTCAAGAGCAGCGTGGGCTCCTTCTACTCGAGTTTCAGACTGATCTCCCTGAAGTAAGACCTTTTCCTCAGCATTTGCCAGTAATGACCACTTTTGGTGACTGACCCTCTCTCAGTCTTCTCACTGATCTCCCATTTGCTCCTCCCTCCTTCTGGCCCCCACCCCAGGAGGTTTCAGGACTTCTTTCTAGAGTCTCCACATCACTCTCTCCCCAGGCCTGAGAAGGATGGGGCAGCCACCAGCATGGATGCCATCTGTACCTACCACCCTGACCCCTTGGCTCATGACAGAGAGTGACAGAGACCCCTTTTGACAGAGAGAAGCTTTACTGGGAGCTGAACCAGCTGACCCATGGTGTCAGCCAGATGGGCATCTACACCCTGGTCAGGGGCAGCTTCTCCACAGTGGTGAGTGTTCATGCTGAACTTGGCTTTACAACATGCATTACTTGTCTCTCGTCTCTTTTATTTCCTCTTTAACAAGTCTGCCCAAGTTCTTGTTCGGGACACCCTCCTTAAGACTTCCTAGGGAGAGTCTCTCCTGTATTTCAGGTTAATAGCATGAAATTCTTTGACCAAAATAATGTAATTAATTTTCATTCCAAACCAAAATATCTGAACCATGGGGTCTCTTAGGACAGGAGTTCTTTTAGGTGAGGTTCCTCTAGACCAGTAGTTTCCACCCAGGGATGATTCTGTCCCCCAGGAGACAACTAGCAATGTATGGAGATGTTTTGGATTGGGGGAGGGTGCTCCTGGCATCTAGTGGATGGGGGCCAGGTGTGTCTCTAATATCCTCCAATGCACAAGAGACCCTCACCACCAAGAATTATACAGCCCCAAATGTCAATAGTTCTGAGGATGAGAAATCCTGCTGTCCATGGTCCCGCAGTTCCTAGATGGGTACCAGACCAACATCATCACACTTTACCTCATTTACTTGTTTAATTTTTAAACTTCCCCCTTACACTCTGAGCTCTACAACATTAAGGTTTGTCTAGTGAGGCACTGTGTCCTCAGTTCTCAATATGTCAGTACATTGTAATACCAAATGAATGAATGAATGAACAAATGAGAGGTGAGGATCTCAGCCCCCTATATTTGGGGATCCACTGCAGCTCACATTTCTTCATTCAACAAACACATACGTGTGACCGTTCTGTCCCAAGCCATGTGCTGGGTACAGAGATAGAAGACACAGTTTCTATCCCTGAAAAACTCACAGTCAAGTGAACTAAAGATTACTTAGGGACACAAGAAAGGCAGAGACACCATTATTAAAGGGGCGTCGTGGGAGCGCAGAGGATGGACAAGCCCAGGAGGGCTTCCCAGGAGAGGATATTTTGTGGCCAGCACTGTGCTAGGCACTGGGACACAGTGATAGATGGGTCCCTGCTCCTGGAGCTCTATCTCCTTGGGCTCCTGAAGCATGAATAGTGTTTTCCAGGACAAGAAGAGGGTGGAAGAGCATTCCAGGAAGAGGAACTGCATCAGCAAAGCGGAAAAGCTCAGCTCAGGAGAATCCCTGTAAAATTCCAATTTCCTCCTCTTTGGGGAGACTTCACATTTGGGAGCCCCTGCAGCCCCAGCATGCTGGCCTGATTTTGTCATATTCTCATAGTAGGCAAGGGCCACCTGGGCCCCCATGCCTCTGTGCTAAAAGCTGAGAGTCTCCACCTGTCTTTTCTGCCCCTTGGTGGCCCCAGGCTGTGCACCCCAGAGTTTATCTATCCAGAGTGAGTGTCTGCTAAATTTCCCCGTCATCAACTGGAGCCTCAGCAACCCACATCCTCAGAGTACACTGCCATGCTGAGGGACGTGCAGGACAAGGGGGGTCTCCCTCCCTCCTCCCATCTCTCTTTGCCCTTACTCCTTCCTCCATATGACTTACACCTATTAAGTGATTGTTTCAACCCTTCATTTTCCCTAAGTGTTCTGGGTTCTCTCAGTTTCCAGAGATGAGGCCCTAGCTGCCTTCCCCATTTCTCAGATGGGCAAACTGAGGCTCAGGAAGGGGAGTGGTGTGCCTAAGGTCACACAGTGACTTAGAGCCAGAGCCAGGATTTGAACTTAGGTCTCCCTTGCTCCAAGGGCTCTATTGTTTCATTGGCTCCAGTGGCCCCCTCCAGTCCCAGGAGACTTCCATCTCACCCACTTTTCCTACCCTTTGTTCTAGGTCACCAAAACATGACAAAATATGTCTCATAGCTGACAGAGGCAGTCAGCTATGAGATATATTCTGCTCCTGCCTTATCACCAACTTGATATAAGTTAAGGATATCGGAAGCATTGGCTGAACTGGTGGCTGGTGGCTCTGAACTCCTGTGACACATCCTTGATCTGAAGTCACTGACATGGTGCTCATTCACCTCCACATCCCTGTCAAGTAATCTTGCCATCTCCTTCCATAAGTCTCAGTGGAGGGAAAAGCATTAACATCATGGAGCCACCAACCCCCAGCATCCACCTCCTTCTCTTCTTCCAGATACTTTCAACAAATATCAGCCCAATAATAACATTGACCGTGGCCAGGCTCCCTGCTGAGCACTTTCATGCATGATCATCTCATTTAATTCTCACAACAGCCCCTGTGAGGTGGATACAATGATCATCCCCATTGTTCATGTGGGAAAACTGAGGCTCAGAGAAGTGAAATGAATAGGCCAAGAATTGCCTGTGGGTTTGAACCAAGGTCTCTGAGGGGTGGGTGCAGGAACTAGGACATCTACACTGGAGAAGAGGGAGATCATGGGACACAGTGCTAACTTTGAATATTTCTAAGTTCCTTTGTCTTTAACATGGGGATAATTATAATAACACCTTCCACCAGAGTGATGGTGAGGGAATGTGTAAGTCACCTCTTAGAGGTGCTCAATGGATGTTGATTATTGTTACTGTTATTGCTTCTATTCCCACCTCCTGGAAGCCTTCCCTTTTTGCTCAGGGTCTCTTCTCTAGCCTGGGGGAAGAGGCAGCCAGATAGTCCCCCACTGCTTGCCCCTATCTCTCTGACTGCATAAAGCAGGAACTCAGGAGACATTGCTGGTGTTGGATGCTGGCTGAGTTCCCATGGTCCCTGTATCTAGGGTGGGCTCCATGTTGGTCAATATCAAGGCACTGTCCTCCTCCAATCTATACGCTAGTGTGGTGAGGCAAATGTGTCTAGACAATATCCTGAATGCCTCATCCCACTGGATGGGTGCCAGCTACCAGTTGGCAGACATGCATAGGACAGGTGTGAGATCAGGGGCTGATTTCCTGGCTTGAAGAGATGGGTCTATGAGGAAGGATGGGTCTTCTCAGTAGCAGTGGAATGGATGGAGCCTCTGGAGGGAAAGGGGGTGCTTTCGGAAGCCCATGTTGATGGCCCATGGCAGTGTGTCATCCAGCAGTAGGCAGGAAGAGAATATATAGCAATTGTACCCAAGGGAATGGTTATTTTTACATGTCAATTTTTCCAACTCAAAATGTGAAGAATCCTGAGTTGCCTTCTTAGGCCATCTAGTTATGAGTCATGCATTGATTCATTCATTCATTCATTCATTCATCCATTAATTTATTCAACAAATACTTAATGAAAGTAAATAAGCACTGATGATACATTTTGATGATAGCTATAATCAGGGAAACTCAAGAGCCTGTGGGAACCTCAAAGGGGGACACACAGCCCTGTCTTGAAAAGTTTCTGAAGGAAGTGATGAAGAAACTCAGATGCGATGGAGAATAGGATCTTGCAAGGGGGAAGAGATGGGGAGTGGTGCTACATGTGTCTATAGCCTAGAAGAGAAAAAGATTAGGGCATGTATGGGGAAGCTATAAGAAGTTTGGTGTGGCTGAAACATACACTTTGACTTGGGAAAGGCGACAGTTGAAGCTAAAGATGTGGGCAGACACTTTGTTGGAGACTGGAATGGTTTGTGAAGGAACACAACGCACCCAGAGTTCTGCTTGAGAAAACTCATCCTCTAGGTGATGTTTGGAGAAGGGATTGGGAGGGGAAAGAAGACCAGAGGCTGGAGGACCCATTAGGAACGTGGGTCAGCAAAGGTGGGTGACAGATGCCCACTGGGGGTGTCAGCACCTGCACTTGCCAACTATGCCCCCGAGAGGCCCAATCTCCTCTTCCCCCATGGTAGTGAACTCTCTTGATGCTTGGTGGTGAGTTGGACAGGTAGATGCATGAGTGGATTCAAGGTGGACAGGAAGATGAAGGGTCTTCTGAAGCTCACCTTTAAAACCCAGCTCAGGTCACACTGCCAGGAATAAGTAGGCTGGCTGCAATGACTTTTTTGGTAAAATCTTCCCCTGATAGGGGACTTTCATACTTTCTGTTTATTCTAGGAATGGAGCCACCAGTTCATCTACCGACAGAGAAGCCGACAAGCTATCCCAGTCTCAGCACTTGCAGCTGAACTTCACTGTCAGCAGCCTACTCTAATTCCAGCACATGGCCCAACCAGGCCCCACCAAACCCCAGCAGAACAAGGGAAGTACTGAGGATGCGGTGAGAGTGAGGTTGTATGTCCACTCTGTTCCCATGTAGGGACTCACCTATGGACACTGGGGAGTCAGAGGTTGACTTTTCACAACAATTCATGAAGACAGGTTCTTATTCCCTTTTTACAAAGTAAGAAATAGGCACCAAGAGGTTCAATAGCTGACCCAGGGTCACATAGCTACATCATACTCTGGAACAAGACGTCTTTTCGTACACATACCTGGTCTACTATTTGCTGAGATGAAAAAATAAATAGGGAAGTGCCCTCCCTGGCTGAAAACTCTCTGAGGCCATTGACCCTGCGTTCTGACCTAGGAAATATTGCCCTGTCTTTCAGCTTAACCAGCTCTCCTGAAACAGAAGCATCAGGAGTTCTTTTTCTGACTGTCAAGTTTCAGCATTTGGCTGAATTTCAACTCAGGACTTAATGACTCTGAAAATCTCTCCTTTAAGTAAAAGTGCCCCCATTCCATAGCCTCTCAGTTCCTAGCAGCTATGGAAGAGAGCCCTTGGAAAATAGAGCTGCTACCTAAAATCCAGCTTCTTCCTAAACCAGTGAGCCCAACTGGTTTAGAAACTCAAGAGAGCTTGTGTGAACTCAGCAGACATGGAGGTGCTGGGCTCTGGGAGCCACGGAATATGGTTTGTAGAAATCATGTCTTAAGAAATCAGCTACTGAAGTCAGGATCCATGAAAGAACCAGTTGACTTAGAATCCAGCAGTCTAACCATGCTGTCCATTAGTGTAGACACTAACTACATGAGACAATTTAAGTTTTTTATATACCTATTAGAATATGATTTACATACTGTGTGTGCATGTGTTTATTTCTTAGGATTTCCTATATGCAATATCATGTCATCTGCAAAAAGAATTAGTTTTTCATCTTCCTTTCCAAGCTGGATTCCTTTTACTTCTTTTTCTTGCCAAATTGCCCTCATTAGAACATGTAGTACAATGTGATTAACATATGAGATGAGGGCAGACATCATTGTCTTTTCCCTGGTCTTAAATGGAAATTTTCAGTCTTTCACCATTGAGTACAATGTCAGTTGTGAGTTTTTCAAGGATTGTATTTGTCAGTTTGAGAAAGTTTCTTTCTATTCCTAATGTGTTGAGTGATTTCTTTTTTAATCATGAAGGAGGTTTTATTTTGTGAAATTCTGTTTTGTATGTGTGTATTGAGATTATGTGGTATTTGTTCTTTAGTCTATTAATATGGTGTATTACATTAATCAAGTTTTCAGATATTAAGCCCACCTTCCAGCCAAAGGTGAGAGATTAAGATCTTCTCAAGGGGCGGCCCCGTGGCATGGCGGTTAAGTGCACACGCTCCGCTGCTGGTGGCCAGGTTCGGATCACGGGCGCACACCGACGTACCGCTTGCCGGGCCATGCTGTGGCAGTGTCCCATATAAAGTGGAGGAAGATGGGCACGGATGTTAGCTCAGGGCCAGTCTTCCTCAGCAAAAAGAGAGGAGAATTGGCATGGATGTTAGCTCAGGGCTGATCTTCCTCACAAAAAAAAGACATTCTCAAGTCTTTCTTGGGTATGCACACAGCCCTGCACACTTATGGCCTTCTAGATCCCCACAAATACACTGGAGCTTTTCAAAGCCCTGATGGACATCTCATTCCCCCAATTTTTCTTTTAATCTTTGGCTCACCTCTTGCCTGCCTCAGTTGGTGTAGCTCACTCAGGTAGCTACAATGTAGAACAATTACCACTGATTGTTTTTGCAAGTGGCCTGGGAAACAGCTTTCCTCACTGAGCAAGCTCTGAGTCGAATCAAAATAAGCCCTGAAAATGGGGCATTTTCAAGGAGGTGCCAGACAGGTCCAATAGTGACACTTCTGTGGGGAGGGGTCTTTTGGGAGCTCCACACTCATTATGGCTGCTGGGCTGCTGGTTTTCGCAGCCACCACGGTTCTGAGGCTGATGGCTTTCAAAGTTACTGAGGATATTGTGAGAGCAGGATGGGAATAGTGCAAGTTATAATGCCACAGAGCTTACTGCCTTTGTCAAGATTCAGCCATTTTTCTTATGTAAACATTCCTCAGATTGTTGCACGCCTTTGGTTAACTTCTAGACTTCTGAAAAAGTTGATTTTGACCTTTTGTTACCAGTGTTCTCATTGTTTTTATGGATTTTCAGAAGTCCTTTATCCAACATTTCCCTGTGGCTATTTATCTATAATTCAATTATACTAAATTAAATACATGAGAAATTCAGTTCCTTCACTCACACACAGTAGCCACATTTTAAGTGCTCGACAGCAACATGGGGCTAATAATGACTGTATTGGGTAACACAGACACAAAAGTTTACATCCTTACAGAAAATTCTTTTGAACAGGACCTAGATTCAGGGAATCTAGAATCAGGGTAGAATTAAAGACACCCTTGTTCATCCCTAGTGCCCTTCCAGGTCTGTCCCCCACAGTAACCGCACTGAGGGACCTCCCTGTGTAACTTCTCACCATTGACATGGAGACTGGACAGAGTTGCCATCAGTGAGGATTCCTGTGGCTGGCCCAGCTACAGAGCTTTCCCCTTGACAAGAACAGTGTCCCTGTGGATGGTAAGGCTCCCTGGTCATTGGGGCGGCAGTGTAGTTTCCAACGTCCACACCTGGGGTCTTTCCTGAGAATCTGGAGGCCTGGGGCTAAGAGACCACTGAACATGCTTAGGCTGGCAGGAGGTGGCATAGTCTCCCAGGCTTTACTCACCATTGAGGGAGAGAAAAGGACCCCCAGTGGAATATGAGAGGCCCTTGCCTTTGTATAGACAGCCCTGTGACCTCAAGCTAGTCACCTCCTGTCGCTGGACTGCTGTTTCCTTATCTCTGCCCTGAAAGCAACTTGGCAAGATGTTCAGTGAGGGCCTCTAGTTGTGTGTGAACCAGCATTGACAAGTGTGGCAGGATGGACCTATTTTTTCATCCACAGTCTGTATAAAAATAGGAATGGGACTAACTTGGCCCACAGGCTGTAGTTTGCCAAGTCCTGCTCTATATCAGCATCATGGACTAGAACTTTCTGCCACGATAGGATGTTCTTTATCTATGCTGTCCTGTACATGGCCACATGTGACTACTGAATACTTGAAGTATGGTATTGTGATAGTTTATAGGTTACTGATTTTTAATGTTACTGAGACACCAGACTTTTGATTTTATTTAATTAAGATTAATTTTAATTTAAAAAGCACTTGTTGCTGCTCCTTACTGGATGACACATCTCTACAAAGTTGGCTGGGGAAAGATTCCACAAGTAGGGGGACCTGCAGCACTCCCTCCATGCCCAGTAGTTGCAATGTGTCCCTACCCTCCTGGAGTTTATGCCATAGTTAGCAATAAGAAGAAGAAGCAATTGAAAATTATAAATTTTTTTATGTGAACCAACCCATACTTGGAAGTCGTAATCAGAGAAGGCTTCCTGGAGGAAATTACATTGTATATGAATCCTGGAAAATGAAGATAAAACAACTCAGTAAAGTAGAAGGGGATGAATGTGTTTCTAGGCAGAGATGAAAGGGTTTGAGTGGGAATTTACAAATTTAGAGAGATCTTGTTGTCTTGCCAACTGTGATGACTCAGTCTCCCCCTGACCATCATAAGATGGCCCAGCCCAATTTCAATCCTCTGTCCCTAGAGGGATAAATTTGTTTTAATTTGTTAAACTCTTGTAGTGTGATAATGGACTTGGATTATGTAGCAAAGTGTCCTAATTTTTCACAAATGCAGACAAGTGGGGTGAAATGTCATGATGTCTAATTGACTTTAATATTTCTGTGAAAATATGGGAGAAAGCAAAGGTGGTAAGTGTTAATAAATTATATATTGCATGAAATATTGTTTTAATTGGATGAAATATATAGTTAGGTCTAGGTGATGTATGTTTCTGATATTGTTCTACTTTTCTGTGTGTTTGAAAAGTTTTATTTAAAAAAGTAAAACACACATGCCTTCTCCATTTCATTCACTCTCAGGGTCTTCTCCCAACAGAAATGATGCCTTGACTGAGAATTCTGGTAAGCCTCAAGGAAGCCCCAGCTGAGGGTGGGGAGGGAATATCTTGATGCTGTGCCTCATCAAACAGAACCATGCGCACAGGGTCTTGGATGATGATGAAAGTTGGCCAACCCATGTCAAGGACTAAAGAGCACAGTGAGGGGACAGCAAGAGCCTGGGGAGAATGACAGGAGGTGGCACACACCAGCACTTGTTTCCCCAGACCTCCCCTTCTGGGCCATCATCCTCGTCTGCTTGGCAGGACTCCTGGTGCTCGTAATATGCCTGATCTGCTGTCTCCTGCTAAGCAAGGAAGTGTTGCTTGTCTTCTTATTGTTGGGTTGTAAGAGCTCTATATATTATCAATAAATATGCTTTGCTAGGGACATGTTTTGCAAATATTTTCTCCCATTGACCACTTGATGTTCATAGCTCCTTTACCTTAAATCAATAGTGAGATTATCAACTGCCCCGCATTTAGTGACTCACTCCCATATCCCAGATATTTCTATCAACCCACATGGTCCAGTTCAAAAATAAATAATTCAGAAAACATATTCTCCCACCACAAATTCCTGATTTCCAGTTTTTACTCAAGCACTCATAAATAGATACCTGTTCCTCAAGATTGGAAGTGATGCCAGATCAACATATCCTCACCTTCATTTCTCTTCTCCTATTCCGATTATCCCTGGATTCCATGGTGTATGATCTCAATAATTCCCTGGGAATATTCCAAAATTTCTTACTACTCATCATATCTGACTTGTAATTCAAGCCCAGAAAATCCCAATTATCTACCATGCCTTAACTACTGCTGGTCTTTTGTAACTGCTAAGAAAAGCACACAATGTAATATGTTGGTGCCACTGTAAATGCAAAATCATCTGCATCACTGGGAAGCATCCATAATGCCTGGAAATTTTACTTTCTTTCTATGTGTTGGCATAATTACTCCTTGATTTTCACAAAGCTCATTTCAAATATTCCCTACTTTTCTTTTTCCTTCATACATATTCAAGGTCCCCTAACTTGCCTGATATCTCACAGAGAAATTGCTCTCTCTGCTCCTTCCCCTTAGTTGTGAACCATTGAGAAAAGGCCACCTACATCATGTGTCTCTGTGGCCTCAACTCTAACCACCTCCTCAGAATGCCCACACTCCATCTGGCCTCACCATTCTCTGGTGCTCCTCTTGGTAAGGCCACACTGCCTCCTTTCTTACTAGACCCAAGAGGAACTTTTCATTATTCATGTGACGTGATCTTTAAGTGGAAAACTTTTAAGTATATTTGGAATAACTTAGGTATATGAATCTTATGTTACAACTGTGAACACTATATCTCAATACAGAGAAATGTTTATCTGAAAAAATTCAACTTACAAATGGAGATTTTGCTATAAGTAAAAAGTCCAAACTGGATTTGTGGAACTCAATTAAAAAACCAGAATGTAAACTATCACACTATTCATTTTTATATAGATTGCATGCACGAATGATAATATCTTGGTTATAGTGGATTAAAATATACTATTAAAATTAGTATCACCCTTTTGTTTTCACTTTTTTAAATGTGTCTATGAAAAAAAGTTTCTATTTCATAATATGGAGTGCTAAATTCTACTATTGGACAGCACTGGTCAAGCCATCAGTGAAAATAAAGCCCAGAGAAAGTGGTTAGGAAAAATTTTTCCCGAGAAAAGGAATCTCCCCTGGCCCCCACCACAAGATGCAGCAAACACACACACACACACACACCCACTGGAACTAACATCCTCCTAGAGTCCCACCTCTACTTCTCGAATGGCTTATGCTTGCACTCTTACATAGTCGTAAGTGGACTAATCTCAAGAAGGAAGTCAGAAATAAAGATAATTTACCAGTTAGGAAGATCTACAACCAGAGACTAAAGGTTAAACATTTTTTTGAATTTCCCATCTATGGTTTCTGTTATTCATTCAATATGTTAGGGAGCCTTTTCAGGGAAGATTCTTTTAAAACTCTCTTTTTCTTTATGATGTAAAAATGTACAAGATACTTAAAGAACAATTACTCTAGCCAATCAATGAAAAGGAGATGACAGAACATGAATATCATTATTATAAATCACTACTGGATTAGTGAGTCAGTCAGGGAACAGATGGCATTGGATTAATTTGGACTTCATTAGGCTGATTCTGATTTCTGACCGTCATATTGATGGTATTATGCTAGGACCTATGAAACATGCCATCCCCACCGCTACTATTTAACCCCAAGGCCCAACAACCACACCAGTCCTTGCTGACCAATCCCTTGGCTCTGCCTCTTCTGACAACACCTGGAGGATTTTCCACAAATCCCACTCTGTCACTGAGATCTTCTACCTGCCACAGGCCAGGGAAACATTTTCTCCAAGGCTCACACTCTGTGTCCCAGTTCTGGAGATGGCACTTCTCCCTGGAGTGAAGAAAAGGATCAGAATGCAGACCCTGTGAGCTGCAGCCACTGGGACAAGGACTGGGGTGTGCGACAGAGAGAAGAGAACAGTTACTGGGCAGGGTTACCAGGGTCCAAGAAGCCCCAGTGATTCCTGGATGGAATCAAAGAAGAGGATGCAGGACAGAGCAGGGACATTTGGGGGTGATTCTGCTTGGGGATGCCTGTAGGATGACATATGTGACATTGGTCACGCACTCAACAGTGTTGTTCATTCATTTATTCATGTTATATCACGGAGTGCTATCTACATACATACAGGCACTAGTCTCACCTTCTAGAGCTTATGGACAGTGTCAGAAGAATTTTTAAGTTTTATTTATAATATATAAATATAGCACTTGTGATGTGCTAGGTGTTCCAAGCATTTTTCAAACACTAAGTCCTTTAATACTCTCCATGACCTCACAAAGTAGGTACGCTTATCATTATTGCCAACTGACAGATGAAGAAACTGAGGCACCAACAAGGTAAGTAACTTGCCCAATACAAATATCTGGTACGTGATTGAGCTGGAATTTGAACATAACATGTTGGCTCCATAATCTGGTCTCAACCATGATATTTGCTCTCTAAATTCTTCACACTGTGAAAATATTTGATCAACTTATCCATTTCTGTTAGATCCAATAGCCCCACTATTTTATCTGTGTTTGAAAAATATACTTGCATAGAAACTATTGCACATACACACCCAAATTACTTCTACAAATATCCCCTGTCCTTGAAAATTAATATACATCGTTTCAAAACACTTCTTGCCCAGGCTAGGAGGGCTCCCAGGAAATTCCATTGTTACTCTAATAAGACAAGAGCAATCTGGGAGTTGAGTCTCGGGGGGGAAGTGACATCAGGAATTGCCGTGGAATTACCAAATGGATGGCAGAGTGTCAGTAGTAACTGAATTCAGAATCTGAAATTCGAGATTCAACCTGGTGGCTCATTTTCTGGCTGTGGGTGTAGGGGCTGGTGGTGCATCACAGGGAGAGGGAATGGCTCACTGTGTTGTTGGGGAAAAGAGACCATGAAAGTGAGAGAATGATGATTTCCTTTCACAATGCACTTTTGGCGGGAAAAATTCAGTACGGAAGAGACAGTCATGTGCCTGGTGTAACCAGGAGGATTTGCATCTGCTTCAGCCAAAGCAGACAGCCCTTCCTCATGGACTCACTTTACCTAAATAGGACCAAGAAGGAGAAGATAATGTCATGCTCTTCTGGATGTGAGATGTGTGGTGGTAGAGACTGTGCCTAGGTGGTTCTGAAAGGCTTCACTGAGGTGACATTTGCTGTGACCAGAATGACAAGTGTAAGCCACCCCTGGCTGTGTCTGGGAACAGTTAGTGTGTCAGGGAGAAGGCACCACTGGTGCAGAGACTCACAGGAAGTGGGTTTGATGAAAGTCAGAAAGGCAGCAGGTGTGGCTGGGGGGAGTCTGAGAAGAGAGAGGAGGGGCAGGGGTAGGATGGCAGGGCAGATCATGGGACCCAGTAGACTGTGTTGGTTTCTGTCCCTCTCTAACATTGTTCCATAATCTTGTACCTGTGAATAACAAATATTTAATATCTTATAATTTCTATGGGCCATGCATTGGGCACAGCTTAGCTGGGTGCCTCTGCCTCAAGGTCTCTATGAAGCAGGGGCTGCAGTCTCTACTGAGGCTCAACTGGGGGAGGATTTGCTCCCAAGTTCATGCACATGGGTGTTGTCAGGACTCATTTGGACTGAGAGTCTGAGTTCCTATCTTTCTGTTGGCTGGGCACTCTCCCTCAGTTCTCTCCTATATCGGGCAACTGAAAACACGGGCACTTGTTCTCCGGGTTCCAGAGATACGACAATGAGAGAGAGAGAAACGGGGAGTGAGACAGGGAGGGAACTCAAGAAAGTGAGTAAGAGGGACGTGACAGAGTTTTGTAACGAAAATTTGGATGCCAGGTCCCATCACCTTGACTGTATTCTGTTGTGCCGAAGCCAGTTAAGAACCCCTGAGTGGTCACACAAGGATGTGCACACCAGGAGGCAGGGGGCATTGGGAGCCAGAGGAGGCTGCCCACCACATAAGCCGACTTGAGGCATTTGGGTCTGATTCTAAGTAAAACAGGAGCGATAGAAGGTTTAATGCTAGTGGAGGACGGTATCTGAATTTCCCCTGATTTCAACCCTTTAAAGGTACAGACCTGAGCAGGAGGCCGAGAGGGGCAGTGACCTTCCCAAGACCACACAGCTGGAACCCAGGCCTATTTTGAGAGGTATTCCATGCCACATCCTTCTCCTTCTTGTAATTCTTTCATCTCTAAGTTTTTGCATCAGACACGTGTACCACCAGCCCACAGGTGCTGTAGATGTTATCTCATATGCACCTGATCATGTCCCTAGGCAGCTGTTTCTAGCATCATCCCCACTGTGCAGGTTGAGAGACTGGGGAGGCCCTGAGAGGCACAATGGTTTTCTAGGACACAGAACTGGTAGGAAAAAAGAGGTCTGAACTCAGCTCTGTCTCTTTGAAGCTAGAACCCTGGTTCCATTCCCTAGGACTTGTGGGCAGGGCTGTGGTGGATATTCCTGTACAGTTATGGAGATGACATGGGCAAGGAAGGTGAGCAGTCAACAGCCCAGAGGGGGCCTTGAGCAGGTCTGATTGAAGGAAGGGGCCCAGGTAATGGAATCTTGGATTAGTGACCTCACTTCCTTGGTGACAGACCCCTACAGAACTTAGAACTCTGGTCACCAGGCATCCTCATTCTAGAGACAGCCTCCTATACAGGCAGCTCACTTGAGTGGAGATGCTCAACACAGCAGGATGTTCTCATGTTTTTCCCTCATTTTTGGAAAGGTGAGAATGAGAGCTTTTTCAGTCATTGTAGACATTGGGTCAGCCCTCACCTCCAACGCCTCTAGAGCCTGCATTTGGCAGGTGGGGCCTTCAGGTAATATAGGGCAGCCTAGGGCAGGCCACTCCAGGGCAGGCCATAACTGTGACCCCGTCTGGGTAGCCCCACACCCCTTGACCCTCATTGTATGTGGTGGGAGTGGAGTGAGGGAAGGCAGGAATGAGGGGGGCCCGCGCTGGGCAGGAGCAGGTTCGTAGGTGTTGGAAGCCTGATGGTGTGTCATGTTTATATCCCAGGTCATGATTGGCAGGATGGGAAGGTGAGTGCAGGGGACCCAGCTCCTCTAAACATATATTAATCCTGAGCCCTCAAGGTGTAATCTCGTTCCGTCCTGGGACGGAGGTCTATGCAGATGCCCCTCTGTGCCTGATCTGTGGTGGGGTTTTTCCCTGTGGCCAAGTCCAGGCAGGCCCCTGATACATCCTGGACTGGCTATCAGGCACTGTCTTTGCAGAGCTGCATGCAGATGGCTGAGGAGCTGGTGGATGGGTTCAACTACTCCATCTCCCTCAATGGGGGACAGGTGCACCAGGCCACCAACAAGGACGAGGGCTGGTCTGAAGTCAGAGTGGGCACAGAGGGGTCTCCACACCCAGGACCCTGAGATGACCAGGGTCGGCCCAGAATCCAAACTCAAATCGAGACTCCCTTGGGATCCCCCCAGGGCTTTCCCACTAGAGTGTCCCACAGTCCCATTCCCAAAGGAATCTGGACTCCACTCCTCCCCACCAGCTATGTAGGAGGGTAAAAAGCCACTCTATACATATTCCGAGGAGTATTAGAGAAAAATTTACGTTGTTTTCACTTCACATTAGACTGTGAGTATCTTTGAATTTTGCCTTTTTCTGAACCTGGGATCTCCATAATGAGGGTCTCAAAACTCCCTTTAATGTAAAAGAAAAATCAGGGTCTTTTTTTTGAAGTCCACAGGATTCTCCTAGGGTGTATCTGCCCTGTACGCTGTCTCCAACCGAGCAGGGTGTGAGGTTCCCACAGAACATTTCCCTCCATGTCAGGGGCAGATTAAGCCCCAGGCAGTTTAGAGGGACTGTCACGCAGCCCTAGCTTGGGGCGGTTCTCAGTTCTGACCCGCATGATCTTGAGCATCCACTTGGCATCTCTAAGCCTCTGTTTTCTCATCTCTATAACAGGGATGTTTGCCAAGGATCCACTGGGGTGGTGCTCTTCATGCAGGCACTCAATACAAGAGGGTCTGCCGTTCCCCAGCTAACAAAGGGCCTTGAGGGAACTCATTGTACAGTCCTTCTCCCGCCCAAATTCAGGTTGTACTTTTAAAGCCTAGAGCCTTGGTCAGTGTGGGAACTCCTATCCCTCCTCTTGCACACGTCCCTGAGGGGCTGGGGTTCCTGGGTGAGCTCCAGACCTTGATCCTTCTGGTGTTCATGGTGATGCCGCTGACTCTATGTCCCTCCTCGTATTGCCCAGTGTAAAGCTGAGTCAACTGTGAACTTAAATGAGGCCTGCAGGATTGAGCCCTCCAGGCAGGCATGATGGAGAAGCTGACAGAGTCCGTGGTACCAGCTTCCCCAGGTAGAAACTTCTCCAATGTCACCATGTTTGTGTTCAACTACTCATTCTTCAACACATCCCAGCAGGTCCTGGACCAGCTGTTCACTAGGTGAGTGCCTGCCCCCTCCTCAGCACAGTGGTGACTCTGCCCAATGCCAGCTGTGTGTCTTGGGAATGTTACCGCATCTCTCTGAGCCTCAGTTTGCTCCTCTGAAAAGTGAGGTGGAGAAGATAAACTTCATAATGTTCTCATAGGGACTAATGGGATCAGCCATGGCAGGTGCTTACCTGGTGCCTGGCTCTGCAGAAAGGTCTGTGGGCCGTGCTGTGGTTGTTCATGGTGATTATTTCTCTCTACCCCATTAAGAGTAGTCTGCCTCACCTGACACTGGGATGTGGCTTTTGTGAGTTTGGAAAAGCACATGGAAAGCACCCTGTCAAGGAGTTGGAGCTTCTCGCCAGCTGGCCTTGATCCCTGTCTTTGGTGTGGCCAATTAGGGATCTCTGGGGCAGCAAAGGAGTCTCAGGCTCACTCAGATATCTAGGATAGTTCTGGTTGGAGTTCATTCATTCAACAATGTATACTAAGTATCTACTACATGCAGGACTTTTGGAGACGCTTAGCATAACTCAGCGAAAAAGCAGACACAATCCTCGGGCCTCAATTCTAGTCTGAGAGTCAAACAGTCACACTTGACATCATTCCTGGGTCCTGTCCACCATACATCCCATGGGATGCCCTTGTAGCCTCTTTGACATTTGGAGGCATCTTTCCATATTCTGATTAGGATGATGGACCACAGGACCACTTAAAAAAATTTAGTAGTCTTTGGGTCCAGAAGGAGGGCCTCATCTGTCTACAGAACAAGGCTGGGGGAGAGTAGAGGGGTGTGGCTAGAGCAGACCTCGCAGAACCCTGCATCCCACTCATCTTTTGATTCACATGAGAGGGCTAAGGTCTGATGTCTTCCACTCGGGGAGATCAGGAGTCAAAGAACTCTGTGGATGGAGTACCAGCACCCCAGGGAACCAGAGGGGAGGCTGGACTGAGTTGTCCTCTAGAGACCCATCCCCAACACAGTCCCATCTCAATCTGCCTCCCCTTCTCCACATCCACCCCTTCTGACCAACACCACCAGGCCCAGAACAGGAAGTGTGTGAGCAACTTGCTCACAAATATGCCTGAGGCCTCAGTCCAGTTGCCCAGGTGCATGGAAGGCTAAGTGGGCTATGTCCAGGCCCTTTGGGAGAAGACTGTCAGTGGGAAGGAGAGACCCACACATACTCTGTCTACAACTTGCTAGGTGAGCAGGTCTGCCACTGCCAGGACTACCATACAGGGGTTGGGGCTCTCTCCTGGATGGGAAGGGGCAGGCACAGGGGCCCAGACCCAAACAAGGGTGCCTTGGAAAGGCAGTGTAGAAGGAAAAGCCAAGGATCTCACTCTGTGGCCCAATGCCTACCCCCAGCACCATATCTCTATGGGAACCTAGCTTGATCATATGCAGGATTTCAGGAAGTGCCTGTACTTTCCCTGTTTCATGCTGAATCTGGCCTATATACATGTCAATTTGCCTGGCTTGGGCCTGGATGGCTATGCCAACATCTCTGGATCCACCTGGAGCATGTAGAGCCCATTGAGGTAGGACTGGAAGGTGAGGGGACTGCTGTCTAGGAAGACTATCTATGCTGGGATCCATTGACTGGAGTTCCCTTAAAGGCAGTGGAGTCTTTCCTGTCTTTGGAAAGGCACAGGGAAAGTCAGGTATGTGGGTAAAACTTCTCTTTATCCTGCTCCAGCACAAGCTCCAGAGCTCCTGCCAGCTCCATAGCCAGAGCAAGGGCCAGCTCCTGGGCTAGAGCCAGCTCCAGCTCTAGTGCCACCACCTGTGCTAGAGCTGGAGCCAGAGTCACCTCCGTCGGCCCCTCCAGGGCTGGAGCAAGCGCCAAACTCAACTTCGGCCCCAGTGCCAGCTACTGAGCTGGAGCCAGACGGACCACGGGCTGTAGTGCAAATTGCACCTCCAGCTGCAGAAATAGAAACAGTGCTGGGTCCGGCCCCAGAGCCTGCCTGCCTCTGGGCTGTGAGCACCAAGAACCTCCTGAGGGAGAAGCGAACCTCTTGGAGTTCCCTCCCTTCTTGGTGGCAGAATAGTTGACTCTGATGGATGCGGTGAGGAGTGGGCTCTCAGGGTGCGTGGGGCCGGCCTTCCCTGTCCCATCAGCTGCCCCAGATCTTTCAGTCCCTGATCCAGAATCTGATGATCTGGGTCCAAATCCCTGCTCCCCTACTTACCAACTCTATCACCTGAGCAAGTTTCTTAACCCCCAAGCTTCGCTGTCTGCATGTGGACAGTAGAGATGGACACTGAGAGCACCTGCTGTTCAGAGTGGCTGTGCAGACGAATGAGATGGAACAGAGAGGAAGCTGGGCAGAGTCGGGGCCCTTGGTGGAGGAGGGGAGCTCACTGAAGTGCTGCCAGGTCCTTGGGTTGATCACCTATTTGCCCAGGAGGCCTCAACAGCCTCAGCAGTTATTAGGCACCTGATGTGTACTTGACTACATGGTAGAGAAACAAACAGAGCCCGTAGTTGTTGCTGCTTTGGGGGACTGTGCATCTGAAAGGGGAGTCAGACCCAAGGGTGATCAGAATGGGAGGAAGATGCCTCTTGAGATGGACAGGAGAGAGCAGGGTTCTGGTGCCTGGAGGAAGTGAGTCTGGGCTGGGAGTAAATGCCACTTCCCTTCCCCACAGTAGGGTCTTGGGTTATCCGGTACTGGGCGACCTTGTGGACATAGACAAACCCGGGGGATGCCCACAAACCTCAGGCCATATCCTCAGCTTCTTGATCTTCAGCTCTCACCACTGACTGTCCAGGACTGTGGGGGACCGTGGATGCTGAGCTAGGGTGTGGCAAGATGGGGTGACACTCTCCATCCTCCTCAGAAGGTGTTCAAGAAGGTGGTGCCCTGTCACTGCCTGCACATCCTCTGATTCATGTTGAGGAACAGGGAAAAGGAGTACGTGGTGCCCACCATCCATGCCACCACCACACACTTCAACACTATGGCCAACTATGTCATCACCATCTGCCTTGGGGACACTAGCATGATGGCCCAGGACAGGACCAGGGTGGTGGAGTTCTGAATCCAAGTGGTCACGGTGAGTCTTAGGAGACCCAGGGAGGCCCTGTCTGTATCCAAGGGAACTGCCTCTTCTCTTTTCTCAGCTCTCAGGATTGAAGCTGTGGTCTGAGCCCCTGCACAGTCCCTAGGGCCCTCCTGCCAGGGCCATGCTGACCTTGACTCCCAGTCCCAGTGGTGGCAAGCTCACTTCCTTCCTGGGCTCCTTCCTGGGGTTGAGCTCAAATCCTCCTGCCTAGGAAAGTTATTCATTGGGTCCCTGGTGTGCCCTTCTCGGATTCCCTGGGCATCTGTCTCATCCAGGACAGGAGAAGTCCATGAGAGGACAGAAGCCAGAGGAAGCAGGGCTCCAGCTCCCCCTCACAGCTCATTCCCTTCCCATACCCAGAACTGCAGAGTCCTCAGGAATTTATCCTCATGATATAGTCTTTGCTCTGCAGAGCCTCTCGATTCATCATCTGAAGAAGACAAGGAGACAAGTGTCCAGGTGGGTCTTAGTCTCCCAATCTGTCATCAGATAGGGTTGGGCTACAGGGTCTCTGGCCTCAGCTCCCCTGTCCCCCCCGCTCTGGAGTCCAGAGCCAGGTCCAGGTCTAACTCCTGTTTCCGGAAGTGCCTGCCCCCTGATCGTAGTGCCACCAGAGAAGGGCTGGGGATGGAGGCTGCTTTTGGGCTAAGAGGGCTGTTTCTGATGGACTTTGGCAGTTGGGTTTCCAGAACAATGTGATCAACTTCCAGAAATGGGGTGGAGTAAGCAGCTGTGACCTCACTGTGGGGAGGGTGGGGATGTGGAAATCAGAGACTCCCCAGGGCAAGACCCTCTCTTGTCCCATCTCTTGTGTCTTACATTTATTGGGAGAGTTAGAACATAAAGCTGGGGACCCCATCACATTGGTGGGTGGGGGAAGGCACTGGCATCAAGGACACCTTCCTGGAGGAGGAGCTATTTCAACTCAACTGTGAGAAAAGACAAGTCTTGGATGGAATTGGAGAGAAGGAGGGTTCTCATGTGAGCAAAGATCACAGACCAGCTCCTTGCCCCTCTCTCCAACCCCCAAAAGGCCCCTGCAGGGTTCCCCACTCAAGCCCTGTCTGCATCTTGTCCTTCCTCTGTCCCAGGAATTCAAGGTAATTGACGACATACAGCTGCTACAGGAGGCTGCAAATCAATCAACCTCCAGCCCGAGGAGCAATCTGGGGCCTGGTTCCAAGCCATGGAGCCCCTTAGGGAGGATGAGAGGTGAGGTCAGGCAGGAGTTGGACGAGGGCAGGATGGGCTCTCTGATGGCCAGCTCCAGAGCCCATGGCTGTGGTTCCATGGTCAGCCCCAGACTCTGTTGCATGGCGACCCTTGAGTCACCGGGACTCCAGCTGCAGGCAGGCTCTGGAAGGAACACATGAGGTGTGGCTCTTGGAAGCTCACAGGTCCACTCTGTCCTGCAGCTATAGCTTGTCCTGCCAGCTGTCCTGCCTGCCTGTCCACTCCGTTGGGCCAGCAAGATTCAAATGACCTTCAAGGCCAAGAAGAAAGGACCATCTTCAAGCTCAAGCCTGAGTGAGTGTGCAGACAGGCAGTGACTGGATCCAGGGGCTCAGTAGAGCTTTGGGCTAAGGGTGGTCCTGCGAAGTCAGACAACCAGCGCTGGGAACCCAGCCGCACTACTGGGCAGTCCTACGGTGGGTGATTCCTCTCAACTAGTGAGACTCGGTTTCCTCCTCTGTGAAAGGGGTGATGCTAAATGACAGCTCCTATGTCAGGGACAAATGGGGTGCTGTGGATGGAGCACTGAGCACAGAGTTTGGAGCACACACGGCAGTGAAGTTGGGGAGGTGGGCCATGATACTGGGGAGGCCCCCCAGTAATCAGTCTTTTTGCTTCATTCACCAGGCCTCCAGCACAGAGCCTGAACCAGAGGCAGATCACACTCCTGAGACCAGATCAAGTGCAGCCTCTTCCTCAGCAGTGGGGACACGGCTGAGACACTCGGGGTGCCCCAGGCCAGCTCCTCCCATGCTGATGGGAAGGAGAACATTGTAAGGCTTTTCCTTGGGTCTCTGGAGCCCAAGAGAGAGGGGATCACCCACCCAACTCCCTGACATCTCTACCCCAGCACCTATTTACCTGTTGGGAAAGTGCAACATTTATTTGTTGTTCATAGTAAATGTTAGATTAAAATCCTGTTTGTTTTCCAGCCTGGGAGTGATGGTGTGGTTCTTTCACTTCCTGTGCTCGTGTAAATGAGACACAGAATCTCACACTCCTCCTTGAATTAAGGAATCTTGCAGGGTCACAGCTTATGGTATGTGGAAGAAGAGAAAAGAGCCAGCCCCCCTTCCTGGCTGCTGAAGGACACCCCGAAGTCCCCCTTCCTCAGAGGACAGGCTCATTTCAGTGTGGTTCACCTGGGCCAGGAGCAGAGACAGCCCCTCAGAGCACCTGGGATTTAGAGGTTGGAGGGACTTTCACAGGCATACAACAACCAAGGAAATGTGGGTGTCTTGCACATAGCACTAGCCAGGACCACTGGCAAGGCAGTGGCTGCCTTTCTACAGCTTTGGAGAAAGAAGGAATGTTTTCTGCTTCTCTTGTTGAGGTTTCTTATGACCAAATATTGGAACTTGTAGTTTTCTTATCAATCTCTTCATTGCAGCAGCAGGAAGTGGGTAAATACATATAAAAAGATAAAAAATTTGCATGTGGAAAGGACAAAGCCAGAGGAAGGTCACTTGCAGACAGACTGAGGGCAGGCAGGACTCTCCCTCCTCAGTTGCCCTCCAGGGGCTCTGTGATCACCCTCGACCTAGATGGGAACCCTCCTGGGATCCTTGTCCATGACCTCAGAATTCCTTTTCCTGTTGGTTTCTTATCTAGGGTAAAGATTTTTGATGCAGGTTTTAAGGCTACAGCTGGGCTTCCTTCATAAACATCACTGCTCCCTGTGAACTAGAATGTCCAGCATCCCTGCACTTCCTAATACAATTCATTTTGGGCAGAAATTTCTCTTCCTCAGTCAAATTATTGTAGGATTTCTCCATAGCTGTGGTCTGAGAGAATGAAGGTAACGTCGTCCAGGTGGGGGTCATGGACATTTCCACCACAGCCTCATATGACTTAATCTTTCCTTCATGGTCACTTGGTGGCTATAGTTATGCGTGCAGTGTCTCCTAAGGCCCAGTAGCAAATACAAGGCTGTTTCTCCAAAGGAGAGTATTATCTGCAGTGCTGTGCTTCCAAATCCTAACAGTCTGTCTTGGGATCCTTCGATTGGGGCCTGCTAATGGCACCACCCAACATTTCCACATGCAGCAACACTTCCAGCACCATGGAGTCTGCTGGATCATACGGCCCAAATGGCAGAGCAGCCTACCCAGCAGCCTGCATCTCTTGTAGAGCCTTCTTGTTCTGGGTCCTACTCAAGACTAGCAGCTTTTGGGTCACTCACTCAATGAGCTTGAGTCACCCACCCTAATAAGGATTCTGTTGCCTCCAAAATACAAAGAGGCCCACTAGGCATTATGCCTCTCTTTGTTCATAGGAGGGAAGGGGCCAGATTGCACTACTTATCCTTCACTTTACAAGTGATATCTTAACATGAGAACACCACTGGACTCCTAGAAATTTCACTGAGGAGGGCCGCCCCTGAATTTTTGTCAGATTTATTTCCTGCCTGGTGACACACTATGTCTTCCCGATAAGACTAGATGAGTTTCTACTCGTTGCTGACTAGATGGAATCAGCACCCCCGCATGATCCTGTCACCTGGATGATGCGAGTCCCTGCTTCCATTGAGTTACAGTTTCCCACACACCTACAGGCAGTGCCCCCTTCTATTTCTTTATACCCACTCTCTGCTCACTTTTCTTTTGGGTCTTTTGTGTTTTCTTACTGATTTGAAGATTTTTTTTGTTTTTAGATATTCTATAAAGTAATCCTTTGTTGGTTCATATCTATTGTAGATATTTCCTGCTATTCTGGCCCTTGTGTTTTATTTTCTATTTTTAGGTTGTTGACATATATTAATAAGTTAATTCTATATATTGAGCTTATATCCAGCGACCTTGCTAAGATTCACTTCTTCATTGTAATAATTGGTGGATTATAGTGAATTTCCCATTCATGCAATGGTACCATCTGTGCCTAATGGCAATTTGATTTCTTGCTTGTTGATCTTTATGCCTTTTATTTCTTTTTACTGTGTTAATGCCTTGACTCCACTTCCAGTGGAATGCTGAACAAATGAGTGATAGCAGGCATCTCTGCCTGGTTTTCATCCCAGGGGAAAAAACCTTTCAGTAATTCTGTAGTAAGTATGATATTTGCTGTGGGTTCATTTTAAACAAACTTAATCAGCTCAAAGAAGTTGCCTACTTTTACTATTTTGTTGAGTTTTTTAAAAAATGAATTCAGGGGCCAGCCCCATGGCATAGCGGTTAAGTGCATGCACTCAGCTGCTGGCGGCCCAGGTTCAGATACCGGGCGTGCACTGATGCACCACATCAGGTCATGCTGTGGCGGCGTCCCATACAAAGTGGAGGAAGATAGGCACAGATGTTTGCCCAGGGCCAGTATTCCTCAGCAAAAAAGAGGAGGATTGGCATGGATATTAGCTCAGGGCTGATCTTCCTCACACACACACACAAAAATGAATTCATATTGAATTTTGTTAAATTATGTTTCACATTGATTCTAGATGTTGATATAATTTTCTCCTTTACTTTTCTTCTAATGGGATGGTTTCTATGATTTACTTTTGAATGCTAAATCACCCTTGTAATTTTTAGTATATCCCATTTAGTACTGATGTATTCTATTTTCATAGATGGCTGAATTCATAGAATAATGTTTTGCTTAGAATATTTATATCTGTGTTTCTGAAAGAGAGGATCTATCTTTTTTTTTTTTTCTCCTAGTGATCTGGTCAAATATAGTCTCAATTTGATGCTGGCCTCATAAAATAAATTGAAAACTATTTCCTCTTTTCCTCCTCTTCAAGTGAGTTTGGAAAATTTAGTTGTTTTTCTTCCTTATGTTTGGAATCTTTCAATAGTCTTGGTCTGGAGTTTTCCTTGGCAAGTTTTTTGTTGTTGTTGTTGATTGGTTGTTTGGTTTGATTTTTAAATAATTCATCTACATTATTGAACAGATAGAGAAGTTTTCCTTTTTTATGTTTTTCTGTGTGTGTCACTTTTGATAAGTTGTTTTTTAAGCTTTGGTCCATTTTGATCCCTGTTGTGAAATTTTTATCCTACGTATTTCCTAAAATCCACTTAGTATTTGTTAATGTCGGTGGGTTCTGTAGAGGATGCGTGTGTTTTGATTCCCGATATTGGTAATTTAGTTTCTTCTTTTTCTTTTCTTTTTTTCATCTATTTTCCTAGGGGTTTCTTATTTTTATTAATGTCAACAAAACACAACTTTTAGCCTTGTTGATTTGCTTCTATGGTATTTTTCTATGTCATTGATTTCTGCTCTTATTTTACTGTTGCCTCCCTTGTATACTCTTCCATTTTGATAGTTGTTTTTTTACTTCTTGGCAGGAAGCTGAGCTTAATGATATCAGTCTTTCCCCTATTCTAACTGACTCATTGAAGGCTATAAATTTCCCTCTAAGTAGTGATCTAGCTTGCATCTCATGTCTACACTGGTGTTTTCCCAAACCCTGTGCTTGTTTCTATGATAGAAGTATATATAGAGTACAGTAGGTACCCCCAAAAAAGAATGGTCAAGTTTAGGTATCGACAAAGACTCCTTCAATGTGTTTGTACTGTGTCTTGTAAAATGAGAAATTAAGCTGTTAAAAATTAAAGGATGCTCAAATGCCGTAAGAGTCTGCGACTCCTGTATACTAGTTCAAAACTATTGTGGCGCCAGTGATACTGGCTCAAGACAAGGTTGACATAAGGGAAGCCATGTTGTAGAAAAGAAACCCTATTGTAACTTTGAACAACCTCTGACTAACTAACACAGCTGGATATGCACCCTCTAAGAGATCTAACTCTGTAGATTTTACGACCCCTGCTTGTGCATGTACCTCCCAGCTGCAATAAGATCATAACTTTGTTCTTTTGAGTTCCCTAGGAATGTGATGACCCCCAAAGAGAGAATCTATGCTGATAGCGACTTCAATGAAAACTGAAAGATCTGGTGTGGCGACTCCCAGTCTGTAATACCAGAGAGTCAACATTCCTAACTCCCTCCCCTATAACCCACTGGCCCATAAAACTGCTGTAAGATTTTGTGTCCCCTTAAGATGGTTCTTTTGGACATTAGTCGGTCGTCTTCTCTCTTGCTAGCAAACAGGAATAAAATGCCCTTTCTCTGCCACCATCTTGCCTCTTGAAGATTGGCTTTTGTCTCATGGTGAGTATATTGTGCCCTTTTTTTATGGTAACACCTGGAGGGTCAATGTACACAATGGCGGGGCATTAAGGAGCAGTCTAGAACTCTGGCAATACAGTATAGGAGCTCAGAGCAGGAGACATGGAGACAGAATGCCTCCTGGAACTCTGGCTTTGCCGTTTACTATGTTGGCAAGCTTAGTCAAGATCTTTGTGTCTGCTTCCTCATAGGTAATGTCTTCTGTTAAGATTAAATGATTTTATATTTACATGTCCTCAACAAGAGGGATTTGTTAATCAGAGCCTGCTCTTAAAGAGAACAGTCACTCTAGGACACAGAGGAGGAAGAATAGGCCACTGTGGACAGATGTGTCAACCAGGCACCTGTGAAGGTGGATGTGTAACCACAGGACCTCCAAGACCAGTTCAACTGACCCAATCTCTTATCAACAGAGTGATTAAGAATTGTCTTTCAGAAAAAATGCAAAGTCATATAGCCAGAGTATGTGTAAAAGAAGAAACTGTGACCTGAAACGACCTCAGAACTAAAGATCCTCCTCCCCATAGAACCCAAGGACCAGACTTGACCAGAACTTGAAAGTCAGACTCTCATTGGAAGCAAAGACTCTCTCATTCAGGAAGATCCAGTGTTAAAATTCCTTCCTCACCCAGTCATAAATGTTTAAAACCTTACCATAAATGCTCAAAGCCCACCAATCAAAACCTGTCCCACCAGCATTTCCACAGGCTAGCCTGTTCTCCCTGACCTCTTAAATTTCACCCCAAATCCTGAATCAGGGAGACAGATCTGAGGGCACATGCCCCTGTCTCCCTGCAGACAGATCTCGCAGAATAAAAGCTGATTTCTCCCCCAAAGGCTGATGCCATAATTATTTGGCTTGTGTATGAGCATCCAGCAGAGAACCCCAATTTTGTGCAGTAAGAGATGCCCAAGCCAACCCTTGCCCCAGGTTGGCTGAAGGGCATGGACCTCAGGACACACGGATTCCACAGTGTGGTTAAAAAAAGGGGTACCTCCAGAGGGGCCAGGACAGATGGGGGACCAGGCGGCCCGTTGGGGGACGTGGGAGCACAGCCCAGGGAGGTGCAGGGGCATCTGGGCAGGCGGGAGGACGACAGGGCGAAGTGGGGTCAGGGGCGGACCCCGGTGGCATGGGCTTTGGAACCAGGCCCCGCAGGCCAGGAAGACTGTCCCCTTTACTGACCACTGCAGGACCCGGCCCACCACAGAGGAAGGGGATGGGACCGCCCAGGCCACGCCCCAGCCAGACATTCCCCCCGCCCCTCCCCCTCTCCCCCGTGGCCCCGGAGCCTGTCCTAAGACGCCCAGGACCCCGCCATGCCCAGGGCGCCATCTCCGCGCCCATTCGGGTCCCCGTCCCGGCCGTCCTCCGCCAGCTCCGTCCCGCTTCAGGCCACGCCCCGCCGGTGAACCCCGCCCGGGGCCCCTCAGCGTTCCATTCACCGCCCCCACGCCTCGGGCTCAGCCCCGCACTGGCGCAGCCTGGACCTTGCGGTGGTCGGTCTCGCGGGAAGTCACCAGCCCCCGCCCCCTCGCCCCAATTGCCGATCCCCCTTATCGCCGTTGTCACCGCCCCTCTCCCCTCCCCCGCCCACTTGACGCTCATTGGTTTCCTTCCCTTGCAGGGGGCGGGGCCAGCGGGGAGCGCTGCGGGATTGGTCAGCCGCGCAGAGCGCGCCGGCTCGCGCCGCACGCCGCGTTGTGGTCTGACGGCGAGGAGCCGCGGTGGACTCAGCCCACGGCTTCCATCTCGTCAGATTCCGTCACCTGCGGCTCCGCTGCTGCCTCGCTCGCCTCGGACTCTGCCTCCACCGACCGCATCCTCTCAGCCCGGCTCCGGCCTCCCGCAGGCCCGCCGCGGGCACGCCGTCTGCCGCGGGACAGGTGAGTGAGAGGTCGCGGACGGGGTCGGGGGTCAGGGGCCGGGTCGGGGGTCGGGGGTCAGCCGAGTTCTTGGGCGGGGCCGAGGAGCGGGGGTCAGGGGTCGAGCTGAGGTGCGGGCCAGGCTTGGGATCTGGGGCCGGGGTCAGGGCGGGGGCCGGGGACTTGGGCTGGAGTCGGGGTCGAAAAGTTGTTGGAAAGTCAGCCTTTTGTTGTTCTCTTGCTCCTGTGCAAGTCCTGTGCTTTCCCTGGGCCCGATTTTAGGATTTTCTGCCCCTCCCTATGCGGGTGCCCGCCCACGTGCTCGTGCCTGTGTTCTCTCTGTCCTACTTGGGTTCACAGAGCTTTTTCAGTTGTGCGTTGAGTCTTTGGTCAGGTTTGGGGACTTCTCAGCCATTTTTCGTTCGAACGCCGCGGTCGCCCCGTTCTTTCTCCCGTCTTTCTGGTTACACGGACGTGAGACCTGGACTGTGTCCCACGTCTCATGCTCTGTACGGTGGTTTTCATTCTTCTATTTTCTTCTCTCTGAGCTTCGGTTTCAGATCCACATGTCTGCAAGTTTGGATGTTTCCTGCTGGACCTGTCTGAGCTTTTGTAATTAGTTCTGCCCTTCTGGCTGCTTGACCTTTAAGGCGTCCGATAACTTCTGAATTGCAGATAGACATTTCTCAGTGATAGAACGTCCATTTGATCACTTTTCTATAGATTCCCAGACTGTTGAAATTCTTCATCTTTTCATCCGTTTATTTCTCTCTTCCTGTTTTTCCACGTTAATCATTTTTTCTTGTCAAACTTATTGAGGAATGTTTTACATAAAATAAACGGCATCCGTTCAAGGTGTACCATTTGATGAGTTTGACAGTCGTGTACAGCCATGAGACGGAGCATTTCCGTCACCCCCCAGGGATCCCTGTGTCCCTTTGCGGTCTATCCCTTGCTCTGCCTCTGGGTTCCGGGAAAACACAGACACACTTTTGTCATTTTAGAGTGGTTTGCGTTTTGTATTAATGTAGTCACACCCTGTGTGCTGTTTCTGTCTGGCTTTTTTCACTCAGTGTGCTGATTTTGAGATTCGTCCATGTCATGAGTTGTCCTTATAGATCACGTTATCGGCTTGAGGAAATTTCCTTCTTTTTCTTGTATTTTTGTCAAATTATTTTCTGCATTTATTGAGATAATCATAGGTTATTTTCCCTTTCTTCTGTTAATTTTTTGAATTGCATTTGTTGAATTTTGAATGTTAAACCAACCTTGCGTTCCTAGGTTGAAGCCCACTTGGTCCTAATGGATTATCTTTTTCATCCATGTATCAATCTATCTATCTTTCTATCTCTGTATCTATTTTCCTGAGTTTGATTTGCTGTTACTTTTTTGTGTGTGTGTGTGAGGAAGATTGGCCCTGACCTAACATCTGCCAATCCTCCTCTTTTTGCTGAGGAAGACTGGCCCTGGGCTAACATCTGTGCCCATCTTCTTCCACTTTATATGGGACGCCGCCACAGCATGGCCTGACAAACGGTGCGTCCGTGCGCGCCGGGATCCGAACCAGTGAACTCCGGGGCGCAGCAGCGGAGCGCTGCGCACTTAACCGCTTGTGCCACTAAGTGGGCCCCTGCTGTTACTTTTTAAAGGACTTTTACATCTGTGATTAGAAAGGAAATTGTTCACTAGTTGTCTTTTCTTATAGTATCTTTGCTTGGTTTTGTGATGGAATAAATGTATTGGGCTGTTTCCTCCATTTTCTGAAAGAGTTTGTGTTGGATTGTATCTTTGTTTTCTTAAATTTTGGATAGAATTCATCCAGACCTCAAGTTTTCTTTGTGGGAAGATTTTTAATTAAGAATTTAGTTTTTTAAAACTTTTCGAGGCCGGCCCTGTGGCGCAACCGGTTAAGTGTGCACATTTCGCTGCGGATGCCCAGGGTTCGAGGGTTCGGATCCCAGGCAGGCACCGACGCTCTGCCTGGCAAGCCATGCTGTGGCAGCGTCCCATATAAAGTGGAGGAAGATGGGGACGGATGTTAGCCCAGGGCCAGTCTCCCTCAGCAAATAGAGGAGGATGGGCAACGGATGTTAGCTCAGGGCTAATCTTCCTCACAAAAAAATAAATAAATAAATAAATAAAACTTTTCATATTTTTGTGTCCTGAGTCAATTTTATTAATTTATGTTTTGTAAGATATTGATTTTTTTCTAAGTTATCAAGTTCAGGGATATAATGTTTCTCTTTATATCGCATCATTATCCTTTTCATTATTGTAAGATCTATACTGACGGGAGTGTCCTCCAAAAGGAAAATGGTGGGTCATTTGAGAAGAGCGGGCATGATGGTGAAGGTGGAACAGAGACGGGAGGGCGGGGCATGGTGGAGGAGAGAGGGGCTGAGGGGCCGGAGGAGAAAGGGGAGGAACTTGGGTGGCAGGAGGAGAGGAACTGACTTCCACATCATCTGCCAAAAAATCCGAGAGGGCGGGCCCTGGGGAGGAGCTCCGTGAGGACCACCCGCGCCCCCGCACACGGGCAGGACAGTGACTCCGTCTGGGTGCCACCGTGAGGTGACAGCCCGCCGGGCTCTGCGCACAGCGGAGTCCCCGTCCCCGCTGCAGGTCGCGACGGCGCCGACCGCGGGCCCCAAGTTCAGTCTCGGCCTCCTGCTCGCGCTCCTGCTGCTGCGGCGGGACGGTGCCCGGGCGGCGCGCGGCCCTGAGTTTGGGATGGAACCTGCAGGAAGTGGGGGGGTGGGGGGGTGCAGCTGGGGGGCGGGGGAGGAGATAGATTAGGACGGGGGAGGGGACGCGGGGGCTCACGGGAGGAGATGGATTAGGACGGGGGAGGGGACGCTGGGGCTCACAGGCGCTCAGGTGTCTTGGCCGGTGGCGCTGCCATCTCCCCTTAAGTTTTCATCCCTGGGCTCCAGTCCCCCCTCTGGTTGTCAGCTCTGGCCAAGCGGAGGGCGGGTAAAGAGCCCACTTGGGCGAATAAGAAAGTCCGGAGAATGGGAGAGAGCGCGGCGGGAAAGGCTGCTGAAGCCCCCAGTGGCCAGCCCGAACGCGCCCCGGGAAGTGGGAGCCCGGGACCCTAGCACCCGAGCCGTGGCCAGGACACGGGGCGTCCCCGCAGGGGCTTGAACCCAGACGCAGCCTCTCCTCCGCTGCTCGCGCCACTGTCCCCACACACCCTCCATCCTGCCCACCTCTCCCCCGCAGGAGCTTCACCGCAGGCACGCACGCACGCATGCATGCACACACGTGCAGCCAGCCGCTGTCCCTCGGGAGTCCCTGCTCCTTCACCACAGCTCACATCCTTTCACTGCCCGCCTCACCCCGACCCCATGCTCCCCAGGGCCTCCAACACCTTCCCAAATGGGAGCTGTCTCTAATCACCTCTCAACCAACTGATATCTTATCCACCTACCTGAGCACACACTGGCAAAATTCTCCACACCTGGCAGCCAGAATCTGGAGTAGGAGGGATGGGAGGCAGGGGCATGGCTTCTTGCCAGGCAGACACCTTTTTCCCTTCCTCCTCCAGCAAGCGAGGTGCACTAGCCTTGAACTCCTGGCAGGGGCAGTGTTGGCTCTGCAGCCCAGCCCTTCAGAGAGTCTCTTGCTGTGGCAGAGATGGGGGTGAGGGCAGCCTAGAGGTCATTTTTTCCCAACCCCAATGCTCACCTGTGTTTCTCCTTCACAGATGCTGGCTCTCTTTGCTATGACTTCACTATCATTCCTAAGCCCAGACCTGGACAACCATGGTGTGAGGTTCAAGGCCAGGTAGATGAAAAGACTTTTCTTTCCTATGACTGTGGGAGAGACGAGGTGAAATCCTTGAGTGTCCTGGGAGAGGAGGTGAATGGCACGAGGGCCTGGCAAGAACAGGTGGAAACGCTGAGAGACGTGGGGGGCTTGCTCAGACAGCAACTTCCAGACATTAAACCAAAGAAATACACAGACAGGGCTAAGTGAGAAAGTCCAAGTGCAGGACAGAGCAGGTTGTGGGGTAAGAGGCCTTGATGGTACTCATGTCAAATGAAAGAATGGATGTTGGTCATTTCCAAGTAGCCCAGCAGAAAGGGCAGGCAGGGGAGGAGACAACAGGATAGATACAAAGGGGCCCAGAGGGGCTGGACAATGGGATGGTGGGGGGCAAAGGATTTATCCAGAACAGAGGATGACCTCTTTCCCATGGGTGGGTGGCAGATGCTCTCCCCATGTAGGGCAGGATGATGTGTCAGTGTAAAGCCCATGGACGCACGAGCGCATCCTGGCAGTTCGGCTTCCATGGACAGATGTTCCTCCTCTTTGGCTCGGAGAATGGAACCTGGACAGTGCTTCAACCTGGAGGCAGACGGATGAGAGACATGTGGGAGAGTGACAGGGACATGACTGAGTTCTTCAGAAAGATCTCGACGGGAGACTGCAGGAGATGGCTTGAAAATTTCTTGGTCCACTGGTTGAAAACGCAGGAGACAACAGGTACCTGAGAGGAGAAGGAGGGAGTGGTAGCTCTCTGGAGATTAGAGCAGCCTGCCCCACCTTCTGTGTGTGTGTGTCTGTGTGTGTGTGTGCGCGTGCACACGTGCCTGTGTGTTTGAAAGAGTGATCCATCCGTGGTGAGTTCTTCTTGGTAGAATAATGGCCATAGGTAGCTACTAATGTCCTTCCTTTCCCTTCTCACCTCCTGACGTCTCTTCCTCACTGCACATCCCTCTGGTCCACTCACCGTGGATTCTGCCTGACCCCAAACATGAGAGCATGATTCTCTTTCCAGAACTTTTCTTCTTACTGTTCGCTCTTCTTAGCCTCACTTTTCTTTGTCATCTCACCTGATCTATTTCTGGAAATGCTTCAGTATCACCTCAAATGTCAGCTCCTGAGAGGACGACGCTACCACCATCCTCAGGTGTCACCTCCCCTTCTGTCACAGCAAGAGTGATTGTTTATATTTTAGCTCTTGCTTTCCCCATTCACTGGATGAGCCCCTTCAGGAGAGGGCCTATCTCCTCTCTCCCTTCCTACCTCAGGGCCTGTCACAGCAGCCACCTCCAGTAGAAGGGTAGAAAATGTCTGCATTATAGATATGTGGGGCAGCAGGAGCTGAGGCCCCTCACGTTTGGGGTCAGGACAAAGGCTCTCACTCTTCTATTTCCATTTCAGCATCACCAACCGCGGCCCCAGATACAGTCCAATCCAGGGCCACAGCCATCACTCCCATCACCTGGATCCTCCCAGTGACACTCCTCTGCTCTCTTCTCCTTGGCATCCTAGGCTGAGTCCTTTATGGTCACAGGTACTGAGCGCAGAGAACCTGGTGTGAGGGCAGGGAAAGGTGAATTCTCAGCCCAACCCCTGCCCCTCACTGACCTTTCTCATCATGGAAATGCAACCAGGAAACTAAGACCTCATGTGGCTCCACAGCAATAACTTGGACAAGCTTAGCCCTGGGTTCTGATGTCTTCTCACTGGTGAGGCCAGAGGGAAAGGGGAGGGGCCCACACCAAGGCTTAGGGCCTGTAGATGCTAAAGGGGTTTAGGAAAGTCAGGCCTGACTCAGACCCAAATCCCTGTTTGGAAGAGTCTACTTGGGCCCAGTGGGGGTCGTGTGGGGACAGCAGACACAAGTCGTGGGCAGGACTCACATTTGGGGGAGAGCCACATGGTGGCTCCATGTGGGGTGTCAAGGAGAAGAGGACTCATCCAGGGGCTAAGAAGAGAGGGGCCTGGGTCTAATCCCAGGAAGAGAGCTGGGAAGGCCTTGCAGACTCATGTCAAAAGGCTAGAGTTCAAGGCTGCATTCTCACACAAAGTGCCTTAGGTCCCAGCTGGTGAGGCAGAAGGTGAACAGTAGAGTCTATGTAGGTGAGGTTAAGAGGAGGCCGGTTCTCCAAGGAAGAAGGAGAATTCTGGCTCAGCCTATTGCATGCGCCTGGCAGCCAGCCTCCTGCAGACCCCAGATCCTGAGTCACTGATTGGCCCCTCCCTGGAGCAGAGGTGACTTGAGAAATAGGTGAGACTGAACTGCTGTTGATGCTCACAGCTGGAGCTGGACCAGCAATGGGTGGGGATGATGTTTCTTTTTTGACACGGCGAGGTTGATGTTTGTTGACTGCTTATCGCCGGGCTATAGAAGATAGGGATAAGATACAGACAGAGAAGGCACTCTTAAAAACAAAATATCGCCGGGCTATAAAAGATAAAGATAAAATACAGACAGAGAAGGCACTCTTGAAAACAAAATATCACCGGGCTACCGGGCTATAAAAGCTAGAGATAAGATACAGACAGAGAAGGCACTCTTAGAGAAAAAAAACTTCAGATTTACAGTTGACTAAAGTCAAGGTAAAAAAAATTCCAAGATGGGAGGACCCTCCCTTTTACACTCTGGCTGGGGAGTGGGCTCGTAGGTCAGGGTTATGTGAAGCTTGGGATGCTTATCTGCGACGATTTGAACCGTTGGATGTGACCAAAGCTTTACAGACAGTAAAAAGGAAAACAAAAGATGATGTTTCTTTTTTGACACGGCGAGGTTGATGTTTGTTGACTGCTTATCGCCGGGCTATAAAAGATAGGGATAAGATACAGAAAGAGAAGGCACTCTCAAAAAAAAAAATTTAGATTTACAGTCTCGCTTGGCTATGATTCGATGTCAATATCTTGCACTGGGAGATCAGGCTCATAACTACCAAGCTATAACAAAAAAGGCTGCTATAAGAGTTGCCAAATATAAATATAGAAAGAGGAGAGGAAAGATAAATGAACGCAAAGTTCATATGGCCATAGTATTGGCCGGTCCTAAGTGGGACCCAGACACATGGGATGGTGATATCTGGGATAATGATTCTAAAACTAATTATGAGGAAGAGGAAAAACCACCCAAACACACAGAGGCACGTCCTCTTCGCCGTCGGCAGATGGAAATAGATGGTAATCATTCTATAAGGAAAGATATGATTAGAGATTTTAACCAACAAAAAATTTCTGATATTTTAGCCCGGGCTACACAAAAGCCTAGAAAAGCCATTATAACCTGGCTTGTTCGCCTATATGATATGGGCGCTACAGAAATTAATCTAGATGCAGGAGATGCTTTTAAATTTATAATTTTGTCCAATGATCCAATAATACGGGGAGCTTTCAAAGATTAAAACATAAATGCTCACTCCCCAAATAATCATAGACAAGACACTAATAGTACAACTTTATTGGCTCTTACAATAAAAGGAGCTCAGGATAAATACCCCACAGATGATATGTGGCCAAATACTAATAGACCATGGTATACTTTAAAAGATTGTGTCCAAAAGATGAGAGAAGAAACCATAAAACGGGCTGTGTTTCTGGGGTGTAATAAAGCTTTAAATAAAATGACTTTAAGTGTCCAGATGCGAAACAAGTTGATAAAAACTACACCTCCGGCATACAAACAAATAATTACAACCTTTCTCATGAATGAAACTAAAAACCCTATATCAACACTTACAGATAAGATTATACAACTAGCAGACTTTGGAGACTGGCAGACAACTAAAAACTCTCCAAGAAGAGAAAAAAGAAAAACATTCTTTAAAAAAGATAAAATGACTCGAGGTGATATGTTTTTGGCCCTACTCCAGGCAGGAGTACCTAAAGACCAGATTGATAGAGTTGACACTAAAAAATTATAAAAACTATATAAAAAAAAAAGGGCGGAATATAAAACAAGTAAATAGAAGGGACAATATAAAAAATGCTTCCAACCCAGTGCCTACTACACCTAGTACACCGCCTCCTCCCTCAGATCCTCTTTTTGCTGACTTACATGATTGAGGGGAAGGCCAAACCTCTATATCGATTAGTGCCACTATAAAAAAAGATATTAGACCACATATACCAATTAAAATATTTTAAAAGAATAGATCTACAACTAGTGTGAAGGCACTTGTAGATACAGGGGCAGAGGCCACCCTTATCTATAGAAATCCAATTAAGTTTCAAAGTACATCAATTCTGATAACTGGATTGGGAGGAAAAAAAATCCAGGCAGTTACCAATAATCTTTCTATACAAATTGGGCAACTACCCCGGCGCATATATCTAGTTATAATTGTGCCAATACCAAAATATATAATTGAGATTAATATTCTAAAAAGATTGACATTAAATTTGGCTGATGGACAATACCAATTTGCTATTAGAACTTTGTCTTTTCATATTAATGCTATAATTGTGAGATGTTTACATCATAAAGTAAAAATTCCACCTGCCACACAAATGGTCAAAGACAGTATCACATCCCTAGAGGACAACAAAAAATATCTGAGACCATAGAAGATTATTTGGCTATAAAAGTCCTTCACAGAGTAACTACAGCCTAAAATAATCCTATCTGGCCTGTTAAAAAAGATGATGGGACATGGAGAATAACTGTAGATTATAAAGAGCTAAACAAAGTGACTCTGGCTATTCAAGCGGCCGTCCCTGATTTGATTACTCTTATAAAAAAAGTACAATGTTATCCAGGCACTTGGTATGCAGTCATAGACTTGGCTAATGCCTTTTTCACCATACCTATACCTAAAAGTGTCCAAAAACAGTTTGCTTTCACGTGGCTGGGACAACAATATACCTTTACTAGACTTCCTCAGGGATGTGTGCATAATCCCACTATCTGCCATCGACAGGTTGCTGAAACCTTGGCAAAGCTACCTACTTCTGATGATGTCCAAATAATACATTATATAGATGATATTATGATCCAAAAAAAATAAAAAAAAAATACAACAACAGTTAGAAAAAGTAATAGACACACTTGAGGAGGATGGATGAAAAACTAATCCAGCTAAAATTCAGGGCCCAAGTTCAAATGTTAAATTTTTAGAAATACTTTAAAATAATAAAAAACAAAAAATTTTACCTAAAGCTAGACAAAAGATATTAGATTTTACAACGCCTCGTAACAAAAAGGAAGCACAAAAATTTATTAGATTATTTAGATTTTGGAGGGCACATATTCCACATTTAAGTCAGCTCCTTACACCTTTACATAAAGTTACCAAGAAAAAATATAAATTTGTATGGGGAATGAAACAAAAAAAAAGCTTTTAAAACAGCCAAACATACTATTCAGACTACTTTAGATCTATGGCCAATTAAACCGGGACCCATTGAGTTACAAGTAGATGTCATTGATCAATATGCCAGCTAGAGTTTATGACAAAAACAAGGTGCCCGACGTTATCCTCTGGGATTTTGGAGTCACAAACTTCCCTGTTCCAGTGAAAGATATAGTCCTTTTAAAAAACAGTTGTTAGCCTACTATTGGGCTCTAATAGACTCAAAAAGCCTTACCCTAGGACATGAGATAATTATGCGACCCCAAATACCCATCATACAATAGATTCATAGCACGCCTGTTACTCATAAAATTAGACATACACAAAAATTTAATATCATCAAATAAAAATGATATATTCAAGACCGGGCCAAACCTGGCCCAAAGGGGTTGTCTCTATTACATAAACAAGTGTCTCAATATAACAGTGAGCCAACTGTGTCACCTAAGACTGATATAACAAAATCTCCTATTAAATGGGGTGTCTCATATGATCAATTGACTAAAGAACAACAAAAACATACCTGGTTTACAGATGATTCTGCCAAAATGATATCGAGCTCACAAAAATAGAAAACAGTTGCCTATAACCCATCCACCCAAGAAATAATTGTCACCACCGGAGATAATATGAATAGCCAATATGCTAAACTCTATGCGATATATCAGACACTTCAACAAGAACAGGGGCAACAATGTCATATATATACTAATTCGTGGGCTGTGGCACAAAGTTTGACAACGTAGATGCCACAATAAAAAAAACATAATTAAAAAATTAATGATAAAAAAATATAGAAAAAAATTATAAAAAGACATATGGTTATGGTGTCAAAACACAATTGTTACTATATTTCATGTTGATGCTCACAGTTCTTTAATTTCTACAAAACAAAAACATAATTCTCATGCTGATCAACTAGTACAGATTCATACAACACACAACCCAGGCTTAACACAATGGGTCCACAAAAAGAGTGGACACTTGGGAGAACAAGCTTCATACAGGTGGGCACAACAAAGGAAAATCCTTGTCACCCATGATGATATTGCCACTACAGTACAACAATGTCAGTTATGCCAACAGTTGAATAAATGGGGAGTTCCACACCCCTACCAAGGTCATATCCAAAAGAAATTATTTCCCGCCCATACCTGGCAAATAGATTTTATTAGACCATTGCCAAATTCTTGTAGATATACTTATGCCTACACTACTGTTGATACATATTCTAGTTATTTATTGGCTATACCAGCTAAAGTGGCCACTCAACAAAGTGCCATAAAATTATTAGATACAATTAAGTTATATTATAAAACACCAAGGCAAATTCAGAGTGACAACGGTTCCCACTTTACAGGTAAGTTGATTCAAACCTATACCAAAGAAAATTATATAAAATAGATTTATCATATACCTTATTACCCCCAAGCTGCAGACCTCATAAAACAAATAAATAGATTACTTAAACAACAATTAAAAAGACTTGGTCATGGCTCATTAAAGGGGTGACACAACCATCTAAGTACTGCTCTAAATATGTTAAATAACAGGCCACTAGGCCCTAATGAGACTCCTCTGTCAAGGTTGTTACCAGCAAAGATTACAAAAGTGGCAACCGCCACCCATGAGCTTATGACCTTAACCTATTGGCCCCTGACAGTCTGCTAAACCGCCTTTTCGTGCCACGGCCGAAGTGGCTGGATTAGATTTATCTACTGTTCATTCTATTCAATTGCCCCCTAAGAGGCAGTCTATAGTCCCAACTGAGATAAGAGTACAATTTCCCAAAAATACCTTTGGTTTGTTAAAAAGACGCTCTAGACTGGCAACAAAAGATATTAATGTACTAAGAAGAGTCATTGATCCAGATTACCAAAAAAAAATAAAATTTATATTATATAATAATAGTGACACAGTACTAACTGTAGAGTCTGGGGAACAAATGGGACAATTATTGGTGCTTCCCCTCCTGACTTCAAATGTGTCACAAAGACAACCTCCAAGTAAATTAACTAAAAGAAAAATACAAAGATTTGGGTCTACAGATAGATAAAAACCTAGAACAAAAGTGTGGGTGACACATCCACCCAGTGCAGCTCCCCGTGCTGCAAAAATAGTGGCCCAAGGGCCCACTACAACACTCATATATCCAAGAAATAAACAGTTATATCATGTTCCTAAAAATTCTGTTTCTTTACGTGAATAGATATTCCTGCTATGTTCGCTATGCTGTGCTACACTTTCATGTCTACTAAAGACCTACACAACAACTAATGTCTCCGTAGGACAACCTTTGACCCGACACTACTAGACCAACTGCTCTACACCAGTGGGACCTATAACCTAGACTATAAATGGCCAAAAAATTTGGTCTCAAAAACAAGAAACAACTTCACAATATCAGATAATTTCTCTATTACCCTGCCTCCTGCTACCCTCCGTGATGGGGGCTGATCTAGACTTCTACAGGCTAGTTTGTTAGGCCTAAGTGTTACCTTATCTAATGTTATCTTTGATACTATACATGATTTACAAGATCAAGTTAATAACATTTCATATTCTAAGGGGTTATTGGTTACCTTGGGGTTTGGGTCCTTTATTGCGAGATAATTTTATAATTATTGTAGTCATTAGATTTTAAATTCTTAGATGTGCCTTATGTACTTATATACAAAGTTCATTGTCTGTACATATAGTGTCTTATGGTTAATAGAGACGGCCACGGCCAAATATGTCTTGACATTAGTACAGCCATGTTTGGCCGCTCCATTGACCTACAGCCACCAGCACAAAAAAAAATATAAAAGCTGCTTTCTGCGTGGTGGGAACTGGCCCTTCTCTCACAAAGGGAGTTGCAAGTTATAACATTTCAAGGCTCTTAGAGCGTCATAACACGAGATGGACTGGCCATCTGTGCCGGGCTGGGACGATAACCAAAGAGAACAATGCACGTACACAACTACTGGGCTGGGACGTTAGCCAGGGTGCTCAGTGCACGTACACCACTGATAACCATTTTGTACATGGGAACACTAAATGCTTGCTCTGCAAACTCTATAATTGCTTACTCTAAAAATTACTAATGGTATAAAAACTGCTAAAAACAGACCCGGTGAGAGTTCCACCTGTAGAAGGGACGCCTTGCCCAGGACGTGTGATCCTTGCCCAGCCGTGTCGATTGACAGGGCTCTCCCGGCAGTGGGGCGTGGATGTTGTGAGTAATTGATTTGATGTGAAGTAATTGATTTGATATGAAGTAATTGATTTGATGTGTTCTCTTTTCGGTCAACCTGGTGTTTCTCTTTCCAGTTGATTTGTGTCATTTCTCTTCAGCCAATGTGGGTGTTTTCCCTTTCCAGTCGGGCTGATGTTTTTTCCCTCTTAATACTAGACCTATTTAGATCTGTTTACAGACTGTCGCCTTTACTATCCTCTATATAATAAAATATACCTTCAGTCCATTTGTTTAGAGTAAAAAGTGTCTTTTACGTCTCCAATCAAATCCCAAAACCTCTCATAACACCAGGTGATCTGTGTGTGGGAAGAGACTCCCATGCATAGGGCTAGGGGACAGGGGTCTGGGTTTCATCCTTGGGAGGAGACAACCAGGAAGAGCCTGGCAGCCCCAACACAGGTGAGGTAGGCAAGTGACTGGGAGAATGGGAGGAAGGCAGAAGGCTGGCATTAGAGACCCAGCAGGATGGCCAGGTGGGAGGAGGATGGGCCTCTGTGGGCATCTGGGCATTCGTGGCTCACCTTGCAAGCTCCTGGTCCCCAGACTCACGCGAGACCCCAGGGTGGGTAGGGTTGCTTCCTGAAGCTATTTTAGTGGGTGTGGACTATATAGATCACACTTCCAGAAACAGGAATCAGGAATCTGGATGAAATTCTGGCTGCTTTGCCTGTGCTAGCTTCTTCCTCTTTCATTGAATTTCCACATTTGTAACATGGGAAACGCTACCTCAGGGAAGAGGTGTGCTGGTCGTCCTCGGGGCAAAAGAGGGCTCTGAAAGAGGTGACTTTGGTGAATAAGAAATGTAGGAGAATGGGAGGGGGGAGGGCAGGAGAGGGAGAGAGGGTGCAGCAGGAAAGGCTGCTGAAGCCCCCAGTGCCCAGCTCGCCCACCCCTCGGGAAGTGGGAGCCCGAGCCCCTGGCAACCGAGGTGTGGTCAGGACAGGGGGCATTCCCACAGGGACGTGACCCCCAGACGCTGCCTACCCTCCTTTGCTCACACAACTGTCCCCACACACCCTCCATCTTGCCCACCGCTCGCCCCCGGGAGAGTCCCAGGGCACCTGGCCAGCAGATCACCGCACATGCAGCCCCAGCCACTGGCCCTCGGGAGCCCCTGCTCCTCCACCCCAGCTCACACCCTTTCACTGCCCGCCTCACCCTGTCCCCATGCACCCAGGGCCTCCAACACCTTCCCAAATGGGAACTGTCCTTAATCACCTCTCTACCAACTGACACCTTATGCCCTTGCCTGAGGATACAGTCCAGCGAAAACTTCCACACATGGCCCCCAGAACCTGGGGTAGGATGGAGGGGAAACAAGGGGGCAGTTTCCTGCCAGACAGACACCTCCTGGAACTCCTCCAGCAAGGAAGGGACTCTGACCTTTAATGGGTAAGGGGGAGGGACCAAACCCTTCAGAGATTCTCTCCCTGTCACAGATATGGGGGTGGGGAGTGCCTAAGGGTCCTTATCTCCCAACCACAACCCTCACCTGCGTTTTTCCTTCTCAGATGCTTGCTCGTTTTGCTATGACTTAACCATCATTCCTGAGCCCAGACCTGGACAACCATGGTGTGAGGTTCAAGGCCAGGTAGATAGAAAGACTTTTCTTTCCTATGACTGTGGCAGCGATGAGGTCAAATCCTTGAGTCTCCTGGGAGAGGAGGTGAATGACACGAGGGTCTGGCAAGAACAGATGGAAACGCTGAGAGACGTGGGGGACTTGCTCAGACAGCAGCTCCCTGACATTGAACTGGAGAAATACATGGACAGGGGTAAGTTAGAAAGTCCAGGTGCAGGACGGAGCAGGTTGTGGGGTTAGCTGCATTTATTGTACTCATGTAAAAAAAAAAAAAAGGAGGGTGGTCCTTCACAAGTAGCCAAGCAGAAAGGGCAGGTCTCAGAGGAGAGATCAGGGCAGATACAGAGGGGCCCAGACGGGGTAGACAATGAGAGAGGACAAAGGATTTGTCAAGACTAGAGGCTGACCTCTTTCCCTTGGGGGCTGTGGCAGATCCTCTCCCCCTGCAGGGCAGGATGATGTGTCAGTGTAAAGCCCATGGACACACGAGTGCATCCTGGCAGTTCGGCTTCCATGGACAGATGTTCCTCCTCTTTGGCTCGGAGAATGGAACCTGGACGGTGCTTCAACCTGGAGGCAGACGGATGAGAGACATGTGGGAGAGTGACAGGGACGTGACTGAGTTCTTCAGAAAGATCTCGATGGGAGACTGCAGGAGATGGCTTGAAAATTTCTCCGTCCCCCAGTTGAAAACGCAGGAGACAACAGGTACCTGAGAGGAGAAGGAGGGAGTGGTAGCTCTCTGGAGATGAGAGCAGCCTGCCCCACCGTGTGTGTGTGTGTGTGTGTGTGTGTGTGTGTGTGTGTGAGTGAAACGGTGATCCATCCACGGTGAGTTCTTCTTGGGAGAACAATGGCCATAGGTAGCTTCTACTATCCTTGTGTGTGTGTGTGTGTGTGTGTGTGTGTGTGTGTGTGTGTGTGTGTGTGTGTGAGTGAAACGGTGATCCATCCACGGTGAGTTCTTCTTGGGAGAACAATGGCCATAGGTAGCTTCTACTATCCTTCCTTTCCCTTCTCACCTCCTGACATCTCTTCCTCACTGCACATCCCTCTGGTCCACTCACCGTGGGTTTCTGGCTGACCCCAAACATGAGGGCATCATTCTGTTTCCAGAACTTTTCTTCTTACTGTTTGCTCTTCTTAGCCTCATTTTTCTTTTTCATCTCACCTGGTCTATTTCTGGAAATGCTTCAATATCACCTCAAATGTCAGCTCCTGAGAGAACTTCTCTACCACCATCCTCAGGTGTCACCTCCTCTTCTGTCACAGCAGGAGTATTGGTTACATTGTAACCTTTGTTCTTCCATTAGCTGTATGAGCCCCTTGGGGACAGGGCCCTTCTCCTTTCTCTCTTCCTCCCTCACAGCCTGTCACAGTGGCTGCCACAAGTAGAGGGGTAGAAAATGTCTGCATTATAGGATTATCTGGGGCAGCAGGAGCTGAGAAGGAGTCTCCACAGAGGAGATCTTGGGTCTGGACAAGGTCTTTCACTTTTCTTTTTCCATTTCAGCATCACCAACCTCAGCCCCAGCTACAGCCCAATCCAGGCCCCCAGCCATCATGCCCATCGCCTGGATCCTCCTGGTGACACTCACCTGCTTTACTATCCTTGACATCCTAGGCTCAGTCCATTATATTACTAGGTACTGAGAGCAGATTGAGAGGGAAGAGAGGGACATATAGCCTGGAGTGAGGATAGGGAATGGTGAATTCCCACTCACCTTTTGCTCCTTCACTGAACTTTCTTATCATGGAAATGAGACCTGGTTAATAAGACCTCATGGCCCTTGACAGCAATAAGTTGGACAAGTTCAGACCTGGGTTCTGATATCTCCTCACTGGTAAGACCAGTGGGAAAGGGGAGGGGCCCACAAGGCTTAGGGCCTGTTGATACTAAAGGGGTTTAGCAAAGTCAGGTCTGACTCAGACCAGATCCTCTCTTTGGGAGAGTCTATTTGGGCCCAGTGGGAGGTGGTGTGGAGCACACAAGTCATGGGCAGGACTCGCTTTGGGGGAGAGCCCATGGTGGCTCCACAGGCTGTGTTGAGGGGAACGGGACTCATCCAAGAGGCTAAGAGGAGAGGGGCCTGGGTCTAATCCCAGGAGGAGGGGTGGGAAGGCCTTGCAAACTCAACTCAAAAGGCTAGAGTTCAGGGGTGCGTTCTCACAGAAAGTGCCTTGGGTCACAGCAGGTAAGGCAGAAGGCGAACAGTAGAGACTGTGTATGTGAGATTAAGAGGAGGCCAGTTCTCCATGGAACGAGGAGAATTCTGTCTCAGCCTGTTGCATGCACCTGGCAGCCATCCTCCTGCAGACCCCACATCCTGAGCCACTGAGTAACTGCTCCCTGGAGGAGAGGTCAATTAGGAGATAGCTGGGACTAGACTGCAGTTGATGGTCACAGCAGAGCAGGACCAGGAATGGACTGAGTAGGGGCAGAGACCATTACATTGAGGGCTATGTGTGCTGCAAGTTAAGAAACTGGGAGTGAAGGAAAAGAAGGATGTTTGCCTGTAACCCTCCCCAAGGCTACGGGTATCAGGATACAGGCCCTTCTCTTCCATCAGAGCTCCCACCAGGTCCTTTAGGCACCCCCATCAGAGGGAGAATCAGGACCTGAGTACAGGGAGCAGATTCATTCATTACTCACTCTAGTCCTCAGCGTAAATGGTGGGTCAGGGCCTGGAGCTGCCTGTCATGTGGTAAAGGGAGCAAGAGGTTGGGACAAGGTGGTGAAACCAGAGAGGGGGTGACAGATGGGGGGAAACACATGACTCTCATTGAGGGAGGGACTAAAGATGGGGAGTGACTGGGAAGCTGACCCAGGAGAACTGACCCACTGACCCTTTTCACAGTGAACTGGACAGTGCCCAGGTAAATGACCTGGACTTCATCTTTTCACATCCAGCTGGAGAGTGCCCAGGTAAATGAACCAGACACCACTGCTTCTCACTGCCATGAACGGTGCCCAGCTAAATGACCTGGATGTCACTTTTCACACCACACTGGAGAGTGCCCAGCTATATGACCCAGATGTCACCTTTTCACACTGCACTGGAAAATACCCAGCTAAGTGACCCGATGTCACCTATTCACACCACATTGGACAGTGCCAGGCTAAATGACCCAGATGTCACCTTTTCACACTGTACTAGACAGTGCTCAGCTAGGTGACCCAAGGTCACCTTTTTACACCACACTGGAAAGCGCCCAGGTAAATGACCTGGACATCACCCTCTCACACTGCACTCGATAGTGCCCAGCTAAATGACCCAAAGGTCACATTTTCACACCGCATGGGACTGTGCCCAGCTTAATGACCCTGACGTCACCTTTTGACACTGCACTGGACAGTGCCAAGAAAAATGACCTGGATATAACCTTTTCACTCTGAACTGGCGAGTGCCAGGTTAAATGACCTAGATATCTCCTTTGCACACTGCACTGGAGAGTGTCGAGCTAAGTGACCTGGATGTCATTTTTGAACATCACACTGGACAGTGCACAGCCAAATGATCCAATATCACCTTTCCACACTACACAGTAGAGTGCTCAGGTAAATGACCTGGACATCACCCTTTCTCACTGCCATGAACAGTGCCCAGCTAAATGACCCAGATGTCACTTTTCACACCAAACTGGACTGTGCCCAGCTCAATGACCTGAGGTCACCTTTTCACACTGCACTGAATAGTGCACAGCTAAATGACACGACATCACCTTTTCTCACTGCCCTGAAGAGTGCCAAGCAATATGACCCAAACGTCACCTTTTCACACCACATTGTAGAGTGCCCAGATACATGACCCAGTGTCCCCTTTTCACAAGGCACTGGACAGTGCCCATATAAATGACCAGGACATCATCTTTACCCACTGCACCTTACAGTGCCCAGCTAAATGACTCAGACTTTACATTTTCAAACTGCACTGGACAGTGCCAAGATAAATGACCTGGCAATTACCTTTTCACACCGCACTAGACAGTGCCCAAGTGATGCAGATGTCACCTTTTTACACTGCACTGGACAGTGCCCAGCAAAAGACCCGAAGTCACTTTTTCACACTGAACTGGACAGTGCCCATCTAAAGGACCTGGACGTAAAGTTTTCTCACTTCACTAGACAGTACCCAGGTAAATGACAAGGATGTCACCTTTTAACAATGCACTAGAGAGTGCCCAGATAAAGGACCAGATGTCACCTATCACACTACATTGGACAGTGCCCTGCTAAATGATCCGGATGTCACCTTTTCAGATGGTACCAGACAGTGCCAAGCTAAATGACCATGATGTCATCTTCCCACACCACACTGTACAGTGCCCAGATATATGACCAATGTCACCTTTGAACACCACACTAGACAGTGCCTAGATTTAATGACCCAGACATCATCTTTTCACACTGCAATGGACAGTGCCCCGATAAATGACCCAGTCGTCACCCTTTCACACCGCACTGGAAGTGCTCAGGTAAATGACCCAGATGTCACCCTTTCTCACTGCCCAAAAAGTAACCAGCTTAATGACCCAGATGTCACTTTTCACATCACACTGGACTATGCCCAGCTGTTTGACCCGGACGTCACCTTTTCACACTGCACTGGACAGTACTCAGCTAAGTGACCCGATGTCACCTATTCACAACACACTGGACAGTGTCCAGCTAAATGACTCAGATATCACCTTTTGAAACCACACTGGACAGTGCCTGACTAAACAACCCAGACTTCAACTTTTACATTGCACTGGACAGTGCCAAGGTAAATAACCCAAGTCACCTTTCCACAGTGCACTGGACACTGCCAGACTAAAAGTGCTGGACGTCACCTTTTCACACTACACTAGTGAGTGCCCAGCTAAGTGACCCAAATTTCACCTTTTCACACCATACTTGACAGTGCCAAATTTAATGACCCTGATGTCACCTTTTTAAACCACACAGTATAGTGCAGCTAAATGAATGGAGGTTATTTTTTCACACCATAGAAGACAATAACCAGGATGTCACCTTTCACACTGCACTGGACAGAGCCCAGCTAAATTACCTGGATGTCAACCTTTAACACTGCACTGGACTGCATCTAGCAAAATGACCTGGATGTCACTTTTTCACACCACACTGGACGGCGCCCAGATAAATGACCCTATGTCACGTTTTCACACCACACTGGACAGTGCCCCATCAAATGACCTGGACATCACCATTTCACACCACATTGGACGTTACCCAAATAAATGACCCAGACATCACAATTTCACACCCCACTGGACAGTGCCGGCTAAATGACGTGGACATCACCTATCACACCACACTGGATGGTGCCCTGCTAAGTGACCCAGACATCACCATTTCACACTGCACTGTGCAGTCACCAACTACATAACCCAGACATCACCGTTTAAGACTGCAAGGGACAGTGCCCAGCTAAATGACCCGATGTCACCTTTTCACACTGCACTGGACAGTGCCCAGTTAAATGACCCAGATGTAACCTTTTCTCACTGTACTGAACACTGCCAACTAAATGACCTGGACATGACCTTTTCACACCACACTGGACATTGCCCAGAAAATTGACCTGGATGCCACCTTTTTACATCACGCTGGACAGTGCCAAGCTAAATGACCCTGATGTCACCTTTTCACACTGCACTGGACAATACCCAGCTAAAAGAATCGATGTCACCTTTTCACACTGCACTGACAGTGCCCCATCAAATGACCCGGATGTAACCTTTTCTCACTGAACTGCACAGTGCAAAGCTAAATCACATGGATGTCACCTTTTTGCAGAGCACTGGATAGTGCCCAGCTAAATGACCCAGACGTCACCAGTTCTCAGTACCCTAAACAGAACCCAGCTAAATGATCCAGATGTCACATTTTCACACCACACTAAACAGTGCCAAGGTATACGACCGAAACTTCACCTTTTCACACCGCTCTGGAGAGTTCCTAGCTAAATGATCCAGATGTTACCTTTTCACACTGCACTAAACAGTGCCAGCTAAAGGACCCGATGTCACCTATTCACACCACACTGGACAGTGCCCCGCTAAATAACCTGGATGTTACCTTTTCACACCACACTGAGTAGTGCCCCGTTAAATGACCCAGACATCACCCTATATCACTGCGAGGGACAGGGCCCAGCTAAATGACCCAGATGTCACCTTTTAACACTGCACTGGACAGTGCCCCACTAAATGACCTGAACATCACTTTTTCACACTGCACAGGATAGTGTCAAGATAAATTACCTGGATGTTACCTTTTCACACAGCACTGGACAGTACCCAGCTAAGTGGCCCAGATGTCACCTTTTCACACTGCCCTGGACATTGTCTAGCTAAATGAATCAGATGTCACATTTTCACTCCACACTAGACAGTGCCCAGCCAAATGACCTGGATGTAACCCTTTCACCTTGCACTGGAGAATGCCCTGCTAAATGACCCAAACATCACTTTTTCACACTGCACTGGACAGTGCCAAGTTAAATGACGTGGATGTTACCTTTTCCCATCGCACTGGTCAGTGCCTGGCTATGTAACCCAGGTGTCACCTTTTCACAGATCACTTGATACTCTAAGTGACCCAGATGTCACCTTTTCACACTGCAGTGAACAGTTCCCAACTTAATGACCTTGATATCACCTATTCTCACCACACTGTATAGATCCCAACTAAATGACCCGAGGTCACCTTTTCACAAGGCACAGGACAGTGCCCAACTAAAAGACCTGGACATCACCACTTCACAACGCACTGGACACTGCCCCGCTACATGACTCAGACTTTACCTCTTCATTCCACACTGATCAGTGCCCAGCTAAATGATTTGGACGTCACCTTTTCACACCACACCGGAAAGTGCCCAGCTAAATGACCCAGACATCGCCTTTTCACACTGTACTGGACAGTTCCCAACTTAATGACCCTGACGTCATCTTTGAACACCACGTTGTACAGTCCCCAGCTAAATGACCCAAGATCATCTTTTCACACCATAGTGGACAGTGAACACATAAATGACTCGGATGTCTCCTTTTCACACTGCACTCTACAGTGCGCATCTAAGTGCCCCAAGCTCACCTTTTCACACTACACTGGACGGTGCCCAGCAAAATGACCCAAGGTCACTTTTTCACAGAACACTGGACAGTGCCCAACTTAATGATGTCCCCATTTCCCATGACACTGTATAGTGCCCAGGTAAATGACCTGAGGGTACATTTTTACACTGTACTAGCCAGTGGACATCTACGGACCATGACATAACTGTTTCATACTACACTGGAAAGTTTTAATCTAAATCACCTGAGATAACCTATTCACACCACACTGGACAGTGCCCAGCTAAAGGACCTGTATATCACCTTTTCACACTGCACTGTACAGTGCCCAGCAAATTTACCTGATGTCACCGTTTCACATCACAGTGGACAGTGCCTTGCTAAATGACGCAAATGTCACCTTTTCACACAGCACTGGAAAATGTCCAATTAAATGAGCTTGACGTCATCTTTTCACACTGCACTGGAGAAAGTCAGGCGAAATGACCCAGATGTCACCATTTCACACCACACTGGACAGTGCCCAGCTACGTGACCCGCTGTCACCTTTTCACTGCGTAATGGACAGTGCCTGGATAAATGACCTGGATGTCACATTTTCACACTGCATTTCATCGTGCCAAGAAAATGACCATGATGTTATCTTTTCATACCACCCTGGACAGTGCCCAGGTGAATAACCAAGATGTCACCTTAACATGCTGCACTAAACAGTGCCAGGCTTAATGACACAGATGTCACCTTTTCACACCACACTGGACACTACCCAGAAAAATGACCAAGGTCCCCTTTTCACACTGCAATGAATAGTGGCCAGTTAAATGACCAAGACATCACTCTTTATCACTGCCTGGGATGGGGCTCAGCTAAATGACCTGGGCGTGACCTTTTCACATTGCACTTGACAGTCCCCACTAAATGACCCGGACATTATCTTTTCACACTTTCTGGACAGTGCCCAGCTAATTAACCAGATGCCACCTTTTCACACCACACTGGACAGTGCCTGGCCAAATGACTTGGACGTCATCTTTTCATACTGCACAGGACAGTTCCAAGGACTGTTTGAAAAGGACATCACCTTTTCAAACTGCACTGGACAGTGCCTGGCTAAATGATCCAGATGTCTCCTTATCACACCAAACTGGACAGTTCCCAGCTAAAGGACCCAGATGTCATCTTGTAAAACTGCACTGGACTGTTCCCAGCTAAATGACCTGGATGTAACATTTTCACTCCACAATGGACCGTGCCCAGCTAAATGACTTGGATGTCACCTTTTCACACCGCAGTGGACAATGCCCCCCCTAAATGACCTGAACATCACTTTTTCACACTGCACTGGACGGCGCCAAGATAAATGATCTGGATGTTACCTTTTCACACTGCACTGGAAAACTCCCAACTTCTTCACTCTAATGTCACCTTTTCACACCACACTATACAGAGCACAGCTAAATGACCCAAAAATCACCTTTTCACACCACACTGGACAGTGCCCAGTGAAATGACCTGGAAGTCATCCTTCTCCACTGCATTCCACAGTGCCAAGGTCAATGACCCGGACATCACCATTTCACACCACACTGTACAGGGCCCAGCTTAATGACCCAGATATCACCTTTTCACACTGCACAGGACAGTGCCCAGTGAAATGACCTGGATTTCACCTTTTCACAATGCATAGGACAGTGCCAAGCTAAATGATCCAAGATCAACTTTTCACACCACACTTGACAGTGCCCAGCAAAATGAGTCGAAGTCTCCTTTTCAAATGACACTGGATAGTGCCCAGCTAAACTACCAGACATCATCTTTTCACTCCACACTGGACAGTGCCCAGATAAATGATCAAATGTCACATTTTCACCCCACACTGGACGGTGCCCAGCTAAATGACATGGATGTCACCTTTTCACACTACACTGGTCAGGGCAAGGATAAATGAGCTAGATGTCATCGTTTCACACTGCACTGGACAGAGCCAGCCTAAACGACCTGGATGTCACCTTCTCACACTCCCCTGGAAAGTGCCCAGCTAAGTGACATGAATGTCACCTTTTCACACAACACTGGACAGTTCCCAGCTAAATGACCCAATCAACACCCTTTCTCACCGTCCTGGACAGTGACTGCTAGATATCCCGGTCATCACCTTTCACACCTGGACAGTGCCCAGCTATATGACCCAGATGTCACCTTTTCACACTTCACTGGACAGTGCCCAACTAAATGACCTGAGTTCACCTTTTCACACCACACTGGGCAGTGCCCTGCTAAATGACTAGACATCACTTTTTCACACAGCACTGGATAGTGCCATCCGAATGACCTGGATATTTCCTTTTCACATCACGCAGGACAGTGCCCGGCTAAATGACCTGGATGTAACCTTTTCACTGATCACTGGATAGTCCACTGTTAAGTGACCTGGATGTCACCTTTTCACACCACATTTGATAGTTCCCAACTTAATAACCCTGATATCACCTTTTCACACCACGCTGTACAGAGGTCACCTTTTCACACTGCACTGAACAGTTCCCAGCTAAGTGACCCAGACATAACCTTTCACACCACACTGGACAGTTCCCAACTAAATGACCTGGACAACATATTTTCACACTGCACTGGATAGTGCCTAGCTAAGTGACCCAGATGTCACTTTTTCACACCACAGGGAACAGTGCCTAGCTAAATGACCCAAGTCACATTTTCACACCGCACTGGACAGTGCCCAGCAAAGTGACTTGGATGTAATCAAATCACTGAACAGGACAGTGAACAGCTAAGTGACTGGAACATCACCATTTCACACAGCACTGGATATTGCCCAGCTAAATGATCTGGAAGTTAACTTTTAACACTACACTGGAGAGTGCCTCGCTAAATGACCTGGATGTCACCTTCTCACACTGCACTGGAAAGTGCCCAGCTATGTGACCCAATGTCACATTTTCATACCACACTGGACAGTGTCCAGCTGAATGATGTGGATGTCACCTTTTCACACCACAATGGACAGGGGCCAGCTATATGACCTGGACGTCACCTCTTCACACTCCACTGGACAGTGCCCAGCTATATGACCTGATGTCACCTTTATACACCGCTTTGGACAGTTCCAAGCTAAATGACCCGGACATTACCTTTTCACACTGCACTGGACAGTGCCCGGCTAAATGACCCAGATGTCATCTTTTCACACCACACTGAACAGTGCCCATCTAAGTGACCCAGTCACCTTTTTACACCGCACTTAACAATGCCCAGCTAAATGACTTGGTTGTAACCTTTTCTTGCTGCATAGGAGAGTGCACAGCTAAATGACCTGGATGTCATCTTTTCACACCACACTGAACAGTGCCCAGCTAAATGAAGTGGATGTCACCTTTTGACACTGCACTGGACAGTGCCCAGCTAAATGCCCCAGATGTCACTTTTCACACAGCACTGGAAAGTGCCCAGGTAAATGACATGGACGTCACCTTTTCACACCGCACAGTACAGTGCTCAGCTAAATAATCTGGACATCATCTTTTCACACTGCGCTGGACAGTGCCGGGCTCAATGACCTGGGTGTCATATTTTCACACCACACTGGTGATTGACAAAATGACCCGACATCAGCTTTTCACCCAGCACTGGACAAGCACAGGTAAATGAGCCAGACATCACCTTTTCACTCTGCACTGGACAGTGCCAAGCTCAGTGACCCAATGTCACCTTTTCATGCCACACTGGACAGTGGCCAGCTAAATGCCTGGAACATCACCTTTTCACACAGCACTGGACAGTGCCCAGCTAAATGACCCAATGTCACCATTTCACACTGCACTGGACAGTGGCCAGTTAAATGCTTGGAACATCACCATTTCATACTGCAGTGGACATTGCCCAGCTAAATGACCTGGATGTCAACTTTTCACACCACACTTAATGGTACCCATCTAAGTGACCCATATGTAACCTTTTCTCCTTGCTCAAGACAGTGCCCATCTAAATGTTGGAGGCCTGGGAGCCCTTTGGTGCCAGTGTGGAGCATAGGTGCTGGAGGTCTTGGGGGTCACAATTGGGCATTGCAGAAGGATCTCTGATGGGTCACAATGGAGTGTGGGCAGTTGGATCCCTGGGGGGTCACAATGGAGCACCAGAATTGGGAGGTCTAGGGTGTTACCATGGAGTGTGGGCAGCGGGAGCCATGAAAGGTCACAATGGAGTGTGGCAGTTAGAAGCCTGTGGAGTCACAATAGAATGTAGCCAGGGGGAGTTGAGAGGGTTCACAATGGGGCATGGCAGTGTGAGGTCTGTGGGATCACAATGGAGCATCGCAGTGGGAGGCCTTGGGGGTCACAATGAAGTGTGGGCAGTTGGAAGCATGGTGGGTCACAATAGAGTGTGGGCTGTGGGAGACCTGGTGGTTCACAATGGACCATGGGCAGTGGGAGGCCTCGAGGGACACAATGGAGTGTGGCATTGGAGGCCTGTGGGGTCACAATGGAGCCTAGGCAGTGGGAGTCCTGGGGGTGTCACAATGGTTTGTGGGCAGTGGGGTCCCTGGGCGGTCGAAATGGAATGTGTGCATTGGCATGCCTGGAGGGACACAATGGATTGTGGGCAGTGGGAGCTCTGGGTGGTCACAATGGAGTGTAGGAAATGGGAGGCCTGGGTGGTCACAATGGATTGTGGCTGGTGGAGGCCTGGGGGCTCACAATGGAGTGTGGTCAGTGGGAGACCTCAGGGGTCACCATGGTGTGTGGGCAGCGGAAGTCCTGGGAGTTCACCTTGGAGTGTATGCAGTGGGAGGCCTGGGGGGTCACAATAGATGAGGGCTGTGGGAGGCCTGTGGAGTCACAATGGAGTGTGGGCAGTAGGAACCCAAGGGGAAACAATGGATTGTGGGCACTGGGAGCCTTGGGGGTCACAATGGTGTGTGTGCAGTGGGAGGGTGTGGATCACAATGGAGTATGGTCAATGGGAGGCATGTGGGTTCACAATGGAGTGTGGACAGTGAAAGCCCTGCAGGTTCACAAGGGAGTGTGGGTTGTGGGAACCCTGAGGGGTCACAATGAATTGTGGGCAGTGGAAGTCCATGGAATTCACAATACAGTGTGGCTGTGCGAAGCTTCAGGGATCACAATGGTGTGTGTCAGTGGGAGACCTGGGTAGTACAAATGTAGTGTGGGCTGAGGGATCCCTGGTGGTCACGATGGACTTTGGTCAGTGGGAGGCCTTGAGAGTCTCAATGGAGTGTAGGCAGTGTTTGTCCTTGGGAGTCACAATGGAGTGTGGCTGTGGGAAGCCTCTGGGGTCACAATGGAGAGTGGACAGTTGGAGGCCTGAGGTGTCACAATGGAACATAGGCAGTGGGAGGCCTGGGGGGGTCACAATGGAGTGTGGGCAGTTCGAGCCCTCGTGTGTCACAATGGAGTGTGGGCAATGAAAGGCCTGGGAGTCACAACAGACTGTGTGCAGTGGAGGCCTGCGTGGTCACAATGGAGTGTGGGCAGTGGGAGCCCTAGGGGTTCACAATTGTGTGTGGCTGTAGGCAGCCTGTAGGGTCACAATGGGACATGGCTGTGGGAGGCCTGGTGGGTCACAATGGGACGTGGCCGTTGACAGCCTGTGGTTTCACGCTGCAGGTTGGAAGTGGAAGTCCTGTGGGGTCACAATGGGGTGTGACAGTGGGAGTCCTGGGGGGTCACAATGGTTATGACATTGGGAGGCCTGGGGAGTCAAAATGCGGCGTGGCAGTCAGAGGTCTGGAGGTTCACAATGGTGTCTGGAAAGGTGTCTGGGTAGTGGGAACCCTGGGGGGACACAATGGATTGTGGGCATTGGGAGCCCTGGGGGGTCACAATGTTGTGTGGGCAATGGGAGGCCTGTGGATAGCGATGAAGCAGGGGCAGTGGGAGGCCTGAGGGATCACAATGGGGCATGACAGTGGGAGGCCTTGGGGGTCACAATGGAGTGTGGCAGTGGGAGGCCTGAGGGTTCACAATGGAATGTGGCAGTGGGAGCCCTGGGAGGGTTACATGGACTGTGGGCAGTGGGAGGCCTGGAGGGTCACCTTAGAGTGTGCCTCTTTCCATTGCCCACACTCCATTGTGTCACCCCAGGCTTCCCACTGCCTCACCCCATTGTACCTCCCAGTCTTCCCACTGCCCATGCCCGTTGTGACCCCCCAGGCCTCCTACTGCCTATGCTCCATTGTGACCCCCCGGGGCTACTAATGCCCAGACTCCATGGAGACCCCCCAGGACTCCCTCTATCCACACTCCATTGTGACCCCTAAGACCTCCCACTGTTCACACTCCATTGTGACTCCCAGGCCTCCCACTGCTGACACTCCATTGTGATCTTCCAGGCATCCCTCAGCCCACTGCATCCCAGGCATCCCACTGTATTGTGACCCACATGGGCTCCCCCTGTCTACACTCCATTGTGACCCCCCCCCAGGCCTCCCACTTCCTGGACTCCATTGTGACCCCCTAGGCATCCCACAGCCACACTGCATTGTGACCCACATCAGCTCCCACTGTCTCCACTAGATTGTGACCCCCGGGCCTCCCACTGCCCACAATACATTGTGACACCCAGGGATCCCATTGCCAACACTCCATTGTGACCCTCAAGGGCTCCCAGCACCATGGCCCACTGTGACCCCCCACAGGGTTCCTACTGCCTATGCTCCATTGTGAACCCTCAGTCCTCCCATTGCCACACTCCACTGTGACACCTCTGGGCTCCCACTGCCTATGCTCCATTGTGGCCCCAGGCCTCGCACTGCCCACACTACATTGTGACCCCTGAGGCCTGCCACTTCCTAAGCTCCATTGTGACCCCCAGGGCTCCCACTGCCCACGCTCCCTTGTGACACCCCAGGCCTCCCACTGCCCATGCTCCGCTGTGATCCCCCAGGGCTCCTGCTGCCGATACTCCATTGTTACCATCCAGGATCCCACTGTGCTCTCTTGATTGTGACCCCACAGGTCTCCCATTGCCACACTCCATTGAATCCTGCCAGGCCTCCATCTGCCTATGCTCCAACGTGACCCCTCATGCTTCCCACTGCCCACACTCCATTGTGACCCTCTAGGGCTCCCAATGCCCACCCTACGTTGTGACCCCCAGGCCTCCCACTGCCCAAAGTCCTTTGTGACCCCCTGGCCTCCCACTGCCCACAATCCATTGTGACCCCTGAGGGCTCCCACTTCTGCACTCCATTGTGACAACCCAGGCCTCCAATAGTCATACTCCACTGTGACCCCCAGCTTCCCACTGCCACACTCCCTTGTGGCCCCCCAGTGCTCCCACTACCTAAGCTCCATTGTGACCCCCAGGCCTACCACTACCTATGCTGATTTGTGACCCCCCAGTGCTCCTACTGCCCACATCCATTGTGAATCCCCGGACCTCCCACCGCCCACACTCCTTTGTGATCTAGTGTGACACACCAGTCCCTCACTGCTGCATTCCATTGTGACCTCACTGGCCTCCCACTGCCAGACTCCACTGGGATCCCCAAGGCCTCCCACTCCCTATGTTCCATTGTGAACTCCCTGGCCTCCCACTGCCTACGTTCAATTGTGACCCCTAGTGCTCCTACTGCCCACATCCACTGTGAATCCCTGGACCTCCCACGGCCCACACTCCATTGTGACCCACCAGGCCTCCCACTGCCTATGCTCCATTGTGACACCCCAGTCCTCCCACTGCCTATGCTCCATTGGGACCCCACAGGCCTCCCACTGCCAATGATCCATTGTGACCGCCCAGACCTCCTAATTCTCACAATCCATTGTGACCCCCAAGGCTTCCCCATCATCACACTCCATTGTCACTCCCTGGCCTCCCACTATGAAAACTCCATTGTGACCCCCCCGGCATGCCACTGCCACACTCCATTGTGACCCCCGTGGACCCCCATTGCCTATTCTCCATTGTGAGCCCCCAGGGCTCCCACTGCCCCCACTTCATTGTGACCCCCAAGGACTCCCATTCCCCACACTCCATTGTCACCCCCCAGGGCTCCCACTGCCCACACTCCATGGTGACCCCCCAGGCTTCCATTGCCACAATACATTGTGATCACCCAGGGTTCCCACAGCCCACATTCCATTGTGATCCCTCAGGCCACTCACTGCCACAGTCCATTTTGAGCCCCCATGCCTTCCACTTCCAGACCCCATTGTGACCCCCTAGGGTTTCTACTGCCTATGCTCCATTGTCACCTCTCAGACCTCCCACTGCCCAGGCTCCATTGTGACAATCCAGGCATGCCACTGCCTATGCTCACTTTTACCCCCCAGGGATCCCACAACCCATGATCCATAGTGACCCACAGGCCTCCCACTTCCACACCCCATTGTGACCCTCCAGGCCTCCCACTGCCTATGCTCCATTGTGACCCCCCCAGGGTTCCCACTGATCACACACCATTGTAACCCCCAGGCCTCCCACTGCCACACTCCATTTTGACCCCACAGGCCTCACAATATAGTGCTCCGTTTTGACACCCCAGGCCTTCCATTGCCCACGCTTCATTGTGACCCACAAGGCCTCCGATTGCGACACTCCATTGTGACCCCCAAGGCCTCCCACTGCCCGAGCTCCATTGTGAACCACAAAGGCTCTCACTGTCCACATTCCATTGTCACTCCCCATGCTTCACTCTGCCACACTACATTTTGACTCCACGGGCCTCCCACTGCCTGTGCTCCATTGTGACCGCCCTGGCTTCCAACTGCCCACACTCCATTATGACCTGCCAGGCCTCTCACTGCCTATGCTATATTGTGACCCCACAGACCTCCCACATCCCACACTCCATTGTGACCCCCCCATGCGTAACACTTATCACACTCCATTGTGACCACCAAGGCCTCCCATGGCCACGCCCCATTGTGACCCCCAGGCCTCTCACTGCCCATGCTCCATTGGGACACCCAAGGCCTCCCATTGCCCACACTCTTGTGTGACCCACCTGGCCTCCCACTGCCCACACTCCATTTTGACTCCCCAGAGCTCCAACTGCCACACTCCATTATGATCCTCCTTTCCTCCCATTGTCACACGCCATTGTGTCCCCCCAGGCCTCCCATTACCCACATCCACTGTGAGCCTCCAGGCCACCCTCTGTTCACACTCCATTGTGAATGCAAGGCCTCCCATGCTCATGCTGCATTGTGACTCCCTAGGCCTCCCACTGCCAACACTCCATTGTGAACCCTCAGGGCTCCCATGGCCGTGTCCTATTGTGACCACCCAGGTCTCCCACTACCCACATTCCATTGTGACCCCATAGGCCTCCCACTGCCCACAATCCATTGTGAACCCCCTGGCCTCCCATTACCCACACTCCACTGTGAACCCCAGGGTTGCCCACTACCTATGCTCCATTGCAACCACCAAGATCTCCCACTGCCTACACTCCATTGTGGCCCCCCAGGCTTCCCATTGCCACACTCCATTTTGACCTCCCCCATGCCTCTCACTGCCACAGCACTTTGTGAAACCCCAGGGCTCCCACAACCTAAGCTCCACTGTGACATCTCAGGCCTCCCACTGTCCATGCTCCTTTGTAACCTCCCACTGACTATGCTCCCTCATGACATCCCAGGGCTCCCACTACCCATGATCCATTGTCACCCCCCAGGCCTCCCAAAGCCACATTCCATTGTGACATCTCAGGCCTCCTACTGCACACACTCCATTGTGACCCCCCACATCTCCCACTGCCCACAAACCATTGTGACCCCCAGCCTCCCAGTGCCACACTCCATTGTGAACCCCAGGCTTCCAACAGCCTATACTCCATTGTGACCCGAGGTCTCCCACATCCCACACTCCACTGTTACCCCCAAGGACTCTCACTGCCCACACTCCACTGTGACTGCCCAGGGCTTCCACTGAGGACACTCCATTTGGAGCCCCCTGGCCTCGCACTGCCAGATTCCATTGTTAGCCCCTAGGTCTCCCACTGCCTAAGCTCCATTGTGACCCCTCAGGCTTCCCACTTCCACACTCCATTTTAACCACTATGGGCAGGGCCAGCCCCGTGGCTTAGCGTCCGCTACTGGCGGCCTGGGTTCGGATCCCGGGCACGCACTGACGCACCGCTTGTCCGGCCATGCTGAGGCGGCATCCCACATGCAGCAACTAGAAGGATGTGCAACTATGACATACGACTATCTACTGGGGCTTTGGGGAGAAAAAGGGAAAAAAAAAGGAGGAGGATTGGCAATAGATGTTAGCTCAGGGCTGGTCTGCCTCAGCAAAAAAGAGGAGGATTGGCATGGATATTAGCTCAGGGCTGATCTTCCTCACACACACAAAAAAATAATAATAAAATAAATAAATAATAACCACTATGGGCTCTCACAGACAACACTCCATTGTGACTCCCCAGACATCTCACTTCCTATGCTCCGTTGTGACACCCTAGGCCTCCCACTGCCCACATCTGTTGTGACTCCCCAGGTCTCCCACTGCCCACACTCCATTGTGACTCCCCAGGCCTCAAACTGCCCACACTCCCTTGTTACACTCCAGGGCTGCCACTGCCCACACTCCGTTGTGACCACCCAAGCCTCCCACTGCCACACTATATTAGGACCTCCCAGGCCTCCCACTGCCCACTCTCCATTGAGACCCCCCACAGGCCTCCCACTGCATATGCTCCATTGTGACCTCAAGGGCTCCCATGGCCCACACATCATTTTGACACTCCAGGCTCCCAATACCACACTCCTTTATAATCCCCCAGACCTCCCACTGCCATGCCCCACTGTGACTCCCTAGGCCTCCCAAGACCACACTCCATTGCTCCATTGTGACCCCCAGGACTCCCATTGCCTATGCTCCATTGTGACCCCTCCAGGATTTCACAGCCCATGCTCTATAGTGAACCCCAAGACCGCCCAGTTCCACACCTCTTTGTGACCCCACAGGTCTCCCATTGCCTAAGCTGCATTGTCACGCCCCATGCCTCCCACGGCTACACTCCATTGTGACGCCTCAGTCCTCCCACCGCATATGTTCCATTGTGACCCCTCAGGATTTTCACTGCCCACGCTCCATTGTGACCACGCAGGCCCCCCTCTGCCGCACTATTGTGACCCCCCAGGCCTCCGACTGCCATACCCCATTGTGACTGACCAGGCCTCCCACTGCCCACACTCCAGTGTGATCTCCCAGTCCTCCCACTGCCCACACTCTGTTGTCACCCCCCACGGCTCCCAGTGCTCACAGTTCATTGTGACGCCCCAGGGCTCCCAATGCCCGTGCTCCATTGTGACCCCCTGGGACTCCCACTGCCTATGCTCTACTGTGACTCCCCCAGGCCTCCCATTGCCCACGCTCCAATGTGACCCACAGGCTTCCAACTACCACACTCCATTTTGACATCCCAGGGCTCCTATGGCCCATGTTCCATTTTGACCCCTCAGGCCTCCCACTGCCCATACTCTGCTGTGAACCCCTGGGCCTCTCACTGCCTATGCTCGATTGTGACCCCACAAGTTTTTCACTGCCCACACTCCACTGTGACCCCCAGGCCTCCCACTGCCACACTCCATTGTCACTACCCAGGACTCACACTGCCACAGTCCATTATTACCCACCAGGCCTTACATTGCCTATGCTGCATTATGACCCCCTAGGGATCCCACTGCCCACACTCCATTGTGACCCCCCAGGGCTTCCACTACCCGTACTCCATTGTGACTCCTAAGGCCTCTCAATGAACACACTACATTTTGACTCAACAGGCCTCCCACTGTCACACCCCATTGTGTCACCCCAGGCTTCCCAATGCCACACTACATTGTGAGTCCCCCAGGCCTCCCACTGCCACACTCCATTTTGACCTACCAGGCCTCCCACTACCACACTACAAGGTGACCCCTCAAGCCTCCAACAGCCCACACTGCATTGTGGCACCCCAGGCCTCCCACTGGCTATGCTCCATTGTGACCCCCAGGGACACACTGCTCACACTACATTGTGAACCCCTAGGTCTTCCACTGCCTATGCTCCATTGTGACCTCTCAGGCCTTCCACTGCCCACACACCACTGAGATCCCCGAAGACTCCCACTGCCTATTCTCCATTGTGACCCCTCATTCCTCTGTCCACTCTCCATTGTGACCCCCCCAGGCTTCCCACTGCCACACTCCATTGCGAACCCACAGGTCTGCCACTGCCCACTCTTTTTGAAACCCCAGGCCTCCCATTGTCTGTGTTCCATTGTGACCACCCAGGCCCCCTACTGCCATTCCCCATGGTGATCCCCCAGGCCTCCCACAGCCCACAATCCATTGTGACCCCTCAAGACACCGGCTGCCCACACTGCATTGTGGTCCCTTGACATCTCAGACCTCCCACTGCCTACACTCCTTGAGATCCCTGAGGCCTCCCACTGCTTATCCTCCATTTGACTCCTCAGTCTTCCCTCTGTCCATGCTCCATTGCAACCCCTAGGCTTCCCACCGCCACACTCCTTTGTGAACCCACAGGCCTCCCACTGCCCACTGTCCTTTGTGAAACTCCAGGCCTCCCATGGCACACACTCCACCATGAACCCACAGGCCTTCCACTGTCTCTGCTCCATTGTGACTTCCCAGGATCCCTACCGCCAAGCCCCATTGTGACCCCTCAGGCCTCCCATTGCCCACACACCTTTGTCACCCACTAGGGCTCCATCTGCCACTCTCCACTGTGACCCCAGAGTCCTTCCACTGCTACACTTCATTGTGACCCCAGAGACCTCCCAATGCTACACTCCCTTGTGACTCCCCAGTCCTCCAGTTGCCTAAGGTCTACTGTGAAACCCCAGGGCTCCCACTGTACATAGTCCATTGTGACTCCTCAGGACTCTTACTCAACTGTGTCCCCCAGAGCTCCCACTGCACCCACTCCATTTGTAAACCCTGGGCTTCCCACTGCCATACTCGATTGTGAACCCAATCCTCAACTTCCCACACTCCATTTTGACACCCTAGTACTCCCACTGCCCACACTCCACTGTGAACCCACATGACTCCCACTGCCTATGCTCCTTTGTTATCTCCGTGTTGCCAACCTCCTCTGGCCTCAAAATGACCCTCGCCCTTGCTAAACAAAGTGTCAGCAGGGCTCTGAAGGAGTGAGGGTGGCCAGGTGCAGCTGCAGGCACACTGAGGTTCACACTTCCTTCTGCTGTGTCTCGTATCCCCTTCTATGCTTCTACTCAGGTCGCTGCTTGTGTTCTTGGGACTGGTTTTCTGGCCAAGTTTGCCCACAATGGACTGGTGAGGACACTAAGGCTATCCCTCTGCCTGCTGGCTCATTACAGGCTTCATTTATTGCTCAAAGAAACACGGCCTCGTGTCACAAATGAACCTTTCAACTCCGGGAGGAGGAAAGACTTTGCCAAGTCAGAAGGCCAAGAAAGGCTTGCAAGGGAGTGTGGTACAGGCCAGACCACCTAGGGAATGAACAAGGAACCCACCGGGCATGCTCTTTCCATCAGCATGACCCACGTCAACTCTGGAGTCAGGAACGCCCGCTCTCCTGCTGCCTAGTGCACCAGCCTTGGGAGATAGCCAATAATAAGGACGGAGAGAGGCCCCCTACTGGCCCACTCGCTGAGTGCACTAATGAGGGGGAGAGGGAGAGGAGCACACTATGGCTTGCCTACATTATCCAAGGGAGGCCAGACTTCCCAGCCACTTGGCCTAAGACTCTGTCAGTTTGCAAACTACAGAGGAAAGAGCCCTGAGCCGTGAGAGTTTTCTGGGAGTGTAAGAGCTAGATCTTAAATTAGCATGAGGGAAGCCATCTTAGGGAAAGGAAGCAATATTGCAACTATGACTCTGAGTCACTAGTCTCTGTGAATATACTCTACTCTGCACATAACCTAGATGATTAAGCACCTCTCACTTTTGCTCAATACATGATCTACTAGTACTATGACTCTTGCTTACATATATCTCCCACCTATGATAACTTTGTTCTCTGAGTTCCCCAGGAACATGATTACCTCCAGAAATAAAAACTCTGCATTGGTACCCACCACAAATGACAGAATAAAGAGATAACATGGCACCTTGAAGTTCATCACACCAGATGGTCGAGATCCCTAAATCTCCTCCTTCCCTGCCCATTTCTCCTATATAACTGCCTCAAGATTCTGTATGATTTTAAGGTGGCTCTTTAGGACACTAGTCCACCGTCTTCCGGTTCTGCTGGCTAATCATATAAACTTTCCTTTCTTAACCACTGGTTCATTTGCAATTGATTGGCCCCAGATTGTGGCAAGCAAAATGAGCCACTTTCACTCCATTACAATTTCTGGTGATCCAGATGGGACCTGACTCTGCCCGTGGCTTATTGACTCCAGGAGAAATCTCTGGACTCTTCCACTGGCTGCCAGGAACTTCTTTCTCCTGCGGACTGTCCCGTGAGTTCTCCTGATTGTTAACTGCCTTCAGCACTTCCCGGTGGCTGAAGAAACAAAACAGCCTGTAGATTTGTTTGTTTGTTTTGGCTTCTGGTGAGTTGATGAATTCATATCTGGAGTAAGGTAAGTCACCTCAAGGCACACTCTCGGGTACTTTCTCTCCCTCTGACTGGGGTTTCAAAAGCATTTTTTGAGTCTGTCTAGTTTAGGCACGGTCACTTGATGGAAAAGACAGCAAAAGGACTGCCCAGTATCTGGTGGACTAGTCTTGGTTTTTCTGGTGTGTGTGTTTGTATTGTGGGTGTATTGTTCTGTGTTACAAGCAATGGGGGCTGTACCATCCATACCTAGGAAAAGCCCTCTGGGTCTCATCTTGACCCGATGGGCTGATTCTAGCTATGATCCTATGACAAAACAGAAAATGATCTTCTATTGCAACAATGCTTGGCCCCTGTACACCCTGGGGTCTGGAGAAAAATGGCCAGCTAATGGGTCTCTGAACTATTATACTATATTACAACTTGAGCTGTTCTGTAAGAAGACAGGAAAGGATGGTGGGCTTCCTTATGCACAAGCTTTTATGTTGTTATATCTGGATGAGAATAAAGAGAGAATGGATTATTTAATGAGACCTCTGGTGCTATTGGAGGGATAAAACGATGATGAGGACCTGATGATTTTATAAACTGCTGGTGGCAGTTCCAATGGCGCCCCCTCCTCCAGGCCAGCCAGCCACACAGGGAGGAATGCCTGATGTGACACCAGGATTGGAAGAGGGTATTTCCCCCTCAAGGACCCAAAAGGGAACACAATTTGGCCAGGGAACTACCGTTGGGGCGAGGCAATATCCATCGCACCAATGTCCTGTTGGGATAGATGGACAAGGACAACCAGCAGGATTCATTTGGGTGCATATCCCCTTTTCAACCTCTGACCTGTTTAATTGGGGAAATAATAATCCACTGTACAGAGAGGACCCCCAAAGAATGACTGATTTATTCTCCTCAATTTTTGCGACTTACCATCCCTTCTGGGGGGATATTCATATCTTAATGCTTCATATGCTTTTAACTGGAGATGGAAAAAGAATGGTGATTGAATAAAGTCAAGGAAGCAGCTAACAAGCTCCATCTAGCAGATCCTGATGGAACTTTAGAGGCCACCACAGCCATTCCCATTGCTGAGCCGGCATGGGATCCCAATGACCCTGCAGGAAGAGTTAGACCAGAACATTATAAAAGATGTATCTTGGCTGGATTAAAAACGGGGTCAGTAGACATAGAACTCTAAACAAGGTGCAGGGAATTCAACAAAAACTGAATGAAGATCCTTCCGGGTTCCTCAAAAGGATCTATCAGGCCTATAGATGATACTCTGATGCTCATATGGAGGCTCCTGAAAAGCTTAGAATGGTCAATATGACATTCATAGGACAAAGTGCTCCTGACATCAGAAAGAAATTGTAGAAATCAGATGGAGCATTGAGAATGAACCCTTCCCAGGTGGTAGATATTGCCTTTAAGGAATATAACAGCAAGGAGCACTGGACAAAACAGGAAGATGCAGAAAGGAATGTTGCTTTCTTAGCAGCTGCCCTGAGCAAGCGGAAACCTGCCCGCCTTGGTGGATGATCTGGCTGGAAAAATGAAGGTAAGCCCCCACTGGGGGAAAAATCAGTGTGCCTCTTGCAAGGAGGAAGGGCACTGGAAAAGAGAATGTCCCAAGAAGGAAAAAGAAAGTGCTGATGGTAAGAGGAGGGAAGCTACTCAGACGGTTAATAGGGAGGAAGGTTCTGACAAGGAATGAAGGTGCCTGGGGACTCATTTGGACATTAGACGCCCCATCCCCATTCCCCCACAAGAGCCCCGGGTACAATTGGAAGTGGGAGATAAACTGGTTGATTTTTTGGTAGACACTGGAGCCACATATTCAGTTTTAAATACTAAGCTAGCACAAAAAACGTCAAAGTCGACTCCAGTTACAGGTGTGTCAGGAGAAGTCCAAAGTCACCCATTTCTGCAACTTTTAGAATGTCATATTGGTGATATGACCTTAAAATGCAGTTTTCTGTATATGCCACAATGTCCCACTCCACTGTTGGGCTGAGATCTACTTTGTAAATTAAATGCTCAAGTAATCTTTGCTTCTGGTTAGCTTGATGTATGAGTCCCTCCGGAACAATTCTTGAATCTGCAAATGGCACTGCTGGGAACCATAGAATCAGAACCAGAACTTCTACCACTTGAGATGTATGAGGAGGTAAGTCCCGATGTCTGGGCAGATGGGACCCCAGGAAAGGCAAAGAATGCCCATCTGGTACAGACACCCCTAAAGGAAAAGAAAACAAAGCCTAACTTGAAACAGTACCCACTTAAACAAGAAGCACAAAAGGTCATACAGCCCATATTCAAAAAATTTTTAGAAGCAACACTGATTAAATCTTCCAATCTCCTTATAATACCCCTATCCTCCCTGTAAAGCAGCCAAATTCTGATGAGTATCATTTTGTCCAAGATCTGTGTGCCATACACGAGGTGGTTCAGGACTTGCACTCCGTGGTGCCCAGCCCTTACACTTTACTGACAAATATACCTGGAGAATACGGTTGGTTTTCAGTATTAGATTTAAAAGATGCCTTTTTCTGCATACCGCTAGCAGAAGAAGCCCAACACCTGTTTGTCTTTGAATGGCGAGATCCAGATACTCAGACCACCCAGCAGTGTTGTTGGACTGTTCTTTCCCAGGGGCTCAAGGACTCCCCCACACTATTTGGGGAAGCCCTAGCTAAAGACCTGAACCATTTAAAATTACAAAAAGGTATATTGTTACAATATATGGATAACTTGCTGATTGCAAGCCTCACGTATAAATGCTGTTTAGCCAACACTATAAAAACTTTAAATCATTTGGCAGAATGTGGCTACAAGGTCTCACAAAAGAAGGCTCAGATCTGCAAATGGAGGTCACCTACCTGGGGTTCACCATATCCAAAGGCCAAAGAGAGATGTTACCAGAAAGAAAGAGGGCCATCACTTGCCTGGGCCCACCCAAAACCCGCTGACAACTGTGGGGGTGTTTGGGGATGGCAGGGTTCTGTCGAATTTGGATCCCCAATTATGGACTCACAGTAAAACCTCTCTATGAGGATTTAAAGGGTTTGGATTTAGAACCCCTGGACTGGACTAAGGAACGTCAATGGCTTTTGACACAGTTAAGACTAAGTTGATTTCAGTCCCTGTCTTAGGGCTGCCTGATCTGGACAAACCATTCAGCTTCTGTGTTCGTGAAAAGCAGAAAATTAGCCTTGGGGTATTAACCCAGAGGCTAGGAACAGCTCAAAGACCAGTGGCCTACTTTCCAAACAATTAGAACAAACTGTGAAAGGCTGGCCCCCTTGCCTCCAGGCCATAGCAGCTACATGTGACATTCTACAGGAAGCTGAAAAATTCAGTCGCAGGCAGCCCACCACGGTGTTTGTGCCGCACCATGTTCTTACACTATTAGAACAAAAAGGAGGATACTGGCTTACTTCAGGAAGGATGAGCTGATACCAGGCCATCCTTCTAGATAATCTGAATGTGCGGCTGCAGGTCACCTGTTTCCTGAATCCGGCCACTGTGTTGCCAGCTGAAACTTCACAGGTTTTAGAACATGACTGTCTGCAAGTTATTAAAACAGTTTACTCTAGCCATCCAGATCTGAAAGATCAACCTCTAGAAGATCCTAACCTGGAACTCTTCACGGATGACAGCAGCTTCATGGACCAAGGTAGGCGATGCACTGGGTACACAGTTGTAACCTTACAAGACACTCTAGAGGCCAAGGCACTGCCTCCAGGGACTTCAGCTCAAAAGGCCAAAATCATTGCCCTCACTAGAGCCCTGTTCTTAACTCAGAGGGAAGAGTGAACCTTTACACTGACTCTCGGTGTGCATTCTCAGTCCATACCTATGGGGCTATTTGGAAAGAAAGAGGACTCCTAACGAATGACAAAAAAAGAGATTAAACATGGCCCTGAGATATTAAAACTACTGGAGGCCATTAATGAACCCTCAGGTGGTGATCACACATTGTCCGGGCCATCAAATGGGAGAAGTACCTGTAGCCGGGGCAATCGACTGGCAGATCAAGCAGCCAGAAGGGCTGCAAGGACAGGAACGCCAACCATGATGGGCCCTTTATTACCGCAGATAGACTCATCCAAGTACCAGCCCAAATATTCAGAAAAGGACTTAGAGAGAGCCAAAAAACGGGGTTATGACGTAGAACTCTCAGCAGGCTGGAAAGGCAATGCTAAAGGAATAATTCTGATCCCGGAGGCTCTCGTATATCCCATTTTAAAACACGTACATGAAAGCACCCACTATGGACGTGACGCCATCTTACAGTGGGTCCAGAAGTACATCATGGGGCCTCATCTACAAAGGACCGTACAGCAAGTGACTCAAAGCTGTATAATCTGTGCAAAAAACAATCCCAAGACAGTCCCAGGGCTCCCCCAGATGGATACCTAATATAAGGGAGACTGGCCAACTGAAGATTGGCAGGTGGATCTTACTCAGATGCCATGGGTCGCTGGAAACTTTAAATATCTCTTAGTGTTTGTGGATACTTATTCTGGGTGGGTAGAAGCCTTCCTGTAACTGGGGAAAACCTAAAAAGCCTTGTAGCTTCTCTCTCGATGCTGGCCCTGATATCAGTTCCCCTATGTTGAACCCAGCATATATGGGGTTAAAAACCAAAAAACACTTATTCCCTTTCCCTGCTTCTCTAAGGTCCATTCACATGTAGATATTGGTTGTTTTAACCTTCTTATCCCTGAATCCCACAAGGCAAATGGAAGTAATAAATTGTTAAAAGCTCAGGTGGCTTCACACTGAGGATCCCCAACTCCTTAGCTTCCTGGTGCAGAATCCACCATTCATCACAGAGACAGACAAATGGAGGACACCTGCAACTTCCCTTATCTCAGCCAAAAGCAGGCTGATAGAAGGATGCCGATCTACAAAGCCACAGCTCCCCTTCCCCTATCTAAAACCTTGTAAGCATTGTAAGCCATAATTGGTGGCAGTTTCTTTTCTCTCCTCGGGGCCCAATTTTGGGTGGCACAGGAAGGTTGATCAGTGGAGCCCTAGACCTCCTGCTGTAGATAGGGATGACAGCTGGCCTGATGCCAGAGGGTCTGGGACCTCTGCAACACTTCCCCAACAAATGGTTAGACAGTACATTCTTTCTCACAGATTTTCCTTTAAAAACCCCAACTCCTAATGCCTTGGGAGGACTATGGGTTTGGGGGCATGAGCCAACTGCAGCCTCATTTTGCTGGCAAAATTAAACCATTTTTCTTTTCCTCAATCCCTGGTCATTGTGTTCACTGATCCAGCTACAGTGACAGGGTCCTGGGTTTTTCTGGCTACATTCCCCACCCAGAGAGAAAAGGCATCAGATGTAGCCTATGCCTTCTAAAGGACATTATTCCCAGGTTTGGTCTACTGAACACCCTGCAGAGCGACAATTGGCTGGCCTTTGTATCTCAAGTTACCCAACAGGTTTCTAAGGCACTAGCCATAAAATGGATTCTTCATTCAGCCTGGAGACCTGGGTCCACAGGGAAAACAGACAAGATAAATTACACTCTAAAGAAGAGCATCGCAAAGATCTGCCAGGAAACCCATGTAGCCTGGGATAAGGCGCTACTCTTTGCCCTGCTTCATGTCTGGATGGCCGCCCAAAGCAACCTTAAATTAAGCCCTTTTGAAATTCTATATGGTAGACCATTGCAGGCATCCTCCCTCAGGGTAAATTCCATGGAAGCACTAAAAGACATAATGATTGCTAATTATGTTAAATCTCTGAGTTCTATATTCACTTCCTCCATAAGTTTGCCTCCAACAGATCCCTTACCCATCTGATGTTCCTCTACATGCCTTTCAACTGGCTGATCATGTCCTGTTAAAGACCTGGAGGGAACAGGGGTCTGAAAATCAGCTGTCAACTAAGTGGACCCGTCCTTTTGATGTTTTGCTGACTACCCACTTCTCTTTAAAGTTGCAAGGCGTCAAGCCGTGGGTTCACCATTCACGAGTTAAGGAAGCCCCTCCTCTGTCTGACGAGCCAGGTCAAGACTTACAAAAGTGGGAATCTAAGCATGTGGGAGAACTTAGATATTTGTTTAGGAAACTAAAATCTTAAGCTATGCATTCTCTACATGTGCCTTCACCTCTCGCGTAGCCTATGCATCCCGAAGCCACCCCCCTTGTTTCAGTCTGCTAAATATAACTGGGCCAGCCCACAATTAGGCCCTACTGGGTTCCATGTACTGCAATGGAACCCAGAGAATAAGACACTCACTATGATTTCAATCAATAATTCCCTCCTTCACTTATCCCATAAGTCAACCTTCCAGGGCATACTGTACTATACCAGTAACCCATTGGGACAAAATGTGAGTGAATACCTCCCCGATGGACAGGTTGGAAGAGTAATAACAGGGTCTACACAGGCCACCTTTTGTGTCACTATTGGCATGTCTGATGATCCTCTTTGAAGACTCCCCACTTATGATGGGAAAAAGTTAAATGCAGCCTGTGTGACCTGTCGAGACATACATTGTCCGCAGAATTTCCAACCATGCTTTTGTGGCTGGGATTTGAACTCCCATAAGGTTGGAGTTATTTGGTGGCATGAGGTAGAAACAACTCCCATCTCCTTTCGAAAGGGGCAATTCTGGGAGGCCTTCTGGGATACCCAAACTCAGATTTATAGGGGAGTATCTACCACTCACTTAATCCTGTCTTGGGAGACCCACCACTTTTGGGTAAATATCCTATACCCAAACTGTTTATGTGCAATTTCCGCTCAATGGGGACAACATTTATGGTGGTTAAAACAAACATGGCCCTCAGGGAGGAGGTCATCTTGAGATCTCCCGGGAAATATGGGAACCGAACTTGGTATTCTGGGAGAAGCCAAGATGGCCTTTAATGAGTATCAACATGGAAAGGAAAAAGGTTATCTCACATAAGCAGGAAAAATGACTGGAGTCCTCTTCCAAGAGGAGGGAAAAGGATGAGAGGCTGCACGGAAAAACACTGAAGTCTTCATGGCTTGGGTTAACAAAACAGAACCGGGTAATAAGTACAAATGCAAAAACTCAAGAATAGGACAGGGCCTGTCAGAACACACAGGAAGGCCTATTGACTATGTTAACTGCTGTCAACACAAATAATCCATAATCAATCTATAAATCAAAATTGGGGTGAGTTTATTATGAGCCAAATTTGAGGACCATATAGTCCAGGGCCTTCCTTCGCCAAGGAAGGAAGGGCACCAAAGAAGTGGGGTATACAGAGCGGGTATATACTGTAAAAGAGCATGTAGCACATATGATTGCATTGTCCCTTTCACAATAGTGATGAGCTTGCCCTGCCAGATTGCCCTGTCAGCATAGCAATTGATGGACACAGCAGGTAGCAGGTCTGCTGTCTCTGTGGGCGTGGCTCGTGGCAGGTCTGTTGTCTTGAGTTGAGTGGTCACAGGATGAGCACAGCAATCAAATCCTAGCCTAGGGAGAAATGCTTATCCCTAAGAAAATGCCAATGTGGGAGAAGTTGCATCCAGATCTTAAGGGCATTTGTTCTTGTCTTTGGGACATGGTAAAGCAGATATACAATGCATGTTCAAAGGGACAGGCCCTTTTGGAAAAACAAGCTCAGGCCGAATTAGTTTTACACCAAATGGCTTCCTCATATGCTCCAATATATCCTATTGCTTGCCATTTATTTATCACTGCCATTAGAGCTGAAATAGCCCCAAAACAATGGCCCACGGTTCTTAATGAACAGGTTCTGAGCACCCACTTGTGGGAAAATCATGGCAGACCTCAAATGGGGGACATTAAAGAAGGAAAATGCTCTTCTCATTTATTTACAGTAATAGCAGCCGTCCTATGCCTCAAGCTTGCTGAACAATTTACTGCTGTTCAATTAGTAGATATAAGGGCTACAAAAAATCGTTCTCAGATAGTACCCACTGGAATGCGATGGGCAGTTATTGGAGATACCCAAACACATCCTAGGTGGACCCCAATCTCTGTACTAGGATGCCAGGAGATACAACACACCTGGTTGTGTCCTCAGCAGTACTGGAATTCTGAACTAACATTAACCTGGCCAGTGGCTATCACTCCGGTATCAAATGCTTCATGGGATATGGGAAAGGGACAATCTTGCTGGGAAAGTCCGATGCCTGAAAATATAACTGCCATGAACTTACAATGTAACCATTCTTCCATTTCCCTCACTTCCCCAGGCATTTGGTGCAATAACGGAATGGTAGGTAGCCTGATATTTCCCACCTGTAATTTCACTTTGGACAACAGTGACATAGAATCTGATTTAACATGGGAGCTAGAACTTAGACCTGACTCTGCAGTACAGGTCTTAGAAATTGCTTGGCCAGATGAGGAATTGGCTTTCCTCAACGAAGAATTAACGCAGACCCTAAGCCAAACTAGTCAAGTATATCATAAAGTACAGTAGACAATGGGGGAAAGAAAACTGTCCAGTTGGTCAACAAATATGAACATATATGTACAGGATTCATAGGTGGCATGACCTGCTTTTTCTCTGCTCTCTCAACTTCACTATCTGCCCCCACTGGAACCAATGTCCTAGTATGTGCCACTGTTTTCCTTTTCTTCCTTTGTTGGAAATTTAAAAACTCTTGTTGCTGGTGTCTCCGACAAGGTTGTTGGTCCCCATCAAAACAGTCAGGAGACTGAATAGGCTTAATCAAGGTCAGAACTAACCCTCAGTTCCAAGAAAGTGAGGCAATTTAAAAGGTTTGCACAGATCCATACTGTCAATTTTAAGCTTCCAGGTTCTTCCCCCCTTGCAGGACCCCAACTCAGCAGGAAGTAGCCAGAAGATGTCAACGGCCTTATTCCTGAGTACTTCATATGATTATGAAGTTACAACTGACAGTGGGGAATTTGTACCAGCTAGATCTTAAGTTAGCATGAGGGAAACCATCTTAGGGAAAGGAAGCAATGTTGTGGCTATGAGTCTGAATTATTAGTCTCTGTGAATACACTCTAGCCTGCATGTAACCTAGATAACCTAGATGACTAAACACTTCTCGCTTTTGCAAAATACATGATCTGCTAGGACTATGACTCTTGCTTACATATATCTCCCATCTACGGTAAGATGATAACTTTGTTCTCTGAGTTCCCCAGGAACATGACGACCTCCAGAAAGAAAAACTCTGCGTTGGTACCCACCACGAATGACAGAAGAAAGAGATAATGTGGCACCTTGAAGTTCGTCACACCAGATGGTTGACATCACTAAACCCCCTCCTTCCCTGCCCATTTCCCCTATATAACTGCCTCAAGATTCTGTATGATTTTAAGATGGCTCTTTAGCACACTAGTCCACCATCTTCTGGTTCTGCTGGCTAATCGTATAAACTTTCCTTTCTTAACCACCAGCTCGTTTGCAATTGATTGGCACTGGATTGTTGCGAGCCAAACGAGCCCTGTTCGCTCGGTTACAGGAGGTGTCATGGGCCATGAGGGGGGAGGAAGGGGCCAGTCATGCAATGTGCCCAACAAGGGAGGTCAGCCACATCCAGGTCCTTGCCGGCCATACTCAGACTCCCAAGGGAGGATGATGGTCTTGGCGGTGGCGGGTGGAGAGACACCAGTGACAGGGACCTCTGTAGTTTCTTAAGTGGCCCTGGGAGAGGCAGGGGACCCTGTGGTGTAGCACCAGGAAACAGGCTGCCTCTGGCCACGTCTTGGGGTGCTATCCGTCTAAGGATCAAGAAACTGACGGTTGCCAGAACGGTCACTTGAGGCAGGACTCAATGATCCTCATCGCCACCAGCCTCAGTGGATTTGATCCTGCCAAACAACTCTCATCTGATCCATGCTCTACAAAACCAGGTCCAGATTGTAGGCCACGGATGCGACCAGGGAACCCGCTTTACACCAACCTGTCCAGCCTAAAGCGCGACTGTGCTCGCCGGGAGAGGAGCGCAGAGAGCAATGGCGGTGGGGGCGGGGCAACTTTGGCGGCGGGGGAAGATGCGACCCAGAGATCTGGGATCTCGGGGGCCTGAGGAGAGTATGGTGGACGCACCCGCACCCTCCGCAGCTCCCCGACCTCTCCCACCAGCCCTACTGACTCTCAATCCGCTGGGAGCCCTGCTCCCTTGAGTTCAACCCGCCTGGCAGCCGGGGCCTCGGGCCTCCCATTGACACTCACGGTTGCTAAGCGACGGGTCCGCGTGGCTCTGAAGGTGGGGGGCGCCCTCTGGCGGTGGCCAGGTGCAGCTGCATGCACACTTGGGTTCACATTTCCTTCACCAGTCCCCTTCTACACTTCTCAGGTCGCTGCTTGCGTTCTTGGAAGTGGTTTTCCAGCCATGTTTGCCCACAATGGACTGTTGAGGACACCAAGGCTATCCCTCTGCCACCTAGCTCGTTCCGGGCCTCATTTATGGTTCAAAAAATCACAGCCTCACATCACAAATGAACCTTTCGACTCCAGGAGGGGGAAAGGCTTTGTCAAGTCGGAAGGCCGAGAAAGGCTTGCAAAGGCGTGTGGCAGAGTAGGCAGGCCACCCAGGGAATGAACGGGAACCTACTGGGCAAGCTCTTCCCCGAGCATGACCCACCCTCAACTCTGGAGTCAGGAAAGCCCTCTCTCCTGCTGCCTAGGGCACCACCCTTGGGAGACAGCCGAAAATAAGGACCGAGATAGGCCCCCTCCTGGCCCACTCCCTCAGTGCACCAATGAGGGCAGAGGGAGAGGAGACAGAATTTTTGATAAGATGAGCTTGTTGGTGCCTTTCTTATCGCACCTATTTTACATTATACTACAGCTATCATACGGTAGTGGCTTCTTCCTGGAACAGGCCTTCTGTGTTAAATTCTTTAAGCAGTTTGGGAGGGGAAGCTCAAAGGTTCTTCCTGCGTCTTCTGAGCCTTTACTGTCTTCAGCCCGAAATAATCCACATACCAGGGTTGCCTATCTTAGGGCGCCCTGCCCTGAATACCATCAGTTGGCACTCCTCTCTTTAAGAGCAGGACCTTGTTCCCTGTTCTTTTGGTGTGGGCTGGGCTTAGTGGCTGGCTTCAGGGGAATAAACTGGCAGTGGCGGGGTTTGGCTTTGGAGGCTAGGTCGTAAAAAGGCTGTATGATTTCTGCGTTGGTTGCTTCATTCTTGGATCGCTTGTTCTGAGAGAAGTCAGCTGTCACATCCTAAGAAGAGGTCCACCTGGCAAGAAACTGAGGGCTCTAGCTAGTAGTCATGTTAGGGTTCCTTCTTGGAAGCAGGTTCTCCACTCCCAGTCATGGCTTCAGATGACTGCAGGCCCTGCTGACATCTGAACTGTCACATCAGGAGACACCCTGAGCCACAGCCACCCAATTCAACCAAGCTCTGAGTTTCCTAACTCACAGAAACTGAGAGATTACACTTTCATGTAATAGCGTATGCCAAAATCTCATTTATCCCTAATTCTACTATTTGAAGGATTTGTCCTTCTGGGTACATTTTATATTAAATGAACAAAAAAAGTAGAGGAAATTCTGACATCTAAATTTAAATTGCTATGGGAAGATTATTGACTTGTTAGAAAGTGGTGGACAGAGCATAGTACCTACTAAGTTTCATGATTTTACTGCCAGAATACCAAGATGGATGACCATGAATTCCAGTTTCTTCATAAGTGTCTTTATCCAGTGATAAAATTAATTTCCCTATAAAACAAATAATTATTCTCATAAAAGAAATGTTAAAAATATGACTTATGCTCTGGCTAAAAGAAAGGAAGGCAAACTGGGCAGACAGTGGAATAAAATCTGTACATGGATCTTATAGCAGCAAAGTTTATAATAGTGAAACTAGAAATACTCTCAAAGTCCATCCAGGAAGGAATAGTTAAACAAAACATGGTATGCCCATTATTTACATACCTTTAAGACATTAAAAATAGCAAGTTAGAATTATGTGCCCTGGTATGGCAAGACGTCCATGGTCTATAGTATGGGAAATAGCAAACTGCCAAACAATTATATGATGAAATTTATGTTAAAAAACATTTTATGTATATTTATTAATTCATAGAACATGCCCAGAAAAATAAATCCCATAAAATAATTAACAATAATTCCTTCTAAGAAGGGGAGTGAGTCTGCAGGGGAGGAGATAAAAGAGACTTTCACTTTATTGTATATAAATCTGTCAAATTAAAATTTTTTTTACAGTATTTCTTTTATATTTAGAAAAAGAAGAAAAATTAGGGTTGTTGCCACTTGGCAGCAGGCCAACAGTATTGTCTTCATCAATATCTGTACTGTATGTCAATGCACAGCCTGGATCTGTAGGAGAAAGCCCAGAAGGAGAAATGAGGACAAAGAAAAAGTGACACCTGCAAAAAGTTAGTGGAGTGTTCTTACCTAACAAACCTTCCAGGTGAGTCACGGTCAGTATCCACCACTGCTCAAGTTCACTCAATAAACCTACAACCTGCCAAGGGTAAGGCGGAGGACACGGAAGGCCACGCCCCTCTATCCACTCCCACACCCAGGGTCCGTTGTGCAGGGTGACTACATCAAGCACAAAAAGGACTCAGGATGGGCCATTTGCCTTTGGATGCCGGCAGAGAGGCACAAAGTGGAACACTAGGTAAGTGTACAGACATGAGAGACAGAACTCCAAGTGGAGATTCAAAATGCACCAGGAACTTGTGCAAAGTTAAGAAAGCTACTCAACTTCTCTGAGCCTCAGTTTCCTCCCTGTAAAATGGGTTCACAGGCCTACTTCACAGAGCTGTTGGGTAAATATGTAAAAGTGCCTGTGACAGCCAGTGTCCACGTTACTAACAAAGCAGTATCAGATTCCAAACCAATGAAAAGAATTCAATGAGATGAAAGATGAGATGCTGAGCTTTGTAAGCAGCCCCAGCAGCATGAGAATGAGAGGAGCTAGAAGTAACTATGGTTCTTCACAGCCCCACCAGAGGGGGTGAACCCGGGGCTACAACAAGATCAGCAAGTGCCTGCTGTGCAGTGACTTGTGTAGTGAGGGTGGAATCCCTAAAGATGCCACAAAACACAGTTACACACAAACAGCGTCTAGGAAACCATGGTGACTGGAACAAAGCAATCAACCCAGCAGACAGGAATGGGAATGAGGCAATTAGGTGCCACAATATCTAACAGAAGACACAGAACCAAGAGCACCCGGCTCTGTGAACAGCTGCTGTGGTTGCATCAGGAGAGCAACCTTTTGCGACAGCCATCGTGGGGACTGCTGGGAGCACAGCGGTCATTGCAGCCACACACCCAAAGGCAGCACCTCTGAACACACAGATCCTAAGACTTCCCTCTCTGTTAATCCTTGTTTTAGGATGACACCCTCATGTTACAATAGCCCCATCCAACACCAGTGGACGAGTGTAATCAGAAACCCCCTAAAGTGGGCACAGGACAGAGTGGAATGAGAACACTGAGGGATGGGGGAGCAGAGCTGCTCTTGACACACTATCACCCAGGCCCTATTTAATGCAAGAGAAGAACCCTAGGACTGTGACGGGCTCTAACTAGACTTCCTCATCTTGCCACATTCATAGACACTACCTGCTTTCTCTTTCTTTACAAATGTGTTGATGAATTCATGTGTACTTAATTCATGGAGAAGTAAATTCTTCACAAAGTAGTAGGGTGCGGTTTCCATGACCAGGTTTTTCAGTTCCTTTGATAGTCTAACACACTCGGGAATCAGAAATGCAACCTATTAGACTGTGTAATACAAATAATGTCTTATTTTCATGTAGATCAATACCTAGGTTTTTAGGTACGAGATAAATCATGACAGCTGCTAAGAATTCCTCCATGGGTTTCAACAAAACACTTAAAACTCCTAAGTTAATCCATCTCAGGAAAAGAGAAATTTGACAGTTCAAGTTTTTTGGTTTTGCATTCAAACGCACAGTATAGGGCAGCGAATGAGAAGGAAAACTTCAACGGGAAGGTCTTGCTTGCCTTCTGTCTTCTGCAAATGAGCAGTATATTTTCTGTCCTGTTCCTTTCACTGATCCAATTAATTTTTAAGGAAATATGGAATAACTGAATATCCCTGGATATGTTTATCTTGGCACCACTCTGCAATCAAGGATCTGTTCCTTAGGGCATAAGAAATTCAGAGACGTCAACTATTAAGAGGATGAGTGGAAGCAGAAGTGCTCCTGGATATTTCCATTTCCAAACAGAAAAATTCAACAGATCAGACCAGGCAAGATAAGGTCTACATCGCTGGCTGCTGTCTGTGATGAACCTTCCTCCACAGCAGATATGTTCAACCTGACAGGTTGCAAATGCCACCCAGGTTCTCCACACCTTGAACAGGGCTCTCCCAAAGCTCTAACACCAGTCTATCTGTTCCTGAGGGATCAGTCACCACTTGGGTCTCCAAGAAACTGGCCAGTCAGGCCTGAGTTGAGATTAGGCTCATCAATTTAGAGCGTAACTCATCCTACAGTTGAGTTTTTCTTGGAGGCCTTTGCACTTGAAGGGGTGGGTTAAAATGGCCCACTAGATACCTGTCTGGGAATTGGGATTGTTCTCTTCCGCTCTCAGCAGATCCTGGGTAAACCAATGACTAGCCTCACAAATGCTTCCATTTCCACATCTGCGAAAATGGCGCCCCATGAGGGTGACATTTTCAGGAAGCAACAGCCAATGTTGCCATCCGTGTAAACTCAAGTTGCCCTTTCCACTGGGGCCATAACTTGGGTGAATTTCTCCCCAAAGCTGCCGAAATGGGGCACGTTGGCTGGAGAAAGCAGAGGGCAGCAGGCAAAGTGGCAAGTTGCTGGGATGTTAAATCCGTTCGGAGAAGCAATTTAGAAAAGCAAGCAGCTTCCTGAGCCTGGACTAGGATGATGCTCTGGAGAGATGCACAGGCACACAGGCGGGAGGAGGAATCAAGATGCGGAGGGAGGCTGTGGGCGCACAGCAGGGAGGAGACTGGAGTCCAGACTCCATTCAGGGGAAAAGCGAGCTGCATGCGGCAGTCCCGCTGCAGCACGTCACAGCTGTCACACCGTCCTAACTCCTTGGTATCCGTCCTCCCCTCACGTCCCTCCCAGGGATTCAATGTCCGGGGAACGGGCGCAGCACACCCTCCAGCAGCCACAGACACGCGCACACCACCCCGCCCCTCCCTCGAGAGCTAAGCGGACCCTGAGCACGGTGCATTCTGGGAGTTGTAGTCCTGCAGCGCTGCAAGTTGCAGCTGGTAGCGGTTAAGAGACTACAGCTCCCAGAATGCGGAGCGAAGGGCCCGGCGACCCATCCCCCTCCTCCGCGTGCCGAGGGTGGTCCCAGCATGCACCTCGGCGCCGGGATCTCCCCAAACCGCCCCTAACCCCGAGAAGTTGGACGTCTCACAGACCAACGAGTGTCCTGGCGCCTCTCGCAGCTTGCCTGACGGGCGATAGGTACAACCGCCATTCCGTCCGATTTGCCCGTTTGCCACGCCCACTGTCCATGCCCTGACCCTCCCCCCCTCCTACGGGCACGTGCAGTGACGCCGGGTCGCGCCCATTGGGGCCAGTACGCAGGCGGCGATCGAGCTAACGGCACCAACGGTCCTGGCTGTTGCTGAGGCTGCCTGGAACCCAAGCGAAAGCTCCGTGGCTGATACTGGAAACCATGAATTCACTGGCGACAGTGGAAATACCGGGACCTGCGTAGGTGGAACTTGGGTTTTCAAAGTCCCCTCTCCCGCCCTCCCCTCCCTCCCTCAGGGCTGCCGGGATCCTCGCTCTGGACCCCGCGCTCGGGCTCACTGCAGAGCGCCCCGGGGACCTCGCCCGGCTGAACCGTCCACACCTTGCTCGGGCCCCTTGGAAGGACTGTTGCCACGTTGTCAGAGGAGAAGACGTCACATGGACAGCCCTAATTCCCGCGTTACACTGACAGAAACTCGGTGCCCCTGTAAGTGACCCCAAGCCCCTTCTCTGACGCCCACACGCCTGGTTCTCGGGCGTCCTCGTCCCGGTGTGGGCCTCTGGGCCTAAGGAACACAGGCCGCAGGACCAGAAGTTCCCGTTGGTCCTTCCCGAAAGGTTAGGAGAGTTTGTGTAGGAAGGTGATGCGCGATTTCAGCATTTATGCCGCACGATGCAGCTCCTTTGGAACCACTTCTGATCTCCCTTTTTAAATATCCCGTGGAACCACTGTTACTAATTTGTTGCTGTTGGGGGTTAGGCTGCTAATTCTCCTAAGTCGTCTTCCCATTTAGTTTCTCTGATAATTGCAAGTTCTGCGTTACTACCTGCTTCTCAAACGAGTATTGACAGCCCCAATTCTGTGCAGGGAGGATGCAGAACAGCAGAAAATCTGTGGTCCAACTTTCTGGAGCATCCGTTTTACTACGAGACTTGGAAGAAAGTAAGTTAAGGAATTTCTGAGGTAAGTAATTAAACATTTAAAACAAGACAAGGCAAGCATCTAACGTCGATAACTGCCAGTAATTTGTGCTTGAAGTGTCAGATTTTCTCTGAGAAAAAACTAAGGAGAACATATTTCCCATTATTTTAAGTAGCAAAAATTAAGACCTAGTAAATCCTGGAAAAACCCTACCAATTTCCTAAATCGCAATGTGGCACCTAGATATAAGTTAACAAATATGTTAGAAAGTAAAATGCTTGAAACATGGCTTCGTGGTCACTCCCAGTCAATGTGGTTGTTAACATACCGTGGCTGTGTGCAGTGGCCGCGGCCTCTCTTAGACCAGGAACATCAGATGTTGTACATCTTGTTGATACACCAAAGATTTGCAAATGACTACCATGATTGATGGTCTCCCAGTTGTAATCGGAAGCAACATGAAGTTTTTCTAGCAAAGCATTTAGTTGCAAATGTTGTATTTTTTGAAAATTCAGTGTAACGTTTATGTAAATATCAGCTGAAAATATATTGAGCAATAAGTAGCTGCTATGCAGTTTGGGTGTTAAAAACTCACATGTGTTCTTCTGGGGAAACATTAATTGGGGATATATTCTGTGGGGTATACCCGTATTATGAAATAGATGACAAAAATCCCATTTATTTTCAAGCGTAAAGTTGTGGCTTTGAGTAAACTTGGACTGGGAAGTCCTTTCAGGCTACATCCCAGAGTTCTGGAGTCCCGTGTCTGTGATGATTCCTTCCCAGCATCTGAGTGTGAACATGCCCTAAGATTGTGAATTAAACAAGCAAACCTCCTGTGACCCCAGATTCCTCTCCATTTAACATTCTGTTTCTCTGCTCCATTCAAGCTGCCTCTCCTCAGGTTGTCTCCTGAACCCATTCCATTCCAGCTTTCGCCATTGTTCTTGACTGAAATGGCCTTTATCCAGGTCACCAATGATTTCCATTTTGCTAAATTCAAGGTTAAGTTTTTGTTCTTAGCTCACTCAGTCCTTCAGGTGCGTTTGATACAGATGATACAATTGAACAATTCCTCCTCCTTGAAACACTTTCCTCTGGATTTCCAGACCCCTCTTCTCCCCTTAGTACCCTCCCCCGTCACTCTATCTTCCTCCTCCTGCTCCTCCTCCTCCACCATATCTCTAGTAAACTCACCTCCTTCTCTTTCCTGTGTGCTCTGTCCTCTTGGAGAAATAAATATTTTTTCTATTATCTTAGTGGCTCCCCTACTTTATCAAAGTCTAACAGTGATTAGTACTTATACCTTCTTCCCAGAGAGTGGAAGGACCCCATTTATCCCTCCCAGACTTCTAGATTATTATTGTTGTGTACTTAAATTATGATATAACTATAAAACTATAAATATAATATATAAATATATATTTAAAGCCTATCACGTATTATCTTTGTTTTATACATTCTTTACTTGGAGCTACCCACATTTATTATTTTTGTTGTTCTTAATTTGTTCCTGTTTCTCCATCCTGTTCTCAGGCATTTTCCCCTTTCTTCTTAAGATATATCCTTGACTATTACCCTTTAGTTTGATATTGTAGGGGAGCAAGAAATTTTTCTCTGCCCTCTACGTGCTTCTGGCTGGTCTAAGAATTAAATTGACATAAGGCACAATAACAGGAGAAAATCGAAGAAAGTTTAACAAAATTTATATATGGAAGAAACCCAGGAAAACTGAGTAACTTGCCAAAATGGCCAAAGCCACCACCCTAAACACCTTAAATACTTCAGCTAAAGACAAAAGAGGATGTTGGGGGTAGTGGTTTGAGACTTCAAAGAGGAGGAAGGAGTTCACATGGCATTCTCGTGGAGATGGAAAAGCAAATTTTGGGTAAACAGACGTTTGCCATGTTTTGCAGAGATGATGGGATGTGGGGAGGAGTTTGATCAAATGGGCCTTACTTAGTTACTCCCTGTCTACCACACCTAGTAAATATTACACTAGTTATCTATGGTGAGAGCTCCTTCCTGGTACTGGCCTTCTATCTTAAATTCTTTTAGGCAGTTAGGGGGAAGGCCAAAATTTCTTCCTGAGTCTTTTGGTCTTAAAAGTAGTGAAGCCAAAGAGACACATTTTGATGTAGCAAATACTGCTCCCCTACAATATGTTAATGGTAAATCTCAGTTTTTGTTTTCATGTAAGTGTTTTTACTTTCTCCTTTTTCCAAAAGTTTTAACTTGGTTAGAATTCTTAGGTTTGTCATTATATTGTTTCAGCACGTTAAAGCTGTTTTTCCATTGTGATCCACCTTCCATTTTTGCTGTAGAAAAATTAGATATCAGTTAATTTGTTCTTTCTTTCTTATTCCTTTTCCTCCCCTTTTTCCTCTTTGTACCTCTTCCTAACTGCTTTCAGGTTTTCTCTTTGTCTTTTCATTCCTTTCTTTTTTTGTGATTTCATCATAATCAGTGTAGATGTGGAATTCTTTTTTTGTCGTGCTTGCAATCCGCTGAGATTATTGACTGTGTGGAGTAGTCATTCATCAATTTTAAAGTTCTTAGTCATTTTCAAATGCATATTGCTTCTGCCTATTTCTCTCTTTAGGTGGTGATTCTAGCAAAATGCATTTAAGAATTCTTTATATTCTATTCTCATGGTTTCTCTCTTTTCTTCAAGATTTTGCTTCTTTGGGCTTTATTCTGGATTTCTTTCCTAGCATTTATCCTGCTTACTAATTTTTCTTTAGCTGTTTCTAAGATGTGCACTTTGAAACACATCCATTGAGTTCTTAATATTATATACTTCTCAGTTTTAGAATTTTTATTTTTATTTTTATTTTTCCAAATTTGCTTCATCCTTTTTAAAGATATGTTTCACATCTCTACCAGAATATTTTACCTTGTCTTTTATCTCCCTGCATCGAGTAAGCATAATTATATAAAGCTATTGTCAGGAGATCACCTGGGCTGAGAGAGAGAACTGAACGGCATGGTGTCAGAGTAGCCAATTAAAATAACAAACCAAAAATAAAAGAGTTAAACCTTTAGTCACATACTGTGATGGTATAAGCAAGAGACTGAAACTGGAGGAACTATCAGCTCCTCCTCTTTCATTTTCCCCCGCGGAATGGCCACTGTGTGAGGGTCGTGTGGATCAGCACAGATTAGAGGTCATCTCACTGTTCAGAGACCCCAAACAAAAGGCGTCGGTTTTTTTCTGGAACCTGGGGTCTGGGAGAGGCTTAGAGTGATGGGCTAGGAGTGGGAAATTATGGGGTACTGAGTCAGAGAGGAGAAAAGTGTCTTCTAGTTTTTTCCCTGCTCCCCACATAAGGAGTCTTCAGCAGAGGGGCCTGCGGAAGACCTCTGTTGGAGGCCTCAGAGAAGGAGACCTTGGGGTGGAGGTGCTAGGGCTAGGAATGCAAATATGGGGAGAGCGTGCCTGGCTAGAGAGGCCTGAGTCCTTGACTGCAGCTCCCCTCAGAGACCACGGTGCGCTGGCCGTGCCCCAAGTCTGGAGGAGGGAAGGCAGCTTCCCCGTGAGTCCAGTTAGGTAAAGCCTTTGTAGTTACCTATGGTCAGGCCTGAAAAATCACCCAGAGTGTCTTAGTCCATTTGGGCTCCTGTAACAAAATACTGTAGACTAGTTGGTTTAAATAACACACCTTAATTTCTCACAGTTCTGGAGGCTGGGATTTTGAGATCAAGGTGCTGGCAGATTCAGTATCTCATGAGGGCCTCCTTCCTGGTTCATGGATGGCCGTCTTCTCACTGTGTCCTCACGTGGCGGAGAGAGGGGCTCTGATCTCTTCCTCTTTTAATAAGGGCACTAATTCCATCATGGGGCTCCACCCCATGGTGTCATCTAAACCTAATTATCTCTCAGAGGCCTTACCAAATACCATCACATTGGGGATTAGGTCTTCAACATATGAACTTTTGGGGACTCAAACATTCAGTCCAGAGCACACAGGCTTTTAACCAGGAGCTGGACTCCTCAGGCTTATGCCTAGTGATTCCCATATCTGGAGCAGTTACTTATCTTGTTCTATTATTGGTGCTTCTTATGGTCTCGTTTATATTGTCACGTCTCCACATTAGCCTAGTTATTTTTGAGTTTGAGCTACATATTTTATTTTCACAATTATTTGTAGAAATAATTTAAGGCCTAGAATATATTCTAGTGCTTAAGGGAACCCCATCAATCTGGAATCTCCTTAATCCAATGTTAGGGACTGAGATATTTGTGGGCCAACAAGAGAGCTCCAAGTTGGCTTGCAGTCTTTATGAGGGCTTAATTAATAGCTAAAATGTCTCTGTTCAGGGTCCCAGTCCTAATTCCTAGGAAGGGGATTGCTAAAATGGCAGCCTCAGTGGGCTCTGGACTTAAACATGTGTCCCCCTAGTCTTGTCACTCTGCCAGAAGTGGAGATTGACCTCTCATCAACTTCTCTGGATTTGTAAATGTCCATAAGGCAAAGGCAGTGGCAAAATGTCAAGTTCAACTCTCTGGATTTCTATTGTATCTGAGATCTTGGCCTAGCAATTCTTCGTTACAATGTTACCTCAGAAACACCTTCCACAAGTTGTTATTGTGTAAAGAGAATCCTCACTTTGCGTGGTTCCAGTATGCACAAATTTCAATTACTATGGTTTAGTTAAATAACACCAGTAACTCAAAAATGAGGTTCATGGTCTAGTTAGCACAGCTTTATTGACTGTGGCTGCATGAAGGACCAGTTTGCTTCAGCCTGTTCAGTCTGCAGTCACTACATCAGCACAAACGTGCATCATGATCAGCAAGGAATCTTCTCTCAGAGCCTGTTGGTGATTGCTTGGCGTGTAGCTGTTGTCCGGGTCACACACACATAGCAAAGTGTTTAGTTGGGTTGCCTCCCTGTCTCCTGCCAAAAATGGATCATCAAAAGAGAGACTCACCCAAGAAGGATAAAAGTGCAGCAAAGAATCAAAAAGTGGTGACGCTGAAAGTGGACTTGGGTGTGATTAGGAGACAGCTGAGCATGGACATGAGGACTCTGCCACGATTGAGAGACTGTAGATGTGCGACCAGAGGAACCGAGTGCAGGGGCTTATCAACATAGAGGGGGACAGGGTGAGGACGTCCTGGGAAAGGGACAGTCGTGTCCATTTTACTTGAATGGAATTCTGAGAGACACACTGAGACGTTGAAAGTGCAAAGGGTAAAATGTTAGAAGCTGATCTAAACTTGGAGAAGATATGACAAGCAGCAAGACAGAGGAAAAATATGATGCAAAGGAGGAAGCACTGTTCAGACTACTCTGAATAAGATTTTTTAAAAAGAAATTAGACACTTTAGTTGTCTATCTTTTTAATTATAGTATAAATAGTAGCTATTTTTAAGTTTTCCTACGTTTTTAATGTTTTCACCAAAAATTTTGAATGTTGTAAAACAATTGTATTTTTCCCATTGATTTTTAGATGCTCTAATGGTCATTTTATAGTCCTGCGTTACCCTGCAAAAGCGTGGACTGTGTGAGTGTGTTTGTGTGTATGTGCACCCATGTGTGTGTGTAATTGTGTCAATAAATACTACACTTGAACGGCAATGTATTTCAAATGTGTGAATGTTGATAAAGAAAGTATCTCATCTATTATTACACAGTGTCCATATCTACCACAGCTGTCAAAGGTCTCCTTAATATTTGACTCCCCTGGGTAAACCCAATTGTATTGTCTAGGGCTGCATAACAACCACCCTAAAATTTAGGGGCTTAGAGGTGCAATATTTAAGTTCACAGATTCTGTGGGTCAGGACCATGGACAGGGCACAGAGGGGCTGGCATGCTTCTGCTGGACGATGTCTGGGCCTTGGCAGGAAGACTCAAAGGCTGTGGGTTGAAGTCATGTGAAGTCAAGTTCACTCCCACGAATGGGGATCGATTCTGACTGTTGCTTGGGGATTCATTCCTTTTCCCCTCAGCTGCTCCACATGTTCTTTCCTCATGGGCGATGCTGCCTTCTTCTCAGCACAGGAGCGGTATTCCACCAGGGCAAGCCAGCCAAATCCATGTCATGTCTTATGACTGAGCCTCAGAAGCCATATAGCATCATTTAGATTCTCCTATGGGGCAGATTCAAAGGGAGGGAACATAGACCCCCACCTTTCAGGAGAAGGGGTGTCAGTTAAGTTGTAAGAAGTGCATATGGAATGGGATAAATGTATTGGTGTGATCATCTCTGGAAAGTCCATTCTGCCAAAAGAGTGAAGCCCTTTATGCACCTTGTTTACTGGATAAATAATATAACCACTTTGAAATATATCTTACCAGGACCTATTTCAAAATCTGACGTAAAGTTTGTTAAATTATGACCTCAGGGTCCACTCCCCTCTCCCCTGTGGGAGATACGGTGACTTCTTAGTCACCATATCTCCTTTCTGAGGTGACACACCTGTACCTTCACTACAAGCCATAAAGCAATTCTAGAGGCATTCTTGGTTTGTATTTTTATATAAACAAAAGTTTGTACTTTTAATTTATTAAGGAACCTGTGATGGTTTCCAGTTTCTAGCTGGTGAACACATTCCATTTTACTTCTTGCTATACATATATGCACAAAAGTTTAACTTTAAAACCGTTAATCCATGTCTTGACTTTTAAACCTATCCTCCTACTGTTCAATGTTCATTTGCTTCTAGTTTTTCAGTATGATATACATAAAAGGAATATTCCTTTATGTATGTCCTTGACAGTAAAAAATCAGGCTCTTTTAATGAGTTATGCCCAAAGTGAATTTTTCTTGTGCTGTGCGTGCTTCCACAAAGGAATTAAAATTTGCCTCTGAGAAGCAGCACTCTCCTGATCTTCACTCTCTAATAGAAATCTCCTCTGTGACAGTCTGGTGGTATTCTGTGTCAGTGGGTTTGCACCTTGGCTGCACACTGGAATCATAAATTCCAAGACCCCATCCCAGGTCACTTTAATCAGAATGGCTGACCTTAAGCCTCAAGTGTAGGTATTTTTAAAAGGGTCTTCAGGATATTCTAATGTACAATCAGAGTTGAGAAGTCCTGCGCTGGTGCCCTGGAATACTGAAATCAATCCCTACCTATCAGCAGGAGCTAGTTACCAATCACTTTACCTCTCTGAGCATAAAACTTCGTTTACACACCAAAAGGAGGGTTTGGGCATAACCACCTCAAAGGCTTTTAGGGACCGTGAAAGATGGTAACTGTGCTCTGTGCAGAAGCCTAGGGTAAGATATCAGGGATATTTTCCATGATAAACTGAAGAGTGCTTGCCGCACCAATTCACTTAAATCTTCCTCTTCCTCTTTCTTCTGTCGTCGCAATGGCTGATCAAAACATCTCTGAAGCCAGATTTGGCTCTTGACTCCTGTATTAGATAAGTAGGTCCCTTATAGTGTCACTACTCTCCACAAACTGAGGTGTGTCAATGTAGGCAGTGGATGTTTGATTACACCACCACATTACTTACCCAAGTGGGGAGAATTTGGGAGATAGTCAGACTCTAGAGAAAGTGCCTAATACATTTGCAAAAGTGATTTTCACACTTCTGAATTTAATTTGATCATTTTCTAAGAAATGGGACAGAAACTCGAGACTGGCAGGTACTTGGGTTCACATTATATTTTTACTGGAAGATAGACGTCTGGACTTCTCAAAAATAAGATCTAAAGAGAGTGAAGATTGATCTTTCTATGCTGAGGGAGATCTGTGGGCAGAGCTCTATGAACATTATTTTCCCTGTGTGTGTATGTATGTGTCTGTGTGCATGCATGTGTGTGTGTGTATGTGTGTGCGCTTAACTAAGAAAACTGCCAGGCACGGCCTGCAGGTGTATTTGGAGGGTCATGTACCCACGAGGCAGGGGCGCATTTCTGGGGGTTTGAGGGCAGAGTGCTGCAAGCACGTGCATCATTTTCCTCTTTCATGCCTAGAGCTCTTCCTCACTTTGAAAAGTTCCCCATTTTTGCTTATCCAATCTTCTTCTCTAGAAAAACACTTCACATACAGAGCCACGGATTTTTGGTGCTGGCAATGTAGTATATGGGTCAAATGCTGACCTGTTCTATGTTAGCTCAATGGAACCCTAAAAATAGATTTCTGTGAAAACTGTCACCAAGATCATATCTTATACTCTCTCCTAAAATGACTTTCCTTTAATCTGGAGGTTCTAAACATAACATTTATTTCTATAAAGTAGGAATGAAGAATCAAAAAATGATATAAAAATGTCCTTTATAATATATCGTAAAATATAAAGTACTTAAGGGTAAATCTCAGAAAAGATATTAAAAACTTGTACATGGAAAAATACAAAGCAATGCCAAGAAAAATTTTAAATAAATGAAAAATATATATATTATATAATATATGTCTGTGTGTATATGTTTATATCTAAACACCTTGCTCAGAGGTGGGAAGACTGAATATTTTTAAAATGTCATTTCTCCACAAATTGATCTACAGATTCAAGGGAACCTCAGTCCAAATCCAGAATGGCTCTTTTTTGGTAGTAATTGAAGAACTCATTCGTAATTCATATTAAAATGCAAAGCATCTAAAACAGCCACAACAACTTTGAAGAACACGGTTGGAGGACTAACTGCACTTGATTTCAAAATTGTGATAAAGTTAATTTTCAAGACAGTGTGATAGTTACATCATATATACTTAGAAATATACCAGACATATACAGAACAGTGGTTTCAAAAAAAGTTGCAAAGGCAACCCAATGGAGAAAAGATAGTCATTTGAGCAAATGGTTGCTGGAACCATTAGATATCCAGATGCGAAATAAAAGGACTTCAATCCATGCCTTGTACTATGTAAACAAATGAAGTCAAAATGGGCCGTAGGTGTAAATGTAAAACCTAAAACTATAAAACTTGTACAAGAAAATAAAGGAGAAATCTTTTGTGATTTTGAATTAGGTCTTAGATATGACACCAAAAGCAGAATCCACAAAAGAACAAATTAATAAATTGGGATTTATCAATATTAAAAATTTCTGCTCTTTGAAAGACACTATAGAGAGAATGAAAAGACAAGTCACAACCTGGCAAAAAAGATTTGGAAATCCTATCTCTGATAAAGAACTTGTACTCAGAGTATGTACAAAACTCCTAAAACTTAACAATAAGCAGTTTTGTGGCAGTCTCAGCCTGTCAGTAACCAGTGTTGTGGTTGGACCAGCCGTGTGGTTCTTATTATGACTGCAAGATGCCTTTCAGCAGTAACCATCAGGAAACTTTTTTTTTTTAATGAGGAAGATCAGCCCTGAGCTAACATCCATGCCAATCCTCCTCTTTTTGCTGAGGAAGACTGGCTCTGAGCTAACATCTATTGCCAGTCCTCCTCCTTTTTTTCCCCAAAGCCCCAGTAGATAGTTGCATGTTATAGTTGCACATCCTTCTAGTTGCTGTATGTGGGACGCGGTCTCAGCATGGCTGGACAAGTGGTGCATCGGTGCACACCCGGATCCGAACCCGGCCGCCAGTAGCGGAGCGCGCGCACTTAACTGCTAAGACGGGGCTGGCCCCACCGTCAGGAAACTTGGAGAAAATAAAGTTTTAATACTCACAGGACCTGGAAATTACACAGCACACCTGGGGCCACACAGTGAGGTTTGATGGGGAGGGAGAGAGAGAGAAGGGGTCTGGAGTTCTGCCTTTATTGGGGTGGAGTGTGGGAGTCTAAGGTTTCAGGGGCTTACTCTTTATCCCTGAATTTAAACATAAGAGCGGGAGAAGAAAGAAAAAGAAAGAAAAAAACCCCAAGTGTCCCAAATGGCCAGTTCTCTAAATCAACCAAGATCTCTAAAAAAGAAAGGAGCCTCAGTGGGAGGAGGTGGCCTGGCTCTTTAATGAGTCATGTGGCAGAGGATGTGTTTATTCCAGATAGCCATCTTTGAAGTGGATGTCTCTTTGAAATGGATTCCTCTAAAATCAAAGTTTAAGTCAGGGGCTTGCCTTAAAAAAACAAAAACTCTCAGGGCTTCCAGTCCACCATGGAATGGGAGAAAATCTTTTCAAATCATATATCTGTTAAGGGTTTAATATTCAGGATATATAAAGAACTCTTACAACTTGTGATGGTTAGTCTAATGTGTCCATTTGGCTAGGTTCTAGTACCCTGTAGTTTAATCAAACACATCTATAATCGGTGACTTTGGAGGCTATTCCCTTGAAAATTTGGGTGGGTCTTCGTTCCTCAGTTGAAACTCATAAGAGGAAATTTGAGGTTTCCTGGTGAAGCAGAAATTATACCTCAGATCACAGTTTAAAATCCTGCCTAGTTTCTAGTTTGCTGGCCTTCCCTACGCTTCAAACTTGCCAGATCCCACAATCAAAGAATAATTCCATGAAATGAATCTCTTTATATGTGTTTTTCTGTGTGTGTACATATACATACACATACACATAAACATAGAGTCATATAGCACATAATGACGTTTTGCTCAGTGACAGCCCACGTATATGACGGTGGTCCCATAAGATTAGTGCCATATAGCCTAGGTGTGTAGTAGGCTACACCATCTAGGTATGTGTGAATGCACTCTGTGATCACATATTGACAAAATCAGCATGACACACGTCTCAGAATGTATCCCTGTCATAAAGCTACGCACGACTGTATGTCCGGATGCACAAATGTGTATCTTCATGTTCTATACATATGTTCCTTTTCTCTGGAGAACTCTAATACAGATTTTGGTACCAAGGATGGTTCTAGAAGAACAGAGTCTTAAAGATATGTTTTCTCTAATGGAGAAAACTCTAATGGAGTTGATTCTCTAATCCGATTAAATTGAAAGGTACCAGCAACCCGGTTTCCAGTGTTAAAGACTGCAGTGATTGCCTGTGGCAGTAGAGATATACAAAATAGCACCACTGGATATGCCTAAGCAAATATTTTTAAGAGGCACGGTTCTCGGTGACCATGTATCTGGTACTTTAAGTCACTTTTGACAAACTAACAAATGTATTAAAATTAATCAATGGAATAGAATTGGAAGCCCAGAAATAAACCCACACATGTATGGACAGCTAATCTTTGACAAAGGAGCCAAGAACATACAATGGGGAAAAGAAAGTCTCTTCAACAAATGGTGTTGGGAAAACTGGATAGCCATATGCAAAAAAATGAAAGTAGACCCTTACCTTACACCATACACAAAAATTAACTCCAAATGGATTAAAGACTTGAATGTAAGACCTGAAACTGTGAAACTTCTAGAAGAAAACATAGGCAGTATGCTCTTCGACATCAGTCTTAGCAACATCTTCTCAAACACCACGTTTGACCGGGCAAGAGAAACAATAGAAAAAATAAACAAATGGGACTACATCAAACTAAAAAGCTTCTGCACAGCAAAGGAAACCATCAACAAAACGAAAAGACAACCTAACAATTGGGAGAAGATATTTGCAAACCATACTTCTGATAAGGGCTTAATCTCCAAAATATATAAAGAACTCATGCTCTTACCAACAAAAAAACTACCAACCCAATTAAAAACTGGGCAAAGGACCTGAACAGACATTTCTCCAAAGAAGATATACAGATGGCCAACAGACACATGAAAAGATGTTCAAAATCATTAACTATCAGGGAAATGCAAATCAAAACTACAATGAGATATCACCTGACGCCCGTCAGAATGGCTATAATTAACAAGACAGGAAACAACATGTGTTGGAGAGGATGTGGAGAGAAGAGAACTCTCATACACTGCTGGTGGGAGTGCAAACTGGTGCAGCCACTATGGAAAACAGTATGGAGATTCCTCAAAAAATCAAGGATAGAACTACCATATGATCCAGCCATCCCACTGCTGGGTATTTATCCAAAGAACTTGAAAACACCAATTTGTAAAGGTACATGCACGCATGTGTTCATTGCAGCGTTATTCACAATAGTCAAGACTTGGAAGCAACCTAAGTGCCCATCAAGGGACGAATGGATAAAGAAGCTGTGGTATATATACACAATGGAATACTACTCAGCCATAAGAAACGATGAAATCCAGCCATTTGTGACATCATGGATGGACATTGAGGGTATAATGCAAAGTGAAATAAGTCAGAGGGAGAAGGTCAAATACCGCATGATTTCCTTCATTAAGTAGTAGATAATAACAACAATAAACAAACACATAGGGACAGAGATTGGATTGGTGGTTACCAGAGGGGAAGGGGGGAGGGAGGAGGGTGAAAGGGATAATTCGGTACATGTGTGTGGTGATGGGTTGTAATTAGTATTTTGGTGGTGAACATGATGTAATCTATGCAGAACTAGAAGTACAATGATGTACACCTGAAATTTTTACAATGTTATAAACCAATGTTACTGCAATAAACAAAAAATAAAAAAAATAAAAAAAAAATACACAATTATATAATCATGAAAAAAAAAATTAGCTACTTGCTCCTAATTGCACAAGATTAAATTAAGAAAGAAAAAGATGAACTCAGGGTGTCAACTTCCCAGCTCAGCTCAAGCACCATAACTGACCTGAAGTTTCTATATCTTCCCTGAAGTAAAACAGTTATTTCCTATACCTTCAGAGCTGAGATTTCTGAAAACTTAACAGTCTCTTCCTGCAAGTAGTTGAATTACAACACAAATTGAATTCCTATCCACACAGTGGTGAAGGTGATGGAATTGATTTAAAAGGAATAGGGTCCTGAAAACTGTATGGGGACATACAGGCAGTTCCTGATTAAGCTGAAACATTAGACTCCAAAATTGTGCAGAGTCTGCCTTGTCAATAGAAGAAGCCCTCTTCCTCCTCCTGTCTGAGGAGTATAACTCTTCTGTTCCTGAGGATCCTATGGTGGTCTCCCCTGAGGTCATTGCCTTGCAAGACACTGCTGATCCTCCTCAGGACCTACACCCACCAGCCTTCTTGGCTTCTAGACCAAGACTCCATCAAGGCGGACTCAACTCCCAGCAGATCCCAAAGGGTGAGGTACAAAATGGGCCCCATGAGGAATTGTGTTCCAACCAAAATAACTGTATCCTTTTCCCAGTTCATACACACAGAAACCTAGGAAAACTTTGAAGAAAAGGATATTAGGAGTTTAGGGTAATGGCAGAAGGAACACAGAGTTGGATTCAGTGGAATGCACTGATTTGGCCCCACTAAGCAGAGATTGTCTATTCAATGTTGTGTCTCGAGGGTGTACAGAGAGTTCTGACAGTCTCTTTAGTTAATTGGCTCTGCCATGGACCAAAAGGTGGAGAACAGAAGCTCAAGTTAAACTGCCCTGGTGCACTGTGGAAGAAGGTACCAGAATAATCCTTCTAAAGCAGCTCAGGGAGCTACAGGAGAACACAGATAAACAATTTAATGAAATGAAGAAACAGAACAAGAACAAATTGAAAAGCTCAAAAACAGGAAACAAAAAAGAAGCAAATGAATTTTAGAACTGAGAATATATATTTAAAGAAGATATGTGAAAAAAAAAAAAAAAAAAGAAGATATATGACCCTTGCTGCAAACATGGGTCTCTTCTGGGTGACCCTCAGTGCATTTTGGCCATTGGATGCCCAAAGATACAATAAATTATCCCTCCTTTGCCATATGGTAGACACAGGACTTATGAAATGTTGCTGCATGCTGGGTCTGCTCTCAGGAGCCCTCCAGTACTGCAGGGGAAACCCCTTGGACACAGTGCCTTCCTCCTGGCCCCAGACTGGCCCTGAGACCTGGCACTTCTCTTTCTCTTTGGAGGGAAAGTACAGCCTTCCCAGTACTTGCTGTAGCAAATCACATTCCTGGATGGCTATGTCCCGTCCGGACGGGCCTGGGCTGCCAGGAACCAGGATTTATCCTCAGCTGCTGGCTGTCCTGAGAAGGCCTCCCTGGCAGAGTCCAGGCTGCTGTGTGTCTGGTCACTTGCAGCCGTCAGGAAGGAGGGGATAACTCAGAAGTACCAAGAAATTCATCTGGCCCTTGTCTTGCAGGGTGTTTCCAGGGGAAGACATTCCAAATGCCAGGTGATAGCCCTTTAGCTCCTGGTGGTAGGGTGGGTCCTCAGGGTGAGCTCAGAGCAGTGTCTGTGTTACCCAGGTGGGAAGCATTTCAGTGTTTTAATTGGTAAGGCTGTGTGCACACACATCCACAGTTCATGAGTTTGGTGGCATTCCCAGCTGGAACCCCCACACCCCTCTCATGCAAGCTCTTACAAAGCTCCGAACAGTGAAGTGTCATACCCCCATGACAAAAACACAGCACAAGACTGTGGAAAAGAACACAGCCATCCCAGGAGCTACACACTTTATGGGCTCTGTCCCAGCTGCCCCTTTAGGAAGAGTCAGTAAGAACAAGACTGAGTGTGTAAACTGGTGATTATCCGAGACCATGGACCTCAGAACCACACAGGCCCAGACATCAAACCCTGGGCAGCAAGGGAGAGTGTAGATCTTTCACTGGCCAGGATTATGGTCCATTATCCAGGCAAAGCAGAGCTCACCCTGATCCATCAGGCCCAGCCAGGGAGGAGTGGTCACGCAGTACCTGACAGAGAGGCTGGGGGCCTTCTGGGGAATTTCTGCCCTAAAGAGAATTGTAAACGGAAGCACAGGGATGCTGGAAGTCCTAGTTCACAGGGAAGAGTGATGTTTATGGAATGAGGCCCAGATGTCGCCTTAAAAGCTGCGTCACAGTCTTCCTCCCTGGATGTAAAACAAACGAGAAGGGACTTTGCAGTCCTGGCCCAGGACCCCAGGAGGACTCTGATCTGAGCACAGAGCCCTGGAGAGGGTGAGGAGGGAGAGTCCTGCCTCCCTTTAGTCCATCCACAAATGACGTTCCTCTGGCCTTTCTTTTCCACATGCAAATTTTATCTTTTTATATGATTTTCCCCACTTAGTGCTGCTGTAATCCGGAGATTGAATGAGAAGACTATGAGTTCCAGATATTTGGTCAAAAGAAACCTCCACAAGAGAAGCAGGAAACATTCCTTCTTTCTCCAAAGCTGTAGAAAAGCAGCAATATCTTGGAGCAGGACATGATCTTGGTAAGTGCAGTTTTTAAAGACACCCATTTTCTGTGGTTGTTGCTCTGCCTCTGAAAATACCTCCCACCTCTAAATCCCAGGTGAACCACACTGAAATGAGCCTGTCCTCTGAGGAAGGGGGTCTTGGACATGACCTTCAGCAGCCAGGGAGGGGCGCTGGCCCTCCTCCCCTCTTCCATGTGCACTAAGCTGTGACCCTGCGAGATGCCTTAGCTCAAGGAGGAGTGTGAGATTCTGTGTCTCATTTCCACGAGCACAGGAAGTGAAAGAGCCACACCACCACTTGGCGGCTGGAAAAGGAACAGGATTTTAATATAACATTTAAATCTCGCATTTACTATGAACAACAAATAAATATTGCACCTCCCCAGTGGGTAAATAGGTGCTGAGGTAGAGATGTCAGGGAGCTGGGGCGGGTCATCCCCTCTCTCTTGGGCTCCAGGGACCCAAGGGAAAGCCTTACAATGTTCTCCTTTGCATCAGGGTGGGAGGAGCTGGCCTGGGGAGCCCCGAGTGTCCCTGCTGTGTCCTTGCTGCTGAAGAAGAGGCTGCACTTGATCTGGTCTCAGGATTGTGATCTGCCTCTGGTTCAGGCTCTGTGCTGGGGGTCTGGTGACTGAATAGAAGAGATTTATTATTGGAGGGGCTCCCAAATATCATGGCCCACCTCTGTGACCCTGCTGCACTCTGCTCCAAACCCTGTGCTGAGTGCTGCATCCACAGCACCCCATTTGTCCAGACGTGAGAGCCGTCATTTAGCATCACCCCTTTCACAGAGGAGGAAACCGTTTCCCAGAAAGGTGAGGGGAATCACCTATCACAGGCCGGCTCTGCAGTGGGGCTGGGGTCCCAGCACTGGGTGTGCGACTCTCCAGGCCGACGCTTAGCCCAGAGCTTTACTGAGCCCCTGGGTTTTATCACTGCCAGTCCAGACACTCGCTCACTCCTGAGCTTGAAGATGGCCCTTTCTTCTTTGCTTTGAAGAACTTTCGAATCTTGCTGGCCCACAGGAATGGGTCCTCCAGCTGACAGGACAGGCTGTAGCAACAGGACAGAGTGGAGCTGTGAGCTACCAGGAGCCACACCTCAGGTGTCCCTCCCAGAACCTGTCGGCAGCTATAGTCCCGATGCCCCAGGGGTCACCATGCAACAGAGCCTGGGGCTGACGAGGGAGCCACAGCCATGGTCTCCCCTCACCCAACTAACTGCTGCCCTGCCTCACCTCTTCCTCGCTAAGGGTCTCCACAGCCTGGAACCAGGCCCCAAATTGCTCCTCAGTTTTGAGGTTGTATTGATTTGAGGCTTCCTAGAGCAGCTGAATCTCCTTAAGTACTCTGACTGCTGGACAGAGGAAGGACAGGATGCAGACAAGCCCGGTGAGGGGTGGGCAGAGGGATGAGGAGCCCAGCTGGGGTCTTTGCTGCATGGGAACCCTTCTTCCCTCCAGGTCCATCCAGGACTAGCCTCTTCTCACAGTTGGGCTGAAATAGCTCCTCCTCCAGGAAGGTGTGCTTAGTGCCACCCCATTCCCCTACCTGCAAATGTGATGGGATCCCCAGCTCTGTGTATCAGACTCTCCCAATCAATGTAAGACCCAAGGGATAGGTCCAGAGAGGGTCTTGCTCAGGGGAGTCTCTGATTTCTGCACCCCCACCCTCCCCACAGTGAGACCACAGTTGCTCAGCTCACCCCATTTCTGGAAGTTGATCACATTGTTCAGGAAGGCAGACAACCAAACTCCATCAGAAACAGCCCCCTTAGCCCATAACTAGCCCCCATCACCACCCCTTCCCATTTGCCCTTCCAGGGGGCAGGTACTTTAGAAATAAGTCTTGGACCAGGGCCAGGCTCTGAGCTGAGGCCAGAGACCATGTAGCCCAACCTTCTAAAGTGATAGATGCTGAGACTGAGACTCACCTGGAAACTTCTCCCCATGGTTTCTTCAGATCCACCCCAGTCATCTGGAGGTCCTGGGTGTGGAGACCCCTCTGTGTCCACACTTAGACCAGAGCAGTGTTGGCCATTGTTGGTCGCCTGATGCACCTGCCTCTTGTCCAAGGAATTGGAGTAGTTGAGCACATTGAGCAGCCCCTTGACAATGTCCTGAGGGCAGCTCTTCAAAGACAGAGCCCAGGACCTAGCCAGTAGGCATCAGGGGGCTTCCACCCAGTCTGTGATCCTGTGTTACGTCAGACCTACCAAACTGCCACAGTCTGTGAGGTCACACTTAAGATGTTCCCTGCAGCACTGCTGAAGTGGCCACATAATTGAGTCATTTCAAGGTCCAACAACATTGAAATGCTGAGTTGCTGTGACAAATGACCTCCTGTCTGGACATTATGAGTCACATAAAGCCACAGCTCCTGACTTGAGAGGCCTACAGTGATTCGATGTGTTCTGTGAAATGACAAGTTGCGGAGAAATGTATAGAATCAAGTAATCCACGTCTGTCCTGTGTGTATGTCAGCCTGTCATGTGTGATGATCTGTGAAGCCTGGAGAAGGTCCACGAGGACAGGGGAGCTGAGTGCTCCACGGGATACCCAGCTGGGTAGTTAATCAGCACAGTACAGAGTGCTAAGATGCTCATGGCCTCGAGAAAAGTGAGAACATTACTTTCTCTGCTATTCAAACAGATTTGTGAAGAATGTATTTCTGCTCGACCACATAGCGAGTGGGTTGTGTGTGGAGGTCCAGATTCCTTTGGGAGCCTGCGTGTGGAACACTCAGGTGGGAAAGCCCTAGGAGGGACGAGGAGAGTCCCCAGATGTGAATCTGGGTTCTGGGCCCACCCTGATCATCTCAGGTTCTTCGGTGTGGAGACCCCTCTGCACCCTTCTCACCGCAGACCAGTACTGGATGGTGTTGGTGGCCTGGTCCACCTGCCCCATGTCTAGGGAGTTGAAGGAGTTGAGCCCATCGGCCAGCTCCTCAATGATGTCCTGAGTGGAGTTCTACTAAGAATTCCCGGGGTCCAGGCCAGTAGGAATCAGGAGCCTGACTGGACATTGCCTCTGGGGAAACTCCCAAGAGCAATTCTTTTCCTCAGTACAGGCCCAGTGAGGCCTCTGCAAAGAACTCGAGTCAGGGAGGGAATGAGATGAGACCTCTAGCGCTCAGGTCACATATGAGTAGAGGGGCTCCCCTCTCATGCTGCCAGTTATGACCTGGGGTATGAACATGACAGACCCACCAGGCTTCCAAAACCAAACCACCCTCTCCTGCCCAGGAGTGGCCGCCCCCTCATCTGCTGCCTTCTGCTCTCAACACGTACACACACATGATGAGGGGCACAGGTTGTGGGACCGCCCAGGTGGCATCACAGTTGTGGCCCATCTAGCACTGTGCTGCCCTTGTTAACTTTGGTGCCTCCTGCCAAATGGCCAGTGGCCTCAGGGATGAGGGCTGAGCCAACGTCGACAGCAACAGAAAAGTCTCTCACTCTGGGGTCTCCTCAGCCCAGAATCCTTGAAATTTGGGACATAACAGCAGAATGTCTTGTTCTCTGGAGCATCTCCAGTCAAGTGAACAGTGCCTGGTCCCAGAGTTCTAAGTTCTGTTGGGGCCTATCACCAAGGAAGTGAGGTCAAAATCCCATTACCTGAGCCCCTTCACCCAGTCAGACTACCCAAAGGCCCCTCTGGCTGTTGCACCCCCCTCCCCCGTGTCATCTCCTTACCTGCACACAATGAGCCAGCAAGGCTGGAAGTGTAGCAGGATCCCAGCTTTGAGGAGACAGAGCTAAATTCAGACCTCTTTTTTCTTAACACTTCTCTGTCCTGGAAAACTCAGTGCGCCTCTCAGGTCCTCCTCAGTCTCCCAGCCTATACAATGGGGTCAGGTTAGAATCTACTTCCTGGGACGTCATCAGTTGTATATGAGATAAATCTGTAACGCCTGTGGGCTGGTGTCATGTAGCTAAGGCACAAACTTAGAGAGGGAAGAATTATAAGAAGGGGTCGGATGTAGCATGGGACACCACTCAAAAGGGGCCTAGGTCCCAGCGATGTGATATGGGAACGGTCACTTCTAACTTGGCCTCATTTGAATGTCAGAATCATGAGGGGGTTAATGAGTGAAATTGAGACACTGTCATCCTCGGGATTAAAACTTTTCATAGCTAGATGATGGGAATCCTTTCACATGTATATTAAAGCACTGTGGTGTACGCTTTAAATATCTCACAATTTTGTCAATTGTACCTCAATAAAGCTTAAAAAAATCAAAACAAAACCTTTCAATTGTTTCCTATTATATTTAGAATGAGACCCAAGTGCCTCATCTCATCCTATGGGGTGGGCGGCCTCCACAAGGGCTCCCAGTGATCCCCAACTGTGGGAGACACAATCCTGTGTAACTCACTAAGTGGTGAGTGACTGGCTTCTGCAAATATATTCCACCAAAATGAAGGTATGCCATGTCTGAATTTTAATTACACAGTCGATCAGTTCCTTCTTACTCCCTCTCTTACGTTCCACCTCTCTCTGTCTCTCTGTCATTATCTCTGTCATCCCTGAGCTGGGGACTCAAGCACAGGTGTTTTGAGCTGCACTGTGTAGAGGCCCACACAGGAGAGAACCAAGGCAGTGCCCAGGCCCGCAGACAGAAAGGAACTCCTGCTGAGTCCAAGCAGCCCCTTGAATCCATTGAATGACCCTGGGAGCAAATCTTCTGCAGTTGAGGCTGCAGTCCTGGCCTGTGGGGCATCTGGAACAGAGGAACCCAGATAATCTGCCTGGATTCCTCATCCACAAAACTTCTGAGATATTAAATCTTTGTAGTTTGAAGATGCACGGCATTGGGGCAGTGTTTTCAGAGAGGAAGGGATGACTCACAGTCTGTCAGGCCCCAAGAGCTGGCCCTGCCCTCCTCCCTCTGTTCCTCTCTCCTCCCAGGCTCCCTGCAGCCACACTGGGCACCTTTCTAACCTCCTCTGGCCAAACTCACTTCTGCCTGGCAGTCTCTGCACCAGTGGTGCCTTCTCCCTGACACACTGCTCCTGGACCTGTGCAGGGCTGGCTCCCTGTTGTCATTCTGGTCCCAGCAAATGTCACCCCAGTGAGGCCTTTCAGACCCTCCCACCAGTGCCCCCAGCCCTCCCTCACAGCCCCCTGTTGTGTTTCAGGCCAGCGCTTCCTCTTTTCTTTCTCATGTCTTTGCTTTGGTGCTTTTGTCCGTCTCCTTCCAGACTGTGAGCTCCAGGCAGGCAGGGAACACTTGGCCATCTTCAGCCCCGCGCTTAGGCCCACCCGGGCACCTGGCACAGGGTGAGTGCTTGGCGCACAGTTGCTGCATGAATAACTGTGCATGTCTGGGAGCTCTCCTGCCTTTTAACCAGCGGGACTGCAGAGGTGAACGCTGGTAACAGGGGTTCCCTGTGGTTTCTGATGCGGGAAGACAGCCGGAATCAACTCTGCATGACCTCCTGCTCCATTTGCTCCAGCCACGCTCACTCTGGACACCACTGACACGGGAGGCTACCTGCCCCCTGTTGGCCAGCACTAGCACTGCAGCCCAGGCAGGAGCACCACTCAAGAAACTGGCAAGTTTATTTGGGTGTCCTCAAGGCAGTGGATCTCCAGAGTCCCAGGGGCAAAGAAGCAGGACCTACAGGCTCTGATGGCAGTGCAAGTGACCTTGCAAGCCTCCATTTCTCCTATTTTCTGTCCACTCCAGTGTTGTCCTCTACTAATGAGGCATCCCCACCTTGACCATTACAAAGAACACCCACACCCAAATGAGGACGTTGAGAGTCCAACAAGGACTGGTCTTGTCACTGGACTCCAGTCTTGGTGTACAGTGCTCTGGCATGTTCTTCCCTATCCCTAGTTCTCTATCACCCAAGCCGCTCTGCTCTGAAGGACCTCCAGGGAGTGGAAAGCAGTTTCCCAGGGTCTCAGAGCACAGTGGGTCATCGGTAGAGAATCAGGGTCTACAGACTTTCCAAGCATGCAGGACCCTTGGGGTCAGCCACTGCAAGTGCCTAATTTGTAGAGAAGGAAATTGAGACCTTCTCTCCTGTAGCCCTATCTATACTGGGGGGTGGAGTGCTCAGATCAGTTCCAGGAGCCCAGAGCAGTGGGCTGCAGAACCCCAGACTCTGTCTCCTGGAAACTACTATGGAGATGGCCCCGGCCCAGGCAGGACTGTGGGAAATTTGAAGATCGCCCTCATGCTATAGACCTGTGGACATGTTGCCAAGAGAATGGATGCCCTACTACATTGCAGTCTCCAACCCCTGTCTCCTCTTTCCCTTGTCACTTACAGGGTGTCCGTCCGCTCTCCTGACCCACCCTCCCGTGGTCCCTAACTGTGAAGTTGGCTTCTGTTTGTGCACGCCTGTGTGCACGTGGGGATGCAGGAAGAAAAATGGCCCCATTGGGAGGGGTTGGGCACAGTTCACCTGGATCTTAGGGGCTCTCATTTCCAACGTGAACATGACTGGAGGGGTTGGGCCCTGGCCTAGGAAGCCAGTGTCCTCCCTTTTCTTCTTGACTCTGCCTATGTAGTATGCTGTGGGCCACTCTCTGCCTCCTTCGGGCCTCAGTTTCCCAATTATACAGAGGAGTTGAATGCAGAAGTTGGTAAGCACATGCACAGCAGGACATATGGTCAGGCTCCATCGACGCTGGATGGGGTGATGGAGTGGGCAGGCTCGAGCAGGCACAGGTGCACAGGCCTCCTAACATGGGCAGATGCTGGTGGACATGCAGCAGGAGCAGCCAGGTCTCCTGTCGAGGGCCCAGCGCTCACAAGTGGCCCCAGGACAGTGAGTGCCCCTGAGCCCTGCCTTGCCGCTGGCATGCGCACTGCACCAGCTGCTCTGCTCAGGAGGTGAGTATTTGTGATCCTCAACTGGCAGCCTCTGAGCAGCCCCATGTTCTGTAGCCCCATGGGCACCCCCAGTGCAGTAGGGGGGGTCCTCAGGGAGCTGGACCTCATGAGCCTGCAGAGCCTGGAGAGGAGGGATCTCTTTTGTATTTTCCCCTCAGCTTTGTTACATTTTGCATTCAACAATTTTGTGATAGTATGACTGAGCCTGGGCTTATTGTCATATATTTAGGACTACTTGTATATCTTTTTCTGTGAACTGTGAGTTCATGTCTTTTGTCAATTTTTCTACTAAGTGTGTGTTTTTTCTTGTCAATTTCTAGGAACTTTTTATATATTAGGGATAAGAGCCCTTTGTGATATGAACTGCAGATATTTCTTCCCAGCATATCATTTCTTCCTGTTTGATTATGATGGCTTGGTTCAGGTTGGGTGGTTTTTTTGTGTGTTTCTGTTTTGCTATGTTTCGTTAAGTTGTCACTTTCCCCTAATTATCTCTAGGATCATACCATCACAATAAAATAACTCAGCAGACATCTTGTGGACGCTGACTATCCAATTTCAAATTTTCCCTCAAAATACAAGTGGCCACCTATAGTCCAGACAGTCTTGGAAGAGAACAAGCTTGGAGGGCTTCCACTCCAGATATGAAGCCCTAGTGTAAAGCTGCAGTCGTCGGGGCAGTGTGCTGTCACAGTGCAAGGACAGCCCTGAGGAGAAGTAGAAAGACTTCTACTGTCTTCCTGAGACCCCCACATACGGACATCTGTATGTGACAGAAGAGGCAGGCCGAGCATGGGGAGAAGAGTGTCTCCTCAATAAATGGCCCAGGGGCACTGGTTATTCTTATGGGAAAGAAATTCATCTTGACTCCTATCTCACACCATAAACAAAAGTCAATTCCAGGTGGAGTTTACATTCAAATGTAGGCATTTAAAACAATGACATTTGTAGTACATAACACAGGAGAATATTTTCATGACTTTGTGCAGGCAAAGATTTCTTAGATAGGTCACTGGGTAAATTAAACATAAAGACAGAAATTAATAAATTGAACTCTATTACATTTAAGAACTTCTCTTCATCAAAAGCCATCTTTAAGAGAGTAAGAAGTCAAAAACAGAATGGAAATAAACATTTGCCGTATTTGATCTGGAAAAAGCCTCATAGAGGATATGTAACTAACTCCCATAAATTATTAAGAAAAAGGATAGACAATCTACCAGGAAAATTGGGCAAAAAGATTTGACAGGTGTTTCACAAGAAAGATAACCAAATGGCCAACAAGTATTTGAAAAGGTGCACAATATCGTTACTTGTCAGGAAAATGTAAATTAAAACCACAATATGATACTAATACACAATGACTAAAATAAAAACCACGGACAATATCAAGTCTTGGTGAGGATGGAGAATAACGGGGTTCATGCACTGCTGTGGGTGTCAACAGTCACGACCACTTTCAAAAACTCTGTGAGGATCTCTTAAGGACGGACGTAGACATATTCTGTGACCCACAAATTCCTGTCTTAGGTAAATACCCATAGAAATGTCTACTTATGTTCATCGTTGCAAAAGAATTTTCAGAGCATCATTATTTGGTAATTCTCTAAACTTGAAACAACGTAGACGTGCATCAACAATAGAAAGGATGAATAAAATAGGTAACTTTTTTTAGAGTGGTATACTATACAGAAATAAAAATGAACTACAGCCACATTCATAAGTATGTTTGAAATTCACAAACATAATGAAAGAAGCATGACATAAAAGAGTACATTCTGTATGATTGCACTTAAGTTCAAATGAATAAAGCAAATGAATAAAGAAAAGCTTCAGTCAAGCAAAATGAATAAAGAGTGAGAATGTTTGTTACTCGTGGGGAAGAGACGGCAGTGACTTGGGATGGGTACATGAGGGCTCCTGGAGAGCTGGTAATATTCTGTTTCTTGTAGGTTCTGGTTACCAGGTGTGTCCTCTTTGAATAATTCATTAAGCTATACACTTATGATTTCCATACTTTTAAGTATGTATGCCATGGTTTAACACACAAATTCAATCAGTTGGATCCAGAACTTTTTTTCTGGTTAGCCTCATGGCCAGACAGCATAGTGTTTGTGTCAAGACTATGGAATTACATGGTTTGGATTCATATCCTGGATCTCAGTGCTTCCTATCTCAGAGATCTTGGCCAAGTTACTAACTCTGTGAGCTCATGTGTTCATCTGTAGTATGGGCTAATTATGGTACCTCTCTCATAGTTATTGATTGTTAATATTAACAATTCTCTTCAATAAATATGAGCTCTGGAGGTGGTCCTTGTGGCTTTCCCTATGGGTCTTGGAGAAGATGGACGATGGCCTGTGGAAGAGGAAGGAGAATGATTATGTTTGAGTCCAGAGACATTTTGAAGGTGAAGATTCAGGGGAAAGATTTGATTTTGAGGTGAAGGAGAAGGAGACCAAAGGCTTGGCTTCACCCCTTCCACTTCCTGTCTCTGGCCTCCTGCCCGTCTCTGAACACGGAAGGTGGATAACCAGGTGACCTCTGGCTGGTTAGTCTTTCCAGCTATAACATCGTAGAGTCAGCAGGGCAATGCAAATAGCCAGAAGCCAAATACAAATGTCCATGTTTGATCCAAACTCAAACACAAAGGCCCAGAAACTTGGGAGTGAAGGGAGGGCAATCCTCAGTGGAGGGATTATGGGCTATTTTTTTTTCCTAATTGAATTTTTTCTATTTTCTAATTTTCTGTAGTAAACGTGCCCCTTAATCAGACGAAAACACCATACATGATATATTTATGGTCATATACTTGTATGCATATATTTGTAAAAAGAAGCACCTGCCATATAATAGATATCAGGAAGTAGGGCCCAGAGACCATGTGGGCAGGAAAACACTGTTTCTGATGCACAAGGACCAGCCAGCAGGTCACCCTGGGTCAGGACAGAGATATCACAGACTGCTCTTCATTCCTGGACATTTCCTACCTTTTCTTGTGTTTTTCACCCCATCCCTCAGTCACCTACATTTTTTCTTTTCCCAGCTAAAATTAGTCCAATCCTCTGTAACAATATTTCACCTTGTTCATAAAACCCAGGGCGAAAGAAGGAGAATAAACGGTTTTCTACTCACTGTTTATTTCTGAAACTAGCCTGGATGGAGTGATCACTTGTTCCAGGAAGTTGGCATAGGCAGCGTTAATTAGCAATTGGAACAGGGATCCCTGCCAAGGGGAGGGACTCTCTGAGGAGTCAGCTATCCCATATAGATGGGAAACCCTTGGCCAGGTTCAGTGTCCACCACGAGTGTTTTCAGCTCTGACAATGCAGAACTCTGGCTGGGTGTGGGGGAAAAGAGCCAAACTCTGGGAGAGTCAGACCAGAAAATTCCTAGTATTCATGCATTTTCCCAGGGAGCACTCATAGTGTCTGAATTATGTGCAACACACTGTGCAAAGGGCAATCAAAGTTGAATCAAAATAAGTAGGTCATACCTGCCCTTCAGGAAACATAATCTAGTTGGATGCTCTGAACTCCTGTTTTTGACAACAACCAACATATAAGCATGTTCAGAGAGAGGAGAGGTGACAGTGGGTGAGGAAGCTGAGATGAGGGGCAAGGCCGAGTGGACGGGATACTTGCCCCTGATGGTGGCCTGGAAGAATGGCTGGGTTTGGCCATGTGGAGACAGAAGAATCCCCACAGAGAAGCAGGATGAGGAAAGGCAGGTTGGCAGAGGGCATATGCAGGAAGAGGGAGAAGTTTGCAGAAGCAGAGAGACTCGAAGTGAGAACAAGAGTGTGGGGGCTTCTGTGGTCAAGGAGGGACTGTGGGTTGGATTTGGTAGGGGCTTCAGAGTTGCGGAACAACTTCTGAGAAAGGGCGTTGGTAGTTCAGAGCTGTATTTTAGGAGAGTTCTGCAGCAGTGGTGGGTTGGATGCTTGGAACTCAAAGTGGCACTTAAATTAGCCTTTCCACTATAGTTCCCATCTAAGCCTTTAGCCCTGCATTCTGAGCCCTCAACCTAAACTGAGAAAGAGACGATCTCTTTTAGGAACACTTTCCGCTTCTGATTCCTTGATGTCGTGGCATAGATTCTAGTTCTGTGAATGGGTTAGGGAAGGTCTTCAAAGTCAACACAACTCATCTTGAAGAACTTGAAGTCATCGTCTCCTTCTTGCTTCCTGGTGATTTTCTGGGTTCTTTTCTACTCCTCTTTATACCCATTCAAAGATTTCATGAACAAGAGATTTCTGCTAGAGGAGATTTAGGCATCGAATTCTGTCTGTATGATCCCTGGGGACTCCATCACTTCCTTTGTCAGGATGATGTGAAAACATTCTTATCTGCAGGGTAGGTAGGTGAGATGACTGTCTAAGGGGGGCTTGGCTGAGTGTGCGAGACTCCAGCCATCAGCCACACCCTGATCCCACTGAGGGGGTCTGGTACCTGACATTTGGCTCTACCTAGAGCTGCTGAGAGGGTTTCCTTTTACAGTAACAGTCCCTGGTTAGTTTTACAATTTTTCTGATCATACAAAGAATGCATACTGTTTGTAGAACATTTGGAAAACACACACGAGAGAGGTTTCTGCTTATTGTAATATGAGTTTCCATTTCCTATCCACTGGGCTAATCCTATCCTTGAACTTTACCTATTTATTCCATCAAACCCTCCAATGCCCCAAGGCCCAGACATTTCCCTCCTTCCCAGATAGGGAGGCCAAGGTTAGGGGGTGACTCATTTGCCTCAAGTTATACTTCTGAATTGAAGTGTTGTAATCAATTGGCAGTGCAATTCCATTTCTGTGGATGGCCATTACAGAATCACAAAGACACAGAGATACGAAAAAGTTCACAGAGAACTCTTTTTCATATTGAGAAATTAACACCAATCTTAAAAAGCCAATCAATTGGGGGATGGTTAAATCATTATGAAGCATCTAAATTAATGAATTCTAAATGATCATTTAAAGATGGAAGTGTGTCTGCAGTTTTAGAACAATTGGCACAGTATTTTCCCATCTGTATATACAAAGCACTATATATGTGCACATATCCATATACAGTCATGCTGGGTAACAATGTTTTGGTCAACTATGGACCCCATATATGATGGTGGTCGTATAAGGTTAGTACCATATAACCTAGGTGTGTAGTAGGCTATACCATGTAGATTTGTGTAAGTACACTCGGTGATGTTCACACAATGACAAAATAGCCTAAGTATGCATTTCTCAGAATGGATCCCTGTCGTTAAGTGACGCATGGCTGTATAGAAATGTATATGTCCATAAGAAGAAAGAGTTAGGCAGGAATAGGAGGAAATTTCTACATGTTTGTATTGGTTGACTCTTTTTCTTTAACAAGAGCACGTATGTCCAAGCTTTAAAAAGGCGGGAGAGGACCTGTGCTCTGGACCTTTAAACTACAAGGCCTTGAAACCTCCATCCATAAGCTTTTCAGATCAAAGTTCTCCCTGGAAGTTTCTGAGTTGGCTGAGAGCCAAGCAGCAAAAGACCACAACATTCTCCAAAGTTAGAGGCAAGATTTTCATCTTGAGCTTGCTGGGCACTGACCTTAAATACGCATTCCAGGCCATCCCTTTCTGTCTTTTGGAACCTGGTCGGCCTACCTGGATTTCATGTTCTGGAGAAAATCTTTGGTGTTTTCCAGGTGAAACTTCAGTGTTTCCTCATGGCTTTGCTGCCCAAGTTGGTCCAAAAGCTTATCGAGGTGGGCCTCTTGGGCCCATGTGATTTCACACATTAAGTCACTGTGAATCTGTGAGTGAAAACATCTCACACTCATTCTATACAATGGGTTCCTCCCCAGTGTGAGATTTCTGCTGACGGAAGGAGGTAAGAGACATGTAAAGGATTGCCCCCACACATTCATTCATTCTTCTCTCTACATATGAATTCTAGGCTAATCAGTCAGTCATAGTTCTCCATTAAAAGCCTTCCCCAGGTCAGTTACATATGCATGGTGTGTTACTCTTCTGCATGCATAGAGATTTCTTCTTTGTAACACCTCAACTGTACAGTTGGGTTATTTTTCAGATTCTTTGTGTTTCCAAGACTAGGTATACAAGCCATGTTTATGCAATTATCCTTTTATAAGAACCCAGGTTATAGCTCTGAGCTCTTTGCCTAAATTCAAACTACGAAAAACTTTCTGCTGGGACAGCACTTACTCCCAACTCTAATTATAGTCATGTTGTTGTGCCATATTAATAATCATCCCATTCAAGGTCTGTAATGTAGGAGACCAGGGCTCACCCCCATGAAACTTACCATTGGCATGCAGTTAGATGGGGCTTTCTTGCAGATATCTGGTATAGATATCATTTCTTGATTTTTAAGGTCACCTCTCCTGCCTAAAGTAATTGAACAAATAAATTTCTAGAGAGGCATTAGGCAACCAAAATGTTGTAAAGCATGACAGGCAAATGTGAGTATGTTTCAAATATTGATCCTTACACAGGCAAAGAATGTGAAATGGAGGAGTGCACCAGTGAGTAGACACATGTTTTAGGGCACTGTCAATTACAAATGTTTTCAGGATGAAAGAGAAAATTAAGATGGAATTTTGGTAAGCTTATGGGAGAAGAAATCATCAAAGGGAAGGGACGAGGACAAAGACCACAACGTGACACTTTCTCCCCAATGAGGACATAAACTCTAAATAAAGAGAAATTGATAAATGCTAGGAATAATAATACTAGTGGGAATTTTTTTCCCACTGGCTTGTCATACTTTTTCTGAAAAGACCATTGACTTAAGGAAATGTGCAGCTGGCTTTACCAACATCCTGTCCCTCACTGATGAGGTTTCTCCCCAGAGTGAACACACACGCCTAGCCCAGCCTCAGGCCTTAGAGGAATCCTCTTTCTTCCCTCCACAACTCCTCTCCTTGCTCCAACTGGAAAATCACATCTGATTTGCAGAGCCAACACCCTGTTCATGGGGAAAAGGTACATGAGTTTTGAACTCTGTGTTAAGAACCATATATATTCTTCAAGTCCTGGACAGGATACCAATGAAGAACAAAGGCAGCACCGGAGAAAGCCTTGTAGGTCCTTGAGCAGAGCCAGAAGAGCACCCTGACACCGAGCCCAAAGCACTAGGACCTCCTGTTGTGGATGTGCATGAGCAAGCTCACAGAGTCAAGATCCTCAGTGTTTGCAGCAAGGGAGGAATTCAATGTTTCCAGTTAATGTTTCTTCATATAAAATTTTATTTTCAAATGAAATCAAATAAACGAGCTCCAGCAGAATAATCTAAGTTTAAGTTGCCTGCTGTTTTTTCTACTGTGGTCTCAGACTCCAGGCTTAAAGCTTAGAACAGAATAATTACTTAGGAAATGTTTAATCTTATTGTTTAGTCATTTAAAAAATATCCATTGAGTTTCCAGCACTGTTCTGGGTGCTGGCGATAGAGCAGCAACAAAGACATGAAATTGTGGTCGGGAAGACTATTTTTTAGTGGAGCAACAAAGTACATGTCAATAAATCGGTAAACAGACAGACTACCTTCACGTAGTTGTAAGTGCTATGAACGAATACGAATGAGGCTGAGAGGGGAGGGGGGAATGCAGAAACTGCTCTGGGGACTTGCTGAATAAATAAATCAGTGTGGACAGACTCACCCAGCATCGCATCTCTGTACAGCTTTCTCTGGGATGTGTCCACCAAGGCCCACTCTTCCTGGGTGAAGTCCACAACTGCATCCTTATTATATAAGGTCACTTATTCCTAAAAGATTATGGACATTCTGCTTCAGACAGGGTCATCTCTACCAAGGTCCAGGGGAGGGGAGTTGACATGATAGTGCTGGGGAAAGGGGGCTGTAGGTACAGAAAGCTCAAACCCTGTTTGGGTTCCGGTCCAGTGCCTCCCTGTGCTCTTCATGCATCATCACAAAGATGTGTACAATATGTACACAGCCTTAATACATATTAGCTTCATTACAGAGGAATATCACATGATGTGCAGTGTGAAATAACCCGGACAGCTACCAATAATGTGGTAAATCTCACTTCCAGACTGGTATATAGAATATAGTATATTATTATAAGTTTGATCTTGAGAATACGTACCTAGACTCTCCTTCTTACCAATTTTTCAAATAAATCACAGACTCACCACAAACCAAGCAATGTCCATTGCCTGTGACATATAACTATGATCATGAGGAAACATTTTCCCTTTATGAACCTTACATTTCTCCTTAATGAAATGGTTTAACAACTTGTTACAAATGTTGAGAGATCCAATGAGCTAATTTGCAAAGTGCTTCCTTTATAACAAACACTCAATACCCGTAGGAAATAAATATATTATTATTCAAAGGTGGAGAATGATGAAGCAATGCCGACCACTCTGCAGAACTGAACAGACTTCATAGAAAACATTGATCGGCAAGTGCAGCCTCTCTCCCTCATCTCTACACATTTCCTGTGTTCACTACGAGGTAGAAGGACAGATGGTCCAGAAACACAACCCAAGGCCCCCTGATAATTCTACACAGAAGGATGGCCCTAGCATGATCGATCCTACAGTGAGGTTCCCATTGTCAATTTTCTCGAGGACCTCCAAGCATCAGTTATTATTGTCTCTCTAGTAGTTTAATCCTATCCGTCTGCTAAAGGGCAACAGAAGCCTCTCAATTGTATATGGTCACTCCAGTTCCCCCAGAATGGCCACAGTGCTCCTCCAGAACAATAGGATGAGCTGGAGAGGAAGGAGAGGGCCAGTGGTGGTCAGAGGTTGGCAACAACCCCTAGGATTGGTGACAGAGGGGTGGGAGGGAAAGCAGGCCTCTCACCAGGTGCCGCATGAATGTGTCCATGACGTCGAACTTGAGGGAGCCAGGGCAGCCCATGTGCCGAGGAGAGCAGGCTGTGGACATTGAAGATCAGTGTGAATGGCTCTCCACTGACCTCCCCAGCTATGGAAGGTACAGAGAGAGCCGAGACTCACGGGGAGGTCGGGGGACCACTGTCCACCCCAGGGTGGGGCTTCAGAGGGCCCACGCCCTCCTCCTGATGAGCCTGAGGGTCACTTGTTAATGGACGCAATTCCAGCAGTGAGGAAGGGCAGGCTAAATGATTTGGGGGATCGAGATGGGCATTTCCACCCAGGTGCAGGAGTGGAGGGCTCTGTGCAAACACTGGCGGCTTTTTACTTTCCCAAGAGGAAAGGCTCTAAGTTGCCATGCTGATGTGGAATGGATGACCCCAGATATTTTCATCCATATTTTCTCTGCTGCCCATCTCGATCTCTTTGTCTCTCTGTGCTTCCATCTCTCTCTCTCTCCCTCTCCTTCTCTTGATAGATACATGGATCTAGATCTATTTTCTCTATTTATATCTAAATCTATATCTATATCTACGCCTGCTAGGATTGTTGGCTTTTTACACAGCTGTATAGAAGATTGATATACCTGCTTGTAAGAGCAGGAGATCTATCTATCATCTCTCTCTCTCTATCTCTCTCTATCTCTCTCTATCTCGCTATATCTATCTATCCATCATGATCATCATCTCGCTCTCCTGCCCTTATAACCATCTGTGCCAATCTTCTATGCATTGGCTAAAAAAAGCCTAAACATTTAGCCCCTGCATCGCTTATCTATTCTAGAGTCAGGCACGGGGTCTCTGGTCTCACTTGCATCATGTGTTTGTTTATTCTGCTTCTCCTGGGGTCTACACAGGTCACCCCAACAATCCTAGTAGCTATAACCAACATCTCTGCACCTTGATTTACTCATCTGTAAGATGAGATAATAATGATTCCTACTTCAGAAGTTGTTATGATGTTTAAACAAGTTAATTTTTGTAAAGTGCTTAAGCACAGTGCTGGGCATGGAGTAAACACTATGTAAGGATTTATTATATAAAACAAATAGGTGGAAGGAAGGAAAGAGAGTTGAGAGGAAGGAAAGATGGGTGGATGGATGGATGGATGGATGGAAAAAAGGGAAGAATGCAGGGAGGATGCAAGGAAAGATGGATAGATGGAAGAGAGGAGGATGGAAGGAAGGATGGACAGAAGGAACAAATGCTTTCTGATCACCTCCTATGTGTAGAGCTTTTTACATGGATAAATATAAGCTGGGTATTAGAATCACCCACATTAAGCAAAGGAAGAAACCAAAGTACAGAAATGGTAACCTGGGGCCTGGCCGGTGGCGCAGGCGGTTAAGTGCTCATGCTCCGCTGTGGCGGCCCAGGGTTCACTGGTTCAGATCCCGGGTGTGCACCGATGCACCACTTGTCAAGCCATGCTGTGGCAGCGTCCCATATAAAGTGGAGGAAGATGGGCACGGATGTTAGCCCAGGACCAGTCTTCCTCAGCAAAAAGAGGAGGATTGGCAGATGTTAGCTCAGGGCCGATCTTCCTCACCAAAAAAAAAAAAAGAAAAAGAAATGGTAACCTGCCAGGGTTCACATAGCCTGAGGGAGGGCGAGTTTGTTTGGACCCAGGTTCTCTGACCCCTGTGTCCTTTCTTGTGACCTCCTGCTATGCTCTTGCTCAGGTTCATTCTTCTGGTACAGTGCTCAATAGCTGGGGTAACGTGTGTAGGCCCCAGAAGAAGTAGAATAAATGAACATACGATGCAGGTGAGACAAGAGGCCCTGTGGCTTGACTCTAGAATAGGTAAGTGATGCAGGGATAAATGTTTAAGGCAAAAGTCTGGAAAAAAAGCTTATGGCCCCTCTTCCCTCTCTCCCTTCTGTTCATCACTTCTTCTGAGCCTCCTTCTGTCCATCCTTCCTTCCTTTTTTCTTTCCTTCCATCTTTCTTTCCATCCATCAATCTTTTCTTCTTCCTGCCTCCATCCCTTCCTTCCTTTCTTCCACCATCCATCTATCCATCCGTTATCTATCTATCCATTCAACATTCCTTCCTACATCACTCCTTCCCTTCCTTCCTTTTTCCCATTCATACCTCCTTCTGTGCATCCTTCTATGCATCCTTCCTTCCATCCTCCTTTCTTCCATCTACCCATCTTTCCTTGCTTCCTCCCTCCCTTCTTTCCTTTCTTCCATCCATTCATCCATCCATCTACACATCCATTTTTCCTTCCTCCCATCCCTCTTTCCTTCCTTCCACCTATTTATGCATCTTGCATCCCTCCCTCCTCTTTTTTCTTCCTTCCATCTCCTCATCTATCTTCTCTCCCTCTTCTCATTCTTCAGTTCTTCCTTCCTTCCATCCATCCATCTTCCCTTTCCTCCATGGACAGTGAATTTGTCCAATAACACTCCAGGAATGATTGCAAGGACAGGATAGTGGTAAACAAAACATAGTCAATGGAGCTGACTTTATCTTATTTTTCCTCCTATCATTTGGGAAAAGATTGTTGTTATTGGACATCAGGAGCCCAGGACGCTGCCATGGTTGGAAGGAGTGGGGGAGGATGCTTTGTTGTAAAAGACCAGTGATGGATCAAGGAAAGCTTGGGGAGGTTGAGAAAACACACCCCTGATGCAATGGAAATTAATCCTTGAAAATCTACAAGGTTATCATCTCAGGGTTTGCTGGGGAGGCAAAGAGAATTTGGCCCATAAATTTGAACATATTAGGTGTACACCAAAAATCAGCATATCTTCTGGAATAAATTAACTGATGATGAACAGCACGGAGAGTGGAACCATGCGTTTTGGGTGTTAGGAACTCTAGATTCTATTATTTATTTGCTGTGTGGCTGGGCAGCCTCTCTGAGCCTGAGTTTCCTCATTGGTAAATAGAGCTAAGTCATATGGTTGTAGCGAGAATTAAAGGATAGAGTGTATGTGTTCTGAGATGAATTGTGTCCCCGCAAAAGTCATATGTTGAGGTCCTCATCCCCAGTACCATAGAATGTGACTGTATTTGGAGATAGGGCCTTTAAAGAGGTGATTAAGGTAAAATGAGGCCATTGGGGTGGGCCCTAATCCAATCTGACTGATGTCCTTCTGAGAAGAGGAGATTAGGACACACAGAGGGACAACAAGAATGCGTGTGCAGAGGCACAACCATGTGACGAGGCAGCAGGAGGACAGTCATCTGCAAGACAAGGAGAGAGACCTCAGAGGAATGCAATGCTGCCTGCACCTTGATCTTGGACTTCCAGCCCCCAGGACTGTGAGAAAATAAATTTCTGTTGTTTGAGCCATCCAGTCTGTGGTATTTTGTTACGACAACCCTAGCAAACTAACACAGTATGTAACTTAGCACGGCGCCTGGAAGGTAGTCAGTTTCAATAAATGTTCGCTGCAAATCCAACAAGAACTGGTGCAACACGGATGTGGAGACTCGGCTTGAATCCCGGCTCCACCATTGGGAAGCTATTGTTTCTGGGAAAGTTCCTTAACTTCTCTGTGTCTTCATGTTTGATGGTAAAATGAGGACATTAATGGTGATGTAGAAAGAGTTTAGGGAGATGATGTATGGGAATCGTTTATCTGTCCCCTTGGATATGCACTCCCAGGGGACATTTGGCAATGTCTGGAGACATTTTTGGTTGTCACAACTTTGTGGGTTGGGGTACTGCAGGCATCTAGTGAATAGAGGCCAAGATGCTGATCACTATCTTAGAGTGCAGGGGACAGCCACCCACAGCTAGATTTCTGTAGCCCAGAATGTTAATAGGGACCATGAGTCTGACACAGACTAAGTGCTTGCTGTATGTCAGCCTTCAGAAAAGTTGATATGCAGGGTGGGGCTGGAGGCACGGGAGACTGTGGGTGAATCCTCTGCGAGGGGACAGAGGTGCATCCTTTATGAAGAAATTTGGTGCACACTTCACGTTGCTACGTTTTGCTATTTTGTTCCTAGTAAATATTGCCTGGGAGATTTGAGGCTCAGGAGGATGGGAAGGTCCACATCAGGGCCTGGGGACCAGGTGCCCATGGGACAGTGGCTGTTCCAAGTGGGGAGCTGGAAAAGGCTGAGGCCAAAGGGAGGACCCAGCCCTAGAGGACTGTGGGTAAGAATCTCCACTTTGCCTTGCTGGGCCATTTTCTCTAGAGGTCTCACCTGAGCGAGGTCAGTCTGCAGCTTGAGTAGACGGGCCAACTTTGGTGCTCTTGAACAAGGGTCTGAACTGTAGAAGATGGAGGGGAAGGTAAGTAGAAGGACTGAGCAGGACAGGGGTGGGGCTGGGATGAGGTGGGCAGGGTGGGCATCAGGTAGGAGGCAAGGAGAGGTGAGCTGAGCACGGGAGAGGTGGGCTGGGAGGGCATCAGGGGGCAGTGCAGGAATGAGGTGGGCAGGGCTCTCATCGGGGGCTGCAAGACCTTCTCTATTTTGTTAAACTTCTCTGAGCCCAGAGGCTGCATGTCTGCTGTGAAGCGCAGGTTTGTGATGGTGAAGTTAAGGGTTAAAGGACAGGGCAGGGCCAGAGACTACAGTGAGGGTGGGAGAGAAGTCACACCCTGTGTCACTGGCTGAGCGAGAATTAGGGGTCATGGGGGAGAGTCTGGATCCACATCCATTGCCCAGTGTTTTCCCATCTGGTGCAAGAGCTCACAATGTCTCCTCCCAGAATGGGAAACTTTATTATATTATTCTGTTAATAGTAATGATAATAACAATGACAATAAAAATAGCAGCGAAAATAACAGCAGAGGTTTAGTAAGAGCTTACTCCATGCTGCACTCTGTGCTAAGCACTTTCTATACATGATCTCATGTATCCCTCACACAACCCTGGGAGGGGAGTCCTGTTACTTACCCTCAACTGACAGAGGATGAAAATGAGTTTCAGAGAGGTTAAGTCACTTCCCCAAGCCCACACAGCTATTTTAGGGCAGAAGCTCAGACTCTAGAGTTTGAATGACTCAGAGTTGAGTCCTGTGCATCTGCTGGCTGGGTGACCTCAGAAAATCACTGAGTCCGCCGAGAACCAGTCTATGCCTCTCTGAAATGTACAAATAGCACTGTCTACCTGCAGGGGCTGAAGGTCATACATGTAAAGTAGGGTCCTCATTATGGGACAATCAGTGAAGGCTGCTGTCATTGCTCTGCTGTCACTGTTGTTATTATCATGTCTGCTGTCCCTGCTGACCCCTTTAGTCTCTGCCCTTTGAGAATTAGTCCTGGATTTGCCCTTGACTATTTCCATTCCATTCTAGCAGAATGTGAAGCTTTGGGTATTGTTCTAGAATGTACCACTGGATCTGGTCTCATCAACTGACCCCTCGGGGTCCCCTAGTCAACATGGTCGCAAGTTGGGTAGATTGTAAAAATGGCCACAAATTCTTCATCTCCCTGTCACTACATCCTTGAAATGTAGTGTTGCAGCCCCTTCCTCCAAGAGCAGGGAGTCTATTTGTTCACTTTCGACTCAGGCTCGGCCGTGACTTGCTTTAGCCAAAGAGACAAGAGAAACGTGATGCAAGCAAATGCTAGAAAAGCACTTGTGCACTGAGCTTGCCGTTTCTCGGTCCTGGGAGCCCTGTGAGCAGCACATGAATGAGCAACAGCCGGTCTGTTGGAGGATGAGAGGTCGTGTGAAGGAGAACTGAGGTACCCCCCAGCAGTCAGGCATCCTCCAGAAGCATCCTCACCTAGCTAACCTGCAGGTGACTGGATGCATAAGGAAGCCTAGCTGAACCAGAAGAACTGCCCAGCTTACCTGTATACTAGAGAGCAGTAATGAATGATTGATGTTTTAATCCAGTAAATCTGGGGTTGTTTGTTATGTACTAAAAGCAACTGATACAAAACCTTAACAAAGCAAAGGGTGGATTAAAAAGAGCCACTGCTTCAGTCTGGGATTGAGAACCTGGAGTCACAGAGCTCTCCAAACCCAGGGATGGAGCTGTAGTGGTCGGTGGCAAGGGTGTGGCCCCTAAGATTCATCCTCCCCACGCTGTCCCATTGCCTTGACCTGCCTGTGCAGACTCTCTGGTCCTTCTCATTACTGAGCATGGAGGCATGCAGGTGGGAAGGAAGGAGACATGGAGAAAGTGCTCTTACTTGTAGAGGTGGAGAAGGAGATTGGAGCCACTGAGGTTATTAGGAAGGGTGTAGAAGTCACAGAAACTGAGGAGGAAGCATCAGAAATGAGAATTGTGCAGCCCCATCACCTTGGAGATGCCAGAGACAGGGGGTGTTGATGCCCAGCCTGAGTCACAGAAGGCAGAGGTGAGGGTAGGTGGGTAACCGGGCCCGAAGGCTTCCTTCCTCCATGAGGCCCTGGACATTGGGAGGAGGGACCAGCTGCCCCCACAGGGCATTGTATGGTCGTGGGGCCACCTATGGTTTGAACACTTACCACTGGGAATGGAGGTCAAGGCTGGTCTGGTGTAACCTACAGAGAGTGGGTAAGAGTGAGGTGGCATGTTTGAAAGGATTAAGGAAGGGATGAAGTGTGTAGACCATTGCTGGAAGAACAGATACCATCAGGAGGTTGTGTCCCTTCCAAACAGTGGGTGCCTCCTATAATCATTCTCTGACTTTCCATCTCTGTGAGCTGTAGACCTTGGTGGGGAAGGGGGACCTCATAAAGAAAGGAAGATTGAGTAGAGAGAAATCTAGAAGCAGACACAGATGTATGCTCTCATCAGCTCTCAGAGCATCAACAGAAGAATCCACCTGGGATGCAGGAGGAGACACCTGTCACCACCAAATGTTCTCCATAGAGACAGTTCCTGACCAGGATGTAGGAACCAAGCCAGGTGACACCATGGATCTGGTGGCTCAGCTCCCAGTAGAGCCGCTCTGTGTCCAGCACAAGTCCCACAGGGTCAGGACAGTGGGTACAGATGGCATCAACTTGTTGCTGCCCCACCCTTTTCAGGCCTGGGGAGAGAAGGACATGTGTATGGGGACAGGACAGAGGGGCATCTCTTGTAGGACATCCTTTTATTAGCCCACTTGTATGTGGATGCCTGCTTATCTGCTCTCCTTGACCAGGCATGAGACACTCACAAGAGAAGGGGCAACTTCAAGCCACAAAGGACTAGAGTGGATGTTTAGAGTCAGGCAACCATCGGTTCAAACCTTAGCTCTGTCACTTGTTGAATAATCCACATAAACTCCTGTGACTCAGTTCTGCCATCTTTGCAGCAAGAATAATGCTGTAACTGATTTGTTGGAATTAGATGGGATTTAGAAATGATTGATATAAAATACTCAGGCCTGGTGCCAGGTACATTCTAAGTGCTCATTAATTAATTAATTGCTTAATTAAACAAATGTTTAGAGAGCACCCACAGTCCCTAGTCCCTAGCTGGACAGCAGCTCTGAACAGAGACTCATCAGCTCTCAGAAAGCTGATACAACCCAATTTTTGGACCTGAGCATCTGAGCATCAGACACTGCATAGCAGAGACCCCCACCCACTGCCCCCCTGCTGAGCATTACCAGCTCTCTGGGGCAGCAGGAGAAACTAGGCCTGAAGGGATAATCTGGGATCCAGCAGGTTGCACTGCCAGAGAGCATTATCATGGAGAAATGGACCTCAGCAGAATGGACATGGCCTTGAGCTAAGCTGCGTCTAGCTCTGGTCTCCTAGATTCTTGTCAGTTGGGTTGCCTGGTGATGCTGCTTATGGTGAAAATGACCCCTGGCTGATGACCTGCATCTTTCCTAGGAGGACCATAAATGGACATCATTACCTGGCAGGAAGCCTTGGGGTTCCTTGAGTGTGCGGTGACCCTGTTAACTGGGCAGGACTGTTACAAGAGGTTGGTTCCCCTTTGGGACATGGGACATCTAATCCAGGTTGGCTCTGGCACCTGTCCATTGAGGTTTCACTTCTTTGCACTTGGACAGTCACATGAAAGGCTCAAAGAATAGTGCTTCGACTGTGGGGAGGGTTCTTGTGAAAAAGAAAGGCCCAGAGCTGCCCTGCTGGTACGCCACTTCCTGTCCGCATCCTTCTAGCTGAAACTGAAGTCACTTCTAGCCTATTCGGATTTGCAAGTGGACTGATTGGATTTAGGATGACCGAGAGAGGGCAGGGCCCAGGACTGGCACCAGCGCTGGAAATAGCATGAGGTAAGCAAAAGCCTAGATACAACATTTAAAGAGCCCCTCTCAGGGCTGTGCATGTATAGGGTTAGCACCTGAGGGTGAGCACCTCCTTAACCAAATTTTGTGCTCTAGGCACCTCGCTTGCTCACCCTAGTCTGGGTCAGGCCAGCCCAAGCAACCTACGCCTTACTACACCTCCTAAGGCCAAAGAGGAGGTCTCACCTAGCATGGTCAGTCTGCAGCCAGTGCAGAGGGAGCCAATGCTGCTGGCGGTGAACAAGGGCTTGAGCTGAGGAGGGGGGAGTAGGGGACTGAAAAATAGATGTAAAAGTCATCATCATAAGTATGAACTCATTTGAACTTTCCACACCTTTTGACAAGGGCCACATCAAAAATGTTTTGCTATGGGTGGAAAGCAGCCCTTTCCCAATGCACCCAATGCCAGTCAGATATGGCATTTCCTATGCTCATAAGGAATGGATAAGGATTTTCTGCAAGAACTTGAGTAGGTTGTGGGTGGGGGTGGGAGGGAGGCAGGTAATACAGCTATTATTAGAGTTAATGTGGACACCAACACTAGACTGTGATAATGCTTTGACATTACTGATTTTATCTAAGTGATCCTAGCAGTCATTGCTCAGAGGGGAGTAAAAAGCTGCACGCTCACAGATAAAATATTCCTCAGCCCTAAATATGTTAACATGATCATTGATTGATGTCTAAATTATTTATCAAAAATTAGATTATCTGGGGGCCGGCCCGGTGGCGCAAGCGGTTCAGTGCGCGCGCTCCGCTGCGGTGGCCCGGGGTTCACTGGTTCGGATGCCGGGCGCGCACCGACGCACTGCTTGGTAAGCCATGCTGTGGCGGCATCCCATGTAAAGTGGAGGAAGATGGGCACCGATGTTAGCCCAGGGCCGTCTTCCTCAGCAAAAAAAAAAAAGAGGATTGGCGGATGTTAGCTCAGGGCTGATCTCCTCACAAAAAAAAAAAAAAAAATTAGATTATCTGGTGGTTTTAAAATATGTCCACACATACTTGGCACTCCTCCCTTTAAGAGATGGAACCTGTTCCCTTTGCCCTGGGTGGGGGCTGGACTCAGTGGCTGGCTTCAAGCATATAAAGTGGGGCTGTGGCTTTGGAGGCTAGTTCATAAAGAGGCTGTGCAATTTCAGAGTTGGTTGCCTCTTTCTTGGATCACTTGTTCTGGGAGAAGTCAGCTGTCACATCCTAAGGAGAAGCCCACATGGGAAGGAACTGAGGCCTCTAGCTAGTAGCCATGTGAGGGAGCCTTCTTGGAAGCAGGTTCTCCAGTCCCAGTCACGCCTTCAGAGGACTGCAGTCCCAGAGGACATCTCAACTGTCACCTCAGGAGAGACCCTGAGCCAGAGTCACCCAGCTCAACTCAGCTCCCAGTTTCCTAATCCACAGAAATTGAGAGACTACATTTGCATGTAATTTTGTATCATGAAATTTCATCTATCTCTAATTCTACTATTAGAAGAGTTTGTCCTTCTGGGTATATTTTATATTAAATGAACAAAAAAAGTAGAGGAACTTCAAACATTAAATTTAAATTGCTATCGGAAGATTACTGACTTGCTAGAAAGTGACAGAGCGAGCATAATATCTACTAAGTTTCATGATTTTTCTGCCAGAATATCGAGACGGATGACTGTGAAGTCCAGTTTCTTCATGTCTTTATCCAGTGATAAAATTAATTTCCCTATAAAACAAATAATAATTCTCATAAAAGAAATGTTAAAAATATGACTTATACTCTGGCTAAAAGAAAGCAAGGCAAACTGAGCAGATACTCAGTGGAATAAATTCCCTACATGGATCTTACAGCAGCAATGTTTATCATACTGAAACTAGAAATACTCTCCAAGTCCATCCATGAAGGAACAGTTAAACAAACCATGGTATCCCATTCTCTGGAATGCCTGTAAGACATTAAAAATAGCAAGTTAGAATTACGTGCACTGCTTTGGCAAGACGTCCATGGTCTATAGTATGGGAAACAGCAAAGTGCAACACAATTGTATGATGAAATTTATGCTAAAAAACACTTTTTCTGTATTTATTAATGCATGGAAAATGTCCAGAAGAATAAACCGCATACAATAGTTAACAACAGTTCCTTCTCAGAAGGGGAGTGAGTCTGCAGGGAAGGAGAAGAAAGAGGAGACTTTCACTTTACATAGATCTGTATAATTTAACTTTATTTTACAGTATTTCTTTTATATGTAGAAAAAGAGGAAATAATGAGTGCTGTTGCCACTTGGCAGCAGGGCAGCAGTATCGTCTTCATCATCTGTACTGGACGTCAATGCACAGCCCGGATCTGCAGGAGAAAGCCCAGAAGGAGAAATGAAGACAAAGAAGACGTGACACCTGCAAAAAGTTAGTGGAGTGTTCTTACCTAACAAACCTTCCAGGTGAGTCACGGTCAGTATCCACCACTGCTCCAGTTCACTCAATAAACCTACAACCTGCCAAGGGTAAGCCAGAGGACACGGAAGGCCACGCCTCTCCATCCACTCCCCCACCCAGGGCCCATTGTGCAGGGTGACTACATCAAGCAGCAAATGGACTCAGGATGGGGCGTGTGCCTTTGGATGCCGGCAGAGAGGCACAAAGTAGAAGACTAGGTAAGTGTATACACCCGAGAGGCAGAGTTCCAGGTGAGGATTCAAAATGCACCAGGAACTTGTGGAAAGTTAAGAAAGCTAATCAACCTCCCTGAGCCGCAGTTTCCCCTCCTGTAAAATGGAGATCACAGGCCTACTTCAAAGAGCTGTTGGGTAAGATATGAAAAAGTCCTTGGGACAGCCAGCGTTCATGTTATTAACAAAGTAGTATCAGATTCCACATCAATGAAAAGAATAATGAGATAATAATGAGATAATGATGCTCAGACGAGATGTGCATCTTTGAAAGCAGCCCCAGCAGCATGAGAATGAGAGGAGCTGGAAGTAACTCGTTTTCTTCAGAGCTACACTGTAGAGGATGAAACTGCGTCTACAAGAAGATCAGGAGATGCCTGTCGTCCAGGGACTTAAGCAGTGACGGTGGAATCCCTAAAGATGTCATAAAACACATTTACACACAAACAGCATCTAGGAAACCAGGGTGATCAGAACAAAGCAATCAACCCAGCAGACAGGAATGGGAATGGGGCAATCAGGTGCCACAAAATCTAACAGAAGACCCAGAACCAAGAGCACCCGGCTCTGCGAACAGCTGCTGTGGCTGCATCAAGAGACCAACCTTTTCAGACAGCCATTGTGGGGACTGCTGGGAGCACAGTGGTCATTGCAGCCACACACCCAACAGCAGCGCCTCTGAACACACTGATTCCAAGACTTTCCTCTCTGTTAATCCTTGTTTTAGGATGACAGATACCCTCATGTTACAACAGCGCCATCCAACACTTTGGATGAGTATAATCAGAAAACCCCTAAACAGGGCATAGGACAGAGTAGGATGAGAACACTGAGGGATGGGGGAGCCAGGCTGCACCTGACCACACAGACTATCACCTGGTCCCTATTTAACACAAGAGAAGAACCCTAGGATTGTGATGTGGCCTAACTAGACTTCCTCATCTTGAAACGTTCGTAGACACTACATGGTTTTTCTTTCTTTCTTTACAAAGGTGTTGATGAATTCGTGTGTAATTAATTCATGGAGAAGTGAATTCTTCACAAAGTAATAGGGTCCAGTTTCCATGACCAGGTTTTTCAGTCCCTTTGACAGTACACCACCCTCAGGAATCAGAAATGCAACCTATTAGAATGTGTAATATACAAGGTCTTATTTTCATGTAGATCAACATCTAGGTTTTTAGTTACAACATAAATCATGACAGCTGCTAACTATTCCTCCACAGGTTTCAACAAAACACTTAAAACTCCTAAGTTAACTTACCAATCTCAGAAAAAGAGAAATTTGACAATTCAATTCTTCCATCTTTGCATTCAAATGCACAGTACAGGGAAGAGAAGGAGCAGAAAAATTTCAGTGGGAAGGTCTTGCTTGCCTTTACATCTTTGCAAATGAGTAGTATATTTTATGTCCTGTTCCTTTCACTATTCTCATTAATTTTTAAGGAAATATTGTATAATTGACTGTCCCTAGATGTGCTTATCTTGGTATCACCCTGCAATCAAAGGAACTGTCCCTTAGGGCATAAGGAATTTAGGGTCATCAATTATCAGGAGGATAAGTGGAAGCAGAAGTGCTCCTGGATACTTCCGTTTCCAAACAGAGAAATTCAACAGATCAGACCAGGCAAGTTAAGGTCTACATCGCTGGCAGCTGTCTGTGATGAGCTCTCCTCCAAAGCAGAGATGGTCAACCTGACAGGTTGCATATGCTGCCTGGGTTCTCCACACCTTGAACAGGGCTCTCCCAAAGCTCTAACACCAGTCTATCTGTTCCTGAGGGATCAGGGTCAGTACTTGGATCTCCAAGAAACTGGCCAGTCAGGCCTGAGTTGAGATTAGGCTCATCAATTTAAAATGTAAACCATTCTACTGTTGCGTTTTTCTTGGAGCCCTCTGCACTTGAATGGGTTGGTAAAAAAGGCCCACTAGATACTTGTCTGGGAATTGGGGTTGTTCTTCTCTGCTCTCAGCAGATCCTGGGTAAACCAATGATTAGCCTCACAAATGCTTCAACTTCCACATCTGCGAAAAAGGCGTCCCTGGATGGTGACATTTTCAGGAAGCAAGAGCCAACGTTGCCATCCCCGTAAACTCAAGTTGCCCTTTCCATTGGGGCCATAACGGTGAATTTCTCCCCAAAGCTGCCGAAATGGGGCACGTTGGCTGGAGAAAGCAGAGGGCAGCAGGCAAAGTGGAAAGTTGCTGGGATGTTAAATCAGTTCCCAGAAACAATTTAGGAAAAAGCAAGTAGCTTCCTGAGCCTGGACTAGGATGACGCTCTGGAGAGACGCACAGGCACACGGGTGTGAGGAGGAATCAAGCTGCGGAGGGAGGCTGTGGGGCGATGGTGGGGAGGAGGCCCGCGTCCGCACTGGATTCCAGGCAAAAGCGAGTTGCATGAGGCAGTCCCGCCGCTGCACGTCACAGCCCTCACACCGTCCTAACTCGCTGGTGTCCGTCCGGCCCCTCAGGTGCCTGCCGAACACTCAATACAAGTGCCGCGGATGCAGCACAACCGCCAGCACACAGCGAGCCTCAGGCCAGCCCAGGCATACACCGCGCTGACCCTCCCTCGAGGGCTAAGCGAGCCTCGATCACCGCGCATCCTGGGAGTTGTAGTCCAGTAGCCATGCAAGCTGCCGCTCGTAGCGGTTAAGAGACTACAGCTCCCAGAATGCGAAGCGAGGACATTCCGTCCCGCCCCTCCGCGCGCCGAGAGCGGTCCCAGCATGCACAGTGGAGCGCGGATGTCCCCAAACCCCCTCAAGCCCCGAGAAGTTGGACTTCTCACAGACCAGCGAGCGTCCTAGCGCCTCTCGCAGCTTGCCTGACGGGCCCTAGGTACAACCGGCCCTCCGTGACACGGGCGCGCCTGCCGTGCTCTCCGCCCCGACCTTCTCTTCGCCACGCCCATTGTCCCCGCCCTTCCCCCTCGGGCATGCGCAGTGCCACTGGGTCGCGCCCGTTGAGGCCAGTACGCAGGTGACGTTGGAGCTAACGGCACCAACGGTCCTGGCTGTTGCAGAGGCTGTGTGGAACCCAAGCGAAAGCTCCGTGGCTGATGCTGGAAACCATAAATTCACTGGCGAGAGTGGAAATACCGGGACCTGCGTAGGTGGAACTTGGGTTTTCAAAGTCCCCTCTCCCGCCCTCCCCTCCCTCCCTCAGGGCTGCCGGGATCCTCGCTCTGGACCCCGCGCTCGGGCTCACTGCAGAGCGCCCCGGGGACCTCGCCCGGCTGAACCGTCCACACCTTGCTCGGGCCCCTTGGAAGGACTGTTGCCACGTTGTCAGAGGAGAAGACGTCACATGGACAGCCCTAATTCCCGCGTTACACAGACAGAAACTCGGTGCCCCTGTAAGTGACCCCCAAGCCCCTTCTCTGACGCCCCACGTGCCTGGTTCTCGGGGCGTCATCGTCCCGGTGTGGGCCTCTGGGTCTAAGGAACACAGGCCGCAGGACCAGAAGTTCCCGTTGGTCCTTCCCGAAAGGTTAGGAGAATTTGTGTAGGAAGGTGATGCACGATTTCAGCATTTATGCCGCACGATGCAGCTCCTTTGGAACCACTTCTGATCTCCCTTTTTAAATATCCCGTGGAACCACTGTTACTAATTTGTTGCTGTTGGGGGTTAGGCTGCTAATTCTCCTAAGTCGTCTTCCCATTTAGTTTCTCTGATAATTGCAAGTTCTGCGTTACTACCTGCTTCTCAAACGAGTATTGACAGCCCGAATTCTGTGCAGGGAGGATGCAGAACAGCAGAAAATCTGTGGTCCAACTTTCTGGAGCATCCATTTTACTACAAGACTTGGAAGAAAGAAAGTTAAGTAATTTCTGAGGTAAGTAATTAAAAATTTAAAACTAAAACAAGACAGGGAAGACATCTACCATCAAGAACTGCCAGTAATTTGTGCTTGAAATGTCGGATCTTCTCTGAGGAAAAACTAAGGAGATCCTATTTCCCATTATTTTAAATAGCAAAAATTATGACCTAGCAAATCCTGAAAAACCCTACCTATTTCCTGAGTCACAATATGGCGCCTAGATATAAGTTACGAATATGTTAGGATGTAAAATGCTTGAAATGTGGCTTTGTGGTCACCTCCCAGTCAATGTGGTTGTTAACATACCTGGCTTTGTGCAGTGACAGTGGCCTCTCTTAGACCAGCAACATCAGATGTTGTACGTCTTGTTGACACACCAGAGATTTGCAAATGACTAGCATGATCGATGGTCTCCCAGTTGTAATCAGAAGCAACATGAAGCTTTTCTAGCAAACCATTTAGTTGAAAATGTTGTATTTTTTGAAAACTCAATGTAAAGTTGATGTAAATATCAGGTGAAAAGTGTATCGAGCAATAAGCAGCTGCTATGCAGTTTGGGTGTTAAAAATTAACGTGTTCTTCTGGGAAAACATTAATTGGTTATATGTTCTGTGGGGTATACCCTTATGAAATAGATGGCAAAAATGCCATTTATTTTAAAGATTATAGGTGTAACTTTGAGTAAATTTGGACTGGGAAGTCCTTTCAGGCTACATTCCCGAGTTCTGGAGTCCCATGTCTGTGATGATTCCTTCCCAGCATCCGAGTAGGAACATGCCCTAAGGTTGTGAGTTAAACAGGCAGACCTCCTGTGACCCCAGATTCCTCTCAATTAAACATTCTGTTTCTCTGATCCATTCAAGCTGCCTCTCCTCAGGTTCTCTCCTGAACCCATTCCATTCCAGCTTTCTCCATTGTTCTTCGCTGAAATGGCCTTTATCCAGGTCACCAATGATTTCCATTTTGCTAAATTCAAGGTTAAGTTTTTGTTCTTAGCTCACTCAGTCCTTCAGGTGCGTTTGATACAGATGATACAATCGAACAATTCCTCCTCCTTGAAACACTTTCCTCTGGATTTCCAGACCCCTCTTCTCCCCTTAGTACCCTCCCCCGTCACTCTATCTTCCTCCTCCTGCTCCTCCTCCTCCACCACATCTCTAGTAAACTCACCCCTTTCTCTTTCCTGTGTGCTCTGTCGTCTCAGAGAAATAAATATTTTTTCTATTATCTTAGTGGCTACCCTACTTTATCAAAGTCTAACAGTGATTAGTACTTATACCTTCTTCCCAGAGAGTGGAAGAACCCCATTTATCCCTCCCAGACTTCTAGATTAATATTGTTGTGTCCTTAATTTGTGATATAAGTATGAAACTATAAATATAATATATAAACATGAATTTAATGCCTGTCACATATTATCTTTGTTTTATACATTCTTTACTTGGAGCTACCCACATATTTATTAATTTTGTTGTTCTTAATTTGTTCCTGCTTCTCCATCTTTTCTTCTTAAAAAATATCTTTGATTATTATCCTTTAGTTTGATATTGTAGGGGAGCAAGAAATTTTTCTCTGCCCTCTAGGTTCTTGTGGCTTGCCTAAGAATTAAATTGACATGAGGCAGAATAAAAGGACAAAATCAAAGAAAGTTTAATAACATTTATATATGGAAGAAACTCAGGAAAATTGAGTCACTCGCCATAAATGGCTGAAGCCACCACCCTAAACATCTTAAATACTTCAGCTAAAGACAAAAGAGGATGTTGGCGGTAGTGGTTTGAGACTTCAAAGAGGAGGAAGGAATTCACATGGCATTCATGTGGAGATGGAAAAGCAAATGTTTGGTAAACAAACATTTGCCATGTTTTGCAGAGACAGCGGGACATGGGGAGGACTTTGGTCAAATGGGCCTTGCTAGGTTGCTTCCTGTCTACCACTCCTAGTAAATATTACACTAGAATTATCTATGGTGAGAGCTCCTTCCTGGTACTGGCCTTCTATCTTAAATTCTTTTAGGCAGTTAGGGGAAAGGCCAAAATTTCTTCCTGAGTCTTTTGTTCTTAAAAATAGTCAAGCCAAAGAGACACATTTTTGGGTAACAAATACTCCTCCCCTACAATATGTTAATGATTAATCTAAATTTTTGTTTTCGTATAAGTGTTTTTATTTTCTCTTTTTTCTAAAAGACGTTTTTGCTCTGTTAGAATTCTGAGGTTTACCATTATATTGTTTCAGCACATTAAAGGTATTTTTCCATTGTGATCCAGCTTCCATTTTTGCTGTAGAAAAATTAGATACCAGTTTAATTTGTTCTTTCCTTCTTTCTTTCCTTTTTTCTTTCCTTCTGTGTTTCCTTCTCTCTTTCCTTCTGTCTTTCTTTTTCTCTCTTTCTCTCTCTCTTTTTTTCCTCGCCCCCTTCGTCTTTTTACCCCTTCCTAACTGCTTTCAGGTTTTCTCTTTGTCTTCTCATTCCTTCCTTTTTTTATATCATTATAATCAGTGTAGATGTGAAATGTTTTTGTTGTCGTGCTTCCAATCTTCTGAGATGATTGAACGTATGGAGTAGTCATTCATCAGTTTTAAAGTTCTTAGTCATTTTCAAATCAATATTGCTTCTGCCTGTTTCTCTCTTTAACGTATGATTCTAGCTAAGTGCATTTAAGAATTCTTTATATTCTATTCTCATGGTCTCTCTCTTTTCTTCAAAATTTTGCTTCTTTGGGCTTTATTCTGCATTTCTTTCCTAGTATTTATCCTGCTTTCTAATTTTTCTTTAGCTATTTCTAAGATGTGCACTTTGAAACACATCCATAATATTATATACTTCTCAGATTTAGAATTTTTATTTTTATTTTTCCAAATTTTCTTTGTCATTTTTAAAGATATGTTTCACCCCTCTACCAGAATATTTCAACTTGTCTTTTATCTTCCTGAATCGAGTAAGCATAATTATATAAAGCTAGTGTTAGGAGATCAACTGAGCTGAGAGAGAGAGAGCTGAACTGCCTGGTGTCAGAGTAGCCAATGAAAATAACAAACCAAAAATAAAACAGTTAAACCTTTAACCACTTACGGTGATGGTATAAGCAAGAGACTGAAACTGGAAAAAACGACGGAAACTCCTCCTCTTTCATTTTCCCCCGTGGAATGGCTCACTGTGTGAGGGTCGTGTGGATCAGCACAGATGTGGGGGTCATCTCAGTGTTCAGAGACCCCAAACAAAAGGCTTTGGTTCTTTTCTGGAACCTGGGGTCTGGGAGAGGCTTAGAGTGGTGGGCCAGGAGAGGGAAAGTGTATGGGGTACTGAATCAGAGAGGGGAAAAGTGTCTTCTAGTTTTTTCCCTGCTCCCCACATAAGGAGTCTTCAGCAGAGGTGCCTGAGGAAGACCTCTGTTGGAGGCCTCAGAGAAGGAGACCTAGGGGTGGAGGTGCTAGGGCTAGGAATGCAAATATGGGGAGAGCGTGCCTGGCTAGAGGGGCCTCAGTGCTTGACTGCAGCTCCCCTCAGAGACCACAGTGCACTGGCCGTGCCCCAGGTCTGGAGGAGGGAAGGCAGCTTCCCCGTGAGTCCAGTTAGGTAAAGCCTTTGTAGTTACCTATGGTCAGGCCTGAAAAATTACCCAGAGTGTCTTAGTCAATTTGGGCTCCTATAACAAAATACTGTAGACTAGTTGGTTTAAATAACACACCTTAATTTCTCACAGTTCTGGAGGCTGGGAGTTTGAGATCAAGGTGCTGGCAGATTCAGTATCTCATGAGGGCCTCCTTCCTGGTTCATGGATGGCTGTCATCCTGGTTCATGGATGGCCTTCTTCTCACTGTGTCCTCATGTGGCAGAGAGAGATGGGCTCTGATCTCTTCCTCTTTTAATAAGGGCACTAATTCCGTCATGGGGCTCCACCCCATGGTGTCATCTAAACCTAATTATCTCTCAGAGGCCCCACCAAATACCATCACATTGGGGATTAGGTCTTCAACATATGAACTTTTGGGGACTCAGACATTCAGTCCAGAGCACACAGGTTTTTAACCAGGAACTGGACTCCTCAAACTTATGCCTAGTGATTCCCATATCTGGAGCAGTTACTCATCTGGTTCTATTATTGGTGCTTCTTATGGTCTCGTTTATGTTGTCACATCTCCACTTTAGCCTAGTTATCTTTGAGTTTGAGCTACATATTTTATTTTGAATTATTTGTAGAAATAATTTAAGGCCTAAAATATCTTCTTCCAGTGCTTGAGGAAGCCCCGTCAATCTGGAATCTCCTTAATCCAGTGTTAGGGACTGAGATTTTTGTGGGCTAACAAGAGAGTTCAAAGTTGGCTTATAGTCCTTATCAGAGCTTAATTATGAAGGCTTAATTAATAGCTAAAATGTCGCTGTTCTGGGTCCCAGTCCTAATTCCTAGGAAGGGGATTACCACAATGCTAGCCTCAGTGGCTCTGAACTTAAACATGTGTCCCCCTAGCCTTGTCACTCTGCCAGAAGTGGAGATTGACCTCTCATCAACTTCCTCTGGATTTGTAAATGTCCATAAGGCAAAGGCAGTGGCAAAATGTCCAGTTCAACTTGCTGGATTTCTATTGTATCTGAGATGTTGGCCTAGCAATTCTTCATTAAAATGTTAGCTCAAAAACACCTTCCACAAGTTGTTATTCTATAAATAGAGAGAATCCTCACTTTGTGTGGTTCCAGTATGCACAAATTTCAATACTATGGTTTAATTAAATAACACCAGTACCTCAAAAATGGGGTTCATATTTTAATTAGCACAGCTTTATTGACTGTGGCTGCATGAAGGACCAGTTTGCTGCAGCCTGTTCAGTCTTCAGTCACTACATCAGCACAAACGTGCATCATGATCAGCAAGGAATCTTCTCTCAGAGCCTGTTGGTGATTGCTTGGCGTGTAGCTGTTGTCTGGGTCACACGCGCACAGCAAAGTGTTTATTCGGGTTGCCTCCACGTCTCCTCCCAAAAATGAATGATCAAAAGAGGGAATCACCCAAGAAGGCTAAAAGTGCAACAAAGAATCAAAAAGTGATGACGCTGGAAGTGAACTTGGGTGTGATTAGGAGACAGCTGAGCATGGACATGAGGACTCTGCCACGATGTGAGAGACTGTAGATGTGCGACCAGAGGAACCGAGTGCAGGGGCTTATCAACATAAAGGGGGACAGGGTGAGGACGTCCTGGGGAAGGGACAGTCCTGTCCATTTTACTTTAATGGAATTCTGAGAGACACACTGAGACGTTGAAAGTGCAAAGGGTGAAATGTTAGAAGCTGATCTAAACTTAGGAGAAAATATGGCAACCCAGCAAGACAAAGGATATGATGCAAAGCAGGAAGCACTGTTCAGACTACTCTGAATAAGATTTTTTAAAAAGAAATTGGACACTTTCGTTTTCAATCTTTTTAATTACAGTATACTAAATAAATAGTAGCTTTGCTATTTTTAAATTTTCCTACACGTTTTTAATGTTTTCACCAAAAATTTTGAGCGTTGTAAAACAATTGTATTTTTCCCATTGACTTTTAAATGCTCTCGTGGTCACTTTATGGTCCTGTATTACCCTGCAAAGCAAGGACTGTGTGAGTGTATTTGTGTGTATGTGCACCCATACATGTGTGTAATTGTGTCAAGAAGTACTACACCAACAGCAGTGTATTTCAAATGCATGAATGTTGATGAAGAAAGTATCTCATCTATTATTACACAGTGTCCATATCTACCACAGCTGTCAAAGGTCTCCTTAATATTTGACTCCCCTGGGTAAACCCTGTTGTGTTATCTAGGACTGCTTAACAACCACCCTAAAATTTAGGGGCTTAGAGGTGCAATATTTAGTAAGTTCACAGATTCTGTGGGTCAGGACCATGGACAGGGCACAGAGGGGATGGTGTGCTTCTGCTCCACGATGTCTGGGCCTTGGCAGGAAGACTCAAAGGCTGTGGGCTGGAGTCATGTGAAGTCAAGTTCACTCCCGTGTCTGGGGGTCTATTCTGACTGTTGCTTGGGGATTCATTCCCTTTCCCCTCAGCTGCTCCACATGTTCTTTCCTCATGGGCGATGCTGCCTTCTTCTCAGCACAGGAGCGGTATTCCACCAGGGCAAGCCAGCCAAATCCATGTCATGTCTTATGACCGAGCCTCAGAAGCCATATAGCATCATTTAGATTCTCCAATGGTGCAGATTCAAAGGGAGAGAACATAGACCCCCACCAGTCAGGACAAGGGGTGTCAGTTAAGTTGTAAGAAGTGCATGTGGAATGGGATAAATGTATTGGTGTGATCATCTCTGGAAAATCCATTCTGCCAAAAGAGTGAACCCCTGTGTGCACCCTAACTGTTTACTGGATAAATAATATAACCACTTTGAAATATATGTTACCAGGACCTATTTCAAAATCTGACTTAAAGTTTCTTAAATTATGACCTCAGGGTCCATTCCCCTCTCCCCTGTGAAATCTCAGACACCATATCTTCTTTCTGAGGTGCCACATCTCTACCTTCGCTATAGGCCATAAAGCAATTCTAGAGGGAGTCTTGGTTTGTATTTGTGTATAAACAAAAGTTTGTACTTTTAGTTTACTAAGGAACCTGTGATGGTTTCCAGTTTCTACCTGGTGAACACAACCCGTTTTCCTTCTTGCTATACATGTATGTGCAAAATATTATTTTAAAACTCTGAATCCTTGTCTTGATTTTTAAACCCATCCTCCTACCGCTCAATGTTCATTTGCTTCTAGTTTTTCAGTATGATATACATAAAAGGAATATTCCTTTATGTATGCCCTTGACAGTAAAACATCAGGCTCTTTTAATGAGTTTTGCATAAAGTGAATTTTACACGTACTGTGCGTGCTTCTGCAAAGGAATTAAAATTTGTCTCTGAGAAGCAACACTCTGCTGATCTTCATTCTGGAATAGAAATCTCTTCTGTGACAGTCTGGTGGTATTCTGTGTCAGTGGGTTTCCACCCTGGCTGCACACTGGAATCAGAAATTCCGAGACCCCATCCCAGGTCAATTTAATCAGAATGGCTGACTTTAAGCTTCAAGTGTAGGTATTTTTAAAAGGGTCTTCAGGATATTCTAATGTACAATCAGAGTTGAGAAGTCCTGGGCTGGTGCCCTGGAATACTGAAATCAATCCCTACCTATCAGGAGGAGTTAGTTACCAATCACTTTACCTCTCTGAACATAAAACTTCATTTACCAACTAAAAGGATGATTTGGGCATAACCACCTCAACGGCTTTTAGGGACCGTGAAAGATGGTAACCGTGCTCTGTGCAGAAGCCTGGGGTAAGATATTAGGGATATTTTCCATGATGAACTGAAGAGTGCTTGCCCCACCAATTCACTTAAATCTTCCTCTTCCTTCTCCTTCTAACATCACAATAGCTAATCAAAACATCTCTGAAGTCAAATTTGGCTCTTGACTTCTGGATTGGATGAGTAGGTCCCTTCCAGCATCAATACCCTCCTCAGATTGAGGTGTGTCAATGTAGGGAGAGGATGTTTGATTACACAACCACATTACTTACCCAAGTGGGGAGAGTTTGGAGGACACTCAGACTTGAGAGAAAGTGCCTAATACATTTGCAAAAGTGATTTCCACATTTCTGAATTTCATTTGGTCATTTTCGAAGAAATGGGACAGAAACTCGAGACTGGCAGGTACTTGGGTTCACATTATATTTTTACTGGAAGATAGAAGTCTGGACTTCTCAAAAGTAAGATCTAAAGAGAGTGAAAATTGATCTTTCTATGCTGAGGGAGATCTGTGGGCAGAGCTCTATGAACATTATTTTCCCTGTGTTTATATGTATGTGTGTGGGTGCACGCATGGTGTGTGTGTGTGTGCGCACTTAACTAAGAAAACTGCCAGGCACGGCCTGCAGCTGCATTTGGAGGGTCATGTACCCACGAGGCAGGGGCTCATTTCAGGGGGTTTGAGGGCAGAGTGCTGCAAGCCTGCTGCAAGCACATGCATCATTTTCCTCTTTCATGTCTAGAGCTCTTCCTCACTTTGAAAAGTTGCCCATTTTTGCTTATCCAATCTTCTTCTCCAGAAAAACACTTCAAATACAGAGCCACGGATTTTTGGTGGTGGTAATGCAGTACATGGGTCAAATGCTGACCTGGTCTATGTTAGCTCAATGGAAGCCTAAAAATAGATTTCTGTGAAAACTGTCACCAAGATCATATCTTATACTCACTCCTAAAATGACTTTCGTTTAAGCTGAAGGTTCTAAACATAACATTTATTTCTATAAACTAGGAATGAACAATCAAAAAATGATATAAAAATGTCTTTTACAATATATCATAAAATATAAAGTACTTAAGAATAAATCTGAGAGAAGATGTTAAAAACTTGTATGTGGAAAAATACAAAACATTTCCAAGAAAAATTTTAAATAAATGAAAAATATGTATATTATATCATATATGTCTGTGTATACGTGTGTGTGTGTGTATATATATATATATATACACACACACACACACACACACCTTGCTCAGAGGTGGGAAGACTGAATATTTTTAAAATGTCATTTCTCCCCAAATTCATCTGTAGATTCAAATTGACCTCAATCCAAATCCAGAAAGGCCTCTTTTTGATAGAAATTGAAAAACTCGTTCATAATTCATATTAAAATGCAAAGCGTCTAAAACAGCCATAACAACTTTGAAGAACACGGTTGGAGGACTAACTGCACTTGATTTCAAGATTATTATAAAGTTACTTTTCAAGACAGTGTAATATTTACATCATATATACTGAGAAATAGACCAGACATATACAGAACACTCGTTTTCAAAAAAAATTGCAAAGGCAACTCAATGGAGAAAAGATAGTTGTTTGAGCAAATGGGTGCTGGAACCATTAGATATCCAGATGCAAAATAAAAGGACTTTAATCCATGCCTTGTACTATGTAAACAAATGAACTCAAAATGGGCCATTGGTGTAAATGTGAAACCTAAAACTATAAAACTTGTACAAGAAAACAAAGGATAAATCCTTTGAGATTTTGGATTAGGTCTTAGATATCACACAAAAGCAGAATCCACAAAAGAACAAATAAATAAATGGGGATTTATCAATATTAAAAACTTCTGCTCGGGCCGGCCCCGTGGCTTAGCGGTTAAGTGCGTGTGCTCCGCTACTGGCAGCCTGGGTTCGGATCCTGGGCGCGCACCAACGCACCGCTTCTCCGGCCATGCTGAGGCTGCGTCCCACATAAGCAACTAGAAGGATGTGCAACTATGACATACAACTATCTACTGGGGCTTTGGGGGAAAAAAAGGAGGAGGATTGGCAATAGATGTTAGCTCAGAGCAGTTCTTCCTCAGCAAAAAGAGGAGGAGTAGCATGGATGTTAGCTCAGGGCTGATCTTCCTCACCAAAAAAAAAAAAAAACAACTTCTGCTCTTTGAAAGACACTATAGAAAGAATGAAAAGACAAGTCACAACCTGGGGAAAAAGATTTGGAAATCCTATCTCTGATAAAGAACTTGTACTCAGAGTATGTACAGAACTCCTAAAACTTAACAGTAAGCTGTTTTTGTGGCATTCTCAGCCTGTCAATAACCAGGTTTGTGGTTGGACCAGCCGTGTGGTTCTTAGGATGATTGCAAGATACCCTTCAGCAATAACCATCAGGAAACTTTGAGAAAATAAAGTTTTAATACTCACAGGACCTGGAAATGACACAGCACACCTGGGGCCACACAGTGAGGCTTGGTGGGGAGGGAGAGAGAGAGAAGGAGTCTGGGGTTCTGCCTTTATTGGGGTGGAGGGTGGGAGTCTAGGGTTTCAGGGGCTCACTCTTTATCCCTGAATTTAAACATAAGAGCGGGAGAAGAAAGAAAAAGAAAGACACCCCAAGTGTCCCAAATGGCCAGTTCTCTAAATCAACCAAGATCTCTAAAAGAAAGGAGCCTCAGTGGGAGGAGGTGGCCTGGCTCTTTATTGAGTCATGTGGCAGACGATGTGTTTATTCCAGATAGCCGTCTTTGAAGTGGATGTCTCTTTGAAATGGATGCCTCTAAAATCAAAGTTTAAGTCAGGGACTTGCATTAAAAAAAGAAAAAAAACCCTTCAGGGCTTCCAGTCCACCATGGAATGGGAGAAAATTTTTCAAATCATATATCTGTTAAGGGTCTAATATTCAGAATATATAAAGCACTCTTATAGCTTGTGATGGTTAGTCTAATGTGTCCATTTGGCTGGGTTCTAGTACCCTGTAGTTTAATCAAACACATGTGTAATTGGGTGACTCTGGAGGATATTCCCTTGAAAATATGGGTGGGTCTTAGTTAATCAGTTGAAACTCATAAGAGGAAATTTGAGGTTTCCTGATGAAGCAGAAATTATGCCTCAGATCACAGTTTAAAATCCTGCTGAGTTTCTAGTCTGCTGGCCTTCCCTATACTTCAGACTTGCCAGCTCCCTCAATCAAAGAATAATTCCATGAAAGAAATCTCTTTATATGTGTTTCTCTGTGTGTGCGTATATATACATATACATACACATAAACCCACAGTCATGTACCACATAACGACATTTTGGTCAGTGACAGCCCACATATATGACAGTGGTCCCATAAGGTTAGTACCATATAGCCTAGGTGTGTAGTAGGCTACACCATCTAGGTTTGTGTAAGTACACTCTATGATGTTCACAGAATAACAAAATCACCTAATGACATGTTTCTCAGAATGCATCCCTGTCATAAAGCTACGCGTGACTGTGTGTATGTATGCACAAATGTATATGTTCATGTTATAAATATATGTGTTCCTGTTCTCTGGAGAACTCTAATACAGATTTTAGTACCAGGGATGTTTCTAGAAGAACAGAATCTTAAAGATGTGTTTTCTGAAATGGTTCTGGGGTTTCTGGAATTGATTCTCTAATCTGATTAAATTGAAAGGCACCAGTGACCCAGTTTCCAGTGTTAAAGAGGGCACTGATTGTCCGCAGCAATAGAGATAGACAAAATATCAACATTGGATATTCCTAACCAAATATTTATGAGACAAGGATCTTGGTGACCATGTATCTTACACTTTAGATCACTTTTGACAAACTAACAAATGTAATGAAATTAGCTAATTGCCCTAATTGCACAAGATTAAATGAGGAAGGAAAAAGATGAGCTCAGGGTGTCAACTTCCCAGCTCAGCTCAAGCGCCATAACTGACCTGAAGTTTCTATATCTTCCCTGAAATAAACAGTATTTCCCATAGCTTCAGAGCTTAGATTTCTGAAAACTTAACAGTCTCTTCCTGCAAGTGGTTGAATTACAACACAAATTGAATTCCCATCCACACAGCGGTGAAGGTGATGGAATTGATTTAAAAGGAATAGGGTCCTGAAAATTGGATGGGGACATACAGGCAGTTCCTGAGTAAGCTGAAACATTAGACTCCAAAATTGTGCAGAGTCTGCCTTGTCAATAGAAGAAGCCCTCTTCCTCCTCCTGTCTGAGGAGTATAACTCTTCTGTTCCTGAGGATCCTATAGTGGTCTCCCCTGAGGTCACTGCCTTGCAAGACACTGCTGATCCTCTTCAGGACCTAAACCCACCAGCCTTCTTGGCTTCTAGACCAAGACTCCATCAAGGCGGACTCAACTCCCAGCAGATCCCAAAGTGTGTGGTTCAAAATGAGCTCCATGAGGAATTGTGTTCCAACCAAAATAACTGTATCCTTTTCCCAGTTCATACACACAGAAACCTAGGAAAACTTTGAAGAAAAGGATATTAGGAGTTTAGGATAATGGCAGAAGGAACACAGAGTTGGATTCAGTGGAATGCACTGATTTGGCCCCGCTAAGCAGAGATTGTCTATTCAATGTTGTGTCTCAAGGGTGTACAGAGTTCTCACAGTCTCTTTAGTTAATTGGCTCTGCCATGGACCAAAAGGTGGAGAACACAAGCTCAAGTTAAACTGACCTGGTGCACTGTGGAAGAAGATACCAGAATAATCCTTCTAAAGGAGCTCAGGGAGCAACCGGAGAACACAGATAAACAATTTAGTGAAATGAGGAAAAGGACAAGAACAAAATGAAAAGCTCAAAAACAGGAAACATCAAAAAGAAGCAAACAAATTTTAGAAGTGAGAATACATATTAAACAAGATATGTGACCCTCGCTGCAAACATGGGTCTCTTCTCGGTGACCCTCAGTGCATTTTGGCCAATGGATGCCCACAGATGCAATAAATTTTCCCTCCTCTGCCACGTGGTAGACACAGGACTTATGAAATGTTGCTGCATGCTGGGTCTGCTCTCGGGAGCCCCCCAGTCCTGCAGGGGAAACCCCCTGGACACAGTGCCTTCCTCCTGGCCCCAGACTGGCCCTGGGACCTGGCGCTTCTCTTTCTCTTTGGAGGGAAAGTACAGCCTTCCCAGTGCTTCCTGTAGCAAATCACTTTCCTGGATGGCTGTGTCCTGTCCAGACGGGCCTGGGCTGCCAGGAACCAGGATTTATCCTCAGCTGCTGGCTGTCCTGAGAAGGCCTCCCTGGCAGAGTCCAGGCTGCTTTGTGTCTGGGTGACACTTGCAGCCATCAGAAAGGAGGGAATAACTCAGAAGTACCAAGGAATTCATCTGGCCCTTGTCTTGCAGGGTGTTTCCAGGGGAAGACATTCCAAATGCCAGGTGGTATCCCTTTAGCTCCCGGTGGTGGGGTGGGTTCTCAGGGTGAGCTCAGAGCAGTGTCTGTGTCACCCAGGTGAGAAGCATTTCAGTGTTTTAATTGGTAAGGCTGTGTCCACACACATCCACAGTTCATGAGTTTGGTGGCATTCCCAGCTGGAACCCCCACACCCCACTCATGCAAGCTCTTACAAAGCTCCGAACAGTGAAGTGTCATACCCCCATGACAAAACCACAGCACAAGACTGTGGAAAAGAACACAGCCATCCCAGGAGCTACCCACTTTATGGACTCTGGCCCAGCTACCCCTTTAGGAAGAGTCGGTAAGAACAAGACTGAGTGTGTAAACTGGTGATTGTCCGAGACCATGGACGTCAGAACCACAAGGGCCCAGACGTCTAACCCTGGGCAGCAGGGGAGAGTGTGGGTCTTTCACTGGCCAGGATTATGGTCCATTATCTGGGCAAAGCAGAGCTCAACCTGATCCATCAGGCCTAGCCAGGGAGGAGTGGTCACGCTGTACCTGACACAGAGGCTGGGGGCCTTCTGGGGAATTTCTGTCCTAAAGTGAATTGTAAAGGGAAGGACAGGGATGCGAGAAATCCTAGTTCACAGGGAGCAGTGATGTTTATGGAATGAGGCCCAGATATCGCCTTAAAATTGTGTCACAGTCTTCCTCCCTGGATGTAAAACAAGCAGGAAAGGACTTTGCAGTCCTGGCCCAGGACCCCAGGAGGACTCTGATCTGAGTAAAGGGGGATCACAGAGCCCTGGAGAGGGTGAGGACGGAGAGTCCTGCCTGCCATCAGTCCATCCACAAATGACCTTCCTCTGTCCTTTTCCACATGCAAATTTTATCTTTTTATATGATTTTCACCACTTAGTGCTGCTGCAATCCGGAGATTGAATGAGAAGACTGTGAGTTCCAAATATTTGGTCAAAAGAAACCTCCACAAGAGAAGCAGGAAACATTCCTTCTTTCTCCAAAGCTGTAGAAAAGCAGCAATATCTTGGAGCAGGACATGGTCTTGGTAAGTGCAGTTTTTAAAGACACCCATTTTCTGTGGTTGTTGCTCTGCCTCTGAAAGTACCTCCCACCTCTAAATCCCAGGTGAACCACACTGAAATGAGCCTGTCCTCTGAGGAAGGGGGTCTTGGACATGACCTTCAGCAGCCAGGGAGGGGCGCTGGCCCTCCTCCCCTCTTCCAACAAGCTGTGACCCTGCGAGATGCCTTAACTCAAGGAGGAGTGTGAGATTCTGTGTCTCATTTCCACGAGCACAGGAAGTGAAAGAGCCACACCCCCACTCGGCGGCTGGAAAAGGAACAGGATTTTAATATAACATTTAAATCTTGCATTTACTATGAACAACAAATAAATATTGCCCCTCCCCAATGGGTAAATAGGTGCTGAGGTAGAGAGGTCAGAGAGCCCCTCTCTCTTGGGCCCCAGGGCCCCAAGGGAAAGCCTTACAATGTTCTGCTTTGCATCAGGGTGGGAGGAGCTGGCCTGGGGCACCCCGAGTGTCCCTGCTGTGTCCTTGCTGCTGAAGAAGAGGCTGCACTTGATCTGGTCTCAGGATGTGATCTGCCTCTGGTTCAGGCTCTGTGCTGGGGGTCTGGTGACTGAATAGAAGAGATTTCTCATTGGAGGGGCTCCCAAATATCATGGCCCACCTCTGTGACCCTGCTGCACTCTGCTCCAAACACTGTACTGAGTGTTCCATCCACAGCACCCCATTTGTCCCAGACATGAGAGCCGTCATTTAGCATCACCCCTTTCACAGAGGAGGAAACCGTTCTCCAGAAAGGTGAGGGGAATCACCTATCACAGGCCGGCTCCGCAGTGGGGCTGGGGTCCCAGCACTGGGTGTGCGACTCTCCAGGCCGACGCTTAGCCCACAGCCTTGCTGAGGCCCTAGATTTGGTCACTGCCAGTCCAGACACTCGCTCACTCCTGAGCTTGAAGATGGCCCCTTCTTCTTGGCCTTGAAGAACATTCGAATCTTGCTGGCCCACTGGAATGGGTCCTCCAGCTGACAGGACAGGCTGTAGCAACAGGACAGAGTGGAGCTGTGAGCTACCAGGAGCCACACCTCAGGTGTCCCTCCCAGAGCCTGTCGGCAGCTAAAGTCCCGATGCCCCAGGGGTCACCATGCAACAGAGCCTGGGGCTGACGAGGGAGCCACAGCCATGGTCTCCCCTCACCCAACTAACTGCTGCCCTGCCTCACCTCTTCCTCGCTAAGGGTCTCCACAGCCTGGAACCAGGCCCCAAATTGCTCCTCGGTTTCGAGGTTGTATTGATTTGAGGCCTCCTAGAGCAGCTGAATCTCCTTAAGTACTCTGACTGCTGGACAGAGGAAGGACAGGATGCAGAGAAGCGAGGTGGGGGGTGGGGAGAGCGATAAGGAGCCCAGCTGGGGTCTTTGCTACATGGGAACCCTTCTTCCCTCCAGGTCCATCCAGGACTTGCCTCTTCTCACAGTTGGGCTGAAATAGCTCCTCCTCCAGGAAGGTGTGCTTAGTGCCACCCCATTCCCCTACCTGCAAATGTGATGGGATCCCCAGCTCTGTGTATCAAACTCTCCCAATCACTGTAAGACCCAAGGGAGAGGTCCAGAGAGGGTCTTGCTCAGGGGAATCTCTGCTTTCCACACCCCCACCCTCCCCACAGTGAGACCACAGGTGCTCAGCTCACCCCATTTCTGGAAGTTGATCACATTGTTCAGGAAGGCAGACAGCCAAACTCCATCAGAAACATCCCCCTTAGCCCATAACTAGCCCCCATCCCCACCCCTTCTCATGTTGCCCCTCCAGGTGCAAGACTTGGACCAAGGACAGGCTCTGAACTCCATGCCAGGGGGACAAGGTTGCTGAGGCCAGAGGTCTTATAGCCCAACCCTCTAGGATGACAGATGCTGAGACTGAGACCCACCTGGAAACTTGTCCCCATGTTGTCTTCAGATCCACTCCAGTCATCTAGAGGTCTGGGTGTGGAGACCCCTCTGTGCCCACACTTACACCAGACCAGTGTTGGCCATTGTTGGTCGCCTAATGCACCTGCCTCTTGTCTAAGGTGTTGGAGTAGTTGAGCCCATTGACCAGCCCTTTGACAATGTCCTGAGGGCAGCTCTTCAAAGACAGAGCCCAGAACATGGCCAGTAGGCATCAGGGGGCTTCCACCCAGTCTGTGATCCTGTGTTACGGCAGACCTAGCAAACTGCCACAGTCTGTGGGGTCACACTTAAGATGTTCCCTGCAGCACTACTGAAGTGGCCACACAATTGAGTCATGTCAAGGTCCAACAGCATTAAAAGGCTGAGTTGCTGTGACAAATGACCTCCTGTCTGGGATATTATGAGTCACATAAAGCCACGGCTCCTGACTTGACAGGCCTACAGAGATTCGATGTGTTCTGTGAGATGACAAGTGGCAGTGAAATATGTAGAATCAAGTAATCCACGTCCCTTCCTTGTGTGTAGGTCTCCCTGTCACGTGTGATGATCTCTAAGGCTTGGAGAAGGTTTGCGAGGACAGGGGAGCTGAGTGCTCCGCAGGATACCCAGCTAGGTAGTTAATCAGCACAGTACAGAGTGCTAAGATGCTCCTGGCCTCAAGAGAAGTGAGAACATTACTTTCTCTGCTATTCAGGTTTGTGAAGAATCTATTTCTGCTCTACCATGTAGCGAGTGGTTTGTATGTGGAGGTCCAGATTTCCTTGGGAACCTGCATGTGGAACACTCAGGTGGGACAGCCCTGGGAGGGACCAGGAGAGTCCCCAGATGTGAATCTGGGTTCTGGGCCCACCCTGATCATCTCCAGTTCTTGGGTCTGGAGACCCCTCTGCACCCTTCTCACCGCAGACCAGTACGGGACGGTGTTGGTGGCCTGGTCCACCTGCCCCATGTCTAGGGAGTTGAAGGAGTTGAGCCCATCGGCCAGCTCCTCAATGATGTCCTGAGTGGAGTTCTACTAAGAATTCCCGGGATCTGGGCCGGTAGGAATCAGGAGCCTGACTGGACATTGCCCCTTGGGAAACTCCCAAGAGCAATTCTTTTCCTCGGTACAGGCCCAGTGAGGCCTCTGCAAAGGACTCGAGCCAGGGAGGGAATGAGATGAGACCTCTAGGGCTCAGGTCACCTATGAGTAGAGGGGCTCCCCTCTCATGCTGCCCAGTTATGACCTGGGGTATGAACATGACAGACCCACCAGGCTTCCAAAACCAAACCACCTGCTCCTGCCCAGGAGTGGCCGCCCCCTCATCTGCTGCCTTCCCCTCTCAATACATACACACACATGATGAGGAGCACTGGTTGAAGGGCTGCCCAGAATGCATCACAGTTGTGGCCCACCCAGCACTGCGCTGCCCTTGTTAACTTTGGTGCCTCCTGCTAAATGGCCAGTGGCATCAGGGTTGAGGGCTGAGCCAACGTCTACAGCAACAGAAAAGTCTCTCACTCTGGGCTCTCCTCTGCCCAGGGTCTTTGAAAGTTGGGACGTAACAGCAGAATATCTTGTTCTCTGGAGCATCTCCAGTCACGTGAACAGGGTAGGGGGCTGTGGGTGCCTGGTCCCAGAGTTCTAAGTTCTGTTGGGGCCCGTCACCAAGGAAGTGAGGTCAGAATTCCATTACCTGAGCCCCTTCATCCAGTCAGACTACCCAAAGGCCCCTCTGGCTGTTGCACCCCCCTCCCCCGTGTCATCTCCTTACCTGCACAGAATGAGCCAGCACAGCTGGAAGTGTAGCAGGATCCCAGCTTTGAGGAGACAGAGCTAAATTCAGACCTCTTTTTTCTTAACACTTCTCTGTCCTGGAAAACTCAGTGTGCCTCTCAGGTCCTCCTCAGTCTCCCAGCCTATACAATGGGGTCAGGTTAGAATCTACTTCCTGGGACGTCATCAGTTGTATATGAGATAAATCTGTAACGCCTGTGGGCTGGTGTCACATGTAGCTAAGGCACAAACTTAGAGAGGGAAGAATTATAAGAAGGGGTCGGATGTAGCACAGGACACCACTCAAAAGGAGCCTAGGTCCCAGCGATATGATATGGGAACAGTCACTTCTAACTTGGCCTTGTTTGAATGTCAGAACCATGAGGGGGTTAATGAATGAAATTGAGACACTGTCATCCTCTGGACTAAAACCTTTCATAACTAGATGATGGGAATCCTTTCACATGTATATTAAAGCACTGTGGTGTACGCTTTAAATATCTCACAATTTTGTCAAGTATACCTCAATAAAGCTTAAAAAAATCAAAAACAAAATCTTTCAATTGTTTCCTGTTATATTTAGAATGAGACCCAAGTGCCTCACCTCATCCTATGGGGTGGGTGGTCTCCACAATGGCTCCCAGTGATCCCCAACTGTGGGGAACACAATCCTGGGTAACCACTAAGTGGTTAGTGACTGGATTCTGCCAATAGAGTCAACCAAAATGATGGGACGCCGTGTCTGACTTTTAATTACAAAGATGATCAGTTCCTTACTGCCTCTCTTGTGTTCCACTTCTCTCTGTGTCTCTCTGTGTCTCTCTCTCTCTCTGTCATCCCTGAGCTGGGGACTCAAGCACAGATGTTTTGAGCTGCACTGTGTAGAGGCCCACACAGGAGAGAACCAAGGCAGTGCCAGGCCAGCAGACAGAAAGGAACTCCTGCTGAGTCCAAGCTGCCTGAATCCATTGAATGACCTTGGCAGCAATTCTTCTGCAGTTGAAGCTGCAGCCCCGGCCTGTGGGGCATCTGGAACAGAGGAACCCAGCTAATCCGTGCCTGGATTCCTCATCCACAAAACTTGTGAGATATTAAATCTTTGTAGTTTGAAGATGCAAGGCATTGGGGCAGTGTTTTCAGAGAGGAAGGGATGACTCACAGTCTGTCAGGCCCCAAGAGCTGGCCCTGCCCTCCTCCCTCTGCTCCTCTCGCCTCCCAGGCTCCCTGCAGTCACACTGGGCACCTTTCTAACCTCCTCTGGCCAAACTCACTTCTGCCTGGCAGTCTCTGCACCAGTGTTGCCTTCTCCCTGACACACTGCTCCTGGACCTGTGCAGGGCTGGCTCCCTCTTGTCATTCTGGTCCCGGCAAATGTCACCCCAGTGAGGCCTTTCAGACCCTCCCACCAGTGCCCCCAGCCCTCCCTCACAGCCCCCTGTTGTGTTTCAGGCCAGCGCTTCCTCTTTTCTTTTCATGTCTTTGCTTTGGTGCTTTTGTCCGTCTCCTTCCAGACTGTGAGCTCCAGGCAGGCAGGGACCACTTGGCCATCTTCAGCCCCGCACTTAGGGCCACCCGGGCACCTGGCACAGGGTGAGTGCTTGGCGTGCAGTTGCTGAATGAATAACTGGGCATGTCTGGGAGCTCTCCTCCCTTTTAACCAGCGGGGCTGCAGAGATGAACGCTGATAACAGGGGTTCCCTGTGGTTTCTGATGCAGGAAGACAGCCGGAATCAACTCTGCATGACCTCCTGCTCCAGATGCTCCAGCCAAGCTCAGTGGGCACCGCTGACACGGGAGGCTGCCTGCCCCCTGGTGGCCAGCACTAGCCCTGCAGCCCAGGCAGGAGCACCACTCAAGAAAGGGGCAAGTTTATCTGGGTGTCCTCAAGGCAATGGATCTCCAGAGTCCCAGGGGCAAAGAAGCAGGACCTACAGGCTCTGATGGCAGTGCAAGTGACCTTGCAAGCCTCCATTTCTCCTATTTTCTGTCTCCTCCAATGTTGTCCTCAAACTAATGAGGCGTCCCCACCTCCACCATTACAAAGAACCCCCACATTCAAATGAGGACCTTGAGAGTCCAACAAGGGCTGATCTTGTCCCTGGACCCCAGTCTTTGTGTACAGTGCTCTGGCATGTTCTTCCCTATCCCTAGTCCTCAACCACCCAAGCCACTCTCTGCTCTGAAGGACCTCCAGGGAGTGGAAAGCAGTTTCCCAGGGGCTCCGACCACAGTGGGTCATTGGTAAAGAACCAGGGTCTACAGACTTTCCAAGCATGCAGGACCCTTGGGGTCAGCCACTGCAAGTGCCCAATTTGTAGAGAAGGAAATTGAGACCGTCTCTCCTGTCATCCCTGAGTATCCTGTGGGTTGGGGTGTGCTCACCCCAGTTCCAGGAGCCCAGAGCACTGGGCTGCAGAACCCCAGACTCTGTCTCCTGGAAACTACTATGGAGATGGCCCTGGCCCAGGCAGGACTGTGGGAAATTTGAGGATCGCCCTCATGCTATAGATCTCTGGACATGTTACCAAGAGAATGGATGCCCACTCCACTGCAGTCTCCAACCCCTGTCTCCTCTTTCCCGTGTCACTTACAGGGTGTCTGCTCTTCTGACCCACCCTCCCATGGTCCCCAACTGTGAAGTTGGCTTCTGTTTGTGCACGCCTGTGTGCACGTGGGGATGCAGGAAGAAAAATGGCCCCATTGGGAGGGGTTGGGCACAGTTCACCTGGGTCTTAGGGGCTCTCATTTCCAACGTGAACGTGACTGGAGGGGTTGGGCCCTGGCCTAGGAAGCCAGTGTCCTCCCTTTTCTTCTTGACTCTGCCCACGTACTATGCCCTGAGCCAGTCTCTGCCTCCTTCGGGCCTCAGTTTCCCAATTATACAGAGGGGTTGAATGCAGAAGTTGGTAAGCACATGCACAGCAGGACACGTGTCAGGCTCCATCGACACTGGATGGGGTGATGGAGTGGGCAGGCTCGAGCAGGCACAGGTGCACAGGCCTCCTAACATGGGCAGATGCTGGTGGACACAGAGCAGGAGCAGCCAGGTCTCCTGTCGAGGGCCCAGCGCTCACAAGTGGCGCCAGGACAGTGAGTGCCTCTGAGCCCTGCCTTGCCACTGGCATGCGCACTGCACCAGCTGCTCTGCTCAGGAGGTGAGTATTTGTGATCCCCGACCTGCAGCCTCTGAGCACCCCACATCTTTTGGAGCCCTGTAGGCACCCCCAGTGCACTAGGGGGTCCTCAGGGAGCTGGACCTCATGAGCCTGCAGATCCTGGAGAGGAGGGAATCCCTTTTGTATTTCCCCCTCAGCTTTGTCACATTTTGCATTCAACAATTTTGTGATAGTATGACTGAGCCTGGGCTTATTTTCATATATTTAGGACTACTTGTATATCTTTTTCTGTGAACTGTGAGTTCATGTCTTTTGTCAATTTTTCTACTGTGTGTTTTTTCTTATCAATTCCTATGATCTTTTTGTATATTGGGGATAAGAGCCCTTTGTGATATGAACTGCGAATATTTCTTCCCAGCATGTCATTTCTTCCTTTTTGATTATGTTGCTCTCATTTGGTTTGGGTGGTTTTTTTTTGGTGTTTTTGTTTTGCTCTGTGTTGTTAAGATGTCACTTCTCCCCTAATTGATCTCTAGATTCATGCAATCACAATAAAGTATCTAAGCAGACATCATGTGGACACTGACTGGACTATCCAATTTCAAAATTTCCATAGAAATATAAGTGGCCACATATGGTCCAGACAGTCTTGAAGGAGAGCAAGCTTGGAGGGCTTCCACTCCAGATATGAAGTCCTAGTGTAAAGCTGCAGTCGTCGAGACAGTGTGCTGTCACAGTGCAAGGACAGCCCCGAGAAGTAGAAAGACTGGAGAGTCCTCCTGTCACCCCCACATACGGACATCTGTATGTGACAGAAGAGGCAGGCCGAGCCTGGGGAGAAGAGTGTCTCCTCAATAAATGGCCCAGGGGCACTGGTTATTCTTATGGGAAAGAAAGTCATCTTGACTCCTACCTCACACCATAAACACGAGTCAATTCTAGGTGGAGTTTACATCCCAATGTAGGCATTTAAAACAATGACGTTTGTAGTACATAACACAGGAGAATATTTTCATGACTTTGGGAAGGCAAAGATTTCTCAGGTCACTGGGTAAATTAAAAACAAAAATTAATAAATTCAACTTTATCACATTTAAGAACTTCTCTTCATCAAAAGCCATCTTTAAGAGTGTAAGAAGGCAAAAACAGAATGGGATTAAACACTTGCCGTGTTTGATCTGGAAAAAGCCTCATATAGGATATGTTACAGCTCCCATAAATTATTAAGAAAAAGGACAATCTACCAGGAAAACTGGGCAAAAGATTTGACAGGCATTTCTCAAAAAAGGTAACGAAATGGCCAACAAGTATTTGAAAAGGTGCACAATATCATTACTTGTCAGGAAGATGTAAATTAAAACCACAATATGATACTAATACACAATGACTAAAATAAAAACCACTGACAATACCAGGTGTTGGTGAGGATGGAGAATAACGGGGTTCACACACTGCTGTGGGTGTCAACAGTCACAACCACTTTCAAAAACTCTGAGAGGATCTCCTAAGGACGGACTTGACACATATTCTAGGAGCCACAAATTCCTGTCTTAGGTAAATACCCATAGAAATGTCTACATATGTTCATCGTAGCAAAAGAATTTTCAGAGCATCGTTTTTTGGTAATTCTCTCAACTTGAAACAACCCAGACGTGCATCAACAATAAAAAGGATGAATAAAATAAGTTACTTTTTTTTAGAGTGGTATACTCTACAAAAATAAAAATGAACTACAGCCGCATTCATAAGTATGTTTGAAATTCACAAACATAATGAAAGAACTTGACATAAAAGAGTACATTGCATATGATTCCATGTAAATCAAGTTTAGAAACAAGCAAAATGAATAAAGAGTGAGAATGTTTGTTACTCGTGGGGAAGAGACGGCAGTGACTTGGGATGGGTACATGAGGGCTCCTGGAGAGCTGGTAATATTCTGTTTCTTGTAGGTTCTGGTTACCAGGTGTGTCCTCTTTAAATAATTCATTAAGCTATATACTTATGATTTCCATACTTTTAAGTATGTATGCTATGGTTTAACACACAAATTCAATCAGTTGGATCCAGAACTTTTTTTCTGGTTAGTCTCATGGCCAGATAGCATAGTGTTTGTGTCAAGACTATGGAATTACATGGTTTGGATTCATATCCTGGAGGTCAGTACTTCCTATCTCAGAGATCTTGGCCAAGTTACTAACTCTGTGAGCTCATGTGTTCATCTGTAGTATGGGCTAATTATGGTACCTCTCTCATAGTTATTGATTGTTAATATTAACAATCCTCTTCAATAAATATGAGCTCTGGAGGTGGTCCTTGTGGCTTTCCCTATGGGTCTTGGAGAAGATGGACGATGGCCTGTGGAAGAGGAAGGAGAATGATTATGTTTGAGTCAAGAGACATTTTGAGGGTGAAGATTCAGGGGAAAGATTTGATTTTGAGGTGAAGGAGAAGGAGACCAAAGGCTTGGCTTCAACCCTTCCACTTCCTGTCTCTGGCCTCCTGCCCGTCTCTGAACACGGAAGGTGGATAACCAGGTGACCTCTGGCTGGTTAGTCTTTCCAGTTGTAGCATCGCAGAGTCAGCAGGGCAATGCAAATAGCCAAAGCCAAATACAAATGTCCATGTTTGATCCAAACTCAAACACAAAGGCCCAGAAACTTGGGAGTGAAGGGAGGGCAATCCTCAGTGGAGGGATTATGGGCTATTTTTTTTTCTTAATTGAATTTTTTCTATTTTCTAATTTTCTGTAGTAAATGTGCCCCTTAATCAGACAAAACACCATACATGATATATTTATGGTCATATACTTGTATGCATATATTTGTAAAAAGAAGCACCTGCCATATAATAGATATCAGGAAGTAGGGCCCAGAGACCATGTGGGCAGGAAAACACTGTTTCTGATGCACAAGGACCAGCCAGCAGGTCACCCTGGGTCAGGACAGAGATATCACAGACTGCTCATCATTCCTGGACATTTCCTACCTTTTCTTGTGTTTTTCACCCCATCCCTCAGTCACCTACACTTTTTCTTTTCCCAGCTAAAATTAGTCCAATCCTCTGTAACAATATTTCACCTTGTTCATAAAACCCAGGGCGAAAGAAGGAGAATAAACGGTTTTCTACTCACTGTTTATTTCTGAAACTAGCCTGGATGGAGTGATCACTTGTTCCAGGAAGTTGGCATAGGCAGCGTTAATTAGCAATTGGAACAGGGATCCCTGCCAAGGGGAGGGACTCTCTGAGGAGTCAGCTATCCCATATAGATGGGAAACCCTTGGCCAGGTTCAGTGTCCACCACGAGTGTTTTCAGCTCTGACCATGCAGAACTCAGGCTGGCTGTGGGGGAAAAGAGCCAAACTCTGGGAGAGTCAGACCAGAAAATTCCTAGTATTCATGCATTTTCCCAGGGAGCACTCATAGTGTCTGAATTATGTGCAACACACTGTGCAAAGGGCAATCGAAGTTGAACCAAAATAAGTAGATCATACCTGCCCTTCAGGAAACATATTCTAGTTGGATGCTCTGAACTCCTGTTTTTGACAATAACCAACATATAAGCATGTTCAGAGAGAGGAGAGGTGACAGTGGGTGAGGAAGCTGAGATGAGGGGCAAGGCTGAGTGGACGGGATACTTGCCCCTGATGGTGGCCTGGAAGAATGGCTGGGTTTGGTCATGTGGAGACAGAAGAATCCCCACAGAGAAGCAGGATGAGGAAGGGCAGGTTGGCAGGGAGCATATGCAGGAAGAGGGAGAAGTTTGCTGTTGCAGAGGGACTCAAGGTGAGAACAAGAGTGTGGGGGCCTCTGTGGTCAAGGAGGGACTGTGGGTTGGACTTGGGAGGGGCTGCAGAGTTGGGGAGGGACTTGTGAGCACTAGAGTAGGTAACTCAGAACTGTATTTTGGGAGGGTTCTGTGGAATGGTGGGTTGGATGATTGGAACTCAAAGTGTCACATAAATTAGCCTTTCCACTATAATTCCATCCAAGCCTTGAGCCCTGAATTTTTTTTTATTGCGGTAACATTGGTTTATAATATTGTATAAATTTCAGGTGTACATCATTATACTTCTATTTCTGCAGAGACTACATCGTATTCACCACTCAAATACTAATTACAAACCATCACCACACACATGTGCCTAATCATCCGTTTAGCCTCCCTCCCTCCCCCCTTCCCGTCTGGTAACCACCAATACAATCTCTGTGTATATGTGTTTGTTTGTTGTTGCTTTTATCTTCTACTTATGAGTGAGATGATACAGTATTTGACCTTCTCTCTCTGACTTATTTCACTTAGCATAATACCATCAGTGTCCATCCATGTTGTCACAAATGGCTGGATTTCATCGATTCTTATGGCTGAGTACTATTCAATTGTGTATATATACCACATCTTCTTTATCCATTCATCCCTTGATGGGAACCTAGGTTGCTTCCAAATCTTGGCTATTGTGAATAACGCTGCAATGAATATAGGGGCGCATGTATCTTTACACATTCGTGTTTTCATGTTCTTTGGATAAATACCCAGCAGTGGAATAGCTGGATTGTATGGTAGTTCTAGCCTTAATTTTTGAGGAATCTCCATACTGTTTTCCATAGTGGCTGTACAGTTTGCGATCCCAACAACAGTGTATGGGAGTTCCCTTCTCTCTACATCCTCTCCAGCACTTGTTTTTTCCTCTCTTGTTAATTATAGCCATTCTGATGGGCGTGAGGTGATATCTTATTGTAGTTTTGATTAGCATTTCCCTGATAATTAATGATGTTGAATATCTTTTCATGTGCCTGTTGGCCATCTGTGTATCTTCTTTGGAGAAATGTCTGTTCAGATCTTTTGTCCATTTTTTAATTGAGTTGTTAGTTTTTTTGTTGTTGAGATGTATGAGTTCTTTATATATTTTGGAGATTAACCCCTTATCCAATATATGGTGTGTAAATATATCCTCCCCATTGTTAGGTTGTCTTTTTCTTTTGTTGATGGTTTCCTTTGCTGTGTAGAAGCTTTTTAGTTTGATGTAGTCCCATTTGTTTATTTTTTTCTATTGTTTCTCTTTTCTGGTCAGACATGGTACTTGAAAATATGTTGCTAAGGCCACTGTCGAAGAGGGTACTTCCTATGTTTTCTTCTAGAAGTTTCATGGTTTCAGGTCTTACATTCAAGTCTTTAATCCATTTTGAGTTAATTTTTGTGTATGGTGTAAGGTAAGGGTCTACTTTCATTTTTTGTATGTGGCTGTCTAGTTTTCCCAACACCATTTGTTGAAGAAACTCTCCTTTCTTCATTGTATGTCCTTGGCTCCTTTGTCGAAAATTAGCTGTCCATAGATGTATGGGTTTTTTTCTGGGCTCTCGATTCCATTCCAGTGATCTGTGTCTGTTTTTGTGCCCGTACCATGCTGTTTTGGTTACTGTAGCTTTGTAGTATATTTTGAAATCAGGAAGTGTGATACCTCCAGCGTTGTTCTTTTTTCTCAGGATTCCTTGGGCTATTTGGGGTCTTTTGCTGTTCCATTTGATTTTAGGACTCTTTGTTCTACTTCTATGAAAAATGTTGTTGGAACTTTGATAGGGATTGCATTTATCTATAGATTGCTTTAGGAAGTATGGACATCATAACTATGTTAATTCTTCCAATCCAAGAGCACGGAATATCTTTCCATTTCTTTGTGTCTTCTTCAATTTCTTTCAGTAATGTTTTATAGTTTTCAGTGTACAGATCTTTCACCTCTTTGGTCAAGTTTCTTTCTAGGTATTTTATTCTTTTTGTTGCAATTGTAAATGGGATTATATTCTTAATTTCTCTTTCTGGTACTTCGTTGTTAGTGTATAGAAACGTAACTGATTTTTCTATGTTGATTTGGTACCCTGCAAATTTACTGTATTTATTTATTATTTCTAAAAGTGTTTTGGTGGATTCTTTCGGGTTTTCTCTATATAAAATCCTGTCTTCTGCAAATAGTGACAGTTTCACTTCTTCCTTTCCAATTTGGATCTCTTTTATTTCTTTTTCTTGCCTGATTGCTCTGGCTAGGATTTCCAATACAATGTTAAATAGGAGTGGTGAAAGTGGATGTCCTTGTCTGGTTCCTGTTCTTAGAGGGATAGCTTTCAGTTTTTCACCATTGTGGGTGATATTAGGTGTGGGTTTGTCCTATATGGACTGTATTATGTTGAGGTACTTTCCTTCTATACCCATTTTACTCAGAGTTTTTATCATACATGGATGCTCTATCTTGTCAAATGCTTTCTCTGCATCTATTGAGATGATCATGTCTTTTTTATTCTTAATTTTGTTAATATGGTGTATCAAGTTGATTGATTTGCAGATGTTGAACCATCCCAGCATCCCTGGAATAAATCCCACTTGATCAAGGTGTATGATCTTTTTAATGTATTGTTGGATTTGATTTGCTAGTATTTTGCTGAGGATTTTTGCACTGATGGTCATCAGTGATATTGGCCTGTAATTTTCTTTTTTTGTGTTGTCCTTCTCTGGTTTTAGTATCACGGTAATGTTGGCATCATAGAATGAGTTAGGAAGCTTCCCCTCCTCTTCAATTTTTTGGAAGAGTTTGAGAAGGATAGTTATTAAGTCTTCTTGGTAGAATTGGTAGAATGTTTGGTAGAATTCACCAGGGAAGCTCTTTGGCACTGGACTTTTACTTTTGCAGAGATTTTTGATTACTGTTTTGATCTCCTTGTTGATTGGTCTATTCAAATTCTCTCTTTCTTCTTGATTCAGTTTTGGAATGTTGTATGATTCTAAGAATGTATCCATTTCTTCTAGATTATCCAATTTATTGGCATGGTTTTTCATAGTATTCTCTTAAAACCTTTTGTATTTCTGAGGTGTCCATTGTAATTTCTCCTCTTTCATTTCTGATTTTACTTATTTGAGCCTTCTCTCTTGTTCTCCTGGTGAGTCTAGCCAAAGGTTTTTCAATTTTGTTTATCTTTTCAAAGAACCAGCTCTTGGTTTCGTTAATGTTTTCTTTTTCTTTTTTTTTTTTAGTCTCTATTTCATGTATTTCTGCTGTGATTTTTTTTTTTTTTTTTTTTTGTGAGGAGATCAGCCCTGAGTTAACATCCGCCAATCCTCCTCTTTTTTTTTGCTGGGGAAGACGGCCCTGGGCTAACATCGGTGCCCATCTTCCTCCACTTTATATGGGACGCCGCCACAGCATGGCTTACCAAGCAGTGCGTCGGTGCGCGCCCGGGATCTGAACCAGCGAACCCCGGGCCGCCACAGCGGAGCGCGCGCACTTAACCGCTTGCGCCACCGGGCCGGCCCCTCTGCTGTGATTTTTATTATTTCCCTCCTTCTACTGATTTTGGGCTTTGTTTGTTCTTCTTTTGCCAGTTCCTTTAGATGCCCTGTTAGATTGTTTATTTGAGATTTTTCTTGTTTACTGAGATAGGCCTGTATTGATATAAACTTCCCTCTTAGAACTGCTTTTGCTGTATCCCATAATTTCTGGCATGTCATATTTTCATTTTCATTTGTCTCCAGGTATTTTTTGATTTCTCCTTTGATTTTTTAGATGACCCAATTGTTTAATTGGGTAGCATTTTGTTTAATCCACATTTTTATGGCTTTCTGATTTTCTTCCTATAGTTGAATTCTAGTTTAATACCGTTGTGGTCATAAAAGATTGTTGGTATTATTTCAATCTTCTTTAATTTATGGAGACTTGTTTTGTGGCCTAATATGTGATCAATCCTGGAGAATGTTCCATGTGCATTTGAAAAGAATGTGTATTCTGCGGTTTTTGGATGGAATGTTCTGTATATGTCTAAGTCCATCTGGTCTAGTGTGTCATTTAAGGGCAATGTTTCCTTATTGATCTTCTGTTTGGATGATCCATCCATGGGTGTAAGTGGAGTGTTAAAGTCCCCTACTATTATTGTATTACTGTCTATTTCTCCTTTTATGTCTGTTAATAATTCCTTCATATATTTAAGTGTTCCTATGTTGGGTGCATAGATATTTACAAGTGTTGTATCATCTTGTGAGATTGTTCCCATGATCATTATGTAGTGCCCTCTTTGTCTCTTGTTACAGTTTTTGTTTTAAAGTCTATTTTGTCTGAGTATTGCTACCCCAGCTTTTTTTTTTTTTTTCATTTCTATATGCATGGAGTATCTTTCACCATCCTTTCACTTTCAGTTAGTTCTGAAATGTGTCTCTTGTATGCGGCATATATTTGGCTCTTGTTTTTTTTATCTAATCAGCCACCCTATGCCTTTTCATTGGAGCATTTAGTCCATTGACATTTAAACTAGCTATTGTAAGTGTCAACTTAGTGCCACTTTGTTTACTTTTATTCAGGGTGTTTTAGTAGTTCTTCTCTGTTCCTTTCTCTTTCTCTTGTTCTTCTCCCTTGTGGCTTGATGGCTTTCTTTAGTATTATGTTTGGGTTCCTTTCTCTTAGTATTTTGTATATTTATTATAGGTTTCTGGTTTGTAATTACCATGAGGTTCATATATAGTAATCTACATATATAGAAATGTATATTAAGTTGATGGTCTCTGTAGTTTGACCTCCATCTGAAAACTCTACTCTTTTACTCCCCTCCTTCCACATTTTATGTTTTTGATATCATATCTAACCTCTTTTTTGTGCATTTGTATCCATTACCATCTTATCATGGAAATAGATAATTTTTCCTATTTGTGGTCCTCTCTTTCCTCCTTAAATAAGTACCATTAGCATTTCTTGTAGGACTGGTTTCTTAGTGATAACCTCCTTTAATTTTTGCTTTTCTGGGAAACTTTCCCTCTCCCTCCATTCTGAATTATCCTTGCCAGGTAGAGTATTCTTGGCTGTAGGTTTTTTCCTTTTAGCACTTTAAATATATCGTTCCACTCTCTTCTAGCCTGCAAGGTTTCTGCTGAGAAGTCAGTTGATAGCCTTATGGGGTTTCCTTTGTATGTAAGTTGTTGTTTTTCTTTTGTGGCTTTTAGGATTCTCTCTTTATCTGTAACTTTGGACATTTTAATTATGATGTGTCTTGGTGTGGGCCTCTTTGGGTTTATCTTCTTTGGTGCTCCCTGTGCTTCCTGTACCTAGATGTCTGTTTCTTTCCTTAGGTTTGGAAAGTTTTCGGCTATTATTTCTTCAAATAGATTCCCTGCCCCTTTGTCTCTGTTTTCTCCTTCTGGAACACCTATAATACAGATGTTAGTGCACTTGAGGTCCATTAGACTGTCCTCACTCTTTTTCTTTTTTCCTTTATCTGTTCAGCTTGGGTGATTTTCTCTAGTCTTTCATGCAGCTTGCTGATCTGTTCTTCTGTATCTTCTACTCTGCTTTTAAGTCTCTCTAGTGAATTTTTCATTTCCAGCATTGTATTCTTCACTTCTGATTGGTTCTTTTTATATCTTACATTTCTTTGTTGATGTTCTCACTGAGTTCATCCATTCTTCTCCCAAGATCAGTGAGCATCCTTATGACTCTTTGTTTGAACTCTCTGTCAGGTAGATTGCTCATTTCTGTTTCATTTAGTTCCTTTTCTGGGGTTTTGTCCTGTTCCCTTACTTGGAATGTATTCCTTTCGCTCCTCATTTTGCCTCTTTCCCTATGCTTGTGTCTGTGTATTAGATAGGTCAGCTACATCTCCTGATCTTGGAGAGGTGACCTTATATAACTGATGCCTTATGAGGCCCAGCAATGTGCTTCCCTCTCGTCACCAGTTCCAAACTTCCAGGAGTGACACCAGTGTTTGCTATGTGTGTCCTTCTGTTGTGATGGGGTTGTTCTTGCTGTAGGTGCTTAGGGAGGCTAAGCTGTCCCCCTGGCCAGCTGGTTGTAATGCTCAGCTGTGTGTAGTTGTTCTGGGCCCTTCAGTCTCTTTATCAGGTGTAGGGAGCCCCAGCACAGTTGGATGCAAGGTCTAGTAGCACATTCCTGTTGCAGTTTTTCTATTAAATGGGTAGCCCCCAGCGTGGCTGGTTGTTAGGCTCAGGGGCTTACAATTGCTATAAGCCTCTGGCCTATAAGGCTCTTATCAACTCTCTGAGGATTGCAGCTTGTTGGGGCTTGCCCCAGGCCCAGGAGCACCCAATTGTTTCAGGCTTTGGAAGGGGGTGCCAATCCCCTATGTGACTCTCTGAGAAGTACAAGTCTTCTGCAGCTGACAATCCCTGCTGCCTGAGGGCCACACACATGGTGCTGCCCCATGCACGCACCCTGACCCACTGAAATGGACCCAGTTGCTCCAAGGCAGGAGCCCCACATACTCCACCAATGCCCCACACTCTCCACGTGCTCCTCACACATGCCCTTCCCCACAGAGGTGGACCCACTTGCCAGGCTGCCAAGAATCCAGGCAGCTCACTTAGCAGGACTACAAGTTGCCTGATGGCTTGTCATTGGGTGGGGCCAGTCCCTAGGGCCGGCTGCTTTTCCTGGTTGAGCTGGGTTAAATTGGTGCTCTTGTGGGTGGGGCAGACCCTGGGTTAGCAGGCCCCAGGGAGAACTCCAACGGCGTCTGCCAGCGTCTGTGTCAGCATGCCCACATCAGGTCACAACAATGGCTGCTGCCAATGTCCTAGTCCCTCGAGAGGTCTCACCTCTCACTGAGATGCACCCAGAACCTATCAGGTGAGTCTCTTTTCACTAAAGGACTGTGCACATTTCTTTCTTGTGATTTTAGCTTGCTTTCCAAAACAGGTCTATTTGTGCATGGGTCCTTTAAGAGCTGGCTTTAATTTCTTTGTGGCCAGCCTTTCTGAGGGTATTCCACATTGTTGTTATTAGTAGCCAGCAAAGCCAGATATTATGACACTTGTCTTGGTTGTACTGTGTCCAAAAAATGCCTATAGCAGGAAGGCTCCCCAGCCCAGGTCCCCCACTCTTCCACGGAAGGCTGTGTACCTTTGGATTGCTGCCGGGCAGTCGTGAAGCATTGTGGCTCGTGAAGGTGAAATTTTTTCTCTCCAGAAGGGAATTTCTACCTCTTCCATCTCAATTAGGACTGTCATTTGTTGCAGGGGTTCCTCTTATCCAGTTTTCAGTTCTCTCTCAGGGGTAGTTTTTCCAAGGGTAGTTGTAAGTCAGCTGTGTCTGTGGGAGGAGGTGAGTTCAGAGTCCAGCAACACCACCATCTTGACTTCTCTCTATATACACTTCTATCATAGAAACAGGCAGAGGGTTTGGAAAAACACCAGTGTGGACATGGGATGCAAGCTAAATCAGTGCTTAAAGGGAAATTTACAGCCTTCAGTGAGTCAATTAGAATAGAAGAAAGACTGATATCATTAATCTCAGCTTCCCTGCCAAGAAGTAAAAAAAGAACTATCAAAATGGGACAATATACAACTAAGGCAATAGTAAATATAAGAGCAGAAATCACTGACATAGAAAAATACAAGAGAAGCAAATCAACAAGGCTAAATGTTGTGTTTTGCTGACATTAATAAAATTAATAAATCCCTAGCAAAACAGATGAAAAAAAGAAGAAACTAAATCACCAATATCAGGAATCAAAACACATGCATCCTCTACAGGACCCACAGACATTAACAAGATTCTAAGTGGATTTTAGGAAATATTTAGGATAAAAATTTCACGACAGAGATTAAAATGGACCAAATTTTAAAAAACAACTTATCAAAACTCACACACACACACACAAACATAAAAGAGGAAAACTTCTCTATCTATTCAAGAAAGTGGATCAGTTATTTAAAAATCACATCAAACAACCAATCAACAACAACAAAAAACTTGCCAAGGAAAACTCCAGACCAAGACTATTGAAAGATTCCAAACGTAAGGAAGAAAACCACCTAAATTTTCCAAAGTCTCCCGAAGAGGAGGAAAAAAGGAAATACTTTTCAATTTATTTTATAAGACTAGCATCATATTGATACTATATTTGACCTGATATTAGGAGAAAAAAAAAATGACAGGTCATCTCTTTCAGAAACATAGATATAAATATTCTAAGCAAAACATTGTTCTATGAATTCAGCCATCTATGAAAATAGAATACATCAGTACTAAGTGGGATACACTAAAAAAATACAAGGGTGATTTAGCATTCAAAAGTAAATCACAGAAACCATCCCATTAGAAGAAAAGTAAAGGAGAAAATTGTATCATCATCTAGAATCAACGTGAAACCTAATTTAATAAAATTCAATATGAATTCATTTTTTTAAAAACTCAACAAAATAGTAAAAGTAGACACCTTCTTTAATCTTATTAAGTTTGTTTAAAATGAACCCATAGCAAACATCATACTTACTACAACATTTTTGAAAGCTTTTTCCCTGGGATGAAAACCAGACAAAGATGCCTGCTATCACTCATTTGTTCAACATTCTATTGGAAGGGGATTCAAGGCATTAATACAGTAAAAAGAAATAAAAGGCATAAAGATCAACAAGCAAGAAATCAAACTGCCATTAGGCACAGATGGTATCATTGTATGAATGGGAAATTCACTATAATCTACCAACTATTACAATGAAGAAGTGAATCTTAGTAAGGTCGCTGAATATAAGCTCAATATATAGAATTAACTTATTAATATATGTCAACAACCTAAAAATAGAAAATAAAATACAAGGGCCAGAATAGGAGGAAATATCTACAATAGATATGAGCCAATAAAGGATTACTTTATAGAATATCTAAAAAAGAAAAAACTTCAAATCAGTAAGAAAACACAAAAGACGCAACAGAAAAGTGAGCAGAGAGTGGGTATAAAGAAATAGAAGGGGGCACTGCCTGTACGTGTGTGGGAAACTGTAACTCAATGGAAACAGGGAATTGCACCATCCACGCGACAGGATCATGCAGGGATGCTGATTCCATCTAGTAAGCAAGGAATAGCAACTATTCGAGTCTTATTGGTAAGACATTGTGTGTAAGAAAGTAGAAAATAAACCCAAAAAAACTCAGAGGCCACTACACTCCCTCAGTGAAATCTCTAGGACTCCAGTGGTGTTGTGCATGTTAAGCTATCACTTTTAAGGTGAAGGATAAGTTGTGCAATCTGGTCCCTTCCCTCCTATGAACAAAAAAGAGGCATAATTCCTAGTGGGCCTCTTTGTATTTTTGAGGTCACAGAATCCTTACTGAGTCCAATGACTCAAGCTCATTGAGTGAGTGACCCAAAAAGCTGCTAGTCTTGAATAGGACCCAGAACAAGAAGGCTCTACAAGAGGTGCAGGCTGCTGGGTAGGCTGCTCTGCCATTTGGGCCGTATGATCCAGCAGACTCCATGGTGCTGGAAGTGTCGCTGCATGTGGAGAGGTTGGGTGGTGCCATTAGGAAGCCACAGTCAAGGAATTACAACACAGACTGTTAGGATTTGGGACCACAGCCCTGAGATCCACTGCACATAATACTTTCCTTTGGAGAAACAGCCTTTACCTTGCTACTGGGCCTTAGTAGAGACTGAATGCATATCTATAGCCAGCAAATGACCATGTGACCTTGGCTATCCATTTTGTACCAGGTGTTACCTTACCTACCAAACCAGAACATTCAGTGTACACAGCAGCACTCCACCCTCAAAAGGATGTGGTGTCTACAAGATCAGGCTGGAACAGGCACTGAAGGCACAATTAAGTTACATGAGGATATGGCCAAAATGTCCATGACCCCCACTCCAGCTACATTACCTTCATTCTCCCAGACGGCACCTATGGCCTGATGGGGAAAATCACACAATAAGTTGACTGAGGAAGAGAAATTCCTGCCCAAAAAGAATTGTATAAGGAAGTGCAGGGATGCTGGAAATTCCGGTTCACAAGGAGCAGTGATGTTTATGGAAGGAAGCCCAACTGTAACCTTAAAATCTGCATCACAAATCTTTCTCCTGGATATGAAACAAGCAGGAAAAGGAATTCTGAGGTCATGGACAAGGATCCCAGGAGGGTTCCCATCTAGGTCAAGGGTGATCACAGAGCCCCTGGAGGGCAACTGAGGAGGGAGAGTCCTGCCTGCCCTCAGTCTGTCTGCAAGTGACCTTCCTCTGGGCTTGTTCTTTCCATGTGCAAATTTTTTATCTTTTTATATGTTTTTCCCCCATAGTACTGCTGCAATCCAGAGATTGATTAGAAAACTACAAGTTCCAATATTTGGCCCAAAGAAACCTCAACAACAGAAGCAGAAAACACACGTTCTTTCTCCAAAGCTGTAGAAAGGCAGCCGCTGTCCTGGGGCAGGACATGGTCGTGGCTAGTGCTATGTGAAAGACACCCACATTTCCATGGTTGTTGCTGTGCCTGTGAAAGTCCCTCCAACCTCTAAATCCCAGGTGCTCTGAGGGGCTGTCTCTGCTCCTGGCCCAGGTGAACCACACTGAAATGAGCCTGTCCTCTGAGGCAGGGGGACTTGGACATGTCCTTCAGCAGCCAGGGAGGGGCACTGGCCCTCCTCCCGTCATCCACATACAATAAGCTGTGACCCTGCAAGATTCCTTAATTTAAGGAGGAATGTGAGATTCTGTGTTTCATTTCCATGAGCACAGGAATTGAAAGAACAACACCACCACTTGGCAGCTGGAAAAGAAACAGGATTTTAATATAACATTTATTTATTTATTTTTTATTTATTTTTTTTTTTGAGGAAGATCAGCCCTGAGCTAACATCCGTGCTAATCCTCCTCTTTTTTTTTTTTTTTTGCTGAAGAAGACCAGCTCTGAGCTAGCATCTATTGCCAATCCTCCTCCTTTTTTTTTTTTGTTCCCCCAAAGCCCCAGTGGATAGTTTTATGTCATAGTTGCACATCCTTCTAGTTGCCGTATGTGGGACGCAGCCACAGCACGGCAGGAGAAGCGGTGCGTCGGTGCACGCCCAGGATCCGAACCCGGGCCACCAGTAGCGGAGTGCGTGCACTTAACCACCAAGCCACAGGGCCAGCCCTAATATAACATTTAAATCTAACATTTAGTATGAACAACAAATAAATGTTGCCCCTCCCCAACAGGTAAATACGTGCTGGAGTAGAGATGTCAGGGAGTTGGGTGGGTGATCCCCTCTCTCTTGGGCTCCAGGGACCCAAGGAAAAGCCTTACAATGTTCTCCTTTGCATCAGGGTGGGAGGAGCTGGCCTGGGGTGCCCCGAGTGTCCCCGCTGTGTCCCCACTGCTGAGGAAGAGGCTGCACTTGATCTGGTCTCAGGAGTGTCATCTGCCTCTGGTTCAGGCTCTGTGCTGGGGGCCTGGTGACTGAAGAGGAGAGACTGATTATTGGGGGACCTCCCCAGTATCACTGCCCACCTCCCTGCCCCCACTGCACTCTGCTCCAAACCCTGTGCTGAGTGCTCCATCAACAGCACCCCATATTTCCCAGACATGGGAGCTGTCATTTAGCATCACTCCTTTCACAGAGGAGGAAACCGAGTCCCAGAAAGTGACAGGAAGCACCCATCATTGGACTTCCCAGAAGTGGAGCTAGGATCACAGCACTGGGTGTCTGACTCTACAGGTCCACTCTTAGCTCAAAGCTTTTTTGAGCCCTTGGATCCAGTCACTGCCGGTCCGGACACTCACTCACTCCTGAGCTTGAAAACGGCCCTTTCTTCTTGGCCTTGAAGAACATTCGAATCTTGCTGGCCCACTGGAATGGGGCCTTCAGCTGAAAGGACAGGCTGTAGCAACAGAACAGAGTGGAGCTGTGAGCTACCAGGAGCCGCACCTCAGGTGTCCCTCCCAGAGCCTGCCAGCAGCTATAGTCCCGATGCCCCAGGGGTCACCATGCAACAGAGCCTGGGGGTGACCAGGGACAGCCCAACCATGGCCATGGACTCTGCAGCAGGTCATCAGAAAGAGTCTGCAGCAGGCCATCAGAAAGAGCAAGCCCTCATCCAACTCTTGCCCTGCCCCACCTCTCATCCTCACCAAGGGGCTCTGTGGCCTGGAACCAGGTCTCAAATTGTTCCTTGAGCTCAAGGTTGTATTGATTTGCGGCCTCCTGGAAAAGCAGGATGTCTTCAATTACCTTGAATTGCTGGGACAGAGGAAGGACAGGATGCAACAAAGGGCCTGGGTGGGGGACCATGCAGGGTCCTTGTTTGGGGTGGGGAGAGGAGTAAGGAGCTGGTCTAGGGTCTTTGCTCACATGGGAACCCTCCTTCCCTCCAGTTCCAGCCAGGACTTGCCTTTTATCACAGTTGGGCTGAAATAGCTCCTCTTCCAGGAAGGTGTCCTTGATGCCAGCTCCTTCCCCCACCTGCCAATGTGATGGGATCCCCAGCTCTGTGTATCAAACTCTCCAAATAAATGTAAGACCCAAAGGATGGGGCCAGAGAGGATCTTGCCAAACAGAAGTCTCTGATTTCCACACCCCCACCCTCCCCACAGTGAGGCCAGAGCTGCTTACCTCACCCCATTTCAGGATATTAATCACATTGTTCTGGAAGGCCAAGTGCCAAAGTCCGTCAGAAACAGCCCCCTTAGCCCATAACTAGCCCCCATCCCCACCACTTCTCACGTTGCACTACCACCGGGGGGCAGGCATTTCCAGAAACAAGACTTGGACCTGGGCAGGCTCTGTGTACCAGACCAGTGGGGACAGGGGAGCTGAGGCCAGAGACCTTGTAGCCCAGCCATCCAGGATGACAGTCAGTGAGACTGAGACTGAGACTGAGACCAACCTGGAAATTTGTCCTTCTTTAGGTGGAGAATCGAGGGGCTTGCAGAGCAGAGACTATGACATGCGGTTAGGAGAAATACTGAGGACTCTGCAGTCCTGAGTATGGGATGGGAATGAGCTGTGAGGGGGAGCTGGAGCCCTGCTTACTCTGGCTTCTGTCCCCTCATGGACTTCTCCTGTCCTGGAAGAGACAGATGCCCAGGGAACCCGAGAAGGGCACACCAGGGACCCAATGAATAACTCTGCTAGGCAGGAGGATTTGAGCTCAACCCCAGGAAGGAGCCCAGGAAGGAAGTGAGCTTACCACCACTGGGACTGGGAGTCAAGGTCAGCATGGCCCTGGCAGGAGGGCCCTAGAGACTGTGCAGGGGCTCAGACCACAGCTTCAATCCTGAGAGCTGAGAAAGGAGAAGAGGCAGTTCCCATGGATACAGACAGGGCCTCCCTGGGCCTCCCATGACTTACTTTGGCCACCTGGATCCAGAACTCCACCACCCTGGTCCTGTCCTGGGCCATCATGCTCAGGTCCCCACCCCAAGGTGTGGTGATGACACAGGGGGCCACAGTGTTGAAGTGTGTGATGGTGGCATGGATGGTGGGCACCGGGTACTCATTTTCCCTGACGTCCTGCTGGAACCAGGTGATGTGCAGGCAGTGACAGGGCACCACAATCTTGAACAGCTCCTGAGGAGGATGGGGAGTGAAATCCTGCCCTGCCACACCCCAGCTGTCCCCCTCTGTCCCAGGCAGGGTCTCTGGTCAGAGCTGGAGCTCAGGAAGCTAAGGATGTGGACTGAAGGTTGTGGAAGTCCCTGGGTTTTGTGTATGTCCCCTGAGGGTGCCCAGCAAAGATGACCCAGGACCCAATACTGTGGGGAAGGGAAGTAGCATTTACTCCCAGCCCAGTCTCACTTCTTCCGAGCACCAGAACCCAGCTTTCACTTGCCCATCTCAAGGGGCATCTTCCCCTCATTTTGGTCTCTATTTGGGTCTGACTCACCTTTCAGATGCACATTCCCCCGAGGCAGCAACAACCATGGGCTTCGTTTGTTTGTCTCCCAAGTAAACAAGTACACATAAGGTGCTTAATAAGTGCTGAGGCTGTTGAGGCCTCCTGGGCAGATGGGTGATCAACCGAAGGACCTGGCAGCACTTCAGTGAGCTCCCCTCCTCCACCAAGGGCCCAGACTCTGCCTAGCTTCCTCTCTGTTCCATCTCATTCATCTGCACAGCCACTCTGAGCAGCAGGTGCTCTCAGTGTCCATCTCTACTGTCCACGTGGGGACAGCAAAGCTTAGGGGTTAAGAAACTTGCCCAGGTCACAGGGTTGGTGAATGGGTTGCTGGGATTTGGACCCAGATCATCAGATTCTGGATCAGGGACTGAAAGATCTGAGGCAGCTGAGACAGGGAAGGCCGGCCCCACGCACCCTGAGAGCCCACTCCTCACCGCATCCATCAGAGTCAACTGTTCTGCCACCAACAAGGGAGGAACTCCAAGAGGTTCGCTTCTCCCTCAGCAGGTTCTTGGTGCTCACAGCCCAGAGGCAGGCAGGCTCTGAGGCCGGACCCAGCTCTGTTTCTATTTCTGCAGCTGGAGGTGCAATTTGCACTACAGCCTGTGGTCCGTCTGGCTCCAGCTCAGCAGCTGGCACTGGGGCCGAAGTTGAGTTTGGCGCTTGCTTCAGCCCTGGAGGGGCCGATGGAGGTGACTCTGGCTCCAGCTCTAGCACAGGTGGTGGAACTAGAGCTGGAGCTGGCTCTAGCCCAGGAGCTGGCCCTTGCTCTGGCTCTGGAGCTGGCAGGAGCTCTGGAGCTGGTGCTGGAGCAGGATAAAGAGAAGTTTTACCCACATACCTGACTTTCCCTGTGCCTTTCCAAAGACAGGAAAGACTCCACTGCCTTTAAGGGAACTCCAGTCAATGGATACCAGCACAGATAGTCTTCCTAGACAGCAGCCCCTCACCTTCCAGCTGTGCCTCTAAGGTCTCTAGATGCTCCAGCTGAACCTGGAGATGGTCAGCAGGTCCTCCAGGTCTGAGCCAGACATGTACATAGGCCAGCTTCAGCTTGAAACAGGGTAAGTGCAGGGGCTCCCAAAAATCCTGCACTTGGTCCAGCCAGGTTCCCACCACAGAAGAGATGGTGCCTGGGGAGGCAGTTGGGCCGTAGAGTCAGAGGCTTGGCCTTTCCTTCTACACTGCCCTCCCAAGGCACCCTTGTTTGGGTCTGGGCCCCTATGCCTGCCCGTTCCCATCCAGGGAAGAGCCTCATCCCAGCCCTGACCCCTGTGTGTCCATCCTAGCAGTGGCAGGCCTCCTCATCTACCAGGATGAGCACAGAGTCTACGTGAGTCTCTTCTTCCCACTGACAGTCTTCTCCCGAAGGGTCTGGACACAGCTCAACCCAGCCCTCTGTGTACTTGGGCAACTGGAATGAGGACTGAGGCAGATATGTGAGCAGGTTGCTCACATACCTCCTATTCTGGGCCTGGTGGTGGTGGTCAGAAGGGGTGGATGTGGAAATGGGGAGGCAGATCAAGATGGGACTGTATTAGGGATGGGCCTCTTAGGTTTAACTCGTCCCAGCCTCCCCTCTAGTTACCAGGGGTCCTGGGACCTTATCCACAGCTCTCTTTGACTCCTGTCCTCCTGGATCGGAAGCCACCAGACCTCAGCTTTCTCATGGGAATCAAAAGATGTGTAAGGTTCAGGGTTCTGCCAGGTCCACCCCAGCCACAGCCCCCTACTCTCCACTCACCCTGTTTTGTAGATACAGGAGGCCCTCCTTCTGGATGCAAATACCACTGACTTTTTTAAGTGGTCCTGTGGTCCATCATCCTTGTCAGAATATGGGAGGCTGCCTCCAAATGTTAAAGAGGCCTCAAGGGCATCCCATGGGATGTATGGTGGACAGGACCTGCGAATGATGTCTACTGTGACTGTCTGACTCTCAGACTAGAACTAAGGGCCAAGGATTGTGTCTGCTTCATTCACTGGGTTATGCTAAGTGTCTCAAAAAGTCCTACATGTAGTAGGTGCTTAATATACATTGGTGAATGAACCATCCTAGAAATCTGAGTGGGCCTGGGGCGATCTGTTGCCACAGAGATCCCTAATAGGCTACACCAAAGACGAGGACCAAGACCAGCTGGATAGAAGCTCAAACTCCTGGACAGGGTGCTTTCCACGTGCTTTTCCAAACTCAGAAAGGCCACATGCTAGTGGTGGGTGAGGCAGACTACTTTTCATGGGAGAGAGAGAAATAATCTCCATGACCAACCACAGGAAGTCCCACAAACCTTTCTGCAGAGCCAGGCACCAGGTAAGCCCCTGCCATGGCTGATCCCATTAGTCCCTATGAGAACATTATGAAGTTTATCCTCTCCACCCCACTTTTCAGAGGAGCAAATAGGCTCAGAGAGATGTGGTAACATTCCCAAGACACACAGCTGGTATTGGGCAGAGTCACCACTGTGCTGAGGAGGGGGCAGGCACTCACCTAGTGAACAGCTGGTCCAAGACCTGCTGGGATGTGTTGAAGGCTGAGTAGTCCAACACGAAAGTGGTGACATTGGAGATGTTTCTACCTGGGGAAGCTGGTACCATGGACTCTGTCAGCTTCTCCATCCTGCCTGCCTGGAGGGCTCAATCCTGCGGGCCTCATTTAAGTTCACAGTTGACTCAGCTTTACACTGGGCAATACGAAGAGGGACATACAGTCAGCGGCATCACCATGAACCACCAGGAGGATCGAGGTCTGGAGCTCACTCAGGAACCCCGGCCCCTCAGGGACGTGTGCAAGAGGAGGGATAGGAGTTCCCACACTGCCCAAGGTTCTAGGCTTTATAAGTACAACCTGAGTTTGGGCGGGGGAAGGACTATACAATGAGTTCCTTCAAGGCCCTTTGTTAGCTGGGGAACGGCAGACCCTCCTGTATTGAGTGCCTGCATGAAGAGCACCACCCCAGTGAATCCTTGGCAAACATCCCCGTTACAGAGATGAGAAAACAGAGGCTTAGAGATGCCAAGTGGATGCTCAAGATCATGTGGGTCAGAATTGAGAACCGCCCCAAGCTAGGGCTGCGTGACGGTCCCTCTAAACTGCCTGAGGCTTCATCTGCCCCTGACATGGAGGGAAACATTCTGGGGGAACCTCACTCCCCCCCAGTTTGGAGACAGCATACAGGGCAGATACTAGGAGAATCTTGGGGACTTCAAAAACTGACACTGATTTCTCTTTCTTTTACATTAAAGGGAGTTGGGACACCCTCATGCTGGAGATCCGAGGTTTAGAAAAAGGCAAAATTCAAAGATACTCATCGCCTAGTGTGAACTGAAAGCAGCATAATTTTTTCTCTAATACTCTAGGAATATGAATAGAATGACTTTCTATCCTCCTACGTAGCTGATGAGGAGGAGTGGAGTCCAGATTCCTTTGGGAATGGGACTGTGGGACACTCTAGTGGGAAACCCTAGAAGGGTCCCAGAGGAGTCTGAGAATTGAATCTGGGTTCTGGGCCTGCCCCAGTCATCTCAGGGTGCTGGATGTGGAGACTCCTCTGTGCCCACTCTCACCTCAGACCAGCCCTGGTCATTGTTGGTGGCCTGGTACACCTGCCCCTGTCCAGGGAGATGGAGTAGTTGAACCCATCCACCAGCTCCTCGACCAACTCTGGCACAGAGCTCTGCAAAGACAGTGTCCAACAGCCAGGCCATGAAGTACCAAGAGCATGCCTGGACCTGACCACAGGGGAAACCTCCAACATGGATCAGGCACAGAGGGGCATCTGCATAGACCTCCAGCCTGGGAGGGAATGAGATGATACCTCAAGGACTTCATATTACCATATGGGTAGAGGAGTTTGGTCCCTAGCATTCAGCTTCCCATCTTGCCAGCCATGACCTGGCATATTAACATGTCACACCACCAGGCTTCCAACATCTAACAACCTGCTCCTGCCCAGGCTGAGTCCCCCCTCATTCCTGCCTTCCCTCACTCCACTCCCCTGACACACAATGAGGGGCACAGGGTGTGGAGCTGCCCACTTGGGATCACAGTTGTGTCCTGACCGGGAGGGGCATGCCTGGGCTCCCCTGTGTTAACTGAGGGTTTCTCATGCCAAATGGCCAGAGGCATTGGTAGTGAGGACTGAGCCACTGTCTGCAGTGACTGAAAAGTCTCTCATTATCACTTTTCCTGAAGCTAGAGCTTGAAAAGTCAGGATACGACATGAGCACATCCTGCTGTGTTGAGCATCTCCGCTCAAGTGAGCTGGATAGGAGGCTGTCTCTAGAATGTGGATGTCTGGTGACCAGAGTTCTAAGCTCTGTTGGGGTCTGTCACTAAGGAAGTGGGGTCACTTCTCCAAGGTTCCATTTCCTGGGCCCCTTCCTTCAATCAGACACACCCTAAGTCCCCTCTGGGCTGTTGACTGCTCAGCCTCCTTGCCCATGTCATCTCTAGACTGTACATAAATATTCATCACAACCCTGCCCACATCTCCTTGGGAATGGAACCAGGGTTCCAGCTTTGAGGAGACAGAGCTGAGTTCAGACCTCTTTTTTCCTACCAGTTCTGTGTCCTGGAAAAGTCATTGTGCCTCTCAGGGCCTCTCCAGTCTCCCAACCTGCACAATGGGGATGATGCTAGAAACAGCTGCCTAAGGACATCATCAGGTGTATATGAGATAACATCTTCAATACCTGTGGGCTGGTGTCATATGTGTCTGACTCACATACTTAGAGAGGAAACAATTATAAGAAGCGGAAGGATGTAGCATGGAATACCTCTCAAAACAGACCTCGGTTTCAGCTTGGGAAGGTCACTGCCCCTCTGGGCCTCCTTTTCAGGTCTGTACCTTTAAGGGGTTGAAATAAGGGGCAATTCAGATATTGTCCTCCACTGGCATTAAACCTTCCACGGTCTCCTGTTTTACTTAGAATCAGACCCAAATGCCTCAAGTCGGCCTCTGTGGTGGGCAGCCTCCACAATGGCTCCCAATGCTCCCTGCCTCCTGGAGTGCACCTCCTTGTGGAACCACTATGTGGTTAGTAACGAGCTTCTGAACAACAGAAAACAGCCAAGGTGATGGGATGTCATGTCCAAGTTTTCATTACAAAAACTCTGTCACGTCCCTCTTACTCACTTTCTTGAGTTCCCTCCCTCTCTCCCTCCCCCTGTTTCTCTCTCTCTCTCATTATCATATCTCTGGAACCCGGAGAACAAGTGCCCGTGTTTTCAGTTGCCCTATATAGGAGAGAACTGAGGGAGAGTGTCCAGCCAACAGAAGGATAGGAACTCAGACTCTCAGTCCAAATGAGTCCTGACAACACCCATGTGCATGAACTTGGGAGCAAATCCTCCCCCAGTTGAGCCTCAGTAGAGACTGCAGCCCCTGCTTCATAGAGACCTTGAGGCAGAGGCACCCAGCTAAGCTGTGCCCAATGCCTGACCCACAGACATTATAAGATATTAAATATTTGTGATTCATAGGTGCAAGATTTTGGAGCAATGTTGTCAGAGAGGAACAGAAACTAACACAGTCTACCGGGTACCAGGATCTGGCCCTTCTATCCTCCCATCTCCCCTCCTCTCTCTTGTCCTGCTCCCTCCAGCCACACCAGCTGCCTTTCTCACCTCCTCTAGTCAAACCCACTTCTTCCTGTGAGTCTCTGCACGAGTGGTGCCTTCTCCCTGACACATTAACTGTTCCCAGACACAGGCAAATGTGGCTTACACTTGTCATTCTGGTCACAGCAAGTGTCACCTCGGTGAGGCGTTTCAGAAACTCCCAGGCACAGTCTCTACCATCACGGATCTCATATCCAGAAGAGCATGACATTATCTCCTCCTTCTTGGTCCTATTTAGATAAAGTGAGTCCATGAGGAAGGGCTGTCTGCTTTGGCTGAAGCAGATGCAACTCCTTCTGGTTACACCAGGTACACAACGGTCCCTTCCAGCCACAATTTTTCCCACTACAAGTCCATTGTGAAAGGAAGCCATCAATCTCTCTCTTTCATGGATCTTGTTTCCCCAAGAGCACAGTGAGCCATCCCCTCTCCCTGTAATGTAGCACCAGCCCCTAAACCCACAGCCAGAAATGAGCACCCAGGTTGAAACACCACCAGATTCTGAATTCAGTTACTAGTGAGACCTTCCCATCCATTTTGTAGTTCAGTGGTAACTCCTGAGGTCACCTTCCCCAAGACACAACTCCTAGTCTTCCCTTGGCTTATTAGAGTAACAATAGGATTTCCTATAAGCCCTCCCAGCCTGGGCAAAATGTTCTCTGTATTAATTTTCATGGACAGGGGATGTTGGTAGAAGTAATTTGCATGTGTACGTGCAGTAGTTTCTATGCAGGTTTTATATTTTTCACACAGATAAAGTAGTAGGGACATTGAATATACCAAGAAAATGGATAAGTTAATCAAATTTTTTCATAGTGTGAAGTCTTTAGAGAGCAAACATCATGATTAGGAACATAGACTATGGAGACAACATCTTAAGTTCAAATTCCAGCTCAATCACTTGCTTGAAAAATGCTTGGAACACTAGCATATTACAAGCACTGTATCTATATATTATAAATAATACTAAAAACATCTTTTGACACTGTCTGTAAACTCCAGAGGTAAGTAGAAAGCATTCCATGACATAAGATGAGTAAATGAATGAACAACACTGTTGAGTGCATGACCAACGTCACATGTGTCATCCTACAGGCATCCCCAAGCAGAATCACCCCCAAATGTCCCTGCTCTGTCCTGCATCCTCTTCTTTAATTCTATCCGGGAATCACTGGAGCTTCTTGGACCCTGGTAACCTTGCCCAGTAACTGTTCTCTTCTCTCTGTCGCACACCCCAGTCCTTGTCCCCATGGCTGCAGCTCACAGGGTCTGCACTCTGATCCTTTTCTTCACTCCGGGGAGAAGTGCCACCCCCAGAACTGGGACACAGAGCGTGAGCCTTGGAGAAAATTTTGCCCTGGTCTGTGGCAGGTAGAAGATCTCAGTGACAGAGTGGGATTTGTGGAAAATCTTCCAGGTCTTGTCAGATGGGGTGGAGTCAGGGGTTGGTCAGCAAGGACTGGTCTGGATGGTGGGCCTTGGGGTTAAATAGTAGAGAGGGGCCGTATGTTTCACAGGTCCTAGCATCATACAATCAATATGATGGTCATGAAACCAGAATCAGCCTAATGAGGTCCAAATTAATCCAATGTCATCTCTTCCCTGACTGTCTCATTAATCCAGTAGAGATTTATTATAATGATATTTGTATTCCATCATCTCCTTTTCATTGATTGGCTAGGGTAATTATTCAATTATTCTTTACATATATTATATATATTCACATAGTAAAGAAAAAGTGAGTTTTAAAACAACCCTCTTTGAAAGAGTCTCTCTAACATATTGAATTAATAACACAAGCCATACATGGGAAATTCACACAAAATTTTGATCCTTAGGCTCTGGTTTTAGATCTTCCTAATTGGTAAATTATCTTGATTTCTGACTTCTTTCTTGAGATTAGGCCACTTAGGACTATGTAGAATGCAACCTCATGCCATTTGAGAAGTAGGGGTGGGACTCTAGGATGATGTTTGTTTCATTTTGTGCGTGTGTGTGTGTGTGTATGAGAGTGTTTGCTGCATCTTGCAGTGTGGGCCAGGGTAGACTCATTTTTTTGGGAAAAATCTTCCCTAACCACTTTCTCTGGGCTTTATTTTCACTCATGGCTTGACCAGGGGTGTCCAATACTAGTGTTAAGCACTCTATATTATGGAATTTAAAATTTTTTAGTAGCCACATTTAAAAAAATAAAAACAAACATAAAAAAATAAAAACAAACAGATGATACTAATTTTAATAGTATATTTTAACCCATTATAACCAAGATATTATCATTTGGGCATACAATCTATATAAAAATTAATAATGAGATAGCTTACATTCTGTTTTTTTTTTTTACTGTGTTCCACAAATCCAGTTTGTAAAACTTTCCACTTACAGCACAGTCTCCATTTGTAAGTTGACTTTTTTTCAGATATACATTCTCTGTATTGAGATATTATAATGTTCATGGTTGTAACATGGGATTCACCTTTCTAAGTTGTTGCAAACATACTTACAAGATTTCCATTTCAAGATCATGTAGGATGAATAATTAAAAGTTCCTATTGGGTCTAGTAACAAAGGAGACAGTGTGGTCTTACCAAGGGGAGCACCATAGAATGGTGACGGCAGATGGAATGTGAGGTGGTCTGAGGAGGTGGTTGGAGGTGAGGCCACTTAGACACATGATGTAGATGATCTTTTATCAGTTATTTACAACTTAAGGCAAAGGAGTAGAGACAGCAATTTCTCTGTGAAATAGGCAAGTTAAGGGACCTTGAACATGTATGAAGGAAAAAGAAATGTGGGGAATACTTAAACAGGCTTTGTGGAAAATCAAGGAGTAAATATGCCAACACATAAAAAGAAAGTAAAATTTCCAGGCATTATGGATGCTTCCCAGTGATGCAAATGATTTTGTATTTACAGTGGTACCAGCAATATCCTGTTGTGTGCTTTTCTTAGCAGTTATCATAAGACCAGCAGTAGCTAAGGCATGGGAGATAATCAGGATCTTCTAGGGGTTTGAAGTTTTACAAGACACATTTGATAAGCAGTAAGAAATTTTGGATTATTCCAAAGGAATTATTAAGATCATAGACCATGGAATCCACGAATGATAGGGATAGGAGAAGAGAAATTAAGGTGAGAATGTGGTGATCCAGCATAACTTCCAATCTTGAGGCACAGGTATCTATTTATGAGTGTTTGAGTAAAAAGTGGTAATCAGGAATTTGTGGTGGTTGAACATCTTCTCCGAGTTATTTATTTTTGAACATGACCATTTGGGTTGACAGAAATATCTGGGATATGGGAGTGAGTCGCTAAGAGTGGGGTGGATGATAATTTCTCTATTGATTTAAGGTAAAGGAGCTATGAACACCAAGTGGTCAATGGGAGAAAATATTTGCAAAACATATCCCTAGCAAAGCATATGTGTTTATAATATATAAAGAGCCCTTACAACCCAATAGTAAGAAGACAAGCAACACGTCCTGGCTTAACCAGGAGACAGCAGATCAGGCATGTGATGAGCACCAGGATGATGGCCCAGAAGGGGAGGTCTGGGGAGACAAGTGCTGGTGTGAGCCACCTCTTGTCATTCCCTCAGGGCTCCTGCTGTCCCCTCACTGTGCTGCAACTGTTCTTGACATGAGTTGGACAACTTTCATCATCATTCAATACACTATACGCATGGTTCTCTTTGATGAGGCACAGCATCAAGATATTCCCTCCCCACCCTGGGCTGGGGTTTCCTTGAGGCTTACCAGGATTCTCAGTCAAGGCATCATTTCTATGGGGAGAGTACCCTGGACGTGAATGAAATGGAGAAGGCATGTGAGTGTTTTACTTTTTTAAATAAAACTTTTCAAATACACAGAAAAGTAGAACAATATCAGAAACACCCATCACCTAGATTTAATAATGCATATTTCATCCAATTAAAACAATATTTCATGCAATGTATAATTTATTAACACTTACCACACTTGCTTCCTCCCGTATTTTCACTGAAATATTAAAGTCAAGTACATATCCTGATGTTTTATCCCATTTTAGTTTACATCCCTGAAAAATTAGGATACTTTGCTACATAATCCAAAAGTATAATAAATTAAACCAAATTTTATCACACTACAAGAGTGTAATAAATTAAACCAAATTTTCACCTCTGGGCACAGAGGACTGAAATTGGGCTGGGCCATCTTATGATGGTCAAGGGGAAAAAGAGTTCATCACAGTTGGCAAGACCATGGGATCTCTCTAAATTTGTCAATTCCCACTCAAACACTTTCTTCTCTGCCTAGAAATACATTCAACGCCTTCTCTTTTACCAAGTTGTTTTATACTCATTTTCCAGGATTCACTTACAATGTAATTTCCTCCAGGAAGCCTTCTTTGATTACTATTCCCAAGTATGGATTGGTTCACATCATATAATTTATCATTTTCAATTGCCTACTCCTGGTATTTCCAACCACAACAGAAACTCCAGGAGGGTAGGGACACACAGCACCCACGGGGCATGGGGGGAGGGTTGCAGGTCCCCCTACTTGTACAAGCTCTCCCCAGACATATTGTGTGCTCCAATATGGAGCAGCAACAAGTGCCTTTTTACATTAAAATTAATTTTAGTTAAAAAATCTGGTACCTCACTGACACTAAAAGTCAGTAACCATAGAAACCAGTCACAATGCCATACTTCAGGTACTCAGTAGCCACAGATGGCTATGCACTGGACAGCACAGATACAGAACACTTCCATCACTGCAGAAAGTTCTAGTGCATGGTACTGATCTAGAGCAGGATTTGACAAACTACACCCAGTGAGCCAAATCAGGCCTATTGCCTATTTTTATATAGCCTATGGATGTGAAACCTGCCACACTTGTCAATGCTGGTTCACACACAGCTAGAGGCCCTCACTGACCATTGGCCAAGTGGCTTTCAGTGCAGAGATAAGGAAACAGAAGTCCAGAGAGGGGAGGTGACTAGCCTGAGGTCACAGCGCTGTCTAGGAGAAGGCAAGTATCTTCTATATCCCACCGAGTGTCCTTTTCTGTCTCTTAATGGTGGGTAAAGCCTGAGGACTGTGCTACCTCCTGCCAACTGAGAAAGTTCAATTCCTTCTCAGGCCCAAGCCTCCAGATCCCCAGGAAAAGCGCCAGGTGTGGAAGCTGGAAACCCCACTACTGCACCAATGACCACAGAGCCTTACCAGCCATAAGGACATTGTTCTTGTCCGGGGTAAAGTTCTGCAGCTGGGTACCATTTTGGGTCAGCTGTAGGAGTTTCTCAGAGATGGCAACTCTATCCACACCCCTATGTGGTTACTGTAGGGGACAGACCTGGAAGGGCACAAGGGATGAACAAGGGTGTCTGGAATTCTACTCTGCTTCTAGATTCCCTGCTTCTATTCCTGTCCAAGAGAACTTTCACCAAGGATGTAAACATTTGTGTCTGTGTTATCCAATGCTGTCATTATTAGCCCCATGTTGTTACTGAGCACTTAAAATGTGGCCACTGTGTGTGAGTGAAGGAACTGAATTTCTCATGTAATTTAATTTAATGTAATTGATTTATAAATAAATAGCCACAGGGAGAACACTTTTGAAATGGAGTAAGGACTTCTGAAACTCCATAAAAACAACGAGAACACTGGTAAAAATGGTGAAAATCGACTTTTTCAGAAGTCTAGAAGTTAACCAAAGTCTTGTAATAATCTGAGGACAGTTTAGTTAAGAAAGAGTTGAATCTTGGTAAATGGGGTAAGCTCTGTGGCATTACAACTTGCCCTATTCCCATCCTGCTCTCACAAAATCCTCAGTAACTGTGAAAGCCGTCAGTCTCCAAACCATGGTAGCTGTGAAAACCAGCAGCCTAGCTTTTGGTCCTTGGGTCCCAAAAGACCCATTCCCATTGAATTGTCACTATTGGAACTGTCTGGAAGCTCCTTGAAAAAGCCCTATTTTCAGAACTTGTTTTATTTGACTCAGAGCTTGCTCAGTTAGGAAAGCCTATCCCCAGGGCACTTGCTAAGAACAATCAGCAGTAATTGTTTTACTTTGTAGCTGCCTTAGGGAGCAATACCAGTTGAGGCAAGCAAGAGGTGAGTCAAAAACTTAAAACAAAAATTGTGAAATGAGATGTCTATAGGGGACTCTGAAAAGCTCCAATGTATTTGTGGGGATCTAGAAGGCCACAAGTGTGAAGGGGTATGTGCACACCCAGGAAAGACTTGGAAAGGTCTTAATCTCTTACCTCTAGCTGAAAGTGGGTTTAATATCTGAAAAATTGATTAATGTAAGACACCATATTAATAGAATAAAGGACAAATACCACACAATCTTGATACATACAAAAAAGAATTGCACAAAATAAAACATCCTTCATGATTAAAAAAGAAATCACTCAATACATTTAAGAATAGAAATAAATTTTCTGAACCTGATAAATAGCAACCTTGAAAACCATAGCTAACATTGTACTCAATGGTGAAAGACTGAAAATTTTTCCCTAAGACCAGGGACAAGACAATGGTGTCTGCCCTCATCTCGTATGTTAATCACATTGTACTAGAGGTTCTAATGAGGGCAATTAGGCAAGGAAAAGAAATAGAAGGCATTCAGGTTGGAAAGGATGATGTAAAACTATTTCTTTTTATAGATGACATATATATACACACACACACACACACACACACACACACATATCCTTCAATCAGACTTGCCCAAAGCTTCCCCGCTGGGGCTGTTACTGATCATCTTCCTCCCTCCTGTCATCTCCTTAACTGTGCGTGATGTGCCAACATAGCCCACCCACAGCTCCCTGGAAATGTAACTAGGGTCCTAGCTTTGAGGAGACAGAGCTGAATTCAAACCTCCTTTTTCTTATCAGTTCTGTGTCCTGGGAAACTCATTGTGCCTTTCAGGTCCCCCCAGTCTCCAAATGAGGATCATGCTAGAATTTACTCCCTTGGGACATCATCAGGTATATATGAGATAATACATGTAACACATGTGCTGGTCATATGTGTCTAGTCACAAACTTAGAAATGGAAGAATTACAAGAAGGGTGGGACATAGCATGGAACATTACCCAAAGCAGGCCTGGGTTCCAGTAATGTGATATTGGAATAGTCCCTTCTATGTTGGCCTCATCTTCAGGTCAGCACCCTGAGGGGGTTGAAATTAATTGAAATTCAGATATTCTACTCCTCTGCCATAAAACCATCAATTGTTTCCTGTTATTTTTAGAACAAGACCCACGGGCTTCATCTTGGCCTATGAGGTGGGCAGCATCCACAGTGGTACCCAGTAAGCCCCACCCCTGGTATATACATCACTGTGTAACCACTAAGGTGTCAATAACTGGCTTCTGACCAACAGAATACAGCCAAAGGGATGGGATGTCTTGTCTAAATTTTAATTACAAAAAGTCTCTCACTTCCCTCTTACTCCCTCTCTTGTGTTCCATCTCTCTCTTTCTCTCTCAATCTCTCTGTCATATCCCTGGAACTAGGGAATCAAGCACTGGTGTTTTGAGCTGCCCCGTGTAGAGGCCCACATAGGAGAAAACCAATGGAGCGCCCAGGCCAACAGACAGAAAGGAAATCAGGCTCTCAGTCCAAACTGAATCCTGAAAGCTGGGAGTGAACCTGGGAGCAAATCTGCCCCCTGTCCAGCTTCAGTTAAGGCCACAGCCCCAGCCTGTGAGACATCTTGAGGCAGAGGCACCTAGCTAAGTTGTGCCTGATTGCTGGTCCACACGAATTGTGAGATGTTAAATATTTGTAATTTAAAATGCAAGGTTTGGGGGCAATATAATCAGAGAGGAAAGGATAACTAACACAGCCATGTAGACCCCAGGACCCGGTCCTACCGTCCACTCCCATCTGCTGTTCTCTCCTCCCAGGCTCCCTGCAGCCACACTGGGCACCTTTCTAACCTCCTCTGGCCAAACTCACTTCTGCCTGGGAATCTCTGCACCAGTGGTTCCTTCTCCCTGACACACTGCTCCGGGACCTGTGCAGGGCTGGCTCTCTCTTGTCTTTCTAGTCCCAGCAAATGTCACCCCAGTGAGGCCTTTCAGACCCTCCCACCAGTACCCACCAGCCCTCCCTCACAGGCCCCTTCTGTGTTTCACACCATCACTTGCTCTTTTCTTTCTCATGTCTTTGCTTCTGTCCATCACCCCTCCAGACTGTGAGCTCCTGGCAGGCCGAGACCACCCAATCATTTTCACCCCACACTTAGGCCCACCCAGGCACCTGGCATAGAGCGAGTGCTGGCACCAGTGAATAAATGGGAAGATCTTGTACCCCTTCTCCTGCTTTTGACCAATTCCAATCAAGGAGGTGAACACTAGTAATAGGATGTGCATATTGTTTCTGAGGCAGGGGGACAGCCAGAAAAACCTCTGCATGACTCTTTGCTGCTCCTGTAGCTCAAGCAAAGTTCAGTGGGCACCATGTAAGTTTAAAATGTACAGCATAATGACTTGATATACATATATGTGCTTACTTAAATCAGATAATTTCTGTTAAAATTAAAGGAAAAAGATAAATTGTAATTATTTATATTATTATTAGATGTATTCATTTTAACACTAAAGAAGTTTTTAAAAAGTCACAAAAATATATGGGATTTCCAGAGGAACTGTCCACTGATGCTCACATGAGAGGAGACAAGAGGATGGGGCTACCTGGGTCGAGTCATTTGCACCATGGAATCATCCTTAGGTCATTCTTGGAAAACATTATCTCAGAGTACTTGCTCTTTGTGGAATCACAGAGGAAAAACACGAAGCTAAAAACTTCTTTTCCATTTCGGAAGAAGTACAGTTAAGGCAGAGACTAAGAAACAGAGATGAGAAAGGAAATAACAGAGATGACTTGAGACAAGAAATGAGTCTGAAACGGAAAGAATAAGTTAGAAAGTACATACTATGTCTCCTCTGGGGGCGCCAGACATCAACAAGAAGAGCATCACATATTTCAGGGCTGGATATTCCTGAACAGTCAGAACAGCCACAGGCTACTGTCAGTCATTTAGCAGAGATGCTAGGTCAAGGACAAATCCACACCCACAACTTCATACTTAACCAAATCACATGCAAGTGCCCATGACAGGTCCTATGAGAGTCCTCTCATCATGGCAAATATCCTCAGTATTCTAAACGCTGTCATGAAGGAAGAAAAAACAAAAAAATCTTCAGCCTGGGGCACAAATTTTCTGTGGAAGCAAACAAAAAAATTGAACGGCTCTATAAGAAACTGCTGTTCATGTGCAAAGATGGTTGTACATTTTACCGACACTGTACATATAAAATGCACACTCTCAAGCATTGTTTCCTAAACGGTAAAAAAATACATAGACAAAGGTGACTCTTCTCATTATAGAGCATTCAGCTTTAGTTTGAGGTCTGACTGAGAAGATTCCAGAATTAACCCTCCTGTTATTGATTTTGAGCTTGTTAGAAGAACACAAGAACTGAAAAACAGCAAAGTATGGTGTCAACAATGTAGATTTAACACTTTCCAAATTCTGCTCCTCAGGCAGCACACTGTTTATTGATAGAGCGCTTGATAACAGAGGAGAGCTGAATCCAGTCCACCTGTCCTTGGGAGACATTTACAGAGTGATACCAGTAGAGCTTCAATCCATCTAGTCAACAAGTATTAATTAGGCCACTAGTATGTGCCAGTCATGGTGAGGTGAGCAAGTTTTCAATCAAATTGAAAATATGAAAACCATGATAGCAACTGGATGAAGGTTAATCTTCCACATGGAAACCAACCCCAGACTTATTTAGTTCCTATAACTGGCCTCTGTAATATCCCCATCAGTCATGTTATTGCCTAGACGCCACCAATGGTGAGACCAGTCACTTGTAAGTCTATTGTGTGGTTGGACTGCTGCATATACAACACTGACATGGAATGTGGAGGTGAGAACAATCTCAAATAGGGAAGGAAACAGATGCTTCCTAAGAATGACCTTCAAACATCTGGGATCAATTGTGATGATAGTCATTATTGTTAATTTATAGAGTGATGCAAACTGCAAATTGGTTGCCTCACTGGCCCCAGAAAAAATTAATTGACAAAGTAAAAAAACAGCATCACACACTGTGTTCCCTTTATCATACTGCTTGCCATTTATTGTAGAGTAACTTTCTGTTTTATTCATCTTCTCAGCTGTAGCTCCCTAAAAGGAGGGACTGTATTTATATTGGTCACCATTCTATTTGTAGCAAGTAGCATAATGCTTGACATTGACTCATTCTAAACCTTTATTGAGCATGTGTTATATGTCATCATTGTCCTAGCCACTAGAAATGGAGTAGTTAACGAAAAAATTGTGTTTCCTGCCTTCTTGATTCTCACAAACTAGTGAGGAAGATGTATAACAATATACATATATATATATAGGGCTACCCACGTGAGTGTGGGGTTAGGAAGATCTTTCTGTAAGGAAGTGATATTAACCTGTGACCAAAAGAATAAGGCGGTAGCTTGTTGATATGGAACAGGAAAAGATGGTCTAGGCAGAAGATAGCACATGCAAAGCTTAGCACAAAGAATGAAACCAAGGCTCATCTGATTGGATCTTAGAGAATAAACACAGGATGAAACTGGGGGTTTTGGCTAGAGGTGAACTTATGCAGGGCCTCAGGGGTCACTTAAGGATTTTAGAATTTATGATCAGGTCACAGTAAGGAAAATAGAGTTTTAAGCAGGGGAATGATATGATGTAATTTTCATTCATCAAAAGATGAGCCAAGTTGCCATGTAGAGAATGGATTAGCACGGACCAGACTGAATGAGGGAAGACTGATGAAAGGACGTGCAGTAGTGACAATGAGAGAAGACAGGAAAGTGGACAAGAGCAGTGACAGTGTCATCTCCAGACTCCAGGGCACAAACAAGGGAGAAATTTAGAAAGTAGAATTTGCAAGACATGGTCATTGATGGAAGGAAGGATGAGGAGAGACAGCATCAAGTCAGTGTCTCAAGATTCTAGTTGGGCAGCTGAAGAGGGTGGCTGTCAAGAACTATTTTTGAGACATTTGTTTCCTGAAATAAGGCAGACCAGAAAACAAGTGAGGTGCTGCCCATGACAACATGCCTAGAAGTGCTGGATACAATATAAGAAAATTTTTTTAAACATATGGATGACCTGGTTTGAAAGTAAATTCTTCAAAGGCCATGAACAAAAGGAAAGAATAAATCCACAAAGTGTGAACCAGTTTCTGATATTTGGCTGTTTAGGTGGGATTGGCCAATCCCTAGATGCTTAGAGCCTGGCTTGCTTTCTTTTTCTTTTTTTCAATAAAAAATTTCAAACATCACAAAAATTGAGAGAAATATATAACGAACCCCATGAACCCATCAACCATGATGAATAGTTATCAACTCATGACTCATTTGATTTCATTTGCATCCCTATCCACTCTCTCTCCTTCCTACATGAGACTGTTTGGAAGCAAATCCAAGACATTATATTATTTCATGTATAAATATTTCAGTTTTTTATTCTAAAAGATAAGGATTTTTCATTTAAACATAGCCACAATACCATTATCACACCTGAAAAATGAACATAATTCCTTAATATCAACAAATATCCAGTCAGTATTCAAATTTCCCAATGGTCTGGCTCTTTTGTTTTTTGTTTTCTTTTAAATCATAATCCAAATAATATCCAAATTTCCATTGATTAATATATCTTTTATATCTTTCATAATCCATGGAGATTATTTCACTCTCTTTTCTTTGCAATTTATTTGCTGAAGAAACCAGATGGTTAGTCTTGTAGAGTCTCCCATGTTCTGAAACCCACAGAGCCTAGATTTCAAGGGCCACTTATTCAAAGTTCAAGAGACAAATCCTGGAGCAAAGAGGGCAGACACTTGGCACAGACAACCTTGTAAAAAGGCAGAAAACTCAAAGAGTGACACCTTCAGTAGAGAAATTAAATAAATATTTTCCAGAGATAGAAGAGATATTTGCGTGCTTGTCTTGTTGTGAGTAGAGGAAACTGGCAGAAGAAAAGCAAACACGCTCTGAAAGGATGCTCTTTAAATCCAGTCAAAGAATTTGCACAGATAAATTTCCAAAGAGTATGGGCTCACCATCAAAAATCGCCAAACATACAAGCAAACAAATCCCATCAATGGCAGTCATTAGAAACAACGAACTCTGGAATCAGACTATCAAAACTGCTGATATGGAAATTATCACATACAGAATTTGAAGTATTTACTATCCTAAAAATAGAGATATATTGAAATTGTGATGAAGGAAAAACTCATCTTTGTTATTAAATATAACCACTATCTGAATTATTACTAAATTTTTAAAATAAAATTTATATAGTGGTTATTGCTTGGGGTAGAAAGAGAAATTTTTCAAGATATCAATTCTGATAGTTCAATTTGACAAGTCTGATTTGAAAAAGAACCAACTGAAACTTTTAGAATTAAAAAAACTGATTTATATTAGAAATAAACTGTAGAGACATAATAAACAATTAGACAAAGCTAGTAGAAGTGGTAAACAGGAGATAGATCTGAAGACATGAGAGAAAATGCAACCAAAACATTGCATGGAGAGAGATGGAAGTTTCAGGAGAAGATAAGAGAGGAAATGTGAGGGGCTGTAAGTAAAGAGATAAATGGCTGAAAATTTTTCCAAAAATGATGCAAGACACCGAATTCCAGATTCAAGAAGCAGTGCTCCAGGGGCCGGCCCAGTGGTGTAGCAGTTAAGTGCCTGGGGTTTGCAGATTTGGATCCCAGGCGTGGACCCATGCATCGCTTGTCAAGCCATGCTGTGGCGGCGTCCCACGTAAAGTAGAGGAAGATGGGCACAGATGTTAGCCCAGGACCAATCTTCCTCACCAAAAATAAAAGGAAGCAGTGCTCCCCCCAAATCTCAAATAGGGTAAATAAAAGAAATCCACAACTAGAACCAACATAGTGAAAATAGAGAATACCCGAGACAAAGAACAGATCTTAAAAATAGGGAGAAAGTGAGATTACTTATAAGGGAACTACAATTAGACTAACAGGTCATTTCTCAATAACAAAGAATTTCTCAATAATGTAATGGAGCAGGCTGGGCAAATTACCTTCACAATGTTAAGAGAAAATTATCTTTCTAGAATTCTATTCCCAGTGAATTTTTTTTTCAAGAAAGAAGATAAAATATAGATGTTTTCAAAGAGTGGGAACCTTTATTTATAAGAGATCCTTACTAAAGGAATATCTATAGAGTATATTTCAAGAAACAGGAAACTAATCTCAGAAGGAACATTGATCTGCAAAGAGGAATAGGGAGCAAAGAAAATGATAAAGCATGTGAGAAAATCTAAACAAACATTGTACAAAACAATAATTTTACTTTATATTAGGGATTTTTAACTAGAGAAATTCATAAACATGCACCAACAGACATTTACAAAAATGCTCAGAATAGCCTTTTGAATAATAAAATTTACGTCTTGTTAATTGCTCTGAAAAAAACCAAGTAGGAGCAAAAGGGCAGAGAGTGACTTGGGGGGTACTTCTATTGAGGGGAGGGCTGCGTCCCCCTGGGTGGTCTAAAACCTCAACTATTTAAATCTGAAAGCTAAGGACAGGACCCTGAGCTTATAGTGATGTGTAAGTTGCAAACTCATGTAAGTTTTGAGCAATCAGCCAGTATTTCTGATTCAATAGTGGATAGCAGGGGATTTAAAAGAAAAAAAGACAGATTAGTCTAAATTATAGATGTGGAAAATGAGACTGACATTTGGGAATCCTGCATTCTAGGACGGACAAGTTACACAATTTTCTGTCTTCAATTTTATCAATTATAAAAGATAGAACTGGATTAGATGATGTCTAAGGTTCTTTCTAGCTCTAAAAGTATACAATGAAATAAAGGCCAATTTGGGGCAATATTTTTTTTAAAAAGTTATTAGAGTAAGTGAAACATGTAGCTTGCAGCCACCTGAAAATTGTTAAAACCATTAGTAAAGAACAAGATGCCTATGCAGAGATAAAACAGGTTTTTCTTTAAAACAATGGAATTTTCATTGGAATATTTTGTGTATTCAAATCACTGGCTGATATATATCAGATATATGGGTTTTCATGTGTATAGAGGTCGAGGTTCCATTAAATGGATTCTCATATTCATAATGAGGTGGTCATTTGATGCAGCCACATACTAATTCTCTATTAAATGAGGATCTTCTCAGGAATAAAGATGATTGAGGTCCCTCTGAACTGGGCAACAGTTTCTCAGACTCTCAAGACAAGGTTGACATAAGGGAAGCCATATTGTAGAAAAGCAGCCCTATTGTAACTTTGAATGACCTCTGACAAACTAACCCAGCTGGATCTGCACCCTCCAGGAGATCTAACTGCTCTGTAGATTTTATGACCCCTGCTTGTGCATGTACCTTCCAGCTGTGATAAGATGATAACTTTGTTCTTTTGAGTTCCTTAGGAATGTGATGACCTCTGAACAGAGAGTCTATGCTGATAGCCATCATCAGTGAAAACTGAACGATCTGGTGTGGCACTCCCAGTCTGTAACACCAGGTCAACATTCCTAACCCCCTCCCCTATAACCCACTGGCCTATATAACTGCCGTAAAATTTTGTGCCCCCTTAAGATGGTTCTTTTGGACATGAGTCGGCCATCTTCCCTCTCAGTAGCAAGCTGTAATAAAAAGTCCTTTTTCTCCCACCACCTTGCCTCTTGACTATTGGCATGTCTCACAGCGAGCAGAAGGCCCCACGTTGGGCAGTAACAGTTTCTCAGACTCTCACAAACCCATGGTTTTAGTACTGACTTCTGATAAGAGGGAAAAATGGAAGACAATCTGTTTTTATTTGTAGCTTGATTGCAATGTCTGATTTTTAGATATAAACTAAGGAACTGGGCCATTTTTCCACAATTTCATCAGCCAGTTTATCGCATATAATCAACAGAAGACAGCCCGGGTCAACTTTCAATTTACTGATTAGAGAATAATGCATTGTTCTTTGCTTCCTGTTGCCTTTGAACCTTTAGGGAGATTAAACCTAATTTTTCAAACGCACTGTCTCTCTTGAGTGTCAGCATATCACAGCTCAGTTAGAAAATGTGCCAAAGCGTCTACAATGCCAGTTTTTCTCTCTTCCCTCCTACCTTGACTAAGCAATAGAACCATTTTTCTCTATCATTTCACTGTATTGAAAAAGTATTTTAAGTTGGATTTTTTTAAGGAAAATTACTTGAAACAAACATATTCTATCAAATCTGATCTCAGTGTGGCTTTTAAAAAATAAGAGTCTCTCTGTGGCTAGGAACAGCTTCAAGGCTACAAATCAACACTATATTTTATAATATTAAATTTCAAAATTCTTTGATTCTTTCACTTGAATATGTACTCACTGTTTTTCTCCATCTGAAGTCAACATATACTTTATTTAAACATAGGAGTTGAACTATGTCTAAGTAAGACTTCAATTAAGAGAGTTAATGTAAAAAGACAAGACTATGTTTCGGCTACAAGTAATTAACACTTTACATTTTTGGGATATGAAAAATGATGAGCAGGTTGATGGGTAATATATGTATAAGAGGAAAAGTGAAGAGCTAACCTATTAGCAGGTTAATTAAGTGGAGTCAGATTAATATTTCATACTCTCATGTGTTTGAATAAATGTATTGAAGCCTATTCTACCTGTCAGTGGAGAGAATGTGCTTCAGGTGCTGAAGTGGTGTGGGACCCTGTAGTATTTTCAAAGTGTGTTTCATTGGATATTTATCCTATATGATATGCTGGTGAAAATAGGCTTTCTTTGTCAAATCAGTTTGGGAATTTCTCAATATCATTTCCATCTCTTAGAGAGTAAAATGCGCTCACATAAGAAAGGCTCTGAGAATTTCTGCTGAAGAAAAATCTGTTCAGCTTTGCTTAACTGAGGTTTCTCTGCCATCCTTGTCCACAGACCTCTCTGTATTATGACTATTTTGTCATGTAATACTATTCCTGTTCTATGGAGGGAGAGTTCTGAGAAACACACTTTGGGGAAGATCAGAGTGACGATAATAGGATGAGTCTCTCATTTTTGTTTATGGTAACGATAACTCATAGTAATATGACAAGTAACAATAGCTGACACTCTACCCCAAATGAATAGTCTAGCACATGGTATCAAGTACCCCTTGCCAGTGATCTGTTCCAAAAGGTCATGGTCATTCTATGCCATGAAATGTTAGGAAAGTGCTGGAGGATTCTGGGGAAAATATTCTCACTCGTAAAGCAGTCACTGGCAGAGGATTTTCCCCTCTTCCCAGGCATGTTCCTGGCTCTGGACCTGACACCTCCCGGCCTCAGCTTGAAGACAATGTGAAGGATGAAAGTACAGAAAGACTGAGAAAAAATAAATCCCAGCTGATCCTTGAATAATATAATCGCACTCCTGAAACAACCAATCTGGAGTCTGTATTTCCTCTGGATGTCGTATTATGTGAGACAATCAATATCTTAGTTGTTTAAGCTAATTTTAGTCTCTGTATTATGGGGAAAAGTTGGGTATTTTAAAATTCTTTTAGTTTGGAAAGTTCCTGTTTGAGGTCTACATAAGCTAAAAACGAATATCCCCAATTGCATAGCAGCATAAAGGTCCTGACACTCCCTTGTTGACACTATTTGATGTACTCACTTCTTCTCACAGTCGTTTCCAAGAGTACACTACATGCTTTAGTCCTCCCTTAGGTCACCTTTGTACAAATATCTTAACTGCATTCTACTATGTAATTAAGTAGGTAATTTTGTTTATCCAAGTGTAATGTGTATTTTCTTTAAAATAAATCCAGGATATAATACTCATCACCACCTTAGATTATTGGAATATAAAAATAATGACCTCAAATAAAATCTTCATAAAAAAATCCTTATAGAGTCTAATATCTCCTCAAATAGCCTTTGTCTTTTTTACTTTTAATTATCAAATTCCTCTACACACACACATACACACACTCACCCCACCATAATCTCTCTCTTTCACAAATACTATTTTAAACTCCCACAATTATCTTTGTACTGCCTGCATAATTTTGAAATGAAGGGAATTTGAACTAAGTGGATCAAAAGGTTAATTGCCTAATCTTAGTTTTTTCTTTCCTGAAAAGACTATTTTGACCTCTGCAAGTTTCCTGTTTGGAAGCTAGGAATCTTTTGAAATATACATAAATGAATCAGTCTTATCTCTAAGGCTGATTATAATTCTAATGTTTTTATCTATTAATTTTATGTAATATGTAATAATTCTAATGTTAGTTTCTTGGCAACCGATATTTTTCTGTCTTTTTATGCTATGTTTGGAAAGTTATCTCTCAACTTTGTTTCAATTAACAAATATTTTCGGAAAATATCTTGGAAAATGTCATAATCATTTGAATAAACCTAGTATATTTCCTTCTTTTCAAGATTCTTGCAATCTAGAAATAAGTAAAAATATCTGAAAAATTAGAGATATTTCAGAAAATATTCTATTTTCTATTTTTATTAAATACTTATGGTGACAAAGTGGATCTTCAAAGGTGTTAGAGAAATACTTCATTTACAATATCTATAAAAAACTTTGATATGTCCCAGTATAATTCTCTAAAGTGCTGGTAAAAAATTGCAATTATTCTCAGCAAACCATTAACATTTAAGCATCTCACATTCAGTAATGGGAATTTGAAATGTTTTGTGTCTTAAATTTCCCCAATGTGTTCTTTGCTTGAACTTTCACACTTTGCTTGCATGATAAAAATGAAGCTGGTATTGATTTTATTGGGCTTGGTTCCTTGAGTTTCATCCTAAACGATCACGCTCTCATTTCTACACATTTGATATCTTTGACTTGGATTCAGGTACATTTAAAATACGCTGTTTCTTGAGGATGTTAAGGCACTACACTGAGGAAGTGGTATTGAAAACCGTGGTTATTGATACCGCTCCTGTATAATTTTTATGAACTTATAAACATAGAGGAAAACCTGGGGTCGGACTGTCAGAGTTAATATCCTCATTTCATGAAATTATTTTTTTCTTTCACCAATTGAGAAGACAAGATCTTTAGTTAATGAATATTAATTCTTTCTTTCTAAAATAATCAGTTTCACTTGGAAAGAGATGTAAATTGGTGTTTAGATGTTTCCACGAAAGAAAGGTGGTGGAAAGAAGAGTACTCAATGAGATAGATTGTCAGGGAGGAAAGAAGAAAGCCAGAGTGACAGGGCCTGGAGGAGTAAAGGCAGGGAAAAGAGAAACAAAAGAGAGGAGAGACAAATATAAAGAATCAGAATAAGTAGTAGAAAGAAAAATGCCTATATATGTTAGAGGAATGTAAAACCGTTATTACAGGGAAGAAGCACATATACAAAGATTAGAAACATCTCAGTGTCACCTTTGAAATGGGGATATACAAAATTAAAGTAAGTGCCTTCAGATTTTCTATTTGGAACCAGAGAAAATCTACTTTCCATGAATGCGTCTGTTTTAGGAAAAGCAACCACTGTCTTGGCTCTTAAATACTATGGTGATTTAAGTTCTATAGATATTTCATCTTAAACGGTTTTAAGCAGCATGCAATAGTTGATTAAAAAAATCATGGGGCTGGCCGGGTGGCTTAGTCGTTAAGTTCGTGTGCTTAGTCGTTAAGTTTGTGTGCTCCGCTTCTGTGGCCTGGGGTTTGAAGGTTCCGATCCTGGGCGCCGACCTATGCACCGCTTATCAAGCCATGCTGTGGCAGCATCCCACATACAAAGTAGAGGAAGATGGGCACGGATGTTAGCCCAGGGCCAATCTTCCTCAGCAAAAAGAGGAGGATTGGCAACAGATGTTAGCTCAGGGCTAATCTTCCTCACCAAAAAAAAAAAAAATTCAGCTTCATGTTTTGATCTTCTAAACCTGGTTCATGAATTTTGCTTACTACAATCATATGGCAAATTAGGAAGTTCTCTTGATTTATTTTTTTAACAAATTGATTCACACAGAGGTCCAGCAAAGAACATTTTAGTGAGCCGAAAGTAATTTAAAAAAACTTGTGTTCATCACTACCTCATGAGAAAATGTCCAACATAGTGATAATCTCATTGAAAATGAGGTAAGCTAAAAAGTGTATATTAAAATATTATTGATAAGTTAGTTTCTTTAAAGCCAGGAAAGTTAAAGTATAATAAATTCTGGTTTTGGTATAAATAAAATATTAGAAAATAATATTCTGAATTTTAATACACTTAATCTTGACTTTTCAATATTTTTAATTACTTTAAAGTTGTCGAAAATATTAATAATACAAATAGTTGAAAGAATATATCGGGATGCACCTTTTTCCCTTTGCCTCGGCTACGATATGGCTCCATGGAATACTGGCCGGTCCCGTTTTGTTTTATATTAATTGCATGACTATGTATACGTTTCACTCTGTCCGAAACCGAATCAGGATTTCTCCCAGAAACAATCTGAAATAAAAATAATACAGGATACTGTGAATTTGACCCTTAAAAACCCGCAGTGAATGAATAATTTTGCAAATTAATTCTTGTTAAAATATTATACGAGAAAGGAAAGAATAAAGCAAGTGAGAACACTGTAGACAATGAACGGTTATATTCTCACTACGTAGAAAAATGTGCGGGAGAAACCTCAGGAAAGCCCACTCCTCAGCTGTCAGGGCCGTGGACGGCAAGCTTTTTCCTCCTGGTGGACTCGGCCCTAACTTGTCCCAAATCCTCGGCCGCGCCTCCTGGGTCCCGGGGCGAAACGAAGCTCCTGCGCTCATTCTGGACAAAGACGTCCGCTGACACCCGCAGGCGGACCCTTCACGCGCGCCAAGCGGCCGGAACTGGCGGGTTCGGGCGCCGCCTGCTGGCCGTGGGGGTGCAGCACAGGAAAGTCAAATCGGGCTGTTGCTAGCTGTGCGCTTTCTTGGCAGTCCTGGAGAATGGCTGAAACTCAGTACTCAGATTTTCAATGCCATGATTTGGGAAGTGCAAACAGAAATAGAGCCCGTTGTTCTGTGCCCAGATGGGAATTTATAGAGATAGCATGAAGCTAAGTTCAAGGTCAATATACAAAATTTGATTTTCTATATACTAACAATTAGAATATGAAAGAAACAATACCATTTACAATACACCAAAAAAAAAAAGATCCTCAAGTGTAAATTCAACAAAATATGTACAGATCTCTGTGGAAAAAAATATGAAACACTCTTGAAAGCAATGAAGAAGAAATAAATAAATTGAGATATATTCCTTGTTCATGATCAAAAGTCACAATATTATTAAGATGTCAGTTCTTCTTAAAATGATCTAGAGATCCAGCAATTCCAATAAAAACCTCACCAAGCTATTTTGTAGATATTGACAAACTTATTTTAAAACTTGAGTAGTCTAGACAATCCTGACAAAGAACAAGGTGATGAACTCACTTCCTAATTTCAAGATTAATTATAAGGCAACAATAATCAAGAGAGCATGATATTTTGAAACAAATAGACACATAGCTAAAACTAAGAATACAGAATCTACAAATAGACCTATGCAAATACAGACAACTTGACCTTGCTCAAAGGAATAAACACACTTCAACACAGAAAACGTAGTCTAAATTTTAGTCTTTTAGTCTTTTCAGTCTCTAGTCATCATCAACAAATGGCGATGATACAAATGGACCACCACATGGAAATAAATGAACAAAGACAAACTTTGCACCTTAGACGTAAATTCACTCAAAACCATTCATCAGTTTAAACATAAAATGCAAAACAATGAAAATTATAGTGGAGAAACAGGGAGAAATCTACATGATTTATAGTTGGATGATTAGTTTTCATATACAACACAAAAAGCACAATCCATGAAGGAAAAAAATTGATAACGTGGACTTTATTAAATTTAAAATGTCCACTCTGTGAAAGACAATGTTCAAAGAATGGAAAGACAAGCTTCTGATTAGAAGAGTATATTTGCAAAACACATATCTGAAGAAAGACTTGTATGAAAAATATTGAAAGAATTAGTTAAACTCCACAATAAGAAAACAAATGCCTCAAATTAAAATAAATACACCAAAATATGAATAGACACCTCACCAAAGAATACATATACAGGGAAATAAGCATATATAAATTGCTCAACAATGGAGAATTACTGGAAAATGAAATGCATCGTGCGTTAAGGAAAAGCAAATTAAAACACCAATAAAATACCCTACCTACATGGGTAAGAAAGAAAACCAAAAACTGACAATACCAATTACTGGTGAGGATATGGGACAACAGGAAAGCTCATTCATTGCTGATGGGAATACAAACGGTACAACCTCTTGAGAAGACATCTTGACAATTCTTGTGAAGCTAAGTATTGTGTCACCATATGGTGCACCAATTGTGCCCCAGTGTATTTAACCAACTACCGTGAAAACGTACATCCCCACACAGACCACTAAGAACATATTTAAAGCATCTTGATTCACAATGGCCAAAACCTGGAAGGGACCAAGATGTCCTTTAACAGGTGAATGACACCCAAGTGTGGGACAGTGGGTGAAGACACTTGAGGCACACATGGGCTACAGGCACAGGGTAACGAAACACATGAGTTCGGACAGGGACTAGAGGAAGAGTAAATGAAAACACTGGTTGTCTAGATGGGCTGGAGGCACAGAGAACATACACAAACATGAGCTGGCGTGGGCTGAAGCATAGGGGACAGGCACACTCAGGGATGGAAAGGGATGCAGACACATGGAGTGAGAGAGACATGTGAGGTCTGGTATCAAATGTGGGCACAGGAGATAGAGACAGTTGAGGAAATATACGTGCTGCAGGTACACGGGAGGATGACAATTGTCTGACATGGGTTTTAGAGAGAGGGGCTGGAGACTCATGTGGGTTGGCATGGGCTACAGGAACAAGGAACGGAGACTTTTGAGAGGGGCCAGAAAACTTTGACACCAGAAAAGGGCAGACACGGGCTGCAGTTACATGAGATGGTGACACTGGACACCGGAAGATACCAGGCAGAGAGGTGGAGACACACGAAGGCTGGCATGGTTGCAAGCACACAGGATGGAGACCCTATGGGCCAGACATGGCTTGCAGCCAAACGGTTTGGAAATACACTAGGGAAGACAAGAGACACCAGCTAAATCTGTGCTTAGAAGGGAATTGCGTATAGCCTTCAACGAATGTACTAGAAAGGAAGAAAGACAGAAAATCAATAATCTCAGCTTCTGCCTCAAGAATTAAAAAGGACAATCAAACTGAAAAAAAATACAGAAAGAAAGCAATAATAAAGATAAGATTCAATGAAATGGAAAAATACTACAGAAACAGATCAGGCTAAAAGCTTTTTTTTAATATAAATAAAGTTAGAAAACCACTAGCAAAACTGATGAAGGAAAAGAACAAGTGAAGAAACACAAATGACCAGTATTAGAAATCAAATAAGGGCCAGCCCTGTGGCTTAGCAGTTAAGTGCGCGCCCTCCGCTACTGGCGGCCCGGGGTTCGGATCCCGGGCGCACACCGACGCACCGCTTCTCCGGCCATGCTGAGGCTGCGTCCCACGTACAGCAACTAGAAGGATGTGCAACTATGACATACAACTATCTACTGGGGCTTTGGGGAGGGGGGAGGGAGGAGGATTGGCAATAGATGTTAGCTCAGAGCCTGTCTTCCTCAGCAAAAAGAGGAAGATTAGCACGAATGTTAGCTCAGGGCTGACCTTCCTCACAAAAAAAAAAAAAAGAAAAAAGAAAGAAATCAAATAAGAAGTATTCTCTACAGAGCCCTTAGACCATAACAAGATGCTTACAGGATACTGTGAAATACTTAGTACTACAAATTAGACAACAGAGTCAAAGTTCACCATGTTATAAAAAACAAGCATACCCAAACTGACATGAAAAATAGCATAAAATAGGAAGACATATATCTACTAAATAAATTGAATCAATTAAAACATCAACCCAACTAACCAACAAAAACAACAAACACTTTCAACAAGCAAAACGTAGACCTGGAATTATTAAATATTCCAAACAATAGAGGGAGGAAGGAAAGTTTCAGATTCCAGATTAGGCTGAACACAAACCTAATATAGGTTAGACTCACATTGAACACAGTACAAAGATGATTCTATACTACACAGGACCTCTGAAGCAATCTTTCCACTATACCACCCAATACACTGGGCCTAGAGAAGAACTGGAGGAAAAAAGCATAAAATGTATTAAATATTTTTTTATTTCAATCATACTATTTATTTATTTATTGTTTTTATATTTTTATTGTGGTCACATTGGTTTGTAACATTATATAAATTTCAGACATATATCATTATATTTTGATTTCTGTGTAGATTATATCATGTTCACCACCCAAACACTAATTACAATCCATCACCACACACATGTGCCCAATCATCCCTTTCGCACCCGTCCCTCATTCCTTTCCCTCCCTCCCCACTTGCCCTCTGGTAACCACCAATACAATCTCTGTCTCTATATGATTGTTGTCATTTTTATCTTCTACCTATGAGTGAGGTCATGTGGTATGATATGACTTTCTCCCTCTGACTTATTTTGCTTGGCATAATACTCTCAAGCTCCATCTGTGTTGTCACACGTCGCTGCATTTCATCGTTTCTTATGGCTGAGTAGTATTCCATTGTGTATATATACCACATCTTCTTTATCCATTCATCCCTTAATGGGCACCTAGGTTGCTTCCAAGTCCTGGCTATTGTGAATAATGCTGCAGTGAACATAGGGGTGCACCTATCTTTACACATTCATTTTTTCATGGTCTTTGGATAAATACCCAGCAGTGGAATAGCTGGATTGTATGGTAGTTCTATTCTTTTTCGAGGAATCTGCATACTATTTCCCATAGTGCCTGCACCAGTTTGCACTCCCACCAGCAGTGTATGAGAATTCCCTTCTCTCCACATCCTCTCCACCACTTGTTGTTTCCTGTCTTGTTAATTATAGCCATTCTGATGAGAGTGAGGTGATATCTCATTGTAGTTTTGATTTGCATTTCCCTGATAGTTAATGATGTTGAATATCTTTTCATGTGCCTGTTGGCCATCTGTATATCTTCTTCGGAGAAATGTCTGTTTAGGTCTTTTGCCTATTTTTTGATTGGGTTGTTAGTTTTTTTGTTGTTGAGAGGTATGAGTTCTTTATATATTTGGGAGATTAACCCCTTATCAGATATATGTTTTGCAAATATCTTCTCCCAATTGTTAGCTTGTCTTTTCATGTTGTTGATGGTTTCCTTTGCTGTGCAGAAGCTGTTTAGTTTCATGTAGTCCCATTTTTTTTTTTCTATTGCTTCCCTTTTCCAGTCAGACATGGTACTTGAAAATATATTGCTGAAACTGGTGTCAAAGAGTGTACTGCCTATGTTTTCTTCTAGAATTTTCATGGTTTCAGGTCTTACATTCAAGTCTTTAATCTATTTTGAGTTAATTTTTGTGTATGGTGTAAGATAATAGTCTCCTTTTATTCTTTTGCATGTGGCTGTCCAGTTTTCCCAACACAATTTACTGAAGAGACTTTCCTTTCTCCATTGTATGTTCTTGGCTCCCTTGTCGAAAATTAGCTGTCTGTAGATGTGTGGCTTTATTTCTGGGCTCTCAATTCTGTTCCATTGATCTGTGCGTCTGTTTTTGTGCCAGTGCAAATCTGTTTTGATTACCATAGCTTTGTAGTATATTTTGAAATCAGGGAGTGTGATACCTCCAGTTTCATTCTTTTTTCTCAGGATTCCTTTGGGTATTCGGGCTCTTTTGTTGTTCAATATAAATGTTAGGATTCTTTCTTCTATTTTTGTGAAAAATGTGGTTGGGACTTCGATAAGGATTGCATTGAATCAACAGATTACTTTAGGAAGTATGGACGTTTTAACTATGTTAATTCTTCCAATCCAAGAGCACAGAATATCTTTCCATTTCTCTGTGTCTTCTTCAATTTCTTTCAACAATGTTTTACAGTTTTCAGTGTACAATTCTGTCAGCTGTTTGGTTAAGTTTATTTCTAGGTATTTTATTATCTTTGTTGCAATTGTAAAAGGGATTTTATTCTTAATTTCTCTCTCTGCTACTTTTTTGTATGTTTATAGAAAAGCGACTGATTTTTGTTGATTTTGTATCCTACAACTGTACTATATTCATTTATTGTTTCTAAAAGTTTTTTGGTGGATTCTTTAGTGTTTTCCATATATAAAATCATGTCATCTGCGAATAGTAACAGTTTCACTTCTTCCTTTCCAATTTGGATCCCTTTTATTTCTTTTTCTTGCCTGATTGCTCCGGCTAGGACTTCCAATAGTATGTCAAATAGGAGTGGTGAAAGTGGGCATCCTTGTCTGCTTCCTGTTCTTAGAGGGATAGCTTTCAGTTTTTCACCATTGAGGATGATATTAGCTGTGGATTTGTCATATATGGCCTTTATTATGTTGAGGTACTTCCCTTCTATACTCATTTTATTCAGAGTTTTTATCATAAATTGATGCTGTATATTGTCAAGTGCTTTCTCCACATCTATTGAGATGATCATGTGATTTTTCTTATTGATTTGTTAATGTGCTCTGTCACATTGATTGATTTGTGGACGTTGAACCATCCCTGCATCCCTGGAATAAATCCCACTTGATCATGGTGTATGATCTTTTAAATTTATTATTGTATTCGATTTGCTAGTATTTTGTTGAGGATTTTTGCATCTATGTTCATCAGTGATATTGGCCTGTAATTTTCTTTTTTTTGTGTTGTCCTTGTTTGGCTTTGGTATCAGGGTAATGAAGACTTCATTAGAATGCGTTAGGAAGCTTCGTGCTCTTCAATTTTTTGGAAGAGTTTCCAGAAGGATAGGTATTAAGTCTTCTTTGAATGTTTGGTAGAATTCACCAGGGAAGCTGCCTGGTCCTGGACTTCTGTTTTTGGGGAGGTTTTTGATTGCTGTTACAATCTCCTTACTGGTGATTGGTCTATTCAAATTCTCTATTTCTTCTTGATTCAGTTTTGGAAGGTTGTATGATTCTAAGAATTTATCCATTTCTTCTAGATTATCCAATTTGTTGGCGTATAGTTTTTCGTAGTATTATCTTATAATCTTTTGTATTTCTGAGGTGTCTGTTGTAATTTCTCCTCTTTCATTTCTGATTTTACTTATTTGAGCCTTCTCTGTTTTTTTACTGAGGAGTCTAGCTAAAGGCTTGTAAATTTTTTTTACCTTTTCAAAGAACCAGCTCTTGGTTTCATTGATCTTTTCTATTATTTTTTTAGTCTCTATTTCATTTATTTCTGCTCTGATTTTTATTATTTCTCTCCTTCTACTGATTTGGGGCTTTGTTTGTTCTTCTTTTTCCAGTTCCTTTAGGTGCACTGTTAGATTGTTTATTTGAGATTTTTCTTGTTTGTTGAGGTCGGCCTATATTGCTATAAAACTTCCCTCTTAGAACTGCTTTTGCTGTATCTCACAAATTCTGGCATGTCATATTTTCATTTTCATTTGTCTCCAGGTATTTTTTCATTTCTTTTTTGATTTCTTCATTGACCCAATCGTTGTTCAGTACCATTTTGTTTACTCTCCACATATTTGTGGCTTCTCTGATTTTCTTCCTGTAGCTGATTTCTATAGTTTCATACCATTGTGGTTAGAAAAGATGGTTGGTATTATTTCAATCTTCTTAAATTTATGGAGACTTGTTTTGTGGCCTAATGTGTGATCAATCCTGAAGAATGTTCCATGTGCTTTTGAAAAGAATGTGTGTTCTTTGGTTTTTGGATGGAATGTTCTGTATATATCTACTAAGTCCATCTGGTCTAATGTGTCATTTAAGGCCAATGTTTCCTTATTGATCTGTTTGGATGATCTATCCATGAGTGTTCAAGACCCCTACTATTATTGTGTTACTGTCTATTTCTCATTTTATGTCTGTTAATAATTGCTTTATATATTTGTCTGTTCCTATGTTGGGTGCACAGATATTTACAAGTGTTATATCCTCTTGTTGGATTCTTCCCTTGATCATCATGTAGTGCTGTTCTTTGACTCTTGTTACAGTTTTTCTTTTAAAATCTATTTTGTCTGATATAAGTATTGCTACCCCAGCTTTCTTTTCGTTGCAATTTGCATGGAGTATCTTTTTCCATCCCTTCACTGTCAGTTTGTGAGTGTATTTACGTCTGAAATGTGTCTCTCGTATGCAGCATATATGTGGGTCTTGTTTTTTTATCCAGTCAGCCACTCTATGCCTTTTCATTGGAGCATTTAGTCCATTGACATTTAAAGTAGCTATTGATAAGTATGTACTTATTGCCCTTTTGTTACTTTTTTTGTGGGTATTTTAGTAGTTCTTCTCTGTTCCTTTCCTCTTCTCTTGCTCTCTTCCCTTGTGGTTTGATGGCTTTCTTTAGTATTATGTTTGGGTTTCTTTCTCTTAGTTTTTTGTGTATTTATTATAGGTTTCTGGTTTGTGATTACCATGAGGTTCATATGTAATATCCTACGTATATGGCAATCTAAATTAAGTTGATGGTCTCTTTAGTTTGACCTCTTTCTAAAAGCTCTACTTTTTTACTCCCCTCCTCCCACATTCTATGTTTTGGACATCATATCTAACCTCTTTTGTGTGTGTGTGTGTGTGTGTATCTGTTACACTCTTATCATGGAAATAGATAATTTTTTCGTATTTGTGGTCTTCTCTTTCCCCCTTAAATAAGTCCCTTTAGCATTTCTTATAGGACTGGTTTCTTGGTGATAAACTCCTTTACTTTTTGCTTGTCTGGGAAACTCTTTATCTCTCCTTCCATTGTGAATGATAACCTTGCCAGATAGAGTATTCTTGGCTTTAGGTTTTTTCCTTTTAGCATTTTAAATATATCCTGCCACTCTCTTCTAGCCTGAAAGGTTTCTGCTGAGAAGTCAGCTTATAGCCTTATGGGGTTTCATTTATATTTAACTTGTTGCCTTTCTCTCGTAGCTTTTAGGATTCTATCTTTATCTTTAACTCTGGACATTTTAATTATGATGTGTCTTAGTGTGGTTCTCTTTTGGTTTATCTTGTTTGGTGCTCTCTATGCTTCCGGTACCTGGATGTCTGTTTCCTTCGTTAGGTTAGGGAAGTTTTCAGCTATTATTTCTTCAAATAGATTCTCTGCCCCTTTGTCTCTCTCTTCTCCTTCTGGGAAATCTATGACATGGGTGTTAGTGGGTTTGATGTTGTCCCAGAGGTCCCTTAGACTTTCCTCATTTTTTTAAATTCTTTTTTCTTTTGTGTGTTCTGCTTGGGTGATTTCCTGTACTCTTTCATCCAGCTCGCTGATCTGTTCTTCTGTATCATCTACTCTGGTTTTGAGTCCCTCTGGTGAATTTTTCACTTCCAGTATTGTATTCTTCATTTCTGATTGGTTCTTTTTTATATTTTCCAGGTCTTTGTTGTTGTTCTCACTCAGTTCATCCATTCTTCTCCCAAGATCAGTGAGCATCCTTATGACTTTTTGTTTGAACTCTTTGTCAGGTAGATGGCTCATTTCTGTTTCATTTAGTTCTTTTTCTGGGGTTTTTTCTTGTTCCCTTATTTGGAATGTATTCCTTTGCCTCCTCATTTTGCCTTTCTCTGTGATTACATCTGTGTATTAGACAGGGCAGCTATGTTTCCTGATCTTGGATTGTGGCCTTATGTAAGAGATGCCTTATGAGGCCCAGCAGTGTGCTTCCCTCTCGTCACCAGTTCCAAATGTTCCAGGAGTGTCCCCCGTGTGGGCTATGTGTGTCCTTCTGCTGTGGCAGGGTTGCTCTTGCTGCAGGTGCCCATGGAGGCTGGGCTGTCCTCCTGTGGCTGGTTGTATTGTTCAGCTGCATGTGGCTGCTATGGACTCTTTGGTCACTTTATCAGGTGTAGGGATGCCCAGCACAGTTAGCTGCAAAGCCTAATAGCATATTCCTGTTACAGTTTTTCTATTAAGTGGGTAGGCCCCCAGCGTGGCTGGTTGTTAGGCTCAGGGGCTTACAATTGCTGTAGGCCTCCAGCCTACAAGGCTTTTGTCAGCTTTCTCAGGATTGTAGCTGAGTGGGGCTGGCTGCAAGCATGGTAGCACTCAATTGCTTCAAACTTTGCAGGTGGGGCCGATCCCCTATGTGGCTGTTTGAGAAGCAGAGGTCTTCTGCAGCTGACAAGCCCCACCACCCACAGGGCCACATACCCCATCAATACACTCCTGCCCTCTGCGCATGACCCAGCCCCCTGAAGCAGACCCAGTTGCCCCACTGCAGAAGCCCCAGACACTCCACCCACTACTCACACATGCCCTGCCCTGCAGAGGTGGACCAACTCACCCAGCTGCAGATGATCCAGGCACCTAGCATATGGAGGCCCACCAGTTGCCCGAGGGCTTGATCTTGGGTGGGACTAGACCCTAGGGCAGACTGCCTGCCCTGGCTGAGCTGGATTAAATTGATTCTCTAGTGGGTGGGGCAGACCCTGGGCTAGCAAGCCAGGGGAAGAACTCTAATGATGTCTGCCCATGTCTGTGTCAGCACGCCTGTACTAGCTCATGTTAATGGCTGCCACTAATGTCTCAGTCCTTGGAGAGGTCTCACTTGTCGCCAAGATGCACCCAGATACTATCAAGTGAGTCTCTTTTCACCGAAGAACTGTGCACCTTTCTTTCTGGTGATTTTATGTTGCTTTCTGAAATGGGTGAATTTGTGCATGGGCCCTTTAAGAGCTGGCTTTTCTTTCCTTATGTCCAATAGCTTTTCTGGAGGTATTCCCCACCTCTGTTAGTAGCCAGCAAAGCCAGATACTACAACACTCGTCTCAGTCATGCTGGGACCAAAAGATGCTTATAGCAGTAACGTTCTCCTGCTCAGGTCCCCCATTCCTCCAGGGAAGGCTGTGTACCTTTGGATTGCTCCCAGGTGGCTGTGAAGTGCTGCAGCTTGCGAAGGTGGTGTTTTTTCTCTCCATGAGGGATATCTGCCTCTTCTACCTCAGTCAGGACTACCTCTTGTTGTAGGGGTTCTTTTTGTCCAGTTTTCAGTTCTCTCTCAGGGGCAATTGTTCCAAGAATAGCTGTATATTTGTTGTGTGCATGGGAGGAGGTGAGTTCAGAGTCCACCTACACCGCCTTCTTGACTCCAACCATAAAATATATTAAATATTTTTAATGCAGTAAAGAAATTGAGTTATTTAAACTGAAGAGGGAAATGCTAATAGGTAACAACTACTATCTTCAATGTATGAGGAAGTCCACAGAAGGCTAAATTTAAAAAGTGATTTTAAAGTGAAAATTATTTTAACTAAACACAAAGAAAATTTTTGTTATGTAGTAAAATAACATAGCAGACAAGCAACCAACCAATTAAAAAACAATTAATTAATGCATATCATTGATTAGATATTAATAAACAACAGAACTTGTTTCTGGAGGTTGTAGAGTCTTTATCCCATTTGTCCTGGATAGACTTTAGACATTCTTCTGCCAAGGGTCAAGATCCATTCATGATTCTCCTGTAATTGTAATCTACTGTTAAAGTAAATGATAGAAGGCATGGTGAAGTCAAATATGAGTGTGCTCTGGGGGTTCCTTAGAGAGTGTGGTGGAGAAACAGTAAACATACCCAGGATGCTGTGGGGTTCTGAGAAGTACAGCAATAAAAGTATGTAAAGGGCTTGAGACATATTACGTGCTCAGTAAATGACCATTATTGTCACTAATAGCTTGTTACCAATAGTGTAGATAAAAGAAAGTTGGCTATTCTGTCAAAAAAAAAGCATTACTCAAAAATATCTTAATTGACTGAGGATTAAGTAATCAAAGCTAGCTTTCTTTTTAGCTTTATTTCCTTGCTGAGTAGGGGTGGAGGGAAGGAAAGGAATTGGGTGATCCTTAGGAGATTCACAAACCTTCAAATCAGAGTAATGTTTGCTTTATCCCCTGGGCTGCCACATTTCTCATAATTCTAGAGCCTCTAGATCAAAGTGCCAACACACTTAAGGTGTTGGTGGATTTTGATTATGATTTTGATACTCTTGGTTGTCTGCTCAAGCAAAACTTTGTTTGATATCTAGGGTTTCTATACCAGTGGTTCTCAGTGAGTGACTGGTCAGCAGCATCACCTGGGAACTTATTAGAGATGTAAATTCTTGGACCCACCCCATCCTACTGAATCATAACCTCTGGGATGGGCTCAGCATTCCATGTTGTAGCACACCTGCAAGTGGTTCTAACGTGTTATAGGATAGGAGTCACTTCTGTTCACTGAAATAACACTCTGCTGAAGGCATCTTGCAATACTTCATTAGGAACATCTTTATTAAATGTGTTGTTAATAACTTCACTATATGCATTACAGAGTGGGTACCAATTACGTTCACTGAAAAAAATGCTGTGCTGAATGCTTCTTGGAAGTGGCTTGTTAGAAACATCTTTATTAAATATGTTCTTAATAACTTCATTACATGCGTTAAGAAGTGGGTATCACAAACTTCACTGAAAAAACACTGCCAAACATGTTTTGCAAGTAGCTTCTTAGAAACATCTTTATAAGAAGTGTCTGTAACACTACATGTATTACAGAATGATTGTCACTTGCATTCACTGAAATAACACTGTGCTGAACACATCTTTCAAGTAGCTTATTATAAATATGTTTATAAGTATTTTTAAACATTTCACTGCAAGCATTACAGAATGTGTATTACTTACATTCACTAAAATAACACTGTGTTGAATGCATCTTGCAAGTAGCTTGTTAGAAACTTCTTTAAAGGAAATGTCTTAAACACTTTACTACATGTATTACAGAATGGGTATCACCTTCATTCACTAACACTGTATTGAATGCATTTTGCAAGTAGTTTGTTAGAAATATCTTTATCAAGTTTGTTAATAACTTCACTAATTTCATATAGAGAAGCTATTACATCCATTCACTGAAAAAACACTATGATGAATGCATCTTGCAATTAGCTTGTTAGAAATATCTTTATGTAAGTGTGCTTAAACACTTCACTACAAGCTTTACAGAATGGGAATCACTTCCATTCATTGAAATAACACTGTGCTGAAAACACCTTGCAAGTAGCTTGTTAGATATATCTTTGTTAAGTGTGTTCTTAATAAATTCACTACATGCATTAGAGTGGGTATCACCTCCATTCACTGAAAAAAAAACTGTACTGAATGTGTTTGCAAGTGGCTTGTTACAAATGTCTTTCTAAGAAGTGTTCTTAAAATGTTCTCTACGAGGATTACAGATTGGAATCACTTTCTTTCACTGAAATAACACTACATTGAAGGCATTTTTCAGGAGGCTTGTTAGAAATAGCTCTTAAAGAAGGGTTTTTAAACACATCACTACAAGCATTAAAAAATGGTTATCACTTCCATTCACTGAAATATCACTGTGTTGACCCTATCTTAAAAATAGCTTGTTAGAAACATCATTATAAAATGTGTTCTTAATAACTTCACTACATGAATTACAGAGTGTGTGTTACTTTTGTTGACTTAAATAACACAATGCTGAGTGCATCTTTGAAGTAGCTTGTTAGAAATATCTTTATAAGTGTTTTTCAACACTTCACTGTAAGCATTACAGAATGTGTATCACTTCCATTCACTGAAATAACACTGTGCTCAGTGCATCTTGCAATAGCTTGTTAGAAATGTCTTTATTATATGTGTTCATATTAACTTCACTAAATGCATTACAGAGTGGGTATCATTACCATTCATTAAAAAATACTGTGCTGAATGCATCTTGCAAGTAGCTTCATAGAAACATCTTTATAAGAAGTGTCTCTAAACACATCACTACATGCATTGTAAAATGAGTATCACTTACTTTCCTAAAATAACACTGTACTGAATGGGTCTTGCAAGTAGCTTCGTAGAACTATCATTGCAAGAAGTGTCTTATACACTTCACTACATGCATTAAAGAATGAGTATCACTTCCTTTCACTAATACTGGGCTGAACACATCTTGCAAGTAGCTCGTTATAAACATCTTTGTTAAATGTGTTCTTAATAACTTCACTACATGCATACAGGGAGTTATCACTTTCATCCACTGAAAAATACTGCGCTGAACACCTATGGCAAGTGGGTTGTTTGCAACATCTTCATAAGAAGCGTTATTAAACACGTCAGTACAAGCATTACAGAATGTGTATCACCTCAGTTCACTGAAATAACACTTCTGAATGCATCTTGCAGATAGCTTGTTAGAAACATCTTTATTATATGTGTTCTTAATAATTTCACTAACACATTATAGAGTGGGTATCACTACCATTCACTGAAAAAACACTGTGCTGAACATGTCTTGAAAGTAGCTTCTAAGAAACATCTTTATAAAAAGTGTCTTTAAACACATCACTACATGCATTACAGAATGGGTGTCACTTCCATTCACTAACAGTGTGCTGAACTCGTCTTGCAAGAAGCTTTTTAGAAACATTTTTATTAAATGTGTACTTAATAACTTACTACATGAATACAGAGTGGGTGTTAATTCTATTCACTGAAAAAACACTGTGCTGAATGCATCTGCAAGTAGCTTGTTAGAAATATCATTATTAAATGTATTCTTAAAAAAAATAGCTATAAGCATTACAGAACGGATATCACTTCCATTCACTGAAATAACACTGTGTCAAATGCCCCTTGCAAGTAGCTTGTTAGAAACATCTTTATTAAATATGTTCTAAATAACTTCACTACATGCATTAAAAAGTGGGTATCACAAACTTTGACTGAAAAAACACAGTGCTGAATGTGATTTGCAAGTAGCTTCTTAGAAACATCTTTATGAGAAGTGTCTTTAAACACATCACTACATGCATTAGAGAATGTACATCACTTCTGTTCACTAACACTGTGCTGATTGCATCTGCAAGTAGCTTGTTAGAAACAACTTTTTAAAATGTATTCTTAATAACTGCACTACTTTTTAATAACTGCACTACTTTTTAACTTCACTACTTTTTAAAAACACTTGCCTAGGTACCAGATTGTCCTCTGCTCATTCTGGGAAAGTGCCCCTACCAGAGATACCACAAGTGAGGGAGCCTGGGCAGAGACCAGAACAGACCCTTTACATTTTAAAGGGATGGACTAAAAAGACATCAATGAGCTCGTGCTACTGAAAAGCAGCAGAAGTCCCTAGGAATTCCTTGAAGCAACTGCTGTCACAAACTTTCCCAGGCTGCTGGCTTCACAGGCTTGTCTAGACCAGTGGTTCTCAACCTTGGCTGCATATTAGAATTACTGTGGGACCTTAAAACACAGATCTCTCAGAGCTTATGATGTAGTTTGTTTGGCTGTGTCCTGGGCACTACTTCTTGAAGGTTGGCAGGAGATTCTAACATATAGCCAGACTAACGACCACTGTCATGCTTTGTGGCATTAACCGCTTTCACTCCAGGCCTTTTGTAACCCCCAGACGACACCTTGGACATTTGGACTGGAAATTGTATTTCTCAGTGCTCACCTTGACACCTGACTCCACTGTGATCCCACAGCTGCCTGTCCGGCTGCTCTTTGCACACAGCATTTAACCCCTCATGACTGAGTTTAATGATCTTGAAATTTTAACTCTCAGCTGGGAACACTGACCATTTGGCCCAGGCTCAATAAAGGATAATGTAGTCTCTCTCTTACTGGAGCTACAACAAAGACTTAGGAGAAAGAAAGTAGAAGAATTAAAAACTAAACGAAACAAATCTACAGAAGAGAAAAGTGAAATATGAGTAGGGTGACCAGTTGTCCTAAATTGACTGGGATGATCCCAGATTTTATCTTTTTGAGTAATCATTTTGGGATAAGAATTTAGTTTCATGTCAAAAAAGTAGGAGGCCTAGAATAGAGGTGATTTGTAAATTTTTTGGTTGTTGCGTTGGGAGTGAGGAAAGAACTGCAAAAACTAAATAGTGGTCATCATCTTATTAAGGTCTTGAGGAATTCTCTAGGTTTTGTTGATTTTTTTAATCATCTATAGCAGCCTTGACCAATAGAACTTTCTAGGAAAATAGAAATGTTCCATGTTATCCAATACAGTAGCCATTAACCATTTGTGGCAACTGAGCACTTGAAATGAGGTTACTGTGACTGAGGATCTGAATTTTTGATATTATTTCACTTCAATTAATTTAAATGTAAGTGAAAATATCTGTATGAGTCTAGTAGCTACTTATTGTACAAGGCAGATCTGTCAAGTTGTTGGTGTCTATGATAGACATATTTTGGGGCGACTCCTCTCGCACTCCTCCTTTGCAGAGAAACTATCTCATTTATAGCTTTTGGAAAAAGCAGCTCTATGTATTAGACATAGCATATTTAACTGGGGATAATAATCAATCCAAACTGGGTCAATTAGATTCTCTCTTTCAAGAATCTAGAATTTTGATACTGAAAGACCACATCCATTTGGTAACAATGAGCTAAACAAGTAGGGTTGGTACTAAAGACTGTGCCATAGAAAGCCAAAGCCATATGCAACCTGAAGTTATATTGGGGCGGAGACTAGAAACTGTGAAAGGAGGGCAGAGAGAGAGGGAGGAGGGGAAAGGAGAAAGGGAAAAGAAATTGTGTTGTCTCATGAGTGATGGACATAACACCTGATTATACATAATACCTTTGTTGAAGACATTGTTTCTGATTTGGGTGTTAGAGAAGAGAAAAAAAGAAATAAAGATATGGAGGAAGAAAAAAAGAAAAGAAAGAAAAACACCTTAATGTAAATTCTAGAAATAATGGTGATATCCATTGTCTAATAAGCCAGTTTAGAAGAGCTCTGTTCTTCAGTTGATAAAGAACAATTCTCTTTCACATGGGAAGGTGGTTCTCTTTGACCCCTCATTGAGAAAGAGACATATGAGGCTTGGCACATAATGGTTTTCAATAAATATTTGTTGAATGAATGAATAAATGAATGAATGAAGCAGCAATGGGGAAATGCACACCTTCCTAGAGCAGTCAGATCAATCTTTTTGCTCAACAGGTTTTTTCAGCTAAATGATCTTTATTTGTTCTCTGATTTGGCTTTTAATTATTGTCTATTAGCCTTGTCTTTCCATTGTTTCTGTTTCAGAAGAATCTAAATTGACATATAATTCACATACCACAAAATTCACCATTTGAAAGTGTACAATTCAGTGATTTTTAGTGTAGTCACATGATTATGCAATCTTCACCACTATCTAATTCCAGGATATTTTTCATCACCAGAAAAGGAATCCCATGCCCATTAGCCCTATTCCCTCCTCCCCTTAGTCTCTAGCAACCATGAATCCATCTGCTTTTCACTGTGAATTTGCCTACTTTAGACATATAACTCTTGGGTATAGAACTAGGAGTGGAATTGCTGAGTCTAAGCATGTAAAATATATGTTTAACTTTTTCAGGAACTGCCAAACTGTTTTCCACAGAGGCTGCACCATTTTACATTCCCAACAGCACTGTATGAGGGGTCAATTTTCTTCATATCCTCACTAACACTTGTTATTTTCCATTATAGCCATCCTAGTGGGTGTAAATGTTATCTTTTTTTTTTTTTTTTGCTTGAAGAAGATTAGCCCTGATCTAACATCTGTGCCAATCTTCCTCTATTTTGTATGTGGGAGCCTCTACAGCGTGGCTAATGAGTGGAGTAGGCCCATGCCCAGGATCCAAACCAGCAAACCTGGGCTGCTGAAGCGGAGCACGCAGAACTTTAACCATTTGGCCACAGGGCTGGCCCCTCGTATCTAGCTTTTTTGATTTACATTTCCCTGGTGACAAATGATGTCAAGCACCTTTTCATGTGCTTATTGGCCATTTGTATATCTTCTTTGGAGAAATATATATTCAAATTCTTTGCTCATTTTTAAATTGGGTTATTTGTCTTTTTATTGTTAAGTTGTAAAAGCTCTTTACATATTCTGGATATGGGAACCTTATCAGATATTCGATTTGCAAAAATTTTCTTCCATTCTGTGGGTTGTTTTTCACTCTCTTGATGGTATCTTTTGAAGCACAGACATTTTTAATTTTGATGAAATCCAGTTTATTTTTTTCTTTAGTTGCTTGTGCTTTTGGTATCATATCTAAGAAAATGTTGCCTAATCCAAGGTCAGAAAGATGATATTTTCTCCTAAGAGTTTTATAGTTTTTGCTCTTAAATTTAGGTTTTTGATCTATTTTAAGTTTTTGTATATGGTGTGAGATAGGGATCCAATTAATTCCTTTCCCTCTGGATATCCAGTGTCTCAGCACCATTTGTTGAACGTACCATTCTTTCCCCCATTGAACAGTCTTGGCACCCTTATCAAAAATCGACTGACCATAAATGAATGGGTTTATTACTGGACTATCAATTTTATTTCATTTTCTATATCCCTATCCTTATGCCAGTAGCACTTACTGTCGCTTTGTAGTAAACTTTGAAATCAGGGAATATGAGTCCTCCAACTTTGTTCTTTTTCAAGATTGTTTTGACTATTCTGGATGCCTTTCATTTCCATATGAATTATAGAATCAGCTTGTCAATTTCTGCAAAAAAGATGTTAGAATTTTGATAGGGATTGCATTGAACCTGTAGATCATTTGGAGAAGTATTGTCATCTTCACAATATTAAGTCTTCCAATCTATAAACACGGGATATCTTTCCATTTATTTACATTTTTTAAAAAATTTTCTTTCAACAATATTTTGTACAAGTTAACAAGTTTTGCTCTTCTTTAGTTAACCTTATTCCTAAGTATTTTATTCTACTGATGTTATTGTAAACAGAATTGATTTCTTAGTTTCATTTTCAGATTGTTCATTGCTAGTGTGTAGAAATACAACTGATTTTTATACATTGATATTATATCCTGCAATGTTGCTCAATTGGTTTATTGTCTCTAATAGTTTTTTTGTGGATTCTTTAGCAGACATCCTTGTCTTGTTCCTGATCTTAGGAGAAAAGCCTTCAGTCTTTCTATTAAGTATGATGTTAGCTGTGAAGTTTTTGTAGATGCCCTTTCTTAGGTTGAGGAAATTCTCTTCTATGCCTAGTTGATTGAGTGTATTCATCAAGAAAGGGTATTGCATTTTGTCAAATGTTTTTTCTGCATCTATTTTGATGATCATGTGAATTTTCACCTTTATTCTATTAAAATACTGTATTATGTTGCTTAATTTCCATTTATGGAACCAACTTTTCATTCCTGGAATAAATCCCACTTGCTCATGGTATATAATCCGTTTTCCATTATTTCTTGAGTGCACAGATTTTTTTTTTTTGTGAGGAAGATCAGCCCTGAGCTAACATCCATGCTAATCCTTCTCTTTTTGCTGAGGAAGACCAGCTCTGAGCTAACATCTATTGCCAATCCTCCTCCTTTTTTTTTTTCCCCAAAGCTCCAGTAGATAGTTGTATCTCATAGTTGCACATCCTTCTAGTTGCTGTACGTGGGACGCGGCCTCAGCACAGCCGGAGAAGCAGTGCATCGATGCGTGCCCAGGATCCGAACCTGGGCCGCCAGTAGCAGAGCGTTGAGCGCACAGATTTTACTTTTATTTCCTTGTGTCACCCAAAACACTCAAACAGTGCTACAATTGGATGAAGAATTCATGCCCAAGACATGCCATCATCATTATTATGACTGTCATCATCAACATTAACATGAGCACAAGGTGATGGTAGTCTGAACTAGAATGACAGATCCAAATGAGAAATCTCCTTTTAAGCAATAAGATAAAAATTAGAGATTATTGGCCATAGGGGATTATTAAATTCCCTAATGTTGTTGAATAATCCTTACATTCCTGGAATAAGCTTTGCTTGATCAAGATCTTCTATTCTTTATTTTTCAAAAGATGTTTTATTAAAAAAGAACATAGCGACAGAAAAAAAGTTTAAGTGTACAGCTTGATGAATTCTCAAAACAAAACACCTGTTTAGCCAGTACACAGATCAAGAAGCATAACATTATCAGCATTCTATAAGTCCACACTTCATGCCCCATCTCAGTCACCACCCCCCACAACCCAACATGGATCAACAGTATCCTAACTTCTAACACCACTGATTAGTTTTGCCTGCTTTGAACATTTCACGTGAAAGGAATAATAGTCTCATTTCACTCAACACTGTCTTTGTGAGATTTACCTATATCATTGTATGTAGTTTTGGGTCGTTCCTTCTGCTTGGTGGATAATTTCCCATTATATAAATATGCCACAATTTATTAACCATTCTAATGTTATTGGGCATTTGGGTAGCTCTAGTTTAGAAATATTATGAACATTGCTGCTGTGAATACTCCCACGCATGTCTCTGGGTGAATCTATGTACCTTTTCTGTTGAGTATACACTCAGGATAGAATTGCTGTTCTTGAGCTCCTTTACAAAGATTTTTTTCTATTCATTATAATAGAGACAATTATATTTTTTAAAGGAATACTTCAATTTTCCATGAATCTCTAAATATACTGTTATAATTTTTCTCATTCCAGGAATATGTAATTTCTTAAGTAAAATTATTTGCATATACCTCATGCTTTATTCTGGAATTGTCTATAGCTACACTGACCATTATGGTAATCACTAGCCATATAAGGGTACTGAGCACCTGAAATGTGCTGTAAGTGTAAAATACTAAGAAGACTTCAAAGACATAGTACAAAACAAAGAATGTATAATATCTCATTAATAATTTTTAAATATCCATTACAGGTTGTAGTGATAGTATTTTGGATATACTGGGTTAAATAAAACATATTTTAAAATTAATATCATGTTTCATTTTTTAGCTGAGGAATTTTTTCCATGAGCTAACATCCATTGTCAATCTTGTTTTTTTTGGTACGTGAGCTGCTGCCATAGCATGGCCACTGACAGACGAATGGTGTAGGTCCATACCTGGGAACCAAACCCAGACTGCAGAAGCAGAGCGCACCGAACTTAACCTCTAGGCCACCAGGGCTGGCTCTCATGTTTCTTTCTTTAATGCAGCTACTAGAAAATTTTAAATTACATATATGGCTCACAATTATATTTATATTGGACAGTGCTGGTCTATACTATGCAATTAAATAAATGGATAAAGATTGTCTTAATACTTTATATGTATATTACCAAAAGTTCTTTTTGACAAAGATCATGCTGTAGGCTACTTGGTACCCTATGGTACTGGCACATTGTTGCTCTTATACACTTGATAGTATGAATACTTCTCAACTGTTTGATAAACTTTATTTTTTGCTTTTTAGGTTAAGATTCCACATTGTTTAGCTACATGATGGTAATATTCCTGCGATAACAAGAAAAGATGGCAAAAGTCTGTAAGGAAACAGAAAGAGTAGCAATTGGGCATGAAAAATTTTAATTGGTAAAATTTTAGATATTTCTTTCATCAAAAACAACTTTCTTGAATTGTAATTCCTTATAGATTAATATGAAGTTTATCTTATGCTTTGTGCTGCATGATGTATGATAAGAGATTTTCACATATTGAGGTATATGGGGTAACTATTTGGGTTCAAAACGGATTCAGCTTGAACTAAAAAGCCTGACTCATGGCCTATCCAAACATACATTGTACATCTGCTTTAACCATTAAAGAATACACTCTCTTAAAATAAGAATGCACACTTCCCCTCCTATGCCCTATTGGTAATGCCGCCTGTATTAGCCCCTTTCCCAACATCAGGGTCATGTTGACCTGCTAATTTGCAACTGAATATCTCTTTGAAACTTTGATGAATATGTGTCCGGGGCATGTTTAATGTATGTTCTTTGTTCTAAAAACGTATAAGATAAGACTGTACTGAAAACCATGCTTCTCCACAACACTTTCTTCCTTTTTGGAAAAGGCCTTCCCAGATTATAATCCTCACCTTGGCTCAAGTAAAATTCACCTCTCTCTCTTATCTATTGAATGGTTATTGGTTATTTTGCATCAACATGTATGAACAAAGTATTTTTAAAGAGTGAATCCATTTTTATATTACAGGGACTTTTACTTCTTTAGGTAAAGTCATCTATTTTTTTTTTGCCCCTGGTAGAGTACTGTGAAACACTAATTACTTAGTCATAACAGAAGTGGCCACTACAGATGGTTTATTATGTTATCATACCAGGTCCATTTTTGCCCGCCGCCCAGAAAGCTGATCTCCGAGATGACAAGATTGCAGAGAGAGAGAGTTTATTAATCACAGGGCAGCCAAGTGTGGAAACAGGAGAATGAATCTCAAATCCACTTCCCCGAAAATAGGGACTCAGGATATCTATGGGGTAGGGGGCAAGGTGGTCTGAAATGATTGGAGGTGAGGAGACATGAAGTAATTGATGGTCTGTGCAAGCGTAGTCGGTAGAGCTTTATTTCCTTTACAAATGTAAATGTCGCTTATAAAGGGCAACCAGAACTAAGAATGGGCTTAGCAAGGACCCTCCAGATGTACCCGGAGATGTCTATGGTGATAGCCTGTTCTGGGGGCAGGCCTCCCATCCCAAACTCCTTTGGTCAGTTAGTGGAGGTGGGGACCAAAGTGTCTTTCAGGCAGAGACATATTTTGAGGTGGCCAATTCTGATCCCACATAGTTACTAGCTGCTTAATCACCAGTGGCTGTTTGCTGGTTTCAATTCCTTTCACTGGTTATCATCTGAATGAAGAATTGTGATCACTGCCACAGGCCACAATAGCCAGGCCCTACTTGGAGAATTGCTAAATCTGATATTGTTCTTGAATTATATATGTCTCTGCATTAAGTAGATTTTGAAAGACATATAGTATAACTTCTCAGCTTTCTTTTAGTGAGAAAAAAATAGGCCTCAAAGGATGTTGGAGTCACGTTAAACCTCATCTGACAGGAGAACCTACACCGAATCCCACCTTTGTTGAAGAGTCATCTTTTGGTGGTAGGGAACAGAGGCTCATTCAGAGTCACATCCAAAGTGATAGGTGTTTACTTTGAAAGGGTAACTAGAACACAGTTCAAGAAGCGGATGGATCCAGTGCGGCGCTAGGGCCCGGTACACCCATGTGCCCCCTGGGGAGCAGGTCTTTGGCTGTTATTCCATCAGCTTCTCTTGGACTCTGCTTCTACCACTTCTGCCTGTGCCCATCTCCTACTTCACGCTCACCATGTCTGCTTACTGAAATGTTTTGCTTTCTGGAGGCCCATTGCTCCAGCTCTGCCTTAAGCCGTCTCTCAGCTTCAGCCTTTCTATCTGATAGCGCATTCTCTGTATTCTCCTCTTTCAATTTCCAAGCTGAGAATTTGATTGGCTTACCTAATTGTCAGAGGTTCTGGGTGGTGAGAACTGTTTGTTCTAGGTCACCTTCTCGGATGACGGCCGGTTTACAGTGTGGGAGATCAAGATTTGGCCACCCTGAAATCTATCTCTTTACCTTGATTGTTTTCTCTGAGGGACATTTGACCTCCCCCACTAACTGCCTAAAGAATTTGACATGGTGGCTCCTTCCTAGAACAGATCTATCGTGATGGCTGTAAAGATAATGTAAGATAGAGGTTACAATAGAAAAGGCACCAACAAGCCCATCTTATCAAAAGTTCTGTCTCTCTGGCCACATTCTCTGGATGGCCCTGCGAGGAGTTGCCAGACAATCATTTACATTTATAAGGGAAATCTCCATTTGTAAAGGTATCTCCCTCTCTGTTTTGGGAAGGGGGGGGATGGCCTCATTTCTAGAGGCTTATCAATGTGGAAGGTGAGGCCTTAAATCTGCATAATAACCTTACTCTTGTTTACTGTGCTTTAGTGGTAATCTCCTGTAACTGACTCCCCCCACCCCCAAAATCCTCCTTTGTCATTGGCTGAACATGGTATTTAAGACGAGAACTTCTGCTATTGTGTTGAGAAACGCAGTGTCCCTGCTTTCTCCCATGTATACATGTTATTCAACTTGGTATTATTTTCTTCTGCTAACCTGTCTTGTTAATTATTTGGCCAGCCATAAGAACCTTAAGGAAAAGGGCAGAGGGAGATTCTCCCTCTTCCCCTGACAACAGACTGTGTGCTCTTGTGTCACATGATCACTGGATCCAAACAGCTACGGGAGGAGGGGGGCTTTTTGAGTAGTTATTTGTGCAGCTTCTGCCCTGGGAGTAGTTTGGGTCGCTTCTCTCTGGAGGCCCCGGGGGCCCTTTCCAAAGGGACTCCAGGTACAGCAAGAATATCACACACACAAACAAACGAAAACAACAGTGACTGAAATAAAAGGAGTATGAATAAATTGATTGAGTTATGCAGTTAAATGTAGGAAATCATGAATGAAAAAGGAAAGAAACCTATATTGACCCAAGATGAAAAACTAGCTTTGTCCAAGTAAAATTTCTCTGTAGTAGAACAAACCTGATGTTCAAGAACGCATTTTGCTTTGCAAATCGAACCATCCTGCTCTCATCGGTGGTAGTTTTCTCGAGACCCCTGCTCCTGGCATGCAGAACCCATGTCGGATTCCTCCTAGGAGACCTCAACATTCAGCACGTTGGGGGCGCTCTCTCTTGTTAGGAGAGAGATCCTGGCAATATATCAACGCCCAGAATCAGATGCGGGGTTGGGGATCCTTGGCTCTGAGGAGCGCCAAAGAAAGGTGGCCAATCGTAGTAGCTCTGGGTGGGTTTTCCTAGAAGCCTCGGGCGCCGCGACACCTGTCTGGAGTCGGCCCCCTGGTGGGGCGTCTCCTCCCCGGAGTCTCCTGCTCATAGGCTTTTCCCTGGAGAGTGGGCGGCCCCTTGCCTGAGCGCAGAAACTCTTCCTACCTCCGCCCCTCCTCCTCCCCCTGCTCACCAGCCCTTCTCTTTGCCTCAGTCACTTCCTTCCTCAGCCTCTTCCTCCCTAGTGCGCTGGAGAGGATAGCCGGGTTGGCACCGACGTGCACCAGTTTTTCATCGGAAAAGAAAAGGAGGCGGAGAAGTGAGTGAGTCCCCGGGGAAGATGTGGCCAGGTGTAAAGGATGGACCTGGGCAGCGGCGGAGGCGCAGCCGCCGGGGGCATCGCGGGCGGGGGCTGAGGAGCCTCGGCCCGGAGCGCGCTCAGCTCAGCGGAGGGTATCGCCGGCCCGGGGCGGAGCCGGTGCCCGGGGAGCGGCGTGCGCCCCGCGGCCCCACCTCGCCCGCGGACTTCGGCGCTCGGCTCACGTGACGTTTGCCGGCCGGGGGCGGACCGGGAAGCGAGCGGGATGTCACGATTTTTCCCGCCGGGCAGCGTGTCCGCTTGGCACTTGGCTGGGGCTCGGGAGCCGATTCTGCAAACCTGGGCAGGGGAGGGCTGGGGTGAGGGGAGAGCCCCCCGAGGCACTGGGTGGCGCCCTCTCCGGCGCAGGCGGTGGGCGCGGCTCTGTGCGCTCCAGGGTGCATGTGGGGTGGGTGATGGGAGGGGACCCTAGGGGCTCGCGGAGCCCCCGGCCGGGTGTGTTTCTGTGGCCGGTTGGGGCGCTCGTCTGGCGGCGCGGGCGCGGGACTTGTCCAGACAAAGGCTTCCTGGACGCGGGCCTTCCCGGGAGGTCGCCCCGGGCCCGCCGTGCCACCCGGAACGGGGGCCGAGCCCCGCGCTCCCCAGCTCTGCCCCGGGGCCTTGGTGACCCTGAGACGTGCAGGGGATCCGTTCCGGGAAAGCTCCCCAACTTGGAGCCAGAATGACCAAATATGGAGTGTGTGCGCGCCGGCGAGGAAGCAGGAAGGACTGGGCATCCTTTGACCCGCTCCAGCTGCTAGTCAGGGACACGAAGGAGGGCCGGGAAAGGTGGCCGCCCTGGTGGGAGAGCTGGCTCCTGCTCCCTGACGCCCCCACTCCAGTAGGCTTTGTTCTTTGAACATTAGGAACTCTCTATGTAATGCCTCCCAACTTGAAAAAAATAACGATAGGGGCGTCCTTAAATCTGTTCTTCAGTGTCTATTGATGGTGGAGCATTTCAGCGCGTTCCGCTTCCTTCGTGCTTCCCACGCGCGGTGTCTAGTCCGTCACAGGCAGAGGGCCCCAGAAGCATCTGCCGGCGCCCCCCCTCGAGCCTCCTGTGGACGAGCTCTTTCTTCCCCTTGGACTTGCTCTGCTTCTGGTCTCTCCTCGTTGTTCGTGATGTTGCTGTCACTCCAGTCCCAGGCTTCTGTCCTTGTAAAATGTCCTGGGCCTTCCCATAACAATGAGTATTTTCCCCGTTGTCCCACTAAATAATAGATAAATCATGCCAAATGATGTGTGCGTCAGCAATAGTTTCTAAGCCTGTTATTTTCCTACTTGTAGGGGCCTGGGCAGGCAGCCTTTTCGCTTTATAATTGTTCTGCCTTAGTATTCAGGATATAATATTTCAAACAAACACAACTCACTATTATATTTAGTACAGTTTGTATAATAACCACCAAAGGAAAAAAGAAAAACAAAGCCAGAATGATGTGGTAGAAACAGCATTTAATTGTGGGAGTCCCTCTGAAGCAGTTTCATAATCCATAGAATGGGGATAAATACTTTGCAAGGTGCTTAGGATTACATGAATTAACATAGATAAGGAATCTCATGTGTAATTAATTATAAAGAAATGCTGGTTGCCTTCCCTTCTTAAAATTGGATGAACATACATCTGCTTAATATGATGAGGGTAGTCCCCCCTGCATAATAGTGGGATTTCCTCTTTGAGTCTCTTTGTTAAAGGAAAGCTGTGTCTCAAGTGTGCTGCCGGTGGTAGTTGGAAGGAGTGGAGAGTCATGTTAAAGAGATACATTTTCAGGGTAGGAGGAAATCGGAATCTGAGAATAGGAGAGACCGGAATCCCCTTGGATGTTTCATTCTCCTTCTATCCAGTGTGGGCTAATTTCCTCATCAGCCCTCAGGGATCCGTGTTACTTCTGCGTTAATGCTTCCAGTCACAGGGTGCAAACTTTAGTCATTGTTAGGCAGTTTTGATGGTTAGGTAAATTTTTTATTATATGGCTCCCAAATCTGCCTTTCTGTTATGTCTATCCATCCTACCCAATCAAGCAACTCAAAAGGAGACTATTCACATAAGTACAGAAAAGGAGTTTTAATTTTTAAAAAATAGTGCCAGGTCTTCTCTAGGCTAATTATATGGGTCGAGATTCTTTGGAGTGCAGGTGACAGAAATTCAATCAATCCAGCACAAGCAGAGCCAGGAAAGATAGACTGATTGATGGAACTGGAAAGTCTGGGGTCATATACAGGCTCAATCATTGTTATGTGGCTGGACTTTTCTTTGTGTTAGCTTTATTCCTGGCAAGCTCTTTCCATGTGGTAGCCATTTACATCAGGGCTATAAACCTACATCTTAGAACCCAGTAGGAAAGTGTTGTTTTACTAGTAGTTCTGGCAGAATCCCTGGGCTGAACCCATTGTTCAGGATAGGATCACTTCCTTATGCCCCAAACCAGTTCTTCTGGCTCTAAACCATTCTTGGAGTCCAGGGTGAGCCTCTACTCCAGATACATGGGTTTAGAGTGAGGAAGGAAAGGCTGGTGCCAGAATGGGGAAAGGGCTCCGGGCAGGCAAAAATGACACCTGTCCCCCACCCTGCCATTAACAGGTTTTTTCTACCATTATTCTCGTGGCATGTTTTTCAGTTGTGTCCTCTGGGTGTATTTTAGCTTTTCAGTGTCTCTTAAACAATGTCTTGAATTGAATATAATATTACAATTTCACTGACACAAGGTTCCTACTAAAAATTTTTTTTTTTTTATTGCAGTAACATTGGTTTATAACATTGTATAAATTTCAGGTGTACATCATTATACTTCTATTTCTGCATAGATTACATCATGTTCACCACCCAAATACTAATTATAACCCATCACCACACACATGTGCTGAATTATCCCTTTCGCCCTCCCCCCTCCCCCCTTCCCCTCTGGTAACCACCAATCCAATCTCTGTCTCTATGTGTTTGTTTATTGTTGTTATTATCTACTACTCAATGAGGGAAATCATACGGTATTTGCCCTTCTCCCTCTGACTTATTTTGCTTTGCATAATATCCTCAATGTCCATCCATGTTGTCACAAATGGCTGGATTTCATCGTTTCTTATGGCTGAGTGGTATTCCATTGTGTATATATACCACATCTTTATCCATTCATCCCTTGATGGGCACTTAGGTTGCTTCCAAGTCTTGGCTATTGTGAATAACGCTGCAATGAACACAGGGGTGCATGTATCTTTATGCAATGGTGTTTTCAAGTTTTTTGGATAAATACCCAGCAGTGGGATGGCTGGATCATATGGTAGTTCTATCCTTGATTTTTTGAGGAATTTCCATACTGTTTTCCATAGTGGCTGCACCAGTTTGCACTCCCACCAGCAGTGTATGAGAGTTCCCTTCTCTCCACATCCTCTCCAACATATGTTGTTTCCTTTCTTGTTAATTATAGCCATTCTGACGGGCGTGAGGTGGTATCTCATTGTAGTTTTGATTTGCATTTCCTTGATAGTTAATGATTTTGAACATCTTTTCATGTGTCTGTTGGCCATCTGTATATCTTCTTTGGAGAAATGTCTGTTCAGGTCTTTTGCCCATTTTTTAATTGGGTTGTTAGTTTTTTTGGTGTTGCGATGCATGAGTTCTTTATATATTTTGGAGATTAAGCCCTTATCAGATGTATGGTTTGCAAATATCTTCTTCCAATTGTTAGGTTGTCTTTTCGTTTTGTTGATGGTTTCTTTTGCTGTGCAGAAGCTTTTTAGTTTGATGTAGTCCCATTTGTTTATTTTTTCTATTGTTTCTCTTGCCTGATCAGACATGGTGCTTGAAAATATGTTGCTAAGACCGATGTCGAAGAGCGTACTGCCTATGTTTTCTTCTAGAAGTTTCATAGTTTCAGGTCTTACATTCAAGTCTTTAATCCATTTGGAGTTAATTTTTGTGTATGGTGTAAGGTAAGGGTCTACTTTCATTTTTTTGCATGTGGCTGTCCAGTTTTCCCAGCACCATTTGTTGAAGAGACTTTCTTTTCTCCATTGTATGTTCTTGGCTCGTTTGTCAAAGATTAGCTGTCCATAGATGTGTGGGTTTATTTCTGGGCTTTCGATTCTATTCCATTGATCTGTGTGTCTGTTTTTGTGCCAGTACCATGCTGTTTTGGTTACTATAGCTTTGTAGTATATTTTGAAATCAGGGAGTGTGATACCTCCAGCTTTGTTCTTTTTTCTCAGGATTCCTTTAGCTATTCGGGGTCTTTTGTTGTTCCATATAAATTTTAGGATTCTTTGTTCTATTTCTGTGAAAAATGTTGTTGGAACTTGGATAGGGATTGCATTGAATCTATAGATTGCTTTAGGAAGTATGTACATCTTAACTATGTTAATTCTTCCAATCCAAGAGCACGGAATATCTTTCCATTTCTTTGTGTTGTCTTCAATTTCTTTCAGCATTGTTTTATAGTTTTCGGAGTACACATCTTTCACCGCTTTGGTTAAGTTTATTCCTAGGTATTTTATTCTTTTTGTTGCAATTGTAAATGGGATGGTATTCTTAATTTCTCTTTCTGCTACTTCATTGTTAGTGTATAGAAATGCAACTGATTTTTGTATGTTGGTTTTGCATCCTGCAACTTTACCATATTCGTTTATTACTTCTAAAAGTTTTCTGGTGGATTCTTTAGGGTTTTCTATATATAAAATCATGTCTTCTGCAAATAGTGACAGTTTCACTTCTTCCTTTCCAATTTGGATCCCTTTTATTTCTTTCTCTTGCCTGATTGCTCTGGCTAGGACTTCCAGTACTATGTTAAATAGGAGTGGTGACAGTGGGCATCCTTGTCTGCTTCCTGTTCTTAAAGGGATAGCTTTCAGTTTTTCACCATTGAGGATGATATTAGCTATGGGTTTCTCATATATGGTCTTTATTATGTTGAGGTACTTTCCTTCTATACCCATTTTATTCAGAGTTTTTATCATAAATGGATGCTGTATCTTGTCAAATGCTTTTTCTGCATCTATTGAGATGACCATGTGATTTTTATTCTTCATTTTATTAATGTGGTGTATCACGTTGATTGATTTGCGAATGTTAAACCATCCCTGCATACCTGGAATAAATCCCATTGGATCATGGTGTATAATCTTTTTAACGTATTGTTGTATGCGATTTGCTAGTATTTTGTTGAGGATATTTGCATTGATGTTCATCAGTGATATTGGCCTGTAGTTTTCTTTTTTTGTGTTGTCCTTGTCTGGTTTTGGTATCAGGGTAATGTTGGCTTCGTAGAATGAGTTAGGGAGCTTCCCCCCTCCTCCATTTTTTGGAAGAGTTTGAAAAGGATAGGCATTAAGTCTTCTTTGAATGTTTGGTAGAATTCACCAGGGAAGCCGTCTGGTCCTGGACTTTTATTTTTGGGGAGGTTTTTGATTACTGTTTCGATCTCCTTACTGGTGATTGGTCTATTCTGTTTCGATCTCCTTACTGGTGATTGGTCTATTCAGATTCTCTACTTCTTCTTGATCCAGTTTTGGAAGGTTGTATGATTCTAAGAATTTATCCATTTCTTCCAGATTGTCGAATTGGTTGGCATATAGCTTTTCATAGTATTCTTTTATAATCTTTTGTATCTCTGAGGTGTCTGTTGTAATTTCTCCTCTTTCCTTTCTGATTTTACTTATTTGTGCCTTCTCTCTTTTTTTCTTGGTGAGTCTAGCTAAAGGTTTGTCAATTTTGTTGATCTTTTCAAAGAACCAGCTCTTGGTTTTATTAATTTTTTCTATTGTTTTTTTGGTCTCTATTTCATTTATTTCTGCTCTGATTTTTATGATTTCCCTTGTTCCACTGATTTTGGGCTTTGTTTGTTCTTCTTTTTCCAGTTCCTTTAGGTGCATTGTTAGATTGTTTATTTGAGATTTTTCTTGTTTGTTGAGATAGGCCTGTATTGCTATAAACTTCCCTCTTAGAACCGCTTTTGCTGTATCCCATACATTCTGGCATGTTGTATTTTCATTTTCATTTGTCTCCAGGTATTTTTTGATTTCTTCTTTGATTTCTTCGTTGACCCACTCATTGTTCAGTAGCATTTTGTTTAATCTCCATGTATTTGTGGCTTTTCCAATTTTCTTCCTATAGTTGATTTCCAGTTTCATACCGTTGTGGTCAGAAAAGATGCTTGGTATTATTTCAGTCTTCTTAAATTTATGGAGACTTGTTTTGTGGCCTAATATGTGATCAATCTTGGAGAACGTTCCATGTGCATTTGAAAGGAACGTGTATTCTTCGGTTTTTGGATGGAATGCTCTGTATATATCTACTAGGTCCATCTGTTCTAGTGTGTCATTTAAGGCCAATGTTTCCTTATTAATCTTCTGTTTGGATGATCTATCCGTTGGTGTAAGTGGAGTGTTAAAGTCCTCTGCTATTACTGTGTTACTGTCTATTTCTGTTTTTATGTCTGTTAATAATTGCTTTATATATTTAGGTGCACCTACATTGGGTGCGTAGATATTTACAAGTGTTATATCCTCTTGTTGGATTGTTCCTTTGATCATTATGTAATGCCCTTGTCTCTTTTTACAGTTTTTGTTTTAAAGTCTATTTTGTCTGATATGAGTACTGCTACCCCAGCTTTCTTTTCATTGTCATTTGTGTGGAGTATCTTTTTCCATCCCTTCACTTTCAGTTTGTGAGTGTCTTTAGGCCTGAAGTGTGTCTCTTGTATGCAGCATATATATGGGTCTTGGTTTTTTATCCATTCAGCCACCCTATGCCTTTTAATTGGAGCATTTAGTCCATTGACGTTTAAAGTAGCTATTGATAAGTATGTACTCACTGCCATTTTTTAACTTTTGTTTTTTTTCCTCAGTGTTTTAGTAGTCCTTCTCTGTTCCTTTCTCCTTCTATACAGAATTGATAGTCTCTTTAGTTTGACCTCTATCTGAAAGCTCTACTCTTTAACTCCCCTCCTCCCTACTTTTATGTTTTTGATATCACATCTAACCTCATTTTTGTGCATTTGTATCCATTACATTCTTTTTTTTTTTTTTTTTTGTGAGGAGATCAGCCCTGAGCTAACATCCGCCAATTCTCCTCTTTTTTTGTTTTTTTTGCTGAGGAAGACGGCCCTGGGCTAACATCTGTGCCTATCTTTCTCCACTTTATATGGGACGCCGCCACAGCATGGCTTACCAAGCAGTGCGTCGGTGCGCGCCCGGGATCCGAACCAGCGAACCCCGGGCCGCCGCAGCGGAGCGCGCGCACTTAACCGCTTGCGCCACCGGGCCGGCCCCTGTATCCATTACATTCTTATCATGGAAATAGATAATTTTTCCTATTTGTGGTCTTCTCTTTTTCCCTTAAATCAGTCCCTTTAACATTTCTTGTAGCACTGGTTTCTTGTTGACGAACTCCTTTAGTTTTTGCTTGTCTGGGAACTTTTTGATCTCTCCTTCCATGTTGAATGATAACCTTGCTGGGTAGAGTATTCTTGGCTGTAAGTTTTTCCCTTTTAGCACTTTAAATATATCATGCCACTCTCTTCTAGCCTGTAAGGTTTCTGCTGAGAAGTCAGCTGATAGCCTTATGGGGTTTCCTTTGTATGTAACTTGACTTTCTCTTGCGGCTTTTAGGATTCGCTCTTTATCTTTAATTCTGGACATTTTGATTATGATGTGTCTTGGTGTGGGCCTCTTTGGGTTTATCTTGTTTGGGGCTCTCTGTCCTTCCTGTACCTGGATATCAGTCTCCTTCCTTAGGTTAGGGAAGTTTTCATCTATTATTTCTTGAAACAGATTCTCTGCCCCTTTGTCTCGCTCTTCTCCTTCCGGGACACCTATAACACTTGATGTTGTCCCAGAGGTCCCTTAGACTGTCCTCACTCTTTTTAATTCTTTTCTCTTTTACCTGGTCAACTTGGGTAATTTCTTCTAGTCTTTCGTCCAGCTTGCAGATCCGTTCTTCTGTATCCTCTAGTCTGCTTTTGAGTCCCTCTAGTGAATTTTTCATTTCCAGTATTGTATTTTTCATTTCTGATTGGTTCTTTTTTATATCTTCCATTTCTTTCTTGACATTCTCACTGAGTTCATCTGTTCTTCTCCCCAGATCAGTGAGCATCCTTAACACTCTTTGTTTGAACTCTCTGTCAGGTAGGTTGCTCATTTCTGTTTCACTTAGTTCCTTTTCTGGGGTTTTGTCCTGTTCCCTTACTTGGAATGTATTCCTTTGCCTCCTCATTTTGCCTCTTTCCCTGTGCTTGTGTCTACGTATTAGGTGGGTCAGCTACGTCTCCTGCTCTTGAATAGGTGACCTTATGTAAGTGATGCCTTAGGAGGCTTCCAGTGTGCTTCCCTCAGTTCTCAATGTTCCAGGGGTGACCCCTATGTGGGCTACATGTGTCCTTCTGTTGTGGCCTGTTTGCTATCCCTGTAGATGCCCAGGGAGGCCAAGTTATGCTTCTGGCCAGCTGTTGTAATGCTCAGCTGCTTGTAGTTGTTGTGGGCCCTTCAGTCTCTTTATCAGGTGTGGGGAGCCACAGCACAGTTGGCTGCAAGTTCTAATACCACATTTGTGTTGCAGTATTTTTTTTAAGTGAGTAGGCCCCCAGCATGGCAGGTTGTTAGGCTCAGGGCCTTACAATTGCTATAAGTCTCCAGCCTTTAGGTCTCTTGTCAGCTCTCTGAGGATTGCAGCTGGGTGGGGCTGGCCTCAGGCACAGGAGCACCCAATTGTTTCAGGCTTTGGAAGGTGGGGCAAACCCCCTATGTGGGTCTTTGAGAAGCAAAGTCTTCTGCAGCTGACAAGCCTTGCCACTCACAGGTCCACACACACAGTCAACACAGTCCTGCCCCGTGTGTGCGCCCTGACCTCCCGAAGCGGACCCAGTCTCTCTACGGCGGGAGCCCCACACACTCCACCACCGCCCCACACTCTCCACCCGCTTCTTGTGCACACTCTGCCCCGCTGAAGTTGGCTCAGTTGCCAGGCTGCAGAGAATCCAGTCACCAATCTATGCAGGCCCACGAGTTGCCCCAGGGCTTGTTGTTGGGTGGGGCCAGTCTCTAGGGTGGGCTGCCTGCCCTGGCTGAGCTGGATTAAATTGGTGCTCTAGCGGGTGGGGCAGACCCTGGGCTAGCAGGCCTCAGGGAGAACTCCTATGGCGTCTGTGTCAGCACACCCACACCAGGCCACAACAACGGCCGCCACCAATGTCCCAGTCCCTGGAGAGGTCTCACCCCTCACCGAGATGCACTCAGGGCCTATTAGGTGAGTCTCTTTTCACCACAGCACTGTGCACCTTTCTTTCTGGTGATTTTAGGTTGCTTTCTGAAACGGGTGAGTTTGCGTGTGGGCCCTTTAAGAGCCGGTTTTAGTTTCTTTGTGAACCGGGTTTTCTGGGGGTGCTCCCCAATGTTTTAGTAGCAGGCACAGTCAGATATTATGCCGCTGGTCTCGATTGTGCTGGGTCCACAAAATGCCCACAGCGGGGGGCGCTCCCGGCTCAGGGCCCCGCGCATCCAGGGGGGCTGCGTACCTGTGAGCTGCTCCCGGCGGCCGTGAAGCTGGCGGCTCGTGAAGGCGGCGTTTTTCTCTCCAGAAGGGAGTCTCTGCCTCTTCCACCTCAGTTAGGATTGTCCTTTGTTGCAGGAGTTCCTCTCATCCAGTTCTCAGTTCTGTCTCAGGGGTAATTTTTCCACGAGTAGTTGTAAACTGGCTGTGTCCGCGGGAGGAGGTGAGTTCAGAGTCTGCCTACGCCGCCATCTTGACTTTAATCCCCTACTAAAATTTTTGATATTGTGTTTTATGTAGATGCATTAACCTAAGATGTTGCATTTTATTGCAATACAAGCTTCTTAAATTATAATATTCACACAAATCATGTAGCCGATGGCAGTGGTGGTATTAATTATTAGCTGATAGAAAATCTGGGGTCCCAATCAATATCATTTAAACAGAGATGTCGTTCTTATTTTTAAAAGCTACTAGGAATTAGTTAATATGTCTGAATAAAGTTGTCTCTTCCAAATCATTACCCGAAAGTAAACCCTATACACACCTTCACTTCTTTAGTCCCTTATAGGATTTGGAAAACTTATGATTTGAAAACCGACTGAATTGAAGCACATTCTGCCTAGTTGTTCGTATTTTCTGACCGCCCCCCCCCCCCCCGTTGTTTTCACTGTAAATTACTGCCTTCTTATGGAAATGCTTCTTCCTTTACTTCTTCCACCCAACATGGTTGGGGTTCTCTCATCCACCTCCCCCTGCGCTTTCCTGTTTCTGGCTGGTGTTTCTCTCCTCTCGCTTCTGGTGGGTGATTGCCAGGCCTCTTTACCTTCCTTTTTCTGTCTCTGACTCCCCTCTACGCTCCAGTGGCATCAGCAGCTCTGCAGCAACTCCCATGGGTGGACTGCACCCCCTCTCATGCCTCTGCTCGTTTTTCAGTCCGTGAAGCCAATATTTATTGAACCTCTATTCTTGGTGCCAGATGTAGTCCAGTAGTGAGAGCATTCCAGTCAGATTCCCGCATAGAAGAGCTCCCTGTCTCGTGGTGAAAGCTAAGAAATTGGTAATTCCAGTCAAGGGAAATGAAGAGGGTGCGCAGTGCTCTGGGAGCCCACAGTGGGGGAGCTCTCCCACTCCAGCATGTCACAGAAGGCTTCCTGGAGGAACTTATATCTAAGCTGGGACTGGATGTGTGGGAATTAGTCTCAAGGAGGAATAGTGATAGTCTGGGTCGAAGACACAGTATGTGTGAAGGCTGGAGGTGAGAAAGTGAGGGGCATTTGAGGAATAAAATGAAGCCCCATGCATCTGCAGCCTGGAGATCAAGCGGGTAGAGTGGAGGAGGCTGGAACGGTGGGCAGCACCCAGCCCGTGGAGGACCTAGTGAGCAGAGCCGGGTTGTACTGGACATTGTCTAGGGAAGGACACAGTGCCCCTGTAGGAGACCCAGAAGTCATCATTGCACTGACCTGGGGTATTAAAATTCCTTTTGTATGGATCTGCCTTCCCCACTGGACTGCAGGCTTCCGGACGGGAGGGAGTGGGTCGGTTTATCTTGGTACCCCCAGCTCCTAACTTAGGCCTGCCCCAAGTGTGCTGCACTTGCTCCTTCGCTTCTGCATCTGCTCTTCTCCGTGCATAGAACACCCTTTCCCAGCTGTCTCCCTGGTCCACTCCTCCCCGCTGACCTCCATGAAACCTTCTGTGGCTTCCTCCTTTCTGCTCCCATAAAGCCTTGGACCCACCACTCACAGAGTGCTGTCACATAGCTGTTCATTCCAGGCCTTTCTCTCCTTCTGGACTGTGTGTTCCCTGAGGGCAGGTCCTGTGTCACTCGCCTTTGTATTTTTATTGGTGAGCAGAGCACCATGAAGAGGACAGGCTTAGAATTAAAAGTGGGTGCAAGGAAAAAATGGCCGCATTCTCCCCATTCTGAAACCAAACTCAGTGGGTTCATCTCTTGGTGAGTGCAGAGCGGAAAAGCACAACCAAGGCAGAAGTAGGTGAAGAAACAGGTTTATTGCTTGCTCAAGCAATGGAGAACACCTGGGATATTTCCCAGCACAGTGTCTCCCTGAGCTCAGTGCAGGGCTCCCCCTCTTGATACACGAGAGAGCAGAGGATAACAGGTTTCTTTGTAACAACTGGGCTCATTTCCAGCGCATGCTAGCAGGTAAATATACTACTACATACATCACATGATCTGAAAATGGCTGCTTTGACCCTTCCAGAGGAGGAGAATTTAAGATGCTAATGAGTTTAAGGTAACTTTAGGACGCTTGGAGCTGGAACATTTTGCAGGGGTTTTGCTGCAAATGTGTGAATTTCTCTACAAAAGAGCAACATTTGCAAAACAGGGATATCAATTTCTGTAAAACAGAACACATAGTTTCTTCTTGTCTGAAAAACATTTGGCAGATGTGTTAGTTATTGATCAGATCCTCAGTAACCCTTTCTTTGCCTGGCTCACTGGTTACCAATGGTCTCTCTATTGTAAGAGTGAGGTTAGCCCAGAGGGGCAGTTCTAAAGATAGAGGGAAAATAGAGGTACTCTAGTGCCTTGTGCATCACACAAGTATTTTTAGGAAGAGGGGCGTGGTCAATTAATAATGAAAAATGCTACATGAAATAAAGGATTTTGGATTTGTCAAGCTGTGCTTAATGGACTGTAGAAATGGTAATAATACAGACTTATTTTTTCCTCTCTCAGGCAGCAATGAATGTGGATCACGAGGTTAACCTCTTAGTGGAGGAAATTCATCGTCTGGGTTCAAAAAGTAAGTATTATAACACAGATACAGTATTTCTTCTGAGTTTAGCTCAGAGCAGGTAGGATCTTCTTCTTTGGGAGAAGCCTGTGAATGGGGTCACCCAGGGCTTCAGGACACAGTTATGGCAGCTCTGCCCTCGGTCCCAGTCATAACTGCTCTCACCCTTGAAGTGGTATCTGGGGACACAGAGCTATTGGGGTATAGTGATTTGATGCAAAGAATGGTTTAGATATTTCATTACCCTTTGAAAGGAAAGAAATTGCTATGCTTCTCTAATCAGGCTGCATTGAAGTCTGGTAATTGAATCATGTTCTAATTTTTATTTGTCACACTATTAAAATTCATTTTTTCTGCTTTATTCCGCCACCATTTTGCAAACTTCCAAATAACTAGGGACTCAGATTGAAATTATACTAAATTGTCTTTATTTGCTCCAAATTTTTAAGTTTTGTATAATCAGGTATTTATGTACCTATAACTAAAAGAAACCATCTTTTAGGTAGTTTTTTTTAAAGTCAGCTTTTTCTTCAGCAGCTTATGAGCAGCTACCATGAGATCTTACCATGAGACTTGTAAAATTGGTAGTATTAGTGCCCTTCTCCGAAGCGTTCATGAAAGTAACTATTATGCTTGTAGCTTTAGGTATCTGTACATCTCAGCAAGACAGGCAAGAGTTTGGGGAGTATTTTGAAAATTGTAAGAGCAATAGACATATTCAGCAACGGCTAGGGTAATGGAACACAAAGGTTTAAAATTACATCATGTGAGTGAAAAACAGCTTTTAAAAGAACCTCATAAGAGTTGTTTTGTCATTGTAGCTTGATTCTTCTTACTTATAGCTCTGTCTGCTCGTGAATCGCAAATCATTTGAAATAACAACACTTTGAAAATTCCATTAAGCGATTAGTATCAGATGTCCCGTCTATCAGTTTTCTATTGCTGCAGTAACGTTACCACAAACTTAGTGACATAAAACAACACATTTAACATCTTAACAGGATGTAGGGTTGGAGTCTGTCTTGGACCATTTGGACTGCTGTAACAAAATACCACAGACTGGGTGGCTTACAAACAGCAGAAATTTATTGCTCATAGTTCTGGAGGCTGGAAGCCTGAGATCTAGGTGCCAGCATGGGCAGGTTCAAGTCTTCTTCCGAGTGGCAGACTTTGTATCCTCACATGGTGGAAGGGGCTCTGGAGTGCTTTGCAGCCTCTTGTATAAGGCGTTAATCCTTATGACTCATGACTTTTATGTTCTTACACCTTCGTGACGTTAGCATTTCCCAAAGGCCCTACGTACTAATACTGATACCAAACCAAGTGTGCTCGCCTCCTGCTGAGTTAAATAAGACTCTATACCAGTGGAAGTTGTCTCACAAAGTAAAGTGTATTTGCAGCAAATAGGAGGCCATGAGGAATCACTTCGAAAGTCATGGTATCCCCGAACAAAGCGGAACAGGGACTTTTATTTGGTTGGGTAATGAATATTCAAAAGGGAGAGGCAGGTGTTCACTTGCACAGGCTCAGTTGGAGAACGTGCTTCCACATAATGAGGCCTAAGCTCCTCCTGGAGAGATCTGTGCATTAAAAACAAGGCAAAGGTCATGGGCATAGCTCTTGTGGTGAGGCTTGGTCAGTTTCAGGATGGCTGGTGGTTACATCTCCTTAATATACAAAAGGAAAAGAAACAACTTGGAAAAACAGTTAATTACTTCCAAACCCACCTTAGAGTTTCTCGAGGCCCCTAGTTGGTGACAATATCATCACCTTTCGTGGTTAGGATTTCAACATATGAAGTTGAGGAGGGATACAAACACTCAGACCATAGTAGAGTCTGCTAAGGGTCTCCCTAGGCTAAAATCAAGGTGATGGCAAGATGCATTCCTTTCGGGAGGCTCTAGAGAATCTGTTTCCTAGCTTTTTTCTAGCTTCTAGAGGCAACCTGCCTCCCTTGACTCCTGGCCCCTTTCTCCATCAAAGCTGGCGAGAGCTGGTTGAGTGCTCACATTGCATCCCTCTGACCTCCTCCTCTGCCTCCCTCTTCCATTTTACGGATTACATTGGGCTCCCCCAGATAGTCCGGGATAATCTCCCTATTTCAGGGTCCTTAATTTAATCACACCTGCAGAGTCCCATTTGCCATGTAAGGTAATGTATTCTTGGGTCCTGGGGATTAGGACATGAATATCTTTGGGGCCATTATTCTTCCTATAACCTCCCCTTTTTGGTTTTCCTTAGTCACTATTTCTACATCAGACTTGAGTCATCATCGCTGAAATATATCAAGAAAAGATAAACCAGGCATAGAAAAGTTGGTGTGGACTCAAGCACCAACTGAGTTTAATCATATGATCAGTTATTGTTTGTTGAGCATCTCTATATGCCAAGCACTGTGTAGGGACAAGTGACATCATGTGTTCCTGTTCCTCAAGGATCTTACTACTTAGATAAGAAAAATAGATTAAAAATCTAGGAGGCAATTATCAGAAAAAATGTATGCTAAATTGTGAAGTGCTGACATTCAGTTCAGCATGGTCCCAGAGAGACAGATTACTGGAAGCTGTGGTAGTAAAGCCTTGACTATCAGGTAAAACTTGGAAGTGTAGGGCAGGTCAGTTTAGGAGGAAATGCATGAGCTGAATTTGGGAGGTTCGTCGAGAACCCTGAGGAGACAGTAGAGGATGTAATTTACTTAGTGCCCCAGTCAGACCAAGGATCAGTCTTTCCTAACCCCGTTTTTCTCCCACCCACCTCACCACACCCGCTAGATGAAAGTTTGGTGAGTCTTTTTTTTTTTTTTTTGTGAGGAAGATCAGCCCTGAGCTAACATCCATGCCAATCCTCCTCTCTTTGCTGAGGAAGACTGGCTCTGAGCTAACATCTATTGCCAATCCTCCTCCTTTTTTTCCCTTTTTCTCCCCAAAGCCCCAGTAGATAGTTGCATGTCATAGTTGCACATCCTTCTAGTTGCTGTATGTGGGACACGGCCTCAGCATGGCTGGACAAGCAGTGCGTCGGTGCGCGCCCGGGATCCAAACCCCGGGCCGCCAGTAGTTGAGCATGAGCACTTAACTGCTAAGCCACGGGGCTGGCCCCCTAGTGAGTCTTGTTTTCAATAGCGCTGCCCCTCCCTGTGTTCATCGTTTCTTCGTTCCCAATTTCTCCTGAGCCCTGTGAGGTCCTGTTACTCTTGGGAGTAGTACTCTTGTTTGCATTGTTAAAGGTATTAAAGATGTATTTCCAAAGATTTGTAGGATTTTCTTCTCTCGTAGATCTTTCTCCATGTCAGCTTAGTGTTTCTCGGTCAGATTCAATTGCATTTAAAAGCCTGCCTCTACATCCCTAGCAGTGTTATTATTCTACTAGGTCAGACTGAACCTGTGCTCCAAAATTAGCACCTTTACAAACTGGAAGACTACAAAGTAATGATGATAACTTCTTTAAGGATGAAAATATTCGAACACTGCCTCTTCACCAGGTCTCCCTGACTTACCCGTTTTTGGTAATAGGTGACGTAGGAGTTGGAAAGTGTCTCTGGAGATATGTGATCTACTGACATGTTATGGTTAATTATTTAAGTAGTGTCTGGAATAATTTTAACTAAGTTAAGATTTAGATTCATCATATTTAGACTAAATATGATGTATTAGCTGAAGTCAGAAATTGATGAATTTACTTTTATCTGTTTTTTTTAAATAAAACTCTTTAAAGTCTCTCATTTTTCATCCAGTGGAAAAAAATTAAGTGGATAAAGATTATTTGGAGACTTAAATTCTTTCATTCAACAAATATCTCTTGAGTGCTTCCTTTGTGCTTAAGAGCTGGAGATGTGAAAATAAACAAAACTCTGGCTCAGCCCTTGTGGGTCTCTCTAGATAGCGGGAAGACAGACAGACAAACCGGAAGCATGTATTGGGAAGTGGCTGAGAGCATGAATCCCAGCTCCTCCACATACTTGCTGTGTGACCTCGGGGACATCACTAAACTTTTCTGTGCCTTGGTTTTCTTATTTGTATAATAATAATACTCTATTTCAATGATTCAAAGACACTTTTTTCACACTTTGAAATCTCTGAAATAAGGATGTATCTCCTAATGGTGCGCTGTAGTTAAATTGGCAGTTTAATTGGAACATAAAATAATTGTCCTTCTTGCAATCAATTGTATCTGCTCTTTGATGAAATGAGAATTGAGTTTTATGACTATAAAGTGCATCGAACCATTCTAGCAACATAGCAAGTACTCAGTAAATGTTAACTATTATGACTGTAACTGATGATGAGTGCTTTGATAGCTCTATCTTCAGTTTTATAAGAAGAGCTATTAACTTGACTGAGAGAATCATGGAGGACTTCTCAGAGAAGGTGACATTTGAGTCCATTCTTGAAGGAAAAGAATTTAGCTAGGGAAAGGGGTGTGGGATGCTGGGCAGATGGCTCAACATGGGCAAAATTGCCAAGGCAGGATCTCGTACGTCATCTTGGGACACAGGTTGTTCATTTTGAGTGGTTCAAAAGGTGCATGGAGCGACATGGCAGGAGACAGGTAAGAGATGAGTGCGAGGGCCAGAGGCTGAAGAGTCTTATCACTGAGGCCACAGGCTTCACTTTATTTTGAAGGTGACAATCCCATTGAAAGATTAAAATAGAAGAATATCAATCAAGTTTGCATCTTAAAAGGTTTCATCCACATTTTTTATTCTGCATCAATATGGAGGATGTATTGAGGGGTGAAAATGGAGAAAGGGAGGCTCGTACGGAGTCTTGAGAATCAACTCGGGCCTGGACCAAGCACTTAATTGTCCGTGGAGAGGAGAGGCCAGAGCTACAGAAGATACAAAGAAGGTGGGCTCACTTGTGAGACTGAGGGGTGAGTGGGCAGGGGAACTCCAGGAGTTCAAGGGTGCTCCAAATGTAGCGCTCAAGTTTCTGGTGTTGGTGCCTCTAAAGAATTTCATGTGAGCTCAGCATTTCCCATATGCCAGGCGCTCTCTAATTCCTTGACTTATATTCTATCTTTGAATCCTCACAACAACCCCATGAGGAGTGTTTTTACCTTCATTCTAGGGCTGAGGTCATGGCAGCTCAGAGAGCTTGGAGGACCTGCCCTGGGTAACCCAGCAGCTCCGCTTATTTCTGGAATCAGTGAAAGTTTCTTGTTGCAAACAGAGGGGCGTGCTGCTAGGAGTTTAAAAAGTGAAGAGGTCCATCTTTGCTTTCCAGGCCAAGCGTGGTCAGATTCTCTGTTTTCCTTTGCAAACTTATTTCCTTTTTCCTCTCATCTTAGATTGAAGTAAATTGGTCACTCTGGTCACTGCTCCCCCAGACACTGACTTGCTTCCCTGCACATGAGGCTGGGCACACCCGCATTTCTCTCTCAGACTGAGCCCGTGATCACTGTGGGCGGGCTCGGCGTGGGCGTGTGCCGGGCACTGCGCCATGTGCATTACAGCTGTGTCCGCCAACAGCCCTGTGCAGGAGCCATGAAGATCCCCATTTACAGATGAGGAAACTGAGGCTCAGGGAGCTTAAGCACATTGCCCAAGGCCAAACAGCTATCAGGAGATTTCAGCGGAGGGTTGTCAGGTATTTAACAGGCCCCACGTTACACTCCCCTTGCAAGTCCAGAACAGGTGCCCTCCTTCACCAAGTCTTCCCTTACCCCTCTGGCCATGGTCAGTGCGCCCTACACACTGGAGGACAGGTTGAATTTCCACTCACTTGATGTCCACATACATGCAGCTTTGTGCTGTTGCTTTACTTGCTACGTGTTTATTTCTTATTTCTTCGTGGGGACTGAAGACATTTCTTTGACAGCTAGAAAATGGTTCTGTCATTCCTCTTGTCTTCCTCCAGCGCCAGCACAGTGCTGTCCTCACGTAAGGCTTCCCTCAGCCTCAAGGTGGACATTCTGGTAGGGGCGCACCAGAACTCAAGAACCCTTGGCCAAGGAGTGCTCCCCTCACCGCTGGAGCCCTCTTCTTGACAGTGGGCGCAGCTTTGGGAGGGAAGAACGTGGGGTTCTGCTGAGGACGGGGTCCGGGGCTCAGCCAAGTGGATCAAAGGAATCAGCCATCAATGGAGAGGTGTCCCAGATCACTCTTATCTCCTCATTTCCAGTTGATTGATTTTTAACCAAAGATCCATCTTTTGTTGACCTTACTTGTTTAAAAAACAGACTTTGTTTTTTTTTGAGCAGTTTTAGATTTACAATAAAATCGAGAGGAAAGTGCAGAAATTTCCCATATACCTCCTACCCCCCCACATGCATAGCCTCCCCCATTATCAACTCTCCCACCAGAGTGGTACATTTTTTACAACTGACGAACCTACATGGACACATCATCATCACCCACAGTCCACAGTTCCCATTATCGTTCACTCTTGGTGTTGGACAAATTCAGAATGACATGTGTCTACCATTATAGTAGCATACAGAGTATTTTCACTGCCCTAAAAATCTGTGCTCTGCCTGTTCATCTCTCTCCCCACCCCAACCACTGCAAGCCGCTGATCTTCTTACTTAGTTTTATCTTTTCCATAGGTTTGCCTTTTCCAGAATATTCTATAGTTGGAATCATACAGCATGTAGCTTTTTCAGTTTGCCTTCTTTCACTTAATATGTATTTAAGGTACCTTCATGTATTTTCATGGCTCGATAGCTGGTTTCTTTTTAGTGTTTACCTCAGTTTTTAACATCCATGTTAAAAACTTGCCTCCAAACTAGATAATCTAAGGATCTTGGTGAATACAGATTTCTTCATTTGTAAGGTCACCACTCCCTCCCTGGGGGTTCTGAGTGCATTCTGAACACACACTAGAGAAACACTGCCCTTGACCCAGGGTTTCTCTTGCATTTGTTATTTTTGTTAATTCAACAACTAACATAACAATTAAAAAAGTCAAAATTCAGACAGAGAGGAATTGGTTCACAGTGGTAGCACTAAAACACATTCACTTTTTATAAATTTCTTGGTTCTCTTCCACACATCCTCTGGATGATACTAAGGCTAGGAGGTGCATAATACATTGTATTTATTCCATCACTTTTTGGATCTGGCAGGAGGTTACATTGAATTTATGACTATTAAATTGTAATCTTGGTTCACCTAGTTAGATGTTTATTAAAGATGATGTAAATCTGCCATACATGGGGGCGAGAAACAGACTTTGCATTGGCTAACATTGTATTTTCTCAAATTAGATGCTGATGGGAAGTTAAGTGTGAAATTTGGGGTCCTCTTCCAAGATGACAAATGTGCCAACCTCTTTGAAGCATTGGTAGGAACTCTCAAAGCTGCAAAACGAAGGAAGATTGTCACATACCCAGGAGAGCTACTTCTGCAAGGTGTTCATGATGATGTTGACATTATATTGCTGCAAGATTAATGTGGTTTGCATATCTTTGTTTATTGTTATTTTTTGTTGCTGGTAAACTGGAATATTAAGTCAAAGGGCAAACATATGAACATACTTAATGTATTTTTATAGAACTTTGTAAACAAAAGGAGACTCATTTCAGAAGTCTGTCCTTTTTTATATCTTGAAAGAGAATTTATGTATGACACTGTAAAATAAATATAACCTATCATTTTTCTCAGGAATCTGGTTGGAAAATATAGGCACTGAGGCTTTTTTTAGTGTGGGTGCAAGAGTGCTTGTTTCATAAATCATTCTTAGACAATTTCTACACATACTTGACATTCTGTGAAAGCAAGAAGTAAACTGAAGACCAGCTCCCACAAGGAACGTTATAACGTTTACGTAATAAAAACATGTAACTGTCTTAAAATTGCCTTATTGCCTTATTTTGTCATTTAAGATTTATGTGCCTCTCAGAATCCAGTGTTTGCATCAAGATTAGGTAACTGCAGTAAAAGTTATTGCAATTTGAAGAAAAATTCTCTTCAAACTACAGAATCAAAAAGTCGGCCAGCTTAGTGGCATGGTGGTTAAGTTCGTGCGCTCTGCTTCGGTGGCCCAGGGTTCGCAGGTTTGAATCCCGGGCACAGACTGATGCATCACTCATCAAGCCGTGGTGTGGCAGCATCCCACATACAAAATGGAGGAAGGTGGGCACAGATGTTAGCTCAGAACCAGTCTTCCTCACACACAAAAAAAAGTAGGGATGGTTAGTGTTATGATTGGGCCCCATAAAAAGTGATGATTTTGATGCCTATTATGTGCTTACCACTGAGTTAGGGGACAGGCAAAAAAAAGTAACCTAAAAACTTCACTTTGCAGTTGGATTGATTAGACCCACCTGAAATGGTACAGGATTGTCTCTAATTGCATGTTGCAGCCTACAGTACAGAACTGAAAATGGTACAGAATCTCAAGGAGGCTAAGATCCGGGAAAGCCATGATGATTGGAAAAGGTACCATAGAGGCGACCGAATTTGCATGGCTGGAGCTGGTTACCCAGAGGGAAAAAGATGGGACCAGGGAGGGTGATGACAGATGATGGGACAGGTAATGGTAAGGCAGAGGGACATGGATTAGCAAGGCCTGACCTTGTGAAAGGGAGGGTGTCAGGTTGATGGGAATGTTAGAGAGAGCCAGGATTCTGATTGGATAGTTAAGGTAGAACCTGGGGAGCCAGGGAGAGGAGTTGGAACAGAAATAGGAGCAGGGATGTTCCCTGAGGACAGTCGTGTGGAGTGAAGGTAGCTCTAGCCCTAGTAACTAGGGTGGACCATAGAGAGTAAGCTGCAGTCAGACAAGCCAGCTGGAACGTTGCCCCAGAATCTCAGGGGTGGTGATAATGGAAAGGCACTCCAAGCATATGTTTAAGGAAACTGAACCTCTGTCATCTGTACCCTTTCTATTGTGACAGGATCCCCGTTCAAGCTAGACTAAACAACAGAATTCACTGGCACTTCCTAGTCATTGCTAAGAGATATTGAGCACTTACTATGCTAATTGTCATATAACCCTGTGAGGTTGGTATTAATAATTATGTCCCATTTTGTAGATGAGGTAGGAGAGGCACAGAAAAGCTAAGTAGCTTGTTCAGTTTCACCCAGCTAGAAAGTGGGCTAGTCAGGATTTTGAAGTCTGACTCATCTAACCGGCAGTTCCAGGGACGGGGTGGACTTCAGGCATGGCTGGCTCCGGAGACTCAAACAATGTTGTCAAAACTCTCTGCCTTTCCATATTGGCTCTGATGCCTTCTTTGGTTTAAACTCATTCTCTTTCTACACTAAATAGGTTTCCTGCGTATAGCTGGAAAGATGCCTACGGGTAGTTGTAAACTCACCTACTCCTAGATTAGCAACCCTAGTGGAGAATTTATTATATCTAATTATGAAGTCTAAGAAAGGAACTCTGATTGGCTCCACTTGCAGTGTAAACCTCCCTCTTTGATTAATAACATTTGCCAGAGGATGAGATACCTTGAGTTGACAGGCCCGGGTCATGTGCTCGTTTCTGAATGAGGACGGGGTGAGACACTGCTCCACAGCCTCACAGCAAATAGGAGAGGGAGAGTTCCCCAAAGGAGAGGATGCTGGGTACATGGGGACAACATAGGTTGACTATAGATACAAGAGATCTTGTGAAGGATGGTCCATAGGACTATGTATGTCTCAGGAAACAAGATAAATGAGAAGCAGCGATCAAATGCCACCCCCATGTGTGGCTCAGTGACAGAAAATAACGCGTTAACAGAGATGGAAATTGAGTGGAGCAGGAGGGCTAATCTTAGGGAGAGTTTCATTTGGGCACGGTGAACGTGGGGTGGTTGGAGTGGACATGTGTAGTAAGCAGGTGAAGATTTGGTTCTGGAACTCGGGATGGCTCAGGAGTATAGAGAGAGACTTGAGAATTACGGTTCGAGATTGATTTTCATCTCAATTTCGGTATATATGGATAATCATCATTTTGCCTCTTATTATCTTTAAGTTGAAATTTTAATTATCAGACACTTAGAAAACACAAAAGACGCACAATCTACAGGCTCTGTAAAAGCCCGGGCTGAGAAACTGAAGCACCTTTAGAGGGAAGCAGTCAGGGAAACTCATATATATCTGATGGGATTTTTTTGAGACAAGACTGACCTCCTAATCAGAGACTTCCTTAAGAAATCTACAGAAGTAAGTTGAAATGGTTACTCAGTTTGTCACTTTGTTTAGTGTCGTCTTGGTGAGTATCAAATGAAGTTTCAAAGTTTCAAACCCATAACGATTCAGAATTTGAGAATTATCTTCCAGAAAAGATATATCCATGGGATTGTTGAGTTATTTTGAGAAAATTAACAGAATGGCATTCCTGTGTACCATGACATCCATGATACAGTTTTAGATATTTTCCTTAAGATTCAAGATGGTCAATTCCTATGTAACAACTTAATGTATGAATAGTTCTTATTTGGATCATGATCTTAAAATTCAAAATCATAAATTTGACTACTTCTGAGCCAGACTCACAGTGAAAATAATCTTTCTTGGCCATAAACTGTATTCTAGTTAAGCATCTCAGTAATGGGTGCCATTGGCTAGCGGCAGGTGGGAATTAGAAATTATGAACAGTTGTACACAAACATGTCTTCATTCATGCCGCAAAAATGTATAGCATCTAATTTGCTCAAGTCACCACGCTAGGCATTAGGGATTATTAAAGCAAAGCAAAATAAGAATAAATAAAATCCAATTCCAGGCCTCAAAGAGAAACAATTTGCACAATATATGTTAAATATAGAAGAAGCTTTGGGTAAATGATGTTCCAGGGAGAGGACTGGGATGACGTTTGTCTTAAAGAAACAGAGCAATTGGGAAGGACTACTGGTGGAGTCGTTACTGCCTACAAGGTAGAGAAAGCCTGTTAACTTAAAGTAAGGAGGAGAGAGGAGTCTTGAGAGCTGAGGCTGGGAAAGGTCAGAACGTTATTTGAAGTCTTAAGATAGAAGAAACAATTCTAAGTGTAAGTCTTAATGGTGAATTACAAAGAACTGTAAAAAACTTAATGAAATAGGGGCTGGCCTGGTGGTGTTGGTTGGGTTCGCACGCTCTGCTTTCACAGCTTGGGGTTCACAGGTTCAGATCCCGGGTGCAGACTGATGCACCGCTCATCAAGCCATGCTGTGGCAGGCATCCCACATATAAAGTAGGGGAAGATGGGCACAGATGTTAGCCCAGAGCCAATCTTCCTCAGCAAAAAGGAGGATTGGCAACAGATGTCAGCACAGGGCTAATCCTCCTCACCAAAAAAAAAAAAACACTTACATGAAATAATTTGATAAGTACCACTAATTAGGAAGTAACTTTAATTTGTAAGTTCCATGACAGTGCTATTTTGTATATTAGGATGATATAAAACAAACTCTAAGTATAGTTTATCACCTTCATAGTGAATGACTGTTAATTGAAAAATTGATTAAAGTTACCACTTTGGCATACTCAAATATCCTTAAGTTCCCATCACAGAAAATCCAGGCACTCTTTTGTGTCCTGGAGGCACAATTTAAAAATAAATTACACAAATGTTGATTTGAGGAATTTATCTTAATCGAACACTAACATCCCAGATTTCCCTGGTGTCTGAGCTGCTTCCTACTGTTCAATAAAGAGAAAAAGGCCTCTGGGCTGATAGACAAAACACACATAAGTGATGACAAAGGAACAAGCCTGCCTTTCTGTGTGGCATGTGGCCTTGGACTCATTAATTTATAGCCTCATATCTAGAAAAAGTCAAGAGAAGGGCATGTACCTTTAATTTATTTATAGTCAAATAATCTTGGCGTTTCCTCTTAACAAAAGATATAAATAAGTCTTCAAAGAAAACTTGCTCCTCAGGAGACTTTTATGATGAGAAATCAGACACAAGACTGTATTTTTCAGGAAGATGATTCCATATAAAAATCACTTTCTCGTAGTTTTTGTTCATCTCTAGCAGCCTCAACAAAAAGTTTCTTTAAAAATTTTTTTTTCTGTAGTTCCCCTTTTAGTGAAGACATTTTTGGTTATGAAGGGCAGGAAGACTATCCTCTACCTACTCTGGGTCCTTTCTGGCTGGGCTACAAATTAAATTGACATGAGACCGAATAGCAGGAGAAAATCAAACAAAGCTTTATAATATGTATATAACATGTGGGAGAAATAAGGGAAACTGAGTAACTCGACAAAATGGTGAAGGTTCTCATCTTAAACACCATCTTCAGCTAAAGACAAAGGAGGATGTTGGGGGTGGGGAGAGTCAGCTATGGGAGATTTACCAGAAAAGCACAGCAAACAAGAGTAAGGTTATTATGCAGATTTAAGGCCTCGCCTTCCACATTGATAAGCTTCTAGAGAGGAGGCCTTGCCCGCTTCTTCCCGTGCAGAGAGGGAGATACCTTTACCAATGGAGATTTCTCTTAGAAATGTAAATGTTTGGTAAACAGAACTTTGATAAGAATGGGCTTAGCAAGGACCCTCCCAGTCTATCCATACCCAGAGTTATCTATGGTGATGGCCTGTCCTGGGGACAGGCCTTCTATCTTAAATCCATTTAGGCAGTTAGTGAGGGGGGAGGTCAAAGTTTCTTTTAGAGTCTTCTGAGCCATTATTCTCTTCAGCTCGAAATAATCCACATACCAGAGTGGCACATCTTGGGGCGCCCTGCCCTGAACCCCATCAGTTAGAAGGAATGGAGACTCTCTTAGCTAAGTAACATGGATTAACTATCAGGATGTATAGGGGGCAGTTAGGAAGATAAGGTAGGTAACTCACTGAAATCCAAGACAGGCAACTGTGCCATGGCGGGGCTTCTGGAGACGAGGGACTCCTAACCAGACAGCATCAGAATGGCTTTTGTAGCTTTTGCCATGTCTGAACACTCCGCAGAGTCTGACCGAATGTGTCTGGGTGGGGCCCAGCATTTCCGGGAGGAAGCACATCCCAGGCGGATTCTGAGGGCAGCCCCGGGAAGAACCTCTCCTTGCTGCACCCCAGCTGCCCGTTAACACCACCTAGCTGTTTGCATGAATCCAGTTCTTTCTATCTGCTTCTCCTGCTTCTAATTAGCTTCCTCATCCTCTATCTTTTGTCTAATTCATAGCTTCTACTGAGGCTTTAGTTTGCTCCCTTGTTACTTTGATTTATCAGTGTCACTTTTTGCCGTTAGCTGTCTCAGATGCTGTAGGTCTGTACGTCAACATTAAAATACCTAATATAATGAATCTGAGGAGCTCAGCTTTGTCCTTAGCTGACAGAAATCTTTGTGTTAGGTCACCCCAACGGTCATTGGCCAGCTTAAGCATCGATTTCGTCAGCTGCCCACCCCGGTGCAATCAGTTATGGCTGCAAATGGGGGCAGGGAAGGCATGTGGCCTGGAGCCACTGCGACAGCATCTGTGAGCAGCTGCCTCCGCCAGGCCTGTGGATCTGGTAGGCTGCAGGACTGCACGCTACCCTGACTTTCCTCAGAGATCCTCTGTGATTCCCAGTAGAATAGGAAGACAGTCACTGTCAATTGGGAGGATATCACCACATTTTTAAGCATAAAAACTATTTCCTCCACAAATTAGTTGTACTTTTAGTATCCATGATTAAGAAAATACGTAATACAAAACACATGACTTCAGCAAAGGTTTTAAATGAGTTTGCATTTTATTAATCATAAGAGCAGCACTCACATAGTAGTACATTTATTTATGAATACAAGGCACAGCATTTAGCCAGAGAAAATGGTGCACATATGGTTTCCTGGACTCCTTGAAATAACTTTGTAGCTCCTTACGGGCACTCTGCCCACAGGTTAGGAATGATTTTGTGGTACAGTAAGCACATATCCTGTATTGGGAAAGCCTGCATTGGAGCCTCAGGGTCTGCTACTCACTAACTTCATTTCTGGCAGTCAGTGATAGTTCAATATTTCCTCCCCTTGAATCTAGGCAGGCTTGTGACTGCTTCAGCAAATAGAATACAGTGAAAGTGATGCTAATGATACTGAGGCTGGGTCATAAAAGGCCAAAGAGCAACTACCTGGCACATGTAATGGAATGTTGAGAGAGGCAGGGCTTCAGGAGTGGCTTGATCTAGCAACTCAATGATGGCACCAAGATCCTGGTTTTTTTTCTGTTTCTCCTTTCTGCCTTCTGTGATGTCAGTTCCATTTATTTCATTCTAAGTCTGACTTCTTCCTGGTCAAAAAATAGCTGCCAACAACTCCTGGGGTGACATGTCTCCTTGGAGAAAGAGGATGACAGAAAGACAGAGAGAGACAGATCTGAGAATGAGAGAGAGGAGCTCCAAGGTGGAAAAAGTGGCATCAGTAGATTGCAAACTAGCTTCCAGTTCTGCTGTTGAGAAGTCAGTTGACATTCTAATTTCTTATCATTTTTGTTTTTTCTTTTTTCTCCCCAAAGCCCCAGTACATAGTTGTATATCCTAGTTGTAGGTCCTTCTAGTTCTTCCATGTGGGACGCTGCCTCAGCATGGCTAGACAAGCGGTGAGTAGGTCCATGCCCAGGATCCAAACCAGCAAACCCTGGGCCGCTGAAGCGGAATGTGTAAACTTACTGCTATGCCACCAGGCCGGCCCCATCCTTATCATTTTTATGTGACTTTTTTTTTAATCATGAAAACTTTTAGGATCTTTTTATCCCTAATGTTCTGAAGTTTTGTTGTGTTGTACCTTGGTATGGATAATATTTTTTTACCTTTTATTTTGGGCATTGGACTGACTTTCAATCTGACAACTTACATTCTTTAGTTTGGGGAAGGTTTCTTGTGTTACCTCTTTAATAATCTCTTTCCTGCCATTTTCTCTGTGTCTTTTTTTTCTTTCTGTAACTCTTGCTAGTTGAATGTTGGCACTTCTTCTGAATTAATACTCTAATTTTCTAATTTTTCCCTTCTCTCTTTTGTATCTTTTCATTCTCTTACTAAGAGATTTACTTTGCTATGTTGTTTAAAATTAATAGTTAAAATTCTATTTTCATTATTTCAATTTCCAATACTTTTATTAGAGGATAGCATTCTGTTCCTGTTTCATGGATATAATATCTTGTCTTATCTCTCTAAGGCTATCAGTTATGGTTTCATGGATGTTTACTTCTACTTTCTGTATTGTCTCTTTCAACTGAGATCCTTTCTTTAACTCGTTTGTATCTCTTTTTTTGTGTGTTTTGCTAGAGTGATTCCTCAAATACCTAGAGATCTTTAGCTCTCCGTTAATATTGAATAGTGAGTCACTGAAAACTGGTGGGAGGCTCTGGGTTGAGGAGTTTGCCAACTCCTACTAGAAAGCTTTGCTATACGGTAATCAGACCATAGGCAAGCTTTTTGTCGTGAAAATCCCAAGCATCAACATTGTAGGTTTTTATTTTATTTTTTTTCCTCTGAAGCCATTCATTTTCCCTTGAGAAGAATTCAGCTATTTTCTGCCTGGGTGCTGGCAATCTGGAGGCAGAATAGAGGAAGAGGCTGGGGTCACGCTCTTCCCTCCTCTCCTCTGTTCTCAGCTCTCCTTGTCACTTTTGCTCTCAACCAGACCTGGGGTTCTCTGGTGTGGAACTACTTCCTCTCCACTTCGCCAGAGACCTTGGTCTGTGTAGTGGGGAGGAGGGGGAGTTGTCTGGATTCATGGGAAGGGAGATGGACCACAAGCTCAGTGTACAGACGATCAAGCAATCCCCCTGACTTCAATCACGTACCTCATTCCTGCCTTAAGTGTTGCCTGGAGGTCCAGGGTTCTGAGCCTCCCTAGGGCTCTGAGGGGGTGGGTTGGCTCTGTTCCTGCTGGTATCCCTGTCTGGGGATACTTGAGAAAGGCAGTAGCTTTCTCAAGTCTGGTATCATTCTTCCATCTGCTTTCTAACTTCTAAAGATTATGGACGTTGCTCATCAGCTATTGTCTTCTCTCTCATTCTTTGTCCTTGTGAATTTGTGACTTTCTTCATTTACTTGAGTAAAAGAATATTAAAAAGCTTACCAATGGGGCCGGCCTGGGGCGGCCACCTGTGGCGCAGGTGGTTAAGTGCGCGTGCTCTGCTGCGGCGGCCTGGGGTTTGCAGGTTTGGATCCCGGGCGCACACTGAGGCACCGTTTGCCAAGCCATGCTGTGGCGGCGTCCCATATAAAGTGGAGGAAGACGGGCACGGATGTTAGCCCAGGGCCAGTCTTCCTCAGCAAAAAAAGAGGAGGATTGGCAGATGTTAGGGCTGATCTCCTCAAACACACACACACAAAAAGCTTATCGATTTACCATAGTATCTATCTGGAAAATCTCTCCGTTTTTCTTATTCCTAAACAGTTATCTCTCATCTTTTTGCTGTGAGACTCCCAGATCTCAAATGCAGAAAATTCAGAGTTCATTTTTAGCTCTGCCTTGTCGTCACCTGTGTCGAGGTCACTGTCATGCTGGTCCCCAGCGTGTGATATATTTGCAGCCCTCACGAAGCAGGCTTTGCCTGATTCTTGCTGTCTCTGAAGCCGTCAGCCTCCAGGGCACCTGTGCGCAGATGAGGGTCAGGAAAGTAGGTGTGGCATGCCAGGGGAAGCCCAGAAAGATCGCATCCCTGGGGAACGTGGCATCTAAGCCATTGGGGCATACAATCTAGGCTCATTATATTTCATCTCGCATGAGTGTGCTCTGAAGAAACAGAAGAGGAGGAAGCGGGAGAAGAAATAGCACATGGTGTCAGGAAATGGCAGATCCTGCAAAATTAAAAAATGGGAGTAGAAAGCATAAGATAATTCTTTGGGGGCTGATTACGGAATTTGTGGGAACAACCTTATCTAATTGCCGTGCAATTCAATAACAATTACATGTCTCATTAAATAGGTTCAAATTAACTTCATGGAATGCACTATTTGATTAGAATAGTAAACAGCCTACACATATATTCAGTATTTATTGTGTGCTGATGTTGTAATCAGCAGAGGAGCCTGCTTGACAGCTGGCTGCAGAGAGAAGCAAAGGATGTTAGCACCAAGAGCCCATGATAAAGGTAGGTATTTTTGGAGCCGGAGTCAACCACAGAGGTCAGGACTCTGCCCTTGCAGCCAGGAAGCATTCGGCAAATCAAAGAACTGGATCCTTGACTTGAGTGATGAGCAAATCTAATAACTTCTAAGTCTTGGTCTCTCCTCATCTGTAAAATGGGGCAAATAATAATAATACCTATGTTTTAAGATTACTGTGAGAATTCAATGTCTGAAATACAGTAATTGCTCAGTAAATGGTAGTGATTACTATCGTTTGATTTGGCAGGGTCATTGTGGGTGGAGTTGTAACTGTTTTTGTTACTTATTTCATGCAGTACTGAAAGTAACCTTTGCATCAAGGATGAGATGGCAGAGGAAGTGGTCACAGGTGAGGTTTCATGTATCAGACTTCAGGGGGAGGAACCAGGCTTACTGAAAGTCAGAGGACTCGAATCCAAAGACAGATTTACAAACAATAGTTTTATTTTGGTGGACTTTTGTTTGAAGGCCAAATCTCCGCCTCCCATAACTCACCATACCTTTGTCCATCCTATTGAGACGGTGTCTTTCTGTTCACTGATGAAGCTCCAGTATCTAGAACAGTGCTGGCACAAAACAGGTGCTTAATAAATAGTTGCTGAATGACTGGATGAATGAAAGGATGGATGGATGGATGGACAGATGGATGGATGGGTGGATGGACAAATTTAGTAGAAGAGCCTAGTCGTTGTTCTGAGCATCAGGAGTATGCTCATGTATCATGGTCACGTACAGCTTAAAATAATAAGAAAGAATACGGGTTGGCAGTTACAGTGCTTCATTTTGGCCGTGTGCTATGGTTTTTTTAAATCATGGTTTTGGCAGCTTTTATTATACAGTGTTTGGATGATAGATGAGTGCTTTCTTACAGAAAGGTAACACATGGCTCCTTATTTTATGAAATAACAAACTCTTCATTTCATTGCCAGATTTTTAGAATACATTTCATAATTAGAGAAATAAAAAAGAGGCTTTGCAAGGCTGTGCCAAAATTGAAAAGTTCTGGAATGAATCCAGAACAATCTAGTCTTCGGTTTGTGCATATTTGGGAACTGGAGCCCTACATACACAGGAGCTTGTGGTGCAGGGGGAGAGAGGATGGCAGCTGCCTTCTCAGCGTTATGGACAATAGAAGTGTCCACTATAAAGAGTCCTGGCTGATGAGACTGTTGTTGAGGAGAACATTGGTAAGGTATTTAAAGAATAAGCATAGGGAATGGCAGGTTTGGATAAAGGTTTGAAGAATCTTTATTTTGGAATGACAATAGGTTTGGAAGTTTGGAGAGGCCTCAAATTCTGGGTTGAGAGAGAGAATGACCAAGATCAGAGTAGAGAATAGAATAAAGAAAAGGGAGCTTACGTGGTAGACAAGGGCAGAGAAGCCAATAGAGGAGGAACAGGGCAGCAAATGGCCTCAAGGAACAGTCGTTTTTGCATATTTGCAGAAGTTAGCATCATGGTTTTCAAAATGAGTTCCACTGCAGGGTTCTCTTGAGGAGCCCCAAACTGATCTAAACCTGCCAGGTACTTCTTTGGTGCCTCGGGGCAAGTGACTTTCATTTTACATAGCGCTAAGAGATGCTTGCTGGTAACCTACTAAGAAAGCTAAGGGTTGTTAATTGAGCTATTTGTGAGCTAAAATTAACGTACTATCAGAGTGACAAAGCTCCTCATTCAGTAGCCTGCTAACAAGTCTTGTTGGTCCTGCAGTGTTGTAGGGCTCCTCCTGCATATGCACGTTATGATGGTTGGAATTTCTAGACTTTTTCCAAGGGGTGCTTTATTAATGGTATATCATCAGTGTTTTATCAAGTTGATCATGATTTCAATTGCTACCATTCTGGCTACTTAATGACTGTGAATTTAGCTTCATTATTATAAATTTGTTGGTTGTTCGATTAGAACATTTGTAAATGGTGACACATATTGAAGGCAATGATATTTTTGGCCTGTAATTTTTCCTAAAACTAGACTTTGAGATATGAATAATCCATACTCTATTGCTAGAGAAGAGGTATACATAAAGCCTACAATATATGCTTATAGAGCAATAGTTTATTTTTATCACTCACTTCTTTCTCCTGCTGGAAAATGAGACTATTTGGTGGCACTTAGGTTCGTTTTTCTTACCTAAATGGACTGTGGTCCAAAAAGTTTGAGATACAATGTTCAAACAAATAGCTTGATGAAACTTTTAACAAAGGGCTGCTACTTGTTATATGTTGGTGACATTAAGGAAAATGTCCTAAAAAGCTGAAATTCCCGTGAAAATTATTAGGTTGTGGTAATACCTTGGGTTCATTTCTGTTATCAAATACTCAGAAGTCTAGGTGTCGTGATTCAGTAAGACTTGATTGCAAAGCATGCTGACCGACCAGTGTCAGGCAGAAGGGAGAAGGAGTAAGCCAGGAGCGGGTAAGCCTGGGGCTAAGAGAGCCGATACCTCTGTTTCTAAGAAGTGGTCATGATATCTGGGAATGTGGAAAATTCCATGCTGAACCAGTTACATTGAAGGTATCAACCCCTATAATTCAGAGATGCTGATATTGGGGGCTACTTGAATCCAGAATTCTAGTCCAGAATCTCACATCTTCAACTAGGCAAAAACACAGATGCTCTGGATTATTTATATCCCTGCTGTGTTAGAAGGTCTACAGGGCTCAACTCAACTCAAATCTAGATGGGCAACATGAGAAGGGAGGGTCGAGAAGGCTGACAATGGAGGTCTGAGGCCCAGAACGACTTTCTGAATGGGTTCAGGTGTTTTCAGTGGCTTTTGATGCAATGACTCATGTAGTGGAAGAAACAGGAGAAAGGGAAAAAATAGAAAAAGGCTCCCCAAAGCAACTTCCTAGCCTCTCTTTTGGGATCTGCCAACATCCAGATGACTCTCCGTTGTGGGCTAGATTATGGGTTTCTTTTAAGTACGCTAAGACAAACACTGAAGAACACCAAGAGGCGGAGAGCTGTGAAAGGGTTTCTTCTCCTTTTATTCCCCATCAAAGCAAATGCTAAATGTTCACGTTGAACCCGCACTGCTTTCAGCCCTCGGCCGAAAGCAGAGGCTTTTTGAGTCCTGAGCCCCAGGGCCGTTGTGGCTCATTTAGAGAGGGGTGGACGCAGGCTAGTTCTGCCCCTGGGCGACTGACCCAGCAATGAGGGGAGGATTAGGACCCCTGCTGTCACCTCCCCTGGAGCAGAAGCAGGGACCCATGTGACATCCCATCATAATTTTTCTTTATTTGAGATATAAAGAGATGTTTCTTCCCAATTTATTTATAGAGACACAAATAGCAAAAGAACAAGGATTTCTTTAAAGAGAGCTTTTGAGCGGGAGATTCGCAGGTGCTACCTCTTCTCTGCCGTTGGTGCGCTGTCTCCAGGGAGAGTGTGAGAGGTCTCGCACGCCCGTTGACTGACAGTGGTCTCGGCCCATCTGGGAGGGAGAGTCTGTACATGCGGCTGCCAGATACCCCAGGACTCGGGTAGACTTTCCTGGAAATCTTCCCCATCCTTCTCCGAGGGTCTTTCTTAACCTTCTCCCCTGCTACACAGTCACCACCCTTCACACTAGGACAGAAACCCCAACAAGGCAGAGATTTCTAAATCCGTTTTGTGCACAGTTGTGTCCTCAGTGCTTAAAACAATACCCAGCATGCAGCAGGCGCTCACTAAACATCGGTTGACTGAATGAGCAAGTGTCCTTCACCTCATCACTGTGGACGAAGGTGAGAGTAATGGCTGATGTTGGCTAGTCTTTTAGTGTATATTTAGCAGTGCACTAAGCACTTTACATACCTTATTTTATTTAATCTTTACAACACCCATGGAGTAGGTATCAATAATAATACCATTATTATTATTATCTCTGCTTTATACCTGAGGCTAAGGGAATCTAGTAACTTCCCCAAGTTACTCAGCTAGGACGCAGCCTAACTGGAGCCTGAGCTCTCTGTCCCTCTTCCACACTGTCCTCAAGAAGATCATAATCCAGTAAGGAAGACGAAATAGATGCATGTGAAGCAATGAGTCTTATTGTTGTCTCTATCAGCACTTCTGTTTTCCATCCAGGGCCTATGAATCCCCTGGAGATCGTGTTAAAATGCAGATGTGCTTCAGCAGGTTTGGAGGGAGGCACAAGATCCTAGGTGTCTGATAAGCTCTGGGTGATGCCAGTACTCCCACCCCAGACTGCGCTTTGAGAAACAAGAATCCATCTGCCTTCCCCTCCCCAGGCACTGCTGTGGGGAGAGCCTGCTGTGGTGCAGGGCAGCATTTCTCAGGTATCTTTTATGAAGTGACTCTCACCTTCCCGATTCTCACAATATCTGGGGAACACTGGAATCGCTCTTAATTTAGAATTGTTGATTAAATAGATTCACTTTTTAAAAATGGAGATACATTTATTTATTTTAAATTTTATTGATTTTTCTAGAATATATGATAGTGGGTACAGCTCCATGAATTTCTACACACACACACACACACAAACACACAGATGTCTACCACCCATGTCAACACGTAAGATGTTTCCAGCAGCCAGCCCTGGTGGTCTAGTGGTTAAGATCCCCGGCTCTCACCGTCTCGACCCAGGTTCGATTCCTGGTCAGGGAACCACACCACCCGTCTGTCGGTTGTCATACTGTGGCAGCTGCGTGTTGCCATGATGCTGAAAGCTATGCCACTGGGATTTCAAATACAGCAGGATCACCCATGGTGGACAAGTTTCAGCAGAGCTTCCAGACTAAGGGGCTGGCCCAGTGGCATAGTGGTTAAGTTCGTGTGCTCTGCTCCGGTGGCCTGGGGTTCCCAGGTTTGGATCCCGGGCTTGGACCCATGCACTGCTTACCAAGCCATGCTGCGGCAGGTATCCCACATATAAAGTAGAGGAAGATGGGCACGGATGTTAGCTCAGAGCTGATCTTCCTCACCAAAAGAAAAAAAAAAAGATGTTTCCAGCCCCAGAAGCCTCACTTATGCCCTTTCCCAGTGAATGTCTCTCCCTCAAGTGACCACTCTTGTGACACCAGTCACCATAGATTAGTCTTACCTGTTCTTGAACTTCATAAAAACGGAATTGCAGAGCATGCATTCTTTTGTGTCTGTCATCTTTGCTCATCACGTCTGAGATTCATTCATGTTGTATGTAGCGTTAGTTCTTTTTTTAATTAGTGTGTAGCATTTCGTTATATGAGTATCCCATGAATTATTTATCCATTTCACTGTTGATGGAAATGTGGGCTGTTTACAGTTTGACTGTGAAGAATTAACCTTGTCCTTACTCTTGTCTTTGGTGGGTACATGCACAGGAGGAGAATGCTGGGTCACAGAGCAGGCACTGGTCTCGCTTTTGAACTGCATCCATTTGTAAAAAGGATCTTCTGCTATGGGCTTGATGTGCTAGTTATTTTTTCCTAATATACATTAAAATAAAAGCATAATTATTAATATTCACCCATGTGCCATCTAAAATTATTTCACATATGCTACTTGAGAAAACATTGGTGCAGCAGAAAAAAGGCATGGACTTTATAATGAGACACTCATGGGTTGGATTCTTGGCCCTGCTGCTTGCTATAGCTGTGAAACCAGCAAACAGCCACTGATGATTAAGCAGCTAGTAACGACGGGGGATCAGAATTGGCCACCTCAAAATATGTCTCTTCCTGAAAGACACTTTGGCCCCCACCCCCACTAACTGACCAAAAGAGTTTGGGATGGGAGGCCTGTCCTGGGGGCAGGATATCATCATAGACATCTCTGGGTACCTGGAGGGTCCTTGCTAAGCCCATTCTTAGTTCTGGTTACCCTTTGTAAGAGACATTTACATTTGTAAAGGAGATCTACTCTTGTAAAGGTATCTTCTTCCCTGCACCAGGAAGAAGTGGGGGATGGCCTTACCTAGAAACTTATCAGAATGGAAGGTGAGGACTTAAATCTGCATGATAAACTAACCCATTGTTAACTGTGCTGTTTAGGCAATATGCTATCTGACTCCCACTAGGTTCCTGTAGATGACATCTCCCTGGAGCCTGGGTCACCATGGCAATGGGTGTTTGAGCTATTTTTTTCAGGAATTGGAACCCTTTGTCCACTTCAGGCTGCTTGAGACCACCAACCCATCAACTGGGCCCATGCAGACATGTATCCAATAAGCGACCTTTTGATGGCAAGAGGTTGAACCTCCACCCTCAGGGCATGCTAATACCGCCATTCTGTGAACATGCGTCCTAGGAAGAGGCATGAAGCCTGATTACGCTTGCGCAGATCTTCAGTAACCTCATCTCTCCTCACCTCCAATCATTTCAGACCACCTTGCCCCCTACCCCATAAATATCCCTGAGTCCCTATTTTTGAGGAAGTGGATTTAAGATTCATTCTCCCATTTCCTCACTTGGCTGCCTTGTGATTATTAAACCCTCTCTATCTGCTGCAATCTCGTCATCTTGGTGTTTGGCTTTCTGAGCGGTGGGCAAAAATGGACCTGGTGCAGTAACAGGTGTGTGATCTTGGTCACATAAATTGTATGATTTCAGTGATGGTTTACAATCTCTGAGTCTCATATTAATGAACTGCATCTTGATGTTAACAACATGGATGAATCTTACAAAGATAAAGCTTGAAGGAAAGAAGCTGGATGCAAGAACACACTGGATGATTATTTATAGAGAATACGGAAACAAGGAAAACGAATCTTTGTTGTTGGAGTCAGGACACTGGTTACCTTTGGGAGGGAGTGAGTGGAAGAGGGCTCAAGGGGAGCCTGCTGGGGTGCTGGACATGGTTTATATCTTGACCTGGGTAGTGGTTACATACACACATATGTACACATATATACATTCATATATGTACATATTTATACACACATGTATACAACATAGTACTTGGGGGTGCTTTTAGGGTGCTGGTCACGTCCCGTTTCTTGACCTAGGTGCTGGCTATACAAGTGTGATCAGATAATGAAAATTAATCAAGCTGTACATCTATGATATGCTCTCTAGAGATGCTTTCCTTCTCTTTGAAAATGGGGATACTAATAAAAATAATGCCTACTTGAAAAGTTTGTTTAATGACATATACAAAGTGTCTGCTCAATAAATGTTAGTTCCTTAGCTCTTATTTTGCTGTAGACTAAGAGGTGCAGCCTAAGGTTGAACTAGAACTTGTGATGCAACATGAAAGCAGCCAGGTTACAAAGCATTAACTTTATATATTCACATTTTAAGCCTTACACTAAAGAAATAATGCTTTAAGGTAGAACTGATGAACAAGTGAGAGAGACTGACTGGAAGAAGGGTAATTTCCAGACTCCTAGGTGGTCATCTTATCACTCAGGTTCTCTTGGGAGAAAGAACTAATAGCATATATAAACATGTATATATAGAGTCATGTATTTTAACAAATTGGCTTATGTGATTTTGGAGGCTGGTAAGTTTGAAATCTGTAGGGCAGGTGGGCAGGCTGAAAACTCAGGTAGAATTTCTATGTTACAGTCCTGAGGCAGAATTTCTTCTTCTCTAGGAAACACCAGTTTTGGCTCTTAATACCTTCAACTAATTAGATGAGGCCCACCCACATGATGGAGGGTAAGCTCTTTTACTTAAAACCAACTGATTATAAATGTTAATTACATCTAAAAAATACCTTAACAGCAACACCTAATGCCTAGCTAACTTGACATAAAATTAACCATAACAGCATATATAGATCCTGTTTAAAGTCAAGATTTACTTAAATGGCTCTGACTATATATTTAGTCAGAGCACATTAATCTTCTGATAGATATTTATATCCTGTTCCGAGTGATATATGATCTTATGGTTTAATGCTGCACAGGCCACAGGCAATGGCGCTAATCTTGGCTGGGGTGTCTTAGACATAAAGAAGATTAGATGCCTATGTTATATCAAGAACACCAGCTAGCTAGCTAAATCTTTAGGAATTCTCCAAAATCTCATTAGATCATATCTCATAGAAAACCCTCTCCCACTGAAATACTGGATATATGGCACACTTCAACCAGTGAACGGGCTGAGTTCCAAAAGCTTGTTTCTTTTTGTTGTTGTTGGAACTTGTTTTTCCCCAAAATAATGTTATAAATGGTGGCTATTGTGTTCCCAGGTGCCCAGAAAAACCTAGATAAATAGTATCTCCCTTTGTGTAATTTAAAAAAATTCTTTAGGTAGGTAGTTTCGCAATTAATTTCCACACTGCCCACTCCCCTTTCTCAGACCTCCTGAAAATATCAGAAATGAATGATCAGGGGCTTTTGCCACAAAGTTGCATGGAGAAGTTTAAGGAACAGAAAAAAAAGTTTAACCAACAAGTGGACCTATGGATTACATCTGGCCCACAAGTATTTCATTTCGATCCTTATGTTTAAAAACAATTAGAATTATTTGTTGACATTTAAAAATCAAGAGATTCCTCAAAAAACACAGATTCCTGGATTCTCTTGAAAAATGCAGCAGGAGATCTGGTAATCCTAGGCCAAGATTATGACGTGGTAAATATTGGCGGCAGCAAAGTTATGGTAGCCCCTGGCTTGTGTTCCCAGGTCACCAGGGCCACCCCCGGCTGGCTTCACTGTTATGTCAACATGTGGCCCTGTGGGCATTTGAGCTGTGACCTCTGTCAGAGACACTCTGTGGCACCTTGCTGGGGGCTCTGTCACAGACACAGCCTCTGTCAGTGGGCTTTAAGGCCTTTCTTTCTTTCTTCCTGCCTGCCAAGAAGATACAGCCCACCCAGCATGGCCCTGCTGCAAGGGACTCACACTGCCAGGAACATTGGTTCCCAAATCCTTCCTCCCGCAGCTGGAGGAAGAAGGCTGAAATCCTTAAACCCCCGGGGAGGGGGTGTGTGAGAAGGGGACCCATCTTCCTGCTTTTCTTTCTTGTCTCCATTTCTTCCTTCTAATACCAAGCAATGGGCTCTTTCTGCTTGCCACAATCTGAGCCAATTAATCACAAGTTAGAGATCGAGAAACGAAGTTTAATTAGATTAGCCGGCAAATTGGAAGACAGGTGACTAATGTCTCAAAGACCCATCTTCAAGGATTACAGAATTTTGAGGTAGGTATATAGGAAAAATGGGCAGTGAAGAGGGGGTTCAGAAATGTACATGATGGACTCCAGGATCTCTCATTGTTCTTTTCTTCTGTCGATGATGATGAATATTCTACAGGTGCTCTTTCTCCCTGGCGGCCTTCTTATTCCTTGGGAAAATTCATTAAAATTGTTAAGAACAAAGGTATCAGAGGACCTCAGCAGGAGTAGGTGCACAGGATCAGGGCCAGAAAATCACAAGAGCATGTAGCAATTTATAATGATCACATGCTAGAAAGGTTTCAACTGAGAAAGGGTTATTTAGTGTAACAAGATGGCCTCACTTACGCTCACTTACACTTCTCCCTTTCTTCTTCTCTCCCTCTCTTGCTCACTCCTTCCTTCTTTCCTCCTTCCTTCCTTTCTTCCCTTTTCTTTCTTTGTTTCCTTTCTGTTTCTCTCCTCTCTCTCTCTCTCTCTCCCCCTCTCTGTCAACCTGGCAGCGAGTTTTTGCACCAACCACTCAGGGAGAGAGGTCTTCCCTGCCTCCGGTCTCCTGCTCAGGGCTTACAAGCCTGGGACTGGGGTGGGCGGGAGGTGTGTGAGACTCCTGATGCTGAGGTTGAGCAAGGCTGGGCTGGCTCCGGAGTCCTGCACACAGGGACCCTGGGATGGAGGCCTGAAGGCCGTCGTGGAGGAGGGCAGCCTGGGCCTGCGCCCCTCCCTTTCTGTCCCCTTCTCTTTGGGAGTCTCTTCTCTTCATAAAGAGGGTGAGTGGGGAAGAGGGATTTAGTGAGAAGAGGATTCTCTCCCTGAACTCCTTCCTGACCCCTCCTCCTGCCCTCTCAATTTCTCTCTCCTGTTTCCCCCACTTACAAACAATGCTACACATCTCCCCCCCAGGAAGGCACTTGATCTGGATTAAAAGCAGGGACTGTGTTTGCCGGGGAGAATGAGAAGTGCAAAGAGACACACTGAGCTGTGGCTGTCTTTGGAAGGGAGAAGACGGGGACATTCTCTGTGACGCTAGAAGGGAGAGCCTTTTCAGAAGCAACTTCACTAGACTCGGTTTCACAGTCACAGGGAGTGTGCTGAGGGCAAAGGCAGATGCCTTTACTATATATATTTTATGTCACATCCTGGGCATTGTGCCGTCCCATTGTGCAGGTGTGTTTCAATTAAGTATATTATATGATCATTAAAAATAAATGCCCAACAAAGCTAAGGAAATAGGTTCTCAAGTCCAGTCTTCTTTCTTTATTGTGTATATTACACCATGTATATTATATCAGGGTTTCTAGCATCATAGGAAGGGCCTTAAAAATAGTTACTAATCACTGCATGTTATAGGGAAACAAAGACTGGCCAGATGTTTCCAATACAGTGTTTATTTTAACACAGTCAAACATAAATCTGGGCATCATTTTCTTGTCTCAACTTTCAGTACATAATCAACAGCTACAGCGTGATGGTGCCTGTGTTATGATGATTAAATGGACAATTCACATTGTTCGTATTCAATTATCATCCCCAAATGTTTATTAAATGCTGACATGTTGATGGAGATGTGATTAGCCCCTACATAAAACAAATTAATCAGTCAGGTAACCACCCAGGCACCATGCACTATTCAAAATAAACAACAATAATGAGACATACAAAATCATGACACTAGTCTGATAGACATGGTATTTTTAGAAATTACTGGGCTGATTCCTTTTTATCACTAGCTTCTGTGAAAATATTAACTTCAGCAAAGCTATGAAATCCATAAACAATTATGTCAGCTATAACAGGATTAATTAGGATATAGTTTGTGATAAAATTAATATATATGAGATATGAAATATATAAATTTTTACATATATAATATATATTTAAAGCAATTTTTCTACATTCATGTAGAGATATCACCAACTAGGTGCCTCAAGGAACTCAAGGGTGGTTTTGGAAGCATTTAAGGGTTTTTCCAAATTGTTTTTTTCCCCCTTTTGTTATGTTATGTGAGACGCAACTGCCAACCATCCTGAAACTGACCAAGCCTCACCACAAGAGCTGCGCCCATGACCTTTGCCTTGTTTTTCATGCTAAGATCTCTCCAGGAGGAGCTTAGGCCTTGTTACTGTAACCTGCAGTGTACATGGAAACATGTTTTCCAACTGAGCCTGCACAAGCAAATACCCACCTCTCCCTTTTGAATATTCATTCCCCATCCCAAATAAAGGTCCCTGCTTCCCTTTGTTCAGGGACGCCATGACTTGGGAAGTGATTCCTCCTCGTGGTCTCCTATTTGCTGGAAATACACTTTACTTTGTGAGACAACTTCCACGGGTGTAGAGTCTTATTTAACTCACCAGGAGGCGAGCCCACTTGGTTTCGTAACAGAGATTGTAGCATTTTAAATTTCAGGAAAGGATAAAATGATTATTAAATCAAGTCCTATTAATCCCCTAATTCTCTTTTTTTACATGTGTCAGCAATGGAGGGATGGAATCAGGAAAGCCTTTAAGAGTGACATAAGTCAAGTGTTATAAAAAGAGTAGATGTGGGGCTGGCCCAGTGGCACAGCGGTTAAGCACGTGTGCTCCACTGCGGTGGCCTGGGGTTTGCGGGTTTGCATCCCGGTCATGCACAGACACACTGCTTGTCGAGCCACGCTGTGGTGGTGTCCCACATAAAGTAGAGGAAGACGGGCATGGATGTTAGCCCAGGGCCAATCTTCCTCAGCAAAAAGAGGAGGATTGGCATCGGATGTTAGCTCAGGGCTGATCTTCCTCACACACACAAAAAAGAGTAGATGTCTGCTGATGGGGTTCAGGGCAGGCTGCCCCAAGATGTGCCACTCTGGTATGTGGATTATTTTGAGCTAAAGACAATAAAGTTTCAGAAGAATCATGAAGGACGTTTGACCTTCCCTCAAACTGCCTAAAAGAATTTAAGATAAGAGGGCTGTCCCTAGGACAGGCTATCACTATAGATAACTCTGGGTATCGATAGACTGGGAGGGTCCTTGCTAAGCCCATTCCCAGCAAAGTAGAAGTTTTCCTTTGTAAGAGATATTTACATTTGTAAGGGAAATCTCCATTTGTAAATGTATCTCCCTCTCTGTACTGGGAAGAAGGGGGGATGACCTCATCTCTAGAAACTTATCAATGCAGAAGGCAAGGCTGCATAATAACCTTACTGTGCTCTTATGGTAATCTCTCATAACTGACTCTCCCCACCCCCAACATCCTCTTTTGTCTTTACTAAATCTATTTAAGAAGAGAACCTCTGCCATTTTGTCGAGATACTCAGTTTCCCGGGTCTCTCCCACATATACATGCTATAAAGCTTTGTTTGATCTTCTTCTGCTATTCAGTGTCATGTCAATTTATTTTGTAGCCCAACCAGAAAAGACTCAGAGTGGGTAGAGGATAGTCTTCCTCCCCTTCATTGCCATGATGACATGAGGGATGAAGGCTGTTTTAGGAGAAAGAGGAGAGAGGAAAATGGTCTAAAACCCACAGACAACTCAGTGTAGCTCGGTTTGTGTGGCATGAAGGATGGAGAAGAAGGGTCAGAAGTTAATGCAGCTTGGAAAGCAAGAGTCAGATCACACTCTAGGATCCTACACACTAGGATCCAGTATTTCATTTAAAGAAGTTGGTGCTTCACTCTACAGCCAACAGAGGCCATTTAAAGCTCTGAGTCTGATAAGAAAGCACTGCCAGCAGAGAAGTGGGAAAACCAAAGTCTCAATGTTAGGTGGTGGTTGTCGGGACAGAGACGATGGGAAGGATGGAGATATGGGGGAGATAAAATAATCAGGCTTGGACACTAGGTGGACATGGAGAGCGAGGGAAAAGGAGCCTTGGAGAATGGTCCAGGTTTTTGGATTGGTTAGGATACCAGGATTGTGTTTGGCTAAGAAAGCTGGCAATCCAGCCTGCTGCTGTTCTGCAGATTGTGACGTGGGCAGGGGGAAGGCTCCTCCCAGCTTTCCGCTCAGCCGTTTTTAGCGTGGGCCTTCATCCTCATGTTGTCCTCTTGTTGTTGCTACTTCCAGCATGACATCTGTGGTCCAGGCTGGGTGAAGAAGAAGAGTGAAGGGCAAAGGTCTGAGTCTGCCCCTTTTAAAAGAGCTTCCCTGGATGTCCCATCCCTGTCACTATAATACTCATTAGCCAGAACTAGTTAGTATAGCTACCTCAGTTGCAAGGGAGTTTTTCAGCTGAGTATATTGCCTCTCTGAACTCAATAGCGGTTCTGTGAGTGAAGAGTGGATCTTGGGTGGACAACAGAAAAGTTTCCACAGGTGATCAGGCGGATATTGGTTAATGCTCTGAGACAGGACACATAGGATGAGTGGCAGGCCTCAGTGGAAGGACAACGAGCTCAGTTAGGGATGGGCTGTGTTTGGGGTAACTGAGGGTCATCCAGCCGTGATAGTCAGCTGGTATCTGAAGACCATGAGGAAGCACGACTGATGATAATTTGGGAGTGCTTGGCCTATAAATGGCGCTTGACCTTTCTCAACATAATAATAATTGTTACTGATTCTATGCCTGGTTCCTTTAGGTGTCAAAGCAGATTGGTTATTTTGGTTCTTAATAGCAGTAGTCTTCAAACTGGGGTACTCCTGGGTGAAGAAGACTTTCCAAGGAGCATGCGAGCGTAGATCATTTAAGGGAATCAATTTCTAGGTTCTCAATTCCCATACAGATTGTTACTTGGAATTGATCTGCCTGAGAACTGGCTGGAATGTTTATGAAGCTTCTTCATTCTGACATCCCCTTTCCAGAAGTCCCCCTTTAAGGAGAAAGACATGCTTCTGTTCAGCTAGAATTTTATATTTCATCACTTAATTGCAGATTTGTTATGAGAAATAGCATTATTTTCTTGTTTTATAATTTATTGTAAAAATGAGAAAGTTAATTCTACTACCTCTACATAATTTTAATCTCTACTTTACTACTTTTAGCAATCTATTTCATAAGATGTGCTTCATAATTTATTTCTCGAGTTTTCACAATATTCCTTAAAATCCATGTTAATTTATTTACTTGAATTGAAAACTGAAGTCAGAGTTTTTCTGAAGAAAGTAATTGTGATATGACTGACTTTTCCAGTTAGGTTAGATGTGAACACTTTCCACAGATTCAGTGAGCTAAATTTGTTGTTTTAGCTCATCAAACTTTTGACAAAAATATATTTAAAACATGTGATAAGATAAAAAAAAATTTTATTAAAAATTATGACTACGCAAAGATATATTAAAGAATTTTTATTTTCCCAATCCCTTTGAATATATCTTATTTTAGAAAGTATCTCTAAGTCAAAAGTAACATATATAATTAAGAGTCATTTGACAAGTCTTGGCAAAGCTTGGTGAAAGGCCTAATAAGTGGATGAAAATTCAGTTGCAAGCCAGGTTGTTTCCAACTCTTTTCTTCCAAGAACACTGAATACAAGCCTAATTAAGTTGTCATTTGAGAATATGAAAAATAATTTTATGACAAATCGCTAGGTGATTTTTGACGTAAAACTTAGAAGGAGTTCCAAGAATTGAGTGACTTTATTTCAGCAAAACCTTTTCTATCCCCATATGCTTATTTATCTAAACAAAATTTCTTAGTCCTTACATTTATACAAATAAAAAATAGGAGAGAAAAACCCAAATCTTTCTCATATTAGTAATAATAATATTCACGGATGGATCTATGAACTAATTTTTAAAATGCAGCCTCATTCATCTCATTAAGAGATGCATTCCCAACAAAACATTTCTGTTATATTTAATAATTCTCTACCAAAAGTGTTAGCATACTGATGTTGTTTTGATCAACTGTGTACTAGTAGTTATAATGATAGAAAATTAAGATTTAGAGAATTATGGGCACATAAAGTAAAATGTTTCAACTTATATACACATTTGTGTTGCAGATAATATAATATGGTGGTCTAGAAAAGACTTTCAGGTATAGAATGATATAACATTTGGATAAATTTATGTGGAGGAGGGAAAAGGGAGTTAGCAAAGAACAAAGTAAAATCCGCCTGCTAAAAGGAACTTCTTATTCAGATCTTTTAAAAACAGTTTCTTGTGGATATCAAATTGCTAGGATATTTAGATTCCACTGGCTACTTTTAAAAGAGTGATGTAACAGTTGTAACAATACATCAATATTTGAGGCACACTGGAAATTATAGTCTTTGCAACTATTAAATCTTATGATAACAAGTACTCTTGGAATCAGGTTTAAAATGTGTGAAGGAGTAGGTAGTTTTACAGAATATTTATGTCAATGTGTAATGGTTTTTATGCTGTGGAGCAAAATGCAGTTTGAAGACCACTATATCCCACTGTCATTCATGGAAGCTGGTCCTTCAGACCCTTTCGGGCTCCAGGCCCCACTTCCGCTCGCCACACACAGCACACATCCCTCTCTTGAGCCCATCCCTCCCCCAGAACCGGAATTAGCACCCGGGCACCACGCTTTCCCTGGGAGGGGGTGTTATTGTGGTGAGCTCTTTTGGGGTTTCTTGAGAGCTGCTCCTGAAGGTGTTGTGTGGAATAAGCAGAGTGGCTAGAGAAGAGAGTCCAGGATCAGCCCGGACCCCACCCCACAGTAGAGACTAGAGATCTAAGTCCGGTGAAATTGACGACTGTGTGTGACATTCAAGAGCAAGAGAACAGGTAAGGAAGAGTTTGTACAGGTGTCCACGGAAGGAAGGCAGGGACTCTGAAAATGAAAACTGGCAGCCACCCCTTGAGTCTTTGAGGTCTGAATAAGGACAGAAACACTGTTTGGGACAACTGATTTCTTTAAAAGGAGAAAGAAAGAAATGCTTTTAATGTACAAGAAAATATGGAGAATATTATGAGAATAGTTCGTGTTCAATTCACCAAAATTTAACGTTATCATTTTGCTATATTTGCTTCAGCTCTTTCCCAATTAATTTCTACCTCTCTCAGAAATATATCAGAAGTTTTTTAGCTTAGGAAATCTTGGTACTTTGATGTGAAATAGATTTTTAAAAAGAAATACGTGGGTTGTTCATTGTATCCTTGAAACTTACTTTTTACAGTGAGTTTCTAGTCCTTGGCTGTGTGGGTTTCATAATAATATACGACTGAGGCTTCTATTTTCATACTAAGACTAAGTTGATCCTTGAAGACCTTCAAGTATAATCAGTATGCTCAAGAAACTCCTTTCTAGGTTACTGGTTCAAATCCAACTTAAGATCACTAGAGTGGCTGCAAAATAGTTACTATTCATGGTGTTCACTGACACATTATAAAGATCATCATTAAAGTAATTTGAAACATTGTCTGATTCTAAAATTTTATGATGAGCTTCACTCACTGGTCAGACAGCCACAAATCTGTTGTTGAATAAGCGTGAGAGTGGGTGGTACATGGAGTGTTTGTACTGGGCTCTACATCGCTCAGTTCTCTTCTCTACTTTGCATCCTGTCAGGACTTGTGTGTTCAGTATGTGTTTGGTGGTTTGCCAGTGTTGTGATAAGGGGATGCCACGCCCCCGTCAACTAGAATCACAGATTTTCATATTTGTGATCATGACCCACCGGAAGAAATACATTTTTTATTGCCCCAGTACACACACATGCACATGCCTACACAAATATATATATGTTTCCTGCTGGGTTGAATAGTGTCCCCCCTAAATTCACGTTCACCTGGAATTTCAGAATGTGACCTGATTTGGAAATAGGGTTGTTGCAGATGTAATAAGTTGGGATGATGTCATACTGGACTAGGCTGGGCCCTTAGTCTAATGTGACTGATGTCCTTATAAGAAGAGAAGAGACACAGGTGGATATACAGGGAAGAAGGCTGTGTGAAGATGGGGACAAAGATTGGAGATATACTGAAACAAGTCAAGGAAGATCAAAGATTGCTGGTAACTACCAGAAGCTAAGAAGAGGCAAGGAAGGATTTTCCCCTAGAGCCTTCAGAGAGAGCGTGGCTGTGCCAATACCACCCCGTTTGTGGTGCTTTGTTGTACTAGGAAACTAACTCCCTCTCTCTCTCTCTATCTGTATTCCATCTATAGATGATAGATAGATGTACATATACCAATACAATATTTTCACAAAATAATGCCTACCTATATTGTGTGCAATGTGCTCTGATATTTTATTTTTTGGTAAAGTCTATTATATTTTGTTTATTTTTTTTTGTTAAGATTGGGCTATGATTATATTGAGTTCATTAGGATGCCATGCTCCCTTCAATAAATCTGCAGGATGGAAAGCACTGAACTAGGTACTTCTAAAGGAAAGAAAATACATAATATATTGGAAAATACCTAGAATATTTAATAATTAATGCAGGGAAAAAAAGCCACCATAGACATTTGTATTATATTGGCATAATTATTACATTAATTAAAAGCCCTCCAAGGAATTAAAAGTGTTAATGTACTTCCAGAACTGTGTGAACATTTCTGTGCCATGATTCAGTGGCTCCACACAGAACACAAATAGAAAACCCACTTTTCCATCCAACTCAGAGACACCTGAAACTACGCTAATAAATCTGTATATAACTGTACACCTTTAAGTTTTAAAGTGAGAGGGACTGATTTTCAGCCAGGTCCCACCAGTTACTACATAAGTGACTTCAGGAGAAGTTAATAAATACCTCTGAACTGCACTTTCTCATCTGAGAAATAATGATGGTAATGCTGTCCACCTTACCTCATATATAGTGTTAGGCACAGAGAAAGTGCTCAGTATATGTGAGTTATCTTCTATTCATTTAAACTAACGGGTTCAGAGAAGGGGTCAATGAGAAGATCATGAGGACCCCAGAATCTGAAAAGACAGAGGAGGAGATGGAAATAAAGAGGCCTTAGGGATCACCATAGATGCCACAGAAATGTAAGGTCCGAGGGATTGTAATGGTAACAACTGGTAATTATTATATGTGGTTCTAATGTTTATTTCTCGTTTGGCGAGATTTTGCCACTGGTTTAGCTAGTCATTAACTTTTGTATCTGTTTATGGGTTAGTATAGCAAACCACAAATATCAGAGTCCAAGATGAGCTTTTGTAACAAAGCAACCCAAATATACAGCTGTTTGAACAAGACAACAGTATAATTCTGCACATAGCAGTCCAGAATTAATCAGGTTAGGGCCAGTGGGAGGCTCTGTCATCCTCAATAAGTGTCTTCTCCTTCCCAAAGCTCCTCATCTCCACATAGCAGAAAGGGGACAGAGCAGGAGGGCACACATGCCTTTCTTTGGGGGCGGGGATCATTCTGAAGAGGAAGAAATCACTTGTATTCACATCCCATTGGCCAGAATTTAGTAATAGGCTGAATCAAACTATAAGGGCTGCTGAGAGATGTATTTTATGCCTAGGCAGTCATAGAACCCCTAGAACTTGCGAGTTCTGTCATTAACGGGAAAAATGGGTTTTGTGGACAGTTGGTCTCTGCCATAGTTCTCTTCTCTTGCCTTCCAAATATACATAATCTTCTTCCCACACACTGAATGCATTCCCTCCTTCCCTAAAGGAGACAATCAAACTCCTTCCGTTACTACAACCAGCTCAAAGTCCAACATCTTTAGGTGGTTCCAGCCCAGCTGGAAGTGGATCATTTGGTTTGTTGGCCCATAAATGAATAGAAAAGTCTTCTGCCCTCCACCTATACCAAAAGACAATAAGGGAGAAACAGGGTAACTTCAATAAATATTCTCATTTGGAAAAGAGAAAGACAGGAAGCAGCTTGTGGTCATTGGTCAATGGGAATTATGAGTTGCGGCTAGGCGGGAGTTGTGAAAAGTTGGGTCTTGGCAGTGAAGTGAGGTCCTTCATTAGACCCTGGATCTGCTCCCTGGGAGCAGCGCCCTGTCCCGTTTGTCCTCCACGGCCCCTGGCTTTGTCCTCTTGGTCCATTAGCCTCACTGGCTGCATCTGAGGCGGGCACTGGAGAGTGTGCCTTCCCTATGGCAGATGGCTTTCACAACTGTATCTCTTGGTGCAGGATTGAAGGCCTGGGTTGCTTTAAGGGCCCAAGAATGATATGGATCTGGTGCCCAGGGGAGGTACTCTGCCTGATTCTGTCTCTAGAACCATGAGTTCAAGAACACTGCTGTGCCACTGTGTTCCAGCAGCCAGGAAGCTGAAATCAAGACGTCATCTTTGCTGCTTCCACTGCTCTCGACGCTCAGGAATCTGAGAACAGGCCCTGGAACAGAGCTGTGGAAAAAAACCGACCCAAACAAGGCAGGAATATGGCCTCTGCCTCATTTCTGCCTTCTACTGCTCACAAGATTTCATGCATTTGGCAGCATACAGCTCATAGCCAGAACCCTGGCTGGAGGGAGTTTTGGAATGATCAGTTTTAGATTCCCAATCTTTCCACTAGAAGGAGCTGTGTGTTGAGCCAGCCAACCTGCAGGATCCATCACAAGGTTTATAAAAATGTATTTGCTTTGATGAGGAAGGTCAGTGTGAGTCTCAATGACGTTAATTTAGGAGATCTTGGTGCAGAGTTAGAAGCCTTAAGCCTTATAACTTGAGGTAGGTGTGTGTGTGTGTGTGTGTGTGTGTGTGTGTTTGGAAAACACAGAGCCCTTTTATGCACTGGAAGAGAATTTTTGTGAATGTCAGCGTGCAGCTGTAGGTGCCCTCAAGACCTCTGTGAAAGGCAGGCAATACAAACTGTGCCAATGCAGTTCTTGAGGGTCAGCATTGGATGGGCAAAATGGGAGAGGGACTAAAGAAGCCCCAGCTCTTTACCATGAGTCGAGGGACAAATTAGGGCTTCCTGGACCCACTCTGCTACTGAACAGGAGTCATCTGCTTCTTTCCAGATAAATGACAGAATGACGAGATGGATGTGCCATGTGCTGGCTTTGTAGCCTTAATAACACCATCTCCATGTAATAAATGTAGTATCAAGATTGCTGTTGCTGTTGCTGCTGCCACAATTACTCACTGCCAATGCTATTATTAACACTACAGCTCTCTTCACAATGAAATCTGGGGAGAGTGGCTGCCTATTTGTCACTCTGAATTGGCAATACACCAAATGGTAATTTTGTAGACTGAAAGGTGGAAAAACTTAATTCAGCTTCCTGGGCACCTTCCCATGAACACAGGATTCGGACTTAACGGATGATCAGGCTCATTCGTTGTTTGTTTCTTATGGACCACATTTAAATAATCAAAACAGATCTGATCATTAGTATTATGTCTTCAGGAATTTTCTTATAACCTTGTAAAACTATGTAAATGATAGGTTATATATAACAGTGTAGTTTTAGGCCTGCTCTGTCGTAACCAACACAATAGCACGGTAGAAAACCATGCACACTTTTCATACGTTGAGGACGGTCGGTAAATTTGAATCTGATTGTATTTGTGGTCTGAAAACATAGGTCATGAGTAAAGGAAGTTTTTATTTTTTTATTTTTTTTATTTATTTTTCCCCCAAAGCCCCAGTAGATAGTTGTAGGTCACAGCCGCACATCCTTCTAGTTGCTGTATGTGGGATGCGGCCTCAGCATGGCCGGAGAAGCGGTACGTCGGTGCGCGCCGGGGATCCCAACCCCGGCCGCCAGTAGCGGAGTGCTCGTACTTAACTGCTAAGCCACGGGGCCGGCCCCAAGGAAGTTTTGAAGAGACTATTGCAGAGAGAATAAAAGACAAGTCCCCTCTAGGGGTCAGAAAAGAGAAAGGAAATGTGTCTTCTATTGTCAAGTAAATGGAATGTTCTCAGTCTTAGCAATAGTGACATTGTCGTTCACAGGAGAGGACTACAGAGGGGAATCTTATTGGGGTAGGAGGGTGCTGAGGTGAAGAAGGTCGTTTTACTCTTTCTATTTCTCTCTCTCTCTCACACACACACGCGCACACACACACACACACTTATCTTTACCTAGTTTGGGTGGTAATGTCACTTAATAGTTAAGATTTGGATTTTAGAGTCAAGCTCCACTGTGGCCTCGTTCTGAGACTCTGATAAAGCTATTTAACTCCTCTGAGCTTCCGTTAGCTCACTGGAAATTGTTATTATCATACCAGCCTCTTAGAATTGTTGAGGGACTAAATGAGAGAATGTCTATAAAGTGCTCAGTGCAGAACATGGCACATAGTAAATTTTTGTTAAATCTAACCTATTTCTTTTATTCTCAGAGAATGATTACAAACCACATGGTGAAATTTTAATGGATAGGAATTGTGTTTAAATTTTTAAAAGAGGGGCTGTCCCCGTGGCTTAGCGGGTGGGTGCTCATCCTCCGCTACTGGTGGCCTGGGTTCAGATCCTGGGTGCACACCGACGCACCGCTTGTCCTGCCATGCTGAGGCGGCGTTCCACATACAGCAACTAGAAGGATACAACTATCTACTGGAGGTTTGGGGAGAAAAAGGGGGAAAAAAGGAGGAGGATTGGCATGGATGTTAGCTCAGGACTGATCTTTCTCACACACACACAAAAATTTTTCAAAAGCCTCCTTTTTGGAGGAAATAGCATTAAGAATAAGGATACACTGATATGTTATTATCAGAGCACTTATAAATATCTTATAATAAAATAACAAGAAAATGGTGTTTACTATCAGCCCCAAATTTCAAGTCTATATTTTGTAGTTAACTTGATGCTTAAAGAGCAGCACCAGCTCTTTTAATACACTATAATTATCTATATTAAAAGATACACTAAATAGTTTATAAAGTTGTGGTAAAAATGTAAAACCTGTATGCAAGGGGGCAGAGCATGAAAAAGTAAAATAATTTTTTAAGTATCGAAAAGGGCTCTCTGCAGGAACAGCAGTGGGAAGGCTGGTTGCAAGGTCTGCATATTAAGTAAAGGTCTTTTTGTCCCTTGCCCTCAAGCTGTGGAAGAAGAGAGATCTTTTCAAAGCGGATCCAGGAAGCAACTATAAGAAAGGAGTCATCTATTCCCAAGGAACTTAATCCTCCCCACCAAAAACCACAGAGGTGGTAGAAATAGCTCTACCCAGGATGGTGTGAGCAGAGACCCAAGATTCTGAAAGACAACAGGAGCAGTGAGAGCTGGGAAGTCGCGTGAGCCATGGTGACACCCAGGAAAGGATCCGACGTCCACCGAGGCTGATGATAAGAATGGACCAGAGGGTGAAGAGGGCTGGAAAGAGGTTGCTGATCTTGTGGTCCTGGAGCCAAGGGTGTGTTCCTTTGGGAGATTGTCTTGGGGCCTGGTGAGCAGAGAGAAATCACAGTTTTGAGAAATTGGAGCAAAAGACAAAGAATCCCAGATCAAACCAGGAGTCCTATCTTTGGGACCTCACAGAGAGGGCCTGCACTCAGTGATGGGTTTAGTGTTGGGTGTGAGTGGACATGAATCCCAACAGAGATAGGAGTACAGATAAAAGCATTGGAGTAACCGTGGTTGCCTGAGGAAAGGCAACACGCCTAAGGAAATTTGGGAAGAGTCTTGCAAAGACGCGACCACTACAAAAGACAGAGTAATCTGGCCAGGTCAGGCCTAGAGTCCAGGAGGGAGCAAGGCTGAGGACTGAAACCAGCAAACAGTTAGCTATTGATGATTAAGCAGCTAGTAACTATGAGGGATTGGAATTGGCCACCTCAAAATATGTCTCTGCCTGAAAGACACTTTGACCCCCACCCCCACTAACTGACCAAAAGAGTTTGGGATGGGAGGCTTGCCTCCAGAACAGGACATCACCATAGACATCTCTGGGTATCTGGGAGTGTCTGTGCTAAGCCCCTTCTTAGTTCTGTGTACTCTTTATAAGAGACATCTACATTTGTAAAGAAAATCTCCATCTGTAAAGGTATCTTCCTCCCTGTAACCAGGAAGAAGGGGGATGGCCTTACCTAGAAACTTATCAGAATGGAAGGGGAGGACTTAAATCTGCACGATAAACTTACCCATTGTTAACTGTGCTGTTTAGGCAATGTGCTATCTGACTCCCACTAGGTTCCTGTAGAGGACATCCCCCTGGAAGCCTGGGTCACCATGGTAATGGGTGTTTGAGCTATTTTTTTCAGGAATTGGAACCCCTTGTCCACTTCAGGTTGATTGAGCCCATTAACCCATCAACTGGGTCCATGCAGACATGTGTCTGATAAGCACCCTTTTGACGTCAGAAGGTTGCAACTCCACCCTCAGGGCATGCTAATGGCGCCATTCTATGAAAATGCGACCTATGAAGAGGCAGGAAGCCTGACTATGCTTGTGCAGATCGTCAATTACCTCATGTCTCCTCACCTCCAATCATGTCAAATCTTCTTGCCTCCTACCCCATGAATATCCCTGAATCCCTATTTTCAGGGAAGTGGATTTGAGATTCATTCTCCCGTTTCCTCACTTGGCTGCCTTGTGATTATTAAACCCTCTCTCTCTGCTGCAATCTTGTCATCTCAGTATTTGACTTTTTGGGTGGTGGGCAAAAATGGACCTGGTGCTTTAACAGGACTGTAATGAGGACTGAGGCTGTGCCCCCACTCATCTGCGCTGAAAACACCAGTGTGTTGGAGAGAAAGCATATGGGGACTGCGTGGAAACCACTCTGGTGTATTACTCCGTATTGATAGCAGGACACAAATATATGCCCAAGTTAAAAGCTTGGCAAATCCATAGTGTAGCCTGGACTCCTCTCAGTTAATCTCTCTCTATTCTCAATTCCCAAGATAAAGAATCCTATTCACATGTTTCAAAAACAACGGATGTTTCAATAACATCAGTTTTATTCAGAGGAAACTGAATGAAGGTAAATAACTAAACCTCAATTGATCCAGATGACCACCTGCTTGGAAAACTAGCCTGGTGCAACTGTAATCACAATAAGACCGTGTATTTTGGGGTCAGCCCGATCCAGGTCGGAGAGCCGTCTCTAGCACTAGTTAGAGCTGTGGGCACACTTTCAGCCCATACTGGCGTTAACTTCTCATGTGTAAAAGGGTGACACTGATGGCAACCTTGCAGGGCTGTTTCTTTGTTTTTTTTTTTTTTTAACAGTTGAATGACCTTACACACGAAAAGTATTTGGAATGAGGTAGGTGCCCAGTAAGTGTTAATCCCTTTTCTCATGATTTTGAGGTTGGCAAGAAACACAGACCCAAATACAGGTCTGACAGGCACCCCGACAGGTGTGACCCGTGGCCTAAATATTGCCAAGTTGTGCAGGCTTCCACAGGGGCCTCTAAGGTCTCCAGAGTCAGACAGCCCGGGCTCAGAACCAGTCAGTAGTGTATGACCTTGGAGAAGTTACGGGTCCTCTCTGTGACCTGGATTTCTCACCTATCAATGAAGATGGCAAAACCTACCTTGTTACCCCACCAGGTCCGGTTTTTCCCACCGCCCAGAAAGCCAAACACCGAGACGATGAGATTGCAGCAGAGAGAGGGTTTATTAATCACAAGGCAACCAAGTGAAGAAACGGGAGACTGAATCTCAAATCCATTTCCCTGAAAATAGAGACTCAGGGATATTTATGGGGTAGGGGGCAAGGTGGTCTGAAATGATTGGAGGTGAGGAGAGATGAGGTCATTGATGGTCTGCGCAAGCGTAGTCGGGCTTCATGCCTCTTTGTAGGACACACGTTCACAGAATGGTGGCGTTAGCATGCCCTGAGGGTGGCGTTCTAACCTCTTGCCGTCAAAAGTTCACTTATCGGACACATGTCCGTGTGGGCCCAGTTAATAGGTTGGTGGTCTTAATCCGGCCTAAAGTGGACAAGGGGTTCCAATTCCTGAAAAAAATAGCTCAAACACCTATTACCATGGTGACCCAGGCTCCAGACAGATGTTATCTATAGGAACCTAGTGGGAGTCAGACAGCACATTGCCTAAACAGCACAGTTAACAATGGGTAAGTTTATCATGCAGATTTAAGTCCTCCCCTTCCATTCTGATAAGTTTCTAGGTAAGGCCATCCCCCCCTTCTTCCTAGTGCAGGGAAGAAGATACCTTTACAAGTGGAAATTTCCTTTACATATGTAAATGTCTCTTGCAAAGGGTAACCACAACTATGAATGGGCTTAGCACGGACACACCCAGATGCCCAGAGATGTCTATGGTGGTGGCCTGTTCTGGGGGCAGACCTCCCATCCCAAGCTCTTTTGGTCAGTTAGTGGTGGTGGGGGTCAAAGTGTCTTTCAGGCAGAGACATATTTTGAGGTGGCCAATTCCAATCTCCCGTAGTTACTAGCTGCTTAATCATCAATGGTGAACTGTTTTCTGCTTTCAATCTCACTGGGTTGTTTTCTAAATAAAACAGTGCTAAATAAAATAATTCACATAAGACACTTGGAATGATCTGAGAAAGACAGAACTGAGGTGAAGTGCAGGGAGACAGAGGTTCCAGAATGTCAAGATCTGACATAGCATTCTCTGGAGTTGCCTAGTTAGGCCTTGGCCAAAAGTAGCATTGGAGGGTAGTGCTCCTTGCTTCATTGCAAGGCCTCTGCTAGTCCATGTGGCTAATCCTAAACAGGCCACAGTAGCCATCCAGAGAGACATGGCATAGGTACAGAACCTGGGAGTGGCCTCTTCTGCTTGAATACAATGCCATCCAACCTGGTGGAGCCAATCTCTGTGGCACTCTGTTCCTCCAGGGCCAACTTTGGATGGGCAACCTTTACTTAAAATTCTACTCTATGTTTATTTTCTTACTTGATTGTTTTCTCTTCTCCTCCCTAAAATGTAAGCCTTCTGAGAGCAGGGACATTGAATTATGCACTCTGTGTCCCCAGTGCCTAGAACAGAACCTGGCACAAAGTAGACGGGTGGATGCTCCATAATACTTGCTGAATGAATGTATAAGTATTCCTCTGCTGCTCAAAATAGATTATTTCTGATCCTTGTATCCAAGGTGTGGTAACTACTCGGGTCTCTTTTGGTGAAAGTGACAGAAACCCAAAACTAAATAGTTGAACTAAAAAAGGAAATTTATTGGCTCATGTAACCAAGACGTCCAAGGGCTAGATCCATACCCTCAAACAAGGTCATCAGGATTCTATAATACTGCTTTCCTCTGTGTTGGTATCAGGTTTGAGATAAAGATTTGTATGCAGGAAGTTTACTGGGGAGTGTTCTTGGTATAACATGTGTGAGGAGAGTGAAGAAAGTAGGATTTGGCAGAGGGATGCAGCTGATTCTGGGGGGGAACCTGCAGCTGGATAACCCTTTAGAGTTGTTCTGCCTGGAGGGAAGAGGGCTGGGCCTTTATAAGCCCACACGGCCTCATCAATCAGTCATTGGGCCAGGTGGCTCTGCTTAGCTGAGGGCAGTGCATGGAGAGCAACTCAGCTGAAAGCCATCAGCTGCCAAAATTCCAAGCAGCTAGGAAAATGAGTGCTCCAGTTCTGAAGGAGGAATCTGGGCAGTGTGCCATGCAACCAGTTGGTGAACTTCATCCTCAGGCACTGCCTTTCCCTATGCCACCAAAGATGGCCATCAGCAGCTAGGCTTACACGAGCCTTAGCACCTGCCATCTTTCCTGGTCATTACAACAAGGACTTTGATTGGCTTGATGTGAGTCATGTGCTCATCTCTAGACCAATCGTAATGCCAGGGCAATGTGCTTTTCTGACTATTGGAGTCTAGATTATACGCCTCCTCCTGGAAGTAGTGGTGATTACCGAAAAAGATTACTGAAAAGAGGATTTCAGTTCAAGGAGACAGGCAAAACAAACAGTGGCCTATCGCAGGTTGAATGGTGTGTCCCCTCAAAATTCATATGATGTCCTAACCCCCAGTCTCTCAGAATGGGATCCTATTTTGAGATAGGGTTTTTATAGAGGTAATTAAGTTCAGATGAGGTCACTGGGTGGGCACTAATCCAACATGACTGGTGTCCTTATAGAGAGGTGAAATTTGAACACAGGGAGCCGTATGGGGAGAACCGCATGTGGACATGAAGACAGCCGTCCACAAGCCCAGGAGAGAGGCCTGGAATCTCCCCTTCCCTCACAGCCCTCAGAAGGAACCAACCCTGCCAACGTCTGATTTCAGACTTCTAGCCTCCAAAATCATGAGATGATAAATTTCTGTTGTTTAAATCACCCAGTTTGTGGTACTTTGTTGTGGCAACTCTAGCAAACTAATATAAACCTGGGCCATTAAAGTTTTTAGGCCACAAGATTTCCTGAAATCATAAGCCAGATGATAGAATAGGTTATTTGTCCTGTAATTTTGACTCGCCAGTACTTAGTGGATTGAAATATCAAATTGCTCAAAGAAAGTAGCCCATTTTGTTTGGTATAAGTGTGGTCTATTTTAGCTATTCTCTCTAGCCTTTCTCAACTAAGATTTCATGAAAGGATTAAGCTTTAAAGCATTCAATGAATATAATGAATTAACTTCTGTCCTCTGTGTCTGTAATGCACTAGTAATGTATCATAGTTGAGAAAATAGTCATTCCAGTAATTTTCTGGAAGGCTTCACTTTCTCACAGAGCCCCTATTAAGAAAGGCGTCTAGACTATGGTGGTCCTAGTGTTCTGTTTTGTGCTCCCAAACTCATCTAAGTAATACATCTGTACTTTGATTGACACCAGTTCTAATTTATGCACATGGCAGTTGTCTTGGCCTGACAAGCCAAAGTCACTGAGAAGAAGCAATGGGAAGGGTGGCCACTGCCTCTGTCTTCTATGGCACTAAAGTCCTCTTCTCACTTTGGGAGCATCCATTCTGAGGGTCTAGAGTTGCATCCAGTCAGAGAAAGCCAGGATCCAGCAGGGGCAAAAGTGAGCAAAATATTCAAAGCCTTGATGTCCTTCTACTTCTAGAATGGGTTATTTTGGTAAAGTTAAACCAGGAGTAGAAAATGAGCAAGTTAAAGCTATGACAACCCTGAGTGAAGATATTATCAGATTCAGTATTGGCTTAGGAATCTGAATTTTAATGTCCAAATAAGGCCAAAGATATTTTTCGCTCTTTATTTTGTACATGGATCTGTCATTTTGTAAGGAGTAACTTCTCACACTTTTCTTCCTCTAGATAAAAACCCCAACAAACCCCAAGAATTGCTGACATCCTTTATTGTCCTTAGAGGCTCTCCAACTAGGATTTTGATGCAGTTTCTGGCATCACAAAATACATTTTTTTACTTCTTTGAGTTTATACAATTTCATATTTAGCTTTTTTTTTTTGTGAGGAAGATCAGCCCTGAGCTAACATCCATGCCAATCCTCTTTTTTTTGCTGAGGAAGACTGGCCCTGGGCTAACATCCATCCTCATCTTCCTCCACTTTATATGAGACGCCGCCACAGCATGGCCTGACAAGCTGTGCATCGGTGCGCGCCCGTGATCCGAACCCGGGCCGCCAGCAGTGGAGCGCGCGCACTTAACCGTTACGCCATGGGGCCGGCCCCGGTAAGCATCATTTTTAACAGTTTAATAGCATACATTCTGTGACTATACCAAGAGTTATTTAAAATAATTTTTCCATAATTGGACTTTTAGTTATTTTCAATTTTTTATGCATATAAATAAATAACACTATAATAACTTTCTGTGCATAAGTCTGTTTGCATTTCAAATTATTTCTTAGGATAGATTTCTACCAGTAAAATAACTGGATCATAGAATATGAACAGTTTTGTCCTCGTTATTTTTTAAAAATTGCAAATATAATAATTGCTTATTATAAAGTATTCATGAAGAAGATTTAGCTTATACTTTTCTATTAAAGAAGTAATTAATATAGTACATAACCTCCCTCCTAAACAAATAAAACCATAGCTTATTGAAATCATCTGGACTTTTATTTCCTGGTGATCAGTGTTATGTTTCTATCGTCTTAGAAATTCTTTCTTAGTTATTACATTGAAACTTGAAGTCACATTATGGACAATCATTTCAACTTAACTCTAAGTTTTACAAATTTCTTTGCACCCACTCTTTTACTCCTTGCTTGCATGGAAACATCTTTTTTTATGTATACAGCTGATTGTTATTTTATTTTTTTATTGAGGTCACGTTGGTTTATAACATAATATAAATTTCAGGTGTACATCATTGTATTTCACCTTCTGTATAGACTACATCGTATTCACCACTAAAAGTCTAGTTTTTATCCGCCACTGTACATATGTGCCCCTTTACCCCTGTCACCCTCCCCCGACCACCTCCTTCCCCTCTGGTAACCACTAAACTGTTCTCCCTATCCATGTGTTTATCTTCCATATATGAGTGAAATCGTATGGTGTCTTTCTTTCTCCATGGACTTATTTCACTTAGCATAATACCTTCAAGGTCCATCCATGTTGTTGCAAATGGCAAGATTTCATCTTTTTTTATCCCTGAGTAGTGGGAATGTCTCTTCTTTACTTGCTGAATGCACAAGGTCACAGTGGGAGCAGCCATGTTCCTATACATGACTTTGTCTCTCAAGCTACAGCTGATTGTGTCAGGGGTGGACCTCTGACCCAAAGTAGGATATGAGTGCCATTCCCTGGGAAAGTTAAAATTCAATCAGGAGAGCCAAGCCTCAGTTTGGCTATTTGGCTTCTCTCTTGAGTGAATGGATTATAAATTCATTTCTCACCATGAGGAATGGATTCAGATAAATAAAATTTTTAATGCTTTCTTGTGTTCACAAGGAAGATGGAGAAATTCCTAAACGCCAAAGACTGAGACTAGTAAAAGCAGGAGCAGAAACCATGAGAGCTCCAGACTGAGGTATTGTCAGTTCAGGATCAGCTTAACTACTTGAATTTTTATGTCTACATAATGAGCAGAGACGTTCTTGACAAACTACTTTGTACGTTGATCTCTCATGATCTGTTTATTCTTGTGCCAAGCCAAGTATAACTAGATATATTTTAGTAGCTGGAAAGTCTAGTTTCTTCATATTACCCTTGATTTTCATTTTTAAAAATTAATCTAACTTTTTTCTCTAGCTAAAAATCAGAATTGTTTTAAGATCCTACTCCAAATTCCATTACAGTGGAGATTGGGATTGCACTAAATCTATAATTTGAAATTATTGACATCTTTATAATAGTTGGGATTCCTACCTATTTATATGATGTGTCCATTCTAGTTATTTGTTTGTTTCATTTTTTTTGAAACCTAGGTTCAGAGAGTTGAATTAAACATGCCCCTGGTCATCTTTGGCTTGTCAAGGCTAGTCTCTTCTATATTTCTTTCTTTCTTTCTTTCTTTTTTTTTTTTTGGTGAGGAAGATTAGTCCTGAGCTAACATTTGTTGCCAATGCTCCTCTTTTTGCTGAGCAAGATTGGCCCTGGGGTAACATCCGTGCCCATCTTCCTCTACTTTGTACGTAGGATGGCTGCCACAGCATGGCTTGATATGTGGTGTGTAGGTCCATGCCCGGTATCTGAACCTGTGAACCCTTGGCCGCCAAAGCAGAGGGTGTAAACTTAACCACTATGCCACCGGGCTGGCCCCTCTTGTGTATTTTTAATCAGTCTTCATTTCTGACACAGTGGGTCTGGGGCCACAGAGAAGGAAGCTGACCTACAGAGAGAAGCATGAAGAGAAATGGACACAAAGACAGCTGTACTCTGCCTGGGTCCCAGCGACCGTTTTTAGTCTATTGTGGAGGCCCAGCCACGTTCCTACTCCTGGACTCTGTATCAGACAACCTCTAAAGGACATTCAGATCCTTTCAGCCCTGCCTGTCTCCTGAGTCTTAGGCCAATTGTTATTCCGACCAACAAGTGAGCAGCTCTGGGTGGGCCCTGACTTCACGTGGGCACCACGAGGCAGGGCCTGCTGTGTGCCTACACTGCTTGACTCTCACTTCCCTCCTCTCGCCTTCTTCCTGGGGCTTCTGTTTTGCTCCTGAAGTGTGAGAAATTTCAGGATCTATGTGGTGCCCCTTTATGACGGTACAACTGGGAAGTACAGAGAAGCCAGCTCCTTGTGGGGCAGACCATTGTGCACTGGAGTCAGGCTCTGTGGGACAGACTGTCCTGATAGTCATCATTCACACAGCCTCCTGGAGAATAGACACCCCCGTCAGATCCCTCTTTGGATACCAAGTGACGGGCAGCTTGGTAACTGCTCTTGTGTTGGCTCTCCTTCCTTGCCTTCTCGGCTTCCTTTTCCCTCACTCCGCCGTAGGCTTGCATGCTCTAATTAAATAGCAGCACATAAGCTTTTGCTCCAGGCTTTGGTTTCTAGAAGACTCAATCTAAGATAGCTTTTGTAAAATAGCTTTTCATCCTTATAATACCTCACACTTTTGCCTAAGCTGTTTACCTAGATTCCTGTTACTTGCAAACAAAATAGATTTAAGTAATAATACCCTTCCATTATTATTTATTTCAAATTTCCTCTGGCGAAAAATTTTTAAGAATTTTTTTCAAAAAGTGTACGTGGCAGGCAAGGTCTTTGATTTCATGTATGAGCATCATTTTTCCCTTTGAACCATATAGTTTAAATGTAGAACTATGATATAGTCACAAAATCTGTTATTCTTAAAAGTTTGTGGAAATTGGTTTATTATTTCAATACCCTGTCTAGCAGCTGATAAGAATGATGCCAATATGATTTTCATTCTTCTGTTTTCTAGTATGTTTTTAGAATTAAAAAAAATAAGTGAGGATCAGAAATTTCATGATCCTATGTATAGCTGTGTCAGTGCGTCTTCTGAGAAGGTGTGTTGAGTATAATATTAGGGTGTAATGCTTGGGAAAAATAAAATGAGGAGGAAGAAGGATTGGTTAGGGAGAGCATTTGAATCATGATACAGATCTGCTACCAGGAAATGAAAGGGGTGAGGCTGTGTCGGACAGATCTGACCAAGTCTTGGTCAACCCAACAAAAGTTGCCTGTTAGAGGAATCCCACGCTGGGCAGACATGGCTAGTTCTAGTACCTGCCCTGCTCAGCCATTGGCTGGAGACTACCTGGAAGAGAAAGGGCTCTGCTCAAAAGCTGAGGTAGAGCCCGAAGGCAACAACAGCTGCAGGCTCTCAGCTGACTGCACTCCACGCGGCTGAACAGAAAGTTCCTTCTTGAGGAAGAACGGAGCAGGTGGCTACCTCCACCCGTCTTTCATTCATCCTGCCTGACACTCAGCAGGCCTTTTTGATACGATGATTTAATATTTCAGTTCAGGGAAATCATTTTATATTATTTATTTTATTACACACTTCTTTTTATTCTTAATGTTTATTACTTCTGAAACGCCTCTTACTCTGTTAGGTATATTATCTATGTTTATCTTTCTATCATTTGCATCAATCTTTTAAATCTATATTTAAAAAGATGTCTTCAACCTTATTTTTTTTTCCTGTATGACCTGTGGTTCTTCTGGGATAAGCTTTCTTTCTTCATTTTGACCTATCCTTTACATGCCTCAAATGTCAGGTGATCTTTGAGAATCTAGTTATGTTTATAAACAGGAAACATGGCTGATCACTCAGAGTGTCTCCTTGGGTTTGCCTGGCAATTGTGAATGTCTGTTTCCATAACAGGAAACAGCCCTGCATAGAAAGGCTGATTGTAGGGCTCTCTGTAGGTTATACCAACCCTAGCCTTCTCTTCCTGAATCATGGAGAGCTTTGGGGGTGCAGGGGAGCAGACAGTCAGGCTTAGAAGACCATCAGGTGTCAAACGAAGCAGATTTAATTTAGGGGCCAGCTTAGGGCGGGAAGTGTTCAGTGGATTTCTCTCTTGGTGTGAAAGTCTTCCGTGTGAGTTACATGGGTTCAGAGCAGACCCGTTCCCTCTTTCTCTTTGGCGAATGAGACAAAACACGACTTAACTTTGATAGCTATTCTAGGGCAAGTATCTCAGGGAAGAGGATTAAGAGAGGAAGAGAGATACACGTACTGGAGACTGGCCTAGACCTTCTCAGTTTTTGTTTAATTGCCATGATGATTGCCCCACGATTTGCTCTAACTCACTACCTCTTCTTCCTCCAAGCTTGGAGTTTTACTCGTTTTGCACAAGGTTTTTATAGAGTAGCAGACTTCTCCAATCCAACTTCTGTTTTGTGTTGCATGTCCTTATTCTAGTTTCTTTGTCAATTTGATCTTATCTGCTCTCTTTCTTCCAGAAATTCTTTAAAATTTCTGGTTAGCTAATGGCACTCTTTCTTTCATGTATTCTTTTCCACATATCTGTTCCGTATATCTTCCATATATCTTCTATAGAATTCAGTGGGATATGGGATCAAATGGTGATAAACGTGCAGTCTGCCATCTTAACCCAGAAGAATTTAAAAACCTTCTGAGTTTGTGTGTGTGCATGAATATATATAATATATATATAACAAAGCATATATGTATATACGTATATGTATATATATAAGAATGCTTTTCATAAAGGTTTTACAAACTTACATTTCCATTAGCTGAGTATCAGTGTAATATTTCATTATAGCTGGGTTTTATTAAATAAATATAACATCTAATTTCATAGATATGGCATCTATGTTTAAAATGGGCAATCATCTTTAGTAAGATGAATCTTTAACTTTCTACTATGGAAAAATTGCAAACGTATACAAAAGTAGAGAGAATTATGTAAAGAATCCCATGTGCTCATTACCTACCTTTAAAAATTATCAATTATTCCAGTGGCCAAGGTGAAACATTTTGTTAAATATTTATTAGGTATTGTATTTATTTCCTTGTGAATTGTCTGTTTAATGCTTCTAACTACTTGTTTTTTGGGATTTTGGTGTTTTTCTTGTGAAAAATTGTGAACTTCTTAGAAATTAAAGTTATTTCCCTTTTGTCGTAATCATTGCAAATATTTCTATCACATATTTTTCATTTGATTCTCTATTTTGTCATACTGAATTTTAAATTTTGGGTTGTTTGGTAAACGAGATGAGGTGTGGACTTGTTATGATTTTTAAAAATTGTTATGCAATTTTCCAGGAGTACGTTTTTTTTTTTAAATTTAACATAGTCTGTCTTTTAGAATAATACTGCAGGCTGGCAAAAAAATGTATTTTTTCCCTAGATTTTAAGATTTCTCATTCGAATTTTTTTGGCAAAAGGAAGTTTACTGCAGCATTATCTTTATTATTTATCATTAGTTATTATATTTTAGAACAAATTTAGATTACAGAAAAATTGCAAAGATAGTACAGAGGGTTCCCGTAAACCCCATCTCTAATTTCCCTTGTTATTACCACCTTAAATTAGTACAGTCCATTCATCACAACTAGTGAACCAGTCTTGGTACATTATGATTAACAAAAGTCCAGGGCTGGCCCAGTGGCTTAGCGGTGGGGGGCACGCGCTCCGCTACTGGCAGCCCAGGTTGGGATCCCAGGCGCGCACCGCCGCACCGCTTCTCTGGCCATGCTGAGGCTGCGTCCCACATACAGCAACTAGAAGGATGTGCAACTATGACACACAACTATGTACTGGGGCTTTGGGGAAAAAACAAAAGGAGGATTGGCAATAGATGTTAGCTCAGAGCCGGTCTTCTTCAGCAAAAAGAGGAGGATTAGCGAGGATGTTAGCTCAGGGCGGATCTTCCTCATACACACACGTGCAAAAAGTTCATACGGTATTCAGATTTTCTTAGTTTTTACTTAGTGTCCTTTTTCTGTCCCAGGATCCCATCCGGATATCATATTACATTTAATCATCACGTCTCCTTATGCTCTGCTTGGCTGCAACAGTTTCTTAGAATTTCCTTGTTTTTGATGATCTTTACAGATTTGCAAACTGGTCAGGTGTTTCATAGAATGTCCCTCTATTGGGATTTGTCCAGCGTTTTCTCATGATTAGACTGGGGTGTGGGTTTTGGGGACCTGTATTGCAGGGACAGAGGCAAAGTGCTCTTTTCATCACATCGTGTCAAGGATGCATCTTATCAATGTGACTTGTCCCTATTGATGCTGACTTTGATCTCCCGGCTAAGGCTGTGTTTGTCAGGTTTCCCTCCCATAAAGTTACTTCGTTCCCCGTTCTGTACTGTGCTCTTGGAAGGGACTCACCATGCACAGCCCACACTTAAGGAGTGGGGAGTTATGCTACCCCTCCTTGAGGGTAGAGTATCTACATAAATTATTTGGAATTCTTCTGCATGGGATATATGTCTCTTCTCTCCCATTTAGTTATTTATTTAATCATTTACTTATATTAATATGGACTCGTGAATATTTATTTTAAACTTTGAGTTATAATCCAATACTACTTTGTTTTGTTGCACAAATTTTTCCAGCTTTGGCCGTTGGGAGCTCTTTTCCTTGCTCCTGTGTCCTCACACAACCTCATCATTGTGTGTGTGCGTGTGTGTGTGTGTTTTAGCACTTCCTCACTTTCTGGCATTACAGGGTGTTCCAGGCCCATCTTTCATATTACCCACTCCAGTCTTAGAATCAGTCATTTCCCCAAGGAGCACTATTCCGTTTTATTGGAGAACGGTATTAGAAATCAGGATCAGGGTGCTAGGTATGCCTATCGCTACCACAGTGTTGTTGTTTCTGGACTTTCTCAGCTGATGATGCAAAGACATATAAGTGTATATGCTAACCTGTGTATATACACATATCTATGCATGTGTCTGTATGTAACCCTCTGTGTCTATATGAAGCTAAACATGAATTCATACTGACGTCTCCAACTTGAATCTGTTACCATGTGGATCATTCTAGCTCCTCCTCTTGCTTATCTGTAATCTCCCATGCCAGCAGTGAGAAACCAGGCTTCCACCACCCACCATTCATTCACTTAGTTTTTCAAATCCAGTATTGTTAAATCAAGCTCCGGGGGAAACAACTTTATCAACTAGAGGACAGTGCTTATGTATAGTTTATTTTGCCTTCAGTTTTACAGGCCCCACTCATTTCCAAAGTTTGAAGTCAGCACTTTCCCTTCCTTCCCACCAAGCCCCCAACCTCCTTCAGTGAGGTTGTTTCCTACTTTTGTAATATGGTGATTGTTTTGGATAGTTTTATGCTAATTTGCATACATTGTTGCGCTCTTTGTGTTTCTAACACTAATCTTTTAAAAATAATTCTTTTCTTCTCATCTAATTTGTAAGGCTTTCTTTATCACATATTAAATTCTTATGTCTACTATTATCTGCTTCTCTGCTCACTATCTGTTTTATACATGAACTTCCTAATCCAGAAATTAATGTAAAAATTGGTCTTGAGTCAGAGCAGATAACAATACAAAGCTTCCTTGGAGGCTTGTCCTACAACCCAAGTGGAATGGGATTCCACAGGATGAAACCTGTTAAAACACCGTCATTGACATACCAGAAAGTTGCAAAACAAACAGGGAAAAAAATCTACCATGGGTGAGAGTCAGCAGATGTGACAAAGAAGATTCAGGTCTCTAGGAATTTGAAATGCAAAATGAAAAATGAAATATGAAAAAATATTACAAAATAATTAAATCTGAAAAACAAATAGGAACCTCTATTTGGGAAGTTAAAAACAAAGGAAAATTAAATACTAGAAAATAGATACACGCGAGACGGGAGGGCTTTGTAGAGTATTGGTATTCTAGGTCTTTGTATTGTCAAGTGTGAGGTCCAAGACGTTAATGAATTTAGATTTGTTAAGTATCCAGGCAAAGTAGTTCTACAGAGAACTGGTTCCAGGTCTTGACGAAAATGAGCACTTTGACAAATAAATTGTGTACCAGTTACATTTTACTATGATAAGTTCTAAGCATAACAGAGACATCAGACAAGCAGATATTTGGTGAACTTTGCTGCTTGCGTCTTCCATAGGCTTCGCGGACATGCTTGGATTGGGCGTTAGTGTTCTGCTTGTTTAAGGTAAAACAATGTTTACCCAGCTTCTTGTACCCCGGTTTCTCAAATTTCAACATAATTAGCTTTTACGGTTTCAAAAGCTGCCTTTCTGTAGTTATGTCATTGAACATCTGGTTCTGGGTACAGACGTTGTGTAATAATGTCTAGGCTTTGGTAATATGCAATCAGTTGTCTCCTGAGTTTCAAAGTTGAAGAGCAATTAGGTTCAGCAAGCCTGACCAGAACCTTTCATATCATGTTAAAATTTAAAAGTGAAGTAGTAGGAATATGAGGTAAGATTCCAAACTAGTTGAAGAAGAAAAGGAAATGTAAAAAACTAAATTCACTGAAAAGAAGACAGGAAATGAGAAAGAGAGAGACAGATGGACACACACACACACACACACACACACACACACGGAGAATCAGTATTTTTTAAAAATCTGCCTACAAATAAAACTAAACATCATAAGGTCAAAATGATTTTATAAGCAAGTTCCACTGAATCTTCAAGCAACAGAAGAGATAATTTGCATCTTATACACAGTATTCCAGAGAATAGTTAAGTAGGGACAGTCTCCCAATCCTTGTTATGAGAATAATGTAACCTTGATTCTAAGGACTGAAAAAGAAAGGAAAATTATTGGCCAATTTTCCCTGGAAACACAGGTACAAATGCACCCTGATGAGAGTGGTTTAAATACATCATTGACTCTTCCAGCAGGGGGAGCCCACTGACAGTATCTGTCCTCATGGCAGCCTCTTTCCAGTCGTTGGGTAGTGGGGCCTGCCAATCAGGTCCTGATCTGAGAACCTTACTGATGCCCTTTAGTCTCTCACAGGATGGAGAGTCAGGCTGGTACTTTTTATGGATTGAATTATGTCCCCCCCCCAAAATATGTTGAAGTCCTAACCCCCAGTGTCTGTGAATATGACCTTATTTGGAAATGGGATCATCTTTGCAGATGATCAATTTAAGATGAAGTCATTAGGGTGGGCCCTAGCCCAATATGACTGGTGTTCTTACTACACGGGGAAAATTTGGACACAGACACCATCACACAGAGAGAATGCCATGTGAAGAGAGGATTGGAGTGATGTATCTGGACTTCTAGCTGCATTACCCTGATTTCTGCTTCATCTTCACATGGCATTCTCCCTGTGTGATGGTGCCCGTGTCCAAATTTCCTCTTTTTCTAAGGATACAGTCACATTGGATTAGGGCCCACTCTAATGACCTCATCTTAACTTCATCATCTGCAAAGACCCCATTTCCAAATAAGGTCATATTCGCAGATACTGGGGATTCGGATTTCAACATATTTTGTAGATGGACGTAATTCAACCCATAAGAGAGTCTATGAGCTTTTTATGTTTATCAAAAGCAGACATTGGGTTTAAAAGCTTGAGAACGTCCAAGCTAAAGGGCGTAAGCACCCCAGCTGACTTTTTACATAGGTTCCCCTGAGATGCTCCCTAATTTGCTGACATGCATCACAGCCTTTTCAGCTCTTGCTATAGAACTCCTATTCCTCACCCCACCCCCACTCACCCCCAAAAGTCAGCAAATCAGAGGATTGGTAGGTCTCACTGGGGCAGCTTCCACACTATCAGTAGGTTTGGGCTTCCCAGACAAGCAATACTCAAGAGTAACTGCCTGTGTAATTTTCTTGAAAAATTAAGTTCATAGCTACAGGAGAAAAAAAATAATTAACTTCCTTAAAAAACTTGAATTATGTCAGCAACACCCTGCCCCCAACACACACACAACACAGACACACACACAGACACACACAGGAGTATGTGTGTGTATAGACAGTGCAAGACTGGCTCTGCTGCAGAAGAGTTTTCACAAAGGAGATGGTGCAACATGGGCTCAGTTTGGGTCCTGCAGAAGGTTTTCTTGGCTACCTGAACTCCAGGCCCTGGGCAGCAAGAGGATCCAGGCTGAATAGAAAAGCAGTCCTGCACAACCTGGACATAACCTCCTTCCTCTCCAGCCGCATCCAGAGCCTTCTCTCTGCATGCAGTCCTCCTTACTGTGTGGGGCTGGTTCCCTCTCATTATTCCCTCACATACCCCATTGTTTATAACCTTCGCATTTGTTTTTCAATTTTTAATTATAATTTTTAGTTTGTTTGCCTGTTTATTGGTAGTTTTCCCCCACTAAACTCTGTGAGAGCAGAGAATAGCCCGTCCTGTTCAGCGTCTGGCACGGAGCGCAGCCTCAATGAGGGTTTGTTGGATGAACAAATGGGTGAACAAATGAGTTGGTGATCGAGGTATAGTGGCATCGAAGACAAACTGTGACTGTTTCAATATTTCCAAGCTCAGATATTACACTATTCCCGTAGATCCTATTAATGAGTCCGGTATATCTTACATCATGTTTCCTCCCGAGGATGATAAGGATGCTCTGATTAATCCTGCCATGTCTTGTTGCCTGTGGATGGTGAAGGCTTATTTGATGCCGGGGCTACAGCTTCTAAGCTTTAAGTGCTGATTGCGCAGTCCCTAAGGAAAGATATTACAGGAAGGCCGTGTTTGATTTTCAAGCAAGTCTCACTAAAATGTCAGTCTCAATTAATTAGCTAGTGAATGGTTTCTTTATATATCTCACAAACTATCCATATTTGACTCCGCCCTCTCTTTGAAACAAAAGTAATTTTTTTTTTTTTTTTTTTTTTTGCTGAGAAAGATGAGCCCTGAGTTGACATCTGTGCCAGTCTTCCTCTACTTTATATGTGGGTCACCGCCACAGCATGGCTGACGAGTGGTGTAGGTACACGCCTGGGATCTGAACCCATGAACCCGGGCCACCAAAGTGGAACGCGCCAAACTTAATCGGGGCTGGCCTCCCCAAAAGAAATTTTTAAAACAGTATGAGAAATGTTTTACAATTTTTAAAAAGGAACTAGGTATAACGCTTAAGGTACTAGTATATTCTGAAGTTCAGTGGAAATATTTTATTAGAATATAATATTTTTTCCCCCAGTCATGGGACCATCATCATAGGACCCTTAAGAGCTATCCACTATGTTTGTGGATATCAGGAAATTTTATAAGATCTCAAAGTTATCTTTCACTGAATTTGGTCTGCTGGAAATACAGAGTGGAAGTTGCTAGTAGCGTGCATGTCCATTCACTGTGCTGCTGGAAAGATAATGCGTAATGGAAAGGGAGAGGGAACAGAATGATCCTTGGGTCTTAATGTTTGTAAATCTTTGAGAGCAGACCCAAGATGAAATGGATACAGTGATAAGTACAAACATAATCTGAGCCATTTTAATGCTGTTCCATTAGGATTATTTCAATTCAATTACAGTGAAATGTAATGACTATTTATTGAGTGCCTAGAGGAAACAAAGTTTTGATCATGGGTTTCTTGGTCTTCCTTAATTGTGCTCAGTTTGAAGCTCTGTTCCAGCTCTGAACATAATTCACTCTTCTTTTCTAAGTCCCTGACCTCATCTTGGCTCCTCCATTCTTATAATAAACTTACACTCTGTTCTCTTACAAAACCCTGTGTAAGCTTCATCTCCTTTAAAAGCCTTCCCAGACTGATACCAATGGAGACCTGTTGCATTTATTCCCCAGATCTCTTTAACACAAGCAGAGATGTAGACCTGCAGGAAGAGAAAGTTATTGAACTGTCCTCTGCCCACTTTCTATTCTCCAAACTCCCCACAGACACCCTCAGTACACCCCAAACCAGTGGGTCTCAGTCCTGGCTGCACTTTAGCTGGGGAACTTTAAAGAAGTTCTTTCTAAGAAGTTTAAGCAGTTTTAATTTGGGTGCTCTTTGCCAGACTAATTAAATCATAATCTCTGAGGGCAAGGCTCTCACAGGCCTTTTTTGTTTTTGTTTTAATTTCCAGGTCATTTTACATTTGTCCAAGGGTGAGACTGTCTGTCTTACACAAAGCAGGACTCTCATGTACCCTAATATGTCTATATTTAAGTATGTTTTTCTCTGTTTGTTTTGTTTTTTTGTTTTTTTTTTGAGGAAGATCAGCCCTGAGCTAACATCTGTTGCCAATCCTCCTCTTTTTTGCTGAGGAAGATTGGCCCTGGGCTAACACCCATGCCCATCTTCCTCTACTTTATATGGGACACTGCCACAGCATGGCTTGATAAGCGGTGCGTAGGTCCGTGCCCGGGATCCGAGCCTGTGAACCCCGGGCCGCCAAAGCAGAGCGTGCGAACTTAATTGCCATGCCACCAATCAGCCCCTTCTCTGCTTTTTTTAAATGTGTAATTTCATAGAATCATTAGTTTTAGAGTTAAAACATGTCTTAGAGGTCATCTCTTCCAACTTATTTTTGGAAATCTCCTGTAAAGGACTTGGCTTCCTCGGCCATAGATGGCAAATCATTTGAAAAATTTCAAGACTTACTAGGATGAAGTTGTTTGGAAGATAACTATTTAGAAAGCAAATGCAAGGATCTCTTTTATTTGGAATAACAGACCGAGTGAGCACGCAGGTCGCTGCAGTAGCTGTGCTGGAGTGGTCACGCCTGGGCTCTGAAGTCATGAGACTTTCAAGGTTGGCTCCTGGGATGCTGGGCATATCTCAGCTCTTCCTTTTAAAGCTAGTTTCCTTTTTTGCAAAAATGTAGAGATTAATGCCTCCAGGCTTGTTTTGAGGATTAAATTGGAGAAATATTCATGAAAGTGGCTGATATACAGTTTGATCTTTTTTAACAGTTATAAAATTACCAGAACCTTCTTTCACCAACCTTAAAAGGTAAAAAGAACTATTTTGCATTTCAATAGCTATTTCTTTATTTTGTCAGTGCTCTTGATATTTAAATATCTCAAAGACTCCCAGCATAATCGGGTTTAACTTCACCATTTGGATTCAAAAAATGTATCTGTGCTTCCTAGACTTTATTCTGCTATATTCTTTGAAGCATGTGAAATAAAGACAAGCCCCCCTGTTGTTCAAAAGGAATTTAGCATATTAGTAACCTCCAAGAGAACTAATCTATAATGTTTAAAGTGTATCCCTTTTAAAATTTGTTTAGAGGAAGAAACAAAGGAACTAATTACTTCAAGTGAACGAATCTCTTTGATGAACTTATGGTTATAAAACCCCACGCAGAGAAAGGACGTGGTGATTTATCCACCACAGACGAGGAGGGAGTGTTAGACACGCAGCAGCTGTGGGCCTCCAGCCCGGCAGTTGACGCTGTGAGTGTGTGCACGACTGTGTGTTCCTTCCTTTAGTCTAAGCCTCGAGGAAACCAAATGTCGAAGCGCTTTTCTCTTCTGCCCGGGAGGAGAAGTACCAGGGCGGCCTATCAGAGGACGAAAAACAAGGGAAGATAAGATCAAACTAGAGTAACAAGGGCAAGCACCTGCTTTTAACCTCAGAACCAGGGGAAGTGGTCGAGTTTCAGAGTGTTGTCTGCAAAGTCTGCAGTTCTGCCCGAGGCGGGAGCAACGCAGATGTGTCCCAAGGCCTCTGATTATTAGCGACAATTTCAACATCAAGTTTAGAGGGCTAAAAATAAAACAGAGAGAAATGCTGTCCCCTAATATTTTCAGGGAAAAAAATTCTTGGAAATATTCTTTTTCTGTGTCTCCTACTCCCAAAGCCTTTAACTTGCTTGATATTAGGCTGGAGAGACTACAGAAATTAGAACAACATGAGAAATTGAATGATGACAGTTGAGTCTAGTTAGAAAACGTATCACATTGTATTTAGTGGTGACGTATGTTTAAACCTTAGCTGTATATACTCTTTGATTAGAACAATGAGTTACACTATTTACTTTGATCTGAAAAGTATTGTTGCATATGAAAGTATGTGTTTTATTTCACTTCTCTTAATTCCCTACTCTTTGGACCTAGAATATCTTAAATTGTCACTCTATCACCTAAGGGCTTCGCAAATTATAACATAGTATCTTCCAGATAGCAAAACTATGATCAATGGATAGAAATTGTAGAGATGAAAGATCCACCCCAACATGCAAGGGGACTTTCTGGGAACCAAAAATGTCCAATAATGGAGTAGACTGCCTTCCAGAGGGCTTCCACCGTCACGGAAGGAGTTCAAGCTAAGTGTAAGTCTCTTGTTGCTAAGACTAAATGATCATTTGCTCCAGGATGTTGTGGAAAGAATTCCAGGCTCAACAGGAGGTTGGGTTGCAATGTCTCTTCCCAACATAAGATGATATGACCTGGAATAAAATAATTGGTTTCTGCCACCTTTCTGATTTTAGATGATAATTCAGTTCATCGAGTCTTTTTGAATAAGGTGCTAACTTAAAAGCGAGAGGATGAAGAGTATGCCTATTTGCAAGCTGGAGCCCCCTCATGCTGTATTGGGGGTTCCTTAGACAACTTTGTTAGTACTTACAAACACTGAAATATCACCTGGCTTTTTGGTCTTGGATTCCTTTCCTGTGTGTTCCCTTGGTGCCTCTCACATCTTACCTGCCAATGTGTTCTTCTGTTTCATGCTTTACCTATTCATTATGTCAATTAGACCCCATTACAGAGTACTTTCATGGCAGATTGATTTCCACTGCAGACTTGAGTGAAATCACATACATCATTTTGCCAGTGACATTTGCAGCCTGAAGTTCTGTGCTCTGTATCTAACTCCTACATTAGGATGGCCCGAAAGTGTCTATCATTGGTGCTTTGGATGAAAAATATATGCATAAATCATAATTGGTTTCTTTTAACTCATTAGAAGCTATTTCAAAGCTGACAGCAAGGTGTATTCCTTACCAAAAAAGGGGAGCCTGCAGATAAACTAGATACCTCCCCCCCACTGCTGGGCGTTGCACATGTTGGGATAACAGCTGGCCTGGGGGATATTAATAGGCAGCCATTGTTCTTGCACCTGGCTGAGAGTCGCAGCCTAAGACTACAACCAGTGCAGCTGCAGAGGGTCTTGTCAGATTCTTCTGAGCCACGGGAATGAGAAAAATAATCATTTTAGAAATATATAACATGCTAGACTTCATGTAGTACCTCCAATACTCAGGAAGGATAAATGGAGTATACAGTAAAATAAAATTATTTTGAACAGTCTCCAAACTATTTAGTCTACTTTTGTATTATCTTAAGAATAAAGAACATTGATTGTAAAGAGAAAAAATAGAAGAGGTATTTGAGTAAGAGGAAAAACCTGGGGCTAGACGTTGGTATTTGAATACATATAAATGCTGTGTGATTTAAGTTCTTAGAAGGTACAACTCAGACACTCATTTCAAATAAAATAAGAATCTGGTTAGAGGGAAAAAAAAAGCATGAAAAAGCTTATTTTGAGAGGAAATAAAATTAGACCTGTACTGAAGACCTGTCATATATACCACATAAAAAGAAGCTATAGAACTCCTTCCTCTCCTCTCCTTCCATTCAATTTCCATGCCATTCTATTCTCTTTTCTTTCCCCTTTCCTTCCCATTTTCTTTCTCTTTTGCTTTCACAAAGATTTCCCAAACTATTTGTGTATAAGGCCCTGTCAATCTACAACGCTGAGAGAAAAGCAGCCCACGTGTGGCTTCTGCTGCATTCGGGGAGACAGTGTCTTCGTGAATAATTCAAATATAAGTTAGGACGGCCCTAAATTAAGCATGGAAAAGAGGGATGGGTATTGAGGGGTGGGAGAGATTGCGCTCTGCCGGAAGTCAGGGAAGGTCATATAGAGGAAGTAGCAGAGGAAACACAACAGAAGGAGGTCGACTTGTGAGAGTCAATGGAGGCAGAATCCACAGGATCCGGAAAGTCAATGCATCAATAGCCAAGAGAGGTGGAGTCCAGGATGCCCTCAGCCTTTCAACTCCTTCTGCTGATTCCTCACAGAGTTAGGAAAACATCGTGGATGAACGTGCCTGTCCTCTCCTGGCAGCATCTGCTTGCTCCACTCCAGCTGTGAAGTAGGATTGAACACTACTATCGATTTCCCCACAGAAATCCACCCTGTAAGCCAGCGCTGAGAGGCTAGTATTTTATGTGTGGTTTTCTGTGTGGAGATGTGAGTATGTGGAGACTGGGACAGGTGGTTACAGGATAAGACGTTTCATTGTATGAGGTGGGTCTCCTCCCCCAATCTCTTTTCTCCCTCAAATCTTCCTCCCCCTCCCCATCGTTGATGAGTCTCTTACTCCCTGTCTTTCCTTCTCCCTCTCTTTCGTAAAACCTCCAGCTTCGGGCTGGCTGGGTGGCATAGCAGTTAAGTTCCTGCACTCTGCTTTGGCAGCCTGGGTTTGCAGGTTCAGATCCTGGGCGCAGACCTACACACTGCTAATCAAAGCCATGCTGTGGCAGGTACCCCAAATAAAGTAGAGGAAGATGGGCAACAAATGTTAGCTCAGGGCCAATCTTCCCCAGCAAAAAAAAACAAACCTCTAGCTTCCTCCCCTTCTTGGCTCCCTCCAAACCTACCTTTCCACTCTCTTATGCATAGAAATGTATCTCCCCCCAACTCCTCCTCTCCCATCACTTAATACTGTTTTCGGGTCTCTGTGATACTGAGGCTGACTTCATTCACGCTCAGCAAACAAAAGACTCTTAAGCTGAAAGATCCACCCTCTCTACGGAGTGGCAGATGGATTTTAAATACTTGGTTTTTATTTCTGTCACATACAAAAATATTGTCAACCTTAGTATCTAAGGCACTGCTGGGTGAAGATTTTAAATATTGTTTTGTAATCTCAGCAACTAATCATATGTACTCAGAGACAGAGAAGTCAATGCAAATGTTTCCAGACACTCTCTGACTGGTGGTCTGCAAGTAGGGTCGTTTGTGATTTCTCATCTGTGTCAATCATTCTCTTGTTGTGCATTTTTATCGGTGGAGATTTAACATTATCCTCTGTTATCTGGTCTTTGTTCAATCATAGTGCTGTGGAAGCCCTTCTGCCACTCACTTGCACGGTTCACCGGGGCTTCTCTGTCCCTGATGATGAGGAAGCTAGTCACGGTATAAAGAAGCTGGAAAATGCTACTTCCCTTTCACACCTGGCTGAACTCTGAAGAAAAATACTACGTTCATAAAACCAGCCATAGAAGCGTATTACATTCTTTCTGCTTTTCTTTCCCTTCAAGACAAATCTTGTGTAGGGGAGCAAAATCTGCCACCCCAAAATGTGCCTCTTTGACATGAGGATTATTTTAGGCTGATTATTTTTAAGAAACAGACAGACTCAGGAAGTTTTACTTTTTACTTCCCCTGTACCTACCTAAAAGAGTTTAGATAAAGGGTCTGTTCCGGGAAGAAGAGCTATCACCAGAGATATCTACAAAGAACATGAGCTAAGTGTGGTCGATGCGGGAAACTCAGCAAGGCCTATTTGATCAGAGTCCTCTCTGTGTCCCATTGTCTCTGCATCGCACAGCAAACATTTGTTTACCAGACATTTACTCTTTCCATCTTCCTGTGAGTTGTCTTCCTCCCCTTTGACGTCCCAGATGCCTACCCACTTCTCCTTAGCTCAGGATGGCATATAAACCTCAATTGCCTGACTGTTGGGGAACCTCATCTTTTTGGGGTTCCCGCAAGTAGGTAATTAAACTTGATTTTCTCCTCTTAATCTGTCTCATGTCAATTTAGTTCTCAGGCCAGCCAGAGAACTTAGAAGGAGAAATTTTTCCTCCAACACTTGTCACTACTTTTTATTGAATGGATTAGAAATCTAAGACTTTTCCTTTGACACCAGATAACTGGGTTATTTTATGTTGAGATCTTCCTTTTCTGTTTTCTCTTTCTCTTTCTATTATTAGGTAGAAATATAACTCTTGGCCATATCATTTTTTAAAATGCAGTTCAGCATGGAACCAGAACTAATCCCCAAAGACTCCTTTGATTCTGTGGTCTTGGATTTCTGCGGGAGCCTGTTTTAAGCTTGATGTAACTCTAAACTCTCATTGATTCTTTTGCCACCCACCCCTCAGGTAGGTAGACTCTATTTTATTAATTTATTATGCATTATATTTAATATTAAGGGTGAACCAAAACATGTAAACTACAAAGAAAATGAGAATCTTGGAATTAAAGGTGTTTTTTGATTTTTTAATGTGAATTTTGCTGTGATAAGAAAGACTTTTTGTGTGTGTGTGTGAGGAAGATTAGCCCTGAGCTAACATCCATTGCCAATCCTCCTCCTTTTGCTGTGGAAGATTGGCCCTGGGCCAACATCTGTGCCCATCTTCCTCTACTTTATATGGGATGCCACCACAGCATGGCTTGATAAGTGGTGCGTAGGTCTGTACCAGGGATCCGAACCTGCGAACCCTGGGCAGCGAAAGCAGAGCGCGCAAACTTAACCACTGTGCCACCAGGCTGGCCCCAAGAAAGACTTTTTAAAACAACATTCCATCCATAATAAAAATTGGGGTTGTAAACAGTTTAGATATCTGCAACCAAACCTGAATATTTCCTTTGGAAATTGAATAGAAGTTCCCAGAATTTCTCCTTGATGATGATGTCTGCTTCAATGTTGAATAATGAAATTGCATTGAGCAACGAAATTATGTCCCTTCTGTTCTCTCATAGCAGTTTATGCATATTTCTATCACTGTACTTACTACATTGCAGTGAAATTTTCTGCTTAAGTGAACTCCTGTAAAGTTGTTTTTACTGAACTGGACTTTGATGATAAGCCAGCAGCCCATACTGAGATGTACTATCAGATATAGCCCCACTACATTTGCTGTAAGGATATTATTGAGGATGTTCTTCAGGACGGTAGTCCTCCCTTTTACTTTCCGCAGTGTCATTACTTGCGGTCAACCACAGTCTGAAAATATTAAATGGAAAATCCCAGAAAGAAACAATTCGTAAGTTTTAAATTGTGCGCCATTCTGAGACCCGTGATGAGATCTCAGGCCTACTAAATCCATCGTGCCTGGGACGTGAATTATCCCTTTGTCCAGGGGATCCGTGCTGTATCCGCTACCCGCCTGTTAGTCACTCAGTAGCCATCTCAGGTATCAGGTTGACTGTCGTGGCATCGCAGTGCTTGTATTCAAGTAACCCTCGTTTTACTTAATAATGGCCTCAAAGCCAACTTTATTATTAGTTACTGTTGTTAGTCTCTTACTGTGCCTAATTTATAAATTCAACTTTATCGTAGGTACGTATGTATAGGAAAAACCCTAGTCTATATAGAGTTCGGTACTATCTGCAGTTTCAGGCATCCACTATGGGTCTTGGAATGTGTACCCCATGGATAAGGGGGGACTATCGTATATCACATAGTATTGCATTTGCAGGATCCTTGAGAATTTGTTTGTTTGGCCTTGTATCAAGACAAGTTTATTTCTGAGCTTTTATCTGGTGGAACATGGCGTCATGTAATTGATCATGTTTGTCGTTTTAGAGAGATTGCTAAAAACTTAAAGCCAAATACTGGTGGATCCTTAGCAAATACATGTAGGCCTTCGTTGTATTTATCTCGCGTATCAGCCCACCTCTATTGTGTGATCCCATCTCTGCCTTCCCCTTGTCTTGTCTTTCTCATTTGCTTCTAACACGCTTTATTTTCTTGTGTGGCACATCTCTTTGTTCTCTGCAAGTTCTTTTGAAGAAAGGCATGAGGATAAAGACATGTCTGCATCTTTCTCTCCCCAGACTGTGAGCAACTTGAGAGTAGACTAAGATTGTTTCTTCATCACTTTGCACTTGGATCTGGCACAGACCTTCATTACACGCTCAGCAAATATTTTAAAAAATAAACCAAATGCAGTTGCCATTATAAAATAGAAAAGAAGCATCTGGTAACTTGAGCAATACTAATTTTCTCTTCTGTGGTAAGACGAAGGGAAAAGACTGTGAATCAAATTGTCACCTACAAACAAGACAGTGGAAGATAATCCTTGTGTGAGTCAAGGATGAGTAGATGGACTAAATCTAAAGTTCCTTTTCTTTTTCAACCGTTGACACTGTGCTCATGTCACTTTCATGGCTTATAAACCAAGGAAAATGAAAGGTGTTTGCTGTACATCTATTACAGACCTTTGCACATCATTGGTACTGGATAAATACATGTTGAATTAAGTCTACCTCTCTGGTAGTAGGTTGGGAAACAGAGACATCTAGAATGCTTGGTAAGAAATGTCTGGCATTTCTTTTATCTCAGACTGAAACCTAAAAATGACTTGGGAAACCCTTGAACTAAGGATTGTTGATTTAATCTAGAGTCAGGACAAAAGACATCTTGCTAACTGGGCAATGCCTTTTAATGTCAAAATGCCCAATTTTACCTAGAACTTTCAAGTTTTGGTTAATAGTAAATAAATTTTGTTCTTTAAAAGCAAACAAACCAACATAGTAAATATTGGATTCTTTTTTATCCTTATGAGCTTTCCTAGAATAGAAGATGCTACCAATTTATTTGTGGGTATTGGAATTCATGGTATTGATCTAACAAAATAAGATGTTGATGAGATTGCCTTTAAGATCAAAGATTTTTGTCTTTAAGTCCTATGATTTCTCCCTTCAAAATGTCTGCATATACATCCTTTCCTCCGGGTTCTCTTGTTAACCTCAAAATCCCAAACTCTCATGATCTCATCCCAGCAATGATACCTTTTCACCTAGCTTCCCTGTCACCACTTTTTCTATCAAACCAGTCCTGAATGTTACTGTCAGACTATTCTTCCAAAGAAACTGTTTTGATCATTTTGTTTTTTATCTAGTAACTTGCAGTAACTTCTTATATCCACACAAATCAACTTCAAACTCTTGGGCAAAGCATTGCTTCTCATGCTCTCCTCCCATCCTGGCTTCCAGCGGTGTCCACCAGAGTGCGCTCTGTTGCAATCTTAGCATTCTGTGTGGGTCCCTGCTTTTGACTGTTCCTTTAAGGTACCCATATTTGCATGCAACAGGAAGTAGGATGTGGTTTGCTCTTGGATGAGACTAAAGTTGTGTGCTGAAAACAGTTTATCCTTGACCTAGAACTAGCACTGCTTTAGAAAAAAATCTTGTTTACCATTAAAAAGTAGAAAGTTCAATAGCATTTACAGTTAAAAAGAAGGAAAATTAAATAGCAACAGTGAATATAGACTTTAAATGCTCCTGCTAATAATAATAATAATAGCCACTATTTATTGAGAGCTTACTATGTGCTAGGTACTTCACAAACATCATCTATCTTAGCTTGGAAATAGATAATCTTATTATTCCTATTTCACAAATATCTTGCCCAAGATCACAGAGCTAGTAAGCCAAGACTGGAACCCAGGAAGTTGGGCTCCATGCCTAGTCTCCTAGCCACAAAGCTATGATTACTTTTAATAGAAACTAAGTCCAGTGTCCACTCTGAAACCTGAGAAATGGCTGCTCGAGGGAATAATATAGAATGTTTTGGGCTTATCTGTTAGAAGAAATTCTCTCTATCTTAAAGAAAAAAACTTATTTCTGAACAAAAGCATGCCCTAGCATGGGCCTACCTACCCAGCGTAGGTAGCCCTCTCACCACCCCTGCTCCCACTTTTGCCCAGCTCCTCAAGTTATTGTTCAGAGGTTTCTGAAATGAAATCAAAGAAAACTCACAGTTGAGTGAGGGTGGTGTTTTATCTCAAATGGGACCATTTGCTTCAGTACTGCAAATTTGAGAGCATTGTAGGATTATCTAGGAGTGGAGTCCATGCTGTGACCCTCTGTGGAAGCCTCTTGACTAAACCCAATTTGACCATTTTCATGGTACAAAAAATGTCGCAAGCCAGAAAGACTGCAGCATCATGTCTCGGCATTTAAAGGAGAAGCTTCCAATAGAAATGTGACCACAATATACAAGTAGAGAGCCCTGACTAGGTGGTTATCTGAGCATAAGACATGCCCGTGCCTAGAACTCAGACATAAAAGACATTGTACATGAGATGTTGCCTCAGTTGTCTGTTACAAAGTAACCAAGTCCTACTGGCTCATGGAGCTGGCTGGACACACTTTTTCTTTTTGTGAGGAAGATCAGCCCTGAGCTAACATCTGTTGCCAATCCTCCTCTTTTTGCTGAGGATGAATGGCCCTGGGCTAACATCCGTGCCCGTTTTCCTCTACTTTATATGTGGGATGCCTGCCACAGCATGGCTTGATAAGTGGTGCATAGGTCCGCGCCCCGGATCTGAACCTGTGAACCCTGGGCCGCCAAAGTGGAGTGCACGAATTTAACCACTACACCACCGGGCCAGCCCCTGGACACACTTTTTTCCAGCTTTGAGTTCAGTGGCTCACATTAGTAGCCTAAAATTGGCCATTGTAGGAGTATTTAATACTACGGACAAATGCAAATGCTGCAAATCAGGGTCCCCTTCCTCCCTTCTCTTCAGTGGTTTAATAATAGCACACCATTGAAACTATCTCAATTGTTGCTTAAAACAGTGGCTTGTATTATTTCTCACAATTCTGCATGTTCACTGGGCTCATCCAGGCAATCTGCTGCATGTGGCGAAGCTATGGTGACTCACACAGCCGCATTCAGGTTGGATAGGATTTCTTAACCTTGGTGCTACATTTAGGGCTGGATAATTCTTTGCTGAGGGACCGTCCTGTACATTGTAGGATGTTTAGTGGCATCCTTGGCCTCTGCCTCTTAGATGCTGGAAGTGACAACCAAAAACGTTCTTTGGGGGCAAAATTGCCCGTTGAGAACCACTGAGCTAGGAGCTTGGCTGAGGCTGGAATATCAAAGATGGCTTCTCACCTTCCAGGTGCCCAGGATCTTTTGCTAAAGAAAAATGTATTCATGACACTTGTTAAAGATGAAAAGGCAGCAGTATTGCCCTAACCTGAGATTTCAAAAAGCACACCAATGTGCACCATGAACCAGAGGCTGCAGGAGCAACAACAACCCTTGCAGTTTAGCCCCTGCCCCCCACCCCACTGGCATGGCTGGTGGTGCACATATACTGAGGCTTCAGGACACAGAGAGGTGCTAGGGACCCAGCCCATTCCCCCTCCCTGGCAGTGATGCCAGTCTTCCCAACATCAAGAGCTGTATCCAAGACATGGATACCACCAGCAGTGGCAGTAGTGCCCTGACCTGAGGTTTCAAAAAGCATACCAGCACGTGCAAGCAACCAGAGGCTATAGGAGCAGCAACAGCACTCATGGCTTAGGCCCCACCCTTCCCCCAGTGTTGGCAGGTGGCACCTGTGACCTGAGGCTTCAGGAAGCACAGCAGAACCTATGACCAAGCCTCCAGTGGTGGCACCCCCAACACTAGCTCTACCAGGAATGGGGGCTGCATACAAGACCCCAGTCCCCTGGCAGCAACAGCAGCATCTGCGAACCCAGCACCCCTGGCAGTGGTGCTGCCAGCACCCTCAGACAACCTGGGAATAGCAGTGCAGTTGGTGCATGGGGCAGCAGCACCTGAGCACCTGGAAAGCCTGCAGAGAGCCAGTGGAGGAACACAAGACCCAGGCAACCCCAGAAGCAGCAGAAGTGCTCACAGCCTGGTGACCCCAGTGGTGACACCTGACACTGCAGTGAACTCATAAACAGTAACGCATCAGCAACCTCAGAGGCACAAGCTGCAGAAGGAGGGCACTGACAACGCCTCTGGCAGAGGCAGTGGAGGGTGGAAAGTGCAGGGTCTCAAATACAACCAGAAGCAGCTCAGAACCAAAGTAACCAAAGTAACCAAAGCTGTGCCCAAATAAGAAAAGTGTTTACTACCACAAATGTGCTGGCAGAGGATAAACTCGTCAAGCACCATAAAGAACTACAGTAACACAGAAGAACAGAAAGAGAATGACAACTATCCAGAAACCAAACTTGGAGTCACAGCAGATTAGAATCTATCTGACAGAGAATTCAAAATAGCTGTCATGAAGAAACTCAATGAGTTACAGGAATGCTCAGAAAGACAGTTCAGTCAGCTCAGGAATAAAATTAATGAACAGAAGAAGTACTTCACCAAAGAGACTAAAACTCTAAAAAAAAAAAAAAAAAACCAAACAGAAATTCTGGAGATGAAGAACACAATTAATGAGATGAAAAATAAAGTAGAAAGCATTGGAAATAGAGCAGACCACATGGAAGAGAGAATTAGCGAGCTCAAAGATAGAAACTTAGAATAGATTCACGTGGAAGAGGAGAGAGAACTAAGATTTTTTAAAAATGAAGAAATTCTGTGAGAAATACCCAACTCAATTGGAAAAGGAACATAAGGATAATGGATATCTCAGGAGGAGAAGAGAGAGAGGATCAGAGAGCTTATTCAAAGAAATAATAGCTGAGAACTTCCCAAACCTGGGGAAGGAACTGGATATACAAGTACATGAATCTAATAGAATTCCTAATTATCTCAGTGCAAAAAGACCTTCTCCAAGACACATTATTTGAAAACTGTCAAAAGTCAATGACAAAGAAAGAATATTAAGGGCAGCCAGAAAGAAGAAAATAACTTACAAAGGAAGTCCCATCAGGCTATCAGTGGATTTCTCAGCAGAAACTCTACTAGCTAGGAGAAAGTGGAAAGATATATTCAAAATATTGACAGACAAAAAGAATACTTTCTCCAGCAAAGGTATCCTTCAGATATGAAAGAGAAATAAAGGCTTTCCAAGACAAACAAAAGCTGAGGGAGTTCACCACCACTAGAGCTGCTGTACAAGAAAAAGTTGAAAGGAGCCCTCCTGCTTGACGCAAAAGGCAAAGGTTTACAAAGCTTTGAGCAAGGTAATAAACAGACAGAATCAGAAAATTGCAACTCTATATTAGAATAGGTTAGTAACCAATTATAAAATAAAGTCTAAAGGGAAAGAAAGCATCAAAAATAACTATAACCACTTCAATTTGGTGACAAACTCACAGCACACACAAAAAAGGATAATTTGTGACAACAAAAACATGGAAGGGGAAGAGGGAAAAGACAGAATCTGCCTAGGCTAATGGAGATAAGATGCTAGTAGCAGAAAAAGGACTATCTCATTTATGAGCTCTTTTATATAATCCTCAGGGTAACAAAAAAACAAAAAATCAGAGAAGAGTCACAAATCACAAATAAAGAGGAAACTGAGAAAAACATCACAGAAAACCACCAAACTGAAATGGCAGACAGAAATACAAGGAAAAAGCAACAATGGAAATATAGAACAACCAGAAAACAAAAGATAAAATGGCAGTATTAAGTCCTCATAAATCAATAATCATTCTAAATGTAAGTGGATTGAATTCACCAATCAAAAGACACAGAGTGGCTGGATCGATTGAAAAATAATATCCAATATTGTACTGCCTCCAGGAAACATATCTCATCTCTAAGGACAAACATAGGCTCAGAAGGAAGGGATGGAAGATGATACTCCAAGCAAAGGGCAACCAAAAGAAAGCAGGTGTAGCTATACTTATGTCAGACAAAATAGACGTCAAGCCAAAAAAGAGACAAAGATGGACATTATATAATGATAAAAGGGACATTACGCTTAGAAGACATAACACTTATTAACATATGTATGCACCTATCATGCAAACACCAAAATATATAAAGCAACTATTAACAGACCTAAAGGGAGAAATTGACAGAAACACAATGATAGTAGGGGGCTTTAGCACTCTACTTAAATCAATGGATAGATCATCAAGAGAGATAGTCAACAAGGAAACATTGGCTTTAAGTGAAACACTAGACCAGATGGACTTAATAGCTATATACAGAACATTCCATCCAAAAGCAGCAAAATACACATCTTTCTCCAGGGCAAATGGAATGTTCTCAATGATAGACCATATGCAGAGAAACAAAACAAACCTCAATAAATTTTAAGAAGATTGAAATCATATCAAGCATCTTTTCCATCCATAGTGGTATGAAACTAGAAATCAACTACAAAAAAAAAAAGCTGGAAAAGTCAAAAATATGTGGAGACTAAACAGCATGCTACTGAACAACTATTGGATCAATGAAGAAATAAAAGGAGAAATCAAAAAACATCTGGAGACAAATGCAAATGAAAACACAACATACCAAAACTTATGGGATGCAGCAAAAGCAGTACTAAGAGGGAAGTTTATAGCAATACAGGCCTACCTCAAGAAACAAAAATCTCAAATAAACAATCTAACACTATACCTAAAAAAACTAGAAAAATGTAGAACAAACAAAGCCCAAAGTCAGTAGAAAGAAGGAAATAATAAAAATCAGAGCAGAAATAAATGAAATGAGACTAATAAAACATTAGAAAGGATTAATGAAACTAAGAGCTAGTTCTTTGAAAAGATAAACAAAATTGACAAGCCTTTATTTAGACTCACCAAGAAAAAAAGAGAGAAGGCTCAAATAAATAAAATCAGAAACGAAAGTGGAGAAATTATGACAGATACAACAGAAATACAAAGGATTATAAGAGAATACTATGAAAAATCTATATGCCAACAAATTGGATAACCTATAAGAAATGAATAAATTCTTAGAATCATACAACCTCCCAAAACTGAATCAAGAAGAAAAGGAGAATCTGAATAGACCAATCACAAGCAAATAGATTGAAATAGTAATCAAAAACCTCCCAAAAAACAAAAGTCCAGGACCAGACAGTTTTTCTCATGAATTCTACCAAACATTCAAAGATTTAATACCTGTCCTTCTAAACTTCTTCCAACAAATTAAAGAGGATGGGACACTTCCTAACTCATTTTATGAGGCCAACATTACTCTCATACCAAAGCCAGACAAGGACAACACAAAAAAGGAAAATTACAGGCCAATATTGCTAATGAACACAGATGCAAAAATCCTCAACAAAATATTAGCAAATCGAATACAGTAATACATTAAAAGGATCATTCACTATGATCAAGTGGGATTTATTCCAGGGACACAGAAGTGGTTCAACATCCACAAATCAATCAATGTGACATGTCACATTAACAAAATGAAGACTAAAAATCACATGATCATCTCAAAAGACACAGAGAAAGCATTTGACAGGATTGAACATCCATTGATGACGAAAACTCTCAATAAAACGGGTATGGACGGAAAGTACCTCAACGTAATAAAGGCCATATATGACAAACCCACAAGTAACATTGTATTCAATGGTGAAAAACTGAAAGCTATTCCTCCAAGAACAGAAAAAAGACAAGGACAAGACAACATAGTTTTGGAAGTCCTAGCTAGAGCAATTAGGCAAGAAAAAGAAATAAAAGGGATCCAAATTGGAAAGGGAGAAGTAAAACTGTCACTATTTGTGGATGACATGATTCTATATACATAAACCCTAAAGAATCCACCAAAAAAAATAACTTATTAGAAATAATTAACAATTACAGTGAAGTTGCAGGATACAGAATCAACATAGAAAAATCACTTTCATTTCTGTACACTAACAACAAACTAGCAGAAGAGAAATCAAGAATACAGTCTCATTTACAATTGCAACAAAAAGAGTAAAATACCTAGGAATAAATTTAACCAAGTAGGTGAAAGACCTATACACTGAAAACTATAAGACGTTATTGGAAGAAATCAAAGAAGACATAAAGAAAGGGAAAGGTTTTTGTGCTCATGGATTGGAAGAATAAACATAGTCAAAATGTCTATATTACCTAAAGCAATCTACAGATTCAATGTAATCCCAATCAAAATCTCAATGATATTTTTCACAGAAATAGAACAAAAAATCTTAAAATTTATATGGAACAACAAAAGACCTCGAATAGCCAAAGGAATCCTGAGAAAAAAGAACAAAGCTGGAGGTATCACAGTCCCTGAATTCAAAATATACTACAAAGCTATAGGAACCAAAACAGCACAGTACTGGCACAAAAACAGACACACAGATCAATGGAGAGCCCGGAAATAAAACCACACATCTACAGACAGCTAATTTTCAACAAAGGAGCTAAGAACATACAATGGAGAAAGAAAAGTCTCTTCAATAAATGATGTTGGGAAAACTGGACAGCCACATGCAAAAGAATGAAAGTAGACCATTATCTTACACCATACACAAAAATTAACTCAAAATGGATTAAAGACTTAAATGTAAGACCTGAAACCATAAAACTTCTAGGAGAAAATATATGCAGTATGCTCTTTGACATCAGTCTTAGCAGTATATTTTTGAATACCATGTCTCCTCCAGCAAGGGAAACAAAAGAAAAAATAAACAAATGGGACTACATCAAACTAAAAAGCTTCTGCACAGCAAAGAAACCCACCAACTGGGAGAAAATATTTGCAGATCATATATCCAATAAGGGGTTAATTTCCAAAATATTTAAAGAACTCACACAACTCAACAATAAAAAAAATGAACAATCTGATCGTAAAATGGGCAGAGAATATGAACAAATCTTTTCCAAAGATTTACAAATGGCCAACAGGCACATGAAAAGATGTTCAACATCGCTAATTATTAGGGAAATGCAAATCAAAACTACAATGAGATAGCACATCATACCTGTCAGAATGGCTATAATTCACAAGAAGAGAAATAACAAGTGTTGGAGACGATATGGAGAAAAGGGAAACCTCATACACCGGCTGGTGGGAATGCAAACTAATGCAGCTAGTATGGAAAACAGAATGGAGAGATCTTAAAAAAATAGAAATACCATATAATTCTGCTATTCAACTTCTAGGTATTTATCCAAAGAACATGAAAACACTAATTCGAAAAGATATGTGCACCCCTATGTTCGTTGCAGCATTATTCACCATAGCCAAGACTTAGAAGCAACCTAGGTGCCCATCAAGAGATGAATATATAAAAAAGATGTGGTATATATGTATACAATGGAATACTACTCAGCAATAAAAAAGATGAAATCATGCCGTTTGTGACAACATGGATGGACCTTGAGGATATTACGCTAAGTGAAATCAGTTAGAGAAAGACAAATACTATATGATTTTACTCATATGTGAGAGATAAAGAAACACAGAGATACAGAGAACAGGCTGGTGGTTATCAGAGGGGAAGGAGGTGGGGGGAGGTCGAAAGGGGTAAAGGGGCACATATGTATGGTGATGGATGCAAACTAGACTTTTGTTGGTGAACATGATGTAGTCTATGTAGAAGACACAATATAATAATGCACACCTGAACTTTACACAATGTTATAAACCAATGTGACCTCAATAAAATAAAATAAAATAAATAATACAAGATAGGGCTAGATGGAAAAAAAAAAGATGTGAATGCAGACTTTATTCAGGGGGATTACTATAGCAGGGTTTTGTAGCAGAGGAGAGAGACCAGGCTTAACTCCGAATACAAGGAAAAGTGGGAATTTATAGCCAAGGAGCCAGATGCCGGTTAGTGGATGGAAAATTACTAAGAGGAAACATCAGGAGTAGGGAGATTCTGACTAAACTGACTTACAGGATTCTCGCTGAAGGCAGGCCAAGGGCATAAGATATTAGGGTGATCAGATACCAAGAATGAGGGATTTTTGATAAACTGAGTTAGCAGAACTGACTCAGTGGAATTTTGCTAAAACTGGACTAAGCAGGCCAAGGACAGAGTCCACTGTCAGGACCTAGTCAAAAAGAGGGCTCAGAGGAGCCTGACTCAAGTTTGGCCAAGGAGAAAGGCTTTGTCACCTCTCATCACATGAGCTATGGCCTCTCATCTTGCCATGGTTGAGCTCAAGTTCCTTTAAGGTACAGTGGTGGCTTTGAAGAGGGTAAAAACAGAAGCTAGGATCCGAACTGGAGCAACATCACTTTTGCCGCATCTCTAATTGGTCAAAGCGCGTCCCAGGCCAGGTCAGATTCGAGGGGAGGCGAGGTAGACTCCACCTCTTGAAGAGAAGTGGCCACTTGTGGCCATCTTTAATCCATGCAGTGCCATGTTTGGATTTGAGGACTCAGAACAAATATTCTTCAGGAACAAAGGAAATCTTGAGAGGGAACTCTATTCAAGACCAATCAAAATTACCTCCAGAAATAAACATCACAGTCCTTATTACTGGACTAAAGGTGAAACTGATTATTCAAGTGATTGTAAAGAAAGATTGTAAAAAAAAGAAAAGTGCCTGTATTCAGTGGGTACAGGCAATATATTTCTAGATTCTGTAGTATTTATTATATCAAAGGTTCTGAACAAAAGTTGGAAGTTGGTTCTGGTTATAATATTGGTAATGATGTCTTCCCATTTTAAAAAAAGTAGTCCTTACTATGTTGTTGACACTAATTTTTGTTCTTCAATGGAACCACGCTAGTATAATTGACGTTTCCGAAAATGGAAGTAGTATTGTGCATATTTGACTGTCTGATATCATTTAGAATTCGTACTTAATGCATTTATAGCATTATAACAGTTGGAGTTTATGGAGTTTTAAAGATGTTTCCCAAGATGTTTTCTAAAGAACTGGTTGTTTACAAGAGGGATCCAACGTCTACCTTTTCAAGTGAATTTTCACTATTGCATCAACTCACTTGAATGCTAATGATAGAAGTAGATATTTTTTTCTCTAAGGCACTATTTCTCCAAAATAGGGAACCCTAGTTTCCTAGTTTAGCTGAACCCTAGTTTCACAAGATGTTAACGCGTATTACATGCAAGGGGATTTATAGGTTGCACAGACTTGGGAAATTCTAAGTTGAGAGTAAGCAAGTTTCTTTACTCCTGGATTTCTTAGGGTCTTTACTATGCTAATACATATTATGACTCATAAAATATAGTGTTTCCTAGACTTATTTAACCACAGAAATAGAGGCACATCTTATATAAGTGTTCCTCAGGGTACTCTTGGTAGAAATTGTTCTAAGTGGAAATAAAGGAGGAGGAGGAATCTTGAGAGAGAAATCAACATCAATCAAAATTAACTCCAGAAACAGACATAGCAGTAGCCTTAGTACTTAAAAAACTAGGTATCCTCGAAGCAGGCCCTCAGGTCTGATAACCTACTACCCTGATTGTGCTTGTTCTAAATGTCAATGGTGTTTTGAACACAGAAGATTGAACAGTTTAAGTAAAGATCATGTTGCAAGTTATTTTAAATTCAAGAGATTTAATCATCCAAGATCATCAAAAATTGACTCGTTGAAACAGTAAATTAGAAAGAACAAGTTTGTACATTTTCTCATTCTTCTTATTTTTTCCTCCCAGCTTTATTGAGGTATAGTTGACAAATAAAAATTGTATATATTTATGATGTACAAAGACTGATGTTTTGATATATGTACACATTGTGAAACGATTACCACAATCCACACTTCTTGTCTTATAAATTACACTTGAAGCCCTTAAGAATTAGAATGTGGATTATAAACCATATATTAACATACTTGTGCTAGGCAGCGTCTAAGATAGTTTTCAATGATCCCCATCCCCTGGTATTCATGCCCTTGCATAATCCTCTCCCCTCGTGTGTGGACTGAACCTGGTGACTTGCTTCTGAGCAATAGAGTGCAGCAAAAGTGACGGATATCACTTCTGAGATTAGGTTACAAAAAGACTGGTTTGCTTACCCTGTCCTGCTCTCTCATTTGCTCACGCAGAAGTCAGCTGCCCTGTGCAGAGGCTCGCATGATAAGGAACTGAGGGAGGCCTCTCGCCAGCAGTCCTGAGGAGTTGAACACTGCCAACACCCTCAGGAGTGAGTTTGGAAGCGGATCTTCCCCCAGTTGAGCTTGACTGCAGCCCTGGCTGATACCTTGACTGCAGCTTTGTGAGAGATCCTGAGCTTGAGGACTCAGCTAAGCCTTGCTTCTATTCTTGACTCACAAAAACTGAGATAAATGTTTGTTGTTCTAAGCCACTAAATTGTGGGGTAATTTGTTAGGCAGCAATAGATAACTAATGCAGTGTCAAAAGAGGCGTTTAGAGAAGGCCAATGCTGTATTGTCTCAGTCAAATCTTGCAGACAGCAGAAGGAAGGACCAATGTATTGTGGTTAAATCATACTTTAGAATGGCAGCATAGAAAAATTGGGAAGAAACACCAGAGATCTTAAAGACGAAATCTAGGTGATAAAAGTCTGAATTTTCAGTGCCACTTCTAGAGGAGATATCAGAAATACAAGGTGTAGAAGCTGATAGTTACATGGCCACTGAAATTGCTCAAGAAGATATTGCTGTCTTATGGCCCCTTGTTACCCAAAGTTAACCTCGAATAGAGCCACCCTTTTTGGTTTAAATACTATGCTAACCATGGGGGAAGGATGTTATTTCTACCAAGAACATAGTAATGTGGTTTTAGAAGGCTCGTTTCTTTTCCCCTTGAGGTCTGGTTTGGATTATTCATTTTAGGTGTTCCTCTATATGTTCTTTTTTTCCACAAATATGTATTGAACACTTAATATATGCTAGGTGCTATTTTAGGCACTGAGGATTCAACAAAGAAATTCTCGCCCTCTTGAAACTTATGTTTTAGTGGGGAAAGACAGACAGTAAACAAAGTAAATAGACATAAAAATAAAATATATAATAATAAACATAAAAAATATATAGTACAGTAATTAAGTACTATTGGGGAAAAAGGCAAGGAAGAGAGACGGGGAGCGTTTGGTGAGTTCTAGCTTCCCTGGCAGTCATCACGGTCTGACTGTAACCAGCTGTGGGTCCACTGCTGCACTGGGTGCATCATGATCTGTTTCCAGCTCTACCCAAGAAACACCAGCATCTCTGTGGCCTCCTCTCCCCTCTGTGTGCTCCAGACTGATTCTTGCTCCATGCCTTCTCAAAAGACTGCTCTTCAAGGCTTTCCCATGAAACCTTCTCTGACAATTCTAGCCTCCACCAACTCCTCCATCTTCTGGGGCTCTGAGGGGACTCCTCCCCCCACCAACAGGAAACAAAACAAAACAAAATACAACCAGTCATCTTTTTGGTTTCCTTGATTTTCAGGTTGATAGTTTATTAATTTTTATTTGTTTATATGTGTTTGTTCTGTTACCCACCCCCTTCCCCCATTAGAATTCCAGGTCTTTGAGTTTGGCTTGTTTGTTTTCGCACATGTGTGAACCTTGCAAGCAAAGCAATCTGGAGGGTAGGTTCCTAGAAAGAAATATAAAAGATGAAAGATATGATCCTTGTCTTTGAAGAATTTAAAATATACTTGGAGGGATAAAATGCTATCCCTAAGGTGAGAAGACAGAGGGAAGAGAGTCTATATAAATCAAATACTTCATGCTATGGTATAGCCAGTGGCTATCAGATTTTTTTTTTTGGCTTGCACCCACAATGAGAAATGGACTTTACATCATTACTTAGTATATGTGTGTGTGTGAGTGTGTGTGTGAACTAAATATTACAAAATTATACATATGTTTTATAAATCAATACTTAATTTCTGTATGTAATGCATTCTGATTTTTTTTTTTTTTTTGGTGAGGAAGATTAGCCCTGAGCTAACATCTGTTGCCAATCCTCCTCTTTTTGCTGAGGAAGATTGGCCCTGGGCTAACGTCCATACCCGTCTTTCTCTACTTTGTACGTGGGATGCCTGCCACAGCACGGCTTGATAAGGAGCGTGTAGGTCCACGCCTGGGATCTGAACCTGCAAACCCCGGGCCGCAGAAGTGGAGCGCGTGAACTTAACTACTATGCCACTGGGCCGGCCCTGTGTTCTGATATTTTTGATGTTTGAGATTCAAAAAATGCTGATAGAAACCCTCTGAACTGATTTCACAACCTGCTGATGGAATATGACCCACAGTCTGGAAAACGTTGGTATGGCCAGGTGGTAAGCACATGGAGGTGGACAGCAAAAGAGAGAGAATGGAGTGGTTGAGTCCAGGAAGGTCTGTCTTGGAAAAGATTATACTCAATCTGTCTCTCGAAAGGGGCTTCCTGTTTAGATTATTGGGATCCAGGACAGTGTTGATGCTCAGTTGGGACAACAGTACAAGCAAAGAAGGCACAGAGCTTGGAGTAAGCAGCAAGTTCAGGGTCACTGAGAGCAGAATTCTTATTTTTTATATGACTGCTGCTATAGATTATGGAAACAATGTAAAAGCCATAACTAAAGGCCTGAAAAGAAATTTTGAGGGTATATATTTGATGAAAATATTAATATTGATAATTGGGAATAGTCTAATGGGAGAGCAGATCTGTGGTATTTAATAATCCATATTACTATTTGCATTAGTATTCCATATCCCTCAAAGGAAACGTGTGGGCATAGGAAAGTCTATTTCCAGAAGAAGAAACTGATGCATGGAGATAATATACATTGTTCAAGGTATATTTACTTGAAGTGACTTTAGCAGATCAGCTGACTCTAGCCCAAATGACTTAATTGACCCCAAGAGTTCAGAAGACAGGCAGAAATGGCAAGCAAAAAAGCAAATAACAAGAGCATTGAAACAATGACCATTTGTTCCAGTGCAGTCCTGAAGGTTAGCTTGTCCCTTTTCTCAAGGGTGTAGATTGGTTACCTTTGATGATCGTGATTTGTTGCTGTGCTTTATTTAATTTTGCAAAGACCTGGTGATGGAGACCTTGGGCAGAGGTATAATTTTTTTGAAGTTTATTTCAGAGCACATGAGTTCATCAGTGAAATATAGAAAGAGAAGCCAAGTGTGGGTTACACAGCACAGTGGCTTCCTTGGTTTCCCAGAGCTCTTCATATTCCCTTCTGGAAGCATCTGTGGGGAGGGCTTTGGGTCACGATCCATCTTTTGCTCTTTAGGTAGGTTCTCTCTCTGTCTCCTTCAGAAACAGTGGGAAAAAGGGAAAGAGAAAAGGGCTAGGGGGGTCGGCCCCGTGGCTTAGCAGTTAAGTGCAAGCGCTCCGCTACTGGCAGCCCAGGTTCGGATCCCGGGTGCGCACCGACGCTCTGCTTGTCAGGCCATGCTGAGGCTGCATCCCACGTACAGCAACTAGAAGGATGTGCAGCTATGACGTACAACTATCTACTGGGGCTTTGGGGAGAAAAAGGAGGAGGACTGGCAGTAGATGTTAGCTCAGGGCAGGTCTTCCTCAGCAAAAAGAGGAGGATTGGCATGGATGTTAGCTCAGGGCTGGTCTTCCTCACCAAAAAAAAAAAAAAAAAAAAGAGAAAAGAAAAGGGCTAGGATTCCTGTGAAATTCCACCTGTTGTATGGAAGCAGGAAACGGAGTCCTTTAACCTCACCTAAATTTTGTTTCTAACATCTCTATTTTAGGACATATTTTTTTTTGTAGCAATAAAATCCGAACTATAGCTTCCGCATCAAATTTGACTAAGGATAAAAATAGATGATCAAGGTTGAGTGTGGAAGAAGTGGCCCAGCCTCTCCTTCCTCCTTTTCATTTTGTTTCAGTTTGAATGAGAAGGAGGTGGCTCACACAATTAACAAGAACAGCAACTGGCTGGATGTCTGTGTGCTCTGAGCCAGTTATGATATTTTTGTGGGCAAGTTTCCAACTCTTAAGTCTCAGTTATGTAGAGGTGGAAGGCAGCTGGTGTGAATGTCTGTCTGCAGGGTACATGCGAAATTACTCTGATCCAATATGGCTTGGCAGCAGTGTGCTTAGTCAAGAAAATGATTATCTCAATTTTCTTGTACTCTAATGTAAAGCTTCTTCATTCTCACGACTTTCAAAAACAAACAAACAAACAAACAAAAAACACGCAAAGAAACAAAAGAAGAGGAAAAAAGAAAAGCCAAAGCCAAGGTCACCAAAATATTTTGAGATCTCTCAACCACCTCTAGTGAAGGATACAGTAATGAAATTAAGCTCAGCCTGAACGGGCCACATTAACTCATTATCTTTCTCTGCAGCTCCACTGTCCCCCCCGAAGTCTCCATTTAATTAACTACCATCATCATTTCCTCCAGCTTTCAGAATTTCCTGATTTCACTCTCTCCTTCATCCCTCACATCCAAGTGGCTACCATATCCTGCTGCATCTCCCTTCAAAGCATTTATTTATTCATGTATTTGTGATGCATTTATTACAGTGCACTGTGTTAAGCACCAAGGATACAATGATGACTAATATGGACACAGTTTCTGCCATCACAGAGTTGATAGTCTAGTGGGGTTTGGACAAGAGACAAGTCAACAGACAATTTCAATACTGTGTGTGCAAGCTGTTGCGGTGGGAAAGGTACAGGGAGCATGTGCAGACGAGTCCAGCTTTGGGCTGTCAGAGAAGACTTCCTAAAGAAAGATTTAGCTGAGACTTTAAGGTTCAGAAAAATGTAGCCAGATGAAGAGTGCGTTAGGCATTCTCCATTCAACACATTGTTACTGAACACTGATTGTGCCTTAGGCTGTCTGCTAGACTCTGCAGAGTTAGAAAGATCAACTCAATCCTTGTTCTCCTAGTGCTTAGAGGATGTTGGTGTATGAGGAGAAATAGACAAGAAAATATAGACACAAAATATCTATCTATCCATCCATTCCCCCATCCAATATGACAATATTAGGGAATTAAAAGGTTCATCATTTTCCTACCAAAAAGTCCAACCAGCAATTGCTCCCGAATATCCAGCCCTCTTCCCTGTGGCTCTGAACTCTGCTGTGCAAGCCCAGAACTCCCAACCAGAACCGCCCCATTAGGTGAGCACAGGGAGGGCATTCTTCTCTGTGCTTTTCTGTCTCTTTATGCTTCACATCACAGCCACAGAGCCTTTACTGAGGAGCTGGGTTAATTACGGAAAACTGTATTGTCAGCTAAAATAGATTTCATGGGAAAAGAACCTAATTTATACATTCAACAAATAGATGCTAGCTGTTTCCTGAGGCGCCCAAGACAGATAAAATCTCCTACTATGGACCTTTCATTTGACTGAGAAGCAGATAGACAGGAAGTAAGTAAACATGTACATTGACAACATAATTAGAGATGGATGAGAGAAATGAACAGGGAGTACTTCTGACAGCTGTTCCGGGAAGGTATCTGCTATACCATCGTGAAGGAAGTGAGGCATTGGAGCTGGGACCTGACGGCTAGGAAAGAGCTGGTCTGCAAGAAGGCAGAACGGAGTTGCAGCAAAAAGAGACCACACCAAGCTCTGCGCAGGGGTCTCCTGCCCTCAGGTCACTGCCTGCCTTCCCAGGCGCCGTCGTCTGATCTCCACCTGCTCACCAGGCGGACACCTGTCTTCCAGGGTAACTCGGCCCTATCCGCAGGGACCGGGCTTGCCCCCAGGCACGGCCCGCTTCTTTTTAGGCAACATTCAGTCACATCCCTGGCTGGCGGGTCCTGCTGGAATGAACTGTGTCACCACCAGCCTGTGACGGCTTCCCATTCAGGGACCCTGCTGTTCAGGCCCCTGCTTCCAGGAACTCAACCCCATTCCTGTACTGACTGAATCCTGAAGGGCACAGCCTTTCGATGGATTATTAATCCGGAACCCTTTGTTCTCCGCTCCTGCTCCAGCCGCCCGCCGATCTTCCCGGGCCGTACCGCTCCCCGCGTCGACCACACGACGGTCGGGAGGCCACCGAGCGACTCCCGGCGCCGCCGGGTTGGCGCTCGGGCGGGTTCCGGCAGGGCGCTGCGCACGCCCGGGAGGAGCGCGCCGGGATGACGTCACCCAGGCGGCCGGCTCAGCGCGGCGTGACGTCACGCGGCGGGGCCTGCGGCCGTGAGGTCACCGGGTGGGCGCGGCCAGGCCGAATCCCCAGTGTCGTCACGGGCGGGGCGGGGCCGGAGCGTGTCAGCGGAGCCGAATCAAAACAAGCCGAGGCCCGCCTTTTCCTCGGCCCGGAGCGTCCCGCCCGCGCCCGCGCGGTGCGAGCCTCGGCCGCCGGCTGCAGGAGGCGGAGGCCCGGCGGGATGGCGCGCGGCGGGCGGCGCGGCTAGACGGCGAGGAGCCGGCCGCGGCCCCGAGGCCCCGCCCTCCGGAGCGCCGCGCCCGGGAGCCGCCTGGCCGGGCTCGGGCGCCCGCGACATGCCCAACCCGAAGACCAGCAAAGGCGGCCGCAAGAACAAGCGCGCCAACAGCAGCGGCGACGAGCAGGAAAATGGAGCCGCGGCCCTGGCGGCGGGCGCGGCGGGCGCGGCGGGCGGGGCGGCCCTGGCGGCGGCGGGCGGCGGCGGCGCGGCGGCGGGCGCGGGCGCCGGGGGAGCGGCGGGCCCGGGGGGCGCGGGCGCCGGCGCCGCCCACCCCGCCCACGCCGCGGGGGCCGCGGCCGCGGGCGACGCCAGGACCGGTAAGACGGGCCTGGGCCGGGCGCCGGCGTCCTCCCCGACGGGCGGCGCGGCGGCGGGGACAATGCGCGTCGGGGGCTGGCGGCCCCGCGCCGGGCGGGGCTCCTCCGGGTCCGGCCGCGCCCGCCGAGGGGCCCGGGGCCCGGGCCTGCGGGGGGCGCGGAGCGGCCCGACTGAGAACTTGGGCAGCAGTTCCTTCCTCCCGGTGCCCCCTCGCCCACCCGCCTCTCCCCGCGGGGAATCCGGGCTTGCCGGCTCGATTGCCACAGGTGGACAGGCCCCGGGACGTGTTTACTGCGCGCGTGTGTGTGTGCGTGTAGGGGAGTGCTCTTTAATTCTCTTGCTCGCTCGAGGAAGGAAGAGAATCTGAACTTGGCTTCCGTTCTCAGCCTGGAGTTAAAAAAAAAAAATCGTCCTCTGTGTAATTCTGCTTCACATCTTCAGACGGAAGCCTGATCATCTCAGGTCGTGCCTGGCTGCCCCTTTGGAGGGGCGCTCAGGCGGTAGTGAAGCGGTGACAGATTGCCGTTGTCGCTGCAGAGACGTGGTTGTCGTTATAGGGTGCTGGGCAGACGCTTTTCGCTTCCTTGGGCAGTCCTTTGAATTCTTCTGGTCGGGCAGTTTTTCAGGGAAGGGAAAATAGGTCTATTTTAATGAAGGGAGGTTAGGATATTTATATCTGGTTTTTAACTTGTAGCTTTCAGCTTTTGAAGCCATTTTTTATGTAGATGAGTCGCTTTTTAAACAGGGCAACCGCGCTTAGAAGAACGCCACGGTGCTGTGAACTAGATTCAAGTGTAGTCTTGTAGAAACAGAACCTTGGGCCCCGTTGGCTGTGTCTCTGCAATACTGAAATAGGAAGACTTCCCCCCCCCCCCCCCCAGGAACGAAGTTATCCCATTTGTGAATGTTTGATAACACAACTTTTGGCCAGACTGTCTTCTCCATGTTCTTTTGTTTTCCTAGCTCTAAACTTCATTTTGGTATTGATGTGCCAGAGGGCAAGGAAGACAGACTCCTGGCTCAGCCATTTAGAACTTTGTCGTCTTGGGAAGGTCAGTCTTTCTGAGCCTCAATTTCCTCGCCTGTAAAATTGAAAAAAAAAAAAAAAAAAAGAATTATTGTATTGGCCCCCTGTAGGGTTATTGTGAGGCTCAGTGTCCCTTCCCTACCCAGTACCCAGTTCTTGTTTTAAAGGCTCATTGTCAAGTTCCTCAAGAAAAGTAAGTGATCAATGAATCATTCATTCACTGAAAAACTGGTAGGCACTTAACAGTGTTGCAAGTACTGTGTTAAGTATTAAAGGATACAGTGGTACTCAGGAGAGAACCTCCTGGTCCTCAAGCTGGCATTCCTGTTCTGGTGGTGGTTCTGGCTTACCCTGCCATTTTTTGTCTGTGTGGAAGCTTCAATTTGGCTGTTTTCCTTTTCTTCTTTCGCTGAAAGATTAGGCCACTTTAAGGTGTTATGAGGGAATTTTTTTCTTAGGCTGCTGGTATCCCTTCATTCGTAAACATTAAGCTGGCTATAGTGCCCCCTTATTACTTTTCCTCTGAAGTGGCAAACTCAGGTATATTTAGCAGTTCTGTATATATCTGTGTGAAGTTACGTTTTTCTGATTTGGAGCTGGTTTTATTAAATGAATGGAGGAAAAAAAGGAAGAAATTGGCCAAACATTGCTGTAATCAGAGTTAGAGAAAGTACAGACTTAGAGCAGTGAGCTGAATTTTATGATGCCGGATTCTTGGTTCTGACATAGTGTGAAGAAGTCTCAGTGAATGATCCACCTTAATTTGAGGAACCTCTCACTGCAGTTGATAACTGAGCTTGGATGCAGAGGCCTCCTGTATGCAAAATTGGTAAATGAGGAAGTTACAAATAGTTTTTTTTTTTTTGCCATTTAAAGCTGTGCTTTAGAATGTAGGGGTGGGAGAGGTGGCATTGGTAAATTTTTAAAAGAAGAGGTAATAGATATGTGCAAACTCTCAGAATCAGCAGATAAGACTCAATTATTTTTGAATTTTAAAATGACATTAATTGGACTATTATGGTATTTCTAAGTATATTTCAATTTTTTACTGAACTGTGACATTAGATTTTGGGATTATGAATATTACAAATCAAACATTCCAAGGATGTAGGAAATCTACATTCTACTAAATTTTTAAGTGGTTCTCACTGTTCACCTCAGTTGAGATCTACATCTGTAGGCATGCAAACTTAATGACTTCACTTAAAGTTGATAGTATTCATTTGTGGTTGTTTGGAGTTGATAGAAATTTTATGTCTTGTGGTTCTTGGGCAGTGTGGCCGCCAGGGCAGGGTACTATTAGTTCTTAGTTGCTCACTGTTTGTCAGCAGGTGTCAATAACTACTTATTCTATGACAGAAGATTGCTGCTAGGGAGAACTTGGGGAAGCTATGGTATGGTTGTAGTTGAAGAAGTTGGGTAAATTAAATACTAATTGTAAGGACTTTGTACTCCTAGTAAGAAATTTATTAGTACATTTTTAGATACTGGTTTATGAAGCTTTTTGCAGGGATTGGAGTAAAAGATGAGGAAGCGCCATCCTTCTCCTATGTAGTAAACATCTGTCTGCACATATTGTAGTCTTTTGATTGTAGGTGGACAAGATTTGCCAATCATTGTTTTTAAGATCTAGTAATCACGCAGTAGATTATAATTATGTAGCCTCATTCTGGAATTCTGGTTCCATTAGGCCACTGCTTTTTTGCTTAAGGCCTAAAAATATCTGAACCCTTCTTCATAGTATCTAGTTTTTTTTTTGTTTTTTTTTTTTGTGAGGAGATCAGCCCTGAGCTAACATCCGCCAATCCGCCTCTTTTTTTTTTTTTTGCTGAGGAAGACGGCCCTGGGCTAACATCGGTGCCCATCTTCCTCCACTTTATATGGGACGCCGCCACAGCATGGCTTACCAAGCAGTGCGTCGGTGCGCGCCCGGGATCCGAACCAGCGAACCCCGGGCCGCCGCAGCGGAGCGCGCGCACTTAACCGCTTGCGCCACCGGGCCGGCCCCAGTATCTAGTTTTTAATGGGCCTAGCTCCCAAGTCCTTGTATAAATTTCTGCTTTATGGATAACTGTGTTTCACCACTCCACTCATTCCTCATGGCCACCAGAACCCCTGGGCTGCTGAGTCGGCTTGAATTCATTCAACAACTCTTTCTAGTAGACGGAGTTAGTTTACATAATGATTGCCTTCGCATTCGGTAGACCTTGAGTCACATCCTGGCTCTTCAAATTACTTGCCCTATGATCTTGGGCAAGTCGCTTGACTTCTCTGTTTCAGTTTCTGCATATTTAAAGTGAGATTTTAGTACCTACCCATTCATATATAGTAAGATATCTGTCTGTAGCCTGACTTATAATATGAGCTTATTAAGTGTTAGCTATTTGTCTTAGATTTTGGAAATGGTCTTTGAGACAGAGATTGATGTGCAGGAGGTGTCCTGGAGGTGCTCTTGGCGTCATTACTAGTGGGAGAGTGAGGGAAGCAGGATTGGGCAGAGGGAGGAGTTGGCTGTGATGGGGTTGGAGACGGGAGCTCTGGAGCCTGGTCGTCCCTGAAGAGTTCTCTCACCTGGAGGCCTGGGGGCAGTGCCTTTCACCCACCTCCCCACTGACTGATCATGTGGACATGGGCTGCCCCCAGGAAGAGGGTATGACCTGGGGGATGGCATCCCTTAGCTGGAGAGCCTCTCTAGAGAGGGACTCAGCTGGAAGCCTTGGGCTCTGAGTGAAGGGGGGCCATTCCTGTTCTTCCAGCATCCTGGGTTTCTTCATTAGGCCACGGGTGCCATTCACCCGAAATGCAGATGGGCTAAATGGTTCTCGCTAACCACTCAGTAGGCTTTATGGGCCAGGCTGGGAGCTAACCACCATTATAACATTGTCTTGATGGGAAAGTGTGTTCTGAATTCCATACGTATGTTTACAAATCGAGTTTTGGAGTGCCGTCTGTTCCCTATGAACAAGATTTGTATTTTGCAGCATACTCGGGCCACCGAACATGCTTTTTATAACCCCAGGTTTGTAGTATATTTGAAATAGTTTCTCTTTTTAGGTGTTTACTTGAATTCTTACTACTTTTAAATTACTTATAGTCATTGGAAGGAAAATGAAGAGTGTTTATCTGCTGTTTATTTTCAAATCAAGGAATATTTATTGAGGGTTTAAGGTATGTAGAGGACCGTTGTCATCCTGGAAGACATTTTCTTGCCTTACCTGGAAGTTACTTTTGTCAGATCTTAAAAATATCTGCTGCTTTTGGACCTTGTCTTTTGAAATTCACCTTTGTGATGGGGTTTGGTAGACAATATTGCCAAATCCATCAAAGATTTATCATGTGCACTTTGTATATTATAGTAAGAAGTATTCTGTGCTCTGCTAATGGTGTTTTATGCACAGTCCTCACTCTTTCTCTCTTTACTTGTTACAGGACCTGAGCTTAAATTCTGGAAACTAAACCTTCCACGTCAGCTTTCCTATAAGTCCAAGAATGTATGTCATTTTGTACCAAATTGAAAACATGAGCTAAAACTGGGAAATCTCTTGGCAGCTTAATCCTCCTATGACTTTGCTCCAGGCTTTTAGCTGTGAACAATTTAAAGAACTTGAAGGCATCCAAAGGAAGACTTTAGGGAAAAAAGATCTGTCCTGACTAATTTTGGTCACCAGCTCTTTGGCATTTTTAAGGGATTGATTTAATAAAAAATAATCCTTTCATTATTTTACCAGTAATAAAATGGGCATTGTGGAAAAAAAATTTTTTAAATAAAGAAAATAGGCAAAGTTCTCTTTGACTTTCTAGTGAAACACATAATCCCATCACTTAGATTACCATTGTTAACATTTGGATATACAGTATATTCTTGTGGCCTTTTAAATTTTTTTCTTACAGACTTTTAAAAGTACATAAACACTTTTTGAAAAAAGGATCGTATATTTTATGATCTGCTTTTTACACATACAATATTTTGTGGATGTTTTAGCAGAGCAGTAAATATACAGGTGCATCCCCATTTTTGATGATTGTGTAATATGCCATTATATGTCTGCATCTTGGATGATTTGATCATTCTGCAAAAAGGTATGTTTGGTCATTAGGTTTTTATTCATTCATCTCTGGGCATTATCCAGTTACTTCTTTAGGATAAATTCTTACCTGTGGACTTGCTGTGTCAAAGGATATGCGTATTTTTGACTTCTAATGCAAGCTGACAGATTTCCCTATAGAAAGGATATGCCAGTGTGACCCTGCTGTGGTCAGAGGGCGTTTTCCCCATGGCGTCGCCCTGGCCTGGTTCGTGTTTTAAAGACGTGCTGGAGAATTGCTGGTACCCCAGTGTTGAGAGGCTGGAGCAGGTGCTGCCACACTTAGGGGACTTTCCAAGGCTGCATCTATTTCTACTGGGGACTTTTGTGCTCTTTAGTGACGTGGTGGCTAACAAGGATTCAACGAAATATCTAATAATGGTGAATGGTATTTTAGCAGCTGGTGATAGTGAAGGTGAAAGCATTGGCCTTTGAAATTCTGTTGCACCATTATTCTAATCTTAAGAAGTAAGGCCTAGAACTTTTAAAGGTTCAGTCAAAAAGCGTGAGGTTTGAACAGACCTGGGTGTAAACCTGGGCACCACAACTTACTAGCAAAGTGACTTTGGGGCAAGTTATTTAACCTTTCTCAGCCTCCATTTTCTAGATGCAACCCTTTGGTGTGTTTGAAGATTAAGAAAAACATATGTGAAAGTACTTGGCTCAGGGCAGGGCAGATATGGGCACTGTCAACAATAGTTTTGTGATTTGTTCCACCTTGTCCTGTTACAAAAGTTGTTAAACTGTTATGCTGTTGAGACGGATTCTGAGAGACGATAAGATGGTGGCGAAGGGTCTGTGAATATTAATATAGAAAAAGACTACTGTCGTACAGGCTTTTATTCAAGCACTGATTTGTTATAAATAATCTTCTGTTCTTCCCTCATCATCTCTCTCTGATCATGGTTCACCTGGAAAAATCAGGTGATTCAGCAAAAAGAAAGAAAGAGTAAGAGGAAAAGTGTGAAAACTGCTACATCTTCCTTTCCTCGTTCGTTCCTTTCTCCATGTCATACGTGTCGAGTGCCTGCTGTCTGTCAGGCACTGTGTTAGGCTCTGGGATGACAAGGACAAAAGAATTGGGCCCAAGGGACTTATGGTCTGGCTGGGAGCCTTTCTAGAAACAAGTGCAAGTAGGTTATTACCTGTACTACACAAGGGCAGCTATGAAATAAAGAGCAGGCGCTTGTGAGATGTTGGATTAAATATGGGAATTGGATGTGAATATCTGGAGAAGTGAAATAAGCTCGAGGAGTTGAAGAGTCGCTGAAAGGAGGTACGGAGCTGCTCAGGGTGTTCTTTGGGGATCAGCCAGGGCTTAATACTACTCAGACAAAAGACCCTCCCCTCTCCAGGCAGTAGCTAGAAGGTTCATATTAGTTCATGCGTTCATTTTTATTTGCTTATTCATTGTTTTGTTCATCTATGCACTCGTCCATCTACTAAACATTTATTGTGTGCTTACTGTCTTCTATGACTGGAAGTACAATGTAGGATTATACTTGGAGGCATTGGAATTTACGCCCCCACGGGCTCGTGGTGAAGCTCAGACAGAGACACGTAGACACCGGGAGCCATGATCATGTGCCGTGTATGCCCAGTGGGAAAAAAGATGTGTTTCCTGAAGGAGGGGACCTTTGAGCTGAGTCTTGCAGAAAGAGAAGCAGTTAGCTCTGAAAGCAGAGGAAGGATGTTTCAAGCAGAGCGAGGTAGGAAAAAGCCTTGAGTTCTGGTTGCTGCCGGGAGTTTGTGGCTGGTTTGAGGTGCAGTGGAAGGACACGAGGCTGGAAAGGGAGTGGAGCCAGACAGTCAAATCTAGTTGTTTTATAGCCAGTGCAGAACCATCCCTGAGGTTTGTAAGCAGGGACCTGCTCACCCAAACCTGCGGATGGGGATAATCACAGGTTGTTGACAAGCTTGTAAATTTATTATACATTTTCATCGAATGAGTATCTTTTGGCAATTTTTCTTTTGATACAGCTAGTCAAGGGTTGGCGGTCCAACCTGCCATGGACCTTTGATCGTGGTGTTTCAGTCGCTTCCAGCTCCTTCTCTGCACATCAGGATGGTAGTGTCGCGGCTGCTGTGTGGCAAGTCTGCCTTAATTGTGGCCACCAGCATCCCTGTGCTTCAGAGCCATGGGAGATGAGCTAATTGAGGTTAACTTCAGAGAACCAAATGCCAAGGGAGGGGCTGGGGCCATCTGAGCAGAAAGGGTTTTCTCTGGAGGGAGGGGGGTGTTCCTGTGGTTTATTTTTCGTACTTGGGTACAGAGTGTCTATCTCTATGCCAGGTTGGACTCATTATCTTGGTTTGTCATTTTATTTTTATCATCATTGAATCAGTTTTAAAACAAACTCTGGCGAGGGGGTTGTCATTGTTTTGTACAAAGTGACTGTGTGTTTTAATTCTGTATATTTCAGAAAGCTTCCATTTCTCAGTGGTTGATGAAATAGCAACTTGCTTTGTTTAATCAACATGATGTTTTAGCTTGATTGTACTTAAGAGGTTTTTATAAACTGGCAAAAAATGAGTAGCATTTCTAATACTTAATAATTGTATATTCTGATTTATCAGAAGTAGAAAGGGAAAACAAATTATTTCTGCTAAATTTCACTTATGAAGATAATACTTGAAAACAGTCTAAGAGGTAGAGACAAGAAAGATATGAAGAGGAAGTTTAAAGAAACATGAGGAAAGAGGAAGACTTAAAGAGGAAGTGTTAAGTGTTAATCATATTACTTAGACTGGAATTAATAAGAAAATCAGCATCATTCTCATATATACTCATAGTACAGTGTATTTCACAGATATAAATTGTCAGGGAGGAAAACTTTTCCTCTACCCTCTTAAGTTCGTGAATTGGCAGCCTGCAAATTAAACTGATAAAAGACACATTAGCAACAGAAAAGATAGATTTAATCACAGAAAAAATATGACTCAAAGGGGTGGTTAGAGTTTGTGGCTTAGATACCATCTTAGTAGGAGAAGGGGAGGGGAGAAAGGCACTTAGGGGAAAACATAACTTTTTGGGAAGATAAATGGGCCCCTAGAGAATAGATGGGAGAAATGATAGTTTAATGACAGTGTTTGTTTAGGTGTAGTGTGGAGACTTATCGCTGGTAATGAGAGTCTGTCTTCCCTGGTTACTCCTGGGGACAGGATTTGTGAAAATTGAGTTCTTTTGGGAGGCTTTGCTTTTAGGCAGATAAGAGATTTCAGGAACTCAAATGCCTTCAGCTCAAAATAATTTTTAGGCCACAGTGGCAAATCCTGGACCCCTTCAAAATACATTGTCGTTAAACTCACATCACCCCGATCATAGCAGTTACAGATAGTTAGCAAAAGACAGTGTCATAATTCAGGATTTCTATTTTTCATTTTATTGGAAATTTATTAGAAATAGATGGCCTTAAGGCATATATCTTTATAAAACTGATAAAGTAGATGAATTTAGGCAAAAGTTAGCAGGGGATCAAATTGCTCATATAAGTAAGGGAGATATTTGCCAAATTTAAAATGTATGTTTTTCCCTAGGAGTAAGCATAAGTTTGATAATACTTTAGATCATGTATCCTCAAGTTATGAAAACATCTCAGGAGAGTCTTTGGACACTAATGTTGCAACTGAATCACAAGTTGCAACTGAATCACAAACTGTTTTAGGTTTCTAAATGAGCACTCCTGAATGTGAGGATTGTTTCAGTATAATATTTAGTAGAATCATATTTAAACAAAAGTGACACACTACTTGTTATGCCTGACGGAGCTCAGTGTCTGGGCAGAAATGGAAACTGGGGAAGGTACAGAATCAAGTTCTGGCTATTTTTGATTGGCAGCAGGTGCAGTGTGTAATCTGAGAGGCTGGACCTGGGATGGTTGGTGACCGTTGTTAATGAACAGACACTGTGCTGCCGGAAGTCGTGGAGAGAGCCTGGTGTTGAGAAACAGGAAGTGTCCTTCGGTGGAAGAGGCAGAAACGTCCATGTCTAACACACGGGGCAGCTCTAAGAGTTCTTCCAAATGGTTTCCTTCTCTTTTGATCTGCTCTTACTGGGCAGTGCTTATGCGTTGCGGAAACGTTAGCCTTGTAATGTTATGGTTCCACTATGTCAGGCGTTCAGTTTTAGAAGTGCAAAGTGATGTGTTGCAGTGCAGAAGCAGATTAGGTAAGATTCCTGGATGGTAGGTGTGTGGCGTAGGTGAGTTGCAGAACTCATAGACCCCACAGAAAGGAGAAGCGGCCGAGACGGAACAGCGGTGAGACTCCAGCTGCCCTTTATGGAGTCCTTACTAGGAGTCAGGTGTGACACCCAGCAGTCTGCCATCTGTGTTTGAGGACGAGGACACTCGGCTCCACAGATGGCCTCCTTCCCTTTTTGTAAAAAAAGGCACACCTAGGTTGGGAGGTGTGCCCACCCTGATGCCACAGTTAGGTCCTGCTTGATGTTAGGTCTGTCTTGACCAGACACACACATGTGCATAAATAATGAGCAAGTTTTTAAGTAGAGGACTTAAATTCAGTATAAAAACATCAAGGAAGCAGTAGAGCCATTTAAGTTACTTTTAAAAGATCTCATGCTTTTAATTCTGGTACTTGAACTGAAATTTGTCAAACAAGAAAACACTTGACCAAGGAAGCACTTTGCCCACACATTGTGCACGCATGTTGATCTGATTCTTTCTCATGACTTGCTGGTCCTGGAATCATGGAGACCGTGAACATCTGAACTAACGCCTCCTGTTCTTGATGGATCACAGTTCATAACTGGGATGTGATCATCTTCTTTAGGCTGAAGTCCTGGAGGTGGAATCATGGTCACAAGGCATGCGATTCCTGAGGCTTTGATGCGTGTTGCCGAACTGCCCTCCAGAAAGGGTTTACCTGTTGCCATGTTATGATGTTGTAATGCACTCTGTTCCTCACATCCCTCGGTGTGCATTGAGAGAACCATTTTCAGCTTTGCCAATCAGAGAGATGAAAAATCACATCTCCTTTTTATTTTTTTTGCATTTGTTGGATTGTCAGTGAGTGAATGTCTTTCTACATGTATGCTGTTCATTAATATGTTTTTCCTATTTGTGCTTTTTGTCCATTTTACTAATGGGATATTTGTGTTCTTACTGATTAGCACAAAGTCTTTATATATTCAGGATACTTTTTCTTTTTTTTTTTTGGTGAGGAAGATTAGCCCTGAGCTAACATCTGTTGCCAGTCCTCCTCTTTTTGCTGAGGAAAATTGGCCCTGGGCTAACATCTGTTCCCATCTTTCTCTACTTTATATGTGGGACGCCTCCCACAGTGTGGCTTGATGAGCGGTGCATAGGTCCATGCCTGCAAACCTGCAAACCCTGGGCCGCTGAAGCAGAGTGCACGAACTTAACCACTACGCCACCGGGCTGGCCCTTCAGGATACCTTTTGGCGTACATTTTCCCTGGTTTATTGTTTATCTCTTTGCTCTGTGTAAGATGTTCTCGTTGGTTAGAAATGTTAGTTTTGTATCATCACAGAACATCCACGTAGAGACCGAACCTCAAGAGAAAGATGAGAGGAAGGTCATCTGTGGAATCGCCTGTAGGAAGAGTGGTCTGGGCAGGTGGCTGACTGAGTTCATCTGGGTACGGGGCACAGTGATGCTGTTGCAGTGTGAGGTTCTGTCTCCCTTCTGGATTGAATTTGCGAGGCTCTGTGTCACAGGCTTGGTGGCAGCTCCTGCCGCCTCCCCGCCCTCCTCCCTGGCCCTCGGCTTCCCTGACCCCTGCTGTCCAGTGGACAGCTGAGCTGCATGTCCAACACCTGTCACTTCTTGCACATTTCTGAATGTGCGAGTTTTTAGTCCAGCAATATAGGACTTTGAAACTTGTAGATAAAGGTGCATTATTTATTGCCTCTTCTCAAGAACCGAGCTGCAGACTGAGGCCTCTTGAGGTTCAGTTGCCCGTAATTTCCTTGTGATGATAAACTTAAATCCTGAGTCATAAGAAAGTTCTCATTTTTCTCATTCTGGCTCTTGGATTGAAATTACATTTGTATGTTAATAAAATGAGCACATAGCACTCAATTGAAACAAGAGTGTGTTCGCACCCTGTGCATCATGCCCGTCCAGTCAACCCTTGTGCCTTCTCCAGTGTCTGTGATGTGGAAGAGGTTCCCAGAATCATTTCTTCTTCCAAAGACTGTGAGATTTGGGAGACCATAGCCCAAGATCTGCCATTTTCCAAGGTCGCTGAACTTTCTGAACCCAAATGTTCTTATCTGTAGACAGTGAGGATAACACGATATTTTTGTGACTAACTCTGCAAACAAACTGACAGCTGTTTGAAAAAGCAAATAGTTGTGTCATGATTCGGGGGACTTTTAGTGTTTTCTAGGTGGGGTTTGGGTTCTTAGTTTTTCATGTGGTAGTGTGGCTGCTTCCCAACTCCTGATGAGTGCACGTTCCGATTTGTTGGAAGAACCCAGGGCAGACCTGGGCTTTCCCTCACGAAATTTGCAGCGAATGGTACCCTTCCAGAATCCTTGTTCTGCTTCCTTGGGGGAGTGGGGAGCCTTCAGTTTCTCTGCAAGTTCGGATCTGGGGCTCTTGCTGTGTGGATTTCCCCCGAGAATCTGCAGTGCTCGCCTGCTGGTCTCCAGGCAAGCCCCGCTCCTGGAGGGAGCTGCTCTGGAGTTTCTGCGAAATGCCTTTCTGACCCCCAGTGGGAAAGCTGTGTGGAGGCTGAAGCCTTGGGGAGGGTGCTTCAGTGTGAGTAGAGTGACTTGGGGATGGTTTTGTTGTGATCTGTGAATTGTCCTGTCTCCGGGTTTCATTGTCACAGCAGATCCCACTGTGATTTTAGCCTTGCTCGTGGCGTGTTGTACTGCAGGATTTATGTGGGCCTGTGCTTGTCATCACGCCCCACAGTGTTGGTATCTTGATTCGCTTTAGGTCTTTCTGCTCTTTACCTGCCTCCAGGGTCCTGTGGAGTGGGAGTTCAGGTGTGGTAAAAGCATTTGAAATGCTCACATATGACTTTCATTTGTTTCCTTACCTCCCTTTTAGATTTTGCATTTTAAAATAGGTTAAAAAATTGTGAATATTTCAAACTATATTATGAATTTTACCAAAATAACTTCTATAGGCATATGATACTTGGTATGTGTTGTATCAGTGTATATCTGTAAATGTATCAATATGTTTGTATTGCATCATTATTTTTCTTGGGATTCAGTTGATTAAAAACAATTTATAAGCTTCATCTTTGAGAGATCAGATTTGAAATTTTTAACTTTGGAATAAATCAGTTTTACCTCATAACTGATTTTTTAATGTTCCATGAAATGTGTGATCTAAAGATGACTTGTAAGAATTTTTAAAGAATTAATTTGAAATGTTTTTCTCTTGACAAATTTGCAAATACTATTTAGAATTCATTTGGAATATAATCAGACAAATTTGCCTATATTTATGCATTTTAATAATTAGTTAATGGGACGAATTCTCTTATGGCAAAAAGAGAAATTTCTAGATATTTTTGGTAATTCTTTTATAAATGGTATGTTATTTTTTCCATCTAGTTTAGGAATGAATAGTTTTGAGTCTTTGAGAATAGCCATATCTGTGTTCCACAGAAGTTAGTAATTGGAAAAGGAATGAATGTCTAGCTATAATGACATCACTGGCGCTTAATATGTCGATGGGGTCTAAACTTTGAGTTTCCTTTGCAGCAGGAAATTTTATGAAATAGTCTCTTGAAAACAAGTTGTATTATAGCAAGCTGTGTTGAGTGTGTCTGTGTGGTGAACTTGCTGGGCCAGGACGTAGACGTGACTGATTCTTGAGTCTAGTTTTCATTTTTACTGAGGTATGTATAAGACTTGCACACACCCTCTCCTTTGACAAGTCTTTCCTTGTTGCAACAGATTCTATAACCTGCTTGTTGGTTGCTGATGCAGCGTTTCAGAAACAGGCTGAGCAGTGTGGCCCCCAGGCAAAAGCTTTGTCTTTTCTCCCTAGATCCCAGCAGAGTGACTGCCAGGGTGGGGAGGATTGCTAATAAAGCGTTTTCCCAGGTTTACCTTGAAGGGAAGGCAGGGCAGCAGAGAGAGAGTATTTTTCAGGGAGTTCAGCACGGCAGAAAAGGCACATGGAAGACAAAGGAGTCCAAGAATGTAGTGTAGTTTGGGGTATGGAGAGGGTAGGGAAATGAATTGAGCCACATCATGCTGGGGTTTTATTCATTTAAATACAGTAATCTTAGAATCGTCTTGGAAGTTGGTATGTTGACCCAAACAGGGTTCAGGCAAGGCAGGCCGAGCTTCTGTTTCTCAGTGTCAGTGCTTTTTCTGCTGCCCGAGTCCATAGTCTCCCTACCGATAGTATGGTGTTTCTTCACATTCGTTCCAAGGAAAATTGCTTCATTCTCATTGAATGACAAGTAAGCCTTTGCTCATGACTTTTTTTTTTTTTTTTTTGATTTTAGCAATTCTATTAGTTAGAGTAGATTTACTTCGTTGTCTGCCTGTCTTTGTTTTTGAGGAGTGCAAAGATTGGGGTCAGGAAACCTTTATATTGTAATTAGGCTTAAGCACTTGCACTAGGTTTTCCTTGTACCTAGTTTTTAAGTAATTCTGAGGATTAACATGGGTATTGAACATTTTGGATAAGCTTTTGTGTAACCAGATCATAGTAAGTAGTTCTCTAATTTTGAATAAGACGCTATTCCAAGTTGTAGACCTCCTTACCATGATCTCGTTACATAAAGCTCTTGGTCAGCGCCTCTCCATAGACACTGGCTCTGTGCTCTTTATTGATTTGTGTGCATGTGGGTGGGAATGGAGGAGGGAAGGCTGCTTACCGGCTGGCTGACCTGGGGCAGATCACTAAAGGATCCTCTGGGCTCAGGAAGTGTTGGTAGAATCTGAACCAAGGAATTGCCGTGTTTTTGTTGGGGGAAACTTTGGTATTTTTAAGAAACATTCAGGAAAAACTGTGAAACCACTGTCTTCATCCTGAAATTCAGCTTAAACCAGGCGTATTTTTGGTCCGTGTCCTTTTGGGTCTTGACATGGCTTCTGTTAGAAAAGGAAAATAAGCATTTTCTACTTTATAGTCGTTATCGATGTAGATTTCTTACTGATATCAGAATGTCAGATCCAGAATGGGGATGAAAAATAGGTAAAATAGAAGCATGTAGCTTTCTATTGAGTTCGAACTCAAGGCTGGGTAGGCTTGTGGGTTTTAATTGAAAGTAAGAAAAGAGTGGGTCTAGGAGGATAAACTGAATATATTGAGAGAATGTTAAAAACCCAAGTTGTTAATTGCTGTTGAAGAGCTCATTGTTTTTTGGGGGGCAAGGGAGAGTGTGAAGCTTCCGTGTTTATTTGGATAGAGTGGTTTGTCTGAGTAAAAGCCTTGTGTTTAAGCATAAAAACATGTTTAACTGGATGTAATCGCCATGTACTCAACTTGCTACCCACTTTGGAGCGGGCTACACACTAAAATAACATGAGCAAGGATAAACCAAATCACAGGGTAAGACAGATGTGCTTAGTGAGCTCACTGTAGCTCCTGCACTAATTAAAACAAGCTGACAAAATATTTTTGTAAGTATTAGCTTCCCTTTATGTGTAGGACTTAGTGTCTTTTAGAATTTTGTAGTGGAGAAAAGGTCTCAAAATATTTGAGAAAATTTATTTAAAAACCTTTATAGTTTTTCAATTAAACAAATACTCACCAGTTAATCGAGAAATGATTTTTAGACACCTAGGGAATTGGAGGTGTGGTGTGGGGCACCAGTGGCTGCAGTTAGCCTTCTAATCATCAGCGTTCCCGTTTTCCACTTATAATCTGCATTCTGCGCTGCAGCAGCCACGGGGAGGGAACAAACGCCTGAAGCAGAGGCTTCCTGTGTGGGCTGGTGGGCGATCAGGGGGAAAGGCCTAATTGTGAAACTCCTTGAACATATCTGAAGGACTAGGGGCCTCAGTCTGGGAGTTTCTGAGGTTCGTGAATGTGTGTATGACGTAATCATAGTGTAATTTTCAGAAGGCTGATTGGAAAATGGTGATCAAACTTTTTTGCTTGTGTATCCTTTAAAAGAATTTGAAAAAACAGATTCCTTCTTGCACATTTAACATTGTCACACCCAGTTTTTTAAAGGTTTAAATAAATGCAGAAGATACAGTTTCCAGTTTGTTGTAAACATTGTGATTTAAATGTATTTAAACAGAATCCAAATTTGGTAACTTAATAACCATTATCAGCCATTTAAAAAATAATAGAAATTTTACATTTTTTTGTTTCTGTTCATTTTTACCCAAGAATTTGATCCTAAGAGTATTATCCTGCTTGAAAGTCTTTTATGATCATCCCATCATATTTTTCTATAACAAAATATGTATATAAACTGAAATTTATATTGAGCACTTCTGGAACGGCAGGATAAAGACCTCTAGAAATCTGCTTCTCCGTAAAAGCAATGAGAACACTGGAAAAAATGATCAAAATCAGCTTTTTCAGACTCTGGAAATTAACCAGAGGCTTGCGATAATCCTAGGAGTGTTTATTCAAGGGAAATGAGTGAATCCTAGTGAGAACGGTGAATTGTGTTGTGTTTGACCTTGTGTTTGAGTTCCCTTCCCCTCTCGCTAGCTCTCTGGCAGCTTTAAAACAAGCATCCTAGCAGACATTGGAGGGGAGGAACGGATTTTGAGCCCCCCTAAAGCCCTAGCCCAGAGAATTGTCACTGTCTGACCTGTCTGGAAGCTCCCTGCTCAATTCAGGGCTTCCTTCAGGGCTTGTCTTTATTTGACCTGGTTCAGAGATGTCCTAGTGGGAAAAGCCATATTCTTAGGGTGTCTGTTGAAAACAGTCAGCAGCAATTGTTTAACATTGCAGTTCCCTGCAGCAGTGATACCAGTTGGGACAAACAAGAAGTGGACCAAAAAGCTTAAAAGAATATCTTGGGAATGAGATGTCCTTAGGGGCTTTGAAGAGCTCTGATATATTCCTGGTGCTCTAGGAGACCCTGCATGTGGGCAAGGCTGTGCCCATGCCCAGGGAAGACCTGAGGAGGCCCTCATTCTCACCTCTGGCTGACCTTGAGCCTCTGCACAGGCAGAAGATAAAGGCTGAAACAGAGTTGTAAACTGGTGAAGTATTGAAGGCGTGCCCCAACACGCACACACGGCTCCTTGGCGAAGGCTGGGAAACCTGTTAGTTCAAGGCATTTGAGGAAGTCTCTGTCTAGTCATTAATTGACCACTAAGTTAACTGAGCAAAGACTTCAGTGGCTGCACATGACAAAAAAATACAGACTACAGAATTCATCCAGGAAAGTCACTAAACAAACAAACAGCAATAACAACAGCAGCAATGCCATATCCTGCGAGGAGAGGGAAGCTGATTTCAGAGTTGCCACCTCATGTTATTTAAAGTGGCCATTTTTTAACAAAAAAGTATAAGATACTCAAAGAAATAGGAAAGTATGGCTTACGATCTTATCCACTATTTTCATCCACTGTGCTGAGCTCTGCACCGGGCAGCTAACAGGTGTTTAGAAACATTATTTGAACTGACTTGCGTTGAATAGCAGCTGGTCATAATTAGCTGATTTTCAGAGACCCCATGTATTTTCTTTCGTCTGTAGTGTTTAATCCTGAGACAAACCTGGTGTTTTTATTGTCTCCTAGAACAGGATCCTTATTAAACCATAGCTTTTAAAAAAAAAGTTTGCTCAGATGATTGTTTATTAGTGTCCTGGAAAATTTGAAGGCTCTTTCTTTAGGCAGTTAGTACAATAAACTTGCTAAGAAAACTGACCTATTCAGAGACCAGATCACTTTGAAGTGTTTCCTGTAGGAAGTTTATCTTTATAGTTTGAGTTTTTAAAGCATTTTGAGAATATAACTATTACACTTTTTTGAACGTGTCCAGATCTCTAGTCACCTGCAGTCAAGTACTCAGTCTCCTCTATTTGACATCTTGATTGTTACGACTCAGGAGTTTGGTGTCAGACGAAGTAAATTGGTGTTAAGTCTGCTTATCAGCACTTTAATGTTGATTAAAAAAATCTGGCCTCAAGTCATAATGTTTGCAGATGACAGACTTTCACCAATTTCATGATCAGTTCTGGTGGTGGAAGAAGTTCAAGGTTGTCATGTACTGTATTGGTGTTCCTTGATTTATTCCAGGAGCCGAAAAGAGGAAACTGGAAATGCTGACATCATCACATCTGTGCACAGAACTTGATCAACGTTTCCTATTTTCAAATACGCACTTGTGTGTATTTTTCTATATTTTCCATCGTTCTCTTTTACTCTAGTGTCTGGAGAAAGGTGAGGTAAACCTGCTAGACTGGCAGCTTCCCAGTCCCCTGTCACTGCAGAAGAGGCTCGCTGGATTTGCCCTGATGCCCAGCAGGGAGGCAGGGGCTGAGCAGCACCGTGGAGAACGTGGTCAGTATTCCCGTGGTGATGACAGGTTCCTGCAGTGGCCCTGCTGAGCAAGCCAGCATTCAGGAGGACACGAGAGAGGGCAGCGCATAAAGTAAACAGTTGTGTACTGGCCATTGTAAACAAGGCCAGAAATGACCGGGTTCACAGTGGTCATGAGGTTAAAATTTAACTGTGGAAGAACTTGGCTAGCAAAACTGTAACTCCCTTTTAAGGCCTAGTTTGGGTTTATGATAAATCGAAGGCCCTTGTCTTTTCTACTTTTTGTTTCATAGTTTTCTGTTTGCTAATGTATGAGAACATAATAAGCAATTTTCCTATGAAAGAGTATTTTGGGTTTTCTGCACTAGAGTAACTAAAAGTAAAATGCAAGGGTTCTTCTTATTCCCTGTGGAAATAATACTGTTGTGTCTGGAGTGTGCGTGTGTGCACGTACATGTGTATGAACTTACATGGGTAATGGTGTATCCAGTTCTTCGTAGATAAGCTCTTGTACGTACATGAGTGTGTGCCTCATTTGACTGGGCACCTGTTATAAACTTTTTCCTTATAATTCTTATATATAAGTTCATGTATCTGATTAGTTTACCTGTGAACATGACTTCTTCTTATTAAAAGAAGTTACCGTTAGAATTGCTAATGCCATTAGTAAAGGCTAGATAACTATAATAATCTGTTATTCTCACTATTTTAAGCTGTTACCTTGATATTTCTTAAGTAGCCATCCCAAGAAGATGGAATCATTTGGACTCTTGTAGTTGTCAGTGGTGATGTGATCCAGCAGCAGGTTCAGATTATGTGGCCACATCGTTATCACTTGTCATTCTTGGTTCATTGCTCTTTTCTCTGCCTCTCCCCATAGATCTAGTCTCTGAGGTAAATATTGGACTCTCCTTTTCATATTTGCCAGAAATGGATTCCCAGGTTTGATAGGTGAGGAAGGAGAAGTGCTGTTGAGAAGAGCTACATGGGGACAAGACTAGGCCCACATGAGGGTGACAGTGCCCCGAGGAGTCTAGGCTTTGTGGGTTAGAGCCAAGCAGAGAGGACCCCTTAGGAGAAGACAAGGCAGGTAGAGTTGGGAGGAATCTGAGCCCGCTTCACTGTGTCACTGTTTCACCAGTGAGCTGGGAGCAGGTGGATGGAGAGGGGAGGCACCTGCATGGACCAGGAGGGGCAGGGAGGGCTGAGGGCCGGTTTGGCTGGCAGAGCACTGAGCTACAGGAGCCAGCCTGAGATGTGTCTCAGAGAAGAGCCGAGAGAGAAATGGCGAGATGGGAACAGGTAGAGGCCCTGGTGTGAATAGCAAGGTCTGAAGCTGAGGGAGGAGCCACGGGGAAGTGGATGAGAATGTGGAATGGGTGAGGTGAACGGCTCCAGGACCGAGAGCTCCTGCGCATGTGCCACAGGTGCCTCTCAGGAGCGGCCCACAGGTCGAGGTAGAGAGGAGCCCTTCCTGAAAGGGGCTGTTTGTGGGGCTCCCGGGGCCAGTGGGTCAGCAGTGGCCTCCCCTCTCGCTTCACACCCTTCTCTGGCTGACTTTGGAAAGTGATGAGGGAGGGGAGCGTGTTGGCACCTGTCAAGTGTAGACTTTAATACGTATTGGGCAAAACTGATTTGAAAGTTATGAGAAGAGGTGGCAAATGGGTTTTTGTTTTGATCATTTATACCCTCCTTGTTCTAAAAATAAAGCTGCTTTCAAAGATAGATGTAATAGTATAAGATAAAAAATAAGTGATGGTATTATTAATAGGGACAGTATTATTAGGAAGAATGATGGATGTCCTGAGTCATTACAAGAGGTAAGCACAAATTTCGCTGTGAGATTTCTAGCGCACAGAGGGAAGAGGCAGAGAAGCAGTGGTGTGCTCAACAGTGCCATCAGATTTAAAAAAAAAACAAACCCCAAACCAGTCATGTAGCCATTTATAAGACATTGTAAAATACTGAGCAATGTCCATGACAATATCCTTTCATAAATAAGACAAATTTATTAGGCCTACTCACGTCATTAAAAGCAGTCTGTGCAGGGAATGAAACAGTGTGATCCAGGTAACCAGCTCTGTGACACCTGGCTTAACTGAGGGGTAGATTTTATCTAGCACCCGAGTCATACATCCAGACGCCTCCAGGGTCCTGGCGCGTGAATAAGTGTATGAATGGGGTTGGGGTGGAGGCCTCGCTGGCCCCAGAGTGCATGACGTACCTAAAAGGCGTTCACATTTACATTTCTTAACAAAAAACCCTGTACTGGTTTAATAAGACACACTGCAGGCCAAACCGCCCCACTGCAACTCTGATCTAGAGGAATGTGTGGATACCATCCATGAAGTCTTTCTTAAAAATTGTTTCTCTCTTGGGGCTGGCTCCGTGGTGTAGTGGTTGGGTTCGGTGTTCCACTTCGGCGGCGCAGGGTCTGTGGGTTCAGATCCTGGGCATGGACCTACACCACTTGTCAGCCACACTGTGGTGGCAACCCACATATAAAATAGGGGAAGATTGGCACAGATGTTAGCTCAGGGCTGATCATCCTCAAGCAAAAAAAAAAAAATTGTTTCTCTCAATTGAGCTTTTGGAAGATATTGAACAACAGTGAGTCTTGGATTGTATTCTCTGACAGGTACCTGGTCTGCAGGTGACGCATGTTGCTAGTTAATCACGCAGCCATATGCTTTACCTGTCGGACAGACTAGGGGGGAGGTAAAGTCACTTGTCTTTCCCACTGAGCCATTGGGAATCCAGAGGGCAGGGAAGAGGCCAGCTCCACTCTGGCTTTTGGTCTCCAGGCACCATTTTGGGCTCATCAGGAGAGAAACAGGCCAACATTTTGGGGTTGCTGTGCTATAACTTAGATGGTAAATGAGAATCATATGTGAAAAATACGACTTAGGAGTTTTGATTATGGCCACAATACAATATTTGCATTGGCAAAGGAGGACATTGACAAAGATAATTTTCTGGGGTCTTTAAAAATAGGATAGTTTAACAACTGGGCAGTTTCTTTGCAGTTACATTTATGCACACGTACATGCATACACACATGCACGTACACATATACTTAATCTGGAGTTGTTCCTATCTTAAAATATTGTGACTCGGTTCCGAGAGCTCCCAGACCTACCTTCCTTCAGGGTGAGTGCCTGCAGTACCTGTGATGCTACGGTTCTGTGTGGTTCTCAGTGATCCAGCACCCTCAAGATCTAAATCTCTAAGCAAGAAAAAAGGCAGCCCGCTAATTTATTTCCTAGTTTTATTTTATTTATTTCCTAATTTATTTCCTGTTTCCCCATTATATGGAAATTGACTTATGCATATTTCAACTAATGACATAAATAATATTAATAAAAGCGTTACAATATGTGCAAAATTTCACAGACACATTTCCCCAAATTATGCATCAAGCCATCTCAATTTTCAAAGCTAGCAGGTCAGCTGACTTATAGAAGTGCTTTGTTACCCCGTGGCATCACCTTTTCCTGTAAAGAAATACGTACTAACCCTTGGCAATATTGTATGAACTCTTGTTTATAGAACTTCTTCAGGGATTTTGGTGACATTTGTGTTATTATTTTAACATTATCTGTTAATAATTTAAATCCATATTATGGCTTTCAGAACAACATCCAAGTGTGCTAATACTGGTGCTAAAAACATCCTGAAAATCAGTAACTTTGGAACAGAAATGTGATAAAACACTGATATGTCATGCTGTCAATTTATGAGATACAGCTGAGAAATATTTGAGATAATGCTGATATTACAAAGCACCAATAAAACAAAAATACAACACTTTGCTGCAGATTTATGTGTTCTGAGGATGCCTTCCCCACACCCTGCCCCAGACTGTGGGGTAATCAGTCTTGAATTATGTAAGTTCTGCGGGAACACATCCATGAATCACATGCAACCATGCCTTATGCATCCCTGTTACCTGGGCTCGGAAAAGATCCCTTAGGTTGAGAAAGACACGTAACGAGGTCCTTATTTGTCTGACACTGAGGAGAACATCTTTAAGGGGTTAAAAGAAGAGAATTTTAAAGGTGAACTTTTCCTTTTACGTCTTTAGAACTTGTCAGTAAATATTTGGGGGATTATTTTATGCGTGCCCCCTGTTTTGTTTGTTGTGGGGAAGAAAGACACTTCTTGTATCTACTTTCATTTGGAGAAGTGAGAACAGTCACTTGGTCTTAGCTTTGCTCTAAAGGCATTCAAAGTCCTTTGGTTTTTACGTCAAGTGATAGAACTTTTAATGAGAATTGCTTGTATTTAAATGGTGCTTGTTATATGACAGACACTGTTCAGACTGCCTTAATAACTTCTTTCATCCTTGTGGCAACCCTTTGAGTAGGTAGTATTATTCCTGCCGTTTTACAGGTCAGAAAACAAGCATAGGGAGGTTAAGTGACTTGCCAAAGATCTTAAAACTAATAAGTTGCAGAGCTGAGAGTCCAATTCAGGCTGGCTGGTTCCAGTTTGCATCCTCAGTCACCATGCTCTGTGGCCTCTTAGGATGCTGGAGATGAGGATCTTGTCAGAAACTTCATACCCCGAGGGGAACTTGCTCTGCAAGCAAGGGGATGTGTTCCCCTGTAAGAGGAGTACTATATGGAAGAGATCTGTGTAATAAAATCATTGTTCAGAAACCCTCATGTTTGCTTTTGGTAACGGATACTGAAAGAGGGTATTAGATTGTGATAAGTTTGAGGAACTGCGGGTGGGAGCCAGGCTGTGCCCCTAAAGAGAGGTCCTGGACTGAGTCTGGAAAACTGTTGAGAGCTCAGCCAGAGCTGAGCAGTGGGGCTTTGCCCCACAGGGGTCTCCCTTTCTCCATCGTCCAGCACTCAGTCTCTGCAGGTAGTGAGTGATTGGGCCATCCTTCGACAGGACGTTTATTGAACACTTACTGCATTTTGCACAGTAGCGGGTTTACAAGCATGAATATGACCGGGTTCCTGCCTGAGGTTTTGCCTAGAAAGCCTGGGATGACTTCAGAACACCCTCCTCACCTGTCCACTCCGCCGAACTCCCCACCTGCTGGTGATGCTTGCGGCTGTTTTAAGAGGGGTGAAAATATTTAATTTCTCAGTTACAAAGCAGTTGATTTCACAAAGTGGCAGTGCCTGGTTTACGGGTCCCCTGTGAATGATTTTGTCGAGGGGTTTAGGTTTGTTGGGCAGCCCATGTAAATGACTCCTGTCAGATCTTTCCCTCTAATAGGCGAGGAGCGTGGAGACCTGAGTTGGGGGAGGGACACAGGGTGAGAAGCTGGGGAGAGTGACACAGTTATGCCCGAGTGACCTCAGCCTGGTTGTCCTGTTGTCCAGACTTGAAACTACTGGAGATGGTTGCCCAGAATGAGAGGAGTCTTGTTTATTTTCACTTGGGCAGGGAGAACTAGAAGGTGAGGACTGAATATTTGTAAAAACAGGCACTGGAGGGCTTATATATATTTTTAAAACAATGCTGACTCTGCATAAAGGAACATTTTCCCATATTGTTTGTTAGCGAAGCTATCACGACCTAGACTAAGATCCCAAAGGATGTATGTGACACAAGCCCTCACTGAATGTAGAATCCCCCTCCTCCTCTCCCCCGTAAAGGTTTAGTTGTGTCAGATCAATCTCTATTCCATTTGTACCTTTGTGGGACTGCTGTTCTCGAGAGCTAGGGATTTTGTAAATTGAGAGACAGCTTTCAGGAAGTAGTCAAAGATGTTTCTGCTCGTTTGTTATAGCTGTGACTTTGAATGCCACCAGTGCTGTTTCTTAGGATTACAGAATCTCTTCCTATATGTTTTGGTTCGTTGTAAGACTTAGGAAATTGAAAAAGAGACATGGCATTATTCATTTATTTACTTACTTTCTAAACAACTATTGTGTGTGCAAAACATTAGATAAAAAATGTAGGAAATATATTGGAGCAGTTTGCATTTAGTTGGGGAGCTAAACACACAGGTATAAAGTTATGGTAGAGGTAACCCGGAAGAGTTTTATGGAACTTGACAGAGTGCTTCCACGTGTATTTGAGGTGAGTGAGGGCAAACTTTTTTATCCTCACTTTACAGATGAGGAAACTGCTCTGTGTCGAACAACTCGTCAGTAGCAGCACTGGCCCCCAGACCCCTCGCTCATCATTCCCAGCTTCCTTGCCAGTGTGGACGGTGGGGGGGAGGGGGAAAGTGGGGAGCGAGATGTGTTTGAACCAGGCCTTGAAGGACATCATGTCTGAGTGTAGAGGCCAGCCTGCCAACTCATCTGAAGGCCGTGTGAGATGTAAAAGCCTTGTCAGAAGTCCTGCCTGTTCCCAGGGCTCACCCTGTTACTCTGTTCCTGAGTGGCCAGCTCCTTCCGAGCCTCGCCCTCGGGCTGGACATGTGTAATAAGGTGAATGTCTGTTGCACACGTTACTTGGAATTAAACAAGCCCTTGGCTTTGTATTTGTTTTTGAGGCCCCACCACAAGGCCACATCAAAGTGGCTGAGATGTCAACTAGCAAGATGGCAGGTTGGAGTGGGGGCTGTTCGTTGAAGAGTCCTGAGGGTAGAAAGCAGGTGAGAGTGGCGGTGACGATTATAGACGATTACGAGGGACAGGCGCGTGGAGCTGTATGCCCCTGTCTGTGAGCCAGGCATGGACTTCTTTCTGTCAGAGCTCTTAGCACGATTTGCCAATCTTTCCAGCTCCAAAGACAGGATATGCAGGAGGTACTCAGGATTGGTTAACTGATGCATGTGCAGCTTTTTTGTAAAGATATAGATAGGACTTTTTCCCTCTTAGTCTACTTTTCTTTAATATGAAAATACTTTTAATAGAATTATCAAATCAATCTCAGCATTTAAATTTTTAAATTTTGGATATTGTGAATGCAAAGGTATAGTTAGGCCATTCTTTAATTTGATTTCATTAGTCCTGGGTTGTTATCATTTTGGTTACTGCCATTACTTTCAGAGACTTGTGAGGCCATTCCTCTGAGGGACTGAAAATAAAAGCTGCTGAACTTTGTTTAATTGACTAATTAACATTTCAAAGGACACTGAAGGTCACAGCCCAGGTGACTGCAGTTAATTTACTCAGCGTTTACACACCACTCTTCTGTGTGCTTCAGTGCGTTAGGTCTTCCTCTCGGTCTGGAGTACAGCTCTCTCCCCCTTCTGCTCTGCTTGTCGTCTGTGGGTTTCACATACCAGTGTCTTTCTAATGCAGCTTTATTCAGCACCAGAGGTGTGCGAGGCCTGGGCCCAGTGGTGCCAGGAACAAAGACATGAGTAAGAGATGTCCTCTCCTGGGTTGTCACCTGGTGGGGCCCCGATGGCGACTCAAGTAAGGTTCAGACCAGACCATGCTGGGGGCATCCTGGTGAAATTGGTGTCTGGAGGTGGGCCTTGAAGGAGCGGGAGGGAAGGGAGGAGGCTTTCTGTGTACCAGGCCCTGCTCGTTGTATTTCATCCTTGTAACAATCATCTAAGGTACATTCGGTTATTATCTGCATTTTATACAGAAGAAAGTGACAGAAATTAAGTAACTTGTCCAAGAGCACACAGCTCATCAGTGGGGCTGCTGGGATTCCAGCTCAGGCAGTGGGGTTGCAGAGTCCATGCTTTGAATTGCTCCACTAGATGAGTGGGGTTTGGACAAATGAAGGTTAAGGATTGTGGACTCCCAGGAGGTGGTGGGGAAGCCACGGGGATCAAAGGCATGGAGGAGGATGGGTTGGTTAGGGCCATTTTGCTGAGGCTGTGGAGTCCCACCTTGAAGGGGGTGACTGTAACACGTGAGAGTCATAACTCATAGTTGCACAGGCTTTGTGGGTCCCGTCACCTGTGCTGTTCCATTTGGTGGACTGTTGTATTTGTGATTCCGTGGGCAGTGGTGAGGTTGTGCAGGTTTTTGACTCAGGGAACTGTGTCGCGTGTTTCCTCTCCTGCGTCTTCAAGCTGTCCCAAGTCTTTGGCGTTCATTCCCCAGTTGATGAGCGTGCTTAGGTCTCAGCCTTTGTGTCCTCTGCCCATTCTCTTTCCTTCCCTCTACAGTTGTACTTCTGGAAGGAGTTTTCTGGAGGGTCATCTGTACTGCTTCTACCTTCTTACCTCAGTCTACTCCTCCCCGTCCGCCTCTGACTGTCCCCTGCCATCCCCTGGGGACTGTCTTCACTGAGGTGTCAGTGACTGGCTCATTGCTCCTTCCAGAGAGGAGTTTTCAGTCTTCATCTTACCCAGTGGTGCCCAACCAGGAGCAATTTTGCCTCCCAGGTGATATCTGACAATGTCTGGAGACATTCTGGGCGTGTCACCATCGAGGAGGGTGGTGCTAGTGGCATCTAGCGGGGATGCTGCTGAACATCTTACAGTGCCCAGGACGGCTCCCACAACAGAGAGTTATCCAGCCCAAAATGTCCGCAGTGCAGAGGCTGAGAAACTGACTTTACCTGGCACTCTGGGGCATTTCACAGGCTTCCCTTCTTGCAGCTTTCTCCGGACTGTCTTGATGTGCTTCTCTCCTGACTGGTCTCCCAGTGAATTCTCAGTTGACTCCTTACTAATCTCTGTGGAGGACTCATCTCCTCCAGCCTTTGACGTTGCTTCCCGGGATTCTTTTCCACTCCTCACATTCCTCTTCGGCTAGCTCGTCAGTCCAGGGCTGTTACGTCCATCTCTGGGCGCGTGGCTCCACATCTGTATTCACGGCTCCAGCTCCCTTGAGCTCCAGGCCTGTCTTTCTCCACCTTGGTGGTGTACGGGCGCTTCTAACTCAGCAGGTCCAAAGTGGAGTCATTCGAAAGTCGTCTTGTCCAACCTGCCCCTCTGATGTTTGCTGTCCATCAGCATCCCCACCCCCAGCACTGAGAGTCATTTTGCACTGCCGCTGTAGCTCAGGCACTGCTCATTTATTTCTCACCTGGATTTCTGCACAACCCCGCTCTGGCCTCCTGCCTGCAGCCTCGTGTCCCACACTGCTACCCGGGGGAGCTTTCTAAAACAGAACTCCGACTGAGGGGCTCTGTGGCTCACAGTCCTCATTTAGCTTCTCAGCTACAACAGATAAAGTCTAAACTGAGCATGGCATATGGAACGTTCGTGATCAAGCCCAGTGGTTCCCAAATGGGAGTTGTGCTGCCCTCCAAAGGGGCCTTTTGAAAATGTTATGGACGTTGAAGTAACAGGAATCCAGAGGAATTCCAACCTCCATAAATCCTATTTACTTCTTAAGAAATGGGTTCTACTTTGCGTCAACAAGTTTTCTGTCCTTTCTGGGAACCTGCTTGGCCTTTGGGATGCCTTGTGGGGCATGTGGTTACATAGGGTAGCAACATCTTGGTGTTCCTGCTTTCTATCCTTATAGCTTTAGGAGAATTCTGACTGCTTCCTTCACGACCTGGCATTATAGTTCTGTGTAGACCAACAATTAGTTTGACCACATCTCTGCCATTAGGTATCAGACCATTCTAGAAGAAAATTGGGGGTGAGGCAGGTCTGTTTGCCAGCTTCTCTCTGGTATTCAGGATAGCCTAAACCCCATGATAAAGGCTCTGACGGCCCTTTGGAGCTACCACCTGAACAGGTTGGTTAAGTAGCTTTATATTATTTCCTGGTTCACTGGCGTGATTCATTTTTAAAGGAACGCTGGAACTGCCTGTCATTACACCCACATCTTAGGAAGACCTCATACTACACCCTTCAAGTACTGCCATACAGCTAATTGCACTGTGAAGGATTTGGACTTTTTGAAGCTTATGGTGTGTTTCTCAACAGATAATAAATATCAGAAAATAGATTCTCTTGGCACATCATCATACCCGAAGAAAATAGTAAATGTTGTCTAATCCTGTCTGGTGTTATTCCAGTGGCAGAAATCTTGACACCAGAAAAATCATACCTTTGGCATGAGTGGGCTAATGCAAGATGGTAGCTTTGATCTCTGCCTTGGTGTCAGCTGGAATCCCACGTCCTGCGTGCTGAATCCCTCTCTCTCTTTATGTTCCTCTCCAGAAGCCCCTTGTGCCACGCCGCTGATCTGCAGCTTCGGGAGGCCGGTGGACCTGGAGAAGGACGACTCCCAGAAGGTGGTGTGCAACAACGAGCAGTGCCCCTACAGCACCTGGATGCACCTGCAGTGTTTCTACGAGTGGGAGAGCAGCATCCTGGTCCAGTTCAACTGCATCGGCCGGGCTCGCAGCTGGAACGAGAAGCAGTGCCGCCAGAACATGTGGACAAAGAAGGGCTATGACCTGGCCTTCCGCTTCTGTTCCTGCCGCTGTGGACAGGGCCACCTAAAGAAGGACACAGACTGGTACCAGGTGAAGCGGATGCAGGATGAGAAAAAGAAGAAGTCTGGGACGGAGAAGAACACAGGCAGGCCCCCCGGCGAGGCAGTGGAGGAGGCAAAGAAGTGCAGGCCACCGAACAAGCCCCAGAAAGGCCTGAACCACGACCTCCCCCGCCGGCATTCCATGGACCGGCAGAACTCCCAGGAGAAGGCGGTGGGTGCCGCGGCCTACGGGGCCCGCTCCCCCTGTGCCTCCCCCGGCCAGTCGCCGCCCACCGGCTACTCCATCCTCTCCCCTGCCCACTTCAGCGGCCCCCGTGCTTCCAGGTACCTTGGGGAATTCTTAAAGAATGCCATCCATCTGGAGCCGCACAAGAAGGCCATGGCGGGGGGCCACGTGTTCAGGAACGCCCACTTTGATTACAGTCCGGCCGGGTTGTCGGTTCACCGCGGGGGCCACTTTGACACACCCGTGCAGTTCCTGCGGCGCCTGGACCTCTCTGAGCTGCTGGCTCACATCCCCAGGCATAAGCTGAACACGTTCCACGTGCGCATGGAGGACGATGCCCAGATGGGCCAGGGCGAGGACCTGCGGAAGTTCATCCTGGCGGCCCTCAGTGCCAGCCACAGGAACGTCGTGAACTGTGCGCTCTGCCACCGGGCGCTCCCGGTGTTCGAACAGTTCCCCCTGGTGGACGGGACTCTGTTTTTAAGCCCGTCGAGACACGATGAGATCGAATACGATGTTCCTTGTCACCTTCAAGGTACAGGTGTCAATTCACCTTGCCGGCTTTCTGTTTGTTAAAAGCTGAAAAGCAGACAAGACGGGGTGGCTCTGCTCTGGCTTAATCTTAACTGCTGGCTCTTTTTGTCCTGGTGAGGTGCTGGGTTGTGTTTGAATATATCGGCTCGGCCCAGTGAGGTGTGGAGGTGGGGACGGGTTTTTTACTCTGATGTCACTGTACTAGATACAGTTGTCCTGGTGGGTAATTTTATGTTTTCAGTCTGCTGTAATTTGAAGAGAGGATTCCTGGTGTATAGTTTTCCATAATTGGGAGAAAATTTAGAGAAGGAATTGCATGATTCTGTCACTTGCTGTAAAATAGTTGTCTTTGAAACCTGTGTTAATGTGTCCAGCAAGCTGTGCATTTTCTTTCATCCTTGTAAACATAACAGTGAGGGAACGTAGGGGTCAGAGAGGGCCAAGGTGTTAGTTAATCTTGAAATTTATGAAAGACGAGACTGTTGATAGCCACAAAAGGGAAATGCAGGATTATTGAAAGCTCAGACGTTTACTCTGGTGCTGAAGGCTGGGGAGCTGATGAGTGCTGTGGGGGACATTCAAGGACTTGGGGACGTCTCAGCTGTAGGTTGAATTTTAGGGGATTGGTCAGAATAAGTGAGAAATCTGTCAATTCTTATAAAACTATTGGATTTATATAAAAATGGGACACATGACATATAACATGTTTATAACTTTAAAAGTGTGCTAAAAAAGCCTATAGTAAAAATGATATATCCCCACCTGTCTTTTTCCCACCCACCCTGTTGTCTCAGTTCCCAGAGACAAGCGCTTTCAAATCTTAACTGATTCTTCAGGTTTTTACCATCATAATTTCAAAACTATTCTCTTCATCTCCAATTTTAGATATTACCTATTGACTTACTTTTAAGGTAGATGGCTGTTTATGCTTTCTTGCCTCTTCCCCTTTCTATCAGGATAGTATATCACAATTCTTGGTTAAATCTTTAATGTTTTTACTATTATGAGTATATAAATATTTAGTGTTGAGCCAAGAAGTATAGAAGTATGAGTGTATTTCCTATATAGAGTACAATATATTCTGGGACACCTTTTGTTTTTATTAAAGTTAATAATTGCTTCACATTTTCATTTGCTTAGCCTTGTTCAAAACTTTGGTTGTCTCACTCTCCAGCAGCTCTCCAAACCACCCTTCAAAAACATTTCCACATACCTGTCAGACGTTTTATGAATTGTTTTTTCTAGAAATTTCCTTCATGGAGCCTTTCATCTTTGTGCTCCTGTCTGTCCTATGCACTCAGTACCTGCTACTATGTAGCTGCCTTCTAGGGATTCTTTAATTGCGTTCCTATTTTTTTTATCTTCTTTTTCCTAGATCCCATATTTTCTTTTTTCTTGGTTTATTCCCTCAGTCTGTTAAGCAACATCCCCAGGAGCTTTCTGAGAAAGGGAGCATGGGTGTAGATGTTTTGAGACTTTGAAAGCCTGATAATATCTTGATTCTATCTTCACACTTGATTGCTACTTGGCTGGGTGTAGTGTTCCAAGTTATAAATTTTTCCCTTAGTATTTTGGCATTTCTTCACTGTCTCCTATCTTCCAGTGTCACTGTTGTGAAGTCTAATATGATTCTTATTCCTTTCCCCTTATTCTCCCCTCCCATCCCCTGAAGGTTTTAAGATTTTCTCTTTATCCCTAGTATTCTGAAGTTTCACCATGATGTCAGTCTTTTCTTTCATTCTTTGTGCAGGGTGCTTTCTTGGCTGTTTGACTATTATAAACTTGTGGTCTTCAGTTTGGGGAAGTTTTCTTCCAATTTATTTCTTTGATGATTTCCTCCCATTTTTTTTTTTTAATAAATTCTGTGACACTGTTAGATATTGGACCTCTTAGATTAATACTGTTTTTGAGTTGGGGGGATCCTTTATTATATATGTTTTGGCCCTATTGTTCATCTCTCTATCTTTATTCTGCTTTCTGGAAGATTTCCTTGACTTTATTTATAGTCCAGTATTTTTGCCGAGTTTAAGCTTTTCTGTTGGTATATTTATTATTTCCCAGAGCTCTTTTTAATAGCGTCCTGTTCTTGTTTCAAGGATGCAATTTCTTGTCTTATCTTTCTTAGCTGGGAAAGGGAGCTGAAGTTGCAGGGAGTGGTCTCATTCATTTTCTGGAGTTTCACTTAATCCCTTATGTCTTAAGTCTTTGTTATAAGACAGACCACTCCAAAAGTTAGTGGTTTCAAACAGTGATGATTTATAATTTCTCACAATTCTATGTGTTAGTTGGTTAGGATGGCCTCTCACACGTGTCTGCCAGTTGGTCGCCTGGTGGCCTCGGGCACCCCAGCTAGAATGGCTCATTCCTGTTCTAGAGTCTTTCATCTTCCAAGAGGCCAGCTGGGCTTTTTCATGTGGTGTTCCCAGGACAGCATTCAAGAGGGTGAGAGTGGGAGCTGCATGTTCTCTCTCGAGAGAGGCTTAAGTTTGGAACTGAGTAATATCACTATCACATTCTGTTTTTCAAAATAAGTTGTAAGGCTAGCCCAGGTTCAGGGGATGAGTAATAGACTGTGCTTCTTGATGGAAAGTTGCATAGAATGTAGGTTACTTGTATTCCCCACTGTCTCCCTTTCAGCACCTTGTCCCGCTGTCCCCTGTGCTTGTTGTCCAGTCTTGGAGCTAAACCATTTACCGTTCCTCCATACGATTTCTGACCTCGTATTTTGGTTTAGGGTTCTAGGTGCCTTGTAGTGTCATGGAAGACGAAGTTTGTGTTTTGTGTTTTCTTGTTTTGTATACTGTTTGGGGACAATTTTAGAGGGAAGTAGGTGGAAACACCTTTACTTCACCATTGTAAGACTGGAAGTGTTCTTTATGAGGATGAATGAGGGTTCAAGGGTACAGGCTACTTAAGAGTAGTGCTGTTCTTTTTTAATTCATGATGGACAAATTCTTTTCATTCAGTCTGTTCGTCAACCAGTCAAACTTATGAATTTCATACATATGCTGGGTACTATCAGTCCTTGCCTATCATCAATTTATAATTTTAGGATGTTAAGTTGCTTTTATGAAAATGGAACTTTATCATGCCAAAGTGCTAGTACCACCTGTAAAATTACTCCTGAGTATTATGTACATTAATTAAGCATCCTGTAATTTCCAAGGAGGAAGTGGCTGCTTTGGCCTGGGTAGTCAAAGGAACCAACGTGAAGGCAGATGTCCAGAGGTGGGCTAGATTTTGATAAGCAGAGGTCAAGCCACATCAGGTGTTTATTGATAAGGAGAGGGAGGAATGTGGACAAAGACATGGTGGTTAAAAAAAGTCAGGAGACAGAAAACCGTTTGGTTGGAGCAGAGGTCTAGAGTGGAAAATGAGTAGGGTAGGTGGAGAACAGGTTGTGGGTGTTCTTTCAAGCCATAATAAAGAGTTTGCCATGTTCTTTATGAATCGAAGGGTTTAAAAAAGATTTTTAAAGCAGATGATCGCTTGGGGGAAAAGTTGTTTGAAAGGAGTGGAACCTACGTACAGTGAGTTGGGGCTTGTATCCCTAATCTAGATGGAAGGAGGTGAGAGACTGCTGGGGGGTAATGGTGGGAGCTGAAAGGTGGAAAGATCTGCAAGAGGTTATTTTAAAGGAAAAATTATAGCTTTGGGGACCACTTGACTGTACAGGATGAAGATGTGTCCTTGTTGGCTCACCTTGGTCTAGACCAGATAGATAGATGATGCTGTCACGAGCAGGAGTGGAGAAAGTTGGGAAAGGGACCTGATCTCAGGGCACAGAAATGAGGGCATTGGTGTGTGTTGGGTTTGAAGAATGTTGGGACTGTTGTGTGCAGGTGTCTCGTAAGTGCTATTGGAAGTAAGCATTTGGGACAAACCTGGGGGAGCGTATTTTATAACAGTGATGGTTAAAACCTTGAGAGTGGAAGAGCTCCTGAATGGGGAGAAAGGGGAAAGAAAAGGAAGAGTGTGTGACAGAGCCCAAGACCTCATCTTGAGCGTATTGCTCAGGGAGGGGATGGAGAAAGGTGAAAATTAGATGGCCCTGAGAACTGTGTGTGTGTTTGTGGGTGTGTGTGTGTTTACACACAAGTGCATACACATCCACAGAGAGACAGTGAATGTGGTAGGCATGTACTACAGAGGTCTTGAGTTTAGCTATTGATGATAGAATCTGAAGATCAGGGTGTTTTATCAAGTACCAGACAAGTCAGTGCCACAGGCAGGGCCTTAACGTGTGTCAGTGTTTTTATTGCCACATCTCAGAGAAGCTCATGCAATCTTTTTTCTAGCAAGCCAGTGTAAATCATTTCTTTCATCACAGAGTCCCAGCCATGTTTTCCATAAAGCATTTTCAGCACCAGTAGAAAGGCTGTGTTCCAGGCCACAGGTCCCAGAGGAGTTGATCACAGGCTGCTGGAATAACCAGTGGTTTCCAGTGGTGGACCGTGGGGGTGGTCACTCCCTGTCCTGCCTTCACCCCTCACCTCCTCCCCGTCCTCTGCTCTCGGACTCCTCCTCAGAGATGTTTTTGTTTGGTTTTAGTAATTTGTTAGGGTTGATCTCATTGGGAAGTTCTTATTGTACTTCTTTATCGCTCAGAACCACGTGTGACTGTTCTCTCGGGGATCTACCTTTTGCCTGAATTCACAACTCTGGAGTTTAGAAATTTAAAATTCTCTGTATTTAGAACCTTGTGTAGTGGTAATGAAACCAATCTAGAGACTCAGTCCGGGCCAGGCGTTCGCCTGAGTGTACCTGGAGGTGACGAGTCGGACAGACATGAATTTAGGTGTAGGCTTTGCTACTTATTATCTTTGTGAACTTGGGCGAGCGACTCCAGCTCTAGTCTAAGCCTTTGTTCCTCCTGTCTGAGGTGGGAATAACAGTAATGCCTACTGCGTCGTGTTGCTGTGAGGGTAACTGAAGTGATTCACGTAGCCTCGTAGCACAGCGCCAGACCCTTGGCAAGCACTCAATACGAGTTCCCTGTCAACTCCACCATCGCGGTCGTTGCTGCCAACACCTGACTTCTGTGTCTGTCCCTGCCCCCACCCTTCCTGGCCCCCTCCCAGATATCTTTGAATATTTGAGAATTGCAGTGAGTAAATCTAGGAGGGAGACTGGAAACGAAGCCCTGGAAATCCAGTGGCTCCTGGATGCTTGAACTGGCGTCCTGAAATGTCCCCCGGCCACTCCAAGTGGGCCTGCCATGTGAGACCTTTTTATTTTTGGTGCTCTAGAACAGAGGTGCAGTACCGCAAGAAGCTCTTGTCGCCTTTCCGGTGTTTTTTTTTTTTTGTGAGGAAGATCAGCCCTGAGCTAACATCTGTTGCCAATCCTCCTTTTTGCTGAGGAAAATTGGCCCTGGGCTAACATCTGTGTCCATCTTCCTCTACTTTATATAGGACGCCGCCACAGCATGGCTTGACAGGTGGTGCGTAGGGCCACACCTGGGATCCAAACCAGCAAACCCCGGGCCGCCAGAAGCAGAGCGCGCGAACTTTACCACTACACCACTGGGCCAGCCACTGCCTTTTCCGTTTTTGACGTAGAGGCCCCTAAAGTTGTCGTGTCTTTGGCTGTTAACATCCATTCATCCAACATACAATATGGAGTGCTTTTCACATGGCAGACATTGTGCTAGACACTGAGCCTACAAGGATGAATAAGACATGTTTCCTGCCCTCAAAGAGGGAGAGAGTCTTGTGAGCAAATGCAATAAAAGGTTTCCCTCTAAGAACCTCATGCCCCTCTCCACTGTAAGGAGTAGGCTGGGGCTTACCACGGCAAGGGGAAGAGCCGCGGCCTGGCTGATGGCCGCGAGCAGCGCACTCTGAAGAAGAAGCCTCTGAGGAGCGTGCGTTCTCCTGATGGCAGTGTTAGCACAGCGGGCTCCCTGATCCCGCGTGGAGAGAGCTGTGGCTGTTACACACTGCCCAGGCCCATCCTGGACGTTCCGACTCTTTCCCAGTTATTTGAACCCTAACTCTTCCGTATAAACTAGGGAGACGTCTTCCCTTCACAAGCGTTTGATGTTGCTGAATAATGGAGGAATGGGTTGTGACTTTTAAGAGCCCAGTAAATAACAAGACATTGAACTCCTTTTAAAAAACCACTTACAAGTAAGTTATAATTCTGGTTCCTAAATTAGATGTGGTGATAGCTGAGCAATTTTGGAGGCCTGGACAGTTAACATAGTAGTTTTGGCTGTGGTATAATTCTGGGCCACCAATACCAAGGCAGACTTTTGACTTCTTTATGATGGGACTTGTCGGTGGCTGAAAGCCCATAACTACAGACCAGCATTGCTGGTTCAGTCTCCGTATGCCACACTTAGACTTCTGAGCAGAAAGTCCTGCGTGTTCACAGGCTGGTTTTGAGCATCTGTGGCTTGGTCATTTGAGTTCGGGTGTCCACTGTAAACCTGTCAGCACTTGTTAGAAAAGTGAATTGAAGTGAGTATTTAGTAAGATTGAAGTTAAGGTACATGTCCCATTGACAGCATTTAGTAATTCTTCATCATTCTAGAAGGACATCTTGGGGCTATGTGATAAGTGTCATCTATTTTGCTTTTTATATTTATCCAAATGATAAAATGGGGCTGGCCGCATAGCTTAGCGGTTAAGTGCGCACGCTCTGCTACTGGCGGCCCGGGTTTTTATCCCGGGCGCGCACTAACGCACCGCTTCTCCAGCCGTGCTGAGGCCGCGTCCCACATACAGCAACTAAAAGGATGTACAAGTATGACAACTATCTACTGGGGCTTTGAGGAAAAAAAAAGAGGAGGATTGGCAATAGATGCTAGCTCAGAGCTGGTCTTCCTCAGCAAAAAGAGGAGAATTAGCATGGATGTTAGCTCAGGGCTGATCTTCCTCAAAAAAAAAAAAAAAAAAGAAAAAAACGATAAAATGTTTCTTATAATTGATAGGTGAACCATTTTTGTGTCCCCTTTAGAGACAAAAGGTGATTTCCTTGATGGCCACTCTCAGTGTTGTGTCTTCTGTGCGCAGGGAGACTCATGCACCTGTACGCGGTGTGCGTGGACTGCCTGGAAGGGGTGCACAAGATCATCTGCATCAAGTGTAAGTCGCGGTGGGACGGCAGCTGGCACCAGCTGGGCACCATGTACACCTACGACATCCTGGCCGCCTCTCCGTGCTGTCAGGTTGGTATTGACCCCTCAGAGCAAGCAGTGGGTGATCCCGGGCTTCTGTCCCCAAGCGAGTGTAGAGGAGTTAGAGGCAGCACCATGGTCAGGCTGGGGGAGGATGAGAGCACAGAGAAGATGCTGCAGTGGTGAGCAGTCATAACACTCCCCCAGGGTCCAGCAATGAAGGACTGCTCTGCAGTCCTTAAAAAGGGGTATTGTAGAATGATGTGTAATTATGTGGGAACTACTTTAAGTCAAAAAAGCAGGCTATAGATGACATAATAGTATGCTTCCACTTGTAAAAAGTGAACAGGAAAAGGGATCTGCCAGCCTGTTCCCAGAGGTGATTTTTGGATGGTGGGATGCTGAGTGGTTCCTTTAGTTTTCTTTCTTTCTTTCTTTCTTTTTTTTTTTTTTGGTGAGGAAGATTGGCCCTGAGCTAACATCTATGCCAGTCTTCCTCTATTTTGTATGTGGGATGCCGCCACAGCATGGCTTGATGAGTGGTGTGTAGGTCCGTGTCCAGGATCCGAACCTGTGAACTCTGGACCACAGAAGTAGAGTGTGCGAACTTAACCACTGTGCCAGCCCCTTATTCAGTTTTCTTTTTGTTTACTTATATTTTCTAATGTTTTGTATGATTAACATATATTGTTAATAAGAAAAAGTTATTACTTAAAAGGAAAAAGAAAGTTTCACTTTCTGTAAGAGCCAGGATTTTCTTTTGTTTTCTGAGGGAGGGACGGTGGTTACCCAGCGCTGCCTGCCTGCCTTCTGAGGTGCTTGAGGTTGACATGAAAGATCTGTCATCTTTAAAGCACTGCTAAGAGGAGGCATTTTCTGATGCTAAGAGAGCGTCTGAAATTTAGCTTTCATCAGGAAAAGAGGAAGTATTAACATGTGAAAACACATCCGATAAGTCCAGAGAAACACAAGAGACAAAACAAAATCCTTGGAAATGTCTTGGTTTATTTCCAAGTGCTTGGGGAAAGGAAAGCTCTTGTTAATATAATTCCCTGATTTTCATGGGTAGGAGGGAGATTTCCCTTGACTCTTCAGTGGCCAAGCCTGGCTTTTAATATAAATAACTAATAAGCACTTCATTAGTTACTGCAGTTTTGTATCTTTAGCGTTATGGTTGGACTTTTGTAAAGAGAATGTCCTTGTGGTTAGCAATTTATTCAGAAGATAACCTGTTGGCTGAATTAAAAGGTTGGCAGAGTCATTATTTCTGCTCTGCTCTAGATCTCAGCAGAGAAGTATGGGCCTGCAAGACCTCAGTGGCCATCCATAGCCTGTCGTTTGATTCGATAGGATTGACAACTTTTATGGTATTCTAATACACAGACCACATTTCCATTTTTAAACTTAGCCTTAGAAATGAGATATCATAGTCGTTTAGTTACTCACTGCAGTATTTTATAATCTGCACCGTTCCTTAATGCCAGCTCTTGAGAAGAGAGAGGCGAAAGGAAATGGCTCCCCTTTCTCCACACACACACGAGAGATAGTTATCTTTTCAAGAAGTGAGGAAGTGAGAGAATGTTTGGGTCTGTCACTCACAGAATGTGAGCACTGGGAAGGCCCTGGAAGATCTCGTCCAGCGTCCTTATTTTCCACGTACAATGGAGGCCTGAGATATTGAATGTTTTACCCAGGTCCACACAAGTGTGTCACAGCTGTGGGTAGAGCCTGTGCCTCCCCGTCTGGTATTCTTTCTACTGCGCCACTGGGAGGCGGGGGGATTATTTCCTTATCTGTAGGGAGAAAAGCAGAATGGCATCCCGCCACACTCAGCCTGTTGCCACATATATTTCTTTCTTAAAAAATCGACGCCCAGACCTTTATTTTCTGGCCCTCTACTGAAATGGAAAACAGGCTTGATTACTGTTTAACTTTGAAAAAATATCAATTAACTATATTCACTGTGGAGGTACAAGTGTTAGACACTACTAAGGAATCAAGGAAAGTCTTCAATAAGGCTCTGAGGCAAAAATAAGCAATCATTAGTTTGGAGAAAGGAATAACAGGTTAAAGAGAGAGGTTTGCTCAGAATCTCACTTTTACTGTTGTTCAGAGAGAGAGTCAATTAAAGGGAGTTTCTCTCAGGTTACAGGAAGGTCGTACATGTAATGGCTGAGTGTGGGCCCTGGGGTGGGCTCCTGAGGTTCAAATCCTAGCCTTTCTGCTTCCTCGCTTGTGGTCTTGGGCGTGCTGCTTTATCAACAGGTGCCTCGAGTTCATCATCTAAAATTCACATGCTCCTACCTACCTCACAGGAGTGTTCTGAGGACAAAATGGGGTTATACTTGTTTAGTACATTTTTAGAATGAATCTAAATTGAGAGTCTGCTGTATTTATAATTTCTGGTTACTCACTCACGTCCTTGGGCCTAGTGCTGGCAGCTGAGTATTGTGCTGTGAGCGAGGCCGGTGTGAGTGAAGAGAGAGTGTGCTAGTGGGCGCAGAAGCCTCGGGGTAAACACAGCTCTTCTTCCTGGATTGTTAATTTTACTTGAATATTTTAGGGAAATTTTGTTTTTTCATCTAAGAAAACACAAATGCAGAAAGGAGTAGAATGAAAAATATATATGAGTTTTTAAAATAAACCTAGAATCTTCAGAAAAGTTTCATGCAGGTTTGGGTGAGGAATGTCAGTTTCAGCCACTCCTGAAAATCCAAGGAAAGGGGTTTCCTATTGTCAGGGAGACTTCAGTGGGGAAGTTTACAAGTTTAGAATTTTCTTTCTACCAGGAGGTGATGCTGCCTGTTGGGAGAGAAATCAGGAGTTGTTCACCTCGCAGCCTGATGATGAATACTGGATCTGTGTATCTCATGCTTTGCTTACCCTGTTTTTGGTAATAAAAGGCTGCGTTACTGAACTCTTCTCAGTTTCCCAGAAGTGGCAGTCTTGCATTTTGGTTTGGGTGACTTGGACAGTGTTGGGGGCAGAAGGGTGGCGGCTGACGTGTCCGTGTCCCCGCAGGCCCGCCTGAACTGCAAGCACTGCGGGAAGCCCGTGATCGACGTGCGCATCGGGATGCAGTACTTCTCTGAGTACAGCAACGTCCAGCAGTGTCCGCACTGCGGGAACCTGGACTACCATTTCGTGAAGCCATTTTCCTCCTTCAAAGTTCTCGAAGCTTATTGATGAAAGCTTTGCTTTAGTAATAGCTATTTTATTGATATTATTACTTTATTACATATCTTTTATAGGGAAACATTCTGTGACATTAATTTCTTTTCTAATTTAACAGAGAGCTCCTTTGTGTGTGTGCCACTAAGATGGGGCTTGCCCTCTCTCGACTCCTGAGTGTTAGTCTGTGGTCATGACCAGAGCCCAAATGGGTCACCCTGTGAGTCCGAGTTAGCAGTTCACTGTCACCTAGAGTCTCTCATGCAGCTTTTAAGGTGATGGGGAGGATGGGGTGAATTTAGGAAGGGATTATGTGGTTATACACTAAGAGCATGGTAGGAGCTGGGAGGAAGCTTTTACTAAAGTGTTAACTGTCTAAAGACCCACTCTTAGGTCTTCTCTGGGCCTTGGAAAACCACGTGACACGTGAATGTAAGTCTGCGCCTGGAGAGCTGACGGTGTTAGTCTGTCCTGGTGTGGCGATCTGCAGCACACACTGACCTGCAGTTTACCCTCATGGACAGATATTTGAAAGCGGACATGAGCGCGGTTTCGTCACTGTTGTGATTTAACAGTCTGTTTTCATACTGAAAATAATATCCAAATTATAAGACATATGAAAGCTATTGGTGTTGCAAATACTTTTAGTAAAGCTGACCTAGAACGGAGAGAATATACTAGATGAATATGGAAGTGATGACATTCACTCAAGAGGGCAGACCCCCGTTATTTGAATTGTCTTCGAAGTTGGTCTCATCAGCTCTGAAGGAGGATCCAGGAACAGCTTGATTTGGGCAGTGCTGATTTCCATAGGTTGCACTGTGGAAGTGCCATTTGGTGTCAGAACTTCTGACAGGTAATTCTCACAGCACAGACTCTAACTGGGGAGTTTCAGAACCATTACTGCCACACTTACCTTCCCCAAAAGTGCTCATGGCCATGTTTTACCCATTTAATGTTGAGTTTCCAAAATCAAAGATTTGACCCTAGGAAGGAAGGGAAAAAATTGTGAGGATATGAAGAGAAGAATAATTTTAATATTTTCTTTTTAAGTATGTTTCATTTTGGAAAATCACGGATTGTAACATATAACAATATGTTTGAAAATAGATCATTCTCAAGATCCCCATGATACCTTACCATTGGCAAAAAAAGATGATAATTTATGTAACTGGATTAGTCAGAGCCTTGGACTTTCCAAAATACAGCCTTCTGTTCATTAGATCTTGATGATTTTAATAGGTGACACCCAAACCCTTATAGAATTGGAATATGATTTCTCAAAAATGAATTGGATAATTTCAAGTATAATAGGCATATATGCCAAAAGAATGCTGAAAATATAATTATTTTATGGGTAGCCAAATTTGGGGTTATGTGAACATTTTATATTACTCATTTGGTTTATCCCATTTTTTTCTCAGAAAAACGGTTGTTTTTCCTCTCAGAAGTGTTTGGGCATTATTGCAAGTGAGTTTCATTTCTGCTACATGAAATATTTGATGTTTTGTTTGAAACAACACAGCATTAAAGAACCAATGTACTGACTAACGTTCTTCATCCTTTCAGTTTGGATGATTGTAATTCAGTTTACCACATCTAGTTTGGTGTTTGATGATCTGAGGAATATTACACAATGGGGGAGATGCTCAATGCCTATAAGAAGCAAAAAATCATTATTGGTCTGATGGTATTTGATGCAACTAAAACAGGTCTGTAAGAATGACCCTTGCTAATTTGTCTTTAATACACAAAGCTGTAATTGTGAATTAACTGTTTCCCTGTTGATTCTCTCATGTACCCAAGTATAAAAATTGGTAAGTGTCTCTTGTCTTCAGACTACCATTTGGATTTTATGTCTGAATTTAAAATGAATAGTAAAATATTTGTAATGCTGCTCTCTAACCCACCCAAACTTTTATAGAGAAACCTGCTTATATTGTTGTTCTGAAGCTTAGTTTCCACAGAGATCGCATTCAGCAAGCTCCTCAGTCTAAAACTGCTGTGAGTGTCGTGTATGATGCATTCAGTGTTTTCTCCTTCTGTTGTTTTCTGTTTCCTGAAAAATAAGTATGACGAGGTTTCACTGTAATGTAATTGGGTAAAATTTGCTTTTGGCCTTTATTTTGATGATCAAGTTAGGATTCTGTGGATGCCACAGTTATATAAAAGGAGAGGCCTGGGTGTCATATCTGAGGATATCTTTTGCCTTTAAGGCATTGCATTCTCGTCTAAAAGGGAAAATTTGGCTGATCTGAGAATAAAATGTAATTGAGTGTGCAACGATGTGAAGAATAAATCTTATTTTGGAAATCTGCCGACCTTAATATTTTCCCCACACTCTCTCCAAGTCCTTTGCTCTATCTCGATGGGAATTGGAATATGTCAAAAAAGATAATTATTTGTGTGGTTTGGATATTAAAGGATATTAGTCACGCAGGAGATCCATTTTCTGTTTTTCTGATGAATAGTGTTCAATAACATGAAGCACTCATAAGTGAGTAATAATTTCAACATGATTTTTCTTCTACTCTAACTTTTTTTTATCATTTATTTTAAAGAGTTGCCTACCTTGAACAAATAAAATTATCTGCTTTAACTTAGTGAGAAGACTTTCTGATGGTCTCATCGTTTTCTCTTCAGACCAGCTTAGCTCTCCAGTCTCTTCTGGTTGCATCTGAAGCAGTTGATATACTGGGTTTATACCTTAAGAGAGAGACATTGGCATGACATTGGGGAGTGGGGTGAATTGTCCCATTCTAATTAAGAAAGAGCTTTCCCTAAGCAGTCATTAATTTCCAGTTTTTGTAAAAGATGTTCATTTTTAGAGTAAGAAGCATTTTCGTATCTGTTTGGGGGAAATGAACTCATCAGGAAAGAATATTGTTAGATGTTTAAACCCTAAAACTAACAGATATCTGATGCATAACTTGCTAGACAACCAAAACTAACTTGCTGAGATCTTTGGTTTTGTCCTGTAAGACCAGTGCTTGACATCCAGTCTGTTCTCCTGAGCCCAGGTCAGTAACTCCAGGTTGCTTTTCTCTTCAGTCTCATAGTGGCAGCCTTGATCATTTTCCTTGGAGGTTGGGGAGGAGGTGAGGAGAAGGTGCTCTTCAGTGTTTTGGTTCCTATATTAGGATGCTGCCTAACCCAGCTCATCTCAATGTCCTGTTGACTTTATTATTATTCCAGGTAATTGAAAGAAAATATAGTGGATGGGCGTCATTAAAACCAGCTCAAAAGTATATTCTTGTCAGTAAAGATTTCTTGTTGAGATGTCTTGGATTGCACTTTTGTGGAGGGAAGACAGTGTAAATAGTTAAAGAATGTTGATAAAATTGAAACATTTGGTTATGGAATTGTATGTGGTCTTAGAAGGTTTCTGTTTGTGAAATGTATGTATTAAAATAATAAAATTTCAGAAACTAACATTGTACTCTCTCTCTTTATTGTGTCACTTTATTTTTTGTTGGGATTCAAGGTTTTCAAGCCTGGGCTAGTTTGATCAGAAAAGATAGTAGAGAAGACTTGCTGAGGTTTTGATCCCTATTCAGTAGCCATGCCCAAGTCAGCACTGCAGCTAATAAAACCTGTGAATTTTTTGTGCTGCTTGAAAGTGGTGTGTCACCTGTAAACTCCCTCTGCAACCAAGCGAGCATCCTGTATAACAAAGCTGGTTCCCTATGGAGAGTCCAAAATTACTGTTCTGGTTATAGGGAATTCTATTGAAAAGATAGATAATCCTATTCTACCAGTGTTTTCTTTGGTTCCTAGACCTGTAACAATTTTCATAATGAAGAGACTTGATTATATGCTTCTTCATTATGAGAAAATGGAAACTGAGTTGTAATTAAACTTCTTGCTGACACTATGCACTGTGATCAAGTATAGTTTATCTTGTCTCCTTTATTTCGGATAGTCTCAGCCAATGGATTGAAATCTATAAAACATTAGAACATGGGGTAAGATGGGGAGACGTGGGTGAGGAGAGAGTCTCCCGTCTGCCAGTGGATTCAAAGCCACTTATTTACTACAGACTCTGACACATAAATTTTATTTTATTTGAAGGGTTAAGGACTTGGGATATTGTGATTTCTACGAGGGTAATTTATGTCAACAAAATTCCTTTGCAATTGTAAGGAAAGTACAGTTCTTAACTGTAGTAGGAAAAAACCAGAGTTAAACTGATGGATAGGAATTAAGTTGAATGAAAGAAAAGTCGTATTTGTTCTTAGTGGTTTCCATTTCTTTAAATCTTATATGTTTTGACTTAAATTTAGCAGCAATTAGATGGCTAATTATGTAGGCTGTTTTCTCTAGTAAAGAGTTAAATTTTGGGAAAAAAAGCTTGTCTTCAGCTCTTCATGTTCTCTCAGCTCGCCACACCTGGGATAAACCTTCCCCAATGATTGTGAAATATCTGAAGACAGTCAAGAACCGTACAGATGTACTATTTGAAATAATGTATTTTTAAGGAATATTTTTCTTCTCATGGCAGTCTTTAGCATTGTGGTAGTGACTTTATAAGCTTGATCTAAGCCTCGGGGATAGCAAAAAATAAAAATAAACAAAGCACTTTGCCTCACGGAGTCAATAGAACAGCACTGATTCCATTGGTCAGTGTTCAGATGGAATCGGCCAGCTTGGCACCATTTCCTGGTGGTGGGTGGACACCGTGCACGTGGGTCTGATACCCTGATTGAAAACATAGAGCATATCTTAAATCAAGTCTAGAATATCTAGTTACGTTCCTCAGAAACCTAAAAGTGGAGAAGTCATAGCCATAGCAGTCACAGGATTTAGGGATGCCAAAACTTAGAGCAAGGGCTGTGCTTTTCGTTGTAGTCGCATAGTGTATTTGTTAAATTGCGTTGAGTATTGTACTTATTTTAGAGACAAACTTAGGCCCAGAGAACTTAAATCTACATAGTAAGTTCACAGAGTTCATGGCTAACTGGGAGTTAAGTCGATTCCCTCTTCTCGTCCTCAGAATGAGATCAATGGGTGGGTACTTTGTTCTCAGCTGAGAGGTAAATTTGGTTTAGTTTTTTTTTTTTTTTGATGACGAAGATCTGCCCTGAGCTAACATCTATTGCCAATCCTCCTCCTTTTTTCCCCCTTTTTCTCCCCAAAGCCCCAGATAGTTGTATGTCATAGTTGCACATCCTTCTAGTTGCTGTATGTGGGATGCCGCCTCACCTCAGCATGGCTGGACAAGCGGTGCAACGGTGCGCGCCCAGGATCCAAACCCGGGCCGCCAGCAGGGGAGCCTGCGAGCTTAACCGCTAAGCCAGGGGAGCAGACCCTGGGTTTGTTTTGACAAGGTGCTAGGGTTAAAACGTGTAGTGGCCCTTGCTTCAGCAGCACAGGTGCTAAAACGGAAGTCACTCTGAGAGGCCCTGCTGGGTCCCGTGCATGAGGGCAACAAGCACATTTTAAAGCATCCCCTATTTTTAAAAAAGAAAGCCAACAGGAACACTTTTCTAAAAGTGAAAAATAATATTTGAAATCAATAATTTTGTTTTATCTCATTTTCCGTGCACTAATTTGTGGACATCTGTTTTTGTTCCCTTTTAAGTGAGATCATTTCTTGAAGAGAACTTCGTGTAAGGTGACATTTTAACAGTCTACACTAAGAATCCATCATTTTATTCACTTTAGTCTCTAACTTGGAGATATTTGTGGATTCAGACACGTCAAGCTTTTGGATTTGATGGCATCGGTCCATTTTGGGCAGGGTTTTCCTTTTTGACTAACTTTTCAAACAATTTCTCTGTGTGTTTCGTTTTCAACTTCTCACTCTTGTGTCTGAGGTTCTGGTATCTCAGACTCTTTTGAGCTGCTAGACCCAATCACTGTTGGTTTGAATTCCACACAGCCTTAGGGGGAGAAAGTGCTGATTACGTGTTTCTTTCAGAGAATTACGATTTTTCGTGTTTAGGGGCTATCTCTTGAGCTAATAATTAGTGATATTCCAAGTTACTGGAAAACCATGGGCTGCCAATCAGTGCCTTCCACTTTCTTTTCATCACGTTAGCAAATCATGTATTTTTCTGAAGCTCTGATGATACAGCAGGTAGTTGATGATGAAGTAAAGCCAGGTGAGCCTCTAGGCTTGGGTTTGTCTGAGGCTTCAGGACCGAGTGGCTCTAAAAAGAGTGGTTTGGGCAGGGAGGGGGATGGTGCCAGTCTCGGGGGCCGTTGTGACTATTTCAGAAAGCTTAATGGAGACCATAACGTGGCTCACCACAAGATGCACAGGATGTCTAAAAGGTCAGTTTACTTTTGGCAGGAGTTTGGGCAAGCTTGGTTATCTCACACTGCTCAGAAACACGCAGTGGCATATGCCTTTGATGAATGGTGTATGAGAATGCAAATAAGTTATTACCTAATAAATGCGTGACCGTTCAAAACAGCATAGGGTCGTATTAGGTGGGAGTGGTCTTTGGTGATGGCAGGGTTGGGAAAAGGACGTTGTTTATTTATTTATTTGTTTTATTTTATTGATTTATTTATTTTTGTGTGAGGAAGATCAGCCCTGAGCTAACATCCATGCTAATCCTCCTCTTTTTGCTGAGGAAGACCAGCTGTGCACTAACATCTATTGCCAATCCTCTTCCTTTTGTTTTTTTCTTTCCCCAAAGCCCCGGTAGATAGTTGTATGTCACAGTTGCACATCCTTCTAGTTGCTATATGTGGGACACGGCCTCAGCATGGCCGGAGAAGCGGTGCATCGGTGCGCACCCAGGATCCGAACCCGGGGCACCAGTAGTGGAGTGCGCGCACTGAACTGCTAAGCCACGGGGCTGGCCCAGGACGTTTTTTAAAAGTGTTTTTTTCTAATCCTTTTCTTCTTACCTCATGTGCCCGTCTCTGTCTCCCACCTTGTCTTTTCCCCTGCTTTCCTGTTGCCTCAAGTCTGTTAACCATTGGAATACAGTAAAAGCTGCCTGACAAACCCAGACATGAGTTGGTCAGTAAATCAAAAAAATTAGTTTAAAAATAGCTTCCTACAATTGTCATAGAGATAGACAAGTTGATCAATGGAGGGATGGAGTCCAGAAATAGACCCATGCTTGCACTTACATGTATGGTCAATTGATTTCTGACAGGTGTAAAGAGAATTCAGTGCAGGAAAGACAGTGTAACAAATGGAGCTGGAACAATTTGATTCCCATGTGTAAAAACCAACCAGTCAAACCTGGGTCCATGCTCACACCATATTTTAAAAAGTTAAAGTGGATCATAGATCTAAATGTAAAATCTAAAAATGGATAAAATTGGATTTTATTAAAATTAAGAACTTCTCAAAAGACATTATTAGAATAAAAAGACAAACCACAGACTGGAAGAAAAGGACTTGTACCCAGATATATGAAGAACTCCTAAAATGTAGTAATAAGAAAACTAGACCCACTTAAAAAAAAAAGGGCAAAATATTTGAACGCGCTTTGCCAAAAAACAATAAGAATGACGAATACATGATAAGATAATTAATCATTAGGGAAAGCAAATTAATACCACAATAAAATACCACTACTCAGCCATTGGAATGACTAAAATTAAAAAGACAGAATACCAATTGCTGGCAAAGACGTGAGGTTTCGAACCCTCATACACTGCTGATGGGAAACAAGTTGGCAGTTTTTGAAGTTAAACATCCTATCCTATGTCGCAGCCGTTCCACTTCTCCATATTTACCCAAGAGAGATGAGAGCGTGTCCACACAAAGACGTGTTCATGAATGCTGATAGCAGCTTTTTTTTTTGTAAGAGCCCATAAGGGAAACAACCCAAATGTCCATCAACAGGAGAATGTATGAACAAAATATGGGATATCCATACAGTAAAATACTACTCAGCAATAAACAGGAGCAAACTATTGATACACGCAACAACGTGAGTGAATCTCAAAATAATTACACTGGCATGAAAGAAGCCAGAGGAGAAAAGAGTACATACTGTGTGATTCCATTTATGTAAGACTTGAGAAAATGCAAACGCACCTACAGCGATGAATCAATGGTTACCTGGGGATGGATGGAGGGATAATAATGGGGAGGGGAGAGAGATGATTCCAAAGAGGCATGAGGAAATTTATGGGGGTGACTGTTGTGTACATAATCTTGATTGTGATGATGATTTCATAGATATATACAGCTGTCAAAATTTACTGTATACTTTAGCTATGTGTAGTTTATTGTATGTTACTCATACCTCCATAAAGCAGAAAAAATAACCCCCCAAGGGATGACTTACATACCATAAACATTTTATTTAAATTGAAACCAAGAATACACATTCGTTTAACAGATTTGGTTCTTTCATTTGTTTTAATGTGTGATCCCTGCAGTCGTAGGACCATGCTGCCTTTCTTACAAAATCTCCTTTTGTGGTGTATTCTCTAAGCATACTTCCTCCTCTTTAAAATGGAATAAGAACTTAAGGACATGTGAGAAACAATTTCAATATAACAACTCTGTAGACTTTGGGATTTCTGTCCCCTGATCTTTTACTGTAATATCTCTGGTTAATTCAACAATATTTTTGTGTGTGTATGATTTGCCTTAACTTTCCAAAGCATCATACTGAGTTATGGAAACAGTATTTTAATAATTATATATCATTGATTTATGTACTATTTTTATTAAATTGCATTATTGCAGTGATACGCATAATTGGCATAAACAAGTTTGAGTGAAACAGGCAAACAGTTAGCCATTGATGATTAAGTAGCTAGGAACTAAAGTTTTTTTTCCTTTTTGCAATTACTGGGTTAGAGCTTTTAGCTGTTTACCCACCCATTGTTAGCTGTGCTGCTTAGGCAGTATGCTGTCTGACTCCCGCTAGGTGCCTATAGATAACATCTTGGACCCTGAGTCACCATAGTAATGGGTGTTTGAGCTGTTTTTCAGAAATTAGAACCCCTTGTCCACTTCAGGCCGGTTGAGACCTCCAACCCATCAACTGGGCCTGCACAGATGTCAGATAAATGACCTTTTGACATCAAGAGGCTAAAAACTCCACCCTCAGGTCATGCTAACGCTGCCATTTTTGTGAACATGGGTACTATGAAGAAGCATGAAGTCTGACTGTGCTTGCGCAGATCATCAATTACCTCACCTCTCCTCACCTCCAATCATCTACCTCCACATTTCAGACCACCTTGCCGCCTACCCCACAAATACCCCTGAGTCTCCATTATCAGGGAGGGGAATTTGAGATTTGTTCTGTTTTTCTCACTCCGCTCCCTTGTGATTAAACCCTCTCTCTGCTGTAATCTCGTCATCTCCGTGTTTGGCTTTCCAGGAGACGGGCAAAAATGAACCTGGTTGGGTAACATAAGAACAGACAGACTACCTTTTGGGAAGCACACAACTTGGCTGGAGGAAACTGTACACAAACCTTGCCTGACAGAGAGAAGCTACCGGCCACCAGCATTCCCAGGACTGAGGTCGCTCATCACTGCAGTTTTATAGAATGAATTAGGGTCACTGCATTTGCTGGACTGGCTCAGTAAAGGTCGGTTGAGAGAGGTTCTACTGCTCAAGCTCTCTATTGCCCACTTTCCTCATCTGTAAATATTCAGTCCCTACCTGGGGGGAGGGGTATTGTGAAGGGTTAAGTGAAATAATGTAAATAAAGTGCGTAGTGCAATCCTGGCGTGGAGTAAGTGCTGAACGTGTGCCTTATTACGATCGTGTGTGTTATTTCAGAAAGCATTCTCATAATGTTAGGGCAGGAAGAACCTCAGAGATTGTCTGACTCAAACGTTTGTCTTACAGATGAGGACAATGTCTCAACAGCACGCGTGTCAGCATGCAGGGCTGAAGGGCTTGCACGTCACCAGCAAGTCGGTAGCCCTGAGGACGCTCCCCAGGAGGCTCCTTATAAGGGGGTCCTGCAAACCCAGAGAGTTCTCCAATACCCGTGGAGGGTGGGCAGACCTTACATCAGACTCACGAAAGAGCTTCTTTGGAGAGCAGCCTTATTGGTTCAGAAGGCTGATCATCTCCGGTAGCTGTGAATGTCTTTTAAAAACATTTGCTGAATTCTGGTATTGAAGTGTTGGTGTTCCTTTGCACAGCTCAAGTCACTGGGTGTGTGAAGTGAGGTAAGACCAGGCTGCAGTGAGGGAGTGAGATACGAAGGGGGTGAGAAGGTTGTGAGGCTAATAAACATGAGATTTGACTTAGTTGGTTTAGAAATTTTGTGAAAGCCATATTTGTTTTTTTCCACTCGAGTTTAGCTTCAAACTGAGGCCTACACTCAAAAAAATCCATTTCTTTCCCTTAGTGAAAACAGACAGCTGCCCATCAGTTGTTATAGTGATTGTTTTTTCGTCTGAAGGATGGCATCCACACTCCTGACTGGGTGCAGTGAATGTCACTGGCAAACGAGAACACTGGAGTTGAAAGAGGCCACAGTCACTCTGAGCGGGCCCGGATGATGCCCTTGAGTGTAGGCGCTTGCTTCTGCTGGCCCCATCCAGCGTGGGGGATCTAGGCTATAGGACGCGCCTGCTGACACGGTGCAGGGCTGTTAACCCCTCATGGGCATCTGACTCGCTCAGCCCACCAGGGCCAGCACCTGGCAACAGTGCTGGCCTCAGAGGCTGGAGGCCTGGTTAAATTGTGCCTCTTCCACACCCAGGCAAAGCACTTAACCTCTCAGCTCGTGCTTTCTGTTATAGCATGAAAACATAAATACCAACTTTCTAATATTCTTAGAGTAAGATTCAATGAATTAATAAGCTAAAGGAATTTTTAAACTCTTCAATGAGAAATAGACACGAGAGTTATTAAAGTGAGCAAATCAGTGATGATGCCATTTATTTCTACTTTTAAAAAATAGCATCTATCTCAGATGCCTGTGATCTCTGGTGTTAAACAGCTGTGACCGTCTCACTAAAATTAGTCTTTCACATGTCATTCTTGACATGTTAAATGCAGTCAATTCAGCATTTCTTCCACATATGATATATGCCGGGCTAGGAGCTAAAACGAGCCTGATTATTTGTTCAGAAGGCTGATCATCTCCAATAACCTTGAACATCTTTTAAAAACTTGGCCGAATTCTACTTTTGAAGTGTCGGCATTCTCTGAGAGGTGACAAGACTCCTTGAGGTCTATACACCTAAAATCGTCCTTGCTGAGAATTGCTGTGTTCATCTCTGATCTTCTACCCCAACCCAGAAATGAAATTTTAAATGTAGATCCTTTTAAAATGAACTAATTGAAATTCCAACAAAGCATTTGACTTATAAGGCTTGCATTTTTAGATTAAGAAGAATTTTATTAGGCCAAAAAAATTCCTGAAAGAGAAATTTCACTCCTGGCATGTCTGTCATTTACATTTTTGTCAGGTTTATTAATGCATATGTAGTACTTTGTGTGCAGGGACGCAAGAGCTTTTTGAAGAATTGCCTTGGAATCTCAATCATTTTCCAGCTGTCTTTAATCTCGTGTCTTTGTAGGCGGGATATGGGCTGTGGTTCTTATTCTTTTGAAATTGGGATTTTAACATTAAGCATTTATATGATGCTTAGCGTAAGAAGTACTAATGTTTTATTATAGCTTTCTGGGTAAAAACATTGCAAAGGAGGTGACTGGCATACTCTGCTTCTGTTGCTAAAAACTTTATGATTTCTCTTAAAGCTGATGTGCATATTTGGATTTGCATTAGTTGAAAGTTTTAAGAAAATATCTCTAGAAAATCATCTAAGCTATGTGAGGAAGTATATTCAAAACTGCTATGTTTTAAAATTCAAAAGAGATGATTTTATCTAAGAAGAATAATGTTAAAGATAGTCCAGTCAAAGTTTTTTCTGTTAGAACTGCCTCTATTTTGCGGTTGGAGCAAGTACTTTGGCACTTTTAGTTTTTTTGTTTACATATGATTTTAATTAACAAGATAGTAATTATGAGTCTAAAAATTTCAAGATTTATTATTAACCCCCGAAAAAAGGAAATCAGAAAGGTCTTGAAGTAAACGGAGTTCTCTGCTTGTGGAGATGTGCTCATTTTGAAAGTATACACTTCTGGGTCAGATTTCTAACATGGGCCAAGGAAGTAAGCTTTTGAGTCTTCAAAGGCAATACCGTTTTTGCTGCTGTTAGGGGTGTGGGTGGGGGAGGGCAGAGCGAGATGAAAACAGAGCTTTATGGGATTGTAATGTCAGCATCTAGCAAGGATGATTTTGTTGGCATGAAGTTGCTTAGATGTGGAGTACAGAGAAGTTGCTGGGCTGTGGTGCTCTGGATGCCATGTGATGGATTCTGTGTAGATATCACTCTACCGATGCCCTCCTCGAGGGCAAGGACTATGTTCTAACATCTTGTATACATAATGCCTCGTACTGGGCCTTACCCATTAGCTATCTGTTAAATGAACATTGAATGTCCAGGCGGCTCTGCATACCAGAGACGCAAATGAGCTAGTTGTGGAAGAATTCAGCCAATTTTTCTTTTCACGTATTGTACTATAGTAGACATTATAGTATGTTTCCTGGTTTTGCATTTTTGATGCCTGCTCCATTGGGAATTCCCTTCAGAAAATTAAATATCAAAATATTAAAAGTAAAGAAAATGCTTGGATCCTAAGAACTGACCTCTATTCTGAGCCACTGGTGAAAATCACTTCGTGTCTCACATGTTTAGAATAAAGATGATCATGTTTAAGATTATTTAAGTAGTTAAGATTAAAGATTAGAATTAGTGTCAGAAATAGAAGGCACCTTAAAAATCATCCTCAATCCCCTTACTGTATAGAAAGGGAAATATACCAGGATTGCTTAGAATTGAGGCCTCTAGAGCTGTGCCGTCCAGACAGTAGCCACTAGCCACATATGGCCATTCAAATGAAATTTTAAAAATTTAAATAAAACATCCACTTCCTAAGTTGCACTAGCCATATTTCAAGTTCTCAATAGCTGCATGTGGCTAGTGGCTGTCATATTGGACAGCGCCCATCATAAAACATTTCCATCATCGGAGAAAGTTCTACTGGACTGTGCTGGACGAGACTTTTTCACCAAAGCTCTTTCCTCTCCACTGCGAAAACCTTAAGGAATGGGTACCTGAAGATTGGCCCCAATACTGTATCATAAATTTCAATAGATGATTTAAAATTGGAAACAATATGTGAAATGAGTTTTTTACTTTTATTCATTTTTGGTTATCCTAGGAGGGAGGTGTACCCAGGAGAGACTCATGGAGCGTGTGTGGTTCATTCAGACAGCAACAGCCTTAAGTGAGCAATCACGGAGCCACGTCCCTGAGACGGATGGAAAAGGGCTTGTTTGGCCCTTGTCTGCCTCACGTGAAACACCAAGGTTAATTTCAGGTGTGTGTCAAGTGAAAGAAACTTCCTAAAGGTGGTGTTCTTACAGCCCTGTTCACCTGCTGTTCTATGAGCGGCAAAATGTACACTTAATTCAGTTTTTAATAATTTAACAGTAAAGGCTTTTTTTGAGTTGATAATGCCTTGTGAACCTTCATCAGACTTAATCCAAGATGATTTTTCTTTGTCAAGTGGTTCTGATAGATCACAGTACTAATTGGATTATTCTAAGTAACAGCAAAACAAGTGGAGGCTGAATCTTGGGTTTTACTCTTGGTTTATTTATTCACTTAATTAACATTTCGGGATGCCTCTAGAGTCACAGGTCTTGTAGATTTGCCATACTTGATTGCTAATGCCAGCTGAGGGCTATAAACGGAGGGCATTAAGGAAAATAAAATCCTGGACCACAGTCTTGGGTCAGAGAGTCAGCTCTTTAAAGCTATTAAGCAAATGTCATCTACTTTATGCAGCTCGCCCTAACCACCTTATTTATATTGCAACACTTCTGGTGTTCCTGATTTCCCTTTTCCTACACTATTTTTTAATAGCATTTATCTCCTTCTGAATCATTTACTATGCTAATTTTTGTTATCTCTCCCCAGTAAAATCTAAGCCCCTTAAAGGCATGGATTTTTGGGGGGGATGTAGACATTTCACTGATATATACCAAGTGTCTGGAATAGTTCTTGGCACATAGAAGATGGTCAAGAAATAGTTATTGAATGAATGAATGAATACGTGAATATGATCACAAAGAGCGATGTTTTCATTCGATCACTCTGTTAAAACTATCGTGAAGTTCACCAGTGACCTCCCTGTGTTAAAACCAGTGGTCATTTCTCAGTCCTCATGGTACTTAAACTTTAATATCATTTAATACAGTGATCACTCCCTCTTCCGGGACACCACGTGGTCCAGTTTTTCCTCCTACCTTCCTGGCCAGCTCCTTCTCCATCCCTCCCTGTCTGGTTCTTCTTCATCTCCCCAATCTCTTAACGTTGGAATACCCCAGTTCTCAGTCTTTGACCCTCTCTTCTGTTCTGTCTATGCTCGTTGTTCTGGTGATCTCATCCTGTCTCGTGGCTTTCAATGCTAACCATATAGTGAGGACTCCTAAATGTATGTATCTAGCCCAGACTTCTCCCCTAAACTCTGGATTCTATTTGTTCAAAAACCAATCACCCCCAAACTTCAGTGGCTTGCACTGACAAACATTCATTTCTTGTTCACGGGTTTGCAGTTCAGCTGCCTCTCAGCTCCAGGCTATGGGTTGGGTTTAAAATTTCTCCTTGTTCCATAGGTGGATCTTCTCTGCCTGTCTTCTCATTCTCAGACCCCAGGCTGAAGGTAGAACCTCCCTCTGGTCTGAGCTATTCTTGTAGTAGAGAGGAGGAGCAAGAGGGCAGGTGGAAAATTTTGATGTCCCTAGAGATGGCATATGTCACATCTGCTCACATTCTGTAGGCCAAAGCGAGTCACATGGCCACGACCAAAGTCGATGCAACAGGGAAGTAACTCCAGCAAATGGAAAGGGAGGGAATGATTCTGAGCAACAATACAGTCTAGCAGAACGTCTGTTAGACACTTCAGGCTTAACATGCCCAACACAGTTCCTGATCTTTCCTTCCAAACCTGCTTCTCCTGCATTCCTCCCCATTTCAATTAGGCAATGCCAATTGCTTAAACCAAAATCCTTGGAATCATCCTGGACTCTTCTTTTTCATACTCTATATCCAATGTTTTAGAAAATCCTGTCAACTTGGCCATCAAAATATTTTAGAATCCCGCAACTTCACACACCCCAGTGCTACTGCTTGGTACAAGTCGTCAGCTCTTGCTCAGCTCATGGCAGTAGCCTTCCAGTGCATCTTACTGCTCTGCCTGTTCTCTCAGTGTATTTTCAACATGACAGCCCTGCTCGAAACTGTGTAATGTTTCCCCTTTCCTCTCGAAGTAAAAGTCAAAATCCTTAAAATGGCCAAAAAGGAACTACGCGATCTGGCTCCCCTTTCCTTCTCTACATGTGTGTCACCCCTCCTTCCCTTGCTCACTGTTTCAGTGATGTCTCCTTGCTGTTCCTCTAACATACCAATGCATTTCCACTTGTACTAGTTTTCTATCACTGTGGTAACCAATCACCATAAACTTAGCGGCCTCAAACAAGACACATTTATTATCCTACAGGTTTATAGGTCTAAAGTCTAACACAGGTCTCGCTGGGCTAAAATCAAGGCGTTGGCTGGGCTGCATTCCTTTCTGGGGGGTCCAGAGGAGAATCTGTCTGTCTCCTTGCCTTTCCAGCCTCTAGGGGTCGTCCACATTCCTCGGCTCGTGGTCCCCTTCCTCCGTTTTCAAATCCAGCAGTGGTGGGTTGAGTCCTTCTCACAGTGTGTCACTCGGACATCACTTTCCACTGGCATCTTCCACTGCTAAAGACCTTTGTGAGTACATTGGGCCCACCTAATAATCCAGAATAACCTCCTTATTTCAAGGTCAAGTGATTATCAACCTTGATTCCATTTGCAACCCTAACTCCCTCTTTGTCATATAACATATTCACAGGTTCAAGGGATAAGGACATGGACATCTTTGGGGGGAAAACTGTTATCCTGTCTACCACACCCCTTCAGGGAAACTACCTCTTTTAGCTATTGCTGTTCTCTTTGCCTGAACTACCCCCCCCTCAGTTACCTGCGGATCATGCCCTCTAGTAGGGTTTTACTCATGTTTTCTTCTCAGTTAGGTCTTTTCTGACTGTTGAAAATTGCAACTCCTGCCTAACATTTCCTTTCCCCTTTCCAGTTTCATTTTTCTCCAAGCCATTTATGACCAACTAACATACTATATATTATATTTATATATCGCATTTACAGTCTGTTCCCCACTAGAATGTAAGCTCCATGAAGACAGATTTTTTCTATTTTGTTCACGGGTATATCTCAACATCTAGAATGGTACCTGGCACGTAGTGAGCACTCACTTAATATTTATTGAGTGACTGAATGAAGAGTTTTTATTTTTCATCAGTTGGAAGTATGATTCATTCCAAGCAACTGAGGAAATCAATCATTGATCGACAAATTGAAGCTTACGAACCACAGGCACCTGTGGAACCTAAACAGATGTTAGGTTGTAAAGTCAGTATATGAGGCAAGAAAATTTTCCCTTGGAAAACTCATACCATCTCTCAGTAAGTCCATCTCTAGTGTTGTTTCTTCAATCGTTGTTTCAGGAGGGCCTACTTAATATTCAATCTATCCTTTCTTTACTAAAAAACCATGATTTTATTCTGGGAAGCAACATGCCCAGCCAAAACACTACATACATTTTCCAGTCTCCTTTGCAGCTACGGGTGGCTGATGAGATATATGTGGAAGTCCTGGGTGGGGCTTTGGGGAGCTCTTCACAGAAGCCTACTCAGCTGCAAGGTGCCCTTTTGGCCTTCTCCTCTTTCACCTTCTTCCTGGAATAAGAATGGGATGTCAGGAGCTCCAGGGCCATCTTGGACTATGACGTGACTGTAAAGAAGGAAGCCAAGTGTAAAAGATGGTAGATCAGAGAGATGGAAGGAGCCTGGGTTCCTGAGGACCGTGGAGCTGGCATCTCAGCCTTACATCAGGACTTGCTGTAATGTGAGATAATCAAGCCACTGTGGTGATTATTTTCCTTTTGCAGCCCTCTTCTCAAGATCCATTCTCCACTCTCTCTTTCATGACCTGTGCCCTGAGAGGCTCCTTTGTCCTTTGGCTTCCAGTTGGGTTTAGCCGCTGGAGGCACTTGGCAGGAGATGAGTGTGGGAGAAGAGAGCTATGATTTTCTCTCTTCCCTCCCTGCTTGCATTGTCTCAGTTCTAGCAGAGGTGCATTCCTCTGTGGCTGTGGCTCCTGCCCAGTGGCTCTAGTTCTTGTTGGGCTCCAATGACACCATCCCTTCACTGTTCCTTCAGCCTAGGGGTGGTAATGGCTTCCCAGTGCTGCTAACCCCAGGGAGCTGTCACCACCCCTTTGGGTTTCCTTAACCATGGCTACTCCTCTATAATATGGCTTCCTTAAACTTTGTTTCAGTTAAACCCTTTTCAATGTAACATATGCTTCATGCTGGGATCCCCAACTGATAGAGCTTCATGTTTAGGTTCCCCGGTCTATGCAGATAAATTTAATCCCAACTGATACAGCTTAAGGGACCATGTTGTTTGAAAAATGTCTATATTTAGATCCTGGATTCACACTCAGTTCAGCAAAATAATCACATTATTACTATAATGTTGGTCTTAATTTTTATTTGCAAAATGAATTATTTTATTTTATTTTCTGTTCTAATCCTCCGTTTTAGGTTGCTTACTAAATTTTTTCTCCTAAACTGCAACCTTAGCCGGCACTCTCGGCCTGTGACTGCCCTGATTTCTTGCTAGCAGCTGCCTTCTACCTGATCTCTTTTTACTAGGCAGTCAGTCAAGATGGTTTCTTGAACATCTCTTGAGCGCTGGCCCTGTGTTAGGCCCTAGGGTCCAGCGGTGAGCAACACAGATGGGCCCAGCTGTCAGGGAGCTACTTCATCTGGCAGCAAAGTCAGACACTAGACAATGCTTCCTCATCTGACCCATTCTGCATGGGAGAAGAACTGACCACGACAGGAACATATAACAGGAGATACAACCCAGTCTGAAGGATATCGACAGGGGAGTTGATGGCATTCAAGGGAAGACATGAGTAAAGGCTGAGTAAAAAAATAGCTAGGCAAAGGTGGGGGTGGGATCAGGCCGAGCTTTCCTGGTAGGAGATGCAGAATGTATAAAGACCTTGATGAGGAAGAGCGAGTGTCATGTGTTCTGGAATGGAGAGAAGTCTGATAAAGCTGGAGCAGGAAAAAAAAACGGAGAGGGTAAGGCTGGAGTGGGGGGTGAAGGTCAGAATTTATAGGGTCCGTGAAGATTTATTAAGGATTTGAGACTTTAGCCAAAGGGTAAAGGGAAGCCATTGATGGTGGCCATAAGAATGCATCTTACAGACCTCCAAGGACTGGGAAAGAAGACATTCAAGGGCCCAGCTGCCATGTGCTAAAATCCATTACTCTGTTTGCTCCAAGGCCATGCTTGCACAGGCTGCTCCCAGCCAATGGCTGACCACAGCACAGTTATCAAGGCTGGGGACACAGGCCTCCTAGAAGGCTGTCTTCAGCTCAATGACTCCCCTGTGGCCTGCCATACTTTCCTTAGACTGCACAGCAGTCCGGACACCTCTGTTCACCTTCCTCCCCATCTCCTACCCTCAGGTCGCACTGCCTCCTGGTCTCATGGCTCTCCAGCCTCCTCTGTCTCCTCTATTTTCTCCCACAGGCATTTGCCCTAATAACATCGTTACATGTTAATCCTGTCTTGGTGTGTAGGATCGGGGCAATACATTTTAAGAGGGACTTTACTAACTGGACCATGTCAGATTGCAGGGCTTGTAGGGTGAGAGAAATAGAAAACCATGTCCCATGCAGCATGGGTGGGGCACCTTGGTGTTTAGCTAAGATCCTAACACACCACTGAAGGATTCTGAGCAGGAAAAAGAAAGTTTAGTTATTTGGTGTTTTTTTACAGTCCAAAAGGCTTTAATTTTTTTACACTGATTGTGCCATAAATTCGTGGGGAATGAGTTCCAGCATCTCAGGCTCCTTTCCACTGGTTCTCATGAAGTGTGTTTCTCAAGTGGGGAAGGCCGGTGCTTCAGTTGAACCTAAGTACCATTCTCTTTGGCTTCCATCATTTTCTAATAATTTTCCTTGACATGTTTCAGGAAGCTACCTTGGCTCTTAGAGCTACCTTGGCTTAATATGCTCGATACAGATGTTAAGTTAATTCTCTTGGCAAGACTCTTGCCCTTAACTTGTTTGTTTACAACAACACCAACAGCATGCTGGGTAACACTGTTGACCCTTCTGGTTTTGCACGGTAGCATCTGTGGCCCATTCCTTTGATGTCTACAACATCACCTCTCTTGTGATTCGCATGTATGTGGCTGCAGGAACAACCCCATGTTTTCTAAAAGACATACAACGGTGCCTCTGCTCTTTCTGTTGGTGTTGGTCATTTTGGTGAATTACTGGAAGGTGGCGGTTCTGGCTGAAAGGCAAGTATAGATATTTAAGAAAAGATTTCTGGTTGCTATGATCAATGGTGGATGTGGGAGATGAGTTAGGAGGTAAGGGACCATGTGGTGAGAGAGTGGAAGTGGAGAGAATGGAGAGAGATTGAGAATGTAAAGTCAATAGGGCAAGTCATTAGGTTTGATGGGAAGAGGGATAATTAAAATGTTTCTGGTTTTCTTTCTTTCTCTGTTAACAAGGATTTATTGAGTGACGGGTACTCCAATCCAGCCTAGTGCTTCGATTCCTGTCTTGCCAATATTCTTCATGTTATTGCTTGTAACCGGGCTGGCAAAACACCAAACCCTAGACCACCTTCTCTGAGCCTCACACAGCCTGGGCTACTGGAGAACCCCCCATGGGCTACTGGAGAACCCCCCACACCATGCATTTGAGGACATTTCACCTTCCTAGTCTCTGTCCAGTCTCAACTGGTCTACAATCTTGAGTTCTTCACCAGTTTCCCTCCCCTATTCTTCATGGCAGGATTTTTTTAATTATTTTTTTTATTGAGGGAACATTGGTTTATAACATCATATAAATTTCAGGTATACACCATTACATTTTGATTTCTGAAGAAGAAATCAAAGAGAAGACTACATTGTGTTTACCACCCAAAGTCTAGTTGCCATCTGTCACCATACACCCCTTTTACCCCTTTCACCCTCCCCTGTCCTCTCTTCCCCTCTGGTAACCACCCATCTATTCTCTGTATCTATGTGTTTGTTGTTGTTGTTGTTTTTATCTTCCACTTATAAGTAAAATCATATGATGTTTGGCTTTCTCCATTTGACTTATTTTGCTGAGCATAATACCCTCAAGGTCCATCCATGTTGTCTCAAATGGCAAGATTTCATCTTTTTTATGGCTAAATAGTATTCCATTGTGTATATATACCACATCTTCTTTATCCATTCATCCATTGATAGGCACTTAGGTTCTTTCCATATCTTGGCTATTGTGTATAATGCTACAATGAACATAGGGGTGTATATATTTTTGAAATTAGTGTTTTCATGTTCTTTGGATAAATACCTAGATGTGGAATAGCTGGATCATGTGGTAGTTCTTAACTTTTTGAGGAATCTCCATACTGTTTTCCATAGTGGCTGCACCAGTTTGCATTCCCACCAGCAGTGTATGAGTGTTCCCTTTTCTCCACATCCTTCTCAATACTTGTTATTTCTTGCCTTGTTATAGTCGTTTTGACAGGTGTGAGGTGGTATCTCATTGTAGTTTTGATTTGCATTTCCCTAATAATTAGTGTTGTTGAACATCTTTTCATGTGCCTGTTCGCCATCTTTAAAAAAATGTGTTCAGGGCCGGCCCGGTGGCGCAAGCAGTTAAGTGCGCGCGCTCCGCTGCGGCGGCCCGGGGTTCGCTGGTTCGGATCCCGGGCGCGCACCGATGCACTGCTTGGTAAGCCATGCTGTGGCGGCGTCCCATATAAAGTGGAGGAAGATAGGCACCGATGTTAGCCCAGGGCCGTCTTCCTCAGCAAAAAAAAAAAGGAGGAGGATTGGCGGATGTTAGCTCAGGGCTGATCTCCTCACAAAAAAAAAAAAAAAAAAAAAAAAAAAAAAAAAAATGTGTTCAGATCCTCTGCCCATTTTTTAATTGGGTTGTTTGTTTTTTTGCTGTTGAGTTGTATGAGTTCTTTATATATTTTGGATATTAACCCCTAATCAGATATATGATTTGCAAATGTCTTCTCCCAATTGTTAGGTTGTCTTTTAGTTTTGTTAATGGTTTCCTTGGCTGTGAAGAAGCTTTTTAGTTTGATATAGACCCATTTATTTTTTCTCTTGTTTCCCTTACCTAAGGAGACATAGTATTCCAAAAGATACTGCTAAGACCAATGTCAAAGAGCGTACTGCCTGCGTATTCTTCTAGGAGTTTTATGGTTACAGGTCTTACATTCAAGCCTTTAATCAGTTTTGAGTTAATTTCTGTGTATGGTGTAAGATAGTGGTCTAGTTTCATTCTTATGCACATGGCTGTCCAGTTCCCAACATCAGTTATTGAAGAGACTTTCCTTTCTCCATTGTATGTTTTTGGCTCCTCTGTCAAAAATTAGCTGTCCATAGATATGTGGGTTTATTTATGGGATCTTGGTTCTGGTCCATTGATCTGTGTGTCTTTTTTGGTGCTGGTACCATATTTTGATTGCTATAGCTTTGTAGTGTATTTTGAAATCAGAGAGTGTGATACTTCCAGCTTTGCTTTTTTTCCTCAGGATTTCTTTGGCTATTTGGGGTCTTTTGTTGTTTCATATAAATTTTAGGATTCTTTGTTCTATTTCCATGAAAAATGTAGTTGGGACTTTGATAGGGATTGCATTGAATCTGTAGATTGCTTTAGGAAATATGACATTTTAATATGTTATAATTTAGTATGTTCCAATTTAATATGTTAATTCTTCCAACCCATGAGCATGGAATATCTTTCCATTTCTTTGTGTCTTCTTTGATTTCTTTCAACAATCTTTTACAGTTTTCAGTGTACAGGTCTTTCACCTCTTTGGGTAAATTTATTCCTAGGTATTTTATTCTCTTCGTTGCAATTGTAAATGGGATTGCAGTCTCGATTTCTCTTTCTGCTATTTTCTTGTTAGTGTATAGAAATGCAACAGATTTTTGTATGTTGACTTTGTACCCTGCAACTTTACTGTATTTATTTATTATTTCTAATAGTTTTTTGGTAGGTTCTGTAGGATTTTCTATATATAAAATCATGTCATCTGCAAATAGTGACAGTTTTACTTCTTCCTTTCCAATTCAGATCACTTTTACTTCTTTTTCTTGCCTAATTGCTCTGGCTAGGACTTTGAATACTATGTTAAATAAGAGTGGTGAGAGTGGGCATCCTTGTCTTGTTCCTGTTCTTAGAGGGATAGCTTTCAGTTTTTCTCTATTGAGTATGATGTTGGCTGTGGGTTTGTCATATATGGCCTTTATTATGTTAAGGTACTTTCCTTATATATCCCCCCCTTTTTATTTTGCTGAGGGAGATTGGCCCTGAGCTAACATCTGTGCCTGTCTTCCTCTATTTTTTTGTATGTGGGATGCCACCTCAGCATGGCTTGATGAGCAGTGTGTAGTCTGCATCTGGGATCCGAACCTGCGAACCCTGGGCCGCCGAAACAGAACATGCAAACGTAACCAGTATGCCACCAGGCTGGCCCCCCTTCTATACCCATTTTATTCAGAGTTTTTATCATAAATGGATGCTGTATCTTGTCAAATGCTTTCTCTGCTTCTATTGAGATGATCATGTGATTTTTATTCCTCATTTTGTTAATGTGGTTTATCATGTTGATTGATTTGCAGATGTTGAACCATCCTTGCATCCCTGGAATAAATCCCACTTGATCATGGTGTATAATCCTTTTAATGTATTGTTGATTTGATTTGCTGGTATTTTGTTGAGGATTTTTGCATCTATGTTCATCAGTGATTTTGGCCTGTAACTTTCCTTTTTTGTGTTGTCCTTGTCTGGTTTTGGTATCAGGGTAGTGTTGGCTTCATAAAATGAGTTAGGAAGCTTCCCCTCCTCTCCAATGTTTTGGAAGAGTTTGAGAAGGGTAGGTGTTAAGTCTTCTTTGAATGTTTGGTAGAATTTACTGGGGAAGCTGTCTGGTCCTGGACTTTTGTTTTTCGGGAGGTTTTTGATTACTGTTTTGATCTCCTTACTGGTGATTGGTCTATTCAGATTCTCTAGCTCTTCTTGATTCAGTTTTGGAATGTCATATAACTCTAAGAATTTATCCATTTCTTCTAGATTATCCAATTTGTTGGCATATAGCTTTTCATAGTATTCTCTTATAATCCTTTGTATTTCTGTGGTAACTGTTGTAATTTCTCCTCTTTCGTTTCTGATTTTATTTATTTGAGCCTTCTCTCTTTTTTTCTTGGTGAGTTTAGCTAAAGGTTTGTCAATTTTGTTTATCTTTTCAAAGAACCAGCTCTTAGTTTTATTGATTTTTTTCTATTTTTTTGGTCTCTATTTCATTTATTTCTGCTCTGATTTTTATTATGTCCTTCCTTCTATTGATATGGGCTTTGTTTGTTCTTCTTTTTCTAGTTCCTTTAGGTGTATTTTTAGGTTGTGTATTTGAGATTTTTCTTGTTTCTTGAGGTAGGCCTTATTACTATAAACTTCCCTCTTAGTACGACTTCTGCTGTATCCTATAGATTTTTATGTCATATTTTCATTTTCATTTGTCTCTAGATATTTGTTGATTTCTCCTTTGATTTCTTTGTTGACTCAATAATTGTTTAGTAGCATTTTCTTTAATCTCCACGTATTTGTGACTTTTCCAGTTTTCTTCTTGTAGTTGATTTCTAGTTTCATACCATTGTGGCCAGAAAAGATGTTTGATATTATTTCAATCTTCTTAAAATTATTGAAGCTTATTTTGTGGCCTAATATGTGATATATCCTGCAGAATGTTCCATGTGCATTTAAAGAGAATGTGTATGTATATATCCGTATGTAATGTTCTGTATATATCTATTAAGTCCATCTGGTGTAATGTGTCGTTTAAGGACAATGTTTCCTTATTGATCCTCTGTCTGATCTATCCATTGATGTAAGTGGAGTGTTAAAGTCCCCTACTATTAATGTATTACTGTCAATTTCTCCTTTTATGTCTGTTAACATTTGTTTTATGTATTTAGGTGTTTGTATGTTGGGTGCATAGATATTTACAAGTGTTGTATCCTCTTTTTGGATTTTTCCTTTTATCATTATGTGTGCCCTTCTTTGTCTCTTGTTACAGTTGTTGTTTTAAAGTCTATTTTGTCTCATATAAGTATTGCTACCCCAGCTTTCTTTTTGTTTCCATTTGCATGGAATATATTTTTCCATCTCTTCACTTTCAGTTTATGAGTGTCTTTAGATCTGAAGTGTGTCTCTTGTATGCAGCATATGTATGGATCTTGTTTTTTAATCCATTCAGCCACCCTATGTGTTTTGATTGGAGAATTTAGTCTATTTACACAAAGGTAAATATTGATAAGTATGTACTTATTTCCATTTTGTTACTTTTTTTCTGGATGTTTTTTGTGGTTCTTTTCTGTTCCTTTTTTCTTCTCTTGCTCTCTTCCTTTGTGATTTGATGGCTTTCTTGAGTGTTACATTTGAGTTCTTTTCTCTTTATTTTTTTGTTTGTTATAGGTTTTTGGTTTGTGATTACCAGGAGGTTCACAGATAATAACCTATGTAGATAGCAATCAATATTAAGTTGATGGTCTCTTAAATTTGACCTCTTACAAAAACCTTCCAATTTTACTCTTTCCCCCACATTTTCTGTTTTTGATATTATATTTTACCCATTTTATTTTTGTGTATCCCTTAACCTCTTATCATAGATATAGATGATTTTAGTACTTATGTCTTTTGACCTTCATACTAGCTTTATAGGTAGTTGATCCACTACCTTATCTGTATATTTGCCTTTACCAGTAATATTTTTTATTTGATAATTTTCTTATTCATATTTGTAGCCTTTTCTTTTCCATTTAAAGAAGTCCCTTTAACATTTCTTGTAAGGCTGGTTTAATGGTGATGAACTCTTTTAGTTTTTGCTTCTCTGGAAAATTCTTTCTCTCTCCTTCCATTCTGAATGATAACCTTGCCAGGTAGAGTATTCTTGACTGTAGGATTTTTCCTTTCAGCACTTTGAATATATCATGCCACTGCCTTCTAGCCTGTAAAATTTCTGCTGAGAAGTCAGAGGATAGCCTTATGGGGTTTCCTTTGTATATAACTTGTTACTTTTCTCTTGCAACTTTTAGGATTCTCTCTTTATCTTTAAAACTTGACATTTTAATTATAATGTGTCTTGGTATGGGTCTCTTTGGGTTCATCTTGTTTGGTGCCCTCTGTGCTTCCTGTACCCAGATATCTGTCACCTTCCCCTGATTAGGGAAGTTTTCAGCTATTATTTCTTCAGATAGGTTCTCTGCCCCTTTGTCTCTCTGTTCTCCTTCTGGGACCCCTATAATACGGATGTTAGTATGCTTGATGTTGTCCCAGAGGTCCTTTTATTAATTAATGTTCTTTTTAATTCTTTTTTCTTTTTTCTGTTCAGCTTGGGTGCTTTCCTCTACTCTTTCATCCAGATAGCTGATCTGTTCTTCCCTGATATCTATTCTGCTGTTGATTCCCTCCAGTGAATTTTTCATTTCCGTTATTGTATTCTTCAGCTCTGATTCGTTCTTTTTTATATTTTCTAATTCTTTGTTGAAGTTCTCATTGTGTTCATCTATGCTTCTCCCAAGATCAGTGAGCATCCTTATGACTATTATTTTGTACTCTTTATCAGGTAGATTGTTTATCTCTGTTTCATTTAGTTCTTTTTATGAGGATTAGTCCTATTCCTTTAATTGGAACATATTCCTTTGTCTCTTCATTTTTCCTACTTCTCTGTGCTTATCTCTATGTATTAGATAGATCAGCTATGTCTCCCAATCTTGGAGATGTGGCCTTATGTCAGAGATGCTTTATGCGGCCCAGCAGCATGCCCCGCTCTTGTCATCCATGCTAAATGCTCCAGGGGTGTCCCCTGTATGGGCTGCGAGTGACCTTCTGTTGTGGTGGGGTTGTGATTGCTACAGGCACAAGGGTAGGCTAGGCTGGCCCTTGGGCTGGCTGGTTGTAATACTTGGCCACATGTGGCTGCTATGGGCACTTTATTGGATGGGGCAAGCCCCTGACATGGCTGGCTGCAAGGTGTAATAGCACACAACTACTGCTGTTTTGCTGGTAAGCAAGTCAGGCCCCCACTGTGGCTGGTTGCTAGGCTCGGGGGCACACAATTGCTGCAGGCCCCCAGAGTGGCTCCTTGCAGCCCTCAGATGCCTGTATGTTGGTGGGTGGGGCAGGCTTCAGGTGAGGCTAGCTGCATGGTGTGCAGCTGTTGTCAGCTGTCTTTTGGGAGGGGCAGGCCTCTGGCAAGAACTGGCTATGCTGCCCTGCAGTACACAGCTGCTTCAGGAGCATTGATGGGCAGGGCAGGCCCCAGGCGTGGCAGTGCACCATCGTTTCAGGCAATGGTAAGCAGGGCAGGTCCCCTGTGTGGCTGTTTGCGATGGCCAGTGGCACAAGCCTGCTGCAGGCCCACAAGTCTGCCACGGGCTTGCTGGTGGGTGGGACTGTTCCTGGGGTGGGCTGCCTGCTGCCTGGCTGCACTCGTTGCCTTGGGTACGCTAGTGGGTGGGCCAGACTCCTGCGCTAACGGACTAGAGAGAGGATTCCAACGGCACCTGCCTGCGTCCCTGTCAGCATGACTGAACTAGGTCACAATAATGGCTGCCGCCAGTGTCTTAGTCCCTGAGGGGTGGACCCAGCTGCTGCCTGCCTCTCTGAGATCCACTCTGAGCTTAGTGAGTTTCTTTTACCAACGGACTATGCACATTTCTTTCTGGTGTTTTTGTGCTGATTTCTGGAACAGGTGAATCTGTGCATGGGCCCTTTAAGAGCAGGTTTTTCTTTCTCTGAAGTTTGATAGTTTTTCTGGACTTATTCCCTGTTGGTTTTTAAAGCCAGCAAAGCCAGGTGTCATGGGATCTTGTCTCTCTTGTGCGGGATATAAGGGCTGGCCTGCCTAATGTGGAGCTCAAATAACCTGCTCTTCTGGGAAAAGCTCTGGACCTTTGAGATTGCTCCTAGCCGTGAAGCCCTGCGGCTAGGGTGTGCCTTTTCCCTCTATCTCTGCCTCTTCCACCCTTCTCTCTGTTGTCCCCTGTTGTAGGGGTGCTTTTTATCCAGTTTCCTGATCTCTCTCAGGAGAAATTGTTCCACAGGTAGTTGTAGATTTGTTGTGTCTGTGGGAGGAGGTGAGTTCAGGATCCTCCTATGCCACCAAACTCCCCCTGAGGGTTTGTTTTTTTAGAAAAATCTCTCTATTCTCTTTAAATCTATCCCCCCCCCCCCCCATTCACAGGTGACAACCTTGCCTTTTACTTCGTGTTGAAATTAAAGTCAACAAATGGAAAATCCTTCAACTTCTTGGAACCAAATTACCAAACTCCACAGTATCTGTCACTTTATTCCTTCTTTCTTATCTTTAAACAGTTGTCTCCTCTCCTCTCTAATGTTAATATCTTTTACCCATTCCATTCTGCTGAGTCCAGATTCTCCCACATTCCCCTCTTCATTGGCTTCCCATGGCTTGGTTTATTTATTTATTTATTTTGCCATGTGAAGGAAGAACTAGAAAACAGAAAGCATGACCCCCTTCTCAAACTGGCTAACTCAAACACTTTGGGATAAATCCTGGACAGCCACTGGAGAGAGGCTTTAGATTGGCCCTAGAGCCGAAAAGAGCAGAGAAAATCAGAAGCTTCCTACTCAAAGCAACCAACCTTTGTAGCATGCAATGGCACACCACCTCCCGTGGTTCCCACACCATCACTGCTGCTTCCTCTCCCAACAGGGATACGTAGTCTTAGTTTCATTATTTTCTTTTGATTGAAATGACACTATATAAAATTTCCACTTGAAAGTTTCTCAATTGTATCGTTTCATAGCACAGTTTAGAAACCTGTCTGAGACTGACTTTATCAGTAATCTAACTGACAAAGATCATATCCATGTGTATGTGGTTATACATGTATTTCATCGGACTAATCAAGACCATTTCCAGTGATGCAAATTGTGTGCCCTCTGGTTTAGCTAAAATAGTCCTGGACTTCTCAGGAAATTGATGAAGTCTTCTATAGTTGCGTAAATTGGGCATTTTAGCAATTTCAAACTTTAAATGATTATTTGGTTCCTTTCTATTTTATTTTTATTTTGATTAATGCAGCAGGACTTTGTTTAAAGATGATGAAAAATGTTATGTGTATACACGTATAGCTCTTAAAGACCCATAGTTTTCACTGCCCTCCAGGATATGATCTCCATGTAGTACATAGAAAGCTGTGTGTTGATTTTCCTTGAGTGCTTTACACTGTTAAATTAGAATCTTTACTGTTCTTTCCTAGAATTCACTTTACCTTCAGTTATCGATCTTTCTCCCCTTTCACAACCCCATTCAAAGAACTGTCTGGATTTTCTGTCACTAGCAGTTTACCTTCTGCAATTTCACTTCTACCCTGACCACTTCAAGGAAACTGCTCTCATCAAGGAAGCCAATGTGCCATCATTGCTAAATACAATAAATGCTTTCATTCTGTAGCTTAACCTCTCAGTAACAATTGAGGAAGCTGCCCACTCTTTTTCCTAAAACTCTTTCTTCCCTTGGTTTCCATGACAGTGCACTCTCCTGATTTTCTTTCTACCTCTCTGGATGCTTTGCAGTCATTCTCTACCCATCTCTCAAGTCTTCTCCTGCCATGCACTCTCTGGTGGAGAGGAGAGAGAAATCGCAGAGCAGACTGACAACTCTCCAGAAGGCATCCTCACCCACCACTGTTTCCTTTCTTTATCATTCTGATTTTCTCAAATATAGGCTACAGGTAGTTGACAGACTACTGAGGGTGGTTTGAGGCCACCTCCTAAGAAAGTTCTGCAAAGACAGTTAGCTTCACTCTTTAGAATGTGGGGGCAATTTATCACTTATACTCCATCCTGGGGCTTTAGTTGGAATTGGGGCAACAAGCAAAAAATCTCATTTAAGGTCCTGTTAGACATATGTATTTTTTTAATGTTCTCATTCAAAGTCTTGCTTTTTATTCCAAACTATTCTTTGCTCTAAATTTTAAATGCATCTCTCTACCCTGTTTGACAAGCTAGACAGTTTGCTAAATAAAATTTTAATGCCTTAGTTTTTACATTCTTCTTGATAGACCGGGGAATGTGCCCTTGACTGAGTGAATTACTAAGTGAGGAATGAGTATTAAATATTTCCAAGAGTCAGGATGAGTTCCGGAACAAATCAGGGTAGATGGATCTCATTGTATTTCCGAAAAGGTTGTTAGACAGGTGGTTCAGGGTAGAGTTTACAGACATTGTGAATATGTCCTTCAATAAGAGATTTGATAAGGACTCTCACAAAATTCTTGTGAACTGCTAAAACCATTGTCTTGTATGCAGGGACAACTGTGAATGTATAATGGTGTGCAAAATGTAGATTAATAACTGACGTCTACATGGAAGAAAGTTCTAGTGTTGTTCTGTGTGTGTGTGTGCGCATACGTGTGCACACGTGTGTGTATGTGTGTTTCCTCAGTGTGGACGGCAGTCTAGTCAGTAGGTGAGTGTGGGCGCTGGAGCCAGACAGCCCTGGGTCTAGATGAAGAGATGTATAGAGTATTGGAGCGCATAGCACAGCTCCTGGCACTGAGTAAGCCCTACACTTATTGCTGTTACATCATTAGCTGTATTCTGTAGAGATGTAGCAAGGATGCTCAGCCAACTTGCCCGAAGCATGAGAGATCCTAAACACTTTGAATGACAAAATCAGATTGGGAATGATCTTCATTGACTGGAATGAACATGAGGTGACATTTGTCAAAGATAATATAAAATATCCTCAGAGGTCTCAAAAGCCAACTGCATATTATAGGATGGGGATGACATACTTATTGAGAATTGTCAATTCAACATGGATCAGGATGTGATGTAGAAATATAAAATCTAGAACTACACTCTCCACTATGTATCCCCTTAACAAAAAATGTGGCTATGTAAAATAAAATCAATAAAATAAAATAAAATAGAAATTTAGTCCCTCAGTTTCAGTAACCAAATTTCAAGCACTCAATAGCCAAAAGTGGCTCGTGGCTAATGAGCAGGGCAGCACAGGTGTAGAACATTTCCATCATCGCAGAGAGTTGTGTTGGATACTGCTGGTCTAGAAGGCAGATGGTGGTCATGTCTTTTTACACCGCACTGGTCAAACCACATCAAGGATATGGTTATGTTTGGATCTGGGTAGCACATTTCAGAGGGACATAGACCCAATGGAGCATGTCAGCTTAGACGGCCTGGAGAGTGAGAGAAATAAAAAACCATGTCATGTGAGGTGTGTTGAAGGACCTGGGTGATTAGCTAGAAGAGAGGGCACCTCCTCTATGCTAAGCACTGCGGCTGTCGTCTGGAAGAGAAATTAGATGCCCTGATGGCCCCAGGGGGAGACCACTTAGTGGAAGTTAGAGGAAGAGGGAATCATTGTGCTATGCAGACCCAGTAACTTAGAGGGCTCTGGAGTCAGACAGCCTGTGTTCCAATCCCGCACCGTTTCTTCCTTGTTGGGTGACCCTGGGCAGGTCACTGAACCTCTCTAGGCCTCAGTTCCCTCATCTGTAGAACAGGATAATGATAGTATCTTCCTCACAGCATTATTGACGAGAATAAACTATTACATATACAAAATGGAACATCTTGACCGAATGTTAGCTCTTGTTATTGTGTTGTATTCTGGCTGATAAAAGGAAGAATCATCTGAACATCAACCGAGCTGCTTTGGAGTTAGTGAGGCCCATCACTAGAGGAGTTGAACGTGTTGGTGACTTTTTGGCAGGGAGTGTAGCGGGCACTGAAGCTCTGAGTAAGAGGTTGAACTGGAGATTTAAGCGTCTATGGTTATTCTATTTTATTATGTTTCATTTCATGTTGATTTTCACCAAGGTTATCTCTGAGCCTTGAGCATTTTTGACTTGGTCAGATGACAGTTAATAGTTCCCTGCTGACCTTGAGGAACAGGGCAGGAAGGAGAGGAATGGCAGGAAGGAGAGGTGAATGAATGTTGAGACTCAGCCTCTGTGCCCCACCCAGGACTTACCAGTTTGTAGACATCAAAGAGAGACTAGATAAACTGTGAGGCCTGTCCCCAGAGCAGTACAGATGTTCTGGCAAGAGTGAGGGCTGGAGTGGCTTTAGAGTTTTCTGGAAGGTTCTGAAAGATGTCCAGGGAGTGTGTGCCTGTTCTCTCAGCAGTTCACCTAATGGCTCAATGTGGATTTGTGGCAGCTGACAGCAGCTCTACGAGCCCCCATACCTAGATTTTGGAAATTGAGGAATAAGGCATATACGAAAAGTCTATCAGATCAGAAGCTAAATAATGGGCTGGAAATGTTTTCAAAACTACTTTGCACAGAGCGTTGCAAAAAGAAGGAGGTAGAGATGGGTGGGAAACATGATGATTGAATATTTTTATGGGGGAAAATATGAGCTAACATAAATACTTAATACATAATACTTAAGTTATTGCCCCCTGGACTGTATTCAAACATAAAATCATAGTAAAATACCAGAAACTTTAGCATCGCCTCAAATATAATTCTCATGGTAGTAGCTTAAGAAATTTTAGTTTGTTAAAAATTGCATTCTGCCTTAAGTCTATGTATCTTGTATCCAACATGACATTTCTTTGACCATTTTCTATCATTTGTATTTACCAGAGGGGGAGGCCCCTGTATAGCTTATTAGAATATGCTTGGATGGGGGCCATGCACAATGGCCGAAGCACGGGGGGCTCTCAGTATGGGAGGGGCCCCCTCGGGGTTCGGGTTCTGCTGCCCAGATGCAAATGTGTAACCAAATCACTGTGTGTTAGGTTCTTGACTTAATAGGGTGTGTACTTGTACTTACTAACTAATGTAAATATGTATGTATATACATATTTTAAGTAAGATTTTTTGATGTCATTAGGCACTAAAAATATTTAAAAACTGTATTTTATTGATCATTGTCAGAAGTGTGCTATTAGCACACAGAGAAGAGTTTATAAATACAGGGAAAAGATTTAGCACTTTGAGAGTTGCCCTGGCAAGATTTTCTGAGAAGCAGGCCAAGAGGATGCTTAGGGCATCCACAAAGCAGCTATTTTGAGAACAAAATTCCAAATATATTATTTGTTAATTGGTGACTCCAAAAAAAAAACATTAAAGAAGTCGTCATGACTTCTTAATCTAAGCCTAGTGACTGTGGTGATAGAACCCAGGAAAAATGGAAAATCCAAATCCCTTAAATTCCACACTTTGAGACATGCTCCCAGTGGAATAAATTGTGGCTGGATTCCTTGAGTGTATTTTGTCAATTGTGGAATACAGATATAGATTTACCATCTTCCTGTTGTTTTTTCTGGTGTAGACCCTTCATACTTCTATCTGTAGTGTCTCACCAGTGTCTGGTACAGGGTAAGTACTTAATAACTGTGTTCTGTGTTAAACTCTGCATTTACTTGCTTGCTCCCTTCTCTCTTAAGTGGAATACAGCCTGGGTCCCAACTGCAATTTGGTTTCGTTTGTTCAGAGCAGAATAAACTTCCTTGAGACTTGCTCAGCCTAACTGTGGTAAACAATCACTAAAGTTGGCAGGAGACGAGAGGCCTACTTAACTGCCATACAAAGGTGGTTTTCAGTCCCGTTGCTGGGTGACAGGCAGGCCCGGGCTGGCCGAGGCGCTGGCTACATCTCCAATGCTTCAGTAGGTGGCACTCCTGTTCTCTCTGTGCTGAAGCTGGCGGCAGCGCGGAGGCTGTGGGTTTGGGCAGGCAGGAACGCAAATTGTCAACTCAAAGCAGCCCTTTTGGGCAAACAGCAGCACAAATTCGTTATCAGTGTGGTGGCAGCTGCTGCTGTCTGTCCCTGCTTGCAGGCAGTGTCAGAGGAAAGGCCTTTGGAATCTGACTGTGACACTGGAGCCGTCAAGAAGCAAAGCCACTGGTCTAAAAGAAGCAGGTTAGAAATCGGTTATCTGGTTCTCTGCAGACACATCCGAGAGCAGCTTGGAGGCTGAGACCTGACCACAGGCGGGCCCTTCCCTCCTGTAACTCTGGTCTGGAAAATCTCATCAAAATGGCCAACTCTCTAAAGCCTCATTTTGGAACCAAGTTAGTGAAAATCTAGAATACCTTGAACTGGTGATACAGTTGTGTTTTTTATACCTGTGTGCTGGCTTCTCCGGGTCACTCTTGATTTCCTGTGTTCTTGTTTTATTGCTGGTGTAGAGCATTCGTCTTTGTCAGATGGTGCCTCTACTTGACGTTTAGAAAATATAGTCACCATAATTACCCTCCATTTCCTGACAGCTGAGTCTCAGCAATGTTGTGGACTGAATGTTTGTGTCCCCCTAAACTTCATATGTTGAAATCCTAACCTTCAATGTGATGGTATTAGGAGGGGGGGCCTTTGGGAGGTGATTAGGTCCCGAGGGTGGAGCCTTAGTGAATGGAATTAGGGTCCTTATAAAAGAGACCCCCCGAGAGCTTTCTCACCCCTTCTGCTATGTGAGGACACAGTGAGAAGATGGCCATCTATGAACCAGGAAGTGCGTTCCCACCAGTCCCCAAATCTTTAAGCATCTTGATCTTGGACTTCTAGCCTCCAGAACTGTGAGAAATAAATTTCTGTTGTTTATAAGCCATCCAGTCTATGACATTTTATTATAACATCCCAAATGAACTAAGACAACCATCAATGGAGTCCTTTTTTCTATCTAATTCAAATTTATAAACTCTTATAAAAGTGACAGGAAACTATGAGCCATTGGGATTCGGTGTTTGCTAGTCTTTTAGTTTTGTGATGAATATCTGCCATGTCAGCAAATCCTTCTCCGCCTTCAAGAGAGAGTCAGTAGCTGTGTCTTTTTAAGATTTAAGTAAATGCAAAGCAACTCCTCAGAGAGATGAATTCACTTGTGGATCATCTGATCTGTGTCTGACAAATGCCTGGCATATATGCTGCTACCACTCCCCTTTCTGGGGTAGGCGTTATCAGTTTATCATGGCACACTTTCCTGCTGGACCAGGTGTGGCCTCAGACTCTTTGGCACGTGGGGTAAAACTTATTTTTCCGGTTTCAACTCTGGTTGATCTTTAATATTTTCATTACATTAGATAATAATAAAGGTCAAAATATTCGCTAAAACACCAAAACAAATTGCTCGTAGTTGGTTCTTAAAGGAAACAGAAACTCAAAGGAGCCAAAGTCATGGGAATCATTTAATTTCTGAGCTCAAAAGAAATATGATGGATCTTGAGAATCTCAAGATGATGAAGTTGATGCTCATAAGATGAGCTGGGTGGGAATTCTGCTTCTGGTAAGAGTGGTGGGAGAACGACTAGAAAAGCTGGAGAAAAGACATAGAATATCTGTCTGAAGGCATCGGAGAGCTACAGCAAAAATTTGAAGGGCCAAGTTCCTCAAAGGAAGAAAACAGAGAAATGAAGCGACGTTCAGGCTGGTTTTCCCTTCGAGGCACTTGCAGATAGCCAAGCTGTGGCGGAGAGGCTGAGAAGGTAAGCAAAGCTTCCTGTGGCTTTGTGGGGCATCAGGAACAAAACTTGGAGTTTGGAGACAGCCAATAATTTAGGGCCCTGGCAAACACTCCAGGCTTCTGCTTGGGACCCTCCAGTGACTGCACCATAGGAAATGGACTACTCTTTGAAAAGGCAGAAGCCCAACTTTAAATCACCTGAATTTATGATTGGGTAAGGTAATCTGCCCCACCTTAACTGCCTGTTGGAAGCAAAAATAAACTCCCTTCAGGGAGATAATACTATCCAGAGCTTTAAATTATCTCAAAAAACTTTTATAGATAATGCTCTACATTCAAACAAAAATTATCTAGTATACTTCAAGAAAAATTACTGAAAACTGAGGGGAAAAAAAATCCCTCAAGAGATCCAGATATTGCAATTATCAGGCATGAATGTTAAAATAATAGTATTTTTGAGAATTTAAATGATGAGATAGAGAATTGCACTGGAAACTATAAAAAATCAAATGGAATATCTAAACATGGAAATTAATAACTAGAATTAAGAACTCAATGGATTGGTTTAACAATGGCTTAGATATAGTTGAAGAGAGAGATCATAAACTGGAAGAGGAATCAGAGGAAGATAGAAAAGGATTAGATGGAGTTAAAATGCTTTAAGTCCTTGTTTTGGCCAGGAAATGATGAAAGTGATACTATTCATTAGAGTTTAATAAGTCAAAGATGAATGTTGAAATCTCTTTGGTAACCACTAAAAGCATAAGGAAAGATTATATAACTAAAAACAGCTATCACAGGGAGAAATGAGATAGTAAAAATAATAAAAATTCATAGTCCAAAAGAAGAAAAGAAAAGAAAGGAAAAAAGGAAACATAAAATACAAAAATAAAAAATGGGACAAATAAATAAAATAAACAGCAAGGTGGTGAGTTTAATTTTAAATATACTAGTTATAACATTTTGTGTAAATGAAGCAAAAATTCCAAAAAAAGGCAAATATTGTGAGATTGGGTAAAACAAAATAAACAAAAAAACAAAATAAAACAAAAATCAACTCAATATTATACACAAGTACATGTTGCAAATTATAAGAATTCAGCACAGTTGAAAGTAAAAGGATGGAAAAAGATATAGCATACAAATATTAACCAAAAGAAAGCTCATTTACCTATACTTATGTCTGACAAAGTAGATTTTAAAGCAATAAGCATTATTAAAGATAAAAAGAGATATTTCATAATAAAGTGGTCATTCCAACATAAGGATATCACAATTATAAATTTGTATACTCCTAATAGTATATAAGGCAATACTTGATAGAACAAAATGGTGAAATGTAAAAATCCAGTTATAATAGATTTTAACACACCTCTCTCAGTAACTGATAGAATCGGTGACCAACAAAAGTCAATCAATCAGTACAGATAAAGAAAATTTGAACAACACGAGTAATAAAATTGACCTAACTGATGTATGTAGAACACTGCACTCGACAACTGCACGTGGAACATTTGCCAAAATTGACCACATGCTGGCCTAGAAAGCAAGTTTCCACAAATTTCAAATGAATTAAATCATACAGAATATGGTCTATGACTGTGGCAGAATTAAGCTATTAATTAAAAACTAAAAGATCAATGGAAAATTTTCTGTTTAGAAATTAATCAATATACTTTTAAACATATGTCAAAGAAGAAATAATGAAAATTAGAAAATATTTTGAATCGAATGTTAACAAATATAATAGATCAAAACTTGTGGGATGCAGTTAAAGCCATTCTTAGGTAGTCTTAAATTCATATGTTATGAAAGAAGAAAGATGGGGCCGGACCCATGGCCTAGTGGTTAAGTTTGGTGAGCTCCGCTTTGGTGGCCCAGGTTCGGTTCCTGGGCACAGACCTACACCACTCATAGGTGGCCATGCTGTGGCAGTGACCCACATGGCAAATAGAGGAAGACTGGCACAAATGTTAGCTCAGGGCGAACCTACCTCAGCAAAAAAAAAAAAAAAAAGACGAAAGGAAGAAAATCAATGATCTAAGCATCCCTCTCAAGAAGTTAGAAAAGGACAGCAAATTAAACAAGAAATTGACACAAATTAATGAAACAGAAAACAAATGTACAATAGAGAAAATAAAACAAAGAAAACCAAAAGCCAATCGTTGGTTCTGTGAACAATATAATTGATAACCCTCTAATAAGACTAATAAAAGACAGAGGAAGAAGGAATAAATTGCCTCTCTCAGAAGTGAAAAATATTACAAATAATACAGAATTTAAAAAATTTAGGAGAGGGCTGGCCCCGTGGCTTAACAGTTAAGTGCACGCGCTCCGCTACTGGTGGCTGGGTTTAGATCCCGGGTGTGCACCGACGCACCGCTTCTCTGGCCATGCTGAGGCCGCATCCCACATACGGCAACTATAAGGATGTGCAACTATGACATACAACTATCTACTGGGGCTTTGGGGAAAAAAAAGGAGGAGGATTGGCAATAGATGTTAGCTCAGAGCTGGTTTTCCTCAGCAAAAAAAAAAAAAAAAAAGAGGAGGATTAGCATGGATGTTAGCTCAGGGCTGATCTTCCTCACAAAAAAAAAATTAGGAGAATATTATGAATAATTTGTGCCAGTAAATTTGAAAATTTAGATGCAATGGATTAATGTTTTGAAAAACACAGCACCCAATAACTGATACCAAAAAATGGAAAATTTATTAAAGAAAATTAAATCGATAACTTAAATTCTTTCCACAAAATCTCCACACCCAGATGGCTTGACCAAAGGATTCTTCCAAACATTTAAGGGAATAAGAACCCGTAACATACACAAACTCTCCCAAAGAATAGAAAAATAAGAAACACTTCCCAACTTGTAATGACAAGGACATTATAGGGAAAGAAAACTACAGGCACTCTCCCTCATGAGCATAGATGCAAAAATCCTAAACAAAATAGTAGCAAACCAAATCTAGTAATGTACAAAGGATATGACTTCATGACTAAGTTGAATTTATTCCAAAAATATAAAGTTAGTCTAACATTTGAAAATCAATCACAGTACTCTACAATTTTAACAGAGGAAAAAGAGAAAAATCATGATTGTCTGAATAGATACAGAAAAAGCATTTGATAAAATTCACATCTATTCATGGTAAACACTGGCAGTAAACTAGGAATGGAAGTGATGACCTTTAAACTGATAGAAAATGTCTATAACGGTCATACAGCAAACATCCTAGTTAATAGTGAAATATTGTAAGCATTTCCTTGAGATCAGAACTAAGCAAAGAAGACCGCAGTACATCTCCAAATTCTACCAGAGGTCCTTGCCAGTACAATAACTCAAGAAAAATGAATAAAAGGTATAATGAATGGAAAGAGAGAAATAAATGTCATTAATTGTAGATGACATTATTATGTACTTAGAAAATCCAGAATTATTTACAAATAGCCTATTAGAATTAACTATTGAATTTGATAAGGTTGCTAGTTACAAAGACAATATGTAAAAAATTCAATTATATTTCTATATATCATCAACAAATAATTAGAAAGTAAAATTTAAACAACCATGTCATTTTCAATAGCATCACAAAACGCCAAAAACCTAGAATTAAACCTAATGAAAAATGAGCAAAGACACCCAGAAAACTATAAAATGTTATTAAAAAATAATCAAAGAAGATCTAAGTAAATGAAGATATTTACCACTTTTGTGGATTGGAAAACTCAATATTGTAAAAATATCAATTCCCCTCAAACTGATTTTTAGATTAAATCCAATCCCCATGAAAATCCCAGCATATGTGTGTGTGTGTATGTGTAAATTGATAAGCTGATTCTAAATTAGACATGGAAATAAAAAGGCTAAACATAGCCAATACTATCTTGAAGAACAACAAAGTAGGGAAGGCCTAGATAATCAGCTATAAAGACATACTACAAAGCTACAGTAATTAAAAAAATGTGGTGTTGGTGCAAGGATAAACAAATAAATCAATGGAACAGAATAGAGAGTCTAGAAAAAGACCCATCCACATATGAACATTCAATTTATGACTAAGATGGCACTAAAAAGGAATGGAGGAAAATGTTTTGCTTAAATAAGTGGTGCTTGATGAATGGCCTGTCCATACAGAAAAGAATTAATCTGACACCCTGTCACTTTCTCCCCAAAAATTAATTCCGAGAAGACTGTAGATCTAAATGTGAAAGATAAAGCAATAGAGCTTCTAGAAGACAACATGACAGAATATCTTCATAATTTGGGGGTTGACAAAGACTTCTTAATAGGACACACATGTATTTGTCAAAAAGGTCAAAGATTGGTAAACTGGACATCATTAAAATTGAGAATTCTCTTTATCAAAATATATCAAGAGAATAAAAAGCCACAGAGCCACAGAGGAGAATTGATTTGCAATTATGTTAATTAATAAAGTACTTCTTTTCTGAAATATTAAACAAGAAATGAACAAGAAATTTCTTCATTTCTTGTTCATTTCTTGTTCAAATGAACAAGAAAAAGACAGACAACTCAATAGGAAAAAAAGGGAAAAAATCATGAACGTGCACGTCACAAAAGAGGATATCCACTTGGCCAATAACTGTAAGAAAAGATGCTCTACCTCAGTAGAGATGCAGGAAAGACATATTAAAACTACAATGAGATGCTATCACACACACCCAAATGGCTAAAATTAAAATGACTGCTGATACCAAGGGTTGGGAATGACATGGAGCAGCTAAAAGTCTTATCCACTGGTAGTTGAAATAATTGGTACAATCTCTTTGGAAAACTATTTGGTAGTAGCTCCTATAGCTGAATGGATGTATGCCATATAACCCAACAATTCCTCTCCTAAGTATATACTTAGGAAACCTCATAGCAACATTATTCATAGGAGCCAACAAGTGGAAACAAGTTAAATGTCAGTCAACGTTAGAATGGAAAAATAAATTGTGGTATAATTATACATAAATTACTATACGGCAATGAAAATGAATGAACTACTCCTACGAGCTGTAACATGGATGAATCTCACATAGTTTTGAGCAAAAGAATCCAGACACAAACAAAGTAAAAAAACCAAAACAACATGACTGCACAGTGTTCACACCTGCACACGTACACACAGACAAAGCAAATCCATGTTGTTGTACATCAGGAAAGAGGTTTCCTCTGGAGAAGAGGGGGTAGTGACTGAGGAGCAGAATGCAAGCACTTCTAGGATGCTTGGCTATGTTCCATTTCTCGACCTGGGTGGTGGGTTACATGAAAGAATTCACTTGTACTAATCTCTCATTTTTGCAATAAAGAGATTTTAAAGATAAGTTGAGAAATTAAAGTGAGAAATGAGATTTTTAAAAACATTTTGAGAGCACCGAATCGTAACCACTAGACCACCAGGGGGCGGCCTGGAGGCGTAGTGGTTGAGTTCAGCGGGGTTCTGCTTCAGAGGCCTGGGTTTGCAGGTTCAGATCCTGGGCGTGGACCTATACCACTCGTCAGCCATGCTGTGGCAGCAACCCACACACAAAATAGAGGAAGATTGGCACAGATGTTAGCTCAGGGCTAATCTTCCTCACACACACACACACACAAAAACAAAAAAAACATTTTGATATAATTTAATTACTATAATTTTAAATTCTTTTGAGTGCCCCACACGTTAGCTATTTGAGCTGCTCATGTCTGTTACTCAGAGCTATTTGGATGCAAATGGCAGCAACTCGACTCACATCCTCTTAAACAAAAAGGGAAACTATTTGATCTGAAATAGTTTGATCCAGGGTCTCAAATATGGTTACATTTTTCCTCTCATCTTGAGTCTCCACTCATTTTCTCTCGACTTTATTTTGCATGCAGGTTATTTCCATGTGGCAAGCAGAATTCCAGCAGAAAGAACCTACAGCTGGATTAGGCTTGAGCCTTCTTGGTAAATTTAGGCACATTGGACAGGAGGGGCTTCAGTGCCAGCAAACCCCAAGATAACATCTGAATAAAAACAGTGTGGTTGCCATGACAAATGCAACTTTATGACAAGTCATTTGACAGTATTTACCCTCTTGCCCCTCTTTCAAGCAGATTGCAGTCCAGAAACCTCCCTCCTCCACGGAAATCTTGCAGCTGCCACTGTCTTTGAACTAAATATCGTATGGAGTGTTATCCTGCTTCAGGCCTGACCCTGAGGACGAGGGAGAGGGCTAGGACTCTGTGATTGACATTCAGACTACATGTTTCGGGGCACAGTGCTTCCTCTAAGGAAAGGATGCAGGCATAAAAAAGCCATATCTCCACTCTTTGCTAAATAAGTTTTATTTTTGCGCATTAGAAAAATGTAATAAACACTGCCAAATTGTCCTTTGAAGAAAAAGACAGATGATCCAGTACTGTACCAACAGTTTATGAGTGTGCCCATTTGCCCTCATCCTTATTAATATGGGATATTATTGATATTTAAATTTTTGTCAGTCTAATGGACAAAAGTGATAGTATCACATTGTTTTATTTTTTATTTGCTGGATGTGTTTTGGTCATTTGCATTTCTTCTTCTATGAACTGTGTGTAATATCCCATATCCAAGGGATACAAATGGGGGAAAGGGGCACACAGGGAGAGTGGTCATCTCTGGCCGGGAGGACAACTTCACTACTGATGTTATTCAGGATTGCGTGATAATAATATAAAGTGGACTGGCTTGTAGTTGGTTTTATTACTGTTTTTTAATTCTCTGTGGACGATGCACCCACCCCTCATCACTTGCACCTGGGTGGGCTCCTCCCACTGTCTTGCCCTACTTTCTTCTGAGTTGTCTTGTCTTATTGCTTTGGATGATTTCTGTTTGTCTTCTGGACATTAATGCTCTGTTGTATTTATTGTGACTATCTTCTCCCATTCCGTTCTCATCTTTTAATTTTATTTCTGTTTAGTTGTTTTGTTCCCTTTAACTTTTGAAAATCATCTGTCAACTTGTATGGCAGCAATTAATTTGTTATAAAAAGCTCTCACTCTCCTTCCTTTGGGTATTGCTTTAAATTACTCCCAGACTGCACTGGAGAACTTCTGGACCAGTCTTCTAATAGTGGACGAGGGAGCACCCAGCTGGTTCAGCTATGCCAGCACAGCTAGTTAATAGGAGATATTTTTGGGAGATGAATTGGGTCACAGAAAAAAATCTCTCTGTGCAAAAGATGAGTCATGGGCATGACCGATTGGCTGGTAGCATCTGTGGTCCACTCTGGTTTGCTATCTTCTGACTCACTGATTAAAGCAGGAATGGTTTGGACAGTTTCTCTTTGGCTTTTAGTTAAGTGAAACATTCTGACTATTCAGGGTTTCAGATGGATGATAGTATAGCAGAGATAAAGCAGACTATAACTCTTCCTCCAAGGATGCCACCTTGAAATAGTGGCCATGTGAGGATCTCCTCTCTCACTTAGAAAGACCAGAATCAACTTAACCTGTTTGCTACCAATTCTCATGTTCCCTGCTCAAGCTGTGACTGGTCTATGGGGAGAACAGCAATGAGACTTTACCAAGACATACCCAGAGCCTTGCCTGAGGATGGGAGTTGTGAGTCAGTGATGGCTGTCACCTTGGGCTGGTGGTATGTGCAATTATTTCATGAATACCTGCCACTACCCTTGAAGCCTTACCACCTACCTGTTTGTTCAGAAGGCAAATTGTCAGCCAAAAGAAGAATCAGCCCAGTGACACTGTAAGCAGAAGAAGATTAGTTGTTCAAACAAAAGTGTGTAGCAAGACATGATCCTGTGAAAAACAAGCTGGCGACACCACTGAAACCACCTCTGCAGTGTTTCACCTTTTCAGTTCCCAGCCACATCATGCCCACGCCATAAACTTACACACAATCGCACACATTTATGTAGGCTCACGTCACTTTATTATGCATAAGTACAGTCACATTCAATTATAAACATTCACCTAGAACTACATACACACAACATACTTGCACAAAACTACACACATATACTGGCACGTATTACACACAAATCTCATAGTACCCTCACGAGTACTCACTCACACACATTCACGTGCAAATAACTACACACACATTCATAAAACCCTCATTCTCTACCAGAAACACAAACTTTTGTGTGCAGAGATCTGGGAATGTTTGTAATGAAAATGCTCCTAGAGATGTCATTCTTGCTTTCTGGTTGCTGAACACTGGAGGCAAGTAGGACCTCTCAGCGTCTCTTGCAGCCCCTTCCCTTGGTACTGAGGCTCCAGAGCAGGTGGTGGGAGGAATCCTCAGGCCTGAGCCAGATGACCAGGCGCTGTGACCCTGAGCAGGTAGAGTCAGGTATAGGTGGTCCTGAAATCCTTTGTTTAGTCTTTGTAATCATTGCCATTCCAGTGGCTCACATAGAACCTCACACAGAGAAGGCTTTCAATATTCATTGAATAAATCCAAGAATTTGTGATTTCCCCCTTAATCCTCCCTTTGTCTAATTTTTAAAATTAAAAACATTTTTTTTTATTTGGGTAATTTCTTGTCTCCTTCCATTGCCTGACTTTTAATAGCACTACCCGAGGTGTTGTGCAGATTGCTTAGAAGAAAATCCTCCCAAAGAGTGGAAAGTCCCACATCACTCCCTAATTGTCTTGAGGATTTAATCAGAGATGACAAAACCCTCCGACATCATCTAGTCGAAGGCTCTCATTTTATAGATGAGTGAACTGAGGCCCAGAGATGTTCAGTAATTTCTCCAAAGTCACCCAGCAAGTTGGCAGCAGAACAGGGACCAGAGACTCAACAGCCCGATGCCCAGACTATTGCCATCCTACACTTTGCACCTTGATTAGACTTGAGTGATTTCAATCCAGAGACTAACTCCTTGATAAGAATGTTAAGAAAGCAAGTGAATTGAACACGACTTTCTTTACCCAGAGCATTACATTAGTCTGTGAGCAATTACACCGGTTTGGATAAAGCATTTGCTATATTCCAGTAAATCTAGCCTATGATGTCACACTGACATATGTTTAAGCTCATGACCTCGTGTCTGATGGAAGGCATCCCTGTTGGACTATTTCTATAAATTTGAACTACGACTTTCAAATTTTCTTAATATATAGCATCTCAGAATACTCCAAAGCTGGTTGCACCTGCCTGGTAGCTGTTAGAGCCATCCCAGGTTCACAGCAGGTTGTAGCCTTGCTCTGCCTAATAGATGTGGTCTAGCTAATGCTGGTGACCATTATTTCACCAGAGCCACTAACTATAAAACCACTAACTGTCTCATTAATTTTGATGAGTTTAGATTTGTTTTAGAACATTGACCTTTATTTAGCCAATCTATGATTTATGGTACTATCATATGTTTCTTGTCACTTCATAAACCAGAGTTCGATTTCTTCTCTTATTTTGTCAGTTACTGCATTTATATTTCTCTAGAGTTGGTTTTGATTTTTTTTTTTTCCGCCCCAGAGCCCCGGTGCATGGTTGTATATTCTAGTTGTAAGTCCTTCTAGTTCTTCTATGTGAGCCGCCACCACAGCATGGCAACTGACAGACGGGTGGTGTGGTTCTGCGACCAGGAAATGAACTGGGGTGGCCGAAGTGGTAAGAGTGCTGAACTTTAACCACTAGGCCATCAGGGCTGGCTCTTGATTATTTTTTTTTGAGCTGTGTTACATTTAGACATCTCCCCCAGCCATGTCCAGTAGGTTTGCTGGGAAACCTGTATCTGTGGGGCGGAACGTTTCAGTGCTAAGCATGGCATAACCTTTTCACACAACGTATAAGGATGCTGTGTATTTGTATTTACATAGTCATGTTTATTCTATAAATAATATAACATGCTTCCATGTTTGTATGATAAAGTGTGTAAAATTTGAATACGCAAGTGTAAACACTCAAATCTGGCAGCTATTAATAACTATTACTCTCACTAGAACTACTGTGCCCTCCCCTAAAGACAAACTAACATAAAGTTAAATAAAAAAGATAGGTAATTTATTTGTTTGTTTTTCCTTTTGTGAGGAAGATTGTCCCTGAGCTAACATCTGTTGTAAATCTTCCTCTTTTTTTTGTTTTTCTGCTTGAGGAAGATTAGCCCTGAGCTAACATCTATGCCAATCTTCCTCTATTTTGTTTGTGGGATGCCACCACAGCATGGCTTGATGAGCAGCGTGTAGGTCCATGCCAAGGATGTGTACCTTCGAACCCTGGGCCACCAAAGTGGAGCACAGAACTTAACCACTATGCCACTGGGCCAGCCCCAAAGATAGATAATTTAAAATATACTATGATGTAGTGAATGCTGACAGTAGTTAAGTTAGTGTGATGGAGTTATGGCTAATTTTTCTCTTTTCTCTATTTTCTTAATGTTCTATAATGTAATTTTATTATTTTTATACTGAAAAGAATGCATTTATTATTTTAAAAGAAAGGCAAATAAGAAGAAAGCCAACAAAGCAATAGCGTCAAGAAATATGCCTGGAAACATTTCCCAGGTTGAAGCTGTGGTGTGAAGGGTATTGATGTCATTGTGGCTCTTGCCTTCTATTGCCATCCTGCTTTCACAAAAGGCTCCATCAACTTATGTGCCTCTTCCTTTCATTGCTATTAAAGTTTTATCTTTTTATTTTTTCCTTTTATATAATAGGTATAAGATTGAAAGTCTTTTTTTTTCTCTCTTCCTTTCCCTCAACATAACGTCTCCCTGCTTGTCTTCTATGGTAGTTTTGTGTTATTTGACGTAAAATGTCATCAGTTGACTGCCAGTTCTGAAATAATGAGTTTACACCCACGTATGTTTTAATTATGACGTGAGGTAATTGAACGTTGTAATATATCACTTGTAAACAAGTTCAAAGTTACAATGGGATCCACGATGGTGCTCACAGGAGCTGAGGCTCTGAAATCCAGCAGGAGGAAGAACTTGGACTTAGCCAAGCTAGATGGCACTGCTGCTGTGGTTTATCTCGTTTCTTATCTCCTGATGGAGTGAGACAGCTTCTGCGAATAATTGTTGTGCCACGGATCCATGACTTTGCAGGTTTACTTTGCTAGTTAAATGTTACTATGAAATATCCTTAATCACCCAGGAAATGATTCCTTTTCATGCTTTGTCTTGTCAGGAAAGATAATACTAAGTATCCTTTGAAAATACAGGTGGAAAGACTCACCTACAGGAACAGAATTAAATCCATGTCACAGATCACACATGTATGTTTTTGCGCGTGCACGCGCGCGTGTGTACATTCGCATACATATACAGCAGCGCCAGCATTTGTAGAACTTCGATTAGGGGCTACCACCAAGGAAACTTCACTTCAGTATTGAGGACACAAGTTAACTGGTGGAGAAAAATCTTTAGTACTGTCATTTAGGAATGCTGCTATTCTAATGGAACGCCCTCATGGTTGATGTGATGCTAACTTTAATTTTTAGATTTTGAAGTACAGGCATGGAAAGGATTTAAACCTCGTGAAAATGTAACCCTAAACCCTGCTTGCCTCCTGAATCCTACTTGCCAGTTTATGATGGCAACAAATTTTAAAGACCAGAGTCATCACTTTTATTTCATGTCTTCTTTTAAATGAATTCTTTACATTTTAAATTACTTTTATTTTTCCTAAATACTGGATTTAACTCCTGGTTAGAGGAGAAGGGGCTGAGGAAATTTTTCTGAAATGATTCTCTCCTAACCATCTCTTAGTCTTACTGCAAAGCAGCCTCAGTTTTCAATGAACACGTAATACTTTTATTATCTCAAAAAAAAAAAACAGAGCGATATAAAAATGTGTATCTATACCATGCAAAAAGAAGCAAAAACAGCCTTCAGGGCAAGGTTTAATTGTTTTTCCATTCTAGCTAAGCAATCCTCTTCTCCAAGCATGCTAGGAAATGCTGTGTTCCAGAAGCCCCTCTGGATCAATATGGGTCGGGAAGAGGTGTAAGCAATCGGGAAGAGGAGTGAGGAACAGCGTGCCCTCTTTGGGTCTCGTTTGAGAAGATTCTTGGAGCAGTTAGATGAAGTGAATAGAGGAAGAATGAGCTGACACCTTCTACACTCCCTCCTCACTCCTCAGAGTTTTTCTGAGAGGACACAGGGCAGAGAAACCTGTGGAAACGTCTCATGGGAGCCTGGTACTGAAGAGAAACATGAGGCACGAGAACTATCTACTAGCAGCTGATGACCCTGGCCCAGCAGAGGAGTCTAGGTTTTGGTTTTGTTCCTTTGTTGGCCCTGGGCAGTCACGTTCTCTCTCTCTCCCTTCCTCCTTCCCTCTCTTTCTCTCACCGCCCCCCGCCACACACACACGTGCCCACGGCAACCCCCAAGATTTTCAAAGTGTTCACTCCACGTACATTCTACTCAGAGACCAAAAATTCAACCAACAATAGAATAAAACCATAGTCTGTGTTAGGTATGTTTGAAACATAGAAGTAACGAAAGTAAAAAGAAATAGAAACGAAAATTTGAAAAGTAAAACCACCGCTAGAGCATTCGAAAAGAGAAGTAACTTTTAATAGATACATAAATTACAGTTATTTAATTTAGCAAACGCCAACCACTCTAGTGTTTCTGGAAAGTAGACTTGGCATCTCTAGAAATAGTTACATGAACTTGATAAAGAACAGAAACTCCCTATTCTTTCAGGTCTTATGAATTATTGTTATAATTAGTAAGGCCAAATTCTAACACAAAGGACTATAATAAAACATTCTTTGAATATTAAAATAATTCTTCCAAAGCCTATATTAAGCTTTGCAAATTTCAGGCAAGTTATTATATCTGAAACTCTGCCCAGGATATACACAGTAGTGAGTAATGTGTTGCTATGAAATGTTTTTAGATGAAAAAAAATGAACTTTGGGTATTAGAATATTTGATTTACTGGAGTTTGGCTCCTCTCCTGCCTGTTTCTCTTGCTAAACACTCAGACTGAAACTTTACTATGATTATCTAATCTTACTCCATTCTTGGAAGTGTGGCCTCTGTAAATAGTGGAAAGGAGACTCTCCTGGATTGTTATGGTGAATGTTTGGCTCTGAATTAAATGAATGTTTAAATCTCTAACATTTCCAGTAATGTTGAATTTGGCTGGATACCCTGTGGTTATAACATTTTAAGCCTTTAAAAACACATGCGTTCTCAAACAGTGATATGCGTTTTGCCTGACTTTTTTTTTTTCCTGACTAGCATTTTGTTATTACCTCACCGTCTACTTGAAACAAATTGTATGCAGTTTTCCATGCCTGTAGCATACGGCTGCTGCCTACGAGCGCTTGAGCACTTCGTGTGCCTTGGCGGACAGCCACAGGCGACACTGAAGAATGGTTTCCTGGATGAGTAGTAGAGAATCTTGCTTTTATCCATTTTTCTACTTGAATTCAACTTTTAAGGCGGGCCTGGGTGAGATATTTTTTTCTTTCTTCCCTCCTCCCTCCCTTCTCTGCCCTCCCTCTCTTACTTCCTGTTTCTTTGTTGCCATCTCCCCTTAGTTGGTAACTGATGCCTTCAGTATTCCTAGAGGTTCTTGTCAAGCCCTGATAATGGAACACTCATGCAGACAACACCAGATGTTCCTAGCTTTTGCCTTCTCCTGAATCCTCCCCTGTTTTTCAAGTTATTTTGAGTAGGGACCCATTCGTCCTTTTGCTTTGCACTTCTGGCTGTAGAGAATTCCTCAAAGCAGAAAATGTGTTGGTGTATAAGCCTCATCACTCATGTTGAGACCTCGTGTGGATTTCTGTTTTGGAAAAATAATAGCTTTTACTTAGCAATAATTGAGATGAGGGCTGGGTGTAATTTCCTGCTGCAAAGGAGGGGGTTGGGGAAAGGAGCAGATGCTTTGAGAATGTAGACTGAGGCAGTGATAGCAAGAGGTGGTGGGGACCCTCTGGAGAGAGAGGTGGATGACAGACAGGAGGGAACTGAGGAGTATCGGGGCCAGGGAACGTGCTGTCTCAAGACCTCTAGAGCACAGGAGGCAGGGACAAGAGTGGAGCCTCTTACCCGTCTGAGGCCCCTCAATTCCTCTGTGCCCCAGCTCCCTCTTCTACTTCCAACCCTTTCCTCGCAGGAAGCCACGAGTGGGCTGGGTGGCAAGGCAACGGGCTGAGTTGTGTAGGAGAAGCAGCTGGAAGAGGTGAGCCATCTACAGCTGACATCGTCCCCTTTCTGTTTAGGGCCTCTGTGGCCATCTACGTGTCTAGGCGCTCTGCACAGACTGCAGTCTCACCCAACTGCTGTTTCGTCGTTTGATCAATTGGTTGAATTTATTGACCTACCATCGGGTTACTTATTTTTGCCTAACATTACATGGCCTAAATACTTGTGTTCTGAACCTATTTCTGATTTATAGAGTATTAGTCTACTGTATTCCCAAGGGCAAGTAAGAGATCATGTTTTTGATGAGCATCTAAATATTTTGCATTCTAGAAATTCAAAAAGAGATGAGAGAAACGTATGTGTAATATATACATGTTTGTATATGAAATATACACATGGGTATATATGTATATATTTACAAACACATGTATATATATTCACACAATATGTGTATATATATACACATACACACAAATATGCATATATTACATATAATGTTTAAATGGAAACTTGACATCCATTACTTATTATGGAGCTTATTAAATTATGTATGAAAATGAATGGAATATCACATTTTCAGTATTTATATATAGTAGTGGAAGTCTTTAAACACCAAATCTTACTGTTGATTAAGAAATTGAATTAAGTGCCGTCTTAATGGCAAATTAATATAAATTTGCTATCATATGTTTTGTTGCCATTTGGGAAAATTATACTATCAACCAGTGTTAAATAGAAAAGCTCCAAATCAATTATAAATTGAGAACAAATAGCAAAGGCTGAATGTGCTCTGCATAATATTTAAAAATGCCTTGATTCTAATTAAGTCTCTTCTATCAGACATCCCTCGCCCTTAATGCCTCTTTCCGAAGACAGTCTGTTATGACGAGGATGTGAAGTCTGGAAGAAACACAGCCACTGCAGGCGCGATGAGCCTTAGTCTACTCCTTCCAGGCTGGTGTCGGCCACTCCGGGCAGCTGGGGCCCGGCTGAGGCCCCGGCTGGCAGCCCCTCTGCTGCTGCTGCTGGTGGGGGCTGCCTGCTGGGCTCGGGTCCAGACATCCCAGCTGGAACTTGCTCACCTGCTGGGGCGGTTGGAGCAGGACCATGTGCCTCCATCGCCTTGAGGGAGGCCTCGGCTGAGGACTGTGGGGCCTGATCAGAAGCTCCTGCCTCTGGCTGCTGGGGCAGCTGATCAGCCTGCGCTCCAGCACAGGGACCCTTGCCTTGGGCCTCTGCTCCCGACTCTGCAGGGGGACTACTGGCCCCGGAGGGAGATTCTGCCTCATTGCCTCCTTCAGCCTCAGCCTGGGGACTTGGGGGAGCCAGGGGACTCTCTGAATGGCATAAAGGGCTCAGAGGGGGTTGCTCTGGCTCCTTGAGGGCCGTGTCACCATCCTCTTGAGGAGAGCCGAATTCTGGCTGGAGTTCTTTGGACCGGTCGAGGGTCGACTCTGGCCGATGAATGATCATGAAGGCTGCAGCCAGATTTTTCACAGCATCGTGAACTCTGTTGGCTTCCTCGGCATCAGCCTCTTCCCCCACAGAGACAGCTGCCTCAGGCTCTTCGTCGGAGGTGTACTGACTTTGGTCATCCTTTTCAGGCATTTTCGCTTCACGAATTTTTTTGTAGAGTTCATTTCTCTCTTCTTGTAAAGCTCGACAGAGATTCTCTAGCCTCCCAATTTTCATCACGAAGCACTCATATTCTTTAGCTCTCAATGCTTTCTGTGATTTGAAAACACACACGCATAAAAAGACATGAAAAGCAACAGTGTCAGGATGCCCTCTGGAGATGAGCAAAACTGTTTCTCCAGGAATTTGTCTGCCAAGCTCTGGGACCTGGCCACGGAGCAGTGGCTGCACAGACACTTGATCACAGACATCCCTTGTCTTTTTGTATTGTATGTGAGACTCTGGTAGAATTTTAATCACTGTATTCTTTTCCTTAGGAAAGAAAGATGGCAAAGCTTCTCTCTGCTTCAGTCCAGGGCCTCTAAAATCGTAAAGTAGATGGATTTTCTGCTTCTAAGACTTAGGAGGCGTAAGCAAAAGCTTGTGGCAAAATGAATGAGATGGACTGAGACTTGGCCGTCAGCAATGCCGTATCCATTCTATAGATAAACTGCTATGTGCTAATCCCGCAACTGTTCAATTTATGTTGATGAATGATAAGCACATCTCTTTGGAATTGATTGCAATTTGGGCTGAATTGTTAGAACAGTCATCATAACCAGAGAAACTCACCACACACTAATTCATGAGGCCGGCTGCTCAAAGTCTTCCATTCTCCTTTTCTCTAGAAGTGCCAGTTTGTGCGTGAAATTGTCCCTAGTCATCTTACTCCTACATCCCACCTTTGTGCTACTCTGTCCCCTTCAAGACTTTTTTCACTTGTGTACATGGAGAGGCCTTCACCTGTAAGCCCTGCCTCTCAGGTCAAGAGCCGTGACTCGTTGCCTTTATGGTCTCAAAACCTGCTCAGCACCTGATGCAATACCAGTATTTAAATGCCTGTTGGAGGAATTAAACAATCTCTCTCCATATCTGTCTATAAAATAGCACATACCCTGGGTGCTTGGGCTGGTGGCTTCTCTCAGTGGGTTCAAATCAACTAATTCATTCATCCTGCACCTGTTATGTGCCAGGCACCAGGGGAATTCAAAGACATTCATCTTTAAGGAATTCACAGTCTGGCAGGCATGGTGCTGCTTTGGTGACAGCTTTGAAATCGACAAGGAGGCATGGACTTAGGGTCACAGGGCTCTTGAAGAGCCTGGACCCGATTCTAAATTACTTTTGCTCCCATAGTTTCGATTACAATTTCAAATATTACAGCCCAGAAAAACTCAGCTCTTTTTCAAAGGCAATGATTTGCACTATTAGGTTATAGTTATTTTCTGAGGATGAGTATTTTGACTGGATGGGGCAGAGGAGCAGAGGGAGAGGCTCCTCACCTCTTCGATCATGTCCAGCAAGGCTTTGTTGCAGTTCTCGAACCGGGCTTTCCACGTGGCCGTGTCCTTTTCGAGCTTCTTCATCTTCTTAGTCGTCTACAGAAATTAGAGTGTTTTAATATTAATCCTGAAGACTTCATCTATCAAAGAAGCGGTTAGTTCCATATGTGACATCAAGGAAAGCCCTTTGGTTAGCAGCTGCTGAAGCAAACACAAGCTGGATGTCAAGGGACGGCGATGGAGTGGGAGAGTCACGATTTATTTCGGAATCATCTAGGTCTGTGGTCAACAGCCTTATTTGCACTGGAGCCAATTCAGGAAAAAGGAAACCATTTAGGGCCACGCTGTTTTGTCATTGCCATTTCTTTCATTTAGAATAAAAATAGCTTTACTGAGTCCCAAGAATAAGCCTGCAATTTAGATTATTTACTTTATTGAATAGAAGACTATCAGTGAGAAGGTTGGCCTGGGTTTTTAGCCCTTCAAGTGTTGGTAATATCTGGGCACGTCTGAGAAGGAGCCACACAAAGGCAGCTTGGTATTTGCTGTCCTGAAGTGTGTAGAGTGCAGTGCGGTTCACAGAATGTGATTACACGCATTATTCATTTCATCCTTGAAAGAGTCCCACAAGGGCCTCGAGTTCTGGTCTCACCTCCACTTCATAAATGGGGGAACTGAGGCTCAGAGAGGTGGAGTAATATTCAGGTGAGTTAGCAGCAGAGCGGGACTGCAGTCACTTCATTCCATTTAACGCAACGTGTGCAGAGTGTCTGCTGGTCACCAGGCTGGGGCTGGGAGTGGGGGATACAGAACTGAATGACAGGCAGCCTGTCTTTTTTGAACCTGAAACTGCTCACGTTCCTGGTTGTAGGATCTCCTCTCTGCTCGGATGAAGTGAAGGATAAGGTGTGTAATCGGGCACGGTTTCTTGGAGGAACCACAGCCGGCACTTGCTGCTGAGCGCCAAGCCGCCTGAGGCTGGGCACCCCCGGAGGCCAGAGGCTGGGTGCTATAGGGAAGCTAGATGAGCCTCCAGTGGTTTTACATTTTGATCATTTCTTAACCATGTTAGTAGTCTATAAACTTTTTAAGGTCATTAACCCCTTTAAGAATTTGATGAAATCTATGGGATCTCACTCAGAGAAATGCAAATATGCATATCAAAGTTTTTTGCTAATTCTCGGGTCCACCACCAAAAGTCTATAAATGAACCCCAGATTAGGAGCTCCTGATCTTAATCTTTAAGATTAAAATTTCTCTTTAAGATTTGTGGAGAACAGATTGGTGGTTACTGGAGGGAAAGGAGATGGGGGAGGGCTAAAGGGGTAAAGGGACACATATGTACAGTGACAGATGGCAACTAGACTTTTGATGGTGAACACGATGTAGTCTATGCAGAAGTCAAAATATAACGATGTACACCTGATGTTTACATAATGTTACAAACTAATGTGACCTCAATAAAAATAAAAAATAGCAAAAAAAGATTTATTCTATCTTAAAACTACGTGATTTCGAAATAAACACATTTCTCTTGCTCTAATATTTATTCCTACCTTAAAACTCTATAATTAAAAAATTTTAAACAATAGATCAACCCATCCTGGGGTGGGAAAGGTGTAAATGTTAACAAGTGTTGGCCTACTTAAGTTTGCTCACTGATTGTGAAATTCATCATATTTTTTATGAAAATGTTTTGAAAAAGATGTTTTCTACACTTAAATATGATTAATGCCAGTGCTTGTTCAGAAACATAATTCTAATGCTGATTTTGTTTTGGGAAAATGCTGAATTGAATAAGATTTAAACATTACATCCCACAATAACATTAGCACCTTATACTTGTAAAAGACTTTAAAAAAGTTTAAAACCCATTTAAAATATATCAGTTTCTTCAAACTTCACACTCTTGTGAAGGAGGGAAGGGAAACAGCATCTTGATTTGTAGATAAGAAAAATGAAATTGAAGGAAGTTAAGTGAATTGTCCAGCATGACTTGACCAGTAAGAACACACCCAGAATTTGAATTCAGGCTTCCATCTTCTCATTCAAGGCTCTGTCAATTACATCATACTACGTATCTTCTCTTCTAGGAAGGATGCTATGAAATGGTATTTTCTACTCTAATATTCTACTCTTGCATATTTATACGAAAGCTTTTTTTATCTTTAGAAGATTAGATATTTTTTGATTTCAGTATAAACAACATAATGTTAAATTTAGCTCTTTTTTTAGCTATCCATGGACTAGAAGAAGAAAATGTTCTTCCTCAGAGTGAAAATATATGCTAGTGTTTTTGAGCTTTTCTTTAGATTAATTCACCAGATACTTACAAATAAAAAAATACAACCCAAATCTCATTTGCACCTATAAATGTTTCATTACTTCATGAAATGCACTGGAATATCTTAGTGAGAGAAAAATGAACCCAAAGGAGGATTGTCTGTCAAAATAGAAAATGTCAATATTCCGTCGGGGAGAAGGAATACTCACTTTATCCATTTCCTGTTTGAAAGTGGCAAATACCTCATTGCTTTTTGTCAGTGTGCTCTGGAACTCTTCAAACCTTCCGGAGTAGAGAGTAAGCTGTAAACAAAGGAGAGAGTGGATCTATTTTAGGGCTGCTTTCAGAACAAAACATTGTTCACTATTTGAGAAGAAAAAATGATTTAGGGGAATTTTCAGTGCAACGTTCATAATATGTTCAGTTCTTTTATTTACGCGAGATCAACCTAGGTCAGTGAGTATGACGGAAGTACTTCTTTAAAGAAAAATAATAAAATATGTCATCATCATTTCATTATATCATAACTTTTACCAACAAACATTCATTGAGCTCTGAACACATGCATGGACTCCATGTACAAAAGTATTGAACACATGGTCCTGCTTTTGAGAGACCTGTGCTCCTGATGGGAAGGCATCCCATAGACAATTTGACTAAGGGACAGTAAGAACAAGTCGCCATGGCGGGTAATCACGTGAGCCGTGTTTTTGCGGAGAAGGTGAGCCCTGACCTTGGTCTTGAAGGAAGTGAGAATGTAGACAAATGAAAAGAAGTGATGATGGAAACGTGGGCCAGACGGGGACTAGGGCCACTGCCATTACGTGGCTTGTGCTTCTCCAGGCAATTGCCATTCCCATTTTAGATACTGTGGTCTTGTATATTTATGAATACAGTGCTCTAGCCAATAGCAGTTACATGCCCCTTTTTATCAAAATCAGCTTATTATACCAATTTTCTACAGATGGAAATAAGGAGTCTTGAAGAAGGAATGCCTTTTTCTACTTTGCACAGAAAAACATCATATGGGTGAGCATTGGCAAGTGTGTGGCTCACTATGGGCATATAGAGAAGAGCCTTTGTATCTCCACATCCTTAATTCCAAGACTTACGTTTGGGGTGGGAATAGGGCAGGACAGGGAAGGAAAGTGTGTAACTACTTGATTGTTAGTGACAGTAATACAATAATAAAATCTTGCTTTTAAAAATAATTTTAGGGGGCTTGCCCAGTGGCGTAGTGGGTAAGTTCACCCGGGGTTCACGGGATCGCAGGTTCGGGTCCTGGGAACAGATCTATGCATTGCTCATCAAGCCATGCTGTGGTGGCGTCCCATATATAAAGTACAGGAAGACTGGCAAAGATGTTAGCTCAGGGCCAATCTTCCTCACCAAAAAAAAAATCATAATAATAAATAAAAAATAAAAATAATTCTAGGATAGCATCTTTTGAGTGAACAGAGATTTGATACAGATGATCCAAGTTAGGAAAGCCTCCATTTTATTTTGTTTTATTTTTTATTTATTTACTTATTTATTTTTTAGGAAGATTGGCCCTGAACTAACATCTGTTGTCAATCTTCCTCTTTTTTTCCTTTTTTTCTCCTCAAAGCCCCCGTAGATAGTTGTACATCCTTCTAGTTGCTCTATGTGGGACGCCGCCTCAGCATGGCTTGACAAGTGGTGCGTAGGTCAGCGCCCAGGATCCGAACTGGTGAACCCCCGCCCACCTGCCAAAGCAGAGTATGCGAACTTAACTGCTACGCCACCGGCTGGCCCCTGAGCCTCCATTTTAAAATGTGTCTTTGGTACCCTTGAGTGTCCGGAACAGCCCAAGTCCTCAAATGGGCACAAAAACTTCTTCTGTATGAAGAAACTAACTTGCAGCGTCCAGCAACAAACAAGAACCTGAGTCTGCCCTTGGTAGACCGGGATGGTTGGGTTATAGGCACAAACGGCTAGCTGGTTGTAGCTGTGAGACTGTCGTTTCAAAAGCAGAGAAGAGGGCAGTAGGCTGGAGACTTCCCAGTCTTGGGAGATAGGAGTTAGAGGGAGTGTGTGTGTGTCAAACTCAGAAAATTTGCTTCTCTAGAATGGCTCATTCTCAAATAATTCAGAGTAGCAGAGGTGTTACTGTAGCAAGTAAGAATAACAAAATGATAACATAAAACCTTTCCATGGGTTTCAGATTTTCCAAAAACAAGTCAAACAACGGCTGATCAGCATTTTGAAATCACTCAGTGCCATGAGTATGTGACAGAGCTTGGGGCAACTTGGTGGCCTAAAATTTGTTTCTCATGATTCCTTGGCATACAGGTTAAAGAAGACCGTGTGAAGGGCTCAGGGAATTTATGGCCAGGAAGGTACCCCAGGGTTTTACACACACGCATGCCCACGCGCACACACACGGTACGTAAGACAATACCTACTCTTATTATGTGCCATGCACTCCAGACATGTCCCATTGCATTCTGTTTCATTTTTTTCAGAGTACTGTCTGGGAGCCACTGAATTGATTTCAGGGTCCACGTATAGTTCAAGCCTCTCAATTCGAGAGGCTCTACCCTAGGTAAACTCCCGTGGGCCTGGCTACCTAGACTGCACATGATCCAGCGGCCTGGGGTGGGAACAACTACTCCCAGCTGATCCTCTCTACCTTCTATCACCAAATATGTTCATTTGCATTCTTGGCCAAATGCTCCTCTTAACTACGTTTTCTTACTTCCTCCCTTTTTCCAACTTCTCGGTAATTCCAGCGGAGTTACATGGGGGTCGCAGACACTACGGTCTCCTGAGCTGGAGTTCAAGGCTGCAGACAGGAGGGGGCAGGAGTGAGCGCATGCGCACTCTGTCTCACAGATGCGCCCTTGGCAGTGTCCGTGAGAGCAAACACACCTTCCTCACCTGCCCTCTCCCCTTTCTTTGGGCAAAATGTTCTTTTTGGCATATCACCTGGGCAGATTTTGTTTCCCTTCCTTATGTTCTCTTGTGACATGGAGAAGACAGACACACCCAGAGTGCCAAGAAGTAATGTCTAACTTCATTACCACCTCTTCTGGCCTTTTCCTAGTGACTGTTTTTTTTTTTCCCCTCAACTTTTTTAATTTTTTTAAATTTTTGTGGTAAAATGTACATGACATAAAATTTACCATCTTAACCATTTAAATGTACAGTTCAGTAGTGTTAAGCATGTTCACATTGTTGTGCAACCAATCTCCAGAACTTTTTCCTCTTGCAAAACTGAAACTCTGTGCCAGTTAAACAACTCCCCATTTCCCCTCTTAGTGACTGTTTTTAATATTCTGCTTTTCTTCCTATTTGACCTCTTCATCATGGGTGGCGAAACTGTATGGATTATACTTTTCTAGGTAACCAATGCTAACACTTTCTGCTTATCCTAACTAAAATTGTACACTTCCTGTTTACTTCATGGATACTTGTCGGTAATATTTTCCTTCTCACTCTTATGCTGATGTGATGGATGTTTGGTTTGATGTGTCATGTTCTGGCTCTCACTTTGGTACTTCAGAGAAGCATGGAAAGGACATCCAGAGTTGTCCACAGTACTCCTGCCAGAGGCAGCAATAGAAACAGATTATTCTAGGGTGAGTACTGACAACAATTGCCCCAACTTTTCACTTTTAAATTGGCTGAGTGACACACATGTTATACACACATTCTTTTCGTAGGTCACCGAATTTTAATCTCAAACATTCATCGCGTATAGGAAACAGAAGCATACCCAGGAATTGTCTTAGCAAACTTGTGAGATTTGGTTTGGGAACAAGTCCAATTATAAGAGGAGTTGCAGAGGAATCTCCTCTCACCCTACATAGATAAGGTGAGGACCTGTGAGTTTAAAGACTATGATTACCCATCTTTCACAATTTACTCACTGGTCTTTCCCCTTGGACAGTCTTTTGTGTCTGCATTGCTGCGTTGTGTTTGTATTGCTGCCTTTTCACATCTACTGCCATCTTTGTCCTTACCGATCCAATGAACACTCTATTTGTAGTGAAAACTGTATCCCATTGATCATCTCTGACATTTACTCTGTTGCCTTGGTTTGTGTAATTGAAAGCCAGACATCTCTTCCCTAAGTGAGAATCATGCCCCAAATTGGCAAGCTGTTGTCTTATGACTGAAAGGTGACTTCTGTCTAGGAAAACACAATCTTGATATTTCTTTTGCTGAGACCATGGAAATGGAGACTAGGCCTTCCTCCCCTTTTAAAGACATTGTAAAACCAAGGAAGTGTTTGAATGCTATGCAAAATAATCTGTGATAGACTATTTTTCAGCGTTTAAAAGTTTTAAAAATATAATTTTGATACTTTTCGAGAGGAACTTGTTTCAACATTATTATCCATAGGGATTCAGGGCCTTTATATTCTTTTGATGATTAAGTAGTCACTGGAGTTTTGAAAGTGTCCTGAAGACAAATAGATAGAAAAAGGAGAGTCCTTGCAGATAGAGCTGCATGCCACAGGAAACCAGGCAGGGGAGGAGAAGGCAGGGTTCACTCAGCTGAGGGCTTCTTCAGCTATGGAAGTTCTCCGCGTCCATGAACTAGAGCTGAACAGTCTTGAAATCATCTTTTCCAGTGGTTCTTAAACTTTTCTTGCAACTAAAGCCTCTTTTTGTGTCATAAATCTCTATATGGACCCTCGCCTGTAAAACATTAATATTAGCTCATACACTAGTTGTTAGCATTTCTATTAGTATTATTATCATTAGATTGTGAGTTTAATTAGGAAGGCTTTTTTTTTTTTTTTTGCAGGGAAAGATTTGCTCTGAGCTAACATCTGTTGCCTATCTTCCTCTTTTTTTTTTCCTCCCCAAAGCCCCATGCATGGTTGTATATCCTAGTTGTAAGTCCTTCTAGTTCTTCTATGTGAGCTGCCACCACAGCATGGCAACTGACAGACAAGTGGTGTGGTTCGGCGACCGGGAAACAAACCCAGATCACCTAAGCAGTGAGAGCGCTGAACTTTAACCACTAGGCCATCAGGGCTGGCTTTAATTAGGCAGGATTTTGACTCTCTCATTGATGCTGTATCTCCAACATCTAAAACCATGCCTAGCACTTAGAGGTGCTTAATCAATTTTGGTTGAGTTAATTATGCATACAATGGGCCAGGCACTGACCTAAGTGCTTTGCATGCATAGCTTGAAAACGAACTGCGTGTATTACATATTCATTAACTAGTTTTCCTTTTATAAACTTAATCAAACATATGAATAATTGCCATTCATAGCCACTGAGTGAGAGCTGATGCAATGCCAAAAGCAGCCACATTTTAGAAAGTAGCTACTGCCTTATGTGCTCTTACGTTTTGGAAATCCTGAAAAGTAATGGAGCTCCCAAAGGTCGGAGGACTCCAACCTGGATCATTGATCATTGCAGCATCCGTGTGTTACAGACAAGGACATTTAGGTCTGGGAGGTTTAGGTGAGTTGCACAGTCAGACAGCTTCTCAGCAAAAGAGCCAGGACTCTGACCCTGGTCTCTGGACTCAGTCCAGGCTCAGGGGATGAACATTGACAAGTCTAGAAGCCCTGGGAGGTGCTTTTTCAAATTTGAGGAGGCATAGGTGGGAAAGTGAGTCATACCTTTCTGTTTTATTTCACAGGTCATTAGAGGCCTAGATTCTGATGCCAGCCGAATGACTCACTCTCAGCCCAGATTCTATTGGTATTAATCTATTCTTCTCAAGTTCATTATCTCTGTGTAGCATAGAGGAGTAGAGATTGCTTGTAACAGACGATGTGAATGATGGGGAGCTGCTACTGTTGCCACCCGCCCCACACCATGAATGTGGTGGCTTCTGTGACTGCCTAAAGGATGACCCTGAGTTTGTAACTCCAGAATCTAATCTTTCAACTCCGGGTCCTTCGAGTCTATTAATGGTAAAAAACATTGTTGTTCCAAGTTCTATGTAGTCAGTATTTTAAAACGATTTTGATACATTATGTTGCTGGGAGGAAACATTCGGTGCATGTGTCGGAAAAGGATGCTTTAGCAAGGTTGGATATGAAAATGTTATCTGTGTTTTTATCTATGCAGTGGTAGAATCTGTGATTTCAAGTTTCTTATTTCCCTTATTTGCTTTTTTTAAATGAACAAGTATTCATTGACCTTGTTCATTCATACAATGAACAAGTATCTTTTTCTTTTACAATGAATGGGAATTCAGCAGTCAGCACATAAACATTTACAAGTGAATTACACAAGTCTTAAATTAACGCTGCCCAGCTCAGAAGGCTTCTGATTTCCTCCCCTGTTGTGAATTTGCTCTGTGAGTTTACAGTCCCTTCAGCACTTGGGTGGAAGGGGAGCCAGAGCCCCTCGGCCGCCCTCCATGGCAGGATGGCTCTCCTGGAACCTGACACGGAAGTTTGCCAGGAGGAGCAGAGCCCCAAGGGCATGGGAAAGACAGACTGCTCTAGCTTTCCTCCAGAAGCAGCTGTTGCTATTTTTGAGTCTGAATTGCTGTTATTTTTGAGTCTAAAATATGAATTCCCATTGTCTAATCAATACACACACATGACATCAAGAAGCCAAATCAAAATGGCTCCTGCCTTTCGGCCATTTCTAGTCATTTGCCACTGACAAGGCCAACCTCTGATAGCACAGAAACTTGGGCACTGACTCTATTTTTCTAATTTCCTTTTATTATAAATAATATCAGACAAGTAAGGACATTTTCCATCTTGACAGTTATAGATGGTGCATCTGAAGAGTTTACCTTTTATTCTTACCTTACGAGGGTAATGTGGGAGGTGAGAGAGAGGACGTAGGACATCAGCTTACTCTGATGGACCATCTTGGTGTCCTCACTTGTATGTCAACAAACCTTTTGACTGGAGGTTGTTGGTGCAGAGCATTTATTTTTCTTAGATATAACACTGTGTTGTTATTTTTACTTAAAAATAATATACATGAAGTTATTCTTCATTTCTAACTCCTGTCCCCTGTCGCCTGCCACATATGAGGCCTGTGCAGATTACCTTTGGTTCACAGCCTCTTGACTTGGGAACAGCAAGGAGAGCACACCCCATGCACTGTTGTCCCCCCACTTCACCTGAGCCTGCAGGACGGTCTCTTGCTCCTTCAGCACTTTGGCCTGAAGTTTCCACTCTGCTGCCTGGCTCAGCAACTGTGAGAGAGAGAATGCATGGAAAGACTGTCAGATTGTCTTGTAAATTACCATTTGGTTGTAACTTACATATACAACTTAATAACTAGCTAATTAACACCCTTAAGTAATTTTTTGGGAACTTTGTAAAGAATCTAAGAAAGCTGAGAAAACAACTAGTCTTAAAAGTTGGATTCTCAACGAAAAATTAAGGTTCTAATGGAAAAAAAGGGGAAAACAGTCTCCAACTCAAGCATGAATCACACAAAATTCAACCTCCCACCAAATTCTGGAATCTTCTCTAGCAATCTTGCCCAACGTCATTCAGCCTCTGCTTGAACATTTCCAGAACATTCCCACCTGGGGCATTGTTGTGAGCAACTGTTCTTTTATAGTAAACCCAAAGTTATTCTTTTAGACCACTGTTCTCCACCCGTAGCATGCATCAGAATCTCCTAGAGATCATGTAAGAATGCAGGTCCCTCTCAGAGAACATGAGTTAGAGAGTATAGGGCGTGTGGAATCTGCACTTATAGCAAATACCCAGGATGCCAGGATGGTTTGGATATTGGTGGTCCATGGTTTACATTTTGAGAGACACTGGCTTAGAAATTTGACCTGTTGTTCTAAATCCTATATAAAGTTTACAAAATAAGTCTCATCTCTCTTCCATAAGGCAGCTCTTCAAATACAACCAAGGCCCTCATACCAAACATGGTCAGAACTGGGAGCTGATGGGTCAAATTGGAAAAGTTGTTCTAGACATAAAAACGACACACATACATAAAAAACGTTATTTTAACTTAAGATATATGTTCACTTATTTATCACTTTTGATGTAGGGCTGTGGTCTCTGTTGGGATATGGATCTTTTGATTGGAATTCAGAGTTTTGTTTTGTTTTTACAATAATCATATCCATAATGTGCCATATAAGGATGTGCATATATATATATTTTTTAAAACAATAGTGCTAGAACCTAAAGTCCTAAAGATATTTGTGAAGTCTCTTGATTGGATAATTCTCTAGAGTTTTACACCTTTCTGTCTTCTATAGCTACTCACATTGAGTTTGACAATCGTTTTTTGCTATTTGCCTGCATCTAGTTTTTCAAAGCATTAAGCATAGTTTTCATAGAAATACCTTTCTTTTCATACATATTTCATCAGTTTATGTATCATTCTGTTGATGTACATGATACAAAAACAAGGATAACTGCAAACAAAAGGTTTGCGAGCCAAGGGCTGATTCTTGGTCAGCTCCATCTGACCTAACTGGGGTTCCATGTGAGGACATTCTGAAGTGGCTGACTAGCCGCAGGATTCAACATGCTGGGGGCATCTGTCAGGGCGTCTACAGAGAGAGTGGTGAACATCCGGGATTAATCTGGTTAGTCAGGCAGGTGGCCGTCAGTTAAGAAGTTTCTGTTGTATTTGAAGACAGGCTGATCTAAATTTTCTCCTTTTTTTAATCCTCATTGTAAAGAAATGTCTGTAAGGTCCATGTATTACTTTTGTAACCAGAACAGAAAACAATACAATCATTCTTTTTAAAACTTGAAGGCATCTTTTTTCTTATCCAAGTTTATCTTGTGCACTTGGCTTGGCCTCTCCATTTGTAAAATAGGTTCTCTCTGTTCTTCTAGGCCTCCCAGTAAGAATGAGGATTAATTGTTATAGAGGCGCACTTGACTTGGTGTACGAAGGGTTTGGGGCAGCTACGGGGTAGAAGACTGCAGTGCCCCCTCCGGCCATGTGAGCAGTGTGGTGGCAGCGTCCATGGCCTCTGCTTCCCCACACAGGCTGAGGAGCCCTACTGTGATGGGTGGTCCCTGATCGAGGGGGAGGCAGGTGGCTGCCTCTTCTGCTCGAGGTGAAGAAATCCCCCAGCTCTAACTTGATATTTCATCACTTTCAAAGAGAAACGTCAGAGCTGGAACCCAGGTAGGTGGCCAGCTTGGAAGAACTGAGGAGGCTACCTTTCTTTGACTCAAATCTGCTATCTTTTGCTAAACCAAAGTAGGAAAATAGGGAGCATGCTAGTTTCTTGCTAGAGCTGGATCACTCCGCGTCTGCCCCCCAGTCTCCCTCATGTGAATCTCTGTCTAGCTGTTCCTCTGTCCTGTCTCATATATTATGTACCAAAGGTACTGATGCCCCACAGGAAGCATATTTTACCCGAGGGCAATTACACCAACAGGAGAATATCTATTTTCTTAGATTCTGAATAACAATTAAATGCTTTATTTCTTACTTTGAGAGCTAGGTTATACATGGATTGAATAAATTAATCTTTTTATTAAGAGCACATGGACTTCTGACTTGAAATTATCCAATGTCCACCAGGTTGTGTTCTCCAAAATTCGTGCTTTTGTTGCCACGTTTGAAAATGGAAGTTATTTTTAAATCACTATTCTAACAAATTAGGGTGATTCTAGTCTGATTTTAGGTAAATGTGGATCTCGTGATCAGATGTTAAATGGCCAAATTGAAATAATTGGTCCATTGACTATGTCTTAATTCTCTGTCTCCCCAGCAACAGGCACACACTTCCACTTGTGGCTCTGAAACACGCCTCTGAGTGTGCTGTCCTGTCAGAGCTTGGATTTGGGATACACTGGGATGTGGAGGTATGTTGGAAGTGTGACCAACACGTCTTGGTCACTTAGCAGTATATGACCTTAAACAAGGTGCATATCCTCTTTGAACCTCAATTCTCTCATCTGTAGAATGGCCCTGCAGCTGTTGTGGAGTATTTGGAGTTAATGAGATGTCAGTAAAAGCCACCACTCAGTTTCTTAAACTAAAACCTCAGGAGTCATCCTTGACTCCTCCTTCTCCCCACTGTCACCATCTTCAGTCCAGAGCCTTGCCTGTTGGTTGTGCATTGCTAATATAACTTTTATCCATGTCCAGCTGTCCTTCTCCACTGCCACCTCCCTAATCCAAGCCATCACCATATCTCATCCAGATTGCTGAGGCGCCTCCCCACTATCTTCTTGCTTTCTGGCCCCTCTTTAGTTCATTTTCCACCCACAGGCCAAATTCATCTTTTACAGTTGCAAAGCAGATCATGTCATTTCCTTTGCTAAAAGTACCCAGTATCTTCCCATGGTGTTTCCAATAAAATCCAAAAGCGTATACAGTTACACAATTGGGCCCGCGCTGACCTCTCCAACTTCATTCTGAACTTCCTCCCACTGGGTCAACGTGCTCTTGCTTCCCTGACCTTTTCCTGTTTCTGGAGGATGCCAAGCTGGTTCTAACACCAGGCCTTTGTCATTGCTGCAGACACTGCTGCTGGAGCCCTCCTCTCTGGGTCCTTCTCGTCAGGCAGGGCTCGGCTCAAGCATCCTCCCCTCCAGGAGGCCATCCTGTCACCCAGTCTAAAGTAGATCCCCTCCTCTGCCTCTTGTCATTGCCTCCTCATTTCCCCTAATGATTAGCAGCACTAATCATTATCTGAAGTTATCCTTCCTCGTTTGTTTGCTGGTTTATAGCCTGTCTCTGCCCACTTAGACGCTAGTCTCCATGCTGGGACATGGCCTTCTCGGTCTTGTTCACCTCTATACCTCAGCACCTAGGATGGTGTTTAGCATAAGACAGGTGCTTGAAAAAGATTTGTTGAATGGATGCATGACTATGTTATGTACAAAATAGTGTAGGTACTGTGGCTTCTACTGGGCTGGCCAATTTAGTTCCCCACTGGAGCTCAGGCTCCCTCTCCATCAGTCTAGTGCTCTAGGACCATTATCAAAACCAACTTTCTCAGGGGCTCTCTGACCCCGAGGCAGACTGGACAAGCACACTGACTCGAGCGATAAGTACATATTCCTTCTCTCGTTTGTGTCGCTCCTCTGCGTCCTTCATCATTTCTTGTGCCTGCTCCAGTTTTGCGTCCACCAGCTTCTGCTGCAGTTCTCTGTGTTTAAATATTTTGTCCAGATGCTAAGGAAAAAATAAAGGGCGTGCATCAAGCTTGACTTATCATTGGTACCAAAAGATGTAAAATCAAGAAGTGTTATTCACATAAACACACATTCTCCAGGTTTTAAGAAAGAAAAAAAAGAGGAGAATTAATGCATTGGCATTACTGGTGGCTTTCTATAAAAGCCATAAATTGGTGGAGCCCCCATCATTTTGCACCACACAAAAGTGGCTGCAAAAGATAGAGGTGCCAGAGCTCAGCAGTGTGAACTCCAAAAGGAACCAGCATTGTTTCTCTAAATTTGGTAACTATTAGATATGATGCTAGCTATTACGCTAGATAACACAGATAATGATGGATATTGCAAGGGCTGCAGCACTAACACTTGGCATTTTGTCTCCTTCTATGAATAAAAAACCACTTTTTCTTTTTTTGATGAGGAAGATCGGCTCTGAGCTAACATCCGTTGCCAATCTTCCTCTTTTTGCTGAGGAAGATTGGCCCTGGGCTAACATCCATGCCCATCTTCCTCTACTTTGTATGTGGGACGCCTGCCACAGCATGGCTTGATGAGCGGTGCATAGGTCCACGCCCAGGATCTGAACCTGTGAACCCCAGGCCCTAAAGAGGAGCTCGTGAACTTAACCACTACGCCACCAGGGTGGCCCCTAAAAAACCACTTTCAATCCCAACATTAATACAATTTATCATGGAATTCTCCTCCACATTCTTGCCTCAAGTGTTGTGAGGAAGCTCTAGGGTGCCAGCACGTGGCCCTAGGTCTGGGACTGAGGCGGAAGCCCCCTGCCTTCAACTCTGTCCCTCTGATGGGAAAGGCCAAGCGTCATGGGTCACAGAAGAATTGATATGCAAATGTGCTACTGCCTCCTCCACATCTTGGATTTCCTCTATTGCTTGGTGAAGAGAAGCTTCCAACTCTGCCTGAACATGGAGAACTTCTCGGTCATTTGAGGTCCCACTGGCAGGAGGACATGCAGAGCTCTACCCTTGGGCCTTCCATACAACCCATCCCAGACACATACAACTGGTCTACCAGGCCATTCCCATCTGAGATCTCTCTGGAGAGTACGGATATTTTTTTTTTTTAGCTCCTTCCCTTTTGCTTTCACTTGAACCTCCACTCTGGAGAGGGACTGATCTTTGTGACAAGAAGGGGTCACGGCATGGCATCCTGGCTCACTGTGAGGAGTTTCTTGATTTACCAAACTGCCGCTACCATGTGCTGCTGGCTCCGTTTTCTCTTGATAAAATGTCAGCGTGTTGCCAACAGAGTCACTTTGACGATGTTATGTTACATTTTCAGGCAGAGATTTAAAATGTGGGTGGGATGGGGAAAGGAATATGATATATTAAAATCCTGAGGGGAATCTGGAGTCTTAAAAACATATTAAATATTAAAATACAATTTTGGAATAATAAATGATCCTTATAGTCCTCCTAATGTAAAGTATTGAAAGTAAAACCCTTTTGGTTTTTATGCCAGTGGGTAAGGGATGTAACTTTGTAGGCTCTGCTTCCCATCCATAAAATGTGGATGATGTTATTATCTAGTGCATAAGAGTTTTGAGACAATTAAATAACATAGTGTATGTAAAGTATAGTACTTAGCACATTGTCTGTCACAAACTAAGCACTGAACAAATAATAACATTATTATTACAATTATTACACTATTAATACTATTATTAAATTGTTGGGTATATAGAATACAGACCCATAATTTAGATGACATGGGGATTCTTAAGAGGAAGTGTGTGAGATATTTTTTGGCTCTAAAGAGAGGGTTTTATAAAGGCTAAGAAATACTGTTTTCAAGGCTAACTGGGCTCATGGCCTGCCACTTTCTTTTTTTATTATTGTAATTTTCTTTTTATTGAGGTCATATGATTTATAACATTGTATAAATTTCAGGTGCACATTATTATATTTCAGCTTCTGTATAGAGTACATCGTGTTCACCATCAATAGTCTAGTTGCCATCTGTCACCATACATATGTGCTCCTCTACCCTTTTTGCCCTCCTCCCACTCCCTTCCCCTCTGGTAACTGCCTATCAGTTCCCCTTATCTGTGTGTTTATTTGTTTATCTTCTACATATGAGTGAGATCATACAGTAATTGTCGTTCTCTGTCTGACTTATTTCACTTAGCATAATACCCCCAAGGTCCGTCCATGTTGTAGCAAGTGGCACGATTTTGTCTTTTTTATGGCTGAGTAGTATTCCATTGTGTATATATACCACATATTCTTTACCCATTCATCCACTGATGGGCACTTTCTATTTATTGCCTTTGCTTTGCAGTGATTCCAGTTTTGAAGAAATCTCATATGGATTTCAGTCAGGTATTTGGCAATAGATCTGTTTTTATTTTGGCTAGTAAAAGAAATCCAATCCCAAATATGAATCATGTGAGAAGGCTGGCCATAACTTCCTTATTAGCCAAGTTCCCCACCTTCACAACCCCAGATCCAGATCTACCTACAGTGCTTCTAGGCAGTTTGGTGTGGTTCTCACCTCCTCTCTGAGCTCGTATTGATCAATGATGCTCTTCAGTTTCTCTGCAAGTTCTGTGTTCTCCTGACACAGCTTCATATTTCGCTCACTCTGCTGCTCAATCTGGGCCTGGATATCTGTCAGGGTGCTCTGGAAATGATTCGTGATCTCCTTCCTTTTCTCTTCCTCCTCGCGTGCCCGCTGAAGGGTTTCCTCCTGTGGATAAAAAGCAAAATATTTTGTTATGCTGGTTTGCATGCACCCTGGGTTCCTAGAACTCAGGGTTAGGTCAATGAAAGGAGATGAGTGTGCAGGGTAAGGAGGATGTTTTTCCTCAGTTGTCCAGAGTTCACGTTGCTCAGCCCCAAAATACATGTCTGAGCAAATGTCTCAGCTGTGAATACACAGTCACTTCGAGCAGATGTGGTGGGGGCCTTGAATTTGATAGTTGGTGATGAATAGGCTTGTTTCAAAGATGACTGGACTCCTGCGTAGTGAATAAACTGCAGCGATTTCTAACAAACATGCAATTGCACAGTTTTGATCTCTTGGCTGTGGCCTGGAGAAAAGGTCACCGGGTTTTACTGATTGATGAGACAGATTATGAGTTCCCTTGGTTTAGTACAGAAAGAAGAACAATAGATCTTAGATTTCTCTGTAAAAATTTATGGCATATTAACCACATAATTGTATTATCCAAGTTTTGTAAATCTAAGTGATCACAATATAAACTTTTTCTTAGTAAGAAAAAACTTTCATCAAAGAGCTTAAAAAGGAAACTAGCTGTAGATCAATTACAGTGATTCAAGAATGTAAAAGGAAATCTTTGAAAATAAGCTGGATATTTTATTTCTGAAAGAACAATTATCCCATATGTCACACAGGATTATTGAAACGTTCAATGTAAATTTTGAATCTGAAAGCAATAGTGAGTTTCAAATTTCTTTAACTCTAAAATGAAACATCTAATTTTCCCCTCTTCTACTTTGTTAACATTCAGAATTGGAAATTAACTTTTACATCATTTCTGTTTCTTTTCTCCTAAATCAGAACTCTCCCTTCACTGCTAATCACTAATAATGTATCCAAATTTTCCCCATATCTATATTGAGAATTGTTTGCTTTGTGATTATTCCTCTCATTCTTTTAGAATAAAAGGGTTTAATCTTGCTACATCATACCAAAGATAGAGACACTGCTGACAAGTGGTACAGACATTTTAGGATTCCTTTCAGTTCTGATTAATTATTATTATAAAAGCTTGCTCCATTGTTGGCAAGTAAAATTATACTGTGTTTAGTTGCCTACCATGATCAAATTATGTGACATGATTTTTAAAAAGAAATAATGATTTAAACATAAGTAATTGCACAAATCTTTATTATGACAGTAGAATAATGTGATCAAAATAAAAACTGATGCTGAAAATATGTGCTCTGGAAATATTTTAATTTATCATTAGGTATCCTCTTTCCACTACAATAGTAACATAATTTTCTAACTCTAATATAACTTCTGATATCAGAATCATAATTTATTCGTGGTATAAACATTTACTGAGTGGCAATTTCTTAGGGATATTATAGAAGATATCTGTACTTGCTAAACTGAAGAAATTAACTGAGATGTTATTTCCTTGAACTTTGTATGCTAACACTTGCTATACATATTTTACTAAAAATGATTATGACCATCTGTTAAGTGCCACTGAATATACACATGATAGTGATTGTCTCCTTATTGATCCTGATTAGCTTAGAAGTCAACAAGCTCCTAGTGGTAGATCTACAGACCATGATCTGAATGCCATTTGCATTTATAACTATTCCAACTATAAATGAAAGAGTAGATGAAAGAACCATTCCATGCTACCCAGCAAGTCTGAGTTTTTCACTAGCAACTGGCTAAAGAAGGTATGGATGCATTAAACATATGTGAAACCATCATAGCACCCAAACTTGGCCCACAGAATGGCAGCTTGCATTTGACATTACATTGTTCTTCAATGAGAGAAAGATAAATCCAGCAAAATCTTATAAAATTTGTGTCCATTGATAAAGAATTTACAATCATTTGGATGATGTCTGAGACAAAATTTTCTTTATCAAGCATATTATTCAAAGTAAAAATTAATAATGCAAATAATTGAGGGACAAAGTCTGAAATAACTAAGAAAACAAAATTTGCAAGCATCATTATGCATCTTAGAACTGGTGCTGTGCCTGGCACATAATCCATAGGTACTCAGTAAATGTTTATTTAATGAATCAATGACATTAATTTACATATAAACATATGAGTAACTTGGACTAGGTGATTCCTATATTCCTTTCCACATTAAAATGCTGTGATATTCTGATAACAGATCCTACTTCTTTATTAAAATCATGTTCCCTGAAACACTTACCCATTTCTTACTGGGCAGTTCTTTTTCAGTATAATTTGAAGCTCAGATTTAGTGCTTCAAATATGTATAGTATTTTGTTGAAATAAGCCCATGTCTCAGACTTTCATTGGTCTTTTTCTAAACTATCCTAAATTGTGAGGTTTTGTGGGATTTTTTTTGACTTATTGAAAAATCAAATTTAATAAAGAACAGTAAAAGTTAAAATTTATGGTAGTGGAAAGGGTGTTGGTATGCATTCTCTTTCTATATCTTCCCAAGCTCCTAGCATGTGGATTTTTGAATCAGATGTACTTAGACTGTTTCACTAGTATGGCCAAGGAAGCTTATACCATGCTGACCCTTCTGCAAATAACAACTATAAACTCTGGCCAAAATGCAAGAAACAACTAATTAAAGACATTGGAGAGTCAACAAAATCAGGCAGATTCTGAAGGGAAGTTGACACCTGTAAAAAAGAATGGTATGTTGTAAGTTTCCCATTTTTTAATAGCTTTTAGCTTGAGGGAGGACTGCAATTGGCAGCTGCACAGGATGGGTAAAACTCTCATAGAAGCCTACCATCATTCTGGTCTGAAGAACAAAAGCACAGAGTTCTGGGCAACTATAGCTACTGGAAGGTGAGGGAGATTCTCTGGAAAGTCAAAGAGAGAATGAGAGAGAGAGCCCTAAATTCTGTGAATAAACTCTGCCCAAATCTTTGGTTGACCCTGAATCACACATGTGCAGGGCAGACTCAAAGTAGTCTAACTAAGGAAAAAAGAAGTGAACTGAAATTTGAGCTGCTGCCCAAAAGAGAGTTTGCAGCTTGATTCTAACCAAGTTAATTGCCTTCCTAAGAAAAAAAAAGAATCAGCATTCTTCAAGGTGTATATTAGAATCCATCTTCTCCACAACACAACATCCAGGATACAATCTACGATCACTTGACATATGGAGAACAAGACCCATTCTCAAAAGAAAAGATAATCAGAGGAGGTCTACTCCATAATGACCTAGATGTGGAATCAGCAGACAAGAATTTTAAAACAGGTGTTATAACTATGTTCATTGATATAAAGGAAAATACTATCTCAATGAATGAAAGGATAGGAAATCTCAGGAGAGAAAAATAATCTGTAAATAAGAATCAAAGGGAAATTCTGGAGTTAAAAGTTACAAAACATGAAATTTAAAAATCACTGGATGGACTTAGAACAGAATAGAGATGACAGAGGAAAGAGTCAATGATGGTGAAGATAGACCAATAAAATGATCTAATCTGAAGATAAAAGAGAAAAATGATTGGTGAAGAACATGAAGAGAGACTCAAGGACCTGTGAGACAATATCCAAAGGTCTAACACAAATCCAGTTAGAATCTTAGAAGGAAAGGAGAGAGAGGGAATGGAACAGAAAAAATATTTGAAGAAATAATGGCTGAAACTTCCCCAAATTTGGTGAAAGACATAAATTACAAATACAAGAAGCTCAGAAAATTCCGAAGTAGGATAAATATGAAGAAAACCACACCTGCGCATGAAGCAGTCAGAGTTCTAAGAACCAAAGATCAATAGAGAAACCTTGAAAGTCACCAGAGATAAATGACATCACATACAGGGGTACAATAATTCAAATTATTGTTGATTTTCATCAGAATTATGAAGGCCAGAACACAGAATCTATAAAAGACTGAGGGAAAGAAAGAAAAGAAAAAAAACCTTTATCAACTCAGAATTCTATATCCAATGAATATAGTCTTCAATAACAAAAGCAAAAGAAAGACATTTTAAAGATGAAAAGCAAATAAGAGAATTGATTTCCAGCAGACCTGTACTATAAGAAATATTGAAGTGATTCTTCAGGCTGAAGGGAATGACACAAAACAGAAAAACTTGAAGCTTCTGAAGGACTAAAATGCATCAGAAATGGTAAATATCTGGGTAAAAAAAAAATAGTTTTTGCATTTGATTTTTAAAGAAATATTGTTTAAAGCAAAAATTATAACATTGTCTCATGGGCTTTGTAAATGTATGTAAATGTGATACACATAACAGTTATAGGCTAAAGGTGGGGGAAGTAAATGGACCTATTTTAGCTGCAACGTTTCTACATATTATGTGAAATGGAACAGTATTAACTCCAGTTAGAGTGTGAAAAGTTAAGGATGTATATGGTAATCACAGAACAACCCCTATAAAGACCAAGAGGTATAATTAAAAATCCAAGAGATAAATTAAAATATAATTTTAAAAGCATTCAAATAATCCAAAGACAGGGGTAACAAATAGCAAATAAACAATAAAATGGTAGACATATATCCAACCACACTAATAATTACAAGATATGTTAATAGACTAATACTCTAATTGAAAGGCAGATACTGTATGAACGAAAGTAAGCAAGGTCCAACTCTATACTGTCTATAAGAGATGCACTTTAACATAAAGACCCAGGTTGAAAATAAATGGACAGAAAGAAATGTACCATGCAAACAATGAGAGTAAGAAAGCTGGAGTGGCTATTTTGATATCAGATAATGTAGACATCAGAATAAAGATTATTACTGAAGAACATTTCATAGTGATAAAACAGTCAACTCATCAAGGAGACATAACAATCATAAATGTGTATATACCTAATGTCAAGCCTTCAGAAAAATACATGAAGTAAAAATTGACATAACTAAAAGGAGAAGTCAACAATTCCACAACCACACTAGGAGATTTTTAACACCCATTTCTCAGCAATTACCAGAACAAATGGACAAAAATTCAATAAAGACATAAATGATCTAGAGCTAACTGTTACTTATACATTACACCTCTCATCTGAAGAACAGACATTCTTTCCAAGTACATAGAGTATGTTCATCAAGATAGACCATATATGATGGGCTATAAAAATTAAACGACACTTCTACATAATTCACGGGTGAAAGAAAAAATCAGAAGAGAAATTAAAAAATAGTTTGAATATAAATCCTAATTTTGACACTTAAAATATGCGTGACCTTGGACAACTGATTTGGATTGCTGAGTCTCAGTTTCTTCACCAATGAAATGGAGATATTAACTCTCACAGGGTTGTTGTGAAGATTAAATAAAATAACATCTGTAAAGCACTTAGCACAACTCCTGGAATAATAAGGATTCTTAATTTCAGTTCATAACTGTAAGCGAGGACTGAGAGTGTGTGGCTATATCTACAGGGTCTCCTGACGCTTCCACCATTCTGTCCTTGAACGCTACCCCAAGAGACCCAGCCACATCATCCCACTCGTTAAACCTCTTTGTTGATAAATCTTCCCACTCGATTTAATTTTTGTCTCTTTGCTATACAACACTACCGAAAGCAGGAAATTTATATAAACACAGAGAGCTATTACTTGAATACATATCTTGAGTTGAGGATGGTGCTCTCATCCCAGGCCCCCATCTGACCTGGGTTTTGATTGTCCCTAGTGCAAAGATTGAAGAGATGCCAGAAGCTCATCTCCTACAACTCATAATTTGAGAGTTAGAGTTCATCAGTTCAATAGATATCAAAAACCAGTTCTGGACTATGAGCAGCCATTGTCCTCTTCTATTTTTCTTCCTAACTCCGTTGTACAAACTCAGCAATGATCTTAATCTCTCTGTTTCTTAAAGTATCTCCTTTTAAACACATGTAATAACAATTATCTCACAGGAATATTGGTGTCTAATTAATTCTTGTTTGTCAAAAGCTTTAGGATCTTCAGCTGGAAAGGGTATTGTGAACACATGCAGGGTTATCTTGGAGAGCCCTGCATCTTGCTTATTGAACGGAGCTAGTGCCTGTGTGTAATCAAATTAACCACACTGCTAGAGGCTCACGCTGTAATTAATGAAGCCCATGCAGACTGAATGAAGTGATCAGTCTATTATTTTTAGATTGAATAATTAAATCTGAAGAGCTTCAGTGTTTTTTCAAGTAGCTTCTTTTTTTCAGCTGACTATTAACTTTTTGGCTCTCAATCTTGCTTTCTCGTGTAAATTAGCTTTGTGTCAATTTATTTCATGTCCTGCAGATTTCATTATCATACAAAAAATGTAGAACTTTTCCAAGTTTGTATTTTAAAGAACAGAAGAAAGGCCTACCTTAAAAGACAAAACAAAACACACTCAACGTAAGAAAAAGGTGAGGGGCTGGCCAGATGGGGCAGCGACTAAGTTCACGCCTTCCGCTTCCTCAGCCCAGGGTTCGCCGGTTCAGATCCTAGGCGCAGACCATCAAACGGTGATGAAGGCGAAGGTGGTGACAAAGGTGATGCCATGGGAAGGCGATGTTCCACACAAAAGAACTAGAAGGACCTACAACTAGGATATACAACTATGTACTGGGGCTTTGGGGAGAAAAAAGAAAAAAAATAGAGGAAGATTGGTAACAGATATTAGCTCAGGGCCAATCTTCCTCAAAAAAAAAAAATGAGAGAGGGAAAAAAAGATAAAGGTGAGAGGGGAGGGGAGGGCACATATTTTACTGAGAGCCTGCTCTGTGTCAGGTATTAAGTGGCACCTTACATTTGTGACCTCATTTAATTTTTCCTGGACCACACAGTGAAGTTGGTACAATCTCCATTTTATGGCTGAGAGAACAGGCTCGGGAGGTAAAATAATTTATGGAAGGTCATAGGTGAGCACGTGGCTGGGCTAGTATTTGAACCCAAGTCTTTCTGGTTCTAAAACTCATGCTCTTCCCACGGGTGGCAGAAGCCTGTGTCTATGCAGCAGGCAAGAAAGAGTGTTATGCAGACACACGTGGTAGCACACACCTTCAGCGTCTTGTTGTGTCTCTGCAGCTCCCGGCACAGACTCTCCAGTTTGCTCCGGGCGAGGACAGCTCTGCTGTGTTCACCTTGTAACTGGTCCTTTTCTTTCTGGATCTGTACCTGTTTCTTTTGTAGGAGTTTTAGCTTCTTTTGCTCAGTGCGATGTTCATCGAGCTAGACATGAAGTGCAAACAGGAAAGAACACGGCAGGAATCTCTTTTGAGTTGATAGAAAAGGAACAAAACAGGAAATGCCTAAAGATCACTGTCTGATTGTTTGGAAACATTTTGCTATTATCACTGTCCCTCGGGAATCAAATGAACCCACAAATGTTATCTTTGAAATAATTGTAGATACGGTTTTTAAGGCATAACTTTTATAGGTTTTTCCTTATCATCCTTAATGTTATTGATCTCTTCCTACTTTGAGCTTCTTTTTGGTGGTCTATAAATAGTTTTTCTCTCTTGAGTCTATCTAATGATGCCAGCCAATATAGAAAGGCATGTGTCAGCATCTGTAAATTGCCAGAATTCCCGATAACGCCTTGCCTTGGGGCAGTGATCAACAGTGTGTCTCCTTGGTTTACAGTTAGTCCTCCCAATTCTTTCTCAAAACAAGTTTATAGCAACTATTTTAAAAAATAGGAAAGAGAAAAGCAGGCTCCTGGTAAGTAGAAGATGAAGTCCTCTTTATAATTTTGGGCTATGAGTGTGAGAAAGTGTCACTGACTAGGTGCCTCAAGAAACTCAAAGGTGGGTTTGGAAGTAATTAACTGTTTTTCCAAGTTGCTTCTTTTGCCTTTCTATGTTAGGGAGATGTAACCACCAGCCATCCTGAAACTGACCAAGCCTCACCACAAGAACTATGCCCATGACCTTTGCTTTATTTTTAATGCAAAGATCTCTCCAGGAGGAGCTTAGGCCTCATTATGGGGAAGCATGTTCTGCAACTGAGCCTGTGCAAGTGAACACTCGCCTCTCCTTTTTGAATGTTCATTACCGAACCAAAATAAAAGTTCCTGCTTCCCTTTGTTCGGGGACGCCACGACTTTGGAAATGATTCCTTGTGGCCTCCTATTTGCTGCAAATACACTTTACTTTATGAGACAACTTCCACTGGCGTAGAGTCTTATTTAACTCACCAGGAGGCGAGCCCACTTGGTTCGGGAACAAAAGGGGAAGAGAAAGTACCCCCAACTACCTAGCATTGACGATTTTTCACTAAAGCTTCAGAAATGACCACTGCACAACTCAACAGCATAAATGGCAAGTATCTGTAACATGCCCTGCAACCCCGATCCCAGACAACTTCCGTGCTTTTGGTGAATAAATCATGATGCTTTTTTCTGCTGAGCACAGGCGGGGCCTCTTCTTACCGTCCTCCAGCAGCCACAACTGAAGTACCCGAGACAGCATGGAAAATGAAACCGGTGCACCACCGGGCTTTCCATCCCGGGATGCTAAAGTTCTGGAGTAGGGTTGCGCAATAAAATGTAGGACACCCAGTTACGTTTGAATTTCAAATAAATAAGGAATAATTTTTTACTAAAAGCATTTCCAAAGTATTGCATGGGACATACTCTTACTAAAAAAATGTGTTTACCTGAAATGCAAAGTTAACTGGGCATTCTGTATTTTTTAGTTGCAAAATTTGGCACCATTTTTATGGAATTCTAGTCGAGGTGGGGGAGTTTGGGGATCAGAAGCCGTCAGAAGCTAGCATACTCTAGGGGTGTGGTCTCAGCCTGTCAATCACTGCGGCCATAGCATGCTGGCAACCCTCTGTCCAGGGCCATTTCCTCTCTGGACCCAGTTCCCTGAGTGCCTGAATGGTGCCTAAGCGGGGTAGGTGCTTGTATTGATAACAATCTTGTTGGCTCCTGAGGAGGAAGAGCCCTGGGGAGCCCTGGGCCCCAGGTGTTCCTGGTGCCTCGCAGAGCCTGATGCAAATGGAGACACACGCCACAGGAGCCCTGATACCTGTCTCAGTTTCCCTGCCTTGAAAAAGCGTTTGTTCTTTCTGAACTAGATGAATGGGACTGTCATCCTGTCCTCAAGTTCATGTCTTATTTGACTCCGTTCCTCCCTTCCTCCTCCCACACTGATATGTCCATTATAATAACCCTTGCCACACTAAGCTGGGGATATTCACACACCATATTCTGACATCATACTTATGGGCAGTTTTTACTTATGAGTGAGAATTAGCATCAGGAAAAACTAGGCCCATATTACTATAAATATTGATTGAAAGTGACATCTTTCTTGAGGTTCAATTGGAAAATCAATGATATTTTATTATATATTTCTCATGCTAACTTGCTCATAGGATAGATGAGGTTTTTACACCTTTCATTTTGCACCATAGTTAGTAGAGAGAGGTGAAACTTTTGTGCTTATATTTGGACTTTAAATGACCTATTGTCCTTTGTTGAAATTTATATATTGTTATTATTGTTATTGCCATTACAGTTTAGACTTTACCTTTTGAAGATTAAATCACATGTCAGTGTTCCTCAGCCTTAGCACTATTGACATATTGGGTCAGATAATTCTCTGTTGTGGGGGCCTGTCCTGTGCAATCTAGGTTGTTTAGCAGCATCCCTGGCCATTACCCTCTAGATGCTGGTAGCACCCCCAATGGTGACATCCAAAAGCTCTCCAGATAGACATTGCCTATCGTCCCATCGTGGGCCAAAGTGCCCCTGTTTGGGGAACACTGCCCTGTGTGGATTCATCTGAGCATCAGGAGGAGGATATCCCACATGTGTTTCATAAGTTGGAAGAGATGATTTCTGCTTGTTCATCAACCATTTAATGTCCTAGTTTTACAGCAAGATCATCCACATTTGAAATTTAGCTACATCTATCTTGCTTTGCTCTAAATAAAAACTCAACTCTCTGACAATTTTTTTTTTAGAGTGTGGCTAATTTTACTCAAGTACTTCAGATGTATGTGAATGCATATGGGGTTTCTTAATGAATGAAAGCAAGCATATTGCCACTGAATCAACTCCAGTCAAATGCTGGCGTTGTGATTTAACAATGCACTTAGATACGGTTCTTCTGTACAATTGTAATAGGCATATAGCATTTTTACCTGCAATTTCTATTGCTCTCCCTTTCTTTTTTGTTATTAAGTTAAAAGAGTAAAATTAATGCCAAGTACAAATTTAGACTAGTATTAGTGATGTTGTAACTACACTAAAATTGAGGAAATTTGCAAAAAATATTTCTCCCAGGCCATTTCTTAATTTAGTCATGAGGTATTCTTATTTATTAATGAATTTACCCTTATTTATTAGTGAATACAATAGTAGATAATACCACAGGATTCAGAATCTGTAAAGGTGAGTGAGCTAGAGTGGCAGTTTGATTCACAGCTTTGAATGTGATGACTTATTCTTTGTTAACACTTATATTTCAAACACTTTCTATATTAATATCCAAATCAATGAGCAGGGAAATAGATTTTAGTCTCCAAGTAAAAGATGGAAATTCTTCATAATTTTTCCTTTCCGAAGAGGAAATGTAATGGGTTTTTTGGGTCAGTTTTCTCCAATTCATTTTTTTCTAGAATGATCTTGTGGGTTTTAAAGTTTATTATAGGACATGAAACAAATGCCCAAGTATAGCAATGAGGAGAATCTTTGGAAAAATACCCTCTGTGGGGGTGACTGCTTGGCTAGGAGGGGGAGTAGGTGCAGACAGTTTCCAGAGACCAAGGTGAACAGCCCGGGCTCCTGGGCAGACTGGAGAAGTGATTCTCCTCCCATGTACTGCTGTGGGGCTGCAGCATGGTGAATGGCTTCCTGTGCTAGTCTAGAATGCTATCCAGTCTGGCCAATTACAGAATATGGCACTAGAAACTAAACATGAATGGCCTAGATATGAGTAGATAAATTGAAGGGGCAAAAGGAAAATGATGTGTAAAATATTGAAAAGAGCAAGGATGGACAGGTGAAAATGGGGGCCATATTTTTGGTAAAAATATTACTATTCTTATTATTTTTTGCTGAGGAAGATTCACTGTGAGCTAACATCTATTGCCAACCTTCCTCTTTTTTTTGCTTGAGAAAGATTAGCCCTGAGCTAACATCTGTAACAATCATCCCTTATTTTATAAGTGGGTTGCTGCCTCAGCATGGCTGCTGAGTGGTGTAGGTCTGCGCCCGGGATCTGAACCTGCCAACCTGGGCTGCTGACGTGGAGTGCGCCAAACTTAACCACTATGCCACCAGGCTGGCCCCCGAAAAATATTATTTTTGTTGACACCTAACATTTTATGGCATTGAAATTGTTCATAGATGGTTAATAGCTGATATTAAACAAGTTGCAATAAAATTGGTCCACTGATACTTTATAAATTTCTGCCATTCTTTTGGAAAGTAACAAGGCCATTAAAAAAAAAAAGCATTCATACTTGTTTGATTTAATAATCCCATTTCTGGAACTTTTTCATAAAATCATAAAAAAGAAGGAGGAACAAATCTAACGAAGATAATGTTCACTGCAGCAATATTTGGTAAAGCAAATAGTCGAAAGATTCTAAACGTCCCCAAATTAGAGAACCAGTAGATATGGCCACTTAATGGGAAATGACATAGCTTTTAGAAAATGTAATTATGAAGACTATAAACTGCATGGGAAAATGTCTGTCACATGAGGCAAAAAACCAGATACCAAATTATATGTACCTTACCCTGGTAATTATAATAAAAGGTATCTGCACATATAGCAGAACTGGAAAGGAAGATGGATAAATCAAAGTTTGTGTTTAGATTATGGGACTAGAGATGTTTTAACTTGTGTTGTGTATTCAGCATTTTTCTTATATCATCATGATGTGATTTATGTGATTAAAAAATAATTTAAAAGTATTGTTGGGAGAGTTGAGCAATCAGCCAGTCTCTCAGGGTCTCAGAATCTCTCTGGGTCTATTGCATGACAATTCAGCATAGAGGAGGCATGAATACAAAGGAAGAAAGGAAAGAACAAATAGGGATTACAGGACTAAAGTGATAAATAAATGGCAAGCAATATGATATATTGGAGCATATGAGGAAGCCATTTGGTGTAAAACTAATTTGGCCTGAGCTTTTTTCTCCAAAAGGGCCTGTAGCCTTTGAACATGCATTGTATATCTGCTTTAAACAATTAACATGTCCCAAAGACAAGAACAAATGGCCTTAAGATAATGATGAAACTTCCTCCACATTGGCATTTCCTTAAGGATAAGCATCTCTTCCTAGGCTAGGATTTGATTGCTGTGCTCATCCTGTGACCACCCAACTTGAGGCAACAGGCCTGCTACCTGCCGCACCCATCGAGACCTGATACCTGCTGTGTCCATCAATCACTGTGCTGACAGGGCAAGCTGACAGGGCAATCTCGTGACTATTGTAAAAGGGACATTGCAATCATATGTGATACATGCTCTTTGAGGGTATATAACCACTCTGTACACCCGACATCTTTGGTGCCCTTCCTTCCTTGGGGAAAGAAGGCCCCGGGCTATATGATCCTCAAATTTGGCTCATAGTAAACTCACCCCAATTTTGATTGATAGATTGACTGTGGATTATTTGTGTCAACAAAAGTCAGAGTGAAAAAGAAAACAAGTCACTCACTAAACTCTACTCCATCAATAGGGATAAGATGCAACCAGGGTCCTGACGGCTCTGTGGGCCTGAAGCTTATTCGGTTTTGGAGGCCTTCTTTTAAAAAAACACTAAACAAAAAACAAAATTAAGAAAAGAGAATTATGTCCAGGGCTTCCGAGGGGCCCCTGCAAGTGGAAGACCCTGACTGGAAGCTCCTTTAGCTGCACAGTAAATCTGCCTGCGGGAGCAGTTCAACTACTGCTGGAATTGTTTTGCTGTGTATGTGGACTTAAGTTTTATTCTCCTGTCACTGCTTCTCCAAAAGAAATAAGTAAGTGAAAAAAATTTTTTAAAGAAAGGAAGCAAAAAGGAGAGAGAAGCACATTGCCTAGCTACACTTAGAGAGTGCCACAACCCAGCTGTGGGTCTCGTGCACCCCAGGGTAGTGCACAGACGTCAAATGTAGTTCCTTTATCAAGTTCTTGTGAGAGTTCATGGAAACCAGATATGCTGGCTTCACTGAACTTTCGCCTTTTTCCACCTGGCCCATGAAAAGAGGACTGGCAAGGAGACAATCCACTTCACGGATTCTCTGGCGTCTGGGAGGGCTTCCCTTCCTCCAGTGGGGATTGAGAGTGATTGAGAGGGAGATTGCATGGGAAGGACCTAAAACTGAGCACAAAGCAACCACATCAAAGGCTTTGCCATTGTGGGGGAGGGGAGAAGAATATAGAGCAAAGAGAAAAGGAAGGAAGGGAGGGAGGAAGGCAGGAAGGGAAGAATGGAGGGAGGAAGGAAGTTGTCAAGACCAAATGAGATTGTGTCACCAACTGAGGGCTGGGATTAACTCAACCCTCTGTCTTCCTGAGTGGACACCCTGAAAAACCTTGGGCATGAAAGTTTGCCTTTATGTTGGGTGTGTTAACCTTTTATTGCACAACCAGAAAGAACTTTTAAATATCCACAATTTTTAATTATCTATATTTCTCTCTTCCATCCCCCACATTATACACATAATGGGAGATGGAGAAGACTCCAATTCTATCCTCTTTCTTCCTTTTGCTGTTATTCCTCAGTTTTTCTGTTTCTTTTTCCTTTGAAAAAAATTCTGCTTTTATGAATTCTAGCTTTGGTTTGTCTGAATTGACTCACCATGGTCTATAATGAGGTACCAGAAAAGCTAACAGCCTCCTTTCTTGGCTCTAACCAGAACCTGAATCTTTCTGACAAAAAGAGCTAATCAAAGATCTTACCAATTCAGCATACTTCTTGAATAAGAAATCAAGCTTTTCTTCAGGGGTTTGCAGCTTGTTCAGATTTTGCATTAGCAGGTTGGCTTCTTTGCCTTAAAAGAAAACAAAAACCATAAAGACATTTCTAAAAATAAATGTTGAACTTGAAGTCAGATGATATGGGCTAGAATCTTAGATTGTTCGCTCGCTAGTTAGTATCCAACCAAGGTTGGCCAAGCCACTTAACCTAGGTATAACAATAGAACCTCAGATATAATTTTCTTTTCCTCTAAGAAGGGATGACACCTACGTGATAGAGTAAGTGAGGACTGGCTGAGAAGTTTGTGAAAATGTGTGGTACAGTGTCAGGCTCATGGTAGATTCACAATAAATGTCTGCTGTAACAGGAGTCCCCAAATTTTCATCCCAAGAATCCATTCTTGTTACTTCTCCCCATAGTCTAAATATTTGAAAGAATTTTGAGTATTTTGAAAATATGAACCATGGAGTTGCTAGAATTCCAGCCCAAAGAGGAAGAATTTGACAGCTGAGTCTGCCCATCTTTTTGTTTGTTTGTTTTGTTTTTCTCCTTTTAGTACTTCTTTCTTTGTTTTTTTTTTTTTTATTTTTGGTGAGGAAGATTAGCCCTGAGCTAACATCTGTTGCCAATCCTGCTCTTTTTGCTGAGGAAGATTGGCCCTGGGCTACCATCTGTGCCCATCTTCCTCTAGTTTATACGTGGGATGCCTGCCACAGCATAGCTTGATTAGCAGTGCATAGGTCTGTGCCTGGGATCCGAAGCTGCGAATCTCAGGCTGCCAACGTGGAGTGTGTGAACTTAACCACTACATCACTGGGCTGGCCCCCCCGTGCTCTTTTTTGGGGGAGAATAATTCACTTTTGTTCATGAGCCCCATCCGTGAGATTTGGGTGGGAATAACTCTGATCACATTTCCTATGAAGCAGAGAATAAAATCAATGTAGAGAGAAAAAACGGAGCCCAGACATGGAGGGCCTTTTCCACAGGCCTTTTTGTGTCTCTGTGAGAGAGTGTAACCTCCCTGGGCCTTCCTTTCTCCCACCCACGCCTTAATCTTCACCTCTCCTGACAACCTCTCTCTTTAATCAGAGCAGGGAGGTCAAGACACGCTGTAAAGCCCATGTTTCCTGATATAAATTTGCTTAAGAATATTAACAATTTTGACAGTCTTTCCCCCAAACAGGCATTTTCCCTTTGCTGGAATATTGGCTTTCATCCTGGAGAGGCAGATATATCATGGAGTTAGGGTGTGGGATGTGAACTTCGGGATGTGGGACATACTTGGACAGTTGTGTATCGCTTACCAACAGGGAATCATTCTGAGAAATGTGTGGTTAGGTGATTTGGTCATTGTGTGAACATCACAGAGTGTACTTACACAAACCTAGATGGTACAGCCTACTACACACCTAGGCTATGTGGTACTAATCTCATGGGACCAGCGTCGTATATGTGGTCTGTCATCGATTAAAACATCGTTATTCAGTGCATGACTATACTAAAAAATTACTCCTTATTTATCTAAAATTCAAATTTCCCTTGCCATTCTGTATTTTTATTTGGCTAAATTTGGTAACTCTAGTGGCATCAAGGAATTTTTGGTCTAGAAGGAACCTCAAAGAGCATCCAGACAACTGGTTAATTTTATAGATTAAGAATCTAAGGCCCAGAGAATCCCAGAGTTACATAATCAGCACTGGCAGAGCCGAGGCTTGAATCCAACGTTAGTCTACTTGCCCTAAATCACTCCACTCTCATATGGAATTCTGATGCCAGGGAAACCTAGGGAAAAAAAATGGAAACTTTTTTTGAAAAAAATGACCTCATTCTAACAGCTGGTTTCCGTCTATCTTTGCCCAGCGAGTCAGTTCCGACTAGAGACAAGGCCTAAGAGGGGAGAAGGTGGAGTGAGTGGTGTTCCCACCAGCTCTCCAATTACAGCCTGCAGCATAACGTGCTGCGGCCTTTAAACTGACAATCACGGCTGCCCCACCCCCACTGGGACCATGCCTTCCAGTTCTTTCTCCAGCACAAGAATGGGCTTGCATCCATCATCCTTGTACCGCTGATCAGATTTGGCCCAGGACCCAGCACCCTGGCCCATGGCAAGTGCTCAGTAAATGTTGGTAATAATGGAACAAAACACAGCTGACTGGTGCACACTAGTATCATGTAATCAAATGAACACTGTCCTGAACACAACTTGGTGACGGACTAGATGAAAGACAGGTCTTACCCGCACCTGTGACATGTAATGTACGATGCCTCTCAGTGTGAGTGCCGACATAAAAAATTATTACAGGTCTCGTTTGGGGGAGATAGAAACACTTGAGAGAGTCCAGTGGGTCTCTTTTTCTCTCCACATTAAGTATCTTCTCTCCTTTTTGTTGTCTTTAACTGTGAGAAGAGGGTTTTTTTTAATCGTCACACTCATTGAGGTCTCTTTCTGCTCTCATATTCTATTATTTTGTTTAGATTAACGTTTAGATGCATGACTACCCTTCAAAAATGATTTCTCCCTTCAATAAAAAATCCAAGAAGTTGGAATCAGGCAGGTATGGAATCCATAGATTTGTGACATCAGAGGGCTTAGCGTGTAAACTTCCATTGGTTTTGCTGGGCTAGAGTGCTGTGTGGGGTTACTGTGGAAGAGGAGAATAGAAAGAAATTTGCTCATCTTCTAAGAAAAGCTGTAATTACAATTCCACGGAAATGGGGTCATTTGGTGATAGTGTCAGACACAAGAGGAAAAATCGACTTCATTCAGGGACATTTTATCAGGAGGGGATGACCTGCCTTCTTCCCAATGTGTCATTCTAAAGCAATGTGATTGTGATTAGTCATAAGGAAAGCAAAGGACAGACCTGAAGTCCCCATTAAAGCTGGGAAGTCACGTGGTGGGCATCTGGCCACCACCCCACAAAATGCTCAGTTTGGTAGCAAGTCTACACAAAAGTAGAACCACCTGGACAGGAAGAACAACCACGTGACAGATGGCTGTGCCACTGGCACAGTCATAGACTGAGGGAGTATTCATTATAAAGGAATTATTTTTACGTCAAAGAATTTAAAAACCTTAAGTGAAGACAATGAAATTAGCTATAGAAATGTAGACTAAGATTTTTCTTAAACTTTTAGCATAGTAATAACTGTTTATACTGCTTGGTGATAAATTATGCAGATTTAATAAGTGTTCCAAACTATGCTTTTTTTCTTCCAAAATTACCTTTTAGAACTTTGGGGCTAAAATTTGGTCCTAGATACACGTGTCCCTCTCTTCACCCTTCCTGATTTCCATGGGTTGTGGCAGAAGCTTAAAGCAGGAAAAGATGGTGAATGTTGTGTTTCAAGCATTAGACCCAGATTCACATTTTAATGTTAATTTTGTTTTCTTTCTAATAATTTAAAAATAATGAGTGTGATACAAATAGTTCCTGAGCATCTATAGATATCTTTTAAGGGAAATAAGATTCATGTACCTAGAGGATAGGAAGGACAGTAGAGTTAAATTCACACTGGACATGAGTTCTAGAACTGACTCTGCCATCAACTAGTTGAGTAACCCTTTTTTACAGATTTTTAAACCCTCTGAGCTTCAGTTTCCCTGTCTATACAATTAGTAGGTTGACTAAATGGATTCTGAGTTCAGCCTCTAAGATTTGATGATTCCATGACTGAAATAGCTTTAATCATTTTTAGCTTGATTTAACATTGTTTGGATGTTATATTTGTCTTCCTAAAATGTTTTTGTCCACTTTTTGAATTTATAAAGATTCTCTGACCCCTCCTGGTTATGGTTTTTGTTTGTTTCTCTTGGTTTTATTGACTCTATCAGTTTTGAAAATACTACTTTCATGTATTGTCTAGTCACATTGTTTTCCAATTGGCCAACATTTTATATCTCTTGTATTTTAGTGACCTTGGTGTGTGTATTTGGAAGTTTGGTCTCTCACTCTGTTGAGGGGTGGATCTGGACCTTTTATTAGGTCAGTTGATGATGTGTTTAAACTACTGGCAATTTCTCGGCTATAACTATAAAGAAAACTTTCTTGAAGAGAAAAAACTTGAAGAGTCTAATAATGAAGAGATTATTCTGGGAAAACAAAATAAAGCAAAATCTTATAATGAAAAAGAAAAATATCAGAAAGAGCAGTAAGATGCTGATCCATCCAGTCTCGACTCTGGTCAGAAGAGAGAACAAATCATTTTGCTCAGGATGTTTTTCTCTCCCCTTCCATCTCCTTTTCTCACACCTCCTCTCCTTTCCGGATCTGGCCTAAGTTCTAGCTTCTCTAGGAATCTACTCATGAACCTTTTAGTCTCTGCTGATTCCTCTTCCCCCAGAATTCCTCTGGACTCCTGCCATCTCTTCCAGAAAATTCAGCACCTGTATCAAAGCAATAGATTATGTCCCTCTCAGAGTGAAACTAGAAATCAAGCTAGAATGGATGAAGCAGACCATCTGGGAAAGTGACCATTCTAAGGCAGAGTAAGTAACTGGCTGAAGACATTTCAGAAGACAAATGTCCTAGTCAAGATGCCTCTCAGAAGGCAGAACTGAAACTCACCTGTAACTAGAAAGACCAAACCCATTAACTGAGCTACAGTAAACACTTCTCAACAACAGCTCTATTGTTTTTATATGCCTTCTGTCCTGCAATATTAGTGACTTCAGTTCTGCCCCTTGCTTCCTTTATGACTAATCTCACAATCACGTCAACTAGTTGAGTAACCTTTATTGCAAACACTTAAACTCTCGAGGCTTCAATTTCTCTGTCTATAAAATTAATGGGTTGACTAGATGGAGTCTGAGCTCAAAATGGACCTGTGGATAGGCTTTGTTTTTCTCCCAGGGTATTCTATCAGTTCTCAACCTAAAAATCAGAAAGTATATTATATTTTACCATTGTTTTGTGCTTATGACTATGTGCTGCTTCGGCAGCCCATAGAATATTGGCAGAGACGTGATTAATAAGACACTTGTGAGCCTGGAGGATGGAGTGGGAAGCAAGGGGGATACTTTAGATGTTAACAGGATGTGTCATGGTGCTGTCTAATTCAGAATCTGTTTTTGTTTCTTTCAGTTCAGATGCAAAGGAGAAAGTGGCTCTACCAACTAAAGAGATTTTAAAATGCTCCCCCAAGCGCTGTGGTGTGTAGTGTGTTGATTGCAGGAGGATGTGCAGCCTCTAAAGGAGATAGAGGTCTTGATTGCTTGGGTTGTAGAGACATTTCCCAAATATTCAGAGAAGTGAAAGAAGGGTCTTTTAGTCCAACAAGCTTCGGAAATGTTATAAACTATGCCCATCACTATTGGAAATTTTCATTGTCGTATATATTTAAAGTCAGAGAATTTTGGCGATAAGGAAACTTGAACTTTGTCTGAAATCTCAAACAGCCCAAAGTGGACACTTTGGAAATTTTTGGGTTAGAGAGTCAGAATATTTCAGCATCTCAAAAATACCAATAAAGCAACTATTATCTGATAAACATACAATAATTAAAGACTCGTCTTTGATCAAGTATGTGAGCAAAGTCTAAGGCTATATCTTCAGGTACAGGTTGAATGACTTACTAAAATTCTACTGAAGGTCCATATAGGTTCTAAAAGAAGAACACAGATGCACTTCATATTTCCTCCAAAAGGGTGGAGGAAGCACTTTCTGAAGCATCAGACCTGTTGCTTCCAAAAGCTGTTTATGTCAAAATTACCCTGGGTGACTTGGCCCCACTCCAGACCTACCAATTCTGTGTTCAGGAAACAGCATTTTTGACAAATTCTGTACTTGATTCTAGTGCACACTTAAGTTTGAAAATCATTGGTCTAGACGATGGTGCAGTGTCATTTAATTGATAAACAGCCAAGAAGCCTGCTCAAGTCCCTTGCGGACAACTGAAATAATATTGTCATATTTTGATTAGCCTAAAAATGTTGTTTTAATTCATAATGTAGCTGAAATGGTACAGTGTTTAGAAGAATATGCTGATAGTATTCAGAGAAATGCCAAGGAAGGGTCAGCAGTTTACACACATGTAATTAGGTGGACCCACCTGGGCGCTCTGATACACAAACATTGGTTCTGATCAAACACATTCAATTGAAATTTGGTAACCTGTAGATAGTGGCAGAACTAAAGTTGTGGAGTTTTTTCTTTCTCTAAAATATTTTGATTATTGGTAATTATAAGGTTACCATAGATTTTGAAATAATTCAGGGAAGACAGAGTAGTGGTCATCTTGAACTTTACCTCTGCTTTCTTCATATCCATGCCCCCAAGACAACACATACAGATTCCTATATAGAAGTAGTTTTAGAGTGATAAGCAAAAGAACTTTCCTGGTTAGGTACACTTGAAATCATTCATCTCTGCCACGTGACTTTGTGTTGTCTTATGGAAAGTTTAACAATGACAAATGCAAAGGGATATTGCTGAGATGCTTTTGATAGAGAAGGAAAAATGGCTCTGTAAAACAAAGCAACTTCATTCTCTTTCCCAGAGTTCCAGAACACTAGAGTGATGCTAATCTTGCGATTTGGAATTTGGTATTAGTTGGGTTATTTTAATCTTTACGCTGGGTAGGTCAGGTGTGCTATTTGAATGTGCCTTTCAGCCCTTCTTGAAAGTATTGCCAACAATGGGTTTTAAGCATCATAGTGATGTCCTATGTCAGCATAGACATACTTTTGGGTTTACAGATAACCTGTTACTGGAGTCTGAACCCAGTTCTCACTCCAGTACCTGTGATCCTTCACTCTGCCACACTGTCTTCCAGAAATGAGTAAGACATGGTCACTGCCCTTGATAGATTCTCCATCCAGCTTGGGAAGTAGGCATGTAAATAAAAGATTACTGTAGAAAAATTAATGGAGAACTAAGGAAGGCGATGCTTCCTCTACCTGGGCATGTCAGAGAATGTATCACAGAGGTGGCATTTGTAGAGAGTGCTACAGGGAAATTCACCAAGGAAGGAAGACAGAGGGACTCTCATGTGTGCAGTAACATGCTTTCACTCGTAGCTAGAGAACTAACTCTCTCACCCTCTTTCACAGCCATTTTTGGTGTAAACAATCCACCATGCTCTCCTAACAATTTTCATGTGCCTGTTCTCACACTGCCCTATGTAACAACTAGTTTGCATGTTTGTTTCTCTCTCCATACCTAGAGTGCCTTAACCAAACGGTCTTGAAGATTTATTTATCTTTGTGCACCTAGCACAGTACCTCATGAAGACTAGACATTAATGAATATTTTGCTGAACCAATTAACTAACCAGAGTAAAAATATTTTCTGCAATTTTTGACATTCTATAATTGATACATTTCCTAAGTTTTGTTAAATAAAAGAATATATAGTAATGGAACATACTACTAAGTGATCTAATTGACAATCATTTTATATACAGAACCATCCCTATATTTATATTTTGTTTAAATCCAGATTCCACTAGCTTTGCTTTAAACAGTTTTCCTTTCATTCATTCACTCATTCATTCATCCTAATAACAAACATTTATTGAGCATCTAACATATGCCATCCACTGTTCTAGACACCAGGCATCCAGTGATATCCAAATATACACAGTCTCTGCTCTTGAGGTAAAAGAGCTGATGGGGAAGTCATGCATGAACCAAATAATCACAGAAGTAAATGCATACTCTCAAATGCTGATAGACACTAGGAAGGGAAGATGCATGGTGCAATAGAAACAGAAAACAGGAAGACTTTATCTAAGGTTGGGCTAAAAAGATGCCATTTGAGTTGTGAGCTGAAAAATGAGTTAAGTGTCCAAAGGGCTGAACTGGGGAATGGGCAGGAATTTCTAGGTGGAGAAAATAGGAGGGACCCAGGCCCTGTAAGTGATGGAGCATGGCATGTTCAAAGAACATGTTTCAGTTCAAAGAACTGAAAGAGAAGTTCAGAATGTCTAGCTGTTAGGCTGTAGCAGTGGTGGTGGTGACAGGGGCAGAGTGTCCAGGAAGGGGACGTTGTGGGGTAAAGTGATGGGACACAAAGCTGGAGAGATGCTTAAGGCCTGAAAGACCGTATTAAGAATTCTGGCCTTTGTCCTAAGAGCAGTGGGAAGCCATTGAGGACAGAGGGTAGGTGGGTGACATGTTGAAAGTTCACTTTAACTCTATCTAGGGGAAACGCCTGGGGACAAGTACAGTAAGAGAAGATGCAGGGAGATCCTAAAGGAAGCTATTGTAGTAATCCAAATATGACATGTGGCTTCTAGTAAAGGCTAGAGGAAGTGCCCCTTTTAGGAATAATTCAAAGAAAAGTCATACATTAGAACATAACTACTTGCCTAATCCTTTTAGGATTTTCTTTTCCAATTTTTGCTCTTTATTGCTGGCAGGCTCTTTGGCTGTGAGGGGCTCTCCAGAAGCCACGGGTTCTCTCTCCGTCACTTCAGTGGCCTCCTCGCCATCCCCGTCCTCATTGTCAGGTGGTTCTGGGTTCTCAGGCTGTTCCTGGGCCTTGGTGGGACCCCCTTTCCCTGCCGTGCCGGCAGTAGGCCCGTACGTGTTGATGATGTCTTCCAGTTGTCGATTCAACTCTTCAGAGATATCATGAGCTCCCTGCTCAGGCTGCACACCTGCCTCCTCCTCTGATGCTCGGAGTGGGGTTGAGGAAGCCTGATCATCTTGCTTCTCCAGGTCATTTTGAGCGGGTAATGATGAAATGTCCCCAGGAGGTGTCGATTGGGGGTCCCCCGGGAGTGGCACAGAGTGATTCGTCTCCATACCGGGAGTAGAATCTAGTGGAAGCCCAGCAGGTTTTATGTAGTTAACCTAGTTAAATGTAAATGGTAAGGATAGCCTCAAACGGATACCTACTAATTACAGTTTCTAACATAGAGTGAATGTACTTTCACAAACCATCAATATTGCAATTAAGTAGGTAGGAACAGTAGGAAGCCATTTTTCCAAATTGGGTCTTTTAGCATACTTTGGTGTTGGTCTTTTTGGTGGACATATTTGTCATTTTGCTTAGAATAGCCCATTTGTGTTGCAATTCTCATATAATTCTATGTTGATTTACAGTCATTGGAAGTACATGGATGTATACATTTAAAATGTTTAAATTTTAAATGTTGTTTTTTTCAAAGTTAAAACATTTAATGCAAAATCCATTGAACTTACTAAAATTATTCATAACAATAACATTCCTAAACTATTTTAATCTATAAATGAAGGTTTGATTAATATGAGTACATTGATGTAAATGAATTATTATACTGGTTACAGGAGATACTTTGTTGCTTTTCTGGTATTTTCCTTTTCCCAGATGAGTAACGTGTAATTATCAATCAGGAAAACACTATTCTTGAGGTTCAAACTAGCATCGTTTTTGAAATAAGACAGAAAATGAGGGAAGATATAAGTTAACACACAAACTAGTATGAAAACATGGTGATACTCATAATAATAATTCCTTGAATTTCTATAACGTATTTTTTGTTCCAATATAAAAACTAACTTTCTTTTAGAAAAAAACATTGCAACCTTCCCTTCTCAGTCAAGAAGCCCTAGGATAAGTTAATTTTTAAGAAATAGCAATGTTTAATGAACAGGGAGGGAATGAACTAGGGAAATAACCCAGATATAATATGGGCTCTTTGGAAATAGGGGATAAGGGACTAGCTGAGTCAAGGGTTCTAGAGTTTATGGCTATTGCCATTTCTAGGGTTGTAATAGATTTGGCTTAGGCCTTTAAGTTATGGTGCGTTTCATTTGTAAGTGATATTTAATGGTGATGCTGCTAATTAGCAGCATAAAAATATGACAGGGTCCTCATAATGCACAGGTTTTGCTGCTGTGTGGCTTGAGAGCGAAAACAAAAACACACTGTTCTGTGCACTGCACAGCTTCCTCCCCCCAGCCTCAGGGCAGCTGATGTCAAATGCTTGAACACCAAGAACAGAAAACTCAACATACAGACATTGCCACCCACTTGTGACCCCCAGCAAGGACTCATTAACTTAGAAGGAAGTGCTTTTTCTCTCGCCCATCTTAATTCACCACCTTTATTATCAAATGATGCAGTAGACAGCTTCACTGTCTCCATCACTGCAATCTCTTTATCCCGACACTTACTTGTTGGGCACACTCATCTATATATAACTTACGCCTCCCCTGAACTTGGAGAGAGACACACGGCACCTGCTGTCCAGCCAGGAGTTATTTTAAGCTCTTCTAAAAGGAGCCCTGGCATTTAGCACTTCATCTTTGAAAATCAAAGGAAGAGAATACTTTTTAATACAAATTGAAAACAGCAAACATTTACTGGTTTAAATCCAGATGTGGGTTTTAAAGTGTTAGGAGGCTTCTTAGGATGAAATAAAATCTAAAGTTAACCAAACTTCAAAGCAAGGAATTTAAACTGATTGTCTAGAGGAGTTTTAGTGTCGTTAGTCTAAATGCAAGTGTTTTGTTTGTATTTGATCTATTCTTCATTCATCAGAGGCCATAATCATTGATGTTTTTTCTACTAATTCCGTGGATATCCTTTAAACTCATGTTCCACATTTGCTTTAAAATAGAATAACTGAGTTGTTATAAACCACAGGACAACTCAATTCGTAAAAGTAGCCTCAAGATAAATCAACAAGAGGAAAAAAACAAAATCCAACACCTCTGTTACTTTTAAATTGTCTCCTTCCATGTTGATTAATTTAGCAAGAAATTATTTCTAAATTTTATCTTCTATAAACTTTATTGCCTGTCTTTTTTGTCCTCTGAGAGAATTTTTCACGTGTACTGGCAGTCCCAGCAGATTATCACACACACGTCCCTTCCTGAGCAACACAGTTTAATTATAAATACAACAATGGAAAGTTCTTCAACAGTTCACTGGCAATCTCAAAGGTGCAAGTTTCGAACACCACAAACCGCACCCAACACCTTCTCACAGGGCTTGGGGGAGTGTTTGTCACACTTACCAGAAGGCAAGGAGCTGAGCAGAAAGAGAAAGGAGAGGCAAGAGGCAGCAGAAAGCTAGTCAAAGCAGCAGCAACAGCAGGAGACAGGCGGGCAGCTGTGTTCTTACAGGGGAGAGAGACCAAACACACACACACACACACACACACACGCACACACACACACAGGCACCGAGGCCGCAGGAGAGCAGGGAGGGGGCGGGGAGGGTAGAGGCACATCCTATGACACAGCAAGAGAGAAATACACCCAAGCTTCTGTAGCAGTCTCCTGGGCAAATGTCTCAGAAAAGAGGAGCAGCTGATAGATCTTATCAGACTCCCCATGTTTCATCCTTTTGAAAATGTAAACTCTCAGTATACAGCCTCTTTGCTAGCACGATTTTTCACCATTGTTGTTCTTTTGGGCAGAGATCGGTTTTTCTTATTTCTTGGTTCATTTCCAGTGTGGTTTCTGATTCATCTCCTTTTTTTCCCCTCTTACGCTAGCCTAATTAGTGTCAGGTTTCTTAAAGGAATCATGGAAAACAAAAAACAATGGCATAACAAAAAGGAGGTGCTAGAACTACTTTTATTCTGATGTCATTGTTTGGTTTGTTTGTAAAATTTGAAATAAAAATTTAGACGGTTATTTAGGCTGTGGGTTTCGTGTCATTTTCACGTTCATGGTAACTGGAGGGACCTCTGATCCCACCTCTTACTCAGGTGACTGCCTTCTAGTCTCAGGTACTGCCTTCCCATCTCAGGTAAGCCCTGGGGGAGGCAGTCTGCTTTTTCTTCCTTAGTTGGAGGCTTTCCCACCGTACACACCCAAGACTCCCCACCTCCAAGACTTGGAAGCTTTTCCAAGTCTTTCCCACTGTTTCCAAGCTCTCAACCTGCTCCTTAATTCTCCCCAGGAAAAGCACCTCCTCCTCATTCACCATAAAATGCCTCTTTCTTTTAACCTGCATCCACTCCCCTTTTCTTTCTGTTTCTGGAGAACGTGTTCCCATACTTTGCAAAGCAGATTCCTCCATCAGTGTCTGCTCTTGGTACAGGCTGGGCATTGTGACACCCCCCTTGTGGTAGGCAGAATAATGCTATCTGAAAGATTTTCACATCCTAGTCTCCTGAACCTGTGAATATGTTACTTTACATGGTGAAAGAGACTTTGCAGGTGTGATTAAGTTAGAGATATAAGGGATCATGAGATGGGGGGATTATCCAGAATTATCCGGGTGGGCTGAATGTAATCAGAAGGGTCCTTACAAAGGAAAGAGGAAAGCAGGAGGGTCAGAGTCAGAAAAGGAGAGTTGATGACTCCAAAAGAGGTCGGAGTGACGTGGGGCCACAAGCCAAGGAATGCGGGAAGTTTCTAGAAGCTGGGAAAGGCAAGGAAATGGATTCTTCTCAAGATCTTCCCAAAGAAATGCAGTTCTACCGACATCGTGATTTTAGCCCAGTGAAACTCATTTTGGATTTCTGACTTCCACACTGTAAAATAATAAATTTGTGTTGTTTTTAAGCCACTAGATTTGTGGTAAATTGTCACAGTAGCAAGGGGAAACGAAAATATTCCACCCCCAAACATTTTCCCAACCCTTTCTCCAAGTTCAGAGTAGGCATAAGTTATGTATAGATGAGTATACCCAACACGTAGAGGTCAGGATAAAGAAATTCCAGTGATGAAGAGAGTGAAGCTGTTTATTGCACCATTTGGTAATAAAGTTGGTGAATTAAAATGGGTGAGAGAAAAAGCATTTCCTTCCAAGTTAACGAGTCCTTGCTGAGGGCCGCAAGTACATGGCATTCCATATTGGATTATAGCAAACCGACTCAGTCAGATTGCTCAGTAAATGCAAACAGTAGGTCAGCACTTCTCAAATTTAGGTAATATATAGATTCTTTCAACAAAATAACTAAGTGTTGAAATTAATTTAAAGAAAAGAAATTTCTCACCATGATTGGACTGAGTTATTATATTATTATTTATACCAATATGTACTAATACCAAAATAAGTATAAACTTTTGATGCTTAAGTTATTATGCAATACAAATTTTTAAAAATATTATTTAATAAACCCTACAAAACCAATAAATACAATTCAAATTAACAACATTAGTTTTATGTGACAATATTTAGCTGAATCCAAATTGCTACTTGTAACATGAATACGGTGCTGACTGTTGGCCATTTTGTGTTCATGGCACTCTTCCACAATGTGCTTTGTGAAGTGAATCAATTTCTTCACACTTGGTCTATTCAAATTATTCCATAAGTTTCGTTCATATGACCTGCCACGATCTCAACTGGACTTCCTTTGACACTAATGCACCATGTACTGCTCTTACTCATTTTCCTGTCATAATTAAAATAGTGCTCTTGGAGCGAACTCGATTATACACATATGATAATGAAGGCACCAAAATGGCAGAAATACATGGTGACACCAAAATGACAGCTACCCAGACAATCCAGAATAAGCTCATACACTTGTAATTACAAGTGTAATGAATACAAACACACAAACCTGTGGCTCCCAAGAATCCATCTGTGGCCTGCTAGAGGCCCAAAGAACTGGAGTGGGTGATAAGAAAGACAAATTAATAGAGCTCAGTGCTTTATTATAAAATCAACCTTTGAGCTACTGTAAGGAATAAATATCTTTTTTTGAAAATATTTTAATTTTCATGAAAATATTAAAAGAAAATAGTTAAAAAGTCAAATGACAATAAAAAGCTTATCACAAGAAAAAATAACCCCTTGTCCTCTCTCCACCCCTTCCTCCAACCTTGTCATGCTCCCCAGAGGTAATAATATTGAACTATTGCAGGTATTTCTTCTTTAACTTACTTTCTTATTTGTAAATAAAGCGCCTACATTACTGTCTGTCAACTCATCAATTTTTGACATCACCTATTGTCTTCCCATGATAGATGAAGATTTAATTTATGTATACCCCTTTTCCTGGCCTCATTTCTCAATAAAATTACATCTCAATTTTTAATTCATGTTCTACGTTTTCATTATTGAAATAAAGTTCACTGCTAAATCAGGTAGAACACTGTGGTTATAGGTGCATTCCTTTGCAACTTTTTGTTTTTCCTGGAGTTAATGATTACCTTTTCTTTTCATTGGCTTAGTTTTGAGAATACTCTGTCTTCCCAAACTGCACAAGAGCTCTGTAAAATGCCTCTCTAAGCTGTTTTCCCCAAGATCAAATCTGTGAGACAATTTGCACATTCTAGTATTTGCTTGGAGATATTACCTCCACATATAAACACCCTCAGAGCTTGACTTCCTTCTCCAATCTGGTTTGGTGACTTTCTCCACCTGCTGCCCAGCTGTGGTCCTAGCACTTCCCGTGCCGTGATCCTGGGGATTCCCTTTACCTCTCTCCTGTTTCCTCATTCCCATTCTTCCTCTTTTTTGGTTTACTTCCTTGCTTAGTGAAACATGTCCATTGGCTTCCTGAGAAAGCATTTATGGGAGACTTTGTGTGTCTCAAGTGCCTTTTTGCTACCCCTATACTTACTTGACTGATAGTTTGACTGGATGTAAACTTTTTACTAAACGTAAAAAAAAAAAAAATTTTTTTAAATTCCTGATCCTTTGTATGATCTATTTCTTTTTTCCTCTCTGGAAACTTTTTAGGATATTCTCTTTATCCCTGATATTCTGAAGTTTCCCAATGATAAAATTTGATGTGGGTCTTTATTCATTTATGATATTGGATACTTAATGGGTTTTTAAATCTGGAGACTCATGTCTTTCACCTCTTTCCCCCTTTATCAGTTTTCCTCACTCAGAGGAGGACAAGATCCTCTGGGCCTCATATCCCTGAGTCTGAAGCCTTTCTGGTTAAGCTTCTCCAGAGAAAAATCCTCAGATATCCTGAAAAGGTGGAGAGAGGTTACTTGACTTTGTGAGGTGAAATAGTGGATCCTTGAGTCTAACTGTTCATTCTCCTAATTAAAAAACAACAAAAACAGGGGGCCGGCCTGGTGGCATAGTGGGTAAGTTTGCACGCTCTGCTTCAGTGGCTCGGGGTTCGTGGGTTTGGATCCTGGGTGCAGACCGATGGACCGCTTGTCAAGCCATGCTGTGGTGGTGTCCCACATATAAAGTAGAAGAAGACAGGCACAGATGTTAGCCCAGGGCCAATCTTCCTCAGCAAAAAGAGGAGGATTGGCAACGGATGTTAGCTCAGGGCTAATCTTCTTCACAAAAAACAAAACAAAACAAAGCAAAAACCAATCCAACAAAAAATTAGTCATCAAACAATCCTGCCTTATTACTACTTTTGATAGTATCTCCACTTTCTGAGTATTAACCTCAAATTCCTTAATCTTTGTAGAGTCTACCAGGCAAATTAGCTAGCTTCTCACTCTCCTGCAGCCGTGCAGTCCCATTTCTGTCAAGCACATTTGTTCTGTTGGATCATTTACCATTACAGCCTTTGTTCTAGTTCTCATTCATTGTGGTTTGGGGTTTACAGATTCAATTCTTCTGGTTTCATTGATGTTAGAGTTTCTATTTCTGTTTCTCATTCTTCTTGTTTGCTAGTGAATTTTAGAGGAGAAAGAGGTCAAAAAGATCTTTACAATCCCATCTTGGAGTCAGGCAGATCTGTCTAACCATTCTAGTGGTCCAGTGATGAAATGAAATATTCCTCAAAATAAGCAGCTCCAGTTTTAGAAATATCCAACAGAGTCTGGTTGTTCTTTCTTTTAGGGATACTGAAGAAGAAATTTATGCATGGGGGGAGGGGAGAATTAGATTAAATGACTCACTTAAGATCTCTTTCAAATATAAGAGTTTATGAATTCTCTACTTTTCTACCATGGGCTTAAGGGAAACAGAAATCATATAATAATTAAGACTCTAAGCTTGAAAATCAGGCAGCTCCCATATGAATTCCAGATCTGTCTTTTACTTAGGCTGTATGTTAATTTCTTCAGCTTCAATTTCCTACTCTGTAAAATAGGGAATACCTATTTTATATGGTTTTTATGAGGCTAACACAGTAAACATGGTATATATTATGAACACATAATCTGTGTTGACTAATTCCAATAATGATGTGTTTAAGTGAAGCCTGTGAAATGAGAATTAATATTTTCCACGCTGATAGCATTTGAAATTGTTGCTGTCTTGAACCAAGTTTAAGTCTGATAACCTATTGTGTCATCTCTTGGTTATGGTATGTATACACTTGACCTGGGTTAGATCTGGCTTGGGCTGAGGAGCAAATCTTTGTACACTCTGTTCCTACTCAGCAGACATCACTTCTGTGTTTCTAGAATAGGGGAAAATGTGGGCTTGTAACCAAGCACAGATTATTTTCAATTAGTCTAAATACAAGCCATGCAGCAAATTACAATATTCGATGTCTAGGGTGACACCTCTTTAATCTGTACCAGTTGTGTGCGGTTGATCTCCAGAAGTGAAAAGTATGATTCACATCCTATAAAAAGAATTTGGTTTTATTACTTTCAAGCAAGAATTAGGCAAACAAAGTTTGTCTCTAGTGAATGGCAACGTGAACTAGCTTTCGTGAACAAATCATTTGAAATTTGCATAAATATTGGGTGCTACATTTGTGCTTAGAAAGAGCTCTGCTTCTTAAGTGGCCTTATTTAATTACATTTAAATATTTTCATGACAATGTAATCACGAATTTCTTTTTATAAATAATGCAAGTAAATTTTGGGGATAAGAACCTTTACAGTGTTTCTCTGGTTTACATGAAGTAACAAGATTTTGCTGCATGCATTCTGCAAGGCAGATTTGGCTCATGTCAATATTTTGCTCAAGGAAGGTCAGAATAAAGTCTGCCATGTTGCAGTAATATTGGACCCCTCATCTTTGAAAAGCCCCTCCCGACTGCATTGCCAAATGTAGTAGAGATCCAGGAGCATAGGACTGTGTTTCCTGGTTCATCCAGATGTGCCCACTGAAAGTAGAGTTGAGTTTTAGTGGCCCCCAAGGGCTACAGCAATGACATTCTCCTGGAACAGGCTTCCGTGTTCCAACCGCTGAGCACTAGAAAGTGGGCTTGAAGACCACATGGCCGAAGCATGGAGACGTTTCTCTCCTTGGTCTTGTCTAGCATCAGCGGTTTGCCCAGCACAGTTCCAGGCTGCTCCTTTGGATAGGGGTTACTTGTTGCTTCAGATTGGCAGGAAAACCCTGCTGACATATGAATACTCATAACATAACCCTGGGGGAGGAAGTGCCTGAACTCCAGGGACACAGTCACTTTTTTGTGGTGTCACACTTCCTCTGGCTCATGTTCCCTACAGGAAACTTGGGAAATATGTCCCATTTGAAAGAACTCTGGTCACAAGATACCAAAATTAATGACAACAAGAAGGCAATGACGCAGATGGACTGAAATGTGAAATGCTGATGGTCCTGACTTTGAGGTTGCCAAGCCACCCATGGTTTTGGACAGGGACTCTCCCATCAGGTATGTTTCTTCCCACCTTCCCCTCTTCTCCTTTCTCCTTGTTCTGAGGTTTGATGGCTACTGTGCAGTCTGCAGAATCTTGGTGAGGGAAGAGACCTCACAGATCATCTTCCCACCTCCTTTGGACTCAGAGATCCTGTCCAGAGCCATCCTGACCTGTCCTCGGGTAGATGACATTTGATGAAAGAAATCTGCCTTTCTTAATAAGAAAGTACTACTTGCCAAGAGTTAAATAAAGGAATAAAGTCTCCCAAAATGATAGATCCATGATGTTTACCACACAAGCACTGTGCCTCCTTTCAAAGTCTTGACAAAGGCATCTCTTTCAAATAGCCTGTCTTGGCTTTGCTAAGTAATGACTACAGGTTCATCTTTCTCTTCTCTGTTCAGTGTCAGAAGTTCTTTTGATTCTCCTCCCTAAGGGTAATGAGTCTTCTTTCCTCTACCTGAGTGTCGTGAGGCCCCTCTTTCCCCACTGAGCACAAAGCAATTCTCAGTTGGGGTCTAAGGTTGAGCTTACGCTTAAAGGAAAGCCTAGCATTTTGATGTGTTAAAAAACAGTCGTGCGGTGGTCGTGGACCACAGATGAAAACTCTCCATCCTCTCGAAGCGGACTGGTCTAGCTCTTGGGCTCTCTTCCAAACCTGAATATTAGCACCAAGAAAGGAGTAGTGACCTGCAGCCTCCACTTCTGAGATCGCAGAACTGGCATCTGTGAGGATGCAATGGCCTCAGACTCAAAATCAAGTGAAACCTGCCCTCTGCCAAACAGGCACCTACACAGCCACAGAGAACGAAGGGTGAAGAACGAGGCTGGAACCAAGTAGCTGTGATGCACGTCCTCTCTGAGATCCCCACTCAAAACAAAAGCAACCAGACAGAAGTGTTGAGCTTCATTGATGTTGGGTGAGCATCCTGGAACTCCTAGTCAAATAAAGAAAATAAGAAATTATTCTTACTTGTGTAAGAGAAAAGGTGCTGTGATGATAGAATCCCTCAAATTAAGTAGGAACATTGTCATTTTAGAACAGAATCAGAAATACCAATACAGACTTTAAAGGAAAGCTTTTTCAGGTTTGATACTGAAATAACCTAAGAACAATGGTACCCCATGTTGCACCCTATCGCCCAGTTCTTGGTCTTTCTATTTTTTCACTAAAAGAAGCTACGAATCCCTGGAGAACATCTCAGTCAATGCTTGGCCTAGAAATATACAAGATAGCTTGGATCATCTTGTGTCAGGAAGCAAGACAGCTTTCAAAGACTGATAAAGTCATCAAAAATACATAGGAATCTGCCTAAAAGATGCTACCACTGGTCAAAGCTGTGATATTAAAAATTATAATAAATCCTCCAGTCAACTTAAATGCATTTAGTCTATTAAAAAGCCATGATGAACAAAAAGAAAAAAAATTGCATGACCTATCTGAGGAAAGATGAAGGGACCAGAATTTATTACTGCTGAGCCTTATTGTTTATTTGGCATTATTGGCTCATTTATTGTACGCATAAAGATTACAGAAATGAGCTAATCCTAAATATATCAGTTAGAAGGCATTTTCTGACGCAAGGTGGGAATGTCGGTAGAAAGACGTGTGACTACAAGTCAGACAAATGCCATGGGAAGTATCCAGAACTCATCTGTATCAGTTTTTAAATGAAGCCGAGAAAGAGAAAGAACGCACGATGTGCAAATGTCTTTACAGGTAAATACACTCCACGTTGCGGAAACGGCAAACCCTGCCACAAGGCACAAAAGGAGTCAATAAAACTGAAGCAGCAGGAAAAGAAGAGATCGAGAGGTGATGGTGGGGCCGTCAGCCAAGCCTGCTCACGCAACTTGAAACAAAGCTGCAAAAGGCAGCAAGACGGGATAAATCTTCAGACAAAAATAAATGGAAACAAAAGAGAAAAGGCTGAGCTGGCCAACCCAGAAACTACAAAAGGCGCCCCTGCAGACACCAGAGAAACTAACAATGAAGGGAGTCCAGCCGCTGAGGAAGCAAGTGAAAAAGAAGCCAAATCTAGTGAGTGTCATATACCAAGTCTCAGCAGTGGTCCTCGTACGTCTCTTCTTGTTAATCCAGAGGTATTTGTATCAATTCTTTTATAAATGCAAATTTTTGGTAGCTCTAGGAGGACATTTGAAAGGAAAAAAATCCCACGCCTTATTCTATTGTTTTCTTTTTTTACATATTTAGGCGGGTGCTTTTTTTAGTGCAAATCTTTTTTTAAAAGTGAATGATTATCTCTTGTGTCAACTTAACATTCCATAGGCAGCAAGAGAGCAGTTTTAATAGCCTACAATAGGAAGTGTATAAGTAAATAGCAACTTGAAGTCACAGTCTTATATTCAATATCACAAATATTTTAAATGACTTAACTTTTTTACCCAGTTTTTAAGTAGAATTGTTCCCACAGATGGCTGCTCCCTGTTCTTAGCTCTTCTATTAGAACTGTGCCATCTTTGGTAGTGGTACTCTAATGGCCCTTATTACTTTATTAATGTGTTGGGAAAGACTGGAAATTTTTGAGCATGTAGTGTGTATGTATTAAATTGTAAGATGGAGGAAAGTTAGGTCTAACAGCTTATCAATATTTTTAAATATTGGTATTTGAGATCCTCTATTTAAGAACAGTTAGCCCACAAATTTTAAGGTAGAAAGTCACTGGAAAATTTGCTATGGATGATAACTCGTGAATTTTTAAGTTTTCAGGATTTGTATTAAGAATTATTTACAAATGGTTTCATAACATCTATGGGCTGATCATGGAACAAAAATTTCTATTATGAAAAAAAAATTTTTTTTGTTCGTTTTTATGTTTTTTGTTTTTGCTGAGGAAGACTGGCCCTGGGCTAACATCTGTGCCCATCTTCCTCTACTTTTATATGGGACGCCACCACAGCATGGCTTGATAAGCAGTGTGTTAGGTTCCTGCCCAGGTTCTGAACCTGTGAACACTGGGCCACCGAAGTGGAGTATGAGAACTTAACCACTACACCACTGGGCCAGCCCCAAATGGAAAGACATCTATATATTTTATGATGCCATCAACTTATATATCTTTAGAGTCAAAGAGACATTTACATAACCTAAGAATCCCAAACACATCAAATGGATCATCCTGGATAGGAGCTGCACATTTCTTTAGGTAGATGGAAGAATGAGGTATTGTGTATAATGCAAATCCAGGAAAGTGGGCTGGGTGATAACTTCTATCCGAGTTGAGGAATTATTAACATAATAACTGTTCGTAGAATTGTGCATTTATCCTCAGGTCTTGGGAAAGATCCAGGTCCTCTATCTGTCTCTAATAGTAAACAACTTCAATTAATTAGGAAGGGAACCGTCTTCCTCAATAAATACGCATCTTTTAATTCCAAGGAGATTTAGAATTAAGTATAGAAAAATTTAAAAGAATCGAAATGATTTATTAATATGAGTGTCAGGTAGGGAATTATAAAATCTACCTGGCATTTCATCAAACTTCTGATCTATTTGATCTATTTTGCTATATCCCCACTAGACTGTGAGTTTCTTGGGAACAAAGGTGGTGTCTTTTATCCCAGCATTCTCAACACAGTGCCTGGCCCAGAGTCAGTGCTCAGCAAAATTTTAGGAATGAATAAATGAGGTCCTGAAGGTTGTAGAGAGATTTCGTTCTCACAGCATCTGCTTCCAAAGAGATCAGAGAAGTCTATTTCCTTACAGTACTTCTGAGCTGCCGTCACTTTGGGGGCTCCGTCCTGCAGCCATTTCAGAATGTGGTAGAAACAGAGGAAAGGATTTCTCCGATGTTTCTGATGTTTAGTCCGGGGCATGTTTACAGACGGGAAGGGTCAAACTTCAAGGATGCTCGAGAGACTGCAGCTCTTGACATCCTCTCTGAAAGGATGCGCTGTACAGAGATCTGCCCTCCAGCAACTTTGCTTGAATGCCACGTGGTTGAGGCATGGAGACAGTTTTCCTTTGAGACCCTGGCTAAGCATCTGTTATCGGGTGTAACAGATAATAAATTTCAAACCACTTCCTCATGACAACCCTTCAAATGTGTGAAAACCATATCCCTTTTACCTACTGATTCCTCCTTTCTTCAATTGTTCCTTGTTTGACACAGTCTCCAGACCCTTCCTCCACCAGATTTTCCTCTTGTAGTCTGTCCATGTTTCTCCTGCATATTGTCTCAAAGATCCAGAAATGAGCACCACATGTGGGTTGCGGCCTGACCAAAGCAGAGAGCAGTGGACCCTTGCTGCTCTCCTTCTGGGCACTGCACATCCATTGCTGCCAAGATGTCATCGTCTGCTTGGCAGCCTTATCATGTTCTTGACTCTCACAGACAACTCAAGTCCTTGTGTTCTATGTTGTTGTTGTTTTTAATGTATGTTTTAAATATGATTATCTAATTCCGTACTTGCATATTTTGAATTAAGTTGCTACTTTTTTTTTTTTTTTTGGTGAGGGTTTGGCTATGAGCTAACATCTATTGCCAATCTTCTTCTTTTCGCTGAGGAAGGTTGGCCCTGAGCTAATATCTGTGCCCATCCTCCTCCGTTTTATATATGAGACACCGCCGCAGCATGGCTTGATGAGCGGTGCATAGGTCTGCGCCTGGGATCCAAACCCATGAACCCTGGGCCACCGGAGTGGAGCGTGCGAACTCAACCACTATGCCACCGGGCCAGCCCCCTAAGTTGTTATTTTGAACCTAAGGATTTAACTTGTATCACTACTAAACTGATAGGTTTGTCTAATTATTCCAACTTATTTTGACATTTTGAAATGGTGATTCTACCATTAAATGTTTTACATTCCAAGCTTTTGCCATCTATATTTTTTTATAAGCCTACTGCCACATTTCACTCAAGTACTGATAAAAGTACTGAATAAGATAAGCTGAGGGAAGAGCCCCTAGCACACCACTAGTGCTCAACAAATATTTATGAATTCAATCATGAATTTGACAGAGGGAAGAGGAGATCATTGTAGTTATTGTCTCTAGTACTGTACTCAGGCAAGATTGTGCCCTTTCAATTATCCTCATAAAAGAGTGTAATATACTTTTCCAAGGGATGGTTTTCTTGACTTTCTAGAAGTTTCCAGGACAATCTTACTATTCCCATTCATTCTTTTTTCCTCTCATTGATTCTTGTGCAACACAAGATCCAGTATTGATAACACATGATATTTGTAACATATTCTATCAGATATCTAATGCTGCATAAGAAACCACCCCAAAACCTAGGGATCTAAAACAACGACAATTTATTTATCACATTTCTGTTGGTAGGCTAGTCATTTCTCCTGCTGGAGTCACCTGGACTTACTCATGTGGTTGCATACAGCTGATGGATCATCAGGGTGCTGGGCTCAGCTAGGACAACTGGTGGCTGGGTTTCTCCTTCCATGTGGTCTGTCATCTTCTGGGAGGCTAGTTCAGGCTTCTTCACATGGCAGTGGCTGCATTTCAGTAGGAGAAAGACCTATGTGCAAGCCTGGATCAAGTCTCTGCTTGAATCACGTTTGCTTATGTCTCATTGGTCAAAACAAGTCACAAGACCACATCCAGAGTCAATGAGGAAGAGGAGGAGCCAAGGGTGGATAGCAGGAAGTGAGATTTATTGGGGGACGTTAATGTAGCATTCAGCACCAACACTTGCAAATGTTTACAGCACTTTTAGGATTTAGTATATCATGGCTTGTAATTTATGTTTCCTTACATTGAGCTTTAGTGAGAATCTGTATTGCTATGAAACTTTACTTAGCGTGTTATATAAGGGGACGTTTATGAAAAAGAACTGGGTATTGGGTAAGTATAAAAAAAACTGAAATTAAAAATGTTCAGCTTAAGTAGAGTTCATACAAATTTGCTAATATTTGAAGAATATTTTCCATTAGCTTTTGTCTTGATGAATATCTCAAAATGTCCACCCTCCTGTGCCCATGCTCTATTCATGGAGGGTTAAATAAAATGTATTACACTTCCTTTTATTCTTTGGGAATCTGAACAAGTGACTTTTTAAAGGCAATATTGAGTTTATTTCAAAAATTTTAATTCTTCAAAATATAGGAATTATCAAAGCCTAAGAAATAATTATATCATTTTATCTGTATAAATGTCTTAAAAACATTTTTGATAAATTGGTTTCGTCCAGGTGTGTTTTAAGACAAACTTGTTCCTGACTAGACAGAAAACATAGGTCTGGGAATCAAGAGTAGAAGTCAGGGGGCGCACTGACACCTGGGCTCTATTGCACTCAAGATTTTAGAATCTAAGTGAGCAATGCTACCATGGGACTACAACGGTTTGGTGAAAATTAAAGCTGACTTTGATGCCTGGCTACTTGGAGCTCTAGACGCTATTGAACAAAGAGGCAAATAGGCAGAGGAAGGGGGCCTGGTGGTTGTTAAGAGGTTGTTTGCAGTCACTGATTCTGGCTGTCAGGGGCATGTAAGGTTGCTGCTGTGTAACGGGGACAGAGAGAAGTACTGATGGAACCTAAGTTATACATCTGCCCGGCTGCAAAAATTAATGAAGACCGCTGCATGGCTATATTGGAAGGACCCCCAAAGCCAAACCCTGACCAACCAAGATGCTGTCTGAAAGCAAAGGGAAGATGAAGGAGATAGTGGAAAAGGGATGTCACACACCCCACACATCATAAATATCTTGTGAAAAGTTACAAATACGACTACTCTAGCCTCTACTAGTATTTACTTCTTTGTTTTGCTATGTATTTCAAGTAATCTCTTTTCTCTCTTTCCCACCACGCTTTTGTATGTGGATTATGTTTGTGGTTTGCTTTACAATTTAGTCCACAGTTACATTGTATAAAGATGGGATTTTATCATCACATGAGGAGGAATAAGTAACACCAAGAGGTCATCAGTTTGAAGCCGAATGCAGAAACTATTGAGATTTTGGGTCATTTCTCTTTGGGAAGATGAGTGCATGTTTTACTCTATAATGGGTCATTGTATTATATTAGGCAGGAGCATTTATTTTAATATGTAAACGTTTATTTTAACACAAAGAATGAGTGGTGCGTATAGATATCAGGAAACCCAAGTGGTAGACAGCAGTGAATGCTTGCCATTTTGTTGGCTGCCCAACGTCCAAATCTTCTTTCCATTTCAAACCTCATTCACCAATGAATAAGTCTTGGTGGGCTCTGCTTACCCTTGTTAAGGTAAAGGGGGCATACATTCGATTTCCTACTCCACAGCCGGAAGTGAGCACATGACCTAGACTTGTCCAAATGCACTCCCAACTAGAACTTTGAATCTGGGGAGTTATGCAATGGTGCAGGGAACAGAGATTATTTCCTGGGGTGGTGGTAGAGAATTTCCAGCAGTCCCAGTGCTACTGCAAGAGATTTTAGCAGCATAATCTTAATCAGAGTATTTCTGAGCTGAGACTCTTCTGTTTAGATTTCCTTGATTCCTCACCATTTCCCAAACTTGGTTCTCCATATTTCTTGGATTCAGTAGGCTAGCTGTAAATTTCCTTTCTGTTTAAATATGCCAGAATCAGTTTCTATCACTTGCAACAAGATCTCTGAGCAATACAACACATTAAAAATAATTTCTGTTCCTTCCTTGAAAACCGTAACAACGAGAAGCCACCTTATAGGCTGCCGTCCACAGGATGGTTCTGAGAAGTCCTCTGTGGAAGTGACATTTGAAGTGAAAGCCAGATGATCAGACAGAATTAGATGTTCAAAGCACCAGGGCAGAGGGTCCAGGCAGAGGAAGAGCTGAGCCCCTGACATTTCCCGTCCTTGGCTAGGGGCCTGCGCCTTCGCCTTCCTCACCCAGGCTCCGTGCTCCTCCAATCTTTTTTCTTGTCAGATCAGGGAAACTGACAATCTCCTTGGAGTAAAAACATCCTTTATTAGAGATGCGTGACTTTCCATGGGGCAGTCTTGAACATTATTAAACAGAATACTTAGTGTCTCAGGCTAAAGCATTTGCATCTGGGTTCCTCCAGCCATGCCAGAGCTACCCAAAGGGAAACAATTAGGTTCTTGATCTTGACAGGCTCATTCAAGTGATACCTCCCAAAACAGAAGGTATCCATCCTAAATACAAATTCCCACTCCTGCAATTCAGTCTCTCGGATGCAAATTTCCGGCAGTTTAATTATCACCGTTCTGTCTCTCCTTCCAATTATGAAGCCTTCACACCAAGCTCAGACCACCTCGCTACCCAATGAAGAAGGGTTTAAATTATTAGAAGGGACATTTATGTGTCTTTTTTCGGGAAATTTTGCTATCATTGCCCTGAAAACCAAAATGCTATTCTGTTTCACTACGAGACATTGTCAAGCCTTATTACATTTGTTTATAAGTACAAATATATAATAATTGATGAAATCATGGTTGAAATAACAGATAATCTAGAGCTAAGGCAAGAACACAAGTTTTCCAGCTTCTAGAAGAGCTTCTAGCCCTGTGCCCCCTCTGCCTGCCCTGCATCCTGTGTTATCAAGGTCAGGCCTCTGAACAGTACAACACGCAGTACCCACCACAGAGCTTTGTAGGTGCACATTAAATGGTGATTTCTTTTCCTTCTGGTTGACAGCGTGGCCCCAGTGCTTTTTGCAATCTTGATCAGTAGAAGCTGGAGAAAATTTTTAAAAAGTAGCAAGCATTTAGTCTTGCTGAAATAGAGGCTCTGCTTGTCTTTGAGCCATACTATTCTTTTATTTTGCATAAAACCTCCTGAATGGACAACTGAGTTATAGAAATGTACATCGAGCATCTGCGGGCAGATCTATCCACAGGAGGACACTGCTGCAGAACGCTTTGTCTGGTGATGCAAACTGTATGGTCTTCTCAAGCCCAGGCCACGCCTCTGGGACTTTGCTATTTGAATATCATTTTGGGGAATGTCTAGGGTTATGAATTTAGTCTGTTGCTGAAAACCCTCTTGCGTGACCTTGTGAAGCTGCATGTGCTTTTCCTTAAGTGGATGGTGGTGGTTTTGTTTTTACATGGGATGCCCTGAGCTGGAGAAAACTGAAGGAAGGACACCCAGAAAGAATTTTGACCTCATGATGGAGCACGATCAAAGAGAACAGGATGGGGTTTGTTGCAGCTGCCTCTGGACTGGACTGTTTGTGTCCCATATGTCACATGGGTTAGGACATAATCCAGGAGGAGTAACGCTGCGCTACTGTGTTTTGGTGTCATTGCTCTGATGTGTGATGCAAGGTCACACTCCTGTGAAGGAGGGCTGGACTTTCCTGCGAAGGAGATATTTCTTCTTCAGTCATCTGTGAGCAAGAGGAGCCACTCTCACCACCCTAGAGTTGAGGAAACATAGAAATCTTTCTCTCTCAACTGGTCTGAAGTGACCTTGACTCTTAGGCACAGTGATGTTGAGAGCATTCCTGGGGTTGGAATAACCTGACCCGTACTAGGTTCAGGCTGGCTGGGGGTATCCTATAAGGACCCTGAAGGCAAGTTTAGACTTAACTGTGAGGGCAGCCACCTCTAGTAGCATTTGTAAGATACTTTTCCATTGGATACCTTGCATCGGAAAATCTACAGTACAGTTTTGTTAAATGCTACAGTCTGAACGTAGCCGCATCATGGAGAGTTAAGGGAAGAGTCTGTCCCACAGGCCAGTTGGGTGTTAGCAGTGATCCAGGGAGCGTAGCTGCTCCTGCATCATGGTGCTCTCAGAACACATATCAGGAGAAGAGAAAGGGAAAGAGTGCCTTGACCAAGAGTTTGGGCCAGGAGGACCGCATGTAGGGTCTGTTGTAGAGGACGTATGAGAAAGGGCTCAGTGGTGCTTTCAGAAACAGCTGAGGGCAGTTTGACATGGGAAAGTTCATGCTGGGAAGGTAAATTGTGGATATCAACAGAGCTGCAATCTTATTTTTAGAAGATAATGTTGTGTGGCAGGCACCCTAGTACTCATTGGTAAGATTTTTCCTCCACAAAACAGGACTTCAAACTTTACAATGACTTTATCTGGAACAATACTAAGTAGTTTTTTTTTTCTTTTTAACTTGTAACTGGCATGAAAGAGAGTAAATTATGAGTAAAATTCATGATATTTGCATTCTTTGGATGAAGTCTGCATCCATGTAATTATTTGTCATACTTCTCACTGAGAATATTACTTACATGAATGAAGGAATAAAGAAACAACTATTTGAATATAAATTTCATACAAATAGAATATTTATAGCATCCCAGAAAAGTTCAAGTTTCAGCTTCTCTTTAAGCAGAATATATTATGAAAACTGAAAAGCAAGGATGGATATTCAGGCAAGTGAGTTGGAAATTCTTTATGAGAATAAAATAATTGATAGAATAAAAAGCTTATACTGACATTAATAAAATGTATGTGGGTCAGTTTTTTAAAAATCACAATTCCTTTAGTGTAACTTTAGAAATAAGACATTTAATCAAGAGAATTACAATGGATGCTATTTTAGACACAGAGAATTTACAGAGAGAATTTGGATTATGAAATTAAGGTTATAGACCAAAAAGAAACAGAATGTATAAAAGGTATAGGCTTAAATAAATAGAAAGGAATTTGAAAACTAAATTATATAATGTAATGATAATAGTAAAATCTCTTTCAGCTGAAATAATAAGTGAAAAATGACAGGAAAAAATATATTTGGTAAGAATATATAGAGAAGAATGCAAGAATCTTATTAGAAAATTTCCACTTCTAGCTATGGAAGAGTAGCTTGTATCAGATCAATTCCTTCCCCTGACAAGAACAATGAGAAAAGATAGTAAAATGTATTAAATTAAAAAAAAAAAACACAGCTTTTGGAAGCATCAGAGAACAACTAAGCCTGTTAAGATTAATGGGATAAGATCCTGGAGACGAGAGCAGTGCACTGTAAACCTGACTTTCTTCGTTGGTTATCCTCTCAAGTCATTTTCTCATATGTAAGTGGCACGGATGAGAGGATAAGCAGAAAGAAAAGACATGGAACTTTTGGTAGGCTCACCAAGCTGGGGAGGCAGAAGTTGGAGTTTGGTGTGACCAAGGTAGCTGAGACTTGAGGGGTCAAGACTCTGGAGAAAAGGGAATCGCAGAGAAATCAGCCTGATCTTCTGCAATTCTTTTTTCCCCTCAGGCTACAGGCATACCCATTTTACTGTGCTTCACTTGATTGCACTTCGCAGATATTGCGTTTTTTACAAGACCCTCCACCAGCAAAAAGATTACTACTGGCTGAAGGCTCAGATGATGGTTAGCACTTTTTTAGCAAGAATTTATTTTTTAATTAAAGTATATATATTGCTTTTTTAGACATGATGCTATTGCACACTTCATAGACAACAGTATAGTGTAAACGTAACTTTTATGTGTGTGACTTCCTTTATTGTGACAAATGCTTCATTGCAGTGGTCTGGAACTGAACCTGCAGCCTCTCCAGGGTGTGCCTGTATTGGATAAGCTGCACAGGGTGAGAACACAAGTAACAAAGCAGAAAGTGGAAGCTAAGATGCTAGACAGAACTTGAGGTAGTTTCGCGGTGTTTGAGAGAGACAAAAAGTGGATTCAGACATTTCCAAAGACCTCTTGGATTTTAATCATCTCAATCTTTGATTGGGTCAAGGTGATCTGTAACTTGTCTGTCTTCTGGAAGCAAAAAAAATCCTCTCTAAAGGAAGATATAATCAGGAACCCTTATAATTCATCAGACACAATGACTGGCATTCAATAAAATATTACCAGGCATCCCAGGAGACAGGAGAAAATGGCCCAAAACAGCAAATAACAGCAAACCCTTGGGTGATCTCTATATTGGAGTCATCAGACAAAGGCTTTTAAATAATTATGATTAATAAATTTAAGAAAATAGATAAAAAGAGAATTTTACCTGTAAAAATGGTCCAATGGAAATTCTAGAGTTGATAAACACAAATATTAAAATTAAGATCTCATCAGGTGAGTTTAACAGTGGATTAGAGAGGGCAGAGGAGAGGATTATTAAACTGCTAAGTAGAAAGTATGAAATTAAAAAGATGAAAAATGCAAACAAGAACAAGACATATATGACAAGTGGTGAGAAGTTCTTGCCTGTGTGTAATTGGCGCCCTGGAAGGAGAAGAGGGAGAGGATGGGGGATAAGCAATAACTGAAGAGATACTGGCTGAGAATTTTCCAAAACTGATGCAAGACATCAAGCCGAAGATTCAAGAATCTCTATAAAACCCAAGCATCTCTAGGCACATCATTGTAAAATTGCTTAAAATCAAAGATGAAGAGAAAATCTTAAAAGCATCCAGAGGACAAAACACATTACTTTCAAGGAGAAACAAAGTGATGAACACTAGATCACGATGGGGTGATACTTTTAACATGCCACAGGAAAAATAACTGCCAGCTTAGAGTTCTATAAGCAGTGAAAATATCCTTCAAAAGTTAAGGTACGATAAAGACATTTTTTCACACAAACAAAATCTGAGAGTATTTGTTGCAAGTACACCCACATTAAAATTGATTGATATAGGGGCTGGCCTGGTGGCATAGCGGTTAAGTTCGTGTGCTCTGCTTCCGTGGTCTGGGGTACGCAGGTTGGGATCCCAGGTGTGGACCAATGCACTGCTTGTCAAGCCATGCCGTGGCAGGAGTCCCATATAAAGTAGAGAAAGATAGGCACAGATGTTAGCCCAGGGCCAATCTTCCTCAACAACAACAACAACAAAAATTGATGTAGAGATACTCTCAAATATTAATTTACATTAATGAATAGACTAAAATGATGAATTCACCAAAGGTAGTTAACTTTTTTTTGGAGCTTAAGAAAGTGTAGCTTTTTTCAGGATTTATTAGGTCACCTTTCTCTCTTTTTAAAAGGAACAACAAAGGAACAACAAATAAATCTTTTGAATGAGTACTTCACATTAATTAATGAGTGACAATGTGGGCCAGTTTTTTTTAAATTTGTAGAATTTTGACAAACAATTGTAATAGGAAATGATGGGCAAATTTAGAAAGGTTTAGCAATACACAATCACTAAAACGGTGATTACGTGGGTAAAAAGTCAAAGATTATCAGTTTAAAAAATACATTTCTACTACTTTACAAATATTGTACTTATAGCCATAAGAGAGAACTGAAATATTTTATAATTTGTGGTTATTTTTAAATACAATGTTTTCTGTCTTTTGTTTTAAAGTTTCTCAAAATTATTAAAATCTAATTGATATTAAATAACTAAATCTTTTAAATAGATGTTAGTGCCTGGTTACCAACTTCCCTTTCTCCCCATTTAAATAAAAGTTATTGAGGTAACACCTTTAACTGGTAATTAAGTCTATGTGTTTTCCAAAATATTGTATAATACATATGTTCTAATTTACCAATTCAGGAGTATAAAATTAAATCACATCTCAGTTAACATTAAAATTATAACAATTCTGAGCACTTATCTACTTTCTCTTTAGGTTTCTGCTCCCAAAGAATTTCTGGAAGCCTGTAACGTGCAAGTTTCAGTCCTGGAGAAAGACAACTGTTGCCGTGAACTCAGTTTCCTTTCTTAACTTGCTTTTGTCACCTAAAATCCAAATTCTTGGACTTGGGTTGGAGATGAGGTGCTGGTAATCTGAGGAAAATTTTTCTCATATTCCTGTTTTAGTAAGAATGTGGAAGGGCTGGCCCCCTGGGTTAGTGGTTAAATGTGCACGCTCTGCTACTGGCGACCCAGCTTCGGACCCCGGGCGCGCACCAATGCACTACTTGTCAGGCCGTGCTGAGGCGGCGTCCCACATACAGCAACTAGAAGGATGTGCAACTATGACATACAACTATCTACTGGGGGGCTTTGGGGGAAAAAAAGGAGGAGGATTGGCAATGGATGTTAGCTCAGAGCTGGTCTTCCTCAGCAAAAAGAGGAGGATTAGCATGGATGTTAGCTCAGGGCTGATCTTCCTCGGGAAAAAAAAAAAAAGAATGTGGAAGAACCTTAGCTCCAAATGTTTCCACTTCTTCTGGAAATCATACAGGGCAATATGGAAAGTGCAGAAACGCTCTGCATCTGACCAGATGGAATTAAAGTATAAACAGAGGACATCACCACAAAGCCTGCAGACATTAAAAAGATAATAGGTAACACTACCAAAAAGCTCCATGCACACAAATTTGACAACTTAGGTGAAATGGACCAATTCTTTGAGATTCAGAAACTACCAAAACTTACCCAAGATGAAATAGGTAACCTGAACAGTCCTATAACTATTATAGATATTGAATTTGAGGTTTAAAACCTTCTGAAAAAGAGATCTCCAATCTCATATTGTTTCACTGGCAAATGTCACTGAATATTTAAAGAAATAGCACCAATTCTACAAAATCTTTTCTCAAAAATCAAAGAAGAGATAACACCTCTCACTGCATTTTATGAGATCAGCATTACCCTGATACCAACACCACAGATGGTACCGAAAAAAGAGAAAAAAAAGGAGAAAACTACAGACCAATATCTTGCATGAATATAGATGCAAAAATTCTCCACAAAATAGTAGCAAATTGAATCCAGTAATATATAAAAAGAATAATACACCATAACCAAGTGAGGTTTATCCTGGGAATGAAAGACTGGTACAGTATTTGAAAACCTATCAGCCTAATCCACCATATTAACAATTTAAAGAAAAAAATATGACTATATCAATTGATACAGAAGAAACATTTGACAAAATTAAATACCCATTCACAATAAAAACCTGTTTGTGAATGTTTATAGAATTCTTCATAATGGCAAAGTACTGGAAAGAACCCAAGTGTCTTTCAGTGGTTGAATGGATAAATAAACACTGGTACATACATGTACATAATGGAATACTCCTCAGCAATAAAAAGAAACCAATTATTACTATGTGCAAGAACTTAGATGGATCTCAAAGGCATTATGCTGAGTGAATGAATCCAGTCTCAAGAGTTTATATACTATACGATTCCAATGATACAACATACTCTAAATGACAAAACTTAGTGGCAGATAACAGATCAAAGTTGCCAGGGATTAAGGGTGTGGGAGGGTATGACTGTAAAGAAATAGAACAGAGTAGATTTTTGGGGTGATGGAATTGTTCTATATATTGATTGTGGTGGTGGTTACACAAATATGTGTTAATATTTGTGGAATTTTACATATTGAGACTTTACATACCCCCCCAAAGTTCAATTTTACTGTATAATAATCTTTAAAATAATAATAATAAAAACACAGTATAGCTACACATTCAGCAAGGAAAATTAATCTTTAAGAAACAAATAAATCATACAAACTCCATACTATATGGAAATATGGCCCAAAGCAATTGAGATCAGCAAAATCTTCATGGGAATCCTTGATAAAGTATTGACTTTATAGGGAAGAATGAGCAGTGTGAAGAGGACCTAGTTGTAGAAGATACTAGAAATTACCATCAATATTCATTTTCTAAAGGAGAGGGCACTACTCTGAGTGAGCAGGACTGAGAACAAATAGGAATAATTACCGAGGGAGACATAGAATATGTCACAGAACATGCAGAGACGGGGGGACAAAAGTGGCAGATCTCAGAAAGCACCACTTTCTAAAAGGGAAGAGATGGGTTTGTTTCTCTTGGTAACCAGAGCCAGTGGTTCCTTCTTCCACCCACACTTCATTGGTCAAAACCAGTCAGGTGGCCTTAACTTCCAGGGGAAGTACAAGTCCAAAATGGGCACAAATGACCATCACAGTTCACCTCCCTGGTAATTAATTCAGGCCACTTTCCTTCTTGCATGCAAAACACACTCAGCCTCTCTCTGAGGATGACATCCCCAAAGCACACCCAGTCATGGTATCAAATTCAAACTCGGGTAGGTATCTCTGGTGTGGGGTTGTTTCTTCATTAGGGGGTGGTTCACAGGGATCTCTGTGTCAAATCCAAGTGGGGCTCCTCTTAATCTGGAAACCTATGAATGAAATGTCAACATATCTGCCTCCTACTCCAAACTACAATGGCAGACTCAGGACAGGGTAATGCAGAAGCTCTCCAAGTAAGAAAGGGAAATGAAGGGAGATACTCTGAAGACAGTGGCCCAAAGCTATATATACAAGAAAAAGAATTTGAGCAGAGTATGGTTTCCCTCATAAAATTTTATGTATGAAAATTTATTAATAATGCATTCCTAATGCACTGAAGTAAAAATAGATCAAGATTTCTGATGGTCAGTATGGCAATATGTAGCAAAGGCTTTAAAAGTATTCATTCCCCAGGATTTAGTATTTTTTGCTTCTAATAGTTTATCCTGAGTAAGTTATCAGAGGATGTAGAAATATTTACAGCCACAAGAACATTCATTGCAGACTTATTTATAATAACAAAAATTGAAAACAACTGAAATACTACCCACAGGATAAAAATAAAATTATTACACATTTATGAATAGGAATGTTTTTCAGCTCTTAAGGACTATTTAATGACATGGGGACATGCTCACGATATAAGGTCAAGGGGAAAGGTGAATTAAAAATTGTTCTTCTATGGGGCCTGCCCTGTGGCCTAGTGGTGAAGTTTGGCATGGTCTGCTTCAGCGGCACAGGTTCGCTTCCTGGGTGTGGACCTATGGCACTCGCCAGCGGTCATGCTGTGGTGGCGACCCACATACAAAATACGGGAAGATTGGCACAGATGTTAGCTCAGGGTGAATGTTCCTCAGCAAAAAGAAAAAAAAAAATTGTCCTTGTACTTTGAAGGCGTTATGCTAGGTGAAATAAGTCAGAGGGAGAAAGACAAATACCGTATGATCTCAACCGTATGATCTCACTTCTATGTGGATTCTAAAAAAACAAAACAAAACAAAAAAACAAAGCTCATAGACATAGAGAAGAGAAGAACAGGTGGTTGCCAGAGGCGAGGGGTGGGCAAAATGGGTGAAGGAGGTCAAAAGGTACAAACTTTTACTTATAAAATAAATAAGTCATGGGGATGTAATATGCAGCATGGTGACTATAGTTAATACTATATTGCATTTTGGAAAGTTCTCAACACAAGAAAAAACTTTGTAACTATGTATGGTGACAGATGTTAACTAGACTTATTGTAGTGATCATTTCACAACGTATACAAATATTGAATCATTATGTCGTATGCCTGAAATGAATATGATGTTATATGTCAATTATACCTCGATTAAAATAATTGTCCTTGTAGAATGAAATATACATTCATATATATGTGAATGCTTACGTACACATACACACACAAAGGAAAAAGATGTAAGGAAAAATACTTCACTGCAACTAGTAGTCATTTCTTTATTTTTATTTATTTATTTTTTTAAAGATTTTATTTATTTATTTTTTCCTCCCAAAGCCCCAGTAGATAGTTGCATGTCATAGCTGCACATCCCTCCAGTTGCTGTATGTGGGACGCGGCCTCAGCATGGCCGGAGAAGCGGTGTGTTGGTGCGCACCTAGGATCTGAACCCGGGCTGCCAGCGGAGCGCGAGCACTTAACTGCTAAGCCACAGGGCCGGCCCAGTAGTCATTTCTTTATGATTGGTGGGATTATGGATAATTTTAAGTTTTCCTGTATTTTTCTCCAATGAAAGTATGTTATTTTATGAAAAATCTCCTAAATTATAAAAAAGTCAAGTTGTAATATCAGAAGGAGAAAGCATATGTAGGATTACAATGGAAAGGAATCTTACAACGATTAAAATACCCTACTTCCTGTAATCCTTTACAGTATACGAGCCCTTTCACAAACATCCACTCCTTTGATCGTTGCAATATCCCAGAGAAGGAACCTGGGGAGGCGTTTCTTTTTCTGCTTAACAGATGCCCATGTCATCTTCAGAGTGGTTGAATGACCTGAGGCTCCACACTGACGGAGTAGCAGAACCAGAGGCAAAACTTCAGTCTAGAGATTTTTACACCATCCTCTTCTTTGACAGCCACTGCTAGTGTCTACTCAGAATCCACTCTCAGTATTATGTGGGGAGGAATGTGCCCAGCTGAAATCTACATTCCCAGCCTCCCTTGTACCTTAGCTTGTCAAATAAGACATAACCATGTGAAACCATTAAGGAGTATTACTGTGGGCAGGGAATTTTCTAAGCTACTATCTCGTTTATTCTTCACACCAACCTAGACGTGAAAACTATTATGGTTCCTCCTAAAGGAAGACAAATCTGTGGCAGAGATTAATCATCTTGCCCAAGGCCCCGCCGCTATGAGTTGGTGGAGGCGGGATTCTCACCCAGCAGTTTGGCTCCAGAGACTGTATCTCATTTTGCCTCCACGCTGTCTAAGCAGAAGTCACTGGGTGGGACTTCCACGAAAGTTCTTCCGCCCTTTCCTGCCTTCTCTTTCTTCCCGCCTAAAACAGACGTATTGCTTAGAGCTACAGTGGCCATATTCCATCTCTGAGGCAACTGTGAAGATGGAAGCCATGTGCTTGGAGTGGCAGAGCAGAGAGGTAAATGGAACAGGGTCCCCGTTGATATCGTGGACCTGCCTACTAGTCCTAAAAGGCTGACCTCCAGACTGCTATGTATTTTAAGACACTGCTGTGTAGATCTTCTATTGTATCCAATGGATTGAATCCCAACTGATACACAGCCTCTCAGTGTGGGAGCATCCCAGGGCTCAGTCACTGGATCTCCTTTCTTTTCTATCTATATTCTACAGACTTTGACATTTATGCCTTCAGTCCACACCACTCGCTTGAACTCCAGATTCATATATCCAACTGCCTAGTGACATCTCTACTTGGCCATATTTAATGGACATATACAATTCAAAATGTTCAGAACATATCCCTTAATATTCCCCTCCAAAAAAGTTCCTCCTCCAGTCTTCTCCACTGTAGAAAATGGCAACTCCATCCTTCTAGTTACTTGGACCCAAAACTTTGGAGTCATTCTGGACCCCTCTCTTTCTTTCCCTTCCCACGTCTGATCCAGCACCAAGTCCTACCAGTTCTGTCTTCAGAATTCAACCACTTCTCATCATCTTCATTGCCACCACCCTGCTCCAATCACCATCACCTCTCCCCTGAATTAAGCTAATCTCTGACTTGTCTGCCTGCTTCCCCTTTGCCCCCTTCCATCTGCTTTCTTTTTTTTAATAAAAGGGAACAATGTAAATTTATTTATTTATTTTAATTTTATTTATTTATTTTTTTCCCCACAGCCCCAGTAGATAGTTGTATGTCATAGCTGCACATCCTTCTAGTTGCTGTATGTGGGACGTGGCCTCAGCACGGCTGGACAAGCAGTGCGTTGGTGCGCGCCTGGTGTGCGCCTGGGATCCGAACCGGGGCTGCCAGCAGCGGAGCCCATGCACTTAACCGCTAAGCCACGGCGCCGGCCCTCCATCTGCTTTCAACACGGCAGTCAGTGTGATCTGGTTCAAATGTAAATCCCGTCACGTCACTCTTATGCTTAAAACCCTCCAGTGATTGCCCATCTCCTCAAAGTAAAAGCCAAAGCCTGTACAATGACCTCTAAGGTGCTTTGTAACCTCTGACCTCATTCATCTCTCCCTAGTTTACTCTGCTTCAGCTACATTCCCCTCCTTGTTTTTCAACCAACACCCCAACATACTACCTGAGGGCTTCTGCATTTGCTGTTTCCTCTGTCTTAAAACCTGTTTTCCCAGATATCAGTGAGAGATCCTTCACTTTCTTCAGTTCTTCATACAAAAGATACCTTAGTAGCAAGCGCCTCCCTGTCACCCCTCTAAAGTATCAGTGCCCCCCACCTCAGCTTTATATCTCCATGGTTTGTTTTGGTTTACTCTTTAGGACTCATCTAACATACTGTGTATTTTCCTTATTTACTCTGTTCTATGTCTGTTTCTTTAGTCCCTGTGTTCCATGGGGGCAGGATTTTTGTCAGTTCCCCCCGCTCATAGAAGAGTGTGTGTCCCAGGACAGAGACTCTGGGGGCAATCACTTTTTTGATGTCTGCTTCCCTAAATCCCTTTATCTCTTCTGGACCTCTCCTCGTTTTCAAATACTAAGTCAGGATATCTGTGAGAGATCGGGAGTAATTTCAATTGTCTTTTTCAGTAAGAAGCTTCATTTTGGGACTATGACTTTCTTTCCCTTAAAGACACAGGAAATCATTTTCTCAGGGTTGACGATTCTGGTCAGCACAGGATGAAGCAAGGATTTGGATTGGTGTGTGGTTCGGGCTTCTTTGTTTGCAAGGAACCTCTGGAGATTTATTATTGTGACCCCAAGAGAAAGTGTTTGTTTACTTTTTTTTTATTTATATAACAATAAGGACACATATGGACTTGAGCTGGGGTGAATGAGAAAGTCACCAAGAATCTGAGGCACGGTCGTTTGCCTCTCAGCATCTTCTCTCTGTGCATCTGTTCCATTTTCCTCTCCAGGCTTACTTACCAACTTCCGCTGCTGACTCATAATTTCTGTTTTCTCTTCAGTTTGCAAGGGCCTTTGTCTGTCTCAGAGCTTCCTTTCACATCTGTGCCCATCCCCCATTTCTGACTGACTCTGTTTCTCAAAATTGGTCCACTCTAGTTTCTAAGAGGGGACAGTCCATGTCCAGTCTGGTGCCTTCAGGGTTTGGAAAAGGTCCCAGAAACCAAAATATGCCTGCAGGAGCTTTGAGCAGAGAAGGTAAATGGAAGACACCCTCCTCACCATTGTCATCTTCATACAAATGGGTTCTATTCAGATTATTGTTTATTTCACTGTTATGACTCCACTTTTGACCTTGAAAAATACTCTGGGACACTGACATTGATTTATGATTCCCGTCTTTGATCGCCTTCTCCTACACCACAGGTGAAACACGCAGCCTTAATGCCTGAGTTTGCCTTTGGTTTTGGAAACCCCTACCCAAAGCTTTGAGGAGGTTGTCCTTCACCTGCTTTCCAAGCTCGAGGGACAGAGAGTAGTCTCTGTTTTGAGGAGCGTTATTCCATGTATATTTATTTTTGCACAGTAACTAGCTCAGGACCAGAGTTTACAAAATGCCTTGCTTTGTATATTATCGTCTCTGGAAAGGAAAGTTCTATTAAAATTGTTTTAATTTGAATATAGAATAATTTATGTTTTTTAAGATTAGGGCTTATTTTGAAAGAAATCCTGAGTTTAGTTCACGTGTATGCCAATACTTTTCAGAGTCAGGACATATTAAGAGACTGTTCTCGATCAGATGGCATAGAGAAAATTCTGGTATATTCTCATCACACAGATGAACCATTGCTGGAGTCTTGTCTTCTGCTGCCATAAAAAGACAGACATGGAGAAATATGTGGATAAGAGCAGAGCCCCACAAATTTCATATCTGAATATTAGTCACATGTCATTTTGATTCTCAACGTCGCCTGTGACTAGAAGATAAAATTAGTTCCTTTCTTTCTGGGCTGTTATGATACTGTGTTTGATTCCTAATGTTCTGAAAAGTGCTAATCTGTGTTTTTCATAGTGCAAACTAAAATATATTTCCTTTAAGAAAACAACGCGCTGAACCCAACTGTAGAAATTATATTTACTGTGTAAGTCAAATTTGTTGCTAGCCTCTGCTTTTGTGGTCAGAGACCGAAACAACTCACTCATTTCAAGACTTACTTCCTCTTTCTTCAAGGGGTGTTAGTTTTTAAGCCTGCTTATAAACCACAATTTCCCTCAAATGCAAACACACAGAGTCAAATAATTTGACATTTAATTGTCAAATGTTTTACATTATAGTAAAAAAGTTAAATTGTTTTCTTAAAAAAAACAGATTCTAAGCTGCATGATTCTCCAAGTCAGTCGTACTGCCATTTTATGAGGGAAATAAAATGAAGCATATTTGGATAATCAAAAAGTGGGAGAGGTTTGCTCTGAGCAACGCTGACATGGTGGCACCAAAACAACCCCTCCCCTTACTTGTCAGTCCATGTCTCCTGCCTGGGGAATACTTCCTTTGTCCAATGGAGCTTTGGGCTCCTGTCCAATCTTCACAACAGCTTTACCCATGTGCTTGCAGCCCTTGTTCACCACTGCCTTCCCCCTCCCTCCTCCATGGAATGGCCACCTCCACCATTGCTGATGTGTGAAAAGGCCCAGCTGTGTGTCTTGATCTTCCGTAGACGGCAGGCCCATGAGGGCAGGAGAGGTGTCCATCATATCCATCATCATATGCCCGGCCCAAGTGCAATAAATATTTGATTACTGATGAGAGAACAACTCAGCATTAATTAGCAGCAAGCAGTCATGTGCTTCTTGTCTCTCTTTTGAAAGATTCACTTTATTAAAAATCAGTACCATATATATATACATATATATATATATATATATATATATATATATATACACACAATGGAATACTACTCAGCCATAAAAAAAGACAAAATCATCCCATTTGCAACAACATGGATGGACCTGGAGGGTATTATGTTAAGTGAAATAAGCCAGACAGAAAGACAAACACTGTATGACTGCACTCATATGTGGAATATAAACCAACACAGGGACCGAGAGAACAGTTTGCTGGGTTCCCAGGGGAAAGGGAGTTGGGGGGTGGGCACAAGGGGTAAAGGGCCACATTTATATGGTGACTGACAAATAATAATGTACAACTGGAATCTCACAATGTTATAAACTCTTATGACATCAATAAAAATAAAAATAAAATAAATTTAAAAAATTAAAAAAAAAATCAGTCCCCTATGCGCGTATATTGATCTCTGATTCAGGCATGTGCCGGTGAGAGTCTACGAACAATCTGCCCACTGTATCTCTTGCCCTCTGCCCCTTTCTCAGCTTTATGTCACTGATCCGGCCGTTTGAACAGGTGTTCAACTGACCGTGTTTCTGATGCTCCTCTAGCCACAACCATACAGATCTTTCAGTTCCTCAAACCTGTCAGCCTCCTGTCTCTTCCGCCCCCTTTTTTTTCTGCTGGAAATATTCTCCGTCTTGCCCTCCTTGACTTGGCCAACTCTTACTGTTCTCTCAGCATCCAGCATAAGTGTCATTTCCTCAGAGTCACTTTCCCTCTCCATCCCTTGATGTAAATCATCTCCCTGTGCCCTCCTCTTCACTTTGTTTTCAGATTCTGCATAGTGCTTCTCATTTTGTGATGATATATTTATCTGACTTTTTCTTTTGTCTCTTTAATAGCTGTCTCCTCCATTTGGTTGAAAGTTTTCTAAGAATAGGGTTGAAAATGTGGTGTCTGGGACAGAGAGAGTGCTCAATAAATATGTGTTGAAAGATATCCCTCCTCCCTCACAGCTCCATGTCTGTTCAGAGGGTCGAACTTCTCTGAGAGGCAGGGGGAAGCCATTTCTTTTATATGGCAGTATATACCCAATATAAATCAGGCAACCAATAAGGTAAAGCAGGATCCGGAGTACCAAGATCAAAAGACACGCAGTGATTCATTTCAGGTTACCTCAATTGCTGTTAAGCACCATTTAACTGAAGTTGTGTTTCCTCATCTGTTTTTAGGAAAAAGCTTAAAGCGATGCTTTGTGGTTCATGAAACCCCACAGTCCTCTCCATTCCCACAATGCTTTTGGTTTTAGTATCAAAAAGTTCTTATGCGTACCTTTCTTTCAACTGTAATTTAACTATATGCAAATTAGGAAGGTAACATATATTTACAATATGTTATTTTACTCTTAATTCCAAATAAAAGTTGAGGCCAATTTCATACTCTTAAGATAAGTCCCAGACAGCAGACAAAACGATTAACATGAAGATGAAAAGAATAGTCAGAATTTTAAAAGAAGGAAATTGATTGCCACAGAAATCTAACATTATATCATTAATGCACTATAATATATAAGAATAATTTAACTTAAATTTAACAATATATATTTTTTAGTTTCTTAGTAGACAAGACCCAAAAGGGAAAAAGAGGGTTCTAGAGGTATTATATTATAAAACAAACATATGTATTCGGTCAGAAAAAATAAAACATTATTCCTGACATTGTATTCCAGGCAGGAATTATGTTCCAGAAGTAATTCCTTGCATGGATCCATACAGAGGAGCAATTGATAACACAGTGGGCAGTACCTTTAAATATTATTTTGTAGAAGATGCAAAAAGGTCTATGAATGACCATTTTTTGTATCCATCTTTGACAGACGTTGAGAGGATACGTCTGAGAGGATATATTAAACTTTCATAAAGGCTTTTCAGTGAGGAGTTAAGGTAATATATGTATGTTGCATTTTGATGAACTAATATAAGAGAAAGGCATAGTTTATTAAGAAAAGAGACAGTAGAGGTCAATATGTCCTTCTCAGATATCACATGATAATCGAATCCTAAAATGAAGGGGAAAAATTTGTTCCCCTCTATGTCTCCTATCCTAGTTTCCACCCTGAGTTCCTGGGTTAGGTAGGGCAATGTTCTAAATCTGACTACGGTTAGAATTACATCCTGAGAATGATTTGCAAAAACATACCATTACCTGCAGAATAAACTACATGTTATGTGGAGGTTTCTTCATATTGTCCATGTAGATTTGAAAAATGTCCCAAAGCATTTAGTACAGTTTATCCTGAGCTGAGTCTGCTGACCACAATTGACAATATGTTCAACTGCTTTCTAACTCTCCACATAGATTTTTATACAAATATTTCAAAAATGAAAGATAATTCTTTTCTTCTGTAATGAAATTTCCATAGAAGATAGTTTTGTGGGGTTTTTTTGGTTTTCTACCATCCGTTGACCATATTGGTAACAGGAATTTGTGGAGCCAATCTGCACATTCCTTGATTGGTTCAGAGATTGTCCAGCCACCCAGTCAGAGTCATGGAAATGCAATGACATTTGCTGATTTCTGGGGAAAAAAGTCTTCTTCCCAGCTGGATAAGAAGGTTCACAGGAGGGAAGTCTTATAGCTCCTTCCCGTATCTTGCTACCATGAAAAGCTAAGATGAGAGGCTACATAGTGCAAAGCTGAATAGAGACATAGCTTGATGACAGCTTTTGAGCCCTGAATTCAGCCATGTTTGGAGAAATATCCTTTTTGTTTAGGCCAATTTGGGTTCAGTTTTCTGTTGCATGCAACCAACTGAATCTAACTAAAACATCTTCCTATTCAGAAAGTTGGAATACTTATATTTAACTAAGATGTAAATAATATCCTTTACGTGCACACACACACAAATTAAAAGGGCTAAAATATACTCGTTTGAAAACATTAAAATCAAAACTCTGCCAGAATGTTATTCTTGTTCATTCTCATTTTTCCAGAATGTTAAGATTCTGGCTGGAAAAGAATTCAAAGTCTGGTTTCTATACCAAGATCATACACATGGAAAGAAAACCAGTTAAAATGATTAATGAATGCCAACATGATTCTGACATTAATTTGACAGCTTCATGAGACTAGAAGGAAAACAAAGCAGTGTTCTGTAGTCAGATGGTCGTGTTTTTTCCCCTTGTGAAAGATTGAGACGTCTGAAATCTGTGCTCCACTTTTGAAGGACGAGAACACACTGAAGATTTTGTAGCTTGGGGTGACAACAGAATTATCTTTTGCATAGATGATTGATTCCACACAGAGTCCATTCGGAGGGAACTATACCTGAGATATTAAGGAGAGTAAAGAATTGATAAAGAGTGAGACTTGTGACTCAAGATAGTTTCTAGAAGATTCTATAAGAAAAGATTGTCTGTGGTTTCCACTCCTCTTCAGGAGACTGAGTGGATATCATCATATAGCTATAAATGTTTGCTCACATTAATTATTGAATGGGTAAAGTTCTGGGAGCTGTGCAAGGAGGAGAGATTGCCATAAGCCTGTAAAGCTAAGTAAAATAGCTCGGTTGGTCAGAACTGAATTTGTGCTTTCATGATGCTCTTGTGAAAGGTACAGCATGGGCAATATGTCCCTAAATCTACATCCTATTGGCTATATCCAAGACCCTTCCTTATAGTTCTTTTTAAGGAAAATGTAGATTAAATATTCAAATTTAATACACTGCAATTTAATTATAAAATGGGTAGCTATGTACATAATTTATAAACTACATACATAGTATTTATGTTTTTAAGTTGTTTTATTTTCTCTCAGATTAATGGAAGTTCCTTTGGTAAACATGTCTTTAATAATGATTTAATTAAGATATAAAATGAACATGTTGCTTCCTGAATAGTGGAGAAGCTCAAATGCCAATTAAGATTTTTTTATTGCAAATATTTGAAGATTGAACTCTGACTTAGCATTTGATGTCCCTTTTGATGAAACGGAGCTAATTTTAGGTACTGCTTCATTCTGTGCTCTGGTTCTAAGCTCTACTCTGTGGCCCACAAGGCTCAGATTCATATTATTCTATTTTTAGGTTCTGCAGAGAGAAGTGCTTCCTGTAGCTTCCTCATAATTCTAGAGAGTCACACACACTTTCTCTAGCCCAGCCTGTGTCACTGTGCCCATTCCATCCTTCAACAAATCACTACGGCTGGGGGTGAGGGTAGGGAATGTGGCAAAACAAGCAGCTTGGCTGAGGTCCCACTCCTGAAGTAAAGTGGAGCGACTTTTCCCACACACATGGAGTGGGGATGAGTTTGTTCACTCAGAGACAAACTGAGATACTGTTACCCCACCACCATATGGGAGAGTGGATGCTCTGGGCAAAAAGAACAAATATCCACTCTAAGATGGAACATGGATGTTCCAGTGGCAAAGCTGGCCAGAGTGTGAAGTAAATGAGCTGTAGGCCTCTTCATGAACCCCTTCTTCTCATCTAGGTCTTCAGGAACGAAGGGCATAAATACTGGTTGACATTAAATATTGTGTCATGGTCAGAAAATGAATGGTTCAAGGAACTTCTCTCATTAGTAGCCCAAATATTCTTGCGGAGCACAGTTATTCTGGAAAAGGTCACCAAGCATTTCTATGGTAAGAACTCCATGTATAAACTTTCCTTCAAATGTTCACCATGTTTTTTCACATATTATTCAACAATGGTATTGTGCAACCCAAACTGTATCTTGTGGACAACCACAAAGCATCTTGATTTGGAAACATATACACTACATATTCACATCGCCAACATTATCTAATCATTTAGAAATGTATCTTATGAGAAAATTTAAGGTCTCACATTTCACATTTTTACACAATTTTACAGATTTTTACTTTTTTTAAACAAAATTTCTATCTCTAGCAGTTCACTAATGGGGAGAGAGGTTTACTTTTCAGTATCAAGTTTATGACATGAAGCATTTATTTCAAAGCCAATATTTACCTGTTTTTTTTCCATCTTTAATTTTTGGACTGTAGATACTGAGGACAAAGTGAATAACAGTTAAATTAGCTGATTCTGCATAAGCCCAAAGAGAACAGGTCTATTTTAGAAAAATGATTTACTTCTAAATCTGTGTCTGAAGAAATGTTGTGTATAGGTTTTAGCTGTGAAACTGTTCTAAGAATATAGAGGTATTCCCTATGGTTTTGATTGTTCATCATGAAAAGTTTCAATTTAATTGTAGAAAGGTTTTGGGTCTTTTGAAAACATCAAGAAAATCAATTATCAGAGTTTCCATTTTCTCCGGGCAATTCTCACCATTTCAGCATGCCCGAGAGAGAAACGGCCTATAATTTTGTTATGCTGAAGAATTTGGCAAGCCGGCTAATGGGTCTTACTAAAGTAAAGAAATCCCTTCGGTGGCGTACACAGAAGTCATGTCTGAATCATTTGGAGCCATTGTAGAGAAGCTTTTGTTCCTGAGGAGATCCCGTGGGGATTTTCTTGGGAAGAAAAGGTGTCTGAATATTCTTAAACCTTGGACAGATTTATCAAACTTGCTGTTTCATTTAAACCTTTGCCAAATGTGACTCATCTTCCCTGAAACAGACCTCTCCCCAGGCATCTTCATCTCCAAAAAATCAACACCCCAAAACATCAGATGTTTCTTTCACTGCTGTAATATGAAATCTGTCTCAAAAGAAAAATATTTGTATTGATTTTATAGTCTTAGAGGCTATACCGTATGGAGAAGGCTGTTACTTAGAAATATACTCTCAAAAGGTTATTTTGGAGGTGTTTTTTTTGGAGGGGATGGGGAAAGCTGGATGTGAATGGAGTGGTTTGAAAATACAAGAATAAATCAAAGTGAAATCATTGAACAGTGGTGAATATGAAAAGAAACTGAATCCGACTACAGAAGAAAAGGAATACATTTAGTATCCAGAAATACTCTTAATGGGAGGTTCTATTAGTTTGTCTCCCAACAGAGGCACGTGAAGTAATAACCTCCGAAAGGTGAGGCGTTCGCTCTGCAGGTGTTTAGAACTGGTCTGAGCAAGCACCTGCCAGCTCTCTGGGGAATAACACTAGACCGGAGCCGAGAAAACAAGTGTGAATCTCTTCTGACTCGCTCTGCGAGTTCACCTAATAATGTACAGGCAGTTCAAAAATCCTGCTGCCTCTTTCCTGCCAATTTGAACACAAATTGTCCTTGGCCAGAAAGCTGATCATTAGGTTTGGAAGCCTATTTTTTGTTAGTTCCTTGGGTTCTCCACACATCACCTGGCATTCTGCTAGGTAAATAGATATAATTTTAAATAAAATGTGTGAAACAGTTCTCATGTCAGGCATTTACAGATGCTATCTCATACTTCAAGATCACTGTAATTTCCTTTCACGTGAGAGGCCGTGATGCCCAGACATGAGCTGGTAAGTTGGATTTTAAACCCTGGGCTTCCTCTTTGGAAAGAACAAGAGAGCATGGGTTTAGATTCAGATAAACTTAAGTGTGAATCTGGTTTAGATTCCCGTTTCCACCCCAGAGCCCTCAACCAATTTGTTCCATAACCTCTTTTATCCTTGCAGTGGAATTATAAGCTCTAGTGTGAGACCCTTGTCTTGGAGCTGGTACGAGTCACGTCATCACTGTCGTGAGACAATCCAGGAGCCTGGTTCCTCCTCCGAGTAGGAACTGCAGCTTTTTTAGTGGATGCAAATGTCTCAATCTGTGACCTAATTGTGCACAAAATAGAGCTTTTAAAATTTGTCTATAATTAAATTTAGTTTGTATCATAAAGGCTCACTTCCATTTGGTAATGAGAAATTTAATTGTGCCAATTCAGAATAAACCTAATCATACCAGGATTTAAAAAATGTTATTTCAGAGGGAACTCATTCAATTTAGGCTTCTTCCTCTAAATTTCAATTTTGCCCAAGTGACATCTAAATTTAGGGCGGTGTCATGGATTATGTAACCCTGGTTATATGCATTTCTCTCCTGAGAAGGGAAGTGGCAACGTATAAAGTATTATAACGATGGCTAGTAATTTACAAAGGAGTAAGGAAGACTATCTTATAGGATGTAAGCCAGCTTGCCAGAAATGTGTATTTTCAGTTAAGTGCCAAAATTGTATAGTATTAACTCCAAAGGAGCCCCTGAAACTGTGCCAGCAGAAGCCACTATAAGTTTGGCAGTGGCTGCTATAGACTTGAGGTGAGGTAGGTCTTTGCCACTGGATCAAAGAGAGACTGTAATAAACTATGGGCTTTTGGTGCTTTCCTTGTAATTAAAGCTATTAGAGAATCAGAATTTTGTTTAGAAGCTTCTCTATGCCAATCAAAAAGACAGTACGTTTAACATTAGGAGTTTGACTGCTCAGTTGCTCTAAGATGACTCTAAGATGGACAACTTTGGAAATATCTAGAGTTCACTCAAAGTGGCCACTGTGGTTCCAAATTATCATTGGTGAAATAGTGCCATTTGGTGAGATTATGCAAGAATCTGAGGAACAATGATACTACATATAAGAAGCAGGAGTCTGACTTGACAGAAATGCAAACTTGGACTGAGACTGCCTCTGGAGAAATGACCACGGTCAGCCTAATATGTTGATTCTATAGTGCATATCTCAAGCTGCAAGCCAATGAGTGGTTGGCCATCTTTGACGACAGACTTGATAATTTGTGGCCCTCAGCAGACAGAATTTGTGGAGATTTATTTCCCAAATTAACTCCCAGGATCGTAAACACAGAAAAGAGGAAAAATGGACTGTGTGAAGTTTTTAGATGGTGACTCAAAAAATTTCACCCAATGGGGAACATTAGCTTGTAAGATTTTTGTTAAGGTATTTACTGAGGTATAATTGACATACAATAAAATGCACATAATTAAAGTATAAAATTTGGTAGGTTTTGACATATGTCTACACCTCTGAACCAATCCACAATCAAGATAATGAAAATATCCATCACTTCCAGAAGGTTCCTCATACCCCTTGGTAATGCGTCCTTTTTGCTCCTTCCTGTTCCTCTCCACCCCTGGGTCTGTAAGCAACCTCTGATCTGTTTCCTATCACTATAGATTAGTTGATGCTTTCTAAAAACTTACATAAATGGAATATAGAATGTATCCTTTTCTCTCTGGATTCTTTGACTCAACATAATTATTTTGAGATCATCCATGTTGCTGTGTGTGTCAATAGTTCGCTTGTTTTTATTTTTGATGTGTATCCCATTACATGAGTATATCACAAATTGCTTATCCACTCACCTCCAAATGGACACTGGAGTGTTTTCCAGGTTTTTGTTAACACAAATAAACTGCTACGCACATTCATATGCAAGTCTTTGTGTGGACAAATGCTTTGTTTTCCTTTGAGTAAATATCTAGGTATGGAATAGCTGCATTATATGGAAGGTATATATTTAGCTTTTTAAGAAACTGCCAAACTGTTTCCAAAGTGGTTGCACCATTTTATATTTCAACAGCAGTGTACGAGAGTTCTGTATCCTCCATATCCTCACCAACACTTGTATGGTCAATGTTTTTAATTGTAGCCACTTTATTAGGTGTGTGGTGGCGTTTTATTGTGGTTTTAATTTGCATCTCCCTAATGACTAATGATACTGAACTTCTATTGTGCCTATTTACCATCCGTACATTTTTTTTTGGTTGAGTGTCTGTTCAATCATATCTTTTGCCCATTTTAAATGGGGTTGTTATGGAGTTCTTTATATAATCCAAACACGAGTGTTTTTTCAGATATATGATTTGCAAATATTTTCTCCCAGTCTGCGGCTTCTCTTCTCCTTCTCTTAGTGCCTTTCAAAGAGCAGAATTTCTTAACTATTTAAAAAAATATATTGTACTTTTGGGCTTATGTCCAAGAAATCTTTGCCCCACCTAAGGTCACAAAGATATTGCCTTATGTTTTCTTCTGGAAATCTCTTAGTTGTAAGATTTACATTTAGATCTATGATCTCATTTGAGTTAATTTTTGTATATGGTGAGATACATGGATTGAAGTTCATATTTTTGCAAATGGATATCAATTATTTCAGCATATTTGTTGAAAAGATTATCCTTTCTCCTTTGAACTTGTGTTGAAAATCAGGTTTACACGTATCTGTAAGTCTATTTCTGGACTCTCTATTCTGTACCATTAATGTATTTGTCTGTCTTTATGCTAAACACATACCATTCTGATTACTGTAGATTTATACTAGGTCTTGAAACATGATGTGAGAGTCTTCTAACTTTGTGCTTTTTTTCAAATCAGTTTGGGCTGTTCTAGATCCTTTGTACTTCCTTTAAACTGTGCACTTGAACTTTAAAATCAACTTGTCAATTTCTACAGAAATGCCTGGGATTTTGATAGGGATTGCATTGAATCTATAGATCAGTTTGAGGAGCATTGGCGTCTTAACGATATTGAATCTTCCAACCTAAGAACATGGTACTGTCTCTTCATGTATTTGGGAATTCTCTTGATATTGCTTTATAAAATTTCTGACTATTGCTAATATATAGAACTTCAACTGATATTTGTATATTGATCTTGTAGCCTGAACTTTGTTAAACTTAGTAGTTCTACTAACTTCTTAATTGATTCCATAGGATTTTGTACACGGACAATCATGTCATCTGCAACTAGAGTTTTACTTCTTCTTCTCCAATCTGGATTTTTTTTTTTAATTTATTTTTTCATTTTGCCTTTTGCACTGTCTAGAACCTCCAGTGAAATTGTGGATAAAAGTGGTGAGGGTGGACATCCTTGTCCTGTTTCTGATCTTAGGGGAAAAGCATTTGTTTTTCACTGTTAAGAGTGATGTTAGCTGTAGTTTTTCGTAGATGTCCTTTTTCTATTTATCAGGTTGAGAAAGTTCCCTCGCTGAAAATTTTTATCAGGAATGGAAGTTGGATTTTGTTAAATGCTTTTTCTGCATTTATTTAGATTATCGTGTTTTTTTCATTTTAGTTTGTTGATATGATGAATTACACTAATTGTTTTCTGAATGTTAGCCATTATTGCATTTGTGGGATAACTCCCCATTGGTCACGATGGCCTTTTAATACATTTTTGGATTCAATTTGCTAGAATGTTTGCTTAGTAATTTTACGTCTCTGTCATGAGAGGTACTAGACTATAGTGTTCTTTTCTTGACTGTTTGTCTCGTGTTGGTGTAGGATAATGCTTGCCTTACTGAGTGAGTTGGGAAGTACTCCATTCTTTAATTTTCTGCAATATTTTGTGTATAATTGGTATTATATCTTTCTTAGATATTTGGTAAATTTTACCAGTAAAAACATCTGGGCCTGAAGTTTTCTCTGTGGGGACGTTTTTAGCTCCAAGTTCAATTTCTCTGAGAGATCTAGGGCTATTCAGGTTATCGATTTCTTCTTGAAGTTTGCATGTTTCAAGGAATTTTTCCATTTCATCTACATTGTCAAATTTATTGGCATAAAGGCTTTCATAATATTTCTTTATTATCCTTTTAATATTTGTAGAGTCTGGACTGTTATCACCTCTCTTTGTGGATACTGGTAATTTGTTACTGCTCTCTTTTTTTTTCCTGATTAGTCTGGCTAGAGATTTACCAATTTTATTGATCTCAAAGAACCAGCTTTGGGTTTCATTGATTTTCTCTATTGGTTTTGTGTTTCTATTTCACTGCTTTCTGATCTGATCTTTATTATTTCTTCCTCTGTCACTTGGATCTCACTTGCTAATGCTGTAAATTTCCCATAGGTACTGCTTTAAACACAACTTGGGAAATAGTTTCTTTTTATTTTTACTCAGTTTAAAATGCTTTGTAATTTTCCTCTTGATTTATTATTTGATTTATGGGTTATTTAGAAGTGTATCATTTAGTTTCCAAATGTTTGAAGATTTTCTAGAAATCTTCCTGTAATTAATTTCTAATAATTCTCTTATGGTCAGAGAGCATCCTTTGTATGACTTGAAGTCTTTTAAATTTATTGAGACATTTTTTCATAACCCAGAATATGGTCTGTCTTGGTAAATGTTTCATGTGCACTTAAAAAGAATGCATATTCTGCTTTTGTTAGGTGGAGTGTTCGATAAATATCAATTAGGTCAAGTTGGTTGACTATGTTAATTCTTCTATGTCTTTACAGATTTTCTGTCTATTTCTTCTATCAACTACTGAGAGAGGAATATTTAAACCTCCAACTATTGTGCATTTATCTACTTCCGTAGTTCTATCAGCTTTTGCTTCATGTATTTTGTTATCAGGTACATAAATATTTAGATTTTTTAGTGCCTTCTTCATGAATTAACCCCTTTATCATTATGAAATAACCTTTAAAAAAATTCCTGGTAATATTCTTTGCTTTGAAATCTATTATGTCTGATACTAATATAGTCACTCCAACTTTCTTTTAATTAGGGTAAGTATGATACATCTTCTTCTATCCTTTTACTTCATATATATATTTATGTAGGTATATATCCACACTATTTATATAGTGTATTTCCTATGTACAGCATGTAGCTGGATCTTGTGTTTTTTAAAAATCTAATTTGACAATCTCTGCCTTTTAATTGAGATGTTTTGACAATTAACATTTAATATGATTATTGGCAGTTAGGTTTAAGTCTATCATTTTGCCATTGTTTTCTGTTTGTTCCATCTCCTTTTTTCCCTTTTTTCCTCACGTGTTTACCTGAAGAACTTCCTTAAACATTTCCTATAGAGCAAGTCTGTTGATGATGAATATTTTTCAGCTTTTGTACATCTGAAAGAGTCTTTATTTTGCCTTACTTCTTGAAAGATATTTTGCTTGGCATAGAATTATAAGTTGATAGGTTTTTTTTCTGTTTGTACATTAAAGATGTTGCTTCACTGTCTTCTCAATTGCATTGTTTCCTATAAGAAATCTGCTGTCATCCTTATCTTTGTTTCTTTGTATTTAATGTGATGTTTTTCTCCGGTTTCTCTGATGTTTTTCTGCTTTTTTTCTCTATGCTTTTCCAATTTTCCATCTATCACTGGTTTAGAAAAATTTGAATTATGATGTGCCTTGGCGTATTTTTTTTTTCATATTTTTTGTGCCTTGGGTTCATTGAGCTTCTTGGATATGCAGATGTATAATTTTATATATGCAGATCTATATATCCTCTCTTCCAGAAACTTCTATTATATGTATATTGGGCATCTTCAAGTTGTCCACAGCTTGCTGATACTCTGCTCTTTTGGTTTCATTTTTTTTCTCTCTGTTTATTTTGGATAGTTTCTTCATTGCTATGTCTTCAAATACACTAATCTTTTCTTTTGCAATTTCTAATCAACTCTTTAAAATAATTTTTTTTATTGTAGTAAAAAACACATAGTGTAAAATTTACTCTCTTAACCATTTTTAAGTGTATGGTTTAATTGTGTTAAGTATATTCACATTGTGGTGAAACATTCAATCTATTCTTTTTGTTTTTCTAATCTACTCTTAATTCCATCCAAGGTATTTTTCATCTCATCACTAAAGTTTTCATCACTAGAAGTTCAATTTAGATCTTCTCAATGTCATCCATGTCTTTAACTTTTAATCATATGGAAAATAGTTATAATAACTGTTTTATAATATATAAATTATAGTTTATAATTATGTTATAATAACAGGTATAATAAACACTATAATAACAGTTATAATAACTGTTTTAATGTCCTTGTCTGCTAATTCTAACATCCAGGTTGTTTTCAAATGATTGACTTTCCTGCTCATGAAAGGTTGTATTTTGCTTCTTTGCATGCCTCATAATCTCTGACCAGGTGCTAGACATTGTAGATTTTCTCCTTGTTTGGTGCTGGATATTTTTATATTCCTAAAAATATTCTTGAGCATTGCTCTGGGATATGGTTAAGTTACTTGGGAAAAGTTTGATCCTTTCACGTCTTGCTTTTAACATTTGTTCAGCAGTCCTAGTGTAAGTGAGCACTAGTGAGGCCATCTTGTTACACTAAATGGCCCCAGCCCCTCTTCTGTGTGACTACTTGCTGCTCTACACATACTCCAAAAAATTCACAGGGTCTCCTGATTTATGGTCTCCACTTACGTATGTACTCCCCAATAGCTTGATCAATTAAAAACTTTGTTCTATGAGTTTCTCTCCAGGAACAGACTGACCACAGGCGGGAAACACACCTATAAGGTATCTATCACAGCTGAAAGAAGAATGGAACAATGTGATGCCTGGAGCCTGTCATGCCTGGAGACCAACATTGCTGGACCCCCTCCTTACTGCCCATTTTCCCTATATAACTGCCTCAAGATTCTATAATCTTTGAAGATGAGTCTTTGAGACATTATTCACCTGTCTTCCGATTTGCCCACTAATCTAATTAAACTTCATTTCTCGATCTCTAGCTCATTGTGATTAATTGGCAGAGCAAGCCCATTGCTCAGTATCACTAGTGCAGTGTTTAGTATAGGGTTAATTATTCCCTGCTACTGAGGCAAGATGCTTTACCAAGTGTTTTGTAAATTATGAGATTTTTCAGTCTGCCTAGTGGGAACAGGCAGTATTCCCAGCCCTTGGTAAGCACCAACTATTGTCAGCTGTCATACTTTTGGGGGCTCTGTCCCAGCAGCGATCTCCAGTACTCTGTCCTGTTAACTCTAGCCTCCTCAGTCCCTTAGCTCCATCTCAACTCTGGAAGTCCTCCAAGCTCCTCCTGGTTCCTTTTCTGTGCTGTGGCCTGGAGACTCTCTAGGCTGTAAATGAGGCCATCATCGAATTCATCTTGTTTCCCATTTCTCAGTGATCAGTGTTCTTCATTGCCTGATGCCCACTATACTGAAGTCTGTTGTTTCATATATTTTGTCCACTTGTTTTGGTTATTTCAGGTAAGATGGTAAATCTGGTCCCTGTTACTCCATCTTGGTCATAAACAGAAGTCCTTGGAGCCAGTTTATGTCATGGACTTAGACTTATTGGGACTCTATCTGTTGATCATTCTATGTTATTTTCCCTCTTATTGACAAATAATGTTTTTGAGAAGACAGAATGAGATAAAATTGAGGTTAGATGAAGAACACAATATCACCAAGAATTTTTAGTAACACAAGTCTGATCAGAAAGTTCAAGATATATATGAGTAAAATATAATTTTCTTAGGAAAGAATCAAATTCAGTGCTTGGAAGCTTCCATGAAATCATATCTTAGACCCAGCATATGATTCATCTCTCTACTGTAGGCCAGGAACCACAAGCAGAAGAGAGACACAGGGCCTTGAGGAATGCACACAGAAGTTGTTCAGCTCAAAGGTCTTGGTCTGTGGCAAAGAGGTCAGAGCTGAATCTTGGTGGCTTCTCCAAGCTGTGGAGAAGCTCCTCTTCAAATAAAGAACACTGCCATGATATAAATAAATGAAGCTTGTCAACTTATAGAAACAAGGGAGAGAATTTCAATTCTGAAATTGCATCTTATTAGGGGAAATGACTGCACAGTTTTTATTGTTCATTTTTTGGTTTTGGGATATCACAAGTGGTAAGAGTCATTGGATTGGTTGGTTTCTTAAAGCGAGGGTTGATGCAGGTGACATGAGGTTCTGGATGAAGAAGGAAATGTTATGGGAGTCCTAAGACATTCTAAAGTTGAAATTGGAGGTAGTTCTTCCAGTTCTCAATTTTGTGTGATTAATTGAGGCGGTTGTTTCTGGTTCTAGCCTGTTAACCACATGGTAAGTCCTACGTAATTTTAGCCATTATTATTGATTTAGACAATGAAAACTAACTCAGTAGACTGTAGTCTACAGTCATGGCAATGCACGTTTGTGTAGCATGCCCCGCGTGCGCTCTGCTGTACTATTCTGAGTTGAGTTGACTATGTGTTGCAACATGGTAGTTTTCTTTTCTGTGGTTTCCCTTTATGTTGTTTATTTTGTGCTTGGCAAATAGATTTGATGACAGGGTTCGAGAAAAGCGAAGCAAAGAAACCTCATACTGGATATTAAAATGCAAGTCTTGCATTGACTAAAGGAGTCTTCAAAGGAAGGGTGTGGAAGCAGGTAGTTAGGTATTGGTGGCAGTCTATCGTGAAGTATACGCTAAACATAACTGCAACTGGGGAAGACTGACCAGAAGTTAAACAAGTGGGCCTGGGGAAAATGTGTTTCAGAGGCCTGCCACGGGGAGAATTGAGAACAGGAGAGTGAGTACCAACTTATGATACTGGAGAACGCATCTCCATGGGAACCTATTACCACATCAGCCATAGCTGATGCAATTAACACTCTCATTTCTAGATGCACATCCCTTCTACTAAACAAGGTATATCTACCTGATTCAGTCACACTGTTTTGATCTTTAAACTCCCTGTTTAAGACAGAATACGTTGGGTTATACTAGAAATAAATAACCTCACATTCACTGGAGCTGAGCACAATAAAGATTTATTTCTTGTCAATGCCAAGTCTGCTGTGGGTCCAGGCAATGCCCCAGGGCAACTGCTATCCATGTGGTGACTCAGTGATCGAGGCAGGATCCTGTAAACTGTACCCTCCGGAACACACGGCCTCTTCAGTTACAGGTCAACAGAGGAGAGACACTGCCTTAGCCTAGAAATGCTGCCTGTCACTCCTGTTCCCATTTTAGTGGACAGAATTAGTCACATGGCTCTGCCCAATTGCAAAGGGACTGAGAAAGAGAGTCCTCTGTGAGCAGGCGAGGGAAGGAGAACGGGATGTTGGAGAGCGCTAGATACTCACCTTTTTGCCTCCAGGGCTGTTACGTATACCACCCCATGCCTGACTTAGCGCTCAGTGTGGCTTCACTATCACCCACTAATCTTTCTCGCTTCAGGTTAAATGACTGTTTGCTTCATATTTACCTCTCCTATTAGATTGTAAAATCTGCATGACTTACTCTGCCTTGTTTCCCCAGTCCCTAATGCACGTGGTACCTAATATCCAGCAGGTCAGATATTTGTAAACAAATAACTACTTTGGATAATAACAGAAACCTCTAGAAATTTCCTTCTTGATGTTGTAATTTCTGTTCTACTAGCTATAGAAAGATTTGAAAGTTATAGACAGTCTCATTTCATACGTGGCAGACAAGAAGCTGGGAGATATTTACACACCTCTGGGGCATAGATGCTGTAGATTGTCAACAACTATTCTATATTCTGACATTGGGGTAGTGTCTCATTTATTCATGGTACATCATTCCTCCAGATAATATTGTTAATTTTTAGAAGGATAGATTATTTTAAAATTTTCTTTTCTTCAGTTTTTTCCCTGAATGTAAATGTACTATATATACATTATAGAAAAACCGGAAAGTACATCAAATTTAAAGAAGTCTCAATTCTAGTGTTCAAAAACCACTGTGTTATCATTTTGACATATTTATTTTCAGACTTTTTCAACACATATCTTTACATAGTTGAGCCCAAACAGTAAAATGGATTTTTATTCTGAATTTCCTTACATTTTGTGACAGCATTTCCACTTTTCATTAAAGTCTGTTAAAGCATCATTTTAAATGACCATGTCATTTTCCTTTCATGTTTAAACCATAATTTAGTGAACCATCCCCTTAAAAGTGGGCATTTAGATTGTTTCCAAAAGCTCATCTCTACATAAAATGCTGCAATAAATATTGTAGTGGGTAAACATTTCTCTATATTTTAGACTACTTTCTTATGATACACTCATAGAAGGAAAACAGATAAATTAAAAGGTAGGACATTTATACAGCCATGGGGCACCTCTAAATCAGTCAATAGTTCTAAACAAACACGTAGTAATCATCCAGACTGCATACAATTTTGCGTCAGAAGTATGGAATGTGAGCTCTAGGGGGATTCACATGTGACAGTCAGAAAAATATTGAAAAGTAACTTTTATACAATCAGCAGTATCTCAGTGGGTGGGACAATCATAACAGCCCAGCGTTTTCACGCAACCTTTTATAGCAGGCTCTTAACATTCAAGAGAGATGTGTCTGAACGCATCTGGAATCCTTCAAGTTATGAAACTACTTTAACATATAGCTTTTCCCCACAAATTTCCATATTTGCATTGGCTAAAGCACTTGCCGAAATAGTTTCTACAATCACTTTTTCTTGCTTCCATATTGAATAAACACGGCAGAATCATTCACAAAATAGAGTCACTAGTCACTGCCAAATTCAATATTCCACTCTTTAATATACTCAAAACTTAATTTTTCTGACTAATAATTATCACTTTCTTCGCCCTCTTTTCTTTCTCTTCAATTTTTTCAACAACGCCTGTGGATGGCATGCTTTGGTGGGGTGGGGGTGGGGTCCACGTTTAACAAAGAAACAAAGTTTTATTGCTGTATGTGAACTTCCACTGATGAGAAGGGAACCACAAAGCTTGAACAAGATAGAGCCATCGGACAGTCCCGGGGTTCAGGCACCACCTGAGTGGCTATCTCTTGTACCCATCCTTAAACACCCACTAATTCTAAGTGACGATCTACTGTACCTGTCAAGGACTTTTAGGGATTATGTGTGAATGCATAACCATGAACATTAAATCCGTGCTTTCCCAGGATCCCTATGATTTTCCAGAGCACGTTACTGAGCAAGACAGTGATAATCATCCTCTTTGTCTAGAGGAGGAAGCTAAAGCCAGCGAGGACATAGTCTTCGTGGTCAAGGTCGTACCACCCATAGTGAGGCTGCTGGCTTGAGACTCAGGTTCAGAAATAGAACTCTTTAGAAACTGAATCTTCATTATATACATGAGCAGATGGACTGGAGCTGAGTAAGACATTGTTCCCTAGAATCAATGAGATGTGAATGAAGGTGGAAACAAGAGTAGACAAGAGAATAAGAAATCAAATTGTCCTACAGAGTAATCCTTACAGAATACAGACTGTGCAAGAGATGACCTCAATTCAAATACAAGGGGAAGAGAAAGCGAACTGATATTTTTGTCATATGCTGGCTGAAGACATGTGGAGGAAATAGCAAGCTGATTTGAGTTGAAGGGGCATGGCAGGAGCTAGCAGCACAATTTCTTTTCCCATCAATTTCCACCCCCACCCCCACCTCCAGCCCACAAGGGACCTGCCAAAGTAGGCATCCAAATAGGTGTATCTCAGTTAAGAATAGAAGCTTATGCTGTACAGCTGAATAGAAAAGGAAAGAGGTTTCTAATAGAGTCTAGTTTTTATCTCCTGGGGAATAGTGTAATTATAAATGGTATCCTAGAAAGAAGTTAAAGAAATTTATTACCTAGAATGTAATACACATTTTTATCTGTTCAAATATGGTTATAATTAATTGGACAATCATTTCTCTCTTTTTCTAATTCAAAGCTTGTATTCAAATACATCACTTCTGAGTAATATACACAATAATACAAATTCTGCTTAGTTAAGCTTGACTAACTTACTGAGTCCAAAGCTAATTGTGCTACTAGAACTAAAAGTTCTCTTATCACTAACATAAAACATAATTGTCAGTTGGCAGCCTTAAGAGACAGAGCCCCATGAATAGTCTACGTAAAATCTAAGCATCTGTGGGGCTGCAATGGTAGTGAGAAGACTTCACATTTAAAAAAATTTTTTATTGAGGTCACATTGGTTTATAACATTACATAAATTTCAGGTGTACATCATTATATTTCTACTTCTGTATAGACTGTATTGTGTTCACCACCAAAAGTCTAGTTTTGTCGGTTACTGTACATATGTGCCCTATTACCCCTTTCACCCTCACCCCTCCCCCTTCCCCTCTGGTAACCACCAAGCTGTTCTCTGTATCTATGTGTTTGTTTATCTTCCACATATGAGTGAAGTCATATGGTAATTGTCTTTCTCTGTCTGATTTATTTCACCTAGTTAAAACCCTCAAGGTCCAGCCATGTTGTCGCAAATGGCAAGATTTCATCCTTTTTATGGCCGAGTAGTGTTCCAAGAAGACTTCATTTTAATCCCAGCTCTAACACTGAGGACCTCTGGACCTCAGTATCTCCATCTGTGCAAGGAGGATACAATGATATGTCCCCTTCCTACCTCCATGATGTGAGGATCAAATAAGGTAAGATTCAGGTCCATGAAACACTGGAGGTCTGTAAGATTTCTCAATGTTGGTACAATCATTATTGACTATAGAATAGTCTTCTTTCTCCAAAGATTACTTGTGAGGTGGGAATGTGATTGGCCCACTTTGGCCGTTCAGAATGTGTGAGAGATTAGATTCTGGCACATGGGAAAAGGACAAGCTCTTTCCTCAGGAACTGCCCCAAACCAAAGCAGAGTTCCTAGCAGGATCTTGTGTTTTTGCTTTGGTTGCCTATTCTAGTTTTTGATGTGAAAAGTAGAGATGGTAAAGCAGGTTAATGAATAAAGAAAGGTGGCAGTGGTAAATGTCAAATAAATTTTGTGGTCTATCCCAGTTCACATATATCTCTTCCTATTGATTTGCTCATTAATTCACTCATTCATTCATTCATTCATTCACTGAATATCTATGAATCATGTCCTATGTGTCAATTTTGGCTTCCTCTTAGCGTTCTTCATTGGAGCACACTGCTGAGCTGTATGAAGATGACTGCTGAAGTGTATGTCTCCATTGAAACTGTGAGTTCCTTAAGGGCAGGAGATCTACCTTATACTTTTAGTCTGTGCTCTGTTATAATGCTTAGCAGAGTGCTAGGAAAATTTAAGAGACAATAAATAGTTACTGAGTTTTTCTTAAAGGATCACATGATATTTTTACAGTTTGATGATTTTTAAAAGCATTGTGTTACAGGTTGAGTTTCTTAGAGAGTGGTCTCTGAGATGGGGATTAGCAGGCTGGGCCTTGCCTGGGGAGTGCTGGCGGAAGCAATGCTTAGGGAAGAAGGAAAGGAAGCATATTGGGCAGAAGAAGATGAGCTGCAATGCAGCCTGGATCAAATCCTCACCCACCCCTTGGGAAGCTCTGAAGCGAGGATGGCCTTTCAGAGTTGTCCTGAGCTGGGGAAAGGAGGCCACACCTTTATCCTAGATGTTGACCAGTCATTGGAGGCAGGCTGCCTGGGGAAAGGGATGTGACCTTGGGCAAGGTGACGAGGCAATTCTGAAGGAGAGTTGTCAGCTGTGGGCTGTCTGCTGGCAGCATTCCCAGCAACTGAGGGAACAAGTTCTTCAGTCCTGAAGGGAAATCTGGGCAGCACCTCGCAGGGTCCATTGCTCGTTGTAATATTGGTGCAAGAGGATGTTAGAAGCTTTATCTGAGGAGGAAGAAAGTGAACTTCAATACTAACACTTTATATACCTCATATTGTTCATGGAAAAGGTTATTTTTTGTTGTTTTTTTGGTTTTGTTTTTGAGGAAGATTGGCCCTGAGCTAACATCTGTTGCCAATCTTCCCCTTCTTCATTTTTCTCCCCAAAGCCCCAGTACATAGTTGTATATCCTGGTTATAGGTCCTTCTAGTTCTTCTATGTGGGATGCTGCCTCAGCATGGCTTGATGAGCGGTGGGTAGGTCCACACCCAGGATCTGAATCAGTGAAACCCAGGCTGCCAGAGCAGAACATGTGAACTTAGCCGCTAAGTCACCAGGCCGGCCCCGAAAAGATTATGTTTAAGTCACTCACGAGTGTAGGTATAAAATAAAAGTTCTGGGCCGGCCCCATGGCTTAGCGGTTAGGTGCACGTGCTCCACAGCTGGTGGCCCGGGTTCGGATTCCAGGCGTGCACTGATGCACCACTTCTCTGGCCATGCTGAGGCCGCGTCCCACATACAGCAACTAGAAGGATGTGCAGCTATGACATACAACTATCTACCGGGGCTTTAGGGGGGAAAATAAATAAATAAATAAATTTTAAAAAGTTAAAAAATAAATAAATAAATAAATAAAAGTTCTCTCCAAACACATATTTCAATGAAATACTAAAAAAAAAATAGAGATGAAATTTGTGTTAGTATTAGTATGTATGTCAGGATGATTTTATTTCATGTTATTGAAACTAAGTCAAATTAGTTCGGGAACAGGAAATTTTGTTGCCTTCCATAACCAAACTTCAGGAAAGGCAAAGCTACAGGGAGACCTCAGGGACTCAGATGGCAGCAGATGGCTATTCTGTCTCTGCTTCTCTCTTCATATGGTCTGTATTCTCCCAGACATGCTTCGTCCATGCAGCTGGAAATGTGGCTAACAGAAGTTTGCAGGCCCATCGCTTCATTACCACAGAGGGATTAAGACTTAATCCCTCCATCGTCAAGTTAAAACTCCCTGGGAAAGGCTTTTATGGTGTCAGGTGTTACCCATGGACCAATCAGCTGCAGCCAGAAGGATAAGAGATGACGATTAGTTCAACTGCATCTATCTGGGCAGCCCTGACCAATCACTGCCGTCAAGATCGATTGTGGGAGTTCTTATGTGGACACGTGACTGGAGTGGAGAAAGGGGCATTTTGTGGAAGAGTAGAGCAAGCAATGAGCGGATAGAACAAAAGATGTCGTGAGGCCCAGCTCCGTGGCTGGGTAGTTAAAGTTCTGCCCTCTGCTTTGGTGGCCTGGGTTTTTGGGTTTGGATCCGGGTGTGGACCTACACCACTCGTCAGCCATGCTGTGGCAGTGACCCACATACAAAATAGAGGGAGATTGGCACAGATGTTAGCTCAGGGATAATCTTCCTCACCAAAAAAAAAAAAAAGAAGGCATGTATTAGATTTCTCCTATCCTTGCCCTCCCCGCTCCCCCCCGCCCCCGTTTCAACCTACCAGATTAATTTTATATTCTTTTTTGGCTTTGGCATATGGACCAGTGCATTTTATCCTGGAAATAGACCATATCTCTATCAGTAATTTGTTCACAAATATTAGGTTCTGTTCATTTTGCACTGAGATTAATTACCTGCCAACATGTACATGATTTTCTTGCTTCAGAGAAACTGTTTATTAATCATATTAACAAGGGAATTTTTGAAGGGCTAGAAATGAAGACATAATGATTACATACTTCTTTTTAAGAGGATACTTATTTATATTAGCAAATGTCACTTTATAGAAGACATTTCAACCTTTATCAAATAAACCTGCTAAAACTGATTTATAATATAATTTTGTTGGCTATACATCTTTATTATATGAAGAAGACTTATTTGAAATTATAAAAACTTTTAAAATAGTCCTTTTCAGTTCCAGTAAAAACTCCATGTCGTGAAACAAAAATTTCAGAAAGGGTCAGCTTAGCTTTTAACTCTTCTAGTGATGAAGTTGTTGGTCCAATATCTAAGTGATTAAGTCGATTATTAAATCCATCCCGTGGTAAAACCAATCCCAGCGGTTGGTTCAGAAAGGGGTATGTGACAGGATACACGAGGGAAGGAATGCTCCTGTGAAAAGTTTTCTTTTCTCCTTAAAAAAAAAGCCACAGAAAGAGACAATTTTCCTTTTGTAACGTGTTGGGCCCTTATGTCATGTAGGCTCTGTTAACACCACCTGTCACTAGTTCAAAGATAGAGAGATGAGAATTTGAGTCCCTGATGACATTATTGAATCAGTGAATCAACCAACCTCAGAACCTTCTCTTCCACTGATTTAGGATGGATAATACATCTCTGGTTTAAGCCAGAATCAAATTCTGTTACTTGTGGTTACAAATTTCTTAATAGATATAATTGACAAGTATAAGAGAGGAGTCTATTACTAAATAATTGTAGTACTTTGTGATAAATACAAACAAATAGAGGTATCGATAATGTGTAGGGGTGCCACACGTAAGGAGTCATATGAGAAGGTCTCTCAGAGAAGAAGACACTTGAGATGGATTTTGAAGGGGATGAAGATGAGGAGGTCCTTCTAGGCAGGAGGAACAACATCCACAAAAAGCAGAGTAATGAAATAGGTGTCCTTCTTAAAATCACTCAAGTTAGAACAAATAAGGTGGGAGGACACCTCACAGGAACTATGCACAGCTGGGTGTGAAGTGGGGCATTAGAAAGCTGTCAAGGACAGATGTATCTTCTCTCTCCATCTGCTTTTGGGGTCATACGGCCTCCTAGTATTGCTTTGTCCTGACCAGATGTTCCACTCTCCTGTTGACTTCTGCAAGCTAGTTTCTCTGGTGTTCGGGGTGAGTATATGGCCCCCAAAGGACATCCTGGGCTCAACTGAAGATATTTTCAGTTTAAGCAGCCCTGTAATCTGACTATAGTTTGTCTGTCTCTTGGTTGGAAATGTGCTAGCCTTCAGAGAGCTACTGGCCCACGGTCCAATCTGTTGTGTCACTGGGAGACAGGGTCATTATGGTATAAACATGACAGCCTAGATTAACCATTTCCGTTAGTCTGAGCAATAGGATCAAATCTATATTTTAGAATAACTCTTCCTGAAGTATGAAGCACAGATGGTAGGGGGTAAGATGGGAAGAAGTGAGACCAGATAGGAATTTATTGCAGTCTAGGTAAGAAATACTGTGTAAACTAAGACAACAGGAGGGGGTGGAGAAGAGTAGAATGATACAATAAAGTGAAATTAATTCATTCACTCCTTGACTCATTCATTTACTCAACAAATATTTATTGAGGACCTACCACGTACCAGTATTCTTCTAGGTTCAATTAACAAAGTAGACAGAGATTCCTATCCTCACGGATCTAATAGTTTAAAGTAGGGACAGAAATCAAGAAATAATTTAAATAAGTATGCATGGCATGAGATGGTAAAATGGGGGTGAAATCACCCTCAAACTTACCATTTTATGATGTTCCTGGATTCTGTGGGACAGGAATTCAGACAGGATACCAGGAGCATGGTTTTCCTCTGCTCCACAATGTCTAACGTCTGGGCCCTCAGCTGGAAAGACTCAACAGCTAAGGGCAACTCAGTAGCTAGAGCCTGGAAGTACCTGAAGACACCTTCATTCACACTGGAAGTTGTTACTGGCTGTCAACTGGGGACCCCAGCTGGTGCTGCTGGCAGAAGCACCTACACATGGCCTTTCCGCGTGGCCTGGCTTCCTCGCAGTATGGCAGCCTCAGGGTAGTGGGACTTCTTATGTTGCAGCTAAGGGCTCTGCAGGCCAGTGTCCCAAGAGAACCAGGAGGAAGCTGCTCGGTTATTTCTGACTCAGCCTTTAAAGTTAACGCAGCAGATTCAGGGAAGAGACCTAGATGCCAGCTTTTGATGAGATGAATGTCCAAGACTTTACAGACACATTTGAAAACCACCACCAGTGCACTGGAGAAAAACTGAGCAGGACTAAAGGGATAGGGAATGCCATGGGGAAAAGCAGGAGGTGGCTTTCCCTTTTGGTTAGTGTGGTCACTGAAGGAGCAAGTTCTGATGAACACTTGAGGCAGGTTCAAGAAGGAAAACACATTTTCGGCAGAGGGACAGCAAGGGCAAAGAACTTACTGAATGCACAGACCAATTAGATTTGTAGGAGCTGATGGTGAAAAGGAAGGAAGAAAGCTAGGAAATTTCTAGATTTCTGGCTTGAGAGTCTGGATGAATGGTGGTTCCATTAACCAGGAATAGGAACACAAGGGGCAGGGGAGATGGGACTGAATGCAGCCTTGGACATGCTGTGCCTACATGCTTATCAGAAGTCATCGTGTGTGTGTGCACGTGTGTGTACGTGTGTGTGCCTGTGCGTGTTTGTGTGTTCATTCAGCAGTAGGCAGAGCTTGGGGAGGAGGTTGGGGCTGGAGATCCAGGCTTTGGAGTCCTCAGTATTTAGATCGTGTCAGAACCTTAGAGACTGAGGTGAGAAGTTCGGTGAACACCAATATTTAAAGTAAGAGCAGAGGGCCCAGTATAAGACATCAAACTGGACTGACTTGAGAAGTGGGAGGAGAAACAGGAGGGAGGAAAGATGTAAGGGTCAGAGAAAGATAGAAAGGCCTAGCACCTCAAATCTACTTATGACTGAGGCACAAAATCTTACCATTCAAAACTTCTCCCTCCAGTTTGTGTAGTATTCTCTCTAGATTTTCTCCCTGAGGATATAACTGTCCCCAGCAGGACAGAAAACTGAGCCACTGGTACCTAAGTGAATGGAAGGCAGGATTAGAGTGCTTCAAAAAGGGAATAAAAGTGGAAAAAAGTGGAGACTTGCTCAGACAAAATTGCTTTTGTCAATTTCCGGTTTTTAGCAGAGTGTAGTGAGCAGTGGGGCCACAGCGGAGGGCGTTAAGGTGTGTTGTCGGCTTATCTTTAATTTTGAGGGTTATGATAGGTTACATGGGACATTTTCTGTTTCAATAAAGTAAGCAGCAGGGGTGGAAGGCAAGTTCTCTAGGCAGGTGACAGCCTAGTCTTCCAGGTGACAAAGTGCAAATATGAACTTACAGACCTTCAGCGACACCTGGTGGCCAAGTAGTGAAAGGAATACATATTTTATTATAATAATATTTTATCATGGTTCTTTACCTACATTACTTTTACGTGTCAGTTGATGATTATTTCTCGGGTAGTTATGTATTATGGTATATAGTTCCCTCCGTGTAACTATTTTCAACTAATCTATTAGTTTGCCATCTAGCTAAATAATTGATTCCCCAAACTGGATGAATGTGGTATAAAACAAAAAGACACTGTGTGTTGGGAAGTAGGGAAAAGGGAAATAAATGAGCATAGATGTGTGCCTCTTACCTACTTGAAAACACTTAAGTATCAACATATAGTGCTCAAAATCTGCTGGCTTCCTCTACTTTACTGAGAAATGAAAATCAATGACAGTGACGATGATGGTGATAATTGTGGTCAAGGAAGAGTTGTGTGAAGGAAAGAGAGCCCAAATATCTATGGAGTGTCTGATAGTTATGAAGTTGGAAAAATGAAATTAATCTATAAGAAAATGGAACAGAATCTCAAATAAAGAATTGATCAAATTATTTTCAGTAAGTAATATACATACTTTAAACCACTGCATCAGGAAAGAATGTTACATAGTCATCTGTATCTTTGCAGGGGCATGTACTAGAAATATTTCGTGAGTGGTAATTTTTTGGTATTTGCTTACAGATTGAGAGATCTCAGTAGCAATGACTAGTGGTCAATGAAGGGGAACATTCACAGAGATGATTTCAGCCCTTGGAGAGTTGACCAAATGGAGTCAGGTCTGTGGAACATGCCCAGGTTCACAGTTAGCTTGGAAAAAGAATGGCAAGAAATGAGGTAAAGGCTTTGAAGGGGTTTCATAGTATCGTACTCCAACTTTCCAGAGGAAGAAAATGATAGGAATGGGTTTATGTTTCCTTCATGAGAATTTGAACACAAGATATATTAATTAAACATACATCTTCTTTTTACTGATGGAGAAACTTGAGCCAACAGTAATTAAATTACCCAGCTATTTGGTTGCAGAGCAGACTCCAACCCATGGGTTTTAATCCTGATCTGCTTTTCTTTTTACTACAACTATTGGTGGAGGAGTTCTCTATTTCCATAAAAGACCAAAGCAAGAGGAAGTGGGTTTACACCTACATAAGAAAGTTTAGATAGATCTAGGAAACTTCTGTAAGTGTAAAGTAACTAAATACTGTATTTCCTTTATTCTAAGACATACATTTTTTTTTTACATATTAACATTCTGAAGTCAGCTTGAATCCTATAATCAATGTTAAATTAAAGTTGCTTCCAGGCAGTGTGTCAACTTGTTACGTGGTCACCTTTTCATGGGAGAATTTAGCCACTGTCCTTCTCATTTAATAGATTATAGAATCGACACAGCTAAGGCGTTGGCTTAATTTCTGAAAGAAACTATTTACTATCCAGCAATATGAAATTAACTTAAGAAAAAAAACCCCCAAATCACAATCTAAATCACTGGTATTCTTTCATTTGACTTGTAGTGCTAATGAGATGAGGGTGTTACAAAGGGGTTAGGCAAACTCACCACCAACGTTTTCCTGCATTGTCAGGGGCCAAACTTACTTTGGAAGAATCTTTAGACTGGGTTTAAAAAAGTATAGGCCCAGGTCTTGTGAATCCCCAAAGGAAGTGATATGTAATTGTACGGATAGATACACGTCATAGTTGTGTTAGTATACTTTATAATTTATGTACATATAATGCGGTGGGTTTTTCTCCCGAAGCACTTTTATTAAGTTGACTGATCATCTTACAATCAGTGGCATCTAAGAATAAGAGTAATTTGGTTCAGAACAGCAGTGTTATGTCTTAGAAAGAACACTGTCTTGGAAGCTAGGTCTGGAAAACCACTTGGCCTCCTGCTAGCTGTGTCGCCCTTGGGCCATTTACTTCCTCTTTAAATATCAGTATCCTTATCTGAAATTGGAATAATGACAGGTACCTTGCAAGAATGTTGTGAGGATTAAATAGACTACGTATGTAATGTGCCTACCACAAGGCCTGTCACAAGTAGGTGCTCAGCAAAATCAGCCCAGCCACTGAGTCAGCAAAATGACTTGTGAAGTAATTCTGGCTGGAGGGTAAATTTCTCTGATTTGTCAGATTTATAGTCTAAATAGTGTTTCTCACCATTTTAAAAGTCAGGCCCCATTAGTCAAGAAGATTTTAGAAAGTCTCTTACATTATATTTTACTGAAATAATATGTATTTAAACATTTTTCCAAATCTATAATAGTATGGAATATGTTTTTTCAAGCTACTGCCCTCTTCTACCCTCTCCCCATTCTGATCTGCCTCCTAGAGGGTGCCCCCACCCAGCTGAGAGTCATTGATCTAAACCATGGTGTCAGACAGGGATCTGAGAAACATTGAGATATTATTTTAAGTTATTAAAATAACTTAAGTTATTAAATTAAGTTACTAAAATAAGTTATTCTGTTAGCAGCATAACAGTCCAATCCCATTGGGTAAAAGAAGGAATATGAAACTAGCCATCATCCTGCTTATCCTCCTTCGAAGAGTTATCCAAAATAAACGTAATCGGGCAATATTTACAATGTGACCTAAGGATTTTTATGTAGTTTAAGTACTGTGTGTTTGTCAGCATGGAGATATCAATTGTCATGAAGCCAAGGGAAAAAAAAAAAGATGGGTTACCAGAAATAAGGAAGCCCCATGGCCAAGTTACTTATAAAATCACAAGGCCAAATTTTCTATCAGTCCCTCCCTCAGGGGACACAAAGAGAAAAGGCTTCAATAGCCCCAATCACAGTCCCTTCCTCCAGCAGACTGTCCCCTACACGTGTTCATAAAATCATATCACAACCTGGAGTTGGCTGTCCTCTGATGACTTTTCCTGGTTTTATGCTGGCCTGACTTTCACTCAAGCCTAAATCTTGTTTCCTACCCAGCTTTCAAGAATGGACTGACAGGATTCCTTTAGCCCTATTATCTTTTCAAAAGCCACTGGCCTATTTACGTATCTCCCGGAGGCGCCCCCTACCAGCCTTGCCACAGGGTCTTTTGGAGCCAGAATCCCTTGTTTGCTTTGTTCACAACCCAAAATGTAATCAAGGAGCCACTCTGCTGTGGAGGGGAGAAAGGGAAGGACGCCAGGGCGGGGCACCATGAGGTGCCGTGGGAAAATTCCAAGAATCCTGTGAACCACTGTCCTCGCCCCACGTTGTGCCCTGTCTAGCTAATCTGTCAGATTTGTTCAGCCCAATGAAAACCAACAACATATAAATAAAGCAAGTAATAATACTCATTGTTGTCTTTCGTCTGCTTCAGTTCACTCTGCGTGTCTTGGGTTAGCCAAGCTGAATTCTAGAAAAACACCACCAACCAGCTCCTGGGGCTGGCTCCAACAACCTTAGGGCTCCTCTCGGAGAAAGAAGTAACTGATAAGGATCTAGCCACTAAAAAGCCATTATTTGTTCGTAGAAAGTATGGAAGGAGTTGGTTGATATTCTCTGGTTCCCAAGTTCCTCAACACAGTAAACCCCTATGTCTCTTAGCTTTTCTTTGATTGTGTTTATAAATAGCAAAATACTATAGGAATTCATGCCAGCAGCTCTTAGAATATTTTAAATTCATTGTTTAGCATTACTTCTAAGTTTAAGTCCTCCTGTGACAGTAAAAAGTTCTTTATTTCAGGTGTCTTAAAATAATACTATAAGGCAAACTAAAACTGTTTATGAACGGTACGTTATTTGATAGAAAATGTCCTTCTATTTCCTTTTCCAGTTTAAATAAGTATGGCTACCAGGAAAGAAAGAATCATTTCTCTCCTTGCTGGATAAAAATAGGTCAAGTAATTTAAGCCAGTCCATTGCAATTAAAACCCTGACATTGCCATAGTTCCTTCTATTCAGGGGGGAAAAGACAAACAGAACGCATGATAATAGGGGTTCACTGGCTAAATCACTTGATGTGCTCACTATTGTTCTCTTGCTACAACCTGCCTGGGAGCTCTGATTCTGATGATAGTGGTACAGTACCAGCGTGCTAAATACTATCTCTGAAGCTGTGTGCAACACCTCTTTTGTGCTGGCAAAACAATACGGTTGGAGAGGAGAAAATTGCCAATGGCTTGGGTCCTAAATTCCTTGAATTCTAAATTTATTTATTTTTCAGAGACAATGTTATCTGCCAAGTTTCTTTTAAAGTAAATTTTACTGAATCAATTAGACGGCAACACTCATTCTCCTTAAACATCCTGTGGCCCTTTTCACAAGATTAGAGCCTGTGGCTTGGTCACATTCCAATGTAGATAATTGCATTCTGCATTCCTGGACATTCCCTTTCACCTTCCCAACCCTGTACTATCAGATGCATTATTATCTGCACTTATCCAAATCAACAGTTCTGTTGTCAGGGTGCAAAGTGTCAGCTTTAACTGACAGGCTAAAGCATTGCTCATTATACTTTTAAAAAGAAAACCCCTTCGCCAATGCATATTTTGAAATATGAAGCAAATCTCAATTATGCACATTTAATCATAAATTAAGGTCTTTGGTAAGTAAAGTACTCTTATTTTCATAAAGGATGTTAATTTTGGAATCTTCTTTGATAAAAATTTTTTTGCTCAAATAGATGCTGTTTGCATCAAGAAAGAAAATGAAGTCTTCAGAAATGGTAAAAAGCAAACAATAAAGCAAAACCAAAAAAACCTCTTGAGCAAACAGCTTTCCTTTGACCTTCTAAATAAATTCCACAAGGGGGCGAAAACACCTAATGGTCTGGGACTGCAAAGTTTGTATTTCAAAGCCGGCCACCCATAATAGATTAGTGGATTAATATTTTGCTCTAAAGGATCTGGCCTTTAATGTTGACATCCATTTATAGCTATCCCAGGCGTTTACAGTAGTAAAAGTCACGGAGACCATAAACCTCACGATAGATGGCAGCCTGCTGGTTCTAGCGCTATAGCCTAGCACCCCATAAACAGTGGTGATTCGGTAACTCTTCTTCGAAGACCCATCCATAGCTGTAACGTCTTTATCAGCTCTAGCAAAGACACTGCCACCAGGATTTTAGCAGTCACAGGGCAGAGGTACAAGTTTCTATTAATGTGTACTTATTTTTCAAACATGTTTCTATGATATTGTGCTGTTGCTTATCATTGATCTCTTCTTGAAAATCAAGCGTGGAGTGTCTATTTGTGGGTAAAGCTTAAAGAACAGAAGCTTTCTTGTACCACATGAGTACAGAGGTCAAATTTCCCTATATGCTATAAGCAACTGAGTAGGAAGGAAGACCACAAAAGGTTTTGCAAATGTCTGCCAGCAGCCCGGTGATCTAGGTCACTGTACAGGTTTCATTAATCAGGTTGTTCAAACAAGGAGTTATTTTTCTCTGCTTAAGAGATCTACAGGTACCACATAGAATCTGCTCAATTCTTGATCAAGAAAGAGTTTTAATTAAATAGAGATCATTCAAGTGAATGGGGCGGGGAGGGGTGTATTTGTAATGAAGAGAAATTAGTGCTTTTAACCCAGCTCCTCTGTTTGAGTCCTCTGTTCTGGCAGAGATGGACTCAGATCTAATAATAGTTCCCGGGGCTCCATCTCCACAGACGTGTTCTGCCGTTAGAGCAAGCAGGAGGAATTTCGTGACAGAGCAGGTGTTGTGGCTTATTCCCTGGCAGAATAAATGGTGAAGGGTGGTGGCAAGACAATTCTTTTGCTTTTCTTTCTGCACAAAAACAATGCCTCCGATAGCTTTCCTCTTTTCCTGGCACAAGGGAAGAAGAACTAGAATTGCTGTATTAATATGTATGCAAACTTTTTTTTTTCACTTGAGCCTCTGGAATAAAAAGGGAAAAAGAAAAACTTGCTGTGAAATGCTTAGCCAGGAAGATTTAGTGCTGATTGCAGATTTAGTATCGATGTGTCTCAGCTGAAGAAAGCTTCAGCCTTAACTATTAATGTGGGAAATCTGGATCAGCTTTTAAAACAGGGTGAAAAGTTTTAAATGAGTGTATATTTTCAGAAAAATTGTTTATTTAGAACATAATTTTTAATAATGAAGTGTCAATTATGGAGGTATAAAAAACCCAGTGGAGTGTGCATCTTAATTTTAATTGCCTGCCTTGGAAATAGAATTATAGAATGTGGGTGATCTGAATTATACTGAAATCAGCCTTTATGCCAGACTCACTGTAATTTAACACTTCTACATGCCCTCCTCTCCTGATGTTTTTATTATGAAATATGGGATTTAAGATTACAAGCTAAGAGTCTAAATGAAACGCTCTTTTAAAGTATTATTTGTGAGATTTTCCTCAACCTGAATTTCCTTACTCCTCCGGTGTGTTATATATAAGACCATATTTTTTCTTGAATGTCGGTGTGTTGTTCTTAAAAGCCAGGAAAACACGAAAGGGGAAACAAAATAAAATTCCCTCTCCAAGTGGGATAATTTGAGATTTTAACAATATTCCTTTTTCCTTTGCTTGATTATATAAGGCAAAACTTGACACGCACTTTACTGTAGTGATGTTTTCTTGATAACGCATTTAGGTCAAATTAACAGGATCTAATTATGTCCTTTGCACCCAATGCCTGTAGGAGAAAAAGCTCCGAGTTCTGGAAAACAGGGCACACTGGAGAGGGAACATCTTGTGAAGATTGTAATTTGACCTTTGACTCAACCTCACTGAGTAAATTTTAAATATTATAGAACAAAATAGAAAGCCTCAAGATGAAATTCCACCCCCTTCCTCTTACAACTATAAACCAGTCAGAAGCTATTTCGGAGATTAAGCTAGAAAATGGGTGCCTCTCTTTAGTATTTTTGCTGAGAAATAAAATTCATCACTAGAGATAAAGGTAGATTTATCTTTAATGCCATCCTCATCAGTCTCCCAGTATATTATTCCAATCTACCTCCAGATAAGTAGTTGAATCAGGTGTAACCAGTCGCTTTTCCCCTTCCCACACTGTGAAAAGAACATTTAGTATCACAAACATTTGTAACACTGGAGTATATTTGAATATGATGGCAATTAAGGGGAAAAAAATGCTTTGACAACTTTGTAGCTTTTGATTAAACCACACCAAGAGGCATGTTACAATGATAACAATGAAGCATTATGCCAATTATGTTAAATCCTGCTCTCCCTTAAGCTCATCATGACCTGTTTTAGTGTCCTGTAATTTATCCTTTGGAATGCTTACTCTAATCAATAGTGTTCAACTTAAAGAGAAAAAAAGAAAGCCACCAAAGGGAACCACCCTCCCCCACAATGACTTCTAGAAAACAAGTATTTCTTAACTTTTTATTGACATTGGCAAATTAAAATAGAATAAATTAACAAGTATTTTTTCAAAAAAATGTTTTGTACAAAAATACTGTCAAAATTTCCTAAAAAGCTTTCAACACAGTAGTATCTTTTCATGTACTGAATATAACTATTAGCACAGTGTCAAAAATGTTGAAGACAGAAACAAAATAAAAATCTGTGAAATGTTTGCCACTGACGGACATTCCACACCCTATTATTGTCTGTACATATGGGGGAGGGGGACAGCCAACTTGAAAGTGAACAGTTATGACTTTTCCTGATCCAGAACGGTTTGGCCCACATCTGTTTAATCTTCCAGTTTAGCATATTTTAAAAATTAGTCTGTACTCAAATGCATAGTTTAAAAAATGAAGCGAGATGGCAGACTTGGTGCAGTAATATCTGCCTTTCAAAGTTCATGCAACCAACTAATGCAATTTTTTTTCCTTTCACTCGTAAATCTGAATGCAGTTCAGTCATTTGAAACCATCTACAAAATCCACAAGATTAAGCAGTTTGCCAAGATTAATATCTAACAGTTGAGCACTGGAGAAAGTGACGAAATAAGGAGTAAAAACAAACAACAAAAAAGACCAAGTTAGCTAGATATTTCAACTACATAAGGGAGGTGAATGTCAAGGCTACAAAAACGAAACAAAAACAGGAAAAAAAAAAAGTGGCAGCAATTTTTTTTTAAACCAATTTGTACAAGTTTATAGTTTACTTTGTTTCCAAGTTCTCAAACCTTTCAAGATCTGAAAAGCGAGATACTGTGTCTACGGGAATGTTTTTTTTAATTCACACCGAAGAAGAAGTCGGGGCGGAGGTTGCTTTCTCTCGCCGGGGTTGCGAGCGAGTCAACAGCTCACTCTGCTGGGCTGCTGTTTGCACACGAAGTCCGTCATAAAATCAAACTCGTTTTGGCCCAGCCAGAGTTCGGGCAGCTCCTTGATGCGGTCCAAGCCCATTTCTATCACTAGGGACATGAGCACCTCCTCGTCGATGAAATCAGTGTCTATGACATTGGGCGGCAGCATTGCAGCAGGGACGTGGGCCACGGAGGCGGGCATGTTGCTGCCGCCGCCGCCGCCGCTGTTGCTGCTGCCCGCGCCGCCGGAGGAGCCGCCGGAGCCGGGGGTGCCGCTGCCGCCCGCGCCGCCCGGGGTGCTGCTGCCGCCGCTGTGCTTGGGGTTGCAATCTCGGAAGTGCTGGTTTGTCCCGTTCATCTGGTGGCCTGCAGCAGGGTGCAAATCCGGCATGTAGTGGTTGTGGGGGTAGGGGTGATGGTTGAAATACTGGTTGTTGAGCTTCTGCAACTGCATGCTGGCCGGCAGGGAGCCTCCCTGGCTGGCCACCGGGGGGCCCATGAACTGGGAGTTGTTAAACCTGGCCGCGGGGGCCAGCGCGCTCGGGGGGTGCCCTCCGTTCACAGTCCCCGGCCCCATGGCGTGCCTGATGCCGCTCGTGGCATTCATGTTGCCCGCGCCGTAGTGTATGTGCTCGCCCATCAGGGCGTTGAAGGGGTGCTGGGGCTGCTGCTGCTGGTGGTGATGGGGGCTCGGGAACTGCCCCATGCCCATACGGTGGGCAGGGTGGTGGTGCAGCCCGTTGGTGCCGTCGGGGAAGCGCCCGTGGTTCATAGCCATCATGTGGTCTGCCATTTCCAGTCCTGCAAGTGAGAAGGGCAGACGGTAAGACCCGCGCCACACGTGTCGCCCACCGTGGCGCACCCCACTCTTTCTCGCCTCTGCCCCCCAGGCTCCCCGGACGCACGTCGGCTGCGAATCCCCATCCCCGGGATCCCACTAGTAGCCTGTGCACCCAGGCTGCCGCCGCGGGGGAACTGCACCCACAACAGAGCGGGGCGCTGCACAAACAGCCCCTTCCCCTGCGATCGGGCGGGGGGCCCGAGCCCACACCCCCGTCTGCTCCCCGAAGTCGCCTAATAAAGGAAGTGCCCCGCAGCCCCGCCGCGAACTTGAGGCATTCAATCAGCCCTCCTCATCCTGTTGTGGCACATCCTGTTGTTATTCCCCAGCTCCGCCTCACGCTCTTCCTCCGGGCAGACCCAGCCCTCGGAGGACGGGGCTGCCAGCAGCTTCGCGCGCCGCGCTCACCTTCCGTCTTCGCGCTTTCTGCTCCGGAGACCGAGGGCGGGATCGTGGGGTCCAGCACCGGCTCAGCAGCACATCGAGGGGCCTTCGCGGCGTGCAGGGCGCTCGCAGTCGCGCTGTCGGCGCCGAGGTCTTGCAGCGGCCGCTGGGGCGGAATCGGAGCCGTTCCCTTTTATTTCCCCTCCGCTGCCCTCTCAGCTCTGCAAGCCCGCCCGGCAGCTGCCAACAATGAGCTGTGTTTCTTCGGGCTTTGGCCACAGTTAATATAAGGATTTCAGGAAGGGCGGAGCGACAGCCGCCCGGGCGGGCGGCGGCAAGACGCGGACGGCGGAGCCCGGGGCGCACGGACCGGGTGGGGCGCCGCGTCCCCGCGTCCCCGCGGCACGTGCGCAGAGGATGCGGCCCAGGCGCCGCCCCGCCGCCCCCGGCCCGGCTTCCTCCGGCCCCACGAACGCGGGGAGAAAATCCTCCCTGGACTCCCAGGTCCAAGGCAGCGCCGGCCGGAGAGGAGCGAGGAGAACTCACCGCCCTCCTCTCTGGCCGATTCCCGCCCCAGCTCTCCCACCCGGCTCACCTAGCGATCTGGACTGCCTTCTACGGGAAAAGGGGGTTCACTCGGCGCCCCGGCCCTCCGTAGTGCCCTTCTTCCTCTCCGGCTTTGCAAAGCCTACCCAGGCTGCGGAGAATGGCTGTATGTCCCCCAGTGGGGTTTTTCAGCCGCGGACAAATAATGCCCCCTCCCCCGAGCGCGCTTTCCTGGGCCGTGCCTTTGTGTTTTTATAGGGGCAGTCGGTAAACCTGATCTAGATATTCTGCGTGTACATGCATTTCTTCCCACTCCTTTCAGGGACAGGGGCTGGGGGCGGGGAGCGGCGGCGGCGGCTGCTGCAGGTGGACGGAGCGCGCTCGCGGGCCCGGCGGCCTCCGCTCCCGCGCCCGGGATCCGGTCCGCACTTTCGGGCCCGCTCGGCGCTCCCGGGGTACGTGTGCTTCTGCTAAGTTTGCGTTTGCAGCTCTTGGTAGCTTTGGCATCCGAGCTGAGGCGTCTCTGCTCTGTAAACAAACTCAGCGATCCTCGTCCCCAGATCCACCTTTTTGCACATACACAGTTTCTTGCTTCTGCTGTTGCCCTTAATCCGGGAGGTGGGGGTGTGTGCAAACTTGCACAGCCTCCCTTCGGGCTCTGCCTGACGGTTTGGGGTTGATTTAGAAGCGAACGGGTTTGTAATTAAGAAATTCGAGGGCTGAGCAAGGCTGCAGTTGCTGGAAAAGGAAAACAAATAGATAACATGGTAATCGCTTTGTAAATAAAGTCGTTCTGGAGGTGGGCACGTAGCTGCACGTCCCGTGTGGCACCGTGTGCACACACACTGCCGGGACTCTGCCTTTTCACTGAAATTGTTCAGTCGGGCGATAGGCGATAATAATAACCTTGCTTCCCAGAACGCGGCACAGCCAGCCCGGGCGTCCATTTGGCTCACTGACTTGAAAATAAAAGCCCTAACACCGGTCTGCGCTACTGCCCGCGCAGGGCGCGCTGACTTTTTCACTTGGGGAAGCCGAGTTGTTTCCCCAACACCGTGGTGAGGCTGCTCCGAGCTTTTACATTGCTCTTTATGTGGAAAAGCGAGTTTAGCGCTCCGAATAAGGACTTCAGAGTCGTTTCTTCATAACTCGAGAGCCATTTGAAGACTTCCTGCTGCAAAGAGCGAGCCCCCCTCCCCTTTTTTTCCCCCTCCCTTCTTGTTCGCAAGACTTTTAGGCCCTATTTTTTGATGACTGGAAATTCTGATACATTTCCCCTTTTGGGAATTTGCAAATGAGACCGAATCCTGGTTGTTTTCATCTATGACCCCTCTGCCTTCCTCTAGTTAGGTATATATATATGTAAATATATTGTAACATATTATTATTAGATATATTTAAACATTGTTACTGTTTTCCTCTCTTTCCTTTTCCAGGCTCTCCAGCATTTATAACCGTGTATGCAATAAGTTTTAATACTCAGAAGTATTTACTTTTTGGAGGCTGGTGCACAGCACCCGTTGCATTGTTGGTTGCAACAACTCCTATTGTGTCCACCCACCACCTTTACCTGTAGGTCATGGACCTGCAGTTACAGAATCAGAGGCTTGGAAGGGACCTGAAGGTGCCACTTCTTATCAAAAAGTAGACTCCAAAATATTCATCAACCCGGACTCAAAAATTGGTTGTTTACTTCCTTTCCTTATACTGCAGTGTCTTGCGACACAAGGACCAGCTCTTGAAAGTCTAATCTGAATTCCTCTTGCAGCCGGTAAGGAAAGGTTCAGCCCCATCCAACTCCAGTGCTGCCACAACTGTTGAGAAATCCCTTGAAAAGTCGCCTCCCCATCCCCCAACCCTTTAAGGGGAAAAAAAAAGGAGTTCCGGGACCAGCTGGTTAGAACGCGGCGTGCTTTGTTCATTTATTCGTCTATCCAATGAATGTTTCCCAAGGGCCAGGTGCTTTCCTAGCGCCTGGAGAGGCAACCAAGACAGAAACTCAGGGTCAAAAGGAGGAGAGGGACAAACAGGCCTTGGACACCCTGGTGAATGCCACAACAGCATTCAGCAGGAGGGCTGCTGGGAGGGAAGGCTTCTCAGTGGAGGCCTTAGCTACGTTGAAGCCCGGGGTTGAGTAGAAGTTGGGCCATCCCAGGAAGGGGCGGAGATGAGATGAGAGAAGCAAGGCTGGAGAGGTTAAACTGGGGCTGGACCCTTGGGCTTTGGTCCCCAAGCTGAGAAATTTGGATGGTGTCCTGAAGGCAGTGAGAAGCGGGTGAAGGGCTTTTGAGCTAGTCAGATGATCCCATTTTTATTTGAGAGAGGTCAGGGCAATGCTGTGGAGAATGAGTGAGAACGTAAGACTGGAAACAGGGTCCAGTTAGGGCCAGTTACAGTCATCCAGGGGTGCACAGAGCCCCATGTAACCACCGGTTTATCCTGTGGAGCTGGGCAAGGCAGTGGTGGATGTGTGGCCCTCACAGTGCTCCACGGCTGTGTTAGTGTTACGGGGCTGCCATAACCAATTGCCATAAACCTTGTTTATGCCACTCAGGCTTGAACAACAGAAATGTGTTGTCTCACAGTCCTGGAGGCCTGAAGTCCAAGATCAAGGTGTAGCAGGGTGGTTCTGAGGGCTGTGAGGGAGAATCTGTCCCAGGCCTCTCTCCTGTGTTTGGTGTTTGTTGGCCATCTTTGGTGTCCCCTGGCTTGTATGTGCATCGCCGCAATCTCTGCCTTTATCTTCATGTGGTGTTTTCCCTGTGTGTGTCTGTGTCTAGATTTCCTCTTTCTAAGGACATCAGTCATATTGGATTAGGGCCTATCCTAGTGACCTCACTTTAACTTGATCACCTCTCTGTAAAGACGCTATCTCCAGATAAGGTCACGTTCTGAGGTTCTGGGCTTAGGGTTCTAACTGTAACTGGCCCTTTTTGGAGGGACACAATTCAACCCGTATCACTGGTGGAGAAACTGAGTAACACAAGACTCCTGCCATTATGGAAGAAAGATGCTGCCTGGAACTCTCTTCCCAGATATCCAGCTGGCCACACTCATTTCTTCATGGCTCTGCTCAGACACCACCTCGTTGAGGTCTTCCTGACTCTCCTGCTCGCCTAGCAGTCTCTCTCTTTGTTTTCTTACCTTGTTTTGTTTTTCTCCTTAGCACTTATCCCCACCTGACATGGCATATTGAATTTTTACTGTCTTTCCCACTAGAATGGCAGCTCCAGGAGAGCAGGGACCTTGCCTGCTTGTTCATTCAGTGTCTAAAACAAGTCCTGGCATGGACGAGTTTTTTACTGATTTGATTAATGGGTGAATGAATGAATGGGATATAGCAGAGGGACCCAGGGAACCCAAATGAAGGGCTTATGGGGAGGGGCAGGGGAGATTTTTCTGGAGGTTACTTTCAAGGCTGGAGGTAGAAAAATCGAGTGAAAAGGAGAGCAGCAACTTCCACTGTCTGCACTGAGGCCTGTCATGCACTTGGGTGAACCATGATCTGTTTGGAAAGATGGCTCACCTGGGATCGTTAGCTGCTGAGTTATGGACGAAGGTCCCCTTTGGTGTGGACTTTTGATTGAAACAGAGCTTTTAGAGGTAAGCCTCAGGCTTCAGCTAAACCCTGACTTGAGGAAAGGCTGACTGAAGGGCCCAGCTTCAAAAAATGTATGAGTGTCTGCTTGTGTGGTGGGGTGGGGGTGGGGCTGGGGGTAGGGTGGGGTCTAATACTGGGTTGTACTTTACCTAAGTGATCTCACCTCATCCTCACCCTAACAAGTAGGGATTCCTTTCATCACTTTAGAAAGGATGATTTGGAGTCTCAGAGAGTTTAAAAAAACCAAAAATCTCAAAAACATGGCCACCTTCTCAGAGGGATTAAGGAAAATGGGAGAGAAAGCAGCAGAGACAGACACTGGTTGGGCCCTTTCTCCTCTTACCCCCCTCCCAAGACCGTGGCTCGAGGTCTTAGCTGGTGAGAAAAACACTGCTGTCACTTTGTTCTGGCATCCACTTGGCCGCCATAATGAGGCAGGATCTTTTTGAGCATGAAGCATGACAATAGTCTATTTCTGCTTTCTCCTTCTTTCTCCTATTCTCCCCCATTTGTGAGGTCTGTGGTGGAAAATTCTGGTATTTTACTGGTCTGTAGAATAATTTGGGGTAGGAACTGTCAGAGGACAGTTCCAGAAACTGTGGATGACTTGAGTGTCAGGTTGAGGACTGATTGTTCATAACGAGGTGGAAGCTCTATACGCAACCTTGCATTATCTGCAGGTTGAGTAAATAATATCTTACGTGAATGTATACGTCAAAATGATATACGCATCTCACTTTTAAACCTGCGGACTTGGTTCTAATTAATAAAATACAAATTCACTTGAAATCATGACTAAACTCATAATAGTATTTTCTGTCTTTATCTATTTTCTCATTCACTAGAAATATAGCCACTACTATGTGGGGGTGGGGGTGTTAGGGAAATGTTTTTATTAGAAAGGGGTCTTTAAACTTGCTGAAGTTGACACTGTGTCAACTGAGAAGTTGGTTAAAATGAAGATTCCAGGGTGTTCTCCCTGGAACTCTGGATTCAGCAGATTGGAAGGGGGGCCTGAGGATCTGTATATTTTTTTAAGAGCTTCCCAGATGGTTCTGATGTTTAGTCAACCTTGTCCACAGGTGGATGACAACTGGGGTTATTCTCATAGGGATGATGGGTGTAGCGTGAGCCTGGTTCATGCTCAGATAGTCCTGTCCCCCGGATGGCTGCCTGCTCCCCCCGACCCCCACCCCCTGATTGGAATTTTGCCCATCTTTAAAGGTCCAGCTCAGATGACCTCTCCTCTTTGAAGCCTTCTCTGATCCCCAGATGGAAAGAATTCCGGCTCCCTTGGTGCTCCCAGGGCGTTTTGTCAGATCTTCCTTTATGCCTTATTCTGGCTTGAGTTATAGGCATTGGCGCTCTCTGGTAGCCTTCACTGTACCGGCAGAGGTTGCTTGGTGGGCCCCAAGGGGCTGCACAATGTCTTGCATAGAGTAGTTTGTCTTAGTCTGCTCGAGATGCCGTAACAAAACACCACTCTCTGAGTGGCTTAAACAACAGACATTTATTTTCTTGTGGTTCTGGAGGCTAGAAGTCCAAGATCAAGGTTTCGGCAGGGTTGGTTTCTTCTGAGGCCTGTCTCCTTGGTTTGCAGATGGCCGCCTTCTCCCTGTGTCCTCACATAGTTGTCCCTCTGTTTCCTCTGTGCTGAAGCCCTGGGTGTCTCAGTGTCTCTGTGTGTGCCCAATCAGACCCACCCACTTGACCTCATTTTAATTTAATCCCCTCTTTAAACACCTTATATCCAAATACAGTCACATACTCAGCTACTGGAGGTTAGGACTTCAACATATGAATTTTGGGGGACACAATTCAGCCTGTAACACACCTCATTGTGGATTCTTTTTAGGTATTTGACATTCTATTATATTAGTCTACAACTTTAACAGTACACCAGACAACATTCCTATTGGTTGAGTTGGATGAGGTATGTTGGAAGGCAGAAGGAAAATTCAGTGACCTTAACTAATTAGAGAAATGCTCCATCAAAAACTGGATTATATTCAATAGGAAAAACTTCAAAGGCCCCATAAGGACAATAACAAATTACACGGGTATTGGATGGGAAATTATTGAGTAGATATAACAAGTTCAGCCAAAAAAAATTGCGGGTCAAACTGGACTATTGGTTTGACGGGGAGGCAGTGATGGAATGTAGGAGTGAGCCATGACATGATGGAGCTGGAAGTAATCCTTTTGCTACACTTGGCTCTTCTCAGACATTGTGGTTGGTTAGTAACTTTACATTTTAATAAAGAGTTACAGAAACTGAAGAAAGTTCATTAAAAAAAAAGAATATATTTTAAAAGGATGGGAAATGGGATTTATAATGGATATTTAATCTGGAGAAGAAAAGGCTGACAGGTGACTTAATACATATGTTCTGGTGTACACATAGGGAGACTAACATGGTGGATCTTTTCCAGATGTTTTCCTTTTCCACTGAGACAAAGAAAAAAGGAAAGCCTTTTCAAAAAGAGAGCTTTCGATCAGTGGTTTTCAAATGGTGTTCTGCAGACCTTGAGTGTTCTCAGCCTCACTTTTCCGTGCTTTATATATTAAGGATTTCTTGTTTGAGTTTGTTTTAAAACATTCTTCTGATGTTAAACAGTTATGAAAACTAAAGCTTTGGATAATACAAAAATCATAGAATTCTAATTCTGGGTGGGACTTTAAAACTAATCTTATCCACACTGCCTCATTTTCTAGATGAGAAATCTGAGATCCTGAGAGGTTAAGTGACTTGCTCATAAAGGACTTCCTAAACATTAGGATTTTAAAACACCAGAAGAGATTATCAGAGGGAACTGTCTACGAAGACTTCAGTGAAATAGGATAGAGACGTGTTGACTGGCTTAGATCGCTATTTTCCAACCAGTATTCTGTTTTATAGGTGGGTGGTTGTAAAGGCAGTAACAATATCTGGATCAATTTCTATCTTTTAAAAAGTGGGAAATAAAATCATTTAAAAGTATTTTTTCATGCTGGCCCAGTGGCGTAGTGGTTAAGTGCGTGTGCTCCGCTTTGGTGGCCCGGGGTTCGCGGGTTCGGATCCTGGGCACGAGCCTATGCACCACTTGTCAAGCCATGCTGTGGCGGCGTCCCATATAAAGTAGAGGAAGATGGACATGGATGTTAGCCCGGGGCCAATCTTCCTCAGCAAAAAAAGAAAGAAAAAAGAAAAATATTTTCTCAGTTCAAAATGGAAGTTTAAGAGGCTTTGAGTATGTGCTGAGTGAGCCTACTGAGCCGGTCATAGTGATTCTACATTTGATGAGCAGGCACTTAACTCAGTTACTCTCTGGCTAAATACCCCCGTCAGAGGAGTGGGTTTTACTGTTCTACAACTTTTAAGTTGTTTTAATTCTCATTGGCATAAGGATTTTTTTTTTTTTTGAAGACAGAAGACAAACGGTCCTGAATAAAAGAAATCAGTGAGAAATGTAATCCTGATAATTATTTTGCAAATGACTTACGATGATGCTCACTCCATCCAGAGGTTGCATTCATATAATGAAAATTCTTATATAGTGCAAATACATAACTCTATCTCTATAAATTATTATAATAATTTATGTCTAATTTATATAATATTTATATCTCTCTATATAATAATTGTGGAGATATGTCTGCAAATAATAGCCTGAAACTATTCCTCTTATCTCTTTAGTTACAAACAAAACACAAAAATTATTTTTAAAACTGCAGTTGGTTTTTAAGTACAAAATGCAAGAACTACAAACATCAAGAAATGAAAGTATTTTGTGTCAATTTCTGATATCATAGTATGTAGTTATATTTCAGTCTATGTTTAAATATGCACTTAGTACAAAATCCAAAGAGAATATATTGTCAATTTTGAATTTGTCAGCAAAGTATGCTTTTCCTTAATAATTGATCCAAAAGAATCAATACAAGTCTACTACATAAGAGAAAAAGAATTTATTTTTATATTTTTCTGTAATAAATGTTATTAAAGATTTGCCTAGAACAAACTCCACAAAACAAACTTCAATAATATATTTATCTAAAATATAATATTTTATGTGAACTGTCTTCTTTTTATGTGCTACACAAAAATTTTATAAATGACCTAAAAGTGGCCCATGAAATAATAGTGAAGGGGACTTACAGGACAGAAATATTGAAAAATGCCGGTTTAAATCAGTGTTTCAGGCCGGCCCCGTGGCTTAGTGGTTAAGTGCGTGCACTCCGCTTCTGGCGGCCAGGATTCGGATCCCGGGCGCGCACTGAGGCACTGCTTCTCTGGCTGTGCTGAGGCCGCATCCCACATACAGCAACTAGAAGGATGTGCAGCTATGACATACAACTATCTACTGGGGCTTTGGGGAAAAAAAAAAAGGAGGAGGATTGGCAATAGATGTTAGCTCAGAGCAGGTCTTCCTCAGCAAAAAGAGGAGGATTAGCATGGATGTTAGCTCAGGGCTGATCTTCCTCAGGAAAAAAAAAAATCAGTGTTTCTTTTTGTTTTTATTGAGATAACATTGGTTTATAACATTATATAAATTTCAGGTGTACATCATTAAATTTCAATTTCTGTGTGGACAACATCATATTCACCACTCTAAATCAGTGTTTCTTAAGAGTAAGAAACATATATGGACCCCTTTCAAAAGAAAAAAATCTCTAAGGCCTCAGATGCTTGCTTAAATTATTATTATTATTTTTTTGTGTGTGGAAGACTAGCCCTGAGCTAACGTCTGTTGCCAATCCTCCTCTTTTTGCTGAGGAAGATTGGCCCTGAGCTAACATCTGTGCCCATCGTCCTGCGTTTTTGTATGTGGGACGCCACCACAGTGTGGTTTGATGAGCGGTGCATCATTTCACGCCCGGGATTCGAACCTGCAAACCCTGGGCCGCCAAAGCGGAGCGCGCACACTTAACCACTACACCACCTGGCGGGCCCTTACTTAAATTGTTTTTATCATACATTTTAAGTATGGAAAAATAGAAAATAATAGGTGACATCCTTATGTTTATAGCTCCTGTACAACTGTAATACTAGAACACATTTATGTGCTAAATAAAAATTAAAACTACAGAACTAATAAAAATTGAAATTAACAGCATTTACGTGGCCGGTTTTGTCAAAATTAAGTCATCTCTTGCAATGTGAATCCGGCAACAAGAATTACAGCATACGTTTGTTTCTACCAAGTTCAGCCTGCTGATGCTGCAGCTTGCTATGCAATGAAATTCTCTATTTGAACCACCGTGGAAACTTGTATACCGTGCACCATGACTTCGTTAAGTTTTCACATGGAGTGAACGTATCACTTACGTATTAAAGCCACGTCTGTTCTTTTCTTATTAGTGTATAACATTTAAAATAATGTGGCTTGACACCACCATGATTGTAATCACAAATTCAAATATTGAAAGATGGTCATTTGGATGAGCCAAGATAGGCTTATAATAATTTGTTAAAAATTATCAACAAAATGAAAACATAAAATTAAAGATTTCTTGAAAAGAAAAAGAGAACCCCAAAGAATTCTTTAAGAACTGTGAAGGGTCCATGAACTCCAGTTGAATAAAAACTGGTTTTGGTGGTATCCAGTCTTTATTAGCATAAATACATTGGATCATATAGTTACTTATTATGATAAATAATTTGGATCAGTGGATAAGACGGAGGAGAGAATGGAGAGTTTAAATACTCGGAAATCTGAATGTTAGCCAGTTCTTTTTAAAAATACAGGTTTCTTTCCTATATCAGTTAAATGTATGACCCCGAAGTTGTCTGCAAGTTAAATCTTCATTTACTTGTTGGTTCATTAGCTCCTTCTTCCATTCATTCAAATGCCTGTGTAATAACTAGGTAGGAATGATTTATATTAGTATGTCAGTTACTTGTATTTTGAGTGGTATTTTCTGGAGTGCTTGTAGGTGCTTTAGTTCTTTTAAGGATTTTAAACAATCTTGTTGACACTATTAATTTGTAGTGAGTGAGGGATTGCTAAGCTCATTTGATGTGCAGCCCAGCTTCTGGAATCAGTATGGAGGGGCACCAGAGAAGCGCCCTCAGAACTTTGAGACAAGATTATCATCTGGAAGTGGAATGAAGGAGCATAAACGTGTACAAGATAAGATCAGCATCTTTAGCAGGAAGACCCTAACTTCTTAGGCCTCCTGGCGACCTTGAGAGTTAGTAGCCACTAGCATTCCAGGTACTACAAGGGCAGACCTCCTGTTGTAAATTAATAAACTGCTCTTCATCAATCTCTTAGAGTCTGATGAGTGTGGGAGCTGGCTCAGCTCTGGATGAATGGACCAGCCAAGCTAAAGACCAAGCCGTGGTCTATGGTGGCATCAAAGGAATGACATAGATGCAATGACTGATTCTTTGGCCTCCCTCCCTTCCTGTTATTTCTGTGCTAAATTGTAGTGGGTCTGTTGAAATAGTTTGAAATACAGAATTGTCAGAATCCTACTCACTGATATCTTGTAATGCCTTATCATTCTATGAAATTTTACTGTGATTTTGCTCCCGACACATTGGGCACCCCATTATTGCCCCTCTTATATGCAATGCCTTGTGGTTTTCCTTCATAATCCTCCTCACAATGTGTAGTTAAACATTTATTTTGTGACTCTTTGATTACTGTCCCCATGATGGCAGGGACCACACTTCTATCTTATCTCAGTGTCACAGCATCGTATCAGTGCAAGACAGTACTTGACTCAGAGGCGATCATGAAGCTAAAAATTTGAATTCCTTTAACCCTTACAGTTAAGAAATTGAGATCTAATTTTAAACCTCCTTTTTTTAAAAAAAATTGAAAATACTTTCCAGTCATCCGGTTTGCCCCTCTGGGGACCCTCTAAAAATTTTCTCTGTAAGTGCTAATCTATGCTAAATAATTTAGAAAGATCATTTATGAAATGAATTCTTGTTTATGTTTTCAACTTTTTTCAGTCCTTTCCTTTATCCCCTTCCCAAGATTCCAAATTCTCTCCATGAATTTAAACTCTGCTGTAGGCCACTGTGCTTTGTATTTTTTATTAACTTTGTGGATCCTTCATAATGCATCATCGGGAGGAACAGAATTCTGAAAAAAAAATCAGGGGGGCTGGCCCGGTGACATAGTGGTTAAGTTTGCACACTCCGCTTCAGCTGCCTGGGGTTCGTGGGTTTGGATGCTGGGCATGGACCTACACACCACTTATTAAGCCGTGCTGTGGCAGGCGTCGCACATGTAAAGTAGAGGAAGGTGGGCACAGATGTTAGCCCAGGGCCAATCTTTCTCAGCAAAAAGAGGAGGATTGGCAACAGATGTTAGCTCAGGGCTAATCTTCCTCACCAAAAAAAACTGGTTTTCTGCTTAGAAGTAGGGTCTACTCACTCCCGTTTCTACATTTAAGAGGATATTATAGAAGTGGACCCAGCAGAAGATGAACCAACATGCGGTGTGTTCATGTGTTCCCATGTTGTCTGGTACCATAGTGGATTGTAACGATGCTTTTTATGAAACATTAATTTAGACATAAGTTCCAGAGCATCATAACACCAACAAGTAGTCCTTTTCATGGTCTCTGTTTCTTAACAGGGAGATCTCCTTGAAAAGGAGGTAGAAGAAGCTAATGTGGACACAAAGACAAAAGTCCAGAGTTCAGCAGGCTGCAAGAGCTCTGCTATCTGAGATCTTAGGTGATTAGATAAAGGTCCGTGATTGGAACGCACAAAGTGAAACTCATTCAGCCAGCTCTAACCAAGAATAGTTTTCCTTCGTGTCGCTCCTTTCTCTCACTGCCACACCACAAACTCCTCCAGGCTAGGAGCCATAACTTATTTTTCTTTGTGTCCTAATACCTGGCACAGTGTGAATTCATAACATGATTTGCCTGAAAGCCAGACCTCTTCCCTTTTCACTATACTTGGCTGATAGAGGAATGTTAATTAATTCAGAGCAGAAGAGATTTTGATGAATAAAATTATTCTCAGGAAATAAAGATAGGCTCAATAATGGATCAGAAACTGTTTTATGTCTTCTAATGTAGACTTAAAATTAAGTGGAGGGAGGAAACTATGTTTTGATATATACTAATCTGGTAAACACCAAACTGGATTAATTGGCTTTACCAACTCTTGAAAAGTGTTTTTGTAGGAGGGGACTCCCATGGTTCCTAAGTGTGCCTAGATATAACAGAAGTTCCCTGAGGTTCGAGTTGTGCCCCGATCTATTATTCTCTGATCATCAACATTGGTGGCGTCTGTCGGACCCCTTCTTTGCCGCAAAGAGTGTACAACCAAATCACAATGGTAGTGATTCATAGCTGTGCTCCTAGAAGTGAAAGGGCCTAGGCAGCTGGAGCTAGAAAGTTCTCAGTTTTCTTTAAACTCATCAAGTTACAAACATCATCACAAATCTTTAAGTGTCCTCTGATGAATGAATGGATAAAGAAGATGTATATATATACAATGGAATATTATTCAGCCATAAAAAAGAATGAAATCTTGCCATTTGCAACAACGTGGACAGACCTTGAGGGCATTATGCTGAGTGAAATAAGTCAGACAGAGAAGGACAAATACCATATGTTCTCACTTATATGTGGGATCTAAAAAAAAACAAAACACTGAACTCATAAATAGAGAACAGACTGGTGGTTGCCAGAGACAGCAAGTGGGTGGAAAGTGGGCGAAATGAGTGAAGGGGGTCAAAAGGTACAAATTTCCAGTGATAAAATAAATAAGTTCTGGGGATATAATGTTCAGCATGGTGATTGTAGTTAATAATACTGTATTGTGTATTTGAAAATTGCTAAGAGGGTAGATCTTAAAAATTCTTATCACAAGAAAAAAAAATTGTAACTAGGTATGGTGATAGATGGTAACTAGACTTATTGTGATCATTCACAATATATACAAATATCAAATCATTATGTTGTACACCTACAAGTAATATAATGGTATACGTCAATTGTACCTCAATAAAAAACATCTTTGAGGAGTTTATCTAATAGTTGGTGCACAAAGTGTGACTATTAAATAATAGGAAAGATTTCAAAAGTCACGTGCAAAACTTTGCCTGATTCTGGCCACACCTTGAATACTGATGATGGAGTTTTTGAAGTAAACTCGTAAGAATCATGGAATTGTGGTAAGTTACAGATGCAAGGCCCCATAAGAACCGTCTAGTCCAACCCAGTTCATTTAGAGATTTCAGAAATGCAGGTGAAATGACTTGCCCAAGGACATGGAGGGAATCAAGAGCAAGCCAGAAAGAGTTGCACAAGATTATATGAAGCGTCTGGCAGAGTTCATGCCCTGTTGCGTATGCCTTGCTGACAAGCCTGAAGGGATCAACTGTGCACCAGCTGGCGCTGGAGAAAACCTACGTGGAGCTGAAGACTTCCCTCACTGTGCAGACTAAAGACTGCCGTCGTAAGACTGCCAGGGTGTTCTTAGGTCTCTGCAATCTCTAGAAAGCCAGGTTTCTATCAGAACTGGAGCCAGAGCGTGTGCATAGGAAGTGCTGGTGGCCAGGACTGTGCCTAGGCAGATGAAAAGCTGAGGGACCCCTGTTCAGACAAAGGTGCAGAACCAGTTCACTGATAACATCTCGACATTCTGCTTTCGGATGGTGTCAGGAGAAGTGCTTATGAGAGGCAGAAATACTGGTTTGAAGACTGCTGGGGGCTAACGTGGTGCTATAGAAGGTGGCAATCAGGGTCCATAACCAGGATTCTGGAACACCTGGAGGCAACATTACAGTTCTGTCTTGGGTGAACACTGCTCAGTGGACAGACAGACTCTGAAAAAGAAAAGTGCCTAATGTGGATGATACTGACACATTAACCAGACATTTTTCTTAACCTAATTGTGTCCCTTATCAGTGCCAGAGAGACCACTGGGTCAACTTCCTTTCCAAACTCCCCTGTTGATTACACGGTTCTTTTAATTTTCAGAACACAGGGGTGAGGTGAATCATCACTGGAATTCTGAGGGGTGAAGAGACATAGGGTTTACCCTCTGAAAGTGAGTGAAGCAAGGAAGGACCACGCATAAGGTGTGCGATTAGCTACCTAGAGAAATAACTCAAGAGCTGTCTATACATGCTTGGCTGGGGCGAACAGGGGTCCTCGTGTCTAATCAAGGTGACCAGGCCATGAGTCTCAGGGGGGCTCTCTTGTGACAACAGAGCAGTGAAGCCACTTTGGAATAGCCACACAGCAACATGAATAATTAGAATCAACGATGAAAGCTCAAGTCTAATGAGTTGTCTGAAGAAAGAGGTGTCATTCCAGGCAGATGGTCAGCGTGGAATCTAGATGAAATGGAATCTAGTCCAAAGAACAAGGATTTGGCTGTGTTTTCCTGCCCTGGACAAAAAAGACAGGAGTTTTGGTCCCTTGAGGAGTGTCCTCTTCTCAGTGGCTTTACCATGGCCTCTGTCAACTGTCTCCCGTGATCATTCGTCTCCCTGCTCTGATTCCAAGTCCACCAAGGAAATTTCTTGTGAAGAGTTCAACTTCTAAGAATCGGGAGAGGGTGATAAATGCAAGAAGACATTCTACTTGGTGCACATGAGTGTTTCAGCCACCGAAAAAGCATGTCCCTTTCCTATTAAAAATTCATAAATCTGGAGATAAATATATATTTTATCTTAATTTTGGTTAGGATGTGCCAGAGTCTGCTAAGCATTTAAAAAATTGAGTTTCTGTACCTGAAAGTTAAGCATCTTATTCTGCCACATGGTGACCCCCACCCAAGTATTGCCACCTGCTAACCAACTGGATCCCCTCCCGGGTGCAGAGAGACAGCTCATTCTCTATGAAGACCATACCTTTTGCCTCTGATGCCGTTAATGTTAGTTTATATCAAATGTGGTAGATTTCATCAGAAATAGCTACTACGTCAGCTATCATGCTAGTGATGCCCCCACTGGAAGCTTCCACACTCCTACAAGTCAGCCAAGGTAATGAGATAAGCTTTCTAGTGCCTTTCAATGCTTCTGAGGCCTATGGGCCATAAGGCTTCTCAGGCTACTTAACATGTTCAGTTGTTTTTGCTTTTGAGTTAATTTATTTCACGTAATTTTGGTATGGGAAATTAATTAAAACAATGGGAACCTCAAGTTGCCATAGAATTGGCAATTATATACAACGTGTTATTTTATTTAATAGGAATAGGAAAATTAATTATTAATTTCTTCAATTGGTTATGGATCCTCCCTTCCCCCCCCAAAAATAGGCTCTAAGGGAGGAAAAAAAAAGAGGTCTTTGGTGATGGCTTTTGGCTGTCATCAGCTGCCACACTGAATTCTCCTACTTCGACTACACTGTGTCTAATGACTTGAAAATAGGAAAACAGGGTGCCCTTGGGGGAAGTAAAAGAAGGAAAGAAAGGAGAGAGACCACACTTGCTGGATGCATGTTATGTGCCATATGGGATGCCACTTGCTTCCATATATATTGTCTTATTTAATTTCAATATCTACTCTGCTAAAAAGAAAGTATTATCTGAGGCCCAGAGAGTTAAGTGATTTGACTGAAGTCACTCAGCTGCCAAGTGGCAGAGCTGGGGTTTCAAATGAAGTCTGCCTGACTTTACAGTGGAAAAGCTTTCTATTATGGTTCATTACCTTTAAAAGCATCGAGGTGGAATACGACTCCAGACCAAAGTTAAGTTTTGCAAAGCAAGGGTTGTGTTTGATTCTTTCTCCAAATCCAGAAAAACTGCTCCAAATTCTTTGGCCTTTCCTCCCTCTTTTCTCTCCTTTGAGGAAAGGTCATAATAATCAGCATTATTCTGGAAGGAAAGGAGGAAAATACTCATTCCCCTTCTTCCTACCCTCCACCTTCCAGCTTTGAATGAAATAACATTTTTTCAAAAGATAAAATAAAACAGAAGGAGCTTAACACAAGAATAAAATAGCAAAAGATAAACACCGAAGGAGGAAGAACAATGGGTAATGGTATCAGTAAACCCTGGGGGAAGCAAATATTCTCAGAGCTTCCTGGTAGCCAAGGCAAAGGGAGAAATAGGCTGCGTCAGATGGCTTTCATTGTCGAATAAGGAAAGAACTACTACTTCATTAGGAAAAATCACCTTTTTTTTTGCTGTTACTCTTAGCTCTGAAAGGAATTTGTCATGTGAGTTATCCTAAAAGGGATATTGAATGTCATAAGTAAGAAAATATTAGAGAATAGTTTTATTAAATAAAAAGAAAAGCTAAGATAATTTTTTGTCCACTGCAGATGTCTCTTTGACAGACAACTCTGGTGGAGAGGTGGATTTTTATATTCTGGTTACTCATTAGCTATGGGACAATAACTTGGATATGTTGATCACAGAAAATCTTCCCCTGAAAGTCTTCTCTAGCCTCCTTCCGTGATATCACTCAGAATATTTCTCCCGTAAATTTTTTAGTGTAGGTCTCTTTTTTCCTGTCCTGCCACATTGTGGATTGAAAATTCCTGTGAAGAAGGACCATGGTGGCTGCTTGTCCTTTGTGTAAAACACACACCCACACAGTATTACACTATATAGCACATAAAGGATCTTTCCGTGGGGACTAGATTTTCATGTTTTCTACTTAAAAAAATCTATTATCAATATCTACTTGGGAAACATGGCAATCCTGCAAGACATCTGAATTTTATTCATTCAACTATATCTCTTACATCTGACCTGTGACCCACTGATGTGTTTGTTTCTCTCCTTAATAAAGCTTCTATTTATACCTCCAGATTGAACCAGTCATGAGTATTTCTCTCTCTCTGCTTGTTTCACATGTCAGAAATCAAAACTTCCTACAGACTGGAATAATCCCATTTCTTCTTTCTCACATTTCTTAGCATCATGACTATTTTTAGTTATTTTTTCAATTTTTTCCTGTTAATGACAACTCTTCTATTGCATTTCTATGCATACTTTCTTTGAGGACAGCTCCCGTGTCTGTAAATTTGTGTACCTCTGACATTATACAGGTATATAACTTTTTTTTCTTTTGCATATGGAGCTTTACTGAAGTTTACAGGAAGACCAAGAGGGAGGTTATACTGTAACAGCACAATAAATTTACAGCTGATTTCTAATAAATGCTGTATGATTGTGATAAAAGCGACTGATGCCATCACATTATAGAAGAGCAAAATTATAGAAAAATTAACTTTCCGTTTTAGAAAAATCACTTTCATGGAAAACACAAAAAGTCATTTTTAAAAAAATGAAACAAAAACAAAAATGACCAGTTTTCCTAAAGTTGACACTTTGGGATTTTTTTCTTCCCGTACTTTTCAGAAGGACCTTCCGAGGACACCAGAGGAGGTTGGGGTGAACACCCACGCCCCTCTCCAGCAGCACTGCCTGCCAGGCCGGCACCTTGAACTTGTATTTAACTGGAATTGCTCTGTAGGTTGGTCCTAACTCCCCAGGCTGCAGGCAGCTGCCCTTATAAATGCCAGTAAGATGAGTCCACACAAATGATCACATCTGGGTGGTCTTTGGTGGGAAAGAGCCTCAGCTGTTAGCTAACAGGCTATGAAGAAACCATTTGGGCAAAACATTCTGCCTTCAAATGTGGCACTTTGCTTCCCACTTTAGGGTCCTTTCCCCCCCTCTAAATGCCCTCTCATTTCCCCACCTCCTTGCCTAGAATACTAATTTAAAGCTGTTGGGTTTTCCCTTTCTAGGTATCTACCTAGTAAATTATTTTTACGGTACAGTCTTGTAGAGGAAGGGGAGGACTGATGTTGCATTCCTGGTGGGCAGAATTCCTTCGCATCATCCCCTCAAGATACCCTGCTGTCCCTGGTGATCTCCTTTTTCTGGCTTACAGCTCTCAAGCTCCCCATCTCCCTTGGCGGCCTCGTGTGAGCCTGAAGTCCGAGATTTCTCACACAAGGCGGTTTGCAGGTTTGCAATATGCAGTCTTCTCAAAGCCCAGCTGCTGGGGGGTGGAGACCGAGCTTGTGAAGACCCTGCTCTGCTGGTGTCCTTGCCTGGCTGGAAGAATTGTCCTCCACCAATCCCCAAGTGGGGCCTGGGAGAGGGAAACTATTTTTCAAGATGCTTGTGCATATCAAATACGACTTCCTACAGGCTCCTTCGAAGCTTCCTCTGCATTTCAAAGAGGGTTTATTTATCCCATCAGTTGAGTCATCACATTTAAGGCAAAGAGGCCTTTTACAGGTGTGGGACTCTTCAGAAAGGGCTTTCTCTACATTCCCTCCTGTGGAGCTGACAAAGAAGTTCCCGCACTGGTTGCTATGCTAATTCAAAAGGTGCTTTGCTGCTCTAAGGAGAAAAACAAACACTTCAGGAGAAGTTTTCACAGAATGTTGTAGACCTGATGTGAGGGCAAGAAACTAATATTTTTCTTCCCTCAGCGGATTCATCTTGGCAATCACGGTTCAACGACAGTATCATCATTTAGGGACACTAAGCTTGCTTGGTGCCCTTGTGGTAGTCTCCTGGTTAGCCCTATCCCTCCAGTCTCCCATTTCTCCAGTCCATGCTACACAATGCAGCTTAAATGATCTTTCTAACATAACAATCATATCCTGTTACTCCCTACCTCCCACTTAAAAGTCGTCACGGACCCACAGAAAGCAATGCCCCCTTTTTAGCATGGCAGAGAAATCCTTCAGGCCCTGGCCCCTGCCGTCCTGCCCGACTTTACTCTCCCACAATCAGTGTGCTTTCTAAGAGCAATCAAGGACCAATATGTATAAGCGCCAGTTACCAAGTACCCAGCGCGGAGCTCAATGTATAGTGCACTTTGATCCTCTTAATGACACCGAGAAGTAGATGTCCCCATTCCACACATGGGAAAACAGAGGCTTAGAGAGGTTAAGCAACTTGTGGAAAGTCATCAGCTTCTAAGTGGTGGAGCGTAGAGTTCCTCCCAGGTGGTCTGATGTCACAGTCTGTGGGTTTAACCACTGTACTCCACTGCCTCTTCTGCTGAATTGCCAGTTGTTTCTGCACATCCCATTCATTCTTTCTCATGACTTAAGCCTTTTTATGTCCTGTTTCCACTTCCTGGAAAGGCCTATCCCATTTATTCAACTGGCTGGCTCCTTCTCCAGTGTAATGTCTTGGGTCCGCTGTTAACGTCTCTGGAAGCCTACCCAGGATCCCCAAGGCAGAGTTAGGAAAGGACGCCTCTGCAGCCATAGCGCCGAATTAATGTGTGCAGCTGAGCCCTTACTAAGTTCTATTGGGTTGGCTTACATCTCTGTTTCCCTGACTAGACTGTGAGCTTTTTGAGGACAAGGGATTTCATCTTTGTATCCCTGATGTCTCCTTTAGTGACGAATCCATGACTAGCTGGTGCTCCATAAATTTTAGTCAAATGGAAAGAACATAAGAATGAATGGGTAGGAGTTGGGGGAATACAATGCATACAAGGTTTGCTTATTCTTAATCACCCTTTGAAGTCTGTTCTCTGGTGCAAATGTTCCCTGTCAAAGTTTTCTGCATCCCTCAGGGTCCTTGAAGATCGTAATGGACTCCTGGAGCCATTTTCAATATTCAAAAAGGTTACCCGAAATCATGACCTTGACCTGAGATAAGTCCCTACAGGCTAAATAAAATGTCAAGTTTCTTTTCTTTTGGCTAAAATAATATCAACTTGGTGTGGTAAGAGATTCTCTCCTAATAATCAGAAACCGTGATTGGTGGGAAAGGCTATGTGTGATTAATAAAACAACAAGAAAATAAGTTATCTGTTACTTAAATACTGCTTGTTTAGTAGAAGAAATTTCTCAAAGATTGGAATCACAGAGGGAAAACTCCTAATAAAAGGTACAAATATGTACAACGGGACAAATCTGGGAAAGTCTCTGCCTTTGTTCATGGACTCATGTGGCCTACAACCTTCTTATCTGCACAGAATCTCCTTTTCAGAAAGCTGAGGAAATTATCTTATGATTGGGCAAATACAGCTTCTCTGTTGAACATTTTTTTAACCTTTCCATGGACAATTGGATGTGAGAGTGTTCTGGTTTCTTTATCTGCCATCCATTGATCATCAGATTTAGTATAGTTTATTGAGTTGGATTTATGATCTTTTCAAAAATTGTTACCGTCTTCCAAAATAAAAGAAAGAAAGAAAAATTAAAGATAAGAGAGCAAAGAAGACAAATGAGTTTTTCTCTCTTTCCTATGGCCTCTGGCCCATCTATTTTGGTTATGAAAACAGCCAGCAGGCTACTTTATTGAAATAAAATCCAAATCCCCAATTTGTCAGATTTTTCACTGACTCCGTCTAGAATACACCATTATTATAAATGATTTCATCCGTGTCAGTAAAGGCAAAGGTCCTTCATTAGTAGTTCTGGCTCTCTCACAAAGCTTTCCATGGGCTCATTTGGTCTTATGATTTATTACAAAATTTATAGTGTGCAAACATTGCCATAACCTCTGGAATAGTAAACTCATCAAACTTTTTGTAATATCTCCTTGGTCTCTTGTACTGTTTGGCTGACACATCTTCCTAGGATTATAAAAATGCTCCCGTTTCTTGCTTACCATCGTTCATAGATAAGACTATTCTTTTCTTCACTTCTGGACTTCCAAAGTCAGAATAATCAAGCTTCCTGGAAGATAGCAATCAGGCTCTGACTGCACCACGGAATTCTGTTCCATCTGACGCCCAGCCATTATCCATCTCCTTGCTCTAGTTTATCCTCCACAGAGAAGCTGGAGTTTTTGATTCAAAAGCCAAATTTGAATCCCATTGGTTCCCTGATTAGAAACCTCTGAAAGCTCCTCTTTGCAGGCATTTTTGATCCAAAGGCCCTTGGCAATTTGTCTTCAAGGCTCGCTTTTCAGCTTCAATTGCCACCAGATCCACTGAGGTTCTTTCTCCTCCAACCACCTTGGATGCTCACCTTTTTCCAACATGACATGATCTTTCATGCCTAGAATGTTCTTACACTCATGCTCAATTCCCACTCATCCTCCAATGTTCTACTCAAATGTCATCACTTCTGGGAGTATCTACTCATTCTTATAGCATATATATCTTTTGATTTGTATTATAATTAGCTCCTTCTGTGTCTGCCTCTTCCATTCCTATGAGCTCTTTGAAGGCAGGGGTCAGGTTTTATTTATGTTTGGATCCATAGGGCCAAAGGCTTCCAATCACTAGGAAGACCATAAAACTTATCAATCAATTTGGGGCACTTTCGAGAGTGTAAGGGGGCACTGGTAATAATTAAGTTGGGGCTACAGGTAAAAACCGGATTTACCTGGGCAATACAGGGTTTATTGTCACCCTACCAATACTCCAAGCCTTTCAATGTCCCTGCCTTTGCTACTTTCCAGTTTCATCTTTACCCATTCTCCTTCGCTGCCATGAACCCAATATAAATACTTCCCTCCAGCCTCACGAACTGCCTTGAGTTCCATGATGGTTTCTGCCACTGCTTTCCCTTTGCCATGTCCACCTGGGAAATTCCTCTTCACCTTTTCTTGTGACTCATTCTTCAGAGAAGCTTCCCCTGATTTTCCCCAGATTAGATTAGGAGCTCATTCTGGAATGCTTGTCAGCAATAAGCATGCACAACTTTGGATTACACCAGTTTGCTTCCTTTCTTGCCTTGCACAGCTCGGGTAAGTTGGACCTCTGTGAAGCAATGACTGCACCTTATTCATCTCTCATGTCCAATCACCCTGTACTATTTTAATAAATGTCAATTGAATTAAGCACCACTTTGGAATTGCCGTAGCTTTTAGGTGGCAAATCCATTAAATGTTTTGTAACATCCTCCTTTACTATTTATACAACATATATTTCTGGGATTTGAAATCGTTTTTGCATTTTAATAAATGTTACATTGCTGTTTGTTGAAATTAATACATCTGATACTAAATACCAAATCATGATTTTATTTGAAATGTAACTGATATCTGAATCTTTTGCACCGGTTTTTATAGCTCTTGGACCTGTAATCCTCTAAGTAGCATTCTGGCTTTGAAAAATTTTGAGGGGATGTCCAGAATCAACGTTTTTTTGAAGAGTGTCGAGTCTATATGAGATATCTTGGGAATTTGGGGGAAAATTCTGTGTTCAGATGTGACTCAATTAGAAAACAAAGTGAAATTTCTCCTTGCCTCATAGTCATTCTGTATCTCTTCTTGGTTTAATTTCAGCTCAGCCTTCCTAAATCCTGAGCACTTGAGGGAATGAAATTTCAGAAAGAGGGCTTGAAGTGGAGTGAAGAGAGGAGTGACCTGTTTCCCATCAGAGGAACTTGTGAATCACATTTTTCCTGGGAAAAGACACCCAAGTCATTTACTTCCTCATCTTCTCTCATTTTGATCCATGGCCAGGAAGTGACCTGGCATGGAGAAACTCCCGTGGAGAGAAGAAACTCCTTCATGGAGAAACAGTGAAAAAACAGGTCTGATGTGTTACAAGGTCCAGAAAAAGGGTATTTAGAGAGCGGTTGGTGGCTTGTCCCGTCCCCTCCTCATGGCTTGTTGTTTCTCCTCTCATCCTGTGGGAACAGGCCTGTTGGATGAGCGAGAATCATTGAAATTGGTCACCATCTTTGAACACCTAGCACCATGTCTGTCATACACTGACCTTCCCGCAAATATTGAATGAAAAAAGAATGAAAGCATACTTGGCAATTTTTGTAATGAATTACATCTGGTCGAGATTTCTGGAGTTCACAAATCTTGGCCAAAAGATGAGGAAAGTAGGAGAGGGAAGAAAAAACACGTCAGGATAGTGCACCCTAGGAGAATGAACATTGACTTGTAAAGAAATTTCCAGAACTTTGGTTTGTAATTGCTTTAACATAGTCCCTTGGATTCTTCGAAATGTTGCTTCTGTTTGTGATGCTTGCACCATCCTGTTCTTTTGTTCAGTTTATTCAGAAAATAATTGAAAAGTGCTCATTTTTGTGCCTAGGGCATTGCTAGAGGCACTGGAAAAACAGATGAGAGATAGGCCCCCTGCTGCTTGGGAGCCTCTGTTCTGGTTATCCAGACACCTGGTTAGTGATAGCCTCCATTACAGGCATGCTCAGTGTAAGTGATTCCAGTATGGGATATCCTGGCTGCCCTAGATGTTTTATGAGCTCCTTTATCCCAAATAATAGTGATAATCCCAAAAGGCCCAATTAGTTGAGAGATTAGTATGTCCTATGTGCTGTGCTAAACACTGTACAAATATTCTTTCATTTAATCCTCATATCAGCTGTGGTCAAGATTATTTTTAGATGTGGAAACTAAAGTTGAGAGAGGCTGAATGACTCATGTCAAGTCGTCCAGCTAGTAAGAGCGCTGAGGGCAGAGCTGGAAGCGGGAGGTCTCTGAAGCCGGTTTCTCAGCCATTACCCACTTCAGTGTGTGTCTTCTCCCGCCTGCCTCTGGCAGAAAGTATTTAAAACCTTCCCCATCCTCCTGTCCCTAATGTATAACTTATCTCTCACTGAAAATCTCAAATGAGAACTCAGGAGAGTGAAGACCCCTTTTCTGAACACCCTGAGTATGTGATGTGCCAACAACCCAAGACTTTGTGAACTGCCCTTACTCGTGTGCCCACTTTATTCTCAGGTTCCTAGGCACACCCTTCTGCTGTCTGGCTGCGGTTGGCTTGTTACAGGTTTTCCATTATGTGCATCTGACTGTCCTGCTCACTGTCCTAAACAGAGTCAAAAACATAGCTCCCTCCAGGGCAACTGGACAAACATACGTGACTGATTGATGGGGGGGTGGTAGCAGCCTTCAATGGAGATCCCAGCAGTGTTAGAAATCCCATAAGAGTTAGTAGAGAAACAGACGTCTATTATACAGTCTCAGATAGAAACAAAGTAATGTAGATTTTGGCAGGAAGTTATTATTTTTGACTGATTCTCAAACCCACAGTTTATGCCAAAATTCATTTCCCCACCCCCAACCTAGTGCACTTGCTTTTCCAAGAACTGTGGGCACTCTGAATTATTTTGGAAGTTTGGGGGATGTTCTCTATTACTATGCACAACAGGTTCCTGGGAAATTACTCCAAAGTGTAACTCAAGGAAAGAACAAGTTTTACTTTGATGTCAAAACCTCCTCAACAGCGCACATCGTAATGCCTCCTTGGTATTTCTCCAAGTTTTAGATAACAAACAAGTGAACAGTCCTTACCGTAGCAATATCTGCTCATTCTCAGATCATGCTTCATGATGAAATTTTTGAAAAGGTGTTATGGGTGTGGTACTTTTAGGTTTCAGTCCATAGGTTTAAATGTGACCCAGATTAGTGACTGTCATGGGATATTTATCTCTGAAAAATGGACCGGTGCTCTAACTCAAAATGTAAGATGCAGTTAGATACGTGTTAAATACAGCCACCACCTCTGACACCTAGTTGGTGGTCATAGCAGAAAGACCAGTCATAGTGAACTGGTGTAGACTGAACATAAAATATTAATCTTAAAAGAATAAAAGAGAAGTATTCAAATTTTATTTGACCAAAGCATCTTAAACGAAAAACATACACAGGTACACATATACCCACGGTGTTTTCTTTTTGCTTTTATAATTGCATGTGCTCATAAGAAACATTCTACTCAAATGACATCAACAATTGCATAATTTTTGTAATCGATATCATTTTAGAGGCTCTGTAATTTTATATTTTCTATATGTAAAGACGTATTGTGATTTTTTGCTGGATTTTATCATGTTAACATCTACTTTTCCCACTAAGAATTTATAAGATGTTAAGTTTTTTCCCCAATTGGTTTTTATTTTCTTGTAAAATAGTCTCTCCTCAGAAATAGTTTTCCAAGGTAGAAAGCAGCTTTTCTAGGTGAAGATCGAATTTACTTTAAGCATTCTCCTTGAGCATTCCTTCGTTCATTAAGCAAGCATTAACTTGGTCCCTACTGTGAGCATAGTACTTGCTGGATTGGGGGCTGTAGGAGGATACAAAACAACTTAACACATAATCCTCACCTTCAAAGAGCTTACAGTCTAGGTATGCAGACACATAGTAAATGTTAGACGGTGATTCAACAGTACCCGAGATGTCACCAGGCTATGTGTGACTATGTGTCCAGTGAATGCCATTGATACACATAAATGCTCTGGGTTCCTAGAAGGGAGAAATTGCTGTGATGAGGAGAGATCTGATGAGCTGCACAGGAAGGAGAGATCCGACCAGCTCCGTGGAAGGTGGGACCATATCTGACCTCGGAAGGTAGGAAGTTCCTAGGAGGCTGATGGAAGGAGGCATTATGCATTCCACACCAGGGCCCAAGGTTTGAGCCAGAGCCCAGTGATGGCAATGAGCAAAGTGTAATTGTAGGGAATGGGGGTCCCTCCCATCTAAGAGGTAACAGAGGGCTTGGGCTTTGTAGTTAATTCAGAACTCACCATTCCCTGCCAAGATCACCCCTGAAACAACACAGCAGAGAATCTGAGTAGGCGGTGTTTGGACCTGGGGAAGCGTGGAGGGTGATGGGGCCTGAGTTGTCATGTGGTCTCTTGGAGAAGTGAGGGTCTCAAATCACAGCGGACATTTCGTCCCCATCCTTCCCTCCCACCACGTTCCTTTTAAATGAAAGGGGGATAAAACCAGATAAACAGGAAACAAAAAGCTTTTGCTTTTGTTTTTATGCTCACATGTGTAGTCTAATCTTCTGTCTATGCATAAAGCTGTTCCCAGATTCCCAAAGAATTCACCATTCTTTGAAGTTTTCAGTGAAGGATGTCTGATTCCAGTTGCAATGCACTCTGGTTTCCCACAGCTGTTTTTGTCAGGAAGATTTTCTAACATCATGGTCACTGATGTCCTTCCCTCTTTCTTCCTCTCTCTAGGCGTGAAGATGGCAAAGTCTCTTCCACAAACTTTTCTAAGCCAGAGAGCTTTATCATTTTAGTTGTTTTCTCTAAGAGCTGTTTCTCAAACTTGTAATCAATAAGAAAATAAATTGATTGCTTCTTAATGCCCCACATTCTCCATGTCCCACTTTAAAATGTGGGGCTAAAGACAGTACAGAATATCCTCTTCCTGTGCTGAGCATCAAGGAAAGGCCTCCTGTTTTTCTTTTGCTAAATCAATCATGGTCTTAAGGCTAAAGCATAAACACCAATAGTTTGTGTTGACTATGACCTCCAGATCATTTTCTCTATGACATCACAAAATGAATCCTGAAACTGTGTGGTTTGTTTTTCTTCCCATGTGAATTATACTCTAGAACCTCAATCTGTTTATGTCCACCCAACTCATCAACATCATTTGCACTTCTATGCAGTTTTCCAAAGTGGAATGTACCACACCCAGTTTGATGTCATCCCTAAACTTAATAACCATATTCTCTACCATCTTCTAAGTCACTACTAAAAATAGCACCAGGTTAAGACCAACCTCTTTGGAATCCCATGAGGTATGCATTTCTGGGCTGACATTAATAATTACTTACTGAGAAAGGGCTTCTAATAGCTTATGAATCCACCTGATGAGAAGATGACTTCAGGATGTAGTTCTTTCATTGCCCAATGTCAAGCAAGACAAAACTGAAAACTGAACAACAGTCAAAATGATCTCATGTCTTTGCCTTCCACTTGATTTTACCAGATTTGTCATGCTTCTGAGGAATAGCACTTGACTAATAGAGAACATTTCTTATTTAAACAAAAGCATCTTGATTTTATCCAAGAGGCTACCGTGTGTGTGTTTGCGTGTGTGTGTGTGTGTTTATAAGATTGTGATATATTTCTGGACCTGACTGTTAAGGTGTTGAGTCTAATGTTTTAAGTCTTCCTATTTCTCTTTTTAAAACACAAGTGTGCGTTTCTCTCTTACAGTCCATAGACACTTCATCTTAAGTTTGCAAAGATAATTGCTAGTGATTCGGTGATGACTTCATTGAAATGCCATACCACGGTGTTTGCCAGTAACTGTTTACTCATTCCGCCATGGGAGCTTGCAGGTCATGCATTAGCATATGCATTTGTACCTAATAATGATTTTCAATTTATCGAGTAGAATCATCATCCGAAACACTGTGAAAACACAGGGATAAAAGCAATCCCTGCCTCATCTGTTTGTCACTTAACTGGGATAGACATGACAATTAAGAAATGAGAAGATCGAGGCGGGAAAGGTCAACCGTACAGCCGAGATATTGCCTGCAGCTGGCTGCCTTTGTCTTTGGCACAACCTTTGGACTGTAGCCATTTTGATTTAGAGGAGACCCGTTGTAGGAAAAGCCTTCTTGGAATGTGAGAATTTTGACAAGAGTCTGAAAAACAAAAGGGAACTAGCTAGGATAGTTGGAGGGAGAGCGTAGGTTCATATAAAAACAAGAAGGTTGTTTTCATCCCTGTGTTCTGCGAAAGGGATTTTCAGTAGCTTCAAAAGGAATTCTGTGTATGAAGGGTATGTAGGGAAAGGGAGATTGTTGTTTAAAGGAGTCAACCCTTGTTTTACCTGGCTGCTGGACAAAAGAACCTCCTAGCCACATGAGTTGGTTGCACAACTCATAGCATCTTGGTTATGATAAGGGCTGTTGCTCAAGACTGGTGTTTCTAGCGCCTGAATTCTAAAAGGTTCTTGTCCCCCTAGTTGGGTGTTATGACTCAAATGTTGATTATAGGTAATCTGCACAAAGGTGGGAATGGAAATGATTCTCTCGGGGAAACCGGGCTGGATTTCTGCTCTGCCTTTTGCATACTGTTAAGGAACGTGCACACTGGTAAGGCCAGGTCTGGCTGTGTCATCTCATGTCATCTGTTCCCTACTTCAGCTGTCTCCATCCCAGTGGCCAAGGATGAAGCCTGACATGGTGTCATGTTTTCTTGTAGCCTGGGCTGGGATCCTTGCCCCTGGGGTCACTCCTGGGGTGAGTCAATAAAAGAATAGTCATTACCTCCAGGACGCCCCAGGGAGCAGTTTGATATACCTTTAAGGAGGCCGGAGGATGAGTGCTACCATCTGCTTTATTCTTTTCCCATTAGCTCTTAGGACTAGTTTACTGGATTTTCTAACAACAAAAGCCTGGCCCTGAAGACATGAGATTCCACATGGTTAACCTGCAAAGTGAGGCCTGAGGGGCATGGAAGGAGAGTGAAGAGAGCACGGCAGGATGCAGGTTGCGTTAGAAAGCTGTGACGCATCCTAGTTATTAATGGGCCATGCACAGAGAGTGGGTGTGGGTGCCAAGGATGCGGTCTGTGGAAAGAGGGTGCTGGGGTGGGTACCCACACTTTGCCCATCACGACTTTCTTCTCGTCTTTTCTTCTGTTGTTCTCCCTACATGTCTACTACTAAGCCTATAATAATGGCAATATTAAGTGTCAAAGCATTCTGCTTTGCACCAAAGATCTCTGAATGAGGCTACTGTTTATTGTATTCTTTGTTGGGTGAAAGGTTAGAAAAAAGTGCGTGTATTTTTTTTTTTATCCAGTTCATAGAGCAGAGCCAAACACAATGAGGGGTATTGTCCATTAATAGTCTCAGTTTCTTGAAGACACTGAGAGAATATAGCTCTGTGTTCTTGCCATGAGTTAAAAGTAGGCCTTCCAAAGTCTTGACTTGTAACCTTCATAGATTTTTGTAGTATTGAAGCCTTTTGGACGTTGGCATGTGGTAAGGTTTGAGCCTTGGCTGGTCTAGAGATAATTGCCAAAGCTTGGTTGCTGAATTACAAATCCTTCTTACCTAATAGGCACACAATAGCAGCTTCCATAACAGAGTAATATATTCCACAGCGGGTGCCAGGGAGGGCAAAGGGAATGTGTTATCCTGGGGTGGATCAATCCACCTCTTTGATACCGGCTGGAAACAGAATGTGAGACTTGCCACTGATTGCGTAAGTGATTCCTTTCATACAATTTGTCTAATTACAAATTTTTAAATATAGTGATCATTAGCTTCTGGGTGGAGAATTTGCTGTCTGAATCCTGGTAACATTCAGTCCCAAGTTATACTTACTCTGCTTCCAAAAAGTGTGGTTAGGTGCGACCTCGGTTTCTGATGCACAGTGCAAGTAGGGGATTATTGTCACACAATATATGCTGAAAGGGATGTCCTGCAATTTGCCCTGGGCTGTTTGTTAAGGTGTGTGAATGTGCTGACTTTGCTTGCGTGAGTGCATGAACTGGGGGCACGTGGAACTGCTGTGGTGAGAGTCCCATGTAGGGGCTGGTCTTGGCGGGAGTTACCTGAATGCAAAGCTGGACGGGACTGTCTCTAGATTACTCAGAGCACTGTCTACACTGCTGGGGTACTGGGAGACGTTGCTTGCAAATTTCTGCTTCCCTTTCGGCTTATTACTGAGCAGGCCTCTGTCCGTTTCTCTCTGGTGAAGCTGCAGCTAGCAGTTTCTGATTCTAAATACTTGTGTATTGTACCTCACTTGCTTATCGATGTCAAGGCCTGTGGTGTTCCAAATGGGTAAAATTTCAGAGTAATGGATGATTCTCCTTCAGAAGTGCCTTTTAATCTAATTTAAGAATTGTTTTTGACCAACTTTTAAAAATGAGCGATCAACTTAGTGTACTAGGAAGAACATAGTCTTTGGAAAGACCAGATGGCACTTCCTCGCTGCGTCTCCCTGGGCAAGTTTATAAAATCTTTCTGAGCCTCAGTTTACTTTGGGGATGAATATACTTATTTCTTCTTAAAGGTCATTGAGAGCAGTAAACGCAGTAATGTATGTAAGGAGACTGACCCAGGGCCTGGCTTGTGTCAGTCTCATATCAAGCTGTGGTGTGTCTAAGCCACTTCTACTGGCTTGTGAGCCGACTGCTAAAATGTATGGAAGTTCTCGCTCTGGTTGACATCACTTTGGTGGCTTGAAATCAGCTATGATGGAAGGTCGAATCAGACCTTTTCTTCTCCTTGGTGAGTTGGCTATTAAACATTTAAGAGCACGCAATTGATAGCAATTATTAATCCCCTTTCACACAGCTCCAAAATATAAACCTCTCAGCCTTTGTAAACAGTTCATATAGAATTAAAAATGATCCTATAAAGAGGATTTAAGGTAATGGCAGTAAACCTCAGTCACTTTCCATATCGTAACACAGAGATATTGTCAGGGCCCAGTGAAACTGTCGTTTCCATCCTATAGGACTGGAGAATGTTCTGCTTTTTATAATTTTTTTCCTTTTCTTATATCAGGTTCGCTAGTGTGTCTGTCTCAAATAGCTCCCCCCCACTTATTATCTGCTATTTCTCATTATTTCTTAGCTGAAAACTCAGCTGTTAAAATAATGTGTCAAGTAAAAGTAAACTGCTTCCAATTGAAAAATGGGCAAAGGATCTGAATTGACATTTCTCTGAGGAGGATGTACAAATGGCCAATAAGCACATGAAAAATGCTCGAAATGCAAATCAAAACCACAACAAGATACTACTTCATACCCATCGGAATGGCTACAATCAAAAAGTCAAGCAATAATACGTGTTGACGAGGATGTGGAGAAACTGGAACCCTCATCCACTTGGTGGGAATGTAAAATGGTACAGCTGCTTTGGAAATCAATCTGGCAGCTCATCAAATGGTTAAACGTAGACCCATAGACCCATACCATATGACCCAGAAATTCCACTTCTAGGTATATATCCAAGAGAAATGAAAACATATGTCCATGCAGAAACTTGTACAAGAGTGTTTACAGCAGCATTATTCATAATAGTCAAAAAGTGGAAATAACCTAGATGTCCATCAACTGACAAATGGAAAAGTAAAATGTGGTATATCCATATAATGGAATATTATTTGGCCATAAACAAAATGAAGTACTGATACATGCTACAATATGAATAAATCTTGAAAACATTATGCTAAGTGAAAGAAGCCAGTCACCAAGACCGTATATGATATGATTCCATTCATATGAAAGCCCAGAACAGAGAAATCCATAGTGACAGAAAGTAGACTGATTGCTTAGGGCTAGGGGAGGGGTGAGGACAGGGCATAGGAGAGTGATCGCTAAAGGTCAAGGGGTTTCTTGTTTTGTTTTTTTTTTGTGAGGAAGATCAGCCCTGAGCTAATATCCATGCTAATTCTCCTCTTTTTGCTGAGGAAGACCGGCTCTGAGCTAACATCTATTGCCAATCCTCCTCCTTTTTTTCCCCAAAGCCCCAGTAGATAGTTGTATGTCATAGCTGCACATCCTTCTAGTTGCTGCATGTGGGACGCGGCCTCAGCATGGCCGGAGAAGCGGTGCGTCGGTGCGTGCCCGGGATCCGAACCCGGGCCGCCAGTAGCGGAGCTCGCACACTTAACCGGTAAGCCATGGGGCAGGCCTGTGGGGTTTCTTGTTGAGGTGATGAAAATGTTCTAAAATGGACTGCGGTGATGGTTAGGTTGTGCATATCTGTGAATGTACTACAAAACATTGAATCGTATACCTTAAATGGATGAATTACATGCTATGTGAATTATTTCTCAATAAAGCTGTTAAAAAATTTTTAATACGTTATCATAAGGTTTAATTCATAGACTTCAAACATGATCTAAACTTAAAATATTCATATACAATTAGTATATTAATTAACTTAAAAAAACCACAAATTGGCTTTGAGAGACAACCTGAAGGGCTCAGGGAAAAGAGAAGTGCATGGATTAATGACATCTATTTTGACTGTTAAGGCACTCTTTTTTCTTTTTGGCTATATTCTGGAGAGTTACTGTCTTAGATAAGTCATGCCCATCTGTCTGAATGAGTTGTTTACCACGCAAGAGTTTTAATTGTCCTTTTCGTTCACCAATACCACCGGGGACTAAATAAGTCCCTCCCTCTCTCCATTTGTGTTTTATGTTTATGTTTAATATTTTTGGACGACAATGGTGGTGATATTGCAGTTCACAGAGGGTACTTTAAACCCTGACCTCTGTAGTGAGGGGTGGGGATACCAATATTGATACCTACGAGTCGTCATGATAGAATGAAGATCAATGATGAGTAGATGTAGCCTAAGAATAGCAAACTCTTCAACAGCTGTGTGTGTGTTTTTCTTTTGAAAAGAAGCCTGTAAGATATTTTGGTTCCAAGAGGAGAGGTGCAGATACTTCTGTAAACACCGACCCATGCCCGTAACTTTCCACTCGAGAGAATGCTCTTGCGTTAGGCCAACACCCAGCAAAATGTTCTACCTTTCACACTTTGAGAATTGCTGTGAAATGTTACCCTCTGCCCTCTTTTAGAAAGAATCTACATATTTGAAGAGGAAAATATCTATGTCACTTGAAATATTTTATGAAGCATTCAAAATGCCTGTCGGAAAAAATATATCATTTCTTAAGGGTAAGCCAGTCCCTTACAGAATACTGACACTCCACTTGCAAGATTAAGAAAACATGCTCTGCTGTGACTCTTCTGAGGTGAACTTCACGTTTTAGGTTCTATTAATGCTATTTTTACATTAATATTTGGTTTGTTCTTGCTCATGTTTTATTGCTGGTCATTCTTGGCTTATTTTTGTTTACCACAGTGCTCAGGGATTAGGTTTCAGAAAGAAAAACAAACAAGGAAAAGTACTTCTGGAGTTCCATACCACATCAATTGCCTCAACATAGTAAACACAGGCTAAGAAACACCAAGTCCGATGGCTCAGCCTGGTCTTCTGGGGAGGTCTAAATGCTGCCAGAAGGGAATTAGCCAATAACTGTCTGTCGCTGTCGTCGTCCCCTGTCCTCCATGCTCCTGCCCAATTGTGCAGTGTTTAGCTTGAGTGTGAGGATGGCATTTTCAACGAGCACCGGGTCAATTATAAAGTCCTTGGGCATCGTGGGAGAACATTTCTTCCGGACCTCCGTCAGCCGATGCTTGATCTCTAGAAGCCTGGGGATTGATTACCTCCTGGTAACCACAGTTAAACATTCGGGGAGAGGGAGAGAGCAGAGGGGTGGGCAGTCTTACTGGTGGTCAGATCCACGGACAGAGTGCCTCCCGGGAAAGAGGGAGAAAGAAGAGTGTGAAATGCTTTCTGTGTCTGGGAACTTACACGGTCAAGTGAATGCAATGACTCCATTGTTGTCTCTATCTATCCAGCACTTGTCTCCATTTTATTGGAGTTGATACACAATATCAATGTGAAATCTTCGTGCATCTTTCTGGGCCTGAAAGAAGAGATAAACAATCTGTAAATGATATTTGAAATAATATTTATGAAACTTGATAATATTGATATTTTCTTATTTCCCATCTTGGGACAAATGAAAAATGTGACTAACAGATAGGAAAACAAACTGAGTCTCATGGTGCAGAAGTGAGGCCCCTATCAGCTCATAGCATCTCATATCAGAAGAAAATTCAGTTTATCTTTCATGCCACTTAAACCGACAGTTTCCAGTCTACCTACAATCTAAGTTGCAAAAATATTAATATAGATTTTTACCTTTGTGGAAAACCTACATGCCACCTAAGTTCATCTTTCCTTCATTCAAATTATTAACTAATTGCTAACTTTAAAAACTTCCCATATGAAATGGTGTTTGCCTTTTCCCACTGCTTCTAATGAGTTTTCTGGGTATTATCAGATATTTCTATTTTTATTATCTTCCTTTGGACGTAAGGTGATTTTAACTGAACGTAGAACAAGCGTGCACCATTGATTTCTATAACGACATTGGGATATATTCTCTTTCGTTCTTACTGCAATTTAACAGTGTATTTGCTTTCTTTCTTTCTTTCTTTTTTTTTTTTTAACTCTGCTGAGCATGATGCATACATCTTCATTAAGATGTCTTCTATGAGCCTAAATCTTTTCCCTGTAAGTTTAGAACTAATTCAGAACTCACCCAAGTGGATGAGTAATTTAAATTGCTACTTCCAACATGCATTACTTTGCACTTGTCTGCTCTGAGTTTCATCTGCCACTGTTTTGCCCAATTACCGAGTTTGGATTCTGTGTTTCTCACATCCATCTGTATAGACTTCGGGAACCAAAATAGTTCTGTTTAGTCAGCAAATTTCAGCCCTCATTATTTAGTCCATTTTCAAGGGTGTGAATAAATGTCCTGCAGGACACTGCTCTTGTACTGATTGCTGACACCCTGCTGTTAACTCTTTTCCATGCTGAGAGCTGGCCATTTATTCTTTCATTCCTTCTCTTCTCTTAACTCACTTTTAACCCATGATTGACAGACCTTTACCTCCTGCCCAGTGGTTGCCATGTTTCCTTAATAGTCTCTTGTGTGAGACTTCATCAAAAAGCCCTTTGAGAGTCTAAATAAATTACATCCCTAGTTTTCCTTTATCCACCATTTTGGTGCCTCCATAAAATTCTGCCTTAAACATACCAAAGGCACATAAACAAAATAACAACTTCCAAATGTTCTAGAAACCTCTTTTTCCCTTTTTGGATATGTGACTTTATCACCTACTGCTGCTTTTTCTTTCCTTTATATTAATTTCCCATTTGTATCATCCACTCTGCCACCCAAAGATGCAATTGCACCTCATGTTAATACTGTGGTGCAACCAATGAGATTTTGCGCTACTTTGCAAAGTAAATAAATTCCACTGGCTGGCCCCTTCAGAATTGTAAGAATCATGTCTTGCTCACTCTTTCACTCATTCACAGCTCATCAGAAATTTTACGAAAACGAGTATTTTCTTGAGTAGTTGCCATTCCAATATTTTCATTTCAGGGGCATGATGCCTTGTCAGGAGTTTTTTCTGTAAAGATATTTATTTGGACTATATTCACCCTACTCCAATAATTCCCCACTTTACACAAAAGGTTTTTTTTGGAATTAAAAAAAAGGAATTTGAAAGTGTGTAATAAGTAATCCATTGAAAGCTCTCCTTTGTCGTAGCTCCGGGTCTGACTCTGACGGTGTTAGCCAGCAGTGACTGCTCCTCATCTTGATGACGGCGTTGGTGGCGCTGGCTCGGTGTGGGAAATACTGAGAGGCCACATACTGGCATTTACATTTATGTACTTTTTGAGCTTCACCACAACCTTATGAAGTCTGTAAGGCGAGTATTATTATGATTATTATTATCATTTAATTGTAGAGGAAACTAACACGTAAGAGGTACATTATTTGCCCAAGGTCTTGGGGCACGTTAATGACCCTGGACTAGAACTCAAGTTTTCAGGTCGTTCATCCAAAGTCTCTTCTATGCCGTCATTCTGAGCTCTTCTATTCCTATTGAGTTTAACGTGTAAAAGAGTTCATCCATCTTAAAAATCCCTTGTCACTTCTTATACACTATTTATTTCCAAGTCTTTTCAGGAGACGTGTAGTTCTAAATGCGGAGGGGACATGTCTTTGCTCTCCTGTATCTTCTACCTGCCAAATCTTACCCTTTTGAAGTGAGGGACATTTTCATTTTGGATTAATATTAAGACTACATAAAAAAGCATTGTGCTCTCTGAGTGAAGCTTTTCTTCAGTGTTTCAACACACCATTTATACTTTTATCATTTTTTTCCTACAAAAAAAGTCTCCTTCATTTAAATTGTCACAACTTGGGAGCCCTGCCTGGAATACATAATAACTGCTTGTAACACTTAAAGGGAAAACAAATTTACCAAGGATCGTGGAACGACAACAAAGAGCAAGAAAAATATAAGTACATGGAAAATAGTCTCTCCTACGCATGTATTTTCAGCACTAAGTATTTTTATTGAAACTGCTGCTTCCTGTTCTCCTGCTTACCTCCTCTTCACTTGGATTTTTTGGGGGAAGGGAGTTAAAAATCTGAGGAGAGAGATTTAGAATTGCTATTTGATCTCTTGGGTTTAGAAGGGAGCGCTTAGTGAAGTCACAGTGACGCTGAGCAGAACACTGATGGACGGGTAGCAGTTAGAGGAAGGCTTCTCAGCTTCGGTACTATTGGCATTTGGGGCTGAATGTTTTTTTTGTAGGGTGGAGGGCTGTCCTGTGTATGTAGGATGTTTTACAGCACCCCTGGCCTCTATGCACTAGATGCCAATACTACTCCCCCACCTTGTGACAACCAAAAATATCTTCAGATGTTGCCCAAAGTCTCCAGGTTTAGAACACTGACTTGAGGAATGCACATCAGACTCTGGTAGAGGCTTTGGCAAGCCTCCCACTCCCTCCTACAGGCAGACTTTTCCCATCCAGGGCAGACCGGTCTTGATCTCTGGAAATAAATTTGCCCCCAATGAGGCTGCTTGCCTACTCAGCCTTTCCTTATGTTTTTTACCCAGTTATCCTGAAAGATCCACTTACTCTCTTTTGCCAGAACTAGCTAGAGTTGACAAAAACACTTTGAGAGCTTTCCTCTTGGTGGGGAGGAACTCGTGACATCTCCTGAAAATTCCATGCTCCTCTCTGGTCTTATCCTATTACTCCTCTTTTTTTCCACCCAGTGTGAGAATTATGATAAAATGAGACCCCGACTGGGCAGCCGCAGACCTCACTGACCGTGGGGGAGCCAGGCCCTGCTCTGCTCTGGGCTTTTGTTATCTTAGCCACACTTTGAAATAGTTGGACTAGATCATACATCTTCATGGCCTTTCAGCTCTAGAATATTAAGATCTGAACGTTCTTATTTTTCTTGGCTTCTTTAATCTGTCAATTCAAACTTTAGAAGTATCCCCTACTCCCCTCAATGCCACAAACCTATAAACCTAGCTTTACAAAAATGTTTGTTTGGACTTGAGTTTATCTACTTGCTTTATTTCGTCTATACTTTTTTTTTTTTTTTTTTGCCAGAGCCTAACTTTATTAATCCATAATGAGAATTTTGGAAAACACTCACATCTCCTGGAGTAGACATTCATTTGTTGTAATGATTACATCAAGAAGTTTGGAGTTCCGTCATGCCTTACGGGATGACACTGTTCCCTGAGGTTATAGAAGCAAAGCATGTGAATGAAAACCACATATCATGTACATTAGGGAGAACAGGTTATTTAAAGCCTTTGGAAAAAGAGAGTACTTTTTTTTTTTAATAGATCAAGTAACTACTACTGTATATATGCATTACAAAAACTACGAAAATCTGATTCATTCCTACAAATGCATGCAAATTTTGATACTGCTAGTGTTTACTCTTAGGAAGTGCCATGTCTGATTTTCAGAGAAAGGCATGGGTGAGGTGGGAAAAGCTTCCTTGTTCCTGACTTGCTGGTGTGTGACCTTAGGCAAGTCAGTTTCCCCTCTGGGCTTCAATTTCTTTGTTTCTAAAATGAGGGAGTTGAATTTGACTTCTAAGTTCTCTTATAGCTCTTGAGTTGGGTGAGTTAAATCAGAAACTTTGGTTAGGAACAAGGCTTTGGAACACAAACTGGGGAGCTGGATCCCACTGGTTCCCCCTGAATGGGCAAACCCCCAGCTCTTCTCCCCACCCGCCAACGGAGAGGTGGGCAGGGGCTCCCTCCCTTCACGGAGACGTCTGGAGGCTGCACACAATAACCTGCTCCCTGCCCCCCAGCTCAGTGCCTGTTGATAAAAGGCAGCAGTTCTAGGAAAATGGGTGGGAGCCTGCTAAGGAAAACCCATCAACAGGACTGGGGGAAGTAAGAGGAAGACCTGTGGGGAGTTGCTTCTAATCAAGGAGCAAAGAAAGGGTGTTATCAGCGTGCTGTTAGCATGCACTCCCTGAGTAGGAGAAGGAGCAGGTGGGGTGAACAAGGGTGACTGAAGTGCTCTCACCCCAAAGATTCACAACGAAATGTGGCATGGTGCCATTCAGAAAGCAAAATCCCAGCTCCTGAAGATCTGCCAAGTCCAGAGCAATCCCAAATTCCTCCGTGATCACAAAGCCCTGACTGAAAGAAAGCAGCCACCAGGTCTTCCTAGGAATGTTTGTTAAGGAAATGGCCCAAAGAAATTCGTTCCATCGGTCTTTCCTGAAGGTGCCCTGGGTACTTTTCATCATTATCACGTTATAAGTTCATTTGTTAAGAATAGTTGCTAAGTCATCATTATGGGCCAGGCATTGTGCTAGATGCTTGGGGTGGGTACCTCAGTGAACAGCTGCCTGTTGTTCCTGCCCTCAGGGAGCCCACAGTCTGGCAGGGGAGACAGACAACGTACAATAAAGATAATAAGTAAGTTAAACAGCGTGTTAGAAGGTGATGGAACCACGGAATAAACAGAAAAGTTGCTGTTTATTTCACCTTCCTTCTTTCTTCTCCTCTAGCTCCAGCATTCAGAATATCCCCCAATGTTTTTTCCTCATTGCAATTTCTTATTCTTTAGTTTCTTTCATTACTGGCATGACTAAAATATTATTTGAGATTAATTTCATACTATAGTATAACGACTTTATGAGTTGATGTTAAAATGCCTTGTATCTGTTCAGTGACACATTTCCTAAATTTTCCTTTCAATACTTCTGTGAGGTGGGCAGAGAGGGTGTCTTTTGCCCCCAATTTACCGATGAGGAGAATGAAGTTAAAAGAAATCTTCACGAAGCTTGGTGTCTCGACTTTTCCTCAGTATTCTTTTGCAGACTTAATGTAGTAAATATTTTTGCCACTTTCTCTGTGGGAAAAACTGTTAGAAATTTCAAACAACTGACTTCAAACAAATATTTGGAACAAACCTGGCCATTCCTTGGGAACTTCTAACATGGTGATTTCTTTAAGTAGATAAACACCTGATGGGATATTTGCCATTCTAGGAAATAATGGTTAAAAAGAAATTTACTTCTACGTGTGCTTGATGGTCACCACTGTGGTTCCTGATACCAAGCTTATCCTTAGAGGCCACAAGATTTCCATAGAGAGCTGGTGACCTGCCCCCACCCAGATGGTGGGGGGATTTTTTAAGATTATTTTTTTCCAAATCATAAAATTGGTGGAGCGCAAAATCTTTATTCGTTCTTCCCTAGACGCTAATGATACTGGTGAATATTAGCATACTCTGCTCCAATCTCTCGTTGCCTACCTTCTGAGATTTAGCATCAACTGCATCTTCTGGAAATGTCACATACTTGGATGTAATCCAAGTAAGTCTTCTTTGGAAAACAAATGAGACCCATGCACCCACATGCACATACACATAGGATTTCCTAAAGTCCCTGGGGAATTTGCCTGTGTCTACGCAGATTCAGAGTATATAATTTGAAAGGCTATAAAGGTGAAATTTTTCTCTCTGAATTCCTTTGCTTTGTTCCCCCCTAACCCCATCCCCAGCCCTGCATGGGCATTTTTCTCCAGCCATAGGAATTGGTGGCGAAGCTTTTGTACCCGGATTCATTCTTAATGAAAGCTCTTGGATGCCTTTTCATCAATGGCTGTACGCTCAATGCTCATGGTCTAATTTCAGTATTAGTACATCCAGAATATATTAAGGAAGGTAAATTTACTTCTGCTGCTGTTGCAAAAGTATGATTACGTAATGTGTTCTAATACCAACTATATGTGACTTGTTTTGTACTCTGTCCTCAATAATGCGGAATGCTGCTCTTACCAGTATTGTGAAAAGCTGGGGGGATTTCTAGCTTTGTGTCCTTACTACCCTATTCTCTTTTTTTAGAATATACCCTCAGTGTTGAATTAATTACAAGTTAAAATGAGGCGATGCGGTTTCTCGGAGGGAAGACGGGCTTTCAAATAAGGGAGTCTTGGATTTGGAACCTGACATGATGTTTTATTAGTTGTGTGACTTTGGCCTATTTAGTTTACTTCTCTGAAACTTGGTTTCTTTTTCTGTAATATGGGAGGAAAAGTGCCTCTTACAAGTTTTTTTAGGGATTAAACGGGATAACGGAGAAAGTGCCTGGAATTTCGCTAGAATATGCTCAGAAAATATTAGTTTCCATCTCTTTTCCACCTTCTCCCCCTTAGTTCAGCAATAAAGATTTCTAGGGAATGGAGTTTTTATGTGACAGGTTTATTTCTCCAGTAGGACTTCATACAATGTGAATGGTTTGCAGAGCGTCGTGGAGGTGTGGGATCCCCATGTGTGCTGTGGTGGGAAATGTATCCTCTTTGCCACTGTGTTGATTCCAAGACACTCTCATCTAAACCGATGGCTGAAAATAACTCCAGGGCTGATCTCTTTTAGTATTGTGGCATGATTGTTTCTCCTTTAAAATCCATTGATTTGAGAATTAGGAGATCAGCTATGCTCATCTTACTTGAAAGTGTGCTGGAAAAATAACTGATACTCTTCTGGCTTCGTTTCTCATAAATCTCTCCTTCAGTCTGAAATGCTATGCCAGAACTTTCTTCACCATCACCATCGTAGGAAGAGTTTCCAGCCAATGACCCATCCTAGTGTCCACTGCTTCTCTCTTAATTTGATGGCTGGGAAGAGCACAATGACTTCCACAGTGAGGAGATAAAGCCGCAGTTTGGAGGACTAGAGGCACGTTGAGAAAGTATAATGGTCCCACCAGGATGCCACCTCTTTGCTCTGAATCGGGTGAAAAGGATAGCACTTGGAATCACTAGACAAGAGCTTCTCCAGGTGGTGAGTACAAATCACTCTTATTCTTGTAATCTGAGCGGTTAGCACCTGCTCGAGAACAAGGGCCCCAGCATTAGAGAATATTCCAAAACCACATCTAACACTCCACACGTTGCCTCCCTTAGGAAATGAAGAACGGCTCTGCAAAAGAAATAAAACAGAGGTGAGGAAAGCTTACAAATAATTAGGAAAAGTAAGGTGGGAGTCAGATTCAACATGCTGTACCATCAAAAACATAACAAGAAACAGCCCCATTAACTTTGTGTGAATAACTAGATGAATATACTCTTAGGACTTAACTTACAAGTGAAGTGGAAATTTCCCAAAGAAGTAAATAATTTCTTGATAGAGCCTTTCATAAATAATCGTGGTTTGTCTCTGCTGGATATTTCATGTTCAAATCATCATCAACAAGTTTCCATTTTAGCAACAAGGCACGGGATTGTGTTTTTATGATGTATAAAAAAAGCTAAGTACTTAATAACATCCCTTTAGAATTATTCTTTTAATTCTATTTGCATCCAGAATTCAGAGGAAAACCAGTAAACCAAACAGAAACAAAATCATAAGTAATTGTGAGGACGTGGGCATGTGCAGTGACAGCAGTGACCTTTTGCGTTGAAGTTTTGGCCTAGTAGCAGGAAAGAAAAATTCATATGCAAAGATACACATTTCAACTCTCTCCCTGACTCTAATTCACTCTTACACCCATGGCAGAGCTTTTCCTTTTAAAAACAGATCTGAAATGTTCAAAAGGCCCAGAGAATCAAGGCCAATCTTCCTGGATGTTCAAGCCATCCGCAGTCTCCCACCACTCCCCAGCTCAGCTGCTGCCACAGCAAAGCTGAGCCCAGTTCTCTGCCACACCCTGTCCTTCTGCCTCTGAGCTGCTTCTGTTCACAGTGCCCCCTCTGCCCGGAGAGCCCTGCTCCTCTCAAAATCCTGCTGTCCTTCCAAAAGCCAGATGGGATGACCCATCTTCTGGGGGAAACCTCACACACCCCTGTGGATGAGAGCTCTTTGCGTCTGCTGCTCATTGCTTTTACTCAGCTTTCGAGACTTGCCAAACTAGGCTTGTGCTTTAGTTACCTGCCAGTCTCCCCCACCAGGTACAGACTCCTCAAGGGCCAGGACTTGTTTTATTCATCTTTGTGGAAGAGTGCCACAGGCACCAGGAGCGTTTTTCAGCACAGGCAAGGCAAGGTAAATGCTGGCTGATACACCTTTTCCTCCCTTTTTAGATTCCAGTGATTCACACTGTGAAAATTGGAGTTAGTCTTTGAATGTTCAAACTCCTTGCTACTCTTGGGTTTTTGCTGAGGTATCATATTGTGTCCTGGTCTCAACTTCCAAAGTGTTTATGCTTCTGCTTGGAGTGTAGGCCCTGGAAGCTTGGGCAGTATTGTGTCTTTCATTTCAAATCCTGTCCATCAGATTATATTTTCCACATTGGCTTTTCCCTCCAGCCAAAACTAATTCCCAGGGTGTCAGATTCAGTGCTGGGTTAGTAAGAAGGGCCCCCTTTGTGCAGTAGGCCCAGGACTGGCATCTGCCAGAGGATTCCAGATTTGTCACTGCCCGGAACCGGCCTTTTGGTTGGTGCCTAGTGAGGGTGGTTGCTTCTGCCAGCCAAGGACCCTGCTAGAGAACTGGCCAGGGGAAGTGTTTGCCCTTCCTAGGATTTTTATATAGTTCAGTGTGGATCAGTAATTTTCCACAGTCAGAGTGCCTCTGCCAGATGGGTAGTTTCCCTTAGGTTGGTAGAGTGCCTTCCGATAAGATTCAGGTGCAAATAAACTGTTCACCCATTATTGACCTTTGGGTGCCAGCCACAGAAGAGAGGAGGGGGCCCAGAGCGCAGCAGAAGACCTCGAGAGAGCTGAAGAACCCAGGGAGAGAGATGGAATCAGGGTTTCAACCAATAACATACTTAAACAACACCCAGGGACTATGGTTACTACACATACTAATAATCTAATTCATAATATGAAGGAATGTGGGTGCATTGAAAACCCAGCTGTTTATCTCTGGATGTTAGGGTGATCTTGGTGGTGTACTTCCTAGAGAAGCAATGCGTCTTAAAGAAAGATAACATAGATACCTACAGACATAATTATAGCTTGTGTTTATCGAGCTGTTTCTAGGTAAGATGCTTAGTGGTCTACAGTAGATAGTCTTCAGTCTTCACAACAACCCTAAGAAATAGATATAATTATCTCCACTTTATAAATAACCAAAATGAGACTTAAGGATGTTATACATCTTATCTTACTTGCACACTAAAGTTTTCACTGCTGGCTTTTCCAAGTTGTTATCTTTCCTTTGTTTTCCCAAAGACTAGAAGAAATGAAGCAGCTCAACGGTTTTTATTTCCACTGTTGGCCAAGGACAAAGGTGTTGAAGATGTTTGCTAGAGAAAAACACATCAGTTGAGAGGACCGAGACCCTTTGGCAGAGATGTGGGAGGGTGAGCAACCTTATTGTCTCTAAGAGCTCATATTTTACGATGTGATAGGTGCAAATAGGATGGCTCCATGGTCAACGGTAATTTCCCCAATGTCCGTATCTATATTAATTCTTTGCTTTTGACCATTAGCTGACTGGCCCAGACATTCTTGACCCAAGCCTGGTGAATAAGGTTCTATCTCATGAGAGTGTGGCATCGAGAGATACAAGACCAGAAGTCCTGGGGGCTGAATAAACTCATAGCATGCAGGAGGATTGGTCCTACTGCCTACTCCTGAACTTTGATAGCTATCTGTCTCTCTACCTATGTGGATGCCTTGTGCTTCTGGAATTTTAACAAATCTTGTGCTGGGAGTACCCTAACAGGCATCATATGTCATCTGGGCAAGGCATGTTCAGCTCTGCTCTTTTGATCTTTCTTCTGCCTTGAACTCCACGTCTGCAGGAAGAGGCAGAAATCCATTCCATCTTTGTGGGCTGTGGGGTGGGCCAGAGGCCCACGAGAGTCTCCTAAACTTGTTCGTGTTACTATGATACTTGCTTGGCAACCACCAACAACCTCTTCTCTATCTGCTATTATCCAGGCCTGAGGTTGAAAGGGGTGGGTAGTGAGGCTGAAAGCAATAGATAGCTCTGACCAAAGGTTGCAGGGTGGGGCTGTTCTCTTCACTGCTCTCTGTTGGCTTTGAAAGGAGGAAGAGGAAGGGCAGTATAGTGCAGGAGAGAGTTTGTACCAAAGGATTGTGGTGGGGGGAGGGGTGCCTGCTCTTAGAGCAGAAAAGCTCTTTGCAGCCCTGGAAAAACTGGATAAGCATCTGAGAACAAAGAACACATGATTAGTAGAGACACCTTGTAAAAATATCTGCTCATGAAAAGTAGGTCTCTGAAATGTAAATGCAAGTCTAGAAGATAAACTTCCTGAGTTTATCATCCTTAAAAATGCACACTAGAGCCAGGAGGAGAATCAGGAATGAGTTTGCAAAAGCTGGAAAAAGAATAGAAATGACCTCCTGGTAAATTAATTTGATGATTTCACAAGAAAATGTACGAAAAATTGAGAGAAACATCGATAGTACAGAACACCTGTGATAATGTAATCAAGGCAATAAATAATATAGATTTCGAAATGATAAATTATGACCAGTCAAACTGGTGGATTTAAGTAGACTTATAAGAGTAGGCATTGAGTCCAGCCAAGCAGATGTTAAATGTTTAGAATCTAAGAAAGCACTTAGGGTGAGCTCTCAAAACATTTTACTTGCAAAATTAGTTCAGATTGATTTGGATACGAACACACTGGAAACCAGACAACAAACATGGGCTCTAGAGAGATGCAAGGCGCCCAGCAGAAAAGGAGATATGAGGAGGAAGAAATAATTTTTTATCTATAGGAAATAATTTTTTCTATAAGAAATAAATTTTTTTATGTATCTTTTTTGATAACTATAAGGAGCTGATTAGTTTTTCCTAAATTGTGAGGGCATACAATAACACAAAACAACGATGTATCAAGAAAAAGAAATAAGCATATTAGATTCTATTAAAAAAAAAAGTAATCTGAATCTGGATCTCTTCCGTGTTGAAGAGAATCATGGGATGCAATGATGCAATTCTAACCATCCCCTCATTCCATGAGCATGTGTCGTCTGCTTCTTGTGCCCTGGGTGCAGGCCGACTAAACTTGGTGTTGGGGGAACTGCAGAAGGGTGGCCTGGAGGGTCCTGGGAGGGACTCCTAGAGTTGGTGGGAGCTGAGTTGAGTCTTAAGTTATGATAATAACCGCTCATGTCGTATAATATATTTTAGAAAGCATCTTCACTTACAGGACCTTATTTGGTCCTTGTCACAGCTCTGGGGGGTGTGACACTTTTGGGGTCTATTTCTCATCACCTCTCTACCGCGTTTGACCACGCCCTCCTTTCTGACATCTCTCCTGTCCTGGCTTCTGTGAGACTTTGTGCTAATAGTTTTCTTTCCATCCCCCCTGGATACTCCTCAGGATCATCGCCACTCTTTTTTTAGCCCATCCCTTAACTGTCAGTGTCCCTAAGGTTGCTGACTCCTGCTCTCCTCTCCTCACATCATGTACTGCTGGTAAAGACTCACCCTACTCATGGCTGACACGCTCAAGACTTGGAGTGGAGGGCAGTCAGGGGTGGGGAGGAGAGGCACCAAGGAATTTCAAGGGGGTGGTATGTGCTGTTGGAAAAAGCTCCCCAGGTAATTGACAGTGCCCCCTCCTCTCTATTCTGAGTACCACTGACCTATATGTGCTGATGATTTTATTCCCAGCCAGCCTCTCTGTTGAACTCTGGATCTACCGCCCAGTTTTCTACAGAAACTTTTTGCTTGGCTGTTTCGCCAGAACCTCACTCAAATGTCCCAAACCAAACCTACCAGTGCCTGCTCCCCCACCCAAGTCAGGAATGTGGCTGCATCGTCTCCTCGCCCATCTCCCCTCATACCCGTCACTCCCCATGGCGCACGATTGATCTCCAAGCCCTTTCAATTAAATCTTTAAAAATCCCTAGAATACGCCCACTTCTCTCTGATCCCATTGCCACTGCCATAAGTCAGGACACCATCGTCACTCTCCTCAGTTACCGCAACAGGCTCCTAACGTGTTTGCGTGCTTCCCGTCTTAAGCGCTTGGTGCACATTCTCCATATAGCCGTTACAATAATTGTTCTAAAATAAAAATCTGGCTGTATGACTCACGGCCAATAGGTAAATGGAGAGGATGGTATGTGCAACTCTTTGTTACCAGGCCCTGCTTACTTGCCAGCCTTGTCTCTTGCGACTCCCATCCTATCCACCCCTGAACTCTGTGCTTCAGTCCTACACAAGTCTTCCCAGATGTGCAACGCTCTCCCTCATCTGCCTGCCCAGCCCCATTCCCTGCTTAACTAGCTCCTCCTATACCTGCGCCTTCGAATTTCCAGTGTCCATCTAGAAAGCTTTTCCTGACCCCCTTCCAGCCACGAGTTCGTCACCCCATCCATAACCCCGTGGGAGTAGCCATTCTCTTACACTCCCCCTAGCAGAGTGTAAAAGCTCTTTGAGGAACAGGAAAATTGTTCTACAGCATTTTGCTCTCGGAGCCCGGAACCTAGCAGATATCCAGTTAACGTTTGTTAGATAAATGATGAGTGCATAATGAATTGCCATTTCTCAGAAGAAGAAATAGAGGTTAACCCACATGTCTGAGTGACACCGTGAGTCTTCTAATCTAGGATTGTTTCCAATAAATCATATCTATGGTTAGAGAGACCATATACATATACACAAGTTGGAACTGAATCTTTACAGCATGAGATATTGTTTTACAGGCTTGTCTGTCTTTCTGTTTTGCTGCAGAATGGTAGCACTCAGTGACAGCAGGGAATGAAGAGCCAATGTGGCTGACGATACAGGAATGCTAATGGAAGAAGTGGAGTGGAAGCCGCCAGTTCTCCATGTGCTTCTGTTTTAGCACTTAGCTCCTCTCAGCCTCAGCCTGCCCCTCACAGAATATGTGGGTAGATTGGATGATGCTTAAAGTCCTGTCTGACTCTGTACCTCCACTATACTGCATGTGTCACAGTGCCCTTTAAGCTACTTCCGCCTCACAAAAGCTCACTGAGCAATCAGTGAAATGTACCAGGAAGTATGGCATGTCTTGAAGCTTGACACAAAAATCTCTTGGCACGAGTATCCTGGATGGCACGCAACTGAAGGACACACCTGGCAGGTCTCAGATCCAGATGTTTTCCCCAATCCCTGACCTTTCATCAGTAGTGACAACTCCTATTGCCATGTAATCCCTATCTAAACATACACCCACCTACTGCTGTGGGGGACCCAATAGTAGGTGGACCTAGTTTGAAGTGTGGAAAGTTGCGCCAGTGTCTCCCACAGCCGGCCTATCACGAAGATCTGTACTAGATGGTTTATCACTCTCCCTGTCCACAGGAAACTCCCTGACCACATCTCCTAATGAGGAAAGCATGTCCAGACGGGGGCATGTTTGGTTCCATAGAGGAATCCCCTACCCTCGGCCACCAGCTACAGCTGATTGGGTTGGGGTGACATCTGTCACAAGTACAGCCAGACTATAGGCTGGTTAAAAACCTGTGGCATGACCTCATACAAAAACATTAGCTGCAATCAGCCTCTTGGACTGGGAAATTCTAACCCCATTCCTTCCAGTGGTGGAAACAGTTAGCAGAAAAGACATAAGAGAGAAGCTCTGAGGTAAAGTTAGAACCATGAAGTGTCATCGCAACCTGAAGTTATGAGGAAGCAGAAACTGGAGTTTGCAAAAATTTAGAGGTTATACTTACACATGGGAGTCCCTGACGATGAGATACAGTGGTCCCCCCTCATCCACGGGGGATACGTTCCAAGACCCCCAGTGGACGCCTGAAACCATGAGTAGTGCCAAACCCTATATATTCTATGTTTTTCCCTATATGTACATACCTATGATAAAGTTTAATTTACAAATTAGGCCCAATAAGATATTAACAACAACTAATAATAAAATAGAACAATTATAACAATATACCATCATAGAAGTTATCATAGATCTTAGCAACGTCAGCGTGCGATTTTTTCCTTTAAGTCGAGAACTTTCATCCTTTCACTTAAAAGCAGCACTTCACGGCTTCTCTTTGTGTATCCCAATTGTCAGCATGACTACACTTGCACTTTGGGGTCATTATCAAGTAAAATAAGGGTTACTTGAACACAGACACTGTGATTCTGCCACAGTCGGTCTGATCACCAAGACGGCTGCTAAGTGACTAACGGGTGGGTAGCGCACACAGCTTGGATCCACTGGACGAAGGGATGATTCACGTCCCCAGCGGGAAGGAAGGGGATGGCAGGAGATTTTATCATACTACGCAGAACAGGGCACAATTTAAAACTTAGGAATTATATATTTCTGGAATTTGCCATTTAATATTTTTGGACCACTGTTGACCACAGGTAACTGAAACCACGGAAAGCGAAACTGTGGATAAAGGGGGACTACTGTGTACCATCTGGAGTAAAGAATAAGAAAGTCAGAAAGAAGAGAACAGAGTGGACAGGGAGAGAAGGACCATAGGGGTCCCACCCACACGTTCCTGCTGCTGCGATCTGGATGGCTAGCTCGGACCTGCGCAATCTTCTGGTCCAATTTCATGCTCAGAAAGGTCTGGCCCTACCACAGTTCCTGTTCTTACTTCTGTGAAGTTCTTTCTCCAGAGTGTCCTTACAACAAGCACCTCTTCCTCATTTCTTTTTGGTAATAGGAAGAGCCTAACACAGACACCCTCAGAGCAGGACTCCTTAATCTGACTCACTGCTCTGGCCATTGGTAGGGCTTCAGGTGTCTGACTAGCCAGGTCACTCTTTCTCTACGCTGAGGTGATGTTTTCATTTGCACAGGATAGCTCCTTAAATAGACCACAACCAAATTGCCACGCATTGAGACTTAAAGAAATATTTAAGTTGGAGTTCCATAATTTGGGGCTTATGAACCCCAAGGAAACTCTGGATGTCTTCAAGGAGCTCTAGAAACCCTCTGAAATTGTGTGTTGTGAAAGTGCGTGTGTGGTGGGTTTTTCTGAGGAGAGGTTCCATAACTTGAATCAGATTCTCACAGTGACTCATAACCCCCTGCAATTTAAGGACCACTTGGGTTGCCAAGACCTCAGACTCTGGAATCAGAACTGTGACTGAAATTTCAGCATACCACTTACCACCGTGGTCACCTTGAATATTTGCTTTATGTCTACATCTTATGTCATTCATGCATGAAATGGGTGTAATATCAGTCGTACTTACATATGGGAGTGTTATGAGGATTATAAGAGAAAACAGACACAATGTGCTTAGCACGGCTCCTGGCATATAGCAAATTCTTAGTGATGATATATATTACATTTTTATTATACTTAATACAGATAAATGCAATTATTTCTTCATTGGCATATGGCTTCAAGTTCTGGGTATTTATGTTTTATTGTTGAGGGCAATATTTTTTTTGTCAGAGAATTCTGAGACTAGAGGAAAGGACCAATAAACAAATATAATTTTTCAAAAGTAGAATTTTTATTCTCTAGTGAAGCATTGCAGAAAATACTATTAAAGTGTACTCATATTTTATAAAACTTATAAATGTATAAAATACAGGTGAGCTAAATGGATCTGTTTTATACTGATGAGCATAATTGTATATATCACCATAGTCATTAATAAAAATTGGATGAATTTAAAAGTCAGCTGCTTGTAGGTTAGTGAAATATTGAAATGATTGGAGTTTTCACTTGAAGAATTGTTTCCACTTAACATACACACATTTAATACCTATTGGTTCGCCATGGAGGAATAACTAAGGAACACAATGCATTGACTAGAGTTGTTATGAATGTTTCAATTCAGTTGCTTTCACTTGATTATATTTCTTTAACGCCTAGTAATACTAAAATCCATTATTAGGCACATTTTTGGCATTACCAATTAACTTGGATAGGACAATGTGTGATCCATGGCAGTTCAAGCTTCTGACGAGCTATTTTAGAATAAATGCAAATACAGTCAAATAAACCTTACTGAAACTAATAGGAAGGATGTTATTGAGACATTCTACATCCAAATGGGAGAGAGATGACATCATTTTCTCCACTAACTTCAACTAAATATCCCACAGTGGAATCAGACTTCCCAGGAACCTGCCTGGACTCTTAGAAGTGGTGGGGAGGACTGTGGGGCAATTGTGAGCATGTAATCATCTGTGGTGAGCCAGCTGGTTCTAACAGGTAACTCCTGATGAGGCCTCTGTGGTGGAGAAAATAAATCCTCAAAATTCCTGACGGGAGGCCCTCGACTTTTAATTTGACAAGTGGTTAGTTAGGTGTATGTGCATAATCATTATACAGGAAACAACCTCAGCAAAACAAAACCCAGCCCAACTCACGAATGTAGAAAATGTCGTGTTTCCAAAATAATGATGTCCAGCCTGCCTTTTGGAAAGGAAAGAGGCACAACAATGGTCTTTACCAATGCAGCATAATGTTCTTATTCTACCAAGTGGGAGAAATAAAAGTAGAGATTTTCTGGCCCTCATCCAGTCACTCAAGCTCTGTTGACTCGGTCTATGACCTGCAGTCCCTCTCGCCCACGTAGGTATTTGGCTGGACTCCATGTCTGTGTAGAAGGATAAAAGTCCTGTAATTTGCCGATTGTGTAGGTAGCAGTAGTCATGACAATGGTGATAACAGTGACTACGATGATGCTGATACTTTTAGTTGGGTGCTCTAACTGTGTGATGAATATTGGTACATAATTTTTAATCTAAAGGTCTCAGGTGCACTCTGGTAGTGGGGCTGTCTTATCTCTGAGAGAATGCTCCTTCTGCCAGGTCCTGCACCTGCCTTTGGCCAGGCCTCGGCTTAGAGCCAGTGGCCAGCATTTTGCTTAGGTGCGAGGCTGTTGCATAGCAGCTCTCTGTTCAAACATGTTGAGAACTGATTCTGACCCCTGTCCTGATCCTCCCTTAAGACATCCCCGTGCAGGACGCTGTCTCAGCAGTGTCTAGCCTCTGAGAGGAACTGGTCAGGTACTCTGTAAATGTTTGGCTGCTGCTTCTTGTAATGAATACACAAATGGCTTCTTCATGCAAACAGCAACCTGTTCCTTCTCCCCCTGATTCTCTGTAGTTTGTTTGTTTGTTTTTTTGGAGGGGGACAGGGAGGATTAATGCATTTGGAAAATTCCTTAGTACATTACTGGTAGTTGCTTTTTATGGACTAGAAGGCATGACCAATAGTATAATTTCAAATAGTTCCTAGTTTGAATCCTTGATTTCTATCCCTTTTCTATAAGGATCTCCCATTGTGTTGACTTCTCTGTCCCGAAATTTAGGCATGAGAATGAGATCTTTAGGTGAGTCTTCTGGAAATTCCAGGGCCTCAAGATTGGGTGCTAAGCCTAGGATTAAACTGAATTTAGAATTATTATAGCAGTTGTTTCTACAAACCCATTCTAAGGAGGGAAGTGGAGAGGTCTGTTGTGGCTTTGTTTAATTTGCTAACATAAAATAGTGTTTCCCATAGTCCTTTTCCTTGTATGCTCCAGATTACTATTGAGCATGAGATAAATTTAAACAAGATTTAGAAGGTGAAAGTGAAGCAGCGGCCACTGTTTACCCACTGAAAGTGGGTGTGGAACTCCAGGCACAATGGTGGGTCATGCATGTTGATGCTAATCTGCTAGCTCTCCTTGTGGACCACTCAAGGCCACAGCTTCTCCAGCAACCACCAGATCCTCTTTCAGCTTCCCTGAGTCCCCAGCCAGATGTATATGCAACTCTATGGTAATCTCACTGGCTTTACCATGCAGATCACCTGTCATTGAGACTAAAGGTGATGAGAGACAGATGTGAGTTCCAATTTGTCCTCAGGGGTTCCAGTTTATCGTTGCAGGTTCTAGTTTGTCCTGCTCTCTTTCATGACTGCTGGGCCAGGCCTGCAGCAACTTCGTGCCCAACACCAGTTACAGAAGTGACTTGCACAGACTTAACTTTTCCACCAGCTCCCAGACCTGGGTCAAGTTTAACCCCTATGATACATCCTATTCTACATCACTCATGGCAGTTCTGCTTCTCTAACTGCACCTTAGTTGATACACTATTCTTATCCTAAATGAATACCAGCATCCCTTTTAAAACAGTGGCCCTGGAGTTCAGATGTTCTTTAGGCTCCCTTAGGAAACACCGACCCTCGTGGGGGAAGGCATGAGGATTCTTTTCTGTAATTCATCTGTGGTGTTAGCTGAACTTGTAAACTTGAACTTGTTTTAAGTAACTCAAGTATCATACTATCCATGGGAAGGGAGTAGCTAAGATTTACAAGGAAAAAAATAGACAATCCTCTGCCATCACGAAGGCTGATTGGATAGGTGAACCACACACACCCAAGGCACAGATATTCAAGAGCTTAAACACCTGAAGACATAAGAGAAGTGAAGAAAAGTTGAGGCTGAGGTGGAGTAAACTAAGGCAAACATAAGTCATGTCTATGATAAATGTTGGTGGAATGAAGTATGAGAGGTGTTTTGACTTTTTTAATAGACAAGTATAGCAATATCGAACAAGAATATAAAATTATTTTTTAATGTTCCACTTTCACAATACCCCAAAACAACTATTTTCATTTTCAGATGTTATTCTCCCTATCTACACATATTTGTTATATAGTTGGAATCACAGTGCGACTGCTTTTTTGTATTTTCTTTGTTTTTCTTCACTTATTTTTCATACATTTCTTTTCATTGACCTGGATCTTGAGGGAGGCTCTGAGTACTTTTAAGAGATTTTCAACTTCTGTTCAAAAATGTGTTGTTTTCTACTTCAACTCCTGTTTAGAAGGTTTGGTTCTGAGAGGGATCTGAGCTGTTTTGGAAGTCAGTCTGACAAAGGATTGCTAAACTGTGTGCAGCCAAGGTGAGCCCCAAGAAGTAAGAGCTGTTGCTAAGGGAACCACGAGAGATGGTCGGGGTGGAAACGTCGCTATTGTATTTAAATTTCTTGCTACAGGCGTTGCTCACTGGACTTGAAAATTTAAACAGCTCCAGTCAAGACAGAGCTGCTGTAGGGGTGCTGGACATGGTCTGGCCAAGGGCAGGCGGCGCAGGCTGCTGGAGAAGGGAAGGGGGCTGCTCATGGCTGCTGAGCGGGAAGAGCCCTTTCTGGTCTCAGGATCTGTGAATCTGAGTTAGCATTAACTAACTATTGGGAAAGATCATTCTGTGCACCTCCCAAGGTCCCTATCTACCAGGGGGCAAACGTTCTGTAAGCTGGCTGGGCACAACCTTGTACATTTAAGCACAGGAACACAACTAAAATGAAACTTGACCTGGACTCCAATGCATTCAACTGATCAAAATGGAGCTGCTTTGGTTGAGTTTTGAATCAGGTGACTGAGAATTTCTCTCCTTGGCCTTCACCCTCCTCTTACTCTCACCTCTGCTTCTTTCCTACTGCAGTCCCTGCGGCCCATGTAGTTATAAGAAAAATGGCTTAAGAAATGCGAGTTTAGAACCACTTTACTTCATACTTAGTCTTATGAGGAAATTTGAAGTTTTAATGTTTGAGTCAGATATTTTGCATCTTTTTATTTTCATTAATCTCTTTGTAACAATAATGATACTATAATATCAAAATTTGTAATAGCAAAGTTATAGCTCCTGCGGTGAGCCAGGCCCTGTGCGAAGCACCTACATATATCAACTTATTTAACGTTTGCAACAACCCTATGAGGAAGGTACTCCCATCATTCATCGATTCCAAAACATATTTCTCTCTCACATTTTAGCATCTGCAAGATTAAAATGTCTTACTTTTGATGGCATGTCATAGTTTAACTGGCAGCATTTTAGAATTTCTTAATGGAACATAAAATAATGGTATGTTTTACCATAGAAGACAGCTTAGATTCCATGAAATACAGTATCACTAACCTCATTTTGTCACTGACTAGGTGCCTCGAGAAACTCAAATTTGGATTTGGAAGCAATTAACTGTTTTTCCAAGTTGTTTCTTTTCCTTTTGTATGTTAAGGAGATGTAACCACCAGCCATCCTGAAACTGACCAAGCCTCACCACAAGAGCTATGCCCATGACCTTTGCCTTATTTTTAATGCAAAGATTTCTCCAGGAGGAGCTTAGGCCTCATTATGTGGAAGCATGTTCTCCAACTGAGCCTGTGCAAGTGAGTACCCACCTCTCCCTTTTGAATATTCATTCCCAACCAAATAAAAGCTCCTGCTTCCCTTTGTTCGGGGATGCCATGACTTTGGAAATGATTCTTCATGGCCTCCTATTTGCTGCAGGTACACTTTACTTTGTGAGACAACTTCCACTGGCGTAGAGTCTAATTTAACTCACCAGGAGGCGAGCCCACTTGGTTTGGTAACAATTTGACAAATGAGAAAGTAAGGCACAGAGAGGTCAGGTAACTTGCCCAATATCACAAACATTGGCATTATGGCTTAGGAGTCTGTGCTCTTAGCTACTTTGTGTTCTTACTGGCATTCAGCATGGCATTCCCCTGTCCCTCTTTGCACTGCCTGAGGTGTGCACCCTCAGCCTAGAGGCCCCACCAATGCTGACAGTGGATTCCATCCATTTGGTCGAGGCCCTCTTCCATGAGCTCTCCAGGACAGGGCAGATGCCCTTGGCAGCGTTAACACATCGAACTTTTTTATTCAGCCATTAACATTCTGCTGGGACTGACTTATTATAAGCTTTTCCAAATGCAAGGCAATTCTACAACAGTCTTTTGGAGATGAGGCACAGAACAAGTTTTGATAAGGGAAAGCCTGCAAGGGTAAGTGGTGTGCTAGAACTGGTTCTGACTGGCTTACAAGAGCTCTTGCCAGCTGGTTGTTAAATCATTGGTAGCTTGAAACTGACCACGGTGGAAGTATTTACGTTACAGAAATCAGCAAACACTATGAATCAGGGCTTTGTTGTTTGTTGGTCCTTTTCAGAGAGCCAGTTTATGAGCACATCACCAGATAGATGCTAAATTATCGGATTCCAACAGAGTGCCCTCACTGGTCAAAACACAATAGTAGGAGGGGATCAGGTAGGCTGAGTGCGAGAAAATGAGCAGATATTCTGAGGTTTTCAGAATAGTCTCAACGTCAAATAATTCCACTATTATTAGAGTTACATCTTGTGTGTGTATGCGTATTTTAATTTAATTTATATTATGATCTTAACATCTATAAGATAGGAGACCAATAACACATATGCTATCCATCTGAAGAGCTGTAGAGAAATAAAAATTACCCAAGGAGAGAGCACTGCCCGCTTTTTATTTCTCCCTCCTTGTTGAGGGAAAGAGAGGTTAGTGAGCTATTTGCCAAGGCAAGGGGAGCTTCCCGGAGCTTCCAAGAACATCCCAGAAACATAGCCCAGAAACAATAACTATTAGATCCTAGAGGGCAGTGTTTAACAGGTAGGAAGTGATCAATAAATGGTTATTGTTGAAAAAAGCAATTATATAAGTTCTTATAGAGTCACATCTCTCCCGTGTGTGTTCTTCTATTATTTTCTCTTTTTCTCCTTGGTGATTCTCAGTAAAACCCACAAAACAAAAAGGGCTTATGGGCTTATCATCGAGAGGAGGAAGGAAGTGGGCTGCTGCCTAGACGTTGCCTCGGCCTGAAGAGAGAAAACTCAGGGAATAATGTCGATTGCAGCAAGGTTAAAAAGAAACTCAAGGTTGGCCAAGACCTCCAGTGTTTGGCAAAGAGGAAACGAAGATCATGGGAGCAGGCTGGGTCTAAAGAGAAGGTCTTGGGGCCAAGAGTGAGCGAAGGGAGCTTGAGGCCCCAGATAGGGCCTCTTTGGTCATCCTGTGGCCACAGAAGGCACGGGAATTGGTTGGGTGGGAGGGGCAAAGGAAGGGAGAATGACTCTCAAGGCAGACTAGAGGTGGAGGTGGGGATGATGGCTGCTTTACAGGTTGCAAAGGACTGCCCATTTCTCATTTCCAAATAGGGCTATTCTAGGAAAAAAAACCCAAAAAACCTTTGTGATTCTCCTCTATTTAGAGCTGCTAAAGATTCAGCTCAGGAAAAGTACCTCCATGGATGGTAGGATGGAGAGTTTAGCAATCGGACACTTGGCTGACTCAGAGGGAGAGTACAGGCTTTATGAGTGTGCAATATGAAGGCTGAACAGCAACTTCTAGAATGACCTTCCTAATACCTTCCCCCACTCACAGAAAAGGGCTGCTCACAGTCTATTAACAAATTTGGCTCTCATTAATAATTCTTTGAACTGGTAGAGCAATCCTAGCTGATTAGAAATAATTATCAACCTCTCCAAATGATTAAATAGCACGTGTGGATTTTCATTTATATCATCATTTTGATTGAATGATGTGTATGTGCGTGGGACTGTGTATTAACAAGATATCTCTTCAAAGTAATAATAAATACTTGAGGAAAAAGAGTTGCATATTGCTCAGCATAAAAAGAAAATCAAGAAGTTTAGGGCACGTGAGCAAAAGAACAAAATTAGGACCTAAAGTAAATTATGAAAGACAGACTGTGGCAGAGAGAAAGTTTCATGGGACATAAGTGATAAACACATAGAAAAATACTTATGACGTTTTGAGCATAGCATCAGAAGATTGAAAATTCTGGTCAGCATCAATAAACGAGCAGTGTAATTAATCTGGAAGAGAAAGAATACCACAGATGTTTAAAATTATTTTTTTTCTACTGACTCAGTCTCCCGCATGTTTACAAACTGAAGGCTGTAGATTAATAGCTCCTGAAGTTCACGCCCAATGGGCCCAGGTCCAGGCTTGCATTTGTGCTCAATGACATCCTTCTGGATTCAAACTATTTTCCCTAATCAGAATACAAGAAAAATTAAAACCTAAACCTGCTTTGTCTCACACTGGGCTCCCAAGTGTATTCTGTTAAGGATTCACTCAACAAGAATAACAAACAAAAACTCCCACCAGAAACTACAGCATCTCACAGAGCGGGTGCAGGCTGCTTTTCTTGCTGATATAATTCAATTTGGTGCAGCCTCATTCGTAACACAATAACAGTAACTCACTTCCACCTGGTTCATTTGAATTCTGATTTTGTTGCATGTCCCCATCTGGATTAGCTCAACAAACTTTAAATGCTGGAGAAAAGATTATGCAAACGTGGAAGTTCATAACCCTCTGAGGACGTTTTATTTCACAACCCCGAGGAGGAGGCAGGTGTTTCATGGAGAGGTAAACTAAGTCACCGAGATGTTTTGCTGGTGGCTTAAGGTCTCCACCAAGTCAGAGGCAAGACAAACACTAGAATCTTGGCCAGAATTTAAAATTCTGCAGTTTAGTGTTAGAGCACTGCCCTCTTCCAGATTGTTGGGTTTTTTTTCAGTGCTTATTAAACAATGAAATTTTTTTGAAAGGGCGGTGAAAGTTAGAGTGGTCCAAATTGTTTAGAAAAGCCAGCTCCACAGAGGAAGGCTCCATCTCATATCCAACAGCCTTTCCTTCAGTGCTGGCCACTGGAACTTCAAGGGAACCTCAATAGTGGATTGAGGTAATCTGTATGTCTCAGGTGGTTTAAAGGGCAGTAGACACATGGCAACCCCGGCAGACCCTTTTTAACCTGGAGGGTCCATCCCACTGCCCTGGTTTGAAACACCAAGTCTCAGGTGGGGTCTACACATGCATCTGCCATGCCATAAACACCGAAATCAGACATAATTTGCAAACTGCGAGTTCTTACATAAGGCTTTCTACTTCTTTGCTATGAGGTTGATCAGAAGCCAAGTCCTTAGTTCTTTTTCTATGAAATGTTAGCAAAATAGAATATGGTGAGACTAGATTAAAATGCACTAAAAATAAAATGCTCTCATTTCTAAAAATTGTGTATTCACAATTTAAATGTTATCATGACTGAGATCTGAGTTTTGTCCACATTTACTTTCAAGATGCAAAAGGTATTCCTACACACCTACTCTCACACATGAAGAAAAAGTACTCAAAGATCCTGAGAAATCATGCATCCACTTAGTAACCAGAATAGAAATAGAAATAGAAACCAGGGGTAAAAACAATTTCTCAAAGTCTCTGGCCTACAAAAGATACATTTGGTTGTTGCAGGTAAACTGGCCCCTCCCCCACTGTCTCTGTCCTCTCTTATTAATTCCCACCTCCTTTTATTTTTCCCCAAATCACTAGGTTAGGAGAATATTAGCAATTATCTCTAACAGAGCCACTTAGGTTGTGTTTACATAACACAGGAAAACGTTTCAGGAAGGAATTCACTATTGCACTGGGGGGTAGGCATTAATTTCTTCATGTAAGAACCAGTCCTTTACACGCTGTTTCATCAAAATGTTTATTTCCAACCAGTAGGCTCAGCCTAGCTAAGGTGTGTTTTCCACATAAAAGCCTTCTGACTGGATGAGAAAGAACTGGCTTCACCCAGGGTGTCTTGAAAGTGTCTTATCTTTTAACACATTTTCTAACTCCTTTTAGACAAAAGAAGGAAACCAACACAAAATTGGGGCTAACAATCTGGTTAGGAAGATAGAGCCTCAGTGTTGTACCAGGGACACGTATTCCTGTGAAAATGAAGGAAATGCAAAGGAGAGAATCATTCAATTTGATAATGTTCAGAGTCGGAGGGACTCAAAACTAATCTGATCTTCCTTATTCTACAGATGTGGGAACTGAGAACCACACAGAACAAAGCGACTGATCACAGTTTCTAAAAACACTTGGCCTATGATCTAAGAGCTGATTGAAACATTCCAAGGCATATTTTTCCAGATATTCCAGAAAAAGCCATCCAGTATTCTCTTTCATTCCAAAATTCAATCATTCATATTGCCTGGCAGTCCTTTCTTATATTTCTCTCAAATTTCTCATGCTGGCTTGCTCAAGACCAGTTTACTTTTTGGCAAATTGCCTTAGGTGGATGAATATTCCAAGAAAGGACTGGGGTGTGGCTCTGGGTACCGGGACCCTAACTCCAGCTGGAGACAAACCTCTGTAGCTGTGGGTGGAGGTCTGTATGCTCGGCGGCTTGCCCATGACTGAGAACTGAGGACACTTCAGCACACAGGAGTCAGAATTCTAACTGGAACCACGTTCTCTGAAGTTTCCATGTCCCTGACTCAGTCTGAGGGGCAGAGAGGAGAACTCTTTTGTTTTGATCACTTCCTTTTGTGGAGTTTAAGCTTGCCTCTTGCTCTTTCAACAAATCCACAAGACTGTCCTTGGCTCTCTTCTCTTTCCTTTTTTTAAATCTTACTTTCCTAGTTACTTAAAGTTTTGTCAACTTTCTGCCCCACCCCCACTTTACTCCTCTTTAAGCAAAGTATTGAGTTCCTTTTTCTTCTTTATGTTCTCCCTGTAGTTTGCTGGATGCCTTAGGAAGTTTACCCTTTTTACCAATAGTGAATTTTGCTTATTTGGACATTTAGAAATTAACATCTTCTAGGGCCGGCCCGGTGGCGCAGGGGTTAAGTGCATGTGCTCCGCTGCGGGGGCCCGGGGTTCGCGGGTTCAGATCCTGGATGCGCACCAACGCACCGCTTGTCAAGCCATGCTGTGGCAGCGTCCCACATAAAGTGGAGGAAGATGGGCATGGATGTTAGCCCAGGGCCAGTCTTCCTCAGCAAAAAGAGGAGGATTGGCAGATGTTAGCTCAGGGCCGATCTTCCTCACACACACAAAAAAAATTAACGTCTTCTAGTTTCTCTGAGACTAGTTTCTCTCACCTCTTTAATCACTAAACTTCTTGAAAGAGGTCTATACTTAGTCATCCTTAGTCTCTTCACATCTCATTAATTTCTCAGCCCATTACAGCCTGGCTTCCACCAACACCGAGCCATTAAAAATGCTCTCTCACCAGCATCCCCCTGATCGGCCAGTTCAATGGCCCCGCTTTTCCCTGCCACCCTACTTGACATTTATACAACGGTTGACACGGTTGATCAGCCGTTCCTTATTGAAACTCTTTCCCTTCTCAGCCTCTTTTATTTCTTCAGCTCCTGCCTCTCTTAACTTCCTTCTTGGACTTCCTTTGCTGGTTCCTCCGCCTTTTGAAGTTGTTTTTCTAGGGGATTATGTATGGTTTGCTCACACCGCACACCCTTGCTCCGCTCTAATTTCTTCAGTAACCCCATATGCATTGATGAAGTTCTCTGATGTATAATTTCTCAGCTGAACTCCAGCCCGTATTTCCTAGAGCCTGTTGGACATTTTCACCGAACACGCTGGACTATTATTATTGTCATCATCATTATTAAATTCTCAGTGCCTTTGCCTATGCTATTTTCTTGGATTACCATGTCCCTCCTTCACCTCCCCTGCTTAGAGCTCTCCGGCTAATTATTCAAGACCACCCTCCTCCCCTTCAGTACATTCTCTGTCACACTGAGGAAGAGTGTTACTTCCTTTCTACTTTTGAAGCATTTTGATAGTGAAAGTGACTAACATGAATCAAATTCTTAGGTGCCAGTCTCTGGCCTCTGACGCAAGGACTCTTGTCAGCCACGATTTTGGATGAGGCAACTAAGACTCAACGTAATAACATCGTTTCCCACAAGAATGTTTCAAACCAGGGGTCTGAGTCTAAGTCCTTATGCTGCCCCTCAAATAACAGCAGCTAACCTACTGACTGCTGACTTTGTGTGTGGATTTCTGGGTGTCATCTCAGTCCCCAGAATGCTGTTAGGAAGGAGTACAATTATTATATCTATTTGATGAATGAGAAAACTGAGGCACAAATGGCTTAAACCACTTGCTCACAACTGCATAGCCCCCAAAGTAGCCAAGTCGAGATGCACTGTGTCTGTTGACCTCTGTTGAAGAACTCCCCAAATTGCTCTATGATGAAGTACCGAGGACACTTTTCAATCTTCTGTCCACTCATTGAGGGCCCAGATGACGGCCTTTTTAACTTTTTATCCCCTGTGTCTATCACAAAATGGAAGTTCAATATATGTGGAGAGAAAGAGAGACTGATAAACATACTCACTGGTGTTGTCTTTGGGTTGTTTTTCTAGGACAACTGATAGGCACCCACTTTGTTATCTGTTTTCCATAGCAAATTGTTTTTTTGAGTGTAACATTATGAAGCCAAATGTGAAAATGCTGTCTCTGCAAACTTTGTTTTTGAGCAAAAATAGTTTCAGTTCCCAAAGGTAAAATAATTGCTGCCCTGACAGTCTATATCGGCTTCCCTTTCCCTGTAGCAGTTTTTAGCTGCTGTGTCCAGATGGAAGGTTTAGTTGAAGAGACCCTTAATCTATCCAGAGATGACTAACGCATTTCACGGAATACAAACCAACAGCAAACTTAAGTCACATCTAGGTTTGCGAGAGGCCATTTTCTGTTGAGTGAGTCCACGTCTGCTCACCTCAGGTATTTGCTGGCTCCTACTGCCTTCCTTTCTCCCTTCCTCTTTCCTTCGCTGCCTCCCTCCCTTCCTTCCTTCCTTCCCTCCCTCCCTCCTTCCTTCCTTCCCTCCCTCCCTCCCTCCTTCCTTCCTTCCTCCCTCCCTCCGTTTTCTCCTTCCTTCCGTCTTTCCTTCCAATAGCTGGATTTCACTGTGTGCTGAGGTAGTTACATAAAATCTTACATGCATTCCATTTCTAACTAATCTCCATCTCTCCACTCTCTCCAAAACAAGTTGGTTTTGTAGTTTTCAAACCATACAATACAATGCTTTGCATCAATAAAGCACTATATATATTCATTTTTCTTGTTTTATTTGTTTATAAAACTATAAAAGTAGTACATGTTTATTGTAGACAATATCCAGGATACAAACTTATATGGAGGAAAATTTAAAAATCCTTCTTTGCTGTGTGTATCTCCAATTCTACTCTATTACTTTGCTTGTGCCACTTTTTCTATGCATTATAAACAGAAATGGGCATAAACACACACACATTGAGTTTTCAAGTTTCATCAACTGAGATCGCATCATACATACTACTTTCAGCACATTTTTCCTGTAACAATATATCTTTCCACATCTGTGTTAATAAGCATACTTCAGTCTTTTTAATGGCTACATAGTATTTCATGTTAAGGAGCACATACCTTATAAACCCATTCCTCTTAGAAGAACACTCGGGTTGGGTTCCACAATGCTAAATATACACATGTCTTTATGCCCATGTGCATGAATTCTGTAGCTAAGTTCCTAGAAATAGAGTGAGGGTCAGGGGGCATGCATTATCATTTTGATAGACTCTCCTTATTGTGGTAGCTGATCTCCAACAACGACCCCCACTGAACCATATCTCCCATATTCACATCCCTACATAGAACCTTCTCACATTAAATCTGGGCTATCTATCCTTACAATTTTAGCAAATATAGTTAAGTCTATATATTTTAATCATCACTGAGAATTAATCTGAGTCTAAAACTTCCTACTCCCCCTGACATGACAAGAGTAGTGGCATGCTTTAATTTCCCCTCTCATCCTCTACTTTATTTTGATTAAATCATTTGGAATTTTCTAGACTTACTGACTTTTAATACCCTATTCTTCTATTTCTTATGACATTTCTTAATAATTACATTGAGCTTCATAGACACATTATAAAAAATAATTTAGACAACTATAAGTGCTAGTATTTTTTTTTGTCATTCGCTTGTAACGTGTCATCCTTTTTTAAAATTTCTCTTTTGCTTTAAACTCCTCTTTTGTAGTTTGTACTTTTCCACCCAGAAGAGATACCTGGGTGGTAAGTTTTTTAAACCATTGAATGTATAACAATATTTTTCCCTCATAATGCATTGATATTTTACCTGGTTATGGAATTCTAGGTTTAAGATCCTTTTTTCTTAGCTTTTTGAAAGCATGTCTCTGTTATCTTCTAGAACTCAGTCTTGAGATAAAATATGTTGGCAAACTGATTTTTGTTTTTTCAGGTCACCTGTTTTTTTTTTTTCTACTTGGAAAATTTTTGGATTTTCTCTTTGTCCTTGGAATATGGTAATCTCACTAGGATTCATTTGTGTTTTTGTTTGCTTTTTAAAATTTTCAGACTCAACACTTTGTCAGCCATTTTCAGAAAGGACTTTCAGATTCTCAGACCCTAAGGCTCTCATAGCAAGGAGAGTCTGAATTTTCTTTTTCTTCTTTTTTTTTTTTGAGGAAGATTGGCCCTAAGCTAACATCTGTAGCCAATCTTCCTCCTTTTTTCCTTTTTTCTCCCCGAAGCCCCAGTAGATAGTTGTATATTATAGTTGTATATCCTTCTAGTTGCTGTATGTGGGACGCCGCCTCAGCATGGCTTGGTGAGTGGTGCATAGTCAGCACCCAGGACCCGAACCTGCGAACCCTGGGCCGCCAAAGCCAAGCATGTGAACTTAACTGCTAAGCCACTTGGGCGGCCTCTGAATTTTCTATTATTATTAATTCTTGCTTGATACCTTAAAAAAAAAACACACACAAATAGGCTGTGAAAAAAATCAAAACAGTAAACAGAGAAGAAAAAATAAAATTTGCATGTCTGTAACTTAAAAAAAAATCTTCTCAACAGTTATTTGATCATAGTTTATCATGACCAATTGTTTTTTTTTTTTTCCTGTTGAATAGATCTGAATATCTAGAAATAAGAAATGCTATCATTCTTTCTGGTCATGAGGACTAGATAGTTATTTACAGCCAGACCCAAGAAATTTAGATTACAGAAGTGATATATTCCTAAGGGAAAAAACAAGTCTGCTTTCTGTGTGCCAAAGCCTGTATTCTCATTTATTTCCTAATAAAATTGGAGTTAGGCTTGTCTAGAATAATAATTTGGCCCTGTTCATTATAAAATCATTTTCAACATTTAGATCATATATTTAGATTATATGAATTTCTAAAAACTGTATTACTAATATGTAACATATATGCAAAATTTCAACAAAAAATTCCTAGCTTAAATAGCTAAAAAGTATTAAAGGAAAAACAGAGGGTCTGATTGAATTAATCTTTATTGAGTGTTGCTCTGTGCTAGGCTCCTCTACTATTGTATAAACATCCTTCCTTTAATTCTCACATCAGCCTGACGAGGCAAGCAATGTCATCACCCCTATTTCACATAGAAGGGAACTGAAGTTGAGAGAGCTTGTGTATGGTCACACAATTAGCAAATGACCAAGCCAGGATTTGAATACAGCTGCCTGATTCCTTGGGAGTGTTTGCTTAAGGCACACCTTGATATGGAAAGTGTTGGGGAGCCTGATCTCTGCAGCTCACAATCAGAGAAGACTTCCTGGAGGTGGTGGCTCCTGAAGGGATTAGCCAGGAGAAGAAGAGAAGTGCATTTCAGGAGAGGACAATTCTTACAACACAGAAGAGTGAAGAATGTGGCCCATTGGAATTGCAGAATTGCAGCTGGTTGTGTCTGGATGTAAGCATCTCTCTGTGCCCTCAGCTTTTCTGAGGCATGTTGGTTTGGCACCTTGGGTTTTATCAACATGTTATGCCTACACAATTGTCCACTCAGCGATTCACATCAGCGGTGAAGGTGGTTGACCTAATAGAGCTGATGGAGATCTGGTTATTGAAATCATATAGGCATAGCTTTAAGATTTGCTTTCATCTATTCAGAATTGGGGCTTAAATTACCACAGATTTCAGATGAAATTTATCATAAAAGCACACTCTGGTTGAATCATATTTACTCATCAAAATAATTGAGAGTGAAATTCAGGACAGCAGTATCAGATCTGCATGATTCTAATCCACGGGCTGTCTACTTAGGAGGAGGCCCCTATCAAGAGAGAGTGGGAAGAAATGTTAGTGAGTAGTGTACTTTCAATTTTAAGCTTTCAGAGCATTTCTATGCACATCAATGAATCAAGAGCCAGTTGAATAGTTAAGAAAACGCTTTTCACAGAGCTCTTTAAAATTTAACAGGTGTCAAAGAAATTCTGCCGAAGAAGTTGAAGTGCTTTTTGAGTGTGTTTATGCTCGGTGTTATTGCCTAACACAAGGACAGAATGTAAGACCAAGTATCTTCATCCTAGGAATGCTTCAATTCCAACTCTGGGTTCCATTTCGTCATGTGCTAGAAACATCCTGAATGATTCAATTAATTCCCTGTAGAAGAATGCACCAATTCCTATAGATCTTGTTCCCATGTGACTAATGAAACACTTGCTGTAATGAGTTGTATTGTGATTTTCATTAAGTCAACCTACTATGATTGCTCTGTGTCAGGTTTATTCTTGGGAACCAATGCAATTGTGTGTGTTAGGCTAAATTTCTTCTATAATTTGAACCGCTCCCCGTTGGAGTGATTTCTGACCCATTTAAGGACTTCATACCCCTTCAAAAACAAGGGCCTTGTCTCTTCAGATCTCACCCAAAATTCCATTGGCCTCTGAATTCCAATCGAAGAAAACTGAATAATCGAATTCTCTTTGAAATTTTTGATGCAATCTGACATTGACGTGGATCTCAAGAGTAGTCTATGCTCTGCTGCTGGATCACTGCCCACACTGGTTTTTTGTATCTAATTCAAAGCTGTTTAAAACGAGGTTCCTCTCGAGTCTCTTCCATTATCACAGCTTGGATGAATGGACTTTAGTGGACAACATCTTGGCATTTCAGCTTCATGAATTTAGGAAACGTAAGGATTTGGTCAGAGAAAAGTGGTATGATTAAGCCTTGATGTGATCAAACAAAAACGTGATTTGAAACAAAGCTATTGTTTAAGAGATGGGCTAAATTTCTAAGACTGACTTCTAGTCTGGAGACTGGCTGGCCCGTAGGACTTGCAATTCTTGTGCAACATCCAAGAGGGAATGGAGGATGCTAGGATGAATTTACAAGTCACAACATGCTTCCTGGGGCATGCACATTCTCCTTTCTGCCCCGGCCCCTAAATTTGATCCTTCAGTGGCCTTCTATTACAGCAGTTCTCTGAACCTCTCATATGGGCACTTAATCTATTTAGCCTTCTGTTTTGTTTTCATGTTGTTCATGGGCTATCTTGCTGCCATAGCCAGAGTGAAAGATCCTGGGGCTCAAGGGCCACGTTCTACACTGCTTTTGTGACTGTCACAGCGTCTAAGAGTGTGCTGAGTTCATGGGGGACGTCCATCGATCCTTGTCAAGTGGAACCAAATTGAGTTAGTAGCCTGTGTAGTCTTGACCCCGGGCCAGGACAGAATTCACAGAATTGACTCGTCCTCGCTGGCCACCACTTCCCATCTCATTTCTCTGTTCAGTTACTCTCCTGTCCCAACTACCCACATACGTTCTTCTCCTCAAAGGGCATCTTCATTTTTGGAAAATTTCTAGGCTTTTCTCACCTGTAGTCTCTTTTCTTCTTCTTGAATGCCAAATCTAGCATATGGCCTTAAAAGTTTTTTTGGTCAAGAATTAACAAGTTAAGAGATTATACCTGTGTGGTTGACTAGTCTTAGCACAGGAGAGTAGTAAGTATATGCTCACAGGCCTTGTAAGTGGCTTTTCAGTCTATCAGTTCAGCTTTTATTGAGCATATGGCAAAATTATCATTTTTGTTGGAATTCATCCTTTCTTCCAAAGCCCGAGCTATTTCTTTATTTTTTCATTCTCTTTTTTCTCATAAAAATATATATTTCCTCTGAGCCTAAAATCAATAAGAAGTTATTATAAAGATTTTGGCAAATATAGAAGGACAACAAGAAAATTAAATCCATCCATAATCCCATCACCTAGAAATAAACATTTTAAAAGTAATTTCCTTCCAGACTTTTTCTATGCATATGTATGTGCATGGCCCTTCCTCTGTAAGCTTGGATGTATAAGACATGTTTTCTTATTTTCATAAATCCAAAAGAGATCTGACCTCATCCTTCAGCAATCCTTCCAGAGGACATTACAATCACCTTGCCAAGTATGAGGAAATTTCACTGATATTTTTATTATAATTGACTGAAAATTACAAATCAATCCATGAAAGCAGGTATTTTGATAATATTCAGTCTCCCATCTAAGAATATGGTATATAACCTTCATTCAAATTTTCTTTTGTCTTTTAGTAAAATGTTATAGGTTTTTTTAGGGGAGGGGTGCAGAAGTCTTACCCTTTTCTAAGCTATTTCTAGGCTTAACTGTTTTTTTTTTTTTGGTGAGGAAGACTCGCCCTGGGCTAACCTCTGTCATTCCTCCTCTTTTTGCTGAGGAAGATTAGCAGAGAGCTAACATCTGCACCCATCTTCCTCAATTTTGTATACGGGATGCCACCACAGCATGGCTTATCGAGTAGTACATTGGTCTGACCCCAGGATCTGAACCCAAGAACCCCAGGCTGCCGAAGTGTGGAGCTCACAAACTTACCCACTATGCCACAGGGCTGGCCCCAAGGCTTAACTTTTTTTTTTTATTGCAATTGTGAAAAAAATCTTTTTATCCTTACATTTACTGTTATTAATGACATTATTTAAGAAAGTTACCGATTTTTTTGTATTTACTTTGTCTTCAGCCATATTAGTAATTTTTTTTTATTGGTTATATTAATTTTCAGTTTATTCCTTAGAAATTTTAAGTAGACCATAGCACCAATGGCAAATGATAATAGCTATACCTCTTATTTCCATTTCATATTTTATTATATTGACTAGAACATCAAGAACAAGATTAACAATGTTGACATTTCTATTTTAAAGAGATTGTTTCCAGTGTTTTATAGATAAATATGATGTTACCTGCTGTTTTGAGATACATCTTCCTTTTTATGCTAAGTAATTAATAGTTGCTTTAAAAAGTTTTTTGAATGACACTTTCATAAGAATTTTGTAGCCATCTGTTTAAAAGACTATTGTGTCTAGAGTAAAAGTGTCAACATGGGCATAATTTACTAATCTATTGATCATTAATGGTAATGGGTAGTAGGGTAATTATAATAATAATTAACATTTGTAACATTTGTTTACATAATCCCGCTTAACCTAGTTAGACTTTATTATGTCATTTATATTTTTGTTGTTATCATCTATATTTGCATGTTTTCCTTCTTCTTCCACTGCATTATAGTCTTCCTAAGGAATCATATTACTCCTTTGCAACATCTCAGTGTCTTCTGAAGTGTTCACATTCTGTGGATATTTGTTGTTGATGACCTACTAACCTAGCACTCTGATGATAATAACAACAGTCATAGGGACCTAATGTCTACTGAGTACTTACCAAGTACCCAGGCATTTTCAAAAACTTTAAATGCTACCTTTTTAATCCACACAACAATCCTTTAAGATTGATATTTTTATTATGCCCTTTATTCCAGGTGAGGAAACTGAGACACTGGGAGAGATTAAGCAGGTTGCCTAGGGGCACATCTAGGAAATGATAGGGCCTGGATTTGAACCTGGCATCCTAAACCCAGAGCTATGTTCCTTTCCACATATGGTCATCTTATTGTATAAGTCATGCTGGTAAGCTTCTTCAAAGGAAATTTTAATCCTGCTTTATAACTAGACCTGGTGCAACCAATAGAGTGGGGTAAGACTCGAAATGTGTTTCTCTGGACTAGTATTTAATTTTTGGTTTCGTTTTTACTTCTCAAAATAGAACTTTTGATTCTCCTATGTGAAATGGCCCTACGAATATCCTATTCAGTAATCTTTACAGCTTTTCCTAACGAGCATAACTTTCGTTATCTCTTAAATCTTTGTTTTGTAAAATTCTTTACTTTTGTTGAGAGCAAAAATTATTTTAATCCTTGTGGCAGAATATTCACCATTGGTGAAGTAATGATGATAATGCACACGTAATTTGAATAGTCCATCCTCAGATAGGTTTCCCATGGTTTGCTGGCTAACTGGTTAAACTGTCTGTACTCTCCTGAGTACAGAGCCTTGATGGAGAGTGGGGAAATGGGGCTCTGGTCCAGCTCACTCCCAGTCACATATGAGGCCACTGGAAAACCAGATAAGTGTTCTTATCTATGAAAAGAGTATTTAAAATTAAGTAAAATAAGATTACGTTGTCTTCTAGGGCTATAAATTTGTCAGTATGATTATGATGAGCATAATTCAGAAATTGCAAAAATATATTTTTGATAAACATCAAGACTATTAAACTTTTTTGCCATTTGAGAACTCTCAACACCTTGTTTAATCAATATAAAATACATTATTTGAAAATCTTAAAAATTACCAATTTAATATATAAGTTAAATGTCTTCAATTTTGAGTGACAGAATTATCATTTTTATGCTCCTTTAGAAAATAAATTTAATTGACTCTTCTTGATATACTTTAACTGCAATCACTTTTGTGTTCCCTCTCTCTACCCCATATGTTCACAAATCATTAAAATAATGAAACAATAGCCACCTCCCAATTCCATTATAAAAATAGTGTTTTAGAAAGAACATACTTCAGATTATCAAACACTCTACTCATTTCCACAGTTTCATGTCTACCAATAAAAAGTTATCTTTCCATAATTTTATTTTCTACTAGTTTAGATTATAAATAGTTCTTGGAGTTGATATTTTTCAAAATCATCATGCTTCTTCATTGAAAAAGAACTGAATTTTCCCACATTCATTTTGTATCCCCCAGTTGTGTCTACCTTCAGTGTTTTAATTACAGGTTATTTTGGGCTATCTGCATAAAGATGAATTAGTTTGGAAGCCAAATTTCATTACTCCTACTCCAAAGATAGGTCCAATAACAGATGCAACAAATTTTAACTCTCATTTCCGTCAGGATCACAGATGGTATTGATGTGGAAGACATCTGTGGCACAGGCCAGGGGAGAGCTGGTTGGCTTCCTCTTAAAGTCAGGGCAAAGGATGTGGCAAAAACGACCTAAGGATGCCATGAGGCATTCCAGCACTATCTCATGCACACTCTGGTTGTGGTAAACCAATTATACCAGATTCACAGGCCATCCACTGGGGGCCCAGGGACACGCTGGGTACTGTGATTCAGGGTTTTCCTATTCTGTTTTTGGCAGAATCCAGCATGAAGAATAGATGTGATAAATTGTGCTTTATCGGGTAGGAATATGGTCGCAGCACGTTTGAATCTGTTTGCACTATTGCTGAGGACACTTGTATGTTGGATACATGAAGCAGCAAATAGATAAAACCTAAATTGGAAAGATGGAAAGAAAAACACAGGGCAGTGCTGTACTATTAATCAAGTGTATTGACAATAGGATATAAACATGGGCTTAGACTATCCATTTATTATTTTAATGAATATTATCGAGCACCCACTATGTGCTGGAAACTGTGACAGTTGCTGGGAGACCACGATATGCAATTTAAACATGGTCCTTAACTTCTCAGAGCTTGTGGTCTTGTAGGGGAGCCTTTATGCCTATTAAAATATTAGCACAAGTGTAAATGATACATATATATTTGAAACAATTTTTTTCTTTTTACCATTCTCAACGTTTCTATTTGTACAGTCCATCCTTTCCACTATCATAAGCTATGATTGTTAGTGTAACAATAAGCATTTTACATATATTAACTCATTTAATCCTCACACCACTGTTACAGATCAACTATTAACATCTCATTTTACAAATGAAAAAACTGAAGCATAGAAACATCGAACTAATATAACCAGGGTTAAACAGCTTCTAAGCTGGGGAGCTGGGACTGAACCCTGGCAGTGTAGGTCCCGTGTCTATGCTGTTCATCACGACTATTTTTTTTTCCTTAATGGATAACCAGTGAATTCTTTTTTTTTTTTTTTGGCTGGGAAATATTCACCCTGAACTAACATCTGTTGCCAGTCTTCCTCTCTCTCTCTCTTTTTTTTTTGGTGAGGAAATCAGCCCTGTGCTAACATCTGCCAATCCTCCTCTTTTTTTTGCTGAGGAAGACTGGCCCTGGGCTGACATCCGTGCCCATCTTCCTCCACTTTATATGGGATGCCGCCACAGCATGGCTTGCCAAGCAGTGCGTCGGTATGCGCCCGGGATCCGAACCGGCGAACCCCAGGCCGCCACAGCAGAGCGCAAGCCCTTAACTGCTTGCGCCACCGGGCCAGCCCCTCTCTCTCTCTTTTTTTATTTCCCCAAAGCCCCAGTACATAGTTGTATATTCTAATTGTAAGTCCTTCCAGTTCTTCTATGTGAGGTGCTGCCACAGCACGGCTACTGACAGAGGAGCAATGTGGTTCCATGCCCGGGAATCGAACCCTGGGCCGCCGAAGTGGAGCATGCCGAGCTTTAACCACTAGGCCATCAGGGCTGGCCCACGACTATATTTCAATGTTGCAATACTTCGTGCTAAACTCCCTATAAATTTTTATCTAGCATTAGTGTTTATACATTTCCCTTTTGTTGGGTCAAAATGTCCCTGTGGGCCATGTCATGGATGTTTTCCTGAGTGCTCTGCATACAGTGGACCTTTGGGATGTGTGATTGATAACTGACCTCACGAGTCAGGCAGAGAAGATCATCTTGTTGCGTAAATGATGTTGGCAAACTCTCTTAAATGCAATTTTAATTCTGCTTTTTAGCTACCACGTGACTTCAGTGAACAGGGTTTGAAATAAGGACAAACCCTAGGGAAGTAAGGAGGACCCAAGACTATCTTAGCTCACACAGGCCAGAAAGTTCCAGCACTGGGATACAGTGATGCTCCAAGGAGGCTGGCAGGACACCTGATGACCCAACAGCATCTCTCAGAGGAGGCTGTCCTGGGGACATGTAGTTTTCTCCATAGTTTAATTCTCTCTCCACATTTATTCTTGATAGCACACACCCTCTTATTACACTTTGCTTCCATCACTTCATGACATCTACTGTCCACTTATTTCCACAGTGCTCTATGGTTGCTGACATAGTTGCAAACCTCAGATTTACATTCCCCGTGAGATAGTATCCGACGGGACCTGGCTTAAGGCACCTGGTTTAGGGCAGAGGTTGGTGTTGGTTGTGCATAAGCTGATGGCCATTCTGGAGTCAGTTCCCCTTAACTCAGGAGCTGACTCCTGTCTACTAATTTATGGCCAGGTTGTGATAATTCTTTGCATTTGATTTCTCAGGAGCTTTCTTTAGGAAGTTCTGCACATGTCAGGCACTCTGAGAATCTGAAAGGGTGTAGTGAAACTGTCAGGCAAGTTGCATAGCTTTTCCAGGATAAACATATTATTGATTTATTTCTACCTTGAATGTGCCCAAGTCAGTAATTTGTGTGGCTGGCAGGCCAGGGAACAGAGAAAGAAACTGTTTGTTAGACTAGAAAGAGAATGAGGGGAGAAGGACTACGAAACTGCTAGGACTTCATAAATATTAAATTTTGAAGAAATTTCTAAAAATAGAGTTGTCACTTATGTGATTAATTGTGAAGTTTTGATAGCAAAGTGATAGGGCAGAAAGGAACATCAAGAGATTTCCTAGATCCTTTTCTTTCTCCAAGAGACTCAAAGAGGTGGTGTCAACCATTTAAACATTTGTATCCAAAGGAAAACCCCCTAAAATCTTCAGAGAAACATACTCTTGAGAAGACGCTAAACTAGAAAGCCCGCTCCTTCTCTTTTCTGATTAGCTCTGTGCATTACTCTGCTTTATTTTCCTTCTTAGGCTCTGTTACTACCTGCATACAGTCTATTCATGTGTTTATGTGTTTTATCATTGTCTGCCCTGCTGGAATGTAAGCTTCATGGAGAGGCTGGGTCTACTGTTTTACCTCCTGTGACTGGAAAGTGCCTGGTCGATGGTAGACGCTTATAAATGTTTGTGGAATAAATGAATGAATGAATATATGTATCAAAAAGTGTCTGGAAGAATACACACCAAATTGTTAACAATACCTCTTTCTGGGGAATACAATTAGCAAAGCTGGGAGAGAACTGAAGGAGGTAAAATAGTGGACTTTTATTTTATAAACCTCTATACTGTTTACATTTTGCATTACTTAACAAAATGATCTTTGGCTTGATTTGCATTTAACCTTTTAGGAATGTACCTATTGCACAAGCAAGTAAATGCACCTATTGCTCAAGCAAGCAAAGGTAGACATTATGTTGTAATGCAAAGATATGTTTACTAATGCCCTATCGTCCTTTTCAATGAATATGTCTAATGTTCTATAGCAAGGTCGTAAGTTTCTTTACGGGAGGGCTCATATTTTAAAAATCTATTTTTAGTATTCCATATGTGGGAAGAAATTAATATGTAATTATTGACTGATTTCTGGGCAAAACAGAACAACATTTATACCAATTTTTAAAATAAAAATCTCTTCCAAATGTCTGGAAATAGTCTTTTATCAGTACTCAGCAAACTAATAGAATTGCTGGTAAGAGTACTTGCAACTTTTTTTTTTTTTTGGTGAGGAAGATCAGCCCTGAGCTAACATCCATGCCAATCCTCCTCTTTTTGCTGAGGAAGACCGGCCCTGAGCTAACATCCGTGCCCACCTTTCTCTACTTTATATGGGACACCGCCTCAGCATGGCCTGACAAGTGGTGCATCAGTGCGCACTTGGGATCCGAACCTGGGTCGCCAGCAGCGGAGCCCACGCACTTAACCACTATGCCACGGGACCGACACCAAATACTTGCAACTTTTTAAGAAACAATTGATCATAAACAATAGATAGAATCATTTTGTAAGAGTAAAAATTATGCCAACACACATAATGGATTTTTAAAAAACACTACAAAATTGCGAAATTAAAGATGAAGAGTCTATTAGTCAGGGTCCAGTCCAGAAAACAGAGCCTGTACCAGATATATTTCAGTAAACACATTTCTTATGAGGAAATAATCACAAAGGTGTTGAGAAAGCTTAAAAGTCAGACAGAGGAAGGAAGGCAACCCAGAGATTAGCAATAGCAGAAACCCTCCATCACCTTGAGAGCTGGAGGAACCAAGCCAGAAGGGAGTGTCACCTGGGCCCTGAGGCCAGCACCACTGGGTAGGAACAGGGACCACCCAGAGACACAAAGGGAGGGGCTATCCATTAGGGGCTAGAACCAAAGGAGAGGGACTCTGATGGAAACTGGTCTGTGCTGGAGACACAGTCACTACCCAAAGTAGAAAGAGGTGAAGAAATTCTCTGACTTCTCCTTGCTCCTCACCCTCAAATCTCCCACCAGTGCCTCCCATTGACCAAATTTAACAGGAAGTCAGTTTGAAAAGGATTCTGGGAAATGTAGTTTACAGCGTTTGCCCCCTGAAACACAATGCAGAGGAGGGAAGAATCAAGAATGGTTCTGAGAGGATACAGACAAATGACCGGAACAAATGGTAACAAATAGTAATGGGAGAAATGTGTTCTATTCATGCAATAATCAAGTTTTATATAAAATATTTTTAGATATATATAGTCATATTAATTATTTTATACAACATTTATTCAGATATATTTGGGTAAGAATATCAGTGTGGATTGAAGAAGAGCATTAATTATTTCTAAACCTTTTTAGGCTCAGAAATCCTTTTCATAGCAATAGATAATATTGCCGATCACTTTATTGATTCTTTATTCCTATATTATTTTAATGGTGTATTATGGCATCAAAAATAATACACATGTCTTGCTCACTTGATGTTAGGTATTTTTGTAATTATGACAAAAAATTCAATGTTTTCAAAAATATTTTTCTCTGATTTGTTTCTAAAGGACAAACTGAGAGACTTTGAGGCTCTATTTATAAGCATTTTTCATGAAAAATCTTTTCCCCCCCAATAAATTAAAAGCCAAATTAGACATTGCCATTATATTTTCTCTTTTTAACTTCAGCTTTTGAAATATTGGAGACATTTCAATGTGCTATGTAGGAATTTAAATTAAATGAATGCACCTTACGGGTCTTTTGAGGATCATCTTGAGATGAATTTGCAGAATTATTATCATTTATTGCTTTCATCAACTGTGTAATTGAGAAGATTCTCCCAGTGATTTATACCACCATAAAATACTTGGTCTTATTTCTATTAACTATGATTTGGAAGATGTAGTAAGTATAATGTTAATGAATGTGTTGAATGATGTTGGATTAATTGGAATGACAGTCTTTGCTTAAGGCAAAGAGTGATAGTTTGAGACTATTGGCAAATCCAAAGATAAACTGTTATTTACTTTATGTCTTACCCTGTCCTTAGAAATCTGACTGGTCCAGAGCAAGAGGTTCCAGTCTTCGATCATTATTCCTGGTATTTTTTTCAAAATCTTTTTATTATGGAAATTTCAAACATATACAAGAGTGACTCCAAGTACTATTTACACAGCTTTGACAATTATCAACTCATGATCAGTCGTGTTTTCATATATATTTTCTTTCCTCTTTCTTTCAAGTCCACTGGATTATTTTAAAGAAAATCTCAGACATCATACACTTCATCCCTGGTTTTAATGAGCCTTTTGTTGGGGGTGGGGAATTGGTAGCTTTCCATTTAGTAGTGTGGTAGGAGGATAAACACAAAATTCATCTGTTTCCCAAGATTGCCTGTTATTGGTGAGCCATGACATTGGAAATTACCAGGAATTACATATCCTTTGGTGTATTGTTTTAAATTTAGTCACTAGGTCAATGACCATGTAAAATGCCCATGTACTTCTTAGGATGAGAAACATGTTAATTTTTAGAAATCATTAGTATGCATCTTAAAATCAGACTCATGTACAATCATCCAATCCAAGGTAGAACCATAATGAAGTGGGATTTTGGACAGAAATATTTTAGGTATAATTAGGGATGTCACAAAAAATTCCAGAACCTAGAACTTGCTCTTCATCAGTAATGGAAACATTGGCTTGAAACTTTTGTGGTGGGGCAGTGGTGGAAGGAGGAGAAGACTTTGTGGAGAAATAAGCAAGGGAAGGGTTCTCTTTTCACTTTATACAAATTTTTTCCCTGGAAATAATATCTCTGTCCATGGTGTTAATTATTCCCTGTGTTGATGACTTTCAGGTCCATATTTCTGTATCTCTCCTTGGCTCAGGGTCAAATATACAACTCCTAGTAGATATTTCTATATACCTGTGTGCAAAGCTCCTCATATTCAACGTGTCTAGAAGAGATTGTTCTGACCCCCCAAAGCTACTTTCTCTCTCATTTTCTTCAACTATGTAAATGACATCATTTGGATGTCATTGGATCCAATTAGGTATCCAAGTCAGAAACTTGGGAATCATGCTCCTCAGACTAATTAATCATCAGTTCTTGTCCTGTCTGCCTCTTCAAAGCCTCTCAATTTCTCTCTTCCACTGCCCTGCCTCAGTTTAGACTTTTTGTTTTGCCGGAACTAGTGAGCTTGTCTTAGATCCAATCCATTCTCCATCCTATTATTAGAGATACATTGAATATACAAACCTAATATCTCTCCAGTCTCAAGTTCTTAAAGTTACCCTTCTGTATAGCAAATGTGACCCTTTGTAAGCTAGCCCTGCACTGCTTGTTAGGCTCATCTCCTACTGTTCCTTAATGACCTTGCCATCTAACCATATGGAAATACATGTAGTTCTCCAAACATGCCAAAAAGCAGAGTCTAACTCAGAAGATCTGATTCAGACGGAGCTTGAGATTCTGTATTTCTAATAAGATCCCAGCTAATGCTGCTGATTCCCGGACCACACTTTAGTAGCAAGTCTGTAGGATCTACTCTTACCTTAATTACCAACAGAGTCATAGTTCCTTTTCCTTGCCATTTTTTCAGTGTTAACTGCTGTATAGCTTCAGCCATTTTATTTTTCATAATCAGTCAGATTCTCTCCCCAAATCACCTACTTGGCCAAATCCTTCCTACTCTCCAAGTCTCAGCTCAAATCAAACTTTCATTTAGAAAACTACCTGGAATCCACCAGGAAGCTTTGGGCACCTCTTCTCCTATGCACACTGCATTTCTTACATTCTTCTACTATGGCACTAACACAGGACTTTGTAGACTCTTGTTTGTCTATTTCCTGATTCAGAGTGTTCCCAGCATTAGTCAGAGTGCCAGGCATGTGGGAGAAACACAGGAAATATCTGTTGAAAAAATAGAGAGATGAACCACCCTTGACAACTCTGTGATTGTCTTTTGAGATCCCCATGGCATTCCCAGCACTGTATGAAGGACAAATAGTTCTACAAAGCCCTAAAGGTTTCATGGGCCACAGACCTTAGAGATTAATTATAACCCATGTTAATAATAATGTGGTCACCAGAGGCTACCAGGACTGTCTCTGGACAAGCTTACTAGAGCAGCCATTTGGACCTTAAGTTATCATGGTCTGCCTTTAGCTCCCAGGCTTGTAGGACCAGAAAGATGATTTGTCAGCATCTTGACTGAGCGTCCCTTTCTCATGGGGAGACTCACATTAACCTAGATTCTAAGACTGATGTATAATTTATAAAGTCAGCTCATTCATTCACTGGGAGAAATTATGGCATCAAGAACCAGAAGAGTGGAACCCATGTGATCAGCCCTTTCCTTGCTATAATCAAGCTTTAAGGAAAGTCAAATCTTAATTCAATTTTTTTTGGTAGGGCAGAATCTAAAAAGTAGGCTTTAGATGAATTGGATGAGTAGAGCTTCAGGTTAAGTTAGCTTGAAACATCCAAACCATAATAGAAATGACTCTGTGAATGGAACCACACACAGTCTGTGGTCACACATTCTGCATCCATCTCCACCATAAGGGTAGGTTTTCAGTGAGACTGGAAATGCCCACACTCAAAGTCTGATGATGGAGAATGTCTTCCCCAGAGTGCTTGCGTGGGCCTTGCCTCTGTTTGCCTCTTGGACTCTTTCTTTACTATGCTTCCATGGCAATGAGCTCCTTTGCAGATTGACTCATCTTTCCACAGAGCAATTCTCCCTTTTTTAAGGTGACTTTGTATAACTCTGCCCTGATCCTTCACTTGTTGTTTTCCATCACTTCTAAGTCCTAAAACGTACTTTCCAATAAAACCCCAAGTGATGTCAAAAAATCTCCACCCTTCCCCTCTGTAGTGAGGGCAGGGCTGGCCCTATGAAGAGGGTTGATGCCAGAAGATGTGATATAGGGGTTCCTGAATGTCCTCCAGCCCAACTTCTTAGCATAAAAAGGCAAAAATAAATTTTTATCTCCTTTAACAAATACTATATATTCAGTAATTTCTTTCGAGTTGAATGAAATGTCCCTAGGAGGGGTAACACTACCCTCAACCTTCTCCATCTTTGTGAGCGGATTTCACTGGGAGTGGTCGAGGGTGGAGTGCCCATCCCAGTATTAAATATTTGACTGGGTGGAGGGTATGGGAGTCCTGGGTCTCTGGGAAAGCCCACATTTTAGACTGTAGTTTTCTTACACTGCCATGAAGTTGTTGGGAGAGAGGGAATCTACACATAGAGCAAAGAAAATTCTAGTAAATTATGCGAAGGTGGGTAAACCAAAGTGTGAGCAGGAGAGGAAATGCCTTGTGATCGCTAAGGCTAATAGTTCTGGAAATACAGTCTCAAGGGAAGTTATGATTTTTCTCCTGCTGGATATAAATGTTTAAATTATTGACAACTTTCTTTAGTTTCCAGGTGGTAGGAAACAATGACGTGTGTCTCAGTGCTTAACGTGCATGTGAATCATCTAGGGATCTTGGTAAAATGCAGATTATGATTCAGTAGATCTGATTCAGAGATTCTGCATTTCTGACAAGATCACAGCTGATGCTGGTGGGCCACTCATCGCAGGGTGAGTACCAAGGGCTGCAAGATCCCGGAGGTCTATTCCCACTCCTCTCTTAATCACCAGCTGAGTCGAAGCTGTTCCTTTCCTTGACATTTGCTCTGTTTTACCTGCTGTCTGCCTGCGGCCGTTTCATTTTGCAGAATCAACCATGTCACGTGGTAGGAGACCTTGCTCAGTCCTGTGGGTTTGCATGGCGTTGGAAATATCCAGTAATTGAGAAGTGTTAAACAACAGGGAAAAATGAGTGGAGGGAGAGGACACCGTGTGGGTGGAGAAGGAGAGAGGAGAGTGGGGTGTGTGTGTGTGTGTGTGTGTGTGTGTGTGTGGCAGAGGGTGGGGTGGGGGGAAAAGGATATAATAGGTTTCATTGGAATGTGGAAATGTGTGTATGTAAGAGACCTGTTAACTCATGTCTAAAATAGCATAACACCCCTGCATGGTTGGGCAAGTACAGTAACAAAATGGAAAAAAAAAAAAATCTAGGGAATGTCAAAGAAGATCTTGGAATAATAGAACCTCCCACACTCATGGTTTCTTTTCTCTCTGCTGTTGCAGGTTGGATGCAGTTGTCTGCTGTCCAGAGTTTGCTCTGTTCCCTATCCTGTCTTGCAGAGATGAGGTAGAGGCATTACAAAGGGAGAAATTTCTACTGTTTGTGGCCAAACAGTATTCAGGATGTCATTACCAGTTTCACCCAAGTCTTCCTTCCCAAGAGTTATTATATAATTTCTCTGCAGAAATTCCACTTAACACCTCACCTTCCTGACTTTGCTCTTTCACCTTTTTTTCCCCCTGAGGAAGATTGGCCCTGAGCGAACATCTGCCAATCCTCCTCTTTTTGCTGAGGAAGACTGGTGCTGGGCTAACATCCATGTCCATCTTCCTCCACTTTATATGGGACGCCGCCACAGCATAGCATGATAGGTGGTGCATCGGTGCGCGCCCGGGATCTGAACCAGCAAACCCCGGGCCACTGCAGCGCACAGTTAACCACTTGCGCCACGGGGCCGGCCCCTTCCAATTTTTTGAAACTTCATCTTTGTATGAATTACACTTCAATGATGGAGAATTATTTTTCTCTTGAAAATAAAACTGCCCCTAATTTCAGTTGTTAACTTTTCGTTTTAGCCACCCCCTTCCCACGTCCATTCTCTCCATCAGGAATTCCACAAGCATTTTACATTGTTATTTGTTAGTTTTCTTTTATTTATCAAAGTGTCTCTCACTATTATACTTCCTATTACCAGGCTTTAGAGAATGAAGACATTTTAAAATAATGCAAATCATCAAAATCTCCAATGATTAAAAGGCAGTAAAAACACTGCGAAGAATTTTCCCTTGAAGCAGTTTTTTGAAAAGCTAATCTTTCCCCCAAAGACTCAGAAAGTATTTGGTAAACCTGTCTGCAAAATAGTTTCCTGTGATATTTTTTCTTCACGATGGTAAGAAAAACAATATGCAGTAACTAAAAAAATGGAGACTGTTAGATGTATAGTCACATGTAGCTTAACGACGGGGATATGTTCTGAGAAATACATCATTAAGTGATTTCATTGTTGCGTGAACATTACAGAGTATACTTACACAAACCTAGATGGTATAGCCAACCACACGCCTAGGCTATATGGTGCTAATCTATGGGGCCACCATTGTATATGTGGCTTGTCATTGACTGAGACATTGTTATGTGGTGCATGACTGTACTGTGATTGTGATAAAATTCCAATTTTCAAAATTCAGATTTAGTTACATTTCTCTGTTTTTCTTTCGCATTTACATTTCATATCTGTGCAGTATTGTAGGTTAGGCATCTCTGTGGGAAGTTTGTACTTGTTCAGAAGAAAGTGGCTTTCATGGGGATGTCTCTGGGAAATGTTATTTTTTATTGCTTGGACTATTTAGGATTTTATATCTGTAAAGTGCTATACAATCCCATCAGTGGTTATTCTCATAAATAATTTCATGACTTGGTTTATTATTGCTATATCCATTTTATAGATGGTAATACAAAGGAATTGATTACAGGGGAGTTGAAAGTAGAACTTACCATCACAAAAGTTTCCCAGATTGTTGTTTAGTTTAAACTGTAGACTGCAAATGTGTCTCTCTGTGTCAAGTATCTGAGAAAAAGTGAAATATCTGGGGACTTGGAGTCTCTGGGGCTGTGTCTGGGTTTGTAAAGGAAAAATGAGGAGATGCGAATCAATCACATAATATTATGGAGAGAAAAATCCCTGTAGTATAGAAACCGTGGGTCCTGTTGGCTCAATGTTCGTTCCTGGCAGGATGAAATCTGCTGGATCATTGCTCAACTTGAGTTTGTTTTTGTAAACATCACTATCATATCTGTTACAGTGCCAGGAATAGCTGCCTTCCACATTCTTCTTGTAATTATGATTCCAATCCTGAAAAATGTGTCCATCGGATTCTCAATGGTCATCTCAAGATCGTACTGCTGTGACCTCAGAGAACCAGGTTTGGAACAAGAGTCCATCTATAGAAAATTCCAGTGAACTGAGTGGAGGTATCTTGACAGTCCTGTTCCATCTGCCTATGGCCATTAGCACTGGCTCTAGAAAGTTTATTCTAAAGTTAATGAGCTGGTGGGGTCAGTGTGTATTCACGTGCAGAAGGTGGGAGTGATTCCTCATCCCCCTCCATCAGACAGTGCAATCCCAAAAGTTCCCAATAAGAGCTGGCCTCTAATGTGAACAGGGCTCTCGCCAGCCATACCCTAATGAGATGTAGGACCCTCAGTTCTTCCTCTCTATGGAGAGCAAGCAACCCTGCCAATACCTTGATTCTAGCCCCATGAGAGATGTTTTGGACTTCGGACCCCAGAACTGTAAGATACAATGTCACCAAGCTTGTCCTCATTTGTCACAGCAGCAATAGGAAACGAATACAGGCACTTTTTGCCTTCAGGGGCTCTTTCCTCCATTAAAAAATAGTAAAAATTATATCTTATCATTATGTTGGTACAAAGGTGAATGTATTAATATTATGTATTAACACATTCTTTAACCTAAAAGTTCCCTTCTTCTTCTGATTCTAAAAGAAAATAGAACACTTTCGTGGGTACCTAAAAGTATTGTGGGATCTGGGCACTGGGCCACGAGTGCATGATGGACAGTTGGCTCTGCCTATGGGCATCTCCATCCAAATCTTCCCCATCACTCACCAGCTTGGATTCGGTACAGCCAAGTACACGCCAGCTGAGGGGTTTCAGAGATCCTGGCTTCTTGTTCTGTTGTCTCATCTCTTGGTGTTTAAATGGGGAAAAATTTTACATTGGCAAGGACATATATTTGAGCAGGAAGAGATTATACAAAGTGTCTCAAGTCACATGACATCAGTACAGCTCCCTCAGTGCATACACAATAGATACAAGAAAATTCTAGTTGAGTGAAAAATTGTGACAAAACTCTCGTCTTTTAGTCTTGTTCCCTGGAATAATTGGACTGATCAAGATATCTTTCTTTACCTATCTTGCAATAAAAGATAGAGTGGATTACCATTAAAATTTGAAGACAGATGTTAATGATATTAATATTCTTTATGTTTAAATAGCATCCACAATTTGAAAAACATTTTCACATACATCATCTCTCTTGATGACCTATAAAGTCATTTACAATCTTAGGGGGAAAATATTTTATAATATACTTATATAAAAATATTAATAGTAACAGTGGTTTTAATTTTAGATAAGCTATTTGTCACTTATAATACCAAGAAAGAATGGTTACATACCTGACTTTGGGCACTTTATAATTTGGCCTATACTCTCATATGGAGGCAAAAGCAAAGTTTGTACTCGTTAGTCATATATATAACTTTCCACACTTTGCCTCTGTGAAAAATGATACATTTCAAGCTTATGACTATAAGCGTTAATGCTGTGAATTGGCAATTACAACATATCTCATTAACGTTTCCACTTCTCTGACAATTAGAAGCCAGAAAGGCATAATTTCTAGCTAAAAAGCAAAGTTAGGTTGAGGAAAGTTCCGAGACGTGGTGAAGGAGCCCGTGATTACAGTGCCTGGCTGCTTATGGAGCTCACAAGGGTAAAAATAACCATGTTCCTGAATTATGATCCTCATTCAGGATTTGGAGAGTCTACTCTGATTTGGCACTGTTCTGGAAAAGGCGACATTGGAAAAGATTTGTTTTCTAGAGATTTGCAGGAAAGTCGCCAATTCAAACTGCTCAAGTCAGTGAGGTCATTCCTGGCTGGTGGCAGGTTCTTTCTGTCATCGTGGGGCTTGCTTGAGAGTAAAGAAGAATATCTTCACTCCTGCTGCTTCTGACTTCATCTATGTACCGTCCACAAGCGGTTATATTCACACATGCGCACCAGCACCCAGGTCTTTATACCTGCCTTCACAACAGTCATGTGAACTTGTTCGCAAGCCTTCAAATGTCCTAGTCAGACCTGTTCAGTTCAGCTCTGAAGAAACAGATAGGTACGATACACTGATACATTCCATCAAATTAATTCCTTATCTCCCAACTGAAGTTTTGACAGGATGCCTGGCCTCCAATTGCAAGGAGAAGGTCTTTATCTCTGTTCAAGGGCAATCAAATGAAGCTGCCAGTTCTATCATTAAGACAAGTGAAATCCTCCCTTGCATTGTCCTTCCATCTCAAGTCCTTCCCCGCCTGCCTATGGTTAGGTGCCCTTTAAAAAGTGGCCCTCATTCAAGTTACACCCTGCCACACCTCCAGGCCCCAGGATGCTTTCGTCTGGGTTCCCAGCAGTCTTAAAACCTAGCCAACAGCATCCTGCTGAGCCCTGGGTGGAGAGAAAGCCTGGTGTGTTGTGCAACAGTGACCCACTTGGCACAGGGGCAGAGCAGTCGTGATGGGCCCCAGGGAGGACTCCGCCACGTCCCCTGGGATCCTCCCATGGAGAACTCTCGCAAACACTGTCACCCTGCCACAGTCGAGGGTCATCAACAGAAACCCACGGAGACAGGGCGCTGCCCCGTGGCATTCTGAGTCAGTCCTGCAGCGTGATTTCCCAGCTGCCTGCAGAAAAGAAAATACTGCTAGGACCTGCGCTGGGACCGTGAGGGGTAAAGGTGTCAAGTTGAAAAAACAAGGGTGGGTCTCAGTCCTCCCCCCTCCCCCCACCGCTTCCCGCCCTGAGAAAATCATTCCAGCGTAAACATTTCTTTTTAAATTTAGGATATCTTTGTGCAAGAAAAACTACTTTATTACTCAACATTTATAACACTCACTTTGAACCTTAATTCTGAAAACCACAGAATTTAAAAAACGCTGTAAATAGCTGACATGGGTGTTCTTTCCCTGCTTTCAAAGGAATTGTTTTTGTAATTACCGAGCCGGGCGAAGTTGAATTGCCCTCCCCACCCCCCTCTCGAAGTAAACAGGCGAGTGTAATGAGATACCTCAACTAAAAACACGCATCACATTCAGATTAATTAATAATGGAAAAGTTTCAGTGCATTCCTAATGCTTTTTTTTTTTCATCCTTTTATTTTTTGAGTTGTTAGGTCTCTATTCTAGTTCCGAGTACAAATAAATGCCTGACATATGGTCGAAGCCAAATTCCAAAATGGAGCAAAAACAGTGCCTGCATACTTGGGAGGAATTGAAACCAGTTCAGGTCACTGTCTGTTTCTGCCCAAAGAAGAGTTTCTGCATTTACACTGTGCTAGGAAAATAACGCAGGAAAACCGTGGGGACAACAAGAAAGAGGGTAAGCTCCGGGGCCCGGCTGGCCAAAAGAAGATGTTTAGAGCAATTCTGGAATGACCTCCCCAGCTGCAGTTTGGGTTTGCAAAACGTTTGGGGGGCAGTGAGCAGGAGAAAGAGTATGGATCGCATTGTTGTAGGGAAACTGCCTTCTCCCTTCTAAGCCTCTCACCTTGCAAATCACCCTCTCTGAGCAAAAGCACATCTTACTTGTTAACTCCTCCCCTGCCCACTAACCTTTTCAATCATTCCCCTTCTTCATTTCAGAATGGCCTTCAGAACAAAGCAGGGTTTTAAAGCCGTTCCCTGCTAAAAGTTCGCCCCTCCCCCCCTTTAAAGAGGCCGTGTGGGGGTAATTTTCTTTTTTCTTTTTAATTTGTTTTGCTGCAACCTCCTCTTGCGGAGCTGTCATTGTTTGGGGGTTGATGGATATTTCTTCAGAGATACCATCATATCGCTTGTTATTGTAACACTTATTGGTGATCAAGTTCAGACGAAAAATTAAGCAGCTGCAATGTAGCAGCACAAATTAGTTTAATGTAAGCAGTCAGGAGCAGCTGGCTGGCTCAGGACTCGAATTTAGCGGTGGGGGGAAGGGTTCTGTGACGCTGACTGTTTTTTTCCTCTACATAAACATTTTTGGCTGTTGCAGCTTTTGTGCTGATCATGTGACAGTGTCCCTAGGCAGATAATTTATTTCTGTGGCTTTCATGAGCAATCATTAACCTTCAGACACCGAGTTTGCTTTTTGCTTTGTGGCATTTGTTATTATTATTATTATTTTTTGTATGCTAACTGGTTTAATTCAGAAAGTGTCAGGAGAAAATTACAACCAATTTATAATAGACTGCAATGCATAATACTTATGTTTCTATTACAGCAAACCTTGCTTACAAGAGCACTCTCCCGGCTTAGCTGGTGTTCGTGGATCAGAATAATTATTTTCAGCGTGGCTGCCATGGGGAGGCTACCTCAGTGTCCCCATCTGATTGGGAGGCTGCTTCAAGCTGGCATTGCAGAAATTCCATTTGGAGATCGACCTCTGGCGGTCTTGATCTACTCTCTAGGAGACTGTCAATGGGGCTGGGAATTGGGCTTCTGGAGATGGGCCTGCTCTGGCCCCTTCTTCCTTCAGTAAACAGTGTGGCCATTTGTAGTCAATAATGAGCTAGAATACATGGGGATTGCAAAACAAAGGAAATCAGGAACTGTGTCCTACATAAATCAGAAGGGGGCGGGGAACAGAAAAGGATCTTTTCTGACGTCTCCTAACCATGCTGGCCCTGTTTTCTGAATTTATCTGCTGTGTCCTCCTCAGCTGTTTGTATTGCTCAGCCATTTCTGCCAAGGAGTAATTCAGGAGTAAACTGCGCAGGGTCACTCTTTGGTGTCTGTCATACATGATATCTTCAGACACTTTCAGAATGCCGATTATCTCGTGGGTATTGTGTGGGGCCTGTTAGATATTCATTTATTCATTCTCTCATGGTGCAGGGTTGGTGGAGGGAACACTCAGGACTATGTGCACAGAGGGATTTGATAACGTGTATTTATAAATCTCAGTGGACTGTGTTCAGTGCAAAATAAGAGGAAGAAATGATTCCTTTTCTTTCTTATTCATTGAAAATATTTCAATGATGAGAGCTGTTCTTCACTGATCCTAATATTTCATAAGAATAGAAGTATGGGTTATAGAATACAGCAAGAAAATTCCATTCTTCTAAATTTATGATTCAAGAGCTCAAAATATAGGGGAAATTGATTCTGTCATTCTTTAAACATTTTGAGGCACCATCGATGGGCTATGTATTGTATAGGCTGAAAGTGAGGAAGAGCTTGACCAAATGAGGTCAAGAAATGAGGATGCAGAGGTGTTTGGGTGATCTTTGATGTTGCATGAAAATGAGTGAATGGGTCCCGTAGGTGTAATTAATGTGTGTGAGTTGCGTTGTTACTGTGCTAGGAGTGGGGTGGAGGTGGGGGTGTTGGTTGGGGAAGTGGGTAGGGTATGGGAACTCCTTTGTCCTCACCCCAAAGAGAGAGATTTCTTTCCCAAACATAGGACCCTAGTGTTCTGGACTTTCTCTACTTCTTCCTAACTTTTCTTGCTCACTGGATTCCAGCTCACATGATTGACAGGGCTGCGTTATGACTTTTGTGCTTTATCTGTAAGTGGTTCACTTAGCTGAGGACTTTTGCCTTCAAGTGCTTCTTCCTCCATATTGATAATCGTTTATGACTGCATTGGTGTAAAGGTGAACATAATCCAGGCTGGATTCATTTGTATGTATTCATTATTATTGTATCCTTTTTTTTTTGCTTCTGATTTTAAAAGAAATGAAAATGAAAACATTTTCATGGACCACTAAAAATATCACGGACCCTGGGCGCCATGCTTTCTGAGCCTAATGGATAAGTTGGCCCCAAGGGTTGACACTAGTGCACAACTAACCTTTACCCAAAGTGAAGACAACTTGGATAACAAACTAAGTACAAGTGAGAAATGTCCCACATGTAGTCTCCTCTCCCCAGGTTAAAGCATTCGCGGTTCAGTCCAGATACTCCTTTGTCACAGGCTCCCCTGTCGAGTTCAGCTGCTTTTTGGGGAGCTGGGGGGCACCTGGGGGGCCCACTGTTATCCTGCCCTCGACCCCCAGTTTGCAATACTGTTGACCTCCTTTCCAGCCCTCTCAGCCTCTCCTTAGGCCCATATGCCTTATCTGAACCAATATCCTCTGGGACCCTGTTCTAGAGTGCACCCTCCATTTTTGCACTGCTTTTCCCTTAGTCCCAAGCCTTGCACATTCAGGATCACTCTTTCTAGAGGCCTCTGTCTACGCACTTTCCCCCCTTGCACAGATGTGATCCAACAGGGCTGTCTCTGAGACTCTGCTCTTTGAGTCAGCACATACTTGTCACTCCTAATTTAGCTTTGTCATTTTACCATTTGAAACCTCCTTACCTTTCCACTACTTCAACCTCACCTCTCCATTTATCTCTGAGTGATCTTGGATAATTTATACCTTAGCACCTGTTTTCTTATCTATACAAAATAGGTGAATAATAGCCAACTACATATTGAGTATGCACTGTGGGCCAGGTGTTGTGTCAAGGAATTTGCTAAGTAAGTAATATGCATTATCTCTTTTAATCGTGACAAAGACTATGAGGTATATACTATCATTAATCCCATTTTACAGATGGGGAGGCTGAGGCACAAAGAGATTTAATAACATAAGGTTTCCCGGACAGAATGTGATCACGACAGGATTACAGCCCAGGCAGTTGGATCCCAGAGCGTTAGTTCTCAGTCACTATGCTGTACTGCTCCTATGCTATTATAACATGACCTCATAGAGTCATTGTGATTCACTTACTTAACAAACATCTGTTTCACATCTGCTGTGTGCCAGGCATGCATTGATGCTTGCTTTCAGGAACCTTCCATTATTGCTCAAGAGACAGGTCTAGAGACAGATCAGGAAACATAGAAGGATAACTAAAAGTGCCAGATAGCACATGCTCAGAACCTCTCAAAGAGCACAGAAGACAAGGTCGTCAGAGGTTGGGGGTGATGGGAAGGTGGCTGGGAAGGCTTTTTAAAGAAGGACAAATTTAGACCTTCAAGGAAGGATAAATTGTAGATAATAGAAAAAAGGGGAAGGAAGTTTCCAGGCCAAAGCAAAGGTTAGGCAAGGGGCCAGGTATTTTTCTGGTTTCAACCATAAGCTTTAAAATAGTCAACACCTGGCAGTTACAGTTTTGCCTAGAAACTTCTACCCCCTTCTCTGAGTGCGTAGTTACCAAATTATAACTACTTTAAGCAGGTAGAGAGCTAAGACCAAGATGAGAATCACATACGATACAGGAGAGTAAGTCAAAGTGACATCTGTGGGAATAATGTCATTTATTCATTCATTCATTTTTTCATCATCACTTATTAAATACCACATTCTAAGCAGTATAGGGAACTTCTTGTGAGATCAAACACGGAAAGACAGCACCTGTCCTTAAGGAGGTCAGTCTGACAGGGCAAAGGAATGGGAAAATATGAAGAGTTACCCTTGAATATGATCAAGGCAGTTAGAAAGGTGTGTGACAGATGCAAAGTTGGCCCCGAGTAAGGAGCTCCTGCCTAGTCCTGTATTTGGATCAGAGAACACTTCACGTTGGAGGTGCCCTCTGAGTTGTGATTCAAAAGATGGGTAGGTGTTGACCAACTGAAAAGGTAAGAAAAGGCATCCTGGGCAGGGAGATCAACATATGAAAGGAGTAAACGTGGGAAGCACGACAAATGCAGAGAACTCCAACAGTTTGTTATGACAGGAGCTTCAAGTGCTCCCCTGGAATTTGGAGGTGAGGTGTGGTTTCAGGCATAGTGAGATCTCAAAGGTAGGGTTATAAGCAGGGGAGAGTTACAATCAGTTCTTACAGGCAGGGGATGAATTGCAAGGGAAAAAAATGGAAGTAGGAAGACAAGTTAGGAGCCCACTGTGATCATTTCGGGCTAGATGATGAGGCTCTGATCCAACGTAGTAGAACGGAGGAGGAGAGAATGTATTCATGTAGACTGAGGACTGATTGTGGATGGAGAAGAAGAAGGCTAACTCTCAGGTTTCTGGGACATTAATGGAGCATATGGATGAAGTGGAGATTTAAGATGAAATAAAGAGATAATTACAGTCACTTCCCTTTATTCACAGTAGTTCCATTCTATAAAGTCACTTCAAACACTGAATTAACGAATATTGAACCCTCGTTTCTAGGGAAAATACAGGGTTAGGTTCATGTGAGCCTCTGGTCACAACATTTTTGTCAACTGATTAATACATACCCTTGATTTTTTTTTTTTTTTTGTGAGGAAGATCAGCCCTGCGCTAACATCTGCCAGTCCTTCTCTTTTTTTGCTGAGAAAGACTGGCCCTGGGCTAACATCCGTGCCCATCTTCCTCCACTTTATATGGGATGCCACCACAGCATGGTCTGCCAAGTGGTGCATCGGTGCGCGCCTGGGATCCGAACCTGCGAACCCTGGGCCACTGCAGCGGAGTGTGCGCACTTAACCGCTTGCGCCACCCGGCCGGCCCCTGCATACCCTTGTTTTATGTGTGTTTCTGTTTAAAGACACTGATTTAGTCAGGGTCTCCAAAGAAACAGAAGCAATAGAATATATACTTACACACATACATATGTATATAGGTATATATCGAAGAGGTTTATTATGAGGAATTGGCTCACTCAATTTTGGAGGCTGAGAAGTCTCACAATTTGCCATCTGCAAGCTGGAGACTTGGGAAAGGTGGTGGTGTAGTTCCAGGCTGAGTCTGAAGGCCTGAGAACCAGGGGAGCGTATGGTGTAAATCCCAGTGCAGGAGCAGAAGACCTAGTTCAAACAGACAGGCAGGAGAAAAAGTTCAAGATTCCTCCTTTTTCCACCTTTTGTCCTTTTTAGGCTCTCAACGGATTGGATGATGCCCACCCCCACTGAGGAAGGCAATCAGCTTTACTGAGTCAACTGAATCAAATACTAATCTCATCCTAAAATATCCTCACAGACACACCTAGAACTAATGTTTAATCTGGGCACCCCAAGGGGCAGTCAAGACGACTCATAAAATTAACCATCAGAGACACCTTTTTCAATATATATCATTGATTCATTAACAGTGAACTCATAGCCAACAACGCTATTAACTCATGCCTGAACAAAGCTTACCTAATATACATGTTTTCTCTGTAAGGCACATCATGGTCTTCTGGTGCTTAGGAATACTAGACAACTCTTCAGCAGTACGCTTGGAGTGTTCATCTTAAGAATGAAATCCCCAACAAAACACACAAAAATGTGAAAAAAGTGGCACTAAATAGACTGCGAAAAGAACATGTGTTTGCTATACGAAAGCTTTAACAAGAAGGGAGAGCGTTACCTTGTTCCATCTCGCTGAGAACGTGTGGGTCCAACATCTCACATTTCTCTCCATTCTGCACATGTGTGTGAATGACCACGGAAACATGATGTGGATTGGTTTGGGGGTTACAAATAAATTTTAGCGAGTAGGCAAATGTGCAATTTGGAATCCACGAATAGTGAGGATCCATTGCATTCACTTAAGATTTGAAAATTCTGCTTATGAGGTGCCTTCAAGACATGTAGTTGAAAGTCAGGAGAGATGTTGAATCAGAAAATAGATACTTGAGATACATTAGTATCTAAATGGCTAAACCATGCTGACTGTGTAAGACATTATTTACGTAGCGTAAGTACATGCATGGTGTAAGGATGGAGAAGGAGGGATGGTGGTTCTTGTCATACCAGGGGCAGGACTGGCAGAGCATGGCAGAGCATTGGAGGAACTTTGGATCCTCAGGTGAGCTTCTACCTGCACTGCTTCCTTCCACACCCTACAGTGGAATTGGATGTAAGTTGGGCTCTGGATGACATACCTGAGAGGGGCCCAGGAGACTGGATTCAAGATCATCGCTGTACAAATTAGTTTCACAGCAAATGCTTCAAGGAGGCAAAAAAGTCTCAGGGGAGGGGGCATGGGTCGGAACTTTGCAGAGAGCTCTGATAAGAATCCATGCCTCATGCTTTGGGCTGCTGTCTTGGTGGGAAAAGGAGTGTATCAGCTACTCTGTCCTGGATCCTTTGTATCCCCTTCACACTCACACCACACAGCTACTTTGAGACATGTGACTTCAGAGAGCCGTATTTTGGGGCCAGATATCCTACCTTGATGTTCTTTCTTCAGTTATAAGCTTCTAATATTTCCACCTAACCCTATCCTTCTCTGTAAACTCCGTAACCTAGTCCCCATGTGTCTGGTGGACCTTTTGTCTGAGTCTGTCTTTTCTCCACCATAATCCCATTCTCACAGACCCAGCTACATAAGCTAAAATAGTTAAGATTTTTAAAAAAAATGAGTTAGATTTGGGATTCAACCACTAATATTCCTTCTTTCTTTCCTTCCTTCTGTGCTATGTGTTAGGCACTGTGCTAGAAGCTGGACATGTAGTGACAAATGAACTAGCCATGATCCCTGGACTTCCACATCTTACCGTGTAGGAAATATGATACAATAAGAGGCAGGCTGGAGCCAAGACACCAGGGTTCAAGTCCTGTTTGTGTCACCATTTGTTGATGTAACATTGGGTAAGTCACTTTAGCTCTTAGAAACTCTTCCCAATGTTGTCAAACATTGGGTTTTGATTTCTAGATTCTTTTTTGGCCCCTTACATTCAATGATTCTGTAAAGTAAAATACTCTCACATTGTGTTACAGGGTGGTAGCAAATGTTATCAATCTTGATTATTGTAGGGAAGCAAGACTCAATAGAGATTGTCTAAGTTGCTGACACCCTGCAGATAATATAGGGTGATTGTCAATGCTTACCACACAACAGTTGAACCCTGAAGTATTTGGATTCTGTAGAGGGATTTGCTGAATAGAAAGGAAAATGCCAGGTTTGGGAAAAGGATTTGATAATACCTGCATGATCTGACACCAGCTGGAGAGTGGATCCTCCATGTCCCATTGTTATGCTTGGGTTTAACAGAATGACTGCATTTGAAAGCCACCACAGTGCCGTTGTGAGCAGTAGCAGAAGCTCATGTATTGTTCAGGGTTCCCAAGAACATCTTAGAGAGACCAGGAGACCACATTTGAAATACAAAAGTTGAGTTACTTTACCAGAAGCAAACACAGCGCCCGAATCTGTTTTATGTGCAGTAATTTCTGCAAATCAACTCTCTGCCTTCTCAGATACAGATCTATTGAAAGCATCAAGTGAAGCACCCAATAAAGTGTGGGGAGAAAAAGTAATTTTCTCTCTACCCTTCTAGGTTCTTGGCTGAAACACCACTGTAATACAAAGACAGGTTAACAGGAGAAAAACATATGAAATTTTAGTAACATGTGTACCTCCTGTATACGTGGAAGATGCCCAGGAAAAATGAGTAACTCCCTGAAATGGACCAAGCCACCACCTTAAATAACATCTCCAGGTAAAGACAAAAGAAGATGCTGTGGAGTGGGGAGTGAGTTATGCGAGGTTACCAGGAAGAGGACAGTAAACAAGGGGAAGGTTGATTTAAGTCGTTGCCCTTTCCATTGATAAGAGTTTCTAGAGATTTTGAGTCATCCTTTTCTTGCTGTATAGACAGGGAGACACATTTACAAACAGAGATTTTCCTTATAAATGTCTCTTACAAAAAGGTAACTTCTACTTGGTTTTCAGATCTTCTTTTGTGTCTGCTGTTTCTTAAAAATGATCGGCCTAAAATAATCCTTATGCCAAAGAGGTATACTTTGGGGTGGTATATTCTGCTCCCCTTCAGTCCTGCCTTGGAAACTTCAAATAAGAAGATCACAGTCAGGAAGCTGGGTTGGTAGATTGCTCCATATCTCATTGAACCAATCTCAGTCTTGAGAATAGGTCAGTTCAGTTAAACAGTTATATCTCATTTCAGGAGGTGGTAATGCAGTTGGGCTCCCAAAGTTAGGCCTATATTATATGAGAAATCAGGTATTTAATAAGAGGCATTTCTATGGAAAAGAAAGAAAAGGTTAATGATTGGAGCAGACTATAAACCAGTTTCTGAGCCCAGGGGGCAGCCAGTCAAGAAGATTTCTAGACGTCACATCTGAAGTACCTTTTGCAGTTTGAAATGTCTCTGATCATGTTATCAGGTGTTCAGGTAAACGTTCTGAGTGGCCCACATAGCAGCAGGCATGAAGGTTGTCCGAACATGAGCTATTGTGGTGATTTCTCTGAAGTTTGTATTGAGTCCTTCACATTCAGTTTGCAGGGATTCCGGAAAAGGGCAGTTTTAGTTCTTAGTGATTTCAAGTCCAAAGGGTAAGAGAAAATTGTAAATATTAGTATGAAGATTTGTAGTCAGGTATTTGAGGAAACTACAAGAATTCAGGATCCAGTCCAGTTTATAGGTAAATAACAAAACCTCAAAGACAGTTAACAACACTAGAATCTAAGAGCCACAAAAGTATATTACGGAAACAATCTTTCTCTCTATAATCACTCTCATTTTTACCAAAGATAGCCAAATTTAGACTAATTTCTTTGCAAAATAAGTATAGTCTCATTAAACTTGGCCTGATTATTTACATAAGTGCAGCAAGAATAGTGATTGACCATATAGGTTCTTTTGAATCTTATTTACTAGAACCTTAAGGGAATTTCAGATTGGAATTTTAAAAGCCTCTTGGGGAAGCCAAGCCAAGGACTCACCATCAGATTTCACCTGCAATATCTATAGATTTGAGTAAATTCCTCTCTTTTAAAGGTCCCCAAAAATATCCTGATGTTTCTGAGCCTGTCAGGAAGTGACCTTCCTTACTCACTTGGGAAGGCTTCTTGGGAACCCTGTAAGCAAGGTACCAGACTATTTTCCAAGGGGCTTTATTGACTCCATAAAGTCAAGCCTTAGTTCCCTAAAAACTGTCTGGGTTTTCTGATTTTATACATATTCAGTAATTTTATTCATATTCTGTAATCTGACATTACCGTCAAAGCTTTGATAATATAACCAATGTTTCCAATTGTGTCCTTTTACAAGGAGAACAGATTCTCATTGAACTTAAGCAAATAACTGTATTGCCATGAAAATAACAATACTCACTAAGAGTTTCCAAATTCTGGAGGGATTAGATAGGGATAAAAAGTAATTGTTTCATCTTTGTTCAAAAAAGCACACTTTACTAAATTGCTGTAAGTCATAGTTAGTTTAAGATAAAGTTTCCTTAAAGCTGGAAAATAAAACATTAAAGAACCAGCATTCTTTATCAACATTAAAGAAGTTTCAAACAAAAATTCATAAAAATAATAATTATCCTCATTTGTTCATTCATGCTCGGAAAAGTAGAAGACAATAGGAAAAGAGGAAGACCAAATATAAGATGGATTGACTCCATAAAGGAAGCCATAGGCATGAGTCTATAGAAGCTCGGAAAAGTAGAAGACAGTAGGAAAAGAGGAAGACCAAACATAAGATGGATTGACTCCATAAAGGAAGCCATAGGCATGAGTCTATAGAAGCTGAGTAGAGCTGTCGAGGACAGGACATTATGGACATCACTCATTCATAGGGTCATCAGGAGTCAGAACTGACTTGATGGCACATAACAATAACAACAACAACAGTTCATTGAGTCCCATGTAATCGATTTTTGTTCTACCTGAATGCAGTTTTTCCATTAGTTCTGGAAATTCTTACCCAGTTCAGTTTTATGATCTTAAAGTTATCAGAATCTTGTATTCTAGAGTACTTGTCAGAGTCCTTTCCATGAATCTCTCTGAAGATGAAACATGTTTGCAGGAACCCTTGTGCAAAAGCATCAGAGTAAAACAATAACTCTGTAAATAACAAAAAAACTTAAAAAATGCCATGGTTAAAGATCTGAAGACAGTTCGTTATAATGCTATTGACAAGGAAATTTGGTTATTTCTGTGACACACAACATTTTAAGATAACTAGAGTTACAAGTCATAACATAATACCAGGAAATATCAGATTTCTAGGAATTTCATATAACTTCTGGAACACATATTAATAAAATATATCCATACAAATATAATGTCATTATTACTTCTTATTTGACAATACTTCCAATGTAATTTAACATACTAAATAAGCCTAGTTTAACTTCTCTGCAGAGAGAGAACAAATCTTTTGAGATGTTCTAAGGACCCTCTGGAAAATCCCAAATTTAGTTCCAAGTCAAAAAGACTTCATTTAGAATTTGGTTTTGAGAAGTGTGCAAAAAACACCAAAGGATTTGGACACTTGATTAACTAGGATCATAGAACATTATAAAACAATGCTCAATTATTCATTTAACCAAAGTGACAAAAAATTTTAAAGGCAAATACAGAAAGTTACATAGTTGTAACTTAGCTCTTAATATTAAGACTCAGTTTTCTTAAATTATCAAAGACCTGATTAAGACAATATGAAGCACAAGCAATTATTTTGATAAAATACAGAATCTTTGCTTGCTACGAAGATTACTTAAAAGGTAAAGAAAAACCTTTCACAATCTCTTATCAAGAGCCGACCAAAAGACCAAGAAAACTTTGTCCATTTATCAGATGAAAAAATTAAGTTCCAGTTTTATGTAAGTACACCATTGATATTAAAGCTTACCTTTAAAATCCTTATTATAACAATTCGTTATAGTTTTAGTCAGCTTAATTACACAAGGTAAAATTCTTTCTCTTGCTTTTCCCAATTTTCTATATACATTTAGTTTGTCCTTCATTTTCCTCCTTCTTGTTTTGAAATAACCAGCTTTACTTTAGGAAAAATTTATTTTATTTTCCCTCAACAAAAATGCATCTTCATAGCTCATACCTTTCCTTACACCAAAAAACCCATCTACTTTCATTGCATATAGAGTTGTTTCCCTTATTACTCCTAGTAGGTTTAATTACATATATTAATTAGAATTCTTAACCCTTAGAAACCTTAATATCTAGTGAAAACTAAGAAGAAAGCAATATTAAACTGTCTGTTACATCGGCATTATTTAGATTGGCAAATTTATGGAAACATTTCATAATTTCTAGAAGCATATGCTTCCTCATAGCACAATTTTTCAATGTGGCACAGGCATGTTTACTAACAGATGCAAATTTATCTTTAATTTCTCTGCAATAGGAAGCCAAAAGTAGATAAACCTATGTTTAGCAGTTAATGTTAAATATTTTATCTTATTTGGAAATGATCTAGATATTCAATGAATTTCTGAAATTTAAGTTATCTTAGAGAAACTAATGGTGAAAGTTACCAAAAGATTTGGAAAACTATTTGTTTTTTTTTTTTGTGAGGAGATCAGCCCTGTGCTAACATCTGCCAATCCTCCTCTTTTTTTTTTTTTTTTTTTTTGCTGAGGAAGACTGGCCCTGGGCTAACATCCGTGCCCATCTTCCTCCACTTTATATGGGACGCCGCCACAGCATTGCTTACCAAACAGTGCATCGGTGCGCGCCCAGGATCCGAACCGGCGAACCCTGGGCCACCACAGCGGAGTGCGGGCACTTAACTGCTTGTGCCACCAGGCTGGCCCCTGGAAAACTATTTTTAGGTAGACATACCATAAAACAATTATTGCTGAAAAGTTCACCTAAAAACTCTTCTCTCACTTACATCTACTTAAATAACTTGCTCTCAGAAATTATGTTTAGGCTCTTCATGAAAACTTCATGAAACATTAAACAAAGTCAGCCATCACCCCAAGCCATCTTCCATGCTGACAAACTCTGGCAACAGAGACAACATGAACTTGTGACTAGTAAACCCAGGTAGAATAAAAGTTGCATGTCTGCTTTATATTTAATGCTAATAACTACAGAGACATGTCTATTTTAACTAAATCAACAAACTTCAACTAGCTTTTATTTACTGAAGATTATCCCAGATCACGTGAACTTGATAAAGATTTGGATCAGTTTCTATATTTCTAAGAGTTTTAGAATACCCAATCCTTAAATTCATTTGTCCTTCAACCCAACTAAATAGAGCTCTTGTACAAATTAATTTTGGAAATATCATCCAGAGGTAGAAAAATGTCACACATCTGCAACATATATATATATAGACAGACCTAAACATACAGAGAGACACAAATAGAGACCTTCTAGCTATCATTCTAAAATTTTAGCCATGAGTCAAGTATAATAGTACAAAACCCACTAGTTTATAAAAGAACAGTTGGATTCAAATTTTGTTTTGGCAGTTGGAATAAGTTAGGTTCATCTGCTCAGATGGCTAAAGCTTTTTACTAATATTTGTGGAGAGGACATTTAAGATTTTTCATTAGCCTAATTTCCAAATAGTTCCTTTTTCCTTGCTTTGATGAGAAACTTCTCCCTAAAGTTTGCATTTCAGAGAATGGCTCTTGGATCCTATAGAAGATGGGGGTAGAAAATCTATATCACAAAGGCATAGAGAAAGTATCCAAGTTTTCCCCAAGGAGTTTTGGGGTTCATTTGCCTATTATCAGAGGTCTAGAGTAATTACTATTTAAATTTTTTCCTTGCAGGACAATTCTGCTTTCAATGTTCCAATACTTAGAACATTTTGAGATGAACTGGGGAGGTTTTGGGGTTGGTATGGATATGTGGACTTCAAATTGCTTCTACAGACACATTTCTGGTTTTGTAGAGATTTTCAAGACAAAGACAATTGTTTCTAATTCCTCAAACAATTGGGTTGTAGCCTGAACATCAAGAGACTGACCCACCCAACCAACTAAACCTGCTTCTTTATATGCGAGAGATTTCTGACTAAGATGGACATCAAAAGATTTCTATGTTCTAGGACTTCAGAGTTTAATGCAATATGCCTTGAAAAAAATCTGTATAAAGCATTCAACAAAGGTCTTCAAATGGTCTCCCATTTGAGGGTACAATTTAACCTTGGACCAATTCAGCTTAGGGGGAAAACCTTTACTATTGCTCCTATTAGCCCCTCAACATTGGCCTCCAGGTGATCCATTTCCTGATCATTTGTAGGAGGGCCTGGGAGAAATTCTGGTCATCCATTTTCTCTGTGAGGAGGGTTTGCCAGGGGGCTGTTTGGCTTATCTGTTAACTACAGTATAATCATGGGTAGGAAGAACACCCCTTAGCAGCCAATCCAGGTCCCTGTGAGTAGGGTTGTGAATGGCCACTGATCTTTCTAACTCTTCTCTAAATTTGGTAGGATCTTCTCAAACTGGAGGCAAAAAGGGCCTTGTAATTTTATCTTTTTAAGGGAGTTCCCAAGGCTAAATACCATACTCCATGTCCTTTGTTCAATTTGATCATTCCATAGGTATCAATAAGATAGTTGTTTAGATTGAGAGCTCTATAAAATTTTTTTCAAATATAGAAGTTTTTCCAATTCAAAAGATCCATTTTCTGGCCTTTGATAAGTAGGATCTTATATCAACCTCAATAGTGACTCAAACGAAACAGACTTTTTATGGCTTAACCATGGACACAAGAGGCATCCCAAAAGAGGGTACAAAAGATGCAGCCCTCACAAGATCCAGGAAATTTACTCCCAAAGTTAACCTATGAAAGCAAAGATCTTCATTGTCACAGACGGTAAGAATGGTGTAGTGAAAATAGTATCTCTGTTTCCTGTGAGAACATGAGATGCTTCTAGTTACAGACTCGCTAATCTGTGACACCAGACAGGTGCTATTGGAATAGGAGTTTTCCAGCCAATGCAGGTTGAGACAACAAAGGACCCTTATGGATTGGAACCCCTTATGATTGGAACCCCCAGAGCTGGCACAGTTGGACATAGAGAATGCTGCTTCTCAGATCCATATCCTATTTGGCTATCCACCAGAGACATGCTGGTACATGCATCCTCCGGCTGGCAAAGACCATAGAGAATGTTCTCACTGGTCACAAAGCCAAGCTCTCAAGACATAGAAGGAGACAAAAGGAAAACCTCATTTGACCTATGGTTCTCCTTACGACAAATGACACAGAAGACTGAGACAAGAGAAAACAATGACCATCTCCAAGAAGAAAGGATTAGTAGAAAACAAGAGTACTCATAACAAATCTTTACCAGAGTTGCTATACTCAAGAAACTAATTTGCACAAATATTTTCTCCTTTTAATTTGGAAAGGAATGGATGAGAAATTTTTACCTTCCTTTCTCAACTTGGCACAACAGAGTGAGATCCAGGAGAGCTGACCTTGGTAAGAATTCTTACCCTTTGTCAGCTTCTGCTAGTTTTCCAGGATCCCATCTGCAGGCTCCAGTATGGTGTCTCAGAAAGTTCGATTGTAGGTTGCCAAACTGTGGGGGAGGGAAAAATAATTTTCCCTCTACCCTTCTAAGTTCTTGGCTGAGACACTCCAACAATAAAAAGATAAATTAACAAAAGAAAAACAGACAAAAGTTTAATAATATGTATACTTCCTGTATACATGGGAGATACCCAGGAAAAATGAGTAACTCCTCAAAATGGCCCAACTCACCACCTTAAATAACATCTGCAGCTAAAGTCAAAAGAAGATGGTGTGTGGGAGAGGAGGCCAATTATGGGAAGTTACCAGGGAAAGCACAGTAAACAAGGGTAAGGTTGTTACACAGATTTAAGTTTTTGCCTTTTCCATTGATAAACATTTCTAGAGATTGAGAGTCATCCTTCTTTCCCTGGTACAGAGAGGGAGACACTCTTACAAATGGAGATTTCCTTAATAAATATAAATGTCTCTCACAAAAGGGTAACTTCTACTTGGTTTTCAGAGCTGCTTCTGTGTCTGCTATTTCTTAAAAATAATCAGCCTAAAATAATCCTTATACCAAAGAGGCATATATGTTTTTTTTGTGAAGAAGATCACAAGAAAAGATCACATCCATGCCAATCCTCCTCTCTTTTTGCTGAGGAAGACTGGCCCTGGGCTAACATCGGTGTCCATCTTCCTCCACTTTATATGGGACACTGCCACAGCATGGCCTGGCAAACGGTGTGTCGGTGCGCACCCGGGATCCGAACCTGGGCCACCAGCAGCAGAGCGCACGCACTTAACCACTGTGCCACGGGGCTGGCCCCCCAAAGAGGCATATTTTGGTTTGTTATGTTTTGCTCCCCTTCACATTGATGCAAATAAAAATTGTTTTCAAATGAATATTTGGTAATGCCCCAGTGGAGGCTGATGGTCTTCTACTGTACAATGCACATGTGTGGTTCAGTGTTTCACTATTGGCAGAAGGAAGCTTAGAGAGATGTTATAAATGTTTTTCTACATTCTATTATACTTAGGCTAAATAGATACCTTCTCCAAAGAATGTTTTCTTAAGGAAAAGAATTATACCCATCACAAAAGAACCCTCTTTTGTTTGTTTTATGGCTAAAAGATGGCTCTTACTTAAATTAGTAAGTTATTATGATACAGTGAGGGAGGCAAATGGAATCCACAAGGCAAGGCAAGGCACCTTGATATTGCCCTCGATTGGCTGTGCGACCTTAGACATTAGAATACATTTCTCTGGCACTTTCCTTGTGCGAAAAGTGCAGATAACAGCAATTTCTATCCCTTTCTCTTATCTCGAATGTTGATTAATCATGGTAACGTATATGGAGTTCTTCAGGAGAAAGGTTTGCTTTTAGTACAAGCCCGTTGGGTAGTATTTATTGAGTTCACAAGTGTATTTGGAACTGTGATTAGAACTGAGTTGAGTTACCAAAAAATGTAAGATATTTAGACTCCTGGGAATACCTGATTATTATACAATGTGGCCAAAATTTTAAAGAAATAGCTGCTAAGACTTTTCTGACTTTAGAAACTCTGGTAATCTACTTGAAAGGGAAGGCATATACGTTCCTTGGCGTTCTCTTCTCCTGACTATTTTCTGTAGTAAACTGTTTTCTCCTTTGTTCTTTCTGGTTCAAAGAACTTTTGCTTCCTCCCTCTGGTTTTCTGCTCCTTGCACCTCCAGCTTCTGGTTGTTCTTTCTCTGTGTTCCTCTCCTATTCACAAATGTGTGGGAATTAGCACTTAAACTCAAACACTTAGGGACCACGGAGGCTGTGAGTCGGGTGACACGGTCTTTTGTTGGGAATGGCAGAAAGATTATATTACAATGTTCTAGTTCTCTAAGGAGAAGAGGCTTTGGGCACTCACCAGTGTAGCTGATTAAGGAAGAGTCAGTACTGAGGGTCGTGTCTGAAGAGATAGCACACAAAACCCCAAAATGAATGCCATCTAAAAAGCCAAGACATTGTAAAGAGTCTGCTATCAAAGCCACAGCTCTTCAGGAAATGCCAAGATAGTGGGTTTCCATTATTAGTAGTATTCTAAAAATGTGTGGGGCACATATGATAAGGTCCACATGTTAAACTGGCTCTCTTGTGATTCGGCAGATGAGATCTGCTAAATTTAAGAAAAAGTTTGATCAAAATATAATCAACAGAGCAAATGTAAAGAAAACACACTATCATTGAGTTGAAAAAAACAGTGAATAGTAAACAATCAAGTGAAATAACACTGAATCACTTGGATTTGCTTTTAAAGTAGTAGGGAATTGTTTTTTTTTAATGTATTAATTTAATTTTAAATATAATACAATTTATTTCACTTCTTGTAAAAAAACTTTTTAAGATTTAAATGGTCATATGTTCTCTATCCCCTTCAAATGCCCTCTCATGTTCTGTCCTCCCTCAAGGCTCCTTTCCAGGGTCAGGGCCTCTTTTCAGGCACCCCAATATTTGCAGGCTAGCTAATCCTCTCCTGTGAGGGATCCTGAACTCTTTGCTCAGCCTGCTTTTACAGCAGTTACTATAGAGCACATCTCCAATTACATGCTTCTTCCTGTCAGGAGGCCCTCTCTGAATTTAGAGACCCCTTCTGAGTTGTCTTATCTCTTTGTACCGGCCTCTTGCCCAGCACTTGCCTCTTTTCATATAACCGTCTGTTGAGCTCCCCTTCTGGCTGAACCGTAAGCTCCTGGAGGACCAATGCTATCTTACTCACCCTGTATTCTTAACACTTACAATGACGGTTGATCTTCAGTGGAATAAATATTTCACTGTCAAACCCAAAATGTCTTTTCTTATAATTGTTTTTCAAGTAAGCAAGTTTTTAAAAACTCTCATGTCAAGCTTTCAATCAAAGCTATCTCTGAATTGCATTCTAAATTGCAAAGGGTCCGGCCCATCTGCCAATGGTAACATTGAGGATTCCTCCATTTACTTACACATGATGTACCCTCTGCCTGGGATCCTCCACCCTTCAGTCTTGTTAGCTAAGTCCTAGTCATCTTTTTGATCTCGGCTTGAACTCTGCTTCCTTTCCTAGCATCTCCCTCTCTCCTCCTCCCACCCAATCTGAAACAATTTCTCCTAAAATAATCACTCATCGCATCCTTTATTTTTCCTTCACATCATTTATCAAAAGTATCAATGGTAGACTTTTTTTTTATGGCTTGTCTCTTCTACTAGGGTGTACGCTACATGTGAGTAGAGAATGTCTATATTTAGTTCAGTATTATATTTCTAGCACTTAGCACAATGTCTGGCACAAACCAAGTATGCAATAAATATCTGTAAAATGATGATTTTTTTGCTTTTTCTACTGAGTAAAAGTTACTGTAGGAATACATAGATAGATAAAATATTGTCTCTAGCCTTAAGGGGAAATCTGGTATTTCTGATGCCTTCAGGTTGAAAAAGACACACTGTGTTGGGGCTGAGAAGGAATGCAAAGGCCTAGAGATTGAGTATGGAAATGTTTTCTTACCAGAAAATATATAGTAGTTGTACACTTACTAAATATTCATAAAGAAAATTCATGATGATAGAAAACTATATATTTATTCAGTAATGCTGTTAAATAAATTTACGAATTTTGAATCAGAGTATTACATTATCTTGTGGGATAGTGGTATATATGGTAAGAGATATACACTATCAGTTTGCTGAATTTAAAGTTTGGTAGCTACACACTTTTATCAGACCCCTTGTAATTACAGCCCCAGAGTCCCCAAGCTTTGGTTGCTGGTTATCTAGGGCTCAGGATGAGGAAATCAGGAATATTGTCAAGAGGAAAGAGAAGTCTCAGAGTGTAGCTGGAAGGGTATCCATTCAGGGATTTGCAAGGTGCTAGTCCTCCTGGCATTTAAGTATGCCCCTAAGTTTGGTATTGTTTTTAAAATTTCATCTTCCTCTTCAAGACTATCTGTATCAATTTTCTCTTTAATTAATGAGCAGCTGCTCTGGCGTGTGTTTAGTGATGATCATGTTTAGTTAAGAAGACAATCTTCTCTGTTTGCTTTGAGCTGTAATAGAGAGTATGGAAATAAACGCTTGAAGGTACAACAAGCCAAGGCATTATGTAATAGGTGAGAGCAAACCCATAAATAATCAAATCAACGCATAAATCTTTACAGAGTTTAGCTGCTTAGGGCATTGAAATAAAAAGAAATACTCTCACCCTTCTTTTAAAATTTTAGTCAAGAGGCCTTCAGGTAGAGCAAAGAGATCTTTTAGGAAATAAAACTGCTATAATAGCTAACTCTTATCTTGGGCTAAACTGTGCCAGATACATCCTAGGTGATTTATAGGTACTAATTCATTTAATCTTTATACCAACTGCAGTGGATGCTGTGGTACGTCAATCAGAGACCCCCGACAGGACCAAGACATTTGTTCCCTCATTTTCTAATGTGTTGTCTGCTGACAGCTTTTAGCTAAATCCCTCCCTAGAAACTGCCTGTGGCAGAAAAGAGCTGCCTTGCCCAAGGTTCATACCTTTCCAGGGAGAGGTTGCATCCAATGATTGGTCAATTCAGAGGTACAAAGGTCTAGTTGACTTGCCCCAATTCAGGATATGTTTGGAATAGCAGGGCTATTCCAGCTTCAGAGCTCTGTGTGGGATCAGCTGAGGCTCTGCTGTCACTGTTTCACAGTTCAACTTCATCCTCTTCTCAAACTGGCTTCCCTTACTGCCTATCTGATGTTTTTCCTGAGAGAACGCCCTACACAGATTTCTATCTCAGAATCTGCTTCCCGGGGAATCAAACAAACACACCAACTTCATTATTGCTCTCATTTTATAGGTAAGAAAACTGAGGCATGGAGGATGAGTAATTAGCCCACAGTTACGGCAGGATTCAGACCCCACGAATCTGGATCCAGAAGAAACACTTTCAGCCATGATGCTCTGTCTTAAAATGGGACGAGGAAGACAGTTGGGCTCTGCCTGTTCTGGATCTGCCTTCCTCTCAGGCCTAATCTTGCTCTGTGTTCCTTCTCACCTTCTCCTGTTTCGGTCACACTGGCCTTTCTTCGGTCCCGTTCACTGGCCATGAATGAGTGAGCGAAGTACTCAGTGTGCAGGCCATGGAGATGGGATATAGGATCTAGGCTGGAGATGATTAGAATCTAGAGGAGGAATTTGACCACAGCAAAGAGAAGAAAGAATGAAATGTAACTGATATGATGGTTCGTAAATACTAATTGATGAAATCTAAGTCTGAGGTTCTCAGCTTGGGGGCAAAACATTCTGTGCTCAGTGCTGTATTCTGTTCTTATTGTGAGACATACAGGCAATAACGTCTGCATGCTTTCAATATTTATAATCATTTTGGGAAGAGCAAAACACTATAAAAGGACAAAAGAATAACAAAGTAAAACGCAATCAAGAGCAGGATAATGTGACATCTTCTAAATATATTTGCGAGCCTAGGTAGATGAAATTAGGGAACTTTAGCTACGGAAAATATTATGGTGAGATGAAATTAATTGCTAAAGGATTAGTGTTGAGTTTGTGTTGCATCTTCATAAGTTAAAAAGAGAGGGAAGATTATTCTTGACAAAGGAAACAGATGGAAATCATGTAAAGAGAGGCATTGTCTCCTTTAATCTCACAACATTTCTCTGAGATGAGTGCTATTATTAGAATTTATGAGAAAGCAGAGGTGCAGAGAGGTGAAGTAACTTGCTGGGACTAGCCCAATTGGTGAGCCATGGAGCCAGGACCCGAACCCAGGCAAACTGCTTCCAGAGTGCATGATCTTAACCATCATCCTTTGGATCACAAATGTTTGTGGTGATGGAGTAGATGGAGTGGGCCAGGTGATAAGGCTGTTAAAATTGCAGGCTGGAAGAGGTCCACTAGCAACAGATCCACTAGGCAAGCAGAGACTTTCATAATGAGGGAAAAGCATGGGTTTGGAGGTCAAACTGATGAGCATTCTAATTCAGTTCCAGTCATTACCGGAAGAGTTGCTCATTTATTTTAAGGCTCAGTTTTCTCTTTTACAAAATGGGAATAACAAAACATAACTTATAGGATTGTACAGGAGATTAAATATAATGTATGTAAAGCAGTTTGTACGGCACCCAGTATGACTGTTGCAGGTATTCAGCTAATGGATGGTAGTTGCTGTTGTTTTAGTGAAGATCATCAAACTTGGGCAGAGACTTCTGCAAAAGATGAGAACAGAGGGTGAAATGCTGAAAATGGAATTGTAGGAAGATAGAGATGGCTGCGTGGGGTGGGATGGACTGAAAAATGATGGGGTGGAGGGGCTGGATGCAGGTAAATTGAGTACCACTCATTAGGATCTTCCAGTCATATAAGGATATGTGATAAAGAGTGTCTGGATTTGGGCAGTGGCTGTGGAAACACAAAGGAAGGAGTAGACTTGAGCGATGTTACAGAGCAAGAATTGACAAGATACCATACATGGAAGACAAGAGGAGAGGCAGTGGAAAACAGCCAGATCATCTGAAGATCAAAAGGCTAAGAGAAAGGTAATACCATTGAGGAAAAAAAAAATGGGGAAACTGAGGAAGATGTAGTTCTTGGGCTCATGATGATAAATTCGGATGTTGAAATGAAGATAAGTAATAGATGTGAAAATGATTGAGAAGAATCTGAACAGTGGTATAAAAAAAAGCCAATGGTTTCATTAATTTTGACATTGAGAAGGTGGAATTTCTCTTTGTAGCCTTTCTGGCTAAAATTTTGAGAGAAAGAGAGCTAAGAAATACAGTTGCCTAGAACTGGTGCCATCCTTGCATAAAAGGGAGCTGAGGTCATAGGAATGGGTGTCACTGGGTTTTCAAAGAAAAGGGACAAGAAAGATTCACACATGGAGGTCACATGTCTGCTTATAAACCAAATCCCTTCCTATGTGGGCTCAATGGTACTCTTTCTCTGAAACATACTAGTTCCAAGACTGACTCAGTGATTTTTCAGATTTTCACTTTTGGAGGTTGTTTTAGTATAAAATTTCAAGGCCATTCTTCTGTTCTTTTGCTTTAAGAGCCACATGATAGAATGTCTTGCCAGCACCAAAGGGTTTAGAAGAACTATTTCTGTTTTTCCAAAGGGCTTAATAAGGAAGCAGCTTCTTCTCTCTGAGGAAAATGACACTTCACAGAGTCCAAATATATTTCTGTAAATTGTGAAGGATAATAATATTGTTCCAATTAAGCTCTTCATGCACACAGTATAGAGGCCAATCTGACCTTATACAAATAGGACAGTAGGAGAAAAAAGTGCTATTGCCAAAAATGCTCTCACCTGGAAGATAAATGTTACCAATAAGCAGTTGCCAAAAAACCTCCAGAGAAGCTAGAAGCAATATTTTATTTTTTCAAAGAGATGAATAGATGAATTTGTAAATTGAGAAACTATAGGGAGCTGGAATTAGGGAATTTGAAAGTATCAGCCATGCTGAGCCAAGTGGCCTTTCTCAGAGTCTAGAATTTCTTATTTTCCAATAACAAAGCCTAAAACCCTCAGGCAAACGGTCCTAGAAAAAAATTTTTCATTATCGGCTCATTAGAGGAAGTTAACTCTGAGCTCTTGAAATGTATTTGTTTTACTGAACATTAGTGATGCCTTCTAGAAGGTTCCCCCAAATTTACCTGCCCTAAAAATGGATAAGGCCAGGTTCTAATTAAGGTCCACCTTTTTTCCTTTCTTGCAGACTTATAAAGAAAGATGGAGAACAAAAACCCCAGGAGACTTTCCTTAGTCCTTCTATGAGCCATAACGTTGTTTCTGTGTTTTTTAAATATATAGTGAAAAATTATTTTTACCTTCAGCGAAATATATTAGAGGTGGGGGAGAAGGAAGAACTCACCACTGTACTTAAAATTCAATTAGCTTGGCTGCAGGCTTGGCATAAGATTAGCTTGCATAGCGATTTTCTTCTCTCCTTAAATGCTCAAATTTTCTTGTCAACTATTAATATAAATGTTCATGTTGAAGAATCAATAATGCCCTGGAAACTTTTTTTTAAAATAAATTTTGCCTGTTTAAGAAAACAAATGTACTTGGGGAAGAAATATAGCACAATTTCACGCCCATGAACCAGGCATATACTCATTATACCTGTGGATCTTTTGGAAAAACCTCTCGTTTGAAGATTCCTAATTTCTGTTCTGTAATATATTGTGCAGTGCTTGACTTTAGAGGGCAAATTGTAGCCGTATGGTTTTTTTTGGTTGATGATTGCAAAGTATGCCAGTCAGGTCTACGGTGGTAAAAAACATTGAACCAACATCATACAGGTGCATCTTCCTGGGTGATACCCTCACACTGCAGGGGTTTCTCGTGGACATTTATCCCTCCAATTTCTCTTTTCCTTCCAGGGAAAAAGCTCCAAGACAGCTCTTTCAATTGTCTAGTTTTTCTTATACTTGGGTTCATTGGGAATTTATCAGTCCAAATGTTCAATCCACAAAATTCGTTTTAAAAGTGAAATCTTAGGGACCAGCCTGGTGGCATAGTGGTTAAGTTCTCATGTTCTGCTTCGGTGGCCCGGGGTTCACAGGTTCGGATCCCAGGCGTGGACCTACGCACCACTTATAAAGCCATGCTGTGGCAGGCGTCCCACGTATGAAGTAGAGAAAGATGGGCACGGATATTAGCCCAGGGCTAATCTTCCTCACCAGAAAAGAAAGAAAGGAAGGAAGGAAGGAAGGAAGGAAGGAAGGAAGGAAGGAAGGAAGGAAGGAAGGAAGGAAGGAAGGAAGGAAGGAAGGAAGGAAGAGACAATCTACAGGGAGCCCCAGGCAAGGGGTAGAGGGGTGAGGAGGAGGGGAGAAGAGCATTAAACATCTGCTGACTCTAAGGCCCCCCTCGTGGTGTTTTGCATTGCTGCTATTTGTGAGAAAGGGAGGAGAAACACCCCAATTTTTCTTACCTCATAAGTTTCTATTCATGAAACAAGAAGAATGATTTCAACTGACAACAGCCTTTACCTCTCATGCATTATGCTAGGAATGGGTGCCAAATCTTGTTTTTCCATCTACCTGTGAGTGCCCTGAGTCTCTTACACCTGGAATAAATTAGCTGCAATTCTCTCTTTCCTTACTGCATATCATTATGTAGTATTTCCACCACATAGATCAATAGATGTAATTTCAGGAACATAAATTAACATGTTCCTTTGAGCTTTGAATTTTCTACAAAGTAGTGGTTAGATCAGAGGCTTGATCACATTAAGGTTTGATTTATTTTTTCCAATCAGACGGTGTCATTGATAGTACCATACATGTCCATCAGTAGATCTATAATATATAATAGTCTTGCCTTAAATAATTTAATTATTTATCAGCCTGAAAGTCAAAGGATAGCTGTAAATGATTTATTGAATATCCTTCTGGAACAGTGAGTCTATAAAAACAGGTAAACCCAGTTTGCATTTGTAGGGATGTTTTATCATGACTGTAATCTTTTCTAGAAGTAGCATTACTGACCACAGTGATTCTGACTCTGGAATCTTGGCCATACTGGTAGAGTAGATGATGTCGTTTCTAGTCATTGGTGAACTGGTGGGACAATTTGGAGTCTTTTGTGTTGATCAATGCTGAGGTTAAGAGATTGAAGCAATTACTCATAGACGTCTCGATTTTTAAGGGAAAAGAGTGCTGCATTTCCCTGTTGCTATATGGCAGAAAAAACTGACAAGGCTACAAGGGATGCTATTTGAGCAGTGTTTCACCATTTTGAGTGTCTGTGGGATCTCCTCTCTGGCTCGGCCTGGGAGTGTAAGTTTTGGCCTCAGCCGTTTCAGTTCCTGGGTGTCTCCATCTGCCCCTCAGCCTGTGCACTCCTGAGGTGCTATTGCCCAGTCCATCTATGGCTCTGCTCTGGTTGACAACGTTTTAATTAGACCTTTTCTCCTTTGCCTTCCAGGATTAACTCCCCCACCCACTACCCTCTAGCCCTCAGCAAACACACACAAATCAGCACATTCTTGTTCCTCTGCTATCATAGGTTACCCTGACTTCTAATGCAAAAGTTCTGCGGGTCTAAAGTGAGGGACCTCTGGTATAATAGGAGACAATGAAGATCAGGAACAGTGTCCAGCTTCAAAGGATGGATCTGGAAGGAATGAGGAGAGATCTGAGTGTCTGGGGAACGGGTCTGGGATCATCCAGTCCACAACTGGGCCCAAACAGCAAGTGAACACCCAAGAGTCACAAGAAGAAGAATGACTGAGTAAACCAAGGGCCTTTTTTCTTACTGACTTTGGGGTCAAGTTTAGGAAAACTTTATGCCAATTCTATGAAAATGTATAGGGTTCTGTAAATTTCTTGGCGTTTCACCCAAAGGACATGATTTCAAATCTTACTTGCTGGATGTGGGTATTAGATAGAGGTAGAGAAAGCAGTGATGCAGAGAGTCTGTCAAGCTGGGCTCTCAGTGGCTCTGAGGCCAGCAGAGCACTCCACGTGGCCACCGCAGGCAGCAGGCAGAGGTGAGAACTTGCACCCCACACCTATTGGCCCAGTGTTACTCACGTCTGAGTCAACTCTCAGAGTCCCTGTCTGCCAGCAGCGTAGCTCTATTATACTTTGAAGCTGAAAGTAATTTGCAAGGTGCACTCTAATGATCTGCAGCATGCTTGCAATTTCTAGGCCCATGGACTTCCTCCCAAATTATTGGTTACTGACAATTAAACCCAGAATCTGGAGTACAAGCGTGAGGTGGATGTTACTGGTACTCAGCCCAGAGCTCTTCAGAACCCTTCTAACGGTCTGTGTTCCTCTCCTGACTTTTGTGTTATTTTGCTCTGGCGAGCACTCACTTGTCACTGTCTTCAGAGGCCAGTCCTGGGACCCCCCTGAGCCACTTTGGTCATAAGTGCAAAGAGCTGCAAGTGCCTGGAAGCTTCAGTTCCTTGGGAGCAGCCCTTAGCCAGTGACGGTCTGGTGTAGGAGCAGAAAAGCCTAGCTTTCTTGCCTCTAGTTGGGACAAAGTCGGAGGCAGACTAGACTCAGGAGTTGTATAGGACCCAGCTGGAGCTGTCCTCTGGGACTTTGCCTGAAATGGCCCCCTTGTTTGGCTGCCACTGTTTCCGTTTCCTCCATTCCCTTCTTGGTTTCTCCTGAGAGAACTTCTTCATAGGTCACCCGTATGTAAGTTCTTGTCTCAGGGTCTCATTCTGGAGAACCAGTATAAGAAGGGGCCACATTAGCACTCAAACAGCTACTGTGGTGCAAGATTCCCTGTCCCCAGACCTAGGCCTAGGCCTCAGAACTCAGCTCTGACCTTGATAATGCCATGGTGTCCCCACTTCTTCTGGCTGGAACCACAGACCCATCAGGACTAGGACCCTGCTGGTGTGACTGAACCCGAGTATCCTTTCTTATTCTTGCCAGTTTCCTTTCCTAAGATTAGATTCTTCCCCTCCATTCCTCCACTGCTTAGGAAAATTCCTCCATGAATGGACAGAGTTCAGGGAAACCCTTCTGCTCCTGGCTGGTTCCCACCCATTTCACCATTGCCCGGAGTCACCACAACTGGAAGCTGCTTCTTGATTTGGACCTACTAGTCCTGATGATTTCCAGAATCATGCTCGAGACGGTGAGATCCTGACATACTGCATGGTGGCCATTGCTGGGCGAGCCTCAGAGGACAGATCCATCTACTTAGCTCCCCATCCTGCCCCACTTGGCATCCTCTGCCTCTCAGCCAGCTGGGTGGTAGAATTCAATGCATGGCCCCTCATTAGTAAACTTATGAGGACAGCAGCTGTATCTATTTTAACTATTAAATCCCTAGCATCTAATGCAGAGCCAAGTTTAGTAAATAAGTATTGAATGAATGAATATTGACCTAAGTTATTGTATAAGATTCTATTAACACTCGTGTTTCTTTCTTGGCATGTCTAAAACTCTGCTGCTGATATTTAAACACAATTTAGGATGTGCCCAAAATCCAATTTAGGATGTGTGTCAAAGTGGCTTTGACAGAGGGAACTGAAAAACCAATGCACATATACATACACATGTGCCATCCTCAAGACATCCTCATCTGGGTCAGCCAACCTTAGATTCTATCCCAGTTCTATCACTTTTTAGTAATAGCACTAATATTTACATTGTGTCACTATGTGCCAGGGAGTATCCTCAGCACTTTACTTAAAATAATTCATTGTTTAACCCTCACCACAACTCTGTGAAGTAGGTAATAGCGTTGTCATCCCCATTTTGGAGAGAAGGAAATGGAGGCCAATTGGAGGTGGCAGAACTGAGATTTGAACCTGGGAGATTTGACACCAGAGGATATGTGCTTAATCTCTGCAGTACCTACTGTGTAGTGGTGTGACTCCCTGAGGACTAAGTGGGATAATACAGGAAAGGCTGCAGCAGGAGGTGGTCCATGGTGGGAGTTCTATAAATGCAGGAGAAAACAGAACGCCTACCTTCTGCTCCTTTTTTTTCTCCAAGGCTGTCTTTGTTTTATTTTTTTCAATTAATCTTTTATTTCAGAAAAGTTTAAATATCTAATTGTTTCCAAAGGTAAAGAGATTAATATAATGAACCCCCAGGTATTCTTCATCCAGCTTCAACAAATATCAACTCATAAACACTCTTGTTCCCTTTACACCTCTTCCTACATTATTTTGAAGTAAATTCCCAGCATCGTATTATGTCATCCATAAATATTTCAGAATACATCTCTAAAAGATAAGAACTCTTTAAAAACACATAAAACACCATTATCATATTTAAAAGTAACTGAAAATAACGTCTTAACGTCAATGAATATCCCAGCAATCTTTATGTATGCCAATTGTTTCCCACACACTTTTTCCCCCCACAGGTTTCTGTGGATTAGGATTATAAATAAAGTCCATAAATGCAAGAGGTTGGTATGTCTTTTGAGTTTCTTTTAACCTATAGCTCTCCTTCTCCGCAATTTTCCCTCTAGTAATTTAAATGGGAAAGAACTGGGTTCTTTGTTCTGTAGGTTTCCCAGGAAACTCTTCCCTGATGTGGATTGCATCTCCAAGGTGTTGTTTTCCTTGTTCCTCTGTCCCCTGTTATTCCTCTGTATTGATAGATACAGAAGCTTGGTCAGATTCAGGTTTTTTGGTTTTTGTTGCTGTTGTTCTTTTTGGCAAGACTACTTCATAGGTGGTATGGTCTACTTCCCTGAGGAGGTCCTCATATTTCTCTTTTCATCATGTTAGCTGTCATTGATAATTATGGCTAGATCCATTAATTCATTAGGGGTTACAAATGCTTCATCTATGTTACAGAAGACTTGTATGTAGAGAAACTTCCCTAATTAAATATTTGGTTCCCTAAGCTACAATTCTTTTAGAGAAGACAGAATAAATGCTTGATTTCTTCCCTTTACCAGTTTTCAAATGATGTATTTGTTCCTGATCAACTCATGGATTCAAACAAGTCTTTTTTCCATCATTTTTTAAAGGAACAAAACACTTCAAATTTGTAGAAAAGTTGACAGAGTATTCCCCTTATCTAGATGTACTAGTTGTTAAAATTTTGCACATCTACTTTCTTTCTTTGTGTCTCTTTTTTTTTCCTGGGAAAGATTCACTCTGAGCTAATATCTGTTGCCAATCTGCCTCTCTCTCCTTTTTTTTTCTCCCCAAAGGCCCAGTACATAGTTGTATATTCTAGTTGTAAGTCCTTCTAGTTCTCCTATGTGAGCTGCCACCACAGCATGGCTACTGATAGACAAGTGGTGTGGTTCCATGCCTGGGAACCAAACCTGGGCCAGTGAAGTGGAGTGTGCTGAACTTTAACCACTAGACAATCAGGGCTGGCTCTCTCTTTATATGTATGTGGAATTTCCTGAAAGTAAGTTGCAGACATCATGATAGTTCATTTATAAACACTTTAACACATATTTTCTAAGAACAAGGATACTTTTCTACATAACCACAATACTATTACCATAAGAAAGAAATTTTACATAAATATAGTATTCAACAATTAATCCATATTCAAACTGCCTGTTATCCCAATAGTGTTCTTTAAAACTATTTTTTAAAAACCCAGGAATCAATGACTGATTGCGTATAATATTTCAACGTGTCCCTTTAGTCTTTTTTATTCTTTTGGTTATTTCCCCTTTCCAGGATAGGAACCAAAGTATTCCTGACCCAGACACAGCCCCTTATCCTGCATTATGCTGCCTGGGGGTTTGTGTGTGTATACTACATGGGTGATGCTGTTTGCTTCTCATCACATCACATCAGGAGGCATGTAATGTCAGTTTGCCCCAGCACTGGTGATGAAAAGCTTGATTCTTTGATTAAGTTGAAGTGTGCCAGATTTCACAATAGCAAAGTGAACTTTTTCTTTCTGTAACTAGTAAGGAATATGCGGGGTAGTATTTTAAGATTGTTTGGACTTTCTGCCCTCCTCAAAGGGCAGATCTCGCCTGAATCAGTTATTACATTGGTGGTTGCAAAATGGTGATTTTCTAATGTTAATATATTTTCTATAGCAGTTATTCTTCTGTGAAGAATAGCTTTCTCTACTTCTACATTTTTCTGAGTAACACTATGGACTCATGGATTCTTTTCTGATTCAACATATTGTAATCTCTTATCATCATTATTCTTTTTCATGTTCAAATTTTTCCAAATTTGGCCTATGTGAGCTCCTTCAAGATGGTGCCTGTGTTCTTTTAACATACCCTCATCAGCCTTCAAGCACTTCCTTGCTTTCTGCCACAACTAGATATTCTGGCTTACCTTGTCCCTCAGCACTTGAGTCAGCAGCTTCTCCAAGGAGCCCTGGTTCTTTTCTGTGAATAATGGGCTTTAGAAATTGTAATCTGAGTGCTAAGTGTGCTTATTGCTACTGAGATGTTGCTTCAGGCTATTTCAGTGCAAAAAGCTAAGAGATATTTTTTTTTCCTTTTTGTTAAGTCAGGAGTTCATACTCAACAATCACAGGGCTCCTTGCTTTCCCCCACTCCATATTTATATCTTCTTTCTACCACAAAGAAAACATTGGTTCTCAACTATATTAATAAATTTGTTCGTTCTCTCTATCCCATAATATTCACAAAAGCTTTTCAGAATGATTACATCAATACCTCTCACAACAACAAACCTATAGTAAAACTCAAAAATTTTTTCATAATTTTTTGGGTTTTGGTGCTTAGACTATCTCCCACTAAAATAGGGGTTCTCAAGCTTGACACTATTAACATTTTGGTCAAGATAATTCTTCGTTGTGGGGGGCTGTCAACTTGATATACAGTTATATTGTCAATTGGATATTGATTAATTTCTATTTGTGTTCAATCTTTGGATTTGCTTTTCTTTTATCATCTTTTACATTAAATTTTAATTTCTGAATAAATAAAACATTGATATGGTTCCAAAGCAAAAGCTTATTAAAAAGAAGGTATAGGCAGTGAAGTCTCAATCTCATCCCTATCCCTGCCACTCTGTTCCCTCCCACCATCTACAGGTAACTATTTTCATTACTTTCTGGTTTATCTTTCTTACTCATCGTGTACAATACTATATATTCTCTTTGCACTTTGATTTCTCCACTTAAAAATATATCCTGCATATTACTCTGAAACAATTCATAGAGATCTTCCTCACCTTTTTACAGCTGCTCAGTACTCCACTGTGTGGCTGCTCCACAGATTATTCCCCTGTCTCTTAAGAATGGGCATTTAGGTTGTTTCCAGGATTTTGATAATATAAATAATTCCACAATGAATAACCTTGTGCATATATTGTTTTGGATTTATGAAGGTGCGTCTTTGATATAACTCCAAGAAATGGAATTGTTGGACCAAAGGGTAAATACATACGGAGTTTTGTTAGCAGATATTGCTAAATTCTCCTCCATGGGGTTTGTACCATTTTGCATCCCCACCAGCAAGATGTGAGAGAATGTGTCGTCAGGCTTTAAATTGAGGCCAATCTGATAGGGGAGAAAGTTAAAGTATAAAGTTAGTATAGTGTAGACTTAGATTTCTTTTATTATGAGTAAAGTTGAACATCTTTACATATGTTTGTGCCCTTTTATATCTTTGTGTGTGTATGTGTGAGTGAACTGGCTATGCATCTTTTGCTCATTTCTCATTAGGTTTTTGGTTATTTCTTTCCTGACTTTTTTACAGATATTAATATATTAGGTAGATTATGTCATTATTTGTCATATGTTTCAAATATTTTCTCTCAATTTGTCATTTATCTTTTAATTTTACTTACGACCTTTTCTTTTGGCACGGCAAATTTTTCTTTTCCTTTTTTTTTTTTTTTTTGTGAGGAAGATCAGCCCTGAGCTAACATCCACGCTAATCCTCCTCTTTTTGCTGAGGAAAACCGGCTCTGAGCTAGCATCTATTGCCAATCCTCCTCCTTTTTTTCCCCAAAGCCCCAGTAGATAGTTGTATGTCATAGTTGCACATCCTTCTAGTTACTGTATGTGGGACGCGGCCCCAGCATGGTCGGAGATGTGGTGCGTCAGTGCGCGCCTGGGATCCGAACCCGGGCCGCCAGTAGCTGAGTGCGCGCTCTTAACCGCTAAGCTACGGGGCTGGCCCACCATGACAAATTTTTCAAAAATTATTTAGATATGCTTATCAATGTATTTTTTCTTCTGGATTTGAATCGTAGTTAGAAGGTTTCCCCCACATCAGACTATAAAGATGTTCCCCCACGTTTTCTTCTACTTCTTGAATTATTTCATGTTTTGCATGTACATCTTGAATTTATTTGAAGTTTATTCGGGTGTATGGATCTAGCTTTATCTTTTTGCAGATAGGGTCACATTTTCCTCAACATCATTTAGTAAGGAGCCTTTTTCGCCATTGACGTGTGACATCACCTTTATCATATATTTGAGTCTGTTTTCTGTTCTATTCCATGGTCTGGCTCTCTATTCATATTAGAGTACCACAATTTTTTAATTTCAGAGGCTTTATAGTGTGCTCTAAGTTTGGTATGACTAGGACCCCTCCCACACATTGCTCTTCAGGATTTTCCTAGCTATTCTTGCATATTCTTTACGTGAGTTTTAGAACCGACTAACTCTAGCAAAGGTTTATTGGTATTTTTATTGAGATTGCATTAAATTTATATATTAACTTGTGGAGAAGTCATCACTATCTTTGTAATGTTGAGTCATCCTATCCAAGAGAAAAAGAAATGATTCCATTTTTTTGAAGTCTACTTTAGTGTCTTTTAGGAGTAATTTAAAGCTTTAAAATTGGCCTTGTGTAGGTTTCACATATTACTTGTTAAATTTACTCCTAATTATTTTATCTTTTTTTTTGTGGCTCTTGCAAAAGCATTATATTTTCCAGCTGGTTATGGTTTGTATATTTGAAGGCTATTGATTTTTATATGTTAATTTTATATCCTGGTATCTTACAGAATTATTATATTGTTTCATCTTATCACTGAAAGGCTAAGGCTTTTCAGGGATTCCATTATATTATCTACAAATAGAGATAATTTAATTTTTTGTTTTTTTGAGGAAAATTAGCCCTGAGCTAACATCTGTTGCTAATCCCCCCCTTTTCCTGAGGAAGACTGGCCCTGGGCTAACAGTGTGCCCATCTCCGTTTACTTTATGTGGGACGCCTGCCGCAGCATGGCTTGATAAGCAGTGGGTAGGTCCGTGCCCGGGATCCAAACCTGCAAACCCTGGGCCGTGGATGCAGAATGCGCAAACTTGAGCGCTATGCCACTGGGCCGGCCTAGAGATAATTTAATTTTCATTTTGCAATTTGTATGTCTTGTCTATCTGGAATCCTCCTCTGACATTTTGTCCTCTCCAATGTTGTCCTCGCTGTTAATATGAACTCAAGTCATCTTTGTCTTGTCTTTTCTAATTATGCACCTGAGTGAACACAAGTATGATATACTGCAGGCTCTGCAGCCTCCTAGGCATGATCCTAGTGATGGCACCACCTCAAACAAGGAATGTGCCAATATGTCCCCAGCTAAGTTGTTGCTTTCCCCTCCAAACTAGGTCTTCTACAGCATTTCTAGGTCTTTCCTGGGTGTTCCTAAACCTTGGCTTTAGTACTGACTTATCTTTCTCCTTCCACCTTAACGTCGTATTGCCCGCCAATCCATGCAGATTTCACTTCAGCAAACTGTTTCACTTTTGCCTACATCCAGTGCCTGGACCACCTGGTGGGTACAAAGGCCCAGACCCACGGCTTCACCTGGAGACCTCTGACGGGCTATTTTGGGTTCAGAACCACATGTGGGATGGGCTCAGTCCTCTGCTGTGACTGCATTTCAGGTCAACTTTTCTCTCTGCCCAATCCCAACCTCCTCACTGTCTAGAAGGTGCTTCTGAGGGCACTCCTCAATACTCTTCCTGCATAAACATCTCAGAGTCTCAGTATGGTTCCTGGGAAATCTCACCTGTGACATCTCCTTTTCACGCCTGCTGTTACGCCCAGGTTAGACCCCCGCTATTTCTTACTTAGAATATTTCAAAAGCTTTATAACTGGGCCCTCTTCTCACTGTTCCCCTTCTATAACCAATCTATACAACGGTAGACAAATTCTCCTAAAACATAGCTCAAGTCATACCGTTTTCCTGCTCAAAAAGGTGGTTCCCTCCCCGGTGGCTACTCAGTCCATTTAATTAGGTTCTTACTCCTCATGCCAGGCGCTTCCTAATTCAGCCTCCATTGCTTTCAGCTATCATCCTCTGCTCTGGTATGCGTATCCCACGCTCCATTTAAACTTGGCTACTTCCTGTCCTCCAAATCTACCATCAAAATTTCTCCTTCCTACGTGTGTCTCAATTTTTCTCCCTTCTACTATCTCTTCTTTATAAAATTCCAATCGTATTTCAAGGTCCATTTCAAATACCGCATTCTCCGTGAAGATTTTCCTTATACCTCAATCAAGGGTCATCTCTTCCTCATCAGTTACCCCGCGCGTTAGGTCCTCCTCCTTGATGTCCACCTGATTGTATTTACTTGTGTGCTAATGTTGCCTTTCTGTCTCTCCTCTCCGACCTGCCGCCTGATAGAATACAATCTTCAGAGCAAGGTTTTAGCTAAATCATCTTTGTATCGCTTGGAGCAACAAACACAATCTTTAATACTGAAGTTCAATAAGTTATTAATAAGTTCAATTGACTATGAACTGCCAAATTGTTTGATATTTGCACAAATGCTTTTTGTCTTTCCAGCTTCTCAAGTTTGGGGGAGGAGGGCTTGATATTTGGGCAATATTTACCTAAGGTTTTTTTTTTTTAATGAAATCATATTTACATTATCTTTCCCACTGCGATTTTCATTGGAAGAAGATTCTAGAATTTTCCTGAAAAAAGTTTCTAAAACTAATGACAGAATGGTGCCGTCATAGAGCAATGGCCATATCCTGTTAGACACAGGCAAAAACTGTCAGGAATTATTCCCGAGGGTGGAGAGGAGAACCATGAGACCATGTAATCAGATGATGTGACATCAGATCCATGGTGCAATTCAAAACACAGCTGTGGGGCAGGAATCTGGAACCAACCTTAAGTCTCTTTCTCTCCTGTTTCCATCCTGCAACTGAGGTGATATGGGTTTTGTTTCTTTATTCTATACAGGCAACTTTACCTTATCAAGATGTAGCTTTTCTTTTTCCACGAACTTCAGCCTCATTTTATTCACTAAATCTCTTTCTCAGCCAAATGAAAATAGTGATGTTTTCCAAAGCACTCTTGAGTGATATTTGATATTGCCCATAACACTACAATTAGAGATGGTGTAAGTAGGGCACTAATTAAAAATAAGCCTTTGGTGATAGAAATAATATTTATGTAGGCAATCTGTAGAGAGGAAGAAATGAAATTGAATGAGATGTCATATACCTCAAGACACGTTTTTAATTTTATCCACCTATTTATGTCATCCTATTCCTGAGAGTAAGATAACTACAAATAGTACAGTACTAGAAATGTTAATGCCTCCTTTTTGGAGTATAGAGGTCGAGTTTTCAACACGCAGAGTGTGGTTATGGTTGAATAGAACAGTACAAGGTTATATTTACATAGAATCTTTCATTGAAGGAACTTTGAGTGCTTCGTAACCATTGCCGCATGAATCCTTCTAACGTCCTTAGGAGGTGAATGGAGTTATTGTTCCCATTTAACTAATAGAAACATTAGAAGAGAGAGGGCTTGAGCTTCATATTCACCACTGACCATACAAATATGACCTATGGAGCTTTTTGATTCTTGCTGCTATAACTGTACTTGTATAAACGATATATCCCTGTTCTGATTTTATGCTATTGCCATTTTTCTTTGCTTTTACATTAGATTGTTTAAAAATTATGACATAGAAACTTTCATAAATATTCTGTATTATGAGGTATCATCTTTAAACTTCTGCTAGCTTAGTAATCCTACTGTGACAGGGCTTTGCTTAACCCCATTTATCTAGTGGTTACATTTCGGTTGTCTTAGCCACCAGGAACATAGGTACCATTCCCAGATTTGAACTAAAACGGGGTCTAGATGAGGAGCTGCTGTCACAAAGCCCATGAATCTTGCTGTGTAGGAGACAGTACTAGTTCGATCACCCAAGCAATGTGTGTAGAATAAAGCAAACGAAAACAGGACACCATCCACGGACATCAGTAAAAAATGACAGCTGAAAGGGCTGAGTTCCAAAGAGTCCTCAGCTATGGATGGTGAGATTATTGGAGGGATTTTGAATATTCTCATAAAAAAAAAAAAAGGCTGTTTAAATGACAATGGCCTAGTTATTGAATCTTGTTTCTTGTCTCTCATGACAGTAGTTTGTGAGTTTTCTCTGCCTTACAAGGCTCTGAGACATGAACAAAATGGCAGGGGCAAATATGGGAGGTTAATTTGACGTGCTGATAGTTCTTAGTGAGATTCAATGAGAATTAAATTATATTCTGTACATCTATGAGATAAGACATTGGTAATTCTATTTTAAAGACTAATATCAGAAATGGTTAAAAAAAAAGGAAGTCCCTTCGATAATACATATCAGAAAATGAAGAGCTCCTCCTTTCCCCCAAAAGAGAATGGATTATCTTTTATCCAACATAAGTCTGGGGTCTTAGCCAAGCAGGCAGTGAGATATATGCTGGCCCTCTGACAGTTGTCACAGGGTCTTGACTTTGCTGCTAATGATCTGTTGACAGAAACACCTGGTGATGGCAAAAGAGGTGAATTTTACTAGAGAAGAAGGCCTGGGGGCCTCACTGAGCTACTGCAGGACTGGCAGAGGACAGGAGGAAGGGTGCCAGCCAGATCCCCATTCACTGACCCTTGGTAAGTTCCGGGCTCTAGATTTTATGGAACTCTACTCGGCATGGAATAAAGATGAGAAAGGGTTCAATTTGACTATCTCCTTTATGTCTACACATAGACATATTCCAAGGAGAAAACCTGATTGCACCTTTTCTGTAGTCCTGCACCTGAGTCTTTAAAATCACAGAATATTTTGGACCTGGTGTTCATTGGATCATTTGTCATTATGCTAAATAGTTTTTGGCTCTCAGAGCTCTTGAAAAACATGTTTTGGAGATTCTGTGTAACATTCTGGGTGGGGTGGTTTCTAAAAGGCTCAATCTTAAACACAAAGCAGAGCTGTGAGACGAGTGATTAGGACTCATGCACCAACTTCACAGCTATGCTGACTGTGCTCTCAACCCTGCTGGGGTGACACATCTGTCACTCCATGTTGACAGAAGAGGGCTAACTAACTAGTGTGTGCTACACATTCATCATCTTTATCCAGATAAACTCAGTTTCTGCAAAAGTTATTTAATAATGAGAATTTATATGTATTTCTCTTTTTAAAAATTATAAAATATTTTCTACATATAAAATAAGAAATATCAAGGATAAATTATAACCATAAAATTTATATGCCTGTATTTACCATCTAGTTTAAGAAAGAAAACTTTTATAATCATTTTGAAGCTCCCTATAATTATTTCTCATTCTAGAGGTAACCACTGTCTTGACTTTTGTGTTTATCATTCTCATCTTTTTCCTTATAGTTTACATATATGTATGTATATACATATATATGTAAAACTGTAATATTATATATATGTATGGTCAAACTATATATGTATATGGTAACATATATATGGTGAAATGTATATGTATGGCAAATCTGTAAGGAAAAGGATATATATAATAGTATATATATATATAGTTGTGTGTGTGTGTGTGTGTATATATGTGTGTATATATATATACACACACACACATATATATGTATATATATATATCCCTAACAAAATAGTGTTAGTTTTACAATTTTTCTAACTGTATATGAAAGGTATGATATTTTATGCCTTCTTCGTGATTTACTTATTTGTTCAGGATTTTATTTGTGAGATTCATTCACATGCATGTAGCTCATTAATTTTCTCTGTTGTATTCAATTGTATAAATATACTGCAAGTTATCTATTTACTCCACTTTTGACTTGCAGCCAGGTTGTTTCCAGCCTGTCTGGAACATTCTTATATATCTCTCCTGGTGTTTACAAGCAAGACTTTCTCTAGGGTATAAAAAGTGGAATTGCTGATTAGTGGAAGATGCATGTCTGCAACGTTACTACATAATTCCAAATTGTTTTCCAAAATCAGCAAATCAATTCACACCCCCACCAACGGTGGCTCATAGCTCCCACTGCTCCACATCCTCTCCAATCTTTGGATTAGTTAGACTTTCAAATTCTTGCCAATGTCATGGGTATGAACTGGTATCTTGTAGTGGATTTAGAGTTATTTCCCCTTGTTTCTAAAAATGTTGAGCTTCTGATTATATGTTTATGCTTTGGTTAAATGTCTGTTCATTTTGTATGCCCCTTGTATTGTCAAGTTGTTGATTTTTCTTGTCCATTTTTAGGAGTTTTTTATATATTCTGGACACAAATTTTTTGGGGGGTTATACATGGATGTTGCAAACATTTTCTCCCAGGGTATTGTTATCTTTTCAATTTCTTTTGACACAATCTGTTATTTCTTTAAAATTTTTACCAAGGCAAAGAATATTTTCTGCTTAACATTTAAAGAGGTAAAAGTATATTAATCATAATACTCAGAAATTTCATTTAAATATAAGAATCAGAAATGGTACAATGCACCAAAAACTATAAAACATTGCTGAAAGAAATTGAAGACGACACAAAGAAATGGAAAGATATTCCGTGCTCTTGGATTGGAAGAATTAACATAGTTAAGATGTCCATACTTCCTAAAGCAGTCTATAGATTTAATGCAATCCCTATCAAAATTCCAACAACATTTTTCACAGAAATAGAACAAAGAATCCTAAAATTTATATGGAACAACAAAAGACCCTGAATAGCTAAAGGAATCCTGAGAAAAAAGAACAAAGCTGGAGGTATCACACTCCCTGATTTCAAAATATACTACAAAGCTATAGTAACCAAAACTGCATGGTACTGGCACAAAAACAGACACACAGATCAATGGAATAGAATCGAAAGCCCAGAAATAAACCCACACATCTATGGACAGCTAATCTTCGACAAAAGAGCCAAGAACCTACAATGGAGAAAGGAAAATCTCTTCAACAAATGGTGTTGGGAAAACTGGATTAAAGACTTGAATGTAAGACCTGAAACTGTGAAACTTCTAGAAGAAAACATAGGCAGTATGCTCTTCGACATTGGTCTTAGCAATGTATTTTCAAGTACCATGTCTGCCCGGGCAAGAGAAACAATAGAAAAAATAAACAAATGGGACTACATCAAACTAAAAAGCTTCTGCACAGCAAAGGAAACCATCAACAAAACGAAAAGACAACCTAACAATTGGGAGAAGGTATTTGCAAACCATACATCTGATAAGGGCTTAATATCCAAAATATGTGAAGAACTGATGCATCTCAACAACAAAAAAACTAACAACCCTATTAAAAAATGGACAAAAGACCTGAACAGACATTTCTCCAAAGAAGAGATACAGATGGCCAACAGGCACATGAAAAGATGTTCAACATCATTAACTATCAGGGAAATGCAAATCAAAACTACAATGAGATATCACCTCACACCCGTCAGAATGGCTATAATTAACAAGACAGGAAACAACATGTGTTGGAGAGGATGTGGAGAGAAGGGAACTCTCATACACTGCTGGTGGGAGTGCAAACTGGTGCAGCCACTATGGAAAACAGTATGGACATTCCTCAAAAAATTAAGGATAGAACTACCATATGATCCAGCTATTCCACTGCTGGGTATTTATTCAAAGAACTTGAAAACACCAATGCGTAAAGATACATGCACCCCTGTGTTCATTGCAGCCTTATTCACAATAGCCAAGACTTGGAAGCAACCTAAGTGCCCATAAAGGGACGAATGGATAGAGAAGATGTGGTATATATGCACAATGGAATACTACTCAGCCATAAGAAATGATGAAATCCAGCCATTTGTGACAACATGGATGGACATTGAGGGTATTATGCAAAGTGAAATAAGTCAGAGGGAGAAGGTCAAATACCATATGATCTCACTCATTAAGTAGTAGATAATAACAACAACAAACAAACACATAGAGACAGAGATTGGATTGGTGGTTACCAGAGGGGAAGGGGGGAGGGAGGAGGGCGAAAGGGATAATTTGGCACATGTGTGTGGTGATGGATTGTAATTAGTATTTTGGGTGGTGAACATGATGTAATCTATGCAGAAATAGAAGTATAATGATGTACACCTGAAATTTATACAATGTTATAAACCAATGTTACTGCGATAAACAAAAAATTTAAAAAAAATGGTACAATGCATTTCTGTTCATTACTTTAAAAGACAAAACGGCAGAAATATGTCTCCTGACAGACTGTCCAGCACAATCTATTGTGATGATGATATCTGGTCTTAATCAAATGGATTTCTGTATCTATTTAACTGAATCTTGTGATCATTTTGGGCATATCCAAAAGTCTGTAAAAGAATCAAAGAGCAATATATCTCTCTCTTTCCTTCCAGCATCCAATTTCTGGGAAAAGTAGTCTATTCTTGTCTCCCCTTCTTCATAATCACTCACTCCTGATCCTCTGGTGATCTGGCAGCCCTGTGACTTGCCTGGAACCTGATCTTTCAAAGATTGTAGTGACCTTATAATTTCCAAATCCAATGGCCTCTTATTTAGAGTTGCCAGATTTAGCAAATAAAAATACAGAATTTGCCATTAAGTTTGAATTTCAGATAAACAAAGAATACCTTTTCAGTATAAGTATGTCCCAAATATTTGCCCCTCATCCCCCTCCTTGAAACACATTCAGTCGAGCACAAAGTACTATCGATGCCTCAAGTATTTATACTAACAATTCCCTCGTAGAGATTGTAATTCTGGAGTGAAACAAAGATATGGAAATTTTGGTATTTAGTTCATGGCATACATTTATAGAACAGCGAGCTCTGATTACATTTCTTTCTAATCAAATGCTATTTCACCAGTCTCCAGGCCCGAGATTTCCCCCTCCTTCTGCTGGATTCTCCTTGGGCGCTGTGATTGTTGAAGAAGATGCAGGCTAACATAATTATCCTAATGGGAAGAGTTAGAGCCTCAGAGAATGGCTCTGAGCAAGATAATCCAACTTTGAAGAAAAATGAGAAAGTTAGGCTGGGGTTGGGGGTGGAGAGGGTGGGGGAAACTTGGAATTGGGCCTGGGCCTCACCTTTCTCTCCTCTCCTAACCCTCCATCATACACTCTTACTTTATCCCTAACTTCTCCTAGCCTCTGGAAGGAAATGTAAGAGACTAATAAACGTAAACTCCAGAAATAGAAATTAAAGCAACAATAAAATATCTTGGAAGGGTTTCAAATAGGTGAGGGAATGTGGTCAAAAGCCTTTCTAAATAAATGTACTTTTGTTTGATTTGGACTTTCAACTGCAACAATAATTTCAGGATGGAAATGATTTGAATTGCAAGTAGTATACCATAAAAGATGGCAACATTCAGCACTTAAAAATAGCCCAACATGACGAAAACCAGAATTCCTAAAACCAAGAATCACCACTTCCTTCAAGGTTCTACGCCTTTAGTCATTTCTTTCGGTATTGAAATTCAGTTCTTCATTCAAGATCCACCCGAAAAGCCATTGTCTTCTTGAAGCCTTCACTTGTCTCAAGAGTCTCAATCGTGGCTCAGAGGAAGTTTGCATTTCAGTTTCGACCTTATTGCTGTGGCTGTATTCCATAGTCCATTATGAGTCCCTCCTGCATTGCCGCTTTCTTAAGGGAAGAGCCCGTGCCTCATTTGTAGCCATTTCTCCACTGTTCTCGGCCCTGGATTGTGCTTAAAGACTGTTGATTTGAGCCTCACTCAACCTTAAAGCAAAGAACAAACCATTCATTTTGCTCAGCTTGACGAACATAGTTCTTGTAGAACAATAAGTTATATTTGTATTAGTATAATAAACTGGTAACATGTTCTATCTCCAAGATTATACCTTGATAATCTGTCTTTGAGTATACATACATTCAAGTTTTGGAAAATATTTAAAATATTCAAAAGGGGCAGTTGTGTATGTGAGTGATAAAGATGTATTTAACAAGCAAGAGTCTGAAAAATGCTGGACCCGCTAAGTCAGGGAAGGTCGTTTTTAAATGATGGGTCTTTCTCTTGTCTGAAAAGTCAGAAGACTTAATGTGTCTGCAAGGAGAAAGTTTGAGAAACAAGAAATGCGGCCTTTCCTCCACCAAATTCAGCTGTACATTATCAGGGATTCCGATTTAGACATGCGGAAACTGATGATGGTAAGCCCCTTGCCTGAAGGGGGTCATTGGAGCTGGGAAAAGTCTCCCAGCTTGCCTGTAACCCGTGGCCTGTGTTGACAGAACTCAGGCTCACCGATTGTTTTGTAAATGTAATGTTAGCATAATGTTAGCAAACAATAAAGCAGCATCTGCTTCAGACATGGCCAGAGAAGTCGGTTTTTTAAAAGCACAAATGACCTGGGAGCAAAGAGATAAATCTGAGAAAGATGAGCCCTACGGTTGCTAACATTTTTATTAGAGACTTACAGAGAAATAAATGTTCATACCCCAAGAGTAACTTGGGGAACATCCGAGTCACCACAATTATTCCTTCACAAAACCTCTCTATTCCTTGCTTCTGAATAGCCCAGTTTTTTTTTTTTTTTTTGGTGAGGAAGATTAGCCCTGAGCTAACATGTATTGCCAATCCTCCTCTTTTTGCTGAGGAAGATTGGCCCTGGGCTAATATCCATGCCCATCTTCCTCTACTTTATATGTGGGATGCCTGCCACAGCATGGCTTGGTAAGTGGTGTATAGGTCCGCCCCTGGGATCCGAACCCCTGAACCCTGGGCTGCCGAAGTGGAGTGCATGAACTTAACCACTACGCCGCCTGGCCAGCCCCCTAAATAGCCCAGTTTTCTTGTTATCTGACATGAACACATCTTTACTGAAATGATGATAGGAGAGGGAAGGAGCTATGCCTCATATGGGGGAAAGGTATATTGAAATAAATGCTGAAATAAAAAATAAGCCTGGCATTAAGAGAGGGGCTTAAAGAGTGTCCCCCATAATGTTTCTATGAAAAAAGTAAGCATGCCATTTAGATCATTGCTAGAATATTGAATTGCTACCTTTTCACAGTTTGGATAAAATAGGTGACCAAATCCTAACACTCATTATGAAAACAGAAATGGAAAATCCTTTTTCATTCAGAGCAGACAACCTGGAAGCATTGTTTTAGCCTCAAGAATGTGTCCCTACGAAGATCATTCCAGAGACCCACTTCAGTGCTGCTTTAATTTGCCGCACAAGAGCTCAGATTTTTGCTTCCCTTCACATTCCTCACAGGGCTCTGTTCTGAAGCTCTTAGGGAAGAGGTGATGTGGGGATGGCATAGTGTTCATAAAGATCTCAAAGATGTGGAGATTCCCACTGTTTAACATATTTTGCAGCTCATGCGTTATATACTAAGAAAGTTTCATGCATACAGCAAGCTCATTAATACTTAATATGTTCTTATTCCTGTGCATTTATACGTATGAGTGTCTATACATGCATATATTTTTTTGGTGAAAATGCGTACTTTTTCTACATGACAAGATGAATAATCTGAATATCATCAATTATTTATGCATTTTGATATAAGATTATAGTCGGATACCTTAAGAGTTTACTTTTCAAATCCAGAATTCTTTTTTTTTTTTTTTTTTGTGAGGAAGATCAGCCCTGGGCTAACCTCAGGTGCCAATCCCCCTCTTTTTTTGCTGAGGAAGATTGGCTCTGGGCTAACATCCATGCCCATCTTCCTCTACTTTACATGGGACACCGCCACAGCATGGCTTGACAAGCGGTGCATCGGTGCGCGCCCGGGAACCAAACCTGCAAACTCTGGGCCGCTGAAGCGCAGCTCATGGCACTTAACCGCTACACCACTGGGCCGGCCACCAGAATTCTTTAGGCAAAGAGAATTAGGCTTAAAATCCAAGAAGACAACAGGAGTAAATTGTATAATATATAACTGTGCTAGATCCTCTTTATCATCACCAACCTGCTGATCATGAGAAATGTACTTTGGAAGCCATGTCAATTCTTTCAGGCTACTAATACATTCATGTACTAATAGCCTAAGAATTGACATGACTATTAAAAGTGCCTAACTTAAAACTCAGAGTAAGTTATCTAGTGGCTGAATCTCACTCAGTATGGTGTCATTGCCTGAATCTCAAAAGAATCAGATAATTGTTTCTTGAGGAATTTAAGGCAATAATGGGGGAATGGGTTCCACCCACCCATCTCTCAGTCATTTATTGATTCTTTCATTTGACACTTTTATTTTATTTTTTTGGTGAGGGAGATTGGCCATGAGCTAACATCTGTTGCCAATCTTCCTCTTTTTGCTGAGGAAGATTGGCCTTGAGCTAACATCTGTGCCCATCTTCTTTTATTTTGCATATGGCACGCTGCCACAGCATGGCTTGATGAGTGGTGTGTAGGTCTGCACCTGGGATCTGAACCTTTGAACCCTGGGCCGCCGAGCGGAACATGCAAACTTGATCACTATGCCACTGGGTCAGCCCCCTCGTTTGACACCATTTTTGAGTGCCTCGTCTGAGTTAGGCACTGTTGTGTGTGCTGATATAGAATGTTGAGTAAGTTACACACGCCCGCCTTTTAGAAGCCTATATTTTAGTGAGGGAGACAGAACAACAAACAATTTCATAGATAAACAGGAGATGATTTCTACTAGTGATGCGTGATGTAAAGAAAATAAAATGGGGCAAATTTTTGTGGAGGGGAGTCAGAGAAGACTGAGAAAATAATAAATGAACTGAGCTCTGAATGGTAAAAATAAACCAGATTTATGAAGATCTGAGAGGATGAGTATTCCAGGCAGTGGGAAGAGTAAGGTTCAGGCCTGAGTGGTGAGCCAGGAGGGAGCATGGTGTGGAGGATGAGGGCAGAGAGTGGGGCAAGGACTTGGCTTTATAGACCACAGTAAGGAGTCTGGCCTTCTGTGACCAAAAGTCCTTGGAGGGCTTTAAGTAGGCCACTGGCTTGATTTGTGTTTTGTAAGATCACTGATTATTGTGTAGAGATAGTATTGTTAAGGGACAGGAGTAGAAACAAGAATTTTAAATGAGAGTCTATGGAGGTTGACACTGGGGGACATCAGTGGAGATGGAGAGAAAGATCAATGGATGAAATGGGGATGTGCGCTGAGAGTAAAGCCTAAAGGATGTTGGGTTAAGGGAAAAAGCAGACTCTCGGATGGCTTGAATATGGTGCAGCCATGCATGGTACATGGTGGTGCCATTTCCTAACACAGTAATTGGAGAAGGAGTATGTTGAGGTGAGGGAAGAAGGGGTGGGTGATGAGCCAGGCGAGACTGCAGAGACTGTTGGTTAAGTTACGTTTGAGATGTTGTTGAAACACTAGGTTAGGTTAGTGATCAGGGGGAGAAAGCAGGGCTGTTTGTTGATCATCTGATCAATACACAGAGCACTGGGGAAAGCTAGTGGAACTCCCCAAGAGGTCAAAAGCATCCCTTCAGAGCTTTGAAAGCCTGGAGTCAGAATTCCTAAATCAACTTCTTCCTCTGCCTTATCTTTAAAATCCTCTCCTTAGGCCCCCGTGGCTTAGTGGTTAAGTGCGCACGCTCCGCTGCTGGCGGCCCGGGTTCGGATCCCGGGCGTGCACCGACGCACCGCTTCTCCGGTCGTGCTGAGGCCGCGTCCCACATACAGCAACTAGAAGGATGTGCAACTATGACATACAACTATCTACTGGGGCTTTGAGGAAAAAAAAAATAAATTAATTAAAAAAAAATAAAACCCTCTCCTTCTCTTTAAAATCCTCTCCTCTGCCTTACCTTTAAAATCTACTTGGTCCCCCAAGAGGGATGAGTCCGTGGGGCTAAGGGATTAAGGACAATTTGGAAATGTTTGTAGACTCAACTGTAAAAATACAACTTCAGCACAATGTCTCCAGTCATCCCTTCCGTTGCCCCTCCCCCACCAGTCTGGTTTTCTCTGATCCATTTTGAACTACATTCCAGCGACAAATGTGCAAGGAAGGAGCTGGTTGTACTCATACTGCTCATTCCACTCATCCTTCCAGGAGAACATGCTGTATGTTCATAACAAACCAGTAGAACTCTGGGTGGGAAATGTTTTTTTGCCCTGTTATCAGAATGTAGCCAGACTTAAAGAAGACTGGTTATCTACTAGTCATTTGGTATTCCAAACATGTGGGTGTGGACTCCCCACCTGGCCTCGGCTTGCCTGAATTGTAACCAAGTTTGTCCCAATTAGGTTGCCTAAATGCCAGAGAGATTATGCTTTTTGGCAGTTCAACCAGTAAGTCCAGTGCTCAGGCCAGAATATTAATAGTATTGTAAATTCATAAAGGACAGAACTGGCATCTTCTAAGAATGTAGCAATGAAGTAAAGTGAGGGCTTTAAAAATGAATATGACAAAAACATGAACTCAGAGATGAGCTTGGTCCTTCAAAGAATCATTAGGGAAACAATCCAAGGATTTTTAAAATTCCTTTAAAAAAGGTCTTTCAGGGATAGTTGTGATTGCACATGTGAAAATTCCTTTTTTAATTGACATTTCTCATTTTTAAGCAAAATTTGTTTAAGATAGTGGGAAAAAAAATCACAGGCTTTAAAGAAAGAGTCACAGACGGTGGTCAAATTGAACCTCTGTACATTCTGGGTTCATGACCTTGGAAAGTACATCTTTGAGTTTTCATTTACTCATCTAAAAATTGGGGCAGTTATAACAGCCTCTAAATATATGCGTGCCTTGAATCCAGCAATTCTACTTCCAGGGAATTGTCTGAAGGAAATGATCATAGAAATTTACAAAGATTTATCTATGAAGAATGTTCATTGAAAGCATTGAAATACTGAAACTCTTTGAGTGGATTATGACATATCCACATGCAGGAATGCCAAACAGTGAGTAAAGATGATTTTGTAAAAGAAATTTAGTGACATGTGAAACTGTTCAGAATATAATCTTAAATGAAAAATTACAGAATTATGCAGAGTGTGATTAATTTTGACTCACTCATAGAAGAAAGACTCGACCAATAATCATGGTGATGTCAATAGTGGTTAGATCTGAGTGGTGAGACCTTGAAGGAGGTTTGGTTTCTTCTTTCTACTCTTCTAGATTTTCCAAACTTCCTCCAATGAACATGTACTAATTTTCTAATTATTAAAGAAGCATTAAATGGGACACTAATGTCCACCTTATAGATATGTGGTGAGAATTAAATTAGGTGAGATGATTTATAAAATACACTTAGCTTAGTGCCTGGCATTTAGTTGGCATTTTCAATTATTTTTACCCAATTTAATCTCCCGTCATGGAATTAGCTCAAAATGATTTTTGACTGAAAACAAAACCAAAAATATTACACTTTAACTGATGAAGATTTGTCACTATTAAGGATAATCAGAAGAATGTATTGCAAGCTGTGAAGGCAATTTCAAAAGCGATGTATCCAAAATGCTTTCAGCAATGCGGGGGTGGGCGGGCACACTGAAATCAGCATTTAAACTTAAGGTGACTAACGACTTTGGAGCATTTATTGGAACATGTAAGCTTTGGATTATTTGTTTAAAAACCTGTCATTACTATAAAGCCACATTGGATACATACATAGATGGAACGACATCTAACTCAAAGTGAGCAGTTAGTCTATGATAAATGCCCCCTTTTCTTCAGGCTGATAAAAAGTATCTTATCAGAGCCTCTTGTGTCACCTCAGAAACACTGTGCATGAGCCTGCTACTTTCCTTTAGTGACATTCTTCATCCTGCAGAAATGTGGAGGAAGCTTTTGTGGGTATGGTTGAAAGACAGCTCATATCCCTACCTCTCGTCCTGGACTATTTATCCTCCTTCTGTGCTGTGCTCCTCTCCCACCATCGGGGTCACATACACACACACACACACACACACACACACACACACACACACACCCCTCCTACCTTCCTCTATCCCCTCCTATTTTCCTTCTCTTATGCTGAGTTGGAGCTCCTCCTTTATTTTTTTAATCTCTGTTTTAGCATTTACTGTAGAATATTGTAAACATCAGTTTGCTTATCTTGCTCCTGCGCTGGAGTTCCTTGAGAGATCTACCGCTTTTATTTAATCTCTCAGAGCCTTCTTTCTTCATTTTAGTTTTCACTGGCTAAGTGGGAACATAATGCCTCATTTAGAGGTTTGTGGTGGGCATTCCATTGCATAATGGGAGTAGAGTTCCTGGCACGTATTAGACACCCAATCATGGGAGCTATTATAACGATCAATTATATCATTTATTTACTTTTGTATCCTCAGGGCCTGGCATATTCCCTGATGTGTGTGATGGGCGCAAAATAAATTTCTGGTGAATTAATGAATTAGTTTATAAGCTTACAGAATATAGCTTTAAAATAAAAGAAGAATGTCTTTTTGTAGTGTTTATAGACTTGAGCAATAGTCCCACGCAATTCTCCTTCTCATTCCTTTTCCCAAACCACCTGTCTGGTGCCCATCCTTGGGCATTATCTTTCCTTGGGAAAATCATGGCTACCATATAGGACAGAAAGTCTACTGAATGTTAATCCCATGTAGATGTGGCTTAATAGAGATAAGACAAATTTTGTATCTTGATCCTCACCTCCTTATCTACCTGGTTTATTGTCCAGGGACCAGTCTCCCTTCATTTTATTAACCTCTAAACTCTCTCTAAATCCAACAACCAACTCCTAGCTGCAATAATCTGATCAAGATGAAATCAGCTCTCCTGCTAACTCCAGACTCCATCAGATTTGTTAGTTCCAAGGATTTGTTAGTTCCAATCTAGCTGCCTCTCTCAGTGTTGACAAAACCTGTCAGTTCATTTGCGTTCCACCTTCTATCTTTCCCTTACTTCCTTTGAGGAAGCTGTTTGTGAATTATTTTAAGCCAGTTGAATCACTCTGAGAGTTAAGTGCTATTTTTAAGCCTTTGAGGAGCATTTGAGAAGGGATGATTTAGGGATGTGAACCATTTCACAATACTCTCCCACAGAAACTTCAAGTTTGTGGTAAGTTTCAGCATATTAAGACACTAGCGGTAAATGGGGCACTGCTTTCAGGCTCTATACTAAGGGACTCAGCAACAAAATGCTGTCTTAGAGTAACGGTATTTGGTGTAGGTGACATCAGGAGCCATGTGCTGCTGAAGAGAATACTGTCCTTTCCAATATCTTCTGAACGGACTGCTTTCTCTCTTGACTATTTTCTCTGCCTGGATACAGAACCTCGTCCTCATTTATCAGGACCACTGCATGCGTGTCCTTGCCAACAGGTAGTCAGCTGTTGAGCCATCCTCTTCTCCAAAGATTGTGCGGTGGGTCCAGGGCCCCAGGTGGTCTTGCAGGGGGAGCAGACCTCCATAAGCAGATCCCAAGGTGAGACCCTCTAGACTGATTACCCCACGTGTTTTTATGAGCCTTTCCTGAGCCCCAGCCCACCAACGAAAGTACATTTCTCCACTGAAAAACTACCAGTTCCAGGAAGTCTGCCCAGATTGATAAGAACACAGATGTTTTATCTCATCTCAACTGTTCTAGACCTTCATATTGATTGTTCCCATCTCAGCTATGCATCAAATACTGCCCACGCTCCCTCCTTTACAACTCACCCTTGCATGTGAGTCTATGCTTCCTTGATTAATTCTGCTGCTTCATTTTGTCATGTATGTTCCCATCCCACTGGCTCGGGCATTATTCCAGTAATAGACTGTGCACAGTTAGAATGGGAGGACCAGGGTACTTTCTTCTTTCTTTTTTATTTTTTTAGGTGATCAGTGAGGCATCAAGTATAATTACGACTTCCTAAGTACTTTCTGTTGGTGATGATGAAATGTTCTTTCGTAGTCACAGACTGTGCCTTCCTGTAATCCAGGTCCCACATATCATGGAGAACAATAACGGGATGTTAAAACTGATGAAATCGAGTGTCATATCTTTGTTATTAACAAATGGAAAACTTGGATGTAATTTAAAACAATTTCTTTATATACATTGAACCAGCTACGATAATGGGCTGGGAGTGAAAATAAATCCACAGTTTTCATCATGGATTGTGGAATTTGGATACAGACAAAAAACTTTCTAAAATGCCAGGATTCCTCTAAACTTCAGGGAAATCACCCCTCCACATGTAAGATAACATACACTGATTTTTTTTTTTTCCAGTGAGGGCACCAGATTTTTCTCTGTAAATATATTTTCTTTTGACATATGGAATACTGAGAAAATCTACCACTAAATTTTGGAGATGTTGCCATAATGTCTAACTGCACAGGGAAGAAAGACGACTGCACTAATATTTAGATCATTTTGTTGTTGTCATCCCTGGTAATAATTCGTGGCACTGTTGAATTAGGAGTTGATATTTTATCCAGACTTATCCATAGCAATATGAGCGTGGAGAATTTTCAGTTAAGAGCTAGAAGGGACCCAAGAGCCCTTTTGTTTCTAGGTAAGGAAACTGATCCTTAGAGAGGTGATGTTTATGATTAGATGGCTGACATATTGCAAACCCAGACCACTGTATTCCTAGGCTAGTGCTGCCTCTCTCTGAGCGCTTGGCACTGAAAATAGGGCAGGACTTATAGATATTGAGAAATTGCGCTAAGTTTTGCCTATTTATACAGAAGTCTTCAGAGTGCTTCATTGATGGCTTCAATGAAGCCATCTGGTAGGTAAAGGAATGAGACACTGTAAGGAAAACTTTGTTCCAGATAATGCTGAACCATCACTAACCTGGTCTGTGGGTCTCAGTGAGTAGAGAAAATTAAATATGATGGCAGCAAATATTTGATGTAGGGAAGAAGGATTGAAGATGGGAGAAAGGTAGAAGGACAGTTTTTCATCTTTCTGTGCTCTTTTTAGGTCCTGTGATTCCACCAACTAGGCTCTGTGCTCTGGGCTTTGTGGAAGAAAGTGGTTGCCCCTTTCTTTACTTTTATTCTCTTATTCCTCCCCCTACCCCTCAAGAAAGTTCCAGAAGTTCCTGTCTCCCATTTAGGGGAAGAAATATTACCTCTCTTCCTAAAAGGAAAATTTAAAAGAAAAAAAATATTGTGCATAATCTTTTATTGATCTTATTTCCTATTTCTTGGAGGGACTAGGCTATGGAGGTGGTTGACCTGTCTATAAATTAAAAACAAAAAACAGACGCAAAACCTCTAAACCTTTGGTAAACTCTCCTTCTTTCTCTGTATACCTCCCTTGAGTAAATCCCACTAGGCCTTGGCTGTGTGCCCCGCACGTTGTGCTACTCTGGGCTTCTCTTTCGCATCACCGCAGAACTACTGAAGCGAGGCTGACTGACCCTCGTCCCCTCCTCACTCACTTTATAACAAAGGCCTCTTCTTTGTTCCACTTTTCAGGGAATTCATTGCCCTGAAGCACAGGTCTTCCCTTCCCAAGAGACTTTAAAATGTACTCCTTTTTTTTTTTCCAAAATTATGGGAATCCTAATTTGTAATAAAATCACATGAATGAGTTGTGGTAAGTTTTTGGCAGGATCTACAAAATAATGGTTTCATTTAAACATGAATCACTAAAATACTGCTTCCCTAACACAATTAACTCAAAGCAGCTCTTACTGTTAGAATTAAGAGGATTTCCTTCACAAATCTCTCTGCCCTACGCAGAGTTCCAGTATGGAGGTCTAGACACTTGAGCACAGAAATTGTTTTAACAAATCTTTTCTTCTAAAACATAGCATAAAGATGCATTCCTTCTCATTATCTTTCTGACAGATGGTCTCAGGTTTCAGAGTATTAATAGACTGATTAAAACATGCGTAAGTAGATATACCACAGGTGAAAAAAAGGGAAAAGTTGAAGAATGTCACTTCCCCTGAGGAAGATTTTTCAGTAACCACATGAGAAGCATGCGGATGCTATTGTTTAGTGTGGAGGGCACTGTGTTGGGAGCCTTGCTAGGCTAGGAGCTTAGAAAGTGTACCAGGTCCTTTCGTTCTAAACAGGACTGCGATGGGCTGCATATGGCAGTGGTGAGCTCACAGATGAGTTGAGAGTCTGAGGGTATAATGAAACATCAGTGAGAGCTTTGTTTTGCTGTGAAATCAATTGTTATACAATACTGCTTTTGAGTCACATAAAGAATAAATAACATTATCTTCAAACAATGTTGATTTCTAAACATAGGTAGACTTGACCATGTTTAAGATGCTGAAGAAAATTAAAACATTCTCCTCTTGTAGAACTTAAAGTCTAAAAGACAACATGACTGGCAGCTTGGATAGTAACTTTTATTTTTCCTTTTCAAATGAAGGAAATTAAGACTTTATCTTTTTATCTTTGGCCCCTGACAGCGATTCTTTCTTTTGGAAGTTAGTGTTCGGTGATGAGGAGGTGTATGACCGTAATTTATTTGTAGAGACAACCAGGCAGTTGATTAGGGAAAACAAAGCTGATTGGAGAAGGAGGAAAGGAAAGTTCATAAGGTATTTTTTTTTTAGGGTAGGATGGACCAATTATAAAATATCAGGGTTTTATGTGTTAACACATTCCCCGTTTCTTTTTAAGAAAAATTGTAATAATTGTTGGACTTGATTCATTCTTTTAGGTAGGAACCTCCAATCTTCTATTCTTCCCATGGGACGCCTTTCACAGTGATCGGTGTCCAAGGAGCGGAATAAAGCTCAAAGTCACTTTTACCCCTAGAGTAAACATAAATGCACAAAGTGGGATGGGTTTCAAAGGCTACTTTAAAAAAATCACATTTCATTTTTCTTCGATTAGGTTAAAGGTACACATAATACACAATTCAAAAGAGTACACAGTGAGAAGTCAATTTCCCTTCAACTCCCACCCCACAACCATCTAGCGCTTCTCCCCAAAGACAAGCATCATTTTTGTTTTATTTTGTTGTCTGGAGATAGTCTATTAGAGGCTTCTTTTGAAAATACTCTTGAGGCTGGCCTGGTGGGATGGCGGTTAAGTTTGCACGCTCCTCTTCTGCGGCCTGGGGTTCGCAGGTTTGGATCCTGGGCGCGGACCTACTCACCACTCATCAAGCCATGCTGAGGCAGCATCCCACACAGAACAGCTACAGCTCTACAACTATGCTACACAACTATGTACTGGGACTTTGGGGAGGAAAAAAAAAGAAAAAGAGGAAGCTTGGCAACAGATGTTAGCACAGGGCCAATCTTCCTCAAAAAAAAAAAAAAGTTAAATAGCATTTGTTTTCTGCAACTTCTTTATAAAAAAATTACTCTTAATCCTTCTGGTAACCTCAGATCCTGAGGCTCAAATGTTTCCCATCAGGAAAGGTGTTTGGCCTCTGTTTGTGAGATGGATGGGGGTACCCTCAGATTATCTTTAGAAGGTGACAGTACCTCACAACAACCCTGGAAGGTAGGTGTGGCCAACCCCATTTTCCAGATGAAGAAAACTGTGATTCCAGGAGACTGTGTGATTGGCCTGGCCAGACAGGTTGCTACTGGTGGAACCAGGGTTCCCACCCAGACAGTCTGAGTCCTGGGCCTCACTCTTTCCACCACCCGGTGGAACTCAACCAACCCAGAGGTCTCCTTGGCCCCAGTTAGACTTCTCCAGTGTGGGTGCAAGTTGGTTTCCCTCTCCTGAAATCATGCTCCAAAATAGCTTGTAAGAAAACTTCAATATGGTACTAGCAAAATCCAGATGCCCAACAAAACATTGGGTGCATGAATACAGATACACACGGGCCCATAACACTTCATGACCTCCTTACATCTCCCTGCCCAGCTCTGATGGCAGGTTCAATGCTCGCCAAGATTCACAAATACTCGCAGGGAGACAGGCTGAGCTTGTTTCTTCTACTCAGTCACGGTAAAGTGTATCAAGAACGGAGGTGATTCAAGGCAGACTTGCTGCAAGTACCAGGCAATTGCTCATCATTGTTGGTGGTTCATATCTGCAAACTTGCCATCTTCATCCCCACCCACCGCCAGTACACCACATTTCATCCTTGAGGTAGCGCCTCTGGCAGCAACACGAGGTGTCTGAGGTTTTCAGGGGCTCTATCAGTTTCCAGTTGGGTTTCTCAGGTTTGAGCATTCTTAGGTGTGCACATCCTGACTTGGTTATACATGGCCCAATTTCTTCGAGGCCCTCTGCAAATTTGGCCATGATGGGTATACAGCATTTATTTTAGAATCACTTTTTGAATAGTGATCATAAATAGTTTCTGAAGCATTAGCAGGAGGACGTGTTGTTCCCTATTTTGTGTCACTGTGTGGCTTTGTATTGTCATTAATAATTGGCTTGTATTATTCCTATGCTACACTATGCTACTACCCCCCACTCTCCAAGGGTAATAATTTTGGCATTAATTTGAGTCCATGTACAGAGTGTTGAAAATGACCAAGAAGAGGAGGAGCACACTTTTAAAGGAGACTCTTTCTAAGCATGGGCTTATCATCTGTGTTCACAAAGAATGAAGTGTTCTGCCATTTATTCCTGATCTTGCGACACTGAAACATTCTTTATAGTTCTAAATGGGTGCCTAAAAATCAAAGCCCATAACTATCCATGTATATAGGATGTATTTTTTTCCCTGTTATGTTAGAAGCACAGAAACATGTCTGACTCAGATTAGCGTTTCTCAAGATTAGCATGAATAGGCTTTTAAATTGCTTTGTAACTATTTCAAAGTCTACTGGAATGCACTATTAATTTTTTTTCTTTTCTCAGTCATGTAAAAGAGAACGCTCTTGAGAGTAATAGTCCTCATTTGCAATATTAAAAGAGAAATTGTATGCAGTATCTCAATTGTCCCCCCAGGAAACATGCCTGAAGGTAACAAGGGATTTGTTGTAGAGACTTGAGACCAAAGAGCATTGGTGGTTGAGGCTGAGCAACACTGGAGACCCATTTGCATGGGGTCTACTGGGGGAGAGGCAAAGACCGCCCTCTCCATTGGAGCTAGACTGTTGACTGTGGTGTGAAAGCTCTGGTCTCTGCATACAGGGCAAAGCATTTGCAAGCAAGGTCTGGTAGGACGTTCATACCTGCTGTTATGGACTGAATGTTTGCGTCCCCCCAAAATTCATAGGCTGAAGCCCTAACCCCCAATGTGATGGTATGTACTGGTTGGGCCTTTGGGAGGTAGTAAGGTTTAGATGAAGTCATGAGGATGGGGCCCTAGATGGAACTAGAGCCCTCATAAGAAGAGAAAGAGAGACTAGAACTCTCTTTCTGTCCTAGGTCAGGACTTGTTCTCTTTTGTTCTTCTGCCTTGTCAGTATCTAGCATAGCACCCAGGCCCAACAGGTGCTGAGTGGATGGCTGAACAGGGAACATTACTGGGTATGATGAAGGTCACTAGGTGAGAGTACCTCTGATTTAGGGCTAACTTGGTCCCTGAAAAGAGCTAAGGATTCTTTGGATGATGCTTTTCCCAGGGTGTCTCTTTCCATTCCCCTCTCGATTTGTTGTCTGGATGCTGTAAACTCATTTCCTTGCTACTTTAAACTGACCATTCCAAATTGACCTGTGACAAGAAGACGGAACTAGCAAAAGAGATTCCTCAGAGCTCTATGGGAGTTAATGGAGGAAACTGAGATCTGTAATTTCAAGCAAATTATAATTTACACTCAGAACCAAGAAGAAAGCTAGCACAGACCCAGAATATTGTGACTTCTGATTCTCCTGCTTTAGGCAGACTATAAAGCTATGATCCTTAAACACTTACATATAGAAAAGAAGGAGGAAAGATTTCTCCAACAGGCAATTATGAGCCCTAAATAATTACCTTGCATTATGATGTATATTTGCATGCAGATAAGGAAAAAACTATGGGTGGAGTATATGTCGATTTTCATAATGTATTTGATAATTCAATTTTCAGTGGAATATTCCAATGATTTTCTCACTGGGGGAAGTAGGATGATTAGTCACAATCGGGGAACCAGCTTCAAAACAGGAAATGAAGGCTATGGTAAACAGACAATTTCACATGAGGAAATATAAAGGGAACAATGTTCAAACCCTTGTTTTAACCAAATTCTTTATAAATGAATTTTAGTTGTCTGAATTTCGGAATGACACCAAACTTTTTTGGGTTGAGAGGCAAGCTAAAGAAGAGATAAAAAGAGAAAGTTCATAAATCTGTGTAAGTGAGGATAAAAACGGCAACTAGAATATTTAAGAGGTTTTAGGTAACAGCAAAAACTAGGATTTATCAAGAGCTTACCAGGTACTGGCCCCTGTTGTAACCACTTGGTATCTATTATTTTACTTAGCTGTATAACCATCATATGAAGTTGGTGCTATTATCCTCACTTCATTAATGATGGACTCAGATGGCGAACTTGCCCAAGATCATACAAATAGTAGTTGGGGGCACTGGATTTATACCTAAGGAGCCTGACTCAGAACTTAAGTGCCTTACTACCCCTCCAGGGGACCTCATCAAATACGTAGAAGATGAAGGGAATAGAAACCAAGAAAGAGACTAAGAATCCAGAGCATTGTCCAAAGAGGAATCTCTTCCAGGAAGAAAAAAAAAACGAGAAAAAAAAAAAAAAAAAAGCTGAGCATCAGGAAGGGTGGTAAAAAACCAAACCAAATATTGTCCTATTGGTTTATAATTAGGAGGCATTTACATCTGCATTTTTGTGGGCAGTTCTGGTCACATTAGTTTAAGAGGGAACCAACCAATAGAAGAAGATTGGTAATAAGAATGGCAGAACAGATGAAAATGGAAGTTTGGAAGAAAGACTTTATTTTAAGGATAAAGGTGGAGAAAAGGCCCAGATTAATATCTATGAAATCATAACTGACATGACTAAATACACAAATTATTCATGATATAGCTGGCAAAGTAAATCTATGACACAAAAAGGATGTCATATTCCACTCGTTTAGTAATAAACCCATGACAGTGTTACCTTAATAGTTAGTGTGAGAAGAATATATAATATCTATTGCTGTGTTTAACAGACTACTAAGAGTAATTATAAACAACTCCTGAAAATAGAGATGAATCCAGCCTACAAGAGTGATGTCACGGAGGGTAGCAATGGGCCTTACCCAGCCAAGTGTTTCTCAAGAAGCAAAGAGGGAAATCGTATGGAAGTTGTCAACCGTGGCTTTCAAGTCAGAGAGACCTAGGTTTAAGTTCTGACTCTACAGTTCACTGAGAAGTTATTTAATCCCTATGAGTTGAGGTTTCATCATCTGCCAACTGCCGATAATCATCCTTCACTGGGCAATTGGGCCTGGCACATGATTGGCACTGAGAAAATGTTGGTTGTTATTACAACAATTGTTAGGACCCCATGTATGTCTAAATGATGTGCTCAAAAAAGCCTCTCTCTTCCGTTAGGCTGAAGGATGTTGAGGGTTTCAATTTTATTTTTACCCGAGTTGAGGTTCTCAGGCTCGACTCTGAACTTCTCTTCCTATCTTTACACACACAATGGGAAATTGCTGTGACTTCTCTTAATCTTGGGAAATTACATAATTTTGTGGCATTCTCTTATAAAGAAAGCAACTTCCATATTATTTCCTGATTACCTTTTCTTAATAGCTTACAATTATATAGTGATCTCCTATATATCTCTTTTGAATTTTGCTTTTTGGGGGCTTGCTTTGTTTCTGATGATCATTTTAGGCCTACAAGGTGAAAGGAAAAGGACACTGTGTGTTTGCTTTCTTGGGAGAGTGGATTCCTTTTGTTTGCCTTTTCTTATCTCCTAGATTGAGAACCCTTGAGTCCAGGGACCAAACATGTAAGTAACGACGACAATTCCCAAATAAGCCTTCTGCAGTGCAAATGACAAGCTGAACAGGAGACAAAGTAGACTGTGTTTGTGATGACTCACACGTCACCTGGAACTTCAGAGTCCCTGCCCCATTTTGTTTAAATCAAACATGTCAGGTGATCCAGCCACAAGGACTGAGTGTGACATTGATGTGCATTTTTCTGATCAGCCAGGTCAACAGTCAGAGCTGGAGAGCTACACCCTGGGGAATTCAGCTGTGACAGTTGCCCAGAAAATTATAATTTAGGAAATTATTTCCTAAATTTCAACAACATTTCTCATTTCTGGGCAATGTTATTTTTTAAATCTTATTTTTTTCGGTTTGCCTTGCGTGTAGGTGACTCTTTTCCAGTGACAGCAGTTAGGACTGACCTAAGAAAGAAACAGGAAGAAAGAAATTGTCCAGAACTTTTAAATTATATATTTCCACTGCCATCGTATTTATAGTTTCAAAGAAATACATAGAGAAATAATTTTAAAAAGGGAGCACTAGCCAAAAAAAATTTACAGTGGAAAGCAAATAGTTGATTAGAATCTGAGATTATGACTATTACTTTGTTATTTCTGTAAACTGACATCCACCTTAAAGACATAACTTTGGAAAAATGTATAAAATTGAAAACACATTGACAATACAGCTTGCTCTCCCCATCCTCCCTTTCTTTTTACCTCAGCTTCAAATTTTCTGGCTACAGTCACAAAAGGAAATGAAATGTCCTTGAAAAACAACATAGTGTCATACACTCTTTAAAAGTTCTTTGCATGCTTTAGATGGCATCTACCTGGAGCCCGGGGCTGCCACCAGAGCAGCCTTGGAATTGCTGCTCCTGCACGTCTATGAAGATGGGTTCTGAGATGGAATCTACTCAGAAATGCAGTCAACATCCACGTTTGCTTTAGATTGAAAACATAGGATGTTTTTAATCAACCAGGTAAATATATCACAGAGGATTTCAGCTATAATTTAAAGTGCGTTTTGAGAGAGACGTGGGGAGAGAGAGAGAGAGAGAGAAATGATTGGGACCGAAATGTCTATATTAAATTAATGAGACTTCAGACAGCTCTCTGTTACCTAATGCATACAACTATTTTTTTTCCTTATTCTTCACAATTACCAAAAAAATTGTCAAGGGCACCCTTTTGCACTCTTCCCTGCATTCCCTCGTCTTTTGTAGGCTGGTTTAAAAGCATATTTAGGGGCCAGCCCAGTGGCCTAGTGGTTAAGTTCACTTGCTCTGCTTCGGTGGCCCGGGGTTCACAGGTTCTAATCCCAGGTGTGGACCGACACATCGCTCATCAAGCCATGCTGTGGCAGTGTCCCACATACAAAAAAAAAAAAAAAAAAATGGAGGAAGATGGGCACAGCTATTAGCTTAGGGACAGTCTTCCTCAGCAAAAAAAAAAAAAATAAATAAGTAAAAATAAAGCATATTTGGTACACTTCCTATCTAACAATGAGAAAGAGGGGGGAATAGATAAAAAGGAATAAGAACTCTCCATTCAGAGATGTTGAATCTAGGTTTTTGTAAATGATGTAGGTACTACATGATGAATGAAACTTTTGTAAATTGAGGCAAAAACATCTGAGAATTTGTTTTAAAATTTTTACATTTTTTTTTAAATTAACATCGATTTCAGAGAGAATCAAGTCATTAATGTGTTTCCAGCAGAGGAAGAAGGTTCCAGAAAGGCCCCTCGATGCTTCCCTCAGAGAAATTACCTACTTTGGGATGGTATGCAAGTTAAGTTCAAATTCCAGTTTCCTTGCTCAACTCAAACAACACTCAAAAGTTGACTGTACAGTTTTTTTCCCCCCTTTTTTGTTTTGTTTTGCCTTGTTTTTAACCTTTAATTAAAGAATTCTGGATCTAGATTAACTAACCCCGTCTCCCCCCACAATGTTTTGACTGCCCTGAACTAAGCACCGTAGTGCTTTGATGGATTTCCTATTTTGATGGTAAAATCCTTGTTTTTCTTACAAAGAACATTTTCTCTGCTTCTAACAAAACTCTAATCTTGTCCTTCTGACTCCCCATTCCCTGCACCCCGTCCCTCCATGTTTCAGGAGGGAGCAATTAAGCAATCCTGTGATGTTTCTTCTGAAAGGAGCAAAAAAGTTGGCTTCAAGAGCCCTTATGCTGAGTTATGACGTGGATGCTTTTTCTACATGGGCCACAACTGTTTGAATTAAGGCAGGAAGACTGATTCTAAGTCCTGTTGCAGTAAACCCTGGAGAGACAGAAGTGTAAAAGAAGGGAAGAGCCTTGAAGGAAAACAACATTTTCTGAGTAAAAAGTCCAGTCTTTTTCCAGTATGTGGTTTAAAAGTGCTGATTCATTTGAATGAATTTGAGGTTCAGGTAACAGTTTTCTGATAGCAGATTTTGTGATTAAGTTCATTGAATAAACCCTTTTAAACACATTACATGGCATCTACAGAGATTAAATTCTGTGTCTTCTCACCCCCAACCTCCACATCTATCAAAACCATTACTATCTGATTTCTTTTTGCAAAGGGCCCCTGGAAACACAGTTGCATCTGAGCTGCACTGGGATGGGCAACTCCAGTGCATTTAGGGAAGGTTGCATTCCAGAGTGTAAGGCCCACACCCAGGCCACACCTTCAGAGTCAATGAGGCTGCAGGAGAAAGAGATAAGGTGCATGAAGGGAAAAAGAATCCCCTTCTCTCCTCCACCCGCACCTCCCTCCTCAGGTGGAGAGTCCCGGGCCTGGCCATTATTGTTTCTTCTGATGAAAGGAACGTGGCGCTTGGCTTGCTCCTCTCTTTCTCAAGACTCATTAAGGCTTAAGAGCCATTTCTTCCTAGAGGGGGTTCCTGACACCCACTCCCACCCACCTCTGATTTCCTGGCCTCCTGCCTCAGTCTGCTCCTTTTTATCCTCTCCTCTGTAGCCAGCAAATGCACTATGGGACCACCTTCTTGTCAGTATCTTCCCCACACTGGGGAGTGCTCCTTCTAGACACTGGCCTCCAGGAGTCTTGGTAAATCTCGTAGCCTCCTGTCTAGCACTCAGTAGACACGTAATTGTTAATCGAATAAGCAAACAAACTGTGAGAGCCCGCAAAGCTCTTCTGACTTCCTGACTGTGCCAGTAAGCCACTGTGCTGAGCCAGAAGGACCAAGCCTAGCACTTCTTAAAATAGGAGATACTTGGAGGAAGGAGGGGAGAAAACAATGACAGAAGTGGTCTCCTGGTAAACAAAGTAAGAGCCTTTGAAAGGATCAACAAATAAAAATAAGCCGGGAATCTCGGTTTTACCACAAATCTAGTATTCTAAACCCAGATTCAGGGCTGCCTTGCTTTATCATTGTGAGGCCATCACAAATCCAGCTGTGTCAGCTTCTGCACAGATGTTTTTCCTTCCACTTCTGTGGTTTAGTCGAAGCCGTCAAAACGCCAGTGTGATCTATACCAACCACCTCCGAAATTTTTAACTGTGCATTCTCTATGTAAAAAATTTCTGTCTGCATCCTCCCTTTTTACAGAGAAAGATCAATTATAGGCACGTGCTACTACTATGCTGATGCATCATGCACATTATAAAACATTACATGTATAAATTAAAAGAGGATGAGATAAAAATATGAATAGAAATTTCAGCATTTTCTTCCAGGTCTGAATGGATCATTATTGCACCCTACGTGGATGGCACACCCAGTTTGGAGGTCACTACTATGGTGTGACTTCTCCCACTTCTCCTACCAGTGACTTAATGATTTGGACAGAGTCAGAGCATGTTAGTGGGCTACTCATTACGCTTCCTTCTGCCTCAGTTTACCTCTCCCGAGATAGCCTTGTTTATCTCACAGAAATGTAGAGATCAATGAACGGTATACTTGACTCTAAGAGTGAGGTCGTTCACTGGAATAGTGCATATTCATTCCTTCTACCCTCTATAGTTTTCTGGGAAAATCTTATGATTTCATTAAATCATGTCGATTCTTCCATTAAGTGGGGGTTAATAGAGTCATCTTCATCTTTGAATTGTGGAATTTTAGTAGATGTAGGAGTCTTAGTGGTGACTTCTATTCTAGTTTTACCCAGTGACATAAAAAAGACAGTAGGTTCCTTGATATGGCAGACAATCTCCATTGCCTGCAAAATTGACCTTTCCTCCTTTCCTCTAATTTTGTTTACCCTCCTGAGTGATCACATGCTCAAAGGTGGGCTGGGCTCTCTCTCCAGCCCCAGGGTGTGCATCTGGATTAGTTCTGGAGATTCCATCCATGAGCCCTGCTCTGTGACTGGGTTTATGCTGAGGCATGCGACATGGTCTGACCAAGTTTCTTGGAAAGTTTCTTTCACTCTAAAAAAGGGCCACAACTGGTGGACATTCCCTTGTTACCTCTGGGTCTCATCATCTACATGTCACATGGACACTTGAGCAGGCCACCTGAGGGCCACGGAGGGAGCTAGCCTACAGGACAACCTGTCCAGGATGCATGGCAGAGTCCGGAGATGGTCACAAGTCACAGAGGGAGCTGTCAACTAACCATACTGGAACTTCCGTAACTCTGGGCTTCGTGCTAAGGAAAGTAATAAATGCCCTCATTGTTGAAACCGCTGTTAGTTGCATTTTCTGTTATTTGTAGCCAAATGCATCCTGATACACTTATAAAAAGGGGATGGGGGATGGCAGGACTGGAGCAAGAATCCAGAACTTATAATTTGGATTATAATAATTTATAATCCAGAATTTATAGTACTTTAAAATAGCAAGTACCATACTGCTTGGTTTTATTTATAAACAATGGCTGGAAAGGATCCATTCATCCTGCGCCGTGAGGGCAGTGTGTTCCTTTCACTTCAGGAACTTGAGTGCCTGTATACGTAGAAGGTTCTGAAAGAATAAAATTGATTATAAGAAGGTTCTGCTTCTTCGCTTCCATTGAATGTTTGACTCTGGTGACATCTTGCCTGGCTTCTTCTGGGAATATATATTTACTGTCTCATATTGAGCTTCTCATGCAATTACACTATAAATTTCATCTATTGGCAAATATAATTTGCCTACAGAGGCCTTGGCCAACAGTCTCTCGGTGAATCAGTGGCAAAATGCCAGAGTGTGGAGTCAGGTTAGCTGTATGTTCAAACTAAAACTCCATCCACTGCCAGGCCACACTACCTGGGCTGCGGCCGATTAGTGGGGACACTCAGAAATAACCCAGGAGCTTATAAAGGTAATGAGTGGTTTCAAAGCACCCATAGACACCCATAGTAAATGGAATAGCTTTTGTCAACATCTTTAATGGTTTCAGCTGGTAAATTATTAACAGAATATATGTGGAGTGCTCAGCATTTCAAATACATTTACTTTCTGAACGAGAACATTGGAGAACAGTCTCTCCTGCCAAGTCCCAGGCTGCAGATGCACGCTCTCCTGCCCCTGCCTCCCTTCCTCCCTCTCCCACATCGTGTGGAGTCTTCCTTCTCTCACAGAAGAGGGCTTCTCCTCACACTGTGGCGGGCTGTCAGCTTCTCCTGCACACTTGCCCTTGTCCAGGCCCTGTCACGTGACTAGTTTCCTTCCACTGGACTCCTCCTCTCCTGGCATGTGGGGGGAAAGATCACAATTTGAAAAAAATAACCCAAAACTTGGACTCTAGTGAAGACTCTGTCACTCACTAACTTATTAACTTCCAGTAAATTACTTAACTTCTCTCAGCCTCGATTTCTTCACCTGTAAATCGGGGACAGTCATACTATGTGTATTATCTACATCTCAGAGATGTCTTCAGAATTGAGTGACATAATCCTCGTGGATAGGCTGTGAACCTTATGATTCTTAATATTTACAAATTGTATTGTTTATGTTGATATTTTTCCTTCATGGGAGGTTGACACACATCCACTCAAATGTTCCACTTCTGACTGACTCTGTAGGCAGGAAGAACAAGTCCACATGCCAATGAGTGGAATGACCCATATGACACATTTGCTGGAAAATATAGAGTGTGGTGTTGTTTTTACACTAACAAACATGGAGAAGCAGATCCTGTTATTATTTTTTACAGCCACATTTCCTGATTTATACCTAGCTTGCTGGGTAATGTCCAAATGGTGGGAACATTCAACATTCAAGGGAGGAAGGGAAAAGATTCAGAAGAATAGAGGACGGTGGGTGGGAGAGACAAGTTATACGTTATCAAGTTTTTTTTAAGAGCACTAGCTATTACACTGTTATGATTGCATCTGTGGGAGAGGAGACACGGTCGTGAATCAGAAGACAATATAAGGTACAGTCTATAACTTGATGACACTGGGCAAAATGTGTAACTTCCCTGAGCTAAATTTTCCCCACCAATGAAATGGAGATGGGAATGGTACCTACCTCAGAGGGTCCCTGTATTAAATGGGATAATGTATAAAGTAACTAGCACACGATGATACTGCTGTGTTTGTGTATGTGTATGTATGTGTGTGTATATACGTGCATGTGTGTATTTGCATGTTTGTGTATGTATGTATGTGTACGTGCATGTGTGTGTATGTGCGTGTATGTGTGTGCCTATGTGCTTTAATATCACCTAGTTTCTGGTTTACTGAGGAGCCTCACATTTGCCTGATCACAACCACAGTACCATGCTGCAAGGCAATGAACTCTCAAGATGCTTAGAATCTAGACAAAAAATAGAGAAGACAAGGGCACAGAAAACAAGAATACAGATGAAAAGTAAATAAATTCAGATGCTAAACACAGACCATCATTGGCTGTAAATGCTGAGAATAGTACGAGTTCCTCAAGACCTGACAAATGCACAGAAGTACTTCCCAAGCAGGATCATGGAAAATGACTATGTCTGGAAATGGGGAAGAAATTCCAGGTGTAGAAGCAACAGTAGCAAAGGTCTGCTGAGGACACAGGAAGAAACCCAGACTGGCTAGCATGGCCAGCCATTGGGCACTGGCTGGATAGCCAGGTAGCATTGGGTGTTCTTTTCATGGATGCTGCCATTGGCTCCAACATCAGTGGAGTCTTCCTGGTCATTGCTCATGAATTCTTGCCTCCTAAGTGAGCAGCTTCAATGAGCAATGCCTGGAAACTCATTAACACATGATGTACAGTAGGGCCTGGACTCTCTCTTTGTTAAGAATTACCTGTTGATCAGGAGTATCTACTGAGTGGTTTTGGTGTGCTAGGATCAAGACAGGTAATGAGGAAAGTAGAGAGCATGCAACATACCTGGCCAGAAAATTGTTCTAAATATGGACAATTAAGGATAAAACACATATGTAAAGAGAATAAATCTTTATAGAATAGGATAGCTGCATGTTTTAGAAGGAACTCCTTTTCTTAAAAAACAGCATAATAAAAATAGAAAACTGTCGACAAAGGTGGGGTTGTGGTGAGGTTGGTGTGCGTGCTGAAGTCATGATTTGGCTGTGCTTTGCCTGTTGCATCAGAGTCTGTGTGTGTGCATGGGGGAGCAGTCGGCACGCCACAATATTTCCTGTTTGCCTGGCAGGTTACCCATCATATTTTGGTCTTGATCTATCAAAGCAAGGATGATGTGTTGAATGATTTTTTTTAATTCTCTTGCTCATCTTCTTTTGTATTCATGGACTATGTGTCTCCACTTATTCCTCTCAGTCTGACTCTTGGTATAAATTTAATTTCTTCTCTCAGTTGGTGATGATTCTTTCTACTCCTCAGCACTCTTGTGATGTTCTGGAGGAAGACCCCGGCTGCTCCTTGCTTTTTGCCAAGTGTTAGGGCAAACAAAACCCTGAGAGGTGAGTTGGCTGCATCTGCAATTTAGAACTGGAAGGAGGGAAAATATAAATGTGGATACAAAAAAATAGTGTCAATCTTGGAAAATGAGATTGAATCGTAGCTACATAAGGTTTTTATGTGTTCATAAACACAACTGGTAGAAACAAAGAGAGCTTCCTGCTTCTAGTCAGATACCTGCCACGTCTTCAGGAAGGTGAGGAGGGAAAGGTGATTAGGGTGGCTGGAGGAGGAGCTGCTGCCAGGCTGAGCTCCCTGGGGGCAGGGACAGTGTCTCTTTTATTCTTTTGGCCTCAACAGTACTGGGCACATTGCAGATGCCCTCTTAGAGCTTCATGTGCATGGATAAATGAACAAACTCCAAAAATGTCACATGGATTGGAGGTAGCTTCAAGCAGATTGTACTCTTCTGAAGCCTAACTTCTGGATGTAGCAGATAATCATTGCAATTCTGTATTTCCCCAGATCGATCTCAAGTTTTGGTAATCTTAGTGTTTCCTTTGGAATAAAACCACTGTTTGTGGTCTGAGACCAGAAAGTACCTGTGCAGCTTTTGCTCAAGAAATACTATTGGTGGTTGCAGCGTCTTTTTATTCCCAGAGTTTTCTTCTCCCAGACTCTACCATTAATATGAGACTTAATATTAAAATACCTTCAGAATTTTAACATTTAAGCTTCATATATAAATTATAGCATTTAGCATGTGAGCATTCAAAATCCATACTTATTTACTTTCTAAATTAAATATGGATAATTTATCACAGGACTAAATAGAAAAAAGTATTATGTAGAAGAAAATCCACATTGTAACTTTGTCATAATAATGTCCTTGGGGCTATCATTATTTTTAAGAAAAAGAGAAAGATCTATTTGTCTCATGGTCTAAGTAAGAATGGGCAGGGGATACAGGCACCTACTTTGACTACAAAGGAATCATAGTTTGTATCATTTAAGCATTTTTCTCTTGCTCCTCTTTCTACCAACCAAAGAACAGAATAGAACAAAGCAAAAACTCTGAAAACAAAAGAACTCATGCCAATAGCAGCAGCAACGACCAAAATAACAATGAACGAGAGAATTTAGGTGGAATGGTACCAAAATTAGATCAGTAAATGAGATTTTGGAATTTCATGTGGCTTATACAGTTCTAGGAAAGAGATGTTTTATGTGTTGCTATCAAAAGAAAGTGGAAGATAGAAAAAAAAAAAAGAAGAGAGGAAAAAGAAGTTCTATGTCTGGGTCAGTGTTTCTCAGCAGGGACACTTAGCATTTGGAGGAAGGTGGTCAATCATCTTTTACAAATACAGTGAAGAATTCAGATAGGGACTTAAGAATGGGTTAAACTCCTCTTGATTAATTGTACCTTTTAGTCCCACTTCCAAAATTCCTAATGTTTTAAACTTTTGTGAAAGAGGATTTCTTCCTGTCACAGTTTATAAATGTCTTCAAGTGTGGGTGTATGGCAAACCATTCCAAATTTACCCTCGGAGAAGTATTCTTTAATTTTGAGTGTTCCGGTTCTCCATTTGACTTGTGCGTGAGCATCCTCAGCTCAGTCCGCTCTTCAGTCTTTAAACTCTCTCTTTCTGGGTGAACCAGTTAATTCTCATGGCTTCCATTGCTATTGATGGCCTGGTTTTCACACCCATCGCTGGCATTCCAACCATCTTCAGCCCCACGTCTGAAGCAAGGGTAAGAAATCTGCATTTAGGTCTATTTTCCTAGCTAAGAAAAATATGATAAAAATTGAACTTAACTACTTTTCTTTAACTCCTTTAGTAAAATCAATGGCACCATCATTTACTGAGTTTCTTAATTTCACAAATATCTGAGTTCCTATTATACACCTATCACACTAAGTCCTAGCAACCAAATAGACAGAATACCGATCTCACGGAGCATTATAATCTGGGGGTAGAAATGTGTTAGTAAAATTGTCACATAAATATATAATGACTAATAGAGATAATGGCCCTGGAAAAACTACAGATTCCTATAAGTATAAGATAAAGACCTCAGTTAGTCCATGCGGTCAAAAATGACTTTCTAGGCTGCATGTCCTTTAACTCCCATATCCACTCAATCGCTAAGACCTATTGGCTGCACCACCATTTTTACATTTTACGTTGCAACCCTACTGGGACCCCTCTATTTCTGACGTTCAGATTACTCCAATTGGATCCTCACTGGACTCTGTCTATTGCAGACCATCAGCACATGGTGGCCATGTTAATATTCTTCTTCTTTTTTTTTTTTTTCCCCTGAGGAAGATTCACCTTGTACTAACAACCATGCCAATCTTCCTCTATTTTTTAGTATGTGGGCTACCAGCACAGCATGGCCACTAAGAGAGCAGTGTAGGTCCACATCTGGAGCCTAACCGGGCTGCTGAAGCAGAGTGCAGAACTTAACCACTAGGCCACCAAGGCTGGCCCAGCCATGTTAATATTCTTAAATGTTCATCTTCATCAGATCACTCCCCAACTTGAGAATCTTCAGTGGTCCCCTAGAGTCCATGGAATCAACATCAGGCAGATTACTTTGCCTAAACCCTTTCAGTGTGCTAATCCAAAACATTTCCATCACCACCTCCTGCTTCAGCTCTACTCACGCTGTTCTCCACATCCAGAGAGCTGCATTCCTTCTCTTCTGTACCTTGCAACCTTCTGTACTTCAGTGATTTTCAAACTGCTGAAGAGAAGAGAATAACAGGGGAGGAATATGGGAAGTGGAGAGGGGTGAGAGGTGGGCTCTGTTCTTAGTGCTCTCTGCACTGGGTTTCTGTGCAAGATTTCATTTGAAGAAAGGAGTCCAAGGTGAAAAAACACAAAAATCTATGTATCGTTGGAGTTTCCAGTTAAGATTTGTCTTCCCTCAGAAGTTGTTGCTTACTAAGCCCCTCCCTCCACGTTGGATTCTCCCTCTCCCTTCAACGCTGGACCCCTAGGTGTGAAGTACTTGCTTATCTATTGCCTTGCATTGCACACTTAACAAATTTGCCTCTTTGAACCCCATTTTTTACTTCTTTTGCATTCCCTAACGTGCTTTACCTTGGTATAAAGGAATGAATAAATCAATGAACACTCTGTGAGTACTCTATATTTCTTTCAGCTACTAGAAAATTTCTGTTTATAAAATTATGTTTTTAATGTATCCCTCTCCATTTTCAGCAACAAAATAAATAGAAATAATTAGTATATCGAAAGTGACATTTGGTTTTGATTTTCCTGCCATATGAGGGTAAGTCCACATAGATGGTCAAAAATAAGGGAGAGGATTGGTGAGACGTGCTGAGAAGATTCTCTCTGAAACTCCTTGTTCCCTGGGGTTGACCTTCTGCCTTGCCTTGTACTCTTCACTCCCCCGAATGCTCACGTGGGCCTGTTTGCTAATCAGTGACACGGAGGTTCAAACTTTGTATCCTACATCTCAGGACAGAATGGAAATCTCTTTTAGGACCAACGTTTACTTTGTTAAAGTGGAGTAATGTGAGTTTAATTGGATCACAGATATTGTTAGCACTTATTATTCAAGCTTGTTCCTGAACTATAAGAGGACCCTGATACAGCCCAAATTCCCAACTGGGAGCAAACAACAAAGAGAACAAGTCCCTGAGGCAGCTTCTCCACTGAGCCCAAAAAACCACATCTGATAAGCTATGTAATTTGCTTTAGCAATTTGTGCCAAAAATAAAGGCACACTTTTGCAGAGTCGCACATTTCTAAGAAAAACTGAACTCCGCCTCATGCTAATCCAGCTCCTTTTCTTACTTTTTCGGACTTGATGTCCATGGATAGAAAATACCAGGTCATATCTTAGGTCCCATACCATTGACATCTCTTGACGGTCCATCCTCCTAGGGTCACTCCATGCCTCTCTCACTGTCACACTGAAACCTGCAGGGTGAGCAAAGGCAACAGCAGTGGTCTGTTTTACAACACCCCAATAACATGATGTTTTTAACAGTGCGGCAGATTCTTGGCCGATGGCCCTGGGTGAAGGAAGAGAGGCACAGAATCTTCGAAGTCATCAATTTTAATGAGCACTGCAACGATTCCAGTAAACGAGATCCCTTTATTTTTGTTTGCTTGACAAGGAAACCTGATACATCCAAGACCTTCATTCCTTTTTAGCTCAGCACCAGGACAGGAACTTGCTTTTTCACCACCAGTATCAGGCCCCCAATGGTGACAAAAATTTTTGTGCAGTCTTTTGGAAGGGAGGGAAAAAAGAGACTACAAGGGAAAAAAAAAAAACAACCAAACAAACTTTTGAACAATTCAGGCTTTTTTTGGCTTAGAGGTCAAACATGAATTGTTAGTGTTCCCTTTCAAAGTTGGAGTCTGCCAAGGTCTCTCATAAGCTTGGATAGTTCTGTGGAAGTTACAACAGAAATAAGAAATTTCGTCTGCATTTTCCAAGGCAAGGAAGACTCAGTAGTGTGTGTGTGTGTGTGTGTGTGTGTATGAGAGAGAGAGAGAGAGAGAGCGAGAGCGAGAGAGAGAGAGACAGATAAATGGAGCCAGAAGCAGAAGAGAATTCAACCAATTTACTTATGACTTAATGAATTGAAATATTTTGCAAGAATATTTCTAAATTTTCTGGGAAGGTAATCCTAGAGGGACTAAGTAATTTCTAAGGTTCGTGGTGAGATAAACACGCAGGTAAATGGCTCAAGATGTTTGTGTATCACAGAAAACAACAATTCGGCCTTTGCTCCTAATCTTTTTCATCTTCATGCAAACTCACAGAACTCTTGTTCCAGATCTGAAGGCAACAGGCAGGCATTTGTTTTAACTCCTTAGGTAAATGCAAGTTCTAGAATCATTCAAGTTGAAAGTCTTTATACCATTCACTAAATTACCCTCCTCATTGGTAAGGGACTCACAGCAAGGGCAAGCTGTGCCATCTCTTATGAATTTTTCAATCAAAAGAAACTCCTCCTCTTTTTTTTGTTAAAAAATTCTTTAGAGGGAGAAAAGAAACAACCCAGAAAAAATTACGCAAATGGCAAGGTAGTGACAGAGCATCTATCAAAGTGGCTCTGGAAATTCCAATTTTTAAAGTGCTATAAAAATATCATTATTAATGATGATTGACTGGGTTTTCAGAGCCAAGATATTTCAAGGCTGCTAAGTTAGAGCTGAGTGCAAAAAGCGAGGGTGCTAAAATGGCTTCAGGGTTCCCTCACTTTGTTTCTTCATTGATTTTTAAGTAACATGTGAGCACACTCAAACTGATGATTTTCATTTTGAATTAGTTTGGCCTCTGTCATGGAGAGCCTTCCATCTCTCCTGACTGTCAGGGTCTAATTCATCTTCATCATGTCCCCAGCAGGAAGATTGTGATCTTATTACTTTTTGTTTTCCAGTTTTATCGTTTGCAGGAAATTGGGATACAGAGAAAAATAGAGAGGAATCTACCCGTTTTCAGTGGAATAGCTCAATGGGAGAAGATCCACCTTCACTCGTGGACCCAGCAGAAACTCGGGGATTATGGCTGTCCCAAAGGTGGGAGAGGTGAGACTATAATCCAATATTCCCATGAGATATGTTTTGTTTGTTTTTGTTCCTATCAGATTCCTGAAAAATCTTAGCTCCTGGTCTGTGTAAATCTAATACCTTGTGCCTGTTGTCTTCATGAGCCTTGAAGTCCTCTCCATTTTACAGATGGAAAACTATAAGGCAAAGAAAACCATGCATGAGATTGGCAAAAACCACATTAGATTTCAGTATGGTCAACTGTTCCCGTGAATTTCTTATATTTTGCTCTATTTTCAGTCACTGCCAAGACTGAGAAAAATGACAAGTATGGTTTTTTAAAGTCTAACTAAAATGTGCTTTAAAAAATCACAAAAATACTGTCCTGTTTAGTTAAAGCCCAAGGCCTAAGTTAGAGAACTTCTTTAAAGGAAACAGGAGAAAAACATCAACACCAACAAAACCAATCATTTACTGAGCAACAATTGAGTCCTTTCTACCCCCTGAAGCTTCTTAACTCTCAGCCCTCTGCTTTTAACAACTGGCATGGTTGCATCCTCTCTGAAGACTCACTCATTCTCCAGTCCTCTGGGAAGACACGAGTTTGTCCTTTTGACAGTGTGCCAAAAATGGAAAAATGAAGAGCTTAAGCAACTGTCGAACCAGGAAACTTTTGTTTGTTTGTTTAAAACAAAAGAAAATTTGCCAACCTGGCCAAGAATTTTGTCTAAGTTACAGACTGTCAGTCTTTATGATCACTCATGGTCCCTTTTCTCTTCTGAATCCTGCATTTTCACAGAGGGTAGATAATCTTTGGCATTCTCCTCATTGGCTCAGCTTAGCCTTCAGTCCCTTGGGGTCCTGCTGACTCTGTAAACTTTCAACTCCTAAATCCAGCGCTGGCTCACCCAGGAAAGAAAAAAGCAAACTGAACAATAAAATTCAAGCTGTAGCTTCCGTTGTGACTCAAGAGCAGAAAATGTTTTTAATGGCTAAGAGCACATAAGTGCCATTAATCACCAAGAATTTATTATTTCTCATCGAGGGCCCCAAACAAACACTGTTTTGCCCAACTTCATTACTATCTGGGATTTGGAAAGCTTTTCAAAGGTAATTATCTGATGGAATATTCACCTAAGGCTAGCCTTTTGGAAATTTTTTCATAGATACTGTATATGCCAAAAAGGAGAAAGTAACACTTTTTCTTCTTTTGTTTTCCATTTCTCCCTTGTGTTTCTCTCTTTTTTCTTAGTGGCTCTTTTGCTGTGTCAGCCCTTCCCATGCATGATCAGTTTGCTGTGATCTATGGAAAACTCCCACCTCAGGAATTTGAAGGCTTGTGTAAAGTTTTTTTATTTTGTTGAGTCCAGGCTATAGATTTTTGTTTTGAGACAGCCTTAGAGGCTTATAGTATGGCCACAAATTTTTATTCTTTGAGCTGCATAGATAAATTAGACCATTTTTGGTGAGGGACATTTGCAGTCACACTGTCAGGAACACTTTTCTGGTGTATCCCTGAAATATTAAATATTATTTGGGTGTTCACACAATGAGTTGGTAGGATACTTCCTTTCTTCTCTTTCTTCTTTTCTGATGTTCCTAGTGCAGTAAATAAGTGATTGAAAGAATACTGTAAATTGATTTGTTGGTAACTCTTGGAACAAATTAGAATAATTGATTTGAGGAAACTAAGTAAATATTTATCATAACAAGCTCACATTTCTACTTTCATGTGGAAAAGAGCTGCATTTTCCTTCATGCATAGAAATTATATCAAAAGCTTGTGTTGAGCAATAGGGGCCCCAAATCCATTCTCTAGTCTTGGGGGACATAACTTCTTAGGGTAGCTGGACTACAGTTTAGAATATTTAGGAGGCAAGAGAAAATTTTGAAAAAAGATTCTTCTTTTTCTGGGTTGGAATTAACAACTTTAATAGTGCAGAACACGTGATTTTATATGCGCCATTCAAATAGGAAAATGATGGAGGAAGATAATTGCCTTTATTGAAAGCCTATGGTGTGCCAGGCTCCATATGTATTCTCCCCACAGCCCTGCAGGCAGACATCATTATCCCATTTCACAGATGAAGAGACAGAGGCTCAGAGGGGTTAGGTGACCTAAACAGTGTCAAAAACGTAACAAGTAGCAGTGCTAGGAAGCCATGTGTGACTCCAAATCCGTGCTCTTTTGCCTTATAACCTCTTGCCTCAAATGGATGAGAAGGCTAATTTGATATCTACAATTATTGCCTACCTAGATGGGTAAATTTCACAGGCAATACCAACTCCTCTAATGATCCGTCAAGCAGAGCTGGGGGCGCCCATTGCCTTTGGCTAACCCATCTCTTCCAGAGTCTTGAGGAAGAGCAGAGTGTCTTCTCCTCCTCACCATTATTGCCCAAGGGAAATGGGCAGCTCAGAGAAGCTACTCCAGTGTGTCAGTCAATGGCAAAGTGTCCATGGTGAGGAGAAGACCAAGCACATACAAGCACTGTTGTTTCAGGTGGAGTGAAATAAGCCCGAATCAGCCTGAGTTTTCTTATGATCTTTCATAGGGCATTGAGTTAAGTTGGCAAGATCAGAACAAGTTCTTAGTGGGATGGCAGTGGTTCCGGTTCTAGGTGCAACTGTAAAATAGGCAGACTTATTTTCTGAGATACAGGCTTCCCCTACAGAGCTTTTGTCTCTATTATGGAAATTCCTTTTGCTTCAGGCACCCTGGACCTTCATACTCTTTCCACTTTCCCCTCAACACAATCTGTTCTGGTGAGTTATCACTTGGAAAGAATCTAATCAATTACATCATCACTTCCAGGAATGACTCTAATTGTGGAATTTCAGGAATCAAGGCAGGCACGTGAGGATGAAATTTCATAGCAGCAGATGTTTCTTAACACCTTCCAATGTACAGGACATAGGTGACCACGCATTCATGGGCCATTCACGAGTAAGGCTGATCCTGGAGGGCGACGGAAGAAGACTGGTGTAGATGGCTAAAGGGTGCTTGACCAGAGCGTGCCTCTGGAAAAACACCAAGAGTCCTTTTGCTGGCATTTTGTCTCTTTGTCATCTTCAAGTTACTCTACTATGAACTCTGATTTAGATTGAGGCTGTTGGGAGTGAGTGTGGCGAGCATTTTCTTTCCTGCGGCTGGGTTCTCAGCCTCTTTAGAGGAAGGCCAAGATGATTCTTTTAACCATGATGACTTGGTCAGAGATATTTCGTATAGAGGAAAGAGTGATTATGAAGACCAATAGCCTAGGAAATGCAGCATAAAAATGCAACACATTAAAAAAAAAAGTAGTCTATTGATTGGCTGTAGTGCCAATAGAATCTGACGAAGTTTTCCTAAAGCTATTTCTACACCTATTTTTTATTGGAAGCTTTTTTAAGGCCAAAGCTTTTGGTTTTGGAGCTGAGGAAGTTTCCTGAAGAGTCATCAATTTACCTATACCCCTACTTATTGTAGATACTTAGGGAAGAAGGACATTACCAGTTTAGAGCATGATCCACGGTGTAAAAAAACATTTTCTAGGAAGGAGGTTTCTTCCACAGCCAGTTCAGAAGCACTACTATTTTATCTAGACAGTCAAGAAATACTGAAAGCAGAGGGACTGTTGCAATCAGTGGCAGAATAGGTATATGACATGTTTCTTTTGTGCTTGGGGGATTGGCCAATGATGTTTGCAGTAATTATAACTTGTTTCTCTCCTAAAGGAGAAGGTGAAAGGGCTTGAGGAATACCTCTGCATATTCCACACTGTGGGAAGGATGTGTCGGAGAACTAACACACACACAAAAAAAAACAGACAAAAAAACAAGAAGAAAGAGAAGGGAAATCTATATCAACAAGTAGGTGGTAACAATTAGGCATATGCGTGATTCGTTTTGTTTTTCTTTTTAAATTTGCATGCTCTTAAGAGCGTTGCTCTAGTTGTTTTATAGTGATTTCTGTAAGCCTGCCTACCCCCACTAGATTATGAACTACATGAGGGCATGTCTCTTCTTTATTTTTGTATCCCTGGTATCAAGCTCGGCACAGAGCAAGTTCCCAAGAAATGATTAATGAATGACTGAAATTGTTTTTATATTATAGAATTTTCATTCTAGAAACAATCACTTCCCTGGGAATGGGACACCCCTGTGAGTTATTCAGGGGGTGAGTGGAACCAACAACTTGACCTGAGAAGGACTAGATTATTGACTAGTAAAGAGATGTCAACCTTTCTTACTGCAAATTCACTGACTCTGAAACATGAATATGGGGAAGTTAGCCAAAGAGGATACCTTGAGGCAAGGAAGATCATTCAAGATTGAAGCCTATCATAAGAACAAGATTCCAGAAAGACCCTCTCCCAGCAGGGCCGGCTTCATGGAATGCAAACTGTGTAGTCGCATAGACTCCTGTACTCAGAGGACTCCGCATTTGGTTTAATGCACTCTTGTTGCAGTCTTGAAATTCTTAATATTTTTTGAATAAGGAGCCCCACAATTTCATTTTGCACTTGCCCCTGCAAATTGGGTGGCTGGTTCTGGCTCCTAGTAAGGTGATGGCAGCCACAAGGGCCAAGATCAGAGAAGCTGCACCCAGATAGTATCTGAGAACAGCAGGTGAAGAAGCAAGCATTGGCTGAAAGTAGAACTCACCTTACCTGACTGGTGAGTGTGCTGCAGACACTATAGCCAGTTTCTCGGAATGGTGAATAATAGGACTGCTGGTCCAGAAAGGATAAGCATTTTCCTGGGGATGAGTTTTCAGGGAGAAAATAAGGAAGATCCTTTTCCCTCTGGCATTATAGGAAAGAAAAATGAAGGACTTGCAGGCTTGGAAGACTGGGACAGTCTCAGGAAGAGTGAGGACATGCTGGCAAATTCAGTGTAGAATAGCCTGAAGTGCGGAGAAGGCATCTGTAGGTGTTCCTAATCTTTGTCCCCAAACAGGGCCCCCTTAGGAATGTCAGATTGGTCAATCTGGGAAGTTCCATGCCAGGGACTAATATTAAAGTGTAAGTTGCAGAAGACACTAAAAATCTACAAAACCTCACCCTGGTTTCTGAGTATACTAGATAAAAAAGAGAATCAGTAATTATATGCCAAGGAAAATAACTAGGACAACTCTTAGATTTCTTAATTTTTTTGGTAACGTTTCACATTTGTTGTCATTATCTCCATCTGATTATCCATAGTGATTAATAACACTGTCTTCAAATGGAAGGCCCTGTGTGCTTATTCTGGGATGTAGCAAGAAAGGGAGGAGGTGAGAGAATCACATTGTACTCTGTTGTCTACTCTGGGGAGAGCCTACCTTGGAGAGAAACAAATCATAGGACATAGAGTAGGAGGGGGCAGCTTTGTGTTTTAAAAAAGAAGGTCAAATATCTCAAGCCTAGAAGGAGGAAGATGTTTGAGACTGTAAAATGACTACAGGGCTGTCACAGGGAGCAGCTTGGAGGACTGTGACACAGCTGAGGATGAGCATGAGGAAGTTAGGTTGCGTGGAGGCTTTATGAGGTTCTTCTCCTGGAGGGCAATTCCAGACATATTCAAGAAGAGGCTTTATCCCAACCTCCAAGAGATTCCTAAGCATTCAAAAAATGGTGGAACTGTGTTATCTCCATCAAATAAAAACATACATGTCATAACTATTTGATAATGAACTCTCTGCTGGCTGGGAGGAGGGGGCCATGTATAAACTTGGCATGGTCATGGGTCCACGTGATAAACCTTCTTGGAGCAGGCCTCTTGACATGACAGAGAGCCTGCCAAGATCACCAAACTCACTGATCCCCACTACTGTGATGGTTCGTGTGGAAACAATGCTGCAGTCATAAGGAATGTTTAATGCAGTTCCAGGACCAGGTAGAAAAATGAAAAAATTTAGGGGATGGGTGGGATTTTTTTTCTTTTCTTCTAATTTGTTGTTATGACTCTGGAAGAGAAAGGAGGGTAATAACTGGCTACATAGAAGGTGAAGAATTTGTCTTCTGGATCATGACAGGAATGTCAGGAAGATGTACTACTGAAAATGGAAAAGGACACTGATCAAAGGGGAAAACATATTTAACCAAGGATAATGGATGAAAGGGAGGGAGAAAAATCTAGACCAACTACCAAGTAGGTATAAGGGCAGTGGGCATGAAGAGAAAGAATTTGTATAGCAGAGGTGGTCCCTGGTAATAACCATTCTTTCATTCATTCAACAAGTAACAGATAAGTTCACCAAGAATAATAGTTATCACCTTAGGAAACTATACATGTTAACACAGAGTAGGGTGTGACAAAATAACGCCAAACTTTAAAGCAAAAATTAAATATAATGTTATTGAGAGCACTGAGATATGACGGGATAAAACTCAGCCTAAAAAATATCCAGAGAAAGAAATACTTTATTCAAAAACTTACCTAGTAGAAGGAAAACAGAATAGTGCTATGTGTAATTAGGGAGTATGTCGGAATGGAAACAGAGGTAAAGCAAAGAAGGCACATGAGAGATAACCAATTATCCTGCCATAAGGATGTACTTCAGACCACTTGGGATGAGGAAAAATATGGATATTGTGTTTTTGGTGTTAAATCTTGGTACGAAGTACCATACCATACATCTTTGCTCTAATGGGAGAATTTGACTATCTTTTGGAAAATTAATTTTGATAAAATTAAAGTATTTGATAAGTGCTTAACTTTTAATGTTGACATTTTTAATCTCTATAAAAGAGAATACAAGAGACGTACGTGTCAATAAGGAGATTCTAAGGGGTAATAATAGTGAGAGAGTAACCAGAATCTTGGAATTCAGATCTCTATGAAAGTCACATGGGTCCCCTAGCCCAGTGTTCCTCAAAATGAGGTCCTTGGACAGGGGCCTGTCCACAGCTTGTTACTGGACTGCAACAAGGTGACAGAAGTATCTGGAAACGTTTACAGCCATTTTCATCACCATATTTTTATTTTATTTGACAAAATTAAAACTGGGCCCTCACTACAGATGCTTTGAGAAGCACTGCCCTAATTCATGATAAAATAGAATTCAAAGTGTGCACTGCTCTTTATCCTGAAAAGGAATACAGCTTGTTAGGAAAAGGACTATAAAGAGAAAATGAAAGAGGGAGGGAATCTGAGTGTACATTTGGGAATTATTCCAATGGGACAAATGAGGGAAATCATCTAAAAAGTCGTGTGATTATATTAGCAGCTCTCGTGATGAGAAAAAGAGGTGAAACCTTTTATTGAGCATCTGTTATATATTGGACACTTTTATTTAGATTATCTTATTTCATCTTCACCCTTCAGATAAGTGATATTACTCTCATTTAGGGGGCATGAGTTTCAGTGACTTTAGTGGGTTGCATGGCGGCCCCTGAAAAGATGTGTCCACATCCTAATCCCCAGAATCTGCAAATATTACCGTATATGGCAAAAGATGTGATGAAGTTGATGATCTTGAGAGAAGGGCCTTATCCTAAATAGGTCCTAAATGTAATTACATGTATCCATATGAGATAGACACACAAAGGAGAAGACACAAAGAGAAGAAGAGAAGGCAACATGACCACAACAGAGATGGGAGTGATGCGGCCACACGTCAAGGAGTGCCTGGAGCTGCTAGAAACCGGAAGAGGTAAGGAAGGAATTCTCTCTAGAGCCTTCGGAGGGATTGTGGCCCTGCAGCACTTCTTTTGGCTTCTGGCCTCCAGAAATGTGGCAAATAAATTTGTTGCTTTAAGACACCCAGTTTGTGGTCCTACCTAAAGAGAAGCATAGCAGCTTCCAGACTTTAGAATGCCTGGATCCAATGATTAGAGATATATTGAAAGGATAGGGAGAGCAGAGAGGAATAAAGAGTATGTGACGTGGTCTGGTATACAAGGTTTGAATCCTGGTTCCTCTACTCTCTCTACTTGTCTTCTCAAAGTCTCAGTTCCCTCAACTGAAACCCAAGTGTCAAAAACCAAATGAACAGCATTATTGTGAAGTCTGAGTACAATACCATACATGTAAACTTCTTTGCAAATTGCAGAGCACTATTCAAATGCTAATTACTAAGACTTACTTTTTCCCCAAGGAGACTGAAGAGATGATGTTGACAGTACACTTTCCACTCGGTATCTAACTCTCTGCTGTAGCTGCAACAGGATTGGGTTGCCCACTTTCTTGCCATAGCAGGTGGCAAGATGAACATCCTCTCTCTGGATGTATGGTCCTAATGTCATATGCCTGCACCAGCAACAAGAGGCCCCTGAACCTGTTGTGCTATTTCAATTTGAAAGAAAATCTCATCAGCTACCATGCCAAAACAAAACAGTTGTTTTTGGCAGACATTTTTTTCAGTATTCAGATGGGCAATACTAAATAACTCTATTCAATGGGCCAGTTCACTTTTACTTGTTTACTTACACCCTGCCTTGTTCCAGAAAGGATTTAAGGTGGATTACCCATTAATACCACACAAGATAGTAAAGTGAAAAATAAGTGGTGAGGAAAGTAGGGCAACAGGAAAATGAGACTAAGAAAAATAAATGAAACCAGGAGAGCGTTAGACTCGTGGTGTTCTGTAAGGTCTTTCCCCTCACCAGGGTTGGCCACGAGCATATCTCTGAGCTTTCTTGCTCTTACTACAAAAAAGTTCTCTAAGTCAAGGTCCCCAACGACATTCTCTTGAGGATGTAACTCGACTCTGCTCAGATCTCCTGGCTACAGGAGATCAAGGTGCCAGCGATCTTGACACTGAGCATAACAACAACCATTTTAGCCTGGATTAAAAAAAATCAGTAAAACATCAATGAAATTTGTGTCTTTGAGGAACATAACTTCCTGATGGACTGTCTAGTATAAACTAGCTATAAAATTTATATTTGCAGAAGAGTTGACTAACTGCACAGGATGATTAACTATAAATTGGGTAAGCAAAAGGGAATATCTAAGCAAGGGAGTGACTCTGGTTTCAACATCGTTCATCTGTAGCCCTTCTTTTTGGCACTAACCGGGGCAAGCTTGATCTGTAGCCATTCTCTGTTGATGAAATAAACTCAGTGTCTGCTTATAAGAGAATGTCTATTTTTCTATTCTCTAGAACAGAGGGAAATGCATCCAGCTTATAGAAAAGTGTCACTAAAGTATTAAGATCCAAAATGAAAGGAAAAGAGCAGTTGGAGCACAGGTCTCTGTTTTTACCCCACTGAGGATGAATTCAGTTAGCTTTTCTTTCTTTTGTTTTACATGCTTTTTTCTTTTTTCTTTTTTGAGGAAGATTGGCCCTGGTCTAACATCTGTTGCCAATCTTCCTCTTTTTTTTTTTCTCCCCAAAGCCCAGTACATAGTTGTGTTTCATAGTTGTAGAGTTGTAGCTCTTCTATATGGGACACAGCCTCAGCATGGCTTGATGAGCGGTACATAGGTCCCTGCCCAGGATCCGAACCGGCGAACCCCAGGGCCACCGAAGAGGAGCCCACAAAATTAACTGCTATGCCACCAGGCCAGCCCCTCTATTCAGTTAGCTTTTTGGGAGTGAATTGTGCAGCTAGTTCATGGAGGGAGCCTTTCACGGTGTTGTGATGCTTCAAATAAAAGCATTTACAAGAGCTATATTAAATTATTTTATAGTGAAAATTGATGATGGGTAAGTAACTATGGCCCTAAAGCCCCTTTAAACCTGAATTCTCTTTCTCCGCTCTCTGGCAGGGGTTGGTGGACTTTTTCTGTAAAGGACTAGACGGTAAATATTTTAGGCTTCGTGGGCCGTATGTCCTCCATTGTGACTATACGACTGTGCCCTCGTAGTGCAAAAGCAGCCAGAGACCGTCCGTAAGTTAATGAGTGTAGCTGTGACACATTAAAACTTTATTTACCAACGCAAGTGGCGGGGGAATTTGGCCCATAAGCCAGACTTCGCTTATCCCTGTTCTATGACGCAGAACTGTGGGATTTTAAGTTCTTAATGGAGTTCTCACTACATTACAAACGGTTTCCTACGAGAAATTTTGGTTTAACAGCCTATCTCCCTGAAGATGATGAGAAGGACCTCCTTCTAGGCAAGAAGCCCTCAATTTTTGAAATAGATCGTTGCCGCCTACGTATCAGTTATGTAAAGCGTGGAGCTCTCCATTGCATCAATAAGACAGAAAAGCTATGTTCTTGGCTTCCAGTCTAGCCACAGCCTCTTTGTATCAGCAGCCTAGCCACTTGTCAAGGTCTGCCTGCAACACAGATAGGGAGCTAACATAATGGTCACACTCATAACTCATTACTCTTGATTTTAAAAATTTCAGCTGTGTATCAAGCTAGGTTATGGAACATTTATACGTGTACAATGTTACCTTCTCTCTTCTAGAAGTACCCTCTCAGATGACAGTTTGACACCACTCCGTCTTTTATGAAGACTTGTATATAAAAGTGACCTTCTGGAGAATACATTTCCTCTTTTGTAAAATTGCTGTCGAAGACATTTTCCATTAGATTGTTTTGTGTCTTTTGTGTAAAACTCTATCTGTGATCCCTCAGAGGTTAGAGGGAGGACAGAAGTATGTCTCTTGTTGTGCTTCCTATTATTAACGAAAAGTACAGTGCAACTCCTCTATCCTACTCTCCAGTCCAGATTTTTAGCTGTTTCCAAAAAGTAAAGCTAAGTATATGTTCCACTGCACAGATTATATTTACCCAAAGTTTTCTTACTCATGCATCTCTTCTTTTTTATTCTTAATTTCTTCACTTTTTTTCTGGCTTTGCTGTATTTGATTATATTTGTTTAATATAGAATTCCATAGGGGCATAAATAACAAATAAATAGTAAAATTTGGCCTTGTTGAAAACGTTAAAGACCTTAAAAGGACATTTTCCTCTGTGTTTGAAACTTAGAAGAACAAGGAAGTGATCAGGCTGACTGGGGCAGATGGTGTAATGATAACAGATAACAAAACTACTAAATTCGTATTTTGCTTTCAAATTCTGCAGCAGGGAATGTGGTCTGTAGGCTGGAAGGCTAAGAACAAACAATACTTTGAATTATTTTGTTGGTTCTTTGTTTTTTGGAACATGTTTTCTTTGCACCTTGTCTCCCTGTATTTTCACCCTGTGAGGCAGTTATTATTATCACAGTAGTTATTATTATCCTACTTGGCTGAGGAGGAAATTGTGACTCAGCGTTAAATGACTTGTCCACATTCACAAACAACTCGAAGAGGGAGTTGACTGCAAGTCTATGTAAATGAGCGGACAGTCAGACAGCCGGCTCGCTTTAAGTGAATGCTAGGTGCGAGCTGCGCCAGGCTGCTGAGAACACTGGGGTGCTGGGCAAATAGTAGATGCTCAAAATAGTCCTTTCGAATGAGCGAATAGGAGCCGAAGATTAATTTCAGTAATTAGATATTGCAGAGTCTGAAAGATGAATGAATCAGAGAAATGTCAATCCATTTTTCAAAAAGAGGGGTAGATTCCACAATGCATAAACAGGTCAGCTATTCTCAGAGGTGATCCTGGAAAAAGTCAAGAGTGGATTTTTAAGCTAATGGCTTGTGAGTATTAACTAAGGAATGTGGTGGTTCCCAGGAGTGAACATAGGTTTATAAGGAATGTCATGTTATGTTAGCTTAATTTATTTTCTTGCTTTTGAAATAGAGCTACTTTAAAAGATCAGAGGATTGACTAGAAAAATTTAATTTTCACAATAGTATCATAAAAGTAGTAACCACTTGTTGAACAGTTTCAACATGCCAGGTCCCATTTGCCTTATTTCATTTGCTCCCACAATAATCCTAGCAGGTAAGTACTTTGTTTATCTCCCTTGTTACAGATAAGAAACAGAGGATCAGGGAGAGCAGGTAATTGACTCAAAGTCAGATTGCTGGTAGTGACTGAGCTGGAATTGAAGCCAGAGTTGTCTGACTCAAAGCTGTTGATGGCAACTACTCCACTACATTGTGTTGACACACAGCGGGCTCATGAGATCTTCGAGAGGCTAAGGTAAACTAAAGATAAACAGGTTGGGTCACAATCCCTTTAGATAGATTCACAACAGGGTGAAAACAAACCTAAAGCATATCGATTAATATTTTGGCCTTAGTCTGCTTCATGTTTGAATTAACAACTCAAAACCAAGAAGAAAAGCCTATCTTATCACTGCTATTAACTAACATTTGCATAGTGTGTCCCATTTTACAGAATACTTTCACTTAGCCTGTCCCATTTGATTCTCACAACTCTATAAAAAAGACTCACTACTAGGTCCCAAACCCTTCTCCCCCAACTCTTTGTTTCTTTTTTTACAGTGAGCAGGATGGAGGTTCAGGGAAATTAAATGACTCAATCAGAGTCATAGGGTGAATAACCTGGGGACTTCTGTTTTCTGTCATACTGCAACAGATATGGAGTTATGCAGAAATAATATGAAGACAGGCAAATACCAGATCAAAACCATTAAGTTGAAATATGAAGGTGGTGGACGTAAAGTTTGACATTGACGTAAAAAGTATGTTTTAGTTGAATGTTTAATGTAAGCCAACATTTCATTCAGATTACTAATAATGCTAATTTAATCTTGGCCTGGATTAATGGAAGCATAATGTCTACATTATGATAAGCATACTCCTACTGATCACGGAACTGTTCAGAACATACATGGGACCCATATTTCTTGGACCCCAGTATTTATTAAAATATGGGCTACGTAGAGAGTACCTAGAGTGGTAACTACTGCAGACACCATGGGCTACATATGACAGTGGCATGGAATGAGGAAATAAATAGAAATTCTCATTTGCCCCCAAATCTTAAGAATTATCACATAGAAGAGGAAAAAATAATATTTGTTCTGTGTTGGGCTGGGTCCAACAGGTGTGAGTATCAGAAAGTCAGATTTGGCTCAATATAAAGGACAATTCTAACAACTGAGCATTTCCCAGTGGAATGAGTCTTGTTGTGAAGTTTTAATGCTCTGTCATGGGAAGAGTTCCCTCAGGGGCTGTATGGTCTTTCTCGCTCCTAGAGTCAGGTGAAAAGTAAAATTATAATGAGTTAACACAGCTCGTCCAAGCTAATATTATGTGATTGTTTATAAACTTACTCTAGGAGGGCAAGGATGATTCCCATTTTGATTTCCACTCAGCTCCCAGCAATTTCTGGAGTATTACAGATGCTCCGTAACTATTAACTGAAATGAATCTTCAAATAGGAGAGAAAAGGACGAGGGGCTGGTAGTGAAATACCCACCAGATACAGCATTCCTGACGTAATTAATGCTCCCTGGACCATTGTGGAGCGAGAGGCAGGAGGGAGAGGTTCTTGTCTACAGCATTTGTTCTCACTGTGCCCTTTGCAGAGAACGTACGTCCTCTTGGATTTTCACCAGGCTCAGCCTCTCGCTTTAGCCAGGTCTACTCAAAAGGCACTTCATCAGAGAGACACATATCCGAAGTAGCCACCCCTCACACTCCATCACTGCAGTGTATCCTTATGCTGCCCTATCACTTCCTAGCATTTTTCACTGCCTGATACACACACACACACACACACACACACAATGTTGCCTGTCATTTGAATATTAGCTCTTTGGTAGCAGGGATTTTGTTGTGCTCTTGCTTGTTATGGATTAAATTTTTTCCCCTCAAAATTTATACATTGGGGTTCTAACCCCCAGTATCTCCGAATGTAATCTTATTCGGAGTTACGGTTGTTGCGATGTGATTAGTTAAGATGAAGTCATACTGAAGTAGGGTGGCCCCTAATCCAATATGACAAGTGCCCTTATAAAAGGGGAAATTTAGACACAGAGACATGCACACAGGGAGAACACCGTGTGGAGATGAAGACAGAGACCTGGGTGATGCTTCTACAAACCAAGGAATGACAAGGATTGCCAGCAAACCACCAGAAGCTAGGAGAGAGACATGGAACAGGTTCTCCCACACTGCTCTCAGAAGGAGCCAACCCTGTTGACACCTTGATCTTAGACTTCTAGCCTCCAGAACTGTGAGACAATAAAGTTCTGTTGTTTAAACTGCCCAGTTCCTGGTACCTTGTTATGGTAGCCCTAGCAAATTAATATATTGCTGTATCCCTGTATCTAGAACTGTGACTAGATAGAGTAGGCATTCAATAAATATATTTTTGAGTGAATGTTGAATGAATGAATAAATGGATGAATGAAGGACTATTTGTTACCTCAGGAAAGTCATCTATTTTTTTCTAGTCCTCAGTGTTGTCATGTGTAAAGTGATATCCGCAACAGCCTAGAAGATTTATCCAGTTCTCATCTATTCTACTACATTCATACAAAAGAACTCTTATGACAGAAAAATTGATCATATGTTAGAATTTATCAACGAAGCTTATTTAATCTGAATCTCTATTAAAAAGTACAGACAGACATAGGTTTTAGGGATGATTGAAATTTTAATTTGACCTGAGGCAAAAGACTGAAACGAATAATTTCCTGAGCTCGCTTTTAGATTGTGATCCTGTGTTTTTCCTTGACGAATTTATCTATTTATAGAAATCAGGTCAGTGAGACTGTGCGAGTTATAGGCAGTGTGATTTCATTGCACTCTGGGCTCAACTATCTTTCAGAGTAGAATCTTCCTCACTGAGGAATTGGGCCGCCAGCAAAGAAATGGTATAGGAATCACATCAGAACAGAATACAGAAATTGTCTTCCTCGTTGAGAAGTTTGGGTGTGTCATTACCTGTGATGATATTAAATTTATCCATGTGCCTCCAAATAATAGGCTTTGAAGAAGGAGCTGGATGAACAGACAATGAGCAGAACTCCAGAGATTGATCTAGATGTGACTAGATTCATTAGTCTGGATTCTATCCGGAAAGCCCCAGCTGGCCAGAGTGAGCTTATGTTTTCCGTCCTGCAGGACTGGCCTTGGTGGGCTCTCCGGGGTTAATTGACAGAGGTGGTTTTCCAGAAACCCAGTCCACTCTACAGAGCTCTAGTTCCATTTCCCTTTTTAGATCCGCTACCTTCCAATGGACCTGGAGGGTCGTGTTCTCTGTCTCTGGCATTCACAGCCTTTGACCCCTCTTGTGTGCAGCTTTTCCAAGTGTCCTGTTATTGAAAGTAACACCCTCAACTTGGCTTTTTCCTTTTCCTCTTCCCAAACTGGCATTTCCTGATCTTCACTGCAATAAGAGACATTGATACCTCAGTGTACAAAACTCATAGACTCACAGAAGATGGGGAAGGAGGGCAGAGAATTTACAGCTCCAAAGTGAGCTATGTTCGTCTCCCAATAGTGGTCTGCTGGGCTTTGTGGGGAAGATTTTTGAGCTGGAATTTTGATGCTTTTGGCTTCGCCAGCTCTTGAATTCCTCTTCCTCTCCTCACTTAGCTCAAGTCCAAGAAGCCCATCACAGTGTTAAATATAGGAAATCAAAATCAGCAAAGAGCAGAACGTGCCTCTCACTTTCCCATCCCCACTCCAGTTTTGCAAATGGGTCAATAAAAATAGTGTCCTTGATGTGGGCAAGAGTGTAAATTAGTACAATGAAAACTCAAACAGAAAAATCCCCAGAACAGAGGTTATTTATATTTCAAATCTTTGGATTATGGAGAGCAGTTAGAAGACATCTTAAATGTCATCTAATTTAACTCACTTATTTTACAGATTAGGAAACAGAATGCTCTGAGTAAGAGATCTTCTGACTTGCAGACCCTATATTCTTCATGTAGTTCTATATTTTTATATCCTTAGGCTTTTTTTTTTCCTAGTTATTCCTCCTTGTCTTATCTCTGCCTGATCTAGGGCAAAAACGTTTACAAAATAAGAGGGTGAGTGAATTAACAAAGATCACAGAGCTAGCAAAGCGAAAGGATTCGGATGGGAGTCCATGTATCCTGGTTCTTAGCTGAGTGCTCTGTGATTTAATTGAGGATTAAAGCAAATTAAGTCTGAACGAGGTTTAGAACTTGTGATCCCTTGACTCTTAGGTAAAATGGGCCCCTATGTTATTCTCTATAGCCATATCAGTCTCTATGGCAATGATTCTAAGTTTCTTTTGGAAGATGGAGTCATGGTCTCCATTGAGAGTCTGAAGAACATCAAAGATCTTCTTGACAGAAAAATGTACACACTCAATTTGCATGTAAGTCCGAGTGATTCACAAAGCTCCTTAATTTGAGGACAGGCCCAGAGGCCGTGAAATGTTGTTCTAAATATTAATGTCAGCTAATGTTTATTGATTGTTTGCTCTGTTCCAGGCCCCATTCTGAGGACTTTACATGTACTACCTCATTTAATTCCTGCAACAATTGAAGCTGGTTCCATTCTTGTCTCCATTTTACAGGAAAAATAGAGATGTTTAGAGAACATATGTTTATTTAACACTATTTCTTAAATACTGACTGATGCCAGGCATGATGCTAGGTGCCTGGGATACAACAGTGCATAAAAAGGGGCACCACGCCTGCTGCCATCGAGCTTGGAATCCGGTGAAGCAGACTGATTGCATGTTTACACAGAAATGTGCCGTGAAGCAACCACACACGGGCGAGTGTGGCAGGCAGCAATAATGACACACGCATGTGGGGTGTTGGAAGAATCTAGACAGGGTAGTCAAGCCTGGACTACCAAGAAAGACAGGTGCAGGGGGCACCTAATGAGGGGCTGCACAAGGGGTGAGTGTGCCAGACCTTGTGTGGGAGTTAAATCCTTCTCTAGAGGTCAACTCCAAAGGACAGATCGTGAACCCAATCCAGGTCCATCTGCCTCCAAAGTCAGCCCTGCTGCATTGTCACCATAGTTGAGTTCCTCTAATTGTGATGGCTCCTGGCGATACTTAATAAACCCCCGTCCCAGTCTCGTGCATGCCTGTGAGAAATACTCCCCCTGGAAATGTCCAAAGCAGGGCTTCTTGGACCTTCTGTGGTGAAGGACCAAGTTTTAAAATTTTCAATCTGTCACACTATGTTCTGATACTTTTGTCCCTATTTTCTTCTGGAGAATCAACCTGTCACCCCCTCCCCAAAGCCTTGGCCCCCAAGCTTGCCCCGATGTCTGGATGGGCTTTAAGTAGGAGCACTGAGAATCTTGGGTAATCATGGGTTCAGGCCTAGTCACTTCCTGCCTCACCCCAAATATTGAGGAATTATGCATCCAGACTAGGGCCTTAATTCGGTGAAAAAATAATCTCTAAATCTATTCCTAAAAAATTCCCTAAAAGTGCTTCAGTTCTCATTGTTGCCCCTCCATCTGCAAAGCCCTGCCCCCAACAATGGGGCCTTTATTTCTTCTTTCCAGAGCAACAGCTTGCTGACACAGCAGATTCCCAGGTCCGGGGCTGGAGCCCTGCCCAGAGTGACAGGGGTAGGTACCCAGGTCATGTGCGACATGTGGTCTGTCGTTCAGCTGGCATACTTGGTGTGCCACCACTGGTTGGTGTGTTGCACACGACAAACAGAAACACACTTCTAATTTCAAGGTCTATTTGAAATACCAGGCAGTAGAAATAATGGTTGATAGACAGAAATGGTCGGAAGTGGCAGGTTAAGTCCTATTCTAAAAGCTTCTAGGGGATGTCAACAACACTGGGAAATAAATAAATACAATTTATGATAATAAAGATGTACTTGATAATGTGCTTTTGAATGAGCACAGTGAGGGCCTAAAGTGGACCACGTGACCATGGTTTTTGCCCCCACCATCCAGAACAACTGATCAGGTCAGGCTGAGAACAAGCATCTGTGCATTCAAGTAAAAGCTATCGGAATGCAGCATGTTCCCAACTAATACATTAATAACTTTCAACAGCCTTCACTTCTGGACATGATGTAATTAATTTTTGCATCAGGGAAGCAAGATGGTCTGTGGTCTGATATTTTCATTTGAAAGCGAGTGGGAAGACAAAGGAAAACAGGCCTTTTTGGCGATGAGAGAATGAATGACCTTCCAAGTAAGGAATTTAAACTGAAACTTTCGACTTCAGAGGGGATGGGGCTGGAGAAACTTTTTGTAGCAGAAATTTAAGGTGGAGAAATGGTTGTGGGTTACAGGGCCCCCAATGCCCCCTGAGCATGTGCACCCTTCCCCACTAAGCATACCACTTCCAAGAGTCCTGATGTCCCCAAACCACTTTTGAGCAGGGGAACATTATTGCTAACTGTTTTTTTTTTTTTTTAAACACAAGGCTGGCATGCCAGCACATGCTTGAATGCTCTCCCAGTTACATATAAACTTTAAAAAGAGGCCCCCCTTCCCCCTAGCCTGACTCATACTCCATGCATCATATAACCAGTGTTTGGAAAGGCTATGAAGAATGCACGTGGCAACTGGATACATTTTGTCTGATTGTATGAGTGATAAAAACAGGTGATTTAACAGGGGCTGGGAGTGTAAAGTTGGGGGGGTGCATGTAGGGTGGGAAGGGGTCATGAGAGGCAGAAGCAAAATTTGTCATACGTCTTGACTATTCCTTAGGACATTTAAGATAACAGAACCATTGTATTATACAGATGGGAGAGGCCTTAGAAATCTGAAATGGAGATTCAGTGGTTTTAACTGTTAGTGCAAAATCACACAGCTAGGGAGAATCTGTGGGAGCCTGCCTCTGAACACCCTTGGTCTAGCACAGACCCCATTTTGGACCACAAAAGCCATCTGAGCATTGAAGCCTGTAGACGCTTTCCCCTGAAAGACAAAACTGCACATTATTTCCTGCACAGTTTCAAAGAATATCTGGACTCCTTAATTTCATCCATGGACCTGGGAGTCTGATGGACTTTTCATCCCAGTGGTGACTGAGCACATAAACGAAATAAACATATAACAAATGTTCAGACAGACTGGAGTTTCAGTTTCTCCTTTCGATTTACCAGCTATTTGAGCAATATTTCTGAGCCTCAGTTTCCCGACACATGAAATAGATACAATGATAGTACCTATTCACAGGTTATCATGAAGATGAAATGTGATAATGGGCTTAAGTAACTTAGCTTAACAGAAAGCCTGGCGGGTGGGAAGGACAAGGCGACCTTGTCACTGTAGTGGTTGATGTCGACCTCCCGCATGAGCTCATGGCCTCTGTGGTTGGCTGTTGATGGGCTGCCCCAGACCCAGGTCTCCTGAATTTCTTCCTAGTCTTTTGTCTTTTGCTTGCTTCCAGCCTAAATCTATTTGCTTCCTGGCCATTCTCCTTCCCTTAAGGGCCTCTCCATCTCACCACATGAAAGGCAGCTTGTGTTAAAATGTCTTGATAAATTTGTTGTGCAGAAACCCTTTAGAAGGAAGTACCGGGAAAATAAGATTGCTTGAGAAAATAGTATGCCTGTGAAGTGCTTCCTTACTGTAGTGGAGATCAAACAGGAGAACAAGTAGAAATACTAGGTCTGCAAGAATGGTTTTGAGCCTATATTATTATTTCTTCCCTTTAATAATAGTAGGAAAAAATGGCTTGTTTTCTTTATACAGATTATTTTTTAAAAATCTAACTTTTGCTTTGGAAAACTTCTGTTTTTAATATCAATGTTCTCTGGTTGATGTACTTAAATTACTTGCAACTTCTAACGAGTCCTTCTCTCCCTCCCTCTGTGCCCCAATCTCTTCAAATGTGTGTTGGAAACAGAAAGGCAGACCCAAGAGGAGGAGGGATATTAAGAGGAACTTAATGAGCAGAGAGGAACCTGTTCACACCACCCTCCTTCTGATTCAAGTTGTTCACTTTTTAGAGTGCTGGAAGTTCTCCTGGGGATAAGTGCAGGGTAAATTATATGATATCTTGGAAACTGAGTCTCCAAAGATAGTTCAGTGTAAGCCTCAAAGCTTCCCTTCTGCTTGACAAAGGTGGATCAGAAGACTGAGAGCCTCTCTTGGTTTTTTTGTGCAAACTCAACTCCCACCCACTTACACTTGACAGTAGGACTTCAAGGTACTTGACCACAGAAACCAGGAAGCAACTTTTAAATGGTTCCAGAACAGCAAAAGTTTGCATTCTCATCAGGCTAACTACTGAGTTTAACTTCACCCACACAACAATTAAGTGGCGAGAGCCAAGAGAGCAAGTTTCTGGCTTTCCAGAGCCTTAAGATTAGAGACAGTCATTCTCTGCTACGCTGTCCTTCACTCTTGACCTGGAAGGAATGAAAGTGAAGCTCAAGTGGCCATCTTAGGAAGGACGTCTTCCTCTCGGTAGGGACAGTGGTCATGTGACAGTTCCCCAAAGAGCTGCCATCTGAGGGGACATAAAACGAGGCTGCTCTGCAGTGGGAGGCAACCTGTTTTAGTAGGGTAATTCTGTCGTTCTTTCTGTTTTTAGACACATTTGGGTTCAAAGCCCTTCTTTACTATATTCTAGCTAAGGAGACTGGGCAAATTACTTACTTCTAGCTTTGTGAACTTTAGTTTCTCTTTCTCTAACTGGGGGAAGAGAGCCATTGACTGAAGCAGTCCACATAGGTGTCTGGCACATCACATCTGTTTCCTCATCTTGAGACAGGGAGCTTCACCTTGGGTAGTGACTAACTCTACTGGAGGATAGCCTTTTGGATAATGACTTCATGTCCAGAGTCAGTGGAGATGGCAGGTTTGGAATTGGTGTGTATGCTGGGAGGTGGTGTTTATACCCACTGAAGATATGATCTTTTCCTCTAATCTGTAAAAAACATGCTAGAGCCTTTCTTCTCCCCTTTTTCTTAATGTCCCATAGGAGTGTCTACAAAGAAACCAGGTAGGCTGGTGCCAGCTCATCACCCTTTCACCCAGGTGATTAGGTGAACAGAGTCATCATCAATTTGTTACTAACTTCAGCATGATACGCCGAAAAGTGAATTGAACTGGGCAATACAAGGAGAAGTATCTATTCCACAAATAAGTATTAACACCTATTCTGTCCCAGAGGGAGTCCCAGTGAGTCTCAGTGCCATATTTCTCAATTAGAATCCCAGGATTCTCAGGGATGGAAAGTTCCAGAAGAACCCTATTTTTTGCTTTTGCTTCAATAATAAATCTTAATAGTTATTTTATTAGTTATAATGGCAAAACTTTTCCCCCCTACTTTATTGAGATGTAATTGACATATAGCACTCTGTAACTTTAAGGTGTGCATCATGTTGATGTGATAACTTGTATATTGCAGTATGATTACACCATAGTGTTAGCTGACACCTCCACCACATCACATAGTTACTATTTCATTTCTGTGGTGAGAACGTTTAAGATCTACTCTTTCAGCAACTTTCAAGTATATAGTACAGTACAGTTATCTATAATCACATTGCTGTACATTAGATCTCCAGAGCTTGTTCATCTTCTAACTAGAAGTTCATACTCTTTGACCAATATCTTCCCATTTCCGACACCACCAACCTGCTGCAAGCCCTGGTCATCCCACATATATTGCTGGATCATATGGTAGTTCTATTTTTCATTTTTTTTCTCTATTGTGAAATTTTTGTTGTACATTATTGTTTGTCAGTCACCATATAAATGCATCCCTTCACCCCGTGTATCCACCCCCCTTGCTCTTGGTAACCAACAAATACAGTGGTATTTGGTGGTTATAGTGTTAAAGAGAAAGACATACAGTGTTTGTCTTTCTCTTTCTGGCTTATTTCCCTTAACATAATACCCTCCAGGTCCATCTATGTTGTTGCAAATGGGAAGATTTTGTCTTTTTTATGGCTAAGTAGTATTCCATTGTATATATATACCACATCTTCTTTGTCTACTTGTCAGTTGAGGGACACTTGGGTTGCTTCCATGTCTTGGCTATAGTAAATAACGCTGCAATGAACATATGAATGCATAAGCCTCTTTGGATTGTTGAATTCAGGTTCATTGCATAGATACCCAGAGTGGGATAGCTGGGGTCATAAGGTATTTCTATTTTTAATTTTTTGAGGAACCTCCATACTGTTTTCCACAATGGTTGCACCAATTTACATTCCCACCAACAGTGCACAGGGTTCCGTTTTCTCCACATCCTCCCCCAACTTCTCTCTTGTCGTTTGGATGATGGCCATTCTAATAGGTGTGAGGGTGATAACTCACAGTGGTTTTGATTTGCATTTCCCTGATGATTAGTGATGCTGAGCATCTTTTCATGTACCTGTTGGCCATTTGTATGTGTACCACAGAAAAATGTCTATTCAGTTCATCTGCCCATTTTTCACTTGGATTTTTTTTTTAATGCTATTGAGTTGTATGAGTTCTTTATATATTTTGGATATTAACCTATTATCAGATATATGGTTTGCAAATATTTTCTCCCATTCTGTATGTTGCCTTTTCATTTTGTTGATGGTTTCCTTTGCTGTGAAGAAGCTTTTTAGTTTGATGTAGATCCATTGGTTTATTTTTGCCTTTGTTGCATGCTTTTGATGTCATATCCAAAAAAATCGTTGCCAAGACTTATGTCTAGGAGCTTTTCCCATTTTCTTCTAGGAGTTTTATGATTTCAGGTTTTATGTTTAAGTTTTTAATCCATTTCAAGTTAACTTTTGTGAGTTTGGTGTAAGATAGGGATTCAGTTTCATTTTCCTGCATGTGGTTATCCAGTTTACCAGACAAAACTTTTTTATAACAATATCTCAGATCTGAAAGATATATCCAAAGATTATGGATTAAATTTTTTAATTTGATATTTAGGAATACGCCTACATGTTCTCAGAATCCTCAAGAAGTTTCCTTTCATGTAGAGTAGATATATTATCAAAGAAAAACACTGGCATAAGGGGTCTGAGCTTTTGTACTCCCCAATCTGTAACTAAGTGGTGTGTGGTCTTAGCCAGGACACTCCTTTAAACCCATTGGGCCTCAGGATCTTCCTCTTAAAATAAGGTGTCTGGATCAGGTGATCTCTGAAGCTCTTTCAGCTTTAATAGTCCATGCCTCTATGACTATGCCTACAACTGGATTGTAACTTGAATTTCTTTATAATTTCTGGTTCAGAGGAGAGAGTACTGGTTGGACATCAGATCTGTTCTAATTCTGACTTTAGAAATGCTTGCTAGGAAAACGCTGATGGAATCATTTTCCTTCTTACGTTTTAGGTTTTCCATCTGAGACTTGAAAATGGTAACCTAAAAAAAATGCTGGAAAAGAAGTGATAAAATATACTTGAGTGCTTTGGAATACAGCAGCAATGTTATTAGGAAGACGAGCCCTGCAGTGACACAAAGTGAAAGGACAAATTACTATCTCTAAGTTAATTAGTCAGGATGATACAGGTTATGCTGTGGCAACAAACAATCCCAAAGATTTATTTGTGGTACAAGTCAATGCAAGTTGGTGGGGGCTCTGCTCATCATAATCACTGAGGGATCTAGGCTGCTGGGAGACCCATCTAGACTCATGCTCCCAATACTACTGGAGGAGAGAGAAGGGAATACAGAAAACTACACATGTCTTTTAATCATTTCATTGGCTAACACAAGTCACACAACTATGCCTAAATTCACAGGGGTGGAGGATAGCAATTCTACTTGTGACCAAAAGGAGGGTATGTTGAATATTTGTGAAATGATGAGACTAGATCTTCACAAATATAACATCATTAACATGCTCATCTTTAAACTTGAAAACTAAAATCCATGTTATAATTCCAGGTAGTGATCATTCTAAAAATGCAAAACAATGAAAAAACTCAAGTTGATTTTGGATTTGACCACACACCTTTCTCAGAAGAGGGAGCCTTTCTGGAGAGGGTGAAGGAAGAGAAGGAGGATATTTGGCAGCTGTTGATTGGTGGGTGGCCCAAGACAGAAGAATTGGCAGGTAAGAATTCTTAGCAGTGAGAATGTGCAAAAGGAACAAAGCAAAATTAACTGAGGTTAAAGTTCATGGACCATGAAAGAACACAGGTGGAACTGTGATCAAAGGAACAAGTGGTTTATGACAGAAATCTTTATTAAGGATTCTGAAGTGGAAGTCACATTTGTGCTTAACGTAGAATAATCCTGTATGGGAAGTAGGTTTGGAATGAAAGAAATGTGTTCAGATTGGAAGACATGTGACAATCAACAGGAGAGTCTACAGAGGAAGTACAGTGAATCTGAATTTCTATGTTGGGTCATACAAATTAGTTTTGCTGGTGGTCTACCTAAACATTTAGTACTTACTGAGATGGTCACTACACAGCTCACTCTAACCCAGCAGAACAAAAGTGGAAATTCTAAAAGAGAGAGATATTTTAATCAAAACATGTAATTAGTTGATTACCTGCTTCGTAGAGGTAACAACAACTTTACTTTAATGTGGTATTCTGTCATCGGTCTGGGAGGTAGGAGTTCTAAATAGAGTAGCTTTACAGTTCCTTTGAAAACAATGTTCTTAGAATGACATCATGATTTAGGGTAAAATATGATTAATTCCCAAATCACCAAAAACATATATTCAAATATAAGTACAAAAACACTTTCACAGCATATATATATGAGCTGCCCAGTGCTGGCTGACTAGTGATGCTTGCATTTATTCACATTTTAGACTATTTTTCACTATTGTTCTTTATATTGGTGTGTCTAGCATAAAAATAAAAGTGAAACCCTACAGAGGGGAAAAGACAGCATAATTGGTGCCAAAAAAAATTTAAAAATACAAAAGACCTAGGCAGAAAGGAGAAGAGAAAATTCCTTAAGTGTGATATGAATCTTCTGAAATGCCTGTTCATGATTTGGAGGCAGAAAAAATTAGAAGAAAAAAACATCATATTTAAAAAATAATATGGTGATGCTTATATTTCCAACAGATATTGGGATTGCAGGTAGAAATGCACTGGTGTGAGGGAACAGCACCTCAGAAGACCTGACTCACGAGTCCATGGGTGTCATTTGCTATCATGTGTCATTTCATAAATCACTTTCATGCTTGAGAAATGCAATATATACGTACATAATATTAATGCTAATAGCAGTGATAGTAAGTTCCCAATCTCGCCTGCACTAGTGTCTCTCTTCTCCAAAGCTGAAATGGGATGCCACAGCTTTGTAAAGAACTAGCAGGCATGATTGGAAAGAATGTTCTCCAGCTGTTTGTCTTACACTACAGGTCCTGCTTCTGTCCATCTACAGAATCATAGGTAGCAATGAAAAGCCTACCAAAATAGAGCTCCCGAGAGTAACCATGATCAAGATGGCCTAATGACATCCTCAAATGGCAGGAAAGCAAATTTATGGGCCTATAATGATACCGAGGAGGACTAGCCTTCAGGTGTTAATCTCCCACTTCTGCTTGCTGCCACCGAGTTCTGATCTTGAGAGATTAGAATTATTTCATGATGCCTGAAGTAGTGAGGATTCCTGCATTCTTCACGGGCCTATCTCTGTGGAAAAATGTTCTAACGTTTCATCAACTTATTGTTCTTAGAGAGAGAATGGCATTGTCAAGAAAAGGGGTGAAAGACACCTGGGGAGCCAGCCAGTTCCTGCCTGGGGTGCGTGTGTGCACACGTACTCATGTCTGCCCAGATGGGCAAACCCAGCAAAGGTGTGAAAGGACTCTGAGACACGCTATTTCCTGAGACTGGAAGGTTCAGGGCAATGACTCAGGGATGGGCCTTTCCCTCCTGCAGCCTCGGAGGTCCTATGGTTACTGCCTGTCAACTCTAGACTAGAATTCAGAGGATTATATAACTTGTTTTCACAACATTCTTGTCGGGTGGGAAAGTTGTAGCCATTTGTGGTCCCTCTTCCCCAGGAAGCACCGCGGCACCCGTGGGTTTGATCCCACGGTGGTGGGGCATGCTTATCAGGCTGGTCGAGCTTGTAGATCCTGTTATGCATAGAATATTTTCTTCTCTTTCCACTTTTGTTGTTTACTTAGCAAAAGGCACTCCACCCTTACTGCAAGTTTTGACACTCTCTCTGATATACTCTATGGCTAGTGCACCTTGACTTTCAATTACATTAAATCCTATTACAATCATTTTCTTATAACATATCCTGTTTAACACCTGAAAAGCTCAGCTCCCATGGGTGTAGTGTTATGGGTCAAAATAAAAAACAGAGGAATCCTATTGGAATTTCAGTAGTTATTACATGTGTTTGAAAATAAGATCAGCATAAGGGCCTTACACACTTGGTATTCAATTCCTGTAGCAGAAGACGAAAAAAGTTATTTTAAGCCATTCAAATATGGCTTGACCTATAAACCAGTGGCCTTAATTCAGTGATTTTTAAATCAATGTGATAGCACCTTAAAATACTTCCTCTGGGAAAGCATTTCTCTCAGAAGCGAGGTCCGGAATTCCTAATTATTACCATTATCATGATTAATGTAGCAGAATATTCTTCACTAAGACATTATAAGAACACACTGCATGGGAAGGTTTTTGTATGTTTGTTTGCTTTTTTTTTTTTAACACTCTGGAGTAATAACTAAACCGTAATCAAGTTTCAAACTTTTTTAGGCCAGTGGATATGATGGCTCATCTTTTCTTCCTTGATTATTTTTGGCCGCACCATCTGTAAGTATAGTTCCGAAGCCTGTCTTATTACTTCAGTTATTTAGGTTTTATTTCACATGGTTTGTTTTTACTTTGGGGTAACTCATAATTTTGAGAAACATCCTTAGGGTCAAAAGAGAGGAGTGGACGCCTAAGGGAAGTAACAGATTTTGTCAGCAGTGTCTTTTCAGTATTAGTCATGCCTGTTGATTCTTCAAACCGACACTTGGCGTGCCACTCTGGGCAATGATAGCCCTTGGTGGATTAGCTGCTGGGGAGGATGTCTCTCCAGTTAATCAAATCTCACCCTAACAATCACTCCATTCCATATATCACCAAAGAGTTATCTCTACTTTTATTATTCTTCCACTGTGTTAGGAAAATGGGTAGCTTGACAATTATGTATCAATCAGAATGATCAAATTTCCTCTTTTCTTTTTGAGTCATTGCCTCCAATTGGCAGGTTAGTAAAATCTTACCCATTCTGGCAATGAACGTGTGCCACATTTTATGCACTTTCTTGAGGAAAAAAGATTACTGATGACTCTGGTCGCCATATACGGCCACCAAGTCTCTTGCTATAACCTGGGAGAGGTAGAGCTCTCTGCTTTCATAACGTAGCTTTGGTTCAGGCCCATCTTTCCAGCTGAGGGTAATGTGAGCTGGAATTGGTTGCAGAGGCTCTGGCAGCTGGCTTAACCTGTTTATATAAAGACGGAACACAGCCACTGATTAAGAGAGCCACCTCCTACTGGTTAGTTTTGGAGTGGAGCCCAGAATTTTCCATGGAGATAGCTTTTAAGAGTTAGGTCAGCATCTCAATGAAAGATAAGGACACACAAGAAAGCCCTTGTGGGTTTCCCTGTCTTCAGAACCCCCACTGTTCAGCAAGAGTTAGAATAGATATATTTGACCAATGAAATGTCCCTACTAGGTTTATCTCCATGAAAGAAGCACTCTTCCAGGACTGATCCTCTGGACTGAGGATTAAGTGGGTCAGTTTGAGCCAAGCTTAGCATTTAACAATTTATGTACAGCCCTGGCTCTTCAGGGTGGACCGGTCAGTGATAAGATCAATTTGGTGTCAGGACATTTTAGATGTGAGATTTTACTTTTTTTTTTAAGAATGATATTATGCAATGTTAGCATAATATCATAGGGTTCATAGAGAATTGAGCTTTATTTTTAATTAATTTATTTTTTTGAGGAAGATTGGCCCTGAGCTAACCTCTGTTGAAAATCTTCCTCTTTTTCTTTTTTCTCCCCAAAGCCCCAGTACATAGTTGTATATGCTAGTTGTAGGTCCTTCTAGCTCTTCTATGTTGGACACCGCCTCAGCATGGACTGATGAGCAGTGAGTAGGTCTGCACCCAGGATCTGAACCGGTGAACCCCCGGCCGCCCAAGCAGAACATGTGAACTTAACCACTACGGCACCGGGCTGGCCCTGATGGGGGATATTTTTAAATGGTAGAGACAACGTTGTAAACAATGAAAGCCTACTGCTTCTAGATTTAAATCAGGAAATAAGGTTAAGGGGAGTAAATGAAGGATGAGCAGAAAGGTGAGTCGGGTAATAATGGAAGAATTCCATGGAGAATCAGTGGAGAAACCATCAGGCTTCAATGGTCCCATGGATTTCACTGACACCTCACTAATCAAACATACTTGAAGAAATAGAATTTCTGAAAAACTGAGAAAAATGATCTCAGGTCATGGTGGGATTTGTGGATGCAAAGGAATCCTTATACTGCACTGAATTTTGACTCCATATTTTTCTTTATTTAGTAGGTACAGACTATTCCTTAAGTTTTCTATGTGGTTAGAAATAAAGACATGTGGTAATGACAAAATACTCCTCCAACTGGAGTCTCTAGTAGCTGGAGTGTGTGCAGCTAAAAGTGGAGACTGTAGGATACCCCTGCCCTCTGGTCTGCAACTTCCAGAGGTTAAAAAAAAGAACATCCCACTTTTATAAAAGGAAAAAAAATCCTTTGCATAGATTATTATATAAATAAATCTTCTTAACATGCACTGCAGTTTTTTTTTTTTACAAAGCACAAAGAGTTATTGTGTGATTTATGTGAAAAGGTTATATAACTGTACTCTGTTACTTTAAATAGTGTTTTTTATTTAAACTGCCAACTTCTTCATCACCAGCAAAGAAAAAAAATGCATATTTGCAAAGCACAAAGGTAATTGTCAAGGACTGTAATTAGCTCAGGATAAGTCTATCTTTTGTGATGTCTTTGCTGCGGAACTAGAAAAGAAATGGACTTTTTTCATTGTTGAATCTCAGCTGTGGCACCTGCAGTGTGTCAGTCTGGTGAGAACCAGAGAGGGAGAATGTTTGAAGTATTACACTTGGTCAGGGAAAATTATGATGCACTACAGTAACAGATCTTACAATTTTCATTTGGCGTCGTCTTTTCTTTTTACAAACAGGACAAGGATCCATTTCTCCTGTTTCTGTTCCCCAGCTGACCCTTTATTTCCAAGATATTAAATGGTCTGTCTAAAAACGAAACTGAATACATGATGTGGAAGATGAAAACAAGAATGAAATTTTGGTAAAAGATGGTAAGATAGCAAAAAATATAAAAGTCAGGGGTGAAAAACTTTGTGTCTTAAAAGCGGATAATAGGACAGAATGCTGGCAAAAGAAAGAAAAGAAATTAAAGGAAACAAAATTTGAGGAAGAGGATACTAATTAATTTCATTCATTCCAGGAAAGTGGATTACTAAGAAAAATTTTATTTCCATGAAAAATTCTATTTTTAGGGGAAGTCGGAGCACATGTGCACACAGTGTGTGTGTGTGTGTGTGTGTGTGTGTGAGAGTGTGTGGTGTCACCAAATGTATTTCTGTGGTTGGTTGAGGCAACATTATGGAGAAATCCAGAAGGTCAGAGTTAGAAAATTTCCCCATGATGAAGAATATTTCCAAAGAAAATCTAGGAAGCTTCCTTCTTAGGAAAACGGCTGTTGTAGGCAGTGGAATTCTCTGGAAGTCTTGACTCGACTACATTCTGGGATATGGAGGGAGGTTTTCTTCTGAGAAGTAAACATGACTTTTGGAGGCTGAGATCGGGAATTCTGGAGCTTGCTTTTCTCCTTGGCGGACTATAACCACATGAACAACAGGAAAATCTACTAAGCACTTCAAGTCAAGGAATTGCGGTGTGGCAATAAGAGTGCTGGGTGTGTTTTCTGTGGGACTGTGAGAACATTGTCACCTGTTTGGTCACCGATCTGGTTGCCCAGGTGGCAGTTTGGCAAACAACCAGCACGAACAACAACCTCTTGCAATGGACTTTGAAATATTCGAGCAGAGTTGTTCTCAGACGTTATTGATCCTCCTCAGCTCAAACATTAAATTTCAATTTTAATGGGAATAAAAACAACTGATATAAGACTGAAAATAAATACTTTTAGAGTTCAGGCGTCAGACACCCACTTGTAGCAACTCTGCACAGGGAGAAGGCAATTGATTTTTAAAGAGTGCCTTGCATCTGGCAGAGAGAAACTAGATTATAGCTGGCTATTTCAACATATTATGGACAACGATGTCAGTCAATATGCTTTGCAGCTAGAATTCAATTGTAAATTTGTTATATCTTTGAAAGTTACGTGGGAATGTGGAGCCTCTATCAGGTGAAGTCTATGGCATTTAGGATTCATTAAATCTTGTTGTCTGGGAAAGTGTCACACACCCTGTTTAACAGATCAAATCAGAGAGGGCTGAAAGTTAATTTCCTAGCCAGGAAGGAGGAAGTCAATGAAAAAACATACAGTTGAAGAGTGATCAATTTCCTTCACACTAGAACCCAAAGGAAGTGTTTTGAAATGTGTATTTAAACTAAGAAGTGGAGTATATATCAAAAGAAAGAGGAAAGTTAAACTGAGAGGCAGCCCAAGGTAGCAGCGATGGTATATACAAGAACAGGTGCGAACTTTTCTCATTTCACAACCACCCTCCCTGGCTTGAACACGTATCGGGAAAAGCTCTTCGAACAGGAGACTCAAGACTTAAAGGCTATCTTAGGCTTCTAGCAAAGGTTGACGAGTAATATAAATTCCTCCATGTGCTCAAAATGAGGATCAGACTAAAATTAACCCCATTCGTAGACTGAAGGTAGCCAACACAATACTTTTATCCATTATGCTGAAAACGAAATGCTTCTCTTTAAACTTAGAGGAAAAATGCAGAGACAAAAATTCTTTCAAATGAATTATGTGCCCAGCTTTAGGCAGGCTGGGTCACTTGGAGAGACACCTGCCTATTTCTGTCTTCTTTTATGGACTACATTTAGACCTTAAACAATTAGCCCTCTTTAAGGTTTTTTTTTTTTTTTCCAAGTCACCTGCTCTAGAAATTCTAGCATTTTGTATTTTTAGATACTGGGGTCAGGGCAAGTGCAAAAATGATGACATTTTCTGCCTTTACAAGCAATTCTTTTTGACTTTAGCTGGACACAACAAAATGAGTGCTGAAAAGGTGGCTGCATTCCATTTTAACTGCTTAGGGTCAGAAGCACAAAGTGTAAGTACTAGTACGTTCTTAGGAGGCTAACCTCATTAGAGCAAATCCCATTTAGGGAGACAAGTGCTCCCTGTCACGAAACCCCTCAAGGTCCTACAAACTATACAATTAGGCACATTTATTTTCTTGATCTGCTGTTATTGAATTGTAACCATAAAAGGAAGGCAAAGAAGCCACTTTCTGATTTGATTCTTTTTTTCCCTGACAATTCTAAGTCTCACTCTGTGAACAGTTTCACTTTCTAAAGTGTTTTTCTCTTTTAAGGAGAGGAAGTGTGTTGTTCTGTTGGAGGACAGAGCCGCCTGTCTTCCCAATTACACTCAAATTCAGTCCAAACCTCTTAGAATAAGTCACATATGATAGAAAAGGAGGATGAGAGAAAGAATGGAAAAACATACTGAATTGCACAAATATCTTTCAAATGAATACAGGCAAGTCCTCACTTGTGGTCACTCCTTATTTATGCACAGCTGGGTGTGCACATAAACATTGCCCCTCTTTGCCCTTTCCTCCATAATCAGGGAGGGCTAACCCACAACATGCCTCATCTAAAACCTGAGAACCATCTCTCCTCACTGCATTTCATTCATTTAGTCATGCATTCACTCAAGACATATTTAGTGAATGCCTTTATGTGCCAGGCACTAGAGAAGGCAGAGAACACAGTGGTGAGAAAAATAGACCCTGGAAATAGGCCTCCTGGATTTTACAGTCTAGACTCAAGACGGAATAATAGACTTTAATCAAATAATTACATGAATAGATGTAAAATCACAGCTCCAATAAATGCAATGAGGGAAAAGTACATGATGCTCAAGTGTAGGAAATAGGAGAAATTGAAACCAGGGGTTCAAGGAGGATTTTCTTGACCAAGTGATAAAAGCTAAAATGTGAAGGTTAAATGGGAGTTAACTCACCCCAGAAGGAAAGGAAGCTTCCAGGTTAAGTAAGTCACAGTTTTGGAGACCTGAAGTGGCACAGGGCATGGGAATGATAAAGAGAGGGTAGTGTGGCTGGGGAGAAGAGGGCAACGGCTGCCTAGTGACAGCTGAGGCACCACAGGAGCTAAATGAGTCTTGAGATCAAAGTAGGATTCTTGTCTTTATCTTAAAAGAACTGGGAAGCCATTTAAGGGCTTGATCACAGTCCTGGGTGGGGGAGAGGAGGAGAGGATGATGGCAGTTTGCTAGAGGGTATTAAAGGGAGAAGCATGTCCCCTTGCATTCCTCCATTACTGCTTCTTTCCCACCTTTCCCTTAGCATCTCTCAGATGCCCTGTTTCTGCTTCCCCAGAGCTCCTGCCACCTCCTCCCTCTATGTCTCTGCTTCTCCCCTTCTTGGACCTCTTGCCTTCTTGGCCTAAGGCCAAGAGAGTTTAGGCAGGCAGGGCTAGCTGTGAGGCATCTATTCAGGCACTCCGGATTAGAACTTCGAATGTATTTCCCCATAGAATCTGTGGTACACACAGTCTTAAGAGTCTACTTCACCTATGGGATAGATGACATTGGTTTTGGAAGGCTGCTCTTAGAGCCTGACATTATGGGACGTTGTTTCTATGAGAAAGATGATTTTAACAAACAACTTATAAGTAAGCTCCTGAAGTCAAATGCATTTTCTTATTAGGGACTGCTTTCATATAAAGAAGTGTTTGTGTAGAGGGTACCTTAGTGATAGCTCCCCAACTTTCTTGTTTTCCATCTTTGCATACTGAATTCAATCAAGTGTTGAATTAAGGAAGAATTGGCTAGAGAATTCTTTAGACACAATGATAGGTTTTTTTGTTATAACTCTGGCTAGGAGCTGGTTAGATCAATGATTTGAATTGCTAATTTTGATAAAGTAGCCAGATTTGAAAAAATTTTAAATGTAAATGCTGAATGGATATATAACACATTGTGCACTATTAATCTTTTTGCAGGTACTGAATAAGGCAGACACTTGTGTTGTGTTATGGCTATTCTTACGGCCCATATTTATCAGCTGTCATTTTAGCTAGGTTTTCACTTTTCTTTCTTTTTTCCAATGAAGGATTCTTTTTAAAGCACCGTTCTCTGTCTTCCCACATTGGGAGTAGGGAGGGATATTCCTGGATGGATTATTTAACAAATATTGTTGTATGCTGACTATATGCTGAACACTCAAGGCTCTGTGCTGCCATAGGAAAGACAGATCCAGTCCCTGCCCTTATGGGTCATACCATCTACAGCAGAGCTGTCCAGTAGAACTTTCTGTGATGATGGAAATGTATTATGGCTACACTGTCCAATATAGTAGCCACTAGCCACATGTGGCTCTTGAGCACTTAAAGGGTTGCCAGTGTAACTAAAGATCTAAGTTTTTAGTTTTTTAAATTCATTTAAATTTAACTTTGGGTAGTCACATGTGGGTGCTGTATTAGATAGTACAGGTCTAGGGGTATGAGAGACGGACCTAGTAAGTTATAAAGAAGGTAAATAGGTGAAGCCTGGGAAAATAATTAATTACTTACGCATTTTACAACTAAAGGAAGAAGTAACTGAGTTCTAGAAAATTGCCATTTAAATAGGAGAAATGTGGAGTAAATGACATTCACACAATCTTCTAGGGAAATAAGTTAAAAAGTCTTAATAAAGCTAAAATCTACTAAAAAAACATGTTTACCGTTCACTGGCTGTTCTCCAAATCCACACAGATGCACCTACCTATTGCCTTCCCCTTGGAAAGGACTTGTGAGGATTTCTAACACCAAATGCACAAGCTCTCTGAGCTTCCTGGAAGTCATAGGAGACCCTCACACTATCATTGTGCTGGAAATCATTACTTAACAGAGCTGCACACAGAAAAGAAGTTGAGCTTTTAAGGATAAATGGGTCATGCGATGATTTAAATCACCACTGGAAAAAAATCGAGCAGAAAATGTTTTGTTCTGGAAGAATATCACCCATTTTAGAAATCAGTGCAGAGGAACTCTTTGGCTGGAACAGTTTGTATCAGACAGGGTTGTTTAAAAGCTGTATGTTGTGTTACTGGTAGCAACAGGCTTCAGAGATGTTTTGTGGTTAAAAGTCATCATACCTTGCTTGCAGTTGCTAATCAAGAAGGAATTAAGAAAAGGAGGGAAAACTTTCCCTCATATTCTGAAAATAACAATGCCAGGAGGAAGCTTTCCTGAGCTGGGAAGAGTTGGTAATGGGGAGAGGGGTCTGCGGAAACAGAGGGACTTGTGCTTCATTCACGTGGGGAGAAAGTTCAAGACACAGCAAAGCCCCACAGCTGGTGCGAGGGGCCGAGAGGAACTGAAAGCTATGTATTTAACTGTTTCTAGAAAGCTAAGGAGGGAAAAGAGACTGCATATAGATAGAGAGAGAGGTGCACCTGGGGTGCAGCCTAGGCGGAATCTGGCTTAAAGCGGTGGACATGGTGTGGATTAAAAACAGCCTAATCAAGTCCGGGGGGAAGACGGAGGTTAGATTAAACGGTGATAAATAGATGCAGATTTCTGAGAAGGGTACTTATACAAAATACAATTTTATGTTGTTTAAAAGTTGTTTAAATGCACCATAACTGAAATGATGAGATATGTATTTTAAATTTCATTGCCTTTGGCTCACTTGTGTCCATCATAGGAGTCTCAATTAAAAAAAAAAAACAAAACACACCATCTTCTTGCCTTCTACCACCTGGTGACAGTCTACTTCAAACACACTTCCCTGAGACATTTTTTCACCTCTCTATCAGTCTTCTTATCATGAGAATAAGGGCAATAATATCTATCCTTGCCTGCTTCACACACAAGTGACAATCCAACAAGATAACAGGTGTAAAACTCTTGGAAAATTCTAGAACATATGCAAATATAAGCAATTTCTTTTATTATTTGAATGGCAAATGATCACCCTGAAAGTTAAATCAGTACACTTACACACGGAGAGTGATCACAACAAGCACTGAGGCGGAATTTACTCTCCCTACCGGCTGGGTGAAGGGACGTGGGTAATGGACAAAGCCAGAGCACGTGTGTCCCCAGGGGTGCGAGTTTGCTCAGTAGCTGGATTTTTAAGTATTTCAGCACCTGGGCCTGTGAAAGGAAAGGCTGGAATAGGAGTATTAAAGAAAGCCCATTATAATGGAAATCTAAAATATGTGGATGTTTTTAATTGTGGTACAACGTCCTATGTGGGCATCCTGTCAGTTCCAGACATAGGTATAATTTCTTGTCTGTTCACCAAACACTTCAAACTACCACAGAAAATGAGCTAACTGAAATGAGCCCTGCTCTCTGAGTCATAAGAGAATAGCCAGTCTGTCCTCTTGTTAAAAGCCTTTGAATCATCTACTTACTCCTACCGGGGCATTGCATTCTCAGCTTCAGAATAAAGTCTATCCAAGTCTTAGATTCAAGGATCCCAAGATTAAGGGCACAGAAAGAGCTCACTTTCACACAAATAAGTAGCTGGAACTGGGCTGGATTCATCAACTCCTTTTCGGATCGTTCCTCTTTCTCCTAGTCATGGTAGGTCTCAGAGAGAAGACGAAGCAACGGAAGGTGCTGGAAGAAAGGAAGGAAGCTCGGCAGAGCTCCAGTGAGCATCATATGCATTTAAGGGGAGCTGGACCAAGGAATCTCAAAGGAAATTTGCCTGACTGGAAAGGAACAAACTCACGTTTATTAAGTGCCAACAATGTGCGGGAACTCGACCAGTCACTTTATATGTTATCATTTTGTCTAATTAGCAGGGAATAGGAAGAGTTGACTGATGTCTTTGTTTATGCAATTTGGCTACAAAGTCAAGTAAAATTCTGCTGGGTGAATCCAATTTCCTATTGACTTTCACATGGCATGAGACACCCTCCCTGTGGCTGTGGCTGCTCTGCTTTTCTGGAAGTTTCGCTTTGCACACGCTCAAATATCATAGCAAATTTGTGTCATCTCAGTCACAATCAGGCCTATTTGAAGGGATGTTGTCATCAACAGTTTAGTTCCAAATACATATTTCCCCCCAAGTGTGTTGAAATTAACATAGTGTCATTGTTTCCAGAGCCAAACGCAAGAAGGCCATGTTTGTGTTTTAAGTCTTCAGATGCTAATTTCTCAATTCCATGCATTGGATCCCTGCTTCTTGAGTTTCCACAGGTCCTAGGGAAGAAATAGGAGCCAAGGAAGCAGTCAGGCTGTCCTTGCTGGCTTTTTCTTGCAGAGTCACTAGAATATTTGATTTTTTTTACTATTTCAGCAGCTCCCTCCATGAGGACATGTTCTCCTCATCCACAGAAGCCCTTTGCAAACATTATTGAGAAGACTGATAAGAAGAAAAAGCATCCACTGATGGGTTCTCAGAAAGAAAGCATCTGATTTAGCTACAGGGCAAGACTGCTCTGATTACTACAGGCCCAGCTGACAGTGAGGTTGCCACTCTTGCTCTGCCAAGAGTGGTGGTGGAGGAATGAAGCGACCATGTGGTTCGTATTACCATTTTTCAGCTTTTTAAGGTTCAGAGAGGAGAACATCACCAGAGACGATAATTCAGTTTGGAATAAATACGTTTTCAATGCAGTGTTCGCTAACTGCTGATTTGTGTTTTAAATCCTAGAGTCCATATTCACATTTTACAACGTGGACGAGATAAAGCACAGGATATGTCAAGATTCTACTATATGCAAATAACGAAGTTTCTGGCCAAGTCCTCTTTTAAAAAAAAGAAAGAAAAAAAAATAAAACTCTCTCCAGCCTTTCTAAGCTGCTACTTACAGCCTTTATAAAGATAGCACAAGAAAAAGAAGCCAAAGCCAAACAATAAGGTAAATTCTGCCTTCCCTTCCCTGACACCATCTTCTGTAGTCGGTATTGACTTTTTTTCTAATGTTTCAAGTCAGAACTTGCCACGAACTAATCAATTTGTGTAAACTATGTTAAACCATAAAATGCAAATGTTTTAATTTGTAATTTATTATCTAAACGTTTTAGTTTAAAAGGACAGAGAGAAGTCTGGGATTATTCACACTTTAAATTCTCCTGGGCATTCTTGGAAATATTATTCTCAGAAAGTCTGAAACACTAAATTGGAACAAATGATTCAATTCACAGAGTTTTGCAGTCATCTGGTTTGCTTGCACTGAGTTTAGTAAAATCCCTGATGAATAAAGCCCTTCCTCGAAGAAGTACACCTACTGCCGTCTCAGTGGAGCGTATCAAGGTGCCTGTGGTGTTACTTCTAGTTTCATCCCTTAAAGAAACACGTTTTAAAAAATTATATTTTTCAAATTCATTTTAACAGAATTCAGGTGCCCCTTAGAATGCTGTTTCCTTCTTATAGCATTTTAGGATGCTGGGAAGCCCATGAAGACATTGCATTGCATTCCTGGATGCAAGGCCTTTCTGTCAGAGATTATAAAGCAGCAGAGACCAGAAAGAACCCATAGCTGGTGCAGCCATAGATTTCTGCAAAGACTTTCCAACAAAGAAAAAATATAACTTGTCAGTCATGATGCCCTGGCCTGAACAAAATGCAGTTTTGCTTAAAGAGATGCTGTCAAACATAGTCATTTGGGCTCCAAAATTATGCTTCGCAAAACACTAAATTAGGTTTGTCAAAACATAACCTTGTTTCTCAAAACATTGTCAGAATTTTCAAAGTTCAATAAAAGAAGGCAGCATTTATGGTTCAGGTGGATATTATCCTCTGTATTTATTCTACATAGCATCTATCAAGTCATCCATCTCTGTCTGTCCCTCCATTCATCCAACAAGTATTATCGAATTTTTATTATGTGCCAGGCACTGTACTGAACCCTGAACACACAGATAAAAAGACACATCCCTATTCTCCCAGTGAGAAGAAAGACATGAATAAATTGTTATAGTCAAATAAAATAACCACCATAGTGGGCAGGCAGAGCAGGCGGGAAGCAAGGGCTGTAATGTTGCATTAGTTCAGGGTATTCTGGGAGCTACGCTGAAGCCAGACCATTCTTTTCAAATACTCTCTAACATTCATAGAAGATCTAGTGTCTGCAATCACCTAATTTTTTCCTCTTGGGAGGCACACAATTGATGGCACTAGCACAGGGAACCTACCACTGGGATACGCAAATAAGGTGTTCAAACACACAATTCTCAGAAGAGGGAACTTTCCTGGAGAAGGTGAAGGAAGGGAAGGAGGCTATTTGGTTCTTCTATTTGGATAGAAGGTTGATTGGTGGATTGTCTCTTGCTAGCTATATCTACATATTTTTCTTCCCTTTCGAGAAAACATGTGAGGACGCATATGAGTGAGTGACACTATTGTGTAGATAATCTAATTCTGATCTAATTTCCTTAAAAGCAAATGTTTTGAAAACTCTTATACCTAGTCACAACTTATGCATGACAGATTTCAAATAGATTGTGACTGTTGGGTTGTTTCATTGCAGTTGACAATGACTTGTTTCAAATGCTTGCCAAAGACATCTTAAGGAGCTTACATTTTCCCAAGGTTAGATAGTTGGTTTTTTAATGCATCACTTCAGGAACAAATTATAGAAAATAAATTTGACATTATAACTTTATTTTTGATGACTCTAGGTGTCATCAGTCACATAAATGGTGACAACCAGAACTGCCCTCCTATTTTCCCAACAGTAAGAATGAGAAAAGGATGGTTGGACTCAACATTTATTTATGGCTGAGAAAGTGCCTCTCTGCCACACAGCACTTTAGCAGGTTCCCAAAGGGAAATTCAGAAGGCAAACCTATGGTCTTATGGCAATTCTTCTGAAGGCCTGTGAGTTCCAACAGAACATGTCAAAGGATGCAGCGGAGTAATTTACCCGTTAGCCCACGGTGGTGGTGGTTGGGTGGGGTATTGCTTACCCTGGAATCTGTAAGCCTAGGTGACATAAAGATTTGAGGATGTGCTGGACAAGGCCACATTCTCTTTATGTCACAGGTTAAAGGGCCGTGTCTATACACATGGCAAAACTGTTGCAAAACCAACTAATAACTTAGAATTTTTCTTTTTATGTTTGCACAATCCGTTCAATAACAACCTATAGAGGGGACCGTTTGCTGATCTTTTTCAGTCACCAAGACTGCAAATTAAAAATCCTAGATCAGTGGTAACTTGGTCCACTCCTTTTAGTCACTGAGATGTCACTGATATTTCTGCTAAACACACTATACTAAAGGCATTAAGAGGCTTTAGAGTTCACTAAAATTAAAGGCAGGGAATGGATTTGTTGTGAATCTCTCAAAATGTGACTCTGTCCATTTGCTCGCCATTGATCTCAGAATTTTCATGGAATGTTGTGTGAGGTTTGCTGTAGTCACCTCAACTCCAGTTAGGGAGTTGTTTAAGTGTCTATGACTATGAGCCTTAGTCCACCAACAGACGGTGAACATGAACATCTATCGTTGCTCCAGGAGCCCTGTGAAGACCACCAGAGCTGCCCGTGACCATATGGTGCTGAGAACAGCCTTCTGTGCCCTCTGATGGAGAGAGGAAGGCCCCAGAAACGCTGAGTCTGGATTACAGTGCCCTAGATGGGAAGGCCCCTTGTTTTTTTTCATCATCAGAAGGTCTTCTATTTCTTCCAATTTTTGGGTGCCCAGAGTGCCTAGTTTCTACTAACACTTGCTATTTGGAGGATTTTCTTTCCTGCCTTATTCCTGCAGGCCTCTTTTCTCAGTGCTTGTCCCCCTAGTTCTTAGCCCATTTACCTCAGACAGGCATTCCCGCATGGAATCCAGCTCTGCGATGGACACCTCTGATTTCACCCTACAGCTTAGAGGCTGTATCTCTTTCTTGTTTCTTTGATCAAACTCTTCTGCGTTAGTAGTGCTGCCGGGCATTGGTCTGAACTGGCCCCGCTGCCCTCTCCTTTGTCCTCACCCCTTCCCCTGTCCTCACCCTATCCCCCAGCTCTTCCCTGGCCTCCCTTTTGTTTTGGGGTTTGCCCCACTAGCCACCTCATTTCCTCTACACCTACTTCTCTAAAGTGCTTCCAGCACAATGGGGTTTACTGCTGACAATGAGCACCTTTGTGTGAATAATTTTATTTGACCCTTTATTGACAGCTGATGTTGACAAATAAGGAAAATAGAGATAAGGGTTTTGGAAACTTTTAAGGTGAAGCATGGAGAAAGGGGAAGGCTTTTTTGAAGAGGAGGTGGAATACAGGGGCAGCAGAAATTGTGGAGATAAAAGCACAATTTTCTGCTGCAATGTCTTTATACTTTCTTGCATAGCCTTCCAGCTCTGATCACTCTGAACCTGCCTTGTTCCTGCACACATCTACATTCATTCATCTCTTCATGCAACAAATTTTTCTTGATTGCCATCTCTGTGCCAGTAGTATTATAGGTGCTAAGGATACAATGGTGAGCAAACTGAACTTTCACGAAGTCTAGTGGGGAAGCGATAAGAATCAAATTATCACATGATAAATATGTATATGGAGTTGGGGAGATACATGTGGCAGAGAGAGGTTATAATAGGGGAATTTGACTACGTCAGTGACGTCTGGAAAAATACACCTGGGGAAGTGACAAGGTTGCTGAGATTTAGTGGAAATATAGGACATAACTCAGTGACTATAGAAAGAAATAACTTTTCTGGGAAAAAGAAAGGTATGAACAAAAGCCTTGTGGTGGAAAGGAGCATGGTATGTTCAAAGAACTGAAAGAAGGCTTGAATGTCTGGGAGGCAAAGAGTGGTGGGAAATGTTATGGGATGGGGCTGGAGAGCTGGGTAGAGGCTTTTATAAGCATGTTAAGCATTTTGTTCTTTGTCTGAAGAGCAACGGAAAGTTATCTATTGTTGTGTAACAATTTACCACAAACTTAGTATATTAAAAAATAACAATAAAAAAGAATAAAAAAGAACTCATACAACCCAACAACGAAAAAAACAAACAACCCAATTAAAAAATGGGAAGAAGATCTGAACAGACATTTTTCCAAAGAGGATATACAGATGGCCCACAGGCACATGAAAAGATGTTACACATCACTAATAATTAGGGAAATGTAAGTCAAAACTACAATGAGATATCACCTCACACCTGTCAGAATGGCTATTATTGAAAGGCCAAGAAATAACAAGTGTTGGAGAGGATGTGGAGAAAAGGGAGTCCTCATACACTGCTGGTAGGAATGCAAACTGGTGCAGCCACCAAGGAAAACAGTATGGAGAGTCCTCAAAAAATTAAGAATAGAACTACCATACAACCCAGCTATTCCACTTCTGGGCACTTATCCAAAGGACATGAAAACACTAGTTAGAAAAGACACATGCACCCCTACATTCATTGCAGCACTATTCACAATAGACAAGACTTAGAAACAACCTAAGTGCCCATTGATGGATGAACGGGTAAAGAAGATGTGGCGTACAAATACAATCGAATACGACTCAGCCATAAAAAAGATAAAGTCTTTCCATTTGTGACAACATGGATGGACCTTGAGGGCATTATGCTAAGCAAGATAAGTCAGATGGAGAAAGCCAAATACTGGATGATTTCACTCACATGTGGGAGATAAAAAACAACAATAAAGAAACACGTAGACACAGAGAATAGATTGGTGGTTATCAGAGGGGAAGGATGGAGGGGGGAGGACAGAAGGGGTAAAAAAGCACAGGTTTATGGTGAAAGATGGCAATTAGACTTTGGGTGGTAAACATAATGTAAAAAATAATAAATAAATAACAAACAGCTAGTATCTCACAGTTTCTGTGGAGCAGGATTCCAGGAGCGGCTTAGCTGGGCAGCTCTAGCTTGGGTCTCTCATGAGGTTGAAGTCAAGATGTTGGCCAAAGCTCTGCTGTCATCTGAAGTCTTGACTGGAGCTGTGGGTCTATTTCCAAAGTGGCTCACCTGCATAGTTGGCAAATTGGTACTGGTTGTTGGTGGGATGTCTTAGCTCCTCTTCCTGTCAACCTCTCCACAGGGCTGCTTGAGTATCCTCATGCATGTCAGCTGTCTTGCCCCAGAGCGAGTGATGAGACAGAAAGAGAGAGAGAGCGAGTGAGCTATCCTTTTTAAGACCTAGCCTCAGAAGTCACATAGCCCATCCATCACCTTCTATTTGCTAGAGGTCAGTCACTAATTCCTACCAACATTTAATGGGAGGGGAATTAGTCTCCACCTTTTGCAAGAAGTGGTATCAAAGAATTTGAAACATATTTTAAAACCACCAAACCATTAAAGGGTGTTAAGCAAGAGTGGTGACATGATTAGATTTGCTTTTCAAAATTATTACTCTAAATGGAAAACAAGTTAAATAGGGCCAGTGTTGGTTAACAGATATTAGAGTGATTCAAGTGTGGATTGCTAGTAGGGTGGAATAGGATGCTGGTGAAGATGAAGAGAAGTGAAGGGTTCCAGACACATTCAGAAGGTTAAATGAGTCTCAGGGGTCAACTGGACTTGGCAGTTGAAGGAGAAGGAATACTGTAGATTCGTAGATTTCTGGTTTGTATAGACAAACATTGTGGCTCCATGACATGGAGAACGCTATGAGAATACCAATCAGGCTATCAGAGGTAGTGGAGGTGGTCATGAGTTTTATTTAAGACATATTCAGTTTGAAGTCTTTGAAATATCCAAATACGGTTACCAAGTAGTTTCCTTGGTCATAAAACTCTGGAACCAAGATGAGAGTTCTGAGCTAGAGATATAAATTAGTGAATTATCCATGCATAGATAGGAAGGGACTCTCTGGGTTTGATGAGATCTCCTAGAGAAAGAAAAATGATATTTGTCCAGTAAGTGTTCAATCTCCTCTTTCTTTATTTTCTCCTGCAGGAGGAGTATACTCTCCTGTCCCATTGGTGCTGGCCTTGGCTGTGTGACTTGTATTGGCCGGTGAGGTGTCAGTAGGTGTGACAGGAGCAGGTGCTTGAAATGTATAGTGGAGCTTTCCGTTTTGTGTTCTTTCCCTTTGTTTTGAAAAGAACACGCTTTCCATAGCCACTGGTTCATGGAAAGATTAGCAGACCTGGACCCAATCCAAAGTTTGAGGCCAAACTCCACTGAGCCCAGCCTACATCAGCTGAGTCCAATTTACAGATACATGAGCAAGAAAAAAAAATGCTAATTTTTGCAAGCCACTAAAATGTCAAGATTTTTATTTGTTGCTGTTATGCAGCATTGTTTTGGTAATAGCTGACTGATACAAGGGGCTAGGGTCTAGTAGCAAAGAACACTATTCTTTAAAGTCCTTGTTGAACCACATACATTTTAAGAACAATATTTATGTCTGATACATTATTGAGTTAGCAAAACCTAGCATGAAGTCTTGGTCGAATATCTGGTGAATGCGCGTGTGGATCAGACTCTAATTTAGGCATGGCTGTTTATCTATCATGGAGGTCCATAAGTCACAGATGTATATTCTTACAATAGCTGTTCCAAGCAGTGTTTCCTTAAATAACAAGAAGAGGTTCCACCAAACCTAGATTCTTCAGTCATCAAGACCAACAACTGTACCCTTTCGCTTTCTGAGTACCTTTTTATTACATGTTGTAAAGAAACGCTTGAGAAAATTGATGTTCTATCTACACACTGTGCTAATATTTTAGACCATATTTTATTGCTGTTGTTAAAGCAGATTTCAAGAGAACAAATTTTAAAATTAAAAAAAAGTTATTAGTGGCAGTAAACAGGCCTGTAAATAGTGAGCCAATGGAATGAAGGCAAATCAAAGTGGCTTTTTGGCTACTAACGTTTTCATAAAAGCTTTGATTAGTTATGAGGTAATTGTGAGAGATGATGAGTTAGACTCAAAGACAGAAAAATAGTTTCTCTAGTTTAACATCTGTGGAATCTTTTGGTAATTGCTGGAACATTCCTAAAGCTTGCTTTTTTATGTCACAGTAGAATGCTTGATCTGAAATTTATATTTTAACTTTATCTTATTTATAACATTCTTCTTCAGTGTAACTCTAAACTACAGTTGAGAAGGATGGTACTTGGATTTATATGTTACCTCTGTTAAAAAGTAGGAAAACTCTATAGGAAAAGCAAAAAGAGGCTGCATTTAAAATATCGGACTGTCACGATTTGGTTATTAAAATGTGATTTTCTCCCCCACAGGTACCCATCTTAAATGCCCATAAAAATTGTGTGTCTGTGTGAACACAGGACAAGTGTTGCTGTCCAGTGTTTTGGGGACATGTGAAATTATACCTTGCCTTGCTTGACCACAGTGTGATATTTTAAAGTATAAACATGATCAAAAAGAAGAGTGGCTTCAAAAACAGAGAAACAACAACATTCCATTTTCCCAGAACCTTTTCAGTCTCAGTTAGACAGCTGCCCAGCACTCACTAGAAACAACATCTCCTTCCCCACAGCACCCCCCGCCTGAAAGTAAAGGGCACCATCAATGCTGAGAAAGAAATTGCCAAAATAACAAAACTTATTGGAGTGGATAATTCCTCACAGAACCTGCCAATCAGCTACAGAGGCAAATCTGCCTTCCTTCTCTCTCACCCCACCCTTTAGCTAAGGAGAACAGCCTAAACCCTCAGGAGAAACTTCGCCTTGCAGCCAAAGAATACTACACACAACACCACCATCTTGGAGTATTTTACTCGTGCTCCCCTTCTGCCTTCATTACATAGCTGTGTGTGTGTATGTGTGTGTCGTGTTGCTTTGCCTTTTCATTTTGTTTGGAGCTCAGAAAAGTCATGATTTGAACTGAAAATATCACATGAAGGTGGCTAAAAAAGCAAACAGTACAGAAATGTAGGAAACAAAAATTTAATGTCTCCTCCTCCACACCCTCAACGGTTTTCCCAATTCTCCTAGACTTCCAAACAGCAGGAATTCTGTTCTGAGGGAGAGAAAGAATCTTGATGTTGTCTTATTTTTAATTTAAGAAAAAAAAATATATATCCCTCCTCCTTTTCTTTCCCCTCCACCAAAAAAAGAAAGAAAGAAAGAAAACAAACAAGAAAACCAAACCTCTTCTGTTTAAAAATCTAAGAGAATGGTTGGTTAAAGGTCTTTCAGATTAACCTCATTCCAAAGACATTTCCAGTATAACCAAACAATGAGAAACACTGGTATCCAGCCAGCCGCAGCCCCTGCCATCTCTGATTTAGTGCAATTTGATGATGATTAACTCAAAGAGAAGATGGAGACAGATTCACAGAATAGGAAAACAAACAACCCCAAAATTCCCCTCCATTTATTTATATTTCGACTATCTTATTTTTATCTGTTATTTTAGATAATAAATTTATGTGTCTTTAGGATGATTTTCTTGGTAGGGAAAAAGTCTCTTAAGCCTTGCATTTTCTTCTTAATTATAAAGGTTTGTGGAATGTTTTCTGAGAACAGAAATCCTTCCTCAAGGAGTTCTTTTTCCTAGAATAGTAGGAGGGTCTCTACTAGGTAAGCGATGATGTCAGTGCAAATGTTTTTTTGTTCTCTCCTCTTCCGTCCAAGTTGGCTTAATATGTTTTAGTTCTATTACTTGCCTATTTTTAAAACATTGAAAAATTTGCTCACCAAGAGAACAATGATTAACTAAATCTGTAAAGTGCCATTTCACTCACTATCAATAGCTTAAAAGAAAATCTAAACCCGCGACTAATGGCCTGGGAGTTTACTGCTTGCTTAGAGAAGTCTCTTCAGACCAAAGCGTTCTTTTTGAAATCTTTAGGTTTTTTTCTTCCTTTTCCCATGTCATTCTACATTTACTTACACACTCTATTAATAATAAAGAAATGTACTCCCAGGCTTCATTCTCTTTTTAGCTACACACTTGAGTCTCTGTAGTCAGGTTCTCCTCCGAGGGTCTATTCCTGGATTTGCCATGAGACAGTGTAGAGTATTGATTGAGAGTATGAGCCCTGAAAACAGCCTGTCCTGACTCAAGACTTTACTAGCTATATGGCTTAGATTAATTTTCCTAATCTCTCTATTCCTCAGTTTTCTCAACTGTAAAGTGGGGGTAAAATTTATATTATAGGGTGAACTTGATAAGGTTATTGTAAAGATTGAATGAGAAAATGTAAGCAAAGCTCTTAATATAATTCTATCCCACAATAAGCCTCAGTGAAGGGGAGTTTAAAAAATAAGATACACAAAACAAAAAAAATTTTTCTTTTTTGTGAGGAAGATTAGCCCTGAGCTAACATCTGATGCCAGCCTTCCTCTTTTGCTGAGGAAGACTGGTCCTGGGCTAACATCTGTGCCCATCTTCCTCTACTTTATATGGGACGCTGCCACAGCATGGGTTGACAAGCAGTGCGTCAGTGTGCACCCAGGATCCGAACCTGCCAACCCTGGGCTGCCACAGTGGAGCACTCGCACTTAACCGCTGCGCCACCGGGCCAGCCCCAAAACAAAAAAATTTTAACTTTCAAAAAGTCCCGCAAAAGAAAATAATAATAAAAAATAATAGTAAAAAAAAAAAAGAAAAAAATTGCCAAACTATGTGACATTGGGTAAATAAAGATTAAATTACTTCTCCAGGGCCAGCCCCAGTGGCCTAGTGGTTAAGTTTGGTGCGCTGCATTTTGGTGGCCTGCTTTCAGTTCCTGGGTTGGATCTACACCACTGTCAGTGGCCATGCTGTGGCGGTGGCTCACATACAAAAAGAGGAAGATTGGCAGTGGATGTTAGCTCTGGGTGAATCTTCCTCAGCAAAAAAAAAAAAAAAAAAAAAAAATCGTTTCTCCAGATTGTCCTATGTCTCGAATTCTGTAATATTGAGTATGAAGGTAGGTATTACCACAGTCTATTCTATCTATGTGAGCCAGGAATTAACTGACAATCTGGGAATGCCCATGGCATATGCTGGGCTGTGAATGTGGAGGAAAAGGTCAAGAGAAGTTGTGTAGATCATAGATTAGACCAAATGGCCCAGGAAAAAATATGTACTCACTATTGCATTGCTGATTGGAGGACACCAAGAAAATGACTAGTATTTGCACATTGGAGCTTACACATTGCTGCATTTAGAGATAGAATTCATGGACAAAGAGACTACTGACTACTGAGCCTATCGATCTGAAAAATTGTACCACTTCAATGACCAACTCTATGTATCAAGTGTATAGAGTACGTGCACATCAGTTCCTTTTCATATGCATTTTCTCTAGAATTGGGGCATTCATTCATTCCATAAAGAGTCAATGTACATCTCTTTATTTACTGTGGGTCAAGCTTAGTAGCCCCACTCTCAAGGCCATTGAGGTAAACTGATAATTCCAATAGAGTATTTGGGTTAATACAGAAGCCCTTGAGGGACATTTACCACTCTTGGTGGGGTGGTGGTGGTGGTGGCATCACAGCTAGGAAATCACATCTGAGGTAATTCTAGAAAGAAGAGTAAGGGTCAAAAGAGGAGAGGAGGTAAAGAGGAGAGGAGAGAGGTAGTGGAGAGGACAAGATGCACAAAGATGCAGAAGTGATGGATTGGTTGGTAGCTGAGGAAGGATCCAAGGTCAAAGGAGTGTTTTTAGCGAACGTGAAGAACATCGGAATATTTGCAGGTTGAGGGAGGCAAGTCAGAGAAAAAGGTTACAGGTATAAGAGGACGAGGCAATTTCTCAGACGAGGTAGTGGTGGACTTTAACTGAAGGCAGAACACCCCACATTCTGGCGCTAGGTAAAAGGTCATCGGTGGGGACAAACTCTGATAAATATGACTGATTTCACTTGGATTAGAAAATGGATTTTCCTTTGAACACAAGGGTAAAAAACTATTTGTTTCCTTAGAATTTTCCTGAATGCAAAAGAAGTACAGAAAAAAGAAAACTAGGAAATGCATTTTATAGTTAAACATCTGTTAATCCTCTATTTGGAAGATATTAACCAGATTAGTTTTCCTGTTTCATCCATCTTGCAGATAGACTTGTTTTGTGTGGGTGTCAGTTGCTGGAAAACATTTTACATTTTTTATAAAATTCTAAGTGGTTTAAAAACTTGTGTATACAGAAGGCAGGGACATTCTTCGCGTTATCAAATATTTGATTTCCTGTGAGGTTAACATTTTTCATATTTTTATTTTCCCCTTTTATGAATTGTCAGTTTTGTCATCTGAAAGAAGGCTTTTTATGAAACACCTTCAGGCTAAAAAAAATAAGTCTAGGATCAAGAGATTTCAAGATGCTCTGATCTCGGGTGGATGAATTGGGGAAGCAGGAAAAAAATAACCAAGACAGAAAAAGATGCATAGAAACCTAGACTCTCATGTATGAAAGGGTCTTCAGTGGTTCCTGGTCTAATCAATATCCAGTGAATTAATCTGATGTGCAATTTCCCAGTGGAGCACTCACTGAGCATTGGTTTGATCACATCAGGAGATAGGAAGCTCCCTGCCTCTTGAGGTTGCCCATTCCATTTTGGGTGAACTCTGATCCCCTAAAATATCTTTGTGTGAAGGGTTCAAAATTATTAATATACAATATGAATAGCTAGTACTTATAGAGAGCTTTCTAAGTGCCAGGTACTGTTCTCAATATGTTACATGTATTAAATCGTTTAATGCTCAAAGAGTCATCTTAAGAAGTTATTATTATCTCCATTTTACAGATAAGCCAAATGAAGTTCAGAGAGGCTAGATAAATTTATCAATGTCACACAGTTAGTAAGTTATAAAGCAGGACCTAGGACCCCAAAAGTCCGAGCTCGGGAGCCCATGATCTCAACCACATCAGTGTTCTTCTTTTCACTACATGAATGTTCCAAGACTTTCCTCATCTCTTGATCCATCAAGAAGATTCTAGTATTGCACACTCAGTTTTTTCCTCTTCTTTGACTTCCATGGACAGATCTGCTGTTGACATATTATTTGTTTAGACTTTTTTGATGCAGAATCAGGGAGAGTAAGGAAAAGAATAAAAATCAGATGGGCTAGGGGAAGATATTTCTGGGAAATGTGGCACAGAGTCAACATAGCATGAGAAAAATGTTGGAGGGAAAAGGGAAATTTTAAGAAGCATCACTAGAGATTTTACAGTTCATGGCACGCAAAAAATGTAAGGGAGGAAACAATTATTCTTATGCTACATTTTCTTACCTGGACTATGCGTCTTGGTTACTGCATCATTCTAACACTGGACTACATAGAGCGTGGATTTAGCAGGGTTACATATACTTCTGTATGACCCAAATCTTTCTTCCTGTTAAGTTCCCTTTCCCTGATATCTGCTTTCTATCACTATAGATTAGTTTGTATTTTCTAGAGTTTCATATAAGTAGAATCATATAGTACACACTATTGGGGAAGGGGGTGTGGTTCTGGCTTCTTTCACTCAGAATAATTATTTTGAGATCTACCCATGTTGTTGGGTATTCCAGGAGTTTATTCCTTTATATTGTTGAATAATGTTCTATTGTATGGGTATACTTCAATATGTTTATTCATTTACCTGTTGATGGACATTTGGGCTTTTATCAGTTTGGGGATATTGCAAATAAAGCTGTTATGAACATTCATGTACATGTCTTTGTATAAACATAAGAGTTAATTTTTCTTGGGTAAATAACTGGGATTCGAATATTGGATCATATGGTAGATGTACATTTAACTTAAAAAGACAAACTGCCAAGCTATTTTCCAAAATGGTGGCACCAATTTAAAATCTTATCAGCAGTGTATGAGAGTTCCACTTCCCCCGCATCCTCATCAACCCTTGGTTGGATCAGTCTTTAGTCATTATAATCGATATTTCTTGGTATTTTTGCATTTCACTAATGACTAATAAGGCTGAGCATCTTTTCATGTGCTTGTTTGCCATTTTGTATACCTTCTTTGGTGAACACCTGTACTAATCTTTTGAAATAGGGTTGTTTGTTTTGAGAGTTCTTTTTCTTCTCTGGATACAGTTCCTTTATCAGATATATGATTTGAAAATATTTTCTCTCAGTCTGTGGGCCTGTCTTTTCATTCTCTTAACAGTCTTTTGAAAGCAATTTTTAATTTTAATGAAATTCAATTCATCAATTATTTATTTTATGGGTCATGTTTTTGGTATTGTATCTATGACATCTTTGCCTAACCTAAGTTCACAAAGAAGTTCTGCTATGATTTCTTTTAAGAGTTTTATATTTTTAGATGGTACATCTATATCTATGATCGATTTCAAATTCACTTTTGCATATGCCTTTAGATAAGGCAGAAGTTCATGTATTTTGCATATAAATATTCAATTATTCCAGCACAGTTTGTTGAAAGAATACCCTTTTGCTACTAAATTGCCTTTGCAAAGTGATTAAAAATCAGTTATTTGTATATGTATAGCTCTATTTCCTAACTCTCCATTCTATTTCACTGATTTATATGTCTATCTTTACATGGCTATCCTTTCATCTTGATTATGTAGTTTTATAATAAGACTTGAAATCAGGTGGAAGTAGTCCTCCAACTTTATTCTACATTTTTCAAGTTGTCTTGACTATTCTAGGTCCTTCACCTTATCATATGAATTTTGGAATTAGCTTGTCAACATCTATAAAACCAGCCTGCTGGGATTTTGATTGGGATTGCATTGAGTCTGTAGATCAATTTGGGGAGAATTGACATTTTAATGAAGATTGCTAGTATTCCATTTACTTAGGTCTTTGATTTTCTTTCACCAATGTTTTGTTTTGATATCCACATATCAGTCTTGCACATCTATTGTCAGATTTATTCCTAAGAAATTTGTATTTTTAAATGGTATTTTTAAAATTGCAATTTCTGGGCCGGCCCCGTGGCTTAGCGGTTAAGTGCGCGCGCTCTGCTGCTGGCGGTCCGGGTTCGGATCCCGGGTGCGCACCAACGCACCGCTTCTCCGGCCATGCTGAGGCCACGTCCCACATACAGCAACTAGGAGGATGTGCAACTACGACATACAACTATCTACTGGGGCTTTGGGGGAAAAAATAAATAAATAAAATTATTAAAATTGCAATTTCTAATTGTTCTTTGCTGGTATATAGAAACATAATTAATTTTTTATTTTGTATTTTGCAACCTTGATGAACTCACTATTAGATCTAGCATCTTTTTTGTAGGTTTCCTGGGGTTTTTTACACAATCGTGTTGTTTGACAATGAAGAGACAACTTACTTCTTCCTCCAATCTGGTGCCTTCTATCTCTTTTTCTGTCCTAATTGCACTAGCTAGAACCTTCATACAATGTAAAATAGATATGATCAGTTTGGACATCCTTGTATTTTTCCTGGTCTTAAGGGGAAAATATTCAGTCTTTCACTATTAAGTAAGATGTTAGCTGTAGGTTTTCATAGATGCCTTTTATCAAATTGAGAAAGTCCCCTTCTATTGATAGTTTGCTGAGAGTTTTTATCAGAAATATATGTTGGATTTTGTCAAATTTTCTTTTGCTTCTGTTAAGATGATCATATGGCTTTTCTTTTCCAGCGTGTTGAAACAATAAACTTGATAATTTTCAAATGTTAAACCAAAATTGCTCATCAATATTGTTCCTCTTTTTCTAGTTCAGGGGTAAGCAAACTTTTTATGTGAAGGACCAGATGGCAACATTTCAGGTTTTGTGAGCCGTACAGTCTCTATCCAACTACTCATCTCTGCCATCGTAGCATGTGTGCTACCATAGAATGTAAAGAAATGAGCATGACTATGTTCCAATAAAACTTTATTCTACAAATACAGGCAGTGGTCTTAATTTGGCCCAAGGGCCATAGTTTGCCAAGCCTTTGTTTGGTTTCTTATAGTTGAAGCTGAGTTAATTGATTTGAAACCTTATTTTCTAATATAGACCTTTAGTGATATAAAGTTCCCATAAAAACTGTTTTAGTGGCATCTTACAATTTTGATATGTTGTATTTTTATTTTTGTTCAGTTTAAAATAATTTCTAATTTACATTTTGAATTCTTCTCTGACCTATGGGTTTTGTGGAAGTTTGTTATTTAGTTTCCAGAGATCTCTCTGTTGTTGGTTTCTAATTTAATTCCTCTGTGGTCAGAAAACACACTTTGTATAATATAAATCCTTTTAAATAGGCCCAGAATGTGGTCTACTTTGATAAATATTCCACGTGCACTTAAAAAGAATGCGTATTCTGTTGTTAGGAGGAGTGTTCTATAGATTACAGTTAGGTCAGGCGGTTGCTAGTATTGTTCAAGTATTCTATGTCCTAGATAATTTTCTGTCTACTTGTTCTATCAAATATTGAGAGAGGTGAATTTAAATCACCAACTATAGTTGCAGATTTGCCTATTTCTCCCTGCAATTCTATTAGATTTTGCTTCATATATTTTGAAGCTCTGTTATTAAATGCATAAATGTTTAGCATTGTTATATCCTCTGGATGAATTGACCTGACCATTATGAAATGATCATTTTTATTGCTAGATATATTCTTTGATTTAATATCTATTTTGTCTAATATTAATATAGCCACTTCAGTTTTCATTTTGATTAGTGTTACCATAATATACCATTTTCCATTCTTTTATTTATAACCTATTTGTGCCTTTATATTTAAAGAGTGTTTCTTGTAGGTAGCATATGATTAACTTTTTGGGGTACAATCTGACAATCTTTGCCTTTTAATTGGAGTGTTTAGGTCATTTACATTTAATATCATTATTGATATGATTGGGTTTAAGGATATCTTGTTATTTGTTTTTTATATTGTCATCTGTTCTTTGTTTCTCTTTTTTGCTTTCTTTTGTATGAATGAGGATTTTTTTATGATTCATTTTATCTCCCTCGTTGGTTTATTAATTATAACTGTTTGCTTTATTATTTTGGTTGTTGCTTAATAGTATATAGTATACAATTTAACTTAACTGCAATCTACCTTTAAGAGATTTTATACCATTTTATAAATAGTATAAGGACCTTTACATAGTATGTTTTGATTTCTCGCCTCCCGACCTTTGTGCTATTGTTATTTTTGTGTTTTTGTGACCTTTGTGTTTTTGTTATTTTTACTCTTATGTGTGTTTTTAACCTTGTAGTACATTGTTATTATTTTTGTTTAAACAGTAAATTGTCTTTTAAAGAAATTTAAATAAGAAAAAAATCATGTATATTTATCCATGTAGTTGCTGTTTCCACTGTTTTTCATTCCTTTGTGTAGATCCATATTTCCATATAGCATCATTTCCTTTCTGCATAAAGGATCTCCTGTAACATTTTTTTTGTAATGTGGGTCTGCTGGTAATCAGTTCTTTCAGTTTTTGTATGCCTGAACAAGGCTTTTTATCACTATTGTTTTTTAAAGTTTTTTTTGCTAGAATTTTTTGTAGAATTCAGGTTAATAGTTTTTTTCAGTAATTTAAAAATGTTGCTTTACTATTTTCTTGCTTACGTTGTTTCTGATGAGAAATCTCTCAACAATACCTTTGTTCTAGATGTATGTAGCATGCCATTTTTTCCCTACCTGCTTTTAAGATTTTCCCTTTATCACTGGTTTGAATAATTTGATTATTGTGTGCCTTGGTGTAATTTTCTTCATTTTTTTTTTTTTTTGCTTGGGGTTTGTTGAGCTTCCTGGATCCATGAGTTTATTGCTTTTCTCAAGTTTGAAATATTTTTGCCTTTATTTCTTCAAATATTTTTTCTGCCTTCTACTTGGAGACTTCCATCACTTATAAACTGGGTCACTTATAATTGTCCCACAGTTCACTGATATTCTTTTTGGTTTTCAAATTCATTTTTCTTTGTGCTTCATTTTAGGAAGTTTCTACTGCTATTTCTACAAGTTTGCCAATCTCATCCATTATATTTTTATCTAAGATGTTATAGTTCTTATCTCTCAAAGTTTGATTATACCTCTACATAATTTTTTAATATATTAAATGCATTTCTAATGACTGTTATAATGTCCTTGTCTGCTAATTCTAACAACTGCATCAGTTCTGAGTCTGTTTCAATGGTCTTTTCCCATTGTTTTGTCATTTTTCCTTCTTTGCACGTCTAGTAATCTTTGACTGAATGCGAGATACTGTGAATTTTACCTTGCTGGGTTCTGGTTATTTTTGTATTTCTAAAGATATTTTTGAGTTTTCTTCTGGGACGCAGCTAAGTAATGTGAAAACAGTTAGCATCTTTTTGGTCTCTCTTTTAAGATGTGTTAGTCAGAACAAGAGTAGCATTTATTCTGGGGCTAATTATTCCCTTTTACTAATTTAAGACCCTCTGTATTTGTCCATGCCACAGGTATTATAAGATTTTCTAGTCTGATTTGTGGGAACAGGTACTATTCCTAGCCCAGTATGAGTACTGGGAACTGTTTGCTCTAATTCTTTCAGATGGTTCTTTCTGCAACATCAAGTATTTCCTCACCTCTGCACTCTGGTCAGTGCTCTGCTGAGTACTTGAGGGAGACCCTCTGAAGGTCTCTGGGAGTTTCTTTCTATTTATCACTTTCCTCTCCTGCACTGTGTTCTGCGAACTCTAGTTACCTTGATCTACAGAGTAGATCTACATGGACTCTCAGCTCTGTATCCTCAGCTGAAGGAGTCCACCAAATTCCATCTGACTTCCCACACTCTGTGCCACTACCTGGTATCTGTCTCAAGACAGTAACCTGGAATAATCACAGAATTCACCTTATTATTATTATTTTTTTACCATCTCTCACAAATCACTATCCTTTGTTGACTGATATCCAATGCCTTGAAAACTGTTGTATCATATATTTTATCCACTTTTTTGTTTTTTGTTTTCAGGCAGGATGGTAAATCTGCTCCCTATTACTCCATCTTGTTCAGAACAGTTTGTCTTATTTCTTACTCATCACTCTCTGCTCTGGAAATTTTCTAGTTTGTCTTTATATCTCTTCAAATATATTGCCTATACCAGAAGACATATTCCAGGTAAATTCTGAAAAATGCAGAGGAAAATAGAACTTTTCCTGTTATAATCTATTCTTGATACCCCCATGAGTACAGCAGAAGAATACATTCCTTTCCATAAGTCTCATTATACTGGCCTGTTAATGTGTATGCAAAGAAGTAAAATACCCAAATATTCCATACTTGCATAGCTATAAGCTATGCTCCCCATCTTGTGTTTGTGCAATTATTTATAGTTTTTATTTCTAGTTGCCAGATTTTAATTTATTTTTTAGATTGAATTTCACTTGGTTAGATTTCAACCAGGACTCACTTGTTTACAGTGGAAGAACAGATTTTTAGAGGTACTTAGAATCAAGGGCTGGAGGAAGGAGTAGAGAGAAAATCAGATTCTTAGGAACAGGCCTTAGCGAAGATCAAGCAAGTTGATGATATAGAGGGAACATATGATGGTTATAATTGGAAAAAAGAAAAAAGAAAGAAAGAAAAGTGAAACAAAAGCCTTCAATTGGTAAAGACTTAGCTGATGTGAATACTCCAAGTGGCTTAAGGAAATACCTCACTCTTGGTGCGGGTTGTGGGATTGCAATTTACTAGTCTGCAGGATCTGAAACAAAGACCTAGAGAGTCCCCGGGCTAAAAGTGAAATGATGAAAAAGAATTGCTAGAAAGAACCACTGATGTATTGAATCTGTGCCAGGAGGATTGCATAAACGTGAAGATTGGAATTGAGATTTTTTCCATTTTATCTATGATGATTATCTCAGTGTTATTCAACCGAACTAAAATTTATTTGTACATTTGAAGCTACTGTTTATGATGGCTGGCAGGACACAAAATTAGAGGAATATGTTACATTGATCAAGAGGGATGGAGAAAGGATAGGATCCAGGTCTATGCTCTTAAAGGGAGCAGTGTCCTTCTTTCCATTAATCTGCACCATATCAACGCAAATTTGACCCATGAGCAGCGGGTATAAAGTAGGGACTTAGCTCAGTGGCAGATGAGGGTCTGTATTGAGGTTGTTTGGTGATTTGGAGGCAAGCATTTTACCCTTTTGGGAGAGAGATATCACTTTTTGTTGCAGCTGCTTCTGAGAAAGCCCGGTTTAGGGAGTAAAGACGGATGGAGTGCTCAGGTTTCAGCAGAAGCCAGAGGACTCTTTTAAGAAAAACAAGAATTTCTTTCTTCTCTTAGATGTTGTCCCATTCCTCTTCATTTTTGCATTTTAACCACTTATAATTTTTGTGTCTTCATTTCCAAGCCCAATATTTTTAACACTTTATGTCTCTTTTTTTCCCTTTGTCCTTTCTTTTTCTTTTTTTTTTTAATGTTTTATTACCTGTGATATCCATCTCCTTCCAATAACATTCAACTTGCTACCTTTGCAGACAGTGTCTTTATGGGGGCAAAGAGCATTCTGGACAGGCAGAAGGAGAAGAGGAAATGGGCCATGGGTAAGTCTGCTTTTTCTACAGCAACTAATATGCACCACATGAAATGGGGAGATATTTCTGTAGTGGTCGGTTAGGCCTAATCGTGATGGGGTTATTGAAAAGAATAGTAAACAGGAGGTGGAAGAAAAAAATTTGTGCCTGCTGCAGAGTAGTTTCCTTTTCTTACTCATGCAGCAGAAATATGAGACCACAATTGATAACTCAGTGACCTTATATTTTGAGTCACGGTCTCCCTCATCTTTGGGAATTTTCCTTCCCACATGCCCGCAGCAAATTTCTCCCGCCCTTCTCTGTAGGCTAAAACAGACACAAGTGGCAAACACATGATCTTCTCTCCCAAAACAGATTCTAACAGAATTTTATTTTAACAAACATCTATTGAGCTCCTGCTATGCACATGACACTGTAAGAAACGGTTGAGTTGAAAGTTGCACAAGCTGTGGTCTTTAATTTTTGGGAGCTATAACCCAGATAAGCACATAAAAAGCCAAATTGAAGGTGGCAAAAGGATAAAAATAAAAATAAAGATTATAAGAGGGAAATAAAGTACAGCGAGAGCCTAGAGGAGTGAGAAGTTGTATAGGGGGAGGCTTCACAGAGGAGCTGAAATTGCATCTGGATTCTAAATAGTGACAAAGATTGAGGAGGGGAATGTTGTGTAAAAGCACAGTGAAAAGAAAATGCAGAAGACGTTTGTGAAGTGAATGATGGGAAAATGGAATTGAAAGGAAGTTTCAGGTGAGAATATGAAACACGCTGGGAGCCACACTGAGTAGGCTGAACTTCGTTCTGTAGGCAAAAGGCAATCACCGACGGGCTTTAATAGGCATGCTGGTGTGATATAATTTTGCATATGGATCGCTACACTGGTGGCTGTGTAACGACGGACTAGAGAGAGTGGAGGCAGGGAGACCAATCAGGAGAGAGGAAAAGGAATGAGAGCCAATTCTTAGCAAGAGGGAAGCTAGATGACCTGACTTACAATCCTGGACTTAAGAAGCCGTGACCTTGGGGGAGGTTTCTTACTTTTTCTGTGCTTCAGTTTCCTTCTCTGTAAATCAAACATCAGAATAGTAGTTATTTCATAGGATTGTAAAGATTGAATGAATTAATATGTGTAAAGCCCTTGGATCTATGTCTAGCAAATAACATGCATGCAATAATATTGTGTATTATTAGTAAGGCAATGGTAAGAGGAGACAATAAGAAGTGAATTTGAAAGTTATTATACTATTTAATTATGTCGTTTTTTATATTGGAGTTATTTTCAGCTATTTGCCTATTAGACATAATTCTGTCAGTTAGTAAGCAAAACAGGAATTCGACTTTTTACTATAGCACTGATTATATTTTATTTATTTCTTGTGACTAATTTCTTCTATACTATGTCTCAGACTTTGAGATAATATATGAGGTTGCCCCTAACATATATTTGTTTTAAAAAGGAGCCTGAAAATGTAGTAGGGCCATTTGAGCTGTGTGGTCAGGGTTGTTGTAATTGATGTTTTATCATCATATCTATCTGTCTGTTTGTCTATCTGTCTGTCTATCATCTATCTATCTTAAATATATTTATTTGTTTATACTTTCTTACATTGCACCTAACCTATGAGAAGTTATAGATCCTAAGATCCTTTGCAGATATAACCATGTAAACCTCATAACCTTTTTGAGGCAAGGAAATCTATATTAATTAAAGTTTAGAGGGACGGTGCCACCAATCCTTGCACTGCTTTTCTTTCCTCCCTTCTGCCCTACCTCCATCACTTAAATCATTGCTGCAGAACAGGGGGAGCTCCTTTCCTAATGATGTCACCCAGAAGCAATGAGAGGGGCTGGAGCAGGCCATCTCTAGCTGCCCTGCAGGCTGCTTTAGGTCTCTACTCCCCCACCCTCCCAGCACCCCCCTCCCCTCCATCCCTCCAGGACCTTGGGAAAAAGGCATAGAGAAATGAGGCTGCCAAGAGAAAACAAAGAGGCAGCTCTCTTTGTTGGGGACTGGGAAAGAGGAAAATAGGGGGAGATAAGCACTTCTCCTCTACTGTTTCCTGTGCAATCTGAAGTGGACTTATCTGCAGTCTAGACCACACCGAAAATGTGAAGGTCACGATAGCAGAGGCATCTGCAGTCAACATCTAACTGTAAAATGCTTATCTTGATCTACTTTGGGCTTTAATCATAATCCGGGACCTAAGAAAGGAACCCTAGGTAAATGTCAGCGGGATGGCAGCATAGAAGAAGCATCTCTAAGGGAAGCACAGCAATGCGGGGTGCTCTTGTGGCTCATGTCTCCTCAGCTCTTTCTCTGGGCACCCTTTGGCCTTCTTGTTTCAAGGGCCCCTACTCAGCAATGGACACCTGCTGTCTCCTATCCCACCTCTGACAGAGGGGGAGGTTGAAGGAGCAGAGACCCGCCTGCACGCTCACCCTGAATATACTCTTGACTCAGGTGAGTCAATGGCAGAGACAAAGTAATTATGGGATTTCTGACATGCCTCTGATGCTGTCGCCTCTACTCTGCTGAGGAGGGGTGATTCAGCATCGGAAAGAGATTAACTCATACATGGCCTTTAAAAATAAACATAGAGGAATATTTACTGGCAGGAAAATTCGTTCATGAAATGCTGTTAAGTGCAAAAGCATGTAACAAACATTGTGTACAGTATGATCTCTACTTGTGAGCCAAACCATATTAACCATACACATCACACATGTGCATTGCGAGGCTTAACCACATTTCACCATAGCCACCTCTGGTGGGGAGGAAATATGGGGTTTGCTATACATATAAATGCATCTGTGCGTATATTTACCTTTTTTTCCCATCAATGAAAGTCATTTTTAATTTTCAAAATAAGAAAGACACTAACCCCAAATTCCACAGCAGCTAAGTGGTGGAGCCTCCATGGATATCCCTTAGAAGCCGGTTTATATGAATGTGAAGCTATCTGGGAAAAAATGCACTCTCCATCTACCTTTTGCTTTCTATTGTGGTCTGTTCATTTTTTGCACAGAAAGCACGGAGTAGCAATCTTCTCCTTCTCTAACAAGGATCCTGGCGTGTAGGTGACTGAACAATCCAGAAAAGGAGAGATTGAGGAAGACCCCCTCCCACGTTTCCATGCACCAATCAGTTTCCCCACACAAACCACCCCTCCCCCAGCTTCCAGCCAGCATCCCCTTTAGGAGGCAGAGAAAAATGGCTGAATTCTTAACACTTGGAGAAATATCCTATTCCCTACCAAGCTGCCCATAATTTCAGTGGAAGGGTTGAGTGGGGGTGGGAGGGTGCATGCTAGAAGCATCTGTCCTTATTGTGTGTCATGTACTGTCCTAACCACTTTCAATCAATAATGTCACAGGGTCAAGTCAGCTTCCAGGCCTTTTCTTTCCTTGGCTTTCTGTGACCAACGGCTTGTATTCTTGCTGTGATAACTTTTCTTCGCAAGGCTGATTTTTAAACGGATGACAAAAAGTAACAGTTACACTTACACAAGAGAATGTGAGGAAACCCGGGGCTGGTTCCCGTGTTTGCTCATCAACTGACATTATTTGGGACCCTTCTGCAGAAGGAAAGGAACAGGAGGCCACAGCGTGATTGAAACAGCACTGAGGAGCAGCTGGTCAAAGCCAGAAAATCCTAAGTGGGGTGGAATGAAGTGTGGGAAACTCTTTCTAGAATTTCACTGATTACCCATTGATAAAATAACAGAAGTCTATTTTTCCCCTCTCAGGGCCCCCTTTATTCACAATCTGAATGTGAAAAGTAAGAAATCCAACTTACCTATCCTTTACACTGTGCTAATTGTGTGCAAGATGCTGTCATTTGAGAGTGTGGCCACAAATCTCTTTTCTGAAGGCCTTGGTGCAGAGCAAGCGCCCTGTCACCTTCTGTGTCCTTTGAGGAGGTTGTGAGGAGCTGACAGTGAATTCTTTCATTCTCACTGTTTGAGGGAGGTATGTGACATTTGTTTTTTGGTCTCATCTTCCTCCACTCCTGCACCACAGGGTTCCTCCCCTCCCTAGTATCTTAGGAGGCGCATTTCCATGTCAAAGGCCTCTCTGGAGAGAAAGCCTCTTTTCCCTCCACCCCCTGCCTTGTTGGAGGGCCTGACTCACCTTAACTCCATCCTTCCCAGCCCTGTTCCACATTAGCTGGGGCAGGGAGCAGAGCCTTACTTAGGAGCCAACACCACAGCAAAAACCAGCTTCTTTCTGTGAAGAAGAGCAGTTTAATTGCCCTTGAAAATATCAACTTATTGTAAGCAAGATCACTTCTCTTGCAGTAAACGGAGAAGTAAGAATCATTCTTCAGTGAAATTGTCAGTTTTCCTTAGGGAAAATGGCAATGCTAAGACTATTATACACAGCTAGGTAAATCCATGGGCTAATTTAGAAGAATTTATAAGGGAGAATAAGTATAGTTCAACCTGTCTTGTATGTATAGACTGTCTCCTGACATCCTCTTCATCCAACAGAACTAGCGGGTAATTCAGAGGACCCGGAGAAGGCTCTCCATGTTCCTACCATGTTCCCACCATGTTCCTACTCTTCTAGGCTTGGGGAACTTGGAAACTCATCACTGCTCTTGCACTTCTGGCAGACCTTGGGAATCCAAATCCGTTTATTTCCTGTCATTTGCCAAGATTAGAAGGGACTTATGGTAGGACTTCACTTGGGGGAGTAGTTCTCTGGTTTTGATCAGTGCTGTTTAGACCCAAGTAAGAGGCCATCTAAAGTGCAAGAACCTTCCTGCACTGACCACTCACGTCTGAGGAAACTCAGGCTCATTAGCTCTCATCTGACACCAGAGTGGACACCTCATTGGGCTTTGGAGGGCAGTTGGCCCCCTGGGTCCCCACACGAAAAGGTGGGCTTAGAGCCAGAGGAAAAGTCAAGTCGTTTGGTTCCTGTTTATTTCTCATGCCCCAGAACTTGCCTTCTCCCCTTCTACATTAGACTTGAGTCACACTGAAACACTGGGAATTCTTGGACAGGTCTGCTCTTTTCTTTCACATATTTCACAAAATATCCCTTTTCTTCCCCTTCTTTGTTCTTGGCTAACTTCCCTCGGCTAACTCGTACGTCCGATTAACTCCTGAGTCTTCGACAACTCTGTTAGTTGCTCCTCTTATAGAATGTTACAAGTGGCAGGAGGAACAAATTAAACAATCATGGGGAAGAAATAAAAGATTCAGGAAACCTTCCAATTCCTTGCCTCTCACATCCCTTTTTCAATGTGGTACTTGGGAACACTAATGACCTCTTCTTTTATTCCTGAAAAAGTTGACTCATGTATCTCTGAAACCAAAACAAGAATCTAGGCCTAAAAGTAATGAATGTGTACTCACAGGACTTTTATGTGCTCCATATATAAGCTAGTCACGGAAAAGGAGGAAGTGATTCTCACTGGAAAGGGTGATCTAGGATATTTATTTCCAAAGATACCTAGGAGATAAAGAAGTACATAAAACCTTGGTTTTAAGGTAGTTTATAGTCTAGAAGTGGGATATGGCACTTATATTTATTTTCTATTGCTGGGTAACAAATTACCCTCAAATGTAACAGCTTAAAACAATACCCATTTATCAGCTCTCAGTTCCTTAATTCAGCAGTCTGGGCGTGGCTTAATTGCGTTTTCTGCTCAGGGTCTTACACTCAAGGTGTTGGCTGAGCTGAGTTCTTATCTGAAGGTTTGGAATCCTCTTCCAAGCTCAATCAGTTCCATGCAGATGTAGGACTCAAGTCCCTGTTTTCTTGCTGGCTACCAAGGACTGTTCTCAGCTTTCAGAGGCCACTCGCAGGTCCTTGCCATGTGCCCTCCTCCATCTTCAAAGCCAGTATCAGAGAATCCCCCTTGGGTCAAATCCCTCTCACATTTCAAATCTCTTTCATCAGGAATAGCCCTTTTACGGTCTCACCGATGAGGTTAGATTAGGTCAACTGTGACATAGAATATGACCTAAGCATGGAAGTGATATCCCACCATATTCACAGGTCCTTCCCACACTCAAAGGAAGTGGGAGGTGGGTCATTGTGGGTCATTTTACCCGTCTGCCTACCTCAACACTCAATGGATAAGGCAGAATAAGGTCAATTAAGAAGGTATAATTGGTAGTGGTAATGGAGAGAGAAGTTTACTGTATGTGCTTAGCATACGGTAGATGTTTAAGGAGTATTTGTTAATATGTGGGAAATACCTATATTCTGAGAGCTCAATAATGTATTGAACTGTATTAATCGGAATAAACTACATTAGTTAAATAAGAAGACACTTTTTTGTGCCACAATTGGGGTAGTTTGATTGTCAAGTTTCTGGGAGGGGGGACAGGAACTCCGGAAGGCAGCATCAAAGGAGCACTGGGGTAGGTAAAGGTGCTTTGCTCATCTGAGGGTTTTGAGCCATTCTGGTGGGAGGAGCCAGAAGACCAGAGTTATGGGTTAGAGACCAGTTGGGAACCACAGCAGGTAGCTAGGATCAAAGGCAGGAACTTAGGATCAGGCATAAGCTGCCCAATGTTTTTCTTATTCACTGAGATGCTTGAAACAGTCGTCTTACTCACATGGGTGGCTAAATTTCCATTCAATATATCACTCCCTTTGAAAGAGCTGATGAGTTTCCCTAAGTAATGTGCTAACAACCTGGCAGCTATTGAGACAGACTTACCCAGACTGGAGTTCGACACCCGGTCATGTTGGCAGTGTGTTCCAGTGTCTATGAGGAGATTGAACTATGGTCATTGAAAGTACTTCTCTGGAACCGCTCAATAAAAACAATAGAGGTGCTTCCTGGTTACATAACTCTCATTTGAAGCAATTTCAGAGCTTTACAGACAGATCTGTTTAGAGCTTTTCCCATCTCTGTTTCAAAAATGGAAAGAGGTATTCTGAAGGAAATGGACTTGCCCAAGGTCTTAGTAAATCAGTTGAAGCACAGGAAAGTTAACGCAACATCCCCAAACAGTTTTTAAATTTCTAAAGTGGAGATAATGAAGCTATGTTGATACTCTTAACTGATGCCTGCAATTCCAAGTTAGATATTCATTTTATACATTTTATTAAAAATTCTGTCATTGGTTTCAAAATTCTCTAGCACTGAAATCTTTACATCCATTCCTTATGTGGAAAGGCTGGATATTTTATAAAGCAACTTAATTGTTGAAGATTCAGATGAAGCATGACTGAATGAGGATGTAGGTTTGGAGATTTTAAGTTTAAACATTTTCACTTAATTGTTAAATACACAATTGAATTATTTGACTGGAGTGACCAGTCTGATTATTTCAATGTTATGCAAGAAGTATTATGAATGTCCTCTGAAGTTCTTAGAAAAGTATATTCAAGACATTGTTACTTCTTATGGAAAGTCCAGTCTTAAGCAGTCCAGGGTAGGTTTAGAAACCCTTGGCCAATGCTTACCACACTCATAGCTGTTAAAGGAGAAGTCAGAGAGGCACATAAATAGAGAGGGATGGCTTATGTAACTGAAGGAAATGCAAGTGTAGTCCTAGTAAAACTTCAGTTCACTATGGTTGAAGCTCTAATGAAGAGTAAAAAATGTTACATCTTGTTATGTAAGAGCAAAGGATGAGTGCAGAGAAGAACTTGGGAGTCTATAGCCTATATCTGGTAACACAAGAGTTTCACAATGTTTTTCTCATTCTAATGGTGGTGGCTAATTCCCATTGGAATATCACTTATGTAGACACTTGGAGATACTTGGTAAGGCGAATTCCATCACACATTAATACAACATGAATGTATTTTGGTAACAAAGTCCTAAAAATTGACTACAAGTGACATGCCTGTTGGATGTTTGTGAGGTAGGTTCCTAAACTATGAGTTTGCATGTTTTTATAACAAATTGCTATTAAACTAGAACATTTAGAGCACTTTAAAATGGTGAGTTTTAAATTAGGAAACAACAGCAAAGTATCTAGAGGGACAGAATAAGCCAAAGGAAATCCACAAACCACAAGCAAAGACATTGTTACCATGTGGACCGACCAGGACAGAATGCTCACTCCCTTTCCCCTCACAGGGCTGCTTTCAGCTCAATACTAAATATTGCAATAAAAAAATTCAGGGCAGTAAAAATGTATCCACTCTGTCTTCCTAGTTTTTGTTTTTCTTCCTTGTCTGCTGCAATTCTATGGGAGAAATGAGAACTAAATGTGACCCCAATTATTGAAACTCAGAGGCTAGAATCTGAGTAAACACTACCTGTTAAAGGATGGTGCCAAAATCTGAGGGCTTTTGCTATTTTTTTGGTGCTGCTATGGGGAGCAAGAGCTAATGAAAGAATGCAAATTTAACCAAGTAAGTCTCTCCTTTCTCAGAAAATTAAATGCATCTATGTGAGCATCGATGGTCAATATCGCACTTAGTAGAGGCATTGGAACTGTGTCGGCATCTTGCCAGGCTATTAAGGTTATTGGTGGGGGAAGGAGGAGTTTAGCAGCAGGAAAACAACCAAACCGTGTGCATTTCTCTTTCATCGTCTTTATCATCCACGATATATTTAATGGTTGGGTGAATAAAGGGAGAAACTTGTTCTGTCTTGACGGTTACAAGTTCCATAGATAGTGTCCTGAAATCAACAAGCATCTAAAATTTAGGCTCTATCTCCTCAATGTTCTAGACAATATCTACAGTGCAATTGCTGTCTACAGAAATCTTTGTGAAATTCTCATGAGAGGTGTGTCACGTACTAGGTAGATGTCTGACTTGTACCAGACGTACACTTGGTGTGGAATGCTTTTCTCCCAGATTTATGTATAGCTATTTCCTTCTTGTTGTGTAGGTCTTAGTTTATACATCATCATCTCAGAGAGACTTTTCTGACGACCCTACCCGGTTGCTCCCTGAGACGTGTTTTATTTTTCTCAGAGCTCTTGCCCCAGCCTGCTATTTTCTCTTTTATTTTGTGTTTTGTTTGCAGTCTCTCTCCCTGCCTCTCACTTGAATATAAGGTCTGTGGAAGTGGCGACTTTGTCATTCTGGTTCATTACTGTTTCTTGCGTCTAGAATATGTCAAGCCAGTGGTAGGTTCCCAGTGAATGTTTGTGGAATGAAAGAATTAATAAATGAATGAGTGATACAATACAGATATATTCTGCTGGTATTGAATTCTTGGTTTGCCAGGGAAAGTTATTTGGCCTTAATATTCTGCCTTCTGTTCACCAATAATGTTAAAATGCATCCTGTGCCAGTGTGGGAGGTTTACATCAGGCTTTTTCTATGAGCTTGGAAAAGATTTCTCTAAGAGGGAAATAAGATTATCAGAGAATTTACTTTTAAGATAAACAAACAATAGATAAAAACTGAGAAAGGAAGTTACCTTAAAAAGACAGAATGGCTCCTAAGCCTATAAGATTTGATTGAAACATATATAATGTATTATCATATCTAAAAAAAAAAAGATAAGTAAAAGCATTGGTTAGCCATGAAAACATAGACAAGAGTCTCAGATGCTAGCTTGCCAGTGCTTGTCCACACATCCAAGTGCTGTGCATCCTGGGAGAGGGAACCTCAGCTAACAGACCTTTATTCTGCAAGATCGTTGCATCTGACCATCTCAGCTTGGCATCAGTACGTATTTGCTTCCTAAACTCTGCTTTCCAGGCCCCCGGGCAAACTTTGCAATGTGATTTGGCTTTCCATAGAAGTGTGCCTGCCACACTTCTGAGATGTACTGGTGGTACAGACTTGAAGTCCTTCAGTCCCCGTGATGGTCATTGTTCATCACACATAATTAATAAATTGGCATTGGGCTTATATGTCTACCCTGTGAGCTTGGTAAATGTGAGTTGTCTTTGAGACATGTGCTGACAATTCATATATCTTAGCCGGCTGGGTTCCCGGCAATGATCTAGACTCTGGTAAATTCACCAGGATGATGAATGAAGACATTGGGAGGGAGGCACAAGAGCTGAGCCAAAAATTTTATTTGAATTTTTGAATTAATGTCCATCTACTATCAGTTAAACAGATTGGTTACTTGACTGCATGCAAAGTTCTGAATCTTTGTATCCCAAACGGACGGGTGTCTATGAAGTACAAGTCGCCATCTCCATCACTCAGCGCAAGAGAGGGGTAAAGAAACTGGGGGATGAATATTTAGAAATTCAGGTCTCAGGCTCATTAGTCCTTTTAAAGCCTTTCCCTGGGTCAGGCCTTAACATAAGGAGGAAAAGAAAAGGGGTGATGTTTTTCTCTTGATGGGATGCCTCCCCTTGCCTTAAAGCTGAGTTGGAACTCTCACTGCCTACCTTGATGTTCGCCAAGTTCCTCAGCAGGGGCTCTGCCCCCAGGAGCCCAGGTGGAGCATGAAGAACCTCTGGACCCAGCCTCTGTTTGTCTGTGTTTGGTTGCATCTAAATATGACCAGACTCGGCAAAAGGGTCAGCTCGGTGACATGTGTCTTTGGCATCTCCAGTCTCTGCTTTCTGAGTCCCTTTCACCAGAGATGGCGTCCTTCCTGATTTCAACTACCTCTCCTCTCACCATTTACATTTTGATCAAGTCTCATTCGCATTGATGCCTTACTTCTCCCCAAATCCTTTTATTTGAAAGAATGTTTTCTTTAATTGTGTTTTAGGAACCAGAAAGCAAGCAACAAAGAAGGGGAAAGGGAGGCCATTTCTTTGTGTCTAAAATCATGCTACGTTTTGGGATAAGTTCAAGCAAGACAGCAGGTCTGGGTGTCTTTCATAAAGCAACAGAGCGAAGCAGTTAAGAATATTGACTTAAATTCAGGAAGCGCTGGTTTCAAAGCCTTGTTTTGCCACTCACTAGCTGTTTGATTTGGGGCATGGTTTTTAGCCTCAGTTTTTCCATCTGCTAAATGGTAGTAATAACTACTTCAGAGTGTGGTTGTGAAGATTAAACAAAATGCTGAATTTAGAGCTTAGCTTGGTCCCTGGCTCATAGCAAATCCCTAATATACACTATTATTATCGTTTTATTGTCTCTGTCCTCACCTTTAGATTCCTTTCAGTTCTCCACAGAGAGAAGAACCCTGCTAACTCTTGGCTGGTGAGGACATCTCCTGGGGCCAGAGGAACTTGCCAAAGTCCACGTCTACGTGATCAACTGACCCTCTACCTTCCTGTCCTTGCCCTTTGCTAGTCTCATGCCCTACCCCATCTCAGCCTGTGCTTCCCACCTCTGAGGATCAGCAGTCCCTGTTCACTGCACCTCAGCCGTCTTTTTGCATCCACTTCTGGTGGTCTACGGGTTAAGATTCAGTGCTCTTTCCACCACGGCCTGGTTTGTTTCCTGCTCAGGCAACTATACTGTAGGGGAGGAAGACACATCCTCTACCCACTTTGGGTCCCTCTGGCTGGGAAATGAATTAAAATGACATGAGACAGATTAACAGAAGAAAATCAAACAAAGCTTTATAACATGTATACATGGGAGAGACCCAGGAAAAACTGAGTAACTCAACAAAATGGTGGAGGCTCTCATCTTAAATAGCATTTTTGGCTAAAAACAAAGAGTGTGCTGGGGGTAGTGGTTTGGGACTTCAAAGTGGAGGAAGGCAATTCACATGGAGATGGAGAGCAAATGTTTGTTAGACAACTGATTACTGGGCCACCTATGGAGAATGTGGCCCAAGAGACAGAATTTTGATAAGGTGGGCTTGTTGGTGCCTTTCTTATCACACTTATTTTACATTAGACTATAGTTATCTCGTGGTATTATCTCCTTCCTGGAATAGGCCTTCTATCTTAAATTCTTTGAGGCAATTAGGGGGAAGGCCAAAGTTTCTTTCAGAGTCTTTTGTTCTTAAAAATAATCAAGGCAAAGAGATACGTTTTGGGGTGGCCAATTCTGATCCCCCACAATACCATCTGTCTGTCTGTCTGTGGGTTGTAATACTGTGAGTGTTGCATGTTGCTGATGCTGAAAGCTATGCCACCAGTATTTCAAATATCATCAGGGTCACTCATGGTGGACAGGTTTCAGTGGAGCTTCCAGACTAGACAGACTAGGAAGAAGGACCTAGCCATCCACTTCAGAAAAAATTGGCCACGAAAACCCTATGAATAGCAGCAGAGCACTGTCTGATACAGTGCTGGAAGATGACAGGATGACACAGAAAGACCAGGCAGGGTTCTGCTCTGCTGGACACTGGGGCACTAGGAGTCGGAATCCACTCGACAGCACTAACAACCACCATCCTGAGACCAACACAGTGACGATTCTGCTGGCACCCACTTGATTTAGCAGAGAAACCATGGGCTAATGGACGACTGGGGACAGAGACCAGGAGGCATCAGGCAGGGACTGTTGTGAGGAAGGGCAAAGTCTGGCAGTGAGAGAACCGGGGAGACAGGGGATAAGAGTGGAACCTGAGAAACATCAGTCCTGGGTGCTGGGGCTGGGAGTGAGAACTGGAGAACCCAGGTGCATGACGACGGAAACCATGCCACCATTTTCTCTATGTCTACAGCACTGGGCACAGCGTTACACATAAACTAGGCCCTCAGATGTAGTGGAATAATAATTCCTGTGGGGTAAAACCTAGGAACTTTGTTGTTTAAACTGTGTGTGATTGGGAAACTGTTGACTTGCCTGAATGCTGATTACAGACTCTCTAAAAGGAGCTTAAAAACTACATATTTACTTTGCCCATGTAAAAATTAGGTATTAAATGGCATTTATGGGAGCGGTTTATGGTTTGTTAACACCTACAACCTAATACTCGTTATACTTGTCATTACATTTGTATCAGATTCACTTTGTTGTAAATTTTATTTGATTGCAATAACCCACTCTACATACGCTTAAAATACATTTACAGAACATGAGGTTTAATCCACAAGTAACAACAGACGTCCTTCTCGATGCTTTAGTTATATCTCGTGAGCCCAGCCTTCATAGAGTGTAGCACACGTCCCACATTTGTTCATTCACCAATTTAAAAAGAGAAAGAAGAAGAAGACAAAGCACATTGCTCAGAACTAAAGGTAGGGCAAGCATGGCCAGAATGGAAACAGTCAATGCAGAACATGTGACCTTTGGAGAAACCCGGTGACCGCACAGGAGGAAGAGTAGTGAGGAGTGAGCCATGATGGAGAGCATCACGAGATGGTGGGCATCCTTGACCATCCTCACCTGCCTGATACAAAAGTAATTCCTTTAAAATCCCACTAAAGAAAGATAGATTTCCATGTCATCCTATTCATGCCCTACATTTGTAGTAACAATGCTTGAGCAATTTAATGATCAAAAGACTTTTTCCCCCAAAGAATCGAAGGAAGAATAAAAATTAGACCTATAAAATTAACATTCTACTCGAACAGCATTTGTCCTTTTGGTGCCCAATTACTTGTTTGTAAACATAGAGTTTCACTGCACATTTTTTTTCTAGTTAATATCAGAGCTTCCCACATCCAATCACTTACCAAGCTCTGTACATTAAAATTTCTTTCAATAGCTGTCAAATCGTCTGTCTTAAGACAAGTTCACCAGAAAGACATCTCAGGGGAAGGAGTCACGTGTAAATGATTTATTAAGGAAGTGCTTTGGGGAGAAGCAGGTAAAGGAGTAATAAAGTAGGACAGGGAAGGGTTTCAGCCTGAACCTGTGGAGAACTTTGAAGTGTAACTTAGGCCTTGGTTTGTCCCAATAGAGTCAAAGCAACCAGACATTTACTGACTTTTTTTTTTTTTTTTTTGGTGAGGAAGATTGGCCCTGAGCGAACATCCATTGCCAATCCTCCTCTTTCTGCTGAGGAAGACTGGCTCTGAGCTAACATCTGTCCCCATCTTCCTCTACTTTGTATGTGGGACACCACCACAGTATGGGTTGATGAGGAGCGCATAGGTTCACGCCCAGGATTGCAACCTGTGAACCCTGGGCCGCCAAAGCAAAGTGCGCAAACTTAACCATTACACCACTGGGCCGGCCCAATTCTCCTCTTTTCTGCTGAGGAAGATTGGCCCTGGGCTAACATCCGTGCCCATCTTCCTCTATTTTGTACGTGGGACACTGCCACAGCATGGCTTGAGGAGTGGTGTGTCGGTCTGCACCTGGGATTCGAACCTGTGAAGCCTGGGCTGCCAAAGCAGAGCGTGCAAACTTAACCACCAGGCCAGCCCCATATATTTTATATTTTATAACCACCGGCTAAGAGTGGTGGGATTTGAGGGATTAGTGGTGGTGGGATGGTGTGTGAGGAGTGAACTTTTAGTCACTTTGAGCTCTTTGTGCCTGTGGGCAAAGCCCCTCCAGTGACCAAGCAGTGTCTCCAAAAGAGAAGCACAGGTGTGGGGTCTGAGGGCATTCAAGCCCAAGCCCAGCTGGAGGGGGCACACAGAAAACATTAGCAAGGATGCCAGGGGATCTGGTGGATATAGGGAATGTCCATGACCTCTTTCTGATTCCCTCTGCCCTCCACTGTCTATCTTCAGTTCATGCTCCTATGATTATTTCTCTGCTGGATTACATAATGGGTTCCTAACCCATATTCTCTGATCTATGCAGGCCCTCTCCAGTAAAGTCTGGTTGTAGTCAGTAATCTTTCTAAATTGCAAATCTGGTAGTGCTAGTCTAGTGCTTACAACCCTTCACTTGTTGCTTGAAGTCCAAGCTCCTCAGCATGACTTACCTGACGCTCTTGATCTGACCCCTGACCCCAGACTCCTAGGGCTGTGACCATATAGCTGGTGGTATCACTTACTGCTGTCTGACCTCTGCGATTTTATAAAGCTATACCCACTGCCTGAAAAGACCTTCACCTATCCCCCTGCTGGCTCACTGTTACTCACCTTTGAAGATCCAGCCCAATCTTCATGGCCTCTGGTTTCCTACTACACTCTGGCCTCACAGTGTTGTAATATTTGCCACAGTCTATTTTCCCACCAGACTGTGAGCCTCTTTAAGAAAGCCCTGTGCCTTGTTCATTTCTGCATCTCACCACTTTTGGATTCTATTACGAGATAAGGTGAAATGAAGGAAGAGCAGAGATCTGCTTTTGCAAGGATCTGCAGAACGCATGAGGTCTGCAGACTTCAAGGGTTCCATTCTTTACGTGTTAGGTCATGGGAGCCAGGCAAGGGTTGGTCTCCTCTATGTGCCAGATAATGGGCTTCACATACGTTGTCACATGTGGCCCTCTTGCAGGAGGACTGGGTTGGATGTTATTATCCAAGACATGGATGACCACGCTGAGGTCTATTGAGACCTCATAGATTTTCTGGCTTCCTGATGATTTTACCTTTCAGAAAAAAATATAGTTCCCATATTCAATTTGGCCTGCATCTACACTAAAAGTAGCAGACATATCTTATTGAAGGCCTTGGATTGTGCTGAGCGCCAGGTAGGCAAAGATGAATGAATCATGGAACCTGATTGTTGTGGGTTGAATTGTGCTCCCCTAAATTCATATGTCAAAATCCTAATGCTCAGTACCTCAGAATGTGACCTTATTTGGAAATAGGGTCATTGCAGATGTACTTGGTTAAGATGAGGTCATACTGGAGCAGGGTGGGCTCTTAATTCGATGTGACTGGTGTCCTTATAAAAACAATGCCATGTGAAGAGACAGACATGAACACAGGGAGCGTGTGAACATGAAGGCAGAGATGGGGTGAACCATCTACAAGCCAAGGAACACCAAAGATTGCCAGCAAGCCACCAGAAGCTAGGAGAGAGGCATGGAACAGATTCTTTCTCACAGTCTTCAGAAGGAATCAACCCTCTGACACCTTGATCTCAGACTTGTAGCTCCAAGAACTGTGAGACAATAAGTTTCTGTGGTTTACGCCAGTCAGTTTGCAGTAATTTGTTATGACAGCCCTAGCAAAGTAATATACTAATCCCAATCAACTAAGGACAGACATAAAAATAGTATGTTACAGTGTGATGAGACTAAGCGTAGAGATCTGTGCAAGATTCAGGTACAGCGCAGAGAAGGGAGGGGTTGGCTATGAGTTTTGTGGAGGTGTATACAGGTGGGGGTGCTGGTTAAGGGAAGGTTGCACGGTGCAGGAGTTGCTTGAGCTGGGTTTTGAGAGCTAAAGATGATTTAGATTGATCTCTGTTTACGGCAGTTGTGGCATTTGCAGATAAAGCCAACTACTGTGCAATATTACTCCCTATTTCCTCTTAATAATTTTTGGTGGAGCTGTGCAGAGAGGCTGTAGCAGATATGGAAGCAAGCAGGTGGCTTTGGGGCCTGACAGGGGCCTGACAGTAGCCTGGGGTAAACAGCCTGTGATCTTGCACCAATGGGTGTCATTCCATTCCCACCCCCCACCCCTTTGTTGCACACGCTTTGTCCTCCTCTTTTCTTTTTTCCTTTGAGTAAATCTGTTTACTACCCAGCAAAGAACAGGGAAGGAATCAGCCAGTTGCCTGGGGCAGATGGTGCAATGCTAATAGAGGACACACAGAAAGCAGAACTCCTCAGCACGTATCTTCCTTTTACATTCTCCAGCCAGGCTTTTCAAACTCAATAGCATAAAATAAACATCATTAAGAGGAAATTGAAACACACATCAATAGAAGAGATCATAAGGGTACCCCTGGCTGATTTAAATGATTTCATGTCTTCAGATCCAAGTGAATTATACTCAAACAATGAAAGAATTTGCAGCAATGACCAATGAACCACTGAAGAGAAATTATTTTCAGGTTTTAAAAAATTTTTTTTTTAGAAATTCAGGATAATATAAAATGTGCCCAAAGCCTGGAGAAAGGCAAACGTTGCTCTCATACATAAAAACCTATAAAAGATAAAGTCACAGAAAACACAAGTTCATATGGATTCCCTGCAAACTTTTTTTGTTATTTTATTTTACCTGGCCACATAGAAACACAAAGCAGAAAATGGGGAGAAAGGTGCAGGGGGAAAATGAAGGAAGGAGAGAGTTTGAGAGACAGAGAAAGAGGGAGAAAGAATAGAGAAGAAAAGACCGAGAAGGGAGAAGTTCATTAGATTTATGAAAATTATCTTAAGTTTACAGAGTACTCACAGCTCAATTTCTCTAAAGTTGTAACTTCAATAATCCTGCAAAATTTCAGGACAGGCTATTAAATAAACATGATGGATGCTTTGATAAAAAAAAGGAGGTGACTCATAAGAACCAGAGAAGGCCAACACAGAAAAAAATCATGCTGATCTTGGAGCTTTCTTCCTTCCCTATTTCCTTTGCTTTGTCTTTTCTCATTTCCCCAGAGTGAAATCTGCTCTCCTTTCACCCAAAGACACAGCCCCTGCCCCTCCAGCCCCCAACAAAACAGAAAGTGACAATCTCCCTGTTCTACACATTATTCCCTGGAAGTGAATCCTACCCAGAGAGCAGACAGGGTTGGCCATAGTGCTTCTTGCCAGCCCCTGAGTTGTATTTTCTACTCTTTAAGTTCCTCATCCTGATGTCTCCTTCCTTTGCTTTCTCTCCTCTTCAGCACCCATCAGTCCTGGGCTTCTGAGTTAGCCACTTTTCCTTGTTCCTGTTATGAGAATCTTCCTAGAGCTTTAGTCCATCCAAGAACTGGCTTCTGGCTTGCTTTCGTCAGCTGACTCCTCTTGGGGTCTGTATCCTTGTGGATGGGTAGTACCAGGAAACCTCTGAGCATTCTACTCTCAGATGCAGACTGTCTTTATGGACGACACCTGTTCTGGATCCTCATGTTCTCCATTAGGATCATTCCTGCTTCTTGAACTATGTCTTTGTTATTCCTTTATTCTATACTAATTAGACACAGCTCTTTGAAATACATTATTGCCTTAGGGTTAAGAGCATGGGCTTCAGAGTAAGACTGACTGAGATTTTTATCTCTAAAAAATGTAAATCAGTTCATACCTTTCTCTGGCTTCAGATTTTCTAAAAGTTTTTCATCACACTTAGAATAAAGTCTCAACTCTTTACCATGGCCCACAAAGACCAACATGATCTGGCCACTGCCCGCCTTTTTTCTTAAACAAGCCAAGCTGGTTCCTGTCTCGGGGCCTTTGTACTTGCTTGCTCTCTTCCCTCAGATCTTCACATTTCTGGATTTTTCTCTTCATGCAAGTTTCAGCTTAAATTCTTCTCTTGGGGGAAGCCTTCCTGACTAGCCTGACTTGAACAGACCTCTTCTCCCTCTCCAGTCAGTCTCTGTCAATATCATGATTTTTTGTCTTCCTGGCACTTAATACTCTATAATTACCTTGTGTATTTATTTGGTTTTCTTGTTTATTTCCCTTCCTTTGACCTCCAGAATGTAAGCTTCACGAGAGCAGGGACCCTATCTCCAGCACCTAGCCAGTTCCTGGTGTATGGTAGGAAACTACTACTTGTTAGATTGTAAGCTCCCATTCACAGGTGGCCTTTCTCTGATGGAGTGCTGAAGAGAGGATTCCCACGCTGGGTGGGGAGCTGGACAAATGTCTAGGGTTTCATTCTAGGCTAGAAGCTATGATTATCAAACCTGTCAGTTTTACTTGCTCATTACTCACAATATCTCCATTAGACTGGTATTATTTTTTATCCATGAAGAAACTAATGCTCAGACAGGTTAAATAATTTGCTGAATAACCTAGACCTTGTAAGTTTCTGAGCTGGGACTTAAGCTTAGATCTATTTGGCCCCAAAGTCCCAAACTTTCTATTAGGTGATGCTCTTTTCCAATACTGTGATTCTGTACTCATTTCCTCACTTTCTTTCCTTTCCTTTTCATGGCTTAGGCGACAATGGCATCTGGTAGTATATTTAGGTTTTATTTAATTCTTGACATTAGCATTCAAGGGTAAAGAAATAGATTGCTGACTCCTGGAGAGAAGTATCATGACATTATTATTTTGACATAGTTGGAGAGGTTATAATGTAAAAACTTCTGGTAATAAGTGTCTAGAAAAATCTTAAGATTAAGTGTTTAAAGATCACTCTTTTTAATATTGAAATGTATATTATGAAGCTTTCAGTAGGAAACAAATGGGAGATAATTGATTAACAAATTGGAAGTAAAGAAACATGATTCAGAGCTGCTCTAATAGGTTCTCCAAATTTCACTTATTTCCGGTGTACGCCTTCTCCATTTTGTGTGGAATTCTCAATTCTTCTGCGTGGATTAATCCCAAGTAGTAGTTTCCTTGTGTATTAGTCACCAGGCAGAGGCTATTACTCAGGACGCCTTGATCCTCCGGTGTGGTGTAAGTCAGATGTAGCTCCTGGGCCGTGCCCAAGAAGAGCCCATCCTACATGGGCTTCAGCCCAAGCATCAAATCCTGGAAGTTGGGGCTCTTCCGCATTTAAATGATATTGCTGCACAATGAGCTCAAGAAGGGCCGTGTATGTGATCAGAGCTAAGGAGGATGTTGAGGTTCTGGCGAACTGACCCCTAGACAGCCTAACATGGAGGCCTTTATCTTTGATTTAACACATTTGCCAATTTGACAGGAGGCTTGGGCTGGAGATTCTCGCCCTCAGGAGACTCCGAGGCCTGCAGAGAGAGCTTGGGCATGGAAGGCGAATTCTGGGCGGGCAAATCCTGGCCAAGCAACTTACTATGCTAGGATCTTATTTCCCCTGACTGCAACTTTATTATCTATAAAAGGGGGTCATAATTACTATTACTAAAAATCACAGGAGTTTTGAAAAGATTTAATGGTCACCGATGTAGAAACAAGGATGTGTAAACAAACAGGGAAAGAAACAAAACGGTGGGTGAAAATCCCCAAATTGAGGCTCTGCTTTACAAATCTTTATTCTTGATTTTTATGCTGGTCAAACATTTATGAACTGTTGTGGAGACAGAGTCCTGGCCTCATCATCTTGCCAGGCTCAGAAGAACTGTCTTTCAAATTGAGCAGCCTGATCCAATGGCCAAAAAAAAGCCCCAAAACCTCTGGGATTACACATGAAAATTAAAGCCAATGGAAATAAACAAAGCTGATTAGCAAACAGTAATCATGACATAATCACGATCTAGGAAACATATTTTTGTACTTCCTTACAGCCACTCTATGCTTTAAACTATTGAATTTTATCAAAAGAGCATAAAACTTGAAATGCTTGAGATTGAAAAAGAACATATTTTTCAAGTATTCACCATAGCAGTGTCAGATTGGCAATGAGAGTAGTTACTAAAAACCTTAGCTGTGCTTTGAAATAAGAAGTGAAATAAGACATAAATTGCTTCATGAAATAAAGCTAGCCACAAATGATTAATGGCTAATAGTGTGTGTTATTTATTCTACCATGGAGCAAGGGGCAGAAATGTTTGAAAATGACTAGTTAAATATCAGTCCATTTTATTTAATAAGTGATAGTTATTTCCTACATTAAATAAAACTCCGTCTACTTATCCAGAACTCACATTTAAGTCTCAAATTCAGCTTTGGCTGAATAATCAGAAGCCATCATTGTGGACCAAAGTGGGGAGGTTTTTGGTAAGGATTCTGTGACATGGTTATATAGAAGACCAAATGGATTTGGTTAAGGCTGGATCACTTCCATAAAGTCCAAAGATAAATTTAGTTGAAAATTGGTCACAGGTAGCCTTGAAGTTTCAAAGGGCATTTTTGACTAGACAAACAGCGTCTCCCAACATCCCCTCCACTGAAATAAACAGCCGAGTGTTCCCTTGCCACAGGCTGGGTAAATACGGACTCAACCGTCTGCCTGCATGGTCGGAGGAGCAACCCTCCCTATTTTTTAGCAAAATATTTTTCCACTCTGGCCATCCAAGAAACTCTCCAAATCCAATACGTTTCAATGGACTTTTAAGGCTTCTCTATTTTTCTCACTATTTATAGCTTTCAGATGTTGGCAGGTAGAGAACTGCATTTTCTTCAGAATAAACTTATAAATGGCAGTGATGCGGTTTCATGATATGCCACATGGTATTAAGTAAGTATTAAGACAATCCTCCCTCCTTATGAATATAAACACTGACGAAGACTAGAAAACAAAATAAATCCCTAGCAGATATTGTATCAAAGGTCATATTTACATTGTGAAGAGTTTTGTTGGGTGAGGACACTGGGCTTGGGCCCCGAGGGGAAGTCCAGGCTGGTCAGGGCTAACGTGTGGGGACAGTCCTTATGAGGCTAAAGGACGAAGGTCCAGGATGCTGCAATCTGCCCCTTCAATGAAACTAAGGCTGAGGAGGGCATACACGGAGTATGAGGTTGGCTCACTGTGTCTAGTATTTAATAAATTACAAACCGTTTGCCGATACAACACCTTGCTGGTCCTTGTAACAATCGTGGGCAATAGACAAGGTAATTATTCACTCCTCTTTATGGATGAGGAAATTGTTTCAGAGAAATGACTTAACCGAGGTTCCATGGCTAGAACGTGGCAGAGCTGGAACCGTAAGCTAGATCTTGTGATGGCTAACCCTGTTTTTCTTCCCCGACTCCACACTCCTTCTGCAAAACCACAGAGCTTTCCAGTCTTGCTGGGAAGATGATCTAGTCACACCAAAGAGCCAGGAAATAACAAGAAAGAGAAATTAAAGGGATTCGTTTAGAGAATGAAAGCCAGCATTCCAGTTGCTAGCAAAGGATTATATTTGGCTGATTAGGAGGCGATAGTCCGGTTCAATTGAAATGTGGAAAAGTGGGGTTTAAGTACCAGTTCTTCTCTAACCAGCTAGTTGACCTTGGAGTTCTTGTCTGTGGAGCTATAAGATCCCCTGGGGATTGTGGTGAAATCACCCAGGAGGAAACCCCCTGGGGCCACTTGAGGGAGAGCCTCTAAGATTTTCCCCAAGAATGCCTGCACCAGGATTCGCCGAGGAGGCAGGACTTGAATGGGGAGACTGCGGCTAGATAGAGGAAAGGCAGAAGGAAAGTACAGACAGAGAAAAATAGCCTGAGCAAAATTATTGTGGCAAGGGCCAGTACGTGGGACTTTTGATAGACAGGTAAATAGAAAAACAAAATGTGTGGAAAGTTCAACGATTATTAAATCAATCTTCTCCACGTAGCTAGTCAGTATGGAAATTCCAGGTTAGACTCTACTCCAATTATCTAGATAGTCATCCTAAGACTTTCCTCCCTCCCTCTGTCCTCCTCACTTCCTCCCTCCCCTTTCTTCCTTTCCTTCCTCCCTTCCCACCTTCCTCCCCTCCTTCCTTCCTCTCTTCTTTTGCACCTTGCGCTGTTCATAGGGAAACTACTTTTGAGTGTATTTCAGGAGGGGTGGATTTGTTTGCCTAAGGCAGGGAGGGTTGTCAAGTACAGGTCATGCACATTGCCACACCCCTGTCCTGACAGACAATGCTAATCAATCACTGCTCTCTGGGCACAACTTCAGGATTCGTCTCAAGGTGCATGGGTTGGTTAGAGTTGGCACAAGAGATGAGAGCTATTTGCCAGAACAAATCTAGGACACAAATGGCTTTCCATTAAAAAAAGGGCAAAAGTGTACTAGAAAATGCACTTCCTTTACCCTTTTCAAATGTTTCCCCCCTGCTGTTTTGATCTCAGCAAGAGGCTCAAGCAGAAATAGACAAATGCTATTCGAAGTCAGAGTCTAGTGCACCGAGATTCTAGAAAAGATTTGTTTAGAAGAGTAAATATGTCTCATGAATGGATATCATCTTTTGAATATTTTGTCAAACAAATTGACTTCTGGATGTACTGATGTTTGCCCCCTTGTAAATTTGAATTTCTCTGGTGCTAAAATTTGGTTTCTGAGTTCTAATGCAAATAGATTATATGTGTACATATCTGTAGAACTTATGAGCTCAGCGTCTGAAGCAGAGTTGGAATCCCAGCTCTGGCTCTTTCTAGCTGAGTGCCTTTGAGCAAGTTAACTTGATCTTTCTTAGCTTCAGTTTTCACATATTGAAAAGGGAAATAATAATCATTTCTATCTCAGAGAGTTATGGTGAAGAGTAAATGAGATAATTCATGTAGTGCATTTAACATAGTCTCTGGCACATAGTAATACTCAATGAATGTGAGTTTGTGTGTGTTGTACATAGCTGATATGACCTAGGGTGAATTAAGGACTCTGGTGCTCACTGAATTGTTTGGCAAAATGCTACATTTCTTTGCTTTTGTGGGTTTGAGTTAGAGTTTTAATGCTACTTGAATTCTGTTTTGTGGTTCCATCCTGATTTTTTTGTGTGTGTGTTTGAACTCCAAGAAAAATGTCTCTTCTTTTGGTAGCTGATATATTCAAACCACTAGCGCTGGAAGAAAAATAATCTGTCATTGAAGTAGATGAGAGCTGACATGACAAACTGTACACTCTATCTTAAACATTCATAACATGCATAATGTGGTCTATATGGAATGAAATAACTCCTTTAGAGCTTTTGAAATCTCTTGTATCGTGGGTCTCATAGAGCAGAGCCATTATAATTCTAAAACAGCTATGTCTGTTTGGGGAATAAAACATCAAGAAGAAAAGACATTTCACATACATAACAACTGACACTTATAAGTTGTTTAGATATGTGTGTATACATGTGCACAAATGTATGTGTATGGGACATGTATGCATCCACGTGCATGTGTGGTGTTTTAAAATCTGATGTTTGCTATATTATAAGTTATTGGCTAGAAATTTTTTGGAATTTGAAAGTACAGTACAGTACCTGAATTCCAATCCTCACTTTACTGGTCATGTAATTTTGGACAAGCCTCCATCCCGGCCCCAAATCTTAGGTAACATATTTAAAATGGGGGTAAACATACCTTTATAATCTTTCATAAGAAAGATTAATTGATATGACTTAATACATGTAAAATGCATAGTAAAATGTTTGACACATATCAATCTCTCAATTAATAGGGCTACTAATAATAATAAAAAATAAATAAATAAAACAAGTAATTAAAATAATGTCCATAGCAAGGAAAACTGGTTTTCAGCTTCGTTACTCAATGTCCTGCTTTGATTTTTATTTTATAGAATAATCATTTGCTAGCTTAAGTAATACATCATTCCATAATTATAACTGTCATGTGAGAACTTTACTAATCTATGCCTCTTTTGAGAAATATAAGCGCTTAGCAAATAACTAACTTCCTGACCCACAGTTTCCTAATCAAAAAGAAAACCTACCTCTCTGACTGCATTCTGGCACGGCCATTCCTATTGAAAGAATGAAACCAAATTAGGATTCTTACAGGACCTTGCAAAACACAACTGGAGAATTGTCCCGGCCATACAACTGAAGACGAGATATAAAATTACACATATTTATCAAATACTGACATGTTTATTGACTGACAGACAGCATGTCTAGAGAAGACTAGAATATTAATACAAACAAATAATTAGCCCCATAGCAGGTTGTGATTACTAAATTTGCTAATTATCTTTCCAAGTTGGAAGAGTGACTTGTATTTGTTTTTAATAAGAAAGTACAGTACATGCTGAATTTCACCTTTCAAATTCACTGGCTTGGAGATAAATAGCATTCCCAAAAGGCCTCTTGGGCTTATGATAGCACTATATTTTTATGTTAGGAAAGAAATACACACAAGTCCACCATGATGACAACATTTGGTCAACACAATCTACTTGTGACCAGATACTGCTGGGTCTCTGTTAATTATGCTACTGTGCGTCTGGGATCACAAACACAGGTTTCACTAAATGTTCCAGTATAAAGATCCTCTCTGCTGTCAAAACTTGGAGTTGAAGTATAGAACGGGGATATTTCAACCTTCTTCATGCTTATAGTAGAGACGAGAGCCATTATGATTTACCAATTTTTCAGTGAGAAACATTGAATCAACTTAATAGTTTAACTTTAAGAAGAGTGAATTGGGGGCCGGCCCGGTGGCGCAAGCGGTTAAGTGCGCGCGCTCCGCTGCGGCGGCCCGGGGTTCGCTGGTTCGGATCCCGGGCGCGCACCGAGGTACTGCTTGGTAGGCCATGCTGTGGCGGCGTCCCATATAAAGTGGAGGAAGATAGGCACCGATGTTAGCCCAGGGCCGTCTTCCTCAGCAAAAAAAGAGGAGGATTGGCGGATGTTAGCTCAGGGCTGATCTCCTCACAAAAAAAAAAAAAAAGAAGAGTGAATTGGAGTTAGAAGACAAATCTACCATTTACTTCCCTGCATCTTTGGAAGATATGTTAAATTGATTATTCTTGGCATCTGCAGAACAGGGCTAACGATATCCACTTCATAGGACTCTCATGAAAAATTAATAAAATTACATGAGAAATTGCTTTGTAAGTAATAAAATATTATAAATATGTAAATTAGTAAAATATTATCCTAGTCTTTTTTTTTCTTTATTTTTTTATTGAAGTAACATTGCTTTATAACATTATATAAATTTCAGGTGTACATCATTATATTTCAATTTCTGGGTAGACTACATCATGTTCATTATCAAAGTCTATATCCTAGTCTTTCTTAATTCTCGCTGAAGTTGTGATGAATTTGTGGTGTTGGGAAAGTACTTTGAATTGTGAATTCATGCACACAGGTTAAAATTTGGCCTTGAGCGAAACAACTCTATATTTGATACTTAAATTCAACTGGGTTAAAAAAAATAAGAGCTCAGAGGTATTTTCCACTATTTGCAGGTCCTGAAGCTATAGACTGGTGGGTTTCTGGGTAAAACTTTCCTCTCTCACCTGCCTTGTGACATGGGGGAATACAAATGGGGCCACAGCAAAACATAGGAAGGAGGAAGGGGAGTGAGGGGTGGGGGTATTAGTTAAGGGCAAGAGGGATACAGTCAGCCAGACTAGGGTTTTAATGTAACCTCTGGTACTCACTAACAGTGTTGATGTTTGTGGATTAGGTTAGGTAATGCTTCTTAAGGATCTTATCAAATCTGCGATAGTATGATACTACCCTACAAATATCAGAAGAATATGAAAAAATATTAATACTCAAATTGGCACTCAGCTAGTAGGGAAATCCTCTTTTTATTCTGCAAAGAGAAATGCCTCAACTTTAAAGTGGATGCACTGGAACAGCTAGTAGAGAAAGGAAGGAGTATAGGGATATTGTTATGATTCTTTCAAGGTGCTTGAGATGTAGACTTGGAAAATTAGGGCTATGGGAAACGTTGCAAATTGGAGGAGCTGAGAGAGAATTTCTTCAGTTGACCTTGAGATAATGTGATAAGAGAAAGGTCAATAGTAAACTGTGAATATTCATATATATACATATAGTGTTATTGAGATATAATTTGATATCATACAACTTACCCACTGTAAGGACAATTTAATGATTTTTAGGAATTTTATAAATTGTGCAACCATCACAACAATCCAGTTTCAAAACACTTTACCACCACAAACAAAAAGTTCCCTTGGGCCGTTTAGTGGTCAACCCCCACTCCAAAGTTCAGCCCCAGGCAACCACTATCTACTTTCTGTATCTATAGTTTTGCCTTTTTGAGAATGTTCATTGAGAAGAAATCTTACAATATGCGTAGTCTTGTAGATGACTTCTTTAAATTAGCGTAATACTTTTTAGGTTTATTCATACTGTAGATGTATCAGTGGTTATTCATTTTTATTGCTGCATAGTATTCCATTGTAGAGATAGCCCACATTTTGTTTATACATTCACCAGACAATAAACATTTGGGTTGTTTCCAGTGTAGGGCTATTATCAATAGTGCTGCTGTGAACATTGACATACAGGTATTTCTATGGACACATGTTTTCAATACTCTTATAGATATCTAGGAGTAGAATTGCTAGATTATATGGTAAGTGTGTTTAACTATTTAAGAAACTACCAAACTATTTTCTGAAGTGTCTGTACCATTTTACATTTCCATCAGCAATATATGAGGGATGCTGTTTCTCCACATCCTCATCAATGTTTGGTCTTATCAGTCTGTTGGATTATAGACATTCTAGTAAATGTGTAGTGTAAGCCATTGTGGTTTTAATTTGCCTCTCCCTAAAGACTAATGATGTTGAACATCTTTCCATGAGTTAATTAGCCATTTGAATGTCTTCTTTGTTAAAATATCTATTCAATTTTTTAAAATTTTCTTTCTTGATTTTTTTTTCTCTTTGTATTATTGGGTTGGAAGAGTTCTCTATGTTTTCTGTGTACAAATCTTTTATAAAATACATGATTTGCAAATATTTTTTCCCAGTCTGTGGCTTGTTTTTTCATTTCCTAATGGTGACTTTTGAAAACAAAGTTTTTATTGTTAATGTTATAATGTGTTATATTTTTCTGTTATGGATCGTGCTTTTGGTGTCATATCTAAAAAAATCTTTGTCTAACAAAAGGTCACAAAGATTATCTCCTGTTTTATTCTAAGAGATTTATAGTTTTAGCTGTTACATTTTGAGTTAATTTTTGTACATCAAGTGAAGAAAGGGTCTAAGTTCATTTTTTAACATATAGATATCCACATGTTTCAACAGCTTATGTTGAAAAGACTGCCCCATATTTATTGAACTGGCTTTGTATCTTTGTCTTAAATCAGTTGACTATTAAAGTTAGGGTTTGTTTCTGGACAGTCTGTTCAGTTGCGTTGATTGATATGTCTATCTTTAGGCCAATACTAGACTGTCTTGATTACTGTAACGTTATCAAAAGTTTTAAAATCAGTTGGCATAAGTTCTCCAATTTTGTTTTTCTAAAAACTGATTTGGTTATTCTAGCTTTTTTGCATATCCGCATAATTTTTAGGATCAGCTTGTCAATATTTTCAATAAACCAGCTGTAATTTTAATAGAGATCTCTGCCTTTTTCTTTCTCTCCTATGCTTTTAAGAATCCCATTACATGAATACTGTTATGCTTGGCATTACCAACCAGTCTCCAAGGCTCTACTCATTTTTCTTCGCTGCATTTTTTAATCTATTCTTTAGATGGAATAATATATATTAATCTATCTTCAAGTTCATTGATCTTTTCTTCTGTCATCTCCAATCTGCTGTTGAGCCCATCTTAGGCATTTTTCATTTTGATTATTATATTTTCAACTCTCAAATTTCCAATTGCCTCTTTTTTCTGTAGTGCACATTCTTCTACTAAGATTCCCTATTTGTGGGGTCATGGTTGTGATACTTTAATTCATTGAACATGAATTAAACTCAATGTGTTCCTTCAGAGTTAGGCTCTATTGACTATATCTTTCCCCCTGTGCATGGGTCACATTTTCTTTGATCGTCTTGTAATTTTTGGCTGAAAACTGGACATTTTATATACTGTAATTGATAATATATTGTAGCAACTCTGGGTTCCTATTTATTTTTCTGCTTTTCTTGTTTTGTCTTTTTGTACCTTGTCTGGGCTTAAAATGCAATATCTCTTCCCCCATAGGCAGCTGCTGGTGCCTCTGCTTAGTATTTTATTCTTTTTTTTGATTTTTTAGCCTGGCTTGATAGGGGCCACCTCTGTATCTAAATAACCTAGGGGTCAGCCAATGACTGGGTCAAAGGTTGTACTCAAACATTGACAGCTCATAAGATATCCACCTTCTGGAAAACAATATGCATGTTGTTTGGGGAGCATGTTCAAAATTCAGCTGGTTCTCAAGTCATCCTTGGCTTTAATTTCTAACTGGGCTCTCTCAGTTTCCCTTGTGTATGCCATAGTTTGCCAGTCAACTGTGAGTGTGTAGAGAGCTTATCTAGCCTGTAAATGGTTCTCTCTTTTCCAGGATCTCCCCATATAGCTTCTATCTGTTCACTACTTGGTCTAAACAGGACCACAACCTCAAGCTAGTAGAGCTGTGGGTTTTTCTCATTTATTCTATACAATGTTTGCCAAAGTCATGAGTTTTTCCCCCATCCCAAAGCAAGTTTCTTCCCTTTGGTAGCAAAGCTGCTAATTTCTGCCCAGCTCTGCTTTGGTGGCCAAATGAGCAAGGGAGGAGGGCATGAATGGGAATATCCCCAGGCAAGAAGGTCACAGACTCCAGCTGCTTTTAACCAAAGCTCTAGCAGTTTTTCAAAAATAAATGCTTCTTAATTTGTTTTCTGCCTTTAGTTACTTTCCAGACCTCTGGCATGGTTGTTTATGACAATTTTGTCAACATTTTTGTTGTTGTTATTGAGGAAGATTTTCCCTGAACTAACACATGCTGCCAATCTTCCTCTTTTTGTGTGTGAGCTGCTGCCACAGCATGGCCACTGACAGACGAGTGGTGAGGTCTGTGCCCGGGAACCAAACCTGGGCCACTGAAGTGGAACGCGCCAAACTTAACCACTAGGCCACCAAGACTGGCCCAATTTTGTCTACATTTATATTTGCTTTATGAAGAGAAGATTCTGTAACTTCTTTGTGCCACTATAGCTAGAAATTTCCTTTAGGCTCTACGGTATATTTTTAAATTATAAAATATCTGCATTTTAAGTTATATCTTCTACTTTGCTTCTTTTCTTCCTACATATGCATATTTATTTATGTATATAAACCTAGCCTTTTAAAGATCATCTGTGTATTATTTACTTTGTACATGGCCCACAGAGACTCCGTTCCTGGTATTATTGCCTAATCAAGGTTCTTGACTCCTAAAAAAGTGCATTGCAATTAAAGACACAGAGTTTAATGTGTATTAATTTATATATGTCTATAATTTAAGAGTAAAAAAAAATTATTTAGGGGCCAGGCTGGTGGCGTAGTGGTTAAGTTTGCATGCTCTACTTCGGCGGCCCAGGGGTCACAGATTCGGATCCCAGGTGTGGACTGACACACCACTTATCAAGCCATGCTGTGGTGGTGACTCCTATAAAGTAGAGGAAGATGGGCACAAATGTTAGCCCAGGGCCAATCTTTCTCAGCGAAAAGAGGAGGATTGGCAATGGATGTTAGCTCAGGGCTAATCTTCCTCACTAAAAAAAAAAAAAAAAAAAAAATTATTTAGATAGTTGAATTTTTATCTATCATACTCATATCATCATTTACTTTTTACTGTCAAAAACCAATTTTCCTGCTTTATTTCTGACTTGAAAAAGCATTCTGGGGAAAGTACAACTGGTGATGATACTTAGGAAATATCTGATACCTAAAGAAAATGTTTTCCAAACACCTGTTCAAAAGCTATTACCTGGTATGTCACACCGCCACTACCACCTTTTCTCACTTCTATTCGAAGTGATGGTTTATAATTTAGGACATTTGAAACAAGCACAGAGAAAAAAATGTACATATTTACTTAAAGTTGTGCCACAAAGTGCAATTTTTTCACTTACTAAATTTTAATAAATTGTAAAAGAATATAAAATAAAATGCTGATAAGAAGGCTTTGATACAAATAGTTTCATATATTGCCAGTAGCAGAATATTAGTTTTAAAAACCTATGGAGGTACACCAAGAAATTGGATAACCTAGAGGAAATGGATAAATTTCTAGAAACATACAATCTATAAAGACTGAATCATGAAGAAAGACAATATCTATACTGACCTATAACTAGTAAGGAGATTGAATCAGTAATCAAAAACCTCCCAACAAATAAAAACCCAGAGCCAGATGGCTTCACTGGAGAAGTCTACCAAACGTTTAAAGAATTAACACCAATTCTTCTCAAACTATTCCAAAAATTGAAGAGGAGGAAACACTTCCAAACTCGTTCCACAAGGCCAACATTACTCTGATATCAAAATCAGAGAAAGATATCAGAAGAAAAGAAACCTATAGATCAATATCCCTTATGAATATTGATGTAAAAATCCTCAACAAAATATTAGCAAATCAAATTCAACAGTACATTGAAAGGATCATACACTGACCCGGCAGGATTTGACCCTGGAATGCAAGGATGGCTCAACATACAAAAATCAATCAACACAAAACATTAACAGAATGAAGGACAAAAACCACACGATCATCTCAACTGATGCAGAAAAGGCATTTGACAAAATTCAACATCCTTTCATGAGTAAAAACCTCAACAAACTAGGAATAGAAAGGAATTATCTCAATATGGTAAAGGTCATATTTGAAAAGCCCATGGCTAATATTATACTCAATGGTGAAAAAATGAAAGATTGCCCTCTAAGATGAGGAACATGGCAAGGATGCCTACTCTCACCACTTCTATTCAACCTAGTACTGGAAGTCTTAGCCAGAGCAATCTGGCCAGAAAAAGAAATAAAGAGCCTCTAACTGGAAAGGAAGAAGTAAAATTATTTCTGTTTGCAGACAACATGATATTATACGTAGAAAACCCTAAAGACTCCACACACACACAAAAAAAACTGTTATAACAAATAAACAAACTCAGCAAAGTTTCAGGATACAAAACACACAAAATCAACTCACAAAAATCAGTTGTGCTTCTATATGCTAACAATAGAAAATCCAAAAAGGAAATGAAGAAAACAGTATAAAATACAATGTCCATGAATGCATACTGACATAAATAAATATCAAATAAATACATAAATAGGTGAGAGTAGACACATATCCTATACAGAAGAATTCCAAATGATTTATGTAGCCACTTCTCCACCAAGGAGATGGAGCATCACTCCCACCCCCTTGGTGTGGGCTGCACACCATGACTTTCTTCCAATGAGTACAGTATGGAAAGGATGAAGAAAGAGTAACTGCACAGTGGAAAAAACTGACAAACGTGACCTCAGCCAGGTGATCAAGTTATCAACAGTGAGAAGTCATGTTAGTAGTGTGTACTCTTGATACGATGTGATGACAATGACAATTTACCTCTGCGGTCTTCTTCCCAAAAACCCACAACCCCAGACTAATCATGACAAAGCATTAGAATAATCCAAATTGAGGGACATTCTGCAAAATATTTGACCAATACCCCTCAAAACTGTTGAGTTTATCAAAAGCAAAGAGTCTGAGAAACTGTCATAGTCTAGAGTCGCCTAAGGAGAATAAGACAACGTAATGTGGCATCCTGGATGCGATTTTGAAACAGAAAAAGGATAGTAGATAAAAACTACATAAGTCTGAATGAAATATGGACCCAAGTTAATAATAGACATCTTTGTTGTGACAAAAGTCTACAAATTGAAGATTTTAATGATAGAGGAAACTCAGTGGGGAAACCTGCATTATCTTGGCAGCCTCTCTGTAGATTTCAAACTATTCTAATATGAAAGTTTGTTAAAAAATCCTATGAAATCTCTCTCATATCATATCTCAAAATCAACTCTAGATGGGTCAATGTCTTAAATTTAAGAGGCAAAACTCTAAAATATTTAGAAGAAAAAAATTATCTAATGACTTTAGATAAGTAATTATTTCTCAAGCAGGACACAAAGATGGTATTCCAGGAAGGTATGCATAAGATAAATTGTACTTTAGAGAAACTAACAACTTCTGTTAATAAATGCTGCCTTTACAAATGAAAAGAGGGGCCAGCCTGTGGCATAGTGGTAAGTCCGGTGTGCTCTGCTTTGTTGGCCCGAGTTCATGAGTTCAGAGTCTGGGCGTGGACCTACACCACTCATCAAGCCATGCTGTGACGGCGACCCACATACAAAATAGAGGAAGACTGGCACAGATGCTAGCTCAGAGCAAATCTTCCTCACCAAAAAAAAAAAAAAGGAAAAGAAAGGCCAAAGTTTGTAAAAACAATATCAATTACCAAGGATTAATATGCAGTATATTAAAGAACTCCTATGAATCAATCAATGTGAGTTTAAGAATGCAATATAAAAGTACACAGAATATATAAAGAGGCATATTGCAAAGAGGGAAGAAAAATGGTTAATATGTATATGAAAAGGTGCCCCAGATCATTAATAACCCAGGAAATAAAACTTAAAAAACAATGAGATACTATGCCATGCCCACAAGATTGGTAAATTAAGAATTGGATAAATACAAAATGTTGACAAGACTGTGGAATTATGGGAACCCTCAGCTGCTGATGTGATTATAAACTGGTACCAGTGTTTAGCGAATCAATTTGGTCGTACCTAGAAAAGCTGAAAATATACTCTTCCTACAATCCAGCTGGTCCACTTCTAGGTGTAAACCTTAGAGAATCTCTTGCACTGTATATATGCAGCACGCATATATAGGAATGTTCTTTGGAACAGTGGTTGTAAAAGCAAAGAATTAGAAATGGTTAAATGTCTATTGGTATTAGAAGGGATAAATTGTTGTCTGTTATATGTAGTAAACATGAACAAACTAGACACATCAAAATAGATGAATCTCAAAAATAATTGTGAGTGATAAAAGCCAGTCTCAGAAGACTTCATACAATATGATTACATTTATATAATGTTCAGAAACACCCCAAAGCAAACACATACTGTGTGTGGACACATATATACATGGTAAAATTATGTGGGTGCTGGAACACTGAAGAACTCAAATGTTAAATAAACATATCTTTTTGGGATTTTCTTTTTGAGGACTTGCAGTAAAGTTTTATAGTTTTTCTTTCTCTTTCTCTAGATATAGGCTGCCAGCTTTCATTTTTCATTATGTTGAGTGTGCTTCTAGCTCTACTCCCCCATGCCTCTGTAATTTGCTGCTTTTTGTTTTTGGCCTGGGAAATGAGAAAACTAAGCTCTCTAGAGTCTTGCATAAGACAAGCAGTCTCCAGATTTGGGCCGAGGGCACTCTCCTATGAGCAAATTGCGTGACCTTTTGTGCATAGGCAATGTAACATTCATTTATTTAGCAAACATTTAGCATTTTCCTACCACATGCCAGAATACATATTCTGGGTTTTAGAAATACAGCCATAGAGAATAAGACAAAATCCTTGAACTTAGGTAACTTACAGTCTAGTGGCATCTATTTGGTTTCCCAACCTTATTCTAAGTAGACAAGGCTGCTTCATAAGGCCAATTTGGGGGAGTGAGACATTTCTGTAAACACAAACACAAGCATTCCAGTGTAGAAATACAAAATTCCAGTAGACATACAAAATCTGTAGTCATGTGGGCATCAGCTCTAGGTGTGTGACTACAGACAGTGAGTAACTAATTGCTGATAGACTGGTTAATGATGCTATGTGAAGGTACAATGCTATTGGACCGTTGGACACGTTCTGTATCCTAGATTATGTTTGCTGCAGCCTAACCAAACAAACAGTGGTTGAAAGTAAAGTAAAAAATTTAAACCATCTTTCCTTGATGGCCTTAAGTTTCCTTCCAAATATACCAGGGGAATATCTGTTATTGGTTTGCAAAATAGGCAGTGTTCTAAAGTTGATTTGCAAAACTTCAGGAGTGATACCCAGAGGTTCAGGTCATAAACTGATCCTCTAGGGGTATGTGATGTGTTAATAAGGGCAGTGCAAGACTGTCTTCTCTAAACATATTTGTCATTAATTACTGGTATTGGGGGCCGGCCCCGTGGCTTAGCGGTTAAGTGCGCGCTCTCCGCTGCTGGCGGCCCGGGTTCGGATCCCGGGCGAGCACCGACACACCGCTTCTCCGGCCATGCTGAGGCCGCGTCCCACATACAGCAACTAGAAGGATGTGCAACTACGACATACAACTATCTACCGGGGCTTTGGGGGAAAAATAAATAAATAAAATCTTTAAAAAAAAAAAAATTACTGGTATTGGGTAAAGTAGGACATTTTAGCTACTCAGCCTTTATTGTATTCCTCTTAGCTAGTTCTTTATTTCTAAAAAAAGTTTGCTGTCATCTACCTCTAAATTTAATATAAAGAAACAGAAAAATAAAATATATCAATTCATCCAGGATGGTACTATACTACAATCTATACTTGTGGTATTTATTAACTAATAGCATTATCAAGTTATTTTGTATTTAAATTCAAAGTCCACCTTCACGGATTGTCATTCTAACTTTGGTATCTTGTTCAGAGACATGAGCCGGTTTCAAATGTCCATTTCAGTTCTCATTTGAAAACAACTCTTTTTCACAATGTTCTGACACTAATAGTAGTCAGGAAAGCATTTAAGAACAAGAGGGCACTTGGATTTTCTCAGGGTATGAAAGTGTGTGGCCTCTGGACCCATATTCTGATTTCATCGGGTAAAAATAATGACTAATCACTACGAGGGGCTAGGGGGCATCATAGGTTAATTCACCAGAAGTTAGCGTCTGGACCTGGGAGTTTACATAAACATCTGACTCAAAATGAGTCCAGCACATTAGATGTTGGTGGTGGGCTGGTTTCCCACTCCCTCCCCTGGTTTAAAACAACACATGCTTTAAATAGTTTGATTCAAGTCACATGGTGGTTGTTTCTCCTAAGGAAAATCCCAGCACCAGCTCAGTAGGTGGGTTACAGATTAGTGACGCTGGGACGTGAAGACAGCTGTGCTCCAGCGTTGCTGGTATCTTCTCCACCTCCCTCCACACAGCTTCTCAGGACTTGTCAGTCACTCCTGGCTTTTGCTGCTGTAATTTACCAATCCCTCAAACTAGTTTCAAAAGGCAGTGAAACAGACAGAGTCAACACAAACATGGAAGGCACGTATAATGTAGAAGGCCTGCGGGTGAAAAAAAAAGTCTTAGATTTTATAGTTCAAAGTGATTAGTTCTGTGCTGCTTTACAAACTAACACAATGTGAGGTCATAATGAATGAATCCCTAGATGTTTACTAAACCCCAAATTAAATTGCATTCTCAATTGTTTTGCAATACATTGGCTTACCTAATTAAATAGGAATGACTCTATGTTGCTACAGAGGCTAGAATATTGAAGCCTTTAGGACTCATTTCCAATTAGTTATTCTGCTTGATTAATGAATTTGGCCCATTTGGGTTTGTTGGTGCTGTGAAGTAATGTTATATACTATAAGGAACCACTGAAACAAACGTTTTTAAAAATATGCAAAATATAATTATTATTTGGAGGAGTTATAAAGAAAGAAATGAAATATATTTACTTAATTTATTTGGAATTTCAATTTTTGTAATTTTAAAAATTACACTTTTTATTCTTATACATTTTGAAGAAATAAGTAAAAATGTTTTAAAAATACTTTTCTACATAGAAAAATAAAATTTTAAAAATATTTTTCCACATAGAAAAATAAGAAAAAGATTCATTTGTATCTAAAGTACCATAACAAAAATATTATTAGGAGATACACACAAAAGAATTTATATCTTCTCTCTTTTTTTTTTTTTCTTGAGGAAGATTAGCCCTCAGCTAACATCTATTGTCAATCTTCCTCTTTTTTTGCTGAGGAAGATTGGCCCTGGGCTAACATTCGTGCTCATCTTCCTCTACTTTATATGGGATGCTGCCACAGCATGGCTTGATAAGTGGTGCGTTGGTCCACCCCCGGGATCTGAACTTGTGAACCCCTGGCCGCCGAAGTGGAGCATGTGAACTTAACTGCTACGCCACCTGGCCTGGCCCCTGAATTTATATCTTGAAATGTCAGTAATCTTAAAATTAAAAAAAAAGTTGGCCTCATGCATAAAGTCCAATATAAAATTCTATTCCACAAAAGGTAAAGTATGAACAAGTCTTATTCTTATCTTCATAGATTATTAATATTTGTTCATTTCTCCTCATAATCTAATATTATATTTGAAAACAAGTAGCATAAAATAAGATCAGCGACGTTTGTTCATCTAATTCATTTTTTTCCCACAGTTTTTCCAACTTCTTAAGACCTATCCTGTACTTTTGAAAATAGTAACACTGATGCCAATGTTTACATCTTGTGAAAGGAGTTCCCCCAGGTATCTGTGTTTTTAACAAAAATTTTCGTAATTTAAAAATTCTTCAGAGGAGGTCTTAAAAACAACATTTTTTCCAACTTTTTGTAGATATTATCTGTTTTTTTTCCCTATGCTTGTTCTACTAGCATTTATGAGAGCAGATTCTTGAACTGCAAAGGTTGCCAGCATACCATTTGCTTGTGAGGTATTTTTTCCCTTGGAGTTTCGTGGGGAACTCTCTGGATGGCCTGATGGTGATAACACTTGTAAGAGTTTGGTCATCCAGTAGTCACCTCATTATGGGAAAAAGGAAACTGGTATCTGTGCCGTTGAGAAAAAGGAATATTAGATCATTGACTAATCGTGTCATCATTTTATTAAAGAAAAAGCATGTTAAGGGAATGAGAAGTGAATCTACTGTATTACAGACACTGTGTGTCTACACTTTCAACTCTTATGATGATTTCCTAAGACTAAGATTTCTGAGGGGGGGGCAATTGCTTTTTCATATTTTAATTATGAATTTTTTTCCTAAGGGCCACCAGGAATTTGAAGGCCTGGAAAAAAAAAAATTGGAGGATTTTTTGTTATTTTTGATTCCCTTCTTAGGAATTTTTAAATTTTCGTTGAAAACAAAAACACCATAAAAAACTCCTTTATGACAGCTGGATGCCCTGAGTGAAATCAGCTCAGATCACTAGAGAAGAGTTTCTTTTTACTGCTATAACAGGATGGGGAAAATTTCAACTGCCAGAATTTCTCCAGGGGAGAATTAGGTATGTGTTTGGAAAAAAAAAAAAAAAGAAATATATATATATATATATACTCAAGTAACAGAAGACCGGAATGATCTTCTAGCAAAGTGGGTCCTGTTAGCCAGCCATCTCTTTGTTGGTGAAATTCTTTGATGAGTTGGATACGGAAGTTTAAAGATAGTAGCTAGGACACAGACACATTGCTTTGAAAAGAACAGGGGCTGCATGAATGGGAAAGGAGTAAGGCATTCCTGAGGAAAGGGAAAATTTGGAAGGGAGGAGGGGAGACATGAGGTTGTGCCCCATAAAAGGGAAAAGAAAACATCAAAAAACCCTGGTGCAACTTGGCTAAGGAGGTACTTAGAGGGAGTAGACATTTCTGATAAGGTTTTTAAGTTGTTTGCTGAGATTAGTGAGGATTAATGCCACCTTCTTCCTCCCAGAGTATCTTCAATAAAGGCTGCAACACTCATTGACATTCAAGTGAATGCGTTCTTCTGAGTGAAACGAAACAGGCGTTGAGTTCTGCCTTTGGATGTGGATGACAACAGCAGATACAGGAACTGACTGTGCGGGGTGTGCAGTGACCTTGGGGTCACAACTGGAACTTCACCCTTTTCATAGCGGCAGAGCATTCTTACGTAAGGTGGAAGGCTTCTTTGAGCAAGTGACTTATATAAATAATCTTGAAGTATCTTTTTCTTCATGAATAGAATTACAAAGCAGAGCTGGTTTCTAAATGTAGACTGGAATGAAATAACAAAAGAGTGTCCATTTGTATGGAATTCCCAGCCCGACAACCTGGAAAGTTATTCACATCCCAGCTAGCTCTATGCGAATGGGATATGAATAGTTAGGATCCTCGGTTTTAATAGGTTTGGAGTTAATTTAATATATGATAGTTTTAGGGTAGCTGAATAAAAATAGATCCAGGGCTTGCCTTGGCTATATGACCCTATGGAAGTTCAGGCTTAGCTTTATTGTGTATGAAATGAGGAATGTAGGTAAATGACCTCTAAGGTCCCATCAACATCTAATGCGATGAGTTTATCATTAGAAAATGTTACTTTTTAAGTGGCTATAATGTTGCTTTGATATTTCTCAAGGCCTTAATTTTCCAAATGGTGTATATCTCCTGGAAATACTAATAAAGCAGATCCATAGGCATCCCTTAGTTCTACAGTGACCCTGTGGCTGCAGTATGGTACTGCTGCAATCTCAGTCTATTCTCTTTTCAATGGGTTTTGGCTTTCACAAAAAAACATTTTGTAAATAATGGATGAATAAAATCTAATTAATGAATGTAATAATAGTTATAAAATGCTGAGTTATGAAGGCAATGATATTGACAATAAACCAGTTATGATGATGATAATAGTAATAAACCTCATCATAACTAATCTTTGTACTAACAGGACTCCTCATTCATAATAAAGCTTTAAAACATTATGGCTACTTGAAAAGTGATCAAATTGATTGAGAAGTTTCTTAATTTCTCAGGTACAGAAAAAATGTTGATTCATGAGCTGATGTTCATTCATTCATTCATTCAACAAAAGAATATATTGGTAAAGAATTCAGACACAGCCTCATCTTCATGAAGCTTACAGTCTTATGGGAGGGTCAGATATTTATCAAACCTACACTCAAACAAATGAAAAATTGCAACTGTGATGTTAGCAGCATTTGATGCTTCAAGGAGACTAAGGAAGGCTTCTCTGAGAAAGCGATACCCGAGTTGACATCTGAAGAAAGAGTAAGAGTTAATGAGGAAGGAGGGAGGGAAGAGTGTTCCTAGCAGAGGGCCCTCTGGCAGGCTGAATCACTGTGAATCAGAGGAACTGAACAAGCACCTCTGTAGCCTGATAGACCAGAGGGGAGCATGGTGGCACGAGGCTTGAGAGGTAGGTGAAGGCTAGACCATCCATGGACTTGTATGCTGCGTTAGGGTGGTTTGTCTTTATCTTAACAGGTATATTAAGTCATTGAAGTTTTTATGCAATGGCTTGTAGGATGGGGGTGGAGGCGGGGGCTGACACTATCATAGTTAAGATGTGGAAAAATCACACAAGCTTGTTGGGAAAACAGATGGGAGGGAGGTCGGTTTGGATGTGGGTAGATTAGATGGAAGATGATTGCAGAGCTCCAGGAGAAAGTTCATAAAAACTTGGACTAGGAAGGTGATGGTGGTTGCGGAAAGAAGTGGCCAGATTCGCAGAGCTGAGGAAGTGATGAAACTTTCTCAGCAAATATCTGGCCAGGTTTAGGTGTATTTCATGAAGGCAACTTGACTAGCAACTTCTACACTTTAGTAGAACATTTCCATTTCCCATGTCAGGACTCCTGATAGGGTGGGAAATAAAACGAGTTCTCCACAACTTTCCTTATTAATCATTTTGCTATCTCTACTTTGGCTTCTAAATCTGAGGGGTTGTGAGCCAATGGACTCTGGGTCTACTTAGGCTTATCTGGCTCTTTCCGAAGCTGCACAGCAAAGCAGGACACTACTCTGTGGGAACACTTGGTGGCTCCTTCCATTTTTTGGGATCTGTAGCCCTATTCTGTCTAGATTGGGCTCAGGTTGTGAGCTCTTTATAACCTGAAGTGTTGGAGTATATGGAGGTGATGGAAAACCTTGGAGAACGTTATCTTTTCCGTGAAAAACAAAAGCTAAAGAAAATATTTACCTATGACCTTTCTTCTCCTCTTCCCACCACCGATTTTTTCCCCTGATCAGTGAATCCCTTCTACCTAAATCTGGTAATAGGACACTGTCACCGTAAAGTGTACGAAGTAGGAAGAAGCATATTTTTTTAACCTCACTCCTGTTTGAGCTGTTTGTTCCAGGAGCATTCCCCTTAGGGAGATTTCTTTTTTCCCTAAGAAAATACCTTAATGTCTCTACTTACTGAAAAGTAGGCCAAAGGCCCTCGTGTCGTCTCAGTTGGAGAGCATGATAAAGTATCAACTGCTCTAATGTGGCAGGAATGTAGGGCTTCTCTGCTGTGGCTCTAGAAAAGATGAAAGGAGAGGAAAATCTAAGCAGATTTGGTAAGAAGGGGTCCCAGCAACCTGGAAGCAGACTAGAATCCAACTTCTTGTGGTCAGTGAGAAATGTACCAACTGACAAGAGACAGGTAAATTTCTAGGAAAAGCAACAGAAATTCAATATGCAGACGTTTTTAGCTCTGTGTGCTGTAATTATTCCTAACATCCCCAAACTTTCAGTAAAGTCTGTTATGCAAAACAGCTTTGTGTTGGAGGTTTTTTAAGGGAGCAAGAGAGAAGACACCAGGAATCGGGGCTGGGGTCACTTTATTTGAAGATTGAAAGTTACACCAGAAGGCTGGAGAACTTAGGGCCACCTTGGTGGCAATTGGTTCAGAGCTGTTTCTAGGGGTAGAATTAGCAGGATGGTGCTCTTGAACCCCAGACTGCCTTGGATCAGATGCATGGGTGATGGCTCAGGAGGGCACTGGGGACAGTCATGGAACTTGGGACCCATGAAGTTGTGTATATATAGCATTTGGCCAGTAAACTGACTCCTTCCTCAACTCCATCACTATAAACTTCCACAAAAATTACTACAGATTGCTTATCACTTTTCTCTGCTTTTGTCATTAAAGGAGGTTGTGATTTTTCAAACAAAGTAAGAAAATAGCTAATTTGCAACAACACTCAAATAATGTTGAGTACTCTCTGCTAGGTGCAATCATGCACCTATTTGAAAGTTATTGCAATAACTTTATTACGGTTAGTATTACCTTCATTTTGCAGATGAAGAAAATTAAGTTTAGAGAGGTTGTGACTTACCCAACGTCACACTGCTTGTGTGTTATGGAGCTTCGACTTGAACACAAGACTTTTGACTTCAAATCCAGTGCTCTTTATATTATACCAGTTTTCCTGAATTTATTTTAATCCAAAAGCATTGGAAAGAAGAGTTTTTTCACTGCGATTTACCTCAAGTTTTAAACCCCATGGCAGACAGCTCTGGGTACAGAAGCATGCTAGGAGTCTATCCTGACGACATTGTTGTATTTTCTACTAATTTCTTTACAACCATAGAGTAACAAATGATGAAATACAAAACTAAGAATAAGTTGGAGTTCTTTAATTGGGAGTCTATTTTCACATCTAGTTGATTTTTTCCCCAGTAGGTAAATAATACACCATTTTCGAGAATTGCAAAAACAGTCTCATCATAAATAGTACTTAGGATTTACAAGAGGTTAGGGGAATGGCTTTTCAATCCGGTAATTGTTTTTATGTGTATTCACTTCCTGTTGCCCCAGGAACTCAGTGAAATGCTATTTGTTCCCTGGAGAAATTATTTCAGATCTCTGTATTGATAAGACACCACATGTATGCAGCTTTTCTCTTATTTAACATTAATTCCAGGGAAACAAGAACAAAGTTGTATGAGATGTCATTAAAACTTGGCTATTTTACTAGCTTCATGGGCTAGTGAATGACCTGAAAGACCACTGTCCTCTAACTTGTGTGGTATCTAAACAATTCAAAAAAGAGCATTTCTGCTGTTCTTAAAATTCCACAATTTACCTTAGCAACCTAAATCTCTGTAAGACCACACTTTCTACTCCAAAACTTAAATCAATCTTTTCCACTCTCATCTGGCAATCTCAGTCTAGAGCTTCGTGTCCTGTCTCCACTAGAGACAAAACTCAGATGGTCGGCCGCCTCTATGCAAAGACGACTCATAGATTCAATACATGTACTAGGTCAGCTCTCAACTAGACCAAATAATCTCATTTTTAAAAACCATTTGTCTTCTGGGTTCAATTTTCGATTCTTTTTTTTTGTGTGTGTGAGGAAAATCAGCCCTGAGCTAACATCCGTGCTAATCCTCCCCTTTTTGCTGAGGAAGACCAGCTCTGAGCTAACATCTATTGCCAATCCTCCTCCTTTTTATTTTCCCCAAAGCCCCAGTAGAGAGTTGTATGTCATAGTTGCACATCCTTCTAGTTGCTGCGTGTGGGACGCGGGCCTCAGCATGGCCGGAGAAGCAGCGCCTCGGTGCGCACCCGGGATCCAAACCCGGGCCGCTGGTAGCGGAGCGTGCGCACTTAACTGCTAAGCCATGGGGCCGGCCCCAATTTTCCATTCTTATAGCCACATTAATGGATCTCTTTTAGATTTTTGTCTTCTATCCATTTGACGTGAGAGTGTGGATTCCAAGTTTATGTGTGGCCATGAGTTGGTCTGAACACTGTTGGGCCAAATGTATGTTGCCTTTTGTGTTCTAATTCTAGCATGAGCCAGAAAGACAGATTTTTCATTTTTATGACTTCATTTGGAAATTACCACATCTAGTGTTTTAGCTACTGCCTTTTGCCCGGTGGTATGAAAAGGGAGGAAGCAGCTAACAGTATTCTTTTTTTTTTTTTTTTTTTACTTCTATTAAGGTAACATTGGTTTATACATGTACATCAAGTGTACATCATTATATTTTGATTTCTGTGTAGACTATGTCATGTTCACCATCCAAAGACTAATTACCAGCCATCACCGTACACATGTGCCCTATCACTCCTTTCTCCCTCCTCTCTCCCCCCTTTCCTCTGGTAACCACCAATCTAATCTCTATCTATGTTTGTTTGTTGTTGTTGTTTTTATCTTCTACTTATGAGTGAGATCATACAGTATTTGACTTTCTCCATCTGACTTATTTCACTTAGCATAATACCCTCAAGGTCCATCCATGTTGTCACAAATGGCAAGATTTCATCTTTTTTATGGTGGAGTAGTATTCCACTGTGTATATGGACCACATCCTCTTCATCCATTCATCTGTCAGTGGGCACTTAGATTGCTTACAAATCTTGGCTACTGTGAAGAATGCTGCAACCAACATAGGGGTGAAAATATCTTTACGCATTTGTGTTTTTCTGTTCTTTGGATAAAGAAGTGGAATAGCTGGATCATATGGCAGTTCTATTCTTAATTTTTTGAGGAATCTCCATACTGCTTTCCACAGTGGCTGCACCAGTTTGCATTCCCACCAGCAGTGTATGAGAGTTCCCTTTTCTCCACATCCTCTCTAACACTTGTTATTGCTTGTCTTGATAATTATAGCCATTCTGACAGCTGTGAGGTGATAGCTTATTGTAGTTTTGATTTGCATTTCCCTAATAATTAGTGACGTTGAACATCTTTTCACGTGTGTGTTGGCCATCTGTACATCTTCTTTGAAAAAATGTCTGTTCATGTTCATTTTTTTAATTTAAAACAATTTACTAAGTGCTACTATGTACTATGTCCTGTTCTAGGGATTTGGCATACATCATAATTTCACACACACACACAAACAAATGGCTTAAAAATGAAATATATTCCAAAAATATTCATCAAGATGATAGATATTCAACAATAATCTAGTTTCTTAAAGGTCATTGGAGTTTGTGAAATATACAATAAATTTACATAGTAACCTCATGGGTTCATTCCAGGCCCAATTCATCTTAGATGCATGGGGTACTCTTTCTCTTGCCTTCTTCTTCAACTTCATATGCCACAACCCACCCCTACTCCCCAACACACACACACACACACACACACACACGCTGCTGCCCTCCAGCCACACCAAACTAGTCAAGGCTCCTGACCTGCCCGACTTGTTTATGTGTCTATGCTCGTCCACAGATTTTCTCTCTGCTTGGAATGCCACTCCACTCCCCGATCTGGTTGCTTAGGGCATCTACTCTGCCTTCCTGACCAACTCAATGCAATTTTTCTGTAAAGCTGTCCCCGATGCCTGCAAAGAAAATGGTTCTTTATGCCACCTCTGTACCTCAGTTTTAGGACTTATCACCCAATACCACAATGCAGTTTGTTCCTGAGCATCTTCTCTGTTATGCTGTGAAAGCTCTCCAGGCAAGGCTTATCCTTTAATAAATTCTTGTAAAGACTAGACTTATGTAGCCAATATGTAGAAAATATTTATTGATTGAATAAGTGATTAAAAAAGAATTGAAACAATATGGGACCTTTTGTCTTTCCTGACTTTTCTATACCCAGAATGATTGAGTTCAGTTCCACTGGAGAACGAACCAACCAAAGGGAAAATGAGGGGTGAGGAGGAAAAATTGGGTCCTTTTGATCTGTCTTTTCCATGCTATTTTGTAGGAAAATTATCCAACTCCTAAAGCAGTGGTTCTCAACCTTGACTGTATATTGGATTCACATGGGGAGTTTTACAGACATGATGCCTGGGTCCCAATCATCGAGACTTTGATTTAATTGGTGTTCAGTGTATGCTGAGCGTTAGCTCCCCATGTGATTCTAATGTCCAGACAAAATGGAGAGTCGTAGTCCTGCCTAATGCAGGTTGTTGTTAGTACTTGCCTGAGAACAGGACCAAGGTGAGCAGAAGGATGGGGCACACCATGTGCGTGCGTGCATGTGTGTGTGTGAGAAATTGGTCAAGGAAGTGAATTTGCAATAGGCAGTTTAGGAAGGTGCTTTTGCCTTTATTAATATTTTTAAGTTTTGAAGTGCAAATCTAAAGTAAATAAGACCAATGTTTATTTAGTATATTTACAAATAGGCCACCCAAAGAGGTCACTTTAAAGTCAAATTATTCTGGAAGTGAGTTTTCAGTCTTTTAGTTTTTGCTTGAAAGTTGACTCATTTTTAAGCTTCTAATTTCAGACTAAATAAACACACAAGTAGATGATCTAGATAATTGAAGCCAAACCTATTTTAGGCTCTAATTAGCCCCACTACTTCATGTGAAAGTGAGTCTTTATTTTGAATTATTTAGCTAATTAAGGACAAAGCCCAGTTTTTATCTGTTTTCTCTGGATAATTTACAAATATCATCGCAGCTTTAATATCTTCATTTTCTGAGGAAAGTGCAGGCAACATGATGTCATGATGACAACTTCACTTTGTAGCCAGCTAGCACTTATGCTGCATGATCTGGAGTTTTCCTGAAGCATAAGAAGGGAATTTATACAATTAATTTTAAAAATGTTGCTTTGAAAAAAATATTGGCTGTGTAATTCTATATTCCAATCCTAGATCCAATTGAATACTTCGAAACTCATCCAAGATTATCCAGATTACTCAGAACCAGTGATGGGCCTGGTTCTATCCTTTCCATGGGACCTGAAATCTCTTGGCACCAAGACTAGGCTTCAACTGAATCAGACGCTGGAAACTCTGAAATGCCCTGGCAGGATAGAATTATTTTTATTTCTATTGTTGTGTCAACGTGGAACGTACAAGAATTTTTTTTTCTTTATTTAAACTTTTTACATGCTAGGAAAATCTCCATGGAGCCACAGTCTTCATTTCAAAGGGCACCAGTATGAAAAGAGTATTTCCTTTCTTTACTCTATATTCCAATAACGGGCAAAAAGCCATGAGAGCTTGCTATAATATATGTCCCACTATCCATAGAATGCAGCATAGGGTAGACCCATCTTGGACTCCATCTATGGTGAAAACACTATGAGATCCTCAGATTCTGAGAAGTATGGTAATATTTGACTGGAGATAAAGAAAGATAGAGGAAATGAATATTTATGGGAACAATTCACTTCAGAGCACAAAGTGCTAAATATGTAATTAGTACTGATGATACTTTAATACAAACCTATTAATATCATCTGAAATTTTATTTTAAATACCATTTTTATTTAAATAACAACCCCCCATATGTCTTCTCTAAATTCAGTACAGAAATATGAAATGATGTAGGTTGCTTGCACTTGCACAGTTATCTTGAAAATTAGCTATTTTTATCCCCATTTGTGAAAGAACGATGACTCACCAAGAGTCGTTCAATTCTTTCTACACATCATCTTCAGCTTATTGATGTCATGAGTTACATTAACAAATTCTCCAATATTTCCATGTGTTTAGTCCTTCTGGCTTTCACATTTTGGCTAATGTGGGTCTGCTTGTTCCTGAGAAATGGGTGCAGTCTTAGTCTCTGTCATCATCTTCAATCTGGTTTCTGGGGACCTTCCTGAGTATCTCCTCCTCCCACCCCCAAAAGATAACTAATCCTGCGATCCAGATCCTGTTGATGAGCACAACGCTGCTAATGTGAGACCAAGAATGGTTACGTGTGGGGATTAAAGGGCAGCCCTCTCACCCTCCATGAACGACACCCCATAGTAATTGAGTTTCAAAGTTGAGAAAGACTCCAGAGCCATATAGTGTAACCCTCAGGTGGTGGGTGCACATTGGCTGCCCTAAACAAAAGCCTCCTGCCAGTATTCCCCAGGCTATTTTCAAGGAAACGGGTCTCTGAGAATAGTGATTCTGGATCAGTCCTTGGCAGCTTGCACAAGGGTGGTGAGTGATGGGCTACTGATGATAGTAAAAGCCAGTTTACTGAGCAAACAATGAGGTAGACACTATTCTAGGTATTTATATGCATTAACTCTAATCCTCATAACAACCTTCTGAGGCAGGTACTAGTATAATCCTTATTCTACAGATGAGGAAAAGAGAGGTTAAGTAAACAGCCCGAGGGCAGCATCTAGTAATTGGAAGAGATGGAATTCAAACCAAAGCATCTGCTTCCAACACTTGACATCTTTACTATTATGTGGTACTATTCTTTTCTAGAAGAAGAGAGATTGTTGTAGTTAGTGGAAATAAGAATGTTTCTTGGAGACCTTATTTATTGTGACGATATGTGTATAAAACCTGACCCCCCAAGGATACTTGCAGAGCCTTCTCTGTGATTATCTGACATCAGAAGCTTTCTAACCCCACAGGAATAATGAAATTTACTTTATTAGAAGTAAATTGACAAATAAGGGATTCAGAATCATAGTTTAACTTCTGACTTCCTATAGATCATGAAAATACAATTTCTGGAACTGAATAATAGCTACACAGGACCAGTTAGAGAGAACAAACTTTAAGTTGAATTGCAATGCCTTATGTTTTTTATTTTATTTTATTTTTTAATAAATGGTAGTTTCTTCAGGAAGAAAAACCCCGTTAACTTAAGAAAATACATTTTGGAGCGTAAAAGTCCGGTCTGATATATTTTGCTCAAATCCAGGAGAACTGCATTTATTCAACCATAAAATCATAAAGCAGTGAGTTCAACTGAAAATGTGGTCTCATGATAAATAATTAGATTGTAAAGGAGAGAAAATATAATCTGACAGCAGGCATTTTAAAGCTTATTTTTTGCATTATAGAGTTTTGCAACAGAGTTTTGGAAAAATTTATAAGATACTTGGAGAAATATCAGGAATGATTTTAAATTATGGTTGTTAACAAATGACATGGGTTTTATTGTCCAAGCAAATCCTTGTATCTTATCATCCATGGAAGAGATGAGCTATATATACAATAGTCAAATCACTTCAATTTTTTAAATGATTTTCTGGTTTTGTTTGTCTTTGATTTAAAAGGTTTTTTCTGAACTATTTGGATGTATGATATCCATTTACATAATCAAGTTGAAAATTTGAGCTGCTATTATATTTTGATCATGACACACAATTGCTAGAAAATTAGATTCCCTGTAATTTGATTGAGGTTAAAATCATAATTAAAAATTTCTATGGTTTAGTTATTTTGCTTTCTTTTGTTTTGATTTGTTCTTTTCTTAATTGGACAGTTGTTTTGGAAATATCTAACTCAGATAACAACTAAAACTGGTGGCATTACACGACCTGAAGCTTCTAGTGTTCAACAAGCCGAGTGATTCAGATTTGGAATGTGAAATTGTTGCTCTTTACCTTTATAAGATAAAGATGTACCATTCTTCTCTGCTTTTACTTAGACAAGTATAATATTTCCCATTCGTGAGTCATTCCTATACCATTTTCAACATTTTGCTGTCTACTACCTGTACTATTTGCTAAATATCTTTTAAATTGACTTATTTTTATGCTTAACCTTATCCAAGCAAAAGTATCAATGAAATGAGAGGTTTGCTGTAACAATTTTATTTTTCCATTACTTAGTTAATAACTATTAAAGTATTAAAATTTAAAATGCTTTATCCTTGTATCACCTAAAACTAACTGCAGTATTAATATTTGGGTAAAAATAGCCCTAGTAGAACAATTGGGAATTTAAATTAAACATATTTTAAATTTTTCTGTCTCTTTTTTTCCTCTTTCTTTCCTTTTAAAAGTCTGGAAATGGTGAACTGACTTGTAAAGTTACCACTCAAGTAGCACCTCTGAATTTCTCTTCCTCCATACAGAAATGGTGGATGATATGCATACCTCCGTCCACAGCAAATTCCTGAGCCACCTCAGGTTGTTGGTTATTCTGGGCAGATATGCTGTAACGCCCCACTTTCCCTCCTGCTGAAGAAAGTGTAACAGAATGCACGTGAGGGAAGCTTGATTTTCTGTATTTTTAAGAGTAAATCATTTACAAGCTCAGTCTTCTAATTATGAGTAGTATAAAACAATTTCCTTGCAACACGCCCCTCTACTGATTGCAACACCATGCTTGAGAGCCTCTGCGCTTACAAATTAAGAGTCTCTGCCAGAATTTTTGTTTCCGTTTTAAGTTTGCATTCAGGCAGGAGTGTGTTTAGGGTTATTATTATTTTTTTTTTTGGTGAGGAAGATTAACCCTGAGCTAACATCTGTTGCCAATCCTCCTCTTTTTGCTGAGGGAGATTGGCCCTGGGCTAACATTCGTGCCCATCTTCCTCTTCTTTATATGTGGGATGCTTGCCGCAGCATAGTTTGATAAGCAGTATGTAGGTCCATGCCTGGGATCTGAACCTGTGAACCCCAGGACGCTGAAGCGGAGCACGCAAACTTAACCACTATGCTGCCAGGCAGGCCCCAGGATTATTTTTTCAAACTACAAACTATTGTTTTAATTCTGTTTTCTTTAATACTCTCTTTTTTCACTTTCAAAAAAAATTCAATTTTAGAATTTTTTTTTTTAAAGTACTATATTGAGAACTCTATGCGACCTGATGGATTATTGTGGGGATTATTCTTGGTAATTATAGGGTCACCAATTCATCCTAGCTTGCCTGGAACTTTTCAGTTTTTATCGCTGAAGTTTCACATCCTGGGAATCCCTCAGTTCTAGGCAAATGAGACTGTTGATCACCATAAAGCAGGCTGACATCAACCGAGAACGTGGCTAGATAGGATTTTAGTTGGGTGTATAATTGGTAATCCCTATATTTAAATATGCTGAAATCTTGGACTTCAACCTAATGATCACAGCTGAAAACGGGCAGAGAGGTCTCTGTGTTGCTCAACTCGTCCATTTGCTAAATTGCTTCTATAGAAAGCTGTCAGAAACACACATCTTAATCATGTCACTGCATTGCGTAACAGGCTTCCCGTTTATTTTAGGGTAAATCCACACTCTTGAAAGTGACTCATCTGGCATTGTTTGATTTAGTCCAGTGGTTCTCCAATTTTGCTCTGATAGGAATCATCTAGCAAATTTGTTAAAAATGCACATTCCTGTGCTCCTTGTTCAAAGAGAATGAATCAGAGTAGCTAAAAGCGTTATTATTATTATTTTTAGCAATTACAGTGGGTGATTCTCTTTCAGAGGGTCCTTGGACCATGTTTTGAGGAAAACCAACTTGATTCCTATTTTCTTTTCCAGATTTATTTTGTGTACTCTTCCCTTACTCTTTATTCTCTGAGCTTACTATAATTCATTTAAACTTTTCATGTTTCAGGCCTTCTCTCTGAAGCTCTCTCCTACATCTTTGTTGGCCAATCAGATTTCTGCCTAAACATCCCCTTCCCTGGGAAGCCCCCACTGCAGCACCTGTTAGGGTTGATGTCTCTCTCATCCTTCCACGAGGACCCTGTCTCCCCTCTGCCAAGTGCGTATAGCTCGGTATTGTGATCTCTTCCTTGCATGAATCTCCCTTTAAACTAAGTTCAGTGCCCCCAGACACCTCTCATTTGTCTTATTTATAATTGTGTCCTTGGTTCCTTGCTCATTGTTGAACACGTGTTAAGTGCTCAAAATGTATTGGGGTACCCCCTGCGTAGCCCTCCTAGTATCTATTGATATATTTAGGAGCTTTTGTTCTTTGGCTAAAAGATATGGAGATTTGGTTGTGGAAGGAGTGCAGGGCCAAATCACATACAAACACTACACACACACACACACACACACACACACACACACACACACACGGCTTCTACCTCCACCACCACCAAGGAAACAGCTTTGCCCCCTGAGGGCTCTGGGCAGCCATCATCAAGGGCTGGTAGTGCTTTCTCAGAGGGAAACAGCAGCAGAGTCATTCTCAGCACTCATGAGCCCATGATCCTCTGGAAATTCCATCAAAAAATCCAAAGGAGATTTGTTGGTGGTGTTGAAGGGAAGGTGAGATCTTGCATTAACAAATGGTGATTGAGTGCTGTTGTAATTCAAACTTCATTTGTAAAATCTGGACATTTGAATGAGACTGAGAATAAATGAAATCCAGCATTTAGACAAGGCACATCATGAAAATTCAGTCTCAGATTGCCAAAACAATCTGCACTGATTGGACTGGACTGAGACATCTATGAAATGGGCTAGCTGAATTTTAACTTTTTACTGCTATATGGGCTTTTTATATAAGTCATTCAACATAAAAGGCGTCACCATTCATGACAACTGTTGATGTTATGGAGTTCTTTTCCAGTCCCTGAGATATTTCCACTGAGCCAGTGTACAGCAGGTCCTATATCAAATCTGGTTTTGCACGACTAGAATTGACCTTGCTGTTTGTGCTGCCAGTGAGATGCTGCTACGTTAAATCATGCTGAGTCCATCTTAGCAGTTTGGGGAACGTGAGGTGTGAACACAGCTGATTCTGGCCTGGGAGAGTTTCACAACTGTGTAGATGATGACTGCCCAGAGATTCAGTGTGAACACTATGCATTTATTTAAAATGGTATTGACATCCCCTGGCGAATGATCTTATTATTCACTTGGCAATATGCAGACGAACTCTCTGAGCAGTTCCTGGAGGTAAACACCTCACCCTGTACTGGTAACAAGGAGGAGAATTTAGTATTTCTGTAGCTATGTCTTGAAACATGCCTTAAATCGAGGAAGAATAAAAATTGATATATAAATAAGTAACCACAATGGGCATTTCCTAATGAAATAACACCTAGTAGATTGAAATTTTGAGTTTCCTATTAATGGATGTTAGGTCATCTTATATAAATTTCATAGCAAAGTTACATAATTGTAAATTATTCATGTTGCTATTCAAAAATAGAGGTGTATTATTCTTAACAAAAAAATTAATGCAATTAGACAGATGGAGAGGCCAACTGGTGACAGAGTACTATACACATTTATTTATTTATTTATTTATTTTTGGTGAGGAAGATTAGCCCTGAGCTAATATCCGATACCAATCCTCCTCTTTTTTCTGAGGAAGACTGGCCCTGGGCTAACATCTGTGCCGATCTTCTTCTACTTTATATGGGACGCCACCACAGCATGGCTTGACAAGTGGTGTGTCGGTGCGTGCCCAGGACCCGAACCTGCGAACGCCAGGCCACTGAGGTGGAGCGCAGGCACTTAACTGCTGCGGCACTGGGCCGGACCCACTCTACACATTTATTTTAAAGATCACACATTTAAAATTTTTTTTAAAAGAGAAAGAGAGAGAGAGGAGAGTGTTAATGTAAATTTACTGCAATTTCACAATTTTAACACCAATTAAGTTGAATGTTTGAAAGATACCAGAACTCTCATAAACGTATGAGGCCAGGGAGAGCTTATGCTTGACTTTTCAATTGGGAAGCAGAAAAGGATGCCAACTGTGATGAATGGAAACTCCAGAAAACACAGAGAATTACATGGCTTCAAACTCGGGTTAGAAACCAGAGGAGGGATAGTTGTTGGTCTGCTTTCCAGCAGGAAGGACAGCAGAAAATGAACTAGTTCCCAAGACCAGAAGTAGGTGAGTTACAGGAGCATCGTACCTGGGTGTAAGTGGTTACATGTGAGTTAGTGAAATGGATAGTCAGAATCTCCTGAGACAAGGGCAATTGGGTGACTTCTGCCTCTAAAGCTAGCACACCCAACCATTATGTAATCCAGTTCCATGGAAGAAAATATGTGCCTATTCCCAAGGTCAAGCCAAAAGTTGGGACATATAGGCAAGATTTGGAGGCAAAAATGAAATACCCTATTAAAACTTGAACATAGGGAATAACTCTGAAAGTTAGACTGTAAACACATTTAATGAATCACATTAGAAATACATAAATTGGGGCTGGCCCGGTGGCGCAAGCGGTTAAGTGCGAGCACTCTGCTGCGGTGGCCCGGAGTTCACAGGTTCGGATCCTGGGCGCACACTGACGCACCGCTTGTCAAGCCATGCTGTGGCGGCGTCCCATATAAAGTAGAGGAGGATGGCCACAGAGGTTAGCCCAGGGCCTATCTTGCTCAGCAAAAAAGAGGAGGATCAGCATCAGATGTTAGCTCATGGCTGGTGTCCCTCACAAAAAAAAAAAAAAGAAATGCGTAAATTGACCTCACCTCGTAATTCTTAAAATGATGGTAGCAGTGGGCTTTTCACCTTATCCTGACCATAATAGAATCATTTTGTTTTTGTAATCACCCCTGCCCCACCCCCACCTCAATTCACACTATCATTTAGCCATAGTTATTGGTGGTAATGTGTCATTCCTCTCGGGTATGCTGGGTGGAAAAAAAATGTGAATTCCTCTGTCTTCAAGTGACTGGCTGCAGAATTGTCTGTAATATGATCAAAGGTAATAGATATAAAGAAAGAAAGTAATGGAAGTTGATCAGCCATGGAAACATTGAAAAGATTGAGGGATAGAGGCTAGCACCAGTGGTCTTCATCCAAGCACGGTTTAAGGCAATCTCACGTAGGATTGAGCTGCTTGCCAGGGTGGCGGGTCTATCGCTGTAAATGGAGATGACAGAAACAGCTCTGAGAGCTTGAGGACAGACAGTCCAACTAAATCCCGTTGCTGTATGTGACTCTACGCTCAACAATGATAACATTTCTTCTAGTAGTACGTATATATGCCATGTAGATATATCTATGGAGTGGACCATCTTCAGCACACACAGTCTGTTGCGGTTTGGGGCATCATTTAAACAGACAAATTGGCATTGTGGTTTTCTACACATTAGCCTTTGGGAGATTGGTTAATGTAAATCTACCCTTGTCTTAGTCCATTCAGGCTGCTATAACAAAATACCATAGACTGAGTAGCTTATAGACAACAGCAATTTATTTCTCACAGTTCTGGAGTCTGGGAAATCCAAGATCAAGTTCCAATGTCTGGTAAGGGCTCACTTCCTTGTTCATAGACTGCTATCTTTTTCTACAACCTCACATGGTGGAAGGTCAAGTGAGCTCTCTCTATAAGGGCACTAATGTCATTCATAAAGGCTCTGCCCTCATGACCCAATCACCTCCCAAAGGCCCCATATCCAAATATTATCCCACTGGGAGTTAGGTTTCAACATATGAATCTTGGGAGGACACATTCCATCTATAGCAACTCTTGGAAGGTGAATTTTTTCCTAATGGGCTGGCAAGTTTAATTTCTCTACCTTAAAGGCTAGTGGTCAGACCCCAGACTCTGATGAATTCCCAAGTCGATGCCTGGCTTATGACTCCTGGTTGAGTGGTCAGCCTGCCCTGTGACATATGACTTTGCAGCCTACCTTTCTTCAAATTGCTTCAATATAGTTACGGGCAAAATGTTCCTTTCTAGATATAAGGTTCCTTAGGGTTGTATACAGAAATTTGATTTGTTAATAGACCTGTTTATAAAATATAAATGTATAGTTATAATTCAAGTTAGGGGAAAAGCTCACTAAATTTTCTCTTTTTTTGGTGAGGAAGATTAGCCCTGAGCTAACATCTGTGCCAATCTTCCTCTACTTTTTTTTTTTTTAATATATGGGAGGCCACCACAGCATGGCTTGATGAGTGGTGTGTAGGTCCGTGCCCAGGATCCAAACCCACAAACCTGGACTGCCAAAGCAGAGTGCACCAGACTTAACCACTACACCACAGGGAGGGCCCCAATCATGTGTGATTTTTAAGATAGACTCATAGAATGCACTGTAGCTCCCATCTTGCTCCCTTGGGTCCCTCAGTCTGGGGACAGCCAGCCACCATGTTGTGAGGGAACCCAAGCAGTCCTGTGTAGAGGCCCACATGGAGAATAACTAACTTGCCAGCCATGTGATTGAACCACTTCAGAAATAGATCCTCCAGTCCTGGTCAAGCTTTCAGGTGCCTGTAACCCCAGCCAATATCAGACTGCAACCTTATGAGTGCCTCTGAGTGTCAGAACTGCCCAATCAAGCTGCTCTGGAATTCATAATCTACAGAAACCATGAAAGATAATAAATCAGTATTGTTGTTTTTAAGCCAATACGTTTTTAAATTTTTTTTAATTAATTTATTTTTTTGTGAGGAAGATCAGCCCTGAGCTAACATCATGCTAATCCTCCTCTTTTTTTTTGCTGAGGAAGACTGGTTCTGAGCTAACATCTATTGCCAATCCTCCTCCTTTTTTTTTTTGCCCCCCAAAGCCCCAGTAGATAGTTGTATGTCATAGTTGCACATCCTTCTAGTTGCTGTATATGGGACTCGGCCTCAGCATTGCTGGAGAAGCGGTGCATCAGTGCGTGCCCAGGATCCGAACCTGGGCCGCCAGTAGCGGAGCGTGTGCACTTAACCACTAAGCCACGGGGCCAGCACCCAAGCCAATAAGTTTTGAGGTGACTTATTATGCAGCAATAAATAACTAATACAGAATTGAGTACCTTAAAGTAGGGTGATGCCATAAAAAAAACTGAGAGCCCAGACAGAGGAGCCAATAACCATGGACAAACACTCTCAGGCAGAAGTAGGACTGGGCTCGAATCTAGGAGTTGGCAATGTGTGCTCAGCTATATTTCAGAACTGCTATGGATCAGTGACTCCTGTGTGCCTTCTATTCTAATCCTCTGAACAAGACTGCCTGTAGTGGCCATCCTACCCTTGTTTCACCAATTTATGTTTGATGTGTTTGGAGCAGATAATGTGTGTCTCTAGTTCAGAGGCCTTGAGATCAAGAGGAACTCCACTTGAGAAGCTTTATTTGAAGAACTCTGCCTAAGGATCCTCATCTGTACCTGGACCTTGTCTAGATAATGAGATCCTCGGCCTTGAGCCTGAGCCGATGCTGTAATGGGATGAGAATTTTAGTGACTTTGGGGTGGGTGAGTGTAGTGCGTGTGTGTGTGTGAATCACTGAGAATCAGAGAGTGGACTGTGGTAGCTTGCCTCTAAGGGGACCACTAGTGATCCTGATCTCCTGGTATTCACACCCTTCTATAGTCTTCTCTGTCTTAGCCCATTTGAGCTTTAATATCAGAATACCATAGACTGGGTGGCTTATAAACAGCAGAAATTTATTCCTTACAGTTCTGGAGGCTGGGAAGTCCAAAATCAATGCACTGGCAGATTCAGCGCTGGGTTAGGGCCTATTTTCTACATCATAGATGTCTTTTCACTATATCTTCACATGGTGGAAGGGGAAAGGGAACTCTCTGGGGACCCGTTTGGAAGGGCACTAATTCCATTCATGAGGGCTCCACCTCATGACCTAATCACCTCTCAAAGGCCCCGCCTCCAAGTACCATCACATTGGGGATTAGGTTTCAACGTATGAAACCTTGATCCATAACTACTTGACTGAATCACTCCTGAACTCATGACCTAGAGAAAACAGAGAGATGAATAGATGAATATTGTTGTTATAAGTCACCAAGTATTAGGGTGATTTTTTATACACTAGTAGATAAGTAATATGTGGTATAAAGATGGATAAATGATATCTATACATTTCTTCTTCATTTACTTAAAATAAATTCAAATAATATGGTGGAAAAGTTTGGATCACAATCTTATATGATGCAAAGAAACACAACTATTGTAATGTGAAAAGGGAATATCCTTTCAATTGAAGAACTGGTTCACATTTACCAAAGGATTAGGGATTCATTCATACATCATCATCATCACAAAAAAGTGGATAGTAATTGTGACAAACATTTACTGAAGGCTTGTCATATCAGGTACTTTGCTAAACACTTTGCAGGTATTATGTTATTTATCCCTCGTAATAACCCAATATTCACATAATATTATTATTCCCATTTTTCAGATGAGGACATTGAGCTTCAAAGAGTTAAACAGAGTGACCCAAGATCACACAGCTATTAAAGGTCAAGTCTTCCTGACTACAACACTCTTCCTCCTGACCAGTAAGCTGTGTTATATCCTTAGTTGAGAATTTTGCTGAGGGAGGCCTTGAATTTCGACTATAGAACATAGGTTCTAGCTGTTCAGGCTCTAGAGTCAGAGCCAATCTCCAGGGAAGCTAAAGCTGGCTATGTAAAATCTGTCTTGTTCTCCAAGCTATTCTTATTTCAGAGTTTCCGATGTTAGTTTATGTAATAGGAACCACATGGATCACACTCAGGAAGATAAATGAGATGACTACATGCTACAGCTAATGACTTCTGGGCCTTGATTTCCTGCTTGCATTTCCTTACTGAAGACACTTACTGGGATCGCAGGCTGTCACTGAAGTTAAACAAAATAAATCATGGGTTGTAAAATTAAAAACAATAACCTGATTTTATGGCTGTTTTGTTCAGACTGTAAGAGCATTGAGGATAATGGTCACGGCTGAATCGAGCTTAGATATTGCTAAGGCCAATTTTATGCCTTGTCATGCTTTTCATTTTCTTTTGCTTCAAGCGAATGGTAAAACAATTGGAAGATTGCTTTGAATCAAACATACAGCAGCAGAAACTTTAAAGAAAAGACTATATTAGCTTAATAGCTCAATAAAGCAAAACTCAGATGTTCCTCTTAGCAAAAGTTTCACTTAATTTCAGCTCAAATTTTCCAGGATATTCTTCAAAAGGTAATGAATTGGCAAATTATTTGCCATTTCTAGTTGCATGTTTAAGTGAAGATAAATATTTATGGTTTTCATATTGAGAACTTATGGGTGACTATTCTCTTTTATTGGAAGTTAAAAATCCCTCTATCACCCGCAATCAAGAATGGTATAGGTGTACCTATGCGTGACTGTGTGGAGGGTGGGGAGGGGAGGGGTGGAGATGGGGACAGGAAGGGACAGGAAGGGACATGGAGTAGAACCTGAGGCTCAAATTATTGTTTCAGCTGGAAGGAACTCAGGTGGGGGAGAGTCCCGTGTCTCTAAATCAAATGAAAACTCTCTTCAATTTGGCAGGAGAGTCTAGCTCAATCATTCTTGGACTCTAGGGTCATCAAAAAGCTAAAATGGTGCCTAAAAAGTGGGCAAGAGCCTCACGGCTGCTACTGAGATCCTCACTGTTCGTGCCCTACTGGTCCTTGAAAGCAGATGGCTGTGCTGTCCTAATGCCAAGTGGGCTACCATGGTGTTTCCCTGAGCTGGCAGCCCCCTTCCTAGGACCCAGCCTTCTAGATCCACCGGGCAGCTATTTCTTTGGAAAGTTTTGTTACCTTTCAAAGTACTGCCAGAAAGTGAGGCATGCACCCTGACCACCAAAGGGACCCTCCACTCTATTTCCTTCCCAGGTCAATGTCCAGTTTCCCATTGCTGCTTCCACACTTTTCCCATCAAAAGCGCTAACCTCTCTCCCCAGCACTCCACGACCCTTAGCTTAATCTCCTTAAGGAATCTAGGATTTCTGAGTGCAAAGGTCAGGATGCTTTTGGGCAATTTGTAAAACAAAAATTTCCTGAGGCCAGCAGCACAGAGGGTGTGGCTGCCTTTTTGGGACAAATGGGAGGTGAACAAAAGAAATACAGGGATAAATAAAACCTAAATTAATATCTCAATATATTAACCCACCTCACTATAAGAGGAAAGATTCCTGGCGAGGAGATCCCAGATGAGTAACAGCTCACTAGCCACATTCAGATTGGCTCCAGTCCAGTGTCAATTCAATTGTTAAAGAGCATGTATAAATTCTTCATAGATACTATTTGACCGCACCTCTTACTCTGAGCAAAGTTCCTTTAGGGAGGACCAACCAGTGCCGTCATTACTCCATATTAAGAGTCAGGGATGATGGAGATTGGTGGCACTGCAGGGGATTCCCAATGGGTTTAGAGTGAGTCCCAAGAGATAATTGTAAACTCTAACCTCCTTGGAGAAGAGTGTTCTGGGATAAATGTTAAATCTGCATCAGATGGGCCGGCCCCGTGGCTTAGTGGTTAAGTGCACGCACTCCGCTGCTGGCGGCCTGGGTTCGGTCCTGGGTGCGCACCTGCGCACCGCTTCTCTGGCCATGCTGAGGCCGTGTCCCACATACAGCTACTAGAAGGATGTGCAGCTATGACATACAACTATCTACTGGGGCTTTGGGGGAATAAATAAATAAAGAAAATTATTAAAAAAAAAATCTGCATCAGAATAGTACAGCTCTTATCTTGTCACTGTTTAGTCCCTGGGTCTATTGCTGGAAAACTCCTCTTTTCCAATATTATCAAGTGAGCTGGCTAAATTCTGGACAAAGCTGCTCATAAAACTGATAAGAGCCCTCTCTTAAACAACCTAATTTGAACTTTATCCCAGAGACCTTGAGAAACTGGATCTGCACTTTTATAATCCAAGAGTTGAACGTAGTCCTGCACATTGGGTAACATTTGACCTTGAAATGTTGTTCTAAAAGTCATGTTTTCCCCTTGCAGGCTTTGACGTTATCTGTGCATCAGTGAACACTTTATCATGGTAATGCTTCAGGAATGTGCAGAATGGTTGAGGAGTTTGAATGCCATGGCAGTTTCAAGTTTGCTGGGCTCTTGTAACCAGCTCGCCGGTCAGTCATCAGAAGACTGTTATACTACGTATGCCGTGGGAGAACTGACGTTCATGCCCAAGTCACTTTCAAGGGCAGTTCAAGGTTTTGGCTCACAAGGCTCTGGTTAGCTGATACTTTGCTCTTTGAGTATATTCTCTTATTGCTACTGAGATATGCCACAGAAAATGCTTATATTCTTATTTTGGTTTAGGGAAGCTATTACAATTTAGCTTGTTTACAAGTTGTTTGCAAACAAGTGCTTCAATTTGACTTTTAAAAATAGGGTGCCATATTTTAAAGGTTAAGGGTACAGGCTTTGGCGGAACAGTCCTGGGTTTGAATCCAGGCCTGTCACTTACTAGCTGTGTGGATCTGGAGTCATTATCTTCATCTTTGTGTCTCAGTTTCCCAATGTGTAAAATGAGTAGAATAATACCTTCCACATTGTTCCATGTTATGTTAAAAGAGATAACACAAGCTATGGCCTTGGTACACTAAGAAGTGGGAAGAATTCAACAACTCTTCTATGGTATTATTCATCTTGCTTTTTCTGTCTGTCCAGGGGAACTGCGAATTTATTGAAAGTAGAAATCATAGCTCTTCTTGCTTTATGTTTCTCACAGCGAGAATGCCAAGGACACAGCAGGTGGTGAGTAAATACTTGTTAACCCCTTGCTCTTTCTTTTGGAATTATCCCGCCCTCTGCCCAGTTACACTGACTACTTCTCATTCAAAGACCTCCTTTTTCTTTTTGTTTGGTGGAAAGTCATGGAAGGTAAAACAATACTAGAAGGATTTTTCTTTTAGTCTCTGCCTCTGGTAGGTTTCCTTCAAAATTGGGTTCTATGTATCGTAAGAACTTTGACAGTAATCATTAAAAAAGACCAAGTACTCACATGCATGTAGGCATAGAGTTCTTGAACCCATGTTCTTTGCATCTTCCTAGTTAAGATGAGCATTTTATGTCTTAATAATTTGCCTGGGGGACAATGTGCATTTTTAGGCTACCTCTGCATTTGCAACTTCACAGTTATCAACAAAATCGCCACTGAAATGGAGCCTGGGTTTACACAGTCAACATTTGGCAGCAGTATTCATGGTGTGGAGTGGGAGCAGGGAAGGCGGTTGAAGAGAGGGTAACCTCTAGGGCCAATGATCTACAGCAGCTCTGTGGTTGCCACGAAGCAAGTGTTCCGTTTTGTTATCACTCTAGCTAGATAAGAAGGATTGTATGAGATTCCAGGTCCAATTGTAGGCTGTTCCAAGGGACAAACAAAGCCTCCTTAATTAAATGGGTGGTTATGACTGGTTAGTTTTTCAATTCCCCTAAGTTTCTTATTAAATGAAGAGAAATGACGGAGACCCCCTCAGTCTTGATTAAGGGGCAACATGTGACGTATTTTTCCTGTAAAATTGAACAAAATGTACATATGTAACACTGCCAGTGACTGAAGAAAATCTATCTTCTAAGGGGTTAACGTTGAGAGGAAAAGAAAGGAGATGGATATTAGGGTTTTTTTTTTTTGTTTCTGTATTTTTTACTTTTTAAGTAAACATTCCTATTTTAGAATGGATTTAGATTCACAAAAAAATTACAACGACAGTAAAGAGAATTCCCATAATCCCTATACCCAGTTTCCCCCATCATTGACATCTGACATTATTATGTACATTTGTCATAGTTAATGAACCAATATTGATACATTACTATTAGCTAAATTCCATACTTTTTTCAAATTTCCTTAGATTTTACCTAATTTCCTTTTTCTGTTCCAGGATTTCATCCAGGCTATTAAATTGATATTAGCATTTTTAAAGAACCAATTCAGTACCAGATGCATTTATGTCATTATTTCATTTAATTTTCATACATAGTATTTAGGTAGGCACTATTTTCTGATTTTAAGAATGAGGCAACTGATATCAGAGCGGGTAATTGACTTTTTTAGAGTAACTAAACAAGTAATGAAGCAATGATTCAAACCCGAGCCATCTGGCCCAATTCCATTTTTTCCTTCTCATACCATGCTATCTTTCTCGCTTGCAATACAATAATCACATTTATATTTGAAAAATGTACTGCACATATAGTACATCCACATCCACATTGTGGAGCCACAATGCAACCACATTTTGGAAAATAGTTATAAAAGAACTCCCTTACTTGCACTAACAAAAGTAGAATTGTTTGTCTGAATTTTCATCTAATTTCTCAAAACCAGAGAGTCTTATTTGAGCCACAGAAGTCTAAGTTAGAGCCGCCAAAGTATAATTGGCCTTTGAATGATAGATGACTTATTGCTGGAATATGTTTAATAATGTCTTGTTTCCTTATTGAAGGTTCTATGCCACAGAAGACGCATTTCAACTTCTGTTTTACTCAGAGGTGATATAAAAGAATGTGAGCAAGGTTTTGGGTTGAGTCATATATTGTGGGGGGCTTTCTGTCTATTTTTTTCCTAAGCTAACAAGGTTACTCACAAACAATTCACATCAGAAACAAAACAAATGATCATTGGAAAGTGAATTCAGGGGACTGTTGAAAATCTTCAGTTATTTTCATTATACTTCATTGCAGTTCATTTATATGAAATCCCCGTTCTAAAGTTTCAGCTCTTTTCAGTTGCACCATATCAGTTGCAATGTGGTTATAGGAAAATTGTGCCTTCAAAAATTTTGAATGTGCTGGAGAAAAAGATCGAAAAAAATCAAAGCAATAGAGTGAATGGTTAGCTGTTATTTTAAGCAGGTCCTTTTTCTTTCACAGCTGTATTTCACCTGCTTGACAATAATCATTCAAAGAGTCTAAAAATAGTTCCATAGGAGCCAAAGGTTTAAATAATAGATTAGAATTACTGGATGGTCATTTTTGTTAATAATAGGTTTACTGTGTTGACTTAAAACATGAAAGAGTGATTATTCCTCACAGATATTTTCTCCTTCACATAAAACAAGGAAGTATACAAAAAAGAAAAAATACTGACTGTTCTTGGTAAGTAGATTTTAATTTGTATCTACGCTGTGTTCTTCTCACTTCATTAGGCTTAGAATTTGTGACTAAACAGCACTGTCTGGGCAGCCTGCTGCCTAGTTGGAGATGTCAGAAGCAATTACTTTCACAGATTTAAGATTTTATTATCACACATATCCTGTCTTTAGCTATGTGAGTGGACAGCCCAATCAAGGACGATATGTATTTCATCATCTCTTTCTTGTCACTGTGCAATTTTAATAACAGCTTCGGTAGCATCCCACTTTGCACAAGAATGCAGCAGCTGGATGAACAGTTAAATGGAGCCATGCAAAGTTAGAATATTTACTTTTCCTAATTTCAAATTCCTTTTGCAGACTAAATGAGCTCCATTAGACTTATTGGGAAAGAATCTCCAAAAAGCTACACCCTGCCTTCAGTTATGTTGAAAATTCTCCAAAAAAAGTGTCTAAGGGTAGGTTGTAGAATGCCAACTTCACTCAATATTAATAAAAACTGACTGCTTTTTTATATTTTTGGGAGAAGAGTGAGTTAACCTGGTTTCTTTACTTATAGGCTTGTGGTTCCTGGAAGAAGGAAACTGATACATTCTCTTTTTTTTTTTTTTTTTGAGAAAGAGTCTCCTCTTTGACCTGTATCATTTCACTATTTCCTCTCTACATCCACTCCTAGTCTCTTCCTTTAGTTTTTCTAGCCTGAGCAATCCCAATAAGATTCTAACTGTTTTGCCTAATTCCTTCTTTCACACAGTTGCTACAATGCATTTGAAAAATGAAAATTTGTTCAGAGTTTCCCCTAATTCAAAACTCATCAGAGGTTTCTTATTGTCCTCAAGTGAAAGTACAAATTCCCTGGCAAAGGTTCTTCATGATATCACTTCTGTAGCCTCCTCTCTGGTCTGGTGGTCCATACACTCAGGTAGCATCAGGCCATTTCACAAGTGCTACTGAATCTGCTTCCTCTGCTTAGGGACTTCCTGGGCCTTACTCTCTTGAAGAACAAACAAGAACACATCTTTTAGGACTGAGTATGATGTCACATGTCCTCTGAAGACTTCCTGACCCCTTGGGAAGACATACCCAATCTCTTCTTTGTCTTGCTGTACACACGTCTTTTATGCGCCCTGTACCACATTATGGTATAAATTGTTTACACGTCTCTAGACGCCCTACAGATTTAACTCTTCATATTTAATATGCGAATCAGATTTTTTTCTCTTTATGCACTCTCGTGTTTGAGAATCACTGAAAGTCTTGGAGATCAATGAACGTTGATCTGCACTGCTCTCACTGTGGCTGACTACAAGCTTGGTTTAGGGCAAAGGTGCTCAAACTCATTGAATGTGAGAATTGCCCAGGTGTTGGACAATGTTCAAATTCTTGAAACCCAAAAGTAAATCAAATTCCTGATTCAAAAGTAACGAGGAGGGATCCAGAAATTTGCCATTTCTCCAGGCACTCCAGGTTAATTTTGACGCAGGTGTATGAGTTGCAAAATATGAGGAAACTGACCCTTCCAGTATCTATTGTTGTATCACCAAGTACCCTTAGTGTCATAAACAAACCACTTAGAGAAATAAAAAACAACTACTTGATTATGCCCATGGATTCTGAAAGTCAAGAATTTGTACAAGACACAGCAGGAATGACTTGGCTCTGCTCCGTGATGTCTGGGGTCTCAGCAAGGAAGACTCAGATGTCTGGGGGTGACTTGAGTGGCTGAGGGCTGCAATAGATGGGCTGCAGGATCTCTTGCATTGTGGTTTTCTCACCCACATGCCTCGATCCTGGGCCGAAATGACTGGAAGGTAAGGTTGGGTTCAGCCGAGGCTGTCAACAAGAGCACCTACATGTGGCTTGGACTTCTCACAGTGTGGCAGCTGAGAAGGAACCTTCCAGAAGAGCAAGCATTCCAAAAGAATGAGGCAGAAGCTGCATGATCTTTTATAACACAGTTCCTCTTTCCTTGCATTCACATGGCCAAGGTAGTCGCAAGTCCATCCAAATTCAAGATGTGGGGGCATAGACCCCACCTCTCAATGGGAGAAGTATCAAAAAAATTGGAGGCCATGTTTTAAAACTGCCACACTGATTTGCACTTTGATTTTTATATATATTCTCTACTGGATCTGTAAGCTATTTGAGGATAAAAATGATGTCTTATTTAGTTTTGAACTCGCAGGACCTCAGACAGGACCTGGTACTTAATATAAACCCAGTAAATACTTCTTGCTTTTAACTTATCTAAAGGTCAACAACTATAACCCTTCAATTACTGGATATTATGGGGTATTGATCTAGAGACACTTTTTCAGCAAGAAGTTCTTTGTAGAAGACAAGGGACGTGCCTCATAAAAGTTGACTGATTGATATTTCATTGCTACGTGAATCCTAGTTTCACCATTTCATGACTGTGTGATCTTGAGCAAATTACCTAAACTCTCCATTCTTCTGTTTACTATTACTCATCTCCAATGTGGAGAAAACAGAGATTTGGTGTAAGGATCAAATGAAATAAAGTTCGTTGATAATGAGATGTAATGGGATTGAGCAGTAAAGCGCTCTCCTTCTAAAGATATTTCCATTCCTACAATAGGCATTGACTATTAGGGTTAGTCAACCAACTATTAACGTGGATAAACAGTTAAATTATTACAAGGCAGCCTTACGAGTTTTATTTGTGTATATAAGTATGCACGTATGTGTTGCTGTATAAGTGGTTTTATAAAAGTATACTTTTTAGTAAAGTATAAAATATATTGAGCAAAATACACAAATCATAAGTGAGCAACTCAATGAATTTTTATAGTGAACATATTTATACGAACACCATGTAGATCAAGAAAAAGAAGCTTCTGCAGCCTAGAAGCTTCCATTGTCCTTCTATCAGTTATAGTTCATCAAGGGTATTTACTCTTCAAACTTCCACCACCACATACTTTTTTGCCTGTTTTTGAATTTTATATACATGGAGTCATATACCATACATCCTTCTGTGCCTGCCTCTTTTTTTGGTTCAACATTACTTTTGTGAGATTCATCCATGTCATTGCATACAACAGTATTTCATTTATTTTAATCATTGTAGAGTAGTCTATTATTTATATATTCCATTTTTGATTTATATTTGGGTTTTTTCCAGTTTTTGTCTACTATGAATAATGCAGCTATGAACATTCTTGTACTTATCTTTTGGCATACATATGTCTTCATTTATTGGATATGTATGTAGGAGAGGAATTTCTAAGTCAAAGAGTAAGACACTTAGATTTTCTGTTTTTCCTTGCTGTTCTGAAGAAATAAACACACATACACCTTTACATATATACATATATACGTATATCTGGGTATGTGTTATATATGTATGTATCTGGACAAGAATCTCTTGTTGAATATATGTATTAAAAATATCTGTCCCCTTTCTGTGGCTTGCCTTTTTATTAATCTACTGATAACTTTTGATGAAGTTCTTAAATTTAATCAAGTCCCATTTTTCCATCTTTTCTTTTATAGTTCGTGCTATTTGTGTCATGTTTAAGAAATCATTGTCTAGCCCAAGATTATGGAAATATCCTTCCATGTTTTCTTCTAAAAGTTTTATTATTTTGCCTGAAAATGTGAAATTTAGGTCTACAATCCCCTAGAATTGATTTTTTTTTTGTCTATAGAGTATTGTAGAGGTTATTACTTTTGTCCTATAAGAATAGACAATTAACCCAGCACCAATTTGTGAAAAGATTATCTTTTCTCCACGCTAATTCAACAAGTCTAGTTTTAGACTCTTTATTCTGATTAACGGGCCTAATATATATCTTTGTCCCAATATCTTACTGTTTACTGTCTTAATTACAAGAGCTTTAGAATAAGTCTTGATATCTAGTAGCTTAAATTCTCTCAATTTTTTCTTCTTCAAGATTGTCTTGGTCATTCTTGGCTCTTCGTATTTTCATATAAATTTTACAATTAACTTGATTTCCACACACACACACAAATCCTACTGGGATTTTGGTTGAATCTCTTTTTTAAATGTGTAAGTTAACTTAGGGAAAATTGAAAATTATTATAATATTGACTGATATCTCAAGCATGGTATCATTATCTCCATTTATTTGACTTGTTAGTTTCCCTCAGTAATGTTTTGTTATTTTTAATGTAAAGACTTGCACATATTTCAATAGATTCACTCTAATTATTTGATATTTTTAATGCTATTATAAATAGTATAAATTTAAAACTTCATTTTATTACTTTTGTATGTATTATTTGTACACACAAATAGTATTTTTGTATGTTTTTAACATCCAGCAAACTTGCTAAATTCACATAGTAATTTTAGTGGTTTACTATAGATTCTTTTGCATTTTCTAAACACACAATCATGAATGGCAATAGTTTTGTTTCTTCATTTTCCATCTTTATATATTTTATTCCTTTTTCTCACCTTATCACATTGGTTAGGAACCACAGTAACATAATTTACAGAAGTTGATAGCAGGCATCCTTATTTTTGTAACTGAATGGAAACATAAAGCTTTCAATATTTAGCTAAGTATAGTTTTTGCAGTAGGAGTTTTGGAGATATGTTTTATCAGATTAAGATATTTGCCTTCTGTTCCTGATTTGCTATACATTTTTGCAAGGAACATGTCGAATTTCATCAATTGAACTGCATCAATTGAGATGGCAATATTTTTTTCTCTTTTATTCTGTTAACATGTGAACAACATTAACTTTTGAATATTAAAAAATCTTGCATTCTGGAATTTAAAAAAGTCATGATTTATAGTTCTTTTTATATATAGCTGGATTTGTTTTGCTAATATTTTGGTCAAGACTTTTTCACCCATATTCATGAGGGAAATTGACCTATGATTTTCCTTTCTTTAACTATCTTTGCCAGGTGTTGATGTCAAGGTCATGCCAGCCTAATAAAACAAATTGGGAAATATTCTTCCTTTTTCTGTTCTCTTCATGAGTTTGTATAGTATTGGTAGTTTTTGTTTTTCTTAAATGTTAGAAAAATTCAATAGTGAAGATACCTGCATCTTGAATTTTATTTTCAGGAAGGTTTTTTTTAAATTATGGATTTATTTTATTTAATAGTCTATACAGATTTTCTCTTTCTTTTCTGTGTCAGATTTGGTAAATTGTGTTTTCTAAAGTATTTTCTTTTTTCATTTTACTTGATTATTCAAATATATTGGAATTAATTGTTCATAATATGCTTCTTCTTATTTTTAATGTCTTTATGGTGTGTAGTATGTTTCTCTTTCTATTCCTGAAATTTGGTAATTTGTGTTACCTCTTTTTTTTCTTCTTCAGTCCTAAGGTTAACTTTTCAAAAAGTAACTTTTTGTTTTATTGATTTTCTCTTTGTACATTTGTTTTCTATTTTATTAATTTTTGCTCATCTTTATTATTTCTTTGCTTGTACTTTCTTTAGAGTTAATTTGCTGTTTCTTTTTTTTTTTTAAGAGAGTTTTTTTTTTTTTTTTGGCAGGGGAAGATCAGCCCTGAGCTAACATCCGTGCTAATCCTCCTCTTTTTTTGCTGAGGAGGACCAGCTCTGAGCTAACATCTATTGCCAATCCTCCTCCTTTTTTTTTCCCCCCAAAGTCCCAGTAGATAGTTGTATGTCACAGTTGCACATCCTTCTAGTTGCTGTATGTGGGACACGGCCTCAGCATGGCCAGAGAAGCGGTGCGTAGGTGCTGGCCCGAAATCCGAACCCGGGCCACCAGCAGCAGAGCGCGCACTTAACTGCTAAGCCATGGGGCCAGCGCCGTAATTTGCTTTTTCTTTTCTGCTTCTTGAAGTGGGCACCTAGATCATTAATTTTTGCTTTTCTTCTTTTCCAATATGTGTATTTATTATTAGAAATCGCCCTCTAAGCACTACTTTAGCTGCATCCTACAACTTTTGATATGTTCCTTTTTTTTTTTTGCTGGAAAGAGATTAGCCCTGAGCTAATATCTGTGCCAATCTTCCTCTATTTTGTATGTGGGTTGCCACCACAGCATGGCTGACAAGTGGTGTAGGTCCACACCCAGGATCCAAACCTGCGAACCCAGGCTGCCGAAGTGGAGAGTGCAGAACTTAACCACTAGGTCATGGGGCTGGCCCCTGATATGTTGCTTTTTGACATTTATTCAATTCAAAGTATTTTATAATTTCTTTTTAAATTTTGTCTTTATTTTAAATTATTTTACAGAAGTATTGGTGAACTTCCAAATATTTGGGAATGTTTTAATTCTCTTTTTGCTATTGATCTCTAGCTTAATTTTACTTCCATCAGTAAACATACTCTGTATAATTTATATCTTCTGAAATGTTTGGAGAATTTAAAAATTTTCCAGCATATGGTCCATCTTGGCAAGTGTACATGTGGATTTAAAAAAAAAAAATGTATTCTAATGTGGGGAATGATTTTCCAAACAGGTCAATTGGGCCAAGTTGGTTATTCAAATCTTCTGTATATCTACAAATCTATTTTTTGGTCTTTTTGTTCTATCATGTAATGAAAGAGATATACTAAATTGTCCTAATATTTTTGTAAATTTTTCTATTTTTTTCTTTTAGTACTAATTATTAATATTTACTTTATATATTTTGAATCTATGTGCATATATTTGTAGAATTGTTATATCTTTTTGGTGGATTTACTCTTTTATTTTTACGATACGTCCCTCTATCTCTTGCAATTCTTGCCTTAAAGTATGCTTTGGTTGTCATGTGTTAATACAGTCATGTGTTTCTTAATGACAGGAATACATTGTGAGAAATGCACCGTGAGGTGATTTCGTCATTGTGCAAACATCATAGAGTGTACTGACACAAACCTAGATGGTGTAGCCTACCACACATCTAGGCTATATAGCACTAATCTTACAGGACCACCATTTTATATGTGATCTGTCATTGACCAAAACGTTACGCAGTGCGTGACTGTAGTAAAGTTACTTCAGTTTTATTTTGGTCAATGTGTTGATGGTATTTTTTTCATCTTTTTATATTCAAGATTTTGTGTCCTTATATTTAAAGGTATCTCTTGTAAATAGTGCACAGTTGGGTTTTTAAAGAAAATTTAGTCTGATAATCTTTATGTTTAATCGGACTTTTTAGTTTATTTATACTTCACGTAATTTGATATATTTGGGCTTAAATTGACCATCTTACTATTTCATATTCACTTGTCCCATTTGTGTTTGTTCTTTTTTTCCACTTTTCTTGTCATTCTTTGCATTAATCAAAGTTTTTTATGATCATACTTCCCTCTCTACTAGTTAGTTATACTTATTTTTAGTCATGCTTTTTAAACAACTATCTTAGCGGTTTTAGAGAGTATGACATGCTTTCTTTATTTATTGTAGTTTACTGTCATTTAGTATTTTTTGCTACTTCACAGAAAATGTGAGGTCCTTAATGATTTTCATGTCTTTACTTTCTCCTGCCTTTTATTTTTTTCAAGTATGCAATTCTATATATTTTAAACTCCAGAAAACATTAATATTGTTTTATAAAATCAACATCCATTTATACTTACCCACTTATTCACTTTTTTCATTGGTCTTCATTTCTGCCTGCATTTTCATACCTCTGAGATTATTTTTCTTCTGCCAGGAAAATGTTCTTTGCATGTACATCTCCTTGACGAGAATTTTCTCGTTTTTTTTTTTTTTTGTCTGAAAATATGACCTTCATTTTTGCTGGTATAGAATTCCGGGTTGACAGTAATTGTCTTTCAACATTTTAAAGTTGTTAATTCTGCTATTTTTTCCATAGTTCACTTGAATTTCTGTTGAAAATTCAACTGTCACTTTTATTATTGCACCTTTCAAGTAATGTGCCTTTTTCTCTGGCTGCTTTTAAGATATTCTTTGTCTTTAGTGTTCAATAGTTTGAATATGATGTGCCTAATTATGGATTTTCTTTGCCTATATCCCACTTGGAGTTTCATTGGTCTGTGACTTGGTGATACATTATGTAATTTTGGCAACTATTTCTTCAAATATTGCTTCTGCCCCATTCTGTCTGTAGTCTCTTCTGGGATTCCAATTATAGACATGTTAGATTGTCTCATCATATTCCAAATGCTTTTTTAATATCTTCTATCCTTGTTCTTACTGGACACGTTTTACTGATCTATCTTCCAGTTTTCTATTCCTCATTTCTATTTCTCTAATATGCTATGGAATATGTTTAATGAATTATTATTTTTGATTATTTTATTATTTACTTTTAAAATTTTTATATGATTCCTTTTTATCGATTCCAATTCCTTGGTTCATTCTCCACCTTCTCATCTGTTTTCTTAAATATAATAACCACAATTATTTTAAAATCAGTGTCTGATTAATTCCAGTTTCATGTTTATTTGCAGGGTGATTGTTTTTATTGTCTGTATTTTTATTTTAGATTTTGGCTATTTGGATCTGTCTTCTAGTATGCCTGGTAATTTTAGATTGAATGCTAGACATTCTGTATCTAGATTATTTTATTTTCTTCCAGGGAGTATTGATTTTAGTTTTGCCAGGTAGTTATAGGAATGGAAGATCATCTTGATTTAATCAAGGATTGAGATGATTCCAGGTCACACATGAATCCTTTTGTGCTGATCTATTTCTGATTTGCCCTTACTCCTGGATCTAGTCCATCATAGGTCTCAACTGAAAGTTTGGGGAATTTTTCACGGTCTCTTCTCCTTGCTATGCACTATTCTTCAGTTTTTGACTCTCTAGCGAGATACTGTTGTGGAAATCTCCAATTAGCATTTTAGCTTCTTAGCTATGGATTTCTGCTTGGCTTCTCTGGCTCTCGCCTTACGCAGCTTAGTGTTTTTAAATGCTAAGAGAAAACATGTGGTGCAGAATGTGGAAATGTTGAACTCCCTTCCACGTGGTTCCTTTTTCTGCGGAATCTTGGTCCGTTATTTTTGACCAGCTTGGTAGCCTCATAATTCATTTTGGTCTCTACAGATTTGTGAATTTGCTCAAACCTCTGGGCCACCATTTTCTGCTTGGTTTCTCAGCCCATGCCACTTAGTAATAGGCAAATATTTTAAGAAGAAAAGTGGTATAGAAGTTCATGCTCACCTCTGTGTATGGCTTTTCTCCCTGGAATACTGGTCTCTTGAGTCCTGATGTCTTGGTGAATCTCTGATATCTTTAAACATTTTTGCTTGTAATGTTATCCATTTTTTTTTGGATAAGAGAATTGGTCTGTTCTGGACAGGAGAATTAGTCTGACAATGAGCTATGTCACAGCTGGAAATAGATTTTTTTAGACTGACAACTTCTGAGTGCTACTTTTCAGAGATAAATCTCTCCTTTTTGACTCATTCTTTCGTGATCTCAATATGACTTTGCCTAAGGGTGCTTTTATATTTTTTTCTTAGTTTTCATCCATTGGCAATAATTAAGCATATCCTTGTGTTATTTGATGTTAATGATCAAACACTGGGGCATCTTAGCTAGTGTTGTAGCAAATCTGAATATAAAGACATTTTGGAACTACAGTAAGAAAGTAGTTTTTTTTGGATTCCCAAAATACTATGCGATTTTATGGGACCTCTTTGGTTTTCAAAACTCTTGCTACAGTTTTCACAGGAATTTATGTTCATAAAAGAGCACCAGACATCTTACTCTTGGTAATATATTTTTCCTCTTTCCAAATTGATGCTGAGAGAAAAACAAGCAGAAATGATAAGATAAACCAGGAGCTGTAGATGGGAGATCAGGGGCTTTATGGTCATCCTAACAAGTGTTCCAATACTGACCCCTTTTCCTGACAGTTACGTGACCTTGCAAAAAACGCTTAGTTGCTCAGGTTTCTATTTTCACATTGTGAAGCAGCTATCCCTCAGAAGACTTCTGTGAGGATTAAATGAGAGACCTGTAAAAAGAAACACACACAATGTGGAGCACAGAGTAGGTGCTTGATGAATGTTGATTCCCCTGTCCTCATCCCATAAGTGTAAATGTGAGGGTCAAACGTGAACCTTGTGAAAGGTGCATCTATCACTGTGGGAGGCTGCAGGCTGCTGGAGGTCTGGTTGTCCAGTTGGTTAGAACCATGTGATGATGAGGCCGGGGTCATGGGTTAAAAATCTATGGGAGCCAGACAGTCTCTCTTTCTTCCTCTATGTCTTTTGAAATGGCATCTGCATCCTGGTTATGAGGTAATAGAGAAAAAAATGTGTGCAAGGACCACTGACTATTCATCTCCACTGCAAGGAAAGCTAACTTAAAACTGTGCCTGGAAGGCGGGTCAGTACCGTTCCCTTCGAATATGAGGTGCAGTACAGGACGTAAGGCGAAGCTGTTTGAAACTTTCCTCCAGCCTGGTTCTGCCCCATGGCCTTAAGGTAGAAGACAAAGAACCCCTGGCGCCTTTGAAAAGAAACAGAAGTGACCTTGTGACAACCCGCATTCACTGTCCCGTATTTTTAAAGCTTATTCTTTGCGCAAAGGGGCTGGGCAAGCTCTCACTGAGCAGCAGTTCATGGCTTCGCGTTTGCCTCCCAAATCTGTGTACTTCTGGTGCGTGACTCATTGCTTTCCGGTGCAATAACTTGAACTACATAAAACCAATTTTAATTCTAAATATAATTTTGACTCTTACGGAAATAATATACAGCATGCATCACTTGAATTACAAAGTAGATAAAAATAGTTGGAATTAGGTTATCATCTGTACGTCAAACAGGGTGATTTCTCAGCTGTGTTTTGAATTGTGGCATGCAGCAATTTACAAGTAAGGCTCATTTAAATACGGCACACGGGCGCGCAGTCCTCTCTAAGGTATTCAGTTAATTGGAGAATGATGCCAGTTTTGTTCTAAGAGTTTGCTCTCACTCTTTTGCTTTTTGATTTTAATAAGCTTTTATACTTTATTTCTGGAGAGCAACATATTTGCTATCCTCTGGTATCTATGTGATTTAAGTTGTTATTTTAAATTGGCAGCATTCACAGTGTTCAGGAGAAGAGTGACTGTTGGTTGATGGATCATTAGATTTGGTTTTAGGGTTTTCCTCTCTTGTTTATATTAATCAGTTTTATGTACCTTGTGCCTTGGTTCTTTTTCCCAGTTCACATAAATATTGATGTCATCTTCAATTGGAAGTTTCAGAAAAGAAATTAGAACTAGAAAGCTGGCTCCAATAGCCATCAGTTGTAAAACCAATTCCAGTCATATCTATCAAAATTAGCTACTTTTTCAGTACATAAAATCCATTTATGCAAAAGGAAAATCAAATAAACTCTCATTAAAAATCTGTATTATTTTTTCCATTTCCATCATTAAAAAATGACTTTCTACCACTGCCAGTCAAATTATAGTATTTTTCTAATAACTCATATGAGTAATCTATTGGTATGTAAAATAAGTAATCTTTCTACAAAATTGTTTAACTATTTACTTTCTCCATTCATTTTGGACTTCTTTTAGTTTCAGAGTAACTTAGTTTAAAATAAGGTCATACCATAGCTTTCTTAACAAGGTTGAGATTTTAAGCACATCTATTTAATAAAGATGTTTTGTAGATGAGTGAGGATAAAAACAGTTTCCTGAGAGATGAGTGTTCTGGGGCCCTGGAGCCTTACAGCCAAAATAGCAACACAACCTGGCGAAGGAGGAAGATTGGAGGGCAGTCACCTTTATCTGCCTAGAATTTTCTGACTCGCCCTACTCCCAACCTGCTTTCTATCCTGTCTTGCTAAACAGCTCTGGAAATGTACTATCCAATATAGTAGCCAATCTCTGGCTATTTTTTAAGTAGACTTTATTTTCTATAGCAGTTTTAAATTCATAGCGAAACTGAGAGGAAGGTACAGAGATTTCCCATATACCTCCTGCCCCCACACGTGCATAGCCTCCCCATTAGCAACATTCCCCACCAGAGTGGTACATTTGTTACAATTGATGAATCTACATTGATTAACATATCATTATCACCCAAAGTCCATAATTTACACTAAGGTTCACTCTTGGTGATGTACATTCTATAGGTTCGGACAAATTTATAATGACATGTATATACCATTATACTATGGTATAGAATAATTTCAGTCTTCTAAAAATCCTCTGTACTTGCATATTCATCCTGCCCTCTCTCCTAACCCCTAGCAACAACTCATCTTTCTACTGTCACCACAGTTTGCCTTTTCCAGAGTGTTATATAGTTGGGATCAAACAATAGGTAGCCTCTTCAGATCGGCTTCTTTCACTTAGTAATATGCATTTAAGTTTTCTCCATGTCTTTTGATGGCTTGATAGCTTATTTCTTTTTAGCACTGAATAATATTCCATTGTCTGGATGTATCACATTTTATTTATCCATTCACCAACTGAAGGACATCTTAGTCACTTCCAGGATTTGGCAATTTTGAATACAGCTACTATAAACATCCATGTGCAGGCTTTTGTATGTACATAAGTTTTCAACTGCTTTGGGTAAATACCAAGGAGTACAATTGTTGGATAGTAAGGTAACAATGTGTTTAGTTTTGTAAGAAACTGCCAAACTGTCTTCCAAAGTGGCGATACCATTTTGCATTCCCACCAGCAATGAATGAGAGTTCCTGTTGCTCCAGATTCGCGCCAGCATTTGGTGTTCTCAATGTTCTGTGTTTTGGCCATTCTAATAGGTGTGTAGGAGAATCTCATTATTGTTGTAATTTGCATTTCCCTGACAACACATGCTGTGGAGCATTTTTTCACACGCTTATTTATCATCTGTATATCTTCTTTGGTGTGTTGTCTATTCAAGTCTTTTTTAAATTGGATAGTTTTTTTTATTGTTGAGATTTAAGTATTTTTTGTGTATTTTTGGTAACAGTCCTTATCAGATATGTCTTTTGCAAATGTATTTTCCTGGTCTATGGCTTGGCTTTTTTTTTTCTCTTTTTGGCTAAGGAAGATTCGCCCTGAGCTAACATCTGTGCCAATCTTCCTCTAATTTGTATATGGGTCGCCACCACAGTGTGGCTGACGAGTGGCATAGGTCTGCACATGGGACTTGAACCTGTGAACTCAGGCTGCCAAAGTGGAGCATGCAATCTTAACCACTAGGCCATGGGGCCAGCCACTATGGCTTGTCTTTTTATTCTCTTGACAGTGTCTTTCTTTTACAGAGCAAAAATTTCTAATTTTAATGAAGAATATTGATTCAATTACTTTAATAGATATAATTCTATTCAGGTTGTCTATTTCTTCTTGTGTGAGTTTTAGCAGATTATGTCTTTCAAGGAATTGGGCCATTTCATCTAGGTTATAAAATTTATAGGCATAGAATTTTTTACAGTATTTCTTTATTACACTTTTAATGTTTATGGGATTTGTGGTGTTATCCCCTCTTTCATTTGTGATATTAATAATTTGTGTACTCTCTTTTTTTCTTAGCCTAGCTAGAAGCTTATCAATTTTATTGATCTTTTCAAAGAACAAATTTTTGGTTTCATTGATTTTCTCTATTGATCTCCTATTTTCAATTTCATTGATTTCTGCTCAAACTTTTATTATTTCTTTTATTCTGCTTACTTTGGATTTAATGTGCTCTTCATTTTTCTAGTTTCCTCAGGTGGAATCTTAGCTGATTGATTTTAGGTCTTTCTTCATTTCTAATATATGCATTTAATGTTATAAATTTCCCTCCATATGCTATTTTCACTGCATCCCAACATTTTTGATGTTTTGTTTTCATTTACTTAAAAATACTTTTAGGGGCCGGCCCAGTGGCACAAACGATTAAGTGTGCACGCTCCACTGCGGCGGCCCAGGGTTCGCCAGTTCGGATCCCGGGTGCGCACCGACACACCGCTTGGCAAGCCATGCTGTGGTGGCATCCCATATAAAGTAGAGGAAGATGGGCACGTATTTTAGCCCAGGGCCAGTCTTCCTCAGCAAAAAAAAAAAAAAAAAGGAGAATTGGCAGATGTTAGCACAGGGCTGATCTTCCTCACAAAAAAAAAATATATATATTTTTTTAAATTTCTTTTGAGGTTTCTTCTTTGACCTATGTGTTATTTTATTTAGAAGTGTGCTGTTTACTCTCCAAGTATTTTGGGGTTTTCCAGCTATCTTTCTGTTATTGATTTCTAGTTTAATTACATTATAGGCTGAGAACAGACATTTTATGATTTCTATTCTTTTAAATTTGTTAAAGTATGTTTTATTTTCCAGAATGTGGTCTATCTTGGTGTATGTTCCAGCTGAATTTGAGAAGAATGTGTATTCTGCTGTTGTTAAATGAAGTAGTCTATATATGTTCATTATGTCCAGTTGATTGCTGGTGCTGTAGAGTTCAACTATGACCTTACTGATTTTCTGCCTACTGGATCTGTCTATTTCTGATACAGGTGAGTTGAAGTCTCCAACTATAATAGTGGATTCATCTATTTCTCCTTGCAGTTCTATCAGTTTTTGCCTCAGGTATTTTGCCATTCTTTTTGTTAGATGCATACATGCTAAGGATCGTTATATCTTCTTGGAGAATGGATCCCTTTATTATTATGTAATGCTCCTCTTTATCCCTGAAACTTTCCTTGCTGTGAAGTCTGCTTTGTTTGAAATTAATGTGGCTACTCCTAATTTTTTTTTTGGTAAGGAAGATTGGCTCTGAGCTAACATCTGTGCCCATCTTCCTCTATTTTGTATGTGGGATGCCACCACAGCATGGTTTGATGAGCAGTGCATAGGTCCATGCCTGGGATTCGAACCTGCGAACCCTGGGCTGCTGAAGTGAAGCATGCCACCAGGCTGGCCCCTACTCCTATATATTTTTGATTAGTGTTAGCATGGTATATATCTTTCTCATCCATTTACTTTTAATCTATATGTGTCTTTATATTTAAAATGGATTTCTTGGAGACAACATATAGTTGGGTCTTATTTTGTGATCTACTTTAGCAATCTCTTTCTTTTAATTGGTGCATTTAGACCATTGATGTTCAAAGTGATTGTTTTTTTTTTTTTTTTTTTTAAAGATTTTATTTATTTTATTTTTTCCCCCCAAAGCCCCAGTGGATAGTTGTATGTCGTAGCTGCACATCCTTCTAGTTGCTGTATGTGGGACTCGGCCTCAGGATGAACGGAGAAGTGGTGCCTCGATGCGCACCCGGGATCCGAACCCGGGCCACCAGCATCGCAGCGCGCGCACTTAACCACCAAGCCACAGGGCCGGCCCTTCAAAGTGATTGTTGATATAGTTAAATTAATACCTACCATATTTATTAGTCTTCTATTTGTTGTCCTTATTTTTTGTTCCTATTTTTGTCTTCCAGTCTTTTTCTGCTGTTTGTGGTTCTAACTGAGCATTTATATGAGTCCATTTCCTCTCTTTTCTTAGCATATCACTTGTACTTCTTTTTTCCCCCTTTTTTAGTGGTTGCCATAGATTTTGCAATATACATTCAGAACTAATCCAAGTCTACCTTCAAATATCACTATACCACTTCATGGGTAGGGTGTGTACTTTATAATGACAAAATAGTCCTAATTCTTCCCTCACATCTCTTGCATCATTGCTATAACTTATTTCACTTATACATAAATATATATATATATACATTTATATGTAAGCGTGTATAATTGGATACATTTTCTAGATCGGTAGTTTGGTGTCTGACGTTAATTTGGGGAAATTCTTAGTTATTATCATTTCAAATATATCTTCTATTTCTTTTTCTCTTTATTCTTTCTCCCTTCCCATTATGCATACGTTATACCTTTCATAGTTGTATCACAGTCCTTGGACATTCTGTTCTTTCAGTCTTTTTTCTCTTTGCTTTTCAGTTTGGGAGGTTCCTTTTGAGGTATCCTTAAGCCGAAAGATTTTTTCTTCAGCCATAGCCAGTCTACTAATAAGCCCATTAAAGGCATTCTTCATTCTTCATTTCTGATACAGTGTTTTTAATCTCTAGCATTTCTTTGTGGTTCTTTTTTTAGAATTTCCGTCTCTCTGCTTACATTGTCCATCTGTTCTTACATGCTGTCTACTTTATCCATTAGAGCTCTTAGCAGATCAATCATAGTTGTTTTGCATTCAGTGTGATATTCCAACAACTCTGCCGCACATAAGTCTGGTTTGGATGCTTTCTATATCTCTTCATATTGGGTTTTTTGCCTTTTGGTATGTTTTGTAATTTTTTCGTGATAGCTGGACATGGTGTACTGGGTAAAAGGAACTGCTCTAAATAGGCCTTTAGTAATGTGATGGTAAGCTGTGGGGGAAGGGGAAGTGTTCTATAGTCTGATGTTTAGGTCTCAGTGTTTTAGTGAGCCTATGCCTCTGCACTGTGAACTTTGCAAGTGCTTCTCAGCTGGATGGCTAGAGTGGGCTGGAGTGGGGTAGTTCTCTTTCTCCACGTGGAAGACGAGAGACAGCTGTAGTTGGGTATTTGCCTTCCTCCAGATCAGTTAGGTAGGTTCTAATAAAACCCTAGCAGGTTAGCCTCTGGTTAAATAGTTTCTCCTGAGGGCGGACTTTTTTTAAGAAGAACAGAATGCTCTGGCATAATTCAAAATGATTCCTTTTCCCCTCCCCTTGCTGGAAGCATGAAGGGATTTTTCTCGATATTCACTGGTAGGACCTGGTAGAGCTCCAGGAGGTAAAACTTACATGTGTGCCTCCCCCTTCCCCCTCCATCTCTATGACTGGGTCCCCCTGGAGTTTTTATCTCTCAGACTTGTCTACACTGAGCCTCCAGCAATTTATCAATTATAGGTTACGTTTCCCTGCTCTGGTACTTGTTTCCACAGAGGTTGCAGCTCTGAGGGTTCTGCTCCAGTAAGTTGTGCTTCTTTATATCCGTCTGTCAGTCTCTCCAGCTTCGAGGGCAGCAATTTGCCCTGCAATCTCATTTCTCCTATGGATCTAAGAAGAGTTGTTGATTGTTCAGTGTGTTCAGCTTTTTACTTGTGGTTAGGACAGAGTGGTGACTTCCAAGCTTCTTCCATGTAGGACCAGAAACTGGAAGTCATCTGGGTATTTAAATTTAAATTAATTAAATAAAATAAAATTTAAAATTCAATTCCTCAGTCATATTAGCCACATTTCAAGGGCTCAGCATCCACATGTGGCTAGTGGCTATTATATGGGACAGTTGTAGGTACAGAACATTTCCACCATCACTGAAATTTCTGTTGTATTACCCTGCTTTATAATTTCACATAGCTGCTTCTCTTTGGCGTAGAAACAAGTGATTAAAATTGGGAAAAATAAAGGAAATACTACAACCAAAGTATTGTCTTAATTCAGAGTATTATCCTGACTTCTTGGGAGCCTAGGATTCTGTTAGCCAGACCATGAACCATTAATCCGGCTTCCACTGTCAATATTTTATTAATAATGGAGATATTCATGTATTTTTTTTCCCATTTTCCTCCCTGAGTTCTTTCCTGAAAAGACTTTGCTTGAAGTCTCTGACTTATTTAATGAATGATTGTTAACATTCTTTGCCTTGTCATGTTTTCCATCTGTGATATATTGTGGCTTATCAGCACGCCAGGATACTCACAGTTTTAGAGTGCTTTTCAACTACCATTCTGTCGCAATTTCTTTTCGCTTTTTCAAAATTGAGAAGAGGGTGCCTTATTAGCTCAGTTGATTATCAGTCTCCAATTCAACTTGAGATACACAATTGAGCTAGTGCTTGAAAGCAAGGACCATGATTCCTGGGGAGAGGGATGAGAGGGATTCTTCTGCAACCTTCTCAGGGAGAAGCTCTTTTCTTGATCACTCCCTTGCACCATGGGACTCGGTAGGCGGGATAGGTGTTCCCCTCGCTCCTCACTTTAACTTCCAAGCCATTATTCCTCCCCTTCCTCCTTAGCATCACATCTTTAATCTCAAGCTGTTGGACAGTACTAACTACTGCCCTTTCTGTTGCAATCATCCATAGAAACCCTGTTCACACTCACATTTTCTCTGATGCTCTTTTTTTTGGGGTGGGGGGGGTGAGGAAGATTGGCTCTAAGCTAACATGCATTGCCAATCTTCCTCTTTTTGCTGAGGAAGATTAGCCCTGAGCTAACATCTGTGCCTGTCTTCCTCTATTTTGTACATGGGATGCCGCCACAGCATGGCTTGATGAGCGGTGCATAAGTCTGTGTCTGGGATCTGAACCCACGAACCCTGGGCCACTGAAGTGGAGCGTGTGAACTTAACTACTACACCACTGGGCCAGCCCCTCTTTGATGCTCTTTGATGTGAGAGGTGTTAGCTCACTCCTATGTTCTCTCTAGCACTGCTTCCATTCATAATTCCTTGTGATTTCAATACCACATAGATCATCCTTCAATTCCTGGCCTCTCATTCCTTGTCTACCTTTCAACTTCAAGAACTGCCTCCCCTAGTCATACTTTAGACCATGACAAGGTCATACTAATACCTTTGACCCTTCCTTAATTGTCGTTTCAAGCACGGTCTTCTCCAACTACTGCCGCCTATCTTACTTCTCACTTTCTCTAATATTCTTACTTCAACAGAACTGCTAGGACCTATAATCCCCCTTTGTCACTGTCTCTTGCTCCCTCATACTCTCACTTCTCACCTTTCATCAACTCCCTTTGCTTCTTTCTCCCTTTCTTTTACTCTTTTGGTAAAACCAACTCTTTTGCCATCCAACTCTGCGCTGGCTCCTCGACAGGCTTGAAAAAAGCACTTAATCATCTCATTTTCAATTCAAGTCTAGTAACTTCCAGTGATCCCTCAGTTCTACCAGGCAATCAGACTCCATTTCCCTAGTACCTCCTTTCTCTCTCTCCTGGATGATTGCTTCATGCATCCTCTTTTATCGTTTGTTGATTCTGCATCCTATTTTACTGAGAAAATAGCAGTCAGAAGACAACTTCCACAAGCTCTGCCATTCCATCTACCCACCTAGTGCATCTGGACTTCTTTCCTCTTCCTTCCCTTCTGTTGCTGTGGATGACCCGTCTGTGCTCCAACCAAAGGGCGTTCGTTTTCCTTCTATACTTGATCCATCCCATCCCCTCTTGCCCAGCCAAAGACATTTCTCCAGCGTCTCTCCCTTCTCTCTCTCACATTTGTCTGTTTAAGCGATCTATTGGATTATCCCTATCAGCATAAAAACGTGTTATTATTTCTCCCATCCTTAGAAAAAATATCTTTTCTTCCCCTCCCATATTTTCCGCTAGGCTCTACTCCATTTTTCTTCTTCCTTTCACAGCCAAATTACTCAAAAGTGTTTTCTGCGCTCGCAACACCAGTTCATCTCCTTTCATTCACTCTTGGACTCAGTTCAGTCAGGAATTTGACCCTACCATTCCATTGAAAGGGTGAAAATCATCAATGATTGTCATATTGTGAAGTAAAAAGGTCAGTTCTCAGTCCCCGTCTCACTGGACCATTCAGCAAGGTTTGACCACTCATTCTTCTCGAAAGCTTGCTTCACTCAGTTGCCGGTAGATTTCTCTCTCCTGTTTTCACTTGACTTTACAGTCTCTCCTTAGCCTCTTTTGCTGGTTCCATCTCATCTCTGTGATATCTAACTGTTGAACTGCTGCGGGCTTCTCATCTTGGATATCCCCTCTTCCTTACCTACACCCATTTCTCTGCAGATCTCATCAAGTCTAATGCTTTAACAACTTTTAAATGCTGATCATTCCCTAGTTTATATCTCTGGGCTAGATCATTTTTACTGAGCTCCAGACTTATATAGCCACTTATTGTTTATCCATATCATTTCTCAATGACAAACAGTCATCTCACATTTACATGTGCAAAACTCAACTCCTGATTGTCTCACTCTCTTCTCCCCACTAGACCTCCATTTCATCTTCAATTCCTCAGGGGAAAATTTCTCCATAATATGCTTGCATTGCACCATGTCCCTATCCTTTACAGCATTCATCATATGTGTAATTCTGAATATATTTGTGTGTCTGATTAATGTCTATCTCACAGATAGACTGTCATCTCCTTAAGAACCAGCATGTTGGCTACTGTTTTTCTTCATTGTATCCCCGGTACCTAGCACAGAGCATGAAGGAGATCAAAAAGAAATATTTAGAGAAATAATAAATAGGTATAAAGGTTTTAAGGGACAGAGATACAAGAATGTATACAGCTCAAATCCTGTTGAAGTAAACCATCAACATTTACCTGAAATAGTCTATGTCTGGTTTTGGAGATGCCACTAATCTCTTGTAGGTGCCAAAATATCACACTTAATGGTGTAAGAAGAATTAAGAGCCATAGCAATTTGGTTAAAAGCATGAGATTTGGAATCAGAATGGTCAAAGTCTCTGTGAGTGTCAGTTCTTCATCTTTTAAATGAGGGACAATGACAGTATCTGATTCATAGGGTTTCTGTCAGGGTTTAATAATATGGTATATATTAAAGGACAAAACCTTAAAAATGTGTACTATGTGATGATGCTGATGCTGATGCCCTGTGTTATCTGTAACCAAGCAGAATACTCTGGAACACAGGGGCAAAAGGGACTAATACTGCTTAGGGAAGTTAAACATTGCTTCACAGAGAAGATGATGTTTCAGCTAGCTCTAAAGGCTGAGCAGGGGTTGCCATGAAAAGAATGGAAGGAAAGGTACAGAAGACTAAATGAGCATGTTCAGAAAATATCCTGTAAGGAAAATGTGGTTAGAGTAGGAAGGGAAATTATCTGAAGTTGGAAATTTTAAAAATATATTCTTCGTACTAATTTTAAAGTCCAAATAGTTGAATAGATATATTTGGTTAAACGGTTATAGTATGTCTTTATTCTTATTATAAAAGAAACTAATACTATTTAGGGAAAACCTGAAAAAATACAGAAAAGCATATATATATGTATACATATATACACATATACACACATACACACACATGTATAATTTAGAGATGTTCTTCCTGGAGGCAATCTCTATTGTCCTTTTGGTATTTTAATATTTCCTTCTAGTTTTTTTCCTATATCCATGTGCATTTTTACATAAGTAGATTGTAATATGTAAATGGTTTTGCATTCTCTTTTTTCCCTCTTAATATGCTATAGTAAATATACTTTGCTGAGTGCTTTCAATGTGTCAGACTTTTTACTACCTGTTATGTATGTTATTTCTAAATGACTATGCCTTTATAAGTATCATTACAAGTTAGAAAGCTGAGATTAGTTTTATAGAGCTAAATAAAGTGTTAAAATCAGAATTCAAACTCCAGTCTGTCTGACTCTAAAGTACGTCCTTACAACTTTTAAAACTGTCATAATGATATGTAATTGCTACATGGTAATATTTCATTGTTATGAATATTCCATAGTTTACTTAAATATTCCTCTGTTGTTGGATAATTTGGCTGTTTGCAACTTGTCACTATTATAAATAATGCCAGTAATGAACATCTTTGGAGTCTGTGTTATCTCCTGTCTTTAAGGCTCATGTATGACAAGAGATTCCTAGAATTCATTATTGGGTCAAAAAGCATGAACTCTCAGTATATTGACATTTTGCTTTCCAGAAAAACCAATGGCATTTCTGGTATTCTATAAACAGTTTACTTCAATGAAAAGATTTCCTACCTTGATTGATGGTCCACAGATATAGTGCTTTATTGATCACCTTTAATGAATTCACTACCATAAATGATTCAGAGTAGTACATTCTTGATTCAACCTGTAATCCACAAAACAGTTACTTACCGTAATAAAAATAATTTAAAAAAATTGATCTGGTTGCTGGTATAGCTAAAACCCCAGGAATATATAAATTGTAAAAAAAATAAATAAATAAAAAAATAATAAAAACTGTAACAATGACAACAAAATCAAACAAAAATTGCTCTTCTCAACCCATCTAAATGTGTTTTGGTTTCTGAATAAAGAATGTATTGTCATTTCCCAACAAAGCAAAGTTTGCCCTTGTGTATTTTATGAGGGATGAATGTTACCCAGAAGTAAGTGTGATCATCCTTTCTTTTTCTAGAACATGCTCTTACATTGGCAGTCACTGAAATTTATCCAAATAGACTTTCAAAGCTCCCAAGTGTTCTAAATTTATCTCACTCAATTTCTTTGGTTTAGAAACTAGTTTGGAAATCTCACAAGGCCAACTTGTCTTCAGTAATTTCTAGTGCTTCTTGTTTGGGGCAGGCTAGAAAAAGCTCTGAGAAGCTGCTAAATCTGGTGCTTGGCAGAAACCATAACATACAGGGAGAAATACATGAAGTGTAAAACCTAAAATATCAAAACTCTTTGACATTTCAAACTAATTTCAAATTTACGGAGATTATAAAATCACAACATCGGCATAAATCAGCTGTGTGGACAACCTATATTTGTGAAAGCAAAAAAGGAAGTATTAATGGGATAATAGATTTCATTTTATGAATCCAGTGTTTGCATATGAATGGGGTGATTTAGCCTAAAGGAAAAAAAGTCTATATATTTTTTCCTACTGATTAAAAATGCTGTTAGAATTTGCTAAAAATGAACATTTAATGCATGGACCTACAAGAAAGACTAGTGTTGTGATAAGAGATAGATTGTTCCTGGAAGACCCAGGCTTAAGTCCTGGCTTCCCACATGCTTACTGTATAATTTGGGGGCAATTTACTCAAATAGTCTGCATCTTAATTGCTTCATCTGTAAGATGAAAATAACAATACCCACCATCCTGAATTGTTCTGAACATCAGAATGAGACAATATTCATGAAAGCACTGAGAAAACTCTAAAGCCCTGTATAAATTTGAAGTGTTATTTTTATTTCATTTTTGTTAATTGCAAATTAAACTAAGAGTTCCTGGGATTAACTGAGCAGGAAGTTCTCATGAAGTATAAGGAAAATTTTATCTTTTAATTTTGGCAAAGAGAAATCATCAATTAGATTGGGATATTGCATATGATTATTTCTCAGGTGTAGAAGCTTAGGCAGCTGTTAGTGAATTATGACTGTTTCATCTCCTCCCTCCAATTCCCCCTTCTCCAGGTGAACCATGGAGGAAATGGAGTTTTATTATGTAAGTCTTCTTTTCAAGTGATGGGAAAGGGGGCAGTGAAAAATGAATTTTCGTTAATAACCTGGACCTAACCATGGATTTAAGTACCAAATGTTACTTGACTAGGTAAGAAAATGGCTGAATTCTAGAGATATATTTAAACATTCTACTCCTTCCCCCACCCTAACAAAGTGATGTCACTTTGAATAGAGAGAGTTTAGCAGAGATGATGCAATAAGAAAATGACTGTTCAGTGTTTGGGGAAATTCCAGGCATATTGGATATTATGGGAAAACCCACAGATAGGTATCTGAATCCAAGCCCATTGATGGTCCTTAGGCTCCCAAGCCAAGTTCCTAGAAAGATAAGTCCACAGTGTCCTCTGATATGTAGATGTCCTTTCAAAGGCAATGTGTGCATGGCCTAGAGGAGATTTTGACTGCGGTTCTGCTGCATTTGGCTGGAGAGCTCAAGTTACTACTAGTAATAGGCTTTTATTCAAATATCTGTCTGTGAGTAATTGTAGTCAATGGAAATTGCTGGCGAGTAACAGGGAGATAGATTTGGCATTGCATTTTGAAGAATGGAACAACTGCTTAGTATTTATTCTGCCTGTGAATCTGTAGTTCAAATATTTGTTAGGCCTCCAGATAACTTCTCCTTGGTAAACATACTTATGAAACCAACGTTTTGTTGCTGTTAATTTTTTGTCTTCCAAGATTTTTGACCAGTCTTTTTAAGCTATTTATTTCAGGATTGAATTTTCCAAGCAGGTATGAATTAAATGTTATCATCTTTCACCCTGTGAATGCAAAATATCCCTTTTACATTTTTTATCATAAAAATGTATTCTAATTGTTAAAAATTCTAGCCGTACAAGAACTAATGGACTAGTTGTTGTTTAATGGGTATAAAGTTTCAGTTTTCCAAGATGAAAAGGGTTCTGGAGATTGGTTGCACAACAATGTGAATGTGCTTAATGCTACTCAACTGTATATTTAAAAATGGCTAAGATGGTAAGATTTTTAATGTGTATTTTATCAAAATTAGAAATTAAAAAAAATTTTTTTAAAGTTAACTGAATAAAATGAAAGTCTCCCCTTTATCCGTGTCTCAATCCTGCTTTCCTCCTCAAGCCTGGTGCGTCTTTCACATAGTCTTCAGGAGAGCCAACTCAGCACTATAATCTTGAATGCAGTTATAAACTTGGGGAGAAAGATACCTCCATGTAGATAAAAACACAACTGCTTCACAAAGAATCCCGTTATTAGTAATAGTGGTTAACAGCTCCATTTTTGAATGGCGTAATCTCACAAGTGATTGCAAAATGAACACGTTTTCATGATTACATTACGTTGGTGTCTGATCCATTTTTCTTAAATGGAGACTTTTTAAGATCCTGTGAAAGACAGAGCCACAGATACCATCACTGGGATTTTCCCCTTCTCTCAGAGCTGCTCAGGGACTCATATAATAACTCCATAAGAAGGAGAAAACTTATTTCAGCTTGTCAACTAATTAGTGCATATTTTACTTTATATAGTGGCCTCGTCCTCATATACCTGTTTGTTCCATGTTATTGACAAAATACGAACAACTTGGGTGCTTGTTTGCCTGCCTGGGGTGCATCTGCCTGAGTAAGTCCTGCATGTCGTGTTCCCTGTTCTCTGAGTCATGCCTTCCCCAACCGTGTGTTTTTGCCAAGACGGTGCACAAACAAGTTGTTCATTGTTTAATCTGTCAGTAGGGCCAGGACTTGAGGCTTCTACAAGCTTCAGGTATTATTCAATTCTCCTCTCTCTTTCTCACCCTTTCTCTGGAAGTGTTTTTGACTGCAGAGAGAATGTCTTGCACATAATTTTCTAAAAGGAAAAAATCTCTCAGTGTAAATTTCCCCTTAAAATAATATACATATTTTCAGATCTCTTCATTCTTTGCTAGAATGAATAAATATTTATTGGGAGCTGTGGTTCATACCTGCTTCACAGCAGTGTGCTCATTAGATGCTCTGTGTGAGTGAAAAGTGAGATGTGGCTGCCTGGGACATTATTTGAATATAGGAGGCATATTAGAGAGCTGTGTGGGGAAAGAAAGGCGGGGGGGGAGGGGCGTGCTGCTCCTCATGGCCAGACCATACCTGGGGCATGGTGGTCTTCCCTGGACATCACCTTGATTTCAGAGGGAAGGGCTTGGAATTCCAGCAGCTGGGAGGGGAAATCTGAAACCATTTCCTCCATTAATTTAATCATAGGTATTGAACTCCTAATCTATATCTTCTCTAGGCAATGGGGATTCTACCAATGAGAAAACACTAGAAAAGTCCTGACCTTTATGGAACGTACATTCTGGTTGGGGTGACAGACTGTAAACAAGCAGACAAATCAACAAGAAACTATTATATAGTGATAAATCATAGGGGAAGCAATAGGTACAGTAAGGGAATGGAGTGAAAGGGATGCTGGTTTTGGGAGAGTGTCCAGGGAGGACCATTCTGAGGAGGTGACAGAGTAGACACCTGAATGGACTAGGGTGGGGTATTCCAGGCGAAGCGAATAGCAAGTGAAAAGGTGCTGAGATGGTGCTATAGACTGAATGTTTGTGTCCCCGCAAAATTCACGTGTTGAAACCTAATCCCCAGTAGGATGGTATTTGGAGGTGGGGCCTTTGGGAGGTGATTAGGTCATGAGGGTGGAGCCCTCATGAAAGGGATTAGTGCCTTTATAAAAGAGACCCTGGAGAGCTCCCTTGTGCCTTCCACCATGTGAGGACACAAAGAGAAGATGGCTGTCTATGAACCAGGAAGTAGGACACAGAATGTGTCAGTGCCTTGATCTTGGACTTCCTGCCTCCAGAACTATGAGAAATACATTTCTGTTGTACGTAAGCCACCCAGTCTATGGTGTTTTGTTATAGCAGCCTGAATGGACTAAGACTAAGGTGAGAAAATGGGAGCAAGAAAACTCTGAGGCTCAAGCGGAGTGAGAAATTAACAGTAGTAGGAAGTAGGATTGGAGAAAGAGTCTGTGGGCCCTGATATGGGCATTGCCTCTCTTCCAAGTGTGATGGGAAGCTGCAGGAAGGTTTTGAACAGGGAAATGATTGATCTGTTTCATAGGATCTCTAGCTGTGCAGAGAATGTATGGAATGTATGGTGTCTCTGAGTTGGAGACACCATAGACACCATAGATGTTCGACTGGAAAAAGAAGACAAGGGTCAGGGAGAAGGGCATTGCGGTAGCTTCAAGTGTTTAAAGAACTTTTATGAGTGGGAAAGAATTTTTTCTTTTCTAAATCCTCTAGTAAAATATGCTGAAGTTATTAAAAAAAGAAAGAGAAATTTCAATTCAATTCAAGGAAGGACCTACACTAAATTTACTTTTCCTCTGATTACAGAAGTAACAATTTTTTTTAGAAAGTCTGTAAGAAAAGAGTAAGGTATAAATAAAATACACTACTCATAAACCTAGTGCTAAGAAATAGCTATAACATTTTCTATAAATTTCCAGACTTTTTTTGGGGCATGCAAATATAAATTAAAAAAAAATTATTTTCTGTTATATAGATATTGTTACACTGTTCTGTAACTTAACTTTTCCACTTACCAATATACCGTGAATATTTCCTCCTTTCATGAATTATTGTGTAAAGCATAATTTTTAAATGATTTCACTGTACTCATAACATGAACCATCATTTATTACAACCATTTTGTATGGTTGAGCAATCAGGTGGTTTTCAGATTTCTTTCTTTTTTATTATTATAAACAACATTGCAAAGAACATCCTGCATCATAGTGCGTACATACTGGTAATTTTCTTTAGATAGATTTTTATGATTACCTGGTCAAATGTATGCACATTTTAAAGGCTCGCGATTTATATTGCTAAAGTTTGTACCAATTCACACTTTACCAATTAACATGTTCCATTTCTTCTCAGTTTCTAGTTTGAAGGATCTAAATATGGAACAGGCTCCAACAGGAGGAAGAGAGTTCCATGTCACTGGAGGCATTTTAGCAGGTGCTGGCAAGTCACTTGGATGGGATATTATCCAGGGAAATCTAGTTGAGTATTTGAAGGGTCAGTGAAGTTTTAGAATTCCTTTCCAATTTAAGAATGGGGGTAGAGGGAAAGAAAAAGAGAAGAATGTTGAGTAATGCTGTTGCCTGCACTCTGTCCTATATATAGATGAATCAGTTGGTTTTGGTGCTAGCTCCCATAGGGCAACAAAAAAGAAAAAGTAAAAACAACAGTAGGGTACTTGTAAGCAATTTTCTACAACTTGTTGGAGATTGGAGTTAGCAAAGGCCAAGTAGGAGAATGAAGGTTGGAGATGTGCTTTAATTAATAAACATTCAATTTAAAATAAATTTTATATAGATGAGAAAAAGAAAACTATTCGTTGTTCTTAGACTTTTCTATGTGCAAAGCAAAGCGGCACATAACCCAAATATTACCATCTCCATCATTTATTTAGTGGTTTATTGATTTAATTATGCATTAATTTAAAGTAGTATCAAACACTCACTAATTCCAGGTCATATGCTGGGCTTTGGGGACACAACATCCAAGAGAACATGATTTCTGCCCTCAGTGGACTTACAGCCTACAGGGGGAGACAGGCAGGCAATTCGATAATTTCACTGTGATGAACGCTACGGTCAATATGCTACAGCATACACAGCATGCAACGGCGAACAGTGGAGAGACTGTCTCCGTACAAAGGTACACGAGGACAAGTTGTGCCTAGCTGCAGAAAAATAATCACTGGACTGAGGACTGGAAGATCTAGGTTTGTTTCTGTCTTAGATACTATCTGGCTGGGTGAAGTTGGGTAAATCATTTAACCACATCTAAAATAAATGGGAAAAAAATAGTCACCTAATTTGGTTTTTGTACAAATTGAATAGGACAGCATGTGAGGGCAGCTAGCACGGTGAAAGGCATGCACAAAAGCTGGGTAAATGTTAGTAGAATCATTAAGATATATGAATAGTTTGCTAGAATAGATCTTCCCAAGAAATAATTTCATTAGCAGCCCAGCAGAAAAGCACAGAGTGCGACAGTATTTATTGATACCAGGAAAAGACTCCTTTGCTACAACCAATGTGTTTTCCCCAAGTAGTATATCCTACATAAATCTGAGATCAAATCATATATTGTATACGAATTTTCATGAAGTTAGGATACAAGCTAAGATGTATCACAATTGCACAAAACTCAGGGAGTCAAATGAAAGTTTTCTATTCTCAGCATACACTGGCGGAAGGAATTTCTCTTTGCTAATTATCTCATGTCCTGAGCAGCAGCACAGAGATGATTGCTTTGTGCCTAATAATTAGGAAGGTCAAGTTAAATTTACAGATAAATAGAGGTGAGCATTCGATGTGCCAAATACGTCTTCAATGAAGGACAAAAGTGCTCCCAAGCAGTGAACGCTTAATAGAAGTTATTGTGGGGTTTGGCTGTGGGGGAAGTGGAATTCAGGATGTTAGCCTCTCTGGAGATGCTCCTCTGTCTCATTCCAGACTGACTTCTTTCACATGACAGTAAGTCTGACCAATAGAGGAAGTTGGTGCTGTCTCCCAGGCTGTGCAATGTGCACTGGGGACACGGGAGAGAACAAGACTTAAGTTCTGGGCTTTGTGGAGCATGGAGTCTAGCAAGAAGTACATCTATTAAAAAATAAGCACAAAGAGGGGCCAGCCCAGTGACGTAGTGGTTGAGTTCGTTCACTTCGCTTCTGGCGACCCAGGGTTCCTAGATTTGGATCCCGGGTGTGGACCTATGCACCGCTCATCAAGCCATGCTGTGGCAGGCATCCCACATAAAGTAGAAGAAGATGGGCACAGATGTTAGCTCAGGGCCAATCTTCCTCACAAAATAAATAAATAAATAAGCACAAAGAGATAACGTTTATGGAAGTGGAATTCTGGGAAACCATGGCAGGTTCTAGTGCAAATGGGCCCAAGCCTGGGGCACCTGCCCAGAGTGCTTTTGGAACATGGTGTGAGCTCTGAGAAGTATTCTTGTTGTAAATTTGTGGTCAAAGGGATTATTTTAGTTTTAGTTTTCATATGGAGCAGTGATGTAGCAGTGAGCAGAATCCCGGAAACCTTGATGCTGCTGTGTATGTAGATAAGCTGAGCTATTGATTTTGACCTAATGTCATTTCAGCCTTAGATCACCAAAATAAATACAACCAAGTGACAAAGGGGAAAATATTTAACTTCACTAGTAATCGAATAGATGCAAATTTGAAACACTTTTTTTTCTTTTTTTCTTTTTCTTTTTTTTTTGTGAGGAAGATTAGCCCTGAGTTAACGTCTGTTGCCAATCCTCCTCTTTTTGCTGAGGAAGACTGGCCCTGGGCTAACATCCATGCCCATCTTCCTCTACTTTATACAGGACGCTGCCACAGCATGGCTTGATAAGCGGAGTGTTGGTGCGCAGCCAGTATTCGAACCTGCAAACCCCCGGCTGCCAATGTAGAGCATGCAAACTTAACTGCTACGCCACTGGGCCGGTCCTGAACTACTTTTTTAAATCTATCAAATTACAGATTTAAGTGATACTGTTCAGTGCTGATAGTTAAAAAACACTCTCCTGGCTGACAGGAGTGAAAATTGGTATAATTTTTGAAAAGCAGTTTGCTGATATATATGAAGAGCCTTAAAAACTTCATACCCTTTGATTCATTTATTCTAATTCTAAGACTTGATCCGAAAAAAGAAATCCAAAATATAGGGGAAAACATCATTGTATACAAACACGCTTATTGCAGAATTATTTAGAACACTGAAATCTTGGAAATTACCTAAATGTCTAACAAGAGAATGATTGATTAAATGATGTGCATCTTGTGCAATCTCCATGGAATATAGAGCCAATAAAACTGGTAGTTATAATGATGCTTTGTTATAATGTTAGTATAAAAGCTTACTTTTGGTTTCCAATGAAAGAAGCAACTCCTAAAGCATTAATGATGTGCTACCATTTATTTAACAATTCAGCACACTGTGCCCTTTGACATGTAGTATTGTGGGTTTTAGTTTTTAAATACACACTGTTAATTAATATGATTGCAACTATGTCAGACAAAATAATAAACCCAAAGCTTTGCAAAATAAAAAAAGACTGGAAAGAAAGGCATCATTTTATTAACAATGGTTGACCCTCAGTGGTAGGATGTGAGATTATTTTCTTCTTTACATTTTTCTTCATTTTCCAAATATGCCAAAATTAGTGTATATTACTTTTAGAATGGACATGTGGAGATCAAGCCTGAGGAGGTTTTATTTTTCTTTTTCCTTTTTTTAAAAAGCAGTCCTGTTTTTTTGTTCTGTTATCCTGGGTCAAAAGAAAGACCAAAGCATGGACTTAATAAATAAGCCTCTCATGGCTTAAAAAAGTCAGAGACCCACAAAATCTCAGGGTTGAGAGGTCACTAATTTCAAACTATACCACATTTCCCAGAACAAGTAGATAATTACCTATTGAGTGCCTACTGTATGTAAAAACCTCTTTGCACCAATTGCCCACCTGCTTGCCACTGGCAAATTCCTACTCATTTGTCCTAAAGCCAAGCATTACCTCCTTTACATAGATTTTCTCCACTTTCATCAGTCTCCCCCCTCCTCTGCTCAGGGCAACATGGGCGAGGGCCCCTTCTGTCTGTTTCAGAGGTTATTTATTGAGAAATTTCTGAGGACAGGGACTGTATCATCAGCCACTGGCACGTGGGGAACACGTAGAGTGTTGGATGAAGAAGTGAATGAATAATTATTGAAGGCACTATTTTAGGTGCTCTGGAAAGACAGAAAGTAGTATGAGAAATGGTATTTGCCCTTAAAGATTTTATGAATAACTGTAATGTAAAAAGCTAATTAACAGTGCATATTTAAAAACTAAAAAAGACTGCAATGGATGTCAGGTGGTTCACTGTGCTTGTTAAATGAAGGACAGTATGCGATTAATGCTTTAGGGCTTGCTTCTTCCATTGGAAATCAAAAAATAATGGGAAAATAAAATATCAAATGGCTCAGATGCACTATTTCATATGATTCAATTACATGGTTTTATTTTATAATTTTTTAATCAGTCAAACAATAAGCTACTTAATAATTATATCTTCTGCATGCACACATATAAGCAATTATCAAGAAACCCTTTTGCTTTTTTGTCATGACTAATCTCCCAGCTGATTTATAGCTGAACAGGGGTCACAAAGTGTAATTTCTTCCTTAAAATATACATTTCTTTTTGGTGGATTATGTGGCTGTTGGTCTGTATTAGGCATTGAGCCATCTACCGCATGAGTTAATAAGGTCAGCTCTTCAGATGGCTTACCACTGGTAGAAAAGGACTCTACGCAGATCAGTTAAGCGTGAGTCTCCTTCTCCAAATTTGGGAAGTGCATGCACTGTTGGAAGAGCAGAAATGGGCTTCCTGCCCTCGTCTTCTCTGTGAAGGGGTTTATTCACTACTGCAGTGAGGAACAAAGGGGATCCTCTGGTGTACTTTTCTCTTCATTGAATGGATGACTTGGCAAATTTTCTAGATTATGTCGGTATATCTTCCTTTCTTCTTCACCACATAGGCAGGGATACGAAGCATAAACTTTCCAACCTTTATATTGCTCCTCAGTGTAAATGATATCAAAATTTTAAATTATGTTAAAAATTTTTTATTCTATAGAAAAAGGTATTCCACTTACAATTGCCCTTTAGTCTATAAACATAGACCACAGCCTCTTAGAACTCGAAACAAATGGTAGTGCAGTTCAGCTATGTGGAATCGATAACATGGGCTTGTTACTAGGATCGATAGGGCATGATTTGGGCTGACTAAATCTGTCGATAAATATCCCTGAGTAATATAGATGTAGACATTCTTCCTTATGCAAAAAGGATATTTATAACACTATCTATCAGAAATTTAGATGCTAACTCTAAACGAAGAGGAATATGAAAGTTATTTCAATGCTGCCTAGGAAAATGTGTCATATGGTTCAAGCAATTAGGGAGAGATATCAACAAAGAAATCATTTCTAGTAGAAAATTGTAAATAATGAATTTTTTTCAAACAAGCAAGACCCTGAATTACTATAAAGTAATTATCAATTATACATATAGTGTAATATTTTATTATAGTGTTTACATTAGGATGGCAGTAAGCTGGGGTCCAGGAAATTAATTCACATGGCCCACTGGGCTATGGGGTACCTTGTCCTCCACCTCTATGACTCTGGAGGGTGATGCTGAGATGGTGTCTCTTGTCAAACTTTGGGAAAATGGGGAGCTGTTGCAGTATGCAGGAGTTCTGAATGCTCAGGAGAGCACCATGGTATAGTGGGAATTGTTTTTAGGGGAAATCAGAGGACATCTAGAGTACTGGGGCTTTGACAAACTAGATTTCCCAGTGTAGGAAAACCATGTTGATAAAGAGATTGGACGGTGGGCTGCCTGAGGTCAAGATGACGAAGATTCAGTGGAGTCCTTGACAGGTATTTTTCAGTCCCTGAGGAGCTGCCATATGGTAGAAGGAGTAGCTCACAAAGGCTATTTTTTCCAAAGACAGAACTCAGGTCAGTGGGTGGAACATTTAGAGAGGCATATTTTGATTTAATATTTACATAACCCATGTTTTTCCATGTTACTTCAGGACACAGCATGGTGTGGTGAAGGATCAGACCTATTTTCAAATCCTGGTTTGCATCTCACCAGCCATAGATTTGGGGCACCTTACTTGGGCCCTCTGTGACTTAGTCTTCTCAGCTGTAAACTCACAACACTAATACCAGCTTCATAGTGTTGTGTTCAGCATTAAGGATGAGAACATATAAAAAGGCCTAGTCTAGTTATCATAAATGATCATATTTGTGATTATCATACTGTTATTATCACTTAACCTCATTGAAAAATGAGATCACAGTGGCACTAGTGAAACGTTTTCCTACTTCAGTTTCCTCCTGCTCTTGAGGATGCCTGGTCTTCTCAAATTCTTCTCATATAGTTCTGAGAATCCTCTGGACAGAATCTCATGTACGGAAGAGGCTTCTCAGCTACTCTCTGGGTTCTACTATTTATTGTCCACCATACGTCTCCTCTCTAGTTCTGATTCACTATGGCAATATCTACTGTTGAAGCCACCGGTTGGTCAGAAACCTAAAGCATCTTGAGGACCATACACCCTTCTTTTCCATCCCAGCTGTAGTCTGGTCCTGTTCTTTCTCCAGAAACAATCCCAGCCCTGATACGCTGCCCATAGTCCACTTGTATCTTACCCTCAACGCAAGCTGGATTCAGTCAACATTACCCTGTGATCCTAATGTCTTATACAGAGATTTGTTTTATTTTTTCTTTTCTTCAGTGCACTTACTGCTTCAAAAGACTCAGTCTATCGAGCCCACTGGGGCTAGAGGGAAATATGGAATACTGACAATGTGGTCTATTCACAATGGTCTCACCATCTGACACCAGCTACTGACTTTGGGTCAAATTTATGGTTTTTGAATCACATTTCCATTGGTCAGCCCGACTCCACTACTTCCACTGGCTTAGCAGACAAACCTGAACTACCGTAGCTCAAATTTTCAAGTTTAGATTCCTTTCACATAAAGAAAATGTTTTAATAGTTAGATTTAGTCTTTCAAGTGGAATGAGGTAGCTCAAGAAATAATAACCTCCTTCCAATGGAAGTATGCAAACAGGAGCTCAACACGATGTGAGGGATGTGAGGGAAATAATTCTATATGAAGGAAGGGCAGAAGTGTGGGCTAAGTATCCAATAAGGTCCTTCTCATCTATAATGTTTATGGCTCTCTGGGCAATTCTGCCACTATTTTAGTGTCCTTGACAGAATAAGATATGTAGGAACAGCAAAAATGAGAGGAGGGAACAAATGCACACAGATGCATACACAGGCCAATGAACCCCTATATAATGCTCATTTGTCAAGAATCAGTTTGGTTATTTCTTTAGTTTTCTCTTGGGGATGATTTAACACTGTTAAAAGATGTTCAGCAGCATTTGATACACCCAGTATTTTAAATATAGACGGTACTAAATATGTGAATCAGTGTACCTAAAAGATTGCCACTTTCCATTCATTTACTACCTTACGCTATGAGGTCTCTTTTTAAGAGTTCATTTGCCTTGCCTTTCCAAATGGAGGGCAGGGTTCATGGTTTACCTTTTCTTGTGGCTCTCAGAGATTCCAGCATCTTGACCGGCCAAGAAGATGTTCAGTTAATGACCGACATCCACTGTCTTATCCAGGACAGGTTGTAATAGTCACCGTGTTAGATCTAAAATGGCTCGCTACGATTTCTGAGACTTGTGAAGATCATTTTTAATGTATAAGAGAAAGGATTTTGAGTTATGCAGGATTTTGAATTTTTTTTTCAGTACCATACAGCTCAGAAGCGAAATGGTTTAGATTAAAATAAATTAAACAAGAAGAAAGAAGACCCTGTATTCTAGTTCCAGTCTTACTAATTTCTAGCCATATGGTCTTGGACCAATTAATTAACTTCTTTTGAATCTCTGTTTCTTCATCTGTATATACCATTCAAATTGAGCTATGGTGGTATTATTTGCTTACTGAAGGACAAAGAGATGTTTATGTACTACACTCAAAAGGTCAAACAGATGGGAGTATTTTAGATTAAAAGTGCATGTGTAGGAGTCATGCCTTTTGTGAGCCACACAAATTCCCCTGGGATCTGGTAACTTGCTATGTACCCAGCAGGACCCCAAAAGTCTTGTGATGGTGATAAATATGACACCATTCAATAAGGCCACATTTCACACTGAGTGAAATCTGGAGAAGGAAACAAAACAAAAATGTAGACTTCATCCCTAGGGAATTTGTGTGACTTTGGATGGGTCACTTTACCACTTTCAGCTCTTTAATCTATTTGTAAAAAGGACAAAATGCGAACAAAGGGAGGGAAGGCATGTAATTGGAACAGCAGGAAAGATTACTGAGCCCGTGAGGTGGGAAGTACAGGACTCTGAAATGTATGGCATCCTGAAATTCCTGGCTTCCTGCATCCATTCCCCTCAAAGGGACAGACGTCTCAGAAAAGTTAGCTCTGGATCATGCTAGTCAGGGCATTTATGGGAGTTGTTTAGGGTACCTGGTATGTTTGAATTGGAAAGGAGCTTAGGCTAACCTCTTAATTTTATACATGGGAAAAATAAGTCTCAAAGAAGGTATGTGAATTCTTCAAAATTATATAATTTATGGGAGAGCTAGAACCAGATTCGCAAGGCTTTGAGCCATTGGGGAATTCAAGTCTCTCTGTTGTGACCTATTTTGCTTATTTTTAAGTTTAAGTGACAGAAGGTAATCTTATTTTCTTAATGTCTTCGTTTTAGAAGGCCTTGTCAATGCCCTCTCATTTCTTGTCTGAAGAAAGAAGATGAATCTAAAAAGGAATTAATTTCACAAACATACTGCCAGCCAGGCACCGCCCATTGCTGGACATTGATTACACAAACTTGCTACAAGGTACTTGCTGCCCTTAAACAGATTTCTTTTTCTTTCCTTCTCATTGTTGATATTCAGCAAGCTGCTTAGTCAGGAGAAGACAACGCATTGTAAAGATATATACATACATAAAAAAGAGGAGTTCAATTTATGACTCTTTCCCACAGTGGCCCGGCTGTAGCATAGTCCAAAGAACAGATCCCTCCCTTAGACAGTAACTGCTGTCAATTTCTTGTCACATGAAATAAACAGATTCTGTCTTAGAAATAGACATTTTCTCTGCTAATGAGCTTGGTACTCCTTGGGAATCTTCTGTTTAAATCTGAGACTAAAGGATAGAAGGAGAGGCTTCGTAGGGAGGATGAAATGGAAATGACAGTGGGCGCTGCTTCCCTCTCCATCTGCGCATGGACATGGAAAAGGTTTAGGAAAAAGGCAGTAGTTGCAATGGCACAGCCTAGGAAACTGAGTGTCAAAGTGAATGCCTGTGTCAGGGGGGCTGCCCATGCTTCCTACAGCATCTTGAACACTCTTAATCCTTTTGCAAATACTTGCTTGGTTATAAGACAAGTCAAAGCAGAGCTGATGATGTCTCAGCTGAGAAACAACTTGTGGTCACTTGGACAAAGTACAGCAAAGAGAACTGTCTCATAATCATAATAAAAAAATAATTTTTTATTTAGATCTGGTCTAGGAAATATGCCCTCTTGAAACTCATTTTTTTCTTTTTCTTTTCAAAAAGCAAAATGACCTGAATAAGATTAAATGAGCAAAACAGTGACTTTCTGGGTTTAAAGCTACTGAGTTCCTAACGATCTCTGTTTATGTTGAAATTTCCACCTAGATTCTGCGTAAGAGAGGAAAGATTAACTGCATCTCATATGACACAGGAAGACACAGGACAGGCAAATGAAAATTGTCCCAGGGGAGCAAATAATCTCTCCAGCCCTGCAAATGATTTGCTTCTACTCTATAGTTTGACTCTCCCAATCTGATTTCCAAAACAAATTAGTCCACCCTTAAAAAAAGAATATCATCTTCCAATTGGCAGTTACAAAAGTGCCCCAGTCTGCATGCATCTGATGAGTGAGTGTCTAGGTTATGGAAACAGAGATACCCTCTTCCTGCTGTTATGTTTGTGGTGATAGGCTCTGTGTGGAAGATTAATTCTCAATGTCATCATTCTGAATTGCAGGGAATGAAAAACAGGAGGAAGGAAAGCAGTGAAGGATGTGCTAATGTTATGATGTTTTGGTAATATTTTCAAACCCTAAATTCTTCTACCAATCGGACCATGTCACTTAAATTTAAGACTGGAATAACATTGGCTTACAGAAATATTTTCACTGGTATGACTTCACCCATCCCTGATGCCAGAGTTCAAAAGGGTGTGTAAATAAGATGGGAGGAGGGGCACATGATCACTGACTGCCACCACCAATAACAAAAGTAGTTCAAAACTGTTAACAAGTCTAAGTTGAGCATGAGCTGAAGCTTGTGAAAAATACTAATTAATACAAAAATGACATGGAAAACAATATTCAGAGAAAGAAGGGTAATGGAGACCCAGTCATTGCACAGAGAGTGTAACCTTAACAATGTCACAGAGAAGGCAGAACTGCTGATACTGGTTCTATTTACATCTTCTCCATCAAGGATCTTCACACTGGAAAGAAGTAAACAAATGTCCCCATTATGATGGAACTGAAGCCCTAATTGGTCAAGTGGTAGTAAGGAAACAACTGTCTTCTTCTTCTTCTTTTTTTTTTGTGAGGAAGATTAGCCCTGAGCTAACATCTGTTGCCAATCCTCCTGTTTTTTTGCTGAGGAAGATTGGCCCTGGGCTAACATCCAGGCCCATCTTCCTCCACTTTATAGGAGATGCTGCCACAGCATGGCTTGACAAATGGTGCATAGGTCCGTGCCCAGGATCTGAACCAGCAAAGCCCGGGCCGCTGAAGTGGAGCACACAAACTTAACTGCTACGCTATCAGGCTGGCCCCACATCTGTCTTCTTTAAATCATCAGTTAAGTATCTAAACTCAGAAAAGTGCATGTTTAGAACATAAAATCTTTGTATATTTGGTCACAAGATGTGTCTAATGTGGAAAACTATGGAAAACGGAAAATGTGTCTCCCCATCCTGGCAAAAAGTAGATATTTGCTAATACTGTCCTTTTTTTTTTTTTTAGTAGGCTCCAGGAAATAAAGAAAAGCTGGTGACCCTAATATAATTTCCTAAAAACTTTCTAGAAAATTATGCTAAACTTATCAGCTTGTTTTCATGACTTATAAGTATTGAGAATAGAAAGCAGTGTTAATTAGAAATCAGCACTGACTTATTAAAAACAATTCATGCCAAATAAACTTATTGTATTTTTATAGTCTTCAGCCTTCAGAATGGAATTTAATGGAATATTAGGTTATACATGTAGAAATATGTGGAAATAAAGTCAGAGGAGATCACGTTTATGTGAATTCATAACTGGCTGAAGAGCTGCATAAGTGGCAGTTATATAAAATAATATATGTGCAGTGGTGAGGGTCTCTATTGGTGCGGAGCAAGAGTCTGTACTCAGCTGGCGCTGTTGAATGTCTTTATTAACAAGTTCAATGAGAAGTAGGAGTAAGCCAGGCTTATCGGCTCCACGTCAGCTACCAATCTGGGCAGTGTACAGAGGCCACACTGTGTGACCGAAAGGGTGCAGAGCTTGGGACTCAGAGATGAGTTTGAACTCCACCTGTACTTCTTACGAGCTGTCTGGCCCTTGACCTTGAGTTCCCTCCTTTGCAAAATAGTAGCCACTTAGTGGGACTGTGACGATCACAAGTCAATGTGTGCAAAGTGCTTAACTTGGTGGATGGCCCACGGCAAGTTCTCTTTTCCTTCTCTTTCTCCTTCCTTATTGCTTGGAAAATGAGTTTTTGAATTAATTGAACTGAGACACTAGTGGTTTGGTTCATATGGAATAAGGGTCTTAAACAATAACTGATCCCAGTACCTAAATATCAACATCACTTATGTGCACGGTCAAAGGGGAGCTCATTGTTTGTGGAGGCTGATTTCAAACATCACTACTAGTAGCTTAGCGTTTATTTTTTCAAAGTTTCCACTTAGCAGAAATACACACAAGTACTTGTTATGTGTTATTTCCTCGTCTTCCTACGTAAAAGTTAACATCATAGCTTGCTTTCACAAAATGTCAATGCGCACTGTTACGTGCTTTTCTTTTCTCACCTAACAGTATATCCTGGAGATCTGAGATATCAGTACAGTGAGAGGTTACTCATTCTCTGGAATGACCCTAGTTACTCCAGGTTTTGCAGGGTCACTAGGCGTTTGCCAGACAGACGGTAGAGGCAATGGCTTTCTACTATGAGGAAACCAGATGTGTCAGAGCCTATTTGCCCACTACTCAATTTCTCCAACTAATTTTTATTAGTACTTAATACACGCCAGGCCATAGGCTAAATATTTTTGGTCATTATGTCATTTAACCCTCACCACAACTTTACGAAGTAAATACTATTATTATGCTCACTTTATAGATGAGGAAGTTGAGGTTAGAATGACTAAGTGTGTTATCCAAGGTCAAAAAGTTACTCAATAGAGAAAGTCAGATTTGGAGCCAACATGTTTCTCCAGAGTCATGCTCTTAATCACACACTTGGCTTCCAGAGAAAGGGCAGGAATGGATCAGAGAAGGTTCTAGATGTGGGGGCAGCAATGGAAATGCCCGGAGGCGAAGGAGGATGAAGTGTAGAGGAAACGAAACTCTCCTTCTGTTGAAGGAACTATGAGTAGTACTAGCAGTTGTCTGGCAGGAGCAATGTAGGAAACGTGGCAGAAGATGAGGCTGAAGGTGTTGGCAGGGCGAGGGATTGAGAACCTAGCAGTGGGTGGCTTAAATCCTGCATCTTGTGCTTGGGCCAGATGGCAGTGTGAGCGTCCTGCTTTGTCAGGCCCTGAGACTGGGACTAGGGGAGACCACTGAGCCTGCAAGGCTGCAGGTTGCATGGGGTAACTCGCCACAGGAAAACCGCGGACTTAAACATCCTTCGTGGGTAACCTGGGGAGTGGCACCTGGGATTCTCTGGGAAGTCTGGGGGTTACTGGAGTTCTTGAAGCTCTTATAAGCCATGGCTCTGACTCTTGCCTGGGTTGGGGCAGCATACTTTGCGTGTATCTGTCATTTCTGCTGAATGCCAACTGTGATTGTTAATGTAATCACCGAGCATCTTTATTTTTGTCCCTCACTGTCCCTTTAAGCTGATTCTTTCGGGGAAGCTCTTCCCTTTATAGTGATTGGCAGCCTCTATGAAATCTTCTGTCACATTTAGATAATAAAGACACCTACTTTTACTTTAAGTCACCAAACACTGCCACACTGGCATCATGAAGGTGTCCCATATGAAAGTCTTTTCTTCTATTAGGGAAGGAGCGTAAGGCTGGCTTCTTCACTCTTTCCTCGCAGGATTTCTACTCTTCCCTCATTTGGCTAACTTTGGGGTTCTGAATCCCTCCCAGACTGGGGGTGAGAGAAGGTGGAGAGGAAAAGGCAGCCGAAAAATCCTCATTCATCTGACACTTTCCTGGTGATTCAGCCTCACCCTCCCTCTGGACTTGGCGGGTGGGTGAAGCCAGCTCATCCTACCCGGGGCACCCTCTTGGGCTCTTAGAAAACCCTCCTCCCCACCCCAACCCCCAAATCCATGAAGGTCTCTTGCCCACACTTCCCCTTGAGAAGCGCAAATGCTGTTCTGCTTAGGGAGGTTCCTTATTCATCCCTTAAACCCTAGGCATCCAGCAGAAGCTTCAGCTTGCACCAAGGCGTGAGTGATCGTTTAGACACTCCTCCTTCGGGACCTATGACCGCCCTCTGACAGCTCAGCTTTGGGCCGGGTTCTCATGCACAGCCTCCCCCAGCTCCTAGACCCCCTCTCACATATCCCTGGTTCCAGGACTCCAGGCCTGCTGCCCCATCTCAGCACAGCCCCTTTCCTTCACATCCCTGTGGAAAAAAATGCATCGGCTCATCTCTTGTCCTCTTGGTTTCCAGGTGGGAGTCAGACATCATCTGAACTGCAGAGGACAAACATTAATGTGCTGGAGTAATCCTAGTGAAGTTGCTTTGCTTAAGTGTCAGTCAAGGGGTGAGACCCTCCTACTGCTCTTTCCGGAAAATTCTTCCTTGAGTCCTATCTTGAAGTTCTCTGACCACGTTTGAGGTCATGGCTGTCTCCCCATCTTCTGGACGAGCAATGGGGTGACCATGACTGCAAGCAAAGGCCTTTTCAAATAAATCTTGTCCTTTCTAAAAATTCTCTTCCAATCTCCAACTGTAGACCCTTTTATACTTTGATGAAGTTGAGGCATTTAAGCCACTTACTTTGAAATGTTTTTGCTTGTCGGTCTATCTCCCCACTTTGGAATGTGCCTGGGCCAAAATGTCCATTGAAATATCAGGTACACCATAGATATCATCACCAAAATGACATCCTTTCCCTCTGCTTCAATCAGAGCACTCTTTCTAGAGTACAAATAAGACCAAATGACTCTTCTGCTTAGACTACTCAGTGGGAACCCCACGCAACGCTGCCAGCATAATTAGGAAGACAGACAGCATACAAGTACACAGATAGACAATTTAGTACAAAATCAAGTGCATAGAATGCTGAGGCAGAGTAAAAAGGAGGGAAAGGTGAGTGGGGAGGAGCCAGGCTCTCCAGCTACTCAGACTTGGAAAAGCAGCATATAACCAAGAAGGTTAAAAGATGAGTGCCTGGGTTCAAATCCCACCTCTGCCACCTACTAGCTATTTGACCTTGTGTAGTGATTTATCCTCGCTGTGTCTTGGTTTCCTCATCTGTAAAAGGAGGATGATACTACTTCCCTCATATGGTTATTATAAATCTTAAAGGAGTTAATGTTTTTAAAGTGCTTGGAAAAATACCTGGCATATAATAAAGGCTATATAAAGTTTCTTAAATAGGTATGAAACGCTACTGTCTTTGTCTACGAGTCTTAGGCCTTTGCTCTGACTGACTCAGAATTACCCTTCATTATTCAGCTCAGCCATCACATCTTCCGAGAAGCTTCAAATGAAGTTGTTGAGTTACTGCTTTCAACTCAGATCCTCAACATTCATTCAGGCGTGCTATCGAAGTATTGTATGCATATCAGTATCACTATAATTATCCCACTCTATTGTAATGGACCTTCTCCCCCCATAGACTAGAAACATGTTGTTGAAAGTAGGAACCATAGCTGTATAACCAGAGTATCTGAAACCCACTAAATGTATGATGACTGGATAAATAAACGAGTGAGTGTTAGAGAAATTCTAGTAGATAAGGATAAAATTGTATACTTACGATTTGATATTTTTCTTTCTTTCAAGATAAGAAGACTCTTCTCCAGTTAGTTAGATATTTCACAGGTTCTACATCAAATCATAGTCTTCCAAGTCATTTGTAAGAGAAGGAACTTTGGAGATTCATCTAAAAGTTAGATTTACAAAAAGCTAAGTTGAATTTGATTGATGAATCCGTCTAAGTATTTACCACACTCATCCAACATGTTGAAAATAGAATTCAATTCAACAAATATTTATTGAGTGCCTTTCTGGGCACAGCCCTGCGAAAGATGTAAACATGGATAATACATGGCCCTTGCAATCCAGGAACTTAGAGTCCAGTAGAAAAAACAGAGACATAGGGACTTATAAAACAAGGTGGAATATAACAAAAGTAAAAGATTGGGAGTTCTAAAGAAGAGGGGTTTAGTTTATTATCATTTCTTTTTAAGAATTTGTTCTTTAAAGTGAAGTCCTAATTCCTAATTACTTTGTCTGATTTGTTATTAACTTTTCCCCCTATCGAATTTACTGTATTAACTGTGCTGGAAAAACAATTATATAATTGATTATATAATTCACACAGAAATCAAAAGTCCATTTTACAACAGACCTTCTTTTCCTTTTTTCAAATTCTGTTTTCTTATCTTTTGAATGAGCCTAGGTTAATTTGATTGGCATTTGTCTGGCAATGTTCCCTGTATAGGATATTAATGCTGTCAATATAGGATTTTGGAGCTTGCAAGAAATTCAGAGGTCATCTAGCATAAACTTTCTTTCTTTAATAATTTCTTTCTTTTAAAAATCAGAAGGTGGCATAACTTAATAGCAAAGCTAGTTACCAGAACAGGCAAAAGAAAACTCTGACATCCTGATGCCCAGTACAATTCTTTTTTCCATTATACCATGCTGCTTCTAGAATAATTTTAGACTATAGGAAATGCAGTCCTTGGGAAGATATTTATAACAACTCTCTGGCTCATTTAGCATGCCGTTGTTTGGGATATCCAGCTGCACACTTTGTTCATGTCAGTAATAAATTATTTCCTGACAATTTGGTTGACAAACGGGATCCCAGCCCCCATGATTTGCACACATCTTTTAAAAAATGATCAGGTTAACCGTTCTAAATAGCCTTTTTGTCCTTCACTTATCTTCCAGCATGAAGAGAAGGAAGATTCAAGATCTTCAATAAGAGTATAAATCACACACATAGACAGAACTCTGTTTATATAACATTTAGGGTGAGGGTACCCTTTTATGAGCTTTTGTAACCTAATGGAGATTCCCTGAAAGCCACAAAATCTCTCCTCTGCCCTGAAACTAGCTAAGTTTGCTTTTCTAACTTCCCATGGGCTAGGATACAAAGTATGTGGATATTTCAAATGTTTGAAAAGCAAAACAGAGTCAGGAGGTGGGGGGGGGGGTAGGGATATGTAGGGGTGGCCAATAAGGATTCTTTTACAACTCATATTTCTCTATTGAAAACTGAGATTTCTGGTCACATCAGGGCAGAATAATTGATAGCAGCTGCAGCCGGGAAGGTTTGAGCATGCATCTCCCCAGGCGATATTTTTTTTGGTATTCTCTATGGTATGTCATAAAGCATAGCAGTTCAATGTTGAGTCATAGTTTCTTTAGTTGGCTAAGTGGACTAAAACAATTTATTTATTCATTTTTCTTCTTAAAACTGGCCTTGTTCTATGTTCTTCCTTAGCCCACTCTAGTGGCCATGACATTTGCCCTGTCATCAGCGGTGATTTGGGGAATACCCTTCTCCAGTATGCCGTGTGGAGCAGAAAGTGAATGAACACAGAGTGAAGACAGGCTGACACCATCTTGGTGGCAAACTGGCCTCTTGAAGTCCAGAATCCTTGGCCTCATTAGAGAGGAGAAATGAGACTTAAAGGAACGGCTTCTCTTTTAGCTTCCATTGTTAATAACAGCGAGATAATGAAGAGCACATTGATCTTTGAGATGTTTGAAGGTCTTAGCACAGGCAATAAACAAGTTGGAATTTAAGAGATAATAATAACTCAAGATGGGGAGAAAGAGCCCAATACATTTCCAGACTGAGAAGTGAAAAGGAGGAATAGGAGAGTTTTTCCAAGATGGATCCTCTTAAAAGGGCAAGCCTCTGATTTCTTTAATAAAGTATTTCTTTAAGAACTTCGCATCTCTTTCCTGTAGTGAAAAGTTCTCATTTAAATGCTCTTATTATGATAAATACAATGGAAAGGGTATGAAAAGGCTATTAAAATAATTACAGAAGTTCAGGTCATAAATTATCTGTTGATTCAGCCTGTCAGCAGGTAAGTCAATTGCTTCAATGTTAAGACTAATTGGGTAGACTAGAGAATTGGCTGTAAATGACTTCAGACATCTGGATCAGATGTAAGTTATCAGCTTGGCCACTGGGACTCAATCTGCACTGAGTATTCCCCTCGTTTGAGCAAGAGGCGTTAGGTGTCATTGTGTTACTGGAGTTTTTTGATATTAGTTTGCCACGATGCCGTAAAGCATGATGGGATAAAACACAGGCACTCTAGCAGCATGGAATAATGGTGGGCAGCAACCTGAGTGTTTCATCTGAGAGAACATGGCCAAATCAAACAGTTAGCTAGCGAATGTTGACCATGGACCGGCTTCATCAGCTAAGTTATTTTCTGTTGCTGTGCTCAAGAAAACTCATAGTTAGCCAGTTTTACATGCTTCCTAAAATGCCTAACATACAAACTACCATCCTGCCCAACCTCCTTCCCTGTCCCTTTAAAAATCTAAGACCAGGAATTGTTTATACTTCTATATTGGCATGTATGTATTTATGTAGAGTGGATCATCTGAAAAGAATCAATTTTTTTTTAAATAAAGAATCTCTAGGGACTGGAAAAATGCAGGGTCTAGCCAAACCGGGAGATGAAGTCAGCAGCAAGGCACCCTGGTCTGGCTTAACCCCCATATCTTTGCCATTTGCCCCTCAGCTATTGTCCTCCCTCTGTAAACACTGCTAATTGGCTAAAAAACAATAAAACCAGGACAGTCAACAAAAGCCTGCCCTTACTCATTGCATTCATCTAGTGACCAGCAGAATGTTTTCAGTGTGACAACAGGCTTATTCTCTTCTAGATAAAACTTCTCCTAGTCTTCTATTTGAACTCTTGATACCTTTTCACTTCAGCAAAATAATCATTTGAACTTTAAAATTACATCAATGCCAAATGTCTCACTTAATCCTGTGGCTGCCAGAAGATGAGGTGTTCTGCAAAAATAAATTTCCAAAATATCTAAAACTCACACTTTTTTAACTTTAAAACTTAAAAAAAAAATCTGATTTTTTTATTGGAAACATTTATAATTATATTTGAAACTTCTCTGCTCTCTTAAACATATTAAAGAACATATTAAACATAACTATTTTTATGACTCAGGTATAACTATAAATATAAATGTACCAATGCACTTACGGCCCATTAAAAGTATGGAGAAGTTTCGCCTTTTAATAAATCTCTATATTATCTCAAATTACTATATTTTATTTGTCTGCTTTTAGTAGTTTTTCTTTTAGCTTTTTATCCTTGTCATTGTTGGAGTGCTTGCTCAGTTACTCAGTTCTATCTCTTTTCCATTTATAGCTTCTAATCTGCCATGTTCTAGAAAGTTCATAGCTAACATTCTTAAAATTTTGTGAAAACAGGAGAAAAATGCCTTATGAAGTGAATGGGCTTTACTACCCGGATGTCAGGAAAACTATTTCTGTTGCCCAGAGGCCTTATTTGCTTATGTAATTGAGGGACAAAAATTATTTGTTTTCAGCTGATACTAGATTCTTTTTGTGAGGAAATTCTGTGATATCTACATAACTCTACCACTAATGTTCCAGGTGCTTTAAGACTCTGGTGAGTGGAGAATGAATATACTCATAATAATAAGGGCTTTTATAGACACGCAAAATGTATGTTCTAGCACATACTCGTGGCTGTAGTATGAAGAAAATGTGTTGATGTCAGGAAAATGAATGCTCAAAAGGCTGACACATAAATATTGTGGTGTATATGTTTTGTTTTAATATTAACTTAGCTATTTTTAGTTTGAGTGGATCCAATAAAAATCATCTGCTTATGTTTCTGTTTATACATTCTAAAAGGGAGCATTAAGCCAAAAATCATTGGCAGAGAAAAAAATAAGCTAAATGAAAATTAGAGATGGACAACTTGTTGCCATATAGAGGGATATAAAAATCTTGAAATCTTTGTAAATGTGAGAGGATTCCATGAAATCTCTTACTGAGTTTTTAAAAAAATATTTATAGGGGCTGGTCCAGTGGCTGGCGTAGCGGTTAAGTGGGCACACTCAGCTTTGGCGGCCTGGGGTTCACAGGTTCGGATCTCAGCTGCGCACGGATGCACCACTTGTCAAGCCATGCAGTGGCGGAGTCCCACATATAAAGTAGAAGAAGATGGGCATGGATGTTAGACCAGGGCCAATCTTCCTCACAAAAAAAAAGAAAAAATATTTACTCGCTTGATTTAAAATCTTTCCTCCTTGGGGAGCAAATGAAACATTTAATATATGTTTCTGACTTATTCACACTTAATATAACTAGTCTTTTCATTAAAAGAGAGCTTTCCATCCTAAAATCCTAGGATGCTCTGTTGTATAAGGCTTATTAAAAGGCTTCTTAATAAGCATTTCTATTCTTTTATTTCTGATCCAGGAACTTTCTTTAGTAGATCACTAGTAAACTTGAACTTTAATTGCGTTTTGAAATTAAGAACGCATTCAAATAATTACTAAAGTTGAAAAACAATGTATGAAGTACATTGTCTCCCTTTTCAAATAGAAATTTTGCAAAGTCATTACTTGGAAAATTGCCCTAGAAAAATATATGTGAATTTGTATTCTTTTTTTGTGTGTGTGAGGAAGATCAGCCCTGAGCTAACATCCGATGCCAATCTTTCTTTTTTTGCTAAGGAAGCTTGGCCCTAGGCTAACATCCGTGCCCATCTTCCTCTACTTCATATCGGACGCCACCACAGTGTGGCTTGACGAGTGGTGGGTCAGTGCGCACCTGGGATCTGAACCCACGATCCCCGGGCCACCAAAGTGGAGCGCATGCACCGCTATGCCATTGGGCTGGCCCAGAATTTGTATTCTTTTTTTAAAAGATTATTTTGTCAAAATGATTCCTCTTTAAACTTTTCTACATTTTTCTAAGTTGTGAACTTGTTCCAGTGCTGTTGAAATAGTTGCATGTTTCCATCTACCTCGTGTGTGTGTGTGTTGGTGGGTGGGATGGTTGGGATATGAGAGGCGGGTTGAGGAGGAGAAAATTAAGATTTGGGGGTGTGTATGCGGCAACGTGTTGGCGAGCTGATGTTAACCTTGGGAGCTGATTGACTTCAGCTTGACTGACCAAAGTTATTTTTCAGCCTTTGCTTCTTTTTCTTAAAAAAAATCACTAATAAGTCAAGGGGTCATGGGATCAAATTAAATATACTTGGTGAAAATAGAGTTCATGCTTCAATGATCTGTGAGAAGAGTGGATCTAGCCAGCGATGGAGTCAGGTCCCCGTTCCTGCTTTGTCCTCGCATACAGTAGTTTGTTTACACCTTTCCTGTGGCTAAAAATGAACAACAGTAAATACAGAGGCCATTTGCTCTGCCTTTACCTGTCTTTCCGTGTATTATGCAACAGTTTGGCTAATGGGGCAGAAAGTTACCGAGTTGACTCCCAGGAGAGATGCCAATTCCGTGTGTCTTATAACATTCAACTGGATCAATTTCGCTTTAAATATTAAAGAAGTGCCCCTTTAAGGCACTTTTTCTGATCTCTAATGCCGTTCATTTCACAGAACATGAAAAACAAATCATCAAAATAAACTTCCTGAATTGTATTTGTGAGCTAATTCTCCACGTACGTATAAATATTATTAGGAACGTTGGCTAAATGCTACTATATGCTAGGGTAGAATTTGTAGAATCAAAATGCCATACACATCACAAAATAAATGGAGTTAGCTATGTCTATCATCTTTAGTTATTTCAACTTTATACTTGTGGTGTATTATGAAAGCTATTCCCCTCTAAGGAACACGCGCAGTGTGTAAATTATTAACTCATTAATTTCTGAGGTTCTCATGCCCTCAGGACACAACACTTTATTTTTCTCTAGCTTGCTGGTTTCATAAGCGTGGAAACTGAAAGACTTATAGCAGGAAATCAGTGCTGGAGCCAAAAATAGAATTCAAGTTTTTCAGTTCTTAGTACAGGGTAGAGGAGCTTTTGCCTAGAAATAAATTATTGCTATTTGTGGGCATGATATCAATTAAGGTTAGGAAAATTGTTTTTGACTTAATATTATTTTAAATTGTTTTAAAATGCTTTAAAGCCTAAATATGACATTTTGGCTTGGGAAAACATAGTGCCCTTAAAGTGGTGTCACTCAATTGGAATTCAACAATGAAGTTAGTAATAGACTGAAAGAGAACTCGATGGAGCCAACACAACCAAATTGACCCTCCAGTCACATGTGCACCAGAAGTGTGGTGGGACCTTGCTGTCTGATGCTTGGAGAAAGAGGGGTCAGGGAGTTAGAACCAAGAGGATCAAGTCTTGAGAGGAAAAGAGTAAGTTCATGATGGTTTTTGTATGATATCTCTCAGAATTCTCTAGAGGCCTCTCAAGCTATTTGGCATTTTCTGAAAATGATTTCTACTGTATCTGTTCTAATGATATGCTTAATAACAGCTTATTTTAGGATCATCTGTGAAGAATTCATTACAAATACACTTGGAGGACATGACTATAATAATAACAGAAGGTAGTTGAATCTAACAATAATTTGTCAAGTACTAATGAAGAGTTTACCAAAACAACATTGATTTAAAGGGTGCAAAAAAAGCTAAGGAAATAATAGGAGAAAAAAAAACGCCAACAGGTGCAATTTGTGTCTACAATAGACTATTTTAGCTCTCATATAGTGGAATACTTTAGGTGATATTTTACATTTAAACATTTTCTAAAAGACTGAGGAATTCTTTTAGGAGTTCCTCAGCATTGTTGTTACTTTTTTCTTTCCCTAATATGCTTTGAACACCAAAATTGCCGTGAGAGTCAGTGCCTTTGTAATCATACTATGTAAATAGATTCCCAGTCAAGTGAATTCACAATTTAAAGGATCGAGACAAATGACCAATGGGCGAGGCCTAAAGAGAACTCAGTGATTTTACACTGGGGAGACAGAGGTGGGGAAAAAACCTAGGAAACTATATTTTTATTGAAGATGTTTTTCCTTTACACGTATAGATTCAGCATCTCAACTGTGAAAATTAATGGGCATTCAAATTCTAAGAAAATTTGATGCAATAGTGGTCATTTCCATAGTAGAATGTGGCCATTGATTGTTTCCCAGAGAAGCTAGATTCCATTAACGAAAGCCTGTGTGAGGATGAGTGGCAGAGTGGGGAGCTATGAGTAGGGAGGGCTAGACTGAGGGATTAATGAGGGATGCTGTGGCTTCCAGTGGTCCTCCATCCCCCCGTTCATGAGACTCATTTGAGGAGATTTTAAGAAATACTGACGTCTGCTACAACTTCTCTCTCCTTCTGGAATGCCCTCACTCCCATATTCTGATTCAACTGAGAGTGAAGGACAAGCAAAATACCATCTTTGGGCAAGACTGGAAGGGTAGATTTTCAGTTTGCAAATTCTGGTTTTGTGACTAGTGCTGAAGATTGCTTAGAATAGTGATGAGGGGAAAAACCATTGAGAAAATTATAATATAGACAGCAGCAGGATAGGAAAGAGTATGAACTGAAAGAAACAATGGGAAAAGAGGCATGCTGTTCATGGAGAAATATGTCCAAGGAATTTAATTGAGATGAGTAGAAGGTAAGTGAACATTCCCAAGAGACATATCCTTTTCTGTGTGTGGATGTAAAGTAGATAATTGGTATTTCTGGGTTAAGATCCCCAAAGCCAGCTTTTTCACATTAAATTTCCAGCAACTGCTAACAACTTCCACTATGCATTCAGTCAGAAGTCTCTGAAATTGGTAACAGACAAAGAAAGCCCTCAGGCATTCTCAGCAGGCCACAATATTCTGGATCAATTAAGTAAGAAAGGAACAAAAGGACTAAATTCGTAAACCAATGGTAGGACTGAGAATATCTATGAGGTTTCTACCCTGAAACAAAATAGTTCAAGAGTTACGCAATTTGTGTGAGGTTTCTGAGGAATCTTTATTTTGCAAGATTTGTAACACTGTGTTATTTTGGCTGAGGCTACCATAAAAACAGAGTCATTTCAGACAGTGCAATGAAAATCTTTGCACTTTTTCTGCATTCCAAGCACAGGGGACTACCCATCATTCTATGAATATATCAGAGGCCAAAATGCCTTCCCTCTTGTTGTTTCTCTTCTTGGAATGTTTTTGCCCTTTCAATACCGTCTCTAAAATCTCACTCCAAAAGGCACATTCTCTGTAAAACTTCCCGCAGTTGATGAAAATAGTATCTATGTATGCTGTCATCCAGATCGCACACATCTTTAATGTCACTTTTCGTGTTGTTGTGTTTACTTCTCTGTCTCTCCTTCTGGACAGACGGAGAGTAATTCCAGGGGAATTTATAGCCAGTGCCTTGCAGAGTGTCTGTTTTTAATTGCACTGGAAAGCTAACTCTTCTGTTGGTAACTCGAACCCCTAATGAGAGAGAGCTCAACAAATGCTTGTTGCGTTAAATTCACACCCTTCCCCTACTTGGAAGTTTTCCCTTTGGCCAGTCCTTCTTGAAGCAACTTCAGTTATGTCAGTTGAGCTTGTTCCAGGAGTGTTTTTGTGTGAGTGTATTCTTCAGTTTCACGGGGCGTATGCATCAAGTAAAAATATATGAAAAATTTGCTTGTTTATGCAGCACAGTATTTGAAGAGAAGAGAAGGAGGGTCTGTAATTTATTAGATTCTCAAAGTGGTCTAAAGCCCCAAGCAGATGATACAACACTCTCGTAAAACAGTGAAAAAACTGAAGGCTTTCTCATTGAATTCTGAAGTAAGAAAAGAATGACCATTCTCATTAACGTATACATATTGGAAAATAAAAGGCAAAATGTGTTACCTGTAGCATTGTGATAGTCTACCTAGGAACAAAACCAGAAAACAATTTGAAACCAACTGAAACTTGACTAAAACCAGTAGAATTTAGGAAAGTGGCTAGAAATAAAACACAAATTCAAATATCAATGAGCTTCATTTGTATTAGTAAAATCACTTGAAAATATAGTGAAAAAAAATCCCGTTCACAAGCAATAGAAATATATAATGCATAGAAATTTAATAAGGATTTTGTAAGATATCAGGAAAATAATATAACCTCTGAAAGACATAAAGAAGACTTAATTTATACAAAGCTATGACATGTTCCTCAGTGAGATGACTCAAGATTGTAAAGATTCCAAGTAAATACGTGTCAATAACCCCAATGGAGCTCAAAATGCAAATTTAAACAACGAGATAAATTTTATCTTTCAGATTAGCAAAGCTTAAAAATATGTGGAATGGCGTATTTTCTCATACATTGTTGATAGGAATGTAAATTACTACATTTTTAGAGGTGACTTGGAAATATGTAGCAAATTTTTAACTTTTAGCTCCTTAGTCCTGTTTTTAGAAACTGATCCTCCAGAGCTATGCCCCCAAATGATTGTGATATTGATATAGTAGAAATGTCGTAAACGTTGTCAATAGGAATTGGTTTAAAAATTATTTTCTATTCATTCAGTGAAACGCTGGACAGACATGACAAGAATGTGGCAATTCTATACATCAAACGAAAATATTGTCCTTGATATATTGACAAGTGTACAGAAGCAAAGCTGAAACACACTGACACCGCCTCACTGTTATTTTTAAAAAGTGTGTGTATGTGTGCGTGTGTGTGAAAATGCGTGTAAAAATCATTGGCTATCTCCGGCAGCAGAATTTCAGGGAGTTTTCATTTTTTACTCTGTCCATTGCCACAAGTCTTCAAGATTTTTACAATGATAATATATTTCTTTAATCAGAAACAATCATGAATATATATTTTTTTACTTATTTGGTTTTCATCTTATGATTGTTGTGGCATCATCTCTATTTTTCTCATCCTTAAACTTCAGGACACAACCCTTTGGAGGGGACCTACCTAGATAGTCCTTTGGGAGGAGGCAGACAACATTCACTGTTTCAAAGATGAGCAGAGTTAAGGACGGAAATGACAATGATGATGACAAGAGAGGGCCTGACACGTCCCTGAGTTTTTCATCAACTTTTACCGCCCTCTCTTCATCTACCTTTTATCCTCTGCCCTCAGTGGGAGTTTCAGAATGCATGTCATTAAAATTCATTGAATTTGAAATACATATAACTGAAAAAAGGAGAAAAGAGTCACAAAGATACTTCCGTTTCATGAGAAGAGAGACATCGTCCTCAGAGCATCAATGCTGGGCAGAGCTTCTTTTAGACTGGATTTTGAAATTTCAGATTGAGAGTTTTTCTCGATAAGGAAGAAAACCTTCCAAAGTGAGACAAAAATTAAATCGGAAACGTCAGAGGTATTTAGAGAGCCTTGGTTGTTGGTTTTCAAAGTAGTTACCACCTCCCCAGGCCTCTAGAGTTCAAAATGCTTTTTTAGAACAGTCTCGTCAATGCATAATCTATTGGGCACAAAGAAAATGTTCTCATTGTTATCAACTACTGAAGAACCTTGAACGAACCCCATCGTTTCTTTAATTTTATTGCCATTTTGATTGCATGATTATTTATTTCAACATTAAAGAATATTTCTGCTTTTAAATTCGCAACTGATCGAGCTCACAATGAGTTATTTTAAAACACATTCTAAATATTTTATTTCGCCCAGCTTCATGTTGACAGGTACAATAGTCCCATCTTAGCTTCAGTTCACACAAGAACACATTTTGAAACCCAATTAATAAAAGGTAGTGCCGTGCAGGCTCGGCGGAGCCCAGCACCTGCTGAGCAAACTGTCAAATGTTTGCCACGCTACTTAGAGCTGTATTATGGCAAAATGAAAAAAAAAAAAGAGGCATGGGAATGAAATTAAAAACTCACAATGAAATAGTTGATTAAGAAAATTAAGCCATTTAACACAGACCCATGCCTCTGCCTCCTGCAGGAAGCCTTGGGAGGCTGCTGTGTAGCAGAGCCAGTTAAAATGTTTGTCCTCTATGGCAATGACTGCTTAATTTTATTCACAAAGGACTCCTTGGGCATTCATCTAAATTTTCAGACCCCTTTCAAATTTATTCATAAGTTTCCTCTTTCCCAGTGACCCCAACATACTTGGTGCTGGGAAAGGTTCTGTCAACAAATGGCAGATCTGCACCTAGACCAGAATGAAACCTTAGGGGTCCTGAGGCCCAATTTTAGATAGCCCCTTCTGTAGGGGCTGAGGTTAAGCTCTCCGTCTCCCTGGGCCAGACATTTTAATTGTGAGATTTTTTTTTTATTTTTAATGTTTAAGGGAGAAGAGGAGGAAAGTGTGATAAGAGAAGCTTTGAAGGAATAGTGATGAATAGACCTGGCTCAACTTTTTCCTCCTCCAGAAAGCCTCCTCCAATTAATTTTATTCTTATACCACCATCCTTTTGTTCTGAGTTCCTCCAGCCCATAGGTCTTGGCTGGCGCTCAGTAATTTTGTCTATCCTGAGTTGTTTTTGTTTGTGGCTTTAATCACTGAATTGAACTCCTCAGCTAGAGTATGAAAACTTCCAGAAGTCTGGGAATATGCCCTCCATTCCTTTACGTAGTTTAATAGTGCCTAATATTTTACACAGTAAGAAGAGGAGCTCAATTAAGTAAAAGTATTAGACTAATTCATTCTTTCATCAAAAGAGTTACATTGTCTATCTTGAACCTCAGAGGCTTTCTGGAAAGAAAAAAACTATAAAGCAAATGCAATCAGTAGAACTGTTCTCCTTAAGGAAGAACTTTGTCCGTTTCACATGTCTGTGAGCTATTCAGCGCTCAGGTTCAAGAGAATCTCTTCTAATAAGCTAATTATTGATTTAGTGGGACTAAAATTTTGATATTTATTAGGAGCAATTTTGGCAACATGACATTTACATGTTTAGAAAAAATCAATAACATGGTAATGATATTGCTCTATAATTTTTATTTATTTATTTATATTTCCACCTTGTTCTTTAAAGGACTTGAAGAGGTTAAGGTTAAGTAAAATTTATTTATTTTGTGTTAACAGTTAAAAATTGTTATGGAAAAAAGAAAGTAAAACAAGACTAGATGCATAAAATAGAGTCAAAATTAAGACTAAATAAAAAAGGGATCTTGCAGACTTGCCTACCTGCCAAAACTTTGGCTCTAAGCTTCCTGGCAACCAACCTGAAAGATTAACTTGATCACGTATGCAATACACAGTGTTTAAGAGAGGGAAACAGCCTATTTTGCTCAGCAGAACTATAGCAATTCTTAACACAAAGCCCAGGCAGAGAATTCTTTTGAAGATGTTCATCAGGTTACGTTGGTGGAATGCCCCTAATCCATGACAACATCCTTAAGTGTGGACCAGGGTGAGTTTCATGAGGCGTGTTTATAGTGTCTTTCAATATGAATGATCTTCACATCAACTATAGCAATTCTTAACACAAAGCCCAGGCAGAGACTTCTTTTGAAGATGTTCATCAGGTTACATTGATGGAATGCCCCTAATCCATGACAACATCCTTAAGTGTGGACCAGGGTGAGTTTCATGAGGCGTGTTTATAGTGTCTTTCAATATGAATGATCTTCACATCAAGTGCTGCTCAGTAAAAGCAATTCTACTGGTATCTATACAATGAGTTCCACAGATATAATTTCCCTTAGTCTGGCTAAATTTGGGAATGGATTTGAGAGTATCTGCCTAAATGGAAGGACTACTCTCAATTAAGTTGGGCCAGTTTGTGCTTTGATAACAAGTAACCAGAAAATCTTAGTGGTTTAAAACTCCAGCGTTTATTTTTTGCCCATGCTATGTATTCATCAGGAGTTGACAAACAGGTTCTGCTCATCGTGGTCACTCAGGAACCCAGGTGAATAGAGGCTTTACGATTTCATGATGGCAGAGACTGGAGAAAAGAGCATGGCAAACTACACACTGACTGTGAAACTTCTGCCCAGAACATTAGTCACATCTGCTGACATTTCACTGGCTGAAGTAAGTCAGCCATCAAGCCAGGTCAGTTTTCCATAGGATGGGGATATACAATCCTCCCTTAGGGAGGTGTACAGAATATTGTAAACAACGATATAAGTTATGACAACCGTGCATCCTTAACAAAAAACTCTGAAGACTTATTTTCCTCAGCTGACATTTCCCAAGATATTGGGAGACAAAATCCTCCAAATTGCGTTATTTCCTACTCACTCCTTAAAATACAGTGTTCTCTGCTGGCAGTTAAAAATGAGAACTATCTGCTTTCACACAGACCAACTGGTGTAGGATTGATATTCTACCATGAAAACGCAGCAGCCTATCAAGACCCCATGCCAAAATACTCTCCATAACTTAATACTTTTTTATTGTTTTGTATGTGACAACATGTACCCCACTTTTTTCCTTCTCTGGTTACAAAATATTGGTAACTAGACATATATATGACCACATATAGACATAATGATGATGTCTTTTTGTTTTTTGGGTTTTTTTGGTAAAGAAGATTAGCCCTGAGCTAACATCCATTGCCAATCCTCCTCTTTTTGCTGAGGAAGATTGGACTAACATCCGTGCCCATCTTCCTCTACTTTATATGTGGGATGCCGCCACAGAAGGGCTTGTGCTTATCAAGGGTCGGCGCTCAGGATTGGAAACTGCGAATCCCGGGCCACCGAAGTGGAGCACATGAAATTAACCACTACGCCAACAGGCCGACCCCATAATATGATTCACCTTGACCATTCTTTTGTGACTCCTCCAATTAAAAACATTCAGTGACTCCCAGTGGCATTCCTAGCATATTTGACACCTTGACTGGATCCTTTTTGTAACACCCACCCCTCCACCTCTCATCATGTGATGAAATTATTTTCATGTAGGAGTTGGTAAGCAACATAATTTTTTAATCTTTTGTTTTAAAATGACAAAAGGAATGATTTTGGTTTTAAAGATTACTCAAGTTCACAGAATATTTGATGCATGAACTAAAATTTGTGCTTGTCAAGTAAAAATATTACACTTGCATTTTGCATTTAAACAAAAATAGAAGACTCCAAGTGATCCCATAGAATGACAGAGGTGAAGTAACTCGAGTTCTGATTCTTTGACTTACAGTCACAGCTGTGTCTGCCCAAGGGGAGCGCAAGGATTCCCAATTCACTCTGAGATGTGTGTAGCTAAGTGTGGCTGTGTTGGGGTGCAAACTGCATAGCTGGGAGTTTGCTGAATTAACGTCCACATAGAACACAACGTTTACTGAAGGATAAATAATAAAAATGTGATAATTGAAACCTTATAATGTATTTTTAAAACTCAACATTAATGACAGCAATTGTTTAAAAGTAAGATTTACAAAAGCCTTTTGTTTTGAGGAGTATTTTATCACTTCATTATTTAGAATTGTAGGCACAAGGTGATGATTAAAATCAGAATGACTCGATTTTATTACTGATTTAAAATTCTCTATGTACATGGTACTGCCTTATTTCTTGTACCCGGGATGACTACTAACACCCCCATATTTGGACAACCACTGGTAACTCCCCATTTTTAATATAATTGAGTGCAAAGTGATGACCCTAACAAAGTCTCCTTCATATGGCCTCAATCTCTTTTTAGTTTATTCTTCCAGCATTCACCTCTTGTGAAAATACCCCTCATCTAGACTAGTGGAAATGTTTTACTCCCTGAACCCTCTTCCTTTTAAAAAAAAAAATACTTCTATATATTTTTTCACATGTGTCCCTCTGACAATTTAAATTTAAAGAGCACAGGCTTTAGAGCCAGGATTTTCTGCATTTGAATTTTCTCTCTGCAGGTTATAAATTGTGTGATTTTGGGCAACTTATTGAACCTATCTGGGCCTTAGCCTCCTCACCTGGAAAAATAATGATAAAAGCTTCATTTACAGATATTACTGGATGAGATGAGAACATAAAGTATACGTGAGATTGTCTGTCACAATAAATATCTTTTTATCTATCTTACTAAATTTTACATATCCAACACTTACAGAGCTTTGTTCAAAGTGGGTAGTCATGGAACTTGAATTGAATTGACTGAACTTGATGGTATACAAGCTACAAAGGTACATGGCATAGGCTCATGCTCCAGCCCGTTCTATAATTGCCCCAGCTGTGAGCCTTGAGCATCGTCATGAGAAGAAAATCTAGGCTATTTCTCGTTTGGCCTCAGTTCCTCTTCTTCAGCTGTCAAGACCTCTCTCATTTAGAACAAGCATTGTGACAAAACAAGGAGGCAGCAGAAGCACAACTGGGAAGAGTAACCGCATGGGAATCTGGATGAGGTGTCCATTTCACCTTCAGAACTGTCTTAGCATTTTGAGCGGCTCAGAGGTCAGGAATGCTGTTGTCATCAGGGTTAGAGCCACGTCCTGAATAAATACCAAGTTAGGAGGAAGATGAGTCAGCCCTCAGAGCTGCCTAAACCTCATACTCCTCTGATATTTTAAGCAACAGAGAGTGGTAAGCAGCTGTTAGATATCTTTGTGTCTTTGTTCAGGCAAAGCTTAGCCTGTTCCATTTGGAAAGAAAACGGTCATAATTTCCAGCTCATTTAAAACTCTCCTTTCTTAGAGATGTTACTGCACACGTAGCCTGGACCATACGACTTAGTTTTATATAGTCTCGTCTCATTTTCTAATTTTTTCCTGATTCCAAGTGGACATTAAGTTTGTGTGGAAAGAGACCATACCTTGTATTCCTCTTACATTCTCTTCAAACTTAAAGATTCGTCTTGGGCCCATAGTAGGTGGTACATACAGACACTAATTTCATTTGTATAGGACTTTAAAATGAACAAGCTCCTTCTACCTCAGTTCTTTCCTTTGAACTTCACTATGACCCCATAAAGTAATTGTTATTATCTCTATTTTATAGGCCAGGAAACTAAGGTTCAGAAAGATTAAGTACACTGCCAAAGATCATATAACTAGTAATTAGCAAAGCCTGAATTTATATGTATGTATTCTGAAAATATATTCAAAGAATTCACCATATTTTGGGGCATCATTATTCATCTTTAAGATAAAGAGGGGTGAGCAAGAATCTGTGTGGTTACAGAGAGCAAAAATGGTGTAAATAGTTTAATTGTTAGACTCATTTGATTCAGTCAACAGGCATTTATGGAGCACCTGCATTTTCTATCCATGCTAGAGAGTGGTTTTGAAAACATATTAAGACTGGGGGAGATCAGATACTCTTGGAGTTCAATCAAGATAACCCAGTTTATCCACTAAAATGACTCAGGAGGAACTGGGAGCTACCTAGAATTTCATTTTGGTCTCATGCTGCAAATGGACCTCAACTCTGAAACTCATGGAAGACATTTGACGCAATTATTACCTAATGATTCATGGATTCCTGGTAGAGAACGTAGTTGAGTATTTTGACTTTAGAGGCTTCGTCTGTCAGTTATTGCTAGGCTAGAGTAAATAAACATCCTATTTAGATCAACAAAGTAATAATTTAAGCAAATTAAATGTTAAACCCTATTAAAACTGTAAAAGAACTTGGGTTTTGGTATGAGTGAGTGCAAGCACAACAATTTAGTCTTTATTTGAGTGATTATTGAGTATGAGGTGCAAACATTTTATGTTGCTTGTATAATTAATGTCCTTGGTAATTTACCACATCTTTTACTTTATTCATGAAACCTGTGAAGGATTAACTGTAAATGGAAATATGAGGAAGTTGGCTTAATGGATCCCAAAGTAGTGGAAACCCAGGAGGGTTGGGGGAGGAGAATACTTAGAGATCAGTATTGTAGCTACTATTCTTTCTCCCACTCTAATCCCTCCATCCCCCTCACTGTGCATTAACTTGGAATAGATCACTGTGCTTCTCCGTTAAAAATAATGCACAGACATTTAGATTAATGATTACCGCTGCATTCAAGGTTCTGTAAATAATGATAACATTACTGTCTAACACGTTATATAAGATCACCTAAATTATAAGTGGAAGATGTATCATGTCATGGTCAAGTCTAATATATATAATTTACAGGCTTAATTCTCACTGTCATAAGTGTCTGTTGAAGAGGGCAAGAATAATCACCCTTATGCAGAAAAATATGGGAAGCTTGTGTCTCTTTCTAAATCTGGAGTTCAAGAAATTGTGCAATCCAAAGGAAAATCCCTTTCAAGGGGAAAAATGAAATCATATACGATCACTCCCTCCCAGTAGATTTCATTAAGCATATTTTGTGGACTTAGCATGTCGGACACAGTGCTGAGTAGGATGGTGGTGGGGGTAGGAGGGGGAAAAGGTGTTGGACATCTTCCTTACTGTCACCATTACCACTAGCCCATTGAGGAAAGTATGGAAATCTTTTTCTTCCGGTTAGGAAGTATCCTGAGGTATTATTAAAAATTCCTTTATTTAATTTTCATTTCATCCTCTAAGTCCTAGGCCTTGATTTTGTTGTTGTTGTTCTCTGAAATCATATTTAGCTAATTTTACCCTTTCTCAAATCTATGACTATCCATCTTTTAAATATTTCTTTCTCTCCCAAGGCAGCTTTATCATTTCTTATATCACCTCTCTTCTTTCTTTTATATTTTGGATGATATGCTTAACATGACAACTTTGGACTCCATCTTGGTAATTTTTCCAACTCTTATGATTTTGTAAGTTTGTCTACAAACTTTCTACCACCATCACCTGTTGGTGCATAGAAGTGAGTCATTATTTTTCCCAGTTATAGATTCTCACACATCCAGAAAAGAACTTTCTTTCATTTTATTATATTCTTTAATCCATTCCTCTATATCTATTCTCCTCCTTTCACAGGTAACCATTAGTCATTTAGTGTGTTAGGTTGAACTTTATGAAACTGACAATTATGTAGGTCAAAAACAGTTGAAAGTCAGCAATTTCGTGCGAGTCAACGTAATATGTCTTTCCAATCCACAATGGTTATTAATTATATGTATGTAATTGAGAAATATGCAATGTTTTACGTGTACATGTGCATCTCTTCCCTGACTAAATGTGTGGTCCCACCTGTACCAAATAACCAAGTCCATGTCAACATGGGCTCTTCTTGGCCTCTCTTCTCTTCCACTGGGTTTGGCTGCTGCCAAGTTATGAGAAGCAATGGCTTTGCTTCTTCTCCCAATATTGTTTTAGATATTCATGGGTCTTTATAGCTTTTTATAGATTTTAGCTAATATTTAGCATTTAATCCTCTATTTTTTAAATAATTTCTCTCCTACTCTCCATCCCTTAGTCTGTTTGCTCGACTATCCTTTAGATTTTTCCAATGGTATATTTCAGATCTTTTACTGCATTTTTTATGTTGATATTATAAGTTTAATAGCCAAGATCTCTACCACGTTTTCTGATTGTTCCTTTGTAACAGCATCTTGTTCTTGATTCCGGGATGTGATATCTTCTCTTATGTCTTCAAAAATAGTAATAGCTTTATTGTTTCTTTGTTCAGTTTTCTTCTTCTTGCAAAGTCTCATTTTCCTCTGACTTGCTTCTCATCAATCCCATCCCCAATGCTGGGTCATATCAAAAAGTGGAGCTTTGAAAAGCTGATTGGAAGCTCTGTGCTCATGGTTGGAACTTGTCAACTGTGGGCTTCACCGTAGCCTGAACTGGCTAGGCTGTTGAGGAACCTATAATACCAGTATCTTAAGGCCTCTCCTCTTTCTTTATCAGTTTCCCCAGAGAATAATTGTCTAATTTCCAGGCTCAATATCATAAGACTGGCTATTAGCATCCTGGGAACTGAATGAGAATGAGGAATGGAACTCTCAGATTCAGTATGTAAACTTGCACTTAATTCCACTATTTTCAGTATGCCGTTTCTTTTTTCCACTAGACTTGATGTCCCCTAAACTCAGGGAATTTTAGTTTTACTATCTCTAGAGAATTTTCCAGTTCTTCTGTTTTGTGGAGTTGGGTACTTACACAGAATGTAGGAGGGTATCTGAACCTCTGATTCATCAACAGTTTTAATCAGTCCTCTTCCATTTTGGTTCATTCCACCATTACCCTCACTTTCAGGGGTGGACGGTACTGCGAATATCTGAGCGTTAGGGAGGTTTTCTGAGACAAATGAAATAGTTTCTCAGGTTTCTCTGCTACCAGTTTAGGATTCTCTTCCTTAGTTCACAAAGTCATTTAATACTCATTCTTCTGTTTTTCATCATCTGAGGTTTTATTGCTAGTCTTTCATCCTCTGTTCTTTTTGTCCTTATAGATTTATGCCTTAAAAGATCCCTTCACCATTGTTTTATGGGGTTGGTGGAGGGGGTGGATTAAAAGGCACACATCCAAGCCCCCATCTTTAACTGGAATTCCCTGCTGTTATCTTTTATTATTTCCTTCTTGTTTCCTTCGTTTACTTGGTCACTCTTTTACTTGGTTACTGATTGCTTTCAGCAATCACTTAACTCATATAGTTAAATCTTTTTCAGTTTCTGATAAATGTATTTAAAACTTAAAGATTTTCTCTCAGTACTACTTTACTTCCAGAATTTGACCTGTACCTTTTCATTGCTATTTAACTGTAAATATTTCACGATTTTCCTTATGTCTTTCTCTTTAACCATAACATTTTTTTAGTAATAGGTCCCATAGTTTCCAGTAACACGGAATTTTGAAAGCTGTCACTTGTTGATTTCTAATTTTATCGCATTGTGATCAGATCAAAAAGTCTAGATGATATTGATTCTTTGGGATTTATTGAAGCTATTTTGTGGCCTATTGCGTGTAGAGTGTTTGGATAATCCATATGTACCTGGAAAGAAAATGTGTCCTCTCTGTTTGTTGGGTGAAAAGATTTCCAGGTAGCTATGAATCAAGTTATTCATCCTCAAATCTTTTTTATTCTTGATTATTTTTTGCAACTGCTTGGTCCTCCTTTATAGTTCCCCTATCCTTCCTAAAATCTAAAAACCTCCTTTTGTTGTCTGGCATCTGTAGGATTTCCAGAAAGAACCAGTAAAGGCTGCAAACTGGGATAGTTCTCCATTCTCTGCGTTTGTCTGATTGTGCTTCCATTTTGTTAACACAGTGCACTTTTGGCTGTTTATATTTTTCCATTTAGCTGTTTGCTACAGGAGGCCTCTGTTCTTTGTTTTTATTCTTTAAATTGTCTGTTCTTGTTTTTTTGATATGTTTTCAGAGCAGCCTTAGTTTCATGCATAGAGATATCTTCGAGTTCATCCTACCAATATTTGTAGAATTAAATAACATTAAGAGATGGTCCTGTCCAGATGATTCTTACATTCTGAAATCCAATAAATAATAGCAGAGAGGGAAAGAGGACTTTAAAGAGACTCACATCAAATATTTTTATGTTGCAAATAGAAAGACTAAGGCCTAGAGCAGTTAAGTAACATTTCTACAATTCTACCAGTAGTTAATCTAGTCAATTTCTCTAGTCAGTTAATCTGGTCTATTAACACTTTTCACAACTTAGAGTTGGGGATAAAAATGTCTTCACAGACCTAATGATAAAATATGATAATTTTTGTGAATGTGCATTTTAAGCAATCAAGTGTTTTGCAAATGTAAGGAAGTTTTATTATAGTTCAGTAGAATTTTCCTGATAGCAGAATTCTTCTGAATGCCTGATGCACATATTAACTATTATTGCTATTAATATGTATCAGGCACATTGTGAGGATTTCCTATCTTAGAAAAGATTAAATATCCTAGCTCTCAGAACTTCCGGTTAAGTAGAGAAGGCACAAATATGAAAGAGAAACCCAACAGAGTGAGGTAAGTGCTCTACGAGAGGAAAGCTGGAGTCAGAGGTTTTCTGGTGAGGGAGTGTCCACCTCTTCCAGGAGGTCAAGGAGGCTTCACAGGGGACAGATCACACTCTCCAATGCCTCTGAGTCAACATTGCATCCCCTACTTGAAATGACCATCTCTCTTTGTTCTCTGGTGAACATCCACAGGAAATTGCAAGTCCTCTGGTATTTCTACAGAATATTGTAGGAGTGGAGATGTGGCAGAAAATGAGGTTTCAGAGTTAAGCTGTGCTTGTGTTTTGGAGAGCCTATGATTATATATCTTCTAGAAAATGGGTAGCCATTGGAAGGAAATATTTATGTGCAGTAGCAGTGATGCATTAAGTATATTGAAACATCATTGGTGTATTCCTGAATAGACTGGGTACATTTGTTTGTTGGACATTTACAGGAACGCATTTTATTATTGTTAGGCTTAGGGTTGCCATTTTTTCTTATTCATGGTTATTCCTCATCCATGTCGTATCATTCTCCTAGTGAACTAAAACAAGAGTTGAATGCCAAGAATCCAGGAAGGGAGGAAAAGTGAGAAAGTTTGTGAAGACCCTGAGAGAAATTTAGGGGAGACATTTGTGTTCTCCAAACTTGTCAATCTCTTAACTTTCTTCCAGAAATTTTCCTTTATATGTTGATTCTTCTGTTCTCTCTCTCCTTCCTTCCTCCCTCTTTCCTTTTTTCTCTCTTCTCTCTTTCTGCCCCACATTATTTCCTTTCTTCCTTTCTACCTTCTTTCCACTTTCATTCCTTCCTTCCTTTCTTCTTCCCTTCTGTTCCTCTTTCCTTTCCTCCCTCCCTCTTTTCTCTTTTCTTTCTTTTCTTCCTTCCTTCAATACAGATCATGACTCTATATTTTTGTTCCTTTCTAGTAGGTCTTTGTGGATGAAGATGGGGTTATAGCAGTTCACCTCCTATATCCATTGTTCACTGGTAAACCCTGAACTATCTGGGGCTTGTTCTAGCCTGGAACAGAGTCAAAATTCTAAGCATCTTCACTAAGAATTTTTTTTTTTGTATTTCAATAGCTTATACCTAATTTACTTAATGGGAAGAGAAGTCAATTTTCAAACAATAAAATCATTTTCCACCCAAATAATTGCTTTTCTCAATCACTAAGCCAAAGAAATTTCATAAGCAGTAAAATGTTGAAAAGCCAATGATTTTTCATGTTGGTTCAAAATTAGCTGCATTTCCATTAGTGTACTCATGTATCCACCTGGAATGGCATCCTTTGGGTTTTTTTTTATTAGTTCATGTGCTTCTCATTTTTAAATAAAAGTGGTAGTGGTGACTCGGTTATTGTTCTGAGTTTATATTACATTTTATATTGTTTTTTGTTTTGTATTGTTCCAAGTTTGTATTACAGTTCTTTATTTTAATTTCATTTTGTCTCTTTTCTTTGAATTAATCATGTCTGCTTTATAACATCAAAGAGGCAGAAAATTTTATTTTCCTCCAAAATAATATGAAATTAAAATATTATACAGTTTAAAACGGTGACTGTATTAACTATTTTCAATTTGCTTCCTTTAATAATTTTAACGCTATTCTTCTATTTTCTTCTTTAAAATTTAGAAAGCCCATCATTGTGGCTTTGTATCTGTTTGTGTGTGTGTGTATGGGGAGAACCTCACAGTGATTCACAGATATTATGTGATTAGTCCAAATTGCAAGTAGGCAGAACCAGAACTAGAATTCAGATCTCATGAGTCCTAATACATTGATCTTTTCTCTCTACTACTCTGCCCTTCATATAATTAACATCCTCAATCAATTGCCTTGGTCTCTGAAGGTTAAGTAAAATAATTTCAGGGTGTGAATCTAGTTCAACAAGCAAGTTGTGAAGTCACAGATCAGGGAGGTGGAAAGCATTAAAAATTTTGTAGTTACAAGGTGGGTCTTTTATGTCTGCTTGGGCATCAAGGCATAAATCACAAAATTTACAATAACATAACTTATCAACACAAATTTTCAAACAAAATTATAAAATGTTTTATTGGGTCAAAATAATTTTTTGGATAACTTACGGGGTTGATTTGTCCACCCTGCCTCTATCATGAATTAACTATAATAATGAAGCTCATTTTCTTTCTATCATAAAATGATGGAGGTAGAAGAACCTGAGAGTGTTCGTTTATTTCACTTCCTTGAACTATGATAGTACAAAATTCTTCCAAGTAGATGGATACCTACCTTGTTTTTGACAATACTCCATAATCTAGTAAAATGAACTTTTAATTCAATTCCAATAGACAGATCCTTAGTGACGCTCTTACAGAGATCAGTAAGATATGGTTTCTGAATTTTTACAGAGTCTAAAATCTGAAAAAATGATATGATCAATACTTATGATTATTATAGGCAGATTATGATAATGGTCATAAAATACATATTAAAAACCCATATTCTGGGAAATCAGAGTGATAAGGGCATCTGTAGCTTATGCACCTCAGGAGAGGCTTCCTGGGAGGCATTAAGATGGACATTGAAGGATGTGTAGGAGTTCAGAAGGACGGGAGGTGGAGAGGATTGGGGCTGAAGCACATGTATAGAGCCAAGGGCTGGAGTCTCTGGGATGTGTGACCCGACCAGGGAGGGGCCACAGGTCACAGGTAAGGAAGTCCTGAGAGGTAAATCTGCATAAGGAGCAGAGACAGAATGGAGACCACCTTAATGCCAAAGTGAGAATTCATAAATTATTCTATAGGACAATTCTGGGAGATCAATGTGTGCTTTTGAGCCAAAAAGTAATCGAATGAGAACAATACTTAGGAAAGATTAATCTCGTGAGTTGTGTAACAGGATTGAAAGGGGATGTGACTGGAAGCAGAGAGAGAGAGTCAGGAGGTGTGATTAGGGTGGGATAGAAAGGAGATTTGGAGGGAAGCAGTTGATGGCAAGAGTTTTCTTGGACTTGCCAGCTGATACGATAAAGGGGGCAAAGAAGATGAAGTAACGAAAAAAAAGAAGAGACTCTCCGGTCAGTGTTTCCATCTGGTTGACTGGTAGCATGGTGGCTCCACAAGAAGAACAAAGAAGTCTGAGGAGGAGCTTTTGGGTGGGGGTGAGGGGTGCGGATGGTCCATGAAAGACTGCTTTACATCTAAACTAAATGCCTCATGTGTCAGCTTAAACCACTGGACAAATAAAGGATTTGACACCTGACCTTGTGTTTTTACACAGGGCCTACGTGATTTTTTGTGCTGCCTTTTGCTTACGGTCTATATTTTATGAGCATGTACCCACCGAAAAATCACTAGGCCTAGATTGCAGTGCGACAATATTATAATTTCCTGAGCTGGAAAACAACCTCAACAATAGCGATAACATTGACAGCAATCACAGCAACTGTAATAAGAACACTGTGTAAGAGAAGGGATTTCACAGCCTTCTGTTGCTCACCAACCGCCACATGAAACGCTCTTCATTATATTGCTTCCCGCTCGGTGACTCCACGCCAAACTTCGGCTCGCTCAGGGTCAGAGCTTGCTGGGGGTGCCGCCTGCCCCATTGTGTGTGCTGCACTAGGATCAAAGCATTCTTTCTCCTTCCTCATCTACCTCTTCTCCCTAATGCTTGTCTGCCTTCTCCTGCAGGGGGTCAGGCTGGCCACATTTGCCGGTCTCAGTGCATAGCCCTTTTATACAAAGTTTTCTTTGTTAATCAGGAGAAGTAAATGCAAATCCTCTCTCTGTAAAATGAATTGCTTTGAGAAGAAGGTGTGACACTGATATAACGACCTGGTGAATTTTCAGACAAGGAGGATCAAAATATCTGGGTTTTATTTTCCAGAGATTAGTATTTGAGAGATCTGTGTGTGTGTGGAGATGTGTGTCTTTTTGTCCATATTCTTCCTCTGGAAAACAATGGCACTACGCAATAGAGTTCTTGAATTCTCTTCTTTTCCATGTTCATATCTGAATCATCCTTTATATTTGAGTGTCAGCCCACGAAGGTTTTGTTGTTGTTGAAACTGCAGGATGTGTAATTTGTGCCTTCAGTGGATTAATGAACTTTAATACCTAACTTTAGTGTGTCACTCTCGCAGTCCCTGGCCAGGGTCGAGCGGGGCACACAGGCTACCACCCTGTCGTTAGTCATGAAGCGAGATTAAACTGAAACATAAGCGCTGCCCTCCATCGTGTTTCTCTGCAAGATATTAATAAAAACACAGTGAATGTTCATTCCATTTTTCACTTTTACTTGTCATGAATTCTTGTACCAATCAAGCGAACAGTTGGTAACCATTTAATTGAAGTCCAGGTAAGGTACAAGGTGGTCTTGTGAACAACCCAGCGATCTTTGGGTATGGCTTACACTTGAAGGCCTTCTTGGATGACATACTAGGTAGTTATTACACATTTTTAAAAAAAAATGTGAAGAGGTCTAGGTTGTATTTTATTTAATTTCTCCTTCTGTTAGCATAGGGGAATCAGAAAGATGGTTGCTTTATTTGACCTCCTCTCCACGGGAATAGTAACTATAATGAGTTTAATTAACTATGTAGTATTGACGTAATTAGTTATCCTGGTCATTATATTTCTTTAATAAAAGCACTTCATTGGAGATGCAGTGGTGTTCTGCAGTGGCCAAACCTTACACCTATATTTCATAACTGTCTAGACGTTAGAATCATGTGCATATTTTATCAACAGCCCTTGAGAGAGGTTATCTTGCATGGCTTAAGATAATTGGGAACTAATGATTTTGCCCCCTGGTTTCAGACTCTGCTCAAGGCAGACAGCAGAGAAACTGTGGGGGGAGGGGTACCGCTCCTTCTGTGTAAACTGAAAGGGAGGGAGAAAGCCTGTGTTTTGGAAACCATATGTTCTTAGAAACTGTTTCTCTTTAAGCTAGCAATCAGAGAGACAGTAACACCAGAGGGAATTGGGGGTGTTTAATCTATGGGTGGACTGTATAAATACATTGAAATAAATGTACACAGTGTATACAGACATGTGCTCACGTTAACAGAGATTCTGGCCATACACATGGCTATTAACAAACACGCAGTCTATTTCGGTATTAAAAGTAGATCACTGCTTAAATTTGGTCAGCAGGTGACTGGCAATGTCCCTTTCACCTCGCACAGTGGACAATGAAGTCAGACTGCATGGAAAAACTAGGACAAATATAAAAGAAATATAAAATGCAAAAATTTCCATATGAACATGTCAATAATCATATCACAAGGAACCCCAAAGAAGAAGAGAACAAAAGCAAACAGATTATCTAGCTGTGCCTGGACCTGTCCACAATAAAACATCCCGTCTGAACCCCCTTAGTCTCCTCACTACTCAAACTTGGGTAATGGAGGGGGAGGGGAGAGGATGGGGGTGGGGAAGCCAATGGTGTGGACGGAGAGGGGTTTAGAAACCCAGCTCAAATAGATTCTGCTGAGAAATAATAGGTTTTGCACACAATCTCTTTTGCAGCTAGAAGTGCTATTTCTTTTCCAGCCTGTTTGATTTGACTCTTCTTTTTTCAGAGATGTGCTCTCCTCTGTCACCTCTTCCTGCCGCTCTCATCTGCAGTCCTGCGCTGTCTCCTCTTCGCGTCTCCCTGTCTGGAGACACACACCAAAATCACTGCAGGCATTCGACTGCTCCATGCGGCACAGGGAGGAACGCTGTGGGTCATCCTAACAGTCAAACCCATAAACGAGCTCCACTGCAAAACCAAACAAACGGCAAAGAAGTGCCTCAGTGGAGGTACCTGCCGACGAGACTTGCTCCTCGACCACGAGGGATGCTCCAGCAAAAGCCTCCATCCCTCATTAAATCAATAAAATCAAGTGTCCTTTATTTTAAGCCTCCGCGCTGTAATCCAGTAGCAAGGAGAGGGGCTCAGGCTTTTCATCTCATTGTTTCAAAACAGATCGTTTGGTTGGAATTGACAAAAGGTTCATTCCTTTACCTTTGTGGAAATGTCAGTAAAAAGGCAGGTGCTGGGCGTTCGGACTCTTTTGCTCGGTGGAAGAAAAGGAGTGTGTGTGTGGGGGCAGAGGGGGGATCTGTGACAGGCTAACTGCATGCACTGAAGCTTTCTAAGACATTTTGTTTAGCCTGAGATTGTGCAGCAGTGAGGAGAGAGGTGGGATCTATTGTGTGCAGCTGCATGAATCACCGGATTGAAGTCTCCCAGCCTCAGATCCTCTTTTATACAGTGAGGGGAGATTAAAGCAGGGAACTCGTATGTCACAAAATAGAGGTACAATGCAGTTCTGGCTGCTCCGTGCACTCAGCCAGCATTTGATCCAAATTTAGCCAAAGGGAAGGAACAAACGTGTGCTGCTGTCAGCCGGGGAGGTGACAAATGTTGGGCCGTAATATCCAAAATTCCTTTTCTGTTTCCAAAATGTCATCTCTCCTTTGTCAGCTTCATTATGACTGAATCTATGTATAGTCACAGACCAACTGGAAACAAACAAAAACACCCAAACCCTAGCTAAATTATTCCACACCTCCTTCTTCCTAAACTGTGTAATTGATACAGAGGACAAAGAAGTTTCTATCCAGGACTCACAGCCTCATTTATTTATTTGCTGAATGCTATAGTATATTCTGGAAGCTGAAAGGGATATGCAAGGAATCGAACACGTGTCTTCCTACTCTTCAAAAGCTTGCAGTCGCGTTAAAGCGATAAGACAGACAGACAGACAGACCCATACACACGTGCTCAAAGGAGGATTTTGTTAAATGACTAAATATAGGAGCATAAATAAGAAGTGCTATACGAATTCAGAAAAAGTGAACTATGAGCTAATTCTTTTTGAAAACAGAATAGAGAAAGGGAACAATTATTAGAAAGTACTAAGCCTTTTAGGTATCTTACATGCTCTACATCATGGAACATAGAGTGTGTTTATAGTTGTATTATTATGATCCCCATTTAATAGAGAAGGAAATGGAAGCCCAGAGAGATAATTAATTGCCCGGAGTCACATAGTTGATAAAGGTGAATTCAAGTTGATAAAGGAATTCAAGCCCCCATACTGTTAACTCTTAACCATATCCCCAACCTGCTGGGCAAAGGAATGAAAGGGAGATGCTCTGACGGAGCAATCAACCTGGCCTCTCCCCCCTTCCCTCTTGATAAGTGAATTCTCCATCTGTCCTCGCCGAAACTTCCAGGCCTTTATCTGTTTCTGTTTCAACTGAATTATAGCTCCTTTCTCTGTATTTAGATTTCCTTCTCTGGGCAGACTTCATGGTCAGATCAGTAATAAAACTTTATTTCTAGAACAGATCATACCGGTGGCTTGTCTAAGGTCAAATAGGTTACTAGTTGTAGACATGAGACCACATTTGTCTTGAAGCCCAGCCCAAAGTTCTCTCTGTCAGCCTCCACTGCCTTTATCACCTCCACGCTGGTTTTCAACATTGGCTCCTAAGATCTACCAAACCCTCACACCCCCACTGCATGCTTTTCTTTTTGCTTTATGAAGGAAACCTCAAGAAAGGTGGAGACCCACGCAGCTCCGGCATCGCAACGCCAGGGACGGAACAGTCACATCTGCTCATGGACACTGCTAGTCTTCTCTTTCTGAGACTCCCAGGGGCCATTCCAGGCCTTCTCTCTTTTCAAGTCCTCAATGCCATTGGTAAACAATCTCATCTCATATCTTAATAAGAATATTGACATCATCTGATATGCGATACCTCACCTTCACCTTAATAGTAACTCCTAACTCCCCTCTCTGTGCTCCCTTACTGCCCGGCCCAATGCCAGAAGGGCCACCCCTCACTGGCTTCTTACACTAACGGGTGGGGTCACTGAGGCTTGAATTTAGGGTTTGTGTCCTTCTTAGCCTTCAAGGTTTCCCCCATTCTGTCTCAGAAGCCCAGGTCCTAAACCACCGGTATGCTGTTCAGTCAAAATCTGAACTCAGAGAAGAACCTAATAAACATGGAATTGTAAACATCTTTAAGGCTTAATATGTTATTTCTCTTAATACATAAGTTCTTATTTTTTTTTTTTTTCATAGGAGAAAGAATCCACATGCCGAAGGAACACATTTATAATTGTGGGACGTCAGGCACCACTGAGAAATGACTAAAGATCTTTGAAAGCAACAGTCCTCAAATCTCATCGCCTCATAGAATGGGCCATCTTCTCTGTTTATCCACGGACAGCCTGCTCTGCTTATCAGCTCAAAGCTAATCTTCAACCTGAGGAGCTTCTCCCATTCCCATTAGCTCAGGATGGACCTTGTGCTCCTGATTATCTAGCACTTTCTCTGGCTTTTCTCATCTCTACTTCTTCACTTTCCATGGGGATCTTCCTCTTTGCCTTCAAAGATACACAAGTTCAATCTGATAATTCTTCATTCGATTCTGTTGCATACTCTAACAATTCTGTTAATCTCCTCTCTTTTACTGCCCAAATTTTAAAATGTATGTTACACATATTTGCTGCCTCTATTTATCACTGCCTGCTCATTCTTTAAAATTTTGATTAAATTTTAAATCAACAAAACTTTTTGTGGAAATCTACTAAATCCTTACTGTTCTTGATGTCTTTTTGAAATTCAACTCTTCTAACAGTTCCTTCTTCTAGAATATTCATTCTGAATCCTATCAGACCCTCAATTCCTTTTAAGACAAATGCTTGTAATGCTGCTGCATCGTTCTGTAATGAAGTGCATTAACAATATAACTTTCCTACTCACATAATTTTAATAATTCAGCATAATGCCTTAACTGTATATAAGTGAGAATTAAAGTTATTTCTAATACAATAATATGCATCAATATATAGAATCACCATTAATACAATAGACACAAATGCAGATTGATACAAATGTGATTCAAATACCATGAGCAGCACTACTCTCAAAAATAGGAATCTATGAACTGATGAACAAGGTTTGATAAAGATTCAAATAAAGAAAAATAAAGAACAACACAGTAGTTGCATTTCTAGAAAATTCAATGTATTTAAACACAGGAAAAAACTTTTTTTTTTTACGAGATGAGTTAGGTCCTAGACTGAAATAGTTTTCAACATTTTTTTTACATACATGAATGTCCATGAGTCATTTAAAAGTTTGTTTGATGCAAGACAATTCATCACTGTCTCGTACATTGCAAGATGTCTAGCATTTCTCCCCCCACATTCACCACCACACACAATGTAAAAATATCCTCCAGTATTGTTGTCAGCCAAAAATTTCTAAAATACCCCTTAGTGGTTGGTGTGGTGCATCTTAAGAACCAGTATTCCAGATTATCTCATCTTTGGCTCAAGTAACATTTCTCTTTTCCTTTCTGCATCTCTGATGCCTCTTTTTCCTTTGGCGAGCTATAGTCCCCTTTCTCCTATGCACTTTTAACTGTGGACTTTCTTCAAGGCATGGTCCTTGGCCATCTATTACTCTCTCTCTCTACTTTATTGAGACATAATTTATATGCAATGAAATATACCAATTTTAAATGTACACTTAAACATATATAGCCATGCAACCATCACCACAAACATGATGTAGAATATTTCCAATTATAGATAGATTAGAATATGTCTAAACTAATCAGTTTAGATCAGTCTAAAACCCTAGACACTAAACACTAATCTATTTTCTGTGTCTAGGGTTTTACCTGTTATAGAATTTCACATAAACTGAATCCTACAGCATTTAGTGTTTTAGATCTGGCTCCTTTAACTTAGCATAGTGTTTTAGATACTCGTCCATGTTGTGGATGTATCAGTAACTTGTTTCCCGGCAGTAATTTGTCGATAAACAGTATTCCATTGTGTGGTATACCAAATTTATTTATCCATTCACTCATTGATGGAAGTTGTGGTATTTATAGTTTTGACCTAGTATGAATAAAGCTGTTCTGAACAGCTCAGAAATATATTTTCATTTCTTTTGGATATGTACTTAGGAGAGGTACTGTTGGTACATACTGTAAGTACATATTTTAATCATAAGAAACTGCCAAAATCTTTTTCGAAGTGGATGTGCCATTTTCCATTTGCATTAGCAATGTATGAGTTTTAGTTATTTTACATCCTCATCAACTTCAGCTATTGTCAGTTGTTAATTTTAGACATGCTCATGGGTTTATAGTAGTATCTCATGGTGGCTTTAATTTGCATTTTTACTAATAGCTACAGATGTTGAGCATCAGTTCACATGTTTATTTTTAATTTGTTTTTTGAAAGGAGAAGGGGAGAAGTATCTGTTCAAATCTTTTGTTCATTCTCAAATTGGATTATCTTATTAATGGGTTGTATAAGTTCTTTATATATACTGGATATAAGTCCTCGTATATGAAGTGTACATTTTGAAAATATTTTCTGTGGCTTGCTTTTTTTTTTTCTTAGCAGTATCTTTGGAGGAGCAAAATTTTTTATAATATTAGTGAAGTCTTCTTTGTCAATTTGTTTTCTTTTTATGCTTCAGGCTTTTTGTATCTTATATGAAATTTTGCCAATCCCAAGATCACCAAGATTTTCTTCTACATTTTTTTTCCCAAGAGATTTGTAGTTAGTTTCAGCTTTTACATTTAGGTTTATTATCCCTTTTGAATACATTTTTATATCTTGATTCTTGTAGTTTTATAGTAAAACTTGAAATCAGGTAGTGTGAGTTATCCAACTTTGTTCTTTCCTATAAATTTTAGAATTGACATCAGTTTTTACCACATAGCCTACATTGATTCTATAGCACAGTTTGAGAGAATTGACATCTTAACAATCTTGAGTTTTTCAATCCATGAACATATTATAGCTCTTCATTTATTTAGGCTTCTTTATTTTCTCTCAGCAATTACAAGTTTCAGTGTACAGGTCTTGCATCTATTTTGGTAAATTTATTCCTAAGTATTCATGATTTGGGATGATATTGTACATAGTACTTTTTTGAACTTTAATTTCTAATTACTGGTTGTTAGTATATAGAAATACAATTAATTTATGTGTTTTGATTTTGTATTATGCAACCTTACTAAATTTACTTATTAGTTCTAGAAGCTTTTTTTGTAGATTCCTTAGAATTTTCTATGCTAACAATCATGTCAGTTGTGAATAAAGACAGCCTTATATCTTTTCAACATGTAGGTCCTTTATTTTGTTTTCTTACCTCATTGCATTGGCTAGGACCTCCAATACTGAGTATTGAAGAGAAGCAGTGATAGCAAACATCTTTGCATTGTTCCTGGTATTAGGAGTAAAGCATCAATCTTTTTGCCATTGGGTATGATTTAGCTGCAGGTTTTTCATAGATGCCATTTATTAGGTTGAATAAAAATCACAAGTGGGTTTTGAATTTCATCAAATGCTTTTTCTACATCCATTGAGGTGATTATATGGCTTTATCATTATTATTTATTTTTTTGTGTGTATGAGGAATATCGGCCCTGAGCTAAGATCTGCCAATCCTCCTCTTTTTGCTGAGGAAGACCGGCCCTGGGCTAACATCCACTTTATATGGGACGCCCCCACAGCATGGCTTGACAAGCGGTGCATCGGTGTGTGCCCGGGATCCGAACTGGCAAACCCCGGGCGGCCACAGCGGAGTGCGCGCACTTAACCGCTTGCGCCACCAGGCCGGCCCTGCTTTATCATTATTTTTATATGTTCTTGGATTCAATTTGCTAAAATTTTGTCAAAGATTTTTCATCTACATTCATTAGGGATATTGGTCTGAAGTTTTATTTTTAATATCTTATTATCATGTTGATATCAGAAGAATAATGGCCTCATAAAATGAAACTGTTCTCCCTTCTATTTTCTGGAAGAGTTTGTGCATAATCGGTAACATTTAACTCCTTAAATGTTTGGTACAATCAACAGTTAAACTACCTGGGCCTAGTATTTTATTTTTTGGGAGATCATGAACTAGGAACTTAATTTCTTTAAAAAACATAAAGCTATTAAAACAGGTTATTTATTATTATTTTTTTCCTTGAGTTAGCTTTGGTAGTTTATGTCTTAAGAACTTTGTCTTTTTCATCTAAGTGTGAAATTGATTGGCTTGTAGTTGTTCATAATGTTTTTTTATTATCATTTTCATGTTTGTTGGATCTGTACTGATATCCTTTCCTTCTTTCGTGATGATGATCATTTGCGTCTTCTGTATTTTGTATTCTAAATTGCCTTGTTAGTGTTCTATTAATTTATATTGATATTTTCAAAGAACCAGCTTTTGGTTTCATTTGGTTGTATTGATATTTTTCTATTGTTTTCCTGTTATTTTTTATTTTTTCTCTCATCTTCTTCATTTCCTTCCTTCTGCTTACTTTTGGATAAATTTATTCTTTTTCTAGTTTCTTAAGGTGGAAGCTAAGGTCATTGATTTGAAACTTTTAATATAAGCTTTTAATGGTATAAATATTCTTCTCAGAATTGCTTTCTCTACATGCCACTAAATGTTGATATCTTTTAATTTTCATTTTCATTCTGATCAATATGTGCTTTAATTTCTCTTATATCTTCTTTATCATGGGTTATTTAGAAATTTTTTTTAATTGCCACGTATTTGGAGAATTTTTCAGATAACTTTCTATTATTTGTTTCTTGTATAATTCCATTGTAGTCAGAGAAGTACTTTGTATAATTTGAATTCTCTTAAATTTATTGAGACTAGCTTTATGGTTCAAAATATAATCTATATTGGTGAATGTTCCATTCACATTTGAAAAGGATATGTATTCTCCTACTGGAAGGCATGTTCTATAATATTCTCATAAGGCATTTGGTTTCATAATGTTGTTCTCATCTTTTCTATCATTACTAAGTTTTTGTCTACTTCTACTGATTACCAAGAGCAGAATGTTCATATCTTCAACTATATTTGTGGATTTTTCTATTTCTTCTTTAAATTCAATAAATTTTTTTCTTTTATACAGAAACTATTCAGAACTTAGGATTGTCATGTTCTCTTTATCATTTTGAAATATCTCTTTTTACTCCTGGTTATTTCTTTGTTCTGAAATATTTGCCTGATATTAATTTAGTCATTCCTCTTTTATCTCCGCAGTTGGCTCACTAGTCATGCTTCTGTTTGAAGAACTTTCTTTAGTATATCTTTACTACAGGTCCTTTGGCAATTAATTCTCTCATCTTTTGTTCATCTGAAAAAGTATTTCATTTTCACTTTTGAAAAGTATTTTTGCTGGGTATAGAATTCTAGGCTGACAGCTTTTTTCCCCCTTTTGAGTATGTTAATGTTATTACAATGTCATTATCTCCAGGCTAATGCTGTTTTTGATGAGAAGTTGGTTGTATTCAGTATTTTTGTTCCTCTGCACATAATGTATCTTTTCTTCTCTGACTGCTCTTAGAATTTTTCTCTTTGTCACTAGTTATCAGCAATTTGATTATTAATCCCTTGTTGTGGTTTTCTTTGTATTTCTTCTTCTTGGTGTTCATTGACCTTTGTGGATTTGTATAGTTTATAGTTTTCATCAAACTTGAAAATATTTTGGCCATTAGTTCTTAAAATATTTCTCAGTATCTCTGCCTATCTTTCTGGTACTCCAATTGTATGTATGTTCATTTACTTGATTTTGTCCCATAAGTTGCTGAAGCTCTGTTTTTTTAAGTTTTTTTTCTTTTTTCATTCATTTTAGATAGTTTCTATTGCTACTTTGTTACTAATCATTTCTTTTACAATATTTAATCTACTGCTAATCCTATCCTGGGTCTTGTTTATTTCAAATATTGTATTTTTCATCTCTGGAATTTTTGATTTTATTTTTATTTTTTGTTTTTAGTAGACTATTTTTTAGAGCAGTTTCAGGTTTACAGCAACATTGAGCAGAAGATACAGAGATTTGCCGTATACTTCTTACCCCCACACATGCATAGGGGTTTATTTTTTTAAACCTCTTCCATTTTTCACCTTATCACTTTCGCTTTCCTCTACCTTCTTTAATATATGGAGCATATACATATGTAAATATACGAGTTGTTTTAAACTCCTGGTCTATTAATTTTATTTCCTGTGTTATATCTGTGTCTATTTCTATTGATTTTTTTCCTACTGGTTATGAGTCATTATTTTCCCGTCTTTTCTCAGATCTGGCAATTTTTTATAGGATCAAATATTGTGAATACTATGTTGATGAATGCTGGATGTTTGTTTGGGACTTCTCCTGGTGCACATTTACTTAGAATTGATTAGATAATTTTAGGCTTCATTTGAAACTTTCTGGGAGGTGAGTGGAGTGAAATCTAGAGCAGCCTTTAGTCTAAGACCAATATTTTAATAGTCTAAGGCCACTAGTAAGTTCCAAGAACTCTACCCAGTGCTCTGTGCCTTTCTACATTGACTGGTAGGAACATGAACCGTTCCTAGTTTTGTCTAATCTCTGGGACTCATTTCTCTACTGATTTCCTGTAGATTTGTCTTGAGCGTTTGGTAATCCCTACTCCTGAATGTGCAGATCAGTACTCAGACAGATACTTGAGGGGCTCTCTCTGCAGTTCCTAGAGCAATCTCTCTGTGTCCTTCCTCTCTGATAGTCTGCCCTATAGATTCTAGCCACTTTGGCCTATTTCAACCGCAGGCAGAAATGTGGGGGGCAATTGTAGGACTTGCCTCATCTATTTCCTTTCTTTCAGGGATCATAGTCTTGAAAAGTGTGCTGCTGAGTGTTTCAAAATTGTTGCTTCATAATTTTTACTTGTTTAAGATAGTCATGTAAATCTGGTGCTTGTTAATCCACCATGGTCAGAAGCAAAATTCTTGACTATTCTTGAAGCACTCGTCATTTATATGAACCTCAATCTGTGGCCTCTCACTCAGGCATATTGTTAGATTTCCAACTATACATTGGACAATTTCACATGAATTTCTTACTTTCTTGTCAAAATTGACAACCTCTTTCCTTTTTTCCAAGGGTCCACCAAAAGTACAATTATAATTTTATCAGATATTCAAGTTCTCAGTTTTGAAGTTATTTTTGAATCCTTACACTTCTTCACTGCCCGTGTGTCATCTGTTACTAAGTCCTGCAGACTCTTTTAAAATTTCACATCTGTCTTGTTCTCCCATTGCCACCACTGTATTCAAGATCTTTCTTATCTCATGCCTTCACTATTCAAGTATTTGGTAATTGACTATCCACTCTAGTTTCTCCCCACACTGATTCAACTTGCATAAAATATCATTTATCGCCTAGATATGCTTACAAAATAAAGTGTAAAACACTTACATTGGAATATTTGACATTGAATAATTCAGCTCTGACTAGCTTTTCTTAATTTATCTTCCACTTCCAAAAAAACACTCAGGATATTCTAATACATGGTTTTTCCTCAGTGAACACATCATGCTAATTCAGGCCTCCATGCCTTTGGATGGTCCTTGTCCCCTATCCTCACAAGATCCAGTTCAATTTCTACTTATGATAGAGAGATTCTAACATTTATCTTTCTCTAAGTGCTAGATTGATTTTTTTTCTTTTCTATGCACATCACCTTTTAATCATATGATGCTGTAGAGTATTAGTCCTTGATTTAGTGTCATCTCCCAGATATTCTCATTCATTATACCCAACCAATGACATCCGTGCTGCAACAGCATGTACCACAGGCAAGAGGCCAAGTTCTGACCTTCCAACTTCCAGCCTTGACTTAGCCCCACAACTTCTCTCTTTGTGCCATATTACCTTTCCTTCCTACCTTTTTTCATTGAATTCCTTTGTATTATGGTGGTAAGTGAATCAAACTGAGAAAGAGAAGAAAGAAAGGAGGAGAAAAAGGAAACTTTCACTTCTTTGTAACAAGAAAGTAATGAGACTTTCTTTTAGATAGATGGATGGATGGATAAATAGAAGATAGAAGGATAGATAGATAGATAGATAGATAGATAGATAGATATACATATAGATTTAAATATAGATATATATCTGGTCAAGTACTTTGAATATAATTCCAAAAAGCATTCCAAATCTTTCTCAGGCAACTGTAGAGATATGAGTAGGTATGTATCTACCAAGGAGCCTATTATTGGGTACATTCTTCTTGGGAGAAGTATAGATACAGTGATTAAGAGCACAAGTGTGCTCATGGGCTTCTTTGGGTTCAAATCTCAGCTCTGAAGCTTGTGAGATATGTGACTGTAGGCACTTTGTTCTCTGTTCTTTGGCTTCTTCATGTATATGATGGCGATGATATTAATCCCTACTTCACAAAGTTGTGGCGGGGCTTAAATGAGATAATCTCTGTGTCAAGTGGGCTGATGGTAGCAAAGTTATGTTTTGATGACATTTTCAATCTGCTGTTATTTGACAAAATGAAAAATTTTTGACTGAGATAGAATTTGGTTCTTTTGATTCAAAATAGGATCTAATGCTGGCCACCATTCAAAAGTTTTTGACTCTTGAAAGCAACAGCTGGGTTAGGCATCAGAAATTCACTGTAAGTAAGAGCTAGTTCATATAACTTTACAACTTGGGCAAGTTTTTGACTCAGCTTTGTCCATCTGTTCTTTTTCTTTCCCACACACACTCCTCCAACTTCTCTTGGGCTGATCTTATCACTTGTTTAGTCCCACAAATTCCAGCTTGTTTCAAATCCCCAATGTGATAGAGAGATAGAGAGAGAGAGAGATTAATTGTTTGAATTAATTGTTGAATTACATACAATTGACTTGAAAAAAAGAAAGAAAAATTTAATTAAATTAATTATTTAGGCAAATAGAAAAATTATCCTATAACATTTTTCTTGATCTTCCTCTTTTTACTTTTGATTACATTCACACAAACATGTTTAGTACAGATGTAGTAAAATATAGCTGACTCTACAATCATCTGTGGCATCTTCAGACTGGCGTCTGCCTATCTCGTATGTTTCATAATCTCCTATCATGAAAATGAGTATTTAGCTAAGTAAGCATCTGTCCACTGACCCATTAGCAGCACCTTGACAACACAATCATAATTCTAATCAGGGGGAATTTTAGTGGAAGATGTTTCAATCAAGAATTCAAAATTTTAGAGAAGCATAAGGCTTACCAGAAAAGACATCTAAGTCAGAATATATCACCTCTAATTTTCAGGTCCGTAATTTTGTTCTCACCTCACATTGTTCCATCAAACCATCATCAAGCAATACTGATTAAATATTCTCCCTACCTACAGCTGTGTTAGGATTTTCATGATGTAAATTAATTGGTTATGGTTCCAGTCATTTGGAAATTTTCTGAAAGATATAGCTTCCAAACCTTTTCATATTTTAATGTTAAACCATGTTAGGTGTTAAAATATATAGTGAACTCCCATTTAATTATAGTTTTATTTTTATTTATTTAGTCTAAAGGTAAAACTTCAATAATTCCAGAGCTCTTTTATCAGTCAGAGACATATGACTTGAGGACCATTGACTGATCACAGCCAGTGTATAAAATTGGTGTATAAATGTAGATCAAGAGTGTATTGAAAGTAATATTTTTAAGGAATAAAGTGCCAGATTTGAGACTGACCTAATAAAGAACAAATCAGGGTGGATTCAATAGTGTATCAAAAAATTGTTAGTCCCACTTTTTTGTGATGTGTCTTTTTGTGAGTAAGAAAGACTGGGTGGAATTACAGGCAGTGTGTTTAGAATCAGTAGTAATACGTTATCTATTGGTCATCATTATGTGCCAATCACTATGTTTTATTTGCATTGGTTCATTTCTTTCTCACCAAAACTTATGAATGAAGTATTAATATTTTCTCCATGCTTTAGATAGGAAACACAAATGCAGAGACGTTAAATAAATGGCAGAGCAAGGCTTCTAATGCAGTTCTGCCTAATCCTGAAGCCTCAACATGGGAGTGCACTGTGTGTAGGAACATCATCCATCTCCAGTGGTACAGCATAAATGAGGTCAACAATGGCTGTGCTACGGTAGGGGATAGATAATACCAGCTCACATCCATAAGGTGGTTTATAGTTTACATGGCACCTTCACATTTTTTATTTCCTTCAAACCTTTCACTATTACTATGAGATAGTGATATTATTACATCCACTTTACAACTGAGTAAATTTGAGAATCAGAGGTGTTGAATAAATTGCCTAAGTTTGCAGAGCTGGTAAGACATAGACCCAAGATGAAGCTCAGACTTCTGACTCGAGCTCCCCTTACTATTTCCCCTACAGTTCATTGCTTCCAAACGTAAACATAACAGTCATCAAAGTCAAGCATGTGTGTTCCCATGTGTGCTAAGTATAAACGCAAGTTGCTTTTGTTTATTTCCCTCTTATAAATAAATAGACCAAGAGATAATCCCTGTAGACTTTGGGCTATATGGCATGTAAAATATTCCACAACAAGATAAAAAAAAAATCTCTGAATTATGCAAATAAATTTTTTATGTACAGCAGGCCTGGCATAGCGAAGATCAGCAGCTGGCTGTTAATGTGGCACAGATGTCCTAATAGGGAAATCAAAATAGAGAGAGAGACAGTTTAAAGAGAAATGTCACGTCAGAATTCTTGACATGCGTCTCACAAAAGAGTGAGGAGGAAAATGGTACTGAGAAGGAGACGCTCTCAGATTTCCCAGGCATAAGATTTAGCTATGGCACTTCTATCCAGAGGTGGACTAGATATTTTGTCTCTATCACGCTTTATGAGGTATAAGAAATAACTTCCCTGATCAGATTGTCTTTTCCATTTGCAATGACTGCTATCCTCATCGTTAGACTTTCTTTTCATGCAGTGCAGATATTATCTCCATGAAACTCCATAAAAGTACCCTCTTTCCTCCACAGAAATCTATATTCTATGTTAGTCATTATAAGATGGCTTTTAGTAACAATTAGCAAGGGAGAAGAGCATATTTGAGTAATACGGAGAAAGGTAGAGAGAAAAGCCAAAAAGCCGTGCTATTTTATTGGAAGGATATGTCCAATTTTGGTGCTGGGAGACCGTCATTCATTCACTTAGTCATTCAACGAACATCCAACGAGGGCCTGCCATGTGCAAGATGCTGTCCTAGGTGCTGAGACGCAGCAACACTAACTATGAGCTTGTACATATTAGTCTCTTTTCCCACACCCACCATAGCTTTCTCAAAGGATCTTGTCAAGACATGCAAACCTAGAGTATTTTGGATCAAATGTATTTTACCTAGAAAGAGGTACAATGAGCAAAATGGTCCTGGAAAGAAGAAATGTTTGGAAGAAGCTGTTTACTTCTTCTTCTGGATGGAATGGAGGATTCCAGGATGGAGAGCAGTACATTGTGGTGGAGTGGACTCAAAACATTAAAACAAATATTGTGTTTGAGAAACATATGAGACAGTCTGGCATATCGTCCCAGGAGCTGGTGAGGGCTTAAGCCCAGCAATGTGAAAAGATGCCTCTCCCCCTTTGGAGATTCCCCAAGGTAACTCAGGTGGCTGTTATGCCTGGATTATTTTTGACACAGTGGTTGCATAGGTGAAAAAATGTATTTCTCCTAGCGGGATTGATTACACAAGGAGAATTTCACCCTTGGGGGATATTTCTCCTGCTTTTGTGATGGGTTCAAGGAGATAAGGAGAACATGAGATGAGGAATCAGAACAGGGAGACACAGACTCCCTGAATTTTGAAAATGGAGTTTTATAGGGCTTGGAAAGAAGTATATGGTATAATAAACATAGTTTAGAACAGCAGTTATCCAAATGTGGGATGGGGACCCCTGGGGGTCCTCAAGACCATTTTGGGAGTCCATGAATGTCAAAACTATTTTCATAATAATACTAAGATGTTCTTTACTTTTTTCACTCAATCTCTCATAAATGGTTGTTTGAGTTTTCCAGTGGCTTGACAAGATGTTTGATATTGCAACAGCTAGAATGCAGAAGTAGATGAGAATCCAGCTGTCTTCTGTTATGCAAGACATATAACATATTTTCAGAAATGTAAAACAATGCCACTTTTTTCACTATTATTTGTTTTTAAAAACATAGTTATTTTTATAAAAATATATTAACAGGTAATGTGTTTGGTAGAGCTATTTCAAAACAAATTAATAAATTATAATTTTTAAACATTGTTTTAATTTCTGCTATGGTGTACATAGCATATAATATACATGAACAGAAGCTCTTTGGGATCCTCAGTAATTTTTGAGATGACAAAGGGGTGATCTTTTTTTTTTTTTTTTTGGTGAGGAAGATCAGCCCTGAGCTAACATCCATGCTAATCCTCCTCTTTTTGCTGAGGAAGACCAGCTCTGAGCTAACATCATTGTCAATCCTCCTCCTTCTTTCTCCCCAAAGCCCCGGTAGATAGTTGTACGCCACAGTTGCACATCCTTCTAGTTGCTGTATGTGGGACGCGGCCTCAGCATGGCCGGAGAAGCGGTGTGTTGGTGCGCGCTGGGGATCTGAACCCAGGCCGCCAGTAGCTGAGCATGGCACTTAACCGCTAAGCCATGGGCCGACCCCACAAAGAGGTGATCTTAAGGGGTCCAGAGACCAAAAAAATTTGAGACCTGATACTTTAAAATATTAGAAAAAAATGAGTTCAGACATTTGTTAGAATGTGAGAGAAGAAAATCATAATGACTCTTCTACTTTACCTCAAAAATCAATTGAAAAATGATAAAAAGAGTAAGAAACAAAAACAGAAGCTCTGTATTCAATGAAATCTGCTTAGGAAAAAAATCACCATTAATCAAAATAAAAGATGAGCAAGAAACTTGTAGAACAATCTTCGCTGTTTATAATTACGATTATATATACAGAAAGTAGAAGACCAATAATCCAATAAAAATGGGTTAGGTATTTAAAGAAGAGTTCAAGGAAAAGGCAATAAAAATGGCTTTTGAGCCTGTGACTAGGTACTCAACTCACACATAATATGAGAAATGCAAATAAGCACAACAATAAATATTGTCTTTTACCTATCAGATTGGCGAAGAAAAAATGTTTTGTAACACACTGTATTAGCATGCGCATGTATATTTGTTGGATACATTCTTAAAGGAGTGATTGCTGAACTAAAAGGTTTTTGCTTTAGTAATTTGTACAAATATTGCCAGGTTGTGATCAGTAAGAGCTGTCCTAATTCACACTCGCACCAGTAACATACTATGCTAACATTTTAATGGTGATTTTTTTCTAAGCGGTTTCTTAATGCGGAATAATCTTTCAGTCTTTATCCTTTTATGATTACAGAAATTTATATCTTGCTTAAAAGTCCTTGCCACTCCAACATTATTATAATTTCTTTCCATATGGCTATCCTTTTTTTCATAAACAATTATTCAGTAGTGCATCTTTTCTCCACTGATTTGAGATGCTATCCATGTGCATTGAACAGTTTCTGGATGTTTATTTCTGATCCATTGATCTATCTACCCATTTGTTTGACATTACCACACTGTTTTGATTTATGTAACTGTATGCTATGTTATTCTTCTCATCCAGAATTTCCCTACTTCTTTATTTTTTCCATATGAACTCAAGATTCAGGTTGTTCCTGAATTCTTGATTGTTCTAGATCCCCCAAAATCATCTTGGTATTTTATTGCTACTGTGTTAATATATTTACTTAAAGAAAATTTATATATATATATATTATATCGAGTTTTCCTATCCAAAAATATTATGAGGTTCTCTTTGTTCAAGTCTTTACATCCCTCAGGGGTGTGTTAAAATTTTCTTTGTAGAGACCTTGAATATTTCTCAAGTTTATTCCTAGGTATAGAAATCTCTGCTGAACAAATATGCCTGCAACATGTGTGAAATAACATATCTTCCAAGTTTTCAGTACAAGTTTTTTTTTAATAATAATAAAAGGAGAAAACAGTTCTAATATCTGTCTACAGGAGCCTGAATACATTATAATACAAAAGAATGCTACACAACTGTAAAAGAAAAGAAAGAACTAAAAAAGAAAGAAAAAAGGGAAAAAAAGAGAGAAAAAAGAAAAGAAAGGAAAATAAAAGAAGCTCTTTATATATTTATATGCAAAGATCTCCAAGATACACTTAAAATACAAAAAAAAAATCAAAATATAGATTAATATCTATGGGAGTGACACCCTTCGTGTGAAAAGGGAAAATAATAAATATTTTTATTACTTGTATGTCTGAGAATATACAGAAGAGCATTCGTTGTCTGTAGGAAGGGGGCCTAGAATTGGGGTACTGGGTATAGATCTTATGTTGCCTGAATTATGAACACTACTCATGTATTATCTATTCAAACTATAAACATAAAAATCATAAACAATTCCAGTCAGCACCAAAACAAAAATGGAGGAGGAAAATAAAACCACCTTAGAAGCAAAGTATATTTTGACAGCAGATGAAATTATAGACACAGCTAAAAATACAATCAGGTATAGCAGACATTTGATAAAAAATAAACAAAATTAAGTAGGAAAAAGGGAAGTTTTAAAGAATTAGAAGGAAAATGCAAAAAAATCTAAAGCATCAGCAAACATAAAACTAAAATCCAGTAAAAAGACAAAGTTTCCACCAATACATTCAAAGAAAACTTTCCTAGAAGAATGGAAGATATTGTAACAATTAAGAACAGAACATGTCACAGGAAAAACAGATGCTGATTAATAAACCATAAGTCTTTCCTGAGAAAAGTTATTGAATATAACCATATCAGAACACTCCTATGAGCTTCGAGCAAAGGAAGAAAAAATAGAGTCTGATATTTAAGGAGGAAAAACAGTAAGTCTGGATTCAAACTTCTCCAGAATCACATCCAATACTAGCAAATATGGAGAATATCTACAAAGTCTTAATGAAAAGGAACGTCATCGTATTTTATAACCAGCTATACTACTGTGCAATAATAAAAACCAAGGAAAAATATTTTCAAACATATGAGAAATCAAGAAATATTATTTCCATAAACATTCTTGTAAAAACTAGCAGAGGACAGCCTTCAGCCAACCAAAATATGAATTTAGAAGTCAAGAGAAATGGAGTCGTGTTGAGCAGTGAATCTATTTAAACATTAAACTAATGTTAACAACTGTGGGAATTATGCTTATTGAACTGAATATGAAATTGTCACACCACGCAATTGTAGAAATGTTACAACTAATAGAAGCAGAGGGTGAGAAAACGTAGGAAGTAGCAAATGTAGTTAAAATGGCCTAAAGGAGGTCATATTTTATGATGTTTTTAAAACTGGACTATGTAAATATGGTGAACTTGGTGGAGAAAAACAAGCCTGGGACAGGACTTGTTCTAATATTAGCTGTGTTCTAATATTAGCATATTGAGAAGGCTTCTCCCTCTTTGGTGCACAGTTTAAAAAATTTTACGTGTGACTCTCTAATAGTTTCCACAATATCTGTTTATAATAGAAGCCAAAAAACCAGGGCTTTTGTCTGTATCAGAGGTCTAATGATCAGGCCTTACCTAAACAGATGTATCTCATGCAAAAAGTTTAGAGTTAGCATTACCATATGACCCAGCAATTCCACTTCTGGGTGTATACTCAACAGAATTGAAAGCAGGGGCTCGAAGAGATATTCGTATATCTGTATTCATAGCAGCATTATTCACAATAGCTAAAATGTGTAAGCAACTCAAGTGTCCATCGATAGATGAATGGATAAGAAAAATGTGGTATATGCATACAATGGAATATTCTTCAGCCTTAGAAAGGAAGAAAATTCTGACATTTGCTACAACATGGATGAAACTTGAAGACATTATGCTCAATGAAATTAGTTGGTCACAAAGAGATAAATACTAAATAATTCCACCCATATGAGTTACTTTGAGTAGTCAAAATTATGGAGACAAAAAGTAGAACAGTGACTGCCAGGAGCTAGGGAGAGGGAATAATGGAGTGTTATGGTTTAATGGATTTGGAGTTTCAGTTTTACAAGATGAGAGAGTTACGGAGATGGATAGTGGTGATGCTTGTACAACATTATGAACATATTTAATACCACTCAACTGTACACTTAAAAATGGTTAAGATGGTAAATTTCATGTTATATGTATTTTACTACATTTTACCAAAATTGGAAGAAAACAGTTCAGACTTAGGCTGTTATATTTGTTAAGTTTCCTAGCTGGAAACAGCAGAATCCATTGTACCTAGTTATGCAAGAAGGATTGCTCATGGAATCACTGGAAAGACTGGAGTTACAAGAGGTAGGCTAGGCCTTCAGGAAAGACCTCCTAACACCATATCCCAACACTGGCCTGGTAAGACAGTTGCTGCCACCATCCCAGATTGCTGGGTGACAGCACTGCCAAGCCCATTCAGCTACTGTTTCGTGTCTATGGCTGGGATGCACTTCTGGCTCAGAGCTTGGGTATTGATTGGCACAAAATATTGGTAAGTAGGGACCAATGGTCAAGGCAATTCCAGATGAGATGCCCAAGTGTAACTCAGAAAACCCATATGTCTTCCTTCCAACCTTCAGGGCTTACCCCTCACTTTATATCCAAGAAGAAGGATGATATCTCTGTGGGAAATCTCACTTATTTCTATGTTCTTCTGGTCAGACCACTCTGTAGTTTGTTTCATACTTTGTTAATAACTCTCAGCATCTGATTTCTTCACTTATCCCTCCTATTCTTGCATTACTTTATTTATCACCAACCCAAGATGTAGTGTGTAGAAGAGTCTTTTCTGAAGATTTCAAGATAGTGAAGGGTAATTATAGCACAGAGCACAAAATAATTTTACCACTAAAACAAGGCTATTGATGTAAACAATATTTTTTACTAAAGGTTTGTGATTAATAAGGCTATTTAATCAACAAAGTAGAATTAATTTCAAATTTGATGTGAGACATTAATCTAGTAGAAACGTGTTGAACATCTCCCATTCTGGTGACTTTCTTACTGGTCACGCCTCTCCATCAAGTTGCTGATCCTCATCTCCTTCCACAGCCCCTTCTCACATCTTCTTATGGTTCATGGGCCCCTTATTCTCTCTCTGTGCTGCCAACAGGAACTTAATTTTCTTAGCTGATTATCTTTTTGTTTTACAACCTTCTTCCAAATTATGTCTTGGGTAGGGGGTTTATTTTTCACACCAAAGTAGATTCAGTTGGTTATTTTTCAAAGAAAAAATTTTTCCTTCCTCCCATAAATTATACCCTTGTACCTCTGTAAGTAAAGGGCCTATCTCCAGAATTTTTTGGAATACAGCCACTTTGCTGTCCCTGATGCAGTAATAATGGAAAATTTAATGGTGGAGATTGAAATGGGATAAAACTCAAAAAAGGGAGAAAAGATAAAATTAAGATTTGATTTTAATAAAAAGAATTGGAACAACTTTTGACCTGTATACCCAACACTGGTACTAAGTTCACTGAAAATCATTTATGGGCTTCAATATATATTTTATTCCTTGAATTCTGGAAATCAAAACTAAATTCATTCCTTTTGATCTTATTTTTACATAGGTCACCATTTTTCTTTGATCTAATATTGTAACATCTTCAAATAAAGTCCCTGCTACCTTTCTTATTATATTGGAAGATCACCAAAGTCTATAAATTAAATAAAATGAAGCGTCACCATCAGCATTCTCATTTTGCTAGTTCTCTCAGATGAGCATTAAGTATGGGACACTCAATATACTGGCAGTGACATGGAACTGTTTCCAAAAAAACAGCCATAGTCCATGATAGTAGAAATGAGAGCTGGTGTTTTATTACTATGAGCCCAGGAAACAGAGAGAATTTAGTTAATATTTCTTGATTTTTTCTCTGTTTCATTCAAACAGACCCTGTAGTAGACCAAGAACTACTGCCCATGTATCAGCAGATGACAGAGACCAAATTCGTTCTTTAATTTATTATATATTTGTATATTCATCAGTGAGAGGAAAATTAAGATTCTCTGGAGGTTCATTTTCTCCCCACTTTTGGTAGCTTGACTGAGGGTTGGTTCAGCAGGTTTGAGTTAGATTTACCAAAAAATGGGATAGTAGTCATAGGACCAAAAGCCACCACTTTCTAACATGATTACTTCTCCAACCATTGCTACATAAATGCGTTATGGGACTGAGGACACTCTCTCCTAGAACGTTAGCCATAGGATGTAAATAAAGATCATTTATGACTCATCTAAATAGCAGAGTCATGGAGTTCAGATAATTGCTTGCACTCTACTATTTCTCTTCTTGTAATTCCACCCCATCCCAATAAGTCCTATATCTATACCATGTGACACTAGTGGCTTGTGTCTGTCACCCCTTTGGGAGACATTCATTTCACAAATATTTATTGAGTACTTACTGTGTGCCAAGCACTGGTTTAATTTTTGAGATATCTCAGTGAACAAAACAAAGAGTTCTGCTCTTCTGAGGGTTGAATTGTAATGGTGGCAGAGTAGGCGGGAGACGAAACAGTAAATGTGACAGGTAAATAATGTAATATGTTAAAAGGTAATAAGTGCTATGGAAAACAAAGGTGTTGAACACGGCAAGTAGGGATCAGGTATTGATGTCAGAGCTGGGAAACTGTGATTGGCATGTGGCTTTTCTGTAGATAAGTTATAATATACATTAATTCTTTAAGATAGAGTTTGTATTTTATTCACCCACATATCCCCAGTGTTACCGCACCAGGTCCATTTTGCCCGCTGCCCAGAAAGCCAAACACCAAGACGACGAGATTGCAGCAGAGAGAGAGAGTTTATTAATCACAAGGCAGCCAAGTGAGGAAATGGGAGAATGAATCTCAAATCCGCTTCCCCGAAAACGGGGACTCAGGGATATTTATGGGGTAGGGGGCAAGGTGGTCTGAAATGATTGGAGGTGAGGAGAGATGAGGTAATTGATGATCTGTGCAAGTGCAGTCAGGCTTCATGCCTCTTCGTAGGACACACGTTCACAGAATGGTGGCGTTAGCATGCCGTGGGGGTACAGTTTTAACCTCTTGACGTCAAAAGGTCACTTATTGGACTTGTCAACCAGCCTGAAGTGGACAAGGGTTCCAATTCCTGAAAAAGATAGCTCAAACACCCATTACCATGGTGACCCAGGCTCCAGGGAGATGTTATGTATAGGAACCTGGTGGGAGTCAGAGAGCATATTGCCTAAACAGCACAGTTAACAATGGGTAAGTTTATCATGCAGATTTAAGTCCTTGCCTTCTGTTCTGATAAATTTCTAGGTAAGGCCATCCCCCTCTTTCTTCCTGGTACAGGGAAGAAGACACATTTACAAATGGAGATTTCCTTTACAAATGTAAATGTCTCTTACAAAGGGTAACCAGAACTAAGAACGGGCTTAGCAAGGACCCTCTAGATGCCCAGAGATGTCTATGGTGATGGCCTGTTCTGAGGGCAGGGCTCCCATCCCAAACTCTTTTGGTCAGTTAGTGCGGGTGGGGGTCAAAGTGTCTTTCTGGCAGATACATATTTTGAGGTGGCCAATTCCGATCCTCCATAGTTACTAGCTGTTTAATAATCAATGGCTAACTGTTTGCCCATTTCACCAGCACAGTGCCCAAGACATAGTAGGTGACTGAAAACTATGTGTTGAGTTAACTTTTCTGATGCAATTTAGAACACAAGAAGTGATTTGTCAGGTCTTATACAGAAGTAACATTACCTCAGCACTTCTCTGATTCAAGCACATTCCTCTGCTTCTGCTGAAAAAATACCTGGCACATACTCATTTTAAGGAAACCTCATTAGAAAATAATGTTCTATGCCATCACCTTCAATTTAGTTAACGTCTCCATTGAAAACTGGGTCACTGTGCTGTTTCTAGCAACTGGCAAAATACAGCATCTGGCCTAAGAACTGTTGGTCACTACACATTTCAGAAATGGAGGATACAACAAACCAGCAGGTCTCTGTTTCAAAATGGACATAGTTCTAGTGGACAGAAAGGAAACAAACACAAATTCTGCAAAGAATCTTAGTGCCTTGTTATGTACTAGCTTTGAATTCTGACCGTAAGTAGATATTACTGCTGTTCCTAATGTTTTCCTTTATATAACCTGGTCCATTTTCCTTTATAAAGATGTTAACAAACAGCTGATGAGCTTTCAATCAGCCTCTGTTTTAATTAGGGTAGAGATTGTGCTGCCACACCAGAATGGCCCCAAATTCAATGATTTAAAGAAGATAAAAGTCTATTTTTCTTTCAAGTAAAATGTGACCAAACTATACTGGAGGGGCATATCTTCCATTGTCTTGACGTTTTCCACGCCTGCACGGTCAAATCCAAGGTTCTGCCAGGTCCTGAGTTCCAGCCAGCAGGGAGGAGAAAGAGAGAATAGAAGAGTCACACACAATGTTTTAAAATTCAGACAAGGAAATGGCAGACATCAGTTCCCCTAGCACTCCATTTGTGAGAAATACAACAGTCCATGTGCGAGAAATATATCTCATGCCCACGTTTAACTGCAAGGAAGGCTGGGAAACAGTGAAGCAATGCAGTCATGGACTAGTTTTACAGAAGAAGGAGAGAATATATTTTGGTGGGCAATCTGCAGTTTCCTCCATAACCTCTGAATCAATACAATATAAGAGTGAGTGTTTTGTGTTTCCTTGTAATATATTCATGCACGAGGAAAGGCCATTACAGGATTATGCCAAGATAAAGCTACATCTCTCATCCCTATCCCAAGTGTTCCTTGGAAGCTCTTGGAAAGTAAATTAATACTTTCAATGCTCCAGTACTAATAATGTAAGTCGGTTCGGTAAGTGCTGCTGATCCTCAGATGATTTCGTGTAAAGATCATGAGAAGGTGCTGCATGTGACAGAATAAACTCACAAAAATCACAGTACACCAAAAAACTCTTCTAATTTGACTCCACTCATCTCACTTTGAAAGGACACTGAACTCTCTCAAAGCTTGTTGCCCTCCATGTCTCTTAGTCAATGTGCAGGCCAATGACTCCATTTCTTTTTTCCCTTTTGCAAAGTAACACGTAGAAATTACTGTCAACTTTATCCTGTTTATATTGCTGTTTATATTGGAATTTACAGGATATTTTAGGGATAAAAGAAAATCTTGAAAAAAATATTGCTGGAAATCAAATGGCTCAACTCAACGAATTGCATTGCCAGCAGATAAATTATTTTGTGGTTGTAAAAGTAGTCCAACTGTCTTTTTGCTCCCTAAAGCTGATCTTGACAAGGAAACTGGGACTTTCATTGATCTCTGGTGTGGAATACTTCAGTTGACCTGGTTCAATAGCAAAAATTAAAACCAGTAAAGATTGGTTTGGCAGCCTAGAGGTAGATCATCTTGGAATGAGCGAGTCAAGAGCCTTGACCAGAAAGTAATCCTCCAGCTCCTTTTGAAATTATTTTCATTATAGAGTCCATAAGATCTTAATCTGGAAGCACCAAATGGAATTATTCATTCAGAATAATCATACACAGAGAAAAGAAACATCAACTCTAATGTAAATATATATGGTATTCAAAATAGATATGGCACCTAGGTCTTTTTATTAACATCTTTTGGCTCAGAATTTCTGTAAAGAGTCAAAACTCTATTTTTAATTTGCAATTGTAAATCAGGAAGACAAAGTGCTCTTCAAAGGAGCAAATAATGTATCTGTGAAACAAAAGGAATGTAGTGGAAAAGCACTATCACCAGACTGCTCCCAATTTGTGGATGTTGGTGAGTCATTTGTGTCTCTGGAGCCCAGTTCCCTCTTTGGCAAAATTGGGGACAATTATGCTTATTTTCCACAAATGCCATGACAATCCAGTGAGGTAATGCAAGTGGACATGTCCTGTAAAGCATAAAATGCTGCACACATATGAAGTTGGTATTATTTATTATTTTCCAGTGATTCTAGGACAAATGATCTCTTAACCATGTCAACGCTGGGCCCTGGACTGCTATTAGTGTGAACGTGACTTTCAAACACTGCTTTTGTTTCATCTATCTCCTCACTTTCCTCTCATTTCATCTGATATTCCTGTTTCATCTGTATTACCCCCCAAAATTCCTATTTTCCTTATTCCCCAAATGTCAATGCTGGCACCAGCTCTCTGGCCCCCAGATAAGGAACACTATCTCTGTTCCCTTGTTAATCTATTGACCGTTAAAGACAGTTGTGTTTCATTAAGAGGACACATACTTTGAGGCAAACATTTACCACTGGTTTAATTTTAGCTGTAAGAGACAGAAGGGAGGTGTATCATCAAAAGAGGTCACATACGCAGAGCAGGAGAGAAAGATACTCTTCAGCACATTCCTCTGGTATCACCTGGTATTTAATTTTCTGCAGCAAAGAGCTATGCTGTACTTATTTTATGGAAAATACAGAAAGAGGGGAAACAACGGAGCATTTCAGCACTCCTCCAGGAGGGCACACTGCTGGGGCATTAGGAGCACAAAACAAAAATGAGCTTGAACATAGTGGTTTCACGAGGTGTTTATTAGGATCCCAGTTCTACCAGTTTTAACTGAGTGACTTTGGGCACGTTGAAAGCTTCCTGAACCCCGTTTTCTTTCCTAGTTAGGGATAACTGACTTTCTTGTGAGATTATTATGAGGATTAAGCATAATATTACATGTGAAAAGCTCTGGTATAAAGTGGGTGCTTAATAAATATTACTTTATACATTTATAAACAATAAATATTATTTATTTATGAATCTATAGCTCCAAGAGGATATTGGCCATGTGCCTTTACTGAGATACAGAGAGCTCAAAGAAGAGCACACTATTCACTTGCTGAAGACTTAAGAGATGGATATATGGAGTCCTCAGAGACCTAGAGTCCAGACTCCCAGGAAAGCAAGACTTCCTTCTGTGTCATCCACAATTGGCAGATATCCAGCCTCTGAGTGAACTCAACAAGGGACAGGATGCTTATGAGCTATCAAAGCAGTTCATTCCTTTTAAGAATAGTTCTAACTATTAGAAAGAACTTGCTTACAATCCATCGAAAGCTGCCTTCCTGTAAATTCTACCTGTGAATCCTGCATGTCCCTATCACAATGTTAAAGATAAAGCTGAATCATGGCTGTTTCGTGAAACACCTATTAAAAGAACGAAGACAACATCATGTCAGACTTAAGTCTTCTCTTGTTTTAGTTCTTAAATGATTCTCTTATGATATGATATAGTAAATAGCCCTTGACTAGCCTACCCTACTCTAGTTTGTTAGCCTTTTTTTTTAATGTATAGGAACCAGGTTTGAACACAGTACTGCACACGTAGCTCAAACAGAATGAGCCTCTTTGCTTTTTTAACTGGCATGCTATGCATTTATGAACGTAATCTGAGTTTGCAGTCTATTTATACCTTCCACTAGGAGCGCCACAAGCTTTTTTACTGAAACCAGGACACTTTTGAGAGTGGAAGATGTGCTATTAGCAATTACACTTGGAAACCACACACCAACTGGGATTATTGAAGCTAACAAGGACCTGCTGTTATCTTATAGCAAAAGTGCCCTCCCATTCTGTTACATTCTCTCTCTCTTTCTCTCTTTTAATTCTCACCCAAATGGCCTCTTCTCTACTTTACTCTGGTAGTTCATGGAATTTTATGTAACTGCATGAGCCTTGTTCTATTGTATTACAGTTTAACCACTTCTAATAGATGTGCTTTCAGTAACCACAAAGTTCATTGCTCTATTTCAAATCTCATTAACACACCAGGTTTGTGTACTCTCTTTTGTAAAAATTTCAAGCTTACTTTACTCTAGCATTCTCTGTACATTAGAATATAATCATCTGAGACTGTTAGTATTACCCTGGTGTTATTCCCTGCTAGTTTTCTCTTGAATTAATGCTTTTCATATATATATATCTGATGCTTTTGATTATTCCCAGATTTATCAATTTACCTGGGTAATTATCTCTCTTTTACAGATTTCAGGTTAATACTTTTCGGATCAAGTCATCAAGTCTACAAACAGTTATACCAAATTGCATTTGTTTAATACTTTATATATTGCAAAATTGTTTTCATATCTGCATTTGAGTGTTCCAACAATCTTGAGAAAGTCTGAAGAAGTATAATTATCTCTTCCTTACAGAGGAAGAAATGGATGACTTAAACTCAAATTTTTTATTTCTATTCCAGTGCTCCTTTAACTATGCCATAATGGTTTTGTCTTTATTATCATTCAATAAACACTCCCACTCCTTTGCCTATTTTTACGTGCTGGGTGATGTATTTCTGAAAGAACAGTTATTCAACATCATCTAGATACTTTATTTTACTAAGCCATGAGACTCAATTTGAAGAGAATTTGTAAATAGTACGTGTCTCCACATTTTTATCCTTCTCCCCAGGGAATCAAAATCACCAGATATAGATTCTGTCTCTCCCTATATGTTTTTTGCCTTATTATTTGTCTCCCTTGTTATTTGGTTCATGTGAATAAGCAAAATTGGTAGAGGTTAGTGGGTTCAGATAATATAAGCAAGTTCTCCACCAGATGTTACACATTAGTGTACTTCTACATTATCGATTTGTCAAATCGACACATGAACAGCCCCTTTTCTGAGAGTTCTCAACCACTACTAGACAACAAACATACCTCATCTTGTTTTAAGGGTATCCTGAACATGTGAGGCATTCTCAATATTCTGTGAGGCCGGCAACTTATTTCTTTAGAAGATAATTCACCTTATTTGAAAAGTTCCTCCTGCCCAACTTGTGGGATCTAATGATGTAGTTTTTCTTCTCTTTGTTACGTGATTCTGTTCTCCAAATCTTGAGGTTAGGTTCACTCCCTTCAGCTCATTTTTTGTTCTTTATTTTTGCTTTTTTTTTCTTATTTTTTTTTTTTTTATTTTTATTTTTTGTGAGGAGATCAGCCCTGAGCTAACATCCGCCAATTCTCCTCTTTTTTTTGCTGAGGAAGACGGCCCTGGGCTAACATCTGTGCCTATCTTCCTCCACTTTATATGGGACGCCGCCACAGCATGGCTTACCAAGCAGTGCGTCGGTGCGCGCCCGGGATCCGAACCAGCGAACCCCGGGCCGCCGCAGCGGAGCGCGCGCACTTAACCGCTTGCGCCACCGGGCCGGCCCCCTTTATTTTTGCTTTTTCAGCAGCAACTCTTCGTATTTCCTAATACGTCAAAAATGGAAAATTTCCCCTGAAGTTTATCTTCTCTCTAGCAGATATTTTATCTACAATGCAAGTTATAACGTAGCTCCTCCTCTAAGACCATATGTTTGTAATGAGGATGAGTAGTGGAGACAACCCAAGCCCCCTCAAAGGAGACCTGTAATTGGAAAGTTCCAAATCTCTTCTTTACTCATATTTTTCCATTCTTTTGCTGCCACTGTCCGGTTTTGATCTTCTGGCAAGACTGGAACCCCGAGAGAGAGAGAATATCACTTTATCTCAGGCATAATACATCCATGATTACTCTTTATGTGGCACCAAGACCAATTTTGATCCATAAAAAGTGAAGAGTGTATCCCTGGACTGAAAGTCCAAATTCCAGCTCCCACAAATTAGCCATGTGACCTTGGGCTTGCCACTTAATCCTTCTGAGCATCAAATTCTTCCCCCATTTAAAGTGAGGGGGTTGAACTAGCTGTTCCCCAAGATTTTTTTTTCCTATTTTGACATTAGCTTATTCCAATAATGAATAAGGGATTTCCTGTGTGGCTTTTAGTATTACACAGTAGTCCTCTGTTGATTGGGAGTGATGTGCTTGATGATCGGGAGATGGTAATTGATTTTCTGTGGTGTTGCTTATAAAAGAATGATTTACTTCTTTTCACCTCCTAGCAACTGCGCATGAATAGCCTTCATTTTGCCTTAACATTCATTTCACATATTTCTTTCTAGAGTATTAAATGCACAGAAAAATCACTTAGCTTGAAGAGATTATTTTTTTAAAGCTTTCACATTCATAACTCATCATTGAGCTTCTGAAACTTTAGAAGATTTGTGGACTTTAATATTCCAGACTGTTCCCAGTTTGTGTGTGTGAATATATTTGTCCATGATGCAGTCTGGGTACCTGCAGGGTAAGAAATATGCAGCTCTCAAAGATAAAAGTCTATGTCTAATTTTAGGTGGTTTCTGTCTCCTATTTATCACACTTTTTTTTCCCCAAATGCCCAACATTTCCTGGGGTCCAATATTTCACAAGCCCCGCAGCATGACTGTGAGATGAGTAACAAACCAATTTATATTTTATAGATACTAAAACAGGAACAGAGAGTATGTGATCTGCTCCAGCACTCCAGCAGCTCAGCAAGAAACAGCAGAATTCCTCCGCGATTCCCGTTTGCTGACGATCAGAGAACCATAGGGTTGAAAGATTCTCTGAGAAACTAGCAGCCTACTATTTTCTTTGTAGGGAAGCCTATATGTGAATTTATCCAGTAGAGATGTCAAGCTCCTGACTATAATCCATACCAATTTTTAACATTCTTCATTACTAGAATGTTCCTCCTCAGATTTTGCCATCATCCACCACCATATTCCAGCGCTCATCGTGTTGTGCCTTGATCCCTGTAACAGCCTTCTCACTAGACTGGTACAGTAATTCCTCCCCAGTAATTCCTCTCCTCCACTCCTCCCAGCTCACCTCACCCAATTCAGTCAGTCTATGGCCAGAGATCTTCCTTAAGGCACTATTTCATTGTGTCACTTGACTGTGTAACATGTATAAAGATTTCCTATTCCCCAGTTTCCCAACACAGCAGGTCCGTGGTTCTCCCTCTGGCTTTCAAGGCCACCCACAGTTGGACCCAGCTCCATTATTCAATCATTTCTCGTCATACCCCTCGTCCTGACATGCAGATCCCTTTTTTGCCTTCACCAGGCTATCTCTTTGCTTTTGCACTTTCTGCTTTCCATCCAGAGTTTGCTTTCCACTTCTTTATCCATTTATCTGAATCCTGCTCCCCTCGTGCTCTCCTTGGAGCCTTCATTGACTGCTCTAGCTGTAGCAATCTCTTTACTGTGTTAACGCTAATTGTCCTGTGGTCAGTATTACCTACATTCATTCTCTCTTTGTATCTCTCTTTGTCGCTTGAGTCCGTCCAGACTCTTAAGCTTCCCAGAGTGTGGCATTATGTCTTCCTTTTGTCTTAGGAACAGTGCAAAGCACAATAAATAAAGATCATAAATAAAACAAAGTTCTCAATAAGGACTAGTTGATTCTTTGAAATTCAGAGAATTGGACTTGTAAATTATGTGTGTGTGTATTTATGTGCGGACTTTTTACTTTTGAAAAAAAATGGTCATAGATAAGGAGAGGAGTAAATGTAGTTGTTTGGATTTTTTGAGGATAATTTATCCTCAATTATCACCTGAATTTCAGATGCCCCCAGAGTCCTCCTTCCTTTAACTGGAAGTTGTTTTGCTACATACAAGAGCGGTATCTTCCCTGTTGGGTGGTTGGCATTTGATTTCACTCCGATTACCCTCTCATGCTCTGAGCCTTCTAAGCCCTGGTCTTTCTTTCCCTACAATACAGGACTAAGTCTTGAATTTGGATATTGTTTGAACTAAAATGGCCTATGACCGAGTTTCACATTTTAAGTGGCTAGAATTTGTTTGAAAATATTGACATAATCATATAAACTTTAAAACAAATTTTTGAAGGCAGATAAGATGTGAACAGAGGAATTGTTACCACAGAGGAAAAGTTAGCAGTCTTCATTCTGTGATTAGTGTTTTGATCTAGAAGTTATGTAATATTCAAAATATCTTGATTCTAAAATATGAATGTTTCTTTTGATTCCATGGGGTTGTGTTTAGAAATTATGAGAATTTCATTACATGAAAAATTATAAAAACTCATACATAGGCCCTTTTGAGTCTGAGTTAGAGGATTCTGTTCATCCAATGTAGCAGTCTACCCAGCAAAAATTCTTTCTTGCCATCTACTCGAATCTTGTTCATGCTTTTTCAGAGGATAACTGTTGCAAAGCTCTAATTTAATATTTTTTTCTAATATTAAATGGAGACTTATCTCACAGTAACTTTCACCCACTTCTTCTGCAGTCTAAGCAGCACTGTCCAGTAGAACTTTTTCGACGATGAAAATGTTCTCTATCTGCCCTGTTCAATATGGTAGCTGCTAGCCACATATGGCTTTGAGCACTAGTGACTTGAGGACCTGAATTTTTAAATTTATTTAATTTTACTTAATTTAAATTTAAACTTAATCACATGTGGCCCATGTCTACTGCATTGGAGAATACAACTCTAGTATTTTGCAGAATAAGCCAGCAACCATTTCACATGCTAGCTCTTCAAAAATTTTAAAAGCAGATGATCTTTGTATTTTCTTTTTAGGAAATTCTTTGTTTCTTCATTAATAGGTTTGCACTTTAGAATTTCTTTTGTTGCTACTGCTATAATCCTCTTTTTTCTAAGGTCCCATCCAACTCATACATTCTATGTCTGTTTCTAGATGTTCCTTGAAGTTGTTCCGCAATTGCAATCTTGATATATATAAAATATTTTGAACTCATGGAAAGAGACAAACTGAGATGTAAAATGCTGAATTTGGGGGCATTTGAAGACATAGGGCACATAAGACTTAAACAAATGGTTTTCAAAACTGGGGGCGATTTTGCCCCACAGGGGACATTCGGCCATGTCTGGAGATGTGTCTTGACTGTCATGATGTGGCGGGGGAGTCGCTTCTGGTATCTAGTGGATAGAAGGCAGGGATTCTGCTAAATAGGCACAGGACAAAGCTCCTACCACAAAGAATTATCCAGCCCAAAAATGTCAATAGCGCTGAGGGTGAGAAAGCCTGACTTACACATCATTTAAGGAAGAAGTGTCATTTATTTAGTCACATAAAGTCTTCATTCGCTTGAAAAGAAGGAAAGAGAATTACACGAGATTGCTTGCCTAGATGTGCTAAGTTTGTACAGTTTTATAAGCTGTATATTTGCCTTTGAATTCCATCTTTGAATCAAGGGATTTATTGGATCAGTGAAAACACTGAGACATTTATTAATCCAAGAACATTTTATGAAGTTCTTTACTTCTTCCTTCTTTTCCCTCTGAAACTATCACTGTGCATCTTGTTGCAATTATCATTATTAGACAGTCATAAGTTTAATCCCCATCTGTGCTTTCATTTTCATGAAGCATTATCTGTGTTGTAACAAAGCCGCTGGTCAAATAAAGAGTCCAGATGAAAATGACATATATTGTGATGTCAACTTCTTTAGAAAATATTTGTTGGGACTCCCTTTTCCTTGGAAATATTTTATTTGGTAGTGTGAGGCCAGTTAATACTTCTCCCTCATCTTGAGGCAGGAAATAATTAATACAACCTGAGGGGAGAGCCTGGTGAGCTGGTCAGAAGGAAATCTGACACCTAGTGAAATGGGCTTCGTTTCCGGTTTCAGCCCTAGCGTGAAATTTCCCAAGGTTCATAGAAAGGTTCATCAAATCATGGCAAATCTCTTAATAAACTGGGCCATGTCAGATTCCAAAAGAAATGTGGAAGTTTTACCTGGCTTCAAATTTCCACTGTTAAAAGTTTCAGCAGTCCAAGAAAGAAGGCTCCTTGCAATATCGAGAAAAACTCCAATTTCTTATTTTGGATAACTTATTGCAAGAGACAACTAACTGAGAATAAAACCTCCAGGGAGACACATTTGATAGCAACCCATCCAGCCTGTTCAGAACATGCAGGAGTTTTCAATGAACCTGGATGCTATCACCGCACCAACAAATTCACATTGTTCATCATCACATCGTATCATAGGGTTCCCACGTTCAAAGCCAAGTGAGGGACAAAATGCTCTCCCAGAGTATTTTTCAAAGTTCACACAAGAGATAAGAATGCCTGAGACATTTCCTATCAAGTTCCAAAGAGTCGAAAAGAAAGTACGATGATAAGAATCAAGAGAAAATCCCTAAAATATTGTTTATGAACTGACTGGTAGCAGGCTATGAAGGTGAAGAGGGAAGTCACATTTCTAAGTTCTAATAGTAGTTCTGGACTTTGAAATATAAAAGGTAGAAAACCTTGTCCTGATTTGAGCAGATTCAGGATCTGATATACTGCACATATTTTTTAAATCTTGCAAAACCTTCATACATCCACTTAGCACCAAAGGGCTGCTTTGCCCAGTTCCCAGGGGTTCTAGCCAGCAGGCTGATTGCAGCCTTGCTAAGTCAGCAAAAGGAAGCTGCCTTTCCAGTGTGTTGCTCCTTTTGAAGGAGCTACATCCTGGCAGGGCCTTGGAATCATTACAGCCTCATGATAAAATTTCTGGCAATTTAATTAACACAAAGACATTTGAATAGTTTCTAGTGTTTTGTAATCTCCTCTGTCTGAATAACATATAATCAAGGACATTCAACTGGAACGGAATTAGCCTGCTTTAAGGACACCCCAAACAAATTCATACAAGCTGAAGTTATTTAATCATTGGTGCTGAGAAATGGATGTTGTTAAGATGATGAACAGAGCTTCTCTATGGTGTTTTTGATTGAAGGGAATGCTCCTATAGAGATATTGATCTCTGAGATAAATAAAAACACTGGGGATTAAAATCACATTGATTATTACTAACTACTCCTCCTTTTTCATTGAAAGCAATACAAGGTCCATCAAATAAGGTCTATAGCCACAAATCAAAGATCATTTTTCCATGTCCAAAACATGGGAAAAAATGTTTCTAAATCTATCTTTTCAATCACCCCCATAGCATAGGTAGCCACTGTTGTCAGCAGTGACACATGCTAACATGAAGAGTGATGACAGGTTATTCTTTCTTGGTCTTTCTGGTAATCAAGCACTCTGAAATTGTGATTGATTGCTGGATCCAAGTGAATTTTTTTTTGAGAAGGATGTTCCAAAAGATTTCCTAAGGCCAAATCTAAAATAGCACAGTGAAAAACAACTATAAATTTATCCCAATAATTGATGCTAAAAACTAATTTTCAAAATATTCCTGAGAAAATCATATCTTTCAATGCAAATGACTGGGAAATTGTACTAATCTGTTTCAATAAGAGTACTGATCTTAAAAACAGTCTGGAGTGGCCAGCCCGGTGGCTCAAGTGGTTAGGCGTGTGCCCTCTGCTTTGGAGGCCTGGGGTTCGCGGGTTCAGATCCCAGGTATGCATTGACGCGCCACTTGTCAAGCCATGCTGTGGCAGCGTCCCACATAAAGCAGAGGAAGATGGGCATGGATGTCAGCTCAGGGCCAATCTTCCTCAGCAAAAAAAAGAAAGAAGAAGAAGAGGATTGGCATCGGATGTTAGCTCAGGGCTGATCTTCCTCACACACACAAAATAATAGTGTGGAGTGTTCTGTTTGGGTTAGTGGTGAAAGGGGTCTAATACTTGGGAAAATTCAAAATCCATTAGACAACGCACTGGCCTCAATGTCGTTCTTTGGAATGAAAGAAAGCTGTGAGTCAGGGCTTGAATTGATGTTCGACACAAATACTAGGATTGGCTCCCGGGAAACAATGATGATTCCCTTCGGCCACATGCAGACAATTGGTGGCCCAGTTGGTGAACTGATTCTTTGACTTGAGAGAAGAGAGCACACTTCGTAAGGGCCCAGGAAGAGCTGAGTCGTGTCAACACAGGAATGAGTGATGTGACCAAGTCTGGATCACAGCAAGATTTTCTATAACTCTAGGTTTCTGGCCCAGTAGAAGGAAGGATACACTTTTCTCCAGAAAGTCAGAGAGCAGCAAAACTCAGTATTTTCCTAGCAGGGACAATTTAGTATCCTGCTAAGCTGAGAGTAAAATGAACCTGCCAATCCCTCCGGCTTGGACCATCCACTGACAGGGGACTAAAGAATTGCTCAAGGAAATTAATGACAGACATTTGAAAAAAACTAAGTGGAAAGAAAATTCTGCACCAAGGGGGAGTCAGTCTGAAATTTATGGCGGTAGAAAGTAGTTGAATCAAATAGTGGAGCTGTATTTTTAAAAGATTGGATAATTTTATGATCAATAATAATATTTGTAAGCCTGTATGCTAAACTGAGGAAAGCAAATCTCATGCTTCGAAGCCTGAGCTAGCTGCTGCAGGTGTCTGGGATGAATGTTTCCATTACACACACCATTATAAACCAGCCCCGGCGAGTTACCATCTAGTTCTGCTTTTACGTGAAGCGTGAGGAATCCGTCACAGCAAGCGGCCTAAGACTAAGTTCAATGTCTGACATGGAGATTGTCTGGGCTCTTTTCCCATTAGCTATGAAAGAATGGAGGTGCTAGGTTTGTGTGGGTCTGGGCGGGGCTCGAATGGGGAAGGCAGAATGTTATGAGGAGCTAGTTTCCTCACGTTTGAATAATTTGAAGCTGACAACTGTATTTCCATTACCCGTTGGTAAAAGAGTGAGGGAAAAAAGACAAAGGCCAAAGAATGATGTCAGCTAAATGCCCGAGGTTTAACCAAGTGACAGGGAGCCCAGGGGCTCATTCTATTTCCAACGCATATCGGTGTGAGCAGACAGCTCACTAAAATCTCCATCATCTCAGTGTGTAATGCCAGTTTTCTGCAGTGGCATTATGGAGTTTACTTTAAAAACCACTTATAAAAATGTTGGAGGAAATTTAATGTAAAAAAGTTTCAACATTACAAATAACAAGAGCAATAGTAGTTGTACCCTTGAAGATTTCAGTCTAACCAGGGCCATTTGCAGCCCTATTCCAAGACACTTCGTTATTGAATAGCCCAAAGAGCATTTTGATAAGGGAGTTCGACTCATCAGGGTATATCATACCAGATATCAAGGGCAGCACAATACTGAGGCTGATCGTCATATAATTACAGCTTCCCACTTTAGACTAACTGTAGGAAAGGGCCCTTTGGTTTATAGAGTAATTTTAAGAAGTGTGGTTGAATTATTTTTAAGCAGGCTGATACAATAGTCATATAATCAAAGGCTCTAGCCTCCTCATTCTTCAAGTGATGGTGTTACAGGCAAATACCCTCTGATTCCTAGCCAACGATTTCTTATCTATTAAAAGTCTCTTATAATTTGAAATATTTTGACTACAAAATAATGTCCATTAAGCACCAATGTGTCAACCATTTTAAATTAATCAATGATGTATAAAACTACAAATAGTGGTTTCTCATTCGTTCAGTTGAGATCACTGTAGGAAAAAAAAAAAAAAAGATAGAAAATGGATGCTTCTCTAGATAACCTCGGCAGCCAAACCCTGACTAAATAAAAAAATATGATCACCATTAGGCTTCTTAATATATGAATATGGCTTGATTCTCTCGTCATTATCAAAGAGATGCTTAAGGAATACCAGACTGGAATACACTCTTCCCATCAGCATTACCCAGCGCCATGCCTTGGTAGAGAAACAGTGAAGGAGGCCTTGTCTCTTGAATGAAGAATGTTGGTAAATGCTTGTATTACAGGTGAGCTGTGCGTCAACGCAAAACTGTTGCCTTAATGTCTCCCACCTGGAAACAGGAAATACTCAGTAGTCATTCCCATCCATCTCGTGCTGAGTTGTACATTAATAAGGTAATGCCTTTAAGTTCTCTGAGGTTTCAGGGAGAAAGGCGCACTGGGAGAAGAGTTGTTGTTATTTCCGAGACCTCCTGCCTCGAGCCAGCTTAAGGGCTGAGGGTCCCGTGGTGGTGCTGTAATAGCAGCACTAATAATGTGCGGTTACAGCACATCTCACGTGAGGCACTCTGAAGGCATTTACACGTTTATTCATTAAACCTGAACACACTCCGGAGATAGGTTAACTGCTCTGATACCCCTTTATGCCAAAGGAAATGAAAACAAAGAGGGGGAAGCAAGTTAGTGAAGACCATCTGATGAGCCAGCGGTAAAACTGGAGTGAAGACAGTGTCCTGCTCCCTCTTGAGTCAGTGAAAAATCTGGTCTTGTTTGGCATGAGCATATGCCTGTATGTATATGTTTATTTAGTTTTACACCATCTTGTTCTAGAAATAACTGGAGAACACTTATATTTAACATAGCTACATAATATAAATTGAAAATAAGTGGTTGGAGGAAAAGACTCAAGGAAAATAAGAATATAAAAATGAGATGAAGCTGGGATGAAGTATAGTTTGTGTTTGATGTGAACAATGTTTGACAAGTGTTCTTATTACAAATAAATTGTGTATAAATGGAAATGCATGGCCTCAGTTTCCCTTATGCATATGCCTTGGGAAGAAAATTTTTTGTGCCTGGAAAGAAAGGGCTACAGAAAACATTAAAGGGGGTCTGGTCCCTGTGGGGTACTGATTAAGTTCACGCGATCTGCTTCACTGGTCCGGAGTTTGCGGGTTCGAATCTCAGGTGCAGACTGACACACCACTCATCAAGCCATGCTGTGGCAGCGTCCCACAAATAAAATAGAGGTTGATGGGCACAGATGTTAGCTCAGAGCCAATCTTCCTCAGCAAAAAGAGGAGGATTGGCAACAGATGTCAGCTCAAGGCTAATCTTCCTCAGCAAAAAAAACATTAACGACTTGTAAAATTAGGCTTCAAACCAGATTGCTGAGTGGTCAATCAGAAAAGTATTATTAGGGCCTGATAGACTCTTGAATCTCATGGTACCTCTTCTAAATGGCAAACGTTAAGAAGAGTATGACATTTCCCCACCATCTGGAGAAGTAAATATCAGAGACAATGAGATAAACTAAGAGGAACTTTGGGCAGTGGTAGTAGAGACTTGCTCTATTCCCCACAGAGAGGTTGGAAGTCATAGATGAATTAGTGCCACAAATGAGGCAGTGACACACGATCTGGGTGGAGTCTGCACATGCAGAGGCACTTTGCAAGAGCATGGACAGCAGCCCATGGGCAAACCTAGTGCCAGCAGCATAATGCTGCTTACATGTGTGGGCAGCATCATCACACGTAAGCAAAGTGTCAACTTGAGTGAAGACAGCAAAGCTACAACCGTATGTGAGATAGCTCTCCCCACCCCATCCATCAAGTCCACCCTCGGCTCTGCCTTGGGAATCCCAAAGAGACAGGAGAAAGGCAAGGACTGATGAGGGTTCTAGTGTTTGATAAGCGTGGCTATTCTTCTGGTGGGAGCAACTGTAATTGACTTGACTTCTCTGAATACAATAGAACACCCAATTAGAAAGAAAACTCTTTTTTCTAAGGCTTTAAAGAGACAAAATACGTTTTCATTGGACCAGCATGGCTTAAATGTAATGCTTTCTTGGGATAATCAACTTCTAAACTTTTCCTTTAGTCACTACACTAACTTTATCATAGTTTTGGTTGAGGTAGGTGTGTGTGTGCGTGCGTACATGTGTGTGTGTTCCTGTTGTTGTTCCTTAAAGTCCTGATTTAGTACATGAAAGAAAAGTTTTGCTTGTGGTGGGACATCCATGGATGGAACTTGGATATCAGGCAGAAACTTGAGGTCCCTCAGTTTCTAGAGAAGAGGAGCTTAAAGCCCCATTCCATGTCCTATGGAAGTCCAAACCTGTCCTCACTCTTTCCGGACATGCATTAGAGTTTCATTTCTCACAGTTACTTCACACTCAGGCCTTCTGCCTTTGCCGAATTAGTTTGGTTAAGTGATCCCCCTGTTTTCCCACATATACTGTCTATTCTGCACCATTTCACCAAATGAGAAATTCAGCCTCAATTTCCTCAGAAAATTCCTAACTCATGAAGAACTTTGGAATATAGTAAATATGAGCACTTTTTTTGATTGGGGAGGAATTTACATTCCAACAACACAAACTATTTCAAGTTGAACATTGAAAATTCCTACTTATCATTCATTCATTCATTCTTTCATTTCTGTAACAACCATTTGTTAAGTGCCTACATTGTGCCAGGCACAGTTCAAGGTACTTGGGGGTTTATCAGTGAACAAAAGTGACAAAGATCCCTGCCCTCATGGAGATTAAATTAGAGCAGATATTTGAACCAAGCCACCGTGTATCCCCAGAGGGTCCTTCCTGGCTACTCCCTCTGTGACAGGCTCCAGTCTCCCCAGATTTTTCTGGCTTCTCTCCCACACCTCTTTGGAACAAGAATAAAGTCCTCTAGTCCTCTCATGCAGAGTAGTTAACTATTAATGTGGTGCCTCGACTCTTTGAACCCAGCTTGTCAGAGGCCCTAATTGATGCCATAAATGACGTGATAAAATATTGTCTTAATGCAAGACAGTCATTTCTTTAACAGTAATTCTGCTGGAGTGGGAAAAAGATGATTTTTCACCTCTGTTATTTGGATATAAACAGATTAATTTATCAGACATTCATTATTAGGACAAGAAATCTCTTCCTTACAGTACCAAAGCATAGTTTTAAACATTGCTTAGAGAGCGACTGCTCATCTTTAAGGTTCTCACTTCAGTCTCCTTACTTCCTGTGGTCCAATCAGCATGGGAGATGCACTGCCTAAGAGCCACTCCAGGGGTTAAAATGGGGGGAAGATAAACACTCTGGTTTTATCCCATGTGCTACTGCTCAGAACCACTAGTACTCTGTTCATAAATAATTTTAGTGTTTGAAAAATATTTTCATAAATGCTTTGACCTTTAAAAGATTGTCCGTGGAGAAGCAATCCATCCACTTTCCAATGGCATGGGTAGTTCATCATATGAGCCACCAGCAATCTTGGTGTTCATATCCAAGAATGACCAACTCTGCTATAGATATACAGAATAAATGAATGTTAAACAACAACCCTGTGTCCACACAGAGTGAGCCTTGACTAGGGAATATATGTATGAAAATAAACATAAATATTAAGACAAATCTACCAGAAAAATAAATGATCCAGAAACTGTGGATGTGGGTTAATGGATGTTTTAAAATTCAGTCCTCTTTCAAAGAAACAGTTTTATCACAATATAGAAGTCTATGAGATCCCAGGCATTGAGTCCCAGGAGAGAAAAAACAAAAACAAAAACAAAAAAACTGCTTTGCTTTTGAGAGAAAAATTCAAGGGAAATTTACTAAATCTAAAAAATGTAACTGTCAATACCCCGAGGTAGATTATCACCATTTAAAAATATCGTCCTGGGGCTTGCCCTGTGGCACAAGTGGTTAAGTGTGTGTGCTCCACTGCGGTGGCCCGGGGTTCGCCGGTTCAGATCTCGGGCGCGCAAGGGCGCACCGCTTGTCAGGCCATGCTGTGGCGGTGTCCCATGTAAAGTGGAGGAAGATGGGCACAGATGTTAGCCCAGGGCCAGTCTTCCTCAGCGAAAAAAGAGGAGGAGTGGCAGATGTTAGCAGAGGCTGATCTTCCTCACACACACACACACACACAAATATCGTCCTAAGTGGAGAGGGATCACCTAGATCTGACAATCCATATATACAATATACTACCTGCTGGCAAACTAGCCCTTGTGGTCTAGTGGTTAAGATTGGGCATACTAACCACCAGAGCACCACGGTCCTGGTTCATTTCCTGGTCAGAGAATCACACCACCCATTAGGAACCACACCACCCATCTGTCGGCTGTCATACTGTGGCAGCTGTGTGTTGCTGTGATGCTGAAAGCTATGCCACTGGTATTTCAATTACCAGCAGGGTCCCCCATGGGACCCCATAGTGGACAGGTTTCAGTGGAGCTTCCAGACTAAGACAGACCAGGAAGAAGGACCTGGCCACCCACTTTCAAAAACATTGGACGTGAAAACCCTGTGAATAGCAGTGGAACATTGTCTAATATAGCACCAGAAAGTGAGAGGATGGTGCAGTGACACTAACAATGGGGACTTTGCAAGTTTTCAAGAGCAGGTCATCTGTGTTGAGCTCATCCATGTTGAGTTGGAGATATTGGTGAATCAGCCAACGAAGAATTATTTGTTGCCTGAGAATATCTTGAGGGTACTGATTAAGGATTGTTCCAGTCTCATAAAATGAGAGGTTTCTTTTTTAGGGGGAGGAGATAACCTTAAAAGGGACTTAGGGATTAACTTGGGGGAGAAGGTAGAGGCCCAAAGAGCCATGTAGAGAAAGAAGGGCTTCAATCTCTCTCCTCTGCTGTTATTATTGTTATTATCAATTTCATCCTCAAAATCATTATCATCACTTTGACTCTCACCTTGTCAGCCATTATAAAAATATATTTTTAAAGAGAAATAAAGTGAGAAGGTAGAAGAAGAAAAAGTAAAAAAAAAAAGTTAAGGCAGTAGAGGTTTACAAAAGAAAATCAAACATAAAAATTGAAAAGAAGAGAAAAGAGAATAAAGTAAAAGCGAGTATAAGAAAATTAAAAATCCAGTAGAATAAAAGTTGAGTTCAAAAATAAGATTAAACAGGGCCACCTCATGCCCTAGTGGTTAAGTTCAGTTCCTGGGTGCGGACCTATACCAATCGTCCGAGGCCATTCTGGCAGTGACCCACATACAAAATAGAAGAAGATTGGCACAGATGTTAGCTCAGTGCTAATCTTCCTCAAGCAAAAAGAGGAAGATCAGCACAGATATTAGCTTGGGGCCAATCTTCCTCAAGCAAAAAAAGGAAGATTAGCAATAGATGTTAGCTCAGGGCGAATCTTCCTCAGCAAAATAATAATAATAATAATATTAAACAAATGATATTTAAAATAAAAGACAAAACGATGGATCATTAAAATTATAAAACTATAGATGATTAAAGAGTAAGATAAAAGACTTAAACCCATTGGATAAAAAGTTTAAATGTAAAAATAAATAAAACTAAGGATTAGTAATAATTAGTCACTAAGTAGGAAAAAATTAAGGCATTGAAACTAAAAATAAAGAGGATTAGAGGAAAATATGTTAAGAAATTAGATAGCTACGGAAGAAAATAGGAGAAAAAAAGGTCTCTGAACGGTTAAGAAATGTCTTGTTTAAAGTGTTCCTATAGGGCCGGCCCCGTGGCTTAGTGATTAAGTGCGCACGCTCCGCTGCTGGCGGCCCGGGTTCGGATCCTGGGCTCACACCGACGCACCGCTTCTCCGGCCATGCTGAGGCCGCGTCCCACATACAGCAACTAGAAGGATGTGCAGCTATGACATACAACCATCTGCTGGGGCTTTGGGGGAAAAAAATAAATAAATTAAAAAAATAAATAAAGTGTTCATATATTGCATCCTTCTTATGCTTAGTCTGAGTACATCTTATGATCCCACTCTTTCTCAGTTAAAGCTGAGAGAGGAAGACAGGGCAAGGGGTCAGGTGCACCTTGGTGAGAAGCTCAAACCCCACAGAGATCCTTCTACACTGTGCCTGATACGCCAGAAAGCAAGTTTCCTGAACACAAATCAAGAGCTGGGGCACTCCCGAGCTTCCCCTGCCTGATCCTAAGACATTCTATTTTGGTTTTTGTTGCCCATTCATGTGCTCTGCTCCCTATTTAAGGCAGAGGTCCTTAATTCTCATGAACAGAGCTCACAGACTACTAGAGCATCCACTGATGAACACCAGGAAGTCTGAATCACAAGCAACAACTGCTACACATTGTTTTTCTATTAAATCTCCTTTCTATAATTTGTAAATTTACCTTAGTGAAAAATATGTTTTTAATGGTTATAGGATTATGTTTTTTCTCCACCTCAAACAAGATTAGAGTAGCACAGATGACTTCCATACACAGTAGATATTTTATACTTGCCATTTTTACCATGATATCATCTATGAAGTTTTCCATTGTCATAAATATTTAAAATATATCCTGTTATGCACATGGACATTGGCCTTCCTTTATATCAGATGATGTCTGTACTTCTTCCCTTTTGGGGAGCATCCTTCTTTCTTCCTTAGCTTCTCCCCACTTCTCCATACACAAGATCCAGATGGGAGTTCCACCACTCTGCCTGCCTAACAACATTGTCGGTTTAAGAATATGTGACCTCTCGGCCGGCCCCGTGGTTTAGCGGTTAAGTGCGCGTGCTCCGCTACTGGCAGCCCGGGTTCGGATCCCGGGCGCGCACCGACGTGGCGCTTCTCTGGCCATGCTGAGGCCGCGTCCCACATACAGCAACTAGAAGGATGTGCAACTGTGACATACAACTATCTACCGGGGCTTTGGGGAAAAAAAAAAAAAGGAGGAGGATTGGCAATAGATGTTAGCTCAAAGCTGGTCTTCCTGAGCAAAAAAGGATTAGCATGGACGTTAGCTCAGGGCTGATCTTCCTCACAAAAAAAAAAGAATATGTGGCCTCTGCAGGGTCAGTCTGAGAGCCTCACCTCCTAACCTGCAGATGTTCCCGGAAGTGAGAATGTGACTAAACCAGCCAATCAGAGGCTTTCTCTGAGATTTTCCTAATCTGAGCCCCAGGAGAGAAGTACCTCAAAGTCTAGAAGGCCCTTCAAACCTTGAAGAGAGAAAATTGGAAAATTGAAACCAAAAATAAAGAGTCATACCCTGAGGAGTCCTGACAGTTGGTGAGCCCCTTATTTTCTGCTTTCTCTGTTATTGTTATAGTTTGGTCATGTAAGCCGAAAAACTCATCTTTTTGTTTAAGAGGTTTCTCTCACATGCAATCAGAAGAGTCCTAAATAATGTACTTAGCTTATATTTGAAAATCCTTTGTCCTTCATTTGTCTGTTTTTACAATGCCTTTGGGTTTTTTTGCTCCAAGGTGCAGATTCTTACCAACGGCCCTGCCTCCGCACTCTCCATCATAAGGCTGTGACTGCTCTGCTGTCTTCTGCAGTCAATAAGGGAAAATACCCCCTTCCCCTTCTGTTATCCTCAGAGATAGTGTCCAATAGCAGAGTGGCTTGTGCCTTCATTTAATGAGAATCTTCTTTCAGTTTACTTTTTATCATCTTGGGAAATTAGGGTAAACTAGTCTGGGTTGGAATGGATTAAGTTGACATATTAATCTTGTAATTTACACTCTTCCCCAAACTCCAGGGCATGTTGCATAAATGAGTCTCTTATGCCAGATTTCTTTCATAAGAAATATTTTTTTTCCTGGTGGCCCCATTATCACCATTGAGGCACTAGAAAATCTGAGACGGTTGTCTCTGTGTGTTTGAACTGCGGTTGCCAACTCGGGGATTTGGTCCCAGTTTATAAAGACTACTCTTCAACCCCCTAGATAAGCAGTCATTTCAAAGAGCTGCCAGGGATGACAAGTTGTTGCCTACCTTCACCCTCCAGAAGTCTAGTTTTTAGTCTGATTACATACTATGTAGGATATACACAGATGCTCCTTAGTGACTGAATCCTGCCATGGTAGCAAGAAAGCAACCATAAACAATACATAAACAAATGGGCATGGCTGGGTTCCAATAAAACTTTATTTATGAATGCTGAAATTTGAATTTCACAAAACTTTTATATGTCATGAAACATTATTTTTCATTTGAAGCTTGTTAACCATTTAAAAACTTTTATTTCTAGAGCCATACAAAAACAAGTGGTGGGCTAGATTTGATCTGCAGGACATTATGTTTTCGTATTGCATTAATATATGATGCATCTAGATTTCAGAGATGTTAGAATGTAGAAATATGTGCATCTTAGATTGAAATGTGATTTCAAAAGTGAGTGAAAACCTCAGTATTATAGAGTACTAGGTCTTTCAGATTTCCCTAAGTTTTAACAGCAATAACATATCTCTATAATGCTTTGCCATTTAGCCTTTGGCAATCAACACTGATCACTGGTGAGCTAGAGTCTGTCCCTTCTGGGAAATAGTGAGAGCCAGATGTGAAAAGGAGAAAGTCAAAAAGAAAGTTAGTGAGTCGTGGTGTATGGAGCAGTCTCTCGGAATCTGAATATTCAGGGGAATAATAATACAGGCCACTTGTATATCACTTTACAGTCCATAAAGTATTTATACAAATATCGTTTTATTGAATTTTCTCCATGATTCTATGAGGTAGCCATGGGAGAAATTAGCTGCAGATCAGAAAAACTTATATTTAAGTGAATTAGAGTTACATATCTGGTAAGAAGTAGACCTCGACCTCTTGAACCATACAATTGTTCTTTATGCAAAAAACTCATATTCACTGAGTGTTTCTGAGAGCGAAAGCTGAGCAGACGTATTTCAATGCCCTGGGAAAAAGAGATGAGAGAAAGAGGTAAGATCCAGTGATCCCAGTGCTTTCAATACTCTCCACCACTTAAGCAAATGGAGGGAGGGAGAGTTTTCAGTCAAGATCATGGTTATCAGCCTTTCTCTTTCTTTTTCCTTGTAATGTTGACATCAGCAGAACTCGCTACTACTCAGCTAATTTTAGTCAAAGCTATTTTCAGGACACTGTATGTGCACATCTAAGCCAAAATGGAGCCGGGTCATTAATTAAATTTAAACATTTTGACAGTTATCGCTGATTTCACTTCCTAGTTCTGTTTTCTTCTCTTCCTCATTTAAGCCAAGCAATCTGATATGGGGAAAATGCATGGACTTTGGACTCAGGGAGTTGAATCCCAGATGTGCTGTTCGTTAGTTTGTGACTCTCGGCACATTACTTAACCCTACTGAGCTTTCATTATTCTCGTTTTGAAAAGGGAGTAATATTACCAACATTGTAGAAACGTTATCAATGAGTTAATGCATATAAAGCCCATAGAAACGTGCTTGGTGCATTGTAATACGTATTAGATATAACTGTAAGCATTAAATGAGAATCATACATAAAATATCCAGGAAAGCACTTGGTACATAGTAGACAGTCCCTGAACAGCAGAGAAAGTAAGACCCTCACCATATGGATTCTCCAGGTTCACTTTCTTATCCAGTTCAAAATGTTGCGCTCTCTCTCTCCCAACACAGAAAATATTACTGCATAACATGGTCCTGGTCACTCCAGTTTTTCTTTGTTGAGTTTCTCTATCCTGATTTTCTCATGCTTCCACTAAGGGCTGTGTAGCAGAGAAATCAACCGCCTCATATCTACTCTTTATAAAATTAATAAATGATTATCTACACTCCAAATAACCTTTTCTCTTTTCCTTACATTCCTACTTTTAGTAGCCTCCGTCCTAAAGATTGAATATTTGATTGATTAATTACTTACTCCCTCACACACACTTGGATATCTGTAAACCCTGCGTCTATTTCTCTGCCTCTCATCTTACTGGATCTCTCAGTGGACTTGGACGCTATTGACATCTTCTCACTTCTTTTTTTTTTTTTTTTTTGTGAGGAAGATCAGCCCTGAGCTAACATTCATGCTAATCCTCCTCTTTTTGCTGAGGAAGACTGGCTCTGAGCTAACATCTATTGCCAATCTTCCTCCTTTTTTTTCCCCAAAGCCCCAGTAGATAGTTGTTATGTCATAGTTGCACATCCTTCTAGTTGCTGTACGTGGGACGCAGCCTCAGCATGGCCCGAGAAGCAGTGTGTCAGTGCGCGCCCGGGATCCGAACCCGGGCCGCCAGTAGCAGAGCGCGCGGCACTTAACAGCTAAGCCACTGGGCCGGCCCCTTCTCACTTCTTGAAATGTTCTTTTTCCTTGCCTTCCACATCACTTCTGCTTTCATCCAAACCTCTCTGGCTCTTCTCTCTGTGTTTCTGTTGCAGGCTGCTCCTCTATCCAACCACTCAATACTACATTACCTCAAGGTTCCTCCTCGGTCGTCTCCTCTTCTTGTCAAAGTTCTTTCTGCAGGTGATTTGTTGTACTTTTTCCACTTTTAACATTTCTATCATTTTCCACATCCTCCCAGCAATCCAAGCTAAAAAATTAAGCCTAATCTGTCTCCTGCTTTCCCCTCGTTCTAGTCCTTTGCCAATCTGCCTTTATCACATATTTGTGGAATGGATAAATGATCTAAATTCTCACAAAACGGATTCAATTGCACACTTACAAAATCTGTATAATTTAGTTCCTACCAATCTTTTTCCTCCTAGGAATGCTATATTCCAAAGATAATGTTCTACTCACTGTTCTCAGAAAAGCCCATAACTATGAGACTAGAGCATCCTCTTTTTCCTTTAATGAAGACTTAAATGAATTCTTGGTGAGACTTTCAAAGAGCCGTTACTAGAATGGACAGACTTTTATGTCAATGAGCAAACATCCATTAAGTGACAAAGCGGTTCTATCTTTATCTGGTTTCCTCCAAGAAGCAAAAATGAAAAAAGATCAAAAAACTCTTCTCTATCATTTAGCTCTTGCTGTATTACCAACCAACCACCCAATCCCAGCGGCATATACCAATAGCACTTATTTCTACTGTTCTATTTCTATTATTTCAATAGCATGCAGGCTGGATGGGGTTGGATGAGCTCTGGAGGCGGCTCTGTATCAAGCTGGGCGTGGCCCCTCACCATTGGTCAGCCTCTGGTTGGCTTCACATGTCTTCTTCCTGGGGCCTGGGCTGAATGGGCAGTAGCTCCTCAGAGGATGCTCTCCTCACAGCATTGGCATTAGCACGGGAAGCCTGATGAAACCCAAGGGGTCTCTTATAGTTGAAGCTTGAAACTCGCTCACTGTTGCTTGTGCCTGTATTCTGTGGGCCAAAGCAAGTCACACAGAGAAGCCCACAGTCAAATGACAGGCAAGTGCTTACCTTCTTTTGTAGGAGGAAATGCCAAGTTACAGGGCAAAAGGCAGGGACCCCAGGAAGGGAGAAAAATTGGAGTTGCTAATTCAATCTGCCATACTCGGTCCCCAATAATGGGACCCTGAACTCGCTGCGAACTGCACAGAAGTGTGCTCATCTTCAATGTCGGCTTCACTGTGCTGCTCCGTTTCTCCTTTTCCCCCTCCCTGCCCATGTTTATCCTTCAGAGATGACTTTCACGTGTCAGGAGATAATTAAGAAGCGGACAGGCTTGCCTTCAGCAGACATTCCTGGAAATACAACTCAACACAAATGAAGACAGTAGGTCCTAAAGAGGTAATTTTGTGGTCCCAGACACTCAACACCATTTATCCTGCTGAAGACCTGGGATGGGATTTCAGATGGAATGATGGTCTCAAACAGAGAGAAAAATGAATTGAGAAAGGAGGTTGGATTCCTGCAACGGGTTGGGGCGGGAGATGAGGCTTCCTGAGAAGCAGGTGGAGTTTGCCTGAAAGTTTTGAAGAGGTGTCTGGAGGAGACTAAGCCCTCCCTCATCAATTATGAGCTTCAAGGGAAGGCTTCTTTTGTCCCCCATAGCATCTGACACAGTATTTCACACATTGTTGACTTTCAATACACGGTAGAATGCATATTAGAATATAGATCTCTGATTTGTGACAGTTAACATGAGGATTAATGCAATTTACTGAAAGTAAATTATAACAACGAAGGGGCTAATATATATAATTCTATTTGGTGAACAGATTTTTGGGGAGAAATGCCAATTCAGGTAAAACTTTTTTTGCTATTGGTAAGCATAGACTTTACTGATAGTTTCTAAGTCATTTTATAAGCTATTTTTCATCATTGTCAGTTTTGGAAAATCCTGTTGTGGGGGCTGTGGTCTATGGCAGAGAGAGCACTTGAATAGAGTCCCAGAGCTTGGTTTCTCTTCCTGGGCCGGCCTCGCCTTTCTGTGTGGCCTTGAGTGGGTCATTCAACCTCTCTAAGCCTCAATATTTCCATCTGTAAAATGAGTACTTTGAAACACATGATTGCTCTTATTTTTAGATTTTAAATAGATTTCACAGGTAGTTATTTTAAGGTAAACTTTTCATGAGAAAGCAAGCTAAGTTTATAGAGGAATAGAGGAGAAGACAATTTTCAAAGCAATGGCATATACTGAACAACTTTATCTTTTAGTTTTTATGGCTCACTCTCGGGCTCAGGCATTTTATGACTTGTAACAGCTTAATGGTCCTGCTGGGTTAACTCCCCCTGCAGGTTAAGTTCCGCTTCCCTGAAACACAGGCCACACCTCAAGTGTGCTGAGAAGGTCAGATGAAAACGTAATGCCTGGGGGAGTAGCTTCCTCATGTGTGATGTACGAGGCACAGGGAAGCATTCCTTTTCCAGTACCTTCCTTCTATCTCCATTCTTGCTGCCTGCTGAAAAATGAAAAACAATTATGTCTCTTGCACCATGGAGACAGAAGAACAGAAAATAAACAGTGACTGATTAAGGAAAGTGGCTTTATTACAGGGTAAAAAAAAAAAAGTAACATCAATAATAGCAAAATGGAGAAAAATGGTAATGAATAATTAAACATAATAATACAGTCATGATAATAGTAAAAACCAGCAAATAATGCAATTTTATTTGTAATAATATGACTGTTCATCTTGATGAAGTGTCCCCATTTTGACTGTTTCCAGCAGAGGTGTAAGCACCGTGTGGCTTTTCATTTATTTCCCATAAGAACTCGTCTCAGAGAGCTGTGGCTCTGCTTTCTTGCCACTTCCTGAGAATTCTGTCCGCACTCCTTTCCTTTCCAATTTTGTAAAATGCACACTCACTTTTAGTTTCCTCTGATGTTTCGAGCCTGGGATTAGCACCAACAAAGCAAGTGAATCCTCAGGAATGTTCTTGTTGTGGTGGAAGGTCCAGGCAGTCAGGTGATTTCACGCTGGCTGGCAGTCCCTTGGGTATTCAGGTACCTCCCCGCCCCCTTCCCCTGCAGAAATTTACTGGAGCAATAAATCTAGTGCAATCATGGAGGAAAATTAAGCCAGACGATCTTGAATAGAGAGAGACTGACGAAGTACTAGAAAGACCAACCCCCACACATAATAGCAAGGCTTATGTCACCAGGCTGTTGTCTTCAGCGTTTTTGTGATGTCGTTTGTATATATACAGTCTCAGACACCGAACGGTTTAGCCCGAGAAATCAGTGCCAAGGAGTTATAGCAGCTTTGGAGGGTCCAGATTGCTCAACTGGTTAGAAAGCATAAGTAGGTTATCTGATTTTCCAGAGCTACAAGGTGACAGAGTAAATGATACCTTTTCCCGGGGCTAACAACGAGGCGTAGATAATCGAGCTGCCGGCAGAGCCCCTCCCGCTCCTCCCTGCAGACAGCGTGTGTCACACTGGAACAGAAATAATAAAAAACTCCGAGACCTCTGAGCATATCAAAGATAAGACCTTTGTGTTTTTGTTTCCAACAGATTTTGTGCGCTTGGCTATTCTTAACCCAACCCGCCAGTGCAGGACTACTAGAAAATGACCTCCATCTTTGTGTTTCAATCTGTCCGTATTGGTAGGGGAAGCAAGGTGTGTTTTAATCTTGCATAGTAACTCGGAGATTGGAAGAGAATCTTAAATTCAAAGGGTCAGTATATATTTGAGGAGATAAAAAAGTATTGGATGGACTCCATGTGAAGAGTCTAAAAGCCCCTCCCAGATCTCAGGGGATCTTACTTAGATTAGGTTGGAACAAACGGGCCGTTTTTCAGAAAGACAGGTTTACATCACAGATGTACAACTGTATAAAATTATAGCTTATGTAAAAATGAAATAAATAAAATGCGTCAAGCCTTAGTGTGAGCGCACTGAAGTGAGTTGATGTGATGAAGAAAGAGGTTTGGGAACGGCTGGGCCCGAGGCAAAGTTATGTTAACTACCAACATTATGTAACTCTTTTTTAGACGAAATAACAAATTTATGTGCATTCTCATTTTCTCCCCCCAAGAGTCATACGAGTTAGGTCCTATTATCATTCTCATTTTATATATGAAGTACACGTTTGTCTCAATGTGACCTAAATATTGAGATTCTGTTCGGAGAGACCTAGGTTGAATCCTGACTTTACCATTTACTAGTTGTGCTCTCTTGTCAAGTTACTTGACAAGTGGCAGTGGTCTCCTCTGACATGGCGATGATAATATGTCTCAGAGGGTAATTGAGAAGATTTCCTGCTTCTCTCTTGCACTAGCTTTCCCATTGGTAGCTCCCAGCATCCTCAAGCTTCTGCATGCACACTACCGTTACCTTGGTTCAGTCTTTGTTCGTTTCTGCTTGAACTTTTATGACAGCCCCTTAAGTGGGCTCCTTGCCTCCTGTCTCAGGCCCCTGTATTCACTCTTCATAAAACTGTCAGAGATTTTTTCCCAAAATGGAAGCCTGTTATGTTATTTCTTTGCCTTAAATCTGCTGACAGTTCCTTACTGTCTACAGAAAAAAGTCCAAACTCCTTAGTATGGATTGCAAGATTCCACCATTCATTTGGACATAATCCCCCACCCGCTTCATTTTAGGTCATTACCGTTGGTGGCCCTGCGTTATGACCATATCAATTACCTACAGGTTCCTGAATGTGGTCTGCCCTTTCCTGCCTCTCTATCTTGGTACAGGCTGTGTCCTCTGCCAGGAACACCTATCTTAATGATTTCTTCTTGGTAAACTACGTCTCCATTTTAAATTCAGCTTAACAATAGTCTCCTGGATAAATCTCCCCAGTGAGTCAGTAGCTGGATGTGCCAAACCAAACTGTATTATAGTTCTTCAGCTCTGCTTTCTTTTCAGTGAAAATGAAAAATGATTTTTATCGGTTTATACATGCACAAGGTTTTCAAAGTCAACCGGTCCTCTAAGACTAAACCAAAAACAGTTCCTTGCCTCAGTCTTCCATATCTTCATTTCCACTTCTCAGAAGCTGCCACTTTCAACTTTTTTAATAGTTTCACCTAGTTACCTCCATTTTGCTAAATGATATGCTTGTGCTATTTCCTGATTTTTCAGTTTTAGATCATAACTTATTGTGGATTTCTCCTACAACTCCCTCCCACCAGTACCATTCTACCTCCCATGTTCTTCCCATCATCTCAATAAAATCAATATTCAGTACTTACATTGTCCTGCCTATATTAATTAAGAATCACAGGTGAGCTATGCAGTACACTGTGACCGTATTTCTTTCTTTCTTTTTTTTTTTTGTGAGAAAGATCAGCCCTGAGCTAACATCCATGCTAATCCTCCTCTTTTTGCTGAGGAAGACTGGCTCTGAGCTAACATCTATTGCCAATCTTCCTCCTTTTTTTCCCCAAAGCCCCAGTAGATAGTTGTATGTCTTAGTTGCACATCCTTCTAGTTGCTGTATGTGGGACGCAGCCTCAGCATGGCCGGAGAAGCGGTGCGTGGGTGTGCACCCGGGATCTGAACCTGGGCCGCCAGTAGCTGAGTGCGAGCACTTAACCGCTGAGCCGTGGGGCCGGCCCTGTATTTCTTTTTCATACGGTTTTCTGTTTACCTGGAAACTAATCAGTGAAAATTTCTGTGTACCTACCACTATCTTCTTCCAAAAATTCTTTGTTAAAAATGTCATTGAAGCCCATCAGGTAAGCTCTCATTTTCCCTTTTTTCTGGGAGACATCCTTTCTGGACTCCTCCATCCTGCTGCTTCAGTCTGGACCAGTTTTTCCCTCGGTCTATACCTCACCTGTTGTCCTGGGATGTCCCTTCATCCTCATGAAGAGAATGTCTCTTGTTTTGGTTGGCCTCTATTTGGTGAATCCCAAATGCTCCTTTATCTTGGCTCATACATGCATTTGTTGGAATACTTTTTCTAGTAGGTCACTAAGAAAGGACACATGGGAGTTAAATTTTTTGAGATTTTGCATATTTTAAAATTCCTTCATTCTACTCTCACTTATTTGATAGTTTGCTGGGTATAGAATTCTAGGTTGGAAATAATTATCAATCAGAATTTTGAGGGCATTTTATCTTCCACTGGTGCAATGAGAGAACTGATGGCACTCTATTTTCTGATTCTTTGCCTGCTGTCTGTAATCTGTTTTTGTTGTTTGTTTAAAATTAAACAATATTTTAAAATATGGAAGTGTGTAGAATTTTCAATATATCTCTGGTGTTCCAAAATTTCACAACAACGTGCCTTGATATAGGCTATTTCTTTCATCGTGCTGGGCCCTTTGTGGGACCTTTTAATTGGAAACCCATGTCCTTTGATTCTGAAAAATCTACTGAATAATTTATTGGGTAATTTTTCCTCTCCATTTTCTCTTTCAGGAACTCCTATTACTCAGCTGTTGAATCTCTTTGACTGGTGTTCTATTTTTATTTTCTTTTATCTACTGTTGTCTGTATCCTTCCTTCCTTCCTTCCTTCTTCTTTCCTTTGTTCTTTCCTTCCTCCCTCCTTTCCTTCCTTCCTTCCTTCCTCCTTTCCTTCCTTCCTTCTTTCCTTCCTTCCTTCCTTCTTTCCTTCCTTCCTTCTTTTTTTATTTCTTTCTTTTTGTTCTACCTTATGGAGCTTTCTTAAATTTGTCTTCTAGTACTTCTAATCAATTTTTATTTCTTGTATCATATTTTTTATTTTAAATAGCTCTTTTTGTTCTGATTTTTTTTAAAGCATTATCTTCTCATTGCATTAAGGTAATGTTTTCTTGTTATAAAGATACTGATGATCGGCTTCATAGATGTCTTTCTTTCTTCCTTGCCTTCATGTCCTCCCAGTTCCTTTATTCTATTTATTTATTTTTGTCTGTCTTTCATCAAATATCTTTGACTACTTAGTGGACTTTTTATATTTATTAATGAAGCACTAAGAAGCTCACTGGAAGCTCTGTATTCGTGGGTGGAACTTGTTAAATGCTAGGTTCGCTAGTAGAGTGGCAGGGTTGAAAGTCTTCATTGGAAGTCCCCACATGGCAGCATTTGTAGGGCTTTCTCCCCCAGAGTAATTCTCCCATATTTTACCTGGCAGGTATAAACCTGAGTGCCATTCTTTCTAGAGTTTTCTCCAGCAAGGTGGCTGGGATAGTGTTCAAATATAGACTTGCACTTGATTCTCCTCTTTTAAGAATTGAATCCCAGCCCTTATCTGGGCTTCGTTTTCTTGCATCCAGGGCTTCTGTTAATTAATGTTCCTGGAAAGTAAAATTCTAATCTCCTCAGGGTGGGGAAGGGCTATCTCTAAGCAGCTGGGTTGCAGGGTTCTATTAGTTTCTTAAAGAGACTTTCAGCTAGTACATATAGAATTTTAACTGTATGCTTCACTTTCAAGGGTACTTGGTGGGTCCATATTCTAAAACTCTCCAGAATCCAGTGTGGTTTGGTTCACTGCCAGGATTCCCTTAAAATGGGCTGGGATTCCTGCTATGTCAGTAATTATTTATCCTTACTTTCTGGCTTCCTTCTTTAAAAAAAAAAAAAAAAAATTCCTGTTGTCTCCTCTCCCTTTCTTGTTTACTTCTTCATTATGTGCTTTTTTACTTTTTTTGCTGTGAGGTTGAGAGGAAAACATGGTAAACAATACGTGTGCCATTCTCCACGTCTCTCTGGAACTCCCTTTACGTCTTATTTTGATTCAGTCTGTATCCTCATGTACCGCGGCTAGGCATAAGATGAAATCGACTTCTTCTGTCAGCTTTGGTCAGCATTTTGTGTCTGTGTTTTCCTGACTTAAGCAGCTATCATATAAGTCAAGGTCTCTGAGGATTATAATTTACTGTTACTATAATGATTTTGCATCCTATCACTGGGTAAGAAAAATTGGTTATGAGCTTGGCATCTATCTATGCAGTTTTACAGAGAAAAAAAAAATGCTTTCAGATAGTGGTATTAAAAAAGTTGATATGAACTTTTATCATCTCTTTGCCTTCCTTGCCTGCAGGACACTAAGTCACTCTTAAGGATACACATTCCTCTGCATTTACAACCTTTTCCCCAGCAAAGACCTGACTACTAAACAGAGACGGCCTGCCCAGACCCCAGTTTTATGATGGGCTTGGAGAAACTCTGCTTCACGTTCTGGTTGTACTTACTTTCAGGGGAGCTCACTCTTGAGGATTTCATGATTTGGGGAGACACATTGCTGATTTTATTGTCCAGTGCCTTTCTTCTCCTTTTTCTTGTGGGATGAATGATGTTCTACACGGAGGATTAGGATATATAATAACAAAACAGAAACTCTCACGTATAGCTGTAGCTAGATTTATGGCTGAGTTTATGGAGATTACTTAGGGCTGGGAACACATGTCCAAGAAGGTCTCTGCCATTACAACTGTGCCTGGAGTGAGATGCTATTACAGACTGTGGACAGTAAACACCTCTGGGGTTGGGTGTCACTTCCTGCAGGCCCAGGAGTCTTTCTGATTTAAGTAGAAAGGTGTCTGTTCGTAATGCAAACAAAACCTAGTTTAACCTCTGAATCCCAACATCTGGAATCCTTATCCTCGTGGCAACTGTGAGGTTCCCTGAACACTCAGTATTCCAATGGTCCACCGAAGCACAGTTTGTGCTTGAAAAGAGATTGCCTTGGAAAAATATCAGATTCAGAGTAGTCACCACTGAGCACGTCAAAAGGATTTGCAATAACAGTATCACCACCGACTCCACAGCTGGGCTACTCGGATTGTGCTCTAGTGAAAGCCTGCTGTCCTAATGCCGTGAGAAAAGACTAGAGAGAGCCTTCCTCTGGACCTCACTGCAAGCACAAGACTTTTCTTGTCCCCTTTAAAGACTCTTTAATCCATGTACTTAGTTTCAAATTTTTATTTCTCTGTGTGACTCTGAATGGAACCCAAATAATTCAACTTTGATTCTTTTCAGAAATGGCTGAGTGACTCAAGTATACTTTCGATGTCCCATACCCCATCTTTACAGTTTTATATGCTTCAGTTACAGATAAAACAAAAAGCCACTAGAACAGACAGACAGCTCACTAATGGCAACAGACACTTGGATCTTTTTCCACAGATTTGGAGAGACACTATTTCTTAAACGCTGAAGTAAAATACAAAGTGTGGTTACTGCAGACTTGGGAATGGGGGTGCAGAGCAATTTCATAAGGGCATCAGGGACCATGGTCAGGGGATCAGCAAGACCTTTACCCAGCAGAGTTAACTATAAGCCAGAAAAATATCTAAGAGCAGGGCTGAGTGAAGCATGTGTTCAGTTAGTTATTGAAACAAAAGTATGTGGCTTTGCCTCAAGTTCCCGGTAATGACTTCAGGGCTGATTGACATGGTATTTCTTGATATTTCTCTCTGTGTGTGATTGCTTTTCTCCATTTAAGGATAAACTACAAGGAACAGATACCATACAGCTTCTGGAGATTAATTCCTTCTAACCAGTGCCCACTTTGGCTTTTGCTGGTTGAAGCCCTTGGGCAAGTTTCAAAATATTGCCTTATGAAAACATGATGAGCGTGTTCTTGAAGCTCTAGCACCCGAACTCAGCTCCTTGTAGCCTAAGATTCCTTTTATATGCACCTCCCTCCTAACCGGGCATCTTGGAAATGTCTTTTCCTTCAAACTTCTCCTTAGATAGTAGTAATAACCACCAGTTGTATAACAGCTTACGGATATTGTCAAATATCTGACCTCACAGGTCCTTGTTCTGTGAAGCAGGTATGATTATTACTGTTTCACAAATGATAAAAGAGATGCTGAGAAAAGCTGATTTGGCCAAGGTCTCACAGCAAATGAGTCTTAGGGGTGAATTCAAAATTCAAGACTTTAGACTCCAAAACACTACCACTGTTTTGTTTTAGCATAGCAATAACTTCTTTTAGTTTCTTCTTCAGTAGAGAATAAGAATCAGAGGGGAAAATAACATATTTATAATTATAAAGCAAAACAATGGCAGAGAACTAAAAGAATTAATTACTGAGAATTTATTGTTACCTTTATTATGTCCAATAGTGTGTGAAGAACTATACAGCAGTGGTTTGCAAGAGCCTTTTCTTATGCCACTTTGTAAGGAAGTTTTCAGCAAAATGAGATACATAAGCACTCTATATATACCACCTCCCACCACATATATCTTTATTATGAGATTTCTAATCTCCTTTCTCTGCTTTGGCTTTTTTTTTTTTAGTGCTATCACTACCTGACACTTTATATTTAATGTATTTATATTTTTTATTGTCTGCAACTCCCAGTAAAATATAAGCTTCATGTTCTTTTGGATAAATACCCAGAAGGGGAATAGGTGGATCACATGGTAGCTTTATTTTTAATTTTTTGAGAAATCTCCATACTGTTTTCCATAGTGGCTGCACCAATATACATTCCCTATGTTCATCACAGCATTATTCACAATAGTCAAGACTTGAAAGGAACCTAAGAGCCCATCAGTGGATGAATGGATAAAGAAGATGTTGGATATATGTAGATATATATATATAGTAGAATACTATTCAGCCGTAAAAAAAGATGAAATTGTGCCATTTGCAACAACATGGTTGGACCTCTAGGGTATTATGCTAAGCGAAATAGGTCAGACAGAGAAAGACAATTACCATATGACCTCACTCATATGTGGAAGATAAACAAACAGCAAACGTACAGACATGAAGAATAGATTGGTAGTTACCAGAAGGGAAGGGGGCAGGGCAAAGGCAAAAGGGGTAAAGGTGCCCATGTGTAAGGTGACAGATGGTAACTAGACTTTCAGTGGTGAACACGATGCAGTCTATATAGAAGTCAAAATACAATGAGGTACAGCTGAAATTTATATAACGTTATAAACCAATATGACCTCAATGAAATTTTTTAAAAAAATATTAACTTCAATTAGAGCAGGGCTTTTTGTCTTTAGGTTGGCTCCTGTATACTCAGAGGCTAGAATGATACCTGGCCCACAGTAGGCGCTCAATAAATGCTTGCAGAATGAATGGATGAATGACAAGGCTAACATCCATAATACAAAATAATCAAGTCCTATGTAGGTCGGTTCAAAATCTAGCTGCAGAAAGGATTCAGAGGAGAGAAACACTTCGTAGCTGCCATTTTCAAAGAAATTTCTAAGGGAAAAAAAACGTGGGGGCCAGCCCAGTGGCTTAGCGGTTAAGTGCGCGCGCTCCGCTACTGGCAGCCCGGGTTCGGATCCCTGGTGCGCACCGACGCACCACTTGTCTGGCAATGCTGAGGCCGCGTCCCACATACAGCAACTAGAAGGATGTGCAACTATGACATACAGCTATCTACTGGGGCTTTGGGGGGGAAAAAAAGGAGGAGGATTGGCAATAGATGTTAGCTCAGAGCTGGTCTTCCTCAGCAAAAAGAGGAGGATTAGCACGGATGTTAGCTCAGGGCTGATCTTCCTCACAAGAAAATAAATAAATAAATAAATAAAGTCTCTTTAAAAAAAAAAATGTGGCACTAATGCAGAGTTGTGAAATCTGCATTGGATTTGGATAGTTGGAACAGAAAAGGGAGATATTAATGCTGAAGAAAACAGGCAGCAACAGCAAGCAGATGTTGATGGGTACCAGTGAACATCCATCCAGTCTTGGAATAAACTAATGTGTTCTGTGCCTCTGAGTTCCCAATTCGTTCCCGCGACGTTGAGCTAATAATTTATTTTTTAAAGTGACATTTCAAAGTGCACATGTTTTCACATTTTGGGGAGGCAAATTTATCTGGGTGTAGTTTTTTTGGTTCTGAATAGAGTGGTCAAAACAGAGAGCAGAAATCAATGATTTAATATAGTAGAAAGATAAATGCGTTTTGTGAGTGGGTCAAAAAAATAGATGTAGGTGCTGGCCCAGTGGCGTAGTGGTTAAGTTTGTGTGCTCCACTTTGGCGGCCTGCGGTTTGTGGGTTCAGATCCTGGGCATGGATCTACACACTGCTCTTCAAGCCATGCTGTGGCGGAGTCTCATGTATAAAGTAGAGGAGGATTGGCACAGATGTTAGCTCAGGGACAATCTTCCTCACCAAAAAAAAAAAGATGTAAAGGAACGAAGAGAACCGGAAGTGAATTACATGTTTTGGTATTTACTGCTGTGCTGGCTGACAAGGGAAGAAATACCTTCATAAATTAATAGCCTCTAATTATAGCTCGAATGGCAAATAAATGGATGTTTTAGATTTTTGTCTCATCTCGTCTTTAATGTTATGAAATATGACCTTTTTGAGTTTTTCTTGCTTGGAAACACTGAGCTAAAATTCAGTTGTTTTCCCCATGATTTTGGCCAGGTCTTATTTTTATCTCCACATGATTTAATAGAAATAGCATTTCATGTTCATTAATAGTTTGTGTGTATTTATTATGTTAGAGGTAGTGACCTAATTTTGAGAGGTCATGATACTTTTTGATATGTGACATGCCTCTGAATTTCAAAAACTATCCTAGTGTGACTTCTCCCTACATTTCTTGACCGATGGTAACATCTCTGGTTATTACTAGAATGTTCTTTTTCATTCTAAGGCATTTTGATCTTTCCTTATTTTTAGATTTTATATAGCATCTTTCCTCCAAGGAGCTCAAGGCAAATTTTAAAAATGTGAACAATCTTCTTTTATCGGAATGTTTTGGTTTGGAGAAGGAAAAAAATGTAATACTAATTTCCTGCCTCTGTATGTCCCACCAAAAATCAAACTGAACACACTTCTCCCCTCTTCTTTTCTCTGAGTTAAGGGATTTTATTTTATAGAGGGGCTTAACAGGGACACCTTAGACTGGAATCACCCATGAGGAGGCTAAACCATTGAAACAAAAGGCAGCAGAGAGAGCCTTGAGGAAAGACGGTGGTGAGCACAGGGCAGATTGTCCAGAAATGCTGTAGGTGGCTGTGAAAACCTCTGTGAGGCTCTTTAGTCAACACAAGTGGGTCACTTCATGTTTCCTAGTGAACGCCCCTAATGGGGACTTCAGTCACAGCCTCACCAGCCAGAGCTGTCTCATTATGGACGCGGCCCAGTCTGTGAAATGTTTATTTTGTAACTAACCCCTTAGGTGGCGGAGGGAACTGTTTACTACTCCTTCTTGTTCTCTAGTGTTTTTTAGTTCCTCTTAATTAAAGAAATCATTGTTGAATTTCAGAAACCTCTCCGGGGGAAAAAAATTAGGAAGAAAGAAAGAATGAAAGGAAAGAAGTGAAGGAAGAAGGAAGGAAAAAAGGATGAAAGGGAGGGAGGAAGGAAGGAAAGAAGGAAGGAAGGGAGGGAGGAAGGAGAGAAGGAAGGAAGGAAGGGAGGAAGGAAGGAAGTAAAGAAGGAACGAAGGAAGGGAGTGAAGGAGGGACGAAGAGAGAAAGGAAGGAACGGAGGGAGGGAGGGAGAAAGGAAGGAAGGAAGGGAGGAAGGAAGGAAGTAAAGAAGGAACGAAGGAAGGGAGTGAAGGAGGGACGAAGAGAGAAAGGAAGGAACGGAGGGAGGGAGGGAGAAAGGAAGAAAGGAAGGAAGGAAGGGAGGAAGGGATGGAGGGAGGGAGGAAAGAAGGAAGGAAAGAAGAAAGGGAGAAAGGAAGGGAAGAAGGGAGGGAGGGAGGGAGGGAGGAAGGAAAGAAGGAGGGAATAGAGAGAGAGAGGGAGGGATGAAGAAAGGGAGGAAGGGAGGAAGGGGAAAATGAGAGAAAATAGGCTTGATAAGCTTTGTCTTTTGCTCATTTATTTCTAAGGACTATTTCCAAAAGAATGATTGTAATGTTCAGTGACCTGGTTAGGAGTGTGTATGTGTGAAAGTGTGTGTAAACGTGTGTGTGTGCAGGCTGGAGTAGAGAGCAGTACCGCACACCTAAGTACCTCGTGTAAACAGCATCAACATATCCCGCAGGCTGACTTTCTTGACTTCCACCCCAGGACAGCACTGTGTGGAGAGCTGCAGCCTGGGGATGGGGGCACAAAGGATGAGTAGAGAAGGTTTTCTTTCTCAAACAATGATTTGCTGAAGGGGAATAAAAGATGAAACCTGATGAAATCACACACACAAAATTAAATCATTTATAAGCTATTAGAAAATTCTAAATTTGGTTTGGATTTCATTTTAGTTTGCAAAATAATTAGCCAATGAAACCACAAATTATTTCGAAGGAGACAAATACCTCAATGAAAGAGAAATCTGCATGAGGCAACGCTGAGTAGTCTGTGATCTTAAAACATATACACAAGCCACATTTAAAACGCATAATGCGTACATATTTCCATCTGCCCCAGAGCTACCAGCTTTTAAAATATTCAAAGTAGATGGCTGGTGAAAGCATATTCTTAATTTTACAAAGAATTTAGAATGATGGGAATATGAAACCCATCCAAAAATTGAGATTCTGATTTAGAAAACACCAGTTATTAGATCTCTGAAGTAGAGAGGTGAAAGAAACAATTGTAACCCTTGCTTTATGTAATAACTGTGTTCCTAATAAGTTCTACCAAAATGAAATTAGTGGGCTTCTATTCAGAGGTGTGTTAGGAAGTTGCAAGTTAGGAAACACTCTCTCCTCGTAGGTTCAGGATTTATAGTTTCACGTTTATTCTGAGAGCCTTGATAATTTGTCCCAGAATCATGTACGCAGTCCCAATGGATTGGAAATAGGCTCATTGTTACTTGACCAGGGCTGTCTTGTATGGCTGTGCAGGCTGGAGGGGGCACACCTGCATGAGTCACCATTCACACAGACTACAGTGCAAAGGGTGACCTCTGGAACAGTCCAATGCTTGGGGTATGCTAATCACACCGAGAGGGCACTCAGATGCCTTCTTGGTGGAATACAGTGCTGTAAAATTCACGTTGGTAGTAAATTGAGACCTATTTCCTGATATAATCTGAATAATTGAAAAAAAGACTTCTAAGCATTTCATGCCAGGAACCAAGAAATTGAGTGATAGTTTATCCCCAGATACATCCAAAATTTTCTCTTTCCCTTTCTCCTCTTTCATACTTCCCTTAATTGAAAATAATAATCCTGTGGCAAATTTGTTTATAAAGCAAATAATCACTTTGAAATGCCAATCATGAAGTCTAATTTATCTCCTTGATGAGCATTGCATATACTTTGGGCTGGTTTTTAATGAAGCTAAAATTTTACTATCAAATTCTTTACACTTTAAAAGTATTTGATATAAATTGTTCTATGTGATTCTTACAACAGTGCCATGGAAAATGAAATGTGAGAAGCACCATTCCCATTTTAAGGACAAGAAAGTTATTGCTCAGGAAAGTAACTGCCTTATTCAAGGTCACGCAGAAAGTAAGAACAGAGCTAGGACGAAAATCCAGCTCTCCTAATTTCTACATTCAGGCTAATTGTTTAAATTTTTATATTAAATAATAAAAAATTAATATGTATAATCTGTATCTATGGTTATCTAGTAATCATACATATCTATGATTTCTTTCTGTCCATTTTTTTTCTCTGTTCATTTTCTTTCTGTAGTGGAATAGTGACACTAGAAATAAATCTAGCATATACTGAAGACAAGGAAAATATATCTTTCTGGGTTGGAAAAGAATATTGAAGAGGGTAAAAATATTATGTACTGGAAAATTAATGAAATAGTTATCAGTGGTCTCAAGTCCATTTTTCTCATGCTATCACAGATTCCAGAGGATTGTGTATATAAATTGTTAAATGGAATCAATAAATCTAATAAATCCGCCCCCCCCCACACACACAAAATCAATGGATAACAGAAAGCAAAACTGAGTTGTTGGCATCTTTTACTTGTTAACGGATTTTTCTAATTACTGAGTACTAGAGCTTTTGTAACATCTGGAAACCTTGAAAGAACTTGGCTCTACTCAGTGACTGAAGCGTAGCAATACCGATTAAATCATTTTGTCATCTTTATGTCTGATATTGAATCCAGTAAGTTCAAATTGCATGTGTTGGTAATAAATGATCTTTAGGATGAGTCAAAATGAACCGTCTACCGGGGTCAGGACCAGTTACGCAGGCTCCGCAGGACTGAGCTACATTGCTTTTTAATGTATGTCTTTGTAAAAAGGTAATTCTAACATTACTTACCTAATATTTAACCTCATTTATTGAATACCTTCCACGTGCAGGATGTTTTACTAGATAAAGAAATTAGGACTAAGGGTGTAGAGTAAAAAGGAGGAAGGGCTACTTTATATGAATGTTGAACTTCTAGTTACAGAAACAACCCACTAATTTATGGCTCAGTGTCTATTACTTGCTTTTTAAAGCCATAAGTTCCTTTATTAAGTAAATGCATTTGTTGTACATTATAATGCAAATGTTGCTAAATAACACATGAATGATTACCAAAAGCCTATTTTAAACATAGACGAGAACAACTTACTTGATGGAAGTAAGTGAATATATAGGATCTTAGGACAGTCACGTCATTCAAGATTTTAGGCATGTCTCTACAGCTTTGTATATTATAGGTCAGCATAAAATTATTTTTAAAAAACTATATGCAACTACCATCTCTTTAATTATGTGAAAGTGATGAATTTTAATTTTCATTATGCCAGTAATGAAGATTATGTATTGACATATTGACTCGATTTTCTCTCCAGATTTTATTCACAAGTATCTTGCTGTAGGTGCCGGCGTGAATAAGGCTGAATCTCAAAAATCAGACACATTGGACTTGGAATGCTGTCCACGTTCTGATTCCAATCTGCACTTCAATCTGAGCCGCTCAGCCCTGCTTGTTTGTTGGAATCCTCCTAAGACTGGAATTTCCTGGGAGATCTCCAGTACTTTTCAGGCTATAAACAGCAAAACAAACTGTCTTTCTTGTAATATGTTGTTACGTCTAGTGCTAACTGAATTCAAGAAGTTGCTAGGTATGGGGACAGTGACTCAATTTTTTTTTTTGCAAACTTACAAATTCAATTCGGTTTAAATTTTGGCCAAAGATTCATCTCAGTAATATAATTTTTTGGAATAATTTCTTTTTGCTATTAGTTTTAAGAATGGTAAATCTTGTCTAAATAAGAAAATATTATTCTGTACAATAAATTATGGCAAACATTCCCTGTGGTAGATTTTTCATCATGGTCGAGGCTTATTTCATCATTGATAGGGGCTCCATGTCAGTTATGTATATGTATCCGTATGGATATATATTTATATATGGAGAGATAGATAGGTAGATAGATAGATAGATAGAGTCAATTTAATTTCCAAAAAAGTTCTGAATTTGCAGATGTTCCTCTGATGTGCATAACTAAAAAGCATAAGGTAAATAGAAAGAAATCATTTCTTAATCCTTTGATAACCAAACATGTTCGATGGCATATGTAGACACAAAATTAGCTCACTCTTCTCTCAGAAATTTCTAAAATATCTATGAGAAACATCTCATAATATTGATTTTCTTCTTTCTTTTTAATAAAAAACCTTGATGTTTTTAGGTCAACACAGGCCACCCAGCTAAAAGATGACATTTCTCAGCCTCCTTTGCATCTGAGTGTGTCCATAGACTAGGTTATGCCCAAAGAGAATTAAGTAGAAATGTTATGTATAATATTTCTGAAAAGTTTCCTTAAAAAGATAAAAAAGCTCCTTTTCCTCCATTTCTTTTTCTTGCTATTTAGAACGGACTCTTATGCCTACAGCTCTAGCAACCATCTTGGGTCAGCCCACGATGGCCTTGAGAATGTGAGCCTTGTGCTAAAGATGGCAAAATGATAGCTAAAAACAAGAGGCTGGGTACTTCACTAGACCATAAAGCTACCATACCTGCCTTGAATAGTCTCCTTTTGGATTTCTTTAATATGCAAGAGAAATAAACTATCTTGTTAAGCCACTGTTATTTGTGGGATATGTTACAAACAGCCGAACCAAGTTATAATGAAGTTGGTAACAAGGATTGGGTTGCTGCAAAATAGAACCTAAAATCAGACATTGGCTAAGCGAAATAAGTGTGAGGAAGATATTAAGTACTCAGACATTGAAAGTTGGAAAACTGGTGACCATGATATGTGGTTGCAAACATTTGGTCAAGTTGTTACCTGCTACATTTTGGAGACCACACGTTCACATAAGGCATAGTCGTTGCAGGAATGGTGGGGAAAATTCAAAATATTAGTTTGTTTTGATTGTCTCTCAATGGCTTCATCAAGAAAGATAAACTCAGGCTAGAATCATCCATCAGAAAGCCAAGATGGATGAGACGAAGGGAGGCACTTTTTGCCTTCAACCTGCAATCTAAGTTTGATTTAAAGTCCTATAATTTGGAACCTAGTAGGGTTGATAAAACAAAACCACACTCATACAGCAAATTGAATTGCTTTCCTTTAATATTTCTCTACCAGAAGATGGGATCCAGTCCACTGGCAAAAAATCCCATTCAGGGTGTTGGATTTTGTCTAAGTTGTTTCAAAAGATCTCAGAGTAATTGTCAATATCAACGCAGATGCCAGTAACTTAATGATAAGAGTCTTCAGGTTAAAAGCTATGTCTAGACATGATCTTTGTCTACGGTTACTCCAACATGGAATTGACTACACACATACAAAGGCCAGAAACTATTTCGGGTGGGCCATGGTGGCACCTACCAGGGTCTAAAGGCAGAAAAGAGTACCAGGGTTCTCCAAGGGAAAGAGGGATTGAGCACTAGTTTTGGGAGCTACATAATTACAGGGAAGGCTAGAGTCTTCTTAGCAGCCAGTCATATTGGCATGGTATGGTGCTTTGGGTACCAATAGTTGAACATGTGAGTGTGAACCTAGATTCCTAACATCTCTAAGGTCCTGGTAGAACTCACTACCATGGCCCATGCGGGGCCTGTAATCACTGTGGCAGTCACAGGCTTATGAGATCATGCAGAGCTAGTCTTCGACGTCAACGGATTGTAGTAGCAAAAAGCATCAGCAATATCAGTCTGATGTCTGATTCATTTCTCTCTGCACTGAAGATTCTGGAAAAAAAGTGAAGCCAGTTTGGACTGAGCAAGATCTGGCATTCATAGAAAAGAGTAGTTGAAAGTTTGGAAGAGATATTGGACTTTCTACTAGTAAGAATGTGGTAGTTTGAGAAATTACTTGAAAATGTTTTTCAAAAGTGATTATATTTCCATCTCACATTGATGAAGTTGGCTATCCTGAGTACATTAAAAAACAGCTTCTACCACTAAAAAATTGGAAAATCACTACTATACAAATAGGTTTTTTAACTGAGATATATGGGTTCTTGTGCAAGAAAAAGGAATTGTGAAAGTGATATTTTAAATAAACCAATGTGATGCACAGTATGGCTTAGAACAGCGCTTCCCAAACTTAAGATCACAGTTCATTCAGAAAAAAAAAATATTGCAGCCCACTATGTGAAAAGATGAGGGGGCTGTTCTTGCTTGAGCCGTGGTCTGCCAGCCCAAAGGCCTGGGAGGATCAATATTTTGAACACACTTGAAGTCTTCCTGGAGTGCGGGCCAGGGCATGCTAGAGGGAAACATCTGTGTTAAAAGTGGCTTGATATGGGGACAGATTAGGTGAGAAACAACATAAAATCAACATGGAAAAATGTTTCCAGCGACTACCCTCAGAACTCAGGTGAGCTGAGTTTGGAACAAGATGCATCTTTTGTTCTGGATAAGTTAATTTGAAGTGACTCAGGAACACACAAGAAGAAAAGTCCTTAAGGCAGTTGGGAGAAAGATGAGAAGAAAGTAACTTTCGTAAGAAATATTTGTTTAATTCAAAGAATTACCGCGATTATTGATGTCATGATGCGGGGATGATGCAATGAAACCACTGCCAACATTGTCTTCAATAGTCTGGACTTGAAGGTCTAAAGGACCCAAGTTTGAATCCCAGCCTCTCCACTTGCTACCTGTGTGACCTGGGGCATGTGGCAATGCTACAGTGTCCTATCTTTCAAAAAAATTGGTAATAGTAATACCTACATTGTAACGCTATTGTGAGTTTTAATGTGATCATTTGTGTAGGAATTTGGCAGAGAATTTGGTACTAAAAAGGCTCTCAATAGATGCTGGTTGTCGCCAACTACAAAGTCCGTCTAGAAGTTTTCAGTGAATTTAACCTGTGACAAATCAACAGAACTGTCACAGGCTAGCTTTAACATGACAGATTGAAAGAAAAAAACAGATATGCAATTATGAACAATCTGTCTCCGTTAGCTTTTCTTCTCTTTGTTTCCATCTCCGTCTCAGTGTCTTCCCACTCCCTCTCCTCCTGTTCTTCTCTCTCCCTCACCCCTTATTCAGAGCTAAGAATTCTGGAAATTATTTAATACCCATAATAAAATAATCTTGGTGATTACAAAGTGTTTATATACGTGTGTGTGTGTGTATATATATATATATATATAATTTGCTTCCCTTTTTATTCCTTAGTTCTTTAGTTTCTCTTAACTTTCTTTCTTATTCTCCTCCTAAAAAAGAACATGAATCTATTGCCTTTTCTCCCTGTGACTGACCTCAACTAGTGTCATCCATATTTTAAGTCTGGTGTCTAGTTCTTGGAGAAAAGGATTACAATTCAACTAGATTCATCAAGATAGATGATTCCGGTCACTCAAACATACAAAACACGCACATGCGTGCACACACACACACATGCACACTTCCTTTGGCATTGATTATTTTTTTCCAATAACTTCTGACCAAACTTTCCTCATTTATGGCAAATGTACATATACTTTAATCTTGGAGTTACTCCAAGTCACAGATCTCTCTAAGCGGCTTTATCTCTATAGGTCTCATTTCAAAGCTGTCATGCCTTGCTGCCATTCTTTCCTGTCCCTCTGTCTCTCTTTCTTTAAGTTTTGACTAAAACTAACTCATTTTTCTAAGAGCTCTGAACACTTAGTGAGAAGCATTTTTCAAGTCCAAGGACTTCCTCTGCTTTACTTCTTACATATGTTACGTGTGTTTTAGAGTTTCTCTTACAGCAGAATTTTCTTTAGTCATTCTACTTTAAAGTTCTCTTAACTGAAGAGTATTACAGCCTTCTCCTACACTGTGTGACTCGCAAGTGTCTAGAATTATCTCAGTGTGTCATGAAGTCCTTTAAAAGTTCTAAAACATCAATATAAATCCACTTTGATGTTAATAAGAAATGTTTGCCAGGATGCTTTTTAGAGAGTATTGTAAAATCAAATGAGTTTCTTTCCTATCATAATAAAACATTTTCAAATAATTTCAATGTGTAACTTTGAAGTTGCTACTTTTGTAATCAATCTGAAATATTTTTACAGGAAAATTTTTTTTCCCATCCATCAGGTCATGTTAATCAAAATCTTATATTGGTTGTACAATATGAAAGTTATCATATTCACTTAGAATTATCAAGTTTTAATGGGGCTGCATTTAAACGAGGAAATTTAAATCTTGAAGGTGTGTTCCCATTTTTATTGTTTAGTAAAAATCTGACTACTATACACCCAGATGGGATTTGTTTTCCCATTTGTCTATGATGATTTGATTTTGCCCTAATTTGAATCCTATTCACTAATTTCCCTCCAAATCTGTCCACAGTTTGAACACTCATTCCTAGGTGTAATTCTCTTGTAACAAACGTGCGGTTTTCCATCCCAATAGAAGCACGTTCCTGGAATGAATGGCTCTCCTTTGGGAATTGAAAGGAGGGAAAAGTTCTTCAACGACTTTTATGGGACGGAAAAACAGAGACAATAACTATCTATTGAGTTCATTTTTCCTCTTTTAATCAGGTTTTAATTAATGTAGAACTTTGCCTTTTATTCACTATGAAATTATTCATTTTTCCTTCTAACAGAGAATTTGCTCAGAAATTGTGTATGGGTTTAATTATTAATATTTCTAATCTACATGTATTCAATTATATGTGCCACGATAGGAAAATATCGTGGAAATTTTTGGAAAATATAGCTTTATATGGTGAATGTTTTAAGATGATACATATGATACACTTGAGAAAAATGTTTGCATTTACATTCTTTAATTTCTTTGTAACTCCAAGTACCTATTGATTTATTGTGGCTTTTTTTTGGAGTGCTTCCGTTATCTCTGCTTTGATACTTGCATTTCTGACTCTTCTTTGCTACCACTACTTGTAGAAAGTAGCCACAGGGAAGATACCTGTATTCCTTGTGAAATTGAAGCAAATAAATCATTTGCCTTTTTGAGGAGGAGAAGAGCAAGCGATTTCCTCACCTTCTTTGATTCTCCTCTTTTTTCTGATGCTTTGATATATCTAACAGCTCCTCAGTAGACTTACCCCTTCTGATAGCGCTAAAATAATTTCTCATTAGCACAACAGTCAAGACAAAATTGATGCCACTGCAGCGTTAGCTAGAGCAAGGGGTGGTGGTTTAGGTGGCCGAGGGGGCCAGTTTAAAAGAACTAGAAAGCAAAATCTTTTAAGAAGTTGAAATATTAGGGCAACAAGACACATAGGAAGCAATGAAACCGAGCCATGTGTCACCAAGTGCAAATGGACATAGGACAGATTGAGAAAGCAATGCTGTGAGGGAGGAATGCCTGTAGGAGGAGATGCCAATCCTGAAGGTGACTTGGCTGCTGCTCATCAAGATGTTCATCCCCATAGGTGATTGGAGAGGAAGGAAGTGGGCATGCCAATGAGGGGGAGAGACATGAGTCCCACGTAAATTCACTTAACTTGTTGGAAATAGAATGGGAAATGATGCAAAGGTTTATTTTTTTTGGAGGGGAGTGGGTAATGAGGGAAAAGAAATCAAGTGAGGAATGTCCCCCAGCCCCTTAGTGCATTAAACTCTTTACACGTCACTTCATCATTTAAGTCTTCACAACAAAACCTGGGAGGCAGATGTTATTCTCACTTTGTAGAAGATCAAATGGAGGATCTGCGAGATTAGATAACTTAACCAATGCTCACACAAGCGGCATATGGTGGGGCCAGGAGCCAGTGTCACTCTCTGTGGGCTATAGCTTCTAAATGCATCACTTTTGATATGATTATATAAAAATTTTCTAGGCCACATTTCATGTTACCAACAAGTATACATTTTTTACTTTTTTATTTCAAAGAGAAATCTCCCCACCCTCTCACCTTAGGGTAAAACACTAACATCACCAAATTGGTAGATCGGAGCAGAGAAATACGAAATCACAAAAAACACAAATTGTACCCAGATCATTGATATTTGACTATATATTTTGAAAGTATTTATGTATCTGAAGAAAAATGTGTAATCAGAATATTGGTCAGTTATAAGGAAGTAGAAAGGCCGTCACTGGCAGTGTCCATTCTAGTTCTCTCCAGGGGAAGCTAGCTGGTCTGAGGAATTGGCCTTTCCAGATTCAATGATAGACTCAACCTTGACACAGACACCTCAGGCTCAACAATTAGACATTCTCTTCATCTTTAAAACCCTCTCTTTCCTTCTTTCTGACTCACGGCTCACCCAGGCATCTTAGGCTGAATGGCCATAAAACTTTTCTGCAGAGAAAGAATGAGCTGGTCCCTTCAGCAGTTCCATTTCTCACTGTATCTTAATAAACTGAGATCAACTTGGTACATCCTCTGGGAACTTGGCTGCTATGAGTTCACTCTTCAGAAGAGGCTTCTCTGTGGGGGTGTGGAGCGGAAAGGTCAAATTCCTGGACCTGCCCTTGAGAGCAGGGAATTCCCCCATTGGGGGACTTTCAGCCACAAACTGGGCATCCCAAGGTAGTATTGTCTTGAGAGTGACTTTTCCTCTCGGAACTTCTGCAGTGACATCACACTATTTAATCGTGCAGTATTCAGATTTCTAGGTGATAACATAATATATATTGTGCTATCTTTATAGGAAGGATTTAAATAATTATTGTCTGTGTAAAGAGCACAAAAGTAAAATATTACACGAACTGTGTATTAGGCCAGAATTTAATGCACTAATACTTTATGTGGAAAATCTTTAGGTGCTGATATATCTACTGAAATCTCTTTCTTATAGTTTTTCCCTATATCTGGATAAATATCAAATAATAGTAAACATTTATGTGCATCTAATAGTTCTAAATGGCATGACCTTCTTCTTAGGCTTCTTTTTATTGGGGTCAACTTATTTGGAAATGTAAGTAACTCGGTCAACTCTTCCTCTCTCAGAATGTACTTTTCTTTGGAAAAGGTTATTTCTATTTTAGAAAAATAGAGTTTGCAGAATGGAGATGGAGTGGGAGAAGGGGAGGACATTCTAAAGTGTGGAAACTTCACAGTTTGTAAGCAATTCAAGAGGCCCCTTGTGGGAGAGGAAATGACCAGAGAAAAAAGAGAGAGAAAGAGAGAGAGAGAATGTGCTAAGGAAAAAGGAGAGAAAAAAAAGAAAATGAATGTTCTTTCTATTAACTATATAATACGTGATAAATATCTCTTGAGTATCTGAGCATTTATTAAAGCAACTGAATAATTTGTTTATTGCTGCCCAACATTTCCTGTTTCTCTCTTCCTATCCTATGTGCTAAATCACTGAGTGTCCTTACGTCTGGGAAGTACATCTGGGGAGAAAATGTTTATGATTCCTTGGCTGGTGTTCAGAGTAGAAATTCTCCACCTGCTGCTCAGCCACGTATGGAGGTGGACCCTTCCATTTGTGGGCTGTGTTGGTGCTGTTTGGAAGGGACTTGAGGACCAGAATTCCCCTGAGGAAACAGTAGTCTGTGTAAGCATTCCCTTGATGATAGCATACTCATGTGCATTTTTATTATCATTTCAAGCATTTTACGTGGTAGTTAATTACTACAAAATTGAACTTTAGTTCATTTGGGAATCCTGGAGCTATGATTGTCATTGTATCTCTTTAAAATATGAATATTCCCTGTCCAATATTGTGTTCCTTTTACCAGAGGCTGGGAATTCTAGTCTCACATTAATGATCTGTTTATTTAAATGATGACTATGGTCTTCAGAAGCAGAGGGAAAACATTTGTTGAGTCTGACAGGCTGATACATTATTTGTGGTTAGCCCTTGTTCATGAGGCTACAGAGACTCCGAGCTGTACAGTTGGAGGTAAACTGTGAGGCCTGGTGGGCGGCCACCCCGTCTCAGCCAGCTCTTCTCCGACGACACCCAGAGTGCGTAGGATCCACTCTCTGCGTGAGCACATGGAGAGGCAAAAATTCTCATTAGTTTATGAAGCAGTGAAGGCCATTGGTGGACAGCTTTGATTGCTAGGCAATTCTTCACGACAGTGAACTAAAATTTGTCTTGCATCATTTGTCCCAGCCCTGTCTTCTGCACCAAGGTTAAACAGAGCTGTTCAGCTTCTGTGAAATAATCCTGAGGGTAGAAGGGCCCATCCAAACTACCCTCAATCCCTGCTGGGGGAGAGCACATCTAGCCTTATGAAGTTGACATTTTGGTTCCCTTGCCAAGACCATGCCAACCATGATGCAACTTTTGGGGGTCTATTATATGTCAGACACGTTAGAGACTTTAATACGTCTGTTTTCTAATCCTCATCACAGCTCTGTACTGTATGTTTTGTCTTCAAGATACAAACATCAAAACTGGTGCCTATCAGAGAATCAGAATGTTGAATAACCACCTAAGAGTACATGGCAGTAAGTGGTGAAGGGGGAGTACTTGCAGCTCTGTCTAAATCAAAGCACGTACACTTTTTCTCCACATCACAGTTCCTCTTATTATCTTACACTTCGTATTTGCTTCTAGAAGAATGATGTTCCTCATTACACAATTTCTAGACTTTTGTCTTCCTGGTCATGGCTTCTCTCCACCTCCTGAACATATTCCAGTTATCAGTATCTCAATATTGAAATGTAGATCCAAGCTTGATCTGTGCACCTGTGAGCTGAACAGCAGATTTTCCATGAAACCCTGCTGTGCCACATATTTCTATAAATGCAGCCTACCTTTTAAAGCAATATACCTAAATTTTATTGAAGGGGTTCCTAACTATTTTTGCATCACAGAACTCTATGTCAGCAGTTAAAAATCTCCACTTCTCAGAATAATGTTTTTAAGTGCATAAAATAAAATGCATGGAATTACAAACCAATAAATTATATTACGATGCATTTATCAAAGTATTGAAAAGAAATTTGTGGTTTAGTATTATACATGTGTATGTATACATCTCTTTATCAATGTATTAGTAACAAGATCTACTGGTGGGTCCGTTAATTACCTTATTATTATTGTTTTATATTTTTGGTGAGGAAGATTAGACCTGAGCTAACATTTGTTGCCAATCCTCTTCTTTTTGCTGAGGAAGATTGGCCTTGAGCTAACATCTGTGCCCATCTTCCTCTATTTTGTTTATGGGACACCGCCACAGTGTAGGTCCACACCTGGGATCCAAACCCGGGCCACCAAAGGGTAGCACACAAACTTAAACACCATGCCACTGGGCCAGCCCCCAATTATCTTACTTTTGAAGTAGTAAAGCATAAATACCGTTTTGAGATATGTTCAAAAATGGTAATGCAATAGGAAAATATCTATGATTAAAATTGTTTTGACCATGTTACAAGTACTGCTAATACTACTGTGTTATTTTGCCTACATCCATAACGGAAGGAAATGCTAAATTTCAGTCAGAGGTTAGCGAAAACAGCTATGTATTTTTTTTTCTCCTTCACATTGGTGGACCCCTGAATCTATTCATGGACCACTTGGAACACTGTGAATCAGTTAGCTCATCTTCATCTCCAGTTAGCTAAAATTACTAGGACTTTTTATACGAGCAATATAGCTGTGCAATTGATTCTTTAACTGACAAGCAAAATTTAATCTTTATCTTTTTAAATTTTGATCTTATTGTTAAGATTGGCATTTTAGTCTATTAAGATAATTTTGAATCTTATTTGTTGCTATTTCTCCTAGCTTTAGGATACCCCTTCTATCTTTAGCCAACTTATCTTAAAACACATTAAGACTGAGCTGTGGACTAAGGACTTGAACAAGATTTTAGAAACCACCCTTTCGGTTAATGAAAGCCTATTCAAAAACACTTTTCTGATGAAAGTGTCAAGCAGCTGTAAGTCCACATAACTGTGCAAACAACCAAGGATGTGATGAGGCCACGTCCAGTACATTTTGAAGTTAAGATGCAGGATATTGGGCTTTCAATCTGGGCATCGCTATAAATGTGCAATCCAGTAACCTAATTTCAAAATAAAATGAAGGCTAATTTATATCACTTTCTTTTTCGTGAAACATGCTGGCTCCTAGTGTTCACTATGCTATTTTCCGAAAGCCTACCTAATTAGTGTCCGTTTAACAAATCATTCTAGAAAATGGCTGGGAATCAATTTCAAGCTTACTACTGTGTGAATGCTGCAATGCGTCTCATTCTTTTCTCTGAGAATTAGGGCAACTTTCTTTAAGCTTGAATTTAACTGCTTATTCTAAATATTTTAACTCATTTACAACAATAAAATATGCTTATTGTGTCTCATAATCTAGCTCGCCTTCTTCCTTCCTTCCTGCCCTCCCTCTGTCTCTTATCCTCCTGTCCTTTTCTTCCTTCCTTCTTTCCTTCCTCCCGCCCTCCCTCTCTTCCTTTTTTTTCTCCCTCTCTCTACTCCTCCTTCCTTTCCTTCCTTCCTTGCTTTTTTCCTTTCTTTGTTTCTTCCACATTTATTCAGTGTGAAATCATGCCAGCCACTGGGGTTGTATAGATAGGTAAGGTATGTTCCTTGAAGTCAAAAGACTTGCCTTCCATAGAAGCATTGACCTCCCTGGACTTGATATTTTAACAGCTGGTTCATCTTGGAGGGACCAATCCTCTTAATAAGGATGATTTTGTTCTGATTAGTTTTCGTCTTACTCTCCATTCCTCCCAGCTTGAAGAACTGGGTTTGAGTTGTTTTTGATAGTTATCTGTTAACAGTAAAGCATTTTTTTTCTTAGCAGTCTATTCTTATCCTTATCTTGCAGCATTTTTAGGAAGCTTCAATGAGATTTGGCTTTAGCTTTCCAGCACCAAACAAAGCTTTCCTGGTTGTATGTCATTCATCTTCTATCTTTGGCATACATTCACGTTATATAGGAGCTGATTTCATAGTTTCCTATATAACATAGTTTACTATGTAACATAGTATAGTTGCTTTTTCATCAGTTTCCTACTAACTTTATTATTTAAAATTTGTTTAATAACATATTTAGTGTGCTAAGAATTTCCTAATAAAGACAGCATAGATCTGTTAAGTAATCATATCAGGAAAGAAAACTATCAAGTTTGCATTATATATAAATTTGCTAATTATTAATGGAAAAATTTAATTTATAAATGAGAAATGCATGCAGATTTAGGACAAATATTCAGTAAATGAACAAAATTGTTAATTTTAGCTTTGTTTTTCCTCCTCTTTCTACACTTTGCAAGATTTTTTGATATTGCAATATGCTCCCTTAGAGTCATCTTAGTATTATTTACTCTTCTCATTGATTTATTCTGAATGTATAAAAGTTGATTAGCTGAATATAGGAATACCCTTCTGAAATCTGTCAAAATGCAGTGTGAAAGTATTCATAAATTTGATCCAATAACAGTAAATTCATTCATTTCTTTTCTTCTCTTATTCAGTAGCAAAAGTAGCCTAATAACATGATTGTAAAAAGATAAAATATATTTGCAAAGCTAATCTAAAGAGGTGGATATTTTTGCCATTTCCATTTGGGATACATTTTTGCTCATTTTGGGTACCTTAGATAGCTTTGAAGTTAAAAATAAAACATTGCAGTTCATAAACACAGAAAGCAAAGCAGTACTTTTTCTGTCCCCATGCATTCCTATCCTTTTGCTTCCTATGTGTATAATTTTGTATCTTCCATGGCGTAAGAACCCTTCTTTGACCAAATGCAGAATTTCTGAGAGACCCCCTTGTGACAGGGACGGCTCACCAACATGGGGAGCCCACCCTTATCAGTTCTGGGTTTCCCAGTGAGCCAAGCGATTTCGGATGTCATGACCAGGTCGCCTTCACATCTGTGTGTGTGTTTTCTATGCAAACATTTATGCAAATCCACATAAACACACTGGATCCCCCACAGCAAACAGCCAACATGTCTCTTTGTCTTTATCTGTCTTCTTGCTCCCTTTTGTTATGCATGGTCCCCAGGGAACTGCCAGGGCAGAACAATTAAAACCTAGATACAGCACATTTAATGTTCTCTAAAAGTACTAGCAGTGTTTATATAGCATGACCACCCTGGAGGGAATTTTCAACAACCGTCTCAAATCACAGTCTACTAAGTGCTCCCTTGTTGTGTCCATGAGATGAAATGAAGTGAAGCATTAAAAGTTTATTGGATCAATTAGAAGAAACTTGATTTTGTCTTTCAAGTATTTCATCATCTTTTGTTCAAAATATAGGAATCACTTGAGGTACAAGAAGTGAATTACCTGAATCATCATGTATTTACCTTCTATATTTATTTTTTGTGTGTGAGGAAGATGGGCCCTGAGCTAACATCTGCCAATCCTCCTCTTTTTGCTGAGGAAGATTGGCCCCAGGCCAACATCCATGCCCATCTTCCTCTACTTTATATGGGACGCTGCCGCAGCGTGGCTTGCCAATCAATGAGTCCGTGCACGCCCGGGATCCGAACCGGCAAACCCCGGGCCGCCACAACGGAGCGCGCACACCCAACCGCTTGCACCACTGGGCCGGCCCCAACCTTCTATATTTATTTGAACATTTCATTAGCTTCTAAAATATTATTTTTATTTGCCTCTAAAACGATGCCATAGTAAGTCATTTGCTTCAGTAGCCAAAAGAGCAGAGAATGATACTCTGCCTTCTTTGCTGGCATAATTTTACACTGTAGAGCAACACATGGAATCTTAAGCACTTTTCTACCTACATTCACGTCAAGGCTTATTAGAGGGTGAGGTTGGTCACCCACATAGTAGTATTTGATCGCTCCAAGAAAAATCTTCCAAATCATCAACAGCCTGTGGCAAATGCCTTAATTCCACCATTAGTTAGTGTAATCCTTCTGCAAATTCTTGTGTGAAGGAATACATTAAGATATAAATTACCTAGTGGGGATTCATTTTACTAAATCAGACTTTTTTCTCTGAAGCAGGGATGTTGGGTCGGAAAACAGATCTCGGGCTCTTGGGAGATGAAGGAAGACTGGAAAACGACGGTACTGAAGAAAGAGTAGGACTGAAGAACAAAGACAATTTGGGGCTATGTACTGATTTCACTATCTGACAACCTCTTACTTGATTCCTGTAAATCCATATGACTGAGTCTTCAAAGAAGGAAGAATCCATCATGATGGAAGCATGTTAAGATGCATGGCACAGTAGAATGGCCTTTTTTTTTTTTTTTTAAGGAAGATTGTCCCTGTGCTAATATCTGTTGTCATACTTCCTCTTTTTTTTTTTCTTCTCCCCAAAGCTCCAATACATAGTTATATATCTCAGTTGTAGACTTGTAGCTCTTCTATGTGGGACGCTGCCTCAGCATGGCTTGATGAGTGGTGAGTAGGTCCACGCCCAGGATTCCAAACCAGTGAACCCCAGGCCGCCAAAGCAGAATGTGCAAACTTAATCACTACACCACTGGCCCAGCCTCAGAATGACCATTTTTATGAGCTATGTAAGTGAAATAAGAGAAGGTTAGATAAATCTGGACATATTTGTAACTGCGTTTTAGGAAAAACCTAGGTAGCATATCTTTGAGTATTCACCTTCCAGAAGATGCAGGTGGAGTTTGAGAGGAGAATTCTGGGGCAAGTTCAGTCACACAGCCTAATTTCTTTCTAAGTCTACATGAGTACGTACTCAGCATCCTCTGCATATAAAGTCCAAGCAAAGTTCATTTAGTATCTACCTGACCACTCTGTCAGTAAGTCTCTCCTTTGGGTGAAATCTCTCTCTCAGGTTTACAGCCACTGCATCTCTCATCCTCCATAAGCAGGAAATATCCACGTACTGCTGAGTTTTCAGAATCCGTGCTGCCCACAGCAGCTGAATGAGAAGACTGCCTCAGCCTTAAGCAGTGGTCTCAGAGAAGGTTAGAGCATATTCTGAACCAGAAACACCCAGCCATATGAGATGTCAGTTTCTCTATGGAGAAATGTAAGATAGAATTGTGACTTAAAGCATCATCTTCTGACGAAGGTTTCTGATGGGTGCTTTTAAGGAGACTCTGTTCCTTGAACTACTTAGAATCACATCCCTAGCAAATTCAAAGTTTTACAGTCTGGCAATAAAGGATGCAATTAAAATTGCACTAAGTTCCTTTCCTCTTCTCTAAAGTGACTTCAAAATAGCTTGTAATTGGTTTGGAGGCGGTGTTTTAAAAATAACCTCACAATATTTGCTTAAAATAATGTTAAGGATGTTTTACAACACCTAGAGGACCACACAGCACTTGAAAGTTGATTACCTTTTTTCATTTTGCACTTCTTGTCTCCTGCTGCAAGAGTAACAGTGCAATTTGGGAATCCTTCTGGGCCTCAAATATGGTATCTACAAGTTACAAAGTACAGTGGAGAGTTAATTGTTGTCTAATTTATTTGATCAAACTTAGTAGCTAACTAAGAAAAGTGGCCTTCTCAAGTGATTCTTTACATGACTCTTCTGGTATTTAGCTGCATGGACTTAACTCAGCAGAAGAGTTTCAACAGCACATTGTTCCGTGGTCTATTTCAGCGAATTCTGCATTTTGCCAACGGAAACAGGGTGAGCGATTGAGTCTTGTCCTTTTGTGGATTGGAATGATCAACTTTAAAATGTTCAAAGGTCCACTGGGCTGAATTGAAGGACCACGAGGAGCTCTTGAAGAGGGGGGGTAGGTGCCAGGGACACAGAGCATTCACTCCCTACACAAGTTTACAGGGTGACTGCTCTCTGCTATTTTTTTCTGCCCCCTTTCTAGGAAAATGCAAAAAGTGTTTTTCTTCACACCATGGGCAAATTGCCTCAGGATAAATGGAATCCTGTTTATAGTCCAATGGTTTTACATAATCAATGTTTTTCAACCTGAGTTTCAAACCGGAACACTTCAATAATATAAAAAATTTGCAAAATTTCATGAGTCCTCCTTCTCCCAAATGGTATGGGTAAAGAGCAATTCGCTAAAACTGGAAGTTTTGGTCCAAGCTCAGGCTCTGCCTTTTACCAACCACGAGGCCTTGAACAAGTCGCTCCTACTCTCAACATCAATGCCTACATTGGGCATCATAATACTACCTCGATTTGTTTGTTTTGTGAAAATCAAATGACACAATGCGAATGTGCTTTGTAAATTCTAAAATGTTAACACATGTTGAGTAATGATTTTGATGATTCTTGTTCTCGTCTCCATAAACTGGTCAACAGTCTCACCAATGAGCAACTCTCTTTGTAAGCTTTATTGCGTCGACAATAGCTGGATGATGGGAAAAGGAGGACAAAGGGGGCTGTCGAATGAGACAAAGGGAACAGCGAGGACACAAGAAGAAAGACTGGCATATGGTGAGGTGGGGGAGGGGCAAGGCACAGAAAATGCTGGTCAGAGAAGAAGCATGCACACACACACACATCACGTCTAGAAGTATGCATCTGCAGAAGTAGCTCTTACATGTTAAAGGTGGATAGTAGGGTTGAAATGCCTGTGAATGATCTTTTTTGCCCAATCTTGCCTTGTAAAACCAACTGTCCATTCCAAATTGGCAGCTGCAGCCATGACTATTTAAACAAATTTTAAACAAATTTAACCTCTGTCTCATTTTGTGAGTGAAAAAAGGCCTTTGAATGATATCTTCTAGATTTGTTCTTAGGCCCCTACATGTAACCACCTGTTGAACAGGCTGGTCCTAATGTCCATCAAATGCGGGGTTTAAGGTGGTGCTCTGGCTCTCTGGGTGTGTAAGCAGTTCTGGAAACACCTTCCAAATAAGATAAATTTCTTATCCTGGGGTTATTTGAGGTTCTCATTATAATGCAGATTCCGGGAACTTCAAAACGACCACATCAATGTCAGTTTGGGTAAAGCCTGAGAATCTGCATTTAATGAGGTTCTCAGGCAATTGCTGCCCGCACACCAGGCCTAGAACCCCTGGTCCAGTCAATGTGGGCACTACCGTAGGGTCCGGGCAGCAGCGTCAGCCTCAGGGGCAGCAACTCCAGGCTGCTTGGGAAGCCCAAGGCTCCTGGGCAGGTGGCTCAGAGCCTTTTCCCTGAAGGGAGGGTCTCTCATCCTCCTTCAGTTCTTCCAAATTAGAAGTCTGTGGACACCCCATGGGCAGTTTCCTTTTGGTTCCTTTCCCTTTTATTTTTAGTCTTGATTCTTACTCAAATGTCTCTGTTTCAGCCTGCTGGGTTAGTTTTGGTTACAATTGGTGAGTCACAAAAAACACGAGGCATTTTTTTATCTGCAACTTTTGGTGTGCTCTAGGACTATCATTTGTGTATTTGGGCTAAAGGAATCTCTCTTCACGATTTGAGAAAAATGCAGAAGAGAAAGAAGACTTGATATTTAGCACAGGGGCTACTGTCATGCGCCAATCTACATCAAAGGAACCCGTGGCTTCCGGCCTGCCCCCTGCTCACTGTCTGAAGCCTTCACAAGCCTCAGACCATGCTCAGCCAAAGGAAATGTGCGGAAGTGTATTTTTCACAGGAATTAACTCTTGTAGCCAAACAGGCACTTCAGGTCGCTTTAGAGCCCTTACCTCGCAAAGGCCACGTTGTGTTTTCCTCATCCACACTGGTGTTCTGTTTTGTTATAACTTTGCAATTCAATGAATGTTTTGCAGGCGAGCAAAAAACGCCCATGGAACCTTTATTGCTTTGTTTAAAAAAAAAAAAAAAGTCCGTGGAGCAAGAAAGAATGTGACTGCATTTTTATTTATGGTCAATAAGCCCAGATGAATATGTGATAAACGTTGCTGAGACCATCACAAAGCAAATCACCATGTCACAAGAAATATTATTAAATTCTGTAATTTCCTTTTCTGAAAGTAGTTTCTCTGTATGGAGTTGGAGAAAGAAAATTACATTCAATATTCACCTTAGCTGAAAAGCCGATGAGTGTGGTGGCTGAGATCCTATAAATAGCAGATCTGTGACCTCATTCCTGTTCTCTTCCCTTGCCGAGCTGTTTCCAGTTTCAAATGGAATAGAAAATTGTCAATCATCTGGCGATTCTGGGCACATAGTCCAGCTTATTTGGATCTCTCTGGCCCGTCCTTGTTTTGCAGTATTCATTCCGGGCTGTGCCTCCGTTTAAGCGAAAGCAGCCTGCGGTCTGTGTCTGTTGCTTTTTGCCTCCATGGACCAGGTAATTGCAGTTATGTGGAAATGGCCTAACGTGACCTCAGAAAACTGCTGAGGCTTTTGGAGCCTCAGGTTATCCATCTGTAAAGCGAATATTGTAGCTGCCTCTCCCTCCTTTCAATGGAATGCTTTGAGAATTGATTAGATAGTGTGCATAAAGCAAGTTGACCTCCTCGAGAAGGAATACAATGTATGATTTTATTTCTGGTCTCAAAGTTCCTAAGCCAGGCCTCTCCAGCACAACGTGGTCATTATCTGTGCTTTGGACTGCCTAGAGAGGAAATTCACACCATTCAGGGCAAAACAATCCACTCCAGTTTCTAAATGGTGGGGATTGTCTATCTATGGAGCACAAATTCAACAGATGGTTGCCAACCTTCCACTTGATTTTGCGGCTCTTTAAACTGTGTTCATTAAAACTTCAACTTGCAGACAGCTTTGCAGAGACCTGGAGGGATACGTGAATGACAGTTTGTGATATAACAGATTCAGCCTGCATGAAACGTGAGGGTCTTATGTCTCTGATTCTTAAAAGCAGTTGTTAAATTAAGGTGTAAAATAACACACAGGATTACTCCGTCAGTAATTAGAAGGGCTTACGTTGTTTTCCACATGTTTGTGAATCTCCTACCCATGTCAACATTTTGAAACTTCACTAGTAAGTATATTTTGCAGAATTTGAGCACAATCATGTTTCATGTTGAATTTCAAGTTCCTTGTTTTCAGAAGACGGAACACAAACCTGAACCAAGGTTTTGGGGAAACAGAGACCAAATCTGTTTCTGTTTTTGCTTCACAATCTTCACAATCTTTCCAGAGATGTGTAATGCCATAGCACTTTTTATTTAAGGCTGGCATAACTTATTTATTGTTTCTTTCTATCTTTCTTTGGTGGGCATGCATGCAAACATGTATTCACTCTTTAGCTTTTGGAGTTTTCATTTATTTAGCAAATGCCTTGCTTTACTGAACATTTTGACTATTTCCTTGGACCATTTTGTTACAAGAAGTAAATGTGTTCTTTAAATGATTTATTTCTTTTTCTATCAACTTGGGAACCAAAATAAAATTGACATTCTCAGAAAACAAAGGTGCTGTAGAATTTGAAAACATTTACTCTGAAATAAAAAATTGTGTTTACTTAGAGCTCAGTTTCTGTTGAAAAACAAACATCATAGACCCTCAGAAAAAGAAGAGAAGCCCCCTGCCGACACATTCTCTCCTTGATGGATGATGTTGTCTTGGCAGAGATGCTTCAGAAATGGCAATCAGGGGACAAATGGCTTAGATTTTATTCAATAAAATACCTTTTCAAAAAGAAAAGAAATCTCAAAATTCAAGGAATTGCATTTGAAACTGGTGAAACATAATTGTGTGAGTTCATTCTTTGAAAAACAAAGAAAATGGGATTGTGTCTTGGTCTCATTCCTATGACATCAATCTGATTTGAAGGACACCAGGCCACCGTAATGTGTGGCGTTCTGTTTGAGAGATACACATCGATGGGAGTGTGGTCTCTCTGTTTGCTACTGGATCATATAAGCCTAGCACCGGCCTGAGCCGAGAACTATATACCACTGAGGTACACTGAGATGGGAGCATGAGGCTAGGCGTAGTAAGCCTTGTGAAACATTTACAGTGGGCCAGGCATAGTGCATTGCATGTATTAAGTCAATTTATCCTCAGGTTGGCCTTATGATAGTCTTTATTATACAGATGAGGAAATGGTACAGAGTGGTTAAGTCATTAGCCAAAAATCACACAGCTAGGGAAGAATAGAGCTGGGATTTGAACCTAGACAGTCTGATGTTCCAGAGTTCATCTCTTAAATGCTAGAGCTGTTGACTCTCTTTATTTATTAAACTAATAACAGCAACAATAATAATAAATAAACTCTTAATACATTAAAAACTTAGTACAAAGATAATTTCTGAATTGTCACATTGTTTTCATATTTTCATTCTCCACTTTTTCAGGCATTCTTAAATTTTTTCTGCTTTCCATTTCTCCAATCGGTTCTTTTATTTTACTGTAATACTTTTGAGCCCATATGTGACATAATTTAACTTAGTTCATAAGCACTTTCTTTTCAGTTGCTGTAGGAATTTATAAAATTACTTCAAGCAGGTGTAAATATCTTTTTCATTGAGTTTTAATTTTTTTTGCCATGAATAAAAGTGTATGTCTAAAATCCTGTTGTAAAGTATAATCGTGACTACTTATAATCATATCTGTGTTTTCCTCTCAGATGTAGCATTTCTCAGGATTTGGGGGGGACACAGTGATTGCTGTGTCTTTTCAATGTGGGTGTCCTGTCTTCACCCTCCCCCTTGATTTGGGGGGATTATGTTTATTTTTTTTACTTCTCCATTCACACATTAGCAGAATTGTTTGTGATAATAAAAGAGTGTCACTTAAAATTTTCCTAACCATTTATAACACTAGAATTAGAACTTTGATATTTAAAAGAGCACGTGTGTGGAGATTAGGTTTATGGGGTCCCTTTCTCTAGGCCTTGAAAGGATTTTGTACGTGCATGAATGGGCTCTTGATCTGTTCTCAAACAGAACAAATCAGGGAATTTGGCTCTACTCTACTCTCAAAGATTTCTAATTCAATGCCGAAAACAGACTAGCACATTATGACCTTGTGAAGCATAGGTAACAAAAACTGCAGGGCAGTAGATCTGAAGATTTTATATCATTGCAACATTTTTTCTATTACTTCACCTGCAGTCTTTCCTGGCGTTGTGCTGTTGAAGAGAAATCTTCCCTTAAACTTTGTCTACCAATCTGAACCAAGAACTTGATCCACCCTTGCAAGATGGTATTGACTTTAGTAGCCTCAACACTTTCATAGTAAAGGCCCGTTAAACGAGAACAAAGACAAAACTTCACTAAATGAGAAAATAAGATTGAGTTGCCCAGGGTCCCCTCATTTGAAACTCAACAAACTCACCCACCAGGCACAGAACTTTCCCAGAACGCTGAGGAGTGAGTTTATGTGTCTTCACTAACCATGCTCTAGATTACTCCACTTTTCTGGAGCAATCTTTTAGCGCAAGTGATACAAAACAATAGAATTTACTTTTGAAGTTCTGATGAAAACTTTAAAATGGGTCATACCATGGACCAAGATGACTGGACAGTGATTCCTCAAAGACATTTCCTCCAGAGAATGCAAAACATCTTCAAAATCATCAATAGGAAGAGATACTATTACTGGAATTTGCTAGAAAGCCAGACTAAAATAAGAAAACGCAATAAATATCTCCATGAGGATCTCTGGGAACTTGACTCTTCTGTAGGTGGTTTTAAGACTTTCTAATTTTGCTTATTTCTTTAAGTAAAATATCAATACTTCGTGATTAAATTATTTAAAAACTTTTGTTAATGGTTCTCAATCTCTTAGCTTCCACTTTGGAACCATATGAATTGTTAAGACTTTCAGCTGTCTCAGACACTTCTGCTTGGAGACAGTAAATGTAGACATTTCTCGAGAGATGTTTGGCAGAAAAAGGAAGAAAGAGGTAGTGGCTTGAAAGAGAACTACAGTCAAGAGCAGGTTTGAATTCAAATGAGGTTTAAATCAGAAGATCTAGGTCTCCTTTCTTCCTCTATATTTATTCACAAAGTAGTTCTTGTAATCAAATGAGCTCATGGTCTACCGCATATATGGCAAGCTCTTGGGATGCAAAGACAACTTTTATATATTTATTCTCATATATATTTATAATTGGCCTCATTGCACAAATGATTTGAGGTAAGAGAAATAAAAACTAACATTAAGCTGCCCTTCAAGGGATCAAAGTCTACTGGATTCAGCCTCAAAAAAATTACAATACAGTATGAGGAAGTGCTATTCCAAAGAGAGAGGCAAAGCACTGAGGGAGCCTGGTGAGTGTGGTAACTATGTCAACAATTGGTTGATTTTCAGCTGCTTCTTTCATGGAGTCCTCAAAATTTATATGACTTTACTACATGCCCCAGGAGACTCCTAGGCTCCTGGACTAAGCAGAAAATTTAGAGTAACCATTGCACAATCCTAGATCCATAACCTGCCTAGTAAGGGAGTCCTGGTACATTTACTAGATCCAGGAACAATTTCTAGTGTGTCTGAATCCCCATAGGGCGAAAGTACAGATGATCCAGAATCAATATCTAAAAGGGTTAGAGCTTATATGTGAGAATCGACTATGTCCAGACATCTTGGGTGTTTCAGCAAAGACTGTTCTCCTAAGATCCTTCTCTTAGCAGGGGATGTATATTCATCTTTGCGACTTTTCAGTTCCAGTGGTGATATTTGTGTGTTTATTTCTGTTAGAGAAACAAAGAAAAAGAGGGAAGAGGGGAAGCGGATTGTGGCCCAAGGAGTACAAATTCTCCTTTGTGGTGTGTGTTCTTCTGCCTGGAGAGAGCTTTATGTTCTCTATTTTGGATTCATAAGTAGCTATATACAGTAGTTATATGTATATATAACTGGATTACATGTGGTTGAGACCAAAAGATGAGGCTAAGTACAGACAGGTAATTATCTAATTTCCTTTCTGACTTTGTCCCTGGCAAACAAATATGTTTGCTTGAGGTTGAGTGTGAACAGCTTTACACGAACAGGTGAAGTCAAATTTTGTAGCCTCAGGCAGTAGTATTTTGTGCTGTGCTAGTAGCTTTAAAAATTATAATTAAGTACATTTATAGTCCTGCTTCCCCTACACCTTTTATTAAAAGTAAATTCATGCTGAGTCTCGGCAAATTTGGTCTTTTATTTTATTCCTGCAGGAGGGAAAATGATAAAAAGTTTTAAAATAGGAAAACCAGAGATTTATCATATTCCCGTCTTAGGGATGTGTTGTAAAAGGATCCACTGGCAAATTCATACATTTATTGCAGTAATACAGAGGTCAATATCTTCTTGACTGCCTGATCTATCTCCTAATACAAAGTGTTCATCACAGGTATTTTCTGGATGAAGTGATGACAGATGTTACCAAAATTTCCCTATTTGTTATAAATTAGTTCTCAACACACACAAACACACACACACAGATGTGAAATACAGCACAAACACTTCTCTTGTTTGAGAGGGAGCTCAAGGTGGCTGAAATTCAGCAATTATCCAAGCACAGGCAAAGAATTAGGCAGCATTTTTTAAATTCTAGAAGGAATCACAGAGAGGAGGGGAGTAGAGCCTGGCTAGGAGAGTGAGAATTGGATCTTGGGGGAGGGGAAGAGAATGGCTAGCTTTTTACACCCTCTTCTTTTATAGGAAAAAAGAGCAGCCAGCAGAAACTAGATGAGGATCAACATGAGGTGAGGGTGAGGGGCTGCAACCGCTGAGACAGTCAATAGGCAGATTGTTCATCATGCGTTGCCAGAAGATTAGCTGAGCAAATGCGCAGACAATGCTGATTAGTGGCTTGAAATGCATCAGTTCTTACTGGAGAGAACAAAGGCGGTCCAGATCACTGCCCTACAGCCTAACTATAATAATGGAACCCAGCTATGCTCAACCTAAAGTTTGGAGCTGAGAAATGTGGGCAACGTGTCTAACTGTTTGTATTCACTAAATTTCTCTCGCCTCTGGAACGGCCTCATGAGATACATATCTTATTTCTACCAGGTTCTCCAGGGACGGTGGTCTTATAATCACACCCCTACATATTTCAGCCCCTTGTGAGTTGTGTATTTCTTTCCACTTCATCTGAGAAGGCAGATATCATTGACTGTCACAATTTGGCCCCTTTTTTTTCACACTGACCTTGCAAATGAAGAAGATCATATGGGGAAAACATTTTTAAATTACTCTCAAAACTTATTATTTACTTACATAAAGAACTGGTACCAGCAGTTATAAATATATTTGAATATTTTAAACTTGTGAAATAAAGTGTGAAATATTTGCCTTTTGTCCTTTCTATGAATATGTTTCAGACAAAGCCGGTGCATTATTTGTTTTGTCTTGATCTCCTGTTTTATTATGAGTCCAGAGACCTCTGCACATTTGTTCCACCACCTTCCTTCGGAGCTTCCGTTCGAGCACCTCGGAAACAGAATATGACCTTGGGTTGGCACTAAGATGCTAGAAATTTTCATAGAAAATTCTTTACTTTATACCATATTACGGTACCCATCAAAAGGAGCCTTTCCATGTAATTGATATTATAATTAAACTTAATAATAGCATCTCTCTTTACATTTTCTTTACATATCTGAAAATAATCTGGGGCTATTTATAGACTTGTGTTATTCTTTATTAGAAGACTTTCTGTTCCCCACATTAAAGAGCTTTGCTTTAGTCATGATGCGCTGAACAGGATTCATCTAGGAGAAAGTGCTCGAAGGCTGACGTGCTTCTCACTATCCTCATTGACAGTTTATACCTTATTGGATCTGCATTTCTTCTTTCTGCCCCTTTCATTGTTTCTTTGTATTTTTTTAATGCCCAACCCTCTCTTACTTACTTTATTTATTCACTTACTAACGCTTGATTAATTCTGACACTCTTCTCTAAATTAGAGAAACAATGAAAAAAAATTTCAAAACATTTTATAGGAAGAAAATTTTCTTTTTTTCTTTTTCTGCGGTTAACCATGCCACAGTTAAAATATAAAACATATAAAAAGGAATTATTTGCACCAAATTTAAGAGGCAACAGATTGCTACCAATAACATATAAAGAACTCCCACAAATAAACATTTTAGAAAAATATACCAAAAAATATCCAATGACAAAAGCAAGCCATGGCCATGAATAAACGATTCAGAGATGAAATGCAACAGCCAACAAACATGAAAAACGCTCACTCTCCTTGATAAACTATATTCAATATAGATTGAAAAGAAATTGACATTGGATTGACAAAAACTATAAAAGATGGGTAATATCCAGTGTTGGCAAAGATATAAAGAAAAGAGTAATACCATATTTTGATAGTGCTTTTTTAGGTAACTTGCCAACATCTATCAGACCATAAAATTGTGCACTCCTTCATCTATTAATGCCATTTCCAGAAAGTCATTCTACAGAAAATTCAGATGTGAGCACCAATACTTTTTTTCCCTCTGTCAAGAATATTTACAGAGAAACAGTTAACTGATATAACTAATGTTACATTCACAACATGGAATATTATCCATATAGCAGCTAATGAGAATGATGTCCTAACAGAAATATCTATACAATATATTGAATCTCGGAATAAAAAAGACGAGTCTCAGAAACGTAAACTTAGAATGATCTCATAGACATAAAAGAAAAGGAAAACCACTTATCCATGTTTGTAAAACTATAACAAATATTTGGAAGAGTAGCACAAAATTCCCACCCAGCTAACTGGGGAGAGAAATAGGATTGTAGCAAGGACAGATGAGGAAGGAATTACCACATTGTTCTAGATTTTTGCAATTATGTTTTATTTTGGTAACACAAAAATAAAATAAAAAGCATCCACTTTCAAGTGCATAGATTAATTCAAATTAAGCTAATGAGAATGCTAGCTAATAGAAGTCTCCTGGAAATATGCTTTAATGAATGAATACAAACAATGTGTCACTTGTTCATGGATTGTCATATAAAGTTAGTTCTACTATAACCCTTGTCTTGTAAATGCAATTTTTTTCCCAATAAGATTGATATATTGGGGATAATTTGAGCATAACACAAATGTGTGTCTTTATGTGTGATTTCATCCAGGAGACACACTAGGTGAATCAGAGAATGTCACCCAGCTCAGTTGAGTTACAAGGAAAATACAAAATACGCATACACATGCCTCAAACATCTACCATCTATCTCAGTTCACCACGTGTGTTATAAGTCACACACATGCACATCTGTCGTTACAACTTTCCATCTGATTTCAGATAAACCTCCTTCCACCACTTCACAATAAGTCAAAACTGAAACTCGCAACACTTGCTTCCACAAGCAAACCGCAAGTTGTTTCAAAGTCGTGTCATATTTATTCGAGTGTTTATGTATTCATTATTTCATATGCGTAAAGCTATGCTACTCTTTTTTATTAGTTCCTGAATTATTTTTAATGTGTCATTGACAAAGTTTTTGAGTGTTGTGTTCCTAACACCATTTTTCCCATAAGCTCTGTTATTTTTATTGCACGATTTTTTTGTCGCACATAGCATGGCACTTTTCAGGAATGCGTGTGTCACATTATTGTAGAACTGATTGTATTCAATACATGACAGACCAGTGACCCTTGGAGCCTGGTACTCTGCTTTGACGAGAGTCAACAAAAGGCTTTTGCCGGGAGACAGTTATTCATAGGTGTCTCACTTTCCTGCCCGCTGTCTGAGCAAAGGCACAAAGTGTCTTTCTCCTAGATGATCTTTTTAAGGATGTTTGTAGAGCCAACAGCCTTGGCAGTTAGAGAAACTGTCTTCCTTTGGAGCAAGGGCAGTTTGCTTACAGCCTGGAAGATAAAGAAAGTACTTCCCCTCCAGGGCAATGAGCAGGCATGCTTACTGCCCAGTATAAAAGATTCAGTACCCTAAGCTCAGGACTTCTTTCCTGCAACCAATTGTCTGTTCACATGTCACTTGACTCTCTGTGGGAGTTGAGACTTGGAGCACTAGAGCAAAAATGATAATTCTCCGGCTACTGTTATTGTTTTGAATAATAAACTTTCCTGTTTTTGACTCACTGGTTTCACGTCTCTTGTCAGCATCCATGAAACTGTGGCAGATTAACAGATTATCTTGCAAGCAGTAAAAAATCTCAGATCCGTCACAGTTCTTGACGGCATTCTGTGGCATGGCATGGTATTACAGGTATCTTCATAAAATCATCGTTCTATATAGTTCAGGACCTTATTGCAAAGATAACGATCATTAAATACTGTCTTTTTTCACTTTAAAAGATGATGTGTCTGATAACAGGAAACAAAAGGGTGTGTTTGTTGGAGGGCTTTTGAGCTAAACAACATCTTCAGTGGTCAAAAAGTGGGGTGGAGAATATTTCTAGTTTTCATTTCACTTGACTGAACAAACAACTCTGTGTTCATGTTACCTAAAATGAAAATTATTCAAGTTCATATTTTGCTATATGTAATTGATTATCTTTGAAATTCTTAGAAATAATTTATCACTCAGTGAAAGGTAAATGTTACTGCTACAGTTTCATTTATTTGATCAGACAATATATATGAAGTTTCTATCCTCTATAAAGCACTGTGAGGGACACAAAAATGAATAAGTACTTTCTGTGATTTCAATAGTCGGCACTCTAGTAAAGGGGCTAAAACAAAACAAAAGGAAACATGAGCATTATGCAAGTGTTAGCTCCAACATAATAGGAAGAAATAAATAGTCTTCTCAGGTGTTCAGAGGAAAGAGGGATGGGAAAAGACCTCCAGGAGAAGGTGGGGTTTAATTAGGAAGGAGAGGGAAGAAGGAGGGACAGTGTGTGTGAAGGCAGGGAAGTAAACGGGCTAGTGGAAAAAAAAAGCCTGGAAAAAAGAATTGGGACCAGATTCCCAGTCCTAAGGAGTCAAGAATGGTTAAGGATACTTAATTCATTGCTTATAAGACTGACATTTTAGAAATTGGGGCACTTCTCTAATGCATTTAGTAATCTAGGGTATTTTACACTCTCTGGCGTCTTAAAATTTCTCTAAGTCAGGTGGCAGCCATTACACAGCCGCATGAAACACTGTTTTTGATGCTTTCTGATAAGATCAAGGGAAGTCCAGGAAAAGATCCATTTTCGATTACTGTGAGTATATTCACATGCTTGTAGGGTAGAAACACAGAAAGTCGAAAGTGACCTTTAGAATTCTGGAGCCAATCTTCCGCCTAACGTACTTTTAAAAACCATACTCTTTGCCAAGTATTAAATGGTTACTCTTTGCTAGCCTAGTGTTTAATCCACGTGATTTAATCCGTTATCATATTTAATTCTTGCAAAATTCTTGAGACAGAGATTAGCTCAATTTTGTGGATAAGAGGAATTAAGAAACGTTTTGTTAGTAGTGCAAGATCACTAAGAGCTAGTAAGTAAAATTCGAATTTAGGAATTTAAATCCAGTTCTTGCTTACTCTCAGAACTAATCTGCTGATTATGCAATTCCTTCTTCAACACATCTTTGCTTAACCACACACCGTGATGGTGACCTCTCTTAAGTCGCTTAGAGCAGTGCATTCTCCTAATGTGGAGAGAAGGTGTTAGGGGTGTCAGAGAAAGCTTCTTTGAGAAAGTAACTCTTGAATCGAAGATTGATCATCTATTTTGATCCTCAGTAAGATGAAAAATATTTATTATTTGATGTACCTATATTCATTAACGTTGTTACATATTCATTGAAAGCTTTGACAAAGTTGATGCAGAGACATGTAGGAAAGCCACCATGCAGTTAGCCTGCTGAAAACTTAACCATCATGTGAAATTTTCAGCATCTCCTTACCTAATGAATATTAGTAATTTAATTTAAAATTTAGAACAAGTAGCTTTACAACTACTGTATTTTTTGCATTATTTTCAATTAATACAGAAGAGATTTGAGGCCCAGAGAGGTTGAATGATTTGTACAAAGCCACACAGCAAGGCAATAAAGAATACCTAGTTCCTAAATAGCTTGAATGTCCAATGCTAAGTAATCAGAGACACACCATCACTCATGTTACATAACAAGATTGGCCATGCATTGGCAGATTTAATTGAATTTTGCCTAGAATTCTAAGAAAGATCTGCTTGTTGTTGTTGCAAACTAAAAACACTCCATCCCTCAAATTCCTTTTCTCACTCCCTCTAGTGTTTAAAATATGTTGTGCATTTGCTTTTCCATCACCACTTTTTGCTCTACATCAAAGTCAACTCTGGGTTCTAGACTGACCTTATAGAAAAGCTTGGTTTTCAACTTAGAGACTTCATAATTTGAATGTAGGCTTTCCTAAAAAAAAAATCAATTTGAATGTGAAGTGACATGACTTATTTTAGGTATATCTAAAGAAAAGGACTTATCGAGAGGCAATGGGGTAAACCCAAATTGAAATGAGTCAAGATGTTGGATTAGAAGGTTTCCAAGCGGGTGAAACGGCAAAAATAGGACAATGTGCCAAAGATCATCAAGTTGGTAAGCATTTCGAATTTTATGTGTTAAAATATTCTCTTGAGGTTAGGGTTCTTTTAGCTATAACTCGTAAATATTGCTTTTCTAGCTAAGTTTTTTTATATTATGTGATAATCAAAAAATAAAATCTTGGAATTTTGAACTTTATAAGAAAAAAAATCAGATCATTAGAGCTGCTTCTGTATCCTTTCTCTGAATTTGACTTAATTTACTATGCTGGATTATAAATTGTATAAAATGGATTGGTTCAAGTGGTTATAGACATTGAACAGTTCACTCCGATCTTGGACCACGTATTATTTTCTTAACTTGCAAATTATGTGCTGGGTTAGGATATTCATGTGGGACATATTCAACATGAATGAATTAGGTCAATTTTATATGTTAGAGGAATTCAATTTTAGACTACTTGAGAAATAATCTTCATAATTAGAACTAGTCATGATAGAACCCATCATATGTGAGGGAAAATAGACCGTATGACAGCTAGTGCATCTGCTGATTCAGCTGATTCATAATAATAGACCCACAAATTCTCAGTAAAACTTGATAAAACAAGGAGTCTCTTAAATATTACCATTCCACTAAAAATGCTTACTATCATCATTAGATAAGCTAAGCACATTCTTTTTTATAGGAACTAAAAATTTTGAGAAGTGTTTTAGTAAAGTCAGGCTCTTCTTGGGGGAGTTGGATTCATCTGTATGCATTGGTTGTATATATTTTAGATTTATTAGAGAAGAGTTATTGTAGTCAGTATCACTTTCTCAGTGTTGGTATCTGAAAAAATTAAGAAATTGAATTTTAAAATATATATACATAAATGTTATATTATATAATACAATATATGGTATATGTGATATAATATGATAATACTATTTCAAATGTAAATTCCCCCTCAATTTTCTTTTTTTCACATTGGGAATCTCATTTTTAGATCCTTTCTGGAACACTGGCATGTCAGATGACTGACAGTGTTTTGATTTGCATGAGGATTCAGTGGATTCTTACACAGATTTCATGGCTGACCTAATAAAGGAGGTTCTCAAAGTACAGTAACAATAATGGCCGCTCCTTTGACCTCTGAACAGTTCCCAGGAGGGGCAGAGAAGTTACCATGGGATGGTAGTTTTCTAACTTGGCCCCTGTCGACTCCCAACTCCCTAAATGACCACCAGGAAACCCTGTTACATATCAAAGCTACATTTATTAGGCTTACAGAATCAAAGGGAAAGCATCATCTTGACAGAATCTTAATATAGAAATGTCTTAGAAGAGGAAAGTCAGGAGAGGGTATTTTTAGCCTTTAAAGTGTGGGCTGGATGATTTTAAGGTCTTTCAAGGTACAAAACTGGTTTGGAATAGGCAATATTTATAATATAATAGTTTTGATTTGGTGGGCACAGAGAGGTGAGGATCTTGAAGAACTTCTTGATGAACAGGTGTTAGCTGTAATAAATAATTGCTTGTTATTGGTTTATAATTTATCTTCCAGGAGCAGATGTTTTCTGAAGCAAGCAGCTAAGTTATCTTTGCTTGTTCTCAGTATTATATAACGCAGTAACACAACACTGAGACAGGAATTTATGCCAGATGATCCAAGTAGTGTTTAATTTAGGGGCACGGTTCATTTCAGTTCTGTCTTCCTATTGGTCATTCTTTAGTCTAAGCTGGAAAATAGGTGATTATCATCTGGGGACATGATCTATCTAGAATTGCACCACTGCTCAATATATAGAATTTCTGATGGTACTTGTTCCAACCCTTGCATTCGTCAAATTTTCTTATTCTGTTTGTGGGAATATTATTTATTGGATCATTTGTCAGGACAGTGTCTGCATAGCAGCACTTAAGACTGGTCATCACACATTTGAGAATTGCAACACAAATACTAAGAGAAGGGTTATGATCATCATTTGTAGCACGTCTCAACGAGGAGCCAAGAGTTCCCAAATTAAAACAAAAGAACAGATCTTATTCCTAATTCAAAGAACCAGATAAGGGATATTGGCGAAATAACCTTACTTCATGATTTCGTTGTTTCCAACACTATTAGTAATATACCTGCGAGATAGGTAGGGATGCAAATGCAGTATTCTTTCCTTAAGACAACACATATTCTATCTGGAGAGCCTAGGGTTTAAAGTAGCTCTATTTTGAACTGCCCCTGTGAAATTTTTGTGATCCTCTTGGCCTTTATGGTAGGCAGAAGAAAGGCCCCCAAAGATGCCCATCTCCTAATTCCTGGAACCTATGTATACGCAATGTTACATAGCAAGGGAAATCTAAGGTTGTAGATGGAATTAAGGTTGCTTATTAGCTGACTTTAAGATGAGGAGTTTTTTTTGATTATCCAGATGAGCCCAATATACTCACAAGGATCCTTACAAGTGAAAGAGGGAAACAGAGTCAGAGGAGGTGTGACAATAGAAGCAGAGGTCAGAATGATGCAGTTGGCTTTGAAAATCGAAGACCGTGAGCCAATGAATGCAGGCAGCCTCTAGAGCTGGAAAAGGCAAGGAGATGAACTTTCCTCTAGAAACTTCAGAAGGATCGCAGCCCTGCCAACACCTTGATTTTAGCCCAGTGAAATGCGTTTTGGACTTCTGACCTCCATAACTGTAAGATAATAAATTTGTGTTGTTTTAAGCCACTAAGTCTGTGGTAATTTGTTACAGAAGCAACAGGAAACTAATATAGCTTTAGTGACGTAGTCCAGTTCACCTTCTATTCTCTGAACCATGGTGTGTGTAATTTTCACCACTTTTTGGACCTCTTGAAAAACATGAAATAAAGAGTATTTGAGACAGAAGAAAGCAGTCCAAATTCCTTTTAACAGTTAAAGGTTTTAAACTTAATTCAAGGCCCAATTTTTTGCCTTTGTATTAAATCACATTACGATCTTTTCTCGTAGAAAGATTGACAGTCCAGAAAGACTCTTGGTAATATTAGAGCCTATACTGAAGGGAGGTGTCAGTTTACCAAGATAACAGATACTTGTCCAATTTATAGGTAATAGGCAAGAAACTCTGTGCTACAAATCCAATATCAGAAGACCACACAATGATGTGTTTTCAGTCAAAATATTCCTGTGTGGTTTTCAAATAGCATCTTAATATTTTGGTGCCACTCATCAAGCATGGTCCTATACCAGGGATGAATTTATAATATAGAGATCATCAGGTACAGCTGAAGCTCAAGAGTTTTTTTTGTAAGACCTTTTTTTGTAAGGTCTATAAATGTGACATAGCTTCCAAATATACACTCTCTATTCCTTAGATCTTTAGAGAGTCTAGCTCCTTTGAAAGTTCTGCAAGGGTCGTTTCTGTGGCACTTCCCGTTTGAAGTTTGAGAATTTTAGATTTCTGTCTTTCTGGTCTATATATTGTTTTTAATTTAAGAAGTTGCTTAGTGGTTTAGTCCAATTACTAAGGAAACCAACAACTTAATTTTACAAGGGACTCTTATTAAAGGAAATTAACTGGGTGACATCTAGGAAAATCAGCACAAACTACAGTCATTTCAACTGTATGTTTTTTGCCAAATCATAAACAAATTATAGCCAGGCATTGAATTTATACTAACGAGTGACTAAGAATGCCCAAGGCAATATTAAGGATAGGAATCCTATAAATATCACAGTGAAGAGAGAGCAAGTGTCTGTTAAAAATCCAGAACCTTATCACAACTAAGAGGAAAAAGAAATCACTGAGAAAATAAAAAACAAAGCACGTGGATTGGAGTGTGACAATCCGTGGCTCTTGTTTGTGGGTCTTGCATCAAAGCTCTTTACCTTCATCTTTATACAAAAGCATTGAGTGGAAGCTTTCTCTTCCCAAATGTCATCTGCTTTTGGAGACCTTCTAAGAATGTTTCTGGTTGGAACATGACTCAAAGAAGATGTCTGTGTTTTCAATTGAGAAATGTGAATCTAAGGACCAATACCCAAGAGTTTTACTACTGCGTTAATTATTAATATTACCTGATATGGCCCTGTCAGGTAAACAAAATTTTCTTGTCATGGAAATTTTACATTTACAGTATACTGTTAAATTTATCTTCTTTTATTATTTATAACTCTTTGAATTAATTTTAGTATGTATATTTTTTATGTGTGTGTTTGGATATATATACAATTATGCAAAGATATGACGGAGTTTAAGCTTTTAATCTTATCTCTTAAATATAATTAACTTAATCTATACATAATCAGTATGTGTATATTACTTTAACATTACCATTTCAATAAACTGGAACAATTCCCTTAAAAAAACAGACAAAACATATTTATTATCTCCTATACACATTCCTTTTCTCTGTAATCATTTATATTAATTAAATCTTTAACTAAAGGAGACAACTTTTTTTTTTGTGAACAATAGGAAAAGCTAGAAGGTCGTACCTCAAGCATAACAGAATGTAAAGAGATTTGTACATCCTTTTAAATGTATACCCATTCATATATAAAAATGAGAAAAAAGGGTTTATCTAAAACAATATTTAGTAACCAATTTGTGTAGTACTTTTTCCTTATTTAGAACTTGCTTATCTATCAAAAAGTAATTTATTAATTACAATTTAATGTTAGCCTAAGGTCTTAAAGTTGACTACAAATCTGGAAAATGAGAGTTAAGTTGACACATTAAATCTTTGTGATTTATAGCATTATAGGAATATATAATATTAAAAAGATATCTATTACTCAATTTCATTTAAACACATTTCAGTATATATTTGTAATCTAAACTATTTGTAAAAATAATGATAATTTAATGGACACATGGAACTAATGTAGGAAATTTAAAAGGTTAAAAACATGAGAACTTAAACCCAAATCATGTATTAATTAAAATATTGTGCTCATATTACTTTTTCTGGTAGTGATATTATGGAGAAGACAAAAATTGTTTCTAAGCTAAAATTAATCACTCTAATTTGTCTAAGTAATCAACTATTTATATTGCATGCACTTAAAATATATAAATTAACCTCTGTATTTGTATGTCAAAAAATCCAATTAAGATTGTGAATTCATGTCAAAACCTCTAAATATCTAGCTTTTCTTTTTATCTAACGAGACCCTTATCCAAACTCACAGATAAACTTTTTCTTTTGATTTACAGTTTTGGCAAAGAAAACACACAACACTAGAACAAATTGTTTTTGTTTTTGGAAATTCTTGACTGTTTATCTGGGCTAGATATTCCTAGAATGTGTACAGAATAACAAAACAATTATTTTTTATCAATTAATCTCTAAATTTACCCAAGAAACAGAAAAAGGAGTAGGAGAGGAAAAGAGAAAAAAGTGAGAGGCAGCAGGTTTCAGACAGATGTTAAATTAACACTGCAAAAGATAAACTAACCTAGGGGCCGGCCCGGTGGTGTAGTGGTTAAGTTCACAAGCTCTGCTTCAGTGGCCCAGGGTTCGAGGGTTCGGATCTCGGGTGCGGACCTACACATCACTAATCAAGCTACGCTATGGTGGCATCCCACATACAAAAAAATAGAGGAAGATGGGCACAGATGTTAGCTCAGGGCCAATCTTCCTCAACAACAACAACAAAAAAAGGCAAATTATCTTGTCATCTGCAAGGAGAGGAGAGGGCTTAGATTGAGGAAAACCCATTTTGACACAACCTGCCCCCCAGAAAAAGAGAGGGAGAGAGAAAATTATAGCTGATTTAAACAGTAATTCAGACTTTCTGCAATTCCCTCAAGCTGTGTGCTTTTTAATTGTACATCACACTTTGAAGTATGCTCATGACAGAGAGTTTCCTGCATTAAAGAGATGTCTCTTTGAGACAGACAAGTCAGTCAGAGACCTTCTTTATAATTTCTCTATTTGTTTTAATGCCTTTCTCACATAAACATTCTTGTTCATGCCAAAAGTTTTCCAAAGTGGCCGCTGAAATTTCAGATTGTCCTGAGCGAATTGTGTTGGAGAGATACGCACATGAGTTAACACGTCAAAAGAGACCCTCATAAACTGCAAAAATCAGAGAGAGGTGGTAGTTCCTACTTTGTGTCCCTAGACCTGGCCAAAGGTGAGTTGTCAACAGCGGGGAGCTCAGGGCAGACAAAACGAAATAAATCACTTCTAGGGGCACAAAGACAGGTCTCAGGAATGTCTTGAAATGTTCATTTTAAATCAACTTTATGAATGTATATTTTATGATCATAAACTACATCCACTCAAAGCCTATTGCAAATTTTATCCAAAGGATGCGAGTCCTACATGAACTTCTGAACTCTTCAGTCCTTGGGGTAGACTTATTGGGTCTATGCATCTCTCCCAATAGATTTCCTCTTTCACAAGGACAGAGATCTAAACTCAAGTTTTAGAAAAAAAGACTGTTTTCCACTTGATAATCAAAGAATTCCTAAAATGCTTTATTTCTCACTAAGAAAATAAATTAATCTTTATGAGTTGATGAAAGGAAATCAGAGCTTAGATCCAATTTAGGTCATACCTCACTCTTGGGGTCAGAGAGACTCCCCCCATTCCAATTCAGAGGATCAAGCGTTCCCTGTGCTTCTTTTGAACGGAAACAAGTAATTTTGTGGTTCCACTGGGAATACAACCCAGGAATTTCTGCGTGTCAGGCAGATGTGATGATCACCACATCAGGGAACCTCAAGATCCATCTTAGAGAATCAAGGATCCTCAGGGGATGTACTTCTCCAGGTCTCCTGCTGAGCAATGGAGGGATATTGACTGTATCCCAGTGGGACTTCTAGGTTTATCAACTGTTGACTCCTTCAAAGTCCACTGGAAATACCTGTTTATCAAGGACACTAAGTTTATTAGATGAGGGAGACCATCACTTTGACAAAATCTCAGTAGTGTTTCAGAGGGAGGATGTCAGGGTAGGACTGACAAACAGGATTTTAGGGCCTGGACTGGGAAAGTTTTCAGTTGAGTCTTGCAAAATAGAGTACTACGTGAGATTGGAGAGAGTTTATTACATAATAGTTTTGGATTGATGGGCTCAGAGGACCCAGGGTCTGAAAACTATTCTTGGTGAACAAGCCATTAGTCTTGGTAAGTTATCTATTTAGTTGGTTCACAGTCTGATCCTCAAGAAACAAGTACTTTCTGGAATAAGCAGCTAAGTTAATTTTGCTTTGCTGTCAGTATTGTTTCATGTAGGGGTAGAAAATTGTGTGGCTTTCCATTTTCATCTTTCCACCCCGAGGAACTTGTTTCAGGTTTGCAGAGAGTAGAACAGTTAGATTAGTCCAATAAAAGTACTGTTAAACCAGGCTGTTGTGAGGACTCAGATCTCAAAGCCACTCTATGTGGGAGGCCAATAATAGGCTTTATCCCAGTGATTTCTAATTAAATTAGCCATATTTTTTAGTGTTTATTGATTGACATTCATACAATTTTATGATGTGCCATTTTGCATTTCAGTAGTGACTTTTATGGATATTTGTGTTTTATAAACAGATTAACTCCATGACTAAATAGCAAATCATCGTGAACTTACTCTGTAGGTTCCTTCCAATGCACAGGCTGTTATCCATTACTGCAAGCTAAGTTAGAAGAGACATGAATTGAGGTGATGATAATGATGAGTGTGGCTTCAATGACAAAGTGCAAATATTAAAGTCACACACTGCATCATGAACCCACATCATCGGAAGCAATAGGAAGGCGGAAAGGTGAACCAAGAAAGGACACAAACCTCTCACAATGCATGAAAATATCTGGAAGCCCCTCAGTGCAGCATAGAACATCACCATGGTTGGCCCCTAGGGAAATAAAATACGTTTCTATATGACAGTGGCTTTGGAGAGAAAAATAATTAATAACCACCAATGGAAATCTGAGCCACCCTGGGGCCATGTCAAGAGAAGAGAAAACATGGAGCATGCTATTGAAGCAGGGAGTTTAGTAATCACACTTTTGCTGTCTCAGAAACAGAGACTATGGTTATTATCACCCATATCACCTTGACTGAGCTCTCTAGTGCCTGGTAGGTGGAAGCTAAAGAGACAAGGGTTGCATTCACAGCAAAACAAAATTGAATTGTTGTAACTCTAAGGGCAGGTTAAGTGCATTGCAATCACAATGCATTAAGAATAGATGAATCTAACCCATAAAAACAAGCACCATGGGGCTGGCTGGGTGGTGTAGTGGTTAAGTTCAGGTGCTCTGCTTCAGCGGCCTGGGGTTTGCTGGTTCAGATCCCGGGTGCAGACCTACGCACCACTCATCAAGCCATGCTGTGGTAGCGTCCCTCATACAAAATAGAGGAAGATGGGCACAGATGTTAGCTCAGGGATAATCTTCCTCAGCAAAGAAAGAGGAAGATTGGCAACAGATGTTAGTTTAGGGCCAAACTTCCTCACCAAAACAAAAACAAAAAACAAAAAAAAAAAAAATAGAAAAAGAAAAAAAAAAACAGTACCATGACAAAATTGAAGAGCTGATGTTAAGTAGCTCTTGAGCATTGAAAGCAAACAAAAATTTATAGAGAAAATGTCATTTTCATGGATTCTTTTTGACAAAAACGACTTTTTAGTTTTAATTTAAATTTTGTTATTCAACTTTTAAAAACATTGTGTCTCAATTTATAAAAATCACAGAAGTGGGGCTGGCCCAGTGGTCTAGTGGTTGGGTTTGTGCGTTCCACTTCAGCAGCCCAGGGTTCGCGGGTTCGGATCCTGGGTGCGGACCTACTCACCACTCGTCGGGCCATGCTGGGGCGGCGTCCCACATGGAGGAGCTACAACTCTACAACTATGATACACGACTATGTACTGGGACTTTGGGGAGTAAAAAAAGGAAAAAGAGGAGGATTGGTAACAGATGTTAGCACAGGGCCAATCTTCCTCAAAAAAAAAAAATCGGAAAAAAAAATCACATAAGTGATAGCACTATAAACTTTTAATTACTTTTCCTGTGTGTCAGTGCTTTCTAGTAGAAATCACCAGCCCTAGAAATTGCAGGACCCTGACAAGGGGCTAGGAAGCAGGTGGCTTTATCAGTTTCAGTAGGGTTGTACTGGTGCAAATGTTAGTAGCTAATCAAGTTTGGCCTATTTCACTTGAGTAGAAGAAACAATGCGGCCCTCCAGGTGATTCCTTTCTCTAGGACTGGGGTAGCATCTGCTAATGACGCCAAGTCCTGAATATTTCTCTTCCAAGGCACAGCATCTTTAATGATCCTGTATTGAAAGCTTTTTGGACTTTATTTCTTATAAGGGAACTTAGTGGCAGTTCTTCATAGCTTTCTGGGGAAAAAGAACATTTGAGTATCATTCTTGAACCTGTTAGTTTATTCCCTGGGGCTTCAGTGAACTCAAGAAAAACACTAGCCTCCAGGCCTCCAGCCTGGGGCTATAAAGTTGTCAGATCTCATAAGCTAGGCATAGTGTTTGGGTCTGGCCAGGACTTGGATAGGAGAACTCAAAAGAAAAAAAAGAAGTTTGTGGAACACACATCTGTTGTGCACCAGATGGCAGCTGTTATTTCATCTCCTGTGGAACTTTTTCCTATAATTCTTGTTACATTTCTTCTACTGCAGTACTTATGGGTTTTAAGGAAAAAAAGCAAAATATTTTGGGAAAAAATGAGGTGAATGTAACATTAAAACCAAGGCTTTAATTGTTCCAAAACTCAGGATTTGTGGAGTTAAGGTTCCCACAGCAATCGTCCAACTGTGCAGCGTGGATTACAATAGGAGCCCTCATTACACAATCACCAAACCCCGGGTAATGTTACACAGTGTTCAGCAGATAAAGGGCACCAAATAATGGAGAGGAACTGCACTTTTTCTCGCATCTTAGATGTACAGAGCATATTATGTTACTGCATAAATATTCCATGATCATGTAACAAAATATACTAATGAAACACACAGATGCAAAGCAAGAGAGCACGGTTGGAGACTGCACTGGGAACGCTTAAATTGATCTTCTTATTCTTCGCTAATGCAAATTCAAACTTAATTTAGCATTTGTGAGTTTTTTATGAGAATATAATATGTCATGGGAGACCTGACAGTTTTTAATGGTTTATAAAATGGCGCTTAAAGTCATATAGACATGCAACAATATCACTGTCTTTCATGCCCCAAACTTCTGTTCCTGGCTATGTCTTAAGTATTTTATTGTTGACCTCAAGGCTAATTTCTGCACAGTGATTTCTTCCACCTTGAGAGTATGGCACATTTGTTCTTTCTAGTAAATACCAACAAAGATGTTGCCTTTTGCTTTTAGTGGGTTTCTGCCCATGTTTGTCGGTTACTTAATATCTATTTGTGTGCAAATTTGTCAGCCTATTCCTATAGACATCCTCTGCCAATTGATTGAAAGGACATTTACATAGCACCTACTTGGATAAAGAGCTCTGTTTTAGGCTCTGGTGTGACAGAAAGAAATCGTCATGGTCTTGCTTTTTAAGAAATTAAGACCTTCAGTTACGACGACGGTGTTAATTATACTCACTTGGAAGCAGATTGCCTCGTGCACCCTACACACGGTTTTGACAGTGCTGGCATGCTACGTCTCATTACTGTTTTTTCTTTCATTTATGAGAGCTCTATTTTATGCAAACATCTCTTATTCCTATCACTACTATGTGCTCTTTTCGTTTTTTGCTGTCCTTTGGTATTTTTATTTTTTAATTTTTAATTTTTATTTAAAACTTCATTTTCTTAGACTGTTTTCAGATTCAAAGCAAAATTAAGGGAGAAGGTACAGAGATTTCCCACATACCTCCTGCTCCCACACACTCACAGCGAACCTCATTATCAATATCCCCTACCAGAGTGGTACATTTTTTACAATTGATGAACCTACGTGGACACATCGTAATCACCCAGAATCCATAGTTTACATTATGGTTCACTTTTGGTGCTGTGTATTCTATAAATTTTAATAAATGTATAATGATAAGTATCCAGCATTATGATATCATACAGAGTATTTTCAGTGCCCTAAAAATCTTCTGTGCTCCACCTATTCATCTCTTGTCACCCGCCCCCTCCCCACAACCCCTGGCAACCACTGATCTTTTTACAGTCTCCATAGTTTTGCCTTTTCCAGAATGTCATATAGTTGGAATTCAACTACATGTAGCCTTTTCAGGTTGGCTTCTTTCATTTAGTAACGTGCGTTTAGGATTCCTCCATGTCTTTTCATGGCTTGACAGTGCATTTCTTTTTAGTGCTGAATAATATTCTATTGTCTGGATGTACCAGAGTTTATTTATCCACTCACCTAAAAGACATCTTGGTTGCTTCCAAGACTTGGCAATTATGAATAAAGCTGCTATAAATATCTGTGTGCAGTTTTTGTGCGGACATAAGTTTTCAACTACTTTGAGTAAATACCAAGTAGTGAGATTGCTGGATCACAAGAGAAGAGCATGTTTAGTTTTGCAGGAAACTGCCAAACTGTCTTCCAGAATGGCCGTGCCATTTTGCATTCCCGCCAGCAATGAATAAGAGTTTCTGTTGCTTCACATCTTCTCCAGCATTTGGTGTTGTCAGTGTTCCAGATTATGGCCATTCTAATAGGTGTGCAGTGTTATCTCGTTGTTTTCAGTTGCATTTCCCTGATGGCATACGATGTGGAGTAACTCTTCATGTGTTTATTTGCTACCTGTATATCTTCTTTGGTGAGGTGTCTGTTAAGATCTTTGGCCCATTTTTTTTATTGGGTTATTTGTTTTCTTATTGTTGAGTTTTAAGAGTTCTTTGTATATTTTAGATGACAGGTCCTTTATCAGAGGCGTCTTTTGCATATATTTTCTCCCAGTCTGTGGCTTTTCTTCTTGATATTGTCCTGTGCAGAGCAGAAATTTTCAATTTTAATGAAATCCAGCTCATCAATTATTTTTTTCATGGATAGTCCCTTTGGTGTTGTATCTAAAAAGTCATCATCATATCTGAGGTCATCTAGGTTTCTTCTATGTTATCTTCCAGGAATTTCATCATTTTGGGTTTTACATTTAGGTCTGCAATCCATTTCGAATTAATTTTTGTTAGGTCTGTGTCTAGATTCGTTTTTTTTTTTTTTTTTTGCGTGTGAATATCTAGTTGTTCCAGCATCATTTGTTGAAAAGACTATCTTTGCTCCATTGTATTGCCTTTGACTCTTTGTCAAAGATCAGTTGATTATATTTATATGGGTCTATTTCTATGCTCTTTATTCTGTTCCATTGATCTATTCATCTATTCTTTCACCAGTACCACACTGTCTTGATTACTGTAGTGTGAGTCTTGAAGTCAGGTAGTGTCAGACCTCCAACTTTGTACTTCTCCTTCCATATTCTATTGGCTATTCTGGGACTTTTGCCTCTCCACATAAACTTTAGGATTGGTTTGTCAATAACCACAAAATAATTTGTTGAGATTTTGTTTGTTATTGCATTGAATCTATTGATCAAGTTGGGAAGATCCAATATTTTGACAATATTAAGTCTTCCTATCCATGAACATGGACTCTCTCTCCATTTATTTAGTTCTTTGATTTCATTCATCAGTGTTTTGTAGTTTTCCTCATATAGATTTTGTACATATTTTGTTAGATGTTACTTAAATATTTTATTTTTTTTGATGCTACTATAAATGGTATAGTGTTTTTAATTTCAAATTCCACTGGTTCATTGTTGGTGTATAGGAAAATCATTGACTTTTGTATATTAATCTTGTGTCCTATGACCCGACTATAACTGTTTATTAGTTCCAGTATATTTTTTTCTCAATTCTTTCTGATATTTTGCAAGGACGATCATGTCATCTGTGAATGGAGACAGTTTTATTTCTTCCTTCCAAATCTATATACCTTTTATTTCCTTTTCTTGTCTTATAGCATTAGCCTGAACTCACAGTACGATGTTAAGAAGGAGTGGTGAGAGGAGAGATCCTTGCCTTGTGCCTGATCTTAGTAGGAAGGCTTCAAGTTTCTCACCATTAAGAATGATGTTAGCTGTAAGATTTTCGTAGATATTCTTTATCAAGTTGAGGAAGTTCCTCTCTGTTCTTAGTTTTCTAAGAGTTTTTATCATGAATGAGTGTTGGATTTTTCTGCATCTCTTGATATGACCATATGATTTTTCTTTCGTAGACTACTGACGGGATCAGTTACATTAACTAATTTTCAAATGTTGAACCAGCCTTGCATACATCAGATAAATCCCACTTGGTCTTGGTGTATCATTCTTTTTACACATTGTTGGAGTTGATTTGCTATTTTGTTAAGGATTTTTGCATCTATGTTCATCAGAGATATTGTAATGTTTTTGTCTGGTTTTGGTATTAGAGTAATGCTGGCCTCATAGAATGAGTTAGGAAGTATTCCCTCTGCTTCTAACTTCTGAAAGAGATTGTAGAGAATTAGTATAATTTCTTCTCTAAATGTGTGGTAGAATTTACCAGGGAACATATCTGGACCTGGTGGTTTCCGTTTTGGTATGGTATAAATTATTGATTCAAATTCTTTAATAGATATAGGCCAATGAAGATTGTCTATTTCTTCTTGCGTGAGTTTTGGCAGATTGTGTCTTTCAAAGAATTGGTCCATTTCATCTAGGTTATCAAATTCGTAGGCATAGAGTTGTTCATAGTATTCCTTTATTATCCTTTTAATGTCCAGAAGATCTGTAGTGGTGCTCTCTCCTTCATTTCTGATATTAGTAATTTGTGTCTTCTCTCTTTTTTTCTTAGTTTTCCTAGCTAGAGGCTTATCGATTTTATTGGTGTTTTCAAAGAACCATCTTTTGGTTTCATTGATTTTCTCCATTGTATTTCTATTTTCAATTTCATTGATTTCTGCTCTAATTCTCATTATATCTTTTCTTCTGCTTACCTCGGACTTAATTTGCTTTTCTTTTTCCAGTTTCCAAAGATAGAAATGTAGATTTTTTATTTTAGATCTTTCTTTATTTCTAATATATACATTCAATGCTGTAAATTTCTCTTTACCTACTGCTTTCACTGTATCCCACAAAGTTTGATCAGTTTTTTCATTTTCATTTAGTTCAGACTACATGCTTTTCTTAGAGATCATGTTTGTGGTGCTTTGTGTGAGGTTACTCTCAATTTTGTTATATTCATACCATTAATATCAATATTCTGACAAGCAAAACAACGCTTATGGAATCACAGAATATCAGAACTGGAAGTAAAGTTAAAAAGCATCTAATTCCCTTTGGAGATGAGGAAACTGAGGCTCAGAGATGTTAAGGAGCTACTCAAGAACACAAATGTGTTAGTGGCAAAGCAGACTAAAAATAGCTTCTTCCTCTTTATGTGGTGTATCTTCCCTCTACACAACAACTGGAGATCCAGTAGTGGTTGCTTATATGGTCACAGAATGAATTTGCTTCCAATTACATTTAGTGCTTAAGAAGGTAAACACAATTTGAGTAAGAAATAAAACAAAAGCCCTACGTGGACATCTATATATGAAAATGTAGATACAAAATCCTAGTAAAAGAAACAAAAAGCAAAGAGAAATATTTCTAGGTAGACACTTTTATCACTGTGTCAAGTGAAGATTCCACTTATTACTTAAAACTTCAATCTGACCTTGAAAAATTTTTTATTGTTTATTTGTTTAAAAAATATCCCTTAGATTAATTTTTATTTTTCTTAATATTATCAAGGTCCATGATGGAATTACAGCTTATTACAGATAATTGCTGTTTCTTTATTCTATATCCCATGAGGTTAATTTTGTAATTCAATTATCAAATAACATACACTTAGCGATAGCTGTTTTTTCTAATTACTTCAGCACCGTAGGAATATGTGTTTCATTAAGAAAGATCTAAATATACAAATTTGAAATACCCAAACAATTTTAAAATAAGAGAAATTATCTCTAAATATTATGAAGGAAAATTTTGTTGGAATACCTTATGTTGTTGATAACACATAGACTGCTTACTACCTACTGTAGCTTTTGATTAAATATTTCTAAATATGAATTTGCACATTCCTAGGTTGTGACAGTTTATTATATCCCCAATGAGACAGACGGAGTAACTGGAGGTAAGGAAAACACCAATTGAACTAAAATTTACTATATTAGTTTTCAATGGAATCAATTACTAGACATCTGAGAAAAATCATTAATATTCATGGCACAAAACAAGTGTGCAGTAATATATAAATTAGATAATAATAAAGTAGTGTTATACTTAAGAAGACATTTGCAATGATCTGAGTTAATATATTATTGCGAAGAAGTGGAAAACTGTGGGCCAAATAGTGAAAAAAATTATATGGTTTTTAAACACTCATTGATTTTCTACTCATTCTTAAATTCTATTTTTAACATTCTGTTTATACTCTGTCACTTAAAACCAACATAAATCTCCAAACCTGCTGAGAAAGTTTTGTTCAGCAGTGTACTTTAACAAGAAAAAGACTTTTGAATTGGTCCATTTAAGGAGAATTTTTTTTTTAATCAAAGAAACCTTCATTTCTATCATTTTACTTTCTGCCACATGAGGTATAATGGAGCATACCACAAACGTTGACAGTTTTACCTGTAGTTTTTAGTTGTTAACACATTTACACTGATTTTTTTTTTTTTTAGTTAGTCCCACCATAGTTCATTTCTATAGCCATAATTACTATGTCTGCAAAAGTGAGTTCACACTTTTACCAAATTTGGGTGGTTTCTGCATTAACTTAAATCCATCTTTACTTAACTTTGATTAACTCCAATGTATATTGCTATGGACTTCTTTGAAATAACCATCTATAGTAGGTTTTCAAATGATTTAGTCACCAAGGATCTGTTAGCTTTTATATATTTCCCAGAAAAATCCATAATAAGACAAGAATAGGCTCATTTATTCAACCAACTTACGATTTTAATTCAAAAGAGTTTTACAAATTAATCCATCATTATTTAAATGTTTCCAGAAGATTGTCCTAGCATAATGTTCTCACAGTAGATATATTAATAACTAAGTAAACTGCTCTTTGGGTCTTATATTTTCATATAAACATCGTTCTCCTTACCATCGTTCTCCTTACCTAAAACCTAAAGGTTTTAGCTAAAACCTTAAATTTGACAGAATGCTATAATTCTTTGAAGGATTTCTTTGAAGTTTATTTTTTCATATTGGTGCCATTTACATACTTATCAGACTTTGTTACTCATCAAAATCATTGTGTAGTGAGAAAAACGTTTGCAAATTCTTCTGCACTATTTCACTGGAACTGTGCCTCCTCTTCCTCTGTTTACAGAGAAAGATCAAGATAAGTTGGGATGTGATTACAGGATGTGTGATTCATTAACTGCCAATCAGAAGGCTGAGAAGAGAGTCTAGCAGAAAGACAGACAGATAGAAATATTTGGAAAAACACATGTGATTTCCAAGAAATGTTCTGCAGAGTGGCAATGTCACTGATCTGAAAACTGATGAACTGCTTGCCCAAATATCTATTCAACTGATGAACTGCTTGCCCAAATATCTATTCCTTTTGTCTAGACATACTCATCTTATTTTTCTTGTCCAGTGGATTTATCAACTCTACCCTATTTAAATGTGATCATTTGTCTTCTTCTGTAAATTTATGAACTAGAAAAACTTGCTCAGGCATCCCTACACTTTCACTATTTCATTCTGAATTTCAGTCAACATTCACTTCATAAACACTTGCCAAGTGTCTACTCAGTGCTTGCAACATTGATGGAATGATCATTCCCATGAGCACCAAAAATCTTTGATATGTTTTTTAATATACCCAGTTGTCTCAAAACTCCATATTCAGTGGCATTTTCCTAATCACTGAAATGACCCAGAATTGAATAAAATCTTTTCCCTATAGATGAACAATATGTAGTCTACAGAAAAAATGTTAAATATTTATCAGAATAACAGAAAGCTATTATTTACCCAAATGCAGTTTTTTCTCTTTACTATTTAATTTTGAATAGATTTATTTCCTTAACTGGGAAAAACCTCCACAATCTTGAATAGTAACTTGATGGTGTTACAATTATCTACAACTTTCCTATGCTTTCCTGCTCACCTTCCATTTGTTAGGTTGAATTCTGGCACTTTCCCCTTGATGCTTGTTCTTCTGCCTGGATCCAGTTTTTTTTGAGGTTTAGGCTATAGTAAGGTCCACAGATTTGAGCACGACTCTAAAAAGAGAACAAATAGGTAAAAAATAAAAAAACAAAAAACCCAGTATAAGCATTAGTAATCTTTTGGAAATGCAGCAGAACTAAGTATCTATTTTCCTGTATAGAAAATATTTGTCATCTAGAACAGGGTGCCCCAACCTTACCTGGAAATGACATTCACAGATGACAGCAGATATTCATTGTTCTTGGATGGTTTGAGTCAGTGAATTTATCTCCACTTTTTCTTTTTCCTTTCTGAAACTGTCTTTTTTTCAAACGAAGACCAAAATGGAAATGATAATTAAGACAGAAAAAAGTAGAAATAAAATGGTTGAAATAATTCTTTCTAATGAACTTGACCCTTCTTTTGAGCACTTGGATCAACAACTAGGGGTTTCTCTCAGCTACTCCCCTTGGAAACCCAGTGGCTCCTGGGAACAACCATCTGACCTGTTAGAAGATCAAGTGAGGAAAAACAACTGATGCGTTCCTCCTTCAAGATTCTACGCACTTCTAAACCTCACCACTCATTTAAACACTTACCAAAGCAACATTGTATGTTTATCTTATAGTCTCCCAGTGCCTGGTAGATTGTATCTGCTTCAAGACTCACTAACCCAAATTATATAGAAAAAAGGTTCTTTACCAGTAATTTTTTTTCTCTTAAGCACTAGATAGATGGTTGACTGTTTCCCTCCTGAACATAAATTTTTTAATGTAAAGAATGAGAGAATGATGATTTTCATTTATCAGCTTCATTGCACAAAAAGAATTGACTATTCTTGAGGTTATAATGCTAAAGAGTATACGGAGATATACATTGTGAAGTAGTAAATGAAACAACAACAAAAAAAGTGTTCCATAGTAATTATTAATTTATTCTAAGCCCATAAAGCAACATGTTTCCAAAGTGTTTCAGTCTGCATCAAAACATCCTTCTCTTAGCTTGCCACAGAGCCAATCTTTCTTGTCACTTGACATTAAATCTCCACCAATAATATTACCTAATCATTTTACGACAGTGAACATTGTCTTGACATAACCAGAGTTAAAGTAGCCAAGTGAGCTGTTAGAAGACTCTCCCAGTTCAGTTTTTATATTAATATATGAAACATTCATTTTGTGGTATGAAAGCAGGGTCCCCGAGACTTGGAAGGCTTGGCGATGGGAATGCTCTAGAGCAGGGGTCAGTGAGTGATGGCCCGTAGACCAGTTGCTTATTTTTGTAAATCAAGTTTCAACCCACCACAGTCATGCCCATTTGTTTACTTCCTCTCTGTGGCTGCTTTCTAGCCGCAAAGCGCGAGTAGAATGGTTGTAACAGACAGAGACCACAGGGTCTGGAAGCGTCAGTTACTTACTATTTATCTTCATAGGCATTTTAAGAAAAGATTCCTTGACCCATGATCTAGAGAAGCACTTTCCAATAAATAGAACTCTTGGTGATAGAAGATAGATGGAAATAGTCTATATCAGTGCTATCTAATATGGTGGCCACTAGGCCCGTGTCGGTAATAGGTACTTGAAATGTGACTAGGATGGCTGAAGAATTAAATGCTTGATTTTATTTCATCATAATTAATTAAAATTTAAATTTGAATAGCCACATGTGGCTAATGGCTACTGTATTAGCATCAATAGAGACATTTCTATCATCATTGGGTTCTATCAGGCAATGCTTCCCTAGACCAGTCAGGAAACTTTTTCTTAAAGGGCCATATGGTAAATAATGTGACTATGGAGCAACTGAAATGTGACTAGTGCAAATAAGACACTGAAGTTTTAATTTTTATTTCATTTTAATTAATTAAAATATAACAGCTACTTTTGGCTAGTGTAATGGATGGAATGGGTTAGAAGTGTGATTCCCAAAGTGTGGTAGCCAGCCTGGCAGCATTAACATCAGCTGAGACCTTGTTAGAAATGAAATTTCTTGGTCCCCACACCAGATCTACTGAAACAGAAACTCTGAGGGTGGGGCCCAGGAAACTGGGTTTTAATAAATACTCCAATGCAGTGTTTCTCAAAATTTGTCATGCATCAGAATCATCTGGCAGTCTTGTTAAAATCTAGGTTGCTGGACTTTGCATCCAGAGTTCTAACAAGTTCCCAAGGGAGGCAAAACCTGTTGATCCAAGGACCATGCTTTGAGAAGCAAGGGTCTAGGGCAGCAGTCTGCAAAGTCAGGTGTGTGCTTGAACAATCTATTGAGTTGCAGGAAAACATATTAAAGTTTCTATTTCTATTTACTTTTCACCTAAAAGAAATAAATGAAGACTTACTAACATGTATTATGCCTGCCATGGGTCCCTATGTCAAATGGTCATAATGCTGATGGGTTGACTATTGCCTCATTTGCTTCTTGTTTTTAAATCTATTTTTAAAAACTATCACAGAGTATATTTGACTTTTTTCTTTTGGTTTACAGTTCTATAAATTCATAACACATGCATAGCTATCCATTTACCCATTGAAGTCCATTTGAGTTATTTCCACTTTTGGCGGTTATGAAAAGAGCTGTTTAAACATTTGTGTACAGATTTTTAAGTGAACGTTTTCATTTATGCAGGGTAGATATTCAAGAGAGGAATTGCTGGGTCATATGGTAAGTGTATTTTAACTTTCTAAGAAACTATCAAAATGTTTTTCAGAATGACTGTATTTTGCATTCCCACTAGCAATACATGAGAGTTCTAGTTGCTCCACATTCTTGTCAGCACTTGGTATTGTCGGCATTTTTTATTTTAGTCCTTCTAATAGGTGTAAAGTGGTATCTCATTTGTGGTTTTAACTTGCGTTTTCCTTATGGTTAATGATGTTAAATACCCTTTCATGCACTTGTTTGCCATTCTTATACCTTTTTTTGGTGAAATATCTGTTCTTCTCTTTCACTCTCTTATTAATTGAGCCATTTATTTTCTTATTTTGGGGTTTTGAAAATTCTTTATATATTCTAAATTCAAGTTCTTTGTTGGATGTGTGATTTTCTTCTACTCTCTTAACCTCACATGCTTTTAATAATGTGATTTGCTGAATTTCATTAATTTGAAATCCATTAATTTCATGAATATGAAGCCACGTTAATTTGATTAATTCATTACATTATCCAGTTTAGGTAACAGACAAAATAGACAAGTGCCTTAATAATATTCCTGTAGAGAAAACTCTGGCTGAGAAACTACTAATAAGGCAGACACAAGGAAACAGGAAAGTGACACAATTGACATGTGTCCCTAATAGAAGCTCTTTACCATTCAAATTATGAAAAAACTGCTGTCAGTGGTAAGTGATCTGGCACATATATTTGCAAATGTGCCATTTTTAGAAGGAGTGAGAAAGTAATGGCTTTTGAAAGATATTTATGGTATGGAGAAAGCTTTTTAAAAATGCATGCTAGTAAAATTTGCAGTGATTTTGTTTGCTAAAAACAATGCAAATATATCATCTATTTCAAGCCTCACATATGAACACTTAAAAACTTTGACAAAAGGATTCTCAAACCTGTTTTGATATATTACAGCTGAGGAATTTCAACTATGCCTATTTGTTACAAGTATAAAATCATAACATCTTCAATTTATTTCCTAGAACAACTGAGTGACATTAGGGAAGACACAAATTTACTAGTCACATTTCAACAAAATTCTTTTCAAAATTATTGGTTTGAAAAATTAGTATTATTATTTTATAAGTGCAGACAATGATGGACTTCTTTCACATGTATATCCATATCTTTGAGGGGTGTTTTTTTCAACTATGACAGCCACAAAAATCAAGAATCAAAATAAATTAAAGTTACAGTAGTCCCCTCTTATCTGCAGAGAATGCGTTCCAAGACCCCCAATGGATGCCTGAAACCTCAGATAGTACTGAACTCTACATATACTGCATTTTTTCCTACACATAGATACCTATGACAAAGTTTAGTTTATAAATTATACCTAGTAAGAGATCAACAACAATAACAATAATAATAAAAGAGAACAATTATAACAATATACTGTAATAAAAGTTACTGTAGATCTTAGCAACCTCAGCATATGATTTTTTTCTTTCCTTATTAACTTGAGAACTTGCACACTTTCACTTAAAGGAAGCACTTTACAGTTTCTGTTTGGCATATCCAAATTGCCAACATCACTATGCTTTCACTTTGGGGCCATTATGAAGTAAAATAAGGGTGACTTGAACACAAGCACTGCAAAATCGTGATGGTTGAACTGAGAATCAAGACTGCTACTAAGCGACCAATAGGCGATAGTGTATACAGCATGAATATGCTGGACAAAGGAATGATTCACGTCCTAGGCAGGATAGATAGGAAGGCTCAGGATTTCATCATGCTACTCAGAACAGTGTGCAATTTAAAACTTATGAATTGTTTATTTCTGGAATTTTCCATTTAATATTTTCACACTGCAGTTGACTGCTGGTAACTGAAACCATGGAAAGTGAAACCATGGATAAAAGGGGACTACTGTACTACTGTACTTTTGAATTAGTATACCTGTAAGTGTTAAACCAAGGTTTTTAAAAAGAAAGAAGCGTTTTCCACATTTTTCTCCCCCAAAAAAGCATCATCACCGATAATATATTTTTCACTGATAAAGCATCATCACTGAAAGCAAAATCTTTTGTACTGTGGGGAAGGGGAAACCCCCCCTTCCCCTCTTGGTTGTTATGGCTGCTCAAATAATTAGAATGACATAAGGTAGGTTAACAGGAGAAAATCAAATTTAGTAAGTGTGCATGAGAATTCACGTAAGCATGAAAAATTCCAAAGACGGTCAGGCAAAATGAGGTATATATGTCTTTCTGGACTAAGGAGAAGGAGTTAGAGGTCTGGGACTTCAAAGGGAAAGAAGGCAATTTACAGGAAGATGAAAAGAGTTAATGTCTGGTAAGCAAATATTTGTTGGGCCATCTAGAGACAATGGGACCCAGAGAGGACTTTGATCAAACAGGCCTTGCTAGGTTCCTCACTGTCTACCACATCTAGTTCATATTACACCAGAGTTATCTGTGGTGATAGTTCCTTCCTGGAACAGACCCTTCTATCTTAAATTCTTTTAGGCAGTTTGGGGGAAGGTCAAAGGTTCTTCCTGAGCTTTCTGCACCTTGATTATTTTCAGCTCAAAATAATCCACATGCCAGAGTGGACATCTTGGGGTGGCCTGCCCTGAACCCCATCAGTACCATCAATAAGGAAAATGAAAATTATTTTAAGAGTATATATTTCTTTCTTATTCATTCTGTTAAAATATCTATTTATTCAGTTCTGGGGAGGGGCTAGAGATTATGGCCAATGATTTAATCAATCATGTCTATATAATGAAGTCTCTGTAAAAAACCAAAACGAAGGGGTTTGGAGAGCTTCCAAGTTGGTGAACAAGTAGAAATTGAGGGAGAGTGGCGCCCTGAGACAGAATGGAAGCTCCTCACCCATTCCCACATACTTTGCCCTATGCATCCGACTCTTCCTGAGTTATATCCTTTTATAGTAGATCAGTAATATAGTAAGTAAAATGTTTCTCTGAGTTCTGCGAGCCACTCTAGCAAATTAATGGAACCTGAGGAGGAGGTCGTGGGAACCTCCTGGGAACCTCCCATCTACAGCCAGTTGGTCAGAAGCCCAGATGACAACCTGGACTTGTGATTGGCATCAAAATTGGGGGCAGTTTTGTGGGACTGAGCCCTTAACCTGTGGAATCTGACGCTATGTCCAGGTAGATAGTGTCAGTATTGACACAATTGCTCGGTGGGGGGGAAGGAACCTAACGTCAGAATCAGAATCAGACTTGGGTGCAGAATCAAGTGTATAGAATATATTAATTTAGAAGATTTTATTGATTGTTGATAGGGGTGAGTGATCAAGGGTCTCAACAAGTTTTGAGACCCCTAGGCAAGAGCATGTCAAATTTCTTGGGGAGAGCAGATCTTCGTGGGGATTCTGTTTGCATAGCCTGGAGAGAGAGGACGAGAGAGAGAGAGAGGTGTGGGGTACAGGCAAGTGTCGTGGGGCATAGACGTTTCCTGGGAGTCCACTCTGAGGCTTCTATTAGACCAGAAGAACTGAGGCTGAGGGTGAGGAGAAAGGGAAGAATTGCAGTTGAACATAACATTGCTCCTGCCTTCACAGATATTGAACTCGAATGAAACAGTCCGATATATACAACTTAAAACATCACTTACCCTGTAATTTTGCCAAATGCTTGCTCTTTGGCTGGGCTTTCAATATTCTCTAGAAGACTGTACCTTGATAAGAGTGATCTGTATCATTTTAGATGCCAGCAGCAGGATAAAGATATCTTTTGAGTCAATATGTCCATAAATACTGTGGCCACCAGGCCAGATGGGCCACAAGGTCAGATCCAGGACATTTCCTCTTTCTGTAAGGAGCAGAAAGACACTGTAAAACCGAATTTAATAAGGCAACAGAAAATTTGCATGATCCTAATTACAATTAAATACATAAATACTTCAAAAGTTTTGAAGTCATATAGAAAATTGTAGATGAAATATGTATTAAGAAAATGATACCCTCAAATTTGAAAAGCTATAATTTTTCTAACTTAAAAAGTTTTATTTCTAAAAAATAGGAAGTAAACATACTTTGTCCCACATGGTTTTGGTTAGGCTTCAGAACTACTTATGTACACAGTTTTTTAAAAATGAAACAATCAAAATAGCAGACCAAAAAACAGATAGCTAAACATCTACAGGAAAATGTAAAATTGATAAACATTCAGTGTTGCTAAAAGGATGGAAGACTTGAGATCTGCCTAAAAATATGAAAGGAACATTGACAACCAGATATGGATTAATTACTACCATTAATTAATAAGGAGCAGTTTTAATTGCAAAGTAAAATATCTTTATAAATTATCATTTAACGTACAATAAATGTTAATTAGAAAAAAGCAAGAAATCTAGTAAGCTGTGAGGAAAAATGGTGGAGTGACATTTTGAGGATATAATCAGAAGATGAGACCCTCAGTGTTCAAATTTTGCTATTGTGTGCATGGCTAGAATACCTGCAAATGTGGAATATTTAGCCCACACCGCTGGAAGTATTTTCTTATCTCATATGATAGCCAACCTAACTCTTTCATCAAACTTTTTAATTTACTGGAAAAGATAAAGCAGTCAGTTGAAAATAGAGACAGCATAGGCCCTTCTAGCCATATTAAATTAATAAATACATACTGTTGACTATTCAGAGATCTTGATGCTAGAAACAAAATAGTAAATTATTCATTTCCCTTACTTTTCTCTTATACAGTGACTATTTCCAAAAATTCTTAAAATCTATTTTATATATCTATTTGAGAGGTGTTTTTCAACATCATGTAGTCTAAAATTTAATTGTTAATCCCTTTTTATGGATGAGAAAAAAAACAAAACATCATTGAGATTAAGGAGAAAGAGAGAAAGAAAAATGGACAGGAGCCGTGAGAAAAAGAGAATGAAATATAAAACTTGTTGGTCCTTATCTCTTTCCATAGGTCATTGATTTATTATGGCTGCGCCTTATAAAGTTACATGCAATTGAGAAAGCATTACATCCCCAGACATATTAAAAACCAACCCCCGGTCCCATTCTTCCTTCTTGCTTTCTTCCCAGCCCCCGCTCACACCTCCCATCGTCTGTGAGCAACATGTCACTGTTCATGTGTTGGCGAATGAGGTCTCTCAGGGTGTTTGTCACTGTCATGTTTTGATTGTTTGTCTACAGCACCCAGACTTTGTTCCATCTCTGGCACACAGACATTGAAATGAAATGGTAGGTCGGAAAATCCAGGTTGCCTTTATAACAAAGAGCATGTTGCCTCTTTAGGGGACAATGAAACACGATGAATAGCTATTCAATTTTTTGTAGTACTTCCAGCATTGGATAAAGCAAAAATCTGTCCCAACGTTGAGAGTGGCCATCTCTTTTGTAGCCAGTACTGGAATGGTTAATTACTTTGCGCTTCTCGAAGAAGCAACAATGAGCAAGCTCCTGCCACTGCATCCCCACCAAAAACAAAACTGACAGCTCGCACTCTGCAGCTGAAACAGATGGTTGCTTACGGGGCTGACAAAGCAAATGTAAACTGTAGAGGCTTTCTTCTCTGCTGCAGCCCCAAAGGGGAAAAGAACACCTTCCTTTTGGTGCACACACATGCACACACACACACACCTTACACCGCAAATGCTAAACTCTAGGATGCTGTCGCCTCATAAACTATTGCAAAATCTTTAGCCTTGAGAGATGGCATTCAGGGGAAACTGAAATGTGGCTCTGTGCTTTTCTGCAAACATGAAGAATAATGGACCTCTAAAATATTGGAGTGGACGGGGTAGACGAAGAATGCTTCCACCTCAAACCTGCCTCTGACTTATGGATGACAGTTTTTCAAACCATTCATTTTTAGAACCAAGGAAGGCAGAGAATTTATTAGTATGTTTAAAAGTCACAAAACCAGAGAGGAAAGGTATTTTAAAATTTTGAAAAGCAGTTCTCTTAATGAAAATTAAAAATTTTGCACCCTTTTTCTCAGCAATGGTTAAACACACTATGGTAGCCGGCAATGTGTCTTTTTAGGATGCTCATGGTGGAAGGCAGGGACGAGGTCAGGTGTATTCCAATAATTAACAAGATGAGAGGAGGGATGAAATGAAGAAAAGAGGGTGTGAACCAAAAGTCAAGGAAACCAACTTCACTTCAACTGCTCTTCTACTTTGGAACATTCTTTCAAAGTAGCTCTAGAATCCCATGGCTTCAGATATTTAAATAATCATATCAAATTGTCGCTAGAACTTGCTAATGATCAAAGACATGCTGATCCTTGTACAGTAGAAAGATGTCTGATTGGCTTTGAGCACCGTGTGAAGCTTTGGTTGTGTTCTTGCCCTTCTGTGACTGAGAAGAGCATGCTCTATCAGCTCAGGGTAGAAATACGCCGCAAAGGGGAATCATTTGTAAAAATGCTGCAGGCCTGTGGAAGAAGGTAACCTTCAAACTTGGTCTCATGAACATTTGTACTACTTGACTTGCCAGGATAATTGACTTGTCTCCGGTTTGCATCATTTTTGTGAAATTGGTTAAGTGTTCTATTTTGCGTTTGGGTTCCTTTTCCTCATCAATTTCATATTTCATTTTGCAGGCTTTCCCTTTCCCTTTCTACAAAATTTAATACTTTCTCAATACTTCCTCTTTCTAATCCACTGTATAATTCAATTTTTCTTTTTATTACTTTGCCATTTCTTTCAGCGCCTGCCCCGCCTTTAGACTTTTCCATTTGGTCTTCTTCATCTGCCATTTTACCTGGGGGATCCTATTAACTCACGCAGGCTCAGCTGTCACCTGCTGCGCATGTTAATGACCCCTCGAGCCCCCCTTCCTGACTCTGTCCTGTTGCACCTTTCTACCTTCTCTGGCCTCTCAGATGCGGCCACCTGCACATCCAATGAGGTCAATATGCCCCAGATGCATGGAGAGGGGGCTTCATAAAACAGTTTATTGTTGATATTTCTTCCAAAGCATCTCTTTCCAACCAGTTTTCTGTTCAGACTGCCAGTGACCCTTTATTCCAACATCTCCCTTAGCATTAGGGAGAGCATTTCACTGCTGCTTCTCCTTGTTTACACAGCTCCTTGACAAATAGGGTTTGATATAATTTTTTTTAACTTTGCACCAACCAGCCTCACAATTTGCCTCTTCCTCTCTAATGTTCTCTCATGCGCTGATATATATTTATCACATCCTTTTCCTAATATCCTCTCTGACCTTATCTGCATTGCTTCCCGTGTTTAGCCACACAGAATTACCTTACCATGGCATTGTTTTGAGGGGACCCAGAGAGGATTAGCCAGATTTTCTCCTCCTTACTGTTAGGACCTGGAGGGACCAGGCAAAGGGGAAATTATGAAATGCGACCTGCTCTCCCCTTTTCTTAAAGGGCCTGCGTCTACCCCCTATGACATCATCTCTACTTGCAAGCCCCTATCACGTTCCCTCAATTCTCCTGTCTTCTGGGTTTTCCCACAGGCTCTTTTTTGTCATTTCCAGGGCAATGTTCATAGCTGAAACATGTTTCCTCCTGTGTAACTCTGTATATCCTTTTTGTCTTTTTCATGTTCATGCCAGGAAAATCAAGCTCTCTCTGTTTGAAATGTAAACATTGCTTCTTGGTGTTCCAAATCATCAATTATCATGCCTCTATTTATACATAAAATTTTGAGTCCTCAATTTGGACTCTTTTACTTGAACGTTTTAGATGAACTGATGTCTATTTCTGGCGGAAGACAGAGCTATCATTCTGTTTGGATGTTCTGCCCTAGAGGAATTGACCTGCAGAGAATTATTTTTCTGGGATCTGCTGATTCATCACCTCTACTGTGGTTTATATCAAAAAGTGGGTATGTCAGGGGGCGGAGCAGAACTCCGTTCACTGCCAGGCTTCAGGGTATCTGCTTTAATGATGGATACAGTTCTCAGCAAATAGCCTCTGTTATCCTCAGCTCTTCAAAAAAAAAAAAGAAAAAGAAAAATCCCTGCAAATATTTACTCCAATTCTCTAGAGGGCCTCTCCTGCAAAGCCAGGCTCTACTTTAAAGAAAAAGCTGTTCTCTGAGAAGTGTGCTTCGGAAATTGCTTCTCCCAATATTCTATAATGTGTCAACATCCATAATTGGAAATTCTATCCCTGCTTTATGGATGTGAAAAGTAAAACAGAATGGATCTGTGCTCCATTATGACAGGACTTGGCTCTCTACTATGGTGGCTTATAAATAATAAACTATATTTTGCTTGTATGTGCATATGCCCATGACCTATACATTAACCACAGGGCGACACGTTTTTATTTAACCCAGATGTTTTAGAGGCAGTACCTTGCTCCAAGGAATGAGCATGTAACGTGTACTATATTAGACTTGAAGGGAAGTTGGTGGAGATGCTGTGGGGGAGAACTCATGGGCATGCTGAGTGTTCATGACGACCAATGACGACCACTTTCCAACTCATGGTAGAAACACAGCTGCAACTCGAGGATTGTCACTTCTGTTCACTCTTCTGTTTTGAAAACATGACTGTTACTGTAGTCATTCTGCTGTCTTGGAATACAGTGGTGCAAGAATTGCTTTGAAGTGTTGAGCGCTTTTCCTGCCATTTAAAGCTCTTTTGGAAATTGATAATAAGCAATATGTTATCTTCAAATTATAAGTCCTACAGTTTATCTTATGCTGTCTTGATACTTAACAGATACCTCAGTAAAATGGAGGAATATTTTTACCTGTGGAAATTACTGAAGCATAATGCTCCTGTATTTTATATTTTATTCACATACGTATACACACATAAACAAATATTTTTACTTTTTTCCCACGGTCATAAATGTAGAAAAATGAACTTTAACGGAATTCTCATAGTCTAAACGCCTGGGTAGTATATTCACTAAGTGTTTGGATGATGGGGGTGGGTTGAATTTGTATTCCAGCTATGCGGTGGCTAATTTTACATATTAACGTCGCTAGGTCATGGTACCCAGTGTTGATCAAACACCAATCTAGATGTTGATGAAGATTTTTTTTTGGATGTGACTAACATTTAAATCAGTAGGCTTCAATTAAAGTTGGTTACCCTCTGCAAGGTGAGTGGGCATTTTCCAGTTAGTTGAAGGCCTTAAGAGAAAAGACTGACATCCCCCAGGAAGACGGAATTCTGCCAGTAGACTGCCTTCAGATTTGAATGACGACATCAACTCTTCACTCTGTCTTCAGCCTGCCCTGCAGATTTCAGACTTGTCTTCCCCCACAAACACGTAATTCCTTATATATAAATCTTTGTATAAAATTCCTTATAGATAACCAATTCCTTAATATAAATCTCTCACTATATATACACATCCTATTTGTTCTGTTGCTCTGGAGAATAGTTTCTAATACGGGTTCTATCATTTAATAACTATGTAACTTTGAGCAAGTTATTTAACTGTCTGTGCCTTGATGTCTTCATTTCTAAAATGGATAACATAATAGTACCTACATCATGGGGCTGTCATAAGGATTAAGTGAATTAATGGAAATAAGATTCTTGAACAGTGCCTGACACATGGTTAATCGCTGTTAAGACCTAAATATAATTGGTGTTGTTATCGTATATAACATATATAATATAATTATATATTATCATTATTATTATTATCATTTTTAGGCATAAGCAGCAAAATCCTACTTTTCTTACTTTTTCAAATTTGAATATTTTGTTTGTAAATATTAGTCTTTTGCTCCTCACCATTTCCAACTCACCAAGGCCGAAGAGAGGTTTTGTGGGTGATATCTATTAGTTCAGCAACAAGTTTCATTGAGCACTTGCTCTGTGCTGAGCTCACTGCTGGAGACTAGATATCATAGTGGTGAGCAAAACAGACAAGTCCCTGCCTAAGGGGAGCTTACAGTGTAGTGGGAAGATAAACCAACATGGAAATAAACATATAATAGCAAATTGCCTTACGTAATGTGCAAGAAAACCCATGAGTTTTACTGGAGAATAATCTAGAGGTTCTATACTAAGGGTGGGGAGAGCAGTCAAGCCAGGCATCTCTGAGACTGTGAGTCTGAGGCTGGAAGGTTGAGTGTGATTTAGCTAGAGGGAAGGGTTGAGAAGACCAGATCAGCAGAAGAACTCTGGGTGTCTGGACTGATGCCACAAGTAGTTTAGACTCCTGAGGGGAGGAAGGAAGAGGGAGTTGGGGCAGAGAAATGGTTGCAGTAGGATGTACTTCAAAGCTGTCTTATAAAAACCCCAAAGCAATGAAGCATTGTGACAGTTCATCCCTCATTCCACCCTAAAATATACTATTGTGAAATACGTAACTGTTCTTGTTCTGAAATCTATTATTGTTCTTTCTTGTTTTCATTAATAACGGTACCTATCTTTTTCCTTATCTCTCATTAACAAATTATGGCCTTACCTTGTATGAGAACTTATCTCTTTCCTTCTTTCTTTTCTTTATAACTTTCTACATATGAATAATTCCTCTCACCACGTGAAGCCTGGGATCTGATTTATGCTCCCAGCTAACTGGGGGCCCGGCTCCTCCTTGACTCCATCATTCTTCGGAAGGAGATGTCCTTGAAGAATGTTGTCTCAATGCATTTGTCCTTATGTCACTCTTGATAGACAGACAGACAGATAGATGATAGACAAACAGACAGATGATAGACAGACAGACAGATAGATGATAGACAGACAGACAGATGATAGACAGACAGACAGATAGATGATAGACAGACAGACAGATGATAGACAGACAGACAGATAGATGATAGACAGACAGACAGATGATAGACAGACAGACAGATAGATGATAGACAGACAGACAGATGATAGACAGACAGACAGATAGATGATAGACAGACAGACAGATGATAGACAGACAGACAGATAGATGATAGACAGACAGATAGATAGATGATGATGATAGATAGATAGATAGATAGATAGATAGACAGATGATAGGTAGATAGATAATTTGAGCCTGAGACAAAAGGCTAAGGAAGATTTTGGGGGTATTTATTTATTTGTTTTTGTAAACAGTACAGTGTGAAATAGCTTTTACACTAGTCCTGCTGCTTAAGGTTTTGCTGCTAATGGATTTTGGTTTGGGGAAAAGTTGTGAGGCTCCCTTTCCAACCCTGGTTACTAATTATTATTGCCTTTGTCTTTCAAACTGTTTTGAGACCATAGAGCTCTATTTAGCTGCAATCCAGTGACTCTGACCATTTTGAGCAATATTTTACAACATTCCACTTTCTCCTGACTTCTATTTGTAGCCAGTTTATATTTATGAATGGAGATGTTCAGTGGAATCAGCTCTATGGCTTGTCACAAACGCGCACTGTGTGTTGATCTTCCCGCCTTCTTCGCGGTGCACCTCCGCCGGGATCCACGTGTGAACAGGAGGCTGTTTCTCCTCAGTCTTTCCTTTCACTCTTGCCTCACACGCCTCACAATTAGAGTCAGTTGAGGAGGTGCACTAGATTGAGACCACTGAATGATTTTACCGCTGTGGCTGCCAGCACATCGTGAATCCCAAAGGGTCTCTGGAGCCCATTACCAACCCCGTGAATCACTCTGTTTGCTTTTCCACAAAAAAGAAATGTGCAGCTGCTTACTCCCGCCACGGACTTTGGAATTTTGTTCCCCTTTCCATCTGCCTTTTGTGTAAAGAAATTCTGCCTGAATAATTACTTGTCTGTCCCCTTTGCCCAGTCCCAACATCATCATTCTTCAACCTTCTGTTTCCAATTAGTTCTTATCTCAAATGGCTTATTGGCATCAATCTGTTCTCAGCATCACCAAAGTGTGCAAAACTACCCTGAAACATGGAGAATCTAGATACGCTGAGCCTTACCCATCAGTCCAGCGGAGTCCCCACATTTCACCCCAGCGCCTTCCTTTTCTCAGGAAACCTGAGATAGGAGATGGTGTCGAGACATGTCATTGATATAGCACGTTTGGGAACAAAATGACATGCGTGAGCATTGCAGGGACTGTGTAAGGCCTGTGAAAATAGCCATTGTTGGACATCTGGTGTCAGAAAGAGCTGTTTCGAAACAAGTTCACAGTGTTAAATCATGGTGTAGACAGCTTCCGAGCAGCTGTCCACTGCTGGAGAGGGGGCCCCGAGACCTGTTTGTCAACAGTTACACCTTAAGTCTTGCTACTCACTTTGATGTGCAAACCACTGTGCCGCAGGAACAGGGCTAAATTAAGCCACAGCACCCTGCTGCCGTTATTAGGCAACTAGGCGTAAGGAGAGGGTGGTAATAAGGTCAGGTGAGAAAAATATCACCCTTGAGAGAGCTAATGAGCTTGGACGGTTGAAGCATGGCACGACACATCCAAGGACACATGTTTGATAACCGGGCAGTTACCTATGCTCAGAAAAACGGGGCTTTAGAGCTTATCCATCCAAATTTCTATTTTTTATAGAAACTGACATCCAGGAGTATTACACGGCTTTTCTAAAGTCATAGCTAATGAACGATGGAACGAGAACCCCATTTTTTTTCTTTTATCTCCTAGTGAAGTGCTCATTCTAAATCACACCGCCAAGACCATGTCTGGAAGAAATAGTTTAAGCATAGGTCAAAGCCACACTTTACATTCCATGAGGGTCTGGGTTTGCCTTTCTCCGTCACCGCTTACCCCCCAGAATCAAGCCTAATGCTTGGGACACAGGAGACACTCAATGAATATGCATTTTTTGTAAGAATGGGGAAATGAATCTAACTACAGTAAGGAACTAGCATGTATTTAGTGCCTCCTATGGGGCCAGACACTTTTCATATGGTACTTCATTTGTCTCTCACCTTGGTCGGGGGTCTCTGGGATAATTCCCTCTTCCTAGGGTCTAGAATCTTCCAAGGAGCAGCCACTTTGTAATGAGATTTGATCTGGTCACGAAACCAGCCCTTAAGGAATTTAAAAGCTGCAGGTTTTAAACATAAAAATGTCTGAGTCATTTGACGATGACACCACAGTTTGATTTGGGAGTCACTGAAAATTTGGGATTGGATTTTAGCTATCATTTTAAAAGATTTGTTTGACTAGGTTGCCTGGAAAACTGTAGGCCCTGCTTCCTGGCCACCCTGGACAAAGTCCATCCTTAAACACTTCCTCACTCTCCATATGATTAGGCTGCCTCCCACCCCCAGCCCCATCTCTCCTTGCCACACAAGAGCCAGACTCATTGGACCTGTGAGACTGGGGTTACTTACGGCCTTTCTCTGGGGCAATCTGAGGCCACGGACATGAATTTGGCCTGACATTCTGCTCATGTCCTTCCTGGGACCTCCTGATAGAAGTTCTGTTATTCTTCTGACTTGTGAGAAAAGAACAGGGTTTCTAAGGGTAAGTGGCTGTCAAGATAACACCGCAGTCCTTCTTCGCCTGGAGTGGTAAAGATGTGTAATCCTCATATCCCTAGCTGACTGGAATTCCTTCCCTTTCCTTATCTACTCAACGTTGGAGGAAAAAGATGGTGTTAAAGCTTCCTTGAGCTTTCATTTACGCTCTGTGTCAGCCTCTGTAGAGTGGTACACGTAAAGAGGAATGAAAAGTTCTTTTACTTCCCCTGGAATAGAGAAGTTGACTTTAAACAATGAGATAGCTATTATCAGCCCTATTTACACATAAAGAAACCAAAGTTTAAAAAGGTTTATGTATGTGTGTTTTCAGGTTTCCTCAACTAGTAGACAGGAGAAACCAGAATTAAAGTACAGGTTGGTCTAATACAGAAACCCACATACTTTCTGCTGCACCACATTGCCTTTACCTGAGAGGAGATAAATGGATGTGAGAGTCAATGCTGTCTCCTTCTTGTAGATGATAAGATAAAAGGAAGGCAATAGTTGATTTGTAGAATTATAGTCCTTCTTATGTATACAATTGCCTGAGAGAGAGAGAGAGAGAAGGAAAGGCATTGTTCATTCATATTTATATGTTATGTATACACAGGCTCCAAGTCAGCAAAATTTTATGATAAACTCATGCAAAGTGCTATTCTCCTAGGATGCCCTCAGCATTTTGAGATGCTTCTTTACATTTTGAGAATCTACCTGCCAATGGTAAAAAGTAAGCTGATGGTATCAAGCGGTGGTCTATTAAGAAGTTATTGGTAGCTTTCTACCACAGAGAAATCAATAGGTTTCACCCATTGCATCAGCTCGTGGATCAATTGGTTCAACAGATTTTAGTTTACATAAAAATTTAACTCCACAATATTACCATAAAAATATTAGCAAAGCTTTTCTTCAGGAAATTGCTCTAGATACTCTTTGTGAAATCTCTTCTTTCAAATACATCTGAAATAAAAAAAAAATTGTAGGTCCTATAAAATTGTAGGTTGTGGGCAGAATAAAACCCATGATTTTTATGGTTCACATATCTAGCCAAAGTGAGAGGGATGTTTGCACCCGAGCTACTAACTTCCCTCTTTTATTTATGTGTGTATTTATTTTTATATAGTTTTCAGCATTTAGAGACCATGAATCCTTTTTGCAAACAGTATGTGGAATGAGCTGGAGCCTCCGCTTCTGTGAAAAGGAAGGAGGACTCAGTTTTGAAGCTGGGATTGTAATACACAAAATGCTTACTAGCTGTGGCTGATTGATTGATTGATCAAATATTGTGTTTTAGGCGTGTTGCATCCACCGGATGACCTCACATCCTCCATACAACCTCCCAGGGAGGTATTAGCATCACCATTTTACAGATGAAGAAACTGAAGCTAACAAAGGCGAAGCCACTTGCCCAAGCTCAGTCACCTAAGATTTGTCAGAGCTGAGATTAAAACCCAGGTCTAGCCACAAAGCTCTTGCAATGTCCTGCTACATTTATTATTATAAAGGACGGTTTCAAATCTTAAGGTAATAGCTTCTTTTACAAATGATAGGCAACACACTTACCTTTATAGGTTGCATATCTAGCGCTTGTCTTTCTTCTAGGCAAGTTATGGTGCTTTGAAATACAATTTTGATGTTCTAAAATCTCCATGAAGCCAGTTAAACACATCAGTAAAGCAAGAGTTTAAGTGTCCACATAAGCTACATGCACATCAGTGAACACTGCTTACAGGGAAGAACTTTGAGATCTCCACTGAGCACTTATTCAAAATACAGAGCTATTTTCTGGAGAAACACAAGACAAAACTAAACAAAAAAATGTGTCCTGTCTACAGACCATTTCATGTGCATGTGATTCGGCTATTTGATGTGACAAATACATGATAATTTATTCCATTGTCATAATAGTATACCATCTCTGTTGTCTGTATGTCTGGTAGCATGACTGACAACTTAGTACACCTAAATGATCTGCCATATAACTTCCACCAGAAGCTCCGAGAGACTGATATTTGAGCAAGATATTTTAAGAAAGTATTAACTATTCAGTTTTCATTATTGCTTCATATATGCAAAAGCGTATTTGCATTAAGCCATGGTGCAGAAACATGCATATCTGTGCCTTTTCTTCCTGCCAACATCTCTTTTTTCTCTCCATTCCCCAACTTTACCTCCCACATTGCCTTTATAGAGCTACAATTTTTAACATGCACTTGGCTTCAGTGTCAGAGCAATATAAGGAATAGCCATGTGGAACGTCACTATATTGCTTGTGAAATTGCTATGGGGGACATTATGGCGCTCACTGTCCCTTATACAAAGATCGTTTTGACAAATCCATCTTCGAAGCCAGGGATAGGAAAGTTTGCCTCTGCTGATGAACTGGTGTGCTTTCTTTTCCTAGAAAATGATAGCCCTGTAATCCATCACATTGTCTCTTTGCTAAGGCTGTTAGGAAGTAATGCACTAAGACTTGGCCCAGTGACAGCTGTGTTCCTCAGGTAGGATTTCCTGCCTGCATTCTTCCTCTGGTTTTCCCCTTGGGCATTTATTTTCGGTCATTATTTTGCTGTAACAGTTTTTGATCTTGCTATATCTATGCATGTGTTTTTTTTGTTTGTTTGTAACTCATCATTTATTCTTTTGGGGATTAGGTTAGAGTATAAATGAGTTTACAGAATTATGTGTGTTTGCAGGTGTGTGTGTGTGTGAGAGAGAGAGAGAGAAAGAGAGAGAGACAGAGAGAAACAGATAGATTTCTCCAAGATTCACAGACTATGTTTTATTGCTTATCCCCGTGTAATATCATTAAATTATTCAGATTCCATAGTGAGCATGACATTGTGCTAGATATGTACGTACAGAAAAACATACAATGAAAATATGAATTTGTGAGATGGAGGGCCATGAGAAGACATTTACACTTAAAATTATATAAATTCTGCTTAAAAATGTCAAGGCCTTTCATAGGTTATATAAGAAAGTAATTGGAGAGGTCAGCCAGTCTATTGCTCTAATACATAGATCACATTTTTCTGAGGGTACCATCAACTAAATTTTGTAAAGCAAGATTTATTTATTTTTATTCCTCTTGGTTTAAAAAAGGATTTGAGGCACTTACCTTAATATGAACTAGATATGTAATTGACATGTAGTTACATTATAACCAAGTTCATGCTAAAATGGATAGGCCTAAGGGTTTAATGAAGCCTTAACCTACTGGTGTTATTACCTCTAGGAACCACTCCCACTAATTTAATACAGACATTTGCTTATAGATGTTTATTACTATTTTAGTTACAAATAATCTTTTTTTTTTGGAAATGTGGTATATGGTTTTTGGTAAGTGACTCCACAATACAATCTCTTAAATTGTTCCCTAAGAATCTAAATGGTTTCTGAAAGGGGTAATTCAAAAGAGTCGATAGGGTCAGACAGGGCAATACGGGAATTAACAGGCATGGTTGAGGGATTCAGGCTCCTGCTTGATGCGTTTTATGATTAACTGAGGGTCAACTCTGTTTGCTGTGAAACCAGGTACCGCAAGAAGGGAAGAGGAGCCGGCATTTCAGGAATGCACTTTCAAGTGTGCATAATGTCATTAAACACAGCAAAGTTTGCCGTCTCTCTCCCTCACTTCTTCACAGCACCCGTCTTCTTACCTTTCGCTTAATTCTAGATGAGGTGCCTACCTCGTCTCTCACTACCTTCAACTTCACAGCTGGCTATGATTGAATGGGTGCTAAACTACCACAGCTGATACGGACTTAAAGGGTTACCTTTTGGAGAATACTTGCATTTGAATAGGAAAACTCTGTAAATCGAAACCCTTCTAAGACCCGATGGAGGGGCCGGCCCCGTGGCTTAGCAGTTAAGTGCGCGCGCTCCGCTGCTGGCGGCCCGGGTTTGGATCCCGGGCGCTCACCGACGCACCGCTTCTCCAGCCATGCTGAGGCCGCGTCCCACATACAGCAACTAGAAGGATGTGCAACTATGACATATAACTATCTACTGGGGCTTTGGGGGGAAAAATAAATAAAGAAATAAAAATTTAAAACATCAGTAGACATTAAGTGATGTAAATTTAAAAAAAAAAAAAAAAGACCCGATGGAAAGATTCCTTGTGGTTGACGTTTAGTCTCCATAATAGGCCAGAGGCCGGCGGAGGGGGAGTGAGAGTGATTCCTGTGATGGACACATCAAAATCACACCACAGAAATGTCCAGACCTGCTCTCAGGTCTGTCATTCTGGAAATATGAATTTTTACTCATCTTTAATCTAGTAAAAGAAAACCATTAATATTAGAGACGACATATTTTGGGAAAAAAGTCATAAAATATATAATACCAGCTTTAATAATTAATGTGCTCCTACAAAACATTATGTACTTTCTTTTCTCCAAAAAAAATATTTTATAACCAGGGTCACCAATGAAAATTTTGCAAAATTGCGTATTTCCTCTCCCCTTACATTTGGAAATTCTATACCATCTTTTTCATTTTCACCAAATTGGCAAGTACATTTCTTCCTCCTAGAGTTGGAATAAAAAACTAAAGCATTTAAAAAATTCATTCATCAATTATCCCTTTTTTTCTTTAGAAAACTATTAACTCTTTTTCATTGATTTTACTGCCTCACAGTCAAATCAACTTACCTGTATTTGTTTTTATGGTTCAGTGTGCAGGAATGAGCAATGATTTCCTTCATCAACCATCTACCTAAAAATTGTTTTGCTTATTAGTCAGTATAAATTGTTTTCCTGCCAAAACATAACATATCAGAGTGGAAAGATTTATTGCCCAATTTCATTCTACCAATTTTCCCTTGTCCAATACAGACGCGGAAAAAACTGGTGTCTGATGTGCTGTGGAATGAGAACAGACTATGTTACTACAGAGTTCCAAGTCCTCTTCAATTTAGCGGAGTCCACCTTTTGTAGCCTTATCTCCTATTTGTACCCAACATGAATCATTTCCTCTAGCTCATCTGGACTGCTTCCTTAGTGTGCTTTTTAAGCTTGGATTCCCTTTTATAAACATATTTCTTCAGTAACCATCTCCTAAATACTCTCCTCAATCTGTATATGCAGAAGTGAAGCTTTTTCTATTTGTTTTCCTATAACCTTTGGTCTGAACTACTTATATGACTTCTACCACTTGAAACTTGATGATAGATTTTTGTACACTTGTATACTTGTCTTGTATTCCTAAATGGTTGTAAGTTTACTCTATTCTACCACTAATATAAGCATCTACCATTGCCAGATGCTATGTTATGAACAGAGGATACTAAGAAGAGTAAGACAGAATCCTTGCCCTTGAAAGCTTACAGTTGAGGTAGTGACAAACATTTAAACAAATAATTCATGTACAATGTCATCAAAACCGTATGAGAGGGATTCACAAAGTGCTGGTGAGACCCAGAGATGGTATCATGGATGTCATAGATTAACTTCATCAAGATGGTAATATCTGAGTTGGGTCTTGAAGGATGAATTGTTTGGAAGGCAGAAGGGGCATTAGTAACAGAGATTTTACAGAGGAAGAAAAGAACATGACATATTTAGGCAACAAATATCAATAATCCTTTATTCACAGTTCCAAAGTCCAAAAAGTTCCATAAACTAAAAATTTTTCTTACTCCCTTTTGTGTTGTTCCTGCTCTGTCTGATCTCACTTATCGGGAGAAGCCCACCTGAACTGGCCTGAGATGGATGATTTTGTGCTCTTGTAGATGTATTGATGTGTTTGATTATATGGTGTTACCCAAGACCTCTGACAGTCTAGCTGGGTACTGAATTATCCTCCTAAAATCTGAAAAATTCTGAGACGCATCTGTCCCTACCTCTGTTGGGTATGAGATTATGGGGATACATGAGGAAATTCTAATGAATGTTAAGGTGGAGTGAAAAAGACGAAACTGGGAAGATGATTTGGAGCCAGACTGTTCAGGATATTTTATTCCAAGGCTAATCAGTTTGGACATGAACCTATAAACATGAGAGAAAGTGTGCTTGAGAGGCCTGGCTTGACATGATTTTCAGGGCCTGTGTCTTATATTCTTGCTAGATGTGATATCTTTTCTGAACCTCTTTCAGCCTTTGCAGGTAGAACTGATCACTTGCCTCCATTTCCACATGGCTTTATTCAGATGATTATTGTACAGTAGTCCCCCCTGATCTGCAGTTTGCTTTTTGAAGTTTCAGTTACCCCGGGTCAACCGCGATCTGAAAATATTAAATGAAAAATTACAGAAATAAACAATTCATGAGTTTTAAATTGCTCACTGTTCTGAGTAGTATGATGAAATCTTGCGATGTCTCCTTCTGTGCTGCCTGGAACGTGACTCCTTCCTTTGTCCAGCGAATCCAGCACTGTGTATACTGCCATTAGTAGCTATTTTGGTTATCAGGTCAGTTGTTACGGTATTACAGTGCTTGTGTTCAAGTAACACTTATTTTACTTAATAATGGCCTCAAAGCCAATTTTATTAGGTATTGTTAATCTCTTACCATGCCTAATTTATAAATTCAACTTTATCATAGGTTTGTATGTATAGGAAAAAACATAGTCTCTATGGGGTTGGGTACTATCTGCAGTTTCAGGCATCCACTGAGGGTCTTAAAATGTATCCCTGGCAGATAAGGCGAGACTATGGCAATGCAGCACATTGTACCACATGACTTACTTGGTTTGTTTCTCCATTTAATTAGAACATAAACTACACCAAGAGACCATTTATTATAATTCATTCAGCTGCTCTTGTTTATTTATTTATTTATAATATTTTATTTGTTCATTAGATTGCTATCTTAGTCCATTCAGACTGCTATAACAGAATCCCATAGACTGGATGGCTTATAAACAACAGAAATTTATTTCTTATAGTTCTGGAGGCTAGAAAGTTGAAGATAATTGCACCAGCAGATTCAACATCTGGTTAGGGCCTTCTTCCTGTTTCCTTGATGGCTGTCTTCTTTCTATGTCCTCACCTAGTGAGGGCACTAATCTCATTCATGAAAGGTCCACCCTCATGACCTAAGCACCTCCCACAGGCCCCACCTCTAAATACCACCATGTTGGGGATTAGTTTTTAGCCTATGAATTTTGGGAGGACACAAATATTCAGTCTAGAGCACCACTTGCTTACAACTCTCCTTGTTCCAAAAGAGTTTAAGACAGCTGGGGCCATTTCTCAACAGCTTTGTGTTGAGTTCATTAATTAAAATAAATACTACATTTATAGTGCTACAAAGTGCCAGGCACTGTTCTAAAGGTTTTACAAAAGTTACATCATTTAATCCTCACAAAAATTCTATGAGATAGATACTATCATGACACTCATTTGTAAGTTGAGGAAATTAACGCTCAGAGAAGTCAATTAATTTGCTCAAGGCCGTGTAGCTAGTAGCTTTTAAAGCCATAGCCTTTCATCTTAGTTGCTAAACCACACTGCCTTCTGATGAATGAACTCTGCATTCCATGTACCATCTAGCAAAAAGTCTCACATGTAACATGTTCTCAAGATAGATTTGTTGATAGACTAGATGAACAAAATTTGATGTTTTTAAGGATAGTTGACATACAATATTGTACTAGTTTCAGGTGCACAATAAAGTGATTCCACATTTATATACATTACAAAGTGATCACCCTGATAAGACTAGTAACCATCTGTCATCATACAGAGTTATCATAATATTGTTGACTATATTTGCTATGCTGTACAATACATTCTGTGACTTATTTATTCTATAACTGGAAGTTAGCACCTCTTAATCTCTTTCACCTATTTCACCCTTCTCCCCACCTCCCCTCTCCTCTGGCAACCACCAATTTGTTCTCTGTATCTACGAGTCTGTTTCTGTTTTGTTTTGATTGCTCATTTGTTTTGTCTTTTTAGATTCCACATATGAGCGAAATCATATGGTATTCTTCTTTCTCTGTATGGCTTGTTTCACTTAGCATAATACCCTCCAGATCCATCCATGTCGTTGCAAAACGCAGGGTTTCATTCTTATTTTTATGGCTGAGTAGTATTCCGTTGTATATATATATACCACATATTCTTTATCCATTCATCTACCAACGGAAACTTAGGCTACTTCCATATCTTGGCTGTTGCAAATAATGCTGCAGTGAACATAGGAGTGTGTATATCTTTTTGAGTTAGTTTTCATTTTCTTCAGATAAATACCCAAAAGTAGTATTGCTGGATCATAAAGTAGCTCTATTTTTAACTTTTTGAGGAACCTCCATACTATTTTCCGTAGTGGTTGCACCAGTGTACATTCCCATCAACAGTGCACTAGGGTTCCCTTTTCTCCACATCCTCACCAACGCTTTTCATTTGTTGTCTTTTTGATAATAGCCATTCTGACAGGTGTGAGGTGATAGCTCATTGTGGTTTTGATTTGCACTTCCCTGATGGTTAGTGATGTCGAGCACCTTTTCAAGTGCCTGTTGGCCATCTGTATGTCTCCTTGGTAAAAATACCTATTCAGGTCCTCTGCCCATTTTTTAATCAGAGGGGTTTTTTTTTTGTTTGATATTGAGTTGTATGAATTCTTTATATATTTTGGATATTAACCCCTTATTGGATATATCATTTGCAAATATCTTCTCCCAACCAATAGGTTGCCTTTTTGTTTTGCTGATGGTTTCCCTCACTGTGCAAAAGCTTTTTAGTTTGATATAGTCCCATTCATTTATTTTTGCTTTTGTTGCCCTTGCCTAAGGAAACATATCCAAAAATATATTGCAAAGACTAATATCAAAGTGTTTACTACCTATGTTTTCTTCTATGAGTTTTACAGATTCAGGTCTTATATTTAAGTCTTTAATCCATTTTGAGTTTATTCTTGTATATGGAGTAAGAAAGTGGTCCAGTTTCATTCTTTTGCATATATCTGCCCGTGTTTCAACAACATTTATTGAGGAGACTGTCTTTTCCCCATTGTATGTTCTTGCCTCCTTTGTTGTAGATTAATTGACCATATAGGCGTAGGTTTATTTCTGGGTGCTCTATTCTGTTCCAGTGATCTATATGTCTGTTTTTGTGCCAATACCATACAGTTTTGATTACTATAGCTTTCTAGTATAGTTTGAAATCAGGAAGCGTGATACCTCCAGCTTCGTTCTTCTTTCTCAAGATTGCTTTGACTATTCAAGGTTTTTGTGGTTCCATACAAATTTTAGGATTATTTGTTCTAGTTCCGTGAATTATACCATTGGTATTTTAAAAGGAGTTACAATGAATCTGTAGATTGCCTTGGACAATATTAATTCTTCCAATCCTTGAGCATGGAATATCTTTCCATTTATTTATGTCTCTTCAATTTCTTTCCTCAATGTCTTATAGTTTTCAGTGTACAGGTCTTTCATCTCCTCGGTTAAATTTATTCTTAGGTATTTTATTCTTTTTGATGTAATTGCAAATGGGATTGTTTTCTTTTTCTTTTTCTTTTTGGTGAGGAAGATTCATTCTGAGCTACCATCTGTTGCCAATCTTCCTCTTTTTTTTACTTGAGGAAGATTAGCCCAGAGCTAACATCTGTGCCAATCTTCCTCTATTTTGTATGTGAGTTACCACCACAGTATGGCTTGATGAATAGTGTAGGTCTGCACCCAAGATCTGAATCTGTGAACCTGGGCCACCAAAGTGGAGTGCACTAGAATTAACCGCTATGCCACGGGGCTGGCCCTGGGATCGTTTTTTCAATTTCTCTTTCTGATAGTTTGTTGTTAGTGTATAGAAACACAACGAATTTTTGTATATTTATTTTGTATCCTACAATTTTACTGAATTCATTTATTGGTTCTAATAGTTTTTAGCAGAGTCTTTAGGGTTTTCTATATAAAGTATCATGTCATCTGCAAATAATGACTGTTTTATTTCTTCCTTTCCAATATGGATGCCTTTTATTTCTTTTTCTTGTCTGATTCGTGTAGTTAAATCTTCTAACACTATGTAAGGGTGGCAAGAGTGGACATCCTTGTCTTGTTCCTGATCTTAGAGGAAAAGCTTTTAGCTTTTCATAATCAAGTATGATGTTAGTTGTAGCTTTGTCATATATAGCTTTTATTATGTTGAGGTATGTTCCATTTATACCCAATTTATTGAGGGTTTTTTTAAATCATAAATGGATGTTGAATTTTGTCAGATGATTTTTCTGAATCTATTGAGATGATCATATGATTTTTACCTTTTGTTTTGTTAATGTGTTGTATCACATTGATGGATTTGCAGATACTGAACCACCCTTGCATCCCTGGAGTAAATCTCACTTGATCATGCTTTATGATTCTTTTGAAGTGTTGTTGAATTCAGTTTACTAATATTTTGTTGAAGATTTTTGCATCTATGTTCATTAGGGATATTGGCCTGTAATTTTCTTTTTTTTGTGATGTCTTTGTTTGGTTTTGGTATCAGGGTAATGCTGGTCTCATAGGATGAGTTTGGGAGCAATCCTTCCTCTTCAATTTTTTGGAATAGTTTGAGAGGGATAGGTATTAACTATTCTTTAAATGTTTGGTGGAATTCACCTGTGAAGCCCTCTGGTCTCGAACACTTATTGTTGGGAATTTTTTTGATTATTGATTGGATTTCATTACTAATAATCAGTCTATTCAGATTTTCTATTTCTTCCTGATTCAGTCTTGGAAGATTATATGCTTCTAGGAATTTATCCATTTCTTCTAGGTTGTGCAAATTGATGGCATATAATTGTTTGTAATAATCTCTTATGATTATTTTTATTTTTGTGGTATTGGTTGTAACTTCTCCTTTTTCATTTCTGATTTTATGTACTTGAGCCCTATCTCTTGTTTTCTTGATGATTATGGCTAATGATTTATCAATTTTGCTTATCTTTTCAAAGAACCAGCTCTTAGTTTCATTGATCTTTCCTATTGTATTTTTTAGTCTCCATTTCATTTATTTCTGCTTTGATCTTTATTATTTCCTTCCTTCTACTAAACTAAGACTTTGTTCTTCTTTTTCTAGTTCCATTAGGTATAAAGTTAGATTGTTTACTTGAGATTTTTCTTGCCTCTTATCTTAGGGCCGTATTGCTATGAACCTCCCTCTTAGAAGTGCTTTTGCTGCATCCCACAGATTTTGGATTGCTGTGTTTCCATTTTCATTTGTCTCAAGGTATTTTTTGATTTCCTCTTTGATTTCTTCATTGATCCAATGCTTGTTCAATAACATGTTTGTGATTTTGTCAGTTTTCTTCTTGTAGTTAATGTCTAGTCTCATACTGTTGGGGTCAGAAAGGATGCTTGATATGATTTCAATCTTCTTAAATATTGAGACTTGCTTTGTAGCCTAACATGTGGTCTACCCTGGAAAATGTTCCATGGGAATTCAAAAAGAATGCGTATTCTGCTGTTTTCGGATGGAATGTTCTATGTATATCTATTAAGTCTATCTGGTCTAATGTATTGTTTAAGGCACATGTTTCCATATGATTTTCTGTCTGGATGATCTATCCATTGATGTAAGTGGGGTGTTAAAATCTCCTACTGTTATTATGTTACTATCAATTTCTCCTTTTATATTTGTTAATGAATACATTCTAAAAACCCTACATTTTTACTCCCCATGGCTTTATATTTTTGATGTTATATTTTACTCTTCTAATTTTGTGTATTCCTTAACCTCTTATTGTAGATATAGATGATTTTAGTACTTTTGACTTTTAACCTTCATACTAGCTTTATAAGTGGTTGATCCACTACCTTTACTGTGTGTCTGCCTTTACCAGTGATATTTTTTTCTTTGTTAAGTTTATTATTTTTATTTGTGACCCTTTGTTTTCTGCTTAAAGAAGTCCCTTTAACATTTCCTGTAAGGCCAGTTTAGTGGTGATGAACTCCTTTAGTTTTTGCTCAACTGGAAAACTCTTTATCTCTCCTTCTATCCTGAGTGATAAACTTGCTGGACAGAGTATTCTCAGTTGTAGATTTTTTCCTTTCAGCACTTGGAATATATTGTGCCTACTCCCTTGTAGCCTGTAAGATTTCTGCTGAAAAGTCAGCTGATAGCCATTGGAAGTTTGTTTGTATGTAACTCATTGCTCTTTTCTTGCTGCTTTTAAGATTCTTTCTTTGTCTTTAATTTTTGACATTTTCATGATAGTGTGTCTTGGTATGAGCATCTTTGGGTTCATCTTCTTTGATACTCTTTGTGTTTCCTGGACCTGATGTCTCTTTCCTTTCCCAGGTTAGAAAAGTTTTCAGCTATTATTTCTTCAAATAAGTTACCAGCCCCTTTTTTTCCTCTCTTCTCCTTCTGGGATACCTATAGTTCAAATGTTAGTATGCTTGATGTTGTCCCAGAGATCACTTAGACTATCCTCATTTTTTAAAATTCTTGTCTCTTTTTTCTGTTCAACTTGGATGATTTTCTCTACTCTGTTGTTCAGATCACAGATCCATTCTTCGGTATCATCTAATCTGCTGTTGATTCCCTCTAGTGAATTTTTCATTTCTGTTATTGCACTCTTCAGCTCTGATTAGTTCTTTTTTATATTTTCTAACTCTTTGTTGAAGTTCTCGTGGTTTTCACCTATTCTATTCTCAAGTTTGGTGAGCATCCTTATGACTTAATTTGTACACTTTATCCCTTATATTGCTTATTTCTGTTTTGTTTAGTTCTTCTTCTGAGAATTTGCCTTCTTCTTTTTGGAACATATTCCTCTGTCTCCTCATTTTGCCTAAATTCTGTGTTTATTTCTATGATATAGGTGGATCTAATAGATCTACTGATTTCGGAAAAGTGGCCTTATGTAGGAGATGTCCTTTGAGGCCCAGCAGCACACTCCCCTCCAGTTACTAGAGCTAGATGCTCTAAGGGTGCCTCCTGTGTGAGTTGCATGTACCCTTCTGTTGTGGCAAGGCTGCAGTTGCTGTGGGCACACTGGTAGGTAGAGCTGACCCCTGGGCTGGCTGGCTGCAAAGCCTGGCCACGTGTAGCTGCTACAGGCATGCTATTGGGTGGATCTGGGCCCACCATGACTGGCTGCAAGTCCTGGTGGCATGGGACCAGGGCAGGTGCACTAGTGGGTGGTGCAGGCCCCCAGTGTGGCTGGTCAAAATTTGATGTTTTAAAATGCTAATTTGCCTGCAGTTGCAAAAGTGACTCCTTCTTTCCATGACTTCATGTTACCTGATTCTAAGTACCACATTTGGGGGATGTTCATTGAGATTTTGAGAGTAGATCATGCAGGTATATTCTATAATATATATAAATAGGTTTAATTTTTAAATACATGAGTAAGTGGTGCTCATAGTAAAAAACTGAAAAAAATTATGTGGAAAAAAGTGAAAACTCTCCTTAATTTTTCTCCCTAGATTCCATTCCTCAGAGTCCATTCCTCTGAGCAGTTGATTATCTGCATTGACATATGACATTGACATATACATTCATTCACATATGCTCGCACAAAATTGTTTTACACATATGTATATAAAACTTAATTTAAGTGTCTTTAGTAATTTTAGTCCAGTTGATTTAATATAACTTATTCATATATCAAAATTATGGCTGCCATAACTGTTATAAATTTTAGTAGTCTCAGCAAGAAATGCTCAGGGATTTTTCCATTGGCAGAAATGTAATACTTGCATAGGGCCGGCCCCGTGTCTTGGTGGTTGAGTGCGCGCGCTCCGATGCTGGTGGCCCGGGTTCGGATCCCCGGCACGCACCGAGGCACCACTTCTCCGTCCATCCTGAGGCCAAGTCCCACATACAACAACTAGAAGGATGTGCAGCTATGACATACAACTATCTACTGGGGCTTTGGGGGGAAAAAATAAATAAATAAAATCTTTAAAAAAAAAAAATACTTGCATAACTCCTACATTTTTAAAAGTATTATTGGTAATTTTGATGCTTTTTGAGGGAAAATATTTGGTATGACAAGACAATGTGGGGTCTAATAGGAGTCTGCTGTGGTTTAATTTAGCACACTTTTTAATGATCTAAAAGAAGGGATGAAAAAAGCTCTTAATTACATTTACAGATGATGCTAAATTGGGAGATGTTAAGAACATCTGTGAGGACAGATATTTAAAGAAGTTAGAAATATGTGAAAGAAATAGCAAAACAATATTTAGATTGCAAAGAATTTAATTGAATGTGTTAAAGACTTATTAATCAGCCCACCAATTACTCATAGGAAGTAGAGGAAGGCATAATGACTTCTGCTTTTATAATGTTGCTTGGCTGGAAAACTAAAATCACACTAAAACTAAGCAACTCTTGTTCATACCCATGCCAGTGTACCTTGTGAGCATCTTAGAACAATTAATTTCACAAGTTACCTACTGTTCTTTTTACATCATTCTAAGTTGTTTCATTCTAGAGAAAAAAAAGTAGAAGAAAATTAATGCTTACTGTAAACCTACTGTCGACGGTCATTTTATTTACATGGGTTATCTCATATAATTCTCATTATAACTGTATGAAGAAGATGCGTTGTTAATTTTTTGTTGGTTGTTCATTTTTATGTCAGTTTATATCTGAATTTGACAATTTATTTTCTGATGTGACATTTTCTCCTAAAATAAGACTTGCATGTGAATTGACATGAATATATCTATACATATTCAAATAAGTCAAAAAACTGAACAAATTTTTATTTTAATTAAACTTTTAAAATTAAAATGCAATGCTACACTAGTTACCACTCATAAGCAAATGAGTGATTCCTAAATGAGTCCAATTATGCAGAGAGAACCACGGAGAGTTGTGCTGATGGAATACAGTAATAATGACATGTGTCCATAGTTGTTTGTTGTGTCTATGCCAGGCATTTGTGAAATATCTATTCATCAGGCAATACTTAGTGAGAATGTGTTTAGTCATTATAACAAGGTATATGCAAATGAGCTTCCCATGAGACTTTGCAACAAACATTTAATTAGCTATACAAAGAAACAGTTAAATATACAAACACACGTTGCAGAAAATTGGCTAGTGTGTATTATTAATTTTGTGCACATAATTCCTAAATAGCACCATTTAATAATGTATGTCTTTATCATGTGCATATTAGTGGAAATGAGTAATTTTACTTGAAAATCAATTTTGTTGAATGTCTTATATCCTCCTTTTCTTACTATAAAATGTCAGAAATATACTGAGTAAGGTAATTTGGATATTTTTAGTATTTCGTTTGTAAATAAGGACAACAAAATGTCAAAACTGAAATACATATTCATCAAATTGATACAGAAAGGAGAAATTCATAGAATAGTATACATTAGGGAGGTAGATGAAAACATTATCCTTTATCATTGTATACAAAGAATAATACTGATCTATATTTTAAAAATGGTTATATTCATTCAAAAACACTTGTGTTAAACTTTTTAGTTTCTTCATTTACACTCTAAGATACATTTGTATTATTAAAATCAAAACTCATTAATGACATTTATTAGTTTGAGCAATAAATGCCAAGAAAATTCTCTTGTATGACTCTAGGTCTTTAAAAAATTCTTTTATATTTTCTTGCTTTAAATTATAAGGGAATTTTTTAGGAATATATTCAGAATAAAATTTAAATTTTACTTTTTTGTAATCATCACACTTTTTCATATCTTTTAAAGAACCTGTATTAATTTTTATTATTACAGTCTATGTTTGTTATTCACGTAATGATTGACCAAGAGTTAACAAACAACATTATTGTGTATCTCAAACAATAAGATACTTAAAAACACATTTAGAATAGTCTTTTTTTAGGGATTTAAAAAGTAATCACAAGTTATAACAAGGATAGCAGTTCGTAATTTCAAGCAAGTTTTTTGATTTTGAGTGTTAACTCCTCTTCAGTGTGATTCAGAAATACCTTTTTTTTTTTTAAATGAGTCATTTTATTTTTAGATACTCAGGAGAGGTTACTAGATGTAGCAGCTGACCAGCCAGGCTTCCCAACACCATTTGCATCTCTGAAGCCCCCAAGGACAGAAAGAAGTCTTTTAATTGGTGATTCAACTTTAGTGGAAACATGCATTTAGGAAGTGAGTCCTACACTGTTGTGTTCACCCCAGGCAAACCAGCGCCTGTTGTCATGGTGATCTTCTACAGCATGCTAGAGCCAGTGATGTGGAAAACAAGATGGCTTCCTCGTTTATTTAGCCTTAAAGAAAGTTTCAGATATTAGCAAACGATTATTGAATTAAAAATCTATAGATTTTAAGATATGAGAAAACTAAAATACGTGGAAATTTTTGCTTTGTATAAAATTCAGCTGTCTCCAAAACTTCTGAAATTATCTGTGTTTTTCAAGGTAAAGGAATTATTTCCTTTCTTTTAAATGTAAATATCTTAAAATGCTGCCTTCCCATGGAGCTATGTTTCAAGGACCAAGTCAGATTTCAGTTCACGTATGATTTCTATTTTTTTTGGATCGGCATGAGGATTATAGAATGACACACGTTGTATGTAGACTTTATTGTGTAAAAATAGGCTGCCTCAGCAATTTCAATGCTGGTAAAGGAGCTGTGCATCTGAAAGACATCCCAAGTTTTTAGACTGGATGTGAATAAAGTAGGAATTATGCAGAAAGGAGTCACCCTAGCCATCAAAAATGAGAAAGAAGTTCCTTGTTACTCATAGGTGACTTTTCAATCTCCAATTTAAAAGTGCAATAATCTGAGTGGCTTCTTAATAAATATTTGGACACAAAACAATATTTCCATTTTGGGCCACTCTACCGATTCATTAAACTGAGAAAATCTCTAAAATATTTTATAAGTATTGAGAGAGATGGAAGGATTAAGATGCAGATGCTCTACGTTAATGAATTAATGGTTCACACTACTTTTGTTATGAAAACAAGCACATGGGAAGAAATAAAGGCAAAATTTCCCCCTAAAGTACTATATATATATTTCTAAAATTGGTATGAACTTGAAGCAATGATCATATTATATTGCACAGTGCATGTGCACGATAATAAATTTGTTGTTTGCTTATTTGATTACACTTTTAGGAAAATGATGGTTAAATTAGGTTTTATATATGTAGCTACTCCTTATATTAATTCAACATTTTGATGAATAGCCACAGTGTTCAATAATGACATTGATATCAAGGACTTTTAAAATTCAAATATAGCGTTTTCCAAATTGTTCTTCGGTACAATAGTGTTTTGGGCAATGTTAATATGTTTTCTGTGGTCAAAGGGTTTTACAGTCCAATTAGTTTGGAAAAAGTTGCATTTTTATCACCCTTTTGGTGATTCAAAATGGACTTAAGTATTAAGGGTACAAAGAAGATTTACAGTAAAGGGATCTGTTTAACCTAGTGTTTCTAAAATCTTTTTGACCATGAACTGCTTCCCCTCTCTCCACCACTCACAGAATATTTAATTATATCTCATGGACTCTCTTGGTTTTGGAAACACAGTTGGGAACCATGATTATAATAGGAGGAATTCTGACATTGTCGAGGCTCTCATTTGTTTTCCTCACGACTCTGATAAACTCATTTGCTTACATTTAGTATGGACCCTTAATACGCGTAATCCTAACCGAGATTCCTAGAGAATGTTTACACCGCAAGTGTGAATAAAAGTTCTCTACACTGAGGCTGTGCCCTGGGCTGAAGTCCTACCCATTCATTTTCCACCATTTTCTACCACCTTTTCTTCAGCAACTCCTTGGCAGAAGTGGTGGCAATGTTTTCTTAAGGAAAAATAAACAAATGAATAAAAGAGACTTGGAGATATTTTGGCCCCACATAACTTTTATTTTAGCATCTCTGGCTACAATTACTGTGTTGCTGCTTGGCAAAGTAAACTCTCCAGAGGTAGAAGGTTATATTAGGGAGACAAAGCTATGTCTCTTAACTCTTAACTCTCTTAAACGAGAGTTGAGCAATAATTAGCAGTATTTATGTATCACAAGCATGTTACAATAAGCTAATATAAAGACCCGTAGTATTGAAGTTATAAATATTTTGCATGAAGTTTATTAGCATGTAACATCCTAAACCAAAATTTGAAAATTTGGAATTGCAAAGTAAACTTAAAATTTATTGAGAACAGAAATAGCAGTTTTTCTATAACATAAGATTACCCCATCCTATGAAGGTTGTCTTGTTGTTGATTACTGGGTTTAGCTGAGGAGTAGTTGTTCCATTAGACTAAATGACTCCAGTGGATATGTATCTTTCCGCTTTTTTCATGACCATGACAAACTCATAGTTAACTTTCTTTAAAATCTCTCTTTCAACTTTTATGTTTTCAAAAGTTGTGAAAAAGTAAGGTCCTCAGACACAGCTGCCTGGGTTCACCCTCCTGGATTTGGGAAGTGGGTAACTCCATCAATGTTAGGGGGCACTGTCAGTTAGGGGAGGTGAGAGATACCGAATTTGATTACTTGGTAGGTCCAAGCACTCTCCTTCTCCTCCTCTTACTTGTAAGCATTGGAATATTTATGGAGCACAAAGTACACAGACAAGATGAAAAACCTAATATGACGAGATACTTGAAAGGACTAGAAGAGTAGTCAGCGAAGTGGAGAAAAAGGCCAAAGTCAATAATCAGGCAGGTGCGTGACAGACAGGACGGAAGGGTGAAGTGGAAGGATAGGGAGGATGCCGGTTCACAGACAGAGAGACAAGTGTTTGAAGAAACAAACACTTCCACACGTAGAACACTTTCCCGGGTTCTCCGTGACTTTTCTCTCAGTGAGATTAACACAGGCCTGGCACGTGGGCCTGTGTAACTTCCCCGCTTTTGCCCTGGGATTTGCCACCTTCCTTGTGGAAGTCGTCAGCTCAGGTAATTCCTATCGAATATCCTAACGACTGTCATTTTTCTATAGCTTGGCTCATTTTAGGAACAATATGGAAACCAGGAAAGATTATTTTCAACACATTAGCAGAACCTACTTATATGTAAAAGTCCCCCAAGCAATACTATTCTCTGTCAGATGTTCTTACAAAAGTTGCTGTTTCTCTGATTTCAGCTTCCAGTTCTCCATCTCCTGCAGCCTTACTGACTTGGTAATTTTCTTAATATTTACAGTCTTTCCAACATTTTTTTCTCCCAAATTCCTGTATAAATAGAGCAGTCTTCTAAAGTGATGTTTACTGGAGCAATTAGCTGAATAACCTCCTTTTCTGTGCAATGAAGGTGAACAAAAGGAGGAAGAAAATGTAAATTTTGTTTCATTTTCCTTTAGCATATGAACTTGCAGCAGACTGAGTGTTGAGTTTTTAAAAAATCATTTTCCCCTTCCCCCCAGCAACTCATGTTTTCCCAGCAGTGAAGAAAATGAGTTATGCACACAACTGTTCAAAGTTACCTCATCACATCAGAATCAAATGGGGGTGGGGAGAGGAATCATTTTGCTATGAATAACCAGGAAGTGAGTTTTTGCAGGCTATAGTTCAGAATAAAAACTGTAACTGCAAATTAGTTGGTTTTAGAAAAAAATGGAATGACAAAATGTTGAATTAAGTGTGGAGATAAGATTGTAACTATGCCAGGTCCAGGTCTATTTAAAACAAGTCGCATATAGGGCTTCTTATATTTGGTTTCCCCCAGATTATATCTATAGAGTATTTCTTGAATCAAATACATAGAAAACAACTGACAACTGATTTTTGTAAAGCCTAAAATTAAAATCTTTGATTACTTTGTCTTTCCCCGCCTCTTGATTTCTGAACAAAAAGAACATTTATTTTGCCTTTTAAATTCACTTCTCGTTTAACTGCTTGCTGTATGACTCCCTAACAGACTTAAAGTGTTACTATTGACACAGCTTCATCTGAACTGAACATCCAACTCTAGGTCCTATTAAAAAGATTGAATGGCATCAAGTCAAATTGGGAAAAATTACTCAGTTTATGGCAGAGGGGAGTTAAGTTCCCCTAGGAAAGTAGGTAAACTTCAAAACCAGTCCCTTAGACTCCAATTCAGAGAAGGGTATTTTTCAAACCTTTTAATTTAACCTGAATGCCTTGTATGTCAATGAAACATGATATTCTCTTTAAGAGCATTAGGTTGAATATAAAGAAACTTTCAAAGTCTCCAGGGAGACCTTTCATTAGTGGTTCTTTTTACAACATCTGGCTAGTGATTTTTAAGAGGCTGAAATTAGTGTCTTTTTCTTTTCAATTTTCTATGCTAAAACTATTAGGAAGATTACTTGTGGTCTAGAAAACTAAACAAAACCCATACTACATGTCCTTCTTAATATGTCCTTTGTAGTACATGTGGAATATAAGAGCAGTGTTTATGGTCTGAAGAAATTTGGATTTTAATTCAAACTGTAAGCAGTCTTCTTTGGCTGGCCAGGCTAGTGGGGTATGAACTAGTCCGACAGCTCTGCCCAGTTGGAGCACTCTACACTGCATGGTAATTATGTAAAACAATCAAAATCCACTTTCTTAGAGAGTTTCATTCTAAGGCATATAAGGAGAAGTATTGCAGTAAGATTGACAGAGCTACAGAGAGAGAAGGCAGCAAAGAGATATCATGGGGCAAGAGACACCAGGGATATTCCGCAGCCATAGCAGAGAGAAGGGTTAGTCAGCAGTGGCAGAAATAGTGGAAGTAGTGGGAGGAAAAGAGAATAGATGTGTTATCCTAATAGTGGATCACTGGAGTCAAGAGCATTGATTGCCAGCTGGAAAGTACTACGATATAAATGCTTACTACATCTCCCAAGCAACTTTGCAGTTAAATCTGGCCAGGTAGTAAGTTTTGGCCAGTGGAATCTCAGCAGAAATGTCACGTGGCAGCCTCTGGGTAGCTCCCTTATGAGACAGCATATGTAAAGTGTTAGCTGTTCTCCAACCTTACTACCGTGGTTGTAGATGCTGCTGTTTAGACCATTGGAGCCATGCTTGAGAGAAGGATGAGAAATAAGGAGCTTGAGTTCCTCATACTGTGGAACACCATACCAACTTTGGACCACCTACCCAGATATTTATTTGAGGGAGACCTAATATTCTATTTTGTTTACCCCACTGCCTCCTCCCCCATCCCCCAGTCCAATTCTTTCACTCAACCAAACCTAACTGTAAATAGTACATGTGGTTGAAGGAGTGCCTAGGAAAAAGTACATATTTGATTAAGAGAGGACATATGCAGAGTCTGGAATTATTTAATGAATGTTTTTCTAGCAAAAAGGTTAAAAAATAAAATGCAGCTTCTTATCCCTGAAAGTGCTCACATGAAGCTTTCGTGTCAACTTATGACACATATTAGAGAGGAAATGTTAGCATTTTATGATGATGTTGGACTGGATGATTAATCCATGAATTTTCTATTATAATACAGTTATTGGAATTGATGGATAAATTTAAGTGTCCACATTGCCCACAGTCTATTACAAGAATATTATCCCTAGGTTTTTTTTTTTTTTTTAATGAAGAGAGATATCCTTGGTTGTTCCTTGCAAATAGTTGGCTATGTTTGTATCACATGACTCTGTCTTTCTGATCACGTAGTTTGGACTGTGGTGGGCTCCTGATTCAAATCTTTCCCTAAGAAATTAGAAATGAGACAAGGAAGCTATCTATTACCATTTTATTCCACAACTTAATGAGGTCCTATCCAATGTGATAAAGCAAGAAAAAAGATAAATACATAAAGATTGTAGAGTGAGAATCAAAACTCATTTTTTCACCTGATTGTGTACATAGAAAGTCCAGAAGAATCCACAGATAAAATAATAATCAAATTGATGGACAAAATTCTGAAGAGAAAATCTTAAAAGCAATGAGAGAAAGAGATATATTCTATATAGGGGAATAAAGATGAGAATAGCTAAAGATGTCTCATCAGAAACAATGCATATCAGAAGACGGTAGAAGGACATTTGTAAAGTCGACCCCCCCCAAGTCAAAACTGTCAGTTTACAAGTCTATATCCAGAATTTTAAAATTATTTTTCAAAATTTAAGGAGAATTAAAGATTGATACGGAAAATCAAAAACAGAGAATTCATTACCTGAAAATCTGTACTACAAAAAAATGTTAAAGTTAGCTCTTCAGGAAGAATAAAAATAATACCAAGTGAAAACTTGAGTCCAGAAAATATAATTTAAAAATGCTATAAATGGGAAATATTAAAGGGTTTTTTTAAACAGCTGTAAAATTTTAAAAAGATGAGTGATTATTTCAAGCAAAAGTAAAAGTAAAGGTATTTGGGGGGTGTTCTAAAATATGTAGAAGTAAAAAGACCTAAAAAAAAACAGTGCAAAGGATGAGAGGATGAAATGGAAGAGGGTCTTTGCATTATAAGTGAAGAGCTATAATATTATTTGAAGGTAATATTTACGGTGAGGAGTAAATAATGCATATTTTAAACTTTAGGTCAACAATGAGAAAAAAGCAAAGAAATAAACTAATAATCTAATAGTGGAAATAAACTGAAATATTGAAAAATACACAATCAAAAAGAAAGAAAAAGAGAAAAGGAACAAAAAACAATAAATAGATACATTGCAAAATGGTAATCATATTGTTAATTATATAAAATGTTAAAGGTAAACTCTCCAATTAAAAGATAGAGATAGACTGGATAAAAAGCAAGATCCAACTATATGCTGCCTAAAGAAATAAATCTTTAAATATAAAGATGCAGATAGGTTAAAAGGAAAATTTGAGAAAAGATATACCACATTTACAGTAATTATGAGAAAGGTGGGTTGACTGTTAATATCAGAAAATATGGGCTTTTAGAGGGCTATATAATATTTCATCAAAAAGATACTTCAATACTATAGGCCTCCTAACAGAGCTTCAAATTATATGGCACAGTAACTGATAAAACTGAGGGAAGAAATAGGCAAATCTATTATTATGGTTGAAGGTTTCAACTCTCACCTTTCAATATGGATAGAACAAGTGAACAGAAAATCAACAAAAATAGAGAGTATATAACCAACACTATCAACCAACTTGACCTAATTGACCTTGATGGAATATTCAACCAACAAGCGCAGCATACACATTCTTTTCAATTGCACAGTGAACATTCACTAAGATAGTGGACCATAGAACAAGTACAAAAAATCTTAGGGGCCGGCCCTGTGGCTTAGCGGTTAAGTGTGTGTGCTCTGCTACTGGCGGCCTGGGTTCAGATCCAGGCATGCACCGACACACCGCTTGTCCAGCCATGCTGTGGTGGCGTCCCACATACAGCAACTAGAAGGATGTGCAACTGTGACATACAACTATCTACTGGGGCTTTGGGGAGAAAAAGGGGAAAAAAAAAAGGAGGAGGATTGGCAATAGATGTTAGCTCAGGGCCTGTCTTCCTCAACAAAAAGAGGAAGATTGGCATGGATGTTAGCTCAGGGCTGATCTTCCTCACGAAAACAAAACAAAAACAAAAACAAAAACAAAAACAACTTAGAAGAATTGAAATGTTTTCTCTGACAGCAAGAGAACATTTTTAAAAAAATAACAAAAAATACAGAAAGCTGCAAATATTTGGAAATTAAATTACACAGTACTAAATAACTGATGGGACAAAGGAAAAAGTCACATTGGAAAGTTGAATATATTTTGATCATAATGATACTCAAAATACAATGTATGAAAATTTATGGGATAAAGCAAAGTTTGGAGGAAAATTTGTACCTAAATCCTTACAGTGGAGGAGAAAAAAGTTGTTTTAAATAAAAACATTTAAGATTCCACCTTAATAAATTACAAAAAGAAGAAAGTAAACCCAAACTAAGTAGAAAGAAAGAAATAATAAAGAGCACAGAGGAATGAAATAGAAAACAATCAAACAATAGAGAATACTGATGAAACCAATGATGATTCTCTGGAAAGATCAATGAAATTGGTAAATGTCTAGTTGGATTGATTGAGGTCGGAAAATGTCAGGGGGAGACGAGTTACCAACTTTAGGAGAGAAAGAAAGGGACACCCCTGGTAAAACATGATTACCATGTGGAGTTCATTGAAGGAATTCAAAGTTGATTTAACATTTGAATATCAATTCTATTAAAAGAATAAAGGAGAAAATTCTAGATCATCTCCTAGATACGGAAAAATTATTTGATATAATTCAACACCCACTTGTTTAAAAACAAACCAAAACTCTCAGTAAACTATGACTAGAAAAGAATTTCTTGAACTTAGTAAATGACATTTACAAAATTCCTACAGCTAAAATCATATTTAATGTTAACAGAGTGAATGCATCCTCTTTAACATCTGGAACAAGGGAAGAGTGAATATCCTCACCGCCTTTATTCAGCAATATACTGGAGGTCTTAAACAATACAATAGGGCAAGAAAAAAAATTATATAAATTTTTGTCTTTTTTTCTTGCTTCAATGGTTTAATACATATAAAATCTTAAAGAACCTACAAAAAGCTACTATAAGAAGTGAATTTAGCAATATATATATTTATATATGTGTATATATGTGTGTGTTCATGTATATATATATTAAGAGAAATAATAATAATGGAAATAATCCAATTTGTAAAAAATGGGCAAAAGACTTAGACACTTTACAACAGAAGATATACAAATGGCCAATAAACTTATGAAAAGATACTCAACATCTATATTCATCTAAGAAATTAAAATTAAAACCAAATTAATACCGTTACTCAACCACTATAATGGTTAATATTTAAAAGACTGATAACACCAAGTATTGACAAGGATATGGAACTCTCTCTAGTTATAAGCAATAGTGTAAAAGAGTACAAAGTTCATCAAGCTATACACGTAAAATTGGTACACTTTATGTTACATAAGTAATACTTCAATAACGTTGATTATTTAAAATGGTATTTTTATATACTAACAATAAAATTTTGAAAATGATTTGTATATACTTTAAATCTTATTTAAATTTAATATTTGTTTTATTTAAATTTATTTTAAGTTTTAAAATATATTACAATATCTTCAATAAATGCCAAATATCTAGGAATAAATCTTATTGGAAGAGTGAAATATTTCTGCATTGAAATCTATAAAACTTAAGTGCCTAAATAAGAGGAGGGATATTCTATATTCAAGGTTTGGATGACATACTACTATAAAGATAATTCTCTCCAAAATGATCTGTAGATTCACTACAGTTCCAATCAAAATCTCAACAGAGAATTTTGTAAAAATTGAAAATATATTATAAAATTCATATTAAAATACAAAAGACAAGAAAAGAAAAGCCTAGTCTTGAAGAGGAATAAGACCTAAGCTAGAGAGCTTACATGACCTCATATCAAGCTTTATAAAGTTAAAGTACTCCGTATAGTGTCATATTGATCAAACGAATTTACCCAATATGCGACAATCTTTCCACTGCAATACAGCACAAAAAGGATGATCTTTTACACAAGAGGTACAGGATCAAGTGGATATCCACATGGGGGGAAGAAAACCTCATACCTCCAAATAAATTCCATACCAGTTGTAATCTATTTGTTTACCATAAATCAATAGAACTTCTAGAAGAAAATGTAAGAAACACTGTTAATTTGAGATAGGCAAATGGTTCTTCTGCAGAACACCAAAAACCCCAAAGCACCATAAAGGAAATATTGATAAATAGAAGTTCATCAAAAAACATCACTAAGAATTTGAAAAGGCAAACCACAGAGAGGGAGACTCTATTTGCCATACATACATCCAACAAAGCACTTGTTTACAGACCATATTAACAAATCTAAAAATCAAAAAGAAGAAGGCAAACGATCCAATTAAAAATCAGCAAAAAATTCAGGAAGAACTTTACATAAGAGGACACACAATTGAGCGACAAGCATATAAGAAGCTATTTAACATCATTAGTCATCAGAGAAATGCAAATAATAACCATTTTGAGAATTTACTACCTACCCACTGTAATGGCTACAATTGAAACAAGCAAACAGAAGCACTGAAAATACCAAATATAAGCAAAGAGGTAGAGAAATTGGACTCTAGTAGATAATTGTAGTTTAAATTGGTATAACTACTTTGGGGAACTCCTTGATATTATCTACTAAAGCTGACTGTACTCGTATCCCCTGACTTAGCATTTTCACTTTTCAATATATTTCCAACAGAAATGTGTTCATGGCTATATTCCTGCTTATAGCTGAAAACTGGAATCAGCACCAGTATGCACTTAACAGTTGAATGGATGACTATTTTTTAGGATAATCTTACAGTGGAAAGCACTATGTGGATTTATCTCACAAACATAATACCGTACAAAAGAAGTCAGACATGCAAGAATGCATACTGCATGATTCCATTTATAAAAAGATCAAAAGCAGACCTAAAATCTTGTGATAGACCTCATAATAGTGGTTACTTCTTAGGCAGAGGGCATAAGGAATGCTTCTTTGGTTCTGGCAATATTCTATTGTGTCATCTGGATGGTGGTTACTGTGGTTATGTTCACTTAATAAAAATTCTTCAGGCTGTGAATTTAAGATTTATAGACTTATACTCCTATAAAAATGTTTACAAAAATATAGTTCACAAGATAGACATTTACACAAAATATTAAGGGGAGTTAAGAATATGGGGGAGGGGTGGGGGAAGAGAGAGGGACCTGAGGATGGGATTATGAATGTGGGCTGAAATCCAAAGAAATCATCCTAAAGATTTCAATTAATGTTGATTTCTGGCGTGGAGGAGTGATTTAAGAATCCTCACACCCAATGAATGGTCAATGTCAGAAAAGACTATTTGAGTTTCACAGCGATTTGATATTTTCAGAGAGCTGCCTGCAATGATTTTTTCTTCATGATCTTGGTGGTCATCCATGACCGTTCAGAACTTGTGCTACTATAACTGTAATTTGGAATAGTTCTTTTGAGAATTGCCTGATATGTGCCCATCAAAACCAGTAGGTCAAGTTTCTATCCACTGACATAACCTAACCAAACTTCTTTTTTATCTCTACATCCTTGCCTTTTCTCTACCCCAAAAGAATTAGTGGCGTTCCCAGATTTGAGACTTAAGTATGTGCTACTTTTCAAATTAATGACATAATATTTGTCAAAATTTTCTTTTTTAAAGCCAAACAATATAATTAGATCAATACCCACCTTACTATTTACTTACACCATAATTACCTTCAAAGTCCAGCTAGATTTCTTCTTCTTCCATGCTTTTTCTCTTGACTACTTCAACTGGTTTAAAAACACCGTGTGAAAGAGTTGGGCTTTATGGAGAATTAGAGCTCAGGTTTCGATGTTAACAGATCTCCATCTTTTGAAAAATTTTATAGCACTTATGATTTTCACCTTATGAATTAACATTTAATTATTGTATTTGTCAGGGTATTTAATTCTGGTTGTGTTTAAAAAAAAAAAAACCCACCAAAATACCTCAGTGCCTTCACACAATAAAATTTTCTTTCTCACTCATAACACAGTCAATGCAGATCCAGGACTTTCCTTCAAAATGGCACATACACCATCTGCTCTTCTCCTCAAAGAATTCCTAACCAGTCATAACTTGGTAAAAAAATATGTTTTGGTTTTTTCAATGTGAGTCTGTTTCCACCTTTTTAAAAATGGCCAAGTATATTAAATGAGTAATACGTGAATGCATCTTCCCCCTATACTTTTCCTCGCCTTCATGTCTTTTACCTCATAGTTCTTTAACCCACCATCCTTACCTTAAATTATATTTACTTTCCACAAGGTTTTATTATTTTTTTCATATTCAAGTTTTCCATGATCAATTATCTTTAAAGACCTCTTACTTAGTGGTACAGACAATTGTAAACAAAATACATTTATTTAAACAACAGACAGGAGATAATTAGCTAATGTGTACAGGTGGTAATGACAGACTTTTGGAAGAATACAGGAAATAGCAGTTTGTGGAAATTAGTTTTCTTTCAGCTAGGATGATTTGACAGTCTTTGCCAGAACATGCAAAAATTTTATGATGAAGAGCTAAGCAAAATACTAGCCAATTCTTGAGTATTTGCATATCTGACAGCTCCTATTTTCAGATTTTTATTGATGAGATTAAATATACTAAGTAATAAAGTACTTTGGGAACTCTTTTCTAATTTTTATTTGATTTTGTTCTCCCACAACACCAGCGATGAGCAGGAAAGCATTTGTAACAATTCTGAGACAGGAGGAAGGTAGGACTCCACCAGCCTGGTACTTTATTATCATGTGCCAGGTAGGCCCACCTGTCTCTAGAATACATGAGGAGTATGGAAGATTCTGAGCCACGGAGTAAAGTGAGTAATGTGGAAATCTTCCTGTTTTTCCTCAGGATGCATTCATTATTCAGGGTCTGCATTTCTGTTATTTCCCACAATATATATGTATCAGTGTCCAGGAATAGTTGCCCCAAACATTACAAAGGCAAATAAGAATGACTTTGAAGCTGACTTACATTAGACTTACCGATCTACGCTCCAGTAATTGAATTGCTTCACGTGGGTATCTGTATATTTCAAACTTCAATTTCAGATTTCGCTGAAGGAATAAAATCTGCCCCCCTTAAAAATCCAGTTTGTATTATACTCAAGATCAAGAGCGTGTTCTCAGGGGAAGGTATTCGGAACAACGAGGGCAGTCATAATGACCTCATGTTATTTTTCTTAAATCTAATAAAAACCTTATAGATTAATAAAGATTTATAGCCTTCATGGCATTTTTCACATCCATTTTTTTTCATTATATAGAAAAGGAAACTGAGATTTGTAAACACTACGCTGACCAAGGTCACTCAACTATTAAGCTCTGGAACACCAGTCTTTTGGCTCCTAGTCCAGTATTTATTCCAGTACATAAAACAGTAGTTTGAAGAAATAAAGAGACAGAGGAAGGGTGAGAGGAAAAAAGAAAGCAATAGAAGAAAGACATTAAAGGAAAAGGGAAAGCACGCAATCACTTTCCACTTTGCGGACATTTATTGCTTAAGACTTACAAAGAACTGACATCTATTCGGTACAGAGTATGTCTTTTCACTCATATTACTTTAGCTTCACAACAAATCTAGAAATTAAACCAGTTACCTAAGAAAAATTGGAGGCTTAGTGAGGTAAATAACTTAGCAAGGTTATATGGCTAGTAGTTGGCGGAGCTGAAGTAAAACTCAGGTCTTTCCATTAAGACTGTTAATTTCCATTAAGACAAGACTGTTGAATGCTGCCTTGTCAGAATAGCATAGCAAAATATGTACGTATCGATATATGTATATGGACCCTCCTAGACTTCTATAGGTGGGAGAATAAGACAACGAATGTTTATATGAAGAGCTTATAAATGTCAGTATAAATATTAGAAGTACTATACTAAGAATGGACACCAATTAATTTTTAACGTATTACCTAATATCTCGTTTTGCATGTAATTAGAATGTCATTCACTAATCTTTTCATCCACCCATAATCCAAACAAATACTTATTCTCTAGCTACCATGTACAAGCTCTTGGAATCATCACAGATTCTTTCCACAAGCTTACAGTCTAATAGAGGAGATGTAATGCCCATAAAAATTAATATAAATAGAAAGTAATAATGGCCATAAGCGAGGTATAGATAATAGAACATTGCTTTAGGAGATCGGAGGAGGGAGTGGCTGCTCCTTGAGGGTTTGGGAAGTTTGTGGGTGATTCGTAAAGGAACTGTTACTTGAAAGCCACTCAAAAGGTGCTGATGGCGTGTTCTGTAAACTGAACAAAAGAATGGAGAGAACCGGACAAATATCAGACATTGTTGAGTTAGAATCAAGAGAATTCAGATATTGGATATGATGCAACGAAAGGGGACTAGTCACAGATGACAGTAATGTCCTGAATCTCAGTGCCCGGGAGAACGCAGGGAAGGACAAAGGAAGCAAAGGTCTTAGGTGGAAGGTTAGGAGAGTAGTTTTGAGACAGATTGTATTTTATGGACCAACCAGAAGACCAGATGACACTGACATCAACCAGCACTTATATTTATTTTTAATATTATTTGTTATAATAATAGTTTTTGTAATCTTCCATCAGAGACTCAGATTCAAAACATCATTGTTATCTTTGACTATTTCTTCTTCCTTGTCACCGTTCTCCTCTTCCTTCCTGAGTCCTGTCAATCCTACTGCCACAATGTCTCTTATCTGTTCCCTTCTCTCCTTTCTGAATATGCCCACACTTTCCAGGTGGTGGGTACCATGACGCATAGATAGGCATACCCAGCTTTTTCTATCTGGCTATTTCTCACACATAAAATTACGAGGACTCAGGCTCCACCAACTCATCACAATTTCCTCCGTTCTCTGCTATCTTGTAGTCTTGTCTGCTATGGAAGCAGCTCCCGGTCATATTGCTGTCATTTTGTCAGTGCCTTAGGCTGATGCTATGCTGTCCCGCAGGGCTGGTGTGATCACATGGCATGCTACTCAAGGCTGAACTCTAGGTGCTTGGCTTGGGCCAGCACTCAAAGCAGAGCTCCTTCCATACCTAGAACTGCTTCTCATTGTCCCTCTGAAAAGGAGTAGGGAAATAACACTGTCTCTGCTGTGTTAGGCTTTCCATCACAGTATAGCTTGGGCCTCAAAGTGTTATTCCTTAGGTTAAGTTTTATCTGTATCTAGTCTCCCCACAGGGCCTTATATGCTATAGGGGTGGTCGGGTCCTTGTAACAGCTATTTGCATTCTATGCCTCTGCCCAGTGGCTCAGTCTCCATTCCAGAATCTAACTCAGTTGCTAGACTTTCTCATTTCTCATGGTGAATTTTCTCTCGAGCCTCCTAGAAACTCTTTGTCCCCTCTCCTTCACCTTCCACACTTAGCATTTGTCTTCTGTTGGGTTCCTTCTAGTCAAATAAACATGCCTGAACCCCAGTCATGGCTGTAACTAGAGTTCTTTTCTAAGACTGGTGCTTGGCCTTCACAAAAAGAAGTTAATGGTAGTGGTAAGATTGGGTTGGAATTAGGTCATGTCTGGTATTAACATCCCATACTCAATCTTCTTTGGCTCAATAGGGATAACTTGTAATATATTAACCAAACCTGCAAGAAAAATATCATTTAAAATACTGCCACCCTGCATTGATTTTTAGCACTTGCTCTCTCTTATATCTCAACTTTTATGTTTAGAAAAATGAAATTAATTTGTCTGTTTTCTAAATTTATTTCACTCTCTCTCTGTGTATGTGTGTGTGTATCTATGTCTATATCTATATCTATATCATCTATATCTACATCTATAATAAATTGAGACATGACTGTTTCTCAGTTATCTCTGCTGAAAGTCAAAAGGCCATGCCTGGCCTACTCTAATGATGTCCCATTAAGATGCTGTAGCAGCTACTGGAGGGAAGTCTAAGTACCTGGGAAGAACTAAGAAACCTTGTTGAACTGACTCTAAAACCTCATTGCCTTTTCAGTGGCTAGAATTTAATTACCTCTCTGTGTGACTTAAAGTGCCTCTAACTAGAGGTAGGTGAAGACAGGAGACTGGGGCTAAAGCATAAAGTGAAACTGTGCAAATCTAAATTTATTCTAGTTTAAAAGAATAAGGTAAATTTGTTCTCTATGACATTAGTCTATATATATTTTTAAAAATCAAAGTAAAAAAATGTAGATAGTGTTAAACCCCTCTACCTCAATCTCCAAGCAAGATTTGTGATCCAGATAGGCTGGCCTAGATGGTGCCAAGGCCTTGGGTAACCTCTGGGGTACAGAAACTCTGTCTGAAAGTTTTTAGAGAGTCCAGAGGAAGAGGTCCAGAGATGAAATAACCAGGGAGGAGTTACAAGCGTGTCCACGTTTACCTATTTTAATAATTTTCCTCCAGATTTTTTTTCTGGCTTTTTGTGTTTGACCTCCTTACATGATTTTCTGTCGCCTTCAACAGTATTAAATTGTATTTCTGTTTCTGATTGTGCATTCTCTATTCTTGTCTTCAACTTTAGATACTCCTTAGTCCAAGCTTTTCTTTTCTAGCAATTCAACTCCCCCTTGCTCCAGACACGACCTTTTGCTGACTCCTGGGTTTTGGGTTTAGACTCCTTTTGGCCTCTCGTGAAACCTATTGTGAGCAAACTCTGTTTTAATAAAACTCCTGTGGTTTTTGTATCCCAGGATAAATCTAAGGGGATATTGGAAAGTCTGAGAATTCTTTAACTATGACTCATTTAATAATAGTAAAAGCAACTTCTACCTGAGCATTAGGTTGAGGGAAGGTATATTTAATCTGAGTCCTTTTCTACAGGTCGCTTTTGACATCACATCATTTGTTACCTTTTCAGGACTTGGAGGACTTTGTTCATGGACACTTTTCTAACAAATATTTAGACATTCCTACATTCACACTGATGAATTGTCCTTACGGCTTTACCAGTTAATGAGAGACATCTCCTTCAGTCCTTAACCCATAAGGGGACTTTGAGGTAAGTTTTCTAGTACTTTCATCAGAAATAACCAGATTGAACAGATTCTGCCGAGTGTGAAGACCTAGCAGAAAGACTGGCTGTAGAAGAGCAGCAAATTTCTGTCTAAAGAACATTGCTCTTGTTCTGTGTGCAGTGTTTATAAAAAATATTATCAGCAGTGCACATTTTTAATCTAGTGAAAATTTGGCAGCACCACTGAAATCCTTTCTAGCAGAGCATTCGGAATGACTTTAAATAAACAGAGCCAGCAGCCAGGAAATGCAAACTTCAGCAGATTTAGTGCAGTAAGTGATAGCTACCAAAAGGCTCTTATCCCTGGTTAGAGTTAAATAATTTACTCTTCACTACCATTAAATGTTTTAGAATTATCTCTGTGCGTTTATGTGTATGTTTTTATTTCAGTATAATTATTCCTTCTTGCCACTCTTGATGTTAAATCCTGAAAATGGATCATGGTGCTCCCTAGGTTATTAGCGTATAATTTGCCCTCCTGCCCTCTCCTGAATGTACGGAGTGACAGCTGTGAAAGACTCCCAGTGTGTCTTTAACTAATTAGCAACCAGACACTCCTAAATAAAAAAGTTAGTATGAGCCTTTAACTGGAAGGCTCCTACAAGCCTATGTAAAGCTTTGTTTTATTTTTCAGATTAAGTTTAATAACAAATTCTAACAGCGTGCACTGTTTCACATATTTATCAGTAGCTTGTTTTCTATTTCTTTGTCACATACTTTTGTTCTTAGCTCACTTCTTTAAAACAAATTAGAAACATAACACATCCTTTTGCATGCATTCTACCTATACAGAGATTTTACTCTTTTTCCTTCTTTTTACCTTTCTTTTGAATTAAGAAAATTTACCTATTTTCACTTACACAGAAACAATGTCAAAATCGTACATTTCAAATCATTTTTACATTTTATTTACCTAACTTTCATTCAACATACTGTACTGCTTAATGTGTATCTGGAAGTCTACTTGGCGGTGGAGAGAGAGTTTTTACATGCATTTGGGGATTTAATGGATTAATTTATTTGAAACACACACAACAACGCCTGGAATTCGGTTAGTGCCATATACGTCTCTGATGGTATTATTGTTCTTGTTAAATCACAACTGAGGTTGAAAGAGATCAAATGATTTGCCCAATGTGGTGTATCCCATTAAGAACATCTAGTTAGTATTTGGCTCCGAGTTTTGACTCATAACACTTACAATCATGTTATGCTTCTCCTATCTTCTTGGGAGATGAGCAGGGCAAGAACAATTATACCCGTTTCACAGACTGAAGAAACTTTGGCTCTGAAGAGTTAAGGACTAGCAAAAGTTCTAGAGCTCGTAAATGTAGAGCTTGGACCTCAATTTCTCATTTGAATGTCTAGCCAAGTACGCTCATCATAATACCAGGAATATATACAAATTATATAAAAAGATGAATCTCAGCATGTATACTTGCTGAAAGAGGATTGAGTTTAAGGCTTGACAAGTGTGTATTGATTATCTTTATTCTTTTAAAAATCCACTGCTCAAAAATCCAAAGCTCAAAAATATAATTAAGCACGATGAGCCATGGTTACCTCTTGGCAATACTGCTAACATTGGCGGTGAGGGTTCATTTCCCACATTCTCTTATTCCAGAAATACTCATCTGTGAATCAGAGCATCCTGCTTAATCTCTTTTATATTGATGGAATGCAATGATACTTCACTCAAACTATATCAACTCAATGCGTAGTAATGGATTTATGCCAAATGATAGTAGTTTCAGTTTCAAGAAAGAAGATTATTTATTTATCTAATAATTAACCTCCATAATTGCAAAACCCATCATCTGTACATATTGTGTGAAGTACTTAGGATATCAGATTTTCTCAGTCCTACTGCATAAGATATACCTAAATACACACTAGAAAGTACGTACTATTTGGAATTTTTAATAATGAAAAATTAAAATATGGTTTTAGTTTTCATGGTTTAAATAATCAATTTCCCTCTTCTGAGAACTCTAACTCAGGCTTTTTTATATTCTGTTAAATTTATTTTCAGGGTTCACATGCTGGCGGAATGTTGTAAAAATTTATTATGACCTATCAATATGATAAACATCCTGATTTTTATTATTTGTTGTGTCCCCCCTAAAATTCCCATACTATCCTATTAAAAATGAAGTTCTATATTTTGGCATTAAATTAAATTGTCATAATTTTTCTTTCAAGTGTGAAATCATGGTGGGTTGCTTTATCTTTTTAATTAAGTATTAATCAATAGACTTTTATTGTATTTGAAGTGGAGTGTAAGTTTCTCTGAAAATACTAACACAATTGCTTATCTTCATTCTCTGGAAACATTATTTTTAATGGTCAAATCTGGCCATGTTTTATTGAACAATGGATTCACGTTGGTGTGAGTAACTCAATATATTTTATTAGGTCATTTCTACAGGAAGTGGTGATTCAATCTCTTCAAAAGTAAAATAGTTCTCTCTCCATAATGCCAAGCAACTGGTGAATGATATTTTTTCCTCTGATAGCAGATTTCTTTCACTGAGTTTGTTAAATTAGTGTTTATCTGTCATCAGTTAGACATAACTTTGTGTTTTTTAGAAAACAGAGTGCTAATGCAAGAATGTACTTTTGGGTTATATTTTAGCAACCATAATGCCAAAAAGTAACATACGTGATCTGATTATTACCTCTTGCAATATTTTCTTCTGGGAACAATTGTCTGGTGCTACCAGTAGAACTTGCTAGAGAACTCATGATTCTATAACTCAGAAAAAGCTATTGTGTATCTACCATATCCTCCTTCTCCTACATTGCCTTGTCAGCTTTCTCTGGGTCAATTTTAAGACTTGCAAAGGTCCTTGGCACTCTTATTTTAGATGCACTATATACATTACATCAAACATGTTAAAATATTCCCCTTTCTCAAATAATATAAAATTGATGTATAACTGTTATATATGTATAGGATACAGTGGATCAGAGAACATAATATTACAATTTGTAAACCTTTATATATTTTAAAATTTTATTTTGCAGTTTTCATTTTTAGATCCAAAGTATTTTATGTTAAAACTTCAGATATTTCTGTGAGCCCTGGAAAAATGACAGTGTTTTTGCCTTGGGCCTATGATGATAATAACTCTCTCTTTCTTTGCTCTTCTGCTTCTACTTCACATTTTAGACTCATTTTTCTATCACTTCTATAGGTTATTTTTTTTCTCTCATTGTCATTTTCATGATCTCTTGCTGCCCCCAACAATTTTATGTTTTGACACCTTTTTCTACCTTTCAAAATCTCTATTGCTTGTCACTTCTTTTGAAATATACTTTTTTTTTCCTTCTCTAGGTTCAGTTGTATCCTCTTTTATCAGTTTGTATGAATGGAGTACTCTCAAATATCAGCTTCTGTGAAGTGTAATATCCATGGTGTTTTCTTGGGGAACCAGTGTCTCCACCGTCAAGGTTTCCTCCCGGGCAAATGTATCACCAATTAGTATTTAAACACTTTGTCCGTTTCACTTGTTGGTATTTGCTGATATCTATTCTAACTTTGACCATTTCTTCCTTTCTCATTCAGTAAGTCAATAATAGTCAATAATAGACTTTTACTTTACTAAGTTCATAAGTTGAAATTAAAACATTTTCAGATGGAGAATATATTCGTTTTCTAGGGCTTCCATAACAAAATATGACAGACTGCGTGGCTTAAACAACAGAAACTTATTTTCTCACTCTTCTGGAGACTGGAAGTCCATGGTCAAGGTGTCCGCGAGGTTGGTTGATTTCTCCTGAGTTGTCTCTCCTCGGCTTGTAGAGGGTGTTTTATCTCTGTGTGTCTATGTGGTCTTTCTTCTGTGTGTGTCTGTGTCCTAATAGCCTGTTCTTGTAAGGACACTGGTCATATTGGATTAGGCCCACTCCAATGACCTCATTTTAACCTTAATTGGCTCTTTAAAGACCCTATCTCTAAATACAGTCACATTCTGAGGTAGTGGGGATTAGGTCTTCAACATATGAATTTTTTCTAGAGGCAGGGAACACAATTCAGCCCATAACAGAAGGCAATAAGAAAGAAAATAAACATCACAATGCACACAATATCCATACCATCCATACTGGCAACTGTCCTGAAGAGGTAAGGTTCTAATTCTTATGATGAACTCCTTTTGGTGAGGGGAGTACCTGGAATTACCTATTACGTGGGACCAAGCAATGTTCTTTTTTTACTACAACTATCTCGTAAGGGCTCTTAGCACAGAGTTATATTTATATATTTAATTGACAGAAAATAATATATGTTATCAGTAAGTCATTAGCTCATGATGAAAAAGTCTTCCCTGCCCTAACCACTCATGCTATTCAGTTCCCAGAACCTTAGGATGTCATCCACATTGCTTACAATGGGTAAAGATATGAAACATCCTTGTATTTTACGTATCATCACCTCCTTAGTCTGCTCCCTCTACTCCCAATTCATGTTGCTCCCACTCTGAACAAACTAAAATGCATAGTATACTCATCTTTAGGCTGCTGACCATCAGTTTGGTAAAGTCTGGTGTGCCTCAGTGCTGTGCTGGTCTACTTCAGTTATTCTAACATGGGAGATTTGGAAATTTCTTTTTTATTCACTCATTCAAACACAGTACCAGGAGCTGGAACTATAGTAATGTAGCAGCCAATGTCCTCGTTTTCATAGACGTTTATTCTGTTGGCAGGGGGAGGTGGAGGGAAACAACCAGTAGATAAGTACATATAAGAGCTATGGAGAGGGAAGTGGCTTTTTGTATTAAAATAATATGATGAAAGACCCGCGTTGATAATTTGACAAATGCTGCTAATGGAATTGCAGTAAAAAGACATGACTTCCAAGAGAAGAGTATTCTAGACAGACAGAACAGTAAGATCTTAAGGGGCAGGGGGGTTGCTTTGCTTGTTCAAGGATATGAACAGTCATTTATTCATTCAACAAATATTTAAATATTTTGTCAGCACCTACCATGTGCTAGACAGTGCCCTAGGTTCTGATGATTCAACAGTGAATAAAAATAGACATGAAGAGAGGAGTCAAGTGGAGTAAATGGACTTGAATCACATAAATGTATATAAAGTTATAATTGCTACACATGCTGTGAAGAGGGCTACAGGAGCAGTGACAACCTCCAATAGGAGAACTTGAACTGTCCAAGTACATTAGAATTGAGTTCTCAGCAGAACTGACACTTGAATTTCTATCTGAAGGATGAGTAGGAGTTGTCTAGGTGAAGAGGGGAAAGAATATCGACAAGGGAGGATGATCAGACATGTGAAGAGCTTTTTTCACCCTGCTGGAAGTCTCTTCCTGAATGTTCTGGAGAACATCCTCCTTTTGTATAATTCTGCCATGATATCCTTTAGGGCAAGCTCTAAATGAGGTAACGAGTTACCTCATTATGTCACTCATAAATCTGTAGTGGAATATTAAAATAGCACTGAGTCTCCCGTACTTATTGAAAGAGTTGTTTGAATAAGAGGCCAGGCGAAGCACTGCGTGGTCAGGGTGAGGAAGGGATTTGTCAGGGAAAGTGTGTCCTGAGCTGAGCTGAAGGGAAGGTGGAGATTTGGTGTCAGGGGAAAGTGATTGCTTCACTCTCTGTGGAAAGAGCTACAGACTTAGAGAAGAGACTGTTAAGTTGAACACCATGAGCACAACCCAACCTACCAGTCCTCCTCTTTAAAAATCACTGTGGTTATCTCTTTCTTTTTCTTGAGTTTCACACACTCAAGATCTCCTGTTCTTTTCATCTATTACTTATATCCATTTCCCAAATCTCCTAAATTGTTGCTGTTTTCTGTCTCTTACATCACATCTGGCGCTTCTCCCTTCCCAGAGCTAAACCTTTCAGTTATACGCCGGGTAGCCTTCATCGTAATTACTGTCTTTTCAGACTAGCCTGTTGGCCTCTGCTTTTCAGTTATCTGCTTTTTCAAACAGCCACTGCTTACGTGGCCTTCTTCCTGATTGTTTCAGTCTGACTCCATGTCTGGTTCCTTCTAATGTCTAATTCAATTAAAGAACAATCTTAGTATGATTTTTGTAGGATCCCCTCTTGCAAGTTTTGACAAAATTGTTCTTTCAAAAACAAAAAAGTTCATAATCAAAGTAGAATACTTGCATTTAATTTAACTAGTCATGTAGATAAAAAAAAACAACAAATGAGAAACTAATAGAGTTTTCTTTCCATTTATAGGTACTTTTTTTTTTTTAGGTAGAACAAAAAATATATCAAGTGTGAACTTTCTTTAGGCAAGTGATTTGGCTTATTCATGTCCATACTCAGCACTGAGTCCCAATCTGGGCACCCAAAACATGTGTAATAAATGATTAGGTCCAGCCCGGTGGCTTAGCGGTTAAGTGCGCGCGCTCCACTGCTGGCGGCCCCGGGTTCGGATCCCAGGCGTGCCCCAACGCACCGCTTCTCCGGCCATGCTGAGGCCGCGTCCCACATACAGCAACTAGAAGGATGTGCAGCTATGACATACAGCTATCTACTGGGGCTTTGGGGGAAAAAATAAATAAATAAAATTAAAAAATAAAAATAAAAAAATACACGGTTAAATACATAATAAATGGGGAAAAGGCAAATGGAGAAAGGTCTGTCTTACAGATTTCAGTAAAGGCTGGGATCCTACAAAGATCTCATATTTTAGGTGGGCTCTATTCAGATTCTTTCTTGACGAAGTTCTTTAAAGTCAGTGCTTCTCAGACTTCCGTGTGCCTCAGTATCACCTGTAGGGTGATATAGCATAGTTGCTGGGCCCCACGCCCAGAGTTTCTGAGTGAGTACCTCTGAGGTGGTTCCTTTCTAGTGAGTTCCTAGGTGCTGCTGCTGGTCTAGAGACCTCACTTTGACAATGACTGCTTTAAATGAAATGTCACTCATGGATAGGGAGAAAGGGAGAACTGAGACTTTATTGGTCCTCCAGGTAAGGGTACATTTTCCTCTTGCAATTTGGCTGTCCACTCTAGTCGGGCTGCTGCATAATCTCTTCTTGATTTGATCTACTGATTTCTACACTCATCTCCTTCACAGATAGGATAAAGGTTTCGAGGGGAGATTAACATTTGAATTTTTTTTCAATCAAGCACTCATAAACATAAAAGACAAAAATCTGCTCAGTTTTAACTACTTTCTACACAGGTGAAATAATTGCTACTCCTGGGTCTTTTAGAAAAGTGAGAGGAAAGTGGTTATAATAATTTACAGATTTAATTAAATCAAAATAATGTGTGTGTAATAATTTCATGAGCTAGCACTTCAAATCAGTAAGAGCAAGACGACTTATTTAATAAGTATGTTGAGAAAATTGGATAACAATTTATCTTATATGATACATCAACATACATTGTAAGTGTAATATTAATATTGATGTATAAAAAGAAGTATAAAGTGACTTGAAGAAAATAAAGTTTCACCATAAAAATGTCTATTTATTTTTATAATTTATTTATTTATATAGTGTTTAAATGATCTTGGATGGGAAAAGCTTTTCTAAACATGAACTTATGAAAGTAATTATAAAAAAAGATTGACAGGTTTGGAAAAAACAAACAAAAGAGGTGTTACTGTCAAATAACAGTAACACCACAATAAACAAACTTGCTGGTAGAAAGAAAAATTATTACAAACTTTCTGAAGGACATTTTAACTGTTTACATCATAAATTCTTGGAGATTTTCTTATCTTTTGACAGTTCAAGTACATTATTCGAAGGAGATATTTATGGATGTACATAAATGGACAATGTAAGTGTACATATGACAGACTGTTAATAAGAGCAAACCTTGGGGGCCGGCCCGATGGCGCAAGCCATTAAGTGCTCGCCTCCGCTGCGGTGGCCCGGGGTTTGCAGGTTCAGATCTTGTGTGTGCACCATCGCACCGCTTGTTAAGCCATGCTGTGGCGGCGTCTCATATAAAGTAGAGGAAGATGGGCACGGATGTTAGCCCAGGACCAGTCTTCCTCAGCAAAAAAGAGGAGGATTGGCATCGGATGTTAGCTCAGGGCTGATCTTCCTCACAAAAAAATAAATAAATAAAATAAGAGCAACTCTTTGGTAACAACAACAGAGGATTGGATAAATACATGAGGAAATAAGCTGTAATAGAGTATCAAACAGCTGTTGAAAGGGTTCAGAAAAATACTTACTGCCATGAAAATTATGAGCACAATATAGGGTGTAATGAAAAACAGGGTGCAAAACTATATGTACAAAATGATTCTATTTTTGTTTTTTAAAATATCTGTTTTCAGGGCAAAGATTGGAAAAATATGAATCAAAATTTTAATAATTTTATTTACCTCTGCATTGTAGGATTCGATTTTAAGTGATTTTCTGCTTTTGACTCACCTGCGATTTCTGAATATTTTACCAAAAAAAGTGTTATTTTTGAAGTTAAACAATGTAAAATAATTTGTATAATTGTATTATTTTCTCACAAGTAGTTACATAAAATCCCCCTTGGCCCTATTCCTCAACTTTGAATCATTGCATTCTGTAGAGGGAAAAGTTGAGAATGTATCTCTGGGGTCCTTAAAAATTTTCTCTATGCAATTTGTAATGGATTTTGTTGGGTGTCCACTATATAAACCTCATTCCATGGCCTTCCTTCATCCTTGTCCTAGTTCCTATGTGAAGACAAAAAATGTGACTCCCCAGAATCATTTTACATTTTGGCCGAAAAAAATGGTTTCAGTGAAGATATCTAAACAGTTCTGTTGTAGCTGTCTTGCTTAACAACCCTCTTTCCCTTAATTGAAAAAGGGAAAAGAAAAAACAAAGAACCGTACTGGTTTGGAAAACACTTTTAGAGATCACTGTCTCCAACTGTGCTGCTTCTTGCTGTCTGTTATGGTCCATTAGATAAACATGGTGTTCAACAGCCAGGCGCTTGTTGATATATTTGGCAACACTGATAATGTGATCTATGTTTAGGAGGAAACGGATGCGTAATTCCGTGGGGGCATGGGTTTTCTAAAAGTGATTGTTTCTTTCCCAAGGAAAAGTTAGTTAGGTCGTTGAACCTTCAGTTCTCACTAACAGTTCTAGTATTTTTAATTTGTCATGTGTACTTTTTTCCTGTTGCTTTTATTGGAATTTTAGATTACTCTTTGGGCTTCTTCTCAGAGGTGGCCAGTGCTAACTGAAAAGAAATGCAAACCTGGTCGCTTCTGACTCTTGAGGGTATAATTCGTGAAATAAAGAGAATGGAGGAGCTTGTAATCTTAGCTATTTCTTTAATATCCATCAATCCCAGTTTTTAGTGTTTTCATTTGTGACCTGCAAGTTTAAAAACATATGTACAAAAGAACCGCAAATCTCAAAGTTATCTCTCTCTCATATCTATATGCTTTATATATATATAGTCCATGTGTGTATGTTTATATATATGTTATATATATATGTTATATATACATACATACACATAGTCTATATATATGTATTTATGTGTAACATATATATATACACATATGGACTATTATGTAAAACATGTTTATATATACAATGTATATATACACAGACTACATATAGACTACATATGTGTGTATATGTATGTATGTATAATGTGTGCATGTATATATGCACACAGCCATATGTGTGTGTGTATATATATATAGTCTTTCTGTATACATAGTCCCTGTAGAAGGGATTTGAACGTATTTCATCAAATAAAACACTTTGAACATAAAAGGGAAAGGGCATACAATCTGGGACAATGGAATTCCTTGTAGTGTTCAACTGAGTTCTAAATATCCTCAGTGATAGGATTTCTAGCATTTCTCTTGGGAGGTGATTCCATTATCTAATAGTTTTCATGGAGAGGAAGTTTTCCGAGATAGGCTTAATGTTCCCCTTCTCAACTGATTCCATTAAACCTAATTACCCCCTCCCCCACCCCCAGACCCAGCTAGTCCTCTCCTCCTGGCATTTACACTGTTTCAGTAGTGGAAGGTAACCATCAGCTCTTCAGCTGTCATCGTCAGGATATTTTTAGCTCTTTTGATCTTTCTTTTTAAGTAGTATACCTACATGTATACAAACGTGCTTATCACACATACACCTAGTCACCAGAGTTGCTTTATTTAGTGTTTATATAACACCCAAATCCTGTCACTATTTCAAACGTGCTATCACCTAAATTACCTGGTAAGACACTCTCGGTTGCCTTTTCTTTGATAAATTCCTTATGTTCACAAGTGGCCATTAACAATAGACCAGTTTCACCCACATTTTGTAAAAGTGGTTATAGGTGACAAGCCACAGTCTCAGAATCCCTAGCCTCTGTTAAAGTTTGCTCATGTCTGTAGTTTGGGGTGGTGAAGAGTCAAAGAAGATCGAATTCACAATAAACGCCGTCAACCCCATTCAGTTCCATTAGGAATGGGAATTCTTTTCATGGGGAAGATAGATATTTTTACTCACTCTCTAGAAAGGGATAATTGAAATCACAGGGTAGTTGGAACCTATAGTCTTTACTATCATGGCAGGAAGCTCAATTAGTATTTTTAAATTATTTGTAAGTATATTCCACACCTCCTGCAGTTTTTTATTTTTAAAGAGTCCAGTTCAGGATTTTAAAGCTCATTGATGGGTAAGAAAATGAAATTTTGCTTCCTTCTGTCACGTTCTTCCTTTTCTCTTCCTTGGCCTTCTCTATCTCTCTTTATCACCCCCTTTTCTCTCCTGCTGCTCTGCTCCCTTCCCAGTCTCCTTTCCTCCCCCAAACCCCAGTTCCTCCTTCTTCCTCTCCGTTGTCCTTTCCCTTCTCCCTTTATGTGATTTTTTCCAGTTCTTCCTTGAGGAGATTTATTTGTGACCCTCAAGTACCAGGTTGCTGCTCAGTCCTTGGGTTTCTTCTGCCCTGGGGACCCTTTCTTTGGCCCTTCCAAGGTGAACTCAAGGTCTTAAAGAAGGATCTCTTTTCTTACCCTCAGATCACTTCTGTATCATAGCATAGTCTGAGTACTAGATGAATCTGGACTAAATGGAAAAGATTTCCTAGAAGAAGTGTTTTCTTTAGTATCAAAGATCAGGCTTGATATCTTTATTTATCTTGATATTTATTAATCTCAACAAAGTTCATATGAAAAAAATTGGAATTCCATACAGTGACCTTAGAGGTATTTTGGTTATGACAAGCCTCTTTAAAATATATTCAGGAACATCTCTCTAATTAAAAATAATTTAAAATGTATAGTGATATCTTAAAGCATATTTATTTGAGTGAGAATTGATTTGTTTTGCTGTTGTTTTTAACCATGAAAGGATCAACCTTTGTCCAGCCATCCTAGGCTGCTCTAACAACTGTGAGTGTTGTACAACTTATTGGTTATAGATTTCTGGAATATGGCTATAGGCAGAAATGACTAAAATATATAAATTTTTTTTCTTCTATCTTTCTTTGCTCATACAGGTATTAGGAATCTATTGTTACATTTGAGGGGAGACCTATAGTTAATAACTAATTAAATTATTTCACCCAAAACTGCTTGAAACCTATTTTGGCCATTAGTAATTACCAAATCAGCTAAGAAAATGGTTTTATGTCCACTTTGTTGATTCAATGAATAATTTCATATTTGCAGTTCATACCTCGGGGGCAATACAGCAGGGTCTCTATTGTGAGACAACTTGTCTTGCTTGTGATGGTGTCTACAGCTGCATCTCGTCTATCTGCTTTTTTTAGCTGAACGTTCTTGGGAAAGCCTTTTATGTCTGTTTCCTTATGATATAATGGAAAAAATCATAGTATCAAATCCATAGGGATGTTTCCGTGATGAAATGAGGTAATATAGGAGAGCACTTTGTACTCTACCCGTCACACAATAGGTGCTGTGATGATGATGGTAGATCCAGTTGGAAGTTCAGATACTGCCTACATCCCAAATAACTGTGCTTTCCAGAAAAAAGGCTCTGTAAGTGCCAAAGATTAAGATTCTTGGTTTAAAATTCAAGGAATCTGTTTACAAGTACACTGTTCAGACAAGGTCCATTAAATTACAATCTTATCTTTTTAATTTCAAGTCCAACCCCTTTAATCAGTTTCCATGACACAAATGTCAGCTGACATACATGCAAGGTGACTCACCTTATTTCCGTTAAACTAGATCGAGATTAAAAACAAACAGGCAAACAGCTGGAATGTGACATGTGGGTCAGACTCTTGTGAGTCCAGTGGGGTAACTCAGCAGAGATCAGAATGCTCTTCAAAAACCAACAACCAATTGGCACATGTCTCCAGGCATGCTTAGAGTCTACAGGGCCAAATGGCGGAGTATCCTGGCAGTGCCAAAAATTCTTCTTCGATGACACAGAAAAGAAAACTTCTTTCAAAGTAGTTATGCAACCCGGAGAACACAATGCATCCACTGTGTGCATCCTGGGGCTGTCTATGAACACATTCTTTCCATATTTTTCTCTTCTGTAAACTTCAACATTGAAGACCAACATTATTTCAAGTAAATATTCTACTTTTTCTTTGTAAAGACATGCCATAGAGAATGCAAGTTATTATTTCCCTATTCATTTTTCTGGTTGGAGAAGACATTTTTATTTTAATGGTCAATTATATCATATTGTGAATTTGCCACAAGTCTCTTTTCTATAGTTAAACACTTTGCTCTGTTTTATTTTTCTAATACTTAAGACAAATATAAAAGTAAAGGTTAGAAAATGTACAAAACAATTGCTCATCTTAGGAAATCTCATTAGAGAAGTAGTTGTATTCATTCCATGCTGTTGACATTTTTCAATTTCAGTAATCAGTAATATTTTTAAACGCTGCCAGTAGATGCTTACAATATTCCTTTTAGATTCTATTTCCATCAAAGACAGGTTTCAATTACCTCTTTAACTTTTAGTGTCATTTCTCCATTGTTTTCAAAGTATTACTATTCCTCCCCGTTCATTTGTATTCTCTAAGATTCTTCTTGTATCCAAGCAACTCTTTCTGAGAAGTAACTTTTTTGTGCATGGATGATATATTCAGAACATACAGAACATTCAGAACGTAAAATATATGTATACTTGTGTATATATTTTAATCATTTTCATGAAAGTAACTCCTCAAAAAGGCATCTGAACTTTGGGGACAAACAGCTATGTCCTTGGAAAATTTTTGTCTTGTCTTAGTCACTGTGGTTATCAAAACAATTTAGATGTTCCTCTCTTGACTAAACTTTTTAAAAATGTTGATTTTTTTCTGTTTTTAGAAGTGATACAGGTCATCAAGATAATTTGTAAAACAGAAAATATGAAAGAAGAAAATAAAAACCTCCCAAAATAACCATGGGCTAACCAAGGCAATAAGCTGCCAAATCAATAAATACAAAGTTGCAGAATACTCCAGAATTGGCAGATAGCCAAAGTGAGGCAATTTGATGATGCTGATGCAAATGAAAAACTCAATGATTCCTTATATTCACCTTTACTGAGAAAATCTTTAGGGACTATTTCACTTCTACTTTTCCTTATGAAGCATATCCTTGAGAGTGACACGTGTGGAGATTTTAATAGATATATTTATGTAAAGTATACAATACTTCTATGAAATCAACTGCAGCTAATAGTTTCAAGTGAGCTTGGAATGGAGGGGAGGAATGCGTGACCAGAGACTTGAGTTGGCTTGATAGAGAAGTAACCCAGCAGAGGAATGATGGGTGCATAGGCTATAGCCAGGCAGCAGCTCTGACAATTTTCAGTTGTGACATTGGGAGTCAGGTGACTTTATTTTTCTCTGCTGCAGTCTCCTCATCATCAAAAAGGGGATAATAGTAGTAATATCTCTCTCATAAGGTTGTTAGGATTACATAAATTAATCTTCAGAAAATATATAAAGTGCTCTGAACAGTGTCTGGTGTTTACGTTCTATGCAAGTATTTTTTTTAGTAGACTTTATTTTTTTAGAGCAGTTTTATGTTTATGTACAGGAAAACTGAATGGAAAGTACAGTGAGTTCCCATGTGCCCTCTACACCTCCCCCCGAAGCACAGCTTCCCCCGCTATCAACATCCTGTACCAGAGTGGTACATTTGTTACAACTGATGAACCAACAATGACACATCATTAGCACCCAAAGTCCATAGCGTACTTTAGGGTTCACTCTTGGTGCTGTACATTCTATGGGTCTTGGCATACGTATAATGTCATGTATTTTAATAATAAAATATGGTTTGGGTGTTAGGGACTAGATTGTGACACTGTTGTTACAAATAGAAGGAAACTTGGGAGATTGTTAATGAAACTCCTTTCTAGAAGGAAACTGGTAGTTCTCCCTCAAACCTCTTCCCCACCCACTGGAAGTTATGATGAGGGAGTCACTTAGTGGTTAAACACGGATGACCTAATGGGAGAGAAAATGTGGTTTCCGTAAGAGGAAATCATGATGACTGGACCATCATAATTCTTTGCAAGGTCGTAACAAAGAGGAAAGAAGTCAATAAAATTTAAACTTTAGAAAAAGTAAAAGAAAAGTCTCTATGTTGATGAAGATAACATTTTAGTGTTATGCTATTTTGCAGAAGGAGGCTAATGAAATTTTTCTGAATTGCTTGTGGTGAAGTCCATCAAAAATGAAATGTATTATTTTGGAGAAAGGAGCATGATGGCATGGAACCCATTGCCTGGAAGGAGAAAAGGTTGAAAACATAAATTAGAGTAAGATAACTTAGGTAAATTCATGAATTACTGATCTGTATTAATATATAGAAGATAGAAGTTTGAACACTGACACCCTAGTGTAGATACCTGTACCAATATAACCAATATCTCTATCTTTCATGGAGATGCCTCTCAGTAGCTACCACAGTAACCTACAAAATGCGCCTTACCTCAGTGAGCTGGAACAAAGCTGTATGGAAACAGGCTTGATTAAGATAGTGCTCTAACAAGGAAACTACTAACAAAAGAGGTTTGGGTTCCTCTGGACATCAAAATCCTGACTATAATGGGTAAGAGAAACTGATTATATATTCATGTAAGCCAAAACCTAAAAGAAATCTTTAATTAATAACTACAGAAAATCACAAAAGAAGTAAATGGAAATAGCTGACCCTACAATACGGGGTAACCCCATCTACTGGTCTGAGCTCCCCTATTCTTGATCTACTAGTACCCGGTGACTCCACTCTCCTGTCAATTGACACATTCTGTTGTAATGGCTTATCTAAAATGGTAGAGTCTTCTTTAGATCTGGGAAAGTTCATTAATTCATTCAGCAGGTATTTCCAGAGCATCTACTACATGCCAGACAGTCACGAGTCTAAAAGTGAGCCAGAAAGACAAAGCTCAGGGCCTCCGCCTGCTCAGAGAAAATAAATACTGGTTGAAAGCATGAAAGTGAATTGTGTGTATGTTACAAACTTGACAAGCATAAACATATGCAACAGATTTAGAATGTTCTTTAATGAAGTTCTGATATACCTTATCTTTTTATCTCCAGTGAGCTTATGGTAGACTCTTACCCTGTCTCTTCTGATATAGTCTGTTTCTTTTCTTGTACTGTCCAATAGGCATGCATATGGGGTGCATGTGTGTGATGTGGGGGGGGGGGGTGTGCATGAGCCCTTCTGTGTAATTCTCTATGTTATGGTATGTGAACTGGAATTGAGCAAGTATTGGAGCTTTTTAATACTGTGTGTGTCACTTTCTTGGTCTTTACATGTGCAAGTGCTCGAGGCTTAATACATGTTGTGTCCTTTTAAAGCAATGTTGCTGAGGAGGCTTTGCTTCCTTCCAGTGTGCTATGTGACATGTGGCTCATTTGTTTTCCATATTATCCCGGAAACGCTGGTCTCTTTCTTGTGAATATTCTGTGTGCTGGGTTTCCTATTGCACTGCAGTCTAAGGAGAGTAGGGCAATTTAAACTTCTTTGGACTGGGAGAATCACTTCCTGACTGATTGGAGTCTGAGAAGAAACACCCCCAAGAGCTTCCGACTGCACTAGCCTCCGCCTGTGTAACACGTGAAACCCACTACTCTCCTTCTTCCCCCCTCCTGGGAGCCCGCACAAAAGTGGTGTTCCCATTTAACTCTTTCATGCTCAATAATAAATAGGGGGCACTACCAATACCTACAATGAAATATGATGCTTTCTGGATAACTGTTTTGATCAATTACATCATGTCTTATTAAAAATGTATATATAGCTCTTAAAGAGGAAAGAGAAGAGAAAGGAGGAAAGAAAAATGCATTTCAGAGGTGTTCTAGTTGCTTTAGTTTTTTTTTATTTAATCACCATACTTAACATTTCTTGTAATTCACATTTAAAGAAAACAAAACTGACACTCAGAGTGGTTGACTAATTTACACACTGCGTGGCTAGGAAGTGGAACCAAAGCATTTCTGACCCAGAGCCAGTGAACTTGAATGATACACAGCATCACCATACATTTTTTCTTAACCACTATATCCAAGACTGAAGACCGGATACTAAAAAAGAAAAAGATGATGTTTAAATTCATGCAAGTGTAAATATTTGTTTTAGAATTCACTCAGATAGACTTTTTGCTCCCTTTCACCTAAACTTTCCTCCACATCTTAATTACACATTTTTTTTTTTTTATTGAGGCAACAAATTCCTTCCTCCTTAGATGTGTGCCCCATAACAACCCAGAGCCCAGGACGTAAACAAAGACACATTTGGAAGCTCCTGCAGAGACCTATATCCAAGATCAGCAGATCCTGCAGTAAGCTATTTCCTCCTCCCGCCTCTCCCCAGATGCGGCTTATGTAAGTGTCCCCGAGACAATGCATGTATGGTTTTACCAAGAGGGCTGAAAACTATGGTGGGTGCTGTTAGTACGAGACCACTGTAAAGGAATAAGTGGGTAATACTTAACATTCAGTAAGTTCATTTACAGGATTCCAAATATTAATAAACGAGTGCAATCGAAACAGTTTGACGCCAACACTTTGGAATTTATGACATGTAAAAGGAGAGGGAATGAATCTGCCATAGCATCCTTTCAACTTTTTAACGCAATTGGGAAGCCTGAAGCCATTAAACCATTCATGCATTTCCTGTATTTGCCCTGATTTGATCTTGAACGTCCACAAGGCCTGGACCTCATGGAAAATTTAGAAAGGGGCTTGGTGGTATAGCTTGTCTTTTAATATCTGAAATTTGCTATCGGATGCACTGCTATTTCCAGGCAGTTGAGTATCATTAAAGCAAAAGCCATATAAATCCGACTTCCTATTTTCACATTGTAGAAATCTGTATTAATGCCATGAACAAAGAAATGCACATGAGACGAGCACTTTTTCCTTTAAAATGAAAATTTCCCTTAATGAGGATGTTCAGAACCTTCCCCAAATGGACTTGTTTTTAGCTTGTTCATCTTTTCCACCTCCAGACTGTTTTTTTAAAAGTTTCATGGCCATCTTTGGTGACGATTTATTATCTGAAGTCATCTTCCAAGAGCAGGAAATTTCTTTGTAAAAAGCTTCTGAAACAAACTTCATGTGCAAAACAAACGGATCACAGACCAGGAGAGACAGTTCCTAAGCAGACTGTGTTCTAAAAGTTTGCCTGAAGGAATGCTGTTTGGACAAAAAGCCCGGAACATATTTTTCATAGACACATGATAAATGGTGGTTAAGTTCTAAGGTCGGCGCTTGGAGGTGGTGAGACCTGTGAAGAGGTGGGACTGTAGAGCTGTGTTATTCATACTGTTTTGTGACAGTTTAGGAGACTATTATGGTATACCACCAGTAGGACTTTGGATATAGGGCTCTGGGATAGCATCACAAGCCTGATAGTACAACCCAGCTCCAGCCACAATGAGCTTCTCGTGATTCCTTACATAAAGAGTAAGGGCATATGCATTAGTATATGATTTTAATGATGACCAGGGTCTGCTCAAGTGTCAGGGTGTGCACTTTGGGGTAACTTTCCCCACTTTTCTTATATACATACTTAAGCAAGAGTCTTCTAGTGTCAACATTTCTTGTTGGGTTTATGTTATGATTCATCAGCCATGTGATGGTGGCGCAACGACTGTCGTAATGGGAAAATATTGCCAGTGCATGGCTGGGACGTTCCGTCTCTACCTTTACTCCAAGAGCATCCTGCTTCTCTAGGGCTTCTAGAGCATCTCTAGATGCTTTTGCCCATTTCTCCTCCCACTCAGGGTTGGTGTCTAGGATTGTGCAACACACCAGGAGACTAGTGGTGGTTCAAGCAGACTACTTAGGTGGTTCTAATGCACTCTGAAATGGGTAATCACCCACTGGAACTTGTGCACATAAAGGGCATCCTGGCCCCTATGGCTTCATCACCAATCAGCTAATTCTCTATCTGCCTTCTGCATTTCCCACTGTCATAAATCCTTCTTGCACTGGAAGACTGACCTTTCTTCTCTAGACATCCTTGTAGAGACACAGGTTTGATTTGGAGACTGTGCTTTGGCCCCGTTTCATTACATATAGGCTCCTGTGGAGAAAGACCTCCTTTCCTCTGTTAGCCATCATCACCATTATGCTCAAGACGGTAATGGGGATTAGAGGGCAAAACATAGTTAAGGAAAAGAACAATAAATCCTTTGTTGACTGGCTAACACCACCACAATTTGATTAAAATATATAGCTGTATTAAATCAGCACATCTCAGTTTCTGAATAGGCCAAGGTTGGATAGCCCAGGTGAGAAAAGGCAGGAGGCTGAGTCCTGCTCTGGGACACCAGGAATGGACACTGAGTGTATTTCAGAGGGGAGAGTGCGAGCATTGGAGTTTGCAGAAGAAAGGACAAGGGGAAAAGACACCCTACTAGTTTCCCAGCTGCTTTAGACACATTCTCCAGAGGTCTTTTTTGAAGATCCAAGGCTTCTTACCTTTGGTCATGCCTCAGTTAGTCTTAAAGCCCTGGGAATCTAGCATGTCACCAAAGGAAATTTAGGGCCATTCTACCAATCATAAAGACAATGCAGGCAAAGAGGAGCAGTTAAGCATTTGTAATATGTGTTTTTTTAAATTGCTATAGTGAAATTATTTCAGAAGATAACAATTAGCATTAAAAAATGGAATAGAGGGGCCAGCCTGTTGGCATAGTGGTTAAGTTCCCACACTCTGCTTCAGCAGCCTGGGATTCACATGTTCGGATCCCAGGCAGGGACCTACGCACCATTTATCACGCCATGCTGTGGCAGGCGTCCCACATATAAAGTAGAGGAGGATGGGCACGAATGTTGGCCCAGGGCCAATCTTCCTCAGCAAAAAGAGGAGGATTTGCAACAGATGTTAGCTCAGGGCTAATCTTCCTCACCAAACAATAAAAAAACAAAAGGAATATAAAAATATTGAATGGAATAGAGTAAAAGACATCAAAGAATCACATTTGGTATGGATTAGATTTATTTGTGGACTTCAGTTTCAGCGATATAGGTGTATATTCTGGGTCATGATGTAAAATGTATCTTTTGCTAAGGATCTTGGTCAAAAGTTTAAAAGCTATTGGTCTATACTAACGGTTTATGTAAGATGTATCAAATTAGTCATTTTTTATATGCTTGGGCTAGAGGAATAAGATGTATGCTTATAGATTATTGTCTCTCACGGTCTGTGCCTGCATAAAGGCTCACCTCCTCAGGGGAGTGGGGCTGGTAGACTTAGGGCAAGTAAGTAAATATCTAAACTGCCCATAGGCATGCATGAGACTTATCCTGAGATATCATACTTCTTTTGTAAAAACAGAACTCTTTGTTAAATCAACAAGCAGCACTATTAACTAATAAATCATTACACAAATAATACTCAATTAGAAAATATTTAAATTAATAAACCAGTATAATTAAATACATCCTCATTAAATTTCAATCATTCTTCATCCTAAATTTTGCTCACAAATCTAAGTAAGAGCTTTCAGTCTGAATCATTTTCCTCCTCAGGCCCAGCGGCCTGACTGTCACTTTCGTATTTACCTTTTTCTTCTGTCTCCTTTTTCTCAAAAATCTCTGTTTTCCTCTTCTTCACAGCCTTTTACTCTAGTTCTAAGTGAGAGAGAAATGGGAATCCTTCATGATGGTCTTTTTCTAATCAAGAACAATTTTCTTTCATATAACTATCTCTTTTGTCTCATCCCCCTTTGAAGCCTGAAGCTAATATAAAAGCTAATTTGAAATTAGCATACAATCGGGTTCCTTATTAGCCTCTACAGGCAGTTTTTGCAGATATATAGCTGGGCCTGGGTCACAGATCCCTGACAGAAAATTAATACTTTTTTAAAGGGCTCCAGCACAAATTTCTTTAGAACATATGAAAATATTGCTCAAAGCACGATATGGTGTTTGAGCAGAGATATGAATTGATTTCCTCATAGTTAGTTCACTTAACAACCTTTCTTTTTACCCTACGTGCCTTTCAAAGGAAATAGTAAATCACTTCAAAATCCACGCCTTTCAAAATCAGTGTTAAAATACTTTGTGATAAATATGTCCTGATTAAGTACAACCTTCTATTTTGACTATCTGTGGAGAAGGCATGTCAAAATAGAATCAGTATATAGGAAATTTCAGTGAATTAGACCAAGCTTTTTCTCTAGAAGATTCTTCTTGAATTATCTGTCTATGTATTTTTTTAACAGTGACATTTACATTTAACCGACTGTCACTAATTTCTATATCAGGAAATTTTACCTGGGGTCCATTTACTACCTGAAATTTTATGTAAAATGTATGGCTATCTATCTGGGGAAAGTGTCTACAGTTTTTTAATGACTTATATTTTTAATCAACATAATATATAATAAAATACACAGATCTTAAAAGTTGATTTCTACGAGTTGTGACAACTGTATACACCTGTGTATACAGGTGTATACTTAAAACCAATACATAAAAGATTTCCGTCACCCAGAGTTCCTTTGGGGTCTTTTCCAATGAATTTCCCACCCACCACTCAGTGCAACTCCTCACTGATTTTTATCCCTATTAATTAGTTTTGCTTATTCTATAGCTTCATCTTAATGGAATCATACAGTATATACTCATCTGTGTCTTTTCTAATGTTTTTGTATTTCGCCGTGTTATTGAATCTACCAATAGTCAATTCCTCTTTACTGTTGAGCAATATTCTCCTGTATAACTACACCACAATTTGAGTACTTTTTTTTCTATTGATGCACCTTTGATTAGCTTTTGGCTACTGTGAATAGGGTGCTATAAACATTCTTGTATACACAATTTTGTGGGCGTATCTTTTAATTTTGGGGGGATGGGGGTAAATACCTAGGAGTGGAATTGCTGGGTCAATAGGTAGATATTTTAACTTTATTAGGAACAGATCTGCAGCTTTCAATAAACTCTCAAAGGGATGCTTAAATTCCAAAATTTAAAGAAGCATTGCTTTTTGGGCATCTGTACAGATGTTTTTGTGTATTTTAATGTTTTTTCTCACTTCTCCTTAGGCCTCAGTTTCTGCTTCTTTAAAATGAGTGCTAGACTCTGTCTTATGTCTATAACGCATTAAGGTATTGGTACAAGTTGAAATTAAATGTTTTTATAGATTCTTGGATAGCAGGTTAATGATATACTGGATAAGTTCCACTAGAATATAAAGTTCATGAGGATAGAAACATTGTTCTGTTCACTACTGTAACCTAAGCACCTAGGATGGTACCTGCACAGAGTAGGTGTTCAATAAACATCTGCTGAATGAATGAATGAATGGTTAGCAATATGTTGGGAAGCGTTCCAATCACTTTTACACATAGTGTTTCTCTTCGTTTTCACAGTTAATTCCTCTAGTACTCCCTTTTCTAAATGAAGTAATTGGGCACAGAGAGGTTAGGTAATATGTCCATCATCACATAGCAGACAAGCTAGGATTTGAATCCAGGTGGTGTCATTCCAAAGCCAAAAATTTTAGCTCATTAAGAAATGCTACATTGTTTGTGCATCTCTTGCTTTTTTAAAAATTATTTTGAGGTCGTATTGCCTTATAACATTGTGTCAATTTCAGGTGTACATTATTATATTTAAGTTTTTGTATAGATGTTCTGCATCATGTTCACCACCAATAGACTAGTTTTTATCTGTCACCATACATAACGTGCCCCTTTGTCCCTTTCCTCCATCTCCAACTCCCTTTCTCTCTGGTTCTCCTTATCCATGTGTTTGTTCATCTTCCACATATGAATGAAATCATATGATATTTGTCTTTCTCTGTCTGGCTTATCTTACTTAACATAATGCTCTCAAGGTCCATTCTTTTAGTAAAACCAGAGACATATTTCATGGAGTGATATTTGTCCATCCATGTTGTAGCAAATGGCATGATTTTTTCTTTTTTTTGTGGCTGAGTAGTGTTCCATTGTATATACATATCACATCTTCTTTATCCATTCATCCATTGATGAGCACTTGGGTTGCTTCCACATCTTGGTTATTGTGAATAATGCTGCGATGATCATAGTGATGCATAAATCTCTTTGAATTGTTGATTTCAAGTTCTTTGGATAACTATCTAGAAGTGGGATAGCTGGATCATATGGTATTTCTATTTTTAGTTTCTCGAGAAATCTCCATACTGTTTTCCATAGTGGCTGTACCAGTTTGCATTCCCACCAGCAGTGTATGAGGGTTTCCTTTTCTCCACATTCTCTCCAACACTTGCTATTTCTTGTCTTGTTAATTTTAGCCATTCTGTTGGATGTGTGGTGATATCTCATTGTAGTTTTGATTTGCATTTCCCTAATGATTAAGGATGTTGAACATCTTTGCATGTGCCTGTTGGCCATCTGTATATCTTCTTTGGAAAAATGTCTATTCATATCCTCTGCCCATTTTTTGATTAGGTGTTTCATTTTCTGTTGTTGAGTTTTATGAGCTCTTTATATAGTTTGGAAATTAACCCCTTGTGGGATATAAAATCTGAAAATATTTTCTCCCAGTTGGTAGGTTGTCTTTTTGTTTTGTTGATGGTTTCCTTTGCCATGCAGAAGCTTTTTAATCTGTTGGATTCTCATTTGTTTATTTTTTCTTTTATTTCCCTTGACTGAGTAGATGTGGTATTAGACAAGATACTTCTATGACTGATGTCAAAGAGTGTACCGCCTATATTTTCTTCTAAGAGTTTTATGGTTTCAGTTCTTACATTCAAGTCTTTAATCCACTTTAAGTTAATTTTTGGGTATGGTGTAAAATAATGGTCTACTTTCATTCTTTTGCATGTTGCTGTCCAGTTTTCCCAACACCATTTATTGAAGAGACTTTCCTTTCTTCATTATATGTTCTTGGCTCCTTTGATAAAGATTAGCTGTCCATAGACGTGTGGTTTTATTTCTGAGCTCTCAGTTCTGTTCCACTGATCTATGTCTGTTTTTCTGCCAGTACCACGCTGTTTTGATTATTACAGCTTTGTATTATAATTTGAATTCAGGGAGTGTGATACCTCCAACTTTGTACTTTTTCCTCAGGATTACTTTGCTATTTGGGGTATTTTGTTATTCCATATAAGTTTTAGGATTCTTTGTTCTATTTCTGTGAATAAAGTCATTGGGATTGCACTGAATTTGTAGATTGCTTTAGATAGTATGGACGTTTTAACTATGTTTATTCTTCCAAACCATGATCATGGAATATCTTTCAATTTCTTTATGTCTTCTTCGATTTCTTTCAATAATCTCTTATAGTTTTCAGTGCATAGGTCTTTCACTTCCTTGGTTAAATTTATTCCTAGGCATTTTATTCTTTTTTTTTTTACAATTGTAAGTGGGATTATAGTCTTGATTTCTCTTTCTGCTGTTATTAGTGCATAGAAATGGAACTGATTTTTGTATGTTGATTTTGTATGCTCCAATTTTGCTGTATTTGCTGATTATTTCTGATATTTTTTGGTGGATTCTTTAGGATTTTATGTATATAGAATCACATCATCCACAAATATGAGACTTTTACTTCTTTCTATCCAATTTGGATCCCTTTTATTTCTTTTTCTTGCATAATTGCTCTGGCTAAAACTTCCAGTACTATGTTGAATAAGAGGTGAGAGTGGGCTTCCTTGTCTTGTTCCTGTTCTCAGAGGAATGGCTTTTAGTTTTTTACCATTGACTATGATATTGGCTGTGGGTTAGTCATATATAGCCTGTACTATGTTGAGATACTTTTCTTCTGTACACATTTTATTGAGAGTTTCATCATAAATGGATTTGGATCTTGTCAAATACTTTCTCTGCATCTACTGAGATGATCATGTGATTTTTATTCTTCAGTTTGTTAATGTGGTGGATCACATTGATTAATTTGTGGATGTTGAACCATCCCTGCATCCCTGGGATAAATCCTGCTTGATCAAGGTGTATGATCTTTTTAATGTCTTGTTGTATTCGATCTACTGTATGATCTTTTTAATGTCTTGTATTCGATTTACTATTACTTTGTTGAGGATTTTGCAACTATGTTCATCAGTGATATTGGCCTATAATTTTCCTTTTTCACTTTGTCCTTGTGTGGTTTTGGTATCAGGGTAATGTTGGCTTCATAAAATGAGTTAGGAAGCATCCTGTGCCCTTCAATGTTTTGGAATAATTTGAGAAGGATAGAAATTAAATACTTTTTGAATGTTTGTAGAATTCACCAGAGAAGCCGTCTGGTCCTGGACTTTTGTTTTTTGGGAGGTTTTTGATTACTGTTTCAATCTCTTTGCTTGTGATTGGCCTATCTGGATTCTCTATGTCTTCTTGATTCAGTTTTGGGAGGTCGTATGATTCTAAGAATTTATCCATTTCTTCTAGGTTATCAAATTTGTTAGCATATAGCTTTTCATAGTATTCTCTTATAATCCTTTGTATTTCTGCGGTGTCCACTGTAATTTCTCCTCTTTCATTTCTGATTTTATTTGAGTCTTCTCTCTCTGTTTTTGTAGTGAGTCTGGCTAAGGGTTTGTCAATTTTTTTTTATCTCCTCACAGAACCAGGTCTTAGTTTCATTGATCCTTTCTACTGTTTTTTCAATCTTGATTTCATTTATTTCTGCTCATATTTTTATTATTTCCTTCCTTCTACTGACTTTAGGCTTCATTTGTTCTCCTTTTTCTAGTTCTTTTAGGTGTAGTGTAAGCTTGTTTATTTGAGATTTTTCTTGTTTCTTAAGGTAGGCTTGTATTGCTATAAACTTCCCTCTTAGTACCTCTTTTGCTGCATCCCATAGGTTTTGGTATGTTATGTTTTCATTTTCATTTATCTCCAGTTGTTTTTCAATTGCTTCATTGATCCAATAGTTGTTCAGTAGCATGTTGTTTGCACTCCATATATTTGTGACTTTCTCAGCTTTTTTCTTGTAGTTGATTTCCAGTTTCACAGCATTGTGGTCAGAAAAGATGCTTGATATGATTTCAATCTTCTCAAATTTATTGATGCTTGCTTTGTTTCCCACCATGTGGTCTATCTTTAAGAATGTTCCATGTGCACTTGAGAAGAATATGTATTTGGCTGTTTTTGGATGGAATGTTCTATATATCTATTAACTCCATTTTGTCTAGTGTTTCATTTAGGGCCACTGTTTCCTTGTTGATTTTCCATCTTGATGATCTAGGCATTGACATAAGTAGGGTGTTAAGGTCTCCTCTATTATTGTGTTGCTGCCAATTTCTCCCTTTAGTTGTGTTAATAGTTGCTTTATATACTTTAGTGCTCCGTGTTAGGTGCATATATATTCATAACTGTTATGTCATCTTGGTGGAATGTCCCTTTCATCATCCTATAATGCCCATTCTTGTCTCTTGTTATCTTTTTTATCTTGAAGTCTGCTTTTTCTGATATGAGTAGCCCTGCATCTGCTTTCTTTTGCTTGCCATTTGCTTAGAGTATCATCTTCCATCCCTTCACTCTGAGCCTATGTTTGTCTTTAGAACTAAGATGTGTTTCATGGAGGCAGCATATTGTTGAATCTTATTTTTTAATGCCTCCAGCCACTCTGTGTCTTTTGATTGCTGAATTCAATCCATTTACATTTAGAGCGATTATTGACATATGAGGGTTTAATACTGCCATTTTATATTTTGTTTTCCACTTTCTATATTTCCGTTTCTCCTTTTTCCTTATATCTCTGTCTGCCATTTCAGTTTGGTGGTTTTCTCAGTTTTTTCTTTATTTATGATTTGTGACTCTGCTCTGATTTTTTGTTTTGTGCTTACCATGAGGTTTGTATAAAAAATCTCATAGATGAGATAGTCCTTTTTCTGATAGCCTCTTGTCTCCATTAGGCTATGCAGGTTCCTTCCCTTTTTTCTTCCCCTTCTATGTTTTTGTTTTCACAAATTATTCCTTTTTGTGTTGTGAGTTTATGACCAAACTGAAGTGTTTATAGTTATTTTTGACTCTTTCTTTCCTTTTATCATTTATGTTATAATTAAGTGTTTGCCAACCTACTTACAATTTTCTGATTTTGTCTGTCTATTTATCTCCTTGCTCATAGCTTTGTGAATCTTTGCTTTTGTTTTAGGTAGGATGGCTCCCTTCCTCATTTCTTGTAAAGTAGGTCTAGTGGTGATGAACTCCCTCAACTTTTGTTTGTCTGGGGAAGCTTTTATTTCTCCATCATATCTGAAGAATAATTTTGCTGGATAGAGTATTCTTGGCTGAAAGTTTTTGTCTTTCAGTATTTTGAATATACCTTTCCACTCTCTCCTATCCTGTAAGGTTTCTGCTGAGAAATTCCCTGAAAGCCTGATGGGGGTTCCATTGTTGGTTGTTTTCTTTTCTCTTGCTCCCCTTAATATTTTTTCTTTGTCATTGATTTTTGATACTTTTAATGTTAAATGCCTTGGAGAAGGTCTTCTTGCATTGATGTAATTAGGAGTTCTATTAGCTTCATGTACTCACATGTCCAGTTCCTTCCCCGGGTTTGAGAAGTTCTCAGATATTATTTCTTAAAGTTAGCTCTCTGCTCCTTTCTCCTTATCTTCTCTCTCTGGGATACCTATAATCCTTATGCTACTTTTCCTAATTGAGTTGGATATTTCTTGAAGAATTTCTTCATTTGTTAAAAAAATTTATTTCTCTCTCCTCCTACACCTGAATCATTTCTATTTTTCTATCTTTGAGGTCACTAATTCTCTCCTCCATAAGGTCTGCTCTATTTTTAATGCTTTCTACATTATTTTTTTTTATCTCATTAATTGTGTTCTTAATCTCCAGAATTTCTGTTTGGTTTATATTTTTAGAGCATCAATCTCTTTGGTGAAGTATTCCTTCTGTTCATTAATTTTATTCCTGAGCTCATTGAACTATCTTTCTGAGTTTTCCTGTAACTCATTGAGTTTTCTTTATGACAGCTATTTTGCTTTCTCTGTTGCTTAGATTGTATTCTTGTGTGTCTTCAGATGTGGTTTCTGGAGAGTTTTCATTTCCCTTCTGTTCTGCTGTGTTACTGTAGTTCTTCATGGTGTTTGATGAACTGATCCTCTGCTGGTGCATTTGTGGTAGTAACCACATTTTCTTATTTGGGTACAGTTATGGTTACTTTGGTTCTGAGCTGCTTCTGATTGTATTTGAGAGCCTACACTTTCCACCCTCCACTGCCTCTGCCAGAAGCATTGTCAGAGCCCTCCTCATGCTGTTCATGCCTCTGGGGTTATTGGTACCTTCCTGCTTATGATGTTGCTGCAGTCTCAGGTCACACCACCAGGGTCATCAGCCTGCAAGCACTTCTGCTGCTTCTGGGGGGTGCCTGGGTCTTGTGTTCCTCCACTGGCTTTCTGTGGGTTCTGATGCTGCTGTCCTGTGCATCACCTGTACTGCTGTTCCCAGGTTGTCTGGGGGTGCTAGTTGCACCACTGCCAAGGGTGCTGGGTTCATGGGTGTTGCTGTCACTAGCAGGGGTCTGGGGCCCTAGTCACTTGTATACAGCCCCCTGCTAATGGAGCTGGTGTCTGGTGTCCACCACTGGGGGCTGGGTCACTGGTTCTGCTGCAGTTCCTGATGCTTCTGGTGCCAAGTTCCACCTGCCACCACTGGCAGGGAGGCAAGGGCTGTTTTTTCTGCTCCTGTCCCATCTGCTCACAGTTGTGTAGGTAGGGCCACTGCTGCTGCCACCGCTCAACCTGCTGTTGCATTGGTGGGGCCGTCATTGCCACCACTCCACAGGCATTCATGCAGGCTGTCACCACTGCCACCACTCTGTGGGTGGACATGCATGGTCCAGGCTGCCCTCACTCACAGTTGTGCAGGCTGCTGCATGAGGATCCACACCCTGGATTACTGCCACCAGGGGATTGGGAGGGGGCTGTCCCCTTGTTACAATGCTTCCCAGAGTCCAGTCCACCCACCTTCAGATGTATAGCTCCATGGATCTCTTAGGCATCTTGTTGTGCTGTGTAGGGAATCCTCTGTTGGTCAATGGATGTCTATTTGGTTGTAACTTGGACGGGAGAGACCAAGGGAACAACTCACTCTACCAACTCACTTGTATTGCTTTTTAAGTTTAGTTTCAAGAAGCCCAAACACCTTCTCCTATTTTCTACTTGTGTCTTTTTTGAAGGAAATAACCTGGAGAGGAAATTCCTTATACTGGTTTAGGATGATGATTCTTTCATTTTTATTCTTACAACTAAATGGATAACTAAATGGATTTTCCTTCATATTACACTCTGGTTCATTTCTATAATAAAAATTGGGGCCCCACTTCACTTGTTTTATAGATAAAAGAATTGAAAAATCCACACACAATTTTTGAATATTTTTTTCTTTTGTTTCATTTTCTCTCACATCAAGGAATGCTGAAAAGTTTAGTGTTTCTTCTGTGGGTTCAAAAGAGTGTTGTATCCAATGTACATGACTGTGGTCATAACAGCTGCATTGCATAGCCTTTCACAGTGTTGTATGGATTTTAGGACATTGTGATAAGATGGTATCATTTTCATAATTCTTAGCCATTTCTCATTAGTAAGTTTTTAGTAATTCAAGCTTCCATCTCTTTAGTCTTTTTATGGGCTACTGTGATTCCTCTTAGCTTCCAGAGATGTGGAGGACAGGCTAGTGCATTCTAATGAGCTGGCTTTGCCAACAGAGCTTGCATTTGCTTACTGTTTAAAAAAAAAATCATCCTTTGCTATCTCTGCAAAGCATCTTCACAGGTGAATTATGCCTTTGCTTAATTGCTGTTGGAAAATCTAAATAAGTGGATTCTGATGAATATTTACCTCTATGTAGCCAAACCAGGACCAGATAGGTCTCAAAATGGCACTTGCTCATGAAATTGGTCCTCAATTATAATATTTAAGGAGACTCCCTATCTAAGACATAATGATCTCAAAATTCTCCATTATATCATGTAATGCTCAACAGCCTTCCATGAGTATTTTGGAGACAATTCTCTTTTCTTGTAGTGAGCCAGAGATAAACAAACTTTTGAGGCTAGAAAATGGTGAGCAGAAATTGGTTTATGACTTTAAATGCGAGAATTGTGCTTGCTTTTGCCATCAACAAAGGAAAATTCTCCACCAAAATTTTGTGTGGTTTTACACCTTTTTGTCTTTTTTAAAATACTTTAACCATATATAAAATTGCCTATACCAAGAAAAACTTATCAGGCCTTATCTTCTTAGCTCAGCTAATAAAGATTATGGATCTGAAATTCTGTTAAATTATGTCTAATTTCTTTTCTAAGGTTGGAGAAGCAAAACAGCCCCATAATCATTAATATTTGTTTTTCCAACTGGCAATTAAAGCACATCTTTCTTAAGCAACAGTCTCAAATAAAAGTGCTATGAATCAAACAACTTGTCATTGTTGTTTTTAATGCAGCCACTTCCGTTTTCCTATAGCATAGTCCAGAAAATAAAACCAGGGCTGTTCCTCTTACTTAATACTCTCAAACACCAAACAAAATTACAATTCCTTGCCTATGATCTCCTGTAATTCTAACCAGTTCTGTGAAAGAACAGACATGTTTTGGCATTTCACGTTTCTGTTGCTTTATCATCAAGGTGAAGGTCCCTTGCTGCAACCTCTTACCACATTCACAGCACATACATCTCTGAATAACAGTGTTTTCAGTCATCTTTTCAACAGAGGACTCTATCTTGTGATTCTCAGATGCCATACCAAATTTAGGTTTTGCTGACACTTCCCTGATTCTCTAGGATTTAAAACATTTTCAAACGAAGTTTTGAAGCAAATGATGACAACGTGCTTTTACGCTTATATAACCCGTCTCAGAGTTATTCCAGACTCAAGATGAAATCCTAGCTCTGTATCAAATAGGAAAGAAAACAATAAGTTATTCTAGTAATCAGAGTAGCAGTTTTCAGGTATTCAGCATCATTCCACTACCAAATAGTAAAACCGAAGAGAAAAATGTTAATGTGGATATTTTATAATAAAGGCACACAAATGCTGTTTTTGCTTGAATTTTTGAATGTGTTATCTAATACGCTGGATTTCTGTGCAGTGAAATGAAGGGACTTGATGAGAGGCTCTTGTCAGATTTAGCCTGAGTATAGAGATGTGACCAAGCACACTTTCTTAGGTGACCATCCCCTCAGGGGAAACTGTCTAAGAACTGCTAAGAACCAGAGGCTGAGGTCTGAGCTGGGAGAGTTAAGACCATGCTTAACTTTATATATGCAAGACAAGGAGAATAATTCACCAAGTATTTCTTCTCCACACAAACTTTAAAGCATTTTTTTAAAAAAACCCAACCTTTATGTAGTGGGTCATTTAACTTTGTGTGTGTAGATACAGGCTGTATGTCTAGGATTATTTAAGTTTGCAGAGTATGAAGTGATACTTTCAATAGGGTTGTTGAAGTGCAAATAAAATTGAGCAAAGGTTCAATACAAGTATTTATATAGCAACGTGAAGGTAACAGGTGTTTTCACGTGCATGTGTCTTTTTCGTCCTTCCCATAAGACATTGCAGAAGGTCTAAATTGTTATTCCCAATTTACAGCTGAGAACACTGAGGTTCAGCTGCCCAAAATTATATAGCCAAGAGAGATCACATCAATGTTCCTACTTAAATTCACTCTTGGAGGGGTCACATATTTAATCTCTTTATCACATCTTCTTCTTTTTTTTTTTCCCCTGCTTCCTATGTTCCTTTCATTTCAGAAATATTTTTCTTCCAACTCTCCTAAAATCAATTGACTTTAGGATTCAGATCTTGCTGCAAGGGGTTTGTGCATGTGCCTGTGTAGAGGCTCACACATCACATATATTTTATATTATTTGTTGCTGATATAGGATGGCACAACAATTAGATTGCACACTGTTTGATTTCAGGAAACCTACATTCAAATGAAGACTGCTTTATTCATGGCATGAAGCAGAAGGGAGCTGGTGTGTGTCACCAGACCTGTCCAGCTGGGTTTGCCAGACACAGGGGACTACTAACCTTGTAGGAGGGGCCAATTTGAATGTAGTGCTGGTGCATGAGGCCAAGTCTGGCTTCAAGGATTTTCAGAGGAATGAAATGAAGCACAGAGTGGGTAAGCTAGGCTATAATCATGTCTCAAGTCCAACCTGACAAAATTAATCACCTTTCAGGGATCCCTTTGATGGGTATGAAGTGACACAACTTTCAATTCTGGAGAAAATCTGAGAAGGCAGGCTGTAGAGACAGTTTGACTTGCTTTGCATCCTATCCTGGATCACTCACTCACTAGCCACGTGACCTGGGAAGAGTTACTTATCCTTTGTGGCTTCAGTTTTCATTTTAGTAAGTTTCATAAGATTGCTATGGGGATTCAAGGAGATAAGACGTGAAAAGTTCTTGGAACAGTGCCTAAAACAAGGTAAGCACTCATCAGAGGTTATTATTATTATTGTTGTTGTTTTTATACTTAACTTGAGGAAACATAACTGATGAGATCAGCAAAGTCACCAAGGGATAGCAGTGTATGCATGAGGCAGGTAGGTTCCAAGTGGGCTTTGAGTGCTGAGATTATTGAGGGATGAGGCAGACATCCAATTTTGTGCATTGAGCCAACATTAGGGAACAAAAGGAGCAGATAAGTTGAAAATCCATTGACGTCCAGGGCAAACCTTGGGGATGCCATTGAACAGACTCAGGGAGCAATATAGAAACCTAAGAGGTTGTGCTGGTCTGGGGTCCTGGGCCTGAGGGGTCTTGCGCTGGAATAAGTTGCATGAGGAACAGTGCAGTTTGAGCCCTGTGTGATACCTGCAGGTCTGTAGGTCTCACGTCCAGATTGGCCTAAGAATTGGGACAAGATAAAGTTGGGAGGCCTAGCTGTGGGGATCTGAAGGGAAAAAAGGCTGAAGTCTGGGAGAAGAGCTGAAAACAATGTGCTAAAATCTTTTCCACGATCACTAATCACCGTAAGTGCCGTAGGGGAGCAGAATTTGTTACCTCAAAATATATCTCTTTGGTATAAGACTTATTTTGGGCTCATTATTTTTAAGAAACATCAGACATGGCAGAAGCTTTGAAAACCAAATAGAAGTTACCCTTTGTAAAATACATTTACGTTTGCAAGGGTGTCTTCTCGCTGTACCAGGAAGAGAGGGCTGACTCAGTCTTATCAACGGAAAAGGCAACAATTTAAATCTACATAACAACCTTACCCTGTTTACTGTGCTTTTTTTTTGGTAACCCCTCATAACTGACTCCCTCAACCTCCAATACCTTCTTTTGTCTTGAGCTGAGGATGATATTCAACATGGCAGCTTCGAGTTCTCGCCATGTCAGTCTCCCGGACCTCTGCTTGCAAGGTCCAATGAAAGCAAAGAGTGGTGAGTTTTTTCCCTTCTAAATTTAGATTAGCAGGAAAAAATATTTGTAGATCAAGTTCCTTGGGCTTAGTGACTCTGGGAAATTTGGTAGAGTAGTCTTGGCTTTATTGATCTATTTTCTACCAGAGATGGTTACTGTTTGTCTTCATTTTTGTCTTTTGTGTCCTTTGTCATAAGGAAAAAAAACCATAGAGCAAGAATGCAGGGATAGACTCTAATAAGCCTGCTGTTTAAGCTGGCCTCATGGACTGGGGAATTCAGGGTTCTCACCAGACTGGTGTCTCTTTAGACAGACTTTGCTGCAGGTTAATATGCACATGACGTAAAAGCTGTTGCTAAGGATCATCTTGGAAGCCACAGCCACACAATTGGTGGGCATAAGTTGAGCATTTAAGAGCCATTTGGGGACTTGCCACTTCAAGAAGCTCCCCATGATAGGATAAGTTGTTCATGGAACAAGTTAGGTTGACACTATCATCCACCAACTTCAAGAAAATTTCTATGCAATAAGATACTCTGAAAACAAGACATAAGCCCCCACCCCACGGCACATCCCTCCTAGGTATTAGTTTGTTTCCAAGAGACCCAAGGCTTAGCTAAAGCTGTTGATGTGCATATAAGAAAAACCAAATGAGTTTTTTCCCTCATCTTGTTCTATGTTTGGCTTTATGACCAATGAGAATGTTCTCTCTGGTTTCTGCCAGCCGAAGGGTCCATACACATCTGGTGAGCAGCCAAACAGGCTGTGGATCCAAGTTTACAGAATCTAAAAAGAAATGAGTAAACTTTTGGCTTGGTAAGTCACCCTATTCTGTTCATGAGGAGGGGAGGGCAAAATATGTGATTTCTTGTGTCTTAGAACAGCTGTTTAAAAACAAGGCCCCTCATAGTTACCACTTGTGCTTTCTTAGGCTAACTCTGGGAGTAAAGCATCAGGATCTTGTGAGGGCTGTATCCTTTGCACTCTTCTTTAAGAAAGCCTCTTGCATCCATGGTTAAGCCATGAAAAGGCTTATTGGTTTGAGTTGCTACTGAGATTAATAGATCCTACTCGTCATTGGCCAGACAATGGATCTTTTAAATTGGAAAAACTTATAAATTAAAATTTATTTTTTAAGAGAGCTCTCAGTCTAAATAGTTGTTCTGAAGTTCTAGGGCATAGAATTCTTTTGATTTCCATCTTAGAAATCTCCCTGATATAAAAAAGTAAGTTTAGTTAAAATAGGCAGGTCAATCTCTTCATATTCAGGCTACAACCCAGCTCTTTGGGGAATTGAAAACAACTGTCTTTGTCTTACAAATCTCTACAAAACCAGAAATATGTCTCTAGAAACAACTCAAAATCTCACCTATGTCCACCATCCCCAAACCTCCCTTATTCATCTAAAATGCTTGTTGATATTGGCATGTTAGAAACAGAATTGTCTTGAACTTAAAAATTTAAATTGCCCTAGACCTCTGATAACAAAGAAAAATGCCCCCCAAAATTCCTCTTGGAAGAAACTTGAATACTTTTCTTTGTGCCTTTGTAATGTAGATTTTCTTCCCCCATCTTCTCTAAGAACTAAGAATCATTCCTTTTTTTTTTTTTAATAATTTTATTTATTTATTTATTTTTCCCCCAAAGCCCCAGTAGACAGTTGTATGTCATAGCTGCACATCCTTCTAGTTGCTGTATGTGGGATGTGGCCTCAGCATGGCCGGAGAAGCGGTGCGTCGGTGTGCACCCGGGATCTGAACCCAGGCCGCCAGCAGCGGAGCACGCGCACTTAACCGCTAAGCCGCGGGGCTGGCCCAAGAATCATTCTTTAAAATAAAAACTTTAGGGAAAAATTTCTCATCAGAAGGAACAAAAAGAGGGAAGTATGTGGAAATTGGAGAAATGAAAAATCTTAAGAGTTTTCCTCACACATATTAGTAACTATCAGGTCTCTGATGTGTCTGTCTGTGTCTATATATGCATATTGTAGATACGTATATATATATATATTTTTTACCTCTGGGTGGTATTGCCAAAATTAATTTGTAAAAAACTCTATTCAATTTGCTTTAAAACTAATGAACAATTATATAAATTAAGGATTGAGTATTCTAAATTCTCAGAAATATAATAGAAACTAACCCAAGTGAATTTCAGGTTCACGTGATCTGGGAAAATATTAGGCATTTAAGCTAGTTTAAGTTTGTCGGTTTAATTAAAACACACGTGTCTTTAAAGTTATCAATGTTGAATACAATGCAGATAAATAACTTTTATTCTACCTGGATTTACTAGTCAAATTCATGTTATCTGTGTTGCAAAATTTGCCAGCAAAAAAATTAATTTAGAATGATTGTTGATTTTGTCTAATCTCTCATGGAGTTTTCATGAGTAATCTAAACAAAATTTTTGGGAGCAAATGATTTAGATAGGTGTAAGTGGGATAAGAATTTATAGATAAACTTTTTAGAAACAATTATAATTTTGGTATATGTACTTAAAAATAGTTTCAAAATCTTTTTGGTTACTTGAAATCTTAGAGTTTTGCTAAATTAAATTAAATGATGGAAATTCATTGAGTGTCTAGATCATTTCCAAATAAGATAATATACTGAAATATTAATTGTTAAACGAGTCTAAATTTACCTACCTTTGACCTCTTATTATAGAAGAGCTAGAGATATTTGGGTCTGTTAGTAAACATGTTTTATTCCATGCTAAAAATTATGTTTCTAAAAATTGTAAAAGGTATTTATAAAGTTTGCCAAGCTAGAGTATGTTAAAGACAGTTCACAATTGCTTACTTCTTAGTTTTCACTAGAAATAAGGTTTCTAAGGGTTAAGAATTCTAATTAATACATGATATTGTGAAAGATTTCCTTTACCTTTTAAAATAATCTGTCTAGAAAACAAGAATTTTGCGTTTTATCAAGATAATATCCCATGTTTGCTATCTTTATCCTCAGGTCTTTGATTGCTTAAGAAAACTGAGTCTTTTCTATTAAAAGAGCCATGTTTTTCCTTTATACAACCATTTACCTTTCTGTATTTTCCTTGAGCATCTTCTATTATCACTTTGATTAAATGGATAACTAAACTGTGTTTCACAGTGACCTATGATCCTATTTGACCACGTGTTTTAAAACCTCTTTGATATTTTTGACAGACTTCCCAAAAGCAAATTCTAAATGAAGTCTTTTTGACCTCAACTAACTTTGAAAATTTCCAGTGGGACCCAGGAACATTTCAAAGGATTTATTCCCTATCCTTATAAAAAGAGAGATGTCAAACTAATCAGGTGTATTTGACATGTTAAATTATATGGGAAGCATCATCAAATAAGAAGTAATGCTAAACCTTCTTAGATTATATTTGTGTGAATATTAATATAAATGTTCTAGAATTTGCATAAAATTCCTAAAATTCTGACATGGCCTGGTATCAATGTTATCAGTCATTATTCTAGTTATCTTAAATGTGTGTCATAGAAATAACTAAATTTTCTTATTGCATTATAATGAACTCTCATCTGACCTTTAACCATGGGCTTTATTAAATCTTTACAGAGAGTTATTGTTTCACTCTGATGCTTTTACAAATATATTTTATCTTCAGAGGCATTCATGAAAAGAACTGTGACACTCTAGAATATAGGATTCTGGTAAAGTTTTAGATCATACCTTTGAACTGCTTAAGAATTTGCAGAACTCTAATGGAGAGACTGATGACTTCATAAAACTGCTAACAAAAAATCAAGATTAACAAGAAATAATTGCATGGAACTAGGTGAACTAATGAAGATGATCACAATTTTTATTTGAAGTACTACTGTATCTTTAATCTTTGTTTTCCAAACATAAGGAATTTTTTTTCTCCTAAGCTACTATGCCCTATAGCAATTTGGTAAATAATACCTTTGTAAGCAAATGAAACATTTATCTTTTTCTCCCTACCTGACCTCTCAAGAATTCAGAAACTCTCAGTGAGTATTCTTATTTTCATACCTATATAGTTATTTCTGTAAGTTCAGTAAGAATCTGTTCTCTTTATAACAGGACACAACTGGAAACATTGGTTATATTACCAAGGCTTTGACTGGAATGTCAAATTTGAAAATGATATGTATAAACTCAGATATGACCAGATAGCTTTAAGGAATTAAGATTGACTTTATGGAGCTGAGTAAAACCCTTTGGCAATATTGGCCTGGTACTGTGCTTACAAGGTTCCTGGCAACCTTTCTAGGTGAGTAAAGAAAGTAACTTTCTGGCAGGTGCAGGAACCTCAAGATATTTTGGGAATCTCAAGAAGAGAAGAATTCACCCAAAGTATAGGAATTGTAGGCAACATCTGATGGCAAGTATTTGGCTTGGTTTCTTAGCCTTAAGAGGCTGTTAAAAGTTCAATCTGAAGATTCCATATGAAAAGTTTCAACAAAGCAGATTAAAAGAGACTTTCTTGCTGTAATTATGTAAAGAAACAGGCCAAAGTTATTGAAACTGGAATTATTTTGCAAACAAATTAATCTTAAATTGGCTATCTTTGGTAAAAGTGAGGATGATTTTAGAGAGAAAAATTATGTTTCAGTAACACGCATTTGTGGCTATTAGGTTCTAGTGCTTTCCATTGTCTTTTTTTTCTTTTTAACCTGTAAAGTGGACTGGATCCTGAATTCTTCTAGCTTCAAATCTCTAAACTAACATTTCAAATTTTCTCCCATTCTTTTGACTTGGAATCATTGAAAACTAAAGCTTCCTTGTCCCCCACAGTCCTGCAAACTAAATATGAATGACTTGATATAAACTTCAGAGAAATCATAAATCATATGAGCTCATGTTTAGACAATCTTCTTCATACCTGTTGCTGTGTGGGCCACTCTGAAACTTCACCTGAATACCTGATGACATCATAAGAGACATTTCAAGCTTCAACAGATGCTTTGACTCTGACATCTAGAAATCTTCTTAACTGGCTGCCCCCTGGGCTCATAAACTGCCTTATAGTCTGCTCCAATCATTAACCTTTGTCTTTGTTTCTATAAAAAGGCATCTCATTTAGTGCCTGATTCCTTGCAAAACATAGGCCTAACTTTGGGAACCTAGCTACATTACTGCCTCCTGAAATGAGACACAACCGTGTAACTGAACTAACCTATTCTCAGGACTGAGTGACTGGTTCAATGAGATGTAGCAAACTACCGACTTAGCTTCTGGACTGTGAAACTCGGGGAAGTTTCAAAGACAGGACTATAGGGGAGTAGAATTTGTAACCTTAAAATATGTCTCTTTGGCATAAGAATTACTTTAGGCTCATTATTTTTAAGAAACTGCGAAGTAGGGAAAGTTTTGAAAACAGAGTAGAAGTTACCCTTTGTAAAAGACATTTACATTCGTAAGGGAAATCTCCATCTGTAAGAGTGTCTCCGTCACTGTACCAGGAAGAAGGGGATGACTCAATCTAGAAACTCTTACCAGTGGAAAAGGCAAGGACTTAAATCTGCATAACAACCTTATCTTTTTTATGGTGCTTTTTCTGGTAACCTCCCATAGCTGACTCCCCACCTCTTCTTTTGTCTTTAGCTAAAGATGATGTGTAAGGTGATGGCTTTGGCCACTTTGATGAGTTTCTCAGTTTTCCTGAGTCTCTCCCATGTATTCAGGAGGTATACATTTTATTAAACTTTTGTTTGATTTTCCCCTGTTAATCTTTCTCAAGTCAGTTTCATTATTATACCAGCCAGAAGAACCTAGAAGGGTAGAGGCAGATTTTTTCCTCCCTGACAGCACTCATAGGAGGAAGAATAAATCAATAAAGGCTGAAGTGGTTAACTGTAAGTATGGTGGAACCAGAGCTGATTGTTAGATGATGAATAGGATTTGTGGGATGAATAAGCAGAGGAAAAATGGGAGGAGGAAATGGTCAAAGGCCTTGAGACTGGGATGAGGATGAGGTATATTCATAAATCAGTGGGGCTCTTGGTCTGATTAATACGGAGTTGAGGATGTAAGCGTGAGTAGGTAGGAAAGACTGGTTTAGGGAGGATTTTATCAATCCAGCATGGGAAAGTAGATATGATGAAGAAGGCAAAGGGAATCATTAATGGTTCTAAGCAGAGAAATGACACATAACACAAAAACCTAGGAATTACACATAACACATAAAATTGTGTTCAAGGAAAATGAGTTTGATAGACAGCCAAAGAATGGAAAAATTATTTTCTGAATGCCTACTATGAACCAATATGTCATGTATGATGTACTTTAACTTATTATTACAATCTTGTGTTTAGGTGTTAATGTGACAATTTTCCTGAAAAGGAAACAGGCTCAGACAGGTAAAGTAACAAGGTCACTGGAAAGAGGCTAGGACAGATTTCAGGTCCAGATGTGATTAATTCCAAATCATGTTCTATGTTCCTGTATTGGGCAGCTGCCCACAGTAGTGTAAAGGAGGTGGGTAGCATAAAGAATGATCCAGGCAATCAGGAATGCAAGTCCAGATGGAAGGAGTGGCCTGAGACAAACACAATTTTCTAATAAAAGGCAGCTTTCCTCCTCTTCATCCAAGCTTCATGTTTGTGCCTTTCTTGTTGCCAATCCCACTCATCCTGTACTCTAGATGTTCTTACACCTGTCTTATCCTTACTGTCCTTCCTTCTGCTGTTTTTTTTTTTTTTTCCTTGTATTTGTATTCCAGGTGCTCCTTGCACAAAGTGTCTTAAAACAAATCATCAAAGGGTACTTGTCAAATGGGATGAGTATACTCTCCGTGGAAAGCAAGCAAGGCAAGCTTTGGAAGTAGATCAACCTGGTTTTGTGCCATAGATTCACCACTTACCAACTCTGTGCTTTCAGCCAATGCATATATTTCTTTTAGAATCTCGGTTTTTTCATTTATAAAAAATATGAGAGTCAGACATTATGCATAGGCTTCTGGGGAGGAAGGATGTCAAGTATAATATGTCAGAATCATATGAAGGGCTCATACATTTAGCTCTCTTCTCCCTTCTTGTCAATGAATCTAACTATTGAACATTTCAGAGAGTGTCTCACAGAAGAATGGAAGTATATGAAGAAGAAAATAATAAAAAGTTAAGTGCATTAACAAAAATGCAAGTAAATAAGGAGAATGGTTTGATTGATGATCATTCTACAAATCATGGTTAATGATGCTTTGTTTCAAAAGCTATTTATATATTAGTCCTTAGACAAAGCCTCAGTTCATAACCTGTACATTCATTAAACCTGAAATAGGCAAATGGATTGCACTCAAAAGTCAATAGACTGAATAAAATCACTTCTTAAGGAACATTTTCTATTTGCTATTGGAGCATTTGGGCTTTAAGGATAAAGGATACTACTTATCAACTAATTTATACAATGATGAGAATGAGAAGTAATATAATGGATGAGAGAATCAAGATGAAAAATTATTTCAATAGGCTCAAATAATGGACTCAAACTAACGAGATAAAATTTAACAGGAATCAAAGTAAAGACCTGCATTTAGGTTCATGCTATTAATTCCATATTATAGGAGAGAAGAGACATGTCTAGAAAGTAATTCACATGAAATTAATATTGGAATTTTAGTTGACCAAAACTAAATGAGCTTACAACATGAAGTGATTGTGAAAAATAATTAGAGCATGAGCTAGGAGGCTAAAAAAAGAATTGGGGGCAGTGGGAGATTGTAAAATGGTTTGCACTATTTTTTCTACTAGTATTCCTTTAACATCATCCAGTTGAGTACCTATACCAATCAAGTATTTCCTTTTCATGTTTATCAATGATCCCAAAGTCTTTGAGCTGATAGATGTGTTCTTCATCTCTCCCTGGGCCCAAATCCAGTCTCTTTCCACTTGTTATGTTTTAGTTAAGCCGCCTCTTCAGCTGCCCAGTGAAGTCATGGAGGTTTGAGCTATGAGATGCTGAGGTGATATTTTGTGGTTTTCTGTGCATATTTGCGTGTGTTGACATCCAGGGGCGTGGGAGATGGTATCTAGGTCCCAAGCACGGAAAAAATTTTTGTCTCGAATGAGATTCTCCAAATGTTCCAGTCAACTCTTAACTCCAACATCGTCCTACTTACTCAAGTCCATGGGATTCTGGAGCCCTTTGGGGACTCTTACGTGCTCAGCTCTGTGGGCGTGTGGAGCACAGCTGTGACTGTTTGTTGCCACCGTGGTCACTGGCTGCTCTCCTAGTTAAGTAAGCAGTGCTAAGCTCTATGCATACAATTGTGATTGCGACAACCACCACTACCCATTTCGGTGCTCTATATGAGTCACCTTCTAACAGCTAGCTCCTTACCCTTCTCAGTGACATGCTGCCATCTAGAGTCTTGTGTTTGGCCAAGAAATGTCTACTAGTTGGCTGTAGCTACCTGTCTCCATTGCCCCACCTCATGGACCTGTGGCTTCCAAAGTCAAACACACAAATAAACAAAGAAACCCACACAACCTGACTTCTGACTTTTTTCAACATTCAGTAGAGAAATACCAGAATTTTTTGAAGCTCATTGATTCTTCCCTTCTTTTGACTGTCTTGTAGGGTGCCAAGCCTCGTGGCAGGGAGAGAAAGTCTTAGTGTTACAGACTTTTTCTTCTCCATTGGTGAGACTATTTCAAATCTTTTAGAAGGCTGGTTGGAAAGGTAATATTGGTATAGAAGTAATTAATAGTAAAAAGTTCCTGTTGGATTAGTGAACATATGTGTGTGTGGGGGGAAGTGGGGGTCCAGAGGAGCCCCAAACTCCATGAAAGGCACCAGTGTAATCTGTCTCTGTAGATTTGCTTCCAGTATCAGAGTAGCTGCCATACTCTTAAGATCATGTACTTTCATGGTGAAAAGGCAGGAGTAGGGGCAATCTCTGCTTTTGGGTACCTGAAATTATCTTCAGCCACTCTGCCACATCCCATAGTGATATAAGCAGATTTCCTTGAGGGCATTTGGTCAAGATCCCTCTTCTGTGCTTCCTCAGCCAATGGATGTTCTTTGTCCACTAAAAATCCTGAAATACTGGGTTAAATAAACATAGATGCATCAGTGGACATATTTGTGTATTAATTTTTTATTGAACTCTTGCTAAATCACAGGTGGAGTATTTCCTTCCAGAGGATAATGACCAAAGGACCATCAAGGTGCTGGAACAAGTTGAATGCCAAGCTCTCTGAGGAATAGTTGTATGAATTGAGGACATTTCTCTTGCAGAAGTGAAGAAGTGAAAACAGAGTAGACATGATGATTATTTTTATATACATGAACGGATGATGTGTGGAGTGGATTTTTCTTTAACTTTAGAGGGCAAAACTCAAACCCAGAAGTAGAATTTTTAGAGGCAGAGTAAGTAACAGGTTTGAAATAGCTAGAGCTCTTAAAAAATGGGCTCAGCTGCTCTTGTGAAGCAGTCGATTCCCAATCACTGAAACGGTGTAAACCGAAGCTCAGAGCTCTCTGACAGAAATTTGGTGGTAGCGAGAGAGCTAGATTCGTCATGGATTTTTCTTTCAACTTAAAGGCTCTATAATTCCATGTGTCTAGAGTGAGAGATGTTCTTCACAATATTTCCTTCTCTCACATCTTTTTAGAAGCTTTGTTCTTCCCACAAATATTTCTGGCGTTTATTTCCATCTCTCAGGTTTCTACATTCAACGATACAAATAGTTTAAATGAGTAAGATGAATGGCCAGTGTTACACTCTGCAGATACATTTCTCACCCAGGCCTGTTTTTTCACCTGGAAAGAAATGCAGCATCGCTTTCAGCAATTACTTTATGACTGTACCTTCTTCCTGGGTGGGAGGATGCCAAATAAGGAAAAAAGGCATTAAACATTGGAAATGAAGCTAAAGTTGTTTTTATTTGTTGATTCATGAATCTAGGCACATTTATGTTTGCTATTATATCCTGCTAATTAGAAACACTCATCCTTTGTAAATGTTTTGTTATTTCGATTTGCTATTATATGGAAACAAAAGTTGCCAGGCTAAAACACAGGAGTCATTCTTAACTTAATTGGTAGTGGAACACAACATTCTGAGGATGTACTTCTTATTTTGAATTTGAGTGATACTTTATTCTTGATTAAGAATTGATCAATTGGAATCAAACCTCCCAAATTCATCTAAGATACTACTACTGTCAGCTTTTAAAACTGTACATAGAACTTAGCAAATAATTGACATAAGGGAATTGATTTATGCTGTTTTCATCTCTACTTACACAAAATTTCATTTAGAAGGATGGAAAGAAAGCCGAGTTTCCCTATAATATTATGTTAAAGGTAAATAAAATCTGGAGAAGACAGAGTTGAAAATTGACTCATTAATTTTTGGAAACATGAAATAGAGTATTATAGTAATTGTAGCCTAGAAGTGTTTCCTAATCTCAACAATTATGGTGTAAAATGTGTATAGCTATTGAATATCCCCAGAATGTAGGAAGGTATCTGATATTTTGTAGATACTCAATAAATTTTGTTAGATTTTGAATAAATAAACTCAACATTATTATAGTTAAATCTTAAATTCTTTAGGAAATTTTCACCATTCTTAAACATTTTAGGGTGACATTCTTTTACAGAAGCAAAAAAAGACACAGTAGGTTATAAGACAAAAACATAATACTCAAGCCATCATGGTAATTAAATTTATTAATTGTAATTAGAGAGTTGGGAGACAACCTTCATGGATTAATCTGCCACAGTCCAGGGAATTTCAACTATCCATGGCTTCAGAGTTAGGTTCTGTATAGATAAATGTAATGTAATGTTGCGAAATTTGTACAGTCACATAAAATATGAGATCTTATAGTCTTCTTGCTTTTTAATAGTCACCTTGATTTTTGTCTATACAAAAAACCTGGACAGAGATTACACACTATGGTCGTCAAATTCCATAAACAATGCCTATATGTTTCTATATATTTTATTTGAATGGAATCTAAAATAAATACAGTTGTCCCTCAGTATCCATGGGAGCTTTGTTCCAGGACCCCCGTGGATACCTGAATCCCTGGATAGTCAAGTCCTTTGTATAAAATGGCATACTATTTGCATATAACATAGGTACATCCTCCCGTATGCTTTAAATCATCTCTAGATTACTTATAATAGGTAATACAATATAAACGCTATGTAAATAGTTGTTATACTGTATTGTTTGGGAATAAAGACAAGGGAAAAAAAAGGCTGTACGTGTTCAGGACAGACGCAACCATGGTAGGCCTTTGGATCTGTGGTTGGTTGAATCTGCAGGTTTGGAACCCAGAGGTAGGGAGGGTGGACTGTAGGTGGTCTGCACATCCATACTAATGTTTGGAAGAAATAGAATATTGTTGTTTGTACTCTGAAATTAGAAACGCATTAAGTAATAAATTCTGATGGGTAGCCCAGACCAAGCTCAGACCTCTGCAGTGTTTGAGCTGAGTAGGTAAGACAGCACAATTCTCAAAACCTGCAGTTGGCAAAGTGCCCTGACCAAATTCACTAAACATACGACCCAGGGAAAGGAGCACGCAGAATTCTAGAAAACTGAGCAGAATGGCAATCATAAGCTCACAGGGAAAATGTAATTTTATTTTCAGAAACAATTTGGGCAGACAATTAAGTGAATTTACATGTGAGATTGACTATAGCCCAGAAAATTTGCTGATGTCAAAGCCTAATTCTAGGAACTTGACGCCAGAAAACATTTCAAAGAAGAAGGTACAAATACAGAAAATGGTATTTTACACACACACACACACACACACACACACAAATCTATTAAGGTTTGAGACATTACAATATTCTATTATTTCCTTGTATATTTATTTACTCCTCTTGGGTACTCAGGGGTCATTCCGAGAAAATATCCTTATTGGTTAATTTTGATTAATGGATTAAAGGATTGTAGACTGAGGATAAGAAAACAACTCTTCTCATCTTTGGGATGTCCATTCTGAATTATAAACAAATGTATTCTTTTTCATCATTAGTGTATATCCTTTGCTGCTACTCTCTAGAGCTTTACATTTAGAATAGTTTGAAGCACCATTTAATTAAAAAACACCTGTGCCATTGCAAGAGAAATGACACACAAAGTTTTTCAGGGCACAGTCAAGGAAGTCAGAAAGAAAAAGAACAAGAGAAAGAATTTAGCAGCAATTTATTTTCTCTCGTGCATTAATTTGAGGGTCTTGGGGAAAGGTGTGGGAAAAGAGTGTAGTTACATTAACATCAGGGCTTGAAATTCTGCCACATATCCATTGAGAGAAAAATGCCTTACAAATATTTTTCAAATGATTTAGAGTTGGCTAAATCCAATGCATGTTTTTACCATGAATTTTCCATTTAAAATGTTTTAAAAAAACCCTAAGATTTTCAAAAAGAAAATGTAATCCATATGTTACTGATTCATTCACACTTATCATGTTTTTGTGTGAGCAAGTTGGTGTCCAAAAACTTTTAGTTTTTTCAACCAGGAAATCACATTTTTACAGCACCAACAAGGACCTTGAACCTGGAAGGTATCAAATTTCATTTTAAACTCAGAACCCAAGGAATGTAAGTGGGTTCTAAACTTGGCAACGTGCCCTCACCCTAGTTAACATATTGATGGAGTTATACATTCATGAACATATGGGTTAAAAACGGACCTGTTAATTCAGTTTTGAGATTGATGCTAGATATATTCATTTTGACTTCCTAGTTTGTTTGCCATGAGGAAACAATTGGCCACTTGTTTTATTATTTAAAAAATTTTTATATATGGACCCATATCCCAAAATATACAAGAAGTGTTATCAAATATGTAACAAAGCTAGTGTATGGAAAATGCATAATTTTCCCTAAGGGTTATTTGCTAATATGGAACACAGGCCTCTAAAATGTGATGAAAGGAAGGACTGTGGAACAATGGGTCATGATGGCTAATTTTATGGGGAACACATGCATACGATATAATTTAAAACACATGCTACAGCAGTTATAGTAAAAGGCTCAGAGAATTAGGAAGGAATTCTGCTTCATAAAAAACGAAAACAGTTCCCTCTTTCTCCTGACAAAATTGCATTTCTGCTCTAGGAAAAAGATCCCATTCACTAATGTTTTAACAATTGCAAGGCCCACCCACAAGCCTCACATCTCTTCTCTCAAATTTCCTCTTCCAGGTATGGCCCATCCAGTGTGGTTGACTGTGCAAAGATGTGATATGAAATTGAAGGCAAACAGTCCAATATGTATCTGGCATCTTTCTAATGCAATATTTAACTCTTTTTCAAAACTAAAATATTGCATGCTATTTATTTAATCTGTCTCTTACACAATGTGCTACAGTCTATTAACATAGGAATTTCAAGGGAGAGGAACAGGTCATTCTGTCCATTCTTCTGTTTCTTGGCAGAAACTTTAGGCTTAAGATGAAAACCTAAAGCAAGTCAGACTGTTAAATGTACTATTAAAGATCTTCAAGGGTGGCAAGACAATAAACTTCTAAGCAATTGGCTCCAACAATTTAACCACAAATTCTTTATCCATGCTCTTCTCCCCAAAAGAAAAGAAAACAAAGAAAAAAAAAATCTCTCTTTTACTGTGATTTAAGCTTATTTCTTCTTCTTTTATCCCATCCTTTATGATGATGAAGAAAAATTTGTTAATAACTTCATCGTAACTCTTCCTGTCCTTAAATATAAATGTTAATTATCAAAATTAAAACAAATTTTTGAAAGTTTGTTGACAATTTTTACACAAAATTTTGAGAAATTATAAGTTCATATAACTAATCTTAGACTTTCTCCTGTAAATAACCTAGTCCAGTTTATTTCACCTAACATTATTTCATTTCTTTAAGATTCAACAATAAATAATTATGTACTTTGTTTTTAAACCAGCCTCCAAACTGGAACAATTGTTAAGATAAGAGTTCGGCTGATATTTAAAATGTGTATTATGGTTAAGATAATGTGATCTGCCTTTTGTTAGAATTAATCAGACCGTGCCAACAAGTGCCTTTCCAGCCAGGCTGCTTTTTCCAGTTTTAATTCTCATCCACCTGGGCCACACTGTTGGTGGCTCTCTGATCAACATGTCTCTATGAGCCACCCCACCTCCCATGTCCTCAATATCATGTCTTCAATCATGAAGTGGATTTCATGCTCACTTACTGCTTTCCTATAATATTTCTGAAGTCTCTGGGCTTTAATTCTGATCAGGTTTTTCTCTTATAGATGTGAAAGACATTGAATTTTCCTCTTCTGTTTAGCAACTTTGTAACTTTATGGACCTATGACTATTGTTTTAGGAATTTTTTGTTAATATGGAATATTCGCAATAAGAAAGTAAAAGTTACGTAATTAAGAGTTTGAGATAATTATGGCTAAAATTTTAGTGTATTTCTTTTCAAGTTTTTTCTATGTACATTGTTTACATAGACGTGATCAATTTTCTTGTGGTTTTCTTTAATTTAACATATCAATGTGATTTCCCATATCACTAAAATATTTTAGAAAACGTGATTTTTAATGACAATATACTATTTCATTTACTTACAGTTTCCTTTATTGTTAAAATCTTCAATTCCTTCCAGTTTTTTCATATGAGGAATTACAGGATCCAAGTACGAAGCTCTTTAATCCTCCTTAATATCCACAAATTCCTTATAGAAAAGGTTGCCCAATTTATTCTTCCACATACTGTATAGTAGAAGCTAGCTTGTCACACCCCCACCAGCACTTAGTGATAATATTTTGAAAAATTCTCTATTTTGAAAAGTGAAAATACTGTCTTTCTGTGTATTGCTTTCATTATCAGAGAGAGAGAATAACTTTTGAAGTATTGTTTGGTTATTTGTATTTTTCTTTAAATTTTGGATCCACATCCTTTAAAATTTTTCCTATTCATGCTTTTGGGCTTTTTCTTATCTGTTGGTTGAGTGTGAGTGTGTATCTATACATATGCTATGTGTATACATTTCTCTAAACTGTTTTTATTGGCATTTTTTCATTTGGACAAACTAAAGGGCCTCCTTTTTACACAGTGAAGTTCATCATCTTTTTTCTTTGTGAGTGCTTCCACTGGTTTCATGTTTAAAAAGTCTTTTCTCAGGAATTCTTTACTTCACCGGAACACTTGTTATCCACTCACTGTTTATCACAGGCTGGACGTACCCCAAGACCGAGGAGTTTGGTTTACCTACTTGTGCATTCCCAATACTCATTGACTAGCAGAATGCCTGGAAAAATACTAATGTCTAATTACATTTTTGGTAAAAACCCAGAAACAATGCCATTGTGTTTTCTTGTAGTTTTGGAAAAATGGATAAGTTTTCATTTAAGAATTAAATAGGGTCATTGAAAAGCCATGGTAGGCAGAGGGGAAGTAAATGATAGAGGTTTGTCAAAATTTTGTTCTATGGGTAGTGAAAACTTAAATTAAATGGTAGAAAAATCAGAATAAATGTACTCTGAGTAAATAGTTCTTATATTCCTCTGAATTTTAATGTAATTAATTAAAATAATTTTTAAGCTGGAATATATTTACAATACATAGATGTTTCTTAAGATAACTTGGTGTGGTAGGCAGAATTCTTAGATGAACCCCAGGCCCATCCCCTTCCTTTCCTCCTCCTGCCAGGTGTTCATGTCCTGTATAATCCCCCTACTCTTCAGGGTGGGAAGGACCTATGAATATGACAGCTGTCATTTTCATGATTATGTTATCTTGTATGGCCAAGGTGAAGGGTCCCTAAGCAGTTTAAAAATGGGTTTAGGCCTTCTGTGAGATCAGATACTCCATTTCCTCTCTGCCTTGGAGAAAGAAGCTACTGTGAGTTCTTTAGCTGCAGGGAAATGAATTCTGCCAACAATCGCGTCAGCTCAGAAGAAGATCCTGAGCCTCAGATGGGAACGCAGCCCTGAACAACACCTGGATTGCAGCCTTGTGAGATCCTGAGCAGGGGACACAATTAAGCCGTGCTTCAACTCCTGACATGGAAATTGTGAGATAGGCTGCTAAGGTTGTGGTAAGCTGTTATGCAGCAACAGAAAATGAACACCCTAGGAAATATCTATCAAATGCACTAGAAATTTTGTAAACACTGCTATCAAAGAATTTGACTTTGAATATAACCTAAAGAAATAATTATGATTTCTATTTAGCTGTGAAGATGTTCAAGTATTTGTAAAAGTGAAAGACTAGAAACTTCTTAAACATTCAATAGAAGCACAATAGTTAAATACTGGGCCATAGAGATAGGGGTGGTGAATTGATACATTTCTTTATTGCCTTTTCTTTCCCCAGAGTCCACTGGGGATGATGAATAAACACTATCAAACAAAACAAAATGAGATGTCATTGGAAAATAATTGCAACCCAACTTTGGAAAATAGAAAACGGTAAAAGTACATTGACAGACTTTAAGCTAGAGAGGCAAAAGGCTGAATGTACTAGGGTCTGAAGGGACCTGGCCTTCCCAATAGCTTCTCTGGATCCTAGAAGTCAAGAAAGCAGTACCTTCAAAAGTTGAATAAAAGATATTTTCTATATAGAATTCTATTTGCTGCTGTTAGTGCCAAGCACAGCAGAGCAGAACCCTGCCCGGTCTTTCTGCGCCATCGTCTTACCTTTCGGTGCTCTATCGGACACAATGCTTCGCTGCTATTCACAGGGTTTTCACGGCCATTTTTTTTGGAAGTGGTGGCCAGGCAGGTCCTCCTTCCTAGTTTGTGTAGTCTGGAAGCTCTGCTGAAACCTGTCCACCATGGGTGACCCTGCTGCTGTTTGAAATGCCGGTGGCATAGCTTTCAACAGCTGCTACAGCATGACAACTGACAGACAGGTGGTGTGGTTCCCCAACCAGGAAATGAACCTGGGCTGTGGCAGTGAGAGCACTGAATCTCAACCACTAGACCCCCAAGGCTGGAATTCTGTATTCAACCAAAATATATATAAAGGCAAAATAAATAGCTTAGACATCTAATGATCCAGATGAATCCTTTCTTAGGTAGCTACTGGAGAATATGCTACAGCAAAATGAAGGAGTTAACTAAGGAAGAGCAAATTATAGTATCTAGGGAAGAGTGGACGCTAGGAGAGAGGTGAGGAATAGTGCCAGGGTGGCAGCTTTGCAAGTGGGTGGAGGGTAATCAGTCCAGACAGAAACCCAAGAATGGAGGGCTCCAGAAGCAAGACTTCCAGGGAGAAAAGGGTTTGTTACAAAAGAGGATATGATGGATTATTTGGAATAAAGAAAGTATACATGTGTAGTAAATCATGTAAATGCAAGAATTGTACCTATTATTAGATAAGGGATTGATTATATAAATTACAGTAAAGCCATACAATGAAATACTATGCAGCCATTAAGAAGAATGAGACAAATCTAAATGTAGTGAAATAGAACAATCTCCAACATATATTATTATTTATTTATTTATTTTGTGAGGAAAACCAGCCCTGAGCTAACATCTGCCAATCCTCCTCTTTTGCTGAGGAAGACTGGCCCTGAGCAACATCCTGCCGATCTTCCTCCACTTTATGTGGGATGCCACCACAGCATGGCCTGACACGCAGTGCGTCGGTGCGCACCTGGGATCCGAACCCAGGCTGCCAGCAGCAGAGCGCGCTCACTTAATCGCTACGCCACAGGGCCGGCCCCTCCAAAATATATTATTGAATGAAAGGCAAGGTAAGGAACAGTGTATATGGTATGATTCCATTACTGTTTTTTAAAAGATCAATATACAGACTTCTATAGTTAACTTCTATATACACAGACTAACTCTGGAAGGGTATATATAATCATCTGGTAAAGGTTGTTGTGGTGAGGGGAAATGGACATTTGGGGAAAGGGATATGAGAAACTTCCTTCACCTGTGTGCGTTTACCATCATTTGAATTTTTTATCATGTACATGAATTTCCTGTTTTAAACAACCTGAATTTTTCACCATGCCTATGTATTACCTATTCAAAATCATGTCCCTTCACCGCATCTGGCTCTCTCAATTCCGCTTACCCTGCTAGACTTTTTGTCCATAGAACTTATCACAGTCTAACTTACTATATAATTTATTTACGTATTATATTTTTGTTTATTCCTTATATCCCCTTGCTAGATTACAAATTCCAGGAGAACAGAGATTTCTGACTGCTTTGCTGTATATCCCAAGCACCTAGAGCAGGATGTGGCACACAAATAATCTGTAAATATTTGTTCTGTGAATGAATTGTTAAAAAATTAATCAGAAATGCAGATACACAGACCTCCAATCTGGTTGAGTCAAGGAGAAACCAAACTACAGTCATATGTCTCTTAATGATGGGGATACACTCTGAGAAATGTCATTAGGTAATTTTGCCATTGTGCGAACATCGTAGAGTGTACTTACACAAACCTAGATGGTATAACCTACTACACACCTAGGCTACATGGTGCTCTTCTTATGGGACCATCATCATATATGCAGTCCGTCGTTGACTGAAACGTTGTTATGCAGTGCATGTCTGTGGTCATAACCTGTGAACATTTTTTCAGAAACACATGGTTTATCCTTAGAGTGATTTTAGATAGATATCTTTGAAAAACGGGAAACAGCATTTACGCTATTTGTATTGCATACACGTATGTAGTGATAACGTGTCCTAGAAGAAGAGTTTTGTGTAAGAATGGGGATGAGAAAGAAGAAGTTTATATTTTTCAATTTGGTGTAAAGTTCACAGTGGAAGAGGTGCCTTAATTCTTTGGAAAAGGAAATGGAGACTTCTCCTTGTCGGAAAGCAGTGGTAACCAAGCAGAAAGTTTTCAATCGGCATTTAAAGCAGACATGAAAATCACCTGTAGGAATGAGCTCAATCAGTGAACTGACAAAAATAAACATGAAGTAAATTAATAAATGTGAAGAAAATTCATAAACACGTGGCACAATTTCATATTAAAATGATGCAATGAGAAAGTATATAATATATGGAGTATGTTCTCTATAGATTGTAAGTAAAAAAGCATATAACAAAATAGAATTCCTTGTCATTCAAGTTTTATAAATATAGCCATGTAAAAAAGAAAGGGAGATATTATATACACAAGAAATAATAACAGTGGCTATATCCAGGCAATAACTTACTTTTTATTTTCTTTATGTTATAGTATCTTAAATATGAGGAAAAAATTGTAAAAATGGATGTGTCTTTCTTATAACATAGGTGGGATAAATTTTTAAATTTCTTTTAAAAATAGACGAGACTACCCATTTTAGTAACCACCTTTTCAGTCTCGGTTTTATAATACTTTTTAAATATGTCAATACAAAACATATTTGAAAACCTAAGTTTGTAACAGCGTGGTGCTTGAGTCTTTGAGGAGAACCAAGGCTTTCTCTTACCTGAAGGAAGTTTCAATCTAGTTGAGGAAACAAGATACATGTGAAATAATAGCTAAAAATACTACATATTTAATGTGTGAGACAGTAAAATAGTGTCGATAGATCAGATTTTATAGGAGGGGAAGATCACTGCTGTCTAGAGAAGTATAGTCACCTTAAGGAGTGGGTAAGAATTAGTTACAGAAAAAGAAAATAAATTTCCACATGGAAAAACTGGCATGAGCAAAGGAACAGAGCAAGTTTGGGTACATTTTTACTCTTAGCTGAGAGACTTGGATGATATCAGTGGAATAGCTTCCAATTTTCCAAGTGGTTTTATAGATATCGCCTCAGATGTGATGGAGGTAGGGGGAAGGGATGGAAGACAAGGACCCTGGAGGCAGGCAGGTGTGTAAATCCTAGCTCCACCCCTACATGATGTGGACTAGAGAAAGTCAGCTTTTAAGGCAATAATGCCCAAAGTAAGGGTTAAAGGGGGAAGCTGGAGAAATTGCCTAGCACTGTATCTGGCACATAGTAGTTGCTGAATAAATGTTGGCTCCCTACTTCCACCCGCCCATGCCATCTTCACATCTGTGAGGAGCAACGGGAAGGATGAAACCTCATTTTGTAGGTAAGAAGACTAAGTCTCAAAGATGTTAACTTATTTACAATCATTAAAGTAAATGGAGTGGACCGGATCATCTGACTCTTAGCTCGGTGACAATGACTTTCCATGGTGACTGAAACATTGTGTACACACAAAGAAAATCGTGATGTGGGATTTCTTTCAGTTGAGATCAGTTGTTCGGTCTCCGTGAGGCTTCATAAGATGCTGTTTCATTTGACGAACTTACCACAATCCAGTCTGTCCTTTGATTTTGCAGCCTCATAATCATGATTTTCTGAGCACGTAGGGAGGGTATATAAGCCTTTCAGGAACAAATTCACATTAACTAATTTCACAAGGGAAGTTTCCTGAGAAGACTCTGAAATATCTTGTAAACCTAGTGCCTAGCGTAGGATCTGGAACAAAACAATGTCAACACATTTCATTTGGTCATAAGATCAGAATGCTAATTTGCTGATTTATTATGTCAAAAGTCTTGGATACTAGCACTCTTTGAAGAAAAAAAAGTCACATAAAACCAAACGAGACTCAAAAGAGCACTTTCTGGGCATGCCATTGAGAGCAAGGATCACTGAGCAATTCAAGTATTCACTGGCTTTGGGCCTGAGGCACTTATCCTTACAAAAGAGGTGCCTGGAACCCTCTCAGTGCCGGCCCACACACCTTATTCTTAAGAATGACTTTACATGTCTCTGATAACGGTGTCTTGCCTTGATTTTCTAATTGAACTTTCAGATGGCACCTTGCTTTCAATATCTGTGGGGTATTTTGCTGTCCGCCCTCAGTCTGATGAAGTAGTTGCAACCTTTTCACCTCTGAAAGCAAACAGTGGATGACATTCACTCACTAGCATACTGGTCATAAAACCTCCCCTTCTCTCCCGCTCAGAGAAGGAGATCAGAATGCAGCTGAGTGTGAGTACATTTCAGGATAACCTTGACTTCTCTCTAACTTACAAACAAAAGTAAATCATTTGCAAACTTTGAACTATTAATAGTAACAATTACTTCCAATGGAGCTCACAACAGATTGTGACATGCCATTGGATCTTGACCTCCGTGTCTAGTAGAGAAAATAAGTGGTTGTTTTGATCTCTTGAATTTCTCATCTTTAAGAGGACAGTAGCACACATAGCACACACACAATTTCTAATTTGAATTACACGACATAGACAGCAAATTTTGTATCATAAGGAAGACTTCTTTCCTTAAACTTAGAAAGGAAGAATTGCATCAACTCCTTACCGATGGGGCATTTTTTCTATGCCTAGAAAAGAATGAGGAGCTACATATACATTATTATTTTAAAAGATTGTGAACCTAAGTAATCTTTTTAAATTATTATTATTTTTTTTAATTTTTTATTTATTTTTCCCCCAAAGCCCCAGTAGATAGTTGTATGTCATAGCTGCACATCCTTCTAGTTGCTGTATGTGGGACGCGGCCTCAGCATGGCCGGAGAAGCGGTGCATCGGTGCACACCCGGGATCCGAACCCCGGGCCGCCAGCAGCGGAGCCCACGCACTTGACCGCTACGCCACGGGGCCGGCCCCTAAGTAATCTTTTTAAAGAAGGAGAAGAAAGGAAAGGTGGGAAAAAAAGAAAAAAAATACAAACTCTATATTCCTAGGCTCTTTAGGCTTTAAGAAGACTAAATATAAATCCGCAGCTTTTCTTTTTTCCATTAAGTAAAGAATTTCTGATTGTAGCAGAAGTTTGAGCTATCATGATTTAACTTTGAGCAACAATTTGTGTTTTCTCATCCTCTCCTTGTATTTCTGGGTCAAAAGAGAGGTCATTAGGGACTTGTATTTCCTGTCTCATCTTTGCCTTCCCCCTTTCTTAAAATTTTGTGGGAAATCAACTTTATAAACCACTGAATAGAGCCTTGTGCACCAACTTCTGAAAAGTCTTCCATAATTCTTACTTATCTGTTTCCAAGTAGACTTTACTCCCAGAGCATAGATCAGAACGAATCTATGCATAGAAGAGAAATATCACTATATGCAATATTTTATAATCTTTCTGTTAATTAAACAAGGGTTACTATTGTTTTAATTTCTTATGTATTTATAACCATTTCTTTGAATAGTGCCTGTCCTCTCTCCATGCCTTACCCCATTGATAATTCCTTGGAGAAGAAATTGAAATGAATTTATTTACCCAACTTCATCACTCTTGATGTCTGCATCTATGCCCTCTGCAGTTTGAATTTTCTCCCTGTATTGTAAAATATTTCATTTTGAATAAAGGATCACATTCAGCCAAGAATGCAGGCATTAAAACATCTTTTTATCTCAAGCATGTGGTGTAAGGATTTTGCCTATTAAGTCATTCGAAGCCTTGGCCTTTTCTTTCTCTTCAAGGTTGATTCCTCTACTATGGTGTCTGGGCAGATAGGCTGAGAGGTGGCATTCCCTCATGGCTTTTCCTAACAGCTAACAGAATAAAAATATAACATTATGGGATTTTCTAGGACAAACTCTGAATAGTTGTTGTGAACATTCCATTATATAAACCCAAGGAAATGTTTTTTCTCTGTTACAGGGAAAAAGGTAATACTACATACTGAAAAGGCTGAGAGTTTTAATGACATTTTCCCCTTCACTATATTTCCTATTTTCTTTTCTAATAACTAACGGACTCCTGAGAAAAACGGGCAGAAAATCAAGGAAAAATTAAGAGGAAGGCACATGAAGGACCAGTGTGCAGGGTGGGAAGACCTTCGTCTCCAGGTCCTTAGGGGCAACGCTTTTCCATATACAAAGCCCATCAAAGTGCTCCATGAACAAAAGCGGTATCTATTCCTTATCAAGCAGAACAGAAGGGAAGAATTCTGAGATTACAGCTTCCTTTTAAGGAAGTTGTAGTTTCAGATGACTTTTTCCTCCTCTATTTCTAAAGATTTTAGAAATATATGATCTTAGAGTTCCAAGCAACCACAGACATTGTGTAAGGGAACCAATTCTGCACTTCTCCCTAGGGCTTCCCTGACGGAGACCTCACCATAACCCGGATCTAGCCTAAGGGTAGTTCTAATTAACTTGGACGGATTTGTAGGCAGCATTTGTGAAGACAAAATTTAGAATGACACTAAACCTGACCTATCCACAACTGGTTCTAACACCACAGCAACTTTATGGGAAAGGTGAGGACTTGGAGGCCAATCACTTTCTTCTATGGTTCTCATCCTAGTCAACCTCGTGCCTCAACCACAAGGCAAAATTTCTGACTACCAATCCTTGTTTATTCAGTTATCTTTATCCTGCTGTGGGCGTGCTCCCCCTTGACTATTCATGCCATTGCTCCTACACATTTTTCTCTTGTCTTCGTAAACCTCTACTCTTTTATAAATAAATTGATCTATACCTCAACTTCTTCACGTGATACTCACCCCTCGTGGGTTCTTACAGAAATCTGGCTCTCCCTCAAGGCCACTGTTCCTATTGTAGCTGCTTTGAGAGAAAACTGCTCCTTCTCCCATACTCCATGCTCTTGTGTCCGTAAGTGGCAGAGTGTAGCACTCTTAAGGCCTAGAGGACTCAGACTGAACATGTTTGTGACATCAGTGAAGGTGACCCACTTGTAATACAATAGGAAGGAGTGGAGGACGTGACATATTGGAAGGCACACGCCTCATGTAAATATGGCAGTTGCCTTGGAGTTAAAGAAGGTTCTGTCATTCAGGGCCATAAGCAAACTTTTGCCAGATCTTCCAATTTTTTTAAAGAAGCCAGTAATTCAGGTTTTATTGGTGATATCTCTCTATTTTAAATCTTGACAACAAATTTAAAATGTGTGAACACCATGAAATAAATAAAATTCATCTCTAGGTCAAGGCTGGACATGCTCTGTGGACTGCAAGTTTGAAAGCTTTCTTTACACTAAACTCTTCCTTTTCAGAGGTTATGAAATCTGGCTTTATGAACCTCATCAACTTTAATCTTGACCTATGGAATGACCAGTTAACTCGGCCTGCAGATTTTTACTCCATAGAACTTAGTCTTTCCCCTGCACTCCAGTCCCTTCCATCTGTAACTGGGATTGAAAATTTTTTTCTGTAAAAGGCCTAATAGCAAATATTTTTGCTGTTATGGGCCATATAGTATGTCACAACAACTCAACTGTGCCATTGTAGCATGAAAATAGTTATAGACAATATACAAATTAATGAGTATAATTGTTTCCAATAAAGCTTTATGTACAATAACAGGTGGTAGGCTGGATTTGGCCAGTGGGTCATACATAGTTTACTGAACCTTGACCTCATTAATGAAGAAAGAGTTCCTTAGCATGGAATGTAAGACCCTGCGTGATTTGTTTCCCGTCGACTTTCTCAGATTTATCTCTTATTCCTTTCTCTGTGAGTTAACCAACCATGATAATAAATCACACTGATCATTTATTCAGCATTTTCTATATGCCAGTTACTGTTCTAAACCTTTTACCTATATGAAATTTTGTAAATGACAAAAAAAAAAAAATAAATAAAGATGTACGATATAGCCACTGTCACTTTATAGATGAGAGAATTGAGGCATAGAGAAATAAGTTGATTTGCCCAGGGTCACACAGACAATGAGTAGAAGAGCTAGGGTTTGAACCCACATAGTCTGGTTTCAGTGGTCTTGCTCTTCACCACAATATCATCTGGCCTCTCCGAGGTCTTCCCCAAAATCCTTGTAATGGGGAAGACTGTACCATGCTGTTCTGTGCATAATGTTCCCTTTATCTGCTATTCCTCTTTCTACTTCTGCCTGGAAAAACTAGATCAAGTATTTCCTCTTTTGGCACGTCTTCCCTTACTTCACACTCCACACTGACAGGGTCTAGATGCTTCCTGTTCTGGGCCTAATAGCTATTTCTGGATATACTGATTAATGCACCACTTTAAAAAAATTTTGGTAATTGTCTACTTTTGAAATTAGAGACTTCTTTCAGATCAGGGTTTATTCATCTTTACATAGTCCCTGAAACAGTAGGTGCTCAATAATTGTTTACTGAATTGAATTCAAACATTAATTTATCCTAGAGTTTCCACTATTTCTGATTTATCCGTCAGTCCTTTTTATGGTGGAAGGGATGGTTAGAGTCTTTGTTTGGTTTGCCTCAGAAACAGATCTTGAGACATAGATTCATGTGCAAGTAGTTTATTTGGGAAGAGAAGAAAACAGTGGTGGAAGAATGGGGAGGTGAGACCATGAAAGAAAGGTAGCCAATGAAGGGGACATTGTCAACGCACCTACCGCTGTGGTCCATGAGAGCTTAATCCTACTGGGGAAACCCTGAAAGTTAGAGCAGAGCATACACCTCAAAGTTATTCTACCCAACAAATAAAGTTGCTGAGGCATTTATACACCAATTCCTTTCATTAATTGGTTAAAGCCTACTCCCAGGGGGAGTTAATATCCAAACATATCCAGAATGCCTCACAGATGGGCAAAGGGGGCTTTGTCAGCTTAAGAAAGCCCTCAGGCAAAGAAATGCAGGTTCTGGAAGTGGCCAGTCCAGCCAGTGTGTGCTAAAGTGTGAGGGCTGATATGCATGGGCAGGGAGCCCGCAGCATCTGCTCCAGGTTCCCTCCAAACTTCCGAAACTGATTGTAAGGTGAGGAGATCATTTTTCCCCTTTTGTATTTTTGCTAAAATGCGACTTTTAAAGGTGTCTCTAGGGGTAGAATTTTTCATAATTATTACAATAACCCCTGTTTGGGGATGCGTGTGAGGACAATATCATCTGTATGGTTTTTCAGATGAGGTGGCCTCTAGTCTTTTTTGGCAAGTATCTTCTCTGCTTATTCTCTGGGATTGTCTTCAAGGACTGCCTTCAAGCCCAGAGCTCTGATTGGTGGCGTACATATGTGTTCTGAACATGAGAGCTATTGCATTGCTGTTTCTCTCCTGTCTGTTGCTTTTGTATAAGGCACAATCTTCAGTTGCCATTTAAAACAGATATTGTTATGGTTTATAAATCGTTCTAGGTGTTTGAGCAGACTCATAGAGGAATAAGACATGATGGTTGTCTTTTAGAACGTACAGACTAGTGACCAGGCTAAATATTTAAAGTGGAATGTAATGAATGTTGAAATAAAGAAAAGTGCAAAGTCAAAGGGGGCCTGGTAGAGGGAATGACAAAATACCTTGTGAAAAAAAGTATAATTGAGGATATATTCTACATTTACCCTAAAATAGAGGGAGTTCCTTGTTATTTGAGTATCCCGATGTCTCTCGTATTATAGACTGGCTTTAAGCTTTTAATTTTTTAAAGCAGCACGGTTTGGGACAAGAATAATTAACCTGAGACATCCTTAAATGTTGACATAGAAAGACCATTACTCAGGTCTGGAAATAAGGCAGTGGCAGCTGGCAAGGAGGAGAGAGAAGGGATTTAGAAGACTCTTAGCAGGTGTGATAGACAAGAATAGGGTATTGACTGTATCTGAGAAGAAGGGGAAGAGCTAGGGAGACAGATGACTAAATGATGAATCAGAAGTTTTGAGTTTGGGGAACTGAGTGAACAGCGTCAGAGCTAAGCAAGATAGGACAGCCAGGAGACAGCGGCTGTAGGGTGAAAGGCTGTAAGTTCAGTTTAGACAAGATCTAAGCTCAACATGTTCAGGGCTCCTCCAGGTAGAGCTGTACAGGCATGAAACTCACACCACTAAATCCTGAGTAATTCATTGGTCTGGTAGGGGGTTTAGAAAATAGAGATGATGGTAACAGTTGTGATAATGACAACAATATTTTCATTTCCACGGTAGTGGGAATGCAGGTTATTATTTTACGAATTTCTCACATAGCTTGGCAGGATTCTGTCACGTGCACCAGAAGATATCCATTGTTTTGGACACCTCATCTTCCTTCATTCTCATCCTGTGCAAGCCCTCTTAGCACAAGACAATTTAAAGTTTAGCAACAACAATAAAAGTGCAAAAATGATTATGCCTACAGATGGCATATGAAAGCTGAAAACTGTCTGTTAAAATCACCACTTTTTTTCCTAAGCATCTCATGACATTTATTTTGCCTGGCATGGTGGAAAACATTTTCCTTTTGGTACATTAAGATAATTAGAGGCATGATTCGTTTAGTACCTAATATGTGCTGGCCCTTCACACATTTTCTCTCTAATTCTCCAAGCACTGCTGCTGTTTGTCTATAAGGAAACGGAAGCTGAGATGAGTTAGGTGACGTGTCCATGGCCTCAGCTGACTTCTTTCCTCTGTTCTTCCCAAATGTTACTACTAGGATCACATCTTAGCAACAGGTGTTCCCAGCAGTCGGTAAAGGACAGACGCAGAACTCATCCCATCCATAACTTCTGCTATGTCACATGGCCTTATACACACCTGCTACGTAACCATTGGCACCTGTATTCTTCACTATCTATATTACCGTATTCGTTAAGATTCTCCAGAGAAACAGACCAGTAGGATATACATATATGTATGTGTACATATATATATCCTATTGTGTGTATATGTGTATATATATCTATCCCATATGTGTGTGTGTGTGTGTGTATATATATATATATATGTAGCACAAAAAAAAAATCGACTCATCTGACTGACGGCTGAGAAGTCCCAGGATCTGCAGTTGGCGAGCTGGAAACCCAGGAGAGCCAATGTCCCAGCTCAAGCATTCAGGCCAAAGAAGTTCCTTTCTACTGAGCCTTCTTGTTCTATTCAAGCCTCCAAATAATGGGATGAGGCCCACCTACATTAGAGAGAGTAATCTGCTTTACCCAAGCTACTAATTCAAATGTTAGTCTCATCGAAAAACATCTTCACAGACACATTCAGAAGGTTCGACCAAACATCGTGGCTCCCGGTGGCCCCATCCAGTTGATATGCACACCATCCAGCCTCTCTCAGGTCCTTTATCTCATGCTCAGCTTCTGCTCTCTCCGACTTTGCTCGCTTGTATTTCAGGTTCCCAATTTCTCTGACAACTCAGCCCATCCAGAGAACGTGAAATCTCTAAAAAAGGAGAGAAAAAGAAACAAAGCACGTGATTGCCTTTCTCTTGCCACCATCTTTTCTTTTCCTTCTTTTTTGGAATAAAGCGGAGAGAATAAAACTCTCTCTGTCTCTGTCTCTGTCTTTCTGGCTGTCTCTGTCTCTCTCTCACTCTGTCTCTTACCCTTTCAGCCTTGAAATTTGGCCCTCATTCCTTCCATGGACTCAATGGATCCTTATAAAGTCACCCTGTTAACAGGTTTAAAGTGCTTTATGTTTTATATCGGGCTTCCATATACACTTATCACATTTAATTTTCAAAACAACCCATCCTCATTTACATTAATAACTGACACTTTGAGGAGTCAAAGTAGAAGTCTGTTTTAGCCATTGGCAAAAAGCTGAACAGCTAGGATTGGGACTCGAGTTTTTACTTACCTTTAAAGCCCCTGCAGTTTTCGATACAATATATTATCTCAATAAATTATTCTATATAGTAGTCTCAACAGTACTTTAGAAGTACTAGAAGAAAGAGAATGATAATGCCGATTTGTTGAACTTCATTGTTAGGAATTAAAAATGTAATACCATTCAGAATATTGTCAACTCAGTAAATGTATCTGTTTGAAGAATCATTAGGTATCACAGGAATTTTCTCAATATGTCACTAAATGTTAATTATTAGACTTCATGGAGGCTGAGATAAGACTAAAAATACTAATTGCAATGCATTCACGTCTATAAATTGTATACAATATATTTGCATGTTACACATGATCATATAGATTAGGGTGGTATTTTGATATTAATCAAGGTGTTTTTAAAATCCCGTACTTTCTTTGTTGTCACAGACTGTCTCTCTTCCCATCAGTGTAGACTTATTACTGTCCCATTAGAGAAAGGATTCAGCCAAACTAAGGAACAAACATGTTACAGATTTGGCTTTTAAAAAGAAAGATTTGGGAAGATAAGTTGGTTTTCCAGACGGAGGTGTGATTTTTGGGGGATAATGAAGGTTAGTTAGGATTGTCTGTATTTAGATTAGAAGGCACCACTCCTCATAATCCCACTCATGGGATTCTGGAGATTGAGAATAGAGCGAGTCTTTGTTTCATTCCTTAAGTAAAGCTTGGGAAGACAGCAAGGGCCCTAGAAAATTATTCACACCAACATGACACAGTAACAGTAGGGTAGAAATTGCAGAGAGGCGTGTCCAATCTGGAACTCTGTGTAGGGAAAGGTTACAGAGGCACACCACCCAACAGTGGAAGAGGGTCAGTAAATAGGGAATGAGGCATGGAATGTGAGGGCTAAGAGGTCAGGTTCCCCAGAAGCAGAGTCTAAAACAAGAATTGGCTTGCATAGGATTTACTGAAGAATGTTCTTCAGGAAAAATCTGTACAAGAATTCTCAATTAAAAGATTGCTCCCCAAAGATGGCAATGTCAACCTATATGACTGAAGGCCTGTGGATCAGCAGGCATTTCAGCAGAGAACACAAAACGTGGCTGACAGTGACCTTAATGGAACATAGATGCTTTTCAATGAATTCCATTGTAGGACTGTTTCAGGCTGTATGTCATCCACACTCCCTCCATAATGTGGATCTACTATCAGAGAAAGAAGAATGCAACCTAGGAGAAAGCGAGAGGTTTGGGGAGAAGGAAAATACTAAGTCAAGTTGTTCTATTTAAGACAATTTTATTGAAGTATAATTTATGTGCCACAAAGTGCACCCATTATAAGTATACAATTCAATGATATTTAGTAAATTTATAAAGCTATGAAACTCTCCACAATCCAGTTGAAGAAATTTTTCTTCATCCCTAATAGTTCTTTCCTACCTGTTTACAGTCAGTCCCCAGGCAACCACTAATCTGCTTTCTCTGTTTATATATTCACCTGCAGTTTTTTGGGAAATTTCATACAAATTGAATGATACAGTATGTAGTCATTTGTATGTGGATTATTTCAATTAGCATAATTTTTAGACATAATTCATATTGTAGATATTCCAGTAATTCATTCCTTTTTATTGGTGAAGAGTATTCAGTGTATACATACAACACATTTTCTTTATCCATTCATCAGATGATGAACATTTGGATTGTTTCCAGTTTTGGCTATTATAAATAGTGCTGCTATGAACATTCATGTATGAGTATTTACATGGATATATGTTTCCATTTCCCTTGGGAAGATACCTAGGAGTGGAATTGCTGATTGAACATGTTTATGTTTAACTTTTTTGGAAATTGCTGAATGGTTTTCTGCCAGTAATGTATAAGTCTTCCAGTTTCTCCATACCCTTGCCAACACTTGATATTGACGGTTATTTTGATTACAGCCCTTCTAGTAGGGATGTAGGGGTATCTCCTGGTGGTTTAAATTTGCATTTCTAAAATGACTTATGGTGTTGACTATCTTTATACGTGCTCACTAGCCATCCTTTTAATATGTTGTTAGAGTCAGCTTGCTAACATTTTCTTGTGGGTTGTTCTGCATCTATGTTCATGTAAAGTATTCGTCGGCTGTTTCCTTGTGATGTCTTTTTCTGGCTTTGATATCAGGATATTTCTGGCTCATAGAATGAGTTGAGAAGTGTTCCATCCCTCTATATTTTTGGAAAGTGCATAGAATTGATATTATTTCCACTTAAAATATTTGACAGAAATCATGGTCCAAACTGTCTGGGCCTGGGCTTTTCTTCGTGGGAAAATTTTAAATTATTAATTCTATTTCTTTACTTGTTATAGATCTATTTAGATTAGCTGTTTCTTCTTCAGCCAGTTTTGGGAATTTGTGTCTTTCTACGACATTGTCCGTTTCATATAAATTGTTTAATCTATTGATATTGAGTTGTTTATAATATTGCCTTTTATTTTAATTTCTGTAGGCTTAGAATCAATGTCCCTTCCTTCATTCCTGATTTTAATGATTTGTGTTTTCTCTCTCTTCTTCTCCATCTCTCTTTTGGCCAGTTTTGCTAAAGATTTCTCAATGTCATAGTCTTTTTAAAGAATGAGCTTTTTTTATTTTATTGATTTTCTCTATTGTTATTCTCTTTCTGTCTCATTGTTTTTTGCTCTGTTGTTTATTATTCCTTCCCTTTTGCTTATTTTGTATTTAATTTGCTATTATTTTTCTAGTTTCTTAAAGAGGAAGTGTAGATTACTAGTTTGAGATCTGCTTTTCTAAAATAGGTTTTTAAAGCCATAAAGATCACTCTAAGCATTGATTTACCCTATCACATTACTTTGATGTGTTGTGACATGTTCTTTTTGTTTTCATTCACTTCAAAATATTTTCTAATTTGTTTTATGGTTTCTTCTTTGAACCATGTGTTATTTAATTTCCAAATATTTAGAGATTTCTTGAGGTTCTCTCTGCTGTTGATTTCTAGTTTTATTCCATTGCTACTATAGAACACACTTTGAATGATTTTTAATTCTTTTAAATTTATTGAGACTTGTTTTATGTCCTAACATTTGGTCTGTCCTGGAGAATGTTCCATGTGTTCTTGAATAAAAAGGGTATTCTACTGTTTTGGAGTGGAATATTTCATAAATATCAGTTAAGTCAAGTTGCTTGATAATGTTATTCAGTCTTCTTTATCTATGATCATTTTCATGTTGTTGTTATATCAGTTTGAGAATGGAATATTGAAAGATCCAACTGTAATTGTTGAAGTATCTATTTCTCTTTTCAATTTTGTTGGTTTTTCTACGTGTAATATGGGGCTTTTCTTAAGTGCATATATATTTGTAATTATTATATCTTTCTTGTGTATTGAAACTTTTGTTATTATGAAGTGTTCCTTTTTATTTCTAGTAATATTTCTTTTCTAAGAGTCCTTTTTTGCCACTCTAGCTCTTTGAAATGTAGATATTTAAACTGTGGAGTTTGCATAGTATATATATTGCAATTTGTTTACTTTCCATCTATCTATATCTTTAAATCTGAACTGTTTCTCTTGTAAGTAGCTTATAGGTGAGCAGTGCTCTTTTTATCCAGTCCAACAATCTCTCCCTTTTGATTGGAGTGTTTAATACATTCATATTTAATGTAATTACTAATCTGGTTTGATTTATGTCTGGCTTTGGTTTATTTATTTACTATATATATCTTGTCATATTTGTTCCTCTTTTCTACCATTTGTGTTAGGAAAATTTTTTAGTGTCCTATTTTAATTACCCTGTTGATTGTTTAACTACATTTTTGAGTTGTGTTTTAGTAGTTACTCTAGAATTACAATATGCATTTTTAACTTATTAGAGTCTACCCAGGTGACGTAATTCCAGCAAAATATAGCAACTTAATTCCAAGTAAAATGTAACAATTTCCCCCTAATATACCTCTATTACCTCATCATTTTTGTGCTATTGTTTTCAGATATATTACATATAAGGATGTTACAAACCCACACTAGAGTGTTATAATTATTGCTTGATCTAATGTCATTTAATTTAAAGAAATTATAAGATAAGAGAAAATATTTTATGCATTCTTTCATAATTATCCACATTTTTACTATTTCTGGTGCTATTCTTTTCTTATGGATTCTAGTTACCGTTTGGTGTCACTTCCTTTCAACCCTAGGGACTTCCATTATAATTTCTTGTAAGGCAGGTCTGGTAGCATTTATTTCTCTCAGTCTTTGTTTACATGGGAATGACTTGACTTTGCCTTCATTTTTGAAAGATAAGTTTGCTGGATATAGTATTCTTTGTTGACTGTAATTTTCTTTCAGCACTTAGAATATTTCATTCCATTGCCTTGTAGCATCTATTGTTTCTGTTGGGAAGTTATTTATTAATCTTATTGTTGTTCTGTGTATGTGATGAGTTGTTCTTTTCCTTTTGTTTTCAAGGTTTTCTGTTCTTCTTTGGCTTTCAGCAATTTGGCTATGCTGTGTCTAGTTATGAATCTCTTTGTACTTATCCTAATTGGGAATTTTTGAATTTCTTGGATCTGTAGATTGATATTTTTAAATGAAATTTGGCAAGTTTCTGTCAATTATTTCTTTGAATATTTTTCTTACCTTTTATCTCCCTCTTATTCTGGGACACAATTACAAATATTTTGTTGTGCATGATGCTGTCCCCTAGGTCTTGGAGACTCTGTTAAATTTTCTTCAATATTTTTCTCTTTATTTTTCAGGATGGATAATTTCTATTCAGCTATCATCAAGTTTATTGGTTATTTCTTTTTTGTGTCAACTTTCAAATTTACATTTTGTTTATTTTTTAATAATTTCTATTTCTCCATTGAACTTTATTATTTGTTAAGTCATTGTCACCATATTTTCCTTTAATTCTTTAAACAAGGTTTCCTTTAATTCTTTGAATATATTTGTAATAGTTGCTTTGATATCTCTCTTTGCTGAATTGAACTTCTGGGCTCACTCAGAGTTAGTTTCTTTTGACTACATCTTAAAATCTCTACATATAGGTCACATTTTTGTTTCTTTGCAAGTCTCAATTGTTTTGGTTTGAAACTGGACATTTTAGATAATATATTTAAGAAATTCTGAATTCTGATCTTCCCCTTGAGGGTTGTTGTTACTGATTTTGTTTTGTTTTGTTTTTAATTGCTTGTACTTAAAAAAGCTTCCACTCTTTATTGATGAATTTTTGTGTGAGGTGGTGAGTGCATTCAAAATTCAGGCATTTTTCTAATTTGTTCCAGCTTTTCTTTTCACTAGGCCCTCTTACTTCTTTCTTGCATAAGAGCACAGCCTCTGTCAGCCATGGTTGTGTGCAGATTGTGAGCTCTCTCAGGTGATTACTGTGTGTTCACACAGTCTCTAGGTTAGCCAGGGGTATGTGGTATAACTGGGCCTTGTTGGGTCTCCTCTGCATGTATATGTCACCTTAGCCAGAAATATGTGGAGAAATTACCTAGTCTATCTATCATTCTCTCATTTCTAGGATCTCCCTGTTAAATTTCTAGTCTCTTGATCTGCTGCCTTCCACAAGTGGAATCACAACTCAGGCTAGCATGGCTGTGTGCTTTGCCTGTTCATTTTCTACCAAGTTTTCTATTTTTACTAACAGCGCAACTGGGAATGGAGTTTTTGTGCTCTGCTCAAAAACAAGTTAGCCCCGGCCAGCAGTGAAGTTACCTGTTTTGATGGCCAGCTCTGCCCTGGTATTCCACCATCTGAGCTGTGAGAAGAGATGGAGCAACCTCAGACAAGAATGCCACAGATTCCCACTCTTCTTACCTGATGGTCAGAAGCTTTTCATAAACAAACACTTCTTAATTTGTTTTTTTCCCTTGGTTGGTATCCAGAAAGCTTTGATGATTGCTTTTGACAATTTTGTCAGTTTTTTAGCTTTTTTTTTTCCAGAGAGAGTTTGCTGACGTCTTTACTCTGTCATCACTAGAAGATCTGGCCCCTGACTTCTTGAAATGGTAACTAACTGCAAAAGCCTAGGAATGATTCAATTTAACTGAAAATTACTAGACTCAGAATGGTTGGTTACCAGTGGCTACAGATTCTTTGTACTTCATCTATCAAGAGGTGAAGTCCATGTTTGTCTTCTACCTTCCCACCCACCCTCAAAGTCCCTTGAATCTAGGAGGCTTTGTGAAAACTTTGATTTATAGAATACAACAAAATTGACTCTCAGCTAATTTCAGGGCCTATGACAAGATATTGGCAACTCTCATCATTTTTCACTTCCTTGTTACTGTGTTGTGAGGGAGAAGCAGCACTGGGGAGAGGCCTCATGGAAAGGCACTAAGATACCTGGCCAATAACCTCAGCTGAGCGCCACCTTGCCAGCCATTTGAGTAAGCCATCTTCGAAGTGCATCCTCTAGGCCAGCTGAGCTGCCCTGTTAACTCAGTCTGTAGCAGAGATGAGTCCTTCCTGCCAAACCTTTCCTACATTGTAAATTTGTGAGCAAAATAAATGATGATTGTTGTTTTAAATCACCAAGTATCTGGGTGGTTTTTACATAGCCATAAATAACTGGAACATTAATTTTCTGCCTTCTTGAGGAATGGGAGTTGGGGATTAAAGCTAAGAACAGTTATTATAATATCCATTTATCATCTACCTAGCAAGTAAGATTTTCATAGCAACAAAATTGAATGGTAAAAACATAACCTGAAAAAAAAAAGGCTGTGTAAGTAAAACTTGTTATCTTGCATGGAAGGTGGCTATGATATCGAGGAATAAAGAATTTTATCCCGGGGATTGTGGAGCTGAGGGGGAGGAAGCAATGAGAGAGGAAGGAGAGGAAAGCAATCAGATGTTTTTCTGATTACCCTTGCATGGTTAGTTTAGTGATAAAGAGAAGCAGCTCCAAGCACATGGGTGGCAGCTCTTGCCCTACCATCAGTTTGATGCCTGTGAAGAGCTCCCTGGACAGGAGGTTTCACACCAGCACTGAGGTTTAACCAGCAGGGTTAAGAGAGCAGACCAGCTTAGTAAAGGAGAAAGAGAGGGCCTAATTTGCACTTCCATTTCATCTCCTTTTGTTCTGTATGGCCTGACCACTGAATTGAGAGTCAGTAGGCCTCCTCTAGAGTCCAAATGGCCACAGCAAGACAACCAGAATAGAGGTTAAGGGTGGCCCACCTAGGCGAAGGACATGATGGAAAATATGGCCAAGTTTCAGAGAGGCTTAGAGACTCCACATGAGACCATGGTATCCAGGAAGATGCTCCTGGCCTATAACCAAGCCAAGAGAGAGAAAATGATGCCATGAGTGGTTCTTGCTGCAGATTCCATCAGCAGATGGAATCAGTACCACCTCAAAGCTCATCAGCTACTGAATGGCAAACATGAGGCAAAGCTAGGGGACTCTAAGTCCTCTACACCCTGAGCTCATGTAAGTCCCTTTGCCACATACGTGGACCCCATTTTAAAAAGGAGTCAAAGAAAGAGAGTTCAGAAATAAGAAAATTTGGGTAATTAACCCAATAGATTGGGCACATCTAGAGGGTTTAAACTATTAAAGCCAACTAAATTGATATCTACATTGGATATTGGTAATTGGTAATTTTCCCATCTCATTATCTAGTGGATGGAACTCATGTGGAAGACTAGAACACTTAAAGATGAAAATATAAAAAATATATTTTTACTGCACCTCCCAGTTATCATGTGAGTATATCTGAGTCCTTGCTACATATATGTAGCAAGATAACTTGACTGAGAATTTAACAGTGTTTTACATTCTCCTGGAGGCATTTCATGAAGGAGTATGGCAAGTATTTTCCTTCACATCTCATTTCCCCTCAACCTCAGTTACCATTCTGTACAATCAAGCCTTTAGAGACCGAGGTCATAGATTACTTATCTTACTTAAGAAAAGATGAACAGATTTTCATATGGACAGTATAATGTAGTGGTTAGGAGCATAGACTCTGGGGCCAGAATGCCTAGATTTGAATTCTAGGTTTGTCACTTACTGGCTTAATGACAAGTCATCTAACCTCTCTGTGCCTCAATAGTCTCATTTATAAAATGGATACAATAATAGTACCTCTTTCTTCATGTTGTGATTATTAAACAAGTCAATGCATTTGAGGTGCCCACATATAGTAAATACTATTATTGAGCTTTGCCATTATTGTTATTTTTTTTGGAAAACCTGGGCTCCTTGAGATCATAGACTGAATTTTCCAGCCCTGAAAGATGATGAGGCTCTGTTGGAAGGAGGTGAAGGGGCAGAACATGGCCAACGTGTAAGAGAATGTTGCTCCCTGTTACTGAGGAGTGAAGAGCGTGGTGAATACATGGGAAATAGCGAGTTCATGTCTCCCTAGCAATGTCAGCTTGGTGGTGGGCCCATGATGTGGATGGAGGAGTGGCCTGGGGAATGAATCCCCAAGAGACACTGCTTTGGAGCTGGGCAGTGGTCCCAGGGTCAAGATGGCTATTGGAGAGAGCAGGGTCTGTGAGTGGCAGAGCTGCCAGCACAGCCCTAGACCATGATGGCTTAAAGTGGAGAGACTCTAACACAGAAGCATATGCCCCCCAAACATGGCAAGTTTTCCGCTATACAGGCTGGTGGAGCTCAGAACTTGACGTAATTTGATTTTATAAATAAAAACATGATTTTTCTTCTCCCTTAACATCAAGGAGAAAATTAATAACCACTGCTTATAGCAATGGCCCAAACTAGAATGCATTTGACGAGATGACACTTTTGAGATACCATTGAGCAGTATTCCATACAGTGTTATTTTTAGGGAGATGTCTTTAATATTGTTAATCAATGTTTTCTTCTAAATAGTTGAGAATACAGATTAAACCATACTTTTGTGACTGAATCTTTTCTTAATATTAGTTCAGAAGGAAAAAAGAAGGAAAATTCCCACTTAAGAATGTAAATGAAGCCCTTATGCTAAGTTTATAGAAACCAAGCCTGAAACCAAAATGACATCTGTGAAGTTGGATAAAAAAATCTAATTCAAGAGCTACAGGGTGAATATCATGAGGTAGGGAAAAACTAATGTAAATTTGTGAATTCTTAGAGTTAATAAGTCTGTACTCTTGGAAAAGTACAATCACATGCTCATTATGCTGCCCTGTGCTTTCATTTCCTGACTGGGAGTGGAAATTATTCTCTTCAAACTAAGTTATATGGGAACAGGGTCCCAGGGAATAGAAGTCCTTAGAGCAGCAATTTCTCCCTAATATGAGAAAAAATATAAGAGAAGCAGATTGAGTAAGACACACTCCCAGAGGAAATTGGGAGCATTAAGATAACAACTTAAACTTCATTAAACTGTAAGAAAATGTTTATTTCTTTTGAAACACAGAAGAAAAGCACTTTTAATGACCTGGGATTCCATCTAGCACCTCTTTGCTATTTTTGCATACATTTTTTCCAAATTTTAGCTGGTAGGCAAAACTTTTATAACCAATCACTAATTTCCAAAGTAAAAATGGCCACTGTCTAAATTAGTGGAAGTGTAAACTCAATCATTGTATTAGTGATATTAGCAATAAACATTTGTAATTACACGTTGTGATAAATTGTAAGGACTATTCGGGGCCAGCCCAGTGGTGTAGTGGTTAAAGTTCAGTGTGCTCCACTTCAGCAGCCCAGTTCAGATCCCAGGCGTGGACATACACTACTCATCAAGGCATGCTGTGGCAGCGATCCACATACAAAATAGAGGAAGATGGGCACAGATGTTAGCTCAGGGATAATCTTCTTCAAGCAAAAAGAGGAGGATTGGCAACAGGTGTTAGCTCAGAGCCAATCTTCCTCACCAAAAAAAGAAAAAAATTTGTAAGCCATACTGGTTACACACACACGCACATACACACTCACACCCCGCATACAAGGTAAAAGTTCTCAGGAACTTGGTAATAGCCACACCATCAGCATTCACCAGGAGCCCAAAATATTAACACACACAGTGCCTTTCTGAGTCAAGTTTGCACAAAGTAACAGTGATATTTTTAAAACCTAATGTGGAATTCGTGCAGGAATGAGCGCCATAAGAGCATGTCCACCAGAAATTCATATCACACTGACACTATAAGGTTAAGTTTAGTGGGAGAACACAATGTCACAGAACTCCAGAATGCTTCTGAGCTCTGCTCTCATGCACATCAAAAAAGTTTTGTTTGTAGAGCAACATTGAGCATCTCAGTGAAACGTCATATAAGTGAACACTTTGAAAGAGTACGTACATTAAGAAAGGTGTGTGTATATGTACTTGGGAGGCATGGTCCTCTTACAAGGGTTCATAAGATTCTGGATATATTGTCTTACTCTATTTCATCATAGAACTAGATGGCAGATATTTATTAATGAGTCATGGTTGGTGAGAAAGGCATCAAATGGTTTGATATAAAATGATAGACATGAAAATTATTTATAGTGTCTTATATTGTATATTTCATTCTTTATGTATGCATGCATGCATGTGGACTGTGTATTAATATATAGGCATTAGTTAACTGATATTCAGTTATATTAATAAATAATTTTTCATAGAAACATAAAAGTAAGTAGAATCCTGTCACAGCTATATTCTTATTTGTAGCTCAAAAAAGGCTTTGACCTATAATCCAGGTGCTTCTAATTACCTGTTAAAAATTATAGCTAGTGTCTAGAAGAAAACAAACAGCTTGATATAACCTAGACCTTGAAAATGACAGCAAACATCCTAGCAATAAACACTATTACAAAGAAACATTCAGTATAACAATGATTATTTTTGCCTTAAAAGTTGAAACAGAGAAACAATGTTTTGTTACCTTGGTTACAGCAAATTCTGTTCAATATGCCTTGTTGGTCTCTGAAGGGACTTTGTGTATGTATGTTGGTGATTGTGGGAGGTAGTCATACAGAGAAGTTGATATATTTTTACAGATTTTTTTTGGTTCTGCTATTGAGTAATATTTTGTGTAAAGCCGCTGTCATCAATTAAATTAAAACATACTTATGCAAACATCACTCCATATAAAACCATCCCTAGGCATACCTCTGTATATTTCTCAGTTACCCCCGAAGACACAGCCTTTGGCGGCAGGAAAGGAAATAACAAGGAGTTTTGTGGTCAGCATGAACGTTGAAAGTGGCTCTACGTGCTTCGATCCCCAGCTGTGGGATGTGAGAATTACTAGGATTGAACAAGCAGAGAAGAAGCTTTGACTGAAGTTATTTCCTCTTTTATGCTCTTTCTTGGCTTTGGGAACAGGGAGGAGTGAGTCATCCTTGTGTGGCAGGGAGGGGATGGAAGTGGTGAAACATAAAAAGGGCCAGAGTGTAGAATTCCCCTTCTTCCTCAGGGAAACTTACATCCTGGGGTTATTGGCCAAGAGCGTCTCCATGTTGAGGAAGCAGCCATTTGTCAACGAATAAGAGGCATAAACTGTTAAGAGAATCAAAAATGTTTATTTGGGGTCTTGGGAATTACAGTTCGGGAGACACAGATTCGAGTAGAAACTCGAATGTGCTCCGAGGAGAGCAAACCAGACAAGGGTTTATGAAGGGAAAAAGAGATAAATTCCAGCAAAGTTACACAGGTGGTCTTACAAGATTTGTGATTGGTGCTGGCAACAACCGTCGCTTCTTGGCTATACGTGATTGGTTGCTAAGGCCGTCTCTAAGAGAGAAAGTTCTTATCTACAGGAATAAGCATATTTCTTGGAAGAAGGTCAAGATGACAACAGTGAAGCACAGTTCAAAAGTTTATATTGCACCTGAGTAGAGGTGTGCATAGGCCCCACTTCTCTAATGGCCCCCTTGCTCCATTTTCGGTGCCCCTGACGTATGTGACTCCATTTTGTAATTAACTTCCACACAATTGATGCCATCAATCTTCGTTTCCTCATCATCAAGTGATACACAAGGTTCAATTCTCCCTACTGTGGAAGAAAGCAGGAAAGATGTTCCCTTTCTTCTGCTGCTTCCCCCACCTCCTCATCTGCAGCCTCAGAAGATCTTGCAGGGAGCCTGGTGCAGAGAAATAGGCGACAGACATGGTTAGCTGTCCTAGGGCAACCAGCCTCCCCTTCTTTCTTTAGTTACAAAATTCTGAATCTTACTAAATTTTTTTTGAATCATTGACAACCCTATAAAAGAACTATATCCTCCAGCTTCCCTTGTAGAAGGACTATGTCCTCCAGCCTTCATTGTAGCTAGATGTAGCCACACAGCCAAGTTCTGTATTATGGGATTTGAGCATAAATGGTGATTGTAACTTCTGAGTCATGTCCTTAAAGGAAAAGAGCATTCCCGCCATTGCCCTTTTCTCTCTTTCTTCTAATGAGAACAAAGGCTTGATGTCCAGAGCTGAAACAGTTATCTTGGACCATGACATGGAAATCATATGTTGAAGCTGGCAGAGCAACAAGTTAGAAGAGGCCTTGGTTCTCGGCTATCAAATCTCTTTCCTCGTCCTAGACTGCAATGCTCAAACTTTTTATGAGTGAGAAATATACTTGTAACTTACTTAATGCACTATCACATTGGGTCTTTCTGTTACAGAAGTGGGGCTACAATATCCCAAAAACTTATACATAGTTATAGCAGAGCTTCTCAAACTTTAATATGCATAGGAATCACCCAGGGATCATGTAAAAGTGCAGATTCTAGTTCAGGAAGGGTGATGGATAAATTTTATGTGCCAACTTGGCTAAGCTACGGTGCTCAGTGGTTTAGTTAAACATTAGTCTAGATGTTGCTGTGAAAGTATTTTATAGATGTGATTAAAATCTACACTTAGTTGACTTTAAGTAAATGAGTTTCCCATTGATAATGGCATGAACCTCATCCAGTCAGTTGAAAGCCTTAGGAGCAAAAAAATGTTTCCCAGAGAAGAAAGAATTCTGCCTCAAATCTGGAACATGGAAATCCTGCCTGAGTCTCCAGCCCACCCACCCTTCCTATGAATTTCAGGTTTGCTGGTTCCCACAATTGCATGAGCCAATTCCTTAAAATAAATCTCTTTATATACACAGACATATACACATATCTTATTGATTCTGTTTCTTTGAAGAACCCTGACTAATACAGTAGGTCTGGGGCAAATCCTGAGATTCTGCATTTCTAATAAGTTCCCTGTGCTGCTGATCCGAGCACTGTGCAAGATTCCAGAGACCTGGATGTCAGAAAACACGTGTTTCAGTCTAGACTTTGACAAAAATTTCCTGTGCTAGGTATGTCATTTAATGCACAGATCTCATTTCCCCATCTCTGAGGTGAGAACGTTGGACTAACTGACGTCTGCACCCCTTTCAGCTCTAATACATTATAACTCTGTGATCTTAACCCTCCAGGCAGGAGGCCCTGGTGAGAAGGTAACATAGAGCTGATGGCAGGGCCCACACCAGACGTGTGTAAAAGTGCATGGCCACCACGCATGGAGAGGTGGCACTGCTTTCCTGGTTGTTCTTCCAGAGGGGACATTTTTAAGTGGTGTGGGTGGCCATTCAGCTTGTGACTTCTTATACTCAGAAATCTGATGCCTAAGGAAAGATGGTTAAGTTTTCTCCTTTTGATTAGGAAGAGAAATTCAAGGGCTTGATCTCTTTTTCCCAGGAAACCCATTTCCCAGTGCAAAGGACAAAGGCGAGTCTAGTGACATAAAACAACCGCTTTGTGTTACTACTTCCTTACACATTATACACATCACATGTGTTATAATCACTTTGTAGAATGATCTTACAGATTAGAGAGATACATTAATGAACTTCCTTCCTTCCCAAACCTGGGCATCAGTAGAACTTGGATTTGGAAAATTTTAATAATAGCATCATTATTTGAATTATTCTTTATGAACAATGGCAAAGAGCTTTCAAGTTATATTCTGTTAAAGTTGTCCTTCTCTTTTAATGCTCTCATGCCCTGTAAACAAGCCTGTGTTTTAGAATCAGATATTCCTTCTGACGGTGTGACCTGTACCTGTCTGTACCTTTGCTTTCTCAAGTCCTAAATTGAAAAGAGGTTTGTTGTTTTCCTTCGGAATCATAACTGAAATGAAGCTGTAATCATTCTTTAACTGTGGGACTCTGTTTCCATCTATAATATAGAACATTTATTCTTAAAATAGGCACGTTTAAATGTACAATATATTTCAGTAGCCACATAGAAAAAAATTTATTGGGGGATTGCAACTCCTTCATTTTCCCATTGTCTTCATTTCCCATCATAAAATGGCATGAATCGTACAAAACGCTAATAGATTGTTTACTGATGGTGCTGTGGTTAGGCTTAGCAAAGAAATAGTGCTCTGGGAACATATATTTACTCACTTGAAATGTGGTTTTATATATATGTGTGTGTGTATATAGATATATATATATATCTCTATATCTATATACACACACCATATGTTGGAGATAAATAGTTATCTTATCTTTTACCTGAAACACTGTAGGGGGTGTTGTGTGTTCATGTCAGTGTGAGTTTGTGTATGTGTGTGCTCATTTGCTATGTATGTGTATGTGTGAGTGTGCCCACAGGAGTGAAGTTGGGGGTGGGGTGGAAAGAAAGGTGCCAATCTCTCCTTCCTGTCATGGGATCTGAATGCAATCGAAAGCTCTAAATCACTCCCTTATTTTCTCAGCGTCAAGCGCTTTTGATCAGAACTGGGAACCTGTGGCTGCCTCTTGCTGAAGCACTTTTCATTCTCAACATTTGAGTGTTGGGGCAGAAAGAGAAGTGAGGGTGCAGGGGGAAAAAAAGAAGGGAAAATCGGTGAGTGTACAAAAACTTGCATTTTTCTCTATTTGAGCCCATTTATTTCCATTTTAAACTGCCCCTGGAAAGGAAAAGAGGATAAAAGCTTAAAAGAGAGACAACTTGGCTTCAGTGTAGTCTGTTCGTCACCTACCATATTAGTATAGGCCTATTTGCTCTAAAGGAGGTTGTCATAACCTTTTATGAACTATCAATGATTTATTAGAAACCCTGACGGGCTTCCTTCTACAAAACACAAGCAGCATCTCTCATAGTGTGACAGAAAGCACCATGGCAGTCTGATTTGTGGTTGTTCGGGTGTTTGGTTTTTAAAATTATATTTATTAACTTTACAAAGTGTTGAGGGTTGAATGAATGTCAAAGAACAAATACATCTAGCTTATATTTGTTGCATGTCTCCTGGCTTGATTTTCATTATTGAGGAATGACAATACTCGGGAGCTACTGGCAAGTGAAATCAGACCTTGAGAACTCTGGCTTAGCTTGGAGAAGAGCTTTTGTACATACATCAGAGTTAGTTGTGTTGTTTTAAAATGGTCAGAGCATTGCGAACTGATTTTCACCAGGAATTAGCTTCATTTGGTGGCAGGATTTATATTCATCTACTTTTGGCTGTTTCATTCCTATTGCACTGTTGGTCTACTCAGAATGTGGGATCAGCTGCCTGTCTTTGGCCCTCTGTAGAACCCTGACAATATAATGGACCTATTCTGTAGTTAATTCGCGGTGTCTGGTGTGTCTCCGGCAGTTTAACAGATGGATCTCTAGTCAGCCTCCTCTCAAACTCTTTATTAAATATTTATAGAGCCAGATTGCAAGTAGACCCAGCTTTGCCCTTGGAGTTATGTGCACGGATCTCTAGACCAGGGAAGATATCAACTCAGTCAGCTCAGGGAGCAGAGACAAAATCCTTTCTCCAGGAAGTTTCTAGAAGCACATGGAGTAGTTTTACCTTATACACGGTGATGAGATTACAAGTACTCCAGCAGTGTTCTGTAGAGTAAACAAAATGTTATCTTGAAAATACAAAGCTATTATTAATGTGGGAAGATAAAGATGACCACCAGTTTTGTGAGTAAATCTGAGTATTTGGGGACAGGTTTTATCACTCCATGAAAAAATGTGCAAATGAGTAATGGCGCCTTTTGCTTAAGTAGTACATATATATATGGAGAGTTGCCAGGAGAAAGTGCTAATGAGATGAGTTTGTGAAAAATGAGTAGATTTGGAGATTTAAAAACACTTAAAATAAAATATCATGCATTGGACATGTAGAGGAAGGTGTTAAAATGAAAATGCCAAAGTTGTTCAAATCTTTAACTGAATCAAGGCCGGGGTGGGGTGGGGGCAGGGGAAGGGTTGCTGAAGATGCTCACTCAGGCAGAGAGAAGTCCTGGTGCTCTCAGAGCGAGCCAGTCTCTGCAGACCAAACGGTGCTTGAGTTAAGAGCATTGGGCTGTAGATCTGTGAGAGGAGACTCGAGTTACAAGATGTGCTGCAGAGCTGCGGGGAAAAAATGCCAAGACCACAACCTTCGTGCTGCATTTATGAGTCACATAATCATTGGGCTTCAGAGGACTTCGTGAGGTTCCAGTCAACCTCCTTCTTTCTGGATAGTCCCCTTTGAAATTATCCCAAAGACTTAGAGACTAATGTGGGGAAATGTCACTGCGCCAGATTATAACCACATACTTAATTTTAATGCCACAAGATAAATTACTCACTCCATCCTTCAAAGGTATTTCAGTGGTTGCAGGAAATATTTCAAGTTCTTCTTATTTAAAGTTTTAAATGACTGTGCTAATTTGGCAGCATACGAAACCATGAACATCCTTTTTAATTGGTTAACTCCTTGAATGAAATCAAGTTACAGTAAAACAATAAATGCACTTTATGGTAAATAATCTTACTATTATAAATACTTAACTTGCTGCTTTCTTCTTGCTAAGAAAGTTACTAACCGTTCTTCCATGCAAAAAGATTCTTCTTTTGTTTTCAGTTCTATTGACTTAGCTGTTTGTTGCCAACATTGTAAAGTATGCAGGGCACTATGTTAAGAGCTGTAGAAAGATTTTAAAAGAATAGATTCTCGACCAGTCCTTGGATTTGGGGGAGTTTATATGTATTAGTGGGGTAGGGGAGAGGAAGTATGAATGGAAAGCCTCAAGAGCATGTTTGTAGAATACTGAGTTGGACACGGCCAAGGGTACAAACACGGCAAATGCGTGTTACAAGCAGATAGGGTTAATCAGGGTTTTTCTTAGAGATGTGTTGATATTCGTATTGTACTGAAAATGATGGTTGAGTTTAGTGTTTCCTACATTAGTAGGAACTAATGAGTTTTGCTGTTAACAATATGTAAGATAGTGCTATGGTCTGAACGTTTGTGTGCCCCCAGAATTCGTGTGTTGAAATCCTAACCCCTAATGGGATGGTATTAAGAGGTGGGGCCTTTGGGAGGTGAATGGGTCATGAATGCAGAACCCTCATGAATGACATTAGTGTCCTTATAAAAGAGGCCCCACAGAGCTCTCTAGCCCTTTCCACCGTGTGAGGGTACAATGAGAAGTCTGAGACCCAGAAGAGAGCCCTCACCCAACCATGCTGGCACCCTGGTCTCAGACTTCCAGCCTCTAGACCTGTGAGAAATAAATTTCTGTTGCAGTAAGCCACCCAGTCTGTGGTATCTTCTTACAACCTGAATGGACTAATATGGGTAGGACCCCTGAAAATACTCTTCTCTTAGAGTATGACGTTAGCATCGCAGCTCCAGGGCTTGGTAAGTCAGAGTAGGTGTTCACTCTGACTGTTACTATGGAGATGATTTCAGCAGATACATGTGCAAGGTTAAGAGCCTCCTCACTCAAGCATATCTACAGGAAATGCTATATTTTGGGAGAAGGCCTGGTGAAGCATCAGCAATGCAACACCAGACCTCTGTTGACAACACGCAGTTCAGACGGCCCAGGAACTCAGGTTGCTGTAACCACACCTGTAGTTTTTCAAGGTTGCCTCACTGGAGCAATGGGCAGGTGGATACTGCTCTGTGTCTCTATCCCCAGAGTGAAAACTTCACTGCATTATGTAGCATCAAGGGCACTTGCCCCTTCTGGAACCCAGTTCTGAAGATTCCTGACCATATTTGTTAAGCTGAGGAAATGGCTTCATGGATAACACAGCACAGGGATGCTGTGGGGTCCAGACACTGGGCCTTGTTTGAAGCCTTCTTCCAATCCCTCAAAGGACATCAAACAGAAGGATGAAGCTATGTTATATGGCATTTGTATCATTGTATATAAATTCTTGGAGGTAGAAGAACTGAAGATGATCACAGCTGCCCACACTTGAGATGTGTGAGAAATAATGAAAGAATAGCATATCTATTAAGTCTTCAGAAGGAAAAACAATAGGAAGTATGATCACACTTTAGGATTTGTTTTGGGATTACTTTGGGTTTTTATTTGTCTTTTTACAAACATAGCCTCGTTACAGAGGAAACTTCTGGATCTCATTTTGAAACAGAGGTGATATCTGTCTGCTACATAGTAAGAAGACCGTTGTGGGAAGCCAACTTTATTGTCCACAAAATCAAAACAATAAAATGTAAAAAGCATTTTCTTTCCTTCAGTTGTTAAAACTCATAACCTCCAAAAAAGTGCGTTTCTTATTTTTCTTGTTTCAGAGTTCACCAACTCAGACAGACTGAGCTAGGCCATTACCGTTCTCATCAGCTTAGATTTATATGACGCTCACATTGAAATGAACATCTGGACATTTAGAGAAAGCATTTCATTTGCAGGCCCTTGTAGCATTTTTTCCCCCATATTTGGAATGTCCCTTTGGAAAACAACATAAGTTGGAAAGCAACATCCAGCATAAGAAATATTTTTTGAAGCATAAATTATTAGAAATAGGGTTGTCAATGAGAATTTTTATTGCACACAATAAAGGCATAAGTGGGATCATAAAACACACTACAGAAATAAAACCTATTGACTATTTGGGCTTTATCTTGCATCCAGAGAGCCAGTGAACATAAACTCACATGTGACTTCCAAGGCAACTAGCTGTAACCACAGTTTCCACTGTCTCCAGGCCTAAGTGGAGATTTTCAGCCTGGATAAGTATTTCCTAGAGACATTTGATCCAGGTGCTTTGTGCAGTAGGATTGGTGATTCAGTGTGTGGCATTTAACAATGTGAGTCAGAATTAAATGAATGTCTGTTTTATAGTTGGGGAGCTAATGGAAGGGCCACCTCTTGGATGAGTCATTGAACACAGATCCTTCTCTGGGCCACTTGCTAAAGATTGTGCAATCATTTTCATGAGCAGCTAAAATGATAACCTTGATGTTCTGCCCTTTCTAAGTTCAGATGATCAAGCTGTTCATCTCTGTTTCCCCAAAATAGATTTGAGCTACAAAACTACCTTTCATCTTCATTCATTCTTTATTTTTCTGTGTGTATGCTGTATCTTATTCATTACATGTGAATAATGCAGTTCTTATATTTTAACTCTTAGTAGATTCTGCTGCAGATAAAATACAGCTGTTATTTATAATCCCTCTTTCCTCCAAAAATATTTGAGGCAGCTTAGACTAAAAGACACAGATAGGTTAAAACTATTCAAGCCAGGGCAGATGAATGTGATTACGGGCTATGCCAGGTCAAGATAGCTATACCAGAATTTATAGGCAAAAGATCGCTCCTGAAACTGAGCATCAAACTTAGCTTTGAGCTTCCTGAAAATTATTTTCAGCATATATCCTTTTGCCTTTTTTTTAAATGTCAGTGTCTGCATTAGTATCTTCTGTTTTAGAATATAAGCTCAAGAGGGGCTAATCCCACCATTTAGCACGTGGTTTATCAATCCCAAGGCACTTGTTATGGAGGAACAGTTGTAGTCAGAATATAATGTGAAGAGTGGGTAAGTAAGGCAAGAACTCAAAGAAAAGGAGAAGTAATCACTTATGTCTGTCCTCAGTGAGCTCACTGGTCAGTTAGATAAAACAAATCACATACTTGAGAAGTCTCTTATCACAGAACACACAAGCTAATGAATGTTAATAGAATCTTAACTGGGGATATGAATGAGAGAAAATATAGCTCTTAATATATGTATGGCCTGATATTTGTCTGAGCAACTGTAAGTGAGAAGCAGGCTAGTTTTCAAGGGAAGACTTTTGCTCCTTATACCAGGCTGATGCATGGCTGCCCCAGGACAGCTACCACGGAGGTATCCTAGGACAGTCTCTGCTTGGTTAGAGTGGCCGAGGCACTGTCTGTGCAGATAATAGGACTAGGCTCTATTTAACCTACGCATCCCTGTGTAATCCAAGAATTAAAAGAAAGAAGGAAAAAAGATAGGGCGGCCTGGTGGCGTACTGGTTAATTTCGTGCGCTCCACTTTGGTGGCCCAGGGTTCGCAGGTTCGGATCCCGGGCACGGACATATGCACTGCTTATCAAACCATGCTGTGGCAGGTGTCCTACATACAAAATAGAGGAAGATGGGCACAGATGTTAGCTCAGGGCCACTATCCCTCAGCAAAAAGAGGAGGATTGGCAATGGATGTTAGCTCAGGGCTAACCTTCTTCACTAAAAATAAAAAAGAAAGAAAGAAAGGAAGGACGGAAGGAGAGAGGGAAAAGAAATTTTGGCCAACTTCACGCACCTCTTATTATGCCAATGTGAAAATCATTTAGGTAAATTTTTTGTGTCACTTTTTTTTTCTTTTCTTAAACTTAATTGGCATAACAGAGTTAGGGATTGTTGATGTTTCGTGGAGTGATAATCGTATATATCTTTCCTGTGTTTTAGGAAGTAATTTTTGAAAGTAGACAAAGGAGTCAGACAGATAAATTATTAAGTTTACTATCATCAAAGCTGGATTGAGGATGGCATAAATATTTAGCCATACTAGGCTTTCTGTCATTTTCCCCAAGCCAGACCATGATATGACGCAACTGAGGGACTATTTGAGTCTGTGGATGAGGCATACCTACCCATATTTCTGCCTTATATCTCTGCCAAATTTGGGACAAAGAGAGACGTTGGTCTCCAGATCCATCTTAAGAAGACAGGCCTGGTCCTGGACCAAGAAAGAAGAGAGTGTCAGAAAGGAAAGCAAGGGAAGGGAAAGCTTAGTGTTGCAAGATGACATCTCTCATCTCATGATCATCCAAATCTTCACTGAAGTCTACAATGCTCTAATTCTTTTGTATGAGTAAATTTCTCATAGAAATTAATAAGAAGGCTGACTTCTGCATTCTAGGATCAAGGGCTAAAATAACCTTACTACATAAAGGCAGCTGTGGTTGAAATTAGGTTATGTAAGGATCCTGAATGTATTAGTCAGCACATCTATCGGTATGTAAGCACTGAATCCATAGACTCTTATAAAAGTGAATTTTTCTACAGAGACTCATGTACCTATTTACCCTACAGACACTAGGCTAATTCCTCAGGGGCCTGGTTAGTACGGCATTACATCAGAAATACAATAATAAGGCAATAAAGTTACCAGAATTTCCTTCTAAAGTATGGCATTTTAAACCTCGAAGCATGAATAGAAATGGAATAATACTCAAAGTTTTTATCAATTTTCACAAGTTATAACGGATATACCAATTATTTTGTATAAATTACATTACCAATTCTAAAAGTTGCATAAATTTTTAAATTTCTGGAAGGAAAAAGTGTTATGATTTGACTTGCAAATACTTTTAGCAAACAAAACAAGCTTTAGACAGTGACAAAAATGAGAATAGAATGTATACAAATATGAAGTGTTATTTAACATGCTGGGATAGCTAAATCTTGTGTGAAGCTGAGATGTGTGCATGCAAGAAAATACCAGTTTAGCTACTATTGTTTGCAAACTTTGTAGTTACACACATAAATGTGTCTTCCATTTGTACTGTCACCAGCTTAAAGTGGCTTCATTTAATCCATCCTTCATTATTACAACCAACTTCTCTCAGGTACTCAAACTCAACTCAATCTCAATCTCTTAAAATACTCTCCCACCTAAAAATGACGAAAGTATAGTGGATCCCAATGGCTTATTGTGGCTTCTAAACATCAGTCATTCAGATAACGCATTGTCTGAGTCCTTGTCTGATTCTGAAACCCTTTTTATTACCTTTGTACTGGAACCTTGGCTGGATACACAATTCATGTGACACATTTTCTCTCTCTTCAGAACTTTGTAGACTTTCCTTCTAATCTTTTAGCCTTAAATGTTGCTGTGTATGTTTCAAGGCATCATGGTTTTATCTCCTGGTGTGTGACTTGGGCTATCTGGAGGTAGACTGGAGAAGTCTTTCTTTACCTTATGATATTCAATAGTAAACCAGGATATGTTTTGGCTTTGAGTGTTCTGAATTAATTTCGCCTGGATTAGAGTGTATTTTCTTTATCTTTAGTTATTTTTCCCCATTATTTTATGGAAATTTTCTTGTTTCATATCCTTTAATATGTTTTTGGTTTTATGGTTGGGCTTTGTTCTTTAAGGAGCTGGTTACTTAAGTGGGCTCATCTTTATCTGTCTTGAACATTGTCTTTCTTCCTTTCATTTCCTTCCTTCCTTCCTTCTTTCCTTCCTTCCTTCCTTGTTTCCTTCCTTTCTTCCTCTCTCCATCTTTTGATATCTTTTTCTGCATTTTCTATATTTGTTTTGATTATTTAAAAAATCTCTCAATTTAGGGTAAGAATTTTACTTTTGGCCCTGTCTATTCTATTTCTTCTTGTTTAAAATTTATTAACATGTTCCATAATATTGTTGCTTTGGACATCAATTTTTCTTAATACTGGATTCTTTCTTTTTGTGTTTTTCCATTTTATTTTTTGAATCCAAATCATCTTATTACATTTTTCTATAGCAACAAAGCATTTCTGGAGAATTTTTTTTTTCTTTACTGTGCTATGCTTCCCTTCATACACAATTTTTTCTTGACTCTTGCATGTTTTTTCCCCCTGCTTATTACTTATTACTTATTGATGGATTTTTTTCTCCTGTAATGTCTTTGAATTGTTGGCATACAGGTGCTTTTTTTGCTGAGGAAGATTAGCCCTGAGCTAACATCCATGCCAATTCTCCTCTATTTTTTTGTATGTGGAACACCTCCACAGCCTGGCTGGTGAGTGAAGTAGGTACGAGCCTGGGATCCGAACCCTCGAAGCCAGGCCACCGAGGCGGAGTGTGTGGAACTTGAACCACTTGGCCACGGGGCTGGGCTTACACAGGTTCTTTTAATCTTGTTTATACTTGATGTGGACTATTTGGTGTAGATTATCTGATTTGCTGATTTTGCAGATAAAACGCAAATAAATTTTCTTTTACTCCTTTCTCACCACGGTTGATCTCTGTTTTGGTTCTTTTTCCTGGGAGCTACAATCTGAGAGCATGGGAAATGACAATGAGCAAAGTTGAGGTTGTGTTGAATATCTTAAACCATGGTCTGCTCTAAACAGCAAGATTTTCATCTCATTTCTATTCAGATTATCTTCTATTCATTGTGAACACCTGTAAACTTAACTATCCCCATTTTTCACATTTCCTCCTTTTCACAACCCCTCCCAGGAACTATTACCACTACCTGTCAGTGAGAAAAAGAAAAACTCAAAGGTACAATCTCAATTTGCTTTTCCAAAGTTTATCAGTGTTGTTGAATATCACCAGTATGTTATTGACTGAACATTGTTGTTTCTAGAATATTAATGAAGGTTTAGAAGCCAATTAAGTTACTCACATGGCTTCATACATTCTAGAATCTTCTGTTGCTTCATTTTAGTTTCTTATTAATTTTTATTACTTCCAATTGTACATCTTTCCTTTTTGATTGCTGCTGATGATTTATTTTTTTAATTCTTTTTTTTAAAGTTTGTTCATTTGGGAAGGCAGAACATAAAATGGAAATGACGTGATCTGGCTTCACTCTGCCGTCTGCCGTCTTTGCACAAACGTTCAACAATCAACTTTTACTTCTTTATTTGCAAACTTATCTAAAGGTGTATTTATTTTTAAAATTTCAGCCCAAAATACCACTTAGACCAGTTGCATGTTTATTACCTATTGAATAAAGTGATTTTTCTTCTTTACTTATCCTATGTTACAGCTTTCTGATTTTAACGTGAGCTACAGTCTCATATTCAGAGTGTGTTGTGTAAGTCTCTTTGCACTCTGTCCATATGGTTTATTGTTTCGCCAAATTTGATCATGGACCCTGTATTCCTTGTTTTAGAAGTCTTACACTTTTTCATTTGCTGCTTTCATATGCTGATTTCATATCATGCTTCAAACTCGCTCATTATGTTGTGGAGGTTTTTCCATTATTCTGTGATATAATAGACATTGAAATGTTGTAGATAGAGATGAGATGAGGTTTTATTTAATTAAACAAAAATAATGACTTAGACCATGTCATTGAAAAGCAGAGGGAGGTATTGTGGGAAGCCCCAAAATATAAGAGGAATACTAAAGGTTGATTTAAGAAGAAAAGATAAACAAAGTTAAGGTCAGAATCTTTATTTTGAATGATATTAGCAAATGAAGAAAACTAGTAGAATCAGTTATTTTTCGTTTGTGTAGCTCATAAGAAATGTTAAGTTGTCATGATTTTTTAGTTTCTCACCTGGTGACCTTGGCTTGGTTTGCACCCTCCTGGTCAGCGTTGGCTCCTGGAGGAAGGATGAGCACTGCTGAAGGTCACAGGCTGGGTATACAAGGGCCACGCTCATTAGGGGCAGGACAGGGAGGAGTGGGGAGGCTCTCCAAAGGTAGTAAATACACTTCAAGTTTGGGCATAATAATGATGGAATTGTTACCTGTAAGTTATTTGTGCTTTTTCCTTCATTTTTCTAATATTTAAGATGGTTGAACACAAGTTTTTCCTATTGCATAACCAGTTACATTTTCTACTGAGATTTGTGGCTTCTGTTTTTGAGAGGAAAAACACCAGGAAATATGCAAAGTTTCCTTAAGTGAATAATCTGAATTGTAGAAAGGATCCACTGACTTCTTTCTCAGCAGTGATTTTCCATCTGAGTGGCTCCTGGGCAGTCAGTGCATAAAGCCATGTTGGTGCTGGCTGGGTGCAAAGTGCCTTCTTCTGAAGTTGCCTGCTTTGTACTGTTACCTGCCTACAGCAAAACAAGGACACTCCAGTGGAGAAGTCTCTTTAACCAAATATCAAACAAATTAACCTTTTAGTGCGTTCTTAGGAGCCTCTCAAGAGAAGCAAGACTCCAGTGACATCACTGATGGCAAAGGTTAGCCTAAAAGTAAAATGAAATCATCCGGCTAGGCAGGCCCTGCGGGAGAATCAAGCCTTGTAATTAGATCGAAGGCTCCTAGGAAACGGAGCCCTGTTGCAGGAAGAGTGTTTGCAGAAGCTAATTGGGGTAAGCGTTTGCATCACTGCCTGTACACCGCATCACTTACAGCCTTGAAAATAGCTGTAATGGTGTATGGTGACTGAGTCATGCCCTAATTTTAGCAACCTAGGCAGAACATGAATTACACCATGAACATGCGCTTGAATTTGTCCTATTGTGACTTAAGACTCCAGGAAGATTCCAGGCCTCAGATTGGCTGAGATTGGGGGTGTTTTCTGAGCGTTGCAGGGATTGGGGGAGCCCTGTTCAAGCAGATGCTGAGAACTTTGCCCTGATGGCTGTGTCGATTTACCTCCATTCTACCTGGTGCTTTCTCAGGCTTGTCATCTGATTGGTGTCTCCTCACCTCTCTCATCCTGCCCTCCACTGCTTTTTTTTTTCAAAGCGTGGGGTCTGTAACTGAGCCTAGTAATTGTTCTAAATGATTTCTGTGGTGAATTAATGAAAAAGAAATCTAGTTATTAGGCAAATAAGCCATTTTAGCCCTTTTGGGCTACTATAACAGAATACCACAGACTGGATGGCTTATAAACAACAGAAATTTATTTCTCACGGTTCTGGAGGCTGGAAGTCCAAGATCAGGGTGCCAGCAGATTCAGTGTCTGATAGAGCCTGTTTCCTCACAGAAGACCATCTTTTTGCTGTGACCTCACATAGTGGAAGTACCTAGAGAGCTCTGTGGCGTCCCTTGTATAAAGGCACTAATCCCATTCGTGAGAGGTCTACTTCCTAAAACCTCTTATCTCAAATGCCCCACTTCCTAATACCATCACCTTTGGGTGGGGTGTGTGAGAGTTGTTATTTATTTTGGTAGTCATATTATAATGACACTAACAAAAACAGCTAAAATTTTTGAGAACTTATTGTCTGCCAAGTACTGTGCTAAATACATTATATGGTGATGTCATTCAAAACTCTCACCAACCTGTTGTATGCTCATTGCACGGATGAGGAAACTGAGGCATGTGGATGCCATCCCAAAGATGCTAACACAATAAATAATTGTTCATCAAAGAACCACAGGGAGAGACTCTAAGAACAGGCTCGTCTCCCGGAACTGTGCATAATGATAATGAGTCCCCCATTGTAATCATATCACTAAAGCTATCCTAACCCAAACCCTCCTCTTGAAATCACAAGAAACCCATTTATTTCTCATATCTGGATCACTTTTGCATTCAGCACTAGCTAATCTCTGGTCCTGTTTCAAGTCAGAATCTGGATATTATTTACCATCTGCCTCCAAGGAACACACTTGCCAAGTCCTTTAATTTGCTATAATTGGCAGGTTTTCAGTGTACATAATTTATATCAAAAAAAGCTATCCTGAAAAAGAAGATTAATTAAACCATTTCTTTTGGGTCCCTAGAAGTGCAGCGGTTTCCAAGAGGATGACTTTAAGGCCTTAAGGTCTTCTGTGAGTCTATGCTGTCACAGCTGAGCACATTAAAAATGTATGTTTGGTTGGTCCCTGGTGCCTCTGAGCTGGTCAGAAAGATGTCATTGGCACCTGGGTAATATCACAAATACTCGCTGAATTAAGCAGCTCACATTTGCATTGGAGTCTTTTGTTCCAAGCTTTCCAGACACGAGACACTACTAGACTGCAGTATAATTTATGGATACCTCTGTGTTGGCAATTCTGTCACTGATATGATAGGAAACACTAGAAAAAATACACCCAGATGTACAGAATTCTAAATAGAGTGAGAGACCACAAACTCATTCAGACAAGCAGCACATGTGGGTAGTAAACAGACGATTTACAGATTTTTTTTCCTCTTTCTCTTTCTCAGTCTTCCGCTAAGCTCATGGCCCCAAATGGGGCATGCCCTAGGCCTTGTGGAGGCATTCTGATCCTTTCCCAGCTTCTGGACGATGCCACCCTGGGAGTTTATTTCTTAATCCATGCCTATCAAAAGTTGGCAAGTTTGTTCTGCATTCTAGGGCAAGAAACTTCTCTGTGTGCCACCTTTTCCCACAGTGGTTTTGTGATTTACCAGTCTGTGGGTGGATTACATAGACTAGCACAGGAATGAACGTGAAGTTGTCACATATTTTTCCTTTCCTGGAAGGCCTGACTTCTCATCTTTGTCTAGTTTTTCCCCCAGTTACCTTCCAAATCTCAGCTCAAATGTTGCCAGCTTGTCCCATCCCATCTTGACCCCAATTGATGAAAGCGCCCTCCCCTGAGCTTCAGAAAATATACCTGAAGCTTAGAAATAAGGCGAAAGTGTCCCATAGAAGCAAAGGCCACCCAAGGATTAACTAGAGGAATGTAGTTGGGTCATCTCACTGTTTGCTGTTAATTAAAAATCTCAGACGTCCTGAAGTTGCATGTTAACTTGTAGCTTTTCGTGTAGTAGAAACGCAAATAATTTCTGCCAAGTGGAACAGAGAACTTCAAAGGTTTATGACCCTGTTGGACATGAACCAGTTTTGTATCCACCCATTAATCTATCCCAAGAATGTCTCTAGCTAGCTAGCTTCTGAAATGCTCTTTGATCTGGTCATAACATCTGACTCATTAATTGAATAAAAGCATGTTCATTCTGTAGAGGTGTGGGAGTCCTGGTTTTCAACTCCAGTAGATCCCAGCACTCCCCACACTCTTCTAGGTTGACTTGTCTCCCTTGGCCACTGAGGTATAAGCTCCATGACGGCAGGCTCCTGAGGAAGTTTCTTTGAACTTGGAACCCTCAGCGGGCAGTGCAGCACCTGATGCCCGAGTCACCCAGTAAGAGTGTGTTCTATTAATAAATGATTGTGTAGTTTAATTCTGAGTCACTCAGTTGGTCCCTGCATCATTGTTCCAGGTCAGTACAAGGACTCTATCGCCCGAAGAATAGCTTCTATTTTGGGAGAACATAGACATGGAGTTAGAAATGTCATGAAAGTCTTTTGCAGGACTTAATGAACTCTACGTAGTAGTTTTAGTCTTAATCCCTCTTCGTTAGTTGGATTTTGCTTTGCAGTGTCTTTGGATTAAGAATAGGCAAAGTTGGGGCTGGCCGGTGCCACAATCGGTTAAGTGCACACTCTGCTGTGGTGGCCTGGGGTTCACTGGTTCAGATCCCGGGCATGCACCGACGCACCGCTTGGCAAGCCATGCTGTGGCGGCGTCCCATATAAAGTGGAGGAAGATGGGCGTGGATGTTAGCCCAGGGCCAGTCTTCCTCAGCAAAAAAAGAGGAGGATTGGCAGATATTAACTCAGGGCTGATCTTCCTCACAAAAAATAAATAAAAAAGAAGAATAGACAAAGTTGCTCAATACCCTTCTAAGCCAAGGCACTTTGCAAGGACAAGTGGAAGTTTGAAAAATGGTTTTACTTGTGTTTTTTTTTTTTTTTTTAATGTTACCCCTAGTCATTGTGGCGGGCTAAGAGCATAAGGGAAGTTGTGCTTTTCGTTTTTTTAAAGGATACTTTGACTCTTTGTAAAAAAAGCAAATTCCATATAAAGCAGTTCCACACCCAACTTGAACTTATCAGCCTCTTCTGTATGTTAGGCTTTAAAAGTAAGTATTTACCTAAAAACATTGATAGACATGTAATATGCAATTATCTGTATTGACTTATTGATCTGGATGATCAAATCAGAACCAGAACTAATAAGATTTTATGCATATATAAATTTTTTTCTTTAAAAATCTAGAGGAAATTTTGTGTATTGCCTTCTTGTTCTTTTCTTTCTCCACAATAATACATTTCCTGTCAAAGTACTACCCCTATTTTGTTTCATTTTGTCCACATTTAAAAAGGTACTCAAGAGAGTTCTGAAGAGGAATAATGACTAAAATAATAGTTTTCAGAAACTCATTTGGAAATCATATCATGTGTTAGAGAATTAAACATGTTTCCAGTAGGTATACAGTATTTAAGACAACAAAATTAAGGTAACTACTCATATTTAAGAACATAAACATAACCAGATTGGTTGAATTTAAACTCTATCCACTGTCCAGGAATTGTAAACAAAAGAAAATTTGTGGAAGGCCACTGACGTTGGCCATCACAATATTGTTAGGGTTGCGCTCTAGACCAGAAGGTGGCAAAATTTTTCTATAAAGGGACAGATAATAAATATTGTTGACTTTGTAGATCATAAATGTCTGTTGCAACTACTCAAGTCTGCTATTTTAGCACAAAAACAACCATACACCATGCCTAAACAAATGGACATGGTCGTGTTTCACTCAATAATACTTTATTTACAAAAACAGGTGGGGACCTGGATTTGGGCCATGGGCCTTGGCTTGCCAATCTGTGCTCTAGATTGTCCTCATAGCTCAGTTTTCTCCATTTGGTCTACAGAATTAAAAGGTCACTATTCTTGCACCGTATTTTGCAGTTATGAGAAAAATATCCACCTAAATGGCTTTGATCAGTAGAAGATAAGACAACTGTATGTTCAGGTCCTTTTACTGAAGAATCTAAATCCTCTTTTAAGAAAAATAGGTATCAAAATGCTTTAAAAATACATATTTGAAAGTAAGTATTTAATGTATGGAAGTGTCTCAATATTTAGGACCAACTAGGTAGGATGCTAGGAAAGAGGGAATAAAAAGTCTACCTGATACTCCAATGGTCTCATAAATTCACAAAAGCCTAAGGTAAGTTTGCCCAGCATTCTAGGCTGTAAATCTATTCTGTAATTATATCCTTTAGCTCAGGGCAGTAGCATCTAAGACATAGAAGCTACTCACATGTTTATTCCAGGGCTAGGTGATAACTTGACTGGTGCTTTCTTCATATTACAGGAGGGTTAAACCTCCGGGCATTTGCTGTAGGACATACTGAAACTTGCTACTGCTCTTTTGCGATGGAAACTCAGTACCAAGCTCATTAATGATTGAATACGTGGGAGATGTCCTCTATGTCAGGGAGATTTAATGCATGAATTTAGTGTGCATTTCACGCCCAATTCATAAAGGAAAATGAAAAGAATCAAATATAACAAACTGGAAGTCCAAACCCTCTGCCCCAGTCCCAGAAATCGAGCTGATGGAAGAATACCAATGAACAGGCTTTAAAATATGATGACTTTGACAGAAGAAATAAATAATTTTTTCCACATTAAACTCCATTGTTTAGCACTAACCAAAAGGCATTTGGTTGCCAGTTTAAAGATCATTTTAATGGGAATTTTTCTGTTTCTGACCCCTTCTCAACTCTACGCCCCAAAGAGAAGCAATCCAGGAACTTCAACTAATTTAAATGGTCTTGCCTTTATCCTTATTTCGACCTTGAGTTTTAACCCTGAGGTTGCAAATGAGCATTTGGAGCAAATCCCACCATCACAGCCTTTGTTGGAAACACAGGATTGCATAGGCTCCTAGGACACTAAAGGAAATAATTTTGTAGAAATTATACCTTTTTGGTATATTTTTTTACTACCATTTATTAAATACTCTGTATGGGCACTTTTCATACACTACTGTTAATCTAAACAATTCTAGAAAGTATAAATTATTATCTCCTTTTGATAAATGCGAGGCTCAGACAGGTCACATGACTTGCATGGGACTGGGCCACATAAGCAGCACGTGGCAGGTCTGGGCTTCAAGCTGAGGTCTATCCAGTAGGAATGCCGGTCTCATTGTCATTTTTCACCACTATGCAAACGGAAGACATGTACAACATATGATTTTGGGAACATGGTGAGATCCTAACTACCACCTGGGTGATAGTCCCACTGTTAGCATCTCTGGTTCAGGTTACGACTTCTTCCAGTGGGACTGGCCACAGCCGTCAGAAGGCCTTGGTGAAGACACATCTACGTGCCCTGGAGAGGCCTCCCAGCACTCTCCCATTAGCCTGAGATAGTCAGCCAGGTTGCATGACATTCAGGAGGGAGAAAGAGCATAGGAGGGTAGGTTGGGACACAATATCTGTACAACAAGAAGGAGAGGGATCCAGGAACTTCTGGTAAAGTGAACCGGGAAAAGATCCATGAGCTGGAAAGTCCGGGACGGTGTTTCTCCATCTGAGGTTTTAGATCTTCTGAAGCAGGGTCACTTGCAGTATTTTTTTTTAAATGCAAATCCCTCGGTCTTATCCCTCAATAATCTGAGTTCAATAGGTCTTATTGGGGTCCAGGTATCTTTGTAATCACCATTCAAGTTTCAGAACCACTGATGGAGAGTAGTTGGGCAAATCTGGGAGTGTCTAAAGAAGGAGCTAATTCCCAGAAAAAGGAATTCGAGGGCAGCTTCTAAAAACTGATGCTAAGTAGAATGAGGGCGCCAAAGGGTGTCCTTTGCCACAGAAGTGGTAAGTACATGAAACTCCTGAGAACTGCCTCTTCTAAAAACCGTTCCTGGATCAGCACAGTGTATTCAAACATGTCCAGCGTTTTCCTTTATTTGTTTTGTTTTTCCTTGCATATTTAACATCCGTGGGCAATAGTAATACTTTTTCCCAACTAAGGGCCCCTCTTTCACTATTTAATGATTACAACATGAAATCACACAAATCGAGAAGATAGAAGATACAAATCAATCTGAATTAGGCAACATTGCATCATTTAACCAGGTAACATTTCCGTGGAGGTAAACAAATATATTACGGATAATGAGTTCAAGAAATTGGTATAAAATTGAATTTAAAGCCTTAATTTAAACAAAGTATGTCCTCTAGTTTATATCAGATTAATACACATGCCATATGAAATTTCATAAAATATGATACAGTACATTGCTTCCTCTATCCACTATTCACTATTTTTATAAGTGCAGAATATTTTTGGATTATAAGTATAATTAAATAGAGCAAGACCACATGAATTAAAGCCATGAAGATTTTTTTTATAGAATTACAGGCTTGCTACAGAGCTCGAAGGCATTATTAGTATAATATCAGAGAAATGTATTCGCCCCCAGGGGATGCGTTATTATTATCAGTTATGGATTTTGTGGGCTTTAAATTAGAAAGAGAAATGCTATGGTATTTTTCTTTGAAAGCAAGGGAAGGAAACGACTGAAAATTTTAAGCAAACAATTAATGTTAACTTCAATATAAGGATGTTTGAGTTTGTACACAGCTTGCTCCCTAGTTAAAGCCAAGATCTGCGTTGCATGCACAATTGCGTGCAAATTGGACTTAATTTACTGCATGCTTTGCCTCTTCAATTAAATAAAATGAGAAGATGATTTTTACTTTAGAAGTGTAAAAGCTCGATGTGTTAAAATGTTCTACCTCTGAATTTTCCATAAATAGCTTGTGTACCCAGATGTTTATTTGAAACAATTCGTTTAGCTGGTATATATCAAGTTCAGCTTTTCATGGAAGACACAGGTTCTGCCCCCAAGGAGTTTACAGACTCAGTGGACACAGAAAATACACTAACATGTATCTTCAGTAATCAGTAAACACTGAGTCTAGATTTTTCTTCTCAAAACACTTTTTTTACATATATCTTCTTATTTAAGTCCTGTCTTCCAACTGAGTCTTCAAAGTCGGTATCGTTGCCTGAAATATGCAATCCAAATATTTTTAGGACCTATATTAGTTTCTTAGTACTGCCATAAAAACGTACCATAAACTGGATGGGTTAAACAACAAAAATTTATCATCTCAGTTCTGGAGGCTAGAAGTCCAAAATTAAGGTGTGGGCAGAACGATTCTCCCTCTGAAACCTGGAGGAGAGACTCTTTCTCGACCTCTTCCTAGCTTCTGGTGGCTTGTCAAAAATCTTTGGCACCCTTGCCTTGCAGCTGCAGTGTTTCAGTCTCTGCCTCCTTTATCACATGGCGTTCTCTTCTCTGTCTGTGTCCAACTCTGCCTCTTCTAATAAGAACACCAGTCATCTTGGATAAAGGCCCCACCCTACTCCAGTATGGCTTTATCTTAACTTGGCTAATTACATCTATTACTATCTTATTCTCAAATAAGGTCACATTCTGTGGTACTGAAAGTTAGGACTTCAGCATATCTTTTTGGGGGAAATAATTCAACATATCACATGAGACATTTAAGTCCTTCCACAATCCTTCCGGTTCAGCCTGTTTTCATTTCTCATTCATCATGGGAAAAAGAGCCTGCCAATTATTGATTTCCTTCTCTGTAGCAGGCACTTTACATATGCTAACTAATTAATCCTTGGAAGGACCCTAAAGAGAAAGCATTATTATCCTCCTTTTGTTGGTGACGGATCTGAGGCTTAGAGGGTTTAAGTACATTTTTCAAGATTTACTTGTTTTACAGGTCTTAGCTCAATCTTACTGTATCAAGAAAGCCTTCCTGAAAACCCAGACAAAGTGGAGTTTCCATGACACATATTCTTATGAAACCCTGTATTTTCCCTTCCAGAATTCACATCAGTTTGTTTATTTATTATTCGATCCTCTGATTAGTGTTTGCTTCTCCATCTAGACCATAAGCTTCATGAGGCAGGGACCGTGCATTTTCACCATTGGCCACATAGACACCTCGTGATATTTGCAGAGCAAACGTTGGAACAAATGATTCCCATAACTAGTAAGCGGTAGGATTAAGATTTGAACATTTCACTCTAAAATCCAGAGTTGTTCTACCTGTAACGATGAACAAATATTTACTAGACATCCGCAGTGTAGTAGGCACTCTACGTTGCACTCAGGATATCAAGATGAATAAGATCAAGTCCTTGTCTTCAGAGTATTGACAGTCTAGCAGAGAAGAAACACAAGACGAGGGAAGATTAACTTTCCGAAGCTGGGGATGGGCGTTCAGGGAAAGCTTATCAAAGGGGTTTATACTACAGTCCTATCCTATGGGCAAGGAGAACAGTTGGAATGATTCAGGGGGTGGGGGTTAGGGGAGAACCAGCCAAGTGCTCATGGCCATCAGGCAGAGAAGTAGGTGTAAAGGGAAAAAGCCCTTGGAAAGATGGTATTTCCACCGAGAGGTAGATTACAGAGGAGTTACTGAGTTAGATGAGTCTCCTCTAACAGAACTTTTGCCCGAGCCAAATTGGTCTACTCATGATCTCATCAATATATCCCACACATTTCTGACTCACTTCAGGAATTTTCTAATTGGGAGAGCTTTCCAAATCTGGAAACTGCTCTGTTTGGAGGTAGTGAGTTCCCAGGCCCTTGGGGGTGTTTAAACGTAGTGTGCATGACTAATTTAGTCCCATGTTATAGCAGTGCTTCCGATCCTTTCTCATGCCATGACGCTCATAGAAAATACTAATATTTCTACGGCATATGGAGATAACAAACAAAAGCACTCTGTTCCCAGGGCTGAGGGGATCAATGCCTCATTCCCTCTTAACTCTTTTCATGGCACAACATGTGGAATGTTCTAAGATGGGGAATTCAATCCTTCTGGCGTTTAGCTATAGGAAAAATTAAGATATTCTCTAATCCAGAGGTTCTTTAAAAAGAAACATTCGTTTTTCACATTCTTTATACAAAATCCAGAGTAATGTATTAATGGTGCAAATCAGATCATGTCACTTCCCTTTATAAATCTCTTTACTTGCTTCTTAAAACATTTCAAAGAAAATCCAGAATTCTTACCTTGAACTAACAGGCCCTGTATGGTTTGATCCCTGCTTAGGTCTCCCAATTAATTTCCTATAACTTTCCCCTTTGATCACTATAATCCAGCCCCATGAATTTATTTTGAATCTTCAAATAAGACAAACTCAATCCTGCCTCAGGGCCTTTGCACATGCAATTACCTCCAAAGGCAAAAATACAAGAATGATCTTTCTCATACTTCAATCCTCAGCTTCAATATCATACCTCAGTAAGGCCTTCCCTGACTATTATATTGAAAGAGTTTCTACTTGTTATAGTCTGTTGCACCATCTTTGTTAAGAAAGATCATAGAAATTACCAAATAGTGTATTTCTAAAATTTAGTCATTTATTAGTCCCCCACCCCATACATTCCACCTACCATCTACCCTTCCCTTGACCTGTGAGTTTGACAGGGCAGAGAGCTTGCTCTACTCATCACTCTAGTCCCAATGTACACAACAATGCCTCGCACATCATAGGAGCACAAAACTTATAAGTTGAATGAATTAATTAAAACATTTCAAGGACAATCTGACAAATAGAGGAATGGGAATATTTTAAGCCCAAAGAGGATGCATGTTTAATGAATAAGATGGTTACAAAGGATAGATTAGAAGGAGTGGTCACACCAGGATGCAGGAATTGAAACAGGTTTCATGGAGGAAGTTCTAGATGTCTCCTGAAATATCAACATACGAAACTAAGGGGGGTGTGTGTGTGTGTGTCTGTGTGTGAGTGGGGGGGACGTTATGGAAGTATTTTAGGAGAAATCATTATCAACAAAAATACATTGTTAGGTGGGAGAAGTGTATGGTTTAGGAACAATAAGTAGTGCAATCTTATTTGATTACAGCAGTGGTTCTCAACCAGGGGTGATTTTGTCCCCCGGGGGACATTTGCTAATGTCTGGAGACAGTTTTGGTTGCTACAACTTAGGGGTGCTACTGGTATCGACTGGGTAGATGCCAGGGATGCTGTTAAACACTCCTCAATGCACAGTACACTCCATCTCAACAAGGAGTTATCTGGTCCCAAATGTGAATAGTGACAAGTACGAGAAATACTGGATTATAGGGATGTATAAGAACATTACAGAAGATAAGGCTGAAAAAATAAGGCAAGGCATAACTCTAGAAATATTTAAATGTCAAGGTCAGGCATTTACTTAGTAGGTAGAGGGCAGTGAATGCTGGTTTTATGCAGAGATGTGATAGGATCAGAGTAGGACTTTGGGAGGCCTAATCTGGCACTTGTATGATGGCAGACTGGAGCGGGATTGGAGTAGACCTGTTTGGAGGTTGCTTTAATGGTCTAGATAAGAGATTAGAAAGCCTTGCACCAGCGGAATGCAAAGGGTGATGGAAAGGACTCAACAGACTTACATTATTTCAGAGTTATAATGTCCAGGGATTGCCAATGACAGAATGCATCCATTCTGGTTAAGTCTGAAATGTCAATTCTTATGTCTCTTTGATTCAGCTCACATGAATTTTGAGGGAAAATACCACACGTCTTGACTTTTTTGTCCATAAATGCTTGGAATGCCCCTGAGGTTTCTTCAGTATTTCATATCACATGTTTTTATCAGTTAGTGGAGAATTTCAAAACATGTATTGTAATCACTAACCACTCTGATGCTTTGGGGAAAGAATTTGTTATTGAACAGTATTTGGGAATGGGATGGGTGGAGAAAAGAAAGTAAGAGGGGAGAGAGAGAGAGAGAAAGAGAGAGAGAAAAGCAAATGCTAAATTACAATTGTTTTAGAACTTTTCTTGTAGAACATTTGTTTATAGAATACTTGGAAGATGAGCATATTTGAAAAATAGAATCAAGGAATCTTCGAGTTGGAAGGTTATCTAGTCCAGTCTTTTTTATTCAAGCACAAAATGAAAACATTAAACGGGATGGCTGACTACTCTTGTCTTAAAGAGCTTCAGTGCTTGGCCAGATGCCAGGTTGTTCAAAATCTGTGCTCACATTTGCAGTGGGTTTCTAAGATTTCAAGATATTGGCAATCTGACAAAAGCCTATTTCAAAAGTAACTGGTATCTTTATTAAGGTTTGACAAATGAGATGTGAATAAATACTGTGTGAAAGAGCCAAGATAAAAATATGAGGGGATTTTTGTTCGGACTTTACCCTTTATTAGGTGTTTCACAGACCTCAGCAAAAAAGAAGCTTCTCTGGCTGTATTTTAGTCCTTACTTTCTCTAGCGTAGGAAGAACCAAATCCCGGGGTAAACAGAAATCATCTGTGCATCAGCAGTAGCCCCCTTATGGTCCTGATGCCAGGCTTGGGAATTCTGACGTCTGGGTAGCATAGTGTGTTCTACCCATCTGTGGTCAACAGACCAGGCCAGACACTGTTCTTCCGGCAAACAGATGTGGGGGAGGGAGGCTGAGCTCTATAGCCTATGCGCTGGGTTCAAGACTTCAAGGCACGTTTAGTTCACTTACGCTATCACACGTTCTTGATAACACGTACTTTAAATAACCCATGCACTTTGATCACGGAAGTCAAGAGCATGTAAGCTTCTTGCCTTTTCTGGAAGGAACATTAGACATGGAAGCTTTAACACTCCTGAGAGAGCACATGTCTGATCAAACTGATGTAATTCATAAAAAATGGAGTCCAGGAGAAGCAATTGTTAATGAGGACCAGGCATGAGTGAAGAAGGGAACCTATTCTGTCAGTTATTAGGAGAAAAGGTGAATTAAGAAAAGAACGATTAGTAATGCAAGTTTAAGTTCTGGATTTCTAGATACAGCCATATGTGGACTGGAGACATGGGCGGAGAGCAAAGGATTCCTTTGTATACCATGATTGAATGAATGCAGGTCTATAAAAATGCTGAGTTAGGTCATCCTCCTTCGTGTTGTTATTCCTGGGCCTGCCTCTTCTGACATTTATTCCAATATTTCCTCAATACTTTGTGGAACAGACAATTTCTGCACCATAATCTGCCCTAATTTTGCTAATGTGATTAATATCCTCTTTCTCTTTATAAGGAGAGTTCCATGGGAAATCCTAGTAGGTAAAACTAGAGATTCTTTTTTGCATGTCTGATAAAACTAATAGAGTGTAAAACAAAGGAGCTCATATAACCAAATATATTTTATTGACAAAAAGCCAAAATATTTGCTCTAAAATAAAAGATCTCCTAATCTACTAACATCTTTGGTTCTTTGAGGGGGATAACTAGACTTTTGTTAGAGTTCTGTAGTTTTTTGGTTTTTTTATTTTCAATAATCATTAACGACATTATAGCCTCTTGTCAAGAGTTCACTCATGATGCTGTGAAAAGCAGTCTACTGGACAGAGTAATACATGGTAGACCCTTATCAACTTTATAAATGCTCTGTTGTCTACCTTTGTATTCTGAATATGTGCTGTAAAATAAATGTGCAAAAACAAGAGTTTAATGTTGAATGATTCTCCAGATTTACAATACTCACAACTTATAAGATTTTTGTGTTGCATGCATACCTCCAAACTCTTATTTACCCAGGATTTTTTACATATTTTTTTCTAATTAAAGCTATCTGAACAGGAAAGCAATACAATGCCAAAAATGATGGATATGCGATATATACGTCTCTCTCAAATCCATGTTATCTCACAATACATCGTCTACAATCATGGTATAGGGACCATAATTTAAGAAACATTGTCTTGCGTTACTAATATAGTGAAAATTACGTTTGACTTTCCCATGTAAAAGAGAGTGTGTTGGCTAATTCTCATGGTGTGTGTCTGTGTGCGTGTGTGTGGCTGAAGTTCAGTATTTATCATTGGTGCGAAATACAGACTTCTAGTTGTTGGTACAGATAACAACAGCAGAAGTTGTAAAGCCGATTACAATAAAGCTGTGAAGGATGTGTTCTTGCAACAAAGCACGTGGGATCTTGGTTCTCAGTCGAAAGACAGCACTGTCGCTATTCACTTGGTCAGTGAGTGGCTCTAAGAGAGCAAAAGGCCGTGAGACAGCACTGAAGGGAGAAGCAGCAGTGGCCCTGCCTGCCTGCTGATCAGATTGTGTTTGTCTTTTCAAAAAGAAAGAAATTCATCCTTTAATAATTCCCTTAGATAGCACAGCTTAGCCAAGTTGGCTCTCCAGCCAGCTCTTGTTTGTGAAGTGCAATTTTGTGGTAATGAGCTGGTGACAATGTGAGGAAAATAGTCTAAACATTCTGAAAAACCATTCCAAACACGACTAAAGACAAGGAAGAAAGGAGGGAGGGAGGAAGAAAAGAAAGAAGCATGGGAGGAAGGGAGGGAGGAAGAGAGGGAGGGGGGAGGGAGGAAGGGAGGGAGGGAGGAAGGAAGGAAGAAAGGAAAGAAAGAAGGAAGGAAGGAAGGAAGGAAAGAAAGAAGGAAGGAAGGAAGGAAGGAAGGAAGAAAAGAGCTTCTAATGACCACTTCAGGGAAACTAAGAGCACAATGGACTGCACAATTACCTATCAACATGTATTCCCTATCAATTGTGTATTTTAATGCTTCTTTCTTACCGTAAAGATGTCCCATTCTGTTATAAACAAATGATCCTCATTCTCAGAAGATTTCAATGTATTTGTTTCCTTTAGCTAACTTTGGTATTTTCTGAATAGTTGGTAGATCTCTTTCCATCTATAAAAAATGCCCAGACATATGCAATTTTCTTTTTTTTTTTTGGTGAGGAAGATTAGCCCTGAGCTAACATCCGTTGTCAATCCTCCTCTTTTTGCTGAGGAAGACTGGCCCTGGGCTAACATCCATGCCCATCTTCCTCTACTTTATATGTGGGATGACTGCCACAGCATGGCTTGATAAGCGGCATGTAGGTCAGCGCCCGGAATCCAAACCTGCGAACCCTGGGCCGCCAAAGCAGAGCGCGTGAACTTAACCACTATGCCACCAGGCGGGCCCCACAATTTTCATTTTTAATATACACAAAACTCAGCAATGATGGGAAGCAATTACTGGAAAACCATAGGCCTGCTAACTCAAATCTCTCTTGCTCCCTTCCATTTATCAACAGGTTATCTTCAATTTTATGGCATCTGACTGCTGGGGAGAAGCTATAGCAGAGTTGGTTGCTGAGCGTGTTTCCCATAAGGAAAGAAATGGATTTTCTTAGTTGTAGAAAACAGACATGGGAAATTGGGTTTTCCAGGAGAGGAAGGGAGATGTATGATCAAGGGAAGACTGAGGCAAAATATGTTGGTCAAGTAGCTCAGAAAAAAGAAGGCAAGGCTTTGTGTTTCTGGTGCTGAACAAAAGAAAGGTAGTAAGAAGTTGGTTTTTTGCTCTGTGGTTTATTTTATGTTGCACCTAATGACAGATACTATTTTGGGACACTCAGCAGTCTTATTTCACATAAGGCAGTGTGAATTCTCTTGTCCTCCTCTTACTGAGCTGAAGCAGGCAAAGCAATTTCCAAACATGCCAAGGTGGAAAAGAGATGAAAAGAGATTTCAGGACATTTGATCTTTGCATTGAGGACAATGAGTTATTTGCTGCTGCTGGTTTTTCCTATAAGTTCTAATTGGAGCCCTTTAATTTGTTAGCGAACCTATCAAAATTTAAATACGAATATTTGTAATTCTACCACGGCGTAGCTGGTTAGTACGTTCCGTAAACAGAATTACATTCTTTCCTGTTCATCCTTCTCCCTATCCTCTTGCATCTCGTCAGTCTCTTCTACTTTAGTGTAGTGGGTAAAAGAAGACCCAAGGTTCAGCTTGAGGCCTTCATTGGAGATTTCAGAAGGTGTTTGTTTTTTGATAAAGCTTTCAAGGTAAAAATACCATTTTTCTTTTGTTAGTTGGATGACTAAATTGAGATGTGTGCTCACGGTAAATGCCCAACTCTTTGTTTGTATATGCACCCTGCTCTTTAGTATCTTTTGCTGTTTAGAAGCTCTAAACTATAGGCTCTCTGGTGCATATTACTGATGACATTTTTCTTGCCAGCAGTGACATATCCAGCACTAATAAAAAACTCAAGTGCCCCAATTCAAACCCTTTCTCTTGACAAAGGTTCATCTGCAGCTCTTGGACATCTGCTAGGAAAGCATGTTGCTGAGGCCACAGCCAACCACTGTTTGTGTTCAATCTTCTCAGAAGACGAGGATCTTGATTCATAGACCCCTGGTACCAATCGTTAACTACAATCATGTGTGGCTTGACAGTGAGGATAAGTTCAGAGAAATGCATCATTAGGTGACATTGTACAATCCCTTAATTACTCCAGAGGGTACTAAAACCCCCAAAAGGCAGCCAGAGGGGACTCGAACCCCCAAAGACAGAGCCAGGCTTAAATATACTTTGTGAGACAACTTGAAAAAATAAGTCATAGCCTAACTGCAAAGTTGGCGCTACTCATCTCCATTGAGAGATCCTCCCAGTAAAGCTCTCAGGGTGGCCACTGGGTCTCCCAATGGGGCAATGACATCAAGCCAGTGGCACAAGCACCAGGAAGGGAGTCAGCCTCATGAGATCCAATCCTCAACCCCTAGTCGTGTGAACGTCATAGAGTGTACTTACACAAACCTAGATGGTATAGCCTACTACGCACCTAGGTTCCATCTCATGGGACCACCATTGTATATGTGGCCCACTGTTGACTGAAACATAATTATGTGGTGCATGACTATGTTTATATCACATTCCTTTCTTTCTAAGTTCAAAGTCAAAATTATACATGTTACAATATCAGCTAACTTGCATCTGACCTTTTTATTGTTTCTGTTGTTGTGAACTGTGAGCAAACTACACAAATGAAACATAACACCAGAACCTGGCTGTCACAGAAACTCTCTCAAGTCTTAATATGTAAACTGTTCCTAGAGCAAAGTTAGTTTAGATGTTTAAACATGAAGCCGATTCTGTGTCTTCATTTGTAGACTTTTATTTTAGTTTGGACATGATAGCTGGAAGTTTTATACACAGGATACCTTGGGAACTGAACAGCAGGCTACTTAAAAACTATAGAATTGTGGCCAGCCCAGTGGCACAGTGGTTAGGTTCGTGCACTCCACTTTGGCAGCCTGGAGTGCGTGGGTTTCAATCCCGGGCACAGACCTACACACCACTCATCAAGCCATGCTGTGGCAGTGTCCCACATACAAAATATTGGAAGATTGGCACAGACGTTAGCTCAGCATCAATTTTCCTCAAGCAAAAAGAGGGAGATTGGCAACAGATGTTAGCTCAAGGCCAATCTTCCTCACCAAAAACAAAACAAAAAAAACAAAAAACCCTATAGAATTATTTAATGATATACAACAATACCAGAAACAGTCTCTTATATTTCAAAATTTATTGCTTGGCAATTATTTTCAAAACTATAATTATGAATACTTTGGAAGTATAAATATCAATATATCTGTCTTTTGTTCTGGGGGACTTTTAGAAAATCTCAAATCACATCACAGTTGGAGCAACTAAACCATAGAGAAGGAGGTGAATGAGATCACATGATCAGGTTAGGGTAGAACTCTAATTGAATATAACTGTGCCATCTATGGCTTGTTTGATTGCTTGAGTCCCCAGAGTATAGACATCGGTGACCAAGGCCTCAATCTAGCAGTGCTGGCCATTGAAGGTCACAAGGGAACAAGGGAGAAAGGCCAGGACCACTGTGATGTCCAGACTCTCAGGAGTTCACACATGGGGTTAGCAACAGTAATTACCAAATTTTAGTAAGCACATGCCGTATTTGTGATACTGCATTAAGAGCTTCATGTATATTAACTCAATTCACTTTATAACAATGTTATTAGGGAAATGCAATTTCTACCATTTATGAAGATGAAGAAACTGAAGTATAGAGAGGTAATTTGCCAAAAGTCTCACAACAGGTAAGTGGATTTCAACCCAGGTGGTCAGAACCCACTCCCAATACTATTGTCAACCAGTAGTCCAACTATCTCTAAGGTGAACGAATAAATAAATAAAGTCTAGAGTGATGCTTTTAGGAAGCCAGAATATGAGGCAGGGCTGCAAGAACAGGCGTTCCCACAGCATCACTTTTTTGTTTTTTATTTTAAAGAACAGTTACTTTGATAACACCCCAACTTTTAGCTCCTTTTATAGACGGAAGTAGTAGATTGGGCCTCCCCCTATTTGGAGGTCCTGGTTATATAGGGACCACCTGGGGCTGGGAGAACACACTCATTGTTGGTGTCAGGGGCAGGGTTGTGTCTTGCAAGAAACTGCACTCTGAAGCCTCAGCAGTTTTGATTAAAAGGCCCAGGCGTGGAGCTCAGACCCCAAGCCTCCTTATCCTTTTTCCCTCTTGGGTTTGGACAGGGGTCCCGCTGAAGCACCTCCAACACTAGTACGGTAATTGTCTAATTGCTTTTATCCTAACCCCAGATTCTGGAGTGCTCAAGGAGTCTCTGTGACAAAGCAAGTGAGCAGGACTGTGATCCTCTGATTCACTGAAGAGCAAAGTCTTCAAGATGACTTTTGCTGCGTATCCCACTTAGGAGTCCGGCGATATGTGAATCTTCAAGTACCTAATCCTGTTTTTGTATTTCTTCCATTATAAAATGAGATCTGTGTTCACATGGAGAAAAAGTGAATAAATTTAGCAGTTAGCTATGCTTTTGAGGAAAGGGGCTAAGTCTGTGGGGTCACTTGGTCATGCAAGACATTGGTTTTTACAGACTACACTTGCTAGTCATTATAGTATCCCATAGAAGTTGAATTTTCTTTTGAAGATATTTTAGCACTATTTTTCTTACTTCTTCTCATGTCTGATTTTATTCCTTGGAATTTTTCCACATTTAAACATTCCTATTGCTACATATAGCTCATGGAATGTTTTTTTTTCTTCCATTTCCTTAACTACTGACATATTCCTAAGAACAGCAGTTTCTTCCAATACCAAATGTGATTTTACTGCATTTACAAACTGCTAATACAACTGGGTTGAAACAGTGACCTGCCTAACCAGATATTGCTTTGTATGTCAGTGATCACTTAGAAATTGTATAAATTCAGGACATTAAATATGGGCAATTTCCATCCCAAGTTGATAACATAAGAATAATATGAATTGACAATAAAATTCATTCAGGAATGAGTATAAATCCGGAGTTTGAATCTAAAATCAATCATAAATCAATATAATTTTGCTGAGTATTTTCTTTCATAGAGAAAAAAAATGTATCTCCAGGATACTGAGCATTTGAACATAGAATTTGGCAACTCCAGAACAGCTGGAAATAGTAAGATATGGCATGGAGGCAAGTCACCAGGACAATTTTTAGCTATCTTTTATCTGGATATTTTGTTTTTACATAGACTCATTAAGCTCAAAGTAATAATAATCTCATTTTTATTCTTTGAATATGTTTTCTGTTATCTATCTTGCTTTGTTTTTTCGTCCACAAGCCCTGTAACTAAAAATATTGCAAGAAAATGTCATAAAAGAATTAAAATAATGTGGAGACTCGTATAAAGGGAACTTTATAGTTTTTAAAATCTAAGAGAACTTTTGCTTAATTCGCTCCTTTTCTCGGCAGAAATTATTGAAAACAGGGTGACAATCTGGTTCTCATTTTTCTTGCCTCATCACCACATAAACCTCCATTTAATGGACTAAATCAATAAATAAAGAATAAAAGCTCTTTTTGGGTATGACTTCTGACACAGAAAAAGCAGAGGTATACATAAGTGATGGAATAATATAGTTTGATGGATGTTGCAAGAAAATGACAGCTTGACGTTGTCAAATCTTCATACATTTCACATCTGGATGATCTCCTGTGAACCCCATGTCATGGAGCAGTTACAGAGATCCGGACGGCAGTTCTGCCTTGCTTTCTAATCCCTCTCCAACCTCTACTCTCTCTCTGTTGCCTAACTCTCATCTATGCATAAAGTACACAAAGGAGTCAGTTGTAAGATATAGGCATTACATAGAACCGGAACAAATCCTGAAAATTGTTATTTATGTTTTTCTTAACTTCAGACACACTAGGTTGTTTGGTCAAGAATCCAGAAATTACTTTGTGAATCATAACAACTGAAGGTCATTTCTTACCAAATATAGTGTGTAGTGTGTGTGTGTATGCGTGTGCACACGTGCATGGGTATGTAACTCACAGCTATTCTGGAATACTTATTCTATCTTCCTTATATGTGTTTGTACTCTTCTCTACTGCCAAGTTGTTGTTTTGAACCCCCTTTCCTGAGAAATGTCTACTTAAATTCCAGTGGTTCAACTAGTATCTGTCTCTTTTTCAAAATGTAGCTTCCAATTCTTGATCTTCACTGATCTTTTCAAGCTTAGCCCAGCTGGCTTGGCCACGGCAATCCCTCCAACAATCCATCACAATGCACCAAGGCACATTTCTTCTGTTTGTCCTTTTATTTGATGTTAATATCTTTTTAAGTTTCTAAAGGGCAAGCAGTATGTCTTCTGTGTGCTACATGCTAAACAGATGTTCCCGACCAAACAAAAATTCTTGCCAGGGGAAAAGGGAAGAAAATGTGTAGAAATCTTTAGCCAAATGGACAGAGTGATTTTCTATACTGACCACAGTAATGCAAGGGAATTCATTCTGATGGCCTTGGAGCCTCTGCTAAGGGTCAATGAGCTATCCCAGTAAAGTCTCTGGCAATTTTCTCTGCAATTAAAGCGGCTTTTGAGATAGAACCAAATTTGGAATTAGAATTGCAGATACACATGAGAACTTGTATGTGTAGAACAAACAATTTCTTGCTGCCTATTGCTTGTGGGACGTTTGCCAAGAAAAAACAATTTGCTTTGCTGCAAGAGCCCAGCTAGCCATTACTGAAGAATGTTTTTCCAAGATTGCTTATCAGTGATTTTAATAGGGCTCGGAGGTTTGTGTGGTTGCACAAAATGTTAGTTACTCTTTAAAAGCCCAGATTTTCCCCCATTTTCCTCCATAAGTCTGCACTCTTTTCTAATTGTAATACAATCAGCAAGATTAGCACCTCCCTGAATGAATAGATAGTAATGGATAATTAAACGGTTATGATAAAATGGATTTAACTATTATATTGCTGTTGCAAATTGAAACCTGTTTTATTCAAAGAGGCTTTTTGGTTTTATACAGGAGTTCAAACTGTTAGCTATTAATTTGGTTTTGCAATTGTATACTCTGCTCATGGGAGATTCTGTGGGGAAGACATTTCTTCAGTGCCTCTTCATTGATCAATTGATTGATTCACTCATTTAAGTGTTTGTTGGCAGAAATTATTCGTTTAGCAAGCATACTGGGCCATACTGAGCCACAGAGAGAGAAATGAGAAAGGCACTATTACTGTCCTCAGTAAAATCAAAGTCCAGGTGTAGGTGACTGACATGTAAAGAAGGAATCACTATTCAGGGTTATAAATAAAATAATAATAGAGGTATATACCAGGATCAGTGTTTCTACTTGAATCCATACCCCATGTAAACACTTTTGTTGTGAACCCTAAACTTGGCAGAAAGTAAATATTTATACATTTAGAGTTTGACAAAATAGAACATAGAGATCTGGGTGGTTCAACTCAGTTGTTAAATCACGATGTTATGAGGCCAAAATCATGACCTGGATTTCAAAACCAGAAAGTCTGCTTTGAATAGTGAAAAATTCCACTGAGTTTTAGACTGATCTTATAATTCTACTCAGTGGTCAAGAGTGACTTGAGTTGAAACTGTATACTTCAGGATCAATCCAGTAAATTTTTTACCAATGGATCATGGACAGCAGCTGTTCTCCCTCATCAGAAAGATGCATGGAATATAGAATTTTGCTTGAAGGTAAGTTAAAATTGATAAGTAATATATATGTCATTAAAACATCAGTTATTTTTATTAGGTAGCTATTCCTCAGTGAACCCAACTCATCCAGTACTCATGACAAACCAAAGAAATTTGCAGTGATAAGATAGATGATAGGGCTGGCCCCGTGGCTTAGCGGTTAAGTACACGCGCTCCGCTACTGGCGGCCCGGGTTCAGATCCCAGGCGCACACCGACGCACCACTTCTCTGGCCATGCTGAGGCCGCGTCCCACATACAGCAACTAGAAGGATGTGCAACTATGACATACAACTATCTACTGGGGCTTTGGGGAAAAAAAAAGGAGGAGGATTGGCAATAGACATTAGCTCAGAGCTGGTCTTCCTCAGCAAAAAGAAGAGGATTAGCATGGATGTTAGCTCAGGGCTGATCTTCCTCCCCCCCCCCCCCCAAAAAAAAAAGATAGATGATAAAGCTGCTAGAAGAGATTTAAATTCTTAGCTCTAGGAAGCCTTCGAGGGAGATTATAAAAGCAGTTTGTTTTATAGACATTCAGAATCACCTCTATTTCTTATAGCAAATTAAATTGGGAAAGTCCTCCTCTATGAGACCTGGGCCACCCAACTAGTTTTGGTGGCTGTAGCTGGCCTGGAGTGGCCGACCTGCAAGGCTGACTCTCTCCTATCTTGTCTCTCAGACTCGGAGTGGCAGGAACTGTAAAAACTTGCTTTCTCTTTATTAGTCTGTGTTTCCTAAGAAAGGACCCACTAGGTTAGAGGAAAAGATTCTGCTCTTACTTTCACCTTTAGATGTAGGAAATTAGTCATTAATTAGACTAAAATGCAGGCATTACTTGTAAATTCGTCTGTGTTTTCTGGTCTCATTACTGCTGTTCTGGACTGCATGATAATAAGCATAACATAATTAAAGAGTAAACACTAGGCAACTACAACCAGCGTCAGGGTTTCGAGACTCAGATGGTAGCAATCAGAGACGCGTAATTTCTGCTCCATGAGGGTGGTCTTTTGGTCTTTCCCCAGTTTAACTCAACTTGTTCTCTTTTCCCCTGTGGCCAGGGGTTTATATAAAAATCTCTTCTTATAATATAGTTTGGAGTATATTAGAGAGATGGTAGTGCTGAGGAGAGAGGTACAAAGATGCCGACGAGAAATTGCTCATATCATAATGAGAAAGCTCAAATACCATGCAAACAGAGAAGTTCTGCCAGAGAAGAATTGGCAGCTGCCATTTATGGTGAAGGAAAATTGGCTTAGAGATGTCAAATGTGATGACTCTTTATTTAAAATATCAGTTTGATCAGTTGAGACTGAGAATGAGGAACTGAAAATTATCCCCAGGGAAAATTTACACCATGGCAAAAGCAATACCTATTTCATGGAAAACTGACGGATGAAGATTGCGTGGGACACCAGTGAAAAATGAAGACCAAAAAGAGATACCTTCTTCAGTTCCTAGTTTCCCGAATTCCTCAGTGAGACGAGAGATAGGAAATGAGAATAACAAAGTTTGCATAAAATATTTCCTAATCTGTGTAAAGTAGACTGTTGGCTGGCATTTACAGATTCAACATGTATTTGATTTTTCATGAGCAACAAGAAATCCTTGTTAGACAGTGCTTGTGAGGATTTGCATTTTGCTGAGACATGGACGTGCTCACGTTGGCGATGTAATCAGAATGTCCTCCACAAAGCTTTTCTGCCCAAACAGCCTTGGCTCTCACCGGGCGTCCTCTTTCCCTCCACGTTGTTCAAAACATTGCTGTAACTCTCCTGAAGTGTTAGGCACTAGGATTCTTTGTCAAATTTACCCAGATCAGGCATGGGAGTATGGAAAGAAAGACAATTCTAGAGAATTAAATAGAAGAGAAAGTGAAAAAACCTTTGTGATTGTTTTTAGTTAAAAAAACTATGTATTCTATTAGTCCTGTACTCTTAGTCTCCTTAAGCGTTTGAAGGGCTTGCTTAAATTTTTCAGTTGAACTTTATTGCATTTTCTGAGAAGATTCATTATAAAAATAGTACTTATGAGTTTGGAAAATCATAGATGTTTCAAGATGTACTTGTCATAAATAGCAAGAGTCTACCATATATCTCTTTTTCCATAAATTGTGGTCCCCTGTATGGAAAGACAAGCTGAGCAATCTTCTCCTATAGAGTGGCACTTCAACAAGACTTGGATATCATTTTGGGATGACAAGATATTATGGCATTGGTCTTGTGAAAAATTGTTAAATGAATAAGGGGTGTTCCCTCTCTCCAACCCCATACCCAGACTCTGTTCTATTCGCAGGTATTCCAACCACATTTAACACCCTCATTCTTGTCCCTCATTTTGTCAGGCTAATTTTTGCTAATTTCTGCCTGTGTCCTCATTACGCATGTCTCCAATCAATACTGCGTTGCTTTGTAATTTTCATTTTAGGGCCAGTTTTGAACTAAAGTGAAAATTAGTAAGTTTATTACATTAATCTGCATCTTTAAACTAATGAGATAAGGCTAGCAGAGACTTCCAGAGATTCCCTTCCAAGTAATAAAGGATATTTTCATATGAATATTCATTGGCAATAGACCCTCTGACAATTCTATTTAAACCGGAGTATCCGTACCCATATTCATTCCCTAAGCAGGAAGGTTATTTTAGAGATGGTGAGGATTTCACAACTCCTTTCTACCAAAGCCTCATGTAAATGAATGACGAATATCGTCTTAATGATCTGCTCTTTTAGTTACTTTGAAACTAACTAAATCGTGCTAGAAAGCACGAGAAGATAATGCCAATTTGCTTTCCTCAGAACACATTATGTGTGGCTATTGATGCTATGAATTGGGAAGGCAGTATGCAACTACTAACTTTCTCACTTTCATCTTCAAAGTGACTGAGAGCAAAAGGAAGAGATCTAGAATTCATTGTTTCAAGTCATTTGTTACCTAAGTAGATTTTTAGACCATATTTTAGAACTATTGATTCACCATCACAGGAAAAAGGGCAATTTATTCTGACCTGTGAAGAGGCAGTGGATGTGATACATGTTAAAATGATTTTTTTAGTGATATTATTTCTAGATTAAAATCCCTTAAGTCATAATGTAAGCTTTTTTAGAATCCTTTCCATTTATGCCTTGCTGACCATATATTGAGTTTTCATATTTTGCATTTCCGTCTTTTTAACTAATAATATTTGATGTTACTCCCTGGTGTCATATTTCTACTAATTATTCTCTCGCTGCTGCCTGTATTTGCCCCCTGGCAGGCAGAGAAGCAAATGTTTGTAATTCCAAGTGTTTAGAATATTTGAATTTGATCAGTAGCAAAAATATGTTTCTCGTTCATAAACATTATGCCTCTCAAACTAATCATGGTGATATGCACAATTTTGATTGCCACCTGTCTTTTTCAGAGCTGTTTGTTCCTGTAATTTTTATTCTTCAGATAGTACTTGTTTGCTTATTTTGAGACTATTTTAAAGGAGAGAGAATGAAACATTTACTTGTCAGCAGTAATTTTTTAAAATATCACATAGCAGAACAGTATTGATTTCATAAAAACAAACGCTAAGCATGAAAATCTTAAAAAAACACCCACATTCCCTCAATTGAAGTTGTAAAATAATAGAAATATCCAGTTCGATTTTAGATCTGACAGACATTAGAACTTTTCTCGTTTGACATTTTTTAGAAGAATTAAAGCCAAAGTCAATTTTAGAAGGAAGGTTGGGCACATGTAATCAAAGTATGCAGAGGGATGAGAAAAATCAGGACAAATTTGAAATTTTGTTTGAATGACTAGAGTTAACTTTTAGTAAAACATGAGTATTTAAAACCATTTCCTTTAAGTTTTATTTTTTGTTGCTAAAGTTGGAGAAAGGGGAAATGACATACACTTGCTACTGTTTCTGATAAATTTTGCATGTTGGAGAATTTCTGTTCTCAGGAAGAGAAGGATGTAATCACAGAAGATCTGTATGATCTATAAAACAAGAAGCAGGGGCCGGCCCGGTGGCGCAAGCGGTTAAGTGCGCGCGCTCCGCTGCGGCGGCCCGGGGTTCGCTGGTTCGGATCCCGGGCGCGCACCGAAGTACTGCTTGGTAAGCCATGCTGTGGCGGCGTCCCATATAAAGTGGAGGAAGATAGGCACCGATGTTAGCCCAGGGCCGTCTTCCTCAGCAAAAAAAGAGGAAAATTGGCGGATGTTAGCTCAGGGCTGATCTCCTCACAAAAAAAAAAAAAAAAAAAAAAAAAAAAAAAAAAACAAGAAGCATCCTGTTTTTTGATAGGTATGATGGCAATCCCCTTTTCTTTATAAGAAGATGTAGAGAAACCATTTGTAAAGGGCTTTTCTTAATAGGATGCATGTGCCTTCGTTGAGAAAGATGATCTTTTCCTAAGTACGTATTTGGTAACTTTCTCTACAGCAAGGTTTCGCATATTTTATTACCTCTCTTTACTGCGTTGAAGTTATTATAGCATCTCTAAAAAGTGTAAAGAACTCATTTGGAATATACTTAAAGATCTGCATATCAAATCTGAATATTTATGAAGGCTTTAATATAGGAAAAGCTATATTAGCTTTGTCATTATTGATTGTTTCTCCACTATTAAAAATTTAGATTAAATGTACAAAACTGTTAAGCGGTAAAGAAATATTTGCCCAGCTTATTTGTTAGGAATTACTCATAAATGAGAAGTTAATCTTTTGGAAAATTTCTCAGGATTTCAAAGTCCAGAACCAGTTTATGAGAATAATACAATACACTTCTGTTAACAAAGCACCGTTAAATGCGTGCTGTCATTGTCTCGAAACAGTTGTGTGATGTTGCTACTATCATTTTTCTTTCTTTAAAGCTGAGGCAGCAGAGGCTCAAATAAACACTCTTTAGGCTTCTGTCCTTTCCTCTGAGTCGCATAATCCTCACACTATATCCTACCTCTTCCCTTTGCCGTGTCGTTCATGTCCAGACCACCGTGGGTGTGTAAATTTTCAAGGTGGAATGCCAATATCAACTTCTTGCTTTTGAACAGTTTGACTAATTTTATTCAAACTTTTATTTTTAAAGAAGTTATTGTGATAACTCAGTCTCTTCAGACACTATTTATAATAATGTCTGGCACATAGTAAGCACTCAGACATGTGTGCAATGAATGGTTGAAGTATATAAGATGGAAGGGGAGACTTTTAAAAGGAGGAGTCCGTGCTTGATTGTGCACAAAGGTGGAAGTCCTTTGGAGGGCAGAGAAAGTAAAAATCGTAGCTGAGGTCAGGTAGTTCCTTCTTACTTGAGGTGTGGTTCTTGAACCAGCAGCATAGGCATCACCTGGGAATTGTTAAGAATGCAGAATCACCGGCTCTATCCCAGACCTGGTGTGTTGGTCTGCCATTTTACAAGATCCCAGTGAGGCAGTATGAGGGTCACTGTACAGTTCAGTGGTTCTCAACCCTGATTACACATTAGAATTACCTGGGGAAATAAAAATACAATGAAACCACCAGTCCTCACTTACAGATTATTTAAATATAATCTCTGGATATGCTGAAGTGTAAAGTCCTCAACAGACATCAAAACATCTCAGCCTGTTGTTGTCAAGGCAGTGGATTTAGTGTAAAATATTTAATCTCAGTGGAGCCCAGTTATCTCATTTGTAATAAGGTGGGGGTCATTTGAAGGTCTCTAAGGCCTATTATATTCCTAACCTTCAGCAATTGAAAGAAAGTGGACCCCCATCAAATTAGCATTTCCTAATCATGTTGAAGATTCTTCACGTTTGTGGTTTGGTAGTGGTGTTTATACTAAATGATTGTCAACCAGTGAAAAACCTCCCTCCAGACGGTGAGAAACTGTCTTGGTCTCTGCTTCTTCACTAAACACTCATGCAGCTTTCTTTTGCCAATGGGTTCAAAGCCATTTATTTTATGAGATAAATTTTTGTCCTGGGCGGGAAGAGATCTGTAAAGACCTTGACTCAACAGCAGCTCAGTTCTTCCTGCTGGAGATAGAGGTCTCACTAGAAGTATGTCCTTTGCTGTTTCAGTGGATTGTCTTGGACTTTTCCTCCTGATCTTTTATCTGGAGTAAAGACTCACGCAGAGCAACAGTGGGAAATACAGGGAAGGGGAGTTTGAGGATGCACGAAGGGTTCGTCAAGTGCAATGTGAAGAGAACTGTCTTTGTTTAGGAGGCAGGGAGGAGCTACTGAAATTTTTGCAATGAACCCATTACCTGAGACACAGAAATATTTGCTGAATGAATGAATAAATGTATATTAAGTACTGAAGAGAGAGATGTAGCTGGGTTGATTGGTTAAAGAAGGATAAGACGGCTATTGGCTTAAAACAAAAATGGGAACAAGAAGTTGGATGTGGGAGGTTAAAAAGACCATAGAAAGGACAGGAAAATGGGAGACAAGTTGGAACCTACTTGAACTTAGGAGAAAGATATCACATTAGAGTAGTTCTTCACAAACTAACATGTGTAAGAATTACCTGGAGAACTTGTAAACACACTGATTCTTGGTCCCACCTCCTATGATTCTGATTTAGTGATCTGAGGCAAGACCCAAGAATTAGCCTTCTGAGCAAGTTCCCAGGTGGTGCTGAGACTGCTGGTCTGAGGACCACATTTTAAACAGCACTGCATTAGAGTTTGAGACCTGGAATTAGAATATTTCATTTTCAGTTTTGGTTCTGCTATCTATTGACTTTGTTATCTCAAGCAAATCTATTATCTCTCCTAGGACAATGCTTAAAATACTACAATGTATCATTTACGTGGGATCTTGCTAAAACGCAGATTCTGATGAGGCTGGTCTGGGTTGGGGGCTGAATCTCTGTATTTCTAACAAGCTCCCATGTGATACTCATGCTGCTGGTCCTAGGAACAAACTAGCAAGTTCCTAGGCCATTACTTCTCCCATGCTTCACATGCTTATTATTAATATGAAGTAAAATATGAAATAATATGAAATAAGCATAAAATTTAAAAACACTTTGCAAATTGTGGAACGAGATGTAAATGGCCGGTAATAGTAGATTGATAGCAAGAAGAAACAGAAAAGACAACTGGGTTTTGAGCTGACTAACTAGGAGAATTCTGGCACGTTTCTAGAAATAGAGAAGTCAGGAAAAAGAACTGGTTTAAGAAAAATGTTGATCTCGGGGAAAAGTAGCAGGCAGTTGAAAACATAAGACAGAAATAAGCTTGAAAAAGAATTTAGTCTTGAGATACCAATTTAGGAGTTGTACACATATGATTAAATGATATTTTTGAATATGTGGGTGTACGGAAAGAAAAGAGATTAACTATGGAATCTGGGAAGAAATAACATTTGGAAGATATGAGAAGGAAGAGGTATATCAAAAGATGGATCATATTCTAGCACTTTGTCATAGAGACATTACTTATCCAACCCTGAGCTGTATCAACAGATTTTACATCCTCGTGATTGAGGATAACAGTTGGTTGAGTTTTCTAGGCATTCCCCTACTTGGATATTATGGAAGAATCTCATTTGTGGGGGGGGTTTACAAGCAGCTGCTCCACGGATGATGGAAGATACACAATCAGGATTTATTAGTGTCTTGGGCCAAGTCACAGGCGTTGAGAAAATAGAACAATTGAGGGAGATCATGGGTTTTATAAAAGATAAAAGGTAGAAGAAGTGAGGGATTCTGCAACTGGATATCCATAAAAAAGGCATCAATTCCTTGCTTTGTCAATCAATTCAGATATTTGAACATCTATGAAGCTCAAGAGAAACGCAGTTCAGCAGCTTATGGAGAGTAGCACTTTCACAGAGATAATAGGTCCATTGGGTAAAATAATAAGTGGATTACCTGACTGTTAATAATTGCATAATTTTAAAAGAAAAGCATGATTGGTTTAAGATACTAGTGTACTTGACAATGTCATGATGATATTATGATATCATTAAAGATGCTTCCAAATAATGGCCTTGGGTACTAAGAAAGGTTAATATGAATTCTTCTTTTCTTTTTCCCCTATATCATTGGCTCTTTTGCTTTTTGGGTACTTTTATTTTCCCTCTTAAATTTTAAAGTACTCAGTGTTAGAATTTGGACATTTTAAAGTTTGATTTGCAATCATCTAAACTCCAAATCAACAGAGGTCTCTTTCTAACATTGATTTACTCTCAGAGGGTCATTCATAAACATATTCATTACAGACACACTCCACGAATATTCAATAACACATCAATCACTGAGCTGTTTACGTTGAGAGACACAATTGAAATTGAACAATATAATTCAATAAAATTACTGGCCTTTTTATTTATTCATCTCAACCCTAGTTGCTCAGTGAGTGTAAACAGATCCATTGAAAACAATTCACTTCTCTGTTGTTTCCTGATTGATCTTCTCAAACACATGATTATTCTTAATTCAGACAAAATATTTCATTTCTTTAAGTACATGCAAAGGAATTAGAGCCAGCTGAATGCAATAAGAGATGAGGAAGGAAGACTCTCAATAAAAGGAAATCAAACCTGTTTACAAGTCTGGGATCTAAACACTTGTGAGGTTTGTGGTTTTGGAAACTATATTCATATGTTAGAGGAGAAGATGATGAAGGCTGTATAAACATGAGTTTAAAATGGCCTGGGCCGGATTCTTTTTCCTCCTTGCAGCCTAAGTACCTCTTTTAAACAAAGATTTCCCCTTAATTTCAAAGAGATCCCATTCAGGCAAAGCACCAGTGAACGGTGGAGGGAGAGAGAAATTCATTTTTTCTGAGAACATCAAGGCATATCAATTATTCAGAAGACAAAAGTTAAAATATGGAAGTATTCATAAAAACATCAATGTACATATACAATGATCATGAGATACATCAAATTATCTTCTCATGCAAGTGGTAACTCTTGGTTTCCTAAATCTGTTTTTTGTTTCCAGTTCTCCCACTTTGAATATATGATACTGAAAATATGCTAAATGTGGCCTTTGGGCAAATTAGATACAGAGATTGGTAAAACATTAGGAAAAATTTTTTTCTTATTTCAATTTAAAGTGTTGTGTTTATTTAGAAGGCAAGGAAAGTTAATGTACGTGCATTCTGGAATCTTAAGGATGACCATCTGCTAACCAATTACTGTCCTGGAGTTTCAGTGCCCCTTAGGCATATGTATTTATTTATTTACATTGTAAACTTGATAATTTTTTTGAAGGAATGAGCCAGGTGTAAACTACTGTATACCTACAGTATACTGCATATCTACAGTATACTGCATACTGTATAAACAGTCATTTTGGATCAATGTAACTTTAAGTGATGGGTTACCAAAAAAGATACCAGACTGCTGGAGTTTTTAATTTGTGGGCTTTGGAATTCTGATGAGTGGAAAAAAAAAAATGAAAGGCTGAAGGGAACTGGCATTTGAATTCCATGTGGCTTAGCATTTTAGTTGCATTCAGACACTTCTATTTTTATTTCTTCAAGCTGGGCCCGCTTCCAAGTAGGAAGCTGTAGAATTATTGCTCTCACTCCCACATTTAGTGCAATCCCCTATAATACTGAGGTTAGGTCAGCTTTTTCCCTGTCCCCTGCATTAAACCTCCAAATAAAGATCAGATTTCATGATAAGGAACAAGCGAAAAAGGACAACAGATTATAAGTGAAACATCGAACCAGCTTGACTTGAATTAGAATTGAATCAGCTGCATAATCTAATACGCACATAGTGCTTTGGCCTCAGATCCTGGTTCGTTTCACCTCATAGCATTTAAGTTATTCTTTCTTTTCTTCTTCTACCTTTTTTTTTTTTCTCATTGCCCTGCTGTGTACTGATACATTTAAAAGGATAGCTCTTTGTGTTTTATGCAATGGAAAAATTGCTGTGGAAGTCTTAGCCTTGAAAGGCACTGACTATCTAAAAATAGAAAAAAAGCACTCCTTTGTCCCGCCTCCCGTTGGTTGTTTGGAAACAGCTGTTTGATGCCAAGTTTGTACTTCACTCTTATCAGCCCATTTGGTGAGATCGGAATGTGCCTGAATAACTCTGAAGGTTAAAATATGTTGACTGGATTTGCTGCTGCTACCATTTCAGAAGGCCAGCTAATACCATCCCTGATTGCCAGCAGCAGCCAGGCTCTGCCTTTCTCATGATCATGACGCATAGTAGAAATATTCTGACGTCTATACATCATAATCCCTGCATAGTGTTTGTCACACTGGGGGCCCGACAGAGGTGGCGTGCCAACATGTGGAATTGCCCCTCCAATACAAAGTACACAATTGCATTGGCATGTCATGATTCAGGGACCACGTTTTTTATTTTGATCTTCTTGTTCTCAATCATAGATGTCTTATTTATGACATCTATAACATTTGTCTGAGAAAACTGGGTATTATGATTTTTATATTCAATCTTATAATGATTTTGTTGTTGCTGTTAGTGCTGTTGAGTGGATTCTGACTCCTAGTGACCCTGTGGACAGCAGAGTGGAACCCTGGGCCATCCTCTCACCTTACTGCACTAGATCAGACAATCCTCCACTACTATTCATAGGGTTTTCATGGCCAATTTTTTTGGAAGTGGGCGGCCAGGTCCTTCTTCCTAGTCTATCTTGGTTGGGAAGCTCCGCTGAAACCTGTCCACCATGGATGACTTTGCTGGTATTTGAAATACCGGTGGCATAGCTTTCTGCATCACAGCAACATGCAGCCACCACAGTATGACAACCGCCAGATGGGTGGTGTGGGTCCCTGACCAGGAAACAAAATCAGGTGATACGGTGAGAACACCAAATCTTAACCACCAGACCACCAGGGCTGGTTCATCGTCATTTTAGCATTCCAAAAATGTTGCTCCACTAGTCTTGATCGCTACTTGAGTTGTAGGTGTTCTTTCCAGTTCCTATTTACAGTGCAACCTAAAATCCTTTATAGCACAAACAGAAGAGTCTTCAATTTTTTATAATTATTTAATCATTCAGTCTTCTTACAGAATTGAATTATGCCATATTATTATTGTTATTAGCAGTTAGAAAATACTCACTGACCAACAAGAACTTTTAAATGTTACAAAATCGTCTTCCATAAGCTTATGTTACTGATACATTCCTCTTAGCTCAGAAGCATCTTCTGAAAGATGCTAAGTATTAATCTTGCAATTTGTCATGTGCTTACATTTATCTCCAAATAATGTACAGTGTTTTGTCAGTTATTTATCCAGTTATTTATATGTTTACATGATGCCTATTGCTGAAATACTCAGGGACTTTGACAAGTGTGTTGTGTTAGCAGAAAATAATGTTTAAGGGAGAAACAATATTCTTTTTCACTTGATTACTTCAGTACAGCAATTATAGTAGTTACTCTGTGACTTATTGAACAAACACTAGAAAGAAAGAGGAGGAACTAGATTAGCCAATCCCCTGAGTCATAGATACTGAATATCCACTCTGTGTGGATTTCTCTCTAACGTATCAGGGGAGACCCAAAAGAAAGATAACTGTTATCTAAAAGGTAAAATGATGAATTTAGGATAAACATAAATTTTAAAAGTCTTGTAACTGATTTTTATTCTCTTTGGTCTCTCAAGTTTCTCCTCTAACTCAGAGCTTCCCTTGACCTCAAAGGATTGCCATTTGGGCAAAAGACCAATGAACTATGTGGAGAATCATTATTGAACAAAACACATATCATCAGATTTAGATGGTTTGATGTGCGATTATTCTGAAGACCAATTAAATATCGTATCTAATGGTCATAAAACGACCAAATTATATTTTCATATGACTGATACATAGTTTCACATATCTGTTTTCCCTTTATAGTTTATTTTCTTTGTATAAATGATATTTAAAATGTGCTAAGTCTGTGAACTATGACAAGGATATCCAAATAACTGTATTTCAGCCAAAGATGACTCAATAGGGCGTGATTGTAGAGCTATTTATCAGTAGACTCTATATTCTAATGTTTACACTATTTCGACTTAAAGAACATTTCACAAACTTTTTTTCATTGGGAAACACTGCCAATATTTCTTTTTCACTATGTACATATATTTGAACGGGGTGGTGTCAACCCATGAACTCTCCATCAAGCTCATCAGGAAATGGCTGCAAAGAAGGAATTGTCAAGTGGTGCCCATGGTCCCTTTGGGAAGAGTGGGTCTCTTTTTGGGGAAGCTGAAGGATTTATTTAGGAAGAAGTGTTGAGAATTGTCCTTTCTCCCCAACTTCTGCCTGAATTCAGATTACTCATTATAGATGCTATTTTCATCTTCTGAAATACCATCCCATTTTTATAAAAGATTTGGTTGGACTTTGGGAGATTTTCCCATCTACAAGGCTTGCTTTCATTCAAGGCTCATTAAGATGTTTTATATCTATTCTGGTATCTCATTCCCTAATGGTATCGGGATGAGTTCTTTCTCAAGTTTTACAGGTTCAAATGTTGCATGTAGTTCAGATGCCGGTGTGTTCTGGGATCTCCATTGAGCAATCATTCAAAAACCTCAGAGTAGAGCTAGTGTGTGTGTGTGTGTGTATGTCTATTTTGGAGAGAAAAGTACATTGATACTAAAAAGTACAGTGATGTTTAGGAGCTGTTGTGAGGATAAAACCATGCACTTATCTACAAAACCCCACAAATATATAAATAATCATCTTTGACTTTGTGGATTATGCCTAAAAATGAATTGTTTCATATTGGTTTTATTTCTAAGCACAATATGAAAGTGGAATTTTAAAAAGTGTAATAATTTGAAATATGCAGTGAACACTTGGCATTCAAGGAAATATTGCAACTCTGTGCTCTTAAGTAAGTCAGTTAACTCTCTGATTGCAATTTTTTCTTCTGCAAAACCAGGAGGTTGGACTCATATCTCTTATATTTCTCCAGGTCCCAGTAATGAGTGGTTCTGTGACTCATTTTATGAGTTATCACATCTTAATTTATCAACTTAAAGTACATTTTTGTATGTAGGCTCTTCCTAAAATGATTTCCCACCGTTGGTTTTATTATGCTTCCTCAGCATTCAGAGAGGAATTAAAGATAGAGGAGAATAGGCAAGAGGTAAGAATAAGACATAGTTCTTGATGCCCAAAGAGCTAAAAGGTATTACAAGCAATACAATTTTTGAGGAAGATTTGAGGAAAAGGAAATCCATTGTAAATTTTAGCGTCTATTTTGTGCCATGCATATTATGCATGCTAGCTATTTAATTCTTACAATAACTGTAAAGTAGGCATTAATGTCCAATTTATACTGTTTGGTAAACGGTGGCTCAGTGGAGCCCAAGATCCATAGAGTTAGGAAGCAATGCATCTGGGATGGTTGGATTTGAGTGACTCTAAAGCCTTTACACGCTCTTACCAGATCCCAACGTGATCTTTGTTTGTTAGGGTGGACTCGCAAAAGAGAAGTGCATATTGCAGAGTTAAGTAGCACATACAATAAAGAGCTTTATATCTAGGCTCCCATATATTTCCAAGATCAATATGGTTTATTAACATTTCAATTTTTATTAAAAAATTTTCTTGGGGCCGGCCCGGTGGCAGCATAGTGGTTGGGCTCGCACGCTCTGCTTCAGTGGCCCAGGGTTTGCAGGTTCGGATCACAGGCTCGGACCTGTGCACCGCTTATCGAGCCATGCTGTGTCAGTGTCCCATATGGAGTAGAGGAAGATGGGCATGGATGTTAGCCCAGGGCCAATTTTCCTCAGCACACAAAGTAAAATAAAATAGATAAGACTATATATGGTGCTAAAAAAAGACTTATGTCTGCTGATTCTATACTATTAAATGATATAATAATGCTAATCATAAAACTAAAATATTGACTGAGGATCCAAGCCTGGGGCTATGGGCATCATTATTTTTTCTCATAACACACAAATACTTCCACGAGAATGATATGCACATAAAATTTACCCTCTACAAGAGATTACCTAAGGAATTATTGTTATTTTGTAGAAAGATTGTATTGCACTTCAAATCCTTTAATGAATATTGAGGGGTTTGTGTTCAGATCTATGAAACGAAGGATAGTTTATGCTTACTCTTATAATAACTGAGAAGCTATCAAATATTCATTATTGCATTGAGGCAACAGAAAGGGCAAGAAGAAGGAAGAATGAGTCTTTTTGAGGTATAAGAATTTTCAGAGTTTTTATAGATAGAAGGGCCTATCTCAGCTTGATTACTTCAAAACAGCTTCCTGCAACCTCCCACCAAGTAGATGAGCAATTAGTATAATCACAGCAATAAGTCAAAGACACTTGCTGTTCAAACTTGTGTTGTTCCTTTCCCTCTTGGCTTCGCTCCTAGGCTGTTCCAATTGCACACACACAGACCTGCATGCACATATTTAATAAAATTTTATTTAGCAAGAGGCAAAATGCCTAAGATTGACTTCTTTTTTGTATCAAGGTTGAATAAAGGGCACTGAGCAAGTAAAGCTGTGCTGAAAAGAACTGTGGCCAAGGCAGGGATATTCTGGTACCCGAACAGTGGTGCAGATGGAAGTCTGGCCAACAAAACCATAAAGCATCGAATCTAACTGTGAGTCAATCTGTCAGCTCAAGTACAAGGTGACTCAGGAAAAGATTGCCTTTTGTTTTCTGACAAATACTCAGAGGTTCTAGTACGTTCATGTGTGTTGGATATTGTTGGCAGGAAGGGATAAAAACTGCTTCACAAATGGGAAAAGTGAACTTTAAACAATTGATTCTCTGCTAAAAAATAAAGAGTAAGAGTAGCCAAGGAATTGATTTTTTTAAGAAACTTTCAATAGGTGGATATTAAAACTAACTATTCTGTGTCAACTCTTCAGTTGAAGAGACTGCTATAATATTTGTACATCTTCTGCTACTGAGTTGATTCAGTACAAAAAGAATTGTTTCTAAAAAGAAGTTGTGGAATAAAGTATATTTTGCAATGCCAATCTTGTGATATTTTTGCTATGCTTTTAGACTATCTGATTTTAAGAGGGGCTTGAGGTCTCATCTGTGTATTCAATTAATTGTTACACCAAGGTCCCAGGTGATCGGTTTGTCTGGATAACTGATGTTCCAGCTATGATAGCCTTGATTTCTCACTAGTTTGGAAGTTCTTCTATGGGTGTTTCCAAACACTTCCCTCCTTTTTTCTTTAATTAAGGAAATTGACAAACTTCAGGGAAAATATCAATTTTAACTTTTCATGAAACTCTGCTGAGAGGTTAAAGAATGGACATAGCAAAATGCATTTAACAAATTCCTTTTAGGGAAAATAATAAGCTCTTCTTTTATTACTTTTTATTGTGGATATGTATTCTTTTATGATCAAAAGGAATCTGACTTTTCTGGTTAAATGATGTGTAGGAAAACCTGAAAACACATAAGTACTTCGTGTTCTCAGGGAAGTCACAAGACCTCAAGACCTGAGGACAGGTGTTGGGGGAGGGAGAGAACTCTGCAGTGAGGAGTGTTTGGTGATTTGCCAGTGCCTTCTACCTGGGTGAGGAGTAGCAAGTGGCCACACATGCGTATGTTGACCTGCAATTAAATTACAAAATTTTTTCATTGAAAAAATAAATTTTGGATATGAATCAGATTGCTCATGGGTCATTACTCTGATCACCTTGGACTTAGAGTTATTTCATTTAATTCCCTCATTTTTATTTGACCAAGTAAGACATCTAGATATAAATAAAGATTATGAGGCAAACTGAAAACATAAAGTGTTGAATAGTATTTACATTTTGGGGGTGGGGTGAGGGTCGGGGAGACATCCTAGAGTTATTGCTTTTTAGCAGATGAATTCTTTTGACAAAATGGTAAAGCTAGATAAGGTTACTACTTAGCACAGCTATGTAAAGCATTGATGTCCGCGTTTTGCGGAATTTAGACCTCACGGAGTCAGTTGATATTTAATAAACAGCAAACTATGATGGTTATTACAGTAATCACGTTCTCTGGAGCCTGGGGAGGGAGAACAGCAATATATTTACCTATCTATTCCCTCATATTACCTGCATTCTCAGACGTTATAGGATTCTTCTTTAGTTTTTGGAAATATGATGTAAAGACATATCATTCTTTTCTTTTTTTCATTTTGCTGCACTTTAGTGGCTGAGTAAATGCTGCCAAAATCAAGCCCAAGAGGCTTCAACTCTCTCACTGAGGAAAAGCTCTCAATCTGAAGAGATTTTTCCCATTCAGGTCTGCCAGAGAATTGTTCCTTCTCTCTTTCAGTGGGCAACCTGGAGAATCAGAAGCAGTTCTCCTTGCTCTGGGCTCACGCTGTCAGCTTTGATGCTGACCAGCGAGGGCTGCTCAGCTACTGTTAGGGCAATTTTTTGAGGGGAGGAAGGAAGCTGCATAATTGGATTAAGCACCAAGACATCATTTTTAAAGGGATGCTCTGTTCGATTCACAACCATGTTTTTTTCTAAGTAAAAACTTCTTCCTCTGCCAATTAGTAGCTAATCAATATTTTCAGTACCACCCTCCAAATCTCTACACTATTCAGTGTTATTTTTAATATTGAATGTGCAAATAGGATAACCTGCAATAGCAAAACCTATTATTCTGTTGAATATTCTGAGATTAGAGACATAAAGATGACAGAAAAAGCAATTCAGAGATGGATCAAGCAATATTCTAAAATATCAAGGAGGCTATTTCCATGCATTCTCTTCCACATATGTGACTTTTATATTTTTCTAAATTCATTTTTTATTTTATTTTTTAAAACTGAACTAAGTATACTTGGTACTTTTTAAGTACCCCTTTTTTTTCTATCCTAAGGATATTAGTCGCAAATTAATCCATTATATTAATTTATCAATACACCTTTTCTTCTGTAATTCTTTGAGTGGTTTGCAGAGGCTCTTTGAGATAGTTGCTCTTGTTCTCATTTTACAGATGTGATGCTAAGGCAGAAAATGGTAAGGTAATGTACTCATAGTTTCCCAGAAATCTATACTATGTCAACTTCAAATTACAAATCATAGTGCATGCTAGGGCCTATGTTGGGCTTCCCTTTGATTAATAGGGCAGAGGCTGGGCTTGATGACCTCTCGAGAAGCCTTTCAGCTCTATAGAACTAGGATCTTAATTCTGATGAATGGTCCTGACGGTAACGAGAACCAATCTATTTCCCTACACTCTAGTTCAAAATTTAAGACAAGGCACACACTCATACAAAATGATATTTTTCCTTTCTACTGATTTGTAGGGAAGGAAATGTATTTCTGCCAAGCGTTATTATATTCTGATTTATTTGTGAGTGTGGATTGGTAGAAGGACCTATCTCATTCACACGGTTCTTTGGAAACTCTGCAGAGATTTTGGGTGGGAGAGGGACACAGTGGGAAGTTTGGTTCTGGCTAAGTGAATGACATGTTTGTACTGGCCAATGTAACATAGGTTCTCCTAAGCCTCCAGTCTGGGCGTGAACTGACTGCACTCACAAAATAAGCTGATGATTTTCAGATTTTTAGCAAGACTAATTAAGCAAGATGCAAATTTCCCAGTAGAGCTCTGTGACTAAGGTGTGAATTTTAATTTTTCGATTAACAAATTGATTTTGTGTAGTCTTCTGTGTTGAATTAATTTTTATTTTAGTTCTGATATCTTGATTCTTGGTTCTTAGGAAGAATAATAATCTCATCTGATTGCGAGTAGATGAGGGGAGCAAATACTTTACTTTTTCTTCATTATTGTTTTTGAACCCCAATATGGCAAGCTAAAAATAGAGATAGAAGCTTCCTTGAGTGAAAATATGATAGCAGTTATTTTGTGTCAACTTCTCTTGAGCATGAAGCTTGTCTTTTCTATGGGAAATATGTTTATTGCCCTAGAAAGCTTGCTAAGGATTTAATGTGAATACAGTGCACCGGTTGAGGTGTTGAGATTTGAAAGAGGTCCCTCTGTCTGTTCTTTCTACTCTTGCCTTAGTTTCTGTTGCTCATCTGAGTAAAGTTTGGAACCTAGAGTTTCATCTTCAGTTTCTGAAGTTCTAAAGGATCTAGAAGATGATGTGAATTTACATGCAAGCAATTTGAAATTTGGTCAAGAATATGAAAGAAAGAAATGTTTGTTAACAAAACAAAAATAAGAAAAGAACGCTTTTAATATTGTTTGAAGAACAGAAGTTGTAAAGTTAGTCTGTCATACAATGTAGGCTATGCAAATTTATGTATAAAGGAAAAAACTTCCATCTGAAGATTATGTATAATTCATTGATAGACAAAGTACTTTCTATGTTTTCCCCCTAAATACCCTGTCTGCAAGTCCAGAAGTGCATATGATATTGGTTTGGGCTGATCTAAGGCATACTTCTCTTAATGTGAGCTGAAGCAGAGAGAAACTGTTGGCAGATGCAAGTGAACTTTTCATTACAATGAGTTACTTAAGGATACACTGTTAAGCTCGGGATTCATGTGGAATTCAAGGCCATTGTATTGTAGTCATAATTCCATGAGCATGAATAGAAAAACACTTAAAGGAAGAGCAAACTTCTCAATAAAATATGGGACCTCCAGACTGCTTTATATTTTCTTGTTCTTGAGAAATGTCCTCGTAAATATCTGCAAAATTTATGCCCTGGTGCTGCTAGTGTTTGTCAGCTCTTGGAGGCATATGTTACCTTGGTTTGGTAGCCGAGGTCTTCTGACAGGAGATCCATATTATGATTGCTCTATAATCAAGGGAAAAAAGTAGGGGATACCATTAAAAACCAAAGATTTGGAACAATAAAGCTGACTGAAAAAGCTATAAAAACATTTTGATGTTTTTAGAAATTGAATTATATTTGAAAGTTCCTGGGACCTTGACATAAAAGATGACTGAAACTGACCAAAACGACAAAGTGAAAATTTTCGTAATGATAGCTCACGCTCCACAACTTTATTCTACAATGAGGAATGGAGACACAATTTTAGATATCAGAGAGCATCCTCTTTCTTGATATTCACTGAGAAAGGAGATATTGTTTCCTCTCTTAAATGATCCCAGATTTTAATAATTTGATGTCATCTCTCATGTAGATTTCAATGTTTAAAAATCCTTGTTTTAAAGTTAAAAGTCCAAGTCCGTATGAAATGAAACAAACGTTTAACAGAAGATTTTTATCTTGTATTTAAAAGGCATTGTCACAATTTGGCTAACTTAGATAAATACATCTGTTTGGATATTTTGAAGTGATTTGGTAGAAATACAGACTTTGCACATATGGATGCAAACCTACGTATGTCTTATAACTGGTAGAACCTTTAATGGTTAGTCTGAAAAGTGAAACTTTATGAGAATATGAAGCTGCTACCTTAATAACATTCATTATATTTATTTTTAATAAATGAAGAGCTTTTTTCTTGGCATACACGTGTAGGAAATCAAATAGAATTTGTGTTACATTGTACTGAATGGGTTAGGCCTAGGACATACAGAATCAAAGGTTTTGAATATAATTCAATGTTTTACTTGAATATAATAATTAACTAGTATCTAATGTGTTCTTTGGGTCATAAGGCTTAGCCAGCTTAGTTTTAATATTGTGAACAAGCCTGAATTTTTGAGTTGCCTTCAGAAAATAAGTAAATGCTTCAAAGAAATGCCCAACAATCTAGATTCAGATGGAAAAAATCTTCCCAGTAATTATAAAAAGAAGCTCCAAATTCCATTAACATGCATATGGGCAACCAGATTTATGCCCAGGAATACGAAGCATTTGGACTATTGAATACAAAACATTTTTTTAATTGTTTAATTTCAAACATGTGTAAATCATATTTGAACCTAACAATAATATGTAGATTATATTAAAAAGTTATGTAACTCTTCGTCTTTCAAGTTCATATAATGTTATGGAAAACTCAGATATTTTATTTTTTCCTTTTTTCACAGATTCATTACCCTGGAGGTTTCAGTTAGTTAATATTGAACAGGAATTCAGGGAAGGATTTCTTTTTTTAAATTATGGAAGATACTTAAATACGTTCATAAACAGATAGATACTCTAGTAGAAGAATAATGAGACCAAAAACTGACGGAATCAGTTCACACTCCTGGGGGAGAAAAACAACGGAGACGGGGGATATGGATATTAAAACCGTATCATCTGCAGTTGGATAAAGAAGGCACCTCATATTCAGGAATTTGCCTTTTAAATGCTGGGAACAAAGACTATACTTCAAGGGATTTCTATAGTTTGTTAAATGCTACAAACACATTGTTTTTCTAATACAATCCCGGGGCATGTCTAATTACCTTATTATTTGTGATGTTTATAGACACCTTTAAGTGGTGAAATGCTTTGCTGGAAGTTTGAATAGCTTTGTGTATTAATAGATTAATCTTTGGGTTTATTCATCTTTGTTTCTTTGTCCATGCTTTTCTCTTTCTACACTGGCTCCAGGAGGATTAGATATTAGCAGGAAAGCAAGCAGAAGTATCAAACATGACCCTGTTGGTTAGTTGGTTGGTTTTCTCTTTTGTTTTCAAACTTCCAAATAGGCTCTTGAACCACTCATCAGAAATCATTGGAAGTGGAGGGGAGCAAAGTCTTCATTGACATGCAGTGGAATGGCAATTATTACTAGAAGCAAGGTAATGGGAGAGCAGAGCCTATGCCTCAGACCATCTATTGCCTTTTAAGAAAGCACCTTGTCACAGCCATGCTGTGGGTCTGCACTGGCTACTCTTGTCATGGCTGGGAGGATTTGACCATTGCTTGTGGGTCATCTGAAAATATTGATGGCTACTTGTGTCCCAAGGTTTTGTCAGCCCTGTTTGTACTTTCCCCTTCCATTGTGTAGCATAGCATGCTTATAAATTCCCCAGGTACAGAAATGGGGTCCTTGACAGCCAAAGTGAACACTTGTCTGTTAAGAGCTTGGAAAGTGTGACACCTCAGTTGCTTTCCACAGTTCTACATTGGGGATGCATTAGTGCCTTCTGGAAACAAAATAGAAAAGTGGCAAGGCTTTATCTTTTGGAAGTACCTTACAATTCTGAAAGCCTCTAATTCTTCCTCAGTGTTCCAGTTATGGTAAAGCGTACTACCAAGGTCACAGCCTGACTTTTTGAGTTTGGAGAGCTTTCTTTAAGAAAAATAATTAAAAGTTATAATTTCAAAATAGGTAACAAAGTGGCTTTCTTTAGAAGGAGAAGTTACAAGTTACAAAATTAAAAAAGGCAGAAAAGTACTGCAAAATCATAAAATCCATAGAAATAATTTACTATTTTTAAGAATCAGCTGCCCAAAATATTTCCATATATTTTATATTTTTAGCTGCATATTTTTGATCATTTATACATATGACAATAGTCTATAATATTTCCTATAGAGACAATAGAAAGATAATTCCTTCTTTCCCCTAGCATGGTTAATCTTCTCTTTAGAAATCAAAAATTTAAAAATTTAACTAAAAAGTAACACCTTAGATACCTCACCAAAGAAGCAAATAGATGGCAAACAAGCATATGAAAAGATGCTCCATGTCATATGTCATTAGGGAAATACAAATTAAAATAACAGTGAGATACCATGACACACCTATTACAATGGCCAAAATTCAGAACACTGGTAACACCAAATTCTGGCTGGGATTTGGAACAACAAGAACTCTCACTCATTGCTGATAGAAATGCAAAATGGTACAGTCACTTTGGCAAACAGTTTGGTGGTTTCTTACAATACCAAACATACTCTTACCATACGATCTGTCAATCACACTCTTTGGTATTTACCCCAAAGAATTGAAGACTTATGTCCACACAAAAACCTGCACATGAGTATTTAAATAGCTTTATTCGTAATTGCCAAAACTTGGAAGCAACTAAGATTTCCTTCAGTAGATGAACGGATAAATAAACTATAGTACATCTAGAATGGAAAATATTCCATTCAGTGATAAAAAGAAATGAGCTATCAAACCATAAAAGACATGGAAGAAACTTAAATGCAAATTACTAAGTGAAAGAATTCAATCAGAAAAGGCTACATACTGTATGATTCCAACTATATGAGATTCTGAAAAAGGCAAAACTATGGAGACAATAAAAAGATCAGTAGTTGCCAACGGTTGGGGGGAGGGGGACAAGGATGAACAAGCAGAGCTGAGAGGATTTGTAGAGCAGTGAAAATACTCTGTATGTTACTGTAATGGTGGACACGTGTCATTATACATTTTCCCAAACCCATAGAATGTACAACACCAAGAGTGAAACAATGTAAACTACAGACTTTGCACAATAATGATGTCAATGTAGATTAATCAACAGTAACCAATACACCCCCCTGGGGAGTAATATTGATAATGGGAGAGGCTATGCATGTGTGGGGGCAGGACATATACAGGAAATCTCTGTACTTTCCTCTCAATTTTGCTGTGAACCTAAAACTGCGCTAAAAGAAATTAAAATCTTAAAAAGTCATTCTAGTTCTAAAATTTAAAAAAAGTAAATTAAAAATAAATTCAAATTCTTGACAGTTTAGAAAAGCTTATTTCAGCTTCACAATTGTCATTAATAATCTCACAGAAATTTTTAAAACTGTGGTCACATTTGGAAACTGTGATTACATGAAGACAACTTATATGAGGGTTTTTTCAAATATGAGCCTTCACAAATATACTTGTTTTTGTATTTTTCATACAGATTTGTGCCCTATAAGCACAGAATTCCCAATCAATTACATTGTGTGCAATTCTCATCAAAAAAGAAGAAAATACAGGGGCCGGCCCGGTGGCACAAGCGGTTAAGTGCTCGCGCTCCACTGAGGCGGCCCGGGGTTCGCCGGTTCGGATCCTGGGTGCGCACCGATGTACCGCTTGTCAAGCCATGCAGTGGTGGCGTCCCATGTAAAGTGGAGGAAGATGGGCACGGATGTTAGCCCAGGGCCAGTCTTCCTCAGCAAAAAGAAGAGGATTGGCAGATGTTAGCACAGGGCTGATCTTCCTCACAAAAAAAAGAAAAAAATACATGGTAAATTTATACTTTATATGCTACATTTTCAAGAACTTCCATTTTGATGAGACTTTAATACTCTTACCTAATAGTCTACTCAGAATTTTATGTAACTAATTCTTGGGAGACTTTTTCCCACATTTATTCCGGCTCTGCAGACTTTAGCATTGTTTTTCTTCCAATACTCACATAGGGTGCCAGACATCACAGGACCCATTCATTGTGCTGTAGCATCTCTGACTCGGCATATGAGTGTCATGATGCCAGGACAGTCAGCACAATGGGTGGCAGGATTGTTCCTGGAGCCCAGTGCTACACATGGAGGGAAAGCAGTAACCTAACAATACATTGAAGTGACTGCAAACCATGTAAATACATTGTACTGAAACCAAACTAAATTATCCTTATATCAGTTATTTACTACTGTGGAAAAAAACAAAAACAAAAACAACCAAAAAAATGCCCCATAACGTAGTAGCTTAAAACAGTAACCTTTTCAGTGCTTACAGTTCCTTGGGTTGGGTATTCGGGACTTAGTAGGGATGGCTTGTCTCTGCTCTCTGTGATGTCCATATGGGGTGGCTTGACTGGGGCTGGAAGACCAAAGGTGGCCTCACTCTCAATATTTGGGGCTTTGTTACTGCTGTCAGACTGGGACCCCTTGATTCTCCTCCATGTGGTTTCTCTCTCCATATGGTATCTCATTCACTATGCTTGTTGTCTCCACACCGCCTCAACCAGAGTTCCCAGATTGAAAGCGGAAGCTACAAGTCTTCTTAAACTGGGGCTGTAGGATTTCACTTCTGCAACATTGTATTGATGAAAGCCAGTCACAACACCAGCTCAATTCAAGGAGAGAGAGGGGAAATAGACTCCACTTCTTGAGGGGAAGAGAAGTACAGTGACATTGCAAAGGGTCCTGAACAAAGGGAGGAGTGATTTATTGGGGGCCGTGTTTAACAATTCACCACAATCCCCTTCTCTGCTTCCTTTTAGCTGGATTCCAGGAATGTCTACAACCACTGCAGTGCCACCCAACCTTAGGAGTGGTGACTTGGGGTAAGGAGACAGTGCTTTTAACCCATCACAGTTAATATATCTTAGTTTTGGAAAGTCTAAAAAACCTGACTGTGTGAATACACTTTTAGGCCCAGACCAGAGTCTCAGAGACTTGCACAGGTCTTGTGCAAGTGAGGAGCCCTGAGTGACTATTGATTTCCAGAAAAGAAATCACAGACTATCTTTTAGGAATTCACCCTCTCTTTTTTATTTGATTTATGAGTCCTGAAGCCCAGGACTGAAAAATTTATACTCAGCATCCAATAACAACAACATACTCAGTGTTAACCTGGGTCTGGGCACCAGCGTCCATTCTCTTGATCAGGCCAAGATAGACAGATTCTCTTTCTCTCCTACCCCACGTCTAATTATCTGCAAGCTCTGCTGACTCAACTTTTAAAAATACACCCCCAATTCAAACATTTCTGAAGACACCAGCCTCTCCTGCTAGGACTTCTACATCAGACTCCCATGAACCCCCTAGTCTGATTCTCGCCTCTCTTATTTTTTGCACTATAGTCGGAGTGAATTTTTTCAAAGGTAAATTGAATCAGATGACTTTTCTGCTCTCATTAACTTCAACTAACTCCCAGCACATGAAACATATTTCAAAGCTACTCCGTGCTGTTCTGTGACTGGCTGCCTCCCTGATGTGATTTTCTACCGGTTTCTCTCTTACTCTCTCTTTTACTCAGATCCACCTTTATTTTCTTAAACCTCACTGGAATATAAGATCCTTAAGAAGAGAGATTTTTGTTCATCACTTTGTCCTGTGGACCTTTCCTGGCAGCAACATACTAAACGTTTGTTAAATAAGTGGATATTATGTAATTGAACTTTAACAGCAAATTCTATAAGATATATATTATCTTGATTGCATTTGAGAGAAAAAATTCTAAGAGATGAAATGACTGAAACCACCTTAAGCATATGGCAGAGCCGGGGCCCAGACATTGGTCTGGTGTTCTTTCTACTAAAAATCTGCTAACACAATTTTAAGACTTAGTTCAATGAAAGATGAACTTAACCCATATTCTTACTGTTATAGAGGAATACCATGAACACGTGAAAGTTGGCTTTATTTCTGAGTCTATTTTTCATGCTTTCTTTTATAATTAATAGCAAAATATTTACAAACAAATAACTCATAGGCATTTCTCTTTGGCATACCAGTTTGAAGTCTCGTATTCCTACCGGTAGAGAATATTTAAGCATGAATTCTACTCCAAACTCATTGTTATCATTCTAGAATTGAAGCTAACAAGACAGTTCAAAAATAACATGGTAGTCAACTTTGTTTTCTCAGACAATTGTTTCTTAGAAATTGGTAATGAGTGACTATTTATTCGTTCCAGAAAATAAATCACAGACTATCTTTAAGGAAGTCAGTATCTCTTTTTTATGTGCTGCATGAGGCACAGGACTTAGAAGATCATACTCAGCATCCAATAATAACAAGAACAGACCTTCCAGATCCAACTGTGTGGGATATCAGGTGGTTAAACCATGTTACCCTTTTAATTCGGTTTTGCAGAGGTCATTTAGAAATAGAATCGGTGGGGACATGTGTGGAAGAAAAGAGAGATGGCTGAAAGACTGCCGTGTCATAGCATCCTGGTTGTAGATGGTACTGATTATGCTCAGTGTCAGTTTTTCTCCCCGTAGGATATGGATGGTGAAGTTTCTCAGCTATCCTAGGCAGTCAGAGCATAGATTAAAGCAAGCTGCCTCAGGCTCCAGGCAGGGGGAAGCAAAACAAGAACTAATTCCTTTGCCTTGAAAAAGATACAATAAGCAAATAAGTAGTAGGTTTAATAAAGAACTGGTAAAAGCTTTGAAATATTTCTGTGAAGATTTCTAACCATACATCAGTCTTATCCTCAAGATACACTTATATCATGAGTCAAATAGTCTCTAGAGATCTATTAGGCATGCTGACTAAATCTTTAATAAGCTTTGGAAATTAGCTTATTCCTTAATAAGTGCTTAAAAAATGAGCAACCAACATATTTATCAGGTAAGCAGTGCATGCTGGGTAAACACTATATGTATATTATTTACTTAGGGCATTGCTCTGATCTTTTATGAATACTCTCTGAAAGCTGGGGAAAAAATACATATTCCTCTTCTTTTTTATATTTCTTAAGCCAAAGGCAGGATTTCTGCTTCCATTAAAGATTTATTAAATTCAAAAATAAAGAAATTGCATGTTAAAAAAAAAAGCTAGATTTCTCTTTAGGCCTTCCACATTAAAATAACATTAAAAAGGATGAAAACAAAGCAAATTTAATTTGTTTGCCTAATTTCTCAATTCTTTATTCATACTCTCTGTCTTCTATTAATTTTCACCAGAGCTAGATCGGGTTTTCTCTTAACTCTCAAATTCCCTCACTTTTGTTGGTTTAAGCGATACCCACAGGGGACATTTTTCAAAGTGGTATGCTAGGATTTAGCTGTGGGAGGCCCATTAATACACCACATAGAATTTTACTCCCCATAATGACATTTAAAGAGAGCTATTTGTTTTGACTGTGTTCTTTGTGTAGGCCTGAAGGTTACCATAGTGAAACTCCTTTGGCAAAAGTACAGTCAGAAATTTCTGGGTTAAAGTGGTAGGGGGTAAAGAAGAGGACAATTCCAAAATATTTCGTGAGCAAAATCCTGACGAAAGGGAGGATCTCTGGGGCCTGGTTTGTTCCCATTTCCTTCTCTGAGAAACAAGCGCAGATGATTCTCATTCCCTGTTCCCTCTACTCTCAAAACACTACACCTCAAAAGCCTCCAAATTCTAACCTTTCTGATTCTTCCTACAAATTATATTTTACGATATTATCAGGTCATTTTTGTGTTTGTGAATATTCAGTTTCTTGGCTGTGATTACAAATGATCATGAGGCTGAGAGCTTCAGAGCCTGTGAACAAGGAAGGACTGAAGTCAGGTAGATCTTCATGCAGATTCTTAATTTGCTGCTGCTGATCAGCTGTGTAAACTTAGGTAAGTCATGTAATTTCTCTGAGCTTCATTTCCCCTCATCTGTGAACACGAAACGATCCTACGTATTATAGCAGAAGTGTCATGAAAATTGCTTAAGAGGAAAAGAAATTTCCTGCCACAATTCTTGGTCAGTGGTAAGCACAGATCAATGTTAGCTTCCCATCTTTTTAAAAATTTGCTACCATTTGGATAAAATAAGCAAAGAGAAATGTGCATTCTCTTTTAGTATAACAAATCTTTTGTGAAATCCTCTAAAGACAAGAAAACAATAACCATCATGGTTGCCACAGATACACAGCCTGGCGAGTTTCGTTCGACCCTGCTCAATCTGTTCTGTCTGAATCCTATCAGGTACATCCAAATAATGTAACATCCTCTTCCATTGTGGCTGAATGTTCACATTATGTCTCGATGATTCATGCATTAGAAGGGAAATTGAATTAACCAAGGAGGGAAATAAAAAATTTAAGAATAAGTTTAACAAGATCAATTCTTTTATAATTGGACCGCTTGCTCTCAGCCTTGAAAAATAGCATTTAAAAAGGTGTTCATGGTCTATGACTATCATTTGTAAAGTGAAAACTAAGTTTCTTGCCCAAAGGCTTAGCTGGAAATGATGTCTTTGCAGGGACTTTTTTATTCTAAATAATCCTACAGCATCTTTATAGCATGTTTTCCCCTAGATGATTATTCTTGTCACTACCCTGCTTTAAACTAACAGTACAGGAAAATATCACATGCTGAACTCCCAGCCCTTAGCTTTGTCTTTATCAAAATGGTATTACTTTTATTCCTGTGAATTAGCATAGTGTTCTATAGTTTTTTGGTTTGACAGGCCCTATACTACTACTTGTTAGCTGTGTGACTTTAGCCAAACCACTTAACATTTCTCAGCCTTAGGTTCTTCATTTGTCAAATAGGGATAATAATTCATTCCTCACATATTTTTCTGAAGCATGAATGGGCTAATATTTGATGAAAATTTCCTGTGTGTTGGAGTGGGAGTTAGACTCCAAACATGGCCTCCAATGAACAAGCCTCTTGAAATTGACACCATGTGTATTTCTCTCTCATATTGAATATGGACTGCCCTGTGATGCACCTCAGCACAACTAATATTTTAAAAGAAATTAGAAGTTAAGAGGACATTTTAGGAAATATAAAGACCATTAGCAAGAGGCATAAAGGTAGTTTTGAACATGCTTATGGAATAATAAGACCAACTGACAAGAGAAGAGAAAGCAGGCTGGAAAATGAGAGAAATAAAATCTGAGGCAAATACAGCAGAAGTGACACTAGGCCAGGGCTGAGCATAAATCTTAAGAAGGCCTAGAATCATGAGCTTTTGTGCTTTTAGGAGTCCCAAGCTGCCCTGTAAGAAGTCTAGCTACCCTGCTATAGAGATCATGTGTGGAGAGATGGGGAAAGGTCACGGGAAGAAGAGAGAGAGAGAGAGGCCATGCCATCCCAATAGTTGTCCCAATCTTCCAGTTGAGCATAGACTTCCAGCCATTTCCACCAACGTATCAGATATGTGAGCCCCATCTGCCACTTGACTGCAGCTTCATTACAGACCCTAAGAAGACCAGCAGAGAAACCGTAGAGCTGGGCACCAGTGAACCCACAGAATTGTGGGAAATAATAAAACGCCTGTTGCTTTAAGTGACTAAGCTTTGTGAGAGTTTGTTACTTAGCAGCAGATAACCAAATCAGCTGGGTAGTTTGCATATATTTCTTCCTTTCTTTTCACTCCTTTTCTCCCCTGTTCTTCAGGTTTCTCATAGTTTAGTCCTTGATCTTCTTCTTTTCTCCCTCTGATATACTCTCTTTGAACAGCTAGCTTATTCTCACAGCTTCAAGGACTTTGTGTTCACGACTCCATGATCTAGCTCTCTATTCATGCCCTTTCACCTATATTATGGAACTATACTGCCATCAGCTTAGTGAATGCTTCTGTTCATTAAACTCTTCACCATAATCATAACACTATTCCATTTAAGGATTTCAATAACTATCCATATAAATTTCAAGGCCCTCCACATTCTGTTGACATTTACTATCAAATCTTATTTCTTTCACTTCCCAGCATGTTTTCTGTTCTCTTGTCAGTAGATCTTGTCACTATCCCATAAGCGGTAACTACTTCCATGCCTTTGCTGATGGTGCTACTTCTTCTGAAATGTCCTCTCAGCTTCTATTTTTCAAAATATTTATCATTCCTCCAATTTTAACTTGAGTCCTATAGCGTCTTTTTCTTCTTGACTTTTTTCTAACTTCTCTTTCATTGCTTTTCTTCGTCTCTGTTTCTACAGGATTGATCACATAATTTCTGTCTTTTCACATATTATTTTATATGTTGGCTAATGGGTATGTTGTTGGATACTAATCATTGTAGATGCAGGTTGGTCTAATATTGAAGATATTCTTTCTTGACATCTTATTATAGGGTTTAATTCACAAGCAGAATACCAAGGTTTAGAAAGACATTTGGAAATTGGACACTGTTAATGGTTTCACATGACTAAATGTATAGAGTGCAAGAAGTCAGGGGGCAGAAGAAGATGGTGGGAAGGTAAGATTATGAAAAGTCTTCTATGCTATGCAAAAGGTTTTGTAGTTTACCCTGTAGATGCTAGGGCACCATGAAAAGATTTTAGCAGGAGAGTAAAAACCACTGATTTATATTTTTGCAAAATGAAACTGCCACGGTCAAGAGAACAGATTGAAGCATTGTGTTTTGGTGGTAGGGGATGTGGAGGGATATAAAAGTGGAGCCAGTGAGATGAGTTAGGATGCTGGAGCAATCATTAAATCAGGTGAGAGATGATACAAGTCTGAATAGTATCAGTGGGATGCAGAAGGGAGACAGAAGATGCTTATGAGGGGTCTTTAGGGAGAAGAATTTTCAGAATACAGTGACCAATTGGCTGAGGAGAGAGAATGAATGTGACTCCCAGATTTCTCAATTGGGTAATGGTTGTACCTCACACCGAGATTGGGAATGTACAATGTGAAGCGAGCAAATGGGTATGGGGAATGATCAATTATATTTTAGAAGTCTTGAAATTGAATTATTTGTGGAACACATAATTGGGGATGTCTGGAGGATGATGGAAATATAGGTTTGAAGCTTGAGAGAGAGGTCTGACTTCACGATAAAGATTTATGAATCATTCCATATATGTGGTAATAGAAATCTTGAGAATTAAGGAAATTTTTCACAGAGAGTTTCAATCGAAAATGGATCCCTGAAGACCAACAAAATTTGAAGGTAGGTGACGAAGAGAAACACTTAAGGAATGTGGCAGAAAAGACTACCAAGAAAGTGGAAGAAGGCGAGAGAACAGACTTCCAAGAAGGTGGTATTGGTGAAGCGTTAAATGCCCATGGAGAGCTCAAGCTAAGATAAGACCTAAAATACACAATGAATTTAGTTTGACTGTTAGTTTGGGAATTTTATTGAAGGTACGATGTTTTAGTCTGGGCTGAATGTGTAAATTGCAACGGCTTAAAAGTAAATGGGAAGTATGGCTGGGAAAAAAATGAAAGTAGATTAGTAATAGAAGCAAATGTTGAAACAGTAGGACTTTTGTTTATTTGCTTAGTTTAAGATTGGAGAGATTTGAGTGTATGCACTAAGGGAAAGAAACTTGTGAAGAAAAAGAGGCTAAAGATATAACAGCGAGAGGAGAGATGCAGAAAGGGAGGAGAGAGCAGAGGTCTGTAGGAAAATTTATAATTTCTAAAATTGTGTCCAAATTCCTTCTTTGCATAGCCTGCATTTAAAATTCATTACATTTGAATTATAATTAATATACCTTTTATATTTGCTATATTAGGAAAATTGTTCTATTATATAAACTTTTATTTTAGCCAAAAAGAAGTTTGCTTTTTCTTCATTAGACCAAGGAACACAAGCTCCCACTCAATCACAAAATGTTTAAGAAAACACAGAAGAACTGTATTGCACTGTCTGATTTGTTTTTACAACTACCTGAAGCTGACCTTAGATGGATGTAGTTTATTGACTCTGAGTGTAAGTATACAATTATCTTAGAATATGTAGTTATCAAATAAACTTATTTTTTCATAGTGTTTATTTTCCCACTAAGGAGCACTAAAATGATATATTTTGGCTTTCCATATTGAAATCCAAATAAGTTACTGAAAAATATAGAAATGAATAAAAAATAAATCTGATGATGAAATATCCCTACTATTCAATATTTTAAATTCTTCAGGCAAAATAACATGGTTACTGCCACAAGATGCCTTCATGAAGGGACAATACAAAAGCCTAGAGCAATGAATGTTTTTCTGTTACAATATATTTTATGAAAGACTTAGCAAAATAGGTTTTGATTATAAACTAGTTAAAGTCATGGCCATGTCATCCTCATCCTTCTCCTCATCAGACATTAGCTAAGGTTTGCTGAATGTCTCCTACATGCCAGGATCACTAGCAGGCACTTTGAATTCTTTCTCTTTATCCTTACGATTAACCTATAAAGTGAGAGTAACTGGACGACCCTGGTTATCAGATACTGGCTCTTCCCATACCACATGAAGCAAAATTCAAAGCCTTTCTGGCTTAAGGGTTTTTGTTTAGCTGAGGGGCTAAGTATCAGTGGCATCCCATTCCTCTTAGCTGATCTGAGTGGGCGAAAACTGTCTTATAAGTTGAGTTAAACTGTGTTTATATTAACATTGGGAGTTAGGTTTGTCCTTGAAAGGCAGGGATGTGTGTGTATGTGTGTTGTGTGTGTGTGTGTGTGTGTGTGAGCTCTAAGAACTATGATTTGATAATTAGCAGAATAAAAGTATAAGTCTGAAAATCACACTGATTGGGTGACCCTGAAGTTGGCCCTAATTAAAGTGTCTCCACTCCTCCGAGACTGTTTCGTGGGACACAAGCTTACAAACCACAATGCTTCACGAGTGTGACTTCAGCCTGGGGTTTGGGTTTATCTGATGATCTCAGAGTTGAAGCAATATTCTGCTTGACAAGTGAGTGACATGTCTGGGTGGGGCCAGGCCCTATTGGTGAAGGGTAGTTTTTCCTAACTGGGTAAAGAGTCACAAGGTGGAAGTTGGAAGAACGTTCTCTCTGAGTGAATTATGGACCCGGAGTTGGAGGCACAGCTAGGAACTGCAATGCTCCCAAAGTAAGGGCGTAAAACCAAGGAATTACAAGAAAGACTCCCACTTTTTCTTGAAGTAATGTGCATACTCTTTTATTTTACTTACCTCATGTGTTGTATTTCCACCTGGATTTGTTGAATTCTTCTGATGCAAGTTTAGAGCTTTGTATGGAAGAGATTTGAAAAGAAGTCAGAGGTTGTTACATAGCTCCAGATAGAGTTGGAGGAAATAGCAGAGGAGGAAATAGCTGAAAAACAGGGAGAAGTCCTGGAGCTGTGCTAACCAATATGGCAGCCACCAGGGACACGTTCTACTGAGAACTTGAACCATGGCTAGTCTGAGTTAAGATGTGCTATATGCATATCATATACACTCAATTTCAAAACTCAGTATGAAAGTAAAATGTATCTCAATATTTTTTATTGATTAATTATTGAAATACTAGTATTTGGAATATATTAGCATAAATAATATATTTTATTAAAATAATTTTACTTATTTCTTTTTATGATTCTTAATGTGGCTACTAAAAAATATAAAATTATATATATGGCTCATGTATATCTACGTTTAACCATGCTGGTCTAGACTGAAATTGACAGGAAGTGAACAGTGCTCTGCAGAAGAACTGAGAACAAAAATTTTGAATAACAAGTGACAGCTATGGAGCAGACATGTGACAAACTGCCTAACAAACTTATCCTTTCTTCACATATTCTAGAGGGAGATGACCCATAAGAGACATGGGAAAGTTCACCCTTGAGTTACATATATATGATTATTCAATTTTATAAATTACTAAATGGAAGCACAGGGAAATATAAATATAGTAATTTATCCAAGATTAGATGAGTAATTTTTCTCTCAGCCGTTTCTAATATTCTGTTGTGCTTATCTTGGGAATGTCTCAATCAATATTCTTCTAATTGTGTGATCATTTCCTTCCAATTACACAAGAAATAACAAAGTGCTTTCCAGGCTGCAGTGGAGGAAAATAAATCTCTTCTTTGCTTCTTTGGTCAGAGAGGAAAATTCGTTTTGTAAGTTCCACAAAAGCCTGTGGAGGGGTTTCACAGAAAAAGGTGCTACTGCCAGATTCAAATAAAGGTCACTAAGCTGGTATTGCTACAATTCAGGGTCACCCTTTCTATACCCCAAATCCCCACTTCTGTGTATATAGTTCATGCAATCAGGCTCTTTGTGAGGGGTTTCTGCTTTCATTTTCCTGCCAAAATATAATACAGCCTCCCCCTATGTGTTGGAAAAATACAGAAAAACACACAAAAACGCATGTTGTATTAACACAAAAGAAAATGTTAAAAAATTCACCCCACCAGGTATTACAGAAATAGGTAAACCATTTTATGCATATATGTACATATTTAAACTGTCAATATTATTTTTATAACCAGTTTATTTTTTGCTTAATATTTAATCTATAAACTTTTATTTCTCACTAAATATTGTTCTAAAGCAGCTATTTTCAAATAAGGGTGCTTTACAGGCCACCATGAGGGCAGATGGAGACTGAGGGCCAGAGAGGGCTGAGCTGATGGGGATCTGCTTATGTCAGTATTCTGTTTTGCTGTTCCATTGTCATCGAGGTGTCATTTGAAGAGAAAGCTCCTCTTTTAAAGACTACTTGATATTTCATTACTTTAGCACTCCATCCTTTATTTAATCAATCCATTTTTAAAGAAGATTAAAACTTGTTTCTTGTTTCTTTTTGATATTATAAATAACAATATAATAAATATTTAGTGCATAAATCTGTTCGTGTATTTTAAATGATTTTTGATAGACTGCGTTTCTAGAAATGTAATCATTCAGGTAATGATATTACCTCTCGTGACTTGTCAAGTGTCTTTCCGAACTTTTCTCTGAGTGCACACTCACCAGCAGTGGATGTTTTATTTCACTGAAATGTTGCCTACTGTGGGTATTGTAAGTTATAAGCTTATTCTACTGATTGCAATGCTCTTTTGTTGGTTACAATTGTATTGCTGTCTTTAGCAGTGAAATTGAACACCATTTCATATGTTTACTGTTGTTTTGTTTCTTTTGTTTTACTTATGTCAAATTTCTGCTTCTATTCTCACCTCAATCTTTTCTGAGTCATACCAATTTCTTAGGGCTTTATAGAGAGCAATACAATTAAGCCTTGTTAACGCTCCTTCCATATAGTTTTCCAGATTTTCTTTTGCTTTTAGATTTAAATTTTAAGTTTTGTTTATAATATTATTTGATGTATGGAAGTGTGAAACTTTTATGCATATAAATGTTTCTAAGGTTTCCTTAAAAGATTCTATCTTTATGTTTATGCTTAAAGAAGTCTTTCTCAATCCAAGATCAGATATTTTAAAAACTTGTTCGTTTGTTTGCCTTGTCTGTTTTTGTCATGGTTGTAGTCTGGGTAATGCTAGCTTCACAAAATTAATAATTTAAGAATATTCTATACTTTCTATGTTCAGGAATGAACAAACACCCTTGGAAAGCGCAAGGACCTTACTTGTTAATTTTTTCTTTTAAATATTTTTTTTTCAATAATCTAGCCACCAGTTTTTTCTAGGTTATCACAGTTTTTATATGGGGAAATATTTTAATTATTTGCCCTCTTCTGTCCTGTGGTTGTAACCTCTTTCTTGCCTATAATGATGTGTATGTAGATTTTTCTGTCTTAATAAATTCAACTGTTTGTCTATTTTATCATTATTTTAAAATATTTATTCCTAGTCTGATTTTTTATTTAAAAAAGATAATTTCTCATATATTATTAATTTCTTATTCCTAATCTTCTTATGCTTATTTTGTCTTTTTCTAGTTTATTGAAATGGAATTTATTTTCAGGTATTGAAATAATTTTATTTTAGTTTTCCTTGTTTAATATTTGTTTAGCATTTTGAATTATGAAAAATAGACTATATAATATTCTTTCTAATTGTAAACACTTAGCTTTGATTTTTCCTTTGACCCTAGGATTTTATGTGAAAATCAAAACAGAAAAATCTGCCATATTGGTTTCTTTGTTTTGTTGTTGTTGTTAATTTGTTATTTTATTGCATTTTAGACAAAGATTATTGTCAGTATTATATCTGCTTTCTGTGTGTTTGTTTTGTAGGTTTCTTTGTGTCTTATTACAAGATTAGTTTTTATAAATATTCCAAAGGCTGCTTTAGAAGATGTTCTCTTAGAAAGTAAAGTTTAATAAAAAGAAATCTATTAAATCAAACATTAATTATTCAAATCATTATATTCTTATTTTCCTTTTTAACCTTTCTTATCGTGTCTATTTCCCTTATGAATTTCTTCCTCTCATTCAGACATCTCATTTTTATCTCAATTTATATTCTTATCATTTCATCGTTCATATCTTCTTTCATGGAGTCTATATATTGTTGAATTTTAGCAGGCTAAGATTAATTTATTTTCATAGAAAATTTTTTGGCATATTATATCCTCATTCTCTGCCTGTGGAGCACTACACCTTCTCCTTTTCTGGCTCACGTAGGCATTTTTCTAGCTTCTCAGACCTGAATGCTAGTAATTCCACTCTGTCCCTGAAGTTACCCTACAACGTATTGCTCACATTCTCCTTGAATTCTCACTCTGTTCACCTGGGTTGTGCTAGAATCACCTTCTTAGATTCCATAACAGAAGACTAATTTGTAATACCAGTTCAAGATTGCGTAACCTAAAAGAAATGAAGAGAGTCAGGTCATTGGGCGTATCCAGCAGGTCAGAGTCTTGTGCTGTGATTTTTTAATAGAATTCTTTCCATTTTACTACAGACACCTTGCTAGCCTAGTCCATATAGGCATCTGAGGCTAGAATTATGTGGCTTTAAGTACAGTTTCACCCTCAGCCCTTTAACAACAAATCCTTTCTATGGAGAATATTCCATCCTGCATGATTCTTTCCTTCGTTAGGGGTGACTTGGCTTGAGGGTCTCACTACTCTGACTTGGTTAGACTCTTCCCAAATCTACCACATGTGTTTATATATTTGAACTTCAGTTGTGAGCAGAGCTTTAATTTTCCCGTGAAGAACCTACTCTTTTAACAGTGGATATAACTATACATCTGTTGTAAATATTTATAAATGTTTATATATTATATAAATATAAATATTCTGCCGCAGAACTAGAACCACATTCAGGCAACTTCGGTGATGGATCTACTGATGGATATTCAACCCAAGATTGGGTGATTAGATCTTTTTCTAGGATTCTTGGAATTTCAGAATACTAGAACTGCAAGAATGTAAGGCAGAACTCATGGAGCCCAATTCCTCTGCACGTGGAGAAATTTCTCTGCAGTCTGATCCCAAGTGGGCACTGGATGACCATGGCCAATAAGCTACTCTAATACTAATCCCTGCCTGCAAGTGTACTCTTCAACCAGGGGACTTCTATGATTACTGAGTGTCAGTTGGATTTTTTTCCCCCACAAATATGCCAACATTCTCGCATTTGTAATTATGAAATTTAATGGCATATTATGCAAATTAGAGGAATTAATGTCATAAGGTCACATAAGAGAGTGCACTTAGTAATTGTTTTCTTTTTTCTAAGACAATAACAACTTCCTAATTATCCAAATGTAGCCACGTTTTAGGCTATACTTTGCCTCTCTGGGCTGGAGTTATCTTCACCTAGCCTCATCTTAATTATGCTAACTATGTGGCAAACTCCAGCCCATCCCTCTAGGTTCTTTGTTTTAATAAATTTTTCTTAACACTTAAGCTTATTTCAGTTCGGTTTCTGTGACGTGAACATAGAAATACATGACAAATACACACAGGTAACCTCATGAGCACTGGTATGCAGTTACATTACTCTACACACAAAATAGTAAATGACTCAATAGTTGTTTTTCTTCCAAGGATTTTGTGCATACAGAAGAAATTCTGAACTTACCAGTATTTCGCAGGCTTTCTGATTCTCCAGGGATCTCTGTTCCCTCTGAAATACCTGCTGCTGGCCGATGTCTGTAGCTCGTTTGTCCTCATGGCTAGTAAACTGCTCCTGCATCTGCTCTCCCTGTGTACACGTCTACTAGGTAACTTCTATGACTGCCAATAATCTGTTTTATTTTTTCTCAAAATCATGCCACTATTCTTACATTACTAATTATGAAATTTAATTGACTATTATGCAAATTATAAAATATAAATGGGAAAATATTTGTTGTTTTCAGGAAAACTAAATTAACTACTTTGTAAAAGTTTGGTAAAGGCAAGTTGAATTCGGTGGGATCAAAACCACTGTGAATGATGGGAAAATTTCTGGAAAATTCTAGAAGATTTTGCAATCAGATAAAACTGAATTTTTTTTTTTTAATTAGATTCGGTTATGCAAGAAAGATGACTGGAACCCTATCAGAGATCAATACCCAAAGAAGAGGACTTGTCCAACTGTCAAAATATTGGTGAAAGAATATAGATTACATGTTTTAAGTTAAGGTATGTATCTATTATTTTTTCATGATTCTCAACTCTAATTTTTTAATTAATTGAGTAATTCGTAGCCATATTTTTGCTACATTTTCTAAAAACATCATTAACCTTAGTAGAGTTCCATTAAATTTCTTAGTTTTTTTTCATAATTTTTCTGTATTCCTTATTCTCTATAGTACCTCTCTTAGACTTTTAATTTTCAGAATCCAGAAAGGAACGCACTATTTCAATGCATAAATATTAGTAATAACCGTGAGTTCCTATGCTTCTGTTTCTGTTTAAATTAATATGATTAAATAGAGAGAATCTTACCCTTTAGGAAAGGCATTACAGTGTAGACTTTTTAGGAGAGAGAAGGTAGAGTGGATCAGAGAACGTGCTGATAATCAGATTAAAATCCTGACCCTGTCATTTCCTTAATTGAGTGACTTTGGTCAATTTATTGTAGTTCTCCGTGGCTCAGTTTTCCTTTGGGTAAAATGAGGAAAGGTGTATTACCTACTTCTTATGGCTGGGTGAATATGAAATAAGTCAATACAGGTAAAGCCATTTACAATTATCATTATCATTAGCCAACTGCAAATCTACAAATGTCTCAGAACACTTCTTGAGTTCTCAGGTTTTAAGAACTAAACCTAAAACTTACAGTATACAAATGTTTTCTTCTTTTCTATATGTAATTAACAATATCCATGCTTTTGATAATATTTTGTTAATAATGTATTTAAAAGTCACGAACGTGTGTGCGCGCGCTAAGTACGGGAGCAAATTAATTAGAAATGAGGACGTTTATGTGAGTAAAGCTCCCTGGTAGGCAGAAACAACATCTTCAGGGGAAAACAAATAAGCTCAAGGGCTGGATTATCAAATGTAGCAGCTCAGTGGTTCAATTCTTACCCGACAGGCTTCAAAGACTCTATGCAAATTGATCTCCCAGCTGCAAGGGTAATTAACACGGGTTTGTTGCAAGGATCTCTTCTTCCATCCATTCTTCTTCACGATTATTTCAGTAGCTTAACAATTGTCTGTAACTACTTAATCCACTTTTAGAGCAGATATAAAATTACCTTACCCTTGCGTGTAAAATAAGACTTCTACCCTCTTCAAAATGCACGCTGCCTACTTGATGTACTAAGGTTGGCACACCAGGTGGAAATGCAGGAAAACTGGATGCAAGCAACACAGTCTTTTTTCATTCAGACGCTTATTTGAACTGATCCATTTTGATCTTGTTGGTGTCACATACTTATTAGTGGATTTTCTACTAATATTTCTTCCTGGTTCCTTAGCAATGAAGTGGTGTGTTTGTGTATGTGTGTATTTTTGTGTTGCAAGTTTTGGAGGAAGAGCATTTGGGCCATCAACCAGGCCGTCAAGCATGACTAGGCTTCTCTCTAGCCAGAGAGAAAGCCACAGAAGTTCTTAGCAACGTGGTATATGATTGCATCACTAAGAATCACTTTCTCTGTTTCTCATAGACTCATCCAAGTTCCTTATGACCTTGCAGGATCTGATTCAAAGAGCATGTTCACACAATGTTGCCCATTCAACACTTGAATAGGGGCATGTCTGTGAAAGGATTTGCACTAGCTCAGGCCTTCAACAACAGAAATAGCTCTGCCGGTTATATGTTTTACAGACTACGTTGTTAGTTAAAATCTAGTAAAATAAATTACACCGAGTTGATCTTAATATTGCATAGATTTAGGAGTTGAACAATTTAAATGTCAGTGGCTCACTGAAACCATCCTGTATCCACCCTCATGTATCACTCATGTAGAGCCTCCCACTGTATGACTCTCCCATGGTTTGTTTTTCTTTTTCACTCTTCATGGAGATTTAAGTTATTTCCATTAATTTCCTTATTTCAAATAATACTTCTATGTCTTCTTGTGCGTGTATAGGAGCTTTTTCTCTAGAGTTAAGCTGCTGGGTTGATGGATGTGTTTTTTCAACTTTACTAGATATTGTCAATTACTCCCAAAATGGTTGAACATATGTACACTACCACCAACTGCGTGAATTCTTCTTGTTCTGTGTTCTCACCATGCCTTGATATTGCCTGGTGTTTAAAATGTTGCCAATATGATTGCATAAGAAATAATATCTTATCATTTTAGTTTGTATTTTCCTGATTGCTGAGGGGGTTGAGCAGCTGTTCAACAGTTATTGGTTTTGTAGGATTCCTCTTCTGTGAATTGCTCTATGTATCATTTGTCCTACTTTTAGTGAATTGCTTTCATATTTGTTTTTATTAATTTCTATATTGGATACCAATCCATTCTGGCCTATAGATTGTATTTTCACATTTTGTGTCTCTTGATGTGTAACGATTTTCATTTTTATTGTAGATAAATTTGTCCATTTATTCCTTTATGAGTTTTGTTTTGGGGGCATTGGTTAAAAAGCCCTTCCGTACTACAATGTCATAAATATATTTTATTTACTATTTTCTATAAGTTTACAGTTTTACTTTTTAAAATTTATTTTGCCTAGAACTGATTTTTGTACGTGGTATGAGGTAGGGACACAGTTTTATTTTTTTCTCCCACTGTGAATAACCATTTTTCCCAGTACCATTTATTGAATAATTCATCCTAATCTGCAATATCATCTCTGTTATAAATTGTTTCTCTTCATTTGTGGTCTGTTCCAGTATACTCTGTTTTGTAATACAGATCTCTTTGTTTGTGCATATAACAACCTTACAGTCTTAACTACTATAACTTAAAATAAGTCTTGAAATAACTTCATAGATCTTTCAAAATACTTAAAATCATTCAAGGCCCTTTTTCACATAAATTTTGGAATTGATTTGTCAATCTCTAGTCAAAATCTTACTTGGAGTTTGATTGGAATTGTGTTGAATGTATAGATTAATTGTGGGGAAAAGTGATTTTCTTTTTAGATTTCTTCAATGTGCCCTGTATTTTTGCGCTATTATAAATGTATCCTTTGATGTTACATTTTCTAAAATGTATTGCTTTGGAGTAGAAATTTATAAATTTATCTTCTATTCATCAATTTTGTTCAACTCTTACTAATTCTTGTTATTTTTTTGTAGCCATCATCAAGTATTGGCAGTTCTGTTATTTCTTTCCTAATTTCCTATTTATTCATTTATGCCTTTATTTAGTATGACTCCACCAGCAAGATTCTCAATTCTGAAAAGTAGTGATGATGTCTGTTTTGATCCTGATTTTAAAAACAATTTTCCTGAGAACTCTTCTTCAAGTATGTTTTTAGCAATTGATTTTTGATAAATAGCCTTTATTACATTCAGTTTTGTTTCTATTCCTAGTTTCCTAAGATGGTTAATCATGAATAGGTGCTGATTTTTTAAACAAATGGTGTCAATATATCTGGTGAGATAATAATTTTTCTCCTCTAATCTGCTGGTGCGGTGAATTATGTTGACATTCTCATATACAAAGCATTTTGTGTTCATTGAATAAACCCATCTTAGTCACGATGCTGTTTAAAAATAAATTGATACATTATTTTTACTTAAATTGGTTTAAAATTTTTGATTCTGTGTTCATGAGTAAGGGAATAAACTATAATTTTCTTCTCTGTTACTCTCCAGGGTTAATTTTTATTTCATGGTTATTGTACCTCCATAAAATGATTTGGGAAGTATTCCTTATTTTTCTTTTCACTGAAAGAGTTTATATAAAGATAGACTTACATCTTCTCATAAGTTTTAGTAAATCATCTCCAGTATGTCCCCATCCCCAGTACTCTTAACTTTACTGTTTAACTCCTGTGTCTTACTGAGATAGAATAGGCAGCGTAGTTCTGGAAATCATTAACATTTTCCTCACAGGATATTCTCATTGTTCTATTAATTCTTAGTTTATTACATAAATCTTTATTACTACATATATTACCCCTGATATTCTATTGTTATCGCCACTCTGCTCTCTCCTTTTCATTTTATTCTATCTTAAGATCTCAATGGTTGGTAGGTTGGTTGGTCAATTTATTCATTCATTCATTCATTTATGCACACATGCACCAGAGACATTACAGACGTTTCTCAAGGATTTCCCTTTCATCAAAATTAATCCTCATTTCAAGTGGAGCTAGAATGACTGGGGGACTCAGGGGATCAGCCCAAGGGGAAATTGAGTTGAGTATTTGAGTTGGAGATTAACGGGATATATTTACGTGTTTTGCAGTCAGTTTCAGTTCTGCTACATTGTTGCTAGCCATCCTGGTGTATGACTAGCTTCCAGGTATGCTGTCAGCAGCAGTTGTGCCAACCTACTTATCATTGTTATCCAAAGGGGTAGGTTCACACTCCTACCAAAATATGAATGTGTCCTTCAGCAACTGGCACTGAGGCCATGTTGGCAGTGAGAGAGAAGTGACCTTTAAAACCACAGATCAAGAAGCTGGCCTGTGGAATTTCTTCCCATCATCAGATGGGTTAAATTGTAAGTGTAATTGTAAATATAATTGTTTCTTCTGAACACCTAGGAATAAATGAAGTGTGGTTTTGTTAGAAGTATAGAAGTATACTTGATAAAGCATTATAAATATATCATTTTTTATGATTTTTTATGATCTGTTGGAATCACACAAAATAGAATTTATTAATTTCTGTATTTTAGTGCATAATTCTGTAGTGAGACTACAAAGAGTAGCATGTTTGTGTGAGAAGATGGGTGTTTAATGTAGCCATTGCAATGTATTAGATTGTATTTTAGCGTATATGATATATCTTGTTTTATTGAAGTCTGGTGGATCTGGATAAAATGGTATGCAAGACTGCCACCCACACAGTCAACTAACCTGAAGATAAACTATTTCCAGTGACCAAAATCCCACCTATACTTATTAATGAGTCAATGTAATAAAAGGGTAATTTGATCACATAGTTCTGTAGATCAGTACACATAGCGGTAATTTCAAAACGTATTCAAAATGTCTTGTGCATACTTAAATTTCAGGTTAAATTTGTATATATATTTTCAAAATTATGGACAATACAAAATCCATATGTAAGAGAAAGCCAAAATTTCACCCCCAAAAATAAAATATTGTGGCATAAAATGTCAAAAATGTCTGTTATTTTTGACAATGGGTGCTAATTATCCATGACAAGTTTTGAAGCTGAGAGAAATTTTCTCAACTATCAATTATTTTTTAAAAATCATCAATATTATTAGAGAAAGATTAATTTATCTTTGTATCCTCTCTATAGAAAATTATATCAAGAATTGTTAGATGAGAAGGCAATCAAAGGATATGAAGCTAAAACAGGTAGGAAAAAATATTACAGAGATATATTAGATACTTAATTGTAAAACTGCTATGGTATGTTATGTATAATATCTTTTATACCTCTGATTAATTTCACATTCTAAATTTTCACTTTCCTACCTAATTTTGTATTTTTAAATTATTTTAAAATTTTCTCTTTTGCAAAACCCTCAAATATACAGAAAGTTGCAAGTACAGCACAAAATACTTATTTTTCTTGAATTATTTGAGTTGCTAGCATTATACTATATTATTCTCAAAAATGTTAGTGTATATTTACTACATAAGAAGACATTCTCCTATATAGTCACTGTGCAGTGATAAAACTCAAGAAATTAACATCCATGCATTGTTACCATTGAATCTTCAAACTTCATTCAATTTTCCCTATTGTGCCAGTAATGACCTTTACAGCAAAAAGATACAGTTCAGGATCACATGTTTCATTTATTTGTCATGTGTCCTTCAATCTCCTTCAGTCTGGATCAGTTTTTTTTTTTTTTTTAATTTATTTTAAGAAACTTTTACTTTCAGGATCTTCACACTTTTGAAGATTATAGGCCATTCATTTTGTGGAATGCCGCTCCATTTGATTTGTCCAATTTTTTGGTAATTAGATTCTGGTTGAGAGTTCTTGGCAGCAATGTCACAGTAGTGAGTTTATTCTCATTGGATCCTGTCATGTGGACACAACTGTGCTTTGTCTCATTAGTGATGATATTAACGTTGATCACTTAAGTTGGTGTTTGCCAGGCTCTTTCACTGGAAAATTAATCTTTTCTCTTCGTTTTTCCAGGAAGTAATTTAGGACCCATTCCTAATCAGTATTTCAATTTATTAATTTGTTTATTTATGCCTATATGGACTCATGATTTCCTATTTTATACAATTGGCTATATTCATTTATTATCATTATTCATTTTGATGCTTAAATTGTCCAATTTTGGCCAGTGGGAGACTCTTCTCACTGACCTCCTTGTACCTTTTCTGAGTTTTCATTTTTCTTTGAGCATTTGTTTAGTTTCTTGTGCAATAAGATATTCCAGGCTCATTTTTTATTTTTCCTTGAGTCAGCCCTGGACCAACCACTTCTTTAAGGAACGCTGATTCCCTATAGGGGAGAGAGGTTCTTAGAGACCAAGATTGTACACTAGGTGTGCTCATTCCTTTTGGGAATATACTCCCCTCTCCTTGTGCGTGGTCATTTACCTTGTTCAGCTCTGCTAATGATTTTAGACTAAATTATTCAGTAAAGACAGGTAAGAGGATAAGAAGCAGAAGAGGAGGAGCCGTTAGTTTGAATTCTTTTTCTTAAAGAGGTTCTCTAAAATTATATAATCTTCAGCACTCCCCCAATCCATCCCTACTAAAATACTATATAAATTATTATGTTTACTATTTCTTGTCTGTTTCTCCTCACTAGCATGTAACATCCAAGAGAGCAAGGATTATTGTCTCTTTTTGTCCACTGATTTATTCCAAACTCTTAGAAAATTTCCTCATACATAATATTTAAAAATTATTAATTGAATAAATGAATAAATGGACTCATTTGAATTTTATTTCTTCAAAATCTGTCTTCTAAGTCTAATTTTTTTTTTGATCATGAGTTCTCTCTTTGTATTTAAGCTACGTGTTTGGAGATATTACTTATACTTAGTATTCCAGGTCATTACTTCTGTAAGAATTAGTGGCATATTTAAATGTAAAGTATATTTAGTTGGGAAGTCATGATTTCACTCCAGAATTTGTGTGTTGCACTATAAATTAAAGCAATGCTGTTATCATTTTTTTGATGTTGTTTTTTAAATTGCCATGTAACTCAAGGACCACTGCTATTCCCCAAAGCGGCACATTAGTCCACAAAAAGTGCCTTTTCATAGCTTAGGGAAAAAGACATTCCCTCCAGGTGGCTCAGTTTCATGGTTACATGACTTGCCCCGCCGACAGTGTTTTTTCTGTTAATAAAAAATGTGCACCTTCCTCTGCGAGTGTGTGGCCCTTAAGAGGGTGCATGGCTTAGCAAACACATTAGGACTGGATCTCAGGTCCTGTGTGCTCTACTGGCTAGGTGTCTCATGTAGTGAACAACTTGAATAACTTACAGAGTGGCCCCGTGCATCAATTTCAGCAACTCTAATGTACCAAGAATGAACTTGGTTTCTTCTAACCTATTTTCCTATTTATAGCTGCTGTGCCTCCTTAGGTGGGTTGTTATTTTTCTCTGGCTGCTCTTTGGGAAGCGGGTCTAATTGGCTATGTTCCCCAAGTGGCTTAGTTCTGAGAATGTTGAAAGGCACAGCAGTGTCCACCCTTGTGGGCTGGAAGTGCAGGTGTAAGCAGAATGCCATTTCTTGTGAGATCCACCAGGAAGTATTCTCTCTGCTTCCAGATTTTCTTGCACTCTTTCAGCTCTGGGCACTGTGTGTTCATCCCATCGCACAGGGTCCAGGGATGTGTGTTGATGTTGACTTTCTCCACTAGTTACCAGTCCATCTCTCAGAATCAAGCTCTTTTAATGATTTACTAGATTCTGATCCTTACCTTGGTGCTTTCTGCTGCTGGTCTCCTGGGTGTTTCCCAACCTACAGGAGAGAAAGCCCTGTATAAGGTCTCTCTGCTGAGGCTCCTATAGTGCCCAAATTGTCACTACCGTCCAGCAGTCCTTCTGCCCCAGTAGGCATTTAGCTAAAGAATAGTATACATATTGGAAATGGCGGGGGGAGGATTAGAGTATTAGGGCAGGCAAATGCTAGAAAACAATCCCAAATGCCAGATCTTAGAAGGGTAGCACAATAAGTGTATTTCTCACTCATATGAAAGCTCATTGTGGTCAACAGGGGCTGTGGGAAGCTTTGTGCTATGCAACCATTTAGAGATCCTTCCTTCTTGTGACAACCAGAAAACGTGGAAGAGACAAAGAGTAGATGATTGTAAGAGATTTTCAGGCTGATCTGGAAGTCACATGCATGATGTTGACCTATATTCCATTGGCCAGAACTTACCCATATGTCTTCAAACTGACTCCACATTAGCTGGGGAATGTAGCCTTCCTGTCAACCCAGTAATAAAATTAACCATATTTAGTGAATGCATAGCATTCTGTCTGCCAAAGGTAATAAGTCACATTCAGCATACCATCTTCTTGGAATTATCTCCTCCTTTTTTCTTTTTTTCTCATGAATGGTTTTAATAATGGAATAGAAAATAATTGGAAGTGTATTAAATATATGATGCATAGATTGGAGAATATTGCAGTAGTGGATATGTGAAATGATGAAGCCTGAACTAGAGAAGTGATGGTATGAATAAAGTTGAGGGGAAGATGAGGTAAGTTATTACACAGGTTCAGAGAGGAGTTGGAAGCTTATTGGACCCAGGCACCAAGTAAGAGACAGAAGTGCCATTTATGCCTGTAAAGTTTACTGGTGGGTGGAATGATGGTACCATAAACTGAAATGAAGAACACTAAAAGAGGAGAAGACTTCACGTGGAAAGTAATGAGTTCCATTTGGATATTCAGTTCTCCTTTGGTATCCTTAGGGGATTGATTTCACAACCCCTCTGGATATTAAAATCCAGCAGATACTCAAGTCGCTTATATAAAATGGCATAGTATTTGCATATAACCTACATACATCCTACTGTATACTTGTAAATCATCTCTAGGTTACTTATAATACCTAATATTATGTAAATAGTTGTTATTCTATATTGTTTATGGAATAATGACAAGGAAAAAAAGTCTGCACGTGTTCAATACAGACACAACCATTGAAGGCCTTCCCATCTGCAGCTGGTTGAGTCTGCAGATGCAAACCCATGAATAGAGAGGGCCGACTGTAGTAGACTTGAATTTCCAGAAGGAGTACAGAAGGTGGTGTCCAGCAGGTACATAGAAATGTGGTACTGGAATTTAGAAGAAGAGTCAGGGCCGGAGATTTAATTGGTTGTTTGCGTAAGCATGAGACCTTAATTCGTGCAATAAAAGCATACCAATGGAAGGCTGAAAGTAATTTTATAAAGGGGTCCGTGGAAAAGGCAAAGAAGGAGAATTAGTGAGAAAAGACAGAATTTCCTTCTTTCTGAGGAATAAAAGGTATTTCTACAGCCCACGGCCAAGGAGAAAGAGGTCAAAAAATATGAGATGTTAATTCTCTTGGGGTGGGAGTGATTTGCTCAAGATTAGGAAAAATAAATAAATCTTCAATCTTGATTGGTTTAGTGTTTTTACTTCTTTGCTGCTGAAAGCGTCTTTGCTATCTTATTTTCTTTGATGGTTTTATAAGATTTTCAGAAAAATTGGTATTACACAGTTGGGTGAAGGATCGTTATTTTATTATGAAATTATTTTCAACTTATACCCTAAAAAAGAGCGCTGGATTCATCAGATCCAATGATCTGTTCTTGGTTTCACATACTTAATTCTCTTATACTCAGTGAATGGCAATGCATGAAGAGTAGGCTGTTCAAGAAAAAGTCCCTGCAAAGAGGGAAGATGAAAGGTAATTGATCATCTAGAAATATTACATTATGAGCTACAGTTAAGCACAAGATAAATTATAATATACTATCATTGCAAAATTAGTATAGCAGTTAGACATTATTAGGATTATAATATACACTCATTCAAGAAGACATCCTCAAAAATTTGTTTTGTTCCGAGCATTTTTCTAGAACCTGGAGATAGGTGGGCAGATAAAATACAGACTCTAGTACATGCAAGGAGCTCTAATCCAGCAAGGGAATCAGTCCATATGTGAATAATTATTGCAGAATAATAAATGATTGTAGAAATGTGTCAGAATGCTGGAGGACTTAGGACTAATTCATCCTCTCAACATATTGGGGTTATTTAGTTTGGAGGAAAAATATACAGGTGCCCCTGGGTTTTATCTCATCATTACTGCTATTGAGCAGCAGGAAAGGTTTTTTTCTATGATACCATCAGCAGTTTAATGTTTACTGTTTATATACAAAGATCAGACTGCACTGGAGGGTGACATATAAGGATGTGGTTAAGGATTTTGACCAATATATAAGGATAGTGAGTCAGTCAAGAGGAAGAAACACAAATCATAGCAAGCTTTGGAAAGTTTTGCAATCATCCAAAGCATATTCAGCATGAAAGCCTTAGACTAGCATTTCTTCCACCCATGCACACATGAAAAACCTGTCTCAATCACAGTATTTTTAATGCAAAATACTATATTTTAACATGGTTTTGCTTATTGAGAATATTTTGGATGATGTTCCTATTTTAAAGGATTTTTTTTATTTATTTAAAGATATTTAAAGAAATAGCTTCTCCAGTTTCCTATGATTCTTGGGGATAAAATATATTCTGGAAATAAATTCTTTCTAATTTTGGGTTCCCTAAGTGGGGATAACAAAAGGGAATCGCCAATCTTTGTCACAGCAGTTTTTCAAATGATAGCATCTTTCTATCCTACCAGTTTGTAGAATTACCTCCATGAAAGAAAAGGTCGATGCCAGACATTTTCCTGCAATCTGGACCAAGTGTCTAAGATGAATTGGCATGAGAGGGTTTGGAAATAGGGAAGGAATAGCAAGTTCTTGGCTGTATTCATGCATGTTTGTTTTCAGATCATGTAACATGTAAGGAAAAATACAAATACCTTCTTTTATAAAATCAATTTTAACTTAATTCCAAAGTAATACATATTTAGGGCCCAGTGTTCAGCTTTATCAAGATATAAAAATTCCTTTTAATTAATTAATTCATTCATTCATTCAAGAAGTGTTAAATTTTCTCACTGTTCTTTGAACTAGAAATACCATAAAGACTCAGATAGACATTCTCTGACCATGGAGTTTAAAGTTAGCAGGTAACATAAACAATTAAAAAGGAAATTGAAATAAATGTAATAAGTGCCTTGATGAAGGATGCCCCGGTGCCATGGGAGCACATAGCAGGAGCACAAATCTGATCTGTGATGTGTGCATGTTTGTGTGTGTGTGTGCACACATGCAGATGCACATCAGGACTTTTCCCAGGAGGACTGATGTTTATACTGGTATCTTAAAAATGAATATGAAATAGAATAAATAGAATATAGGATTGATCACCCATGGTGTGAGCAGGAGAATAAAACCAAAAAAGAATAATGGCCTTGAAACCAATCATTTCTTGTGCGTTCTCAGGTAAGTAATTGAACGTTCAGATTATTCATCATTTGAGTATCTTTTAGCCTGAAATTCAATGACTTTATCAAATTAATCTTGAGTGGTTAAATTTTTTCTTTCTGCTTTGCAAATTTTATGACTCCTGATTAACCAGACACTTTACAGCTATGACTTATCCATTTTAATTCTGAAGACTGTCCAACATTAAGAAAATATCTCAATCCAGGGGCAAGTTGAGAATTTTCATTGAGCAGAAAGCTAGAAATTCAATTAAATGAGAGTTTTGACTTCCAAAAGATGTGTTGGCTGAAAAAATATAGTTCTGCAGTTCAGATTTCTTGGGTGCAGTGGAATAGAGGGCATGAATTCTAGGATGATAGCGGAAATGCAGTTTCTTTCATGGTCTGAGGTGGAGAAGAGTTTAGTAGGAGAGCAAGTAATGGTGATATTGTCATGAATTCTGATCACTGAAGTAAACCAACTAGCAGGGGATTTATTTCTGTCGTGTTATGAGAAGCATATCTAGGGAGAGATGAGGAAAAATATTAGAATTTATGTTGTCCTTCAATATTGGTTCCACAAATATTTACTGAGTATTTTCTGTTTGACAGATACCATGCTAGGCACTTAAGGAGTTCAGAGTCTAATGGGACTGGCAGATATGAAAAGCCAATTATTTCATCAATAATAGCAATAGCTAATGCTAAGCAGTGCTTACTCGGTGCGAGATCTTGTGCTAAGTGCTTCACATGGCTTCTCTGATTAAGTTCTCACAACAGTATTGGAGACAAGGACTATTATTAACTTAATTTTATATAAAAGTAAACTGAGGCTACAAAGTGAGATCAGTATTCTATCTCAGGTCACTCAAGCAGTGCAGTAACTGCCGTCAGAGAAGTAAATGCAAAGCTTGTTTTTTCTTGTGAATATTTAAAATAAATATTTTATTTGTGAATATCTTTAGATATACGAAGATAGTACATAGTTCCCACATACCCCTCACCCAGTTCTAGGTGTAAGAGTTCCTTTATATTACCATCTTATATTTCTGTGATACATTTGTCGAAACTAGGAGACGCACATTGCTATTAACTAAACTCGAGACTTTATTCAGATTTTACCAGTTTTCCCCTTGTTTCTATTCAGGATCCAATCCAGGAAATCCTTTTATTTCAGGTTATGTTTTAAGTCCAAAGACAGAGCATAAAGAGGGTCACTAAGTTAGCTTGAGAATGGCAGCCTGGATGATGTGAGGCAGGGATAGAGGAAGACTTCCAAAGAGGAGGTGATGCTTGAACTTGGCCTTGAAAGTTCAGGTAGAATTATCTAAGCAAAAAGCAAGGGAAGAGCATTAAAAACAAACACAAAAACATGTAAAAATATGGTATAATTGGGTGAATTGTGAGTAGTTTAAAATGATTGCAGTAAATGATGTATTTAGAAAACTGACAGGAGGTGAGACTAGGGAGTTAGGCCAGAGTGGAAAGTCAGAGGCCTGGATACCATGTTTAAGAATTATCACTTTATATTACAGGCTTTCAAAGCCATGGAAAGGTGGGAGCAGAGGAAGAACCGTCAGGTTATCATGTTTGAAAGCTAAGTCTTGTAGTACTACGGAAGTATAAAAGTTGGATTGTCCAAGAGAGATTATTTAGGGTCTATTGTCATAGTCTGGGTGGGAAATAAGGAAAATGATAAAAACCTAAACAAAGTCTATGCCCGTAGATATGGAGAAGAAGAGTCATAATTGAAAGACATGAATGGGTTTAAGTTAACATCACTTGAGAGAGGTTAGGCTTCAAGGTTGCTCTTTGGTTTATTACATGAATGGTTGTACTATTCATTGCGATGGGAAATAAAGACAGGCAGATAGAAATGGGAAGAAAATTGAGTTCAGTTTTTGACATCTCTTTTCTAAAGGCTCTTTGGTACCACCAGTAGAAGAAGACCAAAGGCAAGTGAAAATAAGGTTATGGGGATCATATCTGAGATGATGATACATACTGAGAATTCTTTGCATCATATTCATGGTATTAAACCCAGGCTCAGTGAGAATGTATAGGATGACAGTAACTCAGAATCTAGGATTAAATGGGAAAACAACTAAGAATGAGCTCATGGAAAGGGAGGAGGAAAGCTGTAGTAAATGCTGACAGAGAAGAGAATCTCAAAGGGGAAATGTGGTCAGCTTTGCCCAATGCTTCACAGTTGTTGAAAAAATAAGGAATGAAAGTTCAACACTTCTGGCTTTAGCTCCAACACGTAAAGATCTTGGCAGTCGTCAGTCCTGTCTTTACAACAAGAAAAAGGATGAACAAACTGAAAATCAACGACTTTTCTTGGACCCATTAGAGGACTGAGGTTATAGGGCAAATCGTCACTCCCAAATCTGGAGAGTTAAGTGAATACCAAAAGTGACAGCTGGCATCTGTTACCTGGAGCAGGACACACTAGGGCCCTAAACTGGTAGGGAGATGTAAATGGTAACTTTGACGAATTGTGGAGGAATGTGGGCTGCCTGGGAGAAAGAAACTCCAGAGAAACCCCATTTTTATGTGTTTTACCTCCAGAAACATCACCGGGTCCTCAAGGTAAAGACAAGGAAGATCTCTTCATGGCTCTGGGAAGGGGAGGGGAAAATTAACCATTGTGAAATAAGCCCAGAGCATTCTTCATGACAAAGGCCTACTCAGGGGGAAATACTTTACCAGAGCCTTTTCCCACCCAAGTGAGGGGCCTTTCCCAGACTCCAGCCCTCTCTAGACCTTTTGTCTCACATAAGGGTAAAAAAGCTATAAACATGTGTGAAGGTAACAGTGCAGAGACACAAGCCCACCGCAAGAATGATATTTAATCATAAGATTATAGAAAGTTTCCCCTCCTCACAACAAATTGCAATAAATAACGGTGGATCATAGCTAAAAGAGCTGCAAGAAATTGACCCTGTCTGAAGAGCAGTACAAAGAGGAGCCCCATTGTCAAAAGGGAGACAAAATAAGGACATTAGAGGCACTTGAAGCCTGTGGTCCCTACAGGTACAGCAAATGTTACACAAAACACAGCTCCTAGCCATATAACATAAAACCTTAAATGACAATGTCTATGTTCAGATTTCAACACAAATTGCAAGGTGACCTAGAAGGCAGTACACAAAACCAAACAAAGAAGTACCCAAACCCCCCTAGTATGAAGAGACAAAACAAGATCAGAACCAGATTAAGACACAGATTTTAGAATTATCAGACAGGGATTTGAAATAACTATGATTCATATGTTAAGGACTCTAATAGAAAAAGTAGACAACATGCAAGGATAGATGGGTAATACAAGCAAAGAGATGAAAACACTAAGAAAGAATCAAAATAAGTGTTAAAAATCAAAAACACCATAACAGAAATGAAGAATGCCTTTGAGGGACTCATCAGTAGATGAGACATGATAAGGCAAAAATCAGTGTGCTTGAAGATACGTCCTTAGAAACTTCGCCAAATGAAATTCAAACAGAAAAAAAAAGGACAACAAAAAAACCAGAACAGAATATCCAAAAACTAGGGCAATTTCAAAAGTTGTAACATGTGCATAATTGAAATACTAGAATGAGAAGAAAGAGAGAAAGGAGCAGAAGAAATATTTAATATAATAATAGCTGCAAATTTTCCAAAATTACTGACAAGACATGAAACCATAGACCCAGGAAGCTCAGAAAACACTCACAGGATAAATATGAAAAATTCTACACATAGGTACGTTGTCTTCAAACCACAAAGAAACTAACACAAAGAGAAAATCTTGAAAAACTCCCAGAGATGGGCGAGAAACACTTTGCAAATAATGGCACAAGGATAGGAATTACAGTGTTCTCATCAGAAATCATGCAAGCAAGAAAGGAGTGGAGTGAATTATTTAAATAGTGGAAAGGAAAAAACATACTATGAACCTACAATTCTACATCTATAGAAATTATCCTTCAAAATGAAGGAGAGATAAAGACTTCCTCAGACAAACAGTAACTGAGGGATTTCATTGTAGCAGATCTTCCCTGCGAGAAATGGTAAAAGAAATTCTTCAGGGAGAGGGGAAATAAATGATATGATCAGAAACTTTTATTTCATAAAGAAAGGAAGAATGTTGGAGAAAGAATAAATGAAGGTAAAATAAATATTTTATTTTTCTTATTCTTAGTTGATCTAATAACTGTTAAAAGTAATAAGAGTAACAATGCATTGGATGATTATAGCATATGGGTAAGTACAATGAATGACACCAATGTCATAAGGGACAGGAGTAAGTATCCTATAACAGAATGTTCCCCATTCCTACTTCTGTCCCTTATTCCTTTGTGACGGAGGTGATTAGGCCATGATTAGACCCCTCATGAATGGGATTAGTGTCCTTATAAAAGACCCCAGAAAGCTCCCTTGCCCCTTCTGCCATGTGAGGGCAGAGTGAGAAGACAGCCTAGGAGGAGGCGGGCTCTCACCAGACATTGAGTCTGATAGCAACTTGATCTTGGACTTCCAGTCTCCAGAACTGTGAGAAATAGATTTCTGTTGTTTATAAGCCACCTAGTCTATGGTATTTTGTTATACGAGTCCCAACAGACTAAGACGAACAATACCTAGCAGTCCATATTATTATCCCAAGTATATAGATCAGGAATCTGCAGGTCAGAGAGCCTTGATAACTTGCTGAAAACCACACAGCCAGTTGACAGTGTCAAATCTTAACCTCAGGGCTATTCAATTTAGGTTTTGTATTCTTTCCTCTGTGTGGCCTGGCCTCCCAGGCCATCACTGTTGGGCTGAGCTCATGGCTCATACTAGATGGACTCAATTTTCAGCAATTGTGCTGTTTTTGACATATTATACATAAAAAATGCTTAAAGATGAATATTACATATGAAAGTGAACATTCTAATTGTATGTCCTTTTGAAGTTTTCATTTGTACATTTTAGTGAGAAACTTGAACATACCTTCATGCCTTCTCCAAGCTCAAACAACTGACTGATTCAGTCAGATCACTCCTAGTAAACCAGCAAATGAACAATTAGTGAAAACAATTACTCCATTGAAATGTCCTCTCTTCGTTTTGGTCAATACTATGACTGTGTATTTTGGATATAAAAATATCCCTTTCCTCTCACCTTCCCGGGTTCCAGCTCCTCCCTAATTCTCCCATCCGGTTCAGACTCTTCCCTGACATGCTCACCCTTGTTGTGACTTGTTCACCGTCTGTCTGCACCATTCCCTGCCCCAGAGAAGCCCACGTCTCACAGGGGAATGCTATCCTTGGCTCTCTGCCTCTGAGGCTGCTCTCTGTCCTAACAACAAAACCTACATTCAGACACCATCCCAAGAGTGGCCTTTGTGTCTCCACACGCTGCATCACTCACTCCAGGACACTTAGCTGTTCTGTTATCCATTTATGTGAAGTGACCTGAAGTGCCTCTGGGAACGGTAAGGGCAAGGTCAGCGCGCAGTGGGCATGATCAGCCAGGGTTTCCTTGAGAACACGGCTCTCTCTCTCATTGTCTCATCCTTATTCACTTCAATGATCATCCACAGGCACTCTAATTCCTCCTCCAAGGAGAATTGTTTTATCTCCGTTCTTAATAAAAGTTTAATAGCAGAGAGAGAACTTCGGTGGGAGCTCGTGTGAGGGAGATTTTTATTTCACCTAATATACCAGCGTATTATGCACTTGAGTAATCTATGGGCTGTTGTAAATAAACAGCATCTATTTACAGAGCTAAGCAAACTGTGTTTTATGATGCTATCCTTGAAACTTTCACACTCTGATCAGTAATAGCTCTCCCTCTCATTAGCGTGCATCCGTAAGACGCTCCTCTAATTAGCTATAAACTTAATGCTGAAAGCAGTCATTTCAAGTACTCTTTGTTATTAAAACAAATACCTGGAAATTGCACGATTAATACAAAAATCAATCCAATTTTAAGCCCATCATTTAAAGTAAACTTAACACACTCACTCCCACATGCGACATGCTTTCAGCAGATTTTCTTTGTATTTGAGGATCTCTAACAAGCCAGATCCTCCAGGAACACACATGGAGTCAAGAACTGGATAAAGGCATTTCCTCCATTTTTATAGTTACTTTCAAAGAGAGGTAAATTGACAGCAATTTTGGGGAAGGTGGAAATGTTAGTCTCAGTACCCCTGCTCGGATTCTGTTTTACCTAATCAGTGAATTTTTGGGCACACTTAACTTCGTTCCAGGAATTGAAGCCATAGAGATGATGACTCTCAAGAAACTTATCATATTGTAGGTTGAAGAAAGTAGACAGACGTGCGTGGACATAAATGTAGTGCACCACGATGGGGGCAACTGAATAGCTGTCCAGAGTACTCTGAGAGCATTGATGGGTTTAGCTGAAAAGGAAAGGCTTGAGAAAGAGGATTTCTAGGTTTATTTGGATTAATGTAAGTAATGATATAATAATGTAAGTAGTAGAATACACATTTGAAAGGTAGCACAGAGTAATTTAAAGACAATTAATCTCATCTCTGCCATTTGTTATCTGAGTAACCATTTCTGCATTTCGCAGCTGGGTGACCATGTGCCTTGGTGTTCTTGTTTTAAAGGTGGAGATGTGAGTACTGAAATGATGTAAGGGAATCTGAAGCACAGCACCTGATGGGAGCAGGTTCTCATTAACTTCTGCTCCTTTCCTTTTCCTTTTCTCCTTCTGTTTTTCTATTCCTTCCCTCTTCACCCCAGACACCTTCAACTAGACTGTTATACCATTTCACTGTCACACAATCTTACCACTTAATGTCTTTCTTGCACGTTCAAGTCATTTCTTCTGCCAGGAATGCCCTCCCTTTCCTTACCTTGCCCGGCAGGTCAGAATTCTGTTCTTTCTTTATGGTATACCATAAATCCTTCATCCAGGCCCATCCTGGTCTCTCCCTCTGCACTCTTTCCTCCTTCTGAATTTCCATTGCATTTTGCATATCTTTCTTGGTTCTTGTTCACATTATAGTGTACACTGGAGATACTGCCATGCATGTCTTATTCCTTTGTAGAACCTCAAGGGTGGGGTTAAATTCTCTGATAAATCTGTAAATCTAGTGCTTAGCACAGTGTCATAAATATGTAAAGGTTATGCCATAATTATTTTTAAACCAGTATGGGTTCTTCCATTAATTAAATAAAACTTTAGGTGTCCTTGGATTTGAAACATTTTTAAATGAAATTTACCTAACTGGGTAGTACCAAAATCAGAAAATTGAAAGACTAAGTGTGTGTTGAATCACTACAGGACCAATTGGTTGACTCCATATGCTCCTTACTAAGCAGAATGATGAAAAGGCCTTTGTTTAGAGTCATTCTCTTATTAGACAAAGAGCTCATTATACCATCCCCTAAAGTTTGACTTGGGCTCAGGAGAATTCTCCTAAACTGAAAAAAAATAAAAAAAGAATTGTACCATGCAATTGGACACTGCATAGCCATTCAAAACCACATTAAAAAAATAATTAATGAGGAAATAATCATATGGAATATTGAATGAAAATTGTGAGATGCCAAATGATATATGATTTAAATTTAATATCAAAAATAAAATGTACTGAAATGTAACTAAATGTTTTAAGTGACTTTGAGTAAAATAAAATGCTGATGATTTTTACTTTCTCCATTTTATTTTTCTGTATTTTTATTAATTTTTCCAACAAATGTTGATTACTTTTATAATCAGGAAAACAATGAAAATGTATTTTTAATAGAGCAGTGCTTCTCAATCAGGGGTGGCTTTGTCCCCCAAAAGACATTTAGCAATTTCTGGAATATTTTTGTGAGGACTCGGGGGGAGGGTGGAGGCCAGCGATGTTGCTAACACTTCTACAAATCATAGGACAGTCCCCCCACAACAAAGAATTATGCATCCCAAAATGTCAATAGTGCTGAAGTTGAGAAACCCTGTAATAGAAGGGAAGCAACCAAAACATCCTGAATGAGGAATTGACTCACCAAACCATGGTACATCCATCAATATAGTGGACTATTGTGCGTGTCTTCAAACTTGCACTGCCAAAATATTTATTGAGATGGCAATTTCATTAGTGCTTTCTTATCCTGAGATGTCTCTATTTCCTTACACAAAGGCTCTTTGGTTTGTTCTAAAATATATATTCTAAAATATATTATCCTGGGGCTGGCCAGGTGGTGTAGTGGTCATGTTTGCACGCTCGCCTTCAGCAGCCTGGGGTTTGCAGGTTCGGATCCTGGGTGTGGACCTACGCACCACTTGTCAAGCCATGCTGTGGCAGCATCCCATATAAAGTAGAGGAAGATGGGCATGGATATTAGCCCAGGGCCAATCTTCCTCTGCAAAAAGAGGATCGGCAACAGATGTTAGTTCAGGGCTCATCTTCCTCACACACACACAAATATATATATATATATATATATATATATATATATATACTATCCTTTGTGACATACATTTCTTCTTATGTTCCTGACAAGGAGGAGAGTTCTTTGGGAGTAAGATAAGCCCTTATTTACCACTTCCCTCAACTTACCTTACACGGTGCTGGTACGAGGAGGTAGCTCTGTAGTTTTTATGGCTAATCATTTATATCCATCCTCCTGAATCTAAATACACTTTCACTTGTACATGACTGAACTCCAACTCAATGTTCCTCAATATTTGGTCTAATCGGCATATATGCGTATGTATGTATGTACGTATCTAAAAATACTGTAGTTTAAAGGCCAACAGGATTGAGTTAGCTCCTGGAATCTTAGAAACTCAGAGTGTAACAAAAGCAGTTTCTCCCTGTGTGTTTATTTATTCTTTCAGGCTTACTTACATAATGAGGATATGACTTTTGTCAGCTCTGGGGTCATATTTTATATACTCATGATTATGGAGGAAGGAAAGATTCTTTCATGACTACTTAACATTCCAGCAGAAAGATCCTGGAGAAAGCCATTGACTTGCACGTGTTATGTACCTATCTTTGAACCAAACCATGGACAGGGGTATGGGTAATTATAAATGGTCTATCCAATGCCAATGCTTGTGGTAAGGTATAGCCTGTCATGAGAGGAAAGAAGAAAGTGGTGCTGGATGGTCAAAGACAACAGTCACCATGAAATTGTATTCGGAGATATTTGATTAGCATAATAATAGCTCTAGGCACTATAGGATTCAATGCCCACATGATAGATACTCCCTTATACCTTTGAAGGTGATATTTGATTTCTTAAAGGAAATTTTTTGCTTTCAGATTATCTATTAGTGTTTGGGAAAAAATTGAACTTTAATGTCTTATTGTTTTAGTTCTTCATAGATGGAACACCAATAAGGCATCAGACAATGTTTCAAGAGTATTTGTTCATTAAATATTATGTAGGATTATCAGTATAAAACAAATGTGAATAGGAATACTCAGTTATACTGCCCAATTATGCACTGAAGTATTATAAAAGCAATTCCAGAAAGTTCGTTTGTCCTTTAGTATTTCGGGAGATTATGTGAATGTGGTCTACAGCGCCAAACCAGTTCAAGGATTTCCCTTTAAGGAAAAGGGCATATTTATCTTTGGCAAACACAGACCATACCAAGATAAACATACTATGTCCTGAGATGTTTCATTGATGTCATTACAAGTTCTGCTTAGAAGAGAATGGCAACCTGGGTAATCAACCAAGATGCTTTGAAATAATACTCTAGTATTGAAGCAGTACTCCTAGCAATGCAGCTCTGATTGGTGGAGCTCAAGGGCAGAAATGATGACAAGAAACCAAAATGACTCTGTGCTGAAGTGAAGGGGACTGTACTTTAGGTGGGAAGAAATCCTGTTATTTTGGAGAAAGTAAGCCTAAGAAATAAGAGCAGGAATCAGGCTAATTTGGAGGAAACCAGAAGTAGGGCTGATGAGTAGAGAAAGATTCTTCTTGAGGGAGGGCATCAGGTAACATATGTCTACTCTGTCACTCCAGTTTATAATCCCAGCACACCTCGAACTGAAGTCCCCAGAGTCACTTGAGTGGCACCTGGAGTGCTCCAGACCTCCACCAGGGGCTTTCATCTGCCTAACTGGCTCCAGAATTCTGTTTTCTTTCTTCTTTTAATATAGTAATAGCTTTATTTATATATAATTCATTTACCACACCGTTCACTCATTTGAAGTATAAGAATCAGTGGTTTTAAGCATATTCACGTAGGTGTGCAATCTTAACATAATCAAATTCCAGAATATTTTGATCACCCCACGAAGAAAATCTACATCCGTGAGAATTCCCTCCCCATTCCTCTCCACATGCTCAGTCCTAGGTAAACATGAATATACTTCCTGTCTCTGTAGATTGGCCTATTCTGGACCTTTAGTATAAGTGAAATCATACATGTGTCCTTTGTGATGGACTTAGCATAATGTTTTCAAGGTTAAGCCATGTTGTCGTATGTATCATTCCTTCATTCCTTTTTATGGCTGAATAATATTCCATTGTATTGATATGCTCCATTTTGCTTAACCATTTACCAGTTTTTGGATGTTTGAGTTACTTCTCCTTTTGGCTCTGATGAATAATACTGTTATGAACATTCATGTACGAGTTTTTGTGTGGACGTATATTTTCATTTCTTTTGTGTATACATCTAGGAGTGGAATTGTTAGGACATATGAAATATTTAACATTTTGAAGAAATCTCAAACTGTGTTCAAAATTGACTTCACCATTTTATATTCCCACCACCAATCTCTGAGGGTTCCAATTTCTCCACCTTCTCACCAGAACTTTTTACTATCTGCCTTTTAAATTTGAGTCTTTTTTTTTTTTTTTTTTTTTGTGGCTGAGGAAGTTTCACCCTGAGCTAACATCTGTTGCCAATCTCCCTCTTTTTGCTTGAGGAAGATTCTCCCTGAGCTAACATCTGTGCCGATCTTCCTATTTTGCGTGTGGGTCGCCACCACAGCATGGCTGCTGATAATTGGTGTAGGTCCACACCTGGGAACCTAACCTGGGCTGCCAAAGCAGAGTGCGCCAAACTTAACCACTAGGCCACGTGGCTGGCCCCTAAATTTTAGTCATTTTAATGGGTGTGAGTGGTATCTCATCATGTTTTGATTTGCGTCTCCCCATGACGAATGATATTTAGCTCCATTTCATGTCTTATTGGCCGTTTGTGTATCTTCTGGAGAAATAATCCTTTTCCACTTTTTAATTGAGCTAATTATAATTCTATTATTGAGTTACAAGAGTTTTTTATATATTCCAAATATAATCCTTATTGGATATATGATTTGTAGTATTCCCTCACATTTTGTGGATTATCTTTTCTCTTTCTTAAAATTAATCTTCCTTGAAATTAATCTTGATACATTAATGTTATTCATCAAATTTGGGAAGTTTTCAGTCACTATTTCAAATTTTTTTTCTGCTTCTCACTCTGTTCTCTCATTCTGGTACTTCCAGTATGTGGTGTTTTGCTGCATTTAATGGTCTCCCACGTTTCTCTAAGGCTCTATTCCTTTTCCATCATTCTTTTTGTTTTCAAATTGTATAATCTTTATTGATCTGTCATTAAGTTAGCTAATTCTTTCTTCTGCCAGCTCAAATCTGCTGTTGAATCTCTAGTGAATTTTTCATTCAAGTCACATTTTTCTACTCCAGAATTTCCATTTGTTTTTTTTTAAATAATTTATATTTCTTTATTCATATTCTCTATTTGCTGAGACATTCTTATTGTACTTTAATTCTTTGAACATATTTTCCTTAGATCTTTGAACATACTTATAATAGCTGCTTGGAAATCTTTGCCTGCTAAGTCTACTCACTCAAAGGCAGTTTCTACTGACTGCTTTTGTCCCCTGAGGATGGGTCACTTTCCTGTTTCTTTGCGTCTCATAATTATTTGTTGAAATCTGGACATTTTAGATAATATCTTGTAGCAACTCTGGCTCTTGATCTCCCCCTAGGGATTTTCAGTATTCTTGTTTGTTTATTTGTTTAGTGACTTGGTTGTACTTATTCAGTGAAGTTTATTCCCCCACAGTGTGCAGCTTCAGATGTGTCTTAGCGATCCCAGCTTCAGGCACACACATGGTTTTCCTCACCACTAGGAATGACTGTGGTTTTTGTCAGGCTCTTTGACTGTCTTTTTCCTTGATCTACCTGCTAAGCTTCTGAATGTTCTACTTCTATCAGTAACACACCCAGATGTTATCCTCCACTAATTGCTAGCTCTATTTGATCGCTCTATTGTTTTGGACAATGCCTTGGGACATAAACTGCTCACATCCTGATCTTATTGAAGTCAGTCCCCTTGGCCTTGGTAGGTGGAGCCGTTGAAACTCTTTGAAGCTGCTTTGATCTTCCCTTAGGCAGAGCCTCTGGGCTATGAGCCGGGAGCTGTGTGTGGTGAGAAATGGGGAACTTGCTCTTTACTGACATCTCCCACCTTGATCGTTCCCATGGGGCGGGAGCTATGTGTTGGAGGTGGTTGGTAAATGGGTCTGCCGTCCAGCTGCTGCCACCATCCAGTATGAATGTTCCTGAGCTCAGATTGGGAGGATAGAATCTGCTGATTTCAATGACTGCTGAATCTCCTGGAATAAATCTTTTCCCTCTAGGAGGTGGGTGAAACTCATCACTCAGCTACTAGGGTCACTGGAGCAGGTCTTCTGTAACGTAGTATGAACGGCGAACTATACTCTGCAGCAGCTTCCTGGCCGGGATCCTCGCTATGTAGTGGGAGATCAGGTGCGATAAATAAATGAACAGGATATATTGGAGCACATGAGGAAGCCACTTGGTTTAAAACTAATTCAGCCCAATCTTGTTTTTTCAAAAGGGTCTGATGTGGCCTGTTGAGCACATGTTACACATCTGCTTTAAACATTTACTATATACCAAAGACAAGAATGATGCCCTTAAAGATAGGGATGTAACTTCACTCTATATCAGCATTTCTTTAATGATAAGCATCTCTTCCTGGAAACTAGGGATTAATTACCTATGCGCTGTGCTCACCTATGACCACTGACTTGCTGACCACCAACATGCTGTGCCAGCTAAGCATCTTGTGACAGTAGTAAGAGATACTCTTGTCATATGTGATGTATGCTCTTTGTTCCAGGATGGTGTATAACCACTCTGTACGCTCCACTTCTTTGGGAAAGTAAGCCTCCCTAGCCTATAGTCCTCACACCTGGCTCATAACAAACTCACCCCAATTTTGATTTACAGGTTGATTATGGATTATTTGTGTCAACAGGTAGAATAATGGGTGCTGCCTCAAGGAAGAAGTATGGGGGGATAGGTGCAATCTCTAGCTCAAGTACTATTGTCTCTCTTACCAAATTTTCATTGATTTTGTTGAATAAATGCTCCTCAACTTTTGTAAGCCCTTTAATCAATCTCCAGAGTCTTTGTATATCATCTTGCTAATTTTGACTAGCTTAGTGGACATTTCTCCAGAAGAGAGATTCCCCTATGAGTTACTCAAACCACTTTTCGGGAAGTCCCACTCCACTCCACAATCCTTGACCTATTAACTAGACCACTTTATCAGACTACATTGTTTAGATAGTACTGTTCAGGTTAACTATATCTGTAGTGATTTTCTGCCTTCTGGATTTACCAGTTACTGAAAGAGGGGTATTGAGCTTTCCAACTTAGTACTGGATTCGTCCATTTCTCTTGGCAGTTTTATCAGTTTTTGCCTCAGATATTTTGATGTACTGTTATTAGGTGCATATATGTTAAGGATTATTATGTCTCTCTCAAGAATTCACCACTTTATCATTATGTAATATTCCTTTTTAGTCCTCTGATTATTTGCCTTGTTCTGAAGTCCGCTTTTATCAAAATTAATATTGGTACTCCAGTTTTCCTTTGACTGTAGTTAGCATGGTATGTCTTTCTCCACTCATTTAGCCTAGCTGTGTATTTATGTTTAAAATGAGTTTCTTAAATGGGTAGACAACATACGGTTGTCTTATGTTTTTTTATCCACTCTGATGATCTTTATTTTTCAATCGGTGTATTTAGACTATTCCATTTAAAGTAGTTATTGATATTGTTGAGTTAATATCTACCATGTTTATAACTATTTTCTATTCATTGCAATTATCTTCTGATTCTTTTTTTTCCTTCTGCTCTTTTTCTGCCCCCTCTGGTTTTAATTGAACATTTCATATTATTTCATTTTTGTTCCTCTGTTAGGATATCTATTATGCTTTACTTCTTAAATTTTTTTAGTGATTTCTCTAGAATTTGAAATATGCATTTATAAGTAATCTAAGTTGACTTTCAAATAACACTATATTGCAGGTATCTCATAACAAAGTATTTCCAATTCCTACCTCCTGTGTCTTAGAACATTTGTTTTCTCTTCATTCATTTCACTTATCCACGTGCTATAATCACCCAATACATTGTTACTATTATTACTTTGAACACTTATCTCTTAGATCAATTACGAATAAGGAAAATAAAAGATTTTATTTTATGTTCATTTATTCCTTCTCTGACATTTTTCCTTTGTTTACATAGATCTGATTCTCTGACCTATATCATTTCTTTCTCTCTGAAGAACTTCCTTTAACATTTCTTGCAGGACAAGTCTGCTGCAATGAAATTCCTCAGTTTTTGTTTGCCTGAGAAAGTCTTTATTCTCCTATGTTGAAGGGTAATTTCATTGGATATAGAATTCTAGGCTGCTTTTTTTCTTTTAACACTTAACATATTTCACTCTGTTCTCTTCTTGCTTGCATGTTTTCTGACAAGAAGCTTGTAAGAATGTGATTCTTATCCCTGTTCTACTATTTGCAAGGTATTTTTATTCCCTCTGGCTTCTTTCAAGATTTTCTCTTTGTCTTTGCTTTTGGCAGTTTAAGTATGATATGCCTAGGTTTAAATTTTTTCTGGTGTTTATCCTGCTTGGTGCTCTCTGAGCTTTCTGGGTCTGTGGTTTGGTGTCTGTTACTAATTTTGGAACATTCTGTTAAGACTGTGGAGTAATAAGAACTAAGTTCAGGAGGCCTTTGGTGTGAGTTTTATGTTAACATGCCTAGGAGTTTGGCTGTGTTGAGTGTTTGCTGTAGCTCTAGAAGCCAGAGGATTCAAATTTCTCTAGTGTCTTTATTTTTGTCTCTCCTCTTAACATTGGGGCTTCTCTTTTTTACTACTCATTAGAGGAGGTGTGTTTCTTGCAGCTCTTTAAGCTATAATCCACTGTTATTTATTGAAGCCCTATTGATGTAATGATATGATATGGGGCAGAGGAAGCATTCTACGATTCTGTCATTAAATCTCCTTCTTTTAGTGGGCCTATGATCTAGTCTACGACATTCACAAGTGTTTCTTAGTTTATTCCCTTCTCCCAACCCTTGGCCACCCTCCTTTAGGTAAGACAGGAAGGCTAGAAGGTGCTGAGGTCAGGGAAGTGCCCCTCCCTTGGGTGGGATTAGTCTCTGGTAAAGTCTATTACTCTGGAGAGTAAGCTTATGTATGTCATATAGCATACTCTGACTCTATTTCAAAATGGTTGCTTTTCTCTCCTCCTATCAGAAAAATAAGGGGAATTTTCTTTATTCCTCATTATGAGACCGTGTTGGGGTTCTTGGAATTTAAAACTGTGAAAGTGTTGGTGTCTCTCTGTCTGCAGCCTGGAGGAGTTTCTCTCTCTCATACTAGTTCACAGTCACCCTCTAGTGATTTGTCCAAATTACCAGTTAAGTCTTCCTATCAGTTTATGGCTTCATTCAGTTTTGCTCCAGATAAGCTGATCTTTGCTGTGTTTCTCTCTGTTCACCTAACTCTCCAGATTTGGGGGTGTCAGTTTGCCCTGCCACCTCACTTTTCTGATGGGTTCAAGTGAAGTCATTGATTTCACTTGGTTCAGCTTGATTCTTGTAAGGACAGAAGCAATGACTTCTAAGCCCTTTACGTGCCACATTTGAAACCAGAAGTCCTAAATAATCTTTAAAGACGTTTTAATGATTATTAGCTTCCATTTTAAAATCCATTGGAATACATATCAAATATTGTACCCCTGGTAATTCTAATTCTATCCTCAAAATTCCTTAAACAGTCAAGAAAATGTTACCTTTTAAAAATGTTTATTTCCCTGCATGTAATCTCCAGAGAGCTATCAAACGCTTTTTGTGAATATTGTACCCATGCTAACTCTTATGCCATTCTCAAATCCTTAAACATTCAAGAAAATGTTACTTCATAGTAACTTTTATTCCCCAATATGCAATCTCCAGGGAGCTATCAGCCTCTTTTTCAATAAAATTTTGATCACCGTTTATAAGCAGGAAGAAATTAATAAACAAAGATCCTCTCATTAGTTGAGACTTTGAGATTTGAATCTTTCCAGAGCTGAAAATGATTCTAAATAATAAAGCTTCCTAAAGTAATTAGCTGCAGTGCTCACCAGGGCGCTTTGCTGTTTGACTTTATTTATTCTGCAAATTATTGTTATATTACTATTTTATTATACTTTGAGTTTCCTTTTTGTTTAAAGGGATACCATTTAAACAAGTCAAATGTAGCCAAAACAAAAAAGAGGAAGGAATTATAAATAGTTTCTTAGACAATTTTGGAGATTTACCATAATACATATGATTTTTTGCAATTTACCCTGCCAATTTTAGTATTATCTGTTATTTTTTATAATAAATCTAAAGATACAGTGTTCTTTCTAAAATCTGTATGCAATAAGAATTTTCTGGCAATAGACTCATGGTAATTTTATTTTGCAGAAGGTTATGCAAGGTATGATTTTCTATAATTAATTGACCACTCTCTAATTGCAATTTTATATGCTTATTCACACATCCTCAATATAAGGTTTAACAGAAATAGAATTATTAGAATTTATAGTATTTGTGCTACACAATTATATTAATGACTATTTTCTTTTTCTGCCAGGTCTATTTTTTAAACAAATATTAATAAATGAAAATTAAATGGAATATACTGTGTTAACTATTTCTGTAGATTATATTATTTGATCTTATTAATCCTGTCAAAACTGATTTTTTCCTGCAAAAAAACCAGTTTTATTGATTGCATATGCGATATAACAATTTACAAGCAGCTCATGTACACTTTTTATCTGATTTGATTTTTTTTCATTGACATATCTTATGTCTATTAATTCTATGCTTATATATCCTATCAGATTTACTTTGAGAGTCAAGAGTTTCATATCATTATTTTATCTATGCTTTTATCTATGGAAAGTTAGATTCTTTTCAAATGAATGCAGAGTATTTTTCAAGATAGACATATTCTGGGCCATAAAATGAGTGTTAGTAAGTTTAAAAGGATTGCAATCATGCAAAGTATGTTTCCTGGCCATAAGAGAATGAAATTATAAATCAATAACAGAAAAATATCTGGGAAATCCAGAAATTTTCAGAAACTAAATAATAAACTTCAATCTAACTAGTAGTTCAGAGAAGAAATCTAAAGTATTTTTAACTGGATGAAAATGAAAATAGACACACCAAAATTTGTGAGATGCCACTAACACAGTAATTAGGGGAACATTATAAGTACTAAAAGCCAATACTGGAAAAGAGAAAAAAAGTCACACATCAGTGTCTATAGCTTTTTCCTTAAGATACTAGAAGAGCAAATTAAACTCAAATTAATCACAGAAGGAAAATAATAATAAGAGCAGAAATCAATGAAATAGCAAACAGTAACAACAATAAAGTCAGTATAACCAAAAGTGGTTTTATGAAACAATTAATAAAACTGATAAATGTCTAGCAAGGCAAAACAGGAAAAGAAACAAAAAGACACAAATTGCCGTATTGGCAATGAGAGAGGTGGCATCAATACAATTTCTACAAGCTATTAAAAGGATAGTAAAAGAATAGTCCGAACACCTTCATGACAATAAATTTAACAACTGAGATGAAGTGGACAAATTCTTTGGAAGACGCAAACTGCCAAAGCTCACTCAATACATCAAGTCTTCTCTAAGTTAATAGGTAGTCTGAATAACACTATTCTATTAAATTTAATTTGTAGTTACAAACTTTCTCACAAAGGAAACTTCAGGCCCAGATCACTTAGTTGGTGAATTCTTCTAAATATTTAAGGGAGAAATAATACCAATCTTCAACAAATGCTTCTAGAAAATTGAAGACAATTGAGTGCTCAACAACACATTCTATGAATCCAGCATTATTCTAATTCCAAAACTAGAGACAAAAACATCACCAGCAAAGAAAACTCTGGACTAATATCTTTCATGAACATAGATGCAACAATTCTTAACAAAAATTTAGCAATTAAATTCAGTAGGATGCAAAAATATATGACAACATGGTTACTACATAGGGTTTATCCAAGGAATTCAAGGTTAGCGTCACACTTAAAAATCAATCAATATAATTAACCACCTCAACAAACTAAAAAAGGAAAATGTATCTTCACCACAGTAGACACAGGACAAGCATTTAATGTAATTCCAAATCCACAGCTGAGAAAAATTCCTAGTAAACTAGGAACAGAAGAGAATTTCCTGAACCTGATAAAGGACACCTATGAAACAGCTGCAGCTAACATCAAAATTGATGTTGAAGTAGATTGGTCAGAAGACTCAGTATTGTTAAGATGTCAGTTCTCCTGAAATTGATAAAACTCAATGCAGTCTCAATCAAAACCACAGTAGGATAGTTTGTGGAAATTGACTAAAGGATTCTAAAAATTACATAAACATGCAAAGGGCACAGAATAGACAAAACAAATTTTACAAAGAAGAATAAAGTTGAATGGTTAATAGCACTTGATTTTAAGACTTAATATGCAAATATGCTATCAAAACCTGTGAGTATTGATATAATGATAGACAGATCAGTGGAAAGGATAGTATAGAGAATCCAAGTATAAAATCACATATATGGATGACTGATTTTTGTTAAAGGTGCTGAGATAATTAATTGGAGAAACGATACTCAGCAAATGATGCTGGAACAAGTGGACATTCATATGCAAACAAACAAAACAAACAAAAACAACAACAAAAAACTTTTATTACCTACCTAAGACCATATACAAAAATAAACTCAAAGTGGTTCATAGACCTAAATATAAAATGTAAATCTATAAACTTATGGAAGAAAACATAGGAGAAAATCCTTGTGAACTTGGGTTAGGCAAAAATTTCTTAGATAAACAACCATAAAAGAAAAAAAATTGATAAATTGGACTTCATCCAATGTAAAAATGTCTGCTCTATGAGAAACATTTTTAAGAGAATGAAAAGACAAGGCTAAGATTAGAAATAAACTATGTGCAAATATTTATGATAAAAGACTGTATCCAGAATATATAAAGAATTCTTAAAACAAATAATAAAAATGGGCAAAATATTTGAACAAACACTTTGCTATAGAAGACTTATGGATGTGAAATATGCACATGAAAAGATACTCAACATGATTAATCATTAGGGAAATGTAAATTAAAACAATAAGCTACCACTACACTACTATTAGTATGGCTGAAATGAGAAAGACTTGGGCCGGCCCCGTGGCTTAGTGGTTAAGTGTGTGCCCTCTGCTACCCGCCGCCCGGGTTCGGATCCCGGGCGCGCACCAACGCACCGCTTCTCTGGCCATGCTGAGGCTGCGTCCCACATACAGCAACTAGAAGGATGTGCAACTATGCCATACAACTATCTACTGGGGCTCTGGGGAAAAAAAGGAGGAGGATTGGCAATAGAAGTTAGCTCAGAGCTGGTCTTCCTCAGCAAAAGGAGGAGGATTAGCACAGATGTTAGCTCAGGGCTGATCTTCCTCACAAAAAAAAAAAAAAAAGAAAGAAAGACTTACCATACTAAATGTTGGCAAGGATATGGAGATACTGGAATTCTCTTAGACTACTTGTGGGAATGTAAAGCGATACTACTTTGAAAAACAGTTTTGCAGTTTCTTATAAAGGTAGACATATACACCTACCACATGATCTAGCCATTCTACTCTTATCTAAGAGAAATGGAAGCGTATGTCCATACAAAGTCTGGTGCATGAATGTTAGCACATATTTGTAATAGCCAAAACTTGGAAACAACTCTGATGTCAATCAACAGGTGAAAATATAAACAAAGTGTGCTGTATCCACACAATGGGATACTACTCTGCAATTAAAGGAATGAACTACATCATGCACCACATAACGACGTTTCGGTCAACAATGGAGCATACGTGTGACGGTGGTCCCGTGAGATTAATACCATATAGCCTAGGTGTGTAGTAGGCTATATAGGTTTGTGTAAGTACACTCTATGTTGTTCACACAATGACCAAATCAACTAACAATGCATTTCTCAGAACATATCCCCATCGTTAAGTGACATATGACTGTGTTGATATAGGAAACTACATGAATGCATCTCAAAATAATAATATTAAGTGAAAGAAGACAGGCAAAATTAGTGCATCCTGTATGATTCCCATTTATATCAACCACTAGAATATACAAACTAATTTTTAGTGACTGAAAGCATATCAGCGGTTGTCTATGGATGGGAAGGAGGTGGAGAGAGGGGGAAAGGCGAGATTCCAAAGAGACATGAGGAAGTTTTTGAATGTGATGTATATATTCACTATTTTAACTGTAGTGGTTGTTTAGTACATATATATGTCAAAACATTAAATTATACACTTAAAATACACGTAGTTCATTTTATATAAATTCTATCTAAATAAATATTTATAAAACAATGTAAAAACAGTTCGCTTTAGTAATAAACGTTATGTGGTAGAATGAAGAGGAAAGAAAAAGACAGTCTACTCAAATGTATGGTTGTCAGTGATTTTGTTTTTTTCTCTAAATTTCCTGCACTTATTTCATTTCATCTATTTTAGTAATTTTGCTATTTTTAGTAACTTATATTGTTCTTCACCATTTTCATAATTTATTTATTAGTTCTGGCATGGTATTGATTTGTCTTCAGTTGTTTCTTTATCTCAAAGTCTGTTTTCTCTCCTCATTTTTTACTCTCTTTAATTTTTTAAAATTAAACTTATGTTCTCATTAAGTTTTTCCTGTGAGAAGCATTTTTGGGTTTTTTTTTTTTTCTATTTCTTGCTTTTTTTTTCTTTTTTGCTCTGTATGCTGGTTTTTCTTCCTCATTTCTTTTCCTCTGTTTAACTTTTGTTTTCCTCTGTTTCACAGAATCGTGCTATTTCTGTTCATCCTCTCCATGTTTGGTATTGACAGCTGGTTCTGTTTTCGTGATACTTGAGGAGTAAATTGTCTTTGGTTCCTTTCTCCTCTTTCTTGAGATCTGTCTTCCTCTCAGAGTTAGAGTGTGAGGATTTAAATATAACTTGTGTTTTAGGAAATTATGGCAGGTGAGAGAGGATCTTAGTTGATTATATAAAGCCTTAGAAGAATTGCATTCTACTTTCTCTTTTTCAATGATAAGTTTCCTGTATCATGATTCACTTCACTTACTGGAACTAGGGCTTGGAGTGGGCAGTGGTGTAGCACTGTACGGTGTGGGATATCGTTTGGACTGGAATCATTCCTTTAATCCACCTTAGTACTCTGTTGCTTGTGCTTCTGTCAGAGACAATTGTCCCCTGCAGCTGCATGCTTAAAAGCCATGTCCTTCCTACTAACCAGGGTGATTTATGGATGTGCATGAAAATGTTGAGGTCAATTAGATTTAACTTCGGGGAAGTTAAATTGACTTTGGGGAAAAGAGAGGGAGTTCAAAGTCAGGCTATGCAAAATTTTCCTTTTCTTTTCTGGCATCCTTGTTTTGAGTTTATGGCAAGAAATTATAGATTTTTTTTTTATTTTTGGTAGTGCTTTTTGTGGTTCTTGTATATTCTTATAGAGAAAATATGTTACCAGGCTCGACTTCACTATCTTTATCCAGAAATTGCAAAGATATATTCAAGAGTTAAATATCTGTGAATTATTTAATCATGTAAGGGAACTTGGCACTATATCGATTACCAATATGTACATGTACCAATACAACGTACCAATGTGTATATACATATACATATATATATATATATATGATTACAAAATGGTTTGAACCTAAAAGGAGTAATCTTTGCCCTGTTACAAGTGGACAGATCTATTAAATGAAATTGCAATGAAAATTCCTAAGAATTTGTCTAAGAAGGAGCTCCAAATGCTGGAGAATTGTTATAAAGCTAATACAAAAAATATTATCTCTCTGAGCTTTCTTTATTTGGATCTTTAATTTTGAGGTAGTGGGCCTAACTGCATAAGATATGTGTACTCTATTACTGCTGGGACTCGTTCTCATGAGAAAGCCGTTGGCAGAGTGGCATGGTTAATAAATAATGAAGGTGGTGAGAAGAGGCAGGGTCCAAAGATCAAGAAGCTCTGATCAAGGTAACTGATGCTAATTTCTTCGTGTGATAAACATAGCCTAAAATCACGCTCGTTCTGTATATTGAAATTGCCAATATTCCCCTATTATGGTCTTGAGGATAGTGAGCGATGGAGAAATAGAGTCAGATCTTACTCATTGTAAGGTTTGTAAGATCTCAATTCTAAGTGAGAAATGGACACTACTCAGACAGGGGTCTTGCCTAACCTTGCAAAAGATTTCAAGGAAATATTTTTACTTTGGTTTTTATAACTATAATAATCAGTATGCTTTTCCAAAGATCAAGTCGGCTGAATATAACTAATCATTAGATAGATTTAATCTATAACGACTTTTCAAAAGATATATTCTTGAAAGTTATACATAATTAACTAGCAGAATATCATATATAGGACAATCGACAATGATTTCTAAAAATTTTGTTTTACAAGTGAGGGCCCTTCTCGTCTCAGCTCTGAGGATTTTATCCCTCTGTTTGCTTTGGGTAATTTGGGGTTGGAACCACTTGATTCTTCGAAAATCTCTTCAATGCGGTGTAATTCCAAGTCAGGGTTTAGGGCAGCATCAAGAGCAATGATTTTTTAAATCATGCTCTGAAGATCCTTGGAAGATTTCTTCCAGCATCTTGGAATCTAAAGGTCCAAGTGGGCCAGACCCTCAATTAACCAGGACAGTTCTTCTTCTTTTTTTTTTTAAATGCATTATATATTGGATTTCTAGGTTAAATTTAACAGCACAAAGAGTTTTACTACTAAAAAATTTAAATCTAAACTCACTGACTACGCTACATTGTGAGAAGGATGTTCATTAGTTTCAATGGTCACATTCAGAGCGGACATAAATCTCATTTATCTGGTCTCTGTTCTGGAACTACTAGATTTTAGCATTAATATCCTGTAATATATTTTGAAACAAAGTAGAAGGGATGATGGTCACTAGAAAAGATCAATCTAATGCTACAAAGTCAGAAATATTCTAAAAATAACAAGAAGAATAAGGCTGTATATGAAAACTTACACGGTGACATGACAGGGAGGAGAAATTCTCCTCAGATCAAGGATAGTGAAAGTGTTATTACAACCTAAGCATTGCAGAAAATGTTCTGTAAAGAAGGTCTTTAAATTTAAGCAGGATATTATGTAATCATGTAATCAAAATATAAAAATTAAGAACAAGCCAAAATTCACTAGATGTCTATCATAAATTATGTTAATCATAGATAACTTGGTACTTCAACTTTAGAAATTAAATATAAGCATTAAGAGGTAATTATCTCATTGCTCTCAGCAGGGTATTGAGACACTGTGCTGGATGCTGAGATCTTACAACTGATGAGGAGCCTATACTTAGATACGACTTATTAGATATTCACAGAGGTGACGGGGGGAAAGCGACCTATGAGAAAGAGCCAAGTCTGAAGAAGAATGTGAACGTGAACTTCACACACACTGGCCTGGAGTACCACGCAGCCGTAAGATTTTGGTTTCCTAAATTCGTTGAAATTAGGATAAGTTACTTTTCTGTGCTCAAAAAGTGGGATGATAATGTGTGTTATTTCTCTGAATATTAATATTTTAAAGATATTTCTCATTGGGCGCCCCGTGGCTTAGCGGTTAAGTGACGGCGCTCCGCTGCTGGCAGCCCGGGTTCGGATCCTGGGCGCGCACCGACGCACCGCTTCTCCGGCCATGCTGAGGCCGCGTCCCACATACAGCAACTAGAAGGATGTGCAGCTGTGACATACAACTATCTACTGGGGCTTTGGGGGGAAAATAAATAAATAAATAAATAAATAAATAAATAAAATCTTTAAAGATATTTCTCATAAGTAACGTTTTGGAAGAAAATCAGAAGAGTAGAGAGGAAGAAAGCAATATGTGAATAAATAGGGTTGCAACTACCTACGACCATTCCTGACGGTATAGAGGAGAGGTTCATGGACATCACAGTCCAAAGTCTGAAGACAACCACCTTCTTCTGCATGCAGGTCATTTGTCTGGGTAAATTAGGTTTTAAGGCTTTTGTTTACTCTTTCTGTGAAAAACACTATCTTCCACTTCCAGTCATTTACAATCAGAATGTATTGGGTCATTTCCTGCGATTTTATGTAGGAAATAAAAATGAAAAAATACGTTGATGGATGTTTATAGACTCAGTAATCTCATTTAGAATATGCCCTAGTTTGGGGAAGCTTTTCACTTTTCTTTTCTTTCCTTTTCTTTTTAATTTTAAAGGGAAGCATGTGGGATAATATTTATAATAAAGTGTACCTGAGCGTGACAAAAGAGAACTTTTTCTCTTGAGTAATTCAACAGAACCCAAAGAATGTACAAATGACAGAAAAATTGAAGTGTCATGTGGGTGGTTAACAACAAACAAATAGAATTTTAGCATGGATGCATGGATACAATTTTTCCAAATAACAATCTCTTGCATAAATCTATCATTGAGAAAAGTATCAGCCAAAATAGTAATAGAATTTATAGTGATAACAATAAAACATGTGTTTGTTTTTTTTTCTTTCATTTGCTTCCAAAAAGCCCAATGCCCTTTACAAATCAGTGTTTTGAATCTACATAATCAGTGGGATGAATTGGCAGCAGGTATTTGTCTCCATTTATAATCTGCAGAGACTTATGTGCTGAGAGGAAGCTTGGCCAAGATCATGCAGAAAGTCCACAGAAATAAAAGGATTTAGGATTTGGGGCTCCCAAACCAGTGCATTCATTACTCTTTGGATAATACTATTCTCAGCAAATGTAACTTGTGCCTTAACTAAAAATTTGCTCAGTTTTAAAGTTTTTATTCACTGCAATAACTAACAAAATGGAAAACGCATAATGGCTCATTTACAGAACATTTTATATCCTGTAATTAAGACTCTATGAATCAAATTATATAGTGTCAGCTCTATTGCTTGTAGAGGATATCACTGGAAATGAGGCATCTCGTTAACTGCCACTGACTTTGACTGGGGGATGGCTGCATTCACCTTTTGCTTTTACAACAATCTCATTGGCTAAAAATTCTCGATACTTTCGTATTGAGGGAGTATAGATGTTTGGCAAGAATAACACACAATCATGTTATTTTCTCATGCACAAGTTCTTTTGTTTCAGTAATCGGTGAACATAATTGTCACCTACTTACGGATATGCTTGAAAATATGCAGTTTCAAATTACTCAAGTCATTTTAGCAGCATGCCTAATTTCCTATACGTTATTAAGTGTTGTCACTTTGGCAGTTGTGTTAAATCATGAGCAGACTCTAACACCTACAAGAGTCAGGCTGGTACACAAAAGTATGAATGACATCCAGAACAAGGACATAGGCAAGGACAGGGCTGGGTCTGAGCTGAAGAGGTCATACATCCTGTATCAGAAGTCCAACTCAATGTTTATTTAAAGACTTCATTAACCTGACCAAGCACATGTCTATGTGGGCTGGAACTTGCCTCTGGATTTCCATCTGGCAGCTCCTACAGTGAGCACTTAGGGTGCTGTAACCGCAACCCCAGAACATTTCTATTCCAGTGACCTGAAAAATTTAAGCCATTATTTATAGATGCCTAACTTTAAACTTAAATTGGAAGAAACTGTATCATTAATATAGAAAAGTCATTAATGTAGAAAACACAAATCAATTGTTAAATAATTGCTTTAGATAAAAATCCCATGTGGTCTGTATAATCCATATGAATTGGATTTGACATCAGAAAGGTGATTTAAGGAAAACAGGTCAGAGAACAAAAGTGAAAATCATGATTTCTCATCATTTCTATGAACCAAAGTTCTCTCTTTTTGCTTATTCTACAAAGCTGTGGAAGCTATGAATGTGCATCAGTGACACTGAGAATTGGCTGGTTCCTGGATTTTACCCAAATGTCTCATCAATCAAGAGTCAATAATGGTACTAATCTCCTCAATGGCCAAAATGTTTCCTAAGATTGTGCATTACTATGTAATATATATCGAATGCCAAGATCTCTCCAAGGAAATAATGACTCTTTAGAATTTCCACAGAATAGGAAAGAAAAAACATACCATTTGATTGTACAAATGAGAAAATATAAACAAAGGGAGACTAAGGTAGTCCTCCAGAATCACACAATGAACACAAATTAGAAGGGCAGACAGGTCTCATGGTTTCTTCTTGAATCACTCACCCATTTCTTAATTTGTCTTTTGTAAGTAAACCTGTGTGGAAGTTTGTAACATAAACAAGAAAAAAAAATTTTGTAAAAGGGTGGGAAAAGATCTATTATGCAAACATGCATCAAAGGAATCAGGTGTGGCCCGTTAGAGAGGAACCCATTGATTTCATATGTACTCTAACGTCCCGTGCCATCCTCACCCGCCATATGGACACTCTCCTCACCTACCTTGGGCTCTGACATCCTACCCTAGGCTGCTCCTTCACAGGGCACCCTCCTGAGCCACTTACACTCTGATGCTCAGGCCAAGCCCTTTTCCTGCTTGGATGCCCTCACCTTAACTGAGGCCCCATGCCAGGCTGCCCTTCTATGAGGACATCCTCCTTACGCTGCGTGGACTCTGACTTCCCATGCCAGATCACTCTTCACATGGATGTCCTTGTCACCTTACAGGGACTCTGACAGCCTGCTCTGCCCACTTCCCCACCCCTCTTTACCTCCTTCTGTAGACACCTACCTTTTGAGCTCCACGTAATAGCTTTAGGATGAAATTACGTAGGAAGAGGAGGGAAGAGAGAGGAATATGATTAAGGAGAAGAGAAAAAGGAAGAGAGAAAGGATGCTGCAATACAATTTTTGAAATTCTAGTTCAGATAATTGTTAACACCGGCATTTTGTCTGCCAGCTACAAATGCACAGAAGTTTGGCTTTGGACTCAGGGTCTTTCAAATATTTGTTCAGGTGTTTCAGCCTCAGATTCAGCATTTGGAGAGCTGAAGATCAAATGCATGCTTCAGTTTAACTTTTGGTATCTCTGAACTTGTTTATCAATAATGATTATTTAATTATGTTCAGTACTGCTATGTTTAATCAGCATAAAAGTAGTAGTTATAGGAATATGCCATTTGGATATTTGCTAATATCCTATAGGGCAATATCTTATAATACTTTCAAGTATAGGTAAGAACTTGAGCTGTAACTTGAAACAAAAATCTCCTTATGTGCTTTGTATATTAAAACCGTATTATTTGGGTGTATATAAATTTGTATATTATTTCCACAACTAATGATGCTTGTGAAAGCTGCTAATTTATGTATAAATATTATTGAGAATTCTCAAATACAAAAGTATGACATGTTTTGACAATTAATATTAATATTGTGAAGTTTAGTGCTAAAAGACTGGGAGGACTTTATATTCTTTTTCAGCTTTATCTCCATAAATGTCAATGAAGCTTGAGTAATAATCTAAGATATAAGGATAGAGATTATATTATATCATTATTCTAATATTTTTGCTAACATTTATAACATTCAACAGAATAACTTTATAATTTAAGAATTATATTTCAAGTTTCACTATTTAATTCCACTAAGGCTTGAAATAAGGCAAATAAGTCCTGAAAAATAATTCCTAAGTGGATATTCTTCAAATCATAAGAGAACAATGTAAACTTAGACCCCTCAAAATGTGTTATAAGAAAGAAAAACTGCAAAGTCAAGTACGATAATACTCAAGATAAACCAATATTGACCAAGATGTAATGAAGCATACATAGACTTTAGAGATTTAAAAAGTGAAAATATTAGAGGAAAATAAGGCATCTCCCAAATATCTGACTTTTCCAAGACCTTTTGGTGAAAGTTAGCACCTATCAGCATCATTTTGTACCATAAATCCTCATTACACACTGCAGGAACAATCGAACAGTGGAAAGTGCTGAGAAATTATTGTTCCTGAACTATCAAATTCAAAATTGATTTTTGTTAAAAAATTGAATTTTTCAATAAAAATTCAGATCTATTTAAAATTCGTTTTATAATAGTGATTTTGGCTTCACTCTTCATTGGGCCATGTAATGTTTAGCTAAAATGTGTATTAGTGGTTTCACCTCTAAGTCACACCTTTGCTTGAAAAGAAATCTCGAAACATAGACAGATGCCTACAATTTTCTCATTTCACACAATTGTCCCTCACCCAAATGTGTGTTTATTAGAAAATTACATTGTATCAGTTTGGCTAAGCTCCTGAAATTTCTTAGATAAGTTATTTATTTTGCAAATTGTGGAAATGCAGGTGTCTTCTGAGGATCTATGGTACCTTCCAGTTCTAGTCCTCTCCCAGAGAATTTGTAACTTCTATAGAGTATATTGTTTTATGTTTTCATTGAAGCTTCACCCGACCCATAGGGCACAGTCAGGGTGATGCTGATACAATAGCCCCACTTTCCTCGTATTTTAAGAGTCACTTTCTTTTATTGCGTTTGGTTTCTCTGAACTCTTACCAATTTCTCTTGGGCTTTCCTAAATACATTAAGATATATAAAACACTAAACTATGATGTCTGAAACCCAACAAGTGAGAAAGTCATACTGGCTTCCTGCAATAAATGTACTCTAGAAGAGTTTATTTTAGATATCCTAAAAGAAATTTAAACGGTAAATCTCTTTTAAGTGACTTATTTTCTGAAATCTTCGTCATCATGTATTCTTTGCAAATCATTCAGTAATTCTGTCCCTGAACTATTAATTTTTTAAATATTGAACACTTAATGAGTCACATAAAATTTATTGAACTTCTTTCTATATGTTATCTAACTTATTCATCACAACTCTGCAGAGTCAGTACTATTAATATCAGTGTTTTTCAAAAGAGGAAATTGATGCTGAGTGGGGCTATTATGCCCCCAAATATGCTAGAACGTGTAGAGCTGGGTTTGAACTTATAGAGTTTCCATAGCTCAGGCCTTTATTCATATGCTATTCCGAATATAGTTAGAGGAATCAATAAAACATTGCAGTTTACATAATGGTGACTCTTAACTCCAAATAATTAGATTCTGAATACCAAGAGGTCCCCAGTAAAGACTATGGTGACTACTGTGTGGTACTATGTGGTGTAGGATGAAGATACAGTCATGGAGGAAGTAGTTGGAACAAGGTGGGCGATAGCAATATTGGATGAATCTTAGAAACCTTTGCATAACTTAGATAGCTCATTAGTGTCTTGTGTTCTTGTTGTTGACTCTTAGAATGCCCACAGAAACTCAAAATGGAGGTTAAAGTAATAAGCTTCAAAATTTGGGTTCTGAAGCCCAGCTATCTGAATTAAGATCTTGACTCTTACACATTCCTTTGTCAAATTTCTTTAGTCAAATCTGATCTTTGTCAAATTACTTAACCATTCTGTGCCTTGGTTTCCTCATCTGTAAAATGAGGATAATAGAACCTATACCATAGTCTTGCTTTGAGGAGTAAATAAAATTAATACATGCACAATACTGAGGGTGATGCCTGATCCTGAACTGGTCTATAAATGTAAACTATTATTAAATGTCAAAGAGTATATATTTTTGGAGCTGGCAGGAGGAGACTCCTCTGTTGTTTATGTTTAACGTATCCTCTCAAGGTTAATATACATGGCTGCACAACACAACAAAATGTCCTTGGCAGAAATTTATCTAGATTTCCACAAGAGATAGAATGCAACATCTACCCTGAGCAGGGGATGTGATTATATTTCCTCAGACAAACTCATCTTCGAAAGAGTTCCTTAGGGCTCTCTGGAACTGCTTAGTGCACCAGTTTTATTCCAGTTCAGTTTAAGAAGGCACGATGAGTTCCCATATTCAAAGATGAAGGGAATGCCTATTGGAGCTTTTGCACTGACTAATTAGTAGCTTCATTTCCTCTGGGAATTGTGAAAAAGAAAAAAAAAGAAAGAAAGAAAAATCTCGCACCAGCTTGTCCTCCATAGTTACTGCCTAGGGAAAAGTGTTTGTGCACTTGACAGCACAAAGATGACAAGGTTGATGAAGATGTGGGGAGGTGACAGTTCTGGTTCTGAATTTAGTCTAAGGTGCAATGATCTCAGGCAAGGTCTTCTAATTTTTCTTAAAGACTAAGAAAGATGTTCTTTTTATCACCACAAAGAAAATGTCTGATCGCAAATCCTAAGGATTCAGTTCTCTTCAGTAAAATGAACACATGCAAATTCAGGTGATGCATTTCTTTATTTCTTCATTTCCATTAGAAGATGTTTTCTTTCTACAGTGCTGTCAGGGATGCTATCAGATTATTAAGACCCAAGACAGGGTGGGACAGATGCAAATTTCTGGGAAGAAAAGGATAGATTGATAAATATATTTGATTTTATAAAGCAAAAGGCTGAGATTTTAAAACTGGGTGAAGGTTGGGCTGTGAAGTCCAGCAAAGGGGTATAACTAAGTCTATTGATGACCATCTCAGATCAGCAGGAAATAGTTTCAATATAATCGAATTCTAACCAGGATGAGGAGTTTGAGATCATAAATGGAAACTGACATTTATACACAAGGATGAATTTGGGGTGCTGTGTAGAAGAGTATTTAAGATGGATACTTAATTAATTCTTTTTTGGCCATTCTTCTTTTTAAATAGAAGCAGTTAAGCTTTATATTTATTTTTGAAAGCTACTTTAGCCCTGTCCCACAAGTTTCCATATACAATATTTTTATTTTCATTGACTTCTAAATCTTTTCAAGTTTTCATTCTGATTAATTTGTTAACTACTGCTATTTGGAAAATGTTCTAAAACATACAAAAATATGCCCTTTCTTTAACGGTTGTTGTTGTAATTGTTGGTATTTACTATATCAATGATGATGATTTTCACTTCAATTCTTCTCTTGCCGAAGGTCATGGTCTGTATGATACAGGACTTGCCATATGTCTTGATAGGTTGTCAATTTTCATAAATGCTCTGCGTGTGCTGAAGAGGAATGCTAATTTTATAAGGTTCTATATATGTCTATTTTACCAAGCTACTCCACTACGTTGTCAAATCTTTTCCATATTGCTATTAATTTTTGTTTGCTTCGAACATTGATTAATGAAAGAAGAGTTTACATTGTCTCACTAAAACTGTAAATCAGTTAAATTTTCTTTACATTTTGTCAGTTTTTGCCTTATGTATTTAGAGCCTATATTATTATTTCCAATGAGTTTAGAATTGTTTTAACTTCTGGTGAATACGTGCTTTACATTATGCATTGAGATTCAGTGTCCCTACTATGTCACAACATAACTACATCAGCTTTCTTTTGTTTAGTGTTTCCTGGTATACCATTTTTCATTCTTTTACTTTAAAACTTGTTGTAATGTTTTTAGAAGTAGCTGTTACAAATAGCATAGAGCAAGGTTTTCTATTTTTATTTCCAATTTGACTATCTTTGTTTATTAATACGTAACTTGAGTCAATTTACTTTCATTGTGATTTTTGATATATTTTGAATTATTTTTGCTATATTCTGTTTGTGTGCTTTTTTTGTCATTTTTTTCACTTCCTTCCTTCCTGGGATTATTAGTAATTATTAATGCTGGTGTTGCTATTGTTGTTGTTGCTATTGTTATTATTATTACTATCACCCTTTCTTAAACCAACTTTGGCTTGGAAGTTTCATTATTATAATTTAAACAAAGTTAATTTAACGTTTAAGTTTATTCCCTTTCTGAATAATACAAGGGTTAAGAATATTTAAATTCTAACCACACTTCCACACACCATATAGGTTAATCTTGTGCAGGATTTTTATCTCTTTTTCTTTATTCCATGAATTAAGCATTGTTATTATTTTATATACTAAATGTTTTTTTAGATTATCCAAATATATACCAATATCTTTTCCCATCATTCTTTCTTGCTACTCAGATCTTCCTTCTGGGATAATTTTCTTTTAGAATTATACCCAAATTATATCTTTTAGAATTTCCCTTAGCAAGATTCTATTGTTGGTAAGATTCTTGTTTGTTGTGCAGCCTATATCTAAATAAATATCCTGTATCTAAATATCTAATTTTTTGTTTAATTTCTAGGAAACTCTCTCTTTAAAACTTCTCTCCCATTGTCTTTATCCTCTCTTCCTAGATAACTGATTAGATATATGTTATACCTTTTCATTCTATCCTCCATGACTTTTAGCCTACACTGTGTTTCTCTCTGATGCATTTTGTATAATTTCTGTTGATCTAACTTACAATTTACAAGTTCTCTGTTTTTATTCATCAAATCTTCTGTTTAACATTACCTTTAATTATGTAACATTACTTTTAATTATTTAACTTTATTTTGAATTAATTTTTTTGATGTTTATATTTTTACTCCTGGAATTCTATTTGGGTTCATTAACACTAGAATTAACAGGTTGACTGTGGTATATACATACAATGGATTAATACACAATAATAAAAATGAATGTATTATAGTTATAACTGTGAACATAAGTGGATTTCAAAAATAATAATTTTGAGCAAAATAAGAACACAATCAAATGAATAAAGTGCAATTCTATGTGTGCAGAGTTCCATATAATCAAAATTTAATATTATATTATTTAGGAACAGTAAGTAAAATTAAAGGGATAATTATTCTATAAGTCATGGTCGTGGTTACTATGGTGTGAAGGGAAGAATTTTGATCACACAAGCATCCTCTTAGGTTCTGGAAATGTTTTCTTTCTTAAAAATTGGGTGGCAGTTACATAGATATGGACATATACTTTTTATATACTCTTAAACACAGATTCTATTTCATTCTTTTTTTTTGATCTTTCTGGTTTTGCTTGATAAAATCTTGTTTGTCACTCCTGGTCTACATTCACTTTTTTAAAAAAAGCATTTAAATGTGCATACTCCCAAATCTGTATCGAGTAGTTGGAATGTCTCAGCTCCTTGGTTGTCTACTTCAGCCGTGTGTTCTTTCTGCTGACTCCTCATGTTGACGTATTTCTTTCTGTACTGTGAGTTCACATCCAGCTGGGCTTTATCTTTTTGTGTCAGGTGAAGTCTGAGTAGTTATGAGTCCTTGCTGGGGATCTACCAACACCGCGCAAACTTAAAGTTTTTAACTTATACTTGCAAGAAATATAAATTAATTCCATATCGGCATGAAGGCAAGCCCAAATTATAAATTGTTAGGGGAGAGATTTTTCTATTTTATTTTATTTTTCCACCAGAGTCTTCTCTAAGACAGATAAGTTTCTTGTCACGTCTCCTTTCTAGAACGTGGATTGTCCCCGGTCCATCTACCCTCTGAGGTTGAAGGCCTTTGAATGCCCCAACTTTGTTCAAGTGATTGGTCTCATCTTTCCACGTTTGGACCCTGACGTCATCTTTCTTCTCTGGCTTTGCTTTTAACAATCACAATTCTAGATTATTTGGAAGAGTAAGTACCCTAGGACCATGGCGGCTTCAATTCAGCTTCCCAGTTTGGCATCCTAAAATCTTTTAATTTTCTAACAAAAACGTCTGGACTATTTACTTTCCTCTATTTATTTAAAAAGCGCATTTATTTTTATTTTATCCAGCATTTCTAGGTATTTTGTAGCAAGAAGGTTTTTAATATCTAGTCCCAAATAAACCATAAATAGAAGCTAAGTGGTATTAAAGATGCCCTTTCAGGTCTGAATTTGCCCATTGAAAGCTGTGGCCATGTGTTAGTACACAACTGCAGGATGAGCACAGGATATGCCCTAAAGTCTGACTATAGGTTATATCTATGGCAAAAGGGATCCTCATGTCTCTGAGATCCAGCTAGATTTTAGAGTCCCCAGCCCACCTGACAAGAATACTAAATAGAGCTTTATATGTAATGAACCATAAGATTCATTTAAAAAGATGTGACATTCTAGATTCTGTCATTAACTACAAGAGGCTGTTGTTAGATTCCCATAGGTTATCTCTTAGGAGTTCAATTTTATTTTCCAGGGAAAATATATGACACAGCCCCGTTATCTTCAAGTCTACCATGTGATATGTTTTGTATCATATATATGTAACATATTACATATATGTTATATTTCTGTATTGATAACTTTGAACCAGCTCATTTTTATGGAAAATAAAATTAATCAAATCCATAATTCTGTGCTTTAACTCTTATTAATAAAAATAACCAATTACTTTCAATGTAGCAGTGTTTTGCCTCCTTTTGGTTGAAGATGCTGAATTACCTGGAGAAGATAGGATCCTGGCTGGGAAAGAGCTAAAGAAGTATGTAGCTCTTGTACTTTAGTGACCTAGTTGTTAGCTTGGACACAAAAAGTGGTTGTTGCGGGGTGAGAGATAATTGGATGATTTTTAATGGGCCGGGGATTGTAAGGAACAGAGAACATGCCATAATGTTGATCCTAGGTGGCAGAGACCCTAATATCTGTCAAGCCACAGCAGCACAGTTGTGTCTTCAACATCTGGCTACACATCTGATTCACCCAGCACACTTGTTAAAAATACCGACTCTACTTTGGGACTTCAGTAGAGCAGCTCTTGGCCAGGGCAGAGGAATTTGCTTGTCAATTACTCTCGTGGTGATTTGGACATGCAGACTAGATAGGAAACCATCTCTGTGCCTGAGGGACCTTGCCAGATGCCAAAGGTCCCAGAACTTGCTGCTCTCCATGATTCCAATATAGTAGGTTCACAGCCCTGGATTTTGGAACCCTTGAGAAGATTAACAGGCCCTGGGAATCATGAGCACATCACTTACCAAGAGCCCCAGGGGCTGCAATTAACTCCCCCTACGGTACTGCCATAGTCTGCTGTTTATGCCTCTGTGACATCAGGAGCTGCGGTTTGCCTTGGTTACAGTCCTGTGTGTACTTCTTGTTCTCCCTCTGCATTGGCTGAACTTGTAGACAGCAGAATCCAGGTCTCATTAAAAATTTAATCCTCAGTAAGAATTCCAAACTGAATTGAATTTTAATTAACTGTTGCCATTTCCCCGGTTATCCTCACTCCATATTCTGACTGAGGATATGTCCTGTCAACTGCAAAATATGCCGTTGCAGGCTCCTTTCAGGAAGTTACATCATTCACTATTTTCTGCTGCTTCTGCAAGCTTCGTGGAGTGGCACTGTATTTTTTTAGTCTACGTTGACAGCATACAATATAATGCTTCATTTAGGATGGGTTTTTATGGGGCCTGTCAAGATTTGACTGTGTTTTGCATAGTAAACCTAATATTAAATGACAAAATGCATCATAGAAGATACTTCACAACCATTAAGGTGAAAGGTGTGAATGTGTAGAAGATTACTATGCATTGCAAATAGTGGAGCAGCTAAGATAATAAATAAAGTATAATTGAAATCCAGGGGGCTTTGAATATTAGTGGTGTAACAACTCTGATGTAGAGTGTGTGTTAGAATCGCCGTAGGACGATTGGCTGCAACTCTTGTGTGTTGGTCTATTTGCACAGCAAGTGATGTGCTGATCTTAATAACCCACTGTTCTATTTTGTATTGAAAAAATAAGATGGAAGCTAAGTCACAATTGCTTTGGGCAAGTGTCTTATAAAAATGTTTGTGTTTAGAAGTGAGCTAATTTGATTAGAGAACCATGAAATCTGCTCAACAGTGTAATGGAACATCAACAAACTCTAAACTGGCAAAAACCCAAGACTTTGAGAATTAATGAATATTCAATATTGACATGCTCTGAAAATAGATGTCTTAAATATGAGGGAGAAAAGAGGGCAAGAGAGAGACACAGAGAGAGAGGTTCTATAGCATTTGAGATGTTTTTATTTCTGTCAAATAATGTTGTAGCAAAAGAATCACATATGTAAGCCACCATAAAAATTTGTAACTGTGAGTTGAGGGACAACGTTTTATTAATTTATTTTTGTATTTCCTGACTCTCAAAATCTATATTTTGGGGCCAGCCTGGTGGCATAGTGGTTTAGTTCACACACTCTGCTTTGGTGGCCTGAGGTTCACAGGTTCAGATCCCAGGCACAGACCTACACACCGCTCATCAAGCCATGCTGTGGCAGGCGTCCCACATATAAAGTAGAAGAAGATGGGCACAGATATTAGCCCAGGGCCAATCTTCTGCAGCAAAAAGAGGAGGATTGGCAACAGATGTTAGCTAAGGGCTAATCTTCCTCACCAAAAAAACCCACAAAAAACAAAAATCCATACTTCATGCTTTTCACCTAGGACCATTTCAAACACTAAATTTTTGCCAAATGATGAATGAAAGGCTCTGTCGGCATGCACTTCATATTTATCAGATGCAGATGCAAGTAAGTTTTATGACAAATGAAGAAATGGTAGCTGCTTTTAAAAAAGTAAAGTGAATGGGGAAGACCTTACTTATATCTATAAAACCAATTGCTAAAAACACGAGAATAAGTAGACAGCTAGAGTATACTTGCCTTGTTAGAAGTCAAACATTGATCTGGGCCATCAACAAGTTATAAATACATAGAAAAATTTCCTCCATTCATCTTATTAAAAGGAAAAAAAAGAATAACATCTCTCAACACCTCAAAAATAAATAAAGAGAAGAGAGGAAGAAAAAGACAGCATTTAAATATATAACACTGTTTAGCCAGTAAGACAATGAAACCATTGCTCATTCAATTGCCTACACAAGACAAAAGATTTTTATGTACAACTCAGTTAATTTATGTCCTGGCTCGCTTTCAAACAACACAGGAATCTACCATAGCTCAGTTCCTGGCTAGACACTGATTTTTAGACTCTCCTTCATTTCTAGATGGCAAACTGGTTTGAGTAACAGTAGGATTTGTTTAGGTGAAGGATGAGGTATGGCAGAGTAGGAGCAGAACAGAGACATGGTAATAGATATGCTATTAAAGTGGCCTAAATTAAACAAGTCTTTAACTCAGCAAACATTTATTAGTATCTTTTAGATATACAACACTGTGCTAAGCCTGGCGATTTACAAAAGTGAATCAAAAGCTGGCCCTGCCCTTAACGATCTTAAACTGCAGTGGAGGAAACAATTTACAGACATAAATAGTTAAGAGGGAAGGAATTTCTGTCAGGGAAATTATCTCTTTGGTAGAACAAGTTCATTCTTTCTGTTGACGAGATTCAAATCTATATTTCTCATCCTGTGTTCTCAGCTGACCATGAGTTTGGTTCTGTACTAGCAAATGCTATCTGGACATTTGCAATTTCATGTCCAAAAATGACCCTTTTACCTGTCTTTCCTACTCCCATAGAATTGGCTTTATTGCTTAACCTTCCTTATCCCCCCAAAAGCAATCGGTTCCTCGAGAACTCAGGTCTGATATCTTCAAATACTTTGTTTATCCCTAGATTGACTACATGTCCCTGTTTTATGGTGGCAATCCTGGTATACATCTACTGTCTTGCCTTAAGTATTAATGGAACTTTTGTCACTTCCAAAAATTTCCTGCTTTGGGTGATAAATTTTATGATTATTCTCTGTATCCCTCTTCTCATGTTACTTATTCAGTTCTCCATAATTGAAAGATCCCATGCAATCATCCTTCTTCACCTATCAACACCACTACTTCGACTTATATCCGTCTTTTTCCAGATATCTTTAAACTTTCTTTCCATCTTTAGGTCTTTTCCATTACCAGCCCACCCTGAACAATAAAAGAAATATCATTAAATTGTATTTTCAATGTGCCCTGATCATACTCAAACACATTTTTCTAGTCCTTTTATTTCTGTCAACCAAACTCTCAAGTTCTCTTGATTTAGGGGCTCTATCCTCAGGCCTTCTCCTGGTGATTCAACTTTCTCACTTTCTTTAATGTTTGTCTCTAGTCTCTTCAGGCTACTTCCACATTTTCGCTGGGCACAACTTGTTCTTTCCCATATCATTCCCATACCTCATTGACCCAGGTATCAGTCATGGTCCTTGCAGGAGATGGATGGTACATTCTACCAGCTAGGTTAGAGTAAACTTAGTTAGTGGACTGTGTATAAAAGCGTGTGCACGGCTTAAGGAATCTAACAATTGAATCCTTGGGCTAGTTATAGTGGGGAGCTATCAACATCCCTCTGTCTGAAGGAGTAAGGGGATGGAGCAATTGCTGGAATGAGAGGGGATAGGTCTTTGGGGAAGGCCACTTAATAAGAGCTGTGGGATTTTATAGAGGGGCACAGCCATCCCCTGGAGAATTACTAGAGGAGAGAGAGCTGGGGAAAGAACTTCCAAGACATCCTTCTCCACACCCCTGCTTATTTCATGCTGGTGCCCTTTAATGGCCAAGCCCAACCAGAAATCAGAGGTGCGAGGGAATAGATGTAGTCCATACAGGTTAGCTGCTGGAGCACAGGCTGGGGTGAAAAAGCTAGAGTGTGAACCCGAAGGAGTAAATAGAGGATATTTAGCACAGTTCCTCTCTCCTACTTAGTAGAGCCCTATCACGTATGATTTTGGCATAGAGAACCTGAATCAACAAACATCCTAACGCCAGGTTAATAATTTGCATCTTTTCACCTATTCACATATTTTATTTGCCCATTGACTCATATTTGCATTCATGCTAATTGGCTCAGGAGTCCAATTAGAAAACCACAGAAACTGGAACCGAGACATTGAAGTCTGCAGGTTTCTCTGGAAAGGCGAAGGAATTGTGGAATATGATTTAACTGGTGGAGGGGCTGTATGCATCTTTGCCTTGTTCTACATTTGGAGAAAAGGCCACTTACATTTATGCTTATTATTTAAGAATTAGTCAGCAGTATATTATCAAAGGCATTGTGATTCAGCAACTTCTTCGGTCATTTTCCATGGATGATGGAACACGAAATGGAGTGGGAGGCAGCTTCTTTTAATAACCACATTTGGTAATGGGGTTATAGATGGGAGAAGTGAGAATAATTGGCTCACTAGTTTTGTGGTCTCTTTACAGAAGTGATTTTCCTATTAATTACTTAAAGGCAAGGAGAGGACTGGTGGAAAGGTAGAGAAGGACAACACAAGTCTCATGTACATTTTCTGTTTGTCAGCCAATATCCATGCCCCCCCCTTTTTTTTTTTTTGCCGAGGAAGTTTGGTCCTGAGCTAACGTCCGTTGCCAATCCTCGTCTTTTTGCTGAGGAAGACTAGCCCTGAGCTGATATCTGTGCCCATCTTCCTCTACTTTGTATGTGGGACAACGCCACAGCATGGCTTGATGAGCAGTGCATAGGTCTGCACTCGAGATCTGAACCTGCGAACCCCTGGCCGCCAAAGCAGAGCATGCGAACTTAACCACTACTCCATTGGGACAGACCTCATTCCCCTTTTTTCTTGATGAAAATATCACCCCATTTTTGTTGGAGTCTTCTCCTTCCCCATACAGCCCGTATATTTCAGAGGAAGCTGAACCTCTCCTCAACCATAGAAGTAAAGCCTCATTGGCTTAAGATAATCTATACATCTCTTTCTCTGGCCAGGGTGATTGATTCAGAGCCTGCGTCCCACATATGACCAAGGCATTGAGAAGTGACTTTTCCTAAGATTTCTGGAAAAGATGCTTTTTTATTCTTCTCTATGCGACATGAATGAGAAAGAAACGAGGCCTGGGAGGCTCTGAGAGCCAGTGTAGGGCTACAAGGAGAGAAAATTGTTAAGAATGGAGATAACACCAAGGAGGCAGAACTGAGAGTTAGAGAGAGGAAGGGGTTCTGTTCACCCCATTTGATCTACCGTAGCAAGCTTCTTCTGAAAGTAGAAAAGGAAGTTGAGAATATTTTGGTCACATAAGCCAACACATTTCTTTTGCAGTGTGAGCTGTTTTGACTTGAGTTTTCTTTTACAGAAAACAAAAGATTACATGCTGATATAAAGAACAGAACCATAATAACAACCTAATTTCCAGTGTCTTCTTCCCTCAGTTTGGTCTATGGTTTATTTAATATAACTTTTTAAAATGTCTGTGAACTAATTAATCCTACTCTGCCTTTTAAAATAGTGCTATGTATCAGTTTTTAATATAAGAACCCTTTTGAATTTTGCTCAAATCTCCTATTAGTCTTTCACATATCTACAGACATTTGTAAACACCAATTATTTCTGTTACACAGTATCTAGGACAGACTGTTCCTGTGCAGATTACATTAAGTTATCACCAGTTTTGCTGTGATATATATAGAAACAGCATAAAGATAGGGATGGGTGCTAAGAAAATTAGTTGGAGTTGATATGAATTGTGTTGGCTAAATAGAACTTTTACAAACCTGCCTCTCTTAACAAACATTTGGCAGTGTTATCCATGGAACTAATGCTTTTAAATTTTAAGAGTCACTTTGGTATTTCTTTAGCTAAGGGATGATGCATTCTTTGAAGAGAAGGAGATGCATGAAAGAGGGTATTTATTGATGTTGGTCACCATACGGAATCCATAAGTCCACAATGGACTCTCTATTCCTTTGAAAGCTGGACAAGTTGAAAAATAAAATCTTTCAGTGGAAACAAAACGTATAGGATTTATAGAAAAAAAGCCCAATTCATTTGTATACCCTAATTAAACTTTCTACATATTACCATAACCCACAATCAAGATATATTCAGCTCATAATTTGAGAAGTGAGTATTGTTAGGATGAATAATAAGCAGTAATTCTCATTTGCTAACATAAAATATTTTTTAAAAATATTTGTATCCTCCAAATGACTGAGCAGTTTTATATCAACTATGACACATTTAACGGCAAGAATCTTTTAGCAAATTCATATAAGTAAGTTTATTAACTTAAAAATGTATAATAGAAATTTTAGTTCACAACAAAGATCACTTTAATTTATTAAACTTAATTAGGATCTCTAAATATAATAATATATACTGCTCCAACAACCAACAATTAGGAAAAACTATTTCTGAATGTTTGGTCAATTACTTGCTAATCTGCAAAGTTCAGTAATATGGCATCCTGCCATAGTAAATTGATGTTTCAACGTAAAATAGATGATGCATTCTTTTGGAAATTCCTTTTACAACACAATTAACCTCTTCACCTTTTAGAAAACACATTGTTAGCATACTGGGATGCTATTTAATTTGACATGCTTTATATGGTCCTGATCAGTGCCAAAGAATACTTTAAATTTCCCAGAATTTATTTTACATTAGTTAGTTAGGCTTTCAGCTACTAATTACACCATATTTCAGTTTTTATACAATCCTGTGATCCAGTGTAGAATAGTAATGTGATAGGACTAACTGCGGGGTGTTCTGGTGGTGAAATCTGCATTATCAGTTGTTGCAGGGCTGTTTAAGGAAAAACCAAAAGAAAGTCACCGGGAACAACTGTAGGACGTATCTTGGATGGAACTCCTATTACAAATACAGGCCAGGCTATTTCTCCTCTAGAAAACATTTCATTCAAGAAGTAATAAAAATGGTTTACATGCACAGTATGAATAATGAATAAAGAAAATCACAAGCAGGAAAAGCATTAATACAACAGTAAGCATTCATACAGCTTTAACTGTACACTGTATTATTTTAGAGCTTACATGAAAATTGTAAGTGATCTTAGAGGTGATTCACTGCTACCCTCCACCCATGCATCAGATTGTGTTATAACAATGCTGTTCAGTGGAAGGCCAGCTGTGCTTGAACACCTCCAGGGACAGGAAACTCATTACCTCACAGGACAGCTCCTTACCTCGGTCGTGGCATATTCTTTTACAATGTCATAAGCTGTATACAAGTATGTTACCTTTCTTTGATTGCAAATTAAAGGTAGAGACTAAATCTTATTCATATTGTTATCCTATTATAATATCTAGCACAGGGCTATCCATATGAAAGGTGCTCAATTAATAAGTGTGATTTGATGATGAGCTAAGGATGGATGTCTATACCTCATAGCCCTGAAAAGAAGGCCTAGTGCTGATCCCTTTCAAAGAATCTCAAAAACTATTGTACACTAGCATCCGGCATACATGTGAGCAAAAATAATAGATAACCAACACGTGTTTTTATTTTACTCCACTGCCAATGTGATTTTATTTCATGGATTCGCTTGTTGCTGATCGTTTTGCTGATGCTTATATTAAATGCATCTGAAATAGATGAATTGTCTCACAAAAACTTTATTTTATATCATGTTGGGGAGGAAAACACCAACTGAGATGCTGGTCATAAAAATTCATTGTTTCAGCAGCTGTTTGGTTGTAAAATTATTGTACTAAAAGCTTATAAATATGTGCCACATGTTCATTTAGAGGGAAAATAGCACTTTATGGCTTTTTATCACTTTTTAAACATGATTTTCAGTAATGAGTTAAATAATTTTTTTTAAGAAAATAAAACCTCTTATAAATTTGCTCCAGAATCACACTGTCTTGTTATAGTGGGGCAAAAAAGAAACTGGCCCAGAGTCCAAGGATTGGATTTTGAGTACTGGTCTGCTGCTTTTTTGTCATGTGACCTTGGAAGATCATTTAGCTTTGCAAAGATTCAGTTTTCTTAAGTGTAAAAATGATGAAAAACTACACGTTCTGTCTACTTCAAAAGGTAGTAGAAGGATCAAATAAAATGTTGGGCTGAAAAGTGCTTTGTGAAATGGAAAGCCCTATTTAAATATGAGAGGGTGTAATCACAGGAGAGGTTTAGAACCCCATTCCTCCACCTCTAGATTTGGGGACTGTACGAAGATCGACAGGCATGTTCTAGATATTAAAGCCTTAGACACTGCCCAGTCACTGCCAGACTTGGTGGACTAGTGCTAAAGTAGTCAGCAGAAATAAATATGGAAGGCACAGTAGCTCTAATGCCACTACTGAATCAAATATGGTGTATTTCAGAGTAGTATCAACTAATTCTAACTTTCATAAGAGCCACATGTGCATCAAAATCCACAGTAGTAAAATTTTTAAATTTAAAGGCTATACATTTCAGTAAAACAATTCCTTTATGTTGTCAGAATTATCTCTCCAGTGGCTCAAATATTCACGAAGTGTGTCTTAAATAGCTACAGAATCCCTACCTCACACCATACACAAAACTTCACTCAAAATGGATCCATAGGCTAAACATAAGAGTTAAAACTATGTAACTCTTGGAAGAAAATATACGGATAAACTTCATGACCTTGGATTTGGGAATGGATTCTTAAATATGACAGCAAAAGCACAAATAACAAAAGAAAAAAATAGGTAAATTGGACTTAATCAAAATTAAAATTTTGCAAGGCAGCCCTGATGGCCTAGTGGTTCAAGTTCAGCACTCTCACCACTTCGGTAGCCCAAGTTCATTTCCCAGTCACAGAACCACATTGCCTGTCTGTCAGTTACCATGCTGTGGTGGCGGCTCACATAGATGAACTGGAGGGATGTACAACTAGGATATACAACCATACACTGGGGCTTTGGGGAGGGGTAAAAAAAAAAAGGAAAATTGGCAGCAGATGTTAGCTCAAGGCAACTCTTTCCCTGCAGGAAAAAAAAGAGACAGAAACCCTCAAAATGTTTAAAAAAAAATTAAAATTTGGGGGGCATCAAGGTACTGAGAAAGTGAAAAGAAAATCCAAAGAATCAAAGAACAGGACAAAATATTTTCTAACCATATATCTGATAAGCATCTAATTATCCAGAATATATAAAGAATTCTTACAAGTCAACAACAAAAAGACAATTTAATTAAAAAATGGTCAAAAGATTTGAATAGACATTTTTCTAAAGATATACAAATGGCCAACAAGCACATGAAAAAATGCTCAACATCATTGATCGAAATGCAAATTGAAACCACAATGAGATACGATTTCACACCCACGGGATAGCTATAATACTAATAATGATAATAACAATGATAACAAAATAGTAAGTGTTGGTAAGGATGTGGAGAAATTGGAAACCTCATACATTGCTGGTAGGAATGTAAAGTGGTGGAATCATTGCAGGAAACAGTTTTGCAGTTCCTCAAAAAGTAAAAGATAGCATTACCATATGACCCAGCAATTCTACTCCTAGTATATACCCCCCAAAATTGAAAACAGGTGTTCAAACAACTACTTGTATGTGAATGTTCGTAGCAGCACTATTCACAATTGCTAAAAGGTAGGAACAACCCAAATGTCCCCTAACAGATAAATGGATAAACAAAATGTGGTTTATACTACGTACAATGGAATATTATTCAGCCATATGAAAGAGTGAAGCATTGATACATGCTACATGGATGAACCTTGAACACATTATGCTAAGTAAAAGAAGCCAGACACAAGAGGTCACATGTTGTATGATTCCATTACGTGAAATATCTCAAAGAGTTAAATCCACAGAGACAGAAAGCAGGTTAGTGTTTGCTAGGGGCTTGGTTAGAGGAAAATGGGAAATGACTACTTAATGGATAAGGAGTTTTCTTTTGGGGTGATGAAAACATTCTGGAACTTAATATAGTAGTTGCACAACATTGTGAATGTACTAAATGCTACTCAGTTGCAAGCTTTAGAATGATTAATTATGTTATGTGACTTTCACCTCAATAAAAAGAAAATCATTTTGCTTATGATTTCTTTTTACTCTGGTAAAATGAAAAGTAAAATGTGTAATTTCCTGAGCAATTTCCTTTCTGTGTATACTAATTCTAAGTTTCAGTTTCAGTTTGGACAATGAACTGTGTTCAACACACACACAAATTTTGATAAAAATTAAAGGACACTTTTATGCACATTATGATATGGTGATAAAAGTTCTTACTGTGTTTCTGGGGTTTTTTAGCTCTCATGGGGATATAGCTCCAAACCACACAGACCATCTGCTATTCAGGAGCATATTTCTCATTTCCTTTAAATTCTTTCTTCCTATTTTTCCCAGGGAGAGACGACTTTCAAGAAATTTGAAGAAGTTGCAAGAAATGCAACTTCATTGTGAGATCTTTCATATTTAGACACAGAAGGGGGCAAGGGGCCAGGATATTGAAATAAAGGAGTTATTTAACACAAAAAAAGGTAAAGCTCCATTTTTTGAAGTAAATGGCTATATGGGGGATATTTTGTCAATACAAATGAAGAGAAGTCTAGTGAATATAGTATCAATATTTTATAATTTTACCTTCATTTGAAGCTAACATTTCATGTGCAAAATCAGAACATTCTCACAAAATTATACTTTATTTTTTCATAGGTTGACAGATGTTAAAAATATTTTTGAATTAAAATAATATATTATTGAAGTGGGAGTAAATGAAGTCAAACATGCCCATATGATAATAGAGGACTTAAGGATTTGCTCTTGTAATTTTTTAAAAGAAGTAACACTTATCGCCATGATATCATGTGATAAATGATATTCTAAATCAAGTTCTCATTTATATTGGGAGTAGCAAAATTTCTGAAATATACTTTGTTTAAAACCAGGTAACCAATAAAAAGAATTTCAAAAATTTTACTGGAGAAATATATTTATCATTAGAATATTCAGGAAAATGTTGACCTCAAATTTTTGTGGAAGGAGGCAAGCATAAATAAAGAAATCTATAAGTAATCGAACTATATGATATTATAATTTTATAAATCAAATATCAGCAATTATATATATATATTTCATTTAATGTTATCCAGTCTCTCAATTCACTTACAAATAAGAATCATTGGCATACATCTTTTCTATTTAGTTTCTTCAAATAAAAATATTATAATAAGTGATGATAGAATATTTTCAATATCTATATTTTTGGTTTGCTATATTTATCAGGACCCTGGAATATAGGTAACAAAGGCCTAACCCAGACTAATTTAAGCAAAACATAAAGAAACAAAGAGATTCTTTGACTCAAGGGTGATGCTAGCCTATTGATTTAATTCTCAGGCCAACCTTCTCCATGTGACCAGAAGCTACAAATTTATAAACAAATGGTCAATGATTACAAAAATAAATAAAAATAAGAACACTCTTGGTTCAAAGTGCATGAATTAATCTCAGAAGGATTTAGATTGACCAGTATGGCTCACATTTCTCATGCCTAAAGCAATTGCTCTAGCCAGGAGCCTGAAGCCTTTTTATTGGCTGCCTAGGTCAGGTGCTAATCATAGCAGATGGGGACCAAGGCCCTACCTGGACCATGTTACATGGGGAAGGGTGCAGACTATTACTCCCCTCGCCAACATATCTTGCTATTGTTAGAGGAAGTGAAAATGAATACAGGCAGCCATAAGCAAGAAGAGTCCACTATTACACTTAGTTTTAAATAACGTCATGTAAAGATTTCATTTTTAGGATAAAAATATGCCAAGCCAAGCCTAAAAGTCTATGTAATAACTTTGATGGAGTTACTTTTGATCTAAAAGAGGAATTAGTGTGTCCAATAGCCTGTGCATAAGATGTTTGTGATAATTATCGGATAGCCTTTCTGATAAGATTTTTTAAATAATTTTTTATTTTGGAAAAATTATAGATTCACAGGAAATTGGAAAGATAGTACAGAGAGGTCCTGTGTGTCCTTAACCAAGTTTTCTTCAATGGTTACATCTTACATACTTATAGTACAATATAAACTCCAGAATTTGACATGGGTACAGTTGTGTACTATAGTTCTGTGTCATTTTATCACATTTGTGGTTTTGTGTAACCACTACTTCAATTGAGATATAGAACTATTTTATTTCTACAAAGATCTCTCTCATGCTAACCCTTTATAGTCACATACATTCCTTCTCTCTCAACATCCTCAACCGCTGGCAACCACTAATCCGTGTTTGATCTCTATAATTTTGTCATTTCAAGGATGCTATATAGATGGAAAGATATGGGATGTAACCTTTTTAGATTGGCTTTTTTTCACTCAGCATAAGGCCCTGAGAGCAATGTAAGCTGTTGTATATATCAATTGTTCATTCTTTTTTTATTGCTGAGTAGTATTCCATAGCGTGGATGTACCACAGTGTGTTCAATCTTTCACCTATTGAAGGATATTTTCGTAGCTTCCAGTTTTGGGCTATTACAAATAAAGCTGCTATAAACAACCATATTCAGGTTTTTTGGGGGGACACAAGTTTTCATTTCTCTGGTATAAATGTACAGGAATGCCATTGCTGGATTTTATGGAATGTGTATGTTTTCTTTTGTAAGAAATTACCAAATTATGTTCTAGAGTGGTTCTATCATTTTACATTCCCATCAGCAATGAATGAGAGATCCAGTTTCCCTACATCATGGCCACCATTTTTTGTTGTAACTTTTAAAATTTCAGCCATTCTGATTCATGCATTGTGATATCTCATTGTAGTTTTAATTTGCATTTTCTTGATGGCTTGCGACGTTGAACATTTTATCATGTGTTTATTTGTTGTATGTATATCCTTTTAGGGGAATTATCTCTTCGTGCCTTTGTCCATTTTCTAACTGGATTATTATTTTAATGTTGAATTTTGAGAGTTTTTTATATATTTTAGATATAAGTCATTTGTCAGGTATGTGGTCTGCAAATATTTTCTCTCAGTCTATAGCTAGTCTTTTCATCTTCTTAATAGGGTCTTTAGGAGGGCAAACATTTTTAATTTTGATGAAGCCTATTTGATCCATTTTTTTTCTTTTATAGATCATGCTTTCGATGTTATGTTGCAGATCTGTTCACCAGGCCCTAAGCTTCAACCTAAACCTCATACCTTACAAAAAAAACCAACTCAAAATGAATCATAGATTTCAATGTAACAATGTAACATTATAAAACTTTTAGAAGATAACATGGAAGATTTATTATTGTAATGTAAAATTACTTTATTTCCTCTTTAACTTAAGGTTGATTTGAGAATGCAAGTATGCAAGGAAATATTTATTCCTCTATGTAGACTTAAAGGGCAAAATTATTAATCGTGAAGTATTTTAGATTCCTATCAAAATAGGTCATAATCTTTCTTTAGCCTCTTCCCTTCCTGATACATGTTGGGAAATTTTAGCAATAGCTGATGAGTTATTCCCTCGTGCAAAAGGGCATTAAAACAGACACCAAAGTGGTCACAGGCATTTCCATTATAATGATATAAAAATCTTGTGACTCATTATGTTTGTGCTATAAGCAGTAATTGCAACCTTTGAACTAAAGATTTTGACGGAGATTGGATGTTACTGAGATATAAAACCACTTGGGGATGCAGAGTGTTCCACGGAATTCTTGGTGGGAAATGGTGTCTCAGTGCCGTGTTGAGAGGTGGCACTGGGAGTTTTACAATAGGAACACTTTCCACAGATTGAGGCAGCACGATATTTGTCATAATACAGTCAGAGCCAAATTGAGAGTGGCTGAAAGGAAATAGTCTTTCCTTCCTCCCCAAGCTGTATTTATAATTTCCTATTCATTTTTAGTTTGGCTGCACTGGTGTGGAAATTTTCTTCTGACTGAGCAATAAAACAAGTAACATTTACTTCTAACCAGCTGGTAGATAAAGTTGAGAGCACCAGCTACAATAATAGCAGAAGCACTGGGATTTGAATAAGGCAACCACTTTTGCAAGCATACTAAATGAAGGTGTTGGAGGAGTATTGATCTGGGAATTAATTCCTAGATTCCCTTTGAACAGAGTATGTTTACTCCAAAAGAGCTATAACTTGTTATAAACAAAATATCCCCTTACCTTTTGGCAGTTTTTGAAGGAAAAAAAAGTATACATTTATGGTTCTCCAAAGTTTCATTTTAAATAACATGATGTGATTAAACATAAAAGAATTTGGTAACTGACAAGAGACCAGAGTTAATTGTACGCAGTGGAGACCAGAGTTAAGTTCTCCAGGCTACAGTATTGACAGAAAATCTCAATGAGTCATTCAGAAAACTCAGAAGGGGCTGGAGTATGTAGAAGTTGTTGCCAGGCTAACCTTGGAGGCCGTTTTTGTTTTAAAGAATGGGATAGTAGTATTGCATGGTGATGTTGGGTAGGGGTGAAAGAAAGGAGGGACCATTTATCCAGCCTACTAGAGACAATTGGGACATGTTTTTGGTTACTGTGGTTATCTCCTGGGACAATAATGACAACTATCACCACCCAATTTATTAAATCCCAATAGGAACGTTTCCATCATCTCTTTGCTAAGAATTTGTTAGATGTAACATTTTCCAGAAGTACTGGAAAATTTACTCATGTGCCAAAAACAAGAGTGAAATTGACTAGAAGCAGAAAGTCCCTGTCCAAGCTGAGGAAATGCAAAAAGTAAACAAACGGTATAAATAGCAAAAGAATGTGAGTCTGTGGTTAGCAGTGACGTCTGGATGTCCAATATAAGTTTGGTGCTTTATTCTCAACCCTAGTTACAAAGTGAATGAAATTGCAACAATATAAATATCCAAGTAGTCTGTAGTTAAATGAGCATACCATAAATAAGTCATTCTAAAATGTTTTGAGATCTGAATCCCGAAAATCATTGTCTCTGTCAAAAGCAACTCATTGCAATCGTCCCTTTTAAAACTCATGTCAGGGATAATAGTATAGACTCCCATAACCTAAACACACCTTTTACCGAGGGTCGTAGATTCTCCAACCCTGAATTTGTTGGTTGGGGGTGTTAATTACGGTTTGAAAGTCTTTGATGGGAATGCTTATGGATTTTTGTGATTGTTGTTTAATGAAGTTTAGTTTAGTTTTTCGCCTTAAATCTTCAAGATACTTGTTTTCATCTACAAATGTACAGAACCTAAGGCACATGAAATATTTTCAGGCTCCCCCTTGCAAATTCTTTGAGTTGAGATTATCCCAGATGCCGGTTATCTTGACTGTTACTGTATTTATACAGATTAAAAAAAATAGAAATCACTGTCAATGCCATATAATTTATATGTTAATCATGCAATATTTTGAAAGTTTCACAATTAACTGTGGAAATACATAAGATAGTGGAATTTTCTTTCCAATCCTTTAGGAAAGAGGGTTAGTACTACTGAGGATTTAGATTCAGGTTTTCAGAATAAAGATATTGCTTGAAATGTAGACAGTTCATTTCCTTCACATTCTGTATTTGAAATTCTGTAATGATACTCAATCCAGTTTAAAATATTACTTACAGGGGCCGGCCCGGTGGCATAGCGGTTAAGTTCACATGTCCCGCTTCAGCACCTGGGGTTCGCCGGTTCAGATCCCGGGCGTGGACATACTCTCGGCTCATCAAGCCATGCTGAGGCGGCGTCCCACACAGAAGAACTAAAAGGACCTACAACCAGGATATACAACTACGTACTGGGGCTTTGGGGAGAAAAAAGAAAAGGGGAAGATTGGCAACAGATGTTAGCTCAGGGCCAATCACCCTCAAAATAAAATAATTTATAAAACCTAACTTACAAAAGTTTGCAGTACACACGTTTAACTGAAAATTCTTGTTATTTTATAATATTTAATGGGAATTATTAGACTATAGTGATTTCTCTGCAAGGTGATACAAGAGATGCAAATGAGACAGGTGTTAAATCCCTCACTCACACTGGGGCTGTCACCTGCTATTTTGAGATATGTTTCCTACAAAGAAAACACTCCTGGAAGAGGGTCATTGTTACTCTAGAATTTGGTCTTTCTTGCCCTACTATGTTTTGTAAAATATTACCCTTTCTCCCTTCCTTCTGTATCTATTTAGAACTATTTTACAACTAATTATTTTAATAAAATTTTAGAATGTTATTGACCAGACAGGACCTTCCATACTACTTTGACCAATCTCTAGATTTAACATATGCAGAAACTGAAGTCTGAAAGTATTATACTGTAGGGGAGGAAAAATATCTTTTTCCTTCTACCCTTTTGGTTCTCAGCTGAGTCTCTGTAACAAAAGACAGATAACAGGAGAAAAGCATACAAATTTATATAATGTAAGTTTTGTATGACACAGGAGACTTCATAAGGAAATGAAGACCCAAAGAAACAGTTAATCTGAGTATTTTTTTACTCATTTTGATGAAGAGTAGAAAGTGGTGGGAAAACGTGATAGAACAAAAAGAGAATGAGGCGAGTGCAGTAAACTGGGGAAAACTTAGCAAGCCCTGCTCATTCAGATTCCTCTCCACCTCCCTCCCTCTTCCGAGATGAGGATGTTCCTTTCCTCCAGTATAGGGAGGGCACCTCTCACATGAAGACCTTATGACCTGCTTCAGGGGAAAGTTAGAAAACCCTTCCTGCCCTTGTTGCTTCTCAAATTCTTTCAGCTTAAAGTATTCCATATGCCAAGTTGCCATGTTTTGATGGAGCATGTCCTGAACCCCATCAACGCTCTTTATGTCTCTACTTAGGAAAGTGGTGACAAAGCAAGGGTCTAGGACCCGTATCTGCTGAACCAGGGGGTCCTCTTGACAACTAATCATTTTTCAGTCTTCTGGGTCTCCCTCTTTTTTTAAGTCCACTTGACAATTTCCAGAAATTTCATGGCAGAAAAGACTTAAAATCACATATATGGTTCTTTCCGAATTATGTAAAGGTAAATATGGTGTATTGCGTCTCTAACAATGGGTGTCTATATTTAAATTGAGCATTTTCACATTTCAGGGCTATACTTTCTCAGACTAGTGACTTGATTTGTGTTTGTTAATGAGGCATGCTTTCTATGACAAAACTAACAATCTTCAAGAATAATTTTGACAAAATTTACCACTGAGTACTGTTGTTTTGCTCTTTAGAATGTCTTTTGGATTTTCTTTCTTTTCTTTCTTTCCTCCTTCCTTCCTTTCTTTCCTTCTTTCATCCATCATTTATCTATCTATCTATCTATGTATCTATGTATCTATCTATCTATCTTTCTATCTATCATCTCTCTATCTGCCATAACCCTAATCTCTATCCATGTCATCAATAGCATGGCTTATTAGAAAAAAAATCATAATTTTTGATGTTGAAAAATCAAAAGTCAAACTCTTATCTTACTAGATGTATGACCCTTGAAATTTACTTAAATCTTCTGGTTATTAGTTTTTATATTTCTAAAATAAGGATCAAAATAAGGATCACATCTCAGGTGATATGAGTGATTTTTATTATTCATTTTGCTTATTGATGTAACCTTTGGATGTTTGTTAGGTGGTCATTTCATGCTTTGTTGATTGAGTAATTACTTCATTCCTGCTTGAAGAGACAGTTACCATTTGTATTCTGTGAAAGCTGAGAAATCATCTTTTTATGGTTGTTCTCACAACTGAATAAAATTTTAAAAAGCATGAAGTACAGCTGCTTAAATGTTAAAATCAGTGAGAACTCATAGGAATTTGTAGTTGGAAGGGGTCTTTGAGTTTATCACTTACCAATCTCTCATTTTACCAAAGAGAAAACTTAGCCTAAGATGATGGTTGTTACACAGATAGTTAACATTATTTCCGGGAATAGAACATAGATCTCTTTGCTTCCAGTCTCTGGCACTTTCCATAGTATTATGCCACCTTTCTTAATAAAAGAGTGATTATGGGGGCCAGCGCCGTGGCGTAGGGGTTAAGTGCGCGCGCTGCACTGCTGGCGGCCCGGGTTCAGATCATGTCAGGCCATGCTGTGGCAGCGTCCCACATAAAGTGGAGGAAGATGGGCATGGATGTTAGCTCAGGGCCAGACTTCTTCAGCAACAAAAAAAGAGGAGGATTGGCATGAATGTTAGCTCAGGACTGATCTTCCTTACAAAAAAATTAAAAAATTAAATAAAAAATAAAAGAGTGATTATGTTGACTCCAGATATCCTAGTATATTTTAACAAGTATGCCAAGACCATGAGAATTGCCAGATGCATTTTGCAAAGATTTTATTAAGTAGTTATACACACACGTATTAGGATATGTATTTCCTCAGATGAATATTTGATTATTAAAGCGAAAAAAATTAGAATTGATTATTAAATATGTGCTTTAAGTTATAACAAAATTAACATTAGACTGGAAAACATCACAGGCCATTTTCCTGTGTGTCAGAGCAAAGCTGGATTTTTTTTTTCCTCTGAGGAAAATGTTTACTCTGACAACGTGTATCTCTTTTGTGTTTATCTGTGTGGAAATAAAATGAATTTCTGACTGTTCAGATGTTCTGGTTAGTTTCTAACCGTTCATTACGAAATGTCAATCCTATGACTATTATATGAGTATGCCTTTAATAGGCAATATGTTGTCTCTGCTATCCAAGTACTAATTAGAGTATAACTTTAAATTTACTACCCTCTAATCCTTACCAGGATCTGTGGGATTTATTGAGGATTGAAAAATATGCCATGAAGCCATCCCTCTAAGACACTCTAAAACTTACTCTTCTCGGATCATCATAGAGGTCTACAGTGGGACCATCTTGTTTTCGCCAGATGTAGAAGAGCTTTCACTGATCCTTACTTCGGCCCAATGCTAATACCCAAAGTCAAAATACATTGTAGCCAGAGCCCTTGGGAACGCAGTCATTTCCTGGAGGAACGACTGGGCCGGTATGTACTTCATAGGGACTGAAGAACATTCTCTCTGTTCTCAGTACCAGCAATGGTTATGCTTGTCCTCAGCTACTGTTCTTGTTATGTAATTCCATCTTACCAACTCTGTAACTTATAGAACATAATTTTCCTTATTCTCTCTTTTTGTGATTATCATTTTTATTGTTATTATCATTATTGTTACTTTATGCATTAGCTTCTAGGGAAAGCAAAGGCGTATTTGAAGTCCGAATTCGTACACATTATTTTATGGCATTCCTTGGTGTATTAACTGTCCCCTGACTTCATCTCATTCTTTCTCTCCTTATTTTCATCACTTATTTTTTTTCAGCTTGTCAGAATGCATGTCATTTTATAAAGAGCCTCAAATTATTTTTAGAATAGACATTTGAATAAATAGTATTTATTATTCCAAATGTACATCACATTTGAGAAAAAGTGATTTGATGTACAATTTTTTGCTCTACTTACAGCTGCTCTAGGAGCTAAAATGCAATTTTTTAAAAGGATTCAAGTAACCGAAAAATCTTTAGAAAACGGAAGTAAGGAAATGTGTCAGTGAACGTGTAAAAATGATGATGACACTACTAATAATAGACTAAGAAGAGGAGAAAGATGAGAGAAAATGAAGAAAAACATGAAAAAGATAGAGAAAAGAGAAGAGCTTAGCACGTGCTAGGCACTGTGCAAAAATAAAGTAAAAATCTCCGTCTACTCCAGTGTCACTCAGGAAGAAAATGAGCCTTAGAGAAGTTGACCTGCCTCATGTTAGACAACTGGTAAGTTGTAGAAATTAAACCCTTCAACTTTGTTACAAAAACTTTTTAAAATCAAAGGCAACATGAATTCAAATTTTATTTCATGCTTTTCCTTTGGTCTAATTCATTAATCTCACAAGTAACTGGATTCAACTGGGATCTCTCGTATAATCCATGCTACTATATCCTGAGAGAATTTAACTCTGTCCTAAAATGACATCCGAAGCCAATATTTATAACCCAGTCCTATGTCCTTGCCAAGTTTCCTGTGCTAATGATCTTAAGCTTCAAAACAGCTGTCATGTAGATGAATTGCAAGGTACTTTGGGAGCTATATGAACATATCACACAGCTTATATCACAGATATATTTTCTCCATCACCTCTGGATTAAAATGTCACCTATTTTAAGAATTCCTAGCAAAGCATAAAGAAAAATGTGAATACATATACCATAGCCAACTCTGAAAATAAAGAGTGAAAATTAAGGTTGACAGAATATCATTATCACACAAATTAGACTGGACATGGAAATTAATCTTTGGAATTTATAAAATGATAAAATTATCATTTCTTTGTATTTTCATTCATTTCCTTTTAAAAAGAAAATACAGGAAGAAAACTAGTTATCAGTGTTTTATGGTTAATTAATTCAGGGGTTATTCAAAGGCATAAAATGGTTTAATATAATTCTGAAATAGCTAATTTAAATCTTGCCTTGACTAGCACATACTAAATAAATTATTTTTATTACAATACTGATTTTTCTCCAATGTCTACGATAACCTCAATGTATTTTCATCTGTTTTTTAAAATTTTTAAAAGTCATCAAATTTTGACACATTCTATTTCTATAGAAATTGCCACTAAGGAAAATCCACTGGATAAGTGTTTTCCAAACATATCTGATCATAAGAATGTTGTTAACAATCCAGATTCCTCTGCCCTTCCAGATAATATTGTATCAGACTTCCAAACAGAGAGGCCTCATAACATTAATCTTTTTTACAACTCCTGTTGATTCTTTTTATGAAGGAAGTGTGGAAAATAATGCTTAAGGTAACGTTCACAGTAACAAAGAATAACAATAAGTATATGAATTGTGCTTTTATGCACTGAGCACATTTTGCTCAGCACTGGAACCCCAGCATGCAGGGCACTGCTATATTACACAATAAATTCTTATCGTTTAAATGAATGCCCATTACTAACATATTTATCTGTTTAAATACTTTAACATATAAGTGTACTATATACTATAACTATATATACTATAACTATACTAATACTATAACATACTTTAATATTTATTCCTTATTAGCAATTTGCATAGTTGGCATTTTTGACTGACTTGGCAGAACAAAATATATGATGCTGGTAAGTCAAATATTTTTGACAAAACTATATTTCACTGAAAGCTGTCAAAACTCTCATAAAAGGAGATTCACCTACCATTTAAAAAACATCTATCAAATAAATAATCCAAGTAAGTCCAGATTCCTAAAGTAAAAACCATATCTAAGCCTCAAAAAGAGACCCTCTTGATGAGCAGGTTTCCCAGGCTCAGACTCCAAGCACACGCTTTCGAAATCTCTTGCCGACGTAGACCATCTACCTTCCAGTCTGCTTCTTGAACACTGGGAATACAGCACCAGTGTCTGAAGACAGACTCTGAGAGTGCTTGAGGAGGGGAGCAAAAATATTTGATGGTAGAAGCTTATTTTGCAGCACATTGACTGTTGTCTTGTGGAATACGAAGGGATAGCTTGGGACCCTAGGCCCGCAGATATCTGAACTCTTCCTACTTAGCTATTCTCATTTCTCATCGTCTCCAGCTCACACTTTAATTGAGCACCATGTGTAAGCCTGCAGTCCCCTGCACACAGTATAGTGCTTTTCATTCCCATGTGTTTATCCTGCTACCTCCTTGATTTTTGAAATCTCACACAAGATTTTTAAAATCTTTCTTCTTTACCTCCTTTCATGCCCTCATCCTCACCATCTTATTTCTCCGGTTAATTCTATTCATTAAAACTCAATTCACGGGGGGCCGGCCCCGTGGCTTAGCGGTTAAGTGCGTGCACTCTGCTACTGGCAGCCCGCGTTCAGATCCCGGGCGCGCACCGATGCACCGCTTCTCCGGCCATGCTGAGGCGGCGTCCCACATACAGCCACTAGAAGGATGTGCAACTATGACATACAACTATCTACTGGGGCTTTGAGGGGGAAAAAAAAAACGGAGGAGGATTGGCAATAGATGTTAGCTCAGAGCTGGTCTTCCTCAGCAAAAAGAGGAGGATTGTCATGGATGTTAGCTCAGGGCTGATCTTCCTCACAAAAAACAAACAAACAAAAACAAAAAAACCTCATTTCATATGTATCCTTGTTTGTAAAGTCTTCCTTCACATGCTCCCCACAAGCTACTTTTCAACGTCTGAGCCTTCATAAAATCCTGAGCATCATGCAACCATTATGTTTACCTCGCTGGTTATAATTGTAGCTTTAATGCACCCTTTTCCCTCACTTAGTTGTAAATATTCTGGAGGACTTTATTTAGCCTCATATACCCAGCACCTTAGTCTGGCACACAGTAGGTGCTTAGAAAATGATAGTCTGATGGATGAGTGGGTGGACGGATACACAGATAGATGGATGCATGAAAGGCATCCACTTTGTTCCACAAAGTGGGAATCAGAGTAAAGTTTATAGAAAGGAGTCTAGACTTGAGTGAATTCCAGAGCAGTGCACACACAGCTTCTAATTTAATAAGTCTGCCAGGGCTACAATCAGGGAAGGACCACTCATCCTAAAAGCAAGAAAGCAAGTGCTCCAAGGTCAGGTGGGTGTTAGCCTCCAAATAGACAGGAGGTCTTTATTCTGAGATCACCTTTCCCCACCCAGTTGTGTGTGTGTGTGGGTGGGTGGGTGGGTGGGTGGGTATAAGTTTTATAACCTCTGCTAGTGCTGAACCAAACTAGAACAAAATGAGGCTTCGGTGTAGATGCTGATCACACCTGGAAGATCTTGAAAACTCACATTGACTAGTTTTAGTGCCACTGAGTCTTGGAGGATAGGGTGTAATTTGCTTACCATTTGAGAAACTTGGATAAAATCTAGACATACAATCTCAAAACAAATTAAGTTATGAATTTATCAGGCATAGCCTTGGCTCAGTGTTCTGGAGGATGGAGAAGTGAGGTGGGTCAGAGTGTTAAATTCTTCTCACATAGGCTGTGAGTGATATCACAGCTTGCGTCCTCTTGATTTGTAACTGAAATTAGACCCAGTAAGGGGCATCTTACCTTTTAAGCCATGACATTTTTGAAATTATACATTCTAAGCAGGCTGGATAATATTTTAAACAAAACACCATTGAAAATCAGGTTCATCAGAGTCACTGCACATACTCAATTGCTGATTTTTATATTGCAGTATTTTTGGCTCTAAATTCATGATGAAATAACACCGAAAGCAAATGGGCCATATTATGCACAAATTGTTTGCTAAATCTAAATTGCTAAATTGAAGCTTTTTCCAGCTGTGTCAGAACAAAAATATATTCAGCTACAAATATATAGAATTGAGATATTTTGAAGGTGGAAAAGTATGCTAGGGTTCTATTATAAAACTGATTGAAAAAAGATATCCTGCCTTTAGAGTCTGCTTTTTAAACAGAGGAAATTCATATTTCTGAACAAATCCTTTCCACATTAACATTTCCTAGGACATGTGTCCCATTTGGTCTATAAACTCCTAAAATGGGATTATGAAAGAATAAATCTGCTCATCTCATAAGGAGGGTTGGATGGCTTGATTGTAAAGTTAAAACTAGATGTCAATAACACAGAGTAACTTAGGTTCTGTGGGACACACGATGACTCAAAAATTTGAAATTATTATCTAGATCCTTACGGTTCATGGAAGGGTCATTCTTGGTGAATTTGTTTTAGAATTATGATACTGCAAAAGCTAAAGACATGTTAAAAATTTTAATCTTATTGTGTTTCATATTTAAACGCCTAGAAAGTAAGTAATTCAACTAGATATCTTCAGGCTCCCTGTGAAGGGGCCCACCATCGCTTGCCTCCAGTCAATTTGTGATGTGTAAGAATAGGGAGCCCATTGCTGTGTCTTTTTTTTTTTTTTTTTAAGAAGTTTGAAATCCAGATTTTAAATGGATTTTTCCCATTTTTAAATAACTGTGTGAACCAAACAGTTTTCATCTATAGGCTACATTTGGTTTTTGAGTCACCTGTTTGCTATTTATGTTTCAGAAGATGACTCGCCTTTTAGGGGTGGTGGCATAGCTGAACTACCTCATGCTGGGGAATATCATTTGCTTCCAAATATCTGCCCCCTTCCTCAAAGCCCACTCAGACTCTGCTTAGCTATTCCCCCACAATTCCCTTGAAACTTCAGAGGAAGTGTTGATTCTTCTAGCATTCTTTTCTCCTTCTGAAGCTCATAGTACTCTCTGCCTCTGCATTCCTTCATGCTGTTTTGTGTCCCATCTGTTTGGTAGGAATTATATACCACTGCAGGACATCTATTATGGGATCATTTTGTACTGCCCATTGACTTATACTTTTTTAACTTGAAATAAAATTCACTTAAGATAAAATTCACCATTTTACCATTTGAAAGTATACAATTCAATGGCATTTAATAGATTTACAATGTTGTACAACATTACCACTCTCTAGTTCCAGAATATTTTCATCACCCCAAAGGAAACTCCTTACTCATTAAGCAGTCACTCTCTGTTTTCCCCTCCATCCAGACCCCAGCAGCAATTAAACAGTCAGGCCCTGTTCCCTCCTACCTTAGCCCCTGGCCACCACTAGTCTGCTTTCTGTCTCTATGGATCTTTCTGTTCTGGATATATCATATGAATGGAATCATACAATATGTGGCCTTTTGTGTCTGCCTTCTTTCATTTAGCATAGTGTTTTTGAGATTTATCCATGTTGTAGCATATGTCACTGTTTCATTCCTTTTTATGGTTGAGTAATAATCTATTGTACAGATATAAACATTTTGTTTATCCATTCATCAGTTGATGGACATTTGAGTTGTTTTCATCATGTGGGCTATTTTGAATAGTGCTGCTTTGAACATTTGTGTACAAGTTTTTGTTTGGACGTCTGTTTTTAATTCTTTTCGATATATAACTTGGAGCAGAATTGCTGAGTTTTATGGTAATACTATGTTTGACTTTTGAAGAACTGCTAACTTTATGCGCTTTGTATATTCTGAATAGACCCTCATGGGGCACCTGATTGTGTCAGGTGATTTTGCTGCATCCATTGACATAACCATGTGGTTTTTGTTGTTCATTCTATTAATGTGTGTATTATATTGATTGATTTTCATATATTGGATCACCCTTGCAATCCTGGGATAAATCCCACTTTGTAATGCTCTATAATCTTTTTAATATGCTGCTTGGTTCAGTTTGGTAGTACTTTGTTGAGGATTTTGCGTGTATATTCATAAGGGATATCGCTCTGTATTTTTCTTTTCTTGTGATGCCTTTGTCTGGCTTTGAGATCAGAGTAACACTGGCCTCACAGAACAAGTTAGGAAGTGTTCCCACCTCTGCTATTTTTCATAAGAGTTTGAGAAAGATTCATGTTAATTTTTCTTTCAATGTTTGGCAGAGTAAACCAGTGACTTCATCTGGCCCTAGACTTTCTTTGTTGAAAAGTTTTTGATTACTGATTTAATCTCTTTACTTGTTATTGATTTATTCGGATTTTCTACTTTTTCTTGAGTTGGTTTTGGTAAATTTTCTTTCCAGAAATTTGTTCATTTCATCTAGGTTATCTAATTTGTCGGCATACAATTATTCA